>NC_142623.1:10625000-15625000 GCF_059453375.1 Lepisosteus platostomus
GAAGAGAACTACCCTGAGCAGGGGGGTGTTTCATTCTTGTACTCTTAGCGCTGGGTCTCTTGACATGCTGTCCCTGTGTTAGTGAATTCATCATAGGGTAGGCTCCTTTCAGCATAAGCCATCATGGCCTTGACAGTGCCACCTAGTGCCAGGGCCCTTTGCCAGTCATCTTGCCTGAAACACATAGGCAGAGAGACAGGATGCCCACAGAAGGAAGCCCAAGGCCAGACAATGACACTCAGGGTGTCTGTTGTGGCTCCTCGGTGAGGAGTTTTGCAGTACCCTTAGGGTGGTCCAAAATGGCCAGGATTGCTCCAGCCTCTGACCACCCAAACGCTACCAGTCCTTCCTTCTGGGCATTTTTTCCGCGGGGACGACTTTACTTCTCTGCCGAACTTCTCTGGGGGCTGTGCTTTTCAGAGGCTCCAAAATGTTACAGGGGAAGAGCTGCTTCTGCCTCCATGCTTTGGCCTCGTTAAAAGGTCTCAGAGCTAATAAAACAATTATTGAGCTCTGCAACGCTCCGCTGTCCAAAAGCCCATCTGTGCGTTCCGCGCGTGATGATTCTGCCCTGTAATAAATTCCTAACAGTCTGTCAGAGCAGCCCTGGGAGTGCGTGGTGGACATCTGTCTCTGTCTTTAACTGGGAGGGAGGGAAGAGGGGCGGGGGAGGGGGTGAGGGAGAGGCTGTGGTCCTTTTGGCCATTGCTGTCATGAGCCCGTCGTTTAATATGATTCTAAATAATAGATTACATTTGCGTCTTCCTAGTGTTGTGTGAAACCTGGCCTGAGTCTCTGTCATGCTTCTTGCTGAGAGATGTGTGGTGGCGTGCTGTGATCTGAGATCTGCAGTCGGAAGGCTTTAGCTTCAATTGCGTCTCACCAAGAATTTGTTATGCGCTACAAAGTGCTCCCCATTGGTCACTCAGTGGAGCAGCAGTGACTCCATTTACTCCTCAGTAAATGTTCGCAGTGAATGCATTTTGCACTTTATGGTTGTTCTCTGGTGGATTTTATCGTATGTATGTGCAAAACTCACTTGTGTAAAAGGAATTGACCCAGTGTTCCTAAATATATGATGTCTGTCCACATGTACAGTCCCCTACAAAAGTATAGGCACCCTTGATAAAAATGAGCTAAAACTTCTGCATAAAATAAACAAGGGTAACGAGCTGTATTTTATGCTCAGAAAACGTTCTTGTATTCTAATGCTCAGAGAAAACAATATTGTTAACAAGTAATAATTTTATTTTTCAAAAAACTGGTGTCATTGGCAACCCTAAAGATTCTTATAAATATAATCCAACAAAATTAAAGCTGCATTGACATTAATAAACATTTATGTTCATTTCAGTCTTAAAGAACTATGTTCTCTCCATGGTTTCCTGTTCCCCTGGAGTCTACAAATGAGGTAACACGCATGTGAGATCCCTTTGACACCCATCACCATGGGGAAAGGCAAAGATCTCGTCAATGAAAAAAGACAAGCGGTTGTTGATCTTCATAAATCAGGTAATGGGTACAAAAAAAACCCCGAAATATATCTCTTACCGCATTTAGGCCAATGATTAAGAAGATAAAACCACTGCAACAGTGGTCAAGTTTCCTGGTAGAGGATACAAGGAGGAGGATGGTTCAGGAGGCAAAGGGGAACCCAGGGCCCACAGTTGGTTGTATTTCAGGGTCACCGGTCTGCAGGTAGACACCCCCTCCATGACAGTAGACTATGTGAATGGGGAGTCAGGAAAAAAAAGCTGTCATCGAGAGCAACCAACAAACATCAGTGTCTGGAGTTTGCTAAATGTCATTAGTGCTTGGATTGAAACTGGGTGCTGAAAGAAGGATGTAAGCAGAAAAGAACATCACACCTACGTAGAAAGTATGGTGCTGAATCTTTGATATTTTGGGGCACAGGCTTCATGGGTTCTACCAAATACCAGGACATTTTAGTCAAAAACCTGGTTGCTTCTGCCAGGAGGCTTAAACTTGGCTGCAGGTGGATCTTCCAGCAACGCAGTGACCCTAAAAACACATTACAACCCATAGAGAAATTACAGTAAAATCAAGATTTTGCAATGGCCACATCAGTCTCCAGACTTGAACCCCATTGAAAACCTGTGGCTTGAATTCAAATTGAAGAGGGCAGTCCATCAGCTCAGCCCAAAGGATATCAAGGATCTGGAAAGAGCCTGTAGGGGGGAATGGTATAGGATTTCTCCCAATGTGTTCTCTAACCTCCAAAACCATTATAGAAAAAGGCTCAGTGCTGTTGTCCTTGCAAGAGGAGGCTGCACAAAGTTCTGAAAACAGGGGTACCAGTAATCGTAGCACTTAATTTTGAAAAATAAATTTGTAATTTGAGAAATGTGTGATTTTGGCTGCTTTCATTGAATCATTATCAAAGTCAAATTTATTCCACATGTTGGGAAAATTACAACATAGCTCATTACCTGTGTTCTTTATTTCATACAGCTTTTTTTGCTCATCTTTATCCAGGATGCCAATAGTTTTTTGGGGGGCTAAGGTAGACTTGTGATTCCATGACTCTTTCAAGAAAAGCACGGTTTAAGTGCTGAAATGAGTGTTAGACTGTACGTAATAATTAGCATGCGTTCTTTGCTTAATGAAAATTTGCTTCCACCTGACTGATCTGCAGACTGCCCTTTGAGTTTGAGAGGATCGGTCACTTTTTATTAATATGAAATTATGGTTCCAACAGGCAGTATTTCCTTAAACATGGATTTGCTTTATGTTCTCTTTCATTTTTCAAGCTGTGTACATTTGAATGGTGGAAGACGGCCTTTATTTCAAAGCAGTACAGTTACAGGGTACATTCATTAGTGTACATGACTCTTTTCTGTATGAAACGAATCATAGAACTGCAAAACACCAAATCAAATGGTTACATTTCTGTAACCAAAGCTGTAACCAACCCCTTTGCTCTGCCATTTGAACTTTTAAGAATGAGGAACATTAATTGATCTATACTTGCATGGTCCTGTAATATAGTCTTATAAAGTCAAAAGTCTTCACAGCAGAAGTGATCTGACCTCATTATAAGATTTTGGGCACAACCCCAGCTAAATATTGTAGTTAAAGCTACTCTTGATTAAATACCTACACATTTCCAAAGTTAAAAGTGATGGAAAGAGTTATCCCGATTTTAATGGAATTTAAATAAAGATATTTTGATTATGCCACAGGACTGTTGCCTTCAGGATAACAAAATAAGCAAATGACATCAGCAACTTCCTGCTTCTGGTAGTATTAGAACTTGTACAGTCCATATATGTGCAATTAAAACCTGTCACTGTGATACTGAAGGTGAGTAGTAAGCCTTATTAAATTCTGCCATTTGGAGGGACTGGGGGCAGGTGTGATCTGGAAGGCTTGTCTCTGTCCCAAAAAACAATAACGCTATGATATAGAAAGTATGACGATTTGTTCAGTGCTCACTGTTCTCTGTCAGTGTAATCTATAAACGTGAAGCGGGAGATGGAGAAAACAGCAAGCTCATGGTTTGCATATCTAACATAAGTTTCACTGTTGGCCATAATCTCTGTATACAGTGATCCATTACATAGGGCTGTCATCTCTGTATACAGTCATCCATTACATAGCACTCTTATCTGTAAACTGTCATCAATTGCACAGGGCTGTCATTTCTGTATATACTGGTCCTTCTCATAGGACTGTCATCAGTGCATATAGTGGTCCATCTCACCGACATCTTTGTACTGTATATAGTGGTCTATCTCATAGGATGTAGTCTCTGTATAGAGTGGTGCATTTCATAAGACTATCATCTCTGTATACAGTGATCCATCTCATAGGACTGTCATTTCTGTATACAACGGTGTATCTCATAGGTCTGTCATCCGTATATGAAATGGTCCAGTGAATAGGGTCATTATCTCTGTGTACAGTGGTCTCTTCCCATTTCCCATAGTCTCTCTATACAATGGTGCATTGCACATTTAGCCCCAGTGGGACTAGAGTACAGGCTGAACTTTTAATAGAACCTACTTTTAGAAAAAAATATCTGCTTGTTTTTTTCCAGCACTGCTCAGTCATTGTAGTAGAGCACACAATTGCAAAACCAGCACTGTGTGTTAAAATAGAAAAAAAGTCGAATGAAAAATATTTCTGAGACCATTTCTTCAACATTATTAGAGAACTTAAACTAAAATAAGAAATGAAAGCTTTGCATTGCAGAAATGAAAACTTTCTGTATCTGCTGAAGTAAAATAGGTCACCGGCTCACACTGATTTTTTTTTGCTGCAATTGTTGCCTTCAAATCAGCTTTCCAGAATTAACATGTGACTGTGTCTCTCCCTGATCAGGACAGAAAATTGATCAGGGTGCGTTTAAATGGTGGATCACTGTGATGTTAAAATACGTCTTTGAGTCAATCAGTCAAGTCACAGCATGAAGATAGAGTCACAGATAGTGTACTACTAATGTTAAGAATTACTGTTTATAGAGTACATTACCAATCATAGGGTTTCATTTGTTTTTATTTTAGAATTTGTGTTTGTTGTCTGATCTATCTCAGGAGACCTGCTGTGTCACTTTTCCTAAAGAGAAAGCTAAAATATTTATGTTAAAAAGTCTTCAAATGCACATACACGTCACTGGAAAGGGGTGACCCCAAGGGGCTTTTCTTGTGCACCAGGGCAGCGGAACAGAGTAGTTGAACCAGACCAGAGGGTCATGGGTTCAAATTAAGATAAGATCTCTTCATTGGCCATATACAATTATCTTGTATTAGGAATTTGTCCTTTCGCATACCCCAACTTGCTCTCCATGAAACACACAGACAGGGAGAGAAGCTTGGGCTCAGAGCGCAGGGTCAGCCATTTATACAGCGCCCCTGGAGCAGTTGGGGGTTAAGGGCCTTGCTCAGGCGCCCAACGGAGTAGGATTCCTCTGCCGGCCATGGGGTATGAACCGGTAACTTTCCAGCACCGGGCGCAGATCCTTAGCCACAGTGCCACCACACCAATTTCCAAGAAGGGTGCTTTTGGTGAAAGGCGCCTCACTCAGATTGCTTTAGTAAATGTCCCATTGTATGAAACGTACTCTCCAGGTAATGAGTGTCAATGAGAATTTGTTCTCAATTGACTTATCTAGTCCGTCGATGCACTGGAGTCCCATACAGAGCAGGCCCTGCCTTGCACCTGTTGCTAGTGGGGATAGGCTCTGGGTTCCCTGCAGCCCCGGACTGGATAAAGCGATTAGGAAATGGATGGATGACTTATCTGGTGAAGTAAAGGATTAAATGAGAACTGTAAGCTTTTCTTGTTTCACCTACAGCGAGCATCTTTCAGGCCCAGCTACACTGAATTGACGATAACCCTGACTCCCAGCTCACGGGGCTCTGCATTAAAACACCCTAAAGGAAACATAGCTTAAAAACACTCTTGAGAAGACTGGGCGTGGAAGGACAGCAGAAAGGAAAAGCTGAGAGTGACAAATGCGTGAGAGAGTTTTTAAAAAGGGGGGACGTTTATTTGTGAATGCCTGAATGCTGGGACAGTGCAGCGCTCAATTGCAGCTTGTGTGTTGGAATGCGATAAGGCACTCAGGTAAAGGACACCTGGAGGCTTGCTGAGGGTGGTGGTGGAGGGTTGGAGGAGACAGCGTCCACCGAGGCCGCATACCTCCTGTGTGTGGTGTGTGAGCTGCACTATCTCATTGTCAGGCGCTCTGTTTCTGAGGGCGGCTGCTTGTTCAGAGAAGCAGGCGCAGTGCTGGGCCAGTGCTGCATTGGAATGAGGCTGCACTGTTTTAGGAGGAGCCAGCTCAGAGGACTCCATCTTGCTGACTGCAGCAGTTAAAATGGCAAGTGGGATGGAGGACGCGGGGGGGGGGGGGGGGGGTTGGATCTCACCATGGCAACGGAGAAAGGTTGCTAGGATACTGCTTCTGATTCAGAGAATGGGAAAGATGCCCAGCAGTCTCTTTCCTTCCTAGCTCCTGCATAAACCAGCATTTGATCTCATTGCATCTTGCAGTAAGAGCTTACTGCAGGGTTCAGCATTTAAAAGGGATTGGTAACTTATATAATATACTTAAATATTTTAGAAAAACAACCCCCAAGCAAGCAAACACCAGAAGGGATAAAGGGATAAAGCTTGGTTTGATGTGGAAGTTTCATCTGCTTGTTGGCACCCCTTCAGAAATGATCAGTACTTGTACTTGAAGTGTCCGCCATTAACTAACATCCGTCAGTCACATAGGGTGTGAGTAGGTGTTTGTTCTGTCTTTGTACAGAAGATAAAGAGTTAAAAGAGCATCTCTCAGTTTTGGAGGATCTTGTAATCTTGAATTGTTTGAATTTGCAATGTCAGTCACTATAGAGACACCACAAAGAAGCTGCTCTCCTGGTAATGCTGACTCCTGGGTTCAAAATCTTAGGATATGTAGATAATTTTTGTGATAAAAATGTAGGATGCATTGGTAAAACCTCATTTAAAATGTTGTGCTCAATTTTGGTAACTGCCTTACAAAGAGGGTATGGCAGCGCTGGAATGAATCCAGAAAAGTGTGACAAGATACAGGAATGTCCTACTTTGAGGACATTGAGGGGCATAAAGAAGTGAATCTTAAAACAGAGGAGGTGACAAAGGGACTTGATTTCAGTAGTCGGACTCTTCAAAGGTACTGACATCTCCAAACAAAAACTGACTTCTTCACAACAGGAGCCTGTGAACACGAGTAGAAATGATGTGGAATTGCATTTAAAACAGGAGAACAGGAGGCTCTTCTTTTCACAAAGAGTTGTGGTAGGGTGGAACATGCTAAACCCTGGACCATTTCGAACAATGTCTGGATGAGATCTTTGGATCAAATGACTGCTGACCACCTCACGGACTATATGGGCCAAATGGCCTCCTCTCGTTTGTAAGCGTTCTGATGGACATAAGATTTCACCAAAGCTGATACTTAAAGGTCACGGCTTTGTAATGTCGCCTACATTTCCCTTTGTGCAAACAGTCTCTGAGTGGTTGTTCCCTACTGAGAGAAAGACATCTGTCTGTAAGTCTGGGGTGTGTAAATGTTTTTACAAGGATTGATTGAAGTAATTCAATTTAACTTAAGACCACTGCCTAATTTAAACATTGGTCTTACTGTAGTCTCATACAAAAGCAACCATTGCTCCTGTCCATTCAGTTACTCTTAGAGCACGTGATCATTCATACCGTGCTCGACTGCAGTCCACTGAAGTGACATCACAGGCCTGCAGAGTTTGCCGGCAGTGGGTTGTAAAGTATCTTCTTCTCTTGAGTACATTAGGCTCGGCAGATGAAGGTTCTGCCCCATTGTGATATTGATTCTTGTGATTGATTGTTTGGGGCTTGTGGAGCAGTGATGGAAATGCCATCGGCACAATCAGGGATGACATTCTGTCCTTCTCTCGTTCAGCAGCGAGTAGTCAGGAGCTTTGTGCTAATGTGAGATGAATCAGTGTGTCACAGCAGCTGAAGAAGCAGCACAGCACCTGTCCATCTCACACTTACATCTCACTGTACACTTACTGTATTTCAAACAAGAAACATCAGTATTCCCATTTTATAACTATTAACATATTTGTGTGCTAGGTTTTGTTTTGCAGGTTTGGCAGAGATTTAATGACTGAAATAGTGATGATAAGCTCACAGCAGGAGGGGATATTTTGCCCTGTCAAGTTTCGTAGCGGATTTGTTTTTACATTTTGGGGGATCATCAGTGAGTATTTTTAGGGGTGCCCTCTGAGCTTTTTTGACATGAAGTGAAACTGAAACAATAACTTGTTCCTGTTGAGGCAACCTCCATACTTGAAAATTCTGGTTCCATAGTTGGCTTGTATAAGGCGCACTAGTAATGAAGAAAGAACGTGCATCCTGGGTGCTACACAGCTTATTTGAACCACAAGATCCAGCAGCAGAATTAAGGCTTCTGATGGAGTCTCATGAAAACACTGTGAGCCTGCAGGTGCCCGGGAGAGCACAGGCAAGGCTGGTGCACAACAAGGAGAGGAAATGTTGACAAATTCAAATCCACTATTAATGATCAGAGATTTGGGTCAGTTACCCCCGGGCTATAAGGCTCATCCTGCTAGCTGAGGGGAGACTTGTAGTGACTTAACCATATGAGAGCACTTTCTCAGTTTTAATACAGGTCTCATAGACTGTGGTGGTAACATTTCTCCCCAAGATTCCCAATACCTCTCCCTCTTAGAAATCTAGTCTTAGGATTTGTCCATTGCGTCAGAGATGTCTGTTCCAGGTCCTGACTAGACGCTCTTGACACCAGATGATGTAATAGTAAGGCTGCAGCCTTGGAAGTCTGGCACCAAACGCTAAAAAGACACGAGCAACAGCAAAAACAACTGCATCAAAAAAGTCATTAAAACAGAGCTGGGCAATTTTAACCGCCTATTAACATTGGCTTCCATGCCAAAAACTGCTCATCTGAAAGATGGCTTGTGGCAAGTGCACTATATATTTTTTTGTTTTTATGATGCTCCTCCATAAAATAGGTTGCAAATTAATAATCAGTCAATTTTCATAAATACGTAGGACCAAGAGGCTTCTTATGATACTGCTTGTTAACCCACAGTTCAGCTTAACTTTAAAGCTTGATGGTGCATATTATTATAGCAAGTACACTTACTGTAACTCAAACAAGAAACATCAGTACTCCCATGTTGTAACTAGTCATGTATTTGTGTGTGAGGTTTTGTTTTGCAGGTTTGGCAGAGATTTGATTGAGTTACTGATTATAAACTCATAGCAAAAGGGGATATTTTGCCCTGTCAAGTGTCATAGTGGATTTGGTGTGTCTTTGAGTGGGATGTCTGCAATTCTCTGTATGTTGTTAATGCAGGAATGCAGCTTTGTATCGGGGCCCCATCTGTTTCACCTTTATTCAAAAAGGCTAAACAGTGGGGAGTTTTTCCCAATTTCTGTAACATTTTCTAAACTAAGAGTTTATGATAGTCCATTGCAGGGTTACAGGTGAGAGGGGGCCATTGAACTGATCAAAAGAGCTCATCTGTAAGAAGCCAGAGTATCAGTTTCAATAATATGGCTGCGTAGCTTGTAGCTTGTTCCATACTCCCACAACCTTTTGTATAAAGTGCCTTCTGTTCAAGGTCTTAGAGTGCCTTTCAAAAGTATTTAGTCCCTTACACACGTTTTACATTTTGTTGCTTTAAAACCTGTAATCATGACACTTTGAGGTAGGAATTAATAATACACGAACTACTCCACACAATCAATGCAAGATTAACAGAAGTCAACAGATGATTTGAAATAAAAATGGAAAAGTCAGGATTGCAAGTGTCCAAACCCTTTGCTGTGCTACCTCAGTCAGGAAGTGAATTGCAAAGAGAGATTCAACCATAAAGAGGAAGGAGCTTTCAAAACAACTCAAAGCTATAGGAAGGCACAGCTCAAGAGAAGAGTGTAGAGTGGACTGATGAGGCTGGTCATGAAGGAGTGGAAGGTGTATCACACACTGCCTAGATCATGGTGTCCTTCCAAGTATAACAACAAGACAAGGAGAAAAGAGGTTAGAGATGCTACAGTGAGGCGTGGCAACTTCTAAAGAGCTACACAGTTCAGTTGCTGGGAGAAAATGTCTTTGAGTTAACAACATCTTGTTCGCCATTCAGGGATGGCCTGTGTGGCTGACTGGCAAACCCATCTCAGATCCTGCATAGAGTTTGCAAGAGAACGTTTATGGGATACTGCAAACATGTAGCAAAAGGTGTTCTGCTCAGAAAAGACTGAATCGGAAACCTTTTGGCCTAAATGCCCAGAGTTACATGTGGCACCGACCCAACACAGCACCAGAGTATTACTCATTGCTCTGTGTTTCCTTTAACACTGTGTAGAACTACATCTATTCCTTTGTTTTGTTTAAACAAACAACTTGAGTTAATACCTTTCGTGCAATTCTGGAAAAAAAAAGATATTTCTTTATGCTCTCATCATAATAAGATAATGCAGGGTAAATGTGTAACAGCGGTTGAGGGGCAATATTTCTTGTGACTGACTTACCGATAAACAAGCCCAGGTCATAAAGTCTGCATGAAGAGTCTCTTTAGTACTGTATGCTGTTCTTTGTGTGAAGATTTACAGTCTCACCATGAATCAAGACTTTGTACCTTGACTTGCTGATCATGCATAACAGCAGCTCACCGTGGGATTGCCTGAAGAATTGTGTGACATAGATTTAGTTCCCCAACTCTGTTCTTTGGAAACGAGTTGTGCAGAATCCTTATTGTAGCTGTGTGGGTTCAAATAGCCCTGTTAGCGGGGCACAAGGTATTATGTGAAGAAACACCTACAGACCCTCTCAGGAAGTTGCTTCTCTGCATTGATAAAACAATTGCCGGATTGGCAATCCGGTGAAGCCAAAAGGCAGTCCGCTCCAGCCACTCTCTCCTCCTTGTCGATCTCTCGTTTAGGAGTATCACACACTCTCTGGCTCTGGCAGCCAATCTGTTTAGCATGACTTTGGAACAGAAAGCCTTTGTGTTCAAAAAGTTGGGGTGCTTCATTCCCGTGCAGATTTCTCTTGTGTGCTTCAGCTGAGTTGCAGTGGGGTAACCTGAAGAAGGCACGTAGGGTTGAGAGTTTGTGTCGTACCATGAACAGTGCCCACATTTTTGGTTCGTTCGTGTAAAAAAAAACTTTACAGTTCTAGGGCAGCCCTCACACCAGCACAAGCTTCCTTGCAGACACTTAAAACACAACCGGCATTCCGAGACAAGTGTGCGGAAACACATTTTTGTTCTTTTTTTTGCCCGAGCAGAGCCGACTTCGCCATTGTGACTCCACAGTGTGGCAACAGGTTGTCTCCGCAAGAGCAGGCTGCCCCGGTGGACTATCTCGAATCAGACTGAACAAACGAGCAAATAAAGAAACTGGCAGCAGCCGTTGTTTGTGAGAAGATTACAGATCAGGTTTCTGTACTCTGCGCTCATTAGCTCCTCTGCAGCAGTGCTCCTGCGTTGTCTCAATGCCAAACAGTCAAGAAAATAGACACAATTTTCCTTCTCACCCCTCTCTTGCTAACACCTACCTCTTACCTCCTACCTCAAACATCACCTTCCTCACCCCTCTCTCCTCTCTCCCACCCCCCCCAACCCCCCACCCTTCCCCAAAATGATCGGTATCCCATGATGCTGTGCTGTCACGGTGGGGTGGGTGCCATATAAGAAAGCAAGCCTCCATTTCTGCCCAGAGCCAGGCTGTTACTAAAGGCAGGAAGGGGGAGATTCCTGTTTGAGAAAGGGGACGGACAGGGACCCTGGCTTTTCTTGGATTCGGTTCCACTTGTCCTGGATTTCAGCAGTGGTAGTGGTGGGGAGAGGGGAGGGAGGGGGGTGTTGGGAGAGCGCGTGGGCAGTGGTAGGAGGGTCGCACAAAGACGGTGCCAGGCTGGAACGAGAGTCGTCCGAGGAAGACATAAAAGAGAAGGATCCCGTGGGGTGGGGGTGGTGCAGGGGGCAGCGGGGATGTGCTGGCTGGTGTTGGTTGTGGTTGGTGGTGGTGGATGGGGTTGGGTTGTAGAAATTCCGGAAAGGTGAACAAAAAAAAAAAACGGATGATGCCACTTGGCCGTCTCGCTGTCCCTGGGAAGATGTCCGGTGGATGTTTATCGCTGGGAAACAAACAACAACTACAAAAAAAAAAAAGATGCTGTTGTCCTGCCTCTCAAGTTTGAAATGAAAAGGCTTCTCGTTCTCGCTGTCTTTCTCTGTCTCTCTCTCTCTCTCTCGCTCCCTCTGTTTTATTCTTCTTGTTCTCCCCTGTTGTTTGCTGTTTGGCACTGTATTGACTGGCAAGGGAACAGTTGAGCACTGAATAGACCAAAGACTGGCACAGGCTGGAGGGCTGCCAAGGCTGACTGGGAGAGATGCCGGCTGCAGAGGTTGGTATGCTGGTGGTGGAGAGCCGACTATGAGTTGAAGTACTGAAGGAGGAGAGGCAGGGGAAGTGTGTGTGTGTGCCGTGGTGGTGGGTAGGTGGGTGTGTTACTGGGAGAATGCAGCAGTAACACACAGCTTGGCAGACATTGGGGGCATTCTTTCGTGTGACATTGGATCCGTTTTGCGTTTCAGGAAAGAGCAAGCTGGAAACCACCATTTTTCAGAGGGTTCTTTGGCTAGTTATTGCTTTTATCATCTGTTGCATGTTGCCTCTGCTCCCAGCAAACGTTCCTGTTCTTTGTTTTTCATGGCTGAAGTCAGCAGATTGTCTGCCATCTTTTCTAGCTCGGGAAAAAAAAAAAGTGCAGACACATTTGTTGCCAGTTTTTTCGTGCACAAACTGGCAAGCTTCACCTTGCATTCAAGTGGCCGTGTGCCAGCATATTTTAATCTACAGTATTTATTATTTTCCCTGGCTCTTTTTCAATATGCAGTTTTTGGTAAATGGTTTTTCAGTTAAATTTCTTTAATAAATGGGAATCAAAGGACTAGTATTGACCAGCATGATTTCTTTCTAACAGCTGAGCAGTTTACATCCTTAAATTTTGTCTTTTTGCATCCTTGATATGCTGTGCTTTCATTAAATACAATGCATGCATTATCAGCAGTGATTTACAGAGCAGCCTAAACAAATACCTTTTCGTTAAGTGAATGACTTTTCCCTTAATATTCCAAAGAAACTGTAGCCTTTTCTGCACTTGACTGAACACCAGGCATGACAGTATTTTTTGAGATGGGATGGTTTAAGCTGTTTTGTAATTACGAGCTGTAGTTAATGAATATGTCTTATTATAGCACATTTTTATGTAAGGGATTGAGTGTTGCCTTTGATCAGTCAGTTTATCTGGAATTGTGAAACAGCGTAAAAGGCAAGTCTGCAGGTTGGTAACTCCAGTTTTTACAGCATGGCCAAACCATTTAATTACAGGCTTAGTATAATTAATAGATCAGGCTGCTGATTAATTAATACCTAATACTTGAAGAAGTTTTATTTTATGTCTTGTCTTGCAAATTTAACATTTGCTCTCTTTGTGTCATTTATCATGCCTGCTTGCTTTATGTTTTCGGCAAAATATATAACATGCTGTATGTATGTATTAATTTTGTGAAGACAGTCCTCTTCTGAAAAGTAGTTGTGTGGTCTGTCAGTGGTTACAGTAGCTTCTCAGAGGCTCATCATTCCTTATCTCTCTGTGCTTGGTTGTCGCTGTACATGATGACACTTTTCAAGTGGTGTTGGATTGTAAACGTCCGTCACAGTAAACTTCCTTTTGGTGGCTGCTGTTTTAGTTAAATGAACTTAAACGAACTCAAGAGACGAGTTTCAGCCTCGAGTTCCAGCACGGCGAAAATGAGTCTCCAGATCAAATACAGGATGTTGGGGGTAGTGACACTGTTCAAATGGCTCTGCTCAGAGTGCAGCCTGGCCCCCTCCATCCACAGCTGCCTGAGCTGTGTCTGCTTTTAGCCCAGCTGGGACTAGGATCCTCCAGCCCTACAGAGAGCTGCTTGCAGAATGGTGCAGGGGGTAGAGGGGACTGAGTCAGCCAGGGAGACATGAAAACGTGACTCGTGTCACCTGCTGGTATCGGTGAACCTGCAGTGATCTCGGCAAGCACTGCAGCACAGCTCAGCTCTTTCTTGAGCTCACTGTGTGCAAGGGCAAGCGGAGAAAGGCACACTCTGTATTTCTTCCTCTGGGTTTGGGTTAGCGATTCCAAAGGGTCAGAGGTTGTGAAACAGAAGAATATTTGACCATCTCACTTTTTTTTACAAAAATGGTCTCATCTCTGCTTCTCTCCCGCCCCCCCCCCAAACAATATCCTTACTTGAAAAAGGAAGTTTTGATGTTGTGCTCTAGATTTAAATAATTAACTTACGACTTCCTCTTTTTTAATCAATTATTTGTAAGCTGCAGTTCAACATGTTCTGAAAGCCTTTAGAGTGTCTTTTCTTTCAGTTCTGCTTCCTTTTTGGATTTGATATACCCTGGTGATTTCACAACTGTTGCATGCTCCAGAGTGCAGTTTTGATTGTCTTTACATGGGCCAATGTGTTTGTCTTTAGAGCTCCGTCCCCAGCAGTTTTCCTGCTGTGCATCATGCCAGCTGGGGGTGGTCATGCTTTAAATCAAACTGAGAGATTCAGAGGTCAGCCTTCTGTCCAGCAACACTGACCTGGCGGTTTGTCTCCGTTCGGCCTCCTCATACTAAGACAAGTGAAAGGTGGGGGTGGATACTGATTTTTTTTTCTATGGCTTCATTTAATGTAAAAAAAAGTGCACCTCAAACGATTAACATCTAAACAAAAACAAATCGCTTCCGTCCCATTGTTTGGATTCGTGGGGATCATGCGAGTTTATCCCTAAACATCTCCGCAAATGTGAAATACTGTTTTATGTGGTTCGTGCCGTGATGGGTAAAACAATAGCCAAATCCGAGATCTCAGCATAGAGTGGATTATTTTAATCCCAGTGCACATCTGTGATTGTGTTTGGCTTGATTTAAGATATTCCAGTTTAATAGGGCTGGTCGTCATCACACTACCCCCAGTCCGCTGTTTCCGGGTTTCGTTTTTAGAGATTCTACAAATTAAGAGCAGGAGGGGGCAGGGGGCTGAGTGCCCCATTGTAGCTCAGGCCCAGTGTCCACAGTGTGTACCAGGCAGGGAGGGCAGTGATTTCTGTGGGATAAACTGGAGAAGAAGAGAGCATGGATGATCGGTCATTTCTCTCCAGATAGTGGTGGGAAGGTGTTGGTATTGGTACAGCGCAAGAGAGGTTAAAGCAAAATAATGATCTAAGCATGTATCACACAAAGCACTTGTTTTGATTCTGCTTAATCAGAGCCCCTGGCGAGACTGAGCTAATATTTCATTTTTATTCACCTGATGTGGGGCCCGGTGACCCTCTGTGTGCCCCCCTCCCTCCTATACAGCACTGGGGTCCTGGATGAAATTGTACACCTGTCTGCGTGGAGTTTGCACGTTCTTCCCGTGTTCATGTGGGTTGCTTCTGAGTGCTTTGGTTTCCTCCCACATTCCAAAGACACCCTGGTAGGTTATTTGGCTTCTGTAAATTAGCCCTGGTGCGAGTGTGTGTTTGTGTCTGTGTCTGTGTGTGCCCGTCCAGGGTGTATCCTGCCTTGTGCCCGTTGCTTGCTGGGATAGGCTCCAGCTCCCCCTGGCTGGATGAAGCAGTTAGAATTTCAGCTTCTTCAGTGCAGGGCATTCCCTTAAGCTCTGGAATGTATCCAATTGCTCTTCTCTGGTCTGATTCCAGAGCACCACAACCCTTTTTTTACCTCATCCCAACTTCTATAATGCTTCATAGTTCTTTATTTGTCTTTTGTTTTCTTCTCGCAGAAAAGCACGCAGTGAGTGGCCACCCCACTGTTGAGCCGTTTCCTGACGGGATGGATCTGGTCATGTTCGGTAAGACAGACAAGATCAGACACTGAGAGCACTTCCCAGCGCCTGCAGTTTGCTTTCCCTTTTGCACGAGGAGCTTCTGCCTGCAGCTTGTCTCGAGAGCAGGCTCAAGTGGGTCTGTTAACTCCGTTTAGATTGCTTTTGTTTTCAGGGCTCGATCAATGCGGGCTGATTGCATTAGCTGTTATTAAAGAGCCTTCATCGTTGGAAGCATAAAGAGAGGATTAACAAGGAAAACCTGCACCACACTAACACAAAAGGGGGAGGTTTTATTCTTCTCTTTAAAGAATACAGAGATCAACTAAAAGGGAGTAAATATAGAGTAAGGGAGATGATGAGATACATGTGCTTGATTGTTTTCTATGCAGCCATGAGATGTTAGGATTCTCCCTGTCTCCACTGTGCCAGTGCAAGGATGAGAAGTTAGTAAGAGCTAAGTATCTCTAGCAGGGAACATGTCCCTCATGGTCATATCATTTTCATAATATTGTGACATGCCAGAAGGTTGGGGAGTCATAACAAGCAATCTTTTAATATGTGGATCCCAGGAAAACTGAAATCTTAGCCGTAAGGTACCAGGTAATGCTTTTTATTTACAGTGTGAGCTGATTACTGGCTTCAAAACATTCAACCCTCACACAGACTCACAGTTCCACCTAGAGGTTTGTCCTCAGAGGGTCCTCTGTTCTGCTGCTCTTTCACTTCACTCTGCATTTGTTATCTCTTTTGCCTCTTTTCTCCTGGAAGCCTCAGTTTCATTGTTTTTTAAAAGCCAGTGTGAAATGTCTTCACTTCTTCTCCCAACTAGTCAGGTGACTGATAGCGGTAGGGCATCACCCCCCTCCACAGCTTTCTGGGTAATGTAGTTTAGGCTAGAGCCACCATCTTGCCTGAGCCTGCCATCACCTCTTGCCTGAGATGAGTTTCTGTGTTGCAGGTATGGGCTGTTTCTGGGGTGCTGAACGGAGGTTTTGGAGGACGCCAGGTGTATTCTCCACCCAGGTCGGATATTCTGGAGGAATCACGCCCAACCCCACCTACGAGGAGGTGTGCACAGGTATGCTTGAACCACCATCTCAACCTGCTGCAGACTTCCACTGTAGTATCTCCAGCATTCATTTCTTCATGCAAAGGCTTGTGGATGAATATGTAATCGTCATTAAAAGTCCCTGTGCACAGCCCTTAGTATAGAAAAAGAATACAGTTTACGACAATTATATATGCAATGTGCAGTTGGGAATTGTCTTTTCACCATTTAACAATCTGTGGTGTTGTCGTTACATAGTGGCTAACTTTCTGCTTAACTATCTAGAGAGGAAATAACTCACCAGCCCTTGGAAAGTGTTGTTCAACATGTCATTGAAATCCTTCGGTTGCTTCTCATTGCTGTGTTAATTGACATATGCAGATCTTAGCTTCTGAAAATGAGCTGTTAATACAGTATCTAAATTCCAACTGGCAAAAGACACTTTTCTTATTACTGTGGTTGCTGTAGAAGTAGAATGCGGCCTGGCTGCCTGAGAAACTATTCAGAAGTTTGAATAGGCTCCTGGTTGTTGTTTTACCTGATACCTCATGAGCTACAGCAGAAAAAAAGCAGTGTTTTTTGTGGGGGAAATAGAAATATCCTTAAAATAACAGACACTTGAATTCACCTTCCAAGCACTATTAAAAGTAGTAGCAGAATGTGAAAACTGACTTCAGAATTGAGTAACTGAAATGTTGGCCTGTTTCTGAACACGTGTATGTCTCCTCTATACAGAAAAAAACATCTTTCTCCCAGTGGCCACCCAGTGTTACCTCAGCTCCACCACAGGTGTTGTCCCTTTAAGAGTGATCAGTAATTCAGAGGATAACAAGCCGAGGTTTTGCATGCATTTATTCATGATGATTGTCATGCTCCTGTTGCTAGGCAACTAGGTGCCGTAAGAACGGAAGTATCCTGCCTTCATTGCGACAGGTGCCATGCTAGGCATGTAAGAGACAAAATAACTGAGCGTCTCTTGTCTAAAAGCTACTTATGTTATACTTTATGAGGATGCAGTGCAGAGAACATAAAATCACATTTCACTAATGTTTCAGGATTTGAGGTTTAGTTTGACAAAAAACCCTGAAAGATTATAATTCATTATAATTAAGACGAAAAAATCACCACAACAATTTGCTGGTTATTGTGTTCAGCGATCATAGACTACTACACTAGGTATTTCCTTTGTTTTATACTGTACAGCTCTGTGCTCCTCCACACTGCGGAGCTCTGTGCTCAAATGTACTGCAGAGCTCGTGCTGTTCTTTAACTTTATAATGCTCTTGCATTACTGCATACATTTTAGGATTGTTCCAATACTGTATTAGAACTCGGTTTGTTCTTCTTCATGCTGTAACAATTATATGGCCAACTACTGAAAGTTTTGTTTTATTCATATTAAAATAACAGTTAATGTGGGATTTGTCTTTTTTAGTACAAGGCGTCGCCTTTAGGCTTTCCTCACGTGTCAGGAGAAAGCGATGTTAATTATGAGGAGCACAGCAGTGGGTCAAGTTCGATGTCATCTGTAAATGTGATGGATGAGCTGCTACAGCACTTCGTATTGGCCGTTCTTGTACAGTTCACCTTGAGGAGCAAACGGGTTCTGGAAATTTCTGAGTCACAGAATTGCTCAATCGTCAGAGTTTGTGAGGGGGACCTGCACCTCGGTGTCAGTAATACCTCAGACTTTGCGGCTGCCTCCCTCTCTTTTCAACACGATTATCCTGCATCACTGTTAACCCCCCTTCTTCCTGTCCCATCCATGTGACCTACTTCCAGAAAGCCGGCACATCGGAAAGCTGTGCTGTGCCTCCCTGAGGCCTCCTTCTCAGCTCACGCTTAATTGCAGATTTGAATAATCTAGGAGCCGCAGTAGTCAGAGCTCAGTTTCTGAGGAGGTATAATATTTGTATCAATGTTTTTAATTGCAGGCGCTAATCTGTTAGCATGCAGGGAGAGAGAGAGCGAGAGCAGGCTTTTTCGGGGTTTTTTTTATCTGTCAAAGGGTTTAGAGGGCCGCTGAGAGTACCGGGGCGTGATGGCTGGGATAATCCATCTGTATGAAACACTGCTGTGTGCACATGGTTCGAAAGATCCGCTGCGCAGGCCTGTCGGGGAAAAATTGGATGTCTGTTTTGCTTTGGCATCGTGCATCACCCTACTCTCTTTTTAATGTCCTCCTGCGAGTACGCTGTAGCACAAGTCTTAAAAATACTAAGTATAATGTGCATGCGTAAAAAAGAAAAACATTAAGCATGGCAGATGCAGCAGAAATTACTGGTTACATTACAAAGCTGACTGGGAGATTCACCATAGCTGTTATTAAGCCCCAAGTGAGTTGGCATTTTTGAGATTGTGAGATTTCAGTCTTTGCTGAGATTCTTTTAGGTGTTCTGTAGTGATGAAGCTCATTGCCCATGACTAGGAGAGCTATAATCAGTAAATAAAATGAAAACGATACAAATCTTTTACTGATTTTTACAATGTAGAGTATCATAGTGCATGAGCCTTTGACATATCACGCACAATATGATTGGTGTAAGGAGGATAGGGAATATGTAGTCTCGATTTTGAGAGCTGAACTGCACGGTGAAATCTTGCTATTCTACTAAAACTGCCATTGACTTTGACACCTGTTTTGAATAGTACAGAACAATTGCATTTTAAGCAATATTTTTTGTGATCGATTCTCTCTTTTATTGTGTACCGTCTTTGTTTTATTCTCTTTGGAATTCAATTTTCTGTATTCTCAAGCACTTTGAGACGATTGCTTTTAAAGGCACTATCAAAAATGAAGTTTATAATTAAGGGGGCAGTTGTGTAACTTTAGGAATTATTGAAGGATAACCAGGCAGAGGAAAACCCTGGTTCTTTTCTTAAAAGATCTGCCTCACGCTGGTTTTGCTGCAGTCGTTTGAAAGGAGGGTGTTTTTGGGTGCACCCAAAGACAGATTGCAACCTGTTGACTCTCTCTCTTCATGAGCAGATTGTCATCATGGGTGTTTTCTTGTCAAACTCTGAGTCTCTCATCTGTCCCACAAAAATACCCACTTAGTCTTCCTAAAACCTTTGTTTTCTCTGAATGTGAATGATGGGAGTCCCCAGACAAGTAGCCTTTTGGGTACAGGGCAGTAACGGTCCTTGTTTGTGACTCTTTTATGTCCATAATGACAGACGGTGACTAACTCTCTTCCAAAAAGGGACCGGTTGTGGATTATCCCTTCATTGCTGCGTTTGCACTTAATCTTAATGGTGTTAATCTGTTAATCCCAAAAGGGGATGAAGTGGAATATCAATGTCTGATGTAAAACTTGTCCTCAATGGGGTTTTAAAATTCTGCAGGGCATGTCTGCTCCAATCTGTCTGCACTTTCTAGCTTGATATATGGGATATACTGTACATGTGCCTTGTGTTTGGAACTGATAAACTGCAGAAATACTATCCATTTGGAAGCGCCGTTTCTTAATTTAAAGTAAATTATTGATTGTAGTTATTTGGTGGCCTCCATTGGGAATGGACAGATCTGAATTATTTCGTTTCTTGAGTAGTAGAGAGGTGACGCAATTAGTGCTTCTGGTAGAAGTTATTTTTCCAGATTATTCGCTTGTTTTTCGCTCGGCGAGCCTGAGCATCGGTGCTGTGCTTCGAGTCAGTCAGGCGATGTCAGTATTTCATGATGAAACCAGTGAACGCTGCTCTGTGGGCTCAGTCTGTTCTCTAAATAGGCATCTTTACTGGTGTGGCTTCTTGGGGCACAATTGAAGTTTTTAAATGGGAACAAATCTCCAATCTGTAATTTGTCTTTGCAACATCACTAGTCGAGAGATGTTATTTCAGATTGTCAAACAATATAAGAGCACAAGGCTGAGAATAGGTCTTGATTTAATAATTATTAGCAGATCCTTAAATTTGCTACACTTTTTGAGATTGTAAAACCCCTGACTGAATCCAATAAAAAAAAGTGGTTTAAATTTTTATTTTGTCAGGGAGTGCAGCAGAGGATTGCTCACAAGTCAGTATCTGCCTCTTTGAAGCAGTGTGATGGAAGCAGCAGGAGGCCTTCCTGGTGTATGTCTGAGAGCTTACTCTGTAGGTGTGGGTGTGTGTACAGTGTGTTTGTGTGGGAGTGTGTGTTGGCATGTGTGAGTGCTGCCCTGCTGACCTTGTGCAGGCTCTTCCCTGAGCATGCCCGTGGGCAGCTTGTCAGAACACAGGGGTCCTTTCAGCCCCAAGCAAGGAGGCTGCCCCCCACAGTGCCTGTTTGCTTTTGGCACTCCTCTCCCTCTAGAAACAGCAGATCTGCTCCCATTCAACCCTAAGGTATTTTAAATATTACTCTTTTGCTTTTTTTCTGCTTAGGTTACAAAGGAGTATGGGCAAATAAGCAAAGGTTGATAAAGGATGACAGCAAAGGTAGATCTACTTAGATGATACCCATATGAAAGCGTTCATTAGTGAATTTACCATAGGATTATTACACTTTTATCATGTGTGGGTTTGCCTTAGTTTTGCAGTGGTTTCTGAGTGTTTAAAGATGTACTTTACAACACTGTGTAAAGTTACATAGATCATTTGAATTTGTCATGTTGTGCACAGCAGCATTGCCAAGTCCCAAGTGTCCTAACGCACAGTGATTTCCTCGTTAAACATGTCAGAATCATATGAAACCACAGGGCAGACACAAAGTGCCTCAGTTATACCTGATTAATGGTTGGCAATCTCAAAACTAGAAGCACATAAAAAATATGAACTGGCTATTCCACATTCAGAAAAAGAACCTACACTGTACAATGGCTGACCCTGCGCTCTGACCCCAAGCTTCTCTTCCTGTCTGTGTGTCTGTGTCTCATGGAGAGCAAGTTGGTGTATGCGAAAAGATGAATTCCCAATGCAAGAAATTGTATGTGGCTAATAAAGTGATCTTATCTTATCTTAAATGCGGTTCGGGGCATTCTGAGGAAAGGGGCTTGACTTTCCCTGTCTGCTGTTTGGCAGGGCTGACGGGGTACACCGAGGTGGTGCGCGTGGTGTACGATCCACAGGCTGTCAGCTTCGTGGACCTGCTGAAGATCTTCTGGGAGAGCCACAACCCCACAGAAGGTAGGACTGTGCCAGCTTCCCCTTGCTACACCATCCCGATACAACTTTCCTGTAGTTCCCTGTACAGTTGTTTGATTCCTCATACCTATGTTAATGTGATTTCTGTGTGGTGTACATTTTGGGTTTTACCATGGCATACCGATGTAGTGTACTGCAGTAGAACGTTTCAGGTTGAACTGCACCTCAGGCAGAGGCAGTGATCAGGCTAGCATGTTATCTACCAAGAAGTTCTGAGACACTGGGGGCATGCAGGAGAGGGTGCCATTCCCATTCAGAACAGTGAGAAAAACAGAGAAAATTAAATACCTGCTGGAGTGCTGTATGTTAACTGGACCTTGAAGTGATCAACAGAAACTGGGAAGAGTTAATGAAACGTATGCTATGTCAGTAGCAGAACAGAGTACAGTTAACTACAGTGTTTTCTTATAAGTGACACATTCACTCTACTGTGACCGAGCTGCGTATTTCGCTGATCCGCCAGTGACAGAAGAAAAAACGATTAAATATTGAATTACTCTCGCATCTTCCATTCATGTTTGTGTAGCTTTGCATGCAAAAGATCAGGGTGGAAAAAAATGGGTTTGTCTGGATAATTTAAAGGAACTGATCCCAGCTTTGAATTGAAAATGGCTAGGAGTTGACGGAAACGTGAGGTGCATTTTAAGAACGCAATTGAGATGAAATATTTCTGTTTGGGAAAGATAGAAACTCCCCAGAAACATACATAATACATATTTCTTATTGTACATTTTAAAAAAGCATAGAGAAATTGGCAGATTAAACACCAGTGAAATAAAGTGAAAGGTTGTAGATAGTGCAGGTCTTCGGTTTCCCACTGCTTGGCTTCTGCCCTATTTCGTTTTTGAAATGGTTAGCGCTACGGTGTGAATCGATGCAGTTGTGATGCAGAAAAAAGCTTTGATTTGTCTCGACAGCTGTGGATTTCCAAGACCCTTATATATATGTATGTGTTTCAACAGGGAGGCCTGATTCAGCTAGGGCAAGGCCTGTGTGTGAGGGTAACTGCAGTCTGGCAGGAGCAGAGAAAGGATTAAGCAGCCAGGTGAAATAGAGAGGCTTGTGCCTGCTGACGCACCAGGCAGAGCAAGGCCACCTGCGAGGGCTGTGCCTCCTCTCCCGCTCTTCTGAGGAGGTGATGTAATGGCATAAAAATTCCATGAGGCTGCCAGCCACTCTGCGCACCCACACAGCACAGCCCGGGAGAGTCTGATCAAAGATTCATGAAGCCTGACCCTAGTATCTGCCGATAGGAGCTCTTTGGAACGACGCCGTCTTTGCAACGGTGCGCAGAGACTGTGTTGCACACTGCCCCCTGCTGATAGGAGTGAAGCATTTATTTGTTTTGTTTTTTTAACTCGCAAGTTCTTTCGTAATCGACAACACTGCGCCGAAGGCGGGCCCAGTTGGTGTGTCTTTTCGGCTCATTTCAAATGGATGGGTGTCAGGGAAGGTTCAGAAAACATTACTCCTGCAGTTCTCTACTTGCAGAGAAACTCCTCTTGAAGTCTGTCGAGGGACTGCATGCGCTCCGGCAGTGCAAAGCTTTATCGTCAGTCTCCCACAAGTCAGTGAGGGGAATTTGGGAAGAATGAAAAAGGTATACGGGTGAAATTAATCTGTATGCATACAATGATTTCCAGAGGTAGGATGTAAGACAATGGCACAGTGGCACAGTGGTTAGCATTGTTTCAATTTCTGAGGTGCTGTCTGTGTGGAGTTTAGATGTTCTTCCCTTGTTCGCATGGGTTTCCTCCAGGTACACCGGTTTTCCTCCCACGGCCTAAGGAAATGCCAGAAGGTTAATTGGCTTCTGTCAAAAAACTGCCCCAGCTGTGAGCGCGTGTGTTTGTGTTCCCATGACCCAGAATTGGATGAAGCTATCTCCTGTGTTAAGATGGCCGATTCACGCCCCAAAGAGTGCCGTGATAGGAAACGGAAGACGGAAGATGTCTCCCTTCTCCTCAAGTCACAAGCGAGGACTCCAACACCCAGGTCCAGCAGCAAACTCCCTGCTCCCTGCTCCGCACCTCACAGGGGGCTGCTTCCTTCGGACCTGACCAACCCCCCAACACTCCAGGGCCAGCAGCCCTCCATCCACCGCTGCGGAATATTCCGGAAACGGAGAGTCAAATAAAGAAGCGGTGACTCGAGGAAAAAGAAAAAAAAAAGAGTCTCGTCCTTTTACTGCCCCTTTTACTGTCTTAGTGTGCAATGCAGTTACTCTAGGCACACATGCGGAAACTCCTCCCCTGCTCCCCAGTGGACTCTGGGATCTTGCTGTGTCCGGGGAGCGGGGGGGGGGGGGGGGTAGAATATTCTCCTTCCTTTCCCCTCTCCCTGCTTCAACCCACAGCCTACGTTCCTCCATCGCAGGTCCCCAGACCCTGCGCCCCGCCCCCACCCCCCGGCATCTCTCCTCCTCATCCGCAGTGTGCTTCAGAAGCGGAATTAGCAACCCCCCCCAGGCGGGCTGCTCGTCCCGTCCCACGCTCTCCTTTTCATCTGGAACACGGGATGCCGCTGTCCAGGCGTGTTCAGCCACGCAGGCCTGGCGGCCCACACCCCCAGTATCCCAGAAGGCAGTGTGTGTGTGCTTGCGTTCTCCCCCTGGCCGGTCAAGCTAGCAGCCAAGTTTCTGGGCAGGTTGCCTCCTTCGCTGTCAGTAAGAATGCAGAAAAAAGCTCGGTGACATAGCAGATTTTCCTTTTCTTCTGTTGGATGAAAGTAAAAAGTTCTTTTGGCTCTTTATTTAAAAGCAGTTACATTGCCAGCATAACACCTTCACTAGGGCTGCATGTACTGTATAGAGCTGTCATAATTTATTTATTTATTTATGGCTGTTGTTGAAAAAGACATACGGTAGTAGGGATATCATGTATGGTTTGGATCATCTTGAATATGTATCTTTTATGTTTTTTTGGAAACAATACTTATAATAAAATTATTGCAGTTGTCTAGTGCTTTTCATTGTAAAGGAACCTGAAGTTAGGTCCACACAGGAAGGTTCCCACAGCTATCTGGGTGATACACAGCAGCTATACTGCACCAGCAGCCCCACTGCACAGGAGATGAGGTAAAACGTAACACATTGCTTGGAATTAACAGGGAGCTTTAGGTAAGCTGGATTGTACAAATCTGGAGCTTTACTTTGCCAGAACATCAGGGTTAACCTCCCCTGTTCTTAAGAACAGCTATGGAATCTTTTAAGACCACCATTTTCAAGACTTTGGTTAACATGTCGTCTGAAGAAAGACACCTCCTGCTGGTGGTTTTATCCTGTTACTGGTCCACCAGAAACAGCCTGCTTTTCCTCTGAGGCCTCCTGTCTCAGTACTGGTCAGGGTCGGGCCCGTTCTTTCTTATACTCGGGTGCTTGCCAAGATCAAGCTGCAGGGTGAGTTATAACGTTACTGTGCTTTTTTAACATTAAAAGAGTCCGATGTCTCTTTTTATTTCCTTGGAATTTGGAACTGCCAGATGCTAATCGGCGGTGACATCCATGTTTGCAAAGGTGGATCGAGGGCCATGCACACGTTTTTGTTAGGGTTGCACTGTGCTTTACAGGAAACCGGGCATCAGTTGAAAGAGTGGTGCTGTTCTCCAACACAGACAGGGCACCCGGTCCCATTGGCAAGAGGAAGGAAGTACTGAGAACCAAGGCAAGGGTTACTGAGTGCTGTCGTCTGGGAACCTCTGGCTCAAGCTGTGTGTGGAGTCCAGAGTCCAGCCTGCGCTGTGAATGAGCTCCTTTCCTAATTGAGCCACTCAGGATATACCACAGGTTTTCGTGTCACAGATGAAACATGCGCGGGTGTCTGATTCTGCAGCAGCTCTGCATTCTCTAGTAGTATGGGGATCCACAGCTGTGCCGGATTCTGTCACTTTGTCAGGTCCTGTCACATTGTCATGTTCTGCGGCTGTGACAGCTTCTGTAGGGGCGTAAGATCCTGTAGGTGTGCTGGCTTCTGTAGTTTCAGATTCTGCACCTGTGTCAGATTTTGAAGCTGCGTTGGATTCTGTCTGCCTTTATCTAACACAGCTTTCCACATCACTGATGTGGTTCTCTTCATAAGACCCTAACAAGGGAAAAGTGTTAGGACCTTTTTATTGTGAACATTTTAAAAAATATCTTTCAATTAAAAAAATACATGTAATCATGTTCCACGGCAGGAGGTTGATAGTAGAGTAAACTTTTTAGACCCTTTACATATTTGTGGTGTCCTAGAAATCTGCAAGTTCAAGGGTGCAAAACTGAAACTATGTAGAGTCTGATGCATATGTAGGGAATGCATGAACAAAAATATATTGGTTACATTCTGTATCACTGTCAAGTTGCATGGTATTGTCACTTATCCCATAGTTGTACTGTTTATACCTTATATACATAAGAAAAAATAAGGTTCCCAGCATATCTGTCACCATAGTGTGGCCTTGGAATTTATTCCATGCAGTAAAAATTCACTGTGTTCAGAATGGGTTTTACTTATATTGACTTTTAGCCAGAGTGGCACAGTAGCACAGTGGTTAGTATTGTTGCCTCGCAGTCCAGGGGCCCTGTGTTTGGGCTCTGGGGTGCTGTCTGTGTGGAGTTTGCATGTTTTCCATGGGCTCACACGGGCTGCACAGTCCAAAGACAAGCTGGAAGGTTAATTGGCTTGTGTAAAATTGGCCTTGGTGTGAGTGTGTGCGTGACTGTGTTTGTGTATGCGATGGACTGTCAACTTGTCCAGGATGTATCCCGCCTTGCTCCTGTTGCTCACCAAGATAGGCTCTGGCTGCACTGTGGCCCCGTATTAGATGAATCAATTAAAAGATGGATGGATGAAGTCACCCTGTGTCCAGCATGGCCCCTAAGTTTTGTTCTGTGCAGTTGAAAAATCACTGGCATTAACTTTATTTAGCCCCTTAACATCTTGAAGATATTCAAATTTCCCATTAGACTGAAATGATAGTTCCTTCACCCTGTCTTCATAAACCACACAGTCATATATTTATTTGGGTTTTTCCAGAATTGCCAGGATCATCTACAGTTCTCCAAAAAAGTTTTCTCCCCCTTTCAAATTTTCAGCGTTTTTGCATATTTTGCCACTGAGTGTTATCTGAGCCTGTGGGTGATATGTAAAGGGATTCCGAGTGAATAAATAACGCCAAGGTTTGTTGTTTGTTTCATTTTTTCATAAACTAAATCATCCCTGTGTGAAGCTCTGATGACATTCGGTGGTGAAAACTTTCATGGAACTGCATAACTGAATAGCTGGTACTTTAGTTTTTACCAGCATTGCCATGATGAGCAATATTGCTTTGTATCTTGAAGGGAGGGGGGGTCTCAGGCTGGTCATTGTGTCTTTATTACACTTAATTCCCTACCGCGGTTGCACCCCAGCAAAGTTTTCAGGGTTTTATGACCCAGGCTGGTGTTTGTTTGTGTTCCTCGACGAATGACCTTGACAGTCTCCTCCTTTTCTCCCTGGTCCCAAGAAAGCCTCATTATAATGTGTCACTTCAGATGAGTGGCAGTTGTGACAAATTTAATTTATGTAGATTAATGGCGGCGCGGGCGAAGAGAGCCTGACAGTTGCTCAGAGGCAGCGACAGATTTGTACACGTAGGACTCGGTGGCGGTGATTAGGGAGGCCCCCAGTGACAGGAATATTAATTACCTCTGATGACACAAACAGCCATTAATGTCTTTTTGCACCCTTAAACGAGCGCGTTTGTGGCTCAACAGCAATTAAAAGCCGGTGGAGCTGTGCGGCAATGGATGGCCCTGTTGGCGCGGCCTTTTTGTTGTTGTTGCTGCTGTTGTTGTTGTCGTCGTTATCGGTCTGCGTGTAACTTTTTCCCCTTTTGTGCGATGGAAAAAACACTTCACCCCAGCCCTCTGTGACACGTGCTTCCCTCTGAGGCCTCAGGGCATGTGAGGCCTGGTCCACCACACAGGGCTGCTCATTTGTACAGTAGCTTTATTATTTACTCCAAGTCCCCTTCAGCCCTGAGTCTGAACCAAACTGAAAGATAAGGGCACGTTACCGCCGTCGGTTCTCCTGAAGGCACTCCGGCAGATACTAGGGTTTTTTGTTGTTTTTTTCCTCAGGCACGTGTCCTCGGCAAATCGGGACTGTTTTGCAGTCAGTGAAGATCCTTCATTTAGCAAAACTCTTAATATATCGACCATTTTTCAGCTGGATTGCAGCCACACAGTCCACACAGTTTCTGATTCTGCATTCACTGAGAATTAAGTAGAGTCTGTTGAACACTGTGCTCAGAACCCAGTGCCTACTTTAGAGTTTTCTAATTGTCCAGGTCATAACTCTGAATTAGACTTTCTGTTGTAGGTCATGCCTCATCCTGCTCAACTGGCTATGTGGGCCTCTCCAACCTTGCATGTTTCCCTTGATTGGGAATGTTTTTCAAGTTTTTCAGGTAAAGGAAAAGTTGGATTTGCACCCCATGGATCTATTAAAAATGTACACAGTGAATGGCAGCATTTTGTCTGTCCCAATTAGTCTTTCATTTGTGCTTTGAATTTTGTGCTGCTTCTTTCAGTTGATGTGTATCCTCCTGCTCTGTAGGTACACAGATAATAACACAGGGGTTCCTGTGGAAAGAGTTTGTGGAATCTTTCTGCACTGTCTTTTAGACCCATGTGTTCTGGGTCCTGACACTGCAGCGATTAATCATTGCTAATGTCTCTACACTTCATTTTGTCTCCTGTTCTCTGTGAACATACTTACTTGACAAGTGTCTGGCTTCAGATGGTAGGTGGGAGAGTGGAACTGGACCCCTATAGACCCCTTCAGCCCCAAGTTTTGGACCAGAAATCTGGCCTCGTCAGAGTGTATTTGAAAAGGTCATTTTCCAGAGCAGTCATGTTGTTCCCAGTTATTCATGTTCACATGTATCTTTGTTGTCCTATGTCTTGGATTTCAAGCCTTTTATTGCCAACTCAATCATTCTATTTCTCAAGCCTATATCCTATTTTGTTATAGTAACAACTTCTGCAGACAAAAATAGTTTGTTTTCTATGATGCACTGTTCAGAATTTGGGTGATGCGTGTGTTCTGTAGGTCACAGCAAAATGCTTCTGCGGCTTCTGCATCAGTCTCTTACATAACACAGCTTTATAAATAGCTTACAACAGGCCTCTGCATTTCAGTTAGGCATCACACAAGTCCATTCCAGAATCTGAGCTTCAGGTCAGGCATGCGCACAAAGAAGGGAAGCAGCACAGTGCATCTGTAATTAGGTTGTGGAATTTTCCCTTGTGTGTGATGTTCTCTCCTAAATACAGGGCTTCATTCTCAAGCTTACAGTTTTGATTCTAGGACTGTTCCTGCAGATATCTCAGCTTTATTAAGGCCGTACTTTCAAGTGCAGTTTGTAGAGATCGGTGCACTTAATGTCTAAAATGTACAGGAGGTCTTCTTGCAGATGTGGTTTTGTATCTTGGGAAGTTTAGTTTCAGGACTGTTACATTGCAAAGTAGATGTCTGCAAGAACTTTTTCCTTCTTAGGCGACTCATTCAGAAACGCTGACAGCGCGGGAGTCTGTTTGGGGTCATGGAAACGTAGAAGCGAAAAGTTGGATTGTGAAATCAATTTGGGAAATGGCAGAGAGAGAATTTAGAAGGAGATTTTGAGACACAGTAGTTGAGTTTTTTTTGTGTGCAAGATTTAATCTGTGGTTGCAGTAAGAATGGAGAAGGGTTTGGGGCTACTTAAGATATGAAGCCTTACTGTACAGTGAATAGAAACACATTTGTCTGTGAGTGCATTCAGAATAGATTCACATAGCTGTGCACATCTGAGCCCGTCTTGTTTCAGGCAAATCTGATCAGTAGTTATGGAACGGGTACTTATGGAACTCTTTGACATTGTTGAAGGCTGCTGTTAAAGAGGTGTAATCCTTAGCTTGACGTGCTAATGGGATAAGAGCTTTGCTGCCAAAGATGCTGGCATCATTGACTGGAAACATGTCATGGGATGGTGAGAAGTGAGCAACATTAAGCATCATTAAAACAGGATAAAATATCCACTAACAGCCAGCTGCTTTTACACTGCTTTTTCCTCAGTCTTGTGTGTACCCTTCAGCACATGAGACATACTGTTTCATATTGGTTAGATGAATTTACCTAGGGTGGCATGGTGGCGCAGTCCTTTGCAATTATTGTTGCGCAGCACTGGAAGTCTGGGTTCAATTCCAGAGGTGTTGTCTGTGTGGAGTTTGCATGATCTCCCTATATTCACGTGGGTTTCTTCTGGGTGCTCTGGTTTCCTCCCACAGCCCAAAGACATATTGGTAGGTTCAATGGCTTGTGGGAAGATTGGCCCTGGTGTGAGGATGTGCGTGTTCGTGTCTGTCCATCCTTTGTCTTATCCAGGGTGTATCCCTGGGTATCCAGGGTGCAAGCCTGGCACCCATTGCTTGCTGGGATAGGCTTCAGCTCCCCCGTGACCATGTACTGAATAAAGTCATTAGAAAATAGATGGAAAGATATTTTAGCTGTGAATGTCCTTCCCACGACAGCTGTTAATACTGATTCCAGACCTTTATCTCTCGTTCTTATGCATCTTTGTGAATTCAAAGTTAACTGTAAACTGCACAGCAAGACACTGGTTTGTGTAACATGTTGTACAGGAGGCCTGCTTGCAGGAGCAGACATCCTCTCCATGATATTCCCTCAATGTCCGGACCAACACCCATCGGTTTTAAATCAAAGTCAGCTGGTATTCTGTGAAATTACCCCGTGAGAGTTAATTGTGTTCCCCTAAATAGCGAAGAAACAGAGAGATCAAAGCTGGCTAGTAACAAATCTCCATAACTGAAACCTGCAGCATCCTTCAGCAGTATCCTTCTGCTTCAGTATCCTTCTTCTTATCCTTCTGCTAACATTAATCATTAATAAAATAAAATTAATTAATTAATAAAAAGGTCCCGTTGGCGTCCGTTTGTTTGCGGTGGGACTTATGTCATTGAATTAAACTCGGTCAAGGTGAAATAAACCTGGCTTTCATTTGGCAGCTTCAAAGAATTCAAACTTACCATGAATCGAACGTCCACAAGGCGAGTGGAAGGCTCACCCGCTTGTGACAGTTCTGCTATGCGTGACCCTCTTCAGAGAAGGGACATAACGAAAACAGTGTGGAAAACAATCACATGGGCACAGACCAAATCCCTTTGTGCCCTTGACATGTTTTAAAGTTTTGTTTTTAAACCCCCCCCTTTAAAAGACACTGCCTAGTAAAAGGACTGTCTCATGGCCAATTCACCCGTTTTTAAGAAACCAGAATGTATTCGAGATTCAACTGGGTCACAAATCTGTTGATTTCCATATCTCATCTACAGCACCCTCCCTCCGCCTGTTTCCTCCTTGCTGTTTCAAAGCATCCAGCCTCTCCTTTAATCTGATTAAATTCTTCCCATTTCAACTCTTTTCTGTGTTCAGATGAGATCCCCCCCCACCCCTCCCCCACGTGCCCTGGGATGGCTCCTTTTTTCTGTTCGGTGATTTTTGGGGGGGAGTGAACCTGGAGTTTCTGAGAACAGAAGGCGAGAGCAGGAGAAAACGAGAAGCAGGAGCAAAAGCCGAAAAGACTCGAGAAACAGGCTAGACGGAGCCATCAGGAGCAAGAGCAGCCTTCAGCGATTGTCACTGCCGATCAGCGTCCTCTCCTTCCCCAAGGCCCGATCCCGCAGAGAATATCTGTTTGGGAAACGTGGGGTAGGATTAGTGCATTTCCCTGAACTCTTACATAATGTTGGAGAGGAGATTGCAGTGGGTGATGGGGGCTGGGGGCTTGCAATGAGGGGAGGACAGTAAAAATGTGGGACCAAACTGTCCTGCTTGTGTGTTAGTCACCGCACTCTCTTGGGTGGGCAGATCTGGCGTCTTGGGACAGCTGCTCCATCTCTTCCTACCCCTCCCCTCCCTAAACTCCCCCACCTCCCAGAAGGTTTCCTGTGCTGCAGAAATCTTCACATCCTGATATAGTAGCTCTCTCCAGGGGTCTAGTTTTCTCCAGTCCAGTCTCTAGTGATTTTATACATCTTTTATATGTCAAGAAAAATATATTTGGTTTCCTTCCTCATAGGTAATTCCTCCCCTACCCAGTAAGGCAACACAGAAGGGTTATTTTGGATGGGAGAGCTGTGGAGATGGGGGGTAGTCCACATTGTTTACTAGGACAACTTGATATTGCCGGCAGAATACTTGACCACTTTACCACTCGGTTGTCTGTTCAGTGCAGAAGTCTAAATATTATGCTAAGGGAAAACATGAGCACCCTGCGTCCTTCCAGGACCACAGTTGTCCACTAGCAACTTTAATGAATAAGTTGATTGCTGAATCTTGTGTTTTTATAAAATGGTGGCTGAGGGTGACCTAGGAAACCCTGATAGATTGTGGTTTTTCGGGACCAGGATTGGTGTAGTTCTCTACTACTTTACTAAAGTATTAAGGTGGAGTAGATTAATGTGACATCTGAACTGTATCCTTCCCAGTGCTCAGGGGCAAGGGAATCCTGACACTGTCATTTCTGAAGGAAACATGAATTTGTTTGCTTTTGTGCTCAACAGGTCCAGGTGAAACCTACGGGAACTGCTTGTTCTTGTGCATACCTTCTAAAGGAAGCAGTAGTAACCTAGTCTGAATATGGAAAGGAGATCTATAAATTGTGCACTCCCATTCCTATTTGCACGATTACTTTGACTACTTTAGTCTACAATTTCCACTCGAGCAGAAATGGATTCCAGAATGATGGAAGCTAGTTGTTTTAGCACCGTGAGGTTTTCTTACCAGGTGCTATCCAGTTCAACATCTAGTTCCTGCCATTCATTCTGTGGAATTCTGATCTTGAACCTCCATGTCCTCCAATGAGTAGACAATATGGGGAATGCATTAAAAACCAGAAATATTGAGGCAATGTGGAACAATCTACTTAGCCATGTTGAAGATGCCGATCCCCTAGCTGCTTTCAAGAGAGAGCTGGAGAAAATCCTCAGGTCAATCCATGCTACCTAACAGGATACATGGGCCTCCTCTCGCTTGTAGCCTTTCATATGTTCTCATGTTCTGTCCTTCAGATGAGTCTGCGAACTGCAGTCAGGCTGCTGGTGATTCTACTGGAGCAGTTGTTGATGTTGGAGTTTGCCCTCTGGTCTCTTCGCGTCGCTGAGGATAAAAGGGTCTGCTAGATGACTTGGAAAATCAGAATGAACCATCAGCCTTTATGCTTCTCCCAAGTCATTTTTGATAACTCCAAATGGAAAAACGGCTTAGGCATTAAAAAGAATAAATCAAGCACTCAGCCAACCTGCTAATTGTAAGTGACATGCCCAGATCCTGGTGGCGTTTTTTCCATCAGGGAGAACATTGTGGTACAGTAGGGTTTGTAATGTCTTTTTGGAAGGCAGGTTTAAGTTTTGATTTAATTCAGTAATGAATCAGAAAGAAGCCCATTTTTTGTTTTGCGGAGGAGCATGTGTTGAACTCCAGGCGGGCTGTCTAGAAAATGCACTGTTCACTGTGAAGGTCCTTGCCTGAGTGCTGTGAGATCTGGGTTGGGCTTAACTTGACCAGTGTGTCCTTGACTTGTTGAACAGCAGCGCGGCTCCTGTGAGCCTGCTGCGCTGTCAGTGTGGGTTGTCTCATTCCTCCATCTGATATTGACTGTCACTAAGGCTCTGTGGTCTTGGGGAGGAGAGCTCTGATGGTACAGTTTGGAGGATGGGGTGTGCAGTGTTCATCCCTCTCGTGCTGTGTGAACTGGAATGGTATGAAAAGAATAATACTTGATGCAAATGAGAAAACCTAGTATATACAAATGTCATATTTTTAAATGTCAAAGGTCTTATTTCCCCTGTGGCATAGTATTGGCCTCTTTATACTGCTGCTGCCAGTTTGGATGTTGAGAGTGTTCAGTAAACTTGTAAGACATCTCATTGGTATATAAGGAAAGTGGAGCCAACAATATGTATTGCACTTTAATAACCTAGCGAATAAGCTTTGCATCAGATACCATACTCTAGTCTGCTACTATGTGCTCTAGAAACATGTTATCTTTCACTGCACTGAAGAAGACATGTGTAGAAGGCCTTTTTTCCTTTGGAAATGTCTTGTATTATGTACCACAGTGTGAAGCATGATACGAGCCTTGGAAAGCCACAACTGTGCTAACATGTTTAAAGCTGTGTAGAGGCCTTCTGGGTGTTTCAGTGATAAAGGCCCTCGCACACGCTCTGTGATCACGGGTTCGAGCCTGTGCCACCTCATTGGCCGACTGCGGCCAGGAACCCCCAGTTTGCAAAGCACAGCCAGCTGAGCTGAGGGTAGGGCCAGAAGAGTCCCCACGGGCTCTCTCGGCTCTCGACAGCCACTGCGCCCCCTGTTGGCACGGAACCTCTGCTCTGGCACCATGACGCTGGCGACGTGATAAATAATAATAATAATAATAATAATAATAAACTTTATTTTATATAGCGCCTTTAAAGGTGGCTTCTCAAAGCGCTTTACAGGATGACAATAACAATAAATAAGAAGACTACAACAATAATTAAGAAGATTTCACAAGATAGGACACAATTATAATTACAACAATACAACAATAACAATAGAGGAGACCGTGGAAGGTGGTACTAAAAAGAGCAGAGAGGTGAAGAATGGAACCAGTTAAGTAAAGGCTTTTCTGAAGAAGAAGGTTTTGAGTCTGGATTAGAAGGAGTTTAGAGAAGGTGACTCTCTAATATCCTTGGGCAAAGAGTTCCAGAGCTTGGGGGCATAGCAGGAGAAGGCCCTGTCGCCCATACAATGTAGACGGGCTTGGGGGACAGTAAGGAGGGCAGAATTTGAAGAGCGGAGGTTGCGAGGTGGGGAGTAGGGCGATAAAAGTTCAGACAGGTATTGAGGTGCCAAGCCATGTAAAGCCTTATAGGTGAGCATGAGGATTTTAAAGTCTACGCGGAATTTGACCGGAAGCCAGTGCAAGGACTCCAGGATAGGATAAAACGCGAGCTGGGCAGAGGAGTCTGTCCTCCTTCACTATCTTGGGGAGATGAGTTGACATCTTTGAATTGTGCCTGCTGGCTTGTGTGTATACGCTATATACAATACAATATACAGTACATGTGTGTGTGCTCCAGAGAGTGGTCATTCCTCACACTTTTTGCTTAAAGTATTAGCTTGGTGCATTGCTTTTTGGGAAATAATGGATGGACGGATTTCTAGTTATTTTCAGTAAAGACTGGAACTCCAGTCCACAAAACCCTTAGTCCAAACCAGGTTTTACAGGCATATTTAAATCATCGGCCCCTTAAAAGATGGCAACAACACTTGAGTAGTAAATAGGTGAACGTTGAACAAAGAGCTACAGACTCACAGGTTCTATAGAACGTCAGCCTGAAAAGTAGGATGTTACCGTGAAATGATTAGATCAGCAAAAATATTACTGTAGTACTCAAATTTGTAATGTTTTTTTCTAGACCTGTAGACAGCTGGACTATGTCATAATTTATGGAATTATATACTGATAACTTCAATTTACCTTCATATTTCACTTTCTTGCTATTATACCTAAAAGAGGACTTTTATTAGTGACAGCGCACTCCTAGACCTTTAGGCAAGAGCAGGTTAAAGTGCTGCCCCTCCCCCCTTGGGGGGGGCTGGCGCTTATGAATAATTAATGAAGAGTTGGGTGGTGCTCGTTAATAATTCATGGCCCCTCTGATGGCACAGCAGGATGAAGTGTTTGAAAAGGGGGTTGTCTTTCCCCTTTGAAGATGGGCAGCACAGCACAGAAGAGGGAGAGATTTATGTGAGGAGAAGAGGTGAAAACGAGGAATGCTTGTGACGTTTTGTATTGTGTGTCATAATGGTTACTGGATGGTTGTTGTGATGTCTTATGGGAGTCTTGCCCTTTTTGTCACTCTACTAAATTTCAAATCACCAATTATCTTAATGAATTACTCTGCTGTTATTTATGACTTGACTTTGCTGCTACAGACTCAAGAGACCTGCACACCTCCTCCTTGGACACACTCATCAGTCAGAACAGGTCCTCTTGGTCACCTGTGACCGGGGCTCAGACCCACAACATCATGACCACAGGGCTCAATCTGCTCTTTGAGCCGCCTGCTGTGTCACTGGGAGCCCCCTTCCTCCTGCACTTTCGTTTGAAACATTTTACCTTGTGATTCGCACAGCGCTGTCATGCTGATTGTTAGATGGTGCTGTCACATGTTTGACAGAAAGGTGGTGATGTCACATCTTAGTTAGGAAGATGTTGATGTCACATGTTTGATTCAAAGCCAGTGATGTCACCCACTCAGAGCGAGTCATTGAAGCTCCATTTTAAAATGGTTTGAATGGTATCTGATGCAAAGCTTTGTTTTGAAAGCCCTCTTCTCCTAAATTCAATGAAGTCATGAATCAGCGGGTATTAGTTCTAGAGCATGTTTGTATTCTCTTACATAAGTACGAAAGGGTCTTTTGCTTCTCATTCCTGCCCTAACAGTTTTGTTGGATCATTCCAATTAAAACATCTCTAGGGTTATCATGAACTGCCAGTCTCAGTGTGCACGAGACCTCATGTATACCAGATCACGAGGAGGCCTGACATCTCTGTAGCTTAGATGAGCAACAGCCAGTACAGTTCAGAAACGTAACCATGCTGGGTTTCACCAGTCTTTCTCCCCCCAACCAGGTCACGCGAGGTCAGTGTCCCAGGCAGTTTTGTTGACAATTTGCAGCAAAGGTGAATGGACTCGGAACACCGCAGGGACGGTTCGTCGGGGACAATGACAGGCATCTGCGGCCCCCGATGAATGAGATCTTTGTGGCTGTCGGCCGTTTGATGGATGTAATTGAAGATGGCCATCAGGCTCTGCACAGAATGGGATTAGCCTTGAGCCCCATCTGGGGTGGGTGTTTTAAAGCACAAAGTGTGTTTGCTGGTTTAGATCTGTACAGAACAGAGGAGTTTAGGTATCTCCAGAAAGAGAGTAATAAATGGATTGTAATGCAAACACATTATTTTGTTTTCTGTGCACGATGAAGTGGCCTGGCTGAGAAAATCCGCACAGTGGTCAGTAGGAGTGTTGAGGTATAGCTGCTCCTGAGAAGTCCCGCTCTGGAGCAGTCCTGGGGTATCCCCGTAGCTGGTTCCCTCACCAGGCTGAGAAGAGCAGGTGGAAGATGGAAAGAGTGAGACCCACCACTGGGAACGCAGGAGAGGTGCGAGTGTGGTGCAGGCTGGTGCCCAGCTAGGCCAGGGCTCTGTCCTGCAGAGCGCCAGGCCCTGACCCCTGCGCTGTGTGTGTTCTCCATGCAGGAATGCGGCAGGGGAATGACGTTGGCACTCAGTACCGCTCCGCCATCTACACTTACACCCCCCAGCAGATGCAGGAGGCGCTGCGGACCAAAGAAGCCTATCAACAGGTAAGGGCCTTCACTTTAAATTACAGGCTCCCTGAAACCAAGGTGAAGGGGGCTCAACTTAGATAGTCTCTGTCCGGGTACACCTTTACCAAGCAGGCTTCAGTGTGGCCTGTTTAGCTTTCCTGACCTCACAGGACTGTGAGCCTTGACCAACACGTTTTTGGTCTTGCTTATTGAGGTGAGGTATTTTAGACATCTGTGGTTATTTGCACATTTAGTGTTTTTTAAAGAATTTGCTCAGAAGTCTCAGGGAGTTTTTGTGTACACAGTGCTCCAGCCCCTGCAAAACTGACATGCACTGAGGGAAGTAGCTCATTTTTCCTTGTGCTCCTTCAGCCAAATCTTGACAATCTGTCCACTTCAGATTCATACAGAGCACATAAATGACCGATCCATCTCACAGCCGCGCCAGTGTGTATAGCTGCTTATTCAAAGTCAGCAGCACACTGATAGAAAAGGATAAGTGAACCCACTTTTGCAGGCTGCGCCTACAGATTACTGCACTTATATCGCTGTTGTTTAACTCCCTCCTGACAAAGACGATGGGGTAATAGGATTCTGGGTCTTAGATTGCCATGGAAACTGGCTGCGTGTGGGGTCACAGGTCAGGGGGCAGGTGCAGGCTGTCAGGTTGCCATGGCAATTAGCGTCACGCCCCAGCCTTGGCCTTGGCGAGGGGTCACAGGGTCAGGCTGGGAGCCAGCTGGAGTGAGAGCCGCAATCAGAGCATGTAATAAAACCGACAGACTGTGAACCTCTGCCAGGTTGATAACACTGCTGCCTTCACTGCTTGCCCAGCACTTCCAGACCTGCTAGAAGTGCTGACTAAGTCCCTACCTTATATATACAGCAGCACAAACCTCCGTGATTAGTTCCCAAATTAGATTTTTCTATTGCACTATGATAATTAGGAGGGAAGTAACAGTGCACTGTAGTTACGGCATATAAGCTCTAACAATAGTCATCCTGGACTCTATTACCTGAGATAATCTTCATTTGCAAAGATCAGGTGTTGCAGGCTAGATACCATTTATTACCACATCTAGATACCATTTATTGCCAAACACAAAAGACCAATCGAGTAAAACTGGATTCCTTTGAACATGGGTTTTAATTATTTTCTCTAATTTACTTTACGGCGCCGGGGGGGAAAATGCACTTTGCACAGTTGTGCAGTCAAGGAAGACTAATAAAAAAAACTTTCCAGGAGATTCTGGTTATTGTTTTTGTCCTGCTTTTTATATTCTTACACAGTGACAAACCTGAAGAAGAAGCCAAGTGGACCTTATTGTACTGGTTGTTAGTGGCTTCTTGCTCTGACAGTGTCATCCCTCCACTCTGTACACTGAAGGATGCTTATTTTGGAAAACCTGTACTGAGAATCTCTGTAACAGCCTGTAACTGGATTGTCTGGGGCAGGAACCCCTTACCAAGAACCTGAAAGAGCCAAAAAGAAAAGGCAAACACCTTTTTAATGGCAGCCATATTGATAAAACAGCCAGCAGTGGTTGTGAATAATGCCGTACCTTCCAAATGAAGGGAGAATCTGACTTCATGCTGAAACACAAAGTCCCCACAGTGAATACTAGGGTCTAAAAGAAGACATATTCAACTTTAAAGAACCAGTAGTGAGTGGTGACTGGTAACACTGACACAGATACATCATAACAGTTTGCAGCATGCTGTTTCTGTTAGTTTGGTAGATTGCTTATTGAACATTTTACTGTATATAGTAAATATACTGTATAATACATTTGCACTACTTGGATTTGTAACTTCATCTCTTGCATTTTTAGTAGCTATCTGTAGGTTATTTTTACTTAAGTAATCAGTTTATTAATGTTTGATTTTAGTTTTATTACTGTGTTAGAATTTTCTCATACCATTAATTTCAGATTAGGTATCAGGTTAGGGTAAGTTATATTTTGTGTTTGTGTAGTGTTTTGTATTTCAAGTAGGGAGCTGCGCCAGCATGCGTAGGCTGCAAAGGAACAAGTAAAGATTTATTCCCTGCTGAAAAGAGAGGGAAAGAAACACAATGTTTCAGCTGTGGAGTCTTCTTAGGGTGAAGAACATTGTGTTTAGTATTTGCCCTGTTTGAGAATCAGCACTGCTTCATTGAACTCTTTCAGCAATACAAAGCCTTACCAGCTTTTCAATGTATGTTTCTTAGATGGGGGCCAAAATCAGTGCTCAGTTATCGTGAGGAAACAGAGGAATAACGAATATTATTAGTGTACTGATGTCGAGTGTGAGGACAGTCTTGGACAGTCACGGCTTCTCAACTGGGATGGTAGTTCTTTCTTGTATTGCCCCGTCTAAGCACCCTTTGTCATACAGGGATTCTAGAACCCCATTCACAGTGGTGCTGGTTTTTACTGAAGTCTCCCAGCTCTCAGACAGGGATTCTAGAACCCCATTCACAGTGGTGCTGGTTTTTACTGAAGTCTCCCAGCTCTCAGGGATTCTAGAACCCCATTCAGTTGCCCTTCGTTTTTATTGTACTTAAATTTCCTACGTCTCAGTCAGATCTAGAACACAATTCTCCAGCCCCCTCACTTTTCCTGTGGCATCTGCAGTCCTCAGGCTGATTCAGAGCCTCAGCGTATCTGACAGCAGAGGCACAGGCCACCAAGGAGAGTCTGCCAAAACCATTGAGGTGTATACTGACCTGACTTGACAAAAACCCTCTGCTGACTTACAGGAATATGCATCAAACCTCTGCTGCGCAGTTGGCCTTTCTTCCTGAACGAGTTATCTAGGGTTCTGGACAAATCAAAACAAAAAAATGTTTTTCCATTGAGAAGTCCCTCATTGCAATTTTGGATGTAACCTGTGTCCTACTAAAAATAATCAGGCTCATGAGGAGAAACATTAACATTATCCTGCAGGTTTTTGTGAAATTAGCTACTACTTGTTCCATCATAAGAATTTTATTTGTATACCACTTTTCATCTGAAAGAATCTCGAAGAACATATAGGAGGGGGCCTACGTAACACACAGCAGCCATTCTGCCTCAGTAGCCCCATTGTACAACAGTCAGGTGGAGAAGTAAGAAACTATATCATCAGCTGAATTAAAGGGGAGCTTTAGAAAGGCCAGACTGCACAAGTCCACAGTGAAATTTAACCAGAGCACCGGGGTTAACACCCCTGCGCTTATAATCAGTGCTATGGAATCTTTAATGACCATAGTTAAACACCTTGTCTAAAGGAGAACACCTATAGCCCTGGCAACAATGCTGGGTCATTGCTTTAGAAATTCTGATCCAGAAGAAGGAGCTACTGACTGTCCTACTGGTCCACCAACACCACTTACTGCAGCATGTTGATTTTCTCTAGTCTCCCATCCTAGTGTTGACCAGGCCCAGCTTTGCTAAGCATTTGGGTTCAACCAAATTGGGTAAGAAGGTGGTAACACTTCTGTCATCTGACCAGAAATGAAAAAAAAAGTTATGGTCAAAATCTTGATCCTTATAACATTCTTTGGTCTTTGTTAGATTTGTACATGTACATTGAACAAAAACCTCTCCTGGTTTGTTTTGCCTACCATTTTCCTACTATCTGTATTTCAGCAGCATGAACAGCATATTCATGTCCGTCCATCCGTTTTCTAAACACTTCTTCTAGTTCAGGGTACGAGGGACCAGAGCCTATCCCAGCAAGCAACAAGAGCAAGGCAGGATACACCCCGGACAGGACACCCGTTCATCGAAGGACACACACACAGACACAAACACTCACACACTCACACCAGGGCCAGTTTCCCAAGAAGCCAGTTAACCTACTAGTTCATCGTTAGACTGTTGGAGGAAACCCAGGTGAGCATAGAGAATCAAAAACCAGGGCCCCAGCGCTGCAAGGCAACAATACTCACCACCAACCTCCATGCCACCCTCTGCGCATTCATGTATACATGAATATGAATTATCTTTATCTGCTTCTTTTCTTTAGAAAGTAGAGCTGTCTAGACTTCTAATTCCACATTGTTTATGGAACATATATATACGCACAGCACAATTAGACAGTTCTGGTTTCTAGCACTTGAAACTGCCGGAGCTAATTAATAGTTGCATACCCATAATTCACAGCAACTTTTTTACGACCCCACCATCCTGAAAGATGTTCCTTTCTGGAAGTGCCACTGCTGGGAAGTGCGCTATCATTCTAATGGTTTCCGAGTTGTAAATACTTATTAAAGATCAAGCCTTTATCTTTGTCAAGCTGCCTCCAAAGACAAAGAGTCAGGGACAGAGTCCTATTCCTGCTTCCCTTGTAGGAAAACTGCTTTTCTTTCTCTGGTAAAGGCCAAGCCTCTGCATAACAGCTCACCAGAAAGAAAAACACTATGATACTTTGCGCAGAGCTGTCAATTTCGAAACTTTAACAAAGCACTGAATTAAAAGCGGTTTTGAAGAAAGCAAAATATGATAATAAGGAAATTTCCAGAACATCAAAGGGTTTGGGTCTTTTTTTAATGCGGTGGAATGAACTGAGCCGCAGTTTCTCCAGAGGGGTGGAGACTGGGGAGGGAGGGGGAGTGGGGGTTTGGGGGGAGAGGAGGGGAGGGGTGGGGGTGTGTGGAACAATGGCTTATCAGCAGGCAGAGTTAATTCTCCTTCTGTGGGGCTGGCAGTGTGTGCTGGCTGATAAGGCCGTTCTGCTTAATTAGCCAGGCAAAAGAAAGGAAGAAGACGAGGTCTCCAGAAAGACCCCGAGCGCCAGAAACATAGCTCCACTCTCCAAATGCGGAGAGAGGGAGATTAGACTACCCCATCCCCGGCCACCATTCAAAAGGCAGCGTCTTTTGCAAACCGGGCTGGGCATGTAAAAAAAGAAAAATGAGCCTTCAGCATTTCTTTAAAGCTGCCAGTTCATTAAACCCCAGCCCGTGGCGAGACAGGAAGCCAGCCTTTGTAAGCAGGGGAAGACAGCGATGAGGAGAGGGCTCGCTGGCAGCCGGTCTCCACGTGACATTCTCTGTGAGGCTGAAGCGAGAGCTGGAGAGGCACTGTGCTCCCGTTCCAACATCCCTAAATCGACCTCTCCCCACCCTGTGCCCAGTCACACCAGCACCCGGCAGGAGTGCACCCCTTTCGCAATGTAGGTGCCCTCCAGACTGATCTCCACGTCGGATGCGGTCAACTTAAAGGAAACATACAGGACCGGGCTTTTTTCTTTTGTTGTGGTCAGACACGCACATTTTAAAACACAAGACATTTGCTTTTCCTCTGTCATTGGTATACACTGCTGGTTGGAATAATACCACCCACCATGGCATTTTGCACTGTTGTTCTGGTTTCATTTTTTTTTTTCTAGTTGAAACTTTTCCTCCGTAGTCATTGGACGAATGTCACTGGGACTGTACAGGATGTTAGAAATCTCCGCAAGGGCCTAGCCGATGTTAACGTGGAAAAATTTAGCCCTGCGACCGAGGAACAGATGCTGCTTTCTTTTTTGTAATGATGGCTCTGCCTGGGACTTCTCAGCAGATCCTGCACGTTCCTCGATAATTTAATTATCGTGCAGGAATTATTAGTTCAAATTGGGGCCACAAGGATCATTCCAGAGACCTGATCGAAGAAAAAGCTCTCACGAGAGCAGTTTTCTCCCATTTTGCTTTATTAGTGTTAGGAAACAAACAATCCTAAAAAAAAAAACCTTTGTATGGAAAATGTCTCTTGCATAATGCTTCTCCAGAACAGCACAGTGAAGGTCAGCTTCATTTAATGGACAAATGAGAAACCAGTCAAGAGGGTGACCTGACCCAAGAGAGAGCCAGGTGTCTGGGAGGAGAACTGTGAAACTTCTGTCAGGGGTGTCAGGGGACTGTGTTTGTCACTAGTGTGGTGTCGCAGGTCTCGCAGAGTAAGAGACTGTTATGGCAACATCCCTTCCCAGGTTTCCAAAATTGGGTTGGTTTTTATCTTTGCAGAGGTTGAAGCCTGTCCAGCCTGTGCAGGTCAGGCACTTTTAGGGGCAGTTAAGAGACAGCAGCTCGAACCCGAGGCCTGATGGCACACGCCAGATTCGCCTATAGCCTCCATGCCTTTAAGATAGGGCTGCGCATCGCTACTCCCTCTCACCACATGTTCTGGGTTCTCGTTTTTTTAAGTATAAGTTTACTCAGTTAATTTCAGATCCTTAACGTTTCCCAAAATTAAAATGTAAGAGTTTGACATGAAAGATCTAGCAGTTTTAGAGATTGAATTAATCTCAAATCAATCAAGACATCAATTAAGTAATAGGCAGCTCACATAGAACTGAGGTTTGGAAGCATGCCACTCTTATTTAAGGAGAATTATGATTTTGTTGAAATTATATGTATATAGGATTAGAGAATAATTATTCCTTATTTCTTCTGTGGTTGGAAAACAGACCAACAGAAAGCTACAATAAATTAAAATAGTTCACATTAAATCAACATAATTTTTAAGTTCTTCAGTGCATTATTGACAGCTCATTTAGAGTACTGTGACTAAAGGTGATCAAAACAGCACAAACAAGATAGTTATCCTTCAAATAATTCAAAAAAGAACAATTAGCTTCATGCCTTGCTCTTAGAATTTTCAGTGACAGATTCAAGGAGCCACATCTTTCTCGTTTGGAATAGAGCAGATTACAACCAGGCTTGATCAAAGCACTTAAAACTTCTGAGATGCGTGGACATAGTGAACATGGAGGAGTACCGCCATTTAATAAAGAGGGAAGAACGCCGAATGGACAAAAAGTCTTGACACAAAGTGTTGCAGGTGTGTGAAACAAGCTCAATATGAAAGATGAGTCCCTGATATCCTACCAGAAAGGATGGATGATGTTCTTGGACCAATAAACAACCACCAGACAAATTGGCATGATTGGTTTCTTGTCATTTGCCAGTTTTCTTGTGCTGTAATGCGCATGCAGCCTATTTACTGTGGATGAGACTAGAAAAGGAGCTTCATTATGTTTTGTTTTCTAAAACTCCTGGAAGTGATGGCATGGCAATATGCTGCACTCCTGCCAGAAAGACCTGGTGTTCCAGGTTTGATTCCAGGTTCATTCTGGGTGCCTGTCTGTGTGGACGTGTCTGCTTGCATGTTCTCATGTGTGTTTCAATATTCACTGAATCCTCTGGTTTTCTTCTACTGGCCCAAATAGCCTCCTCACACATGTAACTTTCTGATGTTCTGAATATTCTGTGTTTAAATTGTTTCTCTAGTTTCTTTTTGGAGGACACATTCTGTAAAAAAAATCCAGGGCAGATTAAACTCTCAGTACATACACTTCCCGACAAATCTGTGAGATTTCACAGAGATGCTCAGAATTGGTCCCGACACCAACTAAACTCTTTTAATTCTTTGAAATCATGTTCTCTCTCCCCTGTGAAAAATACTTCTGTGAGCTCTCATTTCCTTTGACTTTTAAAATAGTTCCTTTTTAACCAGGGAAAAAAAAAACTTTTCTGCATTGTTTTTAAACTTCTGAGACATTGTTTTAAAGCTGTCAAAAAAGGGTATTTGAAGTGGAATAGAAATACAGTCCACCAGGAGGATAAACATCAGAAAGTGTAAGCTCAGTGGCTTTTCAGCTCTGAAGGTGTATCTGACCATGTCTTGTCACAGAGAATCACTGTTTGGATGCTTCTGATTTGTCCTTGTTTGACCAGAACTGATATATCAAGTCCTGGCCCAGAGTAGAGTGTACTTTTGAAGTAAGACTTTTGGCAAAGCACAAAGTAGGTCATGAAAACTGGATAGCCTGGTTGTTTAAGAATGTCCCTAAACTGAAGACCGGATTTTTTCTGGTTTTCTGCCATCTAGGTTTTAAGTATGGAATTAAACTAATTATTCTTGGGACCAAGCCAGTTGAGGTGTTTTTGCAGGCCAAAGGCTTGACTCTCAGCGACTCTCAGCTCACAGTCCCCACTACTTGGCCAGGGGTACCCGAGGTCCGGTGTATAAAATCCACTTTCCCAGTCACTGGGTCTACTCTAACAGCTTTTTCAATGATGCATTGTCCCTCTGTGCTCTGCTTTTAAAATCGCAACAATATTGCAATTATTTTGATTTTTCATTTCAATCAGGTCTTATAGAGGGTGATTTTCTGGAATGGTGACCCCCCCCCCCCCAGCCAAAACCCCCTTTTTAGAAAGATGGTCCAAGAGTTTGTGTCCTCTCTGGCCTCAAAGGCTGCCGCTAAACTCAGCCCGAGCAGGAAGTCAGGGGAGTTCTCATCTCGGAAGCTTAACAGGGTTGAGCCTGGATGGTTGTTAGATGGGAGACTTGTAAGAAAAATTAAGTTATGGTGCAGAAAGTGGAGTTGGCTGCTCAGTAGGTGGCGTTCTTACTGTCTCAGTAAATCCAAAACTGGTGCCGCCACTGGGAGGCTGTGCTGTAGGAGACGGCATTCTTTTGCTATTCAACTCCTGACTAGTTTCAGTGAATGAAGATCCCTGTCCGTCTTGAGAGAATAGTAGACCTCATAGGTAAATTCCACCTATGACTTAGTAAATTAGCTGAGTTTTATTCCCCCTCAATTGGCTATATACTTCCTCACTTCTCTGAATCCACTGTACAGTGGGGCTGCTGGTGCCCAGTGATGAATGGCTGCTGAGCATCACCTCAGTGGTGAATGATCTGGGATCTCTGCTTGATATGAAGCGCTTAGGGATCCATCCATCCAGTGTTTTTCCTTTGAGGCAAGAGGGATGCTGTGGCGTTTGAGGTTGTCTGCAGTGTTGTAGGACTTCAAATACTCTGGCGCCTTCATGTGGCCAACTGGTGGAACGACGTGTATTTCAATCCCATTTACCAGATGTTAGGCTCACAATGTAGTGCTTGAAAGATTTTGTCAAGATTGAAAACCTAAGATGAAACTAGCAGACTTAAGCATTTTTTTGGTGCATGTGTAAAATGTTATTATTCTTTTTTTTATAGACACAAATATTACACAAAAGGAATGGGGATACAGTCAGATTTCATCCACCACGCTTCTGTACTTCCACTTCTGTCCTTAGAAAAAGGAAAAAGGATGTTATTTGCGATCAATGTCATAACTGAACCTACGTGGGTTGTCTGCATAGATCCAAGGAAGAATGTCAGGATATTAAACTGCAAGACCAAATGTGACATTATCTGTTGTCACAACGCTATGTCAGAATGCAAAAGTTAAGCAAGAATATCCTAGCTGTACCTTAAAACCCAGGTGCATCAATTAACTGGCATCAAGTCTTTTTATTGTGCCAGAGGAGCACACAGCTTTTTGATGGGAAGTTATAACAGACCCAGAATCGCTAATGTGATGATAATATAACAGTGAAGAAATGCCTTGTAGCAGAAATGCTTTTGTTTCTATAGCACCTAAAGTGGATATAAGTTTAGTTGTTTTGTTATTTTTCTGATGTGCTTTGAAAACTGACCGAGGGCTGCAGGAGAATATTCTCAGAATCACTAACCCCAATTGCAGTAAATATTCAGGACCAGACTGCCTCTGTTCTTCAGACGGTAGCTCCCCTGAGCTCCAGTATTGAAAAGAAAGCCTCCCTTATTTGGACAGAAGCCTGTTATTTCCCTATTCCTTACTTCTGTACTGTTTCCCTGAAGGGTGTAAAATAATAAAAATAATAATTGCTATTGCTAATTACTATAAGAGCACTTTTCTGGACACTCCACTCAAAGGGCTTTACAGGTAATGGGGACTCCCCTCCACCACCACCAATGTGCAGCCCCCACCTGGATGATGCGACGGCAGCCGTAGTGCGCCAGAACGCTCACCACACACCAGCTATCAGTGGGGAGGAGAGCAGAGTAATGAAGCCAATTCGTAGATGTGGATTATTAGGAGGCCATGATTGGTATAGGCCAATGGGAAATTTGGCCAGGACACTGGGGTTACATCCCTACTCTTTTCAAGAAACGCCCTGGGATTTTTAATGACCACAGAGTCAGGACCTCGGTTTAACGTCTCATCTGAAGGACGGCGCCTGATTACAGTATAGTGTCCCCGTCACTATACTGGGACATTAGGACCCACATGGACCACAGGGTGAGCACCCCCTGCAAAATCCGAAGTCCCTGATGGCAGCTTAATGCGATCCTGTCTGTGCAGAAGGCATGCTGTGGGAGTTTATCCAGCTCCAAATGTTTATTCATTTTCTTTTCCTTGAAGCAGGCAGGTGGCTCGTATGCGATGTGTTTCTAAAATCAGTCCCCCTTGCAGATTTTCTGTTTCAGGGCGTGTGCTCTACTTGACTCAGTGTTGGGTCTGTTGGCATGTCCTGTGTCCTGGAAATCAGGTCATCGCCACTGACCCGTTCCTTTCTCGTGACAGGTGTTGTCTCAGAGGGGCTTTGGGCTGATCACCACGGAGATCCGGGAGGCTCTGGAGTTCTACTATGCGGAGGACTATCACCAGCAGTACCTGCACAAGGTCCCGGGGGGCTACTGTGGCCTGAAAGGCACAGGGGTGAGCTGCCCCACCACGATCAGCAGCAGGGACGAGCTGTGAAGAAGAGACACATCCTGGCTGTGAAACCAGCCTGACCAGTCGCACCAGCTGCCATCCTGTTCCCACTTCTTGACTGATGTTCTAGAATGTGTACGGATGTTCCATTTTCCTCATGATGTCTGGGAGAATCCCCATGTCCCATGGCCCCATGTGGTCACTGTACTCTGTGTCAGTGTCTGCACATCTTTTGTGACCAATTGACTTGCTAACTTTGAGCAAACTCTGCAGCAATGCTGTCAACAGGGAGCAAGAGGTCTTCCCAGTTTACTGTCTGTAGGGGTGCTCCTCAAGGATGCCTGCTTCTCCCACTGTGGTTTTCATCTTGAGTTATACTCCCTCGAGATGTCCGTCAATCTAGAATTTCTACTTTTTTGCTACTACGCTCTGTGGAAGGCCTGGCTTTGCTACACAAATAAATCTTCTCTTCCTTTTTTACCTTCACTGGCTGTCTAGAATAATCCTAGCATTCTTGAATCTGCAGATCCCCTTCAAGAAAGTCCAGTCCCAGGGACTTCAGGATTCATATTATTCTAGTCTTCCCCTTAGCTACGGCAGACAGCATGTTTCCCTCTTAATGATGCATTAATTAACAACTTGGTGTTTGGCAGAGTGGCTCATGGGGTCCCAGAAGTCATGGAATTCGCACTCTCCTATTTCTGTAATCACAGACTCACAGGTAATTCAGCTCTCTCTGCTTCGCTTTGGAGGGATCAGAGAGATTCTCTTCCTTGCAGATGTGTTTAATGTGGCTGGCCTGCGCTCATTCCTGAGCTCTCACTCTCAGTACAATCTCCCTGCCTCTTTGTTCTGTTTATACCCACGTCTCCTTTTTGCAGTGTTCTGCAGTGTGACGTTCCCTGTGGATTAAGCTTGTCTGCACACACCCAGTGATCCATCTTTCCGACTTACATAATAAAGGGTTTGCTTCCTCTTAGATATTATACAGCACGTTGCATACAGTCTTCTAACGGCAGTCACTATGAGGAACAGGGACTTGAATAATACAGAGGAAAGAATTTTGTAGGAGAGCATTTGGGCTAACTTCAATCAGGCTGCGAAAAACCCTATTTGGAACCACTTACATTTTTTTCCAGTGAGTATACTTCAGCCTGTGTATAGGCCATCATATGAAACATGTTTGAAGTCCCTTGTGAACACTAGGGGGCGCTGTGTGGTTTCAGAATGTTCCAGTGTGGTTTTTCCTATTCTAAACCAGGATGTTCTTTGTTGTCACCAAGTACTCTGGCCAAAGAGGGTTCTGATCTCAGTACGGTCCTGGCAGTCTGGAGTCACTGCAGATAAAGAGCTTGCCTCACCTTTTAGAGGTGTTGAGTCATAATCCCACAGATGGCAGCTTTACTGCATCGCTCCTCGGCCAGACACATTCTCCACATGTCTGCCCCTGACAGATCGGTTCCTCTCCCGTCTCGATGTCATTAAGATTAAGCTTTGTGCTGCTCCATTCCATGGTCCTGCTGGGGGTCAGTGGAGGCAGAACTGCCAAGCTGTCAAGATCAGATCCTGACTGCAGGCTGCTCCTATCAGAGCTGTCTGAGTCTTGTTTAGAGGCTGGAGAGGGGTGTTTGTGTTCTAATATCCTCCTGTCCTGTTTGTTCTAATTTGTGTCCCGTTTCTGAAAACTGAAAACAAAATTTGGTTCACGACAAGAGTGCATGTTACTGAGTAACTTTTTATAACTAACTTTATAACTTTAGAATGATAAATTCTCATATTGACTTTTCTTGTGTCGTGAGTCCCAGATTATATAAAGAGAAGTTCAAATTGTATTATTATTATTATTTTAAGGGGGGAGTGGTTAGGGATTTGAACTTAAGTGGAAGGTTGCAGTTACAATTCCCAGGTGAACTCAAGCAGCACAGTCGGAGTCCTGACTTGAATCTTATTGAGAATCTTTGGAAAGGTTTCAAGATCCATCCAAAAGCAATCCCCAGCCACCCTGAGACAGTCTGAGCGAACCTGCCAAGATAAATGGGCAAAACGGACACCAAGCCAATGTGCAAAGTAGAGACTTACTCAAAAGTAATTTCTGTCAAACAATTTCTGTCATCTGCTTCCACCAAATGATGAGTTTGTACTTGCAAATACTTGCAATTGACATATTTAGTGTTTTTATTTTCGCTTTACATCTTGCTGTCATTTACTGCAACCTACCCTTAGAGGTCTTCAGGTGTGAGCATTGACGTTCTGAATCAAAAATGAATTTAAAAAAATCTTTAGCATTTTATAAAATTGGACAGTCTCGGAGGGGTCGGAATACTTTTTCAAGACACTCTGGGTTAGGTTGAAGCTTTTATTGCAAGTAGCAGAGACTAAGGGTTAAACTGTAGCTCAATAATGACATCAGGCACTTGGTTCTGTTTCTTATTTTAAAAAAAAGTCATAATTGCTTACACTTATATAGCGCTTTTCTGGACACTCCACTCAGAGTGTTTTACAGGTAATGGGGAATCTCCTCCACCACCACCAATGTGCAGCCCCACCTGAATGATACGATGGCAGCCATAGTGCTCCAGTGCGCTCAGCACACATCAGCTGTCAGTGGGGTGGAGAACAGAGTAATGAAGCCAGTTCATAGATGGGGATTATTAGGAGGCCATGACTGGTAAGGGCCAATGGGAAATTTGGCCAGGACGTTGGGGTTACACCCTTACTCCTCGAGAAATGCCTTGGGATTTTTAATAATCACAGAGAGTCAGGACCTCGGTTTTATATCTCATCTGAAGGACAGCACCTTTTTACAGTATGGTGTCCTCATCACTGTACTGGGGCATTAGGAACCAAACAGACTGCAGGGTGAGCGCCCCCTGCTGGCCCCACTAACACCTCTACCAGCAGCAAACTTAGTTTTTCCCAGGAGGTCTCCCATCCAGGTACTGGCTAGGCTCACACCTGCTGCGCTTCAGTGGGCTGCCAGTTGTGAGTTGCAGGGTTGCTGGCTGAAAGACTCTCAGATACATAAGGAGGTTCAGTAGCAGCCATGACATTAACAGGGATGTCCTGCTAATGAGTCCTTTACCTTAATTGTAACCACCACTACTGTATATCCAAAAACAAGAAGGTAACAGAAATGGCTAATCACCTGTGGGTCTGTGAGTGTGCTGATCAGGGTTTTTGGACTTCCTTGAACAGGGTTCCCAGAAACCAGTCTCTGGGATGGGGTTTACTCAGTGTTACCAGAGTTTATGCGTGTTGTACCAGAATAAAATGGTGCAGGATGTCCTTTTGGCTTTCCGGAGAGGCTCCTCCTTATGAATGTTCTGGGATGTTAAGTGCATGTTTTAAGGCAGAACTCCCCTTTCCTGGAGGAGTGCAGCCCTGGAAGTCAGGTCAAAGCTGTGGCTGGAAAGCATGCGACAGTCTCTTGACCGCTGCTTCAGTGTCTCATGTCCATCGCTATTCAATTTCAGTATGTTTATAGTATGTTTAAGGGCTTCTTTTCTCTCTTCCTTGGCTACTTTAGTGAGAAATCAGGGACTTAGGCGATCCGTAGATCTTGATTTTATTTGCACAAGGAGCTCATGAAATTCAGTCGAACCAAGCCTGTGGTCTGTTGTGCCTGATGTGTGCTCAGCCCTGAAAAAATCACCTTCAATAACTCGTCTGAAGTGTATGCCCATCACCACTAGGTGGCAGGCTGATCCTTTTTCTTCAAACTCTTGAGTGTCATTCTTTTACACAAGTTTAAACATCTAAACATGTAGGTTTGCTCTTTTCCTGATATTTATCTTTTGCCAGCAAGGAAACAACTTGAACAAAACACTCATCTTTTGAAGGGATTTAGATGAAGACTTTCCTGCTGGTTAATTGAGTCTCAGTCTGGGGGGCTGGAGCGCTTATCTACTTAAAATTTGTAAGCTTTCAGATAATCAGCAGTTCTTCTCTATATTTGGTTTTAATCCTATAATGGCAATTTGCTTTTATCAGCAGAGAGTGATGTTACTTTTTAGTGTTTGGGTGTTCATTGATAATACAAAAGAGAGCTATCAGACTGAGTGCTTGGGATTGGACAAGAATATGTAACTTGCTGCCCTGTGGTTTGTAATGCAGGAAAACAGAATGTAACACAGTGCTGCTTTGTTCTGCTACTGACGTTACACCTGTTTAACTAGAAAAGAACTCCACCCAACTCCCTTTGATTGCTATCACGGTCTGTTTATTTGTAGTAGGATTTTAGAGTTGCGTTGAATGGCCATTTTTCACTTTCAAATGATCTTATGCCTGAAACGATATCAAGATGAAAAACGCTTGAATATCACTAAAAATGGAGTGGGTTGATCGGCTTGAACTTTATTGATCTGCTTGAGAATACAAATGAGGAATCAGCCAGGATTCAAGGATCATTTTCACATTACGTGGTGTGCAGTAGCGCGCTGTTTCCCAACACATGCCTTTTCCTACAGACGACTCCTTGATATTTAAAACATTCTGGAAAGGGAAGAAATATGGCCTTCTCCCCGGCTGTGGTTTGTAAAACCCAGCATTGAACATTACATTGAAAAGTGTGACCTGCTGCTCAATCCCCTAACTGAGCAGATGTAGCCGCAAAGTAGGTTCAGGTCTCTTGATATTCCCAGGAAACCGTTATTCCAAAATAATGATTGAAGGCCATGCTGCATCATGAAACCTTCAGATTGGCCCTCATGGAGCCAATGCAGGCCATAGGAAAAGGACAAAGCATTCTACCAGAATTTGTACTGCAAGATGTTTTAATTCGGCTCTTAAGACACTTAGTGGCACATTTATAAATCATTGCTGCATGGTGACACAGTGGTTAGCAGTGTTGCTGCACAACACTGGGGCCTGGGTTCAATTCCAGGTGTGCTGTCTGTGTGGAGTTTGCATGTTCTCTCTGTGTTTGCTTGGGTTTCCCCTCCCTTCCTCTAGTTTCCTCTCACAGTCCAAACATACGCTGGTAGGTTAATTGGCTTCTGGAAAATAACTGGCCCTGCTGTGAGTCTGTGAGTGTCTATATCAATGTGTTCTGCCCTGTGATGGACTGGTATCCTGTCTAGGGTGTATCCTTCCTTGCATCTGTTACTTGCTGGATTGGACGGCTCCCCTGTGACCCAGCAGTGGATTAAGAGGTTAGAAAATGGATGGATTTATTAAAAAATCACAAATGGGACTTAGATTAAAATGTTTTACGATTTTGATGGAATATAAAAATGCACATAGCCCCTGACATGTATCTGTTCATTTTTCCCCACTTTTTTATTAGGTTTACTGTAAAAGCAGTGTGAAAACCACACACAGACTTTAAGGTGATCTCCACAGTCTACAGCTGCACCAGCAGGTGGTGCTGTGTATTTTGGCATAAGGAATCATTAATCTGTTGTCAAGCCACTTATTCTCAGTAGGGACCACAGGTGTCTGAAACCTGCCCCAGAAGCACAGGATGTAAGGTGGGGTCATATCCTGGACATGCTAATCCATCACTGGACACACAAGCACTCAAACTTACAAGGGGCGGGATAGCCAGTATGTCTTTGGAACATGGAAGGAAACCAAAGAATCCAATGAAAGCCCACTCAGACCTGGAGAAAACATGCAACCTCCACACAGAAGATGCCCCTGTTCTGAATTAAACCCAGGAACCAGTAGCTGTGAGGGTGTAAGAAATCGGAGCTAAAAAATCGGAGCATTCAGCCACCTCACAAAACCGTCAGCCGTGCTGATGTCACACGTAGGGAAAAATAAAAAGAGATTAACCTCTCATCTGCTGTCTGTACTGTTTTATGCCATATGTTAATCATAATGTAATTTATATGACTGAAACCTTCGTACACTGGCCAAAAAAATGGAATTTGATTGAGAATCCCAGATCTTATGGATCTCTGTACAATGCATGACACATCCCATTCAAGCCATTCCAGCTGTTCACAGAAGCTGCTCACATCGCAAAACTTTATTTAATGGGAGTCCCTCATATTCTGGCCTGTGAGTCCAGTGCATCCTGAGGACTTCCATGTATTTCAGTTTGCATTCCCATGCACTGAAAATTGGGCAGCCTTGAAGCTGGAGTCCTGCAGATTTACTGTTATCTTTCAATTGGCAACTGATCATGATGATTAGAAGCAACTGATTTCACTTTTGATCCAAATTAATAGTCTGTTTAAGTAAAAGGGGATCCGATTTGCAATGAAAACCAAAGGCCCCTCAGATCCTAGTATCAAAACCAGCGTTCCCATCCTTGCCTGAATAGACCGCACAGTTCTTGAGATTTGAAACTACGAATGAAGTCTGTAACGTGACTCGAATTCTGGATTTAATCGACCTGCAGGAATGAAACCCATAAGACGCAAGGTCAAAGACGAGGAAGCTGTGGAATACGGGAGTCCATGTTCTTAGCTGAGTGCTACGTGAACATGTTCTTGCAAACAAGTGAAAAAGGACCAAAGTCGACCATTCTGGTAAAAGTGAATCTGAAATGGGCTTCAGTTTAAAAAGCTAGAGCTAGGAACGTTTAAGTGTTAAATCATTTGAATATAACTTAATACAAGATAACATCTTAAATGTGTCAGCCTATATTTGTCAGTATCTCTCCTTGTGTTTGTCTAATTGGCCCTATCTTTCAAGATCCAGGTGACAGTGGACTCACCTGAGTAAACGAGCAACAATCACTTCTAACATGCAGCCAGATACTCCTACAGTGCAAGTTGTACTAAAGTAAAAGACATTTCAGCTTATCTAATAGTAACTAAGCAATACCTGGGTGAAAAATAAGATGCATCTTTCTCATGTCCGGTTAGCAGAGAAAGAGATAAATATCTTGGCAGAATATCCTGTCTCCTCATGTGCAGTTTGCAGATCTTAATTTCACTCTGAAATTAACAAGAGTGAAATGTCCTGTATTTCAGCAAGCAGAGTAAGGGCCACGAGCTGATGTGGAATTCACTTCTTCTTCTGCACTCTAACCTCTTTGGGAAAATTTCACACCGTCTATAAAAAAAGCATTTCAAGAACACCTTTTCTGCAGGTAGGTGAGGACAGCCATAGAAATGGACATTTTGATGGGGGCGGCCTGTGTTGACAGGGCTTCTGGCTGTCTATATGAGCCTGGTCCCTGCGTGCTCTCTCTGTTTCCTCTTGGGTGTCACACAGCAGGGCTGGGATCTCGCACGCATGATTCATCGCTCACTTCCTGGTGCCGGGAGTTCAGAACTCAAGTGAAACCTCAGAAAACTGAAATCTAGAAAAAGCTCTTGTGACCGCAGCAGACTGATCTCACTCGCCCTACTTCTGAGACCTTTGTGTGTCACTCACTTCCTGACACCTGTGTGTAGGTGTGGGCCACACTGCAGGTGTGGGGGGTTATTTTTATATTCTCAGATATATTTTCACAATCCATTATATATTTACACCTTTATAAATGTCTGCGGTGGTGCGCCTTAGTACATGTACAATGAAGTTTTGCAAAGCTAGAGAAATGAATGGTGAGAGAATGGTAAGGCCCAGACGCAAACCGAGGACAACTGTGGCAAAGCAAAGTGGACGGATTCTGTAAACGCTGTGGAACCAGGGGGACAAGGCGAGGTTACTGTGCATGTTTGCTGCCTGTTAACTTGCAGAAGAGTTCGCCTATATTTCTAATCATGCGCTCAGTTACTGAAATATGAGCGCCTCTAATAGCTGAGCATTTGTATTTGTGAAAGATTCACCATAAACGTTCATTGACCGTCTGTTTATCCTACAAAATGGTAAATATTTTCGGGGTCTGAGGCACAATTCATATTGGGTAACATTGTTGAGGGGTCCTGTGTAATAAGGGAGCTGACAGGCTGTGAAGACAAGAGTGAAGACCTGCAAGTGACCTGAGTGAAGCAGACAGAAGGTGAAACATTTGTTACACAGCCTAAAAGCCTCAAGTCATTTGTGCGAAGTACCAGGTGAGATGGTGGAGGATCTACTCTGCAGTACAGTAAATACCAAAAAAGGCTATTTCTTTCAGCAGCCAATTGTGTCTTGAACGGATTTCACAGCCGTTACCCAGAGATAATGAACTTACCAGAAGGCTCCATTGAGGCATAACTATCATCAAATAGATACAGGCAAAGTACAGAATTAAAACCTGATTTTCACAGCTTTCTATGTAGGCTTTTCTTTAAGGGTAAAATGTTATTTAATTAATCAACTACTTTAACACTGATACGGCAATGCGCTGAATAGTACTGCGTCTCTATGACAGGCACAGACAGACAGAGGACAGACAAAGCAGGGGCTGCGCTGTGCAGGCAGACGGGACAGACAAAGCAGGGGCTGCGCTGTGCAGGCAGACAGTGGACAGACAAAGCAGGGGCTGCGCTGTGCAGGCAGACGGGACAGACAAAGCAGAGGCTGCGCTGTGCAGGCAGACAGGGGACAGACAAAGCAGGGGCTGCACTGTGCAGGCAGACGGGAAAGTCATGCAAAGCCGAACAGGTCTGGAAAACCGTGAAGCTTTCCAATCCTGCTGGTCAGGTCTGTTGCTATGAAGGTGAAGAGGGAAAGGGGCAAACAGGGATCCAGCTGACTTTGAAGTTCTGGCTTAGAAAAAAGAAGACAGGATGAATCCATCAGAATAATCTTCTTCAGTCAGCTGGTAAGTGCTCAGAGAACGTCTCACGAAACATAGGAAGCTCAACGACAGAGTACCTGACCGTGGATAGATCAGGATTTAAGCCTGCCATAACCTGGTGCTAATGAGATAATTATGGTAAGTGGGGGCAGGTGGCTGGGACAGCCACCCTAAACAACTTCTCACAGCACCAGGTGTTGTCTGACTCCACATACAATCTCCCCCCAAAATTGTGATTTAGTGGTTATAGTGATACAATCTCCCCCAAAAATGGTGATACCGTCCAATCTCATCTCAGAACGTCCTCTCTTGTGGTTTGAACACCAACTTTTCACTTGACCAGCCTTTTTTTTGGTGACGCAACAGGACAGCCTACACGCATTGCGGGTGAGTTTGTGTGCCCTCTGTTGTGCGCTGGCTGTGTTGTGTTGTTGTTAAAGGGTGCTCATTTTAACTTAAGATGGCAGGACTCCAGGATTTGTGGCTCTGAAGGTTGTTTTCAGTGTTGTGGTGGCAATCTGAGGGAGCAGGCAAGCGCCTGAAGTTGTGGACAACATTTGTGAAATCGAGCGAAGGCAGCTAGTGTAAACGAGCCAAGTCATGAACCAGGCCTCAGCCGAATGTCCAGGTGCAGACCTCTCTCTCTCTCTCTGCACCCATCTGAGACTCTGGATGAAGACACTGAGTTATTTTTGCACTTCCTGCCTCTTTCTTTCTGCCTCTCTCACTCACACAGGTGCAGCTGCAGGCAGTCAGCCAGAGATCACACGTGTGACTGCAATAGCTCAGTGGAGAAGCTACCCTGGGAGGCCAGGGGAGGGCCTGGGAGGGGCTGCCCATGATTTCATAGGGCAGGGGTCAAATGCCAAGAAGGGGAGGTTGTAAACACAAGGCTGAGATCATGCAGTTCAACTTCCACCCACACCAGCCTTACACAGTCTAACGCTGGGACAACAGGGGTGTCTTTGAGTCGTTGCTCAAACCAGGGGCCCGTTGATTTCACAACTCGAGCTGTCTGTCTGACCTTTGAAAAAAAAAAAAACATGCTGGTGTTTATTCTCCAAAAGAGAGCAAATTGCAGTCCAGCCCTGTGAAATCAAAGTGGAAGAATGGAAATGTATAGAGACGCATGGTAACAGATGAAAGGAGTCATGGAAAAATACAGAGCAAAGATGACGAATACTTCAAGCCTACGAGACCTGCACTGATATAGCAAAGATTTGTGTAAACTTTTACAAGGTGGAAGGGGGTTTCTAAAAATCTTTTCTGCAGCAGAAACCTACAATGTTTATTTACTGGCTAAATTATGCCTTAGGATATTTTATAGGCCTTGAAATCCTGCAAAACAATAGTTCAAATTTACCATGGTAAGCAATCACGCCTGCTTAAAATTGTTCACTCTACTGTATGTATCTTTAGGTAACGACGTGCCTCGGTCTCTTTTATCTTTTCCAGTTCCATGTGTCCAATTCAAGATTTACATTTTACAAACTGTCACACAGTCATTGTCTGCTGTTCCAACCTTCTCTTTAACAGCTGTCTTCCATTCGAAAACACGGTTCAATAGAGTGAAGTCCAACAGAGGACGTCTTTGTTTTCTCTCTCCGCAAACACAGAAACAAAATGACAAAGGGCAGTAGAACACAAAAACACAATCCAGCTGGTCATGGATTGAGTGAAAATTAGATTTGCCCCTTAGAAACGAACATCTCTTTGGAAAATTAAGACCACATCCCTAGCCACTAACGGACACTCCTTTGAGCTGAGCTGGTTATAATATAGAAAACTGCATTAGAAAGACCTCATTTAAAATATCATGTTCAGTTGTGGATATTCCTTTTCCTTCTCTGGAACTGCTTCAAAAAAGGGCAAGCAGATTAATTCCTTTGTTTAAATAAATTACTGAATCATTCTGGTCTTGGGCAGAGAAGATCGTGAGGAGTCTTGCCATACTGGAGGCAGTTCTTTACACAAAGAGTGGCTGGTGTGTGGATCAAGCTAACCAAGCACACCATCCATGATGTTTAAAGTGAAAAACTTGGGATACTTCAAAGGAATGTCAGCAAGAGATCCTAGGACCTAGTACCTATGAGCTGTTGAAATCGTTAGACCAGCTGAATAGTCACGCTTGTAAAATGACTTGAGTAAAAACTCAGAAAGCTTCAGAAAGAAATTGAATGAAACACCTCCCCTGATCAGCTTAGTCTCATAGTTCTCATTTCAGCATGTTTCCAAAAAACTTCGAACGTTACAAGTAATGTGACAAGAGATGTTGTAATTACTTTATAAACACTGCAGTTTCAAACAATCTGACTCAATTCTGACTGCAGTTTCTCTTGCAGGTGACCGAATGAGTATGAGGGCTTTCTGTCAGAATACTCATACTTGCAAGAATCAGAGGCCCCTGATTAGGGCTATAATCTGGTTCGTGCTGCAAGACTTTTTATTGGAGCTCCCAGGAGTCATGCATTTTAAGATGTATACATATATGGAACATGAATGCAGAGTGGAAAAGTATAAGAACATGTGATACTTATCCTGAGACAACATGGTAAGAATACTCAAGTGTGGTTCGAAAAGTTTGTAGTTTTCTATACAGGGCTGAACTACAGGCTGTGTAGTACAGATAGGTTTGATCCATGTTTATGCTTTGTCTTTTTGCTGGCTGTTCCAAGTAAGAAAGTACTTGAAAGTTTCAGGGAAGCGGGAACACTAAGGGTCCATTTCCCTTATTGACCACCTCACGTCATCAGTCCCCCGTCTTCTTCCCCATGTGGATGCAGTAATGCGAGCAGTCAGCTCGCTCTGTGACTCCCCAGACAGCTGTGAAAAACATCGGAGCCGAGCAGCTCTCGCAGTGTGGGTGCCTGTCACCACTGCGTGGGCGTGCTGCTGTCTATTAGCTTGGTGAGAGGTGGGGGGCAGCGAGCACATCTCTGCAAGCGAGTGCAACAATCCGCCCGCAGAGATGTGTGATCATCTTCATAACCCCCCACCCCCACCCCAAAAAACCCCGGAGCCCTGTGGAAGCACACAGCCCTGCCATCTTATTCCCAGCTGCAGAGCTAAGCCCTGCCCTGCCATGACAATGAGCACTGCACGAAGGTGTTTTGTTATCTGAGAGCTGTCTGTCTATTGATGTGGCTCTTTAATTTTCTGCACAGCCGTTTCTGAGTGTCTCTTCTCCGAGTGTCTTAAGGGCTGATGGAAGCCTCTTAACCCTTCGAGGCCCTGGATGTTTTTTCTGACATCACCGATTTTTTTTTTTCTTTCGGTTGTCAGAAGCTAACAGGCTCCAATCAAATAGAAATGCACTTGCACAGAGCCTTCAATTTGTCTTCAGCTGTGCAGCTCGGTTGTGTCATTATGGACAAAGGAAACCAGTGCACACTTAAGGTTGTAAAACAGTTCCTGGCTTTTGACACTCAGCATTGCAGCTATTAAAGGAAATGCCAGATTGGTGACCTGTAGAACACAATAGTCACCAATGTCCAATAACCTCTTGCCCTGGACGTGCAATGGAAGAACACTAGCAGGTTATTCTATTGTCAGCTCTTCAACATCCGGCTGAAATTGGGATGCCATCCCCCTAGTTTTGCCCTAACTCTGATCAGCTCTGTCTTTAGCTTTTCAGGCTAGTGAACGTGAGTGTCCATGAAACAAAAGAGCCTGCCATTGATTTGCTTCAGACAAGATATGATTTTCCCAAATATATTTTTCTTCTTGTTGTTGTTTGCTCAGCTGACAGCTGCAAGTGGTTAGGCTCTCTTCTATGCCTTTCTCTCACTCTGTTTTTTTTTAATTTTAATTATTCCCTCATAAAGACACAATGCAGCAGGTTATTAAGTGTGTGTGTGTCTGTGTATGAGTGGATAGAAGGGACCCATTTTCTTTGGGCCCAGCTGTAGACTAATCAAAGCTCCATCTGTAGACAATGGGCCTGTCTGGCTGCCAGCAGACAGAGAATGTAGGCCTGGCGTTACCTCCCATACTGCTCTGTCCTCTGGGCAGGGCCTTGGCGTCTCTCCTCTAGGCTGATCCCTGATATGGCAGCTCAGGCTGCACATCCAGGAATCACCATGTGTTTTGTGCTGTCTAGCACAGTTGTATGGTGCCAACGCCTCCAAAGTCTCTAAACAGTCAAGTTACCAAAGGATGGGCTAAGCAACAGGAAAATTAAGAAAATGACTAAAAGCAAATACAATCTGCATTCAAGCTGAGAGACATAGATTAATGGCACTTCATTACATAATTTTGGGAATTCTGTAGCCAACTGAATTGCATGCTGGTTTTTTTCTGATTATGCATGGTATGAATTTGATGCGATATTTGAAGTGGCATCACTGACAAGCGTAATTATTTCTTAATGTCCTTCTTCACGGGTGGCTTAGAATATCTGATTGGTACGTGCTTACTAATAAATACACTACTGCAGGAGAGAAACACAAAGGCTACATGTAAGGCGTTTCATTGTTGGAGATGCCCGACGGCTGTCGTACCTCAGGGTAACAAAGTCAATGTCAACAATGTGTCGCAGAAAAAGCAGCATCCATATTGTTTGAGCCCAAAGTAAAAGTAAAAGCACTGGGACTTGTTTATATTTGCACTCCTCCCCTCTCCTGTTGTAGGAGAGGGGAGGAGTGTAGGAAAAAGATGTTTCCTTTTTCCACATGTCAGTTATTGTGGAATGATTTGAATTTTCACAAGTGTACAAAGCTGTTTTTGCAAGCTTATTTTTGGTACAAATGTATCCCGGGCCATGTATTCTCTGTTGTACACTGTTTGATTATTAAAACTATCTGTGCTTTTAGTTCTAATTTATTCCTGATATTAGCAAAGTTGTTACCCTCTGATTGCTTACAATAATGAATTAGTAGCTATTTTTCTTGCCATCCAATATAATCTACCACAGTCCTGGGTTGCAGTGATATAACTTCTAGAGCAAATAGCAAGCTAATGATTTAAGTGTCGGTTCCATTTATTACGTACCAGTGGATGTCTCTCAGGACAATCAACAGTAATGATCTGCCATTCACAGAAAGGAACATAGTGTTTCTGTAAAAGCAGAATCATGTGATAAGGCCCATGGCAACAATTGCATCTTCAGTTTGAATTAGAACAAAGAACATTTTAACAATATTTGTATTATGAGTTTAAAAAAATCATCTTCGATCTTAAAACAGCATATGTGATTTGTAATTGGTATTAGCACTGTGCCAAATCATGAGTTTCAAAACCACCCTCATTCAGGTGTTTTACCTTGAAATGTAATCAGTTGGAATTAAGCAGAGGAAAAAACACTGACTCACTGGTCAGTGGGTGGGTGTGTCTGATTCAGTCATTCCCACCTGTGTCTGTTCATCTTGAATCGCTTGCTAGGAGTTGTTTAGTCGGAAATAACAGGGCAAATTCTTAATTAGCAAGTTGAGGAAAGACTTATAGAGTTCTTTGTGCTGATGTTAGCATAAATAATACATTTTCACTGGGATATTTTTGAAACCAAGACTTTAGCACAGAAAGCAGTCGATACAAGCAAGCAGACCAGTTCCAGGCCCTAGTTAAGACTGATGATTAAGGTCCCAGGTGTGACAAAAACCATCAGACAGTCATTTTCCAGGACCAGGACTGAAGACCTTGGTACTTGCCTTGCTTTCTGTATTTATACTGAGTAGTGAATGGTTTACTTCCCAGTGGCATACGTTGGGTGAAATACCATAAACAAAGAAATTAACCTATACAAATGTGTTGTCAAAGCAGCTTTTCCAATCACCAGCGATACTGAAACATTGAAGAAAGACAAAAGGTCATGTCATTCATGGGCTTCAGTGCATTTCTAGATTTTTAGTGTTTGTCTCATTAAGTAGTCTACAATATAATCAATTTCAGAACAACAAATATTTATCATGTCAGAGTTTAATACAGTCTCATTCCAGTCTGTGTCTGTGAATCATTAATTGGGACTCTATTGTGAGTTTTTTTACACACCAACAGGAGAGAACGTTAATAAGCAATTTGAGGAGAGACTCAACAGGGCTCTTCTCTTTTCTGAATATTTGGGCAAGAATAAAAAGTGTTTAGTGCAGTTTCACCTGATGCTCCCCAGGATAGGCTCTGTGCAACAATGACCCTGAACTGGATAAGCAGTTAGTGAAAGTGATAAGTAAGCGCACCTCAGCTTGATCACAAACCAGAAGATAGAGAAGGGACCCCAGAACCGGAACAGTCATCTGGAACAAAGGTCTCCAGCCATCATTGCAGAGCACCATAATATTTCAGGGTATACATATAATCTGTATGCTTTGTAGAGATATTATATATCATCCAGAAGGTGTATATATATATAAATCTGTGAGGAGGTGACGTGACCTCTCCATTGTCCATGTGAGTTAGTATAGCCCTGAACTAGTTATTTTCATGGGTTACCTTAAATCACCTGTTGTATAAAAACCATTTTATGTAATTAATCTATTAAGCATGGGATATTTCAATGGTGGGAGCACTTGAGGACTGAAGGATATTCAGATTTTTTATCCAAATGAGCATTCAGGTACTTAATTGCATATACTACCTGTTTAATTGATCAAAGTTAAATTGTTCATATTGTCAATCCAATCTTAAATTGATTACTATTGAAGACTGCCTATAAAGCCAGCTGGGCTGGGGCTCTCTTGGACTAGGGTCTGGAGAAGCTTGATATATAGGCTTACAGATTAGTGAGCACAGATCTGGGGAAAACATGTGAACCTTTCTTAATTAGGCAGCTAATGAATGAAATTGCATTGCTCAAGAGCTCAGCTGGTACACGAATCAAAAGATTGACAAGAACTGAACACAGCTGATCTAATATTATAAATTCAGATCAGGTGTTGGTACCTACGTTATTTGACCTTGTTGAGTTTTAATCAACCTATTTTAACCTGAGGTCTTGTGATTGTGCTCCACAGTATAAAACATGGGGCTCACTGATCTGGAGACCTATTGGGGTGTATTTCCAGCAGCATCCAGTAAAGACTTAGTTAATTCAGACTCTAACCAGAAGTCAGACTGTTTCATGTGAATCCCTGGCGACTGCAGTGCACCGATAACCCAGAGAACAGCTTGTGCTGAGAGTTTGAGGAAAGGAAACAGAAAATGCTGATCCTCACATTTTAGTAGGAAGCAGATTAAGGACCATCTTGTAATCTTGTGAGAAGCGAGACTCATGAAGTCTTTGGGTTTGTAACCACTAAGCCCACACCAATCTTTTAAAAAAAACACCTGAATAACAAATTGTGCTGATGCTAGACCTCTCATAATCTAGTCTCTCTGACTGAATTTCTAACCTCTTTCTGACTTGGCAGCTGGTGTATGGAATACACTACCCAGTTAGTCTGAACTGCGGTGCTAAAAGTGAACTAAGTGCTTCAGATGAATAAGACTCTTGGATCAATAAACGCTTGTTATTATTTATTTGTTTTGCATATGCCCTTATTTAAGGTCTAAAGTTTTCCAATAAATGTAGGCACAAAAGGAAACATTGGGTATGGTTACAAAGAAGAGAAATTGCAATAAAATTTCAATAAAAGAAAATGGCATACAAACAAACTGAGATTATATGAATAAATGAATCACATATAATAGTAACTGCAAATGTAGACATGGTGCATTCTGTTTCCTAATACATTGAGTGAGTTATATTTGCAAATTAAGAATTAAACTAATTTAGTACAATAAAACATTGCAAGAGTTACTAATGGATTTATTGCAATAATAGCTTATATACAACTCTTTTCATCCCAAGGCTTTCCAAGTGCTTCACATGAGAGGGAGCCACCTCAGCACCACTGATGTACAGCCACACTGCACAGCAGATCAGGGATGTGGCTTCAGCAGCTGATTTAAGGGGGATCTTTCGGGAGGCCAGACTGTGAAAACCATGAATGGAGTTCCGGTAAAAGGATATCTCTACTCTTACAAACAGTATCCTGGGGAGCAAGTAGCCAGGACCTCAGTTAAAATGTCATCTGAAGGATAGCACACAGTCTCTGGTCACCATACTGGGGCTTTGGACTGGAAATTCTGGCCCAGAGGGAAGAGCGCCACCTACTGGTCCACCAACGCCACTTGCTGCAGCAACCTAGTTTTCCTTAGAGCTCTAGTACTCAGTCTTGGTCCTGGGGGACCCTTGTGTCTTCTGGCTGTTGTTCCGGCCAAACTCTTAATCGCAGGCAACCTGATTTCAACTCTGGGCTCCAGGCAGGTTTTGGACTTTTCTTAAAATTCCAGCTCTAAAAAACTGTATGGGGTTTGTAGTTGGTATTGACTTCCATGAGTTTCCTCTTTCACTTGAACTTCAGGTGTGTGAACTAGGATATAACCAATCAAACCCAAGCGAAATGGAAAAAGAACAGGAGTGTCTGATACCTTATCATTGTCACCTGTGTCTGTCACACATTGATCACGTATCAACAGCCTCTTAGTCAGAAATAAGGGAAGAAATAATCATTGAGCTGAGGAGACACTGCATAAACGTCTGTGTGCTGAAGTTGTTAGACGTGACATTTTTGTAAATAACGACTGTGAGCAGCAAAAGTCTAAACCTAACAAACAGATCAATGACTTGCCTCTAATTAGCATAAGTAATTAAGCTACTAGTTTTAACAAAAAGCAGACAGAGTGCACCCCCCAGGAGGACTAAGAACTATTGCTGTAGAGGTCTTCCATCCCAGTACTGATGGGGCCCAGTAGTTGAGATCTGAGTGGTGGCAGGCGCTATACAAACAGAAGGGTCTTGGGGAAGCACAAAGGTGACTGAGAAACTTTAATCAAGCTAATGTTCAAGACAGTACAAACTGCCCGTTTACATGTTAACCTTTCTTGCATTGCTCTATTTACTTTGCTCTGCATTTAAAAAAGTACCATGCCTTTCAAATTACTGTATCAATGTCTGAGTGTGTTCCGGGAAATAATGGTTTCATCTGATGGCCTGATAGAAGCGTCTACTTGCACAAAAACGTATTTTTTATGTGAATGCTTTGTTTTCCGGGAGTATAAAGATGAGTTTAAGCCTAACTACTTTGTTACAAATGTTTTGTTATACTCATTAAGAAGAACGGCCATATCCTTCAATGAAACAGAATTATCAATGGGGAAAAACATCCATGTTTTTAAACGTAGTTTTGAAAGACACCTTGACAGAAACCCAGGTCAGTTAAGAGAGCAGTTTTAGAGAGACAAGAGATTGAGGATAAAAGAGCTCTCTCTTCCCCCCTTTGTTCGCTATCGTAATCTGCTTCAGCTCCTTTTTTTTTCTAATTTTCTTTGTTTTTGTGTTTTTCTTTCTCTGTGGTTTTCGAACCGTGCGGCACACGAAGGGTTAAGGCGTATGAAAACAGGAAACACGTCTGCCTTTTATTAGGCGAGCTGTTCTCAGCTGCAGGTGAGTAATCTGATCGCTGTGGCGTCCTGTTTGTGTCACTCCTCTCCTGCCGCCCACTCCGCTCACCTGCGCTCCTCTCCCGCCAGGGCTGCGCGCTCTCCCTCCCTCCCTGCCTCCCAGCCCGAGGCGCGCTCTGCGCTGCGGTGAGGGCGCACCGCTCCGAAAGCGTTAAAAACAGCACAAAAAAAGAGGAAATCAGAGTTGCAACGCAAAGCCCGGAGCTCAACAAGTTAAATTCCAGCTTTCATATCTGGTAAATTACAAGAGGCGGATTCCAAACACGCCTCTGGACACTTACGGGTTTTAAATTGGAACTGACCACCTGTTTATTTAGAACTACTTGTCGATCTTGGGGCACATTTTAGATTTTCATTTTTTCCCCCCACCCTTTCATTTTCATTCCATCCTGCTTCCCTGTATTCGTAAAGCGCGCCTTTGCAAGACAATTCGTTTGGACCCTGGCCTGGAGCTCCTATGTTAGAAATTTCGCAGCTCTGTGTACCCACCAAGAACTGACCGTGTCGAAAGCTGCTTCTTTTCTTTTCCCCCGACCACTTTAAAATTACTACTATTCGAACCCATCGTGTTCATAAGAGATTTCTGGCATATCTGAACATATTCTACAAAGCTTTCCTATCTGGTTTCTCCACCGCCCAAAAAGTGCTTTCCAAAGAGAGCTCTCATCCTCCTGCCGCACGCACACCCAGCTTATTGCGGGGAGGTGGGAACCGCGATTGACGTGCCTCCCGGCAGCTGCTCCCTAACACCCACTCTCTTCCTGTGTCGGCGCGACAGGCAGCGCGGCGTGCGGCGGCGCTGCCCCCGGACTGTGCTCGGTGCAGTCGGCTCGACTGTTGTCACCTTGCTGGGATTGGACCGGTGCCAAAGCGACGCCGGGGAGCCGTGTGTAACCACGCTGCAACCATTCACAATCCCCACCTGTAGCTCCCACACGACCCCCTGTCATCAAGAGCTCCGTCAAGTGAGCCGTCTTACGGCTTTTCCACACGGTGCTGCCTTTTTATACGTTGGGGGGAAAAAAAATTGGTCTCTCGGGTGAATGAGTATCGCCTAACCCTCCTCACGTTTAACTCTGTTGTTAAATTAATTTGAGATGTCACTGCAGTGGTTTCAGTAAGTGTAAAGCAATTTGAAATGCCCGCTGCCGTACAAAATGTGATGATGGTGATGCAAAAACGGAAAACTTTCAGGAGTTGTTCTGTGCACCTGTCAGTATTCTTCATCCTCTTTAGTTTCATGCGTAAGATTTACGAGGATGCTTTCGGTTGCTTTTCATTTTCAAATGACCAGATATGTTGTATAAACATCCCCCCGGCTGTTTCAGAACTGTAGTGATATGTTCTAGTTACATAAGCAACCCCAATGCAACCTGATCAGTAAATAAGCGCTACAAGTTTTCCCGTCTCCGATGTGACTTTTGGTTTTGACCGCTTGTGCGGAAAACTTGTGTGTCTGTTGTGATGAGCCGGGAACCTGCAATAACCCGGCCGCTGAGGCTGGTGAGTCAGTGATGAGTTTGTTACTAAGTGACTAGTTCAAGAAAGAAAAAAGATGATCTCGTTTGTTACTGCATCTTCTGTTCTGAGACTAACTCCTGTCATCGTAGCTCTTAAACGTGCTACCTGAGCTCTTTTTGTTCACATCCTGTTGGAAATGTACCAGTCCACAGTTCGCACCTAAGCTGTACAGCGCTCTTCCGCGAGGGGAAGCGAGGATGTAAATGTCTTAAAGAGGCATATTGTTTCTGGAGGACTGTTGCCATTTTGATTTGTCGGTTGCGCTGTATTTTGGGTGGTATGGTGGTGCAGTGGTACTGCCTCAAAACACTGGGGCCCTTGGTTCAGTTCTTGGGGTGCTATCTGTGTGGAGTTTGCATGTTCTCCCGAGGTTCGCTTGGGTTTCTTCCCACCGTCAAGAGACATACTGGTAGGTTAGTTGGCTTCTGGGAAAACTGGTGCTGGTGTGAGTGTGTGCCCTGTGATGGACTGGCCTCCTGTCCAGGGTGTACCCTGCCTTGCACCTCTTGCTTGCCAGGATAGTCTCCAGCTCCCCTGCAGCCCTGAAATGGATGAAGAGGTTAGAAAATGGCTGCATGGATACTCTATATTTTCTCATGAAGTGGTGAAGGCTTAGCATTGGGTAGATGCCGGCAAAGTGCTTGGTCACTTTTTATTTGCCTTATTTCATAAATTAGCAGTGGGCCATCTTGAGGGCAGGTTGAGATGGAAGTTTCTGGGGAAAAAAACCAACGTCCAAGATACTGCTCTTGTGTGGTGTATCTTTTGTTCTCAATAAACAAATGCATAAACAAATTCATTTACATCCCTTGCAGAATTCACCTGTCCTTCCAGCCCAGGTGATCTAAAAGCATTATCCTATCAAAGAGCTGCCTCACCTGTCATCCTGTATACAGGCATAGTCGGGGAAAATGCTAAGATGCCTTTGGAAGAATTTTGAATTTTTGTCCATGATCATTTGTTTTTAAGCATCCACCTCCCCCATCCCCAAGAAAAAAAAAACATTACATTACATCAAACAGAACCTGTTTCATGTCAGTGCTAATAGTTGCTGATGCTCAGTGCCTGGTGCCCTTTGACCCTTGACCTTCACTGCTTGCCTCCGCTAGAAGACAGACCGATGGTCTGTGGATGGAAACAAAGCAGCTCAGCGCCTCTGTGGTCACACGTCGAGGCAGCAGCGAGTCATTCGGCTCGTTCTCAAGCTCGGGTGGAAAAAAGACGAGCCAGCAGCACAGCCCTTTGAACCATTGTCTGTTGTGGTGACTCAAAAGTTTCCATTCCGAAGAGCCAGTGTCACCACCTCCAATCAGGTCACTTCAGTTGGGGTCATTATTTGTTGTGTTAACTGTAAGATCTGAAGAACCTTTGTTTCCGTAAAACGATACACGCAGCAGGTTCAAAATGGGAGCAAAGCCTGTATTTCTCGGAAGTTGTTGGGGGGGAAAAGAAAAATCGAGAACAGGATAAAGATACATCTGTGATGTCTCTTTTGTTCTCGCTAAACAAATGCACGAATGCCCTCATTTACATCAGTCATAGAATTCACCTGTCCCTCCATCCCAGGTGTCCTGAAGCATTATCCCATCAAGGATCTGTCTCCCAAGAAATACACACCTGTTATTCAAAGCAAGACCTCATGCTGAGAATTCAGAGGGATTCTGTCTGTAAGAAGTCTTCATGCTCCAGTAAAAGCAGAACGTGGTAATACACGTGGCAAAGGCGTCCTAATAACAAGAATAGAATAAGGAAACCTGATTAACATGACACTGTCCCTTCAGACATATTGAAACTATTTCTAAAAGTAATTGTTGGTTTGCTATGTTGTTTTTAATTGTATTTCATTCTGTTTGCATATATATTTCATGATATAAACTGCTTTATATCATGAAATATATATGTAAACAGAATGAAATACAATTAAAAACAACATAGCAAACCAACAATTTCAAAAGGTCAGCATAAACTAATCATAATGTGAATAACCTCACACCCGAAGAAGGCTCCACAGCCGAAACGTTATTTCTTTTCTTCTCTTTTCAGCATGGAATAAACCTGTACTTGTTCCAATATGTGAATAATGTGTGGATATAGCTCAGAGATCTGAACTGCCTCTAACAGAGTGATAATACATATTATAACAAATACTTTACTCCTACTTCTGTCTCTAAGGACATGTTAAGGTTCAATTATGGTGTTGGGTGGCATGGTGGCGCAGTGGTGGGCATTACTGCCTTGCAGCACTGGGGCCCTGGGTTCTGTTCCTTGGGTGCTGTCTGTGTGGAGTTTGTATGTTCTCCCTGTGTTTGCATGGGTCTCCTACGAGTGCTCTTGTTTCCTCCCATGGTCCAAAGAGATACTGGTAGGCTAGCTGGCTTCTCGAAAATTGGTCCTGGTGTGAGTGTGTGTTTGTCTTTTTCTGGACGAGAAGGGTGGATTTGCGGGATTGTGGTTTTCCTTTGGTTTTGAGGTGCCCTTTCTGTCCTTTGTCCAGTTTTGCTAGATGAATATCATGCCCTCCTTTAGCTCTCTGTGCCTTGACCATGACTTCAGTGTTCACGCTGCTGCAGTTGTACCGTGGTACTCTTTCAAGAACGGCGGATGAGCAGACTGGGGTGAAGCCGTCTTGAGAGTGTGTGTGTGACTGAGTGAGAGAATGTGTGTACACTGTGGTGAGCCACAGACAGAAATAGCTGCTGTTTTTATCAGCTCAGATGGGACTCTCTCCAAACCCCTCCTAATGAAGTCTTCTGTCAGAGCTCTGATAAGGTGTCCGCTTGTGTCATCAGTGGGGGGGGGAGGGCTGATGGAAAACAGGTGGAGAGGTGGGGAGGGGGCAGGCTGACGCCACAGGAGAAAACAATTAGCGCAGGGGTGGAGCTGAGAGGCAGGGCGACAGCTTCTTTTTTCTTTAATTAAGTTAGCTTATTAATAGAGGGGTAGACTGGGACCAGAAACGCACAGCTTGCAAAGAAAGTTTGGCCCCATCTAGCTTTGTGATTCTTTATAGATACTGGACTGCTGAAATGAAGCAGCACGTTTTAGTCTTAACTGTAGAGTGGCTACCATGTTGTACGGGGTTGGAAATGACTGCTGTAAATGTATGCAGGCAAGATCTTGTTCGATATCACTGAAGAGTTTTCTTCTCAGATTAAGCTCAAGTCCTGCAGTGTTTGGCGCTCTGAGCATCTTTATCGGGAAAGGAATTCTTCCATATCTCACAGAGGAGGATCTTTCTCAGCAATCGTTAAAACATGCAATCAAACTTGTGAATGTCCATGAGCAGCATCCCCCCCTTCCCACAGTCCCCCGATGGCTCACTTAAAAACACCAGCGTTAATGAAACCCGTGATGTTTATTCAAACAGGCTTTAAGGTGTGATTTTCTTTCTCCACATTTTCTGAAAAGAACTGTCGAGAATTGAAGGAGACAAACCCTAAAAGAGCCAACATACCTGAAGAAAAGGAGCAAAGCCATTTGGTTAATTTGTGTAGTTCCATGGAACACGTGCGATTCATTAAGTATTGATTGGGCATTAAAACCATTCCTTGCATAGCCTTTCCACTGGACGTCCTGCTGACCTCCAGGAAACCTTTCAGTTCTTTGGCAAACGCAGGGCAGTGGGAGATGTTACTCTTGGGAGAACATGCATAGGGTGAATGGTCAACACAGAGCCTCCCATTAGCGGACAGCATGAACGAGAGTGTGGCATTGCTGCCTTGCAGCGCTGGGGCCCTGGGTTCAATTCCGGAGCTACGTGTGTGGAGTTTGTATTTTTGGCCCTGTGCTCGTGTGTGGGTTTCCTCTCCAAAAACAGATGGGTAGGTAAATTGGCTTCTGGGATAGCTGCCCCTTCGTGTTCGTGTCTGGGTCTGCCCTGCATGGACTCGTGTCCTGTCCAGGCTGTACCCCGCCAGGAAACAGTCCCAACTCCCCTGCAACCCTGAATTAGAATGAGTGTAAAGAAAATGGATGAATGAGAGTTGATAGAAAATGACCAGTGAGGGATGAGGTATGTTTCCACTCCAGCACTCGAAATGATCATGGCTTTAGTGGTGGAAACGCTGGGACCAGCTGACTTTTGGAACCAGGCAGCTGCCGAACCTGAGAGCCTGCTCTGAGCTCTTTCTGACAAGCAAGTGCAAGAGAGACAAAGACCTCAGCACGACGCACTTTCTCCTCGTCTTCAGCGCTGGAAAAAGCTCAGCTACAGTTCTGTGCTTGCCTGATTAGCTTTCTATATTTACTGATCGGGGTTTCAGTGAAAGGATGTGGTTGACTTGAAAAGCGCACCGAAGAAACAATACAGAGAAAGCAGAAAATAAGCAGGCTGCTATTAAAAATAGCTCCAGCAGGCTGGCTCTCGTCTCGGGCCTCACGCGGAGCGCTCATGTGTTTGTGCGAGACGCGAGTCTCGGCGATTACGAAAGAGCGCAGGGGGCACGAGTGTGGTGGCGTCGCGGCAGCAGACCGGGGCGTTTCTGCTCGTTCTGGGTCTGTGTGCGCTCCAATTCCGAACCCATCCCTGGCCTGTTCATCTCAATCCATAGCGGCTTTTGCGACTGTTGATAAGCAGCGGGCACATACAGTTTTAACATTTAACAATGACGTCTGACCCGCCCTTCTGCGTCTTTGCCGCAGTTCGCGTTTTACCTTGGTTTCTCTATAGTTAATTCTGACTTTACCGTGGACGGTGTGAGTGTGGGGGGGGAAGGCAAATGTTCATGAAATATTTTGTCTGTGTTGTGCCAGATTCCTAGCCGAAGCGCCCAAACAAAGTTTACGTCGTATTTTGCGCCGCCAAAATTCGAGCAGCCCGTCAGGCTTGATTCGGCCTGAAAAGCTGAGTGCGCCTCGTGACGGTGCGAGATAAAGTGCTTGGTGGCACGGAATAACTGGATTAATAATAAGTTGAAACTTTAATAAGTTTATTGTGGTGGTTATTATTATCCCTTGGCTTTCACTTCGGCGGCGAACAGTAAATGGTGCTCCCAGAGTGTCGGTTCCACACAGGCGGTTGCTATGGTTACAGCTCCTGGCAGGCCCATGGCCACCCACTCCACCTGCTGGCCCCTCTTTTTATAATTCGGCCTGTCGTAGCTATTGTAGTCTGGTGACGGTCACACAGCATCGAGCTCTCTATTGCATTATTAAAGAAAGAAGGACTGAATGACAGACATACAGGGAAGCCGCCTTGTGGTTCACAGCCTGGCTGATATGACTCAGTAATGGGTCTCTTTTTAAGCCCCGCTCTCAGCCTGTGGCCAGCCTTGGATGGAGTCATTCTTTTATTTTCCTCTCTAGTTCTTCAAGAATTTTTTTTTTCTCCACTTCGCCGCACACTGCTTGCAATTTTTGCCGTTCGTTCCTAAATGTGATGTGATGCAGTGTTGCTCCTTCAGTTTTAGTGGTAAAGTTTCCAAAAACAGTTGGTTGTCCCACAACACGGTGCATGGTAATAAGCTGTTTCTGGGATGTCTCTGTGGGGCTCTGCTGTTGTAAATTTCTGCTCAACAGTTTTAGTGTTTTCATCGGTGTGAAACGTTAGCTCAGATTTAGATTTGATAAGCTAAGCTTACCATTTTGACTCGGAACGAGGTACACTTGCGTTCTCCATGATTGGAAACCAAAAGGACAGTACAAAAGTGTTCTCTTTTTTACTTTGTTTTATTTTATTTCTTAATTTTAGAGACTATGCTATTACAAATATAAAAAATGCAGCATCAAGGATGTGTTGTTATTCTTCTCACATTTATAGATACAGATGTGTGAAAGTATGCACATAAATCAGTCTTTTCCTGCACATTAAATAACTTGTCTTCTGAACTGTGTAAGCATATATGCAGTTTAAATACAAATCTGGTTACTTTGATACTAGTAAAATAAGTGGACCATTTCCATTTTGATTTTCAAACTTGCGTAGCAGTAGATGATAAAGGTAGAACACAGTCTGGCAAAGATAATTGACGGAATAATTGTTCCTTAAGCCATGCTTATCATTGACTCGCCTTGATGGTACAATAACATTCAAGCCAGTAAGCGTTAGTTAGGGTGTTCTCGTCAATTACACAAAGTACCTGCAATAAATCGTTTTTAAAAGACAAAACGTGAAATAAACTCCACTCTGCTCAGTCAGTCTTTAAGCTGAATGGCCTTCTCTTCTTAAGCACCTTTCTTATATATCCCTGTTTAATTTCATGTTTATTGTCGAGATTTGATTCTTGGATAATTAATTGGTTCTTACATTACAATGTGCATTTTGACAATTTCAAATAGCTCAGAAGCTAGAGCAGCTGGTTGTTTCTTGAATGAACTGGACTGTACATGGCACCGTTGAGCATGTTTTGCAACTTGTGGTGCCTTGCGCTCTTTTTTTGGCTTTTTAAATTTTATTTGCAGCCATTCCTCAAAAACGGAACAAAGCGAGCAGCCGGCTTTGAGAAGGAAGCTCAGCGGCGCATTTTTTTTTTTTGTCGGTGTGTTTTAACAGAAAGTGCGCCGAGCCTTGAGCCAGCTCACTGCTGTGCTGCAGCGCCGTCCCCGTTGATAAAGGGCGGCTTTCTCTCTCCCTGCGAGCCACTTCCCCACTTCGCTCTTGGCCTCCACAATTAGATGTTGTTCTCTGCCCTCCCAGTTCCTCTGCTGTGAGCGGATGTGCCCTTTCCTCCGTCTGGACCTCTGGCTGGCTTCCTTTCCCCTCTGAGCTCGGGGCCTCGCCCAGCCTTCAGGGGCTGACTGGCCCTCCCGCGCCCGTGCCTGACGTGACCAGAACTTGCTTCCTGGGCTCCGTCCTCGCAGGCGGTGGCGAGAAGGCCTCAGGGAGACTGACGGGGAGCAAGCCCCCCCAGTGGCTGGTGCCTCCGCCCTTTTTTGTTTGAGCAAAGCGTTCTTGATCTCAAGAAGCGGTTGGAGGGGATTCTGCCGGTGCGGAAACGCAAGAAAAAGAACCAGCTGGGTTAAGTGGACAAAAGCAGAAGATACCCTGTGGTCCCCTGCAAAAGCAGAAGATACCGACAAACCCCCCTCGCCCCCTGCTGTGGCCTCTGGGGAGTTTTCCTATGGTGTTTTACTACGCTGATCTCCGTTTTATCTCGATTCTGCCTTCATTTATTTATTTGTTACCATGCTTTTACCGTCTTGCCCTGCGTTAGAATCACACCACGCCATCCACTCCTTATCAAAGCGTTTCTTCCAACTCAGGGTTGTCAGGGAGCCAGAGTCTATTCCGGTGAGCAGCAGGCGCAGAGCAGGATACATCGCCGGCAAGACGCCATCACGGCGCACACATGGGCATGCATACACTGATCAGTTTGAATCCAGGGAGAACATGCAGACTCCACACAGATGGCACCTCACGTCCGGCACTGCGAGACAGCGACGATAACTACTGCACCACTGTACTGCCCTAATGCCATCCCATGATAAGGTTATACCTGGTAGGGCTTAGTGAACACTTTCTGTGGTATAACATCGTATTATCACCACAACCCACTGGAGCAAAGCTAATATTGCATGTTTTTAGTCATTTGCCCTTGCAAGAAAAACCCCTCACATTTAGTTCAGCTATATGTGAAGTTGTTTTCTCTGGGGGGGGGTTCTGTTTATTTTGCTGTGCACTTGATAGCACATAGCAGGACAGAGAAAGTGAGACAAAACTAGAAGAAGAAATCGAAACAAGCTGGGGTCACGGAGAAACCAGGTTCTTTCAGCTGAAGTGATTTTTGTTGTTGTTGTTCTGGTTTCTCTAGCCGAGTTCCGTTGCCTTCATGGTCAAGCAGGGGGGTGTGCTGGGAGATCAGAACAGGTGTGGAGAAATGTGCCCCCCTGCCCCCTGCGTGGCGGTGCTTGTTTGCACTGTAGCCGTTAGACCACACGGCCCCGAGTTCAGTTCTGAACAGGGCTGAGCGGGTTGACTCAGTGCTGCCTGATAACTGCTGATTCACCCCCGAGACACAGCTGGCTTGCCGCTCGGTGGTCTTCCCACGTTTGACTCAAGGTCGAGGGGTGAGGGTGGATTCCCACGTTATAGGTCAGGGGATTCAAAACCCTGGGCCTGGCCTCAAGAGCCAGTCAGTCAGTCCCCCTTTCTGTCAGCGTGGGAGGAGAGCCCAGGCGGGGCTGTGAGATCAGAGATGAGGGTTTTGACACCTGCCGATCTTCATGAACCTGTGGTATTAATAGCCATTACGATTTTAGCGGCGCTCAGAATAACCGGAAAGCAGAAACGGGGAAAACAAAATCACCTGTTATTGTTCACACGTAGACGGTGAATCCATAGACCCACTGATTTAAAAGAAGTGCATCTTTGCCTTTTCCATGCAAGCACAACAACAGCGCTGTCGAAGTCAGTTCGGGATCTTGTGTGTTTTGCAGTTAATCTGGAGCAGAGGAAGTCTAGGACAGTGCTTCCTGACTGCCAGTATTTTTTTACATCTTTCTTAAAGCTAAGCTCTCGGTTACTAAATCAAACTCTTCATAGAACGATTTACTTCATTTCTAATTCCTCACTTATAAAATTTTCAGAGTCATAACAGGATTAGTAATAATTTATGAAGGTTTAGAATTATCTGCAAATCTCCGGCAAACAACTGAAATGAATATAATAGTTTGAATTATTAGTTCTGCTGAGCCCATAGTTACTACATTGAAATAAAAGCCAGGAGACAGTCTGTTAAGGGGACTATATCTATAAAGCTTTGATCTTAGTCACAGCTCCTGGAGAGCCCCAGTCTAGTAATTTTTGTAGCCCAACCTAAATGACTAATTTCTAAAGACTGGTTAAATTTAAGTATGGAATTTACTGATTTAAGGGGTGGCAAGTTGGCACGGTAGTTAGCATTGCTGCCTCGTGGCACTGGGGCCCTGGGTTCAATTCTGGGGTTCAGTCTGTGTGGAGTGTGCATGTTCTCCCCATGTTCACATTGGTTTTCTCCAGGTGCCCTCTCGTGGTCCAAAGACATACTAGTAGGTCATTTGGCTTCTGGGAAATATTGGCCTTGGTGTGAGTGTGTCTGTCTATCAGCCCTGTGATAAACTGGCATCCTGTCCAAGGTGTGTCCTGCCCATTGCTTGCCAGGATAGACTCTGGCTCCCTGTAATTGGGTGAAGCAGTTAGAAATTGGATGGAAGCATAGTTACTTCCCTGTGTTTGTGTTTGAGCGTTTCATATTAAGGGGTCTATCCCTCTCAGTGTCCTCCAGACCTCTGGCAACATAAGGATGCCATCGTTACTATGTACAGTTTATTTCCTCTTCTCCTTGCGACATGTGGTGTGTTCTAGTATAGGCCCGGTGTGGCACGAGAGCTGCCCATCTTTCTGGAAGCGCCAGGCAGTGTTTGGTGGCTGGCAGCCCCAGGCGGTCTTATCAAGTTGGCACAGTGGCATCATTTTGCAAATGGTATGAGCTATTTCCTGCTGTTTCTGTTCACTGGAGCACCTGGTGAGCACAGCTGTGCCCTCCCAGCAGCGGCGAGAGCCAAAGAAAACTGAGCCGTGTGTCGAGCCGGGCGATCTCTCTGTACCGTCACACAGAGCTGGGGCAGCGAGTAGGAGAGCTGGCGATGTCGCGTACTTTGAGTGTCTCTATTCTCCGTCTGTGTATTGTCAGTAGCAGCGGGAGCTTGCTTTGGTGTTCATTTGCATCATGAGATAATTATTCTCCGAATTTATTCTTACCCCTGATGCAGTATCACTCAGACTGGGCTGGAGCAAACCTCATGTGCAAGTTTACATTCAGTGTTTGTGACATAGAGGGAGTCATGAAAAGACATGAAAATACCAGTGCTCTATATAAAACAGTCTCTCCAACATAATTAAATTTTTTTTAAATATACAATGTTTAAAATTATTTCCAGCCTAACTATCATCTCTTAATTAAGAATGGATTTGGCTTTAATAACAGACAAAAGACACTTCCTTTTGCCTTTTAAGAGACTCTGACTCCTCTCAGTGGGGATTTCTGACTCTTCCTCCATCTCCAGTCTCCAGTTCTTTCAGATGGGACCAGTGAGCTGCTTTTTTCACCTCTTTCCTCAGTTTGGACTGAGGTCCGGAGATCGTTCTGGCCAGTTCAGAGCATTGATTCATTCATACCTTTCCATCCTAGCCAACCCTGCTAAATAGCCAACCCACAGCTCCTTCAGCAAATCACCTGGAATGGCTACATGGACACACAGTTTTCACTGTATTCAGCATAACTGCACTACATGTATATGTTGCATACACCATGGACACATAACAGCTCCACTCATATTGAGTTTTATTCAATTTAAAAAAATGTAACCTCACTTTTTATGATTTTTGTGAGCTCGCAGAAAAAGACATTTCATTGCCAGCAACTATTGCTGCACACCGTATTGTTGTGCATTTGATAAATAACCTTTGATTTGATTGAGAAGGTGGTCTTAGTGTAATGGCAGCTCAGTCTGACCTTGTTTTGGCCGGAGGGCAGCACGACTGTGGAGGATGTGTGTAACGGCTGATGCACTGACCCTGGCGCTTGCATTATTCCAACATTCTTCTTTTCTTATCGCGCACCTGTTATCGCACAAAGCCAACTTCCTCATCACAGTCCTGCCTCATATTGTAAAAGAAGAGGCAGTGAGCCGTTCAGATTCAGAATTCAATGTACGAAGATATATAGTGAAATGATCATCACTGAAGAAGTTGAATGAACAATATTGGCATCTGTCCTACATGGAAATTCATAAGAGCGTTAAAAGGTCATGGTACAAATTTGGTTGCAGGTAGCCATTGATCCGAGTGTCTCATCCAACTTTTTCCTGATGATAACCAGGAGATCTCCCTATGAGATTGTCTGGACTCCCACCACCCTTCACGTAAAGATGTGCCTCCTCTTCTCACTCCTAAACACACTTCCTTATGACTTCCACATGACTCCCTGGGCTCTTGTGTCATCACTGAGCATGAAACAATCTATTTAAACACTGTTTAATACTGGCCCTATGTTATGCATGTGACAATTCTTATTTGAGTACATTTTTACACGATTTAAACAGTTCCTGAGATAACAAAGGGAATCCATTGAGACAGTTGCCCTGTGATATCACAGAGTGTTACTTTGATGGATTCAGCAAAAATAACCACTAAAGCTGCAAACAAAGAACACAGAGGAAGTGGCTTCTTGGATACCAGCGTTCTTAAAAGTTTTATTTCCCTTTTTCAAAACCTAAACCTTTTTTTGTTAAACGGTGCCAGTGATATTGCGAAGCCTGGAGTTAGACAATTCTCTTCCCAAATGACTATTTAAAAAACAAAATAATCACAGATGTTTTTTTTTTTTTAAATAAGAGCCCTTTGCCTTTTGGTAGGAACTTTATTTAGAAAGAAACCCTTGCCGACACTCAATCTAACAAAGGAAATGACACAGGAACAGGTAAACTGGTCTACATGAGAAAGTGTTCCTGACTCACATCTCTAATTGGTTTGATGGTAACTGCTTACAGTCTGAGTGTATCAAAGTGATCCTGAAGAATCTTTGTGCTGATCTTCTTCACTGCTTTCCAATGTATCTGTTTGATAGGAGCCCTGTGTTCCTGGAAGTCCTGCTTCACAAAACAAGCCTTAAAAGCTTTTCAGTGTTAACAGCACATCCAAATATTCTGAGAATTAACCTGTGCAATCCTAATATAACAGAACTCAAATTTTAATATTGACAATTAATCTGCTTTGCAAAAAAATTTGTTTTCTGGAGAGCGTGTCCGTCTGTTCGGAGGTGTGAACAGCAGCCCGGATCCCTACAGCCGGATTTTCCTTTATTTCCTACGGATTTTTCTCCCTGGAGTACAGCAGTTCCCGTTGTGTTCTGCAGAGGGGGTTGTGAATCTGGAAAACACTCTCTCTGCTACTCCAAGGACTTGAATGAGGGAAAAGCAGTGCCACAGCTTCTTTAATGATAAAATGATGTAGGCTCTGATTGGAAAATCCTTCAGAAAGGAGTCCCTTCCAATGCTTTTTTTTCCCTCAGGACACTACAGTCCTGTTACACAGCGTTCATTGAAATTGTTCATCAGCCCACAGGACGAAAGTTATAACCCTGAACCTTTGTGTCTATTCTAATTGTATTAATGCCCTGCGTGGATCATTTCAAAGCAGGGAAAGGAGAACTTAAGTTTGGCATGAGTCTATAATTAAGCGTTATGACACTTCCTGGCACTGTATTCTCCTGAGGGAAACCCTCACACCTGCAGTACCTCTCCATTAGTTCACAATGCAGAAGCAAGCAATTACCCTATTAACAATGAATTCCACTGTTTAAAATACTAAACAATGACTTTAAAACATAATGCCTCTTCAGGGCATTAAAGTGTAAAACCCCTTAATCTCAGAGTATGTGTGAGGTAGATCCCTCCCCCAATGGTGCTACTGTAAACGGATCCAAGGTGTAAGCAAAACACATCTTCTTTTATCCAGGGGGTTTACCTAAATTAAACGGCAACCTTATCTTTGCATGAAGCTCACTAAGCCACAAAATAAAGGACTTTCCTTTTTTTACTGCAAAGGACCAAACACTGTGTAACCTTGATGGAAAGAAGCGAGTGTCAGGTTTGCGAGCAGGGCTGTGGGAGTACGGAACAAGCTGCCCAGCCATGCTGTAGTGGCCGATACACTGGCTCCTCTCAGGAAATGGCTGGATGAGATCCTAGGATCTTTTCGCTACGAGCTACAAAATGGCTCCTCTCATTGGAAATCTGTTTTTAGTGAGGCTGGTTGCTGAAAGCAGAGCCTCCGTACCATGGAGGGATGGCATTAGCACACTCTGTTGGGTGTCATCTCCTCGTGGCGGCAGTGCATTGAGCATTGAAAGCTTTGTCATTGCCTTCTTTGGTTCGAAGGTTTCCCAGCCACAATTTTAGGATCACAGGCAGGAAATTCATTTTGGGAGCATTCAGGCCACAAGACAACTCTTGACAAAGGGTTGAGGGAGTCTGAAGCGAGCTCCCGGGTCTCACTGAAGCTGACTGGACATGGCTTGTTGGGATTCTTGGAACAAGACGAGGCACATGGCCTGGTCTGGCTTGTAACCTTGCTGATGTTCTTAAGACTCAGTGCTGTAAAACACCTTGAGGAGGTGCTCTCTGTGATTCACCAAGCATTCGAGCTACGCAACGAATGGCTACAGCAGTAGAGACTGGGCGCAGACTGCAGCCGCTGAAAGCTGCTGGGTTACAGCTCCCACAGGTAACCTTTTTCAAACCGGTTTCGCTAAACGTTCCTTTCTTCGAAATGAAAAGGAAGTTTCTAACTCTGGGCTCCTCAAACAAGGGAGGAAGGCAGAACTAGCCTGTGGAAAATCAAAGCAGAGCTGCATGAAACGGTTAACCAGTTTGGATAATGATTTATAGATGGTCATTGGAAAACTAAATCTATCGTAAAACATGAGAGAAAAGCGCAGGAGCTTAAGCACTTCAAATTATCCAGTTCTCGTTTTTTTGCAAGTAGTTTTAGTGATCCACTGGGCAGTTTTTTTGAAGAATCCGACCAAGTGATTTTCGACACCATAGCTAGGGTGCCTTTCTCTGTGGGCTCTCGCTTCCTGTTTGCCGTCCTGAATGCTCCTGAGCTTTATTTACTGCTTGTATCCCCAGGTCCTTGTACCCTTGTTCATCTTGATGGTATCCTTTGGGTTGACCTTGCAGATGGATCGAGTCCCCCTGCAATCAGTTGTTGCTTGCTGAAATTATTGAGATCCTTTAATCTGCTTATTGAAGTCTGGAATTAGTCTTGCTGGTGTCGCTTCTAAGAGTCGCAAGATCCCTCCCACACCGTGATGACCAGAACCAAAGCAAACATTCTCAATTAAAAGACTTAAATTCCATACTTTTAATTGCATCCCCAACCATATGGGCCCTTTTCATTGCTTGCCAGATTTTGCGTGAGGAAAGTACGTTTTCTATTTATCATCCAGGTGGCTGCTGCACACTGGTGGTGGTGGAGGGGAGTCCCCATTACCTGTGAAGCGCTTTGAGTGGAGTGTCCAGAAAAGCGCTATATAAGCGTAAGCCATTATGAATTATGAATTATTATAATTGCAATACCTCCTGACTCTTTAAAATTGTGAAGCTTGCTTTCAATGTGCAGCGCCTTGTGCTGCTCTCAGCTGCTGTATCTGGGAAAGTGCCAGTGCCAGCCGCTGTGGAGCGAGGTCATGGCTCTGGTTTGGAAGGCCCTCTCCGGTGAATGGAAACCCAAACGGCTCCCCTGCTCCTTCCCCTGGTTAATGAAATAATGTGAAACCGCCAGAGCGGATCACCTGCAGGGAAGTCAGCCTGCCTCCTGTTAGTTTTCCAGTTTGTGGCGGCTCTGGAGAATGTTCAGCTGTCTAGGCCGGAACTTACGACCTCGAGAGCCGACTGGAAGAAAGACAAAGAATGAGTCACCTCCCAGCCTTGAGGAGTGGGGTGCCCACTTCGAGAGCCCAGAGTTTACCAAGATGTGGCTGTGTGGCATGAGTGGCATTTTTCCATTGCCGTGTGTTTCCAGTTGCAGTTTTTCCAAAAAGTTCCAATTTTGAGCGGCTTTATTTCACTTACTAGGATTTACCATGGTGTTCCGCAGTCCTTTTTTATCCCGGATGGCAGACCATGCCATTCAGTTCCACAGCCGTGTCCCCTTGGCATGTCGACGTGCCGTCATGTTGGAGTCTGTTAAAAAGCCGAGGATGGGTTACACACCGACCGCCACAAACGGTCTGTGAATATGACGCCTAATGCAGTCGACTTGCAACTGAGACACTCTCAATTTATGCTGTCGGCTCTGGAAAATAAAAAAAATATTGAAAAAATGCTTTATTCCCTGAGAAATTCATCAACCACACCTGCGAGAGCCAGTTAGTGAGCCTATACAGTCCTCCTATTTACTTTGACTGTTTTATACTTATATTTAATAATTTGAATTACTGTAAGAGGTGATTGTGCTTTTTTTCTAAGGGTAAAATTTGACTGTACGTGAATTTTGCCTTAACACGCTCCTCATAATCCCTAACCCCCGCGTAGGTTTCGAATCGACTGTATTATGTATTTAAAAATACGGAGCGTCTCCTAAAACCGGCAAAAACGTGCATCTTGCAGGACATTTCAGGGAGGGTGATGTGACTTGGCAGGGCTGTATGTGCTAAAGGCCTGTAGGAAGCTCGGAGCCTTCTCCATCTGCTCTGACTGGGGCATTTCCAGGCATCGTCTCAGCTGTGAAACAGAGCTGCTGTCCCTGCCCGAGCCGTATCCAAACCAAGCTTGTTTGCTTGTGCTCTGTGAAATTATACTCGGTCCGCCGTCCGTGTCAATTTTGCCATCAAGGCAAGTGGAAGGTGAACGAACTCATTGCAAGAAGCAGAGGGTCCAGCAGCAGTGGGTCTAACCAATCGGGGAAATGCGTGTAAGCTCATCATGCACCTGTTGTTACCTGCTATTTAAACATGAAGCTCTATACAACACACTGATTCGTAAGCGAATGCATACGGACTGATTCCACAAATGCACTGCAAAACTGGGGAGATCAGATTCCCAACAAACTAATTTCTGCCCAAGGGCAGGTTTTTGCACACCGATTTTCGGTGAGCAATCATTAATTTTGAATTTTTAGCTGCGACGGGAACATTAGCTAGGAGCCAAGGCCACACATGGATCATCAACCTCCCCTGAGAACAGGAGGGGTTTGAAGCGCAAATAACTACAGTGCTGTGTTCTTTGTTGGTCTACGTTGACTAGCAGGTTGATTCTCTGTGCTTGTTTATTCACTTTGTATGATCTGCACTCGGGCCTTAAATGATCCACAGGGCAGCTGATCAGCATTATCGATGTGCCCTGTTTTTTTCCGCTACATGACTTTGTAATTTCCTTCATTGCATTTTTTTTGGGGGTCCGGGCTGAAATGGATGTGCTCCCAACAAAGGTACTGGAGCAATGTCTCTTTGAAATCCAGGGCTCGTGCCTTTGAGCCTTGGTGACCTGACCTCCTCCCCGGTGCGGGCCAGTTTCACAGCGAGATGGGTGAAGACAGCAGGGTTAAGTGAGCTGGTTAAAGGTCAGGCCTTTAAACTCAGGTGGGGGAGTGAGGGGCAGGAGACATGAAAAACGGATATGATGTGAAACAATTCCACCTTCTTTTGTGCTCTGTTTTCCTTCAGTATAACAACACCCAGTCGGTGTTTCCAGCAGAACTGTATCACTATGACGAGCCATGCTGTATATAAAGTCGTTAACACAGAGGTAATACAATTCGGGCACAACACCGACCACAGAAAAGAGCACACACCAACACAGCAGAGACCGGTATAGTTTGAGCAATTGCAGCATAGCTCAGATTCAAATTAGTCTCTGTAAAATAGATATGGAAGTTGTGGTAAAAAAGACAGTTACAACGTGCTTGCAATTAGTGCAATTACTGGTTCACAAGGGGTCATTCTGAAACCAAAAAACATTTTAAATTTTTCTAAATGTAATATCTGTATTAGATTAGCATTTAAAACTTCTCTTCTGTATTTTGGAGAGCAACATTTTTATTACAGTGCCAACATTTCTGTATCAACAGCACTGAATTGTCCTATAAATGTACATAATGTACATTTACGTAAATTGCATTTTAATGCAATATGGGAATCACCCCTCTGATGGTATTTATAGCCATCCATAGAAAGTACATGTCTAAAATTACTTAAAATTCTATGAGGTCTTTATTACAAGAGGGTGACTGTAATATTAAATTAAGACAACCACTTTTGCTATAAACTACTTTCTAATTCTGAGCATCTCTCAGGTTTAAAAATGGAACATGTTCACTTTGAGGTTAGAAGGAGTCATCTGATCGTTCATAACAATTTTTAAGCTGATATCTTGTCTCCTTTAAGGTCCAACCAGAAGAGAAGTCTTTTCTGACTGCTCCATACAAGTAGCAAAGACATGCCAAGCAGCAGGTACTAGGTTGCAGAATACACGAGTGACAACTCAGTGATGACTCATGGAAATATGGCATGCAATTGTGAAGTTTTTTCTTCTTTTTCTTTAACCACATCCTCAGTTTGTTTTGTTATTCTATGCTGTAGAGACATAGTCAACAATTATTTCTTGACTGCTTCTGAGTTTTTAGACCGAATTGCTAAAGCCGTGTAAAGGTTTTGCGTCTTGGTAAACGTGTTCCAAACATAATGGCACCCTATCTTTGTATAGGGTGTAGGAGTGTGTCAAAATGTTGCTGGACAGATTTGGGTTACATATTTTATAATGCACAGTTACTCCTTAGGTTGCCTGTCATCTCTGAAACCTGGTTTCACTTCAATTTCAGTTTCATGCAAATGTTTGCCGTGCTAACACACAAGGACTATCAGAGCCATTAGGGGGAATTAGAGGCAAGAGAAGGCAACTTCACTAATTGTATTTTGCCACGTCGGTAGAAAAACAGAACAACATTTGATTATAAATATTTGTTCCACTTCCTTATGTGATTATCCTGCACAACCTAATAATGCACTCATCTTCCAGAGACGGCACAAACGTCGGTTAATATAAAGTGTTCTGCCAAGTTGATTTTTGTCCTTGTCTGACTCAAGACGTTGGCGCACGCAGAAAGCAGTAGAAAAGCACTCCGTTTTTATTGTTTGCCCAGCCTAAAATAAATGATCAAGTCCAGTTTTATTCCATGCTGGAAAGAGAAGGGGGGTGAAGAAGGCTCCACAGCCGAAACGTTGTGTTTCTTTTCTTCCCTTTTCAGCAGGGAATAAACGTTTACTGGTTCCTTTGCAGCCTGCGCATGCTGACGCAGCTCCCTACTTAAAAAAAATAAGGCTGTTATGACCTTTTTTGAATTGACCAACTTGATGGCTTAATAACGATATCAATTTAGTCTGAGAGCCTTGGACCTCGAAAGGTTTGATTGCTGCTATCTTCTGTGTACATGGGACACTACAGGCGGAATGACATTGATGTCACGGCCTGCGAGCCAAGAGGGCTGGCTCTGTAATGGAGTGCCATTAGCCCTGAGGGTTGTCCAATTTCACGGTGGCCAGGCACGTGCTTGCCTGGCTGCTCAGCCTGTAGGCAGGACTCTTTGAAGTGAGCTGCTGCGAGGGAGGGGTGGAGAGATGGAGCGATAGAGCACCGTCGCCGACGCTGGGCTGTGTCCCAGGATGTCCTGTCAGACGCAGGAGAGACCCAGCTCGTTTCCTGGACGCCAGCCTGGAAGGGAGAGCATTTGGGCTGTGAAACGGCATCAGGGCTGTGGAGTTTGAGGTCACTGTGTGTGTGTGTGTGTGTGTGTGTGTGTGTGTGTGTGTGTGTGTGTGTGTGTGTGTGTGCGTGCGGGGGGGGTCATCACAGCGAGGTCACGTGACCTACTCTGAGGTCAGCCAGTGCTTTCGTTCGGACTCGGCAGCTAACAAATAACAGCTGGGCTCTCTTTCCCCCGCTCTTCCACTGAAAAGTCATTAACGCTAAGCTTGACGTGTCTTTCAGAAGGGCAGTGTTTGTTTGTTTGATGTATTCATTACTGAAGGATAGCAAGAGCAGTATGAGGTAAATTGAGGAGTGTCCTGTTGCTTATCGCCTTGTAGGTAGCTGAACCTCCGAACTTTAAAAATGGGGCAGGGATGCCACCATCTCTCAATATATACGGAGTCAGCATTTGCTGGATTTTAAATTGTGTCTTGGTATTTGTGATATGTGGTCATTCTCAGTAAACGCATCACAGCATTTTCTTTGGTAGAAAGGAAATTTCATTTCAAAGAGCTGGATTCTCAAATGACGAGACTTATTTTGTGAGCTTCTGTTTGCATATGCTAGCACAAGTTAGTCAATTTAATTATTTTAGTCACATACTGGTAATGTTGAACTTTAATTCACAGCTCTACACGTACTAACTGTGCTGGTTTGTTCCTTGTGTTACTGCATTCGCCATTGCCCAAAGTAATATGGGTCTAACTGTACCCTAGAAAGAGATTTTCCTAAAAGTGAAAAAGATGTTAAATGGTAAAATAATATTTAGAATTTAACATTTTAAAAATAATTCAAATTGCTTTTGCTGAGGGTTTTTCTAATGTTCTTACATTTAAAGTTAAAAATGAGAGGCCCATTTGGCCCATCTATTCCATTTAGTAGTTAGCAAAAATTGATCTAAGGATCTCAGCCATGCCTTGAAGGAAGCCAAAGCATTGGCTGGGTAGCTTGTTCCACACTCCCACCACTCTTTGAGTAAAGGTGTGCCACCTGTTCTTGCTTTTAAACACTCTCACATAATTATCACTTCTGTCCTAGTTCGTGTTTCAGTTGTGAATGTACAAGTAAGTTCAAAGATTTTAGGAAAGCGATTCAAGTTGTGAGATTACAGCTCATATTTGCAATGCCAAAACACAAAAAGGAGCAGACACAAATGTGCAGTACAGATTGTCCCTGTGCAGGTCCAGAATAGGGGTATTCTGTATATAGATCATCACAAGAATAGAAGCAATTGTCTGTTTTGGGTGGTACGGTTGGGGCTCATTCTCAAATTGATAGGAGTAATAAGAGGGAAAGCAATGTCAGAAATGTTTTTTGATTCCCAAAGCGGTAAAAAAGCTGATGTGTGTTTTCTTTTCTCTCCGCTGAGCATGTCTGCCTTGCCCCAGCCTTCTCCCCCACAGAAGGGAAAGCGATCAGCGGGAACTGTCACGAACCCAAGACCCCTCTGCCCTCCCTGTCTCCAGCCAGTCTGCCTCAACATCTGGATCTCACATCTGCAGGGGGAAGGGGGAGGAGGAGGAGGAGGGGCCGGAGTCGGGAGGGGATTGGGGGGGGGGGGGGTTGTCAGGGGTGAGCCCGTAACCGCTAGACAGCTGGGGTCAAGCAAATACTTCGGATTTCATCCATCATTCCCCCCACCAAGTGCTCTTAGCAGCCTGCCTCTGCCCCACAGCACAGCCTGAGCTGAGCAGGGGTCGTGCCGAACGGGGCGAGAGCGAGCCCCTCTTGCCCCAGCCTGGGGCAGACCCACAGCACTTTCTTTTTGCCCGTCAGGTCAGGCAGATCTGCTGCGCAAGGCAAAGCAAATAGCTAGGTTTCTATTGATCGTTTTTAGGAAAAACATTTCAATTCTGAAAAACATGACTCCCTTGTGGCAGAGTAACGTTTCGGCTTGTGAGCTCGGGTAAATAAATATAACTGTCTAGCTCAGCTGAGAACCCTTAAGAATCAGCTGTTCTTTCGTTAGCACACTTTGTAGGTGTGCCACTCAGTTTGCAGCTTTATGCGCATTTAATGTTATTTTCAGCATCACCTTGTATTTGCATAGTCCCATCGTATTATAATCATATGAGCAGTAATAATAACAATCATACGGTTTTATTTAAATAACAACCCCCTGAGCAACAGAAGATCATTAGAGATGGAGATGTGTGATTTTCCTAGAATACTTCTACTCCTTTGGTGTGTTTGAGTCTACTCTGTTTTGTGCTTGGTGTTGTGTCATTCCCTAACCTCTCAGTCATCCTCCCTCATTTTAGCCAGGCAGCCCTGCGTCTGCTCTGTGTGCAGGACAGGAAGGGGTTAAGGCGGCGCTCAGCCTGCCCTGTGAAAGCGCCGCGTTGAGTTCCCCAGGTGTGCTGAGCGTGTCTGCTCTGGTTTTGAATAAGCGCGGCCTGGTTTCGCCTGAGTTCTTCCTTCCCAGGCTGCTGCCGAGTGGGCACAGCAGTGTTCTGGCAGCAGGAACACAAGCAGACAAATTCTGCAGTGCATGCTCTGGCACACCTGAGCAAACGGAGCCAGGGCTGAGTTTCAGTTTCGGCTCCCTCTTTTGAAAGGTTAACACTGTCAGATTTGCATGGAAAGCTGGCAGCTTCTACCTGATTTTCCTCTTAAAATTTCACATTGAACTCTGATTTACCTTGCTGTCCCCCGAGCTTCAGCCTGTAATTATACCCCAGTTAAACTCCTGAAGGATGTGCAGTGCCCATACTGCCCTTTATACGCTTTTACAGTAGTAAACAGTGGCACCCTTACAGTCTGTTTTTTAATTTTTGTTTCTAAAACAAGGTCAAGGATTTTGGAACACTAAATAAAATGACTTGGCTTTTTCAGAATGGAAGCACTGCAAAGATGCAGGGATTCTTGAGGCAATGATGTTGAAGTGCACACAGGGCAGGAAACAACCGAAAGACCTTAATATCACAATGTGCCTAATGTGTGCAAAAGGACATGAGAACAAATCCACAAACTGTGGGAGTGCATACGAGTCTGCAGATTACATCTCTTCAGAGCCACGGCATTTGACGTGTGAATGTACACTGCAGCTAATTAATCAGAGCACCGGAAGAGCCCAAAGTGAGGGAGAATACACTAGTACCAGCTGCTGACATGAACCCTGGCTACAGTGCTTTTTTTCTTAACCATTGTAAAGCCAGAAGATGGGTGCTTGAAGTTCTAGTTATAATACAGAGAATAGGTCAAGGCAAGTCATATTAAAACTGTATGAGACCTTACTAACAATATTGTGCTCAGGATTGGTCACCTCATTACCAGCAGAGGGGTAGCACAGTGGCACATTGTCTAACATTGCTGCCTTTCATTGTTGTGTCCCTGGGTTCAATTCCTGGGATGCTATCGCCATGGAGTGTGTATGTTCTCCCACATGACCCGGTTTTGGATAAAGCAGGTAGAAATGGATGGATGGGTTAACATAAGGATATTGCTGCTCATGAGGCACTACAAAGGAAAGCCTCATTCCTGGTTTGAAGAGCATGTCATTCTCAGGCAGATTAAGGGAACTGAATCATTTTAGCTTTATATGGAGAATTTTTACATTAACTTGATTCGAGCATTCAACATCCTAAAAGACACTGGCCAAGTCAGAACAGGAGTATGTCTTTAAAAGACACAAATGTTTAGGAGCATTCGGTTCAGAAAACAGGAAGCACTTCTTAATACAGAAAAAAAGGAAAAAACTATTTAATTGCTTCATTGCTTTGCATTTATCATTGGAATATATGCTTCTGTGTGATTCTCTATAAGAAACAGCTGGTAAGGCTTTATCCAGTAAGCCAATACGAGAGATACAATAACACTATGCATGGGAGCTAAAATACAAACAATGTTTTGTTTTGCTATGTTTACCATTGAATTGAAGGTTTTCAACTTCTGCAGCAAAGCCAAGAGCTTGTGGTACTTTAAGAGAATTGTCCTGACTCCTTAACATTTTTTTCTTCTTCAACAGGAGCTGGGGAATCCATTACATTTACCATTGAAATATATGTTTTGTCCCATTTTCCTAAACAGATTACACCCTCTTTTATTAATGTTATCATACAATGGATAGCATAAAACCTGACACAACTCAGATGGGAACAAACATTGAAACGACATTATCTGGTCACATGATGTTGTACTTCATGTACAGTCTTGTGCCGATGCTCATGTAAGAGATACAAATCACTGGGGCATCCAAATATTATGGACAGAAAAACTGGACAAACACACCGTCTGGCCTGGGGAAGGGGATCCTCTCTGTTCAAGGGTCGGGCTGTGCATGTTTATTGTGAATGCAAACCGAGTTCCGCATAATGACAAAGTGTGAAGAAAATAAATGTAATGGCATGCATTTGTAAGAATATAAATGTGCGTCAGTTTGCTGGAGCAGAGAGGAGTCTGGGCTGTGTTGGTTACACACCATGCTTGTCGTAAAATGATGACATAAAGACACACATGACTAGTGAGCCAGGTGTGTGAGTGTGTCTTTGGCAGGGCAGGCAAAATAAGTAAGAGAACGAGTGAAAAGGGCTGTTACTCTTGTTTGCAAAAACATCTGCTCAGACTCAAAGCCTGGAATAAGAAGTGAAAGAGCCAAAGCAACAGGGGAAGAGGGAGAGAGAAAAAGAGAGAGTGCGGCATAGGTTAATATGAGAGGGAGGGCACTCTGATAGAGCTGCCCTGGGTGAGCTCTGACAGGCTCACCACAGCAGGAAACCCAGTGTGTGAGCCTGCTCGTGCTAATGGAAAATATGTCGAGGCAGAAAAAGAGAGAGAGATCTCTGTGATATGAATGCTCTGCCCTTATCTAAAAATAAAGCGGGTTAAAAACTACTGATTAGCACTACTAACCACTAGTACTGCACTCAGCGCTGTCAGGCAGTGGCCCAGATAGGTTGTCGTTTGAAAGCTGTACACGTTCGGTCAGTTACAATGTGGTCATGGAAAAAAACAGCCCAACATTTTGGTCTTTTCAGGCCTTTTTTGCTTCTTATTCTTCTGCTTTTTTTTCTTTTTCAATTACAATGCGGTGTCTTGCCATTGTAACAAAGAAACTTTCAGGGAAGGCAAGTCAAATTCAGGTCTTAACTGAAGGGAAGCGGACTGTCAGCTCGAGTCAGTTTGTGTGAGCTGGAGTGTCACAGAATGAAGGCCTAGCCACAGCCAGCCAGCCAGCTGTAGGTTGTTAAAAGCTGATTTAGGTTGTTAAAAGCTCTAAATGAGTTAATTGAACAGCTCATTAAAATGATGGTTTTTCAGCTTTTTAGTCGGGTCTGCTCGGGTTCAGTCCTCTGAATCCACAATCTCCCTGTTTCTCAACTTGGCTTTGGCTCCCTCTTTGTTACAAAAGTGGACTTAGAAAAATGCAGCCAACTGATTAAATAAGAGGGGAAAATGAGAGCATAAAAATACAGTGTAGCTCTTGAGAACCAGACAGTCGGGAATCATTTCTAGCTCTCGCATGTTAATATTATTTAACTACGGAAGTGTAATACTACACAAATGTACCATGGCTCTAAGGTGTCTTAACTGTACCTTTGATCAAGTGCCTGTTTTGAGTAATCAACCATAAAAGACCTTAAGTTACATCCGGTACTTGTTTGACTCATAAAATTATGAAGTTGGTTGTTTAATTGACTGCTCAGAGTGGGAGAAAACCAGCAGACACTAGGCCCTCCGGCAGTGAGTTGAGCAGCCCCGGACTGGAAAGTGCCACTGGGCTGTGCCATGTTGCTCAGGTGGTTGCAGGGTAGCTTAATGATCTCCGAAAATGTTCTCTTTTGTAAAGGACTCCAGACAGTCAACTTCAACAACATGGCTTGGGAGCCTTCCACAATGCTCTGTGTAACAATGTGTCTCCTGTTTTAGGTCTTAAATGACCTTTAAAACCCTGAGCAGGAAACACTTCAGCCAAAGGGTGCTGGGAGTGTGGCCCAGTCATTCTGTTGAAGCCGATACCTTGGCTTCGTTTGAAAAATGGTCGGATGAGATCCTCCGATCAATTAACTGCTATCTACCAAACAGCCTAGGTGTGCAGAACAGTCTCTTCTCCTTCATAACCCTTCTTGTGTTCCAATATTATAATTGTTGTATGTTTAATGGGGCATGCACGTTTGTGTTTAGTCTGAAAACTGGTGAATAGGTGACCAGACCTAACTGCTCTGGTTTCTGATAGCTGATTTTCAGTCTCTAGTGAACTAACTACACACAGTAGCTGGTTAATGTTGGTCAAGATGGCCACCCCAGAGGCTGTGATTGAGACAAAGACAGTAGTTTTAAAGAAGGAAATGGGTAAAGACCGCGTCTCGCCAATGGCTTTCACAATCCCCGTATCTGTCCCTCCTCTTAGGTGTAACAAAAAGAAATGGGAATGGATTTGGGGTGGAGTTGATTCTGTATTTGGCCCCTTTGGAATCAGCATTTGTTTTGTCTGTTCACTCTAACGCTTTGAGACACAATTGGGCCTCCCTTCGGTCTCCAACCCACCTGCTCTGTGTTTGAAATGAGTTTCTTAGCTGATGCTTTAATCCAAAGAAAGACCAGCAAGTGGACAGTGCACCAGCCCCTGCTGCTGCTAAGTGACTGAGAGCAGGCCCTCTGTTTGACTCTGTTTGAGCTGGAGTAGGGAGCTCGTGGAGGTAAAGTGCAGCCATACAGGGTGACGCTGAGACTTGAGTTCAGAGCAGCAGCTTGAGCCAGGAGCCGCCCGGCAACAAGTCCTGCTCCTTCACCTCCTTCACTGCTGAGCCACCAGGCTCCCCGATGCACCAGAGTTACCCCCACTGAAAGTATTAAATATGACATTAGAATGATAATAACGTGATAATTAAAAGAGAAAGGAGAAAGAACAAAAGCTGGAAAGATAAAGAGGTCCATGCTGTGTGTGTGCGTGGCGCGTGCGCAGGTGGGGGGGTGGTGTGTGTGTGTGTGGTACGGCAGTGAAAAGCGCAGTGCCTTAATGTGGCATCTCGACAGCTGTGCCCCCCCGCCCCCTCCCTCCCGCACTCACAATGAAACTAATACAAAGAAACAGGAAGCACTGCTCAATAACCAGACACCAATCAAAGCCATCATTATTCCCCCCTGTAATAATTTTACAGGAAGGAGCCCCTCAAAATATTTTCTTTTTCTTCAGCTGTGCTTCTGCACTGCAGTGAGAAAAGGGGGCAGCCAGAGAAGAGCACAACGCATTGATCCAGCACAGGGATAGAGCCGCTGAGGCCTGCAATCTCATACACCAGAGCCCACTCCCATGTGTGGTCATGGGGGGTCTTTCAGCGAGACATGAGTTCTATGAGGATTTATCTTTCTCATTGCAAAATCTTGAACTTGTATTGGTGCTCTATTAATGTGTAAAGCATGTGTGTTAGAGCAGACGCTATTTTGCCGAAACAGTAACTTATTACATATACAGTATATCAATACTGCGGATTAAACTAACTTTGTCTCTGGTACCCAGTTCAGTTGATGGAGTACTAGCAAGTGAGAGTTCAGATGTCATAATAAATTAACCAAACTTAAGATCCAAAGTGAAAGAATTCTTTATCTGTCACTGGTTGTATGGAGGCTTTGAGGATTTGAATTGGAATATTAACTACTAGATGGATGGGTATTATGTTTTTGGGTGCTAGTATGCAGAGTCTCATCTCTGCTAAAGGCAGTAAAAACAGGGTGGGAGGCTCAACTCTTCCTTAGCCAGAGCATCCACAGAAGATGCATAACGCCAGCCTGTCCAAGGCATTGAAATGAACAGCACTTGTTCTATGAGGAAGAAATGTCTGGAGAGAAAACGGCACTAAAAGCAGTCAGTGGGAACAACTCCATACAGACATTAAGATCCAGAAAAAGGACATGCCTCCTGCATTCACATGGGAAATCAATCTTTTGGAAGCAAATAACCAATTACAGAAGAATCTCAAATATTTTATCTTGCTATTCTTAAACTTTCATTTTTAAAAATACACTCTCCCATAAAGTATACATTCCTTTTATTAACTTTAAGCTTTTAGCAGATTTGGGTGGTGTTGATATTTGTCTCTCCAAAGTAATTTTGCCTACTATAAGCTGAAGGCTTAACAGCAAGCAAACCGGAAGATTCACTGACTTGTTATTGGACTGAACAATGTCATAATGCATGAACTGGAAGGGTGGGCTACACACCACGTGCTTTTTTGACTTAAAAGCTTTTTTTGGAAGCAGTCCTTATTTTGTGCAAATTATGTTGCCAGCTGTGGTTTCAATAGGTGGAGCACTGGAAATGCACAGGTTGACATCTCTTATACAAAGAGAAAACAACATTTACACAGCAAATTGGTTTATAAGTAACCCACCTGCAGAAAAGTGATCTAACTAGTTTGCTATCAGAAAGTAAACATTGAGGAGACACATGAAACTGCATTACTAAGGGCTGGAGATGTGGCAACATGCTGCCACAAGCAAACATTATCTGTTCTGGAAGGCTTGTTCTTCTTTGGTTTTTAGGTGTTTCATTCCCTGCCCACGCAGTTTGGGAATAACTTCAAGAATAACTTTTGGGAATAACTTGGCTAAAGACCAAGATCCCCTTTTTCTCGACATCAGAGTGAAAGAGGCCTTTCCCCTTTCAGAAAGCTGAGGTGGCGTGAGGCTGGCTGCAGTGTGTGGTTTCCTTTTTCAGACACAATTGAGTCTTGTCAGTGGATTGCCACAGGAGGTACAATCTGCTCTGCCTGCGTCCGGCCCAGACAAGCCCAGAGAGGGCAATTAACCCTTCTTGTGCTGATGCAGGTGAGCCCTGCTGGGGTTATTTGTCATCCGTCAAGAAGGCATTGTTAGGGCGTGTTACTCTCCTCCTGCTTGTGAAATTACTATCATAAAGCATTGCAAGAGCAACGCCCTGCGAATCGACTGGCAGCAATCAGTCTGGAGCAGAGCTCACCGCAAAGAACATAATGATAGCTCATTTGCTGATACCTTTATCCAAAGCTGCTGACAGAGACTGGGAGGGGGGGTACATCACTGCTGCAGACGATAGCAGGGCCATTTATTACTTATCTGAAGGACAGAGAGTGAGGAGGTTCAGTAACTTGCTCAGCACGACATCCTACGGTCCTGCCCATATGTCTCTTGTCCTTGCTTTGCTCTTCGGAAATCAAATTCTGCTCGTCCAAAACATGTCGCTTTGACTTTGTTCTTCGTTCCAACCTTACTGACACTGTTCGGCACTTCTAAAGGACACGCGGAGTAAGGATACTTGACAGAACGTTTCAGGAAAAACCCTTTTGCCAGAAAAAATTTAAGCAGGCATCTCAATTTCCCACCCTGCTGTAGGAAGAACGCTGTTGAAAGCGTTAGAGAAAGAATGAAATGGCAACAACTATACTTTGGTTTTAGTCTCTTCCTCTGTCATAAATGATGCACAGGAAGTTGAATTCAGCAGGGGAAAGAACCAGCGAATTATTCCACTCACAAAGTCCTATTGTTCTGCACGCTTGGAATGACAGCCACCTGCACAGCAAGGACTTTGGCTGAGCTAAAGCCCATTGAACTGTGTGTATCTCTGTGCTGTGTAAATATTTCACACTGTAACCTGCTGTCAGCTGGCTGAGATATTCCATCCTCTAGCACAGAGCACAGGGCTCAGAGTTTTTAGCTTAGTCTGAAATGACACCAATTCTTTAGCCTTATGTGACCCTCTAAAAGACATTGTTGGCCACCGAGCACAATTCTAACTAATGGCAATAATGATGAAAGGTTAAAAAAATACTACTTCAGTCAAGAAGCCAGATTTATAATTGCATCAAATATTAACTAGCCCACATTTTCTGGTACATTTTCAGATCGCGGAGTTTAACTGCAGACAGGCTTCCATATTTGATTGGATGTCTCACTTCAGGGCAGTGCCGAACACTTGCTTGCCTTGCTAGGGTTAAAGCTTGCTCTGTCTGAACCTAAGGAAGTCACACAGAGGCTGCTGTTCATTCATGAGTAACCAGCCTGTTTGCACATCTAAAACTAGCAGGTTCAATTGTGATAGAATTTACCATTTCACAGCTTCTAGAAATCTGTGTGTTTTAATGGTGTTATCTCAAAGAAATAAATGGCTAATTGTGTAACCTATTTCTTTTTTACACTTTACAGATAGAACAAAATAAACAAGAAGATCTAACAAAAAAAATCTACATAACCAGAAAATCAAGGGAGAAGGAGGCAGAGACAAAATATCTGACCATGTTGTCCCAATTGTTTCAGTCTAGGTGCAGATTTCAGTAAGATCAAATTCTACCAATGCACATAGCCAAGAGTGTTAACCCTCGTGTCCTAGCTAAATTCTATTCTGGGTTACTAAAATCTGGTCTACCTATGTTTTTCCCCTTAATCCAAACCAAAAGTCTTACTTTTCCCTCTGATTTGCTGTTCAGTGTATCACTGAACACACCCTTTGACATGAAAAGTACCTTGTGATCCTTTTGGATAAAAAACCCTATATAATGCAAGGAATTACCATTGATGATGATGAACCTATGTGTTTTAAAAACAAACAGAAGCTTCTGTTTAAGGCTGAACAACCTGGTCAACATTTTATTCCAACTAATGCAATCCCTCATTGTCTATCCTATCTGAGCTGGGAGCATTTATCTCTTTTCTGCGATGAAGGACAACACTCAGAAGCTGGGTACCTGTTTCCACTTGATTCTAATCTGGTTAGCTACAGCAGATAAAACTGAATGGATTAGCCAAGCTTGGGTACAGCCGACAGAGGAACAGACATCCCCCCTCAGCAAAGTCCCAGCATGTTCTCAGTCTGGAGCCTAATCCAATCCTGTGATCGCTGACAGCAGTGATGAAATCGGGGTTAATGACTTTCATTTGCTTCTCATATCCCGCCAGTATCTGATTCTGTTCCTTCCCCCAGTTTATGCGATCAAACTATATCTGTGAAAGCTGCAAGCCCAACTGTTTCAACAGAGAGGCGCTGTTGATGCAAGGCACATAGTGAACAGGCCGTTAAAAGCGCATTCTGAGGACGGCGTCCGGCTGCCTGAGAGTGATCTGAGCATGCTTCCCCTCTCTGGGCAGAGCGCTGACCTGATCGCTGGGCTTGTGAGCGCCCTGGTAACATCATGGCGACTGGGCCCTGCATGGACACGCCAGGCCCTAAATGCTTGCTGTCCAGATGCTGTATCTTTCCCCCACGGCATGGGAGTTTCCAGTCTTCTTTCTTTCGTTCTGTCACGACAAGCGCATTTGGAAAGCGAGTGAGGAACTGCACCGCGGGTGCTGGCGCTGCAGCTGCCCTTAGGAATGCTCTTCCTGGTTCGGCTCGTGAACTTGGGAGTGCTCGCGACTGCTAGGGCTCGCCTGGCCCGTGCGCTTTAAAAACCAGTGACGAGAGAAAGTCCGATGGTGGTGGGGAGTCCACGCGGGAGACCTGGTTGTTTGTCGATTGTTTGATCTAATAACATTTCTCAACCTTTCCTGGAAAGATTGCAACATCAACGGCATGGCTTCCTGTCCCCTCAACTCACAGCCTCCCGTTTCTGCCACAAGCTGCATCTCTCTGCCGGTCTGTGCGATGGTCCTGATCTCTGAACTGTGCCTAAAATCGAGATCAAGAGTCATTTCTGATGAATCATAAATACCCATTGAGGCTCCCTACTCATCAGTTAATGTTCTTTTCGACACCATGTTGATGATTCCTGTAGCGTAGGACGTGCAGGAAGTGCAGCATTGCTGCTTTAGATCCAGTGTAAATATAGGATTCATGGCAAGATTCTGAAACACCTCATATGGCCCAATATTAGTCTTGATTTAAAGATACAGTGGCGCATGCTTTCCTGTATGGTGAAATGGAGCTATGGTGCATGACTTGAGAAGTCAATCTGTTTGTAGAATAACAAAGCCTTTTTGAGTTTTGTTCAGATTTCAAGGCATTTGAAGCTTCGGTGCTGGTGGGAATTTCTGGCCCTCGCTATCGGTGTCCCGGCCAGTGTCTGGAATTTTAGAGGCGTTCCTTCTGAGTTTGCCCTCGGCATTGCTGTTGGCAGTGTGTATTAAGATAATCACGGTGCAATCACAAAGGGGGGACAGGAGCTCAGAGTCGAGGAGAGAAGCGAGACCTGATCTGGAAGGTTAAGGCAGGGGAAGAAAAACAAGCCTGTCGGCTCTGCCCTTTCTGTGCAGCAGGGGGGCTGGATTCAGTGTCGGGCCGCGGTTGGCTCTGCTGCAGCTAATTAAAAATAGCGTGCCGGCAGACACCTGCTCCTGCTGTGCACCGAGCTCTCAGGTGAGCCTCGCCTTTGTTCCCTGTTTCTATGTGACAAACAGCAGCACAGGCAGAGCCGGTTCAAGCGACTGTAGGTTTTGGTGAGCGGAACACCGAGTGGCGTTGAGGAGGCTGCTGGTTAACTTCAAAGGCCTCGCAGACACATTTTCAACAGACTTTAAAGGTCATCAAGTATCAGCTGCATCAGCCTGCCCAAGGCTCAGCGCGCGCTGTTTCGCGTTCCAGAGTTCACTTTCGGATGATAGCTAAATCTGAAAAACACGTCGCCGTCTGCAGGAGCGTCTGCAAAACTCAGCTTCAAGGCCTTGGAGTGAGTTGTGTCGGAGTTACCAGTGGTCTGCAAGAGTCAGACAGCATAGGCTTATAATTTTTGCCATGATCTGGCTCATACTGTTAGCCATTTAGAGACAGGCGTTTTTCACCTTTATACCACACTCCAGAATCAGAAAAACTACACAGTAGATCTTAAATCTGCTGAGGGAGTTGATTCGTTAGCCATGACATTTAAAGTTTCTGGGAAAGGCAGTTTGAAGACCTTTTAGCTGCTATCCTGCGGCCCTACAAGGTGCAGATTTCCGACACAACCAGCACTAAATCTTCTCTATCTCACATGCAACTTAAAATGAACGGAAACCAAATGCACTGTTGCAATCTCTTATTGCACACAAGCTCAAGCTAACTTGTTCAAACCAATGGTGATATATTTTGGAAACCGAAATCCTGAGTTGTTACTGGCAACAGCCAGCAAACCAGGCTAAGGGGTGGGAATGGTGAGGTGTGTTTGTTTCTGTGTTCTGGAATCACTCTTCTGTGATTTCTGGACACTGTGTTCTGGATCAGTGCCTTCACAGCTGTGTGAAAGAGCAGGGGGCATTTCTCCCAGGCGAAGAGCTTGAAGGTGCATACCTTGGATTTCAAAGACTTGCTAATACTACGCTAAAGAAAAACTGAACCGGTGCTTAATGATCTGATGACATTATCAAGGGCCAACACCTTTAAGGTCTGTAGCAATGGACTTCTCCTATAAGCAGTAAGCAAATAAGCAGTAAATAAAAAGTGCATGTCATTGGATTTAAAAAAAAAACAGGCCATCTTCCAGCTGATGCTAATTTCTTTATATAACGGCGGAAAATGTGATCCTTTTCCTGGCAGGTGTGTGCGGCCCCTGTGGAATTTTCTCATGTTGTCCTGGGAAATGCCCTCAGCACACTCACAGTCACAAATATTCCAGATGCACAGGAATATACCCTCAGCTTTTTCAAGAGGATGCAGTAAGGCGGGATTGGTGTTGTTTATGCTCCCATAATACAGTGGAAAGTATTCCCCTAGTCTGTTTGGTGCAGAGTAATTCTGCTGCTGTCAATGCTCCAGTTGTCTGTTGCTCTAGTCGGTACAAGGAGTAGTCTAGGGCGTGGACATTGGAAAGAGACACAGCTTCTCAGACTCTAGGGTGAATGCTAATGTTCAAGTACAGTAGGTACAGTAGCCGTGTCAGTGTGCGTAGGCTGCAAAGGAACAAGTAAAGATTTATTCCATGTTGAAAAGGGGGAAAAAAGAAACACGACATTTTGGCTGTGGGGCCTTCTTCAGGTGTGACACCCGAAGAAGCCTTCACAGGCAAACCATTGTGTTTCTCTTCTTCTCTTTTCAGCATGGAATAGACCTTTGCCCATTCTGGGGAATGACAATGATGAGGATAACCCTGAACTGGTTCCTCTCGCCTGGGAGGTTTCAGTTGCTCTAGTCTGCCCTGGCTTTATTCTACTGTGACCTGAGTCCTATTCTTCTCCCTTGCGTGTCGCATCTGAGCTCGGGTGGGAGAGAGACCGGAGGGGGAGGGTGCTTGATTAGCCGGCTCGCCCAAGCAGTCAGGCCTCTAATCAGGTCAGGCAGTGTCCTCGGTCCGTCTCCCCATGTGTGGCTGTCTCATCAGGGAGACTGACCCAGATCGGCCACGCAGGGGTGCCACTGCAATCAGGCGCTTTCTTTGCAAAGTATCATTTCTTTAACGAGAATCGCAGGGGGACGGGGGAGGGGGGGGGGGCGGCGGTGGGTATAGGGGGGTGAAGAAGTGCTGAACTTGAGGCGTCTGAATGTGGCAGCCGTTAATCAGTGGCAGGGGGAGGGGGGCACCCCACCCCACCCCTTTTTTTCGACAGAGACCCCTGACCTAATAAAACAGTGATGCAGGTGCAGAAATACCCACCAGGGCTTCTCCCTCTCCCACAAGGCCCCTTTCTCCTCCTCCTTTCTTTTTCAGCCTCTGTTTTTTTTCCCCACTACTTCCCCTTCTTATTTAATTTCTTATTTAATGTTTGTGTGGCAACCTAGGCCTTGGGGGACTTTAAAGGCGATCCAGAATGTATTTGCCTTATTTATATAAGGTGTGTGGACACTGGTCTTCAGACTGTGGTGGCAAAGGGTTTTTAGTCTGGTTCAGCACACAGAACAGAAATCTTTAAAAGCCTGAGCTCAGAAGTGAAGCAGACTCTTTTAAGAGACGAACCCTGGAACTGAACCAGCGTCTCGTCTCCGCCGCCGAGCATGATGGGAAGGGGTATGGTGGGGAGGCCCTGTTGATCTGTTTGTGAAACGGCGCACAGGAACTGGATCTTGAGGTCTGCCCTGGAAGCCACAGTATCCCCTCTGCGGCCTCTCTCCCTTCCAGTTTTCAGTTTGCTGATGAGCTGGACAGATCACGTGCACACTCAATAGATAGCTCTCGGGGTTTCAGATCTGCACAGTTCTGGAGAGAGGAGGCCACTGTGGGGCAGAGGTGAGGGTGCTGAGAGGCCACTGTGGATTTGGACGGACTTATTTCTTTCTTGGCAGTGCTTGCTCCCTCTCTCTTGCATTCCTGAAGCGTTTTTGCTGCAGCTTGCTCTGAGGCCTGTCAAGGAAGCTGGGCCCATTGACAGGGTTCAGCGATTACAGTGCTGCTACAGGAATACAGTGCTCTCTCCTCTCCTAGTTCTCTGCCGCGGACACAGACATGAAAACAGCAGTCTCACACATACCTGCCAATAATAACAAAAAGGATCACGACCGTCTTGCTTTGAGAAGTATCATGGAAGAGTAAAACAAAAGGCCCAAATCACCACCGTGAATGCCACGCTCTGTGGCTTTGTTTGCCTTGACGTTTTCCAAAAGGCCTGAAACTGATTTGCAATTTCAGAAGAGCGTCGTTTTTCCGTGAATCGGAGGATGACATGTAAACAGCTTGAACGCCAAAACCAGCCGGACCGTGACATTTTTTTTCACGAAAGTTTGATCACCTGTTGAAATGCAATACCCTCGGATCGTTTCTGAAGCATGCAGCTTCTTTTGTGTTTAGATTCCTGCTCTGGGGAAATATAGTTCCACCCGAGACAGGTGCACTCAGTTCCTTTTGTCCTTAGTGCTGGGCGTAGGGATATGCCAGCAAGGTTCCAGCTATCTGGTTGCAGTCCGGAAAGGACCTGGAGACTTCTTTTTCCTTTGGCTGCCCTTTGTGACTTCGCCACGTAACAGCAGGGCCCTGCAATTGACAAATGGGATCTTGTGTAGGCTAAACATTCTAAGTGTACACACAGCCCTGTCATATTAAAATGAGGCATTTGACAGAGGTGAATCAGCTGAAGCACACAAAACGGCAAACCCAACCAGAACCGCACCTGAGAGTCTGGCCTTGTGAAGCACCTGGGGCCTGTTGACGCCTTGCAGGGAGCGGGTATTTAGACAGTGGGTGGGAAATTTGGACAATTACACAATCTTTGGGTGGATGCCTGTTTTAAATGTGTAAAGTTGCCAGAGCTTAAATTATAAAGTTTGCGTTATTGAGATGCGTCTTTGTAAAGCATTTGGCTTCACATTCCTATTCCTGGGAAACCAGAGAGGGAGGTTGACTGGAAATTGGCAGGGTCTCCTTCGGCTCTAGCCTCCCCACCCCCTCTCAGTTTATGCAAATCAGCAGTCTGGCCCAGCTCTGTCTTTCAGCCCTTCCAGACTGTGCACAGGTTCATCTCCTTCCTGGACACAGCTGGGAAACAACACTGCCAGCTACTGCCTAATTGACTGCTGTCTTATTAATTTCCAGGCATTGTAGGGCATGCTTGAAGCTGGGAGACTAGTGGGTGGGGGCAGGGAGCCTGGGGGGCTGCAGAGTTGTGCTGCGTGCGGCCCCAGTTCCTGCTGTCTGCTGCATTGGCGGCTTCAGCAGAACAAATGGAACGCACGTGACACATTTTTACGATCGTTTTTGAACAGATAGGACTTTTTACGCAGATCACACAGAAAAGGAAGGGAATGTGCACCTCGTGTGCGTGGAGGCATACAGATCCACCCAGCCGGCCATCTCCTAACTCCTTTATCCAATTCAAGGTTGCAGGGGAGCCGGAGCCTATCCCAGCAAGCACCAGGCGTAAGGCAGGGTACACCCTGGACAGGATGCCAGTCCATGGCAGGGCACGAACACAGATATGCACAATTGCACCAGGGCCAGTTTTCCAGAAGCCATATTACTTCCCATTATGTCTTTGGACTGGGGGAGGAAACTGGGGCGCCCAGAGGAAACTCAAGCAAACATGGGGAGGACATACAAACTCCACACAGACAGCACCCCAGATCCAGAATTGAACCCAGGGCCCCAGGATTATGAGGAGGCATACAGGTCTTTTTTTATAATTAAGAGTCAATGTGATTTCATTTAAATTTTATTTTAAGTCATGGCAAGGTTTTAGCTGCAGAAAACTGCAGCTAAAAACTCCACAGGAGATAAACGAAAGAGGGGGGGAAAAGTAAATGATTATGAGAGCACCAGCCTAAGCCTTTGGAAAAACTAGGGGGGATTTCAAACAAGATTGATTTCTTCAGGAAGGACTGAAATGTCTGAAAAGGCAACAAAGTCGTGGCTGAGTCATGCTGCAGGAGAGTGCAGTGATGGTAGTAATTCTATAGGCCAGGGAAACAGGGCAAACAGGGGAAATGCTGTGGAATTTCATCCCCATGCTCACTTGTTGATGGGGAAAGGCCAGATCAAACCTGACTTTTCTTTGTTGCCCTAAAATGAAGTGTGGAAAGATTGGTTTCGCCCAGTCCCAGCAGCCCATCTAGCCTCAAGAAAAGGTGAAGAGTCCTTTTTTTTTTTCTTTTTCCAGGGGTGATATGGTACACAACACCAAGAAACAAAACATTGGATCCTCGCTGTTTATTTTCACAAAGGCGCCGTGGAGATTCGGCTGGGGGAAGGGCGCGCGTTCAGCACTTCTGCATTAGCAGGTTGAGTGACCTTTTGCCTGAAGTGCATTGCTCAATCAAAAATAAATACCTAATATCTAACATACCCATCCTGTTTTGCAAGTGGGTAGATGATTTCTGAAAAATAAGCTTTTTTTTTTGTTTGTTTGAATAGAATAGAAGTCGGGGAGGAGGGAAAGTACTTGCTCCCTCAGTCAGAAGTAGTCCAAGAGGGAGCCGAACCCACCTACTCAGTGCCTGCAACTGAATTTGTATTTATTTTTTAATGACTGGGAATATCCCCTGCAGAAGTCCTTGAGCCTTGCACGACTTCCAGTTCAGTAACACACTCCTGGCATGACTGAGTATGGATTGAATGGATTGAATATTCTTTTCTTTGCATTTTCACATGGTGTTTCTCTTTCCTTGCTTTAACCTTTACTATGTCTCAGTACAGCATTCCTATTGTGCTTTAAAGAGAATCGTATATCTGCAGAGGAATTACAAACCTTACTATCTGAACTGTATTTCAAGTATTCTGGGCTCCGTCTGTACCCCAGCCTCTACTGACAGCATGAATAATGAGTCAGGTTAAGAACCCTTTTCAAAGGAATTGAAAATTCAGCTGTTAAGCTCGCAACATCCATCCGTTTTCGTTGTGCTTTATCCAGTACAGGATCGCAGGGGAGCCGGACCTATCCCGGCAAACAAACAGGCACGAGGCAGAATACACCCCATCACATCATCACAGAGCACACACAGACAGAAACACACACTCACACCAGGGCCAAATATCCCACAAGACAATTGACCTACCCAGTATGTGTTTGGACTGTGGGAGGAAACCAGTGGGAGGGGGGGGAACATGCAAACTCCACTCAGATAGCACCCCAGGAACAAAACTGAATCCACAGCCTAAGCAATGCTAATCATTGCCACACTGTCACCCACCAACTAACATGTCTTTCAGAAGTGGGAGGAAATTGCAGTATTGGAAGAAAACCCATCCATACATGCAAACTCCCCACAGAGATGTGGCCCAGGACTACAGACCAGTAAAAGACACCACTAAGTATGTCGCCGTGCAGCCTAGAACACCTTAAAAAACACTATGGGGAATATATCATTCCAATTTATCCAAAATCAACAGCATTTAGTGCAGTGTTATGAAAATCTGGCAGTTTGTATAAATGCATAGCATCCACTCATGTTTGATGTAGGAAAACTGCAATATCACTTAATCCTGGTATGAAAAGGTCAAATCTGTTTTGCTCTTTTTTTTTAACGACGGATTCTGGAAAGTACCTATCTCACTGGAGCCTGCGTACCTTTACAAAAGCACCCGAATGGAGGCGCCGTGTAGTTCCCCCGTTCCGAAGTCCTTGTGACCGGCGCGGACTTGCCGCGTGGAACCGAGAGCTCCGCTTGCACCTATCCGGGCGTGCGGTTCTGCTGAAACTCGGCAACAGGGAAGCAACGCGTTTCACCGGGTCCTCGGTGGCTGAGCGAGAGCGCGTAAAGGCTGCTCTTGTGAACACGGATGTGTCTCATCTTTTCAGTATGATTGCATATCGTATATTTGTCAAGAGATACCTTTCTCTAACATCCAGGCAACACAGCGAATGCTTGGAGGATTTTGGTGTAATGACCACAAATCTAGATTTGTATGAATTGTTATCCTGCCTGGTTGCGGCACGGCCGTACGGTGCTTGGTATTGCTTCCTTGCGGTACTACTTGTGCTTCTGGGGTGCAGGACCATCTTCAATATCTGCTTTTTTCTTTAGTTGAAACACATTCTGAATATTTGTCAGTGGAAGTCCACAGTGATTTACACTTATTGCTATATTAGACTTATATATGATCGGAATATGTGATTATTTCTGACCGCAAAATATACGTCTGACAAATACTGTGTACATTCATCTTACAACATACATTACAAATACAATTTTTACCATTGTTTTTAGATTATTTGGGGTGTGACACGATTTCACAATAAAAGGGACAGTTTATCTTGTTTTAGTTTTTCCACAAATACCAAATATAGTTTAGCTAACTTCCCCAAACCACTATTACTAATTACATTCCCCTCCTTTCTTACTGCCCTGTCACTGACGAGAGCTGTGTCTTTTCACTTCAGGCGTCTTAAAATCCACTTTTCCTCAGAAATGAGCTGCCACAAATGCAGAGAGAGTGTGGACTTTCAGAGCTGAAAGTCTGGAGGCCGCCTGTGCACACCTTTGTTACCTGATACACCAGAAGATTTCACTAGGTGTGCGTGTTTCAGTCGGCCTGAAATTAAGGTGTCAGACGAGATGTGTCTTCAGTTGTTGCTTGCGCTCTGAGTGACAGACCTCTGTGATAGCATGACTCATCACACGGGGCTTTCCCTGGTGAATATCTCACAATCCAAACACGGACTCTGTTAGCTTCAGTGACATACATTCAGCTAGGACACCTTCAGACTTCAAAAAGCTTTCTGTCCTCTGCAGTGGCTGCAGTCACCAACTGCTTCTTTTCCTCTGTTTTTTTTTCATCAGGTATTGGTTTTTTTTTTTACTTCCTTCAGCATCTTAAGATCAGTTAACTTCAGGCTGTGACTGAGGTTGAGCAGATAGACTGCAGAGTAAGCTTATCAGAGCTACCTGTTCTGTGTGTTTTTTTTCTTTACTTGCAAATAACAACTTGCTCTGCGAAGGACAAACCAAAAGACTGTTTTTTAAGAATGTGGTCACACGTTGAAGGCAGAGGCTCATTTTTGAAGAGTACCAAACTAAAATGGCCGTTATATTATGGCTTATGTGGCACAGTGACACTGGTTAGCATTGCTGTCTCGCTGCACTGAGGCCCTGGGTTAAATTCCTGGGGTGCTATGTGTGGAGTTCGTATGTTCTCTCCTAGTTCGTGTGGGTTTCCTCTGGGTGCTCTGGTTTCCTCCCACAGTCAAAAGACATGCTAGTAGGTAAATTGGTTTCTGTGAAAACTGGCCCTGGTGTGAGTGTGTGTCGATGTCTGTGTGTGCCCTGCAATGGACTGGCATCCCCTTCCAGGGATGTGTACCCTGCCTTGTGCCCATTACTTGCCGGGATAGGCTCAAACTCCACAACGACCCTGTTTTGGATTATGGCCAACATGGTCTACTGGTGAAGAAAGCAGTGTCCGTGTTGGTGAAATTAGTACAGGCACCCCTGAAAGAGAGCAGCTTAAAAGCAGTTCCTGACTGCTCTGTAGCCACTCAGAACCCTGAGCAAAAACCTGGGCAGGTGGATTTTTCGAGGCCTCTGGGACGAGTTGGTCAGTCGCCCCATCGCTAATGTAGCCTATCAGCTACGTGATTAGATTTAGTTTTCTTCCGTACGTTTTAATGTTGTGGACTATCTTTTGTTAACATGATCCGTCTGTGCTGCACTGATGCACTTTGTCTCGCAGATGGCGTCACAAGGACATAAACTGTCTTGATTGCCGCCATGCATAATTCCGGTCAGTTAGGTTGTTTCACCACGTGCAAGCATTAGACACAACTGCGGAGTGGGATTCCTGTTCCCTGGAATTGTGTCCCAGGACAAAACTAATGGTTCTCATTTAAGAACACCCTCTGCCTATCAAAAAGCGAAATTCTTTTGGGCACTGATTTTAAATGCAAGGGCAAAGCCCTTGGAACTCCTAATATCTAAAGTGAACAGATGGATATCGGTAACCCCATTCCCCTGGATTTGTGTCCCAGGAGAAAAGCAATGATGGACGTACGAAGACGATTTAAAGAATGATTTCTTGGAATGACTGGAAAAGGTTCATAATTCTTCCTCTGGTAGCATTAGTACCGTATCATATTATGTCATATAACAGCAATTTCTAGATATGGGACGGTTTAAGAAAATACAAATATCTGTTGTTGTTTTTTTTTGCTCCGGATTTTTCCCGGTCCTTATAAATTCAGTGAGTTGTACAGATCACACTGGTTTGTTTGTTGTTGGGTTTTTTTTTTGGGTGGGGGGCTTCAATGCTACCGAAAGAGGATCTTGGAGCCCCAGAATTCCAAAAACAATAGCCAATACATTGTGCGTTTTCCGATGTAGCCTGGAGCGACAACCACCTGCACTTGTGAAACCATTTTGGCGCGCTTCCCGAGCCTGCAAGTCGACTCGAAGGTCTGCGTGTGAGCGTAAATTAGATACAACCCGGTACTAATGACGCGGAATCAAATGCAGTTGGATTTGAAGTAAGATAAGTATGATACAATCTATTATTACCCCCCCCACCCCTTTTTTTGTTTGGATTATATCATGCCGTAAAATTTCGACTTGAGCAGAAGATATTGATTATTCATTAATGGACTTGTTCTCATGTGCAATTTGCAGGTCGAGTTAGTCCACCGAGACCCCACAACCGCTTCAGTGCAATTGTGTGTACCTTAAAATCAACACGCAAACATCTTTCAAAAGTAACTCGTGTTCTAAAAATCTCATGTATGTACGTTTTTGTGCTTTTTGACAAAAAACTACTAGGATATATTAGGCCTGAATGTTTATTTATTTATTTTTTTAACAGTGAGGAAGCTGAGGGTGGAATGTCCCTGCGCTTAATAAATGGTTCGCTCTGGCTTTCAGACAAGTACAACACAGTTTTGAATTAAAATCAACACACAATAAAATGGTATGATCCGGATATAATGCCATGTTTTTTGAGTGCGGGCTTCTGTAAATCGAGTGTTGGGCATCAATGTTTGATGACGTGCCTGTTTTCCTCGCAGGGGGCAACAATTTTAACCTTGTAGATCATTTATGAAAGGCGGGAAGTATTGCGATTTAATGTTTAATTTCAAGCTTGCGACGTATTTAATTATGATTAGTTAAATGCGACTGTAATACGTATTCATTCTGCCTTTATTGCATTATTCAATGATGAATGAAGATGATAAGTGTAGATTCCCCGAAGTACAATCAAGTGTTTACGATTTAAATTATGATTTCTTCGCAGGTTTGAAATGAATTCCTGCACAATAGGATGGCGATAGAGGCATCTGCTATGTGTGTTAAATGTGTTTTTAACATTCCGAAGTAACGTATGGGTAGGATAATGTCAAACGTCTTTGTAAGAGGGCAGTAGCCTGTTTTAATCTCCAAGTCCCTAAGTGCGTTAAGTGTTACTCCGAGACTGCTGTGTATCTTGAAGTGGAGAGGGCGAAGGGGGAGCATCGGAATGTATTTTTCTTCAGTCTTGACGTTGAAAATAAACCCATCACCAAATGACAGCTTCCAGGCGTTGGGGCTGCGTCCTTTTAGCGACACGGTTATTCGTCGCTCTGAGCTGCTTTTGTTGTCCCCCCTCACACACACACACACTTGTGCAGCCCCAGCGTCCCGAGACGCACTCGAGACGTGGGTATTTATTTTTTAATCGTCTCCTTTGTTCTGTCCAAGAGGCTCCGCGTCCGTATGTGTGAAAACACTTCGTTTTTGAATTCCTCACTTTCATCTGTTGTGACCAGCAAAGGAATAGAGCGGCTTTGTTGACCATAGATTGAGCAAAGCCGCTGTGAGAGGTCTTCTTAAGGCGAGGGGGGGGTGTTGCTAATTATGCATGGCGATCGCTGATGGCTTGATTGTCCGCGTACAGCTGCACACGGAACCGGGGGAAGAGCCGAGGGCGGAGACGCGAGGGGAGGCAGACTCACTGACGCCAGTCTCCAAATTCTCCCATCCATTGGAAAAGACTCTCGATTGTTGGGCTTTTCCCGGCAGCCCTGTGTCGGAACACCTGATTCCTGCTCAGTCACACTAGTGACAGACAGCTATGGAATTAAAAAAAAAAAGGGCAAGCACAGTTTGCTGCGGTTGGCACATTAACTTGTCTCGGGAAGGGTTTGTTTGAACTTTCTGTAGCCGTAGGAGCTATTCACTACACGCAATGAAATAAAGGCTTGTTCGACTCTTCGTCACCCTGAGCGATAACCTCGTTGCGCAGGCAAGCAGGGAAAGAAAATACCAGATTAATTCATCACTGGCTCAGCACACTTATATAATTCTTATGGTTGACCATAATTACTAATATCAATGTGGCGGGTTTCGTTTTTTTTTTCACGCAGTTTCACAACCTCGGGTGCCCCCGCTCCAACATTCAGACCCGACACGCTTTCTCAATTTAGGAGTCTCCTAAAAAAAACCAACAGAAAACACACACACACATCTCGTAACGCCGCGAAACAGCCTTATCCGAGCCGAGGTTAATGCAACACGTCTGTCTGTCTGCTGCTGGGAGACAAATATGCTGATAGGCGAATCATCGTCAAGGAAAAGACGAAACATATTTTAATACCCCCACATTCCAGAGCTTTGATGCGAATCATTCCCCTCTCATATTTAAACACTTTATATGAGCCTAAAATGTATTTTTTTTGTCATCGTATGTTACAAGACATTTTAGTGCCATGATTTTCAAGAGACCACACTGCATTCATAAGAAGAACTATAAGAAGCTTCCACGTAGGTAATCGGAATAACAGCCTGAAGTATATGTGCATAACATAGGCATAAATGATTAATTGTCAAATCAATAAAACTGAACAGATCCGCTTTGTGCGAGATATAACCGACCGAATGACAAAGCAGAGAATATTGCACAGCGCAACATCTGGAAATGGGCGGGGGGCAAGGGTTTGATGGACAGCGACGTTCCCATTGACTTGCACGGCCTTGGGGCGGGGTTAGGCCGTGGAGTGACGGCCGAATAGGAGGGCTTGGTCGGTCAAGGCAGGCCGGTTGCCAGGGCGACGCGTTGGAGCGGGTGAATGGATGACGTCGGGAGACTGGCGCCGTGCTGTCTGGGGCTGGCTAGTTAGATCAACACAGCTGCGAAGGAATAGGACACACAGCTGGCCAGGGAGTGCATTCCTCAACAAAAACAGGATTGTGAGAAAAGGGAAAATAAGACCAAATAGGAACAGAGGGGAAAACGCTTTGATGCAAACTTAAAAATGCTGCGTTTTCTTTGTAAAAATTCTACGATTTCTTTGTAGGCCGTCTAAAATACAGCTGGAGAACAGAGTCGTTACAGTACTTGATCATTATTTTATTTCCCCCCGCGATTGAGTAGTTGTGCTTTTTTTTTTTACAAAAAACAAAATGAAATGAAAAGACAAAAATGAAATGAAATTGTTGCTCGTGTTCCTGCGGTTGACTGAGGCGAAAAACAACTTTGATTGGCGTGACTCGCGAAATAACCGCGAGTGGTTGTTCGCGAAGTCACTCGGCACGGTTCGCAGGTGGAAGTTTCCTCGGAAAAATAAATCCCAGATTTGAATCGATGAAAGTAGTTGGATGTGAAGCCGTGGATCAGAAGACCAGAGTCGGTTCGCTTAAATCGCGAACATGCCTGAGCAGTGTTTTACCTCAGGCAGTAATTGCAGGGAAAGTCGTTTTAGACATCTCTCATTTTAATGACTGCGACTCGTTCATTTAAATTGATGTATTTATCATATTTTAAATTCACTTGAGTAGAAGCAGGACAAAATCAGTAATACCACTAACGTAATTTTCTTCACAGAAAATGTTAAAGATTTACTGTCCAAGCTATGTATTTTGAAGTGTAGTTGGAAAGGCCTTTCCGAATAGAAGCATTTCTTTGCAGAGCAAACAGTAGCTCCCCGTTCATTAAAATTAAAATGCTTAAGTAACTAACTGAGCGGAACGATCTGACTTTTAAAACATGTCAGAATTACTTTTCCAGTTTGCTTGAGAATTACGGTTGAAGTTATCCCTATTTGGTGAAATGGCATTAACTCCCATTAGAACACAATGACCCTTTTTATTTTTGTGCACTAAGGGCAAGAGACGAGGAGAAAAAAGATTTTCTGACGCCAGGATGTCTACGGGTCATGTGAACAGCAAATCTGTGAACTAGGCGTCACTAATTATTTACAAGACGCCAGTGAAAGGCTTGGGAACTATAAACTGTCTTACTTTAAGGAGTGTTAATGCGCTGTTCTTGGGCTCTTGTTTTGTCTGAGACAAGCAAGTGAGGAAAACGCAGGCATTTTTTAAGGGAGACTATCTAGGCAGCCATTTGGGATTTGTGCCGAGGTTTCACATCTGACTGCACTTTCTCCGCCACTACTTCCTCATTCCTCGAGTTACCTCGCAACCCGGCGTGATTTGGGAGCCAATGGGAAGCGAGCGCTGGCCTGACCACGCCCAGGACTGTTGTGTCCGACCTATTCATTGGCTCTAAAGAACATGAGGGTTTGTTTGTAAGGTGGGCATGGGTGGGGCTACGGCAAGGGTGTAGTATAAAAAGGCAGCATCCGCGCAGCACGGAGTATTCACACCGATTATTGTGGGTGTAGAGGAACGAGGGGAAAAAAAACAAAAAAAAAAACGGACTCCAGCCTTTGGGATTTGTGATACCTGGTAACTGTTTGTGACACGCTTGTCTGGTGCAGAAATACGATTTCTGTGGCTTCTGTGATCTACTCTTCCTAGTGTGTCGCAGTTGTTGGTTTGCTGCGGATTATATGATGAAGGCCATCAGCCCAGTCCGGTCGGTCAGGAGCTGTTACGAAGCTGTGTGCTGCGTGTCGGAGCAGAGTCTCGCCATCTCCCGAAGTAAAAACCCCGTGGATGAGCCTATGACCGTGCTTTACGACATGAATGACTGCTACTCTAAACTGAAGGAGCTCGTTCCGAGCATCCCGCAGAACAAGTCCGTCAGTCAGGTGGAAATACTGCAGCACGTCATCGACTACATCTTCGACCTGCAGATCGCTTTGGAAAGCGAATCTCCCGACAAGACACCGGAGGTTGTGCTGTCCCTAAAGGTGAGCGGACTTGTGCTAAAATGTTGCCTCCGAATTATTCCGCGATGCGCGTTTATCGGGGGTCGTCAGGCTGCAGAATGATGGTGTGGATTTGTCTGCTCTTAATTGGCCGAAGGCAGACGAGCTCCTCTTCACAAGCTGTACTATGGGGAATGATGGCATGGTACAAGTACACGGCGTGTCATGTACAATATTTTCCATTGTCAACCCGTCTAATGCGAATGTTCTTAACGTTTTCCCACAACGTTTATTCTATTGCAGGCATCGGACTTCGCTTGCGATTTATCGGAAGATAGCAGGGGGTTGAGCGACTAACCAGACCGCACCGTCGCTTCCTACAGAACACACGGTGAGTGATTCAGCTGTCTCGCTTCCTTTTTGCATATTCCTGATGACGAATGAGCAGGGTTACAGTAACAGGTTATCCGGCTTGAAATGCCTTGTAGAAGGTGTGTGTGTGGAGGAGGTTCCTTTTTTTTTTAATAAATGCGAGCGCTCAACAAAAGATAATCGAGGCCGGGAATCCTTTCTCGGAATGAATTAATCCTCCGTGCTCTGACACGGCCCCCACCGCGCGTACATCTGCTGTACAGGCTGATCCGCCGGGGGATTTCTGCTAACAGTGCAGATGTTCAGGCAGCGGCGCGAGTCAATGGCTTTGCCAATACCCAGGAAGGCGCCACCGAGAATCTGGTTCCTCCCTCCGAGGAGAATAATTGCAGATCCATCTGTAAAGAGTTAGGAACACAAGATCTTCGGGGTTTTTTTTTCTCCCCCCACTTGCTTGCAAGCCCTGTCTTCCCTCGCTACCCCCCCCGCCCCCGTCCGCCGTGGTTGCCAAATTAGCAAACATTGTGTGTGTGCTGTTGTGGATTTGTCCTTATCAGCTGGAGGTTAATGAAAGTTTCCTCGCAGGCGCCAGGCTGTCTGCGGACCTGCCTGTGATCTGTCTGCCATGTGGGGGGGGAGAGAGAGAGAGAGAGAACTGACGGGCTGCTGCCTTTTTCTCCTTATTCACTGTGCAGGTGCGCCGTGACACAAGGCTCCAGTCGAGGCTACGTGTGGAGGAGGAGGAGGGGTTAGGCGGCGAGAGTCGCCCGGCAGAGACGGGGTGGGCTCCTGCTGACAAGCTTAACCACCGCACTTCCGGCTATCGCGCATCGGACTCTCCAAAGCCCCTGATCTGTTTTTAAGAACCGACGAAGCTTGTCCTGATTTTTTTTTTTACTCCCCAGTCCCTTTAAACCACTTTTATACATTTAATATCCCCTTCCACTTAAACTTGTAAGTTGCTGCGGAGGGCTGTTCTTTCCATGTATGATCTTTCTCCCTGTCCCAAAGTGATTGCTGATTTGTCTATAAGGTTATTTTGGGGAGCCCTTTTTTTCCCTCCCTGAGTTGCGCTATAATGCATCTAGGTCACAATGAAATTGTATATACCAAACTTTTTAAGGGGGTATCAAGAGGTGGGAGGGGGTGGGTGGGCTTTAGGGATACTACCCAAATGTTAATTACAACTCTATAATAGAGTTGATTCTGGCTGTTTGTAGAGATGTGGATTTCTACAGACTGTGTCTATATGCCGAGTTTTATAAACTTTTTATAAAAGTATGCTTTACATTTACCTTTTTACATAATAAACAGAAAAGAAGGCTATGGTGAATGTGTGCATTTTTAGACACCTGATCATTCCAGTAGGTTGCAGTTGTAATGAAATGTGTTTTTTTTTCCTGGAATCTTTTCCATTAGCATTAGTTACTTCATTTGTCAAAGCTGACCCTCTCTGCTCCCCGTCGGCTGTAGGGTGGAATTTGGCTGAATCCCAGCATTGTCATGCTTCAGTTGCAGGTGGTGTCTGATGGTGGCTTTTGGTTTCAGATTCAAGTTCCATCTGAAGTGCTTTGTGTTGGGCCTGTTGTCCCCAATGCTGCACCAATAGCAAGGCGGCCGTTAGGTGCCAGCATCCCCGTTGTGTGTGTGTGTGTGAGAATCCATGCAGAACGGGGAAAAATTAAGGGGAGAATTTTGGATTTGCACACTCTGGCTGACACCCCCTGGTGTAATGTCCCTGCTGTTCCAAGCTGTGCATGGGAGATCTTCAACAACCATATAATCAGGAGCTCGGTTTAAGGGCTCTACTGAAGGGCAGCATCTCTTGCAGTACAATCTCTCACCACCATGCTGGGGCTCTGCTTCAGAAATTCTGGTCTGGGGGAAAGGGGGCCACCTAGTGGTCCACCAGAACACTTCCATTGTCCATCTTGTTTTCCAAGTCGTTCTCCGAACCTGATCCTGCCGGAGCACAGCCTCTGGAGCTGTGAGATCAGGCTGCCCAAGCGCAAATGCTGCTGTCATTTGAGCTGAAACCAATCCTTGGAAGACCGAAGACTGGAAGGCGATTTGTGAAATGCTCCCACAGTGTCGCAGAAAGTTTTACATTTCTTCTAAGGCTGGACTTTACTTTCCATTATAGGTGATATTTTGATTCATGTAACCATGGCTCATGTACACCTCAAATATTGTCTCCAGGGGATAGCTCAGTATGATGTGAGTGGTGTGGTTTAATTCTGATTTTAGTCTGAAAAGTGAGAATTGGTTCAGTTTCTTGGCGGAAGGTGGAAATGTAGGTGTGTCCCACCGCATTTCTGTCCATTTTCTTTTTAACGGCTTTATCCGAAGCAGGTTGTGGGGGAGCCGGAGCCTCTCCTGGCAAGCAACAGGTGCAAGGCAGGATCCACCCTGGACAATCAATCCGTCACAGTGCACACACAAACACACATATTCACACCAGGGCGGATCGACCTGCGAGTGTTTTTTTGGATTGTGAGAGGAAACCCGTGCAAACCTGAAGGGAACATACAGACTCCACATAGATACCACCCCAGGCATTGAACCCAGGGCCCCTGTGCTGTGAGGTAGCAGTGCAAACCACTGCACTACCCCCTGTGCTTGCTGATGTATATAACACATTTCAAGGATGTAGAATTATATCCTGAATAAATTAAGGAAGAAGGAAAACTCACTCCTCTCACATATTCCGAACCGTTTAGGATACAGCTGTAAAAATCCTCGCAGCCGTGCTTGGCAGCTGGCCAGCATTGGAATTGCTTGAATGGATTTTGTTGAAAGTGCTTGCAAAGGACATTCTTTGCAGACATTTATGCAAGTTTGATCTTTTTTTTTTTGCTGTTTAACTGCAGCTGAATGGGCTTTCTTCGCCAGTATGTAGATTTATCAGCGTTGACGGCATTATCAGCGTTACTTATTTTGTAAAACATTTCCATGAAACTCAGTAGTGCAAGATTACATTGTGTGGTGTTAACCAAATGTTTGGAACAGTAAAAACCAAACATGATCAAGTAATTCTAATGACTAAGGCAATTACTCTGTTACATCTGAATGACAAATAACTGGAGTAAAAAGTGAAATACAGTGTGCACACCGGGACCATAAGAGTACATTGTAATATGTCCCTTTCAGAATGTTTTGCAGCTTTTAGAGAGGAACTGAACACTTGTAAATTGCCTCTGGAAGCAGCACTGCACACACAATAATATGGATTGTTCTGTTGCGTTTTCTCACCAGTACTAAGCTCAGTCTAATGCTGATAAGTGCAAATAACTGAGGATTTTAAGGCCAAAATGCACTTGCTCTTCAACAGCACTTGTGTCCCTGAATGCTCTGATTTTTTATACTTGGCAGTTGTTGTAAGAGTAGCAGCAATACTTATTGTGTAGTACTCTCAAATGGCTCTGGCCATATGTTTCTGGCTTTTTGAGTCCCATTAGACTTCAGTGCACTTGGCACTTTCTTCTTTAAACTGCATCTTCTTGCACCAAACTAAAACTGTTCACACTCTCCACTTGTGCCAGGTACGGAGGTGAGCAGGAAAGTCACGTCACTTCACTGGATCGCTACAGATCAGAGTGGACTGTAAAGAGGGGGGAGTCACTATTCTGTTTTGAGCAACACAGAAATTCTGTGGGCAACAGTCTGGCCAGCAGCCCCTGCTCTTCTGCTTGATGGCTAACCTCTGTTTCATCACATTACTCTGCTGCAAGAGCCCAGGGGACAGTGTAGCTGACCACTTAGCTACAGTTGAAGGATCGAGGCCAAGATTGTGGGTGGTTTTCCACCTTGGACACAGGGGGGATCTGGTGATGGCCCAGTGCTCGATTCTAGTGCTGTTTTCAGATGGAAGCCCCTCTCTAAATCCCACAGCTGACCAATACACTTTCAAATAAGTTATGAATCGGGCAGCACAGCAGTTAGCATTGCTGCCTCGCAGCACTGTGGCCCCTGGTTCGATTCCCTTTGGTGCCATCTGTGTGGAGCTTGTATGTTCTCCCTGTATGCTAGTTTCCTCCCACAGTCAGAAGACACAGTTCTGGGGAAACTGGCCCTGGTGTAAGTGTGTGCCCTGTGATGGACTGGTGTCCCATACCCTGCGTTGTGCTCATTGCTCCCCTGGATAGGCTGTGGTGGCACTCAGTCGGAAGAAGGAGTTGGTGGATGGGTTGATGGCTGAGATTGCGCTAAAAAGCCTTGCTCTGTGAACGTAATATCTGCATCCTCCTACTCCTCGAAACATATTTTTTTGTCGAGGAAGGAGCCTCCTGTTTTCAGGTGGTATGAGGAACTAAACCGTCCGTGATTCTTTGCATTTCAGCGATTTGACTCCTCTGACAGGCCTGCGAACTCTCTCAACTGCCCGTCTCGCCTGGTTATTTTTTTCTGTGCTGGGAAAAGGCCTCTGCGTTGTGTGGCTTCCTCATTCTTTTTAAGTGATACAAGTTTTGCTTTTACTTGGCAGGGTTACGGTTCTCTTTAGGCGGGTTTTATAATTTAGTGACCCTTTGTTTTCAGCCTGTAAAACTCAGTATGGGTCACACTCCGTGAGCAAAGCTGACGTCGAGAAACGTCATGAATCGGCTTAAATAAGATTTATGAAGGACCTTAATCCCAGATATTGCATTTTAACCTCCATTGATCCGAGTTGTTTGTACTGGATATCCCGCAGAGCTTTGAGATCTAATGCGCAGTTACTCGGTGTTTGCTTTTATTCATTTGCCGTCGTTAACACCCCCTTTGTTCCTGTCCTTTCTCCTCGAGAGCCCTGGTTTCTGACTTTTGCACCAAGACAGCACCCTGCTCCGCCTGGCGGAGAGAGAGTGCGGATCCCGTTTGGTATCACAAGTTGCCTTCGGTTTCGTGGGATCCCGGTGTCAGCCAACGCTTTCTTCTCGTGTGTTAGACACTCGGGCTCCGTTTCGTACTCTCGTGAACGACTTACGGCTCCGGTGTTTGCTTTTATTCATTTGCCGTCGTTTCGTCGTTAACACCCCGGGAGCTTCTGGACACAGAGGAGCAGGGAGATGTTTGTTTTGTTTTTTTTCACGGCGAGGCCGGAGCGCACCTGTGTAACTCATCTTGAGGCTTGTAACTCGCTCGCAGGTGCGGACTGGCGCCGGGCAGTCTGCCTCAGCTCGCTCCCGCCTTGCAGTTAAAAAAAAAACCCAGAAACAAAAAAAAAATCTATTTTTTGGTCCCAGTGCTGTACGCACACTAACCTCTTTTCCCCACTGGTGAGCTAAAGACCCACGTGCATCGTTTCTGCCCTACATTAGAGGTCACAAGCGTCCTGGAAAGACAGGAGTGATGGCTCCTGCTATAAACCCCCGTTTATGTCCTTTGAACTCCGTCGCTTCAATTTCAGATTAAGATTACACGAGTAGTTTTAACTTGTTACTTTGATCGTACGGGTAGGCCTTTAGTGACATCACTGTCTTCTCTAATCCTCTTGAGTTTTTAAGTGCTCGTTACAAATAATAATAATGTATTCATTTCTTTGATCGCGGCGATCCACTCTCAGTAATTCTCGAAACGAAACGCCTAATAGCTTGGTTAAATGATGTTTGATTGATCTAAGCTTGCTAGTTCGTGTATTGTAAATACCCTCATATTGTCGAAGTACAGTGCGTTTTGTTTCTTTTCCACGGGCCTAAGCGCCACCCAGTGAAAGAGACCCTGTGTCCTGTTATTAATCCCAATGCCCAGTCAGCCAGACTTCCTCATTGTGACAAGTTTTACTCTTCTTATTCTATACAAGTCTCCATTGTAGTTTTGATTCATGGCTACTGTTGTTACCTTCAGCTTCGGTGGTCGTACTAAATTGGGGTGTTTATATCTGAATCAATGTAAATAAAACTCCTGCCAGGACGGTGGAATTGTCATGCATGACTGGAGCTCCACCTAGCGGCCAAGGGCGGTAGCACAGATCGAATCTTGTGTCCCAGTTGTCCTGTAGGTGTAGCCTACGATAGGTATTGCATCTTTTTTTAATATATTTTTAAGGAGAAAAACACACATATGAGGTAACCGATTGACATCTTCAGGGAGATGTTTAATTAAGGGCACTATTTATGAAGGTCAGAAGACAAGTTTCTAAAGGTGTCCTCCTAATGGAGGAGAATTATACTGTATATGATCAAGTACAGGGGAGTCTGCAGCATGGTGCAGTGGTTGCTGCCTTTTAGTGCTGGGGCCCTGGGTTCGATTCCTGGGGTGCTATCTGCATAGGGTATGTATTTTCATCCTGTGTTTGCGTGGGATTCCACAGGGTGCTCCAGTTCCTTCCCAGAGAGCTAAATCATACTGGTACTGTAGATTAATTGGCCTTAGCGAAAATTGGCCCTGGTGTGAGTGTGTGTGTATCTGACCTGTGATGGACTGGTGTGTCCAGGGTTTCTCCTGCACCCATTGCTTGGTGGGATAGGCTCCGGCTCCCCCACCACCCTGTATTACATTAATCAGTTCGAAAATTGAAAGACAACCATTCTGAAGCTCAGCAGGTGTGAGCCTGCTCGGTACCTGGATGGGAGACCTTCTGGGAAAAGCTAAGGTTGCTGCTGGAAGATGTGTTAGTGGGACCAGCAGGGGGCGCTCCCTCTGCAGTCTGTGTGGGTCTTCATGCCCCAGTATAGTGACGGAGACACTATACTGTTAAAACCGAGGTCCCGACTCTCTGTGGTCACTAAAAATCCCAGAGCGATTCTCGAACAGAGTAGAAGTGTAACCCCGGCATCCTGGCCAAAGTTCCCATTGACCTTTACCAATCATGGCCTCCTAATAATTCACATCTATGAACTGGCTTCATCACTCTGTTCTCCTCCCCACTGAGAGCTGGTGTGTGGTGAGTGTACTGGTGCACTTTGGCTGCCGTCATATCATCCAGATTGGGCTGCACATGGTTGGTGGTGGAGGGGAGTCCTCATTACCTGTAAAGCGCTTTGAGTGGAGTGTCCAGAAAAGCGCTGTATAAGTGTAAGCAATTATTCTGTATTCATATATAGTACATGTATTAATGTATTCATTATAAGATCCACTCACACCACTCCACATCACTCCCCTGTGGAGGCAGCATCACTTTCTGCTTGACCGAGCAAGTTAGGAGCTTCCACTCAGAAACCCTGTCACTGTGGTCTCCCCACTGATGTGCAGTTGTCAGGCTTCTTCCAGGTACGCACAGTTTAGATGTGTGCATTTATATGTCGGAAAGAGCATAACTGACAGGAGGCCATATAACACACCATATTCACATTCATTCATTTCTGTTCAATTAGTCTCCATACTAACATGGAGAAAACCCCCCTCCATGAAGGAAATTGCCTTTAACCCTCCCCCTCCAAAAAAAAAGGGACGATTTAGAGTGGCCAGCCATGCCTAAGACGTGAAAGAAATCAGAGTGCCCAGAGAAACCCCACATGAACATGGGGATGAACTTGCAAAGTTAGCAAGTTCCAAGGCTGGAATCGAACCCAAGAGCCCGGGTCTGTGAGGCACAAAATCACAACATGGGCATGCACTGGGAGTGGGGATGGGGTCGTTTTCTGGGCCTTCCCCTTTGCTGTTTCTACTGCACGAGGGACAAACACAGACCGGGCACCTGCTATAAGCACTTGAAGACTTCAGGCTGGAATTTGTTTAGTGCTTATTGCGTACAGAAGATGCCAGAGAGCAATGGGAGTAAAGAAGATCACCAAGGATCTGGGGACCCACATCGAAGTTAAGAAGGTGTGCTCAAAGGACCCATAAGCCAGCAGCCATGTCACCCTGCAACTCACAACTGGCAACCCACTGAAGCTAAGCAGGTGTGAGCCTGGTCAGTACCTGGATGGGAGGTGTTAGTGGGGCCAGCAGGGGGCGCTCACCCTGTGGTCCATGTGGGTCCTAATGCCCCAGTATAGTGATGGGGACACTATACTGTAAACAGGCGCCTTCCTTCGGATGAGACGTAAAACCGAGGTCCTGACTCTCTGTGGTCATTAAAAATCCCAGGGTGCTTCTCGAAAAGAGTAGGGGTGTAACCCCGGTGTCCTGGCCAAATTTCCAATTGGCCCTTACCAATCATGGCCTCCTAATAATCCCCTTCTATGAATTGGCTACATTACTCTGCTCTCCTCCCCACTGATAGCTGATGTGTGGTGAGTGTTCTGGCGCACTATGGCTGCCGCCGCATCATCCAGGTGGATGCTGCACATTGGTGGTGGTGGAGGGGAGTCCCCATTACCTGTAAAGCGCTTTGAGGGGAGTGTCCAGAAAAGCGCTATATAAGTGTAAGCAATTATTATTATTATTATTATTATTATTATAGGAGAATGAGAAGCTTTTCTTTAAACAAAGAGTGGCTGGGGTCTGAAATAAGCAGCACCTCCATGCTATATAGCCCTATTATATTATATAGCCTCTTGGAGATCCTCCAAGAACTGACCAGAAACAATTCTCAGATCCAAGTTAACTGTCACAAAAAGAGCTGGATCTCTTTTATGTTTTTAATCCATTTGGTGAGTAAGTTGAGAGCTCCAGTCCAGCATGATTCTCGCACAGCTTGGTACAGTCTGAAAGGTGAAAAGATAAAGGCCAATAGGAAAGTCCTGTTTCAGGTAAGTATAAAGCATTAGATCTATATTCTTTACTCTATGGGCTCCCTAACACTCTTCTCAGTGAGTTGCCATATGTTCAAAACTCTAGACAGCTAGACTACTAACTCACACCAGATGCTAGCATCTTATTACTCCTCCACAAGTCTCTACACTGGTTCCCTATAGAGTCATGTATTCAAGATAAGATCTTATTACTGTTCAAGGCTCCATCATACTTCTCTGAGCTCCTGCATGTTTACACTCCCTCCTGTAGGCCCATTCATCTGAGACTGGTCCTCAGCTCACAGTACCCAGGACTAGATCTCGGACTCTCGGAGACTGTGCTTTTTCTATCACTGCCATAATGTTTTGGAGAGCCCTTCCTCAAGACTCTCTTCAAATCCAAAATCAAAACTTACTTTTTTCACCACAGCCTTTATTTGATTGACCTTTATGAATTAATTGCTTACACTTAGACTTATATAGCACTTTTCTGGACACTCCACTCAAAGCACTTTACAGGTAATGGGGACTCCCCTCCACCACCACCAATGTGCAGCATCCACCATATTCTATCTATATGATACCATGTGTTCTTATTTTTTTAAGCTTTTATTGTACTTTTTGGGTCTTTTTCTGTGTACGAACAACTTGGGTTTGAAAGGTTTTATTTATAAAATGTCTTCTAAGGACGCTGTTCATCATTAATAAGAAGACAAAAAAGTACAACACAAAGTAAATCAAGAATAAAAATAATAATACAGGTGTTTACAAATGTAGGCAATCAGACGCAGACCTTGGTAAAAAGGTAAGTTTTAAATTGAGATTTGAAGAGAGTTAAAGAAGTTGTCTCATAGAGTCTGAGGAAGGTCATCCCACAACGCTGGAGTAGCGACAGAACCAACAGTCGCCAAAAGTCCGTGATTTAGTGGGTACAGTGAGGAGAGGACATTATTATTAATACTAATATTATTATTATTTAGACTTAAACGTTCAGTTGCTGCAAAATGTATACTCTATACACAGTAATATATAAGTAAATATCTAAATAAATACGTGTACATCATGTATATAAATAGCTGGTCACACTCAGTTGCTTGGCTAAGCGCTCAGAAAGCCAGGTAGCAGAAAAAGTTGAGGCGCAGGACAAGCGAGCTCAGCCTGAAATTCACTTTAAAGAAAAACAAATCCGAAGCTCTCAGTTTTTCGTGTCAACCCCCGGATGTACGATTCCCCTGAGGCTTGAAGAATATTTAAATTACAGTCCTCCTGGTGGTATTCATGCTGAATTACGTTGGTAAATAATCGGATTTTTTGTTTTATGGGAGGCAGCTCCCACAAGCTGCTTCTTAACAAAGTTCTACTGAATACGATGCAATCCTGCGCATTTCTTCAGGTCCCCAAATGTCTGATTCGAGTTGCTGCCTGTAAGCAATTTAAATGCAGCAGGTAAATAAAGAGTTCAAGCTTAGTCCAGAATGTCGGCCTCTGTCTCTTTAAAGACAGGGACCCTCCCCTCGCGCTCCAACAGTTCTATGCAAATAACCAACAAACGGGCAGCATTGTGACCAATCAGAGCCGAGCTCCAGCCGCGGGAGATCCAAATTTCGCGGGACGCACTTTGGCGCTAAAACTGCAGGTTTGATCAGCTGGGGAGTTGAAGCTGTTGTAACTTTGAAATAGCAGGAATTCAGCAGGACTGTTCATGCACTCCGATGAAAATCCGAAGCATCCTGTACAAAATACACTTGTATTAGGGATTCTGATCCAGGATTGTGAATCTGCAGACTTTGCTGAATCTGGATATGCCTATATTGGAAGGGATAGGCGGTATTTTTTGGATTTTTGACACTATTAGAGTTGGAAGTCCACTTTCATTCTCTTGCTTTTCGATGCAGTAACCAGATCTAGGTCTACGAAGCAATTTTGTTTTAGATTAGTTTAAAAATACTGAAATCTTAAAAGAGGTGGCGTTTACTACAGATAGATTATTTAAGACTTTATTACTTGTGTGTATTCTGCGTATTTTTAGCCTTTTAACCTATTGTTTATCGACAATCGGCAAGAGCAGCAGTCAGCTGCATTGTTTTTAATATTTAATCGTTTTTATGAATGCACATTTCTGCTAAAGCTTCTGGAAGCCGGTCGTTCACACAAAAAGGATATACCGCATTATTATTTTTTTCCCCCGATTGAGTGGCAGACTTGAGTGGGAATTTTTAGCAGAGCAGAATAAAAGATGATGCGGTTACCCAGAGGGGTCTCTCCGGCTTCCGGGAAGGGAGCAGTTGGCTTTTCGGGGTCGACGAGGAAGGTGTTAGCCGGGGCAAGAACCGAATTATTCGGTACTGAACTGTCGAGTCCTCCGATCAACTCTTTATCGTCTGGCTACCTCAGCCAGATCTGCAACACCGCTTCTGGGGATCAGAGGGCGAGCTGTCTGTACTCCACCCCCCACGGGCCTGAAGCGAAGCCCATCAGAGCTACCTCCGGGAGGCTACCGGTAAGTCCGCAATGATTTAATGCGCTCCAACTTAACCTTTTATTTTGAATAAAGTGCCCTTTCTTACACCTTGCGGTCTAGGATGGTACCCCCGTAGCTGTAAGGCGTGTCGTTTTGTATGCAACTTTAATTTAATGTTGCGTCGCAATCGAAACGTCGAGTCAATATGAGAATTTCAGATTGACTTTACTGATCGCTTTAACTGGGCTGGATGCGTAAATTTTGCGAGCACAAGTTTAGAGCTCAATCCGTGTCGCGTTATTAAATGTGAGTGTATGTGCGGGGGGTGGGGGGGGAGCGATGTTTTAATTTTTCGGCCAAAAAAATTGCGAGATTTGTGTAATTGTGCAGCGCTCGAGTCTGCGGTGCCCAGAAGTCGTTTAAGTGGCGAAGGACTCTAAATGGTGACTCGCTTTGGAAGCGAACGCAAAGTCAGTGGGGCCGTCTTCTGAAGTGGCAGTAAAAAGATGGAAGAGTGAGGTCTGGGCTTTTCCCGCGGGCGGCGTGGAAGGAGGCTGCGGGTCCCCTTTGATAGAGGCCGTGGTCTCGCATCCCAGCTGTTACAGCCTGAGAGAGGGGGTCAGTGGAGGACCAGAGACACGCCTGAAGAGGAGGGGGGGTGGGTACCATAAGAATAGCCCGAGACAGAGGCACAAGACCGGGAGATGTGCGTCATTAAAACGGAAATGAAACCTCTCCATTGGTTCCCAAATAATACAGCAGAGCGTGATGAAATATGAATAAAACGAGATAGTTGAATCGTGTGCGTTATCCGCGCACATGTGCATTGGGAACCAGGGGACGCTTCGTTGTGATCGCAAACATACAAGCTAATTTTGACCAACTTGCTCCATTCATTCTGCACAGCTGTTGGTGTCCTTTTCCGTAGGGTTGCCATTCTGTGTGACACCTGCTGTACTCCTAGTGCGTTCACATCCACACAACCTGCCGCTGTCACTTCAGGGTGGAGAGTGCAGAGGTCAGGGGTCAAGCCCTGTTTGCGGCTGCAGTGCGCAGGAGGGCTACGGGGGTAGGTCTGCGCAGGTGTAGTTCGGATGAATTCAGCTGTTCGCAAGGAAAAGCCAGTTTAAGGCGGAGTTCGTGCGAAGGTGTTTCTACTCCAAACAAAAAAAAAACCAACAGTTTAAAAGCCTCTGGGGTAACTGGATCGAAGTGTGATGAGCAGTTTTTTTTTTGCTTCTCCTTTATGAATGAATTGCTTGAGTAGAAATGCCGAGGCTGTATATAGCCTCAGATGGACGTAGATGATGTTTAGAAAGAGCAATTGGAACTTGCGCAGTTCAGGGTGCGTCCCTGCCCCTTCAATTCAAATTTTGAAGAACTACAAAAATATGGTCTTCAGCTTTTTGTGGTGCACGTCAGATTTCCTGGGTGCACCACGTCAGTTGAAGTGATGTGTGCGGCGTAACCTGGTGGTGCCACATTATGAAAATAGCACTTGATTTGACTTTCTTGGGTGCTCATGTCTGCCCTATCAACTAACAGTTGATTTGCATGAGAGAATGTAGGAGTGTGTCACTCAAACCTGCTCTGTATTTTTTCTGGTATAGGGTAAGCCTGAAGGGGAGAGGGCAATTATTTTTAACCTTTGATTGGATTGAAGCACAGGGAAGTAATTGCATCTGTCCCAGCCGGATTTACATTGAACTACACAGGTGTGCAATATTCTGGTCCTCAATTGCTCAAACTCACAGCAATATGTGACGCTTTGTTCCTATTACAGGTCGTCTTTTTAAGTTGTTGTGTTGAGAGGAAAGCACTGCATCTTGACCTCTTCACAGACTATTCTGAAATTTCTGTGTTTTTTGTCAGCTGTGAGATGGTGCATTTGTTAGTACAGCTACTGCCAAAACTAGTAGTTTGCAGGAACATGGATTATTACTATTCTCAAGCAGGAAAGTCACTGAAAAATAAAGGTCTGCGTTGTGCTGCTAGAAACATCGAGATGTAAAGGTATAAAAGTGTAAGTGCTTTGATTAGGATCTCAATACAGTGAACAACACAACTGCATAGTAATTAAGTTTCTTTAAGGGGCAGCAGTGGTCAGGGGTCTGGGCCAGTAACTGGAGGATTGGGAGTTCAGATCCCAGGTTTGTATGTAGAGTGGGGAACACTCCCTTATTATTCTGGGGCAGTGCAGAGTGGTGGCTAAAGCACTGTACTCCTAAAAGCTATTGATGTTTGGAGGTGGGCTACCCTGATTTGTGCAGCTCTCTGGGCTGTACATGTGGTATTGCTGCTGTTTGGGGTTCAGCAGTGTGGCACAGTGATCGGCACTGATGGGAGGGCTGCGGGTTTAAATCCCAGATGGGGCACTGGTATGGTAGCCTTGAGCATCATTGCTCCAGTAAAAGGCTGCTGGATAAATGGGTTCTCTTCAGGGTTTCCTTGGAAGTGCTGATTATTCAAGAGACTTGCCTACCAGGACAGAGGGATCATGATCACTCAGCCCCACTTTAAAGCCACAGGTTCTTGGACAAATTCCAGACGGTTGCACCCCTGGATCAGGGAAGAGCAATCCCAGTCCTGCAAGGTGGGCATCTTGGCACATTCCAGCTTGGCTCTAAACAAGCTCAGTCAGCTCCTTGTCGGCTTAATGTGACAGATTTGCTGAGATCTTGAACACCTCACCCCCCTGCACCCAGGCTCAAGTGTGGACAACCTGTTTTCATTCTAGAACATAAATCCAATACATTTTCAGGATTTGTCTGTTCCTTGATATTTGGTTTGGGAAGGTGATCCCATTCCTTTCTCTCCTGTGCCGTGGTCTTGTCATCCCCAGCTCTGGTCGTTTGCTCAGAGATTTGGTGCTCAAAGCGGATTTCTCACTAATCCCAGGGCTGGCCCTTGTTAGCCTGGCCTCCTGTCGGCCAGTGCCCTTCAGAGAAGGAGAGAGCTGCTCGCGTGTGAGTGTGACCGCCCTGCCCGTTTTGCGGACGTGGTTGCTGGATGACCTCTCCAGTCACAGCCTGCTGAGCTTCTGAAAGCCCTCCTCCTTTAAGATGTAGCTGCAGTGGGCTGTGCTGTTCATAGGTGCAGACCAGTGGGAAAAGATTAATCTGTTCATAGGTGTGTCATGGCGATCAAGAAAGAACGTCTGCAGTATTTTCTTTGCTAGTGTCACAGGTGTGGGTGGTACAGTGATTGGCTCTCCTGCCTCAGACTGCTGGGGCCCTGGGTTCAGTTCCAGACCTGGTGCGATATCTGTGTGGAGTTTGTATGTTCTCCCTGTGTCCATGTAGGTTTCCTCTGCGTGCTCCAGTTTCTTCATACTGGTAGGCTTATTAGCTTCTGGGAAAATTGGTGTGTGTCTGTGTCCTGCCTTGAGCCTGTTGCTTCCTGGGATAGACTCTGGCTTCCCCGTATTAGATAAAGTGGTAACAAGACGGATGGATGAATGTCATAGGTTTTTCAAGGAATTTGTTAAGACTGTCAGACCGATTGCACTTTGAAAGGAGCTGATTGTCCCACAGACCCCAGGTTTCTCTGTGAAGGATTGTGGGAAGGGCGTGTCCACGTGCACAGTCTGATACTGCAGCAGTAGGAAGGTTGGTGGAAAAACAGTCGTGTGAGAGTGTAATGGTCTGTGCGTCAGGTATGTTGTAAGAACTGCAGGTTCCTTTAGTGGCAGACTGCGAAATACAGATGGATTCTGTTGTAAGAGGCTCTGTTCTCTTCAGTGAATGGAAGTGCCTGTGGTAATCTCAATCAGCTCGATCTCCATCTCTCTTCTTTTTTTTTTCCGATGAAACCGAAACTGCCATGTTCCCAGAAAAATCTGCAATCCTTAACCTTGAGTAAAGCTTTGCCTGGCCTCAGAGCTTCTGTTCGAGTTCATGATGTGAGCTCCACGTGTTACAGTAGATGTGTTTTGCAGGCTTGAGGGAACATCAAGCCTAAGGGAATATCATCGTTCTGTGCTTCAGATTGTGTGGGTAAGGCTTCAGCCTCTGAATTTATGACCTCACAGACCTTTGCCAGCCACAACATGCTTTGAGCTGGCATAGCATTAGACTTGTCAAACTAGGTATTGACATTTAGGTCAAAATGTTTATACCCTGGAATCTTGCACCTGACCACCTGGTTCATGATGGACAAGTAATCCATTTTCTGTTCTATTCAGTACAGGATTACTGGGGGAGTCAAACGCTATCTTGGCAAGCCTATGGGTGCAAGGTGGGGTACACTCTGGACGGGATGCCAGTCCATTGCAGGGCAGACAGACGCACACACTCACAGCTGGGCTGTTTTTTTCCAGAAGCCAATTAACCTACCAGTACATCTTTTCTAGTTCATTTGTTTAATTTCATAAGCACGGATTTGACACTTTTCAGCTTGCAAATGGCGCTAAATGACTGGAGGCGGGTGATAGGCCTGCTGCAGTTGTTTCCTGTGGTTACTGCGCCGTTCCGAGATCCAGTTTAGATTCTCCAGCTCGTTCTGGGGCCGAGCTATGCATCAGTCATTAAGCAATTGGCAGTGGTGTTGAAACTGAACACAGCTCTCAGCCTGTGGTGCTGACCTGTCCCTGCCACTCTCATCTTGCTTCTCCTGCCTCCCTGGCACGTCTCGGTGGCTTCTGTGCCGTTTCGCACGGTAAGTTGTTTTAAAGATGTGGTTGATGAGACCAGAGCAGGGCTCCAGTTAGTCTTGCAGGAGGATGTTTCTAAAGATAAAGCAATTATTCAGTTAAGTATTAAGTTGCTTCATTAAAGTCATATTGGAGCCTGTTTCCAAGAAGAAGAAGTATGCAGTTTATTGAAATGGACACTGTAGGTGAGATTATAACTGGAACAAAGTAAAAAAAACATAAGAATATTTAAGGAAGTTAACCCTTAATTAAAAGGCTGGTGTGCACAGCACAGACTTATTGAAATTGAAATTGAAATTATTGAGATTTAAATGTATTGCAGTTGGCTCTCAGGTCTTAGAAAGGAACAGTGGGATGGGTTAATAAATCCTAAACCAATCCAGTGGTATTGCCCTTGAGGCATTTTCCACCCTTGATTTCTACCTGTACTTCTAAAAACAAAATACACAATAACATAGAAATTGATTGTGTTATTGTAAGCCACCGGCATACAATCTTCTTGCTCTTCATAGGATCTTATTGGAGCTGTGGCACTGAGCCTGGACTGCACAAGAACAGCATGTGGAGGTGATGGAATGTGTCTGAATGTTTAAGAGCTGCTTATTCCTGCAAGTCATCAGCTGCAGTTGTTCTTGGGTGTCTTTTTTTTGTTTTTGCAGTAGAGGTGTGTAAGCTGTATTGGTTATGGTGAAGTCAGCAGATCTAGTGTGTTTTTTTTCCTATGCCCTTCTGTGTCGGCCGTCTCTGTGTGCGTGTGTGGGAGGAAGGAGTCTGATTTTTCTGAGAAATGCCCTGGTCTGTATCGCAACAAGTTAGTTTCAATGCAGCCACAACTAAAGCAGGTTGTCGTTTGTCGGGGTGGGTTAGGAGGCTTACCCTGTTGTTTGCCTATTTGCTACCTTTTTAGATGACTTTGCTGGGGATCTACAGAATAGCCAGCACACCAAGCAAAACCAAGCAAAACTGGTTATGCCTACCTGTTCCCTCCCTTCAGAAACCACCGCGCCTTCTATTCACAATTTTTTAGCCTCTCTTACTTTGGCAATGACTGGGCTTTTGAAGAGAGCCAAAGTGGAGCTCTAAAGCTGCTCCCTGCTGTTGCTTCAGCTCGGCCCCTCGTCCCACCTGTTGGAAACCCCCAGATGTCGCTAGCAGGTGTGGCTGCGGAGCGGAGCCTGGGAATCTAGGGTGGAACAAAGAAGCGTTTCTTCCCTCCTGCTGGATCCTCTCTGGAGGGCCGCGCCGCATGCTCACTCCTGACATGTCTGCTCGCTGCTGGCTCCCGCCTGCTGATGTTTTTAAACGGGGACAAGCCATCAGGGTGAGCTGTTGGTCTTTAACTCTCTGACCCAGACTCGATCAGCTTGATTGTAGTGGAAGAGCACCCTTTTTACCTCCTAGACCAACTGGTCAATTTCCGATCAAGGTGTGTTCCCAGGACTAAGGCCTTTTGTTCCGATTTGCACAGTCGAAGCACTGTACCAACAGTCTGGACCTTAAGTTTCAATTTAGGGAGGGTGTTGTGGCGATGAAATTGTTCAGATTGGTTAGATGTGCTGGTATAGTCATGCCCTATAGCTGCAGTCCTCACTCACGTAGTGACAGCATGTCTGGATGCCTGTATGTGCATGCATTGAATGTATATATCCATTCAAGGGCATTTCCAATGCTTCTTTTGTAATGGAGTTTACAGGACAGTGGTTAATCCCCTTTGCTGTCTAATCCTTACCTGAAGCCAAAACTGTTAATGGCTGTGGAATACCTGTGTGTTTACTCCTTTCCAGTGTGCTTGTGGTGCATATTTGCATTCAAACAAACAACCTTTTGCCTTCAGTATTTTTTTTGTTAACTTTCAATTCAGTTACCTGCCCACCAGCTGAATTCCATCACCTTTGCTATGCAGATGAGTTCAGCCATCACTTCCGCTTTCTAGTGTTCCTCCACTGCAGGGCTACCTGTGAGCCCTTTTTTAGTTACATTCCGGAAATAACTTGACTAAACAGGGTTAAGTAAATGCACTGCTGCCGGTTTCTTGGCAACAAGCCCGAGGCCCTGATTTTTGGTGTAGGTTTCATCCCGGGGGGGGGCTGAGATCAAGAGGAGGAGGATTGTGGGTCGTGTTAACCGTAGCCCCTGGACCGGCGTGGATTGGGGCGTGCCTTGGAGCGATCCCAGGTTTTAATCCTGCTCGTACTGGCCCTGGAGCAGCGACTGCTGAGGAGAGAGAGAGAGAGAGAAACCCCTGCTGGCCCTCCAGTCTGTTCATTATAAAGAAACGGTCCAGTGCAAACCACCTGGCTTGTTGAGGTTTGTGCTTTTTGTAGCCCATCGCGGAGTTCTGTGTTGCCGACGGTGGCAGGGGTGTTCTTTATTTTGTCACGTTTGGGGACAAGCGGGGTGTGGGGTCTGGTGAATCGGGGTTGGGGGGGGCCTCTCTTAGTTGCGGTGATGTGCTCAGAAACATTCATGGTGGGGGGGGGGGGGGTGAGTGTGAGGGGCTCAGTTCTATTCAGGCCCCTGTACGAGTCAAAGGGAACGCGACTTCCTGCCGGGAAGTAGTTACGGCAGCTCGCCTCATGTCAGGCGCAGGCTGTGCTTTTAAGTGGTTAAGGATGTGGCTTTATTGTTAGGGGAAAGAAGGTGAGAAAGTGTGTGTGTGGTGGGTTGGGGGGGGGTGGCACTTGAGACTTCAAGCCGAAAAGTGGCCAAGAACTATTTTTTTTTCTAGTTCTTTTAATTTTCCATGGCTATAAACCCACAAAGAGAACAGCCAGCTGAGCTGGTCTGAAGCCCGTTGCTGTTGTAAACCAGAGAATTGGTTGAGGTGGTGGAAGAGGGTTAAAGCATCGCAAAGAAATGACTCCACGTGTTGGAAGCAAAAACAAAAAACAAGGGCGGTGCAAATTAACCGGCCAGGTTGATGGACGACATACGCGAGAGAAATGGGTATTCTCGGTTTATTTGGTTAAAGGTTTGATACTTTTTACTTGCAGACCAAACTGGAATTCATTTGCAGCAGAAGAGAAAGGGGATGGGCGATCATGATGTGTACCGGTTGGTAAAACCCGGAGGTGAGATCTCTGTTTCATAATGGAGATGCACTGGGGGCTCTCTGGGTTTGTCACTAGGTGATTAACCACCCACCTACCCCCACCCACTCTGTGGCACCTCTGTGAAGCGGTACGTCTTTGTCACCTGTAAAAGTGGGCCCGCCCCGTGCTTCTGCTGAAGAGCTGGGGCACGGGGACGGCTGTGGTTTTTTTGGGGGGCCGGCTGTGATGGGTGTTCTGTCTCCCTCAGGCGAAGAGGAAGCTGGACCTGGAAGGCAATGATCCCCTGTATCTGCCAGACCTGCGCACCCCCAAAGGAAAGGGCAGGACTGTGCCCCGCCTGCCTAGCCCGAAGAGTGAGTGATCGGGGAGAGTTTGGTAACAGCGCTGGGTTTGTGCTCGGCCATTTAACCCAGAGGGGATGCTTTAAAGCTTTCTTTATCATCTCTAGCCTCTGTTGTTGTTTTTTAATCCCAGTGTGAAGCTCAGAGGTTTTGCTCACGCAGGTTGAACTGGGTCAGTAATCAGCGACTGTTACTCCAGAACCACTGTTTTTTTTCCTCCTTGCCTAAAGTGCAGAAGGCCAGGAAGTTCTTGGTCCAGTCCTGGGGCTCAGTGAGACTTCCCTGGCAGACAGTGGGTGGAAGACTGGCAGAGTGGCTGCTTCTTTCAGTTTTTATATTGTGACGTTTAGTTTTATTTAGCTTTAAAAACTTAACCGATCCTGCTGTACAAGGGGGTGGAGATTAGGTTAGGGCTCCTGGGCTTACTGTCCATAACCTTATGGATTCCTTTTCAAACGTTTGAGTGATCCTGGAACGGGAGCCAGGTGGAAGTGTGGGCGTGGGGCTCGGACTCATCTGCAGAGTGAGGGCTGGAAATCCAGATGTGGAACTGGATTTAGAACCTTTCACTTGGCAAATATTTGATTTTGTTACAGTGTCTCCTGCTCATTTCTTGGTTTGATGTAGGCTGTCTGTAGGGCTTCTTCAGTTTAACTCATTGTACTTTGTAAAAAAAAATCAGGATTTTTGTAGAGGCTCTATAAATTGGAAGAGATTGCATGGCTTCATCACAGCTCTTGAGCTGGGCAATTTCCCATATTGGTGTAATTTCTGTTTTTATTAAATCTCGTGTTACCCATCATTGTATTGATGTTTGGTGTACTCATGTATAGCATGGCCATTTAGAAACCTCTATATCCATCCATTCATCTTCCAACCGTTTTCTAAATAGAGGGTCATGGGGGAGCCAGTGCCTATCCCAGCAAGCAATGGGTGCAAGATGGTGGTGGTTTAAAAAATGGATGGATAATGGCGCTGAATTTTTCCCAATGCTACAAAATTCAAAGGCAGAAAGAGGTCCTCAAAGGCAATTCTTCTCTTTCTCTCCTTGCCTCACAGCGCCCAAGTCCCCCGGCGAGCGCACCAGGTACGACACCTCACTGGGGCTGCTCACCAAGAAGTTTGTGGGGCTCCTGAGCGAGTCGGCGGATGGGGTGCTGGACCTGAACTGGGCGGCCGAGGTGCTGGAGGTGCAGAAGCGGCGCATCTACGACATCACCAACGTGCTGGAGGGGGTGCAGCTCATCCGCAAGAAATCCAAGAACAACATCCAGTGGGTGTGAGTACCCCCGCGCTGGGCCTGGGCCGCTTTCCCGCTGGGTCGGCAGCCGCGGCGGCCGTCGAACCCACGTCTGCCTGCAGCTGGGCTGGGAGGAGCAAGCAGGATTCCGGCAGGAGTGGCCGAAATTCTCAGGCGCTGCTGCTGCTGGAGTTCTGCAGAACACACACGATAACTATAACCCTATGTAAAGAAAAAGGAATCTGATTTTTAGTTCAAATGCAACACTCTCCATAACGCATCCTGTGTAAATCTACAGCCAAACCAAGTGTCTCGTTGTGCTTGATTCCTCGGGGGCCGTGTGGACTAAGCCGATACCCTGGCTTCTTTGATTAGATCATCTGATCAATTAGCTCCTTGCTACCAAGCAGGCTAGATGGGCTGAATAGCCCGTTTGTGACCATTCTAATGTAATCTTGTGCAATCCCAGCCCAGATAGAGCTGTGTGGAGAAAGGCGAAGTGCTCTGAACTCTGGATGAGTTCCTGGTCTGTTAAATGGGGTTGTAATGCACTCCATTTTGTCCCGTAAACCCAGCAGCATAGATTGGTGCCAGGTTGATGGTGGTTGCCCACTGCTGGTTTATGAATGGATAGCTGGATAAATGTTTGTTTTAGGTCTTCAGGCTTGCGAGTGATGGAGATTTACGATCCCGTTTCTTCTTGATTTTTTTCAGGGTGGGCGGGAGCGTGCTGGGGGGCTCGCCTGCAGGCCCCGAGAAGCAGCGCGGCCTGCGGAGGGAACTGGCAGAGCTGGATAAAGCGGAAAAGGCCCTGGATGACCTTATCCGGAGCAGTAGCGCCCAGCTGAAGGAGCTGACGGAGCAAAAGGACAACCAACGATATCCTTCCGCCAGGAGCTGCTCCTGAGCTGGGGTGGGCTGGGGGACTGGTAACGGAAGAAAGGGGAGAGGGTACTGGGGAAAATTGCCATCTTATTGTACTGGTCCCAGGCAGAGTCTGTTTGGGAATATTCATTAATGATTTTGGGCAAAAGGATTGAATATCTGGTATGGATCTCGGGATACTATAACAAAGACAAGCGCTCCCCCGTGTGTCCATGATTCTATCCTGGAAAATAGTGCATTCTGCTGAAGGTGACCCATTTGCTCTTGGCTTCCCTTAACTCCTGCCTACCTTGGGGTATGTCACCTATCAAGACATCCGATCCATCACCAGCCTGAAGGATCAGACGGTCATCGCTGTCAAAGCCCCATCGGAGACCAAGCTGGAGGTCCCAGAGTCCACAGATGTAGGTGTCATGGATTGTCTATCGCTCAGTCTAGTAACTTTGTATTCTCATGTGGACAAGCCAAGGGGAAAGAGGGGTATGAGTTTTGAGTGTTGTCCCCGGAGCGTAGTCTATAGGATGTAGAGGGTGTTTGGTTAGGTGCTTTGTTGCACAGAGGAGTGTTGGTGCCTGAAACATGAGTTATGATGTAGGAACTAATAACCTGGGAGCCTTCAACAAACAGCTCTATGAGATTATTGAATTAGTTTTCTATTCGCAACTACAAGATCTGGATGGGACTAGTGATCTCATTGCTAGAGACCTCTAAGGGAAAGCTAAGGTTGCTGCTGGAAGAGGTGTTAATGGGGCCAGGTCCTAATGCCCTGTATGGCTATGGGGACACTATACTGTAAAAAAGGCACCGTCCTTTGGTTGAGGCGTCAAACTGAGCTCCTGACTCTCCATTGTCATTAAAAGTCTCGGTGTTTCCCCTGGCCTTTACCAGTCATGACCTCCTAATAATCCCCATCTATGAACTGGCTTATCACTCTGTTCTCCTCCCCACTGATAGCTGGTGTGTGGTGAGCGTGCTGGTGCACTGTGGGTGCCACAGGCTGAGCGCCCCCTGCTGGCCCCACAAACACCTCCTCCAGCAGCAACCTTAGTTTTTCCCAGGAGGTCTCCCATCCAGGTACTGACCAGGCTCACACCTGCTTAGTTTCAGTGGGTTGCCAGTTGTGAGTTGCAGGGTGATATGGCTGCTAAACATTACCTGTAAAGCACTTTGGGTGTCCAGAAAAGCATGGATAAAAGAGTAAAGAATTATGTGAATCTAGGCGGACAGGTTGGGGGTACTCTATGCAGTTGATATAATACTTAATGTTTTCCCTTTGAATTGGGGGAGCTGTTTTATACTGTGGCCTAAATCGTGAAAAGTTTCGTTTGTTTAAGCTCCAGGTGAGGCTCTTGATCCTCACCGGATGTGACAAGGCTCTGCAGACCTGCCTGGTCTGAGGGGCTGGGAGAGGGCTGTGGCATGGGTGGTGACAGGTCTGTCCTTCTCCAGGGCTCTCTCCAGATCTACCTGAAGAGCAAGAACGGCCCCATCGAGGTGTACCTGTGTCCAGAGCAGGAGCTGCAAGACGGCAGCCCAGTCAAGACCAGCACGCCCATCAAAGAGGAGGAACCCTGGACCCCATCCACGCCGCAGTCCCCCCCCGGGAAACAGGAGCCTGCGGAGGGTAAATACGGAGAGCTGCTTCATCTATGTGTGTTCTGGTCCTGGTGAGCTCCAGCTCTGGCAGGCCTTACCAGTTCCATCAAACCACCAGAGTCTGAATTTCTCATTTTAACTGTGATGGGGCAAACAAGTAATTTAGAGATCAATTCCAACAAATTGGTGTTTTCCTAGCTTAATTGATCAATACTTTTTAAATAAAAAGCTACTTTAGGGTGATCTGTAAAGGGCTGTTGGATGGTTGGATTTTGCTGTGTCGTACAGCACAGGCACAGGGCACCTCCGTGTTTTTGATGAGCTACCTAGTGGAACAGTATGCGGTTCTGCTCAGGCACTGCCAGCTGGTTTCCTCCTTCCCTGGGAGATGTGGTGAGGGTTCTTGCGGTTTGAAAGGCAACTGCAGACTTTCCTGCCTGTCTCAGTGTATTGAATGTTAAAGGTCCAGGTAATCACCCTATACCTGTTGTATATTAAAAACCTTTGAGGGTGTGTAACGACAGCACTTCAAATTCACCATGGAGCACCAAAACGTGGTATAGCAGAGAGCACTGGAGTCGTTTTGTCTTTCAGAGTATGCACAGGCTGCTCCTATACGATAAGGTGGACACCATGGATGCTAAATTTTAAATGAGATGGATTTTTTTATAGGTAATAGTACACATGGCCCCACGACACCGTTTGGTATAAATGGATAGATAAAGTAATGGCCATGGTTAAGGCTTCATTATCTTTGTTAAAGACAGTGCTGTTAAATTTGATTTATTCTTGTGCATTCTACAAATGAAGACCTTCTGAGATACAACCCCAGCCATAAAACAGAGCAAGCGAAACCGCTGCCTGTGCTAGGTAGCGTTGGTTGATTTGCCAGACCTGGGTAGCTGAGCAGGGGTTCTGTACTTCTGTTTAGCAGCTGTGTCCCAGAATGCATTAGAGTGTGGCCTCCCCACGGGCCCGCTCCTTGAGTTTAACCCCTTCCTCTCCCCTGTCTGGGGTGTATTTCCCTCTGCAGATACCCTCAAACCTTCCCCAGCATCCAGCGTGCTTCTGGATGTGGAGGGGCTCCTGGGTCTGCCCCCGAGCCTGTTGCAGATAACCGAGGACCAGCTGCCCTCGACCTCTTCTTTTGCCGCTGACGGCGCCCCCTTCGTCTGTTTCTCACCCCCGCTGGACAGCGAGGATTACCTCTGGGGGCTGGAGGATGGGGAGGGGGTCTCGGACTTCTTCAACACCTACGACCTGGGCGACTTGCTCAAGAGCTGAGGGCTTCCTCGGCGGCTCTCTGAATGGCATTGCTTGAGGGCAGCAGATCCTGAGACATCAGATCTCCTAGGTCTCTGGCCCTCTATTCAGGATTTGTTTTTTCCTTTTGTGTTTTTTTTTTGTGTGCACCTTCTTATAGGAACTCGTCGGTGTCTGGACTATCACCGATTAAGTTCCTCGCCTCCCACACCAGAAAAGTAAAAAAAAAAAAATCTCATCGTGACCTGAGACGTTCCTCCTGTGGTCACAGCACTGATTCTCCAGGAAGTCCATTTGTATCGGACAGAGTGATACAGACTCATGTGGACACTCTACTCTGGGTGCTCAAATACGATTTGAGTAGCCATTTGCCTAACAGAATTGCTTTAAAATTATTTCCCATATAAACCTTACCTTAATGGTGAGGGCTTTTTTTTTTCTGATTACTTGAGAACTCTTTCAATCGGCAAAACTAATTCCGCCTGATTCCTGTGCATCATGGATTCTGTGTACTTTTTAACAGGTTACTTGTCCCAGCAGTGTTGGTCTTGAGTAACGGGCTTTCAGAAACTGAGAGGAGACCTTGTCCCTTGCCAGCAGTCTGAATGAGTTGCTGGGATCGCAGTGTGTTTTCTGAATCCAGCAAGCAGGAATCTGAGAATATTCCAATGGGACATTTTGGAATGCTTAAGTTGAGTTGATCTTCAGTGGTGCACCCTTCTGTGCTGATACAAAGATTCATTTGTAGATGAAGGGATCTTCTTTTTTTATTTGTAGGTTTGCCTCCATTCCCAGAACTCAGGAGTTAAAAAGCAGGGTGCAGTCCTTTCACACTAAGGGTCTGATTTCTCCTAACCCATCCTAGGTTGTACCCCTAATTCTCTGCAATTAAACCCCAAGTGAATGAAATGGACTAATAAGCCACTGTATGATGGAAATTTTTAAGCCATATGTTTTATTGTTGTTGTTTTGGGGAAATTGTCAAGAGCTGTTCTAGGATGTTTTATCTGCCTGTATGTAATGTACTGTGCTTGAAGAGCACTTTGTGAAAATGTTTTTACGGATCCACTTTCTCTGCGGGATACTGAAGATTGTGGATTTCTGAAAGTTTTTGGTTGCCGAATCCAAACCTTTTTTGATGCTACGCGATGGCTGTGTGTTCAGATGAGTAGCCATGGTTGGTTTTTAAAATTGTCAGAAAACAACTCCAGGTCTTAAACCTAAAATCTGCATGTAGCTGACCGTCAGTCTGTCGGATTTGTGTACTGTGCAAGACACAGAAGATGTACAGCAGCTTTATCTGATGTTTCTGACGCTGCAGGTATTTTATCAGTGTGTGATAGTTTCGGTCTTGCTCACTGAGCACTGCACTGAGGGGCCTACTGTGGTTTGCAGACAGTGGGGAAATAGATTCTCCATGGGTATGGGCTTCAGGTACAAAACCATAGACACCATTTTAAATGGACATTATTTTTAATGTGAAACCCAGGTGTTAAAGTTCTGAGAGAGGGGAGTCCAGTCCTCACCGCGCAGATTTTTATATCTCGCCTTAAACCCGTTTTCAAAAATTGTATCCTCAAAACTACAGATTGAGGTGGTATCTTGAGTGTTCAGATGTAGTAGATATTTCTGACACTGATTTGTGGATGTTCCGTATTCCACCCATACTCTAGACCTCTTCGGTCTTCTTGGTTACAGAACTAGGCTTTGATTAACACCTGAATGATTTAATTGGCTTTCTGGGTTAATGATTGCAATTAAAGAGCTGGTAGCCCAGGGGTTCTGTGGTAGTGTGGACTGGAGATTGTGCACGTTTAGTTTACTGTGTCTATTCCAGTCCTGCTGCCATGTAAAGTAAATCCTTCCAGTCCTGCTGCTGTAGGGAATTAAGTTTCTCTGCCTAAGCAGAGGTTCAAGCACCTTATTGAAATATGTTTTGTCATATTAAAACCTCACTTAGACTTTTACCCTGATATTGGGGAGCTCGGGACCCTGTAAAAGTGACCAGATGTGCCTTCAACACCCCAAGGCTTGAACTGCTGCAGAGCTGGCACAGGTCTGTCTCGGGGTTGTCCTGACTGTGGTGTAAACCAGCTCTGATGTTGGCACAGATCTCGCAGTTCATGATGATTCATGACCGTTCTTGATAATTCGTGAAATCATGGTGCTGGCCGGACCCAAAAAACTAGTGATGAGGACTCACTCTCTGAGCAGTTTGGTTATTGATAGTCCAGGGTAGCTCTGCCCAGAAATATTTCCTGTTTGAATGTTTTGGTTAAAATAACACATTATGAAGTTAATATTCCAGTGTATATTAGTACTTATACACTATGTGGTTTGCACCTCTATTGCAGAAGATTCCATGCTTAGTTGGCCTATGTTCCAATCTGTAAATTCAGGTTTAAGGGTGATCTATAAATCTGCCGGGCTGTCCCTCTCTCTTGGAGCAGGGCTGGCCAGCTTTATCAAGCTATCACGGAAGTCTTTCAGATCTCCAGTTTCCTATGGTGTGTTTCCTAACATATTTTCTCATTTTTAAACATTAAGAGCTTGTTTTACTTCTGTCAAATTGTACCAACTGGTAGAAATGAGACATGAATAATAGACCTTGATCTTTTAGAAACAGTCACGCCGAATAGAATATTGAATAATATTCTATAATCCTCTGGTGACAAAATACATAATATTTCTTACAGATGCTAGTAACCCTTCTTGTGTGTAACTCTGGGTGAGACTTGGGAGATTTGTTTAAATCCGCGTAAACATTCAGCCACTAGAGGGGGACGTTAGTTTGGCTGTGCTAGGGGTTCTTTTTTCATTTACTTTTACAGGTTTTTCTGAAGAGGGAACCACTGCCATTATTTTGTGTGTATAGCTGCCTTTAACATTTTGGGCTTGAACATAGATATCAGAGTTGCAGAACAGACTTCAGCTGCTGATTATTAGACTAAGTGTTAACAAATTATCCTGAATACAACCTACTGAAAAGAAAAGTATATTGTGCCGGTGTTAGGCAGGATAAATAAGGAACTGTTTTTTCACTGTGGCCAGATGGTGGATATAATTCACAATGCTGTAATTCTGGTCCAGTAGGATCTCTTAAGCATTGCCACAGGTTATATGAAAAAGAAATAACTGACTGCAGTTATTTGGAAAGTAGCTAATGCATCCAATTCCTCAACAATCTGCCATTTCAAAAGAAATATGAAACGCCCTGTGAAATGCCTCTTTCATTCACGAATTATAATTTCAGTTTTCATTATATGGAGCTTTCTGCTAGGTTGTTAAACTTTGCCTTATAATTTGTTCACCAAGCCTTGTTTTGAGTCGTATTCAGCTGTGAAACAGTGATGCAAAACGTGAATTCCGTAATTCAGAAGTGTCTTTACATGGTGGCACTTTCTAGGCCCTGTTTAAACTACGGAGCCTTAAGCAAAATGTCTTCTCAACTGAGGATTTATTTTAGAAACCCAGGAGTATAGTTAAAGCCGATATGCTTGACCAGAATTGCAAAGCACTGATCAGCTGCAGAGTGACCAGTTATCCTTTACAGTCTTGTCAATGGTCTCATTTGAACTGTCTTCTGACCATATGGTATTATCTTAGCCTTTGGTTCTAACTCCTTGGAGAGTATGTTGGTGCTATAATTATACTGGGTTGTCTTCACCTCACTAGCCTGCAGAGAGGGATGGTATCTCCTTTATCGCTCTGCTACCTCTAGCTGGTTCTAACTGGTGACCGGTGTGAATATGCTTGGTGCTTCGCTGAGTCTCAGTGCCAGCTGCTTGTTTTTATCAGGGTGTAGATTCACAGCAGGTCTTGCTCACCTGTTGTGACAGTAGTTGGCAGCTAGGCTTCACCTGAAGAATTAACCACTCTGGAAGTTTTGCCTCTTTGAGTGGTAAATCTGAAACTATTTTTTCAAGACAGATTTTGTTCTTTTTTTAAATTGTAAAAAGTGTTTTTTTTTCCGGTGGCGAATTCTGATGTTTTTATAAGCTACGATTCTGTGAATCTGGGGGTTTTTATGAGTTGAAAATGCAGTATAGAAGAGGGCTGAGTGCTTTTATCCCTCAATGGCTTATGTTAATGAATTCAATTAATGATTTGAGTCTTAATGTTTTGGTGCTTGAAAAATGTCTTCAAAATGTGCAGGAGCAATTGCTGTGCTGCGGATCCCTCTGAGCCAAGTTGCTCACAAGCTTGAAAAGTGTGGAGCCGACGGTGAAAGATGCTGATCTTCTGCTCAGTGTTTGTATGGAAGACCCAGACTCTGAGCACTGATTGGAGCTGAAGGCCAGAAGTGACCCTGTACTGCCTTGATTTTATGTATGTCCTCCAGCCTCCCTTCAGTTAAAACCACAGATAAACTGATGAGCTGAACTGCTGGAGAGATGCATAAAATTCAATTTACCGGAAAGGCTTTAAAACCGGGGAAAATGGGGGGCAAGTTTATTTTGTTCTCCCTTCTTTTTCGATAGAGTTGCAGAAAGGCTTCAGTAGGGTGGTAGAGTTGAATTTTATCCCTTTCATCAAGGGGAGTCCACCTCTTTCATATCTTCGAGAAAAATGTCTGCTTTTTGGGACAGAGTTTTTGCTTCTGTTCTGCAGTTTCAAATGTTATTGTCACTGTCCTACTGGGCCACATCACATGCTCCAAGTTAGAGGAGGTTCCTGAGACATTACCAGTGGAAATACAGCGGTTCTGCAAGGTCTTAAATTAGACTACGTCAGAACAGCATAAAGACCTCTTTCTGTGGACCTGGTGTGCCAGAATGGAGCAGTTCTGTTTTGGAAGGCAACTTTTTTATTAAAAGTGAATTATGAAGAGGTTCCATACATCAAGCTGCTCGGTTTGTATTTTTCCATCCCGAAAGTCGTAAATTGAATGGCACGAAAAATGGAAATTGTTAGTTTGGGTGGTTGTCACTGCGGTGAAAAAGTGAAGTTTTGCCCATTGTGTGAAACCATATCGAAACATTTTGCTCAACACTCAAACTACCGAGTTGAATTAAGTTAAGATCGGTTATGTCTCAATGCAACTTGTCCCTCTAGTGGGTCGAAATGACGGCAGATGATGACGAAGGGCCACACCGAGCCCAGCTTCAAAGTTTTTTTTTTCCTTTGTGGTTGTGATTAACTCCAGTCCTGGAGGGCCACAGTCCACTGCGTTTCCGAGGTCTCTGACACAGCAGCGCCTGAAGAGCTTGGAAAGCTGCTCCAATTGGGCCAGTAATTAATTCAATTGAGCTACTATGTGAATTGGAATCGCAATGCCAAGGCGAGCGCTGTGTGGGGTCTCACCTGAGTGTGCAGGCTGGCATGCTTCCCTCCATGTGAAACAAGCTCCTCTGGTTCAGGTCTGTGGTTATAAAGCCTTGGGAGTCGCTCACTGGCCCACACGGAGCCACTGAGGTCAAACTCCAGGCTTGTCTTGGCCTGCAGTCAGGCAGCAGTTCTCCGTTTTAAGCCATTCCAGGTGCCAGTCACCAAGTTATATTCAGGAGTTGAACAGTATCAAATTGTTTGATACTGGGGCGGGAGGGCTCTTGTGGTAAAGTAAAACCTTAGGTTCCTCGTACTGAGGAATAAATGAGTCCTTGTCCCGCCTGTCTCAACCGCATTGTGCGGCCTGTGTTCAAGTTTTTTGGCCCGGCCCCAGAGCTCAGAGACGTCCTCTTCGAGGTCTGATCCGAGCAATTTTCGCAATTTTCTTCCTCGGCTCTGTATTCCGCTTGCACAAGCGATGGCTGGTTCCCAGCCTTCCGTGTGCTCATGGAGGGAGAAGGAAGATTCTGGAATTTGAGCTCTGTTGCTGGGGAAACAAGGGAATAAGCATTAGCCTTCAGCCAGAGTGTGGAAGTTGAAGTTTTAGTAAAACTTTTTTCCTATTGTATATAAGTGTTTTTTTAATCTCTTTTCTGTATGAGCAAAAACATCGGAGTTGTAACGCGTGTGTGTGTGTGTGCATATAGGACGAGGTTGGTTTTGTAAGCATTGTAAGTGCTCGATTTTCATTGATGTTTGGGTAGGAGTCATTTTTTGTGACATTGTACAGATTGTATTTATAAAAAAAATGGATTATTTTTGTGCAGTTTCCTGCATCATTGTGACTGCCATATTCTGGTATTCTTACTGTAATACTAGTAAGTTTTTTTTTTTTTTTAGTTGACTCAATGTGTGGCACTTAAATTCTGCATTTGTTTTTTGGTCTTTAATTTTCCAATAAAGCGTTGAAGCCATGATGAAACATGTGGAGTCTTTTCCTGCACTTGAACTTAGTGGGCCGCCTTTCTGTGTCACTAATTTTATCGTCTTAATCATCATCATCTCATCATTGCACTGCGTCCTCCTTCACAGAACCGAGATGTCTACTGAGGAGCTTTTCCACTTGAATTACTTGAGTGGCAGTGTGGAGTAGTTGCCAGGGTTTACGCTCCGAATAGGCAGGTTAGAGGTTTAAAACCCCAGGTGCTGCTGGTTTTGTTCAAATAATAGACTTTGCAGTATAGTTCTATAAACATGTACACACCCCGGATCTAAACGCGTTCTGCTACAGAAACTGTTCTGGCGGCAGAGACGATAGCGGAAGCCTACTTTTTCTTTCACGGCTTTTCGAAGCCCTGACAGCAGTCGGAACACGAGAAGATGGGTCCAGTGGTAAGAATGAAGATGTGGTTCTGAAGGCTTTGAGTGCACTGGGCTAGCTTTCTGAACTGGTTACTGACCCTCTGGATGAGACGTCAACCGGAGATCCCCATGCTGGTGATTCCCTGGAGCAGCCGTTTGTCAAACAAAACGCCCTCGGCCTCGGTAGGCTGCTTTGGATAACAACGGCACTAAGCGAAAGTATTCGTACCGTTGGTTTATTTGCAGGATGGAGTTGACAAGATATTGAGCTTTTTTTTCCAATAAAGAGTAGCTGAAAGGCTTCAGTAAGGTGGTAGAGTTGAATTTTATCCCTTTCATCAATGAGAGTCCACCTCTTTCATTTCTTCGAGAGAAATGTCTGCTTTTTGGGATGGAGGTTTGGCTTCCGTTCTGCAGTTTCCAATGTTATTGCCTCTTGTTGCTGTCCTACTGGGCCACATCATGTGCTCCAAGTTAGAGGAGGTTCCTGAGACATTACCAGTGGAAATACAGCGGTTCTGCGAGGTCTTAAACTAGACTACGTCAGAACAGCATAAAGATCTCTTTCTGTGGACCTAGCTGTCGGATACACCTGTTTTGTTATGCCCTGGATATTGTCCGTTTAGTTCTGGATTTTAAGGTGCTTTGTGGAACTGGGACTCTGTAAAGCACCTTACGACCAAAGTGTCGTATAGGGTATTGGGTAACCTGCTTGTCCAGTTCTTTATTTTTCCGCCATTTGACACGGCTAGAACTGCTTTCAGATCTCTTCAAGAAAGGCCCCCTAAAGGGATTTAGAATATGTACCTGAACAGGCAGCTCTTTCTGGAAAGTTCTTTCTTTCGGTGTTCGGCAGTGTTAAAGCCAAAAGGTTTGTCAGTTGTCCTGCAAAAGGAGCATGACTAAAGCTTTTCCCTGGAAACTGATGTCACACTGTGTGGAATCCTGATAGTTCAAATCCATAGAAAACAGTCCCTCCTGTTTTGACTGGGAAGCAGTCTTAGCCCCACCTGTTGATGATCGTGTCCAGTATTGAATGTGTTTTATTACCAGAACCTGAAAGTTTTCTTTGCCAAATCTAGACTGTGTTGGAAATTCAAACCCTCAGCAAGTGGTCTTCATTACTACTTCCATAGTAATACAAAGGGGCTTTGTTGCTTAGGCTTTATCAATTGTGTGCCAAAGATTCTAAGCTTTGTTCAAAGTTGCTAAAGTTGTGTTTCTGTGTGCAGTTATTTTTTTATTTGGTTGCTGGTGGGAAGCAACACAGGAATGTACTGCTTATTAAGATTCCTCCCCCCACAAACGCACAGCTGTTTGTGCACAAAAGAGGAAGAACACTCTTAATGCAGACCCTAAGTGGGGAAAAGAGGCTTCTTTAAATTGACGCCTAAAACTGGGACCAGCTGTCGAGCCGTTGCTCCTTGGATACAGTTTAGGTGCGCCCGGAGAGGTTGCAAACCAGTTTTTACAACACTAGCTGATGGAGTCAGGAGGACGAAAGTGTCCGTAACCACTGGAGCCTGGAGTTCGTATGCAGCTAGGGCGCAGTCGTCCGCACACTGGTTTTCATCTTCATCCCACAAAGGTGATTTTGGGGGGAAAAAAGTCACACACTCAAAGCATTTGCAGCCTGTATTTTAATTTCCTGTCCTTGATCTTTTCCCGTCTTTGGGGATTCAATCGTCATCGAAGCGCAAGAGACGCGCAGCCAGGCTTGAAGACGAGCCGAGGCATGTCAGACACTTCTGGAAAGACAGGCGCAACGAAGGAGAGAAAAGAGTCCTGACTGGCACTAGGAACAGGAATATCTGCAGCGAACATACGGTCTTCCCGCCGTTTGTTTTTAGCAGGGAAGGAAGGAGTCTGAGTTCGCACCCAGGGTGTGGAGCACAATTATGTTTAATAAGTAGCTTTGCCAAATAAAAAAAAACTCCGAACTGTCTCATTTGGCAGCACCACCCAAACTCTGAGCGTTTCTGCTGTAGAATATGTGCATGTCCTTGGCACAGGAATCAAACACGCAAAGACAAACACTTCCCTTTGGTGAGGAGCCCGCATTTAAGAATTGTGAATGTGGAAATAGTGCGTTCGTATCGCAGGCATGTGACTTCGGCAGTACCCCACAGGTTTGTGGGAGAAGGCAACAGATGTTTTAATTTATTTTGCAGCAAACGTTATCTCGACAGCTCTCCAAAGGAGCAACCTGTAACACCACTGTTTTTTTAATGCTTATGACCAAGAACTGTAACACCTCAGAGTAAAACAAATTTATTTGTTTGATCAAATCGGCAGGAAGTGATTTTTTTGCAAGCCTGTTTTGTCCTTGGGAGTCTAAGCAGTTATGACGTTTTTTTTATTTCTTGAATCCCCTGAAAGTAGAAACACTCTTCACAATGCGGGCTGTGTACACAAACAGGGTGCCAGTCTGGTATCCTGGCGCAATACCATAGCAGGAGCAACTACAAGAGACTTGTTTGTCCAAAATCATTCAGGATTGTTTTTCCCCCTTTGTTCAGTGACGTCAAAAAGTCTGCCTGTATACAAAGACGTCGCAATGAGTCACCTATTTTGTGTTTCGCCAGATCAGAACCTGATGACAGCTGGTGTTTACTGAAACATTGATCAGAGTTAATAAATTGTTCTGGGGTACAGAGATTTTTAACCGCTTTGTCCAATACAGGGTCGCAGGGAAGCCGGAGCCTATCCTAGCAAGCAACGCGCTCCAGGTGACAATCAATCCTTCCACTGAATGCAATTGTAGGAGTGAAGCAGAAGCTTCTCTTCCAGTGTTTGATCAGCTGGAAAGTTATAACGTGATACAACTGAGTATCTGGTTTTTACCAAAGACCAGCATGTGAATGGACCGGAGGTCTTCTCTTTTAGCTGCTTCTTCTGTTATCTTCTAATTTAGGAGGGTCCTGGACAGCTTATGCATTGTCATTCCTTAACTGTCCGTTTCTAATAGTAACATGGACATGTTTAACAGACTTTGCAAGTTTTTTATGGTGCTGATTATTTGGGGATTCTTTTGACACGTTTGTCCAGGGCTGAACCACTCTGATGGAGAAGAAAGAGGACATCTCTGATTGTGGAGAGTTACCTTTTATCGTTGAGTTATCAGGGCTTGCAAGACATTGCTGTGTAACAAGAGCTGACACAGCCCTCCAGGATACTTGTGTCTGTTAGCCACTCTGCAAACAATAAAATGGGGAAAAAGATGTCGAACTTAACACATTGCTCATTTTCACATAAAACACAAGTCCTTCAAAGCCATCCTTTCTTATTAACAAGAAAACTCATTATGAGTTCACTTGAAGGCTTCAGGCTGGGAGACCCTGCATTTATTTCAAATGACTTGCATTACCTAATCAATTAAGTGGTTAAAGTGAACGTGTTACTGGCCTTTAAAACCTGGTTGTGCTTTAAGACACAGTAGGACAGAATGTTTAATTAATGGTAAATCTATCAGTAGGATGCCATCATTCTTGTGTTCTAGAAACATTGGGTACATTTGATGTCTTTCCTAGTGGTTGAAGCCACAGAAATGACTGCTGGATGAAATGAAATGCCCAACTGGACTGCCAATCATAAACAGGTAACATGTTACCAGATAATAATAATAATAATAAAAATAATAATAATAATAATTGCTTACATTTATAAAGCGCTTTTCTGGACACTCCACTCAAAGCGCTTTTACAGGTAATGGGGACTCCCCTCCACCACCACCAATGTGCAGCATCCACCTGGATGATGCGACGGCAGCCATAGTGCACCAGAACGCTCACCACACACCAGCTATCGGTGGGGAGGAGAGCAGAGTAATGAAACCAATTCATAGATGGGGATTATTAGGAGGCCATGATTTGTAAGGGCCAATGGGAAATTTGGCCAGGATGCCGGGGTTACACCCCTAATCTTTACGAGAGACGCCCTGGGATTTTTAATGACCACAGAGAGTCAGGACCTTGGTTTTACGTCTCATCCGAAGGACGGCCCCTGTTTACAGTATAGTGTCCCCGTCACTATACTGGGGCATTAGGACCCACATGGACCACAGGGTGAGCGCCCCCAGCTGGCCCCACTAACACCTCATCTTTCTCACCAACAGAAAGATGAGAAAGATCTCATCTTTCTGTTGGTGAGAGGCTGTATCCTCTTCCTAATACAGGAATCCCCAGTCCAAGTCCTGCTCACCTCATCGTCTATTGGTTTTCATACAAGCTGAGCAATTTACTCGGTTTATACAGCTACATCTGAAACAATGTTGACAATTTGAAATGTCCACATTACAGAGATGAAATTGGAGGACTGGGGCTGTCTTAACTGATGTGGGAACTGTGTTTAGGACAGGGGAGAAAATCCCATCTTGCTTGTTTTGATTGCTTGTCGCTTGTTGATCTGAAGATCCTGTCCGTTTTCTTGATGAATCCCGGGGAATCTGTTGGAACAGCATGGCTGGGCAGCTTGTTAAAGGCACCCACCACCCTTTCTGTAAAGGCCTACCTTCTGATTACAGTCCCAAATGCCCGTCCACTTAACTTCTGCTTGTCTGATTCACAAATGACTATGCAGCAGTTCCCTTGCTTGACTTTTAGGATTTTTAGTACCTGAATCAATTCCACTGTATTTCCTGTTGTCCGACACAGTTCTTTTCAATGATCTGTCTGGTATGCTCTGTAGGCCATGAATTAACCCTACAAGGGCATACAGTCTGGATTTTCTTCTGTTTTCCTAGTGGAAGTTTGGGACTTTAAGATGTATTACATTTTGGAAATAAAAAAGTACAGGTTGCACAGAGGAGTGGAAAACTTGAGCAGCACTTCTGTCACGTTAGAGGAATCTTATTTATTACTGTTCCACAAGACACTGTCCTGTGCTTAAAACTCAGTATTAGACAAAGCACCCATGTTAACTGTGTGGAGAGAGAATTTAAATTAAAAAAACACAGAAGAATCTCGGAATGTAGCATACAGATTTGTAAAGTCCGTCCCTTCTGTGCAACTCCCCTGCAATAATTAACTGACAGTGAATTCTTGCGCCAGTATGCCACGGAAATCATTCTGTGAGTTATGGGATGACTTTATTAAACGGGCGGTTGGAAAAGAATGCAGGCTCTTGGCTGATTTCCAGAGTGAATGAAAAAAATATGGATAGTGTCAAACATTCCCTGGATCTTACTAAGAGAACACGTGATGCAATCTCCCATCCTCATGCATGGTAATTCAGTGGAATAGTTAGAAAACTAGAGAAGAAAGGGACTGCAAAATGAAGAGTTCAAAATATCATTCTACATACAAATATATTAACGTGAAATTATTCTCATTCCTTTTATTAGTGCACAATTATTGTAAGATTACAGAACCTTAATGGCAATTGTCAACTGTTGATCCTTGGCTTTATAAGTAGTTACATACATACTCCAAACAAAAAAAAAGCAAAGAAGCACCTGGTCACTGCTATACCAGTAGTAATGTTGACTAACATCCACATTTCGTCTCACTACAAGCTCGGTGGGTGGTGTAGTTCTCTCTGAGGCCGTGTCAACAGCTTGAATAAATCCAGGACAGTTCTGCCGGGAAAATTCTCTGCCCCACTAACCTTTACTGGAAAGCCTCAGAGTGGCCCTGTTCTGACTAACCGCTGCAACCTGAAACCCAGGCTCTTGTCCCTGCTGATTGGTGGCTGGGAGAAAGTCTCTCAGGTGGGAGGAAGGGAGGAAAGCGAATGAGTCATGTGAGTTGTGTATACACAACAGGACAAAGAACGACTGTAAATGTTGCCTAAATGGTCTCTTTTCTCTCCTCTGCCTCTTTTTTTTAGGCCAGCATGTTGGCCTTAATGCAAGCCGGCCGACAACAGAGCTGAAGCACGACACAAAGGAGCAGAACCGAGGGGGGGTTCTCTTCGATAATAAAAGGCATTGTGAGCAAGCTGGCTTGGCAACTGCCGTGATAAATGGTGATAGCAGGGAGAACTATGGAATGAAACATTCTCAGAAAAGGAAAGAAGAGAATGCAATTGTGGTGAAAAGATGGAAGGAGTCTCTTTGGCCCATCATGCATTCAGGATTATTAGTAACCTGATCCACGATTGCTCAGCAAGGCCTTGTCTGTTCATCCCAGTGAGTCAGCATTCAGAACATGACGCCGCAGTGTGCTCTGCAACCCTTCTGTAAAAAGAAGCGTCTTCTCTGCCCTCTCTCTCTCTAAACATTTGTCTTGGTCTTGTAGACTGTTCTCCACCCGCAAACCACAGCAATCACTCTCCTACCAACTGCAGTATTTTTGTTCTTTTTTATGATTTTGTTACCAATTCATCCCTCATTCCAGAGGAAATGTGCGATTTTCCTGTATGTGCCTTTGCAGGTGTTTGGAAAATACATACAAACCCTTTTTACAGAGTTTAGCATTATTATCATAACCACCAGTAACAATCAAACAGTCTTCTCTTCTCAGTTCTGAATTTACAACTTCAGCATCACTTGTAAATGTGATAGACATATGGAGGAGTATATGGAGTATATTGATGACATTGGCTTAGAGTATTAATTAGAGTATTAACAGAGTACTAATTAGAGCGTATTACAGTAGTGCTACTAATACGCTGAGTATCAAAAGAAACTGCAACACATTCACAAAGTTATAATAAAGAAAATGTGTACCTGGTGCACTGACATATTATCTGACTGACATGATATAATAATAATTCCTTACAGTTATTTAGCACTTTTCTGGACACTTCACTCAAAATGCTTTACAGGTAATGGGGACTCCCCTCCACCACCGCCAATGTGCAGCCCCATCTGTGATGTGATGGCAGCCATAGTGGGCCAGAATGCTTACCCCACACCAGCTCTCAGTGGGGAGGAGAACAGAGTGATGAAGCTGATTCATGGATGGGAATTATTAGGAAGCCATGATTGGTAAGGGCCAATGGCAAATTTTTAATGACCACAGGGAGTCAGGACCTCAGCTTTATGTCTCATCCGAAAGACAGCGCCTTTTTACAGTATAGTGTCCCTGTCACTGTACTGGGGCATTAGGACCCACACAGAGTGCAGGGTGAGCTTGTTGGCCCCACTAACACCTCTTCCAGCAGCCACCTTAGTTTTTCCCAGGAGGTCTTTCATCCAGGTACTGACCAGGCCCACACTTCCTGAGCTTCAGTTTGTTGCCAGTTGTGAGTTGCAAGGTGTCATCAATGCAAATTATGATGCTTAACATTTGTCATCAAAATGGAGTCTACATGAAAAAGGTACAAAAGAACCGTAGTGTGTGGCCACTGCTGGAGGCAGTACACGCAATATATACGCACCAGCCAGCCGATGTAGTCTTACATCTCTACTCTCGTAAAGTGTAGAAAAGCATGTGAGTTCACAAAATGTCATTCGATTTCTAATTGTTTCATCCACTTCAGGGTGGCAGGAGAGCCAGAACCAGTCCAAACAAGCCCAGGGCTCCAGTGCTGCAAGGCAGCGATATGAACTCAAGGAAGCCACTGCTACACTTGCGACTCTGTCCTGCTGGCAGGTTGTCACAACAGGATGAGCCCCCAAAGATGACAGCAAGTGAATTGATCAATGAAGCGCCATTCAGCCACACACCCGCTGGTTCCTGTTTCACTTGAGCGCTCGAATAAATATCTGAACCCTTAACGGACCTGATAACGGCTTCCATTCGATCTGTAATTGTTTTCATTTCCCAAGCATGTAGGAAAGCTGCCTGTTAATTATTGTGTAATGTCTCAGGTAGAAAAAAAACATTGTAAGAGTTCTAACCAAACAACCTGCTGGTTCCATTAAGTAAAGGAGCTACAGTGAAAACCAGTGGTTGTGTGGCACCCTAGGACCAGGACTTGGAACCTCTGCTTGCAAGCATTAAGCCCTGAGGAGCTGGGAGAAGTTAGTAAATTGTTCCAATGAAGTAAACTATAAGCTGGTTGAGTTGGTAAGAGACACGCCGGTCCTCCAGGTCCAGAATTAAGGACCTGTGGCACAGGTGATTTCCTGGTGTTTGGAGGTTTGAACAGCAATGCCCTCTCTTCCTTTGTCCCTTTGGGAGGGGAGGTATAAAGTTTTCATGATCACAATCACTCTGTTAATTGATTGTGCTGCAGCGTTTGAGGCTGGAGAAGAAAAGAGTCTCAGCTGTGCTCTGCAGAGTCGGTCACCCAAAGTCCATGCGGTTTTTATCAAGAGGATTGCTTACACAGGTGAAAGCCCGGCTGGCTCAGGAGATCTGTTTATTTCCCAGAGAGGCCATGATGAGTCACAGGGGGATCTGTTTATTCCCAGAGAGGCCAGAGTGAGTCACAGGGGAGCAGTTGGAGGTTGCTCACACCGTGCAGTGATGCAAACAGTGTCCCAGGAAAAACAGGGTTTCATATGATGCCCTAAGTGCAGGATGAAGAGAATTATAATAGTTATAGAAACTCCTGGTGTTGAGAAATGCCTTGCATTTGAGAATTAATAGATTTTGATATTATATTGTCATTTTAAACTAATATATTTAACAAAGTTAAAATATGTAAAATTATACATACATGTAAATGAAAATAGACACCAAAACTATTATTTAATTAGTTTTCATTTTAACTGTGAGGGAGGATTCACAATAACGGAATAATATAAAAAAATACTCGTATTCGTCCACTTCCCTTTTTCTAGGGTTTTCTAGTATTTTAAATTCTGCAGCCTACACTTTCTTATCATTAGGATTTTTTTAAAAATAAAATAAAGTAGCACGTTACTACACCGTTGTTGCCTAGGGATTCACTGATCTGTCCGGAGTTGCAATTTATGACCCGAACCACTGGGACTGAGGTTGTTAATCGCTCAGAGACACGGTGACACTCGCACCACGACCGTTCCTCCTTTACAGAGAAAACGAGCTGCACTGAAACAAAATTCCCCAAGACCGGAGTGAAAACATTCCCACGTGATCGAGAAGCAACTCCCTCCCAGCTCTGGGCTGCTCTGAGAGGGGAGGCACGCTGCCCCGCACACGGTACAGCTTGAATCCGAGCTCCGCTCCTACACGGCAGCTGTTGTGGATCATGACGGGACGAGCGCTGGACGTGAAATCCGGGGGGTGTCGGAGTTAGGAAGATTCCGCAGCAGTACATTTATTTATTTTTAATTTATATTTTTACGACATACCTACTTTTCGGATAAGCAAAAAAAATCATTAAAAAAAGGAAAATGCCGGAGCTTATTAGCGTCGCAGAGTTTGTTAACTTAACGAATGAGGATATCGCCTCTCCGTCTCTCTCCACCTTCCCTTACAAAGTGAGCGACTGCAGGACCACCGTGGCCGCCCTGGAAGAGGTAAGGGGCTCAATTAGGATTTGTTTACCTGTGAGAGCTTAAACAAACAGGATAGCGCCGCTGGACCTGGAGAGAACAGTGCAAGGATTGATCCTGACTGGTACGGGAGAACTGGTTTTGCAACTTTCCTTTTAGGTCAGTTGCAGTCACTTCTCTGTTTTCTTGTTTTTGCTGAGACGGATAATAAAAGGCTGTGCATCCAGCATATAAAAAATAAGTCATATTTCCATTTAAGTCTCACACACGCTCACGATATGCTTTGTAGCATAAAACCTGGTTTTTGCTTTTGTGCTTTGTGTGTTGGGTGGGAGTTCCTCGTACTTCTTAGGTGGCACAAGGTTTCTGATCTGCCAGTAAGCTGATATGTGAAGTGGGGAGGCTGTAAGCGACTCGTACTCGGGTTTCTGAGCGCTTTGAAGTTTGTAAGACCAGGCGAAAGTAGACTGAGAAACAGCGTGACAGCGTTGAGCCTTGGCGGCGGGTGAACGAGAGAGATTTACTGCACCCCAAAACACACTCTCTCTCAACATTTGTCTTGGTCTTGTAGACTGTTCTCTACCCGCAAACCACAGCAATCACTCTCCGAGCAACTGTTATATATTTTTTTTTATTTTGTTACCAAATCACTCCTCATTCCAGAGGTAATGTGCAATTTTCCTGTACAGTATGTGCCTTTGCAGGTGTTTGGCAAAACCGTTTTACAGAGTTTAGCATTATTATCATAACCACCAATAACAATCAGCCTCCCACTGTTCCAGAGTGCAAAACGCCTCCAGCTTTGAGCCCAAAACTGGACGTATGTGCTTAGATAAATTGAGGACACCGAGCAGAGAGACCCCTGTCATTCAGAGCGACTGTTTACATGACTGATTTACTCCAGTTTCTGGTCTTGTGTTTCTATTTGGGAAGATGGGTGCTGGTGTAGGTTGTGAGGGTGTCACAGGTGGAGAGACCGTTGCACGTCATGGCGATTCTTTCGACTGCTATTATAACGGAAGGAACTGCTGTCACGGGCACACCTCTGAACGGGCCCAAACAGATCCAGCGGCTGTCGTTTTCACTGTCATTCCTTATGCTTAGCTGGGTTACAGTACTGTTGTCCTACATCTAAACAAACTGAGGATGCTTCGTTTCTTCCTTAGCTTCTGAAAAAGTCCTCCTATTGCGGTTACAAACAAGAGGAGGTCATCAAGCCCGTCTTGCCCACTTCTTATCTGATTCACATGAAGATTTCTTCTTGTCATTTCTTGAAAGAAGCCTGGGTGCCAGGGTATCGGCTTCAGGGACGTTGCTGGTATCTTGTGTCCTGTTTTCAATTTTACATGCCCTTCCCTCTAGTTTCCACTTGTGATCTCTGGTTTGTATTTCGATGTTCTTTGGAAAGAAGCCTGCTTGGATGAGGTCGTCGAGGGTTTGGAATACGTGTATCGAATTCCAAATTCCTCGTAGTCTTCTGTGTTCGAGGCTAGAAAGGTTCAAGCAAGTGACTGGTGCCTGAGTCAAGAGCATCATCCTTCTGGTTTTATGTCAAACTGGGCAATCTTGACTGATTGTTTTATTCTATCAGCTTGTTATGGTGCTGCCTTTGTTTGGTTTGCCTCTTCAATTACCAGGTCTTCTTTAGCCTGACAGACAACCTACAGGAAATAGAAGGGGTGTAAAAAAACCTTATTGCACTTTGTTTAACTGCATGTTTTTTTTAGCAGAGGCAGAAACAGGCATGGCAGGAGGCATCAAGAATCAATTTTCTCTCATCAGTCATGCACAAATACGGTCCATGATGCTCTTTTGGTATCTCAGTGGAGAAACCCCTGAAGGCAGCTTTCTTGTAGAAACTCCAGTTGTTCTTGAATGTCTCTGCCATTAGAGTCAAATGCATGCTGAGCTCTATGATTCAAGCATCATGGGTTTGAACACGGGTCATATCTTCATTTGGGACTGGGATTTCCGAAGTGCTAGGCTTGGGATTACTCGGCAGGCTCCCGGGAATACACTAGCCACCTGCAGCTTTCCGAGATGTTACCTGGGTGATGTTGGTGAAGGATGCTGGGGCTGAGCCTCCAGTGCAGGGCTGTGGTACCTCAGACCTGTTGAAAGGAAAGTGGGCAGTGGGAGGTGGGCGGGTCAGAAGGTCTCCTGTGTGCGCTTGCAGGCTTTGCATCCCAGGAGCCAAGTCCTGAAAGCACACAACTTGTGTTTCCTGATTAGATGTGTACCAATAAATGATAGGAGGAAAAAAGTTGTCCCCCACATTGTGCAATGAACTGCAAAAATGAGAGAAATGTGATGTGGTGGAGTTGCATGCATTGCGATCCACACTGTGAAAAATATATATGGTGTTCCATTTGTCCTCCTTTACTACTCTTTAGAGTAACACATCATTGAGAAATGAAAATCAAGGAGGCACAACATCCCAGAGAAGAACCCAGCCTTAGACTGATGCTTCTTTCCATCGTGGCTGGTGTAAAGATACAGATCTGTTGTTTGTAGGGGTCTCCAGTCCTGGTTCCTAGTGCTTCAGTGTGTCTGCAGGCTTTTTAGGTCTTTGTAAGGTGCCAGCACCTGATTCTAGTAGAGTTTTAGTAGTGAAGGCATTTTTTGCCATATGTATATGTACATTGAAATTCTTATTTGCGCCACTCTTTCAAGACAGTCGCAGTACAGCCGACAGCACAGAACAACAGACAGTAGCATCAAACATAGGCAGTACATTAGAAACTTACTGTAATAAATAATAACCAGAGGTTGTCACGAGGAGTTGACGAATTGGTCATTAAATGAACAAGGAGCTGAACTAGGCTATCAAGAACGTTATCATATACTGTTCCAATATTCCAGATTGGAAGTGAATGCAGATTTTTCAGTTTTGTTCCATGCACTGACTGCAGGTCTATGTGCCAGCTCTTCATTATTTCATTGAGTGGTTTTCGGCAAACAGCAGCAGCGAAGTAATTAAAATAAAAGCTGAGTCAAAGTCCTGCAATGGTACTGCCTAAAAAAGCACTTAAGTGCAATCTGAGAAGTGTACCGAAGGTTCTTTGAAGTCAGCCCAGGGTGCTCATTCTTTCTCTGATTTCGAAGAGATTGGGGTTTCAGAGGCAGCAAGGAGTCGGAACTTCTACAGTATTTCCAGGAAATTTGTATCCTCTCGGACAAGGAAATGAGAGTCTGGAGACTTTCATTCTGTGACTCTGCCAGCATGCTGGCCATTGTCAAGTGGACGTCTCAGCCGCTGGATCTGTTCATTTAGATTATGTGCATCTGTGCAATTTTAGTGACTGGAAACTTTAAGAGCGTCTCCGGATTTTGGAATGTTACAGCAATGCCAGGTTCACAGAGAGCTGAAACTAAAACTTTTGGTATTTTCCAGGACTAGAAGGGATTATTTCTGCTTTGGCAATTTGTCTTTTACAAGTGTCATTCCTTGACAAAAAGGACCAGGAATGGTGTTTGCTTGTAATGAACAAAATAATGACAAATACTGGTCAGACATTTCATGTTTGAAAATAGAACTGCAAGTTATTTTTGGTGGTAAATATGTACATAATGTGGTACTCCCATTTCTTTTAAAAGTTGGCTCACGGCTTCGACTCCAGTGCTCTACAGGACGGAACAAGGACCTCCAGACGAACTCCTCTGACACAGTCAGCAGTTAGTCCCCCCTCTTGTTCCTCCACAGCGCCTCCTGGGAGAGCTGATGCTGATTGGAGGAGCAGTGCACTCTCAATGACATCATTGCCAGCCTGGAGTCCCAGGAGTTGGCATTTTGCTGGAAGCTGAAAAGCTCCAGGCCCCACTAATAACCATTTTGCTGTGTTGTGAGCTCTTACACCCTTTTGGCACTACTTGGTGACTCTTGTTTGTGGTTGACCCAGGCCTGACCCCATGAAGAAATGTGCCAGAGTGCTCATCCTGCACTCTAAATGAGTGTCTGTATGGGCTGAGCCCCCCAGTTATATTTTCTTTCACTTGCGCGACTTTCTTTTAGTGGTGCATTGGTTAGCATTGCAGCCTTGCGGCGTTGGCACCTGGGATTTATTTCTGGACCTGGGGTGCCTGGAAGGTTAGTTGGTTTCTGGGAAAATTTGCCCTGATCGCTGTGTGTGCACAATGAGGGACTGGTGTCCCATCCAGGGTGTATCCTGCTTTATGCCTGTTGCTTGCTGAGAAGGTCATGGTGGAGGGAGCCTCTGAATTGGTTGAAATGGTAACCAAGTGGATGACTTAAGTTCTCATGAAAATAATTCCTTAGAAAAATCTACTTCTTCTGTCTGGGTAAGCATTCCACATTTCTCAGATCTTGGCACACTGTCACCTTGTGCTTACATTCTTCAGTCTGGAGATCAGACTGGGTGCTGCAAGTATTTGTATTATTCAGTCATGTGGTTACTGCATTACATACTGATAAATACTGCTGTTAATGCATTTGTCATCTTGTGTTTTTGATGTGAGAGATGCATGTTTTGTTTGCCTGTGTCAAAACTCAAAACATGTTTTTGGCAAAAATCATAAGTAAAGATGCACCATTACATTTTCAACTGTTCTTTCTGCACTGTCCTGTGACAAAGTCCCAGTGTCTGAAACCCTGTGTTTGCTGGCTTTGATGGTTTTGTTTTGCCTTGTTAATAGCCATTGCAAGTGAAAAAACGTGCTAAAAATGAGTAGGAAGTAAGATTTTAAGAGCCGTCTTGAAATTCAAGGTTTTTGGGAGGATTATCAGCATTTTAATTAGTATAAACCTTGCAGGAATCTGCTTAGATGGCAGATTTATGCGACGGGCACCACGCACAGCGCATGCAAAGCTTTCTTTTATGTTGGGGAAACGTGAATGTTGGCCCTTTCTCTGCAGAAAGGCAGAGATTGGTTTCTTTTTAGGTTTTGAGGTTCCCTCATCTTGTTGGAGTTGTCCATGTGAATCCTCCTAGATTTTAGGCAGCAGCAGAACATCTGTAGGGCTGTTTTCAGGAGTTCATTTCTGTGTGTGCCACTTGGCATAGGACCTCTTGCCTCCTTAGAAGAGTGTCTGTGCCCTGGTAGGCTGTGATTTTGGAATGGCTCAAAGCCCCTATGTCCTGAACTCGGGCTGTAGGAGCATAGTGCCCGGCCACCCACTGTGGAGGAGTGTGTCTCCACAGCCTTATTAACACTTTCCACTCTTTCGGTGTGTCATGAGGTGAAAGCTGACAGAGAATAAACGTTGGTATGGAGCCCATGGGCTGGAATGCGACCTCGGGCCTCGTCAGCTTGAAGGTGCGCCAGCCAGTTGGCAGATCCTCCAGCTTCCATCACAACACAAGGGGCACGCAAGCGCTTGCCGTTACCGGAGTAGGACGAGGCTCCAAGATCTTTGATTCAAACCGGGGGGTGGATAGTGAGGCAATTTCATGTGATTTAACTTCATTGTCACCACACTCGGATTTTTTTGAGATGACCAAAACCCGATCTTAGAGACCTAACAGATTTTGACAAGGCAGTTTTGTCTTGAGTTCATTCATCTTATTGCTGCCCTTCCCACTCACTGTGACATGTAGAGGCTCTGCCAGCATGTTTTTGTGCATTCCTGCCCCAGCTCCAGTGCTGCTTGTGTAAAACCATCCCTAGTATGTAGATACGCTTGAAGGAATTTGAGCCTGATGGCAGAAAGAACTTTGACTCGCTTGGTGAACATGAAGGAGTGTGGCAACAGAGCTATTCTTAAAAACATGCTCTTACTTAGAGGCACAGTTTAAAACATTTGCTCTTGATGTCTACCTGAAGTGACTCTGCATTCCTCAATACAGCTGTGTTGTGAAACTTTCTAGTGTAAGATTTTTTTTTAAAGTAATCTGTAATCAGTTCTTAATTATTTTATCACCTTTCTTTGGGTGTGGAGCCTGGGGGTACAGGATCAGCTCTTTGAGGTCAAGATACCACAGCCCTGAGGTAGCCGTGTGTGGCATTGGTGCAGTTCTGAGCCAGTTCTAAAAAAAGTATTCATTGCACATTAGTCTAGTTTTGTTATAGAAAGAAAATCTATAACATATAACAAATCTATAAGATCTCGTTCTTTTCTTTGTGAATGTGATGAAAATCAACACTGCCATTCTGGATTTTCTGCAGGGTAACTGAACTGGGTGTTTAATTACTATCCCATGTCAGGAACATTTGTTAAGTTAAAAAAAATCCCTAAACTGTCAGATTTAAGCAAGTGCCTCCTGCTGGTCATATCACTGGATTATTAATTGGTTTGGAGGTTAGTGCTGTGGTCTCAAACCTCCAGGATCCCGGGTTCGATTATTTGTAGATGCTTGTCTGTATGGAGTTTGCTTGGGTTTCTGTTAGGTGGTCTGGTTTCCTGCTGTCTCCCAAGACTAGCAAGTTAGATTTTCTTGGTTGTGCAAGAGAGGGGTTTATTCCTGCTATGACCAGCAAGAGATAGGCAAAATGACACTGATGGGCCGCTTGAACAATCTGTCCTTTAGTCACACTGTTGTTCTGTCCCGAAGTGGATCAAACTGCTGTGCAGTGGGCGTCTTATTTCAGAACAGAAATATAAACAGAGTGTAAAAAAATAAAACAAAACATCACAGGGACACCATATTTCTGTCGTGTTGAAATGACGGTCTCTTTGGGCCGCTCGAGATAAATACAGCCCCTTGTTCTTAAGCGCCGATGATTTCATGAGCTCGCAGAGTGGTGCTGGAAGAGACTGCTGGACCCCTGACCATCCGCTGCCCTTTTTCTCCTGTCGTCGACTTGTGGCGAGACGATGGAGGCGGTGGGCAGGGGCCGCGCTCTGGGATGTGTGTGCCTGGATGCCAGGGCTTCAGGGAAAGCAAGCGCAGACATCCCATCTCACTGGAAAAGCCGGAGCAACGCATTAAGCTAGTCTGTCATTCAGAGGGTGAACAACCTACAAGTCACTTCACTCCTCTTGTCAGCTGCTGCTGCTCTGCCTCTTAAACAGTTGGTTTTAAGGGGCGCTGAAGTTAACAAGCCACATTTTTTTCCTTCAGTTCCTTCTAAATCTCATTGAATTATTAAGTGTAAAATTCTTTGATTTGCTGCGCATCAGCAAATGATCAGTCAACCCTTTAAATGTATGAAACCTTAACACTTTTACGATACAGGGCACAGATAGTAGTACAGTAGCTTTAACGGTATAGTTGATGTATTACGTAGTACAAGAATATTGGCAAAATGTAAGAGTGCATATCATGACAGTCATTCCTCAGTTTTCATAGAGTTTTTAAGAAGGTGAAAAAGTACTGACAATTTGGTTAAAGTATAAAAAAAGTTCTTCATAGAACACACCAGAGTCCAAGATGTCCAGTCATGTGAGTAAAGTAAAGTTTATATGAAATGGAAGAGCAAGGACATCTGAGGGGTGTAGAGTAATTTCTAATTTATTGCTGCGTATCGAGGTTTATTATTACAGCGATGTGAGTATGCATATACCAGGTCTCTTAATATGTGACGCGAGACGTCTACTGTAGCATTGTTCCCCATGACATTCCAGAGCATTCAGACTCCCATGTTTTGCAATGCCAGTCTTTTTTAGCATAGAGGGTTTGACACATGTCTGTGCTTTGTTGGTTGGGTGCTTAGTTGTGTCTGACATGACAGCTCAGGACTGTGTTCTAACTTGACATGCTAGGCACATAGTAATGCATTTATGAGATATAGAGACATCTAGCATTAGACTTCAGTTCCCTATTACACATGTATAAGAATGAGGAAGGAAAAGACTGCAGCACTTGTCTAATATCTCTTTTGGAATCTGTCTGTGTTGAGGTGTGGACCTGCCAAGGGTACACCGTGGGTTCTGTGTATTTTGAGGGTGTGTGTTGTCTGTAGGAATGTTGTAAATAGTAAATCGATGCAGAGTGTGGGAGTCATGGTGTTTTTTTGTGTTTTTGTGTTTCAGTCACTGGAAATGGATCAGAGTACCCTTCAGAAGATGAAGAAAATGGTCAAGGCCATTCATTCAACAGGACTTTGTAAGTCACTACCTTTTCAACACTGTTGTTCTAAACTTTGTAGTAATTTAACACATAAAAATCAGTCTTCATCTGTTAGTATGGTTCTTGATACAGGTGGTATGGTCATTTAAGGAAGTGATGAAAAATGATTAACTTGACCAGCCACTCGCTTGCATTTCTCTCATGCTGATTGGTTTGGCCTGCACTGGCCACCTCAAATCTCATGAGACCCCACCCAAACTTTTCTTCACAGCTTGGCTCACTGCAATCGAGCCTTTCGTCTTTTGACAAGCTTCAGGGTCCATGTTTGCTACGATCTTTCATGGACTTCACCACAGACCAGCAGGAATTTAGGGAAGCTGTAGAAGTCCCTAGTTTTGCCTAGAGCAGTGAGAGGCCTGGTCTGCTATGCTTGAGCTCACGGCTTCATGTCCTTAGACTTGAACCTGCACTGGAAGCAACAGCCCCTTACTGACTGAGCCACTCTGTGCTGTGGCTTGTGCTCTGTACTGAGTGTGCGTCTCTTTAAGGCATGTCCGTTTGGTCTGGGACTGAGAGACTGCACCGGGAGAAACATCCAGTGCACATAAAAGCACATGCACAAGACTTTGTAGTTACAAATCCCCTCGATACGCAGTCAGTCTTCATTAGCACTTTTACTGGTATTTTCTGCATTTTTTTTATGGCTTTGAGGCAAATGCACTTGCCTTCATAACTGCGTTTCAATACACATAAACCAATGTTTATACTTTTCATTGAAACAGAATAATCAATTATTAGTGTGTAATGTACCCAGACAGCTCATTCAGTAGTCTGATATTTCTTACATAATAAGAGATAATTACTGTTTATCTAAGGCTTGTTTGTGCTTGGTCTGAGCTGACTGAAGGCTAAGGGATTTGTTTGTGTGCCTGTTCCAGGTCAGGTTTACTCAGGTGCACCTTCTAAAATAACAGTTGCTGCACAAGTTAAAGGTCATTCTCCAGCAAAGACAGACCACCCACTACCCCCCCCCTTAGAGCTGAAGAATGACTGGGCATTTAATGCCAACAAACTGGCTTGTGTGAAGTACGCTGGTGTGAAGAAAAGAGTGTGGTTCAGTGGAGAGCTTCTCTTTATCTGGTGTTCACTTGTTCACCTTAGGTCTTAGTCCTCATGAGGACTACATAACAAATTGCATGAAGACTCCACTCAGGCTAGAGGCTAAACGGAGTGATTTTATGTGGCTTTGAAAGATCCCAGACATTTATGCTTCAATATTGTGGTGTGGTAATCTGTTACACTCATTGAAAGATGTTTACTAGTTAAAAAGTGTTTAAAAAGTCTTTTTATTTTACAAATGGCTTCTTCAAGCTTGGTGTTTCTCATTCATAATTTGTTTTTGCTACGTGTATACATATTCTGCACTTCTCCACACGAAATGGAATCTGCCAGATGTTTGCCTGCCAAATGGTCTTGTACTGTTAGTGGTGACACTCGTATCTCCAAAGCAAATGAAATGAGGACACAAATGGGAAATTAAGAAGATGTGCATAAAGGAGAGAAAATATAGGGCACTGCTTTGCACAAAGAGTCTTCATTGGCTGTAATAATCAGCTCAGCCATATTATTAAAGCAATTTCTGTGTAACATTTAGGAAATGTCTCATTGAATCACAAACCATCTAATAATTAAGCGATGCGGATGGATCATGTTATTTCATCTTGTTTCTTTTGTTCTTATGTTTTGAAGGTTGTGTTATCCCTGTATTTTCTCAGGAGGTAAAAATCACCATTTGGAATTACATTTGATCTCTCTGATATTGGTCAGTTCTATGAAGTAGGATTAAAAATCCGGTTTGATGCAGTAAACTGTATTGTTTTTTTCCCTCAGAGCATTTATTACAGGCTGTTATTCCAAGAGTGTGGTTTGTAAAGCTAGATTCCCAGAGTTTCAGCTGTAACTAGCGAGCCAGGTTGTGCAACATTTTGCTGATTTCCAAAATGCATTAATTTTCAAAGAGGAAAGATGGAAAAAATAGCCCAACTCGCTTATGAGAGCAGTAAAAAAAGTAACTCTGGTCGCATGTGACTTTGCAGGTCTTGGCGAGACTGTTTCCGTAAGTCTTTTTAAAAAAGAGTTGGTAGATCAGAAAATGTGCTGATCTTGGTACATCAGTGTGTAAAATTACCTTTTTGAAAGGGGCTTCCTGTTCGTGACAGGTTTACTTAGATTTTTCTAAACAGGGCTGTATAAAGCAAGATTATCTTGGTGAATGATGCAGAACAGAAAATCTTGAACCCTTTCCTTGCTCAGCAGTTAAAATTTAGAGGCTAACATTTGAACTCATTACAGTGAGGGGGGATATTGGAATGTCACAGTCATTGTAACCACGAGACAATAGGTTTCACTGAATCAATTTAATTACTTAAAAGCCCGTATCGGCCTGTCTGAATCACAGATTAGACTTGAAGTTATTCATTATGAATTTATAAAAAAATACAGTTCTGCATCTACTTAGAAAGTGCTTTTTCTCAATTGCAAAACTTGTACAAACATGGGGGAGCCAACCTTTTCTGTAGGGCTGCCTTCATGGGTACCCCGTTGTGTTTGTTTTAGTAATCCAGGTTTGGCAGCTTGTAAACGTCACATAGGCATGATTGACCCTCGAGGTTTGTGTTCAAATGGAAGAGGACGTCCTCCTCCAGCTTCCTCTTCTTAAACACAGTCGTGTGTCTGAGTGCAGGCTGCTCCGGAGAGCTCAGTCCTTTGCTCCCCTCATGAACACGCACACTGGAGGGAGAGCTCTGTCCCATGGTGGGCCTCTTCCCTGCACTCCACTCTTCTCTCACTTCAGCTCTTGCTGGTCTCTTGCAATCCTCCTTTTCCTCCTCCTCTCCTCACTCTCCCACCTCCCGCAACCCTCGTCTTCCTCCTCCTCTCCCCACTCTCCTGTTTCTGCAACCCTCCTCTTCCTCCTCCTCCTCTCCTCACTCTCCTGTCTCCTGCAATCAATCCTGCTCTTCCTCCTCTAGTCACTCTCCCGTCTTGCTTTCTCTTGATTTGTATTTCTGCCTTTCACGAGCAGTTCTCAGGCTCAGCTTGTCCACGGGATCTTGTGTTTTGGACGGTAAACTGAATTTTCCTTTAGAGATGTTTCTTTTCCCCCAAACTGCCTCTTAAATTGATGGTATCAAAGAGTGGCTTTGTCGTCGTTTCTTACCACAGCGACTGGGTTGGTTACCTTTATGGCCTGGGATGGAGTGAGGGGGGGCAGTGACCATTATTGCAGTGAAGCATAGAAACATTTTGTTGTGTCTTTGTGCTTTCCAGTCTTTATGAGTTATGCTGGTAGTCTTGGTTCCGGCCATTGTGTGGTCTGGAATCAGGCCTGTGAGAAAGAGGCTAAAGACAAACAGATGAAGGGATTATTGCCTCAGAAAGAAAAGGATGATGGATGGAATACTTAAGCAATCAGCTTTTTTAGTTTCAGATTTTTCTCTGCAGTTTTTGCTGACTTCATTCATCTGTGGAAGTGTTCAGTTTGAGCAGTCATGTTTTGATTACAAATATTCACTCAAAAGCCTACAGTCCATTTTTATTCAGCAAAATGGTACATCATTGGAAGAAGGTAGATAGGCTTCTAAGGCTCCTCAAGTATGAATTGTTTTCAGTGCTTATTAAAAAGGTGAATGTTCCAGTTTTCTCACTAGCCAGAGATGCGTCTCAAGTTGAAAACGGAAAACAGTGACTTTCTTCTGGGGCCTGGGGTCTTTGCTACCTCACACCTTGTAATGCAGTGCTCTGTTTTTATAAAACATTCCATGACTTCAACCAACTTCAGGTACGGCCAGGATGTGGATCCACATCGCAAACCTCAGCCTGTGACTTGTTGTTCTCCTATTCAGAGAATGAATGCTCAGGTGCTTCTCTGCTGTTCTGTTCCCCTGACAGCTCACGTGGAGAGCAAGGAGCAGTACATTGAGGTGCTGGAGAACTTGGGCAATAACCACCTGTCCCAGGACAACAACGAAGTGTCCACCGGCTTCCTCAACCTGGCTGTGTTCACCCGGGAGGTCACGGCACTGCTCAAGAATCTGGTGAGAGGCGTCATGCCCGTCAGGCTGGTAGCCTAGGCTCTAGTTCGTGTCTTACTGTCCACACCAGCTTTGCAAAAGATGATATTCATTCAATATTTATCAGCTGTTCACTGAGTTTGAACAGACGGTGTTTTTACTATGACACACTAAACGTTTGTAAGGATAGACTTCAGTACTGCACAGGCCACGCAAGTGTTCCATTATCCTGATCCTCTTTTCCTTGGCTGAGTTTATTAGGATTCTCTGAATGCTGATTGGAGGCCTGGCATTTATTAATGGAAGCCATTTAGGAAGTGTTGGAAATCCGATGGCAGTGTCAGAAGATTTTCACTTCTTACCCTTTTGAAGTCCGATAAACCCAATTTGATTTTCAGAAACGCGACGAGGAAGTGCTTTCCACACCAGCGTTGCCTTGTGCTGGATTTACTCCTTTAAGCTCTCCGAGTTGCTGTGGGGAAATAAAGGGGCTGCTGGCGGATTTGCAGAAAGCTGGGAAAATGCCCTGTGCGCGCTGCCAGATTATGCATTTAGGAAGGGCCGTGCAAAAGTCGCAAATTCTAGACGAGGGAGGAAATGAGCGAAGAGAAATGCATGTGCAGCTTTGCATCATCCTTCAGTCAGTTGTCGGACTTCAGGGAAAAACCAAAGATAATCAAAAGTTAAACACAAAAGGAAGCAAACTTTTGGGAGCCTGGTATTAGTCATTCTGTACATTGTTAATTAAAACACAATGGGTATCATTGTGCAACCTGTCTCAGAGCTCCAACATTATTTTAGCCTTACAAGCTCCACACGGTTCTAAATGATCACTGTTGTGGGTTTGGTTTTTCATGAATGAAAAGCTGACATTCTTCTCCAGCTGTGAGCAGGGCTGGCTTGTCTCTCCTGAGGGCCAGCAGACCCACACTCTCCACTCCGAGGGGAGAGGGGCAGGGCAGCATCTGCTTGTGAGGCCTCCAGACCACAGCCCTCTGTAAAAAAAAAACTCCTACTGCTCATCTCCATAGCAGCACTAATCTATCCCAGACCTCCATGGGTAATGAAAGCTGCCCCCCTCCCCCCCCCGGCCCACCCTTTACATATTAACTCTTTACTGGGCTTTTCCACAGCCCTGTGACCCAGAGATTTCTGGGGTTCATGAGGGACAACACAGGGGATTTGCATGATACCTGACATCACCTCACACTAACAGGCCTATCAACACTTAGGCCTCTTGTTCAATCATCCGTTTAGTTTTTGCAAATCCGAAATGCCTTCAATGCAGCTTTTTCAGTCCCTTGCCTGTATGTCGAGGTCCTGAGTGTGGAGAGATTTGTGAAAGAGCGGGGAGCTGAGATACCTGTCCTGTTGTTAAGAACTAAAGTACGTTCGCAGCTCTTTGACATTCATCTCTAAGAAAAACACCAGCGACTGCAATCCACTTTTGAAGCGAAAGATTTCATTCCGGCCTCCTTGACTCCCCTTTAAGTGTCAACTTTCAAGTGATTAGCTATGTATTTTCTATATAAAATGGTTTGAATCTTAAAACCAAAGCTTCCCTGTGTGTAACCCTAATAGTGAAGCAGCATGTTAATAGACTTATGATGCTCCGTTTTACCTTCATTTTCTCTTCATTTTCTGAGTATTTTTCATTTGCAGGTTACAACATGTAATCATTGTGGTACAGATTTCACAGATGGAAAAAGATTATTGGACATTCTTAAGAAAAAAAGTGTCTGAATGTTTTCAATAAGATATTTAACGAGAACTAATTCTCTACAGTATTCTGAGGGAAAATATAAATACAAGACAAACTTCAAAATAGAGCAACTCTGACTAACTTTTTTTAGTGTAAGTTTTCATAAGTTTTATTTTACCTTAAGTCCTGTTAGAAAGACATCTGTCTTACAGATACATACAGCTCCAGCAGTACTGAGCAATTGTACAAGAAGTACAGTAGGATTGTAATTGAAATTAAGATCAAGTTTAATGTTTAAGATAATTAAAATTAAACTTACCTCATTGTAGTAGAATCCCTCGTGGATGGTCCCTGCTTAAAAATAAATCTAAAGGTAAGGGTTCCTCTTTGGAAAGCTGAAGGAATTCTTGGTGTAAAAACTGGTGTAATTTCAGAACAGTTTACTTTGGTCCAATGTGTATCTTGCTTTTCTGCAGTCTCAGCTTATTTTGCAATAACATATGGGGCCCACCTTAGTCCCTGCACAGAGCCAGTATACAGTACATGCAGACAAAACGTTGAACTGGTTTGATAAATTGACATTATAAAATATGCATGTGTTCTTAACAAGAGGCAGATGTTTGCCAAGTTGTACGTTTGCTTAATAGACCCTTTGTCATAAAGATAAATGAAATTTGGAATTGAAATGTGGTTTTGCGACAGATTTTGAAATGCACTTGGGTTTGAAAAGGAGGACTTGTCTATAGCATGCACTGTATTTTGTTATTTCAGAGATATCTCTGGAGAGGTTTCTAGAACTTTTCTAACTGAGCCTCTCAACCGGGAGATTGCCTGAAACAAAAGGAAACCTTCTAGCCCCCAGTAACATACAGTAGAAAGACAATCTCTTCCATTAATCTGTGCGAGGGCACTTGTAGTGGGTTTGTTAGCCTGCTGTTTGGTTTTGAGTTTTATTTTCATACAGTATTTTAAAAAAAGTAAAGTCTCAAAATTGTAGCCAGATTGACATACTGCGCCAGAGCTCTTAGTTTATGTAGGACTAAGTGGACCTAGTGTAACTCTTACATTACTACATTATTTATACATTTAGCTGGCACATTACCTTACTAACAGTTACTATTACTTACTACAGCAGCAGCAATTCGAATATTTTGCTAACTGGGTCATGAGAAATGGAATAAGTTTTCATTTGTGATTTGCAGAGAAATTTCAGGGTGGGTTTCAGTGAGTCAAAGCCCTCTTTTTTTTTCTCGTTGTGTCTCCTCTCTGTTAAAACGCACGTGGGCTGAACAGTGTTGTCTTCTCCTCCAGATTCAGAATCTGAGCAACATCGTCTCCTTCCCTCTAGAGAACATCCTGAAGGGAGAGCTGAGAGACGCCAGACAGGTGAGTCTCAGCTGGCAGTAGGATTCTGGGTGGTTTTCCTTCTGTTTGCGAAACACGGCCAAACTGGTTTATTTTAATTCCTTTTTAATGTATAATTAGGAACAGTACTGTAATTAATGGTTCAGCAGACAAAATGACTGCAATAGGTACAACTGTTTCCTTAAATGACTAGTTACGTGAAATTTTGGGAACTCCCAATAAGTGTCACTGGGCATGTTTCCCTGTACTCTCTTATGAACTGGATATGAGCTTTTAATGTAACAGGAATGGATAGTGCAGTAGGCCTACCACAGTTGTGTGGAGTTGGCATCCCCTTAAAACAGGTTTCTCGGGTTTCTCAAGAAATAGTGTCTGTGGCATGAATGTTCACCCACTCCGTGATGGTCTGGCTGCATGATTCAAGTGCTGGTGTTTGTATTGGCTGCAGTGTGCCTGTAGAGTTTTGCTGCACGTGTACTCTCTTCATATTCAGGCTGCCCAGGCTGCTATGGCTTTATTGTACTACTGAACTTCTAAAGCAAGTTGAGAGAGCGAGAGCGAGATCACTTTATTAACCCTATACAATTTTTTGCATTAGGAATTAGTCTTTTCGCATACCCCAGCTGAATGGGTCAAGGTGTGATACAATGTAATTAATTGATGAACATGTCTTTTTTGTTGGAAATGTGCACTCTTTCATGGGGACTTCCTTTTCATTATTTATAGGAGTGTTCTAATCTTACCAAGTGACACAGGATTAACAAATAGCGAAGTTTGCTTTTAAAGGGGCATGTTGGTTAACTGATTTAACAATCAACTTCCAAAACTAGATCCATGTTGGTCCAGACCTGGACGGAGGCCACAGGCTTCCAGCAGGTGTAATGTATGTATGCGTACACACTTGGACAAGTATACTTAAATATGTATAGTGTATTATATAGTATAACCAGATACTTAAATGGGCATATAGGTTTGGACATTGTTTCTAAGGTGAGAAGGTCTCTTTTGTGCATCACTCTTCATATTTGAGCTACAGCCAAAGAACCAGTGACTTCACTGGCTAGGCTATTCTGCCTGGAGTTGAACCTGCTCCACAGTCACGTGCCTTAGGTTCATCGAAGAATCAATGTGTTTAGACTGAATTCATAGCCCCAAAGCTCTTGCCAGAGAAGAGCCCCAGCCTGGTCATGTGCTGAGCTAAAACGGTCTCTTATTTCCAGGAGCTGAAGAAACAGATGGAGAAGAGCTGGAAAGACTATGACCTGAAAGTGTGAGTACTCTTGGGCTTGCTTTCCCAGTGAGGCTCTTGCAGGGTTTCCTTGATCAGCTACCTACAAGTTGAATTTGGCCTTGGGATGGAATTAGATAACCCCAGCTGGAACTGAGTAGTTGAATTCAGATGGCTTTTTGAATTCAAATTTGTCTTTTTCAGTAACAGACACCCTGATTCCTATCATTATTTTAAGACTGTCATGTCACAGGTCACTGTCATTGACCTGTGTCTGCAATGCTCAATGCTCACGTGCAAACACGTTTTGTTTTTTTAAATGTAAAACACAGCTTGGACTTTCCACCTTTGTTTTTCTTAAATTGCAGGCCATATAGAGGCACAACCCCAGATTCTGCTTTTGGTTTTTTATAACATGTGGCTTGTGAGGTACAGATTAACGTCAGCACATCAGCAGTTTCCCTGCAGACCGGAGGTGAATCTGAGTGCAGCTTGCTTTCTTTGTCCCTGCGGGCTTTGAAAGCTGCTTGAGCTTTCCGTCTCTCCCCGCAGTGCGAAGCTGGAGAAGGAGAGGAGAGAGAAGGCCAAGCAGCTGGGCGTTATAAAGACTGAGGTGTCTCCGGCCGAGATTGCTGAGGACATGGAGAAGGAGAGGCGTGTTTTTCAGCTGCAGATGTGTGAGGTGATGGGGGGGGGACATGTCTGGGCCACCCTTAAAGAACCAAACTGAAAACCAAACCCCTGAAACTGGGCCATCGTTGTGCCTTTTTCCCCCTTTTGCACAGCTTATTGTTTTAACATCTACAGGACTTAGCGTGATTGATTCCCTTGTGGTGGAGGTCCTTCTGCGGTTAGTGGGCCTAGTCAGGAAACTATATGAAACCTGTGGAATGTCCAACCACTGCCAGTCTTGAGTTTTTGACCCGATGATTATTCTAGAAATCTGCTCTGCTTTGCATTTAAAACAAGCACAGGTCTCCAGTTTTAAAGCAAAGGCATTAGTGAGTTGTGCACAATGTAAATGAGTGCACGAGGTGCTTCTGAAGCTAGTTGGCCCCCTTATTAGTCTACAGACTTGGTGTTGCTAATGGAACCTGGAGAAAAGCATTTTCCATAGCGCGTAAAGGGCAGTGACATCCTAGAAACACTTGGGTGTAGACCACTCTTGCCAAAGATTCCACATCTGATTTGTATGTCTCACTGATATGTATTTTTCCTCCCTGTCTTCCAGTATCTCCTGAAGACACAGGAGCTGAAGGTCAGGCAGGGTCCTGATCTGCTCCAGAGTCTCATCAAATACTTCCAGGCGCAGCTGAAGTGAGTGTCAGTGCTGAGGGTAATCCTTCCCCCCCTCCATTGTCATTTCGGTGTCCTCTGCCTCAGGGAAGTTTCCCATTCTCCCTCATCCCAGCCCCTCTGACAAGGATGCCAAGACAGAGGCCGTCTTGTGACTGGGCTATACTCTTTCTTGTGGGCTCAGATTCCTCAAACCAAGCGAAACCAAAAACATGGTGGCCAGCATATTTTCTAAAAAGAATAAGGTGGCAGTCAGTGACTGAGCTGCAAAAATTAAAGAGGTAAACGCATCTGTAAATATAAAAATATGTATATCTAACACACATAAAATGCAAAAAGAAATCTATATTCATTTAAAATATTTTTTTATTTATATGAATATTAAAGTATATGAGTATAAATGAACAAGATTTCTGGCTGGTTTTTGTAGTTTCTTCACTAATTATAATAAACCCCATCGTTAGACTGGACCCATTTGTCAGCTCCTCTAGCTTTGCTGACTGCATATTCTAGAAAGTGGCAGTTCCAGTAAGTGAACTGATTGGAGAGGCAGGGCAAACAAATGACATATATACAGTATGTCTGTCAGTTTTCTGTGAAATTGCAATGGCATTACCCTCACAGATGCAACTAAAAAAAAAAACAGCTCATGGTTAAACAGTTTGACTTGTTCCAGAAACCCGTGGTGGCTGCCTGTGTGCTAATATTGTTGTATCTCTGTTTGTTTCGGGTTATTTCAGCGAAAGCAGTTAGTGGCTCAGTGCAGTATTCTGTGTTCAGTTTTTTCCAGGATGGCCTGAAAGCTGCTGAGCACCTCAATCCTTTCGTAGAGAAGCTGGCGGCCTCTGTTCACACGGTAAGGCAATTTGTACATTTCCCAGCATGCACCTCTGTCCCATGCTGTGTTTCTCTTAGGCCTCATTAAGAAACTTTTTGTTGGGGTCACCAGAAATCTCACTTTCTCTTCTCACTTTATTAAACATTTATTGCAGCCTTTTTCAATATATCCAACTCCTGCCATACTCAGATGCAGACAATATAAAATGGGAGCAGGGAGGCAGTTCTCCTAGTAAAATGCAGAACCAGACATTTTGTACATTCCACAGGATGTCAGCAGCCAGTGAGTCCTTGAATTGTGCCCTTGTACACTCCCAAATTTAAATTGCAGTCTGAAGCAATTCAGCCTTTTGTTTTGTATGCTCAGGAATACACACAGAAACGCCGGGAGGTGCCAGTGTTTTTCCCAACTTGAGCTGGCATCATCAGACACACTCTATTAATGTATCAGAAAGTTTAGTCTTCACTCTGTGCCTGAGACCTAAATCTCAAGGCCTGACGAATCACTGCAGATTGTAATATAGGAACAAGCAAAGGTTAATTCCCTCCAGAGAAACAGAAAGATGCAATGTTTTGGCTGTTAAGCTAAAGAGGCTCGACCACAGAAATGCGCTTGTTTCTTTTCAAGTTTCCAATGTGGAATCAACTTTTACTTGTTCCTGTGCATCAGTGTGATGCAACTCGGCACTCCAACTTTGCTTATCACTTTTATTTCACTGAAAGCACAAAGAGACCACAAATGTCTGGTGTTGCATAAGCCCAGTCTAATTTAATTTGTGGTGCCTAACCTGTGTTTGTTTAAACTTTTTAATCTCTGTCTCTGTTTCTGTCTGTTGTTTGTGGCTGGAATATTGGCTCTGCAGGCAAGAGCAAACAAGTGATTGTGTTATTAATAAGGCAGTACCATTAAAAAGTGGAGTCAGACTGGCATCGTCTACTAATATTGCTGTGTCGAGGACATGATACTACTTGTTCAGACTTGTCATCATCAGGATCGTTGACACTTTAATGTTTGTTTTAAAAGAAGAAACAAGAAGACTCCTCAAAATCCTTGTGTTTGGCGGGGTGGGAGGGGTGGGGTGGGGTGGGAGAACTCTTCTCAGTTGCCAAACTGGACTCCACAGTGGGGAAAGCTCTCAGGAACCTAAATATCTCAATTCCACTTACTCTCAGAACATGTATCCTTGGTGATTTATCAAAGGTTAAAGTAGCAATTCAATATAAAAATACTTTTTTGACACACTTGACACTTTTTGAATGGATTAAAGAGGCTGTATCACAAGTTAAATTTGAAAATTGAAGATTTCATATAATTTACAGGGGAAACTTAATGAGTGTAGAAATGTTTGGGGCCCATTAGAGATCTACCAAATCTTTTTTAAAAAAGTTTTCTTTAGATTTCTTTAGAAACACCTACCCACGTCTCAAATTTGAAAATGTTTCAGTTTATAGCTTAGACTAGGGGAAACCAAACTTCTAAGCTGATCTGACCTACATAAGAGTGGACTAGAGTTTGTAATCTGTAGGAGAGCAAAGACCTCACACTACAGCTCTGAACCTCATTATTCTTAGCATGACAAGTTGAAAGGAATTATAGTGCCTAAACTGCAAAGCAAACAGCATTTTTTTGTGAACCAATACATTTGTTTTCCTTTTTCTCTTTGCATTCATCCATTTTTGTATTTGCATTTTTCTACATTTCGACTTGGATGTTGGTCTCATCGTATCTGAATGTCTCATCTTGAAGTGCTAGAAAACCAGAAACCGGTGTTAACTGGGAACCTCAGTGAGGCTCCATACCAAAGTCATGATTCTGGGAGACAGAGGTCTGTAGATGCATTCCTTGTGGTGAAGAGAACACTTTTCAGAGGGTGTCTTCTGAATGTTTGGGCTCACTTCTGGCCTTGTTGGCTTGTCAGCATGTACTGATAGGTCTTGTTGACCACAAACGGCTCTGAACAAACTAGAAGATTAGAGAGCACCTACCCGTCTGCAGACAGGATTCCTACAGTGGGGAGAGGTTTGCAATAACTTTGCAGGGAAGAATGTGGAAATCGGGGACATGATGATTTAGGGCATGGGTAGAATTGATGTACAGCTGCCAAGATGTGTTCCTCCTTTGGAAAGCTGAGATAACTGTGCTGTTGGGAAAGCCCTTTAAAAAGTGTATTAACTGGGAATTTGTTTTCGATGCGCCTTGATGGATCATGTTTGTGAATTGCGTGGTTCACTGGGTTTAGAATGAGCAACACCTACAGTATCTGATGGCTTTAAGATGATGACAATTAGTTATTAAGATTCTTGAAATCTGTCTGCATAGTTATCAAATGAAAGGAATGAGGAACACTTAACAGACAGGTTTTGTGACTGTTTTTAGCATAACACGAACCATGGTAATGTCTGGATTTAAAAAGGAAGACATAATACAGTACGTTTTTTTTTCAATTTATCTTCGCTGAATGAAAGAATTTAGAAGCATTAATAGGGGTTTGAATTTTCCGTGTGAAGACATTGGAAATGATCCTTTCTAGATTATCATACAGTAAAACGAGGGTTTCTTGCATGCGAGAAATGCATTACCAAAAAGTATGTGTTTACTGTGGTATGCCTTGCAGTGTAGGGCAGTGTAGCATTGTGAAATTGTTTCTGATTGGCGAGACATGGTAAATCTTAATTTACATTATGCAAAGTCACGGCAACGTAGAGAGATTCTTTAACTTGCAAGTCCCTTTGGAGACAGTCGTCTTAGAGTTATGAGAATGATGTCAGGCCACTGTAACCGTAAAAGCCTGACAATGATTATGTGACAGACTGCACATGTGCTCTGGTTTCCCCCCACAGTTGAAAGACATGCTGGTAGGACATGTAAGACATGCTGTAAATTTGGCTCTGATGTGAGTGTGTAGTGTGTAGTGTCTCTGTGTGTCTGACCTGTGATGGACTGGCATCCTGTACAGGCTGTACCCCACTTTGTGCCTTTTGCTTGGTTAGACAATGAATGGATAGAAGTTTGAATTGAAATCTTTTATTGTCACAAATGCCAAGTCACCCCTGCTGCGCACAGTTGATGCCCTCTGGCCGTCTTGTCTTGTGCTGTTCTCTTGTTCTCTTGTTACCTTTATAAACTTTATAAAACCCAGATCATGTGATCCAAGTCCATCAATCACAACCCGACAGCAGTACCATAATGTATTAAGTATTAAGTGACTCATACACATGAGGTGTTGACTGCTCAAATAAAGGACTGGAACATATGAGAGACAAAATAATTGTAAAATAGACAAAACAATCTAACAATTCAGTAGAGACCGCTAAATGTACAAAAATGTTCAGTAACTTCATAAAAGAGAAAAGATAGAAAGTAAAAATGCAAGGAATATAATATCCTGCTCCATTCTTATATATGATAGGTAATAAAGATAAAAGGAAAGATGTTATAGTTTTGAATGAAAATTATTCTAAGGAAGAACTCAAGATGGTGCCTCATTGAAACGTGTTTCTGAAATGTATTTCAGTGTAGCCTTTATGGTTGTATTATTACAGATTACCTGTGTACATAGAGGATTAAATCCCTGTCTATGCCTACTGAATTTTATAGCTCTGTGCTTTTGTACCTTTCCCCATCTATGTGTTGCATTCTGGGTGCAGATTCCTCTGTGCTTTCTGCTGTGTGGTATGCTCTTGTTGGGGTCTCTGTTGTATGGTTCTATACATTGTGAGATGTGCTCTGTGCTATGGGTAGACATTGTGCTACTATATATGTTCTATACATTCAAGATTCAAGATTCATCACATTGTGATACATATTCTGTATGTTGTACTGTGAGTATACATTATACTAAATGTTCTATACATTGTATGATGTGCTCTGTGCTGTGCATTCTATACATTGTCTTATATGTTCTGTATGTTGTGCTATATGTTCTATACATTGTGTGATGTGCTCTGTACTGTAGGTTCTATACATTGTGCTATATGTTCTATTCGTTGTGTTGTGGGTCCTATACATTATTCAATATGTTCTATACATTGTGCCTTATGGTTGTGCAGTAGGCACTATACATTGTTCTGTATGTTCTATACGTTGCGCTGTGGGTCCTATACATTGTGCGATGTGCTCTGTGCTATATGTTCTATTCGTTGTCTTGTGGGTCCTATACATTGTTCTGTATGTTTTATATGTTGTGCTGTGGGTCCTATACATTGTGCGATGTGCTCTGTGCTGTAGGTTCTATACATTGTGCTATATGTTCTATTCGTTGTCTTGTGGATCCTATACATTGTTCTGTATGTTTTATATGTTGTGCTGTGGGTCCTATACATTGTGCGATGTGCTCTGTGCTGTAGGTTCTATACATTGTGCTATATGTTCTATTCGTTGTCTTGTGGATCCTATACATTGTTCTGTATGTTTTATATGTTGTGCTGTGGGTCCTATACATTGTGCGATGTGCTCTGTGCTGTAGGTTCTATACATTGTGCTATATGTTCTATTCGTTGTCTTGTGGGTCCTATACATTGTGCTATATGTTCTATTCGTTGTCTTGTGGGTCCTTTACATTGTTCTGTATGTTTTATGTGTTGTGCTGTGGGTCCTATACATTGTGCGATGTGCTCTGCAGCTGCGGCAGGCGCAGGACGAGGAGATGAAGCAGCTGGCCCAGGTCCGGGACTCTCTGAGGGGCTTCCTGCAGGTGGAGGGCAAGGAGGTGAGTCCAGTGGCTGATCCCCCGGGACCTTACAGATTCCCGCAGCTCTCTTCTTGCCAGTGTTAACACTGTTGTACAGTATAAATGATAAGCAATCCCTACATTTCCAGCTCCTAAATGGATACTATACTATTTGTAATAAAACGATCAAGTCTGCACACCAAAAGAAAACATTTTAGTTTGCAAGAGAAAAGCCCTTTTCTGTTTTTTTTTTTAAACTCCTGCAGCTCCTTGCAAAATTGAACTCCTCAACCAGCGTTTTGGTGCCACTACGTTACCTTTTTCAGAGACATGTCAAACAAGACCTACCTTGCAGGGAATAAGTCTTCACTCTCTGCTGCCGGAACAGCCTGAAGTGTATTGGACCTATGGCCCAGGTCACTCAGCGCTATTACTCTTGCCCAAGTATGGCTGAGCAGAATCGTATATTGGGGAAAAAGCAGAGCCTGTGGGGAATTTTTCTCTTTTTCTGCTTAATCTTGATAGTTTCTGTCCTTTATCAGGACCACTTGAACAGGAAGAACTCTGGGAATGGCTACAGCATTCATCAGCCTCAGGGGAACAAGCAGTATGGCACGGAGAAATCCGGATTCCTGCTCAAGAAGAGCGACGGGTGAGGAGTCTTTCTGCCTAGATTTATTTCCCCCCTTCACCATGAGTGAAGGGAATACATTGGCTCTGGGGTGGTTAAGCCTTTACAGGGCAGAATCGCTGTAAAGCTGTGTCTGATTAAAGAAACTGGAAAATGAGCAAGCCCCTGATCACAGGGGTGGGGCTGCTTTGTTAGTTTCTACAAGATGATCAGAGGCTGTGGTGAAAGTCTTGCTTGAAAGCAGTAGCAAACTTTTCAAATGCAGCTGCAGATCACTTTGTTGGGGTTTTTTTTGGTGGGGGAGGGTGGATTTTTTTCAAGTCTGTTTTGAATTAAACATATAGAGGAAGTACTGGTTAAACAAATTCTGTTGCCGTTGTTTTAAGTGACTAAGTGCTGAGATCAACGGTTCGTGAGGCCTAAACCTTTGGGTCTCTTGTCTGTTTACGTACATTATGTAATGTAGACTGGTGGTGTCAAAGATTAAAGACATCAAAACACTTATCCAGCCATTCATTTTCCAACTGCTTTATCTAGTGCGGGGCCACGGGGGGGCTGGAGCCTATACCAGCAAGTAATGGGTCCATCTCAGGGCACAAACAGCCACGCACTCACATCAGGACCAGTATTCCCTGAAGCCAGTTAAACTCCTAGCATGTCTTTGTAGTGTGGGAGGAAATCAGAACACCCAGTGGAGGCCCAGGGAGAACATCCAAACTCCACACAGACAGCCCCCCGCAGTCTGGAATTGAATCCAGGGCCCCAGCACTGTGAGGCAGCAATGCAGAGCAGTGCACCGTGATGCCGCCTAGAAACACCTCTTCTAAAAATCAATTTTTGGGTTCTTTTCTCACGCCCTGCAGGATCAGGAAGGTGTGGCAGAAGAGGAAATGTGGAATCAAATATGGCTGCCTGACAATATCCCACAGCACGGTATGGCAGGCTCCTGCCCCTGAGCCTCTCCTTCTGCTAATGATCTGTTTACACTTCCAGCGGTCTCCCTGCACTCAGGGAGCCTTGGCAGGTGCCTAATGCATTTTCCAAAGAACTGCAACAGATGTGCGCCAAGGAAAAAGCTTGTAATGTTTCAGACTGTTATACAGCAATTTAAGCTGTGTTTTGGGTAATTATCCTGTGTACTGCCCAGCATGTGTGCCAATAACTGTGTGTTTTTACCATTAATCTGTAAATGTTACCCACATTACCCACGCACTTTACATGTTTGAAACCTGGGCGTATGTTGCAAAGCTGGTGCTGCCGACGCGTCTGCCTGGCCGCCTTCCTGTGTCGCTCATGAACGGCGCTCTTGGGTTTGTCACGTTGGGCCGAATTGTCTCTCGTCATCCCGCAGATCAACAGGCCCCCCGCCAAGCTGAACCTTCTGACCTGCCAGGTCAGGCCCAACCCCGAGGAGAGAAGGACCTTCGACCTTGTGACGCGTAAGTCCCAGCAGGGCTTGTGGAACTCCTCAGCAGCTGCTCAAACGAGACAGAACGGGTAGCAGCTGGACACCTTGTTTTGAGCCTCTCGAGCGGACAAGTTTTACGCGAGGCAAAAAGGAGTGTTCGAATATTTGTTTGTGGCGAGAACAATGGCTAACTAGTGTACTAATATGTCTTTAGTTTTAGAAATCATCACACTGACATAAAAACTGCTGCCATTTATCATCAGCACTGTTTGCAGTGGCTATAGGTCCCTCAAACAAGAAACTACCTCAGACAATGTTTTTGCCACTTTTTACAGCAGTGAGTCCGGTGTACGTTAACACCATCGAATCTGAGCAGTGCAGCCAGCAGTTGGATTCTGTGTGCTCGTGTTAATGATTTATATTAAGGAATTACTCTGCTTGGGTTATGTACATTATAAGGGCAGTTTTCAAGGTTGCACTTTCAAGTGCCAGACTATGTGAAATTAAAGACAGGGGCTGACTTGAGAAAGCAAAAGAAAACGTTCATTTTTTTTCCTTTGAATTCAGCAGCTTTGGCAAGCACGTCTTTAAAAGAGCAGGGTGTAAGAGGTTTGCCCAGTATTGTTTGTTTCTGTTTGTTAATTATATTGTGTGCCAAGCAATGTGTATGTCAGGAATGGCAGTCTCTCCTGCTAGCCGGTGTTTAATCCTTTATATAGGTCAGGTTTTGATTTGAAGCACATGTGCTCAGATTTTTGGATAAACATATTAACGGCACTACCGGTTGCTCATTTTTCAGCGCGGAAGGCCATAGAAATCCTGCAAGTCATCAGATTGTGAAGCACCTGTCTTACATTAAGGATAATCCCAAGGAGCCACACCGGAATAATTCCTTGCAGCACTGGCTCCTGCTGAGTTTACGGATATAACACTGCTATTCCATGGCCAGACAGTGCACTGGTACTCCAGTGGTTTTGGACTGTGCTGTAATTCCTAAAGCAGGTTCATTAAAACAACAGCAGTTACAGCTTTGAATTTCCTTCTAAAGGCTTAAGTGAACTTGATTTATTTAATCTCTGTAAACAATTCCTCCCATCCGCCACCCTCACGTTTCTAATTCTTCAGAAATAAAGAGCAATTAGGGGCTGGAAGATTCTGACTGATAGAAAATGGCTGTATGGAGCAGCAAGTTAGTTCTTGTGCAAGAAGTTTTGGTTTCTTTTTGCAGGTTTGATTTCTGCACACAAGGCTTAGTTAGAAAACCTGGCCTGCAGCAGTAATTTACCAACTAATTTCCATCTCCTCCTCTCTTTCTGAATTTCAGATAATAGGACTTACCACTTCCAGGCAGAAGATGAACAAGAATGTATGATGTAAGTAAACCAGATGTATTAGAAAGCACTTTCCATATGCAGTAGTGCGTAACACTATTGTTATAGTCTCCTTTCTCCTGCAGTTTTCAAATTCAGTTCAGACCTGGTACAGCGCAGGACCTTAGATTTGGCTGGAGACAGTAGATGTTTCACTTGGGAGCAACCCTTTGTAGACTGCCCATCCTTTCGGCTTCCCACATGCCAGGGTGTTTTGCCAGACGCCTCCTCTTCCTCCAGACTACAGGCAGTGAGGAGCAGAGAGCCCCTTCACTCGAGCCCCAGGCTCCAGCTGAGGCGGAGCCGGAGGAGGCCGAGCGGAGGTCAGGCGTTTCTCGGGACACCAGGGGAGTTCATTTCTCAATGCGAAGCAGATGGGGCCTCTGTCTCCAGCTGCTCCTCCAGTTCCCACTACTCCTGAGCTCAAACATTTGAGGTTTTGCAGGACGCTAAAGAAACACCCAGTGTTTGATCTGTCTCTTTTCTGCTTTGTACACATGCATCAATTTTTTTTGTCGTTGTCCACACCTCTTAGGCTGAACCCTCGATTCAGGCTCTGCCAAACAATTGCTTGGGAGGGCAATAACCTTGGGGGGGGGGAAAGAAAGCTAAACTAAATTATACTGATGTCGTGAAGACAAAACTGTAATGAAAAAAGAGATCATATGCAAGGTTAATGGAATTGCAGTTCTGTTTATTTAAAAGTACCATAAATCCTGTTTTTTAGCTTCAGGGAAGGTGCCACTCCTTTCTTTTTGAAAAGAGAGAGGGTGGGAAGCAGAGAGGAAAGTCAGAACGCTTTGAAAAAGGTCACAGGAATTCCCAAAAATGACATGGAAGTGAGCTGGTTAAATTTATTGCCTTCCTGGTAGATTTGACAGTTTAATGGACCTTTATTATGAGTAATCCCTAACAAAAACAGTATGGGTCAAAACCAAGTAAGGTTTTTCCAAGTCGGATGGGACTGCGGTATTAGTATCGCTTCACCTCAGAGCGCGAGACGCTCGGGGAGCGGAGACAGAAGTGAGCGTTCACGAGGTGGCTGCGTGCGTCTTACCGCAGATGGGTGTCGGTGCTGCAGAACAGCAAGGAAGAAGCCCTCAACGCTGCGTTCAGGGGAGACCAGAGCCAGTTCAAGGACAGCAGCCTGCAGGAGCTGGCGCGGGCCATCATCACCGAGGTGCGCCACATGCCGGGGAACGAGGTGTGCTGCGACTGTGGAGCGCCAGGTACGCGCACTTCAAAGCCCCACCAGTAGGTGGTGCTGTTGCGTCCCGGACGGGGTTTGGACTCGACCACTGTCGCTATGAACACCAATTGAAGTGCCAGGAAGTTGTTTAAATCACTGTAGTTCAGTGACCCGACCCCCATCAGAGCTGACTGCAACATTGAATTTTATTAAGTACTGTTTTATTTAGTATTGCACTAAATTATTCACTATTTTTGTGGGTGGGTATTGCTCTCCATTCTCCGTTTTTGTTCGGAATCAACACTTGGGTGTTCATTGCTAGCAAGTCATGCAAATTCGTAGTATATGTAGCAGTAGGTTGAGGAGGTGGTTAAGGGCTCTCTGGGCTTGTATTACGGACGTCATGGGATCCAGTCTCCAGATGGGGACACGACTGTGTAAGATAATTTGCTCAGCTTGCTTCTGTAGAGTACCTGGCTGTATAAACGGGTACACCTGTAAAAGAGTGTATAAAGACATTGGCCAAATTATTTAAAATAAAAAACTAATAATCTAGGGTTTTGTTTAAATTGGGATGAGATGTTAAATGGTGTACATCTGATTTTTTTCACATCAAAACTGTAGGCACTTAAATTACAGTTACAAGACATATGCGGCAAATATCAAGTATCACAACCTTGCAAATGCTAAACAGATATTTGCATGTGAGCAGCTGTGTAAGACCATTTCTGACTTGCAGTGGGATTGGTCCATAATCATCATCGGTTATGATGGTCACAGGTGACCACGCCCAGTGTTAGGAGTTGCTAGTTGAAAGGAAAATGGTCCTATTGGGACTTGACAAGACCGATGGTGATCATGACAGCCCTTACTTCACTAGAGCAGTAGCTTGAAGCCACAGGCCCTTGTGGTCTCAGTCAGGTGACCTCATATTACTTATGACCTCATTCCGATTTTCTTCAGCACACTGTCCAGTTGTTGATTGGAAGGCAGGCAGTAAGGGAATCACAGGTGCTCCCAGGCCAGGCTGACATGACCTTAAGGAGACCTGTAATTGCTATGAAGTCATTGGAGGAGTGGTTCTGTTCCGTATGGCTGTTAACAGGTCACATGGCTTTTATCTGCTCCTCAGATGTTTTTACTTTGGATCCACCTGAGTGAATATCACTACAGATCTGCATGTGAATAGAATTTTGACAGCCTAATAGTGCTGGAAGAGTCTTCAGCTCCTTCTTTTGACTTGTGTGTAAGCAGCGAGCCAAGGAAAATGGAGTCCTCTTTGTTGTAAACTCACTGACTGACCCCGACTCCTTGTTCTGCAGATCCCACATGGTTATCCACCAATCTCGGGATCCTAACCTGCATCGAGTGCTCTGGAATTCACCGGGAGCTGGGAGTGCACTACTCCAGGATCCAGTCCCTCACTCTGGACATGCTCAGCACCTCTGAGCTGCTGGTAGGTCAGCTGCCCTCTTGGCACCTGTCCCAAGGTGGATTGTGGAGTATTCTGTTCAAAGGCTAGGTGTTGCACATTTACCATGAGGCTCTGTTTTGCAGCTTGCTGTGAGCATCGGAAACACAAGGTTTAATGATATCATGGAGGCAGGATTACCCAGCGATTCTGTGAAACCTCTTCCTAACAGTGACATGTAAGTGTATTGCTGCTGGAGATTAAAATGAGTTTTGCTCATGCATGAACAGTTTACCATTGCAGACAGGAGGTTTATCCAGATGATTAAACAATGGTTGTTCTGTGATACGATTCTAATTGTTTAATTGATTTCTTAGCAAAATAAATGTCTTGGGCTGCAGTTCATTTTTTAACAGCAGTATCATATCTGTTACAGGAATGCCAGAAAGGAGTATATCGTAGCTAAGTATGCAGAAAGGCGGTATGTTCAGAGAAGCGGTGATGAGGACTCCTACCGGCTGTACGACGCCATAAAAAGCAGAGACATCACCACGCTGCTCCAGATATATGCAGAAGGAGAAGACCTGACCAAACCAGTGGCCATCCCAGAGGGACAGGTCGGTGAAGTATTTGAGTAGGAATATCTTTGTGTTACGGATGGGATCTAGAACTTCAGAGGCTCAGGCAATAAACACCTTTGCTTGAATGGAAATTGGGCTTTGTCTTTGTCTTTTGTGGTTTGGGCTCCATTGTTGTAATTGGGATTCCTCAAAGGGATGAACCACAACTGGCCCAAAACTTTTGGGGTTTGGGGGTCAATGTCGGGTGGGTTACCTTAAGCCTGCCACTGGGCAGCATGCCCTGCAACTGTGAGATGTCAATGTGATTGTCTTTGAGAGCTGCAGCAAATCTCCAGTGATCCTGCACTCTGCTGTTGGTACTGTGGGCTTACAGTGAGAAAAAAAACCCAGTAATCTTGCAGTGCATGTTTCTGGACAAGCCTCTAATGTTTTGTGTACTGATGTAAGCGTTTAAAAGGTGCACTTAATGAATAAATAATTAATGATCCCAAAATGATGGGGGCTCTTAAATAGATTGCAGTCAAACCCAGGACCCACAACTGTGAGTCAGCAGTGCTAATGGTAATTCCAATATGCTATTCATTTGGTTTAAGCTCTAAAGCTATCTTCTAAAAAACAACTGCAATTGGCCCTTGTCAGCTACAGATTTGGTCATCATGGAATTTGACTATGCAGAGTTTCCTGTATGACCACGAGCACAAGCTTTTGAGAACTCTTAGTTTTAAGTGTAGAAACTGAGGGGGAGCAATTGTTAATTTAAGTCCATGGAGCTTGGCTACAATCCCATGTTTTATAGCCAACGTGTTGCACGTGTTATACGTGCTCAGCAATTCCTTCATTTTTAACCCGTTTTACTGCTTTTATGGTATTTAAAATCGTGGCCCAAAAACATATAAAGAAGTGATGAAAATATTGCTGTAAGGTCTCAATATATGACATCTTTAGAGAATAAAATAACAGCTTTAGATTAACTTGGCCACGGTAAATCTTTTGCTTTTTTGAGGATGTTAATGTTTTAAAATCAATGACTGGGTTTCAAGGTAAGTCTAAACATTCAATTGTACAACAATCAATTTATTTTTATAGGCAGGCTTTAGTGGCAGTACATTCACTAGACTGTTCTAGTTTCTCTTAAATCCTCCCATGGTAGACATCACAGCCTCTGTCTGTCAGTTTTCACAAACGCAGGTCTCTCATTTGACTGCGGCCCTTTCGTTCAGCGCCGTTAGAAACCGGCCAGCAGTCTAGCCTGGGAGCGCTCCAGGGCTGCGCAGATGTGCAGCTTGACTGCTCAGGACTTCAATTGCAGGGGTCCGTCTCACTCTACAACAGTCAAACAAACAGAGCACATCCGTTAAAGACCCCCTGCTGGCTTGCACATGTGTTTACTGCCATCTGGACACGCAGCCGCCAAAGAACACGGACCTCTCAAGCTTATAGAAACGCCAAACGTCATCTTTGGCCAAACAGCTGTTGAAACTCTGAACTGCAGCCTCTGCCTCACTGATGGCCTTATGCCTGATCTACAAGCAGTAGGCTTGTGTTTCGAACATCATGATTCCTAAGAGCCAGAAACCATGTAAAGCTGCTTTTAAACTACCAATATCTGGAGAGCTGGAAACAAGATGAGACTGGTTTAATTAACAATCTTGTGTGTTTAAGACCTTGGGTTGAATGAAAGCCAGAAGATGCTGTACTCCTTGAAGACTCTACTCTGTGCAGTAAACTGTGTAACCATGAAGGTTTACCTAGCCAAATGCTCTTACTTCAGCTCCTTTGCAGGGTGTTTGTTGAAATAACTGTAGCTGTTAGACCAAATGGAACAATTTGACAGTCCAAATTAAAAGTAGAATTGCCATTTGTTTTTCTTTCTTTATTCCCTAATTTGAAATCGGCTAATTTTAATGGTCTTGATTTGCCACTGTAACTGTAGCAACAAAGAGTGAGGACTATACCAATTGTGTGAGCTCCATAGTACCCATCAGGAAAGTTGCATTGCTCACTGATGCCTCTGTGAGCTCACAGGTGTCCTACAAGGTGAGGAGACCCCAACCAACTCAACTCCTGCAAACTTGCACAGTTGTGCAAAGCTTTCATATTCATTGTCAATAAGAGACATCAAGGCTTGTAATTGGTTTCAGCCTGCCTTCTGAATCAGTGCCTTGTCTGCTTGAACACCTGGGCAGTCCAATGTGCCAGGAAATCATGACTTTGCTGGAAAACAGAAGCAAGGGAATCTCTCTTGCTCATGCATGGTACAATTTGCTATACACATGTTCCTGGAAAACTGTCCAAAGATGTCTCGTCTTGGAAACCAGACATTGCTAAACCACTCTGTCTCCCAGGCCACAGTCTCAAACAGTGTCACCACATCAGTTGGGCCACAGTTCTAACCTGGTATTCACTTCTGTCTCTGAAGCTCTGAGGCTCTCAGGGGTTTAAAGCTGACCATGCTACCAGTCTTTTAGTCCCTGCCAGAGTGTGGTTAAAAGACCACAGTGTCTTTCAGTCTCTCTGACTGATGTCGGGCAGTTTGGATCTCAGCAAATCTGCTTTTGCAGTCTCTCAGGTGTTAAGAGTGCAGGGTTATAATCTCTTTGGGTACAGGAAGACTCCTTTGTCTGCTAGTTTTTGTTCTAACCAAGCTGAACATTCAGTTCCCTAGTCTTAAGTGACCTCTTCATTTATATAGTCAGGTTCTTTAAAAAATAGTTGTTAGGTAGAAACAATTACAAGGATCTGGTTAAGAATGTGTTTCCTTCGATTCAGGACTCGATGGAGGGAAGATCTAAGCAACAGGATGGCTCCTAGGTGAAAATGTGGCTTTGCAGAGTGCTTGTGTACAGTGAAGGTAATTGGCTTTTCTCTTCTGCTCTTGCAGGATCTTGGCGAGACAGCCCTTCACCTGGCAGTGAGGGTGGCTGAGAAGAGCTCTCTGGCTCTGGTGGACTTTCTCGCACAGAACAGGTCAGCAGCTCTGTGAAATCCCATCACCCCTCTCCTCACCACCAGGTGATGTTTCCAGCTGACCTGAATAATTTCGGGTGCCTGGATCCATTTCTACATTCACCAACCCCCTTTTTTTTCCTTCCTAAATGACTGCAGAATATGGCAGGAAAAATACAGAATTAAAAAGTAAATTATGCGGATGTAATGGCCTGCCACTGTAGCTCTCTCTTACAGCCAGCTAAATAACTGAATTATGTTAAATTCTTATGTCACTACTAGGGTTGGACTCCACCCTTTCTGTAGTGGTGCGCAAACTGATAGAACAGAGCTCCTGGTTGGGGAAACTATAGTTCATTACAAGAAGTTTGAGCGGGGATCTGTGCGTGGGCTACAAAGGAACAAGTTAAGGTTAATTCCATGCTGGAGAATAGAAAGACGAAATGCAACATTTGGGCTTGTCTAGTCCATTACATTACAGCAACTGGGTGGAGCAGTCCCTTCGCAAACTGGACATTTTCACTGGACATTTTCCTTCATCTATGCGTTGATCTTTATCTTCAAACTACTTCCCAAAAACTTGATGGCAGAACTGTTATTTGTGGAGGCCTTAAATCTCCACCAGTGCCGTTAACTTAATGATCAGTGTCTTAATTGTAAACATGATTTGTAAAGTCAATCAAATAAATCAGTCCTCAGTTCTTGTTTCAAATTTTTTACATGATATTCCTTTTAGAGTTGTGTTGATAAAAACAGTTTGTCAAACATTGTGTCTAGCAAATTTAAATTGTTTTTGCTAAAAATGTCAAATTAGTGTGTTATAGAATCATTTATCTCAACTGAAAGGCTCAGAAGTAGCAGTGTGATCAACATTTTGAGTCCGTGGCCAGCCAGCAAGTACCTCTTAGAGCTGTAATTAATTCCTCTGGGATTGTCTGAATGGTTAGTAGGTGGCTAGGTCTGTGTATCCTGATTGGCTGGATCTCCAGTTATTGCCTGCCAGCTTGGATCACCCTCCTGCCAGTGCAGTGTCAACTGGAGTGTCCACTCCAGGGACTTGAGCTCACAGGTTGCATTGATTTGTGTGTTAGGGAAAACAGCCAGTGCTGGAATATCGTACAGTAAGTGAAAGTACAGTACTGATTATGGCCATGCAGTGTGTCAACGCTTCCTGTTTTACCTTTCTGCCCAGTGGGTGCCTGGAGAAAAAGATCTCAGAAGGCAACACTGCACTGCATTACAGCTGCCTGAATAACAAGACTGAGTGCCTCAAACTGCTGCTGAAAGGAAAGGCAACATTAAGCACCGGTAAGAAGATACTGCATTCTCCATTAGAATTTCCTACAGCTGCACAAAATCACAAAATCAAATTCATGCTTAAAGAATACAATGCTACCTTACAGTGAAGATGGAAATCATTAATTCTAGTGCAGACAAAGTTAAGATTTGAGCTAGAGATTGTTTTAAATTCTATGAAGTCTGGTAAGTGTTACTGGATTGTCTTAAAGATCAGGTTAAATTTGCCATGGTGGTTAGCATTGCTGCCTCACAGTTCTTGAGTCCTGGGTTTGATTACAGACTGGGGCACCTTCTGTGGGTGAGTCTGCATGTTCTCCCCCATATCCATGTGGGGTATCTCCAGGTGCTCCAGTTTCCTCCCGGTAATCAACGACAATAGATGACGTCCCTGGATTGTGCTTACGTGGGTGGGTTTGTGTGTGCGTCCTGTGATGTACATGCATCTTGTCCACAGTGTGGTCCCGGCTTTTCCTGTGTTTCTGAGATAGGGCTGGGGTTACTGCGACAGCTGGCAAGAATAAGTGGCTTTCTGTTGATGGACAGGTGCGGTTGAAGTTCAAAGTCTGAGCTCATCCCTGTAACGCAAATCAGAGTACAAGACTTACTCTAGATAACCCACCCTAATTCTGCTTCCTTCTTAAATTACAGTATTTAAATTAAACTCAAACAGCCTTTTCTCCCTAAATATACCCTTTAAATTACTTGCAATATTCCTCCCTCCCCCCACACCCCCGGCACTAGCTGTGGTTTAAAAGTGTGGCTATGTATCACAGTTCTGTTTCTTGTTTTTCAGTCACTCTAGCTTTGAAAACATTTTTTTTTTCATATTCTTACCAGATGTGCATGTGACTGGAAATAGACCAGCTGACAGTACTCATCTGGTCTGAGAATTCCTGTCCATAGCATAACAAAATAGGAACAGATACCACAGGCTGGCATTGCTTGTTGTGAGGTCTCATCACAAAGCCTGCCTCATAATCTGCCTTCTCCTGTTCGACGTCATAGTTAATGACAGGAAATGGACGCCTGGTTTTGGGGACTTGGCTTGAGCACCCCCAGAGATTAATTTTGACTGCGTACCAAGGGATTGAGCATACACAAGGCTAAATAACCATTCTCTTGTCTTGAACTTTGTAGTCAATTCAACTGTCTATTAATTCAGATTCAGTTAATTTATCAAATTAATTAACGATGATTTATCGACTTATCAGTGAATAATGGGCAGCTGAAAAGGGATCAGAGCTGGATGGTCCCTGCCAACAAATGAATGTTACAGAAGTTATGTTTCAGAAAGGGATGAACTAAATAAATTTGGAAAACTGGCACTACAGAGAATAAACCCCACAAACTCCAGTATGTGCAATTAATTTGACGCCAGAGGCAACACTGCAGAGGAGCCTGTGTTGTTGAAGAAGGGATTAGAAGGAAGGCAAAGTGTAATAGTAAAGGTTTAAAAGCAAAACCAATCTGATCATCATCATGAAGCTCCTATAACGAACATAAAAGGTTTTGTTGCCACGTAATCATGGATATTCCATTTTACTAGACATTGAAGACTTTAAATAGCTTTAAAGCTACTTAGCAGAAGAGAAGTGCAAAACAACACGTCTTCCTCAACACATTCTTAGGGTTAATGAATATCAGAAAATATTTTATTTTTTTGTGTGTTAAGGCAAGAGGTGGCAGCATATAAATGCTTGGTTAATATGAGTTTGTTACAAGCCCTGCCAACTATTTTGAAAAGTTGGGGTCTATGGGTAACTTCACATTTTTTCTCTACTCACTTCTGTAGTTAACAGCGCCGGGGAGACAGCATTGGACATAGCAAAGAGACTTCACCACACACAGTGCGTGGAATTGGTAAGAATCACAAGTGAATGCTACTTCACTGAGAGGGACATAACTACTGCACACCACAATATATTCCAACATTCTTTATAAAACACAATAAGTAGTAGAATGAGTGCAGTTTATTGCTTTTTATATTTAACATTTGCTATGAATCCACCACTGGACCTCCAATTTGCAAGCCATTTCTTTGGTAAAGAAAACAATTCTGTGCTACAAAAGGAAGCCTGACGGTATCTTGCAAAGAATTAGAAACTGTGACATCGACACAGTAGTGGAAGAAATGATGTCGAAAATCAGGGTAGTGTGGGTGGCGTGAAACTTGGTGATCGTCCTGTCTTACCAGGGACAGGAAGAGTGAATTATCTGTTGCACACTGTAATACTGTATCAGTCTAACAAGGCCTTATTATTGATTAATTTTCACTTTGGATTAGTTTAGTTTAAGGGGCAAGTTTAGAATAATGTTGCTATCTCAGAACATCCTTAAGCCCTGATGGGTTTACTGCCATCATGACGTTGCTTCTGCCCTCTGTATTTGTCCCAGCTGGAGCTGGCCCAGGCGGGGAAATTCAACTCCCAGATCCACGTGGAATACATCTGGGAGACGCAGCAGGAGTACATGTACGACAGTGAGGATGAGCTGGATGAGAGGGTAAGACACAGCTCCTGTTATACATGGCCAACAGGCGATTGCACCCCGAGGTGACCTCAAAACTAAGTGGGCTCATTACAAACTACAACGCTAAACCACACTTTCTCTACACTGTGTTTCTCTTGGACTGTCTTGTTTTTTGTTTTAATCTCAGTGGTCTCTTAAGTGGCCCCCGACTAGCTCCGTTGGTAGAGCATGAGACTCATAATCTCAGGGTAGTGGGTCCGTGTCCCATGTCCCAGGCTAACAACCCTGTCCCATAAAAAACTAATGTTATGGAAACAGCAACAGGATGTTGCTGCCCCTACATGCCGGAAGGCATAATGGGTTAACATCCATGGAACCGCGACCCTCACAAGGAAAAGCGGAGTGAAAGTAAGTAAGCGGCTTACTATGGTGAGGAGTCCCCAAATATTGTCCCTGAAATGCTTGTTGTTTCCCTTTCCGATATACTGTATAGTACCGTCTAAACAGCTCTTTGTAAGTTGTTGACAATGTCCATACAGGTGAGAATTTTTTTGTGTCAAAAACTCCTGTAATATATACCTACAGTATAACACTCCTGACTCAAATATGAGCACAGGACAGGGTGGCATCAGGGTTAATCCTGACTGGGCTGGGGACAGCAGACAAGAGCCCATTTCCTTCTTCAGTAGGCCCACACAGGAACTGAGCCCCGGACACTAGGGCTGTGAATCAACCAGCCATTGTTCCCAAACATGACTAATCCTGCAAGACTTCTGTTCTTCACACCACGGCAATCCATATGAACTGGGCTCTTCTGAAACACAGCAGTTGGTTGAGTGCTAATTCCTCTCCTCAAATGACCTCCTTGAAAGCTGCAATTTGCTTATGAATGCATTTTGAAATATAGTTAAATTAAAGGCTGAATAAAAAAGCCTGAAAAACAGGACTTGGTTTGCACAGACTTTGCTGTTATTATGTTTACTCAGTATGTAAATTCAAATTCTTGTGTTTCTTTGAGCCTTCTGGTGGAAGAACATATGCCTCCTCTTGTTGAACACCTGTCATCTGCACCAAATGTACAGTTGTGCCATCTTACCAAGCTTATTTACAGAGTATATTTACAAATAATATTTACAAATTTATTTGTTTCTTAATAAAAAGCTGTTTTATTTTTTTACAGTTCCTAAATACTCTCGAGTCACCCAGGGGTGAGCAAACAGCTACAGTAACGTTTTTAAATGGGGTCCTCCTTAGCGACTCCGTCCTTTTACTCTGTGCTTGTTTTGCCAGGTCAGCCCGTTACAGAGGTCTCTGCGCTCCACCCTACCTTCTGGGCCACCTCCGACCCGCTGGAGCTATACCAACACCAGCATCTCCAATAAGACCTACGAGAACATTGACTTCCTGTGTCGAAGCCCAGCCTCCAACAGCTCCCCCTCTGAGCCCCCACCACTGCCTGCCAAAAGTATCCAGAGAGGTGAGGGGTTGCACTGCACCACAGTCTCAGAGCACACGGACTGGAGCTGTGCTACACTGCACCACAGTCTCAGAGCACACGGACTGGAGCTGCGCTACACTGCGCCACAGTCTCAGAGCACACGGACTGGAGCAGCGCTACACTGCGCCACAGTCTCAGAGCACACGGACTGGAGCAGCGCTACACTGCGCCACAGTCTCAGAGCACACGGACTGGAGCTGCAGTGCTGCGCCACAGTCTCAGAGCACACGGACTGGAGCTGCGCTACACTGCGCCACAGTCTCAGAGCACACGGACTGGAGCTGCGCTACACTGCGCCACAGTCTCAGAGCACACGGACTGGAGCAGCGCTACACTGCACCACAGTCTCAGAGCACACGGACTGGAGCTGCAGTGCTGCGCCACAGTCTCAGAGCACACGGACTGGAGCTGCGCTACACTGCGCCACAGTCTCAGAGCACACGGACTGGAGCTGCGCTACACTGCGCCACAGTCTCAGAGCACACGGACTGGAGCAGCGCTACACTGCACCACAGTCTCAGAGCACACGGACTGGAGCTGCAGTGCTGCGCCACAGTCTCAGAGCACACGGACTGGAGCTGCGCTACACTGCGCCACAGTCTCAGAGCACACGGACTGGAGCAGCGCTACACTGCACCACAGTCTCAGAGCACACGGACTGGAGCTGCAGTGCTGCGCCACAGTCTCAGAGCACACGGACTGGAGCTGAGCTACACTGCGCCACAGTCTCAGAGCACACGGACTGGAGCTGCGCTACACTGCGCCACAGTCTCAGAGCACACGGACTGGAGCAGCACTACACTGCGCCACAGTCTCAGAGCACACGGACTGGAGCTGCGCTACACTGCGCCACAGTCTCAGAGCACACGGACTGGAGCTGCGCTACACTGCGCCACAGTCTCAGAGCACACGGACTGGAGCTGCGCTACACTGCGCCACAGTCTCAGAGCACACGGACTGGAGCTGCGCTACACTGCGCCACAGTCTCAGAGCACACGGACTGGAGCTGCGCTACACTGCGCCACAGTCTCAGAGCACACGGACTGGAGCTGCGCTACACTGCGCCACAGTCTCAGAGCACACGGACTGGGGCAGCGATACAATGCGCCACAGTCTCAGAGCACACGGACTGGAGCTGCGCTACACTGTGCCACAGTCTCAGAGCACACGGACTGGAGCTGCGCTACACTGCGCCACAGTCTCAGAGCACACGGACTGGAGCTGCGCTACACTGCGCCACAGTCTCAGAGCACACGGACTGGAGCTGCGCTACACTGCGCCACAGTCTCAGAGCACACGGACTGGAGCAGCGCTACACTGCGCCACAGTCTCAGAGCACACGGACTGGGGCAGCGATACAATGCGCCACAGTCTCAGAGCACACGGACTGGAGCTGCGCTACACTGCGCCACAGTCTCAGAGCACACGGACTGGAGCTGCAGTGCTGCGCCACAGTCTCAGAGCACACGGACTGGAGCTGCGCTACACTGCGCCACAGTCTCAGAGCACACGGACTGGAGCTGCGCTACACTGCGCCACAGTCTCAGAGCACACGGACTGGAGCTGCGCTACACTGCGCCACAGTCTCAGAGCACACGGACTGGAGCAGCGCTACACTGCACCACAGTCTCAGAGCACACGGACTGGAGCTGCAGTGCTGCGCCACAGTCTCAGAGCACACGGACTGGAGCAGCACTACACTGCGCCACAGTCTCAGAGCACACGGACTGGAGCTGCGCTACACTGCGCCACAGTCTCAGAGCACACGGACTGGAGCTGCGCTACACTGCGCCACAGTCTCAGAGCACACGGACTGGAGCAGCGCTACACTGCGCCACAGTCTCAGAGCACACGGACTGGAGCTGCGCTACACTGCGCCACAGTCTCAGAGCACACGGACTGGAGCTGCGCTACACTGCGCCACAGTCTCAGAGCACACGGACTGGAGCAGCGCTACACTGCGCCACAGTCTCGGAGCACACGGACTGGAGCAGCGCTACACTGCGCCACAGTCTCAGAGCACACGGACTGGAGCTGCGCTACACTGCGCCACAGTCTCAGAGCACACGGACTGGAGCTGCGCTACACTGCGCCACAGTCTCGGAGCACAAGGACTGGAGCTGAGCTACACTGCGCCACAGTCTCGGAGCACACGGACTGGAGCAGCGCTACACTGCGCCACAGTCTCAGAGCACACGGACTGGAGCAGCGCTACACTGCGCCACAGTCTCAGAGCACACGGACTGGAGCAGCGCTACACTGCGCCACAGTCTCGGAGCACACGGACTGGAGCAGCGCTACACTGCGCCACAGTCTCAGGGCAGACAGACACGAACTGGAGCTGTTTCCTTCCCCCCCCCTCCTCCCCAGGACGCTCAGACCCCCAGATCTCCATCTCCGCCTGGGAGGGCAACCCGCCAGTGCGCCGCTCCTCGAACCCCCTCTCGCAGCGCCACAGCCCCCCCGCGCAGGACGGCCAGGTGCCCCGGACGCAAGCCGCTCCCAGGTCCCCCCGCAACGGCGTGCTGCGCAGCCAGAGGCAGACGGTATTCTGGGAGAGCCAACCCCAGCACGACGGCCGCAAGGCAGCAGGAGACCCGGGCTCCAGCCCCACTGGCTCAGAAAACCGGCTGTCTGTCATCTCCCCAGCGACGCCTTGTGGGCCATTCAGGTGGAGCACAGCCTTGCCGAAAAATACTACTTGCTCTTCATGCAGATCTCGCTACATCACATTACATTAGTCATTACAGAGACTAGTAAACAGGAATCACCGTGCCGCATCTCATCACAATTTGTGGAAACTTGATGACTAACAGTACTTTCATGATTTTGTGAATTTATTTTGTTACTGCGATTTAATAAGCGGTCTGAGAAATTGAGACTGCAGTTCCCCTTTAATACATATTATTTGCGCTGCTGCCACAGAGCTTGTGATTTCCTTCTCCACAGCGCCATCTACTGGACAGCTGTGAGTACTAGCTCTGTGGTTGCAAGTTTAATTCTAATGCGGGGGTTGGCTGACTGTCCTGCTTGTGTATACAGAGCTTTAGAGCTCTGTGTGAAAACTGTGGCCAAAGCTGCTGACTCCAGGTTTTAAATTACTAATACCTTTTTTTATTATTGCATTTACCTGTCTTTTTTCTTTAATTGCACTCTTGCATCAGAAGTGTATTAGACAGATAGATACTTTATTGATCCCGTGAGGGAAATTGCAGTGCAACAGCAGCTTAACACAACACAGCCACAGTGTAACAAATTATATAATAATAGTACAATACATACAATACAATACAAGAGTTACTCACAGTCCGGACACACAACAAACTAGAACAGAACAGTACACAGAAAAATCGCACATATGAATATAAATATAGATGTAAATATAGATATAGATATAAATGTATTGCACAGGTCCCTGGCATATATTGCACAAAAAGAGCTTACGTTGTTCAAGAAGGAAAGCTCCTGGGGCTGGAGTTTAACGTTAAACGCCGGTGCCGTTTCTGTGCTTCCAGCTCGGAGAAGACCACGTCGTACCGGCGGACGAGCAGCGGGGGGCAGGGGAAGTGTGCGGTCACCTCGCCGAGCTGCGCGGAAAGCCAGGAGGAGCTGTACAGTGGCCTGATGGCAAACCCGCCCGCCTCGCCGCCCATCCCTGTTCCCGTGCCGCGCCCAAGGAGGAACGCCATGGTTAGAGCTCCTTTCTCACTGGGGTCTGAGCTCGGGAAATGAGGAGTGGGAGTGGCCTGAGCTTCTGTGCAGCTCTGCATCTGTGGGCTCTTCATTTTCTATCTGCTGTATCTCCTTTCTTTAGACTCGCCAGCTTTGGAGTCGTGGAATAATCTCGTATTGCCTCCTCTGTTAGGAAAGCTGTGGAAGTCATGGCCCGGGTTTCAGAAGATGTGCCCATCTGCTTTCTAGATAGACGGTCCCAAACGTAGACAATTGTGTATTGCAGGGGAGGCCGACTCTGACCCCTGAGAGCCTCAGTAAAAGAAGGCCTGATAAGGTCACCCGTTGTAAAGGGCATTACCCGTTTGGAAATACTTGGAATGTCTTGGTTCAGTTAAGTTGGGAATGGTCTAGTGTGTTCCTTAAGAGAGAGAGACAAGAACCTGGTGTTTTAGTTTCGGGTGATCTTGTAACTACTCAAATCGCCTGACTTCTTAAGCGGTGAAAAGAAAGTGTTTAGAAATGGCCGACACAAAGGTAAAGCAAAAAAACCTGCTGGCCTGTGGCTCGATTCCACTAGTTTTTCCTTGCAGAGTCGGCGGTGTTTGAAAAGAGGCAGAAGGTGGTAACTGCACCTCACTGGCTTTATTACGCTTGCCAGTTGGACAGGTGTGCTAGTCGCAGAGATGAAGCTTGGAGGAGAGGGCAAGCAGAGGAGTAACAGCTACAGAACAGGCGGAGGGAAAGAGGTCCCATTTTAGAGAGGGCAGGGGGATGGGAAGTAAGCTTGTAAAAGGGGGCAAGTGGTCAGTGTTCAGAGGGTGCTTGGACAGACTGCTACCAGGGAGGGGTGCTACAGAATAGTGATTGGAGAACAGACCTACTGAGAAGGGGATGCGGGGGTGGGTGTGGTGTGGCAACCTCAGGAAACCCTGACTTTGCTAGGGGAGTCATTTGTACAGCAATCTCTGGCCTACAGGGCTCCATTCTGAACTGTGGACCTCAACAACAGGAGCCTCTGTTTTTGTCACACCCTGTGAACACAGAAAGTGTGAAAACTGTCAACTGCATGAGACTGATTTGATGAAAGCCTTAAATCAGGTCTACTCAAGAGTGACCCCTCATCTCTCCGGTCAGTTTTGCAGCAGCTAGCTTCTTAATGTGGTGTTCATTTGTTGGATCAATGCAGCAATAAAGGAGCAGGGAGAGGACTGAAGGGACTGCAGATTGAGTTGTTCTGCATTATATGACCCAGTGTAAGGGAAAAGGAGACAGCTTCAGTTTGTCACGGTCCTTTATTAATTATTATTCCCCAGTTGCAGTTGCTTCTATCCATGGATCCTCGTGTTCTGCTTGCAGGTAAAGCCGAGGCAGAAGAGGGTCCAAGCCCTGGTGGACTGCAAGCCGGTCAGCACAGAACAGCTGGCATTTTGCAAGGACGAGGTGATCGTGGTGACTGGAGTGGAGGACGCACACTGGTGGGTACGTGATTCCCGAAGCCCATCCCAGCTGGCAGCGGCTTTGAAGTCTTGTCCTTGAAGCGTGGTGGGGCTCCCTCCAGTAGCCTTTATCAGGAGAGGAAGAGGACTCTCTGTGACCCAGGCCCTGGGGTTAGAAGAAGATGATAATGTCTGTTGCGCAGGTCATCACTTTTGGATCTTTTCGGTAATGGACTTGTACAGGAAGCTTCGTTTGGTCAAAGCCGCCGCCAAAAATGATGATAGAGAATGTGAAAAGATAATGGACGTCATCTTGACTGAACGAATGTGCCATTCATAAGAATTTTCCAGTGTGCATTAACACGTTAAAAAGGTAGTAGTAAACATGGGTGGGGTAGATTTTGGAAAAGGCCAGAGCAGATGTTTGAACTGTGATGTTTAAACTCTTTGTCTGTTTGCTGATTTTCTGTATGTTGGCAGGTGGGTCACATCGTTGGAGACACATCGAGGACTGGAACATTCCCAGTGAATTACGTACACATGTTGCCAGATTAGCACTTCCAAGCTCTTCACACCAGAGGGCACCGACAACCACAGACCAGAGTCAGGTGGGGGAGCAGGAAATGGGACACCAGCTTTTCGTCTGCACCAGCAGTCTGGTCAGCATGGATGAATGTATAAGACCAGAAAAGGAAAGAAAACTGTATTTTTAGATTGTGAATAAGATTGGACAACCAGCAGTTTGGTTGTTGATCTCCATTAGTATGCAGACGTTTTTTGTGCATTTTTTATAAGCTTCAGAAAGTCCATATCACGTCCTCCTGACCTCTTGCCCTGCAGTAGCCTTTGTGTGACGCAAGTTGTGAACTATGAAATCTGATCTCTCATGCCAGCCTTCCTCTCTGGCAAGAGGATGTGTGCTGATGGGAACACTAGATCTTTGCTTCCCAAAAAAACTCCAACCTAACCTGTGTCTGCACATCTTCCTACTTCAGTTTGACCTGCCTGCTTGGAAGTGAGAAACATCACTGCTCGTCAGCCACTTATCAGCACCCTTGCTTCTCCTAGACAAATACGACAGTCTTTGCCTGGATGGACCAAAGAAAGTCTCTGCAGTCTCTGTCCTGCTTGTTGGGAAGTGTATGTGTTCAGTTGACGAGACAAACGTGAATAAGACCCTGAAGAATAGTACAAAATGGAAATGTGGGCAAATCCTGCTCACAAGGGAGGAAGAGTCATGTTTGGATTTTCTCACTCATCGTACGTCCTCTTCAAAACTGCCCAAAAAGTCTTAAAAACAACTTGGAAGTTCTCCATTTACAACTGGTGCAGTGGAGAAATCTCACGTGCTGTGGCCCATACCAGTTGACTGGGTGGTATTCATCAATGACCTAGAGGAATACATAGGGTACTCTGTACTAAACAAGTACAGATGTGTCTTGTGATATTTGCGAAAGCACACAGTGCTTATTTTACTGTAGATATTTGACATAGGAGAAGCAAACAATCTTCCTTAATGTCTTTGACCTTAGTGACTGAATTCTTTGGTATGATTGCTCAGCAAAAACGAAAAAGGACAGAAATGGCTGTCTGCTTCAGAGCTGGAGTTGTAGCTTATTTCAGACTGAAAGCCCACTGCTCTGTGTGCCACACTGTGGCAGCTTGCTCATGGGGTTTGTCGAGATGCTCAGCCTCAGTTTAAGATCCCTCCTGACTGAAATCCAGTTTGACTTGCAAGTTAATGGGACTGCACAGCTGTAAAAGGGCTCCTCCAATTCAAAATATAAAGTGTATTTCTGGAAAGTGCCTCCTGGGGGTTTGCTGGAAAACCTGAAAATCATTCCTTTACCCATGTGTGGAATCCTCATCCTTATGCAGTGGACTGTCTGGCTTTCCTTAACTCAACAGCTCTGACAAACGCTTCAGGATCTGTGGGCTGGGCTGTTAGTGCTGCTTTTATTATTTAATGCTGAAAGATCATATTTATAGCCATTATCCATTTCCGTCGGTCATGTTTAAAGGGATGAGCTCAGAAGCAGTGCCCTTGAGGGGACTCCAGCACCATGGGCATAGAAACTTGTTCTGGAAGTGATCCATAACCAGATTCACACCACCTCCACTTTCTCATAGTTCTGTACTGGTAAAGATACAGTGTCTAAGCTCACAGTGTGTTTCTACATGTCCAGTAAACAGTGCATAATGTAATTGGGCATTGTCTCTTTATACCACACAACAGTCTTAATATGTTTGTTTTTACTTCCTTGGTAAGTTTTTTAAGTCCTCATTCAGAAGGTTCTCATCCTAAGCTTTAAAAAGCTGTTGAATAGCTGTAAAACTCCATAGCTTCCTTTCTCCCTGTATTTGGGGGAAATAGGACACATTGTCTTAGGATCTTGGAGTTGGAAGAAGTAGAAACCATACCCAGAGGACAATGAGGAACCAACACTGCCTGCCCTGCTCAATGAGGATGGTGTCCTGACTTGAGACTTGGGATCAGTGTATTGTATGTTTTTTTTTCTTGTCCCTGAACTATGAACTGTATCAAAAAATAACTGTCACTAAGAAAAGTAAACAGAATCGGTTGCTCTTCATCAAATGTTTATGTTTCTGAGCCATTTGCTTTGTTACAAGGCAGGAATTGATCCTTTAAGCAATGGCAAATTAGATCAAAGTGCCATCAGGTGTGGTAGGGATTGTCACCAGATTACCAAAACTGCAGGACTGCATATCATCATCTTCACCCTATATTGGGACTGCAGGTAAATGTTTGTTACTATTTTTTGTACTCAAGCTGCAGTGGTAACAGGGGTGATCCTTATTGAAAGAGCCCCATGCTGATATGGAAAATCTGGCTCCAACATAAAAGCATAGTGTTGATCTCAAGCTGCTGAATGTTTTAATTTTGTCAGATCATTTCATTAGACTTGGTCTCTGAGCCAGCCTTTTAACTAGAGATAGGAAATCCACTTTAGTGGAATGACTTTCTTCATGGGAAGTTATTTCTCAAAATCCTTCAGAATTTTCCAAAAGCCCATGCTAAAGACTGTGCTAATAGCCTAGCACATTTCAAGGTGCTACCTGTATGTGAAAGACTGCCTTTGTTCTTATTTTGCTGGTGCACCTCATTGAAATAATTTTTTTCAAAGTGTGTATCTTTTTTATTAAAAAATGCTTCATCCACTTGATGAGTGAATTGGTCATTCAATAAGCTGTGTGCTAAACTAATTTCCGGTAACCCTTTCCAGTAAACCTGATCCCAGTGATAGACATAATGAACATTCTGTAAAAAGCAACATTTGCGAGCACTGCTCAACAAGACGTCTTTCATCGTTTCAATGAAACACTGACCTGACTGCTCATTATGTTCAGCACAATTGTTGAGTTAACACATATCATCCTAGATCATCATTTTCTATGGTGAAAAAAATCGATAAGCACAAAAACTGTACTTCGTTATTCTACATAGAATGTGGGGTATTTAAAATGTCATTTGTTTCAGTATATTTTAATTATGTGATGAGTTGATAAAGCCCCTCAGCAAGCTGTTGGGCTGTTGGATTCTGGGAGTAACACTATGCCTTTGCTGAGTACAACATTCAAGTGTCCTGCTATCAATAACACTTGTGCCCCAAAGTTCTTAAAATGCATGCGTTTGCAGCAAGATGTGCCTTGTGTTTCACCTATTGAGAACTAAAAATGCTGTCAAAATGCCTGTGCATTTTGTCTCTTCTGCACTAAACAGTTTCCTCGGATTTCAGCTTGTGCAGCTGGAATGGGCTGAAGTCCCATGATTCAATGGTTTTTCGTTGGTTCTCTCAACTGTATGTCCTCCGTCTGTCAGCATCTTTATCTTAAAGTGACCAGCTCTTCCTGCGGACATTTAGAATGAGTAAATAACCAGAACTGCCTGATTTTCCAAATCCTAAGCACATAGTCTCCTTTCTTTCCGACAGCTGTCTGCAGTGAATTGTGTGTCTATATAGAGAATCCTTATTCCCAGATGTATCTAAATATCTGCCTATTGGTACAGCACATACAAATCTGAAGGATGCGCTGATATTTGGCCCAGGATAACTTTTGGAGCAAGGGTTTTGAGGCCTGCATAAAGCCTGTGTTTAACTAATGGCATGTGGTCCTGCAGTTTAGTTTAGTTTAAGTTCACCATAAAGCAAAATGCTGGTTTAGAATATTCTACTTTAAACAATCCATACACTGTCATAGCACTAGTTTTGCAAACCAACAGTGATTATTTTTATGCTGTATATACTTTTACAGACCTCATTAGGGTGTACAGTACCTCATTGACTAGGATTAGGAGTGATGTGTATTGACGTTTGTCTGATGGATCCCAGAGCAAAAGTGGGCACGATATAATTTGATTCATTGGACTAGTGTACAACAAAGTCTTCACATTCATGAGGATTCAGTCGTAGCCAAATTCACATATAACATATTAGTCCACTCCATACCCCTGCATAAGGTATTACAGTATATACAGTAGTATGTAAGACATAAGTAACCTTCCCTTATATGATAATTAAAGTACTAATGCAATGACATCCAGTTAATTTAAATTACATTGATAATGTAAAAGAAACAACAGTGATGACAAACAGTAATCAGCTAAAATAAATCCCACCTCTGTATCCTGCCTGCACTTTCTCCACGATCAGCACACCCCACTGTAATCAAACTGTCAGTGAGCCTGTGGAATTGTCATTCCCCACACTGCTGACACGGAACCTGGAGCGTTCGTTACAATGTGAAAGGGCCGCGCTGAGATGCAGAGGCTGGGTAGTTGGGCAGGGTGTGGGGAGAGGCTCACTAGCTAGGCTCATCTTGCAATCCTAGGGTGTCGTGCTGCTGATTTGAAAGCTGCAGTTAGCAGCTTTCAGCTCAGTTTCAATCTGCTCTGCTCTTCTTCCATACAAAATCCCATCTGCCAGAAAAAACAGAGAATCGGCAAATGTTACATATGCAGATGTCTAGACCCTACTGTATATTTCTCTCTTTGTCTCGGGTTTTGCACGTTTTCAATAGGCTTGTGTTTTCTGTGGTTCTGAGGAGGAGTGAGGTTTGTCAAAGTGCTCCCTGGTTTCAATATAAAGACCCCTACAGTGTGCAACAGACCACACATGTGCTCCCTAATATACAGTAGATCAGAATCAGAAAGAAACAATAAGGCCTTAAAGCCTTAATTGTTTAGCTTTGTTTAATGGATTTTTTTCTCTCTTTCATGCTGGCTCCATTTTCTTAACGTTACAATTTCTGTTGTATTATGCATTTGTATGGGTTTCTAATGACTGTTGGCAGGTTTTTTTTTTTTTGAGAATTAAACTATTTTCCTAAGGTCTTCTTTATCTTTATCTTCTCTGCAACAGTAACTTAATTCATTTTCTCCTTTTACTCGGTGGACATTGCAATTAAATTCAAGCTTTATTGTCCCATGGGGAAAATGTATTTATGTTTTAAGAGATTACAGAGCAGATGAAAGATTTATTTTTGGGAGACACAGAGCTGTGAGGGTGAGCATCATGCAAACATTTGTAACTAAATATTAATTACAGACACACAACTGTGCTGCACCAAACCACATTCAGGTGATATCTTTAGGATATAGCAGTTGCTTTTTATCAAGAGACAGACTCTTTTGCATATCATTTGCAGGGTTAAACACAGCAATGGTCTTGCCAATTTTTACAGCTGGTTGGACTGGAGCAATTGGGGTTAGATACCATGTTTAACAGTACAACAGAAGTGTTCACAGAGGGGACTTGAAACCACGATCTCCCACTTATGAGCCCAGAGTGCTAACTTCTACTCTACATTAAGCACCCAAGGTAAGAGATGGCAGTTTGTTGGCAGAACCTGGACTTGAACAGGAAGCCTCCTGGTAATAAGCCTTTTACCATATTCTGACCTGTGTCTAGAGGTCAATAAGGCCTCTATTGTTTGTTTATAGGTTCACATGCAATGTATTAATTGATTCAATAAGTAATTAGTGAATGACTGAGTGCCATATTTTCATATGGGGTTGATTTACATCAGTTTGGTATATAAAAGGTGTGCTGCATGGTGGTGCAGTGCTCAGAATTGCTGGAGTGCTGGCAGGTTAATTGGCTTCTGGGAAAAATTGACCCTGGTGTGCATGTGTTCCTTGTGATGTCCAGGGTGTACCCTGCCTTGTACCTGTTGCTTTCAGGGGTAGGCTCTGGCTCCCCTTCGCCCCTCTACAGGGTAAAGCCAGTAGACAATGGATGGATGGTATGTGGAGGGACTTGGTGATGGGTTGTTATAGGGTAGGTCTTTGTGTAGTGGGATCATGGGATGTTGCTGAATAAAATACTGTGCAAGGAGACTTTGCTGTCCATCATGGCAGGTACCTCCACTGTCATAGATACCCTCCATAGCAATGTGATGGACAACCTCCACTGTTCTCCTCTGTGATGCAGTCTGCAACTCGCAGTGTAAGAGCTGGGAGGACAGGAATGATCATGGGGGAAAAAAGGGAAGAAACTCCGAAGAGCACAGAATGCAGTTTCTGTGAAATTAACTGTAAAGCTACAACAGCACAATCATTACTCACCATGGCCTTATTTATTATTCATGGGAGAAAAACATCAAAAGGAAAGTTTAAAAATGAACGAGGCTGGTTTCCCCAAATAGACAACATGAATATTTCAGATATGATGTATTTTCTACCAGTATAAGTCAGAAAGCCTTTCTATTTCCATTCCTCATCCTTGTGACTCCCACTGGTATGGGACTCAATAATGTATGAAAAGCCCAGAGATGATAAGAGAAAAACCCTTCTGTGGCAACTGTGTGCCTATTCTGCCATATAGTGACTCTCCTGGGAGAAAGGACCCTGTGGAATACTGAGCCTCCACTCTGTTCACACTACAGAAGATGAGGGTGTGAAATGGCATGATGCAATACCTGTCGGCTTCTTTCGTAGAAATCTCCAGAGTTTTACTGTGTTTGCAATGCAGTAATTTGATTGAAGTCATTGAGGGGTGGAAGGAACACTGTCAATTAACCAAAAGTAAGAAGGAAAGAAAATTTAAATTGTCACTTAATGTCCTATTGATAAACCTACTGTACCATAATATTGCCACACAGCTGCAACCTGTATCTGACTGGTTGTGCATGTAGGTCAGAAGTTGGTTGCCCTTGAGTATTTTGAGCAGCTCTCTCTTGGGCAAGTACTGTATATTGCAGCCTTCAGTAATTTCATTTCAAATCTGAGTCAGATGAAAAGTTGTAGGAAAAACTGTTCTACTTGGTAAACTCTCTTAATGTTGTCATTTAATGTACAACTACATGTACAGTGGTGTGAAAAAGTGTTTGCCCCCTTCCTGATTTCTTTTTTTTTTGCATGTTTGTCACACTGAAATGTTTCAGATCATCAAAAAATTGATATTATTAGACAAAGATAACACAAGTAAACACAAAATGCAGTTTTTAAAAGGAAAAAAAAATCCAAACCTACATGGCCCTGTGTGAAAAAGTGACTGTATAACTGCAGTCAACATTTCATAGTTCATTATCACTATCATTTTTCATTTGATTGAAAGCTTGTCTAAAGAAGACAAAATATGAAGAATTTCCAAGAGTTTGATGGTTTTAGGCGCGTTTATTTTTGGTTTCAGGAACATTATGAAATCTGATGACTAGAGGGCTTCAGGGAACGATTGTAGGATTGCTTTGTTGAAAACCCAGCTAGGGTTAGGGTTAGCATTCCCACAAAACGTAGACCTTTTTTGCGCTCAGTAATGCATTTTGGGTCCCAAGGGGACTTTAGGAAGAGCTGTAATTTGCTCTTATCTGCAACTTTTGTTTAGGACACTTTTGGATGTAGATGTTGAATAATGCACCGCTTTTGTGGTTGTGCTCAAAAACATTTAGATGAAAAGAAAACCTGTTCTAAACTCTCTTCATTTTTTTATGTAATGTGCAACTACATGTATAACTGGAGAGAACATTTAATGGTTCTTGTAACCCACACCCTATACTAGCCTGAAATGAATTCTCCTTTCAATATCATTTTCTAGCATGTTTGTAGCTGATTGAAAATTTAACTTTAGTAAACACATTTTTGAAGAAGAAGAATTTTGTCAATGGTTTTAGGCTCAAATTTTGTTTGGTTTGAGGAACCAAATGCCTAGAGGGCTTCAGAGACAGATTGCAGGATTCCTTTTGTAACGAATATACCCCTGCATATAACAGGGATCTAAGCCGCCTGGGCTGGGGGAGGTCTCCCTTAGCTCAGCTGGCAAGTTCCCTGTTTGAACCAGAAAGCTGGTTCATATCTTGAGGGTCACAGTAGGATGAAGGCTGTGCCAGGGATATAATACATATGGCTATACTGAGAGCACAAATTGCACGCTGCCTGGATGAGAATTGCAGGGTCACTGGAGGCAAGACTGGACAGGAGTGGGTCTCAGTCCTGCTTCTGGAGGACCCCTGTGACTTTAGGCATCATTACCAATTGAGTCAATTTATTTCAATTTGAGGGCTTTTTGAAAATTCTTTCCTGTTCTTAAGAACATCAATGAGATTTCTAATTGGTTATACTCGGTCAGATGGTTAGCTAGCTAAAACATTACCAGTTGGACTTAAGCTGAAGGGGAGACACTGCTTTACAGATACAAAGTCATTTCCACCTTTGTCTGTTCATCTTGAGTTGATCACCTAAAGTGTGATTGATGTTTAGCCAGCAATAAGGGTACAAATTCTTATTAGCAAAATAAAGAGAGGCTGTGTAGAGTTCTGTGCCCTGTTTTTGTTGGAAATAATGCTCTTTATGGTATTTTTTAAACCAAGGACTGAGGGCAGAAAGTCAGATCAGTAATAGGCACCAGTGATTAAGGGTCCACTTGGATCAAAAGTAAGCAGATACAGGATCCTTCTGCACCAGGACTGACAACTGCTGCTTTATGGTGACCAATCAAAATCTATCTGTCCTTAAGAGTGGTAGGAAACTGAATTGCCCGGATAAAACTGAAGAAAAATTGCAAACACTAGGAGAACATGCGGACTCTGGGCAGATAGAGATACCCAAGACTAGATCTGAGCACAGGAGGTGTGAGCCAGCAGCACTAACCACCACCCTGTTTTATAACCACAACAAAATCACGCAGTAGTAGAATTATAATCGCTGCTGTGTGGATAAAAAAAAACATAAATGTTACAGTTTTGCATTCTATCCATTGGTAATTAAATAATTATGCTTCACAGAAAAGAAATACGCCAACAAGCTTAGATAAACTCTACATTTCCTATTCCATAGTAGGTGTTTCAGCCTACCAGTGCTTATACATCCTTAAAATAGACTAGAAACACACAAACTGCTTGGCATGCAGTGAGGGGCTGGCAATAAGACCATGTCTGTTGTTCTGCAGGAAGTTACAAGGGCCAGAAGTGCTGAAGTCCCTTCCCTGGTTTAGTGTCCTTCTGGGAACACTTTTTCAGGAATTCATTTTTAATGTTTGGTATCTGTTTCACACCTGCGAGGCAAGACTGTTTTCCAAAGATCTTTCATCACCAGGTCTTAGCACTGCTTTTCTAAGAGACTAGTCCTGAGAAGAATGGAGATGGGTTGCAAAGGGAATCAAAAATTGAAAGATTGTAATGCCAAAAAGTTTAGATTCAATTTTTTAATTGGTCTTTAGGATAAGTTCTGCTGTTGTAATCTCCTAGTCCAATTTGATAGGAAACTTCAGTTCAGGCACTTAAGGACACTTAGATATTATTACCTTCACTCACATTTTTATATATATATTGATTTCTTAACTGCCAGATTCCCGTTAATGCTGTGCAGTTCTATGCATTGAAATAAAATCTACCTCTCAGACCCAGGGGTATGAGATGACTTGTTCTATTTATTGAAACTGGAAATTATCTTAAGATGAGACAGTCTGGGGCCTCCTGTGTGACTCAACCAGGAAAGGCACTCCCCAAAATGCTGGTCGATGTAGTCTAATCTAGTAACTGCAGTTACTAGTTTATTTTTAAAATCCTGTTCTGATAGAACAAGAGAAGACAAAAAAAAAAGTAAAGTTAGATCTGACTAACGGATATTGTAATGGTCAAACAACCATCCTTTAGACACTTTAGTGATTATGATCCCAGGTTCAAATCTACGGCATATTATTAGACAACTGTGACCCGAATTCCCCAAGTGGAAGCACACAATTGGCCAGGTACCTTCCAGGACAGGTTGGGAATAGTCAGCCAGCGGTCTGGCTGTGTCCACCTCAGCACCAGCACGTTTGCGGTGCTAGAGAGAGACACTCATCTTTTCCAGTGGGGTCTGAAACTACTCTACATGTTTGTGATGCTTAGATCATGTTCAGAGAGGAAAGGCATAAAGGTGCACAGGTCAGAGGAGCCTATCTGCATTTCCTCATTCTCCCCCGTGTGCTTATGTTAGGTTTGATACCATAATATGAGACATGAAAAATGATTCAGATTCGTCTGATGATGATTCAGTGTCCTAAAAATTATTGATGATTCAAAATTCTGCTTTGCCAGAATGATGGGAATACTAAAAAGCCGCAAGCCTTAAGAAATACCTTCCTTCTAAGATGAAAGAAAGCGATGAGAAATAATTATGGATTTGCACATAATTTTATTACACGGTCCACTCTCCCACGTTTGTTGATGTGCCATTATTTCAGGACCGGTCATGATGAGCTCATATTGGTAGTGTGTGGGTGGAAAGCTAAGCTGAATGTCTTCCTCTTTTTGTCTAGTTTATTTTTAAAATCCTGCATTCTAATAGAGCAGAAAGAAATCTAAGCAAACTGTTACAAGAGAAGACAAAAAAGGTAAATTTAGATCTGACTAATGGATATTCTTATGCCAAACAACCAGCTTTTAGTCACCAATCTTTCAGCAGATATTCCTCAAATGTGAATTTTGTGTGTATGGATCCCAGGTTAACATGACCATCTTGGGTCTTCATGTGCTGACTCAGGGATGTTCTTAAGGAGATGGCAGATTTTCATGCTGGAATCAATAGCATTGATTTTGTGGAGGGGTAGTTGGGTGCAGTCAATTCAATTTACCAATAACTTAAACTAAAGAAAATGTTGTTGAGTAGTAGGGGCCAATGTGTAACACCTCCTGGAAAGCATGGTGCACTGTGGTCATGCGAACCTTTCTGACTCAGGTCCTTGGATAATATTGAGCTATTTTTCCAATAAGACAGAAAGGACTGCTAATGATGTACATTGTAATTACTGCTTATGCATTATTAAATGGAATAAATGGATAATGATGCATAAAGGGGCTCCTTGTCTACAGCCCTTCGCCGTTGATCTAAAATATTTAAAAGCACCTTTAAAAGGACATTTTAATGTTTAGTAAAAATGTTTTTGTAGTCAGAGCTGGGCACCTCAGTAAAGTGGTTAAAATCCAATAACACTTCCTAATATCTGTGGGAATATGTCTCAGCATAGTCATGCTCATGGCCTGAAGACAACTTGAAGTTCAACTGTATTTCTAAACTTTGTCCCGTAAACTGGAAAGACAATATGTTGGCCTGCAGTAACAGAGGCGGAATTGTGAAATTGTTGGTGGCCATGGGGTGTCTGTGGTCAGGTGTAAGGAAAGTTATCAACCTTGTGGCAAAACCTAAGAAGAAATACATGATGTTGTGTTACTTTCATAACATGCGATAAAATGTGGGGTTTTTAAGGACTGCCGAAATATCTTGTTAATCTTTGTATTTTGTTTTTAATTGCTGTACTTCCCCTTTTTGTGAGCTCTCTTGATAATTTTTTGCCTTGATCTGACACTTTTCAAATTTTAATCAAACTTTTTTTTACAAAGGTGTACTGTACCTGTAAAATAGGTTTGTTCTCCGACAAGCCAGAGATCGTGCTGACTTCGTTCTCTGGTGTTGGACAGCTGTAATACATTGGGCAAAACACACCAGCACTTGTGAGCAAACGAAAACTCCGGTCTTTGGAAAAACTGGAATCCAGATGCAATAGACACACTGGAGTCCTGTGTAAAATACCCCCTCCCATATCCGACACACATATACCTACACCAGAATTTCAATATAAATCCATGGATTTAACTAGGCACTGTCTCCTGAGCTGGATTAGCAGTAAAGACATCTGTAAGGGCGGATTAGAATGTTTTACAGAAAAAATGGTCTCATTATCCATTTCAATTCCCTCATTTTAATGGCTCCTAATGGATATTCCCTCTTGGCAAAGAGCCCCTGTTGACCTCAATTTGGAAGACACTGGATGAATAACTTTATTTACAGACAAAATTACAGACAGTTGCTGACCATAAGTTGTGCAGGTCACTGCTAGTTTCATTTTGAGATAATACCATAAAAAAAGAGCAACCTCCATGCCTCATGGGGCCACAAAACTGTATTGACACTCCTCAGTGAGAGAACTGTAGATTGTACTATGTTGTTCTCTATTAATAGAGTGTACCTCAGTGCACATTAGGCTTTTCATGATGAACACTTGTGGTCCAGTGCTACTTGTACAATTAAGAAATTTCTGTATCTACACAATGGTTTTATGTGACTAAATAACTCCTGATTAGTCTTCTTAAGGATGGCACAGTGGCACAGTAGTTGGCATTGTTGCCTTCAGAGATGGGGCCTTGGGTTCAATTCTAGACCTGGGGTGTCTAGAACTGTCTGTTTAGAGTTATGTTCTTCTCATGTTTGTGTGGGTTTCCTCTGGGTGCTCAGGTTTCCTCCAGATACATACTGGTAAGTTAATAGGCTTCTAGGAAAATAGGCAATGCTGTGAGTATGTTTGTGTCTGTGTCTGCCCTGTCTGTCCCTTTTCTTCACATCTTGCACATTTAATACAAACAAGAAATATAATGCATGGAGTTTAATTTTGGGAGTGGTGTTCATAGATTGTACGACAAAGAAACTGATTTCACTCTGGTTTTTGTTAGACTATAGGTGGGGACCTACAGTATGAAGGAGGAGTTCTGAATCATTTTCCTTCTCAACACACGTCTTTGGCACCTCTTTTAGCTCGTGTGTGTCCACTGGAATAACAACAGGGGCTGTTTTAATCTTTTACAACTTGTTTATGGTAAGATGTTCAGCCTTCCCCTCAGAGAGCTTTCACATGTCTTTGCTGCTCAAGGCCTGACTCTTGGGGCTGAGGTAGGCCTCGCAAACACCAGGGACTGGATTTGAAGGAGGAGGTTTTTCTGCATCTTGAAAAATGAGCAGACGGTGGTTAGCCATTGCTGTTTCCCCCTTTTCCCTGCTCTAAAATCACAACCAGTTAAGGCTTTTTTGCTCAGAGTGGAGTTTGGGCTGTTGGAATTTCCCCAGTAGAAACACACCCCACTGAGCACCTCTTGAGTACTATTCACAACTGTAGGGGTGTTAACCTGGCACCCTGGTTAAAGTCCACTCTGTGCTTGTGTGATATGGCCTCCCTAATATTCTCCTTTAATTCAATTGTGAATTGACTCCCCTGATCTGCTATGCAGATCTTCTGCTATGCAGGCTGCTGTGTGTCGCTCCGGTGGGTGGTGGATGAAGTCCGTCACCTCCTAAATGTGATTACTTTGTGATGAAAATTTAATCTAAGTAGCTGAGGGACGTGCAAATGCAGCACAGCACTTTCCGATCTTGATCCTTTTCTATTTAACTGCATTTCTTCCTGGCTTGATCTTCCAAGTCACTTTTAACAGGCTGTGAGGGGCAGTGCACATAAACAGATTGGATAAACCATCAAAGACAAAGCTGCTCTTCTCAGATAACCTTTATTTCACAATTAAAACCTCATACAGACATTCTGCTCAGTGTACATTCATCTTTGTGTGGCCACAGGTTGAGATTGACATGAATCCACATTGGGTACAACCACAAATCGAAATGCATATACACCGTCCCACAAACATTTGTTCAACAGTTTGAGCCATCTCTCTCCAAAGCATGACTCCATGTTGATGTTCTTGATCCTTTCTAGTTAGCGGGAGTTAGTTGATGGTGTTTCCTCTGTGGAGACTGATGTCTGGAAGGCTTTACAACAAATCTAATGCTAAATCCTTTCCAGGGACAGCAGAGGTGGCAGTAGCTGTTTTGCAGAGACAGGCTGTTATGTTCTTGGTCTTCCTGGTGTCCAGTAGCTGTATTATTGAAGGCAGGGTGTTCAATGTATATTTCCACTTGTTGCCATATAGTTCTGTGAGAAATGTAGTCAATCTAATAGGCAAACTGCTTGCGGTGCTACAGCATTCTCTTGTTAAATGGTTAAAGTTTACATGCCTCACATCTTTTTTTCGGCAAACAACACAGTCATGTGCTGGTAGGGAGTTACAAGTGGTTGGGGACTCATGACACTTCACTCAAAAACATTCCTGTCGTTTATTAAAAGTAATTAACAGCTGTGCCTTTCTGTCTCCCTTAAAAAATGCCAAAGTCTGAAGTTTGTGCACGGTCAACAAAAACTTAAATGTACATTCGTACTGCTTGTGGGCCCACATTTCTTTGGGAAAGTGTTTTTTACATAGTGAAGAAAGGAAAAAAAAAGGTCCAGTACAAAGTAAATACAGTGCAGCTGCATTCCTGTTTAGAGTGATAAAGATGTGGCTGCACTAATCATTCTAGGAATTTGAAGTGCATTTTAAAGACTACACCATTCAGTAAAAAAACAATGAGTAAGGCATTATAATGAACATCACAAATGATCAGCAATACATCAGCATCTAAAGATTCCTAAGCTTGGTTAAGTTAGTATATAGTTGAAGCATTTTTTAAATGCTAAGATTTAGTTTAGTTCATTCATAAAAGATCCCTAAACAGACACATGAAATATTTGATACTTGTTTACCTTAGAAGCTCAGTCTGATTTATCTAAGAAATCTAGATTCAATAGTAAGCACTTAATGATGTAAGAGCCTTAAGATGTTCCTATGAAACCCTCACCCATCACTCAGCATTTTTTATTCCCCACATTTGTCTTTAGTGGCTCTTTGTGATGTTTGCATCCTTAAACCTGAGGAGACAGACACGGCCTGTGACCACGGCTCTGCAGGTACAGTAGCTGTGCAGATCTGTCAGAAGGTCAGTGGGGGGTCAGGTTGATTGGTCAGTCAAGAGTTCCCATGCTGAAACCCAGATTACTGCAACTTCCTGGATGTCTGTGAGAGACCTACTGCGCCACCACTCAGTGCTGTTTCTCCTGTCAGCTGCCATGGAGTTCACAATGTGTCAAAAGACAAATGGTTTAAGTGCTGGACTGGGGGAGCATGGCTGCCCTTTCTCCTTCACTTCTTGCTGTGCAGGAGTTGTTGCTCTCTGTTGAGACTATAAGAAGCAGTTGGTTGCCTTAATATGATGTGACAGGTAAAGGTGATTATAAATTGAGTGGGTAAAAAAAAAATATGCAAGAGTGAGAAAAGAAGCCTGTCTCTATTGTATTGTTTATTGTTTTGTTGTACAGGGCCAGCATCAGATGGAAGATACAGCACTGCAATTCATGGCGGGTCACTGTCACATAGGCAACACTGGCTGACTTAAACCCTTTGGCCTTCATTGTACTGCACTAATATTGTACTGTCAGGTCACTGGATGAGCTGGATCACAGTTGACTGATGGAATAGCCCACACTTGAACCAGTAACATACTGTATAAGCTGCAGTGCATATGAACTTGCCCAGTGCTCCAGAAAAGCACTTTAACTAAGTGAATCTCTCTTTAGCTCCCTGACTTATTTTTCTATTGTGATTCCGAACTGAAATTCTCAGATTATTGTGGAATGGGAAAAAAAAATTCCACTGTCGTATTGAGCCTGAAGCAACTGTGAGAGATCTGCACTGAAGCACATAAGTAACAAAACAGAAGAGTCATAATCTATAACATGACTCAAGCAGGAGTGACTACAGCACAATTTGGCTGGATTTTACCATTGCAAAGTAAAGGTGCCCAACAGTCAACTGAGAGTATAGGAAAATACAATAGCTAGTACACCAGGTTTTTTACTTTTGTATTTTCTGAGCAGAACACCAGTTTAATAATTCAAAGACGGCTTGTTTTATCTGGCAGGGATACGGAGGTAAAGCAGAAGCATTGAAGCTAGGCTACTCTAGTGTACTCTGTGCGGATTATATCCAGCTAGAACGATGGTCTCTGGGGTTTTTCTGTTTGTTTCAGGCTCAGAAACGTGCCAAACACCCTCTTACTAGTGTGAGATCTCTGCTGAGGTGTTGCTAGGTTTCTGATGCTCAAATAGCAGAGCCAATGCATTGCCAGCCTAGAATTAACAAAACTAAATGTCACTTTGCACACCTGCAAGAAGTTGTAAAGCCAGTCAAGTCCTTTTTCTGTGTGGCACTGCTTCAGGGCTTAAAGGACCAGCTAAGAGCCTACCACACCGACCGTGGAGTGAATTACTCAACTTTGGCCCTGCTCCCTGGCTTTAGACAGACAATAATTTAAAAAGATCTATAAATCCTTCAGGATTATAGCTACCTTCCAGTGGTCAGGAAGCCAAATGCCATAATCCTAAGAATTAAGAGAATCTCCAGGTGCAGGTGCTGATTCTCTATTGTAAATGGATACTACATTCCATTTTTTTTTAATTGGCTAAGGCTCAAGAACAGCTAAGAACTGGTGCTCTATGAAACAATAGCTTTTTAAAAATTTGTTGCTGAATGCGTATTTCATTTTGCAATGCCAACCTTGCCCAGAGAGAGTTTCAGTGCCCTTTGAAGACTTGTTGCTACAGTATACAGTATACAGTCTTTAATGCTGAAGAACAATAAGTGTAAAAGGTGCTTATAATGTCAGTGGGGTCATTCCACAGATTTCAGTCTTGTTCAGTCCCACATGCCATAACTTTCCTCACATCCTCTATCACAGGAGCTCGCACAGGAAAAGTGGGATTGTTGTGGACTGCCTGTTGAGAAACATCCAGCATTCTGTTCCAGGTGATTGGAGTGCTTAAAGAATCAGAGCACAGAGCAGAGTGCTATTTGGAAATAACTAAAATTGCTTCAGTTATGACTTCATTGTTACACCATCCGTTAATGCATCATGTCTCCAACTCTATAGCAAGGCAGCTGTAGAGCCAACTTTGGCATAGCAAGTGTCTTAGCTGAGTGTATGGTAGGTCCAGAAAAAGAATATGCTATTTGACTTTGCCGTTTCAAAATATTGGCAAAGTTTCACTGATATAAAATTTTAATATCTGCAGTGGCAGAATTCTTTAGCTGCAGTGGTTGGTTATGCTGTTAGGTACTGCTTTCTCATATGCAGGTCAAAATGTAGGATTCTTTTCTCACAAGATGGTCGGACTATGCGTTTTCCTGAACAAATTGAATCGGCAGCCAAGAGGATAGTCTGAGGGAGTGTGGGGGTGTCTCCCAACTCCACTCACACCTAGTAAAAAAGAAGAAAAAGCCATCTCTCCAAGTCTGATTTCTTTAACTACAACTAGAAGGCTGCGAGAGGCATTTTAGTTCTGAACAAACAGGCATGTCAGCTGAAGAGCATGTTAGTGTATTTCCCCTGTTTGAGTCTGCAATCACAAATATTAGAATACCTAAATATACAGCAAGAGTTCTTTCTCTGCATTGTACGTTATTCTACTGTGAGAATTTGGAGTAGCGGAATGAGGTAAGTTGCATTGGATAGATTGTAGTAATGATATGAACATTTGCTGCTTGGGGCTAAGGGACTTGGTAGTGAGTGCTGCAGAAAGCAGTGGCGAATTAGAATACAGGTATGATGAGGCAGATCTGCAAAGCACAGTGGTACAAAGATGCACGTTCCGATTGATTTGATCTTCCTCCGCCCTCCTCAGCGCTAAGAGTCAATAACGTGATCGAATAGGAAGCTCTTTAGGTACACCTCCACTGTGTCCCCTTGCGTGCAATGTGCTGGTGTCAGTGACTCACTGAAGCAGCACTCCAGCCTACATGCAGTACTGTGTCCATCCCACAGAAGTGCTTGACTGAGGAAAATGTTTGATAGCACCTCTCCAACGATTTTATGTCTCTTGGAGTCACGGAGGAAGCATGACTGGTGTTGGTAATTGCTACATTTAAGAATTTCACAAAGCAAAAGAACCGGTGCAGAATTAGTGGCACAACTACATATCAAAGCCATACTCCAGCCCTTTTAGCAGTCTGTTACATTAGCATTTATGAATTTATCTGCTGGCTAGAGCCCAAAATGCATATGCATAAAGCTGTTATAAATTGATTTGAATCCTGAGAGTAATGGGGTGTCTTCTTGTTTTACTGGTTTCAACAAAGAAATGCATAGTTGCTTAGTTTAAAAAGCAAATGTTGCCTGGCTTTGGTGGCTAAATGTTGCCCCTCCCCATTATAGAAAGAGAATCAATTCACTCAAGCAGTAATGGAGGAGCCCCATTCCCTGGGGTCTTTTGCAAGAAAGCAGAGGAAGTACTGTATGATCTTGTTTCTGTTCGGTTCCTCAATTTCTGGCACTTAGAAAAAGAAATCATTCGCTCTAACTGGCCAAGTGAAACAAAACTAGCTATGTTAACTTTGAGAAATGGATGCTTATGAGCCCTCTGTTGTGCATTAGCTATAAAACTCTCACGGTTTTAACTATACCCCTTTATGTGTCACTCAGTAAAACAAGCTAAAACTACATAATAAAAAATCCTTTTAAAGTTATGACGAATGAAAAATTCTACTTTCTTTAAGCAATATGTTCTCTTCACCACATTTTTCATTCAGTTGTATAGAATCATTCTATAAAGCAATCCACTGTATTTCTACAGTCCACCTTTCTGCATCCATCTTTTATCAGGGCATCACTGATCCAGTGGAGGCTGCCTGCAACATGGCTACATGGATCCTTTCCCAGAAGAATACCATTTAAGGTGGGGTTTTCTTTCTGGAATGCCAGTCCATTTCAGGGTCACAGAGAAACGAACAATTTTGAGTAGTTACTCAAACCTAACCAGTCTGTCTTCAGAAAGAGGGAGAAAACTAGAGAAACAAGTGAAAAGCCTTGCACACATGAGAACATGCAGACTTTGCAAATAAATACTTTAGAATATGGGTGGAAAATAGCTTTTGTGAGACTTCATGAAGTGCATCATGCTTACATTCAGGCCAGTTTTTCCCTTTTGCATAAGATTTTTTCTATACTCCTCTTTCTTCAGCACACATTACCCGTTATGTGTTAAGACGTCCGCTGTGAATTCTGAGCCGCCCTTAGAGAGAGGTCTGCTTTGCAAGTCTTTATCGCAACACTTTTATTTACTCTCTGTCACTAAGTGCTGATACTAAACTCTGAAGAACTGCTTAAGAATTAGGACAAATGATCACAAGATTTCTCCCAAAGGCAGGAGGTAGAACCAGAAATGAGGACATTGTATTTTGGGACCGCATGCTGGCTGCTGCGTACCTCTGAGAAAAGCAGTAACGACCTTATTCTGAAAAAATAAACCTGCAAGTAACCCAGTTTTAAAGAACATTTTCAAGGACAAGTGGTAGCTTTTCTTACAATGAGCAACCGGGATTAAAAAAACGCTATTTTTCTCATTTATGTACTGTATCATAAAAATATAACAACATAAAACCCCACACATTAACCCATTACTTAGAATCTGTACAGCATTATAGGTGTAGTGTAGGAAAAATCAAATAATGAAACTTCCAGTCTACTCCAGTGTGAGTTTCTGGAATCAGCTGTTTCATCATATACATTAGTTTAATGCAGGGGTGCACAGCTCCACTCCTGAATTCCTTGGTTTTCTTTCCACATGAATTCCGCATGAAGCTCAATTACCAAATTGAACTCATTGTTTGCTTAACTGGACAAGGAAGCCTTTACTTGTCTTAAGAAGATGGAGATTTAAAGAGACCTATAACACCTGCTGGACAGCAGTCCCTGAGGAACCAGAGTGGGGACCCCTGGTCTAATGTACTGTTATAGTAAATAATTAAAAAGCTTCTTGTACACGGATTCTGTACAGTAATGGATTGAAAGTTTCAGGATTTGACTTTCCCTGGTGTATAGTATTTAAGTGAATTTGAGAATAATAACAATACAGAGGAACCTGGATAACCAGTGCTTTGCTTTAAAAGCTATAAAACTGGATGCAACACATCTCCTCACTACCTTACTGCCTACCCATATTAATTAATACCTTATTTTCTATAGAACATTTTTATTCTCACATCTTTTGTGGAAGATACATGAAGCTGTGTTTTTACGATTTAGCCAGACAAGACCATAACTGCTAGTTTTGTGGTCGTATAAGGACCTGCACACCCCAAGTCAAGTTCAAATAATTATATTTGGAAATTGATTTTTCTAGTAATTTTGCATTGGTATACATAAGTAGCATGCATTTTCACTTTTTCTCCAGTAAATTTGATCTGCAAATTGGATTGTTCTCAAAAGCTACGACGAATAGATATTGTTATCTAGGATCTACTGAGATCCGGTACAATTTACCTCCTGAGAACAGTACAGAAACTTGCAAGAAAAAAATATTTAGTCCTGTCTAGCAGTGTTTTCCAGAAATATCAGTTAGGAGACAGAGCCAACTTGATAGTTTGACAAAAGCTGGAAACAAACAACATTCTGTTAGATGTAATAGCAGATTAAATTGGTCAAAATCTTTAGTCAATCTAATGTACGCAATCTGCTCAGTGAAGATATACAGTACACCACCTTTAGATATACTGTAACTGAGGGTCTCTTTCTGAAGGTGTGTTGTTAAGCCTGTTTGTGGAAAGATTGCAGCAGTGCCTTTCAAGATCATGACGGAGAGATACAAAGTGGATTGTTTGATCTCCATTGACAGTCCTATTCCCCTCTCCACAATGTCTGGATAGCGAAATCTGAGCCTGCTTGCAGAGAAAGGGCAGAGCTAGGATCCAGCTTAAAGCCAATTCCCACACAAGACTCACACTGACAGGTACTGTAAGTGTATCAAACCCCCCCCCCATTACAAACACAGGGATGTTGTAATACACATCTGTCTAAGGGAATTAACAGCTCAGATGCTCTCACTCTCCGGTGCTGTTACATAAGACTACAGCGTAGCCCTTCTAGTGTCATTAGCAGGTTTGGGAATTCAAACCCTTAGCTCAGCAGTGACTGACCTCTCATGGTTATGCAACGCCAATTTTTTACATAACCTGCAAACTAGAACTGAAGACCGTTACCTTACAGCTGAGCGTTGCACGTATCCCTGGAGCCAAAGTCTCCAGGAAAACAGCAGCAGGCTCTGACATGTCCTTGCCTGTTGTAACTGAAAAACAGGGATGTTAAAAAAAAATGACAAAAAAGGATACTTTTCCTAATCCGCCGAGAGGAGTCTCAAAAGTTTTGGTCTGAAGGGTTGAGAGAGAAAAAAAGGATTTGTTGGGCTTTAAATGCGGGGCAAATATTTACTGGCATTTAGAAAGAAAGCAAACCCAGTTTTATGGGTGAAGAGAGTTCAAAGAGCTAAAGGCAATCCAGGCACAGTTCTAGTGGAGGTCACCATGGCAACAGGGCCTACTTGAACTTTACTGGCAAAGGTAGACAGGTCCTGAGACCTAACATGGAGGCAAAGACGATGGTAGGTCGGTGCTTCTTGAACTTGAGGGTCTTCTTCTTCAGGCTGCGGCAGTTCTCTGCGGCATAGAGCTCCCCCTGCTGGGCGGCGCCGGAAATGCGGGCCACCAGCTCCCCGTGTTCCACCACCTCCTGTTCGGATTGCACGAAGATGTCATGGAGCTCCTGCAGCCTGCTCTCCATCTCCAGGATGACCCGCTGACGCTCCTCCACCTCCAGAAGCCTCCGGCGGGCCGCCTCAAACTCCATGCTGCAGCTGGGAGTCACCAGCTTGGAGGACGGGGCGGTGACGGCCGCTGGGGGGGGCTCGGACTTTGGCAGGGTAGCCACCCGCTTGAAGTCCCCCAGGGAGATGGAGCGGCGCGTGGCAGAGGCTCTGGGTTTGGGTCCTTGGCTCTCCATTTCTTGGCAGTGTCCCTTCATGGCCAGAGACTGAGCGGAGCTGGTGAGTAGCTTGTTTAGATCTCCTCAGATGGGAAGGAGAGCACAGCCTGCTCCTACTCCTGCTTCATTCATTAATAAGAGATTCACAGCAGCTCGGGGACTGTGTTTCGGCCTGCGATTGGCTGCCTGGTCGATGACTACATCGCCTGCCGAGTGGCTGCCTTCCTCTCCGAGTCCTGCCCCCTTTCCTGCTTTCCCCCTCACTCCCGGTGCTCGGTGTGAGAGAACTGCTTACTTACCCCCCCAAAAAAAGCAATTGTTTTTCTCTACCTCTCTCTCCACCTCAGCGGTCAGCCCTCCCCATCCACCTCCTTACCTCCCCCCTTCCCTCCCAGCTCCAGCACTCTTCCGCCTCCATCCCTTCCACACGTTGCCCGTAGCAACAAGGCCTTGACGTCAAGTGGCTTGTCTCTGGGGGTGTGCCTGCTCTTCTCTCAGAGCGCTCAGAGCTATCAGCCGCATCAGGGTTGTCTTTCCAACTGCGAGCTCCCTGACGTGGAAGCAGACCTCGGATGACGTTTTTGTAGCTGTTCTGCCCTGAGTGGCAGACAGTTACGGGAGAGAAAGGTAACAAGATTAAAGGGTGGCCGAGGATACGTGCGTGTTTGAGCCCACTTCCCAAAACTGGGAGTTGGGGAGGGGGGAGATTGATACAGCATATTTCACACTGTGCAGGACAGATGACAGCCCATTTGGTGCGTTGTGTGAGCTTTAAAAATATCATATCAGGATAAACACTATAAACAAAGAGGAAAAATTCTATTTGATACCTCTCCTTGTAGGTAAAAAAAAAAAAAAAATTTCAAAACAAGCTTTTTCACTTCTCTTTTTTTCTAGAGTTCTCAGAGTTTCTGCTAGCTGGTGCCCCTGTGTTTTGATCACTTGCTTCCTTTTCAGCAAAAGCTTTGTCTTTTCTGATTGGGGAGACACTCTTTTCAAGAACTCCCTCTTATTTGAACTTGGAAACAAACTGGATTTTTTTAAACTGAGCTGTGAATAACTGGATCAATCAGTTGCTTAATTAGGAGAAGTTAACATGCTTTTACAAATCATACCAGAACCAGAAGCCAATTAACCTACCAGTATAGGACTTTGGACAGTGGGAGAAAACAGGAGCACCCAGAAGAATCCTGCACAAACTCCACACAGATAGCACTCCAGGAATTGAACCTATAACTCCAGCGCTGCAAGGCTTGCTGACTAAATTAGTAGAATAATTTCTACTGTTAGTTATAAAACAATGCATATATAACAGCAGGTCCACACATCCTACAGTTAGCAATTTCAAGACCAAATTCACTTTGATATTACAGACTCCAAACCTTTCCCCTTGTTTCCTGGGATCTTTTATTCAAGAAACACTCCTCTGCTCCAGGGGTAGTCAAATCCCAAACTTTCCAATACATATAACAGCATATAACAGTTGTGTTAAACCTGCCGTCCAACTGTTTGATCAGAATACCAATTCATTCAATTGGTTTATACAAAATAGGCAGCTGGTTATATGGAATACTATATTTTCAATGGAGTGTATCAGGCATACTCCTGTAAGACTTCCCCAGTCCTTGACTACTACACTGCCTCTCCCCAGGAAGCAAGGACCAGCAAAGCAAAATAATTAAAAAAGCAACCGGTCATGTACAAAGCAAAGTAAAAACACATTGTGCCAGTTTCTGATGTCAACAGTGCAGAGGAGGCACATTACAGCAGGATCTCAGATTGAGTGAGCGATATGCGACTTCCACAGCTGAGCCATGCACAGACCAGTACTTTAAAACTCGGATTAGACTGAGAGAGATATGCTACTCTGCCATTAGTCTTGAACATTCTGTTTCTGTTACCTTAAAAGAAACAGAATGTTCCTTTTAAGGTAAAACCTAATTATACCTTATTATATTATTATTATTATTATTATTATTATTATTATTATTATTATTATTATTATTATGTAACCTTATTTTCGTAACCTCAATTTTGTGATTTTTGTGAGCTCGCAGAAAAGACATTTCATTGCCAGCAACTACTGCTGCACCCTGTATTGTTGTGCATTTGATAAACTGATTTGATTTTGATTTAAAGCAGAGTACATCTGGGAGTCAGTGTACTGGAATAAAAAAGATATCTTTCTGAGCAAGTGTTCTGTATAAAAAGGTCTCTCAGGTCTCACCATTTTGATTTGGCTCTTTTATGTTCATCTTTTTAAAAAAAGAGTAAAAAATTCAATTTTCCACATGCAATTTTCTCATTACTTCCATTTGTTTTCATTACTAGCTTATTCCTGGTTTAAGTGTCCAGACAAACAATCCTGGACAAATCCTGGAATCTTGGGCACACAGGACAATTTAGAGACTCATTAATACTTGTACTTTAATATTTTGTTTGTTAAATCATTCTGTCATAAATGCACTGGGCTTTCATCCTTTAAAAATAAAGATTTCTATGCGTAACTGCAACAGCAATGACCACGCACACAAATATACTTAAAGATTCTTCACTGAAAATATGCTTAAAAACAAGCCAAGCAGATAATTGTTATTTTACGCTTCGATTACAGCACAAAACTGTTGTGTGTGCTGTTTCAGTTGAGAATTAATTTTAAAAGGTACATCAAAATTTGGCCACCCACTAATGAGATTGTTGCTAAGCAACAGGCAGGCCATTCCACAGTAAAAACAGTCCAGTTAATCAATCTTCTGCGTTGGCTGAATTAATAAAAGGGGGAAAAAGTGCATGGTTACCATAGCAGCAGACAATAGGAATGTAATCTGAGATTAAAATAAAAATATGACCACTGTAATGGAGGATATCCATTAACAGTGATCACATTTCCTACAGAGCTTTAAAAGCAATTAGGATAAGGGGGTACCAGTAATTAAAAGATATTGCTCAGTCAGCAACACTTCAATCTTTTTGTTTTCTTACAAAGGCTGTTTTTTGGTAAACGTGACAGGCCAGTCACATGAGTTTCAGGGAGTGTAGTCTCCAACAATCCTACATTAAAGAATCCATTCCCCAATTATATAAAAGAGTATTTTCATGTCTTTAAGCCTATGTTTCATTATTAATACAATTTGGGATTTTGTCAGACTGTCCAGGAATATAATTGATTGCTTTATGTATGACAGTGATGGGAGACTATCTGAGGGTGATAGATAAAAAATCTTTTTAACTTCTGATGTGAAGGCTAGTGAACAGGGCATGCTGACAGCTGAGTCACAAGAGAATGACTGCAGTTAGGTTTTTGACTGCTCTGAATGTTTATCTTTTAATACACAGTAAGCATTATATCAGTTGAACAGGGAGCTGATTTTTCATTAATTTTTCATTAATATTTGCTCCTAAGAAAGCCTCATATTTATCTAGGCACAAGGTCCTCTGAAAGGTCTAATGCATTTGAATGATCACTTTCACATTTTTTTTTCAGTAAAAAAAAAAGGAAAGAAAAAATCTTTATAACAAAACCAGCATGTTGAATTATTCACAAAAAGGATTCAATTTTGTTAAGGAGACGGGAACTATAGTACTTGCCACAAATTAGCACGTCACCTGCAGGCCATTAAAGTAATGTCTCGTATATTCCCTTACAGAGTTTCTATTGGAAAAATAACAGATAGATATTTCTAGAGGGACTGGCCTGAGTATAACTCTAAATGATATCACTCCTGCCCCAAGTACAACAATGCTTTGACATCTGTGAGACAAATATGAGCTACCTGCTTGACTATTTGCACGGTGAGGCTGAGCTTCTAGTAACTGTAGTGTTTGTGTCCCCTCTCTTTCCTGCTAGGTATTGCACCGTGGTTTTTGTTTTTCCTTCATTAAGAGTGCTTGATCTTGGCAGGGTCCACACATGGCTGTTTTTTCTCTGAGACAACAGTATATTGAATGAATGTGTTATGTGAGACAATGAATAAAGGAAGCTATTATTAGCTCTGTGACAATGGAGCTGAGTTATCTCCTGGTGGAATCTATAAGACCGGACGATGCTTGGCGCATCACTTCAAACCTGCCCTGCGGACAGCGGTCCACAGCAATGCCCTTTTTCTCAGTGAAGGGGAACATGTGCAGCATTGCAGATGGTCTGCTTCAGGAGCTGTGAGGAAGGAAGCAGGAGGGCCGTGTTACCCTGCGAGAAGGCAGCAATAAAGCAGAAGAAAGCTGACTGCCCCCTCGCCTGTCTGAGCAGCCCTGCCGAGAATACTCTCTCAGCACTGCCCCAGGCGGGGCTTGAGTTTCAATGCCCTGGCAAGGAGCATATCGGCCAGCTTCTTCTCACAAGCAGAAATGTGAAAGCACAGACACATACTGCGGCAAAACGTCTGCTGCATTCCCTACATAGCTAGCCGCAGCCGACTTAAATTTGGGTAACTGTCGTGTCTGTCAGGAGCCATCAAAAACGTACAGTACGCAATTATAAGGCCTGATGTACACTCGTTTGGCATCAATGAATATTTTATCAGATGGTTCGCTGGTCATCTCAAACATTAGCCCTCCAGAGGGAGAGAGAACAGTACGCTTGTGCTTCACGGAGAAAATCAAAGGCTAAACGAGAAATTAAAAAGCTTGACGGAACAACTCAAGTTTACGAGCACCGGGCACTGTTCAGCTTTGGATATTTTTCTCACATTTAAAAAGATATGTATTACATGAGGTTCACGGGAAATAACGCCGTCCAGGAATTAGATGCTCTGCAAATGTTTGATTATTTAAGTATAATAAGGTTTGGCTTAACCTTCTTGGGAAAGAGGTAGCCTCCTGGGCTTAAGGTGAGGAGACTGAACCCAGCAAGGTGGAGATGCAAAGGTGGAGATGGGGTGGATTTAGGATGAACATGGAAAATGCAGGATGAAGTGTGTGCAAGACATATATAGCACAAGTCGGTAAGACTTGTAATGTAAAACAGTTGGATGAGATGGGCTTATCTGTCACTATCCCTTGAAAACATGTGTTGAAAACTTCCATGAAACAGCTCAAAGGTCCTCATTTGTAACCTTTCTTATTTCCTCTTTTTCTTAAGTGTTGTCACACTGTGGTTTGTATTGTTGTCATTGAGAGGCATATCAGGACCAGTGTAGTTCGACTTTTCTTAACTGGAGGTTTGCAAAGGACAGCAGTCCTTAAATAGGGAATGTTTGTTGATTTTTACAAATGACCTGAGACACAAATGAAGCTGCAACTTTAAGTTCACAGCCCGTAAGTGGGGATAAAAGCATTACTCTAGAGCTCATTACTCTCAGCGCAGGACATTTATGATTTCAGAATTGTATTACTTAAGGAGAAATCTGTGGTTCCCTTAATAAACAGTAATTACCCTTTTTGACTGGAACCTTTCAGGATCAACACCACACAATTCCAGTGCTCCAGGGTTACTGTAGCTACTGAGCTCTTCAGTAGTAAATGGAACTTATCTGCTTCCCAGATTGAAACCAAGTAATGACATAACGAGACAGAATAGAAACTCTGAGGGACTTTGTGATGAGGGTCAGGGTCAGGCCTTGGTCTTGGACATCCCTGGTCCTGGAAAGTTCAGCAGTTCCCATGTAGCTGTCCAGGATCAAGACACCCCTGGCCTGAACAAATCACCTAAATACACTCTAAAAAGCATCTTCACTCACAGTCTATCTAACTGTTATGTGTCCTAATTCACAGTCCAGACACATTCACTAAACAATAGTGTCTCTGTATACTCACTGATGCGTGAATCAGTGCTGCTGCAGATTGACATACTGTATACCTGCTGAGTGAACAATAATAATTATGCCTCCCGTTATGCTACACAGACTGGAGATGATTTTCTAATCTTGTAATCACTCGTGGGTGGCACAGTACTTAGTATTGCTGCTTTGCAGAGCTGGGACTCTGGGTTCAATTCCTGCGCTGCTGTACTGGATGTGTGGAGTGTTCATGTGGTTCCCTCCAGGTGGTAGGGTTTCCACCTCAAGACATACTGGTAGGTTAACTGGCTTCTGGGAAAAGTAGCCCTGGTGTGTTTGTCTGTATGTGTCTTGTGATAATCTGATGTCCTGTCCATGCTGCATGCCAGGATAGGCTCTGGCTTCCCTGAATTGGATAATGTGGTTAGAAAATGGGTGGACGGATGCCATCACTAGCCAGGCACAGCACATGTGCTGCAAATGATACAGCTGTAGCAGTTCATTAGTCCAAGTCAGTGATATTTTCCTAAATGTTTCTCATTAGTGTATTATCCCTGGGCAGGCTGAGCAAAACCTGATCTGGGTCTAAATTTCTCATTTCTTTTCAAAATGTTTCTTTGCAGAATGTAGGTATTTATTAAATGTTAGGGGGTTGATCAACATTCAGGGACATCAGAAAAAATGTATTGAAATCTATTGAAAAAATGGTATTGACGAATTATTCAGATATAAAATCTTTCTTTTTTTTTCCAGAGAAAAGAGGCCTTCAGCACTCTCCAGTGAGGCCCTGTGGAACTCATCAAATGGCCAGGGACTCTGTGTCTTTGAGGAGTGAAAGTGTGTGTCCTTACTGCAAATCTTTGAGCTCTTTATTGCAAGTCTTTACCCTTGCCTTCAAGATCATAGAATTAATACATTTTATAATATATTTATAGCATTCTAAACAGGGCACTTCTGAAGGAGTGTTGAAATGTGCATTTTGTATGCTTTCCAGATCCTTCTTCATCTCTTAATCATACCAGCTATAAAGTGGGAAAGACCTACACTCTCCCACCCTCCACTAACTCATAACATGTTTTCCAGTAATTCCCCTCATTGTGACTTTGTAAAAGTAGAGGTATAACATTGTATGAGGAAGAATTTAAAATTCATTGGTTTTGCAAACATACTTTGCCTCTTTGACCCTTTTCCATTGCGAGCAGAGGTATAAGCTGCCTAATGGGTTTAAACATGCCTGGATAGACACAGAGAAGGACTGGTATCCTTCCAAAATTGTTGCACTGCCTGCAACACTGGTGATGATACAGGGGCCTGTTACAGCTAAGTCTTGGCCTCCAGATTTGTTTTACTGTGTCCTCTGAGAGCAAGGCTTACAGAAGATTTACTGAAGAACAGACTTTGGCACAGAAGTCACCAAGAGCCCAGAACAAACCCATACTGCTGCCACACCCCTTAGACTGTGCTGCATTTTGACTTGAGCTCAGGTGTTTTAGCAATATGAGTGTTTTCTACATGGAGAGTCAGTATTGTAGCAGAGTAGACAGAAAGTGAGCTCTCTCTCTCTCTCCCTGCCCCAGCATTCACTGGGCTGCAGCACTCTGCTAGATGTAATGTAGCAGAGAGAGATATCAGCACTTATAATAGCATCTTGCAAGGTACGCAGATTCTGAGGTCACATGCTGTATGTGATATTTATATTGCAGAGCTCCTATACCTCACCCTTTAGACCACACTGGAGACTAACTTCAGCACATGCACATTACTGAACAGTGTTTTACTTCTAAAAAGACAGCAGGTATAGTGCTAGAATTAGAATAGATTGAAATATGAGCTCCCCCTCTCTGCCACCATGACTCCCTAGACCAGTGTTTCCAAACTTATATTGGACCAGGGAACCACATCATTGAGGTCCTTTTCCTTTAAGGACTGTTTTAGGGGAATTGGGTCCATAGCAAGAATGCAATTCAGTAATGTTACTTAAGGTTACAGCAGGGACTGCTTAGCATTGCTTAGTGGCCTGTGGTGGTCAGAGGACGAGGGCTTGAGAAATGTGGCCCCAGACTACATTATAACTAATCAAACAGAGCAAGACTTGTGAGCTCTGTTCCCTGGGCTCAATATTTAATTACACACTCCTCCCACTGTAACTCAGAGAGACATCTGTGCTTATACTAGCTACTTGCAACATATGTCAGTGCTGAGTGCACATCTTGTATGTGATGTTTAGCTCCATGAAGTTGGCCTCCCTACAAACAGCACAATGAAACCCTTTGCATTTGTTTGTGCTCTGTCTGTGCTAGTTTGTGCTGTTGAAAGTAGTGCCTCAGGTTTTTTAATTACCCAGATATAGCACCTTCTTTTTCCAGGGTGTGACGTAACTCAGCTTCCCTACAACAGTGACAAGAGTCAGAAAGAAAGAAGGCACAAAAGCACCTCTGATGGCACACATCAGCACAGACAGAGCATTAATGAATGACACTGGCTTGGCTCTTCTTGGATGTTATGTGCCCTTCTGGGAGGTGGAGTGCAGAGGGTTGCCAAATTCACAGAGCTGGAATGTTTGTATTGGAATACTTTACCAGAACTCCACTTTGACTACCTCTCCTGCCCATGAGAACTAACAGTTCCAGTGTTTTATAAAGATTTTTAAGAGAGATTTGGCATTTAAGTCTCTTGTTTCAACACTGTACAGTACTTACAGTAAAAGAGCAGAGACCCCAGGGTATATTTTAAATGCTAGAAGCATGCCATTATCAGCACACATCTTACATGTGATGATGCCAGCACATTTTCACCCTATTGCTTTCCTTGCACTGGCAGTAGAAATGTTTTTTTATATATATACAGAGGGAAAGCCAGCACTTTGAGCCCAGTAGCATTTCTCCTTTCCTACTTTAGTATTTATTTAGCTTAATGTTATATAGCAGAGAGAGATAGCAGAGCTTCAAGTAGCTGTTTACAACATATGCCTTTTATCAGAGCACATTGAAGTCCTCTTCCACCACACCTCTGACCTGACAAGATGCTAGCAATGTTATTTTTTTTTGCAGACAGCAGGAAATACTTGGGGACCTGGTGCTGTAGGCTTTTCTGCTAGGCTACACCTATAAAGGAGGCATTAGATCACTGTATAATTCCATTTTCACCTCTTCAGAACAAAAGAAAGTGTTTCAAAGAAGAGGAAGTCCCCTCTGGCCCATCTGGTGCATAAAAGCTTATGATCCCAGCGTCTCATCCAGGTGTTTGTCCAAAGAAGCCGGGCTACAGTCTTCAATGACATGGTTGGACCACTTGTTCCAAACTCCTGCCAGTCTTTGGGAAAAGCACCTCCTCTTCTCAGTTATAAATACACAGTCTCCACTCTGTTTCACTGTTCATACTTAAGACACTGAATGCAGTCACCTCCTACTTTCCTCTGTTCAAGACTAAAAAGGTTTGGATCTTTCAGCCTGTCATTGGGAAGGGCCATTTAAGTCTCAGAATGCATCTGGTTGCTCTTTGTGATTGTATTCATTTTCAAATTTTTATCTGACAGCTTTGGTAAATCATTATGTGTTGTGTGTATTACTATGACAATGCTCTTTTTATTACTACTGCTATGGATTTTACCATTGTCTTTAGACATTATTGTCAAGACTTGTCATTTTTAACATGTTATCAGATGTAAAGGCACATCCCCAAATATCCTCAGTCTCTCCATATTTGTCTTGTAATTGCTTTCCTATTTGCTTATTTTTAACTGCAAAAAAAATATGTTTGATACTTGATACTCAGTTTTGGGGAGCTGAAAAGAGGAATTCCAATGTCTTATTGGACTAATAAACATGAATACATATATTCTCCCACATGTATTAATCAGCCCGTTGACACCAGCCAGTACTGATGTGAAAGAGAACAGGGATAGAGGCATGGAGGGATGGAGGCAGTGCAGAGAGACACAAGGAGGGGAAATGGAAAGAGCTAACAGTCTCAGAAGGATGGAAGGGATCTCCGCTCTCGCTTATGGCCAGACCATCTTGAGCACACCCGATCTCGGAAGCGAATGCTTTTTTGTATATTATTATCATCAATGTTGTTTTTAATACCACTGCTAGTATCACCATCTTGCCGTTGTCTTCAGTGGTTTAATCCCTTTAATTTAGAGATTAAAAAGCACATCCATTCTCCTCAGTGCCCCCCCCCCCAATATAACCCTTGTAACATTTTCACTGTTCGCTCATACTTTGAACTGTGAGAGTACAAGAAAAAAGCCATTTATTTGATAGTTTGAGAGACTTTGCAGGATTACCTTTTAAAAAAAAAAGGTCTTTGACTGTAAATGATCAAGATATAGATCTAGGCACTTTTTGTCAAGCAAAGGACACGCAGGTCTGGAAGGACACTTCTGATTTGCCATATGGCCCAGACCTGAAACAGGGTTCTACCCATACTCTAAGAAAGCTGTTTGCGCGAGACAGTAACATACAAGCCATTTTTATACACTTCTGTGATGACTAAAGTGTCCCACAGCCTAAGTTAACTCATAATATTTCAAATACGATCAAATGGATATAGCAAGAGCAGTGATCCCTGTTTAAAGAAAAACAAAGGAGACAGATGAGTTGTAGGAAACAGAGCAGAGGAAACAGGTCGAAGAGAGATAAGTTTTAATACAAAGGCATCTCAACATGATAAACCCCTGAGTCACCACAGAGAGACAAGGTAAGTACCGTCTGGAGCCCTGGGCACTCACACCCTGAGAGAACAGGGGAAACCGCAGAGAACACAGGCAATCACACAAGAACATTAGTACGGCGAGAACCTTCTACAGTCACATTTTATCCAAATATATAAAACTTGACAAAACCGAAGAGATTTTTTTTTTACAAACATGTCCAACAATCTGCTGAAATGGTTTTGCGATTGCCATGATTGGAGGGCAAAAACATTGCGAAACCCATTATGCTAAATGACATTCCCAGGTGTGCTGACAGGCATCTAGTATTGAACAAAAAATACACCCAGCAAAAATATAAAACTGCAGAAAAAAAAACACAGACAGAAAATGCAAGTGACACCGCAATGATGCAGAAGATTTATGACCGTGAATTTTCATATTGTGTTCTTATGCTTTGAGTATTTCTTGGTTTATTAAGAGGGATATTCTCTTTCCTGCACAATGACTAAGGATCCTATTAGAATCTATTAAAGCAGAAAGACTGTGATGGCTTCTAATTGGAATGTGGATCACCTGCTGGTCAATAAACAGAACACTTCTCAGCAAAGGTCTGTCCAGGAGAAGAATACAATCCTGTTTTTTTGACCGAACCCTGAACGGACTGTACGGGAGTGTGCTTACATTGTTTTGGAATTTTTCTGCATATTTGTTTTAATTTGAGATTCAGAACCTGGACATAGGTCCTACACCGTGCAATTTGTACAAGCAGGGTGTATTCATTTGCCCTCATTTTGCCGCAAAAGTATAAGCCAAAGTGTGGTTTCCTAAGAAGTTTGGATTAACCAGGGGTGTCCCCAGTCAGTTCTTTAATTAGAGCAGTTGAACAGCTTCTCCCAGCTCTTCAGGTACTGCAGCTTTAAAGAGGCCTAGAAAACCAGCAGCCAAGATTGAGGACCCCTGATCTACAGTGAGCATCTCACCACCTGGTTCCCCTGTACTCTTGTATGAAAACTGACTATGAAAGACTGACCACTTAATATTTAAATAGATTCTCCAGGAATAACAGTTTAGGTGGCATATGCAATATTCAGTCAACATAAAGAAAACCCCATCTGTATCTGTGACCAAATTATCTTTAAAATGTGATTATTTATTATTCTGGTCTCCAGCAGTTTACTGGAGTTCTCAATGAGTAGTACAATCTTAGAGTGTCACTCCCTATCCCCTTTTCAATTTTAGCAGAGAATTTGGGAAAAAAATTCAATTTTTACCCCTGAAACTTTTCTTTCTGTTGCTTAATCTCTTGTGCCCAAAATTCCACATGACTTTTTTTTTTATAAAATAGGAAAGGAAAATGGCAAAATTAACACAGTCCAAGAAAACCAGAAAAAGGAACATAGTATCTAAACATGCCATTAGCTGACTCATGGACAACTGTACATCAAAAACACTCTTACAAATGTTTTTCGAAAGAATGCCATTTCTGAGCCACAGATGCCAGCACATTACCAAGCACAAAGCCCAGGGTAGCACACAAGACGCAACACAAAATGTAAGACATGCCTTATGCTTTTGAGTCTTGGTTTCTGTCTCTTTATGCACTGAAAAACTCCAAGTATAAATATGGATATTTTACCACCAGAATCTGAAAGTGATCGCAGGCACAATACAGTAGCTTCTACGCACAGTGTCTGTGTGGTTATCTGGTGCACGTTAGTGGACCTCATGTGGTTCTATAAATGCTTGCAGTAAAGTGCATTCACATAGGTTTTCTTTATTCAGATCCAAGAACCCCAGCTGTAATCCTCAACCAAAAATGAACACGGAAATACAAACACAACCGTATGAATACGTAGAGCTGGCTATTTTTTTAAGAAAGAAATACTGATGTGCAATTTGTTTCTAAAAAAAAGCAACCCTGAAGAATAAGCAGATGTTCATGTGGTCAACACACCGCTTGGCCAACTGAGGCATGCTACGGAGACACACCGTCCTTTACAGATAAATACAACCACGCTGCAACCCCTATTCTGCCACTGACAAAGCCCAATAAAATGACAAGAGTCCATCATGCATCAGCTGCTGGAAGGTCATTGCCCATGGCGCCGTATCCATAGCGACCTGGCTTGCGCCATGCCCTACAGGGAGGTGGAAGGAAGTTTCTTCACTCTCCTCTGAGCCAGAATGGAGGCCTCGATTGGCTTGAGCTGTGGTGTGGGTTTGGAGCTCTTGAGCGCCGAGTATGTTGCTGCCATTGCGCCCTGTGAGGCAAAGCACAATGCAACACAGGGCTCAGTTAATCAGCTGAACATTACAAGTGTTGAAACGACATTTTTCAGGAACTTCTAAAATTTCAGCTGGGTCAGGAAACTTAAGATCCTGTAGTTTGTGTCTGGACAGGATGTTCAGTTAATGAAATGGTCACCCGCATAGGCCAAATTATATCACTGTCTCCTGCCTCTAACCCCCTGATTTCTTATTCAGACCTTGCTATTCTGATACAGAACACATGACCTTTAATTACCCCTCAAAGTCAGAGGACAGGAATCCAGGAGTATAGAAAATTGCAAGAGTGGTCCACTCTGGTCCATAGTGTTTTAAAAAAAGATGATTTAAGGGTGATCCTTAAGACGTCCACTTCCAACACTGGCTACCCCCGATTTTGGGGGGTTTACTGATAAACTAGCAATGATATACAACAGTTCTCAAAAACATGCAAGAACCTTAAAATTAGCATGATGTAATCAGTCTTAATCCCTCTGTAACCTATACAAAAAATAAATGGTGTAAAAATCACAGTAATTCACATGTTTCTTTTGGTAAATAAAAGCATTGAGAACAACAGCAAATGCTGAAAGGCACTCAGCTAAATTTAAACCCTGCAAAGGTTATTTTTCCAGATTTTAAGGTGTTTCTGCAGACACTGTCCTGTGGAAGCTGCAAATCCTGGGAAGAAGGTACCTTGACTAGCTGGGCATCCTGGTGCTGTAGCTGGCTCTGAGGCAACTTATCACGGTGGACTATCCAGGAATGCTTCAGGACCTGCTTGGCTGTCAGGCGTTGGTGAGGGTCTATATGCAGCATTTTGGACACCAGGTCCTAAGGAGGTCCCAGATAGACAAGAATCACTGTGCAGCTCTTTGTTATTATTATCTGATCATTACAATTAATTTATCTGGAACTGGCTTGAAGGCAGCTTACTAGGGACTCTGCCATTCTTATACATGAACATTTGGTTAAAACTCCCATAGTCTACTTCAGGCTCAACAAAGAAACAAACACCACTGCGCCTGAGAGGAACAATACATTAAACATTCTACATTTTAATGCATTCTTGTCTTTACGCAAAAGAACTGTGGCCTTTCGTGATACATACAGTAGCTATTTGGCTGAGGTATCTGCCAAGACAGAGCACCAATGTGGAGAATTAGGGCTGTCTTCTCAGCAAAACATTTGTATTAAAACTCTTGGAAACATTTTGAACAAACAAGGTGTTGATGCTGATTCAACAATTGGCAGAAAGATATTCCGGTATCATCTGTGACCTTTATGTTTTCCATTCTTAACCCACTCTTAATTCAGTCTCTCAGCCCCAATTCACAATTAGAACTAATAAAAGCTTATGAGGCTTATAGCCACAGTCTACTGTATGCAAAACCCATCAGTTAAAAATAAAGTCAGATGAAAATCCCATGAGAGCTTCTGAAGGCTCACCTTGGCAGCATCTGAGATGGTATCCCAGTTTCCCCCTTTGAGGTTGAAGCGCCCACTCCCGATACGTGACAGGATCTCACTGGGGGTGTCATCGGGACCGTTCGCAAAAGGGGTACACCTGGAGAGAGAGGGGTGTCAAGGTCAGCTGGTTCACAGCACCCACCATTCGACCTCATAAAGCAACTACAGTACAAAGAAGAACAATTTTCCTATTACAGAACTAGAGCCTGGAAGAGCAGAACCGAATTAGAACCATCTTTATTCACCAAGTACATTTCAAGGAATTTACTCTGGTGTACATGATGCTGTAAAAACATTTTACATACTGTACACCATACACAAACAAGACTCCTGGACATCATTAAGATAGTGCACATACAGTATAACTAAGAACACGTATCACTTCATCTATGTTCTACTGCGATCACAGTTATCACAGCCTACTGTATATGGCGCTTTCTGTTCTGAAAACTGTGATTATCTCCAAAGCAAAATTCATGTCATACAGTGTTCTTACATAACACATGTGTAGTCTGATTCCCAGGGTCCTTTGCAGATAGCACCCCAGAAATTACACTTGGGGCTCCAGCGCTGTGAGGCTGAAAGGCTCTTATTATTGAATTATCGACTCACAAGGGCTGCCAGTCCAGCACGGCTTTCAGAATCCTGGCCAGAGGCCTCGAAACTAACGCACTGTGGATTCCACTCACCCAGCCAGCATTGTGTACAGCAGTACTCCCAGGCTCCAAATGTCACACCCCTCATCGTAGCCCTGGCGTTTCAGGACCTGAGCAATTGAAGAAAAACAAAACGTACAGAAGAAGCAGGTTTTATTTATACCAAACTTTCATTTAGTACTGAGAAAGCCGGGCTGGTCTTGACAGCACAAGACTATGCTGTACTATTGCAGCCGGGTTTACAAGACCTTGCAGGCTCCACTCTCTCCACATTTTATTCTTAATTGAAATTGTTGCACAGCATTTTAAAACCCCCTGCCCTCCCCCATCATCTTAAAAAATAAGAAATGGGTGATTTATCCATCCGCTCGTTATAAGAATTGCCGAAAACACATGGCAGGACTGAGAAAGACTAATGAGAAAACTGCTGCTGCCCTGAATGACACACCTCAGGACTTCACAGGGGCAATTTCGAACAGGCAATCAGACTAGCCACTGTCCTTGGGAAGTGGGAGAAAATTGATGCAGGCTCAGGGAGAACCGTACAGATGGAGCCCTCAGACCAGAACTGAACCCAGGGCCCAACACTGCTCACTGCTGAGCCACTGTGTAATCAAATTAAACAAATTATTAGTTCTGACTGAGTAATTGCAAGCTCATCTGGATAGAAAACTGGAAAAGCCCTGCGGCTGAACGTGTGTGAGAAGACAACAGGTTTCAATGGCTCTGGCTTCTACTTGTTCACTCTCTACAGTTTACAGCCTCTTGTTCACACTCTCTACAGTTAACAAGCCATGATCTGAAAACAGGACCACACCTCCTTCTGTTGTGAACGTCAGCTTCAGGCAATTACAAACACAACTTAACTTTTACTCCTCCTCATCCCCTCTTCACCTGGCAGCACCAAGAGAATAGGTGAGTTCACCTGCACCAATTTTTCGTCACCTGCTCCAGACCTATTTACTGTATTTAGACCATACGTTAATATTCTATTATTCATTCCAATGTTTTTGTACATTATATTGCACTGTTTTAGGTTTGCTTACTGTAGGCTTCCTTCTGGTGTTGGTGTTTCTTCTAAGTGTAACCTCAGTACTTTCTGACCCTTGTTCTTTGTTGTTTCAGTTGTTTAGTAGCTGAATTATTGTATTTACTGTTTTTGTATTTACTTGTATTTAGTGTTTGCACGTACAGCTTACTGAGTGTTTTGAACAAAAAAGGTGCAATTTTTTCAATTAACCATTCAGAACACAGCCTGCCAACTTGCAGCATGATGTCTTGCAGCTTGAGGTGTGTGGCCCAGGGACACTGACCTCAGGGGCGACGAAGTTGGCGGTGTAGCATGGGGTCATCAGTAGCCCATTCTCCGCCCTCAGCTGCTTGGCGAATCCAAAGTCACAGATCCTCAGGGACTCTGGGTTCCCCGACTCATCCACATACAGGATATTGCTGGGCTTCAGGTCTCTGTGGACTACCTGTAGATCGAGGATTGTGGGACACTTTAACTCAGAAGGCAGTCCTGAGACAACCATCTCACACCTGCATCTTGGCTGCTTAGTGGCTTCCACAGACAGGTTAAAGGTTAACTTGGAGGATACAACTCTGTACTGAGACAAAAACTAAAGACAAGTGCAGACCAGGAGGGAGAAGGATGAAAGGCCTTTTTCTTAATTTTTCACTTTACTGTATTCCCCTGAGACACTGGCTGCAAGAGGCTGTTGTGCTCCATGAAGGGCTCATCCTCTCCATAGAGCTATAGGTCCTCCAACTTACCCCCTGTGAGTGCAGGTCTTACATCTTACTTACCCCCTGTGAGTGCAGGTACTCCACTGTCTTGGTGATGGTGTAGAGGACGGCGCTGGCCTCGCGCTCAGAGAAGCACTTCTGTTTCAGGATCCTGTCCAGCAGTTCCCCGCCCCTCATCAGCTCTGTCACCAGGTACACGTACTTCCCATTGTCGTACACCTGTCGCCAACAGCACACCGCCTCAGTGAAGACGCCCCACCGGCACTCTGGCCTCGGGCACGAGCCCTCTTTTCCAGCCATGTCTGGCCAAAAGTTTCTAAACTTTTGTTAGTTGTGCTGCTTCAGAACACTTCCCCATGGTTAGCCACCTCTTCTTTCTTAATCTCTGCTGAAACATCTTTTCAGTAAGTTTCTTCATTTTGCTGTCAGTAATGATGTACCGTAACTTGGCGGTATCTACTTTTCAATGACAAGATCCCAAGTATGGTTTTGAAAGTAGAGGTTTCACACCAAAGTGATTTCAAACAGTAAACCTTGCACATCATTTACCTTTGATTTAGAAAGGTTCACATTGGTCACGCTATAGTGAAATGTATACAGCAGAAAAAAGCAGTGTTTAAAGGCATTAGTATTCTAAAATCATGTGTAATACTTTTACAGTTGTGTAAGGTTTTTTAGTGCCTGTGAACTGGCCAAGCTGTTCAGTGCCCTCTGCTGGCCTGCTAGTAATAACATTTTTCCTTCCACCAGAGTTTTTAAAAGTGCACAGCAAGCACTCAAGAATCAAGTCAATCCTCAGTTCAACCAGTGTGAGATGTCCACTCACATCCTTCAGGGTGATGATGTTGGGGTGCTGCCCGTATCTCAGGAGGATCTCAATTTCCTCTGAAGGGTCCGTCCTACTCTTATCAATCACCTGAAAGTAAATTCAAGGTGGAGAATAAATGTTCATTATCCAATCAGAGATGCTGGAACATCACTTGATGGAACCTTCACTCTTCCTGGTGATGAAATGTACAGTCCTGTTGTGGGTGGTGTTGTTTCATAAGGCTCCTTTTTATCCTGAATCAGTTAAACATGATTATTTTTCTTGTGTTGAAAAGTGTGTTAAACGCTCTTTTATAACGTTTATAACAAGAGGGATGGCAACAACCAAGTTTAATCAACCCCAGCTGTCAGTGATTTGTAATCATTCCTGACATCATTTCCTCCCATAAAAAAGACTATGAATACTGTATTACATGTCTCTCTTGCATATGTCTTCTGCATCCTTTCCTCCAGCCCCTTGCTCACTCCTCACTCTAGAGAGGTGTCCCAGCCTCCTTATCCTCTGGCCAGGAGGTTATCCCAGCCAAATCCACTGTCACCAAGACACTCTATAAACCTTTCAATATGCTTAAGTCTAGGGTGTTATTCCCAGCAAAATATAGCCTGCTGAAACAATAAAATGCTTCTCTTTCCAATCTATGGAAATCTATGGAATTCTGACAATAGATGTTTTTCATTTTGACTCAGGCCTTTTTCTAATTATGCCAGAGGTGAAAAAGAATCCTCCCTATCCTCGCCCTCACCTGGAGCAAAAAAAGAATGCTAATAAAGATAAAGCACTCTTACCTTGGCGGCGTATTCTGTGTTCGTGGCCTTGTGAACGCATCGCTTGCACACAGAGTAGGACCCCATTCCGATATCCTCCTTCACAACGTAGCCGTCTGTGAAATGAGTGTTCTTCCCGTGCAGCTGCTAAACGAAATCACAAACCACAGAGCTCTCTCACAGCAGACGTGGCCATGCACAACTTTAAAGTTGGGCATTTAAAGTTGAAAGAAACACCTCAAGAAACAGTGAACAGTTCTTGAATTCTTCTGAAAGAACTTACTTCATGAAACAGTTTGTTGTTATAAATTGACATGTACAGTATCTCCACCTTCTGGCTAAATGTGGCAACGCTCTGCTCCGATGGCACTTGAGAAGCTACAGGATTCCCAGCAATATTCTTTAGCTGCAAAATGAGCTGCGGACCATGCAATGTCTCTTCCACCAATTCCTTCCCAAGCAATAATTCCTGATGCAGAGATTTAGCTGGATACTTATTAATTTCTACGTTTTTGTACCTTTCTAATGCACGTTTAGGCTAGAATGCCAAAACATCTTCAATGTGATTCATAAGAAAAAAACCCGATTTAACTGAAAAGCATTCCTGAAGATTTTTATTTCTTATACTCAAACTCAGGCCTGAATTAGATACAAACTAAATAAAAAATCTCAGCAGCATATTCCGACTTCAAAACCTGACCAAGGTGTACTATTTTCCAGGTGTTTCCTAGGACTACACAAAGGGTTTTAAAAGTTTTTAAAGTTTTAAAAGTTTTAAAAACAAAGGGACACTTTTCACTATGAGCCTTGTACTGTGTGAAATCAATGCTCTTACACAGCTATTGTACTTGATACTGCATGTTCCTGCTGTTCTGCTTTGAAAGGTTAACAATTAATAACTGCATTGTCTATAATAATTACAGATGTCAGTCTGAGTATATGCCTAAACTGGGATCTTTATTGACAGGACTTTCTCAAAGATTCTCCAGGCACAAAAGGTTGAAAAGAGCTGGCATGACCATGGAAACCATTAAGCCTTACATGAAGTAGTGAATGGTTGATGAGTCTTAAAATTGGCTGGGCCTTTTAATCTGTACACAATTTACATATGAGAGCTGCTCTAATGATTTCTTCCCAACCTATAGGTTGTGCCTTGTTTGAATGGGGTGTGAGACTGAAGTCCCTGAAAGACAGCAGACCTGCACTACGGGGTGTGAGGTCAGATGGACTGGTTCCTCTTTCCCTTCTTCCTCCAGCATCCCCGTGGCAACGAAGCTGAAACCTCGAAAGAGCTGGTGTGCGCCGGCGCTGGGCGGGACCCCCGGGGAATCTGCAGGGTCAACAGAGGTGAATTTTGAACCCTGGCCTGGCTGGGCTTCACTTCTAGGTGTTTAACTCACATTCTCACTCTGTCCGCACCAATACCAGTAACAATAACATTTTAATGACTTTCAGTTATTAAAATGACCCACAACAGACACTGGTAGACCCACAGTAGTCAAAAAAGACATTTTTCCCATGCAATGTGAACACACACAAATGTTTACTACTGTCCCATAATATCAATTAAGTGCTACCCAGTGTTAGTTTAGGATGAGGAAATAAGCTGATGGAAGGTGACATGATTTTCTAGCACAAGTATCCTACTACTTTACGTAGATTAAGTCTTAGGAACAGGTTAAAAAAGTGATCTGAGTAGCTGAGTAGCTGTCTTTGCAATAGAGTTTATAACTTCTGAGATTTTAAATGTTTATACATTCTGGTTAGCAAACAAGTATTCCTTTAACACCACCCAAATTACTTTGCTACTTTGGGTTTCCAGTCAAAATAGTCTCCTTCAAGTATCTTTTTTTCTTCAAGAAAAATACAGAGAATGCTGATGACACCACATGGCCTGTTCAGTTATTGCATTCACAGAGCTCCACAATCATCTAATTCCTGTCCGAGATCACCAGTTCAGATTTCAGAAAGTGCTTCACAAATCATACATTACAATTCTACATTTTTAGGTGCTCTAGGACCCCAGGAGTTAATATAATCCTCTCTCTGTGTGCAGAAATTACATCCAGTTTTTCTGAAGAACAATGACAGAAGTACATCTATTGGCGTCAATGTCAAGGAAGAAAAAACTGCATGCAGAGCAATTTGATCAACTTCAGCTTTGACCAGCAGCCGAATCTTATACAAATTGTATTGGCAAAGTGGAAGATTTTCATATTTAATTTTATTTTCAAATTTACCTCTCTTTGTCAATTTGCTTAAAAATAAGGATTCCCCCTGCAGTGTGACCTGCCCACAGTGTTCAAACATTCAAACATTCACCTTTGGGCGTCCGCGAGGTGAACTCGGAGTCAAAGTAGAAAGTGTCGTCCGGCCTTGCCACAGCGGGCTTGAACGGGGGCTTGATTTCTCGTCGAAAAAGCTTCTAGAAGACGGAGAAGAAAGCCACCGCACAGCTGTATTTCTGAACTTAACAGATATGATTCCAAGCTTTGGCACCTTGTTTAGACACATCTTTTCATGTAAAGCGCTGGGGGGAAAAAAATGTGGCAAAACTGGTCTGCTGTGTAAGCCTGTGTCTCATCATGGTACCAACGGCATGAAATCAGTAGAAATCTTTGACAAGCTCCTAGAGTCAGGACATAACTGCCAGCTGTACTTTGCTGTTGTATAGACTGGAGATTCTGAGTCTCAGGTCAGGGCTTGGACGTGGATATTCGTCTACCTTTCACCCATAATGCCATCAACACTCACAGCTGCAGTTGATTCAATCTGGCAAATTACCTTCCCTCCGGAGGTGCAGCATGAGATAGCAGTGCTTAAGGCCAGCCAACTTTAAACGGACAAGTGGAATTAGGGCAGAGAGGCAGGATGCAGTTGTGGTGTTATTCATGGCCTGATGGTACTTTCTAACCCTAATGGATGTCTTTACTGTATTAGTTGAAATAGTTTTGTATTAAACTCTCCCAGTATCCACCCACCCACCCTTTATGAAAAGCAGGTTGCAGCAATCCAGAGTATGTTGATTTCGTACCAGAGCAGGAATAAGGTACAGGATGATTTAAGGGGTGTTCTCATGCCATGAGAGACACATGGCTTGAGCATGGGTGTGTTGGGGTGGCAACACTGAGCCAAGTCAATTAACAATAGATTGTAAATTGGGGGACATGAAATCAGAAAAGTAACTGGCAATATTAAATTTAAAATTAAATGAAAGCAGATGCTTACATTCCAGTCTATTGTGGAGAAGAAAGCATGGCGTTTAATCTCCTCTGCGCCATCAGGTCCAGAGCCTGCAATCAATGATTTAATGAGATTAATTCATGAAATGACTTTGAGTGGAGTGTCCAGAAAAGCACTATATAACTGTAAGCAATTAATGATTATTATTAATATGTCCCACAGACCATTATACAGAATGCGTGATGCACTTGTGTGTGATGGAACAAAGATTTGAAATTGTGCATGGCTTGACCCACTTAAGTTTTAATAAAAGTCCTATGTGACCTGTACTGGTGAAGAAAAGTAAAGACTGAACCTTGTATTATCTAACTCCACATGTTGCTCAAATGACTTCAAATTTAGCCCTCGTAATGAAATAACTACTATCGTGGTGCTACTTTGCCTCCAGTTCTTTAACCTGAAATGTAAAACATTCTTCTCACAGGATGAGGTTTGATATTGGTTAACCGGGAAAAGTTACCTAGTCTGTTGGCTGGGTTCCTTTTGAAGAGGGCTCTCAGCAAACTCTGGGCCTCAGCGCTCAAGAACTGAGGCATTCCGAGTTTTGCCCTGCAGGATGGGTGATAAAAAAGAAGACATTTAAAGCCATTCACCTGAAAAGAAGTACTAAAACATTAGTACTCCATTAATCCATTAACCAAATTCCTGAGCATTTTTTAGCAGTAGCTATTTAGGTCCAAACCAAATATTAACTAGGAATGCACATAATACATACTGTAATGCTTCATAAAAGCTGAGTTTAAGAAATAAACTAGAGCCTGATAACAAAAGAACCAAGACCTGCAACAATGAAGAAGGAATACTGAATACAGCTTGTGTTAAAATACTTGAGCAACAAAAGCAAGAATGAATGAAGAGATCTGTGTAGGAAGATAACTGGTACGCAGACAATAAAAAGGGAATTTCTTTATTCACTTGTTTATACTATTTCACAGAAAAGACATTTAGAACAAAATCCTAAATTTATTTTGTTACACCTGCCCATATTTGGAATAGCCTACTGTGTATTATTCACGTGTCGGCCTGCTGCCACAAACCCTGTGATTCACACATGGGGGAATAGGGGAATGTTTACAGACTCCTCTCACCCACCAATCTTCGAGCCACTAGTCTTGTAACATGGCCCTGACGCCACAGCCCTGTTCCGGATATTGAGCGCTGACTGGAGGAGAGGTGTGTCCCTCACTGGTCCCATATGCTTGCAAGTACCCGGGAGGCCAGGGGAAGCTCTACTCTACATTTTGATGTGCCAATACTTGGGAAATTCCTGTCATGGTCACATGACCCAGGCTTGAACCCGGGATCACAGAGCTCAACCTTTACTAGCTGAGCCATCTGGGGCACCCCACGGTAATCCCTATGGTTCTAACCTTCAACAGTCTGAACTGAAAGGCTACAGTATATAGCACAGTACAGCAGCACAGTCGCCATTAACTAATGCTGACCAACAAAATAATCCACTTTCATAGAAACAGCAGTACTGACTTGAGAATGAGGTTCATGGTCTCCTTCCGATCCTTTCCTTGAAATGGTAACGATCCTGTGAGCATTTCAAACTGAAAAAGACAGACAGATTCAGCTCTGCAATGGAACTGCAAGACTGAACCAGAAAACAATTGCGAACACCGATGTCTAGATGTCTAAAAGTTACATTTAAGTCACATTAACACAAATTTAAAATAAGAATCTACCCAAAACCAACCAATGCCCCTAATAAAAACATTCAAACCTAGTGTTAGCATAAAACCTACAGTACATCTACAAATGTCTGTTCTCCTAAAATTATTCAAAAGCCAAGCAAAGTCAAGAGGATGGACTGCAAAGGGTGTATCATATTTACTTACCATTAGTACCCCAAATGACCACCAGTCAGCGCTGTGTATGTGGCCCTGACGGTTCACTACTTCTGGTGCCATGTACTCCACGGTGCCACAGAAAGAGTAGGCTTTCTTCTCATGGTCAATGGCTTCTTTACACAGGCCAAAGTCTACAGACAAGAACAGGACTTACAGGACTCACTCTTCTGCAGTGTGACCCCAAGCTTATCCAGCCATTGTCAGTAAATCACTTATCCTGAGGAGGAGTATGGATAGGCAGAGTCTATTCCAGAAGCAACAGCATGCAAGGAAGGTGCTAAGAATCCACAGCAGCTCTTCCTCCTGCATGGGACACCAGTCCATCACAGGGCAACACAGCCTTATAGAAAGTCTGTTTTCTTTAAGTGTGGATTCTGTCTTCTCCCCTGAAGACTCCATGTGTAATGGTTCTAAATAAAGCTTTTGCTGTCTACACCAGGACCTGATCAAAGTCCTTGTAGGCCCTGGGCACTTCTGTTTCCTAACGCCCTGTGGCGGAGGCATTTTTACGGGTGTAGTCACTATGGGTAGAGGGGTGATTTTGAAAATGATCTTGAATTTTTTTTCTGGATAGCCTACTCTAGCTATATACTGTACAGTATATATTCAAGAGCAGACCATTTTTATCATACAAACAAAAAAAAGACAACATTTCTTTATAGTTCCTTCGGTTTTCATAGGCCTTAGACACAGCACACAGCGTACAACAGACAATACACTGCGTCTACTGTGCCTACTGGATAATGTGGACCTGGTCTACCCAGAGACATTCTAGGGTCAAAGGAATGTCCTACCATTACAGGGTGACAGAAAACTTTTAGTCCTGAACAGCAAAGGCTATGAAGAGACCTGACATAAGTACTCAAAATCCTCAAAGGAAATGACAAATTTAATCCACTGAACTTGTTCAGAGTCAATGAAACACAAACCAGAGGACACAACTGAAAACGATGGTTATGTGCTTTTAAAAATAAGAACAGGAGGCAAAAGGTTGTGGGAGTCAAGAACAAGCTACTCAGCCATGCTGTTCGATTGTTGATATCCTTGCTAGCAGATGGATGGTTCATTTAAAACTGACTTCATATTATTTTATAGATGCTCATTGAAATTCTGGAGTATTCTGAGGTAATGGTTAAGAAATGTTACATTAGCCAGCAACAAAATCTTAAAACTGTTCTGGAACAACCATTTGATTTGCTTCAGGTATCTTACTGTCATCAAATAAATCAACCAGCAACATTATAAACAACTGATAAAATTAATCAACAGAGCTCACTGAAATAGTTAAGAAAAATACAAAACGCAGATAAGTAAAAAATGCACATGTTCTTGGAATATACTGTACAGAACAAAACAAAACAAAAATTAAATTACACCTACAGATCACATACTGCATGGAAACCATTTCCAGCTCCTTACCTGTGAGCTTAATGTGTCCTTCTTCATCCAAGAGGATGCTGAAACAAACAGAGGAAACACTGCTTAGGAACAGGATTCATGCTGCGATTGTTAAGCATCACTCATATTACGTGGACTTCAGAACCAGCGACTAAACCAGGACCTGACAACACAGATGGAAGCTAAGAGTTTGCATTTTACACTGGGAAAAAGAAAGCGTGGTGGGAATGTGGAACAATCCATCCAACCAGCTTGTTGAAGCGGTGTGCCTGTGGTCTTTGAGGAATATTGATAGATGGCAATATACTGTACAGTATGTCACCATGCTTTGCTAAACCAGAGTAAAGCATAGTGAATACGACTCTATCACAACCTCCTTCAACTTAGTCATCAACTGTTCACCACATCTATACCCAAATATGGAGCATAAAGGTTTTGCACCTCCACTTGTGTCGTGATGTCTCTCCAGGGAATGACTACATGTGACCCTTGGATCAATATTTTCCAGCAGCTTCAGGCCTCTTTGACGGTATGGCATTGCTATACAATGCACAGAAATGCCTAGCAAATCAAAAAGGCTAATCTACAATAGAATATGCGTCATAGCATAGTCAATCACCACTTGACCACTTCCTCTGGCTTAAAGATAACTCCCAGCAAAACAAAATATAGACTCTAAGTGGATTTCAAAGCACTTGCTAACAAATATTAAGACTTCTCCCCATGCAAATGAAACTTTCTCCTTTAGAACTTTGTTTAGACTGCATTTTATGCTCCTTCTTTGTTCACTCAACCATTTTCATCTTCCCTCCCCACAATCACAAGCAGACGTGATCTCAGATATGATCTGCAAATTACTATTGAAAAACTATTCCAGCAGTTTTGAGACAGGATGCGCTCCCACTCAAGGTGAAACCTCATTACCACACCTCTACCGATTAACGGCAATCCCATGCAATATCTCTTGCAAACAATGTAAAGTAATTCGCTTATGTAATTGGAATCTGATGTTAAATACTTTTCCCCCAGCGGGTAATAAAGTCTGAGGTGAACTGGGAAGTGACAGCTGAGATGTGCTTGAGAAGATCATATACATTTTGCGTAGCAGAATGGCAGTTAGCAGTGGTGTAATTAGGAGGCATCTCTTTGATAAATAAGGGTGATCCCATTCGACTACAAGGCATCACTGGACAACATCATGAAAAGAGAGAATGTACTTTTCTGGTTTGAGGTCTCTGTAGATGATGCCTAGGCTGTGCAGGTGGTCTAGGCCCAGGGCAAGCTCAGCCAGGTAAAACTTCACATCCTCCTCAGTAAACATCACCTGAAAGAGAAAGCCCAACCAAGATGTTTGGAATACACCCCCTACAGGGAAAAATCCCCACAAGAAAATCTGAAGCTCAATGATTAAAGAGCCTAAAGAAGAAAGGATATAACGATAAATTCTTCCCAGTGTGTTTAAAACCAGCCAGGACATTCAAAACCGAAATTCTTTTTCACTACAGCCACATTCGCCTCAACTTAAAAATATACACATATACAGTACACATCAAATCAATGAACATGGAGCCCAAGTGACAGTTGAAGACCTCCGTCTCTTACGCCATGTTAAATAAAGTACACTATCATTCAAAATATTCATTCAAATATATCATGCCAAGCAAAAGCATACATGACGCTGTTGATGGAAAAAAACTCATTTTTCTTATGACCCCAAAACTAGCAGAGGATAGACAGCAGAGTGGAACAGCAAGTACTACTCTGGATTGCAGGCTACCCCCTTGGCTCACAATCCTCCAATCGCGTTTCATATGTGCTCTATGTAGATCATCACTTATACAAGAACCTGACCCCTATTCGATTACCTGGTGAAATTAAGTAAAAAGCAAATTTTAAAAAATAAATGAGCAGCCTTTCCTACATGAGAAAACTGTGAGGGTGCTACAAGCGCTTCAGACCCCGAAATACCTCTTTCGACAGCCTGGTGAAGAGATCCCCTCCGCGGAGAAAATCTAAAATTAGATAGAGCTTCCCCTCAGTCTGGAAAGCTACCGGGAAACAGAGAGAACAACATGTCAGCATCTTGCAAACAGGTACACACATCAAACCAAGCAACAGGACACTGTCTCTGGAGTCCTCTGCTCCTAATGTTTCATTTACTGTATGCAAGTCTACTCTGGTAAATGACAGCATTTTCACACTCAGACATTGGTCTTAATGGAGTTTTTCACACCAAGGGCTCTCCAGGTTGTCACTATGCTTCACTAGACAAGACCATGGGAATACCACTCTGGATAATAACAGATGAAATCTCTTTCTACTCTGTCATTGAGGTCCACTGTATATACCGACAATCATCATACACACATTTTGCACCTACAATACATTTTTGTTAAGATCTCTGACCAAGGCAGTCTAAAATTAAATTTCACATTTTTTGTGCAAGCAGCTTCTTGCTTACTGGTGTGCAGACGTCTTATCTGCTTATTGAATTTGGGTTATTTATAATCGCCCTCACAGCAGCAGCTGTGCAATTTGATTTTTCAGATAACTGGAGGCTTTATGTGTTTTGAAACATCATCTGAATTTAAATGCTATAGGTTAAAAAAAACATTTAATATGCTGTACATTTGAATATGCCTCCAAATATAACCAGCCTGTAATTTTAAAAGTACCCTTTAGAGACCAAAACATCGTACTCATTGTCCGAGACCAAACAAGAGAAAAACAAATAGATTTGCAGGCACACCCACGTGCCTCCTGAAAGCTCACCATAGTGCAACTTCACAACAAAAGGGTGGTTCACATCAGCTAGAATGTCCCTCTCCATTTTCGTCCTCACTCGGTCCCGCACTGGAGGAAGGAGCAGACAGATGTGTTAGAAATTTACTGTTGTTTTAGTGGTCCTTGAGTCACAAACAGTGGGATCCAATTCTGGTCTTGAAGATTTCTAGATCAATGGCCTGAATTATTTTACCTTTATGGCCCAAATTCATATTTCCATGTAAATCAAAAGGAATAAGTGCTGATATTGTTTAGGAATACTTGAAAGGAATACTTCCGTTGATAGAAAAAAGGTTTTCAGTGTTGAACGACAATATTTACAGAAGATCGGATTTAGAAGTCCTATTCTGAAAGTATGTTGTATATATTTTGAATACTTTGTCAGGTGATTGTTTCATTACTGACAAGGTGTGCATGTATTGTTTTCTTAGATACTGTTCATAAAATCAGATTTATACCCTTTTCAAGGAAGATGTATGGGATGTATTAATTAATGATTCCTCTACAATGATTCAAGTTCAATGGAAAAAAAAATATTTCCGTGTACAGTAATAAAGCACACAAAGCAGTTAATCACTGCAAAAGAAAACTGCACAGTTTGCACCCTGAATGTGGCTGAAAATCAGTTTTTTTAGTGGCACACGATTCCCATCTGGCTCTAATTCTGGCCTGTGTCCACCTCCGTTCTGCAGTCTACTGTCTTTAGACATGATTCCACAGCCCTGCCAGCCCAGAAACCCAGATTCATAGATCATACTTTTTCTACTGGCCATAAACTTTATGCAACAGTCCATATAGTGTTAAAAAGAACATGAATTATCATATTGGGGACTCCCACTATAAAGCAACATTTAACAAACAGAGCCCAGACACACAGAAAACAGAATATACCTGGGACAAAACACAAAGCACATGAAGGAGCAGGCACCAAAACAAATGCATCTGATAACCTGTTCCCTGTTTGCATGTGACAAGCAGGGCCTGACGCAGATGCTTGTACAGGTCACAGGTATTTATAATGGAAGAATTTTAAACCTACAGAGTGTTCCAATTAATATGAGAGTTCACACTTGTTTATGTACTCCACTGTGGTTTTAAGAGGGAGGGGTAAATAGTGAGACCTCTCTTTTTTACTGAAGGGGTGAGGAGGTGGGGTGGGGTCTGGGGGCAACAAAGAGGCAGCCCTGTGAACACAAAATGTTTTTGGCTGCTCTTTGAAGAAACTGTGATGCACTATAGCTCTTGAAAAACAAAAACAGCCACTTCCTGCAAAAACAGTGCTAGGGCTTGAACTCACACAAGAGGTTGAGTGAAAAACATACAAATGAAATTTGGGAGGAGGGAGGGGTTTTTAATCATGTAAACTGCAGCAAAATACATCATTTTATAGTGCATTTGTAACCCTGAGATTTTACTGTATACATTATATTTCAACTTGGAAAAAGAAAACTTGCCACTTGGTAAGAGCTGGATGGAAGACACCAGTCAGGGCTTAGTTGCACTTGAAAGTTCTCTCATTTTGGTGTAATTTTGTGATCTACAGCAAAAACATTTACTATGTCAGACGTGCAATCAATGTTTCTGTACAGACAGGCATTCCTCTTGTAGAATTTATAATGATCACATCAGTACTTATGTGGAGCTGGGGAACTCAAAGTTAAAAAAATTGTCAACATGTCATTTCCTGATGAGTGCTTGTTCAAAAAGATTTCAGGATGAGATAGCACCAGTTCTGAGCATCTGAAACCCCCTTTAGGACATACATGATTTATAAAGTACTGTAAAATTACAGACTTGGCAATCCATCTCCTTCACAGTTTAATATGAAGAACGAAACACGTTTAAGTACTATAATAGAAAACACGTTGAGTTTGCTGAGAAACCATAAAAAGAGATTGCTAAGATCTTTAACATCTACTGTCAGTGCCAGAGCTTCATCAGCAAACCAATACTAAGGATATTCCAGACTTCTTCAGATACTACAGAGGCATCAGTCCATGACAATTCAAAACATTTGGAAAGCATATTGTTGCTATATAGAATCAAACCTGCTGTTCTGCAGGCAATTCTGTGCAACATAATTAAGAAAAACCAAGAACACATTGTCACATTCATGACAGCTGGAACAGTCCATTCCAGCGGCAGCTGCAAAAGATGAATGCAGTGCATCTCTAGTCTAGAACATATTGCTATTGTCCTGCGTGTGCTATTGCACCAGATAGAATCTGAATCATGAGTTGGGTAGCTCTGGCTGAGCTGATGTTTAAGGACCATTAATGAAAACGCAATACTGTGGATTTTCACAGATTAGAACAGCAATTCAAACCTGACAAGCAAAACCACTGTTAAAACCCAGGCCTTGCGGTTCAGGGACACCAGTTTGAAGTAGCAGAAATACTAATTCCAACAAGGTGGAACGCTGCTGCTCTGATTACCTTTTAGAGTGGCCTTCTTCAGGACCTTCATGGCGTATAGTTGGTTGTCGTCGGGAGGTGTGATTTTGCGGACTAGAAACACCTGAACGAAAAACAGAAGCAGACAGGACCGTTCATAAAGCATGTTCCTCTTCCGCTGAATATACAGTTCTTTCCTAAAAAAACACTTCCCAATGACTCTCAAAATATAATGGCTGGTGGGACAACATTGTATACAATTTCACTGTGCTGTTTAGGAATATGGAAGCCATGTGTATGGGAATATGGTTCTATTCTGATCTGGCTCTATTCAGGACATGACTGACTTTCCCTTAACTGTTGTGCTAACTCCAGCTGGTGTAAAGTCATTAACAAGGTCTTGATTATACATCTCTTCCAAAGAGAAGACCACATGGAGGTTACTTTTTTAGGAGGTTTTCTTTCAATCTTTCTCTCAGTTTCCACATCTGATTAACCTAAATAGATCTAAAATAGATCCTAGGCTTGCTTTGGTAAAAACACATCCTTTAAAAACTACTAAATCTTCTATAAGTTAACGTTAATGAATAAGCAGTTCTTGAAAAATAACTGTTTTAAAAACTAATCTGTAAGTTAGTTTGCATTCTCAAATAATGGATGGGTTTTAAAAGAGCTCAGGGCTTGTCAAATTACCTTTTGAAAATTAATTATAAAATATATTTTGAAATCCTTTGTACTTGGAATTCTACACCTGAAAAAATATCTCAGGTAGTCTCCAAATTAGAAGAACAGTTCTTGGAATTTAGGTTCTGATATGGGACTTGTTGCTCTTGCTTTCAAGAGCACAACAATTCTAGTATTTTCCAAATGGAACATGCCTCTGGTAAAATCCAAATTTACTACACCAAAAATGCTATGAATTCAGATTGAGAACAGAAAATATGGCAAATAACTAAAACTGGACTGGATAGTTTTTACACCTTGCTCTATGTACTGTACATTACCCTTGATATCTAAAAAGTTTTCCATTATTAGATACTGGCTAAACGGACTAGCGTCCCATCTCTGGGAAAACATAAACTTCCTGTTTGCTTAATGCTATAGTGCTGGAGGTACAGTACCATTGTGCTCCAGATGTAGTGGGATATTAGGTCTGTAGAGGCGATTAACCCTTTTTGTTCTCAATGCTAAACGAGCAGTCTTGGGAAATCACATTAATTGTAATGGGATGTTTCAAAAAAGGAGAGAAGAAAACGTTTGAAAACGAGATGACACTTTAAGAAAATGGGGGAAACCGTATTCTAGCTGGGTTGTTAAAGGTTGCTGAAAATGGTCTTTTTTGATCTAAAGTGTTGCATGCTGGCAGCTGCACCTGCAAAGCACCTTGAGGTTTTTAGTCTATGTTGATAAAATAAAGTACGCTACTCTTGCTGTTACTGAGGACAGAGGCCAAGAGACTCTAATGTGATGCTTAATGCTTTTCAGCTGGGAAACCGAGCAGTGGCACTAAAGCCGTGAAAAGATAAATCCAAAACTGTCTTCTCTCGCTTAATTAAGGCATGAAATTAAGAGCAAGTCTAAAGAAAGAATCATTCAAATCCCTTAATTCTGCATGGATTAATTTTTTAAACCAATTTCATGTCAGTTTGAAAGATAAGTGCTCTGGTTCCTTGCCTGCAGTTGATGCCGATTTGCATAAATGCACAAATAATGATACCCCAGCTCTTTAGTAGATCATTTAATGCAGTGCTTCACATTGTGATGCACACCTCCACCTGACACGCTGGCCCGTGACAAGACAACAAAGCTCCTTTCACACAGACCTCAGAGCTCCTTTATAACAATAAAGCTGTGATCTCCTAAACCAATTTCTTTTTTCCATTAAGGGGTGGACAGTGAAAGAAACCCAAGTTTTGCATTCAATCTCCAAGATGATACACAGAAAAAATACCAGGTTAAACTAATAGCTATTAGTATTTCCAGAACACTGTATTTTGGAATTGTTCAGGGTACTGAAATTCCAATTTGAGTCGTGACTGCAGAGTTTTTGTGCATTTGGTGTTTTTCCATCTATATTCAGAGAAGGAAGCTATAAAAGATAATGAAATGTTCTCAGTATATAGTATGAATTCCTACCCCTTTCTAAAAGTTCTCACAGGTATGTTGTATGGATGGAAATGGTTATACAAACCATTTCCCCTTTCATTCCATGTTGTACAGTAAGAACTTCTGATCTAGTTAAAACCAGTGTCTTAAAGTTGCTAAAGAAAGCCAGAGGGAAAGGCAGTAAGTGGCGTTTTCCACCCAAAGGACACCTGTTTAATGTGAGTTTTTAATTTCCTTCTGGGACACCTACCTTCCCAAAGGAGCCCTGCCCCAGGACTTTAAGCAGCTCAAACTGGGAGGGATCCGCCTTCTCTGAGCCCTCCTTGACATGGTGCGTGATGTTGATCTCCTTGATAACATCGTCCTCCTGAAAGGAAAGACAGCTCCGTCAGAAAGGGAAGGACTGGGGTGTGCGACACTCCAGGGCTCCTGCAGCTCCCCAGCTCTCTTCACAACAAGCCAAGAATTTCAGGGACACTTGAAGCAGTAAAAGCAAAGCCAAAAAGGAGGATAAAACAAGCTTTTAACTCCATCCTTTCTCAGGGAAAGCGGACAGGATTGAAAAATGAATATCAGGCAAACATCTTCTGACCTCTTCTGCTGAAGCTGCATCACAACACAATGGGTGTCCTCCCGAGTGATTGAAGTAATAACGGACAACATTTTTAATTCAGGAGCACAGCTTGGACATAATGAACATTAAGTAGGTCTCTTTAAGTGGTGACACTCACTAGGCACTGAGTAACTTGCGCTGAATGAGTTGACAGCAGGCTTGCAGCTTTTTGAATATTTCAGTTTTTGCACAAAATGCCACAACAAAATGCTCACCTCTAAATTGAACATTTTTAGGTCAGCCCTCACAAGTGTAGATCACTTTCTTGGCCAGTTCAGGGATAAGGTAGCTTCTCCATTTGAATTGATTACCATCAGTAATTTAACTTTTTCTTCTTCCAGATTAATCCTAAAATTAAAGCAACCTCAACCTGCATATTTTTAGCCAAACATTCACGTTCAAATCAAGTTTTTCATAGATTTTTATTAATACGTTCATTTTCTGAAATCATTGAAAAGAACTGATTACTGAGCCTGGAGTTGTGGTCTCGCAGTGAAGGTGAGGTAGACAGTCTGATAACTCTTTCCAGAGGAAGAGAACACTGATCATCAACTGGACGCTCCAAACAACAAGCAGAGATATCCAAATACCCGGAAACCAGTGGGGTGAGTGTCAAGTCTTTCTTAAAGGTTACTAGGAATCATTAACTCTTCACCTGCCTCAAGGCTGGTAATCAGGTATTAAAGTTAGACGTACAGAGAATTACCAATTTTACTGAAACAGTGACAGGCGCAAGCACAAGTAAACAGAAATAAAAGGGAAAGAAGAGACACTGAAGCCCCTCAGGTCCACAGTGGAAGGGGGCTCATAAACATCACAGCCCTGACTTTGGAAGAAGGAAGATGCATCTTTTAAAAGCTACTTGACTGCTCAAGCTCAATATATGAACAGCAGAATCTGCTGCTGTTCAGCATTGGGATCAAAGGTCTTGAAATATGCCCAGATTATTGATAGGGTCTGCAGCCCATGGGTTAATTAAGCAATTAAGAATCAATTCAGTACTTGACTTATTGGAAGGTTCAAAGCCCAGGTGCAAAGGGTGACTATGCTTACCCTATGCAATGCAACACAGCCTGAAGCATCAACACGGGAAGAGCACAAGACAGTACAACTGCTTCTATTATAAATGTGGGAAAAGAACCATTTATAAACCAAGTTCAAATACCTATGAATAAGACATTTATTAACTGACATAAGCCGAAACATAAAAACCCTGGTGCTGGCTTCTGATTGTGGGTCCACATCTAGTGAAAACCAGGAGTGGATCAAACTGCTGTCATATGAAAGGCAACTTACAAATGAGATGCCTTAATAACCACGGCCATGCTTTGCTTGACTAATGTTAAAAAAACACCACCATAACTCCCTCATAAAAACAATACAATATAATGGATAAGAACCACTTAGCAAAATAAAATTTTGCATACTGTACACACATCGCTGTTACTGAGCTGCATCTACAGAAAGTCTCTCTTCGGTCTCAAGTCCTTCAAGGTGTCTTCCACCATTTTCATCTGATTTCCCTCTGCCTGGAGATTAGCTCTTGGTTTGTAGATGTACAGTACAGTGTGGCATAGTAATACAGTACATTACAAATAATTGCTAATAATTGTGGACCTGTCACATGATGTGCACAAACAGTTTTAGGGTTTATGCATCTTATGTGTTGCGTAGTATTTTAGGAGTGCTTTTTTAACCTCATTCAAGTCTCATAAAGCCTCAAAGTATTACTACAACAAGTCATTGCCTCTTTCTAATCCACTTTATCCTCCATTTGCAGATCCCATATGGGAGATGCACAGCATCCATTCTGCACCAGGGGTCCCACTCCACAGTGGGAGTCACAACTCCCATTGAGAAGTCAGAATGTACTTGTCAATGTCTATACACAGAGACATGTACTGTAGGCAGACCAAAGTGACATTTGCAAAATGAGATTGAACACAGCACTATTCAAGTACCTCGATGTTGGTCTGATGACCAAGCGGTCAAGAACTCTGTTTAATCTCAAACTAAAAGACAGCATAGGGAGAGGGAAGTTTACCACCTACCACCATAGACCTCACCAGGCCAAACCTTGCTTAGCTTCTGGTTTCTATAGTATCCAAACATGTACAGTACCTAGAACAACGTGTGGAGACTATGCACAGCAATTTGCAACAACATTTCCAATTAGGGTACAGTACATCGCTGCTAGAATCATCGGCATTGTAGCCTTTTAATGTTGCTGCTGGGAATTGTGTTATTTTGTCATTTGTCATTAGCAGTTGTATTATTATTGCTAACAGTGAAATTCCATTGTCCAAGAATTCCATTGGAAATTCCACTGTTCATTGTATAGCTTCTTATTTTAAGGCCTCATATTTTCTCTCCCTGTTTACACTGGTGAAGATGGACTACAGGCCCTGACAATCTCCTGGCTTCTGTAGTTCCAGTTCTGGAAACAGTGAGGCCACACTAAAATTAACACCAGAACAATTACAATGATGAAACCAAAAACCTACAGTCAGAATATTGCACACAGTGACTACAGCCAACAGAAGGCCCTGTTGCTCAGAGAGGAAATGGTTCGATGCAGCAGTGCTAGAGTGTTTCCTGAGAAAAAGTATCTGAGAATTTCAAAATCAATGTTACAGAAATAACTAGGTACAGAATCCTAGGGAAACGATCAAAATTATGTTGATACTGGTAGAAAGTTAACATAAAACAAAAAAAAGCCAGAAACAGGCATAACAATTAGTGAAGAAGTGTTGAAAAACACGATGGGAGAACAATAGTGAATTCTGGCTAATCATACTCCTAAAACTAAAATTCATTCGTTTGTGTAATTTTAACTCACATACATCTAAAGATACAGAAAGGACAAGCAGCACAAACTGATCAAAATAATTAGCTTTGTGGGAATATTTAACAGGGTACACAATGAAGTTTGGTGGAGTACAATCATATTTCCTGCCTGAAAATTAATAAGCTTGCAAAAGCAGTGAGCTAACACCTGTGTGACAGCCTGAGGTTGTCTGCAGCAAGCAGGTCTTCAGTAAGTAAGCCCTTCTCTTTAAAAGCTCCCATGTGACATACTGTAGCAGAGGCTGTGACGCTAAGGACCGTAGACTAGCAAGCAGCATGCAGAGCACAGCTCCTCTCTAACCAAAACACACAGCAGTGAGTTATAAACGAGCAGGAAAATCTACATTAAGCCACTGTTTCTTTTTATCTGATGCTATTGAAACAAGCTTTTGAGCTGTAAGTTTGGGATAAGCTGACCGTTTAACAGCACTGAACCTGCTCTCTCGCAATCGGAGGTTATTTCTGAAGCATGTTTTTTTTTTGCATCAGGGCTAAATTTGCTTTTGCACATAACCCTGACTTTATGAGGTCACAGCTATAAATGTAACGAGATGAAAAACACATAGTGGTAGCTCCTTTAAACCATCATTTTAGAGCTTGTCAATAAACTGAAAAACATATATACAGTACTGTACGATATACATGCGCATATACTGTATTAATACAGACTTCAGATTGCCAGCATACTGTGGTGCATTTTCACACACAAAAGAGCGACTTGCACTGAATTGAAACCTAAGCAAAAACACTCCTGAACAACACAGATCCAATTCCAGTTAGTGTAACGCCAAGACACCACAGCGCACAACTAAATGTGGATTCCTTCCTTTTTTCAAGCTTACACACATCTGCACAATTCCTTTCAGCAGATTCCAGGACATTCTCAAAGCCCTCTGGTCAAAATCAGAAGAGTACAAATGGGAAAACGTAAAGGGTAGAGCTGCAAAAAAAAAAACCTCAAATTAAACTTAAACCCAACTGGTAGACAAAGAGGACCAAGAAAAAGAAAATGCCTTCGATACCAGGGATGGTAAATCCTTCTTCCAGCCACCTGGTTACAAACTTTCACTGCACTGTATGAAACACTCTCTCCCCAGAACGCTGCTGCCTAAATCAGGCTCTTTCAAAGACCATGTGGCGTAACCTGTAGTCAGGTCCAGTGATCAGAAGGGTACTAACCGGGTTCCACTCGTTTCCGTCCGTGGGTGCTGCCGAGGTGCTCACGGGCTCCTGTGTGCTGCTCAGAGCCTTGGTCTGATGCTTCTTGAACAGGTAGAGTGTGAGGAACCTGCTGACCTTGAACTTCCTCTTCTCTTTCTCCATGTCACCCCAACAGCCCTGGAGCTGCCCCCCCCGCGGCCCCGGCTATCATCCCCGGGCAGAGAGAGACCCCCTGGATCCGCGCGCAGCAGGGCAGACAGACCGGGCGGGCGAGCAGGCAAGCGAGCAGGCAAGCGAGCGAGCAAGGTTTTCTTTTTTCTCTCTTTCAATCTGTCTCTTTAATTTTTTTTTTGGGTTGTTGCTTTTGTTCTGCTTCTCTGTACAGTGCAGGAAGGAAGCAGGTGGTGTAGCCCCGACCTAAATAATAACACCAGCGAACCTGCAAGTCAGTGTCCCAAAGAACTTGGCAAGTCAGTATGTGCAGCTCTGTGAGCCACTTCCGCCAGTATTTAAAACATTAGAAACATTGTTTGTATCGATACACATCTTCATGATCGCTGCCTCCCGTCCCTCTTACCACAGAGTAACAGCAGGTAACTCCCTGACTGTAAATACTGCTCAACAGAGGGCTAGTTTTAATAGTCAATAATAACTCTTCTTCCTCTTTCCTGTGAAATGAATGCTTTGAATTGAAACTAAACACTGTCCTCCACTTCAAACCACTTCTTACGGGTGAGCTTGACCTCTTAAACTGAACAAAATGCAACTGAAAAGTATCAGTATATGTTTAACTATGTACAGATTAAAAAAAAGGTTAAACTGGATAAAACAGCCGTGCAAGAGAGGTAGACAGAGGTTACTCCACATAAAAAGGAAGAGCAAAGGACGAGCATGATCTCAGTTCGAGACACCTCTGCAGTTTTTGAGCAGGTGGTCTGTGAGAAAGACACAGTCTAACAGATCCGATCTGAAACGGGAAACAGATGAGCCTGTCTTTGCTACCAAGGGAGTGCTGGACTTTCACATCCTGTTACAAAAATGCTGTCTTTGCACGGCTGCAATTGCTCAAAACACAATGACCTAAAACGCAAAATCTAGGCTTGTGGGAGTCTGTGACAAGGTGCCCAGCCATGAGGATGAACCTGATACCCTGGACTTTTTTAAAGAAACAACCAATTCTCACATCAATTAAAAAACATTTTCTTTTCCCAAAACAGAATCAGCTTTAGTTTCTCGAAAAAAGGCAGAAAGGCACACTGGGAAGTATTCAGAAAGCCTGCTGGTTACAGTCCTAACTAATAAAGAGATAGCTCGATAACTAGAAAGTAACTACCTGGTCTTTACCTAAATACACAAATTCAGTATTTCAAAATACTCGACTAGAGTGCATGTTTCCGCCTTTTGGAAAATTAAATTAAAAAACCAACTTGCTCAGCAGGAAATTGACTCCTCTAAATCAGCACAAGGTAAGCACAGATTTAAAAAATACCACTTTACATTTGATCTTAAAAAAGGCACCATGAATTCCCACTAATTCAGTTTGTTGAAATGCAACATTCAATAAAATGTTGGTTTTTTTTACAGCTGTGACAAATTATCCTCAAAAGTGTTTTTTACCTCACTGAGGCTAACAATTTGAATCATAATGCACCTCCCGCCAGCTGTAGCACCTAGTTTTCAACAGGACCGAGACACAGCTTCGTATCTTTTTCACTGGCAAGTGTCAGCGCAGGCTGACCCCCCCAAAAAAATCACAGAACGTGTAGGAACTCAATGTTTGTGAATAACGAGCTTTGTACAGGTTGACTATGAAGTCTGTTGAGTTACTGGAGCACCTGAATCTTGAAAAACAATGGGTTTGGGTACACATACAAACTGAACAATGGCAAACACATTCCAGGGGACAGCAAGAATACAAGTTCAAGGGCAATATAACTCGCATCCACCAGAGGGCAGAGAGTCCGTTTCTAGGACATAAAGGTGCAGTGGCATTGAGTGGTGTACGTTTTCATTCTGATGGTCCCATTTGTGCATGCACCAAATTCCACTGCAGTAAGGCACAGTCTTGCCAATCAGCTACCTTTCTAAACATGCTGTATAAAGCAAAGAGGACCACACAGTGATCATAGTAAAGCTTTGCAAAATAATCAATAGGTCACATCACATTTCTCTAAAGGAACCAGGAACTTCAGGGCTTCTGGAGTCAACAACTATCTTCAGAGAGGTTAACAGTCAGCTGAGATGAAGGAATCTCAACAAGGACACAAAACATTCTCAAAATACAAAATACCTAAAATACTCTATGTTGACCTATGAGAACATACAACAGCAACATAAGTCTTTTCAACCTTCGTAAACTCACAGATGAGATCCTGAGTATGTATGTTTGTATGTTTTCTCATGTATGTTTGTGTGGATTTCCTTCAGGTGCTCTGGCGTCCTCCCACAGTCCAAAAGCATGCTGGTAGATTAGCTTCTAGGAAAATTGGCCCTGGTGTTAGAGTGTGCGTCTACAGTACAGTATGTCTGTGTGCGTGCCCTGGAATGGACTGGTGTCCTATCCAGGCTGTATTCTGCCTTGTGCCTGTTGCTTGCTAGGATAAACTCCAGCTGCACTGCAACCCTGAATTGGATGGATAGATGAATGGACATCTTAATCTAATAAACTCTGGAACACATAGATTACAGTACAGCAGTAAAACATTCACAACACACACCAATTGCAGTAAACTGAAAGGAACAAATACCCCATCTTCTACTTTCTATTGTGTCAAGCATTAAACCAAACATAGCCTCAGACCACTGCTATTTTTATCAGCAGAGAAATCGAACAGAATTTGTCTTTCCCATATGTGCTCCGTGAAAGCCCCCTTGCTGTGTCGGAAGAGAGGCCAGAGCCAAAGAGACAGAAAGGGCTATGTAAAAGAGGGATTACAAATGTTTTTTTAAAGTAGGGAATGTTGATGTTCTCCACATCATAAAACGATATATAAACCTAAGAGAAAGAAGAGGAACTTGATTCACCCAAGGGCTTAAGCACATGACCTACAAGAACACACAACAGGAACTGAAGTCTTTCAACCTCAGTAAACTCATAGATGAGATCCTGAGATCAATTCTCTAACAGCAAGATGGGCAGAGAGGGCTCCTCTCGCCTATAAGCTCCAAGATCTTCTCCGTTTCACAGGCACTGCTGCCCGTGACGTGTTGAGAGTGGTTTTGAGGTGCCCACGCCCACGCTGCCTCTTTCTCTCCTGTGTGTAGTCAAGGGCTTTGTGGCTGTGAGTCGAGGTGTGAAAAAACATGACATTCATGTAGATGCTAGAGAGGGTTTCCTGTCTGTGTGTCTGTGTCTCCATGGAGAGAAAGCTGGGGTATGCGAAAAGACGAATTCCTAATGCAAGAAAATTATATAGGGCTAATAAAGAAACATTATAAACATTATACATTATTATTATAGATGCTAGAGAGGGTTTACTCTTTCCACAAAAGGCACATGAAAGCAAAGAGAGTTAGAAAGTTGCAAAATGCAGCTACAGTACATGATAGAGGCACGTGGAGTAGCTTTGAAAATATGGCAAGCTCTGGTAGAAGGGCAGAATAGATTTTGAGTCTTTGGGAGTTGTCTCCATGACGTTTGCATGTTCTCCCTCTGTGTTCAGGTCCCCTCCTATCTCCCAGAAACATGCAAAATAGGCCTGGCTAGCTATTTTAAATTATCCCTATGGGACCTCACACCCATCAAGAAGGCTGATAGTCAGCCACATCATTGCCATCAGTCAGATGGTTATTGGTGCCTCTCATGTCTACAATCAATTCAAGTTATGGGACTATAAAGACAGATGACCTATTCTCCTCATAACATTTTTGCACTGTTTATTATTAACCAATTTATTTTCCATCTGAGGACTTGGATGAGCACAGTGCAGACAGTACCAAGGCCCAGGGTCTAAATAACCTCCTCTTGCCAAAGGACAGTGATTGAAACTCCAGACACTCTGGGAGCATAAAGCTACCTCTAAGATGAGTCATGGGAATTTGCAACAGTCATCCTAAACGTTTGGAGACCTGGTTGAAAAACAAACAAAAAAAAGCAGCAGCAAAGATTACAGAGGACTGGCTGGGTTAGTGACATGGCAGTTAGGAGATAAGAGTTGCAACACTGTGCTACTTGGTCCCCTGCTCACTACTGCAAAATTACCACAAAAGCTGCAATCTAATCTGCAAGTCAGCGTGACAGAAATTAGAAGAAAGCAGCAACACAAACAAGCAAAATGCAATCAGTTATAGTCATAAAGATCTTACCTTGACTGCTAAATTGGCAAAATCCTTCTCTACCCAGGTTATTTCTGATTTATCCTGTGGTAAGGTTGGGAGAAGACATGTGTCAATACATCAGACTCCATTATTTTTCTTAGTGATCAGGTCAATAGTGTCTACCACTTTGAAGACACCCATGACTAATTCTACCAGAACTTAACTGCAAATGAATGTAAAAACTATGTAATAGATTTTTTGTTATTTTATGTTAGTTCTATGTAACTTATGCTAGTAGGCCTTGCCAACAATTTTAATATGGTCAAAGCTGAATTTTTTAAGGTAAGCTCTTCTAACTTAGATTTGATGGAAATCTAGTGGCGAGAATTAAGAAGGGTAGTGTGAGAATAAAAGTGGGAGACTGTCTTTGGAAATGCAGGTGGTTGCTTTTTACAATAAATTCAAGAAAAAAAATATTGATGGGGGATTGAAGACTGGAACCAAATTGCAAAATTTTCAATCTGAAAACTTGAGATCTTTTGAAGGTTTTAGCAAGCACCCTTCCCCAAGCAATGAATCATGTATCTTATAAGTAGGAAGTGAGAAAACCACAGAGCCATCTGCTGTTTCAAAGACTTTTTACAGTTACTCCCAACAACCCCTGCACAGCGCCCTACACAGGAGAGCACTCACTGTACAGCAGGGGGCTCCACACACTGGAGGACTCTCTCACTGTACAGCAGGGGGCTCCACACACTGGAGGACTCTCTCACTGTACAGCGGGGGGCTCCACACACTGGAGGACTCTCTCACTGTACAGCGGGGGGCTCCACACACTGGAGGACTCTCTCACTGTACAGCGGGGGGCTCCACACACTGGAGGACTCTCCCACTGTACAGCGGGGGGCTCCACACACTGGAGGACTCTCTCACTGTACAGCGGGGGGCTCCACACACTGGAGGACTCTCTCACTGTACAGCGGGGGGCTCCACACACTGGAGGACTCTCTCACTGTACAGCGGGGGGCTCCACACACTGGAGGACTCTCTCACTGTACAGCGGGGGGCTCCACACACTGGAGGACTCTCTCACTGTACAGCGGGGGGCTCCACACACTGGAGGACTCTCTCACTGTACAGCGGGGGGCTCCACACACTGGAGGACTCTCTCACTGTACAGCGGGGGGCTCCACACACTGGAGGACTCTCTCACTGTACAGCGGGGGGCTCCACACACTGGAGGACTCTCCCACTGTACAGCGGGGGGCTCCACACACTGGAGGACTCTCTCACTGTACAGCGGGGGGCTCCACACAGTGGAGGACTCTCTCACTGTACAGCGGGGGGCTCCACACACTGGAGGACTCTCTCACTGTACAGCGGGGGGCTCCACACACTGGAGGACTCTCTCACTGTACAGCGGGGGGCTCCACACACTGGAGGACTCTCTCACTGTACAGCGGGGGGCTCCACACACTGGAGGACTCTCTCACTGTACAGCGGGGGGCTCCACACACTGGAGGACTCTCTCACTGTACAGCGGGGGGCTCCACACACTGGAGGACTCTCCCACTGTACAGCGGGGGGCTCCACACACTGGAGGACTCTCCCACTGTACAGCGGGGGGCTCCACACACTGGAGGACTCTCTCACTGTACAGCGGGGGGCTCCACACACTGGAGGACTCTCTCACTGTACAGCGGGGGGCTCCACACACTGGAGGACTCTCTCACTGTACAGCGGGGGGCTCCACACACTGGAGGACTCTCTCACTGTACAGCGGGGGGCTCCACACACTGGAGGACTCTCTCACTGTACAGCGGGGGGCTCCACACACTGGAGGACTCTCTCACTGTACAGCGGGGGGCTCCACACACTGGAGGACTCTCTCACTGTACAGCGGGGGGCTCCACACACTGGAGGACTCTCTCACTGTACAGCGGGGGGCTCCACACACTGGAGGACTCTCTCACTGTACAGCGGGGGGCTCCACACACTGGAGGACTCTCTCACTGTACAGCGGGGGGCTCCACACACTGGAGGACTCTCTCACTGTACAGCGGGGGGCTCCACACACTGGAGGACTCTCTCACTGTACAGTGGGGGGGCTCCACACACAAGACGACTCACATCGGTGTCCTGCTTGCCAGAGCACATACTCTTGATCAAAATTAAAAAACGTCAAGCCATCCAACAAGAGAAAATATTCAATCATTTCAGGTGAATTAGCCCTCAATTTACATTTTCCAAATTCCTTTGCCGTGGGAAGTCCATCTGTCACTTAACCAAGTCCAGTGAGACAAGGGTGTGAACCAAGGTGCCAACAGGCTGATGGGTGACTCCTATGATAGATCGGCTGGTGTCGTGCACAGTATTTAAATAGCAGCACAATGCTCAATCGGCATTTAACAGAACTTTCCTAACATGCTCTTTGAAGGAGGTCTGCCTAAGCAGCCGGCAATGAAGAGTAATTTTACTACAGTGTACAGCTGCTCGACCACTGCTACATTCAAGGTACTCAAAGCAAACACAAAGCACTAAAACTGAAAGTAGGAAGTGAAAGCCACTGCACTGCTGATATCAAATGCACAGTGCCTTCACTAATCTACCTGAGTGGAAAGAAAAACCTTCAATGTGTTTGTATAATGGTTTGCTTTGTTTTGCTGCTATGGCAACCAAATATGTTAGCTCTTTGCATTTAAGGGTGTACTCACAGTGGGGTTGTTTGGTCTGAAACATACGCTAGCTGACCGTATTCATGTCCCAAAGAGTTGACTGGGAGGAGGACTGGGGTTCTCTAGATTTGTTCTTTTCAAGTTTACACAAATAAATGTTTTGTTTCATTTGTTTGGAAGTGTATTGCTCAGATTGTTCTCCGTAAGATCCTTACCCAGCTGAGCAATGAAAAAAGCCCCTATGTGAAAAGGCCTTAAATATTCAGTATTATTGTCTGGTAAAGGCAGGTAAACTGTCAGTTAGGATAAGTGCTGGACCTCTGTGTTGTGGTGGGATCACAAATGAAGTGTCCACTTTTCCCTGAACCATGTCTGTCCTCTGTGCCACAACCAACAGCCTCGGGTCATTGGTGTCATTTCCTATACAAAGCACAAGACAAGTCTTTTTGCCAGAAAGTGCTGATTCTGATTCTACTGCCTTTTCGTACTTTTTGAATAAAAAAAAGAAGTGCAAGGTTAGAGAAAAAAGTCATTTCCTTGGATGAAACTAACAGCAGCCAATACTGGGGCTTCACACTGACTGGTAGACTCCATTACTTTATTTATAAATGGAACAACATTTCAGTATCAATATAAAGCAGACAGTACTGCAACTGTTAATCTCTCACGCAAAATGTAAAACAAAGCAGCTGTGAAACTGATCTTTTAAAAGATGATAATTACTGTATGTACCTTATTCTCATTGTAACTCTATAGAGTCTCTGACCTCACAGCAGAACAATAGGGAGAGTTACCATTTAGCAGAAGCAATCAAAAAGGAAAACAAGATAAACCAAAAACTGAAAACATCTACCGAGAGGCATTAAAACGACAAATGTTTCAGTGCATTTCTAATGCCTCCTAGTATATAAAGATTCTGTGGTATGTGTAATATAAAGGATAGTGTTGTAATGACAAATTAGAGGTCTTTTAGAAGGTACAGTACATAGGTGCTTGAGAGAAAAAAGCGTTTATCAAATTTCACTTCACAGAAACAAATAAATGCCTCATGCATGTGGAAACACCTTTTGTATGATTCAGTGGTATTATTTGGGTTACTCTGTAAGCTCTGGATAGTTTATAAAGAATGCATAAATTATATACATTTACTGTAAGTAACAGATTGGAGTAAATTAATAAAACACAGAGCTGTTTCTGTTAAACTCCTTTTGCTGCATTCCTGACTTATTTTCAGCAGTTTGTGAAAAATGTATAGTATACTCGCTCTTAGACAAGCACTTAAGCATTGTTTAAGGATACGATTCAACAAAATTGCATTTCATCCGATTTCGCTACTTCGCTACAGAAATTGTCTCTTCATACGGTTTGAGAAGGAATGAAATTAAGTTCTTGTACTTGATCCATAAGGCATACTTTTCTTATAATGCTCATTCAAACTCTTAGGTTTTATGGGCAAATAGTTGGAAAACAAATTTGTCTGCCTAACCTTTGTGGTCGGAAAATAAGGGAGCACATTTTAATTGGCCTTCCAGCAAGTTCATTTTTTGTATGCTAAAACTGAAGCATAGACTCTACCAGGCTTACATTAATGTATACATTAATATATAGTGATATTCCAATTTTACATGCTTAATCTTGGGAACTGGCTTATTCACACTTTTAACCCTTCTGTTGCTCTGTTTTTGACCTTTTTAAATATTACTCTTTTATTCAAATTTAACTTGTATCTTTTTTACTTTTCCTGTTCCACTCTGTTATTCGTATAGAGCAGATAGTGCTTTTGGGAGAAAGATTTGAAAACTTGCACAGATCCAAAATATGACTAATGACCGAACGCACAGAACATGCTTGAGGAAACCAAGATGAGGTTTCCTACATAATATTGTAATTTAAAATGAAAGTTCATGCACTCTTCATTTTATATTGTAGGGTTTAAGAAAAAACAGCTAATTTGACATTAAGCATTTAATTATTCGATAATTAAACAGTGTGCAAAACAAACAAAAATGATGGATGCATCCAAGCACAGAGGAATGTTGAAACATAAGTCAAACGATGTAATTTTCCATGTCATCTTGGATTCAGGTACACGTGCTGCTCAGCTTTTACGGAGATACTTCACAGGTTAACCACAAAACCTCTCTCCTCTGCACCTTGCGTTCTCACGAAACCTCACTGCAGCTGCTACACTTGAACGAAGCTATGAGAAACCCCACAAAGAGAGACACTTGCCTGGTGATCGCGGTGTTTGGTACGGAATAATAGCCTCCACATTTCAGACACAACTGGCTGGGCACTTCCATGTCATCTTCAGCCTGCCTAACTGCCCTTTATCACTGTCAGGTAATGACGGTCACCAGCCGGCACCAGCACTCTTGCAAAAACACACACCAGTACATATGCACAAAAATGGAGAGATAAACAAATGTATGCAAATAGATTTCTCACAAACAGCTAGCCCTTCTCTGTTTGGGGGGTGCTGTTGAGAAACTGGAGGAAACAGTGTAACTTCCTAAGGAAACCACATTTTAGTCACTGCTTACTCACAAAAAAAACTTACCAATCTGACCAACCCAAGGCAGGGTGGTGAATTCACTGTCACAAAACAGAATTTGTCTAAAATATGTTACTCAGCTGGACGACATTATTATGGCAGCATCATTAACTGTTCAAACCCAATATTTAGTTCTTCATTGATTCTACTGAACTGCAAAAAGGAATGTACATTGAACAATGACTTTTTTCAAAATCAATGCAAAATTCAAGATGTTTCTTGAAGCATATCTGTATAATGTGTACTGATTATTAAATATCATCATGGAAAGTCTTTTGCAGAACAGTAATTATTAAATTCCACAAAACGTTTTTTTAAAGAATCCCTTTGCGCAATTCTTTTATCTTTATATATTTAAATCTATCTGCTAATCGCAACAGTTATTATTTCAAGAATGTAAAATATGAGCAAGCTATTCAATTTTGTTTTTTTCTATTTTTTCTATTTAAAACTAAATGGTGCAGGGTTGCATGGAAAGATACAGAAGAGGCTAACCAGGTTTAAAAAAGCAGAAGAGGAAATTTCTACTGACAGAATTTCATTTCTCAACTGAATGTCTTGTAATACAGCGACAGAGACTCACTTCAAAACCAGAAGACTTTCAAAAAGCCTACACTCCACACGGAACAATACCGCTTGCACAATATTTCCTGGACGAGCCATTCATTAAAATTGCTTGGCTTCATAATCAAACATTACAGATTCAAACATTTTACTTAACCAGGAGATTTGCAAGGACATATAGAACAGCCAAAGATGCAAATGTCTTTGCCAGAAAGGAGGGTAAGGATGATTCACACATTTTGTATGGACAGTTTGATCATCACAGATCTCTTAGCGGTCTGGATGCAGTTTAAGATTGTAGCAGAATTGTAATCACCGTTTGAACGAAGGGCAATTGAGTGGAGTGTGAATAGGAGGGAGTTCCCTTTTTTATAAAAAAAGCTTCTCTTAAGTAGACTGTTCAATTGCCGCCCCCCCCCAAAGAATAAAATCACTCATGTGGGACAAAAAAATGCACTGATTTAAGATCCTTACCTACTGCTCCCTTCATTTCCATGTTATCCTGTCTCAAGTTCTTATCTCCACTGATCATCAGCTGGCCTTCAGTGTGTATATCCACAGTACACTCCTCCTTTATAACACATCGGTCCTTGCGTTCACTCCAAGCATCTTCAAGCCTGGTGCTGTACCTTGTATGATTTATAAATATCCATCATCATCAATAACCGCGTATCCAATTCAAAACCACAGAGTCCTGTCCTGGAAAGCACTGGGCACAAGGCAGGGTACCCCCTGGACAGGACATCAGGCCATCACAGCGTACACACAGACAAACACAGACTTGCACACACTCACAGCAGGGCCAGTTTTACAGAAGCCAGTTAACCTAAGAGTACGTCTTTGGAATGTTGGAGGATACCAGGGCAGCCGGAGGAAACCCACGCGAACACAGGGAGATCGTACAAAAATGCCATGCAGATAGAAACCCAGCAAATTGCACCCAGGGCCCCAGCGCAGCAAGGAAGACATGTTCACCACTGCATCCCTGGGCCACCCCTGATTTAAAAATATCTTACTAAATTGAGCTGCACAACTGTTTGACCATAAAAAAACAATTTTTACTCCCCCTCCCCGCCAACTTAAACGTTGCATAGCAATCTGACCCCCACAGTCTAGGGTTAAACCACAATAAAACTTAAAATACACTTCAGCGGTGAGCTTCTGAGAAGGGCCTGCAGCTGGTTAACTCAGAGCTACAGGGAGCGTGTGTTGAAATAGCAGCAGGATTCTGAACTGAAAGTGTAGAAGTTAAGGGGAACTGCAGTCCCAGTGTCTCAGACCAGTCATTCAATCTCGGTAACAAAATAGATTCATTGGTTGTACAGAAAAATTTGACAAATTTTGAATTAAGCACAAAATTGCGAACTTTTGACAACGAGCTCTAAGGTTGGAATTCTTCTCGCAAATCCCCGGTCCCACCACCGATGAGAGCGAGAGTTCACGGGAATTGTGACATGTTGCAGCCCTTCCTGCTCACTAGTCCCTGCAATGGCTAATGTGATGTGATGTACTAGTGAATAAGTACAGGTTGTGCAGGACACATTTCACCACAGAAATGTACCAACGTGATCTGCGTGCAGAGTTAACAAGTAAGCTGGATTTGTCAGCAAAACTGTCTCAAAGTCAAGAGCAAGATTTCAATTGGATTAAAACCGATGGATCCGCAAGCTGGCTTGGTTGCAAAGTAATAAGGCCTCTTCACCTCACCGGAAGTTTTGTTGCGTTGTTCTGAATTGCAGAATATGGCATTGTGCGTACCTGGAAATTTCGTCTTTATTGGGATGTAAATTGGAGATTTTACATGTTACTGTGTATATTTCATTTTATTGTGGTTTGAAATGCACTCATCAAAGCCGATTCTTTCTAACCCCAAAATATAAAAATAGCGTTGCAGCTCCCCTTGAAATTACACAACTGGCCTGCCAATCTCTTAACCAATTATGAAAAACTGTAGCAAATTTATTCTCACTGATTGAAAAGAGAGATAAATGAGTCAGCCCAGCCTGTTGTTAGATTTGACACTTATTTGAAAAAAGTGAGGCATCTGTACAGTGAGCCAGACAGGACAAAAAGCTTTGAGAGGAGCAGATGGGCAGCACTGTCTGAGAAACACAACAGCTTTAAAGCTTCAGAACCTCTTCAGGATGGCTCTGGCGGGACATCTGATACTAAAATATTACATTTTCAAACAGATATTAAGAACACAACAACTGAAAAATAAGGAATATAAGGAACTTTGCAGACCGTCAGGGACTTAATATGTATGGTGAGGGCGAAACTTTCCAGGATTTATTAGTTTTGATTAGTAATTTATTATTAGGATTTATTCAGGTAATTCCTTTTGGAAGCAAACACAGACGTTCACATAAAGCGAACTGCAGTGCACCAAGCTTAACATGCAGACTTATCTTAAGTTTCCATACAGCAGAGTGCGCCAAGTCCTACCTGACTTTGGAATGCAGTAATAATGTTGATCGGAGGAAAAGGAGAGGAAGAAAAAAAGCTGATTTATGCAGCTCTTATCTTACGCATCAAAAAACTGTATCGGCAAACCAGTAAGGTCAGGTCAGATCCAACTTGTTAATCTGAGCCTCAGTTCTCTCGCCAGATGTATCCTAAAGACTTCCCCTCCCTCTACTTACCATTAAAAGGCATTCAAATAATTCTACCAAAAAATATTTTCTGTTTGTAACACAGCAAGAGGTCCTGTTTAATATCATGCTGTTTAGTATTTTATGTGTAAATTTACATAGTTTTAGATAAATTCCTCCCACACAGAATTCACGTCCGTCCGCCGGGAATAAGGCAGTGTGTTCGAATTTCTCAGATGGATGAACTAAAGTAAATCCTCTGAATTGTGTAAAATTGTCTCTTCATTTCATAACCTACAAGCCAAGCTGTCACGTTTTGTGAGGCAGTGGTTTCAGCGCTGTATTCCTCGAATGTGTGTGTATATTGTGAGCAGACACTGCCCAGCAAGTGTCATTTTGCCAGGAGGTGTTACACACATGCTTCAGCCCCAGATGGGTAGGCTGGGTTCAAGTTGAACAGAACTGTCGCTAGTTTGCCATGTAACACTGACCCCTGTGGTTTCTAAGCATTGGAGCCAGCAGTGGTATCACTTTCAGCTGCTTCACACTTGCATTTAACAATACAACAATAAAAACTGCATTGCACAGAGTCATAGCACACAGAGCCCTGCATCATAATCATCACCGTCGTCCTTGTCATGACAGTCATGACTACAACGACTACATTACCACAGGTCTGCTCCATAATCATTCACAAAAAATGTAGTAAATGTCTACAAAAGAGGCATGGAAACTGTAACCAAATTCACCCATTAGCAGTATGAGCTGTAATTGTCTGTATTCACCAAGGTGAGGGCCCTTTAGTTAGAGACATGCCATGGAAATTACCATTCAACAATGCAACATGAGCCTAACAAACGTCCAGATGCAACTTAAGCACAGGTCACATGAGAAACTGTTCCATATCGGAAGATGCACCTGGAAACAAGGAGTGTTCAAGTTTTAGCACATTGCACACAGGCTTCGTTGACCATGAAGGACAGGGCAGGCACTTGGAATGGATATGACAGTGCAAACAGAAGTAATTGTTTTTTTAAGGGATATTGTGAATAGAATTGTCAATACAAAAAAAATCAAAATCCCATTAAGTTTTTAAAATGGTAAAAAAAAAAGGTATTTCAGTCCTTCAGTGTCTTCTTCCTCTCTGCTCTGATGGTTTCCGGACCTCTGTGATGAGATAAAAACCAGTGCTCTAGGTCCCAGCTACTTGTAATTAGAAACACTTTGGCAATACAAAGAGAATGGTGTTATCCCCATTTCTTTTGAATCTTTCCACATCATATGTGTACATTAACATGCATTTCAGTGTTCAGCATGTGTAAACTTACACATTTGTATTTGCATGTATGCACATGCATATCTAAGGCTGTCAGATGCAGAGTTTTCATGGCTTGAGAATATGGAGTTTCATTACATGCCCTTCATTTTTGGCTTTTTGCACATGCTGCCCATGATATGAATTCTGTAAGGAACAGCTGGCATCAACCAATATACAGTACATCCAAAACCAAAATTCTTTTATTCCTTTAGTTGTCTCTCACTGAAATGGAATCTACATGGAAATAATAACTGTAGACTCCTACGGATGACACATGATTGAGCCCATGTTGTGAAAATCATAATTGCACATTGGCTGACAAAAGATAATGACACCCTATGGTGAACATGTCTCAAGAACCTAGTGGAGCAGATACAGATTAACCAGGTACTTATTTCCCTTGATCACCTGTCTGTAAATATTAAACAGTAAAGGCTAGGCTAGCAAAGCACCTGTGTTTTACGTCAGTACTCTCTAAGTACAAAGTACACAAGTCAGCCCGCTTATACAGTATGTTAACTCACACACGATATCCTGTATGTTTTCCCTACAAGTTCTGCTATGAAACCTGTATAACAATGTTCAATTTAATGTTGCACTGATAAAAAAGTAAAACAAAGTTTTACTAAGTGAAACGTGTTATTTCCAACCCAAGAACTTGGATGAGTATTTTATTTATTCAAAATATCAGATAACCACTGAGTAACGTAATAAATTACCTACAGTATAAGATCAGAATCCAGAATACTGTCAGTGCTCATGGTTTCCCCAGTTCAGCCTACCCAAAGTCTTTTGCCAGCCAAACAGGAGATTTCAATAAGCGTTTACTCCTTCTTACAGAAATCTGACTGTGTAAAAGAAGTGTCCCAGCTGTGTTTGAAGGCTGTGTAATGTCTAGTGTTGGCCACTAAGTGGAGCTACAGGCCCATCCTCCACCTGATTCAGCTCTAGCAAGTACAGTCAAGTTCCCAATGCTGTGTGCTTGGAGTAAAATAGGCCAAAAAGAGGTAACAAAGGCCTGCCTCCTGAGCTCCTTTCAAACAGTTTCTTGTATTACAACAAGAGCAAGAACTGAAACAGGACACCTTGTTTTGTGTTAACGCCAGACACAAGGACTTTGTGGAATTACAAGCTCTCATTATTACCAACAACTGTAGCATGATCGAGATGGGATGCATTTCTCTGTCCCCTAGGCATTTTACTTATTTTGAGGGATATTCCCTTGTAGTCAAAAAAAGCCCTCTTCTCAAATATAAAGACCGAAACCAACGTGATTAATTGAGAGAACAAAATCACCATTAAATAAATATCCATCCATTCATACATTTTTTAACCACTTTATCCAATATAGGGTCGCAGGGGAGACGGAGCCAGCAAGCAATGGGAGCAAGGCAGGATACACCCTGGATGGGACACCAGTCCACTGCAGGGCAAACACACAGGCAGAAGCCTGATGCTGCACCTTGTATGATCTATTAATAACCATCACCATCAATAACCACTTATCCAATTCAGGGTCAGAGAGGCCCAGTGCCTGTCCTGGAAAGGCAGGGTTCAACCTGGATGGGACACCAGGCCATCACACAGACAAATACAGACAAGCAAACACTCACACCAAGGCCAGTTTGACAGAAGTCAGTTAACCTACTACTAAGTCTTCGAACTGTGGGAGGAAAACCGAGCACCCAGAGGAAACCTACGGAAACATGGGTAGAACATACCAACTCCAAGCAGACAGCACCAAAGGAATTGAACCCAGGACCCCAGGTGCTGCAAAGACACTGCGACACCATGCTTCCCTACAGAATGAATATGCAATGCTTCAGGGTGCATCTTCTCGGATGCTGAGGAAAAATGATTTTATTTATTTTTTTCAAGGGAGATTTCCAGCCACTTCAAACACTGTATTTGATCAGTTTGGTTACAGAGACCTCTTAACACCTCTGGATGTACAGTTACACAAGGTCCTCTTATCAGTCACAGAAGAGCAGCCAGCATAACAAACTCCCACCTTGTACAGCCTCTGCTCCCTGATTCAATTTAAAGTCACCGATCACACTGAAGCAGGGCTGCAGCAAGACAGGAAAGTCAAACTGAGCACAACTCAGAACAGGGCAGTTACATTACAGGCGTATCTGCAGATATTGTCCTGATCATTTTATTGGAAAACCACCTCAAATCTTTGTGAATCTCTGTGGATGACACAATAACCAGGAAGTCCAATATTCTTTCTTCTTTTCAGATCAATCAGAACAAAGAGGCTGGCGCCCATAATTAGGGTAATGGATTTAGTGTATCAAAAAATACCACCAGAGTGAAAAATGCAGTTTCTTTCCAGAGAAAGCATGTGGCATTCTGCAGATAGCAATAGGGAATGAGGTCATAGGGAGCAGTAATAGTGCTTGCCTAGTGCATTTCATTTACTGCAGTATGATGCTGCATGTCACAGCAGAAGGAATATAGAAAGTAGAATACAATTTCCTTGAAAATGTACATGCCTCTCTCCTGATTGAATAAATCCCATTAATACGGCTATCGCTCTCTCCATAAGAGTCTCCAGACCAGTGGAAAACTGGCACACCCAGAACGGTGTGCCACACAGGCCACAAAGAGAAAGAGGTTGCAGGGTGAAAAAAGAGACTAATATGTTGTGCAGAATACTGGGAGAGTGACATCTCAAAGATACCACAGACATTGCACTGAGAAAGGAGAATGCAGCACCTGACTTCTGGCCATTTCAAAGTCATTACAAACAGAGCTTTGAAACACGACAAAGCAATCAGTTCCTAATATTAATGCTAATGAGGAAAAGGAATGAACGTGTCAATATGTAATGTTTTATCACATACTGCGCAGTAACCTATTTAAGGTTAGAAAGAAATACAGGTAAAAAAAAAAACACACAGCTTCCATTAAGTCTCTTTGTAGTTCCTCCAGCACTGTACACACTTTCGTCTAATCATCCCCCTGGCAGAAACCAGGGTGGTTTCAGAACAAGCTTTGATAGAAAAGTGCTTTCAAATAATGGGAGATAAATGGAAAAAAGAAAGAAACAGAGTCACAAATGCAGCAGAGAAAAAGATTGAACGCATCCCTCCATCTTCTTTTATGAATCCACAGGGGACTGATTGAGTTTTTTTTTTGTCAGAATACAATGAAAGGGAAACAAGTGTAGGAAGATAGGACTGTAGTCACGAAACCAAAACCTTAATTGCAAGGGACTGAAAGGGATTGTCTCTAGACATGAACTGCATTAAATCTTCGGCTGACTAAATTGCATTATTTTACCTTTTTTTAAAAAAGAGAAAAGCTCTTCTGGCCGAGGCATGTCTGAATGAAGTGATAAATGAATGGAGCCCATTGAAACATGACTCCATTGAAAAAGAACAGTGCTACGCTCCCTCACAGACCTCCCCCATCCTCGGGTTGTCATGGCAACCAAGGTAACTAAGCACCAGGCAGGACCACTAGTCCTTGTAACATCACAGCCCCACAGTCGGGAGGAGTGAGGGGTACAGTACGACTGGGGTTATACAAGGCAATGCGGCTCTGCACTGTAGCCGCACGAGACCACAAGCATTCTCAAGAAATCTGAAGTTCAAGCTCTTGAATGAAAATACATTCAAATTCCAATTTATGGTTTCATTGGTATTGCACCTTTTGCTATTACAATCTTACTTTCAACACTTCTGAAACCTAGTTTAAGAGGCAAATAAACCCCACATTAGTCAAAATTACATTTCTTACAGCACTTGAACACACAATTTTTCAATACAGCACTTGGAAAATAGCCTTACACAACTTAAACTAAGTGTCTTAGAAACAGGAAAGGGTCCTTTTTTAAAAGGACAACCAAAATCATTTCCGGAATCTCTGTTCCTCTGGTGTCTGACACATATTTGTCCACGGACAGCTGGACCTTTCGACAAGATTACAGTACCTCTCGCCTGGTAACAGCTCTGCGGTGTGTGTATGGATGGAGTGTGCGTGGAGTTAAAAAGTTGAAGGCCGTTTCTGGTGGGCTGTCGGGCGCTGATGTGTGGGGGCTGGGCTGCCGACAGCCTCAAGCTGTTTGTGTAAAATGGCTCCCCTTTCAACACTGCTGGACAGCCACTGCCCACTCGCCCTTGGGCAGAATCACAGGGCTCAGGCTTCAGAGCCTCCCACAGGCCCCCGCCCCCCCTCCGCTGCCAGCACACAGCTGCAATTAAAACACCCTCAGCCGACCCCACAAGACAGGAGACGACCCTGGATCAGTCCTTTAACTCTTTGGCTCCTTCCTGCCTCTCTCCCAACTGCTCTCTGGGCTCGCGCAGGCTCCCTGGGCTCTGCCATGTTCTTAAACCAGATCCGTAAAAACATTGTTACAAATAAAAAGGAAGACAAGCTAAAGCCATATTGTTAGACTCATCACTGAAGGCTTATTAGGATGACAGCCAACTCTCAGGGAAAAAAAAAAAAGACATTAGCTGTGAATAAATTGCTCTGTTTTGCACAAAGTGTGCATTAAAAAATTGCCGTAGTTAGGGATGCCGACATGGAAGAACAATTTTTAAAACACAGCAGGGTGTTACAATGATAATGGTGCTTCCATTAGCACAAAACCCCTCAGTTCCAGGAAAAGTATGGCAAATGAGTGGCTCATTTAGCCATGCACATAAAAAGTCCAACTGTGGAGAAGCAGTCCTAATATTATGCAATTCCATTAATAGAATGTATCCCATGTAAACCTACTGTATACTCACATCACACATGGATAAAATGGTGAATTTGTGTTGTGTCTTCAGTACATTTAAAAAAAACCCTCAGATCATTTGCCAAAAACTACATCTTCATTCCTGTGACACAACATGTATCCTGTGCCAGAACCCAGCGCACAGCCGTCTGGCCTCCGGAACAGCCAGACAACTGAAAAGGGCTGAAAGGAATGAGGAATTCGAGGAGGGGGGGAGATGTATTAACCCACCACTGTTCAGCTACAACTCCTAAGTCCAAATGTCAAAGATCGCCATGGAAACACCAGCATCAGCCCTCCTCCCTTAGCGATTACCTCCGACACAGCTGTGGAACATCACTGGAAGCTAGTAAGATACAGCACGGGGCAGTTTTCAGGGGGACTTCCCAAATACCCCCCCTTTGAACATGTTTTAGATGGTCCAAATTTGTTAAAACTCTGTGAATTACAAGATATACAGTAACATGTTTCATGTCTTTATATGCAGAATTATACAGATAACTTTTTAAGAAAAAATCAATCAGAACATACCCACAGGTGTATATGGAACAGCACAATGGCACAGTGGTTAGTAATGCTGTCTCTCAGTACAGGGGCCCTGGATTGAAATCTAGACCTCGGGGGCTCTCTTTGTGGAGTCTGCATGCTTTCCTCATGTTTGTGTGGATTTCTTCCCACAGCCCAAAGACATACTGTACTGGTTAATTGGGAAAACTGGCCTGGGAGTGAGTGTTTGGGTGTCTGTGTGCGTCTCCTGCCTCGTACCTATTGCTAATTGGGATAGGCCCCGGCTCTCTGTATTGGATGAAGTGGCTAGAAAATGGACTGAGATGGATGGAAGGATGAATGTCTGAACTGATATATATATATATATGGTGCTGAATTGAAATATTCAAAATCTTTCATGAAGATACAACTGGCAATGCGAGGACAGCAGGGTGGATGAAACTGCCCTCTGTGTGACCACTCTTCCTTCACAACAGCTTGCCTGATGTACATGGTACAAGCAGCACACTCACTGACCACTACCTCATGGTCTCAACTACGTGCGAGTCAAATTTAATACAATACGGGTGTCACCGTACAACGGTCTCGAGCACACACGGAGAAACACATGTTCAGGAATACATATTTTTTCCACATATCCCCGGACTGCTTACCAGTGTACTACTTGCATTCTGGCAGAATACTAATTTACCCACTGAGGTTGTCCAATAGTACACTCATGCCTGGTTCCTGGTTTCAGAGCTGGTGAATTCTTCCATTTTTCTCTGTACCCTTAAAAACCTTAATTTGCTGCACCCTAGTCAGAGAATTTAGTCACATAGGTCAAGAATGAAGTACACCTTATCAATTAAACTGCTCACAGCAGGCAGAACATGATTGACTGACATTTCTGATGAAGTTTAAAGCATACTAGCAAGGAACATCTATATGGGGGATAACCAGGGAATAATTCACAATACCACTATGAGACATGAAACCGAGGTCCTGACTGAGTGGCCATTAAAGATATTGTCATGTCTTAACAAGATATTGTGTCTGTACAGCTCAGCCCCCGTTCATCCACATTGAAAGCAATTTTTTATGTCTCTGATCTGCTGTGGAATGGGGCTGCTGATGCTGCATGGGCGCTGCACATAAGAGTGAGATGACCCTTGTGCCCTGCTCATTGTAAAGTGCTTGGAGATCCATTAGGATGAAAGGTGCTATATAAATGTAAGGATATACTGTACTCTTGCACTCCTGCACTCTGATTGGACAGCTTGACTAGAAATATCCTTGATCTGCTCTCTCCTGGGGTGAAGCAGGTATGTCTGTGCTGGATTTATACAATGATGCATTTGCTATATTATTATATCACATTATTCAGGTGGGCTGACCTCACCTTACCTACAGATTAAATCTGGCTTTCAAAAGTAACATACTAGATGATGTTTAAGTGTTAAAGTTGTGATTCTCATTACCTAGAGACCAAATGGGCTGGATGATCTCCTTTCCAATTCTAACCTTTCATTTGCACTTGTAAAATTTCAACTGAAAAGATTCCAGTTAAACAACTGATTAGTTCAATTAAGAGACTGTGAGTTTGGCTGCAAGGATCCAATGCTCCACTGTACTGCATATTATGCATTAGCCAAGTGTCTGGAATAAGCATCTGGTTATTAATAACTCCAGTGAACAATCCATCAGACATTTAACAGCTCTACTACAATCCCTCAGTGGAACACACTGAGTACTTTACTTCTTGACTCCTTCTAACCTGTTTGAAGACAGGCTTCTTAGAAAACATTGGCATATGACTACTACATCATAAACCAGTAAAAGTACAAAGAGATTTATTAACTTCGGCCATGCTCCGAATACAGTCCTAAAACTTTTTTTTTCCCTTAGACTTCAACAAATAATTGTATATTCCTAATAGCCTATGTGTAGTTTCAAGACTGTTCAGGAAGAGCTTTAGGTTTAGGATAAACGTGTACAGTTGTAATGTTAATGAACAGCAGGATAAAGCATAGAGATACAGTGAATCAGAAACTACGGGCAACCACGACAGTGAAAATGCCGCACAAAAAGTTTCACGAGGGTATTTCTGAGCCGCGGTCGTTCTGCCAGCATTTCCATCAGCGAAATAGAGAGAGACCCGGCGAGGACACGGCAGCGCGAGAAAGATTAACGACTCTCATTTATTCGTTTAAAGAGAACTGGCACTCCCCCCACCAGAGAACGCTTTCCCGAGCTCTGGCGCAGTTTCCGCAAGAACAAACGATCCATCTAATGGCGAGGGATGGCTTTCAAACACCCAGATTAATGCGCTGTTTAACAGACTGCGGACAGCAGCCAGCCAGCCTGTAAAACAGCGCACGATGAGCAGGCCTCCAGAGGACAGCGCGGGCACCTGCAGCAGTCCCTGAGCCCAGCTGATTCCGGTACGTGTCCTTGTAACCTGGCTCAGTGGAAGCTGCAGCCCAGGCCTGTGTGATTTGTGGGCAGCAGCCTCACAGCTGTGCCCTCCCACTGTGGTACAATGTCAGCGGCTCCAGTCTGGCCGACACAATGCAGAATCACATATACACGCAGGGGGAACTTCTTCTTCTTTCAGGACCATCTGATGTCTGATATACCTCATTATTGGCAGCTAAGGCTCCTGGTTCTGCCATTCTAAGTAAATGTGAAAAAACATCGCTAGGCTCTGTCCTTCAGATGAGGTTTCAAATTGCAGCCCCAAGTTGGGGAAGACCACAGAGGCAGCAACCACAGATGCTGTAAGTCACTCTGGACAAAACCAATTGCTTAATAACCCACTATTGTTTTAAATTTTTGCCTCAAAAGCTAAAGAAAATCTTGTTGACTGTGGTCTTTGAGGATCAGAGTGGAAACGTGTTCAATGGGAAAGCATTAATGTTGCGTCTTAGCGCACAAGGTACTGTATGGGACCGATGCACTCTCTCACAGACACAAAGGACATCGTCCCTGCCTCAATCTTTCTCTTCCTCCGCACGGAAGAGCCTTCATCAGATAAGTGAACAGAAGACTCAATGGAGCTCTCTGATAATAAGTGCGGAATAAAACTGAAAATCGTTTTATGAACAAATCCCCTATCAGCGCATCTACTGACACAAGTTCAGGAATCTTGTGTTAACAGCAGCCATTGCGAAACTGAATTATGTCTCCAAAGTGGCAGAAAATGCCCTTTAGTAATACAAGTAAATCAAGCTGGCCTGTACAACTGCTGATCTGTGGATTATGGGCTTTTTTCAGACAGTGGTGTTGGGGCATTACTCTTTAAGTGACAGTTTAGAAAAGATGGGGTCAAATATAGCAGCCAGGGGACACATTCAGTTCTTTTTGCCTTTACCTGTAAGAGAAAATTCAGAGTTATCTTTCTTCGCCAAGGATCTTCCCAGTGCACTTCTGACACTACAACCGTTGTACAGCACAATTCCTTCCACAAGTCAGCTCTTCAGCCAACACAGAAATTAGCCAACAGTTACAGTTTCATAGGACAGTTATTTAAACTAATCTGGTAAATCGCAAACCAGCAACCTAAAATAGTTGTTACTAAGAAAGTAAACCAGGATGTGGCTTTCATAGCTTTCAGAACGCATGATAGTTATCAGAAATTCCTTCACAGCAAGTGATTAAAAAACTGACATAAAACCCAACAAGTCAAGGTTCACTTTTCTGCCCTCTGCAGCTCCTTAACACACATCAAGCAGAGCGCACTGCGGTAACCCTAACAGTTATTCTCCAGCACGAGTCCACAGCGTATAAAAAGATCAAGCTCATATTTTAAAGAAGATATCGAATCTGATGTCAGTGACTGCGTAAATGATGAATGTGTGCTCCTCAGAGTAGCTCTTTAAAGAAACCATCAGCACAGGCTCAGAGATCTGTTTCCTGCAAGCTGTTGCAGTGAAGTGGACTCATCTCGTTAGGATCTTATGTATATGTATTTACAGAATCAAAGGTTTCAGAACCATAAGGGGGTACTGATGTAAACTGGGCATTGAAAACATATGAACAGAAAGAAAAGATAATACATCAAAGAAATTTCAGCCTTACATACTTGGCAAAAGAACATTTTCATTTTGTTTACCAGCTATGCAAATAATTTTGCTTCGTTCACGTTTTAGTGTTGTTTTAAATACAAATCGTAATAAAAAACAGTAATTAGAAGCAAAGAAACTGAACTAATTAGTGCGTTCAGGCACTATCTCAAAGGATTTGTAACCTACTATATGGAAAAGAATCAATCAATGTAATCTCTCTTCTACTGTTGGAAGCAACTTGTATAAAAAAATAGACAATTCAGACTGTTAACCCATCTATTGAGTTTACATCTTGAATTAACATTGCTAATATTAATCAGAAAGGCACTTGTACATTTAGTCCCAACAAGAATCAATATACATAGTTATATAATATACATACTGTTCAAAGCAGTGAGAACAATGCAGAGTAATCTGCAGGGTTCCAGTTACATAATTGTTTAATCTACAGTACTTATGATTGTACTTGCTGCATTTTGTGATAAGTACTAATGATACGAGAAAGGCAATCTGAATGTTTCATACCTCTGGTTGTGCAAATGGACTTAAAGGCCCAAAAGCCAGGTGCTGGTTAACAGCTCACAATGCCGGGATCAAATCACTGTGAAATAGGAATCTTATTTTCTTGCATTGGAGCTTCAAGGAAGAGGTCACTTTCTCTGAAATGTCAGCAGTTCCAACAGCTAATGGAACAGGAATTTCATTAAAGCTTCCCCACCAGGGACCGCAAGTCATTTCTGCTTACGAATATTATCACAGAAATGAGCGGGGGCAATGAAGGTGCTTACTGCATCATACGTGGTGCCCAGAATTACTTGCAATGTACTGTCCCGAGGGGTTGAAACACGAGTGACGAAGAGGCAAAGGGGTTAACGGAGGTAAAAGTCGAAATTGCCATTCTTCCAGAAAAAATCAGGTCAAAGAGCATGCGATGTCATAACCGTGCAGAAAAGTAGGCCACCCACTAACACGGGGAGCACAATGGAGTCGTGCTCCAAAGGAAAGGAGAAGAGCCTTTGCAAGAGACAGTGCAGCATTAATTATTTAGTGCACGTTGCATTAGAGAACACAGGAAATGCGAGGGGTTAACTCAGACAGACTTTAAACACCACTGCAGGATAAAGGTTTCAGTTTTTTTCTCATTCAGCACATGCTCGAAGTTAATCCCAGGCATGCCTCAACAGCAGCTTGAATGACTGTGACTCATAGCTGCTTCAATGTGCCCAGAGCACCCAGAAGAAGATAGGGTGGGCCCCACTAGTGAAACCACTGAAAATTATGCAACACTGCACCATCTAACACTGATGTCTTGTTCACCTCCTAAAGGTACAGGCCACATCTGCTACTGGTAGTTCCATACAATTCCATACATCCTCGCTGCTCTTTCTCCAAGAGTTAAAATCCCCTCAAGAACGTCTCCCTCACACAAAATGCTTTTTAGTGCACATTTTTCTCAATCATTCACTAGTTGAAATTTAATTTTAAGATCTGTTACTTAATAATCATTCTAACTTGTATACTGTATGTTCTCTTGATAAAATCAGTCAAGCTAAGCAGATCTCTTGGTCTGATCAGCTAGTGGAAGAGGGAACATCCGATCGAGTGTTTCTTGTTTCCTAACCTCAGTGAATAAGGAACAACATTAAATTTTAACAGAGATATAACAACAGGCAGCTTTAAAACTTTGTTCTTTCTCAAAGCGTGCCCGGAAATACAAGCCACGTGTTTGCCCTACCAGTAATAACATGTGACAAATTCAAATATAAAGACAGTTAGAAGGAACTGAATGTGTTCAGTATTGAACACAGAGGGGACATGGGCGTTGTACTTCAGTGATGAGTAAAGAGGGTTACCTACTATATCTAAAGGGCTTTAGGAGTCTTCAGAAGGAAGAGTGCAATCTACTGTAAATACAAGGAATGATAAGAATGAGGTTGCACTTGGATACAAGTACTTAAAATCCATAAAAGAACAAACTCTGAATCTAACAGTGAGACAGGGGCCTGAGCTGTACAGTTCACAAACAATGCATCCTTTTTTGAATGAATGATTTTGGTGAATCAAATGAATCAATTCACTTTTCCCAATCTGATTCACTATGTCAGTTTGTTCAGAGATGTATTGAGGATTGAGCCAAGCAAGCCAACAATGAAAAATATTCCATTCCAATCTCAGAGCTCTGAGGACAAAGGCAGGAACAGGAAACCCAAGTCGAATGCGATACAGTAAACATTAAGCAATCACCTACTGTAAATAATAATGATCTGTGTGGATCTGAGGATGAAGAATGAATTTTGCTAGTTATTTCCGACCACAGTATTGATTTGACTTTCCAAAAATTCCTGAATTACATCAAACTATAAACAAATTTGTAACAATGGGTGTACCTCGTATAAGAGCAGATAAGTCTATGCCTAAAGTTTTGATGGATAACCTCAATATACCTTTACTTTCCTAAAATACCTTTAGGATTTTCACAAAAAATATAATCTTCTTTCTCATGCTGTCTCTCTACATACAGTATTATGGGAAAAGGAAAACTACCATGACCTTAAAAACCACTTTTGGATAAAGTTTATTTTAAATTTAATTTTAACAGTATCTTTAAATTGACCCTCTCTGCCTTCCTCTGACCTCCTTTTCTTTGAGTATTTCAGGAACCTACATACCTGTTCCTTGGTCCTAAATTATATTGTTTGAAGGAAGTGCAAGAGGTCTGCTACAGTTCACTGTACAGCAGCCTGAAATTGGGAGCATTCCACAGACCCAGAAAACTTGTTTGCTTTTTATTCACAGTCATTTTTTCTTTAAAATATCCTTCCTAAGACAAGCACAGTGATCCTGCCTGTAAGCAGTAAAGAGTCCGTGTGTGTTTTGTTTAGAACTACTGTAGTGCTACACCTTCTATACTCAAAGTAAAGCACCAGTGCAGAAAGTAATGGTGGGATCGAATGAACAAGTGACACGTTGTTGTTGGGCAGGAACTGCACATTACATAACAGCGCCACAGCTCCCTCCTCAAAATTAGTTGGGAGCAGAGAGTGAAATGAGAGCCAGGTTAGACAAACAGTAAAAGCAGACTGGGGAAAAAAGCAGCCAATGAGCCCCGAGATTGATTACAAAGGTTATGGCCCCACCGGTTCAGTAATGGACTTAGAGGTGACAAAATCAAACACATAACAAAGCAGGCAATGGCTATTGCTGCTCAGTAATCAGGATGTGTCCCCATCACTGCGAATAGATGATCTTATTAAAAAGGCATTACCAGTAACTCAGTACAGTTGCCTGCAGTAGACAGGCTTCACACAAAGAGGCCAAAGTTCAAACAGCTTTAACAGGCAAGGTGGGTTATTAACCATGTGCAGGACAAAGCATCAATAGCTTCATTAGGTTATCTGTACTTAATAGCGACTTACTGGAAAACTCCAGGGGGCTCTTAATTAGCTTCTTAAAAAATAATAAAGATAACAGCAAGACTGGGGTTTATTAACAGGATTCTATTCCACTGGAGAATAAAAGAGAGACATTCATAAAAAAGAGATTGCAGTTTGGCCTTGGTGGCCAAGAGACTAATTTTTAAAAAAGTGTAATGAAAACATACACGCCTGTTTGCTTCCCGGTGAATAGTTACCAAGCACTACATTTTTTTCCCCGTTGTAAACCAAGCGGAGCCTCGACAGCAGTGACAACACAGGTCCAGCGCTGCTGAAATGAATCTGGATTTGATTCTTTTGATAGACATTTTTTCCTATGACTTGTCAAGGTCACAGTAGCCTCATGCAGCGTTGGGAGACGAAGGCAGCAGCTGCCCAGCCAGCGTGTCAATCGATCAGTTCCTGAGGCAACCAGCCCTCTTCCGAACCTACGGGCTTGTTTGACCTCTCCATCCCATCAGCCAGAAACAACAAACTCAGAATAAAGTAGTTTAGCCCCCAAAACAGAGTCAATCCCCTTAATTAATTAGGGTTGAGATAAAAACGCAGAATGCTGCCCAGAATGAACGGCCTGAGATAGAAACACAGGACCCAGTATTTAGCTGAGAGTGAAGGTTTTATCCTACAGAGAGGATATATAATTTCACCAAAACGGCATTATCAGACACCCCAGTTTGACTGGGATTCATCTGGCCAATGGTGTCAGTTTACATGTCATGGACAGAAACAGTGGAAGTACGGAAGTGTGGTGGTCTTTGAATTAATTTTGAATATCTCTTAAAATAAAGATATTTCAAAGACCTTCCTTTGACTAAACAGTCCAAAGTCTATTTAGGAGACAGAAGATACTATACTATTCTTGATAAAAATGCTTGCTTTCAAACTTTGATAAAATCAGCAAGCCCACTGTAGTTCTCAGATTGTTTGAACTTTCTCTGAGTAAACGGAGAGAACATTGCACCAAAGTCATTTTCAACTGGTGTAAATAATAATACAATACAAACATAATGCCAACAAATGTACAGAGAAAGGAACGGACCGCCCACACATACTCAGTGTAGTGTTTCAGGTTCAGGAAGCAAGCAGAAGTTAATTCCTTGTTGACACAGAGGGAAAAAGGAACAAAATCTGCTCTTTGCAAACATTTAATTGCATGAAATATTCTGAACAAATTCACAGAAAGGAACAGCAAAAAGCTGATCTTCAGCGGCTGCATTTTGTATGCAGCAAAAATAATGTTGCCTTCACTTCTATGTCTGCCCACATGCCCCTTTATTAAACGATAAAAATGCAGAACCATCCCACCATGATCTCTTTTTGTTCTTAACCAAATGTGGGCTTTCATAATAAGGAAGGGTGAACTACACAATTCATATTAGAATAATGGTGTATTTGAGCTGAGAGAGAACAGGAATAAAAATTCATGCTTTACATTTTTGGGTGAAATAAAAAACACTCATCCAACACAAAACGGTAAAAGCAGATTACTGGAAATTTCAAGAACTAAGTTGATCTGCAACTGAGTGTGTTAGAGGGTCTGTTTTTTATACACAAATACATGCACAGATCTGACTGTTTCACAACAGGAGATGGGCATCTCAAACCTTATGAAGATAATTAACTGGAAGTGACAGAAACATGGGGCTGCAGTCACTGCAGATCAAAGGTCATCCCCTCAGGGCACCAACAATTTCTACTCTGGTTGTTCACATCAGCCTGCAGATATGAAGCGGGGACATCAAACACTTTCTGACGTTAACGTCTGGCGCCGTCGGAAAGTCACCTGACCACCATGTAAGTGTGAAAAAAAAAATAAGTAGGCCAGAACACCACTGGGCTCCATTGGGTAACCTGGTTACAAACAGCCCACGGTCAGGGAGAAATCTGACAGTTTTTAACGAACAAAGCCCCATCCTTCACTGCCACGAGCTCTAGCAAATCTTAGTTCAGAGGAGCCACTCGCCAGTTTTTAATGACCACACCCTACACACTCCACAGTGCACTCAAAGGTGGAATTCCACCTTGCTCACATGATTAATGGAACTTGAAACAGCACGTTGTGTTGATATAGTGCTCTAACTGTTTGCAGAAAGGGTATTGGTACTGTAATATAGGCATAAAAGCACACAATTACAACCTCTCTCTTATAGGCTCTCTCTCTCCCTTATCGGCCTGGCCAACTGCCCAATCTGCACTAACTTCTCTTCTCCCAGAGCTGAAGGAATGCAGCAGACAACCTTCAAACTCTGATCTTGGAGCCTGCATCCACCACACCCTGTATAGCAAACTTGGTGCTATACAATGTTCCCTGAGAAAGATGGACTGCAGTTTTAGATTGTATATCCAAGTCTTTTAGAAAGACAAAATTGATATTTTTACTGACATTTAAAATCCTCAGCACGGACTGGGAAGCCTTGAAGACATTCTTCTCTTTATAACAGGCGCAATCGATTTCAGAATTATTCTAATTATTCAGCAGGACTAACTGAACACCTCCTCGGGCCTCCAAAGGAGCTAAGCCACAAACCAAACACTTTTCAATTCGGCAAATGTAAAATTACTGTAAAACATTTTGAAAGAAATCTTAAAAATGCCCAGATTAGTAAAAGAAAATGGTAACGGAGGCTTCATGATGGTCTGAACTTATAGCAAGTCAGAAATGGGGATCTGTAACCAATGGTGTCAAATAATATTAACAATAAATACAATACAATACATATAGTAAGTCTATACTAAAGTCTACCATCTCATCGGTCCATAGCTTATCCCTCTTTCTGTAGCATGAAGTGGACTATGACACCCCCTAAATAGGAAGTGGGTTCATCACAGAGTTACCCCGGATAATCCCTGTATCCATTCTTGGTGTGAGCAGTGGGGACCTGAACCTACAACCCTCCAGTTAGGAGGCTGGAGCCCTAACCACGACTGTCTGGTGTAACCCTGTCTGGTGTAGGGAGCATGAATGTAATTACTAGCTTCTAAGCACAGAAAACAAAACTGTACCCTTTAGACTGTTATACAGGGGTTGCGTGGGCAGTGGTTAAGCTGCAGACCCATGACCAGAGGCCTGTGAATTCAGGCTGACCTGAAACACTTAGAAACGTGCTATACTTCAGACTGACTAGTCCAGCCCAGCTATCAAAATGGGTGTCAATGATTTACAGTAATTTACCTGTGATGAATGGCTTTGTTTTCAGTGGATAAACATACCTCTCTGCAGAGTGTCTTGTGCACACGGGGAGAGTTCTGCACTGAGTGTGAATTCTGCCGAGATCTGGCATGGTATTTTTTTAATTTTTAGCTGTGCCAACATTTAATGTGAACCGTGATTGAGTGTCATCATGCCAGAGACTGTATTCTGTCCAGAGGAAGTTTTATGCTGTCAGGTCATATAACACTCCAGAAATGGGATCAGGTCTGACTCTATGGGACATTTAGGGTCTTGAAGTACTTTACTGTAAGGTACTTTGATAACCCTCTTTGCTTTACAAAACATTCACAAAGATGTGCATAAAGCACATGGCTGACTGTTTGGCCACAAAACAGAGCAGCTCCAATCGTTAAATTTCTTTTCCACTGTGGACGCATCAGACTGTATTTCTAAACACAAGTGTGTCTGTACACAGCCCAGCTGTGCTCACACAAGTCTCAGCCTCTGCTCTGCATGCTCGAGAACACAACTCATTTGTAAAATGAAAACACATCACTCAGCAGTTCTTCAGCAAGAACAGCAATGAAGACTGCTACTTCAGTTTTTGGGAACATGGCTGGCAGAGGTAACAGGAAAGGAAACTAAAGCCTGACACATTAAAAAAACTGGAGAACACCAGAGCCTCACCTGTGTCAAGACACATTGCTCAGAAAAAGAAAAAAGTTTGCAAACACAGGCCTGAGAAAAAGACAGAACTTTATCTTTCAAAGAAAAAAAACACAAAACTCTTGCCCCGTGATCCACAGGTAACTTGCATGTTAACCCCTAAAAAAATTTAACAAACTGTTGGAGGTCTGGCACTGGCCTTTTTCTTGTAAATTGTTGTTGTAAAATTGTGGATTTGTTTGGTATTTCTAATGGGTAACGTAATGTATACTGGGATGTGATTTTATCCTTGAGAGCTTAGCTCAGTGTACACAGAGCATAACAAAGCTGCCGTAGAATTCCTTGTTCCAAGACTCATGAACAAGGAATACATGACACCAGGGAATTCTCCACTGCTTCTCTCTGTGGAATGTGTACAGGTGGGTGGGTTTCTGTGGGGAAGGGAAGGCTTTGAAGAGTCTTCACAGTAACGAATTTTGATCACAGTTCCCTGGCCGAAGTAGCAGGCCTTAGAAGGCACAGTCTCCGCCATGATGACACCCAATCACGGTTCACATTAAGTGTTGGCACAGCTAAAAATAAAAAAAAAATACCTTCCCAGGTCTCAGCAGAATTCACACTCGCCACAGAACTCTCACCACGTGCACAAGACACTCTGCAAAGAGGCGTGTCGGGGTTTATCCACTGACAGCAAAGCTGGGTCTCCCCAGAGCCCAGTGGAGACGGCCTTCCTTAAGTCCAGCTAATGCACATCCAGAAGAAAATATTTACTTTAAGCACACGTGTTAGAGGTTTCCGTTTCCTCAGAAACAACAACAAATACCAATGAGCAGCCAAAGAAAGCTCCACTTTGAAAAATAGTTACGAGGGACATCAGAGGCCATTCCATTGATCACGTGACTACAGAAATCGGTCTTTTCCACAGACAGCAGCTACAAAATGTGTCATTACTTTTAATCATGAAAATCAGAGTCTTTTAAAAAAAAAAACAGGACCCCAGAGAGGCTCTATGGCAAAACCACTTGGTGACTTGTACAGCAGATAAGATTCCCACTCAGATTTACTGTTGCACAAACTGTACTGATGAAAAGCAGTGCGTTTAATATTGCTTAAGGGGGCAGATGTGTCGATGCAAATATATTTACATAAAGTGTCTGGACCAATCAGCAGTTATTATTAGGTCTATAGGAAACAAGAATAAGATCAGAAGATTAGATAAGATCACTTTATTAGCCATATACAATTTCTTCCATTAGGAATTCGTCTTTTTCACATACCGCAGCTTGCTCTCCATGAGAGACAGACACACAGACAGGGAGAGAAGCTGGGGGTCAGAGCGCAGGGTCAGCCATTGTACAGCACCCCTGGAACAGCTGGGGTTAAGGGCCTTGCTCAGGGGCCGTGGGATTTGAACCGGCAACCTTCCAGCCACAGGCGCAGATCCTTAGCCACAGTCCCACCACACAGGTTGAGTCCTATGACCCAGATGTCACTCACATACTCTGTAACCAGGACGTCCTGAGCAGCAATCAGTACACAATGGACCAAGAGCAGCCAGGGTCGTAGTTAGCTAGTCAGGGATCCTGCAGCATAGCAATCTTGAGATGTGTGGGACAATGGCCATGCAGCACCTCCTCACCTGGCACTAACTCTCCTGTAAGAGGCTGGGAGCTCACAAGGTGTGTGGTGACAAATTGGCTCTGCAGGCGGGGAGTGCCTGCAGGCGTCTGCATGCCTCCCTCTTCCCCAGGCGGGCACAGGAGCTGCCAGAGAGCCGAGTTTTAAAGAGCGCGCACCCTGGTTGGGGACGCAAATAATAAAAAAAGAGAGACCGGCAAGTGCAAATATTGAACCAAAAAAAAATCAAGGAGGAAAACCATAGGCCTAAAAAAAAAGATGCAAAAGGAATATTTGCAATTCTGTTTCAACTGTTATTTTGATCACTTTTTCCATCCATTGCACGTCTTCCAATTCAGGGTCACAGGGGAGCCAGTCTATCCCGGCAAGCAATGGCCGGGAAACCAGCCCATCGCAGATCAGACAGACATAAGCACACATTCACACCAGGGCCGATTTTCCCAGAAGCTAATTACTCCTACCAGCAAGTCTTTGGACTGTAGGAGGAAACCGGTGCGCCCAGAGGAAACCCACACAAACAGGGGAGAACATAAACGCTCCACGCAGACAGCACCTCAGGTCTGGAATTGAACCCAGGGCCCCAGCACTGCGAAGCAGCAATGTGAACCACTGCGTATCACTATACGAATGCGCAGCGTTTTGCGATAGTTCAAATAATTTATAGAAATCTTCAAAGAATTCCTAGAAAATTCTCTCGCCGTTTCTTTTCATCTCCCCGAAAAAATTATCTAAACAAATCAAGACCAAAAATATAGAATTGAGGCAAGAGACAACTCATTTGCAAGTGGAAACTAAGATATACAGTATAATTTAAAATACCAGTACAGACTTGTCTTTGAACTATTTGCATTGTTGTCTATTTTTAAAAATAAAGAGGAATGAATTGCTTTCAGAGTGAGGAAGTGAAAAAGTAGTAAAGCCCGTCCCTTAAGATTCGTACTCAAAATATTATCTTTGTCGCCTATGGTTATTGTAACTAGAATTTAATGAGTTTATACTGTTGGTTTTAAGTCCCCCATAGTGACTAATGATTGCATGGCAGACACTTCACTATTCTTAAAACTAGTATATATAGTGTAACAATACAATAGAAAAAACTCCTACATTGATGTTAGAGAAACTGAAACTACACAACACAAAAAATATTTAAAAAAATACCTCAGTGCCCTGAAACAATACTGCTCAATTCTACCTGTAAATAAAAATCATAAAACAGTGTTTTTGAAATTTGAAATGTCTCATTTTCTCCTATGACTTGGCTCTTTATCATTCAGAGTACACAGATCCTTCAATGTCTAGTTTACTTTTAAAGAAAATTTTCCAAGGTTTTTTTTTTTGAAGATATCATCATTAAAACGGGCAATCTCCTGACAGACACAGGCTTGGAGATTTCTGACTCGCAGGACTTCAATTTGATCCCCCTCCCCACAAGTGACTGGAGAACTACCAGTATTTGGTCAGGACAGAGCAAGGACAATGGCGTGAACACAGCACTTCACTCACAACATTTGTTAAGAAGACCTCAGGACAGCCACACACACCGTTCAGCAAAGTACAGCAGCTGTCTCCAGGGTGAAAGACAAGAATCATTGACAGGAGGGATCTTCCCTAGAGTCGTTTTCCTCGAACCCAGATGAGCTCTACATTCATTTTCGTGATGCTGTTTGTCAGTCAAAACAAATTGGAGACCAGAGCAGAGCTGACAGTTCTGAACACAGATCTCCAGCCCTGCTGTTACACTAGGAGAGTTTAACTGTGACATCACTCCGCCAGGCCAGGGATGTCAGAGCCTGGCCAGAACAGCCTCCACGCAGCACTCACTGCGAGGAAAAGCACACACATCAATGGCTCGGGGCCATCAATGGCTGGATGAAATGACAGCAGCTCCTGTCCCCTTTATGCAGATAGGGTGGGAGCTACTTCTTGGGAGATGGTCAGTAAAGATGACAGTCTATTTACTAGAAAAGAAAAAGAAACTACATGCATGGCATTTAAAAAGACATTGTAATTGAAATAACACTCCTTCTTAGATCATAAGGTCGAGTGAAACACACTGCAGAGGCAGGAACAATTCAAGTGGTACAATTTATGACACCATCGCTCATAATCGTTGTTCCTACTACTCTTATTTCTCGAAAGAAGCTCCATCAGCATTCTGACATATGCCTGTACAGCTGCTGCCATTTAATGTATTCAGGGATAAAGCACACAATTTTAGAATTTCTAAATTCTAATTGTTTAATGAGTTGTAGAACTGATTTAAGCACAGATGCTCATGTCTAATTAATTTCAATTCCTTCAGTGCAAGACTTTCTCTGTACAGCGTAAAGCACAGTACTTTTTAGCACAGGACATGCTGTGGATCAAAACACTGAATTTGAAAACGTGCAGCTATTTCTTTCTATTTTAAAAATACTTAAAAGACCTACTTAGGGAAAGTCTTGTCTGGTCCTAGCTGTGTTTCAGTAACAGGCTGACTCCTTGAAAAGAATAAAAGGTCTATAAGAAACAAGACGCTGTCTCTGGTAAAGCCTGGAATGGACCACATCACTGTGCAGTGGGAATGTGACCTTAATGTCCCTGGAAGGAACAGCACACAGACCTGGACAAGAGGTGAGAAGACTGGAATGGATCAGATCCAAGATGGTACCACAAGGAGCTAAATGTAAAACCTCCATATTGTACAGACTGTATAAGCAGAGGATTTTCAACCAGATATCTGGGAATCACCGAGAGCCCTCAGAGGTTGTGCACAGGGTCCCCAGAAACACAGAGAACATTTTGACTCCCTATTCTAGCCAACACTCTGACATGGATTTACTCTTAAAAGGCCTACAGTGATACTATAATTATTAATTAATGGTGTTTGCCTTTCAGAGTAATTTCTTCAGAGGTGTCCTAGGGTCAGTATAGAAAAGAGTGCAGCTACAGTTCTCACAAAACAACAGGTCTCCAAACCTCAGCTTAGGTGGAGTGAAGACCTGAAGACATTTGTTATCAAGATTAATAAAAGATTTAAATTGCCAGCAGCCATATCACCCTGCAATTCACAACTGGCAGCCCACTGAAGCTCAGCAGGTGTGAGCCTGGTCAGTACCTGGATGGGAGACCACCTGGGAAAAACTAAGGTTGCGGCTGGAAGAGGTGTTAGTGGGGCCAGCAGGGGGCGCTCACCCTGCAGTCTGTGTGACTATACTGTAGTATAGTCTATACTATTAGTATAGACTATTAGTATATTATATATATATACTATATATACATATATATAGTACACACTATTATATATTAGTATAGTCTGTGACTATATTATTTTTACTATACTGTAAAAAGGCGCTGTCCTTCTCATGAGATGTAAAACCAAGGTCCCGACTCTCTGCGGTCATTAAAAATCCCAGTTGAAACCCCCCTTTTCATAAATCACTGGACAATCTGGCATTTGTCTAGTTGCACGAGGGGCAGCTTCTGTTTTCCCCTCAGCAGCCCCGATCGAGTAATGAAATTGCAGCCTAGCAGTGTCACACGGTACGTGCCGCAAAACATACAACAGCATCCGCCGAATACATCCGACCGTTTTGGCAGACGAATTAGACCTGTCAATTGCTGTAATATCTCAGCAATAAAAACTCAAATTGCCACTAACATTATTAGTGCTGTAAGCAGTAACGCAGATGGCTGAGAAAGGAGAGGCCTCTGTAATAAACAGAAAGAACTGACAGCCAGATATTGGCAGTTCAAATAAACCAACTTTAGTTGTCGGAATGCACTGGGATATGAACATAGTTTAACCTGAAATTTATGTAAACACTCTGTTGCTGTGCAACCATTAAGCAACGAGCACATCTCAGATAACACCTGCAGCTCACATAAAGAGGGCCTTAAATGTTGATATAGTCAATATCAGACAGTCGTCCTGTTTTCCCCGTGTGGACGATTGTCCTATTAACGATAACTTTTATTCTGTTGAATATTAACATCATCACGTATCCACCACAGTTTGGAATTGCCATATGTCATTGGGTCTCGTCTAATGGAGGCTCCTGTACAGTATCTGTCTCTTCCACATGCTGACAATGCCTTTCTACGGATGTTAACAATGCTTTAGAGTCTGTTACTACAATGGTCACAAAATAGAAATCACAGAAATGAAAAAAAAATGGGCCAACCAGGTGTTAGAATTGAGCACTAACTACACATGGATGCCAATAGAAAGCATATCAATTCTCTGAAACGCATGCAATCAAAACCTGGTGTTTCAATAGTGTGAGTTTTCTGACACTCCACTGTTAATGCAAAAAAACCCATAATGAATGGTACCTTCGGTGACTTCATAAGCAATAACCACACTAGCAGAATATAGATGACCCTGCATTGTGTAGAGATGTGGTTAGCACTGAAGTAGTATGCTTTTTACAAAGCTCTAATTCTGAAAAACAGGAAGCATCACTGCACAAACCGAATAAAGCTAAATTTGTTTTATTTTTCCGTATAGAAATGAAAACACATGAAAAAGTCTGCCTCACTCACCAGGCACGTGCCCTCTAATTACTTGTGCTTCTATATGAAAAGTACACCCTGGGCAGCTTAGCCCAACGGCCTGAAGCTCAAATAATTGGAGAGAGAACAAATGTCATTTAGGAGAAAATGAAATAAATGTGGTTGGTCCAATTTGCTGTACGCGGTCGTGCTTCTGCTGCCGACACACCAGCAATACTTTCTAAAACTCTTGGGAGCAGAGACAATGCTTTCCGTGGCACAGATATTAATTTGTCAGAGCTCTTAATAATGAAGAAGAGTGCACCATTCTGCTAGAATTAGAGGGCTTTCTTGTAATTTAACTACCCACTGACTGACAGCAACATGACCGTTTTAGATCTTTAGTTTAAATTATGCATGCCTTTTATACTTGGCCCTGGTTCCAGTAAGAATGACCATATCTGCAGTTAGTCACCTATTGACCAAGGCAGGCTTTCTCAGCTCCAGGGCCCAGAATCCTGCAGGGTTTCGACTACTTATCTGACATCAACAGCATTAAGACATGAAGGGATACATTGATTCAATTAAAACTTAACTTAATCAATTGAACTACAGATGTTAGAGCTTAAGTCTCCTGGATTCTGAAGGGCCAAGGTCAGGACTTGATAATGCACACACTATGACACAAGTTTAAAGTTACATTTAAGTTTAAAGTTAAATTTACCGCCACCAAACTGATTCTACATGAGAAAGGTTTATGATGATAGGATGTGATAATACTAATCACAAGACGCACCACAATTCTTAAAATAAGCCAATTTTTAAAAGGTCATTATTTTTTAATATTCCTTTGTTTTGTTTTCCCCCAGTTACTTTTATTATATTTTAGCTCACAAGTGAATATATCTCCCAAATCTGCTTGGACACTGCTTGCTTCAGGTCAGCTGCACCAATCAATCACCCTGTAATAACCTCAAGTGTCATTATGTGGCTCAAACCCGGACCACAGGCTACCAACTAAAAGACAACCAAAGACAAGTGGAACTGAAGATAAAATAAAATTTCTTCTCTGAAAGTGATAAAGGGCTGTGCTACTGTCACAATGCTATGGTGTAACTAAGCAACAACATCAATTTAGCAGTTCTAATTCTCCATTTACATTTCAATTGTTTTCTTTGGAGGAAAAATGAAACAATATCCCATCTTGGAAACACTGGAGCAGAGTCTGGCCCTATGAGGGGAACCTCAATAGTGGTTGATAATGGGAGACTTGCAAAATTGGAACATTTCCATCCCATACCATATACTGTACTAAGGACTCATGGTACATGGTACCATGTCAAACTCCCCTTTCCACTTTCTGTCCAGAAACAGAAGCATCTTCACTTTCCTCGAACAGCAGGCTGAGTGATAACATTCTTGTTGGCATCACCTCATTCACTGTCGTTCCAAACTTGTCTCGGGAAAACTGCACAAGAACGAACGAACAGTTGCTTCCCCCAGCACTCATCCGAACTGCACACTGCAAACACTGGTTGGATAAGCTAAAGGTCATGCACTTCTCTTTTTTTTTACACAAACCCTGGATCCTGTTCCTACGCTAATGCAAAGCCCTGGCACATTAAAATAAACAGTTTATCAAAAGGTATATGACATAACACCAGGCACAAAAATGGATGAGACTGAAACACGGCAGGATCCGGTGGACTGGCCTTGAATATCATAAAGGGCATGTTCATACGTTAAGGGGATTTTCATGCAGAAGTGTTTTTAACACCATGAGCGACAGCACGTAACTGGAGTCTTATTTATCCCCTAATCATACAATCTGAACTACCATTTTTCTACGTGTGATAAAACAATTGCATGACTTGAACAGCTACACTTTTTGAGAGCTTATTTTAATATGACAGGACAGTAATAAGCTTGCTTGTTTCCCAGCTTACCTATTAAATAGACTGCAGAATGCACAAGATTACAAAATAAGTAAGAGTTCATGTTTTTGAGCAATAATATTGTGATGCTCCACTGTATTAGGCAGCTAATCTCATTTTCTTAAAGCCACTTTTTTTCTATAGCACTAAAAATGACAACTGTTTGCTTTTTTGCACTGAAACATAATTAAGCGGTATCAATTAAGGATGCCACGAGCTGTGCAGAAATAGACGGACGTTAATCTCTTCTTTGGATTGCTCCCCTCATCAAAACGATCATTTCTAATCCTATAAAGATGTGCTGGTGCCACAGCTCTTCCAGGCACCAGTTGGGAAAAGGGAAAAGAGGTTGTGAAAGATGTGTTGTCAAAGAGAACGCTCGTTGATTTCGAGAAATAAACCATCCTTTTAGTCTCTGCATTTTGTGTTGAAACAAGACAGGGGGGAGTTGGTGGGGGGATGATAATTGAATTTAAAATCCCAGTGAATGAAACAACCGGTGGTTTCACACTCTGGATTAAGAGGCTTTGTCACACATGCCTTTTTGTTGAATTCTTTTCTGGTTTATTTCCAGCATAGCAAAATTAGGAGACCGTATGTTGAGCAGCACGTTCGCTGTCACCTTGCTTTCCTGTAATAGACTCCAGATGGTCATCCAAAGATGCATAATTGCACCATTTCTTTAGAATTCCATTTTAATAAAGCCAAGTTAGTCTGATGCAGCAACAGTTTAAATCCACATCCCATTCCGAGTTATGACTGACCTTTGCAAACAACTTTTACACCCAAAATGTAGGGCTTTAAAAACAAAACAAAACCTAAAAACACTAAAGCTGTGAATACAGTAATTCAGGGCCAAACAGTACGAAAAGGTTCATGTGGGGAGCTGTCAGTGTGTGATGGCTGCAAAGGAACAGCTAAATGTTCATTTCCAGCTGGAAAGTAAAAAGAAGAAAATATTTTGGGAGTGGAGTCTTCCTTCAGGTGTGAATCGCACATCTGAAAAGTTCTCAGCAAAAGATCAGTTAACCTTTACTTGCTTCTTTGAAAACTTTAGGAAGTTTGACAGCCTCACAGTGACACAATCTTTCCTCTTAAGAAAAAAACAAAAGCAATGTCAGCAAAAAAAATGCATCAGATGTGTAAATTTTTCGGCAGACCCAAACATACAGCAAAATGACTCATTCTTTACACTGAATATGCAACTGGAACATAATTATTAAAATGGAATCTCTCTGGCATTCATTTAGAATTTCAAAGGCAGTCTTGGTGCACAGCAGCTGTAATAAATCCCATCAGACAGAGCCGATAGTGTGAGGAATTCTTTCAGAACCTAGCAGAGCATAGACGTCTGTATGTCAGTTTCATTTATATCAGCAAGACCTGTGTGTGGTTGAAACCAAAAGGATGGGTTTCTTAAAGCACTAATAGGCTTTTTTTAAATGCTACATCGGCGAGTGTGTGCTACAGTATTTTGAGAGGCCTCGACTTGTTTTCTATATCACTCATGAACTGAGAAGGACACACTCGGAAGTCCTTTCGTCCTTCTGGCTAGTCTACAACATTATGGGTCTTGGGAGGAGAACTGTCAAGCCCTTTCTCAAAGACTTTCAAATTTGATCTCAGGGTATCTTCTATCTAGTCAACACCTGCAACTCTTTGTGTAAAGAAGTTAAGAATAATGACTAAGTTAAATTGTGCATGAACCTTCGTTTCAAACCAGAAATTGACCTTGTTAAGCTTGATTTTATAATAAGGTGATCAAAACCATAACCAATACTCTCTACAAGATCCTACCTAAGTGATTTTATGACCTTTAATTTACAGTTTGGCTTCTTGAACTCAACATTTAATTTCTACAAGAACAGCATTTACTGTTGTAAACAACATCATTAATCTGGTAGGCATGACAAGATCTTGTCAATTTAATACAATCAATTATTTTTTCTAAATTATTTATAGCAATCAGTGTCAGATTACTATCTGGAGTCTAACCAGGAGATGCAATTTTGCAAGCTTTCTAATGAACTCTGTTATTATGAACAAGAGATAATTATTAAATATAATACATCTAATCTCCATTTTCTGAATACATTTAATTTGCTTGACACTGCACATCACAACAACAGTGCTGTCATCTTTCAGCTGTTGGAAAACATTGCAACCATTAAGCGCTTGGATTCATTGGAAAGTTAGCAGATTCAAATGTAACACTATAAATAGAAAGGCTTCCATGAAAGTTTCTGTGCATCTAAAATATCGTAGTGCTGATTAGGAGGAACTTCAAACAGTGCTCAGGAACTGAGGATTGCACATACAGTACCTCGACCTGCAGAGTTTAATAGACTGTGTGAATCGAGGAAAATTGCTTTGATGCTGTTTTTGACCATTTCCTGCTGTTTCGCACTTGTTCTGACTTGCACTGCCTGCGTTGCTCAATTGTCCGGTGCCGCCTCGGCACGCCTGGGGACAGATACCCCTGCAGGACCCGTGAGCTTGGAGTACCGGGGTTAGTGAGGTCGCGCGTGCACACGTGGCCTGCAGGGGTAGGCAGGAGGAAGCCCGTCGCCCAGACACGCTTCGATAGTGAACATTAAAATCAATCTGCTGCTCTGCCCCGTGCCAGATTCCACACAGTGCTTGACAAGGCGGTTACAATAATGCTGGGAAAAGGGCAGGTTTCCATTGGGTGGCACAGTCCTGGAAGTTGCTCTCTGACATCTCTCTCAGCTGCTGCAGAAACACAGAGGATGTGCTTCCATCACACCTAGCGCTGCAGAAAGACGTATCAACAGCCAACTACCTAGTCAGAGGTCTGCTGCACCCAATAAAGGATGACCTCTGGAAAACGAGACTGGATGGACTGGACTTTAAAATGAAGTGGAATGCTGCTATTTCCTCTAGACATCAATATTAAAGCATTTATCCCTGGCAAAACTTAGCCTCACTTTTTCTAAAACTGTAATTCATAAACATTAAAGAAACATGTGAGCAGAACAGATGGCACTTGGGTCCCATTCAAGATCTGGGGTGCTGTCTGTGTGGAGTTTGTATGTTCTCCCCACACGGTTGCATGCGTTTCCTCCAGATTCCTTCTATAGGCCAAAGACATACTGATAGGTTAATTGGTTTCTGGGAAAACTGGCCTTGATGGGAGTGTGTGCTTGTCTGCGTCTGTGGTTGATCCCTGCAATGGACTGGCGTCCCATTCTGGGTGCATCCTTGCCTTGCGTCTGCTGCTTGCTGGGACAGGCTGCAGCTCTCCCGCAAATCAGATTTAGAAAAAGCAGTTAGAAAATGGATGGATGGTTGGGAACAGCCCATGGGACCATCTGACAACACTGTGCTGCTGTATTTTTAGGAATAAATTAGCTTTCAACTTAATGTGGTTGTAAGTGTTCCATGGTCCAAAAAGAGGAAGATTGGAACAAGGCAATAGGGGAATTCTCTTACCATCTCCCAGCACCCTAGAGACAGAGGTAAATACACAGAGATCAGATTAATTATTCTTTCTACTGTCTAGCTCTCTTCATTATTCACAGACCCCAAAATCCTCATACCTCATAAAGCTGGAACACAGCTGTGTTTGAAGAGATCACACAACCTTCAATTGCACATAATATTCTAACCCCCCATGAGGAGAAAACCAAGCCCAATGAGCTCTAATCAGCACCATGCTGGCTTAGAGAGATGGGAAACTCTGGATGGATAGAAGGAAGTGCTTCATAACTGGGTGGCTATTAAAAGAATCTCAAATTTCTTGTTTCGCTTAACACTTCAGATCAATAACACTCAACATCAGGTTATATGGTACAGACCATTAGGACAAAGACAAATGAACCCAGCGGGTTCACAAAGATGACAAGTCTATTTTTAGTCAACGTAGTGGAAATAAACAAATTGCCAGTGGGGCTCTCTCTGTTGCCCTCACGTATCAAATGTGACAAAACACAAGATCAATTCTGTACCTTTCAGTTTCACGCTGAAAAGCCTCCCTCTACAAAATGCACCATTTTAGCCCTAACCAAAAACTCAGTATACTCACAGAATTCAAAGTCAGATTTTCTTAAAAAACAGTAATGACAAATCATTGTTATTTTTACTGCCTGCAATTTGGAATGGTCAACTCTTACTTGTCTTTGATCACTGCAGCAGGCCTTTTGCTGCTACATCACTCCGCAACTCACAACTGGCAATCCACTGAAGCTAAGCAGGTGGGAACCTGGCCAGTATCTGGATGAGAGACCTCCTGGGAAAGCTAAGGTTGCTGCTGGACGAGGTGTTAATGGGGCCAGTAGGGGTCTCTCACCCAGTGGTCTGTGTGAGTCATAATGCCCTAGCATAGTAATGGAAACACTATACCATACAATTGGCACCATCCATCGGATAAGACGTAAAACTGAGGTTCAGGTTCAGCAGGGCATTTTTTGAAAAGAGCAGGGGTGTTACCCCAGTGTCCTGGCCAAAATTCCCCCGGGTCTCCTAATAATCCCCATCTATGAATTGGCTTCATCACTCCCCACTGATAGCTGGTGTATGGTTAGCATACTGGAGCGCTATGGCTTCAGAACTCATACCAGACGGCATATGTGGAAACTACATTAAAGTACACTTAATACAGGAACACAAGGAACAAAGGGGTGTGGGAGTGGGGAACAAGGCACCCACCCAGCTATGTTGTTGAAGTCAATACCTTGACGTCCTTCAGGAACAGCTGGATGAGATCCTGCGATCAATAATCTACTAATTACCAAATGGGCTGAATGGCCTCCTCTTGATTTTAACAGTTCCTAAATGAACAGCAACACTCATTGAACTGGCTGGTGGCCGAAAATTCATACAGTTTAATTTATGTTTCGATGTGGGGCCCAGAGTAAAATGGACCAAATGGATGTCCTATATCACGGCACTTAAATGCACAGATGGGAGTGTAATACAAGTCTTTCTCCAATAAATATTAACAGCCATTGTGGAGAACCCTTATCACCCAAAAGGGTTTATGTTCCCCTTTATGGAGCCATCTGAGCCCTAAGGTCAGAGTTGAACTGTGATGTCACTTCCTGTTCTGATCTCTATGCATGTTCAAATGTCGCCCATGTGGAAGCTGCACTTGAGTGGTGGGTGAATTCAGTCACCTATGTGCAATACTCCTTAGAGTCACGCAAACAATTATTTTATTACAGTGATATGTTCTCCAGGTTTATACAATTAAAGGTCTTCGGTTCTTCGCCTGAGAGATAACAGATCACAACCAGTTATCAAATCCAACAAGCAAAAGGTAAGACAAGGTTCCTTTCATCATTCCAGCCAGCACGTTCCTTTCTCCAATGTTTCTTTTAAATGACTGTCATTTGATTAGGTGAAGATTAATAGAAAAATACTGTTTAGTCCACATGCTCGGTTTCATTTTGCAGCTCTAATCCACCACAAAGGGCTCCATGCATGCTGATTTCGACAATAATGTGCCTTTCCGTGTCACACATTTCTGCCTCACAGCTAACTCCAGCTCTCCACCACCATTCCCCATCCTGATCCTGCTCTTATGACAATCTTGCCTTACTGGTGTTTGCCATTCACAGACATCACCTCCAGTGTCTCCGGCATCCCTGCATCTACTTGTGGGAAATCCTATACCACCAGCCTGGGGGCTGTGCAGCTGTTCAGATTGAAAACCAGCTAATTGCATAAGAACAGAGACCCATTATATTTAAAGTAGCTTATCCACACTGAAATATACCAGAAAAGACACCATGAATGAAACTGCCAAGCAGTATATTATTATGGTCTAAGATCTACACACAATAACTAAAATGGCAGAAGCAATTTTAAAACATTGTACACAGCTCAAACGTCCAGGTCCTCAACAAGCATCAGGAAAGTCACAAAGCCAGTTGACCATGAGGGTCACGTTCACAAGGTTGAAGATGGGCTGTGGCCTATGCTCTTGGTTACTAGGCAGTGCTAGGGGTGTTGCCATATCATAGGGGCAATGACCTGGCCTGTCATTCTTGCCAAACATGGACTTTCCTGGCACTAAGGTTAGCTTTCCAACATTGGAAAAGTGTAAGCATGGCGTTTCTGTGATGAGGCAGTTTGGAACAGCTTGATGGGACATTCCAGCCTGGATCTGACCTACTGCTCGGTTACGCACATCATCACATCATTGTTTATAATAATTTATAATACTTATAATGCATTTTATAATGCCCTGTACTGTGCTTCTAGAGCTAATAAAAAATTACTACATTTTGGCTTTAGAACCTTCTCAAATCAAATCAAAGTTTATTTATCAAATGCACAATAATACAGCGTGCAGCAGTAGCTGCTGGCAACAAAAAATTTTTTCTGCGAGCTCACAAAAATCACAAAATTAAGGTTACAAAAATAAGGTTACATAATAATAGATGTAATAGAAACTGAATAAAACTTAATATGAATATAGCTGCTATGTGTCCATGGTGTATGCAATATACAGTATACATGTAGTGCAGTTATGATGAATACAATGAAAACTGTGTGTCCATGTAGCCATTCCAGGTGATTTGCTAAAGGAGTTGCAGGTTGTCTGTTTAGCAGTCTTATTGCCTGGAGGTAGAAGCTGTTCTGTAGTCTGTTGGACTTGGACCGAATGCTTTGGTACCGTTTACCGGACAGTAGGAGAGATACAACACAGCAATCCTATGCGTTCTGGTGAATCAGCTGAATGCACACTTGCATCTCCAGGTAATGGGACACTTGGGACACTTCCTGTGACACTTGTTTAAAGTCAAAGATTATATCTGGGTACAGGTCACGCAATCGATGAATTCACAAAAATGAACTAGATGATTTGTCTAGAAATGTATGGCTCTTGACATGCGGTTTGGAGGGAAGCGAAACATTGGACCCTTTTCACCAATCAGAGATCAGCAGAAATCACGGCAAAGTGGATCTGTTATGCTGGTGGTGCAGCAATGTCTGGAAAGAAAACAAATCCATCCTTTTTCCAATCGCTTTATTAGCCTATCCCGGCCAGCAACGGGCGCAAGGCTGGATACTCCCTGGACAGGACACCAGGCCATTGCAGGAAAGACACACAGACAAGACAGACACAAACACACTCACACCAGGGACAATTTTCCAAGAAGCCAAAGTAACCTACTGTACCAGTATGTTTTTGGACTGTGGGAGGAAACTATAGAGGACCAGGAGGAAACCAGGAGGAAACCCATGAACATGGAGATGAGAACATACAAACTCCACACAGACTGCACCACAGGTCCAGCACTGAGCCCCGCAGTTGCAAGACGGCAATGCTACCCACTGTGCCACACATTACTGATTTACTGACTTAACTTAGAAAAACCCAGTCTTTCACCCTCATTCTTGTTTCTGAAGAGACTGCATTCTGTACATTTGATTAGCACTTCTCATCCCAACAGATCCTGAAGAAATTTACATGTAGGAAGGGATCCACTTCATCCACTTCTGAAAAGCTGCACTCACCTGGATAACATTTATTATTATTTAAATTTAGTTTGAACTTTAGAAAGGCTGGATTGTACAAGCCTGGAGTGGAATTTAGCCAAGACTCTGGGAGTAAACTTTCATCTGAGGGGTGGCACCTCCTACAGCACAGTTCCCCCAGTAACTATGCAGGGGCAGTGGTTTGTGAGGTCTGGTCCACAGGGAAGAGCGCCACCTACTGGTCCACCACCACCGCCCGCCACAACCAGCTTTTCCTTAAAGGTCTCCCATCACACTACAAACCTGGCTCAGCCTTGTTTAGCTTCGGCAGTGATGACATCAGCCTGAAAGGCCGTAATGCTGCTTTTGGTTAAAAAAAAGACAAATGAGCTATTGTATTGCTCTTAATTGCGATTCAGAAAGATGGATGTGGCATATTCTAAAATCAGTGTGCTGTTTCCTTCTTTTATTAGCCCTGCAATGGTCATTTTCACAAGAACATGGTCTGTAAATTTTCCACGTTAAAAAGTGCTTTTTGCATGTCCCTGTGGGCCTTGAGACCATGTCAGTTGGGAAGAAAGCACAGCAAGAATAAGCCCTTTCTCAAAGCATTGGACAACACCATGGCCCTTATACTATTAGATGACCTGGCTTTTTCGGCTGCTTTTAGCACCCCCACAATACGCCTGCCCTCCAGTAATTCACCACACTGCTGTCCGCTCTGCTCCCCGGCGGCTGGATATAAGGCCATCTGTGTTGCCTTTATTCCCTGGGTGTGCTGGGACTGAAACACACATAATGGGTTGCATTATTGACAGGCCAAGCTATTTCTCTTGTTACAATTCAGACATATTGATCCTCCAGAACCACCCACCACGGCCAAGTGACTGAAACCTGGCGCTGTGCTTCAACACACCACGTCATGTGACAACCCAAAAGCAGGTCATGCTTACGCAGATGACCCAAATCAATACGTAGAAAACCTCCAATAGCGTGCCCGATGCACTTAGATTGCATAAACACTGAAGAAAAAGAGAAACACTTACACTGGCTTCTTACTGTGTTTTTTGTATCACCGCACCTACCCAGCTGGGCTTGGCTTTGGTTACTGAATAACTTAAATTGCATATACAGGACAGAATAAATTCAGATGCTGAAGCCTGCCACACAGAAAGCAAATGGAGAAATCCCATTGCACACAAAATAATCAAAGAAGACGGAGTTGTTTTAAAGATCAAGACTAGATTCAATTACACAGACCTGGGCATTACGAACGTACACAGTTCAAAATCCACATGCTGAGGGCCCGCTGTGTTATGTGCAAATGACCTCCAGCTTTTGTGCTTACGGCTCCTGGCTAATTGGAGTGTGATGCCGTAAGGGCGGCTGATTTGACTCTGAAGGGGGTTTAAAGGCTGACGATGCCACGTGCCAGGCCACTGGCGAGGCGAGAGGCAGGGAATGCAGGGGGGGAGGTGGGGGGCCACAGGACGTCAGTTCTTGCCTTCGTCTGTAGGTCGGTTTGGGGGAGCATTTAAAAATCACAAGCGGGATGCTCCTATTCCTACGCAGGCTGTTCAGAGACTCAGTCACGCTTGTTTCATGTCTCTACAGTTAACTTGTTTTGCGCACAACTCAGGAAATGAAAAAAAACAGCAGGGAACTGAAGCATAATAACAGCACAGACAAGAGCCCAATGTAATCAGGTCCATTGAGCCTCAGACATGCGATTTTAAGTCACGACTGAAAACACATATAGCACTGTACCTCAAGTGTGAAAACCACTTTACCTGAAAAAACATTTTGAGAAATTTAGTGAACTCTATACTGTCCGTTCTCCAACAAAACATTATTGCTGCATGAGACTTCAAAGACGTCAAGCTTCCTTTATATTTTGCAAGATTTAATCATGGATGACAAATAACATTGCAGGTTTAAACATTTAATTAATTATGAAATGCTTTAATACACATTCAAAACACTCATTTCACAGTTGACATGGCATTTAAACAATGCAAACTTCTTTAAAACAAAGAGTACGAAGGCACCGCCCGAACAGAGAAATCTCATGGCACCTGGAATTGGAGCCGGGGTCTAATCTGCTGCTGCTATTTCTCTCAGAAGTGAGGGACCGAAGAAATCAAATGTTAAAACAACATTCAGGAGACATTTCCCCAGACTTTGACTGAAGTACCATCCATAACAACTTTCAAATGGATTTCAGAGAGTTCTGAAACCTCTCCACCTCACAGCAGTTACCTTTCATCATGAAAGGGTTTTGACAATGAAAGCGCTTTGGTTTCGGGGACCAATGGCTGTCCTAGTGATTTGGAGAGGACAGAGTTAGTCATCCATGAGCCCAGACAGAGTATGGGACCTCAGCAGATTCTGACTCAGAAACAAGATCAATCTCAAAGGAAAACAGACAAAGTGGCCCAGTTTCAACCTCTACAACAGAAAGTCACTTGAGACAGCATGCCCCCTGGTAATGACTCAGACTCTTTGTTTTACCTCTTTAATATTTGTTTTAAATCGTTGTGACGTTTAGTCAGTGCTTTAAAATGGCAGTGACCTGATGGTATTTCAGCATTTTTATGACACGAGTGCCACAACTGCTTGTCCACCAAGAGTGAGAAAGGAAATTTTGTTCATCAATAAGCTGGTTTCCTCAGAACCTGGCACGGACACTATCAAACTTTAAAAAAACAATGAAAACCATGTGTTTTCTGAGGTGTGAACATAAATAAGTGGCTCTGATCATGGATTAATGAATGGTATAAAACACCTGAAAGGAGACTAAATATTATGTCAGTGTGCAAGTGACTTTTTGCATATATCATCAGTTTTTTTGGTTTCATTTTTTTTTTACAAAGACATCGCCCACGTAGGAGATCTCGGAACAAAAAATGAATGCAGCCCCTGCTTTTAGTTATTTCTGCATGGAGAGGAACCAGAGGCCAAAGAAAGTGATTTAAAAATCCTACCTTTACAGCTGGAGCAACACCTTCCTCTGTTATGCTCTGTCCATTCTGTAAAGAAAGAAAGATATTTATAGCTCAGTGAAATGCATGTATTGAGTGAGCATAAACTGAGATGAAGCAGAGTAGGTTTCAAGAAGAGAAATGCATTAATGATAAATACAGCATTTGACAAAACAAGCACGCTTCAAAATATTGACCTTTGAAAGAGCAACAAAAACAGCTTAGTCCTTCCATCTAGCAGTGGATATTGAGAGCAGGGTAATACAAATCAATTGGAAGGCTGGTAAACAAGGACGAATTTACATTTTACTGCTGAAATAATCCAAACACAAGACACTTGTTTATCTAGGCCTGTTTCACTTTAAAAACCAAGGAGAAACTATTGATATCACCAGTTTGCTTGGCTAAAACTAAAACAAAACCATCTTTATTGTTTAAAAACATTTTCCCGTTAAAAAAGCAATGCTGCAGTTTTTATACCTTGTTGATAAACATCTATTATTCAGAACCAAAAAACACTATTGTACTAATTAATATACTCATGTTCTGGGGAAAATAAAGATCCATTATGTAGGCTATTATCATATCACAGAAGAATTGCAACACAACATTTCATAACAAAAAAATAAAACACTGAAAAAAATACAGATTACACCACTGTGGCCGTAATCTCTCTCAGTCAGCCTGCTTAGGTTGGAATGAAGATTGTACAAGCAGCTGGACTAGCCCACATTCTGAGAGCTACCTTTCTCATCTTTTAAAAATGGCTTTCTTGCACTCAATAGTGGATCGTATACCGAGATCTGAATGTCTCCTTGTTTGTTAAAGGCTTCCCTGCACTATAACACAATCATTCATATAAAAAGAACTGTAAAGTTATTCTGTATCAACCTGTTTTTAATGGATAAGGGATGAATGCACAACCAATAGGCTCAGCAATGATAAATAAGGGCTCTCACAGAAAAAAAAAAACTGGTAGACAAGGATTCACTCGACAGAGCTCAAACCACTTCCCCTCCTGAGATCACACTGCATATACAAGTAGCCAGACAAACAAAGGGCAGGGCTCAAACATCCATCTCTCAGGCCTGTCTCAGCCCTCCTGAAACCACACTGCACACCCAGCCAGCTAGGCAAACAAACCAAATGTGCCAAAAGCCCAGTCATGTGACTCAGTGAGTCCCCAACACCTTTCCTGCTCCGGAGGGTAAATGTCATCATTACAGGCACAAAGTGAACAAGCGTTACATGGCAAAAAGAGGATACGCTGGGCTGCTGTCGATCTGCAGATGTTTCTAGAAATCTATTTTCTGCCCAGGAATGTAAGGACATCAGAGATTTCTAAGGATGTAGGGAAAAAATGAACAATAATGTTCTCTCACACATTGGCTATATTCACAGAACATACACAATCAGGCTGTAGAACACCCCCCTGAGCTTGAACAGCTAACAGGTGTTTCACAACCTCACGTTCTAGTCACCTCACTTCTCTAGCGACTGTATTTCCAAGTGGTCATTACCAGCGGTCAAACAAACAACACTCCTGTCGCCCTTATATTCAGGGTTTTAAACTCCCTTAGAGTGAGTGGTTAATTAAAAATGTAACTCCCCCCACCCCGCCCATCTCTCTAGTACGCTGTTGATTTCTTCCAAGTGGTCACAAATTTTGAGCGGTGCACCGAGTGGCCAAGGAGCCCGTCTTCAGCAGCTTGTGGAAGTACGCCTGACCGCGGCCTCGCGCACAGGCCAACTGCCCAGCACGCAGCCCACGAGATCCTAACGCTGCTCTGCTGCCGGCTCCCATTCCCTCGATTCCCCCCAGGCACAGCACAAATGAGTCTGAACAGGTATGAGAGGGTAGACAAAATTGTTGTTAAGCTCTGAACATCTCTTTTCAGGACTATATTCCAGGTTTGGGGACGTATCCCAACATCCTCTAATCTGCCAGAAACATGTCTCTTACTCCTCATAAACAAGCTGTTTCAGTCAGGTCCCGACTCAGCAGGCACTGCACAGAAAGCCCATGCAAAACAGAAGAAATGTGGCTTCTCATTGATGCACACTGTATGTCTGTTTTTTCTTCTCATAGCCTAGCCTGCCAAACAGACAGGGGTGCCCCCATACCAAAAAAAGCTAGTACAAATTCTCAAATAGCTTACACCCCAACAGCTGCCAAGCAAGGGTTCTAATAAAAGGACCTGAGATTTTTGTCTCATCAAGAATGGAGCACAAAGTAGTTCAGCAATTTGACCAGGGCTAAGGTTTGAGCTGGGAATCCCCCCTTCAACAAACAACAGCTTCCTTGCTTCTTTGTCGCCAGTCTTATCCTTCTGATTGACCGTCTGCATTCGAAAGCATTCCCTTTTTAGCATTGCCACATGTGAATCATCTTAGCTTATGTCTGGCACCGGAAGAATTAATTATGCATACTATAGGATGAGCAAAGACAAAACAGAAGACCCTGCACAATACACAAGCCCAAACTCTACCCTGTACGTCCGTGTTCGTGTATTCTCCATTTTGAGCGTGGTATTTTATGTCAGTTGAAATCATCTCTGTGACAGTGAAGATCAAGTTAATATGACAGCTTTGTGCCATTTTTTAATCTCTTGAATGAGGGCAGAGCACATCCACTGCTCTATTAGGATAAATGTTTGCTCCTCCGAGCATTACTCAGAAAACTGAACTCCTCACTTGCATAAACATGAACTTCAACTCCCTGATTCGGCTGAGTTAAGATGCAAGAATTATTGTTGGGGATATTTATTTAACTAATTACGTATACTCTATGTCTCTCGTTTCTTTCTTTTGGCGTTTGGCATGTGTGCAGGAAAAATGAATTATGCATACTGTAGGCTACACAAAGACAGAAAAGAGGCCTGGCAGACCTAAGCAACAGCACAATACTCCACACAGTGTGCGCTGGAGTACGGGATGAGAAGTGGTTTCATGAGAGGGTTTTTTTTTTATTATTTGAAATCTAGTCGCCTGTTACAGTACTTGACTGTGGTGCCTGCTCCTTGCCAAGAAGCGAGTTGCAAATGCCAACTGCCTTGTCTCTCCTGGACCAGCAACCAACCAAGTTGCACGGATGCAACTTCATAAGACGCCTGCGCACTTTAGGGCAGTGTCCGATATTAGGGTCCAGTCAGGAGAAGGGTCCTGACTGGTCAGCCAGTATATCACACTGCAGCTCACAACCGGCAGCCCCCTGAGCCTGGTCAGTACCTGAATGGAAGACCTCCTAGGAAAAACTAAGGCTGCTGCTGGAAGTTAGTGGGACCAGTAGGGGGCGCTCACCCTGCGGTCTGTGTGGACAATGATGTAAAGTTGGGGTGTTACATTTTCTAAACTTCTCAAATTGTCCCCTGGTCTTTATTAATCGGCCTCATAACAATCCCCATCTCTGAATTGGCCTCATCACTCTGTTCTCCTCCCCACTGACAGCTGGTGTGTAGTGAGCGTACTGGAGTACTATGGCTGCCTTGCATCATCCAGGTGGAGACTACACATTGGTGGTGGAGGAGAGTCCCCATTACCTGTAAAGTGCTTTGAGTGTCCAGAAAAGCGCAATATAGGTGTCAGGACTATTAAGGCAAAATCATGCATCCTTAAAAAAGCAGAAACAGAGCAGAGCCACACAATTCTAATCAGTCAGGACAATGGAACAACCACTTTTTTTAAAGCCCTTTTTCATTACATGAGCACATGAAGGCATCTGACAAGACACTTCCACTCATGGGGAATCAACGCAAAACCTACCTTTTAAGACCCGGAGAAAAAATAAAGTTGCAAACCCTTTTATTGTGGACATTGTGGACACTGTACTGAGCAACGCAGCTCTACATACTTTACAGATGGTGGAGTATTTGTCTCATACTGTACCTCCCAAATAACTGAAATCACCATCAAGAAAATGAACATATTTCTGTGGGACACTTACTTCCTTTCATCGTCCCAGATGGGAAATTCGCTCAGCAGGCAGGTAAAAGATACAGTTCACAATACATGAACACAATATGAACCCTTTCACTAATTCAGACATACTGTTCTTGTATGACGATAAAGTAAAGGTAAAGTCAAATATACAATCAATTGTCCAAATTAAGCAGGTTAACAGCTGTGGGAATAAAAGATAACTTAATTCTACTGTATTTGAATTCAAGTCGTCTAAATCAACACCTAGAAGGCAGGAGCTCACACACTGCAGTGTATAAAATACTCAAATACCAGCAGTGAAGAACTGGAGCCCCCCCAGTAGAGACCACTGATTTGACCACACACAGACACAAACACCCACGAATTCACACTACAGCAAATTTTACAGAAGCCAATTAAACTAAAAGCTTGTGTTTGGCTTGTGGCACACGAACTGCACGCAGATGGCACCCCATGAATTAAACGCGGTGCCCTGTGAGGCAGCAATGGTAACCACTGCGCCAGCATGCTGCCATTAACCCTTTACGTTTAAGACAACATGTATTCAACACGTAGCCCTTCCAATCCACCCTGGAGTAGCACTACACCACAACCAGCCACTCAGTAATCACCCTGATCCTCCTAATCGCTGAAGGAACAAGGAGCTATTTGTTACCAGTGTGTAAATGTTTCCAGTGGCCCCAGATATTCTAGACTAGACACTGTGCAGCTTTGTTCTAGAGCAGGATTTCTACCTGCGAAACCCTCAATTTTCACATTTTCAAATCTGGAACTACTGAACTGTGATTAACTGATAAAACACTACTAACTGGGTTGTGGCACTCAAGGATCAGGGCCATCTTTAATCATCAATAGTTCATGGACTTTAGTGGCATAAATGGCTGATTTAGCTCTATAGCCTTAAGAGCAACAGTCGAACTCTTCATCAAGAGCTGTTTACACCATTCTGAGGCTATTGGTGGGTCCCGTGTTCTACAGCAATCATTGCCTTTTAAACAGAAATGAACTTTAACTGGAAATGACTTAAAATATTTTAAAAAAACACAGCCCAAGTTCATATCACACAGCTCGTTAAACACCTCTATGGGATATTCCAGATAACCATATCTCTCTTTTCACATGAAAAATACCCTCTACGAAAAAAAAACGGTTGCAGGACATGCATTTTTAAAAAAAATCTTTTCCCCTATCCTTCCAGGAACAAAATTCCCTTACTAGGAAAACATGTGCAGATGTATCCTTTCTCCTAGAGGATTTGTCTTCTTTAACGCGGGATGAGTGTGTTTATCCTGGCCTTCTGGTTAACGTTACGGATGAGCTCTGGACTTCACAGGTCTTCACGTTCTGTTTAACTTTCCTGTCTGGCCCTCAGTTTGGACTTGCCTCTGCCACAGGCCTGTGTTAACTCTCAGGCTGCTGTTTCACCCTCAGTACTTCTTCAGAAATACCAGGTACTTGTTCATGGAAAAGAATACAAGTGTCCTACTCTCACAAAACCAGAATCGCTGAGGTTAATTCTTAAGCGTACTTTTCTAGTTCTGGAAAATTGGTTCTTCTAACTATTTAGACTTAACACAGCCATGACGGTGAAATTAATCACATTTCTAAAAGACTATTGCGGCACTGGAATCAGTTCAAAGACTTCAAGGGAAGGTCTTACACAGACGGGTTAATAGAACAGAATATCTTTAGTCTTGGAAAAACGGATGAGTCAAGTCCCTTGCAGTAAGAATTCATAATCCTCAAAATATACTGAGGAAGCAAGCGCAGTCGTCTGCAAGGCCAACAGTTAAAGACAAGCCAGAAGACATGTGAAAACTAAGAAGAAGTGTATTTAAGAGGGAAAACAGGGAACACTTCTTTACACACAGTGTTGTGGGAGTGTGGAACAAGTGACCCATCCATGCTGTTGAAACTGATACCCAGGATTCTGCGAGGGATCCTCGGCTCAGACAGCAGATAGCAACCGAAAGAACTGCAGGGGCCAAGGAGTCTCTCATTTCTTACCCTCTTTTAAGAAAAGAAATACCGGTTGCATCTATAGGACATCATAGGACATCGCGCCCAATGCCTTCTCCTGAGTCTTTTAAACAAGCCCTTGAGATCCCTGATCTCTAGAGCTTACAGAAGGACGATGCTACGCTGTGTGCTGCAGGGAGGGATCTCTCAGCACACTGTGGGGTGGGGCTGAGGATTGGGGCTAGACTGAAGGAAAGAATCCACATTATATTTACTCCTGCTGATAGTGAGAACGCGCATCATGATTTATGCATCAAACTTGGCAGGAGCAGGGTGCAACAAAAACCACAATTCATTTGCATGGAGACAACCAGCATTGTTGCACGAAACATGAAACATGCTTTAGCCCCAAAGCCCAGCTTGTTGTGTGCAAACACTCCATATTTTTGGACTTTTGAACAAACAAATTTGAAAGAATCAAAATCATCCTAAAGAGGATTCTTGAAAGGAGTCACTTTGCACAAACATCAGACTGCAAGACTGGACAGCTACTGTAAGCGTGGGAAATCTTTCAAAATTCGGCTGAAGGGCAATATTGAAGCAGCTCATCTCATTGAAAAATGGTGAGATCTTACACCTCGAGTGGCCTGTTCTTGTGATCAAAATGCTGGTGGAAGAAATGATTGTTTACAATGGCTACACATCCTGAATGCCCAAACTTTACAAACAGGTTAAGTGAAAAGCACAGGAGAGCCAAAATGAGCAAAAAGCTTATCCTTCAGGTACCATTCATGGAGAAATGCCTGCTGCCTTTCAAACCAATGTCCCCAGACTGAAGATACCATGCTGTAGGAGACACTGTCTTTAGGATGAGACATACAGTATAACTGAAGTCCTGACTACATGTTGGATCACACAGCAATAGGATTCTCTCTTATAATACATTCAGAGCAGGGGTGTTAACCCTGGGGTTCTGGATAAATTCCACTGTGGGCCTGTACAGGCTGGCCTCCCTAATGCTCCCCCTTAAATTAATTGCTGTGCAGGGGGGCTACTGTGCAGAATGACTGCTGCTTGACATCTAGTTGGGGCTGCACTTTAATGGTAGACAAAGTGGGCCCCCTTCCTGTAAGAAAAACACTTTGGGATCCTGTAGGATAAAAGGCTCTATACAGTATATGCTGAATCAATTTTAGCAGAGAGTGAAGCTCACAGTCTTTTCTGTCAGTGGGTTTTTTTTTCTCTCCCGAGGAAAATAACTAAAATAACACCTGCCATATCCGTAAATGTTTTCAGTTAATCGCCAGAGCGCTTGGTTCACTGAGCTGCAATCCGTGACATGCCCAGTTTTTAACACAACAGTGCCCGAGGCAAAGGAGACTTTTTTAAAAGGAGGCTGTTAAAATATTTCTAGCGCCAGTACGAGCTGCACAAACTCACGCTCACGGAACCATTTAGCTCCTGCGTCAAGAGCAGCATTTTGGCTTTTAGGTCCTTGAAGTTGGGGAACTCCATGTTGAGAAACTGAGGCACAGTTTGCATTTGTCTTGAATCTGACTGTAATATTAGAAGGCTGGAAAGGTCCTACACAGGTGGAGGCCATTCAGCCCCACGTTAATTTCTAGCCCTCTAGAGTCCCATAGCCACTAAGGGTTGGAATGAGGACACACCCCCTCAATTATGAACCCCTCCCATCAGAAAGGGAGACCTTGGATCAGCCAATCAAACTTAACCTGCCTGTCTCTGGGAGGAATCTGGAGTTCCTGGAGAAACCCCACGTGATCACAGGGAGTGCCACATCACCCCTCTCCTGTCCCATACATTTAAACAGCAGATTCAGACGAAAGAATGGAACACAGTAGCCAGTAACTAAAAAACTGCACCCCCAGTATGACACTGACAAGCAAGTTATTTCATTTTTTCTAAAACTGTACCTTTTTCAGGTACAGTGCAGCACCCATTTTCTGTCACACCAAGGACAAACATTAACTGAACTACAGTAAAAAGCCGTTTTCGAAGGACAATCTTTCATACCATTACATAGGATAAAAGCATGGGAGGTTCCTTTGCCTTAACTGTTAACTGTTGGTTCAGCCTATTGAAAGTGTATTTACAATAACCTCAGCAGGAGCTCTTTTTAATAAAGAGGTAATGGCATGTTGATTAACATTTTTGAATTTCTTCCAGTTCATAGGATTTAATCAATATTATCTGATGCCTTGACAGCTCAGAGGGTGTTGCTAGATTTGCATGGTAATACCATTAAAGATGAACGCACAGGTGCAATTTCTTTCCCATTCTGTTTTCCAATTTTCCAGCATGCAAACCAAATCACCGAGCATTATTCAAAGCCAGTTGGATTTCTTGAAGCTGCCTGGCCTTTTTGCAGGGCAAGGAGAGAAGAAATTGCTCCTGAACAGGTCTGATTGGCACAGGTGTTTGAATACGCGCACATGTGTGTGTGTGTGAGAGAGAGAGAGAGCACGCAATGGGTTTAAGTAATGGTGAATGACGTCTCTCTGTATTCGGCCCGTTTTCCAGTGTCGCCCTGTGAAAAGGGTGACAACCATGAAGGATACGGAGAAAGTTTCTCAGTTTCCACAAGACTAAGGACCCACCCCTCAAATGTGAGCCATGTAGTAGCTGTGTTCTAGATAGATGACTGTAGACCTTTGTTTTTTCTCACTACTACATATTTATTGTTCCACAACATATTTATTGTTCCTGTTGTCTACATTGTGTGGTGTTGTCCGTTGTATGTTCTGAGAAATCAGCTCGATTAAGAATTCCAATGTATGTGTACATATGGCAATAAACTACCCTACTACTGCAGTTTCAAGCTACCTAGCTATCAGAGCCATCATCACCCAGTGAAGTTTTTTCTACTCACTTTACGACTGCAAGAGTTTTATTTGCAAATGAAACACTCTTCTATCTAAAGTGTCAAAACTCTTTCTTAAGCTTTTCCATGTGAAGCGGTAACTACATATTCTCAGGTTTGATTTTTAACAGTAAGGCTCGTCATCTTACAGTATGTCTTTCATTATTCTCAAATTACTAAGTCAATTCACGCCAGCTGACTTTATTATAGGGGTGAGGGTTAATAAATGAAAGGTCAAATTTCCAAGAGACAATCGCTCCCACAGGACTCCCTTTCACTTTTACACAGGACCTTGGCCTCCTAGGTGTTAATCTCTAGTCTGCCTCTACACCTTCGCTGAACAAATAGTCAGCAGGTGACAGGAATTCAACATTGGTTTATTCTTTCCATTGAGTGTGTTTAAAAAAAAAAAGTCACCCAACATCCCTAACACACATCCAACATCAACACTGCCACTAGATTTCCAAGCATTCAAACCCCAGTTCTTCTCCACACGGACTGTTTCCAGCACATTAGCAGACACTTTCTCCAATGCTGTCCAGTAATGAGCATGGGCAACCGAATTCTATCCACGAGGCAGCATGGCTCAAGCATTCCAGCTTCCCGAGGCCCTGTGACAAGTGCGAAATGGAAAGTGGGCCATCAGAGAGGCGGGACATTTGAGCACGCCAGGCTCTCCGCCACCTGCTGTCAGGCCCTCGCGTGGGGAGACGCCGGGACAGAGGTCAGCGCTCAGCTGTCGCAGGCTGAGGATGCGATATAAAGACACACGACGGCAGAGAAGCTGGGCGATCGGCCTGCCTGCTGGGGAGAACGAGACAGGGCACCCTCTACCCCTGCCTTGTGTACACGTGTGGCTCTTGAGGTCCCACAGCGACGGGGCCGGAAATTCAGCAACAAACTCCACATTAGGGTCAAGGCAATGACTGAGAGCAGCACACGGCAGCTGTGTCCATTCCACAAGCCAGCACAGCGCTACAAACACTGGGGCCTATGAAATAAGCAACAGAGCAGTAAGCAAATATTCTGGTGAACGCCGAAGTGTGGATGGCGCTGGGAAACAGCAGCTAACAGAGCGGGGAGCTGCCTTTCTGGGCGTGTTTGTGGGAAGAGAACAGCCGCAGGTATGGAGAGAGTTTCCACTTTTAAAATCCACCTGAAGCAAAACATCTCTCAGGAGGCCTACTCAGCACACAACTCCTCTAGCCTGCTCCACTACAGGACCTGCTCATGAGTTACTGCTCCGATGCCCCCCTAGTTATCAACTGAAGGATCAAGGAACTGGTGGTAGCAAAACTCTATAAAAATAGCAAAATCACCACGACGTGCACACTCTCTCTACTCCAAAACAGTTCATTAACACTTGTCAATGTTTTGGCATCCACAAAACAGCCTTCACCATGACAAACTGCTAGCAAAGAGTTCCCCTAATCACAGGCATGTGAAAGCAAGTCCCCCCTTTATCTTTAAAAAGAATGTCATGGAATAAACTTCCATCTGATACTCATATAAAAAGACCCAGTAAACAGAAATGAATGCACGTTCAAAAATATAACTTTATTTATTTACTATATAGAAAATAAACTCATTATATTCAAATATCCTCTGTTCAGTAGCAAAGCTGCAATGTAGCCTTTTCTTAAACTGTTCTTAAACTTAATTTTTCTTGTCTGATGAGGATATAATTAACCATTGCTGTTAAAGCTACTACATCTTACTCTACCTTATGTTGCAAATGTTCCTTTATTAATGAGTTGCATTGAGAGTTTTTTCCTCACCAATGTCCGAAAGCGCTCTGTCCTGACACTAACACAGTGTAATAAGAGCTGCTCTGCACCTTGGAGCAGCTGAGCAAAGGCCTTCAATGAGCAGAGCAATCCTTGGCCTTCATGATCCCAGAGAATTCTGGGGTTCCTGCCAGCAGGGCTCTGTTACTCAGCTGGTGGTTTTAATGAAACTGATCACTTGCTTAATCTCAGATCAGGAGCTTTTTCCACTATAAAAAAGTAAGTCCAATTTACAAATAAAATGTTTTACTTTATATCAAGTTCAGGTGGGTAGCTCCGTCAGCATGCGCAGGCTGCAAAGGAACAAGTAATAGGTTTATTCCATGCTGAAAAAAGATTCGGCCGTGGAGCCTTCTTCAGGTGTGAGCAGGTGTGGAGAAGACTCCATGGCCAAGACGTTCTGTTTTCTTTCTTCTTTTTTCAGCATGGAATAAGCCTATTACTTGTTACTTTATATCTATACAAGTTTATAAAGTGCAAATGATGACAAAAGGTCAAATGAGAATAAACTGTATTCGATTAATATCTCCATGAGGTGGAAGAAAGCAGAGAAACCCAGAAGACACCAAGGTCAATAGGGCCATCATGGGGAAGGCCTCCTCTCCCCATGAAGACTTGTAATTGTTGAAATATTAGCAAGTGATCATTCTTTTAGATTCGAGAGAGTGTGCACCCAATTGATTCTGCGATATTTCCTTGATTTCTATTTTAATTGGGCAACAGGTTCATAATTTTTGGTTGTGCATTCTTACTCTCTTTTTGTAAGGACTCATCGTTTCCAACAGAATGATTTTCAAGAATGGTATTGTGAATATCATGTGCTGCATACTTTGTGTCAGTCCTGCAAGGTGAATTTCCTGCAATGGCCATTGTGTGCCAGGTATGCTACTTCTTTCTTTTACCACCATTTGTAAACAAAATGGATCTTACTTGGCAGTCTTATCGGTAATTTGTCCAAAGGGTGGAAATTTCTTACCAAATTGACATACTGTATCTACAGGTGGGTACAAAGAATAATCATAATGCTGGAGTTGATTTTGCCCCAAATAAAAAAATATTGAAGTTTTCATTTAAAAGCAGCAGTCTGTACCTCTTTCTACAGACATGGCCTTGCAGTAATTGATTTATTGCACTGCGTTCCAAACACAGAGCAGGTTTTTCAGTGAAGCACAATGGAGTCAGAAGATGTAATTGCAATTAAGAGTCAATCGCTTCAGTTCAAAAGGTTGAATGCCTCTGCAGTAACTCTCTCAGAAGTGGAACAATACCTGCCAGACAATTCAGATCCAAAAGCAATAAAATGATCTATGCACAAAGATTCGGTTTCACAAAAAGCTTCATTTTAACTAAAACACTTTTGAAAACAAATGATCCCCTGAACTGAAATACCCTTCAGTTTGTCGGGGGTTTTTTTTTTCCATTTTATCCACTTCCATTTGCATTTCCCCACCAGCTAATATGCATTCCTGTGTTCTGGGATGTGCTCTGGTCTGGAATCAGTGCCAAGGGAAAGTAATACAACAACTGTGCTGGACCACCTCTGCCACACAGCAGGCTTTTTTCTTGCCCAGCATGGCAGAGCACTCCAGCAATGCCAAATCCTTACCCGCATAGCTGAGGAAGCATCACAGAACCTTAGTGCATTGGCAAGGCCTTTCTTTATACAAAGTAGTTAATCCATCCATCCATTTGCTAACTCCTTTATCCAATTCAGGGTCACAGAGGAGCCAGAGCTTATCCCAGCAAGCAATGGGCGTTAGGCAGGATATACCCTGAACAGGAGACCAGTCCAGCAGAGGCCACGCACACACTCACTCCTGAAGCTAATGTTCCCAGAAGCCAATTAACCTACCAGCAGGTCTTTGGACTGTGGGAGGAAACCAGAGCACCCGGAGGAATTTCACACTAACACAGGGACACCATACTGTACAAACTCCACTGTGAACACCCCAGAAAGTGAACCCAGGGCCCCAGCTCTGCTAATAGCTCCACCACTGTGCTGCCACAAACTTAATAACTCCGAGAATTATAACAAAGGCACTTTGCACCAAAGGTTGGCTCCAGCTGTAACACTGTCCCCTACTTGGCAAATAGTATGGAACTTCTGCACCAGGAGGAAAGGCGTGACCTACCCATCCAACAATGTGCCCCACTAAAAACACCTTCATCATCACTAGTGAAACCTTTCAGAACTGAATTGTCAACCTGGGCGTCTTTGACACTATCCAGGGGGTCACCAGAAATCAAGGGAATTTTAATCCCACGATCAGTATAGTGTAAAATCTAACAGCCTCGTTGAGGACTCTGTATGCTTTGACAAATATTACAGGGGATGTGCAGCCTACAGCACCGACACAACCTTTTCTCAACCACAACCTCCTTCACATTATTTGTTGCAATCACAGTTGTGAACTTCAGGGTAATTAAAATCGGGGCTCCTTATTAGTGGTGATCGTCCTCCGTCACGATCCTGTCCGCCTCCACTTACTATAAAAGGCTGAGTAAGTCGATCAGGCCGTACAAAAGAAAAGCTGGAGCCCATGCAATAAACACACTGGGGAAAAACACTCAGAAATAGGCTCTTTCTCTGCCCCGCGTCTGTCAAGACTAGTCTACGGCTGTTAAAAGATAATTCTGTGCAGTCCCAAAAGCTCTGTTTGGAAAGCATAGCAGCCACACTGACTGCCAGCACTAATACTGGAGCATTTTCATTGCATTCCCAAGCATTTTCAGGAAGAAAGCCGCAATCTGGCCAGTCAAACGGATCATCGATTAGACACACTGGCGAGGCTGCCAAGAACACTGACTGGAGGAGAAGGGAATTGAGAGATTAGCGAGTTTACTTGTAACTAGGGGCCGTGATTCAAACCGATTCACAAATATAAGGATGACACCGTCAATCAGATAACGCAGTCGTCTTCACCACCCCTTTAAAAAGAATAACCACACCCAGTACAGCGGACGGCCCTGTATACAATATGTAGGTAGGAACCCAGCTCTCAGGACCAACAGAATTCAGTCAAATCGTCCCTAGTCCATATTCGATTTAACGCTATACTTCAGTACCGTCATTCCTACAGCACCTCGCTGTTCTAGACACCTGTAGATTCACATCTGGACTTTCGGCTGCAGAAGAGCGCACCAGCTCTGCCACTTAAAACCGACAACCCCAAGTTGCTCTATCAACGGATCGAGCTTCAGTGGAAAAAAACAACAACAACAGAACTTGTTTAATGCTAAAGGTTACATTAGAAAAAATAAAATAAAATGCAATCTCGAACCAGACGTGTGATGAGCCTGGGATGGTAGTGGCAAGTACTACTATCTGGATGAATCTTGCTGCAGGCTTTTCTGCAGCAAGCGGATTTCAAATGTATTCACACACTAGACAAAGTAAAACTTTTCACAAAACTTTAATATACATTGCTGGGACTCGGTGTTAACTGTGGCAAAATCACATACTCCTCAAACTTTCTGCGCTCAAATGTTTACATCTTCTCCTAAATTCTTTAAAACTTGTTAATGCCTAATATTTTTTATTTCCCCCACTCAATCTATTTTTTTTTATCGCAGTGCTATAGGAAACGCTCTGCTGTTATGCAACCATTACTTCATAACACCTAAATTAAGAACTTATGGAGTTTACTCCTCGAGTGCTGTAACCTCTTCCCCACGTGTGCCTACCTGGCTTCCACAGCACTTAATGGGAAAGTGGGGGGGGAGACACTTGACTCACAACGCCAAGCGAACCGGCTGCATTCTTACCTCGGTTTCCAGCTGAACAAGCTCCATCTTGGGCCATGGGTCTGCAAGTTGTGCGAGTGGCATCCTGAAACCGTATCTTCCCAAACACCCGTAGAAATCGTTACACTAATGAAGCCAGGCTGAGCTAGAACTCCCGAGGTTTTTTTTGCAGTCCACGTCTTGCTAGCAGGAAAGCTCGCTCACAGGATCCTACCGTGGGAATCTGTTGGCAAAACCTCCTAGCAGCTCCTCTATAACCCAGTCGTTTACAAACAATAATGATCCCCCTTTAAAAATGACGTCGGCGTCTCCACTTGTCCACTTGTCCTCCTGCGAGCTTCAGACGGATACAGTCTCCCGTGTTAGCCCGAGCAAGCAAGGGGATGATTCTTCGGTGTGACTCGGCGGGCTCTTTCTAGGCAGGTACGTACAGGTTTGCAAGAAAGAAACAATGTAGCCGAAGCTCTCCAAGGTCGATGGCACTTCGCACCTGAGCAGCCCTGGGTCTTTACGCCCCAGGAATCGCTTTCTGGATAATAAATTCGCAAATCGTTTCCCAGAGGTTTGCAATGCGTTGTTTCCAAACAGGCGTTTTACGACAGCTGCATGGAGCTTAACCCAGGTTGTCAGACGCTTTCCGCTGCGAACCGAGAGCGCAGCGCCGTGTATCTCTGACTCCGCAACTGGCAGCCTCCAGCCAGCTTTCACCCTACCCCTTTCACGGTTCGTCCGGGCCGTTTGTCGCCCTCTAGCGGAGACGTGGTGCAAGCGAGGACAGCTATTCTTTACGACTGAATTGATGGGGGGAGATAACAGGGGAATACTAGAGGGTATTTGTAATGTCGCCAGTCCGGCGATGGTAGTCTTTCTTATTTTATTTTTAAATTAAACAAATAAAAACGTTCAAATAACTTTGTTTTTTAAAAAAAATAGTGGCCAGTCTTCGGAATCCCTCCCAAAGAATATTTCAAATGTATCCGTATAAAATCTATGTATTATTCTAATTTCCAAAAATGTTAGTTACAAATATTTACTTAATGTTGCCTTCATCGCGTGTTAAAAATCAATAGCATGCAACTTAACTGTTACCATCAATTTGTGAAGTGTGGATTTTTTAATTTAGTGAAATATTAATCAATATATTGCATTCATTCAGAAATGTAGCTGTTTTGGGGGAAGATTTCAGTATCCCCGGCTTGGACATCAGAAGCCAGCAGTGGAAGAGAGCACCGTCTTGTAAAGAAATGAATGAACAGCTCAGAGAAACGGGGGACAACTCAGTCCGACACCGGTTCGGACCTCTTTTTAATGATAACACACTGCTTTTCTTCCTGCCTCGATATTAAAAAAATAGGCGAACTATCGCTCACTAGCTTCTCTCACGAACAAACGAATCCTTTGGGGCCCTCTGTTGGCAATCAATCCTCAAAGATTAGACCATTTGAAATTCATACATTCATAAAGGGGGCTCTTCAATAACATTCCTGCTTTCGCTTCCAATGTGATTCGATTGGTGAAGCACGTCTCCCCCTTTTCTTCTGAGCATGAGCTGCCGATCACGATTTGTCGCCCAGGAAAGTGCTTCCCGTCGACACTTTTGGGTTCCCTCATTATACATTGTCCTTAGGAGTGAATAAGAATAAAACCAAATTACCCTCCTCTACTACTGTTACTACTAATGATAAACTACAGCAGCTACTGCTACTAATAGTGTATTATTATTATTATTATTATTATTATTATTATTATTATTATTATTATTATTATTATTATTTAATAGTAATAATTATGTATTGCTTAAATATCATTAATTAAATAAAAAAATATAACACCAAAATTAATCCTTAATAATAAATTAAAATTAATATAACGAATATATTAACAATTATTAGTAGTAGTAGTTGTAGAAAACTGCTACAACAGAAAATTATAACGAGGGCTTACTCGAGGGTAAGAGTCACATCACTGGTGTCAGTAACGTGCTGTAATAACAGGACCCTAGCCAGCAGTATGATGTAGAGCAAGAGAGATCTTGTTAACACCCAGACATTTCCAATGGTGATCCTCACCAGTGGAAATTGCTCACTGAAGCGATGTGCTCTGGTTCTGCAGAAATTCCGGAGCTCGTGTATCTGTGACATCACATCTTCGCTAATGTAATAGTGTCGATTCTCGATGCTAGAAGAATGCCAGGGAATAATCTTCAACAACACCCTTCAGGCTGAGAAAAGACAAAGCTCTATAATAAAAGAGACAATGTAGGCACACTAGGCAGACATTAATAAATAGCAGGGCCTTCTGCTATTCTATTAATCATACTTAAAGAAAGAAAGTGGTTTTATTATACACTGCTAACAAAAATCTCTCAAGAGAAGAGAAATAATGAAAATTGAAATATAGCACCCATTCACAAGAAGAGTAAGGAACCCAAGCCAATGGAGAATATAATCAGATTACACTAGAGGACTGACTGTATGGTAGTAGGATTATAAGGGATAGTTGACATTGATTGCAAGAGGTTTGTCTTGCTAACTAAAGGACTTTAGAGTTGTTTGGAGAAGTACTGTAACACCAGCAATGGATGAAAGATGAACACGTTTTATTCTATATTTAGATTTTCAAAAGCCCTTTTATGAGGTTCCCAATAAAAGGATTAATGCTCAGATCAAACACATTGCTTGTGTTTGGATGGAGAAATGACTACTAAAACAGAGTCCAAAGTTTTCATAAATCAGCAAAGTTCCTATGTGAACTAGATTGGCATATAGTCAGTAAACTAGTCAAGTTCACAGCTGAAATAAGAAAATGGGAAGATGAGCAAAGATTGTAGAAGTAGCAGAGGAAATGAAAAAATAACTTGTATAAAATCAAACCTGGTGGAACACCTTCTGGTATTTAATATAGACAACTCGGGAGAACTATATGCAATTATATGCAGTTAAAAATTACAAAGAGAAATTTAAAGGGATATTATGTTACATGTGTACAATACATTAGTAATAACACATTTAGATTTGTGATCAGTACATCCCTGGTCCCCTGGTCTTATACACAGGAATGTTATACACTAAAAATTAAAAGTTAAAATAATATTTTAACATAATAGAATTTTAGCAACAACATAAGAAAGAATGCAAGCAATATCAAACAATATCCAACTTCCGAGTTTGATAGTTTAGTAAATTTAAACTAAGATTTCATCCAGCTCGTTCTTTAAAATGCCAAGAGCTTTGGTCTTAGCCACCTGCCTGGGAAGCGTGTTGTAGATTCCCACAATTCACAATTCACAATTCACAATTTTTCATTTTGAACAGAGATGACTGCGAAGGGACTTGATTCAAGAATTCCAAAACCCCAGTGGACTAGACCACCAGTAACACACAAATCAGAGCACATGCAAGTGCAATTCAAATGAGGACAGGATGCACCTTTCTGACACAGGTTGTGGGAGTCAGGAACAAGGTATTCTGCAATGGGTTTGAAGCCAATAACCAGGCTTCTTTGATGAAAACTGGACGAGACCCTCAGAATAACTTAACTGTTAGCAACAAATAGGACAGATTGGCACAACGGTATCCTCCCATCTGTGACGTTATTTTATTAAGTATATTTCTCGAGTCTTGAGAGCTGAGTGCAAACCGGTCTGAGCTGAAATTGCACAGAAGAAAAAAGAATGACAAAAATGAAATAATGAATCGCAGTGAGACCTAACTGATCTTCTGTCCCTTCATTTTCTAACTGATTCTTCCAATTCAGGATCTCAGTGGAGCCGGAGCTTATCCTGGCAAGCAATAGGCACACGGTGGGACACACCCTGGACAGGATGCCAGTCCATCGCAGGCAACACACAGATACAGATACACACACTCACGCCAGGGCCAATTTTCCCAGAAGTCAGTTACCCTACCAGTATGTCTTTGGACTGTGGGAGGAAACCGGAGCACCCAGAGGAAAGCCACACAAACACAGGGAGAACATATAAACTCCACACAGACAGCACCCCAGGAATTGAACCCAGGGCCCTGGCACTATAAGGCAACAATGCTTAACACTGTGCCGCCAATGCTACACCAAACTAATATTTTTGTGTTTCAAAAATACATTGAAATCCAGTACAGAATTTCAGTGATGTTGAGAGATTATTCCATCATTACCGAAAGCCTCGAGGAATCTCAGGATCTTCATTCGCATGAGGGTTATGACTCAGCCAGATCAGGATTCCCAGGGCTATGCCACGAGCTAGCATAAATGTGTACTGCGGGCTCCTCACTTCAGACTAGAAATGATGTGAGTTATATCGAATGCTATTTGTTATGGAAACACTATTGAATGCCACTGGACTAATAAGACTATCTGTCAGGTTTCTGCAGTTACTTTTTCAAATAGTATTATCTGGAATAAATTCGAATTTTTTTGTGTGTTGACTGGAAGAAGTGAGGCTGCCTCTTTGCATGTCAAAACTGAAAATATACACCCACAGGCATGGTAGGGGTCCAACTGCACCGAGACCCTTTCAGGATAAATGTAGGAAACAGGGCAATACAGAAAACTGGTTAGTTAGGGATAAAATACTGTGGAAGATTTCAAGTCATTTGTGTGATAACTGGGAGGAAATTATCATTAGAAAAAATAATAATATTAGCAAAGCTACTGTATATGTTCAGCTAGTCCATAATCAGCAGGATTTATAAGTAGCCATTAATCAGCTCTTTCTAAAAGCCTTAAACAATTTGTGATTAATGAGAGGTTACCTTACGTAATTATCTGAAGCCTAAAATATATGACCATTCAACCAATGAGGCCCAGAGTTCTATGAACAAATTGCTTGCTCCATTGATCATTATGGGTGTTCCTGCTCTTTAGAAGCAGGTACCCTTTGAGACAAACTGCACTGGGGCTCGTCTGCATCAGAGCGATCAAATGTCTTCAGACAATTGCACAAAAAAGAGAAACACGACACAGGTTCTCATTCTTGCTTTTGCTTTAGATGAGCTGTAACCTGGCAATCCAAATGAAAGAGCAGCTGTAGCCGGATGGGCAAAAGATCTGCACTTCACAGTTTTGCACTGGCAGGAACTAAACATTCTCAGAGCCTCTGATGGCTGGGAGTCCGAAAACCGTTTGGAAAGGCTTTGTGCTGAGGTCGAGCTTGTCTCGACGGGAGGAGGAATGTGTGGAATTTCAGAGCGATTCCCAACTTGCCAGGCAACACCTGGCAGGGTCAGACAGCTGAGACCACAGGGGAGGTAAATGTTGGTACCGGGGGAGGCAGACAAAGCTCTCTTGATAGATATGTCATTTTACCAGAAAAAAAAAGAAGCAATGAGAGAAAACGAGTAACACATAACAGCCCTTGTATTAATATTTATAGCTATGGTAGTTACAATAATGGTAGTTATTCAAGGGCATATACAACAAATATGTAAACAAGTTTACAAGAAAAATGAATGGCATGATAATAAGGCTGATGGAGCAGCGTGTGGAACAGTGGTTAGCGCTGCTGCCTCACACTTGCTGGGCTCTGTGTTCAGTTCCAGGACCTGGGGTGCTATCTATGTGGCGTTTTACACTCTCCTCTTGTTCACGTCGATTTGCTCTGGGTGCTCTGGTTCCCTCCCAGCAGTCCAAACACATACGGGTAGGTTAATGAGCTTGAGGTGTGACTGTGATCTTGTCTGTGTGTGTCCTGCAATAGACTAGCGTCCCATCCAGTCCTGATTGTAACGGAACGTTCTTTCAGGACCCTATGCAGACAACACAATCCGGGGAGGAGTGAGGAAAACACAGGGGGGAAAAAGCATGCAGGGTTCAGGAATTCAACTAGGGGGCGTGTCCATCGTGAGCAGGTGTTCTGGGGGGTGAGTCCGGGGCAAACAATCCAAAGCAGAAGAGCAGTGCAGGAGCTGTGCTGGATGAAACAAAAAAACAGCGTAATGGTATGTCATCTCAGTTCACAGTGATTCAGACCATGAAGCAAATCACATTGCCGGTTTAAAAGTTAAGCACATTGGTGCAATGCAGTGTTAAGAGTGACCAAACAACTAAATTGAGAGCTGAGAGATCACAGGTGCTGTCTGAGCAGGTGGGTCTTGAGCAATAGCAGAAAGGACAGAGCACTTCTGATTACTGAGGAACAAGGGTGGAGAATGAAGGGCTGTGGCAGTGGGAGAATGCAGAGGGGCCAACGGAAGTCTGGCGGAAGAGGGGGAGCGGAGAGGGGGTGTAGGGAGAGATAGGACCCTGAAGATAGGCAGAAGGAGACTGGGTGTGACAGTGAACAGGGGGTACTGAATTGGATGCATGCAACCATAGGAAGACAGTGGAGTAACTAGTGTAACACAGCAGTGTGTGAAAAATTAGGAAAAACAAGGAGATCTGCAGGATTCTGGATGTGTTAGAGATGGCAGATGGGCTCAAGAGTGAAGAGAGAGTTACGTTAGTCCAGGCAGGAGAATACCAGGGCCTGGACTAGGAGCTGAGTAGAAGAGCTGGTAAGGAAGGGGCGGCTTTTGTGAATTCAAGAAGAACCGGCACGAGAGTTCCATAGAGGAGACTGTGAGACAGGCAGAGATAAGTCAGGAGACATGAGTATCAGAGGAAAAAGAGAAGGAAATCTGAGCAGCATCAGTGTGTGAAAATCCATGGAGAGACAGCTGCAGAGACATCAAGAAGCGTTGAGATAGAGGGCAGGGAGACAGCTTGAGTGGAGTGAAGAGAATTGATAACAGAGAGGAAAACAAACCTAGCTGAACCTGCGGAATGAAAGCCAGACTGAAGTCTGTGAGTGAGGGCTGCACGAGGGCAGTGCAGAGCTGGCAGTGCACGGCCCGCCAGACGATTTTAGAGAGAAAGGGGAGGGGGAAGACAGGATGAAAGTTTGGATGGGATGAGGGATCAAGGGTATTTTTTTTAGGAGGCGTGCAATGCCGGGCTTTTTAGAAACAGAGGGAAAACAGCCTTGAGAAGAGGAAACACAGTATAGGGAAGGAGATCCTGGAGGGTTAGGAGTCGGAGAGGAGTGTGAAGGAGGAAAAGCAGAGAGAATGGAGGGAAGAGGAGGGGGTGGAGAATGGGAAGGCTGAGTCTGGTGGGTGAGGGAGGGGGGTAAAGATTTTTCTGTTGTGAGAGATATTGTAATGAATATATAGATAGATAATACTTTATTAATCCCGTAGGGAAATTGATGATATATGCATTTATCAATCACAGAGTCATGAATTAATTCGGTAATTAAAACACAGATTCAGTGGAAAACATCTGAGCAAGCATTTGAGGCGGTTTTGTAAAGAAAGACAGCACGAAAAAAATGAAATGTCTAGAGTATTCAGCTTGGAAAGGGTTCATGTTAATTCTAACGACTGACCCCTTGTTAATGATACTGGAGTACACAATGATAAGCTTATGGTTCATAAACTACTCAGATGACAGTGAGACCTATAATTTTCAATATTATTATTTATTTGCATAGCACATGGTCTTTTCCAAAGAGATTTGAGTGTTTTAAGCCTCATGACATTGTTCTGAAAACAGACCGACAGGAAAACAAAGCCAACACTAGGTGGAGCTCCATCTCAGCAGGGTTTCCTTCATGATAACCTTGTAAGAATCCCAGTCCTTAGCTGCCCTGTAGACTAGGACAATCCACGAGCACAGGTTGCGATACTGCACATGAGTGACAGCAGTATTACAACCAGGCTCTCCCCTCTGGACCGGCGTTGTCAAATCCATGTCCCGGGTATGCTGGCTGTTGACACTGAGCTGCGTGTGTCAACTTTGTGGTCCTGCCTGAATTCCACTCTGAGTTTACACAATCTGGCAGACTTGAAAGGTGTCCTTCTAATTTAGTAGGTCAAGAAGACTTCCCCACCTATTGTATCGGAACATAATGGGTGCTGTGCACCCGGGTGAGAGTTGCTCCTTATTGGTCGACAATATTTCCCTGCTGTATATAAAGCGACCCGTCATCTCTGGGGATTGAGAATAAATAGAATGAATCATTATCCGGACCAAGGGTGAATTACAGCATGCGCGATGATTTATACTGTCCCATAGGCAGATTAGCTTCACGATCACCCTTCACCACACACAGGCGATAATATAAACGTCGTGTAGCCCACTTTCTCGGTGGGATTAGACAGGAATTGAACCCTGAACCTTGGTGATACCAGAGCTATGCTCAACCCAGTTCCCTCAAAGAGCTGCGGCAGCCTCAGACCAAAGTAACAATAAAGGTGTGCCTCTTCTTTGGCGCTTTCGTGGGGAAGGTTTTTGAGAAGCTTTTGGGGTAGGTAATTACGAGCCCTGTGCTCTTTCCGAAAATCAAATAAATCATTAGTTTACCCGTACATTTTGTTGAATGACAGTATGCCAAGCGCTTGACAATACTACACGGCGAAGCTAACGCTATAATAATAATAATAATAATAATAATAATAATAATAATAATAATAATAATAATAATAATAGGCTATTGAAGAAAACTTTTATTAACTGGTTTGATTTCTTGAAGAGACGAAAGCCTTGTTAGTAGGTTGAGTTTTTTCCCACAGTCGCGAAACTACAGTATTAGCCCAGTGAATCAGAATATAATTTTCCACGCAAATCAAAACAGCTCGCTCAAGACAGAGGTTTGATCATGTAAATAAAACCCAACCCTTGTTCCCAAACTTACGCGCGTTCTCTAGCCGGGGGCTAGAAAACAGCCTAGAGAGAGAGAAGAAAGGTGGAAAAGTAACTTTTCAATTCCCTCCCTCAACGCATAACTCAAGGGTTTGGAGAATTGCTCCAGCCTGTAAGGAGACGTGACAGGGCGTAACATACCGCACAATTGGTCAGCCTGTGTGGATTACCTGCTGGTGGGAGTGCCGTGGGAAAGGCATTTTCCCTGAGGACTTTCGGGAGGGTCTGGTAAGGAATACAGTGGGGAGTTTTAAGTGTCCCGGACACAAGATATGGAGCCTATTGCGTCCTGGAGTCACGACAGAGTTAAGGACTGGCTAAAAGGTAAGTAAGAGCTGGATGTGGGGATCTGATTTATTTTTTTTACAAAATCGTGACATGTAACTTGACAGGAAAACCGATCTAAAACAGCAAAAACATATGGGACAGTTCTCGTCGGGACTGGAACGAGGAAGTGCTTTTAGTTATGCGCAGGCGTCGGTGCAGTAAACTCAGGATAGACGCACTAGGCAGGGAGCGCACAGACACTAATTTTTCAATTTCGTGCGAGCAACCGCCCCTCTTAAATTTAAAAAGCACCCCAGCTACTTTACACTTATACGGACGTTTTATTGATTGTTTGTCAAATATATTTGGGAAACGCTAGTACGAGCAACACGAATGTCAACATGAACTTTTTTGCCCAGCAGGATAGCATGTGGTATGTGTTCAAAGTTCATAATTGGGTTTTTGAATACAGAATTTAGTTTAATTCCTTTTGTCAACCCGCACATTTTAACCCAAACTGAGGTTAAGTTAACAGGTCGTATTTTCCTCATATGCAGTAGGTTATTTTTCTTCAATGAGGACTAGCTTTTTATTCAGCGTTATTGAAATTTAGGAGACTTTTTATAAATCCCACGTTTTTATTGTGGTTACTGCTAAGGAATTCATTTTTCGGAACTATTTTTGAATTTGCACCCCAAATTTCATCAACACAGTCCGTAATTTATTCCGAAAAGGGTAAGGGACCCAGTGCCTTCTGATTCATAGGATGAAATCTACAATTTAAAATGAAACCAATGAAACTGGTGATCTGCCTTGAACGTGCTAATGTTTAAAGGACTTTAAAGGTTTCATGAAAGTTTTCCACATTATAGGTCTTACCTTCTCTAAGGGTTATCTGCCAAGAACAAGTTTGTTTTTAGTTCAGGATATACTGGTCTGTTTTTAAAAAGCCTGTTGTGTGATCAGTACGTCAATCAAGCAGCTGCTACAAAGTCACTTTGAATTGCACCCCAGTTCCTATGTCACCTGAAGGGCTGGGGCCAATAACTTCAGTAATAACTTCAGTAAAGGTGACTTTGTTTCAGGACTAGAACTGCAGCTTGTGTCTGGAACGTCCTGGTAACCTTTAACCACATACCCACCCGAAGGCACCTGAATTCTGTTTTGCTGTAAACATGACTTTGAAAAGCATCTGTCTTTAGCCCGTTCTTGACTTACATTAGACACAAAGTCAAAACTTCGCCAATCCAGCTAGCTCAAGTAAAGTCCTTGTTGCTTAGTAACCAAACGTAAATCCTAAAGCCGTAAAGAAATGTAAGTTCATGTTCCTGTTTCATTTTCTGTACATAACTCTCTTTAAAACTGCATTTAAAATTAAGTTATAATCAATCTCAAACCTTTGAGAAGTGATTCCATAATTGTTTAAGAAAGCACATACAGTAGATAATTTTTAATTTACAAAACACATATAGGGCCATGTTTCATTAAAAAAAAACAACTGGTAAAGTGTTTTTGTTTTATTTCAAAATTCCTTGCCAACAATTTCAGTTTTCTGTTTTATCTTTTAATACCACAACTTTTTTGTCACTAAAATGTAATGTGAAGGTAGTGTAACAGCACTTTAGGGATACAGCTCTTACTGTGATATTGTGTCTGGTTTGTTATTTAAGTAGTAAATGATCTTCAACATCTTTGCACACGTGGAGGTACAGTACGTGATTACGGACACTTAGCTTCTGTATCTCTGTCTTGGTATAATATTCATCGTGGGCCTTGTCAACTGCATTTACTTTTTTATATAATGTGACCTCATTTGTGTGTGTGTGTGTGTGTGTGGGGGGGGGGGGGTCTCATTCCCCTGTGAAAAATCTGTCTTGGGTCTAGTTTTAATGCAAACTCTGATCTGCAGACCATTTGCAATTTACAGACATGGTTTGTGGTGAAGTTTGGCTTCTTTCAAGAGCCAGCTGGATGAGATCCTCCCATCAATTAGCTACTAGTTACCAAACCAGCTAGATGGGCCAAATGGCCTCCTGTCATTTGTGACCTATGTCCTGCTAATGTTTGATTAAATGATTAATCATTAAATGATTTTGTGTGTCTCTGATTGAAGGTCCCCTGTAATGGATTAAGTTATTTTTGAACCTGGTGGCATGGTGGCACAGTGGTTAGGCTTTCCGCCTCATAGTGCTGGGGCCCTGGGTTCAATTCCAGACCTGGCAAGCTGTCTGTGTGCTTGCACTGGGCTCCAGTGTCTTCCCACAGTCCACAGACGTATTGGTAGGTTAAATGACTTCTGCGATGGGCTGGCATCTCGTCCAGGGTGTGCCCTGCCTCATGCCTGTTGCATGCCAGGATAGGCTCTGGCTCCAGGATAGGCTTAACAATTTAAGATGATGCTATATAGACTTTAAAATACAGCCTGATATTCTATGAGGGAGGATTTTAGTGTAGAGATGTGTATGACACTTGGCCTATTTCAAAAAGCACAATATTTTTTTCAGGATGCTGCAGTAATTTGAAACTTTCTGTTGGAAAGATTAATGGGACTTTATTAGCTGTATCATGCTAAGTGCAGGTTTTTCATGTGTCCACCAAAGTGTGGTAATTTTACTATGGTGGGAAACTGATATATCTCCTGGTATGTGCCAGTGCTACATTCGTGAAAGACCTTTTTTTTACCAGGGTAACAGTTGATTCACCAAATGCCTTGGAATGTGAGTGTCCCCACTTTTTTGTAAACACACCCATCAAACTTTGATTTTGCTTTATCATACCCCCATGTAATCTTTATATTTCTGTTCTAAAGACTGAAGAACGGGCAAATTGAACCCTGTTAATCTTGACCTGACTGACCACTGTAGGATATGTCTTCATTCGGGCTCTTTGTTTTCAGCTCTTTGACTTCTTTGTAGTTGAATATTCTGTATCTTATCAGAACTATTTTAATATTAGTTTACCATCTAATATTTAGATTTTTGCAATCTTAAGAAATATAACTTGGTCTTGCGTAACCTAGTATTGTTGTGTATTATAATATAACACAGTGTATGTTATAATACACTTTCCCCTGTTATAACAATATAAATTCATAATAGGCCCAGTTAAATATTTCTTCTCTTGCCTGCCCTGGCTCAGAGTCATACTGTTTGTATACAAACAATAGAAAGGTGGCTGAAAGGAAGCTGTGCTCCGGTGTAGGCCCAAAAATGTTCTTTATCTGTTTTTCGACGTTCTTGAGCTTTAGGCAAAGATAAAAAAGGATGAGGAAGTAAACTGCTGAAATGCATGGTGCTAGTCAGCCCAAGGCACAGCTTTCTGATACTGAAATGAGTCTGCTCTGAGGGGCTTGTTGAGTAAATGGATTCCAGTTATCACACATCCTATTTTTTCTGCATTGTTTAAAACCCTTTGATTGCAATGCTCCTGTTGAAACAATAAAAAAATAGACTAACAAAAACCGGGAGTGGTGGTGCCTTTGTCTAGGGTTGAATTCCTCTCACACAAGGGACGAGTTTCCATGCGCAGAATGTGGGCGGTGTTGTTTGTGCTGTTAAGTGTACTGTGGTACAGCATTTTCCTAAGTTGGCAGTGAGTTCCCACTAGTTCCCACTATTCTCTGTATTACTTTTTGTTTTCAGATGCTTAATTGTAGATTCTGCTCCAGTAATAGAAAATGCTTTTTACTCGGGAACGTTATTAATAATCAGCCATTTTGCATTTTATCTCAAGTGGCTTACAGAGACCAAGGGGTGAAATTTACATTTGCAGTAGCACGCCTGAGGTCATGCCCAGTGCTTGAGAGGTGCGCACTTTACAGAAATGAAAAATAATGCTCAGATTAGGTCTCAGTGAGTCAGCAGGCTTTTATTTTACCTGAATCCCATAACTGGTAATTCTGAAAAGGGCATCGACTGACTGTAGCCTTTGGTTCCACTGGCTGTGCTGAATTGCCCAGGGCTTAAACAGACCCTGCTTATCACACAGTGCATACCTTGCCTACTGCACCACCTGGCCTCATGCATAGAATCAAATACCTACTGAAGGTGGGCTGATTCTCAAGATGGGATTGTTCCAAATTCAGCTCAGTGCTGCAGTGGAATCTCTTAGTGTGCCTAACGAGGATGGGCATGTAGGAATAGCATGCAGTCTTTGCAGAATTATGTTGCCAATGCTTGGCTGCTGTGCTTTCAGGTTTGGAGCCCAGCCTGCAGCAGTACCCCTTTGAAGAGTGGCACCTGACAGGGCAGGACTTACTGCAGCTGTCCTACAAGGATCTGGAAGGGCTGGGGGTGAAAAAGATTGGCCACCAGGAGCTCCTTCTGGAGGCCGTGGAAAAGCTCTGCTCACTGGTAAACGAAACCCTTTGCCGCTTTTATCGATCAGAAAATTCTTTTGCCATTCTGTTACAGCATGCACCATCTCTGACTTCGCACGGTGTCTCTGTACACCATGGCCGAGTGAATTCACAGCTCAAGAGTAGTAACATTAACCAGTGGGGAGCCAGTTTCAGGAATTGTAGGTAGTCTGTTTGCTATACATTTTCTAAAAATGGGGTTGTGGGGTTTGGTTAGAAAAGGTCATTACTGGATCTTCCTATGATCTACGAGAAATTGGATTTCTTCTTCATTTTACTAATTTAGTTTTCTAGATGTGGTCTAGCAATCACACAGAATGTGCACAGGCAGATTTACCGGAATCAAAATCGGAATCTTAAGAAGTCACAGGTAGTAATTATTTTATCTATTTTTCAGCAATGTAATTTCATGCAATGGTTGCGTGAAAATAATTCCTAGCAGATAATTCCTAGCAGATTCCTCTTTTAGTCATTTTCTTTGCAGAAACTGATATTAGCAAGTCATCAACCTTTCAGTTTACCTGAATTCCATAATGGCTAATTCTGAAAAGAGCATTGACCGATTGTAACCTTTGGCTCTTCTGGCTGTGTTGAATTTCAAGGCCATAAAGGAGCTACAGAGCATTAAATAGGACAGAGGACTAGTTAGCCATGCAAGTATTTTAACTCTGTGCAGCACTCTGTTTACCCAGCTGTTGCAGGCTTCAGGGTGAAAGATTTACACTCTGCTTCCTTTTTGCCACAACCTGCCACTTCGCACATTTAAATCCTTCACACTTTTATTTCTTTTAAAACTGTTTTCACCTTTCCTGTGATAAAAGTAAACAGGTCTTGGCACCTAGTACAATAGCTGACATCAGGTTGTCAGTTGCTCTCATCGCCTAGTCTGTGATTGGAGGAGAAATCTATTTTTCTCAGGTTTCTGAAGAGCTCTTTAGATTTTTACAGAAGTTCACTGTCAAGGACATTACATACCAATGTTAGTCAGGAATATGCTGAGTAGTGGCCCACAAAATATGCTTGGAGCTAAGATAATATCTAGTCCTTTTAAGTTGTTAGTTTATTCTTCTTATTTATGATAATAGCAGCTTTTTATTGCAAGTTTCCAGAATAAAATACAATAAAATATAAAATATATAAATATGTATCTTTCCAGTGATTTTCTAACCACTTCATCCAGTTCAGGGTTGCTGAAGAGTTGGAGCCTATCCTGGCAGGCAGTGGGTGCATAGCAAGATACACCCTGGCTAGTCCATCACAGGACACACACAGACACAAACACACACACTCACATCAGAGTCAATTTTTCCTGTTTAAGTCAGTTAACCAACCAGGAAGTTCTTTGGTCTGTGGAAGGAAACTGGCACACCTGGAGGAAACATGTGAACATGGGGAGAACATACAAGCTCCACATAGATATATGTGTATATATTTTAAATTACGTATATTAATTTCTTCAGTTTCAATAATAAATGAGAACACATCAAGAGCAAGAAGGCTTTACTTTTTTTTTTGCATTTCAAAATAGTGGAAAAGAATTTGCTGAGAAGTGTCAAGGGAAATTGCTTGCAAATTGTTTCCAGGTAGTACAAGCAGAACAAAAATAAATGAAAGGTTCTTTGAGTAATGAAAGAATTAGTCTTCATCTGTGAGTGTCACATGAGGACTGCACTAATGCCCTAATGACGTGGGAACTAGCAAGCTTATCTGATAACGTGTTTCTCCCAGATTCAGAATAAATATGAAAATTCTCCTGTTAAGGCTCTGCTGATTTGGTAAAAATTCGTTTTTAGTTCTGTACTTGTCTGTTCTTCTTATCCTGCTTTACCCTGTGCAGGGTGGCAGGGGGAGGCAGAGCCTATACTTATAAGCAGCAGGTGCAAAGCAGGATACACCCTGTTGTAAACCATTGTGAACCTGGGGAGAACATGCAAACTCCACACAGACAGCACCCCAGGTCCAGAATTGAACCCAGGGCTCCAAAACAGTTAGGCAGCAGTTCAATCCACTGCACCTCCATGCTGCTTGAGAATTCAACCTTTTATTTAATTCTTCATTTGGCTCAGCAGCATACAAGGATACTAAAATTCGAATGTATTATTAGATCACAAAGAAACGTTTTACACTCCTGGAAGTCTATGACGGTTTACCTTCTTGTTGAAAACTCCGTTCCACTCTCCGCTGTGTCTAGTTCTCTGTCCCAAATGACAGGTGACTGGGAGGGCACTGATCTTGAGTGAGAGAATAAAGTCGCACAGACAAGAGACTAGGCACCACGTAGTGATCATAGATACATCTGCCCCTGGGTGAGAGGGTCGGGCAGTGTGTCAATCATTTTTTTAGAACTGGGAAGAACCAAAGTTACTATTGTGTCTGCGGCATAATTTGGGACCTTAATCAGAACTGAAGCCCCCAGAAATTGCGGTATACTTCACAAGATGGCGGCTTTCTGTTTGGCTTGGAATGTGTGATTTATAGTTGGGTGTGGGAAGAAGGGGTTGGGGTGAGGGTGAATTGACATGGAGTTTAGACAAAAGCCTCTGAGAGAAAGCAAGACACAGCTTCTTAATGTGACGTCCTATATAGATAGGGACCATCAGTTGTTCTCTACCTCACCCGCCCTTGCAGTAAAGGCCCTTGTTCTGAGTACAGGTTGAGCTCAAGGATCCTGATACTGCATGTCGCGTCATAAGCCAGCTTTGACCAGAAGTCTGCAAGCTGCCACAATTGGCGGAGTGCTGGGAAGGGTCGGACTAGAACAGTAAGTTGTGCAATTTCCCAGAAGGCCGCAGGCTTGCAGTGATGTCAATGACGCACACCAACCCTCCTGACAGGTGCTGTGGAGCACTCATTGTGTCAGAAGATCTCCTTTTTCCATGTGAGCTACAGGAGTCATTGCTTTGAGCTGCTCCAAAAAGTTATACAACTGGCAGCTCCCAGTTACATAAAATGAAAGATCCCCCCCCCCAAAAAAAACTGTGAAAAATTGACTACCTTGTTCTCGTGGCCAGGTTGTTGCCCCTCAAATAATCAAGTCCATACCAAATAAAACTCTACTCCCTGGCGTCGCCTTGCAAACATGTTAAAATGGGGGATGATGTCTGCATTTCCTGGATAAGCGTGGAGAGCTGACAGCCCGCTGTGTGCTCTGTGTTTTGCGAACAGAATTACGGTATGTCTGGGGAGAGCATGCGCTCGGTGACGGAGAAGCTGCGCGGGATGGCCCACTCCCTCCAGATGGGCATTCAGAGCCGCTGGCGAGTCAACACCTACAACGGCCAATCGGTGTGCAAGCTGCCCTCCGAGACTCTCGTCTGTGTCATCGAGCTCATCGTGGCCGCCAGGGGCTGCTTCTCCTGGCTCAACAGGTATGCTTCTTTTAACGCACCTGCTTGAAGGGACCGGCCTTTTTTCTAGAAATTGTGTCAGTGTAACAGGACTCCATGACACTGAAGTGATATCTCCCCCATGAATTCCAGACAATGTAGGATTCTCCCTCTGCAGACAACCTGGTCTCTGCGCGTTGTGCAGTTTGCCACTTTGACCACGATCAGCTGCTCCCATCACACATGGACTAGTGTTAGAATTGCTCACAGCTCTGCAGAGCCTGAAATGCATCTATCTGCACATCTAAAAGTCTTTTTCATTCAGCTGTTCCTCTTTATGTTAATAAACCAAAGGAGAAGCAGGGAAAACAGGGCTACAACTTCAAAGACGGAGTGACCGAATTACAATCTTCTAAACTCTACATTTCGGGCATCTGGATTGCAGTGATGGTTGTTTGATCATATGACACACTTAAAAAATTTCTGTTCATTAAAATCCCTGAAGTCTTGAGAATCAAACAAAGTTCGTATCTCTTATGCTCGCAGAGAGTCTTTGCTGAGCCACTGGTTGTTTGCCCTTTTTTATTGGAACACAACTGCTCATCCTTGATCCTGTTTAACTCCTACTACCCATCTGCTTTAATAGGGGTCATATTGAGTGTTTTATATTTGCTCTTTATTTGTTTGCTCCCCTTGTTCAAAAAGGCAATGTTTGGAATTTGCAAATGTAGCGATTTTGGTAATTCATCGCAAGCCCGTCCGTTGTTTTAAGACTCTCCCGACAGCGAATTGCGTAAGACCTAGGGCAGAATGAGGCACATGGCACAGACATGCTCGTCTGACACGCCCACTTGTAGATTCACTTGTCATGTGACGCGCAAGCTTAGCTCCAGTCTTACTGACTTCACTGCCAGCCTTCGGCCTGATAAATCACAGAAGCTGAGTGGTGAGAAAGCTGAGAGCGCTGTAGCACACAAATCCCATCCCTGTACCCTCTGCCAATTGTGAACCACCACCCTTATGAATCCTAACCACAGCTGCTTTGAGTCATGACCCCAGATCAAGACCACAACATCGGGATAATAGAGCTCAGTGTGATAGAGTATAGTTTCTTTCACCCATCTTATAAATTTAATGATGGTCTTTTTGAATTTAGAAATATTCATTTTTGTTAGTATTCATTCATTCATTATTTTATTTTCTGCAGAATTTTTTTTTTATATAGACACTGTTCTTTTACTGAGGATATATTGGTCTAATTTCCCTTCCTGTAAAATATTGATATTAGGATGTGCTCACAACATTTTGAAGCCCACCTAATGGTGAAGTCTTTTCTTCTGTCAGGTACCTGTGTTCTCAGCCGAGTGACTACATTCCCATTAAAGACATTATCAGTCACTGCACGGAGCTGAGCTGTATTGTCCACAAGGTTAGTGCTTGGGGTTTTAATTCCAGGTTTCTTTATATATACAGTATATACTGTATGTGGTGTTAGGAGATTGAACCATACAGGCGAAGGCACACTCGTGTGGAGAGCCAGTTGGATTCACCAGTGTCAGTCATGGAGGTTCTGGTCTGTTTAATTCCTCATCTGCTACAAAATTGCCTGCAGTCACTCGAAAGCCATTATTAGATCTTAGTAAGGCAATGTCTTCAAAAACGAATTTCCTCAGGGGGAGTGAACAGGTACGGAGCTGTAACAGGATCTCCTGCTTCATCATGAGCCCTGGGGACACTCCATGGTAACGACAATTTAAAGGTGGCTGGCCTTGTGTAATTCAGTCACTGATCAAACACAGCGTTACTCTCTCTCCCCCAGCTAGCTGTGGGAGGCCGTTCATTTAAAATGGTAGGAGCTAACCTAGGACCTGCTGAGTAGGAGCACCCAGTGATCTCTGCTTTTTCAGGGCTTAATGAAGCTCCTTCTGCAATTCTAGCAAAATGAGGTTTAAACGTTAAAATAACCAGATGAAACTCACGCCTGTGACCCAAGATATACTACTGATGAGCTTGTTTAAAAGTAACTTTGTTTAGTGGTTTGCTAGTTTTTGTCATGGTCATAAGGATATAAAAAAGCATTGTGAGTGCGTAATGTGTATAGAGCAAAGGGTTTTTTTTACCAACAAAGTGTTTTTTTTTTTAAAGTACAGTAAAATCAAACAGCAGTTGTTTAGCATCTCTTTCTCTACACTTAAAGAGGTCAGTGGTGGTGCAATTTTGCAAAACTACCTCACCTACACAGATAGGGAGCGGAGGAGGAAATACAGTACAGTGCTGTACGGGAGTGTGTGTGTCTTGAATTCCTGGCATGATGTAACGCGTGCCCCCGTCAGAGTGGAGTGGCTGGCAGATCTGGGCCGTGGCTCTCTGCGCAGAGCAACACCCAGAATCTGGTTCGACAGGTTGGCAGGACAGCGATCCCAGGATGGTATTCACGAGGGAGTGTGCCTGGTTGTGTCGAGGGCGGCCTGTGGGATTAGGTCAGAAAAGAGCGATGGACTTTTCCATTGTAGTGGGGTACACAGCGAGGCTCGGCACTCTCTGTGACTGAGGGTACAATATTGCGAATGTCTGACTCGCCCCCTGCATATCTAGGGGGAGTTTTGTGTCAGGATTTGAACGCTAATGTGCCACAAACACCGACTGCCTGTGGGATATTGTAATAAGTTATTTAGTTAATTAGTATCCAGAGTGACTTACGGACACCAGGAGAATGTTAGATTCAGAGCGAGGGGAGAGAGAGCTGGAACTGTGTCTGGAGATGCTCTTCCACCTGGGGCCTCAATTCTTAGTCCTCAGAGCAGAAGATATTGTATTAGCTTTCACACACACACACCTGCAGTTTCACTGATTTCTCTGAGCCCTGATTCTGTGGTTTTTGCCTCTGGCCTGTGGGTTGGATGTCATTTTCACCTTGAATTGGTATCAGAAACTAAAAACTAAAAGCAGCCAGCAGCTACTATACATCACCCCACAGTATCTAACTGGCAGTCAACTGAAGCTCAGCAGGTGAGAGCCTGGTCAGTACCTGGATGAGAGACCTCCTGTTAAAGCTAAGGTTGTTGCTGGAAGCGGTGTTAGTGGAGCCAGCAGGGGGTGCTCATCCTGCAGTCTGTGTGGGTATAAATGCTCCAGTATAGTGATGGGGACACTGTAAAAGAAAAAAAGGCACCATTCTGTGGATGAGATGTAAGACTAAGGTCCTGACTCTCTGTGGTCATTAAAAATCACACTGCATTTCTTGAAAAGAGGAGGGGTGTATTAACCCGGTGTTCTGGCCAAAATTCCCTCTGGCCTTTACCAGTCATGGTCTCCTAATAATCTCCATCTATGAACGGGCTTATCACTCTGTTCTCCTCCCCACCGATAGCTGATGTGCGGTGAGCTGTCATTGCATCATCCAGGTGGGGCTGCACACTGGTGGTGGTGGAGGGGAGTCCTCACTACCTGTAAATTATTATTATTTTAAAAGGAGGGACATGAGCTTTGAAAAGCAAACAGAGATTTCTGCAATGCACATTGACACCTTTTGACAACTGTTTTTGTCTTTATTTTTGTCCAAGCCACAGACCTTTCTCCGTTTCTTTGCTGTTATATCTTTTTCACCCCAGATTACTTCTCTATCAATGCCCTGTGATTGTGCAGTATGAAAAGAATGTTCTGATGTGATTTTATGTTTCATGTCTGTGACCTGCAACATTCTCTCAGCTGTTCAGTCCTAGGGGAAGCAATTTCTTTTAATTTTTTACAGTAGTATGTGTAAAATAAATTTAATTTATTTAATTTCTTATAATTGCGTTCAGCATAAGTGCAAGAATTGTGAATACATTCAGTTTATTTTGTGAATAAATGTAATTCCTGGCTGTCCAGTAATTTAACCTTTCCAGTCCGCCCAGCTGTACGAGTGGGGACCAGCATTGCTGGGGTTAATTTCAGTGATGGTTGTGCGCCCCCTCCAGTTGGGAAGCCCCATACCCTCATGTCCACTTAACTGTACAGAACTCTGGCCCGATAAGCTACTGTGACTCTGGTGTTGACTCAACCTTTTTTCCCATACCCTCAGGCAGACTTAGCTCAGGTAGACTGCGTCGTTAGAAAACAGGCCATACGTGTCCTGGGTTGTACACAAGCTTCCAGCTGTCAAATGCAGACTTCCAGCCCAGTGCATCAAGGTGTCTTTCCCTTGTATGGACACAACATAAGAACAGGTTACAAATGAGAGGAGGCCATTTGGTCCAACTCGCCTGTTTGGTATGTAAATAGTTAATTGATCGAAGGACCTCATCCAGCCATTTCTTGAAGGAAGCCAAAGTATTGGCTGTAACCGCAGGCATTGGTGGGTTTTTTTTCACATTCCCAGAACTGTCAGTGCTGTTAAGAATTCTGAATACTTGTATCGGGTCTCCTCGTCATCCTATATGTTCAAGACGAATGAAGTTCAGTTCCTTCAGGCTGTCTGTCTAGAGCAGCAATATCTTGTTTTGTAACACAATGACCAAAATTGTACACAATATCCTAAATGAAGCCCAACTGGGATACCCTTTCAAAACAACATCACTTGATTCGAATTCTACACTTTTTGACTACGGTATGTAGCCTAACATTTTGTTTGCCTTTTTTTATGGCTTCCTCGCATTGTCTGGAAGGCATACAGTAAGTGATGTTTCAACACAAACATGTGAATCTTTTTCATAAGGAGAGACCCCTGGCAAACCGAACACGTCGTGAAGTTTGGAATTTCTGATTGCCAAGTTGGTCGAAGTTTTGTTTGCGATCTGAGAACTAGTGTGGGTTTTTGTTAAAGCCATGTCCTTTTTAATTTAATTGAATTAAACATCCCATAATCAGTTAATAGGATAATTGTTCCACTATAGGTCAAATGAGTTGGAAATAAGAATTAGATTAATTCACCCTTGTTGTGTTTTATTAAAAATGGCATGAATTGTAGACTTTTTCTTCTCTCTTTGTTTTCTTGTTGTCATGCAAAGCCCTGTACTGCACATGAAGTGAAGCTGAGCTTTTTCAGACAGATACGAGTTACAGCACATACTGCACCATGAGTGGGGAATTTAATTAGATTTGCAGAACAGAAATCTGCTAAAATTGTCCCAGCCTTCTCCATTGTGACTCGGTGCCCTTTGCAGGCTGTGTTTAACGTGTGTTTCCTGGAAAAACAAATATCTGCCGGATATTTTTAGAAACCTGCCCGGCCTCCGCTGTGTCCACTTTGTCCCCCTGATTAACAAGACTGAGGCTGTATAATTGTGGGATAATCTGGGTTCACATGTCACGTCTCTGGCAGAATAATGACGTGATGAAAGAGTGCCTCTTCACAGAAAGAGATGTTCTTCTGTGTAGGGCTATTAACCTGCGTAATAATCCTAATGTCATCTTTGTCTGTTTTGGGGAAAAGCACCAGAAAATGCCAACAGGTTTTTTTTGGAAAGGCTAACTAAGGCCACCATTTGTTTTAAAGATCACCCTGCCAAAGAGGCCCCTTTTTCCTCCTCCAAAATTCCAGCCCCCGTCTCTCATCGCGTGTTTATAACTTTCCCGGGTGACAGGAGCACCCAGACCATATTTATATCCCAGTGAGTCGGGACCAGCTTAAACAGGACGTCTCAGTTTTCCGAGCGGGACCGAGGCACTTGCAATATTTGTCCGAGGCTTGTCTTACACTCCAGCCACTTGGCTTGTCTTGCCAAAGGAGGAAAGCAGTCGTGGAACGAGAAATGTAAAATAGAACGAAAAAAGACAAAAAAGTCAAAATGACTTCTAGTAACCAAATGCCTCTGAAAAGCACTATTCTGAATAGCGTGTGGGTTCTTTAAACCAAGCAGCATGTTAACCTTCATGAGCTTCCTACTCAATTAGAAACTGCTGAAGAGTATTTGGCATCAAAAATAAGTGTGTCTTTCAGAAGTGACTTCAGAGTCCAGCTCAATATTACATCTTCAGGGTCTGTAGCAGAGGGTGCTTTCACCTGAAAGCCTTTTCTGAGGTCTTTTTCACTTGAAGGTCTACTAAGGATGTGAGACAAAAAAGAGGAAGATGAAAAAAGCCAAGAAAAATACACTCCTACTTTATAATGACTGACCTTTTCCTGTCAGTCATACGTGTACTGTAACTGTGGATTTCTGTGGATCGTACTTCTTTTAAAGCTTCTGTTCTGTGCCCTGCGTTGCATGAACTTTAAAAGAGGCTTTTAAATTTCACACAAAGGTGAGTTAGTGTCTCTTGCAATTACTTTATTTTAAAATTTCACTAGTGTCTTTTTGTATCTTTGCTGGAAATATCCAACGAGTTTTGTTTCTTAACCAGATGCATTGCACGTAATAATAGTAGGACTGTCTGCTTCAGATTCAAAAGTGATTTCCCTGCCTTTTTGTGTCAGGAGCAGCTACGAATGAGTCAGTTTTATATCTCAAAAGCTTTTTGTCTTTTGAAATCACTTTTTTGTTAATGACCCCCGCGTTTGAAATTTGTTTAATGTGTGAGAGTAGTGAATCATGCCGTGAGTTACTGTACAGTAAATGCTCCTTGTAGCTAATGTAGCTGAATAACTAATGTCATTGTTACAGTTGCAGTTGTTGGCAGATACTTATCCAAAATTGCTTAGAATTGAGTAGCAAAACATGCGAGAAACACTTAATAGAAATGCTGACTTCTGCTTGGTTGTTTTCTGCTGTTCTGTCGTGTTGTATGAGGTCTATGAAATATAACACCTTTGGCAGTTTCACAGCTTGATTTTCTAAAATGAGGTCAGGCTTGCTGAGGTCCTGTTGGAGAAGAAAGCTAGGGTCACCTTTTTATCTGTTTTCTAACATATGTGTGGCTGAAACAACCGTAGTCAATTATAGTAAAATAATTAAATACCAAACTACAGCGTTAATGTTGCTTTGTTTGTAGGTACCTGGTTTCAGGGGAAAAAAACTCTTCCTATACCTTAATGTCAAAAACGTGTTAAACAGTGAATTGGAATACGTAAGGCAGCACATAAATTAATTACATTTGAGCTACTTGTGGATGCGTCGTTTCTTCTTCTGGATGTGGAATGGTTTTTAATTTAACTGCAGACACTCTGTTCCATCAGTGAGTCAGCCCTGGCTATGCTAATCATTTCTGCTTTTAAATATAATGAAGTTCACCATTTTTAAACATTTTTTTTTAATTTCCTTTCGAGAGTAAATGCTTTAGGAAGTGCAATCAGCACTAGCTAATAGAATGTGTATATCTGCCTGTGCTTCCTACTCTGTGAGATTATAATGTCACATAAAAGATTGTGTGTAATCAGTCCAGCCATGTACTATAAAATAATATAATGTATCACTGCATTTCTTTGTTCACGGTTTTTGTCATAAAAATAGGAGTTGTCTTGGGAGAATGTTCTTCAGATCACTATCACACGCATTTTATAGCAGTTTGTAAGGAATTTTTCTGACAACAGGAAGGTAGTTTACCTAATTCAAATGCACCTGGTTATTATAGTCTTTATCGCAGTTCTTTGAAAAGATATTTGGACTTGAGTGGAATATCAAACCAGTACTTTGTGGAGTAAGTACCCTGGGCTTATGAAAGGCTGTGGAATACCTTCTCAGAGTAGTGCTGTACATGGTCACATGGTCTGTCTTTTCCCAGCATTATCTGTCATTGTCATTTATTGATTAAGTAACTCCTTATGCAGGGCAGTTTCCATTATAGGCTCCCATTATGTCTTAACGATGCCTGTAGAGGTCTCCTCCTGCAGGGCTGCAAGATCAGCGGGTTGATTCTGCACTACCTTAAGATTGAGGGAAAATTGTGCAACTGGTCCAATCAAGCCAGTCATGAATAGAGGTTTAGCAGATAGGAGCTGAAGTGGAGTTAAAAACCCGCAGACTGGGCAGCTCTGCTCTAATGTACCACATGATCACCAGCAGATTTACCACCCTTGGTTTGTTCAGCACACACATTTCTCCTCTGGTTTTAATCAAGCCCGGCAGTGAAGTACCGCATTGCGCATTGAACTATAATTAGAGACAAATCTATATCATTAAGTCACACTGTGAACCATCCATCCATTTTCGAACTGCTTTATCCAATTCAGGATATCCAATCTGGCACGGGAGAGCATGGGAGGTGCCTATTCTAGAAATCAACAAGCAACACGGGATGCCAGTCCATCACAGGTCACACACACACACACACACAAGGTCCACCCTTCCCAGAAGCCAGTTAACCTATCAGCATGTCTTTGGAGTGTGGAAGGAAACCAGGACACTCGAAGGAAACCCTCACGAGCACAGGGAGAACATAGTAACTCCATGCATATAGAACCCCATGTTCAGAATCGGTCCCAGGGCTCCAGCACTGAGAGGCAGCAATGCTAAACACTGGGAACCAGTGAAAGAGTAATCAGATTCTTAAAGCAAGCCAGGAAGCATAATCCCATGTATCCGCCTGTGCTGCACAGCCAGGAGATACTAACGCCCCCAACCCCCCATCAGGAAACATCCTTTGTTTTATAACATAAGTGGGATTTACCATGATGGCATGATGGTAGAGAAGAAAGAGGCATGGGGGTCAGGTGAACTGTGACACTTCGATTCTGTTTTTACCTCTTTGTGGGACAGAAATACTGAAGGCGTGAGCATGATGAAGGTTCAGATGGCACACACCATGGTTACTGGGTTTCCTATCTACCACCTGGCTTTCAGGAAACAGTTCTGGTTAGATAGGGGAACTTTGTTGTGCAAAACAAAACCTTTAGTATATCTCATTTCCTGTTGTTTTCAGGACTGAAGTCCCAATTATAACTGGAGTATAAAAAATGTGCAACCCTGTGGAACAAGAACACTTTCCTTCATGAGAAAAAAAGTCTCTTATTTCCCTCTGGCAAGTGGGGAAGAGATTCTGGATCTCTGTTGAATGTAACATGAGAAAAAACATCCACATTGAACAGGAAACACTGCACTTGTACATCGATAGCTGAGTAAAGATATTTAAGCCTTTAATGAGAGTTTACTAATCTTTCTGCTTGTCCCTAGGTAGTGTTGGTGTATCTGTTTGTAGGGATTAGATCTCTTGAGGAATTTGTGAAGTGTGGCAGATTTGGATAAGCAACATTGTGCTGGCACAAGAATTAGTGTCTGTGGGTGGCTCTGGCTGAACATCTTTGCCTTTGCATGGAAGGGAATTTATAGAAGAGCTCTGGGTCTCCATGCACCTGATGGTTTAACACAGAGGACCCTGACAATTTGATGGGATCCATTTCAGGTTTTACAAGCTGTAAACTCTCATACAGATTGCCTTGATAAAGAATGGACAATTCTATTGCAGCTTCGCAGGTCTGCCTGTGTAATCTTAACCAAATAGAGGTAAAAAGAAGGAAGAATCAAGCTCCCGCTATTGGTGTAGAGTGCAATATCAGGCTTGTTTTCATCAGGAAGAGCTCTGATAACAGGGGGTTAACTAATTCACAAGTTCCGTTGACAGATATGAATTTGAGAGGAGTCAATGAGAAAGAAAAATGCAATTTTTCTGCCTACCTGAGAGTCACAGTAAGTCTGAACAATCTTGACTTTTTCTCTACAGTTGCCACCAGCTTGCTATATTAGGGATCTTCTTTTTTAAATATCTTTTTATGTGCACCCTCTTTTAGCAATTCAATAATTTTCTAAAGGTTTTCTATTTTCATTTTAGAGAAATTTAGATTGAATTAATAATGCATTATGCTGGTGCATTTTAAGGTTCTTTAAGCCCTAGTGGGCTTTTTTGAGCTTGGTTTTGAATTACATGAATAAGAAAGTAATTTACTTTGCGAGAGCTTGTACAAATAGCAGCACAAGCCAATGTTATACTGTACAGTATGTGTGGTCTGACCCTACAGTATATGAGCCTATATTAGGGATGAGCCAAATTCTGCTCAGTTACCAATTTGTGTCCTAACTAGTAAGAGCCTAGGATGCTAACTGGTAATTTAGCTTATTTGATCCATATCCAAACAGAAAAAGAGAAAATGAAAGTGAACTAAAATGGGCAAGAAGACCTTTTCTTGGGTCAAGAGATTTCACTGGTAAAAAGAGAGATCTTGATTGTGGGATCAAGGTTTCCAAAAATATTGAGATTCAAAGCCAGCATCGCCTGTGTCTTTTTTTAGTATGGGGAGGCGTGACAAAGAAAAAAGCTTTTTTGAGCAATCCGACTTTTTTATGCCTTTGCAAACGAATATTCAAAAAAAGATATTATGTAATATATAATATTAAAAATATTACAAAGTAAGTGGGCTGACGGCAGTAGTCCCAGTCTGTGACCTTCTGTGTTATTGTGATTCAGTGTGTTTAGTGTAGAATCTGCCATTCAGAGGTGGAGGAAGGCCAGGTTTGCTATGAGCAGCTGCTGTGAAGTGAGGGGAGCCACCAAGCACAGCAAACTGAGATCGCTCGCTGTGAACATTTTTATCAGTGTTGTATCAGTGTATCAGAGCTGCTAGTCGCATCTGACAAGGGGGCTTGAACTGTAGCTGAACTGGCACTCTCTGCAATGGAAGAGGCTTTGATTGAATAAGCTGTTTCTGCGGAGTTATTTCTGATGTGTGGGCCATTGCATTCGAGATTACCCAGTGTTTTTTATCGCTTTTTTGTTTAGCTTTCTACACCACAGAGTGGTTCTCTATATGCTTCACCACTTCTGGCAAAGGATTAGTCCACTAGATCTAAACACAAAACATGCATGGTAGTATGTTGTCTGTTCTCAGCAGGGCCTGAGGTTGATGCTTATACACGAGGTACCTATGGGAGTCTGAAATCATTGTAAAAACTGTACAATTTAGCAAAGTTTTGATGGGGTGCTCACTAATACACCTGGGCTCTGTGCATATTTTGTTGACTAAAGTGTAAATATCAGTTATTAATAAAAGATAGTTAAACAATCCAATCTATTTGTTGAACCAAAACCCTTGGTTAGCTCCCTGGTAAAAATAATTTACTTTAACTTAGGCTGCAGGTTGATTCATTTTTCCTCTCTAAGACTCCTTGACTCCATTTTCTCTAACTCAACAAAATGCTCCTTTTCTCCTTTACAGGACATTAATGCCTATGAAAAAGAGAAAGACATCATATCGATTGTGAGTATCCTGAGTTTTATTCCATGACTTTCTGTTTTCTTTCTTTATACGAGTTGAATTGTGAGGATGAATTGTCCCGTCATTCCTTGTGTCTGTTAGGATTCCAGCAGACCTGGGAAACCATGACTATTCCTTCATTCAATTGCAAAGGAAAGGGACCAGATCCCAGCATAGCAGTGTGATCATTTATTCTCATTGATCATATTTCCTTCTCGACTGCAGCAGCCTGGGGGGATTAAGAGTTATTTGAAAAACCATTCCCAAACAGAAAATGAAAACGTTTCTTCTTTCTTAGTGATGCCAGTGAACCCACAGCCAGTATTGTACACACAAATGTATCTTGCAAGGAACACCTGTCAGATGGAGAGCAGATATTTGAAGAGCTAATAATATAAATAAGTAAGGTTCATATAAACACCCTCATAATTTAAAATGACTAATGCTTGCTCTTAGAAACACCATGGGAAAACTGAAATATGTTCTTCGTGCAATACAAATACACGCATATAGTATCACTGGCCAAAGTAAGGTGTGCTGCGTTGATAAGCTGTAATAAGCTGTCTGTGTTTGCTTGATTTGACTTTATACTCAGAAAGTTGAATTAGAAGTCTCTTTAGGTGGCTCTGCTTTCTAGTATTGTATAAAGGTCAGAGCTAATTAATATTCCCATTCACAAATTCATATGCTCTAGAGAAATCCCCATGGCATCTCACCAAGAGGAGTGCCTGAAAGTGCATCATGAAGTGCTGGGGTTCACATAGAGGGTGGTGGCAGTAGTGCAGGACAGTACAGCAGTGTGTGTAGAGGAGGCGTGAGGCAAGTGGGCCCCCGTGTGTGAGGTGCTTTTGGAGAGACAAGACCCTGTGCCCCCCCTCAATGGGACCTGATCGTGTTCCTTCTGCCCGTCCTGCAGTGCCGAAAGCTGGTGGCCATCTGTGACGACGTCCTCAGCAGCTGCCCAGAGAACCTCCTCAACCACACTACCAGCCTGGAGAGCGTTGACCTGGTGCCTGCTTCTCCAGGAGACAATCTGGTACCGTACCCCCCCCCCCCCTTCCCTTGCCTGTCTCCCCGGCTCTCTGCTGGACAAGCCGTGGAAACCTGGCAGAGCTTCTGTCTGGCTGCTCAAGGTTTCAGCCTCTGCAGATGACACCGCAGGACGATCTCGCCTCTCTCTGCGGGGGTGTGATGGGCGAGGGGCGAGAGGATTCTGAGACAGCAGCAGCCTACAAGAAGAACAACAGGCACATCTTTATCCAAAGGGTGGTGGGGGTGTGGAACAATCTACGCAGACATGTTGTTGAAGCTGATACCCTGGCTTCTTTCAAAAAACAGCTGGATGAGAAACTACCAACTAGCAAATTGGCGAGATGGGTGGATTGGCCTCCTACCATTTACAACCTTTCTTAAGATCAAACAAATGTAAAAGCAGCATAAAATGAAGTGTTTAACATCACTACATTACTACATTAAACTACATTTAAGAGTGGGATTTCTTCAGGTTTTATTCATTTTTCTGCTCTTCCTTTCCAGTTTAGGCTTTTAAAGAATTCTTACCTGCTTTCATCAGCTGTAACTTTAAAAATGAATTGAAACGCCCATACCCATACTCGCTCAAAAATGAAAATGTTCCTGAACGCGTTAAGAACTGAAAGGTTAATTCATGTTCGGTGGGGGTGACACATGGTGACACAGTGGTTAGTATTGCTCGCTTGCACCATTGAGGACCTGGGTTCCATTCTGGACTGGGGGTACTATCTGCATGGAGTTTGCATGTTCTCTCTAGTCTCTCGCATTGAGTTTCCTCTTACAGTTCAAATACATACTGGAATTGACTTCTGGAAAACTTGTCCTAGGTGTGAGTGTGTGTGTCTGTTCGTCTGCCCTGTAACTGACTGGTGTCCCAACCATGGTGTACCCCTGCTTGTGCCCATTGCTTGCCTGGATAGGCTCCAGCTCCCCTGTGACCTTGAACTGGATAAGGCGGTTTGAAAACTAATGGGTGTCTAGAGTGTGTCACAAGTCTAAAAGACCCTCTTTGCACATGGGGTATGGTTATGGAGTAACGCTGGGTGTATTTTTCCTTTTCGACTCTGTTGTTTTGAAGACTGATTACAATCAAGTGCATATACAGTCTAGAAAAGTATCTGTGATCTGGCACAGCTACAAGAACATAGCAACACCAGTATTCCCTGTGAGGCTCCACACAGTTACTGTATATGGAGAAATTCTCATTGCTTCATGTAAACACATATAACCCCAGTAGGAGTACTGTTATTAACCCTTTCAGCCTTGCAGGTTTTTTATGCACAATCATAGCGGTTTTCATTTCCACTGATACATTTCAAGTTACAAGACACCCTGTTTCTGTTATCCAAGTGAATTCTGCTCCCATGCTGTGATATCTGCCGCCCTGTTTGCAAATGGCTTCTGTTGCTGGGCTGCAAAAGAAAAGCTTTAATTTTATCTAGGTAAGATGCCAGGGCACCCCTTATCCTGGTAAGAGAATGGAGTGGTGGATGCAGTGAAAACGCATGCCAGGGAATGATTGCTTGGAATTTGTTCAAAAGCATCTTTACGGTAAAATGGCCAACATTGATGGGCTGAACTGTATCTTTTATTTTGTTCTTAATAGACATAAGTGAAAATTGACATGTTCTCCCAGTAAAGGTTTTATAAACACAGATTTGGCCTTGTTGGCACCAGTGATGCTCCCAGCATCAGACTCCGACATTGAAGTTATTTGTAGTATATAATTATATAAGCCATTTGATCCACATCAAGACATTTATTAAGTTTTCACTTTTTTAAGCAGAGAGTTTTCCCCTTATATTATTTTGTTCAGGTCAACTAGGCCAAACGTGTGTTTATTAAACATCTGGAGGAAGAACTTCAGTGTTCGCTTATGTCTATTAGGAATGAAAGAACAGATCGTGAAGACAACATACAGTTCAGCCCCTCACTGTTGGTTATTTTTCTTTAGACAGTGTCAGGCCTAGTTGTAAATGTTAGCAGCATTAATTATTTTAAGATAAAAATGCCTAGTAGGGAATTAGAACAAGTAATACCGTAGGTTTATTCCATGCTGAAAAGAGAAAAAAGAAAACACAACGTTTCGGCCGTGGAGCCTTCTTCAGTACTGAATTAGTAGTCTTTTAAAATATCTAGTAGTGCTAAATCACCTTTTAGTTTCCAGTTTCCAGCTGTGTACTGTTAACTGACCTTTAACTGTAATAACCAGAGGGACTTAAATTATTTTCTTTAAAATTTTAAGATCTTTACCAGATTCTCTCTCAGCCACCTTGTAATGCGACTGAAAAGTTTCTTCATCCTGTCCTCATAACTCATCTTTCAAAACCCTGGAGTTGCTCTTCTTTGGACTTCCTTCTGTATTTCTTGGTCCCCTTTGTAATGTTGTTTAACTACTGGAGACCAGAGCTATGTGCAGTACACCATATGTGTTCTAACTACTGGAGACCAGAGCTGTGTGCAGTATACCATATGTGTTCTAACTACTGGAGACCAGAGCTGTGTGCAGTACACCATATGTGTTCTAACTACTGGAGACCAGAGCTGTGTGCAGTACACCATATGTGTTCTAACTACTGGAGACCAGAGCTGTGTGTAGTACACCATATGTGTTCTAACTACTGGAGACCAGAGCTGTGTGCAGTACACCATACTGTATGTGGTCTAACTACTGGAGACCAGAGCTGTGTGCAGTACACCATACTGTATGTGGTCTAACTACTGGAGACCAGAGCTGTGTGCAGTACACCATACTGTATGTGGTCTAACTACTGGAGACCAGAGCTATGTGCAGTACACCATATGTGGTCTAACTACTGGAGACCAGAGCTGTGTGCAGTAGTTCAGATGTGGTGTAACTAATGCATTGTACAGTTTCAGCAGTCTCTCTCTTGACTTGTTTTCTATATCCAGAATGAAAGATTGGGTTACCAGCAGTGCAATCATTCCTGTCTAATAATAGTGGCCTCCAGGAGCTTAATGCGAAGCCCTGTCTGTCCAATGGTCTCTCAATGCAAACATTCTGAGGAAACGTGCGCCATCGTTAATGGATACAATAGAAATCACTGCCTGATAAGTGAATTTGTAATTTAATGTCGATCAGGGTGAACTAGCTTTTCTGTTTCACGTTATTCATCCTGGAATATGTTAAAAGCAGATTTGTAAACTTTCCTATATCAAGTTTGTTTTCAGTGTGCACTTTTTAGGATTTAAGGATTTGTTCTAGTGGTTTCTTATAAATTCTTCTAAAGAAATGTTTAGCGTTAGCTAAACGTTTTGCTTCCAGGAATGTGTGTAAGGTACAGTCTTATAAAATCTGACTGGGGTAAATTCACATGGTCATTTTCAAGTTTTCCTCTGCTTATATTGTGAATTTGCAGTGCCGTACCATAGACTCCATCATGTTTTTTATACTTCTACGTTATTTCACATTGCTTTTACCAGGAGTTTACTGCTTACATTTTGATTTTTCTGTTATATACACCAGTATTGTTAGGGATTTGTAAGCATCATGATATTCAAGAGACGTGGCACAAGAAAGTGTTCTGAGTTACAAGATACGAGATCAATAAGAAACAAGCAATATGAGCTTTTTTGCTCTCATTTTCACTTTTGGCACTTCCCTGTGAGACAACCGAACATATCTAGAGCATCACTTGTTTTCCTGAAACATGAGGAAGTGCAACTTTGTTTAGCAGAGAAGAGTATATAATTAAAGTAGAGTCTAGTCCGATTGATCTCACCCGCATGCAAATTTTATATCTATTCTAGTCTCTTGTCTCTCTCTGATACTACTGTCTTCTTGGGAAAGTCCAGATTCTTTCTTTCGGGAGGTATTATTTTAGTTGATTTTACTTGCTTATATTAAAAGGGTGAATATAAATATAAAATTCTTCTTTTGACCAGCATGTGGTCCGTTTTCCATGAGCATTAAATGGTGTGGGCCGATTTCTTTTGATAGAAGAGAAGTTGCCTTAAATCATTTTCTAAAGTCAAATATTAAGAGTCTGGGTGACTTAGGCAATGATGTTTGAATCATTTAGAAATCTGAGTACTACTCTCTTATTTTTACGCAAATAGTAGTCTGCCTCTGTATTTATTGATTTATCTTGCATCTGATTTGCATAGTTTTGTTTAGTTGCTCCTAGTCCCAGTCCTGTGAACTGTGAATTTATTTTTCGGAGTTTATTTAATAACAAGCTGTACCATGGTGAAGCAGAATGAATATTTGCTACACGTCCAGGTCCCAGAAGGCACGAGTGTGTTCATACAGCACAGATTTGGAAATGTGTAGAAACAGGTAATGAGACACTTTCTGGATTTCAAAAACACGCTGTGAGTTCCTAGGAATGTGCTGGAGGAAAGGCTGGTTAGGATTGCTGTTGAGTCACGTCCATTCAGTAAAAAATTACATCTGAATCCAGTTCTCACAGGTAGCTGCAGGAGAGGAAACTGAGAAGCACATCAGCGTAGAAAACCAATCTGAATCCCCTTGCCAAGGTATTGCACAACAGGCATGTACCTCACTTCCGTTCCTCGCCCGTAGTCTTGAAAATTAATGTCTGGAGCTATTTTTGATAGGATGTGTGCTGTGCTGTTATCTTAACAGCAAATTTTATAGGGAGCACCAATGGAACCAGTGCCTTTTCATTTCAGGTGCAATGCGTGTAAAAATTGTATCCTTGGCAAGCAGTACTCTCCACAAGCCCCTGCAGGCAGAAAGACAGAGGTTAATGGCTGAAAGAACTGGCATGGATAAGGCTTCTTGGATGCAGTTGCCAGCTGTAATGATTGTATTTGGTTCTGAGGTGAAGAAATAATCGTGCAACCTTATTTAGAAAATAAACAACAGGGAGGCCAGATTAGCTTTTAGGTTCCATCACAGAATTTCAGAATGTGGATGACATTTTGGGCAGCCCAGTGGTGTAGTGGTTAGCATTGTGGCCTAGCAGCGCTGGGTTCCTGGGTTCAATTTTGGAACTGGGGTGCTACAGTATCTGTGTGGAGTTGGTATGTTCTCCCCATATTTATGGGGGTTTCCTCTGGTGCTCAAATTGCCTCCCATAGTTAAAAAATGTAGTGATTGTTAATTGGCTTCTAGGAAAATTGGCCCTAGGTGTGTGTGTGTCTGTGGTTTTGTCTGTCTGCAGTGGACTGGCATCGCGACCGGGTTGTATCCTGCTTTGTGGTTGTGGTGGGATAGGCTCTGGCTGCCCCACAACCCTGAATTGAAGAAGCAGTTAGAGGATGGATGGATAACATTTCTGCACCTTGTCCCATGTTAAACAAATATTGCATGATACATGCATATGTCCCTGTCACATTTAAATGTGCAAGTTACAGTATAAACACTTGAGCCACTCGAAATGTGGTTTGGGGAAGCAGTTCCTCATGAACTTTTACTGCAGCACCACAGAAAGTGCCCTCACTAGTGGCATCACTGTGTGGTACAGCAATACTACCGTGCATGACAGAGATGCACTACAAAGGATATGATTTACCATCAATCAGTGAGATCCACACCATCCGCTGTTGCAATAAAGCCCAATCCATCATTCAGGATCCTAACCATCCCAGCCACAAAGTGCTCTCCCCCCTACCCTCTGGCAGGCAGTAACGCACTGTTAAAGCAAGGACCACTAGACTCAAGAACAGCTTCTATCCCACTGCAGTGCGCATCCTCAACAGCTAACTGCAGTTCCTCAGGCTCAATACACATCTGCACTACGCACTTTTTCACGGTCTACCATGTTTGTTTTTTTGGGGTCTCACTACTATATATTTATTATTCCACAACATATTTATTGTTCCTGTTGTCTACATTGTGTTGTGTTGTCTGTTGTATGTCCCGAGAGATCAGTGCGATTAAGATTTCCGATGTGCATGTGGCCCTACACTACTCTACTCATTAGCATTAAGCACAGCAATATCAGTAGGCATGAGGTTGCAGGTTTAGTTTTGTGTCGGGGATGCTGAGGAGCTGTGGGAAACTCTGGGGTGCTCGTGTTAATGTGGCTGTCATTCTGAGTGATAAGGCTGAGCCTTCACAGGCAGGGCTTGCTCGCTCTTCTTCCTTCTGCCGGACGGAGCCGGGTCTGACTCACTGATGAAACTGGCTCTGTTTTCTCTTGGCAGGGCATCGAGATTACATCCACAGGTTCCAGCCTGCACTACGTCACGGGCACCGCCACAGAGGTCAGTCGGCTGCCTTTCAGCTCATGTTCAGCTAATGGTTATGATTTGCAAGGGAGGGGAGCTCTCTTACGGAGGGATTTATCATTCTGTGTTGCCAGTGATTCAGTGCAATCCTGTTTTTCTGTGTTTGATGGATCATAATTAGGGCTTTCACAGGAGCACAGGTGTGTTTGTGTGGGAGCACAATTTTAGGACTTGTTCTATCATTCACTGTTTTCCTCCTATATGCATCAATTTCTATGTATTGTAATTGCGGAGCCCTGCCTTATTCCACGAATAAGCAAAATGTTGGCGTTTCGCTGTTAGTATGTATTGGTCATTATTTTCCTTGGGAGCCAATCACTCACTCCACAGTGAATGAATCCGATGGGTACACAGTGTGCCCTCAAGGCCAGCGTAGACCAAACTGTGAGGGTTGCTCATTATGATACCTGATTGTTTGTTATGAGATGGCAGGCCTGTCTAAAAAATTGGCCACTGGAAATTGTGCTCTGTAAATGGTTCAGGCCCTTGTAGACACAGTTAAAAATTGTCTGCGACAGGGGGCATGAAAAAGGCTGTGCGTTTTCCATGATGTCTCCTTCCAAAGTATTTTCCCATTAAAGGAATTTTTCTGAGCTCCCCTCCCCCTTCCACACTGCACACAGAATGACTTATGCTGCAAAGTAGTCCTTCTTGGGAACCGAATGCGTTTCCGAGGTTAAGCAGGCAGTGTGTAAAAAGCTCTAATTTAGCACACGTGAGCAGGCAGGAATATTATAATTCGACGAGGTTGTGATTGAGTGCAGCTTTGAAGCTGCACGAATGGGGTTTTCCTGTATTCAATGAATTTTCAGAGTGGGTAAGCTGTGCATGTTTTTTTTCATATTATACAGTATTTACCTACAGCACTGTTTTCTATAGTAGTAAGGTCTCCACACTGTGAACACCCCACTAGAAAATAGGGGATTCCATTTTGTCTTTGAAGGCCTCCCCGTTCTCTATAAGTGACTTTTGACCTAGCAAGCAGGGTAGGTTCACGAACACACTCAATTCTTCAGCAAACACTCACTGTGGCATCTCCGCCTTCTGCCTGCTTGACAATCAGATCTTCTCTCTTTCATTGATAGAAATGTTCCTTTACAACAGTCAGTTGCTGGTTGAGAGAGAATGGAAGATGGTTTGCTGTATGTAGAACACGGCCTCACGTTCTCATTAAGGAATCTTTGCAAATAATTTGCACTAAAAGGTTGTGGCTCTTCGGTATACTTTTACAAAGGGTTTACTGTGGGAAAAAATTGAGCTTCAAACATTTACTGTTGTCACTGGAACTATCAATTATTGGTGTATAGCCACCAAAACATCAGAACTGAAAATGTCACCTCCCCAGTTAGCACTCAAGAGAAAAAAGGAAATAAGAAAAGTTACAAGTAGAAGGAGGACATGTGGCCAGCCTGCCTGTGTTGGTTGTTAGTGCCGTTTAAGTGCGATAAACAGTGCAGTGAGGAGTAATGAAATTTGGCGCTAGCAGAAATAGGACCGAGAGCAACTCACTTCCACATATTGTAACTTGTGGCCATGAGCGTGGTCGATGATCCACACACTGTCCCCTTGCAGGAGTACTGCCAGTGTCGGGCTCGGACAGACCTAGTGTTTGAGGTCATCTTGAAATCATGACTAAACTCTGGTAGTATTGCAGTTTATAACTGAATGACAATAATGTGTCAAAAAAGATGTCTTTTAGCTGGCAGACATCTGTCATTGGGATTAATAACAAGGAACCGGAATGAATTTCTTGCATTTTATATTGCCTGTTCATTCCAAATACTCCAAAAGTGCGTTACCTATAGGAAGAAACCCACTTTTTTGCACCCCTGGAGTGCAGCCTCGCCTAGGTGACACAGCTTCCTCAGTCTGCACAGCAGAACAAGGGAGGAGAGAGGAATTGCTTTCTCAAATGAATTAAGTTAAGACTACAGGGAGCCAAGACCAGGGTTAACACCTCTACTCTTCGAAATAGGATATTAAATGACCGAGTGGTCAGTAATTCAATTTAATGTGTCATCCTTAGGATGGCAACTTCACCACAGGGCCAAATGCCCTCTACTGGTCTATTAACATCACATAAATCGGGTTCCTTAGAGACCCCCTATTGTAGCACTAGCCTGGCTCTGCCTTACCTTCTGAAATCCCACCAGATTAGCCCAGGGTGTGGGAAGGCTAAATGAACAAAGAAACATCTGATAAAACAAATCACGTGATTGCATTAATGGGGCACTGCTTCATTAAATTGAACAGGGAATTCAAAGCTCTTTGCACAATGATCTAGTCATAGGTGCTGAACATGTGAGAGCAGTACTATATACAGAGGTACCTTAGAATAGCTGGACTTGCTGGCAGTTAATCAAAGGTATTAAACTAAACGATTTCTTATTACTGCACTTTTCTTACTGATTTAGCGGCGACTTCAAACGCCAGGTTCGTCTCTGCGTTGAGCTTAACAAAGAAGCGCAGAATGCCAGTGGGTGAGACGGGGGCAAGCTTTAGTGTGCCTCTGGAGCGCCCTCTGGTGTTCATTGTCATTGCACACAGGGCAGCTTTCGCAATGCCGTGGTTTGATGGATGTAACTTCATAAGCGCCCCGTAATTAGTCAAAAGCAGAGTAGCCTAGACATTTTCTGAAGGATCCCAGACAATTTACGTCAATAGCACGGCTGGAAAGTTTGTTCCAAATACATTATACATTCAGCGCTCGAGTTTTATTTGACTGAAGCAAAGGGTTGTTTTGAATATGAAAGGCTGTCAAAACAAAAATGCAATTAATAAATAAAAGCCCTCCCTCATGGCTGGGGTTATAGATTTTCATGTGAAAAGCTGTGGGGTTTCCACAGCCAAAGAAGACATATGAGGCAAACGAAAGCTGCAGATGTCAAGAAGAATAAATGTACACTTTTTACAGAGGTAATTAGAACATGACAAACTTACTGTTGCTGATTAATTCCTTCTGTTACTTGTATTTGCATGCAGTCACCCGCAGAAGTCTGCGAGAAGATTCTGGCGGGAGATGAAGTGATTCAAGTCAACAACCAGGTAGTGGTAAGTACTGCTTGTAGGATTATTTTTTAATTATTGCATTTTGGCATCATTATAGTGATTTTTACCTTTAAAGACCCCAAAGTGCTTGAAATCAGTTTGGTTCCTGCTTAAAGTCCAACTCTCGCATGGTGGGGAGAGTATTCAGCATCTGTAGCTCAGCTAAACAGCTGACCGAGTGTTATTGGTGAGGAGGAGTTTATCGTTTTAGCAGAAAATCAGGTACAATAGATCCACTTGATTTTCTAGAGCAGCCTCTCAGTCCAGCACTGACCAAGCGCAGCTTATGAGATCTGATCCAGTTCAGGCTATAGAATAGTGTTGAACTGCCTGCAGAGAAATGCACTGAGCCGACTGATACCTGGTATTTCACCTGTATTATCAAAAAGCACATTCTCTCCCTATCAATCCTCCAATCTCACTGGATTGAATCAGAACCCATTTTCTCCCAAAACATCAGGGAACAGGTTTTGATACTGAAAGTGCATCTCACTTGTTTTCAGGAGGGAAGGGTTGTGTGAGTGTGGTGATCCAGATGGCTTAGGCACGCGAAAAAGATTTAAATATCTTAATACAGAGCTACAGTATATACGCTTGACGCACCTAATGACTATTAGAAGTATTCCAGTATTCTAATCAATTCATTTGATTTATGGAATGTGAATGACCAAAAATAATTTTGATTGCCAATGATAGGAAAGAGGTTAGGCAGATGAAGCCATCAGGCTAATCTTATCATTTCTTTGTTACTTGAGGAGAGAGAGCCCAGACAGGAAACGGACTCCACTCGAGTCAGTCTGTGGGCTTTCAGGAACCACCACAATTAGGCACAGGGCGAAGACGTTTCCTTTTCTGCCACTGCTGATTCCCTGTTGAGTGCCATTAAATATTTAACTCCACAATTACTGCCCGTGTGAGCATGCGTGTTAGAAGTCTAAAATCATCCTTCCTGTATAAATCATCTCCCAATACATTACCGGCTTCTGAACGCTAGAGAAAAATCTTCCAGTTTTTTTCAAGTAAGTCTTAAGATATTATATGGTGCATATATGATGAAAGACAGCTTAGATATGTAGAAGTTTTCTTTTTCCATTTAAATATTATTTGGATCTTTTCCACCCAAAGGATCACTAAACACATTACATATAACAGGGGACCCATTTTCCTGAAGTGGAGCCAATCTGTGCACCACCACATTCTGATCTTTATTGCTCACACCCGTGTAACGCTATCACAGTAGTTAGAACCTATCATGTCACAAGACACAGAAGTCAAAGCTTTGGGGGGGTTTGCTTTGAGAGATCCAGAAGTACAGTTAGCCCATACAGAGCATAACGCATCAATCGAGAGGTCTCGACAACAAAGCAATGTCTGGAGTTTTCCCTTTAAGACAAGAAGGATCAGGATGTTAATCAGCTGTGTTACTGTAGCAGCTGTATCGGCATGTGAAGTGTCATGCTCTGTTATCTGGAGTTATCTGGATGCTTGCTTACTCAGCAGTGAGTACCAGCTGCTGTGTGTATACCATTGTAGGTGGGCTGGACGCGAAGAAACCTAGTGAAGAAACTCCAGGAAAATCCACACGGAGTGACTCTGGTTCTCAAGAAGGTTCCTGTGTCAGTAGCACACCAAGATAGAGCCGCCAAGCCTCCACCTTCTCCGGTAAGCGATTTTGTCTGCGATCTCAACACCTTAGCCCTGACTTAAATCAAAATGTGTTATTTGGTGAGCATTTACAAATCCCGTCATAAACATCAACCAAGGTGCAGTGTGCACAAGTTACAGAGTGTGCAGTTCTTTCTGCATTCATGGCTCTGCCACTGTTTTTGCATTGAAGCACCAAATTAGGCACATTTGCAGTGGCTACATTATGACAAAGATTTTAGAAAACATGTCCAGGACCACACACATGCACAGCTCGTATGCACTCTGATACTAGTTTCTTGTTCATTTCTTTTCCTAGGCAGCATTGGGTTCCTCAGCTAGTAAACAACAGATTATTAAATGGAGTGTAAAGCTACTGTAAAATGACTTGCTCACACATTTTCATGTTATCTGGAAGAGTATTATCTTCTTAAAATAAGACGTTCTGAGCAGTCGGCTTCTTCCTTGGTGCTGTGGGACGGACTAATCATACTGCTTAATATTGTGAGCATGATCAAGATGAAAAATAATCTTTCCATTGTTAGCTTTGTGTCCATTTCTCTTTCTGTTTTATTAAACTGCACGTGAGGCATATTGCTGTAATTGCTAATATTAGACTCCTTTCTCTTCGGGCATTGGTTAAGGATTCTAATTTGTTGGTTTTCATTTGCACAGTGACTAACTCAAACACTAAAATGTGCGCGTCGCTCGGGACACACCAACCCAGCCCCAGCGATGGGGAATGTTTGTGTTCCCAGTAGTCTTCAGATTCAGTCCTCTGCCTTTCTTCTGCCTTCTGCCTGACATGTTGGGGAAGGTTATTTTTTTTATTGGTATATTATCCAAAGGTTGCTATCAGCCATAAGCCTCTGTCAGTGGTCTACAGTCTCTGAAATTTGCAGAACAGACCAAAAATAAAAACAGACACCTTGGCCCAACAGGAAACGGTTTTTGGCCTTTCTCTTATGTGGGTTCTGTGAGCTCAGCTAGCACTGACGTGGGAGATTTCCTTCCCAGTCTTCATTCTTGTTTTGTGGGGCAAAGACGTTGTAAGAGGGTCGGTTTCTTTTTTTGTTGTTGCTTTCAGAAAGATCCAGAAGTCCGTGACCCATCCTCAGTACTCCAGAGAGTGGCTGCCTCAGTACGGACTCTCTCTTTTAAGTGAGTTGCTGTCTTATTTGTGCGTTCAGAGCTGTTTGAGTGCAGGCTTGTGCACAGCTTAATTGTTATGTGTGAAAGGCAATGACTCTCTTGTGTGAAGTGTTGTGACACATCTTGTATGTTGGAGCATTCTGCTTGATTGTGAAGATAGTTGGTGGTTACTTATCTATTCAGCTAAGTGTTGATATTGAAAACTAGGTAGGCAGAATTTGTACATTTTCACTTGTGAAGACCTCTTTGGGACGAAGTTTTTACGTGTCCCTTTTAGAAATAAATGTGTAGGGACATCATCTGAGGTCTGACTGGAGCACTGGAGCAAATGTCAAAATGGAATTTGGGAGCACTGGCAGACATCCTGCTCCTTCCTGTTAAACATTTACTGTTGAATATCATGATAAAAGCTCAGGAAGGTTTTGAAAAGTGGCGGTGGGATCAAACCAATAAATGGATCTCCTCCTACACCAATACTTACACTGGCAATGTACTTTTTCAACAATGCATGTTTAAAAGCATGCATTAGAATAAATAGTAGTTTTTAAATTTCACATTCTAGTTTTTGGGCATGGTGATTCAGTGGTTAATATCGTTGCCTCGCAGTACTGGGGCCCTGCATTCAAGTCAAGACCTGGGGTGCTATCTGTGTGGAGTCTGTATGTTATCCCCACGTTTGCATGGGTTTCCTGCAGGTACTCCGGGTTCCCCCTGCAGTCTGCAAGAATGTACTGGTAGGTTAATTGGCTTCTCTAAAATTAGCTTTGGTTGAGTGAGTTTGTGTGTCTGTCTGCCTTGTGATGGACTGGCATCCCATTCAGGGTGTACCCTGCCTTGTGCCTGTTGCTTGCCGGGATAGTCTCCGGCCCCCCTCACCACCCTGAATTGGAAGAAGCAATTAGAAAATGTATGGATTGATTCTTGTATTTTTTTTATATATTTGTGATTCCCTTAATAGGTTCTGTGGTCTGTTAATGTGTCCCGATCCTCTTTTCAGAGCAGCAGTTCAGGAAGAGGAAGTAAAAGAGCAGAAGGCTCTGGAATCAGAACTAGGGGACAGAAACAGTTCCCCCGAGTGCGTGTTCTACAGTTCACACCCCAGCCAGGGGGGGGAGCCCTGGAGCAATGAGGGACCGCTAAACCAAACGGGTGAGAGCAGCACTGCTTTTGCTCAGATAATGACCTTTCTGATCAAGTTCTTTGTTTTGCCTGATACCTGTTGCAATTCCTATATCCTATATTCATGCCACTCAGTTTCAGATTTCTGTATTTTGTGTTAATCCAATAATGGTGTGTATGTACTCACCTCTACAAACGTTGTTATTTAGCATCAGTTTTGATTCACCCACAATTTGAACTATTTTCAAAAGTACATGTACTCATGTACATGAGCAAATTTGTGCAATAAAGAAGCATCATCTGTGCTGAACATAGAGGCCAAAGTACATTGCAAGTTTAAGACTGACAGTATGAGAAACATCTCTACTAAATGGAAGTGCAGACCTTAAACACCTGTGAGTGTTAAACTAAGTAATAAAGACTGAACCGATGTTGTTGGAAGTTGGTTGTAACAGCTTATTCTAATAATATTCCGTCTGCTGTTTGTGGTTGGTGACAGAGCGAGCTGATTGGGATACCCCCAAGTCTGCCTCCGGACCCGGTGACTCCCCAGTGTTACCCGACAGCCCCCAGCTGATGCCCAAGGAAGCCAGCCGCGCCAGCGTCACGTCTCGCAGTTCCTGCCCCGAGATGGCGGGTCAGTTGCAACAGGTGGGCCAGAACCGTTGTCACGCTCGGTCCCAGGCTTGAACCCGGGACCCTTGCAACCCAGAAAATAAAACACTTGGCTTGAGCTGGAGAGGAAAACCCTTGCAGTGGGTTTGGCAATTAATATGTACTGTATATGTGTACGAGGGACTTTGTTAATTCAGTGTTTTTGACATCACTGGGAGTATTAGTGCAGTAAGTTCTGTAATTTTACCACGCGAGAAAACAGAAATTCCAAAACAAATAATGCACTGTTCTGTTATAGACATTACAGCAGGGTTTACACAAGTATTGTACACTTGGATTTCAGAGCTCTGGCTGAAGGCTCTGCAAACCTGAATTGAGTAATGGATAGGAACTTGAACTTGAACTTTATTGCCATATGTAACTGGTACTGGTACAATGGAATTCTTACTTACAGAAAGTCTCTCGATTGTAAAACAAGTGTAAAAAACAAGACAAAGTGCAAACAGTGCATCAAGACAATATACAAACAAACAGTAGACAATGTGCAAGTAAACATGTAGACAGTTTGAATGTAAACAATACAGACGTGTAAACAATGACTGGAGATGTGCAAAAGAAAAGAAATCATGATGAGGTAGATGGTGATGGTGTAGGTGTGGTCCGAGGGGGATGGCTAAATGTGTTCGCCAATCTCACTGCTTGTGGATAGAAGCTATCGAAGAATCTAGTGGTAAGTGTCCGTATGCTCTTATATCTCTTGCCTGAGGGCAGTGGGGTGAAGAGCTCATGCCCGGGGTGGTGACTGTCCTCTGTGATGGCCAGAATTCTACCACTGCAGCGGTCCTCATAGAGCTGTTTAATCTCGGTGAGACCGCAGCCGATGATCTTCTGGGCCATATTGACCATTCTCTGCAGTGCCTTTCTTTCTCGCGAAGAGGTGTTGCCATACCACACGGTGATCCCGTTGGTGAGGATGCTCTCGATGGTGCAGCGGTAGAAGTTCACCAACACATGTATTGGCATCCCCCATCGCTTGAGGCACCTCAAGAAATAAAGGCACTGCTGAGTCTTCTTCATGATAGAGTCTCTGTCCACAGTCCAGGTTAGATCTAGAGATGTGAATTCCCAAAAACCTAAAGCTGGTGACTGTTTCCACTTCCGTTCCATCAATACTGAGTGGGCTGTGAGTGTGTGGAAATGGATAGATAGTATTTTTTAGAAGACGCTTGCAGTAATACAGAATTTTTTTTTTCTGTCGTATGTGACACTGCAGTAACACCAATCTAATGCAGATCAAGGGAAGTGAGTGAGCTTGTTACAGCAGACTGATGCAAGATCAGGCTGTCTTGGGTTCAGGAAAACTGCACAGCTTGGACTGCCTGAATGTGAGCACTTTGATATGAGAGCTGTCTCGTTGAATAAATAACTGCATTACCCACTTCCGTCTCTTCTGAATCAGATAGTTTCCCCTTTTTTTTTGCAGAAGTGGAGTGAGTTTGTTTTAAAAGGTACTTAATTACGTATTCATAAATGCAAGAGATAAATCATTTTGGGTCCCAAAATCCAGCACTGAGCGTAAAAATGTCTAAGTAGTGTACTGTAAGAATGCTAACCCTAACCCTAGCTGGGGTTTCAGCAAAGCAATCCTGCAATCGGTCTCTGAAGCCCTCCAGGCATCAGATTTTAAAATGTTCCCCAGAGCAAAAATTATGAGTCTAAAACAGTCAAAATCATTGGAAAAAGCTCCTGGAAATTGGTCTTCTTCAATAATCTATCTTCCTTAGGCAAATTTTTACTCAGCTGAAAAATGTTGCTGAAATTGTTTTTATGTGAGCATGCATTTCAGGCCAGTGTAGGGCTAGGGTTGCAAGAACCATTAAATGTTGACTGCAGTAATACTTCTAGTTGCTCTTTAAATGACTAAATTAAGAGAGCAGATCCAATAGAACATTTTTTCTTACATCTTTTGATTTGACTCAGTTTTGGAATACAATTACTGGAATACAATGGTGCAGTATACAATATACTGTAATCAGCCAAAACTCTCCCAAAAAATCAAATTGAAGATAACAGCAAATTATCACTCATCTTAAAGTTCACTTGGTCCCAAAAATCCAGCACTGAGCGTAAAAATGTCTGAGCAGTGTGGGAATGCTAACCCTAACCCTAGCTGGGGTTCAGCTGAGCAGTTCTGCATTCTGTCTCTGAAGCCATCGAATCATCAGATTTGAAACCAGCAGTGCTCTCTCACTGAACCTTTGTAATGTGTGGTTGCATCAACTGCCAGGTTGAGCAGAGTTCCCAGTGTGGATTTACAGGAATATTCATAAGCAAAAATTTTCTTCTTTTGCAGGATGAGAAAAGGCTAAAAACGAAAGGTAAGAGACTGGGTCATGTCCTCCTCGCTCTTTTTTCTTGTGGAAAGCTACTAACATCCTCAAAAGCTTAAGGGTTATTTCTTTGAAAGGTGCTGTGTTTGATCAGGCCTTTCAGTGGTAGTAAAGATTCGCACGTACTATGCCAAACTGGCATCAAGATAACTGTTCTGTTTGCTTATTTCCTGGTGTGCTTTCCCACAATTCATTGTGCAGCCTCAAAGAATATTCCAGTTTGGCACATGACCTCCCTTCCCCAAATATCCTCTCTTGACGGGAGGGCTCAGTTCCTGTTGAAGGGGGAACTGCAGTCCCAATTTCTCAGACCGGTTATTAAATCTCTGTAACAAAATAATTTCATTGACGTTATAGAACAAAATGACACATTTTGAATTAAGCACAAAATCGTGAACTTTGTGAAAGTCCTGTAAGTCACCATGTTGATGCAACTCAAGTTCCCATGAATTGCCCTGTGACGGGCCCTCTCTGCTCATTAGTAACTGTAATGAACGATGTGATGGAATGAACAAGCGAATAAATACAGGTTGTGCAGCAGACATTTCACTGCAGAAGTGTTTCAAATTTGATCTTCATGCAGAGTTAACAAGCGAGTAGTATTTGGTGGAGAGAATCAAAACCGCCTCAAAATCAAAAGCAATATTTCTATTGGATTATAGGAGGTGTATTCACAAGCTGCTTGTTTACGATGTCATAGGGCCACACATGTCACCAGACATTTTTCTTGCCTCATTCTGAATCGCAGAATATGGCTCTGCACATACCTGGAAATTTAATCTATTTTGAGATTGGGGGGTTTTACGAGTTAGTGTACATTTTACTGTTACTGCAGTTTGACAGGCACTCATCAATGCTGATTCTTTCTAACCCCAGAATATGAAAATAGCATTGCAGTTGCAGGGGTGGAAGTGACACATGTTTTTGGACATGTTGGACTGCATGGTGCTGCAGAGGGAGGTTCAGTGGTGAAGCACTGCACTGAGCAAGATGTCCATTAAGATGGTTCTGTTTTAGGTCTCTCCCTGGTGATATAGTCAGTGAAGACACTCTCAGAGTGCAGGCTGAGCTCCCTAGACCCAGACATGAGGGAATCTACAGTACATTCCCAACTGGGAGAGTCAGTTGAGGTGTCCCCGGGAGGTTTGTGTAGGGAGAAGTGCCTGAAAAGAATCGGGCATAGTAACTCAGTGCAAATGAGATTGAGAGGCCTGAACACATTGTTGACAAAACTGATGACCGTGATAAAGCAAGAGGGAGGAAGTGAGCAGTTCTTTGAGAAGAGGAGACTGGTGGTGAGAGAGACAGAGAGAAGTGAATTTAAGAAGTTTTGTTAAATCATTATCATTTTTAAGAGGTTTGGAATTAGTTCCACCGCCTGTACAGGTAGAGCAAAAGTTTATTTAAAAGCAAAGTTAGGACTCCCAACAGGTGTGAGGGTTTGTTTTAGCAATTGTGGTTTAAAGAAAAGATTTACTGAGAAAACAAGCTCTGTAATGGAACACTTTATTGAGCGGCCATCTGTCATCCGGGTCGTATTATATAATTCCTCAGTGGATAGTGCACAGCTGGCTCCCCCAACATAAGGTGGGACAACCAGCTTTTTTGTCGAGTATCAAAACTCCCCTAGCCTGGCTCTGGGAGTTTGCATTGACGTCGATCAGAGAGGAGTCGTTCCTCCAGATGACACTTACTGTACACCTGCGTAGGGCACTGAGGAGCTCAGCGATGAGGGGCCCGATAGTGGGGGTGTCAGAGCACAGCAGCCACATTTCCTGTTCCCCCTACAGGTATCTGGGTAGTGAAACAGTTGAGCCGTAGGGGCAGGTGTAAAAAGTATTAAAAATAAAACTCAGATCCAAGTCCTAGTCAGTATTTTTGGGTCATGTTTGGTCACCTGCCAAAATATTAGGATCCCCCTCAAATGAAATGTTGGGCCTCTGTGAGAAACAAGAGCGGTTTGAACATGAAATCGACTGGGCAGGGGAATATTTCATGTTCATTTCAGCAGAATAGCCTTTATTTGTGTTTTCAACTATTTTGGCCAGGCCAGGGAGCATGCGTATTCTATGCAAAAGGCTCTTGTTGCATAAGGCCCTGACAGATAGGGTGAGCAAACCGCTTGCACAAGCAGAGAGAAAAGCCAGTGGTGTAATTCTTTTGTAAGGCCCGCTCATGTTTTCAGAAACAAAAAGGAGCAGAAAGAGAAACAGTCCCTCAGCAGCGCGAGGTTCATGGACTCCAAGCGCTGTTGGGGAAAAGGGGCTCCTTCAGGTTGAGTCCTGAGAAATGGGATCCCAATTTTAGAGAAGAACGTAAGGGATCGTCAAGACGACACCCACACTTTCTGCGGCTGAGGGCGAGAGAAACCCGTCGAGCGGACGTTGGAAGAGCCCCGCGGGGGTGAGGGGAGGGGAGGGGGGGGTCGTGGCCCATGTGACTCACACCGCGCCTCCTCACCGGCAGGCACGCTCACCGCCATGAGCCGGCGGCGGGTCTCGTGCCGGGAGCTGGGGCGGGCGGACTGCGACGGCTGGCTGTGGAAGAAGAAGAAGGACAGCGGCGTCTTCGTGGCGCAGAAGTGGCAGCGCTTCTGGTTCGTGCTGAAGGGGGCCTCCTTGTACTGGTACGCCAGCCAGCAGGTGAGTCCGGGCTCCCCTGGCGTTCCAGTTCAGGTTTTACGAGCTGCCTGGGCGCTGTACAACCCAGCCCCCCCGGTGCAGAATGTGAATTTTAAATGTGAGAATCGGGCCTTTTTTCCCCCTCGCCAGTTGGCGCCAGGGCCAACAGGTTGTAAAATCTGGATATGTTTCCTGAAAAGAGTCTCGCCAGCTGGATTTGTGTCCGACCAGGATGCAATCTGCTGTCTCTCAGGCATCAGGCATGTCCCAGAGCCAAAAATCTGAATGTGCGACCTATCGGATCTGCCACACCTTTCAGGCTCTGCAAAGTTATGTCACCTTAACAGGCTCCGACTGGAGGAGGCTTCACTGAACATTACAGTAGTTAAAACAGTCGACTGCTAGGAGTTGTTTTCAGTTATTTCAGACTGGGAAATCGGATCTAATCAAACTTTAACCTGCCTATAAATTATAAATTGCAGAAGCAGGCCCATATTTGAGAGTGGATCTTGTTTGCCTTTTTTTCTAGCCAGTATAAAGCAGTCAAGTTCTGAGGCTGCAACTAGCGTGTGAGTTAGATTTAAAATGGGCCTGACTTCGGCACCTGCCACATAAACACACCAGGAGGACCTTGATTAAAAGGGGAGTCTGAGCTGAAATTATATTTTAAAAAAAATTAAATTCATTTCTTGACTAAAAGCATCTAACATCTTTTTAAAATTCTGTTTGATGCTCTTGATGGCCTCGAGCCTCATTTTCATTGTATTTTTTTATACTCTCAATAAAGCAGATTTAGAGCCCGTAACATTACTGGTAACAATTATGTGAAAAAGCACAAAATCGCTTGGTTAGAATGCTGCTAGTGTTTTTTTTTTGATGAATCAAAGCATTTTCAGATGTATTTCACAAAGAAAGAAAACCAATTCTTAGAAATGCACCTGACAGTAACAGTGAAGTCAGTAACATGTTTTTCCTTATATAGTGTACTAAATGGTAACATAGTTGTGCAGTGCATTTATTTCTTAAATACTTGGTCCTTGTCTTTTGAAATACCGATAAAAATGCCATCGGGATTCTGAATAACTCATTTGTCTGTGAAGTGTCTGCTAGTGCTCAGGCAGCAACCATGTCTGATCTGCATGAAGCTGTGTGTACTGTGAGCCACAACAAGCTCTGTTTGAAAGAGACATTCACCTGCTGGGCGAAGACGAACACAGTGACTTCAAGCTTAATACCTGGCAAAGACTGAGGGCTGAGAATATGATGTATGGAATCAGCCAGTATTCAACATAAATTTTTGCTTTATAGTAAAAAAAAGGGAAATTAATCACAGCTGAGTGGTTTTAATTTGCATTAGTGGAAACAAAGTGCTTGTCTTGGCAGCAGCTCAATTAATGTCTGGGCAAAACCAAGCTTGGCATATTTGAGGAAAACAAAACAAGCATGAATTAAAGCAGAAGGCGCAGATTAAATTTCTGAAATTGAAAGTTGTGGCTTTCACCAGACAAAGGATGGAGAGCTCTAGCATCCATAAGCACATACTCTACCAAATGTAGGACAAGTCACAGGTACCAGTAGGACCTAAAATAGCTGTGGCTATGTTAGACAGCACTGAGGCAAATTTTATCCCAGGTACATTGATGACAATGACTAACTGTACCGCTTTTTCTATGCTGTTCCTTCTCTGTCTGTGGCAGATATCAGCCTGTTATTTTGTAAGATATGGTGAAATGACCACATGCTCTTTCGCATTCAGAGTTAACCTCTGGTATGTGCAAAAGCTGAGCCTTGGGCACAGTTGTACCTAGTTGGCAATGTTGCTGATGCATGGCACAAACTATTATTAATTCTCTTGATCTCCGCATTGAGCAAAGATGTTGAGAAAGAGCTGATTGGCTTTGTTTTTTAGTATGTACTACAGGGTGTCACAGCACAGACATCACCGTGTGAATTTGTTTTGTTTCTTTCCTTCTATTTTAGGAAGAGAAAGCTGAGGGCCTGATTCATATATCAGCTTACAGCATTGAGAGTGCTGGGGAACACAAGAGGAAATAGTAAGTCTGCAATCTGCGTCAGTGTTAATTTGCTCAGCAGAAAGTCAGGAGGCGAACCCGACTGACTTGACAACCAGCCGCTTGTCCTGTTAAACCACATCAAAGTGGGAACACTTTGCAGAATATCTGCACAAGAAGAACAGGGAAAATGAGCTTTCCTGAACGGTGACTGTCCTTTTGTCTTTGTGGTTTTCTTGTGTATGAAGAAAAAAAAACGCTTTAGAAGAAAAACTTTGTAGTCATTTAACCCTGTTCGGTTCGGTGTTTTGGGAGTTTTCGTATTTTTGCTCTTGAGATCATAACAATTGCAAATAAGAAGTAAGAGGAGGCCATTTGGCTAATAGCTAATTACCCAGATCTCATCCAGCCAGAGTTCTTCTTGAAAGAAGCCAAGCTGTTGGCTTCATGTGCACATGTGGGCAGCCTGTTCTTAAGTGTAAATGCACCTCTTGCAGTCTGCTGCTGTCTCAGAATCCTCTTTCTCTCCCCTTTCCCATCACATCCCTGCAGAGAGAGGCGAGATCGTCCTGCCTTTCTCTGCAGTGTCATTTGCAGAGGCTGAAACCTTTAGCAGCCAGACAAACTTTCTACCCAGTATCCACTGATCGTCCAGCAGAGAGCTGGGGAGACAAGAAATAAAGGGTGATGGGTAGAAAAAACCAAATGAAAAGTGTTTTCCATTGCAGGACTGGCCTGTACTCATTTGAAAAAATACAGTAGAAACAGTGTCCTAATTTTATAAAGAAAGCATTTTAACTGTACATGTTAGGGACTTTTAAGTTGTCCTCTATTCATATTGACTTGGGAGCCTAGAATTTCATATTTTATGATCATGAGAAAAATGGGCAAGCTCATCTTGAGAGGAAGCTGTCTGAAAGGTTGTTGTAACTCTTGCATTTTGTTATGCTTTCTGTAAAACTTGTGCTGCTCTTCCTGCTTGCTTTATTGTCATTTGATTATGTATTATTCACTATTTTATTATTGTAATTTATTGTGTAGTGCCTGTATCACTGGATCCCTTTATACTTAACACATAATGTCGATAACAATAAAACGAGATTCTCTTTCCACAGCTAAAAACACATTTATAAGATTGAAACAGATGTGAAACTCCTTGTTGAATTGCGGTTCAGGTACGGAGGCTGGGGGTGTTTGCAGTGTTAATAAGCCAGGTTCCTCTCTTCAGTGTGACGCCTCTTGAGACTTCCCCCTGTGCCAACACTGAATCCAGAGTGTACAAGGTCTAACAGCGCTGTTTATTTTCCTTTCTCTCCTCCTCTCAAGCGTGTTCAAAGTGTGCCATGAGCGCTTCCAGACTTTTTTCTTCGCCGCGGACAATGTTTCAGACATGAGCAAGTAAGTGAAGCGCATTTTTCTTTTCCTTCCTGCTGTCCTGCTGAAATGTGCTGAGGGTCGGTGGACAGGGTGGTGGGGTCGAACTCTTCTCTGCCTGTTTGCTCGGACTCCGCGTCGTGGATTGTGGCTGGATCTGTGGTGCACAGTGTACTGTAACAGAGAGCTGACCAGCCGAAAAAGGGACCTTTTCTACTCTTCCAGTTCGGAATCGACAAGTTACTGATCAGTTTGGCTCCTAGATGCAGCACCTGTTCTGGCGCAGTGTTGTAGCTGTGCATATTCCTGACTGAGTCTGTGTAGAAGTTCTCATGTTACAAGAAATAAATCTGTTATGGTGATGTCACTCATTGGGTTTCTCAAAAGGCATTGAAGTATCCTGTGCTTTTAGCACTGCACAGGGGGTTCCAATCACATCCCTGTTGATCCCTAGGATTTTGTTACCCTTGAGCACTCATTTAAATTTTTTAGCATGATCTCAGGCCAGCAGGGCTCCCCGAGTGAGCAACCCTCACTCTACCTGGCACCCCAGAACTGCCGTTAGTACACCAGAAAGCAACTTGCACAGATACAGAGTGGAGGGAACCGTGGAAGGACATAATCTCTGCTTTCCCATCCAACAAAAGAAGTGTGCTAATTATCTGACTGAGAGGGCAAATATATTTTGGGACTTGGCTCGACATGATGTGTAATTAATATTTTAAAAACACTCCTTTTTTATTTGCCACGGGGGAGCCTTCGAAAGAACCAAGTATTGCCAGCGCCTTTTACCACAAATATTTAAGCCGACTCTGGATGCGGTTTTGTCAGGCCCGTTCAAGGTAAAACTAAACAAATGCAGTTGTACATCAAGGCATACTGATAAAACAGGAACAAATGGATAAAAGACAGCTAAAAAAGCAGAAGAGCAATTCATGGAAAAGTGACGTCTCTTCTCCAGCCCCTATCCAGAAACTCATAAAAGGATATAGAAGTGAATATAATCTGTGAATAGCTTGGGGAGTCATTTTTATGGGTTTTTTAGCTGATCTTTTCTTGCTGGTGTGGATCTAAAAACAAGCTCTGTTATCTTCACGAAGCATGGGTGCAGTTATCTGTCAGCAGGCTGGGCAGAGCACACAGCACAGACTGCAAGAGACAAAACAGGTTTTTCAGCTTCTAAAGTCGACCAGTGCCCCCTGCTGTCAGCTCATTATTTTTACTGTGAAAACCTTGCTACATTTTTTATTCCTTTATTTGTCCAAGTAAATGAACTGGTATATTCAGAAGGAAACCTGGAGATCCATTCATACAGCAGGGCATTTATTGGAGCATTTTGAGTGATATTTTTATTTAAGATTACAGAAGCTGTATCCCGCCTGGGTTTTGAATCCATTACCCTTTGATCAGGAGTTCAGATCCCTAATAATGCATTACTGTACTTTCAGTGGCACAATATTTTAAACGTGATTATAGGAGATTTTACGTTAACATGCCGCTAAACCAGTTGGTTGTTAGTCAGAGCCTTTTAAACACTATTGTTAATTCAGGAGGGATTTAAATTGGAATTAAAATTAATTTAAAAAAATGTTTTTTTGCCTTCCTAATGTGGAATCTCACCACTGCCAGGTCACTGCTGTCTCCTTTATCTGGGAGGTGTGAGTCTATCCACTTTGCTTTCAGAAACACTCGCCTGTCACCCCCACTTGCCAAGGCTCTGCAGTGCCTCACTGGCACCAGTGGGAGAAGAGACCACTCTCACTGGCTACACTAGAGGCTCACGAATCAGACCTCTGCGGGCCTCAGAGCTTCAGACCACTGCGCAGGGTTTTAACAAGCCAGGAGATATTGCCACCATTAACTCCCTAAAGCGTCTTTTTGCTGTTGATGATGAAGTCACCCTGGTTTTTCTCCTCCAGGTGGATCAACTATTTAATTACTGCGATACAAAAACACAAAAAAGACCACAACAACCCTCCAAACAGCGAAGAAGGTAGGCCGGAGTGTGATCTAGTCTTATCTGCTTTTAAAATTCTCAGAAATACAACTTTTCTTCTCTGCATGCTGATACATTGAAGTAATGCAAGTGGAATTTTCCTGCCCAGATATCCTTTTATCGTTTTAGCCGTGTACAATCCTACATGATAATGTGATATAATCTCCCACATCATTAGAGGGTGCCCTGACAGCATGTTGGTCCACCTGCTGTAGACAGATGTTCCCAGATGTCTGTGGAGATAGGGACAGCCCCAGTGGCATTTATTTTATCTGCCAAAGGGGAAGTCAAAAAGCTAAGTTTGTTTCACCCCGGCTTTTAAGGATTCCTCTCATATTCTGTGTGTTTGGTGAGTGGGTCATGGTGCTTTCCTTCTGTTGTCATAGGTCTTTAGCCTGGTACTAGCAGTTTGTGGGTGTGTGCAGTACCTGCCAGCTTAGGAGCTTATATTTAAACATTCTGATAGGGGCAAAACTGCACACAAAAGAGTGGCTTACTGTGCCACATTGAGAACAGTCTCGAAAACATCATAACAAGGAATTTATATTGCTATTAAAAGGTTTGGGATTTAAGAAAAGATGGTTACTGGAAAGAATAGTGCCAGTTGTGGGAGAGTGCTGTGTAGAGCTCTCCTCAGAAACAACACATGAGGTCTGTCTCAACACCCCTTTCTCTGCAATGGTTGCGCCTGAATTGATGACTCTCACCTGGGCTGATTAACAAGTCAGCAACACGCTTTGCTTTAATTACACCAGTTATTAAACATGTTGCGTTTCGGGTAATTAAAGCACAGCAGTAGAAGAGTTTCAGCTGCAGCTGGACCCAGTCCTGACAGCAGATGAAACAAGCTAAAGTATCTTGTGATGGCCTGCTAAATTGTCACTGGGGATATGTTGTTAAATACATTTTAGACTAACAATATGCTGCTGCTGTTGAGAAGAATGCCGCAGGGCAGACCTCTGGCACTGGGGGCTTGTGGTGGCATGGGTATTGTGAAGGACTTGGTGTGAAGGTATCTGGGTTCAACCAACAGATATGCACATGAGTTTGGTGGGTTCATATGAGAACCATCGAACAGTTACAAATGAGAGGAGGCCATTCTAGCCTGGCTGGTAGATAGTAACTAATTGATCTGAGGATCTCATCCAGCTGTTTCTTGAAAGAAACCAGGGTCTCGGCTTCAACTGCCTGTCTTGTTCCACACTCCCACAGCCCTTTGGGTAAAGAAGTACCTCCTGTTCTCATTTTTAAGGACACTTATACTGTATGCAGTTTCCTCTTGTGCCCTCTGGTTTGTGTTTCACTGTTTATATGGATGAAATCCTGTTGTTGTCTTCATCAGTGCCTTCAAGGATTTTAAATATTGGTTTTGTTTTCTCTGTTCAACACTAAAAGGGCCCCTGATATATGTAATTTATGATTATAAATTATAAAGATAACAGATCTGAAAGATCAAGTCATTATGTCATGACTTTTGTACATTGTGTAATGGAGGTCATTGCACTTTGTGTGCCCACTAGTCCTGGCTGCAGCAAAGAGAAACCATAAACCAACAATGTCAACGAAGGCCCGTTATTTATCCAAAAATGGAAGATTCTTTTCTCTGTCTTTGAGGTAGGAAAAGGGAAGTGCAAGGAAATTCTGTCATTTTGTATTAACTTTAATTATTAACGGAAGCTGCAACAGTAGGTGGGCCAGTGTTTGTGTGATTGCTAGAACTGAGCGAGTAATGGCTTCTTCCCCAGCATGTTTGTCCACCGAAAAGCCTTGTGCCTACATGACTTTGTGGCAGCTGGTGATTTTAATGTAGAGCACAGAGATCGTTCTGCCCCTTGTTAGTGCTGCCCCAATGGTTTCCCCAGGAGGAGGTCGCCATGGCAACCTGATATAGTCCTCCTCTGACTTCCAGAAGGCTGATGGCTACTTGTGGGAGAGATGGGCAACACTAGTCTGAACACTTGTGTCTGATATTACATTTCAAAGCAGGGAAGGGAAACAGGTGTTTTCAACACTTCCTGTGTTCCTGACAATAATCTTTAAAAATTCAGCAGGCTGCTCAGACTAGTGTATAATGTATAACCTTAAGTATAGGTTCTTTGTTTAAATGAACCGGAAAAACTTTGTACTGTTGTTCTAAAACAAATAAATAAGTGATCAGATATTTAAATTATTACTATTGAAGCTATGTTGATCTACAAGTGAGTCTCCCGATTTAAAACGAAACCAGTAAGTTTGGTCAATGCTCATAACCTGCCAACACTTTAGGTTACCTTCAAAAATAAATATTGCTGCAGGCTCCTTTGGATTCCAGTCCAGTCAAGCAGATACATGTTTAATTGAAGGCAATTTCAATGGCTTAATAGCTCCTGATTGAGTGCCTGAATGACTGTAGGCCTGGGGCTGTAGGTCTGCAGACCCCTGCTGCTCACTTTGGGTTTGGGTTGGGGTGTCAGTGCTGACTGCTGTCCTGCAATCTTCTACAGACTGTTACAGTGAGACGGAGCCTGAAGACGAAGGACCAAGGTCCCCAGGAGCCTCCAGGCGGAAAGCAGGGACAGTGAGTATGATGCACACAAGACCAGCAGATAGTGCCCCCTGCTGGCATACAGACCTGTACACAAGACCAGGAGATACTGCCCCCTGCTGGCATACAGACCTGCACCTTATGTGGCGCACCAAACTATCTGACTACCTGTAAGGCCAGTCAGGTCTTCCTGAAGCTCTCTTCCTCATCATTTGTAATCTTAAAGTAGAAGATTAATTAATCTTAAACTGGCAAAGTTATGTTACTGTTAACATAAACTGGCCTACCAAAATGTTAGATGATGATGTGTTCCATAGGAGTGTCCTGTCCTGTCCTCTCTGAAGAAGTGGAAATACTCAGTCCTTGGTATGTCCCTTGATTTCTGAGGATTGTAAAGTAATAGCACACCAGGCATTTTTACCTTTACTGTGAAACGAAGACTGATGACAGTGATTGGTGGTACATGCTCTTCTGCAACAGCAGACCTAGCAAATACATAAATTTAGACCCCTTTGAGGAATTGCAGGCGGTGGTTGACTAAAGAAAGCTCCAACAGGAAGTGCTATTCAGGTTACAACAAACTACTAGAGGGAGAGATGGCAATTGTCACATTCTATGAGAAAACCAGGGAGCTGTCCACTACCACCCAGTTTTCCAGGCGTAATCTCCAGTGGAGGTGGACTGACTCCCTGCTGGGAGTATACTCCAATATTTTGGTATGCCTGGAGGTGGAAATGTCCAGAATGACCTGTCTTTGGTGGGAGTGAAAATGTCAACCCAACTGCCTTCTTGGAGAAGTCGAGAGAAGGCACTCTCGTTTTTATTTATTTCATCCATGTGGTATTTCTTCCGCTCATTTTATTTCTTTTTTGTCTTCAGAAAAAGCCCTCTGACCGAGCTGTGAACACTTTGCCGAGGATGAAAGTCAAAGACAAACAGCCCAAAAAACCAATCCTGACCCAAGGAGTGATGACTACTGCCGCAGACAAAAGCCAGACAGGTAGCCTGCTCCCAGCTTTCTCCTGGAAATGCTGAACTGGTTTATAGGAAAACATTTAAGTATGTCGCACTCTTGTGTTGTGAAAAATGACTGAAACATCCAGAGAGTCTTTAATTTCACAGTAGATGAGATTGTTTTAGTAACCTTTTATCTCACTGATTTTCTGAAACCTCAAAATGTGATATTCAAATATTGCTTCTAGATTTTGAGTAGATTAACTCTTAACTACTTCAGCTATAATAACTGGGATATCAGGAAACCAGGATTTTGTTAATTTCTTATCTAACTTCATTTTTCTAGCACCTGCCCCTGAAGATGAGATGGGCATTCTTTTTCATCGTCTCAAGGAAGGGGGCGTGTCTCTGATCGGCAATGAGCAGCTGCTGACCAGAGACCACTTCCGGAAGTCCTTTATCAAGAGGTGCAAGAATCCAGTCATCAATGAGAAAATACACACCCTGCGAATGCTGCAGAGTACCCTTAAAGTAAGGAAGGTGCATCATTCCACACCCCTCATTTCCAACATCCACCCATCCATTTTCTAACGACTTCATTCAATTGAGGGTCACGGGGAAGCTGGAGCCTATCCCATCAGGCAACAGGAGCAAGGCAGGGTACACCCTGGGTGGGACACCAGTCCATTGCAGCGAACAATCGCCAGACACAGGCATGCACACACTCACACCAAGGTCAATTTTCTCAGATTCCAATTTACCTACCAGCATGTCTTTGAACTACGGTAGGAAAACAGAGCACCTGGAGGAAACCCACTTGAACATGGGGAGAACATACAAACTCCACGCAGACAGAACCCCAGAACCCCAGGTTCAGAATTGAACCTATGGTCATGATTCTGCAAGGCAGCAATGCCAAAGACCTTTTCTGACAATCAGACAAAACTGTAAGAAGTATAAGATGACATCACTCTCAATAGCTCAAATCTCCCTGTAACAGGGACCTGCCTTTTTGTGCATAGGGTGTTTACGTCTGATCTTTTTCTATGTTGGGCAAAGGAACAGTCTCGGGTGGCTAGTAAAGTCTAGGGCCTGACGGCTTATATTACACTGCATCTTTTAGAAACTCAGACCTGTAACATAAGTTTCAGTTAAAGTATTTGTTCAGATCGTGAGACATTTGGCAGCACCATGTAGTGCTAACTCATCTTAGATCATTAGGTTTTTCATATTTCAGCTTCTCACAAGAGAAGACAAGTTTGTTTTGGGCATTCTTTTTAAGAATTAATGCATAACTACACAACTACTAAGTTGTGTATTGCACTTCAAAAATCTGTTGTACATAAACATTTTTAATAGTGTATTTTTACAGTTTACCTGATGCTTGGTTTAACCGTGGTAGTAGACACAGATGTTCGGAGTTGTAAATACCAACAGCATAAGTATTTCAAGGGCAGACTGGATACAAACATAATGTAGTGACAAGATACAAGGAACAGGATTTAGAGCAAATGCAGAGAGTACAGTCTGGGCAGGTGGGTCGTGAGTTGACACTGTAAACTGAAGGACTGGGGGAACAGGGTTTTCAACCACTCCTGTGTTCCTTAATACAATCTAACCAGTTTGAGCATCCTGCTGGATTTCGACCTTCAGAAAAGGGTCTTTGTTTAAATTAAGCAGACAAACGTCTGTGCTACAGTTCCAAACAAATAAATAAGCAATCAAAAATGGAAGGGAGTGTCCTGATTTAAAATACAACCAGTATGTTTTGTCAATGCTGATACTTTGCTAGCACGTGAGGCCAGCTTCAGAAATAAATATAAAGGGCAGATATAACTATTTTGTTTTAGACTTCTGCAAAATCTTCCTTGCTATCCAGTACACACAAATGTGTACAAGGATATTTGGCTCTCTTTAATCACATTCTGTTCTTTAGCATTTGTATTTTGTGTTTTAAGGCTCCAGGAATTATTAATGTGGCAGAATGTACTTCATGCTGGAAGGCGATTAGAGATGATCTAGAGCTTTAGCAGTCTTTCTGCCTCCTGGGTAAAGCCGGCCCCACTGCCAGTGACAGTCCAAGGCCCAGCACTCCGCCAGCGTGATGGTAACTGTTTGGTTTCAGGCGAAGGAATCAGAGCTGGTGATCATCAACAAGATCCTGGACGACCCCCGGCTGACATCGGAGAAATTCCGGGAGTGGAAGCAGAGGAACGAGGAGCTGTGCCAGGAGATCGCCAAGCTGGCCAAGGCCAAGCGGGCCGTGAAAAGAGCCACACCGGGCGAGGTCAAGGGCGCGGGCGAGGACGAGAGCGGCCAGGAGTCGGGCCTGGACAGACACTGCCCCAGCAGCAACCAGAGGGATGCCTTGCTGGACGCGAGTTTCAGAGTGAGGCTGACCCAGGGGGAGCAGCTGGTGGACTCGGAGCCCGCGGGCCTGGACGTCGAGTCCTGCCCGATGGAGACGGACCCTGCAGACACATTGCCCAGCGGGACAGCAAACGTGTCCTCAGACAATTACTTCTTCATCTGAGGACTCCTCCTTCTTCGTGAAAGTCCTTCACAAAGCCAGAAGCCCGGGCTAGCTGACCGGTCTGGATACATACAGTAACTTGCTGGATGCCCATCATGCCCTGGCCATTTTGCCCGGCAGTATTTTCTTAGCCAGTGTTTTTAATTTGATGATAGAAGAAACAAATAAGAGGAGGTTTTTGGTTATCCTCACAAAGCCTTAGCATTTTTTTTTCATTCTTTCATCTCTAGTTTTTAGCAGGAAAAAAGACAAATGTTTTTTTTTAATGGAGGACAATCCTATTTTTTTAAATGTGTTGATATTAGGGAATTATTATTGGTTAAGGTTCTTTCAGCTTTTACGTGTGTATAATTTTGCCTTCAGTTTTGTGCTAAAAAATCTTTTAAGAATACCTGTATGTATATATTGGTTTTATATACAAATTATTGAAGCAAATGTGTCTAAAAGTATTACCTCTAATATTTCATGCCACACTAATGGATAAAATCTTGAGAAAAGGGACATGTGTTCACACATTTAACCTCACCGCCTGAGGAAAGTGACGGGGAATATTGCAGAGGCAACAATGGGGAACGTGATCATAAATCATTTACCTCCACGCTAAATTAGCAACTTTTTATTTCAAATGGAAAGTTAAATATAATACAGTTGTTAAATCTAATGATGTAAAAATCTTGAGGCTCTTTTTCAATTTCAAAGTGCAATAAAAACAAATGTCATATTCATGTTCCAGGATAGTTCATCCATTTTTAATGGGAAACGTTAGGAGTTGATTTTTTTTTTCTGTGCTAATGTTCGCGTGGCGGAAAATGGTTTGTGAACACGTTTACTGTTGGATCCTGTGGGTACAGGTAGATTAGATATTAGAGACTGTTAAGCAAATACAGCTGGGTGAATTGGCCTTCTGTATTGTGGCTTCATCAGCTGGTTACCACAAACTTTTTAATCAGGGTCTCTGAAAGTACATCAACATCTTGTAATCGTACATGTGCTACAACCCTGAATGGCTCAACCAGTAAAAGCACCTGCTCAGAATTCACACTGTGGCCTGTGAGGTCTGGATGTTTTTTTTTGGCCAGGCAACAGTGACTCCTTGGGACCTGCGAGGCATGTGAGTGCATGCAATGCTGCAAACTCTGCATGTGAGCATGTAACAGCTTGACCCTAGCCATGTTGGAGTTTGTCTGCACAGCCCTTGGTTCACCAGGGCTGGTGCAGTACTGGTACAGTAAGCACCATGTTGGAGATTTGTGTGCACAACCTTGGTTCACCAGTGCTGGTGCAGTACTGGGACAGTAGGCTCCAGTACTGTTACTGCTCATCATAACAGGGAATTGAGCTCTTGAACAATAGGTGATCTAGAGATTGGAACAGTGAAATCTAGATGGACAATTGAAACCCCAAAAACATTTTAGAACATCTGTCTTTCACAAATCAATGGGTTCACTGACAAAATACACTTAATAAAGCCGTTGTTTTAGTTACAGAGTGCCAGTTCTTACTGTATGTCTGCAATAACATTCCATTAAATGATCCATTGAAATGTCCAATGGTAAAGGGTGTATTATTTGGAAAAAACAGGCCTGTACCATATAATTGGTCTAAATTAGACTTACTTACAAGGATGCCACAGTTGGATGATTATCTGTCTTAAAGGGGAGGCCTGGTTGGAGGTTGTGGCCAACTAATAATTGTTAATCTATTCATTCATTTTCTAACCACTTCTTCCATTTTGAGGTCATGGGAGAGCTAGAGCCTATCCTGGCAAGCAGTGGGCACAAGGCAGGGCACACCCTGGACAGGACACCAGTCCATCACAAGGCACACACAGACACAAACACAGACACCCACACTCTCACACCATGGCAAGTTTTCCCAGAAGCCAATTAACCTACCACTATTTCTAGTCTTATCTTTGGACTGTGAGTTTCTATTTTACATTAAACTAAATTTTGTTCCCGATGACTCAATGTTTATAAAATTGGTGAAAACTGTACAGCCATCAGGTGCTGAGTCTTGAAAATCTGCAAAGAACAGATTAAAGTTGATCTAATTTGTATTAGTTATTTATGTTTTTTTATGTTTTTAGCTATAAGTTAATATTAATTTACATCAAATTAGTAATGCTCTATTTTTGATTTCCTTGGGTGGCACCTAATTTACTCTCGCTATTTAAAAAAAGGAAGGGTGCATTTTTTTCTAAAATTATACAGAAAAAATATTATGATAGATGCCTTTTTCCAAAGTAAATTACAACATTATGAGTACTTCAAAAAGAAGATTAACACAAAACAAGCTATGGATATATTACAATTAGCAGCAGATAATTAAGAACCTGAAAGAAGAAAGTTATGATCGTAGATTAATTAATGCTCTCTCAATCGTATTTTAACATTTTCGTTACTAAAAGTTTTTTTTTTTAATTTATATCTAGCCTGTGGTGATAACACGTATTGATAATTTGTTCTATACCCAGGTAAAACCTTTCCTATGTCAATGTGAGACAATAACATAGGTAGGGAGTTAACTGAAGAACATTTGTTTTCTGCAAATTAGTTTTCTGCGCTGCGCTCAGTTCAGTTTTAATGGGTGGTGACCCACTTTGGCTGACCTTCCCGCTGACGTAATCGCTGGGTCATTGTGACGTCACAACATACGAAAGTTTTAAAGGTTTGCTTGCAGACGTCACAGAGACATGCTGCTAAACCACACTAGAATAAGTAAGACTAGTTTAGTTCGTCGAAATCACTAGTAACGAAGAATGCAGTAGTAGAAACATGAAGAATGGAATCGAGGACATTTTCTAAAGTGCACACAAGAGTGAGTTAGTTTATTTTCTCTGATGAAAAAGCGGTTATTTAGCTGCTACTTTTATCATATCACCGGTATTGGTGATTTTTTCAAATATTATATTAATGGACGGACAGCTTTTGAATATTCAAAGGTGATCGATTAGTCTTTGTCAGGGTTTCTGTATGGGTATGCACTTTCCAAAGATGCTTTCTTCGAACGCTGTAACAGCTATGTTTATAAAGTAAGTGGGATTAGGTCGGATTCGTAGTTTCAGTACGAAACTCTTATTATTTAAAATAGTATGTATAATAGATTACGCGATTGTAATTTGTATACAGTATATGACGTTTAAAAATAATCAACTCGTAAACGTACAGTGTACAATATATTAACCAGTTTAGAGCACTTTATTTCCACCACTTTTTTAAAAAATTCTGGCTATCGTTTCTCATGATAACATGTTCTTGAATTAGACCATAATTTCATTTCACTACCTACTTGCAGGCACACACATTTAAACGCTGTGTGTCTTACATAAAGAGATCGGGGACTAAATTGATCTTTTCAAAACCTTAGCGCTGCAAAACTATTCTACGCAGAATTACCAGCAGGTGGCGTCTGCGCATTTTTGCATCCAATTTTTTTTTAGTGTGGAAATTTAAACGCGGGGAACAGTGGGCATAAATGACCTCAGCCTGGGAAGTTGCATTACAACAGAACACACATCTATACATGAATTCCTCATTCCAAGTCCAAGGCTTCATAAAGCCATTAAGAAGCATTCCGAAGCATATATGAAACAGTGACGAATTGAGCCTTAGTGGGCATCGGGTCAAAAAAATCAATGTCACTTGCTTTGCATGTGTAAGGTTGGGCCCCGTATCTTAATTTTGTTTTCTTTTTTACAGCAATATCTTTTTTGTTGTTGTTGGATCGAGTGTCCTCTTTATGAATATGTGGTTATTTGAGGAAAGCCATGATATTACAAAGTTGTAAAGAACATAAGCACACAGAACAACAATAAGGAAAAAGAGGACTCCCATTCACCCAATTTTACCAGTGCCCTTTAACCAGTCCAAAACCCCTGGTGATCCTTCTAGCCCACCTGCCCTACCTGCCCAGTAAACCTCAGGAATGGAATTCAGGATTGGGATGAGTATGCAGTTGGCATGAGCCACAGCTGTCACCCCTGAGGGCATCATGGGGGTTGCCTTCCTTGTGGGTCCCTTGACGACCTCTCAGCTGCCCCCAGGCTAGGCGCTATACTCTATTAGTGAATGACTTTGTTTCTGATCCAGGGGGGCTGGAGGTTATGTTTCATTCCTCTGACCTACCACGCCTGTCTGACCTGACTCCCCACTCGCTCTTTGTCTTTCTGCTGCACGGTTTGTGTGAAACAGCGTGGTTCGGAGTGGAGGGTCCGGAAGGGGTCCATACCAGATGCAGATGAAGAAGTGGAAGTCACCGACTTCAAGGCGATATTTCAGGTTAAGGTGAGTGAGTTAACCAAACCGGGAACATAGGATTCTCCTTTACAGTGCAGGAGTGAAGGATTAACAGTAGTGTGGAGGCGCAGTTCACCGCTAATTAGCAATGACAGGAGGTGACCCCACATGCTGAGCCTGTGCAGAGATCGCCTGGATCGAGCTCAGCCCTTTAGAGACTAGAGATCTGGAGCTACATCTCACAGGTTTAAGAAGAGGAACTCTCCGCTGTCTGAGGTCCCCTTATATATGGAGTACAAGAATGATCTAAACCAAGGTTTGAATTTAGTGTGGAAATTAGCTGAAAAATGTATAAAACTACTGTATACAGAACGTCTCCAAAACCACTTGCTTGACTAAAACAAGCTACATGTTGTTGAAGCCACAAATATGTGCAGTTCACTAGTTTTTATTAAAGAATACTAAATACATAACAATATATCTAAATAGATGTGGTGGATTTAAGGGTGGATGAATTGCCTGCCTGGATATTGAAGTAAAAGCTTTGTGAATCCTTTCTTTCAGGATGACTCCCATATAGAGACCTATGTTTCCCAGGAGCTTGTTGGAGCCGTTCTTGACCACTTTCTCTTCAAAATATTCATAATGGCCTCCATCTTGGGCAATTCCATCATCATTGCTTTCCAAACCAGCCCTTTCATAGCTGAGGTGAGTTCACCAGAATGTGTGGGGGACAGTCATCTTTAAAATTGCCCCCTAGTTATTTTCTCTAATGCTTGTGTCTTCTCTTTTTCTTAGAGATATGCCACAGTTTTCAATGTTTTTGAACAAATATTCCTGACCATATTTATCTGGGAGATTCTTGTCAAGTGGTACTACGGCTTCTACATCTTTTGGAAGGTGACTCTCCAGTTACTGATGGATCCAAAATAATTTGTGAAGATGTAGGCTTGTGTTTGTTCTGCTGATCGAAAACTCAAACTGACTGTTCAAAATCTGGATTCCTGTTTCAGGATGGCTGGAACATTCTGGATTTCATGATCATTGCATCTCTGATTGTGGGTCCAGCTGTGATGTCTCCGGGAAGCACCAACGTTCTCAGGATTCTCAGGTTAGTGCTACTAAAACTACTGCTGCTACAAGTGGATAAGTCAATCAATATGAGCATTTATAAGATTGCTGCCTCTACAGCTGCTCCTGCGTCTATTGATACTACTGTTACTGCTTCTACTATAAAGCTAAACACTGCTGCAGTTGCAGCTGTACGTTGTGTTGGTAGACCACTAGGGGGGCAATCTTACTACTGACTCAGAATTTCCAAATCCAGTACACCCTGCCCTTTAGCTGAAACATTAAAACTGAGGTCTTGATTATTTTGCTATGAAACATTCCAAGGCACCATTCGAAAGAGCAGGGGTGTAAACCCTGATGTCTTGGCTACATTCTAAAATCCACTCTTGGCTTGTACAAAGTAGTTGCCCCTAAATTTCCCCCATAAGTCAGTGAGGTATTTTCTCTCTTCTCTAACTGCTCTATACAGTGGGCCTGCTGGAGTGTCTCCCAGTGGGTCCATGATATATGTGAAGAACTACTGCAAATGCTACTTCTCCAACTATTAACTAAACATCCCATATATTTACGCATTTAGCACAGTGTTAAGCTATTTATATTAATGACAATCAACTAAAGAGAACTTTACGGTAGATGTAGCCAACAGCACACCTTCTTCCAGTTGTGACCACATATTCCGCTATTTGTGAAGAATATATTGCTGGGAATTATAAAGACTTAGGTAGTGAAATTAATCAAACCATTAGAACAGGATTTTATGGTTATGTACAGTACTGTATGTGTGTGGTCAGGGATAAAGCCAGTCGTGTTCTATTAGCTGGTGGACTCTTTCTCCAGGCAGGTTAGTTAGCTTAAGTTCTTAAAGTGGCACCAGGATGACTACATGCTAATGCTCATGGCAGTGTTCAGTTTGTTCACTTACTGTAGGAACAGTATAAGGCAACAGCGTCATCTGGACAGCACCTGTTCACAGGCAGGCAAGTGGAGTTAAACTGGTGCAGAGTCAGCTTGTCTTACTGGCCCGCTTATGTTCCGTGCGTGCAGAGTTCTGAGGGTGATCCGCAGCATCCGGGGCTTCGCTGCCCTGCGGGGCGTGGCCATGATGGTCCAGGTGATCCTGCAGTCTATCCCGGACATGGCCAACATCTTCCTGCTGCTGGTCATCATCATGCTGGTGAGATGATGACCTTTGGCTCCCGCTGGGTGCGACGCCAGCATATGCCTGCGTAGTGCTCAACCCCGCCACGTTACAGCCTGCCTTCTCTGACAAAGGCACAAGTACTGTGACACAACACTAAGCACAAAATAGAGCAGGCACAAACACACCAGTAATTGGTAGCCTTGTGGATCCAGAAGACTCCAAGCAAGATTACATCTGTTATTCAGTTGTTTATAGTTAAAACAATTGCATTTTTTAGCAATGGGACTTACAAAACAAGCCACGTAGTTGTAGATTGTTTTACTAATTTGTAGTACTAGTATGAATAATAGGACTTGTAAGAGCTCTATCTGAATCTCTCTCTCTACCTGAATCCCATAGAAACTGAAATGTCGCTGTGACTGATTTCAGCATTAGAAGGGGATTTTCATTTTGCTTGGGGTCATTTCCTCCCAGGTGTTTGCGGTGTTCGGAGTCACGCTGTTCGGCGTGGCGGTGCCCTCGGCCTTCGGGGATCTGGCCACGGCCATGTACTCTCTCTTCATCTGCATCACGCAGGACGGCTGGATGAGCATCTACCAGCAGTTTCAGTACGTACTGTACCACCAACACCCGGCCTGACGCAGCAGTCCTGTGGCATCACATTGCGCGCTTAGCGTAGTAAGCGGAAGGGGGTTAAGGCTATATAGCCGTGGTGCTTCCGTGAGTGAGGAGTGATGTTGACATTTCTAAAAAAAAAGGGTGCTGTTTTATCTGATTTAGAGTATAGTAGGTTAAAGCAGGATGGCCTTTAATTTGCTATTCAGTGTGCAGCTGAAGAAAAAAAAATGGCAACACGACACCAAGCATGGAGCAGGACAGATATCACCCTGGCCTTGTGCCCTCCTCAGCTCCCAGTGAGAACTTTTATCTAGCCTGGGGAGAAGGAGACACTTTAGGGAAACCTGGTTTGTGACTGGCTCACTCTCAGCTCACTCTCAAAGTGCAAAGTTTGTTTTTTTATTTTTATTTCACAATGTTTTCATTTTGTTTTTACCAGTGCAGCCTTAAACAGTCAGCAGCTTTAAATATGTCTAGTTCTGAGAGAGCAAGTCAAATATGGGACAACAGCACAACAGTACAACAATGGCCAAGTGGCACTGTCAGCAGTGCTTGACAGCTCAGCTGAAGACACTCTTTTTCTTTTGTGTACAATGGCCTATTCTTTACACCACCACCACGGCCCTCAGCACAAGGTCTCCTAGGCCAGGATTAATGTTCATATTTCTTTGTTGTTCCCTGTCTCTTCCTGTGTGGTCAGGACGGAGGAGGAGGGCTTGATGTATGGAGCTGCAGTCTATTTCTTTGTCTTCCTGACGGGCGGCGCCTTCATCTTCGCCAACCTGTTGGTTGCCGTGGTGACGACCAATCTGGAGCTCGCCATGGCTGAGTATGACGAGCACAGCTCCAGCCAGGGGGGTGACAAAGTCGCATTGGTCAGTGCTCACGTTTGCTAATGACGTTCAGGACCTCCCCTCCCCGTGTTCCACAGTCTCTGGCTTTTTCTCTATTTCTGTTTCAGCATCACGGTACAGCACAACAGAATCACTGTACATTGCAGCAAAGTACTGCACAGTAGGCCTACAACCCAGACTGTGTAAGGCTCTCTCTGTAAAAAGAATGAAAGGAAAAGTGTTGGTTGTGCATGTTGTTTGCAGTGTCAGTATGATGAAAAAACAATGCTGACCACAGGGAACTGATCCTAGATGGGGAGAACAGGTCAGACAGAGAACTGAATGTACAGCACAGCAGGGTATAAAACAATGCAATGGAGCTTAAGATCATATAGTGTAATTTGGTGCATCCGTTTTCAATAACCGATTAGTCTAATACAGGGTCACGTGGAAGAACTGGGTACAATACAACAAAGTTATTATATAAGTAGCGGGTAATTCTATGCTGTAGCATATAAAGAAAGGAGTAGAAAAACCTTTTTTCATTTGAGAAGACTTCTGCTGGTACAGTATGTAACTTTCATTTTTCTGTTTTGTGGTGTAGAATTAGTCTTTACTTAATCTCTTGCTGCTGGACGCTAAAACTACTCACCACTTGAACCTCTTTAAATTTCAATTGTGTAGTGTTGTGAAATACAGCAGAGGTAGACAGATGTGGTCCCAGATAACACAAGGCTCTTGTGATTCTCTCCTATATCTTGCTTGGCCACAGTTTCTGTTGTTTCTGACTCTTACTTTTTGGGAGATTACAACTGAGTGTGGCTGTACAAAGTGTTTGTCTCTTCACAGTGTCACTGTCCACACTGTAAAGTTTCACAGCAAGTTCTTTGTCTTCTGCAATCTTGATTGCAAACATCCTAAACCGCAATCCTTATACTTTTTGGAGGTACTGTATGTTTTCAAGGGTGATTGTAAGACTTTATGACCACTCTGTACTGTAGATGTACAGTAAGTAGAATGCAGAAGTGCACAACACAATGTACGACACCACCTTGTATGGCACAGTCACAGTACAATCCAGCACAGTCCAGAAAATGAGAGAGTAGTGCAGATCTGTGAGTGTGCCCTCTGGTGTTAGACCCAGAAACAGCTGGAGGAGGACTCTGTCACGGATATTGACACAGTGCACCTGGAAGAGGTGCTCCGGGAGACCAAGATGACCCAGCGGCAAAAACCATACAAGTACAGCTGCTTGGAGAACCTGACCGTCGAGTCCTATGAAGAATTCTGCATGGTGCTGGAGGCCATCCAGAAGAACATCAAGGATTACCAGAAGATCCGCCAGGAGCTGAACAGGTGGGGCCAGGTGTAATGCCTGGCAGAGAGCTGCTTGGTGTTACTGCACATGGTGTCCTGTCATGCTCATTCAAAATGGCACCACCATTATATGAGTCTAAAAAACCGAACTGCAGCATGACCCACATCAGAGATCACAGCACAGTTTTGTGTGTGATTAGAATAAACAAATAGAACTGCAGAAAAAATATCAAGCCTTTTTCTCTTCTCTGCATTTCTCTGACTTTCTGCAGTGAGTCAGTTTCTCTCATTTTTGTCTGCTTGTGCTATTTCTTGGTGTCTGTTCTTAAAAACCTAATGTTACTGAGATCAACATGGCCAGTGTCATTCAAACCCACCCATCCCCATGGGACACATTTGGATTGACTAGGTAATGATTTTGAGTTGATTAGCTATAGGAAATACTGTTGTTTGTGATGCCCTATGCTGTTTTCATCTCTTCAGTATTGTGGGAGAAGTACAAGGGATATCCTTCAACCAGGAGCAGGAGCAGGAGGTGATCATGAGGAACAAACAGGCCTCACTGTTGCAGGACAACCTCCTGATGAATGAAATTGCCACTGGCAGGACAGGGGACATGCTGTCCACACTCATGATCCTGGAGAAGGTAGGGGTATTAGCTGTTAAAGCCAAGGACTCATGTCCAGTGGAATAATTATAGTATAGTAAAGGGCAGCTATGTTATTAACTCTTCCTGAGTATGAACTCAGTGAATTACAAACAGAAGTTCATTTTCAGATTCTAGAGCAAATAAACAGCTTTGGCTAGGATGAATGGATTGCTCCTTGTTTCCAGGGAATTTAGGGAGTCAAACATTCACTTGCAAGACTTTGTTCTACTCATGGTAAAGGCAGCTAAGCACAACCTTGTTCTCACTAAGAGCACGTCTTGTGACAGAACAATTAGACAGAAAAATCAGGATGCAAATACAGAACATGGCAAAAATGTTCACGTGTACTGTAAAGACATACAGAACAAGTGTGGTCCAAGTGCACGCGTTAAAAATCACCAAGAGGCTTGGTTTAAATTGAAAAACAATGCTTTCCACTGCTACTACCTCAGGTGGAAGCTCTGTGTTCACCTCCTTGAATTTAAAAAAGTTAAACAGGAAGATTGCAGTGTGATGACATTGCTGGTTGGTTGTTTTCTCTATTTGTCCCAGTGAAATGTACCTCTACCTTAGCAAAATTCTAGCCAGGCAGGAATTTGCTCTCAGCTTTCAAAAGAGCAAGAGGAGTAATAATGATGGTCAACTCAGTCTCTGAGGTTGCTCCAAACCTTGGAGGAGAGGTTTATAGAAGTGTGTGTATGGGTCTTGCAGTGCCATTTGTCCTTCTGTTTTCATGCTAAGACATGGCCCTGTCTGACAGGAACTGTGACATCATCAAACAGGCGCACTACAATTGGTTAGAGCAAGAAAACCATAGCTAGTGCTATGCATATGAGACTGTGTATCACAATAACATTAACAAGGGTGTCTTCTGACCTCTCCTACCACATGGGCTCAATAGATAGGCTTGGGACCCAACAGATTCAGGTCAGGTTTGGAAAGCCAGACCAAACCCAAGGTCTGCATGTTGACACCCCTGGGTTGATACATTAAAGCTTATGGGTGTTATATTAAATGCCAGTGTGTTTAAAATCCCCCCCAGAAACTTTGTGCATGCAAAAGGTACTAATGCATCTATCTTTTTAATATATTGCTGTTTGTGTTATAACATTACTATATTTGTGTTATAACATTCTAGTAACATCACATGGTCACCCATTTCATTATTTTTTTTCCTTTTTACAGGCAAACATAATTGATTCAGCATCGCCCTCACCTGCTCTGTACCAGAAGGGGACTGTGCTTCAGGCGGCGATGAAAGCAAAAAGGAAGTCTATATGTTAGGTCCCCAACATCCTCTTCACCCACACTTCCACTGGGGAAAACCCTTTGAAACGCACTGAAGAATATTATGTACCTAAACCCATCCATATCACATCCCCACCCATCAAATCACTCCAATACTCTCAAAGTTAAACACCATCCTCATCCAATTCATTTCCCTGCTCTAAACCACAGTGTTCCTAGAATGTTGTCATTCTCATCAATTCAACTCCCCAGATGAATAACGCTTAAAACCTTACTCAAAAAAGAGGAAAAAAAAATCCTAACAATATCTTTACTGATATTTACAGAGGTGCACACAGGTAGAATCCAAGGTAATAGGAGTTCTAACTGTAAGAGTGCTCATTGGCACTGATCCTGTCACAGAAGGTGAGGTCTGCCCTTTTGATCCTGGATAGGGCTGAATTCTCTCACGGCAGGAGGCCCGGTCTTTTGGTGTAGGGGAATTCACCCCTATCTGAGGAGTGGTGCCATATGGCTTTGAACAGGCAGGAGCAACAGCTTGTAATCAGTTACACAGGCTGAGTTAATAATACTTTTCTGCAATGCTTTTTTAGGTGTAAGCCATCATCTAATCTTAGGAGATAATGCACTGCAAACATTAACTTCTGCTGTGGTATATATAATCAGCTCCCAACTTCGTCCCACCTTCAGCTAGTACAACCCAACCTCATACTGCACCTGAGCCCCAAATATTTTTAGCAGATTCCAAGCTGCATCTCAGCCCCCTTTCCTGCCCGTCCTGTGTGACACTAAGAATGGCGTAGCCTGGAAAGAGTTTGCATCACCGATCACACCAAAGCATCCTCTTTGCCACTGCAGAGCCAGAGGGTGGAGTAAAGGATGGAGTGTGTTCAGCATTCTCCAGTTTATAAGCAAAGGCCTTTACTCACCAACTATGCATACAACTCAGAAGAGCTCAGTGTTCCTGTGGAGGTCACCTCCTTCATGACCTAACAGCTCCTCTGAGTAATACTGTATCTTTTCCCATGACCCTCAAAGTCTGAATATTTAACTGATTTTGATTGGTATTTCATTAGAGCTCTCAGCAATTACTGACTGTTTCTAGCTGTTGCTGTATGGGCACATTCTTTCTGGATAGCACCAGAGGATGATTGGTAACATGCTAGCAGTGGCCAGTAGAGGGCATGCCCTGCATTTCTGGAGTAGAAATTCAGGTGGAAAATAATCACATTGACGTGCTCCAGTGAGTCCAGTTGCTGTTTATAGGAACTTAACCGCTTGTAAGCAAAACCATGTGTCTTTGCTCCAAAGTGTATATTTTTGCAATTCAATCCTATTTTCTTAAATCATTTACGTTTACCAGCTCCATGCACAAAGGGGCTTGTTGTACTGCATGCTCTGATCTACAATTCTCCCCAGTATGCTTGGCATGGAAAGGCCTTTACTTGTCTTTCGCCTTCTAACAACCCAGTTATAACCAGCAAGAAACTGATAACATTCATTGCAGTGATTCTGAATAGTTTTGGAGAATAACACAAATACTGTGCAAAAACCATGCAAAACTGTGTTTTGTCTAAAGCAGTGGTCTTATTATCTTTGGATCAATAAATAAATTTTACTTGCTTGAAAAGTGCCTCTTTGGTGATGAATATCAAAATTTTGAATTGTATTTTCTCTGGAACAACAGCACATAATGTCTAATAGTTATATTTGAATAGTAGAGAACTGTGATATTGGACTTTCTCTTTTATGCAGGGTGCTCTGTTTTACTCATCTGACCCAGTCAGAAAACTTTAATCACTGAAGTAAGATGATCTCAGTAGTGCATGGTGAAGCCAGGACAGGTGAAATCTTTGTGGAGCCATGTCAAGTGACAAGGGTGATCTATCCAGTCTTCCTACATTGATGGGGTGACCTAAAATGACCAATATGAATGATTTACTGCCAAAAAGCTCTTGGAGCATCATATCCATATCTGTCAATATTGTTTTTAATAATAATACCTATTTGGGGTGATACAGGAGTGCAGAGGTTAGCATTGCAACGCTGGGGACTGGGGCAGTGGGTTCAGTTCCCGACCTGCAGTGTTCTCTGTGTGGAACTTGTGTGTTTTCCACGTGTTTGCGTGGGATTGTACCCTGTGTCACGCATTCCGCACGCACTCACACTGTCACGCAGTCCCTCATAAACGCTGTCGCGCACCCACTTGAACAGACGCTCATGCCTCAACTAATCCTCCTATCGCCTTTCACTCCCATCACTACTTTAACCTTCCTCTTTTCCCTTACCATTGCTCCCCATTTCAGATTCTCCCCGGAGCTTCCTAGTGTGCGTACCCTCCTTCCTTCCCTCCCTCCCTTCATTCCTTCCTTCCTTCCTTCCTTTGCTCATGATCAGTGATCCAGCTCCCCAGGCAAGCTGTTCGACCCTGGGTTACTTTTTCCTGAGTTTCCCTTGACCTTGCTGCTTCCACAGCTGCCGTTCTGCCAGTGTACTGGAGTCAGGTGTGATTTGGAAGGATATGCTGATTAAATAAGGTGGAGGAGAAATAACCAGAAATAAGAACCTCGTGTTGTACCACTGTTTTCATTTCTTTCTTACAGAAGATCAAAGATTTCTTCCATTGATGAAGCAACTGAAATATTTCTAAAATAAATCTACAACAGCAGGCCAGAGAGAATAATGACATAACGAGGCCATCCAATCAGTCAACCACAGAGCTAGCTAAGCTTCTGGAAAACTCATGAGTAAACCCCTTAAATCAGAACAACAGGCTTGACATTCCAGTGGAGGGGCTGAGAACCTCTGCCACCCTGCTCCTTGGTCTGACTAGGACTGTGTGGGGCAGATCATTGCCACAATTGCCTGGCCTGACTTAAAGTACATCCCCTTTCAAAGTCTGACCTTGGTGTCCTCTGAGTAAAATCTAAGGAATTGTAGGGCTGTAAAAGCATCTTCAGTTAAGCTCATAGGCCTCTTTGTCCTCATTCTGGGTCTTTGCTGTGCACAAGGTGCATTTAGTGTGTTTGAAGCTCAGAGAGAGGGCCACCCCTCCCAGGAATTCAATACTGCCCCCCGCCCAGCCAAAATAGAGTGAGCTGCCTCCCCAGTGCTGCATGTGGGGGTGGTCAGGGGCTGGCACCCCCAGGTGCCACGCATAGATCCCCAGGGTGGCGAGGCACAGCAGCCCAGAAAGCATGATGACCACTCCGCTGGCGCCCGCCACATTGCGCTGGGGGAAGTCCATCCAGCAGCGGGCGCCGATGCCAGCCAGCACAATGCCCACCCCGGAGAGGAACAGGGAGCCCAGGAGCAGGCCCCGCGCCCAGAGCACGCCGGCGTCTCGCGGGTCGGCCCCCGACACGGGCCAGCAGAGCTTGAACTCCGGCTCGGCCACCCGCAGGCAGGACTCCCACAGCCCGTCCGTCCTCACCGCCGACCCCTTGCCCAGTCGCACGTGGCCCTCTCTCCACTGGGGCGTGATGACCGCCGTGAAGACCAAGATCAGCCCCACCGGCGTGCAGGCGATGCCCGCCATCATCGGCGCTGGGGTCTGCATCCCGGGTTCCGAGCCAGAGGGAGCCGGGTAGGAGGAGAGGAGCCTCCCTGGGCCAGCAACAGATTAGCAGAGAGCTGGAGAAAAAAAAAACTGTTCATGCAGGTATGTGCATGATCACAAAAATGGTCAATTGGCCCATCTACCTAATTTGTATACCTGATACACATTCCACTGTATAGGAAAAGGCTGTTCATCCATCGTCATGGTTGCATGGTGGTTAGCCTTGCCTTGGGTTCAATTCCTGGAGTGCTATCTGTGTGGAATTTGTATATATTCTCCATGTTTGTGTGGGTTTCCCGCCACCATCCGAAGACAAGCTTGTACATATACACAGGTATGCATGTCTGCTTGTGTGCCTGCCCTGCGATGGACCGGTCCCGTCTAGAGTGCATCCCGCCTTGTGCCCGTTGCTTTCTGGATAGGCTCCAGCTGCGCCGGGACCTTAAATTGGATGAAGTGGTTATGAGATGGATGGATAGATATTCAAACATTATAAACGCTTCTCCATGTGGCATAAATGTGGACTGGAGCTGGGGGAGCTACATTACACAACTAGGGTGGGCTTTCAGAATATTTCTGCTCTTTGCTCTGAGCCTTGTTTGTCATTGTTTCTCTTGTGTATCAGTGTTTACACTTTAGAGTTTAAAAGAACCGGTCCCACAGACAGGCATGTTACACGATATAAGGGTTTAATACCCTTTGTCTCTATATCACATGGACTAGGATTTCGCCCACAGACATTTAATACAAACACATGTAAGGTATTTATGATGTGCAGCTTCTTATCTGTGTGCATTGACAAGTTTCTGCAGCTTCCTTTTATGTTTTATGGAGGAAGCGTGTTTACTTTCCCAATTCTACCAACTTGTTCCGCATGTTACAAACAGAGGAATACGGAGATGAAGAAGAAGTTGCGTGAAAGCAGACATTGGCTGAGTCTTTAAACACATTGTTCACAGAGCCCTTTTATCAGGCACTTCCACAAGAAAAGCCACTCTAGCTGTGTCATAACGAAGAACAGTCCACTTCCACACTCTCGCAGATTAACGAGGGCAAACTGATTACGCAGAAGGACAAGAAGGTGTCGCTATGGCAACACGCTATCATTCAGAAAGTAGTGGAGTGAGCCTGCACTACTGGTTTCTAGGTATTTAAGGTTGTTTGCGCATCCGACACATTTTTTAGTTTGTAGTCCATCCATCCATTTATAACTGTTTCATCCATTTCAGGATTGCAGGGGAGCCAGAGTCTTTCCTAGAAAGCAATGGGCACAAGGAAGGGTGCACCCTGGATGGGACATCAGTCCATTGCACCCAGCGACACAGACATGCACGCACACTCGCACCAGGGCCAATTTTCCCAGAAGCCAGTCACAACTTACCAGTATGTCTTTGGACTCTAGGAGGAAACCCATTCAAACACAGGGAGAGCACACAAATTCCACACAGACAGCACATCAGGTCCAAAACTGAGTCCAGCGCCCCTGTGCTGCAAGGTACCAATGCTAACCACTGCACCAATGTGCCACTCCCTTAGTGTGCAGTGAACTCTGTTCCTTCAGGGCTCCACACAAGTCCTATCTCCAAAGGCAACAGTGCAGTAGTTCTGGCTCTTTGTTTCTTTAAGTAATGAAATAGCAATTTGGAAACATTTACTTTGGCTGCGGCTATTGAGCCCTTCCAAATATTTTGTTACGATGTTTTACCACGTAAAAACAGACTATTAGAGTTACATGCCAAAGACATCTTAAATAGGAACTGCAGTCACTCGTAAATTGGTAGAGGAAGAATTCCTGTTTTATTCTTTTTAAAATATTTGTCCTGAAGTGAGTGGAATGTGAAGGTTGCTCCTGAGGGCATTGTCAGATTAAAATCACAACTGCCTTAGCAGCTAAATATTATCCATTCTGGGTTGAAGAGTTATCAAATGGGCAAATCACAGCATTCTGACTATTTTCTGATTTTTTTGCAAGCACACCGTGATGGATCTTGAAAGTAAAAAAAGGACTAAATAACTGCAACAGCTGGGATCCCTGGTGCTTACTTCTATATTTGTCGAAGAATGTCCATATTAGGGTACATACCACTCCTATCTTCATACTGAATTGCCCTTTAAATTAGATTGACCTAATTTCAGATTGTAAAACCTCAAGCATTTAATCATCTCCAGGGACATCCAAACAACTGGAAATGTAATCGAAGTAAAAGTGTTTGATGTAAATTCCTCTTTTATAGTTGTTCCGTTTAAAATTACAGAGCACTGTCAGGATTGTACAGTAAGACCTACAGTAGCATTGTGTACTTAGTCTTCAGGCAGGTGCTATCAGCCTAACATCTAGCTACACCACACTCTCACACTTGTACGTCTTGAACACAGAATCGCTTCAGTCTCAGCTTTAGCTGAGAGCTTTTTGGCAGGTGTGACAAGAAGCAAGTCTTAGTTATCACTGTTTTTTAATTGTCAGCATTCACCTGTACTGCTCTCTGAGTCAATTTCAGACACATTAACCCCCACTTAAACCCAGTACATTGATCCTTGAGCGAATAAACATGATCTTACCTTGTCACAGTAGCGGAAGATGGGCTGTCTTCTGTATTCTTCTGTTCAGCTGACCAAGCCCGCACCTGCTACATCTTCTCTTCTAAGAGACACTTTGTTGTTCAGGGCTGAGCAGCGAGCAGCGAGAGACTGTGAGCCACAGTGCTGCGCTCAGTTTGTGCGGGATGTGTTCACTTCAGATGCGTGGATCACAGAGCCCTGAGGAAAGAGGAGAGGGAGGTATAGTGGTTGTGGCGGGGGGGAGGAGGAGTGTTATTAAGCAAAATCATTCACATCACAAGACACAGAGACATACTGTATCTGTAAGACCTGTGGTCCTGCAACTGCAAAATCAGAGCTGTCCTTGTATTGTCCCTCAATAGATTTGACATTGGGCATTTACACAACACGACTTTGTTGCTGGACTGCATTTCAGAGTATAGCTTTCTCTGCATGATGACAAACTGCCCTGAAGGTGAGGGCTCTCATATTTTAAAATGCAGATTTGTGGCTCGACACAGAAGAAAAAATCAATAGCAATCACAGAATTCTCAGCAATCACAGAACTCTCTAATGAAATACATTTGTCATATCACCTAATGCTGCTGTAAACTAAGGCAAAAAGATTTTCAGAGAGGCTCTTAATTAGTCTCCTGAAGAAGTCTATAGGTTCATTGCAAAGGTTTCTCATTATACCAAAAAGACGGCTGGAAATGTGTTATCATTCGTACTTTGAGATATTAAGAAGCAACTGTGAATATTAATGTTGCATTAAATGATAATCTCTACTAGTTCCAGGACAGCAATAATCTCCAGCAGAGCCAGGACAGTGATAATCTTTACTAGTGGCAGGAAAGAGATAAAAGGTCAATTAGATGTCAAGAGAATGTTCATTGATGAACTGGGGTGAATCTGTTTTTTCTTGCAGTGGATATTTAGATAATTTGTAAAGTCACAACACTAAGCATTAAATAGAGCAAACACAAACACCCATATCTGTCTTAAGGTATTACGCAGAATTTGATGAAGACAATCATGCAGAAGCCTAATATTAATGCCATGGGCAGATGGGCGGCTGTATTATTTGGAGGCAGGAGTTTTTTTTAATAAGGCGGTGCTGTGTACTATTCATATGGATTGCATTTCTCAGAAGCTCAGGGCCCTAGGAGTGTTTCTGCTGAGGAAAGAGGCTGGCAGGATGTCTGTGAACAATCTGCTGTAAGAGGAAGTGGGCCAGGCAGTAGGTGATGATTTCTGAGGAGGAGGGTGGAAGTGTTTAATTAAATCATAATCATTATTTTCATTTTGAGAGGGAGAGAGGTGAAGCTGTTTCCTGGAGAGAGCCAGACAAATCTTGTTCTGTGAATTGCTAATTTTAGAATATGCTCGTCTGGAGGAAAAGAAAGCATAGAGTCAGATGAAGCTGAGGGAAAGTCAATGAGTTTTACCCCTTGAGTGCTGAGAAAGACAGAGAAGAATTCAGTCCAGTTTGAGTGTTTTGCTGTCTGTGAGTAGTGTGAATGTCAAATAAACGTCTCTGATCTCGAAAAAGCAGCAAAGGAGAAAGACTTTTGTTTTTGTATTTTACTGATTTAGACAATATTGGAAAGCAATGGAGAAAGAGACCAGCATAATGTTTGCAAATACCTTGAAAATTGCAAGAGGTATATCTAGAGAAGCCATTTGCAGTACCAGAAAGACGTCACCTAATCAACTACAGCAGGTTGGTGATACCTTTGCTGATCACCAACCTTATCCAATCACTAATTTTCAAGACGTCCTAGACAATGAAACACAACAAACACTCAAAGATCGCAAAACATGGGATCTGACAGGAGACAACAGGGAAAGAAACTCCCGGATGCTTCCAATTGTTCTTTGAAATATCAAAAGGAATCACTTTCAATAACTAGCTGAGGAGCTTGATTCAAACAAACACCCACCATACTTTGTGCATGAAAGTGTTTCCTTTTCTCATCGGTGTGGACCTTGATACTGGAAGGTGTATCGCTGTAAAATCACAGAGCCTGCAGCTGCCCTGGAGACCCCTGTCCCACAGGATGACAGACCAAGCCTACAGCCTTTTCTCTTTCAGCTCAGGAACAACAGCTGTGCACACAGTAAGTGTAAAAGCGACGGAATTTCTCAGGTAAGGTTTAGGGACGAAGTAAAGACAAAGGACAGGACTACTTAAACTCACATTGAGCCAGGGTACAATGTAAGAGTTTCAGAAATGATCCCATGAACATAACAACATTTCAAAGGAATAAGGACAAGTGAGGCAAAAATTTAGAGTCTTAAATGTAATTTAATTTAAATTTTCAGATCTAAAGGACACAGTTTTATTCAAGGATTTGTTTTGGACTCCTTTACAGATCGTATGACAATGCTATTGCATTAAGAGCGTGTAATTTTATAGCTCATATCAGACCATGTTTATGTGAGTATTTACCTAGCTTTCTCTTTTTTGTATAATGGATTTCAGACCTATTTAGGTATAATTCAGGAATTTCATTATGCAAAACATCCTGTGGTGCATTTTCCTATCAAAACCCTTAATGACAACTTCATCCCTTCCACTGATTGAGAGCTTTCAGTAACCAAGGAGACAGCAGTACTGTCTTCTCCATACCTCTTTATTATGTGTTGTTAGTACTCATACATCTAAAAGAAGGTTGCGCCAATAATTGAGGTTGTTTTGAAAAAGGCTTTTTAATAAGATGTACATCTCGGCAGACGCCTTTTTTTCTGGCATTCATTCATGGTCCTTAAATAGAGGCTGAATAAAAGTCACAGTTATTTCTGGCTTCTTGTGAACTTGGACGTGTCCATTTGTGATGTGACTGTAAAGTCTTTTCAATCCAATTTCCTAGCCTCATCATATTATGGTTCAGGAAAAAGTCATTTCCTTGTTATAGAGTCCACAGACAACCAGTTCTACTCTAAATGATGGAGAAGGGGCCTAGTGAAAAAAATGGAAATGCTTACAAATTATAGAAGGAATATATTATGAGGGGCAATTTTAAAGCAGGTTTTTTAATTATTTTAACATATTCGTACTTTGGGGTAGATACTCAGAATGGAGTATGTTTTATAAACAATGGCAAGTTATAGGGCAAACTATTAACCTTTATTTTCTCTAAATGTGGACTTTTTACTTTTGTTATGTTAAGAGACTTGTTGCACTTATTTATTGCAGTTATAATTAAAAATCTACGCAGCAGCCAAGTTCGCTTTGCAAAATAATTAGAACTGATTAACACTGTGTACAGCTTGGTCCAAGGACATTTTTGTTGAAGCATCTAAGTATATTCAGTATATGACTACTGGGTCATAAAAGCTGAGACCAAAATTGCTTGCATCTGGGAATGTAATGGAAAAAGGGAAGAACATTCCATTTAAATAAAATAGCTTCTGCTTTGATGACTTCCATGAAACTTTTGACTACCTACAGGAAAGATCTGAACGCCTTGGCCTTACTCTTCCAAGTATATAAAATTAAATGAAAAGTTCTCCTGTCAAGGCACACAGTTACCATTTTAAATGCGTGCAGCCCTGTATGTGCACTGCCGGCTCCTAGCATATAATTTACGCACCTAAAACAACAGAGTATCAAAGATTGAATATCATTTCAGCTCCAAGGTTTGTTGTGCATAGTTTCTTTCCGTTCCTCTTTGCAGAACGAATCCCACTCCCAAAACTGAAATAGTGAAATATTTGTTTCTCCTGCTCTGGCCTGTATTCTTTCAGTACGGTAGGTTTAAAGAGCTGTAATTGTTTTTAGAATATGAGTTTGATATCTTGCCCTCAGGTAAAACTCACCGCTCACATTATAAGGCCATGTTACAACAAAAGTGAACAAAAAAATATATACACCTGTGGTAAATACTGGGTATAGTGTGGTAAAGCACTGTAAACTCATGGTAAGGAAGGGAGGTACTATATAGTTAGCACTGCTTGCTGGGACAGAAGGATTGGGAAATCATCACCCATTTTCTCTTTACTCCTTAGGGCTGAGCCACATTAATACACTGACTGCAGAAACCACTGTCCATTCAAGACCCTGAAACGTGATTTCAATCTAGTCTTTATTTGGTTTGTTGCAAAAGGTGAGAATGGATTCTCATTGTAAAAGTTAATGGACATTTAATCACACACAGCAGAACATTCACAGAACAGATAACACATGACAACTGTTTCCAGCTGTTTCACTGCAACCTAGACCAGTGATGACCGCAGTCCCGCAGTTACTGCAGGGATCTCTGTCGCAAGGGTGTTGTAGGTTTTTTTAAGTCATCAACAGTACAAGACCTCAGAAGGATGGTTAACTAAGCTCAGGTAAGTCTTGATTGAACTCTTCTGCAATGGTCTGAAGACACTAAGATTTGAAAGACCTACTGGTCTGTTTCCTTTGATGAGTGGACTCGGGGAACCCTGAGGTCTCACTGGCCTGACTGATCAGCATGAAAGACCTAGGAATGATGCTGAATTTGGCCGGTCCTCAAGACACACTGAGGGATTTTCATCTCTTCTCTGCTCTTAGATTCTTAATTGATCTAATCACTTGACCAACTTGCTGCACATCTCCCCAGTCTTTTAGCCAAAATACCCGAAGGACTGGACATGATAGGAGGGATAAACTGATCCCTCTGTCCCTTGTTTGAGCTGGTTTCACACTCTTCCTGGGGTCTTGTGCTGCCGATGGTTCAAAGAGACCTACACAACCTGCTGCCACAACAGCGCAGACTTGGACAGTCCTGATACAGGTCGAAAAGAGACAAGAGGCAGTCGTTTTCTGTAAGAGCAACACCCTTTGATAAAAAAATCAACCTGACAAATGCATTCCCCTACCACCCTTCAATCCTCAAAGTGAGAAAAGAACAAGCACCACACACTGTTCATTTTGCATTATGTCCCTTTACTTTGTTCCTAGTTATTTTTCCCATTATTAAATGCACTAAAACAATGACAGATCAATTAATAAATAAATAACTGATGAATAAATGACATTATTTAAAAAAAAACTTCACCTTTTAGGTTCATGAAGGAAAACACAAATGAGAAGAACCCAAAAGCAAACTTAAGTAGCATTTGTAATGAAATCAGGCATACAGTATATCTGTCATTTCACACCAAAGCTCTGAAGTGATCTGAGACTGAAGTCTTGAAGGAACTGTTTTGGTCCATCGCCCAGAGGTTGCACATCTGTTGCCACTGAATGTGGTGACAGAAGCTTTTTTCTTGTCTGTACAGAAGAGACTGTCAGGCCACAGGAAACAGGGAAGGAGCCAGTGGGGTTAGTGGAACGTTTACAAGCCCGCTGCTGGCCGACAGAGGGAGCTGACACCCACTGCTTCACACAGAATGCAGACGGGGACACAGTCTTGTTCACAGTGATGATCAGAACCGCCATTTTACACTAGTGCTGGATGTACTGATTCTCAGTCATGTTTAAATATAGTCATTCATGTCACAACAGTTTTCTTTTACCTTACGCATTTTTAAATAGAACTATCCCAGGAATTCAATTGCTGCATTATTATAATTATTATTTTCTTTTCCATTTTGTAACCACATCCAATTCAGGTTGGAGGGGTACAGCCTGGGTACACAGGATGCCAGCCCATCACAGGGCACCCGTAGTCACACACAGGCAAGCCAGGACCAATTTTCCAAGAAGCCAATTAATCTACCAGTATATCATTGGACTATAGAAGGAAACCCACATAAACATGGGGAGAACATGCCAATGTCATACAGACAGCACCCCAGGTCTGGAATTGAACCCAGGGTCCCAGCTTTGCAAGGCAACAATGGTAACCACAGCACCGCTATGCCACCCTTTTATTAGTAGCAATAATTGCAGTAGTAGTAGTATTTGCTTTGTGCCCTGTACTTTGGTTGCCACAACTCTTTCCAGAAAAAAAAGTCTCCTTCTGATAATAGAGGGGTGGATTCTGTCAGAATAAATCAGAAATTATTACAAATAGGAGCAGGTTTGTGAGGCAATAAAATGAGCATTTTCACAGTTTCATAGCATGAATTGTGCCCATTGCTTTCTGGGATAGGCTCTGGCTCCCCCGCTGGATAAAGTGGTTGGAAAAAGAATGGATGGATGGAATTACATGCATGGAAATCAGGAGAATTTCAGGGAAATTGAAAACCTGCAATGAGAATCCTAGGTTCCAGTAGGTATTTCCCTCAGGAAAGCAGTTCTGCTGGTTGAGCAGTAAATATTTATATATAATATTTATATCCATTGCAGAGATATATCCCAGAGGCAAGAAGCTTTGGTCACTGTCATACTATTTAAAAAAACTCTGATTATCACTGGCTAAAAAATCACAGATTAAATCAAAATTATATCATTGTCATTTGAAATATAAATCTGAAAATAGAAATGTAACTTGCCATACTTTTAATTACAAAAGGTAACAGTATATTAGCACTATATGTGTAACCCATATTTTAAAATACATTAGATAGAAAGATTGATTATTTCTGTTTGCTAAATGACACAGGACCATATTCCTTTAGTCACCAGGACAGTAAGCTTCTGCTTAAAAGACTCACACTTAATATTATTTAATGTTAAAAGACATACCTCTTAATGTTACAAAGTTGAAATCAAACACTGAACTTACCTGTAGAAACCCTTAATTTAGCTGAGTTCATTTAATTTGAAGAGTGACTGGTTTATGTCATTATGCTGTTCTGTTACTAGAAAAAGAAATGTAAGAGTAAATTTAAGAGTGATGGTAAATGTTTAGGATGTTCTGTGTTTTTTTCTTCTTAGCTTGATGTAACTGCACGATGAGGTCAGTAATGCAGACTGCAGTTGTACAGTTTGGGGTTATGTTTACCGTAATTCTGAAATGTATACATTATAAATAACTTCTGATACTCTAGCTCTGACAGCTCGTAAGAGATTAAAGTCCCAGACCATTTTGATAATTTGGCTTGGACCTTTTAAACACTTCCAATTACCACAAAAACTATGGTAGGAAAAATGGCACGTGAAATCTCGTCTTTACATTGCAGAAACGGAGTTTTACATGAGTACGTTGTTATCGATTTGGTAATTGTCCTCGTATTAACAGTGGTAAAGAAACCTTCAGAAGAAGAAATGTTGTCTCTATTTTGTCCAGGAACTGGCTTATTCTGAAAAAAAGGTTTGCCGTGTGACAAACGTTGGTCACAGCTAAAATGAATCTCTAACTAGTGCTGCCTGATTTACAGTATTAAGAGGTGAGCAGACAAAAACACCTATATCAATGCAGCAATTGAAATGTTTGAAAAATTAGGTGGGAACTACGGTATGACATCACACAGAAAAGTTATCGGACTGAAACGTTTTCTCCTTACAAATATTGCATTCTGAAGGTGTTTTACAGAAAGAGAAAACGTTCCTTTGAAGTCTCTGAATGATGGTGCGTGTTGTTTCTTTTCTTTTTTAATAAGCTTTTTGTTGTTTTTTTGCGGGTCACAAAACCATGTTCCCAGGGAAAACTGGGTTAAGCACATCCTGGGGAAAAAAACACAGTTTCATCAGCGAACAGAATTTAGGAAACGTTCAAATAAATCAACGGCAGGTCAGTTTGAAATGTTAGCGTGTTAGCGTTGCCGAGGAGAGACTCTCGTCGCTCATCAATAATTCTGTGTGAAGAGATGCTTCGGATTATGATCACAAATGGGGGGGAAAAAAAAAGGTTTTTTTCTCAGTGAACGAGAACATGATCTGACTTTTTTATTTATTTATTGTGCTTCTTCTTGACCGGATTTTGTAAGCCGGTTGTCACAGCCCATAAGGGTTCACAGTACAGGCATGCCTTAGTATGGCTGTATCACATTGCCCTTCTCAGATCATTCAGTCCTGCAAACCTTAGTAGCTGAATTTAAAGAAAATAGTTGCAACAGAGAGTAGCAGTGGGCTAGATGGGTTTCAAAGCGGTGCATGTTAATTAGCTCTCCAATAAATAAATTGACGATTTCGGCCCCAGTTCTGATTCCTTACCATTGAGAGAGAGCCTGTAACAGCACAGTTCTCCTGAACAGAAGCCAGGATCTCAGCCCTGGGTCAGACGTACTCCTTCATGGGCAGGCTGGAGGTGGAGATGGGCTGGGGTGGCGGAGCGGAGGCGCGGCCGCCGGTGAAGTTGCGGGCGTACCCCCGGCGGTAGTCGTGCCGCAGGCCCTGCGGGCAGGTGCTGCAGAGCACGGCGCCGCTCAGCATGAGGATGACGGCGGCCGCCCAGCCCAGGTAGATGGCCTGCCCCAGCTCCCGCTTGTGGACGGCGGGCACCATGGGGTTATTGAAGTCGCTGACGACCGTGTGGGCGGTCCAGGAGACGGGGATGAGCACGCAGAGGCCCGTGACGATGAACAGGACCCCGCCGGTCAGGGCGATGCCGGCCTTGGTCTGCTTGTCGTCCCCGGCGCAGGTGGTGCACTTCATGCCACAGCAGGACACGGTGCAGGAGAGCCAGCCCAGGAAGATGGACAGGCACATCAGGGCCCGCGCCGCCTGGATGTTGGGCGGGAGGGCCAGCATGGAGTCGTAGGTCTTGCACTGCATCTGCCCCGTCGCCTGGTAGACGCAGTTCATCCAGATGCCCTCCCAGACGATCTCCGAGGTCAGGATGTTGTTGCCGATGAACGCCGTCACTTTCCACTGCGGCAGGGCTGTGACCGCGATGGCCATCACCCACCCCGTCACCGCGCAGATGAAGCTGATGAGCTGCAGGCCCGTGTTCATGGCTGCCCCCTCTCGGAGCCTGGCTAGGGTGACACGCCGCTACCACGTCTCCCAGCTCAGTGCCAGCCGACCCTTTCCTCTCGCTCTCCTCCCTCGGTTTGCTTTGCCGGTTTGCGATGTCCTGCTGTCCCTCTCCCACCTGCTGCTTCCTCCCCGCCTGACCTCTCCTCCTCACACCTGCCTCTCAGGAGCTGCGAGTCAATTATTCAGCAACTCAGAGCAACAGGAGTCAGATAGTCCAGTTGTCAGAGCTGAGCGAACCAGCTGGGGAACACAGGGCTCTTCACTTCAATTTAAATAGGGTTCAAATGCCGTCTAATTAAAGGCACCACCTCTTCACTTCCCACAGATTATCATCGAACAGTTTCTTTGGAGTTTTTAGTAAGTGTAGTAATTTGTTCTAGTCTACTGGGCATATGCTTTCCGTAGTGTGGCTGATCATTTGATTTTGAATATCATTCCCATTAAAACTGAGGCATCTGAGGGAATCCAGATCACATCTCCAGAAAACAAGACAAATTGAGAAGTCTTAAGTACCTTAAAAAAACAGATGAGATAACAGAGACAACCAAAGGCGTAATTTAAATCCACTTCATTGTTGCTTCGCTAAATGTTGCCCAGGCTTTGGAGTCATGTACTTCTTCTATCATTCTTGCACAGCTTTCAAAATACTAAAGACCTCAGCTCTGCTCTGCACTGTTTAGGAAAAGTCCTTGTTGTCGCAATATAAATGAAGACGTTGAGCTGTGAAGCTGTTGAGTGCAACCAGGCCGGTGGACGAGAGGTTAAGTGTTACAGGTATCCAGGCTTCAGCATGCAGAACCGAAGGTGTTTCTGTTCCAGAGCTGGTCAGAACAGGCCTCAGTGAAGCTGCAAATGTCCCCCCTCAGACAACGGCTGTATTCTTGTTTGCGCTGTGTGAGGCTGCTTCACAGTTCTGACAAACGCGATTTCGATTACCCTGCGATCGGGGGTGCTGAGGAACTGGAGACCTTCGAGGTACTGAAGAGCTGCTCTCTGCTCAGAGAGAGAGAGGGAGAGAGGAGTATTGAGAGAGAGAGAGAGAGAGAGAGAGAGAGAGAGTGTGTGTGTGAGGGAGACAGAGTGATAGCTGTAGGTGGATCAATTAAACACAAAGACAACGTTGGACTGTAACAATGGAGCTCCACTCACTCTGCCTCCCATCACAGTGCTTTTAAAATAAGCTTCCAGAAGATTGTTTTTGCTCTTCGTTCTGCCATGTCAGTGCGGAAGGAGTAACTGATGGACCTGTGGGGTCACTCAGTAGAACTGATGGCAGGGAACTCTGGGAAACCTGGAAGAGAAGACCCATGTCCCTAATCTCTGGGCCCCCAATCTTTGTCACTGAACCACTGGGACACGGTCACAACACTTCAGCCTTCGAAGGGATGGAGGAACAGAAGAAAGCAAAGTTTTCAAAACCGGGACGCAATGCCTCTAAAACTACCCCATGTGACACAGGGCTATTGTGTATTCCAGTTCCTGACAGCACAGATGTGTTTCACAAAAAGAACAACTGGACGGTGTGCATTATCAGGGATAAACTGGACAGTGCAATGAATTTTCTTTCTTTTTGTCACTTTCCATTTCCCTCTGGTTTGGAATATTCTTAAACATTATTAACAATACTCCATAACTCTGTGTCATGTCTGGACAAAGAGACAAACCCTAGATTTTGTATGACTCTGTCTGATGCTCAGGACCTGGGTAACTATAACACCTAGTGATCATCAGAAAGACCCCACAAAAGCAGTACACTCTAAGACACATAAAAATGTCTCCTGAGTTTCAAGACGCAGGCTTCACATGCAAAGACATGTAGGTACTGATGAGATATACAGTATAAGTCCCTTTGATTTGTTTTTCAAAAGTATACCCTTCTAACACATGGGAGCAGGAACTTTGTTAAACTGCTAACAACACTCTTTGTAATTACAGAGACTGGTGATCCTCGACTGTCTTTGAATTGAAATAGGCAAGGCTGTGCTCATACATCTGGAGCTGTGCAGTGTGCCTGTTTTTCCTTTTCCTGGGCTTGATGTGTTGTGCAGTTGTAAAATGGAGTAGGAGTTGCACTGAATATGTCTGTGGCCATTATGCTAGACAGCGGCTTTTATGTATGAAGCCTTTGCTCACTTGCTGTTTATAGCATTTCAGATAGAAGCTGGCTTGCAAAGGGATGTCTGTCCCTCCTCTGTAGTACTGAAAGAGCACCTGGCCTCACACTGATGAATTAAATATAACGGGACCATTGAATCACTAGTTCATGTTTCCTTTCTCTCAAGGTCTCTTTTCCTTAGCAACTGTGGTCATGACAACAGGACAGGTCACAGGAAGAGAGAGAAATTTAGGTGGGTGAGGGGGCCACTGTTTAAACGGACCTGAGCAGAAGGTGAATAACCCCAAAAAAAAACAGCTTTCATCTTCCTTCTTCACATTTTAAGGCTGCACCCTTAGAAACGTTTTAAAAATTCTGGGCATTTTTGGCTGCATTACTTTTGTTAATATGGTTAGTCAAATATGAAAACCTTTGAAAGCTTTCTCATGTATACAGTATGTTTTCTGTTAAAGTCTGTAATCTGTTTGCATTTGACTTGCAGATTTCAAACTTTATAATAAAAGATGGGAAAAATAAAGTCAATTATCTCAGAAACTGAAGGTTTCAGCCTAAAGTTCAACAAAACTGGAGGTTACTAATACATTTGCATAATATCAATACGTAGATCTAGAAATACATATAATAGCATATGTATTAATAACACTTTCACTGATTTCACTGTCTGTAGGGGATATTGCCATTTTAGCCATTTTGGAGATTTATGATGTATATCAAAGGTAAGAGGCCAGTAATGGAATATCAGTCTCTCCTGGCTTTTCCTGCTGTCTGAATATGATTAGGATGGTAAAATGATCACTTTATTATAAAGATGACACAGACTTATATAAAAGCTATAAAAGAATGTGGTACTGTGCAGCACCACTTTTAACACCAAGATACGTGCCCTGGGTTTTTCAAAATTTGTCTCTTGTGACAAATGATTAGAATAGTACAGAAGATTAACTCATACTGTATTCTCCTTGAACCCACTGTAATTAAATCTTGGTTTTGATATCAGAGATGAAATGCATAGAACTCAGTCTGATAAATTATTGAGGCAGCCAGGTACACTTGAATACCTGCCTTTGAATCTGGCTTGAAAATGCATTAGATGACGAAAATCCTCTTTCTATCGAACCGTGTCCCATTACCTATTAGGGGGTTTGCTGTGCCTCTCTGTTTAGCACAGCTCTACACGTCGGATAACAGTATAAAATACCTCTTTCCTTTCTCCAAGGCCTGTAGCTCTTATTGATTTAAAAAGACATGATAAAACCTGCATTAGACTGACATTGTGAGTTTCTTTCTTTTTTGCTCACTTCTACTTATACCAGCGCGAAATCTGATTTTGTTTTTCAGATTTTGCAGAAGTACAATGAGGAGAAGAGCACTGCCTTTCTGTATTTCATTTTGTCTCCCATATGCCTACGTTTCAACCTTCAGATTGGTCGCACAGACATTTTGTTTTTCTTTAAGTCCTCAGCTGGGAGAGACACGAGTGAAGCACGTCTCTTGGTTACGTGCTGATCAAGTGATTAGTTCAGCCAGGGCCCTGAGAGCACAGGGGAGAAAACTGAACTCCAAAGGCTCTCTGGAGCATCAGCCGATCAGATATCTCCTGGCCCTCTTCTCCTGCTGATCCACCAGGCAGTGATGGCCAACTGCAGATTCCTGGATTCTCGTGATCGACTGCCTGTTACCCTTCCCCAGGTCCTCCAACAACAGAACACAAAGGGCTTGACTGGATTCCACCTAGGGAAAGAGTTCAATGTGGCAGACAGGGCTATTTTATTTTTATTTAATGTGTGAAGGTGAATCACAATCAGGCAGAGCCATTAAAACACGAAAGCCTTTTTGATCAGCCCCTCACTCTCCTCCCCATGTTATGTGCTCCTCTGGGACTGGACAGCTCCCCCTTTGTCTTCTTTCCTTTTGTCTTTCAGAGTTTGTGGAGGAGCAGCACCTGAATGAGGCCGCCGAAGATCACCCAGGGCCCGGCTGTTCCTGAAAAAACACAGCCCCCTGGTAAGTAGCAGCTGAAGAGCACTTTATGCATGTTCTCAAGGCTCTTTTTAATTATACTGTACTTATATGATAAAAGGTTCATACACAAATGAACCTGTGAATTGTGCAGCACATGCTCATCAAGGAGTCTTTTTGCACATTTACACACTCCTGCCAATATTTTTCAAGGTTGGCTGCCCTACCCCTGTACTGACACCCCTGTAATCAGTGGATACTGATTGGTCACATCCCTGAAACTCAGAGCTCAGTCACGTCCCTGCAGCTCAGACCTCAGTGTCTCCCTGCAGCACAGACCCCAGTGTCTCCCTGCAACTCAGACCTGAATGACTCCCTGCAGCTCAGACCCTGGTGTCTCCCTGCAGCTCAGACCTCAGTGTCTCCCTACAGCTCAGACCCCGGTGTCTCCCTGCAGCTCAGACCTCAGTGACTCCCTGCAGCACAGACCTCAGTGTCTCTTTGCAGCTCGTGCTAATCTCAAAGTCTTAACGTGTATTTTACATTTTATTGTGCTTGTCTGTAGTGCTTTGAGATGGTAGTAAAAGTTATTGTACTAAACCAGAATTCTGAACTGCAGGCATTCTGTTTCGCATTAAGTTAAAATCCAGTCAACTGGATCAGCTAAACTAGATTTTCCCATATTTAGCCATTCTCTACAGTCTCAAGCCTTAAGATCCTTTAAAATCAATTTACATTTTAAAGAGGTATAAAAATCTGTTGGACTCTGGATTACGAATTCTCCAGTTGGGAATCTGTTAAATCATTCTCTTCCTGATGCTGTTTCTGGGGAATCTTTTTTTCAGTTTGAGGAAAACTGTCAGGATTAATACCAGGCTCTGAAGAAATGTCCTCTATAGGCAAGATTAAATAAACTAAATCTCATGAGATGAGGGGTATTCTACATCTTAAAAATCATCTCCTGATTGATTGATTGGTTGATTGATTCTCTGTTTCTGTAAGGGGCTGTGGATTACCTGCTGAGGCTGAGGACTGCTTTGGTGGCTCCTGAGACCCTGCAAGAGAGATGAACACCATGACGACATACTGAAAGTATCCCATTGACAAGACAGAGCATACGGTATCTCATTCACATTACAATCCAGACTTACGTTGTACAGGTCCAATCGTGAGGATGTCAATGAAGGGAACTGATGCTGACCTCTTTGCTGGACATGACTTCAGGGGAAAGAAATGGAGAACACAGTCAGTATATTAAACTGCTTTTAGTCTAGTATACAAAGTGGCACTTTTATGTCCCATACCTACAAAATATTTTACAATGTATAACCTCTGCATACTTATGAGTAATCAGCGATCACAATATTAGGACCCCACTGCATGCTGATTTGGGCTTGTTAAAGTAGAAGGAACAACTTGAACAGACATGATGTGTCGGCTCTTTGCACAAAAGAGATTTAACATGATTTTCGTTTGAGGCTGTAATGAGAATAGCCGTTTGTGGGGTTGAAATTCACATTCCACTGAGATCCTTGGATTGTTCTGGCTAGATGAACATACAGTTTGTAAGGTGATGTAAGTTACCTTGGTTGCACAAGGTATGCATGTCTTGACTGACTCCTGTTACAGTGGAAGGAAAAGGGATAGCAGTTTGGGCAATATGATCCCTGCTGCACTCCAACACACACCATTTCCAGCACTGCCTGGTGCATCAAAAAGTGTTTCCTTTATATACAACTATGTTACTTTTAGGTGGATCACATTATCCCAATTTTGTAGTAGTCTCAGGTTGCAGTTATGGACATCCTTCTGGGTTTTAAAGCTGTCTTCTTTCACAGACTAAAGACAATGTTTATGTTGACCAATTTAGGTATATAAGGACTGAAAAGACCAGAAGACACCTATTTTTAAAAAAGATGGTTCACAACTGTACTTAGTTGCACATTCACTGCATTGTATTTTTATCATGAACAAAAGAATGTATTTCTGAGAGTAAGCCTGACAGTGAACTCAAGTATGGAGAGTGCTTTACATTTTGGATCACACAAAGTGACATTTCCACACTTGTATCTCAGAGTACAAACGAGTGCAGATGTTGAAGCTTGTGTAAAGTCCCTGGAGTTTGTGCACTGTGAAGGGAAACGCACACGAGCTGTCCATGATGAGATCATGTGTACTCACTGGTTTACAGGAGGCCATTGTGCTGTCACACACCGTGATTGCACAGTGCAGGAAGACGGTGTCGTAGTTTCCGATGAATCTGAACAGCTTGGCTGAGAAAAGGGCTTGAAGGGAGACTCCGTTTTCAGGCACAACCACAGAGGCGAGCTCAATGGGGCACCTGGGAAACCGTGGCATACATGCAATGAACGATACACAACTGAAAACTCCATAACAGCATTTCTCTGCTTTATATAACATCCTTGCATCCACTTTCTAACTGCTTCTTTCAATTCAGGATCGCAGGGGAGCCTGTCCCAGCATTCAACGAGCACAAGGCAGGATACACCCTGGACAGCACACACAGTGGAAAAACAAACACACACACTCACGCTTGGGCCAGTTTTCCCAGATGACAATTAAGGTACCAGTATGTTTTTGGACACAGAAAGAAAGCAGAGCACCTGGGGGAAACCCATACAAAGACAGGTAGAACATAAAATACACAGATAGCACGCCAGAAATGGAAGCCAGGACCCCAGCACTACAAGGGAGCAGTGGTAACCACTGTGCGACTGTTGCTCCTTTATATACTGATGGAAAAAAGAAACGCTACACCTCCTCCTCCACACTCTGGCCCTCCCGTCTGCCTGGAACAGGCTGAAGAGTGACTCTTCTGTGAAGAGGACCTGATGCCACTGCTGACGAGTCCATCGCAGCCTCTGTCTGGCCCAAGGCAGTCGGGTGTGATGTCTAGGAGGTGTGAGCAGAGGGCCTCTGACAGGTCACCTTGCTCTAAGGCCAGTAGCATGGAGCCTTACTGCCCTGTCACTGTCTGCTGGCAGTTTCAGCAGCAGTAAGGGTGGCAGATCTAAAACGATATCTCAGATGGACCAGTCTGATGTGTCGGTCTTGCTCTGGCGTGGTCACTCGAGGGCGACCAGATCTTGGATGGTCATCTGTCCTGCCGGTCTGCTGAAACCTTCTCTACAGTTGGGACACAGTGGAGCGGCTTACTCCATAGTGTCTGGCAACACTGGCACATGACATGCCTGCCTCTCCCTTGCTTCTGGTGACATTCGAGGCATTATGGAATGCAGAGCAAACTGACTAAGTGTGGCCTTTTTTTTGCAGTGACCTAAGCTTTGAATTAAGGCCTTTTTAAAGGTGACCTGATCAGGCATTGTTCTACCTGGACCTCGTTGGTTAAAAGTGGACCTAACGAGCTTTCATTTGATTGGCAAGTTGCAATGCCTCACTGCACAAGCTGTATTGCTGGTCAGAGGGCTTAAAATAAATTGACAACTTTCTGTGAAAGTACATAAGCTATAACTATAGTATTCTCATTCCAGGAAAAGCTGTGTTTTCATTTTCCATCAGTATATAATGTATGTATTATAATAACAAAATCTCTCATTTAATTACACACTCCCACATGTATAATAACACGCTCTCATATTTGTATAACATGCTCTGTTATTTATAACAACACTATCATTTGTATAAGTCTCTCATATTTAAAAATATGTAGTTCAGGTGGGTAGCTGCATCAGCATGCGTAGGCTGCAAAGGAACAAGTAATAGGTTTATTCCATGCTGAAAAAAAGAAGCATGGAATAAACCTATTAATTGTTCCTTTAAAAATATGCTCCCCCTTGTGTAATAACATGATGTCACATTATGTCACAGTTATCTGCAATCTTGAGAATTTATAAACCTTGGTTTAGTGTGTAGACAAGAGGCTTTTTACACTATTGGTTTTACTCAGTGAAACATAAAGAAACATTAAGAGCTCTGGTCTTTTAAAGCAGCAGAGATCAGAACAAATCTTCTAAGTAAATTTATTTTCATTAGACATGCAACCTAAAAAGTCTGATGTATATTTGCAAAAACAGTGTTCTTGCGGTTTAAGATTGTGTTCTCAAGCACACACACAACAGTATAAACCACATACTGTACATGTGCACAAGCATACATATACAGTATATGTACATGCAAACACAGACAGGCACATACAGTACACCAAGTGCATGTCAAGGATTGGCCAGTCTGATCCACTAGTTCTCAGGGAGAGGGCTGTTGTGCAGGGAGCAGGGAACTCTGGGAATGTGGAGGCCCACCCTACAGACCTGTTCTGGATCAAGAAGAAGTGAACGGGGTCCAGAGCGTCTTCCGAGGGGGTGGCATAGCAGTCCTCCAAGACAACTGCAAATCTGTCCTCCTTGATGTCCTCCACGAAGACCCCCACAAACAGCGGGGCCATTAGGGGCAGGTTGACTTCCCCGGCGGGGTAGGGCTCAGTGTAGCTGGAGTTGCGGTACAACGACATGGTGGCTTTGGTCCAGCCCAACCCCGAGACACGCAGCTCCACCGTGCTGCAAGACACAGAGCCAGCCCAAGTTTTAGGTGTGCACGAGATACCACAAGGGCTTTACCAAAACTCTTCCAAAGCTGTTTCAATCTGTTTTTCAGATCCTTAAAAACTTATTAGCACAAAGGCGGTGCTTTAAAAGCCACATTCACAAATTGTGTTCAATTTCATATTCATTTTCCTTTTCACTAATATAATAGAACATTAAAAGACTACAATTAACCACTTGGCTCTCCAAGTCTGACTTAATTAAGTGAATCTACATAGTTATAGCTGTTTCCCTACTCCCCTCCCACACAAAGAAAGAATAAAACAGGTCTCAAACTTGCCTTAAAGATGAATTGGAGCTTTACAGTTACAGAACTTTTACTCCTTGCCAAACAGATGCTCAGGCCCTAAACTTCTAACTGGAATTGACTGAGCCCAATCTGTATTCGATTTGGCTCCTGTGTTGTTAACCTCTTTATTAGAAACCACCAATCTCAGAGTTATAGATTAAGACATAGCTACCGAGCACAAACTCTGATGACCACCCAGATCTTCCTAGCAGATTAGGGACAACATACTCTTGCTAATAACTAAAATATCTGACCATCTCCTGTCTCCAGATCCATTCGGCGAACTGTACAGGGACTGCACCAAATGTACTGTTCTGAAAGCACATTATCACTACCCAAATAACTGTCTTTCCAGTTTCCACCTGCCAGCAAACATCTGAAACTGTCGAACAGGATCTAGACAAACGAGGAGCGATGTGGTTATTTAATGTGGGAAATCAAACAGTGCCTTTCACGCAGATGTCCTGGCAAGGCTAAAACCATTGAACCCATAGCACAATATTCAAAACCCAGCATGAAGGGCAACATTCATCCACATTACTTTAGCATATTCTGGATGCCTTGTGAGAAGAAAAAGTAGAAAACAAGATCATTTTAAGCATAATTTCCCAAAGCCCATCAATTAGACACCTGCAGTGGGACTGAGAGCACACAGTGACTCTTTCCCTGGACAGGACATAATTTCACCGCAGTGATATTAGAAAAGGGACAGCTTAGATGTTGAATTACATTTTGGCAGGATGTGTTTCAGAGGAGGAAACTGGACTGCTTGGAGAAAACCCACTCAGGCATGAAGAAAACGTGCAAGCTCCACACAGACAGGCTGGCAAGGCTGGACTCAGGAACCCAGGAATGCAGAGCTGTAAGGGAGTCAAACCCAGCACCAAGGCTTACATTCAACTCTTTAAAAACTTACGTTTTAATGGGCTTGACAGCAACCTCGAGGCTCGTCTTCAGGTCCAAAGGATACGCGCAGGAAAATGGGATGCTGACTCTTGGAACCAAGAAGACATTGCCCACCATCTTCCCTTGGATGCTTAAGGCGTTTGTGTAGATGGCATGAGTGCCGTTTGTCTGAAATGAGAGGGGGAACAAAACAATTCACCAAAGATCACAGAGGCGGTTCAGGCTTGCCCTTAACCGAGATCTGAGACTCTCCTCTGTCTGCGCCTGCACAAGAGTTCAGAACGGACTGGGAGGAGTGCTCTGGGTCCTCACCGTCAGGTTGGTTCCACACTCGCCCTCCCTGCGGCCCATCGTCAGCCATGCCATCCCACCCTGCTCCCGGTGGCCCCGACAGCTGCTGTTCGCCAGGTGTGCAGACGAGGTGTTCAGGCCCCTGGCCTCTAACTGGCATTTCATGAGGCCAATCTGTATGAGATTTGGCTCACACTGAAGCTCCGGGGTGAGGTCTGACATTTCTGGAATTGCACAAACATAAAAAAACAATATGCTGTGATCCACATCTGGGAATGGTAGGAGCTGTAATTCTGGTCTGGCTTTATGGATAACCCGGATGATCTCTAGTCTGAATGTATGGATAACCTATGGGATCCCTGGTCTGATTGTTTGGATAACTCAAAGAATCTCTGGTCTGATTGTATGGATAAACCACGGGATCTCTTGTTTCTGATCTGGCAGAATTCCTCTACATAGACGTTGCACACACTTACCATCATTGGCTTTTGAATCTTCGCATTCACAGCTCCACTTGCCTTTGTCATCAGATCTACAGGTTTCGTATTCTTTACAGCTTGCACACACAGCTGTATTCACATCTGAAAGAAGAGAACACCCCAGGAGTCTGTGAAATCACATCGCCAAAAACAGGCCACCATATTCTCAGGAAAATGAGAGAGATTCCTTTTTCAGTTACAGTAGATCACAGTTGTCTTACATTTATTCTTAAATTCCGTTTCTAGATATTCTCTAAACTTCATGGTAGAAGACAGAAATGAGTGTCAGACAGTACCTGCGCAGTAGACTAATGAACAGCCATTTGTGCTTTGAATCTTGTACACGAAATATCCTCCTGGACAGGCTTTAACATGAACTGGATGTCGAAAATTGCAGCAGTCACCAGTCCAGTGGCCACAGGTCTCCCGGCTCACCACTCCGTCTTCTGGCTGTGGATGAGCGCCATTGAGCCACACGGGGGCATGTGTTCCACATTTGTGAGTGGGAACACAGGATTCGGGCATCTGCACGCCGGCTGACCCTAAAAACCGAAACCAGCCATTCAGATTTCTGTCACACCTGAAGGTGCCGTCTGTGTAGTTGGTGGCGCGCCAGGGCTCGTTCAGCACGGCGTAGTGCCGGCAAGGGTCGGCGCAGCGGGAAGAGCCGTTAATCTGCAAGCAGTCTTGCCCCGCTGGGCACATCTGGCCGGAGCACATGAACGTCACGGAGCGGGCGCTGCGCTGCCGGTCGCCCCGCGCCAGGCAATGGAACGAGCCGGCTGCGTTTTCGCAAACGTAAGGGGAGGGGCAGGTCTCCTCGCGGCCGGCGCACTGGTCCACGTCGGCACACCCATCCTGGCTGGACCACTGTTGGCCCGGGGCACAGCACCGCAGGCTGCTGCTGCAATCCGTGATGTTGTAGCAGGTGGCGCCACTGCCCACGAAGCCTTCCCTGCAGCTGCATGTGACAGCCTGGGAGGAGGGCTCAGGGTCCGAGGGAGGCAGGCAGATGGCGTTGTCCGGGCAGTCTGAGCAAGTGCTGAATGTCCCTGCCAAAGCAAAAACAGGGAATACCTGAGCACATGGACAGTACATCAGGAGCCTTCCTGTGTTGGTTGCAACTTGAAATAAACAAACAATTCATGCAATGGCACCTTCTGAAAGTACCAAAAAGTCAATCATGGAGAGACTCGGGTTGATCACAGGCACTGAAATGAATTATGAGGCAGAAGACTGCACCGCCAGCTGTGCAGTTTGTCTGAAAATTGAGACAGTGGGCTGCCAACAGAAGTGTTTAACAATATCCACATCAACACCTGTTCATATTGTTTCAGAAAGGAGATAGCCCATCACGAGCCACTCATGAGCCCACCAAGATACACGTTTTAACCTCTAAGATCTTTTTCTTTTCTCGTGTGCATATTTATGCAAGAAGGCGAATTGCTTTAAGCAAAGCCTGATTCGGACGATCTGCACCATACCTGTAAGGTTAACACAGAAGGCACCAGTAGACAAAAAAAGGAATAAAACCAAACGCCTTATCACCAGCATTCTTGGTTTTCTTAAGACCAGCCTTAAATTCTGCAGTTGTCCAAACCTGAGATGAAAAAGAAGCAAGACTCAGAGGAGCAGTTACTGAGAGAGATGTTTGTTTCGTCCATTGCAATTCTCATGGCACTTAACGTGAGGAACATCTGAGCTGTTAGCACTGAATTTTTTTTTCTTTTATAGGTTATACTAAGCACATACTTGTTTTTTTCAGTGTAAGCAACTAGATTAACACATACTAAAGGACATTAAATTCACCTGTAACCTGATTTACATACAGTAGGTACACTAGCGACTGTGGTTGCCTTCCATTCCACAGTGAAATCACTTCCATCACTTACAAAGAACTATGCTATTTACAATTTTAAAAATCTATCACTCTAGTTGACACAGAAGCCTGACACTTTGTAATTATTACTGAGGGTTCCCTAAACATTGTTTCACAAAACTGTTTGATAGGCTTAAGATAAATATAATTAGTAGAAACGGTTCAAGGTTACAGTTGTTTAATTTAAAACAAATACACTCAGTTTTCAAACATCTGCTCCATCTGCGTGTCTTGCGATTCTGTTTCTGTCAGCTGTGGTTTACCTGGAAAATACACAATTTATGGACTGTAGCATGCCAGAAACAATTATTTTAAAATTATAATTTAATATGCCTCCCTGGGTGAATCTGATTGAAATCCAGGTAACGGTAATTTGAACACCACAAAATGATACTGACATCTAGAATCTGACCACAGCGCAATTAAAATTATTGTTAGTAGATGCTTTCTGTAATAAATACAAGTATTTGTATGATGTACAGTACCTCATGTCTTGCTTTCTACATGACTGACACACATTTTGAACATGTAATAAATACTTATTTTAAGATCTTAATTTTCTTAAATTGGTCTCCCGGAGTTAGGAACTTACCTGTAAGCAGTTGTGCTTCGTCTTTCTTCTCTCCACAGGGTTAAATACCAGCTCTCTGAAGTCAACAGGTGGTGTTTTACCCCTGGTCACAACACTTATCTTTCTGTGATAAAGTTCTTGGCGAATGGTCTGCACTGTAGAGAAATAAAAAGCCAAAGAATTTCATTTGACTAGGTCACTAGCTCTTACTACCCCTGGACTCATCCCACTGTCACCATGGTACAGTGGTACCATCCCACTGGACCACTTTACTCTGAAACAAAAACTGAATGAAAAAGGCACATTCTGTTAGGGACCACATTTATTTCCCATGTGTTCTTAGTACATTGAATTCTCTATACTAGGAATCGGTGCTGTGGTATTGTAAATTCTGTTCATATTTCAGACTTTTGTTTATGCAAACGTTAAAGGGTCTCCAGATCATCAGTATTAAAAACAATTTGTTCTCAATTGGCTTACCTGCTAAATAAAGGGTATTATTATTGGAGGTGGTGTTGCTGCATTACACAAGCAAACCTTTAAACCTATAGGAATAATGAGGGGTACAATCTTCTGCCTTCCAAAAGGCTAAAATATTCCCATAAGCATAACGCTCACGTTTATTTGTTTTCTTAATTCCTGATTTTACCAGGTTGTGAAAACTCTTGTACCTAACCTGTAACTTAAGCTTAAATAAAGTGAAATATCATGATATCTTTAATATGGAAAGAAATATTTCATTTGACATGGAATATGACATTTTGAAAAGATGTTTACTAGGGTTTTTTTTTTATAAAGATTGGCATATTTTAGTTCATATATGGTATTTTAGGTTTTGAGAAAATAAATAATGTCTATCTTTCAAAATTACTTACATTTTCAAGGCACTTTTTACAGACGTTTATGTTTACTCCATCAGGGAAGAAGGTGGCTCTGCTTTTCTGATGTCCACTCACAAGTGGATTTTGAAGTGGGAAAATGATACATTTGTTTCACCCACTCTGGATGTGTCCTGATAAAGGTTTCAGCAGAAAATCATGCCCATTTATTAGGACATACTGTAACTAGTTGTTGTTCATAGGTGTCATGTGCTCTTATCCCACGGTTCTGGCACTAAATAAAATCTCGTTAAACGAGGTCTCGTTAATGGTACACCACGGACGTACAAGCTGTAGGCTTGCTGACAAACAACTTGTATAAAAACAAGGCGAGGTGGAGACAGAGGGGAGGCAGATGGAAGTTGTCTCAGCTTCGACCCTGACCTTGTGCTGAAAACAACAGCACCTTCCTGTGTCCCAGAACACAGGAGGAAAAAGTGATTGACAATCTAGTCAGGACATACTCTTTAACAAACATTTTAAACACTCAAAATCAAAAATGAACACAACAATACACAATCCTGCCCTTGCAGTACTGGGGTCCCTGGATCAATTCTGGACCTGTAGTGTTTCCTCCCACAGTCCAAAGACATACTGGTGGGTTAATTGACCTTTGGGAAAATCGGTGTCAGTGTTTGTGTCTCTGTGGGCCCTGTGATGGGCTGGCATCCCGTCCAGAGTGTATCCTGCCTTGTCCCTTGTCCTTGCCCAGGGATAGGCTCTGACACCTCTGTGGTTAGAAAATGGAAGGAATACATAATTCTGTCACTTACTACATGGTTACAGGAAACCAAGTTTTGGTCCTGGTACATATAAATAAATAAAGGAAAGGTTAAAAATAAGAGATCAGTAGGCTCATAATGCTTTTATGGTTGGTCATTGATCCCAGTCATTCATAAAGCTGTTGCCTGAAGAATGTGTTTGAGCAGGACACTGTGTTGTAGGTGCTGTCTTTTGGATGAGACAGACCAGAGATCATGACTACTGGGTCAATGAAGATCCCTTGGTGCTGTTAGGAGTAGGGTGAGAGCAATATCGTTAAAGCTCACTCTTAATAATAATTCTTAACACTTCTTTGGGATCCTTAAAGATGAGTAGCTTTATATAAATGCAAGCAAATAATTCTAATTTGATTTTTTGCAAACAATGTCTACTCTTTGTTGTCAGTTTCAGTTTCGATTCAGTTTCTTGTGTTCTTGTTTTATCGTATCGTTAATCCTGATGAAGTCGTAGGGGCTAATGTCATCAGCGATCCACACAGGATGATTTTTTTTATCCCTTTGTATACTACCAAATTTCAAAGACATCAACTGCAATTACCTTGAGAAATGTATAATTATGTTGTGTCATACAAATGACAAAGTCCAGCTGTCTGTGAAGTAGAAGTCTCTTTATTTCATACGCATACGGCTTGCAACCACTGAACTTGAAAATAAGTAACTAAAGATGGTCTTTTATATGGCGAAACAAACTAGTTACTACGACATATTCTGAATGAATGATAAGACAACAACACATCCCTATATGGTTATTAATCATATGTAAGTTGCAGACGTTAGTTAGTTCCTTAACTAAAGTTAGTTCTAACTAAAGTTAAAGTTTAACTAAAGTTAAAGTTAGTTCCTTTCATATGTTCTGGGCATACAGCCAGTTTAGACTCATACATGCCCTTTTATCCTATTGACCATATTGGCACAAAGCTGATTTCAAGCCACTAGACGGCATAGTTTGCAAAAATATAAAAATGATATTATTATCTCACTTCCCAGGTGTCTACCTTGTCTCTTAAATTATAAACTCCAGTGTTCAGAGCTAACCTTTGGAGCTCTAACTTGTTGTCAAGCATTCAGATTGTTTTTATCTTGTTGTATTTTTTTCAGAGAGCAAATGCATTGTTCAAAACAGAGCTTTGGTTGTTATTAACATTAAAAATTTAGTTGACTGAGGCTTTTATTTGGAGTGACTTAAATTTACAAGCATCTACACTGCAAACAATTTCATGGGTGCTGATTTTACTAAATAGACACAGAGCAGGTGTGGTTTTGATCGGTTTCTAAACCAATTTCAATCCTGGTCATAGAAGCCTGGTGTGTCCACAGAGGGTCCAGTTCTGGTCGTGGAGAACTGGACCCTCTGTGGACACACCAGAGAGTCTGTGTCTGCACAGTGTCCAGTTCTGGTCCTGCACAGCTGGTGTGTCTGCGGGCTTTTTATACTAGGTTTCTATAAAGCAACAGCATCTGAAGAGCTGGATCAGCTTTGCAACACTCAACCAGCAGCCCACTGAAGCTCAGCAGGTGTGAGTCTGGCCAGTGCCTGGAAGGGAGACTTCCTGGGAAAGCTAATGTTACTGCTGGAAGAGGTGTTAGTGGGGCCGTGTAGGGGTCTGCAGTCTGTGTGGGTCCTTATGCCTTACTATAATGGCAGGGACACTATAAAAAGAAGATGTCCTTTAATAACAATAATGATAACACCTTTGGGGGTGTTAATCCGAGTTTCCTGGCCAAATTCCCCCTAGCCTTCCCCATTCATGGCCTCCTAATAATCCTCATCTATGATTTGGCTTCATTACTCTGCTCTACTCCGCACTGGTATCTGATGTTTGGTGAGCATAGTGGTGTACTTCCAGTACACCATCCAGATAAGTTCTACATAATAGTGGTGGTGGAGAGCATTGCCTGTAAAATGGTATGAATGGTGTGATCACCCATGACATACTGTAAGACATTCTAGAGCAGGAGTTTCCTGCACAGGTGCTGGTTAGACTTAGTCCAGTAAGTCTTACAGGTCACCCTAAATCACCTGTTTTTTTAAATTAAGAAAACCTTTTTTAATTCGGAATTTATTGATCAATTAAGCAAGCAATTTATTTATTAAGCTTAAGGGACCTGTGGTCCTAGAGGGTTGAAGTATTACCGTTTTTTGTCCTAAATTAATTTTAAATTAATTCTTTAATTTGGAAACTTAACAGTTTAAGTAATCACAACTAAATTATTCTGGCTCTTTAGAAACTTGATGGTCTAGTGGCTAGCTGTAAATCTGCAGAAACGAGACTCCGGGAACAAGGTTGGAGACCACAGTTTCAGAAAATGCGTCCTAGTTACCCTAGTAGCATATGCCCCCTAGTGGTCTTTTTTCATTCTTGCACGTTGCAAAGCTCATCAACCAAATACGCGTCCTTACAAAGATGGCCGCTGCCGCCCTGCCAACGCCGGCGACTGCTTTATACGTCAGAGGAAGCGCAGTTCCTTTAATTACGTGTGCTCCATACGGAAGAATACGTCATCTTAAAGGCAAGCAGTGTGAGTTGGAAGTCTACAACAAAATCTCTTTTTGGATAAGCAAAGTGAGTTACGCATTGCGTTGTTTTATTTAAATGAACACTCGTTATGTGTGTATTTGCCATATATTTGATGCGTTTTAATTTCTTAGCAGTTCGAATGGACTGTAATGGCTGTACAGCTTTTGAATGAAATGTGGGGTACAGAATTGAATTGAACTTGGTTTAGAGGTAAATGGTTTCTGTACAGTAATTCCAAGACAGATTGATACAAAACGGTTGCAATGTTAAACCCTTTTCACATGACGCGCCTTTTTGTCTACATTTTCCTCCGGATAATTTACAAACGGAGCCAAGCTGACGTTAGGACTTTAGTAGTTGGCGAAGGCTGGGTCTGGCAAACTTTTAAGATTTCATTGACTAAGCTGAGTTTCTTCTCTTGCCTCTACACTGAAAAACCACAAACGCCCCAGAGATGCTTTGTACTGGATATTCGTGGGCAATAATTATTATCAGGTTGTTATAGGTTGTGAATTCGGCTTTAATGGGATCACAGTATTCTGATTCCATAGAACAGTAAAACAAGCTACATATTGAGCTGCTGTATCAGTGCCGTATAGTAGCTGAGACATAATGGACAGATTCAAGGAACAGTGTTTCTTACGTCCTTGAGAAGTGTGCGGTGGACATTGAGGCTGTATTTTTAAGTCTTGGAATCGTGGACGAGTAGGTGATGCCGAAGTGCGTGGGGCTGAGAGTGGGGAATAACACAGCCAAGCGTGACACAGACTAATAGTCTCTTGACAGCAGGAGCCAGTGACAGCAACACCCAGTCCCTTCCAGTTCCATGTGTGTCTTGGAGCTCTGCATAAAACGGTGTATGCAACTCAGACTTGAAGTTTAAGAGTTTTGATCTTCTCTCTGGGCTGTTTTTGAGATTCTGGGAAACGTGTTGTTTTCAAATAGAAAATTCTGATTTTATAAGAATGAAAATGTATTGCAAAAGCAATTATTTTTAATAATGGTGACTAGTAATAGTAGTTTACTAGTTATCAACTGTTTATTGTTAGTTATTATTTATAGTAATTAACCGGTAATAGCAATCATTTTTAGTTGATTTTTTAATGAACGTCCAGTGTTTTATTTTTAGCAGGGCTTGTATCCATACAGACTTACAGCAACCATGGGACTGATGACACAAGGGATCTGCAGAGTCACTTACATGTGCTGTCTATAACTGGGAAAGCAGGCATACTGTATATAGAGGGAAAATAAGACTCTAGTCTGTGCGACTTGTCCATATTGCCTTCTTTAATGCTATTTTAAATGATTAATGTGGGGATTTACCTTGAAGTTTCTTGTTCCTGGTTTTGAGAACATTTTTCTCGATAAGCACAAATGTAAATTAAAAAAAAACATAAGCCAGAGAACAGAGTTGTAATTCTGGGGTACACACACACACCCATCCGATATTGTAGGGACCCACATGGAGAAGTTACATGTACCCGTGTTTGAAGATTGATTTGCATAGACGCCAGTGCCTCAATATAATTCAATATCTATCAGACCCGTGCATCTTCTTATTTTTGTGTGGTGGGAGCATTGAATTGACATGAGGTCTGTTATTTTGTTTTTTTTTCAGTCTGTGCCAGCAAAACGCTCAATATCATGAGCTCTGAATTAGCTCCCCAGTAATGGTAGAGACCAGTAGCCGGCGTGTGTCTTCCTATGGCCATGTTAATTAACTGCACCTACAATCCCACACGATATCATCTGTAATGTCCATCTATCCTTCCATTTTTTAACAGATGCTTCCAATTCAGGGTCATGGGGGAGCTGGAGCCTATCCTGGTAATCAGTGGGTGCAAGGCAGGGTACACCCTGGGTGGGACACCAGGCACCATACACACAGACACACACTCACAGCAGGGCCAATTTTCCCCAGAGCCAGTTAACCTACCAGTATGGTGTCGGGCTGTGAAAGGAAACTGGAGCACCTAGAGGAAACACATGCAAACTCCACACAGACAGCACCTGCCCACCATGCCGGCCTATAAATATACATATTTATCATACAATCTGAATGGAGTTTTATCCTGAAACGCAGTGTCCTTTGGCAGGCATGCTGGGTAACACTGCTGTCTTACGGTGGGTCCTATTCTAATTTAGGTGCCTTCTGTGTGGAGTTTGCATGTTCCGTGTTATTCGCCTGGTGCTCTGATTCCACAGACGTGCATCTGTGCCCTGCATTGAACCATCCAGGCTCCAGCCCTGCCTTGCCTCTGTTTCCAGGATAGGCCCTGTGTGGCTGTGAGCCTTACAAGAAATAAGCAGCTTTGAGGTAATGGATGGGTGTCATTCCTAAGAACTATTGAAAAGGTGCCTGCAAGACTGGAGAGGTTGGGCCTGGAAGTCATGGTTGTGGTGCTGAGCTAAGGTCTCTGGTCTAGGAATATGAGAAGGGAGGATTCACAAGTTCTTGTCCTGGTCGGTTTTGTTGAGCCAAACCAGTCAGCAGTCGGCAATTCCAGTTTTTGAAAGGTATGGAAAAAGGGAGGTGATGGGTGACTTCAAAATAAAATAGAGCTCCTTACTGAGCTTTGCATTGAGTCACCCACCTGTCTTGAACTTTGAACCGTCATAACTAGGATTAGGAAATAGATGTGCCATCTGTAGCTGCATTGACATTTTTGTGGGGTATGTTTTCATTTTATCTAGTCTCACTGTTACTTATCTAATTTCTGGTTTGTGTTGGGAAGGTATGTGTAGATAAATTGGGGGGGATGCTGTTTTTTATTGGCTCATAGTTATATATCTGTATTGATGTCGTTTACTTGTAGGAGCTCATCCAACAAATTCCATGCAACTGGTTGTTATGGCAATAAAGTATTGAACTTGAGTTTGCAGAGTCTCGGGATCTATGCAGTTAATTCTGAGAGGCCTGAGGTGTTAACCTGATATGTAATAACCTGTATATTCTGTCTTTATTTCTTTTTGTAGGAAGCCTGTATCTTAAATAATGTCGTGGATTAGGGAGGGGGAGCTGACACTGATTGAGAGATTTTCTGCAAATATCTTGAAGGTATGTCTCTTATCTATCGACCACAATGGGAAATGATAACGTTTCACCAAAACAGAGGAGATCTAAAAAAAAACATGAACTGGACTGTGACTACACTTACATAATTTATTTTACATCAGTTTTGAATTAAGTGTGGCTTTTTGATCTTTAGACCTAAAGAAGAGAATTCAGAGATCTGAAACATTCTTTGTTTTGTTCAGATATATGATGAATTTGTAGTGCATTGTATCCGGTAACCCCTTGTTATTAGATCCTTGTAAAAATGTAATTGATTCTATGTACTGAGACATTATCCTGATCAGATCTTAAAGAGTCAATCCCGCATCAGCAGGGTCCCCTTGTCGGAGGGGGATTATTAGGAGGCATAGGAAATTTGGCCAGGACGCCGGAGTTACACCCCTACTCTTTTCGAGAAACACCCTGGGATTTTTAATGACCACAGAGAGTCAGGACCTCGGTTTTACGTCTCATCTGAAAGACGGCGCTTGTTTACAGTATAGTGTCCCCGTCACTATACTGGGGCATTAGGATCCACATGGACTGCAGGGTGAGCGCCCCCTGCTGGCCCCACTAACACCTCTTCCAGCAGCAACCTTAGTTTTTCCCAGGAGGTCTCTCAACCAGGTACTGACCAGGCTCACACCTGCTTAGCTTCAGTGGGCTGCCAGTTGTAAGTTGCAGGGTGACATGGCTGCTGGCCATCTAGCTGCACACCTATGTCATCTGAAATCCCGGGGGCCTGATTTAAATAGCTGCTTAACGCACTAGCCTAAAACTTTCTAAATGAACAGAATCTGATTCGTCTCCCAGTGCTGTGTGGTTGTTTTATTGTAGAGTGTAGCTTTTAATGATCAAAAGTAAAAATCGGCCAGGGGGCCATATCATGGCGTAAGGCGTGCAGAGCAAAAGAGTACCCAGTAAATCCCCCTCCTTTTCTTTCCCAGGCCTCGTGACCTGGGGGAGTTCTGCTAACCCTTCCCATCATTCACCTGGGCACACACTTCTCCCACCTTTCGGGGGGGGGAAGACAGGAAAGCGCAGCTCAGGCCTGGCACAAAGCATTGCCTGACTCTGTTTAGCAGGGTGAGATGGGGCAAGTGCGCTCCAGAGATCAGAAAATTAAGTTTAGCAGTCCTATGGTGGCTGCATTGCTTGAGATCTTTAGGTGAACTTTGGTAAAGGCACCTGTGGGTAGCACTGCACTGAGAGAGGGGTTAATACAGACACTGAGCACTGTGATACTTTCCTTGAGATATGTAGGTAAACTTTGGTGCAGAGCTCCTGTCGATAGCTGCTACTCATTGAGGACAGGCAGTGAAGGTTGATGGCCAAATGAAAAAACAGCTACTTGTTTTTTAAAAAGCTGTTTCAGGATTTCCAAGGTGTGTTTACCCCCCAGGGCGGGGTAATTAATAACACCACCAAAAAGGACTGTTTTAAATGTGTAAAAGTTATAAATATAGGTGCCAGTGCAAGGAAAGGTAGATGGCAAACATCCAAGGATAAAAAAATGCATTAAGTATGCTGTGTGATGTTTTTCAGCAGTTTGAATTTAAACATGATGTAAACACATTGGCACACAGGAAATAAGAATGTTTTTGTAACCTAGAAGAACTAATAGTAATAATGTGATGTATTTGAAAAATGGAGTTGTCTGTTTACAAATGGGAGTACAGGAACATCCAATTTTCCAACAAGGATCTTGAAGTCCTTTACCTGAGCAGAGCTTTCTGGGTAATAGGCGAGCATTCCGAAATGTCAGATTTTGATTGGTTGCTGAAAAATACCCACTTGCTGCATTAGTAGTTTTTTTTAATTTGGCTGATGCTTTTGTCCAAGGTGAATTACAAAAAAACGCGGTACTAATAAAAACACACAGTACAAATTTGTATATAAATATAACAAGTTAGCAATGTAGAAAAGCCGTATTCTAACACAGGAACTTTACATAATTTAAAATAATGATGCCCAGAGAACTTGGCTCAGTATTCCCCTCTGTTCAATATTCAGCACCATGCATCCTCCTGCTTAAAAAACCAGTGGTTTTTAATATTTTAGTGGCTGCTTTAGAGTAAGATGGAAAGTTTTTAACATGATACATTTAGTTTTTCCCCACAGGTCATAAGATAGCAGATGAAGCTAAACCCGTGTTTTTTTTCAGAAAAATCCAAAGAGAATAGCGAAGTTACTTAACTTATCATACGGCACGGCACACGTCTGATGTGATTTGGCCAAGAAAGCAGCAGTGTATTTTATTTTTTTTACTTCCTCCAAAGGCACTGGAGCAGAACATATTCTGGTTGTGCTTTTATTACCTGGGCACACAAGAATTCTAATTATTTGCACACAGGAGCAGAGTGGTGAAAACGTAATTGGGAACGTTTATTAAGACTCCAGGGAGGCTGAAGGCGTTGTCCGGCTTGCTGTGTTCTTCGGTGAGGTTATTGTTGAGGAGACAGGAGGGAAGAGGCAGTGGCACCACCCTCAGAATAAGATACGTCACTCACTCTCCAAAATATGGTCTGAACTACATGTCCAACCTTAGCACTTTGTGGGTTTAATGACTCTAAACCATACTATAAAATCCTCGGTTTACGGTTTTAGGTATTCATATGAAAGAAAACAGATCTTTTATGGCCGATTATCAAACTTTATTGAGACAGAAAATAAAGAAAAGCCTAGAAGAAAAAGAAGACTATTGGACACGGTGCAAGCCTGCGTTCCCTCCTCAGTTGTCCACACCACACCATCCCCTAGGTCAGTCAAATAAAACTGCCCTCACACTACACCAATTACCACAGTAATAATAACCCGAAATAAGAACGCAAAATACAAAACACTGAATATGTTTACACAAATTAAATATGTCTCACAGACAAATGGCACAGGGTAGCCATTCTGAGGGTATAAAGATCAGTAGGCCTTGAAAGGCGGGACTGGGCTGAGAGTTCAACAGGTTTTTGTCGGGTTTTCATTGCTGTATTTCTTTCCTGAATCCCAAATGACATTTGTGCTCTGGGGTCCCGCCGCGCGCGCTCGCTTGCGTTTGGCGTGCTCTGGTGTGTGTGTGGGTCCGCGTGCTCCGCGACTGGCTCACGGATTCGCGCGCTGTCCCACGCCTGTGCTGCAGGCCGGCCCGATGCCCAGACACATCGCCTTCATCATGGACGGCAACCGCCGCTACGCCCGCAAGCGGCACGTGGAGAGGCAGGAGGGCCACACGCAGGGCTTCGACAAGCTGGCGGAGGTGAGGCCTTGCGCGCGTCTGGACGCGGTACAGGAGGCCCCGGCCCCTCTGGGCTCATTCCCCTCCACCCCCGTTTCTCCGTTTCCCCTCTTCCACAGTTGCCGTTGTGAATTCTCTCTTCTTCGGAAGACCAACTAGGACACACACGTTCGAAGGCGCGCTGTCGACTGTGACATGCTGGATTACCTACTCCCAGAGTTCATACGCCCCCAGACTGTTTTGACAGTCAGCACAGCCTGTGTCTCACTTCTCAGGGTTTCTCTTTTTCCCTGGGTTGGCTCCTGATCTGCCTGTTTACTTTCAGTCTGCTCATTTACATTGTACAAATGAAACTTGGACTTGTGGGTCTTTACTACTTGCATGCTGTGAGCTCTGATTGAGATCTGTTACGCTGACATCTCAAGTATCTGATGACAGGCACTCTAATGTATTTGCTTGCTCCTATTGCTAGTCCCTGAATTCTGTAATCCAGAAAATGTTCTAGGTCTCTTTATCAGCACCTTATGACCCATGGAGAAGGGGTCAATCAGTCTAATTAAAAGGGGGAACTGCCCTGTCAAATGTCTTGGCATTATAAGTGTAATCAGAGCATATCTTATAATGCCATGCTTATGGTCTCAAAAACCAATCCTGTCAGCGTGGAGCTTCCAGAGCCACTAAAACCACAGTGTGTCATCTGCAGACACAATAAGACGTATTATAAACTTGGGTATTGTGGAAAAATGTGGAAATGTTTTGGAGAATGCAATTGTCATACAGTGACAAAATTCAGTCTGGACTGCAGTTTGGATCCATCCATCCATTTTCTAGCCACGTTATCCAATTCAGGATCACGTGGGAGCCAGAGCCTCTCCCGGCAGTCAGTGGGCGCAAGACAATAGACAACCTGGACAGGATGCCAGTCCATCACGTGGCAGACAGACACAAACATGCACACACTCACACCAGGGCCAGTTTTCCAGAGCTCTGGGGGGAAACCCACATGAACACGGGAAGAACATACAAGCTCCATGCTGACAGCAGCCCAGGAATTGAACCCAGGGGCACAGGGCTGTGAGGCAGCAATGATAACCACTATGCCACCATGCTGTCCCAGTTTGGATCCATTTATCTTTTTTGCTTTGCACTTAATGCCCCCTTTAAGCCTCTGTTGCACATCTCACATCCTTCTCCCAGCTGTAAGGCTGGTTGCAGCTCAACAAGTTGTTTTATGTCCAGCGTAGAGTGTAGGATCTCATCCAGCTGTGTCTTGATAGAACCCTGTGTATCGGCTTCAACAACATGGCCTGGTAGCCTGGTAGCTTGTTGCACACTCCCACAACTCTTTGTGTAAAGATCTGCCTCCTGTTCTCTGTTTTAAAGGCACTTCCACCTAGTTTCCACTTCCTCCCTGTTGTTTATGTCTCACTGTTCAATTACCCAGTTCAGTACCTTCCGACTCAGACTGGGATTGTGCAATTCCTCTCTCTACTGATAGACGCTGCGCTGGTGTTTAAATCTGGAGATCCAGGAGGTGACTGTCTACGCTTTCAGCATCGAGAACTTCAAGCGCTCCAAGCAGGAGGTGGAAGGGCTGATGGAGCTGGCACGGCAGAAGTTCAGCAGGCTCCTGGAGGAACAGTAAGGGAGCCCAGAGTTCATGTCTTAGGGGTTGGGCTCTTCCGGTTTCCAAAATCTGTCTGGTCATAGCAGAATCCAGTAATTTTGCCCGAAAGCAGAGCTACAGACATGGCGCAGCATTTTTGTTATCACTGGTGCACTGGCATGGTGACTGAAGTTGCAGACAACACCTGAAGTGGTTCTAACTATAATTTTAAAGCTTCTTACAGAGCTGAAGACCTCTGGACCCTAAGAGTGGCAGGGTTCTGGGTTTTTTGTTTCAGCTCTAAACTTAATTGTTGATCTTGTATAATCACATTGTTGCGTAAGCAGTTATATCACCTGTTTTGGGGGGGGTTAATGAATTGTTAGTCAACATCATGCAATATATATATATAGAAATGCACCCTGCTTCCACTGGAGGCTTTGCAGTCTTGGAGTAATGACTGTAACGTCAGTCGCTTTGGAATTAGCTGTGCCTCTCAATTTATATGGTGAAGATCAGGTCATCAGGGACAAGGTGATTTGTTTTATTTTATTTAAAACAAAAGCCGAAGGGCAGAGATTAAGCAGCATCTTGCGGGGGAAAAACATGGAAGAAAAAACGATAGATCTTTCAGGAGAGAAAGCAAAAGAATTTCTTTAAATAACCATATTTTGTGTGTCTAAGGTCAAATCATTTGTTCAAGTTACGTTTTCACATGATTCCATGGTTAGAATAACTTGACAACAAAAAAGGAAAATCAGGTCATGGATTCTTCAGAATTAGTCATTTTCACCTTCTAGTAAATCATTTTCCATATAATCAGTCTTTTCCTTCTTTCCCACTTTCCTCCCTAGGGAGAACCTGGAGAAACATGGGGTCTGTATCCGGGTGCTGGGAGACTTGGCTCTGCTCCCTCGGGACCTCCAAGAGCTCATCGCCCAGGCTGTGCTGGCGACCAAGACCCACAACAAGTGAGCAGAGTCTCGGGACTGACTCACCGACTGGACCGGCCTGCCTCGCGACTGACTCAGCGATTGACTCACCGACTGGACCGGCCTGCCTCGCGACTGACTCAGCGATTGACTCACCGACTGGACCGGCCTGCCTCGCGACTGACTCACCTACTGACTCACCGACTGGACCGGCCTGCCTCGCGACTGACTCGGCGACTGACTCACCGACTGGAGCGGCCTGCCTCGCGACTGACTCACCGACTGGAGCGGCCTGCCTCGCGACTGACTCACCGACTGGAGCGGCCTGCCTCGCGACTGACTCACCGACTGGACCGGCCTGCCTCGTGACTGACTCACCGACTGACTCACCGACTGGACCAGCCTGCCTCGCGACTGACTCACCGACTGACTCACCGACTGGACCGGCCTGCCTCGCGACTGACTCACCTACTGACTCACCGACTGGACCGGCCTGCCTCGTGACTGACTCACCTACTGACTCACCGACTGGACCAGCCTGCCTCGCGACTGACTCACCGACTGACTCACCGACTGGACCGGCCTGCCTCGCGACTGACTCACCTACTGACTCACCGACTGGACCGGCCTGCCTCGCGACTGACTCACCGACTGGACCGGCCTGCCTCGCGACTGACTCACCTACTGGACCGGCCTGCCTCGCGACTGACTCACCGACTGGACGGGCCTGTCTCGCGACTGACTCACCGACTGACTCACCGACTGGACGGGCCTGTCTCGCGACTGACTCACCGACTGGACGGGCCTGTCTCGCGACTGACTCACCGACAGACTGGGCCAGTGTGTCTCGCTGCTGAAGGTCTCAGATTGGACTGGTTTGTCTCCCTACAGTTCCCACTGTTAACTGCTCCCTCTGTTTTCACAAGAATTGAGTCAAGGCTTCTTGAACCCCGATTCTTCCATCCTGTTGTGTTTTGGGACATTTTTGGACAATTGTTTCAGAAGTTAAAGCAATTTAGAAGACGTAATAAGCAAGTTATTGGTTGGTCATTGGTTACTGGTTGGTTTTGGTTAACCCAACAGTATGACTGAATTATTGTGAGAGATTTCCAAAAGACACCCGAGTCACAAGCACTGTGGTGGGAAGCTCTTGGACAGAAGAGTATTGTTGGTTAGACATGTAATTGGATTACATGAGCACTAGGTTTTTTCAAAATGCTTTAAGGTTATATAGTGTTTTTCTTTGTCCATTGTTTTATTATTAGTTTGCATTTTACTTCGGTATTTTTCAGACTTGGCAGTGTTGTTTCATTTCAGAAGAGGTATGACATGCACGGTGTGCATCATTAGCTTGCGTATCTTGTGCGATGTGTAAACTGGTACAGTGGATATAGTATATTGAACTGTGACACGCAGCTACACGGTTTTACTGAGGAGTTCAGGTCATGCCTGGGATTGCTGAGTGCTGTGTGATGTGGGGTTGAAGGAGGTGGTGGTGGGAGAAGCCGAGGAAATGAACAAGAGGTAAATGAAAAACCTTTGTTTTGTAGCAGCAGCAGTTATCTTTTATAGGCAGATTTTGGAAAATAGGCACACAAAACACAGCCCTAAGGTAAAATAAGCAGTGCCTTTTATTTATATGCAATGCTAATGAATTCCAAACAAAGCAAAACTCTCTCAGGGAGCTAACTACATTTCTTTTTTTTTGGTCCGCTCTGTAAAGAGCTGAGCAGCTAAGCTGCTTACTGGTAGCAAAACCCCAAAACAAACAATTTCCAAAATGGTTGCTTCCTCACTCGCTCCCTTCTCCGTCTGATGCATCTGTGAGATTCAGCTTTTCTCTTAGACAGCAGAGGCTGGTGATGAGCAGAGGCTGGTAGCCTCCTCTTCCTGGTTTTAGCTGACACCTGACCAATTGTCTTTCTCAAATTGTGCATGTGACTGAGGACAGCAGGTCATTCCCCATTGCTCTCTGGGAAATGCGGTCCAGACCAGAACCTCCATCTTGTCTCCATCTTCTACCTCTTACAACCTGTAGAGACTGTTCATTTTGTTTTTCTGGTGTGGTCCACAGCCAATTGACCCCTTTTTATCATTTTGTCTTGTGTGCATGTTACAGTACGTCTATCTTTTCGAATTGGACAAGACAAAGGGAAGGAAATAAGCTCTGTGTTTAAGAATTGGCCAGTTGTGGGGAACCCTGTCAAAGGCATTTCAGAAATCTTTTGAGTTCTGTCAGATGCACTATACATCCATTCTTTTTTGGGGTTCTTTAAAAACAAGGGAAAAAATGATTGAGCAGGCTCTGTGGGACTGCTATTCACTGTTCCCATTAACGGCGTCCCTGCTGTTGATGTTGGTGATGGGCGCGCACCAGGCCTCCGGCAAGCTGGTCGGCTCTTCCTCGCTCTCCCCTTGCAGTACCAAGAATGCTTCCTGTGTGCCGAGACACATTCATTACACTCCATCTATCCATCTATTTTCCAACCTCGATATCCTATTCTGGGTCATGGGGGCCAGAGCCTATCCTGGCAAGCAAAGGGACCAAGGCAGGCTACACTCTGGATGGGACACCAGTCTATCACAGGGTCTATACAGACACACTCACACCAGAGCCAGTTTTTCCAGAAGCCAGCTTACCTACCAGTAGTTATTTGGACTGTGGAAGGAAACCAGAGCACTTGGGAGAAAATCCATACAAATGTAAGAAGAACATAAAAACATGCGACAGCACCCCGGAAATTGAACCCTGGGTCCTAGAGTTGTCAGCCAGCAATGCTAAACACCATTGTGCTGCCCTGTATAATACTCAGTTATTTAAAATGTTTTTTTTTTAATTCTCTATATGTGTTTAATTGGTTGAACAGTGCTGTGGACTGCTTTCTCTTAATTTGGAGCACACAGAGCTGCCTTCACAGATGAGCGCTTTTGCAGACCCACAATGCTGCTGGGGCCGGATGCAGATTTTTGTAAAAAACATTCCAAGCACAACACGGTGTCAGGATTTTCATATATAAAGGGTAACAGCCAAGCCTGTGCCCTTTTCAAGTTGTTGCTCTGAGCAAAATACTGCGTGTCCTTTCAATATAAGGGGTTTATATTAAATCACTCATTTAAAACCAGTTAAACAGGCCATGTATCTCAGTGCAGCATTTAACATTTTGCAAGAATTATAATCTGTTAAACCTGTAATATAGCCACTAGGCAAAATAATAAATGTAATTGGAATAATTGAGCATTGCCTTAGATTGACACAGCCGGTGTTTCAAAAGGTGGCAAAGATGTAGGTCTTCCAGATACAAATAAATTCAGAGCACTTTTAGTTTTAGGATTGAAACCGCTTTATACAGAAGAGATAAATGCCTAATAATGCAAAACATATCACTTTAAATGAACTTCATAAAGCAGTTTTTTTTGCCATGGCAGTGTGTTTTTCTTAGCAAAAAAACATTCTGAGCAGAGCAAACCTACTTCAGTTTCGGCCATTGTTGGACATGTTATTACGGCAGCCTCTTGTCTGCCTTATCACACATCCTCCTGCAGTCCTGTGTCTTTGGAGTCCAATAGGAGGGACCATTGTGATTTCTTCGCCAGGTACAGCTGTGGACTGCAGTACTGGCACCCTGCTACTGAAACAGCTATTCTGTGATCTGTGAAGAGCAGTGATTCTTAAACACTATCTGAACTCTGGATGTAATCGTCATCATTACTATTTCTTTTCCACTCACATCAATGGCTGGTAAGGTGCTGTGATAGATAAACTGGTTTAAAACATGAGATGCCAGTACTTACCTTTAACTTTTCATTTTTGTTGCCCCTCCTACTCTCCCAGGTGTTTTCTGAATGTGTGCTTCGCCTACACCTCCAGACACGAGATCAGCTCTGCGGTGAAAGACATGGCCTGGGGTGTGGAGCAGGGGCTCATCAGATCGAGGTGAGAGCATCCGATCTTTTCACTGCTCTGCAGTCTCCTGCATCCTGGATTTTACACCGAGAAAACCAGATAATACTTTCACAAACCATGCTTTATCACTGTGTGGTGTTAACATTTGGGTTAGAGATCAGGTTAGAACTCTGTGTGTGGTTTACTTGCTGGTTAGTGATACTGCTTCATGGAACTTGGGCACAGATATAAAATATATCATAACCTGGGTTAGGTTCTGGACTGGTGACCCATCCAGGGTGAGTGTGTGTAGGTATGTGAGAGTCCTGCGATGGGCTGGTATCCTGTCCAGGGTGTGTATGTGGGTGCCCCGTGATGGGCTGGTGTCCAGGGTGTGTATGTGGGTGTCCTGTGAATTGGCTCCTCACAAACCTTAAGGATGAGAACTGAAATTGGGTGGCCTAGTGGCAGGTGTGGTTTTGTTTCGTGAACCATTTCCTTTACAAACAAACACTACACTTGACTGATTGCAACATGGCTGTTGCAAAATTTCAATGAAATAACCATCCATGCTGTACATAAAAAGCGTTCTCAGTAGTTCTACGAACTCGGCATTTAATATTTATTTCGGGTCAGACAGCAATCCAATATTTGTGGATCAAAAAAGGTGAAATGCTAAGGACAGCATTTTGAACCAAAAAGCTTTCATTGTTAAAGGTGAACTGGAAGCACAATTTTATTAGATGTCATTAATAAATTAATTGACATTATAGATTTTGTTTATTAATTTTGAAATAAGCACAAAATCATGAAAGTACTATATAACTGCCATTTTATTCGCTAACTGCTTTTTACTGGCGATAGCGAAAATTTGCGCAGATTGTGCCATGCCCTTCCTGCTCACTAGTCCCTGCAATAAGTAATGTGATGAAAGAATGAACAAGTACAGGTTGTCCGGCAGACGTTTCACCACAGAAATGTTCCAATGTGATCTGCATGCAGAGTAAACAAATAAGTAGTATTTGTCTGCAAAACCCTCTTGAAGTCAAAAGCAATATTTCTATTGGATTAAAAGAGATGTATCCACAAGCTGCTTTTTACAATGTCACAGGTTTCACCTCTCCGGAAGTTTGGTTGCCTCTTTCTGAGTACCAGAATATGGTGCCGCACAGACCTGCACAGACCTGGAAGTTTGGTCTATTATGTGGTGTAAATTGGAGGTTTTACTGTGTACATTTTACTTTCATTGATGCCCTCATCAATGCTGACTCTTTTGAACCCCAAACTATAAAAACAGCTTTGCAGTTCCCCTTCAAAAGCATTTTGGGCTGCATTTGCAATTTGTAATTGTACATCCTGGTCACAGCAATGAATCCTGTGTGGCTTTAGGTGTTAGTTTGATTTGTTTTTGGATTGAATAATCCAGATGGGACTTTAATGTGGACTTCAAGTTGAATTGAATGGATTCAATTGAGATATTCAGTTCATTCACTTTGGGGAAAAATATAATGAGTTGGATTCTGTGAAAGCCCTTTATGTAATGCATTGAGATTGAGTGGGGAACCTAACCAATGTTTGCCAATTAAGAACAAGCAGTAAAGCTGGGATAGTGCTTAAATGCTAGTTCTGCTTGTACAATTTCTTGCTGTGCCTTGAAGTGGAACCAGGAGATGGAAAGCCGTAGTTCTAATATTCGACTTCTTCAGTTTGCTTGTGTGAGCTTTTCACTTGTGCTGAACCTTTCATTAAGTATGGAAGAACAAAGTTTTTCACCTTAATAGTGCCAGGATACATGTGGACCTTCGCTGGGCTTGCTTTAATTGTTTTCTGCAGTACAGACTTGCATATTTTGTAACTTGTAACTTAACTTTAGGTGAATTGCTATGCTTTTTTTATCTTTCTGCACTGTTTTAAGATTCACACTGTTAATTTGTCCACCTCAGTAACTATTTTGGGTAAAATGTGAATTACTTTTTAAGAGAACACCTGAGCATAGGCTCTGTTAAGGGTCTGTAATAATAAATGTTATCAGGAAGTGAAAATCTCAATTAAATTCTGCAGGGATTTTTTTTTTACTTTTGAGGCAGATGGGAGGAGTAAAACGGAGTGTTTGTTTCATTGCAGTGATGTGTCAGAGTCGCTGCTGGGCAAGTGTCTGTACACCAGTAATTCCCCTGACCCCGACCTGCTCATCAGGACGTCTGGAGAGGTGCGGCTGAGCGACTTCCTCCTGTGGCAGGTAGGGAGGTTCCCCATGTGTTGTCCCCACCAGGGTTGACGTTGCTTCCGGAACCGGACCACCTTCAGCAGGTCAGCTCTGGCTGCAGCCTGGCTCCGGGGCCAGTCGGGAAGTCAGGCTTTAGGACTGGTTGGGAGCTCCAGGTTGCCCTGCTCCCAACTCCAGAACTGCTCAGACTCCAGCCTGGGCCTCATTATAAGTGCTTTGAAAAAAATGATCAGCTATTTGGTGGCTTCCAAAGATAGCATGTGATTTAAATGAACTGGCAGTTAAAGTTTTGGACTTTTATGTAAAATGTACAGCTTTTCACAATGAGTGCCGTGTTTTAAGAGTGTAAATGTTTTGGAAAAAAGAATCTCTGAGTATTGCTAAGTGAGTTAAAACCAGTAGAATGTACGTATTGTTCTGCAGTCTGCACAGATGGCTTATGTTTCTGTGATGACAGCTAGAACATTTGATCACTTGGTCAAACCTTGTAGCCACTTTGTGTAGGCTAATAAGCTACACTGGTGTTGTGGGATCAGCAGGGGGCGCTCCCCTTGCACTCTCTGTGGGTCCTAATCCCCTAGCATAGTGATGAGGACACTGTACTATAAAAAAGGCTCCATTCTTTAGATGAGACCTAAACCCGAGGTCTGTGGTTAGGGTAGGTGAGTTAACCGCAGTGTTCTTGGCAGATTTCCCCTGGCCTTTAGAAGTCATGACCTCCTAGTTATCCTCATCTATGACGGGCTTCATTACTCTGTTATCAGAAAGATAAACCCACCACACAGGGGATTGCACACAGGAAGCGTTTCCTCAACTGGTGGTGATGAAATAATAATGAAAAATGGTTCAGGAGTAGTGGATCGGGTTTTCTAAAATAAAACAAAATTGCAATTATGAATTATATGACTAACATAAACTACAATTAAAAAAATATACATGGCATCCCTTATGGGATTAATTACAAAAGAGAACAAAGACCTAAAAGGTATAACCAACGTTATATATTTGAGCTCTGCAATGATAATACAGCTGTATGTGCATTTAAAGTACAGTATATAACCGATAGTGGTGATAGAGAATAACAGCATTCCTTTCACCATGAAATCAGCAGTAATTAGACCTGCATGCACTGGAACATCCATACATGGAAACTCATTGAAAAGAATCAGTACTAGTAACATATTAAAAGTGTTACAAACAAAGCAGAGCAGTAAACAATATGACATGACAAACTAAACCATCTTGCATCTAAGACACAGTCTCTAAAATACTTTATGATAGTCAATAGTGAGAAACTGACCATTTTAGCCAGCAGTTATATCACCCTGCAGCTCACAACTGGCAACCCACTGAAGGCCAGCAGGTGTGAGCCTGGTCAGTACCTGGATGGGAGACCTCCTGGGAAAAGCTGAGTGGTGTTAGTGGGGCCAGCAGGGGGCGCTCACCCCGTGCTCTATATGGCTCCTAATGCCCCAGTATAGCGACGGGGACACTATACTGTAAAAAGGTGCTGTCCCTCAGTTGAGACGTAAAACCGAGGTCCTGACTCTCAGTGGTCGTTAAAAATCCCAGGGTGTTTTCCGAAAAGAGTAGGGGAGTTACCCCGGCGTCCTGGCCAAATTTCCCATTTACCAGTCCAGTCCTAATAATTCCCAAATATGAACTGGCTTCATTACTCTGCTCTCCTCCCTGAGGAGCTGAGAGCTGAGAGTTGATGTGTGGTGAGCGTTCTGGCGCACTATGGCTGCCGTCGCATCATCCAGGTGGGGCTGCACACTGGTGGTGGTGGAGGGGAGTCCCCACTACCTGTAAAGTGCTTTGAGTGGAGTGTCCAGAAAAGCGCTATATAAGTGTAAGTAATTCATTCATTTTAAATGCATTCACAGTATGAATGCGTGGGGCTGGAAATTTATCTACAGATAAGCATACAATCTTTCCGACATCTCTTCTGAAGTCTGTCATTTATATGTTAAACATCTCGGTTAGATCACAGTGGGTGTGACTCTTCTGTGGCAGACGGGTCCAGTCATGATGGGTAACCTGTTGACTTGATTGTTTTGTGATTGTTGTGTAAACTTGCGTGTTATGTTGCAACAACCATTTGATTAGTTGCAGTGATAACATGGAGACTTTAGCCAGAGGTAGCCATTCCCCAGAAGGACCCCTACAATTGTGTTGTCTTACAGTGCTCTCAGTTTACTTTATTGTCCCAGATGGGGAATTTGCTTTGCAGGCAGGTAAAGTTATAACACATTACACGAGACATTTAACACAAAATATACATTTAACAGATCTAACAGTATTGTAGGGTTCCGGAACTTCAGTGCAGCATGGTTCCGGGCTCCGGAGCTTCAGTGCAGTTCTGTTCCGGGCTCCGGGCTCCGGACTCCGGAGCGTCTGTGCAGTTTGGTTCCAGGCTCCAGGCTCCGGAATTCAGCTGGCAAAAACTGTCCGGCTCTGGTCCCTGAGCAGCTCTGGAGCCAGAGCTTTGCCAGATCTACTTTTCTTTTAATTTAACCAGATTGAAGATCCAAATGTTCTGGAATCCTGCAAGAGGCCAGATAAGATATTGAGATCATGCAGCTTACTAGCAGTCAAATGATGAAGATGAGCAGTATATAATTTCTCTTGTTGTTTCCTAAATTGTCTCCCCAGACCTCGTATTCCTGCTTGGTGTTCCAGTCTGTGTTGTGGCCAGAATATTCCTTCTGGAATCTCTGTGAAGCTATACTGCAGTACCAGCTGAGCTACTGTTCACTGCAGGTACGATAATCTTCATCTTCATCCTTTGGCAGCCTCACTCTACAAAACTGGTCCAGTTTTTTTCCCAGATCCAGATCAGGAGTGCCCGAAATACAAAACTGAATTGAAATCAATTAGCCTCAAAGCTCCAGAGCTTCAGTGCAGCGTGTGATTGATAAATCAGAAGGGCAACAGGGGTGCCCCAGGGCACGAGCTGGGAACCAGAGGTTAAAATAAATTATCCATCCATACATTTTCTAAGCTCTTCATCCAGTACAGGGTTGCAGGTGAGCCGGAGCCTATCTCGGCATGCAATGGGATACATCCACGGACACACACACCAGGGCCATTTCCAGAGACTGCTACAATTTAGAAAGGGAAATTAAAAAACCGGAAATGACATAGCTGACACAGAATGGAGCATGTGCTAACACATATCGATACAACCTTGAGTTTGTGAAGTGAGAGCTCTATGGAAAATATCAACCGGATCTCCAAAGTAATCAGCAAGTTTTAGATATTTACAAGTACATTCCCAATTAGTTTGCTATTATTTTTTTTATTAAATGTTATGTTATATCACTGTGCTGTTTTTAAGTTGCAGATCCTACATCTGCATACAAAGCTAAAAAAATAGTGAGCAAGTTTAGCCCAGCTGTGTATGGGTGTCTGCAGATTTTCATTCTAACTTAGTTACCAACCTCAGTCCTCAGCCAGTTGATTGTGGGTTTAACAGTTTTGCTCTTGAGGTCAAGTACTGGGGCCTTAAGAGACCAGGCAAACCTGGCAGACAAGACAGGCCTTCAGGTCGAGGGCTGAATACCCCTAGTGTAATAATAATAAGAATTGCTTACACTTATATACTGTAGCGCTTTTCTGGACACTCCACTCAAAGCGCTTTACAGGTAATGGGGACTCCCCTCCACCACCGCCAATGTGCAGCCCCACCTGGATGATGCGATGGCAGCCATAGTGCGCCAGAACACTCCCCACACATCAGCGATCAGTGGGGAGGAAAGCAGAGTAATGTAGCCAATTCATAGAGGGGGATAATTGGGAGGCCGTGATTGGTAAGGACCAATGGGAAATTTGGCCAGGACGCTGGGGTTACACCCCTACTCTTTTCGAGAGGCACCCTGGGATTTTTAATGACCACAGAGTCAGGACCTCAGTTTTACGTCTCATCCGAAGGACGGCGCCTGTTTACAGTATAGTGTCCCTATCACTATACTGGGGCATTAGGACCAACATGGACCGCAGGGTGAGCGCCCCCTGCTGGCCCCACTAACACCTCTTCCAGCAGCAGCCTTAGTTCTTCCTTTCAACTGCAGCCTAAGGCTCGCGAATGTCTTGTTACATGTCAGCAGAACAAGGAGTTACCCAGTTTCTGTCCAGAGAAGAGCAGTCAGATCAGTTTTGTCTGACGATGACGGGCAGAAGGAAATGGCCCTGCTGAGTCTTGAAAAGAGAAGACTAAGAGGGGATCTGATTCACATATTCAAAATCCTCCAAGACACTGATAAAGTCAACCCAGAGGATTTCTTCCAAATCAGCAGTGAAACATGAACCAGTGAGGCACAAGTGGAATTGCAACTCTTAACTGAGAACAGCAGGCACTTCTTTACCCAAAGGGTGGTGGGAGTGTGGAACAAGCTGCCCAGCCATTTTGGCTTCTTTCAGTAAACAGCTGAGTGAGACCCTTGGATCAGTTAGCTCCCCACTGACGAGATGGGCCGAACGCCTCCCTGCTGTTCGTCTCGCGCTCTGTGCTTGCGGCTGGACCCGCCCGGCCCGGTCACTGAAGCCGGCTGTTGTCTCACGCCCCTGTCCCTATTGCAGAAAGCCCGAGAGCATCACAGAGAGGAGCAGGCCCGGCAGCAGCTGGAAGCGGACCGGCGCTGCGTGTCCGACCTCCTGCAGCAGAACGGGTCGGGCAGAAGCCCGGATGCCCGGCAGAGGCAGGAGCTGCTGCAGAAGTACACGGTGGAGAGGGAGAGGAGGGTGCAGGGCTTCCTCGGGGCCTTGCAGCAGAGGCGGGACAGCTTCTTCACCGTCTTGAGCGAGGCGTCTTTGGCGTCTGTGAGCGCCTAGCCCCGGCAGAGGCATGGGGGGAGGGGCCCCATTTTTAGTGACATGTAATTGGGAGAGGGTGGGGTGGGGGAGTCAGCTGGAACTACCAACACAATTTTATTTAAATTCTGTATATATGGAGACGAAGGAATTTTACCCCTATGGGGCGTTAAAGAATAAAAGTTCTTCCTGTGCTGACGTGATGAAGGAATTTCTGTCGCTGTGCTCCCTACAGTGTGGAAACGTATCCCTGTGCTGATGTTCCGCCAGTTTTCCGTTTGCTGTCCTCTGGCGGAGGGCTGTTTCTGCTCTGGGGGAAACGCCCTCCGTGGTGTCTGCGGTTGCTGTTCGATCATCGTGTTGTGACCCCCCCGATCACAGCCAGGTGGAGACGGTGGCGTTTATGGATCAAGCCCCTCTCTTCTCTTTTTTGCAGCACTTTTGTACTTTTCAGCAGAGTTTTTGCCGATATGCCATTTGTTCACAAAATGTAAAGCGGTCTTTACTGCAAAAAGCCCTTCATTCTTCACGGCTTCAGCCAGCATTCTAAAGAGCACAGCAAAGGTCTTGTAAGTGTATTACGGTTTGGTTTTAAACCACAACATCTAAAGGCAGTGAATTGAAATTGAAAAGGCAGCGGGTCGTTGTCTTCCCACCTGTGAGGAGCGGTGTGTGTTCTGATGGAAGCTCTCAGGCTGCCAGAGCTCCTGAGGGTTCGGAGATCTCCTGTCTGCTCCAGATCTGCTGAACTGATGTACCTGATCTTCCCAGGAGCACTGTTCTGGCCATCCAGACTCGTGCTCCCCCTGTTAGGAGTGTTTGTTTTGAAGCAGACATGTCCCTGACAGGTTTGCAACAACAGTGTGTTGTGAAAACAACATTGTATATGTTCCTGATGTTTTCTTCATAATACTGAAAGCCATCCTCAACAACTAAGTATGGTCAAGAGGGAGCGGTCAAAGCAGAAGAATGTTTTCGGTTTTGCTAAGCTTGGCTAGCTCGTCGCATGCAAACGCTCGTGCCGGTTAAAACAAGTGACCGGCTCCTACATTGTCGTCCTAACAGCTAGCAATCTTTTCGCCTGGCTGGGGCTGTGCAGTGTTTCCTGTCGGGCGGAACAGGGGAGGGCGGGACGCAGCTCAGACCGCCAGGTTGGCGAGACCTTGGCCAGGCCTCCGAGCCCATGGGCCACGCAGGCTGGATGAGCTTCGGAGCTCCGGCTCTGAAGGCCCAGCTCTCAGCCACGCTCTCCAGGCCAGAGGAGGGGCTGGGGCTTCAGGCTTCAAGTGGGCTTTAAGCTGCTTTGAGAGTGGAGCCTGATAGTCTGAAGGGTCCGTACCCATCCCGGGGTTTCAGTAGATTGTAGCAGTGGGGAGGCTTGACAAGGTTTTGTGGGACCTGTAACTCCCCTGTCTCCTCCCCTTGCATTCTCTAAATGGGCAGGGGCAGGGGCGTGTGCTGTCCTGGATCGGTGTCGCCGGTCCATCGCACTGTTTCATGCAATAGCTGCAGCCCAGGGTGCTGGGGGTGGTTGCAGTGGGCTTCTCCTCTTCCTCTCACGGCAGCGAAGAACACCGTTTCACCGACATGGAGACAGTGGATAAGCGCCAGAGTGGAACATGGCTCTGCCTGTGGGTTTCTCTGGCAGTTGTCCCTCTTTCACCAAAATCAATGGGAGATGGACAGCCTGACTTCTGTGAACTGAACTGTTATTTTTAGCCAAATAAAGTCATTATCCTACCAGCTGCGTGATGCCTGGAAGGTAAGTCCCAGCGAAGACGCACATTTCCATGCGTAAGTGCCCCCTCCACCTATGAAATACACACTTTGAGCTACGTCTTACACATTTTATTAGGACCTCAACCTATCATTTCTAAAATTGACTGTTTTTGTAGCTTAATGTTAATCAATTTCAAGTTATTTTGTCAGGTGAAAGATTTCCCATTGCTATATGAGAGAAAAGATTTAAATGTTGCCTTAAATCAAGTGCTTAAGTCTCTCCTTGATTCTGAAATGACTGAATGTTGTTGGACAGTATAGTACATTTTTGCACCTGGGATGTGGATTGTTTAATTTGTAATTAATTTAAAGTTGAAGTATTTAAATTAAATAGGCAGCAAATGGTAGGATTACAAAGTAGTCCCCGCTGTCGAACACATTGCTGTGTATCTTAAACACTGCAGTCAGTAGTCAAATCCTTCGGGTGTGTAGCACTGTATCGTCATAAATGTAACTCAGCAGCGCCATACCGAGCGCCCCGTCCACGCCGAGCACTGCAACTGCATAAAAAAGGCGCCTGTCTCTTTAAGGGAGGTGCTACACCCCCTAGCACGTGATGCGGTTTCCAGCCAATGCCTGCGTCCGAGATGCAAAAATCTGGTTCAAACCGGTTTCCATCTTATATTTCTATATAAAAACTTTATAAAAGATACAGCCATTATATTACATTTACCATTGCTTAACGGTTTCCTCCGGACCTGCCCGCAGCGGTGAACGTGCTTTCCTTTTCTCCTAGTTGTGTTGCAAGTGAAAGCGGTTAAGATGCCTAAAAGAAAGGTATGAAAATACAGCAACTGTATCGTATAGCAACTATCCATATTGTTAATGTATATTTTGAAATTACCGAGCTTGTTTTTTTCGTGCAGTAGAAACTCCTTTACCTCTTGCAAGCGTTTTGCAGCATTTTAAGATGAGACATCTGCACTGTCAAAATTATGAAGAATATTTCCGAAAATGTCATTTCGCTTTTAAAAATTATTTGTTTTTGTTCCTTTTAATTTTTAAATACATGCGTGGTAGTTAATTTAAAAAAATAAGTTGCACTGGGGTCTTGGCGCGCTGTGATGTGGTTAGACACCGCTCTCCGGCTGGGCATTGGCACAATTTTAAGAGCTGCGTTTTATCTTTTTTTTTTTACAGCACACGTCCTTATTTTTCCTCATCTGTATCTCAAATGTGCGCATGACCTTATATTTATTTGATCACAAATTGTAAATTTTGAAATGTTTGTAGGTTATCTCAAATATTTTACAAGCGTCGTTAGAAGTTTGGTTTTTAATTTTTTTAATGCATCGATTAAAAAATAAAGTAATCTTGAGGAATTATTAACTAAGATAAATGTAAAATTACAATTTTTTTAGAAAAATGTATTTTTTCGGCACAGCACATTAGGACCGCGTTATTAAGCAATTTTTTTATTTTCTCGATTGCTTGCTGGTCTTCAAGCTACCTACTCGGTTTTATTCGGGCTGCCATCTTTGTTATTGTTGTTTCGGTCAAACTAACGCTTAGTTGGGAAAATGAAATTATTTTATTACGAAGGCCTTTCCTGAGACATTTATATTCAATTCGGGTGGTTGAATAATTAGTTGGTCGATTTCTTTTTTATTCCTGGGGTAAATATTAATTATGAACATTTACTACAAAAGCAGGGGTCGGTCAAGTTGACTTTAACCCGAGTTTGTTGCCAGGCGCTTCGTCTTTCGAAATTAAAAATAGACGACTTGGGTTTTTTTTTTCCTGTTGGTGTTTTTGTGTTAATATGAAGTGGGCGGTTTCGCCGTGCAGTGCAGCTTTCCTTCTCCATAAGTCAGAACGAAAAAGAGCACGTTTACACTAAAGTCCGAGGGAAAAAAATGGGTGTTAAAAAATAAATCTTGTGGAGTGCGTCTCCTTCGCCGTGTGAGGGTCTTAGGAGAAATAACGGTTGTGCAGAAAGTGCAGTTTTCTTTTGTTCAGCGGTATTTCTGGGCAGGAGCGCGCGCTGACAGGAATAAAGGAGGCGCGCAGGGCTCGAGCACCAGATTTGAATTTGAATATGGGCGGGAGATTTTCAACCGCCAACTCAGCGGCCGCCAAAAACAGTGCCGCGGAAGTGCGGCCGCAGCTGCTGGGACGCGGAAAGTGATGATGTGCACTTATGCGTTTTCGATAAAACCGATCTTATATCTGATTAAGTTTGATATGAAACTGTTCAAAAGATAAAACATGTAAAAGACCACCCTGGGACCTCATTAATATGCATTATTTGCCAGGTATCCTTCATCCGTTGAACTTGCCGCTAAATTATAGAAGTTTTATAAAAGCAGTAGGTTCTGATTGCAACATGATTGATAAAAATAAAGTTTTAATATGAAAGGATAAAAACAAACGGCTTTTTAGTCCATCGTATATTTATAAATACACATTTTGGGTTATTCGATTTTTTTAAAGGGTTTTTTAAACAATTTTATATTGCAGGTAAATGAATTGACGTTTCTAAATGAATCGATTGTAAATCTTGTAGGTTATTGGTTTCTTGTGGAGCGTTTTGCAACTTAAGTGCAATCCACAAAACAACTGTTAAAATGTCTTTAAGCTTTTATTTTTAGTTGACTAACTTTATATAACAACATTTCTTTTTTTTTTTAGATGGAAGTAGATAAATCTACCAAGTCCAAGGAAGAGGTTGGTAATGACATTTTAAGTTTCCAGAAGAGACATTTTCAGTTTTTATTGGCTGTAATCGAAAGTGTTCTCATCAGTTGTGTATGTTCTTTTTCGTCTGTTTTGCCAATCTAGCCATTATCAATTATGTAGATTTTGCATGTCATTGCTCTGTATTGATCTGGTCTTAATATTTTTTCACATACCACACACATCCCGTGAAGAATAAGCACACTGAATCACAGTTTCGCTCATCATATGCAGTTTGTGTTCTAGGCAGAAAAACTTGGTTGTGTCTAGCCTGATGTAACTACTTGTTCAAAAACTGACCCCCATATAAGCCTCAGTGAAGTTAGACTTTTTAATGTTTTATCAGTTTTTAGTTACGATTGAAACTAAGAGGTTTCTAATGTTTTTCTCTTTTCCCCCTATATCACAGCCAAGACGTTCTGCAAGGTTGTTGGCTGTAAGTATGTTTTTAAACCTTTGGGGTGCTCTGGAGAAGATTTCTTGAACACTTGGTTACTTGAACTTTTGTGACGTGTTTCAGTGGTAAAATTGCTAGTGATTCAGCAGATGTGATCAGAAATTGTGCAAAAATGTGTTATAGTTTTCTTCACCTTTCCTTTCACAGTGTTGATTTTGTATCTTTTTAAACTGAAAAACTCATCATATGGGGTCTGGAGTTAATTAGTGATGGATACTAAATGGTTTTGTGCAGTAACTTCAGTATTTTTAATATTTGTTATTTGGTTACTAGAAACCTGCTCCGCCAAAGCCTGAGCCCAAACCCAAAAAGACTGCACCTAAGGTATGGCATCTACTTCTTTACATAGTACTGTCAACTGAAAAATGTGGTAATCGTTCAAATGTTTGTTTGGCATAGGGAAAATATAAAAATGGATTGTGTTTTACAGTTGATTGAGTGCAGGTTGGATTAATTTTTTGGTGCCTTGTCGAGTGGTAGGATGCCAGATGAATGTGATATTGGGAGCCAGGGATACTCCTGCAGTTTCAAGGAGGGGAAATCCTTTGTTCATTTTTTTTTTTTGCTTAAACATTGGCAACAAATGAGCAGTTACTGCTTGTTGTTACTCTCATGTGTTTTATAGGCAGTGCGTTACTGCAAGCACCAACCACTACCGGATAGCGTTTTGGTTGTATTCGTAAATATTTTACTTTGATCTGAAACAATGAAGTTTCTTCAGCTGTCACTCTTTTGTTTTAAATACCCTAACAGACTTCTGTGGGACAGTGCCTGAAAGTTACACTTTACATCATCACAATGTATTTTGTAATCGGAACACACTGTTGCATGTGCAAGTGATCTCCCATGTCCTGTAATTCCAGTGGCTAAATTTGTTTTCATGGCAGTGAAAATAAAGAAACAAGACATATTAAAGAGGGTGGAATGGGAGAATATACAATCCTAATAATCGCTTTCATCAAGTTTTAACAGCCAAATGAAATGCAGAACAACTATAGGAAACTATATATCGTAAGAAACAACACGACCTCTACTTCAAGACTGAATATTTAAATCCCAATCTGGCAGTACAATATTTACATGAAAGACCATTTTCCTGATTGAGTAGGATACATGATGTTGTCAACATAATGAACGGATACTGCACGTTTGTCTTTTTTACAGTGAAAATATTATTACATATCTTATATTTCATAGGATTGCCTAAATAAAACAACCCTGCATCATTACAGTAAAACACCAAAAGAATTTTCCAAACACGCGATTCCATTACTGAGATATCCCCGTTGCGGTGTCTCCAGTCCTTCCTGGTATGATAAAAGCTGCAAATGATTAGTGGTGTGTTTTGCTGCTTCAGTAGCTGAACTAGCTGTCACTCAGTGAAACTCTGACCATTACAGATTTAGAAGAAGTCTAAAGTTGCCCAGTGATATGTTGAGGCTGTCTGTAGTCTAATCCAGTGATGATCTATCAACACATATAACCTTTCAGACCCACTTCAATAAGAAAGAGCAAGCGCATCAGTACACAGCAGCGAAAGTTAAAAACTGTTCTGTGACACCTTTTCACGTCCGTTGCTTGAAAAAAACAAAGAAAGTGGCATGCAGAGAACCAAAGGAGTAGGATAAGGACAGTATTCCTGAAGTTTGCGATGAGATTTGCAAGACTGACAGCGATGCTGAAAACGGTGAGCTCTCTGTTCTGGAGAGCACCAATTCAATCTCCAAAGCAGCATTTGAAGATGGATTAGATCCACTTCAGGATTGGTAAGTATAATATTATTCATGTAATAATAAACACCATAAATAGCATTATAATTACTCTAGATGTGATTGTTATGCATATTTTTAAATATGCGTGTTTTAATGTAAATATTACTATTTGAGTCACACAGTGTACATAGAAATACATTTTAGCATGTATTGTCATCTGTAATCTACCAAAAAGTTTTTAGATTTGCATTTTACATTTTTTTTACATTAGATTAATTGTTTTCTTAGCTTTTCAATGGCCAAGGTGTTCCTTTGTGTCACCTGTCCATCAGATAGAGATGAAAGAAACATGTCTTCTGTAGTTCAATGAAAATAATGGAAATTTCCAATTATGTTTTTTTCTAAATTTCATTTTTTTATTTTCAGTGAAGAGATTGAAGAAGACACCCCCACTACCTCAACTTATCTGAGTACTAATGCTCCTCTGAGGAAGAGAAGGCAATTTGATTCCTACACCTTATCCTTGTAGCCCACCACCCATGTATGCAGAACCATTGGTGTGCAGCAGGGTGAGCTCAGTCTCAGACTTTGAGGAAAGGTGGAAAAGTGCAAGGGAAGAAGATGTGAAACCTGTGTAGTTCCGCTTCTGTCCAGCATGTACACCTGGACCACAACTGGACACCACAAAGAAGTATTCCCCGCTAGATCTTTTCCACCCTTTTTTCAGTATGAATGTTGTACAAAGTCTGTGTATAAACACAAATAAATACGCTGAGCAGAAGGCTAAGGGAAAACAAGACCATTGGTTCCTGTTTCAGTGAAGGAATGTATCAGTTTCATTGGTAGTATAATTTTCATGGGGCTCCTAACAGCTCATAGTGTGAGAGATTACTGGAGTCCGCGTAGGCCATATGGAATTCCATTCTGCTGTAGTGTTATGTCCAGGAAAAGATTTGAAGCCATCTCCTGGAATCTACACATAAGTGATCCAGAGGAAGATCAAAAAAATAATCAGACAAGAGGAACTCAAAAACACGAGAGCCTTTTCCATCTCAGACCTCTTTTGGATTCCTTGCTCTTAGCCTGTCGGATATACTATCACCCCCGAAGGCAAAGCCAGCAAAATGGGGCTTCAAGCTGTTTGTGCTGGCAGATTCCAACAGTGGATACACCTGTGACTTCAGTATCTACACAAGGAAATCTCAGATTGCTTTTGGTAAAGGACTGAGGTATGATTGTGTTATGAACCTTATAAAGGTGTCATACTTAGGCACAGGGCGCCATTTGTATGTTTACAATTTTTACACCAGCACAGAACTGTTTCGAGAGCTTTACAAACAGAAGTTTGGAGCTTGTGGAACAATAAGGCAGAATTCTCGGGGCTTCCCATACACAAAAGAAAATTATCTCCCTAAAGATAAAAGAGGGACATTGCGCTGAATAAGGAGTGGTGAACTGCTGTTCACCAAATGGATGGACACACATGAAGTGACAGTGTGCAGTTCCATCCATAAAGCATACAAAGGAGAAACAGTCCAGCGATGAGTGAAGAACCAAGATGGGACTTGGAGGGTGAAGTCTGTACCTGTCCCTGAGCCAATCAAGGCCTACAGTCAGCACATGGGAGATGTGGATTTGTCAGATGCCCTTATTAAACATTACATCACGGCACAGAAAACCATGAGTTGGTACAAGAAACTTTTCTATCACCTCGTTGACATAGCTGCTGTTAATAGTTTGATCCTTCACAAGGAACTCTCAAGATTCAGAAATATCGAGCACTTACTCAAAAAGGTTTCAGAGAATTGCTGTGTATACAGCTTGTTGACAACGAGGGTTGAGGAGCAGGAGAAGAACTGTCCAAGCACTGAAAAACCGGCACTGTGTGTCCCTGTAGCCATCACAGAGGGTATGGTACTAAAGTCCTGTTTGAAGTCCACCATTCGATGTAAATATTGTGTTCTATGCACTGAGGAAAAACGCAGGATGAAAACGCCCTGGAGGTTTGAAGGTTGCAACGTACCTTTATGCTTAATTGTTGACAGAAACTGCTTCAAAAAGTGGCACATACGTCTGAAAAAGAAGTAGGACCTTTGAGCACTTCGGCCTTGTGGAACAGGAGCCACTGCTGGCACCAAAAAATCTAAAAAAAGACTTCAGCAACAAATAATGCCGCAGTTCACTGTGTGCACTTAGTGTTGTTTGAATATGTACGATGTTATGTACTTTATGGATTTAAATATTTTGGTCCATTTTGTGCTTATCATGTTTCTTTTTTACGTATTGTTTTGAAAAGTAAATTTTGGTCGAGTAAACACTAATTTGAAAGAAAAGCCTCATTATTTTTCTTTTAGACATTTGCACCATTTCAAACATGTCAGCGACAAAACTACTGTTGGCTACATGGACATTCCAAACTTCAAGTGGTTTGATTAGTTTAGGGAATTTGATTGTCTTACTGTTTGCATTTTTTTTAAGTAGCGAACAAAGGTAAAGATGGCTGTGGAGACCATGAGTCTGTTGGCCGGCTTGTCTTGAAAGGATTAAAACAAGCTTATCATTACCTAGTAAAGATGCATAGCTTGTTTGTAAATATTGTGACTTGTATGTTGTGTGTTGCTTAGTGTGTGAATTGCATTATTAAATGTTTTAAAAAAAGATGGACTACCTTGAAAGGCTGAGAAAAGCTTATTTTGAAAGACTAAAAAAACCTTGTTAGGTTAGTAATATCACTACTTATACTGATGGAAATACATAACAAGACTAATGAGTTAACAGAAAAAAAGTGTCTTTTCAGCTGTGGCATATGAATTGAGGGTATTTGTCATGCATACGTATTGGTACATTACTGGCCCCTTAAACCTCTCCAAGAAGGCCTCTTTCTATGAAAATTTACCTTTATGCAATTACAAAAATCACATGCCAGAAGGTAACATCGTTAATAAAACTTGTGTAAAAGTGGTCATAAAGATTTGCCCAATTTTACATTTTGGAGATGTCTGGAGACCGACCCTTAGACCTGGCTTTATGAAACCTCACGCAGAATTTGATATCTTTGTTCTGTCAGTTTCAGATTCAGATACCCTAAATAGTAGGCATATTTGAGAAAAAATCTGGGACTTGAAATGTGCAGCACACCTTTAACAGTCACAAAGTAACTTTTGAAGAAAGAAAAATAAAAACATTTTGTTTGTTTTTTTCTTTTGGATATTGATGCCCAAGGGGTTACCTTGAATTGAGTCCCTGGACCAGGCCTGTTCTGTTTATACTTTCCAAAATAATGCGAGATGTTTAAAGGCACATCTCTTCTAGGCAGAAGTGGCCTGTAAGGGGCTAGCGGTTTAGTTCAGTTTTAACTGTTCTGTTGGTACTTCTTTAAATTTATTCTTTCAGTGAAATAAAATACATTAAAATTGTAGCTGATTTGTTCATATGTTCTGTAATCTCCAGTGTGTTTCCTGTACTGTATTTAAGAAGTATTTTGTTTTGCAGAAGGCAGTTAAAGGGAAAAAGGGGAAAGGTGATGCTGGAAACAACCCTGCTGAAAATGGTGATGCCAAGACGGATCAGGTAAGTGATCCGCTCACACCTTATACACACCCATTAGTGATTTGTGTTAAAAGAGACGGTTTGATCTCAGGCTGCCTCCAGGACTACAGTAGGCTGATTGCTTGGTGATTGCCCTCTCCCCTTTTGTCCTTGTTTACCCCCCTGACCACTGACCACAGTGTGCTGTCTACATTTGGTAACATCCTTGAAATCAAGAGGTAATTTCACTGGACTGTGGTTTTTGTAGCTGGACTATGTCTTCACTACAGATAAGAACAGGAAATAAATTAATAGTCTGCACTGGTGAACTCTTGACTGCAGTAGTAGGCTTATCTATGTTCTTTGCTGTAACATGTTGTATGATCAAAAACACAATTATTAGGATTACAGAATGTTGTTTAAAACATAAGTTATAAATAGGAAAACTCATTTTTACACATATGCACTCCCCAGTTGCTAGGATAGGTTAGTGTATAATTAAAACTGAAAGCTTTAGATGTGTGTTTGCCATATTTGTTTTTGCTGAAATTCTAGATATGCTCTCAATGCCTGGATTTAAGTATTTTCCATTTTATTTTATTCTATTAGATTCTTCCATTTCAATTTGATCAGATTCTATTACAGAACAAAAAAGTGGTTTAAACTTAATTTTGTCCTCAAATTCAAGAGAGTACATGTGTAATAGTAATGTTTTGTGTACTGGCTTCTTTTAGCCTAGTTTATCAACCACAAATACATCTGAAGTTTTACAGATCGCTTGATGCTGTGACAGAGAACTTGATCCTGTGAAGTAGAACAGCCGTATTTGATAACACTTCACCCTCAATTTCTTCACTTCATCAGCTTCTGAAGTTTTATAGTAGACTTTTTGAGTGAAGAAAATTAGATTTCACTCTAGCGTTTTCTATTTCATTTTACTGTGTACTTATTAGTCAAGTGGATAAATCTTTTCAAGAGGTGAAATTGTATGTAACTGCAGAGTTGTATTTTTCTCCCTGAATATCTCTCTCCCTTTGCCCCACAAGCTTACCTGCAAAGCTGAATTGCAGTTTAGAATTTCAGAGTCCTCAAATGATCAGATTGATACCTCTGAAAGTGTCACAAATATATTAACTTTGCAAAACTTTGTTCTATTAACAGTGAAATTGCATTTTAATGTTGATAAGAACTGGAAAATACGGATGTGACATTTGTTCTCAATACAGAAGTAATCCCAAAAAATCTCATTTTACAAAGGTGCAGACAGTGCAGTCTCATTGACCTTGAAATTTCCAGCAGAAAAAAATGTTAATGGTTCCTAGAATGAACACCTAAACATCAGTACATCCAAATAGAGGAGAATGGAAAATATTTTAAACACAATTGGTATAAACTCACAGTTTGGTCTATGAAAGCACAGAAAGTTTAAATTCGTTGGTGTATCTAAATAGGATTTTTTCAAAAGGTGTCTGGAAGTTCAGAATTACATTCACTTTTTAACCTTAATGATAATGATACTGACTGCTGTATTTGGCTGAATTCAGCGACAAGAGATTTTTGTCCTGTCCAGTAGTGTTTTATATGTGGTGTCTGACTCAGTGATAAACCTTTGTTATTTTTATAGGCACAGAAGACCGAGTCGGCTGGCGACGCCAAGTAAACTGCGTTTTAATCTTTTGATAATTCTATGTACTTGGTGACTGTACAGTTTGAAATAACTATTTTTTATCAAGTTTTATATAAAAATGCAGTTGTTAGAAATCCATTGTTAGCTTACATTTGATGTATTTGAAACTGTGTGCAAAAGGGGTTATTGTTAGTTTAAAACTTTTTTTATGCCATTGTTAGAAAAACTCCGTCCGTACAATGTTAAAGCAAGGTTGTGCCCTTTGTAATAAAGTTTAAAAACTGCTGAATGTTGATTTTTTTCTCTACATTTTGGTTTTTAAAATACAAGTTTAAATACCAAACCTTATCATAAGGCAGCTAACTTATATTTTTAAAAAGTAGATGTTGAAGGGATAACCTTTTTCCCTATCAGATGTTTTTTTTAATAAATATATAATTTCAGCTAAGTAGATACAAATGTGTAGTTTAAAATCCAAGCACATCCACATATAATGAAAGTAAAGAACAGCAGGAATGGCAAAAAAGTAAAAAAAAAACAACCCTCTTGTTAAATTTAAAATGTGAACTTAACGTCTTTTTAAACCGATGGAGTTGTTTTGTTTTTGTAGAGATTGGAAGGAAGCTTCAGGCAGCCTCCCAAAAATCGTGACGTTCTTTGCAAGTTTGCATTAATAAAAGAAATACAGAAAAGTCTCTTTGGCTTGGTTATTTGGAATTTGTGTGCGTTTTTGTGAAATGGCATAAAAATTGTATTTTGTTTCTCTTGTTCACTACTGTATCACAACAGGAATTAAATGTTACAGTGTCTTGAATAAGCCCTACAATTGTAATCAACAGTTGTAATAAAGCCATGTTTCATAGTTTTCTCATTTATCCAAATGGTCTGAGCAGTATAAGTTCACATATTTTACTGAACTTGTATTACTTGAGATAAAAATGCAGTGCAAGTTTTGTAAGACATTAGGTAAAAAATATTCAGGGGATACATCAAAGGAGTATTTGAAAGTTGAAAGGTTAATTTACTATGCTTCCCCAACATATTTTTCTGACCTTGGTTTATTGTCAATTATTTGGGTTGTTTCATGAAGATTAGTTTCTCTAAAGCGCACACACACCTCTAATTTAACATACTTTTCTCAGCAACCCAGTCATTTGTGTTTAAATGCACAGCCAACTATATTGGGGTAGAAGTATCTGTCTTTATATCAAATAATTATTAAAATACATTTGAACTGTAACAATTTGAAACTTATTTAAAGCATTTATGTTACATGGCTTTAGCAAGATTTGTTTAGATTAACTCACTGTTGTATAAATACTAAAGTGCTTGTTAAATCAGTATCTGTTCAGTAATGTAAAATAATGGGGTGGAAGGACATTGAAAGTCATTTTTTAATTGAAGGCACTAGTTTAGACATCAGGAGAAAAAAATATTTAAACTCATAAAAGGTCCTTCCAGTTCTGAGTAAAACTAGTGAAATGTGTTTTTAAAATCTTCATCCTGAGTCTGCAAGAAGAATTTTAGAATAAAAAGTCTTCTACCTTTTTAAAGCACAATGAATTGTAAGTAGTTCAGGTGGGTAGCTGCATCAGCATGCGTAGGCTGCAAAGGAACAAGTAATAGGTTTATTCCATGCTGAAAAAAAGAAAAAACGTTTCGGCCGTGGAACCTTCTTCAGGTGTTTTTCTTTTTTTAGCATGGAATAAACCTATTACTTGATGAATTGTAAGTATATTATTGGTTGAAGTCTTATCTTCCAGTGCATAAATTGTAGATTAAAAACTTTGAAAGACATTTTTTCTATCTTGGGAAGAGGTTTATCTTGTTATAGCAAAGTTAAAAGGTTTAGAATATAACTTATCAGTTTTAGGTATAGTGCCTTATTTTAGAAAGGCCCTGAGCTAACAGCAAAAATAAGAAAAGGTTTATATATTTGGCAGCAAGGCCTTTAATGTGAAACAGCTAGAATTCTCAGGAGAGAAACAGGTGGATGTCTAACTACAGCACTTAACTGGAGAGATGGTGCTAATTGGCTGCCACTGCAGGTCACAGGAGTTAATATATTGGTCAATATTCTGAGCCCTAGTTAACAATCTCAACCCAGCCAGTTTTGTCACTATGCCACTTGTGCACTACTGCTCAGGATATGTCTCATGACTTGAGCTCAATGCCAGGTTCAACCTGAGGTTTGACACATTTGGGAGTGCCTGCTTTTTATTTACAGGGGCATAAGAGAAGCTCAAAAGTGAAATTTCCCATAGATTTTTTGACTGTAGAGCATACCTCGGCAACATTCTGTGGTTGGAGAATCCGTTTTCAAGAAATCCCTTTCAATAAGGACCCCCAGTTTAATCTTAAAGCAAATGAATGTATCATTTTTGGTGTAAATGTAATTGCAGGTTGAACATCTAATAAATGTAACCAATAATACGCTATTAAGCAAATCTGAAAACTCGGTTTCATATTCCACTAGATTAAGAATGGAACTCTTCCCTTTGGGATTTCCTGGAAATCTGTGATTTCTGTGATTTGTTATTGGTTAAATTGTCTAGATGTAGTATCCATAGTCCAAACAGTAAGTTTTTGGTCACTCACAGTTGGCAGCATGTTCTAGTGGCCTATTGTTTACAGTATTGTGATGAGTCCATGGGAGCCACTTGTTCTTGAGAATGGAAAAGTGTCCTTTTGAATCTGACCACCTTTCAGTAAAAAGTTTTGCCACTAACAAAAACAACTATCGCACTTGCCTTGAGGCAACTGGGATGGTAACTGGCCGAACAGGTTTTTTCTGAACATTTTTATGTGTCTATTAAACGTCACATTTACGTTCTAGCAAGAGTAATGTTTTAAATAATGATGTCAAAGCACTTTGTTTTACAAATACTTTTTAAAAAGTTTTAGAAGCTGTGCTCATTGAAATCATTGATTTATTAAAAAAGAGCAGAAAATACAATTGCAAGATACCTGTCAATTTTCATAAAATCTTCTTAAACTTGTTTTGATTGCATTCTTGATTGCTAAAAATCAACTTCATTTTTCATTGCTTTAAGAAAGTAGCCATTGAGCAATGAACAGAAAAGTTTTGAATTTTTTTAGTAGGTATACTAGGAATTTATTTTTAGTGCCCATTAAATACAGTTGGGTATTTACATGTGATACTAGCAATTTATGGCAGAATCCAAGGGTATGTGACTCCTAAAAGGAAATCGTCATAAATCAATTATCTCTTTAATAATAATAATAATTGCTTACACTTATATAGCGCTTTTCTGGACACTCCACTCAAAGCGCTTTACAGGTAATGGGGACTCCCCTCCACCACCACCAATGTGTAGCATCCACCTGGATGATGCGACGGCAGCCATAGTGCGCCAGAACGCTCACCACACATCAGCTATCAGTGGGGAGGAGAGCAGAGTAATGTAGCCAATTCATAGAGGGGGAGTATTAGGAGGCCATGATTGGTAAGGGCCAATTGGAAATTTGGCCAGGACACCGGGGTTACACCCCTACTCTTTTCGAGAATCGCCCTGGGATTTTTAATGACCTCGGTTTTACGTCTCATCCGAAGGACGGCGCCTGTTTACAGTATAGTGTCCCCATCACTATACTGGGGCATTAGGACCCACATGGACCACAGGGTGAGCGCCCCCTGCTGGCCCCACTAACACCTCTTCCAGCAGCAACCTAGTTTTTCCCAGGAGGTCTCCCATCCAGGTACTGACCAGGCTCACACCTGCTTAGCTTCAGTGGGTTGCCAGTTGTGAGTTGCAGGGTGATATGGCTGATATGGTGATAAGGCTTTAGTGTGCTTATAAAACATTCAGGTGTTTTCTGAAGGATAACAGGTTAGGGAATGACATTTACTGTATCGCATGTTTTAACCCAACTATCCCTCCATTTTTCTTACCAAGTAGCGTTTTGTGTTAATTAAACAAGGGCAGTGTTTCAGCTTGCTTAGGAGCCCTTTGCCCAATTTTGATCCAGCCAGTAACTTAACAGGCGTCCTGCAACCCTGAATTGCGGTTTAGTAAATGGGTGGACAGTAGGGTTGCGCAATGATGCGCAGTACTTTCTTGCAGTGCCCTGGGTTCAGTTCTGGACCTGGGGTGCAGTTTGTATGTTCTCCTCGTGTGTGCATGCGTTTCCTCCCACAGCTGAAATACGCACTGTTTTTTTTTATCTTGCTCCCCGTCTGCCATGTGCAGACCGGAGTGTCGACCTCCACAGCCCCTTATTAAAACACGTATGCTAGGTGTGTTGACAAAGCCACGGAAATAAAACAGAACTAAAACATTGTTTTATACAAAAAAAAAATATAAAAGCCCTTTTGTGTTCTGCTTGGAATATTAACAACCATGTATATGACCCATGAAATTGTGTTAATATTAAATCGATTAGACATAGTAGTAATGCTACTGCTAAAAATGAATTGCAATAAAGATGCAAATTCCCAATTTGTGTATTTCCTCTGTCGTATGTAACCAAACAGTGTTTATCCGAATTAATTTTAAACCGTGTTTTATTTCAATCCAGTAAGAGCAAAGGGTTTTGAACTGACTTATTCACGTCATGTGGCCATGGTGTCCCGGGATGGAGTAGGCGTGGAAGTACAGGGCGGAACCAATCAATTGTAACGTTATTAAGCTTTTAAGCGGATAACAATCCTGCTGTTTTCAATTGAAAACATACAAGTTTGTTAAATACGTCTCCGCCAAAGGCAAAAAAGTTCAAGCTGGACTGCACTCCTTCCGGATGGAGCTCGGGTCGAGCCACACTCAAAGCGCTGGACTGACGAGTACAGCGCCGCTGGGCCGTGCCCCAGTGTGCACGCTTCTGCAAGGGCCCAGGGTGCCCCATTTCTAAATCTGTTTCACAAGGGTGCTCCCGAGTGCCCCCGGTGAGTGATGTGTCACATGTACTATTGTTTGTATTGTATCTATTTTTGTTGTTCAAATACGTTTTTAAAAAAGCGCCCCCAGCACGCTCTGCACTGAAGTCCGCACCGGGCTCTGCTGAAGCAGGGAATCACCCCCATTTTTTTGCGGAATGGTGACGTTTCATGTCCTAGCCCATCAAAGCGGAGAGAAGGTGCCATGGAGAATGAAATATTCACGAGCTAGAAAAGTTTAACTTCCTTCGTTACAGTTTGAAAACTCCTATTTGATATAAAAACTAAATTTCATTAGGCTACTTGAGATTCATACTGTGTTGCCGAGTCCCCCTTGTCGCACTACGCCCTCAGCCCTTCCTCCAAGTCCGCACGTCTGTGACGCAGCGCAAGTGGGGACTTCAAGGGCGCGAGGATTCGAGGGGGCACCCTCGCGTGACGTCACGTCCCGCCGGTTACCGGCTCACGGTGAAAATGGGCTCGACTCAAAACAGGCGAAGTAAACTACGGAAAACCTGGCAATACCGCTCTCTATTCAAAGCTCCATCCCAAAAGAGTGAACTCTTAGAACTCTTAGTGAACCCTAGGATCAGGAACTCAGAAACTGTGAAAAATTTGGAAATGTCTCTAGACGACACAAGGAAACTATCTGGAAGTGCATTTAAAATCGGGAACAGGAGACGCTTGTTTATCCAAAGGGTTGTAAGAGTGTGGAACAAGCTGCCCAGTCATGTGGTTGAAGTATACTTCAACCCCGGCGTCCTGGCCAAATTTCCCATTGGCCCTTACCAATCATGGCCTCCTAATAATCCCCCTCTATGAATTGCCTACATTACTCTGCTCTCCTCCCCGCTGATAGCTGATGTGCGGTGAGCGTTCTGGCGCACTATGGCTGCTGTCGCATCATGCAGGTGGCTGCTGCACATTGGTGGTGGTGGAGGGGAGTCCCCATTACCTGTAAAGCGCTTTGAGTGGAGTGTCCAGAAAAGCGCTATATAAGTGTAAGCAATTATTATTATACTTCAAGAAACTCATAATAACTACCAACAGGGCCAGTGGGGCTGAATGGCTTACTGGCTTGCAGCCTTTCATACTGTTCTTATGATTCATAAGGGAATTAAATATGATTTATGAGAAGATAGGTGATGTTTGGTGGTGTTTGAAGTTCCTAGTGCTGCTTCAGAGTGCTTGGATCTTGGGTTTGATTCCAGATGGACACCTTCTGTCTGGCGCTCAGATAATCACGTGAAATTGATTATTTTCAAATCTGTCACTCCAAATAAGTACTTCATTTATACAGTAATTGTCCTCCTGCTGTCAGCCAGGTTAGCCTCTCTCCCTGTCTGTTACTTTTTTATGAATAACAGTTTCACCTGCTTTTTCTTGTTTTTTCTTTACTTTCCCTAAAGGTTTTTTACATCAAGGGGCTTCCATTTATTTTCAAGTATTAAAATTCCAAGGGATGCAGTTCTCCAGACCCTGAGGAGCCGCAGTCCCAGTCTTCCACAGTACCAGGCCTGCTGGGTCACTGTAATATCAGCTGGGACTCACCATGGACATTAGGGCAAGCAAGCACATAGAGCTGGTGTTGCCAATAGAGAAATACATGATATTGGAGTCAGTCACACACAGACATCCCTCAAAAAATCCAATCTAATATGAGAGATGCTACAATCTTTAACTTTTCCTGTGAAAGCAATCCCGCAGTATTCTGTATAAGTCATTACTGAAGAGATTCTTTGCAATAGATAAGGATGCCAGTTGGCCATCGCTAATGAACCTTAAAGTTCTAAGCATACTGGTATTTGGATTTGATTGCCAGTGGGGCACAGTGGAACGGCAGCAAGTGTCGCTGATTCACAGCTCCAGGGACCTGGGTTCAATCCCTTCTGTGTGGAGCTTGCATGTTTCTCTGCTGCCCCTGTTTCCTCTCATATGGCAGAGACATGGTGACTAGGTGTCTCCGAACTGTCTGTGTGTGTACACCGTGATGGACTGGCGTCTTGTCCAGGGTGGAGCTCTGTCTAGCAACCTGTAATTCCAGAGCAGGCTTCAGATGGGCCCGACCCTTATCAGGAATGAGCAGCTTTATTAAATAAAAGATGCATGGAAGCAACTGAAAGTACTGCTGCACAATCAGAATGAATTACAATAGAGCAGAACACTGTAATTGTATTGTGAACTGCAATTGCATATTGAATATTGAATGTTAGTTGAACAGGCATCCTGTCTAGAGTGCATCCCACCTTGCGCCTTGCTGGGATAGACTCTAGCTCCCCCGTCCATCCTGACTTGGATGAAGTGGTTAGAAAATGGACAGGATGGATGTTGATTGATGGCAGGATTTTTTGCTTTCCTCTGATGGTGGATCTGCTGCTTGCAAACATCAGTCCTGTGCCTGTGATTAGGAGCTTCTCCTAATCATCTAAAATCTTCCATCTTCATATTGGCATGACTACACCTGCATCACCACTGCAGCACTGACATCTGCTCTAGTTTCTCAAAGCTCATTTACCTCCTGCAATTACTTTTACAGTTTTAATTTCTCATATCCTGTCCTACGCTGTTCCGTTGCACTACTGCTTAACTGTTGCTCTAATCATGCAGTACACATGCCAATATATTTTTAAAGTCTTGACGATCATTATGTATATTATTATACAAACGTATGCTTTATAATATAATATGCTTTTTTAATCTTTTGACTTAATGTTTTAACAATTCCAGTGAACACAAAGTCAATGAAAATTGTACCTGTGCCCCCTTTTCATACAAAAACAAGCTCTTTATTTCAGATGTTTTGAAGAATGTCTAAAATTTTCCAGATCATGTGAAACTAAAACAACACTCATCGTAAGCAATTGATCTACCCCGACAGGGCTCCATTTATATTTCTGAATTTGAAACCTTTGTAGTATTTATTTTTACCTTGATTTTTTATTTGATAATTTCCCCTTTATCGTGGGAAAGTCCGGTATTTCTGATTTTAAAGACAAAATTCCCCTTTAGCAGATTTTATCAGTTTGATGTGAAGTCTGTTAAAGCGAGGGTTTACAATTCTTCTGTTAAGGTACTGATATAGCGAGCAAATTATTTAATTTAGTAGATGATACAAAAATAGGGTGTATGGCAAATAAAGAAACAGAGGCAAGGGAATTAAAAAGATAACGTCAAGTACTGGTTGGATAGGTGGTAAATGAATGTGGCAGGGCTGATTCTGGTTAACATACATTCTTCTATGTCCTTGTCAAGATAATGTGGGGAAGCAATAAAAAAGCAACAGACAGAATGCTTGGGTACATACCATAGCGACAAGAGTGGAATTTAAATTGAGGAAAGCTATGTTCAAGTTTTCCAGTGGTCCAGTCAGACCTTATTTAGAATATTATGTTCAATTTTGGTCACCAAATCACAGAAAAGGATTTTCAAGACCTTGAATGAGTTCAAAGAAGAAAGCAAGACAGATACCTGGTCTCAGGTGACTGGTACTAGACAGATTTAACAAAACCTAATCTCTTTAGTTTAGAGCCAAGCAAATTTGTCAACCCTAGGGGACTGTTTCACACTCGGTTAAAACGGACTCCATTTAGGTCAGAGAACAGGAAACACACTTTTACACAAAGCATTGTGGGTAGCAGGAAAAGGCTTTCCAGGTAAGTGTTTCAGGCTGAGTTCTTACCTTCTTCCAGAAGCAGATGGACAACATCGTAGATGCACATACTGTAGCTACTGCCTAGCAAGTGAGTAACGTGGACCACATGGCCTCCTCTTATCTGCAATCTTTCTAAATGCTCTTATGATTTACCAGCTTATGACACTCTCTTTGCAGACCCAAATCAACTACTTTTTCTGCTGTTTCCTCATTTTACAGGTGTTTATCTGTATTAAGATATGGATGTAACAGAACTATCTTAAGCTGACTGTGCGTTGGGTGTGCCGAAATCAAACCTCTACTGAAGTTAGAAACCTTGGTGTGAACAGTGACCCTGCGTTATTATTTCAAGCCGTTGTTAGGAACAAAGGTGTCTTTTTTTCTACCTGTGTAACATTGCTTGGGTAAGGCTTTGTCTGCCTGTCTAATGTTATAATATTGATATAGACATTTTAATTTAATAAGAATTAGACAACAGTAACACTTGATATATTGGGGTGTCTTCTGAGGTTCCAGCTTTCAGTGGCCTGTGTACTAACTAAACATATTCTGCATCAGTACATAATTATTGTCCTCTGTGAAGGGCAAATGAAGATGAGTATTTAGTGCATGTGTGCAGTCTAGCTCTTAACCTTAGAAATGCTTATCTAGGCCTTCTTACTGTACCATAGACTAGGCTTCCCTCAATGGAAAATAGTTTTCTCCCTATGCCAAAGACCAGGCTCCGCTCAGTGGAATATAGAGTCTTCTCACCGAAGACCAGGCTCCACTCAGTGGACTACAGAGTCTTCTCACCGAAGACCAGGCTCCACTCAGTGGAATACAGAGTCTTCTCACCGAAGACCAGGCTCCACTCAGTGGAATACAGAGTCTTCTCACCGAAGACCAGGCTTCACTCAGTGGAATACAGAGTCTTCTCACTGAAGACCAGGCTCCACTCAGTGGAAAGTTTTCTTCTCACTCTGCTGAATACCAGACCTTCTTATGTGTAGCACCATGCCCGTGGAGATTGCTGTCTACCTTCATAAATGTACTCTGTGACTGCCGACATTTTTATAACTCGGACTCATGCCTGTTCACATTATGCTATTTAGACACACTCTTAGTAAAAGCAAGTAAATGTGCTGTGCTGTGTCTTTCACTATGTTTTTTGTGTATACAGTATATTGTATGCTATTACTCAGGCCTGAGTTTCTTGAAGAATACTGATAAAACTGTAAAAGTATTTAACAGTGCTCCTACTAATAACAATAAAATAAGGAGTGTTAAAATGTGACACAAAGTCTCCATCCATAGTTGCAGGAGCTTCACAGTGAACAGTTAAAATCTTTTAAAATTGCAGAACGCAAGCAATATAGCTACATGTGCTGAAGTAGTTCAGGTGGGTAGCAGCATGCTTAGGCTGCAAAAGAACAAGTAATAGGTTTATTCCATGGTGAAAAGAGAAGAAAGAAAAAATTTTTTGGCTGTGGAGCCTTCTTCAGGCCGAAACGTTGTGTTTTCTTCCTTCTCTTTTCAGCATGGAATAAACCTATTGTTCCTTTGCTAGCTACATGTGTGTTGTTCTCTTATGTCCACCAGGAGGCAGTACAAGACCAGTAGTAAACATAGTTACCATAACAAACCTGAAAGTACTTCCCCTGTGGCAGACTGTCTTTGCCCAGTTTGCATTACAGACCTAAATGTCCAGGCTTTCAAGTATTAAAATAAAATATTGTTTAATGGCCATGAACACATTATCTCAAATCAACACACAGAAGGTGAGCTTAGTGCTGAAAAGGAGATCATGAAACTTGATAAACATAATGGTGGCAATTTCACTCTTTTCTAGCGTAGTTTTGTGTATACACCGTACGTGTAAGCCCTGCATTGAAAAGACTTATGGGATGCTATACGTTTTCTGACAAGATTGTATTTAACCTTTTTAAATCACTGGAAAAAATACAGAGCCAGTAACCTGAAGAAATATGTGCGATATAGGTATTCACTAAAGTATCAATATACTATCTTTATATCACCATATTTCCACATCACTTCATGAACTGTTCTGAAATAAACTTCAAACCCACAACACAAACATTAAAATATGTACATTGATGTATATTTAGATCATAGTAGTTTAGGTACAGTAGGTAGCTGCGTCAGCTTGTGTAGGCTGCAAAGGAACAAGTAAAGGTTTATTCCATGCTGAAAAGAGAACACACTTCATTGGTGCGTTCACACCCGAAGAAGGCTCCACAGCCGAAACGTGGTGTCTCTTTTCTTCTCTTTTCAGCATGGAATAAACCTTTACTTGTTCATATTCAGATCATACTGTATATACTGTATAGCATCTGGTTACTTTTTCTAAACTACTACACAGTATGTACTGAGACCATGAGCAGGCGAAGAGTGGTTGGATCTCCAGGTCCAAACCTGTGCAAGGGAGACTGGCGAGCGTGAGGAGTCCCAGCAGGCAAAGCAGAAGAGCATGAGTGACGAAAGGTAGAAAAGGTTAAGTCCTTGCACCACCCAACCCGAGAGAAGTCGGCCTCTTGACAAGACCAAAACGCCGAGTGTGAGAAAGGTTGCGTTTAACAGGCGCAGGTAAAATACCGGTGTGTGTGTGAGAGAGAGAGGGGGATTGCGGGGGTCAAAATTTGACCTGCTCTGGGAGTGCTGTTTAAAAACTCATTTTGCGACGCGCCATTGTTAAAGAGAAGAGGCTGAAATTGCAATGGGCCAAGCGCTGTGTAAGGATCGCTAGTGCCAAGAATACCCTGAAATGGAAGTCAGTAAGGAAGAAACAACCGGGAAGGAAAGCCCTATGGAATGTCAGAATGGCAGGACTAAACTAGTAAATCTGCAGGATTACGTTGGATGAAGAGAGAATCGATATAGTTGACAGAAAGTTCGACAGAAAAAAAGACTGCATTTGATCTGTCAGAGGTGATACCATACAGTATGTAGCATGTGGATACAGCTCATTTTACAGGTGTTTATCTGTATTAAGATATGGATGTAACAGAACTGTCTTAAACTGACTGTGCTTTGGCTGTGCTGAAATCCAACCTCTACTGAAGTTAGAAACCTTGGTGTGAACAGTGACCCTGCGTTATTATTTCAAGCTGTTGTTAGGAACAAAGGTGTCTTTTTTCCTACCTGTGTAACATTGCTTGGATAAGGCTTTGCCTGCCTGTCTAATGTTATAATATTGAAATAGACATTTTAATTGACATTGAGGCCAAGCCAGCAACTTGATCATGACTGGTTTGGTAAAATGCTATCTTTTAAAAAATCACCTGCAACCTTTTTTTGCTCATTTGCATTGGATCCGTGTTAAAGCCAAAGATAATTATCTTGGGCCAATGCAGAGGAAGAACAAACAGATTACATACAGCATCCCGTATTTAAAAATGGGCTCCCTCAGTTTAATATGGACTTTTTAGCACTTCTAACACCTTGGATGGGCAACCAACATTTACCTACACAGCCTGTTTTACACTAAACAGCACCTCAGGAAACAGTTAAGCTTTTTAAATGGAAAAAGTAGCACCCTCCCCATCTACAGTATGTGCCTCAAGCACTAGTGAGATTGAAGTGTTATGAAAGAGGCATCTGTGTCATGACAACTCCACATGTTCCTACACAGGGCTCGATGCTGACAAATGAGCGAAAAGGTTGTTAAGCTGTAGGAGACTGCAGAGCAGGAAGTGAAAAGGTGCAAATAACATAATTACGAAGATATCTGGGCCATAACCAGGAAGGCTGGCTCGTAAATTTGTGTAACTTCCTGTTTGCAGTGAATTTCATCCTTTGTAGTTTGTTTAGAAAACTTCAGCGTGCTGCAGAAGGCACCAACCTTTAGGACAGGTTATAGCAACAGAAATCAATGTCGTCTACTGCGTTCAATTATTTTATTTTAACACGTTGAAGACATCAGATCAGAGTACTACTTGGTAATCGAGTGTCCAACAGGCCAGCACTCTTTGTTTTCCAAAAGCCTGTGCTAAGCTTCATCCAAGCTGACCTTCAACGGTCTTACATGTCAACACTGAAGTAGAGTGACTCTACTTCAGCACAGGCAACTGACTCACTCACTGTTCATTAAATTTAAATCACAGGAATGATGCTACTTACCCACAAAATCAGTGAGGTGCCCTCAGTTGGTAAATCCTAAATTTGATTATTTTTTATATTTAATTTAATTGAAAAAAAAGGAGCTGCAGGGGAGCCTTTTGGGACTGCAAGACAACATTGATAGTTTCAAGGATGTCGCAAGAGGGAAGAGAAAGTCTTGTTTGGCTCTCAGAGGAGGCGGTTTATTACGTGTCTGGAGGCAAAGTTTGGACTTAAACAGAGTCACAGGTCCTACATGTCAGGAAACAGAGCTTGCTAGTACATTGCAAGGTTGGACAGGGAAAGACTACAAAAAAAGCCTTATCTCCTTCAGGATCCAATATATATATATACAGTAAAGCAATATAAAATGTCTGTTACTGTACCATCGGCCTGGAGAAACAATTCCAGCAACATACCAATGTCTTCTGTAACGTTAGACTTATTTATTTAATTTTCACATATTGACAACACTACTCTCCTATTTCCAAAAGTCAACCCAGTGGATTTCTACAGAATGAGCCCGGAAACATGTTCTACAGTATACAAGTGAAAACTACTTGCTAGTGCTTTTAAAATCCAGAACAGGAGAGAGATCTTTACATAAAGGGCTGTGGTAGTGTAGAACAAGCTCTCCAGTCGTGAAGCTGCAGCTGATTAGCCAGGTTTCTTTAAAGATATGGCTCAATGAGATCTTTGTCTGTTCACTACTAACTGCCAAACACCATAGATGTGCTGTACGTTTTAATACTGCGGACTGTATGTTCGAATTCAACAGACCCACACAGAGTTTATATTTTATATATAGGTTTTCATCTCTGTGCAGAAAATATTTGCCTTGCTTATGTGGCCACTGCAAAATGTGGTATTTCTATCGCATTAAGGGAATGCAGTCAAAGATCCCACAATTGCAAACTCCACTAAGTTTTGTACCTAGAAGGTTGTGGGTTTAAATCCCACTAGAGACACTTGAGCAAGGTTCTTCATACCAAAAATACCCAGCTGTATGAATAGATGCAAATATAAATCTCTTATTTGTAAATAAGAGGTTTTCAAGGTCAAATAAATTAGACCTTTGAAGGACACTCTTGCCAAGCAAGGCAGAAAAGTGAGGGAACAGAAGGGGAGAATGACCTCTGAATACTATATAAATGTAAGAACCACGCTAAGCAGTGGACCCACCAGAGTAATTGACATCGTCCTGCGCACCTTTCTGTCTCAGTCGTCTGAAATGGCACATCGAACCATACTCGAAGCGTGTGCCCAGCGGAGTGTCCGGCTCATTCCTGGGCAGAAATAAGTCCCGAGGTGACCTGTGTCCCCCAGCTGTCTCGAGCTGCTCGTGCAGACTCGTGGGCTTCGTGAGTGGGGCAGAAACCACAAGCACGCCTCTGGACGGGATGGGCAAATACGGTATGTTGCAATGCGAACCGCTTAACAGGAGCACAAGAACGGGTGTTTCTCCTCACTAACACAGGAGGGGGACGTAAAAAGTAAATGAAATAGATTTGGAAATTGAGGGAAGAAAACTAAAAAAAAAACTCGCGTGGTTATTTAATGATTGTATCATGAAGGCGGGCCAAAGTTTAGCTTCCCTAACATGTTGGGAGGCGGAGTTTAGTAATTTCACTCTTTTTGTTTGGGACGAGACATAACATGCGCTTGTAGCAACTTAAGTGTAGAACTTAAGAGTCTTCCAGCACTTCTCACAGCTTAATACCCACTCGTATGTGGTTTTCAAACTTCGCCGTAAGAAAAGCTTACAGTCCGAAACAGTTGTGGAAGAGCAGAAGGAGGAGTTTGAGCAGAAGCAGGGAAGTCAGGTTAGTTCGTTTTCAGCATGCTTTTAAAACAGCGTGGTAACCACGTCTTTCATCAGAAAACGACGCAATCAAAATAGTCGTCCTTTAGACAACTTTATTTAAACCATCTTTTACTGTGACATTTGTGAGATGATACATTGCATCGAAGCTGGTGTGTAATTAGGGGTGCCCAACTTAAATTTTTGTTTTACTATGTTGAGTATGAATGTGTGTAGCTCTTAATGAATTGATTTTGTTCACGTAGTTGCATTCACAAAATTATGGATTGGTCCATTTTTGAATAATTATAATAGTGTCATAGTTTCTTTAAAGAGAATGAAAAGAGGAAAATCCTTTTAGTGAAATCGCTCGGCAGTGTGAGGCACCAGATTGATCATCTGTGCGGACTGTCGGACGGCATTGCATCATGATCAGTTATAATCAGTAAGCGACCACAAGCACGTGCGCAGGTACTCCGGCTCCGTGGAATCGATTGATCCAGATACACCTTAGATAAAATACACCTTTACCAAAAGAAAAGCTTTACCGTCTTTTTGTGTGTGCATACTATGTGATGAACGTGAAGAACTTGGTTTGAGACAAAAGGAAAACTATTCTCATGTTACATGTGCGAATGTTGAAGGAATAATATTTGCAGCCACCAGAATCGATGCAGACGAAGGCAGATCTGCCCTCGGAGGTATTTCGGCAATGTTAGCCTTTGTTGTAGCTGGTGTGCTTAGGTGTGGTGTTTCAGATTCCACTGTGCAGTGTCAAGGCAAAACAGCTCTGCCATGTCTGCCTTTAACAACAGCACCAACCATTCTGCTCAGAGTTAAATGAGTTTACCAAGGGAACTCCTTACTAAAGGAGTGTGGACTAGGATTGTACTTTGGTTTCCTTTACTTTTTGGTTCATGATTCCTGAAAAAAATTTCAAACTGGATTTACGGTGATGAACTGTCATCTCAAATCTTGACCTTTATCGTCGTAGTGATCAATTGATCTGATCAATTGGAATTAAAGCTCGAAAAATTATACACCTGATTTCTTCTTGCTCTGAGGTGCCTTATTAACAGTCAGTTGTTAGAATGGTAGAAAAGACTCGTGAATTAAATTTGTGATGCTAACAACATACATTACAGTATTGTAACTCCTGATAGTGTACAGGATGTCTAATAAAGTTGTACAGCTGTTTACTTAAACTGGACTCTCCATCCATCCATTTCTGAACACTTCATCCAGTTCACTGGCTTGGTTTCTTTGTGTCTGTCTGCCTGTGAACATACTGTCACGCAAACATGCTGCTGACGTGATGTAAACAAGATCAGCTTCAACCTTTATTTGCCATTTGTAACAAGTACATAGATGTTCTTATTCTCACCTGTACTCTCCATTTACAGATACAGTAGGTGAGGTCAGCAATGAATACAAATGGTCAGAGAGCAGTGCAAAAAGACAGTGTCATCCAGCATGCAGTATGTTGCAACATAAATATAGAAAACAGAACACATCTATCCATCCATTTTCCAACTTCCACTTCAGGGTCATGGGGGTGCCAGAGCCTATCAAGGCAAGCAGCGCGCACAAGGCGGGGTACACCCTGGACAGGACACCAGTCCCTCACAGGGCACACACAGACACAAACGCTCTCACTCTCGCATCAGGGCCAATTTTCCCAGAAGACAATTAACCCATCAGTATGTCCTTGGACTGCTGGAGAAAATAGAGCACCTGGGGGAAACCCACACTAACACTGGGAGAACATACAAACTCCACACAGACAGCACCCCAAGAATTGAACCCAGGGATATGAAGCAGCAATGCTAACCACTGTGTCTCTGTGCTGCCCAAAACAATGTACAATTTACAGTATATAACAGTAAACTACAGTGGCCACTGTACCACCTGTGACATTGTTATGTTAAGTGACATTAGGACAGTGCCACAGACAGCAGCCATATCACCCTGCAGCTCTCAACTGGCAACCCACTGGAGCTAAGCAAGGTTGTGCCTGGTCAGTACTTGGATGGGAGACCTCCTGGGAAGCTGTGGTTGCTGCTGGAAGTGGTGTTACTGGGACCAGTGCCCACCCTGCGGTCTGTGTGGATCCTAATGCCCCAGTATAGTAGCAGAAACACTATACTGTAGTGGGCGCCGTCTTTCGGACGAGATGTTAAACCGAGGTCCTGACTCTCAGTGGTCATTAAAGATCCCCGGGCATTTCTGGGTAAGAGTAGGGAGTTACCCCGGTGTCCGGGCCAAATGTTCCCCCTTGGTCTTTACTGTGGCCTCCAAATTGTCCCCATGTATGACAGGCTTGCTCTTGCCCTGTGATGGACTGGTGTCCCATCCAGGGTGTACACCGCCTTGCGCTCGCTGCTTGCCAGGTAGGCTTTCTGCGACACCGTATGGTATAAAGTTGACATGACAGTGCCACAGTCCTGACAACTCACACGCTGTTGAAATGGGGGAAGATCAGAGTGAGCCTTGCCACTGTACAGCCCCCTTGACTTTTCACCACGTCTAACTGTTCAAGCATGTTTGTGACCTGGAGCAGTTTGGGACAATAACACCTTGGTGCTCATTTCATACATACTTCAAATACTCACCTTTGGCTATTTAGATCATCTCTCTGGGGCCTGAACTGGGGGCTTGTACACACTGAGCAGGCCGTGTCCTGTCTGATTCTGTCTCTGGTCCTGGGCTGACAGAGATCACCTGGGTGTCAGTCTCCTCTTGCACCGCAGTTTGCACGTTTTGCAAACCACACTGTTCTGCATGATCCCTGTCCAGACGCTCAGTGCTTCGTGCTTGTCTTGCCATTTTGAGTATATTTGCATAAACAGGGAGTTGAAGTTAAAATGGTGTGAGATGTATTTGCTATGATTACTTGAGTAATGTGGATGATTTCTGCATGACGCCCAGCTGGGAGTGAATTGAAGAGGAGGACTTTAACAAAGCGAGTGTCCTGCAGGGATATTTAAGTGCTGTTGTCTTTGCAGGTGTGTCAGAGAGGAGTCTGTGTGACAGCTTTGTTCTTGTGTCAGTATGGGTTTGTGCACTAACTTGCTAGGAGGGAGAATGTGCCTATAGCAGGTAGAGCTTGTATTTACAAGAGCAGCACCAATTTTGGATAAAATTATTTCTGGCAGATTGGCTCCCCACCTTTGTGTCAATGTTAATTCCCTGTGAAGGTTGTGCTTCACCATAGGCATCCAAAGTAGCTTTCAAATTCCAATGTACTGTACATGTGCCATCTCATAGATTCTCTCAATATCTCATTCTTCATAGATATTGGGCTAAGCCAGTGTTTCAGAAAACCTAACTAATTCCCTGTCCAGTCATTACAGTGAACCTTTTACAGCATTTACAGTAGATTTTCTTTACAATGTAAACAATCCATTTGTTTTTTGTATAGCAGATAATAATGTAAAGAAAAGCATAGCATGTTTGGTGTGCTAACCGTGCCCCAGCCACTTACTGACCAGAATTTGTTGTTCTAAACATGCATTGAAGGAACTCCTTGAGTTAAAGGACAGTCAAGAATGATGAGGCCCACTATGTTTAGGGCAAGTTTTCTACCCCTCCTCACCGAAAGGCTGCTCAGTCACAGTTACAGCTGTCAAAACACACTACTGTGCCCAAACCCATGGGTTACAGAGTCCCCTGAGCCACATCAATGACCGTGAGCCATCCCTGTCCTGCTGCTGTCACCATGAGCAGGTCACCAGAGGACTTGCAGAAAGTGTGTCCATAAAAGGCATTTTTATGCCGGGGTAGCTTCTGCACATATCTTGACTGCATGTGACCTTGACCCGATGGCATGAAGGCCAAGACCGTTGCTCTGCAGCTTCTGTCTGCAAGAACAGCTGTTGCGATATTTTGGGTAGTACGCTTTCTTCCGCCAGTTCTGCCCTTCATTCCTTGGTGCCCAGAGTGCCCTTTTGTGTTGCTTTTATCTTATCAGTAAGAAACGCCAGTGGAACAAAAGAACTCAGCCAGGTAGGCACAACTCCAGTCCGCATTAGAGTACTCAAAAATCTCTACACACCGGCACAGTCACCCCAACAGATTTCTTCAGAAGCACAGTGAAATGTGAACCAGAGGCCACCAAAGGAATCTAGGTGGGCGTGAAAACAGGAGGCACTTCTTTACCCGTAGAGGTGTGGGAGCGTGGAACAAGCCACAGAGCCATGTTGTCGAAGCTGATCCCCTCTTTTCCATTAAGAAACAGCTGGATGAGACCCTTGGATTAATTAAATGGTAACTACCAAAATGGTCTCCTCTCACTTGTAATCTTTCATGTGTTTTTTTATGAAACTCGCCAGCTTACTGATCATATTATGGATGGCATGGATGGCAGAAGACATCATTGCATGACTAAGGCTGTGCTTGCATTGTGACCGACCAGGTTCAGTGGTGAGCTGTGGAGACCGAAATCCCGAGCAGACCTGTGCTCCGTGTCCCCTGTTGTTTAGGAGCTCCAGCTCTGTAGTGCCTGCCACATTCCGGAACCCCCACTGTGTGTCCGTGTTAAGTCCCTCTGACAGTGATCTTCTCTAGCTTTTCAAGAGGTGTTAGGGCAATGTTGATGGACACTTCACACGTCCCTGCATTAGGCAGAGAGCACTAATTAGTGCTGCTACTTGCTGTTCAGACACTTAGAGAGTCAAGAAATAAACCCAAGATCTTTGGTTGTTTCTATTGTGAGAAGATCCTCTCCTTATTTATAACTGTAGAAATTGTCACGTGTTTTATTTCAGGGGTTTGGACCTTTAATTTGGTTTAGCTGTTATTTCCCCTTGTGGGTGACCCTATATATATATATGTGTGTGTGTGTGCACCTACCATTTTTTGCATTCAATGGGGAATTCTTGGCAAAATGTTGTTACAAAGCAGTACTTAGTGAACTTATATTAATATATTAAACATAGACTGTGTATTAAATAAATATATTTTTGTTAAAACAAAGAATGTGTTCACCTTGGTAATTTGTGGCGTGGTTATTTAGATTTGGAAATCTATTTTGGATGAGCAATGTGGCTGGTCATCCGAAAGGTGTTTGTAAAATACTGTTGGAAAGGATGTGGGCATCTTGCCATGGTAGCATCAACTGAGCTACGACCACAGAAATTATGCCAGAGATTGCTAGTCCCGCGTAAATGCTTCCTGTGTGGCTTGTGGGAGTAAAAGTACAGCAAACTAAAAATCACAGTGAAAGATTGCAAAGCACAGAGAGATAAAATGATACGAACGTGACAGCAAAGCAAATGCATGATATAAACAATTGGAGAAAGGGCAAATAAACTGTGCACATTTCGTGTGTTAAGCTACCACGAGGAATGTCTTGTGTTGCCAAAGAGTAACAGTTACCCCGTGTTATTTAGTTTGAGACATAAGTACTGACACCTTGAATCTTAAATTAGCTAATCCTCTAGAGCATCTTAACTGACTCTTCTGAGAATAAGTAAGTCTGTGAGATGCTTAGAAGAGGCATCGTTGACAAGGCCCAGTGTAGCAAACAGTATTCCATAACAAAGAGGAGTGGACACACGTATTTCAAAAGCAAGGTGGTGGTTAAACCGTGTGCAGGTTTGTAATGGTTTGCAGTGACATTTGTGTCTGATGACTTACAGCAGAAGCGAGAGATGAAATGAAAAGCAAGTCTGTCCGGGGCACCAGAGGGACTCTGCTACTAACACTGTGGCACTGACTGCGTGTTTGGATCCCGGTTCGAGCCCTAGCCCAGCCATATCTGGACCGAGCGCGCAGGGAATAGGACTCACCAGGGTGCAGGGTGCCGCTGAGGTAGAGTGGACCTTCAGCTAGCCAGGGGTCACTCTGCTCTCTATGAAGTGTCCGGTGGCTGGCCAGGCAGCAGTGCTCTTACAGAGGTGTCAGGAAGGGAAACTGCACTGCTCTAGTTGGAGGAGTAGGTGTATCAGAAGGACTGTCTGTCCTTCCTCCTTCTCTCTGCCAGAGGGCCAAGTCTGTAGTAACTGTTTTTTTTCCACTAGGGTAGACAACGTGGATTATGAAAGGAACAAAAAGTCAGTAGATTTGAAGAAAGACCGATATATAGGATCCTTGGAGGCAGAAAATAAAGAAGATTAATGGAGCTGTGGAACTGTGAGTCCTTCTCAGCAACAGCACACTTTTGAGAATGAGGGTGTGGATATATATAACAGAATGTTTTCAGATTGCTCTTGAGTGAACTGAATCTGGGGGATAGTGTAGATTTCCCAATACTGCATGGAAAGAAGTACTGTAGCCAGAAAGAAGCTACTGTTCTGACTTTCAAGTGTCTTTTTAAGTCCATAGATAAGCACAAAGCAAACGTGAATCGGCAAGGAATTCAGATGTTAGGCAACTGTGTCTTTGTTAACATATCAGTGTTGATTTGAAGTGAACGCTAAATGTAGATATGAGGCTTTTAGAAGGGAACCATAAAGCTTGAATTTTTTCAACTCCAAAAAGTCATGTAGTTTTTGGAGTTGGAGTTGCACCAAAAAGTTAGATTTAATATTGGAAAGAGGCCACATTTTCAGTTAGGAATTATGACATCATGCATCAAACAAATCAAAGTCTTCTTGTATTGCGATAGTAACTGCATTAATTGTGGGGAATTTTGCTATGACGGCTTATTGTGTTAAATTAGTACCAGAGCAGACAGCTTGGCTGAAAGTTGCTGGGGTTGACTAGGCACGACGGAAGAGACGAAAACCTATTTCTGTGATAACACCTAATATAACGCTAATTGCACCAACAACTGCTCTGGTGTTTTAGAAAGAATGCCAATCCACAGTCAAAAAACTGATTAACCTGGCATCGTTAATTTAAAATCTCTCCCCCCACTCAGCCTTTAATAAAGCCACATGTGCTCTAGGTAACAAGCATGTGGAATTTGGAAGCAATGTTTTTGTAAAAAATGTGGTGGTCGTTTGCTTGTTATTTTATGAACTTCATGTTGGCCGTCTTATGTAACCCTACACATTGACACACGTGTTGCTTGAGGCATGCACAGCAGCATTTAAGCACAAGCCCTTTTTTTTTTTACCCCATTGAGTAGATGCACAAATCGCTCCTGACAGGTTTAGGAGGCTTTTATCATGTTGTAGGGGGAGCCACTCTGTGAGAGTGATGTGCGCCGACAGCTGTTCCTGTGTGCGAGTCCGTGATCCCGTCATTCTGGTTGGACGGGGCAGGGCTGTATAAGAGCAGAGAGCAAGGGAGGCACTGTCAGTCTCCAGCCGAACAGTGAGCGGAGCTCGGCAGGCAGTTTGCGCGGTCAGTACCCGGTCCGTGGAGCACTGCCTGGACGGGGCACGAGGTGAGGATCTGGCTGGCTGGACTCTGGGGCTCCACACCTTTGGTTGGATTGCTTACTCTCTTAAAGCCTCCTCAGGGTTCTCGTGCAAAGGTCCAGGGCGACATTTTTTTCGGGACTTTTTGGAAACGGGTGCCACAAGGCTGGGGAAGGGAACGAAAGAGGTGATGTTATCGTCGCCCGATTTCTGGTTCTTTTCTTCTTCGTTTCCCGTTATGCCCAAGGCTGAGGGAACCAGCTGTTTTGAACGCTTTTAGGCTCTCATTCGTGTGTTTCGGAAGGCTGAGGTCTGCAGTGTAAAGTTGCTTGCTGTTGAGAGTGCTCAGGGCTTGTACCCTGGGGATCAGTCAGCCAGTGTATGTTAGCATTCTTGTCAGATCTGGCTTCCTGACGACAAATCAAGCATTTTTCTGTTTTTGACCACTTGCCCCTGATCTTGTAAGTTCTTTTGGATATGACTGGCATTGCAGATTAAGCCTCATTGTTGAGTTGTTTTTGTTAGAAAGGTCTGCCCTGCGATGGACTGGTCTCCTGCTCAGGGTGTAGTCCTGCTTTGTGCTCTATGCTTCCAGGATGGGCTCCTCTTTTCCGTGAGTCTGACCAGAATATTGGTGGCTTTCCAATTGGGAATAGACAAACTTGATAATATTGAGATTTTCTTTTCTGTTTTCTTTAGAAACCTGTCTCAATCTGCATTACACGCAAAATACTTCCTTCCTCAGACCATTTTCTTTTTAGTGCAGTCATCTTCATCCCCACTGTTTACCTAGCCCTTTCTGTCAGTGGATACCAGGTGGTTTTAAAGAATCCTCCTTCTTTAGAGAAAAGAACAGAAAACTTGTTTCCCCTCTCTCAAAAATACTTTGTGCTTTTGAACAGTTTGCCTCCCAAAAAGGCATTTCTCAGAAGAGCTCAGAAATGTTAAACCCAGGCAGTGAGTTGTTGTTCAGAACAGAAACAGATGTAATTGAAAATCTCGGGGCCAAATAAAGAATTTCCTCCTCAGTTGCATGTGCCTGGAAAGTTCAGTGTGCTTATTATCGGTTCAAAGTTAGAATTTTCGTTGTAGCCCAGGGCAGAATTTCTACCGGTTCATTCCGGCATTGTGCTTGAAATTATTCTGTAGACCCAGTTGGGTGTTTTAGAGGCACAAGAAGAGGTTTGCTAGGTTAAAAACTGAACTGTGCACAAATAATTTCAAACCCTTTGTTTAACACGGAATGATATACTTTTTTAATCCATCGCTCATAAGATCAGAAGGGCTGATCTCTCCATCAGGTGGGTTTTAGGATGGGATAGATATGAATGCGTTTAGTAAGTTATAACTATATTCATATTGGTTTCAGTTTTGGAGTCGGGGAGGGCTAACATGGCAGGCTGGGGATTGTGGAATTTTTGGAAGCTCGGGAACTCTAATGCTGTTTTTTGTTTGAATCCCGCACTTCTCTATAGCCTGAGTCCCTTGTTGGGAGGACGAGGGAGCTGGCCGAGTGATGATCGCTGCTCTCTGAGTCGGCACATTCCCACAAACATGATCATCCGGCTGGGAAGACTGACGCCGGGATACTTCCGCCTCTTGCAGGTTTGTCTTTGAGTAGAAGATTCAAAGGGACGTGCCGGGGCTCCTGGTCTTAGTTATGGTGCCATGTGACATGAACATCCCAACCCTTTCGTAGGAATTCAAGGAGTGCCCACTGTACTGGTTCCTTTAATGCTGTAATAGTCGCATCCCTGCTCTTAAGGGGATCAGGGGCGTGCGCCCCAGGTCAAATAAAGACAAGGATGAAGTGCAATGTGTTTTCTTGTAAGGAGTGGCAGTTCTCTTTCATGGGGACTGAAAATGAAAGGAAATGAGCCAGTGCTCACTGGTCAGTTCATTGGAAATACACTGTCCTGCTTTTCTTGGGCAGTAATGGCTCCTGTACGCTCAGACATGGCTTCCAGCTGCTCCAAACCCCTCGACAGAGACCTTGTGTTCTGTTCTCAGAACGCCATCTCCCCGACAGCCAGCCATGCCTGGTTTCCTTTCGTGGACCGCTGCACGGGATGGGCTGTTAGTCTTTGTGTATTCCCACCAGGCTGAGCAAGCGCCCGGGTTCGAGGCGGCCTCTTCCAAGTGTGGAACCCGATTCCCTTTGTCTAGAAAGGAGAGTGGTGGGGTGTCAGTGCGTTATTCCCTACACAACTATAACTCACTGTGTAATTAAAAGGAACCCAAACTAAAACTGGCTGGTGAAAAATATGAAATGAAATTGAAATATTGATAAACGTTCTCTATTTTAATAGTTTGTCTTTTCTTTACCAGTTGTTAAAGGGATCTTAAGATCACGTCTTGATCAGATGTTTTATTTTTTATTATTATTATTATTGGGCTGACACCTGTGTCCAGGCAGTCTAACTTCAAATCTTACAGCTGCTGCAAGTTGTGCTTTGGTAGTTGATCAAATGCAAGAAACAATGTCCCACCAGACTGGGGGTCTTCATCTCAGGGCTGAAAAGCGGGAGGACGTGGCACTGGAGCTGGGACTTCAGGCCCATAACACACCATAACATACCTGCCAGTGTTTCTGATCCGCTGTCGTTATGAACAAATTAGCTGACACCTAATTGTGCAAGCTTACAATTGAAAACAACAGTTGTACTGTACAAAAGACTCGTACAGCAATTAGATAATGCAGAGTTGTAGCAACAAGACAAATCCAAGAAACGGAGCAAGAGAGAGGAAGAGGGAGGGCGGATGGCAGAGATGTGGTTAAAGTATTGGCCAGTGTTGTGTCTCCGTCTTGTTTCCTGCGTCCAGAGTTGAGGGGCTCCGTCGATTGAAGTGTTTCATATGAGGAATAAATGAATGAGTAATCAGGGTTACTGGCAACACGCTGGGGAAATGAAACAAAAGCCCGATGCATCAGAAAGATGCCATCTGCTTGCTGTTAATGGGAACAGCAATCATAATTAACCCATGTTGTTTTGCCAGGAATTCTTTAATATAATATCTAAACAATGAAATTCTCTTCAGCTTTTAAAAATGTGTTTACTGTTTCTGGAGAATTTTCAGAACAGATCCAAATGCCTACGAAATGACTTAAGGCTAGAGTTCAGAGAGCCTTGACTAGGACGATTGCATTCTTAGAATGTCATTCTTCTCTTTTTCTTCCTACAGCTTATTATTTGATGTAAGAGTTTAGCATAATTGACTAGCTAGAAGATGGTTGCTGATCACCTCTCTGGGTTTTGTGTTATACGTGTGCTTCTAATAAAGTAGCTCAGAGACCTGAGACAACCAGACAGGCCCCAGGAATATGCAGAGCAAACCAAAGCTTTTTTTTTAAAAAAAAAAAACATTTTCAAGGTCAAAAATAATTTTATAAATTGAAAAACATACATGACAATTTTATTTTCTAATTTTACATAATTCTACAAATTAAAGAAAATAATCTCTCCGTGGCTCTAAGGTCAGAGAACTTTGGCGCACTGTGAAAAAGCAATCAGACAGTGAAAACCACAACAAATCTTAATATCCGGGAAGGTTTATTGGCTGGTCTCTGAAAGCTAAGGAAATCCATTTTTTATTAAAAGCACTGGCTACAACGTTTAATATTTTAGTAGCTTTATTATTTGATTTTATGGCATGTGGAAGCCATGTGGAAGGCACACGAATGGTGGAATATGCTACATGATTAAATCGGATCACATTAGCCTCGCTTTCCTGCTAAACCCCAGGGTGAGCAATTCATCCATTGATCCAGGGATGTGTGCGGAGCATATCACTAGATAAGCAGGAATAATAAAGATTTTTGTGTTTATTTACAGAGCAGAACCTTTGCCCTGAAATATCTAGGCCAATCAGTCCTGTACCAATTTAACTAAAGTTTCAAGGCATTTTGTAGATAAGGCAACAACCTTCAAACAGAGGGATACAACTGTGCCACTGCAGGGTGCCACAGTGGTTAGCATTGCAGCGCATGGGCCCTGGGTTCAATTCCTGGGGTGCTGTGTGTGTGGAGTTTGCATGTTCTCCTCATGTTCATGTGGTTTTCCCCCCACAGTCCAAAGACATACTGGTAGGTTAATTGGTCTGAGGGGAAAAAAAAACTGGCCCCAGGGTGAGTGTGTGTGTTTGTGTGTGTGCTGTGCGATGGACTGGCGTCTTGTACAGGGTGAATCCTACCTTGTGCCTGTGTTTTGCTGGGATAGGTTTTGGCTTCACCATGACCTGTTACAGGGTAAAGCAGTTAGAAAATGGATAGATGGATGTTTGCTGACACTCGCTTGACGTTTGTTATGCTGAATAATTGACAGACAAGTTATGATTATGCAACACGGAAAAGGTTTTAAAATATTAAAAATGGTGTCTGGGTGGTTAAAGAAAAGGGCTTTTTACCACGACAGTCTGGTTCATGTCACCGTCTTTAATGTTTGCCTTCTTGAACTAACTGCTGAACCTTCTTGTGTTCTGAGCTTCACAAGAACAAAGCCGGTCTGCAACTGAAGAGCAGGTCTTTCTGCTCATCCAGCTAGGTCAGTTGTTACTGGATTAGTAATAGAAGAACATAAGAAAATTTGCAAAAAGGGGAGACATACGCATGATATCAGGTAATCAGTAATTCCAGATCTGTTGTTAGTGCAACAGTTTACTCAAGTGACTTTGGATAAAAGCGTCTGAAAAGAGTTTTGTGGGCTCCAGGTGTGTTTTAGGGTTTTCTGTTTGAGAAGGGACTATGGATGTGTTGAAGTGTGGGGTATGGGGGGGGTAACAGTTTAAAACACCTCTAGAAAGCTACAGTTTGTACAGTATGTGTATTTAATGGCTGAAGACAACTGACCTGGTTTTCTGTTTTGTGTGCAGTATAGCATCTAATTATATCACATCTCTGAGCAGTTAATATAATCTCCATTCATCCTCAAAGACTGAGCAGAAATGTACAGTATATTTTTAATCATGTCCCTTTTTAGCCACGATGAGCTTGGTTATATAACTGCTGCTGAATTAAATTCATATCTCTCAGTTCTTATTAGCGTAGCTAGTGGGAGCTTTGATCCAGAAAAAGCTTTTTAAATGAAACTAAATGAAACAGTTACAACCCACAGTCTGAACGAATGTTTGATGTTCCCCCTTGTTCTGTACTCTATACACTGTCCTTTTTCATAAAGCAAGAATAAAAATAAGCAAGAAAGGAATCTTATTGTACTGACACGGACACATTCCACTGTTATCCCACTAAGAGATGAGCTCTGTGCTTCCTCACCGACAACCTGATGACCTCTGCTTCACACAGATATACAGGGATATCCCAGAACTTTCAAAAACTCTTATATCTAGGTAACACCTTTCCAATAATTAAAATGCTCCGTTTCATCAGTGGTGGGAGTATATCTGGACGTCACAGTATAAAGGGAAATTGCCAAGTATTTATTTCTCAGTTTCTTGAAACAGCAAGTTTACTCTAATTTAAAGTGTCCTGTCCAGGGTGTATCTTGCCTTGAGCCTGTTGTTTGGTGGGATAGGCTCCAGCTACCTCACAACTGAATTGGAAGAAGAATTAGAAAATGGATGGATAGAAAGCTATGAAGAATGTCCATATAGACTCTAAAATGCCCAATTTGTGTACTACCGTGTCATGGCACCCAATCAAAAGTGGTCAAGTGTGAGCGTCTTCCCTGGCTCCCGTCTTTTAGAGCAGTACTTTTATTTGTCTCTGTGTCCAGGGCTCTTTTTCCCAGTAAACAAATGCCAGCCACCCTGTACCTGCTGTAATGGGAGCTGATGGCATTTGTCTCAGGCCTCTGCCAAGGATCCAGCTTTGAAGTCACTACTCAGCTGCATCCAATCAAACAGATATTGGGGAGCTGTGAATTGCAGTTCAGCGAAGGAGGTCTCTCATTTTGAGTTTCCCATCTTCTGCTTTTTTTTCTTTCAGAGGCAAGCAGCACCTTTTAAGCACGGAGAGAGTTCACATGCTTGCGTGCACTGAGCCCATCAAAATCCCTAATTTCCTCTTGAATATTTGATGCAGCAGTTAACCGGGTCTTGTCAGAAAGGAAACAAAACAGTCAGAGCTCGTGACTTTATTTTTTGCTGCTTGCGTGTGTCTATATGCCTTGGGTGATGATTCATTTAATGCATGCTCGCAACCGTGCAATCTTTTAATTGACCGCGTTTCCATTTTGCACCAGGCTGTTTTTTTTGTTTATGAACTAGAAGACATAACTTCCTAACTGAAAATTTAAAAAGAGAAGGAAAAAACGATTCTGCTGGGGGACTTTCTCAGGTTTGTGGGCAACTGAGAGCAGGAATAAGAGATAAAAGGGGGAGAGTAAGGAAAACAAAAAAGACGAACACGACAGTGAGCAAGAGTCGAGATGGAGACTAAACATGGAAATGTGGGAGATGAATTTCAGGGGCAGTGTGGAAGACGGAAATCTGTCAATGAAAAAAACGATGTGAAAGTACAAGTACTGAGGACTGGAGGGGATGTGTGAAGCTAGTTTACGGATGATATTTGATAAGATTTTTCAAGTAGGTATCATAAAATAGCAAATATCAAATGATCCTCACTCCTCTGACATGTTCCCTGACAGTCTTGTTCCTGTTTCACTACATAAATGGCAACAGGCTTTCTGAAAGAGATGCAATAAATTAGATTTCTGCATGAGCAATTTCGTTGGATAGATCTTAAAATGGCCAGAGGGGCCATCTACAGTACCCCCCATACGTATTGGGACAGTGAAGTCAAAATGGCTTTTGCTGTATACTCAAGCAATTCAGATTTAAGATGAAAAGATGATCATGAGGCAACAGAACAGAATGTCTAGTGTTCATGTCGGTTTAGGTTTACTAACTCTATAGGCAAACACCAAAGGGTAGAGCAAAAGCTAAATCCAACACTGCTCATTTACAGCTCTTTTATTTGTGCATTGCAACATTGCATTAATCATTGCACCAGGAAACACTTAAGCAATAACAAATACCTGGCAGCCAATTGTCTCAATACCTGTGTTCACCTGAATTGGAGGGATTGAACACAAAAAGTGGTATTATTCACTGTCCGAATACCTATGATAGGTATTTTAGAATTTGTGTGTGGTGCTGGATAGGCACTGGCAGGCCATTTCACTCTTTGCACAAAAAAACAAGTTTTTCCATTTTTTTCAATTTTTCTGGTGAATGGGATATACGGTACACTTCCATTGTGCTTCTAAAGATTGGAATGAGCACATGAAGAACTGGCAATTGATTATTTCTCACTCTGATCCCAGGGTTAATATTATCACGTCGTCCCCGAACACAGCACTATAACACGGTCCTCTTTGATACTTTTTTATATGCACTGGTTTCATGCTGGTTGAATGCACAGTTGGCGAGGCACACTTTAGGGATCAGGGCTGGCTTGATCAGTACAGAAAACTGCATCAGAAATGGCTCTGGAAGCCTGAAAACTCCTGCTGTTTGATTTGAAACAGACCAATCCTTACTCCTGCAAGGCTGCAGAAAATGAAAAGTAGCTGGTGTGAATTGTGGGGGGGTAAAACCAAAATGTGTGCAGATAGTAAATCTAAATAAGTTGTCTTAGCTGCCATGGCCAAAGGCTGAACGATGTCATCAGCTGTACAATGTCGGGTCTATGGGGGGAGAACAAAGGGGAAAGGCCGGACGTCTGCCTGACTCCACTGCTCTCTCTCTTGCGTTGTTCCAGAGACAGGTTGCTGGAGAAGTCCAAATGCAGCCGAAGGACCGCATGGTCAACCAGATAGCCATGATGTTAGCCATAATGGGGCTGGGGCTGTCCTACTACAGCACCCGCAGGATGACGGAGGTGGTCGCCACGGAGCCGGGAGACTGAGAGGACGCAGGAAGAACACAGACGGGGAGATGCCACATCCACACATGTGCTGCAAAATGGGTCACACAGGGCAGTACAGCACAGATCTGCTGTCAGGAAGGGGCAGAGTTCCAAATCCCCTGATCTGGGCTCTGTTGTATTCCCAAATCTAGGTTTGTAATCCCAGCATTTTAGTATGACGGCCTGATTTTCAGTCTTTGCCAAGCTGTGTTAAAATTGTCAGTGTTGCAGATCCAGAAGTGAAAGTGGAATAGATATACAAGTTTAACATACAGGCTGCGGCAGTGCAATCTGCATCTGAGTTACTTTGGCCAGTAAGTCATTAAGTGATCATGCATCTAAACATCTAAGCACTTTAAAACTGAAAACCAGGCCTACAACCACACAAAAGAAACATATCATCTCCACGTGGTGTTTTTTTTTAAATTGGCTTTTATTTCCTAATTCAAATCAGGTCATTTCTTTATTATAAAGCAGGATAGAAACCTCATATTTGAGATTTAACAGTGTATCGATGAAACTGTTTATCTCTGTGAATACTCCAGCGCAGTCAATTCTACAGTACTGTTGGGAGGCATTTTTTCAAGACTATTACAACACATTTAAGAATTTTGAAAGTTGTTTGTAATGTTTTAGGGTTCAAGAGGGATTCAGTCAAAATATATTTTGTTATAATGCATTGTGGAGTAAAATTAAAGATCTTGTACAATAATGTACAATCTAGATGTGTAAAAACCTGTCACACTTCACAGTGCATTGTGACTCTTTGGTTTTGTAACAGGGATTTAGGTTGTGATATAAATGTATAGATAGTTGCTTAGAACTTTAAGAACAATAGTGACCAATGTTTGTTCAAGTAATAGAGTTTGCAAGCAGTATGTACAACACTGTGAAAATGATGGAGGTATGATCTGGAAGAGAGAGGCTATTGTTTAAGTCAAATTGTAGTCTGGAGCAGATTTCTGGAATCAGAATCCTACAAAATGTTATGAAAAGGGTTTATTCCTCCTACAATTTTAGAGGTATACTTGTGTTACTTTAGGAAGCCTATGCACAGCCACAAAAACACTGTGCCATTTCAGCTTGCGGATATTGAACCACTTCCTGTCCTGAAGGCCAGACTCTTATGCCTGTTCCTGTCCATTACGGCCAGGCTGTGGTACACAACAGGAATTTGCGAGACCTAGTAGTTTTAATCAGACGTAACTCCATTCAAAGTGGGGAGTGCAAACAAAATGTGAACCTGGTGGCTTAGGAGAAAGAAACATGAAAGCAGATAAAACTGAATATGTTTTGTAAAGGATGCTGTGGTTTTCAAGAGCATTTTTTATGATCATATTGGTAAGGTAAATCTGAAGGTTAATGCTGGTATTAGCTCTGTACTACCATGGATAGAGGAAATAAGAACCAAATATGGGAAGTAAAAGGAAGACAGACAGGTGATCCAATTCTAAATGGAAACATTTTAAATATCCTCTCTCTATTACATGTGGATAGTAATTTTGATGGTTCAAATTTTGATGATTTTTTTTTCAAATTAAGGAATTCAGAAGCAGACCATTTCATCAGTGAGAAAAGATTGCATATCGGACATTTAGCTGTGAAAAATAAAGAACTGACAGACAAAATGCTGTCACGTTAGCTGTGCTCCATTTTGGTATTTTGGCATAGTCAGGGCCTACTTCTCTTTGTTTTGAAAATTCCCAGTGTGCTTCTGGGCTGTTATTTTAGGAAGACCCAGCAGCGAAAGAGGTGATAGGATGGGAAAGTGACAGGAAGGCAACCCGTGAGGTTGTGTGTTTTCAGCACAGATCATGTCTGGAGCCAGAGGCCAGAGAGGGGAGGGGGGAGGACTGGCCTGGAAGATGTCTTTGTTTTTATCCAGCTCTGAGAGCGCACGTTTTCAGTCTGCGGATGTGATGCTCTGTGACAGGCGCAGTCCTCATTCGGGGAAAAAACGTGCCGTACTCTGCCGCCCAGTCTGTCTCGCCTAGTTACAAATCACTGGGCAAATCAAATCTCTCTGGGAATGTGACCGCAGCAGTATTAGTGGGTAAGTTACATAAGCCACCCAGAAAGCCATAGATACAAGGAAATGAAAACAGTTCTCAAAAGTAGGACACTACCGAACTGCTGTTGACTTATCATTGCGGATTTTATTTTTCAATAGTAAAGAAAAAAGGGATTCACTGTTAACAATAACAAGCAAATATAATGAGATTGAAGCTTACCAAGGTGCTGAATATCAAAGTCAACATACTGTACAATACAGTCAATCTGAATTTTGATAAGTACATCACGCTCAAACCTTTATATTATTAACCATTAAAGATGGAACCAGAAAAGGGTGTGTTTTTGGGGGAGGATACTGTTTTGAACAGAATGCTGGAAGTGCCAATCTAAAAAAACAAAACAAAAGCAAGATTTCCACAGCCAGACCAATTGAAGACAGAGGCTGAAGTGTGGATTTCGAAAATATTTTGCAACATAACTAAGCATGAGTACTTTATGAGCAATTGTACCTTATTACAAATGTGCAGAAGTTCAGAGGGGAGTTGCCATGTTCAGGCTTTTAATTTTTCTGTCATAATTTTTATTACATGTTCAGCTGAGCCAAAGTCAAGAAAAGAGGGAACTCAATTTACTGCAAAGTTTGTACATGTTACAGGGTAGGATGCGACACTGTGAATATTCTTTGGAGTGTTCTCCTGATGCTGTGTTTATGTGGCTGTGCTGTGAAAACTGCAGTCACTTTAGAGTCTGGTGCCTGAGCCTAGTGAAATCACTGACACGGTGAGTTGTGCTTGTATTGCTGCTACACGTGCAATAAATGTATTTAACTTCACAGACTGCAGTGGTGGTTTTTTTTTTTTTGCTCTTCACTATACGTATCCACTTGCTTTCATGCTGAAAAAGGAGTCTTAATCAAAAGGCCAGGTCTATAGTCCCAGCAAATTCAGACATGAAAAACATTCAAAGCATCTTTTTTAATTCTGATGAGGTGTGGTCTTTTTGTCAAGAGGATATTGGCATGTTTTCTTGTATCATTACCTCTGCTGGTCCAGGGGGAGCACAAGGCTCTGTTTTTACATTAATCTTGTAATGAATGAACTAGATGGATAATTTAAAATTTAAAAGTCCCCACCTTTCACAGATGTGTGCCTACTAAGGAGCTCCAGTTGCCTGAGGAGCCTGCAAGGAGAGAATTGGTATGAAGGAGCAATAACAGCCTGAATTCTGGATTGACATTGGTCAAACAGAATGACTCTTAAACCTTGACTTCAAACATGAATAAATCACTAATCACAAATCACAGTGCTTCTGTGCTGCGCACTGTTGATATTTATGTTTCACAAAGATTAAAGTAGAAATCTGGGTGAGATGAGTGTAAGTCTTGGATCCTGCAATAGAATGGTGTAGATTGTGTCCAGTGATCAGCAGCATAAAGTGCCTTAGATTACACTCCTCCATGATTCGCCCTTAATTATGATGCCAGGGAGGCATGAAGTTACATTTCCTGTTTGACACTTATGCTCTGCTTGTTTGTGGGAATTGCACAAAACAGCTTAACAACTTAGTTAAGGGATACAAATACAAAATGTATTTAATTATAAATATTGTACATCTTTATGCAACCAAAGGCCACAGATGATGTTCTTAAATGTCATACTTAAAAATGTGCTCTGGTAGGTACAACAACGTGCGTTTCCTCTTTCTTCAGGATAATTTTCCTTTTCCATTCCCATTTTCAACAGCAGTTTATTTTATTCTCTGATATCAAGGCGAAGGTCAGTTTAAATCTTGTTTTATGTTCCTAATGATATTTTGCTTTGGCACTGTGACTCTTAAGGGATTCATATTTGTTTCTATTAAAGATCTCCAAATTAAGGGCATTCCCCCCCAGGGTATTACAAGAAAAAAGAATATTGCTATTTTTACAATTTATTAAAATTTGTGCAATTCTTAAAGTGACTTTAATAAACATTTACTATCACTGAAAGATTCATATTAAAACTGAGAAAGATGATTCCATTCAAATTTCCAACTCAGTGTGATTTTTCATTCTATCTGATTACATAGGTGCATATTCCATAATTATTATAACCGCAGTGATATCCAGCACATTGAATTCGGAGTTTGACAGCTGCATAAAAGCTGCTGACTAAGCCCGGTAACTTTTTTTTATAATTAACAGAAACACAACCGTTGCGTTTTCCTGTCAGGGCGGGGCCTGCCAGAAACCCGTTCCGTTGTAGTGTTTGTTAAGAGCAGACCTGTCGTGCACAGCGCCGCTGGCAAGACACGCGAACAGAAGCCAGAGTCACGCCAGCTACTCACGCAGCGGGGCAGCAAAACCCCACGGCGCTCTGCGGACCACACCGACAGAGGTCAATTCTCCACGCTTCCCCTTCTACAGCGACTGACTTGTCAACAGGCAAGCCGCAGAGCCTGCAGAAGCACGCACAGTGCTCACCAGCAGACAAAAACGCCAACCGCCAACCAGCATCAGGAAGTGACAGAAAGTGTCGAGATCACAGAGTCCTAACAGGCCACAGTGACCCACCTCACCCCTGCACAGCATATTAAGATGGCCCAGGATTTGCAAACACTAGCATGCCCCTAGGTAGATAATAGTACGATATAAGACATGACTTCATGCACATAGTGTAAATTGTGATTTGGAACAAACGTGTTTTTAAAAGGTTTTTGGACAACCCAGGTCCCTTTTTGAATAAAAGCAGATATTACATTTAGTCCCCTTAGTACCACTATTTTATTAAGAAACACTCATCTCACCTAACTCTTAAGTAACCCTCTTTATGTGTTGTTTGGTAGTTATTTTCAGACGTACACAGACCACAACATACGCACAAGCACCTGCTTCAGAACGTGACACATAACCTACAGCTTACTGCTGCCTTGTTGTCTCTTCCTGCTTTGTGTTGTGTGGTGTTGCTGACCTACTGTATCGCCACGCTCACAACTGACTGCTAATCCCGCCTGTGACTAGGGTCAATAAAACATACATGCTGTACGTGAGGCACGTTCAGATGGAAATCAAGCTGCTCCTGGCACACAGCTGGTGTTACCATGTGGCCAACACCCACCTGATTCTGGTCAGCAGTGTCGATACATGATCTTAAAAGAAACAGAGCTCACACTTGATGCTCTTTTCTAGCTTTTCAGCTGTTGGCTCTATGGTGACTCTGGAAGTGAATGAACTCGTTATAAATATGATGTTGTGCTAAGGTACTCAAGCAATCTCTCATGCGTCTGGAGCTGCTATCTCTTGTGGCCAAGGTTTCAATAATATCTTCAGCACAGAAAACAAAAAACCCTCCATTACCATGATATTAATGATATTTTAAGCCTTAGGTTACGGCTATAGTTGAGGCTATGGCCAGAAATTTCATTGGGGAAAAAAACAATTAAAACTTTATCTAATTATTTCATAAAATGTTTTAAAATGCCACCTTTTCTAAGGACTTAACACATACTACACGTGTAAATGAATACAGTATTTGCTAAATTTTTCCATTTCAATATCAGCTGCTCTGCTCTCACCAGCCAATCACTTCCACCTCTCTTATATACATATATGTATACATATTAGCTTGCAGCCAAATCATCTACCAGACACTGCAGTGTTTGTGCCTGCTCTAGTTTGTGCTCAGTGTTGTATCACATTAATATTTTCTTCTTTCCAAGGATGATCACTGTAATGTGGTAGAGCATCTGTGTTTACATGGCACGTTTGGCAAGGTCTCATGAAGCACAGCAAACAGCATTTCCTTTTCGTTAGTTTTTGGTTTGCTAATTCCAAAACAGGCAAGAACTATTTGGTATCGAGAAGCTGTTGGACGACTGCAGCTCATGTACGTTTCTAGTGCACGTCTTGCGATTCCAGAAATTTGAACAACTTGTGGTTAAACATTTGCTTGGAGAACTTTAGTCTTCATTCAAGGGCCAAGTTAAAATCACAGGCCTGTCAAAGGATCAATCAACTGGAGGTGAATAAATAGTCAGGTAACAGTAACTGCCAGAGGCATACAGAGCTGATCTGGGCTTTGAATGTGGTCTGGCTGGAGCATCATACTGGGCCACATTCCAGAGAGTAATTTACATAGTGAGTTCCTAACTGTCCCTGCTCTGTAGAAATGATTTAAAGAAGGGGGAGTGGGGAATATTTCGCCTCAAACAAGAAAGCATGTAGTCAAGGCATTACACTATGTGTTTGAGCAACTACTGGAGCTTTGACACCTTTGGATTGGGAACGCTGACAGCAGTGTCCTGGAGGCATTTTGATAATGATAATGCCCTTTCAAGGAGGTGTCAAAGCATTTAATAAAAAAATAAAAATGATGACTACTAACACTATTCCCACCTGTTTCTTTGCTCCAGGGCCAGTCTTGAAGATGACACATTTTCTCATGGAGACTTCAAACAAGCTTGGAGGATCAAGTTTGCTCCATTTGGCATTAAATCAACGTCTCAAAGCTGAAATCACAACTTTTTGTGTTGCATAACTTTCTGTTTCAAAAATATTTACTCATTTGAAGAAGTAAATGCCTTATATAGCATAGAAAAGGGATAGCTTAATATAACTATTCTTTATCTATATTAATAATCTATGATATCTATATTCCTCCATCCCAAGAGCATGGGTTCCCACTTCTAGCTTTCAAAAACCAGCCAAAGAACTAATTCAAACATGGAAAGAACATGCAAACTTCCAAGAGTTGTGAGGCAACAGCCTTCAGCAAACCTTACCTCATTCATTATTCAGATCAAAAACACAGCAGAAAATTGTAGTTCTCCGTCTTGCATTGAGTTTCCAGTAGAGGGTGGGTTTAATTCTGCCTTATATAAGAGATGGTGAATAATGAAAGTATCAAAACGTAACAAACAAGACATTTGCAGGGCCAACATTTCTGCTAGTTTTGACTTTCACCAAAAGGAGTCTGTCTACATTTTTACAAAGCTCAAAACTACAAAAAATAACAATTTTACTCTTGCAGACCTCTGTTGTTTCCTCCTTATTGTGCACCTAGAAACTTGTCACTCAGATGCAGAAAATAGGGGACAGATATTCCTGTGAAACAGAGAGCTCCGATAATGGTCTCGGCCTTGAATGAACCATGGTGGAGTATATGGTTTTTGTATCGCAGCTCAATGGCCCTGGGTAGAACTCTAGCCTTGGGTTCTCTCACTTTTTCATTGGTTTCGATGGTTTGTGCCCACATCCCAAAGACATGCCAGACAGATCTGATTACCCTACTGTAAGTAGCTCTTCCCAGGTTTTAGAATGATCAGCACATCAGGTACTGGTCCTGTCTGTGGCGTTAGTGTCCCAACATTCAAGAACAAAATCCTTCCAGGCCCAGCGCCAGCTGACAAGTCAAAAAATGGGTTAGGGGTGATGAGAGAAGGACAGACAAGTTCTTCTCCGCATATTAGGTGAAAGGTATTGCATTTCCTTGACCATTCATATGCAAAGTTGGCATCAAGAAATATTTCAGGTTTATTTTCATGCTCCCTTATGGAGAAGACAGGTGGTGAAAGTTATCCGACACTATATAGGTTTGCAAGCACTGGGAGAATGGAGTATTAATTGGACATGTGCCATTTTCTTAGCCAAGTGACACAGCCAGCATTACAGAACAGGGGCCAAGCTAACCCAATACCAATCATTAAACATAAACAGTCTGAACAGACCAGTGTTTTGTCAATCACACACCAAAAGGACAATACTCTGCCCTGGAGTGGACAGATAACAGGGTTTGGGAGGGTTTTAACCCTACACTAGGCTCAAAATACTGAGTCAGTCCTGATCGCTCCTGGCCACGGCTGTGAACAGCCGCAGTCCCGTAGGTTTAACTGGGAAACTAAGATTTGTGACGCGCCAACCTCATCGTGGTGATTACTCAAGCCGAGGTAGTGATTCAGAACTCAGAGAGAATGAAAAGACAGAAGACAAAACAGTGAGAAGCAGGGCAGAGAATGTCGGCCCTGTACAAACACATTGAGTGCAGAAAAATTAAAACAAGGTCAAAGACAAAGGGAGCTGGGCAGTCCATCCCATTGCTCTGAAATGTCTTTGGCATCAAGCTTGAGATCCGAGGATGAATTGAGAACAGGACATTAACACAAAATGCCACAAATCATTCAGAACCAAAACAGAAATCAGTTTATGAATACAGATGAGGAAATATCTACCTGGGAGTTGAAAACTACACACCCAGTGCTCAACGGCAGGTTTATGCAAAGAGCCCTGGCAGACACTGTGTTTGTAACTTGCAATGCATGAAGCAGCATAAAGATTGACTCATGAGAGAATGAAAGAAGCAGTTAGGGAACGGATGAGTAGATGTTCTTTTTTCTAAATTAATGTTGTATCGTACTGCATTCTGAAGGATACTGTCTTTTTGCACTGCTCTCTTGCCGTTTTAATTCACTGTTGTCTTCACCTGTCTGTGCACTGAGAGAACAAGGGAGAATTTGTACTTGGCACAAAGAGCAAATAAACTTTGAAGCTGAATTTGTTTACATCACAGAACAGCATAGTTGCATGACAGTATGTTCACAGGCAGACAGAAACAAACCATTCAAACAAACCAAGCGAATGATCTGAATAGCTCTGCTGGCATTTTGGAGCAGCTGCAATACTCAAGCGCCAGGTGTGTACAGAAAGATGCTGAGGCCTAATATTCTCTTTGAACAAGCAGTGCTAGAACAGCACAGAGGTTAATGCTAACTTACACGGAAGTAGCACCAAAGATGTTAAGATTTCCTTTCACCAGAAAGGAATCTGAAATTACCTTGAAGACATAAAATGTTAATATTTGTTTCATTTCCTGCAACATCAAAGCACTAGATCATGAACTGACAACTTCACACAGAATGCTTTACACAGGTCTGCTTTTTATGCAACCACTGTAAAAGAAAAAAACTTAAATGACCCTGTGCGAGAGAGGAAGACCCAAGCTGGCAAACCTGCTTTTAAAACAGCCCAATAGGCAAATTTTCTGTTCAATTAAGAACCAAAAGAAAGCTTGGAGAGCACCGAGCTAAGTTACAATACAGAAAACTCCAAGCAGGCTGATCTACAGTGGCTGGTGAGGGGCCTAATGTTGAGGGCTAGGGAAGATCCAGTGTCACAGCTGTCTTACACTAGAGCCTCTACACTACTCCCCTGTTTTCACAGATAATTATAAAGTAGGTTTCTGTCTGTTTGACCACAGTGGTAATGACAAATGCAGTCCTGTGTTTAGTATACGTACTGCAGGCCACCTCCTGCTGTTCTGATCTGCATTTCTTAGTGTTCAATTAGGCTGCTGCCAACACATCGGCTCTGACCTCATTCCAGTTCGGAAAGATTGGGAATGTTCCCCATTTTCGCCAGTGACCAGGGCAATGTCTGTCACTGATCCTTCATTCGCAGCTTCACAGCAGGTATCGGGGTGCCTCAAAGAATTCTTACTGCTGACCCTGCAACGTCACCATTTCTCATTTAATTCTTGCATAGCGAGAGCCCAGCTATGTTGTTGCCATTTTTTCCTCTGAATCACAACCAGTGACAAATATTTAAAGGTGTCCAAACTCGTACAACCAAAATAAAAAAAAAATACCAGCTCTCTTGACCTCGGTGCTTACAGGAAAACAGAAGCTATTGACCGACACAAGCGCTTTTCTAATTTCACTTTATTGTTACTGAGCTCTCGGTTCCTGGGTTGATCTACGTCCCTGTCCCCACCTATGGTCACAAGCTTTGGGTGACTGACAGAATGGGATTGTGGGTACAAGTGGTGGAAATGAGGTTTCTCCATAGGGCTGCTGGGCTTGCTCTCCGGGACAGAGTGAGGAGCTCAGCAGTCCGGGAGGAGCTTGGAATAGAGTCACCACGCCTCTGGATCGAGAGGAACCAGTTGAGCCACTGCCAGGAGACCCTGAGGCAGACCCAGAACACACTGGCCTGTTTTTATTCTGGCCTGAGAGCACCTGGGAGTCCCCCAGGAGGAGCTGGAGACTGTCGCTTGGGAAAGGGAAGACTGGTCTGCTCTTTTCAGCCATAGCCCTCACCAGTAATAGTGTGTGAGCCCCTGAAGAAGGCTCCACGGCCGAAACGTTGTGTTTTCTCTCTTCTTTTTTTCAGCATGGAATAAACCTATTGCTTGTTCCTTAGTACAAAGCTGCAGACTAATTTCAGCGGCCAAATTCGTCGCCATTAATCTTAAATTAGCGCACTAGTTTAGCACAATGCTGTGTGATAACCACGGTTTACACTCCAGTTTACACTTTAGTACGCTGCTTCGGTTCATTGCAATTGACTGGTGGCATCTTACCAATCGTGTTAAAGAAGCAAGAACACGATTGCAACCCTATAGTTTTAGTTTTAGGACTTTTAAGAACAATCATCAAGAACATGTGACTGTTTGGCTTACCGCAATACAGAAAACGTACCTGAACTCATCGTGAAGCAGAAGGGGGTGGAGCTCCGTGACGAAGAAGAGCAGGAAAGCGAATCAAGACCTGTTCTCTCGATGATGTCAGCAATTTTAAAGCTGCTGTGGTGCACGATTGGCTCTCTTTACATGAGACTCAACCGCGAGAAAATAGGAGTCTCAAAGTGCAGTTATCAAGTACAGCACGTAGGATCTGAATTGGATGTCTTTTAATTTTGTTTTAAAGAACTTTGATCACTCTGAGAAAGTTATTTATCCCTCGCATTTACATTTTGGAAACATCATCGCTATGGGTTCTTTCATCCTTGTAATATTGGTACATTTAATATTTATTATATAAACAATCTAGGTAGTCTATTTTATTATTTTATTTATTATTTTATGCATAAGTTATTACTGCAATTAACTGTGCTATATTTTACATTTTCAGTGGGAACTGACCCTCAGGTATACACACTGCTGTGGTGATGGAAAAGAATCCACACAATAGGGTTGCACTGCCATCGTGTGGCACAGAATTGGAGAGCAACAATAATGGTCCTATTGTCGTTATGTGTTGTATCATTGTAATTTTACAATGTATCAATGTAAAATTTAACATTTACATTGTATAAAATATATTTGTTTTAATACTGTGATGTTCTAATAATATATTATTATTGTTATTGTTATTATTGTTGTTGTTGTTGTTGTTGTTATAGAATTATGCAGAATACCTCAGTCCAGAATGAATTTCAGAGAGGTCCTGACTGCTGTCCTTGGGAATCCCCTAACCTGTCAATTTTCATTCTACCTGAACTCTCAGTTACCTAATTTAGGAACAAGTATAGGTTTATTCCATGCTGAAAAGAGAAGTAGAGAAGGAAAGAAACACAGCGTTTCGGCTGTACACATCCTGACAGAGCTACCTGCTTGAGTTGCCTAATTTAAATCTTAATTGAACAAAGTGATTGCTAAACTGGAATATCCTCAAGGTTTTCCGGCAATTCAAGTCAGACTGCTGCAGGATCTACTTTTCCGCTGCAATAGACAAAAGGAGATTAAACACTTACAGAGTGCAAGTTCTCTTTTAATTCAAAGTAGGGTTCAAATACATAACTGGGAGCTCGGTTAGACCTGGAAGAGACAGAGTGCTAGGGACTAGAGTTGGAAAGCACTCGACACTATGAGACTAACTGGACAAACTGGACGGGGGCTTACCAGGCACAGAGCTGAATGCCCTGTCGTGCAGAGGGAACAGTGCTGTGACAAGGCACTGGAGAATGTCCAAAGAGTGACCACAGAGTGTCTGGAGAGTGTCCGTAGAGTGTCCAAGAACTCTCCAGGGATGTCCGGGTCATGTCTGGGGAGTGTCCAAAGATTGTCCGGAGAGTGACTGCAGAATTTTCAGAGAGTAACTGCAGAGTGACCAGAGAGTGTCCAGGGAGTGTCCAGAGAGTGACCACAGAGAGTACAGAGTGTGTCCAGAGAGTGACCACAGAGACTACTGAGAGTGTCCAGGGAGTGTCCAGAGAGTGACCACAGAGTGTCTGGCAAGTGTCCAGAGAGTTCTTGCAGTTCTGATGTGAGGTTTTCCACAGACATTAGGAAGGTCACAGAGGTGGACTATCTTGGTCATTTGCCAGTTTCGTAATGAACTAAAATTCCCACCACCCATTTCTCCAAAGGATCCCGCATACTGTATATTCTCACACAGCCTGCTATGCTCTAGTCTATTCCCTTGCGCTGCTCAGTGTCTTCCTGAGTATTAAGGGCTGTTTAACTGATCTGTGGGAAAAATATATTACGCTTAAACCATTCATTCCTTTATCTTTGTCTGTCATTTCAGTAGCTTTTCTTATTGCATTGAATAATCCCTCCAGGGCACAAACGAGTCTGTAGACATAGGCTGGTTAGATAATTTAGTAAAATAATTTAATGACTATAGAGCTGGTATCCACCCATTGACTTTGTGTGGTAATGTTTCAGTCCATTGCCCCTCCTTTCATAACCAAAAGCCTTTAGATGCAGACAATCATGTTCTCATTTTAGTGGAATCTAACTTCACTCCAGAAAACATTTAATGGTCTAACTCACCTGCTACACGATTGATTTTCTTCTGATACGCTTTGTGCCCACATTTATAAAATGATCCCTCTGCCCCAAGGTTTCAAAGTATTTTCTATTAATTGGCACGCTTCTTCTAAAAAAATCTTTCCTGAGTGACTGGGGAGAAGTTTCAACACCAAGTGAACTCATGTCACACAATATCAGGTGAAGGTTGTGTTCCTCCCAGTGGTATCCTGCTCTGGTCCTCTGCCTGTTTTAGGGTTGTCCCTATTCTTCAGGGTTTTCCTATACCCCATATGTACCCTATCGTGTAACATGCCATTTCTCTCTATGCCTGGCGTGAGAATTTGAACTGTTTTCTGTGGTGATGGAATCTGATACCCTTATTTAGAAAGGACATATTAGAACATATAACCACAGTGGAGGCTAGCAGCCTCACAGTTCCACCTTTCTGGATTCAGTTCTGACTTTGAGCACTGTCTGAGTGGCATCTTCAGATCTTTGGGCTTGCTGCCAGGGGTTTACTGCCTTACCTTTCCAAAGGTATGCTGGCGTCTCTAAACTGACCATGTGTGTCCTGAATGGACTGGCATCCTGTCACCATGGCAACCCTCCACCATACACAGCAGAAGTATTCCTTGGTTGGCCCTTCAGGCATGCTCGTTAGCAAACACCCTGATCTTCTGTGTAGATGAGCTGCTGGCTCTCAGATGCTGCTGCCAAGCTCCCACCGAAGTAGGCTCTACTCTTCAGCAGCAGTTGAAATAGGTCCTAACCTATTTGTAAAGTGGATCTGGATAAGAAATGCTGGCCGACATATGAGAAATTATTAACGCAGAAGGTGTCTCCACTGAGACATCAATGAATGATGTCTTTTTAAGAAGAACCCTCACCGCAGAAAATATTTTAAAGCTGATAAAAGGTAAACATCAAGTGAAAGTAACTCCACGAGCTGACCCGGAAAAGCCTTGTGTAAAATCTGGAAAACCAAAATGCTTTTGCATGGTGTTTCCTTCACCCAGAATGCAGGCCTGTGGTTTAATAAGTTCGTAGAGTGAAGGTAGTTTACTTTGATAAGCAGGCTAATGTGACTTCGGGCCCCTTATTGGTTCATAAGAAAAGATGATGCCAGGTTGTGGTGCTTGGGAATGAATGGAATTGCAGGCGCCTGGATGAATAATGGATGGAGGTATTCGGAGGTGTCTGTAACACAACCGTGTGTCTCAGCTGCAACAAGGTTTGGAATATATTTGGTTCACAGTCAGAGTGGGCACCAGTGATGCTTTCACAAGGGCCTGCTGCTGAAAGATATTGAAATAATAACACACTATCCAAAGGGATTGTTAACTATCCTTCTGATGCAAGACATATGGAAGACGAGATTGTTTTATTGTTAAAAATACATATGGTTCATCATTAGCTCTTGTAAGCATTAATTCGGCATTTTGTCTGAATGTTTTTTGACTTCCCACTTTCTCTGGAGTTGGTCAACGCCAGTGGATGTCTTCATAATCAACAACGATGCCATGACTAAACGACTGATTCTTGTCCCTTTGCCTATTCTCTTGGTGAACCCATGGCACCTTTATTCTGAAGGACATAACTGATCCTGGCCTTTATTCTCTTAATCTTTTCCTTTTTTTACACCTCAGACTTCATTCATCTGTTTGTGCTTCTGGAGTCCCATGGGATTCACTCTCTCACCCACTGTTAATACCTCATAATACCTCAGTGAGAACAGGGTTCACTTCAGCAATTTGCAATACACTCAATTCTCACACTGTAAAACCCCTTCCTGAGTTATCAACTTGGGATAAGAGGGAAGTCACACCAGACTGGGAGGTGATCTGGGGTAATATTTTAATGTCCTCTGAAAACATAGCACTCTACCTAATCCATTTTACGTTTATTCACATGCATTCACAGAGTTCAGGTGAAGTTATTGACACACTGTACCCATCTGCTCTGCACGTCAGGGGTAGTGAGCAGTTATCTGCACGTTCTGGGAAGGTCATAAAAATAATGTTTTGTTATTGAGCGGGGTTGCTATATTAGTTACTATTCTCACCCAATCTGCAGAAGTTATGTTTTCAGCTAACACTGTCAATGCTCCAAAGGGCATTTTGTACACATTGGGCCTGGCACAGGAACGACCACACAGGTCTCTGGCCAGAGCTGGGCGTACCCTGATACAGTGTAGGTTCTACGTTCTCAATCCTCCTCAGTTCACTGTCTGTGACAGGCCTGTAAGGCAGGTCAGGTCATTCCTAATGAGGTCTTTCCTCTGGGCCTCCTTCCTTCTCCCTCCTTCCATTTATCTTATTTGCCCCATAATTAGCCCTGAAGAGTGGCCAGTTCCACACAGGCCTATTCTGACAGATCCTGTCCCTCACCTGAAAATTCCTCCCTCATTCACACCAGTTGTGTCTAGTTCTACAGGTGTTTGCTTTCATGTTTCTGCAGGACGATGCTGTCGTCTTTTTAGGAGGATGACGTGCCAACTTCACTGCTTTCACAAAGCAAACATCCGGAAGCAAACACATATCTCTAAACTTCGATGCATTATTAATCATGTTTTTAAATATGTCTTCTGTGAGCAATGCTTAGAGTAAAGTTGCAGTTTTATTTAAAAAAAAAATAAAATTCATTTTTCGATTCCAAAAGCTAATTTGTGAAAATTCTGCAGTGATACTAAAATGTCCAAAGAAGTGAAAAAGAGCCACAGATGAACAACAGATAAAATCCCTGGAAAAGAGGGCCTCACATCCATGAATGACATTCCTGCGTACTTCTTAGTCCGACTGTTTCCTCTTCTCACCAAAAAAATGAGACAGAAAAAAGCTCAGAAATTCTTAATATTTACATACATCAACCATGCACTTTGCCAGCAGAAGAAACACAATAGGAGGCTAAGAACTAATTAAACTTTTATGGCATCTGTCTCTGCCTAAAGAACACCCCCCTTAGAGTCAATTTCAAACCTTGTTGCTTGATATGGAGCAACAGGAAACCTTTCTCTCTTCTTAAAAATATTATCCAAAATAAAACCTGGCAACTGAATAACTGTCCTAATAGGCTACAGAAAGAGGAAGGGAACTTGTACAGATGAGAAAAGTCTTTATGTTCATCAATTTATGGATGCATATCTTTTATTTTTGTAAATATATTTGTACTTTAGCATTTAACGAAACCTGGGCAAATACATCTTTTACTTAGGAAGGCAATTGCACAAATGAAATATGAAACATCTTGCCATACAAAAACAGTGCTGAATTCTTTGGCATTTTCAAGACCCCACTGTTAGCGACTGATTCTTTTCTACACATGGATTGATTCTTGCAAGATTATTGCACTGTCCAGGTCCAAAAGTCCACCATTTGAGTAGATGGTAACATTTTGTTTTCAGTTCATTTGTTCAATCCTGGGTTTTAAAGGAAACTCTCCAGATAGGAAGGAGGCACCTCCCTTCCAGAGCAGAAAAACAAATAACTCCCTAAAGAAACATTTAGTTGCACCTTCCCCTATTGACAGCATTTATGCTTGGCCCGTTTTGGAGTTCCTGAGCTGTGAAACTGAATGGCCTGTCCAGGCAGTATCAGTCAAAATGTCAGGCTTATTCTCAGATTGAGTTACAAGAGCAGTCCTGCCTGTCGCTCTGACAATGGACACCGGCACTGAATAAGAGGCTGAAACTTTAATGAGAAAAACTCGATCCCATTGCCAGGTAACCAGCAGAACCATGACAGATGCCCCTCACCGGTCTGGTTATCCAGCACAGGTCCTGCATTCAGGGAGCACCAAACGTAGGGTGAGATCCAACATTTTAGGTTAGTGGGATCCGGGATGAAAAAATAAACAGGGAAGGAGACATGAAACAACACATGATTTTATAAAACGGGATTCGAAAATCCAAACAGTTTAATCTGACTCCAGAATAAAACTATTCATTACTGGGTTTCTGGAGGCAGAACCCAGATGAAGTGAAGAGGCAGGAGACGACGAACGTTGATGGTGTTGAAAAAGCTGTGAGACCTTTCAGGAGTAAACATGAACCCGGCACTTTGGAAAACCTACAAGAGCAAGGTGCTGAAAACCTTGAACCCAGACTTCGAGGAGGACGCAGTGGAGCAGGTACAGAGAGCTTCCAGCTTAACTTCCACCTCCACGCTTCTTCCACAGATCACAGGAAAGTCTGGACCTCTCCCTGGGCTCAGACTCTCTTCATGTGTAATGTCTCTTTGCTTATGACAGTGTAACAGATCTGACCTGATCTTTGAAAGATCTCTGAAGATGAGCTTTGAACGGTATTTACACGCGCGTACAGAAAGCTTTTAAAAGCAACGTTTGATCTGTATTCATTATAAAGTTATTCATTTGAAAAACTTAAGGTTTCAGAAATTCCCAGTAGGAGAATATGTTTAAAGTGATGTTTTTCTTTAATCTTATATCTCTTCCAGGAGATTTTACAAAAAAATAACATGATGATGAGAATATTTTTTTCGGAGCGTTTCTTACATTGAATTCTGATGTGTGTTTTTTGCCGTTTGCCAAAGTTAACCTGGATTTCTGTTGTTTCAAATGAGACTAAATCCGACTGGGAGTTCTCGGAGAGATTTGTAAAAGTACAGTAGTCTAGCTAAATCTGTTTTTCTATCATCTTTGTATTTTTTATGATGTTGGTCTAGAGTAACTCAGACTATCATCCTTCCAATCCTCTCCATTACAATTATAATCAGAAGGATGAATTTCATAATTAAGCAGCTTGTTGTACTAATGTACTACCTACAGAATCTATTGTATGGGATTCACATTGTGTAGCACTGGTCTGTATATTACAGTTCAAATAAAATTGAGTCTAACAGGTAACTACAGAACTCCCAGGTGTTCTGACCTATTTCAGGCTATCCTTATTAACCTCAGTCATAGTGAAGATCCACAAACCACTCATTAGTGCCATGAGTGACTAGAGTGGAATGAGATAGCCAAGCTCAATTGGAAGTAGGTCATGAAGCTGGCACTATCTTCTTTGTCCTTGGAAGAACAATCCAGGCCGTGTTAGAAAAGTTTAAGTGACAGACGAGACAGGTGAAATATTTGATATCTGATCGGAAGTACTTGTCTGAAATAAGGGTTAAACTCAAAAACCTACTGTTCCATATGCTCACTTAAACAGTACTTTGCACTTTTTCTTCTTTCAATCAAATCAGAAAAAAATGGGAATTATCTTTTGTCACCCCCACAGCCCAGTGCAAAAAAGCACAATGCAGGCATGTTGAAAGAACAGGAAAACTGAGAAAATGGTAAACATTTCAAAGGGACATCGTTGAGTATTTAAACCTTTTAGATTTGAGAAAACCAAATAGCTTTCTGACGTTAATAGAGATTGTAAGAGGAAGACACCGGGGCCTTTTTTTTTTAGAAATGCTTAAACTCCTAATTTATAAATGAGGAGAAGAGCAGGACATGGGGCATGATCCCAAGGAACCAATGAAAAAAATGTTTCAGTAGTAGAAAGGGCACAGTGTGCTTGGCGTTTTATTTCCAGTTTGTTAGTACCGTTGGCTCCGGTGTCTCTGATGGCTACTGATCCAGTCTGCCAAATCATGCTCCTTGTCTGACAAACCTCTGAGGAGCTGGGTCTCAGTTTTCTCCCCTTCACAATTTGGAGACGGCATTCAGTTTCAGCACAGAGAGACAGAGACCATTCTGTGGGTGCAGTGACTGGAACACACCCTCAGTGCTGCTGAAACTGGAGCCCAGTTGCTGCACAAAAGGTTTAACTATCCATGTGTAATATCTTCCTCCGGTATAGGGCTTTGCTAGGCATCCATCTTTGAGTGAGCTTTTTTTTCTTCAAATGTCTACAAATAAAGATGAAGTATTTTTCTGAAATGATGGTGCTAATGCAGAAAAGCATTTTTTTACTTTAGACCAAAGCAAATTACATTTATACATATTTATAGAAGTGGACATTTTACGGGACCACTCTTAGCAAAGCACTATGCGCAAGAGCACAATAACAGTGCCACACCTAGGATGTGAGCCCACAGCCTTCCAGTTTTGAGCACAGATCTCTAACCACCACTCCACACTGTTGTTTAACTCCCCCGAATGCTGCCTCCAGAAATGCAAAGATCAGAAAATACATTTCAGCAATGCACTCTCTTAAACCAAGAATAGAAGGTAGTAGTTAAAATCCGGCCATCCGTTTTCTATCCACTTTATCCAATCACGGGCCACAGGGAAGCTGGAGCCTACCCTGACAATGGGCGCAAGGCGGGGTACACCCTGGATGGGACGCCAGTCCAACTCAGGCCACACACAGACACACACACTGGGGCCAATTTCCCAGAAGCCAATTAACCTACCTGTATGGAAACCGGTGCACTCAGAGGAAACCTATGCAAACATAGGGAGAACACACAAACTCCCTGCTGGGCATTAAAAAATCAACTTAACAGAATCGTTTGGTGTGCATTTCGTTATTTCCCCTGCACACTGGTTCAATTAATTCTTTTTGCAAGAGAACACTTTAAAAGGAATACTGTTTTTTCCCCACATATGAAGGATTCTTGGAAAAAACAGCTTTGTCTTTTTCACATCTGATTTGTGCAAATAGCTGTGAAGGGTCCAACAGCCAGTTAAGAAATTAGTTTCCTTCAGTTCCCAACGAGAATATAGCCCATGAAAGAGTTTTCCACTCTGGGAGACACAGCTTGTGTTGCATTAAAATATGCAAGAGATGTTAAAAACATTTATGAAATGATTCACTCAGTGTGTTTCCATTTTCTTCAGTTCAGTAAATAGTTGTTTTTGCCTTAACTGTTCCTTACAGTTACTGGGATATTGACTTGTTCCATCCTGTCTACAAGGGTTAAATGTGTAACTGTAGAACTTTGAAGTCTACGGGCAATGTCTTTGCATATAAGGGACCATTTGTTTTACAAACTCAGTCATTCTAAATATGAAAATCAAAATATAGACCCGCCTGGATTAGATTTGTCTTAAACTACCCACTGCAGAGATATGGAGGATTTTTACAACACAGGCAATTCTTCAACTGTTTTTGTAGAAAGCCACTAATGAAAAGTGGCAGAAAAACGAAACTGCAAGTACAACTTGTACATTGTGTGAGTATCAGCTGCATTCCTCCTTGCTGTAATGTTTTTGAAAGAGGGGGCTTAAGAGAGTCAAATTAAAAACACATTTGAGTGGAGACCACTGCCTTCACTGTAAGACAGCAAAGATCAGGTGTAGCCTCATCTTAAATCGGGAGAAGACAAGTTGCTTTGAAAAAATCTAAATTGAAATGTTTAATTTTTGCCTTTTGTATGTATAAGACATTTAATTGGCCAATAGAGAAGTAAAGAAACGAATGGATGACTGTGCTGGGATTGACATTATATGGTATGTCATAGATCCTATATCTTGCATCGTACACCACACATCACACAACATACATCATACAACACACATCATACATCAAGATCAGTCACTCAACTTTTTTGTTGTCGCTGATCGCTTGTTTTCATCAGGGCAATCAACTGTTGTGGGCAGGCATCTGACAAACCTACTGTTTCCTACTTAGCTGCAGGGAAATTATGTGATGGGTGTAATGGATGCAATTGCTATCAAACAGCTTGCAGAGAAGTCTCCTGTGTAGCCCCTGCAAACACATATGAAAAATCAGCTTTCATAAAAGATGAAGAGAGCTATTTCAGCTGTGGGCACTGTTGTGTGTTTGCGTGACCCTTTGCGTTATATGACTTTTCCAGATTAAAAAAATATATCATCTATGTTTTTTTATAGCATCTAAGACAACACAGAATAATTCTACACATATCAGGGTTTAGAAATTAATTAATTTGCTTTAATTTTTCTTGCCTGTGAAAATAAGGTTCACTTTGCATTATTGGTATGATTAATTTAAAACAGCTGTTCTTCTGTGGGATAATTCATGTGTGAATGGCACAGACTGTATATACATAGACACAAATGCCTTACATTACATAGAAATACTACTGTACAGATACAGGAATCAAAGCTCTCAAACTTATTAATAGGACAGAAGCTCAAAGTGATTTGTAGGCCTTTATATGTGTAATACATTTATCAAGGAGAAATGTTATTTTATAGACTCATCTACACTGTCTGAACAAGCAAGCAAAGTAGGCTGGAAAAGGAGCTGTTCTCATTGAATTTCAATTCAGAAAGCTTCCAAATGATTTCTGATTCCAGTCATGCAACATACAAGAATATCACAAAGTAATACAATTTCATTGGCTCCAAAACAAGAACAAAGTTTCTTCAAAGTAGTACTAGTAAATTTTAATAACACCAGAGGGAGCTGTTTACTAAAGAAAACCAGGTCCTCTTCACCATCAGAAAGGTTGCCCAGTACAGAAATAAACCAGAGCAAACCCAGGCTGACCTTGGGGAACTTTCAAACTCCACACAGAAGGTGTACCCAGCTGGGATTGAATCCAAGACCCCCACATATCTTTGAGGCTGCAGCTTTTAAATACCATGCTGCTGTTCTGCCCAATCTCATTCCCCTAGGTCTAAATTGATAACAGCTGTCAAAAAGGACCACCGAAACATTACCGCAAATGGCAGTTGACAGACATCCTGTTCTTAGCCCTCTATGGGGGGGGGGAGAGCCTTCTAAAGTTGACTTCTTTATGAATTTCCTTTTTATACATTTGAAGGCAGTTTACGCAGACAAGATTGCCTTCAGGAATTACAGAGCTCTCTCTGTACCATAGTAGGTTTTGGGTCTTGCACAGAAATTCTCTGGGGTTTTCTTACATGTTTAGTCCCAACCATATACAAGTAGGGAAACATTGAGTGTTATAGTGAATGGCATAAAAACATCCATATTGTCATTCTAATCCTGTTCCCAAAGAGGTTAAGGAATGGATTATTTATCAGTAAGACTGTTGTAACTTTGGCAATCTTGTTTGTATCTGGTTGGAATATGATTCCCTGAGGTTGTGGCATCATTGTCCTGTTAATTGAATCATTGATACAAATCTTATTTCGGTGTAACTGTATTCATAACCAAGACTGTACGATCTAACATAAGCACCATATTGTGCTGGGTTTGTTTCCAGAGCAATGAAGTTGAAACTGACCTTGCTTCTACCCCAGAAGACGAGGGTGCGAGTGCTGTCTCCCAGCTTGCAAGAAAGGTAAGGATAGTGGTTAATCACAATCTGAAACACCGACAGCTCTATTTAAAACACTGCAATAAAATGATACAAATGATCTTTATTTATAAAACATCTCCACTCCACTCTTAGCACTGACTGTATAGCCACTCAAGATGATGTATAATGCATAGAATCCCTATGGCATTGTATATAAGTAATTATGCAAGTAATTATTATTATTAAGAAGTAATAATCAAATATTAATCAAAAGTAATAATAAGGTATATGAAATTAAGAGCAGCAAATGAATCAGGTCTTATAATTTCTTTGAAATGAGATTCCAACTGAATCTAAAAGCATAAAAACAGGTCCTGTCTCTCGCAATTTGTAGTCCGATCCTGGACACACATACTGTAAGAGCCTGGCATCAGTGAGCTAACGTTTAAGTCTGGGAGCATAATTAAACCAAAAATCAGTAAGAAAGAAAGGGGAGAGTCATTTAAGATCTTGGGCATGAAAAATAAGATATTGAAATCACACACACCACTGCCTGGCGGCTCAGCTGAAAGAATGAGGTTGGACTGAACTGTGTGTCCTATCCTGCCAAGCTGCTCTTTGCAGAGGCCCAACATGTTATTCTGTGAGTGTTCCTAATTTTTAGGCTGGAGGGAATACTACTGCAAAACATTGATATAGATACTTTTAAGAAAGGGTATTTTAGCTGCTTCTTATTGAACAATGTACTGCTATTGTATAACTTTCTGCATGCATGCTAATAGTATAATAGACAAGGGTGTTGCCTTGCTGGGCCCCACTACCCTGTGCCTCAGTAAACCTGAGCATATTGATGCATTTTAGATGTTACTCTAACTGCAGTGCTCACCCTCATGCTAAACACATTTCTATACATTACTGTACCCAGGCACGTTAAGTAACTTTGATTTTTGATCTAGCAAATAAAAACATTGTAATATTTCTGTTCTCTATAGCCTATAGTAACTATAGTTTTCTCAGAAGGTCTGCTGCAACCCTTGAGGTATTGCTGCTAAAACTACAGTCAACGTTGGTTCAGAAGGCTGGTGAAGCACCAGTACAGAGCCACAGGACCTGCTGGAGAGCAGTGGTAGACCAGATGGAAAGAGGAGCTGCACAATGTTTATTTAATAAAGGCTCTTATTGCATTACAATGTCAGTCGGGCCTCCATTTTGGCAGACTCTTCCCCAGAGCTATTGCAGTAGCTGAATCAACACAGTCACTAAAACCTTTCTTACTTCAGGAAACAGAAAATCCATTAAATAGCAGAGCTATTGCAATACCAGAGAGCATTTGAAAAACTGAAAACATGTATCTCTTTAGGGAGCACAAAACACTCATTTAGCTCTTTACTGAAGCCAAATTCCATAAAAATGATATCATTCATATGGATTAATTATTGAAATCTGCAGTAGCCTGCACAATGGAGTCCAGGTTAGGAAATACCATAGGGCTTATCACCAGTAACAGGCCGAGAGCGCGGTGTGGAACCTGCATGGTCCCAGTCCGAAAACGCGGAAGGACCACCTGTTGCTATCTGCTCAGATGCAGGGTGCTGGTGCCAAAGGCTGGAAGAGCATGTCTGCGCTGTTCAGCAGGGAGGATGAACACAAGCTCCTGGCGTCCGAGAGCCAACCCGCGGCGGACCAGTGAGTACAATATCTCCCACACACCGTCCCCGAAACGCGCAGCCGGGATGACATCACAGCGATGGGACGGAGCAGCCCCCCCCTGGACTCCTCTTCCAAGCCTTCAGTGTGGCACGGAGAGGCGGGAGTGTTGAGAGAATGCACGGAGAGCGCAGGGCGGTGTTTTACACGGCTGTGAAAGCTCGGAGCAGTGCAGTCAAACTGGCGAGTGAGAGCCAGCGTCATGTATCAGCTCAGGGAGTGCTGCGCAAGCTTACTCTGTCAGCCTCAGAGAGGTGGAGCAGGTGGACAGGTGGAATAGCGCTGACTACCCACGATAGGATACATGATTTTTTACTGGACAGTATATAATGGGGGGCTGAGTGGTGGCTCTGTGGCTAAGGCTCTGCACCTGTGGCTGAAAGGTTGCCGGTTCAAATCCCGCAGCCGAGAGGAATCCTACTCTGTTGGGCTCCTGAGCAAGGCCCTTAACCCCAACTGCTCCAGGGGCCCTGTACAATGGCAGACCCTGCACTCTGACCCCAGGCTCTCTCCCTATCTGTGTGTCTCATGGAGAGCAAGCAGGGGTATGCGAAAAGATAATTCCTAATGCAAGAAATTGTGAAGGGTTAATAAAGTAATAAAGTAACGTTATATAATAACCATAGTAATTATATTGTACAATCAGAAGTCCTTACTATTTAGGAATGACTTATTGTTGTAATAGTCATTCCACAACATATGCACACTTATACACTGTGTTTAGTAGCAGTGCATGATTCTATGATAGTACTGTACTCATTTACTTGAAGATGTTTTCTTGTTCCCTCCATTTTCACTCAGATTATGTACAGTCTGATGCAGTTGCTACGAGTAACACTAAAAGGGTATCCATTGAAGCTTTTTAGCACCATGGATAAAAAAAAGTATTTTTTGTATTTTTAGTATTTCGTTAAAATGAGATAAATATTTGCATTTACACGAGATAACATTGCATTAACACTAGATCATTTTGGCGTTTATACAAGATAACATCGCTTAAAATGTGATAATTAATTGGTGAACAATATTACTATATTAATACAGTATCTTGCAAGATCTATGCAATAATATTGTCCCAAGCAAAGTAACATGACCTTAACATCAGAAGAACATCGTCACACTTATCTTTGTGCAAATAAATTAATCTAAAGGAGCATGTGTACTGTCTATTGCGTACAAGAAGTAGAACACCCTGTGACTGAGCATTCCTGGGAAGTATGCCTGTCTTTTTCACCATTTCTGTGAGAAGCACAACTGACATGGGTTTACAAACGTGTGTTTTTCTACCTGTGAAACTGCAGGAATGTGTACTGTACATAGGTTGTTGCCTTCTCTTTAAACATTGGACGGAATACATTTATGATGACTTGAAAGTCAGATTTAGACCTACTGTTGACTTACTGTTGCTGTTATTGTTGATCAGCCTTTGAATCTTTAGGCACAAAAACCTCAAAAGCTTTTAGACTATGCTTACATCAAATACACTTGTATATGGCAGTTCAACCTATCTGTGTGTGAGCCAAATGATGGTTCTCCACTGTGCACAGTTTTCATAGAAACGTGTGAAAAGGCCAAATGGTGTTATAAGCAACCCTGTTTCAAATTTGACTAATGAGGTCACAATAACAGTTAATGGCCTCTTATTAACTGGGGGCCTCCCTAATTTTCTCTCATAGGGGATCTTTACTAAGCTCACTGTTTGCTAGTAAGATGCTAAACCATGATAAGGAATTGTCTTTGAAGTACGCATTTAGCATTTAAAAGAAATTCAGTATATATGAAGGTCAGCTTCAACTTTGAAACTGAGCTGTTAAACACAGCCTCCCTTGTTCTGAAAGCTCTTTGTTGACGGGAACAATTTTTAGCTTGCTGTTTTTTAAGATATTGCACATTCTTCTGCCCGTGGTCACAAGCAAGCACACAACACACCGATGAAGGTCTGCCGAGCTTCAAAGAGTCTCGTAAAATCAGAAGTGTTTTTCAGCAAAAAATGAAGCAGAGACCCGTGCTTGTTGTTTTAATCGCTCTCTGAGCCCTGCAGCTCATCACGTGGATCCTACTGACAGATCCGGTGTGGCACAGAACAAACAGTTCGAGGAATTTTTCAGCCCCGATGTGTTCATTATTGTCTTCCAGCCCATTGGCACCGAAACAGGAGGAGCCTCGTCCGAACAAGAGGGCCACAGGATTCTGGGATAGCTTTGCGACCAAGTGGCAGCAGCAGTCCGCCGCAATGAAGGAGGCCGAGAGCGAGCTCGCGGGCGAGGCGGTGCCCGAGGACGCCGGGTCAACCCCGGAGGAAGGGGGGATAGAGGAGGGGGAGAGCAACAACTCCACCAAGTACACAACACTGGGAGGGGCCGAGGACACGGGCTTCAAGTGGAACTTTGTGACCAGCAAGCTGGCTGAGCTGAAGAGCAAGAGCCAGGCAAAGACCAACTAGCCAGCGACAAGGAAGAGAAAACTAGGAGACCCACAAAACCCCCCTCCTTTTCCCCATCCTCCAAACACCAGGCTGGTTTCCTGCGTGGAGGCCCTTATGCAGTTTACTGTGGTAAAATCAGAGTAAAGTGTAGTAAAGCACAGTGAAATGATGCTAAAAGCATGGTAAAGCACAAAGCAAGCCATGGAAACTCAAAGCAAAGCATAGCTGAATCCATACGAGCATGGGAAAGCTAGAGATTTACCATAGTAAACGTGTGTAAGGGCCATGCCACCTTTTGACATAAAGGCTGACTGGTGCAGTAGTCTCAGGTGATTGACAAGACTGTCTCTTATACAGTATAGTCTCAGGGCAAGATGCCTCTTATCTGACGTTTTAATCTGTGAAACAATAACATATTTAGGGAAAGAATTACTGCATTTTGGACACTCTTTCTACTAATACAGAAAATGGTTACCAGCATTTCTCCAGGAAGGAAAAAAACAGTAAAAAGAGAAAGTGGATTTGTCAAAAATGCAGCTTTTCTTTTGCTGCTCAGATAAAGGAGCACAGGAGAACAGTTAGCTGCGATGGTGGTCTGTCAGCTCTGTATTGATATAGGAGGGAGTGGGGGAACCCAAATCTTTCCTATAAAAGACAATAAAAATGATGGCAACATGGGGGGTGAGGAAAGTAAATATTCAGACAGGAGTTTGAAAGAGAAAGGCAAGGGGATTTGTGCTGAACTACTATTCAGATGCAGTTGACGTGTAACTACTTACAGAGGGTATGTGTTAATTCAGACCCAAATGTGACACATACTGTATGACATACCTGTAGACATTCCTGCACTGTGGATTTAGGGTCTTTTATTGAAATGGTAATGACAGGGAACCACTGCTGTACTTATTATTGCTGTGTTTTAATTGAAATGGCACAGTGAGTAGACACAACATCATAGGGGGTCTGCTATTGTTCGTTTTTTTTGTTTCTTGTATTTTTCTCTTTGTTTTGCTACTTCCTCTCTGGTGTTTTCTTGAACTCACTACAGCCCTCTTTCATCCGCAGGAACCTGTAGCAATAAGAAGTCACCCACAGTCACTTTCGGGGAGCTGGGGCCCAACTCTGTCCTCTGTTGCAGTGGTCTTTTTTCACCCCAGCACCTTATTGGTATAATTTTATCGTTAGAACAAGGCTAAAAATAGTATTTCTGACTTTCCAAATGTTGTTTCTTTGTTTCTGGTTATAAAAATGTTGCCTGAATACCTTATTCACCCAGTAGTGAAGAGTGTCTGTAAATTTAGAATAAAATGTACTGTACCAAAGATATCATGAAGTCTTTCTTGCACAATTGCATGACGAACAGTTACTTCTAAACTAATTTTACTTCTCAACTACTTTGTGAAACCAGCCTTTTCTCCACAGACAGTGGGGCTGCCCAAATCGTGTCACAGTGACTTTATTGTGAAAAGCATTGTGTTGCTTGAAAATAAGATACAGCATCCCTAGATAGCAAGGGAGTGCAGGACATCATAACCTGGCTATCAGAGTCTGAGACTTGCTGTGAACAGTCGGATGCTGCACTCCCACTGGTCTCCTCTGCTTCTGTCTGTGATACTCAACACCTTTCAAATCAACATGGAATGGGCACATGACACTGCAGATGGTTGCTTCTTGATGAGGTTTTCTGCATTGCTAATGAGATGGACACCTTTGATCAATAAGAACATAAGAAATGTTACTCACAAGAGGAGGCATTTTGTCCCTCAGTTCTATTTGATCATTAGCAGCTAACTGATCCGAGAATCTCAGCTGTTTCTTGAAAGAAGCCAAAGTACCCGCTTCAACAACATGGCTTTGTAGATTGTTCCACACTCCCACAACCCATACATTCATTTTTTAACTGATTCATCCCATCCAGGATCTCAGGGGGAGCCAGAGCCTATCCCAGCAAGCAATAGGCAGGATACACCCTGGACGGGATGCTAGTCCTATCATCACAGGACAAACACACACACATACAATCACACCAGGGCCAGTTCTCCCAGAAGCCAATTAAACTACCAGTATGTTTTCAGTATGTCTGGGAGGAAACCTAAGCACATGGAGGAAACCCACGTGAATATGGGGAGAACATGCAAACTCCTTACAGACAGCACCCCAGGTCCAAAATCAACCACAGGGCTCCAGCTCTGCAAGGCTATGCCATCTACTGTGCTACCGTGACTCACACAGGTCCTTCTTGCATATTTGATCACTAACCTCTTTCAAGATTAAATTATGTTGGGGACAAATAGCAGTGGTACACAGTCAGTGGTGAAGCAATGACTATCGCTTGTACTTGGCAGAATCACATGCAGTTGGTGTGATTGCAAGGGGGAGACTGCACTTATCCAGATTGTTGATTAGCTGAACAGGGTTGATATGGTTGACATCTCCTCATCACAAGCCCCCCACCCCCAAACCCTGGCGTAGACCACCCAGCACAACAGCCTCCTGTGTGACTCTCTCAGCACAAACAAACATTCGCTCTTAGTCGCCAGGCTGCACTGCAGGTGACAAAGACGCGCCGCCTGTCTCTCTGTTAGCACCCTTGTTAACAGCAGCACACAGGAGCAGCAAGCTTTCTAATGAGGAAAAGCAGACGTAGATGAAACAAGAAACTAGCCCCTCTGTCACAATTGAAAAGGGTGAATTTATTCCAGTTTGACACAACAATATTTCCTATGTTATTATTACCAATTTGTTGTGTCCCCCACTAGTGTGGTATATAATACTTTGTATACTTTCTCACAGTATTTTAGTCTGATAATCTGGCTTCATGTGGGCTTATCATGGAAGAAGCATGGTGGTAAGGCAGTATGTTTTTAGAGTGGCTGTTACTGCTAACAGATAGTGGCAGGGTGGCGGCTATCATGAGTGTGATGTTTGCTGTCAGTCTCAGTGTGACTGGGGTGATTGAGGACTGACCCTGTGTGGGGTGCTCTGCTACTGTGTGGATCACAGCTACCCCTGTGGAGCAGAGTGAGCACTCTGGCACATCTAGCTCCTTGACTGACACTCAGCTGCAGTGTCAGGTTTGAGAAATGGCAATAACTCTGCAAGCATGTTGCTCTGCACACCCAAGGGGAACCAGGGCTGTGCATTGCTCAAACATCAGACTTCCTTTAACTGCCAATGAAACAGCTGAGGAAATATCTCCGGAAAATAAGGTATTCTATCAGGCAGCAGGGAAGCTGGGATTGCTGGGCCTGGAGTAATGTTTTGTTTAGAGGTTGATACAGTATATAGTATAGGAAGAATTCAACTTTTGTAATTAATCATTATTAGTAGAGCAGTTACTACTAGGTTAGGGGCACTATATTCACATTCAGTCTTTAGACTCCATTTTATGTACTTAATTTGTTTTGTGTCTCCAAGAAGTCATATTTTTAAATAAAAATGACATCCCAGGACATTCTAATCTAGTCTCAAGGAGAAAGCAAATTGTACCATACAGACCTAGAAAAATAAGTGCTTTCTGTCAAAACTAGCTACAGTATAGGATATTACATTATTGGCGGAAGCATTTCAGCCTAAGTAAAAGTTCAGGAAAAAAGGTGTCTGACATGGAAAAATCAAATGGATCTCTCATATCGGTTTACCACAGGATTAAAATGATCATTAAAAAGTTTCCTGAAGCAACAAAACAGAGGTGGTAAACCAGTTGTGGTATTCCTGCCATTAAAGTCAATTAATTAATTAAATGGAATCTGTGGGACATGAACAAAAAATCCAACTCTACTCAATATTTGAAATGGATATGTTTTAAAAAATAATAATAAAGAAGCCTGGTGAACAAGATGCTTAAGCATTTAAATCTCCAATGCTTCCTGTGAGCATTTGTATCTTGATGTCTTTTGAATATGGACCTTATTTGTTGAGATTTATTTGCACACATTTAGATTGTGACATTCCAGGGTGAAATAGATTTTTCACTGAAATACAGTTAAAAAGGAAACAAAAATCTTACATTCTATTCAGAAAACATTTTTGTCCTACAGATATGAGTTACAAATAAATATCAGAAAATTTAATTCCAGAAACTCCTCTTTACTGTCTTCCCATGTGTTACTGTTCTTTATTTGTGGTTACAGCTGCCATATGTCCCACAGCTCTGTGAGATATTACTAGAAACTATATTATGCTATACTATCTTACGATACTAAATTACTGAATAATATATTACTCTAATAGTATAGTATAACTATATTATACTATACTATATTACTGAAAAACAACAACAACAACAAAAAATGTGTTTAAAAATGTTTTGTTTTTGCAGGGGGGTGTGAAATACGACAGAGCTGCGTGGAAAAGCAATGGAGCTGAGACGAGCTGTAAAAACCGATTTAACTCATGAATTAAAAAAGCCAAACCATAAACTTGTCCAAAGTTTTTTTTTTTCAAATTTGTAACTCTGACCTCTTTACTTAGTAGAAGATTTTGCCCCAGATCAGCTTCACAGGGCAACGTGTCCTTCAGCAGACATATGGTGTGTGAGAGGCCCTCATCTTGCCTTGAGAATCCAACACCTGCAAGCTTGTTTTCACACACAGGCCTGCTCCCAGCTGGTCTCCACACCTTGCCCTCACAGACTTTTCCAGCTTGTGCTTTACCAGTTGTCAAAAATAACTCCCTGGTATCCCTTTCACCCTTGAAAACAGGTCCGAAACTGTGAGAACAAGAGGAGGCCGCAGTTTTCCACACAATGGGCTTGGCAGAACTTTCTTACCGTTTTCTTACAAGCATTAGACTTGAATTTTGGTTTAACTGGCTCTTGTCCTGAAAGCTCTCAGTCTTTTGGGGTGCCAGACCTGTTGGCGTTCAGTGAGTTTTATTTATAAAGCATGATGGATTTGACTGCAGGCGATGGGGTTCGAAGATTACTGGCTTAATTAGAAAATGTCACCTTTACTCCTTTATTGATGTGTGTATTTCAAGGAAAGCTAGAGTGAATCAAAGCAGGAAAGAATGGCATAGAAACTCAGCTCGGAAACATACAGCGCAAATATGCATACATATATAGTTAGTAGGCGTAAGTTAATGTATATGTGAAGTTAAAATTAAAGTCAAATACAGATGCGTTTTGGTTTCCAAGCATGAAAATAACACAACATTTTTATAATGAACATGCTGCTTGCTTAGTGTAGAATTAATAAATATAAATACACTAACAACATTTTCATTATGGAATTTTACAGCACAGACTTTGGCCTGAAGTAGTGGGACTATTTTCTTATCCTGAAAAAAGACAGATTGGAGATCTGCCAGCAGACATGTAATGTACTATATATTATAGTTCGCATTCACACTAATTACAGCAAGTTAAAACGATGTCAATTATAGGGCCCAGAATAACTTGTTTGCCAATATTCAGCGAGGCTGAACCACTGTCCTTCCTGTTTTATTTAATACATTATCTAGGTCAGAATAAAAATCGCCTGTCAGCTGTTGAAAAGCTTCTGTTACTTATTATTAGGTAGCAGGTCCTCTAAGTGAAAATAATACAGTTACAGCATGTGGGGGTGGGGGGGGGGGGTTACACATAATTTTAATTTTTCAAAACCTGGTGGACTGCAGCCCTCCAGGACCATGAGTGAATATTGCTAGACTGAGTGGTTATTGAAAATGGTTTGAGATTCTTCCACCTTTTGGGTGTTCTATACTTAGAAGTAACACCATATTAAACACTTATGGAGAAGCAACTTTGTTCATTCTATCCATTTTAATATGATCTAATTTAGCACTGCTGTGTTGACAGCTCTTACAGAGGAGTCCAGCCCTGGTCCTGGATGGTCTGTGTCTGCAGGGTGTCTAGTCCTGGTGCTGCAGGGCTGGTGTACAGACGCCCCAACTTAATCCACATTAAGGACACAGGGGCTCTTGATTAGGTCAGGTCCTAATCTCACCTACTTCTGCTCTCCAAAGTATATCTTTGGAGATATATCTTGTCTTCCGGACTTCCCTTTTCCCTTTTCTCACCCCCCACCAGTCTGACTACCAGTCTCTCTGCTAGGAAACCTCTAATACACCCGTTCCTCATTCCTCATAGTCATTCTGATCTAACCCAGCTCCTGAAATCATGTTTCCTCGAACCGTAGTTTTCGTTGGACATTGCTTTCTCATTCCTGGTTGCCCAAAGGCCACGCAGTGTGCTGGTGGTTACACTGGAATTCTGGAACTTGGACCTTTCCGAGCCCAGTGGTTTAACCACTGTACTGCACTGCTTCCTTTTGGTGTGTCACCCGTGGAAAGAGCCCAGCCCCTTGGCACGTGTTGCCCAGGAATCAATGCAGTCTTGTCTCCAAAGGATTCTCTCCCTTTATTCTTATGTTGCATTGTGTTGTTTTGTTTCTATTTTGTTTCCACAAAGGCGTTGCTGTCCCCTTCAGACGGGCAGACTCTTTCACCCCAGGGAGATAATTTCAGACGCATGGTGTCTAGGCTGAGTCACCAGCCTAGACTGGCCCATCTGGTGAAAACCTGGGCTTGTTTCGAAAGTGTTCTCCCACAACAAACCTGCCCAAAACAGATGTGCCCTATCTTTCAAAAACAGATACGCACGAGCTTGAAAGACCTAGCTTTTTAGCTCAGTTTTCACCCATTTTAAAACACTGACATGCAAACGAAAGGAGTTAATCACTTTGTAGAAAAACAATTGTTTTCTGAAAGCTGTAAATAACTTTTTATTGTCATTCTTTAAGATCTTTTTTTTGTGTGGTAAGATATATCCACGGCTTTCTGTAAAAACACAAGACACAGCAGGTTGCTAAATGTTTGCTTTTCATTCCTCTATTTCTGTGTTCAAATATGTTTGAAAATCAAAAATATTTAAATACTTTGCATGCACAAGAATTCTTAATATAAATTGAGATAAGGGCCATACTGCTTAATTCATTGCTATTGGCTTGATTATCCCACACTGTCGGTCAACTACTTTGTCACAGTTCCCAGACCATAATCCTCAACGTCTGTGTAGCTACTTACTGTACAGATACCCATGGCTCCTTAGTGATGAGTCGTGTATTGACTCCTTTATTAACAAATATTACAGAAAATCCAAGAAAAGAGATGTACAGATGAGGATTCCATTAATGGCTACTGTTTTCTATTTGGTAAAACCTCAAATGTCAACAGTAATCATTTAAGTTTCTCATTAGTATCAATGCCGTGTGTTTGCTTTATTGCATTTTGGAGACTAATTTTTAATCAGTAAGAAACATAAAAAAGTATTCTGTAGTCTGTAGTCTAGACAAGGTACAATCAGATAACTCAGTTTACAGCTTCACTCCCAGAATGCTGCACAGTGTGTTCACCAGCATCAGAAACGATACCCTCTCTCGCGGTGCACACATAAAGTTCTGTATCACCAATGATGTCATAGCTCTTTCTTTTGTGTGTAAACTTATTAAAACCCTTTATCAACTTCTTTATCCATATCCCACGTAGTCATGCTAAAAATACCTCAAATTAATTCAAAAGGTTCAAAAGATTCTTTAAATTCCTGAGGGCTACGAGTATATATTGCTTGTCATGTTTAAAGGAAGGCGTCCAGTCCCTGCCTTGTGCCTGTTGCTTGCTGGGATAGGCTCCAGCTCCCCTGCAACCTTGTATTGAATGAAGTGGTTAGAAAATGAATGGAAGTTTAAAAGCAAATGAAGATTGGTTTACTCTAGATGACAGCACTATAGCACTTTTCTTCAGTCTCGCAGAATTTTGTTACACTGAACTGTATTCTCTCAAATTTTCTACATTTTGTTTATCTCTGCCTTTAATCCCACCCCCAATCTAGCACCCTGAGCGTCTGCAAGCTACTGCACAAATAAGCCAACAGGGGTCAGTACTGACAAAGTCAAATTTATCACCTTTAGCCAGTGTGGGACAATGGAGTCCTCTGTCCACTTGAGGATTGAGTGAAATTAAACCAAATTCTACTACGCCATAAACATCCTCAAACTCATCTAATTCTTGGGTCTTATAGTTCCCTTTAAGTCTTAAGTCTTGTAGACTCTGTTCATTCTTTGTGCCTATATAAAGCCACAGGTCACAGTGGTGGGGTGGTAGTTGGTGCCCTTGTCCTAGCAACAGAGAGTAATTTATAATAATAAAACATTACAGAGTCTTGGTGGCAGAGTAGCACAGTGGTTAGCATTGCTGTATTGAAGAGCTGGGACCCTGGGTACAAATGTGGGGTGCTATCTGTGTGGAGTTTCTGTATTCTCCCCACTTATGTGTGGGCACCCACTGTGTGCTCCTGTTTCCTCCCACAGTCCAGAAACACACTGGTATCTTGATCGGCTTCTGGGAAAATTGGCCCCGGTGTGTGTCTGTGTTTGTGTCTGTGTGCACTGTTGTGGACTGGTGTCCCATCCAGGGTGTACCCTTCTTGCGCCTGTTGCTTGCTGTGAGAGGTTCCAGCTCCCTTGTGACCCTAAATTGGACAAAAGGGTTAGAAAATGGCTGGATCCACGGAAAAGTTCTTGTTTTAAAAATACAGCTATCTTTAATTGCATTTTCTGTGTATTTAAATTCACCACAATCAAGCTGTAGCTGTGTCGTACAGGGTTATCGTGTGAGTATAATCAGCAAGGCGGACCAAAGTCTTCTTACAGGGAACCCTCTCTTTAATTCCTTTAAATTAGTTCTTTGAACATGTTGGAAAAGTGTAATTTTCTAATTCTTTATACAGAAACTTCCTTGTTTTTTTCTGTTCATCACTTCGCTGTTGACTTGTGGAAACAAAAAACCACATCAAAGCGAGATCTATTTATCAGCCATGGCTAAACTGTTCATTCCTTCCTGCGTTTAACAATATTAGCTCTTCAGTTTGCATCTGTTAGGCTTAATTAGAGCCCTATTCAGACATCAGGACATTAGATCTTTGAACAATCGCACGTGTTCTTTCAAAGTAAGGTGGGAAGGTGTTGAAGGTGAAGATTGTTGGCAGAGAACAAGCAATTAGCGCTGACTGTCTTTAATATGGAGGTGCTGTAGCTATAGGCACATTCTGCCTAAGAATGTCATTTTTGTGCCTCATACTGCAGTTCTGCCAGTTCAGTAGTACCATTATTTATTAAAACAAACTCTTATCAGGAAATGTCATGACAGGGAGGTATGACTTTAGGTGTACAAATGCTAATGGGGCAGAAAACTAATTACATCAGTAATAGTTCACTACACACAAAGCTGGCTATCTTAACTTTTTGTTTTAGTCCTTTGAGGAGCTTCAGTCACCTGAAATAGTAGCTCATAATCTAGTCCCAGATCTCAGATGATAATCTCCTGGCGTCTTAGAGTGGATTTAGGCAATTTATCTCACTTTTTCTTCAGGCTCTTTCAGTCTAAGAGGGGTATTCGCTCCTCTGTTCTGAGTTAAACCTACTCTTAGAAGCTCTTTGCAACCACCTCTTTCTTTGCCCTAGTCTTGCTGTCTTCCCATATGGAGAATCCCTCTTTAATCCTTCACAAGAGCCTGCTTACTCCACCAGAAATGTAAATAAAGCGTTTATTTACAGTCTTCTCCAGAAAATAAGCAGATCTGATAGAATTAGCCCATGAAAGATCTTTTTAATATCTTTACACAAGACATTTACCAAGATGTTTCAGACATAAGGCAGAAACAAACATGTTAAACAGTAACAAAACAAACATGAAAAAGCTATAAACTTAAAGGCATTTGTGACCTTTGACCTGGCATAGCTTTGCATGGCTTTTAACCCAGCTGGATGCAACTGTGAAAACCTTCAATGTCATGGGAATTTGAAAGAATGGAGTGGCACCTTTTACATTAATGAGAAACGTGCTGTTGGAATGCGGTAAAACCTTTGTCGTTTCAAAGGATGCTCTGTGAGGGTACAAATGTGCTCCATTGAAACCACGTGATAGTCATTCTTGTCGTATCTCAAATCTTAAAAGACTTGTCTTTCTTAACATAGCACGAAGTGGGCCGAGCCAGCGGAGTTCCGGAAAATTCTGAAAAGCTCTCCTACAAATTCACACACAACCTGTGGATAAACTGAAGTACAGCTGAGGAACTAAAGAAAGGAAAACAGATTCTGCACACCTTAAAGCCTGAACTCATCGCCAATGGGCACAGAGGTCCTCAGGATTTCCTATTGAAGTGCCTGTCAGGGTGCTCCTCTCAGAGGGAGATGAAAGGCAAACAGGGGCAGAAAGGTCCTGATTGAAGGACTGAGATAACTAGACCTCAGGGCCTGCCTTTAATTTAAGACTTTGTTTTTATTTTCTGCCCCTCCCTCAAACCACCTTTCTACATAAGCCTACAAACCAGAGGTGAAGACAGAGACAGCGGTAAGGAAGATGTGCACAAGATGAAGAGTGTTTCTAAAAAAGTTTCTGAGTGAAGTGGTGGAGGGGGGGGTTATCTGCTATCTCTCAGGCCTCTTTGTCCACATGGCCGTATCTGGTTTCTGTTTCCACAGCTGTTGCGATGTTAGTTTTGCTGAGCACTGGTGCGAGACCCAACACACCCCTCCCCACTGCCCCCAGTCCCTTGGTGCCTTAAAGAACATTTAGCAGCAAAAGTGGTGCATGACATCATCCATTCTAACTGCTGGCTAAAGGTTCGCCTCATACCTGTGGACTCACAACAGAACAATGGAGAATACAGCACAGTCCAACACAGGACAGCCTGGGGCCTGACTGTGGTTTTCCAATTGGGTGCTAATGTGCTTAAGCTGTTTATGTCTTAATGTGTACAATCAAGCTGTCATTTAGTCAGAATTCCTTAATTTTAGTGGTCAAACTAAATGATTAAATGGAAAGTACATGTAAGTACATGCAACTAAAACTCAGAACAGGAGATGCTGCCTTACCCAAAGGACTGTGAGAGTCTTGAACAAGGTATCTTTGTTGAATTTGACACCTTGGCGTCTTTCAAGAAACAGCTGGATGTGATCCTCAGATCAATTAGCTACTAGTAACCAAAAGAGTTAGAAAATCCAAAAGGCTTCTTCTTGCTTGTAGCTTTTCTTATGTTCTTAAATGCGGTTTGAATTCAGTCTCACTTATTGAGCCTGGGATTAATGAGCAATGAGTATACTGTACGCACCACTTTTACCATTTTGGGAACCATTAACAAATGTTGGAAAATTGGATATTCTGATTAGACCTGCTTGCAAAATTTTGAGAATTTTGCAATTGCCTAGTGAATGAAAGATGTGCAAGGTGAGAAACCTAGTCTAATGCCTGATTTAAAAAAAACTCTTATTTCAAAAACAACTCTATCTTCAAATACATTTTAAGGATGTCTTCTAAACCATTTTAGACTTTAGCTTGCATGGACTGAATTATCCTGTTCAAACTGTCATCACATACAGTAAATCATTAGATTCACTGTGCATAAGAGGCACACATACCAAAGCACATTGCGATGTTCATGGGAATTGCACTGGACCATTCTTTTCTAGAGAACTGTCCTCCAGTGTCTATTTCCATTGTGAGAACAATGGTATGTACAACAGAGAATGGGTTCTGACTTCTGCTCACGAATGATTCCAAAACATGTGTGGGAACAGTGTGAACAGATCGGAGAAGGGAGGTCAGGCTTTAGTTCAAGCGAACTAATCAGAACAAGATGTTCCCTTAACACCATCGCTTCTTGATGTTCTGTTACATCCGCCATTGCCTTCCTTTGGTGTGAAAACAAACCAGGGGAAATGCTTGGTGTGTGGATTGAGTCCCCCCTATATCATACCCACTCTCGTCACAGTGCCTAGAATTCCATCAGGATCACTAATGCAACAGGTGGACCTGCTAATCAGCCAATTACAAGCCGTTTTGTGAGAGGATCTGTCCTACCTGTTCTCAATCAGTCTGGGCTATTTAAGATCTGTCTTTGCAATGCTATGATGCTCAGTCATAATGATTTGTTGCTCGTCTCTGTGTCCTCATTGTACTAACCTTCTGAGCTCCAACTCTGTTTGCTTGACCTGTGTTTTGGATTTCCCTTGTACTGCTTTGCTGACTTTCCCTGGCCTTGATTTTGCTTGGACTACCTCGATTCTGTCTGCGGAAAGAAAGTGACAGATTTCTGGCACAATCCAGGATACGTGATGAAAGCACAAGAAAGCATGTCTTAGGAAGGAAACCAGAGCACCTGGAGAAATTGAAACATACACAGGTTAGAACCCACAGAAAAGACATCATGCCAAAATTGAACCCAGAACCCAGAATCCGTGAGGTAGCAATTCTACCTCATGCCATAACGTCACCTAGAAAATAACTTTGAGAGTTAAATATGATTTCTCAATATCAACATTTAAAATTATTTTCATTTGACCCCAGATAACCCTGGTCTCATTGGTATGGTGATTCTGCTGTTTCCCTAGCAGAGCAATAAGGAATAAGAAAGGGAACAGAGGCAGTTTTTACTGATAATGCCTCAAGCTCATTACCTAGCTTGTCTGAGGATGGAGCGACTGTTACACAGCAGGCTAAGGACACCATGGTCAATAAAAAGTCTCACAGCCAGCTGTATGCTGCCATTTTGGGAGAGCCAGCTGATAACAGGTCAGATTGAAAGAGCGGTTCTACAGTATGCGTTAAAGTGCACCTCCTAGGGCTCAGCTGGGCTTCTCTCCTAGTTGGGCTGGTTCTTGTGTTTTGCCCAGGCAAACGATTGGCACAGCATTGATGTTCCACTAAATCTGATTATTTTTTCAGGTTCTGGGAAGAAAGGAAGGTGGAGATCCACCACTGAAGATAAAATGCGCAAAAAAACCTGAAAAATAAAAGAGAGGACTTTTGTCCTGGAAATCTTAAGCCTATCTCCTGCTGTTTCACTGGGACAGCCCTCCTGCATTAAAAAAGGCCTATTATTCACAGCCCCAGGGTCAGGAGAGAAGAGTCAGGATACTCACCCACTAGACCCCTGAGCTCATAAGGTCACTGAAAAAAGGGGCTCCCTCTGATTTATGGTCATATCAAGCTATTAGATCTGCTGGCACTTCAAGCTGTTCCTCGTTATTAAGGGGTATCAGTGGAGGCCTCAGGGTGTCTAGTTACCAGGCCCATGCAGAGAGCAGAGAAGAAATGGAAGAAACCCCATGGTATTGAGCCCCATTTGCTCTAGAGTGACAGCAGCAGAAAGACTGATGAGCAGTTCGTCCCTCTCACTTTTCAAATACTAGCAAAACCAACAGCGCACCCCAGATTCCCAATATGTACAGTCTATTTAAAAGAGCAGTCCAGTATGGCTCAACATGCCACAGTGACTCCTGTCCACATATTATTCTCAAATGCTCAGAAAAACACAGTAGCTATCTCTTATTAGGAAACTGCTTATTCCTGATAAAGACACTGTGTTTGTATAAAGACGCATTTATGCACCTAGTGTGACTATATGTGATGTAGCACATACATGTAGTGTAACATGATCCTTATTAATGAACTGATCATATTTCTCATCATGGACCGACCAGGCTCGACCCCTGTTTTTTTACAAGGAGTGTAAAAAAAGCACCAACCAACCCACCAACCTATGTGCTTGACTCCTCCTTGTATTTAGATGAAATTACAGTAGGTTTAAACTGATTTTGTGCGTTTGGGAATGATTGTGTGTACTGTTTTCTTCTTACTTTCCTCTAAGGCCCATGTTGGCATCATGCTCTCCCATCTCAGAGCTGGAAAAAGATCAAGTATTTGAGTGGGCCTAGAGGAATGGTGTGAGCTTTGCTTCACCAGCTGGGCCTGGACCTCTGTGATTCTGCTGAATGCGGCGACTCTGCCAGCAATCTCTGGAAGGACAGTCGCCACATTTCCCTCTAATCTCTGCCTTCTGCAACATGGATTCCAGCCACATGTTTTCAGTGCTCATGCTGTAATTGAAGGCTGTGGCACAATGCATGAGTGACCCACTACACTTGACTTCATCTCAACTATTAGGCTGCATTTAATGGGGATGACAATCTCTGATGTCCAAGATAGAAACCTAATTAGCTAAAAACAGCAGAATATGGGGATAGCAAAAAAAGATTCTCGTTGCAAAACAGAGTGTAGTATTTCTGGCATGATAAGATGGAGACCTTTGCATATAAAACATATTTTGTGCTTGGTTTCTTTGCAGGTACATTTACAAAGATGTGAGAATTTTCAGAAATTGTACAGGAACTGGCAGCTTGTAGAACTTGAGAGAGACCAACCATCTGTGCAAAAGAAGTCTATTTCCAGCACTGCAGTATAGATTTCATATTATATATGTCAGACACCCCAGCTTTCTAAGGTCAACAAGGATACAAATATATCTATCTCGATGTGACATACTGTATATTTAGTACAATGCTGCAGATGTTTAAATAATTGCAGCATCTTGTGTTGTTTTGTGGTATCTCATTGCATATGGTTGAATGCTCAACTTCTTTTGATGCCAGGTTGCCACTCAACCTCTGCAGTTAAAGTACACTTTAACTTTAAAGTGCATGCTTTATTTGAATATTGTTGCATAATAGCTTCATGACTCCTTCACAAGTGCAACACAAGATGTTATAATTACATACCTAATGCTTTACAGGGAGTGATCCCCATACATTATGTGCAAATTAGATAACCTGGGCATAAGAGGTCATGACATTTGTTTACGCATCATTTATGTGCTTGGTATGATGCTAAAACAAATTTCTAGTTTGCTGGCTGGGATAGGCTCCAGCTCCCCAGCAGCATAAATGGTTTGGGATGAAATGGATGGGTGGATGGATTTTAACTATCACTTAGTATAGGAGGAAGGCGCATTGAGTAAACCTGGGTGAAGTACCATTTAAAAATAAGCATAGCCTAATGAACAATATTGCATACTCCAACTTGGAACTTGCAAAGTTCCAAATACTCGTGTGAAACAGGCTGAAGTGTATCTGCATCTAAACCAAAGCACTAGAGAATTTTATGTTCCATAGAAGAGACCTATCCTGTCCAAAATGGGAATGGACAATTATTTGGTATGTCCCATGATTTGTGAGCACTGTAAAGTAGTAGCAGACCTACCCTTTCCCCCTGTATGTTGTGTTAAAAGAAGGAAGACTGGCAAATGTGATCTCAGAGAAAGGCATGACTAGTATATCACGGAAGGCAACTTTAGACATGGATAATGGATTAGTTCAGGTAGACTTAAGGACTTACAGAAAATGATTGGTGGATAAAAAACAGGAAGTATAGTTCAAGCTACAGGAAGCTGCAGAACCAAAAAGGGACAAATATGACAGGTCAGTGACAAGACCTCTCAGTTGCCCCAGATCTCTGCAGACATCTGTGAATGTCTAGTGGAATCGATGTTCTGCCATGTGGTATTATTGTCATGGGCAGCAGACTTGATTTTTGTCAAGGGTATTCTCCATTTTTTTTGGTAACACGTAGAAGGATAGATGACTGATAAATAAATGAGTGAATGAAAAACAAGATGTAGCAATAGTGCGAGATATTTTCTAAATCTCTTTCCAAGTACAGCACAAAGAAACCATTGATGTGTCAGTCCTGAGGCCCGAGTTCCATGAAATTTGGAAGGTTTGAAAAACACCTGGCATCGGCTTTTAAAGTCTCTTTCCAGCCAGCTCTGAGTCATCCTAGAAGACATGGTTCCTGACAGCTTCTATCAGGGAAACCAGCTGTGCGGGCCTTTGTAGACAGCCCTCTGTTCCCCCAGAGTATACGGTGTGCAAAATGAGGAATGTGAAAGGTGCTGTGCAGATAAACAAGTTCAGATAATTGTGGGCTGGTTTAAAAAAAAATGTTTAGATATTTATGGCCACCCATGCTCTGACTCTGGGAGCAGGGGGTGGACTCGGGATCTGTAGTTGTCGTCTCTGGGTGTTGTTTGTCAACTAGCGTTTGTCAGGGAAGCAAGAAAAAACACTTGTAAAGCTTGTTCGACAAAGCAAAGCAGGCCGTCACTGCGGGGACTGCAGCCTGACTGACAGAAACAGAGAAGCCGTTGTCTTTAGGAAAGGATGCAAAAACATTGTGGTAAAAAAAAACTTTGCAGAAGATCCTTTGTAATCCAAAGTGTTTCAGGTAATTTGATCGCTCCAGGCTGGATTTCCTTTAGGTGGTTGTAAACCATTTTGTTTTGTAAACAGGTCCTGTGGGCTGCAGTCTGTGTCACTTAAATATCACCCGTGACAGGTGTCCCTTTTGTGAAATGTGAGACTGCATTGGAAGGACTGACCCAGCAGAATTAAGAAACTGTAACACCTCTATAACAAAGTTACGGGTGAGAAAACTGTCAGGTTTTTACGATCTGTATAGCTCGGCCAGGAGGGCAAAGGCAGACATGAGCTCTGGCACAAAGACGCGAGCAAGAGTGGAAAGCAAGAGTCACACTTCTAAACTGAATGCAGCAGAAGAAGGTAGGAGTAAAGTAGAAGTGGCACTATCTTAAAACCAGAATTCCAAATTCATTCCAAACTCCTTAATTATTCTTATGATGCTTGCAATGTTGTCAAGCTTAGGACTTATAAATGTAGTCACAACCTAGGTAGGTCGTTCAGGTGACAGTTGTCATTCAGTTTTATCTTATATTACTTTAAAGGGTATCAATATTACCTGATATATCAAGACATCCACAATATCAAGACATAAACAATTTCCCATTGGCCGTTATCAATCATGGCCTCCTAAAAATCCCCATCTATGAATTGGCTTCATTACTCTGATCTCCTCCCCACTGATAGCTGATGTGTGGTGAGTGTACTGGTGTACTATGGCTGCCGTCGCATCATCTAGGTGGTGCTGCACATTGGTGGTGGAGGGGTGTCGCCATTGCCTGTAAAGCACTTTGAGTGGAGTGTCCAGAAAAACACTATATAGGTGTAAGCAATTATTATTATTATTATTATTATCCACATCCATTCCACCCATTTTCTTACTGCTTTATCTAATACAGCGTTGCAGGGAAGCTGAAATTTAAGACAGGGTGCACCCCTGAACGAGACACCAGTCCATTGCAGGGCAAACACACAAACTAACACACATTCACACCAAGAGAGATTTTCCCAAAAGCCAGTATGTCTTTGGACTGTGGGAAGGAAACCGGAGCACCCTGAGGAAACCCACACAAACATGGGGAGAACATTAACAATCCCCACAGAGCACCTCAGGAATTGGGCCAAGGGGCCCAATACTGCAAGGCAGCAATACTAACCAGTGTGCCATGGACGTCCACCGACACCCGCAGCTTAGTGCAAAATGGAAGGTGTCAGGAAAGCAATCTTTCTGACCCAGAAATTAGCATGATGCTGGAGTCCTAGCACAATGATTGTGGGATATTATGTGACTGACTACAACCAAACTCAAAATCAGTACGACCTGGATAACCTCATCTTTTTTAAAGGCTTTCTTCTTGAGTCTCTACTGTCCTGTACATTGGACTGACATCAGACTTGTCCAGCACTTGTAAAATGTAAAATGGCCCAGGCCCACAAAGTGTGAAAATTGAGGCCTACTGGTCTAAAAACACTGAATGTGTTATGCTCCAAAGTACAAAGGTATAGACAGTATCTATTATGTTCTTTATTATCACAAGCAAGCACAGCTGAAGTGACACACTGTTGGAAGTTTTTGAAAATCTTTGGTGGTAATGAAACATTAGAACTTTCATTTTGCGCCGAGTGTAGAGCACAAACTCTTCTGTACTCTAGAGGACAAGCCAGAAAGAGCCCAGCCGAGGTGACCAGCATGTCCAAGGTGTTACAGTGCATTACTTAACTTTTCTGCCAGTTGGATACACGGGCAAGTGAGAACCTTCAGAATATAAACCGGAAAACCACTAGACACAATGTTATTCTTTTTGATTAAGATGAGAGGCCTTGAAGAAAGCTAATTCCAAAAATACAAAGTTGGTTTTTAAAAGAAAACAAAGTCTTTATTTTGGTTACATTTATTCTTTTCATAAAACAGACACACATTTGTCTTTGGGGAAAAAAAAACAGCAACTTATCCTGAAATAAAAAATATAAGTTAACGGTCTGCTGTAAGGCATCGTAAACTGATCGTTTGAAGGACAAAGACATAACGTACAGAAAAAATAGAAGAAAAAGAAGTGCCAAGCTGGGAGGAGGGTGACAAGGTAAAAAGGTCAAAGGTGACATGGGGATCAGTGGTCTTTTTGTTTTCAAGGGGCTACTTGTTCAATGGAACTATTCGTAAGTGTCATTACTGCACCAAAATAGACAAGGACACAGGAAAAAGTCACTCATACTGCAGGAGTCTGAGATTCCATGACTACCAGTCTTCTCTTGCCTCTGACATTCTGACAGTCAGTTACAGATGAATGCGACATGACGGTGGTGACAGTTGGAAGCAAATCTATCTTTCACAGATGATTTCTTAGATATGATCAGATGAGACCGATTCAGAACAAAACAAAGGCAAAGGCAAAATCCATATCGGGGCCATTTATCAGGTCAGAGCTCATGGGTGAACCAGAGGACATGTGATTCCCTCCCTGTAAGAGGGTACAACAGCAGTGTCTTCAGCAGTGACCTGAATCCTCAGGTCCAGAGGCTTTTCCAACTATTCAATACCATCCTCTCTTTAGAACAAATAGTATTATGTATCTGTTTCTCTTTTTTTCACAGTGTTCATCCAGTTACCTCTGTCAAAATTAAAACAACAAGTTCATAGACATGCATGTTAACAGAGACAGCATGAACAATTCACCCTCACCCTCCAGGCCTGTTGATGTGTAGTGGGGGCCTACTACATGCAAGGCTGCCACAGTCATGATAAAAATTCCATTCGAGTTTCCACGACTACGACTGGACTAGTCTATGTTTCCCAATGTACCTTAGAGTGGCAGTACCTTTACTGAACTCTTCTAGCGCCTCCAAGGAATATTTACACCTTTACTCATTGGGAGAAAAGATGCTCAGGCCACAGTGAAAATAAAACGTAAGAATTAAATACATTTTTGTTTCAAATGTTTTTTTTTTGCACTTATGCTAAAGGTACTCAGGTCTTTCCTGGCTGATGTTTTACACACTGTTCCAACGACGATTGTTTTTGTCTGAAATTTAAATGTGTGCAGATACAAGAAATGTGTCCCATTATTATTTATAAAGGGGGCTGTGAACACATCCATTTGGGTATTCTGTACATGCTGTATTCTGTGTATTCTGTGTTGTTGGCCAAACGGAGGGAGGACATTAACAGATGAGCAATTTTTACAGTGAAATTCAGGCAGAAGGAAAAGCAAAATGGTTTCTGAATCATTGCGAAGTGTCCACACACATTTAAAATTGTACTGTGTCACTTCCAGATGGCTGCCAATTGCAGAAAAATGTTCTAGCAGATGCTAAAGTTACAGTTTTGAAAAAGATGTATGTGTGAGCTACAGACTGTCCCCTCAGTAATGTGTGAAGGATAACACGCTTCCCAGTTTTATGTTTTGCCTCCCACTGTGTTTTGTTTGCAGTGTTTGCTACATCCTTAGAATTTGTTATTTTTGTGATATTTATATTTCCTGTCTCTTAACAGCCCACAAACCCTGCTTATGACACAGATCATTCTCCTGCTCCCTCAGGTCTGTCAGCTTGCTTCCTACTTTGTGATATAATGTGATCATGAAACGCCACATCACTGACAGAACACACAAAGGCACAGAGAAAAGCTCCAGCTGAACTCTTGGAAAAGGAGCAGAGCAAATTGGCTGTCAATTTGATTTGTTAATGAGCAACAGTTTCTGTGACTTGCCGAGATAAAACCTGCAAGAAAAAAAAACGCCAGAGTGTCCCTTAAGGGCAGTCCATTTTACAACAATTTTATAAACATAGTCACCATTCCTCAGTCACAGTTCAGTGCTTTAATACTCCCAGGGGCAGACTTATATTGTGTTTTCCAAAGCCTCCCCCTTATTTAAGTAACAATGTGCTCTGACTAATTTATAATTGAAGAAGGCATGTGTTTTCAACTGCCTACACATCACAATCACGATACTAATCTCAAGACCCTTCTTAATGGTTTGCCTTTAAATACCATTGGATTTCTAGGAGAATGGGCAAGAACATAGAGATTCTTCACATTGCGAAAGAGTTAAACCTGGCTGACAAAAACAGCTGCTCAATAAATTCTGCAGGTATTGATCTTCTTCTCATTCCGTAAGGCCTGCGGTTTTTACTTGTAGAATAGACACTCAAAAATAACAGCATAACTGAAGAGAAAACCAAGTTTCTTTTATTGCGCACCAGATCTGAAATATGAAAACGTTAAAGAAAAAGAAATAATTGAGGGAATCAGGACTTTCATTATCATCAACGTGACAACAAGAGTAGGTTTACACATTTATATATACACAAGTAGTGCCTGTAAAACGATTCCATTTATCAAGACACAATTCACATCTACAAATAAATATGCCAGCTCACTGGGCCTAGTTGTCCAGTATCGTACATTATCAGTAAGGCTGCCTGTTTTTATATTTATTCCCACCCATATAACCTTGCTTTAAATGTATCTTGTGCTAGCAAACCAACTAAGAGCAAAGGTAAAATCATCTAACTTTGGATCTAATTAAATAACATCTGCTTACTACAGTATATGAGACACACTGCTCTCTAAGACATGATCATAATTTAAAAGCTGTTTATAAGTTATTATATCTTTGGTTTGCGTGTTATGAACTCATGTGGTATGAACTCAACTTTCATGGGTTGGGGAAAAAAGAGATCCCCTTTCTTTTAATGAAACAGAAAATATATCTGAGCCTCTTTTGAATTCATTGGTACTAAATCTCTGATTTCATTAAGAAAGAAGATGCGGCCTGATAACGGTTTTTCCATTTAAAGACAGGTAGAGAGGGTGGGATTAAACATCAAAAGCTGGCAACCGTAAGCTTCACTGCGGTGTGTCATAGTTACAAGACTTAGCTTCTATACAGTCGATTCTTTGGGAGTGTCCTTGGCGTTTCTGCACCCATACAGCCACTTGATGACCCGCGCATTCCTCTCAATCACAGACACGACCGAGGGCACCTGCTCGGTCAGCTCCTCCTCGAACAGTCCCTCCCCAGAGTGCCGGGAGAACTCGCTGGCCTCGGAGCCGCCCGCACTAACGCTTCGCAGCATCAGAGACACCGTGTCCGAGCTGGCACTGAAAAAGTTCTCCAGCCCCAACCGATCCACAACTTCCAGGTCCAGCCCGCAGTAGTTGAAGAACCTCTCTTTCTCAGACAAGGCCAAGGAGTAGCGTAGCCTGAGATCTGACTTGGAGCGCTGCAGCCCCATTCTTCTCAAAAGAGTTTGCTTGCCGGTGTCCCCAGCGAGACTGATCGCAGACTGACTGACCTCGAGGACCATAGTCCTTCGAGGGGTCCGAGGGCTGTCGGGAGCTACGAACAGCTCTGCCTCCGTCTTTGATGAGTCTCTTTCTAAGCTCACTTCCTGTTCCCTGATGGGCGTCTCCTTGTCATTGGTCCAAGACATCCGAGTGTCCTCTTCTTTGGAAGGGGACTTCTCCTCATTGATAATCATCTTAGGTGGCGATTCCAGGGAAGATTTCTCCCGCATGGAGCCCTGGAAAAGCCGCCTAACGAAGCTGTAGCCTTTAGTCTCGCCGCCTGCTGACGTCTTACACTCGCGTTTCTGTCGGTAGATGATTAGAGAGTCCGGCCTCAGCATGCGTTTGCCTGAGCTCCTCCTCAGTACAGGTGTGTTCTGCACCACTGGTGTGGCCGGGGTTGTTCTGGCAGTGTTGCCTTTGAGCTCTTTCAAGTTTTGGTTCTCCTTCTTGGCCTCAATGTCCTGCAAGGCTTCACTTTTGTCCCCTTGTGGGGCTAAGGTTCGCCCCAGTGAGCTGAGGGGCGCGGAGCACGGCACTGTGAGAGGCCTGCGTGGTGGCAGGGGCACGGTTGCACAGGGCACTGTCAGAGGCCTCCTCGGCTGTGGGGGCGGGGTGGCGCAGGGCACAAGTACAGGCTCCTGTTTGCTGTTGATCACCTGTTGGCTTTTGACGTACTTGGCCTTGTCGGCCTCCAGGCGCTCTACGGCACTGACAGAGCGCCCCCTGTCGCCACTGTCTATCTGCCTCCGGAGGTACTCAGGCCCCTTGTTCAGGAGCCTCAGGGGAGAGGGTGAACCAACTGGTGTGAGGGGCTTCATAATGGGCCCTTCCCGATAAAGACATCAAAGCGAAAGATTTGCCACACCCGGAAAAAATGGAGGACACGAAAAACCCAGATCCTTCCTTCTGAATCAATATCCCAAAATAAAAGAACAAAGGTCTTCCTCTTTTCTTTCTTTCGGAAAACTAACCGAATCCTTCTGAAAGAACAAAAACGTAGATTTTTTTTCTGAACTGGGACACAGTTCCCAGAGCTCTAAAAAAGTCAAAATACTACAACAGAAATCTGTTTTAGGATCCCTACTACAGTAGAAATTCTACTGACCGCACTGGCAGAGTGGGTTTGGCTAAAATTAGTCTCTTTGTTGGGCACTGGAAAAGCTATACAAATTGATATCTATATCCAGTAGTTACAGAGCCACTCTGATAATTGGGTAGGGAAGTCCTTTCTTCCTCCTTCCAAATGGAATCCTTAATGAGATGCCTGCTTCCCACAAAAAGAATAACAAGAATGCCAGAAATAGTAGGAAGAATTTACTTGTGAATGGAATTTTTCTGTCCACATTTCGGCTGCTGTCTTCCATAGATATCTTTTCCCTAACCCAGAAGGAATGATCTCAAATATTTGCTCTCGATTCTCATCTTTCAATCCTTTTGGATTTATGGAAGACGTGTCAGAGAAAACGCAACGTTAGCGGCCCATCCTTGAAAGACACAAATGCCAAAGGGATATCTTCACTCCAAGTGTGACTCTGTCCCAGTTTTTTTTCTGTGGAAAAAAAAGACGAAAAGCCGTGTTAGTTCCAACACTACTTCCAGTGAGGGTATTTTGTCTTGGCAAGATTTGATAACATGACTGAGTTACTTCCCACACAGTGTCACAGGAAACTTCATCGTGTTTGGCTTGTTCCCATCTCTGGGAGTTTATACCATCAGTCAACCAGTCAAAATTCATAAACTGCATGTTCTTTTCACGGTATGTCACGGTGCATGGTACAGAAAGATTTTATGTGCAAATTTGCAAGACAACGGATAAGCCTGTGTTGGTGAATTTTAAAGCCTTTTTTTTTTCCAGACAGAAAAAATTGTTCCCTCTTTTCTGAAAGGCGTTGTAAAAGATGAAAGGTGAAAACTCAGGAAGAAACCACAAAGCAATGGAATGAATCCAGTTTTTATCACTGAAACACACATTGCTCACAAAAGAGTTGGACTTTTTATATGGAATTAGAAAATGCCGAGCAACTATAGTGAACAAGAAAGGCTTTCACAACAGTTTATTTCAATCTGCGTCAGTTTATCAGTTCTATGTCTTTCCTGTAGGAAGGCCCACTTTAGTCTAGTACAAAAAAAAAGCCATTTTTGTGCCAAGTTGAAAATTACAATTGAAATCATGTAGTGCTTTTCACTTTGATGGATGTCAAAGTGATTCATATACAAAAGGCACAGACTAGGCTCAGGCACGTGTCTATGTAAATATAGCTCTGAGCTGAATATAAAGTTGTACTGCTTGCACATTTCTAAAAAATCCCCATCAAAAAATGACATGTGAATAGCACTTTTATAAAACCACGTTTTGGGCACCGAGCACCAAACTGCGGGACAACCTTCTCGGCTTCCTGCAGTGCTGTCACTGAATGTGAAACTGAATCATACATTAACCAGTCAATATTTTAAAAGCTAAAATCTGATGCAGTGGTCTTTTAGGTGAACTAAAAATGCAAAACCCATTAGGCAGACATCTCACACAGAACCTCAATAGGAGCCAGAAACTTAAAAGGCCTCTTATTAAAGATGAATGAAATTACAGCCAAAGCTAGAAAAGGCAATAAAGTTTAATCGGGTCTTTTTTAATCACAGAAAGACAAGAGTGCTATTTAGAGGGAATATGAAGAGAGAGTTGTGGGGGCTGGGGTGGGGTCCTATAGCTGAATAAGACTAACCCATGCAGGCCCAGAAATAACTCAGGAGTATTTATAGCTAGAAAAAAAAGTTCCTGCCTGCGTCCGTTATTGCGTCCGTGTGTCAGCACGCTTTAATAAAGGAGAGGGCCGGAGATGAAAGGGGTTTGTTGTCTGCACAGTTGGTTGGCGGATTAGCATTGCAGACCGAGCCAAGGCCTTATGAGCAGAAGGAAGACCTGGGCCCTGGGCATGTGGCACAGTCACAAGCATGAGGCATGTTCCACTGAGGTGGGGAGAACCTGGAGTGCAGAGGTGTTTAATTTTTTTATTTAGTATCCGACTAATCGTGTCATTGCTGTAAAAACCCATGTATTGTTTTTTTTTTCTCCAGAATGTTCCATGAGAGCCCCCAGACTTTTCTGTATTCAGCTTCCAACTTGTCATCCAGTAACTATCAATGTAGCTGCTTATTAAATTGTTTTAATAAGATCTCAGACAGATTGTAGACCGCTTCATTTAAGAAATGCATTTAATTAAAGACCTTATCATTTAGCCACCACAGACCATATGTGACCATACAATAGGTTTCAAGGCTTAACCAGCAAAATAATAAAAAAAAGATTTCTTCTTGTTCTATGAATTAACCTGTAACAGACATGATTGAAGGTGTGTTTTGTTCACTGACTGGCCTGATAGAATAGCTTAAGAAGGAAGGTACTGTCAGGCAAACTAAATCCTGCATATTTCGGCAAACTAAAAGCTTGTTTCGATTGTTTTTAAAAATAAAAACATCTGTCCTCGAGTGTGCCTCTCTTTCATAGATGAAGAGATGAAAGACTTTCAGAATTCAAATAATGTAACTGGGCTTCGAGATACACCTCAGGTGCTGAGAGGACTCCACAGCAGACTGGCCAGGAATGCTGCTTTTAAGATAAAAAAAACATTAAATATTTCAACTTCCAGTTTGTTGGACAAACTTTAAAAATCAATAAGTTTAAAAGATTAAAATCTGAACTTTCAAAAGTCACTAAGAAAGTCTTTCAGGAATGTGTCTTGCCTTATAAATGTTTATGGTAATATACCTTAACATGGGGAAAACATAGCGAACTGCAAACAGGAACAGTGGAATCATGGTAAGCTTTGGTCAGGCATCTACAGTCTAATACAAGCTGCAGTGGTGCAGTGCAGTGGCAATGGTAACACAAAACTGACCTGTAAAAAATCAAGGAAGAACAAAATGGAACCAAAACTACTTAGAGCACACTGGCATGAGAGAAAGGGTTAAAGAAACGGGATACGAGATGACAAGAGAAGGTTTGTCAGAAAAAAAAACTTTAAAAAAAACAGAGTAGTGAATCATCAGAGAAGTACATTACACTGGAAGCTATATTTAGGGCTTCCTTCCTTTCTCTGATGAGCTGGGGAATGAGCCTAGACTATAGAAAGAAAGACAGGCCTATTAAAAACACCAGACACCAATTTTAAGTGTCCAGGTACTTGTTGGGGAACTTTGATTGAATGAAAATAAAAAAACATCTGAAGAAACCAAAACACACCGAGGTCCAACATTAACAAAATCCCTGCGTGTTTACCTGCCCGTTGGAAATCCGGAGGTCTGACTCTCTTGCTTGACCAGGATGTGAGGTACAGTAAATGCAGGTTTTTCTAAATAAAACCACAGAGGAGCTATCTGCACAATGAAAGCATGAAGGGCATCTGTGTAACTACATCACAGACAAACAACATGTGGACCTTCGACAAAAATGAAGCCTAATATCTATCAACTACCAGCTTCTGTTTTCTTTCCAGAACTTTTTGTACGAAGCCCAAAAAGGGATGAAACATTTTATGACTGACTTTCCACTGGCTTTAATGGAATGCTGGGAAATAGTACAATGGGCTGAGAAACGTCCGGTAGGTTATAACAGAGGAAGAGTCTGGAGTCACCTGAAGTCACAAATGGACAAGCCACCTCTTATCAGAAAAATATCACATTTTCACAATCACAAAATAACAAAATCACAATTTCCATTATTTCCATAACACAATGGTTCCATTATGTCACCACGAAACACCAGACTAGTTTATTTTAGAAACCTTCACTGTATTTCTAGTAAAGGAAAGCTGGCAATAAAAATGTCACATTGGGAAAACCTGTCCCCTCATAAAGTAACTACGGCACTCATTTTTCTAACCAGAGCTTAGCTATGTCTATTTAAAGATAATATGGAGACAGCTTAACTTAGACAAAACACCAAACATGAAATAGAGCAGACTCAAACACAACAGCTTTGTATTACATCATAGATGCTTATGAGCTAAAGTCAAACTAGATAACTCCTCTATTCTGGAAAGTTTTGTTCTCTTGGGATTTCACTCTTCACCTCATGTCCACTATTGCAAAGAAAAAAACCATATTGACAACAACCATCTGTCTGAATGACCTTAGCATTTCTAAAGCATTCAAAGACTAAAGAAAACAAGACTAAACATCAGGAGCAATTTAAATACCAATCAGAAACAAAACAGGTCAAGTCTGTGGATGACAATGTATTTTTTCATATCCAAATGAAACATCACAAATACACAAATGTATTTTTGTGATTAGATAATACATAAGGTTTGTGGTACGGTTTTATCATGCAGTGGTATGATTTGTGATCATTATAAAAGCATGCTGCCATATGCCCTTTTTAATGAATTGGCTCTCTTTGATCTGAGAGCTTTGGCAGATACCCTTCAACCCAGCTTGTGCGACTCTTTCAACAGGTACACATTTCCACATTTCTCAAAGGCCAAGCCTATACACTCTCTTAGACCTGGTAACTGCTCATACCGATTTGCTTTTTACTGTAGGTTGAGAACGGCTGAAATAAAGGCGTCAGTAAAAGTTGTGCGTCCTGTTGTTGCTGGGATTGCTGTTGAACAGATTACCGTTGCAAAATCATGATAACTTCTCTGAGCACATAGCTGTAAAGAGTAGGAATCCTTTTGATTTCCTATGCTTTTTGTATTCATGAATTTAGCTTTCTAAATTCAGAGGTATTTTTACATGTTAGCAAAAGTAACTTTTATTTGAGCGTTTAAAAGTCAGCATTAACCTAATCACTGTACTATGAAGCAGTATGACTGCTTAATGACACTATTCTCAGCTGTTGGTTCCTGCAATAAGTCATGTGAAAGTTTTAATGCACTAATCAGAACAGGCACATGTGCCTAACATTGAAACTTAAATGAAAGAATTCTCTGCTTTTTTGTCTGAATGCTTTAACCTCTGCAAAATTTGTATTGTTATTTGTCCTAGAATGTGTATGCATTATAATACATTATAAACATCTTACAGCAGAAATGTCTAAAAACTTTAGTTGAGGGGTTACAAATTGAACACGGACCTACATGAAATTGTAGTTAGAATGTGTTTGCAATAGTGAATGGCAACATGCAATTCATTGTTAGGAGAAGCAGATAACACGTCATTGACACACACAAAATCTATATTTTAATCTAGGCCATAATGACTTAAAAAATGCATTTAAAGGCTTAAAGTAATTTAAGTGCAAGACTAGGTAAGCTGATCTACTTTACTACAGGACAGGAAAAGGAAAATCTCTTCTACTTCTTCCTCTTATGTCTCCTAATACTTATTGACAAACAATTCATATCTCTCCAGAGTCTTAGGCTTAACACTCCAAGGCTTCACAGGTTTTCAGGTTCCATTAACATCTAGCAAGCAGACTGGCAAGGTTGGGTGAACAAGCTGCTCGTATTTGTAACTTAATTCCTGTTCTTCCAGCGGGAAAACGAGGAGAGCTTCCCAGTTAGTGAGGAATTCCCTGGAAGTTCAAAAAGCATTCACTACCTCTAATGAGGCGAATTAGCAGAGCTGTGTGCTCCTGGCCTTTTACAACACCCTGTAAAACCTGGCCAGATTCCCAGCTATAATGACTGCTAGTCCTTTATGTAGCAGACGCTGGGCTCTCCCCTCTTATCGCCCTCTCTAGGGTTCACTGCAGCCTGGCCTGTGAAGCTGTCCTGCTGCTGCAGGAGAAGGGCTCAGGGCGCTCCCAGCGTGAACAGGCTGCAACATAAAAGGAACCAGATGGTTTATGTCTCAGCGGCAGACCAGAAAATAAGCACAGATCCTCTTTAGGACCCCGGGAAACCAGCTACTCACATAGCCACTGATTCTTGGGTCACGGACACCTGGAGTCTAGGACAGTACGGTACAGGACGCCAGTACATCACAGGGTGCACAGATCTAGACGCCAGTGCACACAATCTAGAGACACCAATTAACCCATCTAGCTAATGTAAACATGCAAACTCCTCATAGAAGGTATGCCAGCACAGAACCAAGGACTCGAGGTCTCTAGAGGGAGCCACACTCACAGCCACACAGCCATGAATCTTTTCAAACTGGAAAACGTCAACTTTTATTCAACTTATCAGTATTATTTGTTATTGCTAGCAATGGATGATTTCAATTACCCATTTTACTCCTTCTACAACACTTTACAACAAAATGTTGTTGTCCGTTTGTATAGGTAGGATTGCTGGAGCCACATGAGTAAAAGGTACAGCAGCCTGGGATGTGATCGTACGACAGTCCAGTTAGGAATCTAGAGCCACAGTATCACTATACTGCATTACTCCACACTGTGTCACCAAAACAAAAGAGAGCTTTCATCAGAGTCTCATAAAATAAATCGCCTAAAGCTTCATGGGACATGAAGACATGGGAGCAATAACAACGAAATAAGCCTGCATTGTTGAGCGTGTATTATTGTACAATGGAGTGGTTAGGACTTTGAACTTACAACCTTCCAGTCAGCAGTCCAAATCTCAGGTTGGAGGCTGGAGACACTACTATTGCATTCTTGAACAAGATATTTTACTAAGATTGACTTAGTAAAATATATGGCTGTATAAAAGCCTACAAAAAAGGAAGGTGCTTTGAACAGAAAATCAGCCCAATGCATTCAATTATCAGTTTGTGCACCCTGTTCCCATTTTCTTCTGTAGTTCAAAGGTTGGTTGTAGACCCTCCCAAATAGGGGGCTTTAAAGGCTATCAGATGCCAAACACCTTCCGGGTACTTCCTCACGTAAATGAATGCACTTTTGCAAAGAGGAAACATTCGGCTGGGCCTTTTGAAGTGACCCTTTCCACAGCTCGGCCCTCCAATTGAGCCCCAGCCCCGCCCTTGCTGAAAGGCGCCTGCCGCGGTGTTTTTTAGATTCTCGAACCAGGTGGAACATTTCAAACGCACCAACATCTGGGGCTCCTTTGCGATTCCCATCTTGTAAAGAGAGCCCAATTACCGGAGCTCCGTGTTCAACCGTACATGTGCTGACAAAGGATTTAGGCTGGAAAGGGGACTGGGTTAGTAATTCAGCAATTAGAAACGTGTGCAGGTCTGACAGAAATAAATTAAAAGAACAGGGGAATCTAATGTTTTATAAATGCAGTATGGGCACTTAACTATAGATACTACTTTTTGTACATTTCAGTGTAATTCCGAGGGGTATGTGAATCCACAGGCTGCATTATTTGATGAGAAAACTCAATTGAACCTAGGGCTTTGGATGATCGGTGGCTTCAATTCCCATCAAATGAAGCAAACCACAAACAGAGCAGCTGAATCCCCATGGTGTTTTGGTGTTTTGCAAGAGGAATGATTAGGCCACGATTGAAAAAGCAAAAAACAATCCCTCTGTTTTAAAACTTGCTGCAGAGGAGTTTAAAATGAAGGTGTGTAACACGCTCCCTCATGCGGGTGCCTGTCCCACACAGTTCCCAAAAGCTGGGAAAATCCACACTATCAAAATGCCAAGAAACATAGAATAGAATAGGAATTTAGCTGCATTCAAAATACAGTCTACATCAAACTTGAGTTTTAATGTTATTTGAAATGCCTTTTGTGATTCCCAGTGAACAATTTACTCGAACTAATTTACAGTATCAGTTACAGTGTCTCCAAAAACAGCTTTCCACAATGTCTGGGACCTCTATACTCACGGTTGTGATTTTGCACAATTTAATTCATTAGTTTACATAAGAAACCAAGCAAGAAAAAAAAATAGTCAGAGAAAGCCATTCAGTTTTGATGGAGACAATCTGGGCCTTAAATCTGCAACCTATTGTATTGGCCTGACTGCTATTAGTGCAGTGATCTATGGCCCATTCTCACATTCTGAATTAGTAAAGGCTAGCAGCAGGTCACTGCAGACAAGGTCGAGACACAAGAAAAGAGGCACAAATTAAGAGATGGGTACTTAACCCTTGAATGACTCTCTTTTGTCATTCAAAGTTAATGATTATAAAAAGCGAGAGAGATGAACTATCTTGAGGATGAGGCTCATTTACACACATGCATGATCACCTGGGCCTGGCTATATATTGGATAAAGCAGTCAGAAAATGAAAATTTGACATAGCGACAGGGAATCAGGAAAACGTGTATAATCAGCTTTGACCTGATTCTTTGTTAAGAGGTACAAAATGGCAGGGCTTGCTCACTTGAATGGAACTAGAGGCCATTTATATTAAGACAATTAAAAAAATGAGTGTGACTACATTCACATACTTAGACTATCTAAGTCTATGCTGAGTGATTATGTAGCTGGAAGGAGCAAGAGGTTATAATTTGGGACTAAATCTCCACTGAACCTCTCAGTTTTCTCATGTGAGCGCATCTTAAACTTGAGTGCGACAGAAAAGCAATTTCTAAGGGCTATTTCTCAGTGTAGACACACAGCTGCATGTGATGTGCATGAAAGAATAACAAGCATACGTGATTATTCATATTTATATAAACCTACCTACATGCATGATTCTTTCACAGACTCTTAAGTTAAAAACAACGTTTCTATGAGTGCAGCACCTCAAATGACAGGTTACTGGTACTTGAGAAAGCTAGAGCTTTCTTTAGTAGATTCCTGCCCTGAATGTATAAGGTTTACCTGGACTATGTTCATAGGTTGTTGACTGTTCTGCATGTAACATCAACGTAATTCATTCTTGCATTTGTATAGCACGTTTACTCCCAAAGGATCTCATATACAGGAGGGGACACACTTCATCCTCCATTGAATACAGCACCTACTGTACCTGAGTGACACATAGCAGCCCAGCTGCACAGCAGACATGAGGAAGTATTTCACCGGTTGAATTAAGTAGAATTATCTAGGTCAATGTGGGTTAATAACACTACTCTTACAGATATTACAATGGGTTCCTTCATGACCAAGAAGTTGGGATGTTGGTTTAAAGGGCAGCACCTCCTCGAGCACAAAGTCCTCGGTCACTATACTGGGATGTTGGCATTGGTCAGCTTCAGGTCCTAAGGGAAGCGCACCACCTGCTGGTCCACTTACAGCAGCAATCTGATTATTCTTGAGTAATCTCCCATTCCATTATTGACCAGACCCAGTCTTGCTTAGCATCTGAAATCCGACAACATCAGGCATCCGGTGGCAAAGCCTCTATAATCAGATGACCGGTAGAAACTGGGATTCCTTGACACTAGTGAAAGTGCAATATTATGTACTGATTGCTTGTTAAAGGCTTATGGCGTAACCATTTAATCTGTCCAGTTTGTAGGCGTGTGACTCAGATTTATCGGTTTTCTATTTAACGAAGGCAGAGCCCATACAGGGAGAAAGACATCGTCCAGGAAAGAAAAACAGCCACACCATACAGGACTGCACAACAGGAGCTCCTTTAACAATACTTACTGTATTCTGTCTGCAACTTATACCCTTTCAGACAGCAAGTAGGAGCTTCCAAAAACTTAATTCAGAAAATGCACTAGGGTTAGTTTCTGTTGTTAGATGTTGGACAAACAAATACAGTTAACAATACCGTATGCAAGTGGTTAATTAATTCAAATCACTTATCACGAAGGGCTTTGTTTTATTTGTGACTAAAAAAATTATTAAAATCATTATCTGTCAGAGTTTTATTGCAATGCTCTTATCTCTTCCCCCAATAACTCTTTTTCTTGATTTTGTTTCCAAAAACAGGATTTGTATTTTACCAAAAAGTCATGTCCTCTTTCTGAATGCTAAATGCTCACGTTTTGCTTTCTGTCTGACAGAGACTGGAAGAAACCCAAAGCCTTTTATTTAATAGTATCTCAAACCTGGACAGCAAAATAAGAAATAACCAATTTTTGTACTAGCAAGTAATTTACTCGGGCAGTTTAAGATTCCCGTGTAATTTAAGATTCATAGCAATTCCACACAATAAATATTACTGTAGCTTCAGCCGCACACTTTTGCTTCAAGGCATCCTTTTTAACAATAATGTGCACAAGCTGGAAAAAATGGAAAATGAAGATTTTTTTCAATATTCTCATATTCCTTGGATGGACTGTTTTGTTTTGACTGTTGAGAAATTAGAAGTACGACCTAAACACAACAGAATGACCATCTCTAAAACAAGGAGCACACAGCAGCTGCACAGAATGGAACTCTGCCCCGGCAGACGAAATGCCTATACTTCCAAGACACAGGGAAGCTGCTGGCTTGAGTATTCAGCTGTGTCTGTGCCGGTGAGCGGAGTCGAAACGAGGGGACCCCCAGAGGGTTGCTGCTGTTGTAATCCCTCTTGTTAGAAAACATGTGGATCATACAGGTCACTGACCCCAGGCAGAGAGCACAGTTTAAATTTGTGAAGGGACGGCATGCCAGGGTCGCTGAATAGCCCACACTCCAAGACAGCAAGACAGTGACTGTGCAGCACTGAAGACTCTAGAAGCAGCCAAGCATGTCCTGATCTTGTAGGCTTTAGTTCCTAAGGTTATGATCTTTTCCCATATGGCTGCCTTCATTAAGATAAGAGAAAAAGCCTTCCTTTAGATTTCATTTTTGACACTTCATATTGGTCACACCTCCAATTTCTACTTTACTGTGTTTTAAGACAATCTTTCTCCTCATAACCAGCTCTGCCATCCTTTTCCAGGAAGCTCTTAGGGATAAAACTAGTGTGTCTATGGCCTGAAGGACCAACTCTTCATATGAAAATAAAAAAAGCTTCACAATGATTAAAGCGAGAAAATGTTATTGAAAATCCAACAAGACAAGTCAGTATAGCAGCATTTAACACTACTGTGCAGAACTAACCACAAAAGCCCATAGGCTGCTGCCACCTGATTTAATACATTTTGGCAGAACACACACTCTACACAACTGTCTGCAAAATAATTATAGGACACTGCTACTATGCTTGAAGCACTCTTGACTCCTGAAGCTCACATGTGGGCAAATGACAGGCCATAAACAGAACTAAAACTTACAGCACCCATGTGCTGAATTTAAAACAAATCCCCCCAAACACAATGAAAACCTCAGATACTTCACTGAGGGTATTTTTCCTTCCACAGGAATGGATTAAGAGAAACTGAACTGAACTGCTGAGCATAAAAGTTAAATATCACTCAACATCCCTGGAAACAGATTGCTTCCTTAACCAACATCTTTCAAGGTCGTTTTTTCTCCCCCCCCCTCCTAAGTACTCCAGAGAGAAACTCACAGGAGACAGTTCCCTGTAATAAAACGGGGATCCTGGGAATGGGAAACAAGCGGAAATGGAAGCTGGCGATAATCCGAGCAGCCCGAAAAAATAACACACAAGTCACACTCTTTCCGAGTTCATGACAACCCTGCGGGTGCACGGGTTTATCTGGAGACTTGCCGCTATTGTTGTCAAACCACCCAAAACAGCTGCCTGCTCTCGGTACAAAAACATAACCTTTGGCTGTTGTGCTGCGGGCTGCTGATGTCATCAGACACACTTCCCCTTTAATTGGCAAGCCAAGGCCTTCACTGGGACCAGAGGCACAGACCAGCTCAATGGCAGACTCCACTTCAAATATTAGATGTTTCTGTGAGGCTGGGGGGCTCAGGGGTGTTCACAGATACCATGGTGGGGGTATTTTGGTGATCTTCTGATTTCCTTTGTAGATGTGTGCACCTTGCAAACTGCAGTCATGATTGCGAACAAACGTTTTAGTATTTCATTTAGACCACAGTATAACAAGAAGCAAAGAGGAACGATTGTGAATATTTTTTTAGAGAATTTGACATTCCTACATGATATACCCCTTTTCTTAGTGTTGGTATTAAAAAATAAAAACAAAGAACACGTCTTCACACAGTAATATATCAGAGGAATAGGTTGTACCCAACCAGTTGTTCTCGGTTGTTCAAAAAAGGGGGACCTTTTGAACTTAAACACTCAAGGGGCTGTATCCTCTGGATTTTGTCCTAGCTGATATCTTAATTATTGAATTGAGCTAATTATGTATTTCATGGCTCAGAACTATCATTTGTCTTTGGATGCAAGCCAGCTAGGAATGTTTTAAATACTGTATTCCTATAATACTTGCAGGGTTTTGTTTATATAGAGCCAGAGTAGTTGCCAGTTAGTACCAGCTTCTGCCCATGTGCTACTAGGTGCTGGTTGCAGGCCTAGCAACACATTCAAGAGACATCCCTAGACATTCTGGTGCCTTCAGAAGCCAATCCTGGCTGCTCTGTGGTGAGCAAGCTTTCCGGAGTGCCCGGGCAGTATGGCGCAGTTGTAATTGCTGCATGTTGGTATGGGCAGCCTACAGCTGTGGAGAAGCCGTGTATGTCTTTTACAGAGCTCAGGATGAACAGACATCTGTCCCGCCTTCTCCAGCAACACGCAACTCTGTCCGTCTCACTCACAAAACAATCTCAGTGGAAAGGCAGCTGTGCAGGAATCTAGGTGGTTTAGTGGTTAACATATTGGCTCTTTAGTAAAAAAAAATTGCCTAAGCAAAGTTTCACATTTGTTGCCAAGCACAGCTCAACATGTGTCCTTAAATGCACACAAGTACAGTATGAGAGAAGGACTTTCAATCCCTCTCGGGTAAAACAGACACCTTGTATCAGAAAACCTAGAAATTGAGAAAATAAATTTTTGACTCTTTATTACAGAGGATCACTGGTTTTTACCATGCTAGTCAGCCATGTGTAAGGTACACACTGTGAGGCTGCACATTTGTTAAGAAAAGGCTAGATTCTCCAAATGGTCTCCTCCCATTTGCAGCCTGTCGTATGTTATTATTATGCTATTAAAGGTATTTATACTAATGGGCACCCATCCCTGGCACTTCTGTCCTGTAACCTACAGTGAAGGATGCATTAAGGGTGCTGCTGTGTTCAGCCATTAAAGTAACAGTTTAGCTGTGCTTCACTCCAGCGAAGCCTTGTGATGTGCAGATGTACTGGCAATAGCTCTGGCTAGTCAGATACCCTGAGGGGAGGCCTGCGCAAGTCAAACAATTTCCCTTCCGCCTTTCAGACTCTCAGAGGAACCGCAAGAGGGGACTCATTAGCGTAACACAGCCCCCCTCGGGCAAAACAAATGGGGGCGGAGCGGTGGTTCTGTGGCTAAGGATCTGCGCCTGTGGCTGAAAGGTTGCAGGTTCAAATCCCGCAGCCAGCAGAGGAATCCTACTCTGTTGGGCCCCTGAGCAAGGCCCTTAACCCCAACTGCTCCAGGGGCGCTGTACAATGGCAGACCCTGTGCTCTGACCCCAAACTTCTCTCCCTATCTGTGTGTCTCGTGGAGAGCAAGCTGGGGTATGCAAAAAGAAAAATTCCTAATGCAAGAAATTGTAAAGGGTTAATAAAGCGATGTTGTTATTATTATTATAAATCCAGAAGGTTCTGATCCAGAGGACAGCGGTCAAGACCAAACGTGATCCACGCACCCCCGTATTAACGATTTGAACTCGCTCCAACCCCGACTCCTTCATTTGATAATTGACAAGGATATGGTGACAAATCAATTATTTCCTGTTTCCATTGGTATAAGCTAAGCTTGCCGAAGGCCTGCTAATATAAGCAGCACTTTCCTGAAGACCCTGCAAACTGTGTGAATAAGTCAATGTACACCAGCCGGCTATATGTCTCTATGGCTTTTGGGAATTTGGGGAAAAAAATCTGAATTAGGATTGACAGTTTTAGGATTGGGAAAAGCTAGTCTACAGGACAAGGAATTAACCTGATGGTTTTAAACCACAACTTACTGCGTCTGTCTCCAATGATACTCTCACTATTTCATTTACCCAGTCTAAGCGCTTCTTGTAATTCCGGCTCTCCTGGTAAGCAACAGGTACCAGGCCAGGTGAACCCTGAACGGGACACCAGCCCATCACAGGGAAGACAGACGCACACACTCACACCAGGGCCAGTTTTCCCAGAAGCCGGCATGTCTTTGGACTGTGGGAGGAAACTGCAGCACCTGAAGGAAACCTACTTGAACACAGGGAGAACATACACACTCCACAAAGGAGAGCACCTCAGAAATTGAACCCAGGGCCCCAGCTCTGCAAGGCAACAGTGCTAACCACTGTGCTGCCCACCCTCTCTATTATTAATTGTTAATCTATGTGACTCACTGCAGGTAATTATTATTTGAATATATTATTAGAATGGTGAAAAAAAACAGCAGAGCCCAGGTTCAAACAAACAATACAAAGGTCTCAAACAGTATGCTGAACACGTAGCATTACTTAATGAACTATCATGGAGTCTCTTGATTTGATTTTCAACCCCCCCAGTTTGAAAAAACTTAGTGAAAATGTTAATTCTTGACATTTCACGTTCCTTCATTCTTCAGCTGTTAAATCCACAACAGCAAGGACTTGTACTTTGAGCTCACTCACATTTGTGGGGGGAGGGGGGGGGGGTTCTCAAACAAATTGAATATCCCAAGAGACATTTCTAGATTATTTGTTTCCTTTTTTGTAGCAAAGCATCTATTTAGCTTTGTGGCAATTGTTGCGGGACCAATTTTATTACAGTGAATAATCTGTGACCGTCTAGTCCTGTTTTCAGTTTTGACAGCTGAACACCAAAACACTAGATCATTTTCCAGTCTGGTCATAATCTATTCAGACTCATTGGTGCGATATACATGTACAGTACAGTATATTTTTACAACATAACCATTATTTGGTGTTCGTAGTGCCTACCTTTGCGAAAATAGGAACAGTCACAAATTGATGGGTTTTGAGTGTTTGCATTGTTTGAGACTGCTCCTTGTAGGGCTGCATGCTGTGTCTCCATGACAAAGCTGCTCGTTTTGAGCCCCAGGAGTGTGGCAGAATCATTCAGTCTGAAAACATCAGTGTTAATTTTCCCCCTCTTTCCTCTTTACATCCATCCACTTCCTTCAGCCTCCCCCCCCCCCAGTTCCCTGGGGTATCCCTTCCCCCCACACCTTTCCAAATGTTTGGAGCATTCCCCAAGTCACCAGCCACCCATCAGCCCCTCCACCACCACCAGACCACATGGGACTGAGCCAAAACATTCCAGTACATTGGAACATCTCAATTACCTTCTTCATTTCGTAATTTGCTTTCCCAGGCCCAATTGTCTGTTATCAAGTAGGTAATTGAGAGCTCACTTGGAACGAAAATCAGAGAAGACTCGGGGGTCCTAATGGAGATCTTCAGCTCCTCTTACCTGCCCTGCTGGTACAGAACATGGCTTTAACCTTCTACTTTCCAGACCACGGCCTCACAGCAGCGCCTGACTTCGGGGGTGCGCACTGATACTGCCACCGGAGAAGACTGCTTCTATTTCTGCCCGAGGGCACGAGGAACGATTTCAGCCCAGTTGAGAAAGCCCGACCCCCGCGATGGCTAACGTTACCTCTGAATTCTAGAGGGCGCAATAAATAATAATCATAATTTATATCGCGCCTTTAAAGTGGCTTCAACAAACGCGAGAGGTTGCAAAAATGAGATGCCCCCCTCCGTCGACGGAGTTCAAATAGTTTTCAAACTTTTGTACACGGCAAGAATGGAAGTTGTTTCAGTCTCTGCTTCTTTCATCTCGCTTTAATGACACATGAGAGCTCGCTTAAAGCTGCGCTCAATGCAAAGACTAGTTTCTTGGAGTGTCTCTTGGCTGTACATTTTGACCCAATTCTATATTTCCCTTTATTCACTGTGTTGAAAAAGCCAAGCATATTTTTTCATGATGCTCAAACTTTAACCCGCGTCCCCGAACCCATATTATTATAAAGATGGGTACATTTGAATTTGACTTCCAAGAATACTACAGCTAATTTTGAAATAAAACAGTTATATAGAACAGAAAACTTGAATTTACAAGGACAACCCAACTCTGACACCCGAAACCTGGTTCTGTTTTTTTTTCAAGGCTGCGAAGATGTTTTATTTTATCACTCTATTGGTCTAATTTAAAATTAAATGTAATGTCTGAAAAATATCGCCCTCGATCTGTAATACGTTTTTATCTTCACAGTATAAATGGAAATCAAACAGCCAGCCCCCAGTTTCTTCTCGTGAAGGTTTTAGCGTCAAACTCTCAAGTACTGTAGAGTCCCATGCCTCAGAAACTAACTGAAATCTGTCATAAAACGAGGCTGGCTTTTAACAACAGGAACAGAACTGCATCTAATTGAGGTCCTATAAGTTTACACACCTCAGATGATTAATTACTTCTCTGACCGGGTAACCGCGGGCTGCACACGAAATCCAAACCGTGACAAATTAATCAAGAGATTTGGAAAAATGTACCGTTTTATGGGCGTGCTGAAATACGAACATAGGTGAGAGCTATCAATAAATTTATTTGTAAAAAACTACAGTTAATACATCTTGATATCCGATGCTATTCTCACTCAACTAGTTACAGTACATCAGAATTATTTACTCCAAAATAACGACGTATGTGTATCAAACGATTATGGTCTACGGGTTACACCGTGATAACATCGAGGTGAAATATCATTTCTTTGTTTCATTTGTTTCAGTGAAATAATTTGGGTTTTTACAGCCAGGGGTTACAATGCGATGCAATGAAACAATTCTAAGTTTGAGTACCACATTGTTTTCAGTCATTATAAGCGAGTTGATGCAAGTAATGTCTTCCCTTACCTATTTTGCCTTTGGGTGTCTTTGAAAACCACAGTGTACGGAAACTAACCGAAATCCCATGTTGATTTAAATATTTAAAACGATCTCAGGTCAATATTCTAACGTTAAACTGAGATTACAGCACTAACTCAATTCATTTCAAAATGGTAATTTGACTGCAATCTTTGAAGCGGTTTTTAAAACCATTTAAAGCCACCAGGTAGCATCATTTTTGATAACAAGGAAACATGCTTTTAAATAAGCTATCAAGTTGGACAGAGGCGCAGACGTCAAAAATAGGGGTAATAACTGAATTTTAGAACTGCAATACGTTTATTACGATCACGTAGTAAGATATTTTGGAAGCCGGTGAATTACACTTAATAAGAACAAATAATCTAAATTGTACACGGTCTGCACCGTTAAACGTTACGCTTCTTTTAATCTTCGATTTTTGTAACTTGATAGAGATATAACAACGGCTCTTACCTCTGAACGCCGCTCTCCCACGCCTGGTCTCTGTTATCTGTGTCTCCGTGTCCCCTAGAGTCCCGCTACAGGAGCGCCTGTAACTCTGTCAGCCGCATCAGCTGAGACCTCCGCAGCGACTGACTGCAGTTGGCTCATCAGCCCTCGATACTTGTGCTCTGCTCCAGTCTCTGCGTTCTCGCTCAGTGCCAGCCGGATAGCTCCTGGGGTCAGCGAAACGTTAGCTGCAAGCCGGGACAATCCTCTGCGAACGAGGAGTGGGCAGGTACGCTTGCTGTAAACCGACGCCTCTTCCCACCTACCTGTATGGGCTTCCGCGGTGAGAAGGGGGCACTGTTGTTGGAAACGCATTTTCCAGCTACTGTTTTAATTCCTCGTTCCCGGCGTTGTGTGGCCACTGCAGTTACTGTGTTTCCTTACGGGACGAACCCGTCATAAGCCTCCACGTAGCTCTCGCAATAAAATAGAGACTTGGGATCCCGGAGAGGCAAATAAAGAAAATAGCGCGTTAAAGCAGTTGGCCTTTGAGCCTTTCATTCTTGACATGATATCAGCTCCGGGGATCATTAAATACAATCTTGCTGTTCATTATTCGTTTTAAAGTCTGAACATATTTAATGTTTTAACATGTTTAATAGCTCTTTAGCCGTATTAGTTAGGAAAGCCACTTATAAAACTCGAATTTGATAATTTTATACCGAATTAATTATATGAAATATCATGTAATATTAGTCTTACAGTTTCAACACATTTGAAAGCATTTATGAGAACATATATCATCCACCCTCTAAGACAATCACAGCTCTCTAATGCTGACCCGTTACTTTGAAACAATCTTTCCCTTACGTAGTTGGTTCTCTGACTACATCTCCGTTTAATTTTAAGTATCAATCAAATGCGAGTCAGGTTTCTTGCTAATTATTCGTGCTGCGCTGTCTTCCTGTCCTGTTATACAGCAAATTAAATATTTTTAACTTTTGAAAAGAAAGTCTACCATCGAGTCTGAAGAGAACTAGTCTGCAGCAAACGTTTCTGGTTTTGTCTTCTTGAACTATTCACTTGAAGTGGCACAATATTTCTTAAGCAACTTTCTATTGAAATCTGGTTTGTTTCTTTGTTCTTGAAGAGACCAGAAGAGACTTGTCGCATTTGCAGTAATGATTAATAATAACTGCAATGTTTTTTTTATCAGTGAAATACCAAGGCCAGCACAGAAATAAATAATTAGAAGTACAAAACACTTTGGTAAGTGATTTATACTGTGCACAGCTGGGTCCAAGGACATTGCTTTAATTGAATCGTATATCACAGTACAAATATGACCATTGGGTATATGATGACCGCTGAGAAAAGTTAGTTTTGAGAACATTTTCTTAACTAGCATTTGAAGCACTCAGTGTAAGACATAATCAGTCCTGAATGAGCTCATTCTCACAACGCAGTGCAGCATGCCAGTGTGAGAGTTCTCAGGACACAGAGATCCAGGTAGAGCTTTATCTTGAGCTCTCATCTACATAAGCTGCAGACATCACGCAGAGCCAAGCCAGTAAGAAACCTTTTGGTGTCTGCTGGAAGGGGGAAGAAGGCAAGGAGTTAGTTTGACCTTTTTAACTGGGGTCTTTGAGATTTCAAACAAGTCAGACCACAGATGGTCAATTTCAGCCCTGAAGAGTGCAAGCACTGACTTGTACGGATTTTCCAAGCTGGTACGTTGTGAAACTGTGGCCTAACTCTTGAAGGCTGCGGGTCTTGTAGCTCGTCATATCAATCTGACCTGAATACTTTTATGAAACCAGGAATGCTTGGGGCTCTTCTCTGAGTGGCAGTGGCTGAGAATCCTTTCTCTGTGGATAATGCCTGCCAATTGACCTGCTAATGAAAATAAACCACTTTTGTATCTTCTGCTTCACTGAAGTCATGGGTTTTCCTTGTTTCGGTCAGAAGGCCAGGCCTACAGTTGTGTGAAACGTGGTCATGTGTTGAAATTGCCGCTATCATGATCTCTTATCAGTCCTGCTGGATCCCTCTGGCCACCTTGTTTGCTAACCTATCTGGCAGAATGTAGCTTCTCTAGAAAAGCACAATACAGCCTGCGTGGTCCAACTGCCTGATTTAAAGCAAGGAACAGGAGTTAATGTCCAGCTTCTGTTTCAAAGGAATCTCTTTGAGGGTCTCCCTCCTGAAGGTCCCAGACCATGAGATCATGAGGAGTGATTGTGTAATTGCTGAAGTGTGCCTTATGTGAAGCAAGGGGCCAGAGTTCAGGTGGTACTGTTGCAGAGCAAAGAAGTTTGAGAAAGGAAGTTCTTCACATATTAAAAGCACAAGACCCATTTGACAGAGACATAGGGTTTTGGAAGGAATGTTTAATTGGAACAACATGTTTCAGATACCGGCGGTATCAGATCCTTTTCTGCAACGGATACTTGCAGGTCTGCAAGTGGATGTTTGGAGTTTGTCTGAAGTATACAGCGTGACATGATCTGTGAATTCAGCCTGAAGGTGCCAGGATTCTTCCCTCAAAGAATAACAGAAGCTTTCTATCGTGAAAAGCCTGAGATAAGCCCTGAGAGCTGCACATCTCACACACCTGTTTCTCATTTTTCACCTTCTTACTCACACGGGGAATAAAGCTGCGTTTATTTCTGTAGTGGAGAAACTCTGGATATTAAATTTACAGAGCTTGTGAAAATGTGTTCTTAAAGGAATTTGACTGTGCATGGGAGCAGCCAGGACTAAAAGCTCTTGATGAACTCTGACAAGGTCAATGACACTTTTATTGGTACCCTATCTGTGTTTATAATAAAGTGTCTGTATCATTTAACTCAGCTGCAGCAAGGATATTTCATTGCATACCTTATTTTTTTATATCAGGCTTTCATACCAACCCAAGAACAGGTGAGCCAGAAACTGCAGTGTTTGTGCCTCCTTCTCTCTGTGCTTTGTGTTGTGTCCTATACATCTCTCTGTGCAAGGCTATCTTCTCAATACAGAAAGCCTCTTGTACACAGTATTACCCTGGCAAATTCTGAAAGTTTTGTTTCAAAGCCTTAAGGATGTGAAACACTGGAGTGGACTATTTTTTTTTGGGGTCAATTTATGTACACAGCTGAAATAAATTATTCACAATTTATTTTGAAAAGAAAAATATATGCATAACAAATACACAAATAGTATATATGACTACAGTATATGGATGTAACAAAGACATTCATGTGGATGCACTAACGCCTAACCAGCTGTTTTGGAAATGTGCTGTTTGAGTGTGTTTTTGTGAAGCATGGCTATTTTAAGGACAAACCAGAGCTGTGACTAACATGTTGATATTATTTCTCTTTTGAAGCAATTTAACATATCAAAATATCCACTTCAGGGCAAGAAAATAACACAAATGTGGACCTCAAAAGTAAATGAGTCAAAAACAAGTATTTTCATGCTCCAAGACATTGTTCCGTCACTGACTGGAGATAATCCCCACTGTGCCAGGAAAAGGCAGTAAATGCTCAAATGCCTGCTGGAACAGTGTCACGTTGCAGGAGGAAGACAGAAATGCTTTGAAAAATTAGTACCTGTCATATTTTGCCAGTGTAACAGTGGTTCCTAAAGAAAAATATGTCGTCGTCACAAAACTCTGTCTTTTTATGTTCACTTTGCCTGCACAAGAAATTGGTCAAAACTCTAGATCAGCTCTCCAATCTCACTGCCCAGTTTTTGGTGTTCTCGTAGTCAGACAGGTACTGTAATTGCATTTCAACAGCTGCACCTCTCTCTGACAGTAACCCAAGATGGCACCTCCTGTCTGTACTGGAGCGCTGGCAGCCTAACTTCCTGCTGGAGAGGCCATGACCTGCTTGCATCTGTTCCCGTAGCACGGTATTTAGTGGAGCGTGGCCATATTTTTCTGTCTCGTGAGCTGTAACTGGAGTAGATGACAAATCCAAATATATTCCCCCCCCCTTCATCAGCTGCTCTGTTCCTTTTAACAATAAAAAACTTTTAAACCTATTCCGTCATAGGATGGTGATGTTCATATCAAAAGTATATATTTTCAAGCCAGGGCCTGATATGTTTCTACCTGGTGTGTTACGTAGGAAACAAGGTTTTCAGGTTGTTTAATGGTGCAGGTGTTTGACCTCCAGAGAACATTCCTTCATCTACATGGTCTGTTTTGCCTGGCCGAGGCCTAAGAACTCACAAACATCACACAGAGCTCATTTCAACAGAAAGGTTAATGGATTATGCCCAGAGTAACACAGTGCGTTTCCTCTTCAGGTCTGACTGGGAATTCACTGACACACAAACAGCAACAAAATGTCTCACTTTTCATGAAGCTTTTTGACAGTTCTTTCTGAAGAGAGAAGAAACCTTTAGAAGATCTCATGTGTTTAGCCTTTGTTTCCTCCCTAACTTAGAGGTCTTCTTTACTTCAGTTTCTTTACAATTCATTCCACAGCTTGTTTCAGACAGTTTACCAAATCAGAGTACACCACACTGAGGGTTAATACAAGAAAAACTAACAGAGAGCTCAGACCTCTCACCTTCAGCAGGAAGCTTTGCAGAGGCTTCAGTGCTGTTTATATGAACAATGTCCTCTTAATCCTGGCCTTCACTCCGTGATTTGTCTCTGGGAAGTGTTTATTTTTAGTTCTCTTTCTTTGAATAAGTCTCTGTCCTGTTATGACCGCAAGAGGATCATGGATTGACATTTCATTGATTCTGTTTGGTGTTTCCAGGTTGTATTTACCGGGGAAGTTTATTTTCTTTGTCAAATCAATGTCTGTCAGCTTCATGTCCTAGTTACAAGTGAATTGTCTCGGTATATATCTCACCAACCATTGCTTGTATTTCAAATAAAACAAACATTAATACACTCTGAAACATCCTTGTAAAAAGTCTTTAGGGAAATAGCTGTCCAGGCTATTGAAGAGGAAAAATATGATATTGTAACCAAAAGCCAGATGAGTGTGGATGATAGTTCAGCCAGGCACAGGTCTGTGAGAGGAAATGCTTTTATTTTACAAAGCTCACATCCTTGGTTGTGAGACAGAGAAAGGGAGGGTATTGAGGGGTAAAAGGCAGGGGGTAAGACTGCTTATTTTACGAACAAATGGCTTTTATAAGAGTCTTGATGGTCAGTAAGTTAAAGACCCAGCAGAAAAAGACCTTATGTGTTGCTATGCTTTCATTACTCCAGGAGTTGCTGGCCCTAGTTATCTGAAAAGCTTTTCTTTTCCTCGTTTGGTTGATTAATGACACCTTGAGGGGTGGGAAGTAATGTGAAAGCTTTCTTCCTGGCCAGGAACATTTGTACCATTTGCTTGAAGCTCATTCCTCTGATTTCTTACTTATTAGCCATGTGGTGGCTATTTAGAGGTGGAAAGTGATCAGGTGAGACACAGAGGATTCATTTTCGTCCGAGTCAACTGCAGCTGACAGGAAAGTATTAAATACCTAAAGGGCTTGGGCCTAGTGCTACGTTATGAGAGCATTCAATCTTGTTTTATAATAGCACACAGCCCCTTTATATTAGATTGAAAACCCTTGACTTTACAATAATATAAACCCGTCACAGCTTGAAGTGCATGAAAGAGAAGAGACCCAGGCACACAAGTAACTGGTAGAGTGGACTTGTCATGCAGGTCCAGATGAAGACGCTCATGAGCAAGGCTGATACTCGTATCACAGTCATGTGGCTGTGATAATCACCCACATTGTGTGGTTTGTGTGACAGAGTCACACTTGTATTATATGTATTGAAAACTGTTATAGAAGTGTTTAGTTTGCAAAAAAAGAGGAAAGTGTCATGTTGTGTACGTTTGCGTGGTTTCCTTTATTAGTATGAGAGAAAGGTTAACCGAAACAATTGTGGTTTACACAGAGTGTGTGTGTGTTGGGATAGAGGGTGTCCATGTTGACTTGCAAAATTTCTCTTTATTTTCATAATTAGATCTTTCTCCAAACCTCAACACTTTTTTGCTTTTTTGTTGTCTCCACTGTCCAAAGGCCTTGTGCTGAAAACACAAAACCAGAAGAATGCAACTGCAAATGCAGAAGAAAGAGTCTCAGTTCACACCTTGGTTCGGACATAGATTCTGTGTTAATTGGCCAAGTAACTTATTGAACCGCTCTACGCTCTGTCCTTATGGGTATTGTAAAACTGTGTTCCTATTGAGTGACTCTGTAGTAGTTGATAAAAAATGTACACCAAAGACTATGCTCAATATATTATTATAGCCAAATGAAAAGATAAATAAAGATCACTATTATTTAGGAGAGTAAATCATTAGGCAGGTTTGGTAGATTTTCACATGGTTGTTTTGATCCACATCCTTGAGTCACACAAACCTTTGCATTGTATTGTAGTGTCAGTTTCTAGGAGCCCTCTGGAGTCTGAATGTGTTGATTTACTCAAGTTATCACTGAGTAAAAACTGATTTCAGACTGAATTATTACATATAAACTTGGAGCTATCTTCTCTTGTCCCAAAGTACTTCTGAGAAGATATATTGGTGTACACAAAAATAAGTTTGTTTCTCAGTCATGTGCTTTTCATGTCCACATTGTGTTATTCCCCTGCCCTTAAGTGAATATTTTTGTGTCTTAAATTGTTTTTAAAGCAGAAAAAATGTCAACATGTTGGTAACAGCTTTGGTTTCTTCTTAAAATAGCTATGCTTCAGAAGAAGACTCCAAAACTGTATTTCTGAGACTGCTGCTGGTACGTATTTGCCTTTTGAGTTTCGAAGTTAATATTTTGTTCGTTTCACAGTGTTACGTATGTTATTTGTTATATTTATGCTTAGATTATTGGTTTTGAAAAAAAATCAGTTCTATATTTTACCTGTGTGGACAAATTGAAAATAACCAATTAAAATAGCCCAATCTAGTGTTTCACATCCTTAAGACTTTGAACCAAAACCATAGGAATCTGCAAGTGTAATGCTGTACTGTATATAAGAGCCTTTTTTTGTACTTAGAGCCATACAACAGCCTTGTACAGTATGTATTGAGAAATCATATTGAGAAGACAGCCTTAACACAGAGAGGTGTGTATGACACAACTCCAAGCACACAGAGGAGGAGGCACAAACACAGCAGTTTGTGTCTAACCTGGTCTTGCACATTTGGTTGGTATGAAAGCCTGATATTCATATTCATATGGATGCAGAAGCATGTTGGGAATTCTGGATAGGTCCCCTGTGCTTGGGAGGGTTAGCTTTTATGGCAGAGATTCTGTAAGAATTGTAGAATTTTCACCTTTCCCGTATCTATAAAGACTCTTGTGTGATCATTGTCATCTTCACTGTTAGGTCCGATGATATACTGTATCATGTAGAACTAAAACCTATACGAATAGTTCCTGTGATTACAATGAATCTATAAGCTACAGTATGTAGACTGGGATTCTGGTAGCATTCTAGCTTCTGTTTTTTTTTCTTTCTCTGCTTGCTTTCTTACACATTTAAGACAAATACTGTACAGTTTCTTAAGTCAGCCATTAGAGAAAGGTCGTACTGCTCAGAGTGGAGATCATTGTTTCTGCACAGCTACATGATTCAGGAGTTCTTTACTTCTTTTCAATTCCAAGCTTTAGAAGATTTTTTTCTTTTTATTTATTAGATATCTTTTACTATGGTGGCACAGAAAAGACGAATTCCTAATGCAAGAAATTGTATAGGGCTAATAAAGAAACATTATCATTATTATCATTATTATTACAGTGGTAATCATTGCTGCCTCTCAGTGCTGGGGTCCTGGGTTCAATTCCAGACTGGGGTGCTATCTGCATGGGGTTTATATGTTCTCCCTGTTTTTGAGTGGGTTTCCTCCAGGTGCTCTGATTTGCTCCCACGGTCCAGAGACATACTGGTAGGTTCATTGGCTTCTGGAAAATTAGGCCTGGAGTGAGTGTGTGTTTGTGTCTGTGTGTACCCCACAATGGACTGGCATCCTCATCCAGGGTGTACCCCGCCTTGTGTCCATTGCTTGCTGGTTAGGCTCTGGCTCTTCCATGACGCTGAACTGGACGATGCCATTTTAAAATGGACAGATTTTTCTTTTATTAATTTAATAAGTATGAAAATCCCCCACATATTATACGGTTATATCAAGCAGGTGCTATGAAAGTAAAAAAAACTTAAGCTATTTCACAAAAATATACTTCTTCCATTTCTTTTGCTCTTAACAGGGGCATTTATTATTAAATAAAATGTACATCACTCAAAGACAGCTGAATAAAGGCAGCCTAGTGACAAGAGCTGAAAATGAAGTGCATTATAGCTATACTAATTCACTGAAAAAAGCCCAGGGACTGTGTTCTGTGTATTTTGCTGACATTTTGTTAGACTCCAGACTAAGCAAACCGCCTCTGTATCTGGCACAGACTTTCACATAGCTGTGACCTTTTCTGTGTTTCATATTGTTTTGAATCTGTTTGGTGAGAAATACCATTTGTTTCTCTTGTTATGGTTGGTCCTTGTACTCTTATTGCTTTTTTAACAGGCTCCCAGATTCCCTGTAAAAGTGTGTGCCCTCTGATATCAGGGACTTGGCTTGTTTGGAGCTCTGGAGATAAGGGCTGTGTAAAAACTCAGTTATTTCCACTTACCCAGCAAGGGTTTCTTTCACCCTTAGTTTGTAGGGTGAGGATCCATGATTTACAGTGAGCCCCATAAAACGTGAAGCCACTTGTCTGAGAAGAGTAGACTTTGCAATGAAAGTTCACGGTTTTCAACCACTGCCTTAACAAATTCTGTTATTTGTTGGAAGGTTGAGACAGTTTATCCTTCCACTATCAGAAAGTCTCTTATCCTAGAAAGGGCTGGGGCATGAGGCGAGTTATTGTGAACCAATATCACCTTAAGTACACAGTGCAATGTTTGCCTTATTAAAAAATAATATTTGTACTGGAATATCTCTCAGGGAATAACATTCTCCAATGCTATGTTTTCTGCTATTGGCAGCAGGTCCAGATAAACAGTTTCTCACGAAAGCACGCAGCTTTTCTGCGGAAACAACGTCAGAGACTGTATTATCAGCAGAAAAGGTGCTTTTCTGAAATGTTCTTTGTCCCTTCGGTACATATTTCAGGGAGCAACTATAATGGGGGGTTTGTCTAATTTGACTTTTGAAAGCTGTTTCAGCTTTTGAAAAAGGAAACAAAATATCTGGGTTACCTTAGAATTTGTTTATAGGTGTTCATTAAAAAAACATACCCAAATTAAAATTTAAACCCAGTTTCTGAGTGGACTCCTCAGGATTTTCTAAAATAACATAAAGGCAGGAAAACAACAGAAATACCTTATTTCATACAGTGGTGTTCAATTTAACTCAGTTCCCTTTGCATATATATATAGGTATCTAGTGTCTCCAGTATGGCCTGTGCTATAAGTAATAAATAAACGTGCTCAGATTAACATGCTGTTTTTTCAAGGAACTTTTAAAATTAAATGGATGAAAGACCCTTCTTTTTAGGAGTAAATGATTGCATTCATTTTGTATGAAACCAGACACGATCACATTTTTGTCTCACACCTTTTGCATAAAACAAATTACTTTTATTTTAAAGCTCATCTTGTCAAAGGTGTCTCTACAAACACATCATTCTGCTCTGAAGAAATCCAGTGGAACGTCTCTTAGCAAGAGGCAGAGGTGGAAAACAATGTGTTCCAGCAGTGGATTATCACTTCATTGCCCACTGCAAGTCTAAAAATAAGACGCTTCATTATTTATTAAGACACTTAATTTATTCTGAAACAAAAGCATAAGGTTTCAGAGGAGAGGAGGCGATCTGGCCTACAGTATGTAACTCTTTTGGATGCTAGTAGTTAAGTGATCTGAAAAGCTCATTCAGCCATGTCTTGAAAGAAGTCAGAGCCTGCTTTAACAACATGACTGAGTAGCTTGTTCCACACCCCTGACACTCTTTAAATGAAGAATCACCTTCTCTTGGTTCAAAATGCTCTTCCCCATAGTTTTCACTGTTCCCCCTGCAGAAGCTCATTTGACTTTGGGCTGACTTTGTTAATGCATTTAAAGGATTTTGAAAACTTGAATTAGGCCCTCTTAACGTCTTTGATTTTCAGCCTGTCAGAATAGGACGTCATTTGAAGTTAATTGTTGTATCTCGTTGCTGTTCTCTGGACTGAGTCTAGAGCAGTAATATATTTTTTCAAATATAGCGGCCACAAATGTACACAGTATGGCAAGTGAAATCTTAGTAGCACATTCCACTTTTTAAAAATACCATACCTAGATTTTAACTCTACGTTTTCAACTACAGTGGGTGACACAGTAGTGCAGTGGTTAGCCTTTCTGCCTCATAGCTCTGGAGCCTTGAATTTGCTTCTGGACATGGGGTGCTATCTACCTGGAGTGTTTGCATAGGTTTCCTCTGGGTGTTTCTGTTTCCCCAGTAAGTTAATTAGCTTCTGGGAAAATGAGCTCTGCTGTAAGTGTGTGCATGCGTGTGTTTGTGTCTGTGTGTGCCCTGTGATAGACTGGTGTACCCCACCCTGCTCCTGTTGCTTGCTGGGATAGGTCCTGGATCTCCCATGACCCTGAATTGGAAAATGTGCTTAGAGAATGGATTGATGGATTTATATCCTAACATACTGTTTGCCTTTTTATTGTTTCCCCATATTGTCGCTAAGATGTAAATGACCTATTTACACAAATATTCTAATTAGAAAGGCCAATCTAGTCTATATAAAATGTCATTCTCATAAGCAGCCTCTTTAGGTTTGGTGTTTCCCATTTTATACCTGAATGCAAAATCATATAGGGAGTTCAGTGGACAGTGAAAAGCTTTATACAACTGTGTACCAAGACCTTCCACATTGACACTTTTCATAGCACAATCATTAGAAAGGACAAGCTAGCTTTTTAACACCCTTGCTCTTTATGCACAACAACCTGTTTTATTTGCCAGTCCTATCAGAAAGGTGGTGATGCCCTTGCACTGACAAGCATTCTAAGAGAGCTTGGGCCTGTCTTGTCCTCTGAGTGTATTTTGCCTGTGAATTGCGGAGAGAGAGACATCAGAGACAGCTGGCCTGCACAACACAGGACATACTGTACGCCTCCACACCACAGAAGATATCATCCACTTCCTTTAGATGAATTCAAGCTCCCTGATGCTTTCATCTGGCACATCACAACTCCTAGGCCTTTTGGGACACTGGTGCCAAAAAAAGAATCTGGACCTCTGTTCCTCTGGTTCCGTTTTGAGGATAAACCTGTACAAATAGGGACATTAATGGGAAACCTGGCAGACATCAAAGGAAAACATATTGACCCAGCTGAAAACACTCCAGATAAACTCAGAGCACAGGTTGTCTGTCAAGACATTAGTCAAATACAGATACAGGGAAAAAAATGATTTGAACCTGACGACATCACTTCTGGAGGCTGTATATTATCTTTGTGAAGACTGGGAAGAAAAAATCTGAATGTCCTTGTTGGTCTCTTACACAATACCTCGAAAGGCTGATACTTTTCTCTTTATGTCTGTTTTGTGAAATTCCGTTTTGATTTTAATCCTTCAACAACTTTCAGAAGCAATGTGGGATGTATATATTCAGTATATGTACATAAAACCCCAGCAAGGCATTAGAAAGACAGCTCTAGAAACATGATTAAATTAATTCTTGATTTGGGAACACATGTGTGTGTTCAGGGCCGCACAGTGGTACAGTGGTCTGCATTGCTTCCTCACAAAACTGGGGTCCTGGTTTTATTCCTGGGGTGCTGTCTGTGTGGAGTTTGTATGTTCTCCCCATGCTCGCTTGGGTTTTGTCCAGGAGTTTCTGTTTTCTCCCACAGTCCAAAAACATCCAGTAGCGGTAGGTTAACTGGCTTCTGGTAAATAAAGCCCCGTTGTGAGTGTGTGTGTTGCCGTCTGTGTGTGCCCTGTGACCACGTCAAGGTTGTACACTGCCATGTCTCCAGCTCCCCCGTGACTCTGTATTGGATAAAGCAGTCAGAAAAATGGATGGATGTTTGTGTGTCCAGACCAAGCGTAACCTCAATTGTATGTTGCTTTCAAGGCTGGTTTCCTAACCCACAGGATTGTCCTGAGCCAATCAAGGCCTGACAGGAAGGCTAAAGAAATTCCGATTCATTCTAAAACTGTTTCCACTGGTCATCATTAGACTTGGAAGAAAGAAAAAAACTAAGAGTGTTGGCACTGAGACGGTGGGGGGGCTGGAGGAAACACGCTCTAGGTGTGTTTTCCTCTCTGAAACGGGCAGCGTGATGGTTACTGATGCAGAACCCCAGAGAGGCCCGGCTCTGGCCCGCTTGGTGAGTCACTGTAGCTGTGTGTCTGCAGGCCACTGGCGCTGGCTGCATTGTTCAGTGTGTCACTTAGCACCTGTGTTCCGGGTATAGAGGAAGAGAGGCTAAGTGCCTGCCTGACAGCTCCATTTGTTCTCCGTCTCCTCCTTTTGTCCGGGCCCCGGAGGAGAAGGGACTGGGCTATTCACTGTCAGGGGTACCACCTGTACCAACATGCATCCCCTTCTTGACAATTTGTTTTCTGATTGTGGGTATTGACAGACGTGCTTGTCGGCATATTTCAGCGTTTTCAGTTTCAGTCTTCTATCTAAAGGTAGATCTGATTAGGCTCCCTAGTAAAGAGAGATACTCTCTCCTTCTGAGTTGTGTTCCGCACAGATTAGTAAAGCTTCCAGGTGTAAAGATACAAGCATTCTTCCTCCTGGGTAAGTTGTGCACAAACTGGGTAAGTTGTGTAACTAAAGTTATAATAGGCATTCGGGGAGAAGGGTAGATTCTAATCTTGCACACTTCCACTCACCTACATATATAAGTCTCGCACCCAGGACTTCCTTTCGAGTATCTCTCTCACATTCCCCCACCCCCCATATACACCCTTGCTAGATCACTCCTCACAACAGTTGGGGGGGGTTGGGCAGCTGAGTCAAATACTTTATACGGTACACATTCATCTCTCTCTCTCGCACTTATTAGGATCTAACCGAACTACTGAAACAACTAATATTCAATACAATGAAGGTCACAGTGACAATTGTACATGAAATTTAAAGACAAATACAAAAGTACAGTATAGGTGATACTGTAGGTCATTTTAGTAGTATCTCTAATACTCTAGTCTCACAAATTCCCTCTTGGTGAACTTGATTCAGCTAACAAACTTCTGTCTCTCTAAGATCTGACACTGGGAGACCGTTGTCTTATAAAATAATAAGAGAAATAGGTTGAATGCTGATCTTGTGTGAGTTAGGCTTTGAAGCATGGCATCCATAGTAAGACCACCAATGCTCACTTTAACCATTGGTTAGGTTGCATCTCCTTATCAAGTTTGAAATAGATGAAAAGGGTTTTGAGTAAACATACTATAAAAGAGCAGTCGGCAGACTCTTCCCAGCTCCACTAACTCTGTCTGTTGGCCTGAAAAGTATCAGGATCATCCCATTTGCAGACTCTTGGCACAAGGACCGCTGGATATGCTTAAAGAGGAAGGGAGGTTTTGGACTGATACCAGAACCGCTGAATCCACCTTTTGAAGTTTTTTTGGGGTGTCTGGGCAGCATGTGTAGGGCAACAACTCTTCTGGATAGCAAGAAAATCTACTAAATCAAGGCTAAAGTGCTTTTACTTTGAGTGCTATACTAACTGAGCTGAATGGACTGAGCACACAGAGTTCCTCCACTATTTAGCCAATGCCTATCAATAATGATTTTCTTGGATATGTTTCAAGAAATCATGAATCATGAATCCAGTGGAAAATCGGTACCATGTGGCTTTCACTGAGAGCCCGGCTCTCTGTCTCCATTTCAGGATGGGCCAGAGTCTATCCTGGCAGGCAACACACTAAGGGCAGGATACACCCTGGAAGGGATGCCAGTCCATCGCTGGGCATACACCAGGGACACGTGTCCCAGAAGCCTAATTGGTCTGTCAGTACCTCTTTGGACTACGGGAGGAAAGTGGTGCACCCAGAGGAAACCCACACAAACATGGGGAAATGTACAAACTCCACACAGATAGCACCCCAGGAATTGAACTCAGGGCCCCTGTGCTGCGAGGCCGCAATGCTAAGCCACTGCACTACACTGCCGGCCTTATGGTTCTGCATCGACAGTTTGGAGTTCCCCATCTCTACCATCATATGTTCTGGAAATGGTCAGAAAAACCAGGGAATGTATATAATTCTACTCGTATAGTACTATATGTTTTACTTAATGACAAATATCTAGTAATGGAGAGGACTTGGTATGGATGCTAAGTTTGAAATTTGCGTTTAAACAGAGAGTTGAATTAAGGCAGAGCAAAGTGGAAGAAGAAGGGTTAGCTGGCAAGGAGAGGGTCAAACATTTATGCTCCACACTTATGACCTGGGGCTAGTGAGATACTTTCATTGCAGTGACAAACCAGGCTACTGAGACAAGGTCTCTTTGAATGCAAAGACTGTTTTATCACTCCTGAACTGCATTGTCAGGAAAATAAAAGGGAGATCTGTTTAGTGCTGCTGTTGACACAATGGACTCCAGGACCTCCAGGGCCAAATTAAACGTAAGAACCTCAGTATGATTTGTGCCTCTACATGTGCTGTCATTTCATGTCCAGTGTTATATATTTAGTTTCCTGAATCCCCCTACAAAAACAGCTCTCTACCATGGATTTGTTATGTTGCTGAGCAGAAAATTGAGACCTACTTACCAAAGAAGTTCATGTTAAATATTACTTTAAGTATCACTTAAAGTATACAGGATCGTTTTTACTAAAAGAGACCATACTGGCCATTGAAAGTGAATACATTGTTTTCTGGTTTATTTCTGAGTCTAATTAATTAAGATAGCTCATTTGTGTCTTTAAATGGGATTTCCAATCTCTTTCTTTTCTTGAAAATAAATATGCCAATGCCATAAAATATATAAAACATTAAAACCTGCATTTACACTGATTTGTTTTTCTGTCTTCCTCTATGACAGGCATAGAAAATGTTTAGAAAGACAGTGCTGAAAACCACAGGTGCAAAGAAACTGCTGGAGAAATGGCAGCCTTCTGAAATTTTATAAGTTTTTCTTCAAGTACAATTTTTTACATCTCCTTTGATGGTAGATTCAGTGAGTAAAATGATATTATGTTTTTTGCAAAAAAAATCATATTATAGGATACATTGTACACCTCCACAGAGATAAAGATATTTTAAGAGAGATGGAAGACTGGTTGGATTATGGCCTTCAAGGTTCTGGATTGGTGACACCCTGTTTTAAAACGTTGCCATCTATACTGATTATTAAAATCCATCCATTTTCTATCCCCCTGTCCCAGTCTGGCGTTGCAGGGGAGCCAGAGCCTATCCCAGCAAGCAACAGGCACAAGGCAGGATACACCCTGGATGGGATGCCAGTCCATCGCAGGGCACACACATACAGTACTCACACCAGGGCCAGTTTTCCCAGAAGCCAATTAGCCTACTGGTTTGTTTTTGGAGGAAACCCATGTGAACACAGGGACAACATGCAAATAGCACCCCGGGAATTGAACCCAGGCCCCCACACTGTGCACCACTGTGCCGCCCCAGAGTTATTATTTTGAATCCAATTAAAGACATGAACCAAATCATTAAGAAGGGTTTAATGACACTGAGATGAGTGGTGAGCTGCAGGTATATATAGAAGATCACAAAACTATCTAGCGGCTTTTAAAAAAAATCACGACCTGACAGGAATTTTAAGTGCCCTGCTTTAAAGATGGGCTACCATCCCCTTGAATTGCAGAGACCCTAAAAAATTACGAACCCGCCAAAGTTCAAGGATGGTATTTCACACCTGACTGTCAAACACAGCCTGTTTCTGTCCTCACACCCCTGACCGGGGCTGAGCTTGAGGAGGAGTGAGAAAACACTGTGCCAAGTTTGCGTTTCGTGCTGCAGAGGAGAGGTGCGCTGGACACATAATAACTAGTGTTTGCCAAATGCTCTGTTTAACGTGCTTTAATGGTATTTCTGCGGTGGGTTTTGGTAGTGGAAGAAGCTGAAGAGCAGCTGACGTAATGCAGGAGGAGAGAATGAGATTGGCTCAGGAACTCAACCAACATAAAAGAGAGAGGCTGGTGTTATTTATACTCCTTTTGAATTTACAGTAGGAAATCTGGTGCCGGACCACAGCACCAACTTGTATATCTTTTCTTTACTTCTTGGTAGCTGGGCTGAACAGCCTACTCTTGTTTGTAACCATTCTTGTAACACTTGAGCAGTCCGGAGTAAGAGGACACGTGAGCTGTACAGTATATGAGGGCAGCAGGCAGTATTTTCAGCCAGATTCTGAAGGAAACCCCAGAGCCAATTGTCCCAACTGTTTCAAGGCCCTTGTGGAGCAGAGACAAACAGTAGTCAGCTGCAGTCCTGCTTTTAAAGGTTGCTTTGCTCCGTATCTGTGCTTCGTCCTTTGCAGGTAGACCATAGCATAACTAGTAGGCCTTTGCTGTAAAACTGGAAAACCGAACAGTACTATAAGCGGTTAAGAAGAAAGTATTTGATTTTTTATTTCTAGTATTATTCTTGCCTTGCACCCACTGCTTGCCAGGATAGGCTCTGGCTCCCCTGTGACCCTGTACTGTCTGTATTGAAAATGGATGGATGGATTTCTAGCATTATGATCTCCCAGCAAAGGTAAATCGCTGAGGACCAAGAGATGTAAAATATCATGATTTCCTTTCTGATAATGTCTTACACCGTATTGCAATGTCAATAATTGATTAAGGCCGGAAAAAAAATTGGAATCACCTTTGTTCATGAATTCCTAACACAGGTCGATGACAGCTGCGTTATTCTTTCATTGGCATACGAATGTATTTGTCTGATGCTTTTATTCAAAGCAACTTAGCATTTATACTGCAGGGTATTTTACCGGAGCAATCTGAGTGCTTTGCTCAAGACTGCAAAAAACAGCAGCATCCCACATGCTTTGGATAACCAAATCCCAGCCCAATCAGGTCATTTTCTAAATATAGAGTCATCATTCGTTCAGGCTGGAGGTAAATACACTCGTCTCTCCTTGGACTGCAATGGGCTTTAGCGCCTCAGCTCTAGCCACTGTACCTGCGGAAGGGGGACGAGGGAGGGAACAGCAGGAGTCCAGAGAATGAGGCGTAGCTAAATTGAGCCAAAGGAGGGAGATTCTGTTGTCTTTCCCAGTATTTCCTGATGCCAGGTTCTCTTTCCTGCCTGGGGTCTCGCGGGGATATTGGGTTCCTCTGCTGGCTCCACAGCTCCCATGAAGATGAGGGGGGGGGGAGTGGAGGGCTGGGGAGGGAGGGCTGAGGCTGGCTAACACAAGCTCAGCCCTCAAATGAACCTAGCATTTCCTCCAGCCTCTTATCAGCTTTTCCTGCCACAGCTGCAGCTGCTGTGTCACCGACTGGCCTCTAATGAGCACCACATGTGTGGATGTTGTGAGGAGCGAGCCGGGATGGGCAGGAAGACAATAAAGAGGGAATGTGAGCTTTTCAGGCCCCTGCACCACATGTCTGGGTATTGAGGGGTTACGGTCCAGCATCTTCGATAGTGGGGAAAAGGATTAAACCAGCTCAATCCAGTAATCAGTACAATTATGTAAAGAATGCCTCAGGTGAACAAAGCCCAGAAATCATGCCATCCCAGAACTGTTCAAATCATTACAGCAGGACAGGACGGCTGATCCTGAATAAATCCAGTCATTTTATGTTAGTTAGAAAGTCGTTGACTCAATGAGAGGTAATTTGACAAGCTGCTGATATACAGTACAGCAAATATTGGAGTTTAATGTGTCTGGATTTTTCTGGGGTCCCTCCGGACCTCCTCTTGGGGCTTAGAGACCCTTTGCCTGATGATGGCTATCCCTGCCTCTTGGACATCCCCTTTTGATTCAGTTTTCCTAATTGAACCATTTACTGCATTTGCTGAAACTGTACAAATGAAGCCCTGTTCCCTGATGCTCAGCAGGAGGGGTTTAAAGACCTGTGTTCGTTCAGTGGTTTGAGATTTCAAAGACAAATCAGGATTAAAACTGTAGTTGAAAAGAGGCAAATTAAATAAAAGGTCAATGTATTTTAGAGACAATACCCTTTTGCAATTTGATTTAAAGTGATTTACAAATATTGCAAGGCTGCAGATACTCTCTGCATCCAACTCTACACAACTGCAGATATTCTGACATCTGTTTCGATCTCCTCGCAGAGTATGTAAAATTAAGAAGCTTACCAACATAGTTTATATAGTTTTGTTTTAAACCATAGCGGATATTTGGTGTGCAATTCAAATGCTCTGTGTTGGGTTTTTTAGACGACATTTAAATTCAGTCTCTTCTGTGTCTAGGATGGGAAGTTGGGTATTATTGTAAGCAAGGGTTTCATTACATTTCCAAATAGCTATTTTTGTTTGTCATTTCAGGTTAAGTTCCTGCTTTCTCTGTTATATCAGACTGTTGACATAAAGCCTCTACAAGTTTACTGTTTAACTTCCATGACGTTACAGAGCCGAATTCAGAAACCATTTTGGCACATCTGGCCTTTTTTAAAACATAAACACTAATTCCTGGAGGCAAGTAACGGCCTTTATTATCTTGTTTAGATTTCCTTGCTCTCTTTGATCAAAACTGCTGCAGTGTAGGAACAAAGAGAACTTTATTGTGAAGAATAGTTAAAATCCCATTTGCAGCACTTTGTCATTTTGATCATAGTTTTTAAAATGTAAAGTTATTTGTTTCCAAAGGGCCAAGGGGGTGTTGCAAATAGATGTGTGTCATGCTGTGCTTTTTTTTTTCCTAACGGGACAGAGTGTCCACCTTTCCCAGTAACTGAACACATGAGCCCTTGAGTAAAGCTACTTCATATCCAATCAGCCCAAAGATTGTGCTCACCCAAGGCTAGTTTACATCGAAGGTAAACAAACCCAGACGCCTGAAAATGTTGAAAGCTTGTTATGTTCTAGAGGGGAATGCCCTGTTTTGTTTCAGTTGCTGTGCTGGTGGCATTAATTGCTCGCTGTCTTCCTGGGAGCCTGGTACGAAGACTCTCTTCCTGTTTAAAAATAGCAGTGTTAACACTTAAACCTGGGAACACAACACAGAAGGTGAGGAGAGATTAGGGCCGATGGTCTGGGCCTGAGGCGAAGGGAAAATGTCAGACATAAATAAATAAAGGCCCAGATTAAGTGGCCTATTTTGGGACTTCTGGAAGGTTAGAATCTCAGAATCAAATCAGTCGATCCTGGGCGAATTCCCATTGGACACAACTAAGACTTAAGTGTCCCTAGGCCTCTTCATACATGACTAATGGCTTCTTCCCTAGCTGAGTGAATGACTTCAAGATCTAATCAGAATCAGAAGCACCTAAAAAACATGTTTTCAGATATCAGTACTGGTGGCCTGTCTGTGAGCTAGATTTTCTTGGTGAAAGTGGTCAAGATGTTTTGGGGCCTCCAAGAGTACGTGTGCGAGTTCCAGGGGTGTCTCTTGCTCTCGTTGTCCTGACATGTTCCCCCGTGGCTGGGGAAAGAGATGGAGGAAAAATTAATGCGATACGATTTTTCATGTGACTTTTAATGACTCACCCCTGCAGTGAGCCTACTAGGAAGCAAGGATGTTCACTAATTTACTTGGTATAATCAATGTTTTTATACAATATTATGAGCTGTACCTCTTTCAGACCTACTGTACATACACCCTGGCACTAGGTACACCGGAATACTGACAGATGGGAAATGTGCTTTACAGGCAGGTAAAAGATAGAATACAATACACAATACATTTAACACCACCTGAACCCATTAACAAACAGGAGGCATACATGTATGATGAGAAAGAAAAAAATAAGTATTTAAATTGAGGTACAGTAAACATACAATCACTTGCCCAAATTAAGCAGGTTGATAGCTGTGGGAATAAAAGATAACTTAGTTCAATTGCATCTGATATCCTTTATCCTTAAAGTGTTAGTTCAGTGGAGCATTTTAACTGCCTGGATTCAGGAAACTTAAAAGGCATTGCTGACCACAGAAGTGAGATGCTCTTGAAAAATGTTGGCAAGTGCATTCAATAATATTCAATTTTACATGATAAAATTATCTTATCTGCAGGCTGTCTAATTTTGTTCAAACATCAAGCATCAAACATTTGAGATGTAAAAAATAGGTGGAAGCCTTATGTGGTGACAATGCAGTCACTTGTACAGTTGTGGATTTTGGCTAACCAACAGATGGCATTCTGAGAATATTAAAAATGTATGTGTGAAAGTATTATGAACACCAACTTCATTTTTACCCCTGATGGAATGCAATTGAAAGTTGGTGTTAGCACTATTTGTTGCATACATAGAGAACAAGAAAAACTGTAAGACTTAAGATATTGGATAAGACCTTAATACAGTATATATGCTCAAAATGATTGCATAATTAGTTATTGAGCTCCACAAGTTGGCAATAGCTTTAAAAGCTTCGCAAGAAGTTCAACAACCTGGTTTCAAATTGAGCATCAGTCATCCAGGCTATAGGAATTCTATCAGGAAGAGGATGCTAGACAGTTTTATTCCTGTGAAGAGTGGTTTGGAAATTAAATGAAGCCCATGTGATGACAGGAGAGCTCTGAGAAGCTTTGGCATCAGCAGGGTACCAGCACTCCAAAACTAGTCAGCCTCTGCATTTGTGGTTTCCTTGGCAACATGTAACAGACTAAAACCTCTTTCGAAGAGGCAACATAAAAACATGGGTCCATCTTTCGAGAGTGGATGGGACAAATTTTCCCCATTTGGCGCAGAGACAGTTAATCTCTTGTCAAGAAGAATGTCATCTCTTCTGTGAGGTAGGAATGTTGTGAGTCCTGGCAGTCTTGTTAGATCTGTGGGATGGAAAGTACATCAAGATATGTAGACTAAAAACCTGCTGCTAAGAATCTCATGCATGGCTGCAAATGGATGTTCCAACAGGACAGGCCCTCAAAGCACATCTCCCAATCTGTTCTGAATTGACCACCATGATCTCCAGACCTCCAATAGAAAGTTTCATTTGGATGTGTCATCGGAAGCAACTGGAGATGTTCTGCATGGAGATCAGAAATCCCCACTGCGAGGACTCAGAGTCTCACAAAAGGCTACAGTTTTCTCCAGCATGGGATAGTGACTATAGCTTTAAATGGAAATATAGTTCAGTGCTTTACTGTGCAGCAGTGTGTTTGACCTACAAAAATCTCTAAATTAATCATTAGTTAAGTCTAATTCTGGCACAGCTAAGATGGAAAATTCAACCTCTACATAATCTGTATATAAAACATGATCTGTTGTTATTTTTACTGCTCTTTATCAGATAATAATAATTCAGGTAACAAGGAGCGTAACATATTTCTTACAATATGTTAGGATTACACCAATACTTTGTATTTGCTCAGTTTAATTACAGTATGGGTTTAAATACTTTGTATACAGTTTTAATTGTGCTGGGTTTAAATTGATTTTGCCTGCTTTAGTTAGGGCAAAAACATACATTCTTCTTACCTGGGTTTTCTGTGGAGTAGTGGTAAGTTATTTGTAGTTAGAAGATTGTGGGTTCAGTTCCAGGTGGGTCACTGCTGAAGAGTACTTCATTTCAATTATTACAATAAACATCCTGTATAAATGGGCACACACTACTGTATGTTGCTTTAGGATAAAAAATAATTAATTTTCCAGTTGGAATTTCTGTTTTAATATTGCTCGTGAACAGGTATGGAATCCATCCATCAATTTTCTAACTGCTTCTTCCAATTCAGGTTTGCAGAGGAACCGAAGCCTATCCCAGCAAGCAACGGGCACAAGGCAGGATACACCCTGGATGGGACACCAGCATATCTCAGGGCAGAAACACAGACATAAATACAGACACGCACACAATCACACCTAGGGCCAATTGTCCCTGAAATGTCACTCTGTCACACCGCAACCCCACAATTCTAGCCAGAATGATAAGGCAGGGTTTAGGAGCCATGCTCTAAACACCCACGCACATCTTCAAGTCATGTTATGACTAATTCTATCATGGTTCTTGGAAAACAAAGCTTTTCACACACCCACGGCCTCCTGATAAGAGTACACAATATTTAGCAATGAGTTTGGCCATATTGTTCAGAGACACTTTTAATATGGTCAAACAACTATACAGTGCTTAGGCCAAAAAGTCAAATGTGTGGCCTGTTTCGGTGGCCATGTGTGGCAGGACTGAGGAGCATGACACCAGCTCTTCTACCCAGAATAATCCTCAGATCTCAGTCCCAGGCGAAACTGGGCTGATGGCCGTCCTATTTGAAGAATGGAATGGCATCGGATAGATGTTTCACAATGGGCAGCTAGGTGGTTGCAGTGGTTGGCGTTGCTGCCTCACAGCTCTGGGGCCCAGGGTTTGAATCCTCGGGTGCTATCATTGTGGATTGTATACTGTATGTTCTCCACATGTTTGCATGAGTGGGTTTCCTCTGGGTACTCCAGTTTCCTCCCACAGTTCAAAGATGTGCTGGTAAGTGAATTGGCTTCTGGGACACAGCCCTGGTGTGAGTGTGTTTAACCTGCCTGGCACCCGTTGCTTGCTGGAAGTTAATTTGATAAAGCTTGTTGAGCCCTTAGAATATTTTTCAGAATAAGTCTCTTCCCTGAGTGCTGGCTGACACTGAAAAAAAGGCTACAGGAGCTCTGTAAACAAAGAGTGTTGTGTGTGCTACCCAAGAACGTTCTGTTGGTTATTGCGCACAAACCCCACATTCGCTACAGTGCATAGTGGAGCAAAACAGACTGACATATTCGCCAGCAGTTTGATAAGTTTGATTGCCTTTTTGACAGTTGTAGTGTTTGAGCAAAAATGATGAATCAAAGAGACCGAAAACTTACCGTTACCACAAGGAGTGGGAGTGTGATTATTTTTTGTACCATCGCATTCAAATCTGCAATGCTAGCGTCTACGCGAAAAAGGGAAATATAGAACAACATTTCAAAACTGCACACAAAACGTGCGATGTGGACTTCCCCGCTAAAAGTGAGTTACGGAAAAGAAATGTGGAAAAATGTACATCTCAGCTAGCAGCAGTCAGTTTTCACGTGGCCTAATACAAGAGGGAAAGCGGCAATCATCACATCGTTCCGTGTGAGCCACGTCCCGGCTCAACACAACAAGTCATTCAGGGACCGAGAAGTCATAAAAAAAGCGTTTGCTGAGGCTGATGACTTGCTGTTTGGAGATTTCAAAAACAAACATTTTTGGCAAGGTTTAGACAGCTGTTGCCTGAAATCAAAGAGTTTCTCAAGTCGTCTAAACATGGTGAGTATGCCCAATTAGAGGATGACCAGTGGCTTCTGGACTTAGCATTCCTCACGGACTTGACTGAACTGCTGAGTGAGCTGAATGTGGAGCTGCAGGGACACAATAAAAAATGTCATCGACATGATCAGCAGTGTCAACACGTTCCAAAAAAAGTGTCCTCAAGTAAGCTTCTCAGTACCAGTGCTCACATTAAGGTAGGATATTTTTTTTTCTATAACGGGGAACATTACTGGTTCACTGTAGCATGAGTCACTTCCTTTTATTTGCTGTCATTTAAGTGATGGGTACCGTTATTGTACTGATGTGTCCACAGTCTGTTTTTCCTATATCAGAGCTTCAGATTCACACTGGTAGATCACGCTGGACTGGCAAATGAAAAAGTAGATCTTACATGAAAAAAGGTTGGGCACCCCTGTTCTAGAGAATGGTCAATGCCAGGAATAGATAGCCAGGTCATAGTGGAGATGTACATACATCTTTCAAACATAAATCATGAGGCTTTGGTCTTAGATGAGCTGAGAGCTGAGAGGTGAGCTCTGATGTGCTGAAAGTCCTGTACTCATCATCAATTGTTTAAAGAAAAAACTTTAAGAACCTGTATAAAACTAGAAGAGGTGAGTCATGCACTGCTTTTCTACTTTTCTAAGACAACACAATAACCCTTATACTATCCCAGCTGTGCCTTTAAGACATTATCTTGATCAAAATCAGTTCTCTCAGTATGTTGACAGAGGTGCTTAAATTTCTCTCTCAGATTTACAGCTGGTGGCTTTGCTGCTTTAGTAGGAACGTCCTTGTGGTTAGCTTCCAGTCTTCAAAGGGTGCTTGGAGACCTTTTAAAATGCATGTGCAGTTGTTCCTAGTCTTGTTAGCTGCTGTAATGTGCTCGTGGATGATTATTGTGGTAAACCACAGTGAAAACAATACAATGCTTTGTGTTCCAAAAAAAAATAGTGCTAAGAAGCACAGCTCCAGCAGTCCACCAGTATAATTGTATCAAACACAGCGGTCCAAGAGTCATAATTATTTTTAATGGCTTTTGTTAAAGAGAAAATGTACTGTAATTGATGTACGAATTTCTGTTGTGAAACCTTTATATAATGCACTTCGCACTTGTTTTATACAAGAGCTTTATATAGAAGAAGTTCTGTAAAGAAACCTTTATATAAACATGCAAAGGAACAAGTAATAGGTTTATTCCATGCTGAAAAAAAGAAGAAAGAGAACACAACGTTTCGGCCGTGGAGCCTTTTTCAGGTGTGACACCTGAAGAAGGCTCCACGGCCGAAACGTTGTGTTCTCTTTCTTCTTTTTTTCAGCATGGAATAAACCTATTACTTGTTCCTTTGCAGCCTACGCATGCTGACGCAGCTACCCACCTTTATATAAACATGCTGACAGCAAAGCAGAGAAAAGTTTTACAAAGTACAGTAAATTTCCTGGTAGACACAAACAGGTAAGAAATGCTGAGGTGCCAGAAAGCTAGACAAGCTTTCAAAAAAGCACAACAGTTTGTGAACTTATCACGCCCAACTTTCTTAGAAAAATGGAAGACCCGGGGCAGAGACAGGCAGAGAAGGTTAAAACTTTTGCTATGATTAATTTAATTGGTTGAGATTTTTTTTTTATCCAAAGCAATTTCCAATTGTACAATTGTACCAATTTTACTGTAGTAATCTGAGCACAGGGGTACAAAATCCATGTGCCACCATTGATTTGAGCCCACCCTGCCCAGTTCTGAGCCCAGAAGCCTAATTACTCTTCCTCAAGATGGCTGTATTTACAGTGTCTGTTTCACTGCTGTGTAGCTGTGTATCAGTTTCACAAGCAGATGCTTCAGAAATTCAAAATATTGATTTTGATTGTTCTGCTGCGCTAGGCTATTTTTACAGTAAGCTTTTATTTAAAAGAGGGGGTCAAAAAGAAGACATAAAAACAGGCCCACATACGTCCAGTTTCCTGCACAAGACTGCAATTCCACTGTGCAAACTCCAGTCCCAGCCTCTTTCAATGAACGTTCATGAGGAGGCTCGATTTTTATCTGTGTAGCGGAGGCAGAGCCAGGTCACCAGAAACAAAAAGTTCCTGAGGGGCGCTTTGTGAGGAGGGATAGAGAGACGTTTGTGCTGGGTCTCCTTCCCCCACAAAGATAGACTTACCCAGCTGGACAATAGGAGGACAGGGGTCACTGCAGAGAAATAGGATCTAAATGATCTGCCATTTGTAATCTTTCGTGGACTGAGAAAAAGAACATTCTCAGAGTGAAGAACAGAGTGACAATAAAAGCCACTAAAAAGTGCCTGAGACTATTCTCTGAACTAACGCCAGCAGTATAACTTCTGGTAAAGGAGTTAAGAAGACACCAAGATTTCCTGGCATATGGTCATACTCCAGTACACAATTTTAGCTCTGTTCCATCCATTCTCTCTAATTAAGGCCTAAATAATTAAAGTAGAACCTGCTTATATCAAACATGTTATGAGGACCACAGAGCTCTGGGAAAAAATAAAATATCTTTGCTAATAATCTGAGGATGTAGCTCATGGAATTGGTATGGAAGTTAAAAATGCAGGTTGTGTGATTAGGTGTTCTCCCTTTTGGCTGTTTACTGTGGTAAATTTGCCTTTCTCCTACAGCTTCACTATACTTTACTGTCCTGAACCGTGACGACAACATGATGGGGAATGTTTACTAGGGTAAACTATACGCCAGTGTAGCAAAGCATTGTTTAACTGCTGAAAGTCCAGGGACCAACTACACAAAAATCCTTTCCCAGGAAAGAAAAAGAAAAAAGACAAAAAGAATGACCTTACTTCTGTCTTTTGGGTGACATGCTTGCTGCAGTGTGCAGCCTTGCTTTAGGAGCGGTTTCAGTAACTCCAGAACTTTAACAACACTTGGATGATTTAGACAGGGTAGGAATTTAAATCAGATCCTAGTAACCTAGCTTGGAGCAGAATGGGTTTTCATGATCTGCTCTTGTAGCTTCTTGTCTGATGAGCCCTGGAAGGTTTAGGAAATGGAATTGAAGGCAGTCAGTCAATGGGATTGCTAAATCTGAGATTTGTGCGAATGGGAAAAGGGATTAAAATTGTAGTGTATAAACTGTGTATCCATTTATTCAGCCTTTAGATAGAACTGTATAAATGTAGAACAATTCGATGCCTCCGTCACTCTTGGTTTTAATAAATTCTCATTGGGTTGTGAAGATTTTTGCCAACTCAGTTTGTAGCTTTGGAGTAAATAGTGTAATTGCTTGTAGTGCTGCCTTCGATTTCTTTCAGAACTAAAATATGAAGAAGCGACCTCATTATTTGTAATGTTTTGTCTTGATGCATAATTGTATTGATCAGTCCCATGCATTACTTATCATTTTGTTTGTGTTCCTAATTAAAGCTGAGAGCATTGCTGACTCACTGCATTGGGGCCCTGGGTTCAACTCCTGGTGTGCTGTCTGCATGGTGTTTGTAAGTTCTCCTCCTGTTTTCCTGGGTTTCCTCGGGTTTCCTCCCCCAGTCCAAAGACATACTGGTAGATTAGTTTGGCATCTGGGAAAATATGCTAGAATTAGTATATCCTTTGCTTGCTGGGTTAGGCTCTGATTTGGAAGAAGTGGTTTGAAAATGGATGGAGGTACTGGTATTGTTCACAACTGGAACACTAGCTTTGGGAGCGTATTCTGCTCATCTTCTTCATTATAATACTTGTGCCCTCATTGATCTGACTAGAGGTGGTGGTCCTTAAGCATTATAGGGTCCTCAATGTTTCATTCCTTTATTCATTTAGATTGATTGATCGATTGATTAATAGATACCAGTTTTGTTGGGCCTTAATCTTCACCACAATTAAAATGTGGCTGTACAACAAGAAGGACCCTGGACAACTGGAGTTGGCTACCCTGGTCTGTATTTTAACATGTAATATTGCATTTAAAATTGTGAACAGCTACAGTCAGAACCGTTTGTTGAAAAGAAGTTGTGACAACACATGCTCCTATGGGCAGCTAAAAATGATTCGAGAATTTCCAGCACTATACCTGTGCAGGAACCCATTCGATTACCGATTGCATTAAGTATTTCTGTGCAAAAAAACATTTGTTTGAACACGTTGAGCTGCAGTCATGATTTGAAACAAGAGGGCCTCCAAGACTTTTGCTATTTTCATCTCACACACTATCTTCTGCCTCTTCGCCATCCTGCAGAGAATAATAACTCATTTATGTGAAACCACGGAGTTTAAGACGTGAACAAAATGATTTCAAATAATTATTGGAAACACTTTGAAAAATCACGCAAAGAGTATAGGGGTTGTTGTAGGAATTAAAGCCCTGGTCTCTGGCGATGTCAGTGACCTTCAACAGACAAAGTGTCCGCTTTATTGGAAAAGGATTTTGCTGTTGTCCAGCAGCTGGGAAACAGGGGTACCAGTCTCCATTCTTATATCTACACAGGGGCCTCTCAAGTCCTAAGCCCTTAGCTCACTGCTCATCCTGTGACAGGGCTCATTAACCAGCCTTTCTGTATAGATCTTCTGTGGAAGTGAAAAAAGGGCTTTTAGAATTCAGTCCAATCTTGAGTGAGGGAAGCTAATTCCTTAAGTTGTACATCATTTGAGGTTTGGAGAAGCAGTGGCAGGTTCTCATTATCAACACTGGCGAAACCAGCATTCCGTTTTTAACTCTAGGGCCCCTGTGCCACTCTTTGATGTGGTCTCCAAGGGAACAGGCCACGATAGCAGCTCAAGCCGTTCCTGTCCCCACTGGGCGCAGAGAGAGGGGTGGGGCCCTGGCAGAGAAGGAAGGGCTGCCATTATCTGATTAAAGACGCTGCTGGTCTTAATTGAAAGGCAATCAGAGAGAAAAAGGCCGGAGCAATAATTACTACCGCCGGTGGAGGGAGACGTGACCCAAACTACCCCCCGCCCCCCCCAAGGAACTTGCCCCCATGCCTTGCCATTACATTCTGTTTGGATTCATTTATACTGATTAAAATGAAAAGTGTGGACAAACAGGCAAATTGCACTGTGATCATTCTGATCCTATGTGCAGGAGAATTAGGGAAGCTGGGCGTAACTGTATCACTAAGCTGCTACCGCTATTGCTGATTGCTGATTGCTGTGTGCTGTTTCCTGGAATGTTAAAAATACGAGTCGTCTGTTTGAAGCTGGAGTGATCTGGCATCTGTTATGAAAAAGCGCATGGCTTTTCAACACCTAACGGACCAGCATTGACAGTAAGCTTATGCCACTATGACACAGCACCAAGCACAAAAGGGATCAGGCACAAACCCAGTAGTACCCGTTGACTTGAGGATTTTTTTGCCACAAAGCTGACGGTCGGGGGAAAGCTTGTATTTTCATCATGCAGGGTTGCAGACGCGTTGCGAGAAAATCCCACTGTCCCATAAACGCGCAGGGGTCTGCAGTCCAAGCACATTCTCATGAAGGCATCATGAATAGATATCTGGCCTTCTAAATGTACACTGCCCATTCTCAATGTAATTGTTCTGAAGGCACTAGGACACTTGGAACAAAACGCTCGAGAAACCTGCTGTGTATCCGCTTAACAGCAGAGCACAAGAACACCACAACTGAGCTAAAATAACTGTTTGGGGCTTGAAATGTCATACTTGTTGAAAGATGCTGTGCTGCGGTCGCCCATTGTGGTCCTGGAGAATCCCACCCAGTTCTCCGGGGTTTTATAGCTGTCTTCAATAAGTGGCTAACGATCACTTTAATTTGGACTAATTAAACTGTAATTGGCTTAACTGGTTTAACCGAAAGCTCAGGGGCCTTGAAAGATCCTGTGCTTTTGGAAAGGCCATTAGTAGCCCATTACAGCTGATCTGTGAATGTGCAAAGCAATTAACTGGTGTGGTGACAAACCATGTTCCAGACTGATGTGAGCTCAGCAGGGATCGTCCTCCTCGTCTGAAGGGCGAAGTCATACCGAGGCACGGACACAGCTGGCAGTGTGCGCCCAGGCCGGCCACGGAGACCTGTCCAGAACTACCTGTGCTTCCGGCACACAAGCTGACTGCTCATTGAGGGACGGCGGCTGATGCTTTTCTGGTGGATGCCAGAGAATTAGAAGGCTGATGGGCGAGCACATTTCAGGAAGAAACACCCTAAAGGTCAATGATGCGATGCTACCATATGTGGGGATTAAGCCACCTCTAAATCAGAATCCCCCTTAAAGGTCGAATAAAGAGTGGTCTGTTCAGGCTAAAGCTACAAAACGGATTTCCGCAGCTGTCCTGCGCGAGGTGGAGACACCGCACTGATGCGGTGAAGGCGTTGGTGCGCCGCCTAGTGGCACTTAGGGGGATTGCAGAGACCTCCAGGTACGCGTCAGAAACCCCACGAAATTTGAAACCTCTCTCCATTACCTCATACCCTCTCACCAAGCGGTGCCCGCTAATGTGTTTTTAGGAGTTATTGCCGATATTGGAAAACTTTTAGAAAAAGAGGCACTTTCCCGATAGGAAAAAAGCAAAACAGCCTCCACATTTCTTGTTTTACAGTGTTGCGAGTAAAATAATCAGCATTTGATTGTCTTACCACTTTTAACATTTCTGTTATTAAACAAGGACACACACTTCCCAGTAAGTATAGATCGGTGACATTCCTGCTTGCGGTAAAAGAAACAATAAAGCGTGCAATTTACTTTTATGAAGTTGTGCTGTAGATGAAGGTCACTGTTGCAGCCTAGACGGAGTTCAATCAAAACGTTTTTGATCGCTGTGTGTGTTACTCATTTAATCCTCTCTCAGTTTTCTATTAAAATAAGAATTTGAAAAAGACGTCGTGCTCTGCACTGAAAACAATATCTGTCCAGTAAAAGATTTTGTTTTGAAAAAGTTAGGTGCAGCATGCACGACAAGGTTGTCCCGTGGTAAATATATTGAATTCAAGTTGCTTTGATTGAACGTATCAGGTAAATTAATTACATAGCAGTTTACTTTGCTATATATAGTAGCAATACCTGAAATATAAGCGAGTGATAAAAAGTACAATAAAAAAGTAAAATAAAATAAATAAAAATACGACACATGCTTATAAGATAGCTTATGTGTATCATATCACAACAAAAAATATAAGTCGCAGGTAGAAAAAAAACAATAGGAAATTATCGAATTTTGTCTGTAATAGGTCTAGAGGATTTATAATGACAAAAACATCCTTCCACTGCGATTGATTTTACTTTACAGACCAGGTCATGTGTTGCGGTATATTGTTACTGACTCTTTACTGCTCCCGTGTGGCAGTTTTCTGTTATAACTTTTCCATAATTAATCATATTATCCTGTTTCAATAGATGTTGAATTTCTCATAACGTGACTTTAAACTCAATGCAAGAATAAAGTAGCTCGTACATATAACGCAGAATACAAAAGGAAAATCACACCAATTAGGCCACAGAGTTGTAGAGTTTCTAATGAATCTGGATAATGAGTTCCACAATGGTAAAGGCACACAGAAGAATATCCTATTGTCCACTGTGTGAATGCTGGATTTAGGTAGCATAACAAGAGCTCAGTTATTCTACAGTTATTCAACAAGACCTTACTATAACCAGGAGCTAAACCAGTGTCTTTTGTAAGTAAGCAAAAGAACCTTCAGATAAACTCTGTATTTTAAAGGAGGGCAATTCAGTTTTCATTAGCATATTAACTAAAGATGTATGGACTGGACTGTTTAGTACCTAAACAGATACTTCAATACGAAAGGTATTACAGGAGTCTAGTCTTGAATAAATCCAGATATGTATCAAGTTTTCAGCGTCAGGTAGACGGTGTGAGGACTTTAACTGGGCAATGCTAGGCAGCTGGAAAAGAGATACCCTTGTGACGATTCTAACATGGGCTTCGAATGACAACACAGGTTCAAAAATAACACCAAGGTTTCTGACTCCTGTCGAGGGTTTAATTTCAGTGCCGTCAACAGCAACACTGATCACCAAGTTTGTGTAGGTGTTGTTGGGAGCCAATGAGCACATCCTCAGTCTAGACACATTTTAGTCTAAGAAAGTTCTGAGGCATCCTTATCTAAAGCATCGAAAGCTGTCAAATTCTGAAAGTAGTAGAAGATTAAGTTTAAAAATAAATACGAGTGGCAACAGCATAAGAGTGAAAGTCCACGATAATGAATAATCTTACCATGAGGGAGCATATACTGCATTCATTCATGGTCCCAACACAGAGCCCTGTCAAACAGCTTGTGTAACTGGGACACCATCAGATTTCAACAGCCAAGATTTATAAACTGGGGGCAGCACAGACACTCAGTGTTGAACACTGCTGCCTTGATGTACTGGGACCCTGGGTTCAATTCTGGACCTGGGGTGCTGTCTATGTGGAGTTTTTAGATTCTCCCTGTGTTTCCATAGGTTTCCTCCAGATGCTCCCGTTTCCTCCCACATGCAAAGACATATTGGGAGGTTGCTCCCAGTGCTTGCCTGGACAGGATCTGCCTTCCTGCAGCCCTTCATTGGAAGGAGTGGTTAGAAAATGGATGGATGGAACACAGTCTGAGGTGTGATCTCAGCAGACGTTAGGCCTGCAGTGCAAATGCTGTGATATGCCATAATAGAAGGTTTAAGGACTCATAGATAAAGTAAGTAGCAAATGGAGAAAGCCAGAAATTAAAAAAAAAATGTTTTGAACCTTTAATAATGGTGGAAAGATGAACTGTAGTATTACTACACTTCTACTATGTAAGACAGTTGAGGTATGGAGAATCCAGCCTCCTGAAGAGCAAGCCAAGATCTTCATAGGACTGAAGATGTTGGCTTATAAATTAACCTTCTGCAACCTCTTCATTTAAGGAAGATAGAAAACACAAATCTGGTCTGAAAACAATAGTTTGCTCTACAAAATGCGATGTTCTTTTACACATTGTTGTGACTACTTTTAATATGTGCTCTGTATTAGCTTGCACATTTTATGTCATTATGGATTCTACTCCCAGATGTAACATTGTGTTGTCTGAAACCTATCATTTTCTGAGTCCAGGTTGTTGTGAGTGAATCATCCTGAAACTTTTAGATGAAAAAATGAAATTAAAAAAATACCTGAATAATTTCCCTGCCATAGAGGTCCTTCATTAAATGGAGACCCCTGTTGGCCAAAACCAGCTTAACATCATTAAATAAATCATGTGCCATGCTTTATAATATTTATATCAAGGGTCTGTGTCATCACCCAGGGGCTTCGGATTCCTAGCTGTAAACAGCAAACTGAGAAAAATGGGTCAGATGTCCATCTGAGTTTTACCACTATTTTAGACAGATGAGGTCATTTAATTCATTTTTTTTCTCCTGTAACTAATTAATTTAAGCATCTCATCCACCAATTTTCTGAAAGCAAATAGCTCTTCGATTGTCTACACAGTAAATAAGCATGAAACCAATATAAAAGTGGACAATTTAATAAAGAACCTGGCAAGACAGACTGTTTTTTTTCATTCCAGAGTGCTGCTTCTCTTGAAAGGCTGTTTTCCCATGAATTAATACCAAGAATGATCACATTCTCACAAGAACACATTCCCCACATATTTTGAACCAGCTATTGCACGTGAGATTGTGTTTCACAACAACATACCACAGGCTGTGATGAATCAAGTGATCTCTTAGATCAATAAGGGAATGAATCATCACTTTTAGTTGACCAAATAATTTTAACAAGCACAGTAAGACAGGGTTTTTTTTAGTTAATGTCTTTATCCAAGGCATCTTGTGTTCAATTTACTGCACTGAAAATATTAACTGTGCCTGAGATATGGATGCTTTGTTATGAGAATGCATATATGCGTGCAAATGAGATCCAAGCTCTCCCAGCAGTCCCAGCTAGTAAAGAAAGCCATCTGGAGAGCGAATTGGGATTCTGAGCTTGGGTTCGGAAATCAGACTTGCTGGCGTTGCTGTGGTTTAGTTGATCCGGGTCAAACCAGGTCTCATTGGTTTCATTTACAATAGCGCCCCCAGTGGATTGCAAGGGGCTTGTGAATATCAGTCCCTGCTACAGAAACAGACTCCGCAATATTGTGTTCTTCAGAAGACACGTAGGTGCTGTCTTCTCTCTCACATGTTCGGACGGCGATCTGAAGACGAGCTCATTAAGAAATCTTCCAAAGGAAGAAAAGACCAAATAATTTTCCAAACAAAACCTTCCGTATGGATTAGTCGTTTCTCATTTTCTCTCTGTCATTCTCTCCCTGTCTAGAACCAACACCCATTCACACACCACAAACCAGCCAAGAAACTCAGAAACCTGCAGTTCTTCTTAATAAGATACATCCCTCATCCTTTAGCACAGACTAGCTGCCAGAACTATCATTTGAAGATTCTGTGCTATAATGTTTTGGTGCTAAAAAAAAACAGAAGCCACAGCAAAAACATGCTTGTCATCCCTTTAAAGAGAGGGTGGATGGTAATAATTTGTCCAGTGTCACAGACATTACTCAGTTCATATGCTATAACCTCCATAAACCTGACTGGATTTGTTCTGAGTGTTAAATTGCATTGAAGTAGATGTTATTGTTGTACACACTGTTATTGAAATAAATTTAATGAGCATATTATTCCTTCATCTGGTACCTTTATCAAATGTGAAGTATGGCGGCTTACCTATTTATTACCACAAACTTTATAGTGAGCAGCATGCTAAAAATAAGATTATTGTGATGTTTTTGATCGTGTTTAAATGCCTTGCTGGTTATCTCTGCTGAAGCCCAGTAAGTTATTGTACAGTTGCCAAACACAAGCGTGTAGGCTGAGTGGCTAAAAATCCAGTGTCTCATCCTTTTTTTCCCTTAAACTCGCATGAAACTACAAACCACATTTCACACAACTGGAAATGTTGTTCTGTGTAATTGGATTATTTTTCATAGTTCAGATCTAAATGGAGTCAGGAGCACATGCTCATGAGATGACAAAGGAAACAGCTCTTCAAAGCAGCCATGTGAACAAAAATAGGCTGCAGTAAACAGATCTTTGGGAGGAAACAAAAAAAACCCCACTCTGTTTCTTTCCTACTCTTCATTATGGTATATTCCCTGAGCGAATGATGGTGTCACATTTAGACTATTTTTTACTTAGAGTAATCCTATTCCTATTGCTCTCAGATCTGGTTCACAGGTCATACAATACTAGCATAACAGCTCTCTGGTTGTCTGCGTAAAGTAAATAAGCATGAAGCAAAAATCAAAGAGAACAGTTTAATTAACATATGTCCCATAATTCATTGCACTTTTTTTATCTAGCTCAACTCTGAGTGGCATTTTGCATAATTCTCTATAGTATGACTAATATCTGTATGTATTGGGACATGACAAGCTTATCAAGTTGCCTCTGCACTGAAATAAAGAAAATGTAGTGTAAGAAAATGATATTTCTTTAGCTTCTCGTGTAGGAAACTCCAGAAAAAAAGAGAAAAAAATGGAAATTCATAATATGCTTGATGGATTTTGTGTTTACAACTCACAAAACATTTTGAAGGCAAATTTGTGAGACTTCCACACAGGTGCCAAAGATTTCCTGATACTTCCCGAAATTTGACTAAAATCAACTTCCTGGACTTCTCCCCTTCTGACTTAATGATCAAACAAATTCCCACAGCTGCTGCACACACATATATATATATATTTCATCCTTATTTCTGGAAGAGGTGTTAGTGGGGCCAGTTGGGGGCGCTTACCCTGCGGTCTGTGTGGGTCCTAATGCCCCAGTATAGTGACGGGGACGCTATACTGTAAACAGGCGCCGTCCTTCGGATGAGACGTAAAACCGAGGTCCTGACTCTCTGTGGTCATTAAAAATCTCAGGGCGTTTCTCGAAAAGAGTAGGGGTGTAACCCCGGCATCCTGGCCAAATTTCCCATTGGCCCTTACCAATCATGGCCTCCTAACAATCCCCCTCTATGAATTGGCTACATTACTCTGCTCTCCTCCCCACTGATAGCTGATGTGTGGTGAGAGTTCTGGCGCACTATGGCTGCCGTCGCATCATCCAGGAGGATGCTGCACACTGGTGGTGGTGGAGGGGAGTCCCCATTACCTGTAAAGTGCTTTGAGTGGAGTGTCCAGAAAAGCGCTATATAAGTGTAAGCAATTATTAATTATTAATATTATAATTATTTCACCTTTGAATTACTTAATTGATGCATATAATGCAAAATAAACTCTTTTCTCACCACGTCTTCTGCAGTTACAAATTTATCTATGCTCAGGATCACAACAAACAAAAAACAGGGTTAGTTATCTGAGAAAGAATAATTTCACACATTTTCTGTAAATAGTGGCATATACTTTCTGTTGCCTGAAACACCCCCCACACTACTGTAACTCAACTTCACTGTTGCCACCAAAACAGAGTTACGGGCAATTGAGTTTTGCTGGCACACAACCGGCTACATTAGGATTACGTTTACTTTATTTCACAAGGGTGTCTTCCACTAACAATGGAAAAGGTTTTAAAAGAAAGGTTGTAGTGACAGACTGGTTAGCATCGCTAACCTGGATTGTTGTCTTTGTGGAGTCTGTATGTTCTCCGCTAGTTCACATGGATTTCCTCTGGGTGCTCCGAAGTCCAAAACATACTGGTAGGTTAATTGGCTTCTGGGAAAATTGGCCCTGGTGTGATTGCATGTCTGTGTTTGTGTCTGCCTGACCTGCGATGGACTGGCATGCCATTCAGGGCGTACCCTGCCTCATAACTGTTGCTTTGGAACTGTCAAAGCTGTGTCTCCTGCAATTCAGTGTTGCTCTGCAACACCTGTAAAGACAGAGCAGGACTTATGCTTGTGTACAAAATGTATATTTATAACACACTAAATGCTGCCTAATTCTTGCTCTTGTCCTCTTTGTACAGGTATGTGTTAGGTACTGAAATTATACAGTGTGCTGTACAGTCTGTTTTGCCTGCACCGTGCACCATGAGAGACAACATTTTGTGCAAAGCAATGGAATCCTAAATCAGCATAAATGTCCCCACTTGATCATCCATCCCTATCCAAGATGAAGCTGGATCAGGCTTTATTTCACATTCCAAAGTGACACAGGTCCTTCATCTAGTTGTGGAAATCAGTCACTGTTGTAGTCATTCTATAAATGTTTTTGTTTTGTGGAAAAAGCTTTACAAATAATATAGTTTGATGAGATCTAAGGAATCTGTATTCTGACATGACAGAACACCTACTGTACATAGCCAGTCTAGAGTGAAGTTTAGTTCCCCTGCAAGAAGACTCATAAGGGGATGAATTGGATCCAAGGCCATACATTTTTAATTGTCTCAACTCAATGCCCTGTTCACAGGTTTCTAGTCAAATTGTGCTTTTGTAATGCAGTCAGCTGTAAAACAAGAAAGGAGGATCCACCTGGCTCATTTACTTTTGTCTTCTTTTAGTGCCCTCAGCAGGATTTTAACAAATCTAGAATGAAATGCAAAATGAGCTAACAAGTTAAGAGAGCTTGCCTGCATCCACCAGTCCAGTTCAGACTGGCTTTATCGTAGATATGTGAGAGAATAAGATCAAACATTGACAAGCACCCATCAAGGAATCGTGAATTAATATACTGTATGAGCTTTTTTTTTAAAAAAAAAAACAACTACCAGGCCATAAGGGATACAGTGTAAACCGAGAGACATTATAAATGCAACAAATGAGCATTGGATCCAAGAATACTTGTCATGTTTTTAATGTCTGTCAGTTTTTACTGATCCAAACCTCGATGCAGGTCTCCTCATCCTTCTGCACTGAGCGTCTGTCTTCACTTGCTTACATCCAAATGGCTCCTTTTGCCATCCTGCAAAGGGTCGTCTTCACTTGTATTTTAACATTCTGCTTTGCGTGCTGATTTGGATCATATTTATATTAACCCAAACTTCACAGTCAGCACAGGAGAGGCAAACGTCTTGCTGATTCAAGGTTTGGGTATACATATAATTATGTATTTGTTTTGCATAGAGTTAACACTAATAATCATGGCAGTGTGTCAGTAATAAGCATATTATGAAACCCACGTTGTGACAACCTGCCTATACTTCACTGCAACTTCAAAACCACAGCTGTCCTTAATTACATGTCGGATGGTTAAAGTTGGCAACAGCAGAGAAAGGAATAGCAGAGTCAATAAAACAGACTTTGGTTCTTATGAAGGTGGCCATTTCTTTGCTAAATGAAGGCTTTGGAGATGGGAAATATCAGTTGAGTAACTTCTTTAATGAGAGGGTGGCATGGCTTGGCACTGCTGCAATGAAAGTGTTGCGGTTACGAAGAACTGCAGTGAACTTTTGTTTTTTTTTAAAGCCCCCAAAAAAACATTGGCAGCTTGCTTTTCATGACATTTCTAGCAGAGTTGCCCCTCTGATTGCAGTTCCAGTGAGGCACGTCTTCTGATTAACACCTTGCGAGGTTAATGGCGAAGTAGCAAGCGAGCTTGCTTGTAGTGCTGGGGATCTGGTGTGATCCTCTGCCTAAATGGCCTTTCCCTCCAGCATGACTGTATGTTTTATGAAAGTGATGTTGAACACAAATGCTGGAACGTAACAGCATCCATCCATTTCCTAACTGCTTCATCCAATTCAGGGTCACAGGGAAGCCAGAGCCTATCCCAGCAAGCAACGGGCTCAAGGCAGTATACACCCCGGACAGGACGCCAGTCCATCGCAGGGCACACACAGACACAAACGAGCACACGCTCACACCAGGGCCAATTTCTCCCGAAGCCAATTAGCCTATCAGTATGTCTTTGGATTGTGGGAGGAAACAGGAGCACCCAGAGGAAACTCATGCAAACACGAGGAGAACATGCAGACTCCACACAGATAGCACCCCAAGTCCTAGTGGTCCTAGTAGCAATGCTAACCACTGCTCCACTGTGCTGCCTGTGTAAGAGTATATCACTGACACGCTTCACATAGAGGGATAAACAGCACTGTGTTTTCTTTCACAACACCAACAGCTCACATGTAAAGTGCATTTCATCACCACCATGACTGGCAGCAAAAAGCCTGGCTAAAACAGCAATGATACACTAAAGCTCAGATGGCTGTGGGAAAGAAAGCAGAAGTCATCTTGAACTGAAACAGTTAGCAGATTTACCATGAGGGATTCTTGATTTTATCCCAGACAGCTCCTGTTTTATAGGGAAAGTCCAGCCATATGATGACCTTTGCCTGAAGACGTGTCTTATATCATTCTTCCATTATCATTATCCCCTTATTCCTGGTGTGGATCACGACATCCAGTAAACTATCTCAGGCACTGGCCTATAACACACACAAACAAGTGCAAGCTAGAGACCCTGATTAAACACAATTTGCACGTTTTTGAAAGCTGGGAGGAAAGCTGAAGCACCTGGAGGAAGCCAACATACACAAACATGGAGAAAACATGCAAACTCCACACAGAAGCAGCCCCAGCCCGGAACTGAAACTAGGATCCAAGAGCTGCTTATTGGGTTCAAACTCCAGGTGGGATCATGGCTACAATACCTTGAACAAGACACTTTTTTGGGAACAGTGTGGTGATTAAGAGTTCTACTTGTAGACATTAGATTAGGATGGATTGGCTTCTGTTCTTTATAGTTTCCTTGTCTTTCCAGTGGGGGAGGGAGGAGAAGTTTGATTGTTTCCAGTAGAACCGACACAGGCTCTGGGAAATGGAATGACATGAGCTCAATAGTCCACATGACCTCATTTCATTGGTGTCCTTTCTGAAATTCCGATTGTTTCTATCCTTACCATGCTTTTGAATTAACTGAGTGCTTGCCACTTCCTGCAACAAATCCTGTAGAACCCACTAAATCGGATTTCCCTCGTTTTGTAGCTCATCAAAAGAACAAAACAACAACGAGCATCTTGCTCAGCCAAACACAGTTTGAGTCACTGGGACTTGACTCACGAAAGTCCTAGTAAGGAACGTTTTACCTTGACCAGTTAACCTTCGTATAGATGGAACAAAGGGAATTTGCTATTTTGAGGTGTGGACAGGATGAGCCAATGCTTATTATTAGAACTTCTGAAGTTTGACCTGCTGTTTAGTGGCAATCAGTCACTGTGTGAGTGTGTGTTTGTGCACTGCAAAGGAGTGGTGTCCTGTCCAGGGTGTATCCTGTCTTGTACCTGTTGCTTGCTGGGATAGGCTCCAGGTCCACTGCAACCCTGAATTGGAAGAAACAGAATATGGATAGATGTATTGGTCTTTGTCTTGAATGTGTTGTACCTTGCACAGGAATAAGAACATTTCTTGCTGGAACTTTGAACCAAAACATGTGCTTTGGGCATCCTTCTACCATCTCTTGCTTCTTGTACTTTCTTGTGTTCACTCATTTGTATTCATGATGTGTAGTGCCTTGTATATGTACAAAAATGGTGCTATATATGGTATTATTATTGCAATCAATTGTATTAAATCCAAGTCCAAGTGTTCACATCCTTAGCTTATTTTACCAAATTGCAAAATGCTCTGTGAAACTAACAGAACCAACCTCTTTCTGGAGAAACAAGAAAATAAAAAGAGAAAACTCCAATGAGAAGTCTGATGCTGTAAAAATGGAAAAATGTCTGATGACATAGATTTTTTATGTAAATCATACTGGTAGTCTTCCAGCCTCAAAATAATAAGTTTTGTGTAAGCAGGATGAAACGTTTATTCTATTAGTCAATGCACCGATTCAAGGACGCGCTACAGACGCACAGCGCTTTGCTGTCCGTCGCCGGCCTTCTGGTCCTGCATTGCAGGTGCGGGCGCTGGCGGAGCCTCACGGCCGGACCCGTGCTCGGAAAGCAAAGACAGTCGAGCCTCCCCGCAGTAGGACGTACTGTACTCTGGTAATTACTCAGCCATTTTTTTTTTCAGCTGCGTTTATCCGGAACTGTGGGCCTCCTTACCGGCAGATGTCTCTATACTAAGACAAATTCTCCCCCACCCACCCCCACCTCAGCCCTCCCCCGTTTTTCCCTCCCTCCTGTGATAAAACCTTCCTTGAAGGGTGTGTTTGAAGGTTGTATTTGACAACACACGGAACTGTTCTGCCGGTTGGATTTTTAGAGAGCAACAGAGAAGGAAGGCGACTCGTCGGATCGGCGGCTGTGCTAAGATCCCGGCTGTTTCGCTGTGCTCTCCGGTTAATGAGCTGCAGTGCATCGGTACAGAAGAGTACCGCCAGGACGTCCGTGTTGCTCAGAGCACACTTGCAGCGCCTTGGTCATGTCCCGCAGAGATACAGTACAGGACGATTCTAGTAGTTTCACTTAATTATTGGAGTGCAGTTCCTATTTAGTTCAACCTATTTGATTATTTATTGTATGAGCGCCTTTCTACAACACCCCCACACAAAACCGGGAAATGGAATTTGGTGTGCGTGTGTATCTCTCTTTTATAGCAGACAGCTTTTTTGGACTTGGGAAGTTGTGAGACTGGGGTCGTCAGAGTAGCGGGGAGGGGGGTAAGTGAGGAGCCCTCGTTTTGAAAAAGACGAGTGGTTTTCTTTAAGTTTCAGTCGATAACGCGCATCGTTACGATGGTTAAGACTGTGGTTTTCCCAAGTAAGAACAGTCACAAATCGGGAGAGGCTGCATTCGAGATTCTCTGCCTCCTATCTGACTGTTTGTGACCTCTGCTATAGTTGAACTTTTTTACTTCAGCGATTGCTGGCATCTTTGCTGCTCAGTTGAAATAGGTGAAAATCCACTTGTATTCACTCTTGACGGCAGCTTTTAAAGCATTTGCACGTTTTTAACACTGAAACAGACGGTCAGCTTTTGTTTCCTTTTCTGATTTTTTTTTTTCATTTCGCTCGAATGCGGTGCTCGGAAACTTTTTCTATTTTAAACCCCCCCGCTATGCGTCCTGCAGGGCGCTCGCGCGCGACGGTGGACTTCAGGTGTTTCCCCAGATGGGGTCTGCTGCTCGTGCCGCTGGCGCTGCTGGGCGCGCTGCTGCCGCGCGGAGCCGCCAGCACAGCCACCAGCACAGCCACCGGGCACGACCCGGGGTCCAGCGGCGTGCACGGGCTCGGTTCGCACTCGGAGTTCAACCGCACCAGGAGGGCTTTCCCCGTGCTCAACTTCGACTACAGCCATGTGCGGAAGCCGTTCGAGATTTCCTTATGGGTGCTGCTGGCCTCCTTGATGAAGCTGGGTGAGTCCATGGTTTCAGCCTTATGTGTCCTAATCGATTTCTTCGGTGACCCGGGCTATTTTTGCAGCGGCCGTTGCAATGCTCTGTAATGTTGTCGGTTGTGGCCTCCGTCTTGCCTGACGTGATGTACATCAATTAGACTGAAAATCTTAACTTGACTCGGATAATGCCCCAACGCCAAATGTCTGTCATTTTCATTTAAAGATGTCATTATACTGTTGTTTTCTGAAGCTTTAGACCAGTAAAGGGTCTTTTCAAATCAATAATGAAATGGCTTTCTCAGGTCACGTATCCAATACAACATGGTACCCAGAATTGATCAAAGCGGTTCTTCGCTGACATCAGAGGTACTCCCCACAAAGCAAGTAACAGAGCAGTAGCAGTGTCACCCAGTTCATACCTGGCATCAACGTCTGAGTTGAAAACACTGCTCCATAAATACCTCTGACATCTTCCACACCCTCGTACAATGCATGCATGATAGCAATTCCCTCATGGCTTCCAGTGGAAATATCCTGTATTCTAACAACTTTGTTGTCAAGGCTGCTTAGTTTGGGCGAGAAGAGGCAGAGTTTGGCATCAAAGCAACCCAGAATTCCCATCGACCATCGTCTTCAAAATCGCACTCGCAGCAGCACAGGGCAAACTGCCCCGGGTCAGACAATCCGAAGGGTGGCAGTAATTCATCTCTCGTTGGCCAGTCAGATTCTGTTGACTCGCGTGTGCCTGGTGCTTAACCTTATTTGTTCCTCTCTACACATCCATGAAGCTAGAAGCCTCAGTTCTGTGCTGTAGGTTACTGAACTGTCAAGAACAACTGCTATTTTAAAACATGGCTAAAAATGTCTGTAGCAGATTCCAGTGGGTTCCGTATAGAGACGAGCAGAATAATGCAGATGTCAACGACAGTGTAGGGAGCCATAGGAGGCTCTTAATATGATAAAAATGCTCTTTTGTTTAGTGAAGGTCATACAAGGTTGTGAATATAGACTATGCAAAGCCTGGCAGTGAGATAGAGTTCATAAAATGTGTGCTCATTTTGAATTAGACACCTATTGAAAATGCTGCTCAGTCTTAGACCCTTACGATAATGAATTAGATGAAGGACAGCGAGGCTGACTTTAACTGAGCCTGCTGTAGCATGCCTTCTTCTAGTTGAAGCGTATTCCGAAGTGTGCTCTGAATGGATTTTTTGTTTTAATTTCATTTCGCATTGCCCTGGCTTGATCTGAAGCGTATTTGTGCTGCAAGGCTAAATGCAGCGTTTTGGAGATTTCCGTGGGGCTGTTCTCCCGGGGAAAGGGTTGCTCTTTTTTTTTTCCTGAGACTGTGGCAAAACGCTCTCGCTCGGATTCCTGCTGTGCCTTGTGGAATTAACGTGATTGATTGACATCCAGTGGATCTGTTGCCAGCTGTATCCCGCTGTCAAGTGGGCTGCTACAGTATATAGTCCCCATCCTCTGCAATAGGAGGTGCCACGTTCCGTGCAATTAAGGAAATTAAACACATTTGTGTGCAGTAGTTTGTAGAATAAAGAGGCTAGGTGTTCTGTTCCTTTCAGCAGGTAAAAGGCTTTTGAACTTCTCTGGTTCCCACCATAAATTAGACTGATTTTGGTAACCGAAAGCCTTCTAGGTGTGTTCCAGAAGACAAGCTTGGCCATTAATGATCTGAAAATGAATTTGTATTTGTCAGAAAATCTGGTACAGTCCTGATTTAGGGAGCCTGCTTCTGTGAGAGGCCGTGTGCGCTGAGAAGTTTATTTTGAGTCCTTTTGTTTGCTTCCACTCCTCTAAATTTTAAATGAGAAATACCCTATGCAAATTTGCGTCGCTCATAATGCAAGCAAATGTTCTGTCTTGTTCTATTGAGGGGGCGGCACCAAACATTCCTTCAAGCTCGTAGGCATTTAGAAGCCGTTTTCCTCACTTTTGAAATCCTTTCCAGCCTTTTTCTTTTGTACCAGTTCACCTACAGTATGCAATGTAACCGTTTTTTTTTTAAGCTGGATCCTGTTGTCCAGTTCCATCAGTAAATGTCTTCTGCAAAATCGACTCTTGGTGTTCTTGGCCAAGCTTTTCACTCCGCTAGGAAAATTCCCTGAGCATCTGTAGCTGGCAGATAAACCCCTGCTTGTTTTCCGAACCTCCGTGGAAGTGGGAGGGGGGATAAAGAAGCATTCACACGAAGAGTTGTAGGAGTGTGGAAAGAGCTGCCCAGCCGTGTTGTTGAAGCTGATACCCTGGCTTCCTTCAAGATACTGTACAGCTGGACGTGATCCTGGGATCACTTGTCTCTTGCAACCAAAGGATCGAGAGAGGCTGAATGAGCTCCTCTTTTTTTGTGTAGCTTTTCCTCAATTCATTGGCACCGTGTATCTTATACTCAGCGCTTCTCTAAGCCATTGAGTGTAATATGAAGTACTCCAGTATGTGTTGATCCAGGCTTCTCTCGTCACTCTGTCACCCGTGTCAGCTGCTCTCGTGTGTGGTCGGACCCCCCTTTCCTATTTTGCACAGGCCCTTCTTGTTGTTCCAAGGACCCATCCACATAATCCAGATGGATTATGTGTGACTCTGAAGGGGAAGATGTGTCCTTAAAGGCAAGCCCTTGACTTGTGTGCGCCATCTGTCTGGACTCGCATTTGGGCATGGTTGTTACGTCTGCACTTGTAGTAATAATAAAAATAATTGCTTAAACTTATATAGCGCTTTTCTGGACACAAAGCGCTTTACAGGTAATGGGGACTCCCCTCCACCACCACCAGTGTGCAGCATCCACCTGGATGATGCGACGGCAGCCATAGTGCACCAGTACACTCACCACACACCAGCTGTCAGTGGGGAGGAGAGCAGAGTAATGAAGCCAATTCATAGATGGGGATTATTAGGAGGCCATGATTGGTAAAGGCCTATGGGAAATTTGGCCATTGTTTTGTACTTGTACTGTAAGGTGGGTGCCGTGCTTCAGTAAGTGTTCTTCTAAGCACACTTACTCGTATGTTGCCCTCGCTTTCAGAAACTGGTACAACCTTCTGCTATTGGGTACCGAGCTTGGAAACCTTTCCTGTAATAAATCTGTGGAAGGGGCAAGAGGTCACAGGCCAGGATCACCGAGGGCAGCTCTTAAACTCTAAGTGCCTCGGATTCTGCGGAGTACGTGAGGTGGTTGAGGCGTTTTGAAAAGCTGCCTGAGCGGTTTCCCTCTGCGCCAACCCCGAAGCATTCCCAACTGAAAACACGCCCTGCTCGTGCAGGACCTCGTTCTTGTTCGTACCGCTGTTCGGCTGGCAGAGGAAAGTTGTTCAGGCAGTAAGCAGTGGATTGGCCAAAAAGGTCCAATGAAAGAACCCTTTGGCAGCCTGTGCAGTTCAAGTGTGTCCTCACTGTGTACAAATCACTTGGCAGTCTCGGTAGTTACTCTCGCAAATCGCCTTTCAACGGAAGCAAAGTCATGAAATTAATTTTCTTTACTAAGACTTAGCTAGATTACAAGCTTTAAGACCTCGTCCCCTTCACCCGAGGTCCTGTATTGTTCACCCTTTGTGGGGAAAAATGAATTAAGAACAGTCCTTTTTTTAACAGTTGTTAAATATGTGGTCTGACCTACAGTACTTATTTGATCATACACAAAGTTTTTTGTAAACTAACCTCAGTGTATTAGATCTCTTATTTCTCAGTCTTTCTTTGTACCTGTGTATACAGTATATCACATGTGTGGAGACATTTTGTCCTCCCATCTCGATATTTTCCATAACAATGGTTATTTACAAGAGGAGGCTGTTTGGCCCATCTAGCAGGTTTGGATATTTGTAGCTGATTGATTCAGGGCTCTTGTCCAGACATACTCCCACAACCCTTTGTGTAAAGAAGAGCCTCCTGCTTTCAGGATTAAATGCTTTTCTACAGGTCTGTAAAACTCAGCAGCTTAAATAAATTACTTTTCTTTTTTGTGACTTATCAGTCTGGGCATCTTTTTTTGGGTTAGAGTAACTTACAAAAGCACATTTCCTGGCATGTGTGAAATCTGCTTTGGCAAATCATTTTTGTCATTTTCTCTGCTTGTGTTTCTATGCCCTTAGCAAGCTACTATTGCAGAAGCAATTCTGCAGTTTTGCCACAAATCATTGGAGAGCATTTGCTGCACTGACAGACCGCTGCTGTAGACCTACAGTAGGTGACCCTGTCAACAGGAAACCGAAGATGTCACAATCTTCCTTCGTTTTGAAAAGCTGTGCTGAGTCACAGAGATCTAGCAGACTGGCGTTCTGTATTCTTCCAGAATCCACCTCAAGGATGGGTCCTCCTTGATAATTAATCATTGCATTTTCACCACGTCCCCACTTAAGTGCCGTCTTTTTCCTTTAAATTTAATTTGCTCTTAATTTTATTTTTAATTTATATCCTGCTAGGAGAATGTCAGTGCATTATGAGTGTACAGTATTTTGGGTTTCTGCTAAATGCCTTTTTAGTGTCACTAGGAAGCTGCACAGACTCATTTGTTTGAACAGAGCATAAGGAAAGACAGTAGGAATGACATGCATGCTTGCAGACACACAGGTACTGGAATTTGTGTGTTGCAGTGCGATGCAGGCTTTTTGTGTGGGTTTTCGAGCTGCAGTGTTCCTCTCTCCTGCTGTACAAGGTCCCTTTTCCTCTGCAATGTGACCTCGCAGAGCAGCTGCCTCGTGTGTGCGAAGAGCACTCTGGCGTTTCCAGGCGGTGATACCGTCACAGCCTTGCAAGATAAACCACTCTCCAGGGGCTTAGCTGTCCTGCTTCTGAATAGGTCAGAGAGAAGAGGATCGCTGGCCTTTCAGCCACCTTCCTCTGTGTTTGAGGCTCCGGGTTCATCTGGGTCTGCTGTACTGCAGAATTAGGAACCTTTGTGAATATTTCTTTCGATCAGACGCAGGGACTGAGGACCAAGCCGTGAAATTTGAGCTGTGCGGGTTTTGTTTCGGCGTGCACCTTGTTAACACTCTTGGTTTTCTTCCCAGTCTTCGTTTTTTTTCTTAATGCTTCTCTCATTAAGTGGCACGTGTCTCCACTCAGTGCCTGCAGCCTGCTCCCAGTTGCGAGGACAGATTAGGAATCTGCCACAGGGGCCTGAGGAGTGAAGGGGCTGTCAGGGAGCCTCGAGAGAACGGCACTTTGTGCCGATAAATAATTCACCGCAGAATTAATTCATTGGTGATGAACGGTTTAAGAAATTGACATTCAGATGACAAAATACATTAATAAGTGCGCTAGTCTCTTGCTCCTGCTGTAAATGTAATGCAGGTTTTTTCCAGTCCTAGCCTGAAAGCGTGGCCTGCAGTTCTTGCCGGAGCTCATACTGTGCCAGAAGTCTGTCACCTTTCCTTGGTATTAATCTGCTCCACTTTCTGTGACTTTTCCCAGGAAGATGCTTCTCTGTAGAGCGTGGTTTAGAAGAGGGGTCCATTCTTGAAGGCCACCATCCACCAGGTTTTTGGGCCACTTTAAAACTCAAGATTAAAACCTGCCAAAAAGAGTAAACTTGGTTTTAGGCCTAACTGGATCTTTTTTTTTAATCCATTTGGACAATTTTTTTGTGGCAAAGTCTTAACAGGCAAGGCAAACAAACCTGTGTTTTCTCTTCTATGTGTATGTGGAAATCAGGTAAACCCCCAGTGAACCATTGTAGGTTATTACTGTGTCATAACAAATGGCGGCACCAATTTCTCAGTGTGACATCTCCAGTATCATCCCAACTGGCAGGGATCGCATGTGGAAAGTGGGCATGAGGTAGACAATAACGTTGATGTGCTCCAGAAAGTCCGGGCAGCTGCCTCGCCGTTCAGCTCTTTGACATGAAAGGTTTTAAAATTTTAACTTAAGAAATTGGCTTTGCAAATCAAAATGTCAGACTGTTTACGGGCTGTTAAGAATTTAGAATGGGTCTTAGTAATTGAATAATTGGTTCATGTCGCTACGGCTTTGGTTGGAGGTCATATGAAAAGAATCGGAGATTCCAGGGGCCTTGGCGTCAGCCGCACAGGACTTCATATCTGGCTGTTTTAGCAATAGGACGCTGGTCGGAGAGATCTGTTTCTGCTGCTCCCTTATAGAATGGGCTGTTCCAGCTTTAAAGACCTATACGCTTTCTGCTGTACAGTAGTAGCAGTGGACATGTTAGTGCAATTGTTATATCCTGGGCTGTAGCCTCAGTGCTTGTTCACCAGAATGAATAAACTGCTTTCCATGTTAGGTTGCAAAAACGGTCAGTTTCTCATACATCTTTCTGCCTGTGACCTCACCACATCCCTAGAGTGCAAAGACCATCTTTATTTAACCCACTCCCCCTGGGGACCCTAAAATGAAAGGGGATATGCTATACTAGAACAAAGTACACACCTTTCAGTGGATATGTTTAAAAAACCTGAACATTAAGCAGCTTCTATAGATTAGAGGGGTGTGCACTATGTGTGTGATGCTGATAGTGTTGCACTGTATATGGTTTCAGTGGTAATTATCAGATAGACGTTAAACTAGGTGGGACTTATTAACAGCTATCTACCTAACCCTTATTTCTTATTTTGGATATGCGATGGATTTATTTTAATGGTCACATACACGGTTTTATTCAGTGTGGTGACATGTGAAATGCAGTTGAAGCTTCAGGAAAATCTTAAAAATTGCTGATTTGCATGGTGCTGCCATTTACCAATGAATTTCTAGCTCTATTAAAAGAATACCTGTGGGTGGTAACTAACATTATATTTTACAAAATCTAGTGATAATCTTTCCCTTTAGAGCAAATCTGAAATCATTCATCTCTTTTTTTCTTTTTGGAATGAGTAGGTTCTATTGTTGTTCTTATGTTTTCCTGAGTACCTTTTAGAATAGTTCAGGTTGTGCCTTTGTGGATTGGAGAATCTGACTTTAATATCGGAATCTGTTTCGGACGGCTGGTATTGTGCATAACCATCTCCAGTGTCTGTATTTGCACGTGTTCCAGTGGCCCTGTGCAGAGCTGGCCAGGCTGTCTGTGGTCTCGTCTCCAGGTGGCGCTGTGAAGAGCTGGCCATGTCTGTCTGTAGATACCACCTTTCACACCAGAATGGACGTTTGAGCGCCAAAAAAAAGCAAATAAAACTAAGCAAACTAATAGGAAAAATGTGCTTAAGAATGCCTGGGTGAGAGGCAGCAGCATTAATCAAATGCAAATATTTGTCCTGCTATAGTGCAGTGTATGCTAATGTAGCCCAAATGTAAATGCAGAAACAGATGGGTGGGTGCTTTACGTACTTGCCTTGTTTGATGTGCTGCAGAGTTCTGTTTCTCCACGGTGGAACCATAATGTACCTATTGAAGGGCCACAAGAATAAAATATGATAAAGGCTTTGAGAAAGTGAATGCAAATTATATCACCAGTGTGTGCACAATACAAAGTTCGTTAAAAGAGAGCGACTTTCCCTTTTAACTTACAGATAGTGTTTGATTGCATTTGATATGTGCTGGTGGTGATTACAGGACTTTGTACTGTATAGGAGCCTTTTCTTTTTTCAAAAGAAGGAGTACCACACACATTTCATCTTCTTTTTCAGGTGCGTTGCTTTTAACTTACAGACCAAAGTGTTTTGTTTTTGAGAGCGTTTTGTTCATAATCGCCCACACTTGACTTATCTTTAAGAGGGGGGTACGCCTCATAAATTATTGCAGCATTTTTTGTTTAATTGTAAATACCTAACAGATAAAATAGCGTCATTGTATTTGAAATGGGTAGTGTTCATAATGTAGCAATTAATTAGTTCGTGTAAATGTACATGTTCTTTTTGTGTCTGTGTGTCTTCCCTGCGATGGACTGATGTCCTCTCCAGGGTGTACCCTGCCTTGCGCCTGTTGCTTGCTGGGATAGTCTCCAGCTCCCCCGTGACCCTGTATTGGAAGAAGTGGTTCGAAAATAAATGAATGGATTTAGCACAACTGAAAACGGGAACTTGTTAAAAACTTCCGCACAGGTGCAGAACAAGCTGGCCTAATGTCCAGAGACAGCACTGAAATAGTGGAAATGAAGAGAAATTGCATTTAAGGCTGAGAAAAGAGGCCCATCTTTACACCAAGTGTTGTGGAACAACCTACAAAGCCATAATATCTAAGCAGATTTCCTGGGATCTGCCACTAACAGACAGGATGAGCTCTTCAGAGCAGTAAGCCAATAGTCACCAAGTTCTAACCTCTGGTTTGTGACCTTTCTAATATTATTTGACTGGGTTATTTTCAGTATTATTTTAGTCCTGTTGTAGTTAATGGACATCCACTGTTTCCAAAATGTTTTCCATCTAAGATTGCTTAGAAAAGAAGGAAGAGGTCTTTTCGCCACCCTCTACCACATTTGTAAGAGTTCCATTCTGATTTTAGTGGCACAGCTTACCCTGTTGACCTCAATAGTATTAAATGGATTTCTTTGTAAATGTGAATATTGACACTTGTAATGTCGATACTTGTATAGTACAGTACTTGTGAATATACTTTGCTTGTATTTAGGTACTCAAGTCTTACTTGTTAAAAGTTTAATAAATCTGTTAATTGTTACATAACCCAGGCGTCTTGAATAAACATAGCAGCATAATTAGTCTTCAAAGAACAGAGAAAGAGGTACATAAATTTAGAAAGGAAAAATTGCTTGACGATCTGTTGTTTGTATCTTATCCAGGATTTTCCTCCAATAATTAATAATTAATTAATAATAATAATTGCTTACACTTTTACTTTTCCACTTTTACTCTGTTTTGGTGGCAACAGTGAAGTTGAGTTACAGTAGTGTGGGGGGCCAATGGGAAATTTGGCCAGGACACCGGGGTTACAGCCCTACACTTTTCGAGAAGCGCCCTGGGATTTTTAATGACCACAGAGAGTCAGGACCTCGGTTTTACGTCTCATCCGAAGGACTGCACCTGTTTACAGTATAGTGTCCCCGTCACTATACTGGGGCATTAGGACCCACACAGACCGCAGGGTGAGCGCCCCCTGCTGGCCCCACTAACACCTCTTCCAGTAGCAACCTTAGTTTTTCCCAGGAGGTCTCCCATCCAGGTACTGACCAGGCTCACACCTGCTTAGCTTCAGTGGGCTGCCAGTTGTGAGTTGCAGGGTGATATGGCTGATATCATAATCATAATAATCACCTAATTAATCACCTGCAGGTGTTTGCCTTATGTTTTCACATTAATACTTTAAATTATCCTCCACCCAGTGCTCAGAAAGCCCTTTTCTAGGAATTATAGGGAGCAAGGCAGAATAGACGGAACAACTGCTCATACAGTACAGTCCCATGCACACCGAGAGACAGGTGCCAGTTAATGTAATTATTAGGTCCCCTCACTTATTGATTACTAAGGAATGTGTCATAATTAGGGACCTCTATGCATTAAAGCTGTGGCTGAGGTGTGTCTGGGGATAAATGTTTGGTTTCTTTTACGATATTTCAGTAGCTTGCTTGCAGCACCCAAGATGCAGTCCTGCAGGATTCCCATTCCTGCAGATATTGATCAGGGCATCATCAGGAATCCTGGTCTGCATTTGAGATTTGCAAGATATTTGCATGGAGTAATGGGAATTTTTGCCTAAAAGCCCTGCAGAAAACTAACAATACCAGAAAATCTGCCTTCAGTACTGTGTGATACAAAATGCTAAACGTCTTGGGTTCTTTCAAACTGTTGCCAGCTCTGTAATGGGATTATCCCTCAAGGAGCTTTTAAAAGCAAAAAAAAAAAACACTTTAAAACCGCAAATTGAGTGCCGCACGTTAATGACATTGTGGACTGTGCAGAGAGGGTGGTGTGTGTGTGTGTGCAGGGATTCATAAATTGCACAATTACAGTGTTTGGAGAATTGGTCAAAGACTGCAGGTATTCTCCTCTCTCACTGCATGGTCAGCGATATTGATCCCTTCATGTTTAGTGCGGGGGACGTCTCGGGGCTTCTTTAAGACGTCAGCTGGAGCAAAAATAGCAGCAGAGCACCGCTGTGACTCAGCGTTTTAAGTCTTCCTTTTTTTCATCTGCAACACGATAGATGACATTATCATTCAATGCCATTGAATTCCAGTAGCACTGGGTGTTAAAGGATTTTTTTATGATGGGTTTTTCTACGTAATTATTGTAGAATGTTTAATATCATTTTGGAGATCAGAATGTCCATTCATTTCTGTTTTGAATTCAATTTGACATTTATTTTGTTTTTAAAAGGTTTCTCCTAAATTCTGTACTGCTGCAGTGATTGTTATCCTGAGATGTTTACCCAGCCCTGAAATACCTGGTATTACATGACGCATCCAACATTATCTTCAGCAAACATTCTTGAGAGAGTCACATCTCAAATATTTTGTGAAGGCAAAGGGAGTGTTGTTGACCAGCTTAATCAGAGTGGGCTATCCACTGCACTTTGAATCCAGCACCAGGGTAATGTGACACACTGATGAAGACAACGGGTCAATGTAACAGCACACGCCATGAAGCAAAGCCCTTTTCTAAAAGCCTTTTTCGATAAATTACAAAGTTGTATCTGCAATTCAGGAACCTCGAACTGGCAACAGCTTTTGTTTGTGTGTTGTCTTATCTTACCAAACCGTATTCACAGCCACCCTTTCAGTTCCTCCTCTTATCCAATCTACTGTAAGTTGCTTTAATTGAGTTTAGACCTTCGAAGACTTCTCTTTTTATGGTAAAATGAAAGCCCTCCTTTTGCCATAGAGAAATTAAGGGTGTGGAGCAGAGAAAAAGCAGTCTTCCTCGTAAGTGGGTGAGGCAGGCCAGCTAAAGAAAAGGCTGTAATTACACATGACCTACCACTAGAGGCCACTGTACAGTCTCTAGTTTTGTAAATAGCCTCACAGCGGGTGTTGGCTGATTGGATAGAATACTGAAAGGTGTTTCTACACATTTGCACATCGATTTTGATTTTTGTCCTGGTATTGAAAGAGTGTACATGGTGCTGGTTAATTTTCTTTTATATTTGGCTTGAAAAGGACTTCAATAAAGCTTCCTGAACGTCACTTTTTGTGGCCATCATGCAGACTCTTGGGACCACCCTCCTGGAAGGTAGCTACCCACATCACTTTTGAACTCAGAACCTGCCCTTGGTTTAGTGCACCTTACCTGGACCTGTGTCTATAAAGGGTGAATCCACTGCGAGTCTCGGGTCTCAGTCCCAATTCTTACGTGACTGTACCTGAAAGAATCTCGTGGAAATGCAGCACGAAGGAATGATGTCAGAAGCCACACCGCTATTATTTAAGTTCCCCCTCTACCACAAATAACAGGGCGTTGCTGTGCTGCTGTCCTATCAAATGCGTTGTGAACCTTTTTCATACCAATGTACGTGCGCATGGCGTATTTAAGATAATAATGTGGAGGTTATATTTAGGTACGCACTGGTGCAGTTTCTTATTTCTTTTCCGTAAGTGTTGAGGTTCTGGTTTGTGGTAAAATGAGAAGGGCAAGCCCCAAACATCTGGGATCAGAGGCAGTTAGAGAAACGTCATGTCATGCCAAAACAGGTAATTAAATGTGCTAACATGCGCATTTATGCTACAGTTTCAAACTGTGAGAAGAAAACTCAATAGTCCTCTTTTTTTTAATGGTCTTGGCTTGCAGCAGCGTTAGAGAACAGAAACTCAAAAATAAAAATGCCTGATATCTAGAAGTGAAATCTTCCAAGTCACCCTCGGGAGACAGGCTGAAGTTGGTTCTCGGTTACCTTGCCTAACCTTTCTCCTTTACAACACAGGCAGTCAGCAGCTGCCAGGGGAGTTGTACTGGCAGGTTTGGGTGTGTCAGGCTTCATGGTTCACCAGTTTACCAGTAGGTTCAAGCCCTTCTTTGCCTCTGACGATGGGGTCCCCCCCAAGTGACTCAAACCTTTTTATCTTTGGACTCTCTGAAGGTGAGGGGGAACTCTGCAGTGGTAGGTGTTGTCTTAACTCGCCCCCCTATGTCTGTATGTCGCTTCAGAGACGTGTTGTCCAGATCTCCAGTTTTGATTCCTGTATTTTTCCTCCGTTTGGTTCATAGTTTGTCCGTTATGCACAGTTCCGCGTCTGTTGCTTGGATTGAGCCCTGGGGTTGCACGCTCTGTGAAAGTAGTGTCCTCGTGGTCAGGCGCCTCTTTGCTGGCGTCAGTGAAGTGGCCACTCACGTGAGCTTCAGTGAATGGAATCCCAGTGGTGGTGTCATGAGCTTCGAGGCGCTGGATTTCCCCACACGGGCGGTTCAAAGTGATAAGATCTCAGAACGGTCGAAGAGAGGCAATGTAATACAGTCTTGCCATCGGAGATTTTGACCTTATCCGCAATTCGGTCTGGCCGATGGGGTCTGGTATGGAAGTAGAGCAGAGCAGGATGACACTGGGCCGAAGGTGCCCGGCTTTCAAATGAGCCGCACAACAGCCGAGGGTCCTGAGAGGAATCGAGGTAGTGAGGGACATTGTCCCTGCTCCTGACCGGGTACCCCATCTCCGCGTGGTCTTGGTTTTTCTGTCTGAACGAATGCTTGCAGTTCCATGAAGACCATGTGGGGAAAAACAGGCTGGAGAGAACGTCACTGGCTCGGGACAGATTTATTGCCCATGTCATTCCAGTGGAGTGTGTTAATCATGGAGCCAGAAGAGCCAGAGGAGCCATTCATGTTGTTTATTTTAACTGATTACTATAAGTTTGTGACCACTGCTTTTTGATTTAGTTAAATGTTATTTTAATTATTTAAGGCAAATGCATCAGTACTTTATTATCGTATAAGGGAGGCTTAGGTGTTTAAACTGTACATTGAATATACTGTAGTACCTTATGCGACGGTATTTCTAAAACTTCTAAGACCGATTTGCATTGTGTTGTGTTGTCTAGGCCTTTTTAACTCCTTCAGGGTATCATTTATATAAACATGGTCTTTTCTTTTGTTCCTTTTTAACTTGCTTTTCATGTATTATTCATGCTTTATGATTTCCTGTTCTCTCTGACTTTCATGCACACTATTATTTATTATATTGTTATAGAATAATGTATTTATTTGTGATTGTTAATATATACATTTAATTTTAACAAATAATATACACTTTATATATAAGAAATGTATATTTTGTTATAAACTATGATTGTACAGCTGCAATAAGGTAGTAAATTAATGAAAATACAGTAAGTCACAGTATAGAAGAGCCATGCAAGTTCTGTGCAAATAAAATGAGACAGAACTCTATATAAATGTATAAAAACTAAGGATAGTAATGTAAACGCCCTGTAGGTAAGTTTGCCATGTTTACACCGAATCAGTGCCATTAGCAAATTATATTCTGAGAATTAAAAACATGAGTGCAGTGGGAAGATTCCCGAAGCATACAGCTGAGATCTGACAGGTCACAGGTGAGCTTTGAGCAGGAGCTGAAAGGACAGAGAACTTTGGAATTCTGTCAGTAGGTGCTACCCAGGGCTCTGTGCTGTCACCTCTCCTGTCTCGGTATTGACTAATGAGATGCAGATTCAGAATAGTGCTGTCGCACTATTCAAAAATGCAGATGATATGGTTCTAATAGGCCTCTAATAGGAGGACCAGCCATTAGGTGAGCAAATTTACCTTTGAAAACGTGCGCCAGTCCAGCACATTGGGAATAAATGTGACCAAATGTAAAGAGCTTCTTTTCAGTGTTTAAAATTGACTATGGGCAACCTTTTCAGCCAGTAGTACTTATTAGTCAGTCTGTAGAGGTTGGGGCGGGTTTTAAAGATCTGGGAACACACATTTATCGGCGAAAGTACAGATAAAAGCAAATCAAAGGCTGTTTTTAATTAGAAGACTTCGGACTTTTAATACTATTGAAAATGTTCTAAAAAGCCTTGTTGAGAGCTTCTTGGCATTTAATGTGAAAGTATAGTATAGACTTCTGGTGGTGAAAGCTAAAATCAATCTGTCTAGAATTGTGAGACTAGCAGAAAAAATAATTGGGGAAATTATAGCAGGCATAGGCTGGTGATTTATACCATAGTTCAGTTCTCAGAATGGCAAGGAGCCTCACAGCTGGTCCAACCCATCTGCTCAGTTTGTAATGTTCCCATCAGGGAGACAAGGGTGCTAAAGTCAAGCAAAAGCATATATAAGCATTTACATTTTTAAATTCTGTATACCCTGTGTAATAAAACTGCTTAGTGAAGGTAATTAAATATGGAACAAGTAATAGGTTTATTCCATGCTGAAAAAAAGAAGAAAGAGAACACAACGTTTCGGCTGTGGAGCCTTCTTCAGGTGTGAGAGAGACAGGGCAGTAGGCAAAGGTAAAGTAGCGGGAGAACAAAGGTTGGGAGGGGGGAGGAGTGAGAGGCGGGAGCAGGGGACAGAAAGAGAGGCCAATCAAGAGGTTTGAAGTCAGAATGGGTGCAGAGAGGTGTGAAATGAAACTTCCAATGAATGGAGAAAATTTAAAAGAACAGTAATCTGTCGTTAAGGGAAGGGAGAATGTGTGATCCTAGGTGCAGAATAATTTTAGTTTCGGTGGTCTTTCTGATGTATGAGTTCGGAAAAACTGTCTTTGAGAACACAGACGGAGAGATTAGAGTGGTCGTGGCCGTCAGAGGTGAAATGAGAAACAATGGGCTTGGAGATATCTTTAATCTTCACAGCCCTGACGTGTTCTCTGAAGCGGTCTCCGAGTCTCCTTCCTGTTTCTCCAATGTAGATGGCTGGGGATTTACTGCAAGAGATACAGTAAATAAGGTTGCTGGAGGTACAAGATGCTGTCTGGGTGATCCGGAATTGTCCTGAGGGGCCTTGAATGAGTGTGGTGGTGGCTGTGTACTTGCAGGTGATACAGCGAGCTCTGTTGCAGGGGAAAGTGCCTGGTGTGGATGGTTGTTGGGGGCGGTCAAGGGAGCTGTGAACAAGGAGGTTACGCAGATTAGGTGGTTGGTGATATGAGATGATAGGGCGATCAGAAAAGAGGGCCCCAATGGAGGGATCATCCTGTAGGATGGAAAAGTTGTGGTTAATGGTCCTGGGGATAGGAAGTGTGTTAGGGTGGTAAGGAAGCACCAAAGGAATGCGGTTGTTACGGCGGGAGTTCCTGATCGGGTTGATGGTCCGGGGGGTGTTTTTGGCTCGGGCAAGGGCCCTGTCAATCACACTGCTGGGGTATCCTCTGTTGATGAAAAAGGAGTACATTTCGAGGGCTTGGTTCTTGAAGTCGATGTCGTCGCTGCATAATCGTCATAACCTAAGGAACTGTGAAAAAGGAAGAGAGTTTTTAGTGTGGTTGGGGTGAAATGAGCTGTACAGGAGGTAGCTGTGTGAATCCGTGGGTTTGTAATAAACTGAAGTGGACAGTCGGGGTTAGTTGATAGAGAAGTTGATGTCTAGAAACGGAAGAGTAGTGGAAGATATGTTAACCGTATATTTGAGGGACGGGTGGAAGTTGGTGAAATGGTGCAGGAAGAACTCAAGCTGATCGTTGGAGCATGTGGCGGCACCGACGCAATCATCAATATATCGTTTGTAGAGGTCAGGGAGTAGGAAGCGAAGAAGCGTTCTTCTACCCAGCCGACAAATATATTGGCATAGCTGGGTCCCATTCTGGTGCCCATGGCAACTCCACTGACCTGGTAAAAAAGATTATTGAAAGAGAATGCGTTCAGTGTGAGGACCAATTCTGCAAGGCGTAATTATATATGTTCCTTCTACTTCCAATTTATTCTCTTATTTACTTATCTGTCAAGTACTGTTGGAATGATTCTATGCACATGCGTATGATATTATGATATTGTGATTATTGTGGTTAGCTGTGTGTGCGTTTCATGTTTGATGTACTTCTTGTGGGAGATGACAAAGACAAATTTTCCCAGTTGTAGACAGTAAAGTATGTATCCAGTTCATCTCATCAATAAGAAACAGGTAGAGAATGAAGGCCTGTGGAAGAGGGAGAAGTCAGACATGGTGCAGGAAGTCTGGTGAAGGAGGAGGAGTGAAGAGGGGGCATAGGGAGAGATAGGAGACTTGTAATAGGGCCCTCTCTTTCCTCTTAGCAGATGCGTTTTCCTACCAATCCAAAACCAAAAAGGACATACACAACAGTCCCAACCAGTCGATAAGCCAGCAGGCATAGGAACAGCAGGGAAAAACAAGAAGCATCCCTCCCGAAATAACAGTCGGAGCACCTTCCTCCATGGATTCCAAAAGACAGCTCTTTCCCCAGGCGGGAAAGAGACGGCCCCTTTGACTAGTGGTGTCAGCAGTGGGATGGTCCCCATGACAAGACTGAAGGTAGGCAGGAGACTGATAGAACTGGAGACGATACGTTATAGGCGTTTTTGTGCTTCTTTGCATCCCTCCCATGCATCCAGCCTTTGTGTTAGCTGTGTAAGCCAGAAAACAGTAGCAACACTAACACGAGACACTGGAGGAATTAGTACAGAGAAAGAACACATGCAGTAATACAGTACATGCTAACATCGAATTGCCAGGTTATTTGACCTGCCTCTTTGGAGAGACCCATTACTGACGTCCTGTTTGCACTGCCTATGTGCTGACTGCAGGAACATATGGATTTAGCCTCAGTGTGATAACCTGCCCCCCTCCCTTAGCTGGAATCGATGCTTTGTGCTCCACCTGTAGGAAACTCACTCAAACATGGGAAGCACATAGAATCTCCACACAGATAGCACCACAGGTCCGAAGCTGAACCCAGGTCCCCGGTACTGCTCACCACAACACCACTACTGCTACCAGTACCTTTAAGACATTCCTTGGTACAGTGTCCTAGCAGAGAACGTATAACACACTTGGATACATGTATATACTAAAAAATACTTTAAAAGTGAAACAAACGATTATTTGGAACCAGTGGCACTTATATTTCTAATACCTCTGCACCACCAGCCCAGATAGCTTCCCTGTGTTGTGTGGAAGTGTGAATTGGCCAGTGAAGATTTGTTCTCAGCACACATTGGGGAGCAAGGATATATTGTGTGATGGGGCAAGATCTGTAGCGTCTAATCTCCCTCACCATCTGGGTATACCCTGAAACAATCACTTTCTCTTCCAGTTCCACATGAAATATTCAATGAGCAAACCACTAGCTCTTGCGTCACTAGCTCAAACACAGTCCTTATGTGCGATGGTGCTGTTGTAATTTTAAACTGGGCAATGGCATTAATGCATACTGTTTGGGAACACGCTCACCATTGTGTAATCGGTAGTTCAGTTTTTCCTGTGGATTATTAAGACTGGGTTCACATTCCCTCCACACCCCAGCCTTTCAGAAGCTGATGGGGACCTAAGTGTTCATACTGAAGTACATGATGGCGTTGCTTTACAACAGTCTCTGCTTCCTGCTTTGAAAACAGTGACTGATTTAAAGACTTAGCCTTCCTGGGAAAAGGCATTATAGGAAGAGAAACATTAATAGACTTTGTGACCATGATCCGTTGCCTGGTAACTGATCTCCGTGTTGATGCTGAAGGCCGTAGTACAAGAGGGACTGGAACTTACCTGAGCAAACCCACCTCCCTCCCCCCTGGCAGTATGAGATCTGCTTCATTCCCTGTGCCTTCAAAGAGTTTAAGACTGTTGCCTTCCAGCAATGGAAATGTTACTTGAAACCAGTATAACCTGTCATCAGTGGAAATGTCCCAAATGCTGTGTCAGGTTTTGATAGACAAAACAAGAAATCCAGCAGCTCCGTGTACGCTGGTAAAGCTAGTTCAATCCCTAGCCTTATTAAACTGCTTTGGACAAAGGAGTAATGGCAATAATCATTTAGTTTTGCCTTCCATATTCAAACATTCTCAAAGGTCTTTAAAATTAAAATGAAGGGTCAACAGTCCATTGGTAAAACATCCTGTAGTAGCAGGAGAAAAATTGAAACACCGTGTATAGTTATATTTAAAAACAATCGTGAAATGGAAGTTTTGTTCAATGCCTCTAAGTGATTTTAAAAAGCTGAGACCTGGGTGGAGACCTCTGCAGTTTAAATATGTAACTGTGGAAACCTCTGTCACCCCTTCACAGGCCACATTTTCACATTGCTCTGCTGCACACCTGGATCCTGTTTGTGTGGAAGTGGACATGTTGTTGGAGTCTGAAAGATAACGGATTGTTGAAAACTTGTTTTTAAAATGGATGTCTTTAAAGTTTAAGCCTCTGGCAGTGCGGGGGGGGGCTTAACGCAGGTGTGTCCAGTCCTGGTCCTGGAGGACTGGTGTGTCTAGTTTTTTGGTCCAAATTGGTTTTGACCCCAAATCAAATTGTTTCAGTTGGTTCCAAGTTGGGCATTTCTGCCTTCTCTTGGGCTGCTGGTGTCTTTGAAGAGACCTGGAAAACCTGCAGAGACGCCGGCCCTCCAGGACCAAGATTGGGGACCCCTAGGTTAACGAGATAAAGCTAGTCAATTCCAGTCCACAGCTTCCACCCTCCTAGAGCAGCTGGAGATCTGGACTCTTCGGTTGCCACTTGTGTAGAGCAAGGAGGGTAGGGTCATTAAAAGTCAGTCTCTGTCCATAGCGACCCCACCCAGCCTCGGAAAACATGGCAACTAATGTGTTTGCTTTTCTGGGTCTGTGATAACTAGGGAAAGCAGTTACAGTTTGGAGGAGCAGGTGTTTGTGATTTAATGATGCTTATCTACGTCTGCGCTCGTGAGTGAGGCATATCAGTTAAGAATGGCAACTAATAGGCACTTTCCACCAGTGATTTAATTTTTTCACCTGCACATCCCTGAATGAACTGTACTGTTTAGAAAGTCTAGACATTGCATCATTGGAAGTGACAACCTGGCAGAGAAGGGATTAAAGAGAGATTAGAGGCAGGCTTTCATTAGAAAATTAGCACCCAAGTCTGCATTGTGAAAAGGTTTTTTTGTTCAGCTTTCTGTCCCTTTGAAATTTTTCTTTTTTTGGCTGAATGATAACGGGATCCTCGGTTTTGGTCGGGTTGCGACTGAAACAGGAGACGGCACGCTCCTGAATAAGAGCTTATTACAGCTCACATGTTCATCATAATAATAGGTATCCCGTATCTGAGACCGGTTTCCGTACAAGTGTACTACAGTAAGTGTATGTTTGTCTTGCGTCTTGTGCGTTTGCTGAATTTGCATTTGTCCTTATTAAGTTGTGCTGAGGTGTAAAGACCGTGTTTGTCAAGAGGAGACCACAGGCAGAATCTCGGGGTCTTATTCTTCTGGATTCTGAGCCCTGTGGCCAGTCAGATGATATTACAAAGTTAAGAGGAAGTGTTGCACTTAATAAGTCCGCTGTATGTCATTCCTATCCACATAATGGTTCTCTTTCTTTTTGTATGTTGATCTAGTAGGCTTTTATGATGTAATTATTCCTAATTGATTTCTGTGTCTTTTTTTTTAGCTGTCCTCTTGGCTAGTGGCACATCTGTAGTTGAGGTCTGATTCTGATGGTGCTGTCCAGCTCTCCGTTGTTGATTTCTCCTTTCGGGCTCTTCGTGTATTTATCCGGTCACATATCCGTCCATTCCCTGCTTTATCCAAGCTGGAGGGAGCTGGAGCCTATCCCAGCAATCAACACGATACACCCTGGACTGGACAGCAGTCCATCACAGAGCACACAGAGACACAAACGCACACTCGCACCAGGGCCGGTTTTCCCAGAGGCTGGCAGGTTTATTGGCATGTCTTTGGGGTGTCAGATCAGAGCACCCAGAGGAAACCCAAGCGAAGATGGGGGAAAACGTACTAACTCCACTCCGATATCGACTTGTAAGGGTTCAGTTCCGGGGGTGATGTGACCTGCGAGGCAGTGATGCTAACCCCTGCGCCACTGTGCCTCCCAGGTCTGTTATCAGTTAGGCCTATTATTCTGTTGTGCTTGACTTTTCTAAAGGGTTTTGTGTTATTTGTTCAGTGCAGGCCAGAGAGGTGTGTGTATTAAGCATAGATTGAGCTGTGGTGTACAAAAGATTTAAAAAGAAAAGTGAGTTATGATGTCAGTTAAATGTATTAAAAATATAATTTGATTCAGCATGTCTGACTATATTCCAGTTCAGTTGGCTGTGCTGTGGTTCCCATTCTTTCTTACCACCTGAAGATGGCTATTGCCTTCAGCCATTTCACCCTGCAGCTCAGCAGCTGTGAGGCCCTTACCAATCATGGCCTCCTAATAATCCCCCTCTATGAATTGGCTTCATTACTCTGCTCTCCTCCCCACTGATAGCTGATGTGTGTTGAGCGTTCTGGTGCACTATGGCTAAAGCGCTTTGAACGGAGTGTCCAGAAAAGCGCTATATAAGTGTAAGGAATGATTAATTGTTATAAATAGCTAGCTCGGGGAGAGACAAGTGTTACTTTTAACATGAAGAAGCAGTCATCTGTAAAACTTGCTGTGGCTTCATTCAGTTACAGGTGGGGCCTGGTGTTTAGAGTTGACCTTGTTTAGTAGTTTCATTTATATTGAAACCCAACAGGTTTAACTAGCTCTTCCATCCAAATCCCTCGCGGGTTAACCTTTAGCCCAGGGGAATCTCTTCAGGAATTCTGCAGAATTCTCTTCGTGTTTTCGGCTTTGCGTCATCCAGTTGCTCGTGAGCGTCGCTGGAGGAAAGGGGAGCCCTGCGGCGGAGGAGATACAGTAGACCCTTCTTGGGAAGTAGCTGTGAGCCATTTGCAGCGAATTAATTATCGGCGCAGGCGCTCGCCATTTCACACGTCGCCAGCAGCCTCTCTCTCCCAAGGGGGAGAAGTATAATTGAAATTAATTACTTGGCGGTGGATTAATGGGATAGCTGCTCCACTCTGTGTATAATTTATTCACTTATGGGATCTTATTTCATCTGACAGGGCTGTGTGGGCTCCATAACTGTTTCAGAGAGCTGCTGTTTAAGGTATTAGTGTGTACGACTCGTACTTGTTCATGACAGATCAGCTTAATATTATGGTTTGGCATCTCCTTCGGCTCGTCCGCTGTCCGGCCACAGGGAGGTAACGGTTCTCTATTGGTCTGCCTTTCTGGGATCGTCCGAGGGTGGGAAAATGCCGACAGTACAAAGAGGCTTGTGTCCACCTGCCCAATGAGGATGGACGGCCAGGGCTGCAGACCCACGACCCCAGTTCTCTGGGGACGGGTGACTCACTCCTTGGATCAAACCCCTGCCTCCGTTCGGAGGAGATGAAGCTCCTAGGGTGTTGTCCATCTGCTCAAAATGAGCTGCCTCTCTTTTTTTTTCCGAATGGCTGTGCGTTTTGCCGCCACGGGCGACTTTGTGCATTTCTTCCTTTCCCCTTCTCCCTCGATTTGGTAGACCCCTTCATCCCAGGAGACCCACTCCGTTATGCTTCCAAAGGAAGCAGGCAGCGGGAGATCAACTGTCATACCCTCCAGGCTTTCGGAGAAGTCGGATGAAACGGCAACTGTAAAAAATGACCATTTTAGTCGAGTTCTGCTCTAATCCGCCCCAGCTGGCGTGACAGTTACGACAGGCGTGGAAGGAGTGATTAGTCTCGCTTGCCAAGTTGTTAAGTTACCACAGTCGTACTCCGTGGTCAGAAGCTCTTTAGGGCGAAGGTTTGTGCAGCTCGTCTGGCCTTGAAGCCTGCAGCACTGTCAGTGTGAGCCCGTATGGCACTCCGCGCGCGTTCAGGTGTGCACGGTACAAGGCGTCTGCCCGAGACGGCTCCGACAACCGCGCCGGGGGGCTCGAGTGCTTTCTGCAGCCAGCCGCAGAACGAATTGACAGCCAGACGCCCCATACAGGTTCACCACTGTTGATGAGAAACAGAGCACTCTGACACTCTGTGTTATCACTGCACTCTATCTGTTTACTTACTGCGGCCAAGTGTTGTCATCGCATGGCAAGCCGTGACCGCGAGGGCGACACTGCCTTAGCGGTGTGTGGACTAAATCGGCTCTCGGGACTGTGTGGTAGTGCCGGGCGGCGGGGAAGAATCGCCTTGTCAGTTCAGGGAAACAGCTGAGACGCTGGTCGTTCGCTGTCGTCCTCTTCATCATAAGATTTGAAGTTCACTGCATTTCTCATTTACACTCATCCTGTGGCCGTAAGGGCATAGCATTACTGTAGAAAAATGAATTTCAGTGAGAATTTAATGACGTTATGCAATTAAACACAGAATGTGTCCTTGGGTTCACTTTAGCACTGTATTTCAGGATTATAAATATCTTTTTAGGGCTCTCTCATTAACACTCCTTATTACCTTGCCTTAAATTGATCTTTTTTTTTTTTAGAGAGAATGTCATGTTTTTAATTTTTGGGTTGAGGATTGTGTGAAATACGAAGTCCCGTGTGTAAGACGGCCGTAGAGCACACGTCGCTGTGAGACGCACTGGTCAGCGGGCAGTCGACTCCTCATCGGTTGGTTTCACTTCCTGGCCTCCCTGGACGCGTTTTAAATGCGAACCATGTGGTGGTGTTGGTCGGTCATCGTGGAATATTGGAAAATGAAGCCTTCTGGGGTATACTGTATCTGGAAAGAAAAAAGAATTTGACCTGCGCGGGGGCGGATTTCTGATTCTCACGTTGGGACTTTCAGGTGGGGGAAAAACATTTTGGTACCTCTCTTCGAGCAGGGGATTCTTGTTTCTCCTTTTGGAAGACCTTTTATGATTGGTCTGGCAGCAAAAATGTCTTTCTCTTTTATGCTGATAGTGTCTAACGGCTGGAAGGGAGACATCTGATACTCTTTAGGCCTCGGGTGTCTGATTAGGTTCCATTTGTTATCACAGCCAAAACCACCCTTTCCACAGGAGTGCATGAATTAAGTCAATCAGCATTTCAGAACTGCTCTGGAATTGTGATGTTTTTCCCCTCATTTTCTGTCTCTGTAATTTCCTGCCTGTCTTTAGATTTTTCTTTTCTTCATTCTTTCTCATTTAAGTATCCCCGTTTGGCATTTTTAAGAATTTTGTTCATCTAGGCCTTCTACTTCACCTCTACCTTTTTATCTAGCGAGGAATGCAGACAACGAGTATTAAGACTGAACATGATTCTCAAATGAAATAACTGGATTCGTTGACAGTGGGGGACATAAGACTGTATATGAATGGTCAAACTGGATGTGCCAGTGGCTCTGGAAAAAAAAAAACAGGGTATCGGGTTCAACGACATGACTGGGCAGCTTGCTCCATACTCCCGCCACCCTTTGTGTAATAAAGGGTCTCCTGTTGTCAGTTATAAATATCCTTCACTATAGTTTCCACTTGTGTTCGCTGGCTCATCATTCTGAAGAAGCCATTTGTTTTTTTTGTTCTGTGCATTTGAGGATTTTGAATACTTGAATCGGGTCCCCTCGTAGTCTTGTCTGTTCAAGACTGAAAACATTAAGTTCTTTTAGCCCATCAGTGTAGGACATGCTTTTGAGTGCATGAATTTATTTGGTCTTTTCTCTGGACTGGTTCTAGAGCAGCAATATCTTTTTCTCAGATCATCGAAACCCAACTTGTTCACAGTGTTTAGTAATATTAAAATTGCTACACCTGTAGATGTCCTATTTTTTTCCTGTGTGAGTTTTGTGTTGCTTCCCCACGTTGTCAAAAAGACATGTCAGCACCTGAGATTTTTTCATATGCTTTCCCTGCCTGTCTGCAACGCCCTGCCTTTGGGAATCGGCAGGCTTTACAGTAGCTCGCGTGTGCGCTGTAAGTGCAGCAGAAAACACACCGTTTTATTCATGCAGCATGTGTACCACCAGAACAAGAACAGTGTCAAGAAACTTGGAGCAATGTGCATTTTCTTTGTTTGAATAGTTAACATGACTAACAATAGGCTGGAAATAATTAGCTTTGGGACCGCATGGTCATGCAGTGGTTAGCGTTCCTGTCTCGCAGCACTGTGGCCCTGGGTTCAATTCTCAGGGTGCTGTCTGTGTGGAGTTTGCATGTTCTCCCCATGTTCATTTGGGTTTCCTTCACATGTTCCTGTTTCCTCCCACAGTCCAAAGACAAGCAGGTTGGTTAACTGGCTTCTGCCAAAATTGGCTGTGGGATGAGAGTGTCTGCATCTCTGCCCTGTGATGGATTGCCGACCAATGCAGGGTGTACCCCACCTTGCACCCCCTGCTTGCTGGGATATACTGCAGTCTCCCCGTGACCCTGAAGTAGAGAAAGCAGTTAGAAAATACATGAGAATGTCTTAGTGTCCATTCGAACACATGGAAATCGAGATCATTCTTCTGATGAAATGCCATCTAGGTATTCAAGAGTAATTATTGAAAAAGTCTCACTTGGAGAAGATCAGGTTAATATGCAGTTATTTCTTCACTCTCAAGAAGCATTCAGGACTTGGGGGTGACATGTAGAAGCCCACCACAGCATGTCAGTACAGAGCTCATTTAGATGAATTTCACCAGAGCGAATTATTGTTTTTGCTTTATTTCGTCTCGCCTTAACGTTTCATCAGTCTAAGGTAACTGGGGGATGAATTATGCTCCGCGTATTTTTTTTTTTCCCTGTACAATTTTTGGAATGGTTACAGACAGTAATGGCCCACAAATATGCCTAGAAGTCTGAGTGCGTACTGTAGTCTTCTGTTCTTCTATTGTTGTGTGTTGAATAATGAATTACAAAACCCACATTTAACAATAAGACTCTTAAAAGACCAGACAAAAACAAGTTCCTGTGATCTACCAGGGTGTACCAAAATGATATTGGTTTTCTGAGGCCTCTATCCTTGAGAGAATGCAGCACACAGCATGTTGTTTTTGCATTTAAGCAGTATGTGTAATTGCAAACTGCAAATGCAGTAAGGGTTTATATCCAGTGGGGGCAGTAAAAGGCACGGTGCTGAAGCACGTACAGGTCTGGATGATGCCTCTCAAACTTAATAATAATAATATAATAATAAACTTTATTTTATATAGCGCCTTTAAAGGTGGCTTCTCAAAGCGCTTTACAGGATGACAATAACAATAAATAAGAAGACTACAACAATAAATAAGAAAATTTCACAAGACAGGACACAATTATAATTACAACAATACAACAATAACAATAGAGGAGACCGTGGAAGATGGTATTAAGAAGAGCAGAGGGGTGAAGAATGGAACCAGTTAAGTAAAGGCTTTTCTGAAAAGGAGGGTTTTGAGTCTGGATTTGAAGGAGTTTAGAGAAGGTGACTCTCTAATATCCTTGGGCAAGGAGTTCCAGAGCTTGGGGGCATAGCAGGAGAAGGCCCTGTCGCCCATACAATGTAGACGGGCTTGGGGGACAGTAAGGAGGGCAGAATTTGAAGAGCGGAGGTTGCGAGGTGGGGAGTAGGGCGATAAAAGTTCAGACAGGTATTGAGGTGCCAAGCCATGTAAAGCCTTGTAGGTGAGCATGAGGATTTTAAAGTCTACGCGGAATTTGACCGGAAGCCAGTGCAAGGACTCCAGGATAGGAGTAATGTGAACACTTGTACTAGACCTGGTCAGGATTCTGGCTGCTGAATTTTGGACATACTGCAGCTTGTTCAGAGTAGATTTAGATACACCAGGGAGCAGAGCATTGCAGTAGTCAATTCGGGAGAATACAAATATGTTGATCAGCTTTTCAGCCACAGTTAATGATAGCATAGGGCGTAGTCTTGCGATATTTCTAAGGTGAAAAAAAGATGTTTTGACAGTATGCTGTACATGTGGGTCGAATGTTAAGCCAGAATTGAATATAACCCCAAGGTTTTTCAAGAGGAGTCTGCTAGGCCGTCCTCGAAACAGATGTATTGTGAGGACTTAGCAGTTGAAATCCATGAAGGACAACAAAATATTGTGCAACCGAGATTTTATTTAGCCAAATCTCATGGGCAGGTTACACAAAGACTTGCTCCATAGCAACCCCTCACCAGCTATCACTGTGAGCCACTTTATATACCCAACAGTCTAAATAAACCTCAGGTGAAAATGTAGCTCTCAGTGCAGAGTGGTCCTCTCAGCCTCCCTGCCTGAATGAAACAGGCCTGTCCTTCCCATTTAAAGGTTTATTGGAGCAGGGGCCCCACCACGCGCTTCTGTTTTTTCTCCGACCCGAAAAGATCAGGAAGTTGAGGTGATGCCCGAGTGCACAGCGGTGTGGCTTCAGGCCAGCACACACCTGGCAGTCAGCAGTCAGAGAGCAGACAGTAGGGAGTGGGGCTGCTGATACTCAGGGCTGCAGACAGAACCTTATTAAGGAAGCCTGGTGGTGTTTTTGTAATTGCATCCGCTCGTCACTTCCATCTTGACACTTTTGAAGAAGGTCTTCTCTTCAGACTTAGTGATTGTAAGCCCAGTGCAAACTTAGAGAACCTTTATCAGGGAGGCCAGTCCAATCGACTGCTTAATTTGGACAAATGATTGTATTTATTATAGATTTTCTCTCTCATCACACATGTTGCTTTTACTTGTTAATAGGTTCATGTTGTGTTAACACAGTAAACAAGACATTTATGTCCTTTACCTGCTTCCAAATCAAATATCCCAGATGGGACAATAAAAGGGGTTTCCCATGTCTTATATAGAGTACGGGCCTATGTTTCACACTGTTAGTGTTTGTTCTGTCCTTTTGCTATATGTCAACTTCTACCCTTAACACCTTGTAGAAGAAAATGGGTTGCCGTAGCAGGTAAAAAAAGTCAGTGTTATTCTGTCTTAACATACCTTTTGCTAAAGATCAATGTGGTTCAGTAGTAATGTATTATCCAGTGAAGACAGTGTGTTCCAGTAGTATTGTAGTGCTGGCTGTGTGCAGTATATGGAATGTCCCGCTTCACTTTTGTCCCAGGATTCCATCTGATCCCCCGCCTGTCGTCGATTGTGCCCGAGAGCTGCCTGCTGATCGTGGTGGGCCTGCTGGTGGGCGGCCTGATCAGGGTGGTGGGGGAGAGCCCTCCAGTGCTGGACTCCCAGGTCTTCTTCCTGTTCCTGCTGCCGCCCATCATCCTGGACGCCGGCTACTTCCTGCCCATCCGCCCCTTCACGGAGAACATCGGCACCATCCTGATGTTTGCGGTCATCGGCACCCTGTGGAACTCCTTCTTCGTGGGGGGCCTGCTGTACGCCGTGTGCCAGATCGAGGGGTCGGGCCTGGAGGGCATCGGGCTGCTGCCCAACCTGCTGTTCGGGGCAGTCATCTCGGCCGTGGACCCGGTAGCTGTGCTGGCCGTGTTCGAGGAGATCCACATCAACGAGCTGCTTCACATCCTGGTGTTCGGAGAGTCCCTGCTTAACGACGCTGTCACTGTGGTAAGCTGTTGCTTAGCAACGGGTCGCCATGAAGGTGCTGCTCTGTTCCCTTTCTGCGTTCATACTCCTGCAGGAAAACAGTTGCTTCGAGATTGCTGAAAGCCCTGTCGTTCCATTTCTTGAAAGGAAGAAAGTTTGTTTTTTTGCTGACTTCTTGAATGGGTTCTGTCATGTTTCTTACCTCCAATTTTTGTGGTCTCCACATATACTGCATGTTTGTTACAACATGTGGCCAACAGGCCTCTTGCAGAAAATTCTAGAACTTAATCACAGAGGGCGCTTGAGAGGATAAATTTACTAGATGGCACAGTGATTGGGAAAGGAGATAGGAGATGATGATGGGATAAGATTTTCTACTTGATTTTCTTCAAGACATTGATTTGTGGATGCCAGGAACAAACTCTCCACTACCATTGGTTCTAAAAGCGACTAAGAATAATTTCCCTTAAATTAGTGGCTACTTTTTATATATTTTCTTGCCATTTAAACTTTTTTTTTATACGTATTCCCCACACCGGCAGAATTGGTATTCTGCTGCCTACACCAGGAGATTGCTAAAATCTCAGATTAGTCCCCCTCATAAACATATTGCCACTGTTATTTAATCTGTTTTTCAGGGTTCAGCTTAAATTCTGTATTTCACTTCATCTCGCTTACAAGCCTGCTGTCCTGAATTTCAGAGGGCCTGACTGTTATTGTAGCTCCGGGGAAAAATCTATTTTCAATTTGTGATCCCGCGGTTTGGAGAGACTTGTCTTCTGGGAGGCTGAAAAGTCTGTAATTGGCTGTCACTCATATGACTCGGCATAAAAGAAAGAGATCATTTCAGCCTGTTGGCATTGTCTCGCTGGAGTTAAAGTCCGTAGAAGAGACTGTTTCAGTGAGTGTCCATCCCTAATCTCACCACCTGTAATGTTCTTTTCTCTTGAAGAATATAAGATGCACAGCTCCATAGGGACTGGCAGTTTGACAGTGTTCTTTTGGAAAATATATCCTGTTACTTCTGCACCACATTAAGCTGAAGCGATTTGTTAAGCTGTTTTAAAACCTTAATCCTGCCTTAAGAAATATTTTTTATTACAGTATCCATGCAGTAAATTGAAAAGAGATTTTATAACTTTGCTAATGGAAGATGTACCTACCTAAAGTGAGCTCCTTTTCTTCCATCCATACATTTTCTAACCACTTCTAAAAATTCAGGGTTGGGGGGGGAGCTAGACCCTATCCCAGCAAGCAATGGGCACAAGACAGGACGCCAGTCCATCACAGGGCAGACAGACACAAACACACAAACACACACACCAGGGCCAATTTTCCCAGAAGCCAGTTAACCTACCAGTTTGTCTTTGTACTGTGGGAGGAAACCAGAGCACCTTGAGGAAACTCACATGAATACAGGAAGAACATACAAACTCCATACAGACAGCACCCAGGAATTGATCCCACAGCCCTAGTGCTGTGAGGCAGCAATGATAACCACTGCTCAACTGTGCCACTACTACCTTTCTTACAGTTCATCTAATAGATTCCAATGTAATGTCCGAATTGTGTTCAATGTGTATGTTTTTGTGGAAGAATATAGCCTGGGGTAGAGTAGCTGAGTGACTTGTTAGATTTCGGCATGGCTACCAGATGCCCAGGCTTAAAATTCCCATGTGCCCAATGTGAGAGTGGGCTGTGTCTGTTGTCAATCCTACCTTTTGAGAATGGTGGTTCTGGTACATCTCTCTCATGAGACCGGAGCTGGTGCTGGTACATAACCACTATGGTGCATATTGCATCTTTGCAAGGAGTTGGCACGTGCCAGTTGTATTTCCTCTGTGAAACTGGTAACAGATCCGGTCAGATGAGTGCACTGGAAACTGCTGGATCAGCCCTCATGACACCACTTCTCTCTCATTGCTTAAGGCTGTCTATCGTCTCTTTCTTCTGGGCATTTTTACTCGAATTGCAGCCTGTCGCTGTTAGACAGGCAGACAAAATGGAGACCAGCACAAAATTAAAGTTTTTAGTAAAACTAAATAAATTGGCATCGAAGTTGTATGTTAAACTGGGATTGCCATTTGCAGCTTGACCTCATACTCTTCCATATATTAGAAAACAAGACATGTTCAGTGCCTTTTACATTTGAACTAATTATACTGTATGGTTTTATCCCTGTGTGTGGAGATTTTGTTTCAAAATCATAACGGGATACCACTCACTGTATTCTGTTAAGATATCAACATAAATGTCCAATTAATGGGCAAAACCCAACTGCTGTTCTGTGGGATGAATTAAACCTAACTTCTGACAACCTGATCACTAAGGATTCAAAGAAGCTGTTTGGCAGAGTAAGGGTGTGGCTGTATTCTGCCCTGCACTGGCACAATCTGGTCTTCGTAAAGTTCCCCTCTTATCTCAACCAGTGAAGCGATCTTCTGTGGACTGGGGTGCTGGCCCACTATAGTAGCTGCATTTCATTATTAAATGAACTGGGTCCTCCTCCTATATGTAAAGAGCTTTAAGAAGGAAAGTACTATACAAATGCAATCATAAGTAGTATCAACTTTGAATTAAAATGTTTACTCTGACAACGGCATAAATCTGTTTGCGGATGCATTATTTTATTGTATTGTGTTTTACATCAAGTAAGGAGTGGAATATATTGTGGAACAGGAACACTTCTTTACCCTAGTGCACTTGTCACTGTCACATGGCTTTCATGTTCTTTAACCCCTAAGCTCTGTAACTACTTCCACTGAAGATAATCTGCTGATCTTCATATCCAGTATCTTTTTTCTCATTAAAAGATTCTCTGTGAAGAAATATTAACTACAAAGAGTTAGGTGACAAAAAAATGACGGGTATTCTGTCCCACGAACACTTAAATTTATGTCTTCCCAAATGGTCACAACAGCTAGGCCTCGAAGGTGATGCAAAGAGTTTTGATCTTGTCTGTTCATTGTGAACAAAATACCTCTAATCCTCTAGGCAAGATTAGTGTTGTTAGTACAACAGTATGAAACATGGCTGCAATACCTGCCAGCATTTTGCTAATGCATTATCAGTACAGCTTTGTTTACAGGACAAACAGAGGTAGCGGACAAAAATTGAAACATCTGAGCAAATGAGCAACATCAAGTATAGTGAAATCAAGTACTTCCACGCAGATGTGTTTCATGCGTTAATTAAGCAAATAACATCCCATGTTGCTATGTTCCCAAAATTGCGGATTGCTTGGCTCCAGGAGAAGATCTCGGGAAACCGAGAAAGACGGCACAAACCACTCATCACAGCTCACAGTGCAAGTGTGCAAGTCCAGTGATGCAGAAAGAAATGAGATTTGAGCAGATGAATGATCCTTCTTGATGTTCTCAGCGTCCTGCCAACCTAAAGGAACATCTGCCAAGAACTCCACAGAGCAGGATACCATAGTCAGGTTGAAGTGTCCATTTGCTCAGCCTGTGCCATTATCTCCATATCGGTCTCAGACGCTCTGTTCTTGAATCCTCTGTGCAGGTGCTGTACCACCTTTTCGAGGAGTACGCCGGCGTGGGCAGCGTGACATTCCTGGATGTCTTCCTGGGGGTCGTGTGCTTCCTGGTGGTGGCGCTGGGTGGCATCTTCGTGGGCGCGGTCTACGGCATCCTGGCGGCCTTCACCTCGCGCTTCACCTCCCACACCCGCGTCATCGAGCCCCTCTTCGTTTTCCTCTACAGCTACATGGCCTACCTGTCCGCTGAGGTCTTCCATCTCTCCGGCATCATGGCGTGAGTTTCTCCTCTTCCACAACATCCTGTCCCCTTGCAGTGCAGCTTTCAGGTATGAAGAAAGCTGAGGCAGCAGAGCCCTGCCCTGCTGTAGTTCTAGAGCTCCTGGAGTTTCCAGGCGTGAAGAAAGCTGAGACAGCAGAGCCGTGTCCTGCTGTAGTTCTAGAGCTCCTGGAGTTTCCAGGCGTGAAGAAAGCTGAGGCAGCAGAGCCGTGTCCTGCTGTAGTTCTAGAGCTCCTGGAGTTTCCAGTCGTGAAGAAAGCTGAGGCAGCAGAGCCCTGTCCTGCTGTAGTTCTAGAGCTCCTGGAGTTTCCAAGTGTGAAGAAAGCTGAGGCAGCAGAGCCCTGTCCTGCTGTAGTTCTAGAGCTCCTGGAGTTTCCAGGCGTGAAGAAAGCTGAGGCAGCAGAGCCCTGTCCTGCTGTAGTTCTAGAGCTCCTGGAGTTTCCAGGCGTGAAGAAAGCTGAGGCAGCAGAGCCGTGTCCTGCTGTAGTTCTAGAGCTCCTGGAGTTTCCAGGCGTGAAGAAAGCTGAGGCAGCAGAGCCCTGCCCTGCTGTAGTTCTAGAGCTTCTGTAGCCTGCAGTGCAGTTTGGATAGAACAGAGAATCAAGAATTGTAACTTTAATTTTTTCTGTGTCATCATGAACGCATTAAACATATAACTTATGTTTTTGGAAAGATACGTTAGTGTTTTAATTATCTTTGAAATAACTGAAAATTCTAACCATCATGCAGTTTTCTCTCTTCTGCATGCACTCCCAGTCTACTGTCACACAGTCAAATACCACAATATACCCTGAAGTGCATTAGAAGAAACTGATTGATCATCATGCTCGGTATCTGCTTTTCAATGCTGAGTAAAGTCTTTTTAGTACATTTTCACCTTGAACACATTTCATTATCACAGGGTGCTTCTATGCTTAGTAACAACTAAACAGCTACATTCAAACCTTTGAGGATTTAAAAAGAAATGTGCTCTTAACTTTAAATGTAATTATTTGAATGCTTATCATGGTGAAGTAAATAAAATAATTTGCAGTGTGTGACAGACTTGCTAGTGAAGCGGAGTATGTCTTGTAATGGTATGGGCATCATTCACATTCTGAAACCATCCATGTTTGACTTGGTTTTGACATCATTTCCCATTACTGACATTATAAGTTGTAAAAACGCATGTTCAATGTTCGACAACAGTAATCTGTACATTTTAAGTGAACTCACTGGACAGAATGTTAGGTATCTCCTGTCAAAAGAACAGTACTTTTTCTGGGTGCTCCAGTTTGTTTGCACAGTCCAAAGGCTTGCTGTGTCTAAATTGTCACCCAAATGTGTGTGTGCCTAAGTCAGACTGAGGCCCAGTCGAGTGTATATCCTGTCTTGTGTCCATTGTCAGTTTGATTACGCTCCGTCTCAAACTGACCCAAGAAGTCAAATCTTAATATCTGACTACAGCTGTCCTTGTGGTTGTGGGGGGGGGAGCACAGTTTATTTTTTGACCAGAGAAATCATGATCACGTATGGAGTATACAAACCCCCAAAGCCTTTTTAAAAGTTATAATTATCAACTATTGGGTGTGGAGGCAGTGCTTAGATTGGTCAGTCTTTAATCAAAATGTAAGTCACATGCAGTTTGAGAGAGCTTATCTGTGCTTGAGTGCTTACCAGTGGCTCAAACCCCTCACATGTTTAGATGTCTGGACCAAATGCCAGTCTTTCACAAATCTCTTGGGCAAAAACCATCCTCCTATTACAAAGCAGACATGCCGTCATACTGTGACCATTGAACAGTCTGTAGCATTAGAAATGGCTATAATTGTTATGGGGTCTCTATCCTTGTCATCTTTCCTTAAGGTGCAGCAGGTGGCATACAAAATGCCAGTCTGTAATAAGTGTTTGAAACCACCTCTTGCCAAGTTCCATCTGCCTGGGAAGAGACTTCGTGTTGACACCAGTTTGTTGTTTTAGGTTGATAGCTTGCGGAGTGGTGATGCGACCCTACGTTGAGGCCAACATCTCGCACAAATCCCACACCACCATCAAATACTTCCTGAAGATGTGGAGCAGTGTCAGCGAGACTCTGATTTTCATCTTCCTGGGAGTGTCCACTGTGGCCGGGCCACACCAGTGGAACTGGACCTTCGTCACCGTGACCATCGTCCTGTGCCTGGTGTCCCGAGTCCTGGGTAAGACTCTTGAGCGAGGTGGGAGGGATTCTGGAGAAAATCTGCATGGCAATTTGAACAGTTTCCAGTGACTGTACTGTACTTCTATTGGGTTGATTCTTAATTCTGACCTGCTCTTCACAGCAGCCATCTGGACCAGCTGGGACAAAGTTGATATTTAGTTCTGACCTGTAAATCATGGCAGCAGTGTGGACCACTGAGACCAGGTTGGGTCGTGGTTCTGATCTGCTAATCACAGCAGCAACCTGGATCACTGAACCAACGGCTTTTGTCCTCTGGCAAATTATCAGCTGTGCTGCTCAGGTTCAAATGTTTCCCACAGTCTTGTTGCCCCTCATTTATTGAAACGCCCTCTTAGTCTGATTGCAAAATTGGCTGCAACAATAAATCCAGGAGTATTGAATTCATGATGATTTGGAGTTAATCCTCCTGTTCATTGGTCAGGGACAGTTATTTGTCAGGAGTATGAACATGTAATAATGGTGTAATTGTTGTATTGCTAAATATTCTTCTGCTTACTAATATAGCAGTAATTGTAGCAGTAATTGAATTCTACTCAGACTATAATTTAAATACTTCTGATACATCTCTTGTAGGATAGTTACTGTAAGTACTAGTATATGACATATAACTGACATTATTGTAGTCACCCTGCATTGTACAAACAATAAATGTTTATTGCTTGATCACTCCCAAAGATCTAATGTAGCAGCTTATTCATTTGAAGGGAACACCAGTGTTCTGGCAGAACTTCATTATCCTCATTCCTAGGTCATGAATTTGACTGGGGTTGTGAAACCCTCTTTCAAAGGTTGGCTTTATGAAATCTAACTTCAGAAACAGGAATTATCTGGAACTTGTATTAGCAGGGTTATTGGTTCACTTTGCATGTTGTGCAATTGTTAAAGTTACTAACAATAGCTAATGATAGCAATATGTGCTACTTTGGAATGCCATTAGAACAGAAGCAGTAGGACTGTGAATTCGTAGACTTCAAGGACTGTCATGTACTGAACAGTTAGGTTAAAGGGAATTACTCTCTTCAAGCCTGATGCAAGGGAGATAGTGAAGGGACTTGATTCAAGTACTGAAAATCCTTTTAAATCATCCTGAAGGACTTCTTCAGGAATTACACTGACGCTCATCAGAGGGCACAAGTGATAGTTTAGAAGAAGTACATTTGAAGATGGAGAAGAGGCACTTCTTTACACGCTGGGTTCAGCACACTAGGACAGTGCTGAATATCAACGTTCCCGCTTATTTGCTTGTCTCGCAATCTTCAGTTCTAAGAGGAAAATGCTTTTAACATTGACAATTGCGTCCTGGTGTATCCGTCTTCTTCTGATCTGTTTAAAAGTCCAAGTTACAGTATATGTAGTCAAACAGAATTTAGACGTCTAGCTACTTCATTCCGTGTCTTGGAGGAGCTGGAGCCTATTCTGTCAAGACACAGACATACTGTAGACATGCACTCGCTCGTACCAGGGCCAGTTGTTCCAGAAGCGAATTAACCCACCAGGATGTTCCTGAACTGTGGGAGGAATTCCGAGGGGCCGGAAGAAATCCAAATGAACTTACGAACCCCATGCAGACAGCACCCCAGGTCTGGAATTGACCCCAGGGCCCCAATGCTGCGAGGCAGCAATGCTATCCATCTAATCACACAAGGTTTCAATGCAGGGTTTTGCGAGTAAATTGTGAAATGCTGATGGTTAAACAGAGGAAATGTATACAGTAAATACTTTGCAAGCACCTGTTATTACTAACAGTTGGGGGAAGTCTGCGTTGCAAGAAGTAAACAGATTAAGAAACAATTAGCAAGTTTAGCAACGGCAGGGCTTGTGAAATGGCATGTTCTAAATGATAATGGGGGAGGAATTGCAAGGTTGGAACTTGGCAGTTTGCAGCATCTTGGGCTGTCTTTGTGTGTAATGAACGCTAAACAAGTGCTCTGCTGGAAAATGTTAACAGTCTGCCCTTTCCTCGTCCAGGGGTGGTGGGCTTGACCTTCATGATTAACAAATTCCGGATCGTCAAGCTGACCACCAAGGACCAGTTTATCATAGCCTACGGCGGCCTGCGCGGAGCAATCGCCTTCTCGCTGGGATATCTGCTGGATCTGGACCATTTCCCCATGAGGAACATATTCCTCACAGCCATCATTACTGTAGTCTTCTTCACTGTCTTCGTGCAGGTAATTCCCCCCGAGAGCATCGCTCATGTGCCATAGGTGTGAACATCAGCCTCCTACTTGAGCATGCGCGTCAGGCCCTGCACAGCGCTCAAGGCTAACCAACCTAAATATTACCGTGTTTGCCTCTGTCATGTTACATCTGCTGCCCTAGAAATGCCTGCTTCATGTCTGCTCATTTGAATACAGCAGCAGTCTGCCCATTATAAAGCTCTGAGTGAGAGCTTTCTAAAGGCAGCAGTTCCAGGGATCAGCCTCTCAATACATTAGGAGTTAAAGAGACAAGTAGACATAATCTCCTTCTACAGAAACTGAGTGCTAAAATATCTTGAACAGATAACTGGTCCTCATAATCATTTTTAGGTCCTGCACGATCATTGACCCTAGACATGCTGTTCTCTTAGATTTTGGATGGTTGACCTATTTGAATTCTTGGGATCACTTGTCCAGTCTTTTCAGCAGTATGAACTAATTTTATCTAGACTGGCTGCAGAATCATTTTCTTGGTCAGTAACGTCACAGAATAGTCCATTTATCAATATGGTTCATAAGTATGGCACGTCCCATAAGTATGGATTCCCTCGGGAGGGGGATCAGAATACCTCCTGGGTATCCCTGCCTGTCGTAAGAGGCGACTAAAAGGGTTGTGTCAGGAAGGGCATCCGACGTAAAACCATCTTGCCAAAACCATGGTTGCAAAGAACACAAAGCACATACCGGATCGGCCGGGGCCCGGGTTAACAACGTCCGCCATTAGTGCTGTGTCCCAACAGGGTACTAATGGAAATTATGCTACTGTGGGGAAAACTGTAGAGTGGGGTCTACAGAAAAGAAACAAGGTGAAGGGGCCTGGAAGGAATGTTAAGTCAATGAGAGTGGGGAGTTGGAATGTTGGCACCATGACAGGGAGAGGGAGAGAATTGGTTGAAACTATGGCAAGGAGAAAAGTGGAGATCTTGTGTGTGCAAGAAACCAAGTGGAAAGGAAACAGCTCAAGACACCTAGGAGAGGGATACAAGATTCTATATGCTGGAAAGAGTACCAAAATGAATGGAGTGGGTGTGATAGTGTGCAAAGACCTAGCAGACAAGATAGTGAGGGTGGTTAGACACTCAGACAGGATTATCAATGTACAGGTGGCTTTTGAGAGTGGGTTATGGAATATCATCTCTGTATATGCACCACAGGTAGGAAGACCACAGGAGGAAAAGGATAGCTTTTTGGAAGATCTCGAAGAAGTGGTTAGCAGAATCCCAGGAAATGAAATGGTGGTAATTGGAGGAGACTTCAATGCACATTTAGGAGAGAAATGCCCAGATTATCCAGATGAACATGGTCAGAGAGGGCTAGGAGAGAGAAATGAAGAAGGAGGAAGGCTACTAGAAACACTCCAAGCTCTTGAATTGTTTGCAGTGAACACAGGGTTCACGAAGAATTATGAGCAAAAGGTGACATACAGGAGTGGAGGCCATGATACCCAAATAGATTACATATTAGTGAGAAGAATTGATAGAGCGAAAGTCCAAGATGCTAAAGTCCTGCCCTATGAGGCTGTTACCAGACAACACAGGCTACTGGTGATGGACATCACAATATTGAAGGAGCGAAGAATAAGGCAGAGGAAACACCCAGCACGAACAAAAGTGTGGAAACTGAGAGAAAACAAAGTAGATTTCAACAGGCTGGTGAAAGAAATGAAAAACAACACAGAGGAAACAGAGGAGCCTTCAGTTGAAGAAGAGTGGACTGAGATGAGCCACATCCTAGAAGAGGCTGCTACCAGGGTTTGTGGAAAGACAAGAGGAGGCAGACCGAGGGAAAATGAAGAGTGGTGGTGGGATATGGAAGTTCAGGAAACACTGAAGGAAAAGAAAAAAGCATACAAGGCACTGAAAGATGGCACTGGAGAATTACAAGAATATAAGAGACTAAAGAAGGTAGCAAAAAGAAGTGTAGCAAGAGCAAAGGAAAGAGCCTGGAAAGAATGGTATGAGAAACTTGAAACAAAGGAAGGAGAGGACCAAATCTACAAGATTGCTAAACATAGAGCGAGACAGAAAAAAGATATTATCCGGGTGGCGGTACTCAAGGATGGAGAAGGCAGAGTCTTGATTAAACAAGAACAGATCAAGCAAAGATGGCTGGAGTACTTCAAAAATCTGTTAAATGTAGAAAATGAGAGGGAGAACCTAGTGGAGGCAGACGTAGTGTGTGGACCAATCCAAGAAATTTCAGTAAAGGAAGTGACAGAAGCTATCAAAGAGATGAAAGTGGGCAAAGCAACTGGACCATCAGGAATAGCAGCAGAACACTTTAAGAACCTCGATGAAGAGGGGATTCAGTGGCTGACGAGATTGCTAAACAATATTGCAAAGGAAGAGAGAATTCCAGAAGAATGGACAAAAAGCAGTATGGTTACCATCTACAAGGAGAAAGGAGACCCAATGGAGTGTAAAAACTATAGAGGAATAAAACTTCTGGAACATGGATTGAAAATCCTGGAAAAAATTCTGGACAAGAGACTCAGGAAGATAATCAGGATCCACAACTCACAATTTGGATTCTCAGCGGGGAAAAGCACAACAGATGCCATTTTTGTGATGAGACAGTTACAGGAGAAGACACTAGAGAAAGGGAAAAAGCTGTATGTGGCCTTTCTGGACTTGGAGAAGGCATATGACCGTGTGCCCAGAGAGGTGGTGTATTGGTGCTTGAGGAAGAAAGGAGTACCAGAAAGCATGGTGAAGTTAGTCCAAGCAACCTATAGAGATACAACTACAAAGATGATAACACAACAGGGAGAGACAAAAGAGTTTGAAATCACAGTTGGAGTACACCAAGGATCAGCACTAAGTCCTTTCCTTTTCATAAACATTATTGACACACTGACAGAGGAGGTAAGAACAGAAGTGCCTTGGGAACTCATCTTTGCTGATGATGTGGCACTGATGGCAGACTCAGAAGTAGAACTACAGGAGAAAGTGTTCAAATGGCAGAGGAGTCTGGAAAAGGGTGGACTGAAAATGAATGCAGAAAAATCTGAAATAATGGTAATGGAGAGAAGAGGAGATACTATGACCAATGTTGAGGAGACAAATGGAGGAAAACTGAAACAAGTTGATGACTTTAAATACCTTGGATCAAAACTGGTAAAGGGAGGAGAAACACTGGAGGCAGTAAAACAAAGAGTGAAAGCTGGATGGAACAAGTGGAGAGAAATAACTGAATAATCTGTGACAGGAAAATTCCCAGAAAGTTAAAGTGCAAAATGTACAAGACTGTGATTAGACCTGTATTACTATATGGAGCTGAATGCTTGGCAGTTGGAAAGAGGGAAGAGAACTTGATGAGAAGAACTGAAATGAGGATGTTGAGATGGATTCTGCAGATTTCAATGAAGGATAAGATCAGAAATGAAGAAATCCGTAGACGATGTAGGGTGGTGGATGTGGTTGAGAAGATGCGAGAAGCGAGGTTACGGTGGTATGGACATATCATGAGGAGGGACGTTGAGGAAGTAACAAAGAGGGTAATGGAATTTGAGGTGGAAGGTAACAGAGGAAGAGGCAGGCCTAGAAAGAGATGGATAGATTGTGTGAGAAAAGATATGGAGGTATGTGAAGTGAGTGAGGAAGATGTGCTCGACAGAGACAAATGGAGAAGAGCAACCAAAGCAGCTGACCCCAGGACAGTCTGGGACTAAGGCTGTGAAAAAGAAGAAGAAGAAGAAGAAGAGAAGAAGAAGAAGTATGGCACGTCCACAGAATTTCAGGAGCAGAACTTGTTTTAAAGTTATTGCTTTCTGAGCAACTGTTAATATCTGTCAGTGAATGCTGTGCAGACATACGGTGACAAGGGTGACAGTGGGTGTCAAACGCATAGTAAGTGTGCTTAGTTCTCTATGGCAGTGCCTCTCAAACTTTTTGGACCAAGTACCACCCCTGATCAAACCAAAGCATCCAAGTGCCACCTACAAGTCATCTTCTCATAGGAACCCCATGAAAATCTCAATGACCAACATGAGAGCACGTGCACACATACTCTCACACATATAATACAAATAGCACCGAGCACTTAGATCATTTGAATCATACCGCCTTGTAGCCGTTTCCCGATGCTTGCTAACACTAGTAGTGCTGTCTGTGTCAGGTTCAGCAGCAGCGCTAATGTCAGTGGCCGATAGGGTTACCATACATCTGGATTTTCCCGACCATGTCCTCTATTATAATCCTTCCATCTCTTCCGGGGGGAATGTTCAAATATCCAGAAATGTCCGGGATTTCAATCCCATTATTTTCACCATGAAGAATAATTAACAAAAGTTATTAAGATAGTTGGAGAGAGACTTTCTTAACATCTTTAGTTTGCTTTGCGACCTATGTTGACGTTCAGTTTTCGTCCTGTATGTGTATGATTGTCATAGAGCAAAATTGGCGTCAATATCAGTCTGTAATCAGCCTGTGCAGTGCAGAAACATTCCCTTGAATTCCCTATTTTGTTTCTCGTTTTCCTACCCTCAAACACAATGCCAAAGCGAAAGTGTAAATTCACAGCAGAAACTAAAAATGTCCGTGTTTTTGAAGTGGCAGAGAAGACTGGGAAGCTGAAAGTTTGGTGTGTAAGCCTGGTACTTTTGTCTCCATGGCAGATAAAAGGTGTACTTGACTTGCAAGTTCATGTTGACTCAGACAAACACAAAAAGGCAATTCGAGGATGGGATTCTTCAACCAAATTAACAGATTCTTTGTCAAATCTGGAAGCAAAACAGAGGATACTATTATTGCAGTAGAGGGGACATATGCATTTCACACAGTTAAACATCACAGTGACTTTACCAATGAACATAAAACGTGGGATATTTTGAAAACCCTCTCCATCCTGACCCCCTTCCCATATAAGGCAATAGGAAAGTTTCTCAGGGTATCCTCTTTTTTTGATGTTCAAAAATGGTAACCCTAGTAGCTGATCCTCTTTGTTCTCAACGGGTGTGCATGATCTATCGGAGCTGGCATCGGTACTCTTGGCATCTGTTCCTTTCAGCCATGACATAATACTTGATTTTTGCGAGGTATTCATTTTCGGTCACTTGTTTTGTTGGCGAATGTGGCGCTAAACTCTGTCTCTGAACACTCAAGCATTAGCGCGCGCTGTATCGATGTAGCTAAGTACGTAGGCTGCGTATTTGACATACAAACTAATTTTATTAAAATAGAAAATATGAAAACCCATCTCAAGCTTTCTGAACCCGATTAAGTAAATTACAGATAAAACTATTTTTAATTCCCAGTTTTTCAGTGCACACAATGAATTTCCAGGGTCATCTGGCATACCACCTGGGGGTGGTACGCGTACCACAGTTTGAGAACCACTGCATGGGGTTTAATTCAAAGTCCCTGAAACAAAAAACAAACAAAAGGCATCTGTACATACTGATCTGTTTTGATCTGGTTTTCTTTTCATATCTTAATTCGACTGGAATAGTGGCAGTTTTTCAAAGCTGCATTTAAGCTTTAATTCACACCTTTTCAGATGTGTGCCAGTGCTTGGAATTTACATTTATTCCTTTAGGTCTTTTTTTTAAATTAAGTTCACCACCACAGTGACTTCTTTCCGTTTAGAAACATGCTGTGAGTGACTAGCATATGGCAATGGTGATATTCATTGCATCCAAGATTTCGTATCCTGCATTCAAATCCTAACAGCGTCTTCCATCGATTTATCCTGTGACCGTGACCGAGCTCTTGATCTCATAGTGATCTCATTTCCACACCGGTGAAATAGCCTTTCTTACACAAGATTGCTGTTCTTCAATAATTCATCTTGGACAAGTGAGCAAAGTCTAATCTTCCCGACACAGTATAGCATAATTCTTCAGTTCCCTTGTGATGACCCGCATCATTTTTCCATCAGCTTCATTGCTCAAGGTCCCTTCTGAATGGTTCGGTAGGACACTGTTTAATATAGAAGTGTCTGATTTCCTTGATAGCCATTATGATCTACGTGTTTTAGGATCGAAGCTGGATGAATGTGAAATGCATTGACATTAGCATTGACAAGAATGTTCCTGGAAGATACTAGACACACTGGCACTTAACTGTTGTTTAAAGGTGTGTGACTTCAGTGGAAATTAAATGGTTGGAAAAATTCCTTTGAGGAAACAATCTGGAAGCACCTGTGTTCAGCCCAGTCCTAGTCCTAGTGTCGATTCTTTTCGATTTCTCTTTTAAAATACAGCCCATTCTTTGTATATCCATTATTCACGCAAGGATGATGCTGTGTGAAGCCCGGAGGTTCTCTGAAAGCAGCTATCTCTGCATTTTGTCTTGTACCAATGGGACTGATGGAACGTATTTTTTCTGCTTTGGCTTCAGGTTTTAGCTCATCTGTATGGAGAATGTAGGAGTGCTTGCACCATGAAAAGGCTTTCATTGCTATACTTGCACAAGCAAAGGTGATAATGCCTATCATTTGGAATAACCTTATTAGGTAGTCCATTTTGTTGAATATTAAAGTTCTCAATTTTCATGAGCTATCCCTGATTCATTCCAGTGAGCAGTAGTAATGCATACAGTTGGTTGAATGTCCCCAACTTCATAAATACCTATACAGTAGATGTTACACCAAATAGATTTGTGAGTGACCAGTTTAAATGCATGGTGCCAGTTCTCTTCTGCGCTATGGTTTCTTTCTTTGGTTTGTAATTACCACTGCTTTCATACCTTAATTCTGGAGTAATCCCTTTTTAGCGCCTACATATATTATTATGGGATTAGATGTAAAATGCGTCCATTACTTCCATTACTTACAGAAGTGGGCAAAATATTCTGTAACATTGTGTTCAAATAGAAAATCTCTGTCAGACATTGTAGTAGTTTTCAAAAGTCTTTCATGCAAAGGTTTGGCCATGACAAACACAGAATCACTGACAGTTACTTCCAGGCATTCTTTTTCTAGTCCATTCATTCCCTTCTAATTAATTGCTTTATTAATTATAATTATGTTAATTGTTGTTTCCATAACAATGTTATTAGATGAAAATGTGGTCAAATGGAAGTAAACAATAAATGTTTGGATTTTTTTCAAATATAGACAAAAACATGGCAAACCCATGATATTGGTTTTTTTTGGTAACCTCGCAACAGGGTCCAGTATTGGCTCTCGGGACCATGCCTGGTTTTGCTGTGGCCATGTTCTCATCGGAGCACAGCCTTGTCCATTGCTCCTGGCAGAAAGGAGAAGCCAAACAGCTTAAAGCGTATAGCACAGAGCGAGATTTGTGTTTTCCGTTCCAGGGAATGACCATCCGGCCTCTGGTGGACCTCTTGGCAGTAAAGAAGAAACAGGAGACCAAGCGATCCATCAATGAGGAGATTCACACCCAGGTAACAGGCTGAATTGACTGGCCAACAGCTAAGGAACTTAATCCTCTTGTAATTGTTGTGTAGGTCGCTTGTGCAATATGCCTTTGTCCATAGTTTGAGTGGGATGGCTGGAAAGCTGAAATTCAGGAAGTGCTTCTGTTGACATGTTCCTATGAAACGGGCATTGCGCCTCTCGCTTAAACAAACTTTTCGTGCGAGTTACCTTCCATTGTTAGAAGTGGTTTAATTGTCTGGTACAACACAGAATAATGAAAAGGGGGGACACATTCTGCGGTAATGGCCTACGTGTAGGATTTCAGTTATAAGGATTCACTTACCTGGTATTTAATACTCTGCCGGTGTTTGCACTTGAATACTTTTGTTTCAGAGTATGAAATGGCTAATTCAAAGTTTTTCAACAATTCTAATATTGTAAATGTGTTAAATTTTCATGATATTGTTTTGTCGATGTACATACACACATTACTTTCCCCAAAACAGACTCTTAAAAGTAAAGTTTTTATCTTGCTGACATGCTTTAAAATAGAAACTTTAAAACAGCAGGTGTCAGGATGATATTATAGCGACGACATCTATCAAGGAATAGGAGGTAGTTAGAAAACCTGGTCTTGGAACAGATCCTGGTGTAGTGAGAGAAGGGGGCAAGTAGCCCAGGGAGGAGGTGGATGATGCAGAGATTTAGGAGGCATAGTGGGTCGCACTAGAAATGGGTTGAAGAAACTCAAGTAGGTAGCTGCATCAGCATGCATAGGCTGCAATGGAACGGTAATGGTTTATTCCAAGAAAAGAGACACAACGTTTCGACTGTGGAGCCTTTTTCAGCTGTTTTTCCACCTTGACGTATCTACTGTACCTACTTCAGCTTTACTTTGCAACTTTTTTTTGTTCATTTTTGGAGCTTTAGCACAACTTTTGTATACCCATATATTAATAAGACAGGTCCCAGTCTGTTACCTACAGTATGAAATGTTGTCTGGATTTGAACCCTTCTTGTTCTCATCCTCCCCAGTTCCTCGATCACCTCTTGACCGGGATAGAGGACATTTGTGGACACTATGGGCACCACCATTGGAAAGACAAGTATGTTTGCCCTTGCTGCCTCTACACAGTTTGAGCTAGGGAACCTCAAAAGAAAAGCCCTCAGAACCTCAAAGGAAAGTCCATCTGAATTAGACTCCTGAGTGGCCCAGCCAGTATGTGTGCTCTGCCTGAGCCTGTAGTCCAGAGGCACCAGGATTCTGGCCTGGGCCATCCCAGGAGCCAGTCTCTAAGAGTTAGCAGAAGTGGCACTTGGGAGGGGCTTAACTTTCATATGTTTTATTAACATTCAGTGGGGTTAGTCTTGAAACCCAGTCTAATACCAAATGCTTTTAAATCTACAAAGATGCTTTTATAATAAACATAAATGAGAGTTTGAGTTCTGAAGCTCAGCATTTTGCGTGGGGTTCCATAGATATACACGTTAAAGGTGAGCTCAGCTTGAGTGAAAGACACAAGAGAGAGGGGTACTCAGGGATCAGGATCTGGTAAGGGTAATCTAAGCAGTTGAGTGATGTGCCACAATTTTCCAGCAGTTCTTCTTTCAGGCTGGCGAAATGGAAGAAGAGCTGTTGTTTGCATTTTAACTTGCAGATATGAGCTGCTCACAATTCTACTCCACTTTACCACGTTCTCTACACAGCTCTGCACAGCAGTCAAAGTCACTTCCACGGGTGCACTCAGTTCTGTGAAACAGCTTTTATTCTCCTCAGGGAGGGACAAAAATTGATCTTTTGAACGGTGATAAGCAAATTGGAGGATTTGCGTGAACACACGAGCTCCTCCAGTCTTTTGTTTTCCCCAGAAATCATTCCAAACTGCATGTTTCACAAACCCGAACTTGTCACGCCCTGAAACTGGGTTCCCGACTTTCGACACCGGCGGTTTCAGTGCAGTCCTGCTGATGTTCACGTGCGTGAGCGTGCCACCCTGAAGGAGGTAGCATGGGTGGATCGGGACGACACCCAAACTGATTTGCACTGTGTGTCTCTTTGAAAGGCTGAACCGCTTCAATAAGAAGTACATAAAGAAGTGCTTGATCGCGGGCGAGAGGTCGAAGGAGCCCCAGCTGATCGCCTTCTACCACAAGATGGAGATGAAGCAGGCCATCGAGCTGGTGGAGAGTGGAGGGATGCCCAAAATCCCCTCGGCCGTGTCCACCGTCTCCATGCAGTAAGGACACGCACTCTGACCTCATTCCTACCCGAGTATCCATTTTGTCCCTTAGTATTTTCTCCTCTCTCCGTTTTTGTCCAGCTCAACATCCAAATCTCTGGTTACGTAGGAAAGCTCTGCTTTCTCTGTTGTTTCTTGCTCAGTTTACACCAGGACGTTTAAGGTTACTTTCACAAAATGAGACGCACCTTTGGGCAGAAGCAAAAAGCTTGAGAAATTTCTCCTCAAGCCCTCACCTCAGTTCCTGCCTTGTGTGCAGCTTCAGGGATGCTCGCCCTATAAAGAACACGGATGTGCGGAAAACCCCATTTTGTGTGATCCATTAGTTGACAGACCTGAATCTGAAAGAATAATGTGTTTAAAGTTTAACCCAGGAGCAGTAAAACTAGTTTCATTACATTTTTTTTGTAGTCTGAACAGAAAGAACTTCTACAAGTAAGTGTAGAAACATCCCTTTACTACAACAGCAGGCTCCTCATACAGTAAACACCCCCATGGATACTGGAATAGTTAATTTTTTCTTATACAGTATGTGAATTCTGTCCAGGGTTCTGCTAGCTCACCTTAGGAGGGGAGAAAATAGGTTTTCAGTCCTTGGACAAATTACACATCCCTGAAGCTCGTCTCTGCAGTACATCAATTATTTTAATGTGTCTGCATTTCACAAAAAAAGCTAATTGAAAGTTTTAAATTAGCATCCCAGTGTAAAATTTCCTTTCTTAGACTTTGAGTTCCGCAAAAGCATAATAAGCGCTATTCAGAGCACATTCTTTATGCTGTACTTTGATAGCTTCTAAGTTGAATTGTTAAATACCTGTCTTTTAGCTTACATTGCCATTAGGTACATTTTAGCATAGTCGTTTTCACAAATCCCTCTTTAAACATCTCACTTGAGAAGATTACAGTGCCATTAATGTACATTTGAAATGCAATTATACAGTACATGCTAAGGTAAAGGTTCAATAGATTTATTAAAGGAGGAGAGTAAATCAATGCAAGGTGTATTTCATGTACAGTTAGGAGGCAGTTGTCTTGTTCGTTTTGAAGGCTGTTAAAGAAACCACCTTATCAGGGGCAGCTAACGTCTTTTCAGAATCTTAATTTCTGAACACACAAATGTTGCCTGAAGATCTTGCAAGCAGGACGTTTTCTTTAGTGTGCTTCCCTGACATTTTTCTATTGTGTAGCTGATCTTTAGTGGATGAGAAATCCGCCCACTTAGTCCTGCTTGAGTAAGAAGCTAGCAGAATAATACAAAAAATCCCTTTTAAATCAGCTCCATTAAAATCCAATCTTTTGTGTCAAAAGTGGCTTAAGATATTTGTCATGAACTGAAAACCAGAAGACTCTCTTCCTGAGGAAATAATTCAAAGAAATATGAATAACTATTTGATTTAATTATCAAATACTGTAACCATGGTGCAGAGAGGCATGTTTTTGTATGACTAAAACAGTAGTAATTGGTCTATACTTTAATTAAAGTACTTCCCTTCTGCTGGCTGTAATGACATTTGGTCATCTGCCAGAATCATTTATCGTAACAGGAAGTGCAAAGACGCAAAGTTTATGTTCTCCCTCGTGTTTTTGACTCATTGAAACATTGTGCCTCTGAGGATTCAGAAACCCTGAGATTTATGTGCTTCATCTTGGAGCTGGGGGTCTCTCTGGTTTAATCCAGAGAGTTTCGAAAGGAAGGAAAACTTTCTTTAAGGAGCTCCACAGCATTGACGATATCCTGTTTTCTTGTACGTGCTTCTAGAAACATCCAGCCCAAGCTGAAGGTTCGTGAGAGAGTGCTCCCGCAGCTTTCGAAGTCACGGGAGGAGGAGATCCGGAAAATTCTACGGACGAACCTTCAAAGGACCAGGCAAAGAGTAAGAAGCGGACGCCTCCCTCACAGAGCAGGAGTGGTGGTTTTGTCAGAGTCGGGCTGGTGTTGGGGCTCTATCCTCCCAGCGTTTTCCCTTAGAGTGTTACTGCATAACTGCCAATATGTCAGCTTTAACGGTTCTTTCTTCTTTACTTTGTTTTTGTTTGAGTAAGTTCCCATGTTTGCATGCGGATTCCAGTCTTTTGAGGTTGGGGCCTTTTTCTGTTTTAAGCGGGTGAAAACAACTATACAAAGAAAACCGTAGATCTGCGATTTAATGCGCTTTGGCCTTAATGAGTAAGCAGATGAATGCTGTTTGTTAGCTGTTCAGTTTACAGTCGGGCAGTGAGTAACAGACCACACTTGCTCTGACACAACTGATACAAAAACTCACAGCTTGGAAACTCTGAGCTCTGGTGTGCCAATTTTTTTTTATTCAGGGTATTTCTCCCCTGAGTCCTCCGAATCAAAACTTAAACAGCCAGAACTTTGAGAGAACCGCTGTCGCGGGTCCTAGGTCCTTAAGACCTGGGCAAGCCTCAGTCTTAATGCCTGTACGCTGGGAACAAACCAGCTTAAATGTGTTTCTGCTGCTTTTCTTTTGGTCTGGTTTTAGAAATCCAAGAAATGGACTGCAATTACAGTCCTGCAGCATAACCACAGCAGTTTCTGTCCCTTTTGAAGCTATTTTGTTTTTAGGTCATTTCAAATGATCTAAAACTGCAGTTGTGTATACGACTGCTATCTGGTCCTGGCTGTGTTTCTATTCTTTTATTGTGTGTTTTTTCCAGAGGGTGGAGGTTGTTTATTTTCTTTGCAATTGTGCATTTCCTTGCTTATTTTGCCTCTTGTGTTTCCAAGCTATATTCTTGTGATTTTTGTTTGTTGTTTGTGCGTGGTGCTGCCAGGGCAGGAGTAAAAGGGCTTTGTATTGGTTATGTGTTCCAGCTGCGGTCCTACAACAGACACACACTGGTGGCAGACCCATATGAGGATGGCTTCAGCCAGCTTTTAATACGGAAACAGAGGGCCATGCAGCTGGAGAAAAGGGTATGTTGGAGGACTGTCCAGAGTCTGATTTAGTTTGACTGTTAGGAAGATTCAAGATAACTAGAACATGAGCTTTAATATACTTCTGTTTCATAGTGTAAACCACGCTGTGGGATTCAGTGATTGTATCAATTAAAAACATGGCGGATAATATTAATTAAACAGTGTTCAATTTTACTCTTGTAATGGAAAATGAGATCCTCAGTCCATCACATATTTAGTACTTTTAATGCCAGAATATTTAGACTTGCGATCAGAAGCTCTTGGCTCATCCCATGCAGTATATCTGGCCAAGTTTATTAGCATGAGTGATTACTGATTGGATAGTCCACAAATGCCATAGTGACTTCTGGTTTTCAGATGATTTTCTGGCATTCGTCGGTGCTGTCAGGTTCTTAATTATTCTAATTACAGTATGTGATCAGTCTACTAATTTTTTTTTCTTCCCAAGTCTTTAACAACTGAGGATTTGGAGACCAACATTGGACTCTGGGCCTGAACACTTAATGACTTTTTTATTACACACATCTAGCAAGAGATATTCAGAAAAAACTTCACTGGCAATAAAGCAATTTTGATTCGATGTTTATGATTTTGTTATTATAAAATGGTACTGCTGTAGTATTTTATGTGAGACTTTGTGAAATGTTTCTGAACACTATTTTTTCTATTATTGTTTAATTGTCTGTTCACAGCAATAGCTCTTGTACCGCATGGTGAGAATGAAGAAGAGTATTCTGGCCATGTGGTATGTTGACCCTGCCCATTCTACCAGCTCCCCGGTGATTGACAGGAGAGTTGGCACTAATTGGAGGATTGGTGCATCTCTCACTGACATCACTAAAGAGCAGCAGATACTGGAGTTGCTGTTTAGCTGGTGGGACAAATTCCAAATCCCACACTTTCTCGGTTTGCCAGAAAGTACTTTTCACCTTCACTATGGAGTTCCTTGAGTTTTCAGACACCCAGCTTATGTAACTGTATTTCAGTTGGTACTGATCAGCACAGGTGCAGTACCCAAACCAGTTTGCGTGCCAATATATGATCAGGTCTTATATTTTGAATGGGTTCTTTTATTGTTGTTCCCGGTAGGAAAACAAACAGACTAAATAAATTATAGACTAAAACACTCTGACTTTTGTGTTCCAGATGAACAATTATCTCACTGTGCCAGCTAATCAGCCAGATTCTCCTACCATGAACAGAGCCAGGCTGGCCTCAGGTATGTTTCCAGATTACATAGCCAGGCTGTTTTGTTATCAGGTTTTACTCAACAGCAGTTTCCAAGCCCTAAGGAAGTCAACCCCAGCTGTTAAGCATAAACCGATTTTCAATTAAGGCAAAATCTTGTTATTTGTGAGAGGAGATGAAAATGTTTTTTCTTCTTCTTTACTGACACTGAATCCACATTATGTAAGAGTTTAGTTCTGATCACCAACCTGTCTCTCTTTAAATGTCCTAACATTACAAAATAATGAACTGTTGGAATTGCATTAGCTCAGTCGTCTTAGCAGGTGCTTGTAGTTGGACTATGATGTATTGGCACAAGAGTATCGGAGAGCAGGGCCTCCATTTTGTCACATACAAGAAGGTTCAGTAAATTGGTAAAGGGGATTAAGGAAAGATAGGAGTTGAACCAGTGACTGGTAGCGAGCCTTTCTGTTCTGGACAGAACCTGGACCACCTACTCTCATATTATGCTTTATATGAAAATAAGTGCAGTGCACTGGTACAAGGTAAAAAAAACTGTGTAGGATAAAGCACATCACTGGCTGTTATCCATTGTTGACAATACATAGTAAATACCACAGAAATAATTTCTATATTCTTCATAGCAGCTGTTTAAATGACAGGGTGAGCATTTTTGTACTTTCTTTCTAAGCTAATGAAAATCTGAAGAGTGCTTAAAATGGGATGAGCACTCATTGCCACCCTTCGTGGTCTTCCCATTGTCAAGAAGGATCCGGAAAAACCCGGAAGAAATCCAGAGAGGAGCAAAGCAGACTAATTTTCGGGTTCAGAGCTGAAAGTGTGAGGGCAGGCTGAAGGAACTTCCAAAAGAGCCGAAAGAGACTGATGCTATAATTGGCAAAGAAAGAAGATAAATTGACCCCAATTAGCTTGAGAAAAAGATCACCTTTCAGTATGCCAGGACATACATGGACAGATTAAAGTTCTCCTTCCATACTAGACAACATCTCTTATTGTTCACAGGTTTAATATTCCTACATCATCCAGGCTATGCATGCTGGGGTCTTTCAAAGCTTTCGACATCAGAGCCCCATTTCTTACTTTCAGAGAGCAGCTGTCAAAATGTGAACTTAGTGACTCCGTGAAAGATTATGTAGGCATACATGTAGATAGAATGTTTTCATTGCAACTCGTGTGAATTCGGGAAAACCTGGGGTGGGATTGTGTGCTAGAAGACGCTTGTCGTGTTCGCGTACGGGCAGAGGCGGCCTGCTGAGCCCGTTTTCATCGGGGACGTTGCTCCTCTCCCTGCTCTAGACCCGCAGACGTACAGCTCGAAGTCGAAATCCAATGACCTCCCGGCCATCAAGGTAGACCTCGCCTCCCCTCAGTCCCCAGACCACGTCACCCTGGCAGACGAGCGGACGAAACGGCCGGAGGAGGACGACCAGGGCATCGTCATGAAGGAACCGGGGGGCAGGGAGGAGCAGGAGAGCGGGAAGGACCAGCGCCTGCTGCGTTGCCTTAGTGACCCAGGGCCTAATGCCGACGAGGAGGAAGACGAGCCCTTTTTGCCTTAGGCCTCCCCGTCTCCCGCTCCCTGTATTCCTGTCCAGTCATTCCCTTTAGGTAAAGCCAAAACTACGACAAAATGAACCAAAAAAAAGTTACTTTTTTTTATTTAAAAAAAAATCAATCCTGTTCCAGCCGTACAGCAACGGCGGTATCGAAAAACCCAGGAACTATGCAGAACCAAAGGCGTTTGCGGTTTATTTTAGCAGGACCTTCAGAAACCAAGAGATTTGGAGCGTTCTGGGGGCTGGGTTGTTGGTTTTCCAATTTGTTTTTTTTTTGTGTGTTTTTAACCAGAAGGGATAAAAATGGGACACAGAGCCTTTCTTCCACCACACTCCCCCCCACCCCCTCCGGCTCCCTCTCTCCCTCTCTCTCTCTCTCGTTTTGTGTCGGGACACTCCAGGCTGCTACCAGGAGCAATACGAAGCAATGACAGAGCAAACTCCCCTCCACTTTTCCCGCTGAGATCTGGTCCAAGCTGAGCTAGACGGTGTGCGGACTCTGGAGGGGAGGCAGTGTAAATAGCCACCTCATCCATCACCGAGACATTTTATACAGTTTTTTCCGTTTCTGAAGCAATACAAGTCCCAGAACTGCTGTGGAGCGTTCCAATGCAGTCCAAAAATAAACTGCTTCTACCATCCTACAACAGAAGGTCTTGTGCTACATGGAACTTCAGAGGCGTCTAGACTGGTGTTGGCAAAGGTTAATGTAACTGAACGCTGAGAGGTGACTCATACGGTTGAGTCCTCTCTCATATTTGCCTCAGTGCACAGTTTTTTTTTTTGTTTTGTTTTGTCAAAGCATTAGTACAAGGCTACATCCAAGAAGAAAGGCCACGGCTGTGGAAAAGAGGGGCAGATTCATTGCTGGACCAAAAAGCCGTGCCGCTGTCTTGCTAATCGGTCATTTCAGTGTTCCATTCTTGATACAAAGCTTTGAATTTGTTTTAGTGTCTTAATTTGTAACCAAAGAAAGTTTTAAGTTCTCAGCTTTAAGTAACCAGGGGTGAGCAGGTACTGTATCTGTATTTCGAGCAGTTATTTCAGGTGTCCTTAACGGAGTGAATGTGCTCTGTAGAGTCAGGCAACTGAGCAGGTCTACTTGAAAGCTGTCACTCTTGTTTTTTGCAGTCCTTTGCCCTCCATTTAAAAGGAAATGTCAAGATGTTAACACAAAGGCCCAGATTAAATCAGAACCTTCTTTTGAGGCACGAGTCACAGACCCCTGAACCCTGAACCTGAGTGATTCGCTCTGTTCAGAGGGCTGGCCAAGTGGCTGGTTTGGAATTTCTAGTTGAGGAAGGTTGGTTTACGCCGGGCCTAGTTCCATGTCCTTTGTGAAGATTTTGAACACAATTTGTCGAACGTTTAGGGCTCTGTGCGCTCAACGGCTTGTTTCCTTCACAGACTGTTTTTGTCATTGATTTTTAGCATCCCTTTAAAAATGTGGCAGAGATAAGTGTGTCAGATGGTTTGTTCATAAATTTCTTAGGAACTAAGTATTGGGACACAGCAAATCAATGGAAATGTCCTTGTTATAGGAAGCACTTCCAAATGTATTGCCATACCAGTAATCTCCATACTGCGGTATTATACCATTCCCTACAAGCTCTAGCTAATTTGTACATTGTATTGTGCTTTTGAAAATGTAAGAGGCCTAAATACTTCCTAGGTAGGAGAAGAAAAATGTAATCTGGTATCTGCAATTAAATTAGTGATTTAAGAGGCTTGTATGGAATTGTTAGGCAATTATATAGATTGAAAGATTGTGTATGTCTTAATGTTTTGTCCCTGTTGCTCTCCAAGCATTGTAACTAGATTTCAATCATTTACATTTCTTACAGCTGCAATACATCATTCATATTGGGTCAAGCAAGTTAGACAGACCCGTTCCATGTCTTTTTTTTATGGTCTTGAAATTGAGATTTTGGTTGTGTAATTGAATCTCTCCAAATTGATTTGGAGGTCTTAATAAGAGAATACTAATCTACCTTTGGCAGTAGCTACCTGCACATATGGCACTGAAAAAAAAAACAAATACTACTTTGCGATTGTAATTTTTTTTCATGTGCAATTAAAGCAATATATATTTTTAAACAATACTAATATGCGAAACTCACTGTGCTGGTATTTTATTTGGAAGCAGTGTTTTTCTTTTGAAAAACCACTAGGAGATCAAATTAACTCGTGTACAGGACTGCGTTGGATACTTGCTCTCTCGCAACAGGTCGATGAACAGATTGTAACTGAAGATGTGTATAATAACATCAAGATACTTTGCATATAAATCCCTGAATTCCTATCTATGCAATATGTTTAAATATATTTTAAAAAATCATATTTTAAGAAAATCTGTAATATATGCTCGGATTATAATATGGATGATAAAATTCCTGTTTGAAACCAATTTCCTATTCGAAATTAATTAAGCTTCGGTATTCTCCTCTGCTGTAAACGGTTTTTTTTCATCTTTTGGGGTTGTTGAAGATTTACTTTAAGAAATTATTCCCTGAAAATGGGACGAAACTGTCAGTATAAATGGTATACTTTGTTTTTGTAAAGAAGACGACGTCTGTGCCTGTCTTTGACGCGACAAACTACAGAGCAAGCGCCATTTCGTCTTGAAATCTGGGCTGGCGAGACTCTGCGCTTCTGCCTGTGTCTACGGTCATTTTATTTCGTGGTTTGCCATTCGTTCCTCTAAACCAATTTGAACGTCCGCGTAGCATGTGGTAACAGAGCGATCGATTGGGACTAATTTTACTTTTCACATGAGGCTCCAAAGTCACCGATGTTCACCGCAAGTTTGATTTTATTAAGCCGTGTGCGTCGCGGTTTAGATTTGACCTCCTCGCGTTTCCTCAGTCGGTACACTGGAATGCCGCACGCTGTCGTTAGATTATCGCTCATCACTTACCGTTTTGTTTCCATGTTACTGTTTTCGGATGGTCGGGGTAGAGGTCAGGTGATCGAAGCGCGTTTTTTTTAAAACCTGAAGACTTTTAAACGGTGTAGAAATTGGTTACCGCATTGGAGAAGTTCATAAACCCTGTTTTTGTGAAAGGTAGCTTGGAATTCTATAATCTGTTGGCAAACGCGCGTTGGAAGAGTCTCATCCTCCTGTGTGGTGCGTGTGAGTGTGGCTGAAGAAGAAATGAATTCAAAATGCGTTGCTTCTTTTGGATGTGCAAATCTGATCTTTCATCTGTTGAATATGATGGTCCTGTGCCTGGAGACCATTTTCAGGACCTGTCAGGGAAGTTGGTCTGAACTGATATGGCCAATCACAGTGACCAGAGGCAGTGAGCACTTTTCATGCCAGATTTGACATGTGGCTTAATACTGGGAGTCCTTTGTAGTGGAGGACATCATTCATATCCAATCTGGTCGATTTTTGTTTTCATTACATGTTATATGCCTTTAGGAAAGAGACAATGTTACTTTTCTAGTTTTTGTTCTAAAGGAAATCTGAAGATGAAGCCATATTTAGGAAAATATTGGGATTTTTTTTTTGCACTGGTGCTATGCATAATTAATGTTTTAGCAACATTTAAAAGGAATTACAATAAACTCAGATGTTTTAATATTTTAAAATTTACAACTGTATTTTACTGGGTTACTACTACTACATCTTAGATGTTTTTCTATAGTCCATTCGTTAATTTGCATTGCTCTGCCTTATTGGTATTCATATCAATTATGAAATTGGATTAATTTGGTCTGTATGACAAGAAATATGTCACTTTTTTTTTTGGGGGGGGGGGTTGTTAAATGGGGGTTCCCAGCACCCCATCACTCCACAGCTGTGTGTTTCTTGTGAAAATGTGGGACCTGTGAGCTTATTCTTAACAGAACAGTGCAGTTCTGTCCGTTTTGTGTGCTTTAGAGTTTCTGTACTGTTCAGCCATTACCTCAGTGCACAAGGCTGGAGTCACGAGGTGTCTGCTGGCTTTAGTTTTGATGGTTTTTTTTTAAAGGATCTTTCCTTTATATTAACCAAATTGTGCTTTGATAACATTTGGTGTTTCTTATCCAAATGTTTCTCATTACAAACCAAGGGACTTTGGTCTTACTTTGACCGATTTGAGGAAAGTTCACTTCTGCGGTAATGTCCAGTTTCAACTCCTTGAACTCCTCAGGCACCAATAAACCCCTTTTCACACCCTTCCCTTTCACGCCCAGCCCTGCAGCAGTGCTGGGTTTTGAAATGGAGTTATCCTTTATCAGAAACACTACTGCTTTGCAAGATTAGCGATGATAAACAGGCCAAAGGTTTGAGGTTCCATCATTGAGGACAGTCCGTCTGATGACCATCCAGCTTGGGTCCGAATAATATTTGCCGAATGTGGTTAAAAAAAAAAAAAGAAGGAAAATGTGCTTTTGGTTTCTGGAGACCCATGACCGTCAAATTGTACGAGATCATGCCGCCACTCCCCCTTCTGTTCCTTCGGGGTGACCTCACTGGTGAATATTAAGACCCTGGATAAGCGACCCGAGCGTTGTGCCACAGTGAAATGTCGGAGGACTGGATCGTGGCACAGTGTGAGTGTGTGATGGGGAACCACTGTCCACCTGTTTCCTGATGAAGTCTTGAGATAATTACCCAATAATCCCAGCCTCCAGCTTAATCTCCAGGCAAAACGAGAAAATCTGTCGACAGGACGCAACTGTGATTTCAACAGAAAGGCAGGACAGATAGTACCCAGCAGGTTGAGACCAGATGCAGAGTAAACCTTATGGATTTTCAAACCATCTGCCTCATAAGGTAGACTGGACTTTTTTTTACTTGAACGTTGTCCGAACGCGAAATTGCAAATCTAACCATCTAAAAAGGCTGTGCAATGTCCGAGGACCGTGTTTTCCTGTCCCTGTGTATTTAAGGACATGCGTGGGAATTGGAACCAGCAGCTGAAGGTACTGTTCCTTCTCCTAGGCGTGCAACTTAAACACCCAGTTTGGGCCACACCCTCTCTAGTCCTGCCACAGATGCACAACCTTGTCAGTATGAAATTGTGCTTTATCTTTCTTTTTCTGGGGGTTTGGTGTTCTTTGAGCGATGTGCAAACAGAGCATACTTTGCAATGAAATGCACTTTCTTCTCTATTTTTTTATATGAACTGTTGTAAATTAAAATGAAAATGCTCTGTAATCACTACTAGCCAGTGCACACAAGTGTCTACTAGCATAGCTTCAGCATTCCATTAATGTATAGAGAGTCTAATGTACTGTAATGGTTACATGAATATACAAATTAAAGTTTTAGTTTATAAAACGTGTCTGTGCAATGTTTTCTTTGCTAGTGTGTTGGCCTTATTCTGATGACATTTTCATAACCAGTTTTACATGTTTAGTTTCCCAGCTGCTGTAATAATATGCTATATATCAGTTTTGTAGACTGACTGACATAGGGGGTTTGAAACAGGTTTGCTTTATAGGTAACTGCAAAACATCATTACATTTTGAAAATGCACTCCTGATAGGAAAACAGATATTCTTCCCTTAGGAAATGAGTGATTTATGTGGAACAAGTAACTCACCTGCCAAAGGTTTGAAGATGTAGTTTTTATTGTAGTATATAAGGTATCCAATTTTTCTCTTGTTCACAAATACCATAACAAAATTTGGAGTAAATTCATTTCTAGATGTAATTTAGGGTGTAGACCTGACTGAGACATTGACGCAATCCCATATCCCAGAGTATTTCAGAATCTCTTGGATTCAGTACCAGTTTCTGAAAACTCAGTCTCCCTATCTCTTCAATATAACTATGCACCAATCATTTGCAGTATACTGTAAACATCCTAACTCTGGTTCTGAGGAACCACTATCTTCTGGACTTCTGGATTCAAGTGAGTTATAGATTACAGGCTTATTGATTTCAATTATGTATGTGGGGCATATTAAATTCAGTTTTTTCACCCAATTTCTGAGTTGGAGAACTGACCTTCTTGTCTAATGGACCTCTACAGAAGGAAACTAAAAGCACTCCTAGTCATCCACACCTCATCCTTTAGTGATAGTCTATTGAGAGCTATATAGAGTAGTTGGAAACAGGCATGCGCAGTTTAAAGAGAGTGTTAAAATTCACCATGATGAAGCTGTAGGGAGCAATACAGAGTAATTTGGGACTGAGCGCTGCAATGACTTTCCCAAAAATCCAAACAAGCAAGAAGATCATTTGAAGTCATTCATGAGCATGAGAGATTTAGAGCTCAGCTGCAATGAAATTCTCTTCTCATGTAAAGAAGGCTCCGTTTTAGAAATCCTCTCCTCAAAGGAAGACTAAGAGGGATCTTGATTCAAGTACTCGGAACCCTTAAATCAAGGCAGTGGACAATAAACTGGAACACGCACCACAGTCTACAAGTGAAAGGAAACAAAAGAGCAATTAGGACCGCAAACAGGCGGATTGGGGAAGTTGGGAATGAATTACAGAACCAAGATATTGAAGATGCTACACCAGGTTATTGAAGACACTGCTGTACATGATCACTGACAGGACACCTGTAAGAGAAAGGGAAAGCCAGCCTGTCTTATCCATGTTAAAAGGATAAGTCTGAAGTCCTAGAACTATATTTCATACTTCCTGCAGCCTGTCCCTGCCTGTGGTGTCCTGTCACGTAGATACTGCCAAAGATTGTCAAGGGCAGGCATTATGCTCTTGAAAAAAAAGATTCAGCCAGTACCACAGCAAATATTAATCTATTTCAAGGGGCTGTGTTCCTTGTGCTGCTACTGTATGCACTGAGATGTAGGGCCAGAACCACTATGTACTTTCCACTAACTCATTAGAGATGTGTTCACTGTATAAAAGCAGTAGAGTAAGGTGAAATCATAGCACAGGCCTGGGAGAGTGTGGTAAAGGCTGATTGCCCATGCCCATGGTAAGCACACATCTCATAACGTTTTGTCTAGAGACTGTACATGTGCTGCACTAGTCTCCCAGTGTTAAATAACAGCCAAGAACACGTTCTTTTTTTGTCGAGACATCCACCAGTAAATCTTCATCGCGTTCTTCAGATGTGAAATAGAGTAGTCAACTTTACAAAAAGCTGCAAGTGTTATCCTTTGACTTTGAAACTGACAGATCTAGGGTCCTGGGCTCGATTCCGTACTGGGGTGCCTTTTGTGTGGAATTTGCATGTTCTTCCTGTTTTCAACAGATGCCCCATTTTCCTTCAGATACATTTTAAGTCGCGAAGGTGTCTATTTACCTGCTTCTCACTTGTTATTTACCAGCCTGTTTTAACAGAGGACAGCTATTTAGCTGTACCCAAAATGTTACTTACAAATGTGTTGCTTTGATTACTGTTTAGCCTCCTTGTGTACAAGTACAGAGAAATGCTTTAGGATCACTTCCCTGGGACGCTGGTGTGGTAGAACGAAGCTCATTTGTTTTGTGATCAGAGTGCCCTTTCATTATTGTGCTTTATAGCCTGGTTGTAGACGTTAATTTGCCTGCTATTGGTGGGACCAACCAATGCTCATCAGGTTGTGAAGGGTTTTTTTATTTCTACACATAAATCACTGAAACACTTTTCAGAGTTTTAAAAAAGCTTTTGTTGCAACTGTTAAGAAGGTGGCAGAAGCCTAGTGTCACATACTGTACACAGGTTGCCGTCCCATGGTGAAAAAAGCTTTTGTCTTTGTGATTAAGTCAGTTACGTTTTAAAGAAAAAAAAACGTAATTGCACCTAATTTGCTTAAACTTGTAATAACTGAGGCTGCCAAGTTATAATGGCCCCCCCTGGAGTACAAGTTGGAATTCACGTTAATGGACTATAAGTAGCAGCTCTGTATTAGTTATAATAATTAAATTTTGTGGTTACAGTGGTCAATTTTGTGGTTACTACTTTTACTGTAGTTCATTAACCTCGCCACCTGAAGAACACAATCTCCTTCACGGTTTAGAGTACAAGCCGACTCAAGCTCGTTGACCTCTACTCCTGTTATTTTGTGTTTTCACCAGTAGGGGGGAGTATTGTATAAGTGAAAGGAAACGTTTACCTCACCTCATGTTTTGTTTTCTGTTGCTAATTTTATTTGGTTTCCAGTTAATTAGTCAGCCATAATTAACTGTATTAGAACAGCTTCGGCGGTTTCATAACTACAGCAAATTTCAAGCATTATCCTTCGTAAAGATTTTAATAATCTTGTGTGTATGGTGCCCAAGAAGGAACACATTCATCTGCTGAACTTTTAATAGCCTCATACAAAACTATGTAAAATACAGATGAGGATACAAAACTGAGAACAGTGTAATATTTTGTTTTCTTGTTTTTTTATTCGTGTTCATGCCCTATAATTGCAGGGCTTCTTTTCATCTAGTATCTAGATAGTCATTTCATGTAGGATCTCCTTCAGTGACACTGAATGGGTTCTTTGCTGTTTAGTTCTTTATTTCTTCTTTGTTATTTAATGAGCTGTCTTTTGCAACAGTATGCACCTTAAGAAGAGGCTTATTTGTTCAACACAGATGGTATGCTATACTTTTGACTACTGAGGTGTGAAGGTATGGGAAACACCACCAAACATTAAATGGAGAAAGCCCAAACATATCAGTATTTTGCAAAGGAACAAGTAAAGGTTTATTCCTTGCTGCAAAGAGAAGAACAAAGACACAACGTTTCAGCTGTGGAGCCTTCTCTGGGTGCGTCAGTTCACAAAATGGTGTGTTTTTCTTCTCTTTTCAGCATGGAATAAACCTTGATTGTTCCTTTGCAGCCTGCGCATGCCGATGCAGCTACATACTTGAACTATATCAGTATTTTGTCATTTGGCCCTGATATTCATGGACAATCTGGAACACAGACTCATACTAACAGCTGAAAGCCTCTTAAAACACTGCCTCTTAAAGCCTCTTAAAACACTGTGTGGAGTTTGTATGGTCTGCAGGTGTTTGCGTGGGTATCCTCCCACAGTCCAGACTGTTAATTGGCCTCTGGAGAATGTGCCCTGGTGTGAGTGTGTGCTTGTGCTCTGTGATGGACTAGTGTCCCGTCCAAGGTGTGCCCATTGGCTTGATTGGGTTAGGCTCCAGCTCCCTCATGACCCTGAACTGGATGAAGTGGTCAGAAAATGGATGGAGCTCTCTCATTTTAGAAACCCAGCTGCTATGCCCAGCCACCATTTCTTAATGCATGGCGCACTTACCTTCCTTACTGGAGCAACTGGCTACAATTATTTACAAGGCTTAGTCTGCAGCTCTTGTCCACGTTCCAGAGCTGATAGTCTCTGCAGACAAGCCGACCACTCCCAGTCTTAAGGAAGTTAACATAATACATATTCATTCCAATAAAGGTCATGGGGCCTGAATATTTTTAGAAAAGATTTGAGTGATGTTGCCCGTTTCCTGCATATCTTTGTCTGCAAAGTGTCCTGTGTTTTAAGAGGCTTTCGATTTTAAATTCAATGGACTGCCATTATCGGAGCTGAAATTCAGATTTTGCTCAATTGTCTACCCAATGTAGCTGCAGGTATGCAAATTCAGCTCCACAACACTTTGCCTTTTTTTCTTTCCTCTTAATTGTTAGAAATGTCTGAGCTCTGCAAATATTTGCCCTGTTTCAGCATCCAGGAGAGGTGCGTGTGTTTCTTTAAGCATTGATCTAGAAAGACTGCAAGATTTATTCCAATTAAAACCTGCTGAGGATGGCAGAGCTTTCTTTGTTGTTTCTGGGACTCATTTCTACAGACAAATAAAGGTTGCAGGATGAGAGTGTAATATCCTGTAATTCAGTGCTGTCCAGTAAGATCCACAGGCGCTCAGGAGTCTGAATTCTTGAGCCATCCTAAACCTCGACCTCAGGCATCACTTTTTATGTTCTCATAAAACGCAAACAACAGGAAGAATGAAAAAATCAATAAAGCAGGTTAGTGAAAGACAGCAGACTAGAGCCAGAAAAGAGAAAGTTGGTGCAGACAGCTCTAGTCTGCTGTCTTTCACTAACCTGCTTTATTGATTTTTTCATTCTTCCTGTTGTTGCCATCGTTCTTGTGCCACAAAAATGGCCAAAAGACTTCCCTTCCACAGGAAAGGAACCTGTTATTCTAGAAGCAGATGACATACTTGCACTTACTTCCACGAGTTTCTCTCGATCCACTCCACTTTACCTGTTAGCCCAGTACACATCGCAGTACACGACCCGTTTAAGGCTCACTCACAAGCTTATGTTCTGGCAATATTTTTCTTTCAAACACATTTCTGTCAATTTAATTCTCCCCGGATCCAGATGTAGATGAAAAAGGTTCCTGTCTCTGTCCTCTTTCAACTGTTAGACATCATGTGTCATGCCTGATCCAGCCGGCAAGCACAGATCAAAAAGAGTGGTACAAGTTGCACGCTTGAAATCCTTTCTTATGATTGTGATATTTTGCAACATCAAATTGCAAAAAAAATCACTTACAGCGTTTAGTTGGCTCTGGAAAGGCATTCTTGTGAAGCTCCTGCTGCTGAGTCAATAAAGGCACATGTTCGGAGAACAGATGGTGGCTTCTCTCCTAGCACTGCTTATTAGTGTCCTGGCTCTGCCCATCCCTTCTCAGCAGTGTGATGGGCTCCAGTCAGGCACGTATCCTTAGCTTCCTGTGCAACAGCAGCACTGTCCTCAGTTTCCTACTGGGCATCAGTGAGCCTTCAATGATGCCCGTGACAATGGCATCACTCCTCCATTTGATACCCACTCTGCTGTAGATGCTGTGGCCATCACAGTGTGGAAAATGGCAGGTGGCTGAGTTTTATGCATTTCAGTAGAAATCAAACAAAGACCTTGCACACTCTAAGTAGGTCCAAGCATCATTGCAGTCAGCCACAGAGAGCAACATTTGTCTGCTTCACATGGGAACAATCAGTGACTGGGGGTTATCAAAAATATAGACTCCAAATTTTACCTTAAGATGTAACAAATCAGTGTTTATATAGACAAGCCACAGAGAAATCAGTTTCTGCCTGAAGTAAAAAAAAAAAGTATATTGTAATGTATTATATGTATTATAAGGATTATGGTTTTGCCAAACATCGAATTATTAGGTGGGTCTAAAGTAGGCTTAGTTATTTTGAGTATGAGGTTTTATTTATGGAACATGTAATAGTTCTCTTCTCTCCCCCTGGGCTCAACACTAAATGGTTTCCCTAGCATGTCCCTCATGGGTAATATTCTTCTCAGCTGCTCAGGAAACAGAAAGTTGCTTGAGGAGTTTTTCCTTTTTTGCCACGCAGAGATTCGACAAGCCTTAGTCATGTGTTGCAGGGTGGGCTTCTATCAGATTCAACAATCCATCATATTGCAGTGCTGCCCAGTAAATTACACAAGTAAATTACAAGAGCCCTCACTGTAGCCTCTACACAGAACCCAAGGAAGACCCTGTTCTAGAAGACAGAGCTGTGGCTATTCATTGTACCTGGAAACTACAGACCTACGTAAAACAGCCTTTTCTCAGTGCTAAACAAAAACTGCTGTAAAACCCCTGAAACAAGCATTTTTTAAAGCGTGGCAGCTCCTTGCTTTGGCTAGATCTGTACCTGTCTGGTTTGAAGAAATGCTATTAGCTTTTTCTCCAGCTGAAAGCGTAATTCAAATACAAAAGGAAGGCTTATGTTTTATTTCAGCAGAACTGAAATTAGAAATACTGTTGCCAAGGTGCATGAAAATATGCAGCATGTGATGATAAAATGGAGAGCGGAAATCTGTAGTTTAATCGGTTTTCCTGAATATTCAGCAGCTTTCTGTATTTCATTATGATTTTCACAGCTACAAATTCTGGTCTAGTAATCAATATGTTGACAATGGTCAGCAATTGAATGTTTTGAGTGAACAGCGATTTGAGGACATCCATCAGTATTATATACTCCTCACAGATGTTTAGCGGAGCAATCAGGCTGAGCTGATGCAAGAAAACAGGTTCACCATCATCAGCATTTGTATACTAAGCAGACCAATTCAATTGCCATGCCTCATAACGCTGTAAAATTAAGAGAAATAGAATCCACAATCACAGCTTGCAATAATTGAGTTTTCCTCTTTCTTAGTGTTCTGTCGCACGTTTTATAGAAACCTGAGTCAGGGAAACAAGAACACTAAGTAATCAAGTTCCAAACCATCAGCTACTAGAGTGCAGAAAATCAGTCAGTTGGTTTTATTTAATCATGGGCCAGCATTCATTCAAGGGCTTTTGCATCTAAATCTATGCCAGTGCTTATGGCAATGTGCTAGGCTTCTGTCTATGGACTTACATCTCAACAGGGACAACACCAGACCTTGATAACTCCAGAGCTCCCTGTTGAGAACATCTTCCACCCCTGTATCCTTTCACAAAACCCAGAGGAATTCCAGGCTCTTACATATTGCACACAGGCACATTGCTGCCAAATAAAACCAGCTTTATCTCGGGTCTGAAGGCTTAAGAAACATGTCATCATCATGTCACGTTTAGACCCACACACATTCTGGGGCTCAAGAAAACATGGTATACTGACAGGCGGAAGGAACTCAACCTTTTTAGTCTCAAACGGAGAAGACTACAAGGGAATCTGATACAAGTATTCAAAATCCTCTAAGGCACTGACTGAACCAGCAGATTTCTTCAGAATGAACAATGAAACAAACAGCACGGCACACATGGAAACTACTTGGAGGTGTATTTAAAACTAGAGAAAGATCATTATCCAGATGGTAGTGGAGTATAGAACAAGTTACCCGCCATGTTTTTACAGCAGATATCCTTGCGTCTCTCAAGAAATGACTGGATAAGATCCTTAAATCAATTAGCGACTCCTGGGTTTGGTCCTCGATCTTGATTTCCATGTTCTGGGTGAAGACAGAGGCTTGGAACTTACACTCCGAATCAAGGTACTTGCTTTGGAACTGCATTCCCATCGACAAACCCCTCTGGCAAAGCAAGAGAAGGTAGAAATTATAGAAACTTTTCAGAAATAGCAAGGGATATCTAGTGACCTGTAGATTAAAAGCGCTGGGCTTGCTTGAAGCAAAAGCATTTTTGTATTTTTTTTGCTTTGCTTTTAATGGCTATGAATTTCCATAGCCTACTTTTTTATAATGGTGGGTGCCTGAGATCATTTGTCTAGCTTGGCAACCCACAGAACGGCTGATATCTGAAATGAAATTAGCAGCTTAGACTACATTGCCTGTATATTTTATAAGCAGCTAGTCGGAAACAAGGAATGAACCTGAAATTGCTTGTTACTAATGGGGACCGTTTTTACATAAAAAAGGTATTTAATTTCAGCAAGACTGAGCTCTAAGCCCTGGCTTCTCAAGTGTTGAGAAAAGAAAAGTTTGAAAACACCTGATCTTGCAATCTCTTCTCAGACAATGTCCTTTAGAGACGTAAAAACAGGAAACTGCTGCAGGGCTTCTTTCATACAAGCCTGCTGTCAGCCACTCTTAACGAGCACATTACAAAACCCCAGACAGCCTCATGTCTTTCACTGCCAGCAGATGTCACCGTAGAGCTGAGAAAGCTCTATACATTCATATATAGTGGAGTGATGGGAACAAACGAGCACGATGTGATGATGACCACAAAACAGTGAGATAGAAAACCAGGAGTTGAGGCCTACAGTTTCAAGAGACAGGAGTCAGTTGAGAAAGGAAAGGGCTGAACAGGTTAGCTTTTTGGGGGGCACTGTATCTAACACTTGCCACCCTCACAAATGTAGTTAGTATGGATTATCTGTTCCTCCTGTTGGGGTCCTACAGGACTGTCTGGTCTTTTTGTCATTAAAGGTCTCAGCTGTAAAGAGCGCTGGAGTGGGGAAATGTGTAACTTACTTACAGGACCATGGGAGAACGTTCCCATGGACACGGCAAGCTTGGCTCTTCCTTTCCATGTCTATATTCCAGTTAACCCTTAATTATCCATGTGCTTGGGTCAAGCCAGTAATGATCATTTCGGGAAAGAGGTTTTTGGAAGGTCCAAATTCCTTTGATGTCAAGGATAGCCATCCCTGCTGTGGACAATGAGAGGGCACACCAGATGGCACTATATCAGATTAGTGTGTCCATGCTGGCTTGAACAGTATGTCCCTGTTACGACCCCAAGTGTCTAGGGGTAAAGGGGTATAACATTTAGGATGGATTCGGATGCAGGTGGGTTTCTGGTGAGGAACTTAGGAAGCGTGACAACAAGTTTGGTGCTAAAGGGCTTTATTTCAAGAGTGAATAAGTGACTGGTATGAATACAGGACACAATAACACACAGGGAAAGGAACTTGAGCGGTGCCAAAGGAAAGAAAATAACAAACAAAATGGAGCTGGCTAATAAAGTGAGGGGAAGCTGAACTATCTACCAAAACAAAACCCGAAACACTTGGTCTTCGGCCTCTTCTAATGCCCTGGCTAACCTTCACTAACTACCCAAAACCATCGAAGACAAAAAGGCACTCACCTGTCCTAAACTAGTGTTACTAATACAAAGACCAACTACGTGTACACAAATGTACCCGACGACCTTAACTAACCCTATACACAAAAGTTCACACAAATACACAAGTGAACTATGAATACAAGTAAGGGAAAACGAGTGTAGACACAGAGGTTGATATAATACGTTTGGACAAGGTAATGGCGAATAAGGGATAATCACAAACAAACAAAAGTACAAGGAAACGAACACAAACCCACAAAGCTGAAGCTATACGAAAACACACGATGAGAAACGAACGAAAATGGAGAGACGAAGTCGAAGTAAAACAAAAGCGAAACGAAGCAAAATCCAAGCTGAGCCGAGCAGAACCGAAGTCAAGCGAAAGACCCCTTCATTCTGAAAACCTCCTAGTTAAATACTGAGAAGTTGAGTTCTGATTGGTCGAGAGCTGATTGATGATGATGTAATATGGCAAGTTGGATGAATTAATGAACCAATGGGGAGGGAGAACAACCAAAGTCAGGAAGTGTAGAACATAGCAACAAAAACACACATGGACAACACACTGGGACGTAACAGTCCCTGAAGCTTTTCTCAAAAGTTGACGATGTCTGCAACATTACTAGTTGCTAATTATATTAGCATGATCTTTGGATGCAGCTTGAAGACACTTCTTAAGGACTGGAGGACGAGATCCACTTGGTCCAGGGCTGAAGACCACTTTGGTCCAATAGTGGTCCAGAAAACTGCTTCAGAATCTCTGGTAAGACAAGGCCACATGCTTGTAACTGGAAAGAGGTAGTGTGCACTAAAGAGTGAATAACAGGGGGCACTTCTTGACAGAATGGGTTTTAGGTGACTGGACTGGCGTCCTGTCCAGGGTGTATCCTGCCTTGTGCTTGTTGCTTGCCGGAATAGGCTCCGGCTCCCCCACAGCCCTGTATTGGATAAAGCATATTAGAAAATAGATGGACGGACCAAACCTCCCAGGTGTACTACTGAAATCCTCTCATTTTCCTTCTGTCTTTTGTAACCTTAGTTTTCAATTTACCACAGTGGGCTTTGAGCGAAGTTTCTAGTGAGTAAGGGAGTGGGAGGGGATGAAGGGATGAGGGGATGGCCTGGGAAGAAGTTTCATAAAGAATACCTCAGGAAATTCAGGGCTTTACTGTGAAAGCTGTGTTCTTACAGATTAAGTGGCCCAGTGATGCTGCAGCAGAGATTTTTCTAAGTAGCCACTTAATCCCTCAAGTACACCACATGAGTACTATTGTTTGGAAAGCCGTGTTTTCATAATAGCTGTAATCTGTTTAATGATCTATTTGCATTTTTAAATTTATTTTTGCCACAAATGTGCAGCTTAACAGTATTTCAGGTGGGTAGCTGCGTCAGCATGCGTAAGCTGCAAAGGAACAAGTAATAGGTTTATTCCATGCTGAAAAAAAGAAGAAAGAAAACACAACGTTTCGGCTGTGGAGCCTTCTTCAGGTGCTCACACCTGAAGAAGGTTTCCGAAATCTGTTTCCGAAATCCGTTTCAGAATCTGGTTGCGAAACCAATAATATAAGAAAAGATACATATTTAAAGAGGCGATACGGTCCATCTGGCCTGAATACAGTTGTACAGTAGTTAGTAGCTAACTGAACTGATGATCTCATCCAGGAAAAGGGTCAAAGAATAATTTTTTCTGCTGTTTCTACTGAGCGATAAACTGACCTTTGAATACCAGATAATGGGCAAGATAAACAATGTGTGTGATTTCAGATAAACCTAGCAAAATAACACATTACGTAACATACTTTTATTTTAATACTGGCTGTGTTTGTTTTAGAGGTCTGCTGTTAATTTTGCAGAAATCGGCAGTGATTGTGGCCTGATGTAGCTCACACTGATTAATGCAACTTTTGTGTTTTTCACTAAACAAAACAAAGCGAAGTGCTTATATGAAATGTCATGTCAAAAGACACAAGTCAGTATGATGTGCCATGGTGCCTGTATGCTAAACAATTTAAATCTACTGCACAATCATTAAGGTTATTTAGACCTATCTCTGTATTTGGCCTCAAGACCTGTGGTATGGTCTGAGTTCATTTATGATTCACATGCAGGTTGTAAAGCAGGTCAGACACTTCAACATTTACATGGGGAAGGTTATGAATGTTTGGAGACAGATCACAGAACCTGGAACACTGAATTCCCAAATTTCCTCTTAAATCTACCCATCTCGATCACCTTGTAGAAGGAAAACAGGCTTCTTTAACAGCAACCACATTACAACAGTACATATTTTCAGCACGTGGTCTGAGAGAAGAGATTTCAGTGAACATTCTAATCTTTTAATTAAGGTTTAGAATACATTCCCTGAGAGATAAAAAACAAAAATAATTATCTAGATATAGCCCCGCAAAAACATCATTTGGAATCAATAATACAGCAGATCATTGCCAACTCAGTGCTGTCCTGACGGGTGTAATTGTATGGTGCAATAAAAAAGCTATACAATTTCCTGAAAGTAAATATGTTACTGTGGGCCTCAGCCTGAAATAAGCCTCTACAGGCTTTCCGGCATGAAAAACACTTACAGTATCAAAGAATACTACTAAAACACCAGAATAAAACCATTTAAAGATTATTTTTAAAACCCCGTGCTGCAGAGGACAGACGTTAATGTAGAAGTTTAGAGGTGTACTGAGTATGGAATAAATATGATGTCCCTCTTTAAAATAATTGTGGAATAGTAGAGGGAGATCATATTGAATGGAACCAAAAGCTTTAAAAAGCTGTAGTTAAAAAGTTGTTTTCTGCATTGTATGAAGTTGAAATACTTTGGTACTGTAAGAGTGTGTGCCAGAAAAGAAAAGAGAAATCTTCTTATTATTCCTTTGAAATAAAAGACAGTCCTTTATTTCCTTAGTTGCCTAAAAACAGTAAAAAAGCGATTTTCTTTTTACTGTATAACATAATACATTTTTGTGGGGTGGGAGGAAGGGGGGTTAGAGATCTAAATAAAACCAGCTCACAGAATTGTCATTTATTTCAAGGACTCTTAAGGTATCTCACAGCATCTCATATTGGATTTGTGTGACTATTGAAGCCAAATTGGTTTCTACCTAGTCAGAGCACATAAAAAATGGAATATCACCAAGCTTAACACAGCTAAGGACAGAAAGCTTTGAACACAGCAGCAGGAACTGTAAAGCTGACATTATTAAGAGAAGGGTACCATACATTTCACAATCCTGAAGATAAACCACAAACATTTTACAAGAGTATATTAGTCATGGGCTGTAAAATGTACATTAGGTACAATACTTTTAAGCTGCAAAAGGAACAAGTAATAGGTTTATTCCATGCTGAAAAAAAGAAGAAAGAAAACACAACATTTCGGCCATGGAGCCTTCTTCAGGTGTGAGGTGCAATGAGAGACTCGGTGAGGTGGTCTACATCATCAGGACTACCTGGGGTGACAATAAGGGAAACTGACCCAGCAGATGAATCCTTCTGACCTCCTCTGGTAAAAGTGGAATGTTCCCAACTGCTTAAGAATGTGTTACAGCCCATTCTTCAAGTGATTCTCCTACCCTGTCTGGGGCTCAGTAGGCTCAGTCTCCATGGTGGCTGTTGAATTCTCCCACAGATAGATAGCTGAGGCAATCTTGGCAAGACTTGCCTGTCTCAGCTGTCACTAATCTAATACAGTTCATGAGCTACCTGGAAACCACTATCCAAGCGGAAGTTGCAGAACATATCTGATGACAGCCTGCATCACCAATATTAGATCAAACAGTATGTAGCACAGCAATGGAGTCTGTGGGGCCCAGTAGCACATCAATTCAGCCCTGCAGTAGTGACCAGCTTCGGTAATGTGGCATTGCATGAACTCCAGTGATGTTGTGCTTGGCAGCCAACAGACCCTCAACATGGAGCAGAAAGTGCCAGAAACCTAGAAAGGTGGGAGCTGCTTTCCGTTGAGGTTTGCTGTTTCAAGATGGACCAGGATTCCATGAGGAGAAGGGATTCTCGGAGGATTTGGTCTGCAGGTAGGATTATTAGTTTCCCAGGTACAACGGAGGGTGAATTGAGAACATTAACCTGTTATCTCACAGGTTGTAGAAAAGTATAGTGAAGGGACCTCAAAGACAGAGGAATCCATAGCTAAACCACAAAAATATAGAGGGAATTTGACAAAAAGATAAACTTTCAGAAGGGTAAGACAGCACTCTAGGTGGACCATGACTTTGAGTACAATACTGTCTGAATGGTAATTTATCCCTAGATCTATAAAAAATGTTGTTTGTAAAAAATGTGGTATTTTGCATTCAGAAGAGGGGAATGCTTGCCAAAGGCACTGGAGGGAAAACAGAGTTTGTGCATGTCAGCTTTGGTTTCTGACACGAAAGAGAACAAAAGATATACGTTTCTCCACGTTCAGTTCAGAGAGTTCTTCTCGATCTGACTGCTGTTTCTTCTTGGGCAGTTGGGATTCTGCTCCTGAGCTTTCCCCTTTGTTAGCTCTCTGAGATGCTGCAGCCCTGGAGTTAGTCCACGTCCGTGACTCTCTCTCTGTCAGCACTGAGTCAGTTTGGGCGGACCTGAGTGTTGGACGCTTGCCATCCCTACCCACGGGATACATCAGTGGGTGTCACCTGACAGGACAGAGACAATGGAAGAGTGAGACCTCATGGGAGGAGGGTGACAAGGCAGTGCAGTGATTGGCAGCTCATTGTAAAGCCGGTAAACAGGGTTGTGAACAGTATCAGCCTTGTCCGAGGAGTGAGCCATTCAAAAGCACACCATGAAGGTGTGTGCCCTGCTCTCACTCACTCTTCCAGAATGTTCCCAGTGTTTTGACATGATCCTGTCTGGCTTTTCCGACATGCCCCTATCCCTACGTCTCTGTTCTTACATGTCCCTGGAACTTCTGTTTTTGAGAAATTGAGTCAAAACAACATAACTCCACCTAGCAATTACCGTATGATGAGTAATGAGAATATACATGTAAATGTCCCATTCATATCTGTAAACATTTCACCTGAATGTTGCTACATTTTGGTTAAATGTGTGTACAACAAAGTTTTGATGTTGAACACTGTACAATCCACAAGAAATAGTATTTGTACCTCTTTGTTTAACTAATAGAAATTACGTAAATCTTTAAATCCCAAAGGATCCCAAAATGCTTTATATTCTGGGGGGGGGGGAACCTGCTTCAAGTGTAGAAGTGAGAAATTCTTCTCCAATTGAAATAAGGAGGAACTTTAGTTACGCCAGATTGTTCAAGCCCAGAGTCAAAATGCCCCTGTTGCTTTAATGAATAGAGTCATTGCCACACCTATTCCTGTCAGAGACCTAGACAATGTGCTAGAAACATCACAACAAGTGGTAGAATCTCTGCTTGACCTGTCAATCAGCTGGTTACTGTGACAACATGCTCTGGTGGAAGATCGGTTACACCTGCACTTAATTATTTCTCTCTTACCTCATTAAAACAAGATATTACCCAGTCTTCACATCACTTTCCTGCTCAGTCTCTGTTGTCAGTATTCTTAGTTCTGTGGTATTTCCTATGCTGTGACCCCTGCTAGCTTTGACCTTGCTTTGAATTCTCCACAAGAATTCTCTTGGTTACTTGGCTTGTTACTTTAACTTTGCTTGTCGATTTCCCTGTCTTCCTGGCTACGAACTTTGCTCACATCTCTGTTTGTTTACCATGCCAGCCTGTCTGCTTGCTCATTTTTCTCCCCTGCACCTGGGTTCTCCTCACTGTCTCAAGTTGCTACTCTCATTCAGATAAAAGCAGCAGCATTACAGCCGTGGGAATTTTAAAAATGAGTACCTGTAGACATGCTCCTCCACCATACTTATCACTCATTGCCATTCATTTTTAACGCACTTAAAAGCTCTCTGGTGTCTAAAAGGAGAGTTTAGCCAATAGGAGAAAGCCATGTGATGTCACTATGAACCTGCAAGAGGCAGAGTCACAGGACACATTGCTTGCCCAAAACTGAAACCTACCTTGCTGGCACTCAGCCACTTCGGAAATCACAGGACCCAAAATATGTTCAGAGCACACGTGTCCCTTCTATCAGAGCCTTCTGTCTGTTATCTGTAGTTTTGAATGTGATCACTGCCAAGACAGTCCTCTAAAATGTGTTACAAGACAAATCGGGCTAATTTTGTTCAAGAGTTGCCTGAAAGTATAATCTCAGTAAGCGGTATTTTCTTTGTAATATTCCCATTCAGTGCATAAGAGATTACAAGAAAACACAGCAGCACCAGAATGACTGAAATGCTGTGTGTGTCTAGTCAAGCTAAAAGTGTCTCTCCTGTCTTTCAGCTCATTTTGAGGTCTAGGCATGATCAGTGAAAGAGGTCTTATTAAAAATAAATGCCCTCCTGTTTTTTTTCTTTAATTTAATAATCTGCTGATAGTTTGATTGACAAGACTTTCTTGAATGCATTGAACACCAGATCTTATATATATGCTGGCAGCTCAATAATATATCTGTGGTGTTAAACATTACTGCATTAAATCCAACTTTAATTCACACAATCGTGGAATCAAAGCTTTATGAAAACAGCTCATATCGTCTGAGTATAGAGTCCCGGACCCCCAGATAAGTGTGAACTTTAATTATTAATCATGAGCTGGTCGGTAGGTTCAACTGTTTTTTTGCTTCTGACTCAGATTACATATATAGTGCAAATGATAAAATACTGCTACTGCATTTTATATACAAGATGTGAATCAGTAAAAGCTACAGCACAAACATACTGGTTAAGCATGTCTGAAATTGACTTCTGTGGAATAACTTCCTACAATGATAGTCTTTTTTTTCCCTACATAGTTGGTAACCGTGCTCATTTACCACTACTTTCATTCACATTTTAGAACTATATACTGTGTTTTATGCTGCTGTGACTTTGCTACATTTCTTGATTTAAATTGTCTTAATCCCAGTGTAGATTTTTATTGACCACAATTTTTAAAACATTACTGTATATTACAAGATAGTTTCCATTGTCTAGTCTTGAAAAGCACCATGGTAACCAATGACAGTTCTACACGGATGCTGGTGGCACAAAAGCTCACCCTAAAGTTTGACAAGCCCCTTGGAAAGGTTTGTCTGCATTATAGGGCACCTTTCTGGAAGCTCTATAATTCTTATTTCAGGGTTAAAAAACTAAAAGTAACCTGAGCCTTAATTAATTTTGTATTTCCCTAAACTTCAGTCGGTGCAAATGAACTGTAAATTGTTCAAGCGCTTAAGCACCTTCTGCAGTGTTTAGCAACCCACAAAAAAGGGAGCCATAGATAAATGCCCATTGTAGCACTTTTAGCCCATTTTAGCCCATTGTGGCCCATTGTGTGACGTTTTATCTGAAAACTAATTTGCCAAAAGTTCTGAGAATGCTAGCACTTTCAGGAAGAGGGGTGAGAGGTTCTCATCCCGGTGTGGGGGTTGGATAAATATTCACGTATGTATGGAGAGAAATGTTGAAGCTCTACTTTTCTTGCCAATGCAAACTTTCTCAGGTTAACCAAGTCTGATCAAACTGCCTGGGGCATCAGACCAGACATTAAAAAACAGGCAGTGCTAAACTTCACTCCACCATTCTGTCCTATTCCTTAGCTAAATATACTGTATTGTTGTTAGTTTATAGCACCACTTTAATGCCTTTGCAAGTATTGCACTTAAGCAGTTAATCAGATATGTCCTTCATGTTTTGTGTTCTGTGCTTCAATCCCTAGAGAGCCAGGAGCTCCACTTGTGGTGAAGTCAACAAGCTTCTAGAATGCTTCTATTTCTCTTTGTATTAAAATAATAAAATAAGATAACCTTCATGGTACTCCTACAACCTACAGCATAATAAATCCAGATTCCTATCACAAAAACACAATTCTGTAGTAGTGGTGGCTCTAAGTTTTGAAAGGTATTGGAATGCCTCAGGTTTTCCTTATCTTTGGCTTCCTCGGTGTAATTCTATGACTAATCAGGAAATAATAGATACATTAGTCAAGAACCACATTGATAAATAAGTGCTATTTCATGGCAGTGAATTGAATAACACTGGGTTTATCATATTTCTCAATTATGTATTTAATACTTCTGCCCTTATGCCGCACTAAAAATAGTACCATTATATTGCATAATACTTTGTTCCGTTAAAAACATGGAACAAAGTAAAACATGGTAATTAAAGAAGGGAATTCCCTCAGGACTGTGTTAAATCAGTGCAATTATGGGATTATGGAGATCTGGTTAAGAACATGGAGCTCTGTGGAGTGGGAAATGAAATACCCCAGTAACAACAGCACAAATAGGAGTCTTTGTTTAAATTATTTTGGTCAACTTCTGGTCTTAAATTAGGCAATCCCGTCATCACAACCTTGTGTGTCTCCTTGGAATGAAGTGTTAAACAGAGATCCTGTTGTAAAGTTTGTGGATAAAAATGTTTGCTCTATCTGAAAAGCCATGAAGACCCTTAAGCACACCCATCCAAAGCATTGAAAAAACAAGAAGAAGTACTTTATGTGAATATTGCAGCACGTCTGGTAGCAGGTCGTATTAGAAAAATATCAGACAAACTCTTTCCACTGTGATCTTCCCAGCTAACTGTCAATCTGTGCGTGAGTGAGGAACCTGGATCCACAAAGATGCGCAATCTTTGTCATTGTTTCAGATCGTAGAAAGCTGTTTATTCCAGGTGAAAGGCAAACTGCAGCCAATTCCAGAAGCCCAGCTGAAATGGTAGTCTACTCCAGAGGCCCCAGAGAGGGGGCAATTTTGACAATCACACCCAGTCAGCATGTCTTCAGGACATGGGAGGTATGCTCTGAAATTGTACATCATGAACCCAGAGATACTATCTGTAGACCATTAACATAAATCTTTCAGCTATTTCTCAAGATCAAGAAAATGTACTGACTCAATGGCTACAAGATGTAGCTTCTATCCATAATAAGTGTAACAAAACCAAACTAAAGAATTCTATAACTCTGATCACCCAGAATAAACACACAAAAGACATGGGAGAACATGCTAACTCCACACAGAAGGAACCCCAGCTCGGAATATTACTCAGTACCCTGGAGATGCCAGGCTGCACTGCCAGCTTCCACACCCCTGGGACACCTCTTTGTCATGACACATCCCCTGTAATCATCATTTTCACATTTCAAGGACATGACATGAAATTGCATTTTAGTTCAATTAAGATTGTCGGAGAAAAAAAGAGAAAAGAATCGCTTGAAAAGGAAGGTGCAGAGTAAAAATCATTCAGTCTACTGCGAGCTGCCCACCTCTTGGGGAATTCAAGGCATCAGGGTGTTTATCAGGCCTCCAAACAGCTCTGGAGGCGGAGATTATTTCATGGAAATGTGTCTCTCTTGGGAGTCTTCATGGTTAAATACATTCAGGTCAGCTGATAATACTTCAGATGGTTAGAGATGCATCTGACAGAACTCTGCAAAGAAAAACCTTCAGACTTGGGCAGAGTGAAGCTCAAAGGAAAGCAGGCAACAATAAGTGCTTGAAAGAGCCAAATGAACTTGCAGATATAAACACAGACAAGAAGAAATGTTTTTTTATTATTTTTAATAATACCAGATATGTTAAAAGGCACATGAGCCAACTCATTACCCACTGAAGTAAAAATAAACTGACCATGAAACTTAATAAGTAGCAGATCCAGAGTACTTGGCACAGGCAAGCACACCTCTGACATTAATTTCTTTAAAATTGTATATTCCCATCAGTTATTATTTACTTTATTTTCGAAACTTTACCTGATCAACGTCTTAGGTTTGATTTATATAGTAAAATTATGTTGTGGTAAAGTGATTTTCCTGATTCTACTGTGTAATAAAGAATGGAGGTCAGGTCTCCCAAATCTAGCTATTCAAGGTCTTTTCTCCCTATAAAACTTTTCATATTTTTCAAGTAAATGTTTAAAGGAACAACTGCTTGAATTTATATCTGCATTCATGTTACAGATTCGTTCCTATACAATTATAAATACATGTAGGTTCAATAACTAATGATCCTAGTAAGTGCGTGGCCTGCGTTCGGAAAACCAATTATGTTGAAGCTCGTGTTTGTCAGATATTATCAAAAATGATCAAAAAGTCTTGTCGGATTTCAGTGCAACGGCAACTCCTGTGACTTGTAGGGCGACTCCAAGCTTGCATGGAACTCAGTACGATACTGCTGATCATCATTTCAGACAGCTGGTTAGGGAGATCATCAGTCATTGTCTTCAGTCATCAACACCTGAGTCCAGAGGTAAATATACAGTATCTGCAGGAAAAAAGTCATTACGTCAAGAACACAAAAAGGTGTTACGTGCGCAGTCTTAAAACTTTGCAACGTCACTAGAAGAGTCTGGAAAACAAAAATGAAAACAAAAATCTCAGTGTACTTCAAATGTCACTGAACATGGTTGTTTTTTGGTCAGATAGAATTAAAGTCCTGACATACAATATATTCATTCAGTTTTGGTGTCATTCATATCAGCACTTGACACAATGGTCTTTGTGGACAGTTCCTAGTCCTGAAGCTTTTAAATCTTGTAACCTGGCAAATGAGTATTTCACTCAAGCGTTCAAGAAACTGGCAACATGCCTGAGACTGACGAAGCACAAAGCTCTGAAATAACCTCAGAAGAGGCAAAAGTGTTAGTTATTAGAAGCCATTAAGATAAACGTATCTCCAGTACCTCAAGGTATTCTATGAATTTCTACATGAAGAAGCAAGAGATCCTATTCATAGGCTATTAACAGAATGTTTCCAGAAAGAGGGGTTATGCCCACAAAATATATCTCCTATCCACAAAAAAATGTGACAAAACAAAACCAAATAATTGCAGAAAAGAAAATATTACTTTTAGTACGCGTAAAGCTATAGAAATGATAAATACTCTACCGTGTAAGCTTTCTTAATTTTGTCAATTAACGTGCAACTAGAAGGAGAACTGGAAAGGTTACAGATTTGAAAATGTTCCTCAAAGCAAAATATAAGAGTTTAAAATAATTAAAACCATTGAAAAAAGCTCTTGGAAACTTCTTTAGGGAAATTTACAATGATCTAAAAACTGTTGTAAACATGGTATTTAACTAATTGTACACTATATTTCAGGTGAGAGTAGGGTTAGGGTTAGAGGAATCATTAAATGTTGACTCCAGTTCTGCTTCTAGTTGCTCTTCAATAAACAAAATTAAGAAAGTTTACACAGTACAACAATATGTATGTATGCCTAAGTAGTCTGGGAATCCTAACTCTATCCCTCGGGTTTCAAAAGAGCACCAATCTGTCTCTGAAGCCCTTGAATCATTAGCTTTGAAAATGTTCCTCAAACAAGAAAATATGGGTCTAAAATAATCAAAACGATTGAAAACCTCTTGGAAATTGATCTTCTTCAGTAATGCACAGTACAGAACATTCGTATATTTGAATTTTCTGGAGGGTTTTGGTAAAGATCCTCATTAAAGATTAATTCTTAAATTGCAGACAGTAGACAGTAGTGTAGTGGATTGAGAATTAGGTAGTGGATATACAGTAACTTAAGTATACCGATAAGGGTCAATTCTACCGACTGGCTGGTAATTGTTGGATTACCACACTGATCTGAATTGTGGCCAATGTTCCCTCTAAGCTGTGCGTGTGTGCAAACACACAAGTTATGAAATCAGCGCACATAATAAATTGAACCGCGCACAAAAAATTAAATTTCTCCCAAGATTTGATAATTATAAAATGAACACAGTCGTCAATTGAGAAATGCTAAATTGAGCAAGAGACTGGCTGCGAGAGGCCCAACTTGGCTGTGTGCATTAATATTGCACTGCTCACTGCTCACTGCTCACTGCTCACTGCTTATGCTCGCTCGACACTCAGTCTCTATGACTGTGCTCGTTCAATCACTGTCCTGGTCTTTTGGATCTCCATGCTTATATGAGAATGACTATATTAACAAAAAAGAATTTCAGGTTTACAATTTTGCATACACTCAATTAAGTGCGCACAAGTTTTTGTCACTGGGGAAACAATTTGCACAATTTGAAATTTTTGCACAATTAAAAATTAAAAATTAATTTTGCACAAATTAAAAAATTAAAGGGAACTTTGACTGGGGCTACTACTTTTCCAAATGTATAGCAACAATCTAGGTTATGGTAGAGTAAGCTATCTACAGTAAACAAAATATGTGGTATCTTACAATCCTGGGTTAAAGGATTGTCCTTTGCTGACAGGCTGAATGAATTGAGCCTTTTAGGCTTAAGCAGAGAAGGAGGGGAACTGAGGTAGTCAAAATCCTCTAAATCCTGACAAAGTCAGCACACTGAAATTCTGAAGAATCAGAAGTGAAACTTGAACCAGATCCAGGTGAAACTATGAAGATGTACATTTGTACGGTAAATCGGAACAGGGGGTAGTCTTATTTACAGAAAAGGTTGTAGGATTCTGGATTACGTTGTCTAATCATACTGGCCAACAGCTGATGGCCTTGGATCACTTAGCTAGTAGCAACCAACCTAGACAGGCCAAATGGCCGCCTCTTGCTCATAGCCTTTCTAACATTCTTATTCTGAGGTAGAGGAAAGCATACTTTCTTCACTATAAAGCAGAGGTGACTCCTGAAGTGAAGGACAGGCTACTTTAGAGGAATTTTCAAATACATTTAAAAAGTGGTTTAACTAGCCACCAATCACTAAAATTGAAAACATGGAAAACATAATAATGACTAGACAAGGTTCCCTGCCTCTTCCTTCATTTTCAGTCTAAGTGGTGTTTTCAGTATCTGCTATTCATAATGGAAAACGTATCCCTTGACAGCAGGAATCATATTATCACAAGAAAGCTTGTCTGTATTTAATTCTAGTAAATGGAAATTGAAACTGCACTCATTTGTGAATGCACTGTGCTTCTAATAAACTGAAACTGCAATTATAGTGGTATATGTTAGATAAATTACCAAAATGAAGCTAACCTATAAAAATGCATTGCCTGTAGACATCACTGAACGAGACTGGTGCACACACTTTGTCAGTTGCGACACTGTGGTCGAGGTGGTGGTGACAATTGTCAAAGCTCCATCTGGCGTAGGGTTGGCCAAGGCAGTCTCGAGCAAACAGAAACTCCAATGACTAATGTAAATATGTTAAAAAGATTAGTATAATTGTGTACTACTTAGGAACCTAAAAAATGTTGTTGACGTTAAAAGTAACAGGAATGTGGCTCAGGAATAGATAAATCAGCACTAATTGGGGGCCAATAGACCCAAAGTTTTCTAAGAATGGTGAATTGATGTTATCTGTTTGTCAGGCTATTAGGATGTTATCCCACAGCTAACACCATATATGGCTCAGGTATTTTGGTTCAAGTGACCTTTAATGCATGAAACCTCTCCACACAAGAGTGTAATCAGAGACTCGGGTGAGGATCTTGGCTTTATTAAACAACACATTGCCCCCCAGGACAACAGAGCGTGCAAGGTGGTGTCACGGAGCCAAAAAACAAGGGCGTCACAGTAGCTAGGGCTCTGCAGAGTGTTTTTCCCTTTAAAGAGACGGAAACAGGGTGGAGATTTGCAGACTAGGCAGGGGTGGATGTTCTGCACCTGGAGCCGGCAGGACAAGGTATTCATTGTCAGGGTGGTCAGCCGAAAACATGCCAAGGGGCCGGGCTGAGAGGAGAGCACACTCTTCAGGAGGCTCTCCTCCCGAGACCAAGCCAAGCGCTTTCTTTTTCTTGACCACTGTTCTTTTAAATTCCTGTGCACATTACTGCTTGGATCCTTGTAGCAGTTCTAACACAGTCAGGAGTAAGGTGAGCACAGTATTCTTCATGCTGCTCCACTAAAATAACTGAAACCACAGCTTAAATGACCACTGACCTGACAGAAAGAGTCACTCTCTTCACTTCCTGGCCTCCCCATCCCTTGATTCTGCCTGTTCATTTTTTACCAGGTTTTCTGCAGAGGATTCTTGCTGTTGGCTAATTCTCACTGCAGCAGTAATTGAGATCATCCATCTCATTCTAGGCCCAGAGCTTTACCTTGTTTTTGTTCATTGTGAATGAACAGTAACACCTTCTGCTGCAAAACGTGCGGATGTGTGAACATCTATGCACTATTTCAGAAAGAGGTGAAGACCACTTCATGGATGGTCTGTGCCCAGCCAAAACAATCCACTCAGGCTTTCTGTAAACACGATTCTTCTCAGAAGTTTTCTTTTCATTTCTTTAGAAATTATTTTTAAAAATGAACAGAAGGCAAACCACTGAGAAGGAAGCTCTTCACAGAAAGGTTGAGTGGATGGGTTTGATTGAGTATGAACCATTTCTGAACTAGTCAGTTACCATGGGTTTTTGGAAGTCTGTATACCACTGGATTTGAATGCCCTGTGACTGAGTGTGATGGCAAACATTATATAAATTGAATTTGAGATTTTGGCATTTTTGTAATTAAATGCCTGCTACTTTTGGAATCATCAATTGTTTAAGTTTGTAGCTAAACCCCCTAACTGAATGAAGAGAGAGAGAACGTGTTGATAAGAACAGTACCTCTGAAATGCCTATCTGTTCAGAGCTGTTCAGCTTTTTTAATGCAAGCAAGCAACATGTCTCTCGTTGAAGTTAGTTCAAGCATGGCCAACAATTTACAGCAGTCACCGTTTTGCTGAAACCTGACAACACTAATGCCTAGCCTACCTTGGCAGCCCTTGGCTAGCTGTGTGTGAATCTCTCTGGCTGGCTTGTGACATGACCCTGGCTCACACTGATGACATCCACAGGTTAGGATCTGAGCTCTGAGCCATTCTTGAACCCTACCTCTGTGCTATTTCATTTTTGATTTTATTATTATTATTTTATTGTATTACATTGAAGAAAGTGTTTGCACGTAAAACACGCATACAATGTTTAACTTTTGTTTTCTTCCATCTTTTCTTTTAGTTTTCAATTGCACTTTTTTTAGAATTATATACAGGTGTACAGTATATCGTGCAGTAGAGAGTGGAGATTAAATATAGATAATTATATATAATTACTATATATATAATATAATATATATAATTACTTGTTCAAATCTGCACTAGTTTGGTCAAAAAAGTGCACACAGAAATATTACATCACTTTATTTCAGAATGTGAATTCGGGTCTTAATGGGGATATAAATGTCTTGCAGGTTAACCAGTATTTGCTAAACCTTTCAGACTGTATGTTAGGAAAAACTGTTATCTTAATGGATAATACAGTAAACTGTAAATCTCATTCACGGTATTAACAGAGTGTTCAGACACTGGAGGTCACACTTTTCTCATTGTCAATAAGCCATTTTCTTGTGATTGCTTTTTTACTAGCATCTAGACACATTCAAAGTATACAGTATATCTCTCTTCTGGTTAAATGTGATTAACAGGTAAAGTTCCCAAGTACATCACTGAGAATTCAAAAGGTATAACTGAGTTTACTATTTTAATAAGGGCTATGTGAGTGGATTGCCAATAATATTTAATCCATGGGCAGAACCATAAATGCTATAAACTAAACCATAAACAGTATAAACTCATTTTTTTAACAATTTCAATAGCTGGGCTTTATTTTCATCACACCCCAGTAACTGTCTTTTCTCTTTGTTTGCAAAATAATAGTGTTTGAGTGGGGAGCTATGCCAGTATGTACTAGCTGTAAAGAAACAAGTAAAGGTTAATTCTATTTCAGGTGCCATCTGAAGGCTTTTACAGCCCAAAATTTGTGTTTCTCCTTCCTGTTTTTCAGTGTGGAATTAACCTTTCCTTGTTCCAAATTATACTGTACATCTTCAAGGTATATTGAAAGTTGAGCAATGACTATTTCATACTAATCTGTTTTTGCTCTTAAAACGACAGTAGGATGAACATTTGACATGCTGTGGCTATCTATCATCCCGACAGATCAGTGCTCCTCTGTTCAGCACAATGTTTATTTCAGCAGACAACTGAGTTTTGTGGTGTGTGTCAAATTCTGATTATGAATCACCACAAATGAAAAACAGCTGTGCACTTTGTTTTGTGATTGCTACCGCATACAGTTCAAACACCGATGCCTGCCATCATTAAATTGATAATAGCCTTTTTAACTTAACATACAGTATGTGCGGCATGTTAAGAGATGTACCCTTTGACTGTAGGTTTGTTAATGTACTGTATATATTTATTCTCAAGACTTCTGTTTGCATTTGTGCTATTCATCATTGAGGTCTACAATTGCAAAGGCATTTATAATATATTTTAAAGAATTGTTTTTCAATAACCATATATATGTGTGTATGAGACAGTGGTTAGCATTGTTGCTTGCAGTGCTGAAGCCCTGGGTTAAATTCTGGACCTGGGCAGCTATCTGTTTAGAGTCTGTATGTTCTTCCTGAGTTCATGAGAGTGTTTTGGTTTCCTCTCACAGTCCAAAATAATGCTGGTAAGTTAATTGGCTTCTGGGAAAACTGACACAGGTGTCTTGTGACCCTTGGTATCCCATCCAGTGTGTACCCTGCCTTGTGTCTGTTGTTTGCAAGTACAGGCTAAGGCTCCCCTGTGACTTCATCCAGCTCAGGCTAGATGAAAATGGATGGATGTGTGTCTATATGTTTTCACTTTTTTAAGGTAACTGTATTTCCTGGTAACCTGATATCACTGTAGTAAGACTGCTTTTAAAATATTTTCAGTTTATAAAGGTAACATTATACTAGTGTGATGGTTCATATAGGGTATAATTAGCTGTCTTACCTTACAATGTCTTACAATGGGTGGGGGGGAGTACCATCGGTGGTGTCAACCCATGGCAACCCTATGGATAGTCGGGGCTTTTGCAACGGGAATGTCCTGAAAATATGTTTTCCTTTTTTGGCTTTTGTCTTATATGTTGTATGTTACTTATTTATCACAGTATAACACAACAAGCTTTATTGGCACGATATTACACAGTATTGCAAAGTATTTGTGCAAAATAACACAGTATTAGATAATACAATATGTGCAATTGTAACACAGCATTGTGCAATACAGTTGTACGCACGGTTTATATTTATTTATTCTTTTATCTTCCTCCAGAAAGTGTACAGGGATGGTACCTTGAGATACTTTTTCAAAAACGATCACAAGATTAAAAGATTCTGAACTGTGCTGCAGACACAGTGCCCGACAGCCTGCAAAAAACAACAGAAATTATTGATTTATTTCCCCTTTCTTCCAGCACAAAAGTACAAAGTTAAACCAGTGGTAAACTTTGGAACTGAGATAAGAACATACAGTACTGACAATGTAAATAGCAGGTGGCTCTGTAGTATGTGCAGAACAGCCAGTATTAAAAGAACATTGTCCCACTTGAACATTTTTGAAACCAGTGTTTCAAAAGGGAATACAGTAAGTGTCATGACATCCTTTTTCCAGTTTTTTGGAATTACCTACTGGGATAAAAAAAGTGGTTATGAAAAGGTAAAACTATATTCCTGCTCAGCAAGAAATAATACAGGTCTCTTTCTGTGACGTTTTATGTAACACAAGACTTAGTTGTATTGGTTTTCCACTATGTTGGACAGACTGGCCTTAGACATTATGATGTCAGCCTCGGTATCACAGATTAAAAATTTCCAGTCCTTGAGGACATTTTTGTTCTTTATAACCATCTCAATTCACAATGAAACAAATTATGTGCTTAGTTAAACTAATGACATGCCTTCTCCACACCTTCAGCTGTCCTTAGTTTGAAAAGACCAGTAACACCTGCTGATCTGATGACTTCCAGAGCGCGAATCATGCTCTTCTGAGGAAATGATGCCCATCAGACATGAATCAAATATAGTCACATTTCTGCGCTTTCAGTGCTCCTCAGTAAATATTGCCCATGTGGCTGTTGGGTCGAGAGAGGACCCGCAGAGATGTCTTGTGGTGGCTGGGGTGTGAGGTCTCACCATTTGCATTTTCCCTTGTGCTCGAAGTCTTCAGGTTCAAGGGCCGGGACAGTCAAGAGCAGCACTTAAGCCTCTCCAATGGGAAAACACTCCACTGAAGCACAGAGGCATGCTGTTTCACTGGACAGATTTGTCAAGGTCTTAAACACTTGGCCATTAAAGTTCCCCTGGTATGGTGAAGTAATTTCTCACATCTCCTCCTGACTTGCTACGTAAGGGCTGGGTTACCCAGGTGGGTTGCACTCCAGTGGGGATGGCCTGAGTTCCCTCGTATGATGACATGGGCTCCTTTGGGGTGACATACTGTATACTGTACAGGTGTATGTAATTATGTGCATCATCATAGTTACATATTATAGATTATAAAGGTGAAACTTGTAGGGAGGCGCTACTGTTGTTACACTTTGCTGAAGGAAACCCTTATTCACATCCAAAGAACAACGATATGGAAATTTGACGTAGCAACTATGTCTAATCCTCATCTCACAAACCCGTATCCAATGGACTGAACTGACTGTAACTGACTGCGTGGAATGAGCTGAGAGGGAGAGACGGGCGATCTCTGGCTAAGGAATGAAGTCGCGCTGGCAGTACTGTCTTCCCACAGTAGGTGTCCATTCGCCTTGATTCAAAGGCAGGGGAAGTACGACGAGCCTGTGCTGCTCACAGCTGCGTGAAAAGAGGCAGGCTTTTTCTTAGAAACCGTGGGTGGCCGTTATTTTTTTGGAAGCTGAATGTACTGTTCCCGGCAAAAACAAAGCACAAACTCCGTCCGACAAATGGGAAGCTGTGTATGTAACCGTTCGACCCCGCTGATGCCCTCACTCCCTCGGCAGAAGCGAAACGGAAAAGCGTGACTCTCTTACTCAAGGATATCCACTTGTTTGGTGCAACGCTAGATAATGAATGATTTATTGAAGCATGAAATCACGTTATTATTGATTGGGCTACATGGGGAGGACTCTGATTAAGACAGAGGCTTACTCTCCATACTGTATGTTCTAGCCCAACTATTGTGGTCGACAAACAGTAGGGGTGGCTGCTGACAACACATTCTCTCACGGTGCTCCACGGCAACCGTGTGTGTGAAGGTACAGTTTAGTACTGTACATAAGGGTTTTGCTTCATTTCTTACAAACGTACATGAGAACCATCTCAACGAATATGACGTTGCAAGGTTTAAAGAGTGTATTCATAAGGAGAATCGTTTTCGCCTCAGACGGTGCAAATAAAAGAAAACAGCTTTTTAAAAAGCTATCATAACAAAGCTCTCTCAGGTTGGTCTTGAGTGTTGCCGTTTATGGCTTCAACTTGAGCAACTAGACTCAAGGAGAGGAACCCCGAATCATTCAGTTTAAAAGCTGCACTTTGTGAGCCACAAAGCGGGCAGGAAAGAGGGATAAATGGGCGGAAAATTAACCGGGGTGTGCCTCTGCCCTTGAGCAAAAACTGCCCTTTCAGACAAAATCTGGCAATTTGACCCGTTTCTCCCATTCCGTACATAAGACCCACGAAGGGGGGGGAGGGGGGAGACATCAATTGCGAGACACCAGAACACGGCGTGGGATTTGTATTTTGCTGTGAATCCGCCTTATTCTGCAATCCCTCCTCGTTATCAAGGTCCATGATGAACCTGTGAATTTGAAGGTGTTAATCGCGAAGGTAAACCGCTGTAACGTTAGAACTTGACGTCTTGCCAGGAGGCCGTAAGCGTACAGTACCAAAGGGCTAAAAAGGTAAAAAGTGGTAAACTGTGTGATATTGGTTAAATGTGGGAAAAAATCGCTGTTGTAATGCTTTCACGAACTGATAGCAGCGCAATCCACCGTCCGCCACAATCTGATGATTACCATCAAATAAGACACCGGTGCGCTGCTCAGGTCGTCCTTGTCTGAAATCGCTGCAGGTGACGTGGCTGCAGTTCTTTTTACAACAGTGGACTCCCGATATCACCTTTCACTGGAAACTCAGAGCCTCTGACAAGAACACTGACCCAGCACAGGAAACACATGTCCGTACAGCTAACAATACGCTCCAATCTAACGCAGCCGTTAGGATCATATCGCAGCTTTATCTTAAATGAAAAACAAATAAGCTAATTTCATCATTTAAAATTGGCAAGAATTTCATTTTCTTGGCAAACACTCGTGTTCAGAATTCAAAATCACTAGATTTTTTACTTATTTGGAGGCGAAATAATACCAAGAATTATGATTTTTTTCCGGTTGCGCAATGGAGAGTAGATAAGGCATTTTAAAATACAAATTTAAACCCTTTTTTATTCGTTCATTCGGAGTTGACAGAGATAGGATCATTGTAAACCCCGGTACGCTTATCGTTTCTGAGTTGTAGGACACGGATGGCGGTTTGAAATGAATATACTGTATTATTATTAATATTAGATAACGAGTCCGGCTCCAAACCCCACATTTGCACTGTTAGTTTCTACAATTCAACGATTGCCTTGAATTGAAGTTACCTTGGATAAAGGGCGTCATTAACCATTATTAGTCCCATTAAGAGACTGAAACGCACCGGTTAGTTTTAAAGACCCGGTGAACCAAAAATGTTCTAAAAAGAGGCCTGCTTCACTGTAGTCGCTCAAAATGCTGGAACAAAGCGCCTTCGTAATCTTAAATTAACACATAGGTTTTGACACAACACGTATCAATCAACATCTTTAATCAAACTTATTTTTCTCTTACAAAATGTAACTTGTTAGCGCAACTGCATTGCCAACCACAGCTCCGGTTGTTGGACAACGCATTTAGGAAGTCGGGTTTGATCCCACGCAGTTAACGCACATACCTAAATAGTTTAAAGCAGTCACGTTAGTGTCATGGAACCGATCTCGCACAATGATATTTTTAAGGAAATCAAGGAAAGGGATTGAGGACACGAGCCCTCTGCAGCGTATGCGGAAGTCTTTCAATGTACGTTTCAGTCTAAAACCTGTCATGCAACGTTTAAACGGATAAACGTGCTTTTTAGAAATCTGCCGAGACACGCTTCGCACAGAAGACGGTTACACGTTGTTACATACTGGATACTGCTGTAACCTGTGAGAAATCATTTTCCCCCTTCCCTCTGAAAATCGCCCTCCGCAACTCTGCGATCCCACCGCCCAGAAGGCAGTCTTTCAACGCGGGAGGCGGCTCTGTTTTGCGACTCCTTTGAAGTCCAGCCGGCCCAGCTGTGTTTTCATTAGCTGCTAAAGAAATCCGTCAGCCGGCTGGCCAGCCTACCGGGGCTGACAGCCGCGTACGTTTCGCTCATTTTTTTTCTCCTCCAGCGCGGATGAGAGAGAAAACAGAGGGAGAGGATTTGGAAACGCTGTATTTTGATAGGATTGCGATAAGGCGATGACTGACTCCGTGCGCTCGCGATTCTGAAGCTCCACAGCTAGCGGGGTCTGTAGGGAAGCGGTGCAGGACCGGAGTTTATCCCTTTTGTTTTCAGAGAGGAAACCCCGAATCGTTATTCCCGTGGCAGGCTCTTGCCAACTTGGATACTCGAATCCACGAATTTGTAACCGCCTGCTTCACTTCTGGGTTATCATAATAGGCGTTTTTGAAGAGAAGAAATCCGGAGAAGTTGTCTTCTTACACCGCTGGATCACAGACAAGACACACGGAACAGGAGGCTGAAGAGACGCTTAATGCTGGTTTCAAAGCCATGCTGGGGCTCTTTTTAACTGACACCATTTACACTTCAACGTATAATTCTAAGTTCAGCTATAAATTGTAATTAGATGCAATAAAGTTAATGCAGTTAATGTGTTTGCTGAGTGATCAAATCCTACCAAAGTCCTGACTCGTTTTCAACTGATGGTGAGGTCTGACGGAGAACTTAACACGCTGAACTCGGACTGGGACTGCTTTTCACAGCGAGCCCGGTCAAACTGCTGTCTATATAGTACGCCGCTTTAAAGCCAGCTGAATCACTTATATTATCTTTGGGAAAGATCCGCTACTTTGCATATTCATTTTTAACGGTGGAAGGGTAGCCCATCTTTGTGGAGGTTAATTTTCTGTTGCCTCGTTATGCTTTTTTTCTCCATTGACAGTAAAGCAAGGCATCTGTAACACAACCTATTGAAACACGAGGGAACAACTTTCCAGTTTCCGAGTTGTGTTAAAATTACCTTTTTTCCCCCAACCGTATCAGTGTCTGCATGCCCAGTGTTAACTTTTTGTTGCACGCAATAAATAAGGAGCAATAACAGGGAAGACAGCAAGGGATTGTATTTTGAAATTACTGTATATTAACTGCCTACAAAAAAAATGGTTTTTCGGAAGTTACCCGGCGTTTCGGCATCTGGTATGGGGCTTCGCTTATCTCAGAAATTTGTGTTTTTACTTTTCTTATCGGGTTTGGTAACTCTCTGCTTCGGGGCCCTGTTCTTTTTACCTGACTCGGTTCGCTTAAAACGCATTTTTTTACCCAAGAGGGAAAATGCACCGTTGGCCGTGGAACTGGAGAACGGGGCAGGGGAGCACGGTCTAAAGCCCGACAAGGACTATGAACACTTGCCAGGAATCACCCCAGGAAAGGGGGATACGAGCACAAAAATGAAAGCCACCAGCCGCAAATCCTCCGCTACCAGGGAGGCAAAAAATGCGGAGAAAACCGCAGTTAAAACCCAGGAGAACTGGAACCAGTCGCGATCGAAAGGCGCCCCAGTCAAGTATCGGCTCCCGGAGAACAAAGTGGAGCAGCGAGAGCAGGGGAAGGGGACAGTCTTTTCCAAAGACAGTGAACACGGATCCTCCTTTGATTACGAGAAGTTTAAAAAATGTCTGCTGAGACCTCCTTTCGGGATCGATGGAGGCAAGCCGAGCGACGTCCAGACACAGAAAAGGAGGGAGAAAGTCAAAGAGGTAACGTAGAAACATTTCGCTTGAATCCTAAGGCTTTAATAGGCGAACCACAGTGATTTAAACCCGCTGTCGCTGTCGGTTGTGTGATGTCTCGGTTTGACATATACTGTAGCAACTACAGGCTAAACAAGCTACTAAATACTTTTGTTTTCTAAATATATAATATGATGTGTTACATTGCTAGGCTTTATTGCACATCTTAAAGAGTACCGACATCTCGACAAGAAGTACCGAAGTAAATCAAAATATCGAAATCTGTCTGTCCTACAGTAGATGCGCGACAGCCTTTATTGAATTTCTACAATGACACGTTTAGTGGATTTGGAGTTACCCAGATATTTTGGAATCGTTCTGACTTGCAGATTTAGAAGGGAATCCTCATCATCTGCTTTAATGTAGACCTGGTATCCGCCTGCCAGATACGTAGTAGCAATTCTGTCAGGATATCGCTTTGCAATATGAACGGAATAAAACTCATTAGGATTCTAATCCTACTGGCGAGCGGGAGGTGTCGTTCAAAGTCCGCTATGTACAGGTTCTGTCAAGGCAGGGGCTGCTATTTGGATATAATGTAATTTGTACACCACTAAAATGTGTGTTACTGTATATACCTGCTTAGTCATTTCCTCAGTGAGAAACACCTTTAAACAAAAACCCTTAGAAATGACAACTTTGTCAGTTCCAGGTGATCACATCACCTTGGCAACACTGTGCTTTTTTTCCCCCAAGATAAAAGATGTCCTTAGAAGAAACTGAACTGATTCTGTTCAAAGTTATCAGGGTGATCTTCCTTGCTGAATGCATTTCATTTATGATGCAGCAGTACAAAAGGGAAAATAAATGTGCCAGGCCATAAAAGTGCCAGGGTACAACCGATTAGGCAGTTTTGTATTTCGCTCAGAACTCGAGGATGCCTTCACGATCCTGACAAGGTGAGCTCAGGAAGATAGAAACTTCCTTTTGGAGCTGAAGGGCAAAAGCTGGCTTGATCTTGATTTTTAGTATGAAAACAGATAGTTAAAACACGAAAGCGGGGCTCTTAGCTTTTGGGGGTTTTAAGCAGGAGACATCAGAAAAGTTTCCACAGGCGTAACTGGCTTGTGGCGGCCAAGTGTTTATTGTGACATCTTTTTGAGATCCTTCGATCAAGGCTCTCCCTATTACTGTGAAGTAGGATTCACCAAGCTATGGATTATTCACCTGCTAACGGGGAATGTGGACTGGGTTCAGACCGTCATGAGAGGTTAGTTTTACTCCTCTGCTGATGTGCTGATGTACTTTTGCAGTAGTAATCCTGCTCGGTACGAGAGGCACCAGATTCAGGCATGCTGTCTGTGCCTGGCTGTGGAGACAGCGATGTGAAGCTGCCATCTCCGCAGGTATGACTGAATTCCTCTCAGTCAGAATCCCCCCTAAAGGAGGAGCAGTCACCCCCCTTTCCTGTACCTTTCCCATTCTTGCTAAGAAAGTGGTGTGGATGAAATTATACTCCGTCACCCCTGCTTTCCAGATGAAGAAGGGTCTGTCAGGGGGACACGGAAGGGAGTCTTTGGACTGCTGTCTTTTTCGGGGGACCCTTTTGAAGGCAGAGTGTTTGGGACTGGGGAGGACAGTAAAGGCTGCTTGGGCTAATGATCAAACGCAAGGTGTGCTCATCGCAGGCCGCAAGTCTGTGGCGTGTGGAGGTTGAAGTCCAGGTGGAGGAATGCTGTCAACCTCAAGTGGGTCTCTTCACCCACGGGGAGTGGCGTGGTTCTCTCTCCTGGGATGGCTCGTTGGGCCTCAGTTTTGTGGTATAACCCAGGCCTGGGAAGCCCAATTACATCTTTCTGTCCATAGCTCTGCTTGCCCAGTGCCTTCTGCCTGTGCGGACAGAGCCCGTGTTCTTCCAGTAGGCCAAAGGTGTAGGGTCTCACCTTTTATTTCTCTTTTTATATTTTCCATATGTACTGTACCATTTTGGACTTGGGAGACCTAGGTTCCCACTCCAGGTCTGTATGCTGCTGTCAGGCCAGTCGTGGAAGCTACCAGTGCATCCCAACCTCTTGACATAGGAGGGGAGTGCTCCTTGGTACCCTCATCTGACATTCTTGAGCCCTGGCGTTAGGCCAGATCCTGGGATGTTTTTTCCATGAATCTAATTAATCGGAGATCACTCCATAATAAAGCATGTTTCTTTTGAGAAAAATCAGTTTGTGATCCTTGTGAGGACTTTTTATTGCAATGATGTTGTGACCGCTGTGTCCATAGTGAGTGTTCCAATTAGCCACTTTCTGCAACAGTACCTTCACCGAACGTGACTTAAGTTTTGTTCTGAAATGAGCCAGAGTGAATCACTAGTAATTCTAAGGTTGCATGAGTTGTTCTCGTGTGTGCCTTTCTTTCGGTACTTTAACAGACTAACTGCAGCACTTGCAGTAGTTTTCCTTGCAGTGTAAATTTATGCCCTCTTTCCTCTATCTGCAAACAAAAACTTGCTGCTTTTTAACATGGGGAAAAAAATCCCTGCAGATTACCACTTGTTTGTGGTGTTTCCACTTGAAGGTTGAGCAGTTGCTCAGAAAATCAAAAAGAAAAAGGTTTTTCTCTAGGCAGCATACTTTAAAAAATTACCCTGCAAGTTTTTTTTATACTCTTTTCTTACTTCTTATTTTTCTGTAGTGACTGAGTTAAGAACAAACTCATATGTGGCAAAGTTTGGGTCCTAGCCAAGCCTATGGTCTATTTCGGGGATAATGTATAGGCAGGATTATATCTAGGGATGACAGTTCACCAGCTGTGGTTGTGTAGAGTTAGAACTGTAAAATTGCTACTTAGATGTTCTTTATGTCTGTGCCCTGCGATGGATTAGTGTCCCAGCCAGGGTGTATCCTGCCTTGTGCCCATTTCTTGCAGGAATATTCTCTGGCTCCCCTGCAACACTGTATTGGAAAGAGAGGTAATGGAGGAATGGATGTTCTTCTGTATAAATGAAATAGTAATACTTTAACCTTGTTGCATGCTAAAAATTAGATTGGGCCGGTCTCTTTCCACTACGACACATGATGTATCAATGGAGTGTTCTTTCGTCGTACAAAAAAGAAAAGAAATGCCAATTATTAAGTACAAACAAGAGAGGGTCCCCGTTCTGCACTTGCAGGTAGCATCTCAGTTCCTTCTGAAATGGTGTGGAAAGCTGAGAGGGCTCTCCTTGGAAAACATGCTCTCATAAGGCGATGGAAATCATGAAAACAGAGAAACCGCATGTTGAGGGCTACACTGAACAAGGCTGCGACTCTGATTCCCAGTACAAATCTTTCCAGATTCTGCGGCATGAATGAAGATTTTGTTTCAAGCCTTAGAGTGAGTCACCGTTCAGCTTTGAGGGTCTGTCTCTTTGCTAATGATGTATGGCGGTTCCCCCAAGGGACTGGATTTTAAGAGGTAGCTTCCCTTGAAGAAAAAAAGTCGCTGGTGAAGGTTTCCTGCTTTATTAATCCAAGGGCATGACTCATTAATTTATTGCCTAGTTATAGTGAAGCCATGCTGGGATCAGGTCTATGATGGCGTCACCACAAGGAGATGAGAAATTTTAAAGTGGAAGTACTGCCCTGTATTTTGTAGGAGTAAGGTGGCAGGGGGATAGTTGGAACCGAGTTCTTTTTTAAAAAGAGAACAGGCAGAAGAATCTGTAAATCGGGAGCAGTATATTCTGCTGGGCTTGTTGCTAAGCAAACAAGAATGTTGACTGTGAGCTGTGATGTTACGGGGGCAGCAAGTGAGTTGTGCATAATTGAGACGTGATACGTGTCGTCTTTTCTTTCTTCTGTTCGGTGGAGCACGAGGTGAAAACCTCACCTGCTGGCATCGGCCTTGCAAACATCACCAGGTATTGTTTCTGGAGGCTTTGTTTTCAGCGAAACGCCGCCAGTTGCCTCTTAAAAACATCAAGGGCACCTCCTCAGATACACAGGGTAGTAGGAAGTCATAATAGGGCTCAATGTAAATGGTGCCAGAGAGCGATAAAGAAGCATAACTAGAAAATGAAGATTTCTTAACAAGCAGTGTTCCACCTGCGATTGTTACCTGCAGAACGCGCCTGCTTGTAAGGCTTGGACTAAACCAAAACATGATCAACCTGTAAAAGGAAGTTCCTGTTCCTTTTATACCTGGTTTCCAGGGGGCAGACGTCCTGTGTTTGTAATTAGTTTTTGACAGATGGGCTGGAGTTCAGATTTAATCGGGGTTCGAGTTTTGATTTTGCCGGACCTTCATCTTGTGCTTTGACGGGCGCAGGAGGCTGAGAATCGATCAGTGGGTTGTCGGGGAGGGGCAGATTGGGGGGAAACCTACAGTTGAACAGGCTGAGCCCGAGCCCGAGCCCAAGGCAGCTGTTTTTCTCGCTCTGCCCAGATGGACAGTTATCTTGAAGACGGGGCTTGAGTGAAGTAGCATTTGTTTCAGGTCGTGTAAAACACACTCATTTCAACACGCCTGTGCTTCCTCTCAAGCCCCCTGTTCTCTGTTCCTCTACTGGGGGAATCGGTTTTGCTGTGATGTTTTTAATCATTCTAATGTAAAACTGTTTTTTACTTTCTCTCCATTTACTATAAATACTGTATTAGCGTTGCATTGCAAAGCGTAAGAGCAACAACGATTTAAGAGTGGTGGATGTTCTCCAATCCCACCTCTTACTTAGGGCAGTTTGCATCTTAGTTAGCTTTAAGCAGTGATCAAGTGAATGCTATGAGGGGTTGTTCAGCTTGACTTGCTTCTGTTAATTAAGAGAATTCTGATACATTTATATAAAGGCACTCGGATAGTTGTGTTCTCTACAAAATTCTTACTTTTCCAGTTGGGTTGTGAGCCAAATATCTGTGACTGTTTGAGATCCCAGATCCCCTAGGTTCCAATTCCCAAATCTGTGTGCTATTTGGCAAAATATTTGGGCTTGGCTTGGCTATAGGGATCCCTACTTGTTGCTGTGTAATAGCCCAGCACCAGGTGCAAACCGGTGGGAGTGATTAAACTAATTACACAGGAGGAAGACACCTGTTATTACTGCAGAGTGCATCTGTTCGCAGAGCTGATAAGAAATCAGAAAATAGGTTTCAGAAAGAAGAACTGTGCCTTTCTGTGCTCTTTTAGTCAAACAAGACAATCCAAAAAGGAATGGCTTTCAATGAACCTTTTCAGCTTGTTTTCAGCTTCCTCTGTTTAAAAGCTACAAAGTTTGTATTAGAAAGATTTGTTTTAGAAAGGCTGGTAGGCTGGTGATTTGGACTCAGTGGTCTGGGCGTTTGGTTGCAAGATGTTGCTGGCTGATTCTAGTCTAGTCAGAGTGTGCTTTACTAGATTGTATTCCTTTGGTTATGATTTCAGGTCAATATAAGCTATTTTGAAGGACTTGAAGCCCACAGGGGAAGTTTATTCTAGGCTTGTATGCCTCTGAGGCTGAGATCCTGAATCCAAATTTTATGTTTGAAGTGAATATAAAAATTACCCGTAAGAGTGAGGAGGTCTGTGTTCTGCTCACACTCACTAACGGCGAGTCTTGGACAAATGAACCTTCAGGATCTGGTACTGTAGATTGCTTTTCCCTGCATGAACCAAACTCCAAAATATTCCCCAAAAGACTAAAAATGGTTATCTAGCTTTGCAACATTTCTTGTACAGTTGACAGATATGATTAGCACATCTACTCACACCTTTCTGACTTCGAACAAAAATAAAGGTGCTACATCAGTAATGTTTGCAGTAAATATTGGGGTAGATTAGATAACACTGACTTAAAACAGTGCGCATGTTATTGTTCTGTGGGATCTATGCTTAGCATTTATTAGTTTCAATTTAAAAAAATGTAATCAATGTGGTATATTAGGGCTAAAATAAGCAATACAATGCATTTTATGTACGACAAAACATCTGAAATAATTTAAGAGTTTCTTTTTTAATTTCTCCTTTTCTTTTTCTAAGCACCTAAGCCCCAAATGCAATTTGAGATTGTGTGTGTGAGATGACTTTGACCTCCCTGTGGGTCCCTTCGTTCTTTTTCACTCTTATTTGTCCTCTCGGACCAACTCCAAACTCCAACCTCTATTGTTCCCTCAAACACACCCCCTGTGCAGTAACAGGTTCTGAAGTGGATGAGTGAGCACGCGGCACTCTCAGTGGGACAGAGATGAAAACGGAGCAGGCAGAGCCCTGACTTTTCCCTCTTTGAGCGTCCAGCACTGCCTGCTTCTCTGACCCGGACTTGGGGTAGAAACTTTCCCACTACCGTGCCAGCGTCCGCCTGGGACCTGATAAACGCGGGACTCATTTGTGCAATGTGTGCGGGTCATTGTTCCGGGGGGCGAGGGTTAAGTAAGGATCAGATCGCTAGTAAAGGTCGGGGAGGGGACATACAATGATGAGCTTTAGACACATTGTGCCACATTGTGAAAACGGCCCTGCCCCTCTCATGGATAACTGCCCTTCTGCTGTGACTGTTTTCTGCCTCTAAAAAGAAAATCATTTATTTTTATAATACTTTTATTATACTGTGAGTCCTGGCTAATTTGTTAGAAACAATGTCTAATAAACCTCAGGAAAGGAACCAAAACAGTTTTTGACAAAGAGATGGCAAAAATTGGTATTCCATGCTGAAAAAAAGAAGAGAGAAAACACAACGTTTCGGCTGTGGAGCCTAGAAGGCTCCACGGCCAAAACGTTGTTTTCACTATTCTTTTTCAGCATGGAATAAACCTATTACTTGTTCCTTTGCAGCCTACGCATGCTGACGTGCTACCCACCTGAAAATTTGGTATTTACCAGTACCTAAGTGAACCCAGCAAATCCCCCTGCTCCTTTAGGCGGGGATGAAGGGATTTAGGGTCAGGGGCGATGAGCAGTCCAGATGAAGAACTGAATCAGCACAGTCCTGCAGTAAATCTTCGCTTCCTTTTAATGAATGGAATGAAAAATGGTTCATTATTTCAACAGCACCAGCAACCACCACAACAACAAAAATAAAAGTCAGTTTTCACTGGCTTAGATCCTCCTCCTTTGCAGTTTTTTCCCCCTAGGTCAGCATCTATCTCCAGGATGAACTTTAATTAACTTGGGGCTGAAAGGGTTTCAGGCCTCATTTCCACCTAGGGGAGAATATATTTGTTTGTTAATATCACAATTAAGGCACTAATCCAATCCTAGTAATAGCTCTGCGAGCTCATTAAAGCCCCAGCGATGGGCCATGGTATTATTTAAATGAAAACAGACTGTGTTGTATTTTATTGAATTTGGCCTCGCCTCTGAGAGTAGACAACGTCAGCACAGCAAGTGATACTCAAAGACTGCATGGACAAATTATATGTTGTACAATAACTAGCATGTGGCTCTAAAATAATTAGGTTTCTTCTTCCTTAATCCCTTGACTAAATGCACAGGATGAATTTTTGGGCAATGAACATAGCCGTAATTTTTTTCTCCAAAAGTGGGATATACTTGATACGCAGGCGAAGGGGGAAATGGTGCAAGAAAATTCTTACTTTCAAGCATTTCACCCCCTCTTTGGAATAAACTCAGGGTATTTCAGTGAGATGTTAGAATAAAACAAAAATCATTGGCACTGGACTTGGAAAAACCTGGGTAAATTCTTCCAGGTGAGTACAAGCTTTCAGAAGGGAACTGAATAAAATTCCCTTCTGATTTTACATCTCATATCGGGTAGTAACGACATTGCAACCACCCCTCGATATAATCAAACAAGGAGATAAGATTGTTTTTGACTGTTTCTCCACCCATTGCAGTTCGAAGAGGTCAGAGAGGATGGTGTGAAACCACAAACTGTTTGCGTGATAAAGTCAAGTAATAGATCATGTGGCAATCAAACGTGTTTTCTGAGGGGCTGCGTACAGCACAGCTAATTATAACAGAGCTCTCTAGCTGTGGGGAAGGAGCATTATTTTTGAGCTAGTGGATAGTGAAGTTAGCACTTTTAAAGGATGTGTTTGGTGAGCACAGCAACCACTTTGTCTATACATATATCAGTTCAGTTCTGTTTTATTTCTCTTAACACTGTCCCCCTCTCTCTCCTGCTACAGTATATACAAATACAGGTAATTTAGCCTGTACCCTCAGCTTTGTGGGCTGTGAAGCAGCTCTGCTGTGCCTGTATGTCGGCGTGTCCTTTAGGTCCCCTGGCAGGGAGGCGGTCACAGAAGAAGAAGCGGCAGAGGAGGTCAGGAAACCGCGGGGCCTCAGAAGGGCGTCTCCAGGAACTGTGACCGTTATCGCAGGGGTTGCTGAGGAAATGAGAAGGGGTGGAGGTCTAGCTCTGCAGCTCGTGGGCCCGTGGCTGCTCGGTGAGAGGAGAGCGAGTTGAGGCATGATCTCGAATTCAGCTCCAGGGTTCGCGACTTGAGTACTTATCCTGCATACGTTAAATTAAATTTGAAGGCCGGGGACACAGAGACAGAGAGAACTATCTTGTAATGCTTTGCTTGTAGCCTACTTTAAAAAAAAAAAGTGTCACCTATTCGTTTTCAAAACGATGCAGTTTCCTGACAAGGCTCTCAGCAATCCAGAATCTATCCCAGAAGCAGGAACTATCCCGAACGTATCCCAAGGTGCAAGGTGGGACTACCTCCTAGACAGGCCACCCTGGTCCATAACTGAAGCCAAGACCCAAGATCTCTGAGGTAGTAGTGCCACCCATGACCCCCCAGAGATGTCGGCATATAGTTTTACTTTTATCATCCCCCAGTTTGTCAGTTGGCCTGAGTCAGCGACACACGGCACATGCTCTTTCTTGAGATTGAGACCCATTGATGCATCTGCATTTTTTCACATCTTTGAGTCCAGTCCCACCCACGACAGAGTTACCATCGGCCGGGGGAGCCACGTGGCTCTTGCTGACAATTTTACATATTTTCAGGCACATGGCAAGTCCAGGTGGGGCGATATGGATCTGCACACCAGGGACAGCCAGGCTAACTCTGCCTGTAGTGTGCAACTCTGGGTGTGCAGGGACACTCGGAATGGAAGTCAGTGGCCAATTGTTGAGAGGTCCATGTGGCCCTGTCTTCACCGAGCTTCCTGTTTCCATTGCAAAGGCTTGTATTCTGGCTTCAAAATGAGGAGTGGTGTGTGCAGTGATGTTATGTAGCTGCAGTGCTGTGTCCGCCCGTAGTTTGGGTAAAGATCTGCAGTTGGAGTTAATTCTGTGTGGTGCATTTCAGTGTGACGCACATGAGCCGTGGAACAGGTGAGCTGAGGATCGGACGAGCTTCTCAGAAGTTGGAGCTAGGATCCGAATGGCCATTAACCTCAGATCTGCTCCTGCAGCGTACATTATCTGCTGTCTCAATCCCGCTGTCTAATTAGCAGCGGGTGGACTGTTTTGAGGAGATTGAGCTGTGCCCTTAATGAGGAGGCTGTTGGACATGGGAAAACAATCACAGCACAGAAACAGTGCACATCGGAAGCCTTTTTATCACTGGTGTTGCCCCAGTACACTGTACACCATAAGTGTCACCTTTTGAGGTTTTCCTGGAAAGACCAATGCTCATATTTAAAGCTGGAAACTTGTGTGGGAAAGGAAGTCAAACGTCTTTAATAGAAGGGAAAGAGATAATTGGGATTTCTTCCTGTTCATTTTGTGTGGGATGAACTTGAAGCCATGATGTATTTATAAGAAATCCCACCATTCTTCATATTGTTTCTGCAAATTTCCCCTGCTGAGGTCCTCCTTAATGCACAACGTTTGTGACTCGATCTATAGATTTGCATGTACAAAAAAAAAACCCTTCCAGCTGAGACCAAAAAGGGAGGAATCACTTTTAAAGAGGTGTCCATTCTACTTACGAGTCTAATGAACCAAAGCATAAAGCAGTTAGTTACTAATTATTTTGTACTCGGTAAATGTGAGCGGATACAATTTGTACCTTTTCCATACTTCATTTGTACTCGGTCAGATCAATAAAGGAGTAAAATTTATCTGGATTTCCTGAGCGGAGACCAGAGTTGTGTGCCTTTTCTCAGCAGATGGACAGAATTACAGTATATGCAGTAAGTGCTAAGGATGGGGGAGGGTTGAACCTAGTCTCATATTGTGTCCTTCCTGTTAGTGCCTGCCTTCTGGAGCTCTAAAAGTGCAGTTTCTTATGTGAAAAGCAACAGAACAGGTTTTCTGACAGCTGCAATTCTTATTTTTCTGGCTTTGAGGTGAATGACTGAATTAAAAAAATGGCTGAACTGTCAGCATTGTCATTCTTCTGGAAAGGTAACTAAAAGCATCTGTACTGTCTTTTCATGTGAAATGCAGTGTCCATTACCCCAGTTTTGTCTGCCCATATAAATCATTATAGCTACAGTATATGTTAGTGAAAATAACAGAGTTAATGCAGTACAGACAATGTGTTACTACTCCCCAATCTTGCCTATACTGATGGCTTTATTCTGTAAAGAGATTGTGGAAGAGTTTCAAGCCTCACACTTTATCTTCAGTTGTTTTCTTGGAGGCCTGTTTTATTCTAATGTTTCAGATGATTAAAAGCAGTACTTGTAATGGACTTTGCCAAATTCTGTCCTCTAATCAGCAGTAAAAAGCTGCCTGGTTGTGTAAACATATTTGTGCAGTGCCTGGTATTTACCAAGCTCTGGGGGCTTTCACAATCCTCCATTGCCTTTTAATGACCCCCAGCGCTCTTGCCTTCCAAATGATGAGCTGTTCTTTTTTGGTTGCGTTCCAGGAAAGATTAAAAGGTCGCACTTTCCGAGAGAATGAAATTTCAACTAAACAAGGCAAATACAAAAAAAAAATCCCAGGGCTGGATCCTTAAAGTTGGTGGTAAAGAAACGGCGCTGTTTCTCTTTGTGGTTTGACATGGATCGTGGTTTGCGGGGACGAAACTTACACCTACAGTATGAGAAACGTGATCAGGACAGATGCTAAGTTACAAGGACCCCCCCTTCGTTAAGGAGGTGTCATCATAAAGTATTGCTCCTTAATTGACTGGATTTTTTTCTGCAAGGCAACTTCCTTGTGAAATTGTCCCCTTTGAAAAATACAAGACCTTTGATATAGCCAGTCTAGCTTTTGTGAGAGAAAAAGCGTGACAAATGTTTGGACATGCGGACAGGGATGCCTGCTTTCTTCAGAGCTGTTAGAGCAGCAAAACCCACGTCACAGAGGATCTCCTGCCATTTCTGCAGCTGGCTTCAACTTGTTTGATAGCTGTAAGCACACAACGAGCTTTCCTAGCATCAAAGTGGATTCCCACTGTGAATGTGTTTTGACTGGGACGCCCATAAGTGCATTGCATACTGCGCACATAAATGTTTAGTACTAACCCCTTTTAGATCTGTACTGTGTCATCGCGTGATCAGAGAAGAGCAACATTAAAGTGTAGTAAAGTTCAGTAGAACCGTGATAGAAGCTGGGGGAACACAGAGATGCGCAGTAAAGTTGGGGAAGTCTTAATCAAAGATGGTGCAGCGTCTGAACTTGGGGAAAACTGGGGGGAAAATGTGAAACGCAATGCTGAGGCTCTGGGATCAATTCCTGGGATGTTACCTGTGTGGAAGTTTTCCTCGTGTTCATGTGGGTTTCCTCTAGGTGCTCTGTTTTCCTTCCACAATTCAAATATCTTGCTAGGTTAATGGGTTTTGGGAAAAGTGGCCCTGGTGTGAGTGTGTGTGTGTGTCTGTGTGTGCTCTGTAATGGACTGGCTTCCTGCTCGAGGTGCCTGTTGCTTGCTGGGATAGTTTGTGTTTGACGGCTCCCCGTCACTCTGAATTGGATGAAGTAGTTAGATAACGGATGGATGGAGGAGAAGGTAGACAGAGTGGTAATAGGCAATAGACAGGTCTGTTCTAGTTTTTCCTTATAAGCTTCAGTGTCTTAAAAGCATTTGTATTTATGTGTAAAAGCTTGACTTAAAATACACCCCTAGGGCCCTGGTTCATTTAGTCTTAAAGATCACCTGTTGCTAAAGATCAGGAATAGCTGTAAGTTATTGATCAACTGGACAAATAATTTGCTCAGTTAAGGGAAGTCTGGTTCTTGAAGATTGAAGAGTCACCAGATTTGTGACTAAATGATCTCTGACTTACTTAATTGCACAATCATCTGTTTATTTGATCAAAGGTAAATTGTTCCAGGCCTTTAGAAACTGCTGATTTAATGGCTACTTATAAAACTTGCTGGACTAGGGCGATTCAGGACCAAGGCTGTAGTCCCCTGTCCTAAACACTGAATTTATGCATCTGTTTTTCAGCTGAGCTTTTGTACTAATGCCCCTATATCTTGGGGGAATCCACAGTAGGCTATTTATTTTTCCAGCAAAGTAAGTTAATTTGCTTTGTGTTCATTAACAATTTATAGAGTTCAAGAAAGAGAGGGTATTCAGATTTATCCCTGCCTCACTGCATTCTTCTTTTTCCTGTAGTCCTTGTTAGTTTGCAGTGCTCAGGGTTTGTTCTTCTCTGGCTTTGTTTTTTACCTTGTTAACACCAAAAGTCATCGACAAAAATATCTCATTGGATTTCCGAAGAACAAATATAACAAAAATTCCAGGAACTTGAGCATCTCTTGATGACTGAGATCCTCATTGTGTCTGTCAGAGCTGTTCCAAGTGCTTTTTCGTTAAGACCATCTTTGAACCATTGAACAGGCTGATACCCTTAAATTATGAACTGGGGCTCCGCTGTTTGTGGTCTGTGAAGTACTTTTGTTTTAAAAGCAATTTTGCTTTTTATTTTCAAGTCGTTTCCAGATAGAGTTGAGGAAAGTGGGTATTAAAACATAATCCACCACAGTTCCAAGGAACTTGTTATTCAAAAGTAATCTCTTACGCAAGATATTGGGGGAAGGTAATTTTATAAAAAGTCTAGACCACTCTAAATACAGTAGCATGTGTAGTTTTTGTGTCCGATAATGCATTACTTCTTACATGCAATTTCTTTTTAAATGTATTAATTGAAAAAGCAATCCATTATACCAGTAATTTGTAAACTAATTTTATAATGATTCTTTGTCTTCAGTAAGTATCCCTGGTAAAAATTAGATAGAAAAAACTCATTCCCTTTAAACATTGCTATGCAGAGTAAATGCCCACTTCGGTGAAAATCTTATGCCATCCAGCTGATGTGACACTTTCCATTTGCCTTTAAGCAGAAGAGCTTCAGGTTACTTGGCCTGGTTCAGGTAGCAGCTATACGGTATCAATACTTCGAACTGGTCCTTCATTAGAAGATATATGACCAAAGCGGGTTAAATTACAGTACATGATGGAGAATGTGTAGTTCCATCGCATTCTGTAATGTTCATCAGTATAATACAGCACTAGCACTGGAAGACAAATCAGGATAAGAAAAATCCCCCAGTGAGAGCCAATATCCCTTGAAAGCCAGAATTTCCAGGAAACCAGTTTTGTAGGAAACATTCTTTGTGAATTACTGTACTTGCAAAGATTGACAGTCCGTGTTGTTGTGGCTGACGCGTGCAATAAAACATACTTGATTGGAAGACAGGGCTGTTGAGGAGGGATCTCTGGGTGTTTTTCTTTGTTGTTCTTCATTGATCTTCGGTTTCAAGAGCACTAGCTATAAGACATGAGAAATCCAGGGCATTGAAGGAGGTTAGACATGTGTTAGTGGCACACGCTAAGATGCATGGGCAGCAGGTCCTGAAGGTGCCATGTGATTACTGCCTGTGGCTGATCTAGGATGTCAGAGAACCCAGAACTTTTCCCAGAGCTAAGTACTGTAACTCTCTTGCTTGGTTTCAGGTGAAGCACATGTATTCCCTTTTGTAATTCCTTTTTATATTTCAGTGTATCGTCTTTGTGACACACTGGGCGCATAGACAGAATTTGGCCACGTTAACCTACATTTACATTGTGATAGGGCCATCATACAGCCTGAACATGTGCATTATTTCTTTAGGCCTGGGCAAACTCTAAACAAACAAAGCTTGCCAGATGTTTGCTCCCTCCACTGTACCTAGAGGAAAGAGAGGCTATAAATCGATTGGATACATGTTAAATAAGGCATGATAGGGTTGCTTCCTTATGTATTACAAAGTATCCAAGTTATGTTTTCTTCTTTGTTATACAGAAGAGACAAGTAGAAACAAGCACACGTGTATTTAACAGGAGGCACATCTTACACAAGGGTTTATGGATGTATGGAATAAGCTACCTAGCCATGTTGTTGAAGCCCATGACCTGGCTTCTATTATGAAACCACCAGAAAAGATTCTTAGATCAACAAGCTACCAAGTACCAAACGAGCTAGATGGGCCAACTGACCTTCATTGACTTCTAACCATTCTTATGGTCTTATGTTCTTACTAGAGAAGAGAGCGAGTCCCACCTGGCAGCAGGGCCTGCTACTTCCTTCTTTAGCTTTCACTTGCACCACAGCACCATCTACTGGCTTGGAGGGGAACTTGTTCCTGTCAAAATATACAGGGTGTTCAAAATAATGTTTAAAATAAACTGATTTGTGCAAAGCAATATCAGTGTGTCCACCAACATGTACATGTAGATGGTAAATGTACATTTACTGTTAAGCAGTTGTTCAGATTAATCTCTGCAGGGGTATGTATGGTTGTGTATGTATAGGAGTCAATGTGTCCAGGGTGTATGCAATACATTATGTCTAAGTAGTGCAGTATGCCAATGAAAACTGTGTGTCCATGTAGCAATTACAGTGATTTCCTGAAGGAACTGCAGCTTGGCTATTTAGCAGTCTAATTGCCTGGAGGTAGAAGCTGTTCCGTAATCTGCTGGACTTTGAATGCTTCGATACTGTTTACTGGATGGTGGAAGAGAAAACAGTTTATGACTGGGATGACTGGGGTCCTCGAGAATGGGCCTGGCTTTCCTAAGACATCTAGCTGAGTAGATCTCCTGGATGTTTGGTAGCTCACAGCCGGTAATGAGCTGCGCTGACTTCACCACCCTCTGCAGTACTTTGCGATCCCGGGCGGAGCAGTTCCCATACCAGGCAGTGATGCAACCAGACAGGATACTCTCAAAAGTGCACCTGTAGAAGCTGGCCTGGAGATGTGAGGGCATGCCGAACTTCTTTAGCCTGCGGAGAAAGAACAGGCGCTGCCGTGCTGTTTTGACCACGATGTTGGTGTGGTGGGTCCAGGTTAAGTCCTCTGTGATGTTAACTCCCAGGAACTTAAAACTGCTGACCCTCTCCACTGCAGTCCCATTGATATAAATAAGTATGTGATCTCCTCCCCGGTGTTTTTGATATAATCCACGATCATCTCCATCTGCATGTACATACAGTGTTTCATGGACTTCCTGTTGGTCTTTGTCAGCACCTGTAGAGAACCCCCTACCCCTGCTTTGCATTGCAATCAATTGGGCTGACTTGGGCAGCAGCCTACCACTGGGATGAGGGTTTATGGTGACATGCATGAACATGCTGCCTTAATTACACCAGATGTTGAAAACCCCTGGAAGGACATGCTTTGAATTCAATGAAAGATTTTTCATGCTGTGGATTGAGATTTAAATAACCCGCCCCTTCAAGGAGAACATCATTGGACTGTAGGTTGTCGAGTGCTCTTTGATTAATTTTAATAAAAAAGCGGCATTCTGTTCTTCACATTTAAGCATGCACTTGTTGAGAGCAAAACGGATGTCTTACTGGATATCCAAGTGTAGATTAGCTACATTACTGTTCTTTATATTTTCTCTACTTTTTTGTGATCATTCAACTGATATAATCACAGATGAGTATGTACAGTAGAACACAGATATCCATACCGCACTGCTCAGATGGAGCACAGATTATAAGAAGACTGATAGTCTGCTGTTTCTTTAAGAGTTATGTTACCTGCCGGAGGGTTTAATGATATCGGATTGCAGGTAGGCCTACGTAGCAGCTGGGCTATGAGAGGGGACTACTGTGTCCCTGCTACTTTGTAATTCAAGAGCTTGGGTAGCCTGTTTCATAGAATAAGCATAATGGAAACAAGACCGGCACAATGTCACTCAGATAACCCCCATTTATGCTTTCTTAGATTGCAGATGATTGACCTGATGGTTCAATCAACCGTTTGAACTGTTGTTGTCTATTAACCTGAGCAGGAAAGGCACAGGAAGTCACCTGACCCTGCATCGCATTTCCTCGCTGTGACCTTCAGCCAGGACAAAGGCTGCGGGAGTGTCAGAGGCCCAGTAGGGAGGTGTATCCAGTTTGTTTGTTTGGGGTTTTCATCCTCTTGACAAAGTCCTCCAGCTATTATCTTTTTAAACCCAATCCTGATGGACAATATGTGTTTTTTGTACAAAGTTCATGAAACTGAGTATTAGAATGTAAAAGCGAATGAATTTGAGAACTGTAGTTGGGCATGAGAAGATGCACCCTGAACAGGATACGGGTCTATTGGTATCGACACAATGCCATTACTATTTTAACGTTCAATCATTAATAAATAGACCGCAATGGCAAAGCAGTTTGCATTGCTGCCTCACAGTGCTGGGCCCTGGGTTCAAATCCACTCTATCTGTATGGAGTTTACATGTTCCCCCTGTGTTCAAGTGGCTTTCTCTGGGTGGTCTGGTTTCACAGTCTAAATACATACTGGTGGGTTCATTTTCTTTAGAGAAATCTGGTCCGAGTGGGAGTGTGTGTAGGCTGGCAGCTCGTCCAGGTAGTACTCTGCCACATGCCCATTGCTTGCCTGGCTGGGTGCTGGCTCTCTCGCAACCCCTGTATTGGATAAAACAGTTCGAAAATGGATGGATGCGAAAGGATCTTAACATAAACAACCGGCTCATATTGTTATCATGTGAAGCAGACAAAATAGGATTAAAAAAAGATAGCAATAAGAAATTGCAATGGGTTGGTGTCAGAAATGTTCTCATTGCATTGAAGTATGATTAACGAAATGAGCTGCAGACGTGCCTGAGCTTGTCAGAAGTGTTTTGACCCTGTTTATCACCTTTTCTAAAGTTCTCTTTTAGCAGAATACAGATGTGCTGAAAAGCTGCACAGGAAGATAATCAAAGCATTGCAGCGAACATGAGACGTAGACACAGGCTTTGTGTCTTTCTTGAGGACCGAAATGTAAACATGCCTACATCGTGGACCGGCGCTCACCAAATTTTTGACTCCGGTTAAATCTTGAATTTCTTGAAAGCACAAGTAGGGACGGGCCCAAAACTGTATTGCAATATTGTGCATACAACTGTTGTATAAAATGCCTGCACAGTGCTGTTTTGATTGTTCACCTCCTGCGAGTCTTTTAAACTGAGAGGTGGAATTTGCAGGGTGTCATCTAACTTGTTTAGTTACAGTACTAGGACCTCATTGATCCAAGAATCTTTCCAGCTCTTTCTAGAAACGTGATTGAGTTGCTTGTGATAGACTCCCACAGCTCTTTGTGTAAATGAGTGCCTCCTGTTTTAATTCTCGGTTTTAAATGCACTTCTGTGTAGTTTCCTGCCATGTGCTCGGGGCTCTGCAGACATCCTGTGGGTCACAGCCTTTGTCACGGCGTTTGTCAGGGTTTTTAACACGTGAATCAGGACGCGCTATAATAATAATAATAATTGCTTACACTTATATAACGCTTTTCTGGACACTCCACTCAAAGCGCTTTACAGGTAACGGGGACTCCCCTCCACCACCACCAATGTGCAGAAGTGTCAGAAGCCCCACCTGGATGATGCGACGGCAGCCATAGTGCACCAGTACACTCACCACACACCAGCTATCAGTGGGGAGGAGAGCAGAGTAATGAAGCCAATTCATAGATGGGGATTATTAGGAGGCCATGATTGGTAAGGGCCAATAGGAAATTTGGCCAGGAAATTTGGTTAGACCCCTACTCTTTTTTTGAGAAACGCCCTGGGATTTTTAATGACCACAGAGAGTCAGGACCTTGGTTTTACGTCTCATCCAAAGGACGGCACCTGTTTACAGTATGGTCTCCCTGTCACTATACTGGGGCATTAGGACCCACACAGACCGCAGGGTGAGCACCCCCTGCTGGCAAACACTAACACCTCTTCCAGCAGCAACCTTAGTTTTTCCCAGCAGGTCTCCCATCCAGGTACTGACCAGGCTCACACCTGCTTAGCTTCAGTGGGCTGCCAGTTGTGAGTTGCAGGGTGATGTGGCTGCTGGCCGAATAATAGGCATGTTGAGAGCCACAGGGTTTCTTCCTGTGTGGTGAAAAAGGTGAAACCAAAAGGGCAAATCATATACAGCTGGTGATTCAGAATGGGCTGGGTATGAAATACAAACGAACTGGTGATTCCTTTGTTTGAAGGAAGCAGCATTAGATTCATGGTTGGCACATCACCCACCGCTGCTTGTTAAACACCAGCATCAAGCTTGGCAGAAAGGATCCTCCACTGGTTGGTGTGAGGGGAGGACTGGCTGCGGGTTCGAGGACTAACACCTCTTTCACCAAATGCCATCGGACATCTTAAAATGAGGAAATGGATGTGAAACATAAAGACGTGCTTAAAAAGGCAAAAATAAGGAAAATACAGGGCATGGAAGCATGCGAATAAGGGATTTAGAGTTAACTTTTGATGGAGTAATGCCATGTTTGTTCAGAGCCTCTCTGCGTTCTGCAGGGGAAGGCCAACAGGACACTGCCTTTGAGTGTGCAGGGAGGGGTGATTCTATGCCAAAAAGCTAAGACTGCAGAGCTGAAAATGGTATGTATTTGCATATGCGTCTTTCCACTAGGTTTCAGAACGGAATTATCCACCACGTGTTCCAGGGCACCTCCATGTCAGTTTTATGGAGTTATGTTTGAGCTGATATGTAGCTTCAGCATCTATCCCCTACATCTTTTGACTTTTTGTTGGATCACTTTATGCTGAAACAGGAAAAAACCGAAGAAGAAGGAACGTTTGAAGTTTTAGAGATTTATGGCAGATGCTGTGCATTCCGGATTTCTTGCCAAGACAAGACATAGTTCATGCCTTAGCCCTATTCTCTTGTGTTGAGGAGTTTTCCAGTGTTTTAGTTCTCTGATCTCCTACACGTAAAGTTTCCCCGAAGCTGAAGTTGAATGTGCAAATCAAAATCCAGTCATAATTAGTGCCCTGACCTTTAAAAAAGACCCATGTTCTGAAGTTCCAATAAAAGCTTTAGAGGGATAAATAGTCATGACTACTGTCTGACGATGAGTTGGTATTATGAGACATTGATTTTTAGCACTCTGGAACAGTTAAGCCCATTACAGTACAAAATAGAGGGTTGAATATAACTCAATTTGCATGGAGAATTAAATCTGATTTGTATATGGATTTAATTGCCTTTTTTAGAAGTATTTGAAGGCCATCAAAAAGCCTTGTGCTTGGCATTAAACTGTGTTTGTATTAGTAATCAGCACATTTGTCTGCAATCAGCATCTTGGATCAGTGAGCACCTCCCTCTCCGTCTATCCATTTTGTTTTCTAACTACTTCATCCAATGCAGGGTCTGGGAGCTGGAGCCTATCCCAGCAAGCAACAGACGCAGGAAATGGTACAGCCTGGACAGTACACCAGTCCATGGTGGGACAGACAAACGGACAGCAACACACACTCGCTCACACTCGGGCCAGTTTTCCCAGATGCCAGTTAACCTACCAGTATGTCTCTGGACTGTCGGAGGAAACCGTAGCACTCAGAGTAGACCCACGCTAACATGGGGAAATCACGTTAACCCCACACAGATAGCACTGTGGGAATTGAACCCAGTGCCCTAGTGCCGTGAGGTGGTAAGGCTAACCAATGCACCTGCGCTTCCCTTCCCCCAGAGGAAGAAGTCTTGAGCTGAATCCATGTTCGCGGTGCTCTCTGCCCGTTTACTTTGAGACGGTAGGACTTTTCTGAAGCCGGTACAGGCTGAACCACGCTCGCAGTCTCCACACAATCACAGACAGGGCCAGTCTGGCACTGAATCCTCATGAAAGCCACAGTGCACACCACTGCCAGTGTGTTTCCCATGGCTGGTGTGCTGGTGATTCTAGTTATTATTTCTGATAAGCCTCTGAAGGCGGTTTCTCCAGCTTCCTTAGATAACAAATATGAAGCAAGGAAGAAAATGAAAAGATGTCAGGAAACTAAAGAGTTGGGATGAGTATGAAATATCCTGTAGAGACTGTAAACACGCCCTGGAGGCAACATGACAAGGCTGACAGTGAATTTTACATTGTTACGCTACATTTCAGGATGGAAAACGTGCCTTAGGCACACCAGTACTAACTAGAAGGAGCCATGCAGAAAGAGAACAAGCAGAGAGGGGGGTACAGTGAAGTTAAAGCCTTCAGCATTTTACATCCTGTCCCTTGGTAGGGATTCTCTCTGCTGGTGAAACTGTCCTGCACAGCATGCAGATGATATCGTTCTATGCTCCTGATCTAATAAAAATTCAGACTCTCGTTGCTCATGGATCCTGCAGAGCCGAGAAAGAGAATAGAAAATGTAGATTTGGAAGTGTCGCAGAAGGTGTCTGCTGGATTCAAAAAGCGAATCAAGTATGCAAGGCTGATCGGCCTCTTCGTCATGAAACCTCAGTCTTAAAATATTTTGGCAGTTGTTTTTTAATTGTCCGCTGTGGGAAAGAGGTCTTACTTTAGTATTTCACACTTGCTTTCTTTGGTGTTTGGCAAAGCTCCTGATTTGGCCCGAAGGTTGAAAATGCACATTCGTTTTTTTTGTTTTTGAACTGAAGGGATTGTGAAGAAAGAAAGAAAGGCAGAACACAAGCGCCCATGTAGCTGCAGAACAAGCTGCCCCAGGGGGGATCTGGTGCTGAAAGGACGATAGTTGCCTCTTGTCTCACTTTTAGAAAAATCCTTGAAACAACATCTTAGGTTCCTGTGATGGTGTTAAATGGTGCATAAAGTGAAGCCATTTCAGCCTTTTTATTTTTGCTAGGCTGCTGTGACACCCTAAACCAGGAGCCTGCGTATGAATAAAATCTAATAGAGTCTATAGGACGTTTCAAGTACATTGTGAATTGTGCTTTTAGCAAGTCAGTCATTTTGGCATTGAGTGTTGAACAATAGCTATTATTGCACCTTCTCCTCCTTCTGTCCTCAATACACAACTGTCCTTTTCAGATACAGTATCTGCCAGACTCCAGTGGACTCCAGGTTAACCTGCTATGGACCGATGTCCAGGGGCAGTAGAACATTCTCTTTTTTTTGTTAGCATTCTAGGCCTCAGGTTAAGCTGCAGTCCTTTGCTCCATATAATTAATAATAATTAATAATTGCTTACACTTATACAGCGCTTTTCTGGACACTCCACTCAAAGCGCTTTATAGGTAATGGGGACTCCTCTCCACCACCACCAGTATACTGTAGGTTTGAGAATAAATATAACTTTAATCTGTGTCAAAAGAACAAAAGAACCTAAGGAAATCTACAGATGTTTGAGGAATCCCTGCAAATGGGCATTTACAGCTTAATCTGGATGTTTGTGCCAAAACACCCGCAATTCTTTGAGTGAAGAAGCGTTTTCTACTTAAGAACGCTGAAAAAGGTTAAAGATCAGAAAACCTTGTTCCTACTCATTTTGGTGCTGTTATCTTATTGATCAAATTATTTTACCCAGTCAGTTATTGAAGGAAGCTAGAGCATCAGTTTCAAACATGGCTGGGCTGTTTGTTCCACACTTCCACATCTCTTAGTGTAAGGGTGTGATGTCCTTTATATCCTGGCTCTTGCTCTCTCTTTTTTTGGTCCTGTGTTACACTTAAAGTAGGTGCTGAATTTGACTTTGTCAACATTTTAAAGGTTTTTGAAGTTCTGAATAAGCTCTGACAAAGTCACCTTTATTTCTGAGTGAGGACATCACCTCCCCCCAATTGCTTGACCATTCCAGGTCTTCTGGAATTCTACTTTGGAACCTAAGCTATGCTTTTCGGTGTCAGATTGTCTCAGGAATGCCAGGGATAGCTTCATTCGTCCCCAGCTTGGTATCTGCCAGATTTTGTAACTTGGGGAAAAAAATAATTAAAATGTCAAAGAAGGGTATTTTTCATTCATGAAAATAAATGAAAAGGACTATTGATCGTTTTGAAAGAGGAACTGTATCCAGTCTTTTATAAATAGTGTGCCCCCTGCCTTTTGAACAGACTTTAGTCAGGGCAATATCAGGTCAGTCAATGCATGTTATCTGCAGACTCTCTTGCCATCCTCTGTCAGGAACAGGGTTATGCACTTATTTATTAGGAGTAACAGGTAGTGTTTGTTCATTTTCTGTCTTTATCAAGCATTCCTCTTCTAAGTTAATTGAATACCTAATCAACATAGCAGGTGGCAGTTAACATGTTCTAGTGAACTAATGTAAGATACAGGGTGCCAGTACTTAAAACAAGTACCTGGAGTTCTCAGTTGTGCAAAAATGGCTGTATTTATTCTTATTTATTATTAATTTGGCAGATGCCTTTATCCAAGATGACATACGCAAAGAATACATCTGCTGCCAGTGTGTCTTTCCACATTTTTTCCATGATAATAATACAATTCTGCAAAGCCTATTAGTATAAAGACATCAATCCACTTACTGTACCTCCTTTATGTACAGGTATGTTTTAGGCCTAAGGGGGCATCATTTTCTAAAAGATTAAAGTTTCTCTTTCAAAACAATTAGTAGACTTTTAAATGTCTCTGCGTCATCTGTGGCAGGCATTCAGTTTAATATTGCTTTTGTTTTTAGCCGTTTCTCTTTATTATTATTTCTCTATATCTCAGTTATGATGCGGTCTTGTACAAAATGGCGAGACTGGTTTTCACCCAAACGCCAAAGGGTCCCAGCAAAAAACGGGCACCGAGCTGGATACATCTGGGACAGGATGCCAGTAAATCGCAGGGTACACACAGACACACACACACACACGCACGCCAGGGCCAATTTTCCCAGAAGCCAGTTAACCAACCAGCATGTCTTTTGGACTGTGGAGCACCTGGTGGAAACCCATGCAAATGCAGTGCGAACATACAAACTCCACACAGATAGCACCCCAGGAATTAAGCCCAGGGCCCCATCGCTGAGACACAATAATGCTAACCAATGCTCCACCATGCTGTAGTCTGATTTTCAGTCTGTTTTATCTACTTTGTTGTATTTAGTTGCCCACTGTGGCATTCATAGGCTGTTGAAAGTCCCTTCCTGCGTCTCTTACATTAAACTGAGTGTAAATTTCCATTATGTCTTATCTGGACATGGGGGAAGGGGGTAATCAATGTTGTTATAATGTTTAAAGCCATTGAATGGTGGTATTCTGAAAAAGAACTGAGGATGAATTCCATTATAGCTAATGTTCCATATAGTGTAGGTTTAAGTCGCAAATGTCTTCACTAACAGGCAGAGGTGAAACTCAATTTTCCATAATCAAAGTGATTTAGAAAAAACAAATCAGGTCAAGTTATTTGGGCAGAAGGAGAATGCTAGCTCATTCATGTCTAGTTTGTGTAATTCAGAAGCCTTTGGTGCACTTGCATGCCAGTATGACTTACAGTATAACCATCGCTAAGCTGTTTTTTAGATTAGCCCTTAACCAAATATATGGGACACTATGGGCTGGAAGTTTATCAGTATAAATGTGCTGAATACATACTCTGCAGGAATGAGAATAAAAGTTTATGGCTAAATAATGAGTTACTTCTTTGTAGATTAAAAAAAATATATTTTGGTGCTGAGTAGAAGAAATAATCAAATAATAAAGTAGCCGTATATAGATAGAAATCAATCTGGCGCTTTTTAGATGTTGCTACTTCAGTGGTGACTGGGGAGAGACTCCTTAATCCTTCCCATGTACATTATGGACATTTAACACTGAATAGAGGCCTTGCTTCACTGTGTACACATGGCTGAGGATAAAACTGAGCTTGAAGACCTTGCGCTGTCCACAAAGCACTGAAGCTTTAATAATAGGTTAGAATGTTGATGTGTTGCCTTATTGCTGCAAATATGTTGCCACATAGCGTTTTATCTCATTCTCATTCTCAATTTGTCCGTCTTGTTGTATATAGAATTACCAGACGGAAATGAACCACTTTGGCTATTTTTCAGTTCATTTCAATTCAAGCTTTATTATCCTTTGGGGGAAATTAGTTTTACGGAACAGTCCAATAAAACAATAAAAACAGGCAAGGCAAAGATTACCAACAGAGAAGACGTACAATAGCGCTACAGGAGATACGAGAGTTATTTTACATTGAGAGAGATGCTGCTGCAGGGATGAAAGATTTCCTGAGCCTGTTGATGTTACACCTGGGGAGACAGAGGCGTCTCACAGATTGGAATATTGTGAACTCACAATGGAGGGGTGAGACACACACTCCATCATGCTCTTGGCCTTTACAACCTTTTCTTGTAGAGGATATGTTAATTAATTTGATTTGCCCCAATTGTTTTGCTCCTTATTTTCACTAATTTTGCCAACGTATTACAATTAACAGTTGCAGTTATTGATGTTGCCAAACCAACACCTGAGACAGCATGTTAAGACACTTTCAGTAAATCACTTATATAAAGTGTTAAAATGGCTAGTAATGGTCAGTGATTCTAAGGTTATTTTAATTCTGGATATTGAACCCTCCAGTAACAAGCACTGCGGAGAACCTGATTAAGTGAACTTGGCAATCTTCACTCAGGTTCAGTGTTTCAAAACAAGTTTTTAGCAGCTTAAAAAAACCCTCGGTGAATGGGAGCCTAAATTGCTCTGTTATGTTAACACATTTGTGACGGGAGAAAGAAAGAAAGATTCGTTCTCATGTAAATGAAACATTTGTAAGCAGCAGCCTGAGTCATTTGTGCACCTAATTTATTTAAGCTGCACCACATTAAGAGGAAATTGAAACGGAGTGCATTGAAAGATGGAATCTTTTCCCCAGTTATTTTCCAAATATGATGCCTGTTCTGTCTAAGCATCTGGAGACAGCCTATTGGAATGCTCATATGAGGAGAGAGAGAATGTGATGTTCTTTTGTGATGCTTGTGTAGTTTGATATACAGTATAAGAAGACTGTTGAATATGAATTTCTGAAGGCGGATGTTTGCATATAACAAACTGAGAGAGAGAGGATTGCTGGAAGACCATTGTTTCTGTAGCCTTTGGTCTATACCTACAATTTCCTCTTTTGAGAAATAGCTCCCTAATTTGAAAACTTGATTACCGTATACAATTAAGTGTAATTTGTTGTATGGTTAAATGCTAGTGTTTTTGTTCCGTAGACGTTCGGCATCTAATTTTGAAAACTTGATCAAAGGTGCCTGTCGGATGAATCTCCAACGACGTTACTTTCTGTGTATGTGAGATGGGAGGAGGGGGCTGAGTATCAATAATATTGGGGAAAAAAAACAACTTCTGCCGCTACTATAGTTAGGAAAACACAGCCAGGCTTTATTTGTGTAAGTTTTGTCAAGGCAGTGATGTATTTGTTGCCAGTTGGGTATAAAGTGCTTGGTAGAAATACAAGACAGCATTTGTTCATCAAGGCCAATGGCATGAATTTCTCCTGTCAAGTTGGGCTCAATTTGAGAGAAGCCATTGTCTGTATCTCTGAGCCCGCGACAGAGTGGCATTGCAAAACAATGCTTGTGGTTTTCAAGTCCACACAAAGCCCAGCCAGCTGAGTGACAAGCTAGTTATCAGTTGGGGGTTTGGGGGGATACACACACACAAACAGCACCAAACAGAGAAACACTTGGGGGGGGGGGGGGGGCAAACAGTGCATTTCTTTGTCGCTTCATGAAAAGGTAGATTAAATAGACACTTGTTTGTGACAGGACCATTGTCGAGGGGTGTAGCTCTAGACTGTGTCACAAGAACATGTCTAGAGCTACAGAGAGAAATGGGGCCTCCATTGTAAAAGCAAATACCTGAGCCAGTCTGTTTTAGAGCTGCACTGTGGCGTTATCAGATCTTTAATTGTATAACTGTTCCCTAACTTTATGTGCTGAAAGGTTGCTGCATGACATGTTTTCTATGTCTCACTGTAGGTTTGAAACTTGATGAAGAAGGTTTACGTGGTGTGAGGAAGGCTTGGACTGATTTAAGCCTTCTCCATGGGGGTTCTGGTAATTACCATTTAAAGAGATTTAAAGGGCCAAATGTTTGCCCTGAGGTCCTGATTTGAGGGCCCCCTTTGCTGGTTCAAATCTAGGCTGTGTCACATTTCAGATGTAAACTGAATGGATTAGTGGTATCTGGAAGGACAGTACTGTTTACATCTTTAACATAGACTTTACATATATAAACAAAACTTTCGGCATGTCTTTATTTGGAAGATAATCAATATACTGTATGTTATTTGGGAGAGAATATGTAAGTGGCATAATACCAAGCAAAAAACGACAAACAAACACATCTGGTCTGGGAGCCAAGCCTGGGTCTTTCTAAGGGTTTCGGCAATGTAGCACAATTCTAGTATACTGTATTTGTTTTAAAATGACAGGGTTCAGTGAATCAATAGTGAACATGAGATGATTGTGTTTAAAAAAAAATCTTTCACAAATTCAAAGTCAAACCTCAAGTCTTTTCTTGCCTTCTTTTACTCCCTGTCCTGGACTGAACACCAGTCAGGTGTATTGGAATAGTTCAGAATTGCTCAGCCAGTTGCTGGAGTTGATTTCTGATTTCTGAAAGGCCTGCATTTGTTCATCAAGGCCAATGGCATGAATTTCTCCTGTCAAGTTGGGCTCAATTTGAGAGTGCAGTGATAGATATCCTAAGCTAAAGTTTTTTTTTTACAGAACACGATTTCACTACATGTACAGTTTGTTACAGAAGTTAATCAGACCTGTTAGTGAGAAGTTGTGTGTGTGTGAGAGTTATTATTGATAATACAGTATATTGTCATGTTTTTGTCTCGGGTTTCTGCATCTACCCACAATGCCCTTTTGATGGTTACATTTTCTGTATTTAAATTGACCAGTGTAAAAATAATCAATAGCCATATTGTAGTCTTAAAATAGAAACCAGGTTTGTATTTCCACAACTGCTGTACTGAGGACATTATTTTAATTTTTTGGCCTTTGGAAAGTCGAGTTACTATCTCCACTTTTTTTCTTCTTCAAATGTCTAAGCTTCCTTACTTTTAAGACATTTTAAGCAGTTTCCAATTTGGTCCTTCACCCACTCTAACAGGGACCTAAAATCACAAAAAATGCTTGTGTTCTGCTATTGTTTTATTACTTTAAAAACAACTACAGTCAGAACTGGCTAAGCCACATTATTGCAGTGCCTTCTGCATCTCTTCTGGGAAAAGGTCCCAGTTTACATGTTAGCTGTAAACCTTACTGTGTGAGTACAAAATAGGATTATCCTCCCTCAGAACGTGCACAGAAGTGACCTTGCTTGGAGTTGTTTGTGTGGTAGTTCAAGAAAAACAGAAAAACTCCATTCTCACTGTCCTAAGGGAGTTCCAAGTGAAAAAGGCCTCTTAGCCACAGTATGTATTTACAGAACATGGAGACCAACAGCTATTTAGCAACAATTTACTTTGAGCCAGGGAAACCACTACTGAAAGCTAAGCAGCGTTGTAGAGTGCACAGGCCACACTTGCCAGGCTGCTGTTCCATCTTTAAACAGGACCCATGTCTGAGAAGCTCAACAGCTTTGAGTGCTAAGTGGAGTGGATGCCCAGTCTGTGATTCTGTTTAAGCAGTAATCAAAGAGACGGCACTGAACTTGGGTTGAGTGATGTGTTAAACTTGGGCTAAACAGAGACCAGGGAGCTGTTTTTCCTATTAGAGCCCATTAGCACTCGCTTCATCTGAATTGATGGCAGCAGTGAAACACAGCCTTTTTTTTTTCTTCCTTTCAGTTTTAAATCCCTGTGAGAAGTCAGCCAAAAAGGCAGCTTTTGGGTGTTCGTAAATGACTGGGGTATTGCGAGCCTCCTGAAAAATGACAAACCATCCAAATCAGCGCGGAAGAAGCTCGCAGTCCCCTTGCCGCCACTCATGCTCGGCCAGTTGTTCTGGAAACTTGGCTTCTGGGAGGGAGTGTAGCTCCGGAAGTGTGTCATTTTAGATTTATGTCTGATTGGCACCTCGTTCTGGGGGGGGGGTCTGTTTTCTGTGATGAATCCCTATTCTAATTTGGCAGTGCGTTTCCTGAAACGCCCTTTCTTCTGAATGAGGGCAGCTCTTGCAGACTGTTGGATGGTCAGAGTGATTAGGGGTGAGGAAGAGGCCAAACCCATTCAGGAATCTACAGTGCACTTGTGCACATTAAGACCGGTGCATGACTCTTAAGACCACTTGTCACCTCCATTGCAGCCAGATGGTTGTGTTGCTGCTCTTGATTATTTCAGTATTTTTTTGTGATGAACCCTTACGTTGAATAGGCTGGTATGTTGGCACTGTGGTTAGCATTGCTGCCTCACAGCGCTGGGGCCCTGGAGCCTTCCTACTGTAGGACCATGGGTTCAGTTCCAGACCTGGGCTGCTGTCTGTGTGGAGTTTGTATGTTCTCTTTATGTTCACATGAGTTTCACCCCCACCAGTCCAAAGACTTACTGGTAGGTTGGTGTCTGGCAGAAATTGGTCCTGCTGTGAGTGTGTGTGTGTTTGCCCGGCAGTGGACTGGCAAAAGATCAAAGGATTTCCTGATGTTTTGGGTTGGAGCTATTTCTGTTTGGCAGGTTGCCAGCTAAAAACAGCTACAACTGTACATCACACGAAAGTTTTCGTGAAGGAGCTGAAGGGATTCGTTAGTGGTGAAGACAGGGCTTAAACTGGGAACCTTCTGGTTAACAGAACCTGGCTTTTAACCAGAGGATTATCTTGCCTCCATTTCTCCCTTGCTGTTGAGCACAGTGCTCAGCAGTCCTCAAAAGCTTAATTAAAGAACAGGTCACCAAAGGCTGAGTACTAACCTTTCCAGAAAAACTTCACCTCAGCCGTTTTGACCATATTGTGGGTTCCAGTGTTTTCTCACAAAACCAGAGCTTCCATGCAATTTATCTGCAAGGTGTTGCTGTGAACTTGGGGTTGTTTATTTTCTGTAATTCTCTGCTAAAAATAACTGAAACTTTAGAAAGCCGGGGATAAGGATTTGCGTCCCACTGCTAGGTGACCAACGGCTGGTTGGAGACTCTACAGGGCAAACGTGAAGAGTCAGGCTCAGGAGTTAACTCTTCTGGCAGACATTGACCCTGGTGTGAGTGTGTGTCTGTGTGTGCCCTGCTGTGCACTGGCATCCTGTCTAGGGTGTATCCTGCCTTGCGCCCGTTTCCCGCCGAGGCACCATGCTGGATAAAGCAGTTGGAAAACACATGGATTTTTTTGTTTGTTTTTATTGACTTTTCAAAATAGACCAATGAACAAAAACCAAATAAACACACACATCAATGCCACAATAACATTACAATACCAACATAGTCACACAATGTTAAACAACCCCCTTGACATTTTAGTGAAGTTTAATACTAGTTTAATACGCATCAATATAGAAGACATTATATACCGTACAGTATGTACAATACTAGTTTTGGGGGATGGGAGAGGGGGTCAGAGTGACTTTACATTTGTGTATTTATTCTTTCATGGATTCTGTTCATGTGCTTTTTCTGGTCACTACTCGCGGTAAATGTACAGGAGGGTCCAGGAGACCACCCCCTGTCAATCCCTGCACAGGCGTTGCACTGACAGACAGAAGGGGAGATAAATGAGGACTGAATGGATGAATAAGAAGAAAAGTGACTAATGTGTTTTATTGACGGGGGCTAGTGGGCGTTGCCGATGTTGCCTGGGCATTGCCGTTAAAAGCCTCATCTGTCACTTGTCATAAAACAGCCTGATGGCCACTCAGCTGGCCCAGCTGGCACACTTACTGTACATGCGTCTCCCTCTGGATCTCACTCGCTCTCTCTCACACCACTAATGAGACTGCAGACATTTCCCCCGGGAGTACACTGCTTTTAAGTGCCCATGAGGGCATCAGTATATCAGGCTGTCAGCCAAGCCTTAACTCCAGGCAGCCTGTGGACTAGATGAGACTGTATGGCTCTTGCAATCACAGGCTCCTCTGCTTCTGGGATGATAACCCTGCACCTGAAGGTGCCACTGAGTCTGCCTGTATCCTCCAGCCAGCGGGAGTTTTGGACAGAGAGCAGTCTCTAATTGTGCCCTGTTACTGAAATATGGGCTGTTCTCATACTGTATATAAATGCTTTGTAAATGTAACAGTCAGTGAGATTTGTTTATTATGTATAGGAGCCCTGCAAGTAAACACTCCCTGTTTCGTTTTGTTTTCTTAATATCAGGACCAGATGTTCAGGAAAATACATGAAAGATGTGGCTATCGAAGCTTATTACACAAAACAGCGACCATGGGGAAATGCTATCCCATCATAAGCACTGCTTTACTTTGTGATGCAATCTAAAGAAAAATTCGGCAACGTGCTTTATCTCAGCAGGCTGGAATTGAATTCGAATTCTTGTTGTTTATTTATTGCACAACAAATTTAGAATTGCCAATTGGGTTTCACCCTTAAGATCTCCTCTGATCTACCCACCTGCTGTACACGTCCCTTGTCTTTGAAATGTCACAGGCAGCACTGTATACCTGCAAGTGCCCAGTATGCCACAGGGGGCATTGCATTGCTATCATGCTTCGCCTCTTGGGGAGTCCTGGTCATAGTAGGCCAGTGACACAGCCAGGCCTCAAATCCAGGATCAAAGAGCTCAGCCTGTGCTCAAGCCAGGAGGCCGATGAGGGAGACTTCATTGCAGCTGTCCTGATCCAGCTATTCTCTGGGCAGTGACACTTTCATGTGGTCCCATTGCACTGATTCTGTCTAGCACTTGTTCTGGACGTTTCGGGAGTGATGACGAGGTGGAAACTGAACTGTTGCATCTTGTTAGAGACTTGGAGTGATTTACTCCTGTGCCGTTTACTGGCCCCTTACAGACCTTGTGTGGTGCCACTCAGATTTCAGATGCATTTCTCTTTCTCCTGAGTCATATTGTTGGTTCCACTTCCAACGTTTCTTACACTCCAGGGATGGAAATTGGAGCCCCACTACACATTGCTTTGAAGAGTTTCAGATTTTATTATCTGCATGCTCCCGTATACTGTATAAGTCAACCTTCCAGTGAGTTGTACCTCATACTTGTTACTGTATGTATTACTGGCCATAATTTTGGGAATCTTTAGTCACATTTTCTCAGCGGCCACCAATGAGTGAGGGACTTGAGCAGGGCTGTCATGTTGGAGGAATGGGACGGGATTGGGTGGCAAATATTTGAAGATCTTGAGCAGCACCATGTTACTTTCTTTTCCTGCTGCTCAGAGGCTCAGCGCTTTGCCAGGTGGGGTTTCTTAACATTTTGCCCAATAGCAAGAACCAGCAGATTGTAAAACCCAAATGAACTGAACAGCTTTGCAGAAGGAGTTTACTGGCAGGAGTGTCTTTTGCTCTTTTTGTACAATTGGACATCTGGAAATCAATTGCAAGTGCAAACGTCTGTGTTCATTAAAATACCACTCAAACCCTGAATAAGCTCTTGGAGAGGTATCTAATGCTCAGAGAATTCATCTCAGATAAGGGTCCTGCTGCATTCACTCTGTTGTGCTGACACCTACATTGGCTTGGAATGGGTCTACGTTTTCATAACAAATTCTGCAAAACTGTTTCTCTTGGAAGTGTCTCCTCACTCCAGTCTCGCTCGGACCCACTGGTTCTGGTGATTTCCAGCATCAGAAATTTAGAACTCCACTGGGAATGAATGTTTTTGAATGGAGGGCCAACATTTCCTCTTGCAGGTATCACTAACACAGCTGTGTCTTAACTGCACTGTCAGCTTGACAGATGTGGTTGTTGGGGTATTTAATGAAGTCGAGATGTGGAAAACTGAAAAATCTCGAACTCAATCTTTTCTTTGCTGAAATGAGTTTCTAAGAGTGAATTTAAACACGTCTGAGTTCTTATGAATTTATGGCATTGAATCCCTGCCTAGTCATGGATACTTGTCAGTGACGCAGAATGCCCGTGCATTTTGCCTTTTCACAGGGTGTGTCTGACGTCTAAAGAAGAGGCCTTGTTAATATGATGTCTCTTGCTTTTTAGGCTGACATATGTGGTTTTCAGATGCGACTGGGAAATTATTATATTGTGGGGTAGCTGTGCTTTGAGTGGCTGTGAAAAAAGACTCTGTTATAACTGAGAGGTTCCTTTGTCTGGATACACATAAACCCAAGACCTCAAAACAGCTTTGAATGACTTGTCCTCTCAGTTACCAGTATCTAAACTTTAGGAACCTTTCTTTTTATCTCAGCATATGAATTCTGTTCCCCTCTGCTGACAGTGCGGGGCCTCGGTGATTGCTGACTGATGTATAGACGCAGGTAATTGCGTGAGATTAATCAGGGAACCTTCAACGAAAGATTAAATGCCCTTTGAAGGGAACATGAGGTGCGTGACATCGTCCATTTGTGTCTCTTTGTATATACAGCTTACATTGTGCACTAATGACACCTGCTTTATGGAGGCTTGTCTAAATAGGCCTGTTGTTATGGCAATATGTGTTGTGAAATGCACAGTTGAATCCTGAAGGTGTCTGGTTTTCAAAGAGCATAAAAAAGCATTTGATGAGTAGGAATTTAAAAAAATAAATTGCTGATTGGCTTTGTGGTTCTGGTTAAGCTAATACTCACCATGTCTTGGTTTTCTAGATTTGTTTATCTGTTTGGTTTTTGCTGATGAGATCAAATTGCTTCAAGGGATCTATAAGGTGCGTCCATGAGAATGATCTGTAGGAAAATAAAATCTGACCACTTTTACTGCACTTCTTTTTTGTTCTAAATGTAGCTGTTGCAGATACACAGCCCTGTATGGATAAGCTTATTTTCCACCTTAACATGTTTGCTTGTTTCTTTAAAAAAGGGTAAACTAAGAAAAAAAGAAGATGTTTACATAGCCTATAGGAACTCTTAATTTGGAACCTGAAATTGATGTGGCACTTCATTGTTCTGTTTCCCAGTAGAACAATAGGGGAACTCTTCTATTATATCAATATGGCTGCTAGATTTCAAATTCTAAGTGGGAATCTTTTATCTTTATCTTTATCTTTTAATCTTTAGCACTGCCAATGTTAATCCTATGGTTTTCTTTAAAATCAGCAGAAAAATGCAAACCAGGGAGCACAAGTGGAAACTGAAGAAGTGTGCTTAAAACTGGAAAAAATGAGGCATTCGCTACACAAAGGGTTGTGGGAGTATGGAACAAACTAACTGGTGTTGTTGTTAAAAGCCAATACCCTGGCTTCTTTCAAGAAACAGCCAGATGAGATCCAAGGATCAATTAACTATTACTTACCAAATAAACTAGGTGGCCTCTCATTTGTTAACTTTCTCATATTTTTCCTCATATGGTACAGTGGTCAATGCAGTGAGCCAAGATACAAAGAAAACAATTGGCAAATTCAAACGGGGAAGTTGTAAAATTAAACACAAATGTTCAAAATGTTTTTGTGTCTCAGGAGGTTGATGGGAGTGATGGAAGACAGAAGCTGATCAATATGCACTAGAAGGGGTTGTCAGGCACTGTAATCCCTTGAGTATGAATTTAATCTTCCAAATTTAAGGAAACCATTGAATACAGGAGGGTAAGGCTGAGTCCATCTGTCCAAGTCTTGGGTAGAAAGACCAAGAAGACCATAATGATGGGGAGCATCTTTGATGTATGACTTAGCAGCTCAATTTTGCATAGATTTAGGCATCACAGTCATGGTTTATACAGCAGTTGTCTTGAATTTCAAGCTGTTTGGAATATCAGTAAAAGGACAGCTAACTAATAAAACTTCACTTTTGTTTATCTATATTGACATGCATTTGTCTGAGTAGAAGACTCTTAAGGAAGGCCAGTGGTTCAGATTATATTCTCTTGGGAGTCTGTTAATAGCTGTTTTGATGGGGTGTTAGAGCAGGCTTTTGTCTCTGGCAGTTTAAGGTGGGAAGGTCACAGCTCACAGGATTGGTTAGCAGTAACTTAATGCACACTATAGAACCAATGGAGGGTGTTAGAAGAATATGCTGGAAGTCAATGCGGGTCTTGTAAAGCTCTGCCATCCCGTCATTGAGATCAGTACTTTGCATGGATGTACAGATTTACCTTTGGGTTTCCCTAGTTGTACCTCGCAATGGTGAGGTTCTGCGAAAATGATAATGATACATTTTAGAAATAATATTCACCTTTCCAGGCTAAATAGTTTTGTACTAGGAGCTTGTGCTGCTCTCAAGCCTTCTAACCCTATAGAGAACCTTAAGTGTTAATGTAGCAGATTTGATAGAGCTTCACAGTTTAACATTTTGCACAAAATGGAGCAGCTCACATTCAGTCGGAGCTGGCAGTTGTCTTTGTGTGTCATGCAAGACTTGATACAAATGCTCACGTTTATGTCTGGGAGAAGGGAAAATGGGACGATGGTCCACTATGTTTCCTTAATTTAATACTGTAGAAATCACCCCCCCCCCCCCAAAAAAAAAAGTTTGTTATATAATACAATAGATATGCACATTGGCCTCTGCATTTCCATCCATCCATTTTCAAACTGCTTTATCCTGTACAGGGTCATGAGGAACTGGAGCCTATTCCAGCGAGCAACAAGTATAAGGCAGGATACACCCTGGATGGGATACTTGTCCATTGCAGGCCACACATAGACACAAACACACACACACTCACATCAGGGCCAGTTTTCCCAGAAGCCAGTTAACCTACCAGTACATCTTTGGATTGTGGGAGGAAACCCACACAAAGATACAATCTAGCTGCAGATACAGTAGCACCCCAGGTCTGGAATTGAACCCAGGGCCCCAGCGCCGTAAGGCAGTAGTGCTAACTACTTCTACACCACGTATTTCAACATGTAATCTGTTTCTTTTAGAAGGAAGGTATTTGAGATCCACAGCTGAGAAAATCTGAATCAGACCTCAGGGTTTTTTGGCAGCAACACTGTGCGTTACAGCTTTCACACACCTCCTGTAAAATGTACAGCTGAGTTTTCCCCTTTCCAGATGATTACCTCAGGGGGCTCTTACATACGAATCTGGTTTTGGAGTAGTGAGACAATTTTTTTTTCCTCCCTGGAAGGATGAAACCCCAGATGGTGCGTACATCACTTAATTTGCCTCTTTGTAAAGATTAGAGTTGCATAGTGACCTCTGATGGCAGTCTAAAAATACCTGGAGTGCCCCTGCTGGCTCTCTGAGAGGAGAAGGTTCAGTAAGTGGGTGGTATTATTGGCCTGACAGGATGAGGAATCTTGTTTTTAATGCAGGCCATCTATATGCTGTTTATGCCACATCCCGAGATATCTAGTGGACATTTATTAAAGCTGTGCTCTAGAGACCTGCCATCATCTTAAACCTTTAAAGTGAAATGAAAAACCAAACACAGGGGCAGGATTGAGTGCATAAATATCTAGGGAGATGTATGACGTCTCAGGGTAAATTATTATTGACTTCACAGGGACAGCCGAGCATGTTGAATACTGAACAACGGCATACAATAAATTATTTTAATCAACTTAATTGAGTTAAAATCTTCCAAATCTAGAAAGACCGTAAGTATATTAAAGTATAATATACTAAGTATAATAGCTGTAGAGTATAATAAGTATTGTAAGCTACAATGAACGTTTGGTCTGTTTTGCTTGATTTTTAGACAGTGGCTAATCCATTTCAGAAATATCCCCCATCAACATCTTGAAGAATCCCTCTCCAAATCCACTGACTGTAACAATGCGCCTGGAAAATCTGTAACAGACATCCACAACTCTTCTTGTAGACAGTTAGAAAACAATGTACATTTGTCCTTAGGAGTTGCTAAATCTAAATCTGCATGCAAAGGATAATTAGATGGTAATAGCATGGTATTATCAGCCAGTTCCTTACTTTTGTCTCATTTGTTTTGGGTAGCATGTTGTACCATGTGCATCTTCTGTTTGAAATTAAGACAATAAATCATGTGCCCCCTTCTTTCGTAGTGCAGAAAACAGAACAAAGCAATGCTTCGCTTTCTTCCACTCCCATATTGAATAATTGCATTAACATATGCACAGCTAGGTTCTGAGCATGAAAAGTCTTGCAAAAGGTTTTATAGCAGTAGGAACCTAAGGCAAGAGAGCGATTTATTGGTACCAGATAATAACCATTCCAACATAAGGACAGCCATGGGGCAAAAGTTAATTTACCAAAATGAGACTTATTAGTTGGGACCTTTATAGAATTTGACAGGTGCTGTAAATCGTATTGTCTAATTGCCCAGTCTCAGGGGACAACATGATGGAAAGGACTGGGGAGGATTGTTTGGCAAACAGTTTCCTGTTAAACGTGCAGCAAGGTTTCCTAGCGCACAATAAGGGGACGTTACAGAACACTGCAACACAACACCAAGCACCAAATGGAGCATGCACAAACACACCTGGATCTGTCGGCGTTGTCTTGCAGAGGTCTGATGTAGATGATCTTGCAGAATGGTCCTCTTTATAACAAGAGCATGGGAGCGCTGAGGGAACACCCACATGACTGGGCTCTACATTTCAGACCAGCAAACTGAACTGCGAGCCAAAGAGAATACCAACAGGTGGAAGTTTGATTATGTTAAAGCAGATAGAAAGTTAACTGTAGGCAATTTGACCTAATTCATGCTCACTTTTTTTTATAGAGAAAAATGATGTTGTTATGGAAGAGCAGTATTATCAAAACACTTTTCTGTGATGCAGGTGAATATTTCTTGGTCACCCACACAAAATGATCGTTCAAGATTTCCGGGAAAAAAAAGAAAACTGCAGGGCTCAGTCACCAAGGTCCTCATGAATTCCAGAACACAGCTGGAGGGATGCCCTGTCGTGACTCCTATAGGATCTTCCCCGCTGCGTTCTTCTGTGCGTATGAACACACACGTTTGTGTCCGGTTTATGAATCGGTTATTCGTGCCCAGAATGGTTTACACCATGGCACGTAACCTGCATGCAGAAAGGCCAGGCAGGAGAATAGCTCTGCTCGTCCCTCTGCGCTGCAGTCCTGGATTTCCACCGTTGTTTTTACCTCCCTGAACAGAAGGAAGTAACTGTGTTCATAGAAATCAAAATATTTAATAAGCAAGCGCCTCAAATTGATTTATCAGGCAGCACAGACACGCGCTCTCCGCACCTGGCTGCTGTAGACGAGACAGTTATCTCTGCAGGAATGCAAAGATATTAGTGAATGTGGAGACTGCAGTAAAGATGAATTGACATCGGGGAAAACAAAGTGCATGAAAATGTTTTTGTCTCCTGCAGCCTCCTGTGCACAGAGTTTCCAAACTTTTGAAGGGTACCCTAATTCTATCTGTCAATCAATCTGTTATCAGGAAGCCTGATGAGGGTGGCAACACCCTGGTGCCCGATCTAGAAGCACAGGGTGGCACTGCACCATGGACAGAATGCCAGTCTATTGCAGTCCGACTGTAGATATCAGAACCAAGCCAGAACAGGAATGTCTTTTTGTTTCATTAATTCGTTTAGGGAGCCAAGCCTTTTCAGTGGCAACCCCATATCTTTGGAGTACTGTACACTTCCTGATCATATTTAAAAACACACGATTGTAAATGTCGTTGTTTTTTATCTAATTTCATATCTCTATATATTTTATTCTCGTCTTCTGCTTGCTGTACATTTTTTATGTGTCTAATTAATGTGAAGTGTCTTGAAAATGCTCAGAATTGAAAGACGCTATATGAGAATGACGTTGATCAGTATGATGGACTGATTGTTTAACCTTTTGTCTTTTATGGAAAAGAAGTACTGCTAACTCAGCACTGACTTCACTGTTTTGCTGCTTTGGAACCTCAGCATTTTTTAGATCCTGTTCGTTTTGGCTGCAGGAGCAATAGATGAATGAGGGAAATGGTCAATTAAGGATGCAATAACCCAGGCTGACATCTAATTAATTTCAATTCCGATTGGGGAAAAAAAGAGCACGGAGCAAGGTGGGCAACCTTAGAAGAGAGCCTTTTTGTTGGAGGGCACAGGTGTTGAGCAGGACAGAAAGGCCTTCTTGTTCCCTAATGGGAGCACGAGACGGCATTGCTGAAGGTTCCATAGCAGGTGGAGTCAAGGTAAAAAGTAAAATACAGCAGGATTCTGGGACTGAATATGCACTCTTTCTCTTCCTGACATAGCGCCCCCTCCAGCTTCTACTGAGATTATTCGGATTTAGTCAGATGCTAGCTGTTGCCTCTTCTCCTGTCTGAGTAAATAGAGCATACAACAATGTTCCGGACTGGTGAAGAGCCCACTGTGTCTGTTTGTTTTATTTATTCATATTTTTATTTCTTGACTGAGAGAGAGAGATGACCGATAATGAAGGTACTACCAAGGGGGCAATACTCAGAGAGGATTTAGTACCGCGCTGAGATTAAAGCAGCCTTTTCTTGTGGAAGTGGGGAAAAAATCTGTTAAATACTTCAGAGAGCAGAACTGAGTGTAAGCTTTCCAACTCATCATTTCTGGTTAGAATTTTTTATATTTTCACTTGTGTGAATTCTCAAGAGAAGTGGGCTAGCTGCTGTACTAAATGTTGGGTCAATGTCTTGATCATGTAGGGTGTTTCATCACATTTTGAACCAATTGTTTATGCTCTCCCTTTTTCCCGAGTGAACATCATCTTTGCAGTATTACTGCAGCTGTGTTGGGGTGCTGTATACAGTACCTCTCATTACGTGACTGACGGTGGTTGATAATCATCAAGAACACATAACCTAAGAACACATAGCAATCTTTAACAATGTGGCTGGTAGGCTTGATACACACCCCTGCCATCCTTTGCATAAAGAGCTGGCCCTGTTTTCAGAGCTAAATGCTCACCCTCCTAACTTCCACTCAATGGACTAAGTTTCAAAACTCGGATGTCTGCCTATTACAGTAAACTCTCCAAGGGCAGTGAAACCTTTAGGAAACGCTCGCAGTTAGATATGGAATTACGACTAGGAGTGAAAATGTGTGTGAGAGAGAGGAAATGTCCTCGTTGTGAGGCAATGTAACCACTTCAGGACAGTAGTTCTCTCATGCTGCCCTGGCAGCAGACTCAGAGGCAGACAGACAGGCCCCTGGCTGGCTTGTACCTTCTGGAAGTGATGTTACATTGCGACCTTAAACCTCAGAGGGCTTAATTATGCAAGAGAAGATAAAGCAAGGTGCAAATGACTTGCCTGGTGCCCTTTAATTATGCGAGGTGCATTCAAGCCAATGTTTCTGCGCCGCAGAGCCTACTTTGGCTGATGCTCTGATATTTGAATCTATCGGTTAACATGATTGAATCTCCTTTGTCTAGTCCAAATGAATGGCTTCTGTTTCTCTGTCTCAAATTATCGCTTGCTTATGCATCAGGGCGATCAGGAGAAACTGACGTTTTGCAAAGGAAAAGCTCACTGGTTTTATTGAGGAATATGTGAAAGAAATATAGCCTTTATAATTCCATTCCTTTTTGTAATGGGGCGTTGCAAGCTCTAATGGTATAACCAATCAACAGAGAACTGTCATTTAGCCCCATGCAGAAATTCTTGTGAATTATGTCCAATTAGATAGCCCAAAGTCTTTTTTTTTCATCTGTTCCTGCTAAGCAGTTTTTATTTAGAAAAGAAATGTCTTGTTAACATGAAACTATTAATAAACAACCTCAAAGCACTTCTCACTGTATCTCATGAGTGGGAGCAGAAACGGATTTGTCATGTTTGGATGTATCCCGCACTCAGGAATCCACAGGATGTACAGATATTTTTTTCTTTGTCTCATTGGAGGTCTCTTGCCTAGCAGAACAAATAAAGCCCTTAAAGTAATGTCACCTGGCTTTGTGGGGCAGTTCAGGGGTTGTGACCTTTGCCAGTGATCCTGTGATGTGAGATCTGAGGGTGCAGATTCTCGTGCACCCACTAGCTGCAGCTCAAGCGGGCAGTGTTTTATAAAGGCCATCTTTTAAGAGGCGTCCCTCACTGCAAACACTTCTCCTAGACTGCTATGCAATATTCTCAATAAACCACAGGGTCTGAATCAAATATTTGCACATCTTTAACACTAATTTTCACTGTTTGTGTGTTTCCTTCTTTGTTTCTTTTTAAGGCTTTTCTAGAGAGTACTGTAGATGAGACAGTTTTATTAGACCTTTTTGAAACAGTTTCATCAGAAGCCCAGCAGAAAGCAAAACTATATGCTAGAAGACCTCTCTAGAGCTAGATTCCAGGACATTTCCTTACCCCTCAGATGTTAAAATCCCCCACCTAATTCTAAACCCATCCCTTACCCCAAGACTTACAGTAACTCTAAATCAACTCTTCACCTCAATCCCTTGATGCCCAAGGATGGGGGCAGGAAAATCTTCTTTTACAGGTTCAGCAAAGGAGAGACAGTTGACTTGTCAAAAGCTACGACGGGTAGCAATTGCATCATCTGTGCAGATCAATCTGCCTTCATCCCTGCGTGTCGGATGATAGCAGAGTCACAGTGCTGGTTGGAAGTGTTGCATTGTGGTTTAATCCACAGCAAAGTGGTTATTTTTACCCCATCAGGGAGCAGAGCACTGCGGTCCCTCACCCAAATGGAGGAGACAGCCTGGCGCACTAGCTGGGAAAACAGATTCCTGCCCGATGCTGAGCCGGGCCAGACGTGACCCGTGAGGAGTGCTGGTGTGAGAGTCCCAGGCTGTGTTTCGGGGGAATTACCTCTTCATTCTCTAGTGTCCTGTGAACATAATGAGAGCAGATTGCCAGCATCTTTAAGCAGCTCAGGCAAAGAGACCTTCAATTGCAAATCCAAAACTTTGACCTCACTGGAAAAAGAAAGTACGCTGCCAGTCCCTTGTAATTTCCTGCTGTGATGCGAGTGGATCAAAGAATCATTAGATGCTGAGGACTGTAGCTCTTAGCCAGAACCACCTGTGATGTAATTCCAGAAGAAGATAAATCAGAAATGTCAGCAGGACAGAACTTAGTGGAAGATGGTTTCTTTGTTTCTTGAAAAATCTAGACTAATTTCTTATTTACATGCTTTTCAGCCCAGGGATGATTTTGCTCATGATGTTCGTAAAACATCTGTATCAAGACTAAAGATGCAAATCTAAACTGAAATGATGCAGAACTGTAACAGAGAAATAGACAAGCATACTGTATATCATCTTTTCCGTGCATACTCGTAATTGTAGCTGAATTTGATTAGAAGGATTCTTTTTTTATTGGGATTTTGTGAGGATCAGAAGTGGAGCAAATTCTGTGCTGGAGCAAAAAGCTTTGAAATTCCTCTGGGCTTTTGCTAGTGAGGTTCAGTGGAGTTTTCATGTCAGCACGAACGTTTGCTTATAGGAATACTGGGCACATTGAGCTCAGGACCCGAAGGCTGTCTGTCGCAGCCTGTTCTTGTCAGGTGGCATTAGACCCAAACTGAAGCACATGTCCTGGTTTGGCAACATGTGCTCCGATAGTGCTTGTGCTTCCATTACTGCAACAAGCAGCTTTCCGTTCTTGTTGGCTGAATTTGTTCTTAATCACTGCAGCACAACGTAAATGGAACTCGTCAGAATTTTGACTTTTTTTTAACTATTTTGAGCAGCTTTATGCGCTCTGTCTCTCTCACACACACAGCTTTTTCAGATTTTATGAAGTCAGAAAGCCGGGATCCAGAGTGACTCACCCAGAGAGTAGGTTGACTCTCTTAGTTCAGGCTCCGGTGGTTCAAGTCAGGGTTATCTCCTAAGGCGACTGTGACCAGGGGTCACCAGATTGTGATGCTCACTGCTGGGGTTTGGTGGGCTTGTCTTGGCCAGGATATCCTCAGTCTGACGTACAACACTGACCCCGGAGACCTGCCAAGCACTCGTGATCTTGCAGTATTGTTACCATCATCAGTTCTAACTCCCCTGCTGGGCTCAGCTTGAATCTGGCTCTCAGATGCACGGTGCTCATCCCTTCCTGCTGGTTCAGAGGTTGTAGCAGTGAGTCAAGCTGATTAATTATTAGTGGGTTGCCTTTCTGGGCTTGGTAGGGGAACTGAATCTCTTTAGTTTTCATCAGAAGCTTTATTTCATCACGTTCTCAATTGAGAGAGTATCGATTAAAAAAATATATTTATGGGTGTATGCATAGCAGTTGAAGTAGGAAAAATATTTTTTAATTCATGGTGACTGTGATGCCTCACAGTGCTAGGAACCTGAGGTTCTATTTGTGTGGAGTTTGTGTGATCACCCTGTGTTTGTATGGGTTTAATCTGGGCCCTCTGGTTTACTCCCACAGGCCAAAAACATACAGTACAGTACTATGTGCCCTACGTAGATCTGTATTCCATCCAGGGTGTATCCTGCTTTGCTCCCTTTGCTTGCCTGGATAGACTCTAGTTCCATTGCCACCCTGAATTAGATATAGAGGTTAGAAAATGGCTGGATTTATAGTAACTGAAATGCTCTAAAGTGATCCACTAACAGCTGTCTTGTGATCACTTGCTAATGATTACTTGTAGTCATGCCTGTCTCGAGGGATCTACTTGTCTTATTTTTTAGAAAAAGCAGCTACTTTAACATCATAATGAGAAGGTCTGTTTGCAGATACATGCCAAGACATCAGCAGCAACATTTGGCTTTGGACTCATTCCTTCCAATAATTAGTAATTAAGTAATCTGGAACAGATGCTTAAATTGTACAAAGTTCCCCTTTATAGCTCTTCACTGGTGCATTGTAGCATTTGTAGTAAACAGGGAGCAAAAGGAATGCAGACATAAAAAAATCAATATGTTAATATAATATTTCAGTAATAGCCAACTAAGTTAAATGGATTTGAGTCCCTGCTCAAATGTTCTCTTGTAATAGATGCTCAAGTCTCACATGGGTTTCTCATGGCATCTCTACAGGTGAAGGGAGCCAAATGACATTATGCCAATACAGACAGCTCGTTTATTGTCATTTGTGTTTATTAAGTCATTGTATTTGTGCTGAAGCTTTCCTTTCAAAACAAATAGGGTCTTATAAGATTTGGAGTGGGTTGAGAATTACTGCGCTTTAAAACTTTAATAGCCTGACTGCAGGTTTCTAGCTCATTCAGTGTCCACATGGGAATGCTCAGAAATAAGTATACAGTATGTGGCAAGAGCTGGGGTTCTAGTTATCTAGTTTTAGCTGTGATTCTCTGTTCCTTTACGGCTTCTCCGCTGACAACACAACAGGAGCAAATGAAGCTCCAAAAGCAATGGCTCCGTTATTTGTGCAGTATCGGAAAATCTACTTTTTTTCAATTGCCAGAATGAAAAACGGGATCCCCAAAAGCTGATGTACAAATTTGGTATTGTAATTGGAGATTCAGGCTACGAAAAACATTTCAGTTTACCCATTCATCCAGTTTCTAACCATTTCTTCTAATTCAGGGTCATGAGGGAGCCAGAGCCTATCCCAGCAAGCAATTGGCACCAGGAAGGATACATCCTGGATGGGAAGCCAGTCTATCGAAGGGCACACACAGACACGAACACCGACACATGCACACTTGCACCAGGGCCAGTTTTTCAGGAAGCCAATTAACTTACTGGTAGTTCCATGGACTGTGGGAAGAAACTGGAGCACCTGGAGGAAACTCGCGCAAACCCAGGGAGAACATTCAAACTCCATGCAGACAGCACCTCAGATCAATACTGGGACAAAAGTGTATTGACTGACTGGGAATTGGAAGTAAAGTACATTATAGAATGTAGCAGGAGATAACTATTTTTAAGATTATGCCCTGCGCACTTAAGACTCCTAATTTTGGTGCTGCATTAAAAATGATGTTGCAGAGTTAAAAAAAAGAGTGACTAAAAACATTTCCTGTTCTGTCATTCCCTGTGCCTGCACTGGGATTTGTAAAGGAAATAAAGGTCTAAAATCTCCTTTAGTCTTTGCGGCAGCTAAGCAAAACCGGGCCTGGTCTGTGATCTCTAAGGAAAACTAAGTTGCTGCTGTCATAACTGTTGGTGGACCAGTAGGTGGCGCTCCTCCCTCCTTCCATCCAGTATGCAACACCACTTAACCTAAGGAGGACTGTAGGGAGCTATTACCTATCCTGGCAGATACAGGACTGCACATGGGTAATAGCAAAGCACGCTGGAATCCTTTTGGATCAAATTCAGACAATTATGATGAACGTTGACTAAACAGAAGAGATAAGGGGGGATTTGAATAATATGTTCTGAAACTACAGCAGAGAAACTAGTCATTTTAAGAGTGAAATAAGGGTGTGCTCCTTTACTCACCTGATGCATGGGAAATTGGAACCACACTCCAACCAAACTAATAAGCAAAGCAACCAAATGATCAAAACAGGCCCACAGGGAAAGAGGGTGAAATCAAGGTCACAGGTTCCAGAAGGAAAGCCTGCGTGGCTGAATGTTCACCAATCTGCTGTCGTCAGCAATAGAAACAAAAAAGTAGCAACACAACACTCGCGTTAACTGTCGCCTACTGATACGCTCCTGTCTGCTGCTGGGGTGCACACGATTAACAGCTGTTTACAAGTGAAGAGGTCTGCAGAAGACAGGAATTCATGTGTGATAATTTGTTTTTTTTTATCATCAGCCTTGATATGAGATGAACACATTAAGACAGCAGCAACAAAATGCCTGAAGAAAAGTTGAACAGGGAAATATCTGTGCATTCACACTGAAAATGCACATCCACTGCGTAAATATCGAAAGGGGTTAAGAGTGTGAAAGCACAACTTGAAATGTGGGGGAGTTACTGGTGCAAGAGTAAGGACAGGGCATGTTGTGTGGATTGGGTTAATAGTGCTGGGGTGTGGGTTGTAATTGCAGAGTAACAGAGAGTTTTGTCTCACATAATCAATCTGGTGATTGAAGTGAGGCAATTACTGTCAAGGGTTCAGTCTTGAAATAAATCGAGGTGACACACTGGACACAGCTGCCCGGATGCATTAAACGGATGCACCCAGAACCCAACACAATACTACAGTATTTGTAAATATATTTAGTTGTGATATATAGTCTTATTCTTTTGTGTAATAAACCTCTTCGAATTGTATTTTTAAGGTTTTTAGCATTAAATGTAGATTTTTTTTTAAAATTTGCAACTTGTATTGATGTAACACACTTAATATAAGACCATTATTTCATTGTGTTTTATTTGGTGTTAAGTGAGTGTATCATGATAACAGAAATCCAGTTGATCCACAGATAAGCTAATAGCAGAGATACCTAATACGCATATATTATTGATTGATTGGGCAAGAAGGAAAAACCTTATATATATATATAATTATAATAAACAAAAATAGCATGTGCTCTTTGCAAAAAAAAATAGAACACTGCCCAAACATGTATAGTGTATAATATTGAATGTACTAACATTTCAAGTGAAATCGAGAGGGTGCATAATAAAATGACAATGATGATGTTGATAGTGATAATAGTGATAATGATCCATCTGTCCATTATCCAATACAGGGTTGGGGGGTGACACTACAGCAATGGGGCATCAGCCAGGACACACCCAGGTTGGGACACCAGTCCATCACAGGTCACACACACACACACAGACACAAAGGTGTACACACTCACACCAGGGATGATCAGGACGTCCGTCATGATCATAAATGATGGCAATCATGACAGTAGTGATGAAGATGATGACGACAATGATATTGATGATGGTGATGATGGTGATGATGGCTATGAACGTGATGGTGGTGATGACAATTTGACTGTTTTTTGTCTGAGGTGGGTGTTGCCATGTATGCAATTTGGTCCTTTCTGAAACAGCTGACCGTTCAGTCTCTGTAATATACATTCTTTGAATGGGTGTGCGATTGGCTCACCGTGGGCCATCAAATTCCACCTCCAGCTTGGCAGGCTTTGGTTTGGTGCAAACACGGTTCAGTACATCTCACGTGCTCTGGGTGCTGCTTGGTTTCCAAATCACTCTTCCACTTGCACACTGATCAAAGTAGTGTTGGGGGTGCCCGGCCATGACTCATCAGCTACACAAAGGGACTCCTTTCACACTGGATGCTGAAACCTTGCTGATTCACTGCTTGAGCAGTGTAGAATACTACAACTGAATAGAATATCTAGGGAGGTGAACAGTTAGAAGCATCAGTTCCCAGCATTATACAGGAGTTAGTTATTCAGTGTCATTTGCGAGCTCATTTCAGAACATCTCCTGTGTGTGTACCCTTGGCTTTAGGAACTCCAAATATGAAATCTGTTGTTTTCCAAAAAATCAAATAAAGATTCAGTATTCTTTTTTTCCTGTGGGAGTGGGTGTGTATTTACTGAAATACACAAAGCAGTGTTTATTATTTCCTGCTGCCCTCTCTATTTGTTTAACCTATGTTAACATGGGCTTCCCCGAAGGTTGGGCATTTCTGTTGTTATGTAATCTGTGGAGCTTCAGGTGTGTGTCGAAAGCCTCCCCCAGGAAAATGAATCTCACCTGGTGTGTAGAGCCTGATTCGTACCTACTGTACGAATAATGGACCTAAGTGAACAGCAAAGTAGTGACAAGACTCAGAGAGTCTCAGTGGTCTGTAAACCACAGTCAGGATAGTAGGCCTACTGCACAGTGCACTCACAGGGGATGGTGCCTACTGCACAGTGCACTCACAGGGGATGTGATCGCCCCTCCTCCCACTGGAGTGTGGTGTGTGGGCCAGGGGGATGTCATGCTGGCCTAATTTTTAACGGGACAATGTGCAGATTGTCTCTGATCGTCGCTTGGTCGTCCCATTATTAAGCTGTTACGCAATGCCCTCATAATGCACCATTGTAACTCACTCTGCAATCAATGAACTTGACCTAGTATTGGGCTTTCAAAAAGAAACCAGGCCACAGTCCAGCCCCCACTTTCTTTGTGTTCTTATTTCAAATTTTGTATTATTTTTAATTAGTGCCATAATGAAACTGCTTTCCCCCCCCAGTCAAAAGTCTTTCAGAGTAGTTTTTTCACTGCTGTCAAATTACATTTCATACGCACACATTCACGAATCGGGAGTGGGTAGTGAGAAACATGAGAACGGTCATATCTGAGACACTGGTTGGCATGGATATCACGTCCCATCCATGGAGTGGCATATATTTGCTTTGAAACAAATGCAAAAGCCTTGTGACTTTGTGATGATATTTTTTCCTGCCTTGAAATTTAAATTAGAGTTCTCAGCTCTCCTTTTCAAATACACTGTTTGTCTATGCTCATCTGCTTTGCATTGCCTACTCTTATTGAAACAGGTTTATTTCCCTTTTCTCCTGCAGAAATAATTGAGGCCTCTTATTCTGTTTTTGTTTCGCGATTGTTTTTGAGTGAACTTTGTTCTAAGTGATTTAGCACTTGTTGGAGTGGAGATTCTATTTCTGTACTCAGTCTGGTGCGTGCGGGTACTGGAACCCAGCTTGTGGGCTCCCTGCTACTTTGCCCAGACGAACAGCTGTTATTTCAAAAAGCTACAGATGCCAGGGCAACTTATTGAAACTGACAATCACTGGATTTCGGGAGAGCTAAACAGGCCGAATTCAAGTCATATTGGTTAAAGAGCCTGCAGCCTGTGAAATATTTGCAGCCCCAAAGCGCTTGGTGATGGAAAAACAGATTAGTGACGATGATTAATGTAACCTCGAAGGGAAAGATTTCAGGGGGGAACTGCACCTTGTGATGCATTTGGGATTACTGCTGCTTAATTGGGAAAACGAATCAGCCTACACATTTGTTGCGTGTTTTTTTTTTTCCGGAGTGATTTACCGTGCATCAGGACAGGATATTAACATTTTTAAATTACACCCTTAAAAGTAACACGCTGTCCCCGTTCTCCACACTGGGATATCGGTTTGGAATTTCTGGTTCAGAGGTAAGGGCACCACCTACTGGTCTATCAACACCACTTACAGCTGCAACCTGGTTGTCCTTAGAGGTCTCCCATTGAGAAGCTTTGCTCAGGCAAAGAAAAGTTGACAGTGTTGTCATAGGACATATACTGTATATTGTAGGACAAATACAGTATGATTCAAATTGCCATGTCCATTAACTATGGTAGGCAGCCCGGCAGAGCTGTGGTTTGCATTGCTGCCTCACAGTTCTAGGGTGCTGTGTTTAATTTGAGATCTGGGGTGCTGTCTGTGTGGAGTTTGTATGTTCTCCCAGGGTTTGAGTCAGTTTTCTCCCACAGTCCAAAATATACTGGTGGGCTAATTGGTTTCTGGGAAAGCTGGCTTTGGTGTGTGTATGTGTCTGGAAGGACAGGAGTTCTGTCAAGGGCATATCCTGATAGACTCTGGCTCCCCTGTGACTCTGTGTTGGAAGAAGTAGGAAGGATGAAGTGATTCTGAGATGGATGGATTTACTATGGTAAACTTTTTCAAGGGTGAATACCACATGGTGAATGTCGCAATTGCTCATGCATAAAGCAGAGCAGCAGGCATTACTCCTAACTGTCCTTTTTGATGCAGTTTAAGGATGCTTTCAAAGAGGGTGGATTGAAATTCAACATTTTCATCTCCCACCTGCCTCTTGGCTAAGATGGTAACGTTGGGCAAATGTCCCTTCTTTAAAACAGGTGAGCCTAGCTTTACCCCGAACGCGAGTCATTGTACTTGCGTTTCCCAGTGACAGGCAATCGTTACGAGGAATGGGCCCATCAGTTTTACCTGATCGCGAAGCTGTCAGACTTAAGAAAACAGCAGCTGGTTCTCGCTGGACCAGAGAGTTGCATCTTCCAGCTGTCCGATTTGAGGGATGAAATGCTGCCTTTCAGTCTCTCGCTCTCAGTTTTGTTTTCCCGATAAACGTTTGGAAAATGTCCGTCTTGACTCAGGATCACACATCCATCCGTTTTCTAACTGCTTTACCTGAAGCAGGGTCGCAGGGCAGCCAGAGCCTTTGCCGCCCAGCAACAGGCACAAGGCAGGATACACCCTGGACAGGGTGCCAGTCCATTGCAGGGCTCACACTCACACTTCCACCAGAGCCTATTTTCCCAGAAGCCAATTAACCGCACAGATAGCAGGAAGTGAACGCAGGGCCTCAGTGCTGAGAAGCAGCACAGCTAACCACTGCGATGCTGTGGCATGCAGCTCAGGATCAGTTTATTGCAAATAGATTACACTGCCCTATTGGCAAACATTTGCAAAACGCACTGTTCACACTTTCACCTGTTTCAAAAGCTTTTTGAAACTAGCAGTTTTGCTAGGCATTTAATAGCATATAAGAACCTAACAAAAGCAACAGATGAGAGGCAGCCACACTGTCAGATGTGACATTTAGTTACATGTAGGTTTTTCCATTCAGGAATCTGAGATTCAACAGCAAAGACACCAGCCCTGGAACAAGTACTCCCTTGTCAGGTCAGCCTGCATTTACGTTCTTGACATGGGAAAATACCCTTTTTTTATTCATTTCATTCAAGTTTCTCCATTTACATTTCCTACAATTTAGAAGTGATTAACCCGCAGTAATTCCACTTTCCTCTTTGGAAGAAGTGGGGGGAGGGGAGCTGTCAGCACACCGATTGTTGCATTGGAAAATGACAGCAGTTTAATTAAATTGTCCCTTTGTCACGGCAATGCAGACTGTTTTGTTGTTGTTGTCAGTAAGTGGGGAAAAACATATTTCACAAAAAAGAGAAGATAAATAAGCCAACTGTCCTAACTGTTCCTGAAATGAGGAAAAAAGAATGGTTATTATTGTAAGCTTTTCTGTTTATGGTGACTACATCTTTCACAGCTGGATAAGGAAGGACATGATTGTGTATACCAAATGTTTCCACAAAAAATATTTGTACGGTATTTTTGATCAGAGCCATAAAGAGCTAGAATTCAAGGAAGCCCAATGAGGAGTGTTCAATGTGCATTCAGGTCATTGTTTTTCAAAGTCCCTTGCATAACAAAAATCCTGTAATTCATTATCTGACCAAGAGTAATGTTCTGGAGAACATCTGCCCTGCTATGTTTATATACAGGTACTGTTTATGTTTGAAACATGTGTTTAGAACAGCTGGGTTCTGCACTTATAACTGGAAGGTTGTGGGTTCAAATCCCACAAGAGACAATGCTCTTGGACTTCGCCTCAACTGATCAAGGAAAATACTCATTTTTGTGAATGGGTGCAAATAGGAAATGCTTGGGATGAAAGCATCAGCCAAAATAAATATGTTGAGGGGATTCAAGATTAATCTAGGTTTTATTGAACGTGTTATTGATTTGCAGGGGTTAGTTACTGCTGTCTTATGTACAGTATGTTCTATTAATGCTGTGTTGCAGGTTATAAAAAAAAACCGTAACCCTTCATAAAGTTGTAGTGCACAGGATACACAGTGTAGAGTGGTATTACAAAAGATGTAGGGTTCATAATAATATAAGAATTTGTGTAATCAACAAAACAGTATATGATAAAATAGTTACAGCAAATAGACGGATCTGAGCCAGGGCAGGAGGTACTGTAAGTCTCCCTTAACTATGCTATCACTGTTCTGTAGGCTCTTGTGAAATCTTCTGCTGAATGCTAAAGCTAAAAGCAAATGCTTGTATTCATATCTATTAATGTACAGTACATTCATGCCAAATAAAGTAGCAAGTATGTTACACAAGAGCCTAAAGCTTGACAGGACTGAAACTGTTCTGCCTTAGGGGAGTCTGGTATCCAATTTGTACCCTAACCACACTTTGAGGATAATTGCCATTAAGAAGCTTGTCTCTGAGTGAGCTGGACGGACTGCACTAACAAAGTTCCCTATTCTGAAAACTGCCCCTTTTACTCACAACGACGTGGAACTGCTTAATTTGAACACAATACCAGAGTAGAGGTCTAATAGTTTTTGACTTTGGAAACGTAAAATGAGTTTAACTCCAGTGTGTTTTCAGGATGTACAGTAGTTGTGAAATGAAATCATGTGACTAGCCTGCACTTACCCTTACCCCTCTACACTGTCTGTATTCTATTGCTTACAGAAGTGTTGTCATTTTTTATCAGCAGTTGGCTGTGTGCGCGACCAGTGTCTGAAAAGGACAGCACTCATCTGACATCCTTTCCTCCATATCCTTGGAGTTTTGTTCCCATTAGAGAGAGACAGTGACAGGTGCCCTTTTAGGAAAGAGAACGGCCTTCACAGCAGAAACCTTTTGCTGTTTATACGGAGCTACTGTGAATCAGTGCTCTCTTGGTGTTTTGCTCAGCTCGAAGGAAAAAAAAAATAGGTCAAATCAATAAGCAGAAATGTTACTAATCATTATCTTCGTAATTGTAGTTAACACGACATGAGTCGCACAAAGCATGCCCTGCAAAATGCTTAAAAATAACAATAATAATAATTATCTAGAAGTAATTACTATAAAATTGACCTACAGGTTGTTAGATCCACAAATAGGAAAAGCTCCTGTGTTGTGCCATCTTCTTCCCCTTAGCCTTCAATCTTCTTTTTTCAGAATGGAGGCTCTCACAACATGTAAAAAATCATTTGTAAAACAAAAACTCAAGCAGAACATTTAACAGACATGTCTCCTCCATATTGGGAGACAATACAGATAAAATGTTTTGAGTTAGATTTAAAACAAAATACTGATTATGAGTTTTGGATTTTAAGACTTCTTTGATTTACTGCTCACTGCCTTTCTTGACTACACACAAAGGGAATTAAAATACCATATCCTTCAGGGTCAATACTCATGTATGTCTACTGTATAACAGATGGAATTCAGGACAGGTTATTAACAGTATATAAGGCCTGATTACACACAACTCAGAAATACTTTGTAATTTGCATGAACGTCTGTGAAATACAATAGACATTCAACATACAACATGATAAAAACTACAGGATGTCGTGAAATAAAATTTCACCCTAATCCCACCAGGGCTAGTGTTACTGTGCTGCATTCTGTAAAAAGTCTTTGTCAGCCCTCAGGATCTCAATGCGTCTGTTATCATTGTCACCTGACTAAAAGGATTTTGAAGTGTTTATGAAGAAAAGTGTTTATGAAGAAAAGTATCACACTGAAATTTAGCCTCATTTACCACTTCCTATGACTGTGCAGACTTGCAGAGTCTGAGGCTTGTGAAGAACTGACGGTCGAAGACATGTTTTGACACTATGGCTCATAATTCTTTGCAGTTGTGTGGTGTTTTAATCTCAATGGATCTCTAAGTGCTCTTACACAAACTCACCTCTCTCACTAGTTGATTTGTGGCAGGCATTCCGTGTTAGCAGGGCCTCTCCTGTTATCTGATTTGAATCTGGGGGATTTTTAAGATGGCATATTCCAGGCTCTCCCATTCACTTAAAGGGAGCCATTGAACAGTGATTTCACCCGACAGGATGTTGGGAGAATTTGACCTGCCTGATTATGGAGAAAAGTAGAATTTCGTTGACAGCTGGTTATGCTTGGAAACCAGCGCCCTTGAAAAAGCTGACATAATACTGTATGTGAAAAACAAATAAAATAATGCATGCTTGAACAGGAGGTTGCATAATACTTTACATTGTCTGTTTTGAACCTTTCTGTAGTGCACACTGATGGTCAAGCTGTTGCAGTGCACACTGATGGTCAAGGTATTGCAGTGCATACCAATGGTCATGCTGTTGCAGTGCTCACTAATGGTCAAGCTATTGCAGTGCTCACTAATGGACATCATATTGCCCTTAATGGCCCCTTGTAAGTCTTTGCTTGTACGGTACGTGTACAGGCCTTTGTCAGACAAAACTGCAATCTTTGTCTTCCAGTTCTGAGCTTTAGTTGTTGTCAGCTGAATTAATTCAGCCTCGATCCTGTCTCAGCCTGCCTGCTGACACAGCGCTTTGCTGCTGTGATTAACACCCTACGATAGTCTCTGACGGTTATCTGGCTCTGGACCTGTAAGACCCCCTTGTTTTAGAGGCTGTAAGTCATCCAGTAGGCTGGTGTTGAAGGGAACAAGAAAGTGCTGGGTCTGTGCCATTAATAAAGATGATTTGTAGAGCTGGGGCTACAATGTTTTTCTTTTTCCAGGGGTGTGCGCATGTTCGGAATCTGTGCCCTTGTTCCATTTTATTCAGAGCTCTGTATCTGTGTTCTTGTTTAAACGGACCGCATTTAAAGTTATGGTGAACACTTTTCAATTAGGGCTAACGAGTGTGCTTGATGTTTTTCCCAGGGCGGCACAGAAGCGAGTGCTTAGCATTGTTGCCTCGCGGTTCATGGGCCCCAAGTTGAATTCCAGACCTGGGGTGCCATCTGCGTGGAGTTTGTGTGTTCTGCCTGTGTTACTGTGAGTGTCCTGCAGGTGCTCAGGTTTCCTCCCACAGTCCAAAGACATACTGGCAGGTTAACTGGCTTCCAGGAAAAGTGGCTCTGGTGTGTGTGTTTGTCTGCCCTGTCATGGACTGGCGTCCCGCCCAGGGTGTGTCCTACCTTGGTCCCATTGCTTGCTGGAATAGACTCCAGCTCCCCTGCGAACCTAAATTGGATGAAGTGGTTAGAAAATGGATGGATGTTTTTTTCGAATTTGGCAAGGTTGCGGTTGCCGACGTAGGTTTAGATGTAGTTTTCTCACATTCCTCATAAAGAGGAAGTATTACATATTACAGCCGAGCAAGATGTCTGTGCCTTTTCATTTCTTGTGCAGGACACCCTGGAGTGGTGTACCCTAGCTTTGATCTTTTATAGGTGGGTCTCGGTAAACAGACACACAACCACAGCATATACTGTACGGCCGCAAGCTGAAAAAAAATATTATTTTTATTTTGTGTGCTGCGAGAAAATTGGTGCAAAACTTCACTCTCTCTGAGCTCTACCTAAATGTCTTCAGCACCCTCTCTTTAAATAGCTGGTTAGCTAAACTGCTTTCCAGCTCCGAAACCAAAGTTTCGTTTTCTCAATTAAAAAAAAAAGCCAAAAACTCACACTGTCCCATGCACCACAGTTTCCACGGCTGGTTGGACACTTCCTTCCTGCTCTGCCTTCTGATTGGTCAGGTGAGTGAGAACAGTTGGTCATTCCCCACTGCCTCCTGGGAGATGTGGTTCTGTCGGGAACTGCAAACATGTTCTCGTGTAGTTCAGTTTAGGACTGTACTCTTCATCATCAAGCAGAAATAATGCAGTGCCCATGATGTACTGTAGCTGTCTGTCCGACAATGCCAGAGAGATGGTCAGGTACAGGAGATATGCTTCTGTCAGGGGTTTTGGTGGTTATAGGGTTTTCTCGATCTCATCAATGTGTTGAGAAATGTTACAGTCAGACTATTCAGGGCTGGAATTAGATGTCTTTCGTATTGCAATGAGATCACATTTAGGTTTTACAAATTCTCACTTAATTTTAGATCTCCTCCAGCATGAATGATGCCTATGTAAGATAGCCCTCAAAGGGATGAGTAGTCTTTTGTGTTTTTGTTGCAGTTGGCTAGGTGTTTGTTCTTTGTCTTCCTACTGTGTGTAAGACTTGTTTTAAACCTGCAGCTTTGTCAGTAAATTATAGAGATACTGTAGGGACACGCAGCCCTAGTGTCCCGCTACTAATCTTTTCAAATATGACCAAATAACTTTTAAGACAAATTTATCAAATACTCATTAACTGACAGATAAATTGCAAAGTTTCATTAGTAACCTTTCATGCCAGACATCCTCAGCGTGTGAAGTCTTTCTTGTGTTTCTAGGATTTACAATTGCTAAGACTTTCTGTTCTTACCTGGGCTATTATTTGCGTATTGATTAATGATTCTTGGTGTCTCATCATGGGCAAACATTCAAAGTCTTCATTTTGCATGTGATCAAAGTGTTGCTTTACGTATCCTAGCTTTTAAGGAAATTCACTTATTTTCCAACTCTGGATCAAATCCAAACTTTGACCTGTTCAGCCACAGCAAATCCAAATGCAGCCACTTTGCAGTGGGTAGAAAAGAGTGCCTCTGTCAAAGTAAAAAATCGCCATCAAGTGCTGAGCTTGGAATTTGAAGATGTCACACTTTTTTAGAATTTAGGTCTATGTTTAATGTTCTTAAAAGGAGAATGCCATTCCCATTTTTCCATGCCTGTAGTTACTCTGGCTAGGTTTTCTTCTTTTACTTTTTGCAGCTTTCTTTAAGGAGACAGGGAGCAAATCTTGCACTGGAACAGAGGCATCTGAACATCACCCTGTGAGATCGTATTAGACCTCCCTCGCACAATTTCTTACTCTTGTTTTTGAAGGAGAAATCTGAATGTCAGCAGCTTGCCTGAGCATGAGAAATTGTGGGATTTGTTTGGTTGTGCTAATTGAAGACACTCACTAAGCAAGAGCGACTATTTTAAACTAGAGCATGTACTAATAAAATAATTATAATAATTCCTCACATTTATATAGGATTAGAAGCTGCCTCACATACAGAAGAGAGCACACATCACCCACTCCTGAAGTGACCACCTGGGTGACCCAGCTGCCCCCTGCACAGCAGATGAAGGGGAAGAGCGAGAAATTACATCGGTAAATGGGTTTTTTTGAAAAGAAGTTCAATAGGAGGCCAAATTTCTCATTTTGCCTACTTTTGCTCTCCCACACATAAATATCTCTCCCGCTGAGCACCCTCTTTGCTCTACTTTCTCGCAATCAGCGCTAGCTCCTGCCAGAAACAGACCCCACCTTTCCTTCTTCATCATTACTGCTTATGTCTCGACTCCCACTCCTTCCTCTCCATATATCCAAACCTCGAAGCACAAGGATGTCCGTCATTAAAGACGTCTGCATCGGTGTTTTGGGGTTCCTTCAATCGTTTTAGGGAGCCTACTGTATCTGCCATATCCTCACTAGGAGACAGCCTTTGCCACAGCTAGACGTATTGCGCCAAATATAGTTAAATTTGTTTCAAATTTTCAAAAACTTTCTCTCTGTGTCACATTAATTAGGATTTGCCCAAAGTACTGAATTGAATTAAGGCAGAACTTTATTTAGGACAGGTTGTGCAAATCCACAGTGGATTTAGACAGGACGCCTGGGTAACACCTACTGTACTGTATATTCTTATAAGCAATGCCATAAGATCTTTCATGACTTGACCTTGGTTTAAAATCTAGTGGATGGCATCTTCTACAACATAGTGTCCCTGTCATCAGTCACCAAACTAGGCTATAGTCTTAGAAGTTTAGGAAGGGAGGCTGCCATCTACTGGTCTACCAATGCCACTTACAACAGCAACCTGGTCTCTCAGCCCAATACTGACCAGGCCCAGCCTAGCTTAACTTCTGAGCTCTGACAAGATCTGGCTACAAAGCAGAAGTCTGCTGTATTGTGAAAAAAACTGAAACAGGGAGGTTTTCATATAACATCAGTGTTCTTGGGAAACTGCTATGTACATCTTGTTTCATCATTGTGAGGGTGGCACAATGATAGGTGTATTCATAGAAAAGCATGGGAAAGATTCATGGAAACATAGAAATCGAGTATTGAATAATGTCCCAGTTTTGCTTCTAGCTTGAAGAAACATCAGTGTAGCCTCTTAATGACCCCTCGACTGCTGTCCGCCAGTTATTCTAGACAGATTCCTTTTAGAAATGGACATAGAGTAGCTCTGCCTCACGTAAGATTAAGCTCATTATGGAAACTGGCAAGCAGATACATCTCTACAAGGATACAATCAGGAAATAAACCACTTTACACTCACCCTGCCTGCTGCTGCTTTGTGTTAGCCACCATTGCAGCAAGTGATGAACTTTTAGTTTTGTTATATGAGAAGCAAACATTTTTTCAATTAACAGCAAGACTCAGGAGAGATTAATTTTCATAAGCAGAATTAAAACATTTTATTTTTTTTCAATTCCTTTCAGAAGAGCTATACCATGCAATGGCTTACGTTCGTAACAGGCGCTTTTCAAATGTTAAGTCTTTGTTGGCGTTGCCAGAAAAATAAAGTCTTCAACATGTAAATCACATACAGTATAATTAGTGTTACATTGTGGAGTTTTCTACTATAGTAATACTGACTTTCTTTTGGAGTGTACATGACAAAAGCACTTCCCTAACCTCTCCTTGATTCAGTCTACCTTTTGTTTTTTATTTAAAAAAGCGGAAAGATTTAAAAAAAAGCCAAATCAGGTGTAACGCTTTATCCAAGACTGCAGAAATGTCTATTAACGTATACTTGTAGTGGCCCTTGGCCATTTGTTGAGCTGCTAAGCTCATGCTTTTGGGCTCCATTTTGAAAGAGCTAATTTGACCTCTCCTTCCAAAGAGCAGAGCGTTAATGAGATGATGTGAGAACCTGCCGGCCCTGTTTTCTAGCGACAGCCGCAGTGCAACACAGTCGGAGGGCTCTTTTTGACAATTACAGGTGCGCATTTGCTCCTTCTACAAGAGAACACAGTGCCAGGCTCTCCGGCTCTTTGTGAAGTGACCTTGCTTAACTTGGCTCAAGGCGCCAAGGCCAGCCTGCTCATGGAAATGAAAATGATAGCTCAAAGTGACCTCTGCTTCTATTATTTAAAAACAACTGTGGCAGGATGGTCTGGCGTTTGTGATACGGCTCTTTTTTATTTTAAAAAAACCCAAAACTTCCAGTTTAAGTATAGTAAACCGTAACCCTTTTATCTCATTAAGCTGTTTTCCCTGAAGATCTAGTAAGTTTTGATGGCGTTGGTTTTCAAATCTGGAAGGCGATCAGAAAAGAAATGCAGTAGTGTCATGTATCTAAAAAGTTACTTTGATTATGTTAGTAGGGGGTTTATGTATTTTGTTCAAAAATGATGTTTCATCCAATCAGATGTAAACGTTTCGGATCCTAGCAGATCCCCAAGGGTGTACATTTGGGTTAGAAAGCTGCACAGCTGAACAGAGTTTTTTATCCTATAGTCCCAGTAGCGCTGAATTAATATGCATCCCACAAATGCTTTCAAGCCGAATAGTCATAACTGAGGCTGCAAATATTCATCAGTACAAAACAGCTTCATTAACCTGCTGCCTCCCTCCTCCCACCCTTTTACTATGAAGCGTATTGTAAATCAGCCTTTGCAAGAAATAGTACACGAAGATTATTGAAATTTTCTTCCAGTCTTGATAAAGGAGAGTTGTTATTTTGCTTATCTGACCACCATTTTCCTGAACTAACATTATGGTTTAAATTTTTTTTTAAGTCATAATTTGTCAGAACCATTCATGGTTTGGGAAAAAATGCTGTTTACAATGCATATATTTTTTGGAACTGGAATTGTATTTTTACATTTGAATTAAACTACAGCTTTTCAGAAACGTAAAATTTTGTTGTGCTCCCAGTCCAGGGCCTTTCTAATTGCTGTATTACAGTAACAGTCATATACTGTAGTCTGCAAAGTAGCTGTCAGTCTTATACTATTAAATATTGTTTATATTTCGTATACGTGCACTATTGATTGTTTCACGTCTAATATAAAGCCATATTTTGCCTTATTTTTATTGTTCATAAAAGGTAAGATGATAGGATATTAAAAATCAATATATAAAAAAGGTATAACACATACAACTCGGAACAAATAAAACACAGTTCCTGAGATCAAACAAATTCGCTGGACTATCTGATGACCTTACACTTTATTCAGCCTGTGACCATATTGAACATGTGTATTTGCAAGTCGTGCAAATTGTACAATATGTGTAAATTGCATACAGTACTCGAAATAATATTTACTGTATACTATTGATATTCTGAGAATTCCGAAAACTATTTCAAACGTTCTTACGATAACTGAGGCGGGACGTGACGCTGCTCCTTTGCCGAGAAATTGAAATTTATGCCATGAGCTCTGAATAACAGTACACACTACGATTAGTGCAGTTATGAGACATTTTGAGTGCACTGTAGGTTCTGGAAATAGCATAACAGAACACTTAAAAAGAAACTGCTGCCAAAAACGTATCAAATAAAAACAACGAAAGAAGAACCGCACATCTGTCTTGCAGTGCGGTCGCTTATGATTTACAGCTATACTGTAGCTTTTCCCACAACAGCAATAAAACAGAACCGCGACGGCCTTCGTTTTATATAACACCCTAGGTTTATAAAATTGGTGAGTGAACGCCCCTGCCTGCCGCAGTTGCCCGTCGGTAATTTTAAAAAATAAAATCGAACACAATGTTTTTATGTATTTATCAACTTAGCTCTGTATCTGCCACCTGTGCGCGCTGACCTGCTGCAACAGCGGCGAACGAGCGAGGCTGGTGAAAATGTCTTTCAGAAAAGGACAAGGGCAGAATTCAGAAGAGGCTGCGGTACCTCTAGGAGAAAGTAAAACAAATTAAGTCATCCATACATCCATTTTTTAACCGCTTTATCCAATACAGGGTGGGAGAGTTGGAGCCTATCCAAGCAACTGAAGCAAGGCAGGGTACACCCTAGACGGGACACCAGCTCATCGCTTGGTACACACACGCACAAACACGCCTGTCAGTGACACTAGGGCCAGTTTTACCAGAAACCAACTAATCTGCCAGTACAGAACACTATGTCTTTGGTCTGTGGCAGAAGACCTGAGCACCTGGAGGAAATTCACCTTAACGCAGGCAGAACACAGAAACTCACACAATTCTATACACTGTGCTGCCCAAATCAAATCATTGTTATCAAACATTTTTTACAATTTTTAAAAGTTTTCTTAAAACGTGCTTCACCATGCAGCATGACAATGGCTGTCTCTGAGTTCTCACAGTTACAGTTGCAAAACTACAGAGCAGACAACTACTGACCTTTTACACCGTGAAATTTTCTTAAAGCCGTCCCAATACTTATTGTCATCTGAAGTCACTGACATGAAAATAAAGTATGTTTTTGTACCACTATGATCAATGGCATGAATGGACTTACTGTATCCAAAATTAAAATATATATAGTAATATTAATCCCATGATAACTGGTACAAGTTACTTGACTATAAAGCAAAATGAACAGTTGCCAGTCATCTTTGGACAGTACTGTATACAGAATGTATACATTATTTATTGCTATAGAAACCCACCACAAACATCCTGAGAAAACCACATGCATTACTTTCTTCCTGATATACGTACTGTATTTAGCTTACTTAGGTTCTTTTTAAGAAGGAGAAAGAAACAGCCACTTGAGACATATCTAAATTCATCCACAGATGTTGTCTTAAATAATTGAGCTTTTACACCCCTCCAGACACAGCTATGCTCTGGAATAGCCCAGCTGTACATAATCGATATACTGTAGCTGCTGCATGTGCATGTGCATGTGAAATTTCATCAGATTACACAATAAAAGCAGACCCCTGTAAAGAGGCTGGATTAGGGGACAGGGCAAGGAGAGAGGGAGGAGGGTGGTGAAAAGGGAGGAGAGAGCCTTTGGTTTCTCCCCCTGATTGATTTGTTGTACACAAGGGAGATGCTGTAAGTGACCCTGCTGTGGATATAAGGCACAGGGACATTACTGTAAATCACTTAGTGTGAGTGCTTAATGAAATGCTTGTGAGCTGCTGATGTCACAATAGTGGGGAGTTGACACAGGTTTTGGCTGTTTCCTGATACTGTATATTGTATATACCCTACTGTAGTGGATACTGTAAGCCTCTGATGTCACAATAGTGAAGGGTCATTTAGCTCTTATCTGTGTAGCTGTTTCTCGTTACTGTATACTGTATATGATATATATTGCAAGCCTCTGATGTCACAGTAGTGAGGGGTCATTGCAGCACATGGCTGTATAACTCTGAATCCTTAAGCAGTATCTTCTTCCCACATGGAGTCAAAAAGGAAAAATAATTGCTGCCATTCCCAGACTGAAATCGGAAGGCAGAGCCAAGAAGATTGCAATTTTAATTCAAAGCAGATATCCGAGCTGCTAGCTCGGCACACAGATCTAGCAAAGTTCCGTTATTGTAGTTGATTGTTGGCAAATTGTAGAATTTCAGGTTGTCATGTCAGCTAATGATGCCACTGTAAGAGTATATGATAATTAAGTTTCTCAGAAAAATGGCATATCATATTTAACCACAATTCCTTGGTGGCAAATGACACTAATTGCACCAGTATGAAAGAAACGTGCAATTAGAGTCTAGAGAGGATTCCATCATTTGTTCATACCCTATTTTTGTGTAATTAAAAAAGATTATGACTACATCCCCACCTCCGCCCCCTAAACGGAAATATCACTGTTTTTGTCTGTTACCTTATTTGTTTTCTGATTCTCTTATTGGTATACTTATCCATGCTCCTCTGTTAAAGGTATTATTTCTGCAGGACAGGGAAAAAGGCATGGACAACAGCAAGTGTCAGGGCTTGGAGGGACTCTTATATTGTGCAAATCCAGCTCCATCATCCACTTGCTCAGATTGAGAAAGGACAATCACCCATTTAAAAACATTTGGAATCTAGTCGACATTGCATGGCTTGTTAGAGTGTGTACTCATTGTAAGATGTCTGTTGTGATTTTTTTTAACAAAATAAACTGTTCTTCTGGACCCTATAACAAGGTGGAGGATCTTTAGTGTTTGTTTTATAGCAATCTGCAATTGCAGCACCTTGTCATGCTTAGGTGAGGAACATTGATTGACTGTGTGATGTCACTTCCTCTAGCTTGTAAGCATGCTCAATCGCAAGCATGATTTGTGGTCAGTGTGAGAAAAAAACAACTATATCTCTCTTTCAATCAATTCGATCTTTGGTGAGTCAAATTGATTAATGATTAGTAATTGGAGCATAAAATATAAAATCAGTTGGTAACTCCAGACGATAAGGGAGAAACAAAAATCAATACAGCCTCCAAGAAGAGCTCATTTTAAAGTTCCTGATTTTAGTACTCATTGCATGAATGCCTGCCTCACTCTTGGTAAAGACGTTTATAATGTGGAGATGCCTAAAGTGGTTTGCCTAAAAGTTGTAAGTTCCTATGAGACAAAACCCCCCTTTTTGCTTCTAAATTTCCAGATCTCAATTCTCATTATGTTTTAATTCAAATTTCTTGTAGTGGTGGAACTTATGATGTAAAAAACAGTGCAAGGGTTCTTAAAGCAAGACAATAACATTTTAAAGAAACCTTTAATCGACATTAGAAATGATACTGCAAAGTGGTTGAAAGCCGGTTTTGCTTTTTTGAAGCTGCTGCCTGTCCCCAAATTGCCCTTAAGGTCCACCCCAAAATCAGCAATCCCAAATAAATCTTTCAGCCACACTGTGCTCATTGCAGTGGATTGCATTCCACTAGATGACACGCAACGCCCGTTGAGACTTTGATGTTTTGCTGCTGAGTGGTCAAAACCGAACCTTTCCGCTACTAGAGACTTGTTCAGCCTTCTGCTGTTTTTCCCAGGGACGTGCGATGGAGTACAGATGGATCATTAGCGAGATCATTGAGGCAGAGATATGAAAAAGGTCTTCTTCTTACAAAGGCACGCTGAATGAGCTGCTCTCAGAAGTGCAATTAAGACTGAAGAACAGAGCTGTCCACTCTTTAGGAGGTCCACCATTCATGAATGTTGAACCTGTTATGCAGAAGATTGTGTGTTCTGGACAGGGAAGGAACCAATTGGCTGTAAGATGAAGTGATGCGTCTAATTTTGGGTTCAATTCACGACGAATTGAGAATAGGTAAAAGAGGGAAACGGCTAATTTTGCATGAGATTCTTTTCAAACTTGAGTCCCTGCCTAGGGCGTCACAGTGGCACAGTGATTAGCATTGCTGCCTCATGGCACTGGGACCCTGGGTTCAATTTCTGGGGTGCTATCTGAGTGGAGTCTGTCTGTTCTCCCCATGTTCGTGAGGGTTTCCTCCCACAGACCAAAGGCATACTGTACTGGTAGGTTAATTGGCTTCTGGGAAATTTGGCTCTGGTGTGAGTGTGTGCGTGTTTGTGTCTGAGTGTGTCCTGCAATGGACTGGCGTCCCCTCCTGTGTGTATTCTGTCTTGTGCCCATTGGTTGCTGGGAAAGGGTCTGGCTCTTATGTTACCTCGGATTGGATAAAATGGTTAGTAAATGGATGGATAGCCTCAGCTTCCTTGTTTAAAATCTGAATTGTTTATTTCCGGTCAGATGGGCCTGTTTTTTTTTTTGTTCTGTAAAAAGTTCTCACTTCAGGAGCCCATTGCACCAAAAGGAAGATTTCACCAAAACTTTCATTTTTTACATTCCCAGAAATTAGAGCAAACAAAAGACTGACCTTGACTATAATTTTTTTATCTTTTCCTTTCCTTCAGTGTTATTGTGTTTTTTGTTTTATTATGCTTACCGCTGTTGAACATTTTTTTTCCTTCTCCCCACACAGTTTGCTACAAAGGCTTCTTGTAATGTTTTTCTTCTTATCTTGTGATAGGGAAAAAGAGAGGAAATCAGTTTTGGCTTTATATCCTGCAAGTCAGGATGCAGCCCTGGGAAAGAAACAATGCTGTAAATCTTTACCTATAAAGCCAATTTCTTGTACAGAGGCGTTGCCTGGAAAGTGCTGAGACATTTTCAACTTGTTTAGCACATTTGAGGATTCCAGAGTGTCATCTGCTCAGACTTCATACTGAATCCTGCAGTCTAGTGTTGGCTAGTTTGGCTTGGGATTGGGTAGGTTATTAGCTGACTGTGACTATTCTATGACTATATGACTGTGACTATGCTATGCCTACATGATATAACTAGGCATGAATGGCTGATAGTCAGGCGGAGTTTTTCTCAATTAACCTTGCAACACTGGTCCTTATGACTTTCTGGCAGCAGGGAATTTGAAGACTGGCTTCATCGAAAGCCTTTGCCCCACAGTGACTGCAGTCTGCCTGCAGCACAAAAAAGAGCAGATGAAGACATTGCATTTCTCAGGGGATGTGTGCATTTCTCCCACTGCTGCAAAGGTGAACTGAGTTTCACTGGTGATTCTAAAATAGCGGTGTTAGAAAATGAACTTATTGTAGAAATGTAATTTAAATCATATAACATAAGGATCGCAGCTGCACTGATATTAAAAGGCAATCTATTCTATTGACAGTTTCAGAGAACCCCTCTAACCTATCATCTGACAGTGTACACTTAAGACTAAAGATGAGTGTTAGACACTAAGGAAGCTTTAGACTCTTAAGTATTACAGGCGTATTGAATCCAAATAGAATTCTGCAGAGACAAAATACAGTATGTAATGCAAATATTTATCTCTCCAGTCCCACATTATTTCTCTTTATATTGGAGAGGGCTGCAAGGGGAGCTGACTACAGTATTCAAAATTCTCATTTTAATGACAAAGTCAACTTGGTGAACTTCATCAGAATTAGTAATGATACATGATCCAGTGGACACAAATGAAAACTATTGGGAAATGCATTTAAAACAGAGAACAGCTGGCAGCTTATTTACACAAAGGGCTATGGGAGTCTGAACCAAGCTGCCCTGTCAAGCTGACAAACCTTATCCCTGGTATCTTTCAGGAAACATCTGTATGCGATCCTCTGATCAATGAGCTCCTAGCTACAATAAAACATAAGAAGGCTGTAAATAAGAAAGACTGCAAATGAGAGGATGCAATTTAACCCATTGTGGTCCTTTGGGTGCTTTTAACATATTGATCCCCGGATTTCATCCAGAAGTTTCCTGAAGGTTTCCAGAGCACTGACTGCAACAACAGATTGGCTGCTTTTTTCAAACACCCATTACCATTTATGCGAAGAGGCGCCTTCTGTCTCCAGACGAGTGGCTTCCTCTTACTCGTAACTTTTTTATCTCTAGCTCCAGTGATTGTTGGGTTTGATTTGGCGTTTATGTTCCTTTTTGCATCAGTTCACTTACGGGAACATAGACCAAGTAGAGACAAAAATCTAAAAAGAAACATGGTTCAGACCAGGTGGAGGTCCTTGATGTAGATTCCCAGAATGCTGTGGGGAATGAGCTGCTGTCCCCAGCCACCTGACCAGCTGGGAGAAGAGAGCTGGTCACATGATGATTTAAAAAAACAACAGGTTGGTCTGAACTGCTGCCCTGAGACAGAAGGTAGAAGGTCGATCCTCTCTTGTGCAGTTTCACCTGAGAAGAAGGGAGAAGGAAGAGACCAAGTGCCTGATGGCAATTGGAGACTTGAGCTTTTGGCCAGCTTAGGTTTTTCTAAACAGTCTCGGTGAGAGGCTCAGTTCCTTTGGAAGAGAGCCGTTTTTGTGCAATGACGTTTGTATGCTGGTAAGCAGCTTAGCTGCCTGGTGTGCTTTGCGAGGCAGTAGAAGAAATCTAGCTAGTAGCTCATAGACGAGCTCAGGCTTTTGTTTGCGTTTGTGGTGGTTTTGATTGTTTTCCCTGCACTGTAAATAAAAGCTTTGGTTTTAATGCCTTGCGGATATATTTGTGTCTATTTATCTAGGCCTGCCTATTTAAAAAGATCACTTGTTGTGGCACGCCAACAGTTGGGTGTGTCACAAAATAGAAAAAATGACATATATCTCTCTCTTTGTACTTGTCTTTTGTGATTTCATCAGCTTATTAGGTATAAACATTTTGTAACTTGATTTGGTTTGTTGATCTTTTTTTGTTGCTCGAGGTATATCAGACTTATGTACAGTGTACTATTGCTGCTGTGGATTCTCCTTATTTGCAGAGTATGTGCGTTTACTGTACGGACAGTTTCCAAAGGCCTGCTCCTAAAAATTGAGTCTGTCACTGTGAATGAATCAGTGTGAATCTTGTGATTGTTTTGTAGTATTGTCGAATGCCATCTACTTAAATGATTGAAAGCAAGCAGGATGGAGTTTGGTTTTTTCCACATTGAAATTACTTTCAATCTTACAGTTTTTTCACAGATTGAAAACATGTTCCTTCCAGTGATTTGGGTAGTGGATCAGCTAGGATCAGAGATTGATCAGAGATTCAGGAGAAGTCTTTTCCATTTAATTAAAGCTTTAATTGTCTTTATTAACGAATCCTTCAGTGGACTCAGTTTATTTTAAACCGGTATTATAGTATACGGGAATGGTTGTTAAACTGTGTGGCTGAGGGGACTCGAGGCTCCTCAGTGACAAAACGGCAGTGGAGTCCCAGTCACTACGGTACAGCTAACAAGACTGAATACATTAGCAGTGAATGAGTGGACCCCGAAGAGGGTCATTCCAGTATGTAGGCAGAGGAACACAAGGTAGCCTGAATTTTGAATACTGTCCGGTGAAAGAGATTTCTGGAGATCCATTGTATTGTGTATGTGTATGGGAGGAGTTAAGAGCACAAGTTTCTTCTCATTTGCAGTGCAATCGGTGAATTGAGACAAGGACCCTGTGACTGGGATGAGAAAAGAATTTTGTGATACTGTTTACATAGGAGAGCAACACAGTGGTTCGCATTGCTGCCTCACAGGACTGGGGATCCATCTGCGTGGAGTTCTCCCCATGTTTCCTCTAGGTCCAAAGACACACTGTCAGTTGTTAAATGGCTTCTGGGAAAAGTGGCCCTGACGTAGTGTATGTGTTTGTGTCTGTGTGTGTCCTGTGATGGACTAATGCCCCATCCAGGGTGTACCCTGCCTAGTGCCAGCTGCTTGCTGGGATAGGCTCCGGTTCTCCCACAACCCTAAATTGGGTTAATCACTTAGAAAATGGATAGATGTTCCCTAAAAGCATTCTTATGATAGAATTTCTATTTCTGTTACCCTTTTCTCAGACACACTGCTGGTTTATTAGAAGCTCTCTGCTAAGCAAAGCTGACAAAAACAAAAGCTGACAAACTGAATAGTATTTTTAAGAGCCCAAGCCGGGACCCTTGACTTGTTCTTTGTCAGCCTGCATCTTTCTTTCAGGTACAGGCTTTGCCCGAGTGCAGTATGTGCAGGGCCTCAGTATCTAAAAGCTCTCTTTTAAAGCTGTAAAGTAGGAGCAGTTAAATGCAAACAGATGTCTGGATCTGACAGCAATTGATTCATTTTGACACTCGAATCGCCCCCCCACCTCCTGCTCGAGATGACAAGAGCCCTGATATGCTTCAAGCTCTTTGATTTTGGAGAATTTTATTTTCCCCTTTTGGAAAAGAGATTGCTTGAAAAAACCCCATAATGAAAATAAAATATAAGCTGTCAATCCCATTGCCCATCTTTTGTTGAAGCATGATGTGTATGACATATCAGTACCATATAATATAATGTTCGCATTCTGACGCAGATCCGCATGTGTTACTATTAAAAGAAAATGTGAATCGTTTTGCAACTCACAAAGAGGGACAAATGTCAAATAGGAAATCAAGAAAACTGTTTTTTTTTATTGTTTTGCTCCATTCCGTAGCAAAGAACACAAAGCTAAAATCTAGCAGTGGTGTGAAGGAGGATATCAATAATGGGAATATTTAGCAGGTTTGTGACCAATGCTCAAGGCTTGGCCTTGGGGTGTTATGGGGTCAGGAAAGTGGGTGCTTTTTCCTGTGGGGGTCCATGTGCTGCATCTCTATTGTGAAAAGTGTCTGGGAAAACTTTCTGGAAAAGAATACAGAGCCAACAGGCTGACTTTTGTTTACAGTCTTTGGGCCTTCTTTCCAAATTGTGATACTCAGAACCCCCTCAGACCTTCAGAATTCATCATACCTGTTCCTTGCTGAGGTCTTATAAAACGATCATATTGGTTTTGGATTTAAAAAGGCAACACTGCCGTTGACTAGACCTGGCAGCTCTAGTCACATGGACTGTAAAGTGCACTCGCAGGATTTCCAGTCAGGCTGAGCCAGCTTGTCAGGCCCAAACCTCACAACTCGCTCAAGTGTCAAACGGGTGGCACCAAGAGCCCAGTGTCCCCAGAGCTTTCAAAAACCCCAGGCAGGTAATGTTACGGACAGCGGGCTCTGTATGCGGAGCCAGTCCTTACGAAACTCTTGTGTGCCAGTTAGCAGCAGCAGTTGAGAGAGAATGACAAAGTCCCTCGTAAAACTCCAGATCGATCCCCTCCCCTATGAGACAGCCATGACAACAGCAGCAGCTCCTCCAGATTGAACATTCCACCAACACAGACAAAACCCATCTCTTTCCCTTTTGCAAATGGCTCATTCATCAATTTTTTAATGGCTTCTTCCATTTCAGGGTCACAGGGAGACCCGGAGCCTATCCTGGAAAGCAGTGGACACAAGACATGTACACCCTGGACAGGACACCAGTCCATCGCAGGCCACACACAGACACAAACACACACACTCACACCAGGGCCAATTTTCCCAGAAGCCAGTTAAGCTACCAGTACATCTTTGACTGTTGGAGGAAACTGGAGCATCGAGAGGAAACCCATATGAGCACAGGAAGAACATAAAAGCTCCACACACACCCCAAAAATTGAACCCAGGGCCCCAGCACTGCAAGGCAGCAATGCTAACTACTAGTACGCTGTCTATAACTGATGTGCTGCCAAGCCGGAGAGTGTGTGTGTGTAGGGGGGGCTTCTTTTTGAGTTAAAATTAATTGATTTGAACCTCCATTCCACCCACTACAGTCAATTTAAAGAGAAGTTTTGCCACATAATTTTCCGATGCTGGGAAATGGCAGTGTTGCCTCTTCAGAACAAAAGACACAGACACAGATAGAAACCCTGAGTCTGGGCAGCGCAGCTCGTTACTCACCCCCGTGTTCCCTGTGCAGTGGTAGAGTTATTGCAGGCCGAAATTGTTAATAAATTAAGGCGTTGTTTTAGTGCGTGTTATTTTCTTTATCTCTGCACCACTTGGTAGCGTTGCCGTTATTAAATTCAAATTTACTGTACGACGGTCTTGCGTTTAGGCCCGCAAAGATTTTCTCATGGGAGAATGAGAGAGTGCTGGTTTCACAGGCTCAGAAATCTCAGAACTACTTTAAAACAAAAAAGACTTAAATTGTAATTCAACTGACTGCAACTTTGTTGTTGTTATAACCTTCTTACTATACAGTAGTTCTTCTTTATAGTTGTCTTACCAGTTGTTGTGCCAAGGGTTGGGTTACTCATAGTCCATGGAGAGTGTGCTTAGCTTATGATATGTGATCTTGTCATCAAATAGTGTTGAACTGCTGTATTTTATACCCAACCTGTTTAATTGCCAGATGTTTCTTACTGGAGCGACTCTGACCAAATGCTCATGGCCACCATGTGATTCGTGGTCATGGTCAGTTAGTGACCTAACTCAGACTCAAACCTTCAATGTCTGCGCCCTTGAGTTCAACCCGTGCTTTGACTCAATGCCTTTGCTGGTTGAGTCTCTTGGGTTTGGACTTGAAGATGTTTAAGTATATGTTTGTAGTCGGTTCAAGGCTGTAATGACCATGAGTGGCCAAAAAAAGTGACCACAAAGTGTTATCTTGTAAATACTGTACAGTGTATATAATTGATTCATTGTGTGGAATTCTATTGAATGTTCACATGAAGTTTTTTTTATAAGTTTTTGTGTCACTGGCTCACTGTGGGTCGGTGTTGGCAGGAAACCAGAATAAGTGGCATGTCACTATGTTTAGTTTGTTTTATGCTTCGTTGCTTACTAGAGAGTGCAACAACCCGAAATAAAATCAGACATTTTCTCCTGGACTGTGCATTCCACTTGTTTCAGTGTGCTGTGAACAATCAGGACTTGAAACAGGGATTTTCATTTAACTAACCCATATTGTAGGAAAAGGAGGAACACATTCAGTTTTCTAGTAGTGTGTAAAATCAGGCTTCTTAAACTATGAATCTGTTATGATAATGCTGACAGTGGAAGTTTGGACAATTTTAATACATTTCCAGTAATAGCAGCTTTGTTTACAATTGGATTGCATTGTTTAATTTAGAGTTCAAAGGACATTTGGCCAGAAAATGTGGTAATGTAGATTGTGTTTGAGCCCCCACTGAGATCATATGCTTACATTATTTATGTTTATGTACTATTATTAGCCTTAAAGTAGGGCTTCTGAACTCAAAACCTCAGGGTCTGGAATCATTTTCTGATTTTGAACACGAGTGTGCACTGTTTATTTTTACTACGTGTTTTATAAGCTACACTGATGTTTAGTAAGATGTGTTTTGTTTCTGCCAGACAATATTAATATGTGCTGCTAAAAATCCTGAAATATATATTAGTATTCCTTGGATGTAAGTTTAACAGTGATTCCCATCTGCTTATAATACAGCATATAACTATCTTGCCATACAGGATGGAAAGTTTAGGTTTGCTTATCTGTTTGCCCTAAAACATTTTTTTATTTAGAAGTTATAGAGTAGCATACCAAAGCATATGGTGCCCTAACAGAATCTTTAAAGAGCTGGATCTCAGGAAAACAGACACTTAATACTGGTGCTCTTTATTTACAGTGTGTAGAAAAACCAAAGCCAAACAAAATACACAACAAACCTTAAGCTTCTCATTGAGCTACGAACTAAACTTCTTAATTCCCTCTCTCTAAACAACTGGACAGCTAAGCTGCTTAGCGGATTCACAATTAAGTCTCTCTGGAAGAGTGTTCCAAAAAACAATCACATTTCTGCTTAGGCTCATCCTTCAGTCAATTCCTACTTACTCTGAAGCAGAGCATAGAACTTCTCAACCAAAAAAATGCGACAGCCAACATGGAAGCCTCAGCTTCCTGGTTTTAAATGTCCCAGCCAATTGCCTTGCTGGTCAGGTGACGCACGATGGCAGGTTCTGGGAACAGTTTTTTCAGACAAGAACCTCCATCTTGTTTGAACCCACTGTCTTCTTACAAGACTTCCTTCCAGATCTTCGCCCTGTAATGTAAAGCATGACCTTCACGTTTGAAACTGAGCTGCCTAAGGCAACTTAAATGGCTTGCTTTAAAAACATCCCAATAACATATTATTGTCTAATAACAAAGTGGGTTTCCTTTTCTCCATTTCCATTGTATTTTTGGGGCCGGTTCCTGGAATCTTTACCAGCTCATCTGTCTTTGCTGGTGTTGATCTCCAACCCAGAGCCTGTCAAGACTCACTTTGCGACGGGGCATCCTGGAGAGAAAAACATAGCTGCCCCCTGAAAACCTCAATAAGAGTCTAACATTAATGACATTTCAAGATCCCCCCCCTCCCTTCCTATCTTTCTGTCTCCCATCCAATAAGCTGTCAGATTTACCCCCATCTCCCCTTCCACTTTTCTCTGGCTTTTAATTGAAAGCAGCTTTTGGGTCTGCTGTAGCTCCAAGATCAGTTTTAATTTTTTCAAAGGACACTGCAGGGGAAAAAAAAAAAGCTCTTTTCCACATCTTTGGAAACTTATCTAATAATAAAGTATTTCCTTTGTCATCATCCAATTGAGGTATGGAGCAGAAATTGAAATCCTATTCCAGCCAAATTGGTAATTCCTCGGTTACAAATTAGTTTTTTTTTTCTTCCCTCATCTGTATGGGCTATTTCTTAGTCATCCTCCAACATTTTGGCTGTTATTCTTGTATATGTGAAGTGCAGCCTTTTGTCAGTTGGTCAGCTCCGTGGCAGTGTCATTTTCAGGCCTTATCTCCACAGCTAATGGAGGGAACCGAGCTTTGGCAGGTGAAAATGGAGGCTCTGCAGTCTCGAGTTCTGAGCAGCAGGGTTTTCTGGAAGGCCGCCTCTCGACTTAATGCCTGTCGAAAGGGTGCTTACAGCCCATATGCCTCTTCGCGTCTGAGGGCCAGCTGGCTGAACTGTAAGTGTGATGCTGGAGATTGAAATCGCAAGGCAGTACTTTCTGTCACTGCTACAGCTCAGTCCCTCCTAAGCAGGCACCGACAGCCCAGGATTTCCAGAGTCAGGACACACCTTCCCCAACCATATCTTGTTTTGTCTTTTGGATTCCAGCGGCTCAGGGCCAGGAGTTTCTCATTGTGTTGGAGACATTCTTGTTACGTAAAATGCACCAATCAACACCTGAGGTGGCGCCAGATATCATTTGGGTGCTCGTAGGTTGCTAATCCGAGGAACTCATCTGGTGGTCTCTCGAAAGAGTCAAGTGAATCAGGTTTCACAGCATGGCTTGTTCCAGACACCAACAGCCCTTTGTGTTAAGAGGTCTTCCACTCACGACTCTTCAAAGCCCTTTCTCTGAGTTTCCAATCGTATCCTTTGGTCAGGTTTTCTGCTACTGATTCTGAAGCTGTCCATTGTGTTGGCTTTCTGTGCGTTTCAGAACTGAATAAATCAAGACTAAAGACTTATTCTCGTATTGCACATCTGATCACCTTTCAGAGTGGCAATGACCTTCTTGTGAAGAGACCAAATGCAGTGTAGAGATGTTTCATTGCTTTTTCCTCTTTAATTTCTTTACTTTTTACGGTAATTGCTAATGTTGTGTGTGTCTATTTACTTTATAGAGAGGCTTGTATTATGTAGTAATTTGATCCATTTGAAGTTCAATGGTTGGAGCAGCTAAACATTTTATAATAGTTTGACTCCATATCTGCCTCTACAGATTTCCTCTGAGAAAGATGATAAATATGAAATATCCACCAGCTGTCTTTGACTTATGCCCAAGAGCCTACAGCTGGTTTAAAAAGCCTTGTAAAAACTTGAAATTGATTTGCTTAAACTGTAATAGTTATGCAGTATTTCCATTAGGACTGTATGCATGTTTAATAGGTTGTGCTTAAAATATTAACAAGCATGATTTAAATCTACATAAAAGAGTTTATTATGTGGTATATGTTTGCTGCTTTGCAGATATAAATTGGGATCAGTCTGCCACAAGTCCAAGAATTCACTGATCTAGATTTAGAGAGGCAAAGCAACGTGCATTTCTTACTGCACTGTTTTCAGCTTATAGGATTTCTGTTGAATTAACAATTTGCTATCACTACAGAAGAGGGTGTTATTGGGGAAAAAAGGCTGGTCAGTTCACAGGAAGAGGTTTAAAAGTAGTCAGTCTTGACACTAGTGTGCATGCATACAAATTTCCAAAAATTAAATAACAGAATTCCCAGTACTTAAATATGTTCTTAAGTCAGATGTGAGCAAATTTGTCGCTGGAGAAAGTAACATGTAATAGATTAGAAGATAGATGTGTATTATGCAACTAACAAACACAAAGACACTTCTACAGTACATACAATAGAGATGAGGTCTAAGAGTGTATCACTAAGCCTCCAACCTTCTCCTCAAGATGCCCAAGACTGAGTACTTTAATCTAAAATTGACCATCAATTCTTATAACGGTTAAAATCTAAAAGTAACAAGTTGAGGTTTATTCCATATTGAAAAGAGTAGAAAAGGAAAACAACGTTTTGACTGTGGTGTGAACCGACATACCTGAAGAAGGCTCCACAGCTGAAACGTTGCGTCTCCTTTCTTCTCTTTTCAGCATGGAATAAACCTTTACTTGTTCCTTTGCAGCCTGAGCATGCTGGCGCAGCTACCTACTCAAATATAGAAGTAGTCCTAAACTACTGTCTGCCCTCTGTACCAGTACCAGAGAGGCAGCGATCTTTGGTCTCTAACAAAAATGCATGTACAGTAGCAGCTGTAATAACCACGGTTCTTGACTGAGAGCAGTGTCCAAGCAGTGAAGTGAACCTGGGTGCTAGGCAGAGCAAGCAGGCAGGCAGTAAGTCTTGGGAGCCAATTGGAAATGCAATCCAATCCAGAGTCAGAAAACAATCAGAAGTCATGGCCAGTAAGACATGAAAGCCCAAGGAAAGGGAATTCACTAGCATATTCAAAGTACAAGCGCAGATCAAAACCAGAAAGATTTCCAAGCAGAATCCAAATCCAAAGAGAAGTCAAAAACACAACTCAGGTGCGTAGCTAAGAAGAGACAACAAGCACAGGGAGAAAACAGGAACGCTGAGACTAGAGGAAGGAGTCTCTAAGACTGAGCAACGATGACAGGAAAATCGGATCTTAAATATCCTGTGTTAATAAATTAAGTACTGATTGAATAGGGAACAACTTAGTGTAGTTGTGGTAATAGATCGACTGACAGGCGGAGAAGCAGAAACTTTGGTTGCTGCGGTTCGGACGCATTTTCCGGTAGTCTGTCATGAGAGGGTATGACAGCAACTACATGAAATGTGACAAACCTGGTGGATCTACAATGGAAAATCAAATAGCGACACAAAAATGATAAGATGGCTCCCTTTAGTACTCACTGGCTTTGAGGTTTTTGGTTTGTTAACAAGAAATCTAGTGCTGTATTTGGGCTGTAGGCTGTGACTCACTCCTTCTGCTCACTTTTTCACCCTATACTACGGTACATTTATGCTGCTTGTGGTTCTCTTTCTAGAACTTTTCTGTTGCTTTTATAACTATTGTTAGAACTATGGTGACTTGGACACATGTTCCAGGTGCCATTCATTTTCATTATAACAGTGAATCAGTAAAGGATGAAGTAAAATGTCTCAGCACTAATAATGGGAAACATGTAGAACATTACAGGGAAATGGCTAAACAGAATGAGTTCAGTCTCCGCTGCCTGGTGGGGTTTGTACTCAAGGAAATTGGGAGTGTTATTTATAGTTCATTATCAAACCTTTTTCAACACCCATTAACAGGAACTCTGCTAATGTAACGCACCCATCCACGAAAAGAGTGATGAAAATGATAGACCAGTTAGTTTTACTTATATTACATGTCAGGTCATGGACATTTATATTTAGAACTAGATGATCATCTGTTGCATTAGGATTCTAATTGACTCCATTAGGAGCTAATACGTATTTAGACATGGTAGATATTGTTTATCTAACTTGTTAGAGTTCTCAGAACAAACTGATGATGTAGTATTTTCAGAAGGTGTTATTTCCAGAAGTGAAGACCGTAGGGTCTGTATCAAAGGTTTGCAGGCATTTGGATTGAAAACTGGTTAATGAAAATCTGGAATAATTAATACAGAACAAATGAGAGGCTGATTATCAAGATGAGGTCATGTAATTAGTGCAGTACCACAGACATCACTGACCTCCACAATTGATGTTAATAATAAAGTCTGTTGATGGTAAACTTTTCAAGATGTCAGATGAAGCCAAAATAGCATTAGCGTGCATCAGATCAACAGTGAAACATGAACCAGAGCACATAAATGGAAACTACATTTTAAACAGAAAAAAGATACATATCTTTACATATAGGGTTGTGGAAGCATGGAGCAATCTGCCCAGTGATATTATTGAAGCTGACACCCTGGCTTGTACCAAAAATGACTGAATGGGTTTCTTGCAACAGTTAGCTGCAATCTTTTATCTAGTCTTCCAAAAGAGGTTGAATGGCTGAATTTCCTCCCCTCTTTTGTGACTTTATGTATACAATTAAACATGAGGTTTAGCACTGACCTATTTTTAACTGCACACTTTTTGAGTGTCAAAGAATCACAAGTCTTGAGAGTCTTGAGTGCAATCTACAGGGATAACGAGCCAGCCATGGTTGATGTTTGGGCAACTTGGTTAATTATATCCATGAAATTAAACAACCATGAAATTAAACATGAGCATGAGCTCTATACTGTCAGACATGCCATTTTCCTAAGAATGCACCAGCTGGCATCACATTTAATGATCAATAACGGCCAACATAAATTGAGAAAGTCAGCTTGCTCAATTGTTCCAACCATCTGCGACTTGGGAATTTTGCACAAGTGGTTGTGGTTGCGTCCTAAGCAAATCAGCTTAAAACCTTTCTTATGTTTTTAAAGAACAGGGAGATAAAACCACAAACACATTCAAAAGGCAAAAGCCGAACAGCTTGGGTGTCGTGGGAGTGTGGGGAGTCCAGGTGCAGTGTGCATAACTGATTTTGACAATTGGACAGGTGACTGCTGGAGATAACCAGTGTTACTAAAGAAGGTGCTTCTGGGATACAAACGTGATAGTTCGCCATTGTGGCCTGTGGGCGTGAACACAAGCAGTCCTCTTGGATTGTCTGTTGTCTTTTCTCAAGAACATTTTATTAAATGGGTTAGGGTTAGATTGAAGGACTAATGTAGTGGTTTGCATAACAATCAATTTCACTGGTAGCAGTGAAACATAAATGGTTGTTAAGCATTTAAGGGATGCTGTACAGTGCAATAAATTTAACAATAAATCAGGAGATTAAGACTCAGTTCTGAGAGCCTTTAGTGTTTTCTGCTTTTTGGTTGAGCTCTGCTACGTAATTGTAATGCTTCTGACGAGGCTTGTTTCTTTAGATAACTGTACCTGAAGTGAATAATTTTAGTAAACCCCTGCAACAGCCCTGAAGAAGAATCCTACACGTCATCTTAAGAAAATAATTAGTTATTTTAATTGTCTGTTTGATTGCTCAGGTTGAAACACAAGGCCCCCTGGGAGTTTGAGACCACTGCTATAAATTCCGCTACAGTGATGTTTTGTCCGTTTTGTTGGTTTTGCTCACAATTTATTTAGTTCTAATACTGCAAGAATAAATTAATGAACTGGCAGAACCTCATGTTGACGCATGGCACCGAGAATGTTTTCCTGTCTCCCACAGGGCCGGATGGTAATGAATTTTTCTTTGCAGGGTGAAATTCTAGTAAGCCATGAGTTTACGTTCTTCAGTGCTTCTCAGAATATTTTCAGGATATGTCCTGCATGTTTTCTTTTTGTTTGCCCAAAAGCATGTTTTATTTTCAGAAAATCACCACATTACAAATAACTCCTTGTGCCCATGACTTGTGATCCACATTGTGAATATTTTGCCGAAATGCCATATTGACATTCTGGGTGTTTTTGCTGAGGTCACTCCAACAATGTTAATATTCTTGTGAGAGGCCTAGAAAAACGGAAGGTCTTGCCCAGCTCCTTGACACAACAGGAAGCCTCACTAACTAAATGAGCATTTTTGTTTATGGTTATTTTTTAGCTTGATGAATTTTTCATGAAGTCTCTAAGCTGTACCTCTGCAGTCTTCAGGACACCCAGCCTGATTATGGAGTGAAGAAATGCCCAGACTTAATACTTGCTAATGATCTGGGTACTTACTATCCTGATGGTACAGTACTGTATGAACAGTGATTTATATATTTCATTTTTCAGAATGATAGGGTCTGCTTGCAGGGTATGATCAGCTCCTCTTTGTCGAGAATGCTGTTTTGTGAGGGCATATTTTCCAGAGAGGGTTGTATACACAACCTTTTAATCCTCTGCATAGTGCCTTTAAATGCACATTCTGTGGTGTATTTGAAAAGTATCCTCTGTGAAGTAAAATGTTACAAAAATGCTGCCTTAATGTTTAAGACCTTCTGTCAGATATGTCATAGAAAAGCCCACCTTGCAAGCTGAAGCAGAGGGGTTTGTGTCTGAAAGATGCTCTTTGCAGTATCACTGAAGTTTATGAAGTGAAGTGTACAAACTGCCAAAGATTCCAAGGTCCAAGCGAATGGCTCAGGGCATTGTTAACAGAGTCCGTTTTTCAGGAACGCACTGAGAGCAATGACCATGGGATGTACTACCTTTACAAGGTTAAAAAGACAACAGCTTTGGAACAAACTGCACTTTTTTTCAAATAGCGCATAATGAGGGAAGAGAAAAAAATATTCAGAGCCAAGTAGCTGCTGATACGCATGAGTTTTTTTTGATGACTCAGGTATTTTTGTGTGTGTGTGTGTCTTGCCTCCAAATGCATTCACTGGTTGCTTAACGCAAAAGACGCACCCTGGCCTGTTCGAACTTTCCATGTTCAATGCCCCCAGCAGGTGGATTGGCTACTTTAATCTTAATGCTTACCTCAACTGCACTCTTTTGTCTCTGTCTCTTGATCCAGGCCAATGGGCACACCGAGAACACCTCCTCACCTCACCTTTAAAGAACGTAGGAGTGAACATGTAAAAACTTCTATAAGTCAGACTGGAACACGAAACTCACCCACAAAATTTAGTTACATTGTTTATGCAATATTTTTTCACGGTTTCCCAGATGTCTAAAGCTGAGACAATACCTTTTTTGTATTTTCATGAGCAGCCTCTACAGAAGTACTAGGCACTGACGCTGAGTGGAGATAGTAACTGATGCTCATTTAAACGCATCAGTGCAGAGGTCAGGGAAGGACCAATACTATTGGCCTTTCCAATACTCTATGTCTAATCAAATTATTACAGAACCTGAATTGTCAATGCCAATGAGCAATGCAATGTGTCTCGTAGTATAACATCCTGAGAAGTACCATGTCTAGTCTAGTAGACAGACGGATGTCACCTAGCTCTAGAAAACGGAACTGCTGCACAACTTCAACTCCTTACGCATCTCTGTCAGACTTCGTCTGTATCCAAATTTAGCTGCATGCACACAAAAGTCTCTGACACTGCAGTTTGTGAACAGGTCTCTGCTCCTTTCCCAGTGTTATGCATGTGGTGTAATTCTCCAGGAACCACAAGAGGCGAGTGTCAGCACTCAGCTCGGAATTTCCTGGAGAGGCTCTTCATCTCCAAAGGAAAATATGCCAGCGTTCATTTTAGTTCATCTTGTGATAGCAGAGGCAGAGGGTTAATGGCTAGATGGGGAGAACAGCCAACCCTTGACTATATGGGGGATATTTGACTATAGATTATATATAATCTCTTTATATATGAGGAGAAGTCGAGTGCTGATTTTATTGCTTTACTGCAAAGAGACCTTGAGCTGTTCATTTGTGACAGTTAAGTGTTCTCCTGCAGTTATTTTTCTGTATTGTTGTGCCAAGCCAATATACAGTATTTGTAAAAGGGTTTTGCTTTTTTATTGCTCATACTCTTCCAGCTTTGCAAATTTAGCTTTGGAATGGAACGAAAGCCTAAGGCAGTGAGTAAGCTTAACCGCGCCACTGTCATTACGAGCACTCAGGAACAGGTTGGGGGGCCAGACTAGGCAGATCAGGTAGCTGGAGGCTTTAAACTCTTTGGGGAGAACTGGTCTGTGCCCGTGGGGCAGCGGTGTGAAGTGAATTATGAGCTTGGGCAGTGTCACTTCTTGTTCTTGTTCTGAAACGGGGTTTCATCACTGACTTCGAGTAGCTGCAGAAAAAAAAAGAAGAAATCTCGCTCAAGGATTGTGAGGAATTGTGAAGGACTGTGAGGAATTATGAGGAAGTTTGTCATGTTGCCCAAGGTCTGTTGGACATGCCTGTAAAGTTAAAAGAGGTTCAAAGCACATGCCCTACAGGATCTTAGCACTGTCGATGTTAATTCCTGAAATTTTAGCAGCCATTTCCTAAGAGACAGACACCTTTTCAGTTTCTGGTTTTGTACATTTGAATTTTTAATGTCAAAAACAATTATGTGTGAAGCCTAGAATGAATGGGGCCCTTTGGAAACAGCTTCTCTCTATGCCTTAATGAGAAAGCAAAAGAGGAGATTTTTTTTGACAAACATTTCTGCTGCAGGACATGGAAGCGCTCGATTGCAAAGGGCATTAGACATGTATTGCACAAGGGATAAACGCTTTCACTGCAAGGCAGTGGGAGCTGTGTTGTGTGCTCGTGTACAACTGATAAAGAGAAGCAGTGTCTGTACACACTTTTCACTTGACCTTGCTATCAAACAAATATCTAACAGGCTCACAGGCCACTGTGCATTGGGTTTGTCAGTTGAATTTCTAAAGTGTGTCATAGGCCTTTTCAGCAAATAAAAGTTCACCTGAATACTGAAAATCCTCCACAGTGAAATCAGGCTTCTGAAAGTTCTTCAAAATGTTTCAGAGAAAAAAACATTGTATTGCATGGACCGTTTTTGTCCTGAAATTGTAATACATGGTGTTTTGTTAAAACTCATAAGCAGTCAGACAAAAACACACTCACAGTAGTGTTAAGGCCGAGAACAACTCAGCTGTAGTGCTGAAGCCTTTTTGTTCTCTGCCTAGAGATGTATGGACAGCAGGAGCAATCTTCTGCCTCCAGCACAACGGTCGCTCAGTGAGAAAGAACAACATTGTTCAGAAATGTAGCAGGCTACTGAGAAACTCATTCCAGACTGGAAAATCCTTCTGGGAGGGGGAATAAAACCTAATTTGCAAATTAATAAATAAATACAGCAGGTTCTCTTTATCACGGGAAACTGGGGGCCTTTCTGAAGTAGAGGGTGCTGACTAGCCCAAGAGAAGTTTTTTTTGTTTGGAATTGGCCTCTCTTTTCTTTTTATCCATCTATCTTCTAACCACATTGTTCAATTCAGGGTTGCATGGGAGCTGAAGTCTGTACCAGCAAACCACAGGTACCAGGTGAATAGACCCTGGACAAGACCCCAATACATTTTAGGTCACAGACAAGCACACACAAACTCACACCAGGGCCAATTGTTCCAGAAGGCCATTCTCCTACCTGTATGTATTTTGACTGTGGGAAGAAACCAGAGAACTGCCTCTGAATGCTAGAAGATCTCCATTTTGATATTTATCCTTCATTTTGTAAGTGGGGTCCCTTTCCCTTGACTCATACTTTTGTGTTAGGTCTTATATTATCTGGTTGCAGTTGTGCAGTGGGTGATGGTTCTGAGAGAGACCTGTTGCCCCTGTCAGATTGAAATGATCAGTTGAGGGAGCTGTGTAAGGAGAGAGCAAGTCAGAATGAGTAAGTAGGACTTCAGCAGTAACAGTCTTATTTAGGGTTCGACAGTATGACTATCCTTAGGTGTTTAATGCAAATATACAGTATACATTTCCGTGTTCAAATATTCACCCACTTTCACTGATGTTCCATTTTGTTGAATTACAAATGATGTTTACATGTTTAAAGTGAATGTTTAATTCAAACAGAAGAATTTTGTGGGTAAATGAAGTTAAATTTCAGCATAAATGGCAAAGCATAACCAAAAACTAAAATATGTTGATTGTGTAAGTATTAACCCTCTTTGCTATGACAAACCTATTTACTTTATTTACCTAATTACTTAGAGACATCACACAATTATGAAGGGCCTCTGTGGGCAATAACAGTACTTCTTATGATTTCAGAATGTACAGTTTACACCCGTCTCTGTAAGGTTCCTGGGTCAATCAATTTTAAGTAAATATACAACCATGAGCACAAAGGAACTTTCAAAACATCTCTGGAATAATGTGGTAGAAAGGCACAGATAAAGAGAACAGTATAAAAGCATTTCAAAGACTCTGAATATTCTTTTCAGCAAGGTTAAGTCAATCATTAAGAAGTGGATAGTGGCTTGTGCCACCCAGACACTGTGTAGATCAGGCTGTGTCCCTGAACTGAGCAGATGGGTGTAGAAATGTCCTGTCTTGAGTGGATTTTTAACAGACGCCCGCTGTTGTATGTGAAACTCAGAAATAGCTGAAAAGATGGGCTAGCTTTATCAGGAATAGCCACTGGGCCATATGTGGAAGCATTTTGGTAATGGTCACTGAAACACCCATGTGTGGTATTATGGGACCAGAGCTGGACTCTGGACTTAAAAACCCTCTGTGACACTGTTGCAGTTGAATTTGTCGTCTCAAATTCCACATGGAATTTACATTAAGGCCTCTAAGAGGTAGCACAAACATGTGGCAGAAGATTTTGTGGCCAGATGTGGCAAATTTGGCACTTGAGTGCAATCTGAATCAGAGCATCGTAACACCATCCTTATTCTCAAGCATGGTGGTAGCAGAGTTATGTTATAGGATTGCTTCTGTAGTGGAGCTAGTTCAGATACGGTGACGTCAGTGCCCTCCCTGCGCGTACTAGGGACCTCAGCTGCCTGAGCTGGGGGGGGTCTCCTTTAGCTCATGCGGCTGGTTCCCTGTTGCGTTACGCCGGAGACCCAGGTTTGCGCCCCAGGTGCTGCGGGACAGAACGGGTGGCGGAGGGCATGAGACCGCGCGGGACCGCGATGGTCACACTTCTCATCAGCAGGGACAGGGGAACTTCCAAGCCCCATGATCAATTCCCAGGGTGCTATCTGTGTGGAGTTTGTATGTTCTCCCCAAGTTCATGTGGGTTTTCTCTGTGCACTCCAGTTTCCTCCCGCAGTCCGAACACATACTGGTAGGCTAATTGAAAAAATTGGCCCTGGTGTGAGTGTGTGTATTTGTGTGTCGCCTGCAATGGACTGGCTTCCTGTCCAGTGCGTACACTGTTTTGTGGCCTTTGCTTGCCAAGATATGGTCCAGCTCCCCCACACCTATGAATTGGATACAGCAGTTAGAGAGTGTTGGAAGGGGAGTACCTTTGCACAGCATTGTATATATTTGCCCTGCTCTTTCCCACTCATGTTTTCCATTGTGGCCATTAGTGTTCCTTAAATGAGCCTCACGGACAGACAATGCAAAGTTTACCTAAAAATCATTATTTTCCATTTCCTCTCAGATTTCTAGGTCAGGTTTCCTGCGGAATGAGCCTCCCATGTTGCTCTATGCCACCAGCTCTCCAGTGTGTGTGCTTCGCTCTTCCTGTGCATCTTCCTCTCCAAGGCCTTTTTCCCTCCATCGCCTTTTTTAGCCTGTTTTTCTGTGGCAGCTGCAGGCTGTCAGGCATCTCAGGCCTGTTATCAGTCACCTCCTCGTGCTGCTATTTCCTGCTCCTCAACCCCCTTAATCGTGTTTTTTTTTTTAAATGTCTTTTCCCGGCCCTTGTATTCCCTTTCAGACTTGGCATTTTCCTGCCCACCTCGATTAACATGCAAATTGCCCTGAAGTGCCTCCCGAAACACCAAAGACAGGAAGCGGTTCTGGTAGGAGCCCGGTGGCATGTCGCTGTCCTTTTTTCTTACAAGCGAGCAATTAAAAGACGGACTCCAGTGGCTATTGATGAGGTGCAGCAGGAAGAAGAAACCACACAAACTGCGCAGGAATCCGATCCCTCGTAATTAGGATGTAAAAAAAGTAACAGTGCAATATGGTTTGTCGCTTTAGTGCACGCTTAATCTAATACAAGGGCTGATAATTATTCCCAGGGTGCTTCCGTTGACTATTGGAGTGTGCCCGCGCCCACTGTCATCTGTGTTGGAAGTGTATACATACCACTGTGTCTCATTCATTGCTGAAAGAATGTGGACAACTTTATCTGTTCTGTGCCGTTAAGTATCGCCCATAAGCACCGGTTGTTGAGGCACAAATCCGACAGGTTTAAATAATCGTTGTTGTTTAAAATTGAATTAAGGCCTGTTCCAGTGACGCGTTTGGGCCTATCTGAGCGTGAAGGATTAATTCCATCCAGCTTTGTCTACGGTTGGAAGTAATTGCACTAACTACCATACAATTACCTGTACCCTTGTCACTGCAGCTACACAATCACAAAAACAAAGAAAAACATTGTAGGAGTGCAATCCAACAGCTGTATTAACCAAGCCCAGGAATTCAGAAAACTCTTCTGTGCTTTCTTTAACATTTTTATTAGAAAGGTATGTTGAATGCATTTTATAATCAAAGATATAACAACACAAAGTGTTGAGTATTCAGGAGTCACGTCCTAATTTGTGCACATTTAATGAAGACATGAAGCAAGTGTGTAGTTATCATAGAAGTAATACAAAGAAAAATCTTTATTCTTTTGTCCACCCATCTATTTTCTAACTGCTTCTTCCAATTTATGGTCGCAGGGGTGTTGGAGCCTATCCTGGCAAGCAATAGATACCATGTGGGGTACCCCCATGATGGGATGCCAGTCCCTTGTAGGGCAGACACATAAATACAAAAATACACACACCAGGGCCTATTTTCCCAGAAGCCAGTTAGCCTATGAGTATGTCTTTGGATTGTGGGAGGAAACCCATTTGAACACAGGGAGAACATGCAAACTCCATACAGATAGAACCCCAGGTCTGGAATTGAACCCAGAGCCCCAGCATTGTGACGCAGAAATGATTATCTCCACTCTACCCTAATTGTGATCAATTATATAAACAATTCATACATGTACTTGTATTCATATACTGTATGTATATGTATATTTATCTGATTTAAAAGCAATCATCTCTAAATTCTTTGTAATGTATAAAAAGTATCACAAAAAGTACAAGATTTAAAATCCTCTCAAAAGCTACAGGAAGCCAGTGCAAGGTCGTGATGGGATCATTTGAGTGTGACCTACCCATATAGATAGGATTCTCGCTGCTGAATTCTGAACTCGTTAAGTGTAGTTTTAGGGGCTCCTGCAAAAAGGAATGTTACAATATTCAGTCCTTGAATATTAACCGCACAAACCAATTTTTTTACTTTTGACTCAGGCAGTTTAGGCCATGACCTGACAGTATTTCTAGCATGGAAAAATGATTTTTACTTTTACAATACTCTGCACTTGATATAAAAAGTCAATCCAGGATCAAAAGCCCTTCCCAGGAATTCTTCATTTTGGATCAAAGCACAGAACTATCAGCTGGCAAGTTTACAGTGTTGGTTATACAGTATGTAACTGATGGGAGGAACCCAATAACAAGCACAAGATGCAGAAAATTGTGTTTCTTCAAAGGATTCATATCAGAAATTCAATCAGAGGATATTAGAATAGCTACATTTGCATGAGGTTTAGTGTGCACATACTGTACAATATATGTGTGAATCAAGCATAGCAATGGAATTTAGAATTTTCGAATGTTCAGTATTTGACCAAGAAAAGCAGGGGAGCAATATGGAGTGCTATGGAAATCCCAATGCAATCAACCCAACTTCATAACTGAAATAAGATAGATAGATAGATGATAGATACTTTATTGATCCCGTGAGGGAAATTGCAGGACAACAGCAGCTTAACACAGACAACACAGCAACAGTGTAACGAATGATACAATAATAATAATACAATACATACAATACAATCAGTACAGTGAGAAGTGCACTAAGAAGAGTTGCTCGCAGTCCAGAACAAACCAGAACAGAACAGTACACAAAAAAGTTGTATTGCACAATATCAATTTAAATGTATTGCACAGGTCCCTGGCATATATTGGCCAAAAACGGTTTTATACGGGAAAAAGAAAAAGAACAGATGTATCAGTTTACTGTTCAGTCCAGAAACAGGTCACTGTCAATGTTGCCTCTGCCCAGACGCAAGGTCATGCGTTGTACAGTCTTATGGCAGAAGGCAAGAATGACCTCCTGTAGTGCTCCCTGTCGCACCGTGGATGGATCAGTCTATTGCTGAACGTGCTCTTCATTTCTACAATTTAAACAAAGTGAATTAAAATCGCAGTGCTCAGCAAGATACAATTTAAACTATTCAAGAACTGCTAAATACTGTAACCAAGTAAGTCAGAAACCATGATGTACCATATTGAATGAAGTACTGAGACCTTAGGGGACAAAGATAGATAGTGCACCTACATCACCTGCCATGAGATAATAAGAAGCTTATACGAGAGCAGTTACAGCCCGGTAATTGTCTGAAGCCAGACTGAAGTTTCAAAATGTTTATCAACATTGAGCTGAGATGGACTCATGGGTTGCTCTGCATCAGTACTGTCTTTTATCTATGCAAGAAACATGTTGTTAGATAGGGGCCAAGAAAGATTCAGATCATCCAAAGAGATGTTTGTTGTTCAAAGCACGGGAGAGATGACGCCTGGCAAAATCGCATCAGAACTCAGAACGTCATTTATTATGTGAAGTATCAGGGAGCAAAGGCAGTCAGGCAGGAAGGAAATATTGCAAAGGATGTGGGTTCCAAGAAATAGGAGCCGAGTCTCAGTAAGATGTGCTGTATCTAGGAATCTAATGTATAAGGATTCTAATTATGAATATTAATTAGATCCTCATCCATTGACAACACTACAGGACACAGAACTGTCTTAAGACTTTTTAATCCACTCTTTTGCTGGTATCAATTAAACTTAGCAGCTACTGGCAGCTGTTGTGCCCTAATTAGGGATCATCAACATATCATGTCTGACTTTGACTGGTGACAGAGACGTATTTATGTATCTCAGAGAGGATGCCCTTAAGGTTAAGGTGGGGGTTAAGAGTAGCAGCAATTATGAGAATGACATAATTTGCTCTACGTCCAATCACAGTTGATGGCACTGTCTCATTTTGTCTTCTTGTGCGTTGAAGTTAATAGCCACAGACAGCTTAATTACCCCATCCATGAAAGGTGTTCATTCAAAGATATTTAATTTCCCATCAGGATGCAAGTGACTGTGTCAGACCTGCTGTTTTCACCTAGATTGTGATCTTAATTGTTTTCAAAGCAGCAAAAATTGGTCTTTCAATGCCTGTCATGTATGCAGGTCTCCATGAATTACATGTCCAGGCAGTAAATAACAAAGTGTGGAATGTATTTTCACATCTTGACTGCATTCTTAACTTCCATTCTCCTTGGATTACAACCATTGAGTGTCTGATAAAACTATGGAAAGTTGTTTACAGTAGTTGACTGTAGTTGTGCGTCATGGATTTGAGTAGCAGAAAGGTCACTAGCCTAGTGTGATGGCATTGGCTAATCGCCACCCTGGGTTGAGTGGGATCAGTCAATCGGGGTTCTCACAGTGCTGCCAGTGAGGGACACACCTCTCCCACAGTCACACTGAACCTCTGGTCTCTGGGTCCTTGTGAGGTGTAAATAGATGATTGGCTCAGAGGGTGATCTCATTTTGAGATTTGTGATCTCATTATGTAGTTAAGGTTTAAGAAGTGCTGAGTTGATGGTCCTGCAGTTTTCCCAGATCTCTCCTGTGCTTGAACCACATGTGACACTTTTCTTATTTCATGTCTTGCTAGGTATTGATTGATATATCACTGAATTAATATTCAGTGTTCTGGTTTTCAAGTAAAAATGTAAGAAATAATAATAAATGAAAGACCCACTGAAGCTAAGTAGGGTTGAGCCTGGTCAGTACCTGGATGAGAGAGAACAAAAGGCGGGATACATCTTGGAGTATCACCACAAACACATACTGTACACTCACACATACTGTATTATGTATTTTAACTTATTGTTATTGAACACGTACAGTAATTGTTCTTATGCAATTTTTCCATCCCTTTATTTACTAACCACTTTATCTAACTTAGAGTCGGAGGGCAGCCAGAGCCTTGGCAAGCAACGGGTGCAAGGCAGGGTAAACCAGTCCCTGTACCCATCAGACATAAACAAGGACACGCATACAGTACACTCACACCAGGGCCAGTTTTCCCAGAAGCCAAATAACCTACCAGCATGGCTTTGTACTGTGGGAGGAAACCAGAGCACCTGGAGGAAACCTGTGTGAATGCAGGAAGAACACACACACTCCACGCAGACAGCACTCCAGACCCCAGAATCCCAGTGCTGTGTTTTACACAATTAAAATAAGATAAGATCCCTTTATTGGCTATATACAATTTCTTGCATTAGGAATTTGTCTTTTCGCATTCCCCAACTTGCTCTCCATGAGACACACAGACAGGGAGAGAAGCTTGGAGTCAGAGCGCAGGGTCAGCCATTGTACAGCGCCCCTGGAGCAGTTGGGGTTAAGGGCCTTGCTCAGGGGCCCAACGGAGTAGGATTCCTGTGACGGCTGCGGGATTTTAACAGACAACCTTCCAGCCACAGGCGCAGATCCTTAGCCACAGAACCACTGCTCCACCCCCATATGTTTCTGCATCTCCATGACCTTTTTTTATCAGTGGACTGAAAACGGATTGATGTTTCTGGCTCAATTCAGCTCCATACTTTCAGTGCTCCTGGACTCCATTTCTTTCTGCACAATGACCTTTACAGCTGCCTCCTGCCGTGATTCGGTCTCTGCAAATTGATGTGCTCGCCGCTAGATTCATTATTCGTCATTAGCATTGGTGCATTTTAGGATGGCATTGCTCGCAGAACTATTTTAGCTCCTGGTGCATTGGCATGCAGGGCCAGCAGCTGCAGAAGGCCTCGTAATTAGTTTGAAGTGTTAGAGTGGATGGTTTTTGCAACTCCTGAGAGACTGAACTCTGGGCCATTGTACCTGGTATTGATTGAAGCTCATCGGCTCTTGTTGTGTGTGTTCTGCTATGAAGGACATTTAGTCTGTAATCTTAACAGTTGCCTGGTTGATAATCATACTTTACAACACGGCCTGATCAGAGCAGAAGATAACTGGGGAATAATGTCTTTAATCCTGCCTGACTGATGAAATGGGTCCTGTGGAGAAGAGCAGCCAACAGGCTCAGTGGGTGTTCACCCCTCTATGCTATATGAAGCTACAGAGTCTCCCTGTTTTCAGTTACTTGGCCTCCTTCATGTCTTCTTCCGGATCATTAAATAAAAATTTTTGTTTGGAAAATGGCGATGAAATGTGAACGGATATTCCAACCACGCAGTGTTTTCTTCTGCCTATTTTTTTTAATGCCTGCTGAGAGGAGAATCAGCATTTGTATTTGCAAATGAAATCTTCTTGGAATAAGTTGATTTGAAATACATCCTGCTTGCTCCCAGCGAAGTTCGCCACCCTCCTTGACTCACGGAGGAGGTGTCATACAGATTTGTACGCCTACAGGATGACTCGTGCCAACCCCACCCCACCCCCACTGCAGCATTTCAAGCAAAACCTACGTAATTGAAGGACATAAATTCTCTTTTCGCACCTAAGATGTATTTCTGGTGTGCAGTCCTAGTAAAAAGGAGATTATGCAATGAAAGTTATTAAATCATTTTCAGTAAGATTTGTTTGGGGAGGGAAAGTGCTGGGAAGAAAATTGTTTTCCCACTGGAACAAAAAAAAACAACTAAACTTTGGTTCTCCAGTGGGATTACTCCAATGGTGAGATATTTTTGCTTTGTACAGGCACTTCCCACCTGAGCTAGCGGTAAATCCTGTCGGCAAACACAAGGGTGTCCGACCAACTGTGATGTCGAATTGCAGCTGGGCCAGGGGGACAAAAGGGTATCTGACAAACTGGTGTGGACTCATGGATGGGCTGGGGGACAAATGGGTATCTGACAAACTGTGGTGTGGAATCATGGATGGGCTGGGGGACAGAAGGGTATCTGACAAACTGTGGTGTGGAATCGAGGAGAGAGTGGGCTTGGGCAGCTCTTTTGCAGGCTCTGTGTGCTGCAGTTGGTCAGTGGTCAGTGAGGACTGCTGTAGAGTTACTGCCTGCTGTTTCTCTTTCCCCAACATGGGGTAACCATTAGCCAGATAATTCATTTAGAAGAAGAGAACCCTGTGGTCTCACATGGCATTCCATCTGACAAACTGCCTGGTCCAGCAAATATACTGTATATCAGCCTTTGGCCTATCGACTTTTTTGTCCTACACCTGCAGTGCACCACTTTCTGATCCCGGGAGCGTTAATAGAATATGGCTTGAAGCGGAGAGAGACGCAGATCTAAATACTGTCAGCCTGTATCATAATTCATTCGGATGTGCTATTAGCTGTGATGAAGGAGCATGCAGGCAATGTAAAAAAGATATCCTTAACAATTCAGAGGGCTTAAACACACAATAATTGTTACATCCAATGTATTAACATTGTTGCAGAACATGTATCAGCTTGTTGCAGAATAAGGAACCTGAGTGTTAAGTATATCTGCCCCATGCCAATGCATTTATTGCAGCCATGACATTACCTTGTAGAAAGGCATCATCCTAATTATTCAGAGTGGTAATATTGATAGTAGTAATAACCACAATAATAACAGCAACATTATCAATGGAAGTGATATAGAGTACTTACAGGGCAGCAATTTGTGCTGTTGAAATCTGATGTCAAGCTTGTTGTGAGCTCACTTTCTTCAAGAGCCTTCAAAGCCATGACAATATAGGTCCTCAGTTTGTGGGGTTTTGGCACCTCAAGTTCTGCCTTTAACAAAGTTGTGATTCCACAATGTTGAACCAGTAGAACAGAACAAGTGAATTCTGGTAAGAACTGCATGAGGGTGGTACGGGTGGTGTAGTGGTTGCACGCTGGTAGATACATTGGCTTCTGGGAAAATTGTCCCTTGGGAATGTGCATGTTTGTGTCTGTGTGTGCACTGCGATGGACTGGCATCCCATCCAGGGTGTATCCTGCCTTGCACCTGTTGCTTGCCGGGACAGGCTTCGGCTCCCCCACCACCCGGAATTGGATAAAGAGGATAGCAAGTGGATGGATGGGTAATTGCATTAGATGTAAGTTAACACGTACAGTACGTAGTGCATCATCATGCAGAGAGTCCTAATGTCACAAAATGTCCCCTTGACCATGTCAACACAAAAACAAGCACAGCACTGTGCAGTAGCTGGGACTGTTGGTGTTCACCAGGCCTGACACAGGTGATCTTGCAGCAGGCTGGTGTGTATTCTACAGGTGTGGCTCTGTGGCTATAAGATCTAAGATCTGACCTTTGGATCTGAGTTGTTCAGGAGGTGTGCTTGTAAGAAAAACAACATTTATAACAGCATTTTGATTTTTGCCATTGGGTAGCCACAAGAGCTTTAACTACAACGTTTTGTATGATATGTTGCTTCATTTTGGTTCAAAACCACCAGGTGTAGGGTCAAAATCTAAATTAAAAGGTTCGCTTTTAATTTATGTGTTTTCTTTTAACTGTCTTTTTTGTATATTGCTAATTATTTCTTTGTGTTGCCGAAGGCGAAAATGAATTGCTTCGGTGGAGGCCTGTTCACAGAATGATTAAAGCCCTTGCCATCTCTGTGCTTCAGTGTCTCATATTTTACCTCCCCGCTGCAGTGCAGCGAAATTGAACTGTTCAGAACGGAACAGGCTTTTATCTGTAAGAAATTACAGGAGTTCTGCTTATTATAAACGCATTTAAAGCAATTATATTACATGGACAGTGAAACCTGTAAGCTAATTTTGCTTGAAAATTGGAACAGAGCTTGAATGTGAAGTAGCGGGCCAATGAAGAGCACAAAAGAAAATGTATTTTTCTGCAAGGCTGGCTGTGCCCAGCTCGGAAAAATCTGAATTTCTTGATGAATGTAACTCTTTCGCCAGAGAGTTCTTAAATGCCAAATGGACTAAATATTGTTAGATGCAAATATATTGGAAATAAAATTGGTCTCCATAGAAAGATGGATGTGAATGAACAAACATTTCACATGTTGCCAAAACCAAAATTATTTGTTGTCCGTCTGTGGGAAAGAGTTATTTTTCCTTTGTTATCGGTCTTGTACGGAGCCTGGCATGCCGCTGTGAGAGTGCTGTAAAGTACAGAATGAGTTTGTCTTTGTCAGGTGCTTTTTAGGAGCCCTGCTTTCCATGATGAACTGCTTCAAAGCACCTGCTATGCTGTCGTGACCTTTTCATTTATATAGGTCTGTGTTAAATGTGGAAGTGGATGATAACTGAGGTTTGAATGCCTTTCTGGTCTGGGAACCCTCTTTTCAAGAATCCACGTTCAGTAAGGAAACCCCAGTTTGAGCACTAGAGCAGATGGAGGTATATACAGTAATCATTACAAATAATTGTGATCATTGCAAAATGTTCCAGTGACAGCTACAGGTCAATATGTCGACCATGTCCATTACCAGAGGATAAATACTGTTTCAGAATATTGATTTTTGGACAGGACTTTTAAAAGATTCCCTTTTTTTCCTGGGAAGACACTGGGCTGTCTCTAACAATAACTCTGGTCTGTGGCATTGTCACATAGTTGCTGACACTCTGATGGCAATTTTTTTTCAAAAAGTGCTCAGGAACAGTCTGAGTAAAAAACGTTCTTGGAATGTTTTTCTTCTTTTCCTTATTTATGACGTAAAACAAAAACCAATAAGAAAATTAGAATAATTGCAAACGAAAGTAGGTCATTCGGCCCATTTGATAGATAGTAGTTAATAGATTCCAGGATCTTATCCAGTCATTTCTTGAAAGATACCAGGGCACTGGCTTCAGTAACATAACATGGTACTTGTTCCACACTCCCACCAGCCTTTGTGTAAAGAAGTACCTCTTGTTCTCAGTTCAAAGGCACTCCTAACAGTTTCCATTTGTGTCCACTGTCAGGTGTTTCTCTGCTGAAAAAATCAATCCTAGTCCAAAGGGTTGTCTTTGTCAATGTCTTTGAAGATGTTGAATACTTTAACCAAGTCTTCTCTGTTCATAACTAAAATTATTCAGTTATTTCTCATCAGATTAAGATACTCCTTTAACCCTAGAACTGATCATATCTTTTAAATATGTTGATGAAAATTATGTTCAATATTCTAAATGGGTCTAACGAGCACTTCTAATATACTGTATCTTCCCTGGAGTCATATGATACACTTTATGTGTATGTCCTCACATTATCTGCCTTTTCTTTGCTTCCCCACATGATAACAGGTGATATGAATGTGTCAACATGAACACCTGTGTTTCCCATATTTAGGTTCAGTCTCAGTGCTTCAGATCTTATGCCTGTAGTTAATGCTTCTGTTACCTGCATTTAACACTCACCTCAATAGCAGCAGAGCAGTGATGAAAGCACAGGTAGTTTCTTGTGCTCCACTCGGAATGGAACACAGAAAGTGCCTTGCAGGAACAGTGTTTTGTTCCTTTTAAAATTCATCCATTCATAGAGTGTCGCGGGGGAGCCAAAGTCTATCCTGGCAAGCAACAGGCACAATGCAGGGTACACCCTAGATGGGATGCCAGTTGATCTGAGGGCACACACAGCCACAAACAAGCACTCACTCAGGACAGAGAACATGCAAGCTCCATGCAGATAGAACTCAAGGAGTGGAACCCAGGGCCACAGTTCTATGAGGCAGCAATGTGAAACAGTGCACTGCTAATGCCGCCCCTCTTTTAACATTTTTATTTTAACATTTCTTTTGTATTTTTTTTTTTTCAGATGATGAAGTTTGCCTGGGATAACTACAAGAGGCACGCGTGGGGGAAAAACGAACTGAGGCCCCTAACCAGAAATGGACACGTAGGGAACATGTTTGGTGAGTCTGGGCACTGAGCCCTTATTTCAGACTGATGGGATTGAATTAGGACAGTGTCCCACCTGGGTTGGAAGGCAACAGGGATATTCACTCAGGGTTTTGGTCCTTTGAGCTCATATGGGCTCAGGTCACCTATGGAAGAGTTTGCTGTCATGTCTTTGAATAAGGATACCACCATTGTTGCCTCAGTAGACACAGTTCCAGTTTTGCTTTGGGGTCAGCCTGCAGAGATCTGATACCCATCACTTGACAGTTCAGACACAGGATCATCTCCAGGTCTAGGAGCCACTCAAGCAGGATCTTGCCTGTAATTAATTATTCTCCGTTGTGTTCCATTGTTTGTGTAGAATGTGCTGTAGCTTGAATTGCACAAATGCAGGGTCTTGCAAAAGCATTCACCCCCTTCTAGCCTGTGACGTCCCATATTGTTGATCTCCAAATGCTGTCTCCATGTTTCTGTGAAAATGAACATTTTTAAATCAAAAACTTGAATGCGCAATCTGAACACTTTCACGGGTGGAAGAAGGTAGCTGTCAGCAAAAAAAAAACTGTTCAGTTTGCGCATTCTTGTTTTGATTAAAGCTATTCACTTGGAAAAAACAAGTATACATCATTTGTGATTCAATAAAATGGGGCAGTGTTGGAAGGTGTTAATACCTTCAATCACGTCAACGTCTTGTCGTTACTTAATCCTGACAATCTAGATCCAGGCTGCTGAACCTCTGTGCTCTTTAGGTCCAGAACATTGTAGTATATCACTGCCAGTACCTTAATCATTTCAGATGTAATTAGTAAGTCCGTGTAACCTTCATGTAACAATGAAGGTTGTTTTCAAGTGTTGGTAAAAATGGTGCAGAGCCGAAGAGCAGCCTTTTGGCAGCCCTGATAAAGACTTTGTGTAGACTGCAGAATGGTGCCTGATATGAGCTGTCCTCACCATTGGGATCTGGAGGAAACCGGTACTTTTCCAAGCTGGAGGGCTGCTTTCGTGCACAGGCTTCACACTGGTTTATGGAGTGATCTTGCAACAGTAATAAAATGAGATATGACTTTTACGATGAATGCAATTTTTTACCGGACCTGTGGGGTTTATTAAATATGGGGAGCTGTTGCAGGATTTTCAGTTATTTGCTAAACCAGATTGAATTTGTCTTTCTTTTTTTTTCTGTCAAACCGGAATACAAATCAAGGTTTTTCAACCCTGCTGCCTGCTAAATCATAATTATTTATTAATAGGCACCCTCTTTACAAGCTGACTTGCGATTATGTGTGTAATTGCATTGACAAGGGCCCGTGAAATGTTAGAGCTAACAGTAAAAAAAAGTTGCACAGTGGAGAATTTCAGCAGAGTGACCCACTGTAACTGCAAGACCTAACATACCAGCCACTGCTGCGGTATGTACGGTACAGGACGCATGCAGCTAAGCAGAAAGTTCAGTCAGAGGGGTGTAGAGCCGAAATCTGAATGAGCAAGCAGCCTCTTCAGACAAGATGTGGCAGTGCAGTAAACAAGACGAGATGTCCGCAGCCCATTGACCACTTCTGTGTAGCTGACAGCTCTTTGTGGTGCAATAGTACATTAAAGAATGGTTGTTTCTTTAGGCATCATTTGAACTCTTTTGCCTATGAACTAAAGGTTACAGGCCAGGATGTTCACCCCTCTAGTCTCTTATCCAGTTTTGTGTCCTGCAGAGTAATTACCCACAGGAAGCAGGAAGCCCATGGGGAGAATACCTGGTGTCAGGCCAGCCACACCGAGAGCGATTTGTGAATGACAGCCACCTGTGATATTAAATTACTGGATTTGGCTTTTCTCCTCTTCGTAGATGCGACTTTAGTGGTGGCGATGTTAGTCACAGATGACGTGGCGTCAAGGCCTCTTTGAAGTCTAAAGATAACAAATGCTTTGGAGGTGCTGAGTTGAAAAGAAAAGGAAAGCTGTTTGGCTGTGTAGAAAACAAAATGGGGTCTGCAAGTGGGAGACCTTCTGGGAACCCCTCGTCGCCAGGGAATGTTGTGACATCTTGTTTGCTCGACAACAGGGCTTGTGGGCCACTTCCTGTTTCCCTACTCCAATTCAATTTCCATTTCCTTTTCAAAATCGATCCCCCATTCCCCTCCTGCTCTCCATGAATTTCATTCACAGGTCTCTTCACAGCTTCGCTGAACAGGCATGTGACTTGCCAGGCACTAGTGATTATGGTCACTGATGACAGATTTTACATGTTTGATGAGTTGTACTAATGTTTTGTTGGCTGTAGACATGTTTGCTCAATGTAGCTTATGTTTCCACTGTCTCTTTACTAAACCCCCCTGTAGTGTAATTTGCAAGACGTAGGATTTGATCCAGGTGTGTGTTCTGCAAGCAGAAGTCTTTTCATGCAAGGAAGACCCCAGACAACAACTAAGCAGAAAATAAACTGTAAAAGTAAAGCCATTTCTTTTCTGAATCAGTGCTTACGAACTTCTGGTTAAATAATTAGCTCTTATCATTTAATTGCCACTTTATCATTAAATTAAAATTAATGGGCAAAAAAAAAGATCACACTGGAAAGATTGTCACACTCAAAGAGGAGGTGGAATAATTTATTTATTGCAGTTTGAAATGACTTTTTCGTGCAAATTTGAAGAACTACTCTGAAAAGGAACTGCTTGCGCAACTGATATTACTAATCCGATAAGCAAATGGATTTTTACACTTTTACATATTTTTTATTACGTCTTGGGCACTGACAGTGCAGAAGAGATCTTCCTTTCTACCGCAGTATGAGATACTGCCATGCCATGTTCTCCCTGGAACAAATCAGGAATGAAATTGGTTACTTTGTTTCTAACTTTAATCCCTGGTTAACCTACAGTATAGGATGCACAGCAGAGGGTCTATATTTATGCCACTTGTACAGTATATCTATTGAATATCAATATGCTGCAAGTCACCAGTAAATTTATCAATCGCAAGACACTGAATTACTGCTCCCATGTGATCTGAGTGAACATCTGTTCTTTGTATATTCATTTCTCACCAGTAATATTGTAACAGGGAACTGTGTTCTTGCACGACCAAATTGTTGTCCATTCTCAACAGCCTGCATTAATGCTGAAATGAGGAAATTCCTTAATAAATCTTAGTGCACAAAACAAATCTTCTCTTTTTTCCCAGGCAGATTACAGATTTGTCCTGCAAGTAAATTATGGCTCCTTATTCTCTTGTCTTTGGTGCTTGTCTTATTAAAAATCATTCTTTTTTTTCAACGCATTTTAGAAGCTAACTTGATAAATGTAACAACGAAAAATAGTGTCTGGTCTAAAAGTCTGAATGTTGGTATGCTGTTAATCAACAGACTTCTGCAGTTTTCTCTTAACAGTTTTGCTCAAAAACTCAGGCCATGAAAATGTGTGGAAAACGAGTTTTGGACTATGAATAGGGCAGCTTGTTACCTTGCCTGCCAGTAGCAAACTGCAGATATTAAATCACAGTAAGCCAATCGAGTTCTGATCAGATCTAATTTTCCAAAATGATTTATGCTTAGTGCTGCACAAATTGTCTGACATTTCCATCAACACTTCCAGAACTCCTAATGTGCAGATTAAATGATTCCTAAAGTAGGATACTGCCTATTTTTTATTTATGGATAACATTGTGGCAATAAAAGGAACTGAAATGTTGTGTAAAGTGTGTAGTTTTGGTTAAACACTTTGCTTAAAAATGTATCTCTGATTTTGTTGAAGTTAGATTTCCCAGCTCCAGCCCTTAGGGTCTGCAATCCACATTTCTTTAAGTGTCTTTAAATCTTCAGTCACTCTAATGGAACACTATTAGAGACTGAAACACCTTAACCATGTTGTCAAACCTGACTGTGTAAAATGTAAGAAACAGCTTTTTGGATCATGAATGCACATCTTTTTCATCTGTTTCAACAGCATGACTGGGCAGTTTGTTCTTGTCACCCACAACTCTCTGTGTAAAGAAATGTCTCTTGTTTTCTGTCTGGAATCCATAACCTCTTTATTTCCACTTGCTTCCATTGATTCACTAAGGTCACTGAATTAATCCTTTCAGGAAATATTTGATCGATCAATTGATTGATTGATTTAGAAAATGGACATTTGTGGTTCAATACAGTGACCAAGAAATCATATGGGAGTAGGACTAGAAGACCCAGAGGACTCAAGTGAGGAAACATGACCAAACTGGTATAAACACTTGCAGGCATTTAATTATAACTGCTTGGATCTCAAGAATTTCAGACACCACTGACTGCAGATGAAACAGGTTTGTTCCTAAATCGCTCTTTCCTTTTAGTATTCTGTGCACTCTCTCGACTGCCTTTAGCGGCTCACGTCGATGGGCTTCTAAGATTTTTATTCCTGCCTGCGGTTCAAAAGGTGAGGAACGCTGGCTTGGGTGTGATTAGGAACACGCAGCAAAGCAACTCAGAGTAATTTTGTACTGGAGCTGTGAGGCAGTTTTTCTCTCCTATTGTTAAAGACGGGGTCAAAGGTAGTGGCTTAAGGATAGCTGGTCATTTTCCTCAAGGAACCGGGAAGCAATTGCGTTAGTAAACAAATTGAATTTGGATCTCGAATATTAGAATGAAAGTGCTGCAGAATGAGAACAGCGTTTCCTATCACGGCCTGCCATTTTGAAAGATGAGTGCTTACATTTACACTGAAAAGCAGTGTTGAGGTGGATGAAAATACACCGTTTGCACTACAGCATTACTGCCTCAGTGGTTACGAGTATAACAGAATGTGGACTATTTGTCTGCGCAGGGTAATAAACCGTTTTTCAGTAGTGCCACTTTTTCAAAATGAATATGACATTGCAATGAAAGGCTTGTCATTAAAAAAACTCTGAAGATTAACTATCCTTAACCCTGTCTGAGAAGGCCATTTGCTTATTCTGGGCTTTGGAGGCAAAGCACTTCGTTACAGATCAGTATTCGCTGCTGTGAGGCTCCCAGGAAGCATTCGTTCACATGTGAGAAAATGCAGTAGCCAGACGAATTGCTCTGTAGGTGCCTCTGCTTGCAGTGTGAGCAGTGCATTTCACAATCGACGCCTTTAGCTTTCTAATATTTTCCTTTTCTTTGTTTTCTTTGTTTCTTTTGTTTAACACATCCCCCATGATACTCAGGTCTACTCTGTGATCGCTAAAAGGCTTTCTGGTTTTCATTTCTCCAAACCTTTAATTAATGGTAATGAAGCGTTTTGTTCCCTCCACTGTACCAGCTAAACCCTTCACTGGGTCCAGGTAATGATTGAATAGGGCTTGTAAACCATGCTCTGCTGAAACCACATGGTTCTGCAAACCACACCCTGTTGTAAGCCCCACACAGTTTCCAACTGCACACACTGTAAACCGCGCCCCAATATAAACTGCATCCCGCTGTACACCACACCCCACGCATTTTTGTCATTTCATTTCTAGAAGAATCAAACTTGCTTACAAATATCACTATTTCTGTGATGTTTATTTGATTGTTGTTGCCTGAGCTGAGTTTGCTGGAGAACACCCACAGGTGCATGAGCCAGGCACTTGGAGTCAGGGGGGGTGATCAAGAGGTTTCAAGATCAAGATACCAGTCTCTGATATCCGAGTGAACCCATCGCGTGGATAATGATGTTTCATTCCCATTGTTCGAAAGCTTTTAGTATGAAGCCCCCCCACCCCCCATCTTCAAAACCTATAGGTACCATTGCAATTCAGGCACACAACCACACTGCATGGGGGGGAAACAAAGCAGAGAGCAATAACACTGAGTCAGAAGGCTGTATGCGTTGTGCTTTTTCAACTCATAATTCATCCATGGAGTAGGAGGGTATCTGGCAGATATTTGCAAGAGTGCAAAACCTTAGAGGCACAAAGCTGCAAAAAATGTCTAAATGTCCCTTGAGGAACTGGATAAAAAGTTGGGATATTTTCTTGTGCTGTGCTGACAGGTTGACGGATAAGAAACTCTAAAGTAGAGACTAAACCCATCATCCTTTTTACTTCTGGGTTCATTTGACATGTGTTCCTCTGTTAGGATTCCTTTGGAGATTAAACATAGATGAGGGATGGAGATTGTTCTGATGAATCAAACCACCCTGGTCTCCATCTCACGATCTGTTCTAAGTTTTGCTGTCCCTCCTTTAATTAAAGGCTGGGCGATAGCACAAGCTTTGTGTTCAAACTTTAGTTCTTCACTGCTGTAGATTAAGGCAAGTGTAGGGTTTGTTAAAAACCATTCTGCACGAGTTTGGCCTGTTCAGACCTTTTTAAAAACAAAACTTTGCTGAAGTGTCCCTTTTCACCTTCGCTTTCTTTGCCAAGTTCAGGAACAGTTTGGCAAGAGCAGTGAAGTGTGCTGGAAAGCCCAGATGTCAGCTGTGCAGGATTTAAATGACATCTTAAGCTGATCAATTTTGTGTGGGAAAGATTCATCCCTGAATGTTGGATCCTTTTGGAATTCCAATTGAATTTGAATTGATTGAATGGTAGGCAACACAACGTTTTCACTAGATCCGTCTTCACCGTCTGCCTAAAGAAGAGAAGCTTTTAAGAGTAACGATCAGAAGATGCAGAATGGTCTGAGGGAGACAATGATTTGGGATAAAGCCCCATGTCATTACAGCACCCTACAGCTTTTCTTGGGTGATCAATAAAGATCACAGCTATTTTGTTGTTTTATGTATGAAACTAGGACTGGGGCCCCCACTTTGAATTTACTTCACAATTTATTGGATATTAAATCTGAAGTGTCAATTTTGCCCTTTCTTTGACTAATGACTTGACAGCGGTACATTTACCTGGCCTTCATTTTCGGGGCTGCACGAATGTAATAAACTTTCCAAATGGGAACGGCTGGGTGGCCCATTTTGCTCATTTGGGTTTTAGTAGTTTATTGATCCAAGCATCTCAGCCAGCTCTGATTTTAAAGTTCCCTGGGAGGCAGCTTCAGCAGCATAGCCAGGCATCGGTGTATGTAAAGAGGTGCCTCCTATATTTACTCCTGTTAATTGGTTCTTGTGCCCCTAGATCCTTTTTTCATTAGATGCATTTCCATCCCCTCCTTTTGATTAGGATAAAGTAAACTACTAGTTATTTTTTAATTTTAATCAGAATTACAATCTAAACGCAGCAGTAGCAGATAAACATTCCTCTCAACCTTGCGCAAAAGTTTTCTGAAAATGCGTCGAGCCCTCCAATAAACCACACCCCCATGACATGCCCCCATGCCACACCCCCTGGGACATGCCCCCCATGCCACACCCCCTGGGACATGCCCCCATGCCACACCCCCTGGGACATGCCCCCATGCCACACCCCGTGACACGCCTACACGTAACACCCCCGTGACACACCCCTGTGGCTCACCCTAGAGAGAAAGAAGCGTGATCTATTTAAGGCAACAGTGTAAATATGTATATTGTCAAGCATGGAGTGCCCGACGAGATCTAAACATTTTTTTTTTACATGAGCCCAGCCGACCCGCAGGTGTGAGTTAACCCGCGTATCACTAGTAGGAACATACTCAGAAGGCTATGCATGGTGCTGCAAACCCTTCCACATGTAATCGGATACCTTTGAAAGCAGGAAATTCGTGCTGTTGAATCTCCCTGCACTGTTTTTGATCCGATTCCGAACATTTATTTTCGGTTCTGAAATGACACATGTTGACACCGGCTGTTTCTTCTGACTGAGTGAATCAGAGCACTGGGAGAAAACCAAGCCAAAGTTCCTTTTACAACCAGTTTACTGGGACATTTGAATGAAAACGCCCTTGTTGCTGGAAGCGTTCCAGTGTGAGCGCTGCGAACAAAGGGACGTGGCAAAGAAAGTTTGTTTTTCGCGTCCCAGGCTTACTGTCCTGCTGTGCATCCTTTCAAGCTCTGGCCTCCCCTCCTCTCTGTCCTTAAGTATAAAAAAATAAACCCTAAAACAACATCCAACTTTCAAACAACCTTCAACCAAAAAAATGGGGATAAAACAGCCGTCTATTTCAAAGAGCTCTGGAGCGACTCCACAACATCTTGAAAACGGCGTTTGTTATTTCAAGGAGAAATGAAATATAGATGTGTTAACTTTATATAAGTTGTAAAGCAATTGCTTTCAATTCAGACTTAATAGACTGTTGAAATGGAAGCGACTTACTACTTAAAGCTCAAACAAAGCTCATTTTTTGCTCTCAGAATAAATAAAGAGACATAAAGGCACCTTCAGCTGATATCCCATCATTGTCCTATCACATACAGCTGGGCCAAGGCTTTCTGAAAGCCTCAAAGAAGGAATGGGCTCCGATTCAATTAATTATTAATAAAAAGAGACTAACATTGGTCTGAAGTAAAGAAGAGCTGGGTTCACTGCAGTGGTTTTCAGTTATGTTTGACTCCATGTGATCTTTGAGCTGAATCTGACACCTGTTTGTTGTGTTTTTGGCCTGGGTGCGAGGAGGGGGGAGTGCATCTGTTTTATGTGATTGTGTTCAATGAAGTATTACATGGATTCAATTTCAAACCCTCTGTGGCCATATACAGTATACACTTCAGTTAGTCTGGAGAACTGTGGGTAACACTCTAGATTCAAGGAATTCTATTAATCAGCAAATTTGTTATGAATTGAGGTTTTGCAGAATAATTGTTCTTGTGAATGTTCTATTAACATTGCATAAGACTTCGGTTTATAGTTAGGTGATGATTAATACAACATCCTAACATGTATACAACTGAATCTAAGGCATGACTCAGGCTTGCCAGTCAGATACTTTTTATTAAGCTGATACAAAAGGGGCATGATAATTAAATCTAAAATGCGCATTGTTTTTTGGAATGTATTTAATTTTTTGCAGTCTTAATCCATCACAACAGTGTTATTCACTTTCAGCGGGTGGAAAACGAATTATAAATTGTTAGGCATCCATGTGTGGTGAGTAGTTAATGAACTTAAAAGAGAAAACTCAGAGAAACCTTTTAGATTAAGAGGCTGGCATTTTATTTGGGTACAGTACATTCAGCACATTAAAATGTAAATGTCAACGACAGTATGCTTGTTTAAGCAATGTTAAACTAATTTTAGAGGATTCCTCTATGTTTTACAGTCATCACCTGTGCTGAAAAACAAAGGCTGTGCCTGGACTGGGAGATCCCATAGAGAAACAACAGCAACTCTGTTCTTTATAACAGAGCTAGTCGTGGTGTTATAATTCTCTTTTTCCTGGGCGTTTTAAAAGACGTGTAACCAAGAAACCTTTTGCTCTGTGCTGCCTATGTATATTAGTAAATGGATTTGGAAGGCAGTAAATTGCTGCTCAGACACCCACTGCCCCAAGTAGAGAGGATATTGTTGGCTCTTTTATAAAAGATCTATCGACATTAACGGGATTGTTCACAGTGTATTGGTCCATGACAGCACAGACCTCCTCTGTCGTTCACATCCTCCTCATTCCCTTCCGAAAAGCGACACCACTTTATTTTCCAGTTTGAAAGTTTCTGCGCCCTCTGTCTTATCACAATGCTGTCCTCTATAGCATTTTTTTTCCTATCCAGCTGCTCCCCAGGAGAGTCAATTATAGTGGAACTGGCCCACTCCTTGCCAAAAGTTGTCGCCAAATGCAAATTGCGCTAATGCGTATGACAGCGTGACCCTATGTGTGTGGGAGACTTTTAAGTAGGAACATTTTACCCAGACAAGGAGAGCTTCCAACAATGCAGTACACAGCATATGGCGCTAAATGTGTCTGGCGGTTATGCAACCAGGGCTGGGAATTCAATATAACCGATCAATACGAGAAATGATAAGGTAGAGTTTATTTATTATTCACAAGGAGCACATTCTCTTTCGGAAGAGACAAGATTGGATTTAAAGGGTTTGGAAACTTTTTTGCTGTTTCAGCCCATCCATGTCTGTAGTTTCACTTGCAATGGAGTGACAGAGCTTGGTCATTTAGTTCCCGGGTCAATCAGCATATATTGTAAAGACGGAGATCATAAAACAATGATATCAAAATACATAATATTACTTTATTATATATAATAATTAGACATTACTGCATAATTCTGCATTAGATAAGATTCTCCCATCCACATGTACACACCTAGAAAAATGACGATTTTCACTTTTACTCTTTAGCTGCCATAATATACAGTAAAATACGAAATGTAATAATATATAATACAAAGTACACCCTTCACCTGATCTAGATGAGATGAACAAAGAAGACCATGAGGGAACCCAATACAAGCATTAAAAATCAGTGAAACAGGAACAAAAGGATTCAATAGGAAACTATGGGGAAGTTCTTTTAAAAAGGGACTTTTTTTGGCTTCTGTCTAGAAACAACTGGATGGGATCCTTGGATCAAGCTACATACTGTATAAACAACTGAGTTAGATGATCCGATTATGATGATGGCCTCTAGTTTGCAAACTTCATTATGTTTTGTCTGGTTACACCTAGCTACTGCCTACAGGTGTGTTTGATGTGTTTGTTATAAAGGCTGCTCATTTTAATAGACTGTAGTATGTACATAATATTCTTTCCCCATTTGCCTGTAAGTATTTAACATTGAAATTGTTGATTAGTGCAGGGTGTGTTATAAAGGCAGTGATGTAATAAAGATTAGAACACTGTAACACAGGCTATGCGCTGGTATTTCAGAATATTAATGCGTCTGTTTATCAATGATAATCTAAAACACACATCCTTTCTTTAAATGACCTCAACCTGCCAAAATAATCCAGTCGGATTTACAGCCTTGAAACCTAATATCCACTAGCCACATAACGCAGCTCAGGATCCGAAAGCCCTCCTTTACTTTTCAGCTCTGAGCCATGTTTCTGAATGGAAGCACAAGGGGCTGGGTCTTGCAACCAGGCAGTAAACATGAGGTTTTTAGTGGTGATTGTGTTTCCTGACGCCCACCCTGACTGTGTGAGAGGAAACGCAGGGCCGGTCCGTGGCCCTGGATGTGTTTTCTCATGCTCCGTTCCTGCGTGCTCCCGCAGGGTGAACAAACACATGTGAGCACAGAAGAGTGACAGGTCTTGCACGCCCCCGATGCACTCAGTGCAAATGTCAAGATACCCTGTCATCGCGCTTAAACACAGCCACAGCAATTCTCCGCTTTGGTACTGAATCTCTTCGAATCCTGGCAGCCCCCAACTCCACTAACCCCCCCACCCCCTTACTTCAGGAATCCCAACAAGCTTGATGTTGAAGATCAATGAGGGAGGCTGTCAGCTTGAAGGCCTTCTTAGCTGATCTTGAAAAAATATCCTTCATCTCCAAGGTGCTCTGATCCCAGAAGCTGCACAGGCTGTCTTGCTGCTTAAGGTTTCAGTTTTAAACATCTCCACTACTTGTACTCTCTTAAAAAATATTCGCTTTATTATATAATACATTTCTCCTTTTGTTTTTTTGTTATCCAAGGTGACAGAGAAATACAGATTTCCTGGTAGGTTATTTGGTTTCAGTGAAAATTGGTCCCAGTGTGAGTATATTCGTAGTTGTGTCTGTACAGTATGTGTCCTGTGATGGACTGGCGTCCTGTCCAGGGCATAACCTGCCTCGCGCCTGTTGCTTGCTGGGATAGGCTCCAGCTCCCCCCGTGACCCTGAATTGAATGAAACACAATTTTTAATGGATGGAAGAAAGTACACTGTTTCTTTCCATCCTCCAGGACTAAGTCTGCTCTGTTAAAGGGACTGTTTAAATTTGTAGTTCCTTTTTAAGTTTTAAATTGGTATTTTTTGCCTAAGTAAAGGAGATGTAAATACTAACTGTGAAAATGATCTTGACAGGGGGTTGTATGTTGTGATAGATCTTATTATACCTGTACCATAATTCATAATGACTGGCAACTAAAAGAAGAAACTTACAGCAGCTCAACAAATAACTAATTAGTCAATGAATAAATTCAGATGAGTATCTTGGCTTTGTTAAAACAAATGTTTTAGCTTAAATGGACAAAACAGCTTTCCTTATTTGGATCATGTGTAATCTCTTTTAGATCTTAGTGACATAATGAAAAATGAAGACATTAAATACACAAGTAAATAAGTGGGAGGACACGAAAGTTTTAAGTCTCTAAGGCTTTTATTAAGTCTTAAGTACTAATATACTTAACATGCAATCTGTCCTCATCACATTAATTCTCTCTCCTTTTTACCAATGTCACTATCAGGAATATAGATTTCTGCTTCTACCTTGCGCTGCAAAAACATTTACACCTCATGATTGTCTCTTTGTTGTACTTGTGATGCTACTCTGTAGCAGTTTCTTAATTTTTTGTACTGATACAGAGTTACTGAAACACACCTAATAGTGGTCTGTACTCATTCCGTTTTGCTGACAAACACAAATACTCTTCAAGCTAACTTTTCAAGCTTATTTTACATACTGTAAGCTTTGATGTTAATAAAGCAGTGGACATTGTAATCTTTACATTTTTATGTGATTATATTGAACTAATCGCTCGCACTCTCAATCAGTTCAGTGTTGCAGTAACTAATCATCCACTTAATGACGGATTGAACTATTTATTATCCACAAATATTTAAATAATGGAAAAACAAGTCATAAAGTAGGTGGAAACAAGAATTTATGACACTGAGTCATAAATATGTCTAAACCCTTATTCTCAGAGGATGCTACTTAGGAAGATGACGTCGAATCCGGAGTTTTACATACAGTACATACTGTAGTAGAATTCAGGGGTTGCACTACACAGAGATAAGAATATACTGTAGATTAAACCAATGCATTAAGGAAGGTGCTCACAAACTATAATGATAGTTAATGGCTTAAATCATTCTGCCTGGACAGTCACAATAGATACCATGTCTAACAATAACAAGTGCGTCAGAAAAGACTATAAATAACACAGGAGACATGCAATCTGTGAGAGTTACTGTATACTGTAATGTTGATAATTGCCAAAGGTATTTGGAAGGATCAGGCAGCTATTGATTTATATAACAAAAGAGGCACCACTGAGATAAGGAGAGCAGGAGGTGATCAAATACAGAGTGAAATTTTATCAAGTTAGCTAAAGCACAGTGCTGAGCCTGACCTCATTGAAATCATTGAAATAAGCACTTCTAAGCCTGCTGAGAAAAATGCATTTGCTTGTGCAAACAGGCGTTCTGAGCGTCTGCATCAGACCCTGCATGATAAGTGAAATCCAGAAAACCCCATGTGTGTGCACACTCCAGGTTGATCTTCCTTTTGAATCAGTCACATACCTGCTGGTTTTTAATTTCCCTCTGGGTGTACACTTTATCTCAAGGCAGAAAGAGATGGCAAGTTTGGCTAGCCTGCATTCCTGCAGAAACCCGGTGTTCAATACTGTACACAGAGGAGTCCTCAGGCCTTTTGAAAGTAGCTGGTCTATACTGTATATCTGAGCAGCAGAAGTCTTCTTCTCTAACAGGCAATCAAAGAGCAGCATCATTGTGAAGAGCACTTGGGGAGGGTTGCTGCTGCTACAGAAGATCTTTAAATACAAAGGAAGAGGTTATTCCGTGCTGAAAAGAGAAGAAAAGAAACGCAACGTTTCGGCTGACACCCGAAGAAGTCTTTCTCTTCTCCTTTTTTCTTTTCTTTTCTGCATGGCATAAACCTTTTCTCGTTCCTTTGCAGCCTACGCATGCTGACGCAGCTCCCTGCTTGAAGATCTTGAAATACGCCGGGCAAACAAGTGGGCTCAAACCCGAATCCAGTCTGCAGCTGGTGCTGGGACAAGCCTTTGAGCTCCCAGCTGTTTCGGGCTAAAGCAGTGCGTGTGGTTGTGGTCTGTCAGCGATCACCCAGCTCGGCAGATTTAGGATAAACTGCTTGACGCTGGCGCTGCTGGATTTGCCCGTTAATTTATTAGAATGCTCCTGTTGAGCTGAATATAAACCCCTTGTAATGCAGAAGGATGATATTTGTCCTAAAGCAGCTTCTACCCTCGTCAAATCCTCCCATGGATTTAGAAAAAAAAAACTACCAATGAAACACATCATTGAGACTTGCAGGGGATTAAAGCTAAGATAATGAAAACTGGTTTCAAATGTATGGAAAGAAGAAAGATTAGAGGGGATTGGGTCATATTTTATTGTAATCACTAAAACGAGGAGAAGGCTGGGCCCTGCTTCGTCAGGCCTCGGTGTTGTGTACTTAACAGTTTGCAGCAGTGATACATGCTGCTGGAAATTAATTTAAACAGCAAAGCCTCTTTTTTCTTTCTTTGCTGTGCTGGATGTCCCTTGTGCGCTGCAGTCAGGGAGTAACCTGAACCCTTTTAATGGCATCAGCATCCTGTGAGTCAGTCAGTAGTTTTCATGCTGCATCAATACGGGACTTGTGAAGTGAATATCCCCTAGTAACATTTTTCTTGTTCATGTCTGTCTTTTGTGGGTATAAGTTTTAATTGGTTCTTTATCCAATCACAATGCTACTGGAGAAGAGAAGTGTCTTATGACTTCTCGTTTTGCATTTCTGTGCATGTAAAGTCAAATACCCTTGCATGCTCATTCTCGGATTTAGAGGGGTCAGATCTAAGTGGTCAAAGTGAAATATGTAATGCAGATGAGCTATAAAAAATTGTGGGACATCTGTGCTTGGCTACTAACCCTCATATGTTCAAAACAGTGACTGACCATTCAATCCGTTGCTGAGTTGTGATTGGCTGATGAGCTAATTAATATTCCTGCCCACAATTCATTGAAGTTGTTGCTCTTCATTCCTGCCCTGATTTAAAAGGGAGTTCATTTTATCTATATGCATGTTTGTCCATACTGTACATCTAACCCACATCTTAAGTTTACAGTTCGTAATTGTACGCTTACCATACCAGTCTGTCTATAATATTAATTTAATATCTGATTTCATAATTGAATATTTATATATTAGGGCTTGTTTTCTTCCTGACTGATATGTTAATTGAATTTTTGATGTAAGGTCAGAGACTGTTGTTTCTTGAGCTTTTCTCTAGTCACCCTTTGGTCTCTTTTGTAAGTAGCTGCTGCTCCTCTTACAAGAATCCACTTCAAATTATTTTTATTCTGTCATTCAAGTCTTGATTTGATTCAGAGTTTCATTCAGCTCCTACTGTACATTGAAAGGCTGGTGTTTTAAATATCTTTGCATTAAGAGCTCACACATACCATCTGATTGAATGGGAAAGCTTGTCATGGAAGATAGCCAAGAAGAAACCACTGTTCTCTGGAGGAACATTGCTGTCCTTCTTAAGTTCACCACAGAGTACCTGGGCAATTGGTCCACAAGACTACTGGAGGGTGTTCTTATCTGTTCTCTGGACAGATGAGTAAAAAACTTTTGGGCCAAGATTAGAAACATTCTGCTTGGCAAAAACATTAGATTACCTAGCATGGTGGTAGAAATGTGATGCTTTAGGTCTGCTTTGCTGCCTCAGAACCTCCACATCATTGATGGAGCTTTGAACTCAGCATTGTATCAGCAGATTCTGGTGGAGAATATCAGGCCAATGTAACCCAAATGAAAGTCAGTCATGCAGCAGGACAGTGATTCTAAACATACAAACTGATGTACAACAGAATTGGTGAAGAAATTTTGCACTTGAGATGGACCAAGTTCTGACTTTCCACCAAAATGTTATGACAGGACCTGAAGCGAGCTGTTCATGCAACGAAACCCTCAAGTGTCACCAACCTCAAGCAGGTCTGTGAGGAAGAATAATCCAGATTTCATAAAGCCGATAGTAGAGACCGATAAACAGTTACAGGAAAGGAGTAGTTGAAGTCATTGCTGCTCAAGGAGGTGCCACAAGTTACAAGTAACCTAAGGGCACACAAATGTACTGTATTAACAGTAGGATATTTGCTGTTGGATCATTTTGTTAATTAGATAGACCACTTTTTTTTTGGTTGAGTCGTTTTTTGGTTGATAAATGTTGTGTCAGGTTGTGTTAATCCTTTCTGAGAAATTTCAGAAAGATCTAATTATGTACAGTATAAGGTGTTAAGCAATATAAGAATACAGACCAACCTACTGGGTTCACAAACAGTTTCTCGGCATTGTAGGTAGTTGAAATGAGCAAGACTTGGATTTCACTTGCACTTGAACTTTTGTTTAAAACTCACTTTTTTGTGTTGAACGTACAGTATAGGCCTCAGTATTGGGATTTTTTTACTTTTCCACCCTTTTTTCCACTTCCAAGAGCATTTTCGTGATTTGATGTCTTTTCTTTTCGGTCTTTCTACTGTGGAATTGTGTTTTTCCCGTATCTCTCTATCTCTATTTCTCCTTCTCCATTCTGTGTGTTATTCTCCATGTCAGTCTATCTCATCTCATCTCTCTCTGTGTACAATTTATATCTATCGATCGAGCCCCATTGCAGTCCATCTGCCTTTGTCCCCTGCCTCAGAATGCTGACAGGGATTTTTTTCTTTCTTCTTTCTGGGGATCCTTATGTGGTTCAAGTGCAGCAGAAAATGAGTTTGCAGGGTGCTTAATCTTTTAATAGTTATCACACATCTATTTATTTTACAGCTCTGCTCACCAGTCAGTAACCTGTGAGAGATAAATGGAAGTGCGCAGAACTTCTGGGGGCTGTAGTTAGTTGGACTCCCGTGTTTTTCACCCCATGCCCGTGGATATAAGATTCCCAGCAGTGAGGTGTAGCTCTGGATAAGGAAGGGGAGGTGACCAGAATCAATTTCCTCTTTGTGACAAGCCTGCTGCCTGAGCCTTGCCTGTGGCCAAGGGAGACCCACAGTTCCATTAGTGCTGGAGCTGGCAATCCGAAGCGGAAAATATTCATTGCGCCCACTGCCCACTGGTTTGTTTGATAGGAGAAGGAGTTGCTGACAGTCCATTAGCGAGTCAGGTGTCAGACTGGGCTATTTAGGCCTGGGCTCAGCAGGTGCTTAGCAGGTTTGAAGACAAAGAGGATCAGGAATTGAGGGAAGGCAAAACAAGACATTTTTCACGGTTAATTGTTTTGTAGACGTCACATTCCAAAAGCTTTTCCAAGGACTGTTGTATTTTAGGATTCTCAGATGAAAATAAAATTAAAAAGAGGACTGAATGTCATTCCCTGCTTCTTCACCCAGGTGAGGTCTTTGGCATTGTTATAAACTTCCATTTCTGTAGTGCCATCATACAGGGAGCACAATATGGGGACTGAGTTTTGTTTTTTCCAATTTCAACTGTGAAAAAAATCATGATGTCCCTGAGCAGAGCAGAGCTCTTTGGAAGTGACGATGTGACAGTGTGAACCAACCAAGTTGTTGAAGCTCATGCTCGTCAAGTACAGTAAACAGCTGGATGAGATCCTTAAAAATCCAAATGGCTTTCTCTCAGTTGTAAACTTTCTCATGATCTTTGTGTTCATGCCACTCAGATATTTTGCCCAGACACTTTCAGTTCAATCATCATTTTTCTTAAGTGTTAGCAGCTCCTTAGGAGTTGTGCTTATTACGCTCATATACTTAAGTCTGCTTTTATGTACAGCTGACATGATTGTCACAAATCACATTTCTTCAGTAGGAGACCAAAGTGTCCATAGGTTCTTTTAAAATCAGTTAGCAACCGAGATAATGTGAACTTGCGTTCTCACAAAAAACGTGAACAATATTTGGGCATACTCCTTGATTATTAAACAGTATTCCTGCACTGCTGAGCATGTTTGAAGAAATCTTTTGAACTGTGCAAAAAGGAAGAAAATACAGCACTAAATCTCTAGAAAAGACGTGGTTGTTTTTTTTTTACTAAAGGGAGTGTTGTAATGACAGGAACCTTCTAACTAGACACAGGCTCAGGCAGTTTGTATTATCCCATGTGTAAGAAGTACTCAATTACTTGCAATTATTTTTTTGTGTTGTGTACAGTATGTGTGTGTGAAAATGAATGAGAAAAACTGTTGTCCTTTTCCACTAATTAAGCTCCTTTTGCTTCCTGCGCTACATTCTGCCCTTCCTGTGATTTAAGATTAATTGATCAGAGGAACAGAAACCTAGCACCTGCTTTCAGCAGGTTCCAACTTTCCCTTTTTAATTGGCCTCAGGAATAATGGCTGGAATTGAAGTCATCAGGGAACATGCAGTAGATTCTGAAGAGGTGCGTTATTAATTTCTATGGTAGCAGCCATGTTTTCCACCTTAGGGCAAAAAAATTCAATTTCTTATTAATACGTAAAACAGTATTCATATATGCAAGAAACCTTGTTGTAAATTGACAATTAGATGTGATTTTTTTTTTAGTTTGCCTTCTCCACTGTCATTCATTTCTGGTTTCATGCCAGCAAAACCTTATTATTCTATAATTATTTGTAGCTTTCACACTTTTTTTAAAATTCTTTTTGTATTTTCAACCAGGCACAGAGACGGCTCCATGCAACCCTAGCACTTTTAGAGTTAAGGTCACGGTTCCCTCATCCTAGCAGACAGAGGAGGGTTTCCTTTGACAAATACTACAAGATGGTTCCTGCTGATATCCACTACCCAACTTCTCTGTTGAAAACAGAACTTCCCAAAGAAAATACAAATTTGCCGTTAGTGGAAGAATGGGTCAGGAGAGCTCTAGTTTATAGCTTCAATATTTGGCCCATATACAGTAGAGTGAATTTGGTAATTATTAGTTAATTTCAGGATAAAAGGTAGAGTTGAGTTGCCCTTTCTCACAGGGGTAATTACTGTACATCTGTTAGGTATATAAAGGACTTCAAGGTGGAAGTTGGTGATTGGGTTTTTGGAAAAGTAAGTTTTTGTGTGAAGAGTGAACAGCAATAAAGACATTGTCACTTTACTTTTTCTGGGCATTATGAGTTTTAATGAGCTTAGGCCCTGTGAGCCATGTATTGAAAAGTGGAATATGGGACTGTTCAAACCTGAAACACGACCAAACTACTGATAGACTCCAACAAAAATGGTCCTTTTTTTCCAAGTCTGTTTTGTCTCTCGGTGGGTTTACCTCAATCAGGCTGAGCAGAACTGTACCGGTGTACAGTAGGTGCTGACTCCATGAATTGACTAGCAGGCCAATTGACTTGATGTGCTGGTACCTCACTCAGTTATGTTGTGTTCTGGAAAACCTCCCATCTGATTTGTCATGATGACCCTAGTGGGATGGGGGCAGAGGCTGATCTGCAAAGTTATTACAACACCAATAGCAATGGTACTGTAGGTCACCTGTGTTTTACAAACAGAATACTGAACCATCCAAATTCCTTATTTTTGAGAGTTTCTGCATATTGGGTCATGATCTTCTTGTGCTTTCAGGTGCTTATGCCTGACCTTTGTGCACCTGAGCAATGCAAACTCCCTCTGTTTCTGAAAAGAGCAGCAGCAGCATGATTACAACACAAACATATGGAGGTGATGCGTAAGTCATTGTATTTGATTATAATTGTACTGACTTGTAAAAAATGGGCGCCTTTTGTGCTGAGCGATACTGAAATCACCAAGAAATGAGGAGAGCAAGTGTGGAGATTAAATCCTGTAGTTTGGTCTGACTAATCATTTTGAAGATGTCACCTATGAATATATAGTGTATGTATTGAGAACCTGTGTACCTAGCTTGGGAAACTGAGTTGTCTTATTTGTGTTCTGTCTGCTTTGTTTTCCGTTACCAAATTGTTTATTTTCTTTTTTTTTTTGTCTCTGGCTCAGATTGTTTTTGTGTGTTTTGTTCTGTGACGGATGTCAGATTGCAACTCCCATCATATTAGTTGCAGGCAGCAGAAGTGTGGATTGGAAACGAACAGCAGAAGTAATGTAGGAGAAAGATCGAAGTGATTCTGGTGACTCATCACTGTCCTCATCTAGACAGTATCTATACAGTGCAGGGAAGTGATGCAGTAGCAAACCGAATGCTTGGAGGTGTAGTGGAATGGAATGGAAATCGAGTGAAGTTAACATTGTTAAAATTATACAGGGCTATACTGAACTGCCCCCAAAGCGTCAAGATGATTCAGAGTTCATTGTTTGGTGATGAGGTGCACACCACCCATCCATTTTCTAACTGTTTCATACATTTCAGGGTCACAGGGGTGCCGGAGCCTATCCTGGCAAGCAGCGGGCTCAAGGTCATATCGGGGAACACGTAGACACAAACACGCACACTCACACCGGGGCCAGTTATACCAGAAGCCAGTTAACCTACCAGTATGGAAACCAGAGCATCCAGAGGGACCCCACGTGAACATGGAGAGAACAAACACACACAACATGCAGAAAGCACCCCAAGTCCAGAGCCCCAGTGCTGTAAGTCGCCAATGCTAAGCAGCTAGCAGCCATATCACCCTGCAGCTCACAACTTGCAGCCCACTGGAGCTCAGCAGGTGTGAGCTTCGTCAGTACCTGGATGGGAGACCTCCTGGGAAAAAAGGTTGCTGCTGGAAGATATGTTAGTGCGGCCAATAGGGGGCACTCCAGTCTGTGTGGGGTCTGTGTAGGTCCTAATGCCCCAATGTAGTGACGAGGACACTATACTGTAAAAAGGCGCTGTCCTTCGGGTGAGATGTAAAACCGAGGTCCTGATTCTCTGTGGTCATTAAAAATCCCAGGGTGTTTTTTGGAAAGTGTTGGGGCTGTTACCCCAGTGTCCTGGCCAAATTTCCCTTTGGTCTTTACCGATCATGGCCTCCTAGTAATCTATCTATGAATTGGCCTCATCACTCTGCTCTCCTCCCCACTGATAGCTGGTGTGTGGGGAGCATACTGGCGCACTATGGCACTACGGCTATCATCCAGGTGTGGCTGCACATTGGTGGTGGTGGAGGGGAATCCCCATGACCTGCAGAGCACTTTGAGTGGTGTATCCAGAAAGGCGTTATATACAGTAAGTGTAAGGAATTTATTTTTATTTTTATTATTATTAATATTATTAACCACCGTTGCACACTTTGTCCATTTTGTTTCCTATACTTGGCCTCAGATTTGTGGGCATTGGTTATTCATGATCCTTCACCCACAGTTTTCTTCTTTCACTGTTAGAAAAGTTATTTGTTGCCCAGGTGGCTGTGCAGTATTAGTACAGGTGGGACTATAGGGATCTATAGTCTCCAACAAGGCAGTATACAACAAGGCAGTTTTAACATTAAAAAATGAGCTCTGTGCCTTTGCTGTGATTCTGAAAGCCCGAGGGAGCCATTATTTCCCCTGTAATGTATTACAGCTTTTAGTAACAAAGGTAGATTTAAAGACCATTATTTACATAGCTCCAAAAACCTGCAGAAACTCTGTGCACAGCATTGTCTCTGTATGGAAATAAATAGGACTGTGTTGCATTATCGCATTCCTTAGCAGTGTGATCGATTTCTAGATCAGGAAATAAATCACATATTCTGACTCAGGCACACTGCTGTGTGTTTTTTTAAGGAGCAGTGAGGATCTGAGATCTTATATGCACAAATTAACTTCTCTTGAAGACAGAAGTCAATCAAAAAAAATGGACTACTGTTTCATGTTTATTGTTTCGCGTTTTTTGTAATAACTGCTCATTGCAATTTTTTCATATCGAAGGTACACCAAGAGATTACATAAAAACCAATTTTAATTTAAATTCACATTTTAAACATGTCCCCCCTTCTTGTTCTCTGATTAAATTAAATTATTTTGACTATGTTCTAGTACTGTATCTCTAGCCAGTCTGGCTGCAGATTTGTACAGATTTGAATTGTAAACATTTCTGGTGCAATGTTAGTTGTGATAAAAAGTTATTCCTTGAAAGAAGATAAGGTAGCGGTTTTAACCACATGACTTTGTGGCTTGATCCACACTCCCACAGCCCTTTGTGTAAAAAATCAGCCTCCTGTTCTTTGTGTTAAATACTCTTCCACAAAGCTTCAGCTTGTGTCCTCTGGATCCTCAATTAGAAAACTCATTAGTATAAACTTGATACGCAAAGTGGTAACTATAGTATAAACTTGATACGCAAAGGAGGAGCATGAACTTCAAAGTGGAAATTCTTACCATAATCAAGCCACGTGAACAGTACAATACAGCAATGAAACTTGTTTGCAAGCTCTTCCTTACTGAGAGTTTGCATACTCAGACTAATCTCTGATATTGGAAGCATTTGCTCACTTAGAGTGGAATTTTTAACAGCTGGCATCAGGATTCATTTTTCAGATAAAGCAAGATGGTTTGGATCAAAGACGACTGTAATAAGTGACTTGGACCACACATTTTTAAACTTGGACACATTTTTTAAAATGTGCAAATGATCCGCTTTGCTGTTTTCCTGAAAACGTCTTGCTTTTGATGGTAACAATTAAATGAGGATGAGTTTTGTAAATGCTTGATAATTATTCACAGGAACTGAAGACCAACGCTGTACTGTAGGTGGGTGTTTCTTGCACAGAAGTGAAATTTTGAAATTTAATAATGTAGTGGTAAGCAATGCTGCCTTGGAGTGCTGGGGTCCTGGGTTCAATTCTTGGGGTGCTATCTGTCTGGACGCTGTCTGTTCTCCCCACATCCATGAGGGTTTTCACAGAGTGCTCTAGATTCCTCTTAACAGTCCAAAGACATACAGTACTGTTATGGTAATTTGCCTCTGAGAAAATGTTTACCCTGCTTTTGACTGGCAACCTGTCCAGGGTGTATCAAAAGATGGGTGGAATCATTTTTTTTCCCCTCAGGTAGTTTCTGAGGGTTTTGCCCTTTCCACCCTGAATTTTCTAGACCACTTTAAAACTGTCTGTGCACTAAGAAGTCATACAAGAAGGAGAGAAATTCCCTGTGTTGTTTGGAAACTCCTTTTTTTCTTCCAGTAACCAGCTCTGAGAAGCCACACTTTGGTGCCAAGCAAAGTGCACCAAAAGTCCAGCCAACAACACTCAGCATGAACATTTCCATATTAATCAATTCCTGCAATTTCAGAATTCAAAGATTAGGTTTTACGATTGTCCTGCTGACTGTTAACACTGTGATTCTTTGTGGTCAGAGAATTGTTGCAAGCTGAAAAAATGTCCTGCGGATAAGACAAATATCTTTTATTAAAACAAGAGGTCATGGCATATACATAAATGAAACAGAGCACAAAACGGAGTTCTGATAACTTCCCATTTCTTGATGTGTATTTCTCTCAAACTATCACTGGAGAAAGTGTAAGAAAAGGAGCACACCTGTCACTCCTTTAAATTTGTTTTGCTATTTTTGTAATGTTTTTTCTAAATTTGAGCGGATGTGGAGATAAAACAGAAACACCCCCCATTGTGCAAGGAATCGCATTTACGAAGATATCAGCTGGCCGGCGAGAGAGGCTGCCGGCCAGAGAATTCTGTCTCGAGGTGCCGAGAGTGCAGACAAATTGATTGGCCACAAAGCTGTCTGAACTGGAAAGACTCATCCAGTCCGCCGAGCTGAAAACCCCTCTGTGCTGTTATACAGTATATTGCGTTTTTCAGTCTAATGTATCTAATTGGACAGGGCATTTATCCAAGGTAACATGTAAAGAAAATGCAGTGCATTAAAAATCCAGTTGAAAACACAATTTGAAATTGTAGAAGTGTAATGAGGTAGAAAGTTCATTGGATTACATAGTGCTGGAAACAATACAAAAATACAACAAATGGAGTGTAAAACCAATAGAGTAAATGTGCAGTGCAGTGGGGCTTCAGAACTATAGTCAGTCTGTGGGAGCCAGGGGCAGACTAAGGATCCACAGGTGCAGTCTCTGCAGGGACTGTACAGCATAGAGAAGTGATGATTAATCATGCTAAAATTGCAGGGCATCGTGATAGTTTCCTCGCATCCTTCCATCTGTTTTTTAACTGATTTATCAAACACAGGGTTGCAGGAGAGCCAGAGCTCAGCAAACACCAGACCCCAGGCAGGATACCCCCTGAAGGGGATGCCAGGCCATCACAGGGCACCCACGTACTCACACCAGGGCCAGTTCTCCCAGAAGCCAGTTAACCAACCAGTATGACTTTGGCTTGTGGGAAGGAACTGGGGCACCCAGAAAAATGGAGAAAACCCACAAGAACCCAGGGAGAACATACAAACTCCACACAGACAGCACCCCAGGTCCAGAATTGAAAACAGGGTCCCAGCACTGCAAGGCTACAATGTTAACTACTGTGCCACTGTCCTCCCCCACTTTCCCCAGTTTGTTTATCAACGTTCTGCCAAACATTTGTCTTTAATTTGCCTAACAATCTAAGAACATATAAAGGGTGATCAATCAGTCTTTTGACCCATGCACATTAGCTCAGTATGCTTGCTTACAGGTCATGACATCAGACTCTCATCAAGCTGGTGCTTTCAAGAAAGTTGGGTTACGAGCTGCAATAACATGGCTGATTGCTCTGTTTCAGACACGCCCGTCTGAAGAAGCTTCCCGTTGTCCATTTTAAATGTGGCAGTCTCTTTCATTCTTGTAGAAGTCTGGGCTCAAGAAGGAGGAGATTCAGTTTGTATCGTGGCAGTTCAAGGGGGTCTTTTTGCAAGGCCAACGATGTTCCTGGTTGCTTTAGTCTCGGCCCGACGCCCCAAGAGCAGTGCGATTTGTACCAAGCTGTGGTGTGCCAGTGTGGGCTTGTGACGGCCTTTTCCCAAGAAAAGCTTTTCGAAGGGCAGTCCTGATGTTTCGGGAGCCTCCACAGCAATCCCCCATAGTTTGAGGGGGCACAAATAGAGGAAGGATGGACAAATCCTCTCGATAAGACAATCCCTCGACTTTAGGCGAGTATTGTTTGAGTCTGAGAAATGAAAACTATAGCCGAAGCAATTCTCAATAGGATTCAGTGTGGAAAAACAGAACCTTGCAGAATTATCGGACAAGTGTGCGAGCTGTAATAGGCAGTGCAGGCAGCAGTTGTATTTCAGTCCCTAGGCTACAGAGCCAGAAAAGCAAGTCCCCCGACAGACTGCAGCCTTATGCCATTGGAAATGTGCTGCTCAGAAAAGCTCAAGCCGCTTCACAAACCATTTGAAGACAAGGCACATTTTTGAGATTATGAATGAGAAATTAAGGTAATTAATAAGGGTTTTACAAAATGCCACTGCAGACTGTTGAAAGGCAATTTAAAATACAAACTGATCTTTGACCTCGTCTGTAATTGCCTTTGTGTGGGACTTAACTAGATCAGATGATGGACATTGCTAATAGGAATTACAAAAGGCTGCTGTAATAAAGTAATTATAGTTAAGACGTTTGTGCCTCTTGTGATTATAACAGCTTGATAAGGCCCATAGGACATTTTATCAATTCCATCAATAGTGGCATTTGTTGGCTCTTGTTGTGTTTGCATCTTTAATTAAACAAGATATCCAGGGTTTCTACAACAGTGTGAAGCAGCTATCACTACATTGAGCTCCTCATACAAAATCTATACCGAAGGGAAATGGTTTAATTTCCCCACATGGTCTCACACCCGTGGGTGGATGTGTCTGCAGCCCTGCATGACACACAGGAGTAGACTACCACATCCTGTTATGTTTGTGTCTGCTCCTGTTTATGCTTCATAGTTGTGTTACAGTATATAGACCATGCATATCTAGGCCAGAAGTGCTCATTTTAATGTGGCTTGGCTCAGTATTATTATCATCACTGTCAGTTTCAATCACTGCTTATTCAATTCAGGTCAGGGTGCCAGTCCATTGTAGGGCACAATCTCGCAAAAGGGCCAATTTTATAGAAGCCAATTAACCTAGTGTACCAGCATGTCTTTAGACTGTTGGAGGAAACCACAGCACCCAGGGGAAAGCTACACAACCCAGGGAGAACATGCAAACTCCACACAGATAGCACCCCAAGAATTGAACCTATGGAGCCTGCACTAACCTCTCAGTATTGCATTGAATACATTGCTACCTGATATGACTCATAACAAAAGAAGTGACCTGAAAAAAGAAACCTGTGAAAATGTTTTCTCACCAGTCTCGTATTTTTGCTTCTGATAGTCATGTGACAGAGGATTGTCTTACTTTTTAAGTCTTCATGAATTTGTTCTTATACAGTATACTATATTAGAAAAGTGTTATACATATTGATAAAGAAGGTGAAAACCTGATTATTCTGACTACAGATAGAGTGTGCCCTGCGTGCGAATTTGATTAAAAATGTGTTGATCGTGAATTCATTGAAATGTAGACACATCATCACGTGTGTTTTATTGAGCTCTTCGGGATATTAGAGGGGATATAATGAGATTGAATATGTTGACTATACTGAGATTGGATATATTGGAAGAGTACTGTAAGTTGTGATATTTCAAATTCAGATCAGTGAGAGGAATACAAGGACATCGCTAGAAATGTGTTTGTAGTCCTTTCAGATGCCAGAAACACGGTTTTACAATCAGAGAAAGAGTGGATCACTGAGACAAGTTGTGGTGTCTGAAACACTAGAAACGTTCAGGTCTAGCCTTGATTCTGCTCTGAAAACATCAGCGAACAGGAGAACAATGTTCATTGAGGGGCTGAATGGCCTGTTCTCATCATTTGCTTTTCTTACTTATTTAATATGCAGCTTGAGCAGCCTGAAATAAAAGAAGTGACAGTGTGTGAAGGTTATCACATGGTTATCCGTACTTCCTCTACTAGGTGATGTTATCTGACTCGTCCTCATTACAGGAGGAGTGAAGACAAATGATCTTGTCCCTGTCCAGCACCTAAAGGATTCTAACCTAGTTAAATATCACTGCTACTTGTATTTCAGTTTGGTGTGTGTTTTCATATCCAATGTCACTGTTGAAAGGATATTCTGGGCCCAGTTTTGAGTATCTTTCATTAGAACTGCATGTTGTGTAGCAATAGAACATACAAAACACTCTTTCAGTGGGCCTTTGTGTTTCTTCTTTTCATGCAATTCTTAATTAATACCCTCTTAGGTGACATTCCTATTGCAAATAACTTTATGACTACAGAAACACTGATTCAGGAGTGTGTGTAAATATTGTAAATTCTGTAAATACTGATACTGAAAATGTCTGCAATTTCCTAAAAAGAAACAGAGGTAGAGGGTTTTTTTGTTTCACAGTTAACTACTGTTGTTGCTACAGTATAGTGTACAATTAATATTTCATTGGGTCTGACTGTATTTCTGTAATGAGCTGTTTGGTTAGTGATATGATGTAAAACGCTGAAACCTTAATGTCTGAGCTCTTGTTTTGTAACTAGCTGGAGGTATTTCCCGAAGTTGCCTTAGTGTGTGGTGTACCCTTTCTCTTTTTCTTGATTTCCATAAAGGAAACAGCTTTAGAAGAGCCTGGTTTCACAGCTACTGTAGCTGCTGTAGTTGCTTTTAAACTGGTTTGAAGTTTGGCGCTACCTGTCTCATCTACTTTCTTCCCAGTCTGTTGCCTACATTCTCAGAGTTCCCCCACTTGCTGCATCTTTGTCCAGTGTGCGTGGCCCGGTAGCGTAGCTTCTGCGCTGGCTGACTGAGCTGGGGCAGGTGCTGCTGATGTCTGTCAGCGGTGAGGCTGCCTGGTGTTCTGGTATTTCTGGATACCCCTGCATATTCAGAGATCACCCAAGAAATGACAGCCCCAGAATACAGTGCAATGCTCCAGTAATACAGGATACAAAAACAAAACATTTCTGAGATACAGGAAGGATGTTTTTTTTTTCTATCATATGGAATGTGTACAAAGGAGGTACAAAGCCTTTGTTCCTTCTCTTGTATCCTTAGAACATAAGAACACAACAGAAGGTATACATGGCCTGTCTGGTTTGTTTGGTTTTCAGTACCTTAATGAAGCAGCGTTTTTTATTGGATCTCCCCCATGTGTCTCTAAGTTGTCTGTGCACTCTGTGATAAACGAGAATCCAATCTAATAGAATGTAGTCCCACCCCACTTTATTTCCTGATATTCCAAGGTAGTCTCCAGGTTGTTTTCTTGTACATTACATACTTCTTATTTACAGTAATAACTGGAGTGCAAGGAGAGACTGTCAACTGTATAGTATGACGTTATCAGAAGAATGAAATGTGAGTCAAGTGAGTTTGAGGAAGTGTACAGTCAGTGGTATTCCTACTACAAATCAGATAAAACAATTAAAAATAAAACACAGTGCTTGGGTCCCCGGGTTAAATTCCAGAATTGGGGTGCTATCTGTGTGTTAGTTTGTATGTTCTTCCTGTGTTTGCGAGGGTTTCCTGGTTTCATCCCACAGTCCAAAAATACACAGGTAAGTTAATTGACTTGAGTCAATGTGTGAGTGCGTGTGTTTGTGTCTGTGTGTGCGCTGTGATGTACTGGTGTCCTGTCCAGGGTGTATGCTGTCTTGCGCCTGTTGCTTGCTGGGATAGGCTCCAGCTCCCCTGCAACCCTGAACTGGAAGAAGCAGTTAGAAAATGAATTAAGAATAAGACATACTGTATATTCCCTATGTTTTTTTAGGGGTGAATAATAAAGTTTAAATTTGAATTTGAATCAAGGCTTACAGTATGCCTATCTCCCTTTAACAGTGGTATGAAACCACTTCACACCTATCTGTGCTTTTTTACGGAACTCACAACACTTTTGCTGCAGCCAATATGGTCTCTGTTATCCTCCAAATTTTCACATTTTTTAAAGCATTTTCCTCTGCAAATTCGTATTGGGAATCTGCGTTGGGTTCCAAGCAAATGTTAGTGTCTTCTCTCTGAATGTGAACTTCTATCTGAAATGGTTTGCTTAAAGATACAAGCTCTTACAGGGAAAGACAAGCAGTGACTAAGCTGCATCAAGCAGAACATATTGACTCTGTCATTGGCTGTGAATAGGACACAGTCTGATTGTATCCATCTGTAGGACTGTAGCTGGAGTTGGATTTGTCAGCTGAGGCTGAACCTTTGGAAATGCACAGATTTCATAGGGTGTTTTACAGTATACAAGTGGTGCCCTAGGCCAGTAACAAGCAGTGTATTATTAAGTTTGGCTTTTATACTGTACATTTAAAGTTTACTGTTAGAGGAATTATGGAACAAGTTTGGCTTCAGGCACAAACAGAGACTTAATGAGAAAGCGGTTTAGGAGTTGGAGAAAAAGGTCTATGTTTGTGATTTATTAAACAGAATTGTGTTTTGTTCTGATCAAAATGAGCTGCTTACCTCATAGGGGACCAATGTCCATGCATTAGAGAAGACTTCAGAACTCGATCCGTGATTCATCTTCCATAAAATACTGGTACGAAACATAAATTTATTCCATGTGAAGACCGAAGCTAGGAATCTTCTGAGAAATAAAAATACACTTACTCTGTTTTTACTCATCGGTCACATTAATAAATCCACTTACCGGTACCATTTCTTTTGGTCTGTCCTGCATGGTATTAAATCTTTTGAGTGAGAGTAAGAAGGGGGAAGGAAGATTGATCTAAGAGAACTACGCTGGGGTCACTAATGAAAACAGCCTGACTAGGGCACTTTTTAATGGCAGCATGTGATAAATGAACTCCGAAGGATGAATATCTTCCAGACAGGATCATATATACACCCTGCCAAGGCCTGACTCTCTTTCCAATTCAGCGCACAGGACTCCAGATAGTGCTGCCACATTTGGAGAGCTCTGTTGAGAGCATGTCAAGGCAGGTGTTCATAATGAGGACAACAGTACAGTGCCCTGATAAAATTAAATGAGCACATACAGTACAAACATATGAATTATGACCATGAATAAGAGCTAATTAATAGCAAGAGCATGCTCTTCAACACATCAGTCTATCTTACAAAAGAAAACCTATTAGGATAATGGTGTCTTAAAAGTAAGCAGTAACTATGAATTTTATCTTTTATATTGTGCCTTTAAGGAAACATCATCTCACAGTAGAAAGCAGCACCACTTAACCTGATATCTAATTCTGAATTTTGTATTTTTAAATACAATTTTCTAATGTTCTAGATTTTATGTATAAAATGGCTTTTTGGGCAGTTTCTTCATTTGTCAGCAATATGCTCAAGTGGCCGACAGAGGAAACTGTTCTGTTTTAGTGGGGTTTTTTTTACTATTCCGGATAAAGCACTATACAGTATGTGGTGTTTACCAATATAGCATGTCCCAATGTCTGGCTTTTTCCCTAAGTATCTGGATATGGTACACAAACAAGTCTGAGTCAATATTGTGACATAGAAATGCAGCTGTAAAATGAAAAAGTGGTCTCTATTTGCAGCACAAAAAAAGAAAAACAAAACAAAGAAAAATCAAGTGCCCTCAGAGTTTTAGCTTCATGTCTTTGTGTAGCCCTCTCTAGAAACAGCCGAGCAGCTAAGCTGGTTATTGGCTTCGAAACAAAACCACTTTCAAAAAAGTCTCTAATCCAAAAAACTCAATATCTCTCATCTCAGAGGCTCTGCTCTCTGGAAATTTCATCCTTCAGGTTTATAGTCTACTTCTGATTGGTCATCTGACAGAGGATGGCAGGTCATTCCCAATTGAACTCTGGGGAGTATGGTTCAGATGAGAACTGCCATCTTGTCTTTGCCTACTGACCTCTTCGAGTATATTCTGAATCAATTACTTTCTCTTAGGGACCCATGAACAATAACGTGCAAGTGCTACCACACTTGTAGCTGCAGCCCAGATAGGTGCCCTGTGTTACAGATGCAGTATGTAACAGGTGCACTTCAGCTGGGACAGCACAAGATATGTGAATGAAGGACTGATTATAGACATCGTCTTTTGGAGTAGTTTAGAATGGCTAAAAGTGACTGTCAGTTTGAATGAAAGTTCTTTTGTGACATTTACTGTAATAATAATAATAATAATAATAATAATAATAATAATAAGCACTATCTGAAGAGAAATGCAGTAAAGCATAATGAAATGCCCTACTATATGTATTCATACTATGAATTTGTGTGATAGGAAGAGAGGAAATCAATGTTTTTTAATTTTGAGAAATATCTGGAATAATCAAATGTTCACTTCATGTATCATGCAGAAGTTCAGAACTGATTGTACAGTATTGTACAGGTTAGTTATTGATTTTCAGCATTAAATAAATCAGATAATCAGAAGACATTAATGCTTAGAGATTAAAAGTATTATTTGTAATTATAAATAATAGAACATTTAAATTAAAAAAATGCTAAGAATTTACCTAAGGATAAGCTAATCATGGTGGCTATTTATGTATGAAAGAGTATAAATTGTGATCTGTTGTGACTGTATGGGCAGGTTTACAGCCCAGTCCCGAGGCCAGAAGTGCCAGGATAACAGTGTGAGCTGCAGTGAGCAGACTAAATGCAGTGTGACATTGTGTAGGCCTACTAGGCAACCAGACCAGGAACATTTCAGTCGGTTTTGTAAACGTATGTGCTGTACTGTAGATCACAGATTACAAGACAACAAAGAATCTTTCTCTCAGTATTTTGCTGCAGTACATCAGGCCAATGCTTAGTGCACTTTAATCACTCTCCTGGCATTGTCTTCATACAGGTATTCACCTGTCATAACAAGGCACTAGCATTCAACATTTGGGATTGCTGAGTCTTTCATATGACACAGGACTGTTCGCTCTGAAGGAGGGAAAGAGATATTCTAGTCTCCAGTGTGGAGCTCTTTCTTGGTCCAAGAACACTGAAAGCCCAGGTGCTTGTAATCTGGACTGGACATGTGCATTCATGTATCACATTGGAGCTGGAGCGTACTTTGCCCACGAGCCTTTTATTTGTTTGAAAGGTGAGTAAACTTCTGTTTAAAACAGGATGAAATAAATAATGTCATAGAAAAGGTCTGTAATAAGAGGAGACCATTCTACTCCTCTACTGTAGCTCATTTAGCTAATTTATTTGAAGGTCCGAAGAGTCGTGTGCATAAGCCAGTAAAAACAAAAAAACTTTACAGTGGGACCAAATTGTTGGTCTCAAAGCTGGGCAGTATACATTTTCATGCATGTACATAGGAGAGGCAGTCCGAAATAAAAAATAAACATATACTTTGAGTTCCTAATCTTTTTAATTATGCATCTTTTACAGCTTTCTATTTGTTTTGAGTGCATCATAATTACTAGTTTAGCCTCATTTCAGCAGGGAAATTCAATATCAATTGGTATCAGAGAAAGCTGCCTATGATTTGCGCATCATCAAAGAGCTTTTTAATTTATTGTGCCTATAAAATGCATCCTCTTCACTTCACGTTACTTGCAGTGGAAAGCTGGGAAATCAATAGAAATCTTTAATCTGCACATTGGGACTTGTTCAAAACATAGATTTACTGATTCATTCAATCATCCTTGCATTCATTGTCACTAATCAATCATCATAGCATCTTTCTCTGGTTTACTGCACTTACAACTAGTCAGGAAAATGTAGCAAAAAAATGTGTAGGAGGGTAAAGGAAAATTTACTTTGCATGGAGGCATAAATATTTGAAACAGTCAGGTGTCTTTGAAATAAAGGAGATGCCTCACTTCACACACTGAGAACTTCTACAGAGTTTGTAGGTCACCTTCATTGTGAGGTTATGGTCTCTGAAGCCTGCCAGTTTTTTCCCCAATACAATAAAAAATAAATATCAGGGGTCCATGTGAGAAAAGCTTTTTTCTTCCACAAGTGAGAAGGGCCGAGACTGTGAGTCAGGGAGATTATAAATGAATCTGTCAGGTTTTTTTTTCTCCTTTTCGCCGAAGCTCGAGGTGAGGAAGAAACGTTTCCCTAATGGTCAAACATTCCGAATGCCAAGAAATCTGCTTCTGAGACAAACCCTTGTGAGCAATTAAGCACGGAGCGTCTGGTTTTTGCAGTGTGTGTCTCATCTCTTACTTAACTTACTTAACTGGTTCCATTCTTCACCCCTCTGCTCTTCTTAATACAACCTTCCACGGTCTCCTCTATTGTTATTGTTGTATTGTTGTAATTATAATTGTGTCCTATCTTGTGAAATCTTCTTATTTATTGTTATAGTCTTCTTATTTATTGTTATTGTCATCCTGTAAAGCACTTTGAGAAGCCACCTTTAAAGGCGCTATATAAAATAAAGTTTATTATTATTATCTCGTCAGGTCAGGACTTTCCCTGAGTGGTTCAAATGTGCATCATGGTCATCCAGTGTTGTGACGCTATTCTCCAGCAGTCGTGCGAAGTTCCACCTTCTTGAGCGCCAATCTGTTTCTCCTCCCATGGGCCAAAACCTTCCAAAGCACAAAACCTCTGCTGACCGGAGCAAAATATGGAGAAAAGGTTTTCTCCGCAGATAATCTGAAAAGCGCTACTGTAACTCAGATGTTGTTCAGAGGAAATCCTGATTAAAAAAAAAAAGCTTAAGCCGGCTGATTTTAAAGCTGGTCGAGTTGATGTAAATGACAAGACAGATGGCCTGTCTTCTTCGTCGATGCAGCACCTCATCCTAGAAGCCGAAGAGATAAGATTGGGGTAGAGAGGAGCCTGAAAGCACTCTGCTTGTGGAATGGGTCTTGCTTCAGCATTCCTCTTCTTTTGAGCTTTCCCTTTTTTTTACAGGAGCTGTCTAGGACCCTGAAGTGATAAATGCTGTGTAATGGTTTCTTCCAACTTCAGCTTGACTGTGTTTTTATCATTAAAACGTTAAACCCTAGCCATTAGGGACACATTACCCTGGGAATAAAAGCATACCGTCGTACGGGTTGAAAAAAGATTCTGTTTTCATAACCTTCTTTATTAAATCCCTGCTATACCCAAGTGAAAATGTGTGACATTTTCATCAAAATGACTGTTTTGTCATCCTGTTTTTTGTCTTAATTTGGCATTTTAGGCTGGAGGTGTGTGCCAAAGCCTTCTTTGACTTCTTGTCTGAGTGGGACATGTTTTTTCTTTATCCAAACCTTCAGCAGTATTTCGTGTTTACAGGCTTGCCAAGTAATTGTATGGTGTGCCTTCTCAAGACCACATGCTGAACAGTTGCTCTTTATTCATTGAGGTTTAAGCTCACATCCTCCTCAAACCCATTCGCACTTACAGCCCAGAGCCACACTGAATTCTTTGGTTTCACTCAAACTGAATGTGCAACACTCCCTCTGGATGAGAACAAACCAATTGCAGTTGGTTCCTATGCATAGTGATAGTAATGTTGAGCAATGCAGGTTCCTGTTTTTTGAGCTGGGCAGAAGCACCTTGGTCAAGGGTGAAGAACAGTGTGCCTTCTGGGGTTTGAACCCACAACTTTCTGATGTCAAGTCTGGAGTCCTAATGAAAAATCTATCCTGCCTCTTTTTCAGTAGTTTGGACAAACCATAATTAAGACAGTGAAGAGGCATGATTCAAATTTGTGAACTTTTTTGATGTAACTTGCCTGGCTAAGCTGAACGATAACCTGTCTGTAAGGACTTGACTGTCAGAATGCCCCTCTCCCCTCACGTGCAGACATGCACAAGGAAGGATGGACCAGTGAGTTGCTGCGTGGACAACTCTCCTGGAAGCATGATCTTTATACAGTGGCAGGCAGAATGAAGTGAGATTAGGATTTGACCTTGTGGCATCACTTGGGGGTGTGTCCAGTGTGGAGGCGGAGCCCTGGTGGAAGGGCGACGCCTTGCCTTTGTAGTCCCAGCTGTCCCGGCTTCTACAGCTGCCACAGCTGGGCAGGTCCTATAAAGGCACACTGGACACTCCCCAAAGGGACGGGCAGGGACATCCCCTGGAGGGGGAGTTTACACTGACACTCCTGAATGGGATTGCGTCCATGTTTTCTTTGATGCCGCATTAATCAAATGGGATTGTGTTCAGTCAGTGACAATCAGGAGTTTAAGGCAGTCCAAACAAAGGAAGAATAAGATAATATTTATTTGGCTGGCATTTTTATACAAAGGGATAATAATAATAAAAATTAAATGAAACGACTAGGCCATCTAGCCCATCAAGCTTTTTTGTGAGTTAGTGGCTAATTGACCTGAGGATATTTTCTAGCTTGTTCCATACTCCCACAAGGCTTTGTGTAAAGAAGGGCTTTTCATCACTGCAAGTTTCTAGTGATTTAGTGCTATAGAAAACATTTTACTTTTTCTCAAAAGATCTCACTGACCTGGTTTAAGCAATGCAGCTAGGGAGTGTTTGAAGACCACTGAAACTTCCTGTGTAATGCTTAGAAATCTGATGCTTTCTGTCCCGACTGCTTCTGAACTTAATTTCCACATGAGCCCTACTGGTCTTGTATATAGTCTGGTCCTGTAATATATTGTATGTAGGCTTGAAGAAGCCTCCCTCCCCTTGAGAGCTTATCTTTTCTCAAGTCCCTTGTTGTTCTGATTTTGGGATCTTTGTGTCCTGCAGGGGGCCTGCAGGGGGCTACTATTGTGGATTCCCTGGACACTCTGTACATCATGGGTCTGCAGGAGGAGTATGAAGAAGCGAAGGAGTGGGTGGAGCAGCACCTGGATATGAACTCGGTAAGAGGTCCTCTTAGCCCAGTGGTGGGCAGTTCTGGTCCTGGTAGACCAGCCTGTGTGTCTCCAGGTTTTAAAGGTGTCTTCAAAGCACCAGCAGCTGAAGAGCTGGGAGAGGCAGTTTGGTGGGTAAGAGCTGTATTGGAATGAACACCTGCTGATGAACTCCTACCCCCCCCCCACCCCACACACACATTCACACATACAGTATCTCCACCTCTGCATTCCCCACTCCTCACACTAGTCTTCACCTGCCTGGCTCACAGATGTTACATATTTGCTGAGAAGAATCTGGGCTCCCCACTGATAATACTGTGCCTCTTGCTCCTTACTGTCAAGTGAAGACCTGTTTCTAGGCTATACTGTAAGTCAGAGACAGGCTTGTTGGAAAATTGGGTGGAGATTATGAGGGGAGATTTTTCTCAAGTAACATATCTGGGTATCTGTAAAGGGCATCACCCTCTGTGTAAGGAAGCACTCCCCGTTTCCAGAGCTAAGTACTCTCTCTTCATTTACAGTACATGTCATCATTGTTTCTTGATTCTTTGTTCTTAAAAAATCCCATTTCAGTTACATCAAAACTATCCAAATATTTTAGGATTTTCAGTATTTCTATCAAGGCACCCCAAATATTTGCTTGATGTAGGTTTTGCAGTGACTGCATTGAACTGGGACAGAACTTCTGTAGGTCAGAACTGGATCATAATGAGATTGTTTGTGTAGCACAACTGTTAGAATGTCCAAAAAAGGTTGGAGTGCCTGTTTTAGACTAGCACAAGCAAAAAAAAGGCCAACATTTTTTTATATTAGAAAAAGAATATAGTTACATCTCTCCTCGAGTCAAAAAATCTAATCCAGGCTTGATAAATAAGGCATTTAGCTCCAAACAATTGTCAGTTTGATTTGTACATAAAGAAAAAGGCAAGAGAATACCATTTTCCAATTAAGATATTTTCAATAGGTTCCTTTCTGCTTTTAGTAATGCCTGTCATTTCCAAGCATGTCAGAAGGGATCATTATGAAATATTGAATAATGTTAATGAAAAAGTACAAAAAAGCCCATCTCAAATGCTTTTGTCAATAAGAATAATAACATTAACCTTTGAACCTAAATTTCATTCACCTTAAATTGGGTTACTTTATTGACTGGAGTTTTCTGACTTCAAGTAAAAGGTGACCTTCATTACAATCAGTGTTGTTTCTGTGAGAGGCGGCTTCTTTTCTTGTGCTTTAGTGACAAGGGATGTAATGAACACTAGGCAAGCCAGATTCTTCAACAAATACTTCTGACTGTTTGGAATAGAGGCCATCAACCCAGGCCAAATAGAAATATCCCTACTGTTAGAACCAAATAAAACTAAGGGCTCATTGTTTTTATTTTTTTAAATGGTTAAAGAGCACTTCAGCTTTAACTCATTACATGTAAAATACATTACAAAATGGCTATGTGCTTCACAGATACAGTGTACATTCCAGGACTTAAGGGAATGTCTTATACTTATAGACTGAAAAACTAGATCTTTTTAGTCTTGAACAGAGATGACTCCAAAGGGATCCAATACAAGTACATTTCAAAATCCTCAAAGGCATTGACAAACTCAGCTCACTGGACTTCTTTGGAATGAACAGTGAAACGCAACCCAGAAAACACAAGTGAAAACTACAGGGAAGTACATTTAAAACCGAGAACAGCAGGCAATTCTTTATCCAAAAGGTTGCAGGAGTATGGAACAAGCTTGTTGCAGCTGACACCCTGGCTGCTTTCAAGGAAACGGTTACATAAGATCCTTGAATCATCAAGCTACTAACTACTAAATAAACTGGATGAGCTGAAATGCTTCCTCGGTTGTAACTCCTTCTTATATTCCTACTGTAAATGCTTCAAGTTATAATTAAAACAGTTTATGTCCTTTCTCCGTACTCAAATTCGAACAGTGTGGCATCATACAGCACAATTAAACTTGCAGTGCGCTAACAAGATACAGTACGTGGTTCTGTGTTTGGTGTCTAAAGCGGATTTTAAGACCTTAAGCCATAAAATTTGATAACAGACCAGAGAAAGTCATTCATCTCATTGTGTTCATTTAATTTAGTAGCTCAACCCCAAATCACCTGATACCAGTGGATCAGTTTTAAGAACATCCCCCCATGTTCTGACGAATGGCTCTCCCTGTATGAAGGCGTGTTCCTCTTGTTGCTGTGCTTTATTTCCCTCGGGTGCTTTGCTTCATTGTGGTGCTGGACCATGGTTAATTCATGGATCAGAGATGGGATTTTGTCACACAAGCCCCTTTGTGGGTTAGAAGACATGATTGTAAGATGACTGCTGGCCGGAAAGCACCTCAGGTGAGCACAGGGTGAAGAAACATACTGCTTAAAGCAAATAGTGACAGCGAGGGAATAGAGAAGCTTGCCAGCAAGGCCAAAGAAGGTTACATTAGAAACAAATGACTGGAAAATACAGTACAGCAGTCCCAACAGCACCAGAGTCCAGACAAACACTGCTGTCGGAATGACACTCTCATATGTAGTTCTTTACAGGCACAAATATGGCTGTCACTGCCTTCGGAGACTGGGTTGTAAGGAGCTCATTCCATTGCTGAAAGGAATTGTCTTCTAAAATAAGCTAGCGGAATAGAGAAGGGAAAATGTGTGCTTTTTTGGTTTAATAGTATATTTTCTTGAAATGTCGGGGGCAGATTGGTGGTGTTGATGTGTGCGTAGGTGTACGTGATATCTCTTTTTAGGAAAACATTTGTTCTGTGGTTCAGTGCAAATGAGTAAGATCCGTTTCTCCACTTGTCCTCTTCAGGAACTCTACACGGTTTGTGACAATGTTTTGCAGATTTAATGCATTACCTTTGTACAGTATGTAAGGCCAGGAAACGAAAGACACACACCTACAATAAACACATGAGCCAAGAGTGATTTGAAGCCATCTAGGGACACAATACTGTAGCCCCGGCCTGTGGGACCGAGTCCCTGCTGTTACCTTACTAACATTACAGGTTGATTTACTTTCTTGCTGTGGACCCTTTCACCCTAAACAGTCCTCAAATTAGAAATGAACCTCAGGAAGGTGATCTCTGGTCCAAAGAAGGTAGAGGAATACCGGTCTAGAACATTTATAACACATCATGGGTAGCTTAGCGTGCTGGTTCGTGGTTCATAATGTAGGGTCGCACAAAGTTGCAGCACAGTTCAATGCAATTCTGAACTGAGTTTTGTTGCAAAAACATCCATTTCTAGAGGGGAAAAAATTGAAAAACATGCTTTGCACTCATACATTTATTACCAGCTTTTTTCCTTTTTTTCCTTAGGAGAGAGACCCTTGCTTACTTCTTACATAAAGATTTCCATACTTATTACAATGGTTATTTTTGACAACTGTTATCCCCGCCTTCCACTTACTCTGAAATGTCACACACAGCAGGCATCTATTTCCCTGCTTCAGTATGCAAGAGCAAATTTAGGATGAACCCCTCCACACACAACAAATTCTACAATTCAAGTCTGTTTGACATTTTGTTATTCTTTCTGAATGTTGCATTGCTAGCTGTTAACCACGTTGGCTTGGATGGAGCAGGCTCTCCCCTGACCCTCCTGCGCTGTTAGCTGGGGCTGTAGTGTGACTGACATTGACAGCTCTGTACTGTATAGTTACAGGTAGAACAGGAGAACATCTCTGTGCTGTAAACCTTGGGCAGGTACCCTGTCTGACATTAGCCACTATGGGAGATCTTATCACAGCCAGAGTGCTGACACAGCCCACTCAGGACCTATTATCTCTGTTCTTTGGCAAGACAAGAGCTGTTGCTGGTGGAGCCACAATTGTGCGTTAATATATTAAGCAGATGGGATCCCTTCGTGTTCCAGCGTGTTGTAGTAATGTTGTAGGGTGTTTACACAGCTCAACACCAGGATCTCTGTTAAGAAACAAGCCATTGTGGATTTAATTGTGGTGGTGTCCAGTTAGACATCGGCCAAGAAGCAGTAGAGGAGCTCTTTGAGCAGGAATGCAGAGTCTTCCCGTACAGGTGCTTTCAGAAAGGAGAAAAGAAAACTCACAATTCTGTAAAACAATTTAGTCACAATCCTGTCTGCCCTGTGGAGCTCCATGCTCAGGGAAAATTTGCCATTTAACTTTTGCCTTGCTTCTCAACCATGTCCAAGCTTGTCTTACTTTGGGCGCTCTTAATTCGAGGAAGTTGATCTGTTTTAGAGGCATAATGTGTTAACAAGCTAATCCTGTTAATAAAGCTTTTAATCTCATTGGGCTTCGTTTAGCAGTTTAAACAGGAACAGACCATAATATGATTGTTATGGCTAAATTTATAAACCCACAGTTAGCCATGCTAATAAAGAAAGCAGAGCAACTCCCACTGAGAGATGTGCCAGAGGTACAGTATGTATTATTTATGTAATTTAAGGGAAATTACTGTCAATAAACGAAACCTTGGTGTCCTTGAAGGCTTCTTACAGTGTATCATGTTTTTTCTTCTGTGCTCTTATGTGGAGCTTGTTAAATCCTTCTCAGAAAACCACTCGAGTCTATGACTTGAGCTAAATCAGGCTGGAGATTTCATTATTGCGATAAAGAAAGGACAGATGCAGTCAGTAGCTCACCTCTCACTCACTTTCTCAACAACAGCAAAAGGCTTTTATTTTTGGAGATGAGCAAAATTTCCATACAAAAATATAAATTTCTATGATAGGTTAGTAGCAGTTTGTTGCCATATAAGGTACAAAATGAGACAGTTTGGACAGTTTACTGTGGTCAGCTTTGGGCAATCCGCCAAAGTCCCTGTTCCCACTTTATGAAGCTAAATCAGGCATAAGATGCAAAAACCATACCACCATTCATGAGACCCCGGCTGTCTGAAGCACGGAAACAAATCTCGCAGAATGTGCAGACTTAATTTTGTAACATAACACCTCAAGAAGCGTGAATGCTGAATACCTTCAGGCTGCGTGATGGGGTGGAAATAGCAGTGCTGCCTCACAGTTCCAGGCTCCTGGGTTCGATTCAGGCTTCAGGAATCTGTTTATGTGGAGTTTGCATGTTCTGTGTTCGTGCACTTGTACAGTGCTCCACTGGGCTCCCATAGTTTTGATTGGATGTTCTAAATTGTCCCTTTCGCCATGGCCCTGTCATAAATGTTTAAGCATGCTACTCTAAGAAACACACACTGTCAGAGCTAAATACTCCTAAATCATACCGTCCAGCCCACTGTCAGATGCTGGTCACTCACTGTGGGAGACTTCAACAGTGGTAGGAGTGACATAACATCAACATTCCCCTAGTACTATGACACCTGTTACACTCTCTGCCTCTAAATGATCTGACGCATGGCTCCACTGAGTCCCGTTCAGCTCCTTTCCAGCTGGAATTCGAAAGCCATCTCTCAGGCATCTCCCAGCCGTACAGTTTCTCTCCAAAAACAACACAGTCCTCTGTGCTATAATAGGCCACCTCCCTGACTGGGAATGTCTGCTGGGAATTCTAGAGATTGGTATTGCTCTGATAATCACTTTACTACATGGCTTGTTACACTGGCGAGCAAGGACTGCGGCAGTGACCTGAGCTGATTCATTCCAGTCTAAAAACTGGGGGAAAACCTGAGTGTTTTGTTGAAGCGGAGTGAAATGGAATGGGTGTAAGAACAAGACAGACAAGTAAAGAACAGGCAGGGAAAGAGATGATCGGTCAACAGGGCAGTAAAGGGGAAGTAGCCAGCGGAAGGGACAAACACCGACACTTGAACTGTGTCTGCTGCAGTGAAGCCGTCATTCGTGATCGATAACACCTATGAAGAAAGTGGCCTCATAAAACAGTGGGAAGCAGTCTTCCAGCATGGGTGTCAGGACTGTCAGGAAGGCATTTTAACCAAAATTTATAATTGCCTTTTTTGTTTGTTATAGGGATTTTAGTATTGATCAGCTAGGAGTGCATGAATGATCAATGAAGCCCGTGTCCTCAGTTCATTAGGTGAAGCCATTGGTCATTGAAACATAGATCAAAAGTTAATGCTCAAAGTGCTGGCTTTCTCTTAGTCATTGTAACATTTTAACAAAACACTGCAGCCTAATGAGCTCTCTAGTTCTTTTCATTTACTGTACATCCTGTGCTTGGATATTCATGTCTGAGAGTCCACCTGAACTGAACAATTTTGTCAAATTTGGAACGATCCAATTCTTCTTGTAACATTGTGATGTCATATTTCAGCATCTTGTTTATACCTTTGATGGATCTGTTTTGTAGATCATTAGGAAACGAGCCTGTTTGTGCACTGCAGTTAATGACCACTTAATCTTCCGTTTAGCTGATTATTTGATTCTAAGCTTTTCTCTCCTTACGTTCGGTTTAATCTTCATGACCATGAATACGTTGACAGGGTGAATGGAATGACCTGAAAATTCAGCATTGGCAATTATCTTTTCTGGTTTATAGTCAATTTTGATTTAGCGCTTAGTCGCCAATCAATTTTGCTTAGTGCTAAAACTCCAGAGCCATACACCTGTGTTCTCTTCTCGGGTCTGTGCATCTCTGGATACTCTCTGTCACGCCAAATAAGGTTCCATTATGCCTTACAGGGAAAGCTGGCACTGATTTGATGAGTGGTGTGCCTCTCTCACTGATGACACTGCAAGATGACACTTACAGGCTCCCAGCAGGGGTCACTGTTGCTCAGTAAACTGGGGACAAGCTGGCAAACTCATTATATTGATCCTGACCACCACTGATCAAAAATACAGGCCAATTTCAACCTGGCAACATCCAGAGCATGGGAGGGCATTTCTACTCTGAGAACCTTGAGTGGTTGAGACAGCTGAGACCTCTCTCTTTCTCAGACTTAGGTCTGCATTAGATTTGATCCATCCACCCACTGTAAGTTTAAATTACAGAAGCTGATGCCAGGTATCTACACCACAAAAGGAAAAAGGATCTGCCAAAGTAGATTTCACCAACTAGTGCTGCTTTTTCCTTTGTAATTACAGAACGGGTGGAAGATTCGATTCCAATAGTCCCGGCAGAAAGCAGTTACGGAGACAGTTAAAGAAGACATTTTAGATTTTTTTTTAGATGAAGATAATATACTGCATATATAGAGAGAAGTATGTATGCTGAAGTATATAGACACTGAATAAATATGAGTAGATTAATAGAATATGCTGAAAATGTTTTCAAAACAGGGAGGCAAAAATAAAAATGTATTCCTATTTTATTCCATAGTTGATGGACATAAATGAAGTAGATAAATGTCGTCGTGTGTAGTACAAAATTAAAGTGAAATTAAGGTGTTTATTTGTGCTTTTACACACGTACTCATGGTCGGACAAAAAACAACATGGGGTATTTGAAATTCAGAGGAATTAATCCCTTTTAATTTTTTAGAGGCTGAAATTATGTTCTAAATCTCTCCTAGGTCCTTAATGGGCAATTTCAGGTATGTGCCTAATAGATACTATTGTGTGATTAACATTTTAGTTTTTTTTTTACATTTGCCTTTTTGATTTTAAATGACAACACTGATTATAATTTGGAGACTTTCTGCTGTTGTAGAGATCTGGCTAATTATAGTGATTGGCAGGTTTTTTAAAATGACAAAGCATCCCCTTAAGTGGATGAAATGCATGTAATAATAAGTTTAGGCTTAATCCATTTTAATAGCTCATTCTGTATGCTGCAAGAGCTTCCAAACTGTAGAGTGCTGTTATGTTTCTGCCCGTACTGCATGTTCGGAAGAAATTATGCAGTTTTTCTGTCAAGCAAATATTTAATATTCTGTTATACTTCATGGCAGGGTTCTTGTGAACTGAGACCGGCCTCAAATGCTAGATGGAAATGATGGGAACTTTCTCTGACAAAATCAGACAAGTTCAAGGGTGATTATAAAGACAGACAGCTGCATTATGGAAACTGTGTACTGTGAAACAGCAACATTTTTAGCATATGCTGATAGGACCATGGGAGAAACAATCCATGGGTAATGACTGTTCAAACTGGAATCCTGTGTTATCTCCATGTGACCACTCTTCCTGTCCATAATGTCCATGCATACACTGATGAAAGCCAATAGGATAGTGCCCCCTGCTGCACACTGCTCCCCGTTGTTCCCTGAATTTGAGCAAATCATCTATCCAACAGGTTTCTAACCATTCTGTCCAATACAGGATCATGGGGGAGTTGGAGCAACAGCAAGCAACAAGCACAAGGCAGGATACACCCTGGCCGGGATGCCAGTCCATCACAGGTCACACAGTCACTCACATTCACCAGGGCCAGTTATACCAGAAGCCAATGAACCGACCAGTACATGTACAGTATGTCTTTGGACTGTGGGAAGAAACCAGAGCACCCAGAGGAAAACCCAGATGAAAACAGGAAGTACAGTACATATAAAGTCTGTGTCGTTGAGTGAACTAGTTGAAGTTTAATTCTTGTAATGATAAATGCTGTCATATGACGGCCCTGTGAGTTCATCCCAAACTCATTTTGTAGAATTATTATTTCCAGTGATATCTGACCTCCGGAGCTCAACCTGCTTTTTATGTCTGTAACGTGGGAGTCTGTATTGCTTGAGCCCCTGTAGAGAACAGACCTCTGAGAGGCTTCTCTGATGGATTTGTGAGCTCAGATATTACGTCTGGAGGACCATTTTAGGCACATAGCATTCTTTTTAGAGCACAGGCTCCTGTTCTCATTATTAATCTGCTTGTTGTTGCATCCTACTTTAATTCACCTAAGAGGCACAATGGACATGCCGGCTTAGTCTCTAACGAGCGAAAGATTTAAAAGACCTGCCAACTCTGCATGGCCGGTCTCTTCAGAACCAGGGTTTCGAGCACTGTCATCCTGTCACCAAAAAAAAACTTGTTTCATACAGCAGGAGAGGCATACGGAGGACAGAATTTCCTACGTTTCGTCTCCAAGCATAATCATTTGCTTCTGTATGCAAAGTCTCGATCAGCCGTAGCAGAAAAACAAGCTGTCATCTTAACATTTCACTGTGTACATAATGTAGGTGTTAATTTGCAGAGTATCATTTCCCATGAAACTTTCTCTTTTACTTTTGGGGGGGGGGGAGCTTATAGTATCCAAGTATGAGGAAAATTCACCCCTGTGTTTTCAGTGTTAATAGTTTTGCTGTAAAATACAAAAAATCAGACTCGGTTTGTGTAAAATCTTTTGACTTACTAAATTTCCACAAATCATCAGAGGAATAGAGAATTGCCATTTGTGCAGCTGTTGCTCACTACACGAACACAGACATGACACTCGCTGACTTCGTTTAATTAAAGCCTGCCTTGTTCTCTTCCAAGAGCATGGCACCACCAGCGTCTGTGCTCCTGCTGCTGCTGATCTGTGCTCTGAAAAGGCTGTTTGATCTGCTGCAGGGATAAGGCACGTGGAGGATAACGGTTGAGTGGCCTGAGTCTGGCGCAAGGCACGGAGCAAATGTGGACTCGATATTTCAAATGCCTTCATCTCAAGCAGCTGCGTAAATGTAGGAGTGAGGTTTCTGCAGACCTTCCCCCATACCTCTCCATGGGTCCGGTTGTTGAGTAGCGGAACCCAATCTGACCCGACCCAGACTGGAACTGTTTTCAGAGCTGTTGTCGAGGAGTCCGCTGGGATCTGTGCAGGTTGTTGTGATTCCGTGGATGGAGTGTTTCTCCACCGACTTCCTGCAGTTTAGTGGATCCAGATGGTGGGATCAGTTTGACTTCGGGATTTCCAGTTTAGCTGGCAGGTGTCCCTGCTCTCACATTCATGACCCGTCTGCTCTAAAGAATGGACGCACTTCCTGTGTCTGAAACACATGGAAAGCGAGAGCCATACATTTCCACTGATTTTCTGTTCCTTGTTTACATGCAGTAACTATTTCAGCGAGGAAAAATCAAAGAAGGAGGATCTGATTGTGAGTGACAAAGGGGGTGAGGTGTTCCATCTGCATTGCACTTTGGAAATGACAGTAGTTATTGTTGCACTGCTTAACTTAATTAGCATGCCATGACATGATTCCAGTATTTGTATGGAGTAAAAGGTTTCTTCTGACAAGCTCTCCAAAGCAGGTTGTAACAAGAAGATCCTGATCTCACACATTGTATTTAAAAAATCTGCAAAAGACGCTTTTATTATTGTGCTTTGAATTGCTGTTATTGTGTGTTTTGGATTATAATGTACATATGTAGCTATTGTCTGCTGTTTAACCATTGCATTATTTTTTTGGTTATGTGATTTCTGAATAAGGGAAGTACTGTATTTATTGCATGGTGCGTTGGAACACTTGCCATGAAAAATGCTTTAAAAATGAATACTTTGATTGATTGACTGGATGTTAATTATTTACAAGTATCGCCAGACTTTTGTGCTCCAGATTCCAGGAGGGAACAATTTAACAGCTCAGCTCTGATCTGTAAACAGGAAGTAAAATAGGGGAAATGTGCAGCTGAACTGTGAGTGGCCCAGAGGGCCCTGAAGGTTAAAGGTCAGCACAACATTATTTACTGATCTTCTGGAAAAACAATCCCTTGTTGCCTGATCTATGCTATCATCTTACAACTTAACAGAGCTCAGAGTGCAGCCTTTTTCATATTTACTCATACAGCCTACATGTTAGCAGGAAAATCTTTCAGCTTTCTCACTGCAGCTGGGAAAAGGATTAGACCTGGTGTGGGCAGAAGCAAGCAGGAAAGGTTACCCTTATACACAGAGGAGGAGGTGGGGTTGTGGAAATGTTTTAGTTTTGTTTCCTTCAAATGATGGAAAAAAGCTCAGAATGTAAAAGAACCCCTGAGGACCCAAAGAACAACACAGGCGAGGGATTTTTCAGGTCTACAAATCAATTTCTTTTCGAATAGTTGGCTCACAATGAAAAATCTTGTTTTTATATAAGCAGTGTTCAAACAAGCAATCTTGTGCAGTAGGAACTAAGTCAACTGATGTACAGTACATGGCTTTCAGACATGACTCCCTAGTCCCCATGAGCACTCTGACAGACAGTGAGATGTATAAAACATTTTTAAAAAATCAAACAACCCCCTCCCAACGTTCTACATAATAAACTGAGCTGGAAACAGACATTTACTGTGAAACAAATCAGCGTGAATTACTAGAGGGGGGAAAAGCAACATTCAGGACAGTTCAAGATTCTTCACTCACAGCTGATGTCCCTGGTGTAGACTTTGTGAGCAGGCATTTCTCACTGTGAATTACTCTGTTTATTCAGATCTTCCACATGGGTCGCAGAGATATTTATCTGCCCGTGAAATTGTTATGCTAAGTAATCCCCCTGTGAAGCAGTTTGCAGCCGGTTGTTGGGATAAAACTCCCATTTTTATGTTGAAATAATGGCTGGGTTTTGAGCCTTACAGCTCGTGAAAAGCTTGCATGTTAAATCTGGCAGGCTCGATGGTACATCTTATCCGGGCATAGCCTGGCCATTGAGAATCAAATGAGATTCTCGCCCTGAAGTGTTTTTGTTTTATTAAAATGAACCAGGACTTTGAACAAAGCAAAGTCAGCCAAAGGGATTGTAATATAGAAAACTTCAGAGTGGTGGAGGTGTGTGTGTGTGTTGGGTGAGGGTGGGGCGGGTGAAGTACTGTAGAGTTGTTTTAGAAAAAAATCATAGTGTTTCATAGTCTGTTTCACAGATTGGTTACCTTTTCCCTTTTTGGAGCTAAATTCAGTAAGGAGATACTTACAGTAATTCACCAGGATTGTGATTTTAGTCATTATGACATCTTGAGACATACCGGGGCTTCCTGCTTAGCTGGGAGCCATCTTTAAAAGTTTTTTTCCACCACCTGAACCTGGTTTGACCTGTATCTGGGCCAGACAAAGAGGAAGGTTCTCATGCTTGGAATGCTAACAGCCTAGGAAATCAAAATTCGGCAGAGATCCCCAATTACCATCCTGGAGAGATGCTGTGTCTACTGGAATTTTGTTCAACTGGGTTCGTAGCACATTGAGTCACATCCATTAGTGCCTTAATTCCACCAGTTTAACAGCATCTCCCAGTGCTTAAATGAAACCTGGAAAACCTGCGGACACATCCTGCCTCCAGGCCAGGATTGGGGACCCCTGCTGAAGGAACATGGGGTGAATGTACTGTGCAAAACCTACAAGTTGTTTTCTTTTTGAATCTGTGTTTTCAAGTCCCCTCATAATGTCCTATCTTCAGAACTAAACGTGTTGAGTTGTTTTAACCTGTTAGTGCAATTCCTTTAAGGACAGTCAACTGTGTTACATTTCTTTAAACAGGTTCCTGAGCAGTAATAGTATTTTTTGTAATATGAACACAAAAGATTGAATCGAGTTCTAAATAAGGTGTTTCTAGCCAGTGTATTTTACAATGTCAACCAATTCTAAACCAGATTCCACAATTACACTTTGTCAAAATGAGGCTTTTTGCCTCCACCTGTGAAATCACCTGGAAAGTGAAGATCAGTGGCCTTTACAAACTGTCTGGCCTCTGAGAGCTTTGATCAGCACCCAGATTGAAATGTGTGACTGGGCCCAGCTCTTCTTTCACTTGTGTAAGGCTGAAAGAGCAGCAGTTAGAATCTGCACTCCTTTTTATGGCTCAGCTTGGGGAGAAGCTGAATGGATTGTTGTTGCATCTTTTCTGACATTTCACTGTTTGCAGTGTTTTTAGCTCTTTGGTCAGACTGACCACAGCTAGATGCGAGAATTTCAGTTTCTATAGGTAGTGCCTGTACCTAATCAAATAATCATATTTATCCATTGATTCTTCATATGAACTTGCTAATATTTCAGTAGCAGTCGGATCCACTCAAGAGCCTGTGGGGAAATTGCAGTGAACATTTGAATCTTAGCAAAGACAAGTGAGTTTCCCCAGTGAATGAATGAAAAAGCCGCCACCACAACCAAAGGGTCAGGAGAGTGTTTGTGCTTGATTCATGTCGCCATGACTAACTTCCATTGTCCCCAGCAAAGATCTGTGCTCTCAAGCCTGATTGTTATTCATTCAAGCAGAGGTACTGCCCTTTCCAATATGTTACACACCTCCACACCACACTGCTCTTATAAAACAAACACCCTTCCCCAGACACAGTGGAATTGCTGGCCTCATTTACAGCTGGCCCAAGGCCATTACATGTACATCAGCCATGAGTGTGGTCATCTGCATCAGGCCCTGTATGACGTATGAGGTTCCACCAACATCCATCCATTTTCTAACTGCTTCATCCAATTCAGGGCCGCTGGGAAGCTAGAGACTATCCTGGCAAGCAATGGGCACAAGGCAGGGTACCAGTATGTCTTCGGACTGGGGGAGGAAACCAGAGCACCCGGAAAAAACCCACACAAACATGGGGAGAACTTACAAGCTCTACACAGACAGCACCCCAGGAATCAAACCTAGGGCCCCAGTGCTGTGAGGCAGCAATGTTAGCCAATGCAGCACCATGCCACCTTGCCTCATTTGTAGTGTTGTGGTATTTGTGTGTGTTATTTTACTTTTGGTGTTGTGCTGTAATTATAGAAATTCAAAGACAAGGCTGCTTATTTATATAATGGAGATACTGTGGAGGGAGGGCAAAGAAAACCACTGAGATATTTGTGTCAATGAGTTCAGACATGCTCACATAAAAATTTGTAAAAGCATCTATTTAAGGAAATGGATGGTATGATGAAAGTGATACGATATGTGTGCAGAGTAAATTGGTTCTAGCTTCACAGTTAATCATTGTATATTTTCCATATTGGAAGCACAGTTCCCCCCACCTGCTCACCCACCTCTGGATATAAGCAGGTGACACCCCCTCTCAGAGCCCTGTTTCACATTCCCAGATCATAAAAACCTGGATTTTAGGTTCAAGGGGGGGCAGGGGGATTGTGTCTCTGAGCTAAAAGTACTGGTCTTTCTTTGTACACTGCCAATACTTAACGCTCAGTGTCAAGTTTCTTAATGAGAGGAAAAAAGTCCCCAGAGACTATTTGGAATTCAGTCTAGAGATTGTAGTTCTGGATTGCGGCCAACCATTTTCATTAAAGCCGGCTGCGGAGCAGAATGTGAATCAGTGTAAACATGCAGTGCTACTGTGGAGAGACACCTTTGTACTCCTGTCTGTGAAGAGCAGAGAGGTATCTGTAGACTTTTCAGTCTGCAGCTTACAGACACAATGCACCTGCAGCATTTGATGTATGTACGGACGTTTCTGCTCACAATGCATCTGTTCTGTGTAGAACATCTTCAGATGCGTGCTCTGAAGGGAAAATATCCTTTGCCCTTTTCATACCTCAGCCAGAAAGTGTTCCAAATAAATGAAACGGGTGTTTTGACAGCCATCCTTCATCTAGACGGGGAGTGGGCCGTAATTGAGAGTAATACTCTGAGTTGTGCTGTCATCCTCCTTTTGCTCGTTTTTTTAGTTCTGTCTAATGGGCTGAGGTGAAACTCTCCCTACAAGGGAATGCAGGGAAATTGCAGTGAACCTTTGAATCTGAGCAAAGGCTCCAGCAGGTACAGTAAGTGAGTTCCAGTGTCCTCGAAGCTAGTGCCATGCACAGTACCAGAACACACCAGTAACATAGCCCACACAAAGACCGCCACAATTTATTTGTGTACTACAGAGTAGGGCATAATGTTTTCGTTTCTTCTCTTTAAAAGTATAACATGAACTGTACTGACTACACCGATTAATCTGGCTCCTTGTTATTGCAATGCTCTATTCAGTGCCTATAGTCCATAACAATGCCTTTGCTCTAATGATGTTGTGCTATGGAGTGCTCCTGATTTAAGTGACAAGGTTTCTTCACCTAATCTGTAGCAAGCCTCACAAGCAGAGAATATCCATCATTGTTTGGTTTGAAAGCCTTTAAAATCAGACCTTTAAACTTTTTCTTTCCTGTTTTTTACATTACATTGTGCTTTATTTTGTACAGTATAAAGCCCATTTTCTTTCACTAAACTTTTCCCTTTGCCTTCTTCCATTTATTGTAACGCAGTTTGCAGAGCTTCTAATGGGAAAGGGGTTATTATTACCACAGGGAAATGGAGGGACTCCCAGTCCTGAAACTCACACGTTTTCCTCCATTTAAATGTTTTCAAAGCTGCAGGCTAGTCTACAAGTGGCACTGATGAGCCTTGATGAATGTGATTTTGTAGTGTACTTGAAGCGGTTTTAACACGGACCTCCTCACAAAGGAGCACAAAATGAAAAGACCTCATGCCTGAAACTGTCGGCAGCAGGTGAAACCTGAATTCAAACTGTTGTTTCTGTGAGAGTCTGACGCGTTTCCTTAGCTGACCTTCATGTGTCAGACGTAGAGCAATCTCAAATTACATTCTCCCAAACGGGGCTGAACCGTTATCTGATACACTCCACTCTGCTCCACTAAGAAACATGACACCAACACATCCAGATGCAGCAGCTCCACAGCTGTGGGCTTCCTGAGATAAACTAGTGTTTTTAAGTTTTTATTTTAACGTGATCGTACTTTCATTTACTCATCAGTACGCCTGAAGTCCGAGGTCTGTGTACTGTCAGATCCTTAATGACTTCTGCCATTGATTTCCTTGGGGGCGTCTTTAAGACAACTTGATTTTCCAATCACGTTAAGCAAGCCGTTGTTTTATGTACCGGTGATTTAGCTAAATACCCAAGAGACACTGCCTTCAAATGATTAAGTATTAACATGTTCTACTGCCAGGCTGCTCTGGAGGAGAGATCAAGCTATCCCTGTTTCTAGCTCGTGGCAATGTTGTTTGAACAGTTTGGAGGGGGCAATGGGCTTGTCGTTTCTCTTTTTCTACAGGAGGAAAACACAGGTGAAGCCATTTCAAATGTGATTCTTGTGCGGTGCGCTTGAATCAAATCCACAACTAAAGGATTAGATTAACATGCAGTGTTTTATGGGTTTTCAAAACACTGTTTTACTATGCTACCTACAGTATGGTTGAGGTTTGTTCTTTAGTGCCAGTAACAGGCAAAATGAAAGCGTGCATTCTTAAAACATTTTTGTTTTTCATTCGGGTTTAAGGAGGTGCCACCTCAATCAATGGTTTTCCTAAGGTTTGCAATGTGTTATTAATTATAAGAATTATTCTAAATCTGTCTTCATGGTAAATGATGAAATGGACAGGAAGAACAATCTTTTTTCATTCTTCTTGAAATGAGCATAAAGCACAAAATAAAAGAGACACAAACACTGTGTAATCTGTAGAGGCCAATCACCAGCCTAGATGGAGCTAGAACTCATAGTATATCTAGAACAGTCTGTCAAGGATGAACAATGTAAATTTCTCAGGAAAGCTAATTACTGTGTTTTACACAGTTCAACTGCAGCTACCAGCAATACCAGCACCTATTGCTGTGATTTTAATAGAACTAGTCAATTTTAATGACCGAGAAAAGGATGGCAGATGGAATAATTTAGCACTAGACCAGTTTTTCTTTTACTCAGAAACCTTGCCGAATAGAGTTTAGCTTTAACAGTAGCTTTGAAAGTGTGCAGAGCATTATCATACAGCAGGGTCAATTAAAAGAGTCCTTTCAGGTTTTAGAGGAACACATAATTCCACGGTTGCAAGTGGACATTCTGTGCTGTTTCCACTTGCGTTTCTCTCTTCAGAGCATGTGGTGGTGTAGAACCTGGAGTTCATTGTAAATTTACGAAGATGGACATCATTGCATGTGACATTTCAGGAATAACTGAAAGGCAGGGATAGCCTTGTCAAAAATAACCATTGTGCCATGTGTGGAAAAATTCTTACCGTTCCATTTTCCAACTGCTTCATCCATCCATGCTGTGATGTACTGTAGAGCAAGTGGTCATACGATACTGGATGGATTTTTGCAACTTTCTTACAGTGTTGCCTCAGCTGCACTGTGGTTCCCTTTGGCATTCTTCTGGGCTTTGCACTGGACCACAAAAATACAGTACCAAGATTTAAAATAAGCTCCTTTCAAAATGTTTCTTATTTTATTTTGCGGCCCATATGTCACATAGTGAAGGCAAGTTAAACTGCAGCAAAAGCTCCATAGTGGTGAAACTCGTAACAGTGCAAAACTACAGTGTAAAGCTCAGTGGCAGAAATTAAGGAAGGAGGCAAAAAGTGCTTTCTTACAAGCGGGAAAGTGAGCATTGAGAATTGGCACAAGACAGAAAAACATCTTCGGGCTTAGAACACAGTGACCTGTAAACACATGACAGTGATTGTTTTTTTTTCTTACAATAAAGGAAAGAGAAACTGCAGTTTTCACAATTCGGCCTTTTTTTAATTGAAAAATGGGGATATGCTGTACAGTATGTGTGGCTCGATAGATGAACAGCTTCATTTCTATCCAAAACTGGCTGTTCAGCAGGCAGAAGAGGCGTTAATTAGATAAAGATGACTTGGACCGTTTTTCTGAACTTGGAAGCATATCAAACTTTGATCATTACCACACATTAAAATGATAGAGTTTTAAGTAGTCAGTGTGGAACAAAGGCCTCTGCAGAAGAGCAGAATTAGTTATTCAGTATGCCATCTTACACAAAGACCAAATTGGATTTGAATAACTATAATGTCTGCTTCATGCAAGCTCATGTAAGTTATTTTTTGTGTGGCTGTGCAGTGGCTAGGTTTGATAATTGTATCAATCTCCTACTCAAATTGACAACCAGGTAGAACTGGAAACTGGTATCTGAATGTTAATTTCAAAGCAACCTGTGAGGAACAAATACTGTAACTACCTTCAACTTCCTTAGAAATGTAGGTTTTGTCTCTCAAGATTAATTAAAGTGCTCATGTCTAGATGACATTTGGTTATTAGCCTTTGATTTCTCCATAGTTCATTGAAGAGAGCAAATTTGATCCTATAGTACACTTTTTCTAGTATCTATAAGTACAGGTATGTGGCAAAACTACAGTAGTACAGTTTAACACATTTATATAAACAGGAGCAAAGGTTTCCATTAATTGGGTGATCTTCCTGAAATCGGCACAGCCACCAAGATAATCAACACATATATTTACTTGTTTAGCCAAACCACTCCTGAAAGCATAGCGATTAAGGTACTTTCTTGTCTGTGAGAATGCTTGAGGGAAATGCCTTTTTTAAACATTTTTATTTATTCAATGTACTCTAAGAGATGCTCTCACCCATGCTGAAAGGTGTTTTATGTTCAGAAAGCTGCAACTTTCTGCGACTCAGGTGGGATTGTTTATTCCAGAATTTAAGAGGCTTCTTTCAGGCTAGAGACTGGAAGCTCTTAATAGTACCCTGTTGTGTTGTAGGCCAGTTTTGGTAAGAATGATTGAACAGGCTGCTCCTTTCCCCCAAGGTGGGTCCTAATAGCACTTTAACTGTTATCTTTGAAAGCAGCTATCGATCTCCATAAATTAAATTTTGCGTTTCTAGGCAGACAACTATTTACCGATGTATTTTTCTTATCACATTAACACATTAAGAAAGTGCACTTCATGAAGTTATTGTCATGGCACACTAGATGATCCAAGGCCCTGGAGGACTTCTTAATCCTTTTATTTCTGGAGGCTACTGGATGGTTGAGTTCTCCTCTGATCCAAAGCATGATGTTCAAGTCGATTTGATTCAAGTCGTTCAAGTTCTTTTTTGAGATTTCCCATATCAAAAGCACAGCCAGATTGGGGCCATATGGGGTGGTCTGGCAGCAGGAAGATTACAGAGCAGGAGACTGGTGTGGTTTCAGCAGTGGACAGACCCACACCGACCAAGACAAGAAACAGCCTGAAAGATTCTAAGCATTTGTTCTGAGATACAGTCTTGGCTGTAATTAAATGCATCAGTTGGCCTGATACAGAATAGAATTTGTACAAACGCAGGATTGAGATTCTGATTCCGAGTTTGAGTCTGGGCCATGTCACACTAGCGGACTGTGACTGAGATTCTCGCGGATGTGGTGCACGATTGGCTGAGTGCCTCTGAGGGGGAGGGTGGGATTAGACAGGGCTCTTTCAGAGGCGCAGAGACCCTTCATGTGTTGCCCATGGCACGGTAAATGATAATCCAAGGGAAGGTGGGCAGGTCTGAGGATAATGGTTTTGATTTCTCATTCCCCCCTGTGTGCAGGTAGTCGTTCATAGCTGAGAGACGACATGTGAAAAACACACAATTAGCTATTACAAATGAGGTGAGTATAGCAAAGGAAAACTAAATAAATAGCAATCAAATGCATCTACAGTACCTCATCTAAGCAAAATTAAATCATACAGTAACTTGAATTCAAAACTTATGATGGTTAGGAGATGTACCTCCAGCTGTGGATGGAGTGATGGCAATTTCTTTGGAAAGGGAAAGAGTAGAGTGACTGGATGACATTTTTGATAGCTGATGAGTACATCTCCCGCAAAAGTCATAAACACTGAAATAAGAATCAAGCTTGATTTTTTTTTTTAATTTAGGAAAAACCTTGGCTCTTGTAAGATTTAAGCCCACGCACGGAACCTGTGTACATATGTATAGTGTGTGAGCAGGATTAAAATGGCTGGTGTTTTTAGAGGAAAAACACAGGCTTATGTGATTGTAGGAGACCCTGGCTGCCTCCCAGCATGAGCTGCTACCCAGCATGTCTAGTTCTCTATCGTATATGTAGGTAACTGGGAGTGGGCAGATTTTCAACAAGAGAAAAAAGTTCTATAGGGAAGAGACTAATCCCCTGGTATTGACCATCGGAACAATAACACCTAAAAAGGGAGGTAGAAAATATTTTTTTTTCCAAGTGTTGATTCTCATTACAAGGATTTGGAGACAATTGTCAATTTGGAATCTTATAATAAGGTGCCAATGGCTTATGGCATATGGATTGCTGTGCTTAAGAGATTAAAATTCAAACACATTTGGATGAGCAAAACTCATTTAATCAGTAGATCTGGATGAAGTAGCTGAATTTATGCATCATTTTCAGATTTTGAATATATACTGCACAGTGATTATTTTATGTTCCTGTCTTGACTTGCATTTTTCAATTGAAAATTACTCCCACTTTTAAATTGCACAGGTACTCTATCTGAAGCTCTGTCATTTCATGTCAGCAGAAAGGGAACAGAGTGATATTTAGTTTTGCGTATTTGTTATGTTGCTTACACAGCTGCATAACTGGATACTGCACTAATCTGCCAGTGGCATTAAAAAATTAATTAGCGAAGCGATACCTCCGGCTCCAATTAATCATTGTTATCTATTTACATGAATCCAGATCAAAGTGAAATGCATCTGGTTATCACTGGGTAGTTTAAAAGAGCTTGACTCAATGTGTAATGAAAGCGACCAGTCCATGCCTGTTTGTGCAGTATAAAAGTGTAGGCTCTTTGAACTGCAATGTGGACAAGAAAATAATTTAATGTCAACTTTCCAAGCATTTCTGTTCATCTCAGCTTTAATCATCAGTTCCTTGCAGTACATAGTACTTGCTTATGTGCACTTTACCTGGAGGTGGTTCATGGAGCTTGAAAGAATTCGCAAAGAATAATGCTAGGATATATTTAATGTGGACAGGACTTTTAATTTTCTTTCATTCTGAATATTGCCTAACCTATCTTTGCAACAGTCATCAATGCTCCTGCTAAACCACAATTAGGAGATCTCTCCTTACAGCAATGCTCTGAGGAGCTCCAGGCACAATATTGCGCTTACAATTGTGATATTGCCACCCATGCAGAACACGCTAAATATTAAACTGACTTTACCTCATTTGAAATGAATGGTCTCTCAATAAATGTCAATTTAAAAAAATGTAGTTTTTTTGCTTTTGCTTTGTGACTTAATGCAAATGTCAAGACTGCAACCCAACACCTAGCACAAAACAGAACTAACACCAACAACTTAGCGTGGGCCTATGTGCTCAACGAGGCCTGTGACAGCTGGTGTTTGTAATACAGGTGCACAGAGAATTGCAAAGATGATTCCAGGAGGGCTTGGACAGCAGACCCTCTTTATTGTTCTAGTAATGTACTGTATGCGAATGGTCAGTCAGAACTGTGATTCCCCGAGCAGGAGCCTGCAGTAGAGTGCGTTCCTCTTGGGTCAGCTTGATTTGCCCTGGGTATACTTTAAGAGTGGATCGATGACAGGACAGAGAGCCAGGGCACCAGGGAGCATGCAGAGTTGTCAGTGAGGGTCACATCACTCATCCAGTCAGTGTGAAGTCTACTAGAAAGCAGTGTCGGAAATGTCAAGGGAAATGCATCGTGGAGGGAAATATCCACAGTTTTCCCCCATTGTGATACAGTGATATCAAAGACAGATGTTCTATTAGTTAGTTAACAATGATCAATCGTCCACTGGAAGAGATGTGAAAGAATTGTAAGTGGGAAATTTGTTTTTTGGAAGAAAAGCAAATACTGTATACAGTAGTAGTGTGTTGAAAGAAAAGGGGGTGGTTATAAAGATACATCTTATAAGGAGGATTGTGATTTGTACACTTAAGTGAACATCCAGGTGCATTGTTTGGACACTTCAGAGCTGTAGCTGTACAATTCCAGACAAGGGCCAGTTAGTCCTACAACCCTCAGCCTACACTGTCTTTGATAGGCAGTCATTATGACAACATTCTGTATCTCTTTCACGCCCCTTTAGCTTCTTAATTTCCCATTTGAAATTGTATTATTTAGAGTCCAGTTCACAGATAAATCATGGCTTTGTTGATAGTGAATGGATTTAATTGGGCCTATTATGCTTTAAACAATTTTGTTCAGAGTACTCAAATGTTATCTTAGGGGTTCTCAATGAAAAAAAAAATAACACAGGATTTATCAGTCCAATCCAGTTTTCAGAGTTCTTGCTTTATATTAATTTTTTAACCCTCCCCCCCCCCCCCAAATATGGGTCTTAAGTGGGATGAGGCTTCACAGACACAATATTGGCCTTCTCATTTTTCTGCTGTGGCAACTCAAAAACATGGAATAAAAGGGTCTGACTGCTAAATATTTCAACTGACAGCGGAAAGAACTTCTTCCCTTGGTGGTGTTGCTGTGGAAACGTGTCCACTGTGTGGTGAGGAGAGGAATAAAAGAATTTTCTTTCCTCTTCATTACTACTTGCGCACCTTAGAAAACAAACACCCAGTCATGCCCAATAGAATTACAGATCTTTTGAAGTTTATTTTGCTCTCTGCCCTGAGTCATACTGTTTGATTTCACACACTGTGGCAGACTGTTTAATAACTCGGAACAAACAATTATTTTGTTGGTTTTTTTTTGAAGTCCAATAATGTAGCTGCAAATTCCTACTGTGCTCCAGACTTTTCTTATTGAATAGTGTTTCCTGAGCCCTCTTCATAATTAATGTTTGGCAAAGAGGTATTTCTGTATCTAGAACAGTCGCTGCCAAAAGTACAGTTAAGTTAAAGTGAAGCACCCCAAAAAAAGTCTCACTTTCACCTCAAAAGGAAAAGAATTCTGAAAAATAATGTTTGGTTCGCTGAAGCATATAAAAATCTCACAACATGCACAAAATGCATAAAATGAAAGAAATTAGTTTACAGCCTGAAGTTATGTAATTTTGCTACAAATTTTTACCAGTTTTTCAACCTATGGCGTCTTGAATTCAGAAGTCAGCTGTGGTTTCCTCTTTGCAGCATTAAATTTCAAGTCTACCCACAACATCCTGAGAGGATTTGTGTCTGAGGGCTCCGGCAGCCAGTCCATAACTGTAATCTTCCTTTTTATTAGAATAATTCCTTTGCAGTCTTTGCTGTTGGGATATGACTTACTGTATGTGCGAGAGATGAGGTGACCTCTTAGGGTGTCACAGCATGCATGTGGGCTTTTCTCTTTAAGGTTGACTTGTGATCTCCTTTTTTGTAAAAATCCAAGACCTTTCAAATAAACACAAATCCGATGAAAAGGTGGCATTGCAGTTAGCGCTGCTGCCTGTCTGTGCTGGTGTTCTGTATTCAGATCCTAACTGCGATTGTATGTCCTCCTGTGTTGGCATGGGTTTTCTCCTGGTGCTCTGGTCTCCTCCTAGGCATGCTGGCCAGGTTAATTGGCATCTCTGGCGTCGGGTGTCCCTAAATTGTGTGAGTGCTTGTACTGTATACCCTGCATTGAACCCAGAGAGTGGTATCATCTTTACCCTATCTCTGTCTCCAGGTTGCCACAACCCTTACCAGCAATAAGGGGCTTAATTTCTAATAGTGGATGGATGGCATTCCAGTGCAACACTTCCTCCATCCTGCACGCTACCAGCCTGTCTGAGGTTCCCATCCAAATTGTCCACCTAACAACTCCAGAAGTGAACACTAATACAGTACATTTCTTAACATTTTTTCTCTCATCCACGAACTTTGCTGAAAAGGTTTGTGTGTTTTTTTTTAAACAAATCATGGTTGGCCCTTCTGAATCTGCAGCGACCATACCTGTGCTAGATCCAGTTCTCCTCTCTTGGTTGATACTGGCCCACAGAGTGCTTGTTGCCAAATATTTTGGAGTCATTCTGCTATGCTGATGCACCATGAAAGCACAACCAGTTTGTGTTTTACATCAGTAGATTTGGGGAACATACATAGTCATTTCTGGAGACAGAAATAGTCGTCAACAGGAGACAGCTGTAATTGCCCAACCTTCGCCAGTAAGCTGCAGCTACACAGGAAGAGTGGCAGAACGTCTCACAACACAACAACACTGCCAAGATTGTGTTGATGCTGATACTATCCACCCATTTTATAACTGCTTCTTCCAATACAGGGTTGAGGGGGAGCCAGAGTCTGTCCTGGCAAGCAACAGGCACATGGCTGATGCTGACACTACCTTTGAAATATTTATATTTTTTGCAGTGTTTCATATCACCATAAACACTACCCCAGAACATGTGCATTCCTTTACAACCACTTGTGCAAATTACAGGCATGCGATCATTCATAATGGTTCATAACGAGACATACTTTCATCTGCAGTCCAAGAACACTAGAAGGTAGACTAGAGGTAAATCAGGTGAAACAGAAGGAGATTTCATTCATGGCTTGAAAGATCACATGGACTTTGCAGCTCAGTAACAGTGGGGCTGTTATGTTTGTTACATTTGACTACAATATTCTACAAGTGAAAGTTTTCAACAAGGAATAAACCCCTGCGTTAAATCAGTAATACACTTCACAACTTCTGAGGGCTCTTAGGCATGACAAATTGTGTCAACACTGTTTATCACACCTAAAATATTGTAGAAACGTCACCCTTTGAACTTTGAGTTGAATATATCGACTGACCCGCAATTTCATTTTAAATCAAAAGGAATTCTACAAAAATACAGTAGTTTGGAACAGTGAAACTTGTCTAAAGGTGTTCATTTGTGTTGCAATGGGTTTCTCAGATTCAGAAATCCTACTCCACCAACATTTTGTGTTTTAAGTGAAGATTACGTTCTAGCCCAGGTTCATAAAAGTGGGATTACACCAGTAAAACGCAGCACAAAGAAAGCACTTGTGAGGAAACGAAGACGAAGTGTTAAATGTTTTTGCTAATAGAACAGTTTTCTGGCACACAGCCTAAACAAATGCCATCACATGTCTGCTATAGCTTTACTACTGTATCATTATCAAAATGTTAAAAGTAATGTCTCCACAAAGTTGTTCTTTTTTTAGAAATATCAGGACAAAACCAGATCCAATGATAATCAATGATAATAGTCTACTACTCTTTCTGATGTTTCAGCATAGATGGGTTGTAAATTTATTTGAATGGCTGAAAGAAGGAATTGAAAAGACTGCCCTAAAGATTGGATTTTCCTGTATTTAACCAAAATGAAATTGTATCAATATGAAAGATTGCACTGATGAAACTGACATTAACGTACTGTAATGGTGCCACCTGAAGAAGGCTCCACAGCCGAAACATTGTATTTTCTTTCTTCTCTTTTCAGCATGGAATAAACCTATTACTTGTTCCATAAATATAACTTTACCATTTGTAAAGTGGGCTGTTTTAATTATAATTATACATATTCACCGTGATCAAGGAAATTGAGAGAAATCAGCAAGTTTCTTGCTGAAGTGTCCTGGTTTCAGATGATCAAAGTGTGGCGTGGGTGAGGTTACAGTAGGTCTTGAAAATGTGTAGCAGTGTCCTAAATCGTGCTCAAAGCAGATGCTGTAGTAATTCCAATGTGTGTGTGGTGAGCCTGGGTACTGAGAACCCTCCAGTGAGAGACAATTTGCTTCACCAGGTATGGACCAGTGTTGGAACTACAGAGAGCACTGCATACAAAAAACAAATACAACACAGTTTTGAAAATTAGTTCCTAAGGCAATAGCAGCATGGTGTATAAATGTGTAAGCCAGGCAAAATAATTACTTCTAAAGGAATTTATTCTTTTTTTTTCTTCCCTTACAGAATGGAGAAGCATCCTTGTTTGAAGTGAACATCCGTTACGTCGGTGGACTGCTTTCAGCATACTACCTGACAGGCGAAGAGGTAGGATTTATCGACAGCCATTATCCCAGCCATTGTTTCTGAATCAGGTCGTTTATGTCGCTGAACTATTGAAGAAGAGGAGTCAGGCTGAATTTATTGCCAATGATGTATGTCAAAGACCCCACCTCACTCACACAACCAATGCGAGCAGAGAAGTGTTAAGAGTACAGTATATTGATTATTTAAAATCTACAGTATGTTTGCATCGGCATTCCACGTGCTGTCAAAACGCTCACTGTGAATCCATTTTGAAAGAGGAGAAATGTAAAATAGGATCGTTAACATATGCATTCAGGTTTGTGCTTAATGGAAATTGATCTGGAAGTGCAGAGCATCACAGAATAAATCTTTTTGCCATGCAGTGTTAACTTGAAAATAAATGTTCTGTGACCATGTGTCTTTTGGGAAGCCCTTTGTTAAAAATGGCATTTTGTAATATTGCAAGATGTCCCACAGAGAAAGCACCAAGCCGATCCTATGGATTGCTACTGTACATGTTAAACTTCTGTGCCTGTTTGGGGTTTATTGCACAACTGGTTTGTTCTTGAGAAACATCAGAATATCGATAATACAGAATTTTGAAAAGTGGGTAACTCTCTCGCCTTGTAAAAACTATTTTTAAACAATCTCTTCTGGAATGAGAAAACAATGTGATCATTAAAGAACTGTTTTTCAAAATGGTGCCTGTCCACATTGGTGATGGAACTGGAGATGTTTCAGATGAGTCTGAACGGGAAAAGTCCTGCGTGTTTCCATTTTGGACACCGGGCTTTTAAAATAAGCTTTCTAGGAAGCTGCACAGTATTGCTTGTCTGCCTCCTGTGAAAGGTGTTTTCTGAAAAGGAGGGCTAGGCTGCAGTGATCTTTGGTTTGCTGTAGTTTGCTGGCTTGGGTTACCATCACTCTGCGTTGTACACCAGTGCACATTGTCTTCTTTCCCTGATTGAGTTATCAATGCAATTTAGTGTGCAACGATTCATCTATGCAATCTACTGTGAAAGATGTATTGATGTTCGTGAGTCCTGTTTACTGCACATGGGCTGATGATAGCCAGAGTTTGGACAATCCTACACACAAACAACCCACATTATGAAAATCATAAATCCTCAAGACTACTGTACATGACTGTAAGCCATTCAAGACTAGGCAGTTTTAAATTATGGGTCAGTGTAGTCCCATGGCACAGACACAGTGGTTAGCATTGCTGCCTCACAGTATTGGGGCCCTGTGTTCAGTTCCTGAAGTGCTATTAACATGGGGTTTGTAAATGTTTTCCCTGTTGTGTGGGTTTCCTGTGTGTGCCCAGCGATGGACTGGTGTCTCATACAAGGTGTGCCTTACCTTGTGCCCTTTGCTTGCTGGAATAGAAAATGGGTGGATTAGTCAGCGCAGTGCGGGTGAAAGGTTTATATTGATTAGTCTGGTGGGTAAAAGAAAATATTCTTGCTTTTAACTATATTACCTTTCTGAAGCATGTATTTCTGTCTGTTTCACTGTTTTTTAATGTGTTTGCAGTATATCTAGGAAAATTTAGTAACTTTATCTCAAACCAGGATCTTTGCTAATCTGATTTGTCAGTAGAGCCTCCCCGAAGTTCATTAACTCTAAGAAGCAGCAGAAAAGATGTTCTCGCGAATACACTAATTTAACACCCATATGGGCAATAGCAGTGCATTTGTGCTTTATATACAAGAATCGGGATCTGTTTTGTACAGATATTATAGTGTTATGGTGTTAACGGGGAATAAGGGCCATTGAAGTGTTGTAGGAAAAGGCCCAGTTTATTTCTTTTATGGGGTGGAGTGATGGGTTTAATGTGGTTGGGCTCTAATTAAGCCTTTTCACTATGATCATTGCCACATTGCTAGAGCATGAAATAACTACATTATCACTCTGCTGGTGATGACGTATGGATTGGACAGTCTTGAGTTGCTGTTGGACAGAAGCTGCCAGGTACTTGGCAAAAGGTTGCGGGGGAGAAGAGAGTGCGGAGGTGAGAGAGGAGGAGGGGGGGTGAAAGGCAGTCTATAGCGATAGCGGGATTAAATCTTGTGGGGGAGGCAGTCACGCAGAAACCTTCCTCATTATTCTCTCTAAGGATGAGTAAACGCACACAGAGAGACACTTCGGGGAGTTTGACAGTGCGGGCCACTGCTGCTCAGACCTATTAAGTCAGCTTCTTGAGCCGAACTGCTGACGCACAGCATCTGCAAGTCGCCGGCTTCTGAGACTCCCTCCAAGCACGAGATAGAAAGCGGAAGCAAGCCGAAGACACGGGAGGGATGCTATCCAAGATGATTTGTTGTGTTTTTGTGCTTAGTGACAGAAAACTTGGACGCCACCCCCCAACCTTCCCCTGTCTAGCTGTAGTCCCTGCAAATATTTATTTCTTAAAAGCAACTTACAAATGTGCAGTGGAGTGTGAAGTGAAATGGTACCCAGCCTGCTTATTATCTCGCTTCTGCTTCAGAAAACGCTTTAATTGTTCTGGGCTCAGAATAGAACACTTCCCTCCTGCTGTATGTACTGTACGTTGGGCCTTTTGGTGTTCATTCCTTTTAATTGTATTTTTGCATTTGGAAACTGAGGAATCCTTGGTTTCACTGTGACAATCCAAAGCTCAGCTGTTTCAACATGTTTGTTTTTTTCAGTACTTGATCCTGGTCTCTCCCTGGTTCAGAGCACACAGCTCCTGTACCCATACACTACCGAACCCCACCACTCCATGACCACTGAATCCTCTGCCATTGAAAAATTACGTGGCGGTGACTTTAGTTTCTGTAACCTGTTCAGAGGCACAGAACTAAATTAATAGAGTAGGCATTTAGGTCTTAAATGATAGAACATATCTTTACATAAAGAGTTGTGGGGGTCTGGATTAAGCTGATCAGCCAGGTTGTTATAATTTATCCTTAAGGAAACGGCCAGATGATGAAATATTTGGAATGATTAGCATATTAATATACCCTTATAAATTATACTGCTACCAATTATACACACAAATAACGTGTATTATATAGAGAATTAGCTACATTCTGCAAGTAACCCAAGCGTTAGGATTGTGATTCTGGTGATAGCTTTAGTTGAAAAGTGTTCACTGCAGGGACAGAAATGTCTAAGAGTCAGTTCATCTTCTTAAAAATGATTTTTGATTTAAAAGTTTTCATTTAGATTCCTTAAGAGCCATTTGTAAAGCATGGTCTACCTCTGGCAGATGAGTTTTGCGGTGAGACAAGTAGGAGGGGCTGCACCAACTACTTCACCTGGTACTCAGGAGCACCTGTCCAGTCAGCAGCACAGTGTGTCGGGCCTTTATGTCCTAACGTCACCACCCTGACAGAGATTTCTGCACCTGATTCAGTGGTGCTGCACAATGAGACAGAGTCAGGTTGAGACACTGCAGAGTGTTCCATGGCCCTGGCCTGGTATTGACTGTGTCTGGTCTGTAGTTATGTACTGTATGTATTAAAGCCTTACAGTGGAAGCTCTTTGCTTTGTTCATTTAGAAATCCTGGTACAATCCTGTGTCCTTGCACCCTCTCCGAAGTACAGTACCATAACTGTGAGCTTGAGCACCAAAATGAAGAGAAAGTTGCACAGGAAATGTTTTTTCTTCAAAATAATACATCCCTCCCCCCACATACATATACAGTACACACACATTCGCTATTCCACCTTCCATCTTTACATTGTGTGACTGAAACTGCCAGTCAGTAAAATCAAACCTTTCATTTTTGTATGGCTTTCCCATCACAGAGTATTTGTGATTACAGAGCTGGAGACTTGTATTCTTGGGGGTCAATATGTTAAATTCATGTGGCACCATGGACTTATTTCAAAAGTCCTTAGCCTTTTGGGGTTCCTGTAGGAATCTTCAGGGTTATTTGAACATGTGTGTGTGCTCACTCAGTCTAGGACCATGTTGTCACAAATACTGGCTTAACGTTGACCTAAAATAGGGTGTAATTGTATGTTCTAGCTAATTGTTAGAGTTGTCGAATTGCTGCAAGCCCGCCTTCTTCTTTCGCTGACCTACTTCTGCCTCCAAATATAGCTTTTGTTTGTTCATCCCAGTGAAGTTTATGCAAACATAGGTTTGGTGTGGGTGTACCAAATGAGTCCCCAGTTATTTTGTTTGTTTCTCCATTAGAAATCTGTGTTTTCATGTGCTCCGTCCCAGTGGACTGGTTGAAAACTTATGCATGGCTGTCTGGGAAGAGCTGAAGCACCTAAATGAATCATTGTTTGGTGACATCGGGATTTTAATGGATAGCTGACTTTCCCAGACAGAAGATAAACGATTAATTAGGAGAAAAAAGAAGCCCCATACAGGTTATTGTATTGCCATGTCTTGTGGTCGGATTCGGAGCCTAGGTTGATGAAGTTTAGCCTGATGTGATGATCGATATTCCTGAAAACATTTGGTGTGACCACGCTAATGGACTCTTGAAGCTAATCAATTCACAAGAAGATGGTGTAATTACCTTGTGTTGTCAGGCATTTTGGAGAGACTATTTCAGAACACGATCTGAATGTGTTCAGTCATGCATTATGTAACCATTATAGACTGTGCATCAGAGGAGGAAAGATTCTCACGTATCGTTTCTGGAAGAAATGCCCGGGTTAGTTCTTTATTATAATTAGTTTGAATATTTGAATTTTCCACTTTTTTGTTTTCATTTTTCAATTAATACTTTTCCACTTTCCTGCCTTGCGTACTGAAGGGCCCTGTTGTGTGAAATTCTTGTTGATGAGAAAGCCGGTGGATCATTGAGAATTTTATTTCGCAGCAGAACGCTGATTGCTGTGAGGACAAGAGCCTTGAGGGTCTATCAACTGCAGGATGATGGTGATCATGAGATTATTCTCACCCTCTCTGGGGATATCAGACAAATGCCCAGTGACATGAATTTTATGATCATATTTAACCTGGGGCAATGATCAAAACTTGGCATTCATGTTTGATTGCATGCCGCCATGCTGTCCCTGATCTTAGACTATTTGGTAGATGCTATTTTTCGTGATTATTCCCTTTAGTAATTCCACCAGGCTTCTGATGGTATCCCAGCATGCCTCACTTTGACTTTTACTTTCCTGGATAGTTTATTCATTGACCGTAAACCAAGGCTGTTGCTTAAATCACATCATGTCACTGACCCACTAACAGGCCAATCCCTTGATGTGGGTTTTCCTTGGCTGGAAGCAAGAAGTCTGTGCTCCAAGAGCAGAGCTCAAAGAAGTGGAATTTGTAATTCTGTTTTCTAATGGGAATGGAAAAACATTAATATACAAGATGCAAGAAGGCTGCATGATCCAGCAGTTAGGGCTTCTCCCCATGGGAATTCTGCCTTGAACCCCAGCTTTGACACTGACTCATGGTGTCCCTCCGTGAGTAAGGAGCTAAACCTCATTGTAAACCCTTAATCTGAGGAGTGAATGAGTAAAGACCCATGAAAGAGGTCATGCAGTGGCAGTTGTAGCTGTGTAATTCACATTTTACTCCATACAAATGTCTTAGGTTAAACATTTTCTGCTAAATTATAATGATATATCATTTTGTATTCTAGCCTATATGTTGCAGGTACAGGAGGCAGGTCCTACATATTAGTAAGAGTGTTGTCTGAAGGAGTGAATATAAATCTTACTATATAGTATAATCTTTCTTGAAACAGAGTGATTATGCTGTATATTGCTGCATCTGTCCCAGTTCTTATTTATTCTAATGTTTTGTGCCTTCTGAAAATTGGATTGTCTGCTAACTGAGCTGTCCGTCCTCAGAACTCTGCCTTGCCTTTGGGTTGTTTGCCTTGCGACCATTGCTTGCTGGGATAGGCTTTGGCTCCCCCTGCAACCCCGCAGCTCTGTACTGGATAAAACGGTTAGAAAATGGATGGACTTTGCACGATTTAAATCGACTGAGGTGTGGCCTCATCCCTCAGTGTATCCTGGATGAATTTGAATGATCACAGGCAAACTAGCGCGTAAGACAAACCGTGGGAGGACAATGTCAGCTGCTGGTTACTCGTGCTCAAATAGCAACTCAAATTTCCCCTGCAGCTGACCCTTAACATGCCTTCAAACAAAGCATCACTGGGCTCAGCTGCACTGCTCTGCTGAATTGCACTCACATCACAGAAACCTCCTTACAGTTCAGCAAGATTGAAAACAGTTCACTGGTCCTATTTGGCCCAGGCTGAGAGATGGTGGGCGGAGAATGGAGGTACGCTGGCTGAGCTTTTAAGAGCAATCTCTCCCGCTGCCAATTGGCACTGTGCTGTAATGTGTCATTAACACTGTCTTTACAAATGCTTCTCAAGAGGTCTTTTTCTGCTTTTTTGAAATGATCCTCATCAATCTTGCGTGTTTCTTCCATAATTTGAAATGTCCCAATCTCGGTTCACAGCATGCCAATGAGCTGCAAGTGAAAGAGGAGGACAGATGATAGATGGAAGTCTTCCTGTCTGAGTCAGCCAGATCATCAGAAGCCCCTGACCAACAACTCTTTCTGGAAATGTGGAGAGAGGTCTGCAGTGTATACTTTGCATATAGGGGTTATTCTCTGCTTCTCAGATGTATCTGCTGTTTGTAATTAACTGCTTTCACACACCACAGAGCACAGGAGGTTGGAATTGGGCATTGGCAGTCTCAACCTATCAATACCTAGCTGCATTTCATAACCCATCTACAGTACTCAGATTATTTCTGTGTCTCTAGCTTGCATATCAGAACTGATTATGACTGGATCCAGTGTCATGGTTCATTTACCAAAAACCCATAACTAAATGTACAGACATGGAGACAATATTGATAGGTTTAATACTTTTTTGGAAAGATTATTATGATCCTCAGATACCTTGTACTGACTGCGTTCTGCAGCTGTTATGCCCAAGAAAACCATAGCTCGCAGCTCTCTGTATCCTCAGAAACCATATGCATCTTCACGAGGAGTTGACTTCCACCCAGGGCTGTTTGGACTCTCTCAAGCCGATTGTCCCAATTGCTTCTATCCAATTAATGGGTGTTTATTCTATGAAGCTCATGACGTTTAAGCCCTGCTCTGCCACTGATCCTGTGCTATGTCATTGAGATACCTCCTAACTTAAGTAATGCGCTTAGTAATACTGAAGTGTGTCTCAGGACGATACTCTGCCTGAAAGATTCCCCATCTATCCTGAACCTGCTCTGTCTGCAACCAGTTGCTTCTCAAGCACCGGACCAGGGATACAGTTCCCTGCATGGTAGCACAGCCATCCCTTTCTGCATCTGGCCTGAGAGTTGCACTTGCCTCCCAGTCCTATCTACTCCCAATCTCCATCTTGCTTCCAGAGTCTCTGAATCTTCAGTCTGTCAGCCCGTGTCACACCGAGCAGCTCAAAATGAATACACTGCTTTGTAGCAGAACTATAAAAAATGAATAGAATATTTTATGCTGAACTTTAAGTTGTTATCCCCTATTCTCTTACATTTCTCATGTCCAATAAAGATTCTTTCCTACAGCTGGTTGAAAGGCATTTTAGAGATGGTTATAATGCTCTGGTATCATATGGGGTTTTAATGACTTGGAAACTGGGCTTTTCCAAAATTCATCTCTTTTTCTAATTCTTGATAAATATTTAACTCGGTGCTTCTGTTATAGATGTTTTGTTCTTCTCTGTAAGCTTACATCTCTGCTTCTCCTGTGCTAGAAATGGGTATTCTGTTGCCAAGTTAAATCGCTGGCTGATCACCTGGGATAATGGCCTGTGGAATAACATCTGGACATCTGGCATGAGGGTGGTACAGTTCTGCCTGGTGTTAACCAGACTGCTGTCTGGTACAGCCAGAAAAGAAAATGTGTAGAACCATACAGGTGGATGTTGGTACTGTAAGCTGAATGGAAATGGACAGATAATTATGTGAGACTTAATGAAGACTGCCTTTTAAAATTAAGCTTGGGTTCTTCCTTTCAATACAATTTAGCCATGACGTTGAACTTGGGCTCATTTTGCTTTTGAATGATTTGAATGGCAGGCACGACAGTGTGCTATTATTCAAAAGACAGGTAAGCAAAAACTACTGGGGCCTGTAAACAGGATATTGCACACCTAAGCCAGTCAGTCATTCAGAGACCTAATTGAACTTTGTGCATAATACCTCTGTGTCACTGATTTTCTGTGTTGGTGTTCTCTGCAGATAAAGCAAAAGAGATAATTAGCAAAGCAAGAAGGAACAAGGGTGAATGAGCATGCTAGCACAGACTAAGTGACACGGAAAGAATGTCTTTAATAAGGCGCCAGTTCCATTTTTGGTTGTGGTCGTTTTGCAATATCAATGAATATTAATTGCCAAATACAGAGCTAGGATGTCAAGTGATATTATGGGGACTAGTGGGGGCTTTGAGGAGAAAAAGGATGAGAGGGTGTTTATGCTGACAAGAAAGTAATTTTATGATGACAGACTCCGGCCACTCTTTGTGTAATGGCGTCTTCTGTTTTGTATTCTGAATGCTATATTTCTTTTAACTAGTAAACAGACTCAGACCTGTAGAGGAGACTACATTGGTCCAATTCAGCCTTGATTTGACCAGTGTAATTCTTTTTATGACATCTTAAGCAACTGAGACTTTAAAGAGCAGTTGGGGACTATAGTTGGCACAGTTTTGACAGAAAAAAGTTTTGTGGTAATCAGTGACAAGAGTCAAGACTACAATATTTCAATAGAGTTTTTAAGAGGAGGACAGATTATAAGATATTTACTTCTGTAATCATAAGGAAGAATGTTGCCCTGTGTTTTCTAGGAGTAGGACTGTTATAAAACATTCAAACACTTTTTTCAGCTCAGTAATGGGAAGGTACTGTACTATACATATGCATTAGTTTGGCAACTGGCACAGATATGAACACTGTTGCGATTCAGAGGCAGTATCCTGCAAATCTTGCTTTCTTAAACTATTGGATTTCTTTCGCACTTCATGAAAACTAGGCATGTTGAACCTCAGCAGTCCTTCCTTTAGTTTTCTTTTTCATGTTTAATTCCCACATCAGAAAATCAAGCATGTTCGTAATTTACGCCTCCAGGCACATTTCTTCAGTTGAAATATGTGCTCCTAGAAACGTAAACATAAACCCCAATTGCACAAAGATTCTTTCTTATTTTTGTCATTTAAATAAAATTTGATCCACAGAGAGCTTTGTAGCGCATGAAATATTCAGAGCCCTACAACAGATTTTTTCATATTCACGAAAACTTGCAGCCCATTTGCATAGTCTGTGGAGGTGCCTGAAGAACAGGCAGTCAGTGCACAAGAGAGAGTCAATTAACAAATAACATCCCATGTACTCAGTTGTTTGCCTGCAAATGTTCTCAATGAAAATGTTTGGACTTCCAGTTTTGTGAGCAAACACATTCAACCTGTCAATTTACTTTAATTTGATTGGTCTCAGCTGGGAAGTCTCTTGTTTTTTTCATTTTCAACAAGGAACAAAACAATCTTCAATCAATCCTATAGGCTATTTTTCCCAGCCAAATATAAATGATTTGCAAATGAAATTCAGCACAGTGCACTAGAATATAACTGAATGCAATGCTTTTTGATTCTAGGCATTTTTTTTTATACTGTCTCCTTCCAACCAAGCCATTTAGGAGCTCTGCACATAATTAAAAGCAAAATTTGAATGTCCATGAGTGAAACACACTCCAGATACAATCATGTTTTGTATAAAAAAGCATAAAGCATTAAAAAAATATTGGTTCTTGGTTTTGAATCTAAAGTCTCAACAGTTCTAATGTGAGTGGCCCAGAGGCTGAAAAGCCCTAGTAGACTTAATGGAATAATCAACAGATCTGGGGAGCATTCAATAAACTGGGCACTATGCTGTGGTGCTCAGAGGTGGAATTTAGCTCTTATCGAAAGGTGCTGTGAGAGTACTGCCAGCAGCATATCACCCTGCAACTCACAACTGGCAACCCACTGAAGCTCAGCAGGTGTGAGCCTGGTCAGTACCTGGATGGGAGACCTCCTGGGGAAAAACTACGGTTGCTGCTGGAAGAGGTGTTAGAGGGACCAGCAGGGGGTGCTCACCCTGCGGTCCACGTGGGTCCTAATGCCCCAGTATAGTGAGGGGGACACTATACTGTAAACAGGTGCCGTATTTCGGATGAGACGTAAAACCGAGGTCCTGACTCTCTGTGGTCATTAAAAATCTCAGGGTGTTTCTCGAATAGAGTAGGGGTGTAACTCCGGCGTCCTGGCCAAATTTACCATTGGCCCTTACCAATCATGGCCTCCCAATAACCCCCCTCTATGAATTGGCCACATTACTCTGCTCTCCTCCCAGTGAGCTCCAGTGAGCGTTCTGGCGCACTATGGCTGCCGTCGCATCATCCAGGTGGGGCTGCACATTGGCGGTGGTGGAGGGGAGTCCCCATTACCTGTAAAGCGCTTTGAGTGGAGTGTCCAGAAAAGCGCTATATAAGTGTAAGCAATTATTAATTATTATTACTCTCTGGAACCAATGGGAAACTACCACAAACAGTTTATGAGCTGTTCTGCAAAAAGTTCAGTGCAGGCCAGATGGCATTAGCAGAAGAGTGCAGTTTCTAATAGCCATGTAGAGCAAGGTGAATGAACACAGGGTTATAAGATGATTCAGATGTGAGAATTGTGGGGTTTTGTATTTGTTCAGCTGAAAATCTGGCAGACGCAGCCCCCTCTCTGGCTGTGAGCTATTGCTCTAAAGTGCTTTCATCTAATGGGACGTTAAATTGAAAAATTTGCATAGAGCTCCATAGCTGTTTGCTTGCTGGGCATCCTCTCTCCAAAGAATCCTTTTAAATGTTGAATTAGCAGCTCTTGGACACAAAGGGCCCTGGTCAGTGAACCAACTTACAATTCAATGCAAACACTTAACGGTGATGTGCTGCGGATTCTGTTGGGGCGCACCAACCTTGAGCTGCATTCGGAATAAGCTAAAGTCTTTTAATGTAAAACCGGGCATAACAGCACATAGTTTCAGCAATCAGGACAGAGGGGAGTCATAGTGCTGCCATCTCTGAAACCTGCCCTATTAGAAAAGATTTCAGGTTAGTACATTTTTTAGGAAAGGATATGGAGCACTTGGGATTTATTCGGGTTAATCTCTTTTTATTTTGCCTTTCGCGTCATGATCAGTCTTGGGGTTTAATTTGAAATATTCTCTTATTTGGCCTGTTGAAAGTGTTTAATAGGTATTTTATGCTCTATCCTTTTTTTAATGTTGCATTTGTACAACTGTTCCCAACTTATGCATAAGTAACATACTGTAGGCATTCTTTATACAGTATATATACAACACAGTATATTAATAAAGCTGTGTACGGTACTCCAGGGACTGAATCAATCAGCACGGCTAAGTGTGTCGCATGAAATAACTCTGTGAAACGTGGTGTCACATGCACTGTAGGCACTTCCTAGTCTCCTGCTGTCCAGTGTCACAGATGGCTGGCTTTTTTATCTACAGAGGAGCAGCCCAGCAGGTAGGTTAGCTGTGATTTTCCCAGCTGAGATCCTGTTCCCAGCCTTTCCTGAGGGCTTGTCAGGATTGTCTCATTGAAAGCTGTGGGTCTAATTAAATGAAATACATTTTTGACAGTGTTCCAGAGCATCATGCCCACTTCTCTTTAGTATACTGTACAAAATTCCACAAAACTCTTGCCAGATTAGCACTTTTTGCCTTTGTACCTTTTTTACGTTGTATTTTTAACACTTCTACAGTATATGCAAAATATTTTTGCTTTGGATCAAGAATAGGTCAGAAATACTATTTCTCAGCACTGAAATTAAGTCCAGTCCAATTGTCGGGAACTACAAAGAGCTTTGTTTGACTTAAAATATGCAACTATTGGAAGTAAGATGCTGTTCTTGTTTATTAATATACTTTAGCATACAGCATATTTTGGAGACTTTTCTCCTTCTTTCTGTAGGGAGAAAAAGCAACCATCAGTCTTTGAACCGAAGCTATCTGTATTAAAATAGATTTGTCCTCTGGAGCTGGTTTCTGTGCGGCACTGTGCCTGCAGCAATGACTGCTGTGGACTTTGTCAGCCCTTGTCTAGACATTAAAGACCCCAATCAACACATTTTGAAGCTGCCAACCATAGTCAATTTCCTGTACCTCGCAGTGTGTGACAGTCTTGTTCAGGCTGCTTGTTAATTTGGTTGCTGAACATGGACTCAACTGGAACAGTGGTCTTTTTTGCAGTGTTTAATGCAGTTTTTAACAGTGGTGCCTGTAGTTTTCTCTGGATTGTTATTCCCCACATATTTGACCAATACCAGTTCACAGACCTTTCTTGGGTCCTTCAGATCTTGTTAAACACACTTACAGTGTTCAGAAACATTGCTTTTGCATTCTTAGATTTTAAAAGCAGAACCAATGGGGATATAGAGTGGCCCCAGTGATGACAGCCTCTTCTCACAGTCCAGGCCTTGACAAGGTTCCACACAATGGAAAATAGAGCCTTTTCAATGTGCTGTAGACCAGGCCTCTACAGCAAGAGAGAAATTTCACTCTACTGAAGAACAAGCCTCCATAGCCAGAGACATTTCGCTCTGCTGAAGAACAGGCCTCCTGAGGAGTGTGCTTTAATAAAAAAGCATAAATATCCCAAGGCCCAAAGCCGTACTAGATTGCTAATTGTGTTGAATGTAGACAAATTAACCACATGGGCTCTCTGGTGGCTCCTACAGGAGTTGTCACAGACATTTTCAAGCCATTTCAATCTGACTCTGGCCTGCGGTCATTAATCCTGACTTGGCAAGAGTTCATTTTAAACAGACACCTTCTGTAACATCTCAGAAGTAACCTTAAAGGCGGGGATAACATTATGAGGAATAGTCACTGTACTATAAGTGGAAGTATATCAGCCTGTTGCACATCCACCCATGTCAGGTCTTGTCAGGCATGACATTCAAAGCCAAGGCTACCAGAGTCTGCTGTGTTTGTGCTTGCTCTATTTACTGCCTGGAGTTGTGTAACTGCAGTTTTCGTATGGCTGGTCACTGTATTTGTTTATGATACACCAACTTATTTGTAGTGTATCAAATACACAAGCACCAAAGTTTTCCTGATGAGACGCCATATTGTGTGTTTTTGTCCTTATCTCCCAGTTTAAAGTCCTTTTCACTTTTGTGAAGCAAGATGGCTGCTTCTGCAACCATGGCAACATGGAAGATGAGGAACTCAGAAAACTAGTCAAATGTTTTTCCTTACTGTGAGATCAGTTTAAGAGTAATAGTGTCAGGTGGATTTTTTTCCAAGCTCATATGATGGCACTGTTCCCCGTTTATCTTCACAGTATGGGTGTGAAGGTCCAGGCTTTTGTGTTCCCTGCTTAGGCTGGAACACAAACTGGATGCTTAGCAAATTTAAGAAGTTTGGCCAAAGAAAATCAATGTGTTTCTTTGTCAATGATGGTTTTATTGTTTTCATTATTTTTTATGTACTTTTTATTTTTAAAACCCCTTCATGAAAACCCCTTTTCATGCTTTTTTAACTGTTATTATGTACCACAAATGAAAAGTATACTGTTATTTTTTATTAAACATTACAAATGTTTGCTAAACCACAGCAATGAGCCCTTGGCTAACAATGACCCTTTTCCACATTTATTGAACATTCAATTCATCCAGGCAAACGATGACCAAAATGTCAAGGTTTGGGGAACACTTAGTGACAACCTGAGGGGTTACTCTAAAATTTCAATTTCTTAATATGGAGTCTTGCAATGAATTGACAAAAGTTCTCGAACAAGGCTTACAATGGGCCTGTTGAAATACATTTAATATGTATAAAATAGGAAATTCTAAATTGCTGTCATATTTTGATTTTGTCAGGTTTAAGCTAGGGCTTTTAATGAATGGTTTAAAAGGGTTTTTTCTTGGTCCCCCTAAGTTGAGAGCTCCTCTTGAATACGTTAAGGCAGTGTGTACCCTTCAGCTGTACAGGATTATTACTGTACATGTAGTTGCTGACTGATGCAACAACTGAGTTTCAACTGTAGACTCTACCAGGGTCATTTTGTCTGTTTGGCCTTCTTCAAGTGATTCTCAAAAGCTCCACTGGTCCATCAAAGCACATTGTTGATCAGGACTGCTGCATCATGGGGGTAGGATCTCACTGCAGTGACTGTCTACACACAGCAGTGAAACCCAGGATAGTGCTGAGAGAGCCTCCACTGCTCTGTCATGCACTAGTACTTACTGGGCTGTTTAAGAGCTTAAGCAAGTGCCCAAACGAGAGGAGGTTTTTTACTTTGTTTTGCTCATCTGGATGCCGGTACCAGAGCCAGGTGGAGTGGAACTGTCCACACTGGGGTGAAAACACAGAGAGACATGGTCAAGTGAAGCAGAGCTTGATTTCAAAACCCCTCTTGATGGGAAGCAGGAGACATCCTGGCCTGTGCTTTGTGGGGTTTGTCAAGAGCATAACTATAATTGAACTACTGAAGTGAAGCATGAACTACAACAAATGGATTATTGCATTTCTGTTTCCTGCAGGCAGATAGGAATGTAAGGTGGCAGAATGTAGCAATCACTGCCTGTCGCTTCTCGGCAGTATCTTCTGCTGGAGCTGGGGGATTGGCCCTCAGATGCAGCCATCTCTGTCTTCATCAGTTTCATCTCTTCATTTCACACGTGGGTGGGTGTGTGGGCTGCATAATTATCTCGTTATGCTGACCTAATGAAACACTCATTGAAACGCATATTAATTTAGTAATAAAACTGATAAACACCCTAACAATTTGAAAATTACTGTACTCCTAAACAGTTTATAAGCAATTTTAATTAGGTGATTTTAGCGCAGGAGTTTGACATTGGATAATAGCTATTATTAATTACATAGTGAGGAAAGTGTATTTTTATTTCTTATTTGTGTGTTTAATGACAAATGTTATTTATATACAGCTTGCAGCTCTTTGTACTTGCCCTTCCTTCTTTGTCAGGTTTAGACAATGGTGGGCTTTATTTGCAAAAGAGTTAACTAAGACTGGGGATTGATTAGCAGCTACTGAAGAATCAGAACAAGGTTGATTGGGTGTATATACAGTAACCTGTCTTCCCAGCAGTCATTGCTTCACATCCCATATAGGCAATGTCCATATCCAGGCACAGTGCCATCGCATTCCCCCAGGGATTTTTTTCACCGGTAGTCTTGTCAGGACACCTCAGGCCTAATTGGAGTCAAACCATTCTACTTTTTCAGGTGAGCCTCTGCATCCGTGCTGAAAATGAAAGCATGCTATGTGGTTGTCTTCCCATGGATTAAAGCTTGGATGTATATGTGACTCAAGGGAAATGTTTCCAAAGGCTGGCTAAGACACAGGATGGGGTAGCAGGCTCTGAGGACTAGGGTTTGCAAGATGGATATGACTAAGAACCTGTTTCTTCCAGGGCATCTGTAATCCATTATACCTATTATAAACACCTGTTTAACTGAATTTTCATAGTCGTGAATATGGGAGACTAAGACTTTTGATTTTAGTTTTCAAAATTCTGAAAGGTAGAGACAAAGTAAGCCAGGATTACTGCAATTTTAGATCAGCAATGAAAAGGAAGTGTTAAGCACTGGCATGTTTAAGACAGCAGTATCTTTTATACTCAAGGTGGCATTTATTGTTGAAGCTGACTCTATAGTATCCTCTAAAAAACAGCACAATGAGATTCATGGATCAATAATCTAGAACAACCAAATAAGAGGGTGCAAATAGCCTCTTTTTATTATTAGCCTGTCTGATGTTTCTTAGCTGGTAAATTTATATGAATAAAACAGCTGCATCATAGCAATACCAAAGCTTTTGTGGATAATGCACTGTGACAGGAATAAAATCGGCTTGCGGCGTTTGAGTTTGAGCACTTACTGGCCCTGAAGGTGACATGCTGACTGCCTGGGCTTTAGGCGAATTTCTCTATGTAACCTAGACCTGCGATGGAAGCACATGCCCTTTGGACTTTCTGAAACTGGCAATGTGCTCACAGTGCATTTGCCGATACCAAGCAGAGATGCTGTATGGTCAGCATTGTCAGTCAAAGCCCAGTCAGTGCCTGCCACAGATCTGGTTGTGGAGGTGATGTCTTCATGAGAGGCTTGCTTCAAAAGGGGGCTGGAGAAAGGACATGATGCTTGCTTAAATTGCAACCTCCTGATCTCGCCATGGGGCAATCACCGCACGCCCAAATGAGGACGGCTATGTACTACATCTATGTCTTGTAAAAAGTCTGCAAGCCAAGCTTAGGGCACGAAGCAGGGCTGGGTGACTCCCAAGAATGTGCAAATTGCAGTGGCAGCAGAAGAGCGGCACTTCAGTGAAACTCCAGTTTCATACTTCGAGAAGTGTGGAAATCATGCAGATCGGCCGTTCTCTATGTATGAATACATCAGCAGATTTAACATGATGGAATCCGGAATACAATAGCTTCTCTAAATGCAAAGCTCTGTCAAGTTCAACCAAGTGTTCTTGTCAGTGTCCGGTGTCTCTACGCAGTGCTCACTGCTTGACTTACGTCAGGGGGTCTGTGGATCCTCATGTTAGTGAGTTCAATTATTCATGCGCAGTGCAGAACTTGCCCTGCTTGGTTTTCTCTTTTTTTTTAGTGTCAGTACTCATTTAACTCATAATGGGTTTCTGTTTAGTGCCCTCATGAGCCATATGTGGCAAACGTCCCTTGTTTCCATTTCTACGGAAATTCAGATTGAGAGAAGGTTTCACACTTGCTCTTCCTTTGGTTATCTGTGCCAGAGATCAAGCTCGTTAAGACACAATGAAATTAATCTACATGACACATGAGTTGCTTGACGTGATCACAATAGCAAAATGGGAACGTGCAGTTTCTCTATGCTATGAAGTGTGTTTTACTGTGGACTTGGTGACTTGATGTACAGTATACTGCATTGCTGGCAGAATCATCCCCATCAGGAAACAGATTCCCTCAGTATCCTTAAGGTCCAGACCTCAGGCTCTCTGATTGACAATAAAGTGCTAAATGCCTACAGTAAGTCATGTAATTGCTATACTGTAGGTGTAGAGCATTTTTCTGCATCTTTTATCCACATACACAGCACACATCATCTGAAAATAGGGAAAAGCACTTTGCTTTTTAAGTCGTTTTACTGACTGCTGAGATAAACATATTGCATTACTGACAAGAGGCCATTTATGATTCACAGAAGCACAAGTGTCATTTTCTGTAACACACAGGAGACTAAAGGGCTATTCTTTCTCATAATTTACAATGAGAAGCTGTGGGACATAATGACATTAAGAAATTAGGGTAAAGAACTATCAGTTCCATAGTGCTTTGACAAAGAATGGTATCATTAAAACAATTAAAAATAGGCACAATAATGCTGCAGCTGGTACTGTATTTGGAGCAAAGTCAAAGCAGGGAATCAATCATAAGAAATACTGACGAGGCATAGCATGTGATTGCCTGTGGTCTACGGTCAGTATAATCAACTAAAGGTTTCTGTGTATGCTGTCATGTTTCAGTGTGTACGATGAAGAAAGTGACCAGCACAAGTGTTAAAAAAATCAAGTAACACTCAGTGAGAAGAAACTCCCTGCAGAGGAGTACCTACAGTACTGTAAGTGTCCCTGTAAACAGAACTGGGTGCCAGAACAATGAAGGCTTATAGTTAAGTGCAGCCAATATAATTGGTTTGCTTCGTACCAATGCTTGCACATGCCAAGTAATGAACAGAGTTCTGCAGTTCCTTGGAATCAAGGTTAACAACAGGAAACCTCCAGCTGAATAGAATAGAAAACCTATAGGATTTACAACATACAGCCTATACTGTACTTATTAGACTGGTTTACTATACACAGACAGACACAGTAATGTTTGAAATTGATATAAAAGGAAATTATCCTCAAGCTTTACAATGCAATAGTAAGTACTCATTTATATTTAGGAATATTACTTGTAGTTTTGAGCTCCGATCTACAAACTCCTGATCCACACTGGTAGCAGGGCAGTTCTGTACACTACGCATACTGTATCACATAGGAGCTGAGCTGAGGGGAGTTACAGACCAAATAGAAATGGGAGCTTATGTGCTTTTTTTCCTGTGTGCTCATTAAGACAATGTGGGGAAGAAATAAAAAGAGCAAATGGCATGTTTGAGTAAAGAGCAATAAGTGTGGAATTTAAATCGAGGAGGAAGTTATGCTTAAGATCCACAACTGATGAGTAAGTCCTTTGACAGTCCAGCAGAGGTTGGGGGAATTAAGATACAATATCCAATATTAAGAATTAAGGACAAAATAAAGATCTGAGTCTTTATTACTGGAAAAATTCACAATTCAGGCCCTGCGTAGAAATCCCCCCAAAAAACAATCTTTGGTTTTGACTAAGTCCTCAAACAAAGAAAACAGATTTTAACTTAGTTCCTTAAACAGAACCCACAATTCAAACAAAGCAAGGAAGGAAAAGAAATGCTAGCCACTACTTACTAACCAGTCTACCTTGCACACAGTTCGACATTCTCACCCAGGTCTGCCCCCAAGCGCACAGTCTTCACACTACTTATAACCACTCCTATACCTGGCACACATTAGCACACAGCACAGAACTACAGTAATTGCTTTGTATGAAGCAGTTTCCTAATTACCAGATGCCAACAATAAAGTAACTGAGAAACAATTGTAAAAAAAAAAGTTTGCCTTTTCATACACCTCCTCTCGAATGCTGTATAAATACCATGTTTAGTTTTGGTCACCATACCACAGATAAGCTGTTACAATTGTAGATTCACTTCTGTAAGCCAGGTACTGTACATATACTTAATGTCTTGAACTTCACAGTAATTTATTAGCATTAGGCTATATTATATCCATTTACAGACCCATTAATAATAACACCTTCCAAATATAGAGAAGCTGTGGCATCTTCGCATAACTCTGCCTTGTCAAGGGAATACAGTAACTACAATTCATCTTCCGGACATCAGTGCTCGGCTGCACTGGGCTGTTACAGGATCCTGTGTGTTTTTCAGTCTGCTGTGTTGTGGTTTACAGTGACAGGCCTCTTCCTTAAAGGGTATAGAGGTGGTGAGAGTTTGAAGGGTTGGTGAAGAGCAACCCGACTTGCTTTGCTGTGCTTTGAACTGTTGTGAAATGTATTTGTTTTTGAAGAGTTTTAGTGTTTTCGTAATGTTATATACTGTAATATACACCTTTAAGGTCATTCCTTTTACTGAGGAATTTTTTTACAGCATAACCACAATACGCCCATGTTAAGATATGTCTTGTTTTTCATTTTATGATTTTACTCCTGTTAATAAGGAAGAAATAATTCGTACTTGAGTGGCAGTATTAATTATATCGCCTGCAGTTTCCATTTTTGGCAGCCTTGCTGGAGCTGATTTCTTAGCAGAGTAGGATGCTGTGAAGGTAAATATGACCACCCATCAGATTATGAAAATAAAAGGACCTGAAGACTAATTTCACCTCAGGCTCTAAGAAAAAAGGTTTTCAAGGTCAAACGGCACCCGAAAATACTGGATATACTCTGTTTTAACTCAGCTTGCCACATATGGAACTAGGCGATGTCTGTCCACACTGCAAATCAATGGGAGAGAGTGGACAGAGGACATGATCCTGTTTGAATCCCAGTGTTACTGATGAAAGGTTAATGAAAACCCAGGGGCTGCTGTTGCACTAGAGCAGAACAATTTTAAACCCCATCAACCATTTCTTCTGCTCTGCTAATCGAAGAGCTAGAAACGCAAACATGCCACAAAATGCTAATTGTCAAAAACAGAAAGCAAAGGTATCCCGAACCAGTACTTTTTTTAGTCTAATATAGTTAGTTCCCCATATGTCAGTGGTGTCTCTTCTATTTTAATGAGCTCTTATTCATAAGTGTTGTAGTGAACTAAAAAATTAGGAACCAAGGTGTTTGTGGTTAACTTTAGCAACTGTATGGGGTTAGTTTTACATCTCAGGCTGCTCTGTAAGTATTTAGTATGCAGGTGTTAAATTCATTACAGCAGGTAACAGGGATGTACTGTACTGTATGTAAGCAACAGTACCATTAAAGAAAATTTTAAATGTTTAAATGTTTTCTTGTAGTGAGGTTTAAAATATGAACTAAAGAAGCTTGTACAGAGATACAGTATAATCATGTGACTTAACACTAACAATGCAATGTGCAGTATGTGGTTTTCTGGATTTTAAGATTTCAGTTTTTCGGACCCATATCCACTTGAAGCTGTAATTAGCCTTCATTAAACTCATCTATAGTACTTAATGACTATTATTAATAGGCAAATGGGTGAAGAATTTTTTATATGTAGTGTTTTGACCAGCATCAATGCCTTTTTTTTTTTACAAAAACAAATAGAATTTTCTTTGCATTATCATCATCATCAAAGGTTCCTGAAGCTACAGACCACGAAAACCATTAACTGCAAGTAAAAGCTTTTCTCTCTAGTTTAACTAAGGAACTAGGAACTGTTGGCTCAGCACCTAAATTGATGGCTGGTGGTTTTCAGTCATGGTGCTTGTTTGAAGTTGAAGGGGAGCCTTGCTCTACAGTAATTCAGGCTTGGGCTGTACTGATTCACCAGGAAGTGGGGTGGGAATGTCAGGGCACAGCTGGGACTGAGTGAGCTTGAGTCAGTCACAATGTCCTCTGCTTACCATACTGCAGACAATAGGACTTGCCAGGAGAAAGCCAGAACAGGCTTTGGTACCAGCTCTGAATGTGGCACCCTGTGGGGCTCAGTGGGTTGTAACAGGGCAGCAATGTGGAGCAGTGGTCAGGGTAGTGGACATGTAACTGGAAGGTTGTGGGTTCGAGTCCCAGGTGACACACTGCTGTTGTACCCACATGCTCACCTGTTTGAAGGGCTACAAATGTAAGTTGATTTCAATAAAAGCATCAGCAAAATAAAATACGAATAAGAAATGGCGGATAAGTCAACCGTTGTGTATTTTAGGGGTGCCACGTCCCTCCTGTGCTCACATAAGGACTGCAGCAGTGAGACCACTGGCTTATCTGTTGTTTCAAAACTGGGGAGATGCAGTATGTTTCCAAATTTTCAAAAAGGCAGATGGTAAATATCAAATGAAAATCCAAAATCTAAATGCACATTCTAAGTGCAGTAAAAATCAGTGGGTATCGAATTGAATAGGTACCTTGGTGATGTTAAATTAATCGTGAAGAGTCATGTGTCATGGGATATTTTCCATTAATACATGTTATACAGTACTAATTCCTAAATTTCTTTAGCAATATGCATATTGAAGCTTCAAGGTTGGCATGATTCAGGAGAAGGCATGCAAAGTAACATTTAATTAACATCAAAGGTTTGCTCTTGTAATATAAGGTACGTGGATGCTGACATTTTGCCTTCAGAGATGATCTTTCCATTCCAGGAGAGTATTAAATGTCTCTTGTTCAAAAATAAAGAAAGAAATGAGTCATCACCAAAATCCATATGTTACTCATGTGGCAGTTTAGCCCTGAAGGCATTTAAAAATCCTTTTTAAACCCCATGAAAAATGTCTCACTTTCACATAGTGTCTAGAGCTTGACCATGATCCAGTATGATCCAGTGTGATCCAGTGCATTCCACTAAGCCATGCTTTGTCTGTTTGTGGAAATATTGCTGAGCTTCACAGTCTAGCACTGGGCTTCCCCTGATTAAATATGAAACACTCTTTCAAATGCTGCTACAGTACCCAACAATAATTGAGTTACCTGATGGAGATGAAGAGAATTCACTGTTACTGAAATATTTATGACTGTAAGACAGAAAATCTCCTTTCTAGGTTGTTTCTGCGCTTAATAAGCCCAATACAGCTGAAGGGCACAATAATGTGTGGGTTATTTGGCTTGGTAATCAATGATGCCCTGTAAATTGTGTGTCTGAGGGTCATTCCGATGCTTTGTCGCTATTCTGATTTGTCGTTCTAATGAAGTAGACCCAGAACTGGCGTGCTGTATGCGCTGGTCAGAGGGATTATCCAAGGAAAGAGGAGCCAGCAGTGCAGAATGGAGCTAATGTGACTTTAAACATTGCTGTGCTGTTGGCTGTTAAGGCACAGTTTGCAGATAACACACATGGCAGAGCTCTGTGTAATCTCTTGTGGAAATAAATGTCCATTCGAATGTGGCACAGGGGCAGATGCAGCTTATCCTCTGGAGAGTGTTGACTACAAGAGTGTTGATCATGTTGATGTGGCTGAGGGATACAGTGGGATTCCAGAATGGAAGGCAGAAACTTTGTGAAAAGTATTGCATAGTCAACTGAAACCACAAATTCAAACATATTTGCAGTACGTAATGGCTGTTGGTTCAGGTAACAGGTACGTTTTTTTTTACACAGACCCAGGAATAAGCAAGTCAGTGACACGTAACAGGGTTTTTGTATGGTGTAGGTCTGAGCTACTTAGACAATATACCGTGACATTAGCATCTCAGATGCCCTAAGGGAAAAGAAAATAGATGAGACCCATTTGCTTTGCTCAAGGATTAATAGATAGCACTAATGCCTTACTTTTCTGGTTTCAGCATGCTTTTCAAAGGAGATGCGTACTAGCTCAAAGTTTCTCTGGTGTTTCAGTTAGTTACACAGGAAAAGATTCAGACCTAAAAGGAACCAGCGGTATAGATTTTGAATTCCTTTTTTCATGGGGAACACACATTCAAAACTACACATCAAAGATTACCTGGATGGCCTAGATGATGATCATGATGATTAACAAGGCTTTCATAAGGATTGTACATCAACTTCAGCCTCAAGTGGATATATTCTGTCGCCTTGGTTCTACTGTACAGTATACTATGGTGATTAGCTTCTCCAAGTAGGATTTGGCTTAGTACAGGCTCACACACAGGGAAAGTTATCCAGTTCAGGGTGCAGGTGTTGCTGCAGAAACTTGACAGGAAATTCCCGTGATGCTCGCTGGCATCCTGGTCTTTCATATCCTACTGCTAAGTCACCTTTCTTCTGAGCAAAATCAGTCTACTTCCAAAATAGGAAATCACTCAGTCTTATTGATGTGAAAAATGTGATCTCATCTGAAACTGAAGAGGTTGTCCTCTGGAACTGTGTTATATAATTTTATTTTTGGGCAGTAAGGCCATTAGCCTTATACCTGTATACAGTTTAACTATAAAGTTTATTTTTTTCCAAATAATTAGGGAGCTTGTTAATAAGCACTATGCCTCTGATACAGTGCAACAGTAGCACAAATGTTCCACAGCTCAAAAATGTGCAACTTGTTCGCTCTGAGATTTTGGCCAGGCTTTTAAGAGAAACCTATGCATTTAAAAATGGAAATGTCTAATGCTCTCATTATCCAGAAGTAGGATCGATTTCAAGATTTTACAAGCTGCAGGCTCTTGAATAACCTTAAAACAGGTGCTGGATATTTCAGACCTCATTCTGAGTAAATTTACAAAGGCAGACGCATAAAAGGTAAAAAGGTTTTAAATATATTGATTTTCTGCCTCCTTGCTAACATTTCTGCCAAAGCCTGTAGCTCATAGAACCAGACATTGGTCTGACTGCTGTGCTGTTGGAGTTTTATATTTCCGTTTTTTCCTCTTAGTTTTTGTAAGCAGAGCCTCTTGTGACCCCTGCTGTTATGTCCAATTTAAACTCGATGCGGATAGGTGTGCTCACCAAAAAGAGTTGCCGCCATCAATTTCCATATTTCAGCTTTTACTGTTTGCCATAGTCATGTAGTCCACTGTAGATGTCACAGGCGTGATACTGTCACTGCCTCTACTTCACACAGCTGTCAGGAGGATGTTCTGTTCTGGGCAGTGGGGAGGTTTGATGTAAAAGGAGAAAGAAGAAGAGCCGATTTTTTTTACTCTTTTTGTCGAAGAAATTATGTCTAGGAGACAGGGCCGTGGCTTGTAAGGGGTACGTATGGAGAACTTGAAACAAAACCGTTTGACAAGACAAGACGGCAGCATCCGTGATGAGACACCCAGAGAGATTCTGTTCTTGAAAGAAAGTTTATGGGGGGAAAAAAGTGTTGGAGGTACTTTGGGGGAGCGGGAGGGATTTTGGAAAAAAAGCTTTCTTTCCAGGCCTCATGCTTTATTGAGATTTTAGGATTTGGATGGGAATAGAGAAGGTGGTGGGGGGGGGGGGGGGGTGTTTGGTTTTATTTAATAACCATTTACAGCTTTTGTGCCAACGGACCTAGAAAAAGACATTGGCTGAACACGATAACCCAAATCTGATCTGTAGCGCTTTGATTCGCTTTGACATATTGATTCTCTTCCAGGGTAGCTGTTCCATTGTGTTTGGGCTTTTCTCTTATCTTGTTAAATAGCTTGGAGTGCCATTTATGTGCAGGGCCATTTCCAATTTTTCCGTCAAAATATGTGTCTCTGTGCTTATACCCAACAACAGGCCTACATTGGCCATTTGCATGTGAATGCCCCTTGTGTTTTGGTATCTATATTCCAAGTCTGCACATCAGAATTCTACTATGGGATGTCTGTCCAGTGACAACCAACAATTCCAAACATTTGCATAGTCTTCCTTGGAAGTCTTAATTTAAGAAAGTGTTGTTCAGGACAATATTGTCTACAAAGGCTATTAAAACGCCAATATTGTGGCTTGCGTGTAGGATCTTTTATCTTTGAGCCTTTATTTCTTGCCTGTCTGCCTGCTAGTAATTAATAAGCCAGTCACATTAAGTTGCCTACATTCCCTGTCTTATTAAAGAGATTTCTTATCGGCAAAAAAAGAAAAATGATCTTTTTAACTCTTTGTACTGTGCTTGCTAAGGCTAAATCCCAGGAACCAAAATGCCTATGTGCTAAACTGCTTATAGAAAATAAAATGAGATCTAAATCTACGTGAAAAGCACGCTTTAACTGTCTTAATAACGAGGTACCTTGTTAACACCTGAGCTCATACTGTAGCTATTTTTTAATGCTTCACCACTGAGAAAGGTTGCTCCTGTGAAACACCAAAGTGACATAATTTGAACTCAACTGCAATTCAAAACTTATTAAAGAGTCTCATTAGACAACATCTTTTAAAAGACATGTAGATTTCTAAAAATATATATTGAAAAATAAGGTTTCTCTTATGATGTGGGCATAGTTCCATAGTTCTGAAGATGTGATTTTGCTATAGGTTTTTTGCACATTTTAAAAAAAATGAAGAATTGCAGGCTAGCTGTCTTGTTTAGGAAGATTTATTGCCAGACTTAATTAGATTCTAAAATAGCAGCTAATCTGATTTTAAGGACCTCATTGTATTAACAAAATGGCACAAATTAGAAACCCGTTGTTCACGTATGCGTTGTTTTTTAGAATGCATCCCAGCCTGCCTCTTCTGCCTTGACTCAGTCAGTCAAGATCTACCAGTCATACAGTATGTCTCGTACAAATACAGCTGGAATTAACTTGGTTTTTGTTTGCAGCTTTTGTTAAAAACCTTCTAGTTACGAATCCAGAACTCTCACCATGGCATATCAATACCAATCAATATGTGAAAACCATCATCATTTCTTCATTTTTTCAAGAAAATCCTGTAAGACTATCAAATTACCTGCAATATCAGCAGCCATTAATTACAAGTGTTGTTAAGAATCATTGCTTGCAATTAATTTCAAGTAATTATTGATGCTGTGTGCTGCTTCGAAATAGCTGCCAAGTGTAAAATATCCCTAACAGACACTTGCTGCTCATAATTTTAGTGAAATGTTCAGTGATCTTAGTGGGAAGATGAGCCTTCAATTGATTGAGTACTTGCAAAGTATGAAATAGGATGCAAAACTGTTGAAAACTGCTTTAGAATGGCTCTGGGAAATCTTTTGGATATTTTCATTTTTCCTTTATATTTTGCACAGTGCGTGGAGTTAATTTCACGGCAAAACTGGGACTCTGCAGATTTTATCCATGTGTGAAAATCGCGGTTTTAAATGTCAATCTGTCCGTGTAGGCTAACCAGCAGCAATCCCGTTTAACCTGACAACTTCTCCGAAGTACACTCAGCTGGCAATGCTAATTAGCCAGGAATAGAACGGGACCTCAAAGTTGAATGCAGAGGATAACATAGAAGAAAAGCATTTATAATTACTTCATAAATAACAAACATAAACAGATCTGAAGACCATATTATATATAGTCAATGAACTGTGAAGCACTGCTTACACCATAGCTGAGAAAAAAGTATGTCAGGTTTCACAGAGCTGAATAGAAATGAAAGTATTTGAGGTGAATGTCATTTAAATTGTTTAAATGTTAAGTACTTAATGCAGAACCAGCCGCAGAGTTTTTTTTTATGAGCAAAAGGTAAAGGACAAGATCTAGACTTGCCCCCAAAATGACTTGAACGTTGTCGTATTTAACAAATTGAATCTGCTTTTTGTGTGGTTGTATCTACAGAACCACGGCACCTACCATAAATAATGCAGAGTGTGTTTCCTCTGCTCAATGAAAAATAAGGGATAGAAATGAATGTGAGCTGTCATGTTGATCAGAGCAATATCATTCATGCACTCGCACATGATCATCTTTTAATGCAATTGTGTCTTTCTGCCGTTGCTGTTGTTCTCTTGTGATTAAAGTAAGGTTCTCTTGTCTTATATTTTGTAACAGAAATGTCAATAAGTGTTGAGCTTTCAAGCTTCTGTTGCTTTCAGGACCCGATCCTGCTGAAATAAGGAGGCATGCCACAGAGATAATGTTGGAATCACAATGCTGAGCTTGAAAGGAAGCAGACACAAAGGCAGCTGTAGCTGGTCCTTTGCCCTGCGTAGTGTGCAGGGCCAAATGCAGATGCTGGTAGACTTGGTAGACTTACTTGGGGTGACATGCCAATCAAAGGTTGAGCTTAGACTTGAAGCAGAGACATTTGCTTAATATTTGCTTAGGACCAGCTGGTCTCATATGGCTTGTGTGGGCTTTAATGTAAAAAGACGCAGTCTGACACTCTTTCCACCTGTAAACCAGAATGATTTCTGGTTGCTGTTGCAGATGTCTTGTTAATGGAACCATGTATTAACTTTTGCTTTTCACATGTCTTATTAGAATCCAGGATCCCAGTTTACAGATACTGTACATGATGTGTACAACTGTGAAGTGTGGGTCTTCATCACTTTGGACAGAACTGTGCTTAAATGTAAATCAACATCTGGACACAGTTTGTTTGAGCATAAACAGTATTTTATTTTACAGTATATTTGTTTATTGGCAGGATTAGGGAAGGGAAGTGCTTTGAGCACTTCATAACAGTTTTTAGATTAAAGAATTGCAATGGGCATTTATAGAAGCTTTATAAATATAGAAATTCATGAAGTATTAATAGATAAACAGAATCTTGAGAATAACCAACCTCTACTGTTTATTAATGTGATGTTGGTAACTAACCCTAATTCTGTTCTATAGTCTGGACCAGTGTTTAGAACCTCATTAATAAAATGGCTGTATATTGTTTACAACTATTACTGGAAACCTCAAGTGTTATGGAGATCTTCACAAGATCTGAACATTAATATGGTGTAATGCTTATGGTGTTACAGATGCTTGACAAGATACAGTCATTTGAATAGACATACTGTATGCAGTACTCATTATGTTTTTCATAAACCTTAAAAGCGCTCTGTTCTCCCCAGGAGCACTCTGAGAGAATAATCTTGTCAACTGATTCCTGGGCCTAAAGGTTATGTCTTACTCATGACAGTGGATCTAGTTACTTCACATTGAATTCTCCAGAGACGACAGGGTTGTCCGAAATGCTGGAAGGGAGCTGTGCAGTGGATGGTCCAGATGGGTTGTTGCCATGGTGTGTCTGTGTGGCAGGTTGCGGGGGAGTTGGGAGAGAGTCAGACTGGCACACTTTGAAATGTGAGGCATTTTAATGATGTCTTTCAAAGACAAGGGGGCTGGAGAAGCCGATTTTTATATAAATATATACATCCAGCTTGGAACAGGGACACTCTGCAATTCTTTTTGCAATGAATTCCTGTTGCAGAGATGACAGGCTTTGAACAGAAATTGCCTTGAAAGAGCACTGTTTGTTGCTTTATTTCTCTTCTGTTTGTGAAAGCCTTGAGTCTGGTATTGAACTGTGGCGCAAAATATTCATTCCTGCTGTACAAATGCACTCACCAGGAAAGTTCAAATCTACAGGCAGAAAACTTACAGAACTTGAATTCTGACCTTGAGATATGTGATAGAAGAGTGACTTTTGAGGAGACACTGAATGGTCTGCACAAAGCTACAGTCAGTGCTGAGTGGTTATGAAACAATTATGTACTTTAATTAGGATGAAGCCTTGTGATTAGATTTCACAAGGTTTTAGAAGGGCAGTCATATTGAAACCCAGCAACACCAAGCAATCTGTGCTAGAATAATGTAAATAGTTATATAAAAAACATAGTATAACTAAAATAAAAGATGAATATGGTAAATTATTTTACTTTTTAGATGTTTTGTTTGTAAATCCTTTTGTCATTAAATAAAAAAAGTTTTAAAAAGAAACACAGCACATTTTACTACACAAGGCTGTAAACTATAAGACAAACCAGAATTAATCTTACGTTTACATGGCTCCAAACAGTATAAAAATACTGGAAGGATGTGACTTTATTCATTCTTAAAGGTTACACACCTTCAGACATCTTTATTTCTTTCCAACCTCCAAGTGTTAGAGAGAGCAAGGCTTAATAAATCAGCTTTTAAACAAAAAAAAAAAAGTAAAAAATATATTTTAGGTATAATTATTCTTTCAAGATTAGGGGTGTTGCTCCTCCAGTACAAGCCAGTACAGGATCCAGTGTTTTGCATGTAAAAGTCACACTTTGTTCTACAGCCACAACACTGTGTAAAGGTTGTTGGTTTTTTTGTCCTTCAATTGTGGAAGAACTTTGACCTATTTAAATGCCAATTGGCAGCTTCAAGGTACTCTCTGCATTGGTTAGTGAAAATATTTCTACCGGATCTCATATTTACTTCTGTTAGCTTTACTGCATCTATTGCCTTTGAGAGAGATCACTTTTACAAATAAACATTAAGTACAGTAGACTGTATTTCCATATATTGCAATTTGCTGTTTTTAACTGTGACGCAAAACACATTCTTCAAATTCAAAATAATTAAAAGACCGTTATAAAGGGCATGTTAATTTAGCGTTAGAAATAATAGGAAACATTATTTTCAATTTTCTCCTAATATGAACAATTTAATGGGTGTCACTAACTCTAATGGATTTAATTCCTTAGTTAAAAAAGGAATGCACTGTAGATAGAGGAATTTAATGTAGTCTGATATGTAAATCCTGTTGCTTATTTGATTATTTTTATTCACCAGGCAAAACTGCATTTCAGATCTCATTCGTCGTTCTACTATGTCCTGAATGAATATGAAGTAGTCTTGGTACTGTATGTGTTTAATGATCTGCGCTTTTATTGTTTAAGAGTAGCATTATACTTAATGGTGAATAACTGAACTTGTAGGTCATTATTTTTGATCTACAGAAAAAAAATGTCACACAGTATCTTCGAATAATGCCAGTACAAGTCTCCAGGGCAGTTACTGTGTGCCTAAGGCTCTACACAAGATACAAACTGTTCAAAACCCTTCTAGCATATTGGCAACAAGATATGGCTTTGATATTTCAGGATACAGAACATACTCTGCTGTGGCTTTGGGATTCCAGTCTAAGACAATTTCTCATTTGCTTTTCTCTTTTTTCTTTTGTTTTTGTGCTATTCAATTACCCAACACTTTAAATTATAGCTATCCTTCTCATAATTCCATTCCATGAATTGCATATGAATTTCTGATATGAAGTACAAGAATGCTGATTAAAACAATTGAGCCACATATCACAGTCATATGCAGGGGATTAAACTGAATATGAAATATTTGTCACTTTTAGCCTGGAGGCATTCCATGTCTATTTGGATGATGTGTCCTTCGCTCTCTGGTTCTGTTTTTACTGTATAGTGGTGGTGTGAGGATGTTTAGTCCTCTTTTCATAATACTGTACGTGCTTCTTACAGTTCAACAAACTACCTACAAGATTTCACATGTACAGTAGCAGATGACTCAAACAGACGTATAAATTGAACTCCTGGATGTTTCTTGGACACTTACCTCCCAGACAGACAGGAATCTGACGTAGTGAGCCATGCGGATATTTTGGTTTTGACGTGTCTGCGAGTTCTTATTTTCCAGGTAACATTCAGTAAACCCCAGTAATTAATAACTGCAGAAATCCAGGCTCTCTCTTGAGGACTTCCTCTCCTTCCTCTCAATTCACAGGAAGACCTCCGCTCCAACATGTAATGTTCAATTTAGCCGAGCTGTGGGAGATGGGATATCAAAGGTATATTGCATTAACTGTTCCTGGATATGGGATGCCAGGGGATGGGGATGGAAAAAATCTTCATGCCACTTTTGGATTTTCATCTCTTCTATAATTGAATACACAAGCTTAATAGACCCTGCGTCTATTTGATGTGAATAAATCCAGAGCCACCGATATGTTTTCAGCAGGTGGCTGTGTACATTACAGGGGTTTCCAAGGGGCCAGGAGAAGCTGGGATCTACTGTAGAAGTCATGATCCAGACGTTGCAGTCTTCACCCCCTGTCACTGTGGCTTTTACCATTGTCCTTAGTCTCACAAGTGATTGGTGTGGATGTGAGACGGCCCTTTTTTTCCTCTCCACTTTACAGTGTAGTTTGATGATTTTGCAATTCTTTTACTCACAGAAGCAGTTTGTGGAGAAATGGGGCGTGCTGGGAGAAACACATTGCTGTGGGTGAAGTCACTCCTGTGTAGTGAACCAAAGGGTCGGTTGGCTGTTTTGGCCCTTATTGTATTTGTACTGCATTTGGCTTGTCTGCTATGAAGGCTGGAGTAATGAGGGCAGAATTTACTTTTGACACTTCCTACAGTAAGTGCATGTGGCTATATAGCTTTGAACTGCCTTCCTGGATTGCCAAAAGCAGTTCACATGTGTATATACAGTACACTGAGCCCATTAAAGCACATACAATATGTTAGACAGCACTTAATTTCCAGTGCTGGATGTTTTTTTGCTGGAACAATGGGGATGGTTGATGTGTGGAGCGTGGTGCTCAGTGGAGATTCTCGTAAACCCCTGTGTCATTCCAATTCTACCTTGACTTTTTTCTGGCTTGTTGCTTGTACAAGTTACAACTGATTAAGATGCAAAATAACAGGAAGGGGTTGAGTGTAAAAGAGCTGGGTGATTAAAACTCCATCATGGAGTGCTGATTGTAGATTGTGTACATGTGCATTTCTCAGGTCGACAAACTCTAAACACAGATTTCTTGCCCCACTTCAGGTTTTCCGGAGAAAAGCCGCAGAGCTGGGTGCGAAGCTGTTACCTGCTTTTAACACTCCCACTGGTATCCCAAGAGGAGTCATCAATTTGGGCAGGTGAGTCTGAGGATAAGGGTGGTGCTGTGATGCAGTGGTAAGCATTGCTGTCTTGTAGCGCTGGGGCCCTGGGTTCAATTCCTGGGGTGCTGTCTGTGTGGAGTTTATATGCTCTCCCTACAGTATGTTTGCGTGGGTTTTCTCCAGGTGCTCTGGTTTCCTCCCACAGTCCAAAGACATGCTGGTGCAGTAGGTTAAGAAAATCGGCTCTGGTGTGAGCCAGGATAGGTCTAGCTACTCCTTCACCCTGTATTCTATAAAGCAGATAGAAGATGGATGGATAGAGTGTAGGGACCAGTCTCACCATTGAGCTGCATTTGCTGTCGCACATGAGCCCATATTCAAGACTCGTCATGTTAAAGGTCAGTTGATTACCCGATGCAAAAGGTTGGGGTTTTGCTACAGTTATCAAATATGGTGTTCCAAATCTCAATAAAAATATCATATGCAAATATATCCATGGTACAAAAACCAAAGACTTGTCTTGTAAAAAACATTAGTAGTATTGTATGCATTGTCAGCACATTTGTACCTACTGTATGCAAAACATCTTACAATTATTAATACAAAGATGGCCAGAGCAGAGTTTGTACTTTCTTAATCTCCTCTCCTTAGGAGCAGCTTCCTTCTGCTCTACTAAAACATTGACTCTGCTGGAGTCCCTGTTCTCTGCAAGGTTTGATCAAACATTATTTAGATAGACTGTTGAGGGGCTAACTCTTCACCTGGTCCACAGTTAGTAGTGATACAGGAAGAGTTACACAGGAGTTGTGATACCAGATATTGTCCTGCCACAGATATAAAAATGAGTGCTCTAAAAGCAACCTTCTTCAGGTATTATTAATGAAGAAAAACCCCCGTCTCAGTTCATTACTCTTTCTCCCTCTGTTTACTCTGTACAACCTAGCAGTCACTTAATATTCTTACAGGACGCCATGTGCACATCTGTACTGATTACATGATAACTATGTGCATGAGTGCACACTGCATGCTAATGATCTACATGACTTTTAACTTGCTTTGCTAGGGGTTTCTTCAAAAAATACTTGCTGAACCTTATAGATCCAGTGTAATAACATTTGTAAGCTGTGTGATGTCTCCAGTGTTTCAGATTTTTTTTAGCATTTTTTACTTTTAAGTATTAAGTATTTCATTCTTTTGAATTTTTCTTTAACATGGTAATGCAGTTTTCTGTCCTATGTTTCCAACGTCAGTATTACACTGATTACTGTTTTATTAATAACATGGTCTACCACTTGACATTTTTTATATCATGTTGTAGAATTTGCTCTACTGTATGTGTGTGTTAGGTTGTCTCTGTGTGTGAGATTTGCTCTGTGTGAAGGATTTTCTTGTGTGAAGAACATAGACACCTGTTATTTTCACAAAGGATCTGACAGATAGGATGAGGAAGCATACTGTTGTCTCACATACAGTATATGGAAGCCGGCTGTATGAAAACCTTTTTTAATCCTAATTCTAAATATATTGATCCTAAAATACGTGCTTCTCTGAATGTCATTTAAGGTACTTAGATGCGCTGTTTTAAAGTATAAAAGGTGCTTGTGAGCAATGGTCAAGAGATCTGTAGGCTCTTTAACTCTTCACTGAGCTGCGTTGTGATTCCTTGCATCTCCCCCCTTTTTTAAATTGTATTGACGGCATGCTGGTGAGCAGAGCTCGCTGCTGTAAGCCCCTTGTGAAGGCAGTGCACACTTTCTTCTACCGCTTGGTGATTTCTACCTTTAAACATCCCACAGTGCCTTGCAGGCTACACAGGCGACTCAAACACACCGTTTCCCAGTGGTGCTCAGGCAATTGTAGCCTGCTGTTTGGGGAATTCCAATTGCTAATGATGCAGCCTGGGTTCGAGTCTGAGCTCCTGGAAATGTTAAGCGCTCAAATCCCAAATGTTTCATAGCAAACCAATGCCAAGTATTTTTGTAAGCTGGCTGTTAGCACATTGACATTTAAAGGGTCTTTTAAATGATTTAAACTTCAAATTACAAATTAGGGGAGCAAGAGACTCCCTTCTGGTTTGGTTGAGGAAATGCACACATTTGAAGAGGAACTAAAACTGTTTGCAAGTCCGGACAAGAAATATTTGTGCTTTCTCCACAAGACGCTGTTGGACGAGATTTTTTGATTAATTAGCTACTAACTAGCAAATCGGCAAGGTGGGCTGAATGACCTTCCCTCATTAGTAACTGTTCTTAATGAAGATAGTTTACTTGACAGAACTCAAGATCACAAATTCCCGCTATCTGGAATATTGGAATAGCTGTTTATGTGAATGCCCCAGCACTACTCAGTGACTGTCCATCTCCTAGAATATCTTTCCTGTGTTTCTTCAATCAATTAAAACTGGCACTTCTATTCAGAGTATATCAGATTACACCAGTCTTAAGTAGGACAGCTCACACCGCCAGAGCCAAAACATCACTCAGTGAGACAAACACGTAGCAGAGATAACTGTTCCGATCACACTTTGCCAGTCTGCCTGAATGATATGCTTATTAATTATGTTGTTTTTTTTCTGGACTGCAGCATTCAAGTGGCTTTGAAATTACTGAACAGTTTACAAAAACAAAAATGTGAGCAATTTTATTTTTTTCTCGCCTGACATTTAAATATCAAAGTACATCAATTATGCTTGGGTCATTATGTAACCCTCATAAAAGTCTGAGTGATGAGGTTTGCAAAAAGCAAATAAAAAATGCCATACTCCAGTGCTCATTCAAACTGCCTTTATGTATTGTAACAGTCCCTTAATCTCCTGCAGTTCAGGATATAATGAAATGTTTGTTAAAAAGACATCAGAACAGCCTGAAATGGGAGAAGTCCATCTGGATCGTATAAACACATAGCCAGTGATAATTGTACAGATTACGAATACCTCCCTCCCTCAAGAAAGAAATTTTTAAGCAGTTCACCAAACTGAACCTTCAGGTATTTGGAAGGCAAGAAGTGATCAGATCTCCCGGTGGGCAGATCATGCAGACTCCACACAGACAGCTCCCTCCCTGTATGAATCAAACCCAGGTCCCTGTCAGAAAGAAGTGTTAACCACCCTTCCACCTCTTAAATGATCTAAATCATCATTTCTTTTTTTTTAAAGAAAATGCTAATTTACTTCATCAGTCTCTGCATGTGGTCTTCTTGGACTATTAGAGCAATTAAGAAATCATCTTGGAAATGGCACCTTTTGCTTGCATGTCCACGGAGATGTTACTCAGGTTTCTGCACATCCACCACACACCTGCTTTCAATTAGACCCCCAGATCTTTTGGACAGCTGTTGCAGCATTTAATTAACTGCTTCAAGAACTGATTCCAGTTAGATTAGTAATGAGGGCTACCCACAGATGGGCAAGGCCCGTGACAGCCAAGAGCACTATATTCCCCGCATGTGCACATGATGCCTCCTCTCTGACTGCCACAGTTAGCAGCGGCCGAGACGCAGTTCGTCTGCGGCTGATGAAGAAAAGACTGATAAGCGAGAAGCAGACACACCTCTCCAGTCACAGTTGCTTTACCCAGCGGTGTGTCAGAAATATATATTCACTTCAGTCTTTTGGGAAACGAATAAGTGCTGATAGGCTAACTTAACAATGGCGCAGTTTTCTCAGAGCTGGGAAATGAATCTCCTCCTGACGGTAGAGGTCGACTGGGGTCAAGCACCAGTAGCCTTAGTTAGCCTTAGCCCAGAAAGTCAATGTAGTGGAGCATCGACTGTATCCACCTGGTTGCCATGGCAGCTCTCCATGTGCTCTCAGACTTGAGTAGTTGAAAATGAGTGATAATGAGTGGTGCTGAAGTTGTGGAGGGGGGTGCAGAAGGATTCCCAACATTTAATAATACATTGTTTATTTAACAAGAAATGTTTCAACCACTGAAACATTTATTTCAGTGTCTATGGTGTATGTACAGTACATCTTGCAGCCTTTGGGGCACTTTACAGGGTAAAAACAAAAACTGGGCAAAAAACTCAAAACAACATGAAACGGCAACAAATATGGGGATGAAAAAAATGTGGGAAAAGGAAGAGATGCCTGACTACACCGCTACGTCTTGAGCTTAGACTGTAAAAGAGTTAAATGTCTCAGATTGGCAGGGAGTGAGCTCCAGAGCTGCTTTGCAAGTGTGCTGCCCGAGGCAGCTGCACCTGCTGTACAAGGAGGTAGTCCTAAAAGATGTGCCCTGACAGAGTGTAAAGCCTGCTTGATACAGTATATAGAGAGAGCAATGAGAGATGCCAAGTATTGTGGGGATTGGGTGTGTAGGGCTTTAAAAGTTAAAACCAAAGTTTTGCATTTGGAATGAATGAAACCGAATGCGCTGGGTAATGTGGTCACAGAGCCTTGGAACACATTTGAAGTCGAGCAGGTTTAGATTAGGGAGTGGTGCTCCGGTGTGTAGTGAGCGCATGACCCTGGGAGATCTGCAGTATTCCCATGATTTCATCCGGCACTTACTTGGCTTGTTATTGTTCCTCACGGCTCCTATCAGGCTCTTCCTCTGGGCTTTGCCATGCTCCCGCTCCTATTCCACTGTTCTGCTCACTGTGCTACCTGTGTGTCAGCGGGAGGGGTATTTGTCTTTATTTAGTTCTGACATCTGGGGCAGCATAGAGATTGATGAGGGAGGTCAACACCCTTGGTTAGTTATGGGTATAACAGTGACGATATACTTTGCAGAACTAAAATCAGAGTAGGCAGTGAGCTTGATGGGATTTTGAGGTAACACTAGCCTTATATCACAACATAGTTGCCTATTACTACCTTGGCTTTTATTCATATTTATCATTTTTCAGAACTGATTAAATTTATGGGTACCAAATCTTTTGGTGCGTAAAACTAAATAATAATAAAAAAACTGTTTTCTGCAGAGGCAAGGCAATCTCTCTCTCTGCATTTTAGTCTATTAAGAATTGATTTTCTAGTTTCACAGATGTTTGCAAGTTGAATGTGAGCAGCTAATGATGTAGACAGATTTTGTAATACACACATAGATCAGGATTGCAAATTTGAAAAAAAATCAGAAACTTCAACAGAAACCGTAACTGCTTATTAAAAAAACTAAAGCAAAGAGATAATAGGAAATCCTTTGGGTTTAGACATTTGTATACTGTACAGTATATGTTTTTGTAATATAAAATGCTACTGTTTTTTCTTCACTTCAGTTTCATTAAAAAGCACATATCACAAGGCCGGTCTGACAAGATAAATGACAGATTTTTTAATAACACCATGGTTTTGTTAATAACTTTGAAAGATGCAGTCTGTACTATAAAATTAGTCCCTGACAATATCGACATTTGTTTCAATTTTTAAGTGTTTTTTAAACTTTGCCTGAGCTTGCTTTTTCTTCGCCACACGTTAAAGGTGTGAGCCAATCTATAAATCCTGACTAAGCTTTGTTTGTTACTGTCAAGGCATCAGGGTGACACCTGCGAACCTGCTCTGAGAATTCACCAGGACCCTTAGCTGTAGATGCAGATTAACTGATGTAAAAAAATGCTGTCGGTTCAAGCCGCTAAGTAGTGAGCACTTCTGCTGCATCCTTGAATCCAGATTGCCTCACTTGGCTCAGGTGTAGGAATGGGTACCAGAATTTCTGGGGAGATTAATCTGCTATAGACTCATGTCTCCTTCAGCATGTTATTCAGTTGGCTTTAACACCGTTGACCAGGGTGTTACCTAGCCCTGTGAATCCATTTTGGCTGACCTTTAATCACATGCATTCCAGCTGTAAGTGGCTTTCTGGATGTGTTCTAGATGGGGAGTGAATGCCTGTGCTTTGAATAGGCTTCAAGGCTTCAGCTACTTATTTTTTCAATATTCCCAGTTGTTTCTAGCTCTGACAGCATCACCTGGCAAATACTTGCCCAATTATAATTATAGCTCTGTTATGACAAAATGATTCCTACATTCTGTTCTAAAGTAGTAAGTCAATGGTACCTTCTAGACCTATTTACAAGGCTATGTTGTACCTGAATCCCTAATTCAGGTGGAATTTATTTCCACCTTTATTTGATTAGGATATTAATAACTTGAGTCTAATGTGTCTGATGTGCCACCTGTTTTATTCTCTGAATATCTTTGGTCTTTTAAAGCATCAACACTAAATGTAGACACAAAGTCATAGCATAAAGACTATGTTTCTAACACATTTAATTTTCTGAAGGTTGTGTGATTTAGTCTTCAGTCGATGCTGATGTATTTTGATCTAATTAACCTGAGATTCTGCTTTCTGCTTTGAATTCCAGTGGCACTAGTTGGAGTTGGGGCTGGGCATCAGCAGGAAGCAGTATTTTGGCAGAGTTTGGCACCTTGCACCTGGAGTTTGTTCACCTGAGTGAAATCACCAGTAACCCGCTTTATTCTGAGAAGGTGGGTCAATGCCACACAGGAATGGGAGAAAGGCCCATCCACTTTTCATTACGCCTTTGATCATCATGACGTTTCTTCTTCTAAGTAAAATTTCTAAGTTGAATTTCTTTTTTAGATAAGTTATTAAATCATCAGTTCCTAATCAGTTTCTAATTTAAAAATACTTGTTATAAATGCAGGGTTCTTCCAGTTACCCATCCCTGGTCTCAGATTACACAGAACCATAATAAAATTTTATTTAAAACATTCATAGGCAAAGGCAACTAAGAAATAAATTGCTTTCTCTGTGGAAACTTCTAAAAAGTTGTGTGTTAGACAGTTATTTATAAAGGTAATTACATTTTAAATTAAATTTACTTGATTACAAATGAAGATACATGTGTTGTAAGCACTGTGTATACTGTTGCACTGTTGGATTCAATGATCTATTTTTAATGGAGACGTCATTCAAAATTACAGGAAACATTACCAGAAAAGCAAATATCAAAGAATCATAATTAATGTGTAGTATGAAGTAAGGCACTACTGTCAAAATGAAAACATTCTAAAGCTAATATCAGGTATGACAGACCTGAGCATTAGCACAGACCTGACAGGACTGTCTGTTCTGATGTGCTGCTTTTAAATAAACTATTTAAAAGGCTGCTATAGAACTCCTCTGGACTGTTGCAATTGTATCCTGTTGGTACTACTAATACCACTTAAGTGACTTATTTGCACACATGTGAATATTATAATGAAATAAAGTGGTTGAAATACAGTACCTTGTTCAACAGTGCAACACAATGTGTCACCTGAGATATGAACCCGTGATCTTCCAGTTACTCAAGCACAGCTCTGACCACTGTGCCACACAGCTGCCAGTGTTGGTGACCCTGGCAGATTGATTACTGATGTTCTTTTGGAGTCGGGTCAGGAGAAAAAGCTAGCCACACCCAATGACTTGATTTGCATGCTACTATAATACTTGCACTGTCTGATCTTGCATTGGCCTGCTGGAAAATCTGGTATTTCTAGATTACCATCCAGGAATGGAAAAACTGTTGGTTTAAGGACATTTTCAATGTACTGTACAATACAGTATCAAAAGGTTGCCTTTAAAAGTAGTAATGTTTTAAAGACGATTGTGCCTCACATCACATGTGCACTGCCCCAGTGGTGAGCTGGAACTATTCAACAGTCAGTACAATATCCAACACAGCGCCTCTGTACACATTGTCTTGTCAGGTCAGTCAAAGGCAAAACAGCATTCATCTGTGAATAACATGCTCCATCAGTCCCTCTGCTGCTATCTCAGATGTTCTAAAGCCCACAGAAGGCAATGGCTTAATCTCTCAGTTGTCAACATCTCTGAATGGCCTCCGACCTTGCACACTACTTACCAGCAGACAATGAGCTATTGTACAGTCATTCTGTCGATGTACAGGTTGTTTTTTCTTGGATTTTCTTGTGCTATTGCCACTGCAATCTGAAAGTGTGCAGATGGATCAGCAGGAGGTGAGTGTCCTGGGCCAGTGTAATGACCCTGTGCCTCCCAGGATGTGGCCTGTCCTTCACTAAGCCGGTGTTCTAGTTTCTTTTAAATTAGTCTGCTGGTTGTCGAAGCAGAGCATCTCCTTCTCTGGGCAAATTCTGTCCCAAACGGGTTGCCTTCAGTCGAGACGATAGGAACCAGAGCTCTTCAACTACTCAACTGTGGCACAATTGTATCTTTTTACATTCTTGCGTGGATTAAAATGTCTTTTTTGAATAGCTATTTTTACAGATTCTTATTGATTTCAGCAATTTTACTGCAACTCAAATACCAAATCCCGAACAACTGTTTTTTTCGATTAAATTACATAATGTGCTCAACGTTATATCCCAAGCTAAAATTCTACTCAATCTAGAAAGCTGTCTTTATAATGTGAATAATATTATTTATGCTGTAGATGTCAAACCTGGACTGCTGCATGTTTATTGTGCATCGGTATACATATTGTCTGAACTCAAGAAATGAAAGTGATTATATTACAATACACATGTGTACTACTGTACTTGAAGCCACGTGAGAAGACTCCCACAGCTGTAATGCAAAAAGAAAACATAGTGCTGGTAATTATTTTCCACAGCTTCAAAAAGGCCCCGAGTAGACTTACAGCTGGATGACTCCTCAGTTAAAATGTGTTACAAATCTCTTATTTATTTTTATGGAATGTTTTTCAAAAGGAAACAGCATCTGGAGGAAATTAATTGCTGAATATTTAATGGCCCAAGCTCTGTTTACAAGCGCGATGGCTTTCTTGGGGCCGTTCCTCCTTGTGTGCCTGATTGATTGAGTTGTGTCGTGCTGGTTGTGGAATCTTTTGCTAACCCTTTCCCATGTCCCTGCAGGTCATGAACATTCGAAAAGTGCTGAACAAAATTGACAAGCCCCAAGGGCTCTATCCCAACTTCCTCAGCCCAGTCAGTGGCAACTGGGTGCAGCGTGAGTATACATTTTCTCTTTTTGTTTTTCCTCCTTTTGGGGCATTGTCTCGGAATCTCTATTTGTTAAAAAACTGCTTGGAGACGCTTTTGTCTCACCTGCTAGCAATTATTACAGTATTAGTCTCTTCTACATTAGGTGTCAGTGACATTTTGGTGTGTGTACAGTATACTCCATTTTGTGCTTGGCTTTGTGCTGCATATGTTTTATCTGTTGTACTTAATTGAATAAGCCAAAGTTGTGGATTTATGACTGCCCTTTTACTCCTTAAATAACTGTCTCCCCAAAAAGTGTCATCTACTGTGTGAAGCACTGTTTCATATGTGTTTCAGAAAATAAGTTGATTAAAGAAACAGCCCTTTTCACCATTGAACTACAATAAAACAGGCATTATAGCTGAGCTGAGTAATTAAAGCTTTTGAATATTTTAGTAGAGATATATTAGATCTTCCACTACATTGAATTGCCAGGAGGCAGTTTTACAATAGTCACTGGTTAGCTAAAGTAAGGCTATTCTTCACTATTTAATATGTACAGTATCTCTTTATATAACAGTATCTTTTTTGTAAAAATATAATGTTGTTTATACACAGTCCCACATAATTAATGTTGCAGGTCTCGAGTTGTTTATTAGTGTAGCTAAGAAACAGAAGCAGAATTAAGAAACAGAATTAGTAGATTTTTTACAAATGTTACAAATTAAATAATAATTCTGTAAGATTTGGAATGGGGGTAACAGTTTTAGTAGTTTTTTTTTAATGTGTAAATGTTAAATGTTTAACTGTTTAAAACCTTATTCTATAAGTTGAGGTGAACTGCTGGTATTTTATTCATGCTGAAACAAAAAACTATATAGCAGCTCTGACTAGGAAGCTCTTTTATAACAAAGATAACCTTTACACAACTGTTGACACAATGCTCATGGAGTCCTGCTTGAATGCATGGAGCATTTTAATTCCTCAGCTCTGCTTCTCAAAAGATATGATTTTGTCCTTCCGACAGTAAGGTTTTTCCTTCCACAGTCAGGGAACATTAGCGCTGTGCCCTGCACCCTGTGTTTTTTCTTTACAAAACTCCAAGGAGAGTAAACCAGTGCAGGTGTGACCCTCAGACATGCAGATCGTCATGAGATTTAGGTATAGAAGAAAGTCTTGCAACCATTTAGAAATAATTCCTCTTCTCTTCTGCAGATCATGTTTCTATCGGGGGCCTTGGGGACAGTTTCTATGAGTATTTGATCAAATCATATCTGATGTCAGACAAGACAGATGAAGAAGCCAAGAAAATGTATTATAATGCTCTGGAGGTATGTTTTCCCCACAGTATTAAAGGTTATATAATATGATTACCAGGGTGATGCACTAGTATTGTCACAGTTAAGAGCAGTTGGAGAACTTGAACAGAATGTCATAATGCCGAACAAATTCTACATGTAAAGTCACTTCCAATCCCTACACTAATGTACCCAGCTATTGATGAAAGTCCCAAATTCACATTCTTTCACACACGAGCACATAGTGGTTTGCTGTACTAGTTGGCATAACCCGTGTCATATAGATTAATATGAATTATTGAATATATAATATAGATCTGTTTTTAATTGCAGGCATAAGAAATAGATAAGCTGGAATGGCAAACAAAGACACTTTGTATTTGTTGTTTATAAAACAGCATTCATATAAGTGGATATTCTGTCATAAACATCAATTGAAATCAGTCTTGGTGCTTTCTCTTGCAACTCTGAACCTCTTCTGGACCTGAAGAAAAATACTCTTCTGACTAACTGCCAGGACAGGGCTGGAGTGGGACTAGCCCAGCTGAGTTCATGGTGCATGCACGGAGCCAGACCTAACTCTGCTTTTCCAGAGCTGGAGACTTGAAAGAGAAACAGCTGTGCAGCCCTCAGTATGATCAGACTTTGCAGGGTTTCATTCCGATTTTGGACAAAGATGAAAGTTGTCTAACATGACTTATGTGTCATGTGTGCCCTCTGAGCTCCTCAGAGCAAGCGCCAGCTCCAGTTGACTGGAATATCTAATCTTTGGAAAAGATGAGCAACTCGGAAACCAGGGTTTTCAAAAATCAAAGAAACGCTGAGCTGAACTGGAAGGAGATAGACGCAGCTCAGCTCACACTGGGAGACTGCAGGCTGTTGGTACTTGGGACAATGCAATGATAGCTTGTGAAATTAATCTTACCTCTTGTGAGATAAAGGAGGAAATTACGAAGTGGAGTTGCAGAACAAGATCGTGAAGGAAAGAGGAAAAAACTTATCAATGAGAAAGAGCACAGTGGTATCATGGCTAAGTGCTTGAAGGCCAACTGAGATAGAGGGACAGTTCTCTTATGGTATACAGTATAACAGTTCTTTTATTTCTGTCTTCAATGAAAGTTTGTCATTCTCTATGGACAATTACAAATGAGAATCAAAAATTGAATTACAAAGGACAAAGTGGGCGGTATGAGTTCACAGCGCAATATCTTGGCCATTCTGCCATATTTATTGGTCACAGTTTCATTCTGACCATTTAAACGTAACAATTTCTTGTGTGATCCCACCAGTTTAACTGTCTTTAACTGTTGGTATAAAGATCCCAGATTTAACTGTCTCCCAGATAGTAGAATTATAGCACAGGAACCTTGCAGAAGAGCAGGCAAACATTTTCCCCAGTTAAGATCAGTGCAGTTCATAATTAGCACAAGAAGATTAAGTCTCTAAGAAACTTAAAGGAAGTTAATTACCATAAAACTCTTGTGTTGTGAAAATCTAGGGGTTTATACAGGTTTCCAATAAAATTATCCTCAAAACCCAAAATGATCAGAATGTCATTGCACTCAATGCAGTTTGTTTCACCCGGACCTTGAGCCTGTGCAACAGCTGAGATGCAAAGACTTATCAGTGGCTCTTTTCTTCAGCTATAAACAGGCCTTGTACTTTCATTCAAAACATTCCCACAGAATCACGTTTTCCCCTTAACCTTGCACAACACGACAATTGGCATCTCTGCAATGGATTTGATGAGATCTGCTGCACTGTACCGCAAGTGAAAGAGACGGGCATGGCTCAACAGCTGTAGCCCTGCTCTGTGCAAACTGGAGCCCTTTGCTTCTCGACAAAGGGCATTGACCACAGCAGGGAAAGCATGGAGTATATCAGTTAAGAGCACCAATTACCCAGTAGGGGCAGACAAAAGCTCAGGCAGCTACTGCAGGAGGTCAACCAAGTTCACCAACATGGCAACAGCTGTTGCAGAAAAGCCCGAGAGTGAAAGCTGATCATTGAAAGAGGCAGATAACCTCTTCTGACTCACAGGTTATTGAATCCCTTCCTGTCTCGGGCTGTTTCCATTTCTGTGTGCGAAAAACAAAAGCAGGCGAAAAACAAAACCTGTGATCAAAGCCCTTCACTTTTTTTTAAAACTAGAGACAGGGCCTCTAGTGTCTAATAAACTAAAGCATTTGAATGGAACAAAACTTTGTAGAGGCTTATTTGACTTTTTTTTTCTTCTTTGCATTTGAAATCTTACAGTGCATGTCATGGGAGGTGTGCTGCATTTTAATTTGCCTGAGCTCTTATCACACACAACCAAAGAAAAACCCAAAATAACATAAATGTGAGCCTGTGATGTTGCAAACCCCCAAGTATTTCAAAGGTCTTTCTAATCTCCCTTTCCCAGATCGCAGTAATAGTGGCTATCAAAGGCCTGGAGACAAATGATGGTAAAGAATTCCCTAAAGAGCTTGTTTCTTATTGCAGGCTATAGAAACCAATCTGGTGCAGAAGTCTCCAGGAGGCCTCACCTATTTTGCAGAATGGAGAGGGGGGATCCTGGACCACAAGATGGGTCACCTGGCGTGTTTCTCCGGCGGGATGATCGCCATAGGAGCGGAAGACGGAGAGGCGGAGAAGCACCAGCACTATATGGACCTTGCTGGAGAGATCACGCACACCTGCCACGAGTCCTACACGCGGTCAAGTAGGTGCACAGACTGGCCCTGCGCCTGCTCTACCCATGGTAGAGGTGGTCCTAATAAATTGAAACAGCCCTGACTTAGAACATGAGGAAGACCTGCAAGAGAGAGGGGGGCCCATTTGGCCTGTCTTGCTTGTTTTGGTTGTTTGGAATGAGACTTAAATATTGACCAGCTGTTTCTTAAAGGTGCTCAGAGTTTGGGCCTCACACAGCTGGCTGAGACGCCTGTTCCAGCCGCCCACCACTCTTGGAGTAAAGAAGTGTTCCTAAATGAATTCCTCTTAGGTTGCCAACTGTGATCCCAGAGTTTTCGTTTCACCACTGAGTGTGAAGCAGTCCCCTGGGTTGTGCCTGTTCAAAACTGAACACAATGCTGCAGTATACTGTACATTAGGTCTTACTAGAGCATTGGAAAGTTTTAGCATATCTTCCCTGGATTGTTTTTTGTTCTATTCCCAAGAATTCAGTTTGCTTATGTATTGCTTCTAGGTCTTATTGAGGACTTAGAATAATCCAGACTCCATTTGTGTTTAATTTCCCGCAGCTCTGTGGCTCAGTCCAAGATTTTGTCTAGTGTTATTGTGACTCCCTTCATGCTATTTCTGTTTACCACTCCCCTTATTTTTTATCACCATCAAATTGGACTTCTTTGCCAACTATACCAGTATCAAGATTGTTAATATGTATCAGGACAAGCAGTGAGCTTGAAATGAATCCCTGTGGCACACTGCTACTCACATTGGCCCAGTGAGAGGCTGTCTAACCCACTATCTCCTGGTCATGGTTCTTAGCTTTATCTTCTAGTATTAAGAATCTATTATCTTATAACCTGTTTACTCCTATATTTATTGTTTACTGTTATAGAACTGGAAAAGTTATTTGCCTCCTTTGAAGTATCTTTTCTGTCTCCCTCTTAACAATTCTTTTTTAGTTGTGCCTGTAGCTCTAAGTACTATTTTCTATTTTCATGACCTTTTTATGCACTTTGTGTAGAGCTCTGGGACACAACACCAACCACAAAAAGGAGCATGCACAAATGATTTTCTGTTGCTTAGCCTGCAGCCTTATGCAGTGCTGGATGCAGATGACTGTTGTTTATTTTCCATGGGAAGAGCGGTGTGAAAGCTGATTGATTGTGCCGCTCATTGTTTCTGTGGGATGTTGGTTTTAATGTGCCAGGGCTCTGTATATTACCTGTAGACTCTTCAGGCTTTTGAATTGCCCTTTACCAGCATCTGTTAAAATTAATCTCAAACACTTATTTGACATCTCAACTGGATTCTAAATCCTGCAGGTATAAATCTGTATTACGATCAAGTCAGTCGGAGCGTGTGGCACCTCTTTTACCTCGGATTTTTAAATTAGGTCCTTTTTTCATCCGTTTTGGTTCTTGTTAAAAAAAAATTTACTCTGTCTGACCCTGACTTATCTCCCTCTTACAGTACGTATTTGCATCTTAATTTTATTGCCTTACTTGTTGCTCGCCTGGACACTCTTGAACCTGAGTAGTATGTCTCGATTTTATATTCAGTGTATAAGGAAATATGATTTAGAGGTGTGCATTGGCAGGGTGCCCAATATGTCCGGCTTTCCTGGCTATCCTCTTATCTGCTACAGCCTGCACATCTCAAGTCTGTTGTAATGTTACTCTAGTGTTAAGGTTAGGAGAAAAGTCGGGTTAGCATTGAGGTTAGGGTTATGTTTGAGTTTACGAGTGGATATTACAAAACAGAGAGCTTTCGCTGACACTGTGCCAGAAATCTATCTCTGCAGGTTTCATGCACAACAATCCGCTCTGGTTTTAATTCAACTCTATTGAATCTGCAGAAGGGGCTTGATTGCAGACATACAGTAGCATAATCCCAAAGTATTTGAAGCCTGCTACAGAGCAAATTGACATTTCTGTTCTCTTCATTCAAAATGGAAGATGTTTCCATATGAATGGAGAAAATCTAATCAATGTTAGGAGCTCAGGTACCAATTAAGAATTTGGCGGGGAAGGGGACAGTTATCCATTAAACAGCTCCATTTCAGAATTAGCATTATCACTTCATCTCACCTTAATATTTTTATGGTGGCATCACAGATGTGCACGCTGTAACTTTGATGGCAATCACCTGCGTTATGCCTCTTGGAAAAGGAATTGCTTGCTGAGTGGCGCCCATTAACTACCCCCAGCTTCCACTCTGAAGATTGAAATAAAAGGATAATGGTGGCCTACAGGATGAGGAGGGAGGGAGCTGCATTTTGTTCAAAGTAAAAGTCGTGTCCTTAATCCTGTGCAGTAAGTTAGTTCTGTTTTCATTTTGAAGTTCACCAGATGCTTTTGCTGTATTATTTACCTGACCTGGAGGATAGTGCCTTCTTGCTCAATTGCAGAGGATCAGGCGCTTGGCACTGCAAACAAAGGGGCCCGTGCAGACTGTGATCAAAAAAGCAAACAGCATTTGCCCTTGTCTAAGACCCTCCTTCAGTCTTGAGAGGAAAAAGGGCCAAAACATTTGTAGCTTCATCACATCTGTTTCCTCACCAACCCTTCAGAAAGCAAACTGTGAGGGCTCACTACATTTTTTCGCGGCGAAGGGACGCGTTCATTTTCTTATCACCACCATATCATAAAAAAGGCAGAGATATTAAAAAATTGAACCTTTTGTTATCGGAAAGACTTGTCAGTAGCCATGGTTTCACTTTTTGTTAAAATGTTCTTGATTTTACTATGTGGCGCTAAGTGACTGTTCAGACACATTTGTAAGGGGGAAAAGTACCTTTTGTTTCACTCATTTCATCAGCTGCTGGATTCAGGCCATGATCATGAGTACTGTCCAAGTACATTTTACTAAAGAAGAGCAATAGTGAACAACAGGAGCTCCACAGCATGGATCTCCAAATGTGATCCTGGAGAGCCCCAGTCCAGATATTATACAGTAGGTCATTCTAAATTACCTGTTATTTAAACAGTAGGAGAACATTTTTAAAGCAATTAACTTATTAAGAGAGAAATAGTTTAGTGACGGAATACTGTTCCGTGGGGGCTGAAGGATTTTCTGATTTTTGTTCCAATTATTAAACTGAACACACGCCCATTTTATTTGATCTTAGATAAATTCCAGGCCTTAAGAAATTAGGATGAGCGAAGTGAAGTTGTATGGCTTTACTGTTTGATGAGGTTGGGGGTTGTCTGAGAAAATAGTGTTAAAACCCAAGGAAAAAGGAAAATAAAAATATGTAGTTTTGCAATAACAGAGGATTGTTAATCACCTATTCTTGATAATTAATTGTTTGAGGCTGTGAAGTGCAAGACAAATACTGTACTTCCCAGCTCCTGACTGAAGTACAGGAGGTTGGCTCTCTGAATCCAAGGATGGCTGTGGACAAATTAATGCTTCTCACAGAAATCAAATAGTATGATCGAAACCACAAAACTCTCATAATCCAATTTATTGAATCTCAAATTGTTTTTTTTATAGAACGATTGTTCTTTATGGCTACACAAAAGGCATCTAGATAGTGGAATATGATTTTATAGAAGTATTCTATTATCTTCATTATTGTTGTAATGAAAACTAGTAACGATAGAATTAAATGTAGTATATCTGTAGTAGTAATAGACAGTAAGAGAACATTTAATATGGTTACACTGTATTCCTAATGACTGACTGATACTGTTGAACTGGAGTAGAGGACCTGTATAAGTTTGGAGGCTACAGTCTTGGAATCTCCTGTGCTGTACAGTTGGAAAGTCCTATCCTTGTTCCTTGTGTCTGCTGCTTGGTAGAGAGACACGGAGGAAGTGTCAGAGAAAAGAGATCCATGCTGCTTTCTGTGTCGGCTTGTTGATTCTCCAGTCTATTAACACCGACATACTGAACAAACACATTGATCCACCCATCTGAGGAAGAGCAATTATTCGGTCTCGAAATCAGATATCTACTAGGCAAGAAAGGAGAGGATGCAATGAGAGGGAATGTGATCCTTGCCAGGATGAGAAACTGCTGTCAACCCAAAGAAAACGGATCTCACAAGTGGTACAGCAGTATAGCAGAGGGCTGCTCTAGACAGACTCTCTAGGTGACAATCTGGACTTGCTTTGTATAGTTTGCATATTTTCCCCAAACTAATGTGGCCTTTGTCCACATTATGGATCGGCGTCCCATGCAAAGGTCCCGGGAAGTTACTGTATGCTTGGAAAAGATTTTAGGTCACCCTGACCCTTACAGGGAATAATTGGCTATCTGTAAATGTGTGTGTTGCATGAAGAACTAGTTTCCTCCTTAAGCCAATAAAACTCAAAACTGTTCTCTCTCTATGTCCCTTGTCCCAGCATAACTTGGATCTGACACTATGATTAGAGTGGAAAATTGCAGCTTCTTACTCTTATTCTTATTCTTACTCTTATTCTTACAGGGATTCCCCCTGTTTCACAGTTTGTAAAATTGTCTATAGACAGAATTTGACTGGAAGTGTTTTACTGCGTCCCTGTTACCAGCCGCAGAAGTCACCGCAGAAAATGCCAATCCAGTCCATCAGTACTACTTGAGATAGGACCCTGATCAGCTCAAGAGGTGCTATAGCTAGAATTCCTGATGGGTATTTTTAATGGATCACAATTATGCCTGTCCTGCACATAGCCCTGTCATGGTAAAGCGAGCAGCTTCGACAGAGATATTACTGAAGCAAGCAGAAAGCGCTTTAATTTGACAGGTTCAAATAAGCATGACACAACAATTGCTTGTTCCGAATGGTGGATATTTTAAGCATCACTTAGTTTTTTTGATAATAATGACATAGGTTTTCTTCCTTCAACAGATCAAATGTGTGCGCTGTTTTGTTGCACAGACTGTATATTTGAACAGAATAAGTACCCGTTTTCTACCTGTTGAAAAAAGTACTTTAAAATTTTTAAAAGCTTCTAGCTCAAAAACAAAATCAGCATTCTGGATTTCTACAAGCCATCATAGATGTGTACATTTCAAACCAAGCTAGATACAACAGTGGTGTAAGAAAAGCAATTATACTACGCCATTAGCTGCTCTAACTAAATTTCGATAGGATGTGCCTGTAATAACCCTGTCTAATCAAATGTGTAATAATCGACTTGAGTACTTTATACAAAATGTGGTGTTCTGTATTGTTCTCAAGACTGGTTATGCAGTACACGTCCTAAGGGGAGTGGGACAAACTACCCAGCCATGTGGTTGAAGTCAATACTCCGGTTTCTTCCAAGAAATGGCTTGATGTGATTCTTGGATCAATTAACTACTATCTACCATGCGGGACAGGGCCGGTTAGGCTGAATGACCTCCTCTTGTTTGTAACTTACGCTACCGCTACCGCTACAAAAGAGCAGCTTTATCTTTCTCTGGAAACACAGTTTTCCTGCTCATTAACCAGACTCGATGGTTCTTAATTGCTGTTACATCCTGTTGTGTCTCTGGCATGGATGTGAATGAGGTGTCTCATGAGCGTGATTTCTGTGTCCCAGCAACGAAGCTCGGCCCGGAGGCGTTCAGATTTGACAGCGGTTCCGAGGCCATGGCCACGCGGCTCAGTGACAGATACTACATCCTGCGCCCCGAGGTGGTGGAGAGCTATATGTACATGTGGAGGCTGACACACGACTTGAAGTACAGGCAGTGGGGCTGGGAGGCTGTACAGGTAAGACACTGGACCATGTGAATCTGGTACCTGGGGGCGGCTGGGCCACTGGGCTCTTAACTAAAAGGTTACAGGTTACAGATATTGAATCCTTGTACATGTACATTAGCCAAAATCCTCAAGTCTACCCTTACCTAATATTTATAACCCAGGTACTTATCTCGTGTCACTGAATCGCCAAAAATACATGTTGCTTTTTTATATCACCACTAACATAACTTTTGGACCAGAACGTTAATTGTGTTGTTCACACTCAGAACAGGGTGGCACAATGGTGCAATAGTTTTGTTGCCTTGCAACACTAGGGCGTTTGGTTCCATTCCTGGGACGCTGTCTGCGTGAAGTTTGGATGTTCTTACCTTGTTTGTGTGGGTTTCCTCTAGTTGCTCCAGTTTCCTCCCACAGAAACATACTGGTAGAATAACTGGCTTCTGGAAATTAGCCCAGGTGTGAGTGTACGTATGTGTGTTTTTGTCTATGTCTGCCCTGCGGTTGGACTGCTGTCCCATCAAGGGTGTATCCTGCCTTGTGCCTGTTGCTTGCTGGGATAGGCTCTGGGTCCGCCGTGATATGGTATTGGATAAAGCACTGGATGCATGTACACTCAGAACATTTTGCACTGACCTTTTAAGAGAGGTCTGATTCTCGTTTAGTGTTAAGTCACCTAGCCTCTCAAAGGTCGATCCCTGCCCTAAAGTTAATTGCTTTTGCTTGTGTACATTAATGAAACTCAGATGAAGTCTTGGAGCTTGCAATTTGTATCTTGGGAAAGGCGAGCATTTTGCAGGAAGATTCCAAAGGGGAGATGGGTTTACTACACCAGCCTACAGCTCACTCTTAAAAGTGAAAGTTGAAAAACAGGTTTGTTTCCAACTCTGATTAAAGATATAGTTCCATTCTAACATTTTAAGACCAAAACCCTTACAAGTATACTTCTGTGCTCTTCTGGGATTCTATAGAGATCCTTTGGAAATCCCTACTTTCACTGGAAAAGAGAATATAATTACCAGAAGAGTCCCTGAAGGGATCTGTAAGAAATGTGGATTAGAAAATCCTACAGGATTTCAGTACAATAGTGATTTTGTAGTGGAATCATACAGGAATTTGTTGGTTGTATGGGCTGGGGAAGGGAGACGGTTTTATTTCCTTTGCATAGAAGGGGGACTGAGAAACTCTCATAACAAGAGTGAACTAGAACGTCTGAATGCTGCACGTGTTCAGCTCAATCTCCTAAATTGTCTATAGGTTTAAACTTTAGGAGGTTTAAAAGGACAGACTTAATAAAGACAAAAAATCACTTAAGATCGTTTTTCTGGTTGTCTAATGCCTTATTTTGGTAGGAAAAAGAGATCAAAGAGATAAAAAAAAAAACTCCTCATATTAAATTAAATTGACATTTGAAGAGATTTGTCCAAGAACACTGGGCTGATCTGCGCACTTCACGTGCTTTTGTTCCTGCACAAGCAATTTCGGGGAAAGAATTAAGTCTTGTGAATGAAAGTGCACTTGCCTGCACAGATGTTTGCACACTTTATTAGGAGTGGGGTGGAGATAACAGACATCACATTGCACTTTTTCAGAGCTAATATCTTGCTTTGTTAATTACACTCTGCGAGCGTCATGTTTGCCATTACTGGATAATAATGTGTTAGTCATTCCTGTTCAGCCTGCATGTTAATCAGACAGGCTTGCTTGCAGCGGCGGTCTTGTGTGTTTATTAACAGCACGCAGATAGCAGCCCAATGCACCGGCAGACAAATGTTCCTCCTTTAGTCCCAGCCGATAAGCGATCCGATAAGTTGTTGAGGTCTACAAAGCTATTAGCAGCATTTTGTAGAAAATACAATCCAAAAAAGTATTGCAAATTGAGAGCGTCCGTCCAAGAATGTCTTATTTTGAATTGTGTGTTACAACCTCAGGGTACCTACAGTATATAAAGAATTTAATGTGCTTTGAATTGAATCCTCTATTTGTACATTCAAATTATTTTTATGTAATTTATGTTGTACATTTTGTTATATTACTCTTCCAGTGAATCACTGTTGAAACAATACGAGATGACCACATCCGACTAGGCTAATTTAAAGCAACTTGAGATTGTTCAGATGAGAACCCAATAACCTTTCACTTTCACTAATGTACTGTACATTAGTACAATGTAAGATTCTCAATATGCTAATTTAACAGTCCCCAGGCTATAGACCAGTTTTATAGAAGTGTAGAGCTAAAAATTCTTTATGAATTTGCTCCTGTGTGTCTTAAATTTTCTCTTTTTCTTACTCCCTCAGGCGCTCGAGAAACATTGTCGAGTGGAAGCAGGGTATTCTGGCATCAGAGATGTCTACACTAGTACGCCTGTCCACGACAACATGCAACAGAGTTTCTTTTTAGCAGAAACCTTGAAGTAAGCACCAGTCCGATCAGCTTTTGGAATGGCAGCTTTTTTCCCCCTGTCTGCAGAGCATGTTACAGCAAATTGAGATGTACACTACAACATTTCTCTCTTGCTCGCTCTCTCTTCATCTCCGTATGCCTGTGTCTCTCGCTGTTTCTGTCTCTCCCTCTTTCTCCCTCAGTCAATTCAAGTTGTGCCTTGCTGCATCAAGAGTGTTGTGTTTTTTGTGGCTAATGTGGATGATAGGTTGTCGTTACGTTACAACAAATGCATGCCAGATCCCAGTGTAGTAAAATACTGTATATGGGCCCCTTATAATTTCTGACCCAAAGATTGTTACATTGCTCTGAATCGTAAACTCACTCAATATGTGATTATTCTTTCCATATATTACATCTGGTTTTCCACAGACATTTGCACATCTCCTTTGGAAATGTGTAATTTCTAGGAATTCCTCAAATCTGCTTGAGAAACGGTAACATGCGAGACTTTTGCTCCTTGAATGAATTTGTTAGCAAAAATGTTGTCCTCCCCCCAGCCTCACCCCTCCCCAGGTCCAAATCTCATCGCTTTTTTGTCAGCACTCGACACAACTAAACTGTCTGTCATCCCATTTCAAAGCGCACAGATAACCAAAATATTTCTTTTCCAACGGCTGCACTTACATGTGCTTAGGGGTGTCAACTTTTAAAGCTAGTGACTTGCACAGATGCTTCATGGTACAATAGCTTTAAGACTTTGTTTATCAGGCCTGGGCAGAAGTCTTCATTTTTTCTACAGTTAATGAAATAAAGAGACCAATTAAGCAGACAAGAGCCCAGGAAAGGGAATTTGTCGACCCACCATTGTAGCAATGCCTTACTATTGAGAATTTAGTGCTTGTGAAGCCTAAAAAGAGAAGACGGTTTTCTGAAAGGGATTTTCTTCTCAGCTCTCCAGTGATTTGAGCCATCTTCTCTGTGATGGTGTGTCAGATTTAATAGAGCTGAAAGGACTGAGGAAAGCACCCAGTGCTCCAGTAGTTTTAAGAACTCTTAAGCCTTGCAATGGATTCTGATATCATATTGCTTTTCTCCTCCTGGTGTGAATCCCTCAGCACAACCCTTTTGTTCATTTCTTTAAAAAGTTAAGGCAAGTTTCTTTGTGACCAGCAATGACGAACATTTATCTGAGCTTTTTTTTTCCAGACCTGGTTTATCAAACATGTTCCCTGAATATCAGCAATGAAAACAGCGGTAATGTTGTAAACTGGATTGAACAGTGGAACTTTTGTTGGGAAAGAAGAAAACTAAAACAGCATAGTTCTAGACAAAAGCAATCCAGTTCCAGAAGACAGAACGGGATATAATAAACAGCAACAAAGGTCTAAAAGAGGAAAAAGACGGAGAGAGACAAATATTGCAGAGGAGACTAAAATACGTGTTTTTCAGTATTGGAATGGCAAAAAATAGAAAAGATTAAATAAATGTCTCAGACAAAGATGGGGAATTTCTAGTGGATGACAGGGAAGTATTAAATGTGTATTTCACTCAGATGTTCACTAGGGAAGAAACATATAACATGACTATGAAAAGACAAAGTTCTGTATTAAATTGTATTAGCATGGAAGATCCACAATACAAATCCTCAGGGCCTGATGACATTTTAACAGTGGTACTCCAGGATTTAAGTGGTGTCTTAAACAAATCTCTTCCGGTAGTCTCTTCATACAGGGGAAAGACCCAGAAGACTAACCAGAAAAATAGAAACTGTACTGTAGTGCCCATCTATAAAAAGGGTGTCAAAACCGTGGTAATAAGTAGTGTAATCTTCCAGGTTTCCCACAATGCTTCTACACTTGTGATCTATGTCCCAGTCTTGTACAAAAAGCTGTAATGCTAGCCGCTGCTGTGTTTGAGGCTGCTCCGTTTTGGGCTTGGTGTGTTCAGTAATTTCCATGGCAGCAGTGCTCTCTCTAGAGTCCCAAGGCTGAGGAATTTTGAAAATTCATTATTTTATGAATACCACTATTCTAAACCTAGAGTGTAGTTTGCTTGCTCAGATAGTAAGAAATCACGTTTGCTGTAAATTGTGACTGAGAGATGTCAAGAAAGCTGAGTGAACTATTTTTAACCATTTTTAACAATCATCCACTCACCTGGTGTTTTCACATGTGGGGACAATGGGAAGTCTGCTGTTGAATCTCTGGAGCACTTTCACATCTTTGTGTGCATCTCTGGCAGCAGTATGTGATCACACGTCTGTCATATAAAAAGAGCAGTAGTCAGCAGTTTGGTTTCACGATTTGCGGTTGATTAAAAGGAGATTTTCTTTTTTTATCCAGAGATTCTCTGTAGATTTTAAAAAGGGTTGTGAAGACAATGTAGCAACACGAATGTATGATTTCACATATACTGTCCTGTATATGGTTACTGTTCCAGCCTCCTCAAGGCTAACCTGAAAAAGGTCAGACCTGGGAGTCTGCCAGTGACAGATTTGGAGGTAGTTCATGGTGTATCATAAGTTTTTCACATGTTACATGTAAGATTACTGTACAGTATGTTCACCAAACAATTTCTGAGGTGATGAACTTTCCTAAAAAATGTAAGCAAAAGTGATTCATATCTTAAATTAGGTCGTTGTAAAACCTCGAGTCATCTAAATTGTGCCTATTTTATTAAATGCGCTAGAGAAAACAGCACTTCTGTGAATTACTGTGCATGATGTGGATGAAGGGTTGATCCTTATAGCTCTAAGAGAATGTAATTGAGCAGACTGACAATCTGAGTTGGAGTTGTGTGATGTTGTGCCCTGATCAGTCTCTTAATTGTGTAGTAAAGGCAGGGCACGTTCGTTTGAACTTTACAGGGTTGTGCAAAAGCTGGACGATTGCCTGGGCTCCCTCAGGTTGTTTCTCAGTGGTGACCCCTGTGGCTGTTTGGGTGTGTCCCGGCTGGCAGTGCTATTGGAGAGGATTGAAGCTGTACTCCCTCAGACGGCAGAGCTCTGCTGGCAGTGCTATGGGGCTCACTGAGGGAATCAGAGCAGAAAACATGAAGAACAAACCTTTGCAGGGCTTGTGTCTCCTGGCAGAAGCCAATGTGGCAGCTTTGTAGCAAGTAGAGCTGGTAAATAGTTGGTGATTCCAGACAACAGTGCAAAAGGATCGGGCAAAACTGTGATTTATAATTAATAATTGCTTACACTTATATAGCCCTTTTCTGGACATGCCACTCAAAGCACTTTACAGGTAATGGGGTCTCCCCTACACCACCACCAATGTGCAACATCCACCTGGATGATGCAACGGCAGCCATAGTGCGCCAGAACGCTCACCACACATCAGCTATCAGTGAGGAGGAGAACTTAGTCATGAATCCAGTTCATATACAGCACAGGGATTATTAGGAGGCCATGATTGGTAAAGGCCAATGGGAAATATGGCCAGGACGCTGGGATAACACCCCTATTCTTTTTGAGAAACACCCTGGGATTTTAATGACCACAGATTTAAATCTCATCCAAAAGATGGCACCACTCCCCGCCACTATACTGGGGTATTAAGACCCACACAGACCACAGGGTGAGCGCCCCCTGCTGGCCCCACTAACACCTCTTCCTGTAGCAACCTTAGTTTTTCCCAGGAGGTCTCCCATCCAGGTACTGACCAGGCTCATACCTGCATACTGTAGCTTCAGTGGGTTGCCAGTTGTGAGCTACAAGGCGATATGGCTCCTGACAAAAATTTGAAATAAAAATGACATTGGCAGGGTGGAATGTATCAACACGCTTAGTCTTGATCTTTCTCCTTCCCGTTGCAGGTATCTGTACCTGCTGTTTTCTGACGACAGCCTCCTCCCGCTAGAGGACTGGGTGTTCAACACTGAAGCCCACCCCCTGCCCGTGGTCCGACGCCAGTGCATGACAGGAGACAGGGACAGCGAGTCCCAGGCGTGGGGGCAGCAGCAGAAGGAGCAATAGCACACCCCCCTCGCTGGAGGAGACGAGCCTTCAGCCACTCCACTGGGTTGAGATTTCATTTCCTTTCCAGTAAAGGATTTCGTCATTATGCTGTGATTGTATTTTGTGAGCCGGCTGTCCGCTGTGAAGGACGCCAGTGTTTCCGTGGACAATCAGACAATGTTAAGAGCACTTTCTCTCTCGCATTCTTTCCTCTATGAGGAAAACTAGTGGCCACAAACAGGGGCTGCTGATTTTTGGGCCATATTGTGAAATCGAAAACCACTGAGCTACTTATGATCACTTGCTTAGTTATACATTATACAGTATATGTGTGTGCGCACACATATATATGTACGGTATTTTCTTAGTGTTGATTTGACCAAAGGATATTTTTTCATTGTTTTACTTTTTGCCCATACTATACCTCCCTTACAGCTTTGCGATCTTTTCCCTTTTTTCAACTTTTATTTGGCTTTTAGAGATCGTAGGTATAGCACATTTATCTGACTGGTGGAATATGATATTAATGAACTCGAGCTATATATTCAAAGTATATAATTCTCCTGGACTTTTTAAAACATTTTTACTGTGTTTCCTCAGATACATCTGTAATAAATAACCCTCTTTTGGAAGACGGGATAAGTAAAAGGGCCTTTGTACAGTTTGTTTATATTCTCTTTTTTTTTCCCCCTTGCTTCATTAATTATGCTCTTCTCGTTTGGCTCAGCTGTGCAACTTAGCCTGCCGCTAACTGCCGAGCATTTAAGACATCCTGTCACTGGGTGCACACTGGCTGCAGACTGCGGACTTTCATTATAAAGAAGCTTGACTAGTGACAAGTAATTAAAAAGTTTCCACCACGCGGAAGAGCACCAAGTGAAATTTTGGCACACGAGCAGCATCCTTGCTAGGCAAGCTCACTGAATCGCAAACAGGAAGACATAATTATCAGGTATGAAGCGCAACCAGCTTTTTTTAGATGAGTTGCTGTGTTGGCAGCAGTAATTTTACAGCTGACTTTGTTGACCCTTGAGGAGGGGGGCCGCAGTGCCTCTGTGTTCTATTTACTGTGACTTCGCATTCCTGTTCAGTGTATTTTTTTTGTTGCTTTTCTCTCAGGTGCTTATGTAAAACAGAACAAGATGTTTTTTTTTTCGGATTCTGTTGTTAATTTGACCTGTTTTGCCTCACATACTTTGTTGAAATTTTGAAAATGCCGGTAAAAAGGCTTGTGCAACTTTGTACATTTCAAATCCCGACTCTGTGCTTCTGTTCTTTGTGCGTTTGGTTTTCTGTGTTGGGGTCCAACTATGAAAAACTGTTGAAGATGGACCAGCAGGGCTCGATATTGCTCCCTCTGCTGCAGTTCTGTACAGTAAACTAGCATGGTGCTAAACAAACAGTGTTTGTAAGTGTCTCAAAGCAACCTATTTACCTTACTAATACTTGGAACAAATCACTTTAACTCGCCCACCTATCACAAATTATCCTGTGTCCTGTGAAGTGACTTAATTTGCAAGAAACCTGTTTTTTCTATCTTTAAGACCAGCCATCTCGCAGTTTGTAATCTGCATACTGGGTGGAGGCTTGCTGTTTTAATTTAGTACAAGCTGCAATTTCTTTTTTATGTGTGTTAAAAGTTGCTGCCCATTTTAATTAATGGAGGAGGAGTTTATTGTTTTTATTCCTGATTTGGATACTTGCTCCAGCCATTTTAATGCCTTACCACTTGAATGATCTGTTTGGAAAGTTTTGTTTTTTAAGTAGAGCCTGTAATGGAAGATCTTCCACCTCTGATGGAAGGAGCCTCTTTTCAACTCTTTTCAATTTTCCATTGTTTGGTTAGTTCCTGATTAAGGTGGAGTAGAGGCCTGATTCAAATAGAGAGCTGTTTTGGGGTGACTCACCTGGCTGAGAAGAGTAGGATAGGGGTTCCCTCATCTGATTAGGGGTGAGACAGGGAGCTTCTGCCAGGGCAAAGATGAGGGAGGTGAAGCAAATCGCTCACGTGAGTCCATAAGAAGCCATGATATTTATATACAGGGAGTTGGAAGTGGACTAGAATTAGAGAGGAGGTCAAGCTTTGCTTTAAACGGGTTTTGTGAACCAGCATTATTCATTTTTAAATTTTCTGATAACAGAACCAAACGATCACCACAGACCCCTCTGATTCTTGCCTGGTTGCACCAAGGAACCTTGAGAACTGGGCAGCTTGTTTCTGTTTTGTTTTGTAAGGTTGCATACTGTACTTATATTAGGCTGACGCATTGATGCACAGTGAAAGTTCCCGCTAAATTAAAGTTAATGTGTTAAGTAAGCAGTGGTGGTTTCTTAAACGGTCGCTGCTTTTAAATGCTACGAGGCAGTTTCATAATAAAAAAAAGTCTTGCATAATAAAATTAGTCAAATTTATCTTGAAAGAATCTTTTTTGGCAGTTATCCAGGCAGTGTGCTTTCGTCTTCTGTTAATTAATGAATTGTCTTCATTTGCATAGATTTCTTTTTCACTGGTCGTCAATAACATTGATTGGGCTGTCCACACAGATCAATCGAAAGAAATCTTTGTTAGTAAAAGAGAGAAAACCATATTCTTAAATCAGTCAATTTGCTCCTTGTCATTTCTAGGTCCAGAAATCCATTCAGTCTCAACATGTTATGTAAGCACAGGAGCAGTTAGCAAACTTATGTTCTTCAATGGGGGATTTCCAGGGGTTATTGTGTTACTGCAATTCCTTAATTACCAAAAGAACACAGCTTTATTCCAATACATCAGCTATGCCCCGTCTGCTATCCAAACAGCCATTTGTTTTCCTCTAGGTCCCTGTGCACTTGGGTAAAATGTCACTTTCATTCAAGTCTTTCAATACCTTCAACCCCTAAAACGACAAGAGCAATTAGATGTGAATAACACTCCCACTCCAGATTTTTTTCTTGTAAGGAAAACAAAGTAGCAACATGGGAATTACTCTTTAACACCTGGAACAGAAAGAGGCAGGAGTTAAATCAGAACGGCTGAACAGCAGCAAAATAAGGAAATGTGCTTGGGGAACGTCACGGGAGAATGGGTATGATTTTCCTGGAAACTTTCCAGATGAAAGACAGCAACTCTTGCAAAAAGGACACGCCCTGGTTTCCGAGAAGGTTAATTAACAGTGAAAGTATCTACCAGATTCTGTACTGGCGTCTGGGTGGTGGAGGAGGAAGGAGGGAGTTTTATTTAGAAGGAAACACAGGACATTTTCTCTTAGTGCAAAGTGTCTTTCACACACTCCTATCCATCTATTCAACTTAAAGGCTCAATAAAATGGGTGTCCTTTAAGGATACAAATGTTGCCTATAATATACAGCACACTTCTGGCTTTAGTTAGTTGCAACTACATTTTTGTCTGGAATACTTTTGCAACGGAATGTTCCTGGGGGTGGCTTAAAAACTAGAGTGTTTTATGGAAAACTAAGAATCAGTGATTTCAGTATGCAAAATCATCATCATCATCATAAGACTTCTTGATGGACAATACTAATCTTGAGTGTTCAAGCTTTGATTTCCTGCTTTGAGACCTTTTTAAAGGTTGAATTTCATCATTTTTAATAAAGATCAATTCAGCCCCGTCATATCTCCATTGTAGAAAGTGATGAAGTGAAGGTTGAGCATATTTTTCATATTCATTATTTTTCAAAGATTTTTCAAACTTTGACATTTTAATTCTGCGTTCATGTACCCCACCAATCTAATTTTCTTTTTGCCACCCTGGGAAGTCCAACATGAATGAACTGTGCAGAACCCTCTGGTTTAAGCTTGCTGGCAAGTGTGGGCAATGGATACTGTACTATTTATTTTACAGTACAGTACAATCATTTGTGTTTATGACGAGGAAATTATTGTTAATTTTACCTCCCAGGAAGAGTGGCACTAACCAAGGATATCAATGCAAAGCACCCCATTAGTAATTCAGTTTAGCTTTTTGTTACTGTGACTTTTTACTGTGTGATAATAAATCTCAATTTTTATCACGATTTTAAAGAACAGACCACTAAAAATGAAATTATTACAGTACTTTGTTTTAAGCATCACTAAATCATGGCATGTTAAGCTGTAAGCATAATATATAGTTAAGCCTTTGTAAACTGGCTATCCTTGATTTTAAGCACTTGATCGTGACAAACACCAAAGAGATGCCTAATAGTGATGTCTAAAATAAAGAGTTGCAACATTCTTACTGGTCTAGACCTATCATTTTTTCATTCTGTGCGTGGAGTGTTGTAGAGCTACTGATTATGGAGTTCAGCTTGTGGTGATTTCTGACAAAATCTAACCCCCTTTCTATGGGATTTGCAGCGTTTAATCAATGTCAGCTTCACCTCGCTGACAGGAGCAGCAGAAGCCAATGTACAGACTCTTCAGGGAGCCAGAGACAAGCTCAGCAGCCCTGTGTGTCCAGGCGCTGATCCTATTTTAACTCTAATGCCTTTATAAAAGCCAGAGCTTTCCTTAGAGAATGTGTGTAATGTGTGATATTAATATCTTAGGAGACGGTATGAGAAGTTTCTTCTTTTTATCTGGATGAGTTTGTGTAGACAAGTGTATCTGTCAGCCTGGCAGAAAGCCTTTCTGGACCAGTCAATTATTCGGCTGCTACTGACCTGCAGGATCACTGGGCCTACTCCTGACGTCTCCAGCCGTCTCTTCCTGGTGAACAGGTCAATGATTATTTATCCTTTCATCCATTCATTTTCTAACTGCTTCCTCCAGTTCAGGGTCATGGGGGAGCTGGAGCCTATCCCAACCAGGAAGGTACACTCTGGCTGTCGTTGCAACATGCAGGTGGGGGATGCACATTGGGGGTGGTGGTGGTGGAGGGAAGTCCCCATTGCTTGTAAAAAAGCATTTTGAGCGGCATGTCCAAAAAAGCGCTATATAAAAATAAGGAATTATTCCTTATTCTAAGCCAGTCCCATAAGTTCTGTGGCTCAGTTTAAACCACCGTCCTAAAACAGTCCTGAATGTGTTTCCTAACTTATTGTTTCAAGTTGTTGAAAGTGAAAATAAAACATGGAGCAAACACGTGCGAACACAGGGATAACATGCAAACTCCACAGAGACAGCACCTGAGGTCAGTTCTGTATCGCACAGGGCGAATGAGGATCTGTGCATGTATCGACTTCCTATTGGACTCATTTGTCACTTGGCACAGTGATGTCAAAATTACAGGGCTGAAAATGAACATTACTGGTTAAGCCACTCAGGAACCCATCCAAAGGGATTAATAATAATCATTAGCAATAATAATCACTATTTTATAATAATGACTAATACTTAATGATGATAATAATTATGAAAATAGGTCAGGACTGTGGTCCAGTGGTTGGCAGTGCTGACCCAACACCATTATAGAATATATTATATACTTAAATAAAGAATATTGTGAGAATATTTTTTTTCTGAGCAAATACAGCATCAATCAATTAAATAATTAAGAAAATGTATGGAATTGTTTAAATCCAGGTATATAACCGCTTGTATTTTCCAAAAAGCTGCATGTTGAATGTTCCTCTCCCAAAGAGTAACCTTTTTTTAAATAGAATCCAAAACATGACTTGTAAGAGGTGAATACATTCAGGAGTATTCCTTTATTATTCAGAGTTTTAATAATATATCCCTGAAGCTTTTATACTCTACTCTTTCAAGGCTATTTTTTTTAAAAAAACCTATTTTCTTCACAGGCTGAAATGAATTCAGGTAACGTTTCACAAGCCCTGATTCACGGCAGACTGCCACTCACACTGTTAGACACAGAGTAGGAGAGCTCCAGCAATGCAGGAGTGAACTGTAAACTGATCAGTGACAGTAATATAATTAGCCTAGTTCCCTATGTATGTTCATCTTAATTAGGGCCCATTGCATGAGAAAGGAATACCGTAATAAACAGGATTTTCTGATTTCTCCTTCATATGATAATGAAATATAAACCATAGTGTTCCAGCTGCTGCAGTCTCAGAAAAACAAAAAACACTTTTCAGAAAGAGAGAAAATAATTACTCAGTAATGGAATCAGCTTTGTTGTTTGTTTGGGGAACGTTAAGTGCAAATTTAATTGACTGGCAGAAAGGCAGGCATTAAAGCTGACAGGAAATGATGTCGGTAATTTTAACAATCAAACGGAGCTTTCGCTGTCGTGGGAAAAGATGAGCCACTGTTTGTGTTTCTTTTTCTGCTCTTCAGTGCATTGATCTCTCATCTCCCTGAACTGCATTCTAGTCTATTACAGTAGATAAAGGCTGGACATCCTATTAACAAAACAAAATACCCTTTGATGTTTTCCAGCATACAAGAAAAGCTTGGCTTTCGAAATTGCATATTGATTTTAGTGTGGCTGAAATGTTCTGTACACGGGGAAAAAAAGAGCACATTGATTTTGCCACCCTTCCAAAAACTTTGTCAGATCAAATATAATGATGTTTTGATGCATGGCTCTCTTCAAGGAAAGAAGTGGCCTCTACATCTCAGTAGCTGTCATCTTCTGGCTTCAGCAGGGGTCTGTGACTTTTTTCTGTGCTGCAAGCCTTCAGCAAGTCAGTAGATGTCCACCGAAGGTCAAGCTTAATGTGATGCATTCTGACCTGCCTCTGACCTCTTGTATAACACAGGCGGTATGGAATATGGATCAAACATCATATTTACTTTACAGGTAGCCTTTGTGTAGAACAATGGAAGGACACTAGCAAGAACAACAAAGGAAGAAGTGAAAGTCTTTCAGTATTTTTAGAACTAAAGTAGCACTTAAGTAAGCGCCAGTTTCTAATTTCAGTAAGTGCAGCAGGATCAGTCATGGATCAATGCACATTACCATGTAAAAAGACACCAACAGACAATTGTCATTCTTCTTCCTAAATTCTACAGAGTTTGGGACATACTGGTCTTTTCTTGTTGTGTACTTTTACCCAGACAAAATTTGGGTTGGGACACACTTGTCAGTTTAGTAGACGTTTACCAGCAATTTGTAGAAGAGTACGTACAGTATATGGGGTTGCGGTAGGTGGGTTTAATTCTTGGAGTGCTATCTGTGTGGAGTTTGTATGGTCTCCCTATGTTTGCGTGGGTTTCCTCTGGTTTCCTCCCACAGTCAAAAACTATGGTGGTAGGTTAATTGGCTTCTGGGAAAACTGGCCCTGGTATGACTGTTTGTGTGTGTCTGTCAGTACCCTGCAATGGTCTGGTGTCCTTTGCGCTTATCGCTTGGTGGGACTCTGGCTCCCCTGCAATGCTGAATTGGACAAAGCGAGTAGAAAATGGATGGATGGATATTGGTTTGTTCTTTGCAGATGGGAACCTGACAGGTTGAGTTTTAAAGCAACGTTCCAAAGCAACATTCATTCTTTTTGTCCTGCCTGTGAACAAAAATCAAGCAGCTTATAATAACAGACTTTAAAGAAGAATGAAATCTGTTTTCCGGTTCCACATTAAATAAGTGGAGGTGCTTTTGGAAAATGGAGGGAAGCTTTGTTCTTGAGTGAAATGCTTTTAAAACTAAAATGAAGTACATTTTCCTAAAGCAAAGAGGCTAATCCCTCAGATGGAACATACAGACCAAGGACACCTATTCTATGAGAAGGTTTAGCACACTACATGGGCAGCTCTGTAGGTTTCAGTAGCTCTGATAAACCTTAAGACATAGTAGAGGCGTGATTTAAATTATTTTGCTTTATTGCCACAATTCATCAGGGATCATTGATGAAGCATGTCTTAGATGACATTAAATTCCATTTAATTCGAGCTGACGATGAAACTGTTCTCATCTGTAAGTTCTTTTCCCAGTGACTATTCCAAGCACTTGTTCTGTCTTGTTGTTGGGATGGTTTTCTGGAGGAACTTCGGGCTGTCGCTGGTTCTTTTATTTAGGTGCTGTGGTGTTCTAAGCATTCGAAAACTGCTTAAAAACTCCTGTCAGAACTGCTTAATTAAATTAACCTTTCACTCTGATTAGTACAGAGTTGTTTTGTATTGTGAAATAGTATTACTGGTAAATTTAGCTAAGAAAAGCAATCCTAACTGACTAAACATGTTATACAGTATACAGTACAGGATAATCTTCCTTCATATAGGCACACAAAGAAGCCAACACCTAAATATGGAGTCCTAGGTTTATTGTTTGAGTATAAGCCCTGATCACACTTTTCACACAGCGATGAGCTTTACTCGCTTATTGAAATGGAAATGTACATGTTATCGGATTCAACTCTGTTATAACTGTTATTTTCAAGAGCTGTGGGAGCTTATTTTTTTTTTTGCAAGCTGTTTTCGTTTTTTCACTAGACTACAGCAGACTATTTTTTGTAATATTGTTTGAAATGAATTGAAGTTTATACTTTCCACAATTTATCCCTACTGAATGACAATATTCCCTCATGGATGCCCAAATGGAAAATATTTAGAAACTATTTCTCATCTTCTTTTTCTGACTGTTTTCAAATTCTGTACAACAGATAAGCCTCTCGATACTGTAGTAACAGACAAATAAGTTCTAGAATCTGAGATGAGATGAACTGAGTTTATTGCATGCAAGGAACAATAAGACCAAAGTATTGTTCGAAATATAGGTACGAAACTTCCAGTTTATATAGCAAATTTCAGCCGCTTCTGATGCAAATTGTTACCATGGTAATGGGGGGCCACCTGTGTTTGGACATTTCCAAGACCTTGAACACTTGTGATGGTCGGTTTTATCTTTCCTTAGTTAGGGGGGTCTTTATCTTGCACTTGGAATTTCATATCAATTAAGTCCCATCCCTGCCATAACTCAAAGGTGCCTAAGCGTGGAATGTCTTGTGTTACAAGAAGGCTTTGTGCAGAAAGAAATCAGTTAACCCCTTTTTCACATCTTATATCTTTCTTCAATACCTTCAGCGTTAATGGATTATCTGACACTGCACAGCTGTCAGAGCTGTGCCATGCAAGTGCTGTACTTTTATAGCATGGATGAATTTAGTGTTACCTAATCAGTGTTTGAGAAAGTGATCTTGCTTGTAATATACTTTTAACAAAGCCAATATTCACTTCTAAATGCAAGTTGTCAAAACTTTTAGTCATGTCTTTTGAGGAACACAGAGATTGTGCACATTATTATTGTTGTTTTTATAAAGCTTTTAAGTATTATATGAAGTAAATTACCGGTTAATAAATTGTTTACTTGAATCTGGATTAATGAAAAACTTTGACCCATTTGCCAAATATAACACCTGTATCAGACTGAGAGCAGCTGCTGGAAACAAAATGCACAGCCCGTGAAATATATTTAGAGATTAGAGAGAAAAGCTGCCTCAGAAACATATCTGAGTATAAAATACTCTATTTGAGTTTATTTGGTCTTCAGTGGAAATCAATCCAGATTTAAAAATTGAATCTGGTTTAAACAAAACTCTGGAGTGGCTGAGGCCACCAGGAGCTGATGTTGAGAATCACTCTTGAAAAACACAACAGCATGTCAAAACCATTTCTTCAGATAATTATAGTAGTAATTCATGGACTGTTGCAGGTCAAACAAAGACCCTCCCACCAGGGCACATTTTCTCAGAATTCAGTTTAACTTGCCACCGTGTCTTTGGACTGTGGGAGGAAACCGGTACACATGGAGGAAACATATGCGTAACATGCACTGGCATAACATGCAAACTCCACAGAGTCAGAACCCGTGGTCCGGAATTGAACCCCTGTGCCCCAGTGCTTGGAGGTAGCAAGGCCAACCGCTGTGCCACTGTCCTACCCTCCTCTTTTTAGATGCTTCTAACATTATTTAAGAGATACACAAGATAAACAGAAGAGTACTCCATTTATTTATAGATATTGAGCATTTTAAACCCTGGATAGAAGCATTAACATGTACAGTATGTTAGTCAATGAAGAAGAAGTCCAGATTTGGGTGGATCAGCAGTGGACGTACAGCCTTTCCAGCTTGTCCTACTGTATATTCCAGTTGCTGCTTTCTGAGGGCAGATGTGCCACTGATTCCTGGATTTACGTCACCCCCGTGTTTGTGCAGTTGCGGCTTCTCAGCTGCTGATATCTCGGCTCTTCCTTTAATTGCATTGATATGGTAATAAGTTACCACAAGGCCTGAAAAATGAAGGATTTTGAGGGAAGCTCACAGCTAAGGATATAGTGAAGTCTCTACACAGAGAAAGCTTGGTAAACTATGTACTGTATGTGCTGAAGAGCAAAGTCTCCTTCTAGATGGATGTGTATAAATCTGTATTTTTGAAAATGTACCTCTGCTGGACTTTGGCAAGATTTAAAGATCCAATGGAACACAAATGAGAATATATCCTTCCGCCCTCAAGGACTAGAGTCCCTCATTAAGCCATTTCCACTGTTCCTGATCTTTAAATAACAGGCAATTTAGGATGACCCAGCAGAATAACGGGACTGAGGATGAATGTGAATGTCAATGATACAGAAGAGGTGAGTAATCAATGTGTAAGAATCTATGTACAGTATGTGTAAGCATGCAGGACGAGACAGTCCCTCTGCCACGGGCTTGCTGTTGGAGTAGGAACATTGCCAGGATGACCTTTGTTCAGTGAAGGTCCCTAAAGGTCCCCTGCTGTACCCTATATCCTTGATTTTCAGTTTGCCTAGTATTGAGAAATGTTTGAAAAACACATCAAATGTATTAACAGTATATTAGCAATGTATCAAATGTGTATAATTCAACTCTTTGGTATAATTTACTTTTTAAAGATGTTTTTTCTTGAGTAGATTCAGAAGATGGGACAGAATAAGAAAAACTACTTTTTAGTTACAACAGACTATCGGAAAGTTAATACAATGCATAACAGAAAATATTAAAATAACAGCACCTGTAGCCAACAGGATGGAATATATACTGAATCATGTAATCAAATCCTGACAGCAGTGCCATGATATATTAAGCATTACTGTAACTGACATGTATAATCATGACCTGTTTAATCTCACAAGCTAACCAAACTGTGAACATGGCCAAAGCCAAAAGCATAAGAAATACTCTATAACTTCATAAAAAAGAAAAGATATAAGGTAAATTAAAAGGCCTTTTGGAGGAAACAAAATATTCTATACAACAAAAAGAATGGAGTAGGAAAATATGATAGGTAAGAAAGAATGGGAATGGAAACATATTATATGTGAAAATATGAGTAATAGTTGAAATTATTCATTATTTTCTATTATAAGCAAACATTCTTGTAGTCTTGGACACCCCGAGAAGCTGAATCTACTAGTTTAGTCCCCATGTTGTTGAAATTAGTGCTTCCCAGCCATGGTCCTGTGGGATCTCTGTGCCTGCTGGCCTTCATGCTTGCCGAGCTCTAAAATCACTGGTGCTAGCTGAAGCCTTTAATTGATCTGATTCCTTGTTCTTCTCTTTTTTCATTCACTCTTTAGTTTTTTTTTTTAATGAGCAACTGCAAACTCATTGTTTCCAGCAACCTTGGCATACAGAGCTTAAAGCAGTCTTTCCTCAAGAGTTCTTAAAACAGTTTACTCCCATAATTGTGTCTTAACAGCTCTTGAGTGATCAGCTCCCGGTGAACAGACACAGGTGGGAATGACAATGTACTGTATCAAACACTCCTACAGTGAGTGTGTGTTTTTATCTGCTCCAGAGGACCACAGACAGTAGGCCTGAATCTCAGTATGAATACTGACTGTGAAATTGAGGGTTCACGATCGTTCTGGCTGTGGGAATTTTAAGCAGGAGGTGTCAGAAAAGTTACCAGAGAAGTACAATAACTGGCTTGCTGCGGCCAAGCATTTGTAGCGACGTCTCCTTGTGATCCTTTAACATTGGCTCTGTCCATCATTGTGAAGCAGAAATCACTAAGTATTGGATACTTCACCCACAATGGGGAGAAAAGGAATTGAGTTTAGAACAAGTTAGTTTTACCTACCAATGATACATTGTTGCAATAGTATTCCATTTGTCCACATTTATTGGCATTTCTGATTTTTCTAGGCTATAAGAATTGTTGCATTGGTTTCAGTCTCTTGTGTTGGCCCCCCCTTCACCTTTACCATTATAGATTCATCTCACAGATAAGGGGTCTCCATTCCGACCCTGGAGAGCCCCAGTCTAGCTTGTTTTATAGGTAAACCATTAACTCCTCAATTCCTGAAGGCCAGAAACAATCAGAAAAGGCAGTGTGTGTAGAAATTAAGTGATAGGTTTATTCTATGCTAAAAAGAGAATAAAGAAGACACAACATTTCAGCCGTGGAGCCTTCTTCAGGTGTGAGAAAGGACAGTAAGCAAAGGTAATGTAGCAGGAGAACAAAAGCTGGGATAGAGGAGGAGCAGGAGGCGGGAGCAGGGGACAGACAGAGTGGCCAATCAGGTAGTGTGAAGTCAGGATAGGTGAAGAGAGGTGTGAAATGAAACTTACAATGGATAGAGAGAATTTAGCTTTGAGAACACAGACAGAGAGAGATACAGTATGATATGAGATTTGATAAAAGTATGATCATGGCTGTCAAAGGTGAAATGAGAAACAATAGGCTTGGAGAAATCTTTCATCTTCACAGCCCTAACATGTTCTCTGAAGCAGTCTCCGTGTCTCCTTGCTGTTTCCCCAATGTAAATGGCTGGGCATTTACTGTAAGAGATACAGTAAATAAGGTTGCTGGAGGTACAAGATGTCATCTGAATGATCCGGAATTGTCCTGATGAGCCTTGAATGAGTGTGGTGTTAGATATGTACTTGCAGGTGATACAGCATGCTCTGTTGCAAGGGAAAGTGCCCGGTGTGGAGATTGTTGGAATAAAAAACAGGAAATCCACTGCATTCCCTTATTGACACATCACGTGTTTGATTGATCAATTGTTTGAAGAAGTATTCCGCATCTTAAATAACAGGTGGTTAGAGTGACCTAGAAAAATAACTGGACTGGGTCTCTCCAGGACCAGGGCTGGAGACCCCTGCGGTAGACAGTACAGCTCAAAGTTAGATCTTGAGAGATCATAAGTTCCATCCCTGTTGCTTCAGTTCAAATGAGACACTTCACTGCACTGGGGAGTGCAGACCAATTTGCATAACACTGTTTAACAAATGTTAATTGGGTCTGTTTTGATAAGCCAGTGAAAAAAATGGGCTCCCTCTTCATCAGCTGCTTGGCATTAAGTTTTAATGGTGCTCCGGCAGTGACACCAGAACATTAGCATGTAAATGGCACGCTGAATGGATGATAAACTGCTCAAATGAGGCTTGCTAGAATAGGTGCGCTTTCAAAAGTTCATTATAAGTGAAACTCGGGAAGCTGCTTGTCTAATGTTTAAATAGACCTCCCAAAGCCAGCAAAGAAACATCTCCATCTCCTTGCAGCTAACATCAAGAATGAAGAGATCCTTTTTCTCTTATGTTTAACTTTGCAGATTAAATGCCGGGGATGATCCGTTATTCTGCTTATTGTGAGCTATGTAATGCAAAGTAGCGGGGATGGAAATGATATCATCCGTTTCAATTTTGACATGGCTGTAGCTTCGCAAGAAAGCTGAATTGATAAAAGGTTAAACCCAGATGTACTGTACCGTACATGTCTCTTTATCGAGTACGTTTGGTTTTAGTACTGTAGGCTTAAATACAGTACTTTACCTTGTTGGGGCCTAAAAAGAGTTAAAATGGTTTGTGATGGGAATCCCTGACACTGCCCACTAAAAAGACAACTCTGAAAGAAAATGAGTCTAAATATGAAGTTTGAATTCATCTCTATCCTCTCTTTTAATAGATCACATTTTTTATCTGCATATTTTTACAGTATCAGGTTTTTTTAAAACTTTTTTTTAACAACTCAACTAAGACTTAGTAGACCACACTATATTCCTTACCAGATGGCTCTGTTGAGTCATTATCACGGCAAATACGAGCTGACGCATGTAGAAACAGCCTGTGTTATGGTGTAGTTACTTATCAAGATCCACGGGACTTTGTGCAGACTGCTTCAGAGCTTTAGAGTCACACCCCATTGATTGCTAGTTCTTTTTGACACACGTGTGGGCAGAGAGCCGGCAATATGATGAAGATGAGAAACAAAAAGTGTCTCTGTTGTGAAATGTTACTTTGGGAAATTTAGGAGAAGTTTTTCTAACTTTTAAAGCCTCCAAATTTACAATTTTGTAACCATTTTGGGTTTTTTTGCTTGCACATTGCAGATTTGGTCCTTGCCTCATTTGAAATCACTATGTATTGTAGCAATAGCAATCAGAATCAGAATCACCTTTATTCACCAAGTGCATTTCATGTACAAGGGATTAACTCTGGTGTAGTTGGTACTGGAAAGACATTCTACATACTGTATATCACACATCAACAAGACAATCAAGACAATCAAGAATCAAGAGTATAACTATAAATTCTGGTGAAGCAAAAAGACAGCTTTAGGAAAGAGGCTGTTCAGCTACCAGGTGGCTCTGGTTTCAATAGACTGGTAGTCTCTTCCCGAGGGAAGATTATGAAACAGGTGCTAACCTGAGCAGAGAGGTCATCAGCAATCTTTCCTGCCCGCTTCTTTGCTCTGGAAGTGTACAGATCATCAATGGAGGGCGGATGACAGCCAATGACCCTCTCTGCAGGGCGATCAGCACACTGCACGGGTAGTTTGAGCAGTAAGCAGTGCAGATAAAACACATTCTAAATAAAACTGGTAAAAAAAAAACCATAATACTGCAACATTTGGAAGAACAATAAATAACAATAAAATATCGTAGAATAACAGAATTACCGTATATAACTGTATAGAATTACCGTCCTGTATATTTCTGCATTTTAATTCTGAGCAACTGGCAATTTTTTAATTGCAACAGCTTGACAAATTGCATTGGCACAGGAGCTGGGAGCTGAAATTGTGGCTTACAGATGAGCGCCTCCAACTCCCCTGTTGCTTCAGAATTTAATGTCCACGCACCACCTGTCCCAAGCTCGGCAGACTCCTGTCCCTTCTGTCTGCACGCCGCTGAAGAGGCTGTTCGGCACAGAAGACTGCTATGGAGAGAGACCTTTCCATTTAATTGAACATAATACAGCTTTAGCGATTGCACTTCAGTATTTCATTGCCTGTGCTGTGATTTTTCGATGTCAGTTTCTCTTTCACTGTTAGCCTCCTAGTAGCTCTTTTTCTTCTTCGGCTCCACTGTGACAGGACCATCTATCTGCTCAACTGTGTCCATGCTGATCACACACTGCCCCTGTGACTCCAACAGTAAATCCTGTCTGACTTCAAACTACTTGCTATCAGCTGTGCACTGCCTGTTATCACCTACAGAAGGTTTTGTGGAATTTCTAATTGTCTTGCTATGTACTGTATGTGTACAGTATGTGGTGACTATGATCTTTTCTTTTTGTTTAATCATACTATCTAACAGTATTGCTTATTCTGCACCATGCACTGTATTATACTTCTTATTTTTAGACTATTCAGCATCCCTGGATCACTCTGCTTTCCACACTGTGTAACATTGCATTTGTGCCAATTGTGCAAGCTGCATTTCATTTTAATCTGTGCATAACCATAGAGATACTGTATACTGTACATATTTTCATATAAGGGGTGTAGTTGCAGTTGGTTTGAGGAGGATTCTTAAACTGGTGGTCCTGTCATTGATTTGTGGTATTGGATATGTTACCAGTGCATGTCAACAAGGTGAAAGTCAAGGTGCATAATGAAGCCTGAGCTCATCTGGGTTACAACAGCATTAAGCAGACTGAACACATGTGACTCCTTTCCTGGAAGGGATACAGGTCCATCACAGGGATTGCCACCCCACCCCCCCCACCCCCACCCAAATATGCTGGCCCCACTTATAGAAGTGCAGTAAGGTACAGTACCTTACTCACATTTACAACAGCAGTGTCAGCAGTAAGGACCTGGACCCATCATGTGTCAGGTGGGAGTCCTGTCAGTTACACAGTACTCCATTGAAAAAGATGGGTTATAATGAACTGGTTAAGAGAATATAGGTTAGGTGTCTCCTAGCCTGGTCCTGGAGAGTCTCATTCCAGTTATTCTTCCAGGTCACCCTAAATAGCTTGATCAGACCAGGAACACTTTTTTAAGCGGTTGATTAATTTTACAAGCCGTGTTTCAATAAGGGGAACACCAGTCCTTCGGGGCTCAAGGATACTCTGAGTTTTGTTCCAAATGATCTGTAAATTGCTCGACTGAACACATCACCTATTTAATTGATCATAGTTAAATTGTTCCAGGCCTTTAGAAAGTGATGATGTGAAAACTAGCAAACCTGCTGGAGCGAAGCTCTCCAGGATCAAGGTTGTACAGGGCAAGTCCTTTCAATGAGGGTTCTGAGGAAACGTGTGTGAAATCAACACTGCTACACTTGATCTTAACCAAAAGACTATCACATATAATAGCATACTGTTCTGTCTTTCATGAATCAAGGTGTTCCCATTGTGTTTCCTTGGCCTAGGGCAGTAAATTTACAGCAGAGTACAGTATGCTCAGACTATAGGACCTCCTATGAAATCTGTGATAGAATGATGGCACTCATAAGCGAGTTAATTTTCATAACAGATCTTAAACTGCATCCAGACAGATACTGTATTATAAATTATGGGAATGGGAATATTAAGTACCATAGGCTGGTCCACAATCCTAGAAAGCTGTACCATCTAAACAGACTTTTAGTTCTGCGTTGTGTGTATAAAGTCAAAGTTAGCAGCAGAGAACAGCTCTTTCACCCATTCAGTGTGATGCTAAATTTCACTATAATATACAAAGTGGAATAAGAAAAGACCAGTAAATTATGCACTGAAAATGACCATGTAGTTTACTTTGCTTGATATTATATTGGTACATACAGTATGCAGTATGGTACACATACTGTAGTACTACAGATTATATACTGCACATCAGCCACATAGTCCATTTAAACTTGTATGGCATATACAGTAATTTGAGTCGATTAATAATGAAAGGTGCTTTTTAAAAAATACTTGATTTTATTATTTGCTTTTGCTTAGTCAAATGCTGCAAAACACAATTTTGTAAACTTTTGCTCAAGAAGAGAATTTGCTCCTGCCTTATTAAAATCAGTTTTAGAATTTTGAATATGCCAGTAAAGCTAGAGCTAGAGATAAGGGATGAGTGACAAAAATTAGAATGTTTTCTGCTTTTTTAAGCTTGGATGTTGTCTTGATAGTGCACTGGAGTCCATACACATTTCAGTGTATTTATTATACAGTATACAAACTATCACAATCAGCTCACTAACATCTGAACCGCCTGTAATTTTGAAACCAAACAGCATCCTAAACATATGTAGTCATTATATGACGGTGTGTATAAAAGTCAACAAGTTACTTTGTACCTTGCAGACCATGGCCAAGTCAAATATGGACACGAGCAGTTGTCACCTTGATATTCCAGTAGAGGGAGCTATGATCTCTTCTGTCCAGTAAGTGGGTGGTCTAGCAAATCAAATTGGCAGTGAATGTCTATTTATTAAGGACCAGCTATTTCTCTTCTAAGAAAGAAACTAGTTGCAACAAATGCTGGCTAATAATCCTTTTACACTCTTTTACTCTTTTACATGGTAGGAATATCTAAATAATGATGGATCGTTAATTGAATAAGCACTTTGACTGACCTCCCATAAGCATATTACTTGAATTCTATGTGCAGTATTTGTCTTGTAAAATAGATTTGTATCCACACGCCTTAATTCTGTTCTTATAGTCTGTTTCATATACAGTAAATTTGCACAATTATGGGAGGCTTTAAAAAAATCATATTGGCAACATTACCAAATGTCCAAGAAACAGTTGAACATATATTATAGTCCTAAAAGATTCCCATGTTTTCTCAGCAGGAAAGGGGGCATCAGTGAATATGGCCCATTGTTTTGGTTAAATGAATGTTTATTAAGTATCTGAGACATTTTGTGTAAAATGGGTCAAATTGTCTTCTTCTCATTTCAAAAATACGCCTGTGATACCCTTCCCCAGTTTTTAGGCAATGGTCTGCTCTCACAAAAGTTAGTTCTGGATGGTTACAGACCCTTTAGAGTTTTTATTTTACATTTGTGATTACGTTATGATTATTTAACTTGGTGTATAGAAAACCACAGCTTCAGATCCATTATAAAAAAATAGTCTAAGGATGATTTCCATCACAAATCCCCAAATGGGACATTAATGGCAAATCAAGAAAGATAAAAAACATGAATGGTTGAACCTATATAAATAAGTTACAATTTATGCAATTAAAACAGCTGTACACGCATGGTTGTGAAAAGGTCTTAGGCACAATCATCATACATGTATGCATCAATAATTTACACAAAGTCTCCAGTACTGCTTTTTTTCCTAAAAATCTCCCTGGATTATTAACACAGCTTAGTTTGGGTGAAAAGAAACCAAGCTTGGCATTTAGAAATCTGTAATTTACCAGACACATGGAGGGTGATGTGTGGAAGAAAAGGTCACCTGTGATTTTGCTCAAATTACAAAATGTAGAAACATTTTTTTGGGAGACCAGATCTGTTACTCTTTCCTGATTTAGGTGTGTGTGGTGTGAGTTCTTTCCAAATTAAAAATATGTATGTATGAGATAAGGTTTGGAGAGGCTTTCAGGATGACTGGCAGAGTTTTCTATTGGTTTGCAGAGCAATTCACCAGGCGGTATTCAATCAATTGTACATTGATGCTGATAGAATGCCTACTGAACAACTTCATTAGATCCCGCAGATGGATAGAAGGTTAATTGGCGTATGCTGTATTCAGTATACACTGAAGAACTTTTGCTGGTTGTCTGCATTACTGAGTCTGTCATTCAAAGCTTTCATAGAGACATTGTTGCTCCACCTGCCCAGAGAGTATTGACACTGACAGGTGGAAAGAAAAAGAAGAGAAAAGCAACTAATAAACACAAGCAAAAGTGGGCTACAGCACTCCATCATGAAAAATGTACTTTTTAATGAAATCTTTTCAAATACCAAGAGAAACAACAAGGCATGATGGGATCATGTGGCCAAAGGTAAGGGCATTCTTTTCCATGATATGTACCATTCTGTTCACAATTTAAAACTGGCCTTGATCTGCAAAATGACATTTTATTTGTTTAGTTTGGAAATTGTGTATTTTATGTGTGTTTTTAGACTGAAGGTGTACAAATATTTACATATTGTTGAATTACCATTCCAACCAGTGTTTAATGAGATTTTAGGGTTAGAGAAAATGCCCAGCTAGGGTTAGAAAAACCATGAAGCTTTGACTTCAGTGAAAGTTACGGTTATATTCCTCGAGGTTTCAAAGTGATAGTGAGATATAAAATGCAAGTATATCTTATTTATTATTGTTGTGGAATGTAGGGTGCTGACTATGGGAAACACTTACTTTACATACTGTACTTCCCCAGTGATGAAAAACCGCAAAGCTTTAACTTCAGTGAAAGTTTGCTTATATTTCTCACGGCTTTAAAATGATAATTTGATTGAAGGTGCACATATATATAGGATTCACTTACATTACATATTTCTGCAAGTCAGAACCTTTATGAAATGCTCTTATGTACTTAAGAGCAAAACACCACTAATACTACAAAGGAACAAGTAATAGGTTTATTCCATCCTGAAAAGAGAAGAGAGAAAACACAATGTTTCGGCTGTGAAGCCTTCTTCAGGTGTGAGGGCTTCAGGTTGAATACAAGATACCCATTCCAATTTAAAATGCAAGTGTATCATTGTCAGCCAGCCATGTTTCATTGGAGTTGTAATGCTAACCCTAATTTCAGCTGCACGGAGTACACTATATACTGTAATCAGTCTTTTCACTCAATATTGGGAGATCATCCTGTCAGAGCCCGCCAATGGCAGGAATTGATTTCTTTTTGAGTGATCTCATTTTTCTTTGCCAGCCAGATGTGAGTTCTCAGAAATAATTTTCAGCGGTTTCAAATGGCTCCTCTCTTCATTCTTCAATGAATATCTTCATTCTCCTTGTCTTTGTTTAGGAGATCTCTTCTCAAACATTCATCCTTGTGTGACAGGGTTTCCAACTCCAACTGCTTTGAGTTGAGGACTGCATTCCAAGAAGATTAACAGTATACATGCTACTTAAGCATCAGCATCTTAAGAATCCTGGAGAGATGTTACACATGTCTCACTAAGACGTCATTGGAGTTATTACATTTATTTGGTTCTTAAGCTATTAATAGTTAAAACTGCCTAAAAACATGATGCATTACAACCTCAGAGGACTAGAGTGAATTACCTAACAAAACATTAATTGTAATGTTTTTACAATAAAAAAGGTTCCATCTTGGTACAGCCTTGTTGAGACAATGCAAACTTGTAGACATGATAGGGTGTTGTTGAAACTTATTCATTCTGTCTTCTGTAGATTTCTGTAGAATTTCTCTAGGACTAGAAATAAAAGCTCACAGATGGTAATTCACAAATCTTCATACCAGTTACACATGGCTAGTTAAAAGGTATTCTATGTGCAATACAGAAATCCATATACTGTACTGCTGGTTCATATACCAGACAAATCAGCCTAAATACTACAGAGAAATAAACATCACGTAAGTAAATCTCCGCAAGTGCAAACGAATTTACATTGCTGACTTAATTAATTCACTACCAAAGCCTTTTATTCAAGCACAGATAGCAGCAGGCAGTGAGGAGGTATTGTTTACTCATTTATTTTACTTGCTCAACAATTTTACTATATGTTAATTGCATTCATATTTAATCATACACAGTGGAGTAATCATATTCTGCCATTATGATGTCCAAACACAATAGATTAGGTCATGCTAAATGTATTTTCAATTTGTCTATGATATCATTTTGCGGTCCTAAAACCCCTGTTTAATTCAGTTTCTTGTGTTCCTGTCTGCTATGACACAGAAAGCCAATGTCCACATATTCAAATCACTCGCAATACACTGAAAAAGCAAGAAAAACCCCTCAGATGTCAAGACAGGGGTAATTACAGTGATCAAATGACAGAAGCTGATTGAAGGCATTGCTCTTTCAACCTGAGCAGAGTTGATTGAAATATCAGCATCAATTTAAATTAGGCAAATGAGACTAATCTTCTGAGAGGGAGAAGCAGGGGGGGTCTTGTGTTCTGAGATCTTGGAAAACATTGTACTTGGAACAGAAACATTAAAGATGTTATTTCATCATGATGGCATTTCTTGTTAAATAGGACACAGGATTGCCACAAGATTTTTTTAAACATTTTTTTCTTTTCAGTGTAATGTTTTTTTTAATCATCCTTTCTGCAAATGTTTCACTCTCTTGATTTATTGGCTCAGGAGAGAAAATCTCTACACCCTTCTCAACAGCTCAGATCCATTCTGCTTATTTTTATTGTCCCCCTTGTCATAGACTTCCTTCATATTCAACTTCATTATCGTCATTCATGACTATAATCATGATGATACTTATCAGATGCCCTTAAGTAGGCTGATTAACATAGGAAGAATTCAGCCCCGTGCACAACATCAAAATCAGCTTGAAAACTGAATTCATTCTGTGTCGAAGTACTGTAAATAGGAATGATCAAAGTGACTTAATCAGGAATGAGGTGATCAGAAACAGATGTAGGTCTTCCAGAAATCATACAGTCACACTACTGGCTTCCTTTCACATTGCAAGACCAGGGTGCTGGGGCAATAGACAGAAATGGACAGACGCAGCTCTCATTGACCATTTACTTAATGGCCTATCTTTTTCCTATGGCTTCAATGCAGGAGTCTATTTTACTTTGTCATCTTGCTGTAGGATTTTTTAAGTGTTTCAAGCACCCTGGCCAAACTGAGGACTCCCTTCAACTGTAACATTTGACCAATATTCCCTTCTGGCAATATCTGTAGCTCCTTGTGTATTCCAGGAACAGCCAGTGACCAAAGTCGCTGCTATATCCTATTACAAATGATAGCGGAATGATAAAACAAGAGAGACCAACGTTACTGCTTCACCTCAAGAGCATGGAGAGCAAAAAGCTCTCATACATCTTCCCACTGAAGTAATGGTTGAATTTATTGGTACAATTAGAAATTGAAACAATAAATTGCTGAGTGCATTCATGGCTACTAGGAATCTATCCATCCATTTTCCAAATGCTTTATCCCATATGGGGTCTTGGGGAAGCCAGAATCTAGCCCAGCAAGCAATGGGTGCAAGGCAGGATACACCTAGGACAGGATACCAGTGCTTTCCAGGGCACACATGAGGTAGAAATGCTAACCACTGTGCCTGTGCTACTTGGAATCAATTGGACAAAATAAAAAAACAAAGCAATATTGGCACAGTTTCCCAGTTGGACTCAAAATATACAATTTAATAGTGCAACAGCATGCATAGCAAGTTCAATAAGAGTAATTGTATATACATGATTCAACATACCTTGATACAAATGGCTGATCATTTGTTAGTGGATCACAAAAATAAAAAACATCAGGATTAAAATACATCTGTAACATTTGTTATGGTCTACCTTGTAAGTTAAATCTGTCTCATACATCCCTATTCTTGGAGACATCTAGACACAGAGTGACTGTCATAAACTTAGCTTCATCAAACATTTTGTTGGAATATTACAGTAGTTTAATTCTCAAGATTTTTAACGTGAATGTTGAATTCACTGGCCAAGCTGTTCTAAGAGCAGTTTGAAATCCCCATGGAGAGACAGAGGTGGACTGGGTTAGTAAATTCTTAGTGCTATAGTAACCCTTGCTTCTATACCATGCTCCTTTTTATTGACCACTTGGGATTTGTTAATTGTCCCAAAAGGTTTATTACAACTGCCCATTTTAAGGAAGTGGCATCTCTGTTGTGAAAATAGTTTTTTTTGTTAATAATGATTCATTGCTCTCGATTGCTATTATTCTTCCCTGAATAATGAAAACACAGTATAAAAGAAAATGTTTCTTTTGTGGCTGCTTTTTTAATCATAATTTGGGGTGACTTTAAAACCATACTTCCAGACTGAAGTGGGACTGTAACCATTGTGCAGAATCCATCAAGACGTAGGTTCTGTGCTCTCATTGAGGGATGCTTAATGACACCATTCACTCCGAAAGGGCACCTGGACTGGCTAAGCACCTCAGGAGCCTTTAACATGTTCTGATTCAGATGCATTGCGGTTTGTCCTCCTTTACCCTCATCTTGGCAAATATTCACTATATGTGTGTTGTTTACTGTTCTATGTCTTACTTGTGCTGCCTTCGCTTGCCAGTGTGATTAAAAAACACATCAATAAAGGCAGGAAAAACGAAGTAAGCGTCAGAGTCAACATTCATCAAGACAGTGAAGCCACCGTCACTTGTTTAATCCTAACAAGCTGAATACAATTTGTGTTCTATATTCACTGTGCTCTATTCATCAATTTATTAAAACTAGAAGGCAGGATTAATACCAGGAGAAATCTGAATACAAATTTAATTTCCATTCTCAAGCACCAGTCCCAGCCCTGGTTACTCATGATTAATATTGTGGCAGGCGAGAGAAAATGGAAAGAACAATATGAATTTACATCTAAATGACATCTGCTTTATTAGAAGACTCTTGGCACCCTGGCAGTCATAATGCAAGTTTTGTTGCACTAAGAGAACGGTTCATTCGTTCTAATGAAGTATAGATATATATAAACATAGGTGTCAAAGGGATTAACAAAATAAAAACTAGTCAAATGTCAAATGGAATGGGACTGATTAGAGAAATTGGATGTCGCTCCAGTTGGGAGAAATGAATAGCTTCTACAATTTTATTACTCTACTGAGCAGGTAACATAATTAAAATGCATTGTTGTTTGGGATAACACGTTTTGTCTTCCTCCCCAGAATAGAATGCAGAGCAGGTTGCAGGTAAGAGGACGTCATTCAGGTGTTGTTAATCTTCTGTGGTGCGCTACCAATTTTTTTATCTCAACCTACAGTACCATTTCCTGAAGGTGTCGAAGGTGTTCAAGTTTCATGTTGAAAGAATAGCTTCAGCCCGACACCTGTCATAAAGAAGTGCCTCCTGTTATCAATCCTGAACTGCATTTCCTATTAATCTCCACTCATGGGTATGACCCCTTGTCTAACGCGTGATGCTGATGCTGTCCCTGGATTGGAATTTCTCACTATCTTTCAGAATTTTGAATAGTTGGATCAAGTACCCTTGAAGTCTCCTTAATTTAAATCTTAACAGATTCCATTCCCTGAATCAGTCTGTGCATGACATTGATTTAATGTCAGGAATTAACCTGGTCAGTCATTGAATGGATTCCCTAAATATATTCATGGATTAAGTATGGATTACAGCTTAACATAGTGATAGTGTGGTGGCATAGCAAACTGCATCATGCTCTTGTGTTGACTTTCATTTTGTACTTGAGAACTGTAAATGGGCCTTCTCAGTACTGTTCTATATAAGCGATACTCCTTTCTTCTTGAGCAAGACACTGGTCCTGCAGAGCGATACAGAAGTGACACTACTGATAATCATCAGGTAAAGCAGCTATAGGAGAATGTAACGCATTCTTTATCAGAAAAACTGTTTTCATTTCTGTTATTTATAGTACATCTGCATATAATGCACAAAGAATTGTCAGAGCTCAGAGCCCAAAGGTTCTCTGGAGGATTTACAGTGCCTTGTAAAAGTATGTCTTGTAAAGTAACCTGTTTTATGGTGTTCCATTTGGTACACTTTTTACAATGCTGCATCCACATTTTTATTAAATACAATATTGTGTTCACAACCTGAATGCACAGACTAAAGACATCTTAAGAGGAGATAATTTATAGCAAATTGCAGCAAAAAACTAAAGAAAAAAAAACAATGCATGATGATTGACTGTGTTAACTGTGAACTCTGTGATATTTACAAGCTTTGACAACAATGACAGCTCCAAGTCTTCTGGATAAGATTCTACCAACTCCCGTGTACAGTAGATCACTGTCCTGTTGAAAGGGGAATTGTTGTCCCAGTGTAAGGTTTGAAGCAAGTTTTCCTCTAGGATACTTTGCTTCATCTACAGTATGTTGCCATCTATGTTTATCTGGTCTCGCCAGGATTCCCAGTCTCTGCTGATGAGAAGCAGAACTTGAACATAATGCTGCCACCTCCATGGCTTGACAGCAGGCATGCTGAGTGTTGCACAGCCGAAACATCGTGTTTCTTTTTTTTACCTTTCAGGATAGAATAAACCTTTACCTGGCCCTAAATTAATGTAGATGCTCAATGGGTTTGAATACAGCAGCCATATCACCCTGCAACTCACAACTGGCAACCCACTGAAGCTAAGCAGGTGTGAGCCTGGTCAGTACCTGGATGGGAGACCTCCTGGGAAAAACTAAGGTTGCTGCTGGAAGAGGTGTTAGTGGGGCCAGCGGGGGGCGCTCACCCTGCGGTCCATGTGGGTCCTAATGCCCCAGTATAGTGACGGGGACACTATACTGTAAACAGGCGCCGTCCTTCGGATGAGACGTAAAACCGAGGTCCTGACTCTGTGGTCATTAAAAATCCCAGGGCGCTTCTCGAAAAGAGTAGGGGTGTAACCCCGGTGTCCTGGCCAAATTTCCAATTGGCCCTTACTAATCATGGCCTCCTAATAATCCCCCTCTATGAACTGGCTACATTACTCTGCTCTCCTCCCCACTGATAGCTGATGTGTGGTGAGCGTTCTGGCGCACTATGGCTGCCGTCGCATCATCCAGGTGGATGCTGCACATTGGTGGTGGTGGAGTGGAGTCCCCATTACCTGTAAAGCGCTTTGAGTGGAGTGTCTAGAAAAGCGCTATATTAGTGTAAGCAATTATTATTATTATTATTAATACTTACGCATTTATGACTTTTCCATTTTACTTTCACATGATATATTTACTTCTTTCTTTTTGTTTTTCGGTTTGAATGCATCGCGTTGTGGCTGTAACAAATAATAGTGGCTACTTCAAAGTGTAATGACTTCCAGCTTTAAAGGAAAAAAATGGGAGAACTTTGTAAGGATCTAAACACTTGCAAGACACTGTACTGTGGTGAAAGAGCATTGCTGTAGTCCTGTGAATTAAGAACATACAGTAAGAATGGTCACAAAAAAAAGAAGAGGCCATTTGACACATATAGCTCATTTTGGTAATTAGTAGTTAACTGATGCGAGGACAGCTATTTCTTGAAAGAAACCAGGGTATTGGCTCCAACAGCATTACTGAGTAGCTTGTTCCACACTCCTACAACCTTAAAGCCTCAAAGCCTTTAATATTACAAGCAGCATTTTAAATTTGAATGTGAACTCCACAGGGATACAACATAGAGCCACTAAGACTGGTGCAATATGATCATACAATTTTGCTTAAAGTAAAATTCAGGCAGCTGCTTTCTGAGTGTACAATATTACACTTTGCACTTGTTTAATATGCGGGCTGCCAGGGCTTACCTCTGTAACCGTACATATAGTATAGTTCGCAAGTCCTGTCGTTTGTGGTAGCGTATTACACCACATGACCAGGCTGACTATAGAAACAGCCTAATGAGGTGCAGAGCGTAAAGGCAAGAAGCAGATGTTTAAGCTTAAATCTTTCAAATTGTTTTTCATGTACTGTACACGGCTTGTTTTTACCAGTGACTACGGACTGACACAACAAGCAAATTAAACTAACGGAAGAACCTTCAGTAAAAGCACGCATAAGTTTGAAAAAAAAAAATACCCCTCTACTGTACCGTACATCGCTATACTAAGCAACGGGGAATGGAAACTGTTCGTCTTATTCTGCGCCCACAAAGCACTGAAATCCACCTTTCAGATTTTTTCATTCAGATAATTTGCAGTGCACTTCACAGGTAAATGTCTTAATTTGCATTCTCGTTAAAAGCGTCAATTGGCTGCTTACTCATTTTCATAAGTAAAAGCACCGATTAATGAAGAGCCCGATGTGACATTTGGAGAAGGTTTCAGGATTTAGAGTAGGAGCGCACAGTACATGTAGTTCTACAGAAGTGCAATTTTGGAAATAAGCGCTGCCCTCGTGCCATTCTGAGATATACCGAGACAATAAGACACTGAGCAAAACAGAATCTCGTTTACTGTAGTTGTTTCACTAAATTGCAAAAAAACGTTTTTCATTGTTATAGTCTTAACACTACTTACACTTACATTATCGGTTGTTGGGAAACTGAAGCTTACTTGGGAGACCGCTTTTGGCATTTACGCTGAAAGCGTTACGTACAGTACAGGAAACTCCTCTTTACAACGTGTTTTGTTTGAAAGACGTATTTACTTGTTAATAGTAACGTGCGTTGTGGCTCAAATTCAAGCTTTGGAATTTTAAACCTGTGTGAGTCCCGTGTGCTCATTGCTGTAAGAGCTGACTGCATTGAAAACAAAGTAACTGCATCGGCATACATGGTCTCACCTGGAAGGGGAAAAGAGCAGAGAGTGTTCCTCAACTCCATTGTTGCAGAAAGGAGAAGTGTAGAACACATTGCAGCTCTAACACGTGCTAGTAAGGCCTGGGGGACAAAGAAGAAACAGAATTGTAGAACTTTACGTGTTGTGTGTGCCCAGGTGTCCACTTACAGCCTATGAGCAACCCAAAGACACAATGTGCAACTCGGCCACGTCAGATCGTGGCTGGTGGCCCCATGACAGGTCTGCAGTGACCATGGCTCTACCAAAATAGGACTTATAGGTGTAAGAATTGTAAATTTTTCAACCGAATAAATCACCCGAGCAGGGAGTAACCATCAATACATACATTAATGGTATTACATGTCTTTTTTTACAATTTTTAATTTTTTTTTACAATGATCGGTCCAGATGTCCTTTCCAGTAAAGTCTCTTGATATGACGGAGGAGTTTTGCAAGTCGAAGTTCAATATGAAGCTGTAGTTGCTTCAGCTCTCCACAAGATGGTACTACTGAGCATAGGTGAGTCCAGGAGGCAGTTCTCTGCTCCCAGGTTGTTTCTCTTATCTGCACTGATGTTCCTACAGTGGAAACCAGAGACAGTGTTTTCATCCTATGATCTCTGTTATGCCTGTATTCTAGTATTTAATTCTGTCCATGATGTGGTTTCCCTTCTGAAGGGAACTGCAAAAGCTCAGGGTTGAGCTGTTATGATATTGTAACGCAACGGGGGTTCAGGTGGGCGCCCTTACCTTCTGCCTACACAGGTCGGTCCCACACCGTGGGGGACGTGAGCCCGTGAGCCCGGGCCTCCGGCATCTCTCAACAGGGACCCAGCTTGTTGAGCTAAAGAGAGATCTCTCCACAGCCCAGCGGCTGTGGTCCTGCTATTACAGGGAAGGACGGCGACGTCACTGCTCTGGTTAGCCGGCTCTTACACAGTGCCTGTCGTCCGTATGCGTTACAATATCTTCAACTTGAAATATGAACTTCAGACCAGTTTAGGAGCATGACATGGCATGGCAGTAAATGGAAAAGAATAATGTCAAGTGTCTAAAAAATATACAATGGTGAAATGAATTGTTTTATGATCGTGCTTGGGAAGCCTCCAAAAAGTAAAGCTTATTTTCCACTTATTACCTCAGCTCTCCATCTGCAATTTAACATTCATTCCTAACTACTTCTTTCTCCCCTAAAACTAACACAGGACACAGAACCATATTTAAGCACAATACTCCTCTGATGTGCTTAGATCCAGCCAATTACAGCACATGTAAACACAATACTCCTCCCGCGTGTTCATGTCCAGCCAATTACATCACATTTATACATAATACCCCTCCCACGTATTCATGTCGAGCCAATTTCAAAGTGAATCTTTGCTACACTATATAGACTTAAAGCAGGAGGTCAATAATGCTGACTGTACAAAAGACTCACACTCTTTTGATTGAGATGTTACAGGTAAGGCACACATTGCAATCACATTATTAACACGGATGAGGCTTACAGTATGTTCATGGACAAACTTAAGCATGTTTCCATTGTGTCTTTTGGTAATTGTGTCCCTTCTTCTTGATCCACACACTTTGTCTGCCGGCGATGAATCTTATGACAACAACGAATCTAGGATTCAAGTGAGTAAGTTTTTGTGGATGTGTCTTTGTGACATGTACAGTATAGTCTTATTATTCTTTCACCATAAGGAGCTCCTTGTAAAAGAAGTCAATTCACGTTGGTAAAATGTCTGAGGTAAGATACCTTGTGTCTTTCCAATACTGAGAGATTCGTTTCTAGTATGAATTTTAAACTTATTCCAATTGCAAAATATAGCCCAGCAGTGGTTAATGTGGTGAAACACTGAAGGACCTCAACCTCATGTATTTCAAATGAGCAATCCAGAATTTTGAGAAATTAAATTGACTTTGTTGTTCATTTTGATTTGTCCTGATTTAGATCATGCAGGAAAGCAATAGGAAAGTCTTTGAATACATGAAAATGATGATTTTAAACAGAGCAAGCTGTACTGAAACTAGACAATATACTAGCTATCCCTCATTTGGAATATTGTGCTATTTTTTCATCATTTTAATTGTGTACTCCTGTCCCACTGTCAAAAAAAGAGTCCATGGGGTTTCATGTACAGTATAAAGGAATGACAAAGAATAAGAATGCTGATTTTTTTTTTATCCCAAGAAGGGGAGATTGAGGTGAGTTTTCAGTATTGTCTGAGATATTTGGTCAATCCAAGGAAACTCTTCAAAGTCACAAAGAGAAGAATCTGGCCCTTCCTTGCAGACTTGTTGAAGCCAAACACAATGGGATTCTTCAGGAAGCATCATGAAGACATTTAGGGAGCAGCAAACAACCAGAGAGCAAAGGAAGACGATTGGTTAGGAGCTCATACTATCCAGTATAGAACCTCCCTGTTCTAGATGTCAGAACCACTGTTGTCACTGTCTTCAGTTTCAGCCTAGGTTTCAGCTGATTATACAGCTTAACTGGGACTTTCTCAGGTTACCAGGTTACTCCGAAGCTGGTTTGGAGAATGTAGGCTACTCAGAAACTTTAATAGTTTAAAGAAAACATTCAACAACATACTGTAAAGAGCTAGAATTGATGGATTATATTAAACCTTCACTGAAGAGCTATTGTTAATTACATGACTATCAGTTTAGCTGCAACACAAAACAGGTGTGAGGAATCTGGAAACTGGAAACAATAACTGTAACTGGAACCCCTGGTTCCAGAAGAGGGTAGAATAGTCCTTCATGTGCCAAGGATTGGGAGAATGGCACTCGTATAACAAGAGGAAATGCCAGGCTTCACTTGAGTAATCCACATTGTCTTCAGGCTTCAAAACTGACTTGGAGCGAAACTCCCAGAAGCTAATCTTCTCTCTGCAATACCTAGAAACATTTACAGCAGGACCACAACCAGAAAGTCTCGCAACAGATATGGGTATAGAAAAAATGAAAAATACTATACTAAGAAAATTGCTACTGCAAAATAAAAATGCATTTATAAAAAAAATCAAGTAACTTTCAAATAGAGAACAGCACGGTCCTCTAGCATTACCACGCAATAGTATTTTTTTTTCATTTTATGTTTTTCTCATGATTTGCCATCTTTCTAATTAACATGCCTGTGCCTTTTCCAAGCTTTAATTAGCATTTGTGCTTAAGTAGAACATTTTAATGCGTCTATGATTAGTATAGCAGCTTGAAAAAAGAGGCTTATCAGAGGATGTCACATGATGCCTTGCGTTCAGTTCCTGGGTTCTATCAGCTTGGAGTTTGCAAGTGCTTCAGTTTCCTTGCACCATCCAAAGACATGCTGATAGGTTAATTGGATTCTGTCAAGTTGGCCCTGCTCTGAGTATGTGTATCTGTATGTGTAATCCATACAATGGGCTGGCATCCTGTCCAGGTGTATCCCACCTTGTGCCATAGCCTTCCAGGATAGGCTCCAGGCCATTGTGTCCCTGAATTGGATAAGTGTTAATAGAACGTGAAGTATGAAGTTAATATTGAATTATACACGGGGCTGCTGTAGAAATTTGCTCTTAACAAACGAAGGATTCCAATTTTTAATTTAAGAATAATTAGCTGCTTAACAAGACAGCGATTTGTTGAGTGGAGAACAGGTACAGTAGGTATCTGAGTTTCAGCAAATGTAATCACACTTCTTTAATAATGTTAATTCAGTGATAGATACTTTATATGTCTAAAATGTATTAATAGTTTCAAAAACCTCTACTAGCAAACCAAGCAACTAGAGCTGGCTTGGTTTGCTGCATTATGCATTTTTAATAATAAAAAAAGATGAGTTAGACAGTGTTTTTAATCTAACCATGGTGTGGGGTAATGTTTTCATTCCCTCTGGCTCATTGTATTTAGAGCAGTATAGTCTCAGGAGCATTTGCTAGTGTTAATAATAATTATATTGGCAGTCAGAGGAATAGTCCTTTCCTGAAGAAAAGAAAGGCTCCACACATGATGACTGGCGAAAGATCCAATTCACCATGAGCAAAAAAACATCATAATAGCAGAAAGCTGTGCTGAGAAACTGATGCTGAAATTGCATTGCATTATGTTTGAGTATTGGTATGAAATTGTAGAAATAATTCGAACAAGGATCATCAATTTAAAAAATAAATGCAAGCTCGTACATTATTCTTTTCGGCTCTGTTTCAGGATGGGGGCAGTCCTGATACAAGATGGTGGATAAAATGATACTTTTTTTATTCCTATTTTAAAAAACTTTCAAATGGGTCTGATGCAAAGAAAGTCATATAGGAAGTTAGAGGATAAATATTGTGGGGAGGTGCAGTAAAAAATGACATAAAATGGTGTTTAAATATGGTAAAAAAAAAGGATACCCAAGAAATACCCATATTTACAGCTGGATTAGATCATCAGATGACTTATCTAGTACAGTAACTACCAAATGGTGTTGGTGATCCAAATGCCCTTCTTTCATTTGTAACCTTAGTTTACTTTGTACAGCCAGTTAATGCAGTCTCCCATTTACATGTACAGTATATTTACACACTTGTGCATCTGTTTTCTGCATCTTATTTACCTTTGCCTGCAGGTGAAGATGTGAACTGTGTCAAGACTAAAAGAAGAAACTCTGTAACTACCAGAAGAAATACAGTATGTCCGCCAAAAGTATTCCTTTGTATTGTACGGTTTCGTTTGATTTATTTTGCCACCACATCCAAGAATGTTACCCTGCCAGTGCATCACAGAAGGCAACAGATTGCTAATGACTTGCAGCGATTTGACAGTTTCAAAAGCTGTATAGCTTAGATTCCGTCTTAAAAAGAGCAGATGGATGGTTCTTGTAAATCTTTGTTACAGAAAATCACTTACAGATTGTTCTGAAGACATCGCCAGCCACATCAGCCAAAGCTGTGGAGAGGGGCTTGGTCCCAGCTGTCCAGTAGTCTCTGGATCTTGGTCCTGCTTCTGTATCTACAAGTCCTGTGAGATTGGTTTCTATGCAAATTGCCATTCCTAGTGCCCCCCTTTCAAACCCTTCCTTCCTTGGGGAAAATTACGGAATGCCTTGGAAAAACAGCACCAGGAGCTAAAAGTCTTTTTATAGTATTTTGTATTTTAATGCATATTCATTAGTCACTAGTTCACAGACTTACACCATCTCTCCAGTTGGTAGTTCTTAAAATATCACAATAAAACAGATCTGAAATTTCCTAAATCAAATAACTTACTTATGTATTTAATGAGTGTAAAATGAAGAACCTCTTTGGAACAATTCTTTTCCTGAAACATGACTTTCATTGCAATTCCCCACAATTATCTTGAAGCAGTGATGGGCGATGTTTCATAACTCAGTAAATACAGGAATATGCTTTACTCAATTTGGGAATTTCAGAATGCTATCTTAGAGCACCCATACAGCTCTTAATTGAAATGAGCTACAACATCAGTCTGGTGTATAATAAAAACGGCAGCATTCCAAGTCAATGGAATATTTCTTAATTGTTTTTTCTGAAGAAACCAAGACGAGCATTTTGATAGTTTAAAATTATGGTTTTAAAGCAAAGAAAAATTGTGTTCTAAATTAAAATTCAGTACTTCAAAAATACTTCCTTATAAATTTAAATATTGTACTGATCAGATGACTTTTAATGTAGACAGGTGCTGGGTGTTGTACAGTATGTAGGTAGCAGAACATAAACCACAATTATAAAACAAGAAACTGAGTGTGAAGAAGGTATTTATGAGGAAAATTGAGGAATTTATGATACCTCTTCATCTAGAGAAGCAATAAAAGGCAAATGGAAAATTAGAATATTTAGTTAAAATTGTAGTATTTAAAATGGGGAATTGTATGTTAATATTGTACAATATACTTGCAAGACCTTACTTAGAATATTGTGTATTATTTGTGTCAGATACAAAACGGATGTTACTACAGGAATAATTTACAAGGCGTTTCCTGCACTGGCAGGCTAAAAGAACTGTTTATTTTTAATCTCAAACAAGATTCTCGATTAGATCCTCAAGAAGATTGTGGGGGAATCTATTTCAAGTATTCGTATTCTTCAAGGGACTTGATAAAGTTGATCATATGAACACTGAAACATAAACCACAGATTACAAGTATAAACTACATAGAAGTGCATTTAGAACTAAAAATAGTTCAGTTCAGTGTTTATCTGTATAGTGCTTTTTACAATGGACATTGTCACAAAGCAGCTTTACAGATTCCTGGGCCTGAACCCCCAGTGAATGACAGTGGCAAGGCAAAACTCCCTTAGACTAAAGTAGGAAGAAACCTTGAGAGGAACTAAGGCTGAAAAGGGGGAGCCCATCCTCCTCTAACTGGCACCAGGTTAAATTACAATGAACACATATGAGAGTCGCCTGTATTCTATTACATGGTTGGAAAAGCACAATCGTGTATGGAAATGTCCAACGGTGTTCCGAATGTTCAGTTGGTTTCCTTCAGTTGAGATTTCTCTGGTAAGGGCGTTGTGGAGGATCAGCTGTTTATTTTATGACTGGTAAAAGGAGCTGGATTCTGGACCTAGGTTACCAAAATAGGAGACACGTCTTTGCATAGAGGGCTCTCGAAGTATGGGACTAGCTACCCTGCTATATTTTCTGAGTTTATATCCTGGCTTCTTGTGGTCTCTTGTGAACTAGTTGTGATCCTTGGAGCAAATGATTGCTAAACAAAATAAAAGTAAAATAGATAATGGGCCAAATGTGTTTGTTTCTTTTATAACTGTATCTATGTTTTTGTTTTCATGATAACATTGTTGGTTGGGTAGCTTTTGTTCATAAAATGCCATTTTGAACTTCCATCCATCCATTTTTTTAACCGCTAACTCTTGTTGAGCTGAACAGATCAGACCAGGCTTCACTTTCCCCAGAGATAGTCTCCATCTTCTCCTGGGCAATCTCTGGCATTTTGAGATGCCAGCAGAGAGATCGAATCCCTCTAGCATTTTCTGGGTAATTATATACAGTACTTATATTTCTATTTTTTTCTATAAGTTCTATAAAACTTCTTAAAAGCCTTTTTAAGCTATAACTCGTTTCCACTTAACTTTTCTAATTCTGTTTCCTGTGCTTTATGGACACATCTGGCAATAGGATGCCTGTGCCTGGGTTGTTGGTGTTATAATTCAGCAGAGAGTTTTTGACTTGATGAAAGTAGTGCACCAGTTCTACGCATGTTGTCGAGTAAAGAATTATGAAAAGGGCTGGATATACAGTTGCTACACAAACATCTTTGATTCACCAGCTTTTTGAAACACTCAGGGTGATGATGAAGAAACAAGGGGTCAGACCAGACGTGTGTGCGTGCGTTCAGGAATGCACTGTGCAGCAGGAGTAAGTAATGAAATCAACGGTTTACACCGTTGTGCAGGTTTTGCTGTGCGCTGTAGTTTGATCTTGTTAGTCCGCATCGCAGTTTCTGCAGAACAAACAGTAGCTTTTTTTTTTCTCCTCGCCACCACTTCTGCGCAAATGCATTCTCAATGTCAAGGAACTGTCAGACACCTGCCGAGTTCCACATGCTGGTATTGTGATGAAAAGGAATTCAGCACTGTCACTGGATTGTCGGCTTCTTGGAAAGTGGGTCTGATCCTGCCTGGCAGGAGGCCTTCGATATTCTGAGCCAGGATATGAGATTTGTGGTGGATTGTGGGCCCAACAGTAGCTAAACTTTTTCATAAGTTGCCTTTTTTCTCCAAAAGTTAAGACGATGGGGAATTGTGTATTATATACATAAGACCGTCCCCTCTCTGTCCACTGGACTTCCACTTTCATTTATGCTCTGCTCTGTCAGGTTGACCTCCAATGACTGGGAAAGAAGAATGAATTGGACCTGGTGCAGAACTGCCCGGGTGTGACTATATGACTATATATATACAGTATATGACTATTCTTTCTCTTAAGTGATTTTGGTGCATCAGAAATAATGTGTGTTGCTTCTATCGAGCCTTTGGTTCACGTGTGCTAGCTAAAATGTTTATGCAAAAAATATTGACTTGTGTATTTCAAAATTCAGAAAATACTTCTGTCTGTTATTAATAGAACAGTACAGGTCTTTGACACTGTTATTGCAATAAGCAGTCCAAAATAATTAGATTTAAACTGGAAGTTGAATGTCTCTTTTCATGCATAAATGTTTTTTTTGGACAGGTCATTAGTTGCTTAACAAGCAAAATCTAACAAATTGAAATCTAGTTGAGATCACTGGCTGTACTGTTTTTGAAGTTCTAGTCCACAAGCCAGGCATGCATGTTATTAATCTTCCATTTTATTTAGTTCTTTTTATGTTTCAGATATATAATAAAAAGAAGACACCCACATGAGTGTTTACGAAATTGAAATTGAAAAATCATTTTTTTAGCACATTGACTATGGATCCAAATCCGTTCATGCTTGATACTCAGATACTCTGCACCAAGTTGAAAGGAAAGAAATGCTCCAAAAAAGAAAGGAACAAAATTAGATTTGGGAAGCTAAATCTAAATATTCAAATCTGGTTTCTAGTTAAGAATTTAAAAAGCTACAAAAGAGAGGAGGCCATGTGGTTAGTTAACAGTAGCTAATTAATCAAGGGATCTCGTCTGAAGGTTTTTTGAAAAAAGCCAAGATTTTGGTTTCATTGACATGGCTGAGTACAGTAGCTAGTTCCACATTCCCACAGCCCTTTATGTAAAGAAGTGTTTTGTTTTCACAGTTCTTAATGTACTTCCTTGTGTTTCAATGTTGATTCTGAAGTTCACTGGGTTGACTTTGTCCAGGCCTGTGAGGGTCCGATTCAGATGGCCAAAACATGATCTCATTAGGACTTATAATTCTTCTTTGTCCAAGAACAAATGAGGTTTCTTTTAGCCAATCAGAGTAGCTCATTCCTATGGGTCTAGGAATTCATGTGGTTGTATGTGGCTGCTCTTCTCAGAGCTTATTCCTGAGCAGAAATACCAGAATAACTGCACACAGTTTTCTAAAACAGGTGTTACTAGGGGACTGTAGAATATTAAAATACTGTGTCATCCCTTGATTTAAATCCAATGCATTCAACTATACTGTACAACTTTCTGTTTGCCTTTCTTATTGCTTACCCACCTTGTCTAGAAGGTGGATATGGTGTATCAATACCATCACATAAACAAAACTTCTTTAGAACTATGTTCTTCACACCTCCTTCTTCTCATTTTGCCTCCATAGTTTGTTTTTGCTACCTGCATGGTATATTCTTCTCTTGTCTACATTGAAAGTCAGCAGCCTGTTGTTTGTCCAGTTCTACCAAACTCTACTTTCTCGTGTTTTTTTGCAGCTTCTACATTACTAATCCTGTATCTAATGTTTTTCAACACCTTGGCAGATATTCATACTCATGGGGTCATAGTCATCAAATTAACCAGCTTTTTCCATCCATCCATTTTCTAATGGCTTTATCCAATTCAGAGTCACTGGAGAGCTGGAGCCTATCCCAGCAAGCAAGGAGGACAATTGGATACATCCTGCCAGTCCTGCACAGACCACTTCTCCTTAAGAGAAAACAAGACAGTAAGTATTGGACAAAGTGACTAAGGTTTCGGTTTAAGAGTTACTGAAAGACATTTTTACTTTTAATGTTGTTACATCAGGATTAGTTTTCTATTTTACAAAACGGGTAGCCTGTGGTCTTCATTGACTGTAACAATCTTTATGAGGGGAGCGAGAGACATTTCTGCACAGTGCTGCCATGGTTTCTTTATGACTTCCAGTGCAGTGCAGCTCACTGATTGAATTTGCTTGCACTTTGTCTATACTCTTTTTATCTTCATACAAAGGTCTGACTAGTTCTGTATTTTAATCTTTGAGACAAAGCAACTCAATTCACAAACAAAAAAGACAAGAGATGCCATTCTTATTTTCCTGTTATTTACAAAAAGGGAATGTGTACAGGAGCTGTAAATTCAGTATGTATAACATTTTTCATAGCTTTAGACTGAGCACATCAATTCTGTACTGCATATACAATTTCTTTAATTAGTTTGCATCAATCCAATTTTAAAGCACTGCAGGCTCAAAGTCATGCTTCACAGACTTTAAAAAGAGATTAAAATACTCTCCAATACAGTTTGTGTTTTACACAAACCACAGGCCACAGTATTATTTTCACTGCTAGTCTCTTGTTGGTTTCATTGTGTCAACAGTCCAAGAAGAGTCACAGATATCTGTAACTAGTATTGCATATTAGCACATGCTGTGTGACTAATACAGAAAGCTTTAAGAGGCCAGGAAAAGAGATAAACATAGCATCTTTAAAGCTGTCTAAAAACTGAAAGTGTCAAACTTCAATCCTTCTTCAGACAATGAAACTATTTTCAGTTTCGCCTATTCAAAAGAAGCCTGCATTTTTTCAACAAGTTTATGCAATTCAAATGTAATCTCTCACTATTGCAACATTGTTTGCCTGAATAATGCACATGTATACTGTACTAAAGAAGAAGGAAAACAGTGAGGCCTGCAATTTTTAAAGCTTGGGTAGATAAACACCAGTCCTTGTAATCCACCTCATTATAGGACTGTGTACCAACCAGCTTTTCAGATGTTTGATTAACATAAAAGTTAATTTAACTGAGTAAACAGCTGGCTGTATAAGCACTGGAAGGAACCAAATTTTTCCAAGCCTTGGACTTAAGGTTCCTGTTTTCCCAAAAACATTCTAACCTTTTAAAAAAATGATTCTGTAACTACCTTCAGTGACAATTGGCATTTTTAATTCACTCATCATACTGTATCTCAGCAGCGCCAAGCCTAGAGTCCAAATAAAAACCTACTCTTGTGTTCTCAGCACTTTCCAGACTTAATAGCACTTCTGTTTTGCTCTTGTACATTTTTTTTATTCAAAGACATGTGCTGTTTAGTTGAATCTTGAGTCATGTATTAACCTCAGACCTAATAGCTTCATATTGAAAATGCAATTACTGAAAGTATAGTGTGCGTACCTCTTAGATGCTGATGGGAGCCCCGTATCTTCTTCTAACCTACAGTACAACAGAGTATAAGATGGGTTAAAGATCAGATCTTGTTCTTAAAATATGGTGTATATTTTTTTCAAGAACAACATTAAGGGTCTACCTTAATGGCACCAATGACTCAGCTTCCACAGCATGAAATAGCAGTTTCTTCAATAAATTATAGCCCTTTGAACAGTTTTGACCGGGCAACTCTAGTCCTGAGAGCCCAAGTTCAGTGGGTTTTATAGCTAACCATTAATTCAGAAATTTCAAAAGACAGGAACAGTTTAATTTTAATCAATTTCAGGTTGTTTGTTAAATTAAGTAATTTATAAATCCTATAGAATAACAATATCAGGCATCAGGGACTACATTTCTCTTAATCTGCCTAATTAATATTCACACAACCAATCTGTTTCGACAATTCTGGTTTCTAGCATCCTTAAATGGCTGCAGCTAATATGTACATTACCATAGTTCATAATGATTGTTTGCACTTGAGTGACACCATAGCCCTGAGAGGTGTTCATTTTAAGATTATCTTTCCAATTTACTAATCTATCATGGGTCTAGTGAACACCAGAACTGTATTTAGCATACAAATCTAAAAAATGAAAAAAAAATTGCAATGCACTGTATTCAGAATGAGCGATATACATTTTTATTGATTTTTTTTTTTTAAATCCTGACACAATGGGCAGTTCTGCTGGCTGGGGGCTGATGTGTTGGTACTGTAGGTTTCTAGGGCTCTTTAAAGCACCTACACCTGAAGAGCTGGGGGAATGTTGCTAAATTGGTTCCAATAATGAGCTAATTTAGGCCATTAACAGCTGAGTTGGAATGAAACCTGTAGGCACATGTCCCTGCTGTGTATAGGATAATTAACCTTGCAGTTCATACTTTTAACTGTTTTGAGTTGTGCACAGAGTTTCAGCTGGATGCTATATATACAGAAACTGTCTTCTTCCAGAGGAAATGATTTCTAGAGACCTATCAAAATTTTCATTCCTTGATAGCAAAGGATGTCTGTTTTTGCCCGTTACCTCCCACATGATATCCTCCAAACAAATGAGAGACAGCCAGACTCGCACACAAATACATAACACAAATACAGGCAGGGTGGTAAACAAGACCAAACAAAGAACACTCTTTTATAGATTCTCAGAGTATAAATACTGTATATCACTGAACTTGAATATTTCTTGAACATTTCAATTGCTGAAAGGTTCCTGTTATTGAGTGAGATACTTTATTTCCTTAGTTAATCCTGTTTGATGTGGGACCAGAAACTCATGGACTCAAACCTTTTGGTATTTTATCTTTTTTTGTCCTCTTTCACATGGTCATCATGTACAAATCCTTTTTCCTTGCTTATTCCACCTTGAAAAGTGACCTTCCTGGAAAGCAGCCACATGTCAAGCATTGAGAACATGGCACAACACTCTCAGAACCTGTCTGTTAATGTTTCAAACCACACAATCTTTTCATGAGTTCCATCTTTATTTTTGCATCACCAGCCATCGTTAGATTCATCTGTTGAGCTGCAGAAACAGATACACAAGTTAAGGCCTTAAAAAAAAAAGACCTCATGAAAATAATAACGGTTTTGGTCGGGTGGAGCAGCCTCCATATAATTGAAGCAAGTGCTTTCAGAAAAGCAATTAACATTTAAAGCAGCAAATAGCATTAAAATTAACGAGCAATTAATTTTGAAATCCCAGCAGTGAATGCCCCAAACCCCACCTGTCTATTCTGGTTTAAGAACACTGCTTACTGGAAAGACTCAGAGCATCAGTTATTTAAAAGCCTTTTTTTTCTTTCTGAAATTAAAGGTCTTCTTTCACTGGGAATACTTGTGATGGAGAGAAAGTGAATGAGGGAAAAGAGGGGGAAAATCAAAGGTCTTTTTAAACCACAGTTCAATCTAGACTGAAGGAGCTAATTAGTATTTTAATTTAATCACATCAGAATGCATGAAAGCTGGTTCTTAATGGCTGCTCTGCACCTACAAGAGGTCATCATGATAACAGATCCATCCAAAAGTTATTTTGTTCCCCTCTTTGGTATAGCAAATGCAAGGACTTCTGGAAAGATTTCTGATCCCAAGATTAAATAATGAGCAAATTTCTGCATATTTGAATCTGCATATTTTTGGGGGAATAGATTGGCCTTTTCTTCTATCTCTCCATCACTCCTACTTAGCTCCTTCCAAGAGATTGTGAATATTTTAATTGGCTGTCTAAGATTATGGATGAATCTGAGTCTCATGCAGACTTTAATCAAATCATAAAAGAAATGTCATAGTTCCTTCTTTACTGCAGTGGAACACTGTGCACATTCTCCACTGTTGAGGATCCTGTCCCTTCAGTCTTTGATGAAAGTGAACAGATTTGGCCCTCGGGTTGGTCTGTCACAGCTGAAAGTGCACAGGGTTGTAGTGGGTCCTGGTCAATTAATGAGTTACCAGCATGAGGACCCCGGTGTGTCAGTCTGGGCTAATTGTTGTTGATGTTCTGTTATTTTAATTGCTTCAGTTATAAATTTGCCAGTAGGTGTCAGCAAAGCATGCATGAAGACAGTCACACACATAATCCAGTGAACGTCATTAAAGCAAACACCAGCACCTTTTATAAAGACACACCCACAGGCAGATGCACATCAGTCCACAGAGAACCCATCACATCACAGGTCACCATGAACAAAGCTTACGGTTAGCATCACCAATGTTGGATAGCAATTCTCCACTGATACTCACCCAGCATAAAAACAGGCAATTTCTGATACATTTACATGAAACACCAGTGCTCAGGCACATTTTCCTAATGCTCTTTTTTAGGCAATTTTCTGTAAATTATCTGTACTACATTTTTTTGTTTATTATTAGTGCAGTGAGCAAGCTTTCAATAGGGATTTTCTTATTAGTCTCTTTCTAAATGGGTGCACAAGCATGGGGAATTGTGCTCCATGTACCCAGCAAACCCCAGCCTGCCTCTGCCCATGGTTGGCTCTTTCTTAGATACCTGTTCTTTGTTTGTCCCCTCTTTGCCAGGGGTCATGCCCTGAAAAAAAGACAATTTTGATGGATTGATGAGAGAGTGCTGAAGTGTGACTGTATAGATAGTGTTTTATATTAGAAGTGAAAGCGTGCAATTTCCTTTTTGTGACTGCTAGATTTGGAAGAAATTTGAAGAGACCGAGAGCAGTTTGGTTTGGAAGCTCTTACAGGAGAAATTGTGTACAGCACTTATGGAAAGTGATATCCCAATCCACGTCTTGAGTTTGAAGTTTAAAGGTCATGAGAGGGAGCCCGTATTATATTGCTGTGCCTTTTATGACCTGAGAAAGCAGTCAGCAAGGAAGAAAGAATGGCAGGAAACAGCTGGCCTGGGCTGAGGATTGCTTCACATTAGCCCCATTCCCTGATTGACTGAAATGAGAATTGTTTGGATGTCGCACATCTGCTTGGAAGCTATTTCTTGCAAAAGGAAGATGTGTTCTTTTGGTAGACACCTTCGCCTGAGTTGACGTCTTCTGTATTTGTATGCTGCCATTTTGCATACCTGGTCAATTCTGCTCATAAAATGTGTTGCGAGCCTGCTCATGTCTAAGCTCTCTTCAGGTCGAAGTCTGGCTTAGAAGCTAGTGTAGAGTATACATCAATATTAACAGTAACGTACTTAATACTGTCCTGCATCAGTATATTAAAATAGGTTAGCCATATTAAAATCATAAGCCTTGACATCTGCAGTACGAACTGCATCAAAAAGGATAAAAAGGAGCAGACTCAAATATGGCAGTACCTTGTAGCTCAGCCTTATGCATCAGCTTGATATCGTCATTCTTCCAATAATATTTCATACTGCTGTTGAGCAAGTCTTCAGGAAATCATGGATAACTCTGCTGTGATTATGGGAAGTTCTTTTAAGCATATAAATGATCTTAGGAGCATTTAAGACAGAAACGCTAGACACTTCTTTACATAGACAGAAGGATCTGAATCACTCACCCTAGCCATGCCATGTTATTGAATCTGACTCCAGGAGATCTTTAAGAAACAGCTCGATGAGATTCTCAGGTCACTTAACTAGCAACTGAACAAGCTAGTCCTAACGGTCTGCTTTAATTTCTAATCTCTTATGATTTTATGTCCTGAAAATTCTATCGAAAGCCAAGTTCCCAGTGTTCTGTTCAAATCAGTAATTTGGTTTAGCATGGGTAGCGATTTACATGCAGCATCATGATTACGTGACAGCAAAATAAATGGACTTGAGAAGATGGGTAGCACTCACTCTGCAGGACTGTAATGTCCATACTCCTTTGATGCTCTTGAAGTGCGAGATTTCGGAGTGAAATTACCAGCGTGCGAGCCTTCAAAAAGCACAGCCAATACTATTGAATGTACGCAGATGCAATAAGCTTGAAGCTTTTCCCAGTTTATGAAAGCATCTGGCAGCCGCAGTGTGAGACGACCCAATCTGTGAGTCCACTTTTATAACTTAATCCTCATTTTCGCATTGCCAGTGCTCAATGTAATTTTCAGCTAGAAGGCTGACACCTGGGTTAGCTTTGACTTACCCTTCTAGTGGCATTTTCAGTTCATTAGATATCAGCCCACAATGACAATGTGTCACAGCTTGTGAGCTACGACACAAGATGCGGTCCCTGTGCTGTGAGTTTCACAGCCCAGTTCATTAGCCCTCATTAAAATTCTTTATGTGGCGCTTCATCTGTTTGTTTTAAATAAAATGGAGCCCCCCTAAGAGCTATGTATCTTACTTTTAGATGAAATATTATCCATAATTTGTTTAAATCCACGCAACAGAGAACTTGTAAAATATTTCACAGGCAGAACAGGAAAATCCTGGGCCCATGGAGGACTATTTGGAGCCATATAAGCTCATCTTTAGCTTCTGATATGAGGAAAATTCTCAGGAAAACCAATAATGACAGAAATAAATTCAGCTGGTGCTGCCAAGCATTCAGTTACCCAAGGGTCAGTCTTTTCCCTTCATGCCATTTCCGAGACAGGTTTTGCACTATATTTGCCATGTGATACCAGAGCTGAGTCCCGCAGTGCATTTTATGGGAAGATTGGATTAATTGTGTTAGACGACAGGCTAGGGGAAAAGCCAGGTTTACTCTGTTAAGACATTACTTTTAGAGCTCTGTCCTCCACGAATAAGATGATAGATGCAGAAAGAAGAACAGCAAAGCACAATGACTTAGTGGCAAAAGCACACTACTGGATAGAGAAGTATACCATGAAATATGATAAACACCATTGAAAGCGATGAGAAAAAGTACTGTAAAGTCCTGAGAAGAATGCCCTTCACATTTGCTGTACTACTGATATCAAAATAGACTGAGCAGGTACATTGTTTGCAGTTGAATTTTGTACTGCCGTAGTTCGGGTTTATTTAGGTAACTGCCACTTCTAGTCTCATGGTTTCTGCTTGCTTCACTCCTATGTTTGTAATCTCCCTCCTGCAGTTCGCTCACAAATGAAAAACAGGGAGTTGGCCGAACTCTCCTGAATGCAGCGGCTTTCTTCCTCTAGTGGCTCCACCCCCCGGTCTTTTCATGGTCTCACCCTCGACCAGGGCACCTTAGAAAGTTTAATATGCAGGGACAGTGTAAATGAAACATGATAAAATGATAACAATTACAAGCATAATCAATCAATTTAAAGTAAGAGGTGCAATAAAACATCTCATCTCATCTCATCTCATCAGAGGAGAGCATTCCTCTGCTGTCCTCCCCACTGATAGCTGGTGTGTGGTGAGCGTTCTGGCGCACTATGGCTGCCGTCGCATCATCCAGGTGGATGTTGCACATTGGTGGTGGTGGAGGGGAGTCCCCATTACCTGTAAAGCGCTTTGAGTGGAGTGTCCAGAAAAGCGCTATATAAGTAAGCAATTATTATTAATTATTATTATTATCTAGCCACCCACCCACCCATTTTCTGTTTAATTGAATACAATGCCCTCAGTTGAAACCCACAAGATCACAAGGAGAACATCCAAACTCCAGGCAGATAGCACTCTGTGAGGTAGCAATGCTAACTACTGCACTGCCTTGGCAGCCCAATTAATTCATATTATAATAAAACAAGCTCAATACTGTTGGGTTTTTTAAACAAATACCACAAAGGCACTGGCATTCCCATTTCAGACGTCACAATGTCGGCAGCATGTCCTCTGCAGTACTGTATCTCACGGTGCTCAACACACATCAGAAACGCAGTTTGCCTGCTGATTGATGTACTGTAATATTGCAAAATACTGTACATGCAGCAGGTTGGCTGTTGAGGGACCATGCTATCACTGCTGTCTGTTTTCCTGAAAGGAAATCTCACAAAAATATGTGCACTCTCTGGCAATTGTATTCCCCGGTCATGTGTCTGTTTACAGTATATATGACCAAGGCTCAGCTTCACATTTATTTGTTTTCTTTTGTTTATTATAGTTATCTTTTGTTTGGCCTTTTCCAGGACGATGGAAAGATTCTTCTCCCTGTTTCAGGTCTCTCCCTTTTGTGCTTCAGTCTCAGGCTGAGGCAGGATGTGTGGAGAGTGGAGAATTGCTGGTCATTTGTCCTTCCACAGGTTGGTAACTTTGCATCCTACAGTACCACCACCTGCAGTAGGTGCTTGGCTCATTTCCCTGGGAAGGTTCTTGGCCTGGCTGGAACGTCTCTGCTATACAAGCACATGAAGTTAATAGGAACATAAGACAGGCCACTCTACTAAGACAGCCCATCTAGCCTATCTAGTACAGTAGTTCATAGCTGATTGATCAGGGGCTCTTATCCACTGTTTCTTGAAAGACATGGCTGAGTAGTGTGTTCCAATATTCTATAACTCTTGATTACATTGATTGATTAACCAGATGAATAGATTGACAAATGAAGGAGGTGTGTATATTTAATCGTTGAAATTCAACTCCAATGGCATAATTTCTGATAGAAAGAACACTACTGATATCTTTCTGCACGTATTCCCAAGAGGTCCCATTGGCAATGCAAAATCCACCCATTGACTGCTTTACGTGTATCTGGGTTGCTTTTGACAGTAATGGGACTTCACTGCTACAAACAAGATCCCAGTGCTGCACTGGAGCAGGAACAATTCATCTAGTACAGTACAAGAGTTTGGATTGCTTTAAAAGATATTAATCTTTAAGAGTTGTGTTTGTGAACTTCGAAACAGATGCAATTAGTAAAGAGTGCTGTGACTAATTCAGAAAGTTAATTAACTTGGCAAAGACAAATTATACCGTGAGCTACATAATACAACAACAGCATAATTGTTGAGTTTCAGTGTTGAAAGGAAACGTGTTACATGGGGTGCTGTTGAAAATGGTATTTGCTGAAAGCTTTTTTTTCTGTTAGGAGTTGAATCAAAAAATTGGACAAGAACTGTCAGGCTCCTCATCCCGATAGGGTGACACTACCCTGGATTTGTCTTAAGCCTACTAGCTGCAACGTCAAAACCTTATTAACTCCTTTAAGACATAGAGACACACTGTCAAGACATAACATTCTGTATTATGTACATACAGTAGATACAATACATACAGTAAAAAATGTTAATAGCTTAAAAACAGCAAACATTGATCTCATGTAAGACTCATCCTTGGTACTCTTGAGTACAGAGACAAGCTCTTGACCAAAAACCACAGGAAGCTCAGCAGACCAATCATGGCTCAGAGCTCTCGCCCTCAATGCAACCCTTGCAATACTGAGTGCTGAAATTTCTGACCACTTCTACAGTTGGATGGAGACTATCAGCACCAATGGAGTACTAAACACAGATTGTGATAGCAGGCACTGTGTGTTGGACAGTCCTCTTCCAAATGGACAAAGCAGTCCCTGACAATTACTGCCCTGATTGTGAGATCCGTCATGATTAGCAGAACTCCAGAGGTCAGCACTAGAACTCTTTGCTTTGCGTTCTAAAAGCACAGCAGGAAAAAAGCTTCTGGATGATTACAGATGAGTCTCAGAGGATGTGTATGTAATGTCCTTGTCCTTTTTCTTCTTGGCAAGTGGTTGAAGTCAGAGTGGATAACAGATGGCAATAAAAGTAAGACTGTTAACTGATTGCAAATGAAAAAGCAAGCAACTGCTTAGTGATTATTGTTCCAAGAATTACAAAAAACAGCAGGAAATAGAAATGTAAAGATATGGAGCTATAATAAAATGTTTGTACTGTGTTTCTTTTTTTCTTTTGATGTTGTTTATTATGATTTTTTCCTGAGGTTGTTGAAGGGTGATATGCTGACATGTAACATTCCAATTTTCATATTGAAAGAAAAAACAAAGGAAGCAGATGCATTGTACTGTACATCAGTTCTGAATGACAGCTGCCATTAAACTGGTCCATTACAAACTGGATCAGTGCAGAGCGCTATAAAAGCTACTGTATACACTAATAAACTAAAATGGTCAAATGAGTCTCCATGTACATTTATATACTGTTGTTATCATATCTTTTCCTCTCTCTGTTTGGATGCAGTCTTAGTTTCAAAATTAAACTTAAAACAGGTATCACTCCTTTGCATCTTTTCAGAACACTTTGCATATGAAATGACCCGTCTAAATGTACAGATCTAAGATCTAATGGCTTTGTAAACTCCACTGTGAGTCTCTGTATCTCACGATCCATAGAGAATTTCTTTCCTACTGATAGCCAGACTGTGGGAAATGGGATTGCGGTTTGAATATCAGTATGACATGAGTGTTCATCAATAAAACATGCTATGTATTACAAAAGTAATATATAAATGAGATAGGTAAACAACTCCATTTGCGTGTCTCTCATCTGAAGAGAACTCTAGATTGCTTTTTCAATACCCCTGCAGGGAGATGTAAGGGCAGATTGTTTGCTCCTTCAGAGAGTTTAAATGCATCTGCATCTCACAGCTTGGCTTTGTGCATCATATTGATATTTATTCCATGGTTGTGGGTGTTAACTGAGGAAAACCAAAACAATTCCACTTGTTTAGTAGGTGGGTGCTCATTTTAACTTGTGAGGTTTCTGTCATTTGCAAAGGATCATCCAAGTGTCTGTATCTTCTTGTTTGAGTGAAACCCAAGCAGGCAGCTACAGTAAGTTATGTAATCCTTGGAGTGAAACCTATTATATTTAAGAGCAGCTTCTTTCTGCCAGGTAATGCCTTTGTTGCCGAGAAAGCGAAAGAGTGAAACTGATATTCAAGCATGCTGGGAGAAAAGGGGAAAAATTATACTTTGTATAGTTTGGTTTGTGTTACAGCAAATTTTACAAAAATATATATAAATGAGAACCTGTACAAATGTGATGTGGTATCTCCAAGTTTATCTTTCAATATAAGTAAATTGCCTGTAGTTGTCAGGAGTCAGGACATCAGTTTCAACAACATAGCTGAGTAGCTTGTTTCAGGCGCCCACAACCCTTTGTGTAAACAAAGTGCTTAGTGTCCTCAGTTTCCAATGCACTTCTGCATCTTTCTCTCCTTGTGTCCTCCGGCTTGTGTTTCACTGTTTCATTGTTGAAGAGCTTGAACGCCTTCACATGGACTGTAAGGATTTTAAAACTTGAGTCAGGTCCCTTCACAATCTTCTAATCTTTAAAACTGAAGATTTTGAGAGCCAGTGCATCAGGCCTGGATACTGTGCTTTGGACTGAATCCAGAATTTCAGATTTGCTTCAGGAGTTTGGCCTGAGCCTGAAGTGCCTTGGGCAGGATAGGAATGGTCTTCATGGAGCCCGGAGGTGAAAGAATGTGGAAGTACTAAATTAGTACATCTGGAAGGCTTAGACTATCTCTGAACCTGTGCACTGAGTAGGATGGAAGATACTAAATTCTAATGTGCCTTTTCTGAGAACACTAATTTCTCATGATAAAGCCAAAGCCTTTGTCATTAAAGTTAGAAGAGTCAGGCATGGAAGGTTAATTGATGCTACTTTGGTCATGTTCAACTTTTCTGCAGTTTCTCTCTCTGTACTTTATTTATTAGTTGCCAGTCTCCATACAAACATGTGCATCTTTCTTTTCAACAATCTGCACGTAATCCAGGTGTGTACCTTACCTCCCCTGATGTGCTATTGCCCAGCTGCTCTGACCAAATCTCGTAAGCAAAAGCAGGGATCATCTACTGCAGCAGGGCACACTTCTGATTCACAGGGAAAATTCAGAGTGAGTTATATACACAGATTCTATAATGTGTAATTAAATATGTATTAAGAGCAATTGTAAATCTTAAGCATATTTTATAATATTAGACAGATCATTTGTTTTGGTATGTAAAAGATGTTGCTCTTTACTTTCACTGTGGGTGAATTGCCCACAGTGATAAGCAAATTGAATCAGAGTGAACAACTTTTTACTGTTGTTGCTCTCCACCTCCCCCTGTGTTTCTACAGTCAATAGCAGAGAGGTATTTTAGACATATGAATTTTTCTTTCCAACAAAAAATAGACAAAGCACAAGACCCTTTCCAAAGTTGTCTAAAGAATCATATTTATCAAATATTTGAGGGTGTTTTAGGGAGTGGTAGTTAATTAAACGACACCTGAAATTAGCACAATGAAGAATAAAAAAGAAAAGGAAGAAAGTGACACCTATTTTCCTCCTCCTTTACTTCCAGGGAATGACTGTCCTGCCTAGGGAATGTCTTGTCAGAGACAGAGAGTAGGGAATGGTACTGTGACAGAGTGCTTGTTATTTTTTCTTTCTGAATGTGAAATACTCCAATACTTCCCTCTACCCTTCTGGTATGTTTGAGAGAGTGTATGTGATATGAATGAAGTGTGAATGATACTTACCCTTTTTGTTGTTCCCCTAAAATCACTGCAGTGTTCCCCGTTGGAGTATTGTGTTGTGTTGGACAACATGCCCACCAGTCACCTTTCTGTTTGTAGTTCCCCACACTGCCACATCAGCAGTACTAGCAGTGCTGATCTTAAAGGGAAAGGTTACAAGCAGGCCATCTGTAAATAACTAATGTATGATTATTTGTTTGGTTTAAAGGTATAAAAGCTGTTGCATGACTTTGTTAAACGTGACAGCTTACTCTGGATTTGTATTAAGTACTTTGTTTAAAAATTGTCCACCAGATATGAGCAAGTCCCTTTAAGAGAGAAGGGCCCTGGGATAGGAGGGGCTATAAAAGGGACTGGGAGAGCTCAGTATGGAGGAGGGTGCCTTGGAGGAAAGGTGCGGAGAGTACTCCTGTGAGGGTTTTTTTTTTGTTATCCCTATTTTTTTGGCAATAAATCCAGCTTTGTTTGCATTTGAAGACTGCTTGTGGGAGTTTCTTTTCTTTTGAGCCAAGCCTGGTCACTTGGCCGGTGACAGGTATCAATAGCAGAAAGGGTGGGTTCTCAGTACATAGCTTATGGGAGATACAGATGTAACAGTTAAATGCAGACTTGTTAAATGTGATTTGACTTTCAGCAGCATGCCTTGAGGGACCACAGCCTGGCCTTGTGGACAGGGAAATCAGACACTTACTATAAAACAGTCCAAAGGGTTGCTGTATTGGTGGTGCTCAATGACACTGGTGGAGATGTGCTAGAGCAAGGGGCACTGGGAAAGATAAATTGAAGTCCCACATTCAAACCTCAGTGAGCCACTGATTGATGGGAACTTGAGTCGTACTTTCTCTCAATCTTTCGTTGTGGGCTCCACTTAAGGACTATTTCAGCTTCGAAGCTTGGTAGGCTGACCTGGCAGTTACTGTCAGCAAGACTTAAAGAAATTTGAGAGTTTCTCCTCTAACACCATCCTCCGCAGATTGGAGTTAATAAGCACTGGTAAATCAGTTGGTGGTGTACAGCTAGTCACTCCACATGTACATACTGCATTCTGACATTATTTAAAGCTTTTATAGTGGCAACGGCAGAAACGGAAGAGAGGCATTTGAAGATTAATAGGTTCTTGCTGTCAATTGAAAGTTTGAAATTCAATGCCTCAGGTTTTTATCTACGGGAAAGGAAAAAATAACTATAATTACATTAGAGGATACATTAAAAATTATTCTTGTCAGTCTTAATAAAGCCTCTTGAGGAATGATATGGCCTTATTCAAGTCTGTCACGAATGCCTGAAGGTGAAAATATAGGTTTTAAAAAATAAAGATATGTATATCTACAGTATATAGTGGAGAAAGAAATGGCCATTAAGAGACGATGAATTGTTAAAACAAAAGCCTGAGTGTCTGTTTCACAAAGGAGACCACCAAATTTGTGTATAACATTCAAATTCTCCCAAAATACTGATAAACACCTCTCAATGGACACCAACCGGAGAAACAAAACTAAGTAGAAACTAAGAAAATTGCATTTAAAAATGTGGTACGTCTTTATACAAAGGCTTCTAGGAATATGGAAGATGCTACTATACACGGCCATGTTGTTGAAACTGATAACTGGACTCGTTTCAAGCAATGACTTGATGTGAGTCAATTAACTATTGGGAGCCAAATTCACTAGATGGTTATATGTCTGCACTGTATACAGTATATTCACCAACCAAGTGAGGACATAAAAGGCTGGGATATGTTCACACATTGAGTTAACCAAAAGGTTAACCTTTGTGCAGGATTATGCATGTGTTGCTAACTGCAGTACCATTTAGAAAAGATGTACTCAGAAAAGCCAGTTTTACCCATTTTTGCCTGAAGTTCACAGAATGATTCCTTAAAAAACAAATTTCCCATCTAAACCTAGCTATTCTCTGGAACAAAAAAGCAGTTTCTATGTTTTTTCTAATCTTTTTATTTTAAGAAGTATTTTTTTTCCTGTGAAATACAGCCTGTTTCCTTTGAAAAGCAAATGGGATATTGCACAGTTAGATTATAAATAATTTAGCAAGAAATCACATAAGCGCTGCATTTGTGTTGACAGTTTCTAGTTCTCTTGGCTTTTAACTGTCTTCACACACAGTGTGGGATCCTTATTTAAACTCTATTCTTACTTCTTTCATCCTTTCATGTAGCTAGCACTGCTTGTATTTCTTTAAAGAGATAGTTACTTTCTTTAACTGGTAGCACAAAGCTACTTGTCTTGATTTTGCTTGACATCCTCAGCCCTAGACCATTCCACCTATTTCCCAACACAGTCATACCTGAGAAATCTCTGGAATGACCTTCAGTTAACAGGAACTAGCAATAATAACAAGACCACTGCTGACTTGGACGAGAGTAGTGGTCATATAATTAACTCTCTTATTGTACCTGGCAAGCTCAGTATTACAATAGGAAACCTACCTCCAGTCGTTTCCATGGCATGGGTTTGAATCCCACTGCTGCCACTGAAGAGATTTCTTTTTGCCAACTGCCATGTCACCCTGCAACTCACAACTGGCAGCCCACTGAAGCTCAGAAGGTATGAGCCTGGACAGTACCTGGAAGGGAGACTCCTGGGAGAACTAAGGTTGCTGCTGGAAGAGGTGTTAGTGGGGCCAACAGGGGACGCTCACCCTGCAGTCTGTGTGAGTCCTAATGCCCCAGAATAGTGAGGGGGACACTATATTGTAAAAAGGTGCCGTCCTTCAGATGAAACATAAAACCGAGGTCCTGATTCCCTGTGGTCATTAAAAATAACAATAGAGTTACCCTTGTTTCCTGGCCAAATTTCCCATTGGCCCTTACCAATCATGTGCTCCTACTAATCCTCCATTTCTGAATTGGCCTTATCAGTCTGTTCTCCTCCTCACCGATAGCTGGTGTGTGGTGAGCTTTTTGGTACACTATGGCTGCCGTCGCATCACCCAAGTGGAGCTGCACATTGGTGGAGGTGGAGGGGAGTCCCCATTACCTGTAAAGCGCTTTGAATGGAATGTCCAGAAAAGAGCTATATAAGTGTAAGGAATTATTTTTATGACCTTTTCTCTCCGCCAGACTTCCCTTCTCTCCTGGACCTTATAGTCTTACCCTTACTGCCACCAGTAACTATAGATTTGAAACGGTCACCAGCATGACCACAGGCTGACAGAATCCATTCATTCCAGTCCTCAAGCCAATTCAAAGGTGCCTTTCATATACTTGATTAAATTCAGATGGGTCAAAATTTCTTAATTCTTTTTTAAACAGATGGAAAAACAAAGAGCCTAAAGAAATGGAAGGCCATTTCTTAAAGGAGGCCAGGGCATTGCCTTCAACAACATGGCTGGTTGGCTTGTTCAAGACTCTCATGACCCTTTGTGTATAAGAGTGTCTTCTGGGCTTGGTTTTAAAAGCACTTCTCCTTAGTTGTTGAGAGCTACAGAGAAATTCACATAAGCACAGCAGCCCTTCACAAACCCATACAAAGAGGTAAATGAGATCCTATTTGTGAATATTCAGTCTTTTTACAGGGTTCCTTGAGAAAGACTTCAAGCCCTGGATCACTTCAGAATGATGAACCCATATTGGAAAACTAATTTAAATCCTCCTCCCCTAAAATCATGTTAGAAACATAAGAAAAAGCAATCCATCCATCCATTTTCAATCCACTTATCCCAGTGGGGGAAAATGGGATATATTTATAATTTATATATACAGTATACTAAAGTATGATGAGACTTTCTCCACTTCAGATGCAGCCAGAAAAGCTTCACACTTGATTTCTTACAGAGGAGAGGCATGCCATTATAGAAAAAAGGTACTATTCTAGTAACTCTTAATTTCTTTGAAGTCTTTGTAGAAATGTACATTATGTTTAGAACTAAGGTGATACATTTTACATTAAAACAAATGAAAATTTACTCCTGAGCAAAAGGGACTTCCATTCATTTTGTTGGCTTGGCTGGCAGTAAATTACTGTCGTAAGTTTTCTGACAATAACTTCCTTTTATTTTTGTCTGTGTCTCTTTCTCAGTTGTTTCACAGTCAAACCTGAAGCGATACACTGAATTGACTTCATCAGCACCTTCCAGGATTTCAAATGCTCGTATCAGCTGCCCGTGCAATCTCTATTTCAAACTCCATTTATAACTTCTTTATAATATCTCTGTGTTCAGCAGAGATTTGGCACCTAGAGCAAACTGGTTACTCTTTTTCCAGCACTCCCCAGTGTACTGGTGCCCAGTTTAAAAAATGTAACCAAACTGGTAAATTCTTTGTGTTATGTATTTACTTATAAATTTGACATGGAAATGAAAAGGATTTTCCTAGAAATCAGTGTGTCTTGTTGTAGCTTTAAATATCTCATAACCAAACAAAATTATTTGGCATGGACAGCCTTTTCCAGCCTGAAAGTATTATTTTGAACTTTCCATGACTTCCCTTCTCATGTGCTTTTAGTCTGTTTCATCTGCTATGAATTAAACATGACCTAAGAGACAACCAACGGAAGAGTCTCTTCTGAGGTGCTTTCAGGCATTTCCCCAGGAACAGCCATTTATTCATTGTTTTTTTTCTCCTAATGAAAAACTTTGACAAAATGCATGATAGGCTGTCTCTTAAATCATATTATCATCCCCAAATCCAGCCTCCTAGAATCTCACTGCTGCACGTTACTGCCAAAAACACGGTTCACAGTGTGTAAAACAATCCGTGCTGCAGTGCTAAAGTTTCTAGCAAAGCACTACAGTCACTTATTAGTCCGTGTTGTGCCGTGTCTTTTTCTTAACCCTTGAGTTAATCCAGAATGGATGAAGAAAGGCAACTAATTACGTTTACAAAGTTCCAATCCGTTCAATGGGCAGAACCAGAAGTGCAGTGGAAGACTGGAGCTGTCACTGTAACTCTTCACTGACCACTGTTGTCATGCAGGCAAACCACTGGATCAGGTTGACATAGGGTTGGGTTGGGGCAACACAGCCAATACAGGACAACACATAAGACTCGATGACTGGGTATGGAGCACAGTCATCAATGGTCTAAAATATTTTATTGAAATAATTGAAACTCAGTTCAAACACTTTGTATTAGTGTACATGTGCATAGATTCACCCAGCGATACCTCTCAGCATGATTCCGCTTACCTGAAGGACACTCTGACCATGTAGACAGAATATCGGCTTGGCCTGCATGACAACAGTGGTCAGTGAAGAGGTCACCACAAGGGCGGCGATGAAAAAATGCAGTGCAGCAAAGAAGGAGAGGAGAAAGAGCTTTCAGCCCAGGTTTTCCTATGTAGATGGAGCTTAGGTTTGGTTACTGGTTTGGGATCCACTCTCACCTCCAAGATCTGACATTTCGTAATCAAAGGATTACGGATATGAACTGGTGTATAAATATTCGGCATGGTACTGTACCTGAGTGGCATCTTGCTGCAGGACAGGAGGCTGTGTAAGCTGTCAGGCTGTGACGGTTTTTGTGCCCACTGAAGGATGCCTGGATGCCAAACAGACTGTATGAGTATAGTTCATTCTGGCGTCACTGTTTAAATATTGTACACCCAGGAGCTTCAGTGCCAGTGTCACAGGAGGCTCGGGAACTGTAATTAATCTTTTTTCCCCTCAGCAGCTGTCTTTTGGCTGGATGCATTGTTTGCTAATTCCACTTTTCATTAAATCTGTATGGCAAGCAGAATAATATTATTATAATGTCAAGAATGCATAAATGTGTCACAGCCTTGAAAGCCCTCCTGGTCTGCCAAAGCATGAGGTGGCGCAATCCTTAATTAAAGTTAACTCAAAAGCGTGACAACATGGCACTGGTAATCTTGTTTAAGGATTCACAGCACAGTAAAGGACAAAACGCAGAAACGCAGAGACAAACAATGCATTTTTTTCCAATTTGCTGGGATTAATTTTTGCCTGAATTCACAGATATATTACCCACAATGTGGGAAAAGTTTCTTCATCGCTTCACTTAAATTTGCTTCTTGATATTTCCAAAAGGCTTTTGTGTTATGCCAAGGGCTAAACCTGCTTACATTATAACTTCAAGTCAAGAAGTCAAGGGTGTGGTGCTGCTAACAGTTTGAGTGTTGTAGACTCCATCTCTATTTAAATGAGCACCTCCCTGCCCAAACAGTGCAGCTGTCTGATTTGAGAAGATGTTTTATCCCAGTCTGCAGAAGACCTGCATTGTGAACATCTCTGTGACACCAGATCTGCTTTGTGTTTGGACAGGATATTTTCAACAAAGGACATTTTTCTACACATAAGGGAAAAATCAGCCCCTGTGTTGCCAGTGACATTAATGTTTAAGTGGTGAGGGAGTCTGGAACAAGCTATCCAGCCATGTTGTTGAAGATCTTCATCAAGGTGATGCTCTTGCTTTTTTTAAGAAAACGTTGGATCAACTCACTACTAAGTTACAACCAGGCTAGATGGCCTAAATGGCCACCTCATGTTGGAAATTTTCTTATTCTCTCATGCTTAAGGGAAATAATTGCACAAATTTCCGTGTTTCAAGTGGTCTCGGGTATTTTTTTTGTCCAAGCATCAAAATATTAGGAAGTTGGGATATTCACCACTGGAATGTGAAACACTTCACTGAGCTAAACAACAGTCCAGGGCAAACTATTACAAGTTTGCTGCTGGCACAAGTGTTATTCAACCTGCAGCCACACTGTAGTGTTACTCTTGGTCAAATCTGCATTTTACACACATACTTAAAGTCTATAGACTATAAAAAATTATCTATTGTGCAGATATCATATTCAAACACCTTCTAAAATTATAGATAAGCGCATTAAAATCATTTTTAGAACATCTTAGATATGAAAAGTTAACCGAATTGATTTCACCTACTGTATGTGCAAGATGGAATCATAACCTTTAAATTCAACAGCTTTGGGCGTTATTACTCATCGTAATACTGTGATAAAATGCGGCATACTGAGAAGGAAATGTATACTTCGAAATATGCATATTCTGTTGTATCAGATGTTTTCTAAAGCTGTATAATAACGGGGCAGCGTGGTGGCTCAGTGATTGGGGCCCTGGGTTCAATTCTGAACCTGCGCTGATCTCTGTGTGGAGTTCCTGTATTCTTCCTCTGTTTGTGTAAGTTTCCTCCTACAGTCCAAAAACCTGTAGGTTAATTGGTTTCTGGTAAAACTGGCCCTGTTGTGTCTGTGTTTTTGTCTGCCTTGCGATGGAGTGACATCCCTTCCAGGGCGTGTCCCATGTTGCGCCCGTTGCTTGCCAGGATAGGCTCTGGCTCCCCCAAGACACTGGGTTGGAAGAAGCGGTTAGAAATGCATTAACAGTACAATAATGATTTTGAATGATTTGTACTTGATTGAGCTGTTCAGTAGGTGAGTGATGTAAAGCCCAGTGCAGATAGGAGTCCCAGATAGGCCAAAAAAGGCAAATTCAATTCAAGGCTAAAATGATGAATGCATTTGTTTAAGAAAACAGAATTAACATACTTCACCATTCAAAATGTTCCGTGTTTCAATGTAATGTTTTCTTAATTCTGCAAATTAGTCCAGGATTAGTTGAAAACATTCACATACCTGTCAAATAGGATTTCTATCTATGCTGGGAAGTTTTGTAGTGATTAGGGTTAAAGCTTTGATTTAACCCCATCTTCAGTTGAAGGACATTAGGACTATATGGAGTCCCAGTTACAGTGCTAAAGGTTTACGATCTCTTGTGTTAATCTAAAAGATTACTTCATATTCAAGCCTGGAGCCATCAACCTCCTTGCAGTAACAAAAATAAGCAACACATAAATCTATAATAAGACTTTAATCTTTCACTTTTTAATCTTGCTTTCTGTGTTTCTGATCAAATTTGCTCTTTGATTCATTCACCTGCCAGAAGATAGAGTTTTTCATTAGTAAGCACATAATCAAAATTCATACTGAAATCCCTGGGGCCCTGCCGTAAAAAAGAGAAATTAATAATTTGTTGCTGCTACCCGAAAACCATGAATGTCTATGATCCATAAATATGACATATTAAGAGACCATTTTGACAAAACGATTTGGTGGAGAGAGGGTGTAGTGATTTGTGGGTGCAGGGGAACTTATTTATGTTATTTGTTGAGGCATTTAAAGATGATATTAGGATACTTTATGCGGTTGGTCTCGGAGGAATCCTCTCAGATATTGGAGATCAGTAACTTTGCATTAAATGAAGACAGATGAGGAACAAAAAAAATACTGAAGGCAATTCCGTGAACTTGTTTTCCCCAGCTTCTGGAGTAAAATTGCTCTTATAATAGTTGAGACGTTACTAGTGACACAAAAGCACAAAGGTTATATGCAAGAGAAGGCCATTAAGCAAGAAATCGTAAACCTTTAACATTGTACAGTAACTGGGAGTTCTTACATTCCTGGTGTCCTTCAACTTAAGACGGGATGAAACCAAAGCTTTAACCCTAATCACTGCACAACTCTGGGACTTCAGGACAGCTTCCCAGCACAGATAGAAATCATATTTGACAGGTATACTAATGTTTAATTTGGCTGTAAATGGAGTGTTTACCCAATAACTCAAAAGCGTGACTGGGCAGTCCATTCAATATACCTTATTAAATGGTCTTAAATATTTGTCTGCTTCTTTTTTCCCCATTATTATGATTTCCACTCCGCCCTGGACTGGCATGTGAAGTTGTCCAGTTGGTGGACCGTACTGGTGCCTTGCCAAATGTTCAATACCTCAACCTAATGACTTGAGCAACATGCTCCTCCACTCTGACAGGACAGAGTAGCCTGAGTACCTTTCACCAACCTGTGTTGTGAAATACCTTTAAGGACAAGGAACGATTCATTGCTGGGCTTATAAAAGTCCATTTTGTTATGTGTGGCAACCATGTGCTGTTGCACCATCAAAGAGGCAGGAAAAACAAACAGCTTGTATATCTGTTCTGTAAACTGACACTGGAGCCTGTTAATGCATTTCTGTGTTTACACTTCAAATGCCAAAATACTGCTATTCAATCAGCTGACTTTTGGCTTGCTTCAATGTTTTGTAAATGACATTCTTATATATCAGATTCCTATCACATGTATTATTAAATAGGATTTAGTTTTGTCAGATATGCTAACTCTGGCTTTTGGTCAGTGATAAATCAGATATGGGTGTTGACCTTGGTACAACAAAGTTTAAGTGGTCATTTTTATGCCAGTTTAGTACCTTACCCGTGCCTGATTGACGCTGCCCATAAAGAGCATGATTTTAACATACTGCATGTCTGCTCCTGTGACAGATTGCATACAGATGGCTGATTGTTTAGACAGAGCATAAACAATATCACTGTCCCCTTGGAACTACAGATATCACTGACAGCTTTATGGTTATTTGAGCTTACAATTTGTCTGCAGTTCAATGATTGAGGCAGAATGAAAACCACTTAGTTCCATTTTTGTGCTTTAGATTTTCCTCAAATATGCAAAGGGACAATATTTCACTCTGTGGAATTTATGGGTGAAATCAAAACCCATTTTGTCAATGTAAGTAAATGTAAGCTTTTCTTTTTTCAAGCTAGCAGAAATCAGATAAGAGGACAATAATTGTCTATGACCTTGACTTTATTTTTTTGACTAAACAATTCTTTTGACTAAACAAAATGGCTTATAATTTCCAAATATTAAAAAAAAAATCTTGTTATCAGAGATTAATCATCCTCATTTGTTGAATTCAGTTTGACTAATTTGTTTTATGATTAAACAAATGATCACAAAAATTTATCTCAGTCACCAGCTTTAGGTTTCTGGGAATTCACATCTCTAAAGATCTAACCTGGACTGTGAAGACTGACTCTATCATGAAGAAGGCTCAGCAGCGCCTTTATTTCTTGAGGTGCCTCAAGCGATGGGGGATGCCAATACATGTGTTGGTGAACTTCTACCGCTGCACCATCGAGAGCATCCTCACCAACAGGATCACTGTGTGGTATGGCAACACCTCTTCGCGAGAAAGAAAGGCACTGCAGAGGATGGTCAATATGGCCCAGAAGATCATCGGCTGCGGTCTCACCGAGATTAAACAGCTCTATGAGGACCGCTGCCGTGGTAGAATTCTGGCCATCACAGAGGAAAGTCACCACCCCGGGCATGAGCTCTTCACCCCACTGCCCTCAGGCAAGAGATATAAGAGCATACGGACACTTACCACTAGATTCTTCGATAGCTTCTATCCACAAGCAGTGAGATTGGCGAACACATTTAGCCATCCCCCTCGGACCACACCTACACCATCACCATCTACCTCTTTATGATTTCTTATCTATTGCACATCTCCAGTCATTGTTTACACGTCTGTATTGTTTACATTCAAACTGTCTACATGTTTCCTTGCACATTGTCTACTGTTTGTTTGTATATTATCTTGATGCACTGTTTGCACTTTGTTTTGTTTTTTTTACACTTGTTTTACAATTGGGAGACTTTCTGTAAATAAGAATTCCATTGTACCAGTACCGGTTACATATGGCAATAAAGTTCAAGTTCAAGAAAGATAGAAAGAAACATTTGGGAATTCCGCATTAGGTAAGTATAAAATAAAAAAAATGTTAACAAAAACTTGTGCTTAAGCAACAGTACAGCTTTCTTAATACATTAGATAGAAGTGGTTTATACTTTGTAGTTACAAGTCCTTCAAGGCAATGTCTTTTAAATTTCCAGGCCACTTTGAGGGAACTTTTACGTTCATGTTACTGTCATTGTAATTTCACAGAAATCCTGGAGGTCAGACAAGCACGCATATAGAACTTACAATTTTTAGTGCTTCTTATTATCATTATGTTGAGTGCACTGACGTTCAGAAGCCCTGAGGTTTTCCAGGCTGGGCTTTAAATATTTAATAGTCACAGTCTGAGAGCAGACAATTTTCTGTTTTCGTGTGTGTGCATGTGGGCTTCTGTTTATATCAGAATTGTCATCTGTCTTTTTGATTTGTGTGTCCATAGGCTTCCAGTAATATTACACCCCACCCCTCAGATTTGATCACATGGGACTCCAGCGGTTGGAAACTGGAGGTGAAGAATGAAGTGTGGATAAACACACATGTGGTTGTCAAACTTGCTTCAGAGGTAAGGCTTCTGTATTTCAAAAAGTAGATTTAGAAAAAAAGGCTGCTAAAGAGAGGAAGCCAATCTGGCCTATATGGTTTTTAGGAGCTAATTGATCCAAGGATTGTTCTGAATTTTTTTTAAAGATGCCACTTATAAGACTTCAACAACATGGCTGGGTAGGTTGTTCCATACTCTCACACCCTTGTGTAAGGCACAGTATCTCCTTTTCTCAGTTTTAAATATGCGTTTTTTTTATTCTTCCAATCCAGGGTCGTGGGGGAGTTGACCTATCCTATTAAGCATTGGGTGCAAAACAATGTACTCACCTGGATGGGAAGCCAGGCCTTCACAGGGGCATACACAGACATGAACACAGACTTGTGCACACTCACATCAGGAACTATTTAGCCTGCAGTATCAGTATGTTTTTGGACTGTGGGAGGAAACCAGAGCACCCAGAGGAAACCCATGTGAAGGCTGGGTGAACATGTAAACGCCATGCAGATAGCACCCAGAAACCAAACCCATGGCCCCAGGGCTGTGAGACAGCCATGCTAACCATTTCTGTGCCACATTTCCACTTGTGTTCCCTGGTTAATGTTTCACTGTTGAATCTAAAGTAGTCCACTGGGTTGACTTCAAAAGGCCCATAAAAATTTCAAATACTTGAATCGGGTCCCTTTGTAGTGCTCACTCCTCAAAACTGAAAAGGTTCAGTTCTTTTAGCTTTACAATAATGTGTGAGACAGTTCCCAGGAATGCATTTTCTTGGGACTGGTTCTAGAGCCCCATAATCCTTTTATGTTCGGTGGTGACCCAAAATAGGGTTTGGATCCCTGATGGGAAGATATTTCTTGAAAAATGAAAAATCAAATATCTCCCCATCAGAGATTCAAACCCCCTGTCTCCTGTATGAGAGGTGGGGAAACTTGCAGTGCACTATACTAACAGGAAACTTCTGGAGGAGCCACAGATACCTGTGAACAAGTTAGGCTATAGTGCACTGGATGGAGCAGATCGATATTGTTATCTCAATTAAAGAGAAGCGAAATTAGTACTTTCTCATTGTTCATCTCTTGTCACTTTTTCCTTGAGATACAGTATGTCTGACTGGATTCATTAGATGCTGATGTCTTTCACTGCACTGTTAATGAAGTCTTATGGCTATTCCAGTGTGATGAGGGGTAGCCATTGTTGTGGATGGTGACAGCCTGTGACTCACAGTATTTCCTTTAGTTTGGATTGCAATGCCTGACATATTAATCAAGAAATATTGCCTTGTTCCAGACATCTTTCCCACACTTTGCAAGCATAAGGAAGGTACAAAAAGCAGTCCTGCAGTGGGAACTGTGAAGCAGTTGTTAAACTGCTCAGTCATTTCTGTTTCACTGTTTAGGACATTTCTTTAGAAAGGAGGCGTGTGCGCTTGAAATAACCCAGGCATGAAGGAAAACAATGCCTGTGCCATTTTCTGGTCTAGAGAATTAGCACTTCAGTAATTATGTTTTGAAAACACTAGGCAATGGGGAACTACATTATTTGAAAGGTGGCACGCAACTTGTTTTTTCTTTTACAGAGCTGACTGGAACATGGTTTGTGACTGACAGCGCGGGTATAAGCAAATGTTCTGCAACAGCATAAGAGAAAGTCCTCCTGCTTGTGTGCACAACTCTCTACAAGGTCTACAACATTACATGAGATCTAACCCAATTAGAAAGCTATAGCAATACAAGCGCAGCAAGGTACAGAACACGCAACAACATCCTTCTGTCTTAGCCTGACCTTGTCTGTGGCAGCCTTTAGTCCACTTGTACTTACTTTGTTCCACGTACATGCTGTGAGGCAATCAGGCCATTTCTCTGTCGTGGGGTGTTCATTTTTGGAGCGGTGCACGCCACAAAATTCCTTTTCAACCTGCACAGAGGGAGACAGGACAATTCCCACGTCTGTTAATGAATTGCTAGGGGGGCCTTCAGGAGAGCAGAATGGCTCTCCTTTAATTAGTGCTTGGGGTTTGCTGTGGGCACAGCTGTAAGAGCTGTAAATGAGAAGTGATCAGGGAGCTCCTGTGGATTGAAGGACTGACTGCCAGTGCGGTAGATGGAAGGAGTGTCGCAGTATCCCACTGGGTTTGAGCGCTGTTCTGAGAGAGGCCCAAGCTGCTGCACCCTGAAGAATCTGTGCCAGTGCAACAGCATCCTCCTCCCAGGATGCCTGTCTCTAGGCTGGGGTGAAATGCCTTAGGAGAGATGTTGTGCCACACAAGTAACAGTGTTGCAGAATATACTGTAGCACGCAACACTTTGTTTCAGGGCCTACAGCTTTCTTGCCTAAACTCCTTATAACCTTTATAACCTTTATTAAGACAATATTGAATACCATGCTAATATACTGGTGGAAGGATTTATTTTTGGTTATTGTAGTCATGTTGAGCTTCTAAACTAAAACGCAGTTCGCAATAGTCAAAATAGTGAGAATTAGTACACAAAATACTATAAAGTATATACTTATTCCTTATGTGTGAGTGAAGAAATATTTAAAGTTAAACTCTCTGTCCTACCACATGTTGTCTGAATAAGTTATTTTCTTCTCTTTGGAAGAGGAAAGATTTTCTTGGTGCATAACAATGTACAGTAATGTACATTTTGTCAAAAACAATTTGGCCCTTTTCAACACAATGGCTGAAAAGTGTAAGTCATTTACTCCAGGTCTTAGGTGGGTTCAAATCTCAGTCCTGACATTGCTGCCTGACTCAGTCATGGCAGCAGTGTGCAGTAATGGTCGGTGTTCTAGTCTCATAACTGGGAGGTTGTGGGTTCAAATGCTGGTTGGAGCACTTGTGGGTTATATCCCCTGGACAAGGAACTTTACACGGATTGATCTAATAAAATGCCCAGCTTTCCAAAAGGGGACACATGGAAGGCACTCTTGACAAAAGGTCTCCCAAGTAAATTAACTGGCTTGTCGGAGTCTGAGATAAACTTCCCAACAATGATGCTAAAGCTCATATCCTGACTTCTTTCACAAAGCAGCTGGATGGGATCTTGGGATCAATTAAGTACCACCCACCAGATGGGCTAAATAGCCTCCTTTGGTAAGATTTATTATTATGCAGCAGACTTCATGTCTTTGGAACACAGTGAAGTGTGCAGAAATAATCAATTCAATGGATTGTGAATGCTGGATCTTTTACGTCCTCTAAAAATAACAAATAAGACAACAAACCTTTATGGACATTGTGAGGGGACAAACTTAGAACATGACTTTGGGGGAAGCTCATTTCTACCAAGGTCTTCTAACCTTGATGCATGGGGAATGTACCCCTTTCCCATCCTTTTCTTTTTCACTCTTTCATTTTGGAAAGGCTATGTTCATTTGAAAGTGATATCCAGGATAGGGGCAGTATATTCTAAATGTGGATGCTGTGAAAGAGACAATCTCGGGCCTGGGACCTAGAAAGAAAAGCCTAGTATTAGGACAAGCTCTACCTGTAATAAATGGGCTTTGTTATTAAAACCATTAAGGTTCACTCAACACCCCCAATCTTTTAAATTTCTGCTGGATTCTCAGAATGGTTTAGTGTATCACATTAAGATCAAGGATAAAGCCTATCTGCTAATGGCATATCTATTTGTACTGCGGGCAATGTAATATCATTTATTAAACTGATACCTTGAATTTTAATGGAAGAGAAGGCATTGTTTGGTGAGATTTCTGAAAGCTTTTGTGTGTACATGAGGAACAGGAATTTAATAATGCTTCTTTTTATTCAAATATGTCAGTGACTGGTAGAATAAAGCAGAATGGTGGTGTTGACCAGCTTGCCAATTTTAAATGCTTGGAAAGAACAAAAAACATGCACATAGCTGCAAAACTATTTTATGATGAGAAATGGCCATTCAACCACTCAGAGCTTGTTATTTGTCAACAATCTGGTTCTGTTACTGTATCAAGCTGAATTGTTAAAGGAATCCTAGCACAGGATTTCTACAGATTGGATTGGCACCTGTGACAGGTCCCTGGTCCATGATAAGCAATGGCAGACCTACAGACAAGAAACACAGCTCATATAGAAGGTCCAAGGTCAGCTCCTGGTTTCACTGTTATTGTACCACTTCCAAACAAACTAAAAGATACATGTACCTACATTGTAGTGATTAAATAAGCTGTAGACAGTACCCTGACAGCACACTGAGAGTGTAGAGGCTTTCCTAGCTGATCCAGGATTTGGAAACATCCATCTACCCATCCATTTTCTAACTGTTTTATGTAGTACAGGGCAGCAAGGGGAGACAGAGCCTATCCTGGCAAGCAACAAGCTCAAGGCAGGGTTCACCCTGGACAGGACACCAGTCCATCACAGTGCACACACAGAAACAAACATGCACAAACTCACACCAGGGCCAGATTTCCTAGAAACCAATTAACCAACAAGTATGTTTTTGGTCTGTGGGAGGAAACAGGACCACCTGTACGAAACCCAAAATGAGGATGAGTTGAACATACAAGCTCCTCGCAGATAGTATCCCAGGAATTGAACCCACAGCCCCAGCACTGAGAGGCAGCGATGGTAACCACTACACCGGTTAGCATTGCTGCAGCCTACTGACATTCCCTTATACATATGAAAAGAATACTTTACAGACCTTACACAAATTTTCATTGGCTATCCCTTGCAGTTGGGCACGATTGTCTATTCCATTTGTCCAGGAACATATTCCTTAGAGCTTGTCTATTATCAAATGTACAATGGCTCCAAGAAATATTGAAGAAAGTGGACCTTTTTTGACTCATGTATGGACTTCAAAGTGCTCTGTGATATAGTATGTATATCATCAGTAAGCAAACAAAAAATACTCATACTTTTCAGAGGACATTCCAGTGTGCCTCGTAATTCACAGAGACTAATGCCCCTGTCAAGTCAAAGTATGTTTATTAGAGAGGTTGGTGTTGCTCCTGACTTTTCCTGTAATTGATAGGCTAGAAACATAATGTTGGCCATGCTTTTTGAAAGGTGTGAACCCACCTGAGAGAGGTTCTTCAGCGAGAGAAGAATTAGTCAAGAGAATTCATGAATGGATCTTGCACGCAATAGACAGCAGAGAGGATCTGTCAACCTTTCTCACAGGTTGTAAAAAAACATGGTATCTTTGAAACTGAGTGGAATTACCTCTTCACTCCAGATCTCTGTGATGAGATGTCAAATGTCAGTCCATCATGTTTAAGAATGACCTCATTAAGAGTTGGGAGAGTTCGAAGCTCATCTTCCATAAGGTGTGGTGGGATAGGATTGAATGTACAGTAGACCAGAAACGGATTATTTAAAAAATAATCTTAGAAAGATCTTAGAAATGTTCTTTCTAAAGTGCATTTACTGCCCCCTTTCCTTGATCAGATTTCCCCCCTACTTAATTCTCAAAGGGTCTAGTACAGTACGTGGGTACTTGGGCCATAAACAGTCCTTGTGGCAGTGAATACAAGATTCCTCCTTTGAACCTCCATCTTTTTTATTGGTAGGCCTTTTGCTGCTGAAGCTTGGAGTTTGTATTGTGCTGCCTTGCTCCTTGCAGTTGTGATCTATATGTTTATGTATCATCAAACAAGGTACAAAATCCTTAGCCACTGATTCCGTTCACAATATCGGCATCTTTTCCAAGTCTGGCTTTGAAATCTCTAAGTGGATTACATCTGTCATCCTTTAGGATTTCACAAATAATCTGGTTAAGCACAGCAGAGAAAGTTTCCTGATTTTATTGTACAGTATGAATACAGAATAGGGCTATACTGTATATGGCTATACAGTATATCACATAAGCATATTACAGTAGTTCCCTGCAAATCTGAGGTATGGGGTCATGAGTTAATCATTGATTCCAACAGGGAACTCATGAAGGAGGTTGATAATTTAATTTGTTATGGCAGTTCCATCTCCATGAACCTGATATTCTTCCTCTGATTTCCATTTTAGATGAAAGCATAGACACTTAATTCTCCAGCTTGTCAGGTATAGCATCATTCGTTGTCTGGACGGTTCAGAAGGCTCTTGAATTTCCTTTTCCCGACTTTTCCCCAAATTGGACCATCTTCTTTTGTGTTTCTCAGCCACAGAGAAGTGATCCCACTGGATGTGGCTAACCTTTCTGCGGTAGTAAGATCAATGATATTTAGGGCTTCTTTTCTGACAAAATGACAAACTTTTATTCCATTATCTACCATGTGGGCACTATTTACATGACATGTAAGGGGAGCTAAGTACATACTGTACAGTATGATCTTTATGGGGGCCTATTGACCAGAGACATGGCAATACTATTGTTCCTACAGCCCCTCCTCCGGTGATCTGTCATACAGCTAATGGCATGTGTTCATAATTATTTGATAAAAGTTTCAGTGCTCTCCAGAATCGGCCAAGATTTCCACCTGCATACTATGTGTCTATGTGATGTATTTAATCTGAAGTAATAACAGGAGTCTACATTATTTATTTCCTCCAGAATTTTAAAAACGTTTAGTGATTTTCCCCTTGTTGTTCACTACTATCAAACAGATTAAGATATGATATAAATAGAGCCTTTGATCTGTGCTCAGAGGGTATACCCAGAAGCTACAGAGCAAGTGTGGTCTCTCTGCTGGAGGTACTCTAGGTCACGTTATGTTATTTTGAAGAAACCAGAGCCCTACACCAGCTGTATTTTGAAGCATGTGAGTGTCTTTCAGTGTTCTTCTACAGTATACTGCAGTTGCTGGTTTGAGACCTAGAATGAACTTCAACATGTGCTCTCAAGTCTCCAGCAGTGAAATTGCCAGTTGACTTCCATAATAACCCAACTCGTGAGACACTACGGGTTTTAACAGGTGCCTTTGAGCTGAAGTAAAACAAAAAATGAGCCCAGCATGATTACTGTAAATAATTGGTTTGTTCACATTTCGCGCATAAAAAACTGTTCCCCCAATTACATCTCATGAGCTGCTTGGCAGCATTGCCTATTTTTGGAAACAGTTTTTGAAAAACTAGGGAGGTACATTACATTAATTAAGAGAAGGCAGTAGGAAATTAATTATAATGTTACCTGCAAAACTAAAAAAAGTAAGGAACAGTAAATTTAATAAAAATACAGAGCAACATTCAAAATGTTTGGATGTGAAGGTTACACTCATAGTGATGAAGCAACTATCTCAATTTAACAAAAATCGGTTTTGAAACCTGTTCTGTCTCAAAGCATCTGGTTACTATGGAGCTTTGCAGCACACATACAGGTACCCAGACTAAACAAAAAAACTGTTTTGCCTCAAAGGACTTTTGTTAACTATATAAAGAATATTCATGTTATTCACTCGCAAAGTCAGACAAAGCATCCCCAAGCAGCATTTCCTGTTGCAGAGTGAGGAGAGCACATACAAAATTCCCCTCTGTCACTCAATCTCAGCCCATTCAGACATCATTGGAATGAAGGTGCCACTCTGATTCCATTACATGTGTTTCAGCTCTCATCCCTTCCTATCCTGTATCTGGTTCTGGGCCAAGACAACAGCAGCAACAGTATCAATTGTTCCCCAGTGGACACAAGATTTATACACCACATCGCTCATGATAAAACACTCAGTTTCCATAGCAGGAAGAACCACAGAGAGTCATACACAACACACAAAATAGGATGTGCAATAAGAATGGAATACAACAAGCATGCCATGCTTGTGTGAATCTACCAATATAATTAATCACAAACTGGGCAGGGCAAAGTTGGGACCAGTTTTGATCACACTTTTCCAGTTGTTCTCAGCCTGCAGGAGCACAAGGATAAGAATTTTGGTCTTATTGATCCTTAACATGTTTTCACAATAATGCTCACACCTCCCTTTGTTTTTCTAAATCCCCACTCCAGGACAAATAGCAAAATAAGCTAAATAATTCCTTGCCTGGTTTGGCAGGCAGATACAGGGTTAATGCTGCATGGCATTGACTTAAAATACCTACTTACTAATGCTACCATACATTTCTATGAAAACATGTCTTGTTTTCTTTTTTTGTCTCTCATTGAGCCAGAAACTGAGATAGGAAAATGAGCTGTAATTTATTGTGAAAGGAACTGGCAGATAAAATGTCCAGAAGATAAGGTTTGTGGGAATTGTTAGAAATGGATTGGTAATTTAAAAAACAGCACAGACAGGAGCACAATAAGCAGCAATTCAAAGAAATGTCTTCTTGTGTGAACACTAGTGACCTTGTGCCCCAATCACCTTGTTCACCATAGAGATACTTAAAGTCATGTTGAAGTAAGAAATAAAGCTAACCATACAAACTAAGAGTTACATGTCACAAACTGTTCACACAATCAACCTGAAGAATGTGGTAAATGTAGGACCTTAAAAACAAGTCATCATGCCTATTATAATCATATTCACTTTTAAGAAAATGTGTTGAAACAGAACGCTATCTTTTCCATGGTATCAAGCTTGCTTTTCCAATGAAGATAATTTCCTGGATTGCTTCCAGAGAACACCATTTGTCTCCATATAGAAACACCATAAAACAATACTGGGGAGAAAATGAAAACAGCTGATAAGAAAGGTACAGTGAAAAGGATTCACTTGTTTTATCATATATATTGCCTTATGGCTTGTCTAAGAAGTGAGTAGAATGGGTATTGTCAGTGCAGAGGAGAGCTAAGGAACAGGAGTTGGATTTCCACGATAAATACTGTAGCTTTTTACTACCCCAATTGTCCCATATGCTGTCACAAATTTTAACTTGTTTGTATTTTTAAGGGTGGATGATCCCAAATGGATCTGGAGCCAGAAGAAGGCTTTTCGGTGTCTGAGTGCAGGTGTGGTGCCTGCGGTCCACAGCTCACCATATCCTAAACTTGGCAAAGTCGTTAGTCACCTTTAAAGGAGCTATATAAAATAAAGTTTATTATTATTATTATTATTATTATTATTATTATTATTATAATTATTATTATTATTATAATGGTGAATCTCCAGCAGCGGGGCACAACTGGTCCACCATAGTTGACCAGAGCTGATCTGGGTCTACGTTTACAGTGATATCAGTCAGAGCCCCATCAGTCCTCCAGTGCTAATTCCACTGAGCTGCTGGGAGCTCATAGAGAGAGAAGTGACTGGTCTGACAGTACATGTTTTGGAGAATGTTTCCAAGTACTTCTCATCTATTCTCTGTTGGCATGAGAGCTTTCGGGAAGAGGTAAAAAACTACTCACAAACTGGCTGATTATCATGGCCTCGATCCCTGGTGAGGCAGCATTACCACCATGTGATATCACTGGAGAAGAAACAGCTAAAAGCATTTCACTTGATAGGATTAAAAAGCAGATGGGACACTCCACACTTTCCTTCCTGGTCAAAGCACCTCATGACTTAAAGGCATCACCAGAATGGAAGGAGAGATACTGTATTACACAATTCCTGCTGCAAAGACGGTACCTTAGAAACAAGTGATATAGGTACCTACCACCAATATCTGTGTTTATTTATAGCACTATGCCAGGAAGTGGAACTTTATATTTTTCTTAACCTCTCTATTTTCACTTCCAATGCCAGATGTTGTTGGCAGGACAGAAGGTCTAAAATCTTCATGCTGTAGGCGTCTGGCATTTTCCAGCATGTTAAAACTCCTTGTTTTATCTTTAAAAAGCCAGAAAGTAAAGACTTGAGTGGTGAAGATTTCTAAACTAAACTAAACTCTAGAATTGATTTAAAATCTAAATAAGTGTCACACATTTTTCAAACACTCTTATTCAATGATTTGAATGTTGGAGCCAAGCCTTGAGAGCCCTGTGATTTATGGTCACTGTCAGATAGGAAGCCTCACTGGTGGTGTCACCCTTTACGTCATCTGCAGGGTCTGATATTTGAAGACAGGCCACGTTCACTGGTATTGCTGGGCTGGAAACTAGCTGTGTCGGACACGGGAGCCCTCAAAGACGAAAGGTAAAACAACAACTTCACCTGCGTGGCACCTGCATGGCAGCGGATCAAAGAAGATGAAAGATGGTTCCAGCGTAAACTATAAAAAACAAAGGGAGTGGTACTTGTTTCTCTAAACATCCTTTTCAATGGTATTTACTCATCGTCCCATTTCCTCAGGAGATGGAAAGGCAGATTTCCAGATATAGTGCAACCCAAGTGATTCATGTTTGCTTTGCACTTGCAGTACCTGTGAAATGTTGCATGCTGAAGTGTAATGCATCTGCCATTTCTAAGCATTTATTTTCATATAGTCAAGTCAAGCGCTACACTGGTGCCTATACTATTCTGTATACTGCAGATACATACAATTTCAGATGCATGAAACTAATAGTGGTGTTGCCTCCCAAATAAAACGAATGCTCTCAATAAAAATTAAAAATAGGTTTAGGGCAAAACCTGAAAGTGTCATAAAACACTAATACAAAAACCTTATTCCTGTATGGGCTTTGATTTGCCATACAGTTAAGTGCATTCCCAATCACTGCACTAAATCAGAAGACATGTGATGGATATGGTAATGAAAAGAACAAGCTGAAGTCGATTCCACTCTGGGATGGAAAAAAGACAAAAAAAAAGCACTATTACAGCTGTGGAGCTTTCTTCAGGTGTGAAAGTGTTTTTGACATGGGAAGTAACATTTAGTAATTACATTAAACTGTAATAATCAGTATTCCAGAGGTCTATAGCCCAGGTTCGGAAGAACCACAGTCCTACAAGTCTTACAGCACACCCTCACCTCAGTGATTTGTAAAGCCTCGGAAAAGCGTATGTGAGTTTTGATCTGTTAAATAAGGAATGGCCAGTTCTGCTTCTTGAGAGCTGCAACGTGCAGGTGTTTTTAATTTCAAATTAATCTCTAAACAATAATTAAATCACCTGCTTCAGTGGTCAACGTGAAATGTGTCTAAATGTTAACAAGATAGTAATTTAAGACTGATCTATTGTTTAAAACCTGCCTGACGTAACACTACAGGAGCAGGTCTGACCACACCTGCAATCTTACCTCACCAGGAAGAGCGGAAAAATACAGATGACAAAGTCTTTCCAAAAGCTGCCAAAGAATCCGCATACTCAAAGATGAGTATGCAGTGGTCATTACACATCTTGTATTGTGTTAAGCAACAGCAATGTTTTTCTTTTTGAAAAAAATTACAATATAATATGACATAAATAATAGCAATATGATAGCTAACCAATCTCTAAGATACAAGGATTTTCTTCACTAGTTCTAAATCCCTGTACAAATGTAATGGAAAGAAAACCCTCAAAGTGCCAGTTCATTATAACAAGACAATGAAACAAAGGCCCAGTCCAGACCAGACATTTATTCCAGTGCTTATAAAATGAAAATTAGCCTCACGAGGCATATAATGCACATTTTGTAACAAATATCTACACAGACATTTGACATTTTCTAAAATGTTAAACATCATGCTGCTTTCTGTTCCAAAACGATATGTATAGCACAAGTTTGTAACCCAACCAATTTGCGCTGAAGCATCTCAAATCCTCTTCAGGTTCTTAAGTGCAGCAGCAAGCATGTCTCATTCTTGGCCTCCTGCACCACTGCTTCCGAATACTAAACGGGAGAAACTGAAAGAATAATGAAACACTATATCACAAGCAATGCATTCACAACATGAGCATAATATGCAAAACATCTCAGAACAATGTGTTCTTCAGTGGTGTCGACATGTCAAACCAGTTTAAAGAATTGAACGAAATTGCTCAGCACTGGCTTCATGTGTTGAGCTCATTGTTAAACACACCGTATGGAGATATTTGCATATTGAAAACGTTTCCTGAGCTCACGTTGGACAGGAGGACATGCAGAGCTAAGTGTTGTCCATCAGAGCATTTCTGAAAATGGCTACCTCACATGGAACTGTTTTCAAACAGCATTTCCAAGCTGGGAAAAGTCAAGGCCAGAAACAGCAGCACTGGGATCCTATCCTTGAAGAAATAAGTGCTGTAAATGGTTTTGGCAGCTCATAAGAGTAAGTGGTTCCTGGCCACGTATATCCTATGCAGACGAAGACACTCGTGTCATTGCCTTGGCAGTAATGTGCACAGGCAGCTATTTCATTAGGAAAATCTGTGTTATTAGACCAAGTAAATGACAGTGGGAGATGTCCAGGTGCAAATATGAATTATTGAAAAAGTTCCACAGGGTCTGTCTTCCTTCTGGGGATTACCTACCCTTCAAAGTTCAGGACATGGGAGAGTTACTGCTCCACTTTACACAATCCATGCAGATGCATTACGTAATTCTAAGAATTTGGTCCTTGAAACCTTGAATCAATAATATCTGCTCAGATGCTTGTATGTACTGTACACAGTTATAATTCTTTTTATTACTAAGGTTGATGTGCCCCAATATACTAACTATGCTGCCAAGCAGACAGGACTGGTGTCTATTATGATCAAGTCCCTATAGCCAATAACAGTCTGTGAATTAGAATTATGAGTGTTAGCTGTTGTGGATGTTGACAGGGGAGTAGTGTCCTTTTTCCCCACAATGGTTTAAAATGGTTCTATCTGTTTTCAGTTTCTTATAATAGGTCGTTACTTTGCTTCACTGTGCTTTCTCATGGATTTTGTCATGCTTTACACTACCTGGGTGTTTTAGGAAGAAAGAAAGTTGACTGTTTCTCTTTGAGACATTTTGGTTTGTGTTAACAATTTTCCCCCAGACTGTATAACACATTGTGTGCCGCGGCCGTTTATGAACTAGTTCCCGTAGCAATAAAAAAAAAAACATTTCTCCGTGTTAGAGCAGGCTGGAAGATGGTGGCATGGGGCATTTAATTCCCACCCTTGACAACAGATAGCCACTTCATTGAATCGTCTCTGCTATGTAATGAGACTGCTCACATGAATCCCACATGGCCTGCGAAATTGGTCTGGCCTTTTGATACCACTGTCTGCAGCTGGGAATACGTCACCACAGCAACCAGGATTTATGAATGTGATCCATGGAAGGCACCATATTCCCCTAGCAGTGATTAAAATAAATGGGAAGTCCTTGTTTTCTGACACAGAGATATTCACTTGTCCACCCCAGTGGCACAAAGCACTGGTGCACATCGCATTGAGTTTGTTCAGTTTCCTGAGGTCCTTTGTGTATGTGTGTGTGTTATATGTGTGTGGGGGTGCTGCCATAATGTCTTTTCTTGAAGCTGAATGTGTAATGATGTACAGCAGTTTTAATTCCAAGCAAGGGACATGAATATGGCAGTTAATTATTAATTAGCAACATGTTTAAAGAGTATATACAGTAAGCTTGCTTATTTTGAGCTAGCCCTGTCAAATGAGTGTTTAATCTTGCTTAATGATTAACCTACAAACAACCAATTGATCAAGCCATTGATTTACTGTATTAGTTTTCAGAATATTGCCCACGGAGACCTTTATACAGCACCATTGAAGGTTTCACACTAGACAAACAGCAAAAGATGTTTGCTCACATTAACCTCACAGTTTTGTTTTGAGCTGTATCTCACAGAGCCATTTCCCATAGTCCTGCTCAGCCCTAGTCATGTCTTGAATACTACAGAAAAGTGACAGCAGAGGCAGTGGGAGCTGACCCTCAGGCAGTGAGACGTCTCTCCCACTGCCTGTCGTGGGATCTCTCTTGGTTTCCTGATGGAAGACGAACTGAAGAGGGACAGCTTCACTGGAAATGACTGGCTGACTCTCCCCGTGTCTCAGCGTGTCCCCCGGTAGTTGTGTAAATAACCTGAGTGACTGTGTGTGTCACTGTGCTTCCCACTGAAACCTGTCCGTCTCTGCCCTCCCCCCACCTCACCTCCCAGGTGTGCTTATAGAGTTTGGCCCCCTGCCTCAGTGGTGACACCCGTCTGTGGCTCTTGAAGGAAACATAATTGGAGAGCAGCTCAATTTCTGTTCTTATAACTGTGAAGGTAGATTCCATATACAATACAGTACATGCCTTCCTGGTTTCTGTTCCCTTGTTTACTGTTTTGGAGACAATGAGAATGCACTATTAACTTACCTAATTATTGTTCACTTACCTGGAGAAAAATGTTTTTGATGTGCTCTTCATTATGTGTGTACACTCGGAGTTGAGGAAAGGTGCTTTTAAAAGGATACCCATTACAGCTACAAGTTACTTGCGGAAAGGATTGGGTTTTTAAACAAATGTGCATGTGTGAGAAGTAATGTAGCTATTGACACATTACGCACTGTAAATCACTGTGACTGATAAATTTGTAAAGTTATCCCCCCCAGTACCTTTTGTAAATTTTCAAAAGTAATCCCTTGCACCAGTAATATGGAACTGTAATAGGGACAAGTAATAGGCTTATTCCATGCTGAAAAAAAAGAAGAAAGAAAACAACGTTTCGGCTGTGGACCCTTCTTCTTCCGAAACGTTGTGTTTTCTGTCTTCTTTTTTTCAGCGTGGAATAAACCAATTACTTGCTCCTTTGCGGCCTACACATGCTGACGCAGCTACCCACCTGAACTGTAACTGTAATAGATTACTTTTTAAAAGTCACTTTCCCCGAGAGTTCATACACACATTGTGCTCATAAACAACTACAGCAACCTCACGAAGTTGAGAACACTTAAATCCAGCACTTGGCACTCCAGGCATGTTTTTAATGTTGGGCAATCCATTTCCCTGCTGCTTGCTGAAGATATCGAGCCCCATTCATTCTCCTTCTTTTCTGGTCAGCAGGCAGTCGCACAGCAACTGCTAATTCTTCCTGTCTTAATGGAGTGCCGCAGTGGGATGCAATTGCCAGACTTCTACATACCCTCACCTATACATTATTCATTATCCAGGAGCATGTATATAATTTCAGTAGAAAAAGTGACAAGCTGCTGTACTTTATAGCGGGAGATTCCAGTGTGTTGGACAGTCTCACTTTAAGTGGTTCTCTAATTAAGCACACACTGGCAATTTATCTGGCTTCCATGGGGATCACTTCTATTAGCTGTTATTTGTCTTCTTCCATTACTACCTCTAAACTCAGTTTATTAAGGAACCTCTTGAGCCATGAGCATTTTATTTCTTATGAAGGCACTCAAGCATTTTGAAAGTCTCCAGATCTTTTCTTCTGCTGACAAGATGCAGTGTGTGATCCCTGAGTGAAGGCGTTAAGATGCTGAGCTTTCTGGCGAGTGTGGGTAAGTAGCTCAGGTTTGGGACCAGATTGAGCCATGTCACCCATGAGAACTGCTGAGGCAGTGTGTTCATTTGAATGAGGGCTTTCTAATATTTTGGCCAGTGTGTATACAAAGCATTTCAGTTTTTATTGTTAGCCTTGAACGGTGCCTTTGGGAAATGTATCAGCTAAATAAAATAAGATTGAACAATTTGACTTCCCACTTCAGATTCAAGGATATTTACACATCTCACATGGCAAAAATTGAAAATGTTGTCACTTTATTATTCAGTATTCTGCAGCTAGTAAAAAATAGATAGGACACAGCTGATCATATCTTATGTCTTGCTATATGTTGCAAAAACGTATGAAGAGGCATTACAAACGCAACAAATGCTATTGGTTTCAACATACATTTATTGCATTTGCGCTGTTCATAAGCAATAATCTGCTATGGTTTTGAAGCAGAGACTTAAGGTTTCCTGATATCCTTCACAGGTCTTGAATTCACAAGTCTTAGCAGTTAAGTGAGAATCTAATGATGTACTCTAATGACCTCCACATGTCTGTAACTTTGGATAGGTAGGCTTTATTAGATATTTGCAAAGAAATACAACTACACTTTGGAGAAGATGAGCTGTGATCACTTAGTTTTTTTTGTTCAATTGAGCGCGTTCATTCTTACATGTGCCCATGATATATGGGTGTTATTACTAACCAACCAGCTGGTGAAGAGATTCAAACAAATGTATGAAAAATGATGCTGTGCCCCAGTAAAACTCTTTCAAGTAATCACCTTACAGTTACTGCAGAGCAGCAGAAATCTAAACAATTTAGACAATTTATATTCTACATTATACAGGAAACCTAAAACAAAGTGCAATTCTGTATGCTGAAACGCGTGGTATTTGCATTTTAACAGTGTGATTTTTCTCTTCCCTGGATCTGACATTGTATACTTCAGCGCCAGACATTAATATTGAAAGCATACCGTCTGTTTATTTCGTAACAGTTTTTTTTGGGCACTTGATTTTTTTTTCAGTTCGAAACGAGCACGGTCCTCGAAATTGGCTCCCTGCTGTTCCTGATGCCCATGGTGCCAGCGCAGTGCAGGAGCTGAAATTGCTGCACTCATCGGGCCATTGTGGCAGGCAGCTCCTGCTGTCTGATGGCTGTGGCTCTTTGGCTGATGAACAGGCAGCAGCCGGTGTCCCTGTATTAGCGGTTGTGCAAAATGTGTCATGTTTTGGGGGATAATAAGGTAAAGTATTAATCAAGAAAATGTAATCAAAAATAGGCAGGGCAGCTAAGCTGGATACAGTACCTCCGTAGCACAGCAAATATCATATGCATGTGTACACAACTGCTTAAGAGTTAAAGCTAGAGTAAGGCAGAGCTGCACTTAAAATGGAAATTGCGAAAGGAGGGTATCACAGCATCTACAGGTGTGTTTGCATAAGAGAGTGGTTTGGTACTTTCTGATATGATTAGGGAAGAAACCACCACATACAATACAATGGTGATGTGGGTGTTTACCTTCATAAAACTACTTTCACTGTTTTAGTACACTGGCCCATGAGCACATACACTACAGGCAATATAACTTAGAAAAGTGCTTGTGGTAAATCAGTGTATTTCCATAATCCAGTATTGTGGAGGAATATCAGAACTCATCACTGTGACATTGGCCCAGTGTTATGGAGGAATATCAGGAGTATAAGAAGCTACAGCACTTATATGTGAAAGTCAAGGCCAAATATGTAAATGTACTCAATTCAGTATATGGCACAATTTATAGAACTAGCTGAATTACTGATTCATAATTTTTTTTTTAAATGTGCTTGTCATCTGTTATGCTTTGTCTTTTGGAGGTAAAGGACATGGGGAAAAGTAATGATAAAAATAGTGGCTCAACAAGTACTCTTTACCCCTATAGTTAGATAGTACAGATAGTATACATTGGTAGCTCAAGCCTGGACTGTGTTAGCAGCTGGTTGTCACAGCACAGTTGCCCCAGTGTCATCAGGGATGGGTTGGCTGGAGTATAGGTAATCCTTAGCTTGCCACCCAAACAGATACAGTACCACTTGGACAAGTGTTGTGTTGTAAGTGAGGAATGCGTTGGTTCTCCACACCCAGTTCCAGATCTTCTGTAAGGCACAGTCAGACTCACAGCACACAAATAGCCCATGGCTCAACAGTGAATGTGTTCATGCCATGTCTTGTTTCCCTCCTCGCTAATACAAGGGCCAAGGTGGTGAACTGAGCTGATGAACAACTGGCAATTCCAATTCCAATTCCAATTTGGAAGGGTAAAAAAATAATTGCTGATTCCCATTAAAATAAATTAAAATTCAAAACCAGGGAATCCTATAAATCTATGGAAAACAAACTCAAGCACCATACTTTTGCTGGCACAGAGATGCTCACTACTGGGTGCTAACTGCAGAAGGTAGAATATTACAAACAAAACAAAGCCATTACAAATGTTAGGACATACAGTAGCAATATGAATGCCTGCAACATGAACTAAAGTAGTTTCAACAGCAATAACTTCTAGCACTGATTTCTGTATCAGTCTCAGAGCTTTTCAAATCATCCTTGCTTTTGCAGACTGCAATGTTGTATCCCATTCTTCACAACCTTTTATAAAAAGGTCCTTAAAATAAATACACATGGCAGTTACCACATTACAGCTGTTTTCCCAAGTCTGTTCTGAACTAGTGTAGTTCCATGTGCAGTGCAGGTACAGCCTGTATTCTGTTGAAGTTTTTGCAGACGTTCTGGGTTCCTCCCATCTTGCTGCGACTGATTGGCTGTTAATATCATCATTTACTCCATGACTCTGCAATGGATTGGTGTATTGTCCAGGGGCACAAGCAGCTACATGTTCTGAGTCCCACACTGCACCCAGTGCTTCCAGAAGTAGGTTTTGTGTTGCCCTTCTGCAGAATAAGAAGATTTCTGGATGTCTAGTCATACATACTGGCGGTAGTGTGGTGTAGTATTTAAGGGTTACTGGATGACGTACTGGAGGGTATGGGGTTTAAATTGTGGGTGGGACACTGATGTTGTTCACTCAAATTGCTCCATTAACTGTAAAGCTGTAGACATTGCTTTCCAGGTCACTGCTGTAAATGAGAATTTGCTTTCAAACACCTTACCTGGTGAAATAAAAAGTGTGTACATACAATAGCAAACATGATCAGCACCCTCATGAGTAATCTAGTTTCATGTTTACTCCTTATTGATTGACCACCTGTCCACGCAATTCCTTATTATTGCTTTTCATCTCCCGGGCCAGACATCATGCTTGTTCATTAAGACTGACTCAAAGAGCTTGTTTGGTAAAGCAAAATTTGTTCACAGACACAAAGTTCATATTCCTTCCACAAGACAAAAGTAAAAGAGCTTTTTCTTTTATTTGTTTTTTAATCAAACATGGCCAGAAGGGTATTTGTTCTAATTGTTCAGGCAGCTTATGTCCTTGCTGGAGGTTAGATTATCGGAGATAATTACCTAATTAGTTACTGTATGTGTGTCTGCACTGCCCCTGTGAGTGTGCTTCGACCAGGCGGTTTCATTAGGCAGAAAGGAATTATTGGAAAAAGGTCTTTTAAATGCCACAGAAACCTTGAAACATAGCTGTTAGTTTGGCATTCAAGGAGTTCTCTAGCCAGGCTTCTAGGAGACACAATTTTGCTAAGTCAATATCTGTTTTGACTGGCTGGTAGGAAATTAGAATTGTTCTTCTCTATGTTAAGTACAGTACACGGTGTGAAGACACACCCTTACACAACAGCATGTTTTTAGTTGTGCTACTGGCCTATTATTAAAATTGTTTGGTGTTTTATTACTAGAGGCTGGAACAGAACTGTATTAGTGTATAAGTAAAAATAAGTGTATTAGTAATTAGTAAAAGAAGTGCATTAGCAAAAAGTCCTAGACAAATAGTAATGTAGTCTGCCAGTATGTTTTCACGACAACCATATTACTTTTTAAGCATTTGATATTTAATACATAAAGTGTTTCTTTAAATGTTTTAAGTGGCATGACATAATTAAGTACAAATGTAGAATTAATTATTGGTACTTACAGGTCACATAGAGATATAGAGATTTGCAGGTAATACACCTTTCAGATGGTTTTAGATATACAGTAGTGCTTAAGTTGAAAACACAAAATCAAACAGAAGTTAAGGTACAGGAAATAAGGGTATTAGAATAATAAATAAAAGTCAAACTTATTAAACTTATTCAAAGGGTGTAGTAATAATAATAATAATAATTGCTTACACTTATATAGCGCTTTTCTGGACACTCCACTCAAAGTGCTTTACAGGTAATAATGTCAGGAAAAGGTTACAGACCCTCAACATCAGGTATGAATCATAATGCTGCCTTATATAATACAATAAGAAGTAAAATATGTAATGAAAGCAATGGTTGTCATGGGAGACTAATTTTGATCACATAGATTGGGGAAAATCATGGATCAGAGATGTCAGAAGATTAAACTAAAATGGTACACATGGATGTTCACTACTTTCTTACTCAATTTGTCAGAATGTCTACTAGAGGGAATTGTTCTATTGATTTATTCTTTTTAAACAATCAATTTAGAATGAGGGAAATGGTGATCATAATATGGTATGCTTTAGAGGATACTTTGCACAGGTAAAGTCTAAAACCTACATTAAGTTTTAGGAAAGAATGAAACTGAGCATAAGAAACATAGATCTGGATAGAATAGACATGGAATCTATGGGGAGAGGACATATACTGTATTCTGCTTAAAACACTGAACAGTTTGTTCCATAACTAAATCAAAGTCTGGGAAGGACTAGCCCAAATGGTTAAATATATCAATTACGATTTAAATTTAAATTTTAATTAAAATAAATAAATAAAATAGATTTTAATTTAAAAATTATCTATTTAAGGTAAATTACTATGTGGTAGTCCAGCTGTAGTGAGTATGGTGATATAAATGTAGGTTTACATAAGGTGCATCATTTTTTTAAATTAGTTCATTAGTGGAGGGCTGAGAGCTACACTTTTAAAGAAACAATGCTGTAAAATAACAGTAAAGGGTTAAGTAAAGGTTCTCGGAGATCATAAAAAATTGGACACATAAGCGATGATAGCTGGAAAGTTAGTTAATTAAATATATTACTCAGGTGTTTATCAAGTTAAGAACAGACAACATGCCTCGGGCCGAACCTCTTTATTAAATAATATTAGCACAGAACTGTTGCACAAGAAACAGTAGATAAACACATCTCCAGGATCTTAAGATGTTCTTCCAATTTCTCTTAAGGCAAAATGTTATGTTGTTCATACACCACAAAAACAACTCTGCCTGCACTTTCAGGACTACAGGAAATCTACAGTATGGGGATGTCTGTTACAAATAGAGAAGAGGAGACACTTATTTACAAAAGGGGTAGAGAGAGTACGGAACCAGTCGTGTTGTTGAAACTGATTTAATCTCTTCTTGAAAAGAAACAGCTGGCTTTGTGTGGGCCAACTGCCTAGCTGTATCCAGAGAACCTGGTGAATAATGCATTGTTCCACTGCATCCTGTCCCTAGGCCCCCTGTCAAGGTCCAGTCACACCTGTTTGGAAACCCCACATCCCTGAATGGTGTAAAGAAGGCCTTTGATCAGGGTGGGAAACGCAAAGGATAGGACATGAAACTGGATCAACACTGAGGTGTCACTGGCCCATCAATGCAGCTACTGTACCAACCATACAGCCCTCGACACCTATGTGACACCTATGTCACACTATGTGACATGAGATTTTGAGACCAATTGCGTACGGAAAAATCAACTGAGCTGGATGGACTGAATGTCCTGCTATTGTTTGTCACCATTCTTAATGTAGAATTCACAGCACAGAGCTAATCTCTCCAATAAAAAGTCAATGTGAAAATGTCAAATACATTCTGAGCTCTTCTGTTTTGTTCACTGTCTTTTGCAGACCTTGTCACTGAGAATAGATGCTGTAAATGCAGCTTAAGTATTAGTTTGCTAAGGAATTGTGCAACACTCAGGAGTGTTAAAACGCAATAGGTCAATTGCTGGAAATAAATCTTAAAAGTACAATATCTGATTTCTTATACTCCTATCTGAAATAGAGCTGGATCCTAGCACTTCACACTAAGCAATGACAAAAAAAAGAGTCCTGTGCTAGGACTGTTAATTTCTGCTTTGTACAAAAATGTTCTTCTCCTCAGAAACTTCCCTGTTCTTCACCACCAGTCAAGTTACATAACAAATATTGTGCCTGTAGTTACAGTACACTTTTTAACTTTATTAATACACCCTATAGCACTGAAAAAAATAATTTTGCTTACAAATATGACCTCTTTGTGTGGAGGATGCATTAGCACACAGAGCAGAGACACACACAGTTGTCCACAAAGTATAAGAAGGCATAAGAAGGCATATAAAAATATAGAGATTCAATTCATATAGGAGGTAGAATATGTGTACAGATTCATGCTTTTCCCAACACTGTCTGTCAATAATGTTTATTTAGTTTTCAGTTCAGTTTTGCACACATCTTTTCTGTCACTGTTACAGACTAGCCCGTACAGGAGTCACATTCTCACTTCTTCTTGAAGAAGCAGGTCTTTAACATCAAATTCTCTATAGAAAACAATTTGCTCTGCACCTGACTTGCAGTCTGCTCTTTTCTTCCAGTTCTACTGATCTTGTCAACCCATCCTGAACTTCTCTGTTTCTGATCAAGCATCCAACCCAATGCACCTATTGCTTTAAAGTTTCATTTTTACCCTTTCCCTGATGGAGGGAGCTCATGGTGTCTTGCTCATGGAGCTTGTTTGCAGCCCTCTCAGTCCCTGGTGACTGCCTCCTATTTATGAATGAGGCTCATAAGATGATGGGTTTCCTCCCCCTTTACACCCCTTCTTTGGTGTCCTACTGGTGCAGTGTTAACCCTTGACTCTTTCCCCTTCCTAAGCTTCCATCCACAAATCTAATTACCATTTCTATTTCTTTAGGGAATCCCAGGTGGAATCCTGCTTCATGCATTCCATTCTAGCGACATTAAACAAGCAATCCAGCATTAGATTTCAACTCATTACTGATCACCGAAGGCTACTACTTTTGGGTCGCTACAGTGTCTTCCGTTGCACATCATTTTCCATTCTCAAGCAATTTCACATGCGTCCTAGAGCACAGCAAATGCATCACAAAATGTCTAGCTTTTGTTAAAGCCTAACCCTAACCCTAGCTCGGGAACTTCCTCAACAGATATCAAAAACCTTGCCTTGAAAAGCTGTGTTCAAAAAGATACATAAATGACTCCACTCTAGTCCAAATTCTTAAAGTGTCAGTTTCATGACCTTCTAAAAGTAACTGCTGTGATTCTGCTTTCATTTTCCAGTCTTTCTTTTTCTCGTTACCTGCTGCTGGAATGGCATATTAAAATCAAAAAGTCTGGGTTCATCTGCATGTCAGGATTACAAATAACACTCAAGTTTAGCTAAACTAATGGGTTTTCTCAGGTTTAATTGCAAAATAGAAGATAATTTAGCACATAGTAGAAAGAGTGTTATCAAACATTTGATTTTTAACCAGTTTTGATTGACAGGCATACAGGTTAGGAAAAAGTGCAAAACTGGGTCAAATTAAGTTTTCAAAGAAATAACAAAACAACACTTTTCCTGCATTCCACATGCATCCTAGAGCACAGCAACTGCATCACAAAATGTCTAGCTTTTGTTAAAGGCTAACCCTAACCCTAGCTCGGGAACTTCCTCAACAGATATCAAAAACCTTGCCTTGAAAAGCTGTGTTCAAAAAGATACATAAATGACTCCACTCTAGTCCAAATTCTTAAAGTGTCAGTTTCATGACCTTCTAAAAGTAACTGCTGTGAACGTTCTTTCATTTTCCAGTCTTTCTTTCTCTTGTTACCTGCTGCTGGAATGGCATATTAAAATCAACAAGAGTGGGTTCGTCTGCATCTCAGGATTACAAATAACACTCATGTTTAGTTAAACCCTAACCCTAACCCTAGCTCGGACACTTCTTCAACAGATATCAAAAACAAAGAAGAAGAAGAATTTATTTGGGTATGAACTAACTACAGATGTTTTCTGCATCTTAACAGTGAACAATTTAAAGGTTAAGTAAGCAGTTTCAGATATGATAAAAACAGGAAACTTTCAGATAATGATGGGAATATGAATGATTTATTAAATGTACATTTAGCAGAGGTGTTTAAATGTGTTTATAGGTTTTATAACGCTCGGAAGAAACAATATCTCTCCGGCTGAGAAAATATAAAGTTCTGTATTAAATTATTTTCGCATTGAAGTAGGAGAACTGTTACTGTTACAAGAAACACTTAAGGTAAGGACATGTCCAGAATCTAATGATATTCTTCCGCTTGTACTTGAGGCAATAACTGATGTTATTCACAGACTATTAAAACAACAGGACTACAGGGAGGCATTTCGTTCACAAAAGGTTTTTGGGAGTATGGAACAAGCTTTGCAACTATATTCATTATTGAACCTGATGTAATCTTCTCTTTTGAAGAAACAGCTGCCTGAGATCCTCAGATCAATTGAGTATTGTAAAAACATATGAACTAGATAGACTGAATGGCCTCCTATTGTTTGCAGTGATGCTACTGTAGAATTTACAGTACACAGCTAATCCGTCCAATGAATATGTCAATGTGAACCTGTCAGATGAATTCTGATATCTTTTGCTGCCGATACCTGTTATCAAGATGAGCAAACCTATGGCCAAGTTTTTTTTCCCCAGCTCACAGACAAGAAAGTAAGGTCCCTGTTTCCATGAGCAGCTAAAGGCCTACTTATAAGTATACAGATAAAAACTAGTTAAGCAAAAAGAAACACCAAAGTTTTGTGTTGGGCCTCTGCAAGCAGAATACAGAATTTTTTCCATAAGATGCTGTACTATTTTCAGCCCAGTTCTATGTTATTCTTCAAGCAAGATCATCTTCAACTGAGGATGTGATGAAAGTCACTGTGTGTGGGAGAGTGCATGCTTTATTAATTGTCAGTAGGATAGAGACCTGAGGATTGCTAGGGCAGTGGAGATGATAGAAGTCATCTCACCTACCAAATGTGAAGCCAGCATCACATTCCCTAAATCTAAGGATCAATGATTTGTGATAATGGGACAGACGAAAAGACTGCAGTTGCAGCCAACATGCCACTTAAGGCAACAAAAAATATTACTGTAAATAGACACAGCAGGTGCTTATTATGTAATTTGGTTAGATTAGTGGTGAAGGGTGTTTCTGCACTGTCTGACATCAAATTAATTAGGACTTTTTTTGGATAAAAGGGGCGGGCAGGGTGCTAGTGGTCCTTTTGAAGTGGTAATGGAGTTTTGAAGATCTTTAGGTTGCACACTTGAGAAAGCATGATAAATATAAGTTCTTTGGCCACTGTAAGTTTTTATGCGAGCAGATTCTTGGGTCCACCCTGTTTGAGGGTTGCATAGGTTACAAATTGAGGTTGACATGTGGGACCACAGGGGTGAAGAAAAATATCCAAAGACACTACCCTAGATTTTTCTCCTTTTTAACAATGGAAGCTGTCTGGAGACAAACAGAGCTGAAGTATCCTCTTGCAGGTACTGCAATTTAATGAAGTTGTTTATTACAATTTTTAGTTGTAGTTGCTAAGTGGAAAACATACACAATCAAAAAGATCATTCTGGCATAGGTGTCTGGATACAGTAAATCAAAGGTATTAGGTATTATTATGTCTAAAGAAAGCAGTTGTTATTGTGGGAAGCTTTAATGTTCGGCACATAGATCTGGTAACAAGGATAATCAACAGCTGAAAATAAATTATATACTTGTCTAATGATGGAAATACAGAAGTGGGAGAAATTTAAGGGACTTGGACTTGATTACAGTTTTAATTGTACTTTAAAACTGCATAAGTAGAGGACTTGCATTTTTAGGGAAGCAAACTATGAAGGCATGAGACAGAGCTTACGAAAAAGAGAGGTGGGTAAGACAGACCCATTCATTCATCTAATTTATTTAGTGGAGAATGAATGGCAGCAGTTTAAAGATATTAGATTTGAAACATACAGTATAACAGATTCATGCCACCACTAAGTAAATCAAAGTCAGGAAAGTATGATGAATATAAGAAAAAATAGCGCTTCAGGAAACATATGAGAAGAAGGAGACAGTTAAGGAAAAGGACAGTAATAAACTTTAAGCACAGTCGAAAAGGATATTACAAGGTCATTAAAATAATAAAAGTAACTATCCAAGTAATAGTTTTTAGTATTTCTAAGTATCTCAACAGAAAAGAAGAGTAAAGGGTTAACTAAAGGTTCTAGGAGATTTTAAAAATGGAACATTTTCAGATGAGGATGATGGGACAATGAGTGATGTATGACATTATGTATATTTAACACAGTTTATAAAGTTGGGATAAGACAACACGCCACAGGCTGAGCAAATACAAAGTTCTGTATAATATTAGCATATTATACAGAGGAACTGTTTCACTTACAGGTAGAAGAAACACTTCAGATAAACAAAGCTCCAGGATCTACTGATGTTTTTCCAATTGTGCTTTAAACAACAAGTTACATTATTCATAGACCCTGACAGCACTCTCAAGACTATAGGGGAGTCTATTAAAAAACAAGAAATGGAGAGACTGCTTTACACAAGGGCTTGTGGGAGAATGGAGCAACCTGGTTGGCTATGTTGGAGCTGATACACTGGCTTGTTTCAAGGCAAAGGCTGTCTAAAACCCTCTGCTGAAAAAACAAATGGACTGGACGGCCTCCTGTAGTTTGTAACCGTGCTTGTGCAGAACTCGCAGTACACAGCTAATCCCTCCAATACAAAAGTGGATGTGAAAATGTCAGATGAATTCTGACTGCTTTCGCCACCTGTCCATGCAATCGAGCAATGGGTGAGATTTTACCCCAGCCCACAGACAGCAAAGGAGGGTCCTACTTTCTTTAAGCAGCTGAAAGACTACAAGGCTCTGCTGCATTTATTCTAAAACACTTTCTAACAGGAAAACATTGAAATTTTGTTAACTTTTTACAGACCTTCTCGATACATTCAGAGGCTGTAGATGGAAACAATCCTTCAACATACAATATGTGGTTTCTTATGCTCCTATCTGAGGCACAATAGAGAGCAATCTGAAGCACACCGAACAATGTCAAAACAATTAGTCCTGCATTTGTATTGTTGATTTCTACTTTTCAGAAATATTTACTCTTTCTGAGAAACCTGCCTGTTTTTTACTACCTGCAGTGATAGTACGCATTTAAGTTTATTAATTGCACCCTATTAACAGACATGAACAAGGTTTTGCTTTACCTATATAAGGCAGGATGTCTGTTCTGCTGACAGCTGGTTAAAGATCAGTATTTGCCTTTTTGTAACAATTTACATTTTGCTGTTCATGGCAGACATGTGTATGGCAGGCTGTTCATAACAGCATTATGAAAAGAAGAATGCATACAGAGTAACTCACAGCAGTGCATTTTCAAAGTCTGATGGACTATTGATAGTCCGAACACATTAGGGCCTTGTGACCAGGATTTGCCAAACACCACGATACAACTCCTGTGGACCCCAGTCCATATTCCATATTAGGTCTAAAACATACAAGATTCCTAACAAACCTAGGGCGTTCACCGTCTTTTTCTTTGCACCATTTAAAAGACACATTCTAAAAATTACATGCAGGTCCACTGGCAGGTATCATACACCTGACCTCAAGGCACAATTTTTGCAGAGGGTGACGGAGTCCAGAGCTGCACTTGGGTGGCTAATCCATCGGTCTCAGCCTCTTCTCAATCTTCTTTCATCTCTGGCCAATGTTCAGTATTTAGGAGAGGTGGCATAAAGTCAGAACTGCAGAGTGTAGACCTCGTTGTGCTCACAACGGTGGCAGAACACATGTATCTACCTCAGGTTCTCAAGGATTTCAGGCCCAGCAGAAATTTTTTTTAAAAAAATTAGACTCCAAGAACAGGGTTAAATTTGGTCAGTTTAGAAAAAGATCATTTAGAAAGAAAACAGCATATCTGGTGTCTTGCAATCCCACCTCGTACCCTGCCCCTCCAATCTGCCTTTGTTAGTTCTTCAAAATTCTGGGGATGTAAATCAAAAACAAAACACGAAATGCAAGGAAGCTGGAAAAAGTGTTGTATTTTTAACAAGTTTATTGTCCTCGGTGAATTGAAATATCTTGTGAAACTAAGTCCAGAAGCAGCTGTTCAGCAGGCGTTAGTAATTAATGTCTGCACTGCAGCTTCCAAAGTAATCACACTATCTATATAACAAAATACAACACAATTCAGTTTTTATAGGCACAGAATTCTATCTGATTATATGTGATGGATGTAGAGCATAATTTCAATTTCTTTTTTAAAAGATCATCCGGTGACACTATAAAATGATTTAAATATGCCCCAGAGCCAGAGAAGGAGGTGTAGATTAAAGTGTAGTGAAAGTTGTACTGAAATTCTCAGTGCCCTATCCAGTTGAATGTGAATGTGAATGTTTTAGTGTGACAGATTCTACAGATTACTGAGAATGTCATTTTAATAAAATGAAGGACCCCCCCCCCCTTAGAGTGAAGGATATTCCTCAGCTCTATATACAGGGTGGCAGTACAAGTGAAGTATGGCATGCATGCTGCTGTTTTTGTGTTATTATGGTTATTCTGCTTTTCTCAGTCCTTCACAATTCTGGGGATGTAAATCAGAAACAAGACGTCATATGCAAAGAAGATGGAAAAAGCTTTATATTTTTGTCGAATTTATTGTCCTATGTGGATTAAATTGTCTTATGAAACTAATTCCAAAAGCAGCTGTTAAGCAGGCATTAGTAATTAATGTCTGCTCTCCGAGCTTCCAAAGTAATCACATTATCTATATAACAATATAGTATATAACAATAAGTGACAATGTTGAATTTAAAAGATCATCTAGTGACACTGTCAAATTATTTGAAAATGCCTCAGAGCCAGAGAAGGGGGTGTGGATTTAAGAGCAGTGAAAGTAATACTGAATTTATAGTGCCTTAACCTTGGAGTACCACAGCATATAAAAAATGTTGTTCTTCTATAATAAAAATAACATTTATTATTTTTGTTGTGATGCATTCTACACATTAGTGAGAATGTCAGTCTGTTTACGAAAATGAAATATATTCCTCACCTCTACATGTGGTACAAGGGAAGTTCAGTATACCGCTGTTTTTGTATTATTATGGCTATTCGTTTTGCTCAAAACCTCTTCTCTTTAATTTATTGCTGTCAGGATGCTGTGCAAGACAGAGAGAGAAAAGCATCATCCTAGCTCACTGCTCCATTTATGTTATTTAATGTTTAATTTCTCTTATTAATCCTGATCTACATTTGACTTGTCCAAGTGCATTTAAAAAACAAAAGGGAGATGGAAGACAAACTGTTTAATTGACAAGAGACTTATTTGCTTTGTTGTATTGTAGAGTGAGATGCCAGCAACTAAAGGAAGGAAAAAATGTGATTACCTGTTGTTCCTCTGTAAATGCGTGGGTTTACTGTGCTTTTCGTGAAACCAGGTAAAGCTGTGTAAAGCCAGCCTGCCAACAATATTGACTGAGTGAGGATTTTGTGTGACACTTTTCTGAGCTTTACTGAAAAAGCAGTGCGCTATGAAAAAAACTGTAGCAGCTAATATTGACCAATCACTTTTCCCATCAGATAATGCACAGATGTAATGAAAATGATCACCAGTCTGTTTTGAAAATCAGGATGGTAGAATAGTAGCTCTCATGCTCGCCCCCGCTGGTGTGCTGCTGGCCAAGCTAGCATTCATACACAGCCAGCTACACCTCCACTCACCTGACACTCAGAGTCAGATACCAATCTGACAGGAGACCTGCATCACCTGGAGACTGTTTACGACTGTGCTCACTTCAGGTGGTTCAGGATATTTAATTTCTGATCTAACAGAGCTCTGGGCCTCTTGAGTCCCCTGTTCTCTGGAGTCCCTACTTCCCTATCTTGCACTTCATTCAACTTTCTGCTTTGTTTTGACCTTGTCTCTTGGGCTTTCCTTTGGTGCCTTGAACTCTGATTTACTTATGCAAAGACCTTTTCTTTGTCCTAACCTCAGCTTGTAGATTTCCCTTTTTTTGTCTTTTTGCTTTGTTTCACCCAACTTTGAACGCTGCTTGCTATAATCACACATCTGGACTGTTTGCCTGCCTTCCACAAACACCACATTGTCTGCTGTTTCGCCTGTCTGGCTCTGCACCTGGGTTCACCTCACAAACAATAGACAGTTGCCACCTTAAGCAGTAATATATTGCAATATGGTAATATTCAAATGATAAAATAAACTGGCCAGGCCTCTGTTAGAATATGGTATTCAGTTCTGTGGATCATTCTTTAAGAAAAATTATGTTTTTTCTGTAGAAGCTGTCACGACTATAGTCCCCCCTCCTTAAGGGTGCTCCAGCCCTTTCACTAAAGACTTCATTCTCTGCACCTGTTTCCCATTCACTGCCCACCTTAAAAGCCAGGCGCTGACGCTCTTCCGGGCTCTGCATCTGATTTCCATATCGTGCGAGTCCGGGACCAGGAAGCGCCTGGTCCCGTTAAGGTTTTAACCTCCGTTCCCGTTCCTGTTTCCCGTCCGCCGGTTCCGACCCGGCCTTCGTGGTTTTTAATTCCGAGTTCTGATGGATCTCCTGGTTTTGGACTTACCTTCGTGTTTTGGATACTCTATGGATTATTCTTTGGGATTGTTCGCCTCGGCCACACCTCCCCCGTGCACCAGCGCACCTTGGACACGCCCCCCTGTCTTCAGCCCTGTTTTCCTGCATGACGTTTCCCCAGTGTTCCCCCACTTCGTCGGATTGTGTCGTCCGCATAGGGTCCGGAAAGAACTGTTCGTTACAGAAGCAACAGAGAAATTGTCACGACTATAGTCCCCCCTCCTTAAGGGTGCTCCAGCCCTTTCACTAAAGACTTCATTCCATGCACCTGCGCCCTATTCCCTGCCCACCTTATAAGCCAGGCGCTGACGCTCTTCCGGGCTCTGCTCTGATTTCCATATCGTGCGAGTCCGGGACCAGGAAGCGCCTGGTCCCGTTAAGGTTTTAACCTCCGTTCCCGTTCCTCGTCCGCCGGTTCCGACCCGGTCTTCGTGGTTTTTAATTCTTTCCTCTGATGGATCTCCTGGTTTTGGACTTTCTCGTGTGTTTTTGGATACTCTATGGATTACTCTCGGATTGTTCGCCTCGGCCACACCTCCCCCGTGCACCAGCGCACCTTGGACACGCCCCCCTGTCTTCAGCCCTGTTTTCCTGCATGACGTTTCCCTAGTGTTTCCCCACTTCGTCGGACTGTGTCGTCCGCATAGGGTCCGGAAAGAACTGTTCGTTACAGAATGCAGAGCCTACACCTGGACCCCGCGGACGGCACCCTGGCAGCCTGGATTCCATCGGTTTTTTTTTTCTTTCCCTTTTTTTTTTCTTAGGGCTTCGGAGCCGCCCTGAAAAGGAGGGGCGTACTGTCACGACTATAGTCCCCCCTCCTTAAGGGTGCTCCAGCCCTTTCACTAAAGACTTCATTCCATGCACCTGCGCCCTATTCCCTGCCCACCTTATAAGCCAGGCGCTGACGCTCTTCCGGGCTCTGCTCTGATTTCCATATCGTGCGAGTCCGGGACCAGGAAGCGCCTGGTCCCGTTAAGGTTTTAACCTCCGTTCCCGTTCCTCGTCCGCCGGTTCCGACCCGGTCTTCGTGGTTTTTAATTCTTTCCTCTGATGGATCTCCTGGTTTTGGACTTTCTCGTGTGTTTTTGGATACTCTATGGATTACTCTCGGATTGTTCGCCTCGGCCACACCTCCCCCGTGCACCAGCGCACCTTGGACACGCCCCCCTGTCTTCAGCCCTGTTTTCCTGCATGACGTTTCCCTAGTGTTTCCCCACTTCGTCGGACTGTGTCGTCCGCATAGGGTCCGGAAAGAACTGTTCGTTACAGAAATACCCAAGTTGATTTCTGAAATGAAAGGAATTTCATTGTGGGATCACAAGTCTGAAACAAAAATGGATTATTTTGGGAATAACAAATTAAAATTTAATGAAGGCACTACCCAAAACAATCAGGGCAGACTTTACATTTGGGATTCGAAATTGGAAACTCTTCTACACATTCATGGTAGTTTCAACAAATTTTCTAGTCATATTGTTGAAGTTGGTTGAGTGAGCTACTTTAAGAATCAGCTTTATAAGATCCTTGGCTGACGAAAATGTGAACAACAAAACAAGCCAGTTGGATTGAATAGCCTTCTATTTTGTAACCTATTTTGTAACCTTCCCAAAAGAGTTTCAAAATGCATTACTGCCTTTTATACAATGAAGCTTATATGAGTATAAAACTCAACTTAATCTACTCCAGTTCACGTCCTCCAAGTTAAAAAGAACTGGTTCTTTACTGACTGTATATCTTCTTTGGATTACACTGAGATGTATCGTTTTTATCACTTTCTACACGCAGATGCAGGTACTTCTTGAATTGAATCCAGCAAATCTCACAAAAAACAAAGCAGACCTTTCCAGACAAGTCTTCTGTTGTCAACCTGTCACTCTTATCTGTTGGTTAGTCCTTATTTAAAATGCCGTTTTTCTGCGTGAGGAAAAAACAAAGATATCTGCAACCACATTAGCTGTCAGAAAAACGTGCCCTTTAAGGGCATGCAGGAACCCACAAAAAAAAAACACTGAACTTAAATAATTCATGAATGAATCAATGTTATTTAATCGAATTCTTCTCCTTTGCTTAAACTGCATCTTTGACAGCTTGTCAAGGAAGTCTTGAGTAGTTTCAATCGATTTTATTTTCACTGCAACTGTTACATTTCTGATGGCACTTGATTCCAAGATCTTGAGATATAGCAAAGAATCAGGGCCTCTCTTCTGAAGGGTCTCTGCTTACCTCTCTGGGGCAATGTACCCTTTTGTGTGTGTGAGTTTTGGCAGGGCAGCGCATACAGTACGTCTTCATGCCTTTGCAGCCCTTAACAATGAAAGAATGTTGTGCCAAGGTTTACAAGTGATCTTCAATGTGACTGATTTGTAGGCATTTCAATAAGAGGCACACTTTGCATGTTTATTCTTTAGCCTTTCTTCCTGGGTCAAAAAGGGAACAATGCAGATGAGCCATTGAATTTCTAGGTTACATCACAGTGACACAGCAGTGGTCCAGAGTCCCATCCAGTGGGAATGGGAGTCATGTACATAATAAGAGCATGAAAACGGGTGCAAATAAGAGGCAGCCATTCAGCCCATCTTACCCATTTGGTAGTTAACTAGCTAGGTTAACTACCTAGGTTAACTACCAAATGGGCAAGCTTCTTCCAACAGCTTCTTAAAATTAAAAAAAAAATTAAAAAGTTCAGATCTGTACTACCTGGGAGGGAAAGCTGTTCCAAACACTAAAGACACTGCTGCCTATTTTCTGTCCTGAATTAAGTCTCTTTCAAATGGTGACCTAGTGACTTTGTTTCACTACTGACTAAGAAACAGTCCCCTGGATTTCACCCCTTTGAATCTTTATTTTCTTTACATTAATCAAATCTCTTCTCAATCTCCTTTGTCCTAGACAGAATAGACGTAGCTCTCTTAACTTGTCAGGTAATGACTGTCCTCTAGAGCAAGAAACAGTCTTCCTGCTCTTCACTGATCTAAGGCTATAATAACTTTTTATGGTGTTATGACAAAAACTGAACTGAGTATTATATACCAGCTCTTATTAGCACACTTCAAGGTATAAGCATAACTTCACCAGATTTAAATCCCCTGTGTTTGCTACATACCCAAGCATTGTGTTTGCTTTTTTTATTGCTCCCCTTTATTTTATTGATGAGGACAAACAATCTACAGACAACACCCAGCACTCTTTTGTGTTGTGACACCGCATGGGGCAGTGCCTTTCCCATGGTCTTATGTAGTTTTTTAAGCTTCCCCTTGCCTAAGATCACAGGCATCTTGACAGCACATTAGCAATCACGGTGAAGGATCAGCCACACATCTTGCTGCAGACAGGATAAATGGAACGCTGGGCTGGGAAAGAGATGGTGGTGACCAGCAGAATTCAAGGATGCGCTTTGTAGGATTGACCAGCCTTTAGCCCAGAAGAGGCTTAATCTGTCTCTCGTCTGAATGTTTGCAAACTGGTATTTTTTCTCCAGCATGGCCTGTTTATTTTACCCCCAGAGTCCTACAGGAAGGGCCTATTGTTCCCCTGCATGGGCTGTTTATTTTCCCCAGAGTCCTGCTGGAAGAAGCCTCTTTTTGACCACAGGGCCAGTATCAGGCCAGTACTGAAACAAAGTGATAGAAAAAAGATAAACAGACACAAAGAGATAACAAAGAGTTGAAGCAAGGGATCTGGCAAGCAAAGTATACAAGCAGGTAAAACAGAGTCAAAAACAAAACAAGGTCAGAAATACTAGAGCTAGAGCTAGAGAAGAAACGCAGAGAAGCACCTAGAAACACGATACCAGAGCCCCAAGCTTAGTCTAGGTGGACCTTACATAACCTGAACCACCCAATTCAGGTCATGATGGTTTTAAATTGCCTAAAGTGATACACGTCACTGTCTGATTATGAATCTATGGCAACCAGCAAAATAGACAGGGGAAAAAGGCAGGGCTGGTTGCTGCGACAATGTTAGTTTACTTCACAGTACTTCACTGGGGCAGAGTATGACAATTTCATCTTAAAACTTGTGTGTGCGGTATGTCTAAGCTCGGGCCCTGTCTAGTACTTGTTCCCCTTTTGTGGACCACCCCACGCAACATCACAGTATGTATCCTCCTAAATGTTCCTTCTACTAGTGTGGATCACTTTGCACTCAGAGTTGATCAAGAGCAATGTTTATTAAGTTTCATTCCAAAGCTGTACAAAGTACAGTAGCTGTACATTCATATAGTTATAAAAAAAGATGCTTCTGAAGGTAAGTGTTGCAGGCCAGCTAAAATGATGTACAGTATGTAATTACAGCTGACCTTACACTAGAGGCTGCTATGTGATCTGTAGATTTCTTGTAGGTAGCCACACCAGAAGGGAATTTGATAGTAGTTATGATAATTAAAGAGATTTGCATGGTGTTTTTGAAAGCTTGTGTGGTTGTTAAAATTGATGAAGAGGGAACTGCCGGTTTCTCCCCTTTCTGCCTGAGCTTCAGCCCTGACACTTGGAGTTTGTGCCAATGTCATTCTCAGGAGTGGTTTTGGTGGTACTGAAGTCTTCAGGGACATGGTAGAAGGATTGGATGGCCGCATCAGAACATTCATTACCAGAAGAGATGGAGGAGGTTGGGGAGAGGCACAACCCAATCCCACAGTGCCTTAGGATCCTGAGCTTGGCTTATTGTGACTGTCCAGTTTGGAGAGAAAAGAAAGTCAAAGGATGTGTTAAGCAATCCTTGAGCAGGGACTCCTGGATTCTGTGGGGACCAAGTAGCTGAACTTTAGGATTTCTGTATTCTCAATTCAATTAAAATTAAGTTTGTTTGGAAAGTGAGTACATGGTTCTTGGAATATGGGATGTTTTTGAGAGCCGACTTTATGGGCTCAAAAAGCATAAAACGAAGCCTCTTGGACTTGACATTTTATTAGCCTCATGTGTTTTTGTGTATGCAGACTCTTGGGGATTTCCTGGTAAAGCAGGTTCTAACATGGTAAGCTCATGCTTCAGCACTTTATCAAAATCAGATTAGAAAAAATGTTTTCTTGTCTAAGGTGGCACTACTAGGTTTAGTAATGGCTGTTCGAAACCTTACCCAAGATCAACCAAGATTACCAAGAACCTTACCATCTCCCTTGTTGGTCAATCGCCTACAGGATCTTCCAATGACTTAGTTACATCTGCACATTTTGTCCCCACTTGTTTGTATGCGACGTGAGATATCTAACAAGTTATTTGATTTAGTATTTGCAGATTCAAACATGAGGAGGATGTTCACAGAGCGCAAATGGAAAAAGTGCAAGTTATTGTTTTTAGGAAATACAGTGTGCTTTCTTAATGCTGTTTGGTCATGTTCCTGCAATTGTTAAACTCCTTGAAGTTCAGTAATAATACTGGTTCTTAGCAAAATGTGTTTTTTTCCATTCCTAGAAGCAGGTGTGTGCATTTGTGGTTAGAGAAACAAAAGCTATAGCTGACCAATGACCAAGACCTAGAGAAAGGTACGTTTCCTACATCAGGCTGTGGGTGGGGTCAAATGTTCATCAGCTTTAAGAAAATGTCTCTACTGCTTTGAATGGACGTACATCCATTTTCTATCAGCTTTATCCCTATCCCATCAAGCCACTGTTGCAAGGCAGGGTACATTCCAGACAAGATGCCAGTCCATCACAGGGCAGACTGACACAAGCACACACTCATACCAATTTTCCCAGAAGCCAATTAACCTACTGTACCAGTATGTATTTGGAGCATGCAGAGGAAACCCACACAGACACAAGAAGAACATGTAAAATCCAGGCAGGCAGCATACCTGTTCTGGAACTGAACTGGGATGTCCCGGGCTCCCACTGTGCCACCCATATATTAAAAATCTGGTTAGAGGTTATTCTGCCAGAAAGCAAAATTCTTTTAAGGGAGACACATCACCCTCACACACCTAGGAAAAAATCAATATTCCCTTCAAACACAATACTCAGGATGACAACAATGAAAAAAAATATTGCACGCAAGACTGAAACCTTTCGTCTTTTTTGTACCATATAAGATTATAAGCATTCATTATTATTTATTAATTTCACCTTCTGACTTGAACTGAGAGTGTCAAATCTCCAACAGAACTCATATGAAAAGGAAGGCATATGAGTTGTACAGTAGTCAGGCTATTTTTGCCTAACTGTTTCTCGCCCGGTATTAACTGACATTTTCCTCAAAGCTGAACATGATCTGGGTCTTGTCAAACAGGAGCCCAGAAATCCTAGCCTTAAGCTCCATGCAATGTATGAAGCCATTGCTGGATATAGTTGACATTTGGTACTGCAGGCTGCCTGCCAAGGACTAAACTCTTCCTTTCACACTGTGCTGTCGTTTGCCCCTAATCAGAAAACCTCCTATCCCTTAATGTTGAGTCTTATTGGAGATTCCGAGGAGTTAACCTCATTTCAGAGTCAATTGTTAAATTATCAATGCACCTTAACACACCTCTTTCAGCTCAGCCTTGCGGCAGATTGAAAGAATTGTTATTCAGGCCAAGAGTACTCTTATTCAGCAAGATTCAAGGACCGCTGGCCTTGCTAAAGCCAATCTGTCCAACTTTGATTAGAGAGGAGATTATTTTTTAAAATTGGCAAATCGCTTTCCTCTACTAACACGCATACCTAAATAAAATGTACAAGCGGAAACTCTTTAAAACAAATTGAGCACAGAAAGATCTACTGACTGGGAGAGATCAGGTGATTGTCTATAGACATTTTTTTCAGAGATAATTATCTTATATCAGACAAGAACTGTTTCTAGGCATAAACACATCTTTTCAGGCTGAATCCAAACAGTTCCAGCCAACATAAAACCTCTTATACAGTTTTAGTATGCAGATTTGCAAATATTGCCATGCTATGAAACAAAGAAAGGCAGAGCTTGTTTGCTTTAAGCACAAATGGCCCAGCTCCTAAGGGGGTGGAGTGGTCAGTGTAATGCAGCAGCACATACAGTAGCAGTGAGTCAGATCCCAGGCTGGGATCTATCTTTGGACCCCTGGTGTCACTGAGGCACCAGTCCCTTTCTCTCACCCTTTACCTTGATTTGCACGTGTTTCATCTGCAAAGACCCTGTTTATGATTATTTTCTTACATTCTAACTGTGACACAAAGAAAAAAAGAACAATTTGCAGATCCGGACGGACAATGTTAAAACTGGGCTGGTTATTGTATCTTTAGCATGCTTCTAAAATTAGAATAACCATAATAATCTGATCACCTTATCTTGATAACAAAAAAAGTGGAGAGGCAAATGTTTCAAATAATTATAGTTGCTGCCTGCCTTTTCTCTTCGAAGAATGTGTGCTGAATCCCTGTTTATTTACAGTATGCTCTCAGATTTAGCTCATTGGAGGATGTAATGATAGCGCTTGCTGTGTGTGGTGATAGTTTCAGTGTTTCCATGCCGTGGAGACTAAGCTGTTCTTTTATCAGTCTGTCTCAGGTGACTTGTGCAGTGGGGGACAGAGGCATGTGGGGTGGGGCAGTTTATTTGGGGCCTTGACCTTTCATTGGTACAGTATGCAAAAGCTATCAAATCAAAACAAAACAGCAATTTTGTAGAAATAGAGTATATAATATTTTTAATTTCAGTTGAGCCAGACTAGTACCTCAGCTGCAGTAATTTAACGTAGAACAATGGCAGTTTTGACGGAGACTCGATATCTTGTAAGAGGCAGGCAAAGGCAACTCAGACTGACTTTAAACGGCAGGCAGCCAGAGGGTTAATTTGAGAGCTGCAAGGAGCCCAGAGGGTTAATAGCAGCCATATCACCCTGCAACTCACAATTGGCAACCCACTGAAGCTAAGCAGGTGTGAGCCTGGTCAGTACCTGGATGGGAGACCTCCTGGGAAAAACTAAGGTTGCTGCTGGAAGAGGTGTTAGTGGGGCCAGCAGGGGGTGCTCACCCTGCGGCTCATGTGGGTCCTAATGCCCCAGTGTAGTGACGGGGACACTATACTGTAAACAGGCACCGTCCTTCGGATGAGACGTAAAACTGAGGTCCTGACTCTCTGTGGTCATTAAAAATCCCAGGGTGTTTCTCGAAAAGAGTAGGGGTGTACCCCGGCATCCTGGCCAAATTTCCCCATTGGCCTTTATCAATCATGGCCTCCTAACAATCCTCCTCTATTTATTGGCTACATCACTCTGCTCTCCTCCCCACTGATCGCTGATGTGTGGTGAGCGTTCTGGTGCACTATGGCTGCCGTCGCATCATCCAGGTGGATGCTGCACATTGGTGGTGGTGGAGGGGAGTCCCCATTACCTGTAAAGCGCTTTGAGTGGAGTGTCCAGAAAAGCGCTATATAAGTGTAAGCAATTATTATTATTATTATTATTAATGCCAGAGCTGCAGGTGCAGCAGGGAGCCCAGAGGATTAATGTCAGAGCTGTGGGTGCAGTGGGGAGCCCAGAGGGTTAATGTGAGAGCTGCAGGTGCAGCAGAGCGCCCAGAGGGTTAATGTGATAGCTGCAGGTGCAGCAGGGAGCCCAGAGGGTTAATGTCAGAGCTGTGGGTGCAGTGGGGAGCCCAGAGGGTTAATGTGAGAGCTGCAGGTGCAGCAGAGCGCCCAGAGGGTTAATGTGATAGCTGCAGGTGCAGCAGGGAGCCCAGAGGGTTAATGCCAGAGCTGCGGGTGCAAAAGGGAGCCCAGAGGGTTAATGCCAGAGCTGTGGGCACAGTGGGGAGCCCAGAGGGTTAATGTGAGAGCTGCAGGTGCAGCAGAGCACCCAGAGGGTTAATGTGAGAGCTGCAGGTGCAAAAGGGAGCCCAGAGGGTTAATGTGCAAAAATAATTACTCTGGATCCTCAGACAAACCATTCAATCTCTTCATTATTTGCTAAGTGCCAATCAAAGCAGCCAAATAAAGAAAATAGCTTGTAATTTCTCTCTTGTCCTTTCTTTTTTTTGCAGTATTTTAAAAGCAGGTTATCAGTGGGGAAAGTCAGTGGGACAATTGTCCTTGCAATCAGATAGCATTCACTCTTTACAAAATGTTTGCTTTTCTTTCTGTCGTTTTCCTCGGGAGATTTTCAAACATAACTTCCTCAATGACACTCAACAGAACAATCCGAAGAAACCTGTAGAACAGGCAAACTGAACTGAAAGCAAGACATTCTGGGCAGATAGAGGTGTGGAAGGGGAAAAAAAAAACAGGAACCTGACCATAAACAGTAAAAGAGCTCCAAAGTTCACTTCCACACCTTGTGTGCCTCTCAGCACAGATCAGAGATGCCACAAGTCCTTCTGTTTGCGGTGTACAAACTAAATCTGAATCAGGAAAAAAGTAAACTACATTTTGGTATTTTGGAATTCTCGGTTGTCTAATGGGAATATATCATTTTAATTTTAAAATCTGGTTTCCATTTTAATTTTTTCATTGGCTTGAGGGCTTTTGGCTTCCTCAAACCACCAGTTCTGCTGTTTCAGTAATGATGGGGTCTTTTTTTCTCTGCTTTGAAACTATGGGGCTTATTCTGGCCTTCATTCCACTCTTGTTCTGCCCTGGTAAGTTATTTTTGTACAATTTTTTCTTCATTTAAGACATTAAGGGGAAAGGCTGTGTTACCAAATGATTCTTCGCGGACTAGTATCTTCACTGAGGTATTTAACATTCAGTATAGCTAAAGGTTAGGTTTCACGTGAAACTCACCTGGTGTTTAATCACATCTACTGTATATATCAAACATCTAACTTGCTTTATTGTGTAATATTTCTTAGCTTTATGTCATGTTAAAAAGCAATCTGTTGGTTTTAATTTCAAATAAAAATGTATACTTTTGAATAAATGTTATTAATAGCAACGTTATTTTATTCAGATTTTGGTTTTGTCCTGAAGATGGCAAACCTTGTATATAACAATTGAACATGTTCATGATGTAAAAAATAGATTTAAGCAATAATAGTATGATAAGAATTTAACTTTATTAAAACAGCTCTCAAACAATACCCTCTTTGGCAATGTGAGGAGATTATCCTGAATAAAGGTGTCCTTGTTATTGAATGAACCACTGTTTAAGTGTAGTTTTTTATTAATTGCTTTGGATTTGAGATTGTGACAATATGATACACTTTGTACAATCTTTTTGAAACTGCTCTTGAGTTGCACATTCAGCAAAGTGAGGTCATTAAAGACTGTGCTGTTCTGGCATGTGAACATAGCTCAAAGCCAAGCTCTTGGCCTGCCCTCAGGTCAAGACCTGTCCAGATGTCCATGATCTGTCTTGTTCAAGAGGACTGTTTGTGTCTTAGCAACATCAGAAAATGGAATCACAATTACACAGCCTTGGTGTGTCTGCTTGACAGTTTAAACAAGCTTGGCCAGGTTTCAACACAGGAATGCTGGGCCAAGCTTGTTTCAAGGAAAAGCAGCTGTCATTTCTGGTTAAAAAAAAGAATGTTTTACGAATAGTGGACTCTTCCAATTAAAGCTTGATACAGCAGCTTGTCAATGTATCACTTGTTAAATACAGGGCATAGCGCAAATGTGTACTAAACAGAAGCCGGTCTGAATTAAAATGTATGAATTTTAGCTTTTTGACAAAAATTGGAATTACCCATTTTTGATTATGCAGACTAAGTTTCATGGAACTAAAAGAAACATACAACAACTCTGAGAAGTTTTATATTTTTCTGTGTATTTCTTAGGTCTTTTAGCATCAGAAAATTCATCACAGCAGACAGCATATTTTGATTCCCGAAATTTCCGCAATATCCTGCGCTGGGAAAGATTCGGTGGCCCAGATGAAATCGTCTTCTACAGTGTGCAGTATAATATGTAAGTTGAACATCCAGTTGCCTTGAAGTCTCCCTGTTAAAATAGTGGTGTTTAAATGTCTAGAGTCAGGCTCTTCAAAGCTGAACTACATAAATCTGTCCTTGCAAGAGTCCAGGACTTTTAAAGCCATTTATGTAGAGTCTGAAACACAGATGTTGTTTCTGGAATCTGTAAAGCTGCACTTTAAAACACAGGTGGACAATAGACCTTGAACAGTCTGGTGTTAGGAGTTAAAAGCTGCAGAATCTTTGTTTCACTTTATGAAATTATTACTAGGAAGGCATATTTTGAAGTGATAAAATAACTGCAAATTTGCTGATTGTGTAGGAGACATTTTAAAGACCTATTTTCCAATTTGAACAAAACTGTGTTCTAAGTATTGTATAACTAGCAAAATTGTCCTTGTCTTGTCTAGGGGGTCTTTTTCTAAAGTTTAGAGGAGAATCTGAAATATAAATTCCCCGAAATAATAGTGATAAGCTCACTGATAATACAGGGCTCCTCTGCTTTGTCTTCCTGAGGTCTTACTGTCTCAAATGTTCTGAATGACCTCCTTTCAAGCAATTGTCCGCTTTAAAGCTTCACTCCCAGTATCCAAGGGAAACTTTTTTTTCACCTCATAATATTGAACTTGGAGTTTTATATTTCATGAGATATACTGATATTGTAGCACGTGTTGTTGTAGCCCGGTTGATGTTACCAGTTTTATCTTGCTTTTCTATTGATTAATTAAAGCTTGATCATGATTTAGGCTGGTGTCAACCGCTCAGTCAAATTAGTTTTGCCATCTATCAGGGCTGCCAGAGAGTGAGCCTCTGTGAATTTGTCACGCCAGGGCCACTTGTTTCCTGCTGCAAGACCTGTGCAGCCCTGTTTTCAAATCTGATTCATTTGGAATCAGGATTCTTGTGACGTGGCCACAGGCAAGAAGTTTGTTTTTGCTGGGATTCTGTGCCTGAGCTGAATGTGTGCTGGGTTACTGGTCTGTGTTTTTTCTGTAACTTTCTTGAAACCAAGGAAGCGATACCCAATCATGCTAATGATGATACCTGTTCCCATCTCCCATCCTATACAGTATATTAATAATCCACTATTGACAAGTATAAATCCGCAGGGTTCTTTAGAAGCTAGATAGCTTTTTCAAACAAATCTATTATGAAAATTGCGCACTGTGGAGGAACTAATGCAGGCACATATAACTGAGACCCTAGCAGATATCTACTGCAAAATGGCAGTACAAACCAGAAGGGGCTAGTTTTTCCAAGTTTTTCCAAGTATCTTCTTTTTTATACTTTTTCTGCTCCAAGTATCTGCTATTTTATACTGTACTTTATACCTGTTGAACATCAGAGGTGTTTGTGTTCAGAGCAGTGAACTATTGTCATCCAAGAAAGCGTTTTCTCATTGTACCCATACTTTATATTGAACCCATATAAACTTACATTGTTCCATCGTGCACAGTTTTCACAATACAGTGTTATTTTCAGCTATTCCCATACTGTTACTAATAAATGTTTCAGGGACAGCTGATTTACATGAACAACAATAAACCTTTGTTGTATTAAGGAGAAATAGTAGTTCCTAAACGACAGACCTTGGCTTTGTCAGGTGGAAGGTGTTTTTAATCAGATAAGCATTTCTTTGGAATAAACAGGCTATCCAAAATGCAAAAATATTGCTCCATCCTGCAACATACTTTAAAACAGTAAGGGTGACCAAACAAAGAGCTAAATACAGAGTTAAAGGGGAAATAATCAGCTTAGGTGAGTGTGAGGTTATTTTTTTAACAACAAGTACTTTTCTTTTTCACATATGTATTTAACTGATGTCAGTCCTGTCTTACAAAATATTAAAAGACAGAGGCTCACATGAAAAACAGAGAACAAGACAAAACCACAAGGAGGAACGATCTTTACCCTAAACTGTGTATCAGAACACCAGGAGACCAACAGCTTTGCAAGAGTGAGATTCTAATTATGCTCATTCACTAAAACCCTTTATTCCTTTATTGGCTGCTAGTGGCTGTGAGAGACTACTTTATTGGCTGTGAGAGAAGCAGAGTTTGATATTACTCACATGCTCTGCTCTTAATTGTTAATCTTTCTCGTGGAATTCTGACTACATACGAAGACTATTCAAATGCTTGTTGTTAATGATAACTTGAAGGCAGAGGGAAAATCCTAGCAGCAAAAATGCAGTTACTTCCTTCTGTTTTATTTTTTGCAAGTGGAGTTCTGTCTGTTAAAAGTCTGGCATGATTAGTCTAGGAAAGCACCTAGATTTAAAGGATCTCACAGAGTGGTATCCAGTATTTTTACCTTTGAATATGGGCTCAGCTTGTTATACTTTTAAAGCTGCGTACACTTTACATACTCATTGCAGAATTGAATGCTTCAGTTTATTTGTTTGACATGCCAAAGGTATGGCTCAACTGAAAGTAAATGTAATTAACTGGGGAAGAGAATAATTTCTGCATTGGGGACAGGTCTAAACACTCTCTGATTTCACAGCTGTAGACAAGAACATTATCAAAACCATTATCAAACCTCAGCGTAAATGTCATTTTCAAAGCCACTTCCAATTCCCAATTCCAAGCCAATTAGAGATATGTGGCATTGGGCTAAGGCTGTGTCCCAGTATTCACATTTGGCTGTTGCACCCTTCATATGCATGTTATCTGTGGTCCTGGAGGAAGGGCTTAGTGTGAGTTTTGGGACATGGCATAAGACCGTGAGGAAACCAAGAATGAGAGGAATTGTAGAAATAATGTAGCATGACTAAGACCTAATGCTGTAACAATTCCTGCATTCTGATGTTAATCAGGGATTTTGTTTTTTATCACTGGCTGGCTCACCACTGTAGCTAAGACACTTCATCAAGAACTTCTTCAAAGCTGTGGTTAAACATGCAGACAATGGAAACAGGTGTAAGTGTTCAGATATTGTGGAACCAGGAACAGAAAATCTTTCCCCTTTTAAAAAAACCCCAAAGAGACACATACTGGAGAAGCAACACAATCTGCGCATTAATGCTGTATTGCAAGTTGTCTGAAACATTTAGTCTTAACTGTTTTACTTTAAAGCTTCACTTTAGTTATAGTATTTTTTCCATAGGCAAAAAAGAAGAATGTGCTCTTTAGAACGATGCAACACTTAATGTTTAAAAATGAATCTCATGATAACACCTTACAAACATCACAGCTCCTGGACTCCTGCCAGGAATCCTTGTGTATTCCAGTGAAGGTTTTGCAAATGGGGTCACTTTATAGTTTTGTGCTAATGCAGAACAGCTGCAGCCCTGTCTCCCCAGTTGTATTCCTGAGTGATGCATGTGAAAAGTGGATCTTCATGCAGGATGAGGAGTGAATGTTAAGTGTAAATAATAAGAATCCGCATCAGCCTGGTATGTTTCGCTTTAATGCATTTACAGTACGTGGCATGCGAATTGTGTATTTTAAGATTGATTTATAAAATGAATGTGTGAAGCTCAGTCCTGTGGGTGTGATCTGTATGCTTTTTTTAAACACGCAGCCTTTCACAAGGAATAAAAGTGATATGTAATTACATGTATATAATTAAATCATTTGTCAATGGCCATGAGGCGTTTGAGAGATGTGTAACATGAACTTCAGTGGAAATCCTGTATCAAGCAGCATCATACGAAGCCAAATCAGGGCAAAATGACTGGATCAGTTATTTATAAGCTTTTCCTGCTGTCAGTCACAAAATGCAGTGATATGTAAGAACATAACAAAGCTTACAATTAAGAGACTCAGGCTGTGCATTCAGATGATAGCACCACAAGGAACCACAATGCATCTACTATCTAGCAGTTTCCTAAAGAAATGAGATTTAGCAGTATGACTAGTGTCTCTCAAGCTTGTTGATCTTAATGAAAGCACATGAATTTATTTTGTGGGGCTTTTTAGGAGTTTCATTATGTGGATCAAGTCCCCATGTAATTTTCTCTGATCCAGTCTTACAAATAATTGAACTGTACCAGAAGCTTTATCAATATCATTGTGCGTTTTTCTTGTTACCATTCCTAAACAACAATTGAACTTCAATCTATCTATAACACTGCACGGAAGTGCCTTTAAAATTGAGAATAGGAGGTACATCCTTACACAAAGGATGGTGGGAGAATGGAACAAGCTACCCAGCCATGTTGTTGAAGCTGATACCCTTGTTTCTATCAGGAAACAGCTGGATGAGATCCTTGGTCCAATCAGGCCAGATAAGCTGAATAGCCTCCTATCACTTGTAACACTCCTTATATTCTTAGATTCTCATGATGTAAGTGATTATTTGAGGTTAATCTTTGAATGCTTAATTAGGTTTTTAATTCTGGTGAATTGGCACTAACAACTATCTCTTTCTCATGTGAGGCATCTGCGGTTGTAATAAAGAAATATAATCTACAGTACCAGGAGACTGGCATTCTAAACAATTGCTGAATTATATAAAATATATAGTCCCCAAAAACACATAGTGTGGAGTAATAGGAACAAAATAAACCTCAACTCAATACAAGGAATGACAATTATAAGAAATAATTATAATATATTGGGCTCAATGTTCACTGTTAGAAGACACCATTAAGACTTTTGTTTTTAGAATTACTGTACATACTGTATGAATGTGGCTTTAAAACTAAGGATGTACAAGTTCCTTCGAAGTAGTTTTCTGTAAACACAAGAGGCCGATAAAGAAGACAGTTCTTTAACATTTCTGCTTTTATGAGCTAAACCATCACACAGGCAGAATGCAAGAATGCACTTATTTTAATTGGCTTCCCATGAAATGAACACTGTGCTCAGCCTTCCCAAATGCCCACAATACCTAATGGTAAGTTCTTTTTATTTTCCTCACGCTACACCCTTAAATGGCTCACAATAATGAGGGCATTAGGTTTTCTAAATAGAGGTAGCTATGCAAATAAAAAACAATCTCATTCTAGTCTTGTTTACTGACCATGGCATTTAATTGAACTGAAATGTCAGTGCTTGAATTGCCCACTGTTGCTGTCCTTGGAAAATGTCAGGGTGGTGTAAAGATCTGTCACTTGGCAAATTTGAAGTACGTTTGATATTATTACCTGCTTTTTATTTTAGTTTAAAAGGAAGAGGAACAAACATGAAAATATTTAAGTTTAAGATGGATAATTCACCTCCCTTAAACTCTGATGCCCAACCTAAGTAAAAAGCCTATAGTTATCCTATCATACTGCAACATGAATCATGCTTTATGATCCAATTTGTTTGAAAATGACCCTCCATTCTTGTTGTTTGTTACTGCCTTCAAACAACTTTTAAAAAATGGTTTTTTACTGATTCATCTGTGGTGTACAACTGTCACTTGAGACTTTACATAGTGGGACCAGTATCCTGATAGAAGATATATTGTACCAAAACTATTGAGACAGCAAAGTTATTTTATTAATAAATAATAGGCTTTAGAATAGACAAGACTGGCTGCGGCAAAACAACTCTAATGATTACACTGAGTGTTTGGTGAGCACAACGGGTCACATACTTAATGCAGTTATTACCTCAATTTAAATATACTAAACATGTGTCCCAGATCATATAGTCACTAGAAATCACAGGAATGAAGAAAGTACAATATATTTTGGTTCTATGATCAAATGTGTGCATGGATTACCATACTGGTCTTGCCATTTGTACTAATCTCATGAATCCAAATGCAAATGTTATGCAAAAATAACAGTTTTGACTTTACTGTGGCCATTCAAAACCTCCAGCTCTGGCTCCACGCTCTCATTTTAGAGCGCTGTCACATTTTAAAACATTTTTATCTTTTAGCAACATTTGTTTTCTGGAAGCGATTGAAAAAGTGAAATTCTGGCCTAGCTTTTATTTTATTACATTTCTTAAACATACTGTAAGTGCCTGCAGAAGAAGTCTTGTGAATTTTGCACTGGGGCGAAAAGCTTTCAAAGTCACCCTGCAAGTGTTCGGTCATTGTGGTATATGGCCTCAATTATCTTGGTGAAAAAAAGGTACTTTCTTCCCAATTGTGATGACTGCATTCCAAATTTAAAGGGAACCGGTGGATTCAGCTTTGACCTCTAAAGCCAGATTTGTGCAAGATATATTACGCTTCAGGGTGGCATGGTGGCATAGTGGTTAGCATTGATGTCTCGCAGTGCTGAGGTCCTGGGTTTGATTCTGTATCTGGGGTGCAAACTGCAAAGACTTTGTACATTCTTCCTGTGTTTGTGTAGCTTTCCTCCGGGTGCTCCGGTTTCCTCCCACTGTCTAAAGACATACTGGTAAATTGGCCCTGGTATCCCGTCCAAGGTGTACCGTGTCTTGTGCCCACTACTTACCAGGATAGGGTCAGGCTCCTGTGCAACCCCGAAATGGAAGAAGTGGTTAGAAGAATTAAAGGATATTGTCTTTCTTACAGGACCATGTCGTTTGCCGCAAGACTTTATTTTTTCGGCGGCTCGCTTTACTTTGGTTAAGTTCAGATTCAAGTGCTCTAATCCTACACAAGGAAATACTCCACCCATTTGTTCCTACAATATTCATTTTCTCCTGTTACATAACTTTTTTTGGGCCGAGGTAAAACTCCAGACAGGGGGAACAGAATTGACAAGGGACTTTGCTCCCTCTGCTCCAGAGAGATGGTTTAATCCTTGTCTCAAGTACAATTAGAAATTCTTCTTTGAGGTAAACTAAGCACATCCCTATTTTTTTCTGTACATATTTTTTTTAATACTCGAGTACTGATGAAATGAACATTTCATGGAATTACATGTATAAGGACTTTGGAGAAGTATAGTTCAGATTTTTAATATCTTTCACATGAACTGTTGTTATTATTTTCCAGATATGGAACACCTTGGCGTGATAAAATTGAATGCCAGAATATCACTGTGTTGTTCTGTGACCTCACTTATGAAACAAATATATACGATGAATATTACCACGCCAGAGTGAATGTGGGAGGCAAAGAGATTTCTAAGACCCTTCGGTTTCATCCCAAGGGAGACAGTAAGTAATCACTTTTCTTTTATTCAGTATTCCAGAGTACAGAAAGGAGTTGGTTTATCTGCCCTGAGGTGAAAACTGAACCTGAAGACGATGGTGTACTAAACACAAATACGATACTACAGTGCTGCAGTCTTCTGAGCATTTGTTGTTGTTTTTTGTGATTCTTTGTCCAATGCGATCGTTTTAAACAAGTGTCTAATTTCTGGAAAGAAATAACCAAGAAGAATAGTGGAGAAAGCCCTGCAGCACAGCCTATTTGTATGCTTTCTGTAAAGTATATTGTATTTGTGAACATGGGATGTCTTGGAAATCTGGACAGAAAGAGGCTGTGTGTGGTGTTTGCATGTTCTTCAAAAGTTCACGTGGGTTGTGTCTGGACAGGTTTGGTTCCTATAAATGGGACCCCCAAGACTCAATCCCTTATTCCCACATGGAAGGTGGCTAGTCAACTCCTCCCTATTACACTGCCTGACCAGAGTCTCTCCAGTGCTCCTCTGCCCAGTATTTGGAACAGACTACACAGTTACACAGATATCAGCATAGACAGAGTTAAACTAAAATGTTGTTGACTGCAGATTTGAAAGTGCACCTGCAGCACTTTATGCACCTGGATATTAATCAGGATTTTCTTTCTGAACACTGTATTATTTTGTATTAAGCACCTCAATGGGAAAATTACTGTTGCTGAAGTGCTTGTTTTTTTCCTGGGTCAAAACTTCCTTTATTTGGCGCACATGTGAAGATATTCTGGGAAATTTCCTGGAAAAAGTCCAGAGAAAGCTCAGTAGCCTTGCAAAAGGGTGTTTAATATAAAATATTAAATGACAGAATAACAGTATGTCAATAATAACAATACAACACATGTAGTTAACATTTGTTACAGGAGACCTAGACAAAAAACAGAACTGACAGGCACATTTTCCAAATTCCAGTAGACTTTAATGTACAGTGCATCGACTGAGTCATTAGCATTACATAGAAATGGCTGGGATTTTCTTTCTCCTAGCTTGGGCCTCAGTCTACAATGTAGTTTATCCACACATATTAACTAAATTAGCTAAAGCCCGGATTACCGTAAAAACACTCTCAATCTATTATTGACATGCTGCTAGTGAAGCATTTACGCATTATATTTTGTCATTTTAAGTGGAATTGTAACTCCAGGTTGACCCCTTCCCAAATCAAACATTGTTCACTTCCTTCTAGGGAAAAATGAGCAGACTCCTTCCTTGTGCAGATCTCCCCCTTTTCTACTAACACTGTCTTGATCTTTGACACCAAAGCATAAGAGTTTCTATTGCAATCCTGTTCTTTTTCTGCTCGCTTGAAAACCTTTTTTTCAATCAGGGTCTTCAACACCTCTCAGCCCTCACATCTCTGGCAGCTGTCAATACCTTGCCAAGAAGTGCCTCTCTCCTTTGTGTGCTGCCACCTGCCACCACGTCATTCCTGTTCTTTGGAAGCAGGTTACTTCACCTTTGGGTCTGGCAAACAGGCTGCCCAGACAACCTGCTTGTCCGGAACCTGTGCCCCACCTCATTAAGACATTCATTATATCATCTTCTCAAGCTGTACTTTAGGGCTGTGATGCCCACAGGCCTATTAGGGTACAAATAACCCTTATTAATGAAGCTTGAACACATGGTACCTCCCAGGGGATCCCATTTTGTTTAGGGACACATCTTCATAACAACCACGGGCACCTGTACCTCAACAGCAGCCAGTTTTGATCTCTTGTTCCTTCCCTGCTTGAGTCTGCACGTAGAGTGACTCATATGACCCTCTGTCTTACTCGTGAGTGTGGCTTATTCCCTTAGAGGTTGTGCAATTAAGTCTTTTCCCTCCTCTGGAATTCCAGTCATTCTGCTAAATTTCTGGCATTTGAAAGCCCAGGTGTGTCTAATTCAAAACCTGCTTTAGTTGTTCACTATGCCATTAGCAGTCTCTCATGGCCTCCCTGTGACCATGGACGTCTTCTCTCACTCGATTACTGTTACACAGAAACCTCAACTCACCCTCTCATCGGAACTTGCCGACCTGTTTCAAGACGGTGGCTGACACTTTGTACTCAGTGGGAACTCAGTGGAAATATTTTAATTCTGGTCTCTGTGAGACTGGGAGCAAAAGCCTTTTCATTTTCATGGGCTGGTTACGAAGAAAGCTTCGAAGACAATGAAGATTTCTGAAAACAATGATTTTATTGGCTTAGCTTTGCTGCTGTCTGAAAGGATTGATTTAGAGCAGAAGTTCTCAACCTTTTCTATTCCATAGCATAATGACATAAATTTAAACGTTTTGTAGCACATTGCCTCGTTCTCTTTATATGCATACACCTCACTGGCCTGAGCACATTTTTAATAATATTATTTTAAAATCTCAGTGACTGATCTGATTTTGTTTTCAAACTACTCGGATGAATTTTCCTGCCAAGAGTTGTTGACTATAAAACACAGCTTACGTCACGCTTAGAAGTCTTCAGTTTTTCTTTCTTGCATCCATCAAACTCTCACCACACACAGTCCTCACGTGTGCAGTCGTCTGTATTGTGTGTATACACCAAACATGCACCGCGACACTTTGATCGGCACTGTCACACAGTGGTTAGCATTGCTGTCTCTCAGCTCTGGGTTCCTGGGTTCCTACATTAATTGTCTTCTCGAAAATTGAACCTGGTGTGAGTGTGTGTGTGTGTTTGTGTGTGCCCTGTGATGGACTGCCGTCCCATCCAGGGTATATCCTGTCTTGCCCTCTTTGCTTGCCGAAACTCCGGCTCTGTCACAAACCTGATTTGGATGGAGCGGTCAGAAAATAGATGGATGGGTTTATTTTTTTTGTTGTTGTTTATTTTTCTCACAAATAAACTTTACCAAAACCCCATGATGCAACTATTAGTGCCGAAAGTACACCACACCTCCTGAGAAACATTAACTTTAAGGATTAGTCAGAAAGTGTGACTCTAGGCACACCCTTAGTAACTGTTTTGCCAGCCTCCATTTTTTTTAAGCTTGACTCACTTATGCTTTAGGAAACACAAAAAGTTAATGTATGTGAAATAGTGTGTTATTTAAATAATTATTTTGTCACGTGTTCATATGTGAAAGAGTTTGCTGTATGAACTTAAATGTGTTTAAGCATTAGTATATTGACTGTTTGGTCTTTTACGCTGTCTGAAAGCTTTGTGTTCTTTTTTTTTTTAACAATGCAGCTCTCCTGGGACCCCCTGAAGTGCACGTGTCTTCCACCAGTTCATCAATCATTTTGAAAGTGATACCTCCATCAATCCCAGTCAATAACACATTGAACGAGAAACATGACAGTTTTACATATCTAGTCAATATCACACACCCGCCATCTGCAAAACGAGTAAGTCACAGAGATTTTGCTGTCTTCTCGCAGAAGCCAAATTGGAATCGGAGATTTTCATTCGAACAATAGTTTGAGTTTTTGTGCTTGTCTCTTCCCAGTCAGTGTATACTGTACGTTACAGAAATCAAGTTATAACTCAATCTGAATTTATACGATGCAGCACTATAATTATGAATTCTAACTGCAGGGAAATAAAAGCCTGTAATATCACACTTACAGTCGCAGAAGAGAAATATTAGTGGGATCTGCATGATAATAGGAAAGATCTGGCCAACGTACAAGATGTTGGCTGTAGAGCGGCTCTGAAGTGATCTGAAGTGACCGTTCTTCAGAGAGCAGGAATAGCTCTGTAGTCTCTGTAGTCCACAACCCAAGCCTGACTCAAGCCTGGGTTTTGTCACCTGCCCGCTGTGCAACCAGAACCTGAGTGGTCTGAGTTTGCAGTTTGTCACTGAGCGCTGCATCTGTTGCTCTGTTCAAAGCTGGCTCTGCTGTGACTTCCCCATGCATGATTCTAAGTAAGGAAGGCAGGTGCCCCATCTCTCCTGTGTGCCAATTCTACATCTGTGTGTGCTTTGATGGATGGGGTTAAGAACATCAACGCTCTGAGTGAGAAGAGCATGTCTTGCACAAATCAAACTGTGCATAATAACCGCCATTATTTAAACAACCCTGAATTATTTTGCAGGCTTTTATGAAGAAGGTGGAGAACATGTCCACACTGAAAGCTGTTAAACTGTGGAAGCCCAACATTTAACTTTCTGAACTTGTTTTTATACACGCACACACAGGAAGAATACACAATAACAGATGTTAAATGCAATTTATGTGCTTTGAGTAATTAACATTTATCTTTGTTAAAATGTTTTCTAGGTACTGGAGCAAAGCTCTGAGCAATTTAAGATTGAGTTTCTCAAAAATGACACTGAATACTGTGGATCTGTGACATACAGTCGCTTCAACAAAATGCACAGTGAATCCTCTCCATTCTGTACAAAAACTTTAAGAGGTAATGAAAGATTTCAAAATCACTTCAGAAAGTGAATATTAAATAACAGAAAAGCCTTTTTACGGAATTATGATGAATTTTCAAATCTATATACTGTACGTTACATGATTAAGTTGTATGTCATTTCAGAATGTTCCTACATCTGAATCATTTTATGTTGTTAGATATTAGATAAAACAGCAAAGTGAAACCTTGTTATGTGTGATAAAAGTGCTTCTTCAAAACCTGAACTAAATATTGGGGAACATTGCTTTATGACATTATTTAAAACAATTTTAAGTACTCTTACTGACGGTCAGAGCTGTGGTTAATTAGTTACTTATGGATCGAAGAATATCATGCTGTTAGCATGATTTCTGTTAATATGAAATTACCTGACTGGTAATAGTAAGCACCTGTGAAGCTCACTATGTTATTGCAGAAACATATTTTATTAGCATATAAATCATAGAGCTCGATTCACATAAACTACCTCAAATGCACAGAGGTGTTTTCACTTCAGATTGGAATGTTTTTATCCCATTGTCACCATCTGATACTGAACACAAGAGTTTGCTCTTTTTTTCACTTTTTTTTGCATTTTTAAGTGCCAGTTCTAAAATGTCTCCAGAGTGTGACCATTTAGAAATTATTCTCAAATTCTTGCAGCTACCCCTGTGACACCTACAGTCATTTACTGTACTGTATGTCTGGCATTTAAATTTTAAGTGATTCCTGTATTTCTGATACAAAGCCCAGCAAGCAAATCAGCATTTAAAATAAATAGATTGACCTGAAATTTATAGAGTCATTTACTAAGAATTAAAGACGTGTTGTGTGGCAAAAACCTTTACTAAACATCTCTTTCCTTAATTTGCTTCAGATAAAAAGCCCAGGGAACCTATCCATAAACCTAAATATTAACCTGCATCACTACTCTTGTTACTGCTAGAGTAACAGGTCTGAGTTTAAATTGAGAATACTAGGGTGACCAACAGTTCACATACTGTATGACATTAGCTTGTTTTAGAGGATCTAACTCTCTCTCAGAGCTGCCCCTAAGATGTTGGTCCAGACATGAATCCCTGCCATTGCTGCTGTTGATGGTTTTGCATCAGACCATTCCGGTCTGTTTGTGATTCTGTGCTGGAAAGAAACACGTCAGCACTGCTGCACTGAGAGTTGTGTTTGGGTTTCAATGAGTAACTCCACATCAAACTGTGGAAGGTGTTGTTTGAAAAGTTGCCAAGGATTTTAAAATGACTCTGATACACAATTAGCCGTATTTGACATTTTATTTCAAGATGACAAGAGCATAAGAACATAGAAAAGTTTACAAATGAGAGGAGACCCATCTGCCTCTTTTTAAGTCCTAAAGATGGAAGGTTTGAACTCTGTGTGCATAGGTCTTGTTATAAATAAATAGACATTTTAAAGCAGCACAAAGGCCCAATGCTACAGTATGTACTTTGCACAAAGCTTAAAGGAAGAAAACAGACGGTTTCATGTCACTTTATTGTTATGAAAGACATCATACTCCTTTTGAAAAATTGCTGGCAGAATATTATAACTTGCTCTGCAACTTTCGTTATTGATCGTTGTCAAAATAAGTGCCCATTAGTCATCTGACAGACCCTCCAAATAGCGCTTGGTGTGCTGGGAGCACTTTCAAGTAAAGACGTGCATTATGCATCTCTTTTTCTTCGTTTGCCTCAGATAAAAAGCTAAATGGAAATGTAAAATCAAAATACCGGTATATTGAATTACATAAAATATTTAGACAAAAACAATTGAAATGCAAAGTTGTTATCAACAATTCCTTGCAATTATAGCTGGGCAGTAATAGAATTAAAATGTAAAATTGAAAATGATGTATTATTACACATTGTATGTTATGTTTATGGGATAAATGAGTTCATTGTGATTAGATGCAGATGGATCAGTGGTGTGGTGCTTCTTAGGTTAATTCCTTACTGTGACATTGTCTGTGTGGAGCCTTCACTCTTCTGAAGGCATCCAGGGTAGGTGATGTGTCTTTGTTTGAGCCCTGTACTCCCTGAAAGATAGATAGCTGTTGCTGCAATTTACTGTCACAGGTTTAACATTTTAATCAATAGTATGAGTGGACCTCATAGTGAGAGAGGTACTTTACGTTTAGAAAAGAATGTAAGTATACTGTAGCACTAGATTACCCATGAATTTGCAGTCCCTACTAATTTTCTAAGATTTCAAATTTTCTCAATCTTTCCTTGATTCTAAAAAACAAAACAAATGTGTCTACTTTAATGGCAAAATGGATATTTACAATATCTTAAAATTAAACATTCTTTAAGTATATATTGCTGTTAGGCATTTGTCCACCCCCCTGCTCCCCCACCCAGCCTCTAACAATACAGGAATAATCTTCAGTTTGCAGAGTCACCGATTCAGAATGCACTTCAACACTGAAAGGATTCTCATCACCAGCGTGACAAAGAAGATTATTTTATTGTTCTTCCAGGGATTTCCTGAGAGTGTGCGTGTAAGAGAATGCTTCCTTGAGGCTGAGAGTGATTGCTCAATCTCTTGCGCCATATTGCATTCCTGAAATATACACAACAGCTTCTGGCTGTCACAATGGACCCATCCCTAGATGCTAATAAAGTTACAGAATGTTTAACTATGACTAAAGCAGTCGTAAAGCACAGGAGAGGACAACGCTCCTTTCACTCTGGATATACTCAGGGCAGTGCAGTATTTCTACGGTGTTATCAAGGTAAAAGGTAAAAACTGAACATACAGTACTGTGCCAAGGTGCTGTGATAAAGGGAATGTGGTTTGTCTTCATGGTGTGAGAATGAATCTTAGTGAGAACTTGATGCTGCTGAGAAGAGTGCCATTCTTTCCCAGTGGTGATTGGTTTTGACCTGGATGGATGGAAATGACAGCGATTGTGTATGAATGCAGCTGACAGCTCTCTTTCCCCCTTTTTTTTCCTTCCAGAAAGTACCAGCACATGGTCCCCCATCTTTTTCTTGCCCATCGTCCTGAGTATGGGTGTGATCATCGCCATAGTTGCTGTTCTTTCTTGGCAGTACGTGAGGAGGAAAGGAAGCCTGCCAAATTCTTTGGTAAGATTCAGGAACGTTGGAAAGAAGGCTCAAGGAAGTGAATTTGGCCCCATCTCTATTAAGCTGATCAAGAACATCGAACTGCTAGAAACTAGTAGTTCAATGGTTCCTACCACATACCTCAATATTGGCCTGGAGAGCATTACTAGGTATTAAAGGGCCTCATTATTAAGACCAGAGATTTCATATGGTCAGGTGAGGGGATTTTCCTTTGTGATATGTACTGTATATTCAGAAACCGGGGTCAATTTAGTGATTTAGTTTGGTTACAGACCGCAGGTATACACTCAACATCTTAAAAAAAAACAGGCAAGCTTTGTTCCTTCCAGTCTCTGGAAGGAATAAAAAGGAACACACCAAAGTGATACGACAGTAGATGCAAATCAGCAGGTAAGAGTTGTTACTGGGTAACCAAACACCATGTGTCATGTTATTATGCAAATACAATTCTCTATTTCTTCATTTTCCTTTCAGAAAGAAAGCCTGAATGAAAGGTAGTTTCCATTATTCTAGGGTTCTTTAACAAAAGGAGTATAATAATGCTTAAATAATTACACAATACTTAATACAGCCATCGCTGGATTAAAACAGAATTCTATGAATATGTACCACAACTTCAGAACAACATTTTGTAGTACTTGAGAAAATCTAAAATTATACCTGCTAAAGAGCAGGAAGTATTCTGCTACTATACTTTAGCTACTATAGAAGGTTCAGGTTTAGTCAGTACAGGTGTGTCTTGTGAAAATGCATTACTAAATGCTTATTTCTGGGGTTGGCATGAGACTTTTCAGGAAAGTGTTCAGAGAAAGGTTTTTCTATGCACATACAACAGCAGCTAAAAATAAAAAGCAGTTTTGTAACAGTTTGTTTGTCTGTTTTAGAACTTGTCCAAATGTGCTCTGTTCTTCTCTCCTTCCTGTGTTTAATTTTGTTGTTCAGCTTGTTGTTCTCTCTTGCATTAAAACGTATTCAGTTACACTGCTGAATAATAATGCCTACCTGTTTTACAACTTAGTGTTTTACCATTCTCTGTTAATATAGGCTTTTACTCGCAATGACTGTTTTTAGATTTGTCTTTGTGTTTCAAAAAAGAAGTCTCCCAATGCAATTTGTGGACAGAAAATGCTCCCTCCCCTTTGTCATAATTTAATCTGAAAAAAAAACACTGCAGATAAATTCTGGTGTTTTGAGTGCTTTTAAAATAAATTACAGTGGTTTAAGAGGATAATTACTGGGCTTGTATTATAGCATGTTTTAAGACTCCTTTTCCACCTATTTAATCTCTTCCTTTTAAATGCCAAAATCTGTCACTTCTGCTTTCGAGCCATCACTGCTAAGAGCTGTTTGTAACTGTAGATGGAAAGTAAGGTCCATAACTCATGTTTTTCTGATTGTTCTTAGCTTATAACCAGGAAGAGCAATTAAAGCAATACATATCAATATCATTTCTATTTAGAAAATCAAATATAGCCTATTTTATATTAATAATAAGAAGAATCACATTATTGTGCCTTACAAACATAGAGGGGTGAACAAAGCAAACTAAAACATATGAAGGAAATGGACTTCAGAAATAAATCTAAAAGAACATACATTTTAATATGTTTTAATAAAAGACATTTCTTGTTTGAGACGTTTCTTTGTTCCCTTGCTATTGAGGTAACAGGACTTTGTTATCCCGCAAGCTCGATTCCTTTTCTCTAAGTATTCTCTCTTGTCTTCTTTTATTTCAACAGAAACTGCCAGGCAAACTCCCCACTCCAGCTCTTTGGTTGTCAGAATCCCATGGATTCGTCCAAGAATTTGAAATCAATCCGTGCCAGCTGTTCATGGTTAAACAGGCTGACACTAAACCTCCAAACAGCTGGGCGTCTCTGCCAGTGGCACAGGGGAACCCTAACCCCTACCCTCCTCAAGAGTCCTGGGAAACAAAGCCGCCTGGATGCTCCCCATTGTACATGTCCCAGAACCGTGAGCCTCCAAGAAACCTTGACAGCACACGATCCTCAACCACCAGTTACGGGCTAGTTGTTGACCTGAAGCCAGATCTCGCCACAAAGGAGAACATGAGCATCAGGGACTTGAGGATCTGCGCTAATCCTGCTGAAAAATCTGAACTGAATCACTGTGCTGTCCCAGATGGCAACCAAGGTGAAGAGAAGAGACCTGTTTACTTCAAGAACAATGAAAGAGAGTGTCTTCCGGCGCACAGAACGCAGGCGTCAGAGCCATCCATCAGCTACCAAGCCGGGCCACTCATTCTCCCTGCAATGAGAGTGGGAGGCATCCTGACGCTGCCTTCATTATTTCTCAGTCTGACCCAGGATGACCAGGAGGTGGACACCAGTTTTGGTGGCCAGAGCTGCAGGGAAGACAGGCCACTGCTGTTAGACCTTAGAATCGACAGTGAGGACTCTTGGATAGAGCCAGTGGCATCAGAAGAGGAGGGGGAGAAGAAATACCTCCCTGTGCAGTTCCCTGCACCTTGCACTCAAGAACAGACTCTGTGTTGCTACCTTCCACCCATCCATAGTCAAACAGCAGGGCAAACGCCAGCGGTGTCTAACTGCAGCTCAGGTTACAAGCAGAACTGGACCCCCCAGCAAACACAATCCTTACCCTCATCGCAGCTGGAAAGGCCTGAAAAAGATGATTTCACAATACCTTCTTTCATAAAAACTGAAACAAGGGAAGGAGGGGACTTTCTCAAAAACTGGTGCATACAAATTCATGAAGGAAAAGACTAACCTGTTTGGCAGCTTTTATTTTTTTACTTTGATCTTTCTTTGATCCCATCAATTCACACATTTCACTCTAGAGGGCGTAATCTAAAGAAAATTTTCTGTGGTCTCACACGGTTTCCATTTTTGCCCGTAAACAAGCATCATCACGCAGCTAAGAAAGAAGATGATATCTGAGAATCAACAAGTAAAGCTTTGCTCTGAAATTAGGTTGCTGCTTTTAGTTTTCATAAAAACAGTGACCCCCACAATGACATAGTCCAAACACTATTGAGCAAAAGATGAAGGTTTCAATGCAGTACACATGACTATGCAGCATGCATTAACATTCTGGTTACGTTTCCAAGCATAACCCAGGCATCACAGTCCTTCACGGAGAGTCAAAATGAAATAGCACCCAGGCATGCCCTGATTAGCATGAGCTGCCTTAACTCAAAGATCCTGTACAATACAAGCGAAATGCCAAGCACAGCACAAAGTAGACACAAATGCACCCAAATCTGCCAGCTTGGTGTGTATCAAAATCACATCCACTTACCATTAGTAGGAAAACCAGACCACCCCAGTATCTGTCCCGGTGTTCATTTTGACAGAGAAGGCTCTGTCTATGCCAGTAAGGAAATGTGGGCATTATGCTTGTGTCTAATGTGTGTTATCTTTTCAAACTTTACAGCAGCTATTTTGCACATTCAGTTTATTTTTTTGTACTGGTAAAACATTATAATAAGTTATTTTGTGTGCTTAGTATTTTTTAGAAATGTGTGTAATTGAAGGAGACAAGGAATAAAAGATGGAGAGCTAGGATAGTTCATGCGACTAATGCATAGTTTGGAAGAGCTGGACCACTAAAGCATTCTATGGTACACCCCTGGCAGACCTCCCCTGGAAAGATTCCTTTTGCTTAGCAGTTTCATCCATTTGACACTTAGGTGAAATTGTATATATAGGATGGTTCAGTGTGAAAGACCAAATCCTGTCTGGGCCAGAGGAGGACAGCAGGCTGGAGATTGTAGCCTTCAACTGCATGTTATTCTAGCAGTAAACCTGATCTGTACGAGAGGAACCACAGGGATAGACGTGGTGTCTGTGCTTGGCTGAGGAGCCAATGGCGTGATTCTACCATCAGTAGGGTTGACAGTTTAATGCCAGTCAGAATCTCCCCTAAAAGGTTTTGGCATTTAGTAGTGTAATAGTAAAGATAAAAGAGGGAAAGCTGAACGATGCAAAATTCTCATACCAATGCAAATTTCTTTCCTTCTTTCCTTGTTCTTGAACCCCAATGAACGGAAATTGCTTTAAAGGCAGGACACTGCCCACCTAAAAAGTTGCCAGTTGGCCACATTTCATCCCTTCAAGCCTATTCTGTTCTTTGTGGGTAAATGTGTGGAGATTAGATTAAATGAAGTTAGAACAGTTTTCAGGAAGGGTTGTTCAGAAATGTTTATGAAGTTGTCAAGAAGCTTTGGGGTTGACCACCTGGCAGTACTGTAGGATGAGAAAGCTGAGACCCTCCTGCAGAGTGAGGAGTTACCCATGAGGCAGCAGCCAAGGTGGAGAAGCACTGGAGGAGGGGTGCAGAAAGACCAATGGGAGGAAGGGAGGTTTTTACTGTGGTATTTCCATCTTTCCAGGAAGTGATACTATGGAGAATTAGTAGTTAATTCCAGAGAAGAGAATTAACTTTTGGTGGCTCTCATCACCCCAGGGATTTCATTAAATATCCATAGAAATGTCTAGATTTTTGAGTGTTGTTAGTACAGTTTTAACTAGGGCTTGCAAACCCCAGAATGAATCGAGCTTCTCCGCAATCATCCTGCTTTTCATCCGGGCAGAGAGAGGCCGTCCCGTACTGGGAAAGTCAACAAGCCTGGCACACACTTGTGAGGTCATAGAAATTGATAAACCTTGTGTGCTAAGAGAGATTACAGCAGAGGACAAAAAGGGTGGGGTTTGTGATATTGGAGAAGGGTAAAGTACATAAGTGACAAATCGCAGGTAGCAAAAGTGATTTTTAAAGAGAAAGCAAAGAGTAGCAGGAAAAGACTTAAACCTTCTGAAATTTTATTTTATATATTTATTATATTAAATATTACTATTTTTATACTTCCTGTTAATTGACATACATGTATATTGTTTGGGATATCAAGAAAATAAATGAATCAATATGTCTCATTTTTAAGGCAAGACCATGTGCACTCTCAGGAATCTGGAGTGTCAGTGTCATCAGTCTAATTGGGGCCAACATTCCTTATCTTATCAATTGCTGGCCAGGTAGCCAGACAGGTTTAGGGATATACAGTATGGAAGAAACCAGACCATTCATTTTTGGGAGGTCAGTCAGTAGATCTTTTTGGCACAGTACAGCAACACGGCCCGTCACCAGTACAGTATAAATAACACTCCACACATTCACTCTTTGTCTCAGATGAAAACCCAGCAAAGTGATTAAGCTCCTACTGTACCTTTACAGGCCTTTACAGGCCTGGCTACAGAAACCTAATCTTAGTCAAAAGGACTAATCCCCTGTTAGGGCATTTTAAAGGAAAATGCCCTGTTGTCAAATACAGGTAATATTTATTTTGTTCTTGTGGTGTTGCCCAGGCAAAATAAATCTCTCTCTCGCATTTTGATGCACTAGCTGGTATAGTGAGAAAACCTCATACTTATCTAGTATCTGTTTTGCCCTGAGTAGGGTTTTTATTTTATAACAGATGTGCCTTTTTACTCCATGGTTTCTCTGTGTCATTTGCCTTTTTAAGATCTGTACTGGTTCTGTGGAAAACTGGACCCAGGTCCTCACAGGTTTTGTAAATAATCGTCAAAAATTGCTGTAGACAGTTACTGTTTGTGTTTTTCTGTTTATAACTGTAAATAAATATTTGCTGTATTTTTATATTCTCTGCCTTATTCATTACTTTACGACCGCCAGGAAGAACAAAGAAACCTGGTGCCACATGTGTTATCAATTCATATCCCCTGCCCATGTGGGGAGATGTAATTATTAACTTTTACCATTTATTTGCAAGGTAAGCTAGTTTCAGGACCTAATTTTTATTGTTTAATTTTAGCTTCATTTGTTAGATTTGTTTACACGTTCCTGGTTATTCCTCTCTATTTTAACTTCAGTTTATAATTATTCCATCTTCACTCTGCATATTCCAATAATGATTCTTAATGCTTTTACGGAATAATGCAAACCTCTATGGAAACTCTGAAATTGATTATTAAATCGTATTTTTAATTAATTTGCATGAGTTGAATAATGGTCTTCCTGTAACAGAATAATTGAATGTTAAATACCCTGTAATTTAACATGTGCTTTCTTGTAATAAAAAAGTCATCAAATGAAGTAAGTGAGCAGATATAACTATACTCTTCCAAGTCCCACAGCAGAGAAGGTTACTCATTTACAGTTTCATATGAAATGAAATGCTTCTCCCTTTGTGTATGTGTGAAGATTTTTATTTTGTCTTAATTTATATATGTCTCCATTCTGAATTTAAAAAATCGTTAAAACATTCCAGTGGAACAAGCTCCCATTTCAAAATGCTGTATTATTCCTAGAAAAGCACATATTTAATGTGGCAAAGAAAAATAAGGAATGAGGTACTCAGATTGTTAATAATGCCACTTATTTAATATGACATTCAAAAACACACCTTAAAATGTGGGGAAACAAAAAACAAATTCAATTGAATAAATTGAACATGATAAAATTAAATATTCGGATATTTTATTAATTTAGGTCATGATTTAAAAACAAAAGCTGGATCCGTTTTTTAATGGCCATGGTAAGAGAGATCCTCTGTTATGTTTTTTATATATACAGTGTAGACAATACTTCAAGTCAAGGGCAAAGCTCAAATATTAAATCTAATGCATATAATTGTAAATACTATATTGAGGATGTCATGGTAGCGCAGTGACAGCATTGTTGCTGTGCAGTGCCTAGGCCTGGGTTGAATTCCTGAGGTACTGTCTGCATGGAGCTTGCAAGTTCTCCCTGTGTTTATGTGGGTTTTTTTCCAGGTGCTTCAGTTTCCTCCCACAGTCCACAGACACACTCGCAGAGTAATTGGCTTCTGTAAAATTGGCCATAGTGTTAATGTGTGTCTGTATTTGAGTCTGTGTCTGCCCTGTCTCGCACCTGTTGTTTGCTGGGATAGGCTCATGCTCTCCCACAAACCTGATTTGGACACAGCAGTGAGAAGATGGATGGATTGTGTCATGTCTAAAATATTATGGTACATACAGTACAAGTCAATTGTGAATAATTCAGGGATCTATGATTTAAGTGCACATTTGCTTAAAAATAAAACAACGTAAGAGAAGAAACGTTAGAAATGACAAGAGATTGGTCGAATGGTTTTTAAATGTGTGTTTTTTTTTGCAGTTTGGCAATGTCAACCAGAAAATTCTTGAAGGAACGCAGGAAAGCAACTACAACAGCATAACTGCAAAGTTTGCTCAGAGGCAAAGAGTTGTGGGAGTATGGAATTAGAATCTTTCAAGCAGTGGTTGGATAAGAGACGTAGATCAATTAAGTACCAAACAAGCTAGACAGGATGTGCGGCTCCCTTCATTTGTACGGCTTCATTTGTAACCACTCTTATCTTCTCATTTTCATTGCTAAAAAGCTATATTATATTAGGTTTCAGTGAAAAAAAAAACTAAAATGGAGGAAACTAAGCTGATATTTCCCTTCTATGGCTAGGCGATCCAAGAGTTTAAAATAAAAAGCTTGATAGCAGGTGGTTCCTTGTGTTCAAGTCCTATTTTGTAACAGAGCAGCTCGCTGAATCACCCTTTCCTGTAAAATAAACTCCTCTGTCATTATAACATGGCTACTATGACAGTTTTGCTAATATGTAGTTATCCAGCTATCTCCTTTAGGACAAAAGTCACTACAAATCAACTAATTATGAAATTCATCATTTCAATACAGCAATACAATAATCATAACCCTGCATAATAATTTAGATATTTTTGAGAATCAATGGGTGTGTTTGTTCTGTCAGATATGTAGTGCTAACAGGAGCATTTTACTCCAAGATACATAAAACACTGAAACATATCAAAAGATAATTTTTTAAAGTATATTGTGTTAGAACTGTGTTAGCATATTAAATGCTATTGATCTAGGTAATATAACCATGTCTAGTCTGTTTTGAGTAGGTCACCTTGAGGACTGATTTTTTTTTCAGATGGTATCCTGTGCAATTTTTTCCTCTTTTCTTTCTTTCTCAGACTCCTTTGTGTCACTCTCAGAAAAGGCTAGCTCTTTGTTTATAAGCACAGGGATATTGCTGGCAGGCGAGGAGGGATGTAAGTTATTTCACTGCTATATCTTACTTCCACAACTTGTCAAAAAGAACTTGCAGAGATACATAAAAGCAACTTATTTACAAAAGTGCCTGAGGAGGCTTTAGTGACGCCAATAGCAGAAGCGCCATGTTATTTTCACAGCAGGTATTGACACTTAAACCCATCATCAATATGCCAAACGCTTTTCAGATGGGGGTGATCAGACAAGAATAATATAAACAACCTTGCATAGCGTAAGTGTCATTTTTCGCATCCAATAATGTAGAAGTATCTGCATTCTTTTATCTCAAGATAAAAGAAAAGATCGTAAAATAGTGGGAAAACCATTTCAAACATTTTCAAACAGCGCTAAAATCTTCAGTGACTGTTTTCCCAAACTACTTCAAATGTTAGCTCAAGCATTTTCAGAGCAATGGCGATAAAGTTAGTGTTACAGGCTGCTGGATGTACAGATGTATTAATTATACTATGCACAGCAGATGCTAAATGTTTTTGCTTTGCTGCCTTTGGTGAAGTTCTTATAAACTCCACAGTGGATGCAGATTTTTAAAAAGCTTTTTAAAACTGTTAAAAATAAAAAGCTATCAAGCTTTATCACACCTAGTCTTAGAAGAAAAATTTCAGACATTTTTTTTATTTAAACCAACAAGGGTTTTTACTGTTCTCACACTATACATACAGTATTATTTTGCTTTCTATTTATAAATGTGCTTTCAAAGATTTGTCATGGGATGCTTGTCTGTATATGGAACAGCATGCAAGAGTGTTTATTCCTCAAGAATCTATTCCTTTGAGCAGGACCTGCACCAGAAACAGGAAGTCACTGGAGGTGTAGCCATGCAGGTATAATTTGCTCACGATACCGATGTTCTGTGAAAATTCTGGAAACAGTATTTTGTACATGATAAAATTGTGAAATAAAAGATATCAGAGAAATGTGCACTACACTAATACAGCCTCAATGCTACAGAAGCATGCACTACTGTCTCAGGCTGAAAAAGGACTAAGGAAAGATTTCTTAATCAGCTATTTAATGTCACTGAAGCAAAAGAACTTGAACAGTTGATGACCTTTAGTAGATAAATTTAGATAATAGTTTATTTTACCTCGGTTTCTGATATTTTGTCAACCTCATCCTTGACAAAACACCCACATTTTAGTACATTCCACTGTTACTGAAGGGATGAATTTGTTTGTTGTGTCAAGCAGAATATCTGTGAATATTGCCTTCCATTCTCTACTGATTCCATATCTATGTTACCTCAATGTACTGCTGGCTGTACTACTGCTGTAATTTTCCCTAAATTACAGACCTTTGTTTTGGACTCTACCTATACAATTTCACCCTTGATTCCTCTAGGTTCCATTCTTGTGTCTCAATACTCTTTCTGATTTAAAGTCAGATAGTTTCATATAGTTTCTCCTCCCCCTCTTCTATCTTTCCTGTCTGGAACACTGTTGTATCTCCAAGTGTTGCATTTGTCACCATCACTCTGTTAGCCATGTTTCAGCTACAAAAATTACATCACAACTGCCTGCTAATGCAGAAGCTTTCATTTTCTGCAATTTGTTCCTAATGCTCCTGACATTTACGTATAAATGTTAACTCAACAGGTCCTGTGACATTTTGTTTTTTCCTTGGCTTTTTTTATTCCAATACTTGTGTATCTCCGTTTCGGATTTTCTTTGATTTCTTCCCCCTTGCAGTTTAAACATTTTTGAATTTCTGTGTAGGTCCTTCTCTGTAGTTTGATGAAGAAGATCTTGAAACTCACTTACAGTAACATTCAATACTGCTTAACCACTAATCTGGACACAGAATAAAACTTTGTTGGAACTGATCTGGTAAGAGAAACAAGCCTTAATCAGTTACTTACACTGTTACATTTCTGTGAGATTGCAGTATTCTGCCTGTTCTTTACAATTCTTCACATAGGCTGCCTCTTGAAGGTCTAGGAAACAATATCACTGTCAAATTGTTGTGTTGATTAATAAGCCAAAATAAAGAATCAGTGATAAATCATCTACAGGTATGGGATATGGTAATACCAAATCAAATGTGATTAAAGACCTTAAGATTATTATTTTTTCATTAGCTAACATGAAACCTGAAATGTAATCAATCAATACAATAAAAAGTCATTTTTGGTGCCTAGATGTTCAGCAGAAGGTTTCAGGTTCTGGGTAACAACAAAAGTGAAATTTGAAACATTTTCCAGCTAAAACTGTCACCAAGCTACAGGAAATCATATGTCATGACTCATTTTAGACTTTTGTTCTTCCTTGATTTCTTTGGCTTTATGGAACACAGTATCCCTTTTACACCACAGAAATGTGCTTGACCAAGTTTATATAACCTTGAGAAAGACATATTCTTACGTGCTCTGGGATTATTATACTTTATATTACAAAATACTTTATTTTGAATAATGTCTGACTTACAAGCTTAAAAAATGCTTGTAGGCCTAAAGCCTAAAGCTTTGCTTAGTCTCTATTGGTTAAGTTCAGGAAACATTAAACACCTGGAAAGCCTACAGCAGACTGATGTGCTTGTAAGAGTGATAAAACTAGATCTTAAATCGTGACAGAAGTGTATAAAAGTTTACCTTTCCCAGGAATCCCATCTGACACAGTTCAGTAATTCACAGCATAAACGTGGCGAGGAAGGCTTGTCTGTCATTGGTGAAATGAGGTTTATAATGTATCTTTGGAGGATTACAAAGAGAGGTATTTACTAAGGAGGACAGTAATTCACAGAAAGGAGGGGAGACACCTGCCTGTTGAATTTTAATAAAGAAAAGCTGAAGCACTGGGCATTTTAAATGTAAAAGAAAGAGACAACTCCCACTCAACCTTTTTTATTTAAAACGGCATTTCACCAAGGAAAGTGTTCAGTCTACAAATGTCTTGATGAAGGACAATACGCCATCCCCATTTATAGATTATGATACAAAATGTAAGAAATTCAATTCCTGAATCCTGTATCTTCTTCTCTTTCAAGTGCCATTTTCTTTCTGCTTTGATCCTCAAAACAACTGTTCTGCATTTACATTATGCATTAGAACACTGGGACACTTATGTGCCAGGCTCAATTTATAAACCATCCATTACAAACAGAAAAATAAGGTTAGAAAATGTTCTTTCCTTTGATATTTTTAAAATTTGTATCTTTTTAAATTCAGACTTTGAAGGAACACAACTAGAAAATTGTTCTATTTTCCATCTTTTAATCTGCATTTTTAATCTCCAAACACATTTTCCTATCACAGTGGGAGACATGATTACAGTCGCTTTTCAGATAAGTGAAATTCTGCACATCTGCATTATAATTTATTTGCAGTTTCTATTAATTGAGTGATCTTCTCATGCTGAATACCAATTACACTGTGAATAGGTGATTTGATATGGAATACCTCTTCTGCAATACAATTTCTGTGGGACAATACTCCTCATGAAAACAAATTCTGAGTCTCAGGACAGATATGTGGGTGGATGTTGAAACATTTTAGTAAAACTAGTTTTACTGACCTACACACTTTATATGTGGAGTAAGTCATTCAGTCCAAATCAGTTGGTCTTCAGACGTGAATAAATCTGCTCTCTAAGTCATAAGTTACAAAGACAGCATAATGCACAGCTAAGGTGTACTGAAATGGGTGGCTTTGACATAAAGGTACCTGTAACAGCAGAATGATTCATCAGCTAAAATGAATATGGGAATTCTCCCAATCCCCTTGCATTTCCAATTACAGTACTTCTGACTCTATCCTCTAGGCTGGCTCTTGTAAGAATGGGATGTTGCTTTAATTGTGTTCTAATCCTACTTTGCCACTTAGACGTCATTGTCAATCCTTAAGTCCCAGCCTCATACAGCTTCCTACAGTAGGCCAAGCAGATGAAACCCAGCTGTGTGGGATCCAAAGACCCAGGCTGGAAATTTAGAAAATCAGCCATTGGATGCACTGCACTGTGATGGCTTGTTGTCTCATTGAAGAATGACCAGCATTACATCCTTACCCTTGTTATCATACACCATCTTTCATACTGTGAGTTCTGCTCTGCCTATACCAGACTGATTTCTGATCATGCAGCATGTGTAAGAATGTTGGAACATTAGAAAAATGCAAATGAGAGAAATCCATTCTACCTGTCTTGATCACTTGGGTCATCAACATCATGACTGAACAGCTCGTTCAAGTCATTCAGAATCCTTAGTATAATGCAATGCAATTTGTATTCGGTGAAACTGATTTTGGGTTCATTGCTGAGCGTGAAGCACTCAGCTGTGTTCACTTTGCAAGAATTTTTGGTAGTGCATATACTTTATTTGTGTTAAGTTCTTCTTTAATCTTCTTTGTTTGATTATGAGGAGTTTTAACCTGTCAGCATACAATATTCCTTCTTGAATCCTCAATATAGTATTTTGAACTCTGCAGTAGGTGATCCTTGAAATTAAAATAAATAACATATTACATGAGCTTGATTAGATAATTTGGTTTTCTCACTAATTAAATAATTTGGTTTGCCCATTTTTATCTGACAAAAGCTTCATGTGAATGCGTGCTCAATTATACTGGCATGTGGGGAAAAGTGTATAAATAAAGGTGCTCATTAATTAACAGAAAGTCATAGAAGGTTCTTGCTGTAAGCCAAGGGTCATCACAGAAATCATACAAGACTGGATCGCCACTCAAAAGGAAGAGCAAACCTGTCAGGATTGTTAAGTGAGAAGCCCTGCAAAATGAGACACAGCTGGTCTGAATGTGTAATTAGCACTCAGAGGAAGTGAAATTCCACATGAGGAAAAGGGGCTAGTGGGATGGGCTCTGTGTGGAATTGGCCTCTCCTCTGGACTAATTAAGAGACTTATAAGACCAGCTAGGAGGAAGGGTTTTAGTCTGTGTTTAGCCTCCATGTTGGAAGATAAGAGGAGTCAGTGCTGTTGTGTAGAAGTGCTGATCAGTAACAGATGGAGGTGGGTTAGGGATCCTCTAGGAAATGTCACTTATGTATGTACTGAGGGGTGTTGCTGGTGCTGGACAGATGGCTTTTGGGTTGATTGTTTGCCAGTCTTGATGGGGTGTCCTCCTGTTTTGTGAAGCTCGGCTAGCTGAGCCATGGCTGATGGGGAAGGTGTTTGCTTCCTGGTATTGCAGTGTGTTTGCCTTCTGCAGTCAGCAGGAGGAATGTCAGTGACCACTTCACTCTTATCACCATGTGGATGGTCTTGGAGTGTGCAGTGAGAGAAACCAGGTGCTGTCACTAATACAGGCTCTGATTTATAGAGCAACATTGCTGGCCAAAGAGATCCTGGTTGCTTTAGTGGAGTAAAGGTTTGTGAATAAATTAGATTCTGGACATTACATTCAATGTAATGGTCTTTCAAGATCAATAAATGGGTAACACGCACTGTGAGATGAATTCAAGTTCCTCATCTGAATTATCCAGTACCTGTTGATCCAGGTGAAGTTGGGTGTTACACCTTTTATTGATTGACATAAAATATGGGTGGTGTGACAATGGGGAAAATCTTAACTAGGAGTCAAACCATGTGAGAAGCTACTGAGAAGATGACCATGTTTGATTTTAAGATCCTGGAGAGCATTTGAAAGACAAGGACATAAGAAGTCTGGTGTTGATGGAGCCTGTTTTTGCAACAACCTTTAACTTCTCCTCCTGCCCCATCCCTGTGTGGGAAGTTAACAGCTGCTCAATAGCAAAAGCTGGTTTAGGAAGGAGCTTGCTAAGAGTGATTTCAAGGCCAAATTTAAGTCTGGAAGTACAAGAACTAAAACCTACTCACAAATAACCGCACAAGACATGATGTGGAATAAGTGAGTAAGCACCTCATAAGAACCCTTTCAGATGAGGGTGGCTGTTCCGATGGCCTCAACATGTTTGAGACTCTCATCCCTTTTGGTAAAGTGCCCCCTTTTTGTTTTTACATGCACTGCCCTGTAGTTTTCACTTCTGGAGGGGGAAAACCTGCACAAAATTGAGCAATGATTGCACTACATCCCACAAGGATACTTATTTTGGTTTAAAGCCTTATTGTATAAGGCTTCCTAGCATGCGGTGTAGCTTTGTCAAAAGGATTAGCTGTCAACTTGCTTGTATTTCAGAGGCAGTATGAACAGCTAGTGCTTTTCTCACAGTCTAGTTAATCTCGGATCAGCTGCCTTCCCTATGCGGCTTCAGGAGCTGCACACTAATAGCCAATCATATTAGAATGGGAACCTTTTTTCTAAGAGTCAGGCTGAATGAAAATTGGAGTAAAGGAGCTCATAATTGAGGAAAAAGAGCAAGGGATCTTGGCCTGGTCCTAGTGATACCATTGGCTCATTTACTTAGTCTACCTACTCATTATGATTGAACTAATTTGCTTCTTTGAAGCTTTTAAATTTTAAGTTAACTTGCTCAATATACTGTAAATACCGATTTACTGTACAGGTAAATCCCTTTTCAGGTCTGAACCTGAGTGTCTCATTAAAATGTAATAGGTAAGCTCTGAGCTGGAAGACAAAGCAGCATAAAAGGAGGTATCGGGGAGCAGAATCACAAGCCCTCTAGACCAGGAATGTGGCTTGGCATCACTGCACGGCACAAGACCTGCCGCTGCTTTCAGTGCATGAAACTATTTGGCAGGAAGGCTTATGCTTTGGATCCTGTGCTGCCTTCCTGCAGCAGCTGGGTTCAACAGACCATTAGCAGTGCTGTTTAGCCTCCCCCTTGTGCTTTACTTAGCCAAATGTCATAGATGAAACATGAGGAGCTCAAGTCCCACAAGTCAGGCCAGCATTGTTGCTGAGGATTTGACATTGGTGGCAGGTGTGGCCTGTAAACATTTTATAAATAAACCTTGCTTAGCTACTGCTTTTGTCCTGTTGTTTTTTGTTTCCAGAATATAGAAACAGTTCTGAAGTAATTTCTTTGCTATGGTTGATTAGCAGAAAGTGCGCGAGCATGACAATCTGGATTTTTTTTTTTGGTCGGTTACTTTCGAAGGTGATTTAAACTAGAAGGCAGCATTGGACTGGGGGAATAAGTTTTGATCTGACTAAGGCATAGAAGTGCTCCTTTGTGGATTGGTGTAGGAGAGCTAGGCTTAAAAACCCAGTTTTGGTAGAGATGAAAAAATTGTAAAGGAAATCTTAATTGCAGTTAAGACAACCTGTCAAAGGCCGGGCAGTTGGAGGGCTCATGCTACCACTACCAAAGAACTTGAGCTTAGTCATCATTCTAATTCTCATTGAGAGCAGCACGTCCAGTTCGATTATTCATTGCACTCTATGTGAGCAATTTTGGGATCAATAGTACTGGAAGCAAACTGCTTCACTATTGTATACTGTAACAGACATTGGAAGGTGGGTGGTGGATGTATACTCTACCTGCAATATTAACAAGCTTCAGCCGAAGTATTCAGGGTAGCAACTGGAAGCCACTCCATTACTTCAGCATTTAGTAAGTAGAAGTATAGTTTTTTTCCCTCACCATAATTTACCCTCTGTAAATGGGGGGGGATATGGAGTGCATATTGAGCACAGCCAGTCTTAACCTGGGCAGTGTCATTTGCCAATTCTAGCCAGGATTCCGCAAGCATAAGGGTCCACTTGGCCAGATGTTATTGAATGTCATGTGACTTTCATTGTGCTTTCCTCTGCTTGCCAAGTAAGAGCAATCCCTGGAGCTTCTGAGACTCTGGGAACTGTCCTCAGGGAGGTGTTGCTCCTGCAGTTGGTGCTGTCCTGCCTCTGTGGATCTCCAGCAAGACGAATGATGAAAAGCTCAGCCCCCCCCACACACACACATCCTCCTAACATCTTGACGTGTATGTGGGGTGATCGGCAGTTGGGATTGTCAAAATAATGGATGCCTTATTTTATTTTTAGGGAAGGACTGGCATTAATAGATTTGGAGCTGTATGTGTTTTCAGTATTTGCGGATTTTGCATGCACTTTTTTCATGCTTAACTCATGATGCAAAAAAATGTTAAAAGGTATGAAATCGGTGTTTTCAGGAGTTAAAGCTCTTGAATGAAACGGAAGACAGGATGACATTTACGATGCTACTGTGACACCTTTCCTGACTATGCAGTTTTCTTTCCATGTCCCTAAAAGTCTTTGTCTCAAGTTGTAGAGTGATTGATTCCCCAGAATACACTGTTATTGGTTTATACGATGACGGGTGTCAGCGCCAGCTCTTGTGATAGTCATGTGATGCCACGCAAGTGGTGGCATCTCCAGCTACAACCAGATAGAGGCAGCTTTATCTTGCATCCTGCTAGAAGTCTACTCCTTGGAGCAGCCAGCAACTGAAAGTACTATCCAGGCTTCCTTGAGAAGCTCCTGTTTTTATTCTCTTCAGCCCTTTGAGCAGTACCATTTCACCAGAAATAGTGCTGTTAATATTTTCTGACATCTTGTCCATTTTATTTTTCAAACTTTTTTCTGCTCTTAATATTTATCCATCATTTCATTCGCAATTTGTGGTGTTAAATATTTTAGGGGATGGCTGTAGTATATTTTTGGTTATGTATTCTCAAATCTGTATTTAATGCTTTCCATAACTGACAAACACTGGTTTCTGAAATAGAAGACAATTTGTTTCCTTCACTTTATCCCAAATATGCTATTGGTCTTGCTTGTTTTTCTGCATATGATTTATGCATCCTACCTCTTTCATGCTGTCTTATTGCCAGGACTGAGGTTTTATTACTTATTAGAATCACAAGTGAGTATCTTGACTCTTCAGTGTCACATGACAGACTGCTGACCTCATTCATAAGAAAATAAGAAAGGGGATCAATGCAAGAGGCTGCTCAATCCATCTTGCTCATTTCTGCTCATATATTCCAGTGCAGGAACAGGCTGGAGATACAGCTGTCATTGCAATGAGTAATGCAAATAGCATGAGGCCTGTGCACATGCATATGAGTTGGCCTGTAGTTATGTTACATTAATCTTCACTGCTTTAGAGTTAATGTAGTACACAGTTGTGCTTTTGTTCAATGGTATAGCCTAATTCTCTAATATTGCTTCACACAGTGTTATGAATATTGATTTCTGTGAAATTTGAAGCCCATGACTGCCAGAATTTTTTAAAAGACTAGTGAACTAGGCAGCTGCCTCAATGTACCTTCTGAATTGTCCTTCGGTGTCAGAAATCTCCTGTCTGCAAAGGTCATGATGACAGGAGTGCAGGAAATTAAGGAAGGCAGTGCCTTATCCCTCAGCACTGTTTTCTTCTTGACAAAAACTGAAATCACATCAGAGGTGGCAGTCTGGTGTGTCTGGTGGAAAGTGCTCTCGAAAGCCCTCTCACTGTTTGGTGCAGCTCATCAGTCACACTTGCAACAGGCCCAAAGATGCATTGTAGTAAGTGAAGCTCAACAGCTTGTTGCTGGTACAGCCTTTTTCCATTTACTTTGTCTCAAATTGAATAAACCCCAAATTCATAAGCGCTAAAAGCAGAGAAACCCTCAAGTTAGCACTGGAGCTTAGTTCAATAAACCAAAGTAAATATTTAAAATGTAGATGTTTTTTAAACTAAGACACGTGCCTCACGTGAAACATGTTTCAAACATTATTTGGCAACTGTAATAGATGTAGAAATACTGCATGAAAGCCTACATCTGCATAGCTCCAGTCTTCCCACAATGAACACTGTTTGTCTAATTCCTGCACATAAACCATAGCAGGAAGGCTGGAAACATTCAAATAAAACTTTAGCTAGTGGCATTTCTGAATTGACAAGACCAATTAATACATTTAAATGTTTTATTGCACTTCTAGATGAGGAACGTGATTTCCTTTACAATTTGATGGCACGTTTCTTATTAAAGATGGCTTATGGAGTAGTCATTTTCTTAGAATAAGCTAGAGAAACTTCAAAAACATTTGCCTCTCTGTAAAGAAGACCTGCTGTTCAGTTTGAAGCCTTTCTGCCAAGATCTCTTTTCCTCTATTGTCTGTTCAGCTGCCAATGAAGTGTGGTGCTGTGAGTCTAACTGGGCTGTAACAGAGGGGAGTCTATATTTACTGCCTTGGGAAGGACACCATTGTGTGAGCCACATTCTCAGGCTGAAGGGCACAGTGTGTCATCAGCTGGGAGAACTAACCAGCTCTGTCCTCTCTTTTGCTCCTCAAGGTGCTCAAATCCCCTGTGTGTTGGAAGAGTCGTTTCTCTGCGACTGGCTTGTTGCAGCAACATCCTTGAGTGATTTGCCTAATTATTAGGTAAGGTTTTGTTTCAGAAAAATGGGGTTTGTCAAACGGGTGTCACCAGTGGGGGCAGATAGTGAAATGAAAAAAATCTAGATGAAATATAGAATTGAGAAGCTACCTGTCCCCAAATATCAGTTTTTTGTTACTGTTACTGTACGTCTTTGTGTTATTTGTTTGCTAGTATGTTTATTAAACTGGGATCCACCTTGAATTGTTCAAGAGCTTCATGTAATTTATTTGGGTGTTATCTATTTTTAGTGATGTATCTTTGTGTTCTTGAATGTAGAGCAATCTATTTTTCTTGCCTATATGTAATATGTACAGTTTCAAATGTACATAGTGGCTTATTTCTCAGTGATACCTCTTATTATTGTTTTAGCTAGTGGTAGTTTTTTTTTTACTTTGTACCATAAACTTGTTAGTTTTTTTTTTTTACCTTTTGTACTTGTAAATAAGACCCAATAGTTGTGACTGAAGGTGAAAATACTGAATATACATTTTTAGGATTAAACTATTTTTTTGGTTTAAATTAGTTCGGAGTTGACAGAAATAGATACTGAACTTACACTGTCTTAATGGAATTGCATTAATTTAATTTATTCCCTTTGGGTTCTCAGTTATCTGCAGGGAGCACAGATATGAGACATTAAATGTAACTGGATTAGATGGACTCATCCATCAAAGTTATCCTTCAAGGAGTGAAGCTTTCTGTAAAGCTACATAAGACTACAGGTCGAAATGTCTCATTATCTGATTTAAGATGATATTTCCCAAAAGCTTGTTAAAGAAGGTTTAAAATAAATTCAGAAAAGGTTTCATTCTACTGTACTGCCCTCTTGAGAATCTATTACGAAATTAAAGGGATATCATTAACAACATACTGTAGTCTGACATTGTTCATTTTAGTCCAATTAAACTTCACAACAAGTCATTGCAATAATCTAAGAGCGAGAGCTTTTGAATAATAGACCTGAACTGATTAGCTGCTAGGTCAATGGCCCACAAAGAATTATAGCCATATTTAATTTAATGGGTCTTTAAATTGTTAAATATATTTAATGCTCCTCTTTATTTTTCGATTTGCATTAATATTTTATGCTATGTTCGGCGTAAATAAGGCATATAAATGTCTTTCTTTATTTCCATTTCAAGAGTTGCCTCAGAATGGCAACAAAGACGCTGATACATCACACACAGGAGGAGCAGAGTGATCAGATGTTTCACGGCCTCCAAACATCCTCCACAACCACCAAGAAAAAATTCAAGTCGAGGTAATTAAGCCTGTCCATCTAAGTGGAGTCTTTTTTTTTTATTTGAACATTCCACGGTCCTTTATGAGGGAGAAGCACATAATGTTAAGATTAACATAATGTTCCTGCTCTCTTCACCAAAAACATTTCTGAATCCTAGCCACTTCCAATCAAGAAATAAGTCGGCACTAAATACTGTTAGGCCCCTACTGAGACAGCCAGGTGTCTGGATTTGACCTGTTACAGTATGTCTGAATGGTTTACAAGTCCGTGAGGCAGCAATGAAAAAGCTATCAAGTCCAGTTTTAAGATTATTAATTAGTACAGAAATCATGACAGGGCAAGGCCAGGCTAATATATTGATACAATCTGCGCGATAGTGTGGGGTAACCAGCTGAATAGGTTAACTATCAGGAGGAGCCTGGAGGTGGGGTGTGTATTAGAAAAAAAGTGAACTAAAGTGAGGTGTTGCTGAGCTGAGTGGATAAAGCAAACTCACAGTTAATAGCTCCCACATTCATTAAAAATACAAGGTTCTGAATGTTTCCATGCCCTCATTGTGAATATTTCAGCATGCAAAGAAGGCAAGAAAATGATTTGACTTTGGCCTAGGCTAATTAAGGAAAACATTTCAGTTTAGTCTGTGGAGGAGGTAGTGGCCCTATCATATCTATGACAGGAACAGATGTCAGTGGTGAAAACAAACTTTTGAAGCAGAGAAAAAAGGCATTCCTTAAGAATTCTGAATTACCATATGTCCAACCTGATAACAGATCATTCCAAACAAGGTACTCAATATTTCTCATTTTGTGGGAGAACTCTGTAGCTTGCATCCAAAACAAACCTACTGTGAAGTCCTTGGTTCAAAATGTGTACTGTAGGAAACTTATTGGGTGACAATTTGTTTAATCCACACCTAAATACTGACATTCCGCAGAATAATGCTTTGATGGCTCTGTGGCAACATTGCTTCGTTCTTTGTCAGATTTTTACAGCTGTCATTTTACAAAATTTTAAATTCATAGTGACTTTTGTTCCTACTGAATTTTAGCCTGAGCTCATGCTGAAATAATTATGCAAATATAACAGCAATGAAATACTGCCTTTAGGTCTCTTGACGGAAGCTTTCACCTGGAGAAAGACTATATCTGGCAAGAGGGATTGAGTGCAGGAAGAAGAGGGTCTGTTTTTGAGATGTGTATAATAGGACTAAGAAATGTTTGTTCGATATTTAAAGTCAATGGTCGTTTGCAGAGAGCTGTTATTTCCTCAAAACTCAGGTGCCAAGAAAATTCAATTAACTAATATTATTCATACAATCAAACCACTTTAGTGTCACTGCAGCAAGCATTAAATTGAAAACAAATTAAATAATCAATAGCAGCTTAAGTTACTGCTACACTGTTATTATCAATCACGTTCATCAGCACATACAGTATGACTGGTTTCCAACGTACTACGTCTGCTCACTGATTCTGCATATTTTCTGTATTTTGATGACTATCAGGTATGGTACCTTGTCACATAGATGAAAATGAGGTTTAGATATGTTAGGATATTTACAGTATGATGATACAGAAAATGCAGTTTTTGAGTTCCTGTCACAATACTCCAATATGCTCATCTAACAAGCAATGAGTCGTCAAAGGTGATGCAGGATAAATGAAGACAGCATGCTGGACAAGAGCAAAAGGAACATTTTGAAACAACAGCTGCAGTTTCATCTGTATTCTGACTGAATATCAGAGGAAGAACATCTGAATATTTTAGATAGATGGTAATACCATAACTGCTAGTGAGTAACACCATAAGGGTTTACATACAGTATGCACAAGATAGGGGGGCATGGTGGTGCAGTGGCTAGCATTGATGCCTCACAGTGCTGGTGCCCTGATTCCAACTCTGGACATGGAGTGCTATCTGTGTGGAGTTTGCATGTTCTCCCCATGTTTGCAACCCCAGTCTAAAGGCATACTGGTAGGTTAATTGGCTTCTGAGAAAACTGTCCCTGGTGAGAATGTGTGCATGGTTGTTTGTGTGTGCCCTGTGATGGACAGGACACCAGTCAAGGGTGTATTCCCCCATGACCCTGAATTGGATGATGTACTGTACAATACATCAGTTACTCCTTGCCAGAAATAACTCATTTGGAGGGCTGTTAGTTGTCTCCTGTTAAAATGAACCATGCTCATATCCCCAGTTTTGCTCGGTCTCATTGAACAGAACTGAAAAGAGTTTCACCTTATTTGTGCTTTATTTCAAAGTATTTAGAGATGGACAGGCTGAGGAATCCCTCTGGCCTTGCAACACAGTAGCCCAAAAGCTTCTCAAGGCCTGGATTGAAGTGTTACATTCATTACATATAATGACATCATGATTTCAGCTCAGTACGAGACAGTTTATGATGCTGTGAAGACAGAGTGAGGTCCCTCCAGGAACTGGACTTGACAGATGGTCAGTAACATGGATGGCCAGTCACGGCCCAGGAGGACTGCAGTCTAGCAAGTTTCACACGTCTCATTTTAAACAAGAAATCAAATCCAGCCATTAATTGGCCAAAAACCTGGAAAGTCTTATTCGGACCTGTCTCCTGCTTAGATTATCAATTCTTCCTGTGTTTGAAAACAAAAAGGTACGATTCAGGTATGGGTTACTCCAGTCTTCAAAGTCCACAGAAGCCTCCGATTCTTGTTCTTGTGAATGTTACTTACTGTATTAATTACTGTGTTGATTAATTGTTTGAATAAAAATCTTATCAGTTTTAGTCTGAATCAAATGCCTACTGCGAAAAACAGCAGGAATCCCAGCCTCTGAGGACCCATTCATTTCAGAGCGTAACCTGTAAAAACTGCCCGTGTTTTCCAGACCATCATAGGCCAGCTCTCGTCAGTGCATCAGAAAGATAAAATAGGGAAAAAAATGAAGCGTTCATCATAATTCACACTGCTTGGTGCTTCAGCCCATAAAAAACTTAATGAAAACTGGCAGTTTTATTCAGATACCTTGCTGATGGCATAAATAATTAAACAGCATGGAAATAAATGTCTACAGTGTGTTAGCCCTTGGAATGAAGAAAAGGGTGAAACATTTAATTGCTGGTATTGTCTTATGTTAACCTACCATTGCTTCAAGAGTATACGTTTTATTTTTTTTATTATTTTAGTTTTATCATTTAGCAAAATACATTTATTCGAAGTTTCAGATTATGTTAACTTAAAAGAATGTTTAAACTACAAATCAGGATTTAAACAATACAGACTATGGGGTGGGGGGGACAATGAATTATAATGACAGTCCTTTTTGTGGTTACCCATGAAAGCACTGGAGGGTCCTGTTTAAAGCAATTGTTTGGCATTGACGCCCCATTTTTTCAGAAGGCTTATGAGCATGTCTTCTCTGACAGGGCGTGATTTTTGTGATGTCTCAAGATCAGTGGAAAAAAGTTAAGGAAGGGAGAAAGGTTGGTTCCATGCACCTGAAAAAAGGCTCCACGGCCTAAACGTTGTTTCTTCTCTTTTCAGCATGGAACAAACCTTTACTTGTTCCTTAATAACACTTAAGACTTTCCATGTTTTTATAGATTTTCTCTGTGTAAGTTGTAACCCCTGAGTTACAGTGTTAGTCAGTCTTTTAAAGGAATTTAGGGGGACCAGGCTAAGCTTGTTAGCACCAGGATGCCGGGCGAATGTGACGCGCCATTATGTAAGGTCAAACAGATAAGCATGTGAAAGGAGAGGGCAATTGGTATTCAGGAGAAAAATGCCTGCCAGTACTGCTGCATGATAATTACTACAATCCCTGACCAAAATGAATCCTTGCAGAGAGCAAAGACAAAACTAGCAAAGGCTGCAGGAGGCTGTGAATTTTTTGTGTTGTCCCATACAGCGTAAGCAATCCTGTTCTTTACATTCGCAATGGCAAAAATGGGAAAATATAGCTTCATTTGTGTTTTCGGGAAAATCTATAGTTTTACCAATGGGGTTTTTACTACGAGGTGTGTACTTTACATCTTCATAAACACCTGCAATCCTAACCCTAAATCAATAGCATGAATATCAAATTCTTATGATAAGAGTTTGTAATCTGACAGAGTGTTCCCAACAGGTTTTTATTCTGTTACACTAAAGGTTAAGATATAGGTCAGCTTTTTTGGAGTTTACTGCTAATGTGAAAAGGATTTTCATAATGGCTTCTGTATAAGTTGATACTATACGATAGCTGATAACACTTGCTTTTGCATAAGTTGTAAAGTACAAGGACGATAACAAAGGCAGAGTATTACAAATTAGTTGATTAACACGTTTATATAGGATTAAGACATTAGGAATCTAGACATTTACTACAGAGTATTAATACTATAGTTTAAACCTCCCCATTATATTTTTTACTAAATTTTGCTTTTATTGTAGTATAAACATCAATTCATTTTCTAACCGTTTTATCCAGTATAGTGTTGCTGAGAAGCCAGAGCCTAACATGGCAAGCAACAAACACAAGAGCTGTACAAACACTCCTGTGCTATCTCAACTCTCTACAGCTGATATTTTCTGACTCTCTCCTTGAACAGCCCCTGGCCTACTGTATGCACATGACTGCTGACTTCTGACTCCTGCTGCCCCTGTCGAATGATCTGTTATGCACAGGACCAATCAGATTAACTTTTTCCTGTCTGTGAAATTCCATTCCACAGGAGGTAGATCTGTCAATTGAGGCAGGTGTCTCCAATTTAGTCCCCAGCAGGAGGCTGCAACCAAGCCTAAGATCATGCTATAAGAGGCACCAAATAAATCCTAGAAAGGCCTTGTGAACACAAAGAGGATATTACTGGGGGCAGCCAGGTCAGCGTGTGATAAAAAGTGAGGCTCAATGGGAGTGGTTTGGAAGATTGGAATTGGTAGCAATATTCCTCATCAGCTAAGTGTTTCTGTTTCTGTCATCATCATAGGATGTAGTCAAAAACTAATATGTGAGATAGCATTCTGTATGTTTGGCATTAGTACTTTTTTGTCTTGTGTGAATAATTGTCCCATCCTGAACTGTGCAAAGTTAGAGCTCAGTAAGGGTTAGGTTTTCTTTTGTTTCTCCTGTAAAAACCTTATTTGTTCTTAGGAGCTCAACACAATCATGAACTCAAGCTTCAGCCTGGGCGTTTGTATAGCTGTGGTGTCAAATGTGTTAATGTCCTGCAGTCCTGCCTGTAGAGAATATCTTCCACACATTAATTGCCTTCTGCTCTTAAACAGCTGGAGGTAGTTCACTAAACAGCTCAATTAAATAACTCAGTAGGAATCAAAAACAGAAGATACAGTGAGCCTCATGTTACAAGTTCTTACAACTGACTGAAGATTTATATACTATATAGCTATAGTGCCTTCAACAAATTGCAATGTAACAGTGTTATTTGCAAAGAACAGAGCTATCTTTGATACAGTATATACATGTTTGAGCAGCACCTTAATTTCCTATTTCAAAAAAGGACATGGTCCAGGGTAGGGGAAAAAAACACAAAAACTGGGTGGAGATTACGCAAATAAAAGTCCAATCCATCAGAAAGGTGCATGTTCCTGGTAATGTCTGTGGCCATCCAGCTTAACCCCTGTAAACCCCACATGGAATGTGACCCAGTCCAGACCGAAACCCAGGACCCAAGAGCTGGGATGTGGAAATACTAAATGAGATGTGACCATGACACTCTGAACATGCCCCTGGTCATAAAATAAAATGTGTTAAAAACATGAGTGCTTGGAGAAGGCCCAATTTCTCCAGGAAAAAAACACCAAGAAATGTTTTTGAAGTGTTTTGCATTCTACACAGATCTGATGTCAATTCACCACTCTTGTTCTGTACCCATTGTAGTTACTGCTTCTACGGTATCTTTACAGCCACCACTACCCTTCAAGCCTATTTATATGCACAACCATTCATGAAGTGGACCATAGAAAATCCATAAATCAAGTGTAAAATGCAATGTAGATATTTTGTCATTTCATGATCTCCCAATGGCCCATTAGCCTCCAGATTCCTTGTGCTGTTGTTCAAAACCCTGTGACTGAAGCTAGTGACCAGTTAATGGGGTCATGGGCCAAGTAAACTGAGCTGTTGAACCACATCTTAGACCCAGTTTTTCAGTGAAAAGTTTAGCTCCAGAATCATCTCAAAGACAAACGACAGAAAACATCATTGACATGGAGTAGTACAAAGAGCTCTATACCCACAGCAGGCCTTGCAACAAAGATCTGGTCTTGAAAGACATTTCATCTGCCGTCAGTGCACAGCCTGCATTTTGTAGTTAATAAACTACAGTACTGTATGTGACAGCATTAAATTGGAATTAAGATCGCATTTCATTAATTAAACAAGAAAGCATGTTGTAGAATTGCCAGATATGTCTTTGGTTACTTTGTTTTATCAGAGTCTCTGCGATGTTGTTGACGACAAAGAAATGGTGCCGAAGTTCAGAGTTTGTGTTATTTGATCACTAGGCAGTGGGACAGAAGAGGCTTCCGAAAAATAGAATGGATCGCCAGCTGTGAACACAACACACGTGTCATAAGACAGTATAGCTTCAACTTTATTCCTGTCGCAGAGACCAAACGGAAAACTGTCTGCTGGTAATTCATGATAAACTTGGTTTTTGCCGCTTTTGATCTTGCCATCTGGCTCTGCCGAGTTCCTTACTGTAGGTTTTTCGGCCAGGAATCTTTCTCCACTATAATGTGGTTCCAATTGCTGCGCAGGTGTGCTGCCATTTTGAGGCCAATTTATTGATGGGTACTGTAGCGTCTTGCTCTGTTTTCTTCCCTCTGTGTCTAGACCCCGCCATTGCAGTTCTTTCCGTTGCAAAATGCACTGCTTAGTGTGCCACTGCTTGCTGACAGTTTTCAGTTGATTATCCTATACATGTGGTCAGGTGTTGTTCATATGGATACTCTTTCTGCACAGCAATTCTTGTAATACTGTATATGAGACCCAGTGAGACTTCAGGATGATGATTTAAAACCTCTTCTTGAAATCGACATGTTCTGCTGCTATCTCAGTAACATAAGCCTGTCTCTGCAACACTGTGTGACAAATACCATAGATCTTACTGGAACCCACCAATCATTCTGTGAGCTGCCTTTTCCTTTTCCATATTGCCCTGCATAGTCATTGGGCTCCCAACTTCCTATTGCCTTTGCATATTGCTTGCATGATAGAAAAACATGTCTGACATTTATTTAGAATTATTAGTATTTATTAATAGTATTATTATTTGTAACATGTCATTTATGGAGCTATTCACAATACACCTAAAACAGTCATGCAATGAAATGTTGTCAAAGATTAGTTTTTCATACTTGTTCTATAATAGGTTCTGTAAATCCAAACATAAACCCCTTTTGTGGTCATGATCATGTGTGCAGATTGCTTTTCCTCAGAGCTCAGTAGAACAGAAAAAAAGCAGAAGAGAGGCTGCTCCCATGGAGTTCAGCAGTTTTGTAAAAAATTAATTTCTTACATCTGTACTGCTTTAGTTGTATTTATAGCTCTATATAGAGCTCTCATCTGAAAGAATCCCAAAGCACTTTTACATACAGTATATTGAAAAGTACCATTTCTTCTCCAAATGAATTCTAGGGCATCTTTAAAAAAGTCAGATTTTACAGTCCCTGGACACCAGGGTTAGCAACCCTACTCTTACAAGCAGTGCCTTAAGAACCCAGTAGTCTGCACCTTGGTTTAATGCCTCATCTGAAGACCAGCACTACCTATAACATGTCTCTCCCCTGGTCACCGTACTGAGACATTGGCTTGGAAAGTTCAGAGGGAAGAGCACCACTTACTGGTCCACAAATGCCACATGAAGCAGCAGCAGCCTGGTTTTCCACAGAGGTCTTCTGCTTCAGTGCTGGCCATGGCTTAATGAGCTTCTGGTTCTGACAAGATCAGGCTACAAGGTCATAATGTTACTGACTTTACTAAATAAATCATCAGAAACACTTCTCAGTTCCATCTGCTCCATATTCACAAATCTGTTTTCAATAATGTAACAGAGCCTTAATGTAAAACTTAGTTTTCTGTGCTGAGCTGCCACAGGTGTGGCCAAAAACATTTCAGTGAACAGGGAGGAGATAAAAGGAAAAGCATCATCAAGGATTAAGTAAAATATACATTGGACAAAAAAGGGGGATGATGGACTAAATTAGTTTTTCACTCAGGTGCTCTCTAAGGAAGCAGGCAGCAATGTGCCTCAAGCAGAAGGACGACAAAATTCTGTATTGGAAATTATGCGCATAGAAGATAGAGAAGTGTTTTGGGTACTAGAAGACATCAAGATTAAGAACCTCCCTACATCCCAATGGTATCTTACCAATTGTATTCAAGGAAATGAGAGAGATTATCTGTAAACCAATAGTTGTTTAAGAAAATACTGTAGCATACCCTGAATGGCTAATGTAGTACCCATCTGTAGAAATGTTCAGAAAACAAAGTCATTCTAGACTATTAATTCCGACTTCTATTATATGCAAGGCAATGGAAATGATAAGAACTAAACTTGAAATTCACCTACATTAAATGTACATAACGTAGAAAATAGCCTAACAATATGAGAGAGGCAGGGTGAGATTCTTAGATCAATTAACTACTAACTACTTCATGGGCCAAATGGCCTTCTCCCTTTCGTAAATTTTATTATGTTCTTATATAAATTCATTATGCTGATTGACATTTATCATCGGCAGGGCAGATCAACAGGGGGTCTGCTGTGAACGTCACATGCTTCTGTGCTAATGTGTGACCACTGCAAGCTGTACTGTGCATCTGTAACACTTGCTTTGCCCCATGATGCAGATGTTGAAGAAACATCACAGAGCCCAGACAAGCATGTTCCTGTTCACAGGTCTAAACTGTAGATACCAAATAGTATCGGTGCATCCCACAAATGTTCCATTCATCCACTTTCTGACTGCTTTATCCAACTTAAGGTAGTGGGGTTGCCTGTCCCGGAATGCAATGAGCGCAAGGAAGGCAACAGCCTAGACGGGTCACCAGTCCATCGCAGAGCATTTACGGATACAATCATACACACACTCACACTAGGGCCAGTTTTCCCAAAAGCCAATTGGCCCATCAGTATAGGTGGAAGTCCAAGCAAACATGGGGGAGGGGAATGCACAAAGCACCCCAAAAATCTAATCCAGGGTCCTACAGCTGCAAGGCAGCAATGCTAACTATTGCTCCACCATGCCACCCCACAAACACCCCATGTTCAATGGGGTTTAACTCTAGTGACTCGCAAAGTACTCCTATAGTGAAGTGACTATACATTCCTGTCTAGACCATTGCAATCAGACCTTTCCATCAAGTCCACCTCAGGTGCGATGGCACAAAGGTGATGATCCCTTGATATTTGCTCTTTTCCGTGATTCCTTTCTTGATTTTCCTCCAGCTTGACATCCAACAGATTAAATCACCTCTTCATGTGTACCCAATCAATCCTATATGCAATAGTCACTTGATTGTATCATGATTCGTCATGAATAATCAATTAATCATAGTGACATGAAAAACCAATTCCCAAATCTGTGCATTTCATTTTTCTAAAAAATATTTATGCATAGAGTGCATCGTTTGATGCCCAGTATAATAAGATTCTAATTATTTAATAAGAGCTTTTTCAAAGCAGCTCATGCAGGTCTTTGAAGAACAAAAGAGCCATTTCAGAAGGTAAGTCTAAAATTGCACAACCAGTCATTTCTCTTTTGGAGTAATTTAGTCTGATTAGATTAATTTTATTTTCTATTTTTATATCTAAAATTGCAACCCTCTGCTCTGCTGTCAATACTACCACATACTCGTTATTAATAACACTTGTAATCTTACATTGACATCTGCCACAAATTAAAATCTCCATGAGTAATGGCAGGTTTAATCTGGGGCTGCCGTGTTGCCAGAGGTTCATAGCTGCTCACGTAATAAATGACCTGGCCTGTTATTGCAGCCTCCAGGTGATTGTTAACTTTTCGCCTGTTTTTTGTTTAAACACACGGCACTGCCTAATTCGATATTTTTCATTTTCGTGATTAAAAACAGGGTGATCATTAGCTAAACGGCAGATTTTGGATTCAGGAAGAAAAAGGCTGCTCCAACCCCAGCACTCTCTCACACACACAAACGTTGTAACCTGCAGTTACTGTAAAACCACACAGGGGAGCATTTAAACAGATTTTGTGCCTTGGCAAAAGAGAGGTTATCTGCTCTCTGAAAGAAATAATGCTGTTATTGGTGTCAGCAAACAAAAGCAAAACATATGAGCCATTCATCCCATGTGAATCTAGCACTGCTCCCTGCAATAAAAGCTCGGTATATCTGTCAGTGATATGAGGCACAAGATGATGGAGCTTTCTCTTCAGTAAAAGAGTCCCGACCAATTCAAAACTGATAAAATAGAAATGCCAGCTTGCTCAGATCTATTGGGTACTGTAGCTCTGCAGCTAGTTCATAATCTATAATCTTGTTTAAAATGAATCAAGCCCATGGTCCTTCCCAAGTGGCTTAGCTGGTTTAAGGCACTCATATGAGCATAGGTTGGGTTTTGTGATCCATCTGTCATGGGTTGGATCTTGGGGCTGTCTCTCAGGTGGCTGAGTGCTGCAGAGAGTGGGATAGGAATAGCTGTCCAGGGCTCTCTTGGCTTCTGGTAAACACATTGCCCCCTATGGTGACTTCAGAGATTGCAGGTAGGCAATACTGTCTGTGAGAGACATGCCTCCCTCCAGTCAGTTCCATATCCAGCTCTTAAGGGACATGTCTGCTGTTTTTTCTTCCAAAGGAGCTCTAAATAACCAGTGCTAATTAATGACTTATTGATCTGTGTGCTTATATGTTCAGTTAACTTGTTTATGGCCTCTGTCCTGAGTTTCAAAAGGACACAGTTTCAAGGGTGTTTTCCAGCAGGTTAGGTTACTGCCTCCTTTATTTCTGCCTGTATTTCTAACTAAGTAGAACTTAGTAATTGAACCATTTATGATGAGCAGACGTAGGTAGGAATGATGTGTCCACAGCGGGAATTTATTCTTTTCTTCTCCAGAGGTCCAGTTGGTTAGGTCCAAATTCGGTGAACATACCTAAAAAAAGGTAATTTTGAAATTCGGAAACTGGTAGAGGCTGAAGCCTCTATTACTCCACATTACCATTGTACCACTTTATAGCCTTACATGTACTGTATAGTAGGGCCTATACATTTTAAAATGATAAAGGAACATGCGAACACAGAGAGAACGTGCAGAGAGCATCCCAGAAATCAAACCCAGGGCCTCAGCGCTGTAAGGAGAAAACCTACCAACTCCAGGTAGATATCACCCTTTCAAAGCTCCGGAATTTAACCCAGAGCTTCAGCCACTCTGCCACTGTGCCACCCTCTGCAAAGCATCCGGTTGTAAAAACAGATCCATGTTCTGTGGTTATAAAGTTTTTTGTATTGGTGTGTATTATATCATTGTCTTCTTTTGCTGTCCCAGTCCAGGGACTCTCCCTCTTTGTGTGTCTGCTCTCTGCCTATTAATCAGTAAACTGCCGTATCAGTGCAAGAAGCTACCTGTATTTGATAGAGTGATCACCTGTGGCCATATAATGTGGGGGTAGAGATATTCACCCTCAAAACGCAGGCATTAACTATTAAAACATCAAGTGATCTACTGTAGGTAGAACGGTGCACAGTTTTAATATAAAATCCAACAAGATCCACAGGGTCTAATAACATAGCAGTAATGTATTCCAGGATGCGGTCAGCTCCTAAAGAGTTTGCCTTGGGTATGCCAGTGTAAGCCATTTGCTAATCACTGCTCACAATGACATTGCATTACCACTCCAGAAAGCATTATAAATCAGTCCCAGAGAATGCCTTTCTATCAGCGGACACAACTTTAGCTGATGCATATTTCATGGAAGTGCTTGTGCTGTCCGTGTCACTTCAGATAAAACTGGAAGCGCATCCCAGATTCCTCCATGGGTCTCCCTGGCACTTGTGAATATATACATTATTGATGTCTTTCCCTGATGCTCGCATCTCCTTAGATTTCGTTTGCAAACTTTCCAAGCCTTTTTAACAATGCTTCTAAAAAGGCAGCAGTAGACCTTTAAAAAAAATCATACTTTGAGCCAATAAGTACAGATTACACCTCAGAATTTAACTGGTTATTGTTACTAACAGTCGTTATAAGCATAGTGCTGAAGGTTTCTTGTAGTTTGATCCCTCATGGTTATTTCTCCCTGAAACATTTGCTGTGTTTTGTGCTAAATCTGAAGACAGAAGCCTTGAAGATGACCATTATAAAGACATCATCTAGGTACAGCCACTGATTTGCACCCATTAGTTTAAGCATTCCTACATTTAAACATGCTACAGCAATTTCAAGAGATACAAAGTGCATTTTGCTATTTTGCTGATAATATTTAATTTGAGTTTATGGTGTGATAAGCAACTTTGTTAGAAACCTAACAATGCATATTTATGAAAAAAAGCTGCAGCAACCCAGCAGAAACTGTATTGTATTACCTCTATTAACTGGCTGATGGGAAGAAATGACCTTATGAGCATTCAGTTCCACCTACTGGTAACCAATAAAATAACAGCCACATATTCCTGAGGCTACAATACCTACAAGAACACAGCATATCTTTTTCTTGCATACAGTATATTTATGAAATTGATTTACTAGGCTCGTTGTCATATATATATGAAAAGCAAGTTATTGGAGACCTTCAAAATAGCTCAATGAAGTGCCCTAGCTATCTGCCTACACTACACTTTTTCACTTTAATTTAACAGACTAATAATGATCTGTTTCAATAAATAAATCTCTTTCGTACTAACAGTCATATTTAATTTGTCTGTTCTCTTCCTTTTTATATCAGACCCCTTTAAAGGGTCAAAGCTAAGAATAAAGGAATTGACAGACTTGCGTTGTGAAGCATTCTAAGGTCCTTACTCTGTAACTATAGCAACAAATGAATTAATGAATAACAAAAAGAAAGTTACTGTGACGGAGGTGGGGAGTGTGGCATTTCAAAGTTAAAACACTAAGAAATTAGTTCAAAATAGAATCCTCGTCATTCGAATGCAACTGAATATAAACTCTAAGGAGCTCAATTTGATAATACTGTGAAATGAAAAATAGACTGAAAATGCCTGTCTTGAAGTGAATACAGAAAACCCAGGGTATGCTGGCAAAAAGCTTCTTGATTATTTATAAATAAATGCAGCTTGAATGAGCATGGTACTGTATGAGAACAAGAAAACCCATACCTCTCACAAAGGCCATTTTTGTGTTGCTGCAGTTAAACCTTACCTGTACTGGCACACATTTTATTAAATGAGATTTAATTAAAAACCATATTAAAGGATATTTCATGGTTTTGAAATCAGAATTCAGAGTACGCTTACAGTAAATCATTATACAGAAATTAAATTTGATTGCAATTTGGTTTGGTTTTTATCTGTACAGGACTTGGTATCATTCCTTCCTCTGGATCACAGTACAGGAGGATCTGTGCTTGTAGGAGGCACTGTCCTTGGGCTTTGACTTCTGAAAGAGTAGTGGTTTTAACCCCAGTATCCTGACTGAACCAGACTCTGTTGTCTGGTGCAAAGCAAAGACATCTTAAAGCTGGTCCACACATGTCTGCAGGAGAATCAGGTGGGAACTGGTCAGAAACAGAACCAGCTGAACCACATCTGTGCTAAGAGGGCTTACAGGAAAGCGGTGTTAATAGTAAATGATCCCTCACATCCATTTCACTCCCAATTTGAGAAATGACCATCCAGACAATGTTTCAGAGTACAAAAGGTTGTAAAATAAAACATTAAGAAGTCATTAATACCAAGTGCCATTACTCTTTTAAATTCTGATGTACGACTCCCTTCAAAGCATTGCATTGACAACATACTGTATATACACGTATGTACAGTATAGTATGTAGCTCACTTGAATGCTGCTGTATGTTTTTATACTGTATTGTGTGGTATTGTCATTTACAGTATATTACATTGATTGTATACATATGTAAAGTCCACTGGATGTTTTTTGTGCTCTGTATATGCACTGTTTTCTAAGTGAGGCACACAACTGAGTACATTCTACTTCTGAAAGCCCACCTCCCATTTAATCAATTGCTTTAGTGAATTCTCAGCTCACCATCTGATCTGCTGTGCAGTTGTTCAGAATAGCTGATGTGATCACCCAGGTGAGGCTGTTCTTCATTGGTGGTTGAATTGAATTTTTCCCTATATGTGGAGCACTTTGAGATCCTTTGGGGGGGAAGTGTCTTGCAAAACTATTCCGGACTGTATAATGCTGTCTCATTTTTTTTGGATTGCAAATAACATGTACATGTTTGTCTAAAGTGGGGGGAAAAAATAAATCATGAATGCTCAAACTGCACACCTTTTATAGGTCAGAGAAGTTAACCATCAGTAAAAAACCACAAAGAAAAATCAACTCAAGTGTTCACCCTCCTGAGTCAATACTTGGTGATGGCACTTTCGGGAGCAATTGCAGTTGTGAGTCTCGCTGGATAAGTCTCCACCAATTTTCTCACACCAGGATGGTGCAATTTCTTTTCCATTCTTCCTTTAAAACGTACTTTCAAGTTCTGTCAAGTTGATTAGAGATTGTTGATGGACAGCAATTTCAGGTCTGGCCACAGATTTTCAGGCTCGAGTCAGAACTTTTCTGGGTTACTCAAGGACATTCACTTTCTTATTTCTAAGTCGCTCCAGTGTAGCTTTGGATCTGTGCTTTGTGTTATTGTCCTGCTAAAAGGTGAGTTTTTATCCTGGTTTTAGGTCTCTAGCAGACCAAATCTGATTTTCCTCTAAGATTTGCCTTTGCTCTGCTCTGTCCTTTTTCCTTTGACTTTAGAAGTTTTCCAGTCCCAGCTAATGAGAAGCAGCCCCAAAAACATAATGTTGCCACCACAAATCTCGGTATCTTTGAAATTGTTTTTATATCCTTCTCCTGATTTGTGCCTTTTCTAAAATGTTATCCCTGAGTTGTTTTGAAAGCTTCTTCGTCTTCCTACTTGAATCCTCAATTGAGATTCTACCACTGTCTGCTATCTGACTGAAAAAGCTCACCGAGACAGGTTTATTCATTCTTAAATCATGTGAATAACCGCACACAGACAGGGGCCTTTCAACTAATGCTTTGACTTTTTATAGCTGTTTTGTGAACCTGAACTAATTTAGATTTACTTTAGCAAAGGGGGTGAATACTTAAGCAGTCAATATATTTTGTTTTTTTCTGATTTTTCCTCGACTTTTTTCACTAAGTGTCAAAGTGTTCAATTTCAGCTTTCACGTTTTGATTAAAAACATTCACTTTAAAACATTTGCATATTTTATTTGTAATTTAACAAATGGGACATTATCGGAAGGGGGTGAATGCTTTTTCAAGGCATTTTAAATGTCAGCAACTATTATTTTTAATTAAATGTTACACTGGTAAGTGTCAAAAAAAGGGAAGCTGAGGAATGACTCTGCCTCCCCCATGACACTGAATGGAGAGAAGATGAATGAATAAGAGATAAGATAAGATCACTTTATTAGCCATATACAATTTCTTGCATTAGGAATTCATCTTTTGCATACCCCAGCCTGCTCTTCATGAGACACACAGATGGGGAGAGAAGCTTGGGGTCAGAGCACAGGGTCAGTCATTGTACAGCGCCCCTGGAGCAGTTGGGGTTAAGGGCCTTGCTCAGGGGCTCAACGGAGTACGATTCCTCTGCCAGCCGCAGGATTTGAACCGGCAACCTTCCAGCCACAGGCACAGATCCTTAGCCACAGTGCCACCGCTCCGCCCACTTATTTTGATAAGTGTCAAAAATACAGTGGAGGGTATTGTGTTATGACCGGGTTCTTCTGAGTGTGTACACAATCAACAGAACTTGTGTTCTGGTTTCTCCTGCACTGAGTGCCTTCCCTTGTGTTTTTCCCAACAGTGATGAGGAGGTCACATACCAAGAATTCCACCCCTTCGTGTCCCCTGAGGTCATGTCTATGAAGGAACTCCTGAACTTTGGTGCATCCTCTCGCTCAAAGCCCTGGTAGGTGAGAACGAGACAACAGAAAGCTTATTGCAGTGGTACTTGCTTTTTGGTCATCTGTTACTGCAGTAGCCATAAGCCATTAGTTTCCCAAAAGAAACTTGAAGTCTACATGGACCAAATACTGTTGTAACTCTGTATGTTTTCTCATTGTGTTACTGTTGTACAGTACCTACACTTTGACTTCACTCTGGTAATGCTGTTCATGCTGTTCACATGATACCATATATTACAATTTTTCTAAAGAGATTTAAGACGGGAAGTCTGGGCACAGAGGTAATATGTAAGGGATAAAACACTGGGCACAAAATGGAGCCGACGGAAGCAAAACACCAGTACCTGCAAGCCTGGCTTTGTGTTTCCTGCATGTCCTGATACATATGTTCATTTGGAAGGCTAAATTGAATGCCATGGATGCAGGCAATGATGTATAGAAAACTAGATTTTCAGTTTGGCAGTGCCTATTTTCATATTGCAGGGCTTTTCATTACTCGCATGTGAGTCTTTGAAAGTGCTCGACTGCAGAAAAAGGTTCCTGTATCTCCGTCTCATTGCTGTGAGTGATTTGAGTTCTGTCCGCCAACAGAACAGAGTGAGCAATGGCTTCTGTACAATGTGTCTGATTTTTTTTTCTTTCCCATATACCAAAAGGCATATTTTAAATCTCAACGCCTGCAGTAAAAAGAGTAAACAGCTGACTCACTATTCACCTGCCTCCTTAGCAAAACCATGTCTCAGCACTTTGGTAATGACAGGGCACACAGAGAAGGCGACTGGGCATATTGTAAAGTGCAAGAATCTCACTTCGCCATGGCTCAAATCCTATTACTTCACCACAGATTATATATTGTGTGAGGTGTACACGTTGTATACTTTTGGGAAAAAAGCTAAGATCATAAAACCTTAATAGCTGCTGTCAACTTTTTTCCCCAGTTATTGCAGGATGTGTTCCACAATGCAGGCAGAAAACTTTGGTGCAGCATGATTTTACTTTATGCTTAATAATAATATAACATTAATGTTATAAAAGTATTAGAAACACCTCAAAACATTAGTGCCACTCTGAAGCTCATCCATCACACCATTAAGCAGTTTCTGAGCTCATTTTTTTTACATGCATCTCTTTGCATTTTCGCTCCAGAGAGATGTGAAAGGCATTGAAAACCAGACATTTTGCTGGAGAAATGGGTCATTTTTTTCCCACCACAAGTGGAAGTACTTAAACCAAAAATAACTGGCTCTCTTCCCAAGGATTTAGATTTTTCCACAATAATAGATAGGCACTTCAGCTGAGCTTTTCTTACAGAAAGCAATTAAGACATTCTTAAGCCTATATTTTTATGTAGTCTAGACCCTTGGGGATTTAGTTTTAATTAATTTAGGAATCGCTTTCTTCGTTTTCTTTAGCAGTGAGCCATCTATACTTGTGGAAACAAGACAGATGAGGCTCTCTTTGTGATCTACAGATATATGCGCTCAGGAGAATCGACGTCCTTCAAATGTTGTGAGATTGGTAACAAATTCACTTCTGCTGCTGTTCAAACACACAACAAGGCATTTCTGATCTGAATTTCTTGGAGAGGTGATTGGCCAGCCTTACATATGGGTAACCAGTGGGAACAGGCTAGTCTGAGGCTAAATGACAGTGATAAATCTCTTGAAAAGCTTTACTACATATACAGTATGTATCAAAATAAAGCCTACTATCTGAGTGAGGGCTTGATCTAGTCCAGCAATTGTCCACAAAAGGCAGCAGACAGGACTGGGCGTGTTGTTCTGGCCTTGCTGTACAGCTGTCACTCCTGAGGTTTGTCCTGGGAGTCAGGACGGCTGTCAGCAAGGGTGGCAGGTGTACCTCTTTGTGGCACTGTGAGTCGGTCATGGGATGAGCTACATCCCTGTGTTTCGGAAGGATGTGCATACGTCTTATTCAGCTCCCCTGCAGGTAGGCCAAGCTTGCACAGCTCCGAAGTGACGAGGCATAAAGAGAAAACTAATTATTTTTCTGCAGGAGAAAATAATTTGGATAAAAAAGGAAGATGTGACTGTAATTTTAAAGGGTAAATCATTCATCTTCTCCAAGAGAAAGGTTTATCAGCAAGCTCCATGCTGAGGAAAACTAACCTGTTTTTCTGTATGTGACCTAACCATTATCTTGCTGTCTCAGGTCCTTTTATATTTGCTGAAGTTTGGGCATCTCCCTTCATAGCATGTTTAGCCACAAATCAAATCTAAAGGATAACCTTTTCATCTGGTTATTCTTCTAGCACTGAGCTTAACAAGGTCACACTCCTTTAAATCTTGCTTTTTATTCATGCATTCATCTTAAAATGCAGCTGATTCTGTGTTGGAGGAGAGACTTGGTAGCGAAATGCACTCAGGGAGAGTGCAGCACAGCAGGTCACAATATGAAATCACCTCTACAGATTCAGAAGTGGATGATCTAATTTATCACCATTCACGAATTTCACTGGACTGGTGCTCACTGGCATTTTTTTTTAAAAGCAGAGGAGCCTCACTGCCGTTTGTTTCAGTTCAGAAAGGGAGCCAGCAGAAAAGTCTTAGTTACATCCTACTCACTGACAAGTGTCAAAACATTGTAGACTGACTGTAGTGTTACTGATCAAATGTGAAATTAAAACAAAAGAATCCCATCGATAATTAAAAGCTGATTTAAGTGTCGGGACAATTGAACAGATTAAAAGATATACATCTGGCTGTTTTATGGACCCTTTGTAAAAACTTTGCCTACCTCTATCAATAAGACGAATGTGTAACATGCTCAAGTTTTCCAAGGGTTAAGCCAGCTTTTCTTTTCTGAGGTATTTCTCTTTGCACTGCTTTAGAGGAGAGCTCTGGATCTTTGAAGGGTTTCCTGCTGACACTGAAATTGGAGGCAGAACAAATCATTTGCCTACTAGAATCAGGAGGACTGATATTTTTAGACATCTGGGCATGAAAAGGGAGAAATACAGATAAATTAAGCATCAGGGAAAATTGAATTAACCCTGCCAAGCTAGAGTGTACGGATCAGGACAGGTGTGAGAGGGCAGTGACCACAGACAATATGGAGATTCTTGTCTGTACCACATTTCCCAGAATGCTGGTCACCTGACTTTTCTCAGTACTGTAGCCAAAGTTGAACAAACTCACTCCCAAAAACACAATCACATCAGGACATTCAAATGCCCTTTTTAAAAAGGTGCCACCTTCTGCCTGGATAAGCACAGTCCACACAAAGCTGCATCACTAAGACCCAATAAAATCCTTTCAAAGTGGTGGTGCATATTCTAGTTAAACTGGAAATAGATGATGGTTTAATATTCCGAGAGATCTGTTCATTTCCCAGAAGAATTTGTCATTCTCAAATCGCAAATCATTGTTGGGTCATATGAGTTTCTTATTTACATTTGAAATTCTAGGATGAAGCCACCAGTCTCACTGCTCTGCCTCTTCCAGCATATTGTGCAAAGGGTGAGGTGAAAGCTCTGTGCTGCAGGAATCACTCTGATACACATTATAAAAGAAAATGTCTCTGGTAAATTCTCATGTGATTGGGGGTGTTGGAATGTTGCTGATTGACAAGAATATGAATTCCAACCACTGTGGAAAAGGACTGGACAGGGAGACAGCATTATGTGAGATGGCAAAGTGTAAATACCACATCCAATTTCCAGTTTCAGTGCCATTTTCCACTAGTTGCCACGCTTTGATTTACATCATCTGATAACTATACCAGAGAAACCAGATCTTGTAGTCCATTGGGAAAATACTTTTGCCTCCACAACACTTGAACCCCATTCCAGGAACCACACTGTGGCCAGACAATGTTGAATGACTAAAAATAAAGTACAAGTCTAGGTAGATGTAATCCTCCAGCAGATTTGTCGAGAGGGAAAGTACTGGATCAGATAGAAGGATGCTTCCCCTTCCACATGAACGCAGAAATTACGGAATCCAACTTGGTCCAATTTCCCCTGGGAGCAGGGAGTAGAAGAGTCGGACTGTCAAAACAGACACATGGAAGCTGATCCGGTTATATTATGGAAAAGTGGGCCAAGAGACAGCTGAGAACCTGCATTCATCTGTTCATGTCTCTCTCGGTTATCCAAGTCCTTTATTGAAGTTTGCTAATTCAATCATGTTTTCAGATGGCCACATTTCCTTTCTGAGATAGTTAAAAGGTTGGATCGTTGATATATCTATAGGTAAAACCGCATCTTTTTGTATTCAGAGAAAGCAGGTCGGACTTGGACCAGTTCATTTTCTGCTCGGGAAGTATGCAGCAATTTTTGCAAATAGCAAGGAAGGGAGTAATTGGGAGATCATAACAGGGTATCCACAGCACAATGGGAGATGTGGAGCTGTCTGTTCTTTGATACCATTGAGGACAAAAGAAACAGATTGGCAGAGTGCTTATGCCAGTGAGATGGGAAACAGTAAGAGGGTCAGAGAGCACCCTTCAAGCATTTGAAAATAACATGTTTAACATCCTCTTGAATTCTGTCCTTAACCCCATGTGATCTTTTACCAGCTGAGACAATCCCACTCCACTCCAGCATCTAGACATTGCTGATGAGCATTTATCATCCCTGGCAGCATTAACAATTTAGAGGACAAGACACCCGAGTTTTAACAAACCCATATAACCATCCATTATCTGATGGGCACTTACACCAGTATTTCAGGTAAGAATCACAGCAACCTGGAGCCAGTCCAGAAGATAAGAGAGCCAGAGAGCACTACAGCCTAAATGGGACAACCTGGGAACCAGTGTCCCAGGGAAAAAAACCTATGTACTGTAGATGTGAAGAGTGCATCCACAGAGAAGGATGCCTAGGTTAAAACGAGTCAGGACGAGTTCATTTATTCACTGAATTGTCAAGTCTATGGCATACAGTTTGACAGTCTATTTGGTTAGGAACAGGGGGCAAGGACTGGCCCAAAAATGTTTTTTTTTTATTTCAGCAGTATTGAAATAACACTATTAAAGTCTCTAGGACTAGGAGTCTCTCCTTTTTATCTGCATCATTTCAATTTGTCGGGGTCCCAGCTGATTCCAAAAAGTCAAAAAGGACCTCAGAGGAGTTGCCTTTGCTCACACCCTGCAGTTCTGCTTTGAGCTCAGTCCGAAGAATCAGAGCACCCTGAGACTCCCCAAAAGCTGGAGTTTCTGTGTGAAATACCAGAACCATATCATTTTAGTAAAAGGACCAAAGTACAGAATAAATTCAGATCTTCTGGGATTCAAACCAGGATCACTACTTGAAGCTGAAATGTTTCTTTAAATGCATTTGGAAGTATAGTTTCCTTTTGATTGTTGAGTATTTCCCCTTTCATAACTGAATATTTTAATTGATCCCCCAAATCTATTTACCTAAATCCTATTAGAGCAAATCAGCATGCAATCAAAACAGTTACAAAGCTGTAAAAAGATATTAAGTTGCATATTGTTGAGTGCTATGAACAGAGTTTAGATTTTTAGACTTGTAGGTTGTGCAGCGAAGGTGACACATTATGGATGGATCACAGCCTCCACAGCTGCAGTCAGAACAGGTGGGTTTTGTGAAAATTGAAATGAAATAGTTTTTTTAGGGAAAATCAAATTCATTTCAGAAAGCTCTCTCCTTTGAATTATTCATCACAGCAAAAGCTTCCCAATATCACTTCAAAGGTACTAAGCAAACCTTTTGACATTAAGAAGAGTTGGCTTTCGTTTATTTGATGTTGTTCCAGGCTAGTATTGTCTACTGTATTAAACATAGTATTTACAAGCAGACTGGTGTAGTAGTTAGTTCAGTGGCTGATATTTGTCATTGATAATATCAAGAATTTGACAGTAATTGAAGTGATATCATCAGGACTTTGAATTCATTGACTCGCTTTATGTTGTAGCCTGGATATTTAAATGTGATGCTAGCAGGGTTGACTTTTATAAGGAGCCTATATTGAATGAGCTCAGCTGTGCCTGTAAAACATATCTTCCTCTTGTACAGGAGGCATCAAGCTAACGTTTTCAAGGGTTATAAAGTCTATAAGTAGCTGATCGACCTATCTGATGATTTTTAAATACACTTCTGCCCAAGACCAAATAGGGCATGTAACCTGAAATCGAGGGAGTCTTCAAAATCTGCCATTTAAAAAAGACCTTGAAAACGATGGAATATCACCATAGTCAGTGGGTTCAAGAAAACAAGAATGAAACCAGAACAAAACCCGATGTCCCTGTCTTACAGCCCCTGAGATTCAATGATAAAAGTCTCTGTGTGCTATCACGTTTATCCATACTAATGCCAGACGTATTATCCTGTCTGTAATCTGGGGCTGTGATCTGGCCAGCAGCAGCTCGCGACTCAGGCCCCTGGTCGTCTCATCTCCGCCTCGTGTTTGCGTTCAGATTATCCAGATGGAGGGTCTGGATGTGGAGGCTGATTGATGGGCTTCTTTCCTGGCCTTCTGCTGCCCACTGTCCCTGCAAGTCAGCCTGCAGCTGTAATGAATACAAATGCTAGAGGATGTCAAGGCGCAGGAGGTCACCTCTCCAAATTACAGAAAAATGTCACATGAATATTTTCAATCTGGCAAATTGATTCCCAACACAGACTCCACACTTAAGCATGTCTGGCGAAATGTAGTTTGACGACTGCATTTGCAATATGTATGTGTATATATATATTATTCCCAGTGTCACAAGAGGTGGAAATATCTATGAAAGAACTTCAGTAGGGTGTTACAGAATTCTCTTTTCATAAAAATGAAATTGGAAATAATTATAAATATATAATATTAATGTAATCTATAGTTATATACTAATATATAACATACTAATATATTGATGATATGTAATAAGTACAGTGCAAGTGTAAAAAACAATTAACCCTAGTTTATTTGCACAAGGACTAAAAATCTATGAAAGGTTACAAGAGAAAGAGAGCCATTTAGCTTTTATAGCTCATTGACTGCTTGTACCTAATTGATCTGAGCATCTCTTTAGCCATGTAGAGAAAGAACCTGGGGTATCTCAACGTGGTTGGGGAATGCGTTCCAGACTCCCACAACCCTTTGTGTAAAGAGTGCCTCCCGTTCTCTGTATTGAAGGCACTTCTCTGTAGTTTCCACGGGTTCATCTTCCACTGTGAAGCACTGGACTTCTGAAGAATTCCAATGGGGTGACAGTGTGAATGCCTTTGAAGTTTTTGATTATTTGCAACATGTGCTTTTGTAGTCTCCTCTGTTCAAGTTCAAAAGATTCCACTCTTTTAGCTTGTCAGTCTACAGATTTCATTCATTAAGAATTCGTTAAGAATCTAATGGGTTGCTCTTCTCTGGACTGATTTCTGAGCAACAATGTATTTTTGTTGAATGTCTACCAAAACTGTCAACAGTATTCTACAGTAAGTGAGGTCTTGCTATCTATTACTATTATTATTACAGTTTTATTATAATTGTATTATGTTTTTTATTTAAATCCTACATTTTTAGTTTTCATCCAATGATTTTGCCTGCTTTTCTATTGTTCCCCACATCCTAGAAGATTAAAATTATGTCAATATAGTCAGTTAAGTATTTTTTGTAGCTATAGCTTATATCTCTGCTATCTGTATGTAGAACTTAACATAATACTTGTCTACATTAAATGAAATCAGCCAAGTGTCTCCAAATTACCTCTTCCTGAATTTTCTTTGTTCCTTCTGTTAGCTAATACTCCTGAAATCTTAACTAGTTTACAAACTATATCAATTTAAGTTCAATTGGTAGACTATCATCAGTCTTTAGGGATCTTTTTTTTATCCTCTGTGCTTCTTGAAAATGTCCCTCTTCTATGCTAATATTTTTATATTTAGATCTCTGATCTAGTCTAATAATAATCTAATAAGATCTGTTGCAATTTTTATTCTTTTGAGCATATTGTGACTATGCATCATCGATTAACAGAATGTTGGCCAAGGTGTAAGAAAGCTTACAAAAGACGGGAGGCTATTAGGACAATCTAGACATCATTGAGTGTACAAAGAGCTCCACACAGGCCAGAATGACTGTAATCTTGAGTGAGTCATCAGCACACAGAACCTTTACATAAACCTTTACATAAAATGTTAATGCCAAAGTGTTACGTTCATCATGAGGGAGACAAAAATATATTTCAGTAACGGGAAAAAAAAGTGAGATTAAATAAGACTGGAACAAGACTTCATCTTTAATTGGATTCATGCTTTTGTGTTAACAGGTTATTCAGTCCTTCTAAGTGCACATGGATGTCCCATTGAGTCACCTTATTTTCCAGGTCCCTAAAATACAGTGCTGTAAAAAAACACATGAAAAAGTAAACCTAATGGCCCATAATAAGCATCACAGTAACAGGCAGTTTAATAATGAGTGAGTGGAAGAAACAGGCATTGTAATCGGAAAGTCAAGGTTTTCAGGACACCCTTAACAGAAAGCAGGCAGGTTTGCTTTCTTTTCATGTTCATGCAAAAGATAATTTGATTTGATCCAATTCAATCTATCCCTTATTATCCCCCAGGGAAAATGTGTTTTATGGCAGGATCCAATACAATAAAAACAGAAAAACACCACCAACTAAGAATACAGTACAACAGGGTTACAGGAAATAAGAGTTATTTGCCATTGTTGGAGAGAGATAATTGCTGAGGAGATGAAAGATTTCTTGAATCTATTTCCAATTACACCTGGGGATACAAAGACATTTCCCAGACTGGCGTAGTGCAAATTCACAATAGGGGGGGTGTGCCACACACTCCATTCTTGTCCTTCTTTAGACCCCTCAGCTTGTAGAGGACAGTTAGGTTTGATTTGCCCCAATGATTCTTCTGATTATCCTCACTAATGTTCCCAAGCTATTACAGTTAAGAGTACGGATGTTGCCAAACTACAACACGACCAACAATCTTTTCATAAAATGTGCTGTGACCAGGGAGTACATGGCCACTGCGGAGGAGTGGCAGGAGAGGGAGAAGAGGACACTGTTCGGGAACGAGGTGGAGAAATTGGAGGTGGCGGTGATCAGAGACCAGCGAATCATGAGGCGTCGAGTCGACCGGAAAGCCCTCCGCCGCAAGGTCTGTAGCAGTTCCTGCTCTGAGTAAACATGGGCAGCTGCTCCATTTTCCTGAAGGCCATGTGAGGGTCCCCTGGTCTGAGAGATTCCTTTATCCATCCGTTTTTTCGTTTTCATACCCAACATTTAAAATAACAGATATTACTGGCCCGATTTCCTCAAGGAGGCATTTTGGAGTTGGCATATTAGTAATGTCTCCTGCTGCTGCACTTGTTGATGATGGTGTATTTGCTGCTAATTAAAGCTGCTCTTAGCTCACCTCTCCACCCCGTTTTTTGTAAAAAATATTATAAAGGGCTACTAATGTGGTTAATGAAGTATGATACACCCTTGGCTGTAAGCTTGTAGCCATTTAGAAATCCATTTGCCTTCATTTAAGATAAAAAGAAGCTTTGAAGTGGAGGACAGGGTTGAAAGTTGTTCTTTGAATGGCAAGTGCTTTATTGTTTGGAGAACAAAAAAAACAGTGGTGTTTTATTAAGCCTGAAAGGTTACAGACGCAGTATTAATAAAAATAAATGTACCTCAGCTGTTTGAAAGTCCAGAGATGGTTCTATGTTTCTTTATGGTTTGTTCAGTCGGGTGTACTATAGAATTTCTTAGAACAAGATTATGGTTCATTTATTCGCTAATAACATTTGAATGCACACTATACCATCCCAGGCACAGGAGAAGGCCATGGTCCAGAAGAACATTCTGGAGCTGAGGAAGATGCGACCCCCTGACTTCCTCATCCCCCTGCGCAGCCATTCAGTGTGGGAGCAGATGGATGTGAAGCTGTCCTGCACTGTCCAGGGCTGCCCAGAGCCAGAGGTCACATGGTGAGAATCTGATCAGAAAACACCCTTCCTCTTTCCTGTGTTCTTAGGAGCATGGCATGTTACCCCTCCAAGGGAAGTTAGTGTTTTGTTTGTACGAATGAATTCAGACCTTTACTCTGGTGTCCTATCTTGTGAATCTTATTTCTGTCCCTCTGGTGGACAGGAGAGGTGAACACAGGTCAGGGAGAGACCCACGTGTGAGGCGCACATCACAGTAGGCAGGGAAAGTTGGATAAACCAGAGGCCAGGTGTGAGTGGAGAAGGGGCCGAGCAGCACAATGTGCACAATGATCACGCGCAGATTTGCGAGTACTTTGCTTCTGGTCTGTTCATCTAGTCTTGACAAGATTCCCAGTCCCTGTGGATGAGAAGCTGAACTAGAACATAATGCGGCCACCACAACACTTGGCTCTAGCGACGGTGTTCATTGAGTGGTGCACTTGTTACACTTTGTCAGAAGGCTCCAGCTTTGTTGTCGGACACTTCTTCTTGTTACTTGTTTGCAGTATCACTTGTGATTTTTTGCAGACCACATGAAAGTTTTGAGATGTTTTTTAATTTCTCATTGACAGTTGACATATTCTCCCATCTCAACCACCAAACTCTGGAGCTCTTTCAAATTCACAGTTTCGTCCCCCACCAATGTCCTCCTTATCCAGTTGCTCACAGGAGGGACAGCCTGATCTATGCAGTTTTTTGGGGTGCTATAAAAACCATTCCATTTCTCAATCAACATCACATGCTCCAAGATTACATTTGGTGTTTTTGAATTTACTCCCAATCTGTTACTTTACAACTTTTTTCCTGAAGATGTTTAAAGAGTGCCTTTTTCTTAAAGGTTGAATCCTTGCTTGAAAATAACTACCTGACTGACTGACTGCCTTACATTTCACAGTAAATACAGTACATCTCTTACAGAGACAGATGTATTTATTGTGAAATCATGTGAGCCACTATTATTGCACACAGACAGAAACCAATCAACTAATTGGCTTGTTAAGTTAATTTTGTGTACTTAATTTAATTCAGAGAGTTTCAAAACGTATGTAATCAAGATTTTTTCTATTTTTTCATATCTGCTTACATCTTCCTCTTTAAGATGTCTGTCTTAAACTAATTTATTAGGACATCTTAACAATCACATGAGTCTTCAATAAAAGCAGAGTAAATATCAATTGCTAAAAAGCATTTTTTATTTAAGATTATATGTATTTAGAGCAAATACTTATTGTATTTTATACAATGATGATCTAAAAAGTATTCATTGCTACAGGAGAGAAAGTTTGGGTGAAGTATCTTGCTTAAGGGCTTCAGCAGCAGCTTCTCTTGTAGGATTTGAACCCAGGACAGAAGTGTGTGTAGTATTTGAATAGCTTAGTGTGTAGTATCTATTAAATGTCATGCACTGACCAGCATTGCCAACTAGCAAACAACGTATATGTACCCAGTAGCACCCGCATCGGGATTCTTTTACTCTAAAGCTCTCCTGGATGTCCCCTGTATGAAGGGCAGACAAATGCTACAGCCTTTGCAACAGTGGCAGGAAGTGATTATTCTCAGAGGAAGCTGCCAGTCTAGGCAGGCATAGTGAATAAAGTTAATAATGCAGTGTTACCTGACATTAGGGAAAGTGCACACTAGAAAACTCTAGGGATCCCATTTATACACCCCTTTCTGCTAAACCATTTGAATGGATATTGATAACTTTACATAACCATTTATACAGCTTCACGTCTTTGTCAGTGGTATTTTCCCCGATCATACATGAACACAGATGCATCCCAAAATCTAGACGTGATGACGGACCCCAGCACTTGTGTGTGCAGCTACACCTTTATCTTTGACCGTTTTTTACCACTACACAATGTGTTGAATCGGTGTTCAGTTTGTCCAATTTAAGAAACAATATTCATTCAGTGAAATGGATGAGTAAACAAATATAAAGTGCCAACAACTATAATTTGTGCTGTAATTATTATTAGTGATTTCACTGCTGTCAGTCACTTCACTGATTTCTTTGCTTTTCTCGGTCTCACATCATACTCTTGTTAAATGTTGAAAATAAAAAAACTATATATATTAACAAGTTATCCTGGAATGCCCACCGCTTCTAAAATATTTAACAATTCTTTTTTTTTTTGTTTTCCTAAAGTGACCAGCTGGCCATTGCTTATCTTGCACATAGATACATTGTGCCTTTAAAAATGAAGTATAATGTAAGCTGAGCTAGAATAAATAATTCGAGTAAACAGCTGATAAAAGACTCAATTCACATTATTGAGATATATTCCGAAATAAATGAGGTCAGAGATAGTTCATAATAGGCGAACGAAATATAATGAAAAACATTCAACGTGGCTTTTTTTTTGTATAAGAACATTATCTTCCTAAAAATAAGGAATAATTTAAAAAACATTTGAATTTCTGCAAAATAAACAGTGCAACATAAACCGTGGGGCACGAGTGGAAACTATACAGAAGTGTGTTTAAAACTAAAAACAAGAGGCATTTCATTACTCTAAAGGTGATGGGCCTGTGAAATAAGCTACCCAGTCTTGTTGTTGAAGCTGATGCCCAGGTTTCTATCTTGAAACAGCTGGACTCAGTCCAGACCATTCAGCCTGTGTTTGCTTATTTAGCTACCTGGAGATCATGCCCAGCTGTCTCTCAGAGGATCCAAGGTAATCAGCCTTGTAAAGCATGGCTGTGGAGTTTGTTCAGATTCCCAGCCACCCTTTGAGTTCCAGTCTGCCTTAGATGAATATCCAGATCCCTGAGAGCAGAGAGTTCTCCCAGAGTGTGTCCATGGAGACTGTTCTCTAGGAATACATTATCTGGCTGACAGGAGGCAGCCTCTGGCACAGGAAGAGATAGAGAAGAGAGTTGGCTCGTGTCAGAGAGAGGCGCTTCATTCTGACCGAGAGTGTAGGAGTCGGGAACAAACTGTATGTCTACGTGGTAGAAGTCCATTCACTGTGACCATTGAGGGAATGGCTAGATGTGATCCTTGGATCTTCTTTCCATTCTCTTCATCCAAATTAGGGTCATTGGGGAGCCCGAGCCTATCCTGGAAACACCCCCAATGTAGTCTATGGATGCCAAACCATCTCCGGGCAAACAGACACAAACACTCACACTCACACCAGGGCCAGAAGCCACTTAACCTACAAGAACGTCTTTGGACTGTGGGAGGAAAGTGGAGCTCCAGGCGAAAACCACACGAAAAGAACATATGAACTCCATACAGAAAGCACCCAAGGAACTGAAACCATGGCCCCTGTGCTGCAAGGCAGCAGCGCTAACTACTAACTACTACTACTTGTGTAGCCCCTTGATCAATTAGCAACAAAATAAGACAAATGGGCATAAAATGTTAAAACAATTAATATTAACGGTATATGAAACATGTTCTATGATGATTATGGTAAATCCATTCATTTTTCTTCTCATTTTTCTATTATTATTATACCTAAAATAATATTTATATTAAAATTATATGAAATAATTGTAAAGTGCCTTTCCAAACCCAAGGATGTACTACATAATGAAAAAAGGCACACAAAAAAACAATAAAATGTAAAAGAAGAAAAATGTTTTTACAGATGTAGGTCATTCTGATGTAGACCTTGATAAAAAGGCATGTTTTAAGTTTGGATTTGAAGAGAGTCAAAAAAGTTCTCTTGTAGAGTGTGTAGACCTCTCGTAGAGTAATGCATTACTGCAGTTTAGAAACCATGTCAAAGATAACTCCAATATGGGCTCTTATTACTAATATCTAGAAAAATATGAACCACAGGTCAGCTTCAGTATGCTCAGTTCCCAGCAGTAGTTTATTCGATTTCTTGTCATGAAAGCAAAGAAAAAAACATTACTGTGTTCTGAAAGCATCCAGTGTGGATAAAAACAGAAATGTAGATAAATCCCAACCTACCCGGGCATTTTATTAAGGTCTTAGTTGTCAGAATTGAAAAATGGGAGGTCAGTTGTCCTGCTCAGAGAAAATTCTAACTGACTAAAAAAGCAAGAGTTAGCTGTGAGTTTTATGTTTCTATAATTATATGCAGTTAACCAATTCACCAAAGCTCAGGCTTAGCTGGACACTTAGGTCATTTATTATTTATAACAAACTTCATTTTCTCATTAACTTTTTTTTGCCTATTATACTTTTAGAGGTCTCTTACTGTACAGTTTCTAAGCTAAGCAGCTATTAATCTGTCACTGTTCTGTGGATTTCATTAACAACACTAAGGCACAACAGATTTTTTTCCTTGCAGTAATATTTGGTCAGAATTTGTCATTTTATGTAATACGATTAATGGCATCTTCCTTCTACTTTGAGACAGCCCTGTCTCCTATGTTATGCTACTCAGCAGTTGTACTGCAATGCACTAAAGGTACGCTGGACCTCCCACAGTTTCACAGGTGACACTAGAAGACATCAATAACAAGAATGAGCAGAGCATTTAGCATGTTGTTGCTTACTAAAGACCCATTTTTTCCATACCACATCAACAAAATTACCGTTATTTCTTAAATAAAGCTCAGCGTGCTACAGCTTGCACCTAGAAATACAGTGCTTATGAAGGAAAGCAGTTCCTTAAAGCAGTCTCATACAGTCAAGTGAAGTGATGTTGAAGTCATCCATTCATCCAATTTCTAACCACTTTGCCCAGTACAGTGTGGCATAACGTGGGGGCGTGTTCAGTGTGGAGGCGGAGCCCTGGATTGAGGGTGATGCGTTGCCTTAGCAACCACATCTGCCCTGGCAACCACAGCTGTAGAGGTCTTTTAAGAACAAGCTGAGCACCTCCCCAGCGGGATGAGGAAAACCCCGCAAGGGGAGAACATTCCAGAGGGGACTGTTATGAGAGCGTTTAGGCCTCGTTTTTACTTTTTTTTTCCTCCTGTCCAGCTATGAGGATTCACACTCACCAGGGCAGATTAAGTTTTCTTTTGTTTTGGCCTCACGTTCTCCTTTTCTTCAAGTCTGGACCCCGCTAAACAGGGATAGTCCCGGGCGAATCCTGCTGTTCCAAGCAGTCTAACTTTTCCTCCAGAAGGGACCCTGATAAATAGGGACAGTCCAGCCTGGACGCAGCTGTTCCAAACGGTGCGTTTTTCTTTTTCCTTTTTTGGGGGGTTCTTGCAAGCCTCTTTACTGGTGTTTGCTGTGGCTCCTCCCACTCCCATATTGTTACCACAAGTTGCAGTGGACTGGAAGCCTATACTGGTAAGTAATATGTACAAGGCAGGATACACCCTGGATGGGGCACCGGTCCGTCACAGGCCTCACACAGATGCAACTCACACCAGGGCCATTTTTCCCAGAAGCCAATTAACCTACCTGTATGTTTGTGGACTGTGGGAGGAAACCGGAACACCCAGAGGAAACGCACACTAACATGGGGAGAAATTACAAACTCCACGCAAACAACACCCCAGGAATTGAACCCAAATCCTCAAGCACCGCAAGGTATCAGTGCTAACCACTGCGCCACTGAGCTGCTCCTCCTGAAGCCAGTCTTGGCTTATTACTCACTATATCCTCACTCTTGAGAACATACAGTAGGTTATATATCACCAATTTTATTCAATAGAAACCTTGTTCGTCAGGCTGAAGTATGCATGTTAAAGTACTGTCATTTGCAGTCTTTTGTTTTATGATGAAAGAACATTGCTCCATGCTTGAGCAGTTACGGCCACATAACCTTTCACTCCACTCTGTGATTTTTCGGTTGAATAAGCCTCTCAAGAACATTCCTCCTCCTCAAAGTGCTCACATGAATGAGAATGGATTCCAAGTCACATTTGTCTCCAAAGCCCATTTTAGCCGCTGTCTCGTTTTGACATGCACGTATGATATCGGAAATCAAAATGAATTGCGCTGTGTGTTACTTGATGCCTCTGCGCTTTAACAAATGGAAAAAAGCCACAGCTATCTCAGGCTGCATGATGAAAAATCCAAGTGTCAAACAGAACAATGTTAAACAGTACAGGAACATTACCAAGGATGCCAAAGATGTTAAAATGGTGAAAAATGAGGGTATTTGCTTTTGGATGTGACACTACGGTATAATTTCTGGCAGTACAGCACTGTCTGGGGCTGTACAGTATACTTCCTGGCACTAGCAGTACAGTATAGTTCCTGTCTGAGGTAGTATAGTATAGTTTCTGGCTTTCGTAGTAGCAATGTAGTATACTTTGTAGTACCAGCAGTAGAGTATGGTTTCTAGCTTTGGTACTATAGTATACTTCCTAGGACTGGCAGTCAATTATAGTTCCTTTCTGAGATACAGTACTGTTTCTGGCAGTAGCAGTACAGTACACTTTCTGGAGATGTAAGAACATTATAATGCTTCACCTGAGCTAGTACAATATCATTTCTGGCTGTTGCAATGCAGTATAGTTCCTGTCTGAGGCAGTACACTGTACAGTAGTTTCACATCTCTACCTGCTGTGCAGAGGGGTTGCTGCTGCCGAATGGGTGCTGTTTGTCACTCCAGTAAACACTTCAGTGATGCATAAAGTGGGTCCCTATCAGCTTGGAAAGTGCTTCAAGGTACTTTAGAATGAAAACTGAACTTCTATACAAAACCAAGGAATTATTAGAAAGAAGAAATGCACGAGGAACTGTGCTGATGTTCTACCAAAACAGCCATCATTGTGTTCGACTATCAATGTCTCAGGAAATTTCTGACAAAGTCATTGAAAAAAATGCCTTGGTTATACAGTATGCTACTTTGGTCCTGAACAAAACAGCATTGTATGTGCAGTTCATAACCAGGTCAGGCCGTAAGGAAAGAAACGCATTAGAGTCATGCTTCTCATAAACAGGCGCTGAGGTGTACTGTGTACTGTCCACTTTCTCTTTGAAACAGGAAAGAATTGAACCTAGGTCTTGGCATTATCAGCCCTGTGCTGAAGCCTCCTGAGCTACCTATTGTACAAGTACAAATTGAGAAATGGTTGGTGAACACCCAGTATAATCATTGCATTTAAAATTTCTTACCATGCTCTTGTTGTCAAAACTGCTTTTTCACATGACCAAAAGTGTTTGTATTTACCACTTTGGTGTTTTGAGACTCAATTGTTTATGAAGCAGAAAAAAAGAATAATTAAAAGTCTGTGTATGTGAAATGATATTTTAACTCCATGTTAGCTTAGCACAATTAAGAGTGTAATTAGACACAGGTGGTTAAATAATGATCAGAAACATCCAGGTTGGTGGGAATATCTCATGCTACTGCTGAAATAGGGATTTCAGAGGTCCTCCAACAAAGAGTACTTGATGATCATCGGTCTGGAGAGGCAAAAAAAAACAATTTCTAAACCATCTGGGGTTCCGAACATTGACTGTTACACAATCTACAAATGAAAAATCACCCTGCCAAGATCTCTTCAAGAGCAACCTGGAAATTCACACAGCATGTCACAAAAACCCCCAAAGAACAATTTAAGGATCTGCAGGTCTCTCTCTTGCTGCTGATACTGTCAGTGTGCATGCCACAAGCATCAGAAAAGACTGCCAGGGAATGCTCTTCATGAGAGGATAGCCAGGAAGAAACCACTGGTCTCTAAAGAGAATAGTGACACCCATCTCAGATTCATTAAGAATTTCCTTCTCTTGATCCTTCCTTTTTCTCTTTCTTCCTTATTTCTGCCTGTTTTGTGCTTTAACTGACAGTCCCCTGAGTGTTAATCATTGACTGTGTTTGATCAGGTATAAGGATGGAATTCCATTACAAAGGTCCTCACTTCAGCCCTGGAAGCACAAGATACAGAAAATGTATGGTCTCCACACACTGGAGATCAAAAGGTAAGACAAGGTTCATACACTTTGTATTATGATAAATGTCATAAAAATGATAGTGCTATGAGATTATGACTATTGTTATATGACACTGTGTCTTTAATGAGGGTGTTACTTGGACTGTGGTGCCGTTTGCAAACAAAGCATCGTCAAAATTTTCTACCTGCTGATCTGACCTTTAACGCATAGGTTTTAATGCATTAAAGAAACAAGAGGCATTACATAGATCCGTTCCTCCGAAAAACCAAGCAGCCTTGGTTTTGTGATTAAGCAGACAAGAATTGTGACTTTTTATGTCATAATAAGATCACGAACAAAGAGAGAACTTTTTCATATAGTAAGTGACTAGGCATCAGGCACAAAGGAACAGTAGGATAAGGTATGTAGGCTTACCAAGGCTCACAGAATTTCTCCATCATTGAAAACGACTAATAGTGAAGAAATAAACAGACATTTTCATTTATTTTTTTATTTCAGATGTACTCCTGATGATTCAGGGGAATACAGAATAGTGATCACAAGTTGCTTGGGCACAGCTTCCTCCTACGCTATGGTCTTTGTAAACTGTAAGGAAATTTATTTTTTTACATATATATATATTTCACAGCTCGTGAGGCAGACAGCATCATTATAGGCAGAAGTGGTGTTCTCTCCCCAACAAATGGGTTTCAGCATTCACATTTTAACAGTTTTATCTAGGGGTCACGCTCATATTCAGCATCACTAACCAGTATCTCAGCAAGAGAAAAAAACATTTCCCTGCTAGATTTCTTGTTTTGGATTCTCAGTCTTAGGTGTCTGGAGGAGGGATGTCAAAACATTGACAAGCACTCCTGGATGATCATTGATATTATTTCTAAGTTTTTGCTTTTTTTTCCCCTCTCTTTCATATTTCATTCTTTCATATCAAATTCCTCAAGGCAGCTCAACTAGTCCCTCATTTGAGTGTCATTTAAGCTTTAATTATTCAGAGACTTTAACGCATTTCTGTGCTGCCCTACTGTTTTCTGACTATGTTTTAATGTGAGGCTGAGATATGATTTCTCAAAGGAAATAGAAAAGCGTGAGTCTGTCTAACTGACAAGATCTATCAGCCATATTGGCTGCAAGCAATATGCCTTTTATGCCCTTTTATTAAGAAAAAGACAGTTTCCAATTAAAGAACAAAAGAACGAATTGGCCTTCTTTGAAACATTGTAAATGGACAATAACAGTGACATCTACTGAAAAGGGTAAATCCACGATAACAGTGTATTTCTGAGACAATGTTCCTACTCTTCTTTAGCATGTATACTTCAAAAAACTCTTTTCTTACTGTGAAAGGGAATATTTGATGTGCTTTGGATTAATGTGGCTCTTCTGGTTTGATTCATTTCAGCATGCCATGGTCCGCAGTCAGGATATGACCATACACAAGCCCAAAGTAAGAACATCCTTTCAAATGAGAAATTTCTGTATGGACAATGTATGGAATTTCTGTATGGAAACTGAAACTGAAGAACGACTTTGTCTCTGGCTTTCCTTAAAGCACTCTAAAGTCTTCACTTACTTCAAGTAAAATTTCAGAAGTAAAGAAGTAAATCACTGTTATTATTATTACTAATTGTAGTACACATGTTTTGATAATGATACACCCTTTGTGTCTATGACTAATAAATTACAGTCAGCCTGCCAGTGCCAATTTGTATTGGAGGCACTTGCAAATAATTATCAAAAGATAGATACTTTATAAATCCCATAAGTGCAGTGCAACAGCAGCCAAGCGCAATCAACACAGAAAATTACAAGGTAATAATACAACAATAAAATATTACAATACAATAAATACAGTCAGTGAGAAGTGCAATTAAAAATGGAGTATAAAGAATTGCACACAATACAAAATATACAAAATAAACCAGAATGTAAAGTGCATAAAGAAAATGTATTAAACAGTCCACGAGCATATTGTACAAGTGTAAATATATATTACACAATTATTGATAAATTGCCCAACCCACTTCCACATATTTCTGTGGAAATTGTTCTGTGGCCAGTTGTAAACAGAGGATTCAGGTTTAGTCCCAAAACAGGTTAATATTGCCCCTGCCCAGACACACAATGGATGAGTTGTAAAGTTTTCTGGCAGTAGGCAAGACCCTGGTTGGATCAGCCTATTGCTGAACGTGCTCTTCACTCCCACAAGCATGTCATAGAGGGGGTGGGAGACGTTGTCCATGATGGTCATTAATTTGGACACCATTCTCCAATCAAATCCAATGACAAACTTGTTTTTTTGATGAGCGTGTTCAAGCTAACAAAAGCTTACAATGCATTTTTATTGAATATCACAAGGGGCATACTATATATGCAGGTGTCAGATGTCCTAGGCATTTTGATTTTAATGTTGAGGTTTATAGTTAGGGTTGAGGCTGGGCTCTTAGATCCTGATATCTTTCCAACTACTCTTACCCTCAATTGGAAAAAGCAATTTTCCAATGAAACAAAAAAGCTGTTAAAAAAAAGCATCAACTTCCAGTTTGCTAAAACTTAAAGGCCTTCTGAAATTTCTTGACCCTTACAGAGCCAGAAATCTGGCTCTGTTTTTTAAGCAAATATTAGTTTGCTTAAAGATACAGATGAGCCACTGAGCAATCATTGGAAATGAAATGTCTAGGTTCTGGGGTACCAGGTTAGGAAAAATACCAGGCTGTATTAAAATTGGGATTTTGCTTTCACACATGTGATCGATATCAGATATCAGTAGAACAGGAAAGCACAATTTCACAGAACTAGATCAGCAGTAGTCCTAGACTTGCATTTCTAAATTTAATTGTCCAGGGTTTATGATATTTAGGGTAAGTGAATTTACTGGAAAATATTCAGGTGTAATTTTGTTAGTATTTAATCAGACCTTACTGTGAATTAGGGATGCCCCTTGATTTCACCTCAACGGATTAACAGCCCATTCTCATTTGCAATAATGCCAATGTCAAAACAATCCTTCCACTCGGAGTGAATGTCACGTGGCACAGTGAACTTGGAAAACAAGCACATTAACGGAGACAAAATGCAAGGATAAAGCGCATTAGAAAATCCCAACTTTGGCAAATGCCAGTTTTGATCTAATGACTAAAATATCTTCAGATGCTAATCCTCCTCATTTTAATTTCTGCTGAAAAACATTCTAGTTATTAGCTATTGCAAATGGAAATGAAGTCATGCAATAAACAGCACAAGTGCTGCCAGAATACAAAATTGGATTGTCCCTTCCTGGACAAAAAAAAGATGCTTGCTGCATGAGTGACACCATTAATAGAAATAGAAAAGAAAGTAGATAGAAAAAGGTTTTGATTTAAATAACTTAGCTGCTTGTTATCTAGTTGTACTTTGATGCTTAAAAGACACCTCCATCCTGGAAAAGTCAATATGACCATAGGAACATGATCACATTTGTGCAATGTCATATAGTAATTACTCATCATAATGGTATCTTCTGATATGCTTTAAAGAACAGGTGGTATTTTGACCTTTCTGTAGAAGTACTTTAAAACTAGGGCCTTCTGAATGGCTGAGCCAGAAAAGGAAGTCTCCTTGAACACAGGATGAGCCCTGTAGTCCAGGAATGGACCAGACTATGTTATTAGCTAGTCGCAATTCCTGTCCAAAAAGCAAAGGATTAACTGAGCCCCAGGACTGAGCATTAGATTTGGCTTGCTGGGCAAAAGTGACCCCTCTAAGACTGTAATGTTGTCTGTGAGAGCTTTATCATTTTTTTCTTTCAATACTAACTCTGCTGTGGATGCAATAGGGTTCACAGTGAATAAAATGGCAGATGGCTATGACTGTGCACATTTCTGGAGGAAGAGGAACACGGTGCCCACCCTCCTCTTTTCTCACACATGGTACCAGAGCTGAATATCAGATCCACAGTCTGTATTTCCAAGTGTGAGATATAAAATATTTTATTAATTCAAATTTATTACTTGAATGATAAGTACAGTATTACTACCTGTTATGCGGTTGGTTCAACCACATTAAGTGTTTATCTGGAAGGTTGCCAAAGCTCCATATGTAGCTTAAACCTTATATAAAGGCACATAAAAGTATGTGTATATACTTTTATACTACCACTCGCATTCCACACATAATCGATCAGAGATCTGATTGCAACATCAAAAGTTAGGTGCATGGTGATCAGAGAGCTTCTCTTTGAAGATGATGCTGCACTTGTTTGCCACACAGTGTGCTTCAAAACCCAATAAACCAGATGGCCCATGCAACTGTTTATGTCATGTTATAATGAGACGACCCGTCCCTGTTGATCACCCTAGATGAACCTTGAACCTGGTCTTATGCGTTTTAGAAAAGATGAGGCTATCTTTTCAGAAATAAAGGAGTTCCTTAAAAAAATTGACCCAATTAGGTGTCTAAACGTTGAACAAAACGTTCATTGTTTTCTGTAAGATAAGAAAGATCACTTTATTGGCCATATACAATTTCTTTTAGCATACACCCAACCTAGTCTCTATGAGACACACAGACAGGGAGAGAAGCTTGGGATCAGAGCACAGGGTCAGCCATTTATACGGCCCCCCTGGAGCAATTGGAGTTAAGGGCCTTGCTCAGGGGCCCAACAGAGTAGGATTCCTCTGTCAGCTGTGGGATACAAACCAGCAACCTTTCAGCCCAGCCACAGGTGCAGATCCTTAGCCACAGCTCCGCACTGCTCCTTTCTGTGGAATGCTGCTTGGAGTCAAATACAGATTTTTTTTCCCTTAGCAGCTTGTTAAGAATGACATGTCTTTCTTCTATTTCATTTTTCATTTCCTTACATCCATTTCTGGCTAAACCTTCTGTGGACCTTCATTGTCTCACTTAAATGTATCTCCATCTACAACAGAAACACCCATATTTATCATGTGATACAGTACCTCTTTCTTTTAATAGCACTTTATTCTCATTGCAATTAATTCACTGAGGTAAACTTGTGAAATGGATTTTCATTGGATTCTGAGCTTACACACAGGATTCTTCATCTTTTTTTTCTTCAGGTGTAGCAAACTTTAATAAAACCCAATCTAATTATAGTGCAAGCGGAAGGCTTCAAATGTATGGCTCCCAAGCAGCTCTTAAAAACTGAGGTATGAATTCTAAGATGAAGAATTAGGCAGTGATTAAAATTGTTTTCAGCTTTACATCTGTGCCACATTAAAGTAATGAAGATGGTCTGCAATGTAAGACACTCAATTTATGCCACATCTCAACTTCCAGGATTTTCTCACACTGATTAAAAAATGTCATAGCCCCGCTACGTGCTGTCTATCACTAGGCCTTACAGGTGGCAAAATAGCCTTATAAATATGGAAGACATGTTTCAATGTTGGCTTTCAAAGGCTCCTTCAAATCACAGTTCATTTTTTAACCATTTTAAATGTTCCAAAAACATGTAAAAAAAGACGATTGCATATAGAAGTTCAGAGTATTAAATTTTGATAGGTAGTATCAAACTGAGACAAAAGGCCATAGTCGATAGTCATAGTCCCTTTAATTGGTCTATTTACTTAATTGAGTGAAACGATGGCAGTTCATCCAAGCCCTAGTTAGAGGGTATCTCTCAATTCATTAAACAGAATATATTTTGATGTATAAATCGAAAGATATAGCTATATTTTTAAGCAGGCTTTCGTATGGAACAAAAATTTACAAGCAGTGTGTCCCAAAAGACATGGAGATGAGATGATTTTTGCCATGTACAAAAAGGTGAAGCTGGGCAGGGGTGAGAATGATGTATACTGTACAGTACGTGGGTGCTCTAGAGATGTGACATTTGTGTTCAGGTGAGAGGAAAGTGGGTGAGAACCACCTCCAGAACGTTTCTTTAAATCTGCATTTTATGCTTTCAAACTTGGGCGTACAGAAACAAAAACAGAAAACAAACTTTTGGCCAATCAGTTCTTTATTTGAATGCCCCCACTCTTACCAAAGTGACCAGCATTAGAATTATCTTCCTTATCAGCACTCAGCTGTGAATGTAGGTCATCTTTTTTCTTGGCAGGTAATGTTGTCTTGTCTTTGATGCCACCCATAACATTGTTTCCACAACCCCAGTAGCCAAGACACTCTGAAAATGCTCAGCTGAAGCACATAAGTGATTTCCACAAAAGTGATCAATCAGCACAAGGAAGTTGCAACACTGTGACAAAAAGAGTGTCCTGTCCTTTTATGTTTGTTTTTCATTTGGTCTCCTGGGAATTCCAGCTCTCTGTTAGATCTTTTGAGCTATTGTATACTTAGAAAAGGAAGCAGTAAAGCAGATGTAAAAATTTAAATGTAAGATACTGATTGACTACAAATGTAGTACAAGATGTACTGTAAATACCATATGCTTATATACAACATATGCTGCTCTGCCAAAACACTAGAGAATCGCATGGTCAGTAGGAGTGACCCATAGCTAATTGATATTAGGATCTCCTCCATTTCCTGAAAGAAGCTGTGATAGCATCAGAGAGTTTGATCATAATCACTTCCAAAATAAGACTAAAAACAATCATGTGTAGAGCAGTTTCTTTTGATGTTCAATATATTTATATATCCCAATGTTTCCAAAATGCTTTACATACCATACCTTGCCTGGTGATGGAGATTGACTAGGCTTAGCTAAATGTGTCTGCCACCAAATTGGCTTGGTTGTTCTTAAATTGTAGTGTTTTTATTCTATAGCACTGTAGAAAGGGTGTTTTCTTTCATCTTTAAAGACTGAAAGAAAAACATTCCATATGTAGGAATTGTCAATGAAACCATGTGAATACAAATTGTGGTCATAGACAAAAAAAACTAACATGTGAAAAATGTTGTGACATCATTTACATCACATAAATGGCCAACAGTGACACTTTTTTTAAGGAACCCAGATACTGTATTTAAAGGTAGATAGTACTATTTCAACACTTTTTCTATAAGTCATTAATTGAAAGTGTCTTAACATACTTTAACACACTAGCTCATGTGTTGGTGTGGCAACATCAGTACTGTGAATTGTAATAGGTGGGGAAAATTAAAGAAAATAAGTAAAGAATAATTAGGGCAAATCAATTTAAATATTAATAATCTAATCTGGTAGATGGCTCCATGTCCCTGGGTGTAGGAGTAACAGATTCAGGAAATTTGTTTTTGTCCCCACTGCAATATCTATTTCAAACAATGTAAAATAACGCTCATATCTCATGTAGCACTATTGTCTTTTCTGTTGGCAATGTTTGTTTTACATTTTCTATTGGATTCTACTGTAAAACAAAATCACTGTTCCTAAAGCTATTATTGTACTCCTCTCTAGAAGGTACCCCTGTTTCTTCTAGAAAGTTATTTTCCTTTTCCTCCACAGTTGCAGCGTCTGAGAAGGAGGCAGATTTTGAGGCAGCCTTCAAGCCGTCTTTCGCCAAAGAGGGAGAAGCCTTCACCCTGTCTTGCGGATTTTCTTCTGCCTTGCTAGCACACCAGCGTGGAATCACCTGGCTTAGAGATGGTCAGTTTGCTGTTTTGGAGGCATGATGTTCTACTGCTATGTCTACAAAGACATTGCACCATGAGAAATTACATGTTCACCTGCCTGTATCAGCTTGCAGGGTCTATGAGGCAGGATATATTAACTGCCAAAGTGGGACTAGCATTCACCAAGCTACAGTCACATTATACTTCTGCCAGGGCTCTGTCAGTAACATAGCTCCCTCTGTGAACTCCTAAGCTCTAGTAGGTATGTAGTGTGGTGGATGAGAGACACCCCTCTGTGCTGCCTGTGAAGTGTTAGAAAACAAGTGTTTCAAAGGTGGGAGAGTCAGAGGAGTCTGCCTACAACTCCTCAACCTCCTTTGTGAACAAAACTGCGAGCTGAGACATGAGACATAGAGAACATACAAGGGGCTATTCCAAATCAAAAACTAATTGGCAATTTCAATCATAGCTTTTAGTTTAAACATCTATCATCATAAAGTCAGTGATGGTAGCTTGGATAGATTGGACTGAAATCTTGACCGAATGCACTGACAAAATCAGTAAACATTAAATATGGCAGGCCCAGGAAACTAAAGGCTTTCAAGAAAACAAATCAGTTTATTCTTTTACATGGACTGTGACAGCAGTGCAGTTATTGTGGAAGCTAGAAGGCAATAAAAATATATTAGTTGACATTGCCTACTTTCGCCAGCCATTCTTTTCTCTAATGAATACTATACATTGCTATTCTTATTATGAGTTAGAGGCTGGGAAAAATCGTATTTTCCAGTGTTGAAATTCCTATTTATTTTATTTTCCAATAATGTGTAAAATGCTACAGTGAGATGTCCTTCATTTATCTTAGGATTGTGACATATAATCAATTGGAAAAGATTGTGAGAGAGTGATTTTGGCTGCCATGACCTTGTTCAGGTAGTCATTTCAGAAATTAGAAAATTCTTCACTTAACACTCCTTAAGTTGTATCCGTGGCACTTGGATAACGATGGCCATTACCTGCTATTAGCAGAGAATCTCTAGTGCTTTAGTGATCTTGACTGCTTTTCTAACATGAGCTTGTGGGCTCAAAACATGGCTTGTGGCTTGAATAGGAGATTTCCCAAGTTACCCAAACGTTCCGTGTTTTCTTTTGCTCTCTAGGGGTCCCACTCAAAGAATCCGAGGGAATTGAGATCAACACCGGACCAAGTGCAACAACTCTGACAGTGAAGGAGATGCACAAAGAGCATGAAGGTGTCTACACTATCTGCCTGCCTGCTGCAAGTGGAATCAAGGAGCACAGCGCATACATCTATGTTAAAGGTGGGAGAATCGGCTGCTTATGGTTGGTCACGATTGGTCGATAAAGCTGCACAGATCACTATTCCCAGGGCAGATTCCAGAGAAAACCAGTCCACTTCCTAAAGGGTGTTCAAAGCATGAAAAATACTCCTCTGCTGATGATGAAGTCTGTGCCTACATGTTATGGAGTAGGTCCTCCCATCAAGAGTGGTCTAAAGGATCTACAGTACATGTAACCATATTTTCAAGGAGTAAATGGAATAGTACCTAATCGGCTGAGGATGGAGCAGCCTTGGTGTTTCAAACCTATCCACCGGAGCTTGGTCCATCCTTGGTCAACTGAGGCAGATCCTGTCTGGGCAGGGACCAAATATCAAACCTGTGTCTTTATGTATCCCTTACACAACAATTATCTGTAATTATTTCCCTAGTTCTTACCATATCTATATGAGGTCAGGACGTATACACCTCAATGCATATCTTAACCGAGACATTATTAATCTACTCCTGAAGCATTACACCACCTTTGTCATTTGTTGTTTTATGAGAGAATTCAGCTCATCTGCTGGTATTGGTGATTGCTCTAGTAACCTTGTATGGAATGTGCAGTAATTTATTTCAGTCTATTGAGTGTTTATACTTCTTCCCCAGTGGTCTAACCTGAGATTAAAACTGGTTTGTTACTGTTATTTCCATGGTTTATTCTACTTCAAAACATGAAAAAGTACACTGATATAATCTACAAGTCATCCTCATGCCTTCTTTGTTTAACACAAAGAAGAAGAATATAGATATACCCTGTATTCCATGTTTTAAGGTGATAAGACTAAGGTTTCTGCACAATTTGAGTTTATATTAAGGATATTGTCACGGATGTCAATTGAAAATATCCTACCCTGATTTTGCACTTTTGAGGAAAGAGGTTTATGTTTTACATGATTTTTTGGAACACACTCATCACTTCTTGACTTATTTCTCAGGCTATGCCTGAAAGCACTTATTATCACTGCCAACCACTGTGAGGTTCCATTTTCCAGTAGTCAGTCCTGGTGAATCGTGCGTGAAATCTGCTCTCTCACGCCAATTTTAAACAAGATTTGGATCTTAATGTTAGTAGTAAATGCTTTTAAAAGATTCTCTATCTTTTCAAATCTCAGCTTCCATTTTTGCCAGAAGTTGTAATTACAGCGCTCAGCTTTGCTCTGTTGTTGCTTGCTATATAAGTAGGTTTTCTGTTGGCAATCCAAATCTTTGAAGAAGCAGGCAAAGTGATCTGCACCTGCTGAATAATGTGTGAGAATGAGAGAGAGTGCTGAGGAATTGCTGGATAGCCACATGGACACAGAGCCATGTGGTGACCCCGATAAGATCCATCTCTCTAATAAGGAACTCCTGAAAAGATGCCTTCTCGTGCTGCCGAGTTTGGCATCAGCAGATTCTCCGGTTATTAATGGCAGGCAGGAAGCCACTCAGCTCCTTATCCCTTATTTATTTCCTTAACAGACGCAGCAGCAGCTGTAGTCGGGGCGCCAGGGTCCCCTCTCAGTGTGGAGTGCAGCGACGTGCACAAGGATTATGTGCTTGTGACCTGGACACCGCCAAGTGCAGATGGTGGAGGCCCTGTGTTTGGTTATTATATTGATAGGTAGGAGAATCTCCTTCTTTTGACTACACAGCCGCCTGGTGTGGATCAGTCTGCTTTGAACTGTGATAACTTCCAGCGTGGCCAGTGCTGATTTGAAAGTAGCTTGTATTTTCTGTTGAACAAACCAAGGAACAGGTAAAGGTTTATTACATGTGGAAATGAAATAAGAGATACAATGTTTTGACTGTGGAGCCTTCTTCAGGTGTCACACTCCAGCCTGCTACTCCAGTAATTATAAAATCACATTTATAAATGAGAAGAGGCTGTTCTTTTAACAGGTCACATGAGCAGCAGTGCATAGGCGTGTTGAGTGTCTAGAGGCCTGATCTGAGTGCTGTGGGTTCAAATCCCAGGCAGACACTGTTTTTGTACCCTTCATTAAGATGCTTTGCCCAGGATGTTCCAACAAACCCAGGTGTTTGCAAAGAAGAAAACTGTAGCCTCAGCCAAATAAATCAGTAATAACCATAAATGTACATTAGTTAGATATCTGTAACTGAAACAAATTCCAGTTTAATATGTAAGAATTGAGCAGATATTCTTAACATGGTATTCCACTTTTAGTCAGGTCGCTGTAAGAGCAGTTCTTTCTATTCCCATACATTCTGCTGTCGGGCAGCTGCAAACTAATCTGGGAACCTACACCATTCACTCACAAGAACTCAGGTCTGGCTACAACAGCTTCTAAACACACAAGCAGTACAAGCAAAAGTGAAACACTTGATATCACTAATTCATTATCAGATTATCCAGTATAGTCTTCTGTCAACAGCACAGTATTGTGTGTTCAACATATTGGGACCATTGTATTAAACTATTGCAGGATAAGGAAGTCCCATGCATTTCAAAACCATTTTCTCTTTTAAAAAAGGCAAGATCTAATGTCTGTAGAGGATTCCTAAGGGTTAAATCTAGTAAAGGTGATTGTGAACAGAACAGGCTGAGACCTATGGCCCAGACCTCACCAGTTTAACCTGGGTCATGTCACTAGTGGCCTGTAAGTGAGATTCCATAAACAGTCACACCCAGAACCATGCCAGGTAAGGTTTGGTCATTGTCCAAAGTCCTCAGCAAATCGGTGACTCCTGAAACATATTGGCCACATGAGAGGCTAGGAATGTCAGTTTGAAATGCATCTCTCCCCCAGTCAGAGGGGGAGGCACTGTAGAGTTTGCAGAGAGCCCAAATTATGTTTTCTCAAGGGTGGTATTGTGGATGAGGAATGTTTATTGGTCCTCATTATTCCTGTAACGAGGGTACAGGAGTCATTGCTGGAAAGAAAGGCACTGAAACAATTGGGTTCCAAATTGGAGATTCCACATTTAAAAAGGAGTTTATGAAATAAGATATTTTCACTACACTACAAATGAAGGCAGATTCCTTGGGATCACTTTTTTATAACCTGAGACACAGTTAAGACACAAATAAGCTTTCCTTAAAGACAGAAACAGATGATCATAGAATTGGCCTTAATTCATACCAGACTGGCTCCAGTGCTTGACAGATGTTTCTCTGACTGTGAGTCTCATTTCTATTGTCTGGCTCTGCCAGGCCTGCACAGAGGAAAGTGAAGCTCTCCTGCCTGGTTTGCCATCTGCATGGTCTGAGAGTCCAGGGAGATGGATGTGACCTTCACAGCTGAGTTATAATGTACCTTTCTACACTTCCCAATATGGTAGCCAGTTCTCATGAAATTCCAAACACACATGCTAAAGAATATGATATAGGAGATGCTAAGGGATTTTAGGTGATTGCTATTTTTTTCTGTTTTTTAATGTTTTCATGAATTTGTCAGTATCAGTTGAAGAATGTTTTCAACCCAGAATTTCTTTCAGATTAAGTTAATCAAAAAAGAAATTGACTGTGCAGCAGGACACCATTTGAGAAGGCCCTATCCAACAGCATATATGCATAATTGGTGGTAATGTTAGTTTTTTTCATACAGAGGTTAATTAAAAACTGGATAATAGGATAATGGGATTATTTCACTTAATTTCTGGATTTCAAGCATGTCTGAGCTGAGAATAAACCCTTCAAGTGTCTTTTATATTAATTTATATAATCAAATCTGGTATTCACAAGAAAAGAAAAAATGTTTAGAGATTGCATTTTGACGTAGGAACTTCCACAATTACTGGCGGAGAGGAGTTCTGAGGATCCCTTTGCATGAGGACACCCGAACAAAGAGCCTGCCCCTTCTCTGAATACAGGCGATAGACACCCTTTTCATTCCCCATTAATTCACTCTCCTGTTTTTTAAAAATCCCATCTGCTGCAAAAGAAAGAAAACTGACTTTATAACTTAAAATAATTTTAAAACAATTGATATTGTAACGCATACGGCCGACAGGCACTGTGTAAGAGCCGGCTTACCAGAGCGGTGACGTCCCCGCCCTTCCCTGTAATAGCAGGACCACAGCCGCTGGGCTGTGGAGAGATCTCTCTTTAGCTCAACAAGCTGGGTCCCTGTTGAGTGATGCCGGAGGCCCGGGTTCCCGTCCCCGACGGTGCGGGGCCGACCTGTGTAGGCAGCAGGCGAGGGCGCCCACTTGAACCCCGTAGCGTTACAATATGTAATCATGAGACACCTCCTCGAACTGCTTTATTGTCAGTTATGTTACTTTATAGCCATTTACACAACACAACTCTTTTCAGATCACCTTCATCTGATCCAAGCAGTGGAAGGAAGTTCAAAGTCAGGTGGTTCTGAATGACTCTCTATATAAATTGTCTAATATCTGCTTGGAGTGTTGCCAGAAGTAAAAATGGGATGGCAACTAGCAGAAACTTCCAGATAAAACCTTCATAAAAAATAATCTGATAAGCAGGAAAAAGAGTATATACTGCTAGTAGTGTGTCCTGACCCGTTGCCTGGCAACACAGTAGCACACTCGGAAAGCTTTTTTTATCCTGAAGAACTTATATTTATCACTGCCAATATCAAGCCATCTTAAACCCAGCCTGAATTTATTTACTCCCAATAACAGCCTACCAGGGTGCAAATATTTATCCGTTTATGTCTCACATAAACATTCTAGCAGAAACAGGATAGATTTCTTCTCTTAAAATGTGCTGAAAGCACTCACTCAGATAAAGTTTCAGTAGTTTATTTTGTGGCATGTTTTTCTCTTAAGTAAACAATTACCCACAAAAATTGAAAATATTGCTATAAGTAGGGGTTAAGAAAATGTAAAATAGAGTCAAGATAAACAATAATTAAAATACATAATTATTAACCATCAAATGTCAAATATCGAAATGTAAAAAATATACCTATGTGGTTGGAACAGTTTAATGCACCTTAGTTATTATTCTCTTGCACAGCTTTGGCAAAAGAGTGATAAATGAGAGGCAAACTAGCATAAACATTTTTTTAACAGTAACACAACTAGACAATGCACAATGTTGCACACATACAACATAAATCATATACTATTTACATAAGCAAGGTGTCACAGAGATGCTACTGTATATAATACTTACACAGGCCAACAAGAGAGATAAACCTTGCTCCCTCAATTAACAGAATACGATTCTCCCTTTCTATAAACCACGATGTCCCTAAGTGTATGGGAGTCTATCTCCCTATTCTACAAACGTATAGCCAACTAGGGGAGAACGTCTTTAGCCTGGGGATTCCTCCACAAAATCATTTTCCTTAAATAACAGAACATAAAGCTCTCTTGAACAAGGTTCAAATGCTGAGTAAGAATCTGGTTTTCAATATGAATCAGAACAAGGTTCTCTCACCTGGTACACATCTCTCTCTGTTTTCTGCCTTGCTTCTGCATCTTCCTCTGTATCTCTCTGACTATCTTCTTATCCTGTCATTTTCTGGGTGTTGAATGTTTTAATATAAATAATATAATGCTTTTGCGATGGACTGGTGTCCCATCCTGGGTGTACCCCTCCTTACACCCATTGCTTGCTGAGATAGGCTCCAGCTCTCCCACAGTACCGAAGTGATTATATGAAAAGTGATTAGAAAATCAATGAATGGGTATAAGAATATAACACATGATAATAATCTTTAAAGTACTTGTGACTTTAGTACCTTACTTAGTGACTGAGCTGTACGTCGTTTTAATTTGCACTGGGTTCCACCGTGTGTAGTGTCACCCAGTCTTAAAGGTGATGTGCAGTTCGAAAATCGACTTTGTAAGACTATACATGCAAAATACAGTTGGGATGTCAAAATGAGTATCTGTGAAAGTGTGTGTTAGCAGGTTTCAACAGTAAACGTAAAAAGTACTGTAAAGTTGACGAACTATCAAAAACTCTCCAGCTCTCTGGCTCCCTGCCTAGCCCCAGGTCATGACATCATACCAGGCTGAACTGCTAGTGCGCTAATGCTTTTCTGTCAGGATCGCTATCAGTCCCCTGCACATCGCACCCATGGAACCGTTATAATCACTTCCTCTTACTTGTTATCTCCCTACTTTATACACATGTATTCCATCCGTACTGTTTTTCACATTTTTCTTTCTTATTATATTCAACATGGTAAATAAATGTGACGTGTGCCATCTAGGTACCCAGAGGGTAGCTGGAGGACAGCAGCATCAGCATCAAAAGCTGTGACTCTTCCAGCAGCTAGGAGTCTAGGAGTAGACGAATAGCTCAAATGACTTTCAGGATGTAGGTTCAATCAACGTTTAGTGATTTCATTAGAATTTTCTCTAGCTGTTTGATGCAAGAGTGGCACCGAAGCACAACAATCAGAGCTGCTTTCTTACTCCTCTCTGTTCCCGAATTCAGTTCCAACATGGGTCAATTTGTCTCCACTAGGTGGAGCTTGTATGTTAAGCCCAGGTGGGCCTCCCATTATTCAAAGACTTGCTGTCTAGGTAGACTACTGTTTCTGAATTGTCCTCTTTGTGCTCAAGTGCCCTGTGATTTGCTGGTGTCCCTCCAAGGTCCCAATATCCTACTCCCACATTTTTCTCTCTGCTTCTGAGATTGGCTCTGGGCTGCCATGACCAGGAATAAGCAACTGAAGGTTTTATTAAAAATATTGAACCAATTTGATTATTTAGCCCTCAATCTCCCGTATAGCATAACGATGAAATTGTGAACTTGAATGCACCAATCAGGCAAATATCCCATCCATCCATTTTCTAACCACTTCTTCCAATTCAGGGTTGCAGGTGAGCTAGATCCTGTCCCAGCAGGCAGAAATCAGTGCAAGACAGGAAACATCCTGAACAGGACACCAATCCATCACAGGGAAAACACACACACTCTCTCCAGGGCTGATTTTCACAGAAGCCTCATCTACCAGTAAATGTGGAAGAAAACTGGAGCACCTGGAGGAAACGCACATGAAACACAGGTCCAGAATTGAACCCAGGGTCCCATTGCTGTGAGGCCTTAATACTTACACCTGCACCACCATGCCACCAACAGGCACCATTTATTTAATTCAATTTGCTGTCTGAATGAGAACACGGGGAACCACCTACTGTTCTGTGCCATAACAAATTTCCTTCTACATAAATCTTCTTCTCTAAAAGCTGGAAGATGCCTCTGCCAGCCAAGGATCAAGTCCTGCCACAACACTGAGAAACACTGAGAAAAAAAACTACTACCACTTCACGTTAACTGACTGACACATAATATTTCCAACATACTACATTGACAGTTTGCAGATGCATCTGCTTAGGCTGTTAGGACCCAAACACAAGCACGCAAGTGCAGAAAATGTCAACAGCTACTCTGTGCTTGTTCTTTTTGCAGCCCACACACTGACTCACCACTCTTGAGAGCTAATTCTAATATGTAACTTGGTCAGTTTAAAAACAGTTACATAAGAATAAAAAGGTAAAAGTAAGAACATAAGAAATATTATAAATAAGACTAGGCAACTGGTCCCAGTATCTCACACAGCCATTACCTCAAAAACCAAAATGGATATCTTATTTCATACTCCCACATGTACCAAAACCTAGCTATAGGTCAAAAGAGCCTTCCCTGCCCAAATTTTGATATTCTTGCCAAATTTTCTTCAAACTGTAGTCTGATGCTCAGATAATTAAAAAGAAAAATGTTAATGAACCCTACCGGAGATCTTTTGGAGTAGAAAAAATGCTCTTTTTACCGAAGGTGGAGATAATTACTGAAAATAACACTTAACTGTAGGCCATCAAGTAGAACTAAGGCCTTACTTTTTTAAATATGATTTGTCTATAGTACAGACCTAAATAATTAAATATTACAATTGTTTACAAGTAATTGAAATTTAGAAGCATTTTTTCATGCAATAACCTTTATATTCATTTCTCTGGGACTGGCTGGAAGTAGTGGCTCAAACGTAAAAAGTACAGTAAAGTTGATAAGCTATCAACTATGCCAAATGTTTTCCTTTTTGTTGCATCGTAAGTGATGAACATGAATACAACTATCCCATGAAAAGGGTTATAATATGACATGTAGGCTTGAAGTGTATATAAAGGTGCTTCAGAACAAACTGGGAGAACAAACAAAGGAAAAGGAGGAAAGTTTGAGTGACTCTAGGTTGGTGCTGGATATTTTTGAGAAAATTTGTTGTCATTTTATTTTGAATACAGTTGGGAATGCTACAGAACTCTAAGGTGCCTCATTATATGGAGTATGTTTGCTTTGGATAGTAAGGACACAGGATCTTCCACTGGATAGTTAGGATATAAAGATATCTGTAAAAAGCTTAGAAATACAAGTTGACTTTTTAATGTAAAACCAGCTGAGAAATGTTCCCTTGTAAAAAATGACCGTGTCCTCTTCAGCTCTTACATCTCGATTTGTTGGTGTAGATTTTGTTTCGTTGCTTTCGCTCACCCCCACCCATCTCTGTGATCATGTCTGTCCCTTCTGTAACGAGCAGTTGATTTGCGTTTTTAATATTATCTTACTGCCCTTAACCCCCCAACCAGGAAATGGAATATTTCCATCAATCAGAACAGTAAGTGTTGAGGTCTGGTGGGTTTTAAGATTCGGAGCTGAAGGAAAGTATTTTTTAACTTCTTTCTTACACTTTCTTTCCTCCTCTAACTCACATGTGCTCCAGATGAACAAGAACTTTCCATACAGTAGTGCATTGAACACTGTTTAGAACTATTGGATTATATTCTGGATGGCCTGTTCATGGGACTCCACTTCAACTCAGCAATTAGAGTATCGTTTATGAATGCTGCTGGAAAGGATATCTGAAATCACATTCATCTAACAAAGCTTATGGAAAATACTCCCTTTATCCACCCTTGATCTGAAGAATCTGGAAGCTGTCTTCTGTGTCATCACTGTCATTACCGTGTCCACTGCAGTATAGAAGGTGAAGACAATAGAGCTCATGATATTGCGTGATATAAAAGCATAGACGTACCCCAGAAAGGACCCCATTCTCACAGACGTCACGGTCGTGTCCTGAGGCTGTCAGCTCTTTGTTTGTCTCCAGGTGTGACGTAGAGACTGGAGAGTGGGTGCAGTGCAATGAGACCCCTCACAAGTTCTGCCGGTGCCCAGTCTTTGGCCTCTTGGACGGCAAGACCTACCTGTTCCGGGTAAGAGCGGTGAACAATGCCGGAATTGGTCGACCCTCCAAGAGCAGCAATCCTGTGACTATGACAGACCCCGCTGAGGCTAGCAGGATCATGGGTAAGCCCACGCATCCCCTATACCTGCCAGCACTTCAAGCAGCTGTGACAAGAAATTCTACACAAGCCAGTATAAAACCTCGGGAAACTGATTTGGTCCCATTGGCCATCTGTCGGTCCTTCCTCATTCAACTCTTCCAGAGAAACACTACCTCATTGATTCTCCTAAGGATTTCTTTCTCTTACCTGTTTTCTTACTGGAAGACATCTCGGCTCGACCAGAGGTAAGGGTATTGTGGTCCTGAGGGAATATAAAGGCAAGCAAATGTAATTCACATTCCAGCTGAGGTAAGATGTGTGGGGAAATGTAAGTGTTCAGATCTTCCACCATATCGTACATGGATGTAGCTCCTTTCCCTTTATAAGGTATTTTGTTCAGTTGTAGCTTGATTTAAACAATGCGTGTAAAGGACATTACAAAAAAATCTGATATTTTTAAAAGGAAAAAAGATTATTCACAAAGAGAAACCACTCAAGAATGCACCATTATTAACCTGCCCTGTGAATAATATCTGTCTCTAATACCAGAGAATTCTTTTTTTGCAGCAAAGACCTTTGTAATTCACCAATAACCCAGACTGCTCCTCACTGTGTGCAATTTTATCTTACAGTGGTGAAGCTGGATAAAGGAAAGGAGATAATTATTACTAAGGACGAACTTGAAGGTAACGATTTTCTTAATTAAATTCACAAACTCAATTTTAAAAATGTTCTATTATTATTCAATTATATGCAGTATGCAGAACCTGGGAACAAAGCATCGGCTACAGATAATAGGAGAAGATGGAACGCCTGATAGTTTCTTGTGCTGCTTTTTCCTAGTCAAAAAAAAAAAGATGTGCCATTTTAATTTTGGGGGCTTTTGTAGTTTGGCTGATGTAAGTTGCACTAAAAGCTGTTTGATCATTTTAAGGGAGGCTGAGGGGTCCTGGTTTAGGTCCTGGTTGTGCCTGTGTTTATTGAATCTTTTTACACTCTTTTGCTGAGAATTAACACTCAGGTCCCATTATAAGAAGACTGCAGTAGATCGTGGTCTCCCCAAGCCTCTGCAGGTTGCCTTCAATACAAACATTTCCTTAATTGTTTATGTTCATTTTCTAATTGAAACTATTACTGGCTCGCCTTGCAATTACGCAACGTCACCAGCGTTGTCAGAGGCCCAGTGGGCACTTCACCACCTTTCGCCATCAATGCCGGCGTTCACCAAGGATCGGCCCTTTCGCCCCTGCTCTTTCTGCTCTGCATGGACACGGCAACGGCCGACCTCCAGGCACCTCACCTGTGGTTGCTGCTCTACGCCGACGATGTCTTCAACACCAAATGCAGAGCTGGAAGATCCGACTGGATGAGCATGGAATGCGGCTGAACACCAAGAAGACCGAGTACATGGAGTACGGCCCTCAAACGGATGGAACTATCGGCATCAGTGGTGAAGAGCTCAAGAAAGTGACGCAGTTTAAATACCTCGGCTCCATCATCAGCAGCGACAGCGACGCCAGGGCCCAAGTGAACGCGGCGGGGATGAAGTGTCGCCAGGTCACCGGCGTTCTCTGCGATCGCCGGATGCCAATCCGACTCAAGGCCAAAGTTCACAAGACCGTTGTCTGTCCTGTTGCCCTATATGGATCGGAATGCTGGCCAGCAAATTCCAGGCATGAGCAGGCCCTCCATGTCATAGAAATGAGAATGATCTGCTGGTGTCTCTGCCTAACAAGATTTGACCACGTCCTCAATGACGATGTCCGTCGATGCATTGGAGTGGCACCAATAATGGAGAAGACGCGAGAAGGAAGACTGCGATGGTATGGACATGTGATGAGAAGTGGCGACCACACAGTGGCACAGACAGCGATCCGACTGAGCCTGCAGGGTCAACGGCCGCGAGGGCGGCCCAAGAAGCAGTGGATGGATCGGATCACTGAAGACATGCGGAAAGTGAACGTCGCCCCAGAAGACACCTATGACCGCGCCAAACGGAGACGGGCGTGCCGACAAGCGGACCCTGCCAATGCAGGATTAACGCTAGAATGAAGAAGAAGAATTATTACTGTTAAGGTTCAATCAGAGAGACAGCAAGAAATTTGGACATTAAAATATCAGCTATAATTCTTTGAATTCTGCCAAACATTACAGGCCATTCATTATCAAACCTCTACTGGAAATAAGTGATCTCTTTAAAATGCTGCTTAACCTTATTGATATTACATAACATCCTGTGAGAGGCTGTTTTCCTCGACAGACTGAAACTTCAGAGTCTCCTCTGTCCTTCACAGCGGACATTCTTGTTCCCTTACCACCCACTGGTGTGCATGCCAGCGAGAGCAGTGAGAGCTACGTCATACTGAGCTGGGCCGAACCAGACCCGCGGGGCAGGGAGCATCTCTCCTACTACATAGAGCAGGTAAACGGTGCTATGATGGCTTGAACTCCACTCACTTTTCCCCAAGCACTTTTCCTTGAATTCCATCTTTCCACTCTGTCATGTGCTGACTCCCACAATCCCCTGCAACAGCGGGGGTCGACCATTAAAGGCTTGAGTTGTTTGAGTCCACAATTCAGTGTAAATTCTGTAAGGTTATGAGCAAATTTCACACTTACACAGAAAAATAAATAGTAATACTTGATTTAAAGTATAAGGAATAATACAATTTGCAATCATTTTGTTATGTATACGTATCCATAAACACAATTGGATCCCCTCCAGAACAACCAGAATGCTGGAAAAGCTATAAACCAGTATACAGAAGGTGAGATATAGCTGACTGAACCTAAAGTTGTCTAAAGTACCTTTTTGTGTAGAGAAATAAATTAAATAAGTAATTAAGAAATTTGTCAAAATGCTCTGCAATATTCCTCTATGAACCAGTAAAAATAGTTTAAATTGCTGCATTAAAACGTTACTTTTACAGACTCTAAAACCAAACTCACTAAGACAAGAATGCATGACTCGTACCCTGTTTTCTTCAGTCAGTGGCGGGCAGCAACAGCTGGATGATGTCAAACTTGGATATTCCTGTGAACTCTCCGAGGTTCCCTGTGTTTGACCTCCAAAAAGGACGCTCCTATCTCTTTCGAGTCCGATCGGTCAATAAGTACGGAGTCAGTGACCCGTCTGACTGCAGCGAACCCATCTCGCTGAAGGAAAAAACTGGTAAGGGCTCTGAAACCCCTTCTCCGCTGACAAGCAGGATGTGCCTGTTCTGGGCAGGGTCTCTGTTGTAACTCCTTAAAGTTATTCGTGCGGTACCGTCATTTAGAGAGCCTCGAGCCTCATCAATTTCCCTTCAGGATCAATAAAGTCTTATCAATTTCAATTGAACATCAGAGTCATGCAGCAAGGCTTGCTGAGCGGTGAGTGGCTAAAGACAGTGGGCATGTCAGAGGAGGACGTGCCTGAGTCCTCGATCAGTCTGTGCTGTTGAGGGTACGAGGCAGAAGGTGTGATGCCCTTTCTGGACATGGTCTTTGTCCTGCTGTTGTGACAACCACGCTGAACAGCTCCTTGCAGTGTGTTGCCACATTGAGGGAGTGATGGCAGGATAGGTGCAAAGTGAATCACTGCCATGTGGTGGCTAAGATGGAGACCATGGGAGTGAGACCATGCATCCCACTTCCAAATAAGCTCTCTGACATTGTTGAACTATGCCAATAGCATTGAAAAGTACAGTAAGTGCATGAAGAGTAAACGCTGGTACAGAGCAGGCACCTAGAAGGAAAAGCTGTTGAAAATGAGGATTTTGGATTAGGCTTAGGAAAAGTTAGGATTTTGCCTAGACTTGCGCTGCAAACTCTCCATAGAATGTACTCCTCCTCCTCTTCCAACATGGGTTGCTGCAGAGTAATCCTGAGCTGTGGACCAGCCTGCCATCATTCTTCTTGGAACTGGTCATCCAGTGCCAGAGCTACAGTTGCACGCTGATGTTCACTGACCGTATTGACCTGCCAGAAAGGGTTGTGGTTGGTGAGGTATACAAGAAGACAGCCCAGTCACTCTGTACATTTTTTTAGCTGAAGTGCATAATGACATTAGGTCCAGAATGTCTCACCCCTGCATCAATATTTAAAGAGGAATTAAACATGTGCATTTACACCCTTGAGAATTCCCAAGTGCTCAGTATTGTTTAATTAAAATGTACTAAAAGCTAATTTATTGTTCTTTTTCTATTGGTGCATTCAGCTTGTCTGGCCTTAGTTTTCAGGGTTGATTCAAATATACTGTATATTACATTTGTGGTGTTAGTTTGTTTTTCCAAAAGAAGTGAATGAAAGATTTCATTTCAATCAATGCACCCATTACTTATAGGTGGCAATGGCTTAGAAACATGTTCCTGAACAATGGTTTCAACTAGAAACAACACCATACAATGTCTATTTTCATGTGGTATAAGACCTCTGACTCACATTAAGAAATACAGCAGAGTTGACCTCCTATACGGCCGCAAATGTGTGGTTTATATGACTGTAAGAGCAAACACAAGGGAGAGAGAGACTTACAAATACAGGTAAATAATATGAACTATGTTTAAGGTGCATAAAATATTTTTTTCTGCTTCTCTGTCAGCACTGCCTCCTCCTGCACATGGCATTGTGGCCTACAGGGACACAGACACGTCAGTGTTGCTGCAGTGGGAGGAACCCAAGAACGCTCAGGATATTATTGGCTACTACGTCTACAGCTGTGAGGCCGGGACAGACAAGTGGCTGACAGTTAATAACAAGCCAGTTAATGGCAACAGGTACACCAGCCACCTGCAAGGGAAGAGATGCCAGTAAATGATTAAAACTCACTTGCCTGTATATGAGGTGCTGATAATGTTGGTTACCCAATTTGTAAAGCTGCACTGTGAAAGCTGTGCAATAATGAGTTTTGGTGCTCTCACAAATGAGTCCATAGAAAGCATTCCTATGGTAGAAAGAACAATATACACAAAGGAGCACTAATGCTCTGCAGTGCTCACCCAATTGTGCCCAATGTCTCTCTTGAGTAATACCCTACAGGCCCTGAAATAACATCCCATAGTGTGGACTGTTTCTTTTCCATGATACAGTTTGAGTAAACCTATTAATGATATGAGGACCAACCACCTATATAAATTTGGAACATCTTACGGCTTTGTAATTGTGATTGATATTATGTATGGCACAGCTTTGTCTCTTTGTGAAGCTTTAGAAAATTTCAGCTCTAAAATCTCCTGCATGGGAACTGAAAACCATATTTGCTGTACCATTAAGCAAGGCCTGAGGGTTCTCCTTTGCTTTCAGGTACAACAAATTTGCATGGGGAATTAGTTTTTTTTTCATGATTATTAAAAGCAAAGAAGACAGGACAGAGGTCCATCATACACAGCTGAGCATTTAACAAAGACACTTTCTTTCACATCTCTTTCTCTGTGTCCCTTTCTAGGTTTGCAGTTCATGGCCTGACGCCTTGGAAGAGCTATGTGTTCAAAGTGAAGTCGGTGAGCGCAGCAGGGAGCAGCGAATACTCCGAGCAGTCAGCACCTATTGTAGTCAAAGCAGCAATCTGTGAGTTTTACAGAGGTGTATTCTGTGCCTGTCAAAGCATGATCACGAGTGAAAAAAAGAAGCTGCGCTGAACCGTGGCTTGGATAAACATGCAATTACAATGGTCAATTCTATGCAGAGATGCACAATGAATATATGCAGTGCCTTGCAAAAGCATTCACCCCCTGCCAGCAGTGTTCTGTTTTGTTGATTTCCAAATGACGTAAACAGCTTTCCTGAAGTGAATATATTTAATCAAAGCTTGAATGTTCAAACTGAACACTTCTATGGCTAAAAAAAGTTAAAAGTCAGCAAAATCTGCAAAGAAAAATTAAAAATTAAAATAGGTTAGTTGTACAAGTACTGTATTCATCCACCAGAGTCAGTGCTGGGTAGAAGCACCTTTGGCAGCAATTAGAGCTGCAAGTCTTTTTGTGAAAGTCTTTGCTAATTTTTGTGCAATTGCCCTCTGTTCTTATTTGCTCACGTTGGCAACTCAACAATATTCACTTTCTTCTTGTTAAGCCAGTCCACTGTAGAGTCACTGTCCTGCTGGTAGGTAACTATTTTCTCCAACTTGAGGTCTTTATCAGACTGAATCAGGTTTTCCTCTAAGATTTGCTTGTACTGCCTACGTTTTCCAGTCCAAGTTAACATAATGCTGCTACCATCATACTGCACCACCCTGAACAATCGCATTTATTGTTGTTACAACCAGAATTTTTATTTCATTGAAATTAATTTTTAAATTTAATTCACACACCCTACATAATAATTTAAAGGGACAAATGTATTACCTTGTCTACTAAAGTATTCACTCCCCTTTGTCAATACTTTGTAGAAGGAACTTGTGCAGAAATGACAGCTATGTCTATACCAGCTTTAGATATTCCAGCTATACCAACTTTGATTACCAACTTTGTGGAGTGGTGTCATCTTATCCATCTCCAGCTTAACACCAGCAAGACCAAAGAAATGATCTTCGAATTTCGAAGGAATAAGTCTCCGCTGAACCCTGTTTCCATCCAGTGTGGGGACATAGAGGGCGTACATTCCTACAAGTACTTAGGGGTACACCTGCTGGAGTGGTCTGGTAACATTGACGCCCTGTACAAGAAAGGTCAGAGCCGACTCTATTTTCTTAGGAGGCTCAGGTCCTTTGGTGTGTGTGGAACACTGCTACACATTTTTACTGTTGTGTGAGTGGGCAGCAGCATCATGACAAAAGATGCAAATAGGCTCAAAAAACTTATCAAGAAGGCTGGCACTGTGCTGGGGATGAGCCTTGACCCCATGGAGGTGGTGGCTGAGAGGAGAATGCTGACCAAGCTCACAGCCATCATGAACAACACCTCTCATCCGCTTCATGGGACTGTTACTGGGTAGCGGAGCACATTTAGCAACAGACTGCTCCAGCTACGGTGTTCAAGGGAACGTTTCCGCAGGTCTTTCCTCCCAGCGGCATTCAGGGTGTATAACACTGCCCTAGGCTAGGACTGTTAGCCCTTCATTTGCTCGTCTATGGACAGCATGTTTGCTCCATTGTACTTTTTGGACAATCAGTCTGTATAACCCTATGCACATTTTGCACATATTTTATTGTTTTTACAGTGACTATGATCATCACATTTTGCACACACCTATGTATTTATTTATTTTTTTGTCTTTTGTTTTATAACTATTCTGATGTCTGTTTTTGCTTGTCTTGGGCTGGACTGCTGTAACACATCAATTTCCCTGCGGGATTAATAAAGTATTATCTATCTATCTATATACCAGATATAGGCTATATCTATACCAGCTTTGTACATCTCGATTTGAGGATGTTTCCCAGTTCTTCCTTGCCGATTTTCTAAAGCTTCGTCAATACAGGTCAGATCAAGTCCTTCCACAGATTTTCAGTGGGACTCATGTCCGTGTTTTAGCTGGACCACTTGCAGACATTCACCTTCTTGTTCAGAAGCCATATCAGTGTGCCCTTGGCTGTGAGCTTTGGCTCCATTCATTGATCCCTCTATCCTATTGAGTGCCCAATTAAATGATGCCAGCACCCCATGTTTCATTATAGGAATGGTGTCACAGAGGCGAAGAGTTGTGTTCAGTTTGCCCCAGGCATAATGTTTTACATTAAATTCAAACAGTTGAGGTTTTTTTTTTCACCAGACCAGTGAAGGTTTTGCTACATGGTCTCAGGATCTGCTACATGCTGTCTTGAAAACTCCAGGTGTGTTATTGGCTTCCTTCTAGCCTCCCTCCCATAGAGACTAGCTCTGTGTATTGCAGCAGAGATTGTTGTCCATCACTGGTATGGAGGTCCGTAGTTCTGTCAGGGTGGTCACTGGGCTCTTGGTTACTTCTCTGGACGTTACAGGCCCAGATCTTCCTTGCCCAGTTAGTCATTCTAGGAGGACAGCCTTTTCTAGGAAGTGTCTGGGTGGCTCTGTATTTTTTCGATTTCCTAATGATGAACCTGACTGCATTCTTAGGAGCTTTCTGGATCCTAGATATGTTTTTATAACCCTTTACAGATCAATGCCTCCTAGCAAAGCTATTAAGGTGATCATGTCTGTCATGTCTGTTCAGTTCAGTTCTATTCAATAGAGGTGGACTCTATTCAAGTGTTTGTACAAGTAGCTTAGATGCACCTGGGCTCATTCTAGGGTGTCATAGCAAAGGAGGTGAATACTTAGAAACAAATTGAAACATTTCAGTGTTCTTCCTTAAAATTACATGTTAAACAATCTATATCTTATGTTCTACTTTGAATAGTTTGTGTAGATCAGTGACAAAAGAATCCCATACAAACTCTAGAGTTTGCAGCATAAAAATTGTGAAAAAAAAATGCAAGAGGGATGTGAATACTTTAGAAGTGTCTTTTCTTTGTGTGTTTTTAAACTCACAGTAGCTGTTCCTAATGTACTTATGTAAATAAATGGAGACTGTAAGATCTTAGACATTAATTGAAGGCAGAACAAAGGCAAGACAAGTAGCTCTTCAGTCTGATTACTACCACAAACAACATTACTACCACAAAGTTCACTGAAATTTTTAAAAATTGACCTGTTCTATATGTTCTAAAATGAAACTGACTAGACTGTTCAGTCATTAATAACACATCAACATCATCAACACATCAACTGTTGACAAAATACTGTTAAAAACTATGGGGTTGTCTTAAACTGTGTAACATTACTGGATTCCAATTTGTCCAACAAAGGAGAAAGATTTGGCAGATTATATGAATAAGAAGAGCTTTCTTTTCATCTAGGTTTAGTAAAGCAGTATAAAGCAATGGTTATCGAGATAGCTGCTAACTTGCTGAATATGAATGCACCCCTCTGCTAACATCTCTTTAAAAAAACAACTCTGGAATCTCCCTGTGGTCATTATTAACAGAAGGTGCAGAGTCAGGTAAGGCTGGCAGGAGGTTCAGCAATCCCTTTAATAAATCTTTAAAGAGCACAGTGCTGGCTCCCTGAGAATCCAGACTTTCTGCCTCTCTTTTTAATCATTAGACTCAGCTGTTCTTCCATTTTACTACATTTTCAGGAAGGCCCAATTCTTTACTGCAGCTGCCAGAATCAGAAAGGTTAAAGAATTGTTTTATGTGAGATAGGACTTTATTGCAGAAAGGACAGGTCAGCCTTCTCTCATTTTGAAAATGGTGGGGAAAAAAAGGGCGCATCTTTCTTCTTGTCCAAAAGTAATATTTAAAAAGAAGCAAAACAGCACACCAACCTTTCCTCACAGCAAAGAGCTGGAGGTTAGGTTGATGTAAAATGGTCTGACCTCTGTGGCCCTGGAGGCTGTTATTTCCAGCTCTCCATTTTCTAACGGCTTCTTCTAATTCAGGGTCACAGAAGGAGCCAAAGGAAAGGAGTCTGTCCCAGCAAGCAACGGGCACAAGTCAGGATACATCCTGGATGGGATGGCAGTCCTTTGCAGGGCCCTCACAGACACGGACATACAGTAACACACTCACACCAGGGCTAATGGTCCAGGCCAGTATGTATGTCTTTGGACTGTGGGAGGAAACCAAAGCACCAGAGAGAAACCCATGTGAGCATGGGATGAGGTACAAACTCCACACAGACAGCACTCCAGGTCCAGAATTGAACCCAGGGACCCAACGCTGCAAGGCAAAAATACTAACCACTGCCCCACCATACTGCCCGGCTCCTGTTTCACACAACACCTATGAAGAAACTGGCGCTGTTTAAAGGCAATACTGGGATGTCATGAGACGTGGAAACTTTTTTCCCCAAACGGCCCCTTATTTCTCTTTCTCAGTTGCGTACATAAGGTGTTTTTCATCCCACTATGGTAACTGCTGTTGGGAGAGAAAAAAGGAAAACAAAAAAAAAATGGACACTTTAGGGAAGTTCTATGTGACTGGTGTTACCAAACCTAGACCTGGAGAAACAGCTAAAATCCTCACTTTCTACAGACACATTAGGGCTCTTAGAGACCAAGATTATATCTGCAAACTATTAGTCTCATGAGACATTTATTAACTTTATTCAGCAACAATCTCCAGCTCCTCCTCGTTGATCCCCAGGTACTCCCAGGCCAGCTGAGAGACAGAATCCCAACAGTGTGTCTAGGCTCTGCCCCCCAGTCTCTTTTCAGTGGGCTGTGCCCGATATAATACACCACCAGCAGAAGGTCCTCACCAGATTCCTGAACCACCTCACCTGGCTCCTCTCCTCAACTCTTCTCCAAGGTCCTTTACTCCAACTTTTAACTTTGTTGAGTTTTCCTATCAGATTTACGATTGGAAAACAGGGGGCTAATCTGAGCAGTGGCACTTGTTTTATGAATACAGCTCACGGTGAGGTGCAGCTCAGTGAGATAAGGCATGTACACAGTGCTGGAGATTGCTTTTGGAATAAAGCCGACACCGTGTGCCAAGAAGGTTCAGGAGGATTTAGATGTGTTTCTTGTTCCTTGCTACAGCTAAAGGCATACTGTGCAGAATAATTTGTGTCCTCTTCTCTTCCCATCAGCCCCTCCTTCCCCGCCCTTGGCTATAGCCCTGCTGAACTGTGGGAGTACGGAGATGGTGATTGGTTGGAGAGCTCCGGCCAGAAATGGTGGGAGTGCTATACAGGGCTACTTCCTGGACCAAATGGACACTTCAGAGCTGGTCTGGCATGAAGTCAATGTCAAGCCGACCTCTGAAAGGGTGTACAAGGTGCAGTATGATCGCCCCGAAATCCTGGCTCAGCACCTGCGACTTGTGCAGATAACCACCTGGAGTGATCAGTCTGTCACAAAGAACTGGCCAGTTTCACCATGTCTGGGGAGCAAAAAAAAAAATCTTTTGTCTGAATCTGTTTGATAGGCCTACCAGTCTCCAGATCCTCCTTTTATGTGACAAATGATATTGTACATTAATTTGTTGCGCTAGTGTACAAGATGAGTCTCAAGTGAGGGAAGAAATAAAACATATTAAAGGCTTCCGATCTGTCAAACTATATGGAAGTCGGAGAGCCTTTCCGGTCTCAGGTGCAACAGTTAAGTCCACAGCCTGATCATTCCCCTAGGGCAGTGATCCTTTTAATTCCCCGCTGTGCTTGGGAGCAAATGAAAAGCTGGGAAATGTGCCGAGAGGCTTTTTTGTCAGACATTCTATGCTGATCTGCCCAAGACTGTCGATTCGCTTCTAACACTACACTTTTTTCAGTGCTAAAAACATCATTTTTAAAAATCCTTTCTCAAAATATTGCAGGTGCAAGTGATCTCCATTTTCCTCTTAAAACAACTATGATTTTTTTCCACAGCAGCGAAACTATTTCGTAATAAACAAATTCATAGTATAATGCTGACAACAACACTTCAGCCAGAAACTGCACAACGGGGGTATTATAGATATATTTACTAGCAAGGTCTAAAATACACAACAAATGAAGTTCTGATATTTCTTCTGAAGTACACATTCACAAATGATCACCGAAGATATCATTCCTTTCACTTCTTTCAAGGGAACAAATCGTGCACTACTCTTGTCTAAACCTAAATGTCACGACTGCCACAAGGCAGAATGGAAGAAGACATTGCTGCTCCTGAAGGCAGGAATGTTAGTGTCGCCTGATACTTCGTGTGCACCGCTTAACGATATGATGTCTGGAGTTGCGAAACAGTCAGATAGATCCTCGATATCGTCGCCTTGTTGTGCACTTCGCGCTTAGTGGATTACGATTCTACGAGACAATTGTGATATTGTCTAGCACCGCTAGCAGCAGGTTCTGAACGCAAGAAATAGTGAACCTATTGACATCGATATTGATGTGATTAGGGGTTTGTACATTACTGTACCCCAACATAAAGTGCTATCCTTTTTTTCCGCCTAATACATCCATCCATCCGTATTTAGTTCTTAATAATGATGACCTTTCTATAGCCTTTGCTGGTACGTTGTTACCGACACATAGTATATTATCATTAAGCGAATAGTTGTTAAGGGTTACGGTTAGTAAAGAAGAGTTAAAACTACAAGAATGCGAGGGTATAGAGGTATATATAGGAAAGATGGGGTATGACACCGTTCTTGTTTATACGAGTTGCAAAAGACGTTAACCCTGTTTACTTAATTTTTAAGAGCAGTACCATTTATAAAGCTCCTCTACAACAGTGTGCAACAGCAGTCCATTAGCGAACGGAATATTGGAAGCCGTCCCTTAATCAGGACTCAAATTGAGCGGAACAGTATATAGCAGTTTCGCTTCTACCACTTATAACTAAACAGTAAAAAAAAAGACATTAATGAAAATGTCTTTTTGTTGAAAACAAGCACTTTTATAATTAATGCGAGTGCCATTTCTGTTGTAGCGTGCAGAGAATGGAAAATGGGGGGAAAATCGAAATTAAAGGGGTGCTGATTATATTAGAACGGGCAGCAAAAACTCACTTTCTCAACTCACAGTATTCCTGCTAGTTTCTGACTGATACAACGGCAACTTGAAAGGCAGACCACGATGGAAGAAGCACACAGACCTCCCGATAGAACTGAAACTTGTTTCATTTAGTCCAAAAGGAAGGAGAAAATTATTTTTCTCCCTTTTAGTTCGCTCATAATAGTAGCTAGAATAATTCTGTATTCTGGTGCCGCAGCTTTTAAAGAATACTACACGTGACAAGACAGCACGCGGTTTTCTTCATATTTTTTATTCCGAATCTCATGCTTTGTTTTGCATTGCAGAAGGTGCACACATACCTTTTTCTACAATTCCACGTATAACTAATAACATCGTACGCCAGTCAAATATATTGCATTATTTCGTTTTTTCTGCTTCGCATTTCTTACAAACCTTTTAAACCACAGTGCCCCCTTATGGGAGACTCAGAGATAGATCTTTCATTTGCATTGTAATCAATTCCTGCTTAATGCTGAAATTAGCTGACTCCTTTTTCTAAGGATTATTCCAATTAAATTAAATTAATTAAACTTATCGATTTTCAAACACGGGACTTGGACGTCTTTGCTCTTTTCACTATAGAGTAGACTTAAATTAATTTTCTCGATATTTTCTTTCCATTTAACAGTCAGAAGGCATACAAACCTATCAAGACTCATTAGAAGGAAAGCTGTAATGTGAACCGATAGAATTTGATTATTTCTAAAGCGAAATCTGAATTTATTAACACTCATTCTCCTTGGATCTAGTGCTCTCTACTGTCCAGTATGAGGAATAACTATCAAATTGTAAAAACTATGGTATCACATTGGAAAGGGAAATTGCAGAGGGATTGTTTGAAGTGTAACCTTTTATCAGCTTTATCTTTACACAACAGCAGTTAATAACTCTTAAAATAAGAAATTTTCAATTGTTCATACCATATACAAGGTATATTCCCGAATTCAATTACTCATTAGCATAATATGGCATGTCAGTGAAATTGCACGAGTATCATTAGGGCTAGTTCGGTCAAACCGAACTGAAAACATGGTTGGATTTTTGAATTGGTCTGAAAATTGGTCTAGGGTGATATCAAACACCCCCTTTTAAAGTCCTGCTGTATAAAGGCTATTACAGAAGTGTAGCCTTGGGCTTAAAATTCGTGCCCTGAGAAAAACACGCTTCCATCTCATCACTGACAAGGTTGCGGCAACAGCAGGGGTTTAATGCTTATTGCCCGCATCACAAGCGAGACATTCATTGTATGACCCAATTGGATGTATTAGGCAAATTTTGAAGCGGCGAGTGATTTGTGGAGCGAGCATTGCACCTGAGGGAACAAAGAATTTAGAGGCGCATTTTTTTAGACATATTTTGTACAATTGCGCTAACTGTGAAACATACTGCATTCAGCGTCTCATTTGACGAGCTGCACAGAAAATGAAACTGTATAACAATAATATCCACATGAACAGGTTTTGTGATGCACAAATGACAAGACATCATTAAACCGAACTCGCCAATGTTGCGTGTAAGTGTTCATTTAATACATGTGGAGCTCAGCTTCTCCAACTGCAAATATGTACTGTACCTTTGCTGCAGCAAATGACGGTATTACTACAGGTAGATGACAACAGATGTGTTAAAACGGGTCCACTCAGATAGCAGCATCTGGGGTGTGAGGTTTAAATATGCCGCATGAGATACTGTATGTATTGTGCTCCCTGACGGCGGTTTTGTCGTCCACTAACTGATACCTGTAAATACTTGCGACTGTCTGAATTGACACATTGACTGCTGTTGCCTTCAGCAATGAACAATAGATGTGCACTGACAGTCGTGCCTCTTGTGTAAGGTCAGTTACATTTGCCTTATTTCCAATAGTGTAGCCTAATGAGACATAGACCCTGGTTTGCTAATACATCACAGTTCTTGGAAGCTACAGGACAATCAACATGCAAGGCAATTGCCACTATGTTGGACAAAATACTGTAGGTCACTCCTAAGGAAAATACAGTACTGTCTATTCTCTAACACTGGGGTAGGACAGTGTTGACAGTGTGGCAATGCATTGGCCTAAAGATTCAACTTTAAATGCTTTAAAATAATCAAACACTTCTCCACCAGAATATTTCAAGAATCATAAAGCACCATGATTTTGTATTGCTCTGTTGTGTTAGTTTGAGCTACCCTATTATATTTGTGCTGGGATATTAGCAAGCATGTTTAATTATTCAGTCAAATGAAGTTTTTAATAATGCGCGGCTCACCTCTGCGCCTTTAGCAGCGTAGTAGCAGAGCAAGAGCACAGGGGATATAATAAATGGAGACTGTAAGAGCACTGCCGAAAAATGACATTCACAGCAGCCCTTTTTCATAAAGGAGCTGCCATCTAGTGTGTTTCTCTCAGATTTAATCAGGAAGCTTTTCTGTCCACATATAGTCTTTTGTATGTGTTTTATTCTGTTCAAGGTTTGCAGCCTGCAAGAAGGTCACTCCTACCAGTTCAGGGCTTTCGCAATGAATATTGTGGGCATTGGAAAACCTTCAGAACCCAGCAGTCCGTTCTTATGCCAGGAATGGAATATGCCTGAACCTGGTAAGGAGACAGTCTTAAATAGATATGTGCAGCTTAGAAATACACTCCAGAAGAGTCCTGGTAAGGATACAGAATTTAACAGTGATGTGTGTGTTAAAAATGTAGTCCAGAAGAGTCCTGGTATGGAGAGTGATATACAGTATGTGTTAGAAACACAGTTCAGAAGGATTCTAGTAAGGAGACAGTAATGGTATATTGGTGCTATAACAGCAGAAGCAGTGGGCATTTGATATTTGGCTGCTACAAATCCACTTCATTCTGTGAACCTAATTAATTTGACCTGTAAAAATTGACTGAAGATCAGTAAACAAATTAACTGATCTAGTTGGAGGAATTAAGTACAGGAATGGAACCAATTGGAAACTTTCCATATTTGCCAGCTCCTTGCTAACTACAAACGGATTTCGCTTTTATGAGGTAGAGCATCTGCAGGTGAATTAAGTATGTTGTTACAAGACTGGTGGTGTTTCTGTGACACTACAGAAGGGTCACTCCCCAGATAATTTATCTCACACAGAGCAATTGTATCAGTAGGGTACTACTCTGCTTGTCATGTAAGTTGCAGTTACAGATACTTTTATGTCAACAAAATGCACAAGGAGTTTGCCAGTTGCACACAGCCATTCAATATTGTGCTTATACACAAGTTTTTCATTATGATATATACACAAACCTAAATTTGCCCTATTCTTTTAAATAAATCTCATACATAAACATTGCATTGTTCAATACTTACAATGACATAGGTTGATTGTACTGATTCCGATCATAAAGACTGTGAGAAACGGAACTCCATAAAGTCTAGCATCATGAAGTCAGAATTGTTATACAGAGTGTTGGGGAAGTAATCCATTATAGTTAATCATGTAAGAGATCACTTTTTGCTTAATAAGAAGTGGTCGATTTTTTATGAGGTGCTTCTTTGGATAATATCTACACTCACCCAACATAGATCGCTTTAACCACTGACTTGTTCAAATTATTTTCCCCCAGCTTCCTGCTAATTTTAGAAGGTAATCCCTTACTCCAGTAGTGCTCACGTATTAAATGGTAAGCAGTGTATGGAGAGAGCAGTGCTGCCACTGCCCCCTGCTGGCCGCTCTGCTGATCTGTGTGTGCCTGCAGGCTGTCCCTATGACGTGACATGCAGGGAGGTCCGGAGGGATTCCCTGGTGCTCCTGTGGGAGAAGCCATTGTACGAAGGTCACAGTCCCATCACAGGGTACATCGTGGAGATGTGCGAGGGGAGAGAGCCGGAGGCGGAGGACTGGAAAGCGGTAGTGGAAAAGCCCACTGTAGGGACCTATTTAAAGGTCAGTGAAAGATCAAAGGGAAAGGATTTTCAAAGCAATCACACCTCACCTTACAAACATAAAATCATTGGAAACACAAATGACCAGAACGGGCCGTTTGGCCCAATAATGCTCACTGATTTCTACAAACTCACTGTTCTTTTCTGGCGCCAAGCAAAGCTTTAGAAAGAGACTTGCATTTTTGCTTCTGTCTTAATGAACTGTTCCATCCATGGATCATTTTCTGTGTGAAAAGCATTTAGGGATTCATTTAGTTCATTGCAGCAGATCCTGTTTAGTCTTGTTATTATTTTCTGGACATGTGACTGCTATATATCCCACAGTTGTAGTAGACACTTGAAGCGTGGTAGTCTACCTATAATTTCCTAAAAATAATACAGCATTCCTCATCTTTTCACTCATTTAAAGCTGGATACCACTGTTTGCTGTTTTGAAGGAGTATTTTTCCTTCAAACAGTTTTGCCTGCATAGCAAAATTGGCTTCCATTTGTCCACAACTGTAAATGTTTAAAGTGGCCCACAATCTATCAAGGAGCAAAGGCAGGTAGGTACATTAGATAACTGGATAGATTTTTTTTTCCATATTACGCAAGAATTTTGGAATGTTAGCTGTGGGCTCATTTGGAGTTTGAAAAGGATGGAATTGATGTTACGCTGGAGCAAAATGTTTTTGAAATTTATCCCAGATGTTAAACTCTTTTCTCAGTAAACCACACGAGTCTGGTAATTCAAGCTGGAGATTTCTTTATTGTAATAAAGAAAGGAGGACAGACAAAGTTAATAGGCCACACTCATCTTTCACTCACTTTCCCAACAATAGCAACGGGCTTTTATTCTTGAAGATGAGCAAAATTTTCATACAAAAACATACATTTATGATTCGTCAGTAGCAGTTTCTTACCATATACGATGTAAACAAAAACAGAAAGTTGCCAGTTAGGTCACCCTAATCAGCTAAAAAGCTATTCCCTTCCTTGTTGCTAAATCACGCATAGGATACATGAGTTACACCTCCACTTAAGAGGCCTTGAAGAAACCTTGGCCATCCGTGAGTGTACAAAACAGTAAAACAGTTTTAGAGGACCTCATTTTTAACTTGTAACAGTCATAGGATCTTTCACATGAACTGGATCCTCTAGCTTTGACCTCTCTTGCAGGTGTCTGGACTTGACGCTGGTCAGATCTACAAGTTCCGCGTGTCAGCGGTGAACTCGGCAGGGGTCGGCCAGCCCTCTCTGCCGTCTGAGGAGATCAGAGCGGAAATCAAGCCAGGCAAGTACAGTGCTTGTCTGGTAGGGCGAGCTGTGGCTGAGGATCGGGAGCTGTCGAGGAGCTGCGCAGTCTCAAAGGACAGGTGGAGGAGAACAGCAGCTCCCTCTGAAAGGGCTTGCCATTGTTCTCATATTGTACTAACAACCCCGAGCAGCAGTTCTTAAATATTCTAGGATGGCTGTGCCATTCATTCCAAAGAGTATTGTATTTATTTACAGCAGCCACTGCAAATACTTTTGAAAGTGTAACTGTATCAGGAATGTCAGTGCCTGATGTGGTCATCACATATCTAGAGACTTCTGTAGTGATAGTCTCAAGAAGATTTAGGGTCTTCAAGACCGTGTTTTCTTCTTGTTTCCATTGAGCCCCATTTCATGCCCATGAAAATACCTCTAAAAATTAATTTTATTTTAAGAATAAAGGGTGACCCAAAATGCTGAATCTTGTCAGACGTAATTCAACCCTTCAAGGTGTCAGCTCTGTTGCATAATTTTGCATTTTGCTACAATGTAACATAGTAAGTAGAGTCTTAGCAAATAGTTTAATGTCTGTGTTGAACATTGATAACAGCCTGTAAGTAACATGGGTCTTCAACTTTAAGTTTAGATTTAAGAAGAAGCATTTTTTTCTATCTAAGTCCCAATTTACAATAGAGAATTGTCATTTTGTTGCTTTTTAAAGAGCCAATATGATTCACCAAGCTAGGTAAAACTCTGCAAAGCAATAGGAGCTTCCAAAAAGGAACCCACCTGTTTAGCGATATCCAGGGAAATTATTAGTGGATTTAAGAATGTCTTGTTTCTGGCCAGGTCTGTGCTGATTTGAGAAATGTAGTAAAGTGAGAAAAGGTTTCGATAATTTTACCAATCTGTTCTGAGTTAATGAATACAGCATCATTATTGTCCTTGATCTCCTCAATAGAATCCAGTCACTTATTTCGTTTTAGACTGAGTGTAAATAAACTAACAGGATGCTCAGCATCTTTGTAGTGGAGCTGCTTTGTCATGTGTCAGGGATTCTCTGTTAATTAAAAAAATGTTTCTATAGTGGCAGATGTCCAGCCACACTCTGCAGAATTGTAGTTTTCAGCTGATAAATCCAATCTCACTTTTTGTTCATGGTAGACTCTAAAGCAATGTTTCTAATAAAGAATTTAGTCATCTCCCATAAAGAATGCCTGGATTGATTTCAGTATTATAATATGTAACTAATCTTTATAAATCCTCAAAGCGATGCATTAAGAGGGACGAAGAAGATCATTATAATAGCTATGTTTAGTTATTCCTGGAACCGAATCAAAGTAGAGAGCCAGGGTATGATCAGAAATGAGAACCGTAAGTGTATCTGTGAAGACAATGTGCTTCAGCAAGATAAAGAGATCTAGTCAATACCGTATTTTCTGTGTCTAGAAGAAAAAAATGTCAAATTTTTCTAACCAGTGTTGCTGTGCTGATGAATGTAATTAAAAATCTTGTGCCAGGACCTGGAAACATCTGGCACAAGTACATTTTTGTGGAGAGATTTCCACTGCCGGGTCAAAAAAACAGACTAAAATCTATAAACAGTGCATACAACAATCACTCTGAGAATCTGTGTCTTTTAAAGTGCAGAAAATGTGGATTGGGTGCATAAACTTATACATTATTCTATCACCTGACAGAAGTGATATTCACTTTTTGTCAGTTTCTGAAAACAACCGCCTTCCTAATAGTTTGACTTACAGTATATATAGTAGGTCAAAACATAATATGATCCGATGGGGGAAAAAAACAGAAGTCACCCCACAATAACATAAATGAAAGATCCTGATTGCTTGTGCACTACATATGGATGCAATTTAAGAACCATGGACAAACCTATAACTATCCTGACTAGAAATATCCATCCGCACCTCTGGTGTTGATGAGTAGAGTCATTGGATATGGAAGCAAAACTCCGTATGCATTTTTTCCGGAACTTGGTAATTACTTTTCCGGTTTTGTCATAAAAGGAAATTGTGCAGTATTCTTACAGTATTAAAGGTACTAATTTTAAAATGACAAATGAAAATATTACAGGCAATATGGTAGCATAGTTAGCTTTGTTGTCTCGCAACGCAGGGACCCCGAGTTCAATTCTAGACCTGAGGGGCTGTCTGCATGGAGTTTGCATGTTCTCCTCATGTTCACATGGGTTCCCTCTGGGTGCTCCGGTTTCTTCCCACAGTTCAAAGACATGCTGGTAGCATGATTGGCCTCTCAGAAAATTGACTCTGGTGTGAGTGTGTTTGTGTCTGTGTCTATGTGCGCTGAGCAATGGACTGGCATCCCATCCAGGGTGTATCCTGCCTTGCGCCAATTGTTTGCCGGAATAGGCTCCAGCTCCACTGAGACCCTGATTTGGAAGAAGTGGTTAGAAAGTGGATGGATGAATAAATTACTGTTGTCTAAACCATTAATAAAATTGCACAAAGTCAGCTGAATACTGGCAGGAAAAACTCCACAAAACAGGATCTTCTTCTTTACTTCTGGCAGCTTCACGAGTGTTTTTGTTTCTCATCAGGAGTGGAAGATATTGAAATTGGTGTTGATGAGGATGGATTCATATTCTTGGCCTTTGAGTCGCCAGAGATGAATGACTCAAGCCAGTTCATCTGGGCAAAGAATTACCGTGATGCTATAGATGCTGGAAGAGTCAAAATCGAATCCAAACATAACAGGTGAGAATGACTTAATCTACTAAAGAACTTTTGTGTGATGACAGATCAATTGTTAGGTACACACCACAGGTAACTGTTTTTAGATTTAGAGGCAGCTTTGATACAAAAATGTTTGCTTCTTACTTTATGTTAAAAAAAACCCTGAGACAGCACAAAGAAACAGAGACTGGTATTCTGCTTCAGAGGAAATGGCACCTGCTTTCTGATAATTTGATACTGGGCTTATTTTTTTGCTTCACGTGTTCTCCTTGGGCAGCACTGTGTCCCAGTGGTTAGCATTGGGTTCAATTCCTGGGGTGCTATATATGTGGAGTTTGCATGTTCTCCCTGTGTTCGCATGATTTTCCTCTGAGTGCCCCAGTTTAGTACTATAATCCAAAATCATACTGGCAGGTTTATTGGCTTCTGGGAAAATTGGCTCTGGTGTGAGTGTGTTCATTTGCATTTGACTGACATCCCATCTAAGATTTACAGTATCCTGCTTTGTGCCCATTGCTTGCCGGAATAGACTCTGGCTCCCCTGTGACCCTGAATTGGATAAAGGAGGGGTTACAAAAGGAATGGACAGATGTCCTTAGACTCAAGCCCAAGCTCATTACTATATATAATATATTGTTGGTGAAAAGTCATGAAGTATAGCTGGAAACCAACAAAGGGCTGAGTGCCACTCAAAACCCAGAGCCAGGGATATATCTGATCTTGAAGTGAAAGAAGGCATCCCTTCTTCCACAAGTCATTGTGGAAGACGTGTACAGAAAGGACAGCTAGAGCGGCCTCTGCTGGTAACAAGTAGAAGTGCACCAGGGTGGTGCTAAAACAACAAATTATTCACACTGCAATCAGGGTTGAGCATTTTTTGGGATGGGGACTCATGTTCATTTGCAGAATCTGGAACTCATATTCTATAAGCATATGAGACCTTGTGCTCCAGAGAACCCAGCCTGAACGCACCTAACATGGGGTTTGTTACAGTGATGACTTCAGAGCAGTTCAGTCCGTTTCTGCTCCTGGAGGACCAAAGTATTTTAATTTTTTGTTTAAAAACAGCAGCATTGTTAACAGTAACTGAGTTCTCGGTCCTTGAAATGACGAAGGTTGAAGCTAACTGAACTATCAGTGTCCTTAATCAAAGTTTATTCAGTTTGGAGCTCTTGAAACCGCAGGACCTTTAGAAAACCTAGCTGCAGTGTACAATACCATGGTAAAAGCATTGTGAAGTGTAAGAAAGCAGCGGTTCCCATTCCTGGTGCAGCAGGCCCACACACCTGCTGGTTTTCATTCCAGCAGAGCCTAATTACCTGAGCTTGCTTGATTTGAATGTTTGTTTGAGGTTTTTTCCTATTCAAAACTTTGGGATTTTATTTAGCTAATGAAATACTGTAGTTAAAAGGCACCTTCCAAAATGTTTAAAAGTTGAAAATACTCAAAAGGTTCAAATTAATCCTATTATGAAGTCAATTAAGGGTTCAGTTGTGTAACTGAGAGTTCATCTAGAAAATAAATCAGTAGGTGTGTGGACCTGCAGTACAAGGCCTGGGAACCCTTGTATTAAAACTTTGGTAAAACACAGGGGGAAGACAGTAAAAGGGATGCAAAGAGTCGGAAACAAGGAAACACAAATGAGTTCTATCAAGCAGAGTAAAGCCGTGGGGAAAATTCAGAAAGTGCCCTGCAATTTCACCATGGCAAACTCTCCGAAGAGGAGGTGTCAGATTAAAGATTTAGTTAATTGGCATCTAGAAGCCGGACTGAGAGTCAGAATTGTAATTCTGTGGTTCCTAAGGTTTGTGAGCATGACATATGTTAATCAGTTTATTTGTTTGCCTCAGATCCAGACTCATTTTCACCAATCCATCCGAGAAGGACCTGGGTTTGTACACAGTGGAAATAAGCGATATCAATGACATCTCTTCCAGCTACGCTTTTACAGAAAAAGGTAACAGCTGTTATCCCTTAGTCGGGTACAGCACAGTTATCAGGACACTACTGGTAAAGGGTACCAGCAGTGTACATAGTATGATCTGTCTTTTCCTTCTCCCCCCAGACTTGGAGAGACTTTTGAAACTTAGCTGGCAAGTAAGGAACCCGTGTAAGTGAGTTTTGAGCTTTTCTACTTAAAGGACAGAACCCACAGGTGTTTGGTCTCATGCTAGGATTTGACTGCCTGATCCTTCTCAAAGCATTGCTGCTGTCTGCTAGTAAGTGTATAAAGATTCCAGCATTGGAGTGAATAGATGTAGGATTAGAAATATATATTTTTTTACTTAAACTATTCTGGAAAAGTGCTGCACCTTATATGGAGTTTAAACCATATAAGTAAATGTTTACCAAAGCACAAAGAAAGCATTTCTGATGTTTGTTTCAAATATGTATCAGAAACATTCCAAAAGTATCTATACTTCATGTGAAAGTCTAAGAACTTAGCATATTGTATATTCTAAATATGAAGCAGGTGATGGTTTGCACCACTAAATCAGGTTTCTCAGTTGGAAGCATGCTAAAAATGTCACTTTTGATTCTGGCACATCCAACAAGACTTTAAACCAATGGATTTAAGAATCTCCTGGGCCCCCCAAGAGCTTTGCAAAGTCCCAGGTGCCGTTAATCTTTGGAGACGGCCGAGCGCGGTGTCTGAGCAATTGTAAGCCAGCACTACATTTCCCCTTCTGTCTGTTGCTTTCGGAGCTGAATCCTAAGCTGGGCTCTAACAAATGAAAATATAGTTCACGCAGAGTGAAATGAGGTTTGTCTTGGCCTTGTCGTTTTAACAAACAACCAAGAATCCCCTATGCAGACTCCAACAGACATTGATGAAAACCGACAGGTCTTGCTTGGCATTTCTAAGCATCACATACTGCTTCTGGCCTGTAGACGCACATTAGGCTTATGAACTGTCATAGTTAATCCATAACAGGATCCGAGGAGGCGACACTTGGGAATTTTGCTTTTGTCTGTCTTGCATATTTATGGAATTTATCATAGAGCACTCCAGCATGGTTTATCTGCTTGAGCTCATTAATTTCAGTTTCAGTAAACTGCAAGAGACACAGGGCCATGTGCCTAAGGCATTCTTCCCTGAGCAGGCCATAGTCTTCCAGGCTTTTTTTGGGAAGAAGTTATAGACCAACTCCTGATGTTAATATTAATCTTAATCAATGCAAAATAATTTAATCTTAAATTAGCCTCCTGGAAAGACACACAAGACTGATTTTTCCCAGCTTTGTAAACGTAGTCAGCATATGGACTCCAGTGGAGAAAACTGGATGTCCGACGCAAGCTGTTTCCTGTATCCTGCAGTGATTGGTCTGGTATCGGGCTGGGAAGTCGAGGTCTTCGAAAAGGGAGATGTCCGCCTCTGGTTGCAAGTTGAAAAGCTAAGCCCTGCCGCGGAGCTCAGACTGATCTTCAACGATCAGGAGATTACCAGCACTCCGGTGAGTCTGTGCTTCATCAGAAGACATGACTGCTACAGTCTGTCTAACCGCAGGGGCATAGTCAACCAAGATAACACAGGACAGGAGGAAGTGTTACAAAAGTAACCAGCAGGGCAATGAAAACAAAGGAACTGAATGACCCAGTCTGGAAATACAGACAATGATTCCTCTACAGCTCATTTACTGTTGCATGTGGGAGACCATCCTCATAACTGAGACAGAGGTACTGTACATTTCGTTACAAGAGGTACATTTTGCCATACAAGAAAAAAAAAATCTGCAAAGGAGCTTTGCAAAGTGAGCAGCATACAAACATTCCCTGAAACATTTGAGAAAGAGATGGATCTCCTGGTTGTCTAATTACCTGCTGCAGAGCTGTTTTATTCATGAGATCTGCAGGCTCTGTCTCAGTTCAAAGTACAAGGCTGGCTGTGGCTCGCGTGATGTGAGATTGTAGCTGCAAGTGCCCCCAGGTGACAGCCGTGTCAGTACCAGATGGCACCCAGGCAGTGGAAGTCCTGCCTTCTGGCAGGGAGAGGGGTGAGCCACATGTCTCGAAGTCACAGTGGCCCTGTGTGTGGCTCTAACCCAACATCCTTGCTGTTAGTCTCACCCCTGCTGATTCAAGACACAAAGAATTACTTTTCTGTTCGGCAGATGGCATACGATATTGATTCTGGAAAGCAGTAGGTAATGAAAAGAAAATGGCTCATTACATTGGAATTTCTTCAATACGTCTGTCTGTACGTATGCCATTCAGCACTGAACAAACTCCACTCTTTGTAACTTAGTGTCCTTTTACAGTAGACCATCCTTTTGGTTTTTAATTGCTATAATGATAGGTACTTAAATTTGTAGTGCTAGTGGCATACAGAATATAACATAATATAAATATTTGTTTCTCTTAAAAGCTAAGTTAACATTTCAATTATGTGCAGTGCTTTAGCATAAGAACTTATTAGTTCTCTTAAAAGCACAATTGTTGCCAGATTTTTACCAGTGTTTGTGTGTGCTCCATTTTGGGCAGGGTATTTATTGTGTCACATTTTGTGTATTTATTTTTTTATATATATAATAATTATATAATAATTGCTTACACTTATATAGCGCTTTTCTGGACACTCCACTCAAAGCGCTTTACAGGTAATGGGTTCTCCCCTCCTCCACCACCACCAATGTGCAGCATCCACCTGGATGATGCGACGGCAGCCATAGTGCGCCAGAAAGCTCACCACACATCAGCTATCAGTGGGGAGGAGAGCAGAGTAATAAAGCCAATTCATAGATGGGGATTATTAGGAGGCCATGATTGATGAGGGCCAATGAGAAATTTGGCCAGGACGCCAGGGTTACACCCCTACTCTTTTCGAGAACAGGGCAAGCACCCCCTGCTGGCCCCACTAACACCTCTTCCAGCAGCAACTTGAGATTTTCCCAGGAGGTCTCCCATCCAGGTACTGACCAGGCTCACACCTGCTTAGCTTCAGTGGGTTGCCAGTTGTGAGTTGCAGGGTGATATGGCTGCTGGCCATATACCCTTATATTTAGACAAAGCAGTTACTCCAGTGTTGGCCTGGTTCCCAGATCTGTTCAAATAATGGCTGTAGCTCAAGACCAAGCACAGCTGAGCTCTGGTATCTGTGACTGTGCTTGCACCAAATCTTTTTACAGACTCGCAAGATCAATTTCGATAGAGCCAAGGGACTGGTGGAGATATTGATTGACCCATTTTCTGATGCTAATGAGGGGTCTTACACCGCCCAGCTGAAAGATGGACGCGCAAAGAATCAGTTCACCTTGGTGCTCGTGGATGAGAGTAAGCAGAACTTGTTTTACATTCTGGGACCCACAGCGAGTAAGGCTTCGGCAGTTGCAGTAGAAAATATTTTTGGTTTATATTTCTTAACTTCCCTCCATTTTCTAGCCAAATTATCCAATACATGTTCGCTGGGGAGCCAGAGCTTATCCCAGAAGGCAACAGGTGTAAGGCAGTATATTCACACACAAACACAGACACACACTCACAGTGGGAGGAAACTGGAGCACCTGGAGGAAACCCACACAAATGCAGGGAGAACATACAAACTCCACACATATAGCACCCCAGGAATGAAATCTAGTGCCCGGGCACCACAAGAAACCAATGTTAACCACTGCACCTCTGTGTCACTCCATTACTTTCCTTAGTAGTCTCAAAGGTCACGTGAAATCACATGAAATGTGCAACCAGAAAACATTCATCCTTTTTTTAAGGCCATGTACTGACTACAGCATTAATTAATTAATTCAACTTGATTGTCATTAAACTTACACAGGTGCATAGTATAATGAAAAGTGTTTCTCATTAGTCACTCAGGTGCAGTATATAAAAAGGACAGAAGATAAGACAATAGACAGTAACACAATAGCAATAACAGTAACATGTAATAACATAACATAAATAACATGTAATCAAGTAATCAAAACTGTGCAAAATTCCGCAAACAGAGAAAATATAACAGGACAAAAACAGTGCAAGGTAATTCTTGGAACAGTGCAAAAATAGTATGGTTAAAAATAGTATGGTTAAAAATAGTATGGTTAATAAATAAATATGAAATATTATTACGACTGGTACAGTTTTACTGGACTATCGAGGGGACAGTACAATTTCGGCTTACATGTGTGTGTAGTGGTGTAGGAGTACAGTCATTGTGGGTACAGGAAGACGTTAGGAGAGATCATAATATGGTGGGAGGGAGTGGGGGCGTCACCAACTTGACAGCTCTGGGGAAGAAGCTATTTTGGAGTCTAGAAATTAACTGCAATTTGTCTCAACAAACTCAAATAATTAAACCAACACATTCAGCTCTATGTGCAGTGGAGTGGACAGTCTTCCGAGATGCACCCCTGAATGGTGTCCTTGTAGTGAGAGATTAACGGAAAGTTTCTTCCACAGAGTTCAGGCAGACTTTGGCACAGGCACAGAGCAAAAGGAGAGACTGGAAGAGAAAGTGTGGTGAGTGACCCCAAGATTGTTCAAACCTGCAGTACTGGCAGAGGCTTGTGGTGTATTGACAGACCTCAAGCAGGGCAAAGTCCTAGAGACTTTTCCATGCTGTATCTTGTGGCTGCCCTTGAAATGCCTCCCATGGTATTTGCTGCTAGTTACCATTGGAGTGTCTGGAGTAACACCAAACGAGGGATCAGAATAAAGTCTGTAAGTTGAGCATTAAATATCTAAGCATTAATTCACACCATGGATTAATCACACCCTGAAATGCTTTTTAAGGAAGAAAGCCTCTAAATATGTGATTAATACATTTTAAGCATTTCCCCAGAGGGGTCTTAAAATTTGTACTGTATGTATTTTAATTAGTACTTCACCGTGCTTAATTGATGGTAAAATATCTTTGAAACAGTTTTAAGTTAATGATGTGAGTCTAGTTAAGACAGCAGCTCCATAGCAATTGAACCATTACTCCAGCTGGCTTTTACCAGTGGATGGACTGTAAGTGAGGCAGAGGGATTTAGAAAGCAAAGTCAAGTGCTGAAGAAGTGAGCACAGTGCGATGAAGAGGTTGCAGAATGTCACGCTGCCCTTGCATGCTTGTGAGTGTGGCAGACCATTTTGAAAGCACAATGAAACAATGGCAGATCAAACATAAAACGTGGTAAAACTACAAAAATACTATGAACATTTACCCTGGCAGAACATTTACCATCAACAGTCAGAGAGCGTGTTTAATAAGAGCCAACACTAGAGGAAAAACTGAAAACACTGCCAAGGAGCTGTTTGTCAGAAGTCTGGCCAGATGTGATAGATATCAGCACAGCTGCAATGCCCAGTGAGATCCAATACACTGCATTTAAGCCATATGATGAAAATGTTACAGTATACAGTATAGGAGCACTTAAGGGAAAACACTTTCTTGCAAGTTTAAACAGATGTGTTAGAAAAAGCTGTTTAGAAAAATTCAGAAAGAAGCAGGCCACACAAGCAAGGAACACATTGCATAAATATATCAGCAGCCATATCACCCTGTAACTCACAACTGGCAACCCACTGAAGCTAAGCAGGTGTGAGCCTGGTCAGTACCTGGATGGGAGACCTCCTGGGAAAAACTAAGGTTGCTGCTGGAAGAGGTGTTAGTGGGGCCAGCAGGGGGCGCTCACCCTGTGGTCCATGTGGGTCCTAATGCCCCAGTATAGTGATGGGGACACTATACTGTAAACAGGCGCCGTCCTTCGGATGAGACGTAAAACCGAGGTCCTGACTCTCTGTGGTCATTAAAAATCCCAGGGCGCTTCTCGAAAAGAGTAGGGGTGTAACCCCGGTGTCCTGGCCAAATTTCCAATTGGCCCTTACCAATCATGGCCTCCTAATACTCCCCCTCTATGAATTGGCTACATTACTCTCTGCTCTCCTCCCCACTGATAGCTGATGTGTGGTGAGCGTTCTGGCGCACTATGGCTGCCGTCGCATCATCCAGGTGGATGCTACACATTGGTGGTGGTGGAGGGGAGTCCCCATTACCTGTAAAGCGCTTTGAGTGGAGTGTCCAGAAAAGCGCTATATAAGTGTAAGTAATTATTATTATTATTATTATAACATTTTAATACTCTTCCATGGTTATGGGCTCTTGTGAATTGACGAAGCACAGCCCATATTCAAACCCATCCCTGGACACTGGAGTAGACCTGCTAATCTGGCTGAAGTTTCCTGGGAGTCCTTATTGTTCATTAGACAAAGAAATTGAAATAAATAATAGTTAACATTAAACTGACAATGGCCAAAGTCTCACCTAATTTAATCTTTGTTTTTTCTGGTGCCATTGTGTAGTTCACTGGAAAACCCCTCGATGACTCACACCTGCAGGGCAAGCTGGAGAGCTGTCTTACTGAACCTGCCTAGTCTTAACAATACAGTCCTGATGCTCTGATACACAGCCCTGACCTGTGGGCTCCCTGGAGCTCTTTCAGACACAGTGGTTGTTACACAGCTCCTCAGAGGTCAGCAACACTGATTCTGATTGGAATGGCTATAGAGCGTACTGTGGCACTGGGGGACGTACAGTACGTAAAGGAACATTCCATTTTAAATGTGTGGTTTATTGAAAAATCAAAAGTATATTTTCTGTAACCTTGGTGAATTATTAGATCTCGATGGAGTGTCATTCACCTGCCCCTCTCTCTTTATTTTTAAGGGCCATATTTTCTGGAGTTCTTGTCTTGGAAAGTGACAGAAAACTGTGATCTTCACTTCTCGTGCAAGGTACTCAAATTTCTCGAACTTGTCAGTGCACTCTTCCAAGGAACAAAAATAGTAAATTGGTAGAAAATATTTGGACAGCTGTATTGAGTTTTAGTTCCTTTAATTCTTCGTTTAAGATTGCCAAAAGTTCTGTTTTACTGTACTTGACTTGCAACTTAAATATCCCCGTAGAATAGCCACTGATACTCCATTGTTCCAACAGAAACAAACTCCTACCTCAAAAAAAGTATTTTGGTACTTTATATTCATTTGCTCGAAGGGTCTTTTCTTTTCAGTGTGCTATTCTGTGAGCTGTTGATTCTGTTCTGTTTTGTGATTAGCTGTTGATTCTGTGCTATTCTATGATTAGCTATCGGAGTCTCTTTCCACACAGGTCACCAACACAAAGAAGGACACAAGTCTGAAGTGGTACAAGGATGGAACCGAGATTCCTCAAATTGAATATAATCCACAAACGGGGATCTGCACCCTAACGATCCCACAGGTAAAGTTACAGAACGCAGGAATAGTGCCACCAATGACCAACTACTGTAAACACACTGTCCACTAACCACACAGGTGCACTACAACCAGCTGCCTGAGAGAACACTGAAAGAATAGTGTGTTCTTTTTCAAAACCTATAGTTAGCTCAAAGCAGTTATTCAACGGATACCAGCTCAAAAGACAGGTTTTTCCTAAGACAAATCTTTTTTTTTGTACTAATAAGTCATGGTTAATTCTGTCTGAAGTTGCTTTCAACTTTAGAGGTAAAGAAAACTGTATGAGTCTTGCATATAAAAAAAGATAGTTACACAGAGAGTTTATCCCCTTTGGTAAATTCTCATGTTTACGCCAGTGCTGATAATTTAAGCATTGTAAGTTTAAAAAGGCATACCCTTAAGAGGTAAATAACAAAAACATGGAATGATAAAATATTTCCAAGTGACTTTGCATAATATGCATATTTATGTGTTGGTCTTTAATTAAACACAGGGGTGTGTTTCCTCACTATAGACTGTCAATATAGACATAATACACAGGAATGTCTCATTCCTCAGTGAGTGTATAAATAGCCTTGACATTAAGACTCAAATTCGCAGTCACTCATCCAGACTGATGGACTGCACACAATACCAGCTGTTGTTTTAAAGAGGTCTTTTTAAAAACTCAGACATAAATATCCCCACCACCACCCCATCTGTACAGAATTAATCAGGCCCCACAGCAAAACTAGCCCACCTGCCTAGGTGATCACACAGAAAGGATCATTTGTTCCTACTTTTTCTGAAATGCAAAAGGATATCAATGTACATTAAGTGGCAGCATTTACTCATTAATGCAAATGCAAAGCTGAGGATCAAAGGACTCTTTTTCCAGATGTGGAGAAAAATATAGGGAGAGGCCTTCACATTCAAATTTTTTTGTATAATCTGGAACATCCCTATATTTTTGCAATAGGATCTTACTTCCATCCCATTTTTCCAATATAAAAATGGGTGGTCACATTGAAAATAATACATTTCAACTGAATAGATTCAGACACAACTGATATTTACTGACATACGCATGAAGAACCCCCAGTGAATCCATTTGAGTAGCAGGACCTGTGGCTCTAAACCTGCTACAGAAGTGGCATCATGGCCCTTGAAACCTGGGCTGTGTAAAAGTATTCCACAGCAGAAGACCTGGCCTTGTGGGGTAGCAGATTTTGCCACTGGCTGTGGAGTGTCACTGCATGACTCAGAACCCACGAGTGGCCATAATCACACTATGGAAGAGCTGCACCTGTTGAACAGGTATATAATCCATAAAGTTTAGAAACAGGTCTTGTATTTCACTGTCTCAGTGGGGGTTCTTACAGTTGAGGTTGTCAGGAGAGACTCAACAGATCTTCCACCAGTTATCCATGGAACAGCCAGGGAAGTTGGTCAAAACTCTTTCTTCTCTGCTCCTGAAACCCAACCACACATTTCCTACAAGCCCCTGAGTTTATCTACTGTTATAGGTGTGTATTTAGTGTTTATATGTATATAGGTCTATATGTTTGTGAAATGCCACGATGAGAATATTAAACGTACTAAAACAATAATGCTTCTTTATGTCTTCCTGTGTCTCTTTCATAAGCACATGCTCACTTCTCTGCTCCATCGTTTCTGTCCTGACAGGTGACTATTAAGGACATAGGTGTGTACAAAGCAGTGCTGTCTGATGACCGAGGAGAGGACATCAGTACTGTTGATTTAGTAGATCAAGGTAAGACAGTCTGCAAGAGTTATTTGAAGACACCTTCTACAAATAACACCTGTACTCACTCATTCAGTCCATACAGCTGCTTTGGTAGTTGGTCATTAAGTGATCTGAGGATTTTATCTGGCTAATTTTTGAAAGAAGTCCAGGGATCAACTTCAGTAATATACTTGGATAGCTTGTTCCACACTCCTACAACCCTTTCAGAAAAACAATTGTGCCTTTAGTTTTAAATTTCACAATTTATTCTTAAGAAGTCACCTGGGCTGAGTTTTATCAAAGAAAAATAATCATTTATATGAAGCCAACAAGAAATTATCCATTATTCCTTTTCTTTTGGCAAGAAATACTTTGAAAGTTACAAAAGGTACAAGTGCAGTGCACTGTATGATCTTTGGTGTAAGATTAGTGTTCAGGATTCCTTAAAGAAATTTCTAACTGTTAGGGTGTATCTAATGTGGTATTTTAAATGGCTCAGCCTACTGTGCAACGGCAGTCTTACACTCACTGTCACCCGCAGAATGTAGATAGTGCAGGTTTGATTCTTTTTTAGAAACAATTTTCTTCCAGGATCACTGGATTTACGTAGGTGAATTGAGCGCAAAAACACACACAACAACCCTGTACCCTGTAGAAACAGAACTCTTCACAAGAGCCCATAACCATATCGACACAATTGTCACAAGTGGCCTTGTGTAATAGAGATGAACTACTGGGTCTGCGTCAGCTGTCAAGGGAAGAGAATGAGGAGCAGTGAATTGCATATAGAGAGGTTCAATGACTTTGAGATGGAAAAGCAGCTCTCCATGAAGTTGGATGTCAGTAAGACAGAGTCTGCAGTAAGGCCAGTGGGGCCCAGTAAGGAAAGGTGTTCAGTGGCTGATGACATCCTTCTATTGAGCAGATATTTTGTTAAGTAAATCCAGAAAAATCCTGCACTTGGTGGCATGGTCTTTAGTGTGCCTGCCCCCCCCCACCAACTGCAGATTCCAGGGTTCGATTCCAGCCTCAAACTTGTGTCTGTCTGTGTTTTCTCCAGGTATGTTTTCCTCCCACCTCCTAAACACACATGGGTTAGATTTGATAGGATACTCTAACGTGTCCCTGCATTCTCTGCTGCGCTTCTATGGATAAGTATCCTGTCCAAGGGGGCCAGCAGTCATGTGATTTCAGTTCTGCCTTGTGCCCTGTTCTTCCAGGACTGACGTCCCATGAACCTCCATAGGTTAAAGGCCTTCCTCGTAATTAAAATGAAACCAAAGATTTAAAATCTGAACTGAAATGACTCAATCTAAAGGTACTTCAGCCATTTAAAAAGTTAAATGTACAGTATTGTACCTTTAGGGGAAATGCCTTGTTAAAATGAGCGCCTTTGTATGCAATATATAAATGTCGGCCCTCTGCCTGACCATTGTGCATCGAGATCTCCAAGAAGCTGAGAGGTGCAGTTGTGTTTATGACTACACATTTTGTGCTTGGTGTTTTGTTCCTTTTGCATTGTGTGCAAGTCAGGATTGCTCTTGATCTGGATGGGCCCTGCACAAGTGTCATCATGTTTCATGGAAAGTATGGAAAACACTTTGCACAAAGGGTTGTGGGGGTATGGGCCAAGCCACACAGACATATTTTTGAAGCTGTTAGCTACTAGCAACCAAAAAAGACCAAATGGCCTTCGCTCATTTGTAATCTCTCCTACATGTTGTTGTTCTCAATTCTCTGAGAGAAGCATCTTTCCAGCTGCAGAGAGTGTTGCAATGGCTCTTGCGCATAGGATCGCCGTCACTGATCCACAATGAGATGTGAGAATCAACATTTATTTCTCATTCTAGAATTTGAAAAGCTGCAGCAGGAGCTGTGCAGGCAATGCGGTAAGTGCTACAGAGAAGCTTGACAGTTTCCGTTAGCGCTCACAGTTTAAACACAGCCGAAAATCCCTGTGCTGATGGAGGAATAGGCATGGGTGATGCAGTTCTTCCTAGTTCTGATGTTGGCCAAAGTGGACCAGGGCAGCGTGTCCATTTTAACATTCCAGCCCCTGAGTCACAGAGTGCCTCCTCCAAACATCAGTAAATTCCACTGTCACTTCAATGGGCTCAAATGAGCCCTGTTATAAGAGGCAAGGCTCACTGTACATTACAGCTGGTTTCAGCCTCAGGCTTGGTATAGGCCTAAGGTTAGGGGTTTATGTTCGTAAACAGCATTTGAAACAAGCCTTTGAAACACATCTTAGCTTAACATGTTACAAACAACATTTTATTGAAGTCTATGGAGCATCGATTCATCCTTACGAGCCAGAGGAAAAAACAAGTGTATAAACTGAGATCAGGCAGAAGATGCTAATACTTTTGTCTGCTGCTCAAAAATGCTGAAAAAAATCAGTTTAATATGTGATATCTATTAAATAAACCAAAGAATGGCAGTGTTTCAAATTCCAGGGTGTCATTATATTTATTTGCAATGGTGCAATCAACATCAGAACTATTACATAGTATATCATAATTATTCTTGCAGTTTCATTAAGAATTCCTTATTATTTTGAAGCACTTACCTGTTACAGACATTCTTTTTCACTGTTGGGTGATGGATTCTCACTCTGTGCTGTATTACAATAGACAAGGCTGGTTCTGATCGCCCTGATGGGATGGGATCCTTAATTAAAACCAGGTTGATGCTGTGTGGTGCTGGTAGACCAGTAGGTGGTGCTCTTCCTTCTAAAAACCAATGTGTTGACCAGGGACACAGGGCTGTACAAGGTTTTGTGCTGCAGAGGAGCAGTTAACCTGAGCTCTTGATTAAAGACCTGTGGCACTGTTTGGAAGAGCTGTGTGTGTTTACTATGGTGTCCTGACCATGTTCCACTGTGGACTTGCAAAATCTAGATACATTTTCTCCTTAATTCAAAGAAGTTTGTCACTCCTCCCCCTGTTCTGCCTGTGCAGAACGGCTGCTGTTGGGTGGTGAGGCAGAACTTCAGTGGTGGAAGAAATGGACTGCCTCCTACACCTACAGAGCTTTGTGATTCTTTGGGATGAAAAGTACTGTTTAAATACAATTCATTATTCGCTTGAATTATACTTTCAACACACTGACACTTTCATTTGGCTATGTGGAATTAAATTAAATTGACAGATAATAACACTATGAGTATAAGCTGTATAAGAATAGCAGTAAAACATTCACTGATAACTTAAGCTTCAAGCTAGAATGATGGTTTAATGATCCATAAAGATCACTTTTAATCAAAGTTTTTGAGGCCTTGACGTAACCATTTTGCTCTCAAATCAGGTTACACCACATTTCTACTGAAAGTCTACGATCTCTTTATCTAACGTACACTTGGACAAAGATTATTTCTGCTGTCTGTTGGGTGCCTCTCAGCACTAGGTCACACCCCACACAAAAGCGGAAAATTTGTTAAACACTGTACCTTGCCGTATCATTCTGACGTTACACTATGAGACGTGTTCACATTTACAATGCATTTCTAAACAGACTAATGTTGCTTCATACCCTGCAGTATGTGGTCTTTGAGAAAGTCCAGAAAGCTCTGTGGATCTCATTAGTTGTGTAACATCTATGAAAAAGCATGCAGATTTGACTCTGTAAACTATCACCCCTGAACCCAAAAGAAAAATCTCCTTTCAGGAAACTACATTTTCAGTCTCCTGCAACAGGGTTATTCCATCTGCATACCCAGCAGGCAAATTCTTTGTTTCAATCTGAAACCACTTTTAGCGGATTTGGAGGCTGATTAAAATGTGCTCTCGGGTTCATCTGAGCTTTCCTCTTCACTTAGCCCTGTCTGCGGGCCCACTGGAGGTCCAGCCCACTGCTGAAGGGTTTAAGCTTTATTGCTCTTTGAAGTACTATTTGGACTACATGAAAACCAGCTGGTACTTCAAGTAAGTTTCCTTGGCGTTATTGCAATCTCTTTGGTGAATTGCATGCCCGCTCGTTACTGCTTTTATCTTATTATTTACGGTACAACAAGGGTTTGTTTCAAAATCACCATCTGAATCACCTCTCTGTTCTGTCCTGCTTCATCACCTCCTTAACATTTCAAGTAAAACACACACATGTAATCTGTCTGTGGATGGAAATATAGAGATATTGGCCTGCAGTAAAGCTGGAAGGAGCCCTCTCAATGGAGTCTGTCACAGATAGTCATGGAGAAGACCAGCAGAGACCACAAGCATGGAAGTAGAAAAAAAATGGTCAACTCTGTTTCAGATCCACTGTTCCAGGGGGATACATTGTTTTCACAACAGGGTTCTGTGTATTGTTTTTTTTTTACTTTGGGGCAGCATTGCACAGTTGCATGGTGAATATCATAGTTTAATTTCAATTTTGTTTGTCTTCCTTTCCTTTAATTTCCTAAATTGATTTCTGTGCATTCGCTACTCACTGGAAAAGATGCATGAAAGCAATTTAATTGTACAACACAAACAGAAATACGAGCCGTCTGCTCTTAGCAGCAGAATAAAGGGGGCCCTAGCAGGTGTGTGTTTGTTATTCTCACCTTCCAAGCTCACATTTACCTGAACGACACTTTACACTAATGTGTACCCCTCGTGTTTTACGTTAAGAGAGAAGAAACTGGGCAGCGAAACAAGAACTCAGGCTGGGAGCAGCATGAACAAGGTGTGGTTAGAGATCTTTAACCCCACAGAATCCGACAGAGGGAAATACACACTGGAAATGTTTGACGGTCGAGACCCACACAGACGAACCCTCGATTTGTCTGGCCAAGGTAAAAGAGGCGTATCAAAGCTTTTCTTTATCCCCACTAACATGGCAAGAGTTTGTTTTCGACAAAATGCCCATCTTTTATCAAAACAATGCCACAGAAGCTAATCTGTTAACAATGTCTTACTGTCTTACTAATCCATTACAATTACAAGTTACTTCTATAAGGGGCTACGTTTTTACTTGATAAGAACTTGGGGGAAACGTCTGTCAAGAGGTAAAGTACTGGATGAATTCACAAAGTAACTATATGCACACTACTTGGATCACTGTAACCAATGACTTTTTTATCTCCTTGCTAATTATAATAATAATAGGTAACATTTAAGCAAAATGGATTGTGTTTTAAAAGTAATTTTCCCCAAGCCTATCTGTTGAGTGCTGGATTCAGCTGTCAGCTTCAGAATCAGAAGCTGTAGAGAACTGCATAACTGAGCTCACAAACAAAGACTTTTCCCTTTGAAAGCAGGGGGAAACTGAGACAGAGCAATTGTGCTAACCATAGCGATCTTATTCCAGAAAGAAGGCAGGGAATGTTTTTAAAAGTTTTAAGTCTGACAAAGGACAGCTTAAGCAGCAGGAAAAACAGGATTACAATGCTGTTTTTTTTGCAAAGTAAAGACTTGTATTTTCTTTTCTTTAAGTATTTGCAGACGCCTTGATGGAACACCAGAGGCTAAAGTGAGTAATGAGCTGTTCAAAGTCCTGCACATATTTCACACTATACTTGCTTTGTTTGGCTCAAGAGAACTCTCTACCCTCTTCAACACCCCAGTTCCTCTGTCTCAACTGATTCCACTCTACACACAGTGCCTCTTCCTCACTCTCTTGTCCCCAGTGTCCAACAGTGTAGCCAAGCATCTAGACACCGGGGCAATTTTCTAACCAGCTTCCACCACCAGCTCAGAAAGTACCTCCAGATCCAACAGTTCACTTGTGTATTTCCTACAGCTGCACACAAACTGTTGAGCTCTTTCTTTTCTCCCACTGTCCACCGTGAAACTGCTACACCAGTCTTCTGTTTCTCAGTAATTATTCCACAAGTATAGATAAAGGCACCAATTAAATAATGAAAAAAAATTAACAAGAAGAAGAAGTGTATCCAGATTCAATGAGAACAGTAATATTATGTAAGAAGGGAAAAGAGTATTTCCAATAAAATAAGATTTATTTTACAGATCTTATGAACTCTTTGATCTGTATTAATAATAGTCTCAGTTTCACCATATCCAAGGTGATTACTAAATGTTATATGTGAATTGACATCTAAGTACAGTATGTATCATTATATGTAAATCTTTGTTATGTGGCACAGTGGTGCTGTGTTGCCTTGCCGAGCTGGGGCCCCGGGTTCAATTCCTGGGATGCTATCTGCATGGCGTTTGCATGTTCTTCCTGTATTCGTGTGGTTTTCCTCTGTGCTCTGATTTCCTCCTACAGTCCAAAAACATACTGGTGGGTCCAATGGCTTCTGGGAAAGCTGACCCTGCTTGTGCTTGGAGTGCGTGCTTGTTGGTGTCTTTGTGAGAACTGTGATGGACTGGTGTTCCATCCACCATTGTGTATCCTGCTATGTGCCCCTTGCTTACTGAGATCCCGTGTTGGAAAGTGGTTGGATGCATGGAAGTCTTCATTACAATGATGATCCTGACCTACTTTATAGTGAACAATGTCGCTTCTCTCCCCACAGACAAGCAGCAATTGCTGAAAAGAGTAAGACATTTTCCAAATTAATTTCTCTTGTTTGTAAATATTTGATATATATATATATGAAGTATGGAGATGGAGTAAGGAACCCCCACTTTAGTTTTTTTTAAACAATTCTTCTCTTTCAGACCGAGCAAGAGTAACCAAGGGGTTACCTGACGTGGTGGCCATCATGGAAAATAAGGTGGGTGGTTTGTGATGTTTTCTAATTCTAAATTAAATTAGAGTAATGAAATGCAATTACTCAATCATTGGAACTGGGTTTTGTTCCGAGCAGAACCTAGCAGAAATTACTCTTTTAAATAAAATATTTTCAAATTAAATCTAAACATGCTAGTCTGAAGACTTCCTGTCCTGTTTCTCCCTGCTGATTGATAAATTGGAAATTGTTAACTTGTTAGATCAGGCTCATTCTAACCACTTCTCAAAAAACACTGAAGCAATCACTTTATTTAGCTCTTTTTTTAAAAAAAATCATCTGAATACAAAATAGAAGACTGTTTTGCACACATTGCCTTTGAATGCCAAATCGAGAGAAGAGGTGTGAACAGCTTTTAATAGATTGTAACAGTGCAGAACAGCTCTGCAAATTTCTAATAGCAGAGTCGCAAAATGGCTCTCAACACAAGAGTGTTTTAATAATATGGCTCTTGTTTTCATACTGCATTTTAAATAAATGAGCTGTCAAGGACTGGCACTTTAATCAGCCTCTTCTAAGAAGAAACCTAATTCAAGTAATAGTTTTAATAAAGCCTATTTACACAAATGGCTCGGGTTCCTAATCGAGAAATTCCTGATACCTTTGGGGTTTAAGATTCAATTGATTTTGTTACAATTCTAATTTACTGATGTTCCTCAAAGGCCTTGGCATTATCTTGGAAAACTGATTACACAGAAAGCAAGGCCTGTGTTTGTTCAGGAAAAAAAGGGCTTTGAGCTCTCCAATTTGTATTTTTCCTTGTGGTTTCGCAAAAGAGCACTGGGTGTTTTTCTGAACTTCTTTCTGGATTCATATGAACCACTGGATAAACTGAAGTTCCATTTTCTAGAAATCTGGAAACATGGTTCTAGACTGGAAAAAACTTAACCTTTTGAAACTCCCTTTTGCCAGCAAAATGTTAATATGTGCAGTAGCAGTATTTCCTACCATTTTGATTTTGTTTGGTCTATATTATGGTAAAAGATGACATTCCAAAAAGTTGTTTTAATGAAAGTCTTCAAATCTGGTGCACCTGAGATCTGTTTCTCCTGAATCTGTGAAAGAATGCTGGATGAGGTGTAGCCTGAGTTACTTTACACAAGGAGCCCACTTTGTCTTGTGCTGATATGGTTATGCCTATTGAATTGAGTACAAATATATCTGTAGGCAATATGGATTTGAAAAACTTAAAAATAAAACAGTGTGTTGTGTGGTCTGCCAAGGATTAACAGCTAGTGCAAAACAAATGGCATGCTAAAAAAACTGTGTAAATTTGGATGTGTTGTGAGGAACCACAAGAAAATATGTAAGTTCTAGTAAATTAAATAAACAGCTTAACTAGGAAACGTTGTCAGTACTTTGCCACACATATCAGAGGAGGTTACATATGGCACATTTTGAAGACATTCATGTTTCTAGTCTCCCCTCCAAGCCATTAATCCAAGTAAATGGATTAATAAACAATTAATTAATAATTAATAATGCTGAATTGTGCTTGTGACTGAAGTGAGTTTCTCCTTCACACACAACAGTCTCTGTGTCTCACCTGCTTCACGGCCGGAGATCCGACCCCTGAGGTCTTCTGGATGAAGAACGAAAGAGAAATTGTCACGGGAGAGCAGTACAAAATCACGACATCAGCCGGGTGCAGCTCCATCACTATAAACCAAGTGACGGCGGAGGATTCAGGCAAATACAGCATCTTCGTGAGAAACAAGCACGGGACACAGACGGAGGATGTCACCGTCAGTGTCTACAAGTATGGGGAGAAGCCCAGAGCAGGAGCTCTGGAAATGTAGAGCACCGCCCTACCGGAAAGATCATAAAACCAGTCGTATCATTTCATTCTATTTACTGCTTTTCAGTTTCTTGCACGTGGTAGTTTAGCACAGAAATGTCTGAGCCCAAGCCTGCAAAGCACTCCAGAACAACCTTTCAAAAGAGGCAAAAACAAGAATTAGGTCACAAGATTGTTTTAAAAACCTGAGTCATGTAACAGAATAACTTTATTTACATTACTCATGGTTAAAGAAGTAAATAGTGACACATTTTATACAACCTCTCTGAACATTATACAAAGAGAGGCGTTTTTATGGCCTAGTTATTTCTGCAACTTTTGAACAGTGTCTTCTGGTGGATATTTCAGCTGAGCTCTGAATGACTTAATTGGATCAATATTGTTTAATGTGCCTGGGTAGTTGTGCAAATGTATTTTAATGACGGTTGACAATGAGTTATCTACAGGGGTAATGCATGTGGCTGGATAGGAACGTATTAGAATTGTATTGAGGCAACCGTGTAAAAGAACATTAATTAGCTGTTGTAAACCGGGTATCTTCATGGAATTACGTGGCCCTCCATGCCCTGTTATCAAGAAGGCTGCAGGAAATGAATTGCTCTGGTGGTTTGTTTTATCTGCAACCACAGGGTACAGCTGTTTTTGGTGTCTGCAACTTCCTCAGTCAGAATGTGCAAAGCATTTTGAAATTAAATCCCTCAAAGCTCAAAGGAAGAGATAAAAGAAACTAATAAAGCTAATGCAACATTCTGTACTGCTTGATTTTTAAATTAAGCATTTTATTAGAACTTAAATAATTATATTGTCACTACCGAGTTTACCAATCATCCTGAAGTTGCACATTGAAAAGAAACCATTGCTTTCATGCACAATGTTCCATCCCACTGAAACAAGACACAGGGGTCATTAGACTTTAATTTATACTGTATCACACAGCAAAAGAAGAGAAATTAATTATATTTGCTTACATTATATTGGAGAATTTACAGAAATGTGAGCATTTACATTTACAGGGAAATCATTGATTTTCTGAAAAAAAAATCATCAGATAAAGTTCAACGCCTTTAAGAACATTTTTAAGGATATGTCAGAATAGTCCGTCTTGCCACGTGCTTACAGTCTTCAAACAAACATGCAAATGTGAGATCGGGACACTGGGCACAGAATTGCCGTGCTAGGCTCAGTTGGAAATTACATGCTGTTTTAACAGCATTTGCAGCTTTCTGGTCAGATAAGCACCCAGGTTCAAAATTCAATTTGTACCTATGTTATCTGTCATTAAAAGCAGATGACATTGATAGGGTATAAAGCAAGCTGCCGTGTACTCAGAACAGATTAGATTAAGTATGAAGACGAGCCTAGTTTGTTCTTTTATTAGCGTAATTTATGCATAGTTTCCAGCATTATAGCCGGTTAATTCCATCGTAAATCACACAGCAGCACAGGAGCGATTAACCTTATGCTGCTACTGTCATTTGTCACCATAAAGCCCTGATCACTGGCTGCATTTATGTTAATGAAGCTTGCATTATCAGACCTACAAATTCTACTTTAAAAAATTAAAATGTTTACCCTTTTTAAGATAGTCAGTGAAGAAATGTCACTGTGCAAGATATCTCTTTTTTAATATAGGAAAAGTACACAGTTGCCTCTGTGTCCTAGATGCCATTCACCTCTCCTCTGGTCACCTCAGAGTCATTTTTGCCACCTTTCCTCTCTTTCCAATTTATCACCTGCAATACCACAGTTAGCCTCCAGTGGAAGATGGAGAATTAAAAATGCACACCCACCAATCACTCTGGTTGTATTTTAAATTATCGCATTATATGTAATTAGCACATCATTTCATTAGCACACCAAGATTCCATTCTTGGTGTAACAACTTGCAAAAGAAAAAAGAAGCAAACTTTGCTCTCAACTGGAAAGTATCGACAGTTTCATGTTTCAACCACTTTTGAAAATGAATTCAGCCATTCCGTCACGATTACACGATTTTGTGTCAAAAGTGTTGGGCTATTTTGCAAGTGGATAAAACATTGAGCTGTTTTGCTTTTGCTTTTAAAAAAAAAAGGGCAGAATCGACGATTGCTTTTTTGGTAAATACCCACATAGTTTGGAAGGGGCGATTTACATCACAGCCCACAGTGATGACTCGTGTACCTATTTGGAGAGAGCAGGAAGTGAAGGCTGGCTTCTCCACCCTGGCCAGGACTGGAGCGATTCAGTGCTGTTGGGTAGAGAAGAGAATTCCTCACTGGCTTCATCATGGGCCGTCAGGTGTCTGGGAATGCGGTGAGAGCCAAGACCATCGTGAATGACTAACCCCGTCCCTGATGATACTGAGCCCAATCTGGGGTCATAGTGACATGATCCAGGCTTGAATTTGCATAGCTTGAGCGATAGAAGTGAACTTGTGCTCAGGGTGGGCACCTTTTCCGGTGGAGCCAGCTGGGAGCCAAGAATGTCGAACTTTAAAAGCAATGGGGAAAAAAATAAATAAATGTATTGAGTGCAAACAGGTGTGCAGTGCTCTTTCTTTCTCGCTTTTGTTAATGACAGTGGCCTTGTGAGGACGTAAAATTGCCAATATAGCATTAATTCATAAAAAGGCTGACGACACTGAGCCACCGAACGGAATAACAATTGGAAATAAGTCTTAATTCCACTACATGCAAGGTAACAGAAACATAAAATAAAACTAGTATTGGGCGTATGATAATAAGAATCTAATGTGCACTTCAAAAATGTAGTTATTACTTACCTAACTCGTTAGAGTTTGCTGATCAAGTCACAGCAGGAGTCAACACAGAGCACATGATGCAGTATTGATTACGTTCCTCATAAATTATTCATTCTCAAATTGCTGGCAGTAGGTATTCGAGGTAGCGTGAGAACTTGGACTGAGTATTTGATAATAGACGGGAAACACTGGGTACAAATAAGGGGTAGATGGTCAAATAGGGGTGATGTAATTAGTGAACTCATCTGTACTGGGGTCACTGCTATTCCCAATTTATGTCAACAGTCTAGGTTCTTTTGGTTCTAGTATTGTCAAGTTTACAGATCACATCCAATATGGAGGATCTGAAAACGCAAAGCTTGAGTTGAGCTGTTGATATAAATCGCAGCTACCACAGGGCTTCAAGCTACAGCTACCTACAGCAGGATACAGCGCTGGGGATTCAAGCCAAGCCTCAAGAAGAAGAAAGGCTAATCCATTGCTCACAAGGGGTGTTAGCTGTGTGAGGCCTGAAATTACCTTACAAACCCAGTAAAAAAAAAGATCCCTTTTCCCTCACACTGGAGCAGCCTGCAGGAGAGTGTTAAAAATCACATTTCCAGGCACTGGCATAGGTTTGTACTGTTCCTATTAAGTCCTCTAAGTACTCCTAAAAGATATGTGAAACGATTAAAAGTTGCCCAGTCAAGCTCATTGTGCATTCAATAAAGTAGAAAAAAACTCATTGTCATTTTTTTGAAAGTGTAAACCAGAGGAAAGCCAATTCACAATTTGTTCTATCTTTGTCCATACCTGGAGATTCGTGGCTCATATCCGTAGCCAGGTTGCCTAGGTCCTTGATTCAAGAACCGAAACCATCTGACAGCGAGGCAGCAATAAAGATGTTGTGGAGAAATCTCCAATACAGGCCTCATGGGAACCACCTGTCTCCAGGCAACCACTCTAAATTAAAAGCCTCACCAAACAACAGAACATTCCAAAAATAATTGGCTCAGATCTAACACGCAACTTATTCCAGCCTAAACAGTTCTAACATTTTACATGAAAATTAGTTCCCGGTGAGCAAGATTCTACTACTGTGCTGTGAAATTACACAGAGAGTTCATTTACACAGAAGTGGAGTGAGTGAACGACAGGTTATTTAAATAGGGGTGTCTAGAAATTGCTTCAGAATCGGCCAAAAAAAAATAGCTCTTGCATTGGCTGTTAATGATTAAGACAAAGGGGGATTCATAGGCTACAGGGGCATAAATATCAGAGAAGTCTTGGGCCTTCTTACATTGCTTTGAGCTTCACAGCTACTCCTACCAGCTTCCTGAGGCAGAGGGAAAAACTAACAGTAAGCATGGCTTTCAATGGAACATGGCAAGTCTACTCACAGGAGAACTATGAAGAGTTTCTGCGATCAATACGTAAGTTTGCATTTCTATTATTCATGCTCTGAAGCATGCAATCTTGACTGGAAGGGATATTTCTAAATGTGAGGATTCTTGCAGAATTATGTTGCTCATCTTTTTGAATTGAGCTAAACCTTTGAATTATAATATCCTCTCATGATTGGATAGAAGCTGTCAGATACAATATGTTATTCCTTTGCTTTGTAAAATAATTGAAGGCTTTTGATCTACAGTGATTTTCTTGTAATTCCTCAGCATTTCAAACCTTAAACTTAGGCAGTTGTGTCTCACCAAGTGTCACTAAGATCATCCCTGACAGAATACATCTTCAACCTCCACCCTCCATTCACACAAAGCTATACAAGCAGGAATTTTATTCCTGTGTGGGCAAATAACTTCGTTCATAAAAGGCGGTGAGGTGATTAGATATATCTTAGCCAAAGATCAGGGGTGTGCTATGAAATGTTGTGTTCGCAAGTTACCTTAACTTCATGTCTGTGACATGTAAGGACACCCTATAAAAACCAAGTATGGTAACGTGCTCAATTGAAGTTTAAAGACAGAGTTAATTAGGGCAATGATCTGCACTCTATATATTCCATGTTGTTGAAATTGATATACTGGCTCCCTGCAAAAAAAGATTGTATTGTATCCTTGAATTAATTAACTACTAACCGATGATGATGAGCCAAATGACCTCCTCTCCTTTGTAACTGTTCTTATGTTCTTCTGATTTTATAAGGCACCATACCTTGCATGCGAGGTGAAAGAGCTGAGATCTAGGAAGAAATATTCCTATAGAACAAGTTTTCTTTCGCCATGTAAACACTCCTTGCAAACACAGAAAGGTGTCATCATCAAAGGAGGAAGAATAGAGGCCGGAGCCCAATGGACAACAAAATCCCTAGTTTATACAGCCGAGGCAAACCTAACTCAGTTTATCAGAGGAAGAAACCCCCAAGAAGTACACTCTGAGCATCTTCTGGTTCTTTTACTTCTGCCAGGTTTTAGCCTCCGAAGACACACCAGGTCAGAAATTTCATAAGGCTGTAAAATAGGGATTTTTTTTAAGTCAACTTCATTTCAGTAATGACCTTCATTTCTGTTCCAAAAACAATTGTGCTGTTGCTTTTGGGTAAAGCACATTAATGTGATGGGTTTTAGCATACATAAATAATATAAAAGTTTGTTTGTTTTACAGTACCTTTAAATCACTAAAAAAGCATTGGTTTATAATAATAATGCACAATTTTGTTTTTATTAGTTATTTATTTCTTAGCTCGGTAATCCTGGTGTCTGCTGACTCTCATTAAATTTCCTACATCAGTGTTTCAGGGGAATCAGCGTTCCTTATTTAATGTTTCCCCTGAGTGTTTCAGGGGAAAGCAAGCGCTGCCCTTCTTCCTCTCATGCTAATAATATGCTTATTACTTGAGTCAAGTTCAATAACAATTGACAATTAACAATCTACCAAGCCAGAATTGGTATATAAAAACATCCATCTATCATTTTCTAAGCACTTTATCCAACTCAGGACAACAGGGGAGCTGGAGCCTACCCTGGCAAGCAACTGGCACAAGGCAGGATACAGCCTGGATGGGACGCCAGTCCATCACAAGCCAGACAGACGCAAACACTGCTATGCACACACTCACACCAGGGCCAGTTTTTCCAGAAGCGAATTTCCCTACCAGCACGTCTTGGGACTGGGAGTAGACACAAGGGCAGCAGCACTGAGAGGCAGCAATGGTAACAACTGCACCACTGTGCCGCCCACAGATAAAAACAACATTTCCAAAATGCAAAACACAGATACTCAGAGGATCCTGCTCTAGTAACGCACATTTTCAGACATACAGCACATATCTCCTGCAACTAAAACAAGACAACACTGATAGAGGAAGTCCATGTTTCTCTGTCCCTTGAGGGGGTGTTTGTCATGAAAACATGATGGATGAACTAAGTCAAATTCTTTTTTTTTCTAAAGGACTAAAACAACCCATGAAGCTATGGTTGCATTAATGATTGTAATTGTCACATGTATTGTAATTTGCCAGTGACACTTATTCACTGTACACAAGGAGTACATGCCTACAGGGTGTTTACCTTATGGTTTTGTGCCCACACTGTTTGAATACTGAATGAATACTTTTGCTTTGCATGGTATTTGTGTTGCACGTCCAGCTCTATTCCACCTTATTATGATTTCATTTGACGAATTTAATTAATTTTACTCTATAATGCTTGCATGACTGTTCTGTTACCAATGGTAATTATAATCTGGGCAAAAAAGCTTTATAAAGACCACAGTAGGGTCTGCAATTTCACACCCAATGTAGAAAACTGAAACACTTCTAGGTGTAAAAAATACGAAAACATGCACTACCGCATGCTCCACTCCATATCGATCAGACATAATATCAAAGTTAATAAACTGTTGCAAATGCAACTTTTTTCTACTACATAAGCAGGATAAATGTTTTTACTCCAACACACCATAATAACTGAAGATGTATTAACGCCATATGGGACATGAATGTTATGTTATATGTTATATGTTATATGTTATATGTTATATGTTATATGTTATATGTTATATGTTATATGTTATATGCTATGTCATATGTCATATGTCATATGTCGTATGTCGTATGTTGTATATTTTATGTTATGTTATGTTATGTTATGTTATGTGTTATGTTAAATGAAAGAAAGGTGCACAGAATACCACTGATATTTACCAAAGTGAATCCCTGTAAAAGTAATAAAATATAGTGTAGCACATGAACTGCCAGGCAGCATTAGGTAAGCTGAGGTAGACCATGGAAAAGGCCCACTGAGACATGGAGAGAACACGCAAGCTCCACACAGAAGGAGCCTCAGAACAGACTTAAACCCAGGACCCAAAAGCCGTGAGACAGCACTGATAATGGTCAAGCCATCCTGCTGTGTGCTCTAGAATTCCTAGACCCAACAGCGTTTGTCCTTATTTTCTACACTTTGGCTGTGCTACAGTTTTGAGGAACACAGTGGCACCCTACAGGTAGAAAGAGCACAGCCTGAAGAGCAATAACAGCATTTAGTAAAAAGAAAAGTTTCAGTTGCATTAGTGCTTCATTTTCCAGTCTTAGAGTCATTCCATTAATTATTGTGTGTACCACCATATCTTAGTACTGGACTACAGCAAGCTGTCTGATTCTGATAAAGCTTTGTTTCGATAAAGGTTCAAATACTCGTCCTTTTCAACAACCACAAGAGTCACTTGGTAGCAGGAGGCTTGTTAAAGGCGCTGTCAAGCTCTGTACATGTGGTGCCCTTAAATGTCAGACAGGATATTTGAAAGGTGGAAATAATTTTTCAATCTTGCCAGTAAATGTCACAGGGGAAATACATTGCTTTTCACTCTTGGACGATAAGTGGATTGATGTTTAGGGTGTCCTAATTAGAAATCTGACATGTAGAATGTTACAATCAGTTTAATACAATATTCACCAGGCTGGTTACGTAAAGCTGTTGTTAGGTGATCATTGTATTTATCCCAAGAGCAAAAGATTGTAGGATTGCTTCATAAAACAATTAAACGGAGCTAAGCAATTTCTAGAATCACAACGTCTGGAAGAGTTACAAGGAATATATGACATTTGTTCATCCACACAGCTACAATACTCTTGATCAAATACACTACTAAAGTAAAAGAGTCACAAATGAATTTAGATCAACAATATTTTTATTTTCCCCTTAATAGACATGTTCAGATCTAGCCCTGAACTTAAACACGATGGGTAAAATGTTCCTGGGATTTATTCAAAGAAGCTGTCCAACATCCAGTACAAAACTTTTCAGGGTGGCAACAAAAATTAAATTTTCTAAAAGACTTTGCCTCATTGAGCAGAACAAAATATTTAACAAAGGTAAATATAAAAAAGGGCTTAAGTATTTTACTTCATACACCAGTGTGTCTCAAAACCCAAATTGGTAAATATCAATGTTTCTGCTTATTTAAGAAAAACAGTTCAAGTTAAACAAGGGCATCATGGTAAGGAAGTACAATTCCGATAATTATTTTGAGTGCTCACAGAATTTTTTCTCAGCACTGTACATGTATATTATGTAAAAATCTTGTTGTAGTTTTGATTTATTTCGTTTTGATTTGTGTTGCTTTTTGCGCCAATATAACAATGCTGGGGCTTAATCAGTTCTCTTCTTTAGCTCTGCCAGAAGACGTTATAAAGATGGCGAAGGATGTGAAGCCTATCACAGAAATCAAGCAAGACGGAAACAACTTTGTCATCACTTCCAAAACACCCCGACAATCCGTAACCAATTCCTTCACCATCGGTAAGGAGGCTGACATCAACACTATGGATGGCAAGAAGCTCAAGGTAGGTCGTGTTCATCCTGGAAGAAAGACCACTATCTTATCATAACATCACACTGTTTATCAAGGATTGCCCTGTTTAGACTGTTTGGTTGCTAGCAGCTAAAGCTAGACGCTGCCAGCTAAATCTTTCAAGGACCTTGTCCAACTATTTCATTTCCAAGAGAGCAGCTTCAACAACGTGGATGGGTAGCTTGTTCCATACTTCCACAACTCTTTGTGTAAAGAAATGCTTCCTGTCAGGAAAGGATCATCTCATCCAGTCTCTTCTTAAAAGAACCATGGGTATCAGCATCAGCAGAGCAGCTGTATGAGAGCCCTGCATGCCTTTGGATGAAGAAGTGCCTCTGGTTCATGTGTCATTGCTCTTTCTTCAGAATCAAATGGATTGCATCATGAGGTTCTAATTCTAGTTAAAGGACTAACCACCGTAAACAATTTGAGGGCAGTTACAGTACCTTGCAATGCTCCTCCAGAATGTATTGCTGAGCAGGTCCACAATCATCTTCAAGCATTTTACACTACATCACACTGAAGCATTAGGGATGCAAGTGAGATTTCTAAGCCCATGTTTCTAAGCCCATAATCTCAGTAAAAACCCTGAAACTGAAAGAATAAACTATCACAACTTGAGAAATGTTTTCCCCACAAGCACAATCAAAATTCTGATTTGTTTAGTGTAAAAAATTGTCTTGTTAAAGAGCACAGTGTGGCAAGATGGTGCAGTGGTTTGCATTCCACCCTTGGGATGCTGTCTGCGTGGAGTTTGCATGTTCTCCTTGTGTTCTCAAGGGTTTCCTTCAGGTGCTTGGGTTTCTTTCCACAGACCAAACACATGCTGGTAGGTTAATTCGTTTCTAGGAAAATTGGCCCTGGTATGAGTGTTTTCACGATTGTATCTTTGTCTGCCTGGGAAGGACTGGTGTTGCATCCAAGGTGTACCCTGTTGCTTGCTGGGACAGGTTCCGGCTCCGATTTTGACATAAAAAATATGGAACTAAAAAATTTGAAAAATTGTGAAAATATGCTCTAGTGGGAAAAGGGATTGATCGGTATATGTCAATTACATGACCAACCCAAACAGAAAAAAGCAGAATGTTTGATAGCAAACTCTAATGAAATACCAAGTGTAAAACAGGCAGCACACCACACCCATATCTGGCAACTTGTCATTATGCATCATGCAGGGCCTGATCCAGACAGCCATGTCGCAGTGCTGATATCCATCCCTCCACTGACAGCACAAGCATGTGCACATACCAACACAGAACTGCCATTAGATCTCCTACCTCATATCAGATCTGAGAAGACAGTCACGACTTTGCAATTTGAATCCTCTTTAATTCACTGCTGTCAATAGTGTACCCCTCTCTCATCGATTTTATTCATTGTGAAGTCCCTTAAGGTAATGCGTAATCGTGCTATATAAATTAAGATTACGTCTCCGTTCATTTTCCATATCTACTTAGTTCTATACATTGTGATGGTGATATCAAGGACAATTATGATGTATATTATAGATATGAAAGCAATTCCACTTTTTTCTCTGGGGGGGGTTGCACTTAGACTTGGGCTTGTAATAATAGTGCTGCACAACAGCGTGTGATGCTCTTTTTTCAGAATCCCCAGACTTACACCCATCTTCTCTCTCTCATTCTCAGTGCACTGTCAGGATGGAGGATGGGAAACTCATCTGCCAGACAGAAAAGTTCTCCCACATTCAGGAGATCCAGGGGGATGAAATGGTGGAGGTTAGTGTGTTTCACAACCCCAGTCCTAACAAGTCTCTGTCTCTTCTGATTTTGGATCTAACTGAGTCGTGCTTGTTTGCCTGCACTTACCTGAACTACAGTATTCCCTCCTGTCTAAGAGCTGAAAGCAATTGAAAGGATCTTAATGAGACAGTCAGTGTTTCCAACTAACTGAGAGATCAGATAGAATAAAAAAAACAGTCTAGTTAAGGAAGGGTCAGTAAGGATCTGAACTGGAAAACATTGCTTAAATAATTACTCAAATAGAGATGGTGTGGTTCATATACACTAAATAAACCAGTTAAGTCAGTCCTATCATTTTTCAAAGTAATGCACTACATACTAGAGTGTAATAAATAGCTATTTTTTAGATGACAACCCATGTTTTAAGACACAGCTGGTGAGATCCAGACACATGCCTGCACCCTTATGCCAGTCAGACAGCTCGTTTGGCCACTCAAGGAAGTGTAGCAGTGCCTCATGGACTGAGCCAGGTACAACTTGAAACGGGCGAAAAGCAGGATACACCCTGCACGGGGTGCCAGTCCATCGCAGGGCACACACAGACATAAACACACACACACTGACACCAGGGCCGATCTCCCCAGAAGCCAATGAACCTGCAAGTATGTCTTTGGATAATGGGATGAAACCAGACCACCTGGAGGAAGCCCACGTGAACATGGGGAGAACATACAAACTCCACACAGACAGCACCCCAGGTCCAGAGTTGAGTCCAGGGCCCCAGTGCTCGTGGCACTCATCATGCCACTGGCTACCTGATACTGGTGTTAAGCAAACGAAATTGTCTGGCTCTTGCTGTCCATACTTGGAGCAAAAAAGTTAAAAAGTAAGAGTTTTAAGAGTTAGAAGCCATTCACATTTAAATTTCTTCAGCTCCTTAAAGCATAAACATCTGAGGGATATACATCTTGGATAACGAAAACATTTCAACTTCAGTCTTCACCTGTGTACGTGGCGCCCAGTAATACAAGATACTGAGGTTTCACTTTCCTCTTCTCTCGCAGACAATAACTGTCGGTGGCGCCACTCTCGTCAGACGAAGCCGAAAAATATAACATCGCCGGCGCAGAAGTACCCTCCCTGCTGGGATGATGTAATAGCTTAACGAAATAAACTTATTGAATGACCCAAACGAAGATTCGGACAAATGTTATTTGTTTCAGTTCTGCTAAGAAACACATCTTTCAGAAGCTTCGACAATTAAATCAATACTGCGCGGTTTTTCGTGCTGTGCTGTCTCGGCCATTTTTAAACTGTAGCCCGACAAGGAGCAAATTGTTGGCCATGAGCCAGTGTTTATTTACGATTATGATACCACATAAATCTTAATTAAACTTTATTACGCTGTCTTTTGGTAAATCCCAGAAATGTGTATGCTTTATTTGAATTTATGAATAAATATATATGTTATAGTAAAAGGTACAGCGCATCTCAAGAGACACAGTACACCAATTACCACACAATTAACATTACACTGCAAACCCCGTGGGAAGCTTTACTTCCGAGTATTTCTTATGGTTTAACTAAATCGAAAAGCTCTCTAGGACCCCAAAATTGGATATTTATTTCCACTCAGGCCAGACTGCACACAACTAAAAACAGTCAAAGTGATGTTGAATTTAATAAAGTAACACAGTACTGTAATGCAGTTTAAGCAGCCATACTCTCAGTTTTGTCAACAGCAGCTTTTACTGCAGAAAATGACCTTGAACTGCAATAAAAGCAAACTTGCGCAAAGCGTGGGGACTGAAGTGGGTGGTTGTGGTTTATGACAGCTGCAGACCAGCGGCTCTGGAAGCGTCAGTTCTAAGGGAAAAAACACAACGTGTTAAGATTTCTAGAGGTGGGGTTATTTATTTTTTATTTTTTTGCAAGGATACAGACATTAGTATTTCCATGATCTCCCAGTCTGTATCACATCAGGCCAGGGAATAATTAAATAAAAACTGAAGTGCGCAACACACTCTCTCACACCCCACCGCCATTTGCGCACGGGTTGAAGATTTTACTTGACAAGCAAGAAGACCCGCGCGCTGTCGGAACAAAAGAAAAAGCCCGGCCGATTGACGATCGAAGTAGTGATTGCTTATGTTTGGACGCTTGTCTCATGACTGTTGCTCTTCACTGGGACACCTAGTTAAACATGAAAAGGCAGAGGGAAAGCGAGGACGCGCCCGGAGGGAGCGCAGCCGGCAGGCGCCCACAATGAACGCGGGAAAGACTGCCAGCAGAGAGTGAACGTCACCGCCCCCTCATGTTTAATCCCAGTCTCGGGATGTACCCTGTCAAGGTTCGTAGAGCCACGCTACAAGTGAAGGGTGTATAGTAAAGCACAGTAAAATGACGGTATAAAAACAAAGTGTAGACGGTGCAGACCACAATACTAATCACCTACAAGGTCCTGTAGGTGTCCTACTCTCTGTGGTCATTACAAATCCCAGGGCGTTTCTCGAAAAGAGTAGGGGTGTAACCCCGGCGTCCTGGCCAAATTTCCCATTGGCCCTTACCAATCATGGCCTCCTAATAATCCCCCTCTATGAATTGGCTACATTACTCTGCTCTCCTCCCCACTGAGAGCTGATGTGTGGTGAGTGTACTGGTGCACTATGGCTGCCGTCGCATCATCCAGGTGGGGGCTGCACACCGGTGGTGGTGGAGGGGAGACCCCATTATCTGTAAAGCGCTTTGAGTGGAGTGTCCAGAAAAAGCGCTATATAAGTGTAAGCAATTATTATTATTATTATTATTATTATTATTACCTGATACTACGGCAAAGTCAAGGAACACACAGGGCAATGCAAAAGCGCAAGAATACGAACGCGTACCCTGGTAATGTTTTCAGGAGGCGCTAACCACTGCGCCACCGTGCTGCCCCCTCGTATTTTTAAGATGGCAAAAGAATTCCAGAATTGTAAATGAAGGTGAAACAAAGGGGTTAAAGGCCAGGACCTGTGTAGTGCCAAACAGAGAATCCAAGGCAATATCAGATCCATGTTCACAAATGGGAATGAGATCAGAAAGAAGAAATGAGAAACATTAGGACTTTAAAACACGAGGTGCCTCTTTACAACATGAGTGGCTCTTGTCTGGACCCAAGGACTTACAAGCTTCAAGTAGAAGTGGAAACATGCTAGAAACAGCTGGACGAAATTTGGGGATTTGTGACCTTTAGCTATAAACAAAAAAGGAGCGAGATGGACCAAAGGGATTAGATTTACATGCCTGGGTCTCCTGTTTTCAGTCAATCCATTTCCTTAGTTTCCAAGCGAGCCCTCTGGGCTGTGTTTCTGTGTTAATTCTTGGGAAGCATGCGAGTTCACTTCCTTGGACTGGAGTCTGCGTATTTGACTTATCTCAGTGTTTAGATATTTCAATTTCAATTTTGACGCTCATAACGAAGAACGGGTCCCTCGGGAGCGGGGACGCGGGCTGCGCGCTCGTCCACGAGGAAAGCACGCGCAACGGCGCGCAGTGCGGGGGGGGGGGCTCACGTGGCCGGCCGTCCATTTCCAGTCCGGGTCACCGCTTACTGCGTCTGCGCAGCTCCTTCCTCCGCTCGCTGGAGTCGTAACTGCGATTGTTTCGGCGCCAGCGTTTTCATTTCACGAAAGCTACATTCGGTTGTGAGAGACATACATATATATTCTTTTCGCCATGGCCAGATATTTGCGGCCTCCTAATACGTCTCTTTTTATCAGGAATATCTCCGACGAATCCAGGTAAGCAGCTCTGCGGCCGTTACGGGGGGTTGGGGGGTTTGTTTGCAGCTCGAGCTCCGGCCTTTCGCACCGGGCCTCGCGCCTGGCCTCGAGGGAGGGCTGGGGGCGAAGCGGAAGGCGAGACGGGCTCTAGTGGGGCTGGGATTGCACACGGAGCGAGCGCTGCGGATTGTTCTCCGTGTTTCTGCCCCGGAGGCGTGCTCGGCGGCGCTCTGTTTGCGCGGCCGAGTTGCCTGCGTGGCAGCCGTGAGAGCAGGGGGTAAACATGACTGCCATCGCCTCGCATTTCAGACCTACGGCTTCACGGCGTTTCACGCTTTGCTCTGCACCCGAGCTGGGCTTTATGCTTTGAATAACTAAAAGGGTCGTCAGAAAGATGTGGGGTTGCTCCGGATACTGTATGCACACGTATGTGAAAATACGGACTTCTTATTCGACATCTGCTTCTTTTGCACTAGCAAAGTCCCAGTTAGCTCGAAATCGTCCAGTAGGGCTGAAGTAGTTAGCAAGCGTCACAACAGTTATATTTCCAGCTAAGGCGTATAAAATACTCCAGGATTGTGACTAATCGCGATTCGAAACACTTGTAAAATGGCCGGAACAGCCAGCGTGCTTTGCTCTCAGGGGCGCAGGGTGCAGATGCGAGCGTGTTTCGCCGAGGGCTCTGTTGGGGAGACGATGTAATGCGCGATGGCTCACGACAGGGGACGGAGTGACTTGTGCTCAGTGGAGCTCCAGTAACGCAGCCCCCTGTCTGTCAGAGGGGTGCCAGTCTTTCAAATCGATGAGCACCCGGCGGAGTTTGACCCCGACTTGACTCGGTGTGATTTTTAAATTAAATCGCCCCCCCGAGCGCCGAGCTGTTCTCTACCACACGTCCTCTTCTGAATTGCAGTTACTGCACTGTTTGCTCGAGGAGTACACTAAACAAACCCTGCCCTCCCCCTCCCCTTCCCAAAAATGATAAACAATTAAAGCATTTCAAAGCCTTTTCAGGCCGTGTGCCTTTAAGACTTGTTGGCTTGTAAAACCGCATTAATGCTTTAATACGCTAATTGGAATCCTGCAGTGACGCAATTACAGCTCCTTAGCTCCGTTGCCCAATTAAAAAGGACATAAAAGGCCAATAATGTGGGCCTTATAAACTGGCGCTCATATGAAGATATTGGCGTTTTGCACGGGTCTGTCATCATCGTTGGCCTTGCCTCTGCACGCCTGTCGTTCGTCTGTGGTATGATTACCCCCTGTTCCACTAATGGTGTCAGTCTGTATCAGTCATAAGGCAGTGTGCAATCCAGTGAAGTAAAGCTGCTGTCATTTTACGGTACTTTAGGCCTGAGGATTTACGTCGTGAGTTTGGTCGTTATGGGCCAATAGTAGATGTCTACATTCCAGTTGACTTCTATACTCGACGATCCAGAGGATTTGCATACATTCAATATCCTTTCTTCACAAATGTTAACACAAAAGTGATGACACTGCCTGAACTCTAGTGGTTTGCAATGTTATAAAGGCGGATGGAAATCTTAAATACGCTCGGCTAATTTTGGATGTGGTGAGGGATCTCCTGTTTTATCTTTTAATCTCTGCATCAGTCTGAATTTTGAGATACTGATGTTTACATAGGGATGGAAGTAGGTCTTCTTTTGCTGGGCAGTTTGAGCCATCAGATTGTTTTTACAAGCTCCAAAGTCTTGTCCGGAAACACAAAATTTAGTGTTGGATGTGCAAAGTTTGTAAAGTTATTTTGAGCCGCTTTGCATATACAAATGTCGCGTTCACATCGCGTGCGAGTGCAGTTTGTTCCGCGAGCTGCTACTCGGGAATCCTGAAATGGATCTGACTGGTCTGTAATGGGAGCCTGAACCATCCCTGAAACGGGCTGCACTGAAGCTGCTGCCTGCGCCATGTAAAGGCAAAAACGGAGACCCACACCCATCCATCCATCTGTCACCAGAGCTTGTAAAAACATCTGTCGATGGCGGCCCGCACTGGAAGCTGCCAGAGTTTGCTGCCAGTTTTTTTTCCACAAACTTTTGTGACTGGCTTGGAGACTGTGGGGCCTTTTTGGTCGTTGGGTTCTGTGCTCCAGTGAAATGTGAGCAGGTCCCCGACTTATAAATACTAAACTGTTCCACTACAGGGATGGGACTGGGTAATTTATTTTTAAAGTCTTGCACTGCTTAAGTGGGCAGTAATTGGTTTGTCTGGGGGGTGGGGGCGTCTGAAAATTCATTTGAATGATTGTAGCTGTTCTTGTATTTAGGGATTCACAAGAAGAAAATAAGTTTTCTCTCCTAACTTAAATTTCTTCTGTTGTTGCCCCAGACTATATAAAGCCATACAGTACTGGAGACCCCACAGAGAAAGTAGGAGAGAACCATTTAGAGTAGATTCCAAGAATTAAGACAAGCCAAAGACCGCTTAAGGATCAGGCCTCAAGAAAAAGAGAAAGGGAAAGGTTGAAAATAAAGAGAATTTAAAGCTTGAAGAGACAAAGAGGAAAAGGGACCAAAATGGGCATCAAGGCTTCGATTTGTCTGCAAAAGAGAAAAAAAGATTATTGGGCAAAGCCAAGCAGGAAACCAAGTTCTTCTGGAAAGCGTTTAAAGAGTTAAAGGTCAAGATGAAGGTGAAAGTCAAGCATGTTTAAGGTAACAAACTTAACTTTTGTATCCTACCAAAAATACCTGTTTCATTTAATTATTGACATTTATGACTTAATTGTAAAACCATGGAACATATTCTTTTAAAATCGTAAACTCACAAAAGTTTATAGTTTGTTGTTTACTTTTAATCTACTGTATTTTGCCTGAATTGAACAGTAATGGAGTTACCTTAAATTTACAAAAATGTTTATGAATCTTGTTTGCCTTTTCTTTAATCTCCAGAAGAACAGCATGTTTGTCTTGTTTTTAATTGTAGAAGTCAATTAATTGTGAGAACTGCTGTAATAAGTAACTGCAATAAGATTCTCAATGCTAAGTGTGCAGTCGTGTGTGTGCGTGCGCAACAGCAGTGTTTTCTCCCCTCAAGAGTGCCAAAAATATAAACAGAAAAGCCTTAACAGCTCAGCATGTTTGAAGATGTCCGTGATGCAGAGGATGCCCTTCACAACCTGGACAGGAAGTGGGTGTGTGGCCGTCAAATTGAGATCCAGTTTGCCCAGGGAGACCGAAAAAGTAAGACAACCATTTTATGTGACCATGCTTTTATGTATGCAAATTTCCAGTTTTTGTTAACAAATTTTCAATCACCAATTGAATATGACTTTGATTTGGCTGCAACTCCCTGACTGCCCGGTAGAAATTTCAATTAGAGGCATGCTCAAATAATACCTTCCCTGTATGTATGCCAGCAGGGACATTTATCTCTGGGGAAAGCTCCACATCTCCCGATAGGAGAGAAAGCACTGATCAGAGGAGCAGTGCGTCCCTCACTGAAATCCCTGTAGGTGTTGCAGGCATCACAGAAGTCCCAGGTTTTGTCCGACTCGGCTGGAAAGCTGAGAGATCCCTGCCTGACTAATGTCAGCACAACTCTGGTAGCATCTCCACCTCACTCACCACTTCTGCCAACTTCAGGACAGGAGGGCTGTCTGAGCATGTTGTCTTACTGCTTGAGCCACTCCAGAGCGTCCGCTAGTGTTTTGTTTATTGTGGATTATTTTTGCAAGTATTCCTTGTATACTGTAGGAGGATTCCCAGTGAATAAGCAGTGCAGTATACAAGTTACAGGGGCTGTAATTTTCCAAAGCAGTATCCAGAAAGAAGTGAATGTTTACATGGCACTCTCATGCCCCCTTCTTCAACAGCTCCCAATCAGATGAAGATGAAAGAGAGAAGGTCCCCGCGGAGCTTCTCCCGCTATGATGATTACGATCGAGACGCCAGGCGCCGAAGGTCTCGGAGCAGGAGTTATGAAAGGAGACGGTCCAGAAGCCACTCGTACGAGAGGAGGCCGAGGAGGTCCGAAAGCCCCAGAGAGTAAGAACGTTTTCCTCCATGCAGACGGAAGATGATGATGTATATAGCTGGTTTCTCTCTTCCGTCTTTAGTCCTGCCTCGATCAGGAGACTCCAGTTCTGGTCCTGAAGAGCCCAAATCCAGCAGTTTTTGTATTAAAAACTGTAGCTATTAAATCAACAGTTTCGTAAAGACCTTTAACTGATCAGTTACACAAGCAATTAAATATAATATATTTGAAGATCATGTAGGACACAACTGTAAAGCTCTGGCAGCCCTTCGAGCTCCAGACTGCCCTTAACTGAACAGATTACTGTTGTAATTGACTAAAACACCTATATTTTCCGAGTCTTAGGAAAGAAAAGGGTGACACAGGGTGACCTGAAAGAGTAACCAGATTGGGGCTCTCCAGGAACAAGGTTAATCACTGCTGTAGATGTTCAAGTGTTGCATTGCTTTTCTCAACTTGGTAACTATTTGGTTTGTTGATTTAGTAGAAAAACACGATTAAAATCAGCACTAATTTTCTACAAAATGAAAGAGATTGTGCACAAAATGACGATGTGCAATTATTTCATTGTATGAATAAATTATAAATATTAGGAGGAAGGAGAATTTAAGTGATTATAAATCAAACCAAAAACATAAGAGGAATTTAACAGTACACATTAAACAATGCACAATTAAACCAGAGTTGTTTGATTCATAATTATTTGCCTTTTATAGCTCTGACTACACTTTAAGTTCCCATCCAGGTGATTTTACTTAATTTGGGGTTAGAAATAGTAGGTCTGGACTAAAGGTTGTTTTTAAACCATTGATGCATCTCTGCCTATCAGGTGTAATTAATGGATATGGTAAATGTTTATTACAAAAGCATATGGACACTTTGACAAACTCGTAAGCTTAATATTTCTCTGTGATGGTAGTGTTAAATTATATTCCCCACTAAATATTATATCTAAATGTCGTATGTTACAAGATATTTGGAAGACATTGGGGGGGGGGAATCAAAAATGGAAAGAATAACATGTTGCGATAATTTGGTCATTTCCTTCTTTCTTGGGTCAGTGTTCTTACTGCAGTAGGTTTTCATCGATGGGCTGGATCGCCCTTAATTCACCAGAATTCGACAATGTTTCGTACATGACGCCTACGAGTTTGGATTCTTTGTGAAAAGTTTCCAAATACCCAGTGGCATTTTCTATTATTTTAGTTACAGTTTTAGAATTATTTTTTGTCTTTTTGGATACTGCTGGTGCAGGAACAAATAGGTAAGAAAACATACATCACTAGTGCCAGAAGTCAGTCTTGTAATCTTGTATTTTAAGGCAGTACTGTGATTGCTGTTAAACACAGGTGGTTAAACTCATTTCCGGGATCAAGGTTGAAATTTGTTCCCTACAACACTCTTCATTATTAAATATTGTTTTTCAAGTGATTTAATGAATTGATGTATGGAAAGGGGAACTGCAACTCTTATTTTTATATTTAGGGGTTGGAAAGTATCGGCATTTCAAACCACAATGAAAGTTAAATGTATTTGGTAACTTGTAAAACCTCCAATTTAGACAAAGTGGAAAATAGACAATTTCTAGGTATGTGTAGTATTCTGCGATTCTTCGAACTTCCTTTGACATGAAGCGGTCCTATTACAGTGTAAACAAGCAAGCTTGTGAATACATCTCTTTTAATCCAATAGACGTATTGCTCTAGACTCTGGCAAATACAACTTACTTGTTAACTCTACATGCAGATTACATCGGAACATTCCTGTGGTGAAATGTCTGGTGCACAACCTGTACTTATTTGCTTGTACATCACATTACGTTGGTCATTACAGTGACTAGCAAGTAAGAAGAGCTGCCTCATTGCAATTCGCCCGTGGAGACCATGGGTTTAAGACAACCTTCACAAAGTTCACAATTTTGTGCTTAATTTGGAATTTGAACAATTTGTTAAATACTGGCAGTTAAATTAATTAGATTTAATAACCAGTCTGAGAAATTGGGACTGCAGTTCCTCTTTAATATTTATATTTAATATCGTATTCATCCAGCTCTAATAAATTGTCAAAAATAAAAATTATAGTGGATCATCCTAACAAATTACACTTACTGAAACAGTGGGGCAGTTGTACTTCATCCGCACTCTATGTAAGTGAACACGGGAAGATGTTCCTGTCTTGCTTTTTACAAGACAAATTATAGTTGAAAGATGTTGTTGCTTTACTGTTACAATAGTTATTTAAAAGACGGCACTTTTCCCTCCAGCTCCCGTGGACGATCTCATGGGAAACACAGACGAAGCAAAAGTCAAGAAAATGACAGGTGGGTCCGGCTTTTGAAACCACACAAGTTCTCTCTTTTTTTTGTTTTTAGTTCTTGATGTTTACTGTGTTACCAGAGAGAGGTTTTAAGTTAGAAAAAAGTAACCTTTTTGTTCTGCGGTTTTAACATTAGCTGGGGATGTCTCGTCTCTATGGATTTGTGTCAAAGATGGACACAGAGGGCATTTAAACTCGAGAGAAACGGTTGTCATTAAATTGCAAAGTGTTTATTTCCCCCAGGTACAGACGGCACAAAAAATCTAGATCTCAATCTCATTCCAGGTCAAGATCAAAAACTAAGAAGGAGACCAAGGTCAAGTCAAGGTCCAGATCCAAGTCCCTGACCCCAGCGGGGGAAGATTTCCATCCCGCCTCAAACTCGCGGTCCAGGTCCGAGTCTCAGAAGGATTCCGGACTGAGATCTCCATCGAGGTCGCGCTCCAGATCTCTGTCGAGATCACGGTCCAGATCGCGGTCATGGGCGGGTCGGAAATCTGGCGGCCATTAGACGGATGTCCTGCTCGTTTGCTTACATTTTGTTTTTTACTTCATGTGACACTGAGTATCGACAAAAAAAAACATCTTTCAAATAAACATTGGTTTGGCCTCTGTAGAAGACAAGCTACAGTATTCTTTTTATATATATAGTTGAATTGTGGTCTGTTGTATTGCTTTTGTGTTTCAGCTTTCAGTTTCATAAAGACCACAGAAATGGTAAAGATGAGAACCTGTTGCTGTAACGCAAGTGTATAAATTGAAGTATTAAAGTGAGCATTGTTTCTGGAACAAACTGGTGTGTAAAGGATAGAGTCAAAGTTGGGACTAGAGAGCGTATTTGTACTATTATCCCTTTTCTATTCATGATACTATTGATGGTAGCCCACTTTTACTCTAACCTCTATGATGTTTGGTTTCTTGTGTGCAAATGTAAATTATATTCATGTGTTTGTATTTATCACCACATCTTTGACTATTCTTAGAGGCCTGTAGGATTTTCCTTGTTTAATGAAAAGTGTTTTACAGCTGTGTGATCTGTTGTCAACACTTAAAGGGCTGCTCAGTGCTATATTGTCAAACTATAAATACATCTCCCATTCCCTGTTAGCCCTAATATTCTGTTCTGTTTGCTATAGTGTTTTCTGGAGTGCAGTTTATGATTAACAATGGGGCCTAGAGAAGGCATATTCTGGGTGTGTCGTGCACAGGAAGAGTAGTGATCTCAGCCCCCCATATTTCACCTGTGAACTGAGTAGCTCTCTAAGGATCTGCTTGCCTTCTGTTCAGTTTGCTCAAAACAAAACCATGGTCTTCCAGTGAAAAATGGGATTTTATTTCATTATAATGCTACTGCAAAACTGCTGTTGTGACAAGTATTCTCTTCATTGTACCTGTTACAGTGACCCAAACTCTGTAAAGGAATTATTGGAAACCTGTAGAGAAAATCTTGTTGGCTGTGCTTAATTTTGGCTACCCCATAGGCAAAAGGGAGATGGAGTTGCAGTTTCAATAATTTAGAATTTTTCTTTATACCTGTGTTTTTAGTTTTGCTGGGTCACAGATTTGCAGTGTTCTAGTCGTGTTTTCATGTGCTGACATTTGGACATCTTCCCAGGTTTGTGACACATTGGTTTATCAGTAACCAATGAAAACTGAAACGGGTTTTTAAAAATGAGCTTCTAATTTATGGCTACAGCAGTAAAAGTGATGGCTGATTGTTTTCGCCAATGAAGGGAAGCAGAGCCTACGTTTTGTCTTTTAAGAACAAGTGCATCACAGTTAAATATGTAATTTTGTGTTTTTATGTAGACAGCCAGCTTTTGGTTTTGAAACCTTTTTAGAGTGCATAGATATAATGGGAAATGATTTATGCAATAACTTCTTTTACAGCCAGTCAAGATTTGTCTTTACAATTTCTTCCTACAGGCTTTGAATTATATCTCAAATAGATGTAGACACTTCTTTTGTATTCTACAGACTGTGTACATGGTGTTTTCCTTATATACAAGGAGTCACAGCCTGTATGTTTCTTTTGAGGGGTGGGGGTGAAGTCAATGTTAGAGTTACATTGAAAAAAACTAGCTGCTTCCTTGATGGTTTGTATATACAGTACTGCCCTATAACGGTCTAGAGCTGACTTCTGTAACTCTTAACATTTTATATTATCAACATACAATAAAAGTTTTGCTTGACAATTTGCTGCATGTATGCCTTGTATTCACTATTCTTCACGAATGCAGAAAGGAAGTGGCATGAAATTTCAGTACTGAAAAGGAATGTGGACATTTTTCTTTGGCAGTAAGGTAACATTAGTTGTATAGGAAATTTGTACAGGATTTATCAAATTATAATGGATCAGTGTTAAATATGTTAACTTTCTCTAAGACTTTGAAGCTCAAATGTCTCAAATATTTAATCAAGCATTACAACAGTGTAATCCAGGGGTTTTTGTTTCTATCTTATGGACTTTAGTTTTTAACTTGTATCACGTGATATAAAATGATATAATCTAAAACATTGATATAAATGCCTAACCCTCTGGAAGAATTGCTGGCAGAAACCTCCATCTTAAAATTTCTTTTGGATTTATATTTTGAATGCTTATAAGGGTGTCACCTTACACAAAATTTCATCAGCATCAATTTCAGCATTTGCAGATGTGCCATACTGTTGTTTTTTCTTCACAATTAGTAATTGCAGAAAACATTTAGGGATATGTGCCTTCAGTCTCAGAAGGTTTTTTTTTTAATTCATAACTAGTTACAGTTGTAGGCAATTCTATTAAATGTTGTTTTTTGTTGTTTTTGCAGCTTTAATATTACCAACAAATCACATGAAAACAAATGTTAAAAGTAAGGAATGGCAAATTAGTCAACATGCCACTAGTAATATTAGGGAAAGTGTAGTACTATGGGAAGAAAGCAATTTACATCTCAGAGCAGTAAGGGGAAAACGGTTAAAATACTGAGCAGGTTTTGAAAGATCCATGTTTCTCTAGGCTGCTGGAAATTCTTAAGTTTGACCACCCTTTTTCTGTACTGTAAGTTTGAAATTATTGGAAACCTGTATAGGTGACGAGAAGTTTTCCTCAACAGTGTTAATTAGAGCTCTGCTATTGAAAATCTGCAATGTTAAGCAAATTTGTATCAAAGTAATCAATGTTGCAAAATGGTACAGGGTCAATTAAATGATAGTGTTGTGAGAGACAAAATCAGATATCATACTGTGACAGTCATGTTTTTCTACTACTCAAAACAAAGATAGCAGGACCTCTAGTGAAGGTTTCAGTTGTCTGCACTATATATATTTTTTTCACCCACACAATTTATCCATTTTCCAACTTCATCAAATTGAGGGTGGTAGAACACAGACACATATACTCTATGCAGAGAGTACCCCAGGTCCAGAATTAACCCCAGGGCCTCAGCCCACCAAGGCCACAATGCTAACCACTGCACCACCATGCCACCCTTTGCTCTTGATGTACAGTAAACAAATCAGGATTTTTATTATGCTTGCAGGGAAAAACAATTATATTGCCAAATGCAGGTCAACCAGGGTTGAAGACGAAGACCGTAGTAGTGCCAAAAAAGGAGAATAGTAGACAATTTGATTCAAGACCAGGGCCCTAGTGCTGTGAGGCAGCAATGCCAACCCCAAAAGAACTTCCAACCAAATTCTTTAATGCAGTTTGATACTTGGGCAAGAGTAGATAACATAGGACTATATAGTTTAGGAGCAAATACAGTGTGGTTCTTGAAAAGGTGTAGTGTAGTGTGACAAGTTAAGTTTCTTATCGTTCGTGTGATCTCTGGAGACTGGTTCACTCTTCATACTTGAAAACTCGTTCTGACAGTTGATTTAAATCCTACAGCCTTCATGCACAATTATGAAAAAACACACCAGAGCCTGAATTACAGTATTAAACTGTCATTTACCCAAATAAATAAAAACCAGACAAATGTTGGGGGGACAAGGAAAGGAAATTTTATTTTAGCGGCCAAATTCATTAATAGTGCAATATCTTAAGGTTTACAATTTTAAAGACTGATTTGATTCTTGGGTCCAACTTTTTACCGATGCGGGAATGAACAGAAGGGAAATTAATTAGCAGCCAATTAATTCATCCTGGAACTTTAACATGTGCGCTTCAGATGAGCTTTAGAAGATTTTTGCATGTACAGACCGATCAAATTAAAACATGAATATTAAGAACAACTTCAACAACACTATTCTACAGTGTTAATCTACCCTTAGCAACCACAAAGTGAATTTAAGATGAAAACACTGTACCATGGAGGCCCTGAGAACAAAAGCAGAGATAAGTGCAACAGGCCTCCATGCAACTGGTTTTCACCACAAGCAAGGAGTAATGCTGGTAACCAAACAGTTAACTTTGGCAGTTGCCTATTCAAAGAAACACTGGTGAAGAGGTAGTCAAGTAGCACATTCCTACACAGGTCTTAAACACACCTGACTTGAATAAGTACCGTGACATAATTCAGCAACGGAACAGAGGTACTGTAACTGTTTGTCAGGGAAGTCAATCTGGGTTCTGGGAGCACAGCTGTTCGTTTGAAGCACTTTAAATTGTTGTTGATTTCCAGTTACTAACATTCTTTTGAAAGAACCTGGATCCAGTGACAGAGTAAGCTAGAAAGAGGTCAGTTACAATATCATAAGTCACCCAGAAACCAGGAATGAAAAGCCCCGCATTAAATCATCACCCATTTCACATTTCACAACCCTTCCCACCCACCCCACAGCAGAACCGATTCCCTAATCAGTTTAAGATGTTGGCTATATGAAAACACAATGCAATAGAATTTCAAGGACTGGAAATAGGGTTTCCTTAATTACTTCATACATGCAAAAATGTTCTAATCTCATTTTCATTAAAAATGTACTTAAATAAAAGCATTTTTTAGTACTGAACGCAACACAAAACATTTCAAAAACTAAAAACATTATGTGCAAGATCATCGGTGACACCAAACGGGGCAGACACGTGTGCTCATTACATTTTTTTCTTTTTTCTTAACAAAATAGCTTCTGCATTTAACAAGTCATGTCCATTGCATGACTTTTACATTCAGTGTTCTTACTAAAAATACTTTATGCAGCAGGTAAAAACTCCTGCAAAATATATGCTACAAGTTTTACATGTCATTATTTACATGGCTCTTTCAAATCAGGCTTACATTTTTACAGCCATAATAGCTACCATCTTGCACAGAAAAGCCATCTTCGAACGAATGGGATTACAAGGCTCAAAATTAAAAAAAGTTATCAGAAGTGTACAGTATGAGAAACTATGCAACTGTCGAGGGGCCATATGCCCTATCAGCCTATGTACACAATGTCATACCAGTGCAAGTAGTACAGTAAGTCCAAGGCAGTGAAAAAAATCAGTACACTGGCAAGCCACCTTGAGACCTTTTCATGTAAACGAGAAGTGCTGTATTAACACACCCAACGCCTTAAGTCCTCTGTACCACGTCAGGCATTCCTTCTTCACAAAAAAGGAGAGCAAACAAGATCCTGCAAACAAAGGGGGTCAAAAAAGTGAAAGCAAGCAAGATCCTGTAATCAAATGGGTTGACGCTCATTTGCTTAATTTCAGTAATACAGTGTCCTCATACTGCTGTCTATTTAAGACAAAGTAAAAAGCATAGTACGCTTCAATGCAGTAAATGACTATAACCATAAAGTCAGATCTGATCCAGTTAATATGGCACTTTAAACAATCTTACAGGGACAAAACCTTTGCTTTGGTAAACAAGCTGACTAATGCATAAACAATGTAAAGACCTAAATATTCTATTGCAAGAAGCTTACAGACCTGTATTTATACACAACTCCTATAGTGCAGTGCGCACAGCGCATTAAAAGTACAAGAGTTGCGTTACAAAGTCCTCAAACTAGAGCAAGGCTAGTTAAAGACGTCAGTTTAAGAGCTTTAAAGTGTAATTTGTGCATATTACAGCAAATTCTTCTACAATCTGTAGGTTCTCTGCACCATACAGAAGATCATCAAGTGGCTCCTGTTAGCAAAGAAAAACTGATTAATTTTGAGCCCTGTACAAATCAAAAGGACAGACCTGCTAGGTTTTTGCTCTAGACATTTGCTTCAAAAAGGTGTTGGAAAACACCAGCGTAAACAAATGGTGGTCAAACTTCAAAGGTATTGGTTCGGAAGCTGACCCTGCTCCCTGTCAAGTGTAGCCAATTGGAGAAAATAAAAAAAAAAACTACAGCAAAAACGTAACAAGTCCAGTTGAGCATCCAAACTGACCTTTCCACATTGTTAACCTGCCAGTAAAGTGGTGCTGCTGTTATTGTACACATGCCTGCAGTTATAATGTGCTCTACAACCCTTCACACCCAGCAAAACATGGTAAAAAAGGCACTTTAAACTTACAGGCAGGAAAACACAGTGGAAACATCCTCATTTCAATTAAACATCTGCTCCTCAGGCCTGAACCTTGAGAAGACTTTTAAGCTGGAAGGTCATAATTTCTCTGTGATCAAAAGGCGCCAAGGGAACAGACACCCAGTGGCTGGGCGGTTTTGGAAGAACACTTGGTGACGGTGGCTCGCTGAACTTTGCGCCGGCATAATTCTGGCTACACTGGGACTTCAGCAGGGTGTTGAACTGGGACATGGCAGCATCCCAGTTCTGGTTGCAAGAGGCAAAGCCCACAGTGTTCCTGTCCATCTGCGCGGCCTGCCGCGCGTCTGGAGCCCGGGGGGAGCCGCTCTGGCCCCTCTCCCCCCTCTTGGCGTGACCCGCCCTTGCGGCCGCTGCGTTCTGATCCTTGTTTCGCTGTTTGCTGACGATCAGCTGCTGGTTCTTCATCAGCATGCCCCGTTCAAGGTGGGGAACTGGAATGTTGTATCTCTCACCACCACCCATCGTTCTCTGATTCCAGATGTCACCTGTGGGGGAAAAACAAAGAGGGCCCCGTCAGCAGCTGGGAGCACCAGGGGAAGAGGCTCTGATCATGCGCACAATGCAGCCCTCCTGTCCCATGAGCCTCAGTGCTGTTCAGATTCTACCCACAAATGTCTAAAACACTGCTTTTGAACAATGGCAGCCCACTCAGCATGGTTAGCTTCTGAGGTACTAGCTGTTTGCTCTCATCATGTTCACATGGGTTTCCTACCCCATCCCAAAGACATACTGGTAGGTTAACTGGTTTCTGGGAAAACTGGCTCTGGCGTGAGTGTTCATTTGTGTCTGACTGCCCTGCGGTGGATTAACATCCCATCCGGGGTGCATCTTGTCTTCCGACATTGCTTGCCAGGACAGGCTTTAGCTACCCTGCCAGAGTACTGGACAAAATGGTCCATCCATTTCTCTAACCATCCTTCAAACTGCATCTCCCGACTGCATGCAGAGGTTCTTGTCATTTTGGTTGGTTTCCCCCCAACTTTTACAAAAACATTAGTGCAACCCTGGGGTTGTACTACAATTCCCAACTCGGTTACAGATATGTTAGCCAGGTGATCATCGAAAGTGTTCGTTCGTCAACAACCCAGCAGATGCACACAACAGCCCCCACCACCCCCGCATCCCGGCTGGGGCTACTCACCTCTTAGCCGTCGAGAAGTACAACCTGTTGGATTCCTTTCCCCTTAACTTCTCCTCTCCGACGGGGCTCCAGGTCCTCGAAGTTGGTCGTAATCCACTTCTCTCTGATGGCGTCAGTCCTGCGAGGTTTGGCGTTTTCATGTGCCGGAAATCGGGGCTGTACCGAGAAGCCGAGCCGAACATCAATCCTCCCGGCCCACGGCTGTCCCAGAAGCCAGGTATCTGCAGAAACAGGTTTCACTCCGGATCACAACCGACAGGACACAAAACTCCCCGGTCTCCTTTTGTTTCTATACACCGAAGAAGAGCTCTGGGGATTTTGTTTGTTTTTTAATCCATTTATTTAAAAAAGTTTTTCAAAACAAAAACCCCATCGACTACAGACTAAGCTAGCTGACGGCAAGCGTAATAAAAAAAACACTCGTCAAAAATAATGACGTCTACTTTTAAAAAAATATCTAAACCTCGATCTGTCTACAATGCTCCTTCAGTCAACGAACGCTATGTTTTCCTTTAAAATACAAACAAAAGCTCAGAAGTAAGAAAATAGGTCACGGTTATGTGGCATCGAACCAAAACAAAGAGCTCAGCTCTTTCCTCAACATGGCGCCCGTACTCATTGACGACAACAACAATCTGTCGGACGAAAAGCCCCACAAAGACACTGAAATCTCTTACCGACTTCTTTTCTCTTGGTGTTTATAACCGCCCCCACAGACGGTGGTTTGTGCAGATAAGCAATGTCTTAGATGGGGCGTAGATGTTAAATCGTGAACACGACTATTTCGAGCGCAGAATAATGTCACACAACCATCAGTTTCTCCTTCTCCCTCTTCTGTGTGTTTGACACAAAATGGACCCCGACTAGCGTCAAGTAGTTCGCTGTGCCTTTCTGTCGACCAATGGTCGAGCAGCGCCGAAGCAGCGGGCCAATCAGAGACGGCCTTGAGAGGCGCAGGACGCCTGTTGCTACACAGTTACCATGAAGGTTTGAAGCTTGGCTTGAATACAAGGGGAATGTTTTTAAAAACCGTTTATTACAAAGACTCGGGAAAGTTTAATTGAATCTGCCAGTGATATTTTAAACATTAAGCTACCCTTACAATAAATCTAAAAAGTCTGTCATTCGTGAAAAAAAATACTCAAAAGCGAGGTAGTTTCCAAAATTACTAAATAAATGACTACACTGAAAATTCGCACGGAAAAAAAGTCATTTATTTAAAATACTTGGTATGTTTTCTGTGCTTATCGTACGTAGGACGGTAGTGATGTAAAATTGACGTTTTTCTGGGTTGAGCGCCTGCAGTGTGCTTGGTAGACGAGTTTATTGGGCTTGTTATTCTCTTTTGCTGTTTTTAACGAGGAATTTCTAAGATAAAATTCAGTATGGCGACAAAGTAAGAGGTTATTGCATGTCTGCTTTGATCAGTGGATCACAAACCACTGAAAAGACACGAATACAACAGTCCGGAGCGCAAAGAATGATGAGAAGAGTTCTGTTACCTGTTGAATTAAAAGTAAAATTAAAACCTAAACTATCAACCACTCTGGTAATTATAGAGCGCATCTGAGCCCGGCTGTTGATCAGCACATCGAACCGTCACTATCAAAAACGAGTTTGGGCGATAAGTCCAAGTGTGAAACATGCTTTTATAAGCATTTTATTTGGTTGTTGGGCTACATGAATTAAAAAAAGGGAACAGCTTCAAATTGACTTGGCTCTACATACATTCAAACGCGAACTGAAAAGACGGGCGCTATCCAGTAAAGTATTTACCATTAACGGAGAAAAGTAACCGCACCTTCAAGACCCGTTTTAAGCATTTTTTTTTATTGCACAGACCATCATTTTTCATTTCCTGAACACCGTCAGTCCGTTTATACATGTTTCAACGTGTATCATTCGAACAGTATCGTATGAGTAATCGCCGGAGTGCCCACAATAACAAGCTCCAACAGGGATCGAGTGGGTGCGATGGGGGTGGGGGCTGCCTAGACAAGAGGTCTGTTGGTGTCCGGAAGCCTCGAGTTTCTAATGCAGACCTTTAGAAAAACAGTACACTGTGCGACATTTCCGATCAACACACAAGTACCTATTTAATGTGGTGTTAAGACTCCTCCTGTCACTTGGCTAAGGTGGGATTGCATATTTGTTTGAAAATCATGCGCCAAGGAAGGGTTTTTTTTTTTACTGAATCAAGCAGAAAAACCCTCCAGGGAATGAGATAAACCTCAATCACTAGCTGTTCTCTGAACCCCAGCGGCGATTCTTTCGCGAGAGAGAATCTTGATTTCCGACATCCTTTCTAAAGACTTTAGATAACCAGATAACCAGCAGTGGATGGGTTATAACCAGTACGTCTTAAAAGCATTGCTCTTATTAAAGGACACGTAGGAAATCAGATATTCTGCCAGAATAGTGTGGTATAAATCCCAGAAATAATATAAATATTAATTCCATAACAAAAGGTTAATATGCTTTGCCTCTTTTAAATAGTGGAACGTGTTAGTCATTTTACAGGAAATGACTGCAAATACTGAGACTCAATTTCTGTCATGCCACAATTGTATGTTTTACTACAAAAGGGGGACAGTCCTTGCATTTTACTCTCAGGAGGTTTTTGCTTGAGATGTTGTCAGAAAATTCAAATACAGAATAATGGGTCTTCAATCAAACCATTAATGCAAACAACTTACCATTTGCTAGATCATGATTGTCATCGAAGCAAAACAAAACTGTCATTTAACTGGTCACTGTGCTTTGTGTTCGTTTTTTTTTTTCAACACAGCTAGGCCCATTGACCCAGAACAGTTTGCCACAGGAACAGTGTTTTAATTTTTAAATTTCTCCCTAAACTGAAAGTGAAAGCGATGAGCTCATGAGCTCATACTTCCGGAAACTGTAATGATTCCACAGTGTATTTTAGAAATTAAAACATTTTTAATTCCGATTCCTCCGACTCTTCAAGAGAAATGATTTTGACTCTTTTCAAATCCAAACTCAAAACTTAGCTTTTCACCAGGGCCTATATCTGATTGCCTTACGGTTTGTCCTGTACGTTCGTGTTTCATTTGATGTACGTTTTATGGTACATTCCTCTTCTTCTTCTTTATCAATTTGTACAGCGTCACATTGATTTGGATCCCTCTGGATTTTGATGCCTTTGGATTTGCAAAGGCACTTTAAAAATAAAATTATTGTTGTTATTAATGTTGTTATAAGAAAAGAGTGGAGTGAAGTGTCCAGAAATGTGCTATATAAGTGTAAGCAATTATTATTATTAAGAGCTTAAGAGCAAGTGAAATCTATGACTGAAAGGCTGAAAGAAGCTGATCCTTAATCGCAATCAAAGATTCAGCTAGCTCACATGCTAAAGTGGCTACCTCCAGGAACATCTTAATAATAATAATAATAATAATAATAATAATAATAATAATAATAATAATAATAATAACCTACCAGCATGTCATTGGCATTGGCTCGGCTTTTAACAACACAATATGCTATTTATATGGCCCAATTTACGAACTCCTCCTTGCAGACACACAAACTAAATCATAGACACTGGACAGCAATAGTACCTGATCGAACGCTTGATTTTGCACAACTGTGTAACAACAACCAATTCACGGCAGAGGGGGCTGTGAATGACGGTCGACTGCTCAGGAAAAAAAGTCATTCTCATCTCTCCTTTGTGTACAATGTAAAATGTAATAAATACGACAATGTATGTTAATGAATATCAGCACGTTCTAATACACTCTATGTTTAAATAGTTATATATTGAAAGTTTTGAGTAGTGATTTGTACACAACAGCAAGGTAATATTTTAGTCCAATTTCAAATAAAAATTAACTTGAAGAATGTTAATTCTACTTTTATTATAAATCCAAAACCATCACAAACTTGCTTGTTGCTTCCAGCTGCCATTATTACGAAATATAAATGCAGAAAGAAATAAGAAAACTCTTCAATGAACTTTAACGTGTATTTACAAAACAAACATAAAAAAATAATATTCTGTGATCTTAAAACATGGTTTTTCTGCCTTATGTTGCAGACTGTCACTCGGTTGGTTTTGTTTTTTTTTTTGTTGTTTTTCGTTTTCTTTTGCACGCTGTGGATCTCATAGGACTGGGCGATATGGCCAAAAACATTATCACGATAAAAAATTTCATATCAGTCGATATCGATATTAACACGATAAATGTCAAATCATTATTTCTTTCAAGTTTAAAGGCAGATTTTTTCTCCTGACTGAAAGTTGAAGAAACCAGACAGTTAATTGGTAAATTAAACAACTCTTTATTGTGTGATAAAACACACAGTGTGAGAAAACACACATAGACACTAAGCCAGACTGCAATGTTTAAAGTGCTCTGTTTTATGTCTGATCGTAAAAAGCCAAAATATCTCCAAATTACCGAAGTTGAGTGACCTTTTCTGTCGACGACGTCATCGTCCTTCGAGCTGGTCGTTGGCAGCACTACATTTGCTTCAGTGTCGCTCATTTCTCCACTCTAACTACAATCCTGTCAGCCACCACCGTGTGGATAAACAACACCACGTTGGCTGCCCGGTTTGCAAAGCGCACTCGCGCAGTATTTGGCGCAAAGCATAAACATATATACCGAATATTTATCGAACTTTAGTTAAAAATATATCGCGGAAAATTATATCGCGATAATTATCGTTATCGAATTATCGCCCAGCGCTAGGATTTCATATAGAAAGCCAAGTACTTGAAATCTTTTAGCAACCGAGTAAACAGCAGTTTCAAGGACTGCGAAGTTGGAATTCATTTGGTCCAGGTCCAGTATCATCAAAAATTTCAATCAAGGCATTATAAACGTTTCCTAGTTCACAGCGAATATGCTTCTAATGAATAGTTAGGTACAATAACAGCCAAAGAACACATTATACAACATGAAAGTTACGCTATTTACAAAACAAGATGTCTGAGAGGCCTACATTCCACCGACCCAGAAATCCAGAATACTAACCCTGTAACCTGAAATCCCATATAATGACTATACAGGCCAACAAAAAGAAACTCCGCTTCCGAAATTAACAGAATCCAACCCAGTGTTAAATCTCCGTTCCAATAATCACGGATGGGCAAAAGTCAAAGTGACTCATCTACCTATTTTAAAACTGCATCACGAAATCCAAGACCAGAACAAGCTTCACTCACCTACTGCTTCTGCTTCCTTCAGTAAATTATCTCTTCTTTTTTGTCTGACCCCACTTCTGTGTCTTTTTATAATAATCATAATTGCTTACATTTATATAGCGCTTTTCTGGACACTCCACTCAAAGCGCTTTACAGGCAATGGGGACTCCCCTCCACCACCACCAATGTGCAGCATCCACCTGGACGGCAGCCATAGTGCACCAGAACGCTCACCACACATCAGCAATCAGTGGGGAGGAGAGCAGAGTAATGAAGCCAATTCATAGATGGGGATTATTAGGAGGCCATGATTAATAAAGGCCGATGGGAAATTTGGCCAGGACGCCGGGGTACACCCCTACTCTTTTCGAGAAACACCCTGGGATTTTTAATGACCACAGAGAGTCAGGACCTCGGTTTTACATCTCATCCGAAGGACGGCACCTGTTTACAGTATAGTGTCCCCGTCACTACACTGGGGCATTAGGACCCACATGAGCCGCGGGGTGAGCGCCCCCTGCTGGCCCCACTAACACCTCTTCCAGCAGCAACCTTAGTTTTTCTCAGGAGGTCTCCCATCCAGGTACTGACCAGGCTCACACCTGCCTAGCTTCAGTGGGTTGCCAGTTGTGAGTTGCAGGGTGATATGGCTGCTTTTTATGGTCTTTCTCTGTGTTAAATCGTTTATTCTTCAGTTCTGATTACCTAGAGTTGATTTCTTTTGATAATCTGTCTCCCACAGCTAGATAAACAACCCCGTTTCTTCCCATGTTTTTTTTTTTAATTTTACAACCTCTAAAGTCGTAACAATATTATCAAATGTGTCCCGACAATTCATTGAGAAAAGTCCTTATTATTTCTTACACGTAATCCAGATAAGAAAGAAAGGGTCCGAATTATACAGCCCAACAACAGCTATGGTTTAATAACACTTGAAAATAGCCACATTCCGGATTTATAAATCTGAAGTCACTAACGATATCACCACTCAATGGCAGTAACACAGGCGCCAGTGAAATAGGAAGCGAAGCACCTTTAAGAAGCATGGTGACAAAGCAATGGAAATTAAATGTATATTTCACGGTCTCGGAAGTGGATATTTGGTTTATTGCTAACTTCTCAGAAATCAATTATAATTCATATTCGCTCCTTAAATACACGTGAATTGAATCAATTACTGTACATCTTCTTTTTTTTCTTTGTATTTTTTTAAATCTTTTACATTTCTTTAAACGATTTTAACTTTTTTTTTTCTTCACAATTTTGGCGCCCCGTTTAAAATGGCTATCTAGGCGACAGCCGAGTTCGCCTATATTGTTCCAGCCGGCCCTCAGGATGAAACAGCAATTCGGTGGCGGAGGCATTAGGAAAGACAGGCTGACTGGCAGTTTTATTTCCCCTTTCATTACAGCAGGTCTCGCCGGTCACGGAGCGGGTAGCTAAGCAGGCAGAGAGAAGCAGGAATCCTCTGGACTCCGAGGTGGGGAAGCCAGATCAGATCGGGAGACATCCGAAGTTTTCTTCTCTTTTCAGCATGTATTTGCACTGTGGACCAGGGGGTTCTACTGTATACTTGTATATGGCTGGAATGACAAATAAACGTGAACTTGAACTTGGAATAAACCTTTACTTATTCCTAAAAGAAAAAAAGCTCGTGCAGTCAACCCAACGCCGGTGGGTGTGGATCTCTACATTATTAGGGGCAGTGCGGTGGTCCTGTGGCTGGAAGGTTGCCGGTTCGTATCCTGCGGCCGTCAGAGGAATCCTACTCTGTTGGGCCACTGAGCAAGGCCCTTATGTTTTTTAATGTTTCTTTATTAGCCCTGTACAATTTCTTGCATTAGGAATTCATCTTTTCGCATACCCCAGCTTTTCTCCATGGAGACACACAGGGAGAGAAGCTTGGGGTCAGAGCGCAGGGTCAGCCATTGTACAGCGCCCCTGGAGCAGTTAGGGTTAAGGGCCTTGCTCAGGAGCCCAACGGAGTAGGATTCCTCTGCCGGCCGCGGGATAAGCAAGGCCCTTAACCCCAACTGCTCCAGGGGCGCTGTATAAATGGCTGACCCTGCGCTCTGACCCCAAGCTTCTCTCCCTGTCTGTGTGTCTCAATGAGAGCAAGTCGGGGTTTGTAAAAAGACAAATTCCTAATACAAGAAATTGTATATGGCCAATAAAGTGATCTTCTTCTCTTAAACTCTGCAGTGGAGCATTTGAGCAAGAGGGACCGAGAACTCCAGGTTACCTTGAACAAAGTGAATTAGCATTGAGCTTCGCAATTGCTGCAAAACGGCGTTGCTGAAAGTCATCCAGCTGATCATTTGCAATTAGGAATTGAATCATCATCTTGCAAAACCTGATTCTGTGCCACCAGTGTGTGGCATTTCTGAAATGTCCTCCCTCAGCCCCTGGCAATATTAGATTGCCTTTTTGTGAGTGCTGAAGTAATGTCATTGCTTATCAACCAAAGTTATTGCTTTCTAATAATGTATTTTGCTTGTGACTCTGGATTCTCATGTCTCAGTGATTCCGTTACCACAATGTGTTCTCTCAGTCAATTAAAATAAATGATTTTAAGGCCTCTATCATCTGTAATCTAATCATCGATTATAATTTACTTTCAGCAACATTAAAATAACCAAAACAGTTCCCATTCATTTGAATTCATTAGCGCTTTCATTTAAAAAAAAGCCTTCCATATACAAGAACACACTATCTCATTATCTAAAAGTAAACAATTAAGGCCTGCAGCTTATAAATTAAGAAGATTGATTCTCAGCGTGCGACTCATTGCTTTTAATCTCATTACAGCTCAAAGTTACACTTTTGAAGCTAAGTCCACAGCTGCAATTTTATATGTAAGGCAAGTGTCATCTAGTTTGTATTTTCTTTTTTTTAATCAGCTAAAGGGCTAATTATTTTTTTAATTTCGGGTTCCATAGCAGTTATTCGATTAGTTTAGATTTAATCATTGTTTCCATTAGACTGCAATATGTTTTCAGGCCCTTTAATCAGATTAATTAGTATGTCAGAATGGCAAGTCTTATAACTCAAAGACACAGAAATAGATTTTATTTTCTGTAAATGAATTGTTTTGAGGAATACAAACTTTGAGAACTATGTGCTCCTAGGTGTTGGTGTTTGGAATGTATTTGTCTGTTGACTGGACCAACCCAGTGGCATAGTGGTTAGTACAGCAGCCTTGTAGTGCTGGGGCCCTGGGTTCAATTCTGGACTTGGGGTACTGCCTGCATGGAGCTTGCATACTCTCCCTGTGTTCATTTAGGATTCCTCTCACAGGCCAAAGCCCAAACGGTAGGCTAATTGATGTGTACCCTGCAATGAACTAGTGTCCTGTGCCTCCCTCCATCCACCAAGCTTAATCTTTATGACATGCTTGACAATGCATAGGTCAGTACCTATCCCAGAACTGACTAATGAAACAAGCAATACAAATGAATGGGCTGCTGTTCTTACTGTACTTCTATAGCATGCATTCCTAACTTTGATTAAGTCAGGAAACTCAAGAGGAGTGATTCAAACACTCTCTTACATCAACCTTTGAATTGCAGCAGTTATTATGAAGATGATTATACCTGAAATTGGTTTAGCCGCCAACACAAGACAAATTCTGTCATCTGTGGGTAACAGGCAGGTCGGGGTGCCTGGTTTTGTGCTTGGTGTTGTGCCATTTTCAAGGCTCTGAATAATCAGCCTTTACCGATTCAATTTAAAGAGCTTAACAGACATGACCGATGAAATAGTGTTAAAAAATAATCAATTTTAACATAACATTTACAGTAAAAAAACACATATTATTGAACATTTATATAAATCTCATAAAACATCACTGTGAGACAGGCCCACTGTTTGTTCCTCAGGCTGTGACAGGAGATCACATACTGTATATTAGTAGTAGTACTGAGAGACAGGAGATTACATAGTAATGGACTGCTGCTGTTTAGCTACTGTACCATACTAATTGATCTACCCTGACTCTCCAGCAGATGGCCCTGTACAACAATGACACTTCACTTTTCATATTCATTTGGATATCAGATAACAAGTTAGAAATATTATTAGGTGCTGTACTGACTGCCTAAAGCAAGAAAGTCAGAAAGAGAATGCAACAGGACCAGGAGAATTACAAATAAGATGAGGCCATTGAGCTTGTTTGCCAACTAATAGCAAATCAATCTGAGGATCTGTTCCAGCTTTTTCTTGGAAGATGCCAGGGTACTGGCTTTGAATATATGGCTGGACAGCCAGTTCCTTGTGTCTCTCACACTTTTTCTCTTTTTCAAAAAATGGCTGGATGAGATCTTACTACTGGAAATCAAACAAGCTAAATGGGCCAAATGGCCACCTCTCATTTATAACTTTTCTTCTGTTCTTACATTCAATATTTGAAAGGTATTCTTGTTAGTGCAATATACAATTTCAAAATGATATCCCTTGATTATAATTCTACACTTTGAGCTATGTATAGCATTCTGTTTTCTTTTATGTTGCCATCTCAGCAGCTGTCTAATGCCTATCTTGCTAGAGCAAAGAACAAAGATCATTTTTTAATGCATTTAACGCAATACCTTTTCTTCATTTATCCTACAGAATCCCATGGCCACACAGACAATCTTCTCATTTATTGTATCTATAACCTTACATGTCATATAATTCAGAGTTAATGATCTATAATTACCTGATTCAGGTTCATCACTGTAAACCATGAGCACTACATTAGCCATGCTCCACTCCATCCAAGTCTTAAGGCTGCTGGAAGAGGTTTGTTAGTGGCCTATAAATTAAACTCCTGTTTTGTTAAATACCTCAGATAGGATATAAACAGGCTCTGGGGGTTTATTACTGACTTGTTTCTAATACCAGTAACACTTCTGTATCTTCCATGCTGATACAGTTTAAAAGGGAACTTTTTCCTTCCTCAGACTGGGGCCCGAGACTCTCTCTTACTTAGTGAACATCTGACATATAGAATCCAGTTCATATCAATTTCCCTTCCTTTGCGTAATGGTTTACCATTTTTATCTCTGAGACACTTAACGTCAGCATTAACTGTTCTTTTGTGGCTTCAATATTGGGAAAAAAAATTGTTTTAGTCTTTTAATTCCCCTTTCTATGACTCACTTGGTATTTCTAATATTCTTCTCCTACCACTTTTTGTAACTCAATATGCAGCATTTCTTCATTTCTTTAATTGGACCCTGTTCTTTATCATTCTATATTTATTTCTTTACTAATTAATTTGGGCCACTGTTTTCTAGTCTATGATGTATTGACTCTTGGGATAATTCTGCTCATCAAGCAGATTATTTTTAAAACTTTTGCCATCCATTTTTTGCTGATTATATATCTTATCCTGTTCTTTGTCTCTTCAGCTTCGATTCATTTCTTCAAAGCCTGCTTTCTGGAAAATATAGACCTTTGTTTTGAAAGTCTAAAGTTCTGACATTGACACAGAACACAAAAGCACAAAACCGAGAAGGTATAAACTCGGGTCATTTTAAAACCCTGCACCTGCCTGTACAGAAAAAAAAGTTTTGTAAAACACTGTAAAGCAGAACATTATGATCACAGTTTGTAATGACGAACATTTCTTAGAAGGTCGTAGTTGTAATGTGTTCCAGCAGAGGGCGCACGTTTTTTTTTTTATAAAGTGAACGATGTGCTTTTCAGATGTACATGGCATAGTTTTCAATAAAGCTAGTGCCCTTTACTGCAATTCCAGACACTGTGTTCCTGAATAATACAAAGTATCCCAATGTGAAGACCTGTTTCCCTCTCTAGTAGGTGGTCTGACACGGAGTAAGAAAACAGTCACTAGTCACACCTACCGTCTCAGTTTCAATTTCAGTTTGTGTCTAAGTAAAATCCCCAATGATAACCACTTCTTCCTTTACGCATATCCCTATTTCATTATATAAGATTGCAGAATAACTGACACCAAAGTTGATAATGTACCCGAGAGACCGAGAGCATTCCCACGAGTGTTCACAGTTTTCTGTGGCTGACGACACAGCCGGCAGAATGTAGCGCCTCGTAGCCAGGTGAAGAGCCAACAGTAAAACCCGTCCTTTGCACTGCGGTCGCACCTGGGAGGCTTGGAGAGACCGTACGAGGATGGAGCCTTAACGACCACTTGCCAAATGGCTTGATTGACACGGGACAATCACTTTTTAAAGTCCTTTTAATTGTAGAGATTTTATGTTAAAGTGGTACTCTTTGTAAGAATTGCATACGTTGTGGAAATAAAGTTTAGTTCCTTAATAAAAAAAAAACAGCGGGCAGCTGGGGTTTGCTGCTACTTCATCTGTCTCGCTGGGATGCTAAAAGTCGGCCACATCCCTCGCTTGCCACACCCTCTGCCGTCCCGGAGAACTGGAGGCTTTTAGGTAGCCAATCAGCTGCTTCAGCCGGCTGCAACGACGGCAGCCTCTCGGGGGCGCTGTAACTCCCGGTTACCGCACTGCATGGCCGTTTCAACCTCCACCACGTTTGGTCTGCAGCTTCAGGAACATGGGATTGTCCTGGGAGACTCCCCGCTGCTGAGAAATCTGCCACAGAATCCACTTTTGCTTGGAATCGCACTGGAGAATCAGCTACACGTGCGGAGAGAGCAACAAACTGGCAAATCCCATATTCACTGGGGTGTGCTCCCCAAATCATCACAGCGGGAGCCCTGAGAAATGGATGCAGAGGGGCCGCTTGCAGTACAATACAGAATGCCACCTAATAGTGTATAGTAACATTAAAAATAAACAAAAGGAATAGAATCAAAGAATCACCAGGTAATTACACACCAGAATTAGATAAGTTCACTTTATAAGCCATCTACGATTTCTAGCATTAGGAATTTGTCTTTTCACATACCCCAGCTTGCTCTCCATGAGGCACACAGACAGAGAGAGAGAAGCTTGGGGTCAGAGTGCAGGGTCAGCCATTTATGCAGCACCTTTGGAGTAGCTGGGCTTAAGGACCTTGCTCAGGGGCCTAATGGAGTAGGATTCTTCTGCCAGCCAGGGGATTTGAACCAGCAACCTTCCAGCCACAGGCACAGATCCTTAGCCACAGTGCTTCTGCACCACTTGGAAGGGCAAACATGCAAGAAACACAATCTGTCTGTGATCTAACTGGAAAGCTGACTTATCAAGAGTGATGGCGACACACATTATTAGTGTACGAGGCCCATGACACAGCTGCTGGGGCGTTGTGGTTGGAATCCAAGTGCCAGGGGTGGGTGAGTTTCCGATGTACCTCGGAGAAAGCTGAGGGAGAGTTGATAAGGAAGTGAGTGCCACAGCGAAGCCTGATAAGGATCCAATAGGAGGCACAATACAGGCAGACTGTCAGCTAGCGGTAACCAGCCTAGTAGGTACAGTGGAAGTACAGCCGAGCAGGTTGAGAGGTTTGCACCTGGAGACAGGCCAGCTTCATGCACCTGCATGGACACCACGAGCAGCACACGGCTCATTCAAGGCACATTAAGGCTCTTAATTCAGCCCAAGCCCGGAGACCAGGCCGAGCATGTGCCATCAGAGCAGTCCTTGAAGGTGCAGTCTTCCAGGCCTGCTCCTGGAGCCAGAGCCTGTGGACTTATCACAGGCCCAGCCCTGCGGTGCCCCGTGGCCGGATCGTGGCAGTCCAGAGTATCTGCTTTGGTCACAGCAAAGGTTGGTCAAATAACAGCCTGGCAATGGGGTTAAAACCACAGCCGCCCTGTGCAGAGACTGGAGACAGGGCGTTCGTCATCAGGGCGGTCTTCTGGGAGGAGTTCATCATCAGGGCAGTCTTCTGGGTGGAGCTGGGCTGATTCAAGACCCGTGCTGTTAAGGGGGGTCTTCTCCAGAGACCAGACCAGGCAGGCATGTGGTGTCAGTCGCATTTCAACAGGTGTGCCCTGGACCGGGCCGAGGAATTCACCTACTGAAGGTCAGGTCCAGCGCAGGCTTCTGATGGGAAAACAGCCGCAAGTGAAGTGAGGTCAGCTTCTGGCAGTGAAGTAATTGCAGGAACAGGCTGCTAAGACCACAGGATCAGGGACCGATTCTAAGGCAGATGATCATTTTTCAAACTAAAATGAAGGATATGTGATTCAAAAGAAATCAACCCTTCACTTTGGAGACCAAAACAGTGCAGCCTTTCCTCCACATCTGCTTAAATGCAGTCAGCCTCTCAACCTACAATGACAATTTATCAGCCTGTGATACATCCTGTAGCCTACAATATAGTCCCTAATGACAAGCTGATTGATTTAGTGCATAAAAGCCCTAGAGCACTAAAATGCAACCAATGTTACCTTTATTCTGTTTTATTCTGAAGTTAAATGGTAAATCAGTGACTACAACTATTTAGCTATACAACAGTTTATATGCAAAACATTCTCTTACCCAACATGCAGCCTCTTCCACTAAATATTGATGTTAAATTTAATTTGAGAAACAGAAATGTGTGTGGTTAACATTTTAACATGAACACAGATTGTTTTAACATAAAAGGCTCCGACATTTTACTATCATCTTGGCAGAATCACACTGGAAATCAAATATGCTCAAAGGAAGCGATTTCTTTTTCCATAATTCATAGTGTTTGTTGTTCCTCATCATTTTCCAGAGGGGTGAGGTGGATGAAAAAACCTCAGAGATTACAGTGCAAAACACACCTTTTGTCTTTTGTTGTCTTCACTTCATTTCCTTCAGCTGTCTTCCAAACAGACTGATTCTTTTTACATTTTGTAGCAGTGAGTGAACCCTGGGTTTTTTTATAGAACAGATAATATCCTTCTGACATAAAAACTACAAAGAGATGAAGGGAGAAAACAAAGAATACAGAGGGGGGAGGAGAGGAATGTTTAGTTGGGCAGCTTGTGTCTGGAAGTAACTACACAGACATGTGTGGCCTGCCTTTTCAGACACTAAAAAAATAATTAACACTGCCACCATGCACACCTTTTAAATACCAAAAATCCCAATCACGCTTATATAGCTCCGTGAAGTTGGCCCACCTATATGTGAATGTGATTTCCTAAATTTTACCAGTTGATAGTTCATAGTTGATAGATTCATATAATGCCCCTGGGTTTAATTTCTGGGATGCTATCTGTGTGGAGCTTGTATGCTCTCCCTGTGTTTGTGTGGGTTTTCACTTGGGTGGTCTGGTCCAAAGACATGTTGGTAGGTTTACTGGCTTCTGGGACAGTTGGCCCTGGTGTGAGTGTGTGTCCTGTGATGGACTGGCATCCAGTACAGAGTGTGCTGTGCTTTGCACCCGTTGCTTGCTGGGATAGGCTCACGCTCCCCAGTCACCCAGAATTGGCAGAAGTGGTTAGAAAAAGGATGGATGATTCATCTCCAATATGGCTATTTACAAAAAATAGAAGCTTGTTCGGCAGCCTCTAGTAGAATATCTGCTGCAATTACATCCCTCTCTTTAGCTAGCTTGCTATGGTACCCTTTCCTACATTTTTAGAAATATTATCTTGAAACACTTGTTCCCGAATACAACTTAATCTCACAACCCCTGTTGAGATGAAGTTGGTGCCTTAACACTTACTCAGGATTTAGCATGCCACCACAAGTTTTTTTAACATTTAACTACCAAAACAAGGTATTGTAGCAATACTATAAATGGTAGAGGAAGATGTGTGGTAGCTGGTAACTCAGAACCAACAACCAGTCTGTTAGCTAACACTCACCAAGAATTTACTTTGATTGAGCTTCACTGATGGACACTACCCAGACTTGCCCTACACAACAACCCTAATCTGCCATGTATTGGTTTTACTGGTCTCATGGTACTGTGGTATACATTAGCTAAAAAGAGGGAAGTCTAGTCAAGAACTGTGCATGTCCAGTGAAAGCATTTTGAAATGTGCACAGCTGCAGCAAGTTCTAAGTCAAGTGCAAAAAAAGGAAATGAATATACAGCAATATGCTGAAACCATAGGACACATCTGTTGCTGTAAACTTTCAGAATGCAACTCTATTTAATATTTGTAAAGTACACAAGTGAGCATCATGACATAACCTACTTTCTCCACATCTAAAGCACTTCCAGGCTCCCAGAAGACGCACTTAATTTAGAATCTGGGGCAGCAAAAAGTCTTGTTCTAACCCAGACCCTTCTTACTGTTCAAGATAAAGCGAAGAGGAAGACATTCTTAAAACTTCTCTCCACCCTCATACACACTTAAAACAATTGTTCTGCAGTGTCTGTCTGTTCAGGTAAAGGGTTCAGGGAGAAGATGAGAAAGGTTTTTGTCCTTCAGATAATGTATTAACAGGAAGGACCCTAGTGCAGATGTAGACGTTGAGATCCTCTTTTTTTCCAGAAATTGATTTCCTCTCAAAATCTGGTGCCACATTGCTTCTTTGAAACTAAGATGTGAAAGGTTACAAATGCAAGAAGGCCATTCAAACCACCTGTCCTGTTTATCTGGTAGTAACTAATTGAGCCAAAGGATCAATTATAGCCAGAGTATCACAACAACATTATGGTAGCTTGTTCCATACTCCCACAAACCTTTGTGTAAAGTGCCCCCAGTGCTCGTGTTCCTGTGCAGGGCCATATTATGCAATAAACACAACAGGCTTACAGAAACTTTAGGGCCTATTAAAAAAAACCTTTGACCATATTTTTTTATTTGCATGATATAAACTGTAACAAAGATCTCTTCTTGAATATACAGTATATACAGTATAGCAAGGATATACTATTAAAAAAAATAGTTCATATTGATTACCCTTCTACCCATAAAAATCAATATACCCATAAAAATGGCTCCATCACAGGGCCTAGGAAACAAGTAGCTAAGGCCCACAATGACCCTAGTTGAGTCCTGTTCTCCTGATTCAGGTTTCACTGTTGGATCTAAAGAAGCTCTTCTCTGAACTGGTCCCAGGGCCTTCTCCTTTTGTACTCTGGAGTCCAAAATTGTGCTCAAAAGTCTAAATGAACAGCAAAACATCTACACATCAGAGTTTCAAACTCCAGTCTCTTATATGACAGGTGGGGGCACTTATTACTATACTAACGAGACGCTACCTTTGAACACATTGACTGGATACAGATGGACTGGATACAGCAGAAGAGTGACTGTTATCTCAGTTAAAGAGAAGTGAGATGAGTACTTTCCCATTGTTCAAGGGATTGTTGTCACTTCTGTTCCGAGGTACATTTGACTACATTCGTTTGATGCTGCCCTATTTCACTGCTCTGTTAATGAGGTTTTTTATCAACCCTTTTCCAGTATGACGATGGGTGTCTGTTACTATGCTGACAGTCTGTGACGTAGCTAGAATGGCAATTCCTGGCATATTATTTCTACTGAAGATCTCAGTAGCTCACGATCAATGTTTCGTGATCTAGGTGCTCCTGAGACACTACAGACAGTCACCCAGTGAAACTCTGACCATGACCACAACTGGCTGGGGACTGTGTGGGTTGGGCTTGGCCAGGAAACCCACGTCTTGCTGAACAGCAGCAGGAATTTCCCGTTCATCGGTGGGATTGCTGCGTGGTAAGTGTGAGCCACATCGCTCCTCTGAACAAGACTGAGCCTTCTGTGAGGCATCATGGGATTATCTGGGTGACAAATGGCAGATTGCCCTGACAAGTGGAGGTGTCCTGCCCACTGTGCTCAAATGTGCTGAGCAGCTGCTAATTCCCGATTGGAAGGGTATGGAAAAAGAAAAACAAATGTAAGTTCCAAGTAAATCTAGAAAGCAAACTATTTTAAAGCAATCCAGGCATGAAATGTGTTTAGACTTAAATCTTCCAGCTTTCACACACAGGTGTTGAGGAAGTTACAACTGTGGCCTTTATTTTGACACGTACGACGTTATTTATTTCACATGTTCTGTGCAACTTGTAAATGTTTTAAAAGGCCTACAGTACATTTGATCATCTCAGAGATGTTGTGTTTGATTTGGCCACAATAAGTTTATTATCCATCTGAAGAGCATAACAGACAGGAGCTGTATCAACAGCAATTTTTAAATTGCCCGTAACCACCCCTGCTGTCCTAAGATTACGGAAAAATAGTGACAATTTTAACTGCAATAGGCCGTAGATGTACGGCCTTATCACTTCAACAGCTATCTCCTCTGCTAATCTGGTGCCTTAAAGGAAATACTTAGCAGTACCAGGGGACTGTCAGATCAGATCACATTGTAGAGAAACATGAAGCAGTATTCTGAAAAATAAGATTTATCTATACGAGAAAAACCATGACTAATGAAAGAAGGTCTTTTGATCCATCTAGCCTGTTTAGTTTGAAAGAATCCAGGTACAACATAGTTGAGAAGCTCGTTCCAGACTCCCTCAACCCTTTGTGTAAAGAAATGCCTCCTATTCTCAGTTTTAAAGGAACTTTCCCATAGTTTCCTAGTCTTCATGATTATATTTGATTTCTGATTCTAAAGAAGCACATTGTCTTCTCAAAGACTTGGAGGATGTAATAAAATGTCTTGATAATATACGGAAATGTATTTGGCAAATATTAAAATAAACATTTTTAATATTTTCCTGTATTATATGGGGCAAATATTTAAAAGATGAATTTTATTGTCTGCAAGTCACAGACTGCATAACACAGTGTCTGCGTATCTTTAAGTCTGAGTATTTGAAGTACTGTACATCAGTGCATGGCTAAAAAACGATATTTTCTCTTCCTTCTTCTTCTGCTGCTACTACTACTAATAATAATGATGATGATGATGTTACAAATGGGGTGTTACGAAAATGGTGAAAATCAGGAATTGACCGAACGGTTAAGTCAATAAATAAAATAATCAATCATAACCCCCAACTTGTATGTTATTTTAACAGAATATACCCAAGCTATTGGTAGAATTAGAGGCATGTGAATTCTTTATTCTCTGGCACATGTTTGGAGAAAAGAGTAATATTCCAGGCACACTTAGGTAAATAAGTCTTTATTAATGATGACACTACACTACACACAACATACAACACACAAGTTTACTCAACTTACAGAATGTACAAACAAGTCATATCAGAGGCCTAACATCCTAATCACTCCAAAAACCCAGAAAAAAAGTATTGAACTCTTATTGAGCTCTTGGACAGTATTGAATGTCCAAATAAGAGATAAGCTGCCTTTCTAAATAAATGCAATACTGCAGTTAAATCTCTCTCTCTGCACTCTCTGCACCCCGGATGCCACAAAATAAATGGGAGCCTATATCCCTATTCTAAAAATGTCTCTGAGGAATCTGTTACCCAGGAAACCCAAGTTCCCTAAAAACACAGGAATAGCAAGCTCTCTCTAGCAAGGTTCGAATACTTCGCTCCAGTCAGGTTTTGTTTGGATGATCATGAAGTAGGGCCTCTCGCCTGGCGCAAGCTTCAAGTCCCAACTCCTCTCTTCTCACTATTTTTCTCCTCCTCATCCACCTTTCTTATTGTTCATTCTGTGGTCTTAATGTGATCTTATATGTTGTGTTTCTTTACTGCTCATTGGCAATCATTAACCCACAGACTTAACTACCTAAGTATGAACTTTTCAATTTGATCAGGGGACTTTCAGTTTTTCAGTTTTTGATTAGGAGACCCCTTCACATCTCAGCAAACATCCCCTCTGCTTTGAAGCTAAAAGTGTTTACTCTAGCAGGTGTATCTAAGCTCTTAGAGACACTTCCTAGTGACCTAAAGCTGTAATAATAATAACAATAATAATAATAATTGCAAGGAAGTTGAAACGTGTCTTGTATTATACAGTATATGCCTGAGTGTGGCAATGATTTTTCTTTGGACTTCAGATTTGTAGTTTGCTTTTTAACCAGTAATTTATCTTCCTTTCTAATTATACTGTTCTGAATCATCAGGACATTGTAATTATTCATAACGCCATAGGTAATGGCATAGTTTATCTTCAGTGACAGACTGTGGGCAGCTTCAGCTGGGGTATGTTCCTGTGGTGCAGCCTCGGTGTGGCTGGATCGTATCTCTCTTCCTGTTTTAGTCTCATGAAATATGGACACGGACCACCGACGCTCCAGGTTTTATTTTCTTCGCGACGGTGCCTTGCACTGCTTCTTTTGCTTTTCTTCCGATATTACAAACGACTGCAACACACTTTCCAGGCTCTGCTCCACCTTTCCTGCCCCAGAAGAAATCCTACCCTAAGTTTCATAATTGTCCCAAACAAAATTGGAGTCGTTTCTTTGTCTTCCTCCTCCAACATGGTGTCTTGCTGTAATCACACCTGTAAACTTTTCTAATTACTGTACTTGGCACAGAAGTCGAACTTACATCTCAAGCAGAAAGCTGTGAACATTTGATTCTGACGTCTTGGACAAAGGTGGCAATTTATCTCCTTTTTTATCTATCTTCAAGCACAGGCGTACAGCAATCAGTCTAGCCTCGACTTTAAAGAACACGCGTCTGGATTTCGAAACAAATGGTGCCGTTTTGTACGTGTCGCTGCGGCACTTTTTAGCAACCAGGCTGTGGTCGCTCTTCTCGTCGTTCACATCCCAGGCAGTGCAGGCGTCCGGCGCCGTTGCTTTGACGATGGCCGTTTGTGCAGCAGCTGCAGACGACCGCGCCCCCCTTCTCTAAAACACCAGCCAACCCCAAGGGAGCGGACCGTAGACTGAGGTTAAAAAAAAAATTCTGACTGGATGTGAGAGACAGAAAAGAACTGTTGCAGGCAGCTAGAACTGTCGGCTGTAGAAAACAGCTGTAGTAGAATGGCTCGGGCATTTCACACACTGGGACTTGCTTGCCAAACATATTTTTTTTCAAAGTGCTTCCATCTCTCTTAAGTCCACAACAACCCTCGTTTTAGCACGGTTTAAAAGTCACGTGATTTGAGTGTCGCATACTTCCACCTTGTCCTTGTCGTTCCACTTGTAGTCAAACGTTTCTTCTCCCCCAGTTCTTCAACCAGGGTTTTGCACCACTGCCTGTTGAGGCCTTGTAGCCTTGAACCTGGGCTACATCCCTATAGTACTGTGACTGTGGTTCTCTAAGCTGTACTGACTCTTCTCAGCCTCCCATTGTTACTCCCAGGTAACACTGACCTGTAGGTCATAAGCAGAACCTAGGGCTGGCACAGGGCTTGTACCAGCAGGTTGTCTGAAATGGGCCTTTTGAAAACACGCACAATGATTGTTTGGTTTTATAACTGCTGAAAAACTGGAATATACGTGGTGCATAATACTGTAACGCTTACGGCCGACAGGCACTGTGTAAGAGCCGGCGTACCAGAGCAGGTGATGTCACCGCCCTTCCCTGTGATAGCGGGACTACAGCTACTGGGCTGTAGAGAGATCTCTCTTTGGCTCACTGGGCTGGGTCCCTACAGAGTGACGCGGGAGTCCTGGGTTCGAGCCCCTGACGGTGGGGGGCCGACCTAATGCGGCAAGGGTGCCTGCCTGAGCCCCTGTTGCGTTACAATACTATGCACAACACCAAAAAACTGAAGTGCAAACAGCATGATAAAGACAGTCACCATTATGAAAGTCTGTGGTTATGGAACGGAAAAATGTGTGTTCTGTAAATTATGCACAACGTCATCTACTGTAGGAGGCATGCAAAAATTTATATTGCAAACAAGTATGCAACTGCTAGATGGTTCTTTTTGGTTCAATGAATCTCTTGATAAATTAAAGTCAGGAACTGATCAGGAAATATTGTGCTGTACATTCTAATCCGCATGAAGAGAGAAGCAAAGAAGAAGCAGAGCATGTAACTTGCTGTGTCATGCCCTGGTTCAAAAGCTGAAGCCTTTTCTTTCATTTGCATTGGACATTTTAAGGTGTTTTATTTCCATGCTGTTCAAATCACTGGAAAATAAAATTAAAATGTGTGGACCCCCCTGTGTACAGCCTCTCCATCATTTCTCTTTTCAGGATTCTAACGCAAGTCACCATTTTTACAGTCATATTTCAGGGTTGTACAATTCTATCTTCTCAGCGGTCAACACTGTAGCTCCTTGAAGCGTGTGATTCGCAAAACCATTAGTCCTTGAACACAACAAGTCCCGGTTGTCCAAGTGAAAAGCTGTAACCCAAGGGTATCCCAGCCTCAGCCTTCAGCTCCTGCTGAAATGAAATTTCTGTTGGCAGGAGAGGCCGAACGTGAGAATAATTCCCATGAGTCTTTCCCGGTGGGACAGAGAGGCCACAGCACTCTTCGCACTTTCAGCAGCTCTCCCAAGTCTGGGCACGAGAGGCTTCTCCGGAATATTGGGAAATAACAGCCCTTTTCATAATTCACACACGTCCCAACGGCCCATTTACTCAGCATGCCTGAGCTTTAATTATCAGAATTCCCCCTGAGAGCAACGCACCAAACTTAGTTTTGACCTTGCACTCAGTCAGTGGATCCAAAGTCATGGTATGACATTTAATGGAATAATATCGTTTCTTGGCTTTTTTATGACTCCAGACAAAATCTGATCCCTTCCAATATGCTACAATATATTCTGTTCAGGCTTGGGTCTCTGGTTCAATTTTTGTTTTTCTTAAATTCTTCAGTTAAGTCTGCTGTACAATTAAGTAAGATAAAAATTGCTCCTTTGAAGGTTTCCTGCAGCACATCTTAGGAAGATTAATGTGAACTCACTTTGGGAGCCTGGATTCAGGAGAGCAGGTGACATACAATACATGTTATGTGTATTTTAAGGAATCAAGAACTGAGATAATCAGGCTGGCATGTGACTCAGTCAGTAAAGGCACAGAAGACGGGGTAAAATCTATGATATTATACGTTCACTCTGGGGTCATGTGTCTTGTCACCTGTGACCTGAGCCTTCTCCTCAACGATCAGTAGATGAAAAGGGCAAAAAAGACAAACTAAGGTAACACAGGAACTCCTTCCATGTTCTATCTTTTTATCCAATTCAGGCTCGTGGGGGACAGGATGCCAGTCCATTGCAGAACGCAGGAATTGTTTAACTCAATAGTTTATTGACAAGTTATCGCAGTACCGAAGGAAATAATCCACGGAGCACGTAGCACATTCTGCCTCTTTACATGGAAGACTGATAGCATTTAATACAGTTCCTGTGCCGGATTGTTTTTAGTGTATAGCACTCTATTACCATTTCGAGTTATTTCCTCAGACTTTGCTCTCCCGCTGTAGGTAAGGAATTGTGGCGATATGTTCATCCAGCACTCCCGTCTGCACGGCCGTCTCCCCGGTGACCAAGCTCCACGGCGCCTGACCGGAGAGAGGAGCCGCCGGTGTCACAGCGACCCTGCAGGCCGGCTCGCCCGACGATTCGCGGGAGTCAGTGTAACCCTGAGAGCACCCTGTCCCAGCCGCGCTCAGCTCACACTGGCAACACCTGGGCCTTTCAATAAGGCGCCTTTGCTCACACGTAGTTACTCACATGAAGGACAGTTTACATCTGTTTGCCAGGATTTCACTGTGCTGTCCTGAGGTCTTGCCATGATTTAACTCTGCTTTACCACTATAGTGATAATGCTGTGTTTTACTACGAAAGAACTACTTAGAAGGGTGTTTTAAGGACTGCATCATACTACTCCAGTTATCATAGTCTCTGCTGGAAACATTTGGAGAAACACTGAATATGCAGGCAAGCACAGGGAAATCATGCTCAAAGTGCCACTCAGATTTGCCATGGCTAGATTTCAGAAAGGGAAAAATAACTCAATCCCCAGTATCTGATTCGTTTTCTTTCAAGAGAGAGCTTTTAATGACTAATTTACATCCCAATTAATGATTCATTGAAACCCAAGTCCGCCATCACCTGTGTTGCCCTCAGCTCTGAAAGTTTTGTGCCCCATTGCTTTAACTGTCTTACTTCTGTTGTTTTTTGTGGCTTTCCTTTAGTGTCCTCCAAGTTATTTTGACACTCAAAGGCTGCACTGAAAGGTCAAGAGCGTGTTACTGTAGTTCCCTGTGCCGCTTTGCATGCTGGGACCAAAGTAAACAACTACAAACAAGTGAGCCACTACCGCTTCCTGTCCTGCTCCCTGCACAAACCTAGAGCACAAACTACGTAAAAAAAACTTTTCCACCTGTCTCTCTAAGAACGGAAAAGTCTGTATAAATCTGGGAGTCATTCTATTAGTTAGACTCAGATGGTCTGACGTGTAGCGCTTTGGCTGAAACTGGCTAGACTGTGGAACCCCAGGTTTGAGGTAACTCATTTTCTGCTCCTCTGCAATATACATTGGACATTTTCATTGGTTTAATTAAAAGTGTCCTTTCTGTAGACCCTTTAGTTGTGAGAGAAGGGAACTGATATTCAGAAGAAGTAAGAAAAATGGGAATAGAAAGCTGCCTTTTAGAAACTTTTGTATTTGTATTCTGTCGCCATTCCACAACAGTGGAAAAGACAAAAGGAAGGGCTTTGCATTTTGTCTCTGGAAATAAATATGCATTGCAAATACTTTGCGACCTCAATGCAGAACAAGGTAGAAGAATGGAAAAGAAAAAATGATGACCCACATTTTGATCCAGATTTTGCACTTTTTTTTTCTCCTGGGCAGACTGCTTTCTTGGAGTAATGTATTCATGCCCCAAAACAGGCCTATTCAGATTGATGCCCATGTGTAGGGAATAGAAGAAAATCCTAAGTAGGACATGAATGTTTGGCTTCCTTGCAGCCAAACTTGTTATTACAAACTGACTCAATGAATTTCCCATCAGTGTACAATGGTTAGTCAACTAGCAAAGTACAAACATTTATGTAAGATTCCTTTAGTTATTACAGCCCAAATGCTGTATTGTTGGTTATAATTGCTTTGTATTTTTTTAATTATAGTATACCCACCTGTTTTGGAATCTTGGCCGGCAGCTGCACACAGAGAGCAAGGACACACAGACATGCTCTTCTGGCCTGCCCACCTGTCATTCAGAGTCATTCAGCAGGCCCAGGGTGGCCATGTGCCAGTCGCAGAAGCAGCACGCCCCTTGCTGGGCGTCACTGCAAGCCAGCAGGTGTCTAGAAAGTCACAGGGGTCACTGTTCCTCCAAGAACTGAGGGAGTCCTGGGGAGAGAGTGATGACTACTCATCTCCACCGTGTTCCCAGACGCACTGGACGCTAACCATTGGGAAATTCTGGCCAAGCATTGATATAACCTGCTCTTGGTAACAGTTTTGAAGGATCAATGAATATACAAATGCATTGGCTTACAGTCATGCATACTGTCCACTGGCTTTACTTCACTGACCACACAGACCAGGGCAGTAGTTTTAATCTTAAATAAAGTAGTATAAATGAACTAATTGCATGTTCCAGGCGAATATTGTAAGTCTGTGCACTTTCTGTGTAGATTAATTTATAATAATTATTATTAATTCTAATTATTGTTTTAATCATGCTAGTCATTACTTTGGCTGTATTGTATATTAGAATTTCAAGCTTCAAGTGAAATATACAAATTGTATATGTAATTATATACAGATAGCTGCTTTATCAAGTTTAGCATAATCTTGTTAAATTTCTGAATCTGCGCCAGGCTGGAGGATAGGGATCAGTACAGGGATGAGAGATCTTCAAGGAAATCCTGGCTGCTGCTCTTAGTGATTTTGGTAGACCAGTAAGTGGTGCCCTTCCTTCTGAATCAGGATTTTTGGTCCAATGTTCCAGTAGAGTTACTAGGAACACTGTTCCATTGGATTCTGCTCCACTGTTCTATACACTGTTCTTTGGGTGAGATGTTAAAGAGCTGTGGCACTGTTCATAATAGCAGTAGTGGGTGTCAATCCTGGAAGGAGTGGAAGGACATTCCACTCCTTCAGTCTGGCCTCCCTAACTGTCCTGGGCTGCTGCAGTATAACGACTGCCACACGTTACTCAGCTGGGGCTGCACTTCACTGGAGGATGGAGTGGGTCTCTGCCCTACAGTAAGAGGAAAGTGCTTTGGCTTGCCTTGGGATGGCTTAGACTACATAAAAGCAGTTATTTATAACTCTAAAAAACATCCCATCTTTCAGAAAACAAATGTGAACACAAGCTTTTTCTGGCATCTTTAAAAAGGTTACTTAGAGTGCTTATGCTGTGTTTTTCACTGAATTACTAGAGAGCCACTTTCCAGAGAGCAGACAATTCTGCTATACTTACCCTCCAGGCTCCCAGGCTGCCATGGGACAATTTCCTTTAACCCAGGTTCCAAGAGGCTGACCTCCCGTCCCAAAGTGGGCTCACTGCCAGACAAGCACAAATTTGCAGCATGAAAAGTGCCAGTAAACTCTGAAAAGTGCATTAACTTTCTTAAAGCCTTCTTAAAGCCAGCAGCGACATCACCCTGCAACTCACAACTGACAACCCACTGAAGATACGCAGATGTGAGTCTGGTCAGTACCTTGTTGGGAGACCTCATGGGAAAAACTAAGGTTGCTGCTGGAAGAGGTGTTATTGGGACCAGCAGGGGGGTGCTCATCCTGCGGTCTGTGTGTGTCCTTATGCCCCAATGGGGACATTTCGTTGTAAAAATGGCATTGTCCCTCAGATGAGATGTAAAACAGAGGTCCTGACTCTAGATGGGTGACTCATTGGTGGTGGTGGAGGGGAGTACCAATGACCTGTAAGGTGCTTTGAGTAGCGTGTCCAGAAAAGTGCTGTATGAGTCTAAGGAATTACTGCTGTTATTATAAGCTTTCTTCTCCCTGCCCGTGCTGGATAGGGGAAGTAGCAACCCCTAATTAACTGACTGATTAACAGTCTAATTAAAGGTTAGCAATTCCAGACTGGAATGGTATAAAGAGCAAAGAAAAATGGTTAATTCATGACAGAGTCTGAAGTAAAAAAGTAAGACAAGGACTTTGCAGACACTCTGCAGAGCACAGCAGTGACAATCCCTGGGCCTGCTCATGTCACTGAACCTGTGTTATTCCACATCAAAACCACAGCAGTGTTGCGACACTTGTGGCATTATGACACACAGTTCAGAATTAACTGGACAAAGGCCTTAGAAGTCTGCAAATTAAACCTTGTTAGTACACATTTCCTTAATGAGTATGTGCCTGTGCATCAACCATAAAGCTAAGTCCTGGTCTCCAGAACACTTCCTCCTAAGAAAAAATTAGAATAATTCAGTAGAAATAACATGTTTTGGGTCATTTCCAGGACCAGAAAATTCTGGATTTTTTTACAACTACCAACAAAATGAAGTTTAACACACAAATCTTGATAGGAAACCCCAATGTTCATCTTATTCCATGTCCTCTTCCGACCTAACATTAACAGTGATGCTGAAAAACTCTGATATAATGAGAATTCAGCATGGACAGGATATTGTTATTCCATCTGCCTTTTTACCTTTTATTTTAAAGCATTTTGCAGAGATCAAAATTACAAAAGGGAGCATAGGAGAAGCACTGCAGGAGAGTTAAATCAAGTCAACATTAATTTCCAAAAATTAAAAAGGCTCCATAAAAAGGTATTTATGTATTGCAGGAGTCTGAGCCTGCAGGGTTCACAGGGATAAAGGCAAGACAGCTGAGTGAGGGAAAGCCCCATGTTTGGGGGTATTTGAATGATATTTGATAATCCTCACATTTTTAAGATTTGATGTTGGAGTTTACAAGAAATCAAAGGACAATTTTAATATAAAATAACTTCCAACGCATAGAAAAGAGCATTTGGAATGCTGGCATCAATACATTGTCCATTCAGACCTGTCCTATTCTGAGTCAGCCTGTGGAGGCTGCAAAGGAACAAGTAAAGGTTTATTCCATGCTGAAAAGAGAAGAAAAGAAACACAACATTTCGTCTGTGGAGCCTTCGTCGGGTGAAACGTTGTGTCTCTTTTCTTCTCTTTTCAGCATGGAATAGACCTTTACTTGTTCCTCTGTCCTAGTCAATAATACTGAGCTCTGCGCCTTCTAATCACAATTCATCTGATTCTATCTGTGGTCGTATATGACTGTTAATTAACTTGAACAAATATCATCAAAATGTTAGAAAGCAGAACTGCCTAAAGAGACGTCTAATTCTGCATTGCAATTTAGTGCAGATGAGTAACCACGAACAACTGTCATTGTGATGTAGTCAGTGCTCATTAATATTTGCATATATAATATTGAATCCCATAATTCATAGTGACTTCTGCTAGCTCTTAAAACACTAGAACCCTGAAGGGTATTTATTATACCTATTAATTCTGGGTATGGATATTAATTAGCTCTCCTTCTAATCACAATATTGGAGGAGACAGAACTGTAGCATGTGTAGGATACTCCAATACCATTTTTCTTATGCACGCAGAAGGAAGTAGATAAAAATGACAAATTGTGTATTTTCATCCTCATTTTATAACCACAGCAAAACAGTCACAAACAATAGAGTGGAATTAAAACTATAAACACTTTACAGACCCTTAGATGTGGAGGATATTATTCTATAACTAGGAGAACCAGTTTTAAAATCTGCCCGACAGTTTGCAATATATTATACTTCATACTGCCTTACTAAAATCATAGTACAAGGCCCCTAAACTAAAGGTTCTGCAATAATACCATGTGATGCTATTATAATGTTTGTGAGGCAGAGAGAGAGAGCAGAGCTCTGTGGTATCAACCAGAGGGGTCTTGTGAAGTGTGGCTCCCACACACCGTCCAACAGGGAGAGAGAGAGGGGGAAGAGAGTGAGAGAGAGACTGAGACACTGGGCTCACAGGAAACATTAGCACACTTGTTCTGTTAAAGGTGTGGAGTAATCAAGCTAAATTCAGCGGCAAGGGTTTATATGTGGAAAAAGGATTCTTGCTAAGGAGTTCTGGGCTTGTCGAAAACTCAATCATATACGGTAAGAATCTGTGTCTTTCAGACTGTATTTTATTAAAATCCTTAGCAGGTCATTTGCTATTAGTATTCAGGATTTGGTAGAAAATGGGCCATTTATTTTTATTTCTCAGTTACATACTGCATGTCTTGTGAAAGTGCTGTCTCTTCATTTTTGTGTAAGTAGTTTTTTGTCTGCGAAATTCATTTTAGGAATTGCTTTGAATTGTAATTTTTTTTAGCATTTTTAAATGTATGTATAAAGAATTGCTGAATATAAAAGACTCCCGGATTGTCACGTAGCCCCAGAATTATGAAGAATTGAATGTAGATTTCCTATAAGCATAAAGGACCACCACAGTTTCTACTAACATCTTATAGAAGGCATTGATGAGAACACTCTGCTCTGAGAGAATGTTCATGTTTTTATAGTACATAAACAATACAAAAGTATAGAAAAGAGCCCTGAGTATACCACACAGTCAAAGCTGAAGTCTTCCGCTGAATGTGATAGTTGTCTTTGCATAATCAGACTTTGGGAAATGTGCAAAGTAAAGTAAAGAAGGTCAAACATGAGAACAGATGATGTTCTAGACCATTTTTTTCATATGTTTACAATTTCTAATCAGGAATAAGTAGCCTCTAATTTAAACAAATTTCAATTATCATCGAAGGCACTGCTTCTTTACTGATGAAAGAAAATGATCAGGCAACATGTAAAGTGAATTTATGGATTATATGTCATGTCAGCTCAATTGTCAGGACAGATTTTTAACAAGTACATTCTTGTGCTGCTTCACAAGGTTGGATGCCATTGTAGCAGACAAGTTGGTTGTTGCCTGAGCTACTTCTGCACCAGATGAAGGTCTGACCTTCAGGTCTGCATGTCTTGGCCACCGTTCTGAGGAGGCAGGCAGCTCCTGGAGACAAAGGGCATGATTCTGGAACCTGGCAGCACAATTACACAGTGCAGTTCCAGCTGGGGCACATCTTACAGTCCAGATCTCAGATGGTCTTGTTAGCACATGGCAGACCTCATGAAGGAGGCTCTCCGATGGTCTGAGCTGGAGGGTTTGACCAAAGTCTGAGCTCAAGGGAGACACAGGTCTGAGCTGCAGGGTGACACTGGGGTCTGAGCTGCAGGGAGACACTGAGGTCTGAGCTTCAGGAAGACACCGGGGTCTGAGCTACAGGGAGACACAGGTCTGAGCTGCAGGGAGACACTGGGGTCTGAGCTGCAGGGAGACACTGGGGCCTGAGCTGCAGGGAGACACCGGGGTCTGAGCTACAGGGAGACACCAAGGGGTCTGAGCTAAAGGGAGACACAGAGGTTTGAGCTGCAGAGAGACACTGGGGTCTGAGCTGCAGGGAGACACTGGCATCTGAGCTGCAGGGAGACACTGAGGTCTGAGCTGCAGGGAGACACCAGGGTCTGAGCTGCAGACACTCTTCTTGGTTTCCTTTCTTATACTTTGCCATTTCAAAACAATCTCTCCTCCTACTACTCTTTCTGGGGCCACCAGACTACCCCCCTTTTTCCTTTTTCACCAGCACTTTGCTTTCAACTCAAAATAACTTGTTCACTGACGCATGTCTCCCCACTGGTCTGTAATGGCAGGTCCTCTTCAATATTTCAGAAGAAGGGATGTTGTTGTTCAAGACTCAAAACGTCTTTAATGCTTCAGAGTTCAGTCTGTCAGGAGAGAGACTTAAATGATCCAGTTTTTATTAAATAAAAGCAGTGTTTAGAACTGAGCTCTGAGCTCTGAGCTCCCGCTGGTATCTACATGTCCAAGTATATTTCATTCATGCTACAGAAACAAAAGCAGTGAACCTAGATTAACAGTAGAATATTTACTTTTATTTTTAGGATTGCATCTAATTTAGCAAAAGACATGACAGACATAGCAGGGCCTCCTGGTTTCAGTGTCTCTACTTAAATCTAGAAAACATGCATGAACAGACCACAGATCTGTGATGAAGGATGATCTCTATGAAACCACACTGTTCTTTTGGTTTTCATTGTGTCACAGACTTTCACAGACTGAGAAAGGAATCTAATATTTTTTTCTTTAATGTCTTTCAGAAAGGAAAATGTGCAAAAACAGTTGCAGAATTTCAGAAAATTATAACTGGTTATAATAATAATGTTAAAAACTGTCTAGACCTTCCCACTTCCTCCAGCAAAGGGCTGTCGTCCATGTTTCTGTTAGTAACCAGTATGTTCTTCCTTCCTTGAGTATAAATCTGTCTAAAAACAAGATGATAGATAAAGTGTGAAGTAAAGGGAAATGATACATGAAAAATTATGATGTAAATGAAAGTAAAAAAAGATCATTTCAAAAAGATAAAGTTCAAATCTTGAATTGAGAACTTCAAAACATGAGAAGAATCTTGTTTTAGAACTGGTTTTAAAATAATTTCACACACTTAAGACAACAATTATGTCAAGCTAACTGTTCAAGTCAAGATAACTGGGAATGATTTACTGACATTGTTTTTTCAATACATCAAATCACTTTTATCTCATATTCTCTTCACAGGATCTTACAATGAGCTCTAGTTCTTTACGATACCTCAGACACATTGTATTGTACAGTATGTTAAATGTTGAGTCATGGTGGTTTTTACATAGCACTCCTCAGCCCAGGGTACAGCATTGCACAAGTTACAAGCCTACAACACAATGTGTTGCAGCTATATACAAATAAATCAACAGTGATTAAAAGGACCATTCAAATAAGAAAAAATCAAATTGGGCTTAAAATAATTCAGTAAGGTTCAGCCTGCCTAATGGAACTGATTAATCATTTATATTTATATATTGCATTTCAATTCTGTGGACATGTAGTACAGGAGGGGAACCACAACTTACCCTCTAAAGTGTCACACCCACTGAAGTTCCACACCCACTGGAGGGATCTGAGTGATATCAGTCATTTGCACTGCACAGCCACTAAAATTACTTCCCCAGCTGAAAAAAGAGGGACCAGTAGTTAGATCAGACTGAACCAGAACAGAGTGAAATGTATCCAGGACTCTGAGAATAACACCTCTAGTGTTACAGTGCCCTAACAGTGACCTTTAATAAACAAGCGGTCAGGACCTTGGACTGAAGACCCATGTGGGAGGCTGCACATCTCCTGTCACCATACTGATGCACTGATTTGGACAGCATGGTGCAGTAGTGGTGAACATGGCTGCTTTGCAGCACATCTCTGGGGTCCTGGGTTCAATTCCTGGGGTGCTGTAGCTGTAGAGGTTGTCTGTTCACATGGATTTCCTCCAGGTGCTCTGGTTTCCTTCCACAGTCCAAAGACATGCTAGTGGGCTAATTGGTTTTGTGGGAAAACTGGCCCTGGTGTCAGTGTGTGTATCTATGTCTGTGTGTTCCTTAGATAGGCTGGTGTCCTGCCTTGAATGTATCATCTCTTACATGTGTATAAATGTAAGGAGGTGGAATCACTATATGTTCACTGTCAAACCAAACTACGTTTTGATTTCTCAAGTTCACTTTCAAAATCAGGAACATTCTGAGTTGTTAAACGAATGACTGTGACAGCTTACATAAGACTGAACTCTGTCTGCAACTGGACATAAGATGAAAGCATTTTTTTAAATGAAAGCTTGAACCTTTTTAATGAGCTCAAATACTTTAATGGAAAGGCGTTTAAAAATCACAGTGTGATTCTGAGTCAGACAGAAATGAAAGAGTTGGGGTCAGGCTGTGCTCAGAGAGGACATTAAATGGAAATGAGTTAAGGTCTGTTAGACCTTACGCTTCTCCTCTCTCGGCTGGAGCTGAAGCAGATGAAGAATATATGCAGTCCAGCTCCATCTTGAATCACACTGTGAAGCTTAATATCACCATCTATGAGAATGAGAAACTGAGTCCCTTTGCGAGAAAAGGTGGTACTTGTCTGATGTTAAGAAATAGTTTAGAGAGCTTAATTAGGATAAAGGAAACATCCACAACCGTATCTGAACTTAAAGTTATGGATATAATTCAGTGCACTATGCGAAAAAGTTGAGAAGTGAACACAATGCAATAAGTTGTACAGCACAACACAATAAAAACACCGAACACATTGTCAATAAATTGACAACAATACAGTGTTCATCATGCATACTGACAATAAGAGTATAGCCTATTTTCTGCAATATTTTCTTTTTCATAGAAAGTTTGTGGCAGGAAAAATGTTGCAATACTCAGTTCTAATCCAGAAATACTATTCGGGACATTGCAAACACTTGATGTTTCAGCCAGACATCTAACATATATCTGCCATAAAATGCATTTGTCTGCAATTTATTCTGCACAAATGCAACTTTCTTCATTTTTTCAGTCTCATCCACTCTCATCCACAGTATACCAACATGTGACAGAAATGACAGCAGATTAAAGATTTCTCTCACCGCATCCTACCAAGCAGGAGGAAGTTAGGCACACTGTACAAGAGCCACAATATAATACTCAGTTGCAGAAATTGCTAAAAAAAACTTTCTATACCCAGAAAGAAACACAGCATTCAAAATGTTGTGTGTCCAATTCATCGAAATAAAATGGTCAGGATTACCTCCAACAGTATTTAAACAAATGTTATTAGTAAATACAGGTTTTGAACTCCCTAATTAAGGAGAATAGGGAAGAGGGATGCTGAAAGCAATTAAACAGATCCAAGTATAAGAATCTGCTGAGTGATTATAAGACGTTTTGAAGCAGGAAAAGACCATTGGAGCCATTGAGCTGCCAATAGCTAATTGACCTAAGGATCTCATCCAGCCTTTTTTGAAAAAAAGCAAAAGAATCAGAATCAACAGCCTGGCTAGGTGGCTTCTTCCACTCTCCCACAACTCTTTGTGTACAGATGTTCCCCCTGTCCTCAGTCTGAGCTGCACAGCCCCTGAGCAATTTTCTTTAAAAAGTCGCTACAAACTCATGGGGGGTTTAGATCCAACAATCACGAACATATGCTTTGAAATCAGAAACTCAATTAAGATTTTGTTTCTGCAATCTGGAAGATGAAGGAGAATGTAACCGGCTGGCACTGCCTTTCAGCTGTTTGGTTTTTTTAGTTAGTAGCACAGTGACAGGCTGGCTGATGCAACCGTTACTTCAGACAAAATGGAAGCTGGTCAAAGCCCTGCAAAAGAGATTGCGGAAGCCCCTGTCCACAGAGAGCTGTCTCCGGGGAAGAGTGGTTTATTCAGACAGGGTGTTACACCGCAGTTCTTCTGCTCCTAAGGCTCAGGAGTTTCACCATCTCATGGCTAGCACATTATGCACAGCCTGGTGTGTTTAACTAAAACATAGTGGAACTGTGGATGGGGCCACAGCTGTCAGGGGCTGCCTCACAAATACCCCACTCGTAGCCGACACACTGCCCAGAAAAAAACAACAACATAGCATCCTGCTTACAGAGATTAGTGGGGCTAGAATTAGCCATGGGTGTGACCCCTCCTCCCTCCTTTACACTGGTATTGTGGACAGCATGTTTTACTCCCTATACAAAAAAATAGTTTTGTGCTGTTGACCACAACCAATACATCCTCCCTTGCAGGTGGCTGCTGTACCTGTTGCCATTAACTGGCTTGTTGTTAACTGTCAGCCCCTTATCTGGCCCTGCCTCACAGCTGTAGAAGTAGTAGCCAATAATATCCTGAGCGTTCTTGGGTTCCTCCAAATGCAGCAACAGTGATAGGACCAGTTTTGCATCTCCCAAAAGTGATCAGCAAGGCAGGACTGACTGTTTCGCGTTAATGCTGAAGTGAACTTGTCCCGACTCAAGGATGTGTTACAGTTTTTGTCTTTGTCCTCATTTGATTGTAATCTCTCGAGAGAAGAGGCTCATAGGTAAGTGTTTCCACATCTTCACACTTCTCTTGTCTTACACCTCCTTATTGATATTTTACATCTATGTAGATTTCTAAGTAAAATCATGCTGTGCAGAAGTGCAGAACGGTTTCATCACATTGAAGCAACTGTTCTGTTGAGCCCCATGTAAGAAAAATGCAAGATTACAAAAAAGCATGTATTAATTTGCAGTGCAAATTAAAAAAAATATCCTAGGAATCTAAAATTCTAAAAGAGGCTAAATATCACGCCTAGGCACATTGCATTCTTTATATTGCACAAAGAAAACCATGAACATCCAAGTCAATGTTGAATAGCTCCATCTTGTGGTCGTAATGTGTGACACACCTGCTGGAAATTGTAAACTTTTCTACAACGCAGCTAAGGTAGTTTAACATGACCCTCACTGGTGCTCAAACAGAAATCACACCTGACAGTTTTCATTTATTTTTGGGGAGGATGCGGGGGGGGGGAGTTGGATTCCCAAGCCATGGTTTTACTCTCCTTGACAAGAGGGGCAATGTGCCCTCTCCAGCCATCTGTTTTCTAACTGCTTTATCCACCTCAGGCTCGCAGGGGAACCAGAGCCTATCCCCAATTGGCAATGGGCACAAGGCAGGGCCCACTGTGGAAAGGACACCAATTCACCACAGACACACTCCCACCAGGGCCAGTTTTGCCAGAAGCACCCCCCAGCATGTCTTTGGACCTTGGGAGGAAACCGGAGCACCCGGAAGAGACCAGCAAGAACACACGAACGCCACACAGCTAGCACCCCAGATCTGAAGCCAGTGTACTGCCAGGCAGCAATACTAACCACTGCACTGCCCGTGGATTTTCCAGTCGTGTCACAATTGGTAAATGAATGACCCGATTTTAGCCTGAGTAGAGGAACATTGGTATTTTTGTCAAGTTCCACGATTATTTATTTAACAAAAAGATTAAAAAAAAGATCATGTTCTCCACTTTGTTTTATATATACTGTACACTCATGCAGGGACAAAATGTAATGCAGTTTTCATTAACACCTGTACTAATGTTTGTCTTCTAATACAAAAAGCAGACTGAATTAAATTCATAATACAATGAATAAACCCAGCTCTGTGATGCACTGGCGTCCCCTCCAGGATGTACCCTGCCTTGTGCCTGTTTCTTGCTCGGATAGACTATGGCTCCCCTGCAACTCTGAATTGGACGAAGCAGTTAGAAAATGGATGGATGAGTAAATCCAAGCAGATCATTAGATGGGTTTCTTTTCTCTCCCTATGCAGGCTCAAGAGCTCCAAGAAGTCTGTCTTCTCACAATTGTTTTGTGATGGGTGGCGCCAGTCACCCAGATCTTCTGAAAGCTGTACGGGTTTGACTGGGTGTGTGGCCACGATGGAGGAGGTAGACAACTGCTCTACAGTGTGGAACAGCAACATCAGTGTCTGCTGTCCGTTTTACGTCAACAGTCCAGAGGATGGGCCATGCCCAGGGCTCCAGTGTTACATGGTCCTGGAGAAGAGGGAGAAGGCCGTGATTAGTACCATCTGCTTCTTCGCTGGGCCTCTGACCTTCCTGGAGAACGTGTTGGTTCTCTGCCTCATCTTCTTCACCCCAGCGCTGCGGCGGAAGCCCTCCTACCTCTTCATCAGCAGCTTGGCACTGGCCGACGTCTTCGCCAGCTTGTTCTTCACCATCAGCTTCTTGGATTTCCACCTCTTCGAGCGCACCGACAACGCAGAAGTCTACCTGTTCAAGCTCGGCGGAGTCACCCTGTCTTTCACCTCCTCCGTGGGCAGCCTGCTCCTGACGGCCCTTGACCGCTATATCTGCATGCACAGACCCTCCGAGTACAAGACCATCCTGACCAGAAGGAGGGCCTTGGCCTGCCTCACCGCCCTTTGGATGACCACCATATTCATCGCCTTCCTCCCCCCCCTGGGCTGGAATTGTAAGACGATGGACCGTCCCTGCTCTCAGCTCTTCCCCTATGTGGACCACAGCTACTTGGCCTGTTGGATCATTCTTGTGATGTTCCTCCTGGTGCTCATCATCTATGCCTACATCCACATCCTCTGGAAGGCCCACAAGCACGTGGTCTACATGGCCAAGCACAGCATCCGCCCGGGACATGTTCGAATGAGGATGGACATCCGCCTGGCCAGGATGTTCAGCCTGATCTTGGCCATCCTGGTCACCTGTTGGTTCCCGGTTCTGGCCTTCATGATCGTCGATTTTTTCCACTGCCTGAGCAGGGAGCAGAAGAGGGCCTTTGCCTTCTGGAGCACCCTGTGTCTCGTCAACTCCAGCGTCAACCCGCTCATCTATGCCCTGCGGAGCAGGGACATGCGCCGCGTGATGCTGAAGGTCCTGAGTTGGTGCCGAGGGCAGAGAAGCTACGTGGAGGGCAGCCAGGAGTCAGACATGCAGCAGAAACCCTCCAACCAAGAGACCATTTCAGAGCGGGTGGAAAAACAGATATAGACCACATTAAAGATTCTACATGGCTTCCAAGACTGGGGTTGTGATAATCTGGTATTTATTAAGCTGATAATGGAGAAACAGTCAAACACACGTCCCTTGTTTTTGTGTCATATGCGTCTGAAAGGGAGCCATTGTGACAATACAAAGAGATCTGGCCCTGTCTGCTCGTTCTCAAATTAGGATTTTCAAAACAAGGGCAGAAGATGAAAGTCCAACCTATGACCCAGAGTTCCAGTTTGTGTTCTGCTTACCTGATTGTGATCCCATAGCTACAGCACAGGTAACAGTGGGCTCCAAAAAAGACAGTAAACCATTCAATCACATGCCATCACAGACCAAACCAGTGGCACTCGACCACCAACAGTAACATATTCACTAAGTTAATACTGCACCAATTTTCATAGAGTTAGAAGTGTTAGCACACTGTGTTTCAAGTTTGTTAAATTAACAACTTCCAGCTTCCTAGGATGAAACAGTGTTCAGAAAAGTTCGAAAAGAGAGTTGTTAAATTATTGTAATTTAACGAGCAATACTGATTACACTTAATTAATTAGTGTCTGTATTCACCTGCCTATACTTGCTATGCAAACATACAGTTTATTTTTCATTCACTGGAGGTGAATTATTTTTCTTTTCTGTTGCTTCAGTTTTCATCTTGCACACACAAAAATGCCCTGTTTGCTGTAGTATTACAGTATATTCCAGATTTTATTTTACAGATGTTCTGTGAAACTGTGTCATATGTTTTCAGTTTAAGGCAAAATCCTTCACACACAAGATGATAGTCTTGCTTCACTCTCCATCTGACCTCGTCTCCTAGTGCTTCTAGACTCAGGGCCTGATTCCTAAAGCATATTATTATGCATTAAGGATGGCTGTATTGAATAAGATCCTTTCATGAAGGAGTTCCTGCGTGGCCTAGTGGTTAAGGCAAGTGGCATGAGCCCAAGGATTCTTAGTTTAAACCCTAGCCATACCACTGAATTATTGTGTGCGCTCTGACTGAATCTCCTGATGCTCAACTCTCCAGATGTGATGTAACTGAAGCCCTTGTATATTTTTCAGGTCTTGACAAAATGAACTTTCTGTATCATTTAGTTTCCATGGTAACAGCAGATCTTGTGAACTTTCTCCACCAGTTGTATGAAGAGGGACCTTTAAGGAGGCCACATTGCCAAAGACATTGTATAATGGTTAATATCACAAATTCTTCAAAACAGTTCTGTGGAATACTTGGTTTAATGTATCACCTAAAAGGATAGAACATCCTGCAGCACAGTGTCCAAATTCATTATAATTATGAGCTAGAGTGAAGAGCGCCACCTACTGGTTAACCAGCACTACTTTCAGCAGCAACCTGCTTTTCCTTAGAGGTCTCTCAGGCTAGTACTGCCCAGGCCCAGCCTAGCTTAACTTCTAACAAGATGAGGCTTGCAACACTGCTGCTGATAAACAGATCACAGCACTGAGTTCTCTAATTGATTCCTTATGTAACAATAGGATGACCACAGTCACAGGCTGGATGCATGCGATTGTTTAATTTCCAATAAGAAAAAACACTTAATGAAAACAACACTCCACTGATTGTTAAATGAGTTCTAGTAGATTATAGACATAACGGTTATTGACACCATTTATGGTGACTTTTTGTTTATTAAAAAAACTTCCAATGGATTACCCACTTCCTTGAGCTGTAAATATTCTTTCTCAGAGCAATAATAAAAACACTGTAGCTGGATGTAGCCACTGTCCTTGGTAAACCTAGCCAGTACAGCCTTTTCTTCAAATTATCTGTATCATTACCTATTATCATAGTATTTATAATTGAGACTGTGTATGTGTTTCTACTGCATGTTCTTCTTCTTTATGCCTGTTAAAGTTCGAGCTTCTCTCTTTGTTTCTAAGTCTAAGAGAAAGTGTGACACACACAAAGGGACATCGTCCAGACTGCCCCCTTTCTCACTAAAGGAACACAAGGTGCTTTGTTTGCTCATCTCTGTCTGAACACACTGAGCTTTCTGCCATTTGCTTTAGAGCATTTCATGAGGAATTCATTACAAAATACTGTAGGCGCATCACAGAGCCCAGACTTTCTAAAACAGTAAGCCTCTTGAGGAAGAAAACACAAACGCGGCAGGATCTGGTAGCTTGAATCTGCGTGTGTGTCAGGCAGGGTCTGATGTAGATGCTTATGAAGAAGAGTGAGGTTGTTCTGTTAGTATACAATTGTAAAAAAACTAGATAATTCAACTGGGATTGTGTGTAGGTAGGGCTCTTGATGTTACTGTTATTGTAATTACCACTAGTTGTAATATAATGCCAATGCACTGAAAAGTAATTTTAAAATTATTATTACGTTTGCAGTAGTACTCCCATAAGTAAAATATTGTTAATATTTAAATGTTTTCTTTTCTGTAATTGTATAATGAAATATGTTAAGCTATGTTTTTGAGCTATTTCACTGAAACATAGAAATAAAGCATCCTGGTCATCTCTTGAATGTTGTCCATTCCAATTACAGCTGACAATTTTTTCTGACTATAATCAAGATTTCTGGTATCATTTAAATGCTGCTCAGTACACTTTATTAAAGAGGTGAAGCCAGTAGAAAATAGAACTAGTCTGTAGGTCATTAAGACTGACTCCACATCTCTCTGAAACATTCATAGAGTAGTCTGTCCTTTATGTTGCCAGGGTGGCACATGGTATCTGTCAGGGGAGACAATGGGAATGCTGTTCTTCAGGCCCTTCTTGAGTGGCAGAAGGAGCTCATCCTGGAGAGATGTGATCTGCTTCTCACAGTAGTGAAATTTGCATTGAGATGTTCCTGAGAAGTCAGAGGAGCCAACTCTCGCTGTGTGTTTGTATGCATTCCTGGTGACACCTCCAAGAGACTTCCAGTCTTCAGCCTTGATACCAACAGCTTCCATTTCTTACAGCAGAAATCTTTGCAAGTTTGAGGCAGCCTATGTGACAGATACACAACACCCAACCTAATAGGGAACAGTCACAAATACTGCAGTACTGCATCATGCACAGCCTACTGAAGATGCTTGACGTTTTTATCAGGGAAACACTGGACATAACAGTACTCTGCTGTTGCTTATAAACATCAACAGGCTGAAGATTAGAGATGGCCATTCAACTGTTGTGCTCATCTGATGGCTGGTTGTTATTCATTTAAGCCATTTTTTGATGGTTTCCAAGGCACTGGCTCCTACAAAATTGCTGGCATTCTGTTCCATGGAAGTCGCCACTCAACACAACTTATTTTGATGGAGGAGTCAGCAGAGGGCATTCAGAGACACCCTTGTGTGCCACATAGTCAGTCAGGACCACTTTCAGATGGTAAAAGCTGACACAGGTGATCAGCAGGACTAGAAGGATCAATAAAACTGGACCAGCCTTGCTAAGAGACCAATCACTATACAGCCTGGCAGGAGATGGCAAATCCCAGCTTCATGTACTGACTAGACAATGTTCTCTAGGTGATTTTCATGATATTAAGATGTATTACAGACAGAGAACAGCACACTCTCAATAACAGCTGATAAAACTGAGTTATAATATCCTGGATCACAACAACATCTGAGGAAGAACATACACTATTGTCCTTTTTATACAATAACCTTAGTTTTAACTTCCACTTCACAATGTGGGACATGATTGTACCAAGAAACCTGTACTCATCAGATATCCCTACAGACCCTTTGTGACCAGCTGTGCTGCAGAAGCTCTTTTTCCTTCTGCTTTCAATGATGATTTCTTTCATCTGCTCAACATTAAGTTCCACAGTGTTTTCTGAACACCAATGTGCCCGGGTGTCACCCTCAGCACAGTATTCAAGTTCATTAGCACTCATAACCAATCTCCCTCCAACAGTATCAGGAGCTATCAAGGTCTGTGAACCTTAACTATTAAAAATATCTATAATAACTGCAGCAGGTTGATCCCCACCACACTTCAGACAGGAAGTTACTGGGCCAGGTGCTTCCTCAGTCTTTATTTCCTATAACTTTTCTTGCAGGCTGTTAGGGAACTCTGTGGGGAGATAATATCAAAGGTGCAGTGATACTCAGGTGCTGTAAATCAGTCACCCCATCACTGGGGGAAGGAGGAGTCTGTGGGGTGGCTGATGTGCATAGTCGATGAGACACTGTGTGCCCTGTCACTGGCACCCAGTGCCATTGGCTACAAATCCTGGTTACAATTTCTGGCTTTAGGAAAGTCATATTTTGCCCTTTTATAAAATGTCATGTTAATACGGAAAGCATCCCCCTTAATTGTAATATTTAATTTCAGTATGTCTGGAGTCAGCTTGAGTTTACTACGGGTGCGCCGGTTTACTCCCACAGTGCAAAGACATACTGGTAGGTTAATTGGCTTCTGGAATAAGAGTATCTACATTTTTGTGTCCATGTGTGCCCTGTGATGGACGGGCGTCCTGTCCAAGGTGTATCCCACCTTCCGCCTATTCCTCTTGGGATAGGCCCTAGCTCCCCAGTGACCCTGTATTGGATAAAGCGCATTAAAAAAATGGATGGGTGGAAAAATGGTCATAGCCTCTGAAGTGAATACAGGCAGTGCCAGTGCATTATGCAACATTATTACGACTAAACATTAAACATGCTCTAATCATGTGCTGACCAGGGTTTTGTGTTGCTAATGGCAGGCATTTCACCTGATTTGTCATGGTTTCTGATGAATCATATGCACTCCAAGGTGCCTTTCCACTCTTTCACTGGGAGCTCACTTCACTATGAGCTGCTATCATATCTGCAATAAACATTTAGAAGAGACGGGGACTTAGCAGCCAGACCACAGGAGCATTTCCAGTAATGATTTTGCAGGGAAATTATCCTGGACAACAGATTCATTTCCAAAGAGCCAGCTTTTCAGCCTTTGACGCACATAGCATTAACCACTTGCCTGTCTCAAGCAACTCACATCTCCAGCTGTTCGTGTGTAAGTCTACAGATTACAACAGATCACATGGATTTCAGAGCCTATGTTACAGATGTTTTCTAGCCCGCCACTAACTTCATCTCAATGGAATAGTGTAGCCAGCATTGCTGTGCATTCAGACACTCACTGAGACTGGGCAATTAAGCCATTCCAAGATCTCTGCAATTCCACAGCGCTGATGGATTGAACTGGTGAGAGCCGGAAGACATTCTCCACGTGCCTCGTTCTGCACATTTGCCTGGTTTCCCCGAGCTCGGATCGCTAGGAAACCGTGTTGCCAACCTCGGGCGAGCTGAGCTCTAAAAACAAACTGTGCCCGCCTCGGGAATTCTCAGCTGCGGTTTCACACACCCCAGGGGCTGCTGGACGTGGCCCCTGAGCACACACGCCCAGAATACCACCGGAAAAAACGGCAGGGCAGACGAGAACATTACTGTGTCACTGAGAAAAAACCTCTGCCATTTCTGTAGGGCTTTCTTCATCATTATAACGTAAGAGTGCTTGAGAAATGAGCCTTTTCGACTTGTTTTGCTCACTCACATGGTTCTGAATGATAAAAATGAGTCTTTTAAAAGTTACCAAGCGACAGAGCCTCTGTCAATACATGGTTCATCCATCATCCAAGATAACCAGTTCTCCAAGATTAATCACCCTAAAAATCTTTAATGGGGATGTCCCCAGGACTCCATGGGAAGAGATGAAAAACAAGGAGAAACACCAAATTTTGCAAATGCCTTGCCCCTTTATGCTGAAGTAAAAAATGCAGTCTTATTTCCCTTGTCTTGTCTTCAGTTCTTCAGCTAAATGCAGCTTAAACAAGAGATGGTAAGTCCCTCTAGTAATATTTTTTTAGCAACAAAGGCGAGAGAATGTTTTTCCCCAATGTATTTCAAAAGCTACTGACAAGTTGATAACATACTGTTTATGACATGTTCAGATGGTGCCTTATGTCACAGCACAACTGCGGAACTGTAAAATGATGCACTGTGCAGTGCATGATGCGAAAAGACAAACTCCTAATGCAAGGAATTGTATATGGCTAATAAAGTGATCTTATCTTATCTTACATGCCATACATCACAGTGGTGAAAGGAAGTAAAATAATTTAATTCAACAGAATTGCAAACCAAAGAAGCCGATTAAGGAAGGAGCGATTATTAAGCAACGCTGGTGTGAGGCTGGTCAGGACCTGGAAGGGAGGCCTCCTGAGAACAACTGAGGTTGCTGCTGGAAGAGGTGTTAGTGGGGCCAGTAGGGGGCGCTCACCCTATGTGCATCCTAATGCCCCAGTATAGCGACAGGGACACTATACTCTAAAAAGGTGCCATCCTTCGAATGAGACGTAAAACTCAGGTCCTGATTCTCTGTGGTCATTAAAAATCCCAGGGCGTTTCTCGATGCCAGGTGTAACCCCTGTGTCCTGGCCAAATTTCCCATTGGCCCTTACCAATCATGGCCTCCTAATAATCCCCATCTATGAATTGGCTTCATTACTCTGCTCTCCTCCCCACTGATCGCTGATGTGTGGTGAGCATTCTGGCGCACTATGGCTGCCGTCGCATCATCCAGGTGGATGCTGCACATTGGTGGAGGTGGAGGGGAGTCCCCATTACCTGTAAAGCGCTTTGAGTGGAGTGTCCAGAAAAGTGCTATATAAGTGTAAGCAATTATTAAAATTAATTCTTAAGGATTTTAGTACAGTACAATTCAATAGTCGACAGAATTAGTTTAAAATTCGATCAGATACATAGGCTGCAGCATTTCTTATAAAACTTTTTCATACGTTGGTTACATTCAGTTCTAAACCTATGGCACATGTGCAAGGGAATCATGTCAGCACCGTAGTCTGTAAGGAGCTCGGTGGCTATCTGTTGTGAAGAGAATGGTAGCAAATAAACAAATTGATTATTAGAAGAAATGAAACTGTTATTAACAGGTGGGCAGAAATAAGACAACGCAAAGCAAACTCCTAACCCCCTGGAATCTAAAACATACGGTATCTGGTTGGGAAAGAGGGGCAACACAGTACATTAATCTGATTCAGGTTCAGCAGCATATGGTTTCTCTTGAGATTTTTAAAGTGATAAGCAACCTCTTGAAACTCGGGGCCGTTATCGCCTCCTTTCCGCGCTCGGCTCTTAACACCTCACCCAACTGCCAATGACCGTCCCCTTGAAAAATGATCTCCGTGTGTCTGCAGTGACAGTTATCACCTTGATCATTCCGCAGACGGAATTCACCGCCCATCGCGTGGTCTTGTGTGGAATTTTCATGCTGCTCATGCGGGCTAAACCCTCAGGATTCCGGAACACAGCCGCCGTGCTTTTGCTTTATTCTGAGTATTTTATTCTCTCCTCCAGCTGGTATTCTGTCATATGTGCACATTAGACTGAAATCAATCACCTGTCACACTACACAACTGCTGTGTTCGATATCATTAGTAGTCGCAGAAGCTGCGGCAACAAAAGTTGCTTTAGCTCAGCCTGACTGGATATTTGTGCCAACCATACACAGAAAGTTTCACAAGTTCTCTTGAACTCGTCTGCCTGGAACAAATACCGACACAAAAAGACATTGTGTTAATTAGTGAATGATTACAGGGGAATTAGACACTTTTAAATTTTGTAAACTAGCATCCAAAACATCAGACAAATGAGCTGTGACCAGAGTGACAATAACCCACGAGACAAGTGGGGCAGCTTTGTTATCCTCTTATTAACTACGTGTGAAGACGTAGGGCGTTACGTCGGGTGTTTGGAAGGCAATTATCAACTACAGAGTCTTTGAAGGCATGGAAAACATCCAACAACAGTTTTAAACTCCTGGATCCTTGGGTTTTATAGTCAGTCTTTAAGAGGAGAGAGCTCTCAGGGTTCTTAAGCATGGCAAACGCCTTCACTTTGCATTTTTAAATAGAAATTGATTAACTCTTTTTTTGCCTCTTTCACTTGAGCACATTTTCTTGCTCCAAACCTTACTTTACAAATGCCTTTGAACCTATGGAACTCCCTGGATAGGATACATAATATTTAAAAACTAAAAACAGTAATGACAATTTTCTCTATTGGGCATTTTTATGAAATTAAAATGATAACAGTGCTGCAGACTGCTGAGAATTGCTGCAAAGTAAAATCAATTTACTTCTTTTGGTAGAACTTTGTTTCCCAGTGTCTGTTCTTGAAGAGTGTGGTGCAATAGCTTTATCATGTTAACAATGGTGATAGTGTGTAATGAGGTTGCCAAGGAAACACAGTGTGGGCACAATCATTCTATTGCAATATGCCAGTTTCAGGTGAGGTTTATGCCAAAGATACATAGTTTCTTGAACAAAGAGAGGCCACATGCCTGACTGTACTACCAAAGCCCTTAGTTTTGCTTATCCAACTTTCCCTTTTAAATTAAGAAGTCTGTCAGGCTATACCTGAGCAATAATAAATAACATTAATCAATATGTCAGGGTCTTAAAAATAAGCCATTCAAGACAAGTGTAGCACACAGAAAGCTCACATATAGAACTCAAGAGCTGATAATAAAATAATTGCATAAAGCAGAGGAGAGTGAGATAATGAATAAGATTAAAGATTAAACTGTAAGCATTTGAAAAAAAAGCTATCTATTAAAAGGTGCGTTTTAAGGTGAGAATGTAAAGCACCCATGTAGTCAGGATAGCGTAATTTGTTGGGTGAAGGGCTTTCCACAACCTAGGAACATCAAAAGCTGTGTGATATCTACTGTAAGTGCATTGCAAATCACCCTAATGATTCATGCATATGAGGCTGTGGTGGAGTCTAAGGAATTAACCTTAAAGACGAAATATTTGATGTAGGTGAAGCACGTTGGCGAAGTGGTTAATACTGCTGCCTCACAGTGCCCTGACCTGGGAAGCTGTCTGCGTGGAGTTTGTATGTTCTCCCTGTGTTTGCATGGGTTTCCTCCCGGAGTCCAAGGACATAATTGGCTTCTGTGAAAACCGATCCTGGTGTGTCTGCCTGTCTGTGTGTGATGGACTGGCGTGATGGACTGGTCCACCCCACCTTGTACCTGTTGCTTGCTGGGATAGGTTCCAGCTCCCCACGACCCTGGATCGGAAGAAGTGGTTGGAAAATGGATGGATGGATGGGTGGATATATAAGGTGGGCATGTCCTCCTGCATTGTCTTCAAACTCCACAGTTGCTTCAGCTCAGCGCAATAGTCAATCTGTCACCACCTGCATTACTGTGATTTAATCTGGAGCCCCAGAGGCGGCAAGGAACAGCTGAATCTGCAGTTGTTGCAAAGATCTTTTCCAATCAATGTTTCATTAGGACACGGACGTAAATCGTTCATGGCTCATGATTGTATCCTTGGAACAAACACTCTTTGACGCCGTGAAGAAGAACAGAACTACAACGTTGGGACGTTCAGGGTCTTGAGTGAAATTAATCAACTCTCAATCCGATTGATAATAACTGCTTGCACTGCTGTGGCACTTTTCATCCTGAAGGATCTCAAGTGTTTCATACACAGAAGAGTGGGAACCCATCTGTGTGACAAATGGCTGCCTTTCTGCGCTTGCAGCCCCACTGCACAGTAGATCAGGTGAGGAAGAGAAGTGAGGAATTATTTCACCCACTGAATGAATGGTGAACTCAATGGTGCCCACATTGTACAAACCCAGAGTGTAATTAAGCCAGGATGCTGGGTTGGCATACTTATTCTAAACACTCCAACGGGATCTCTAATGACAAGGTAGTCAGGACCTGGTAGAAGGGCAGGACCCTTTACAGCACAGTGTCACCAAACAGTGACATTGGTTTAGAAATTCTGCCCCGAGGGAAAGAGTGCCACCTACTGGTCCATCAACACCATTTACAGTAGCAACCTGGTTTGCCATATAGGTTCTCCATATTAGACTCAGCCTTTCAGCTGGAACAGACACATTTACTTGTTTTACATCTGTGCAGCAAATAGCAGGCGGTATTATTCTCTTCCTCACCTGATCTGCTGTGAAACAATCCGAATCAGCGGTGTGATTCACAAATGTATTAAAGATTTATATTATTTCATAATACAAATATCTCAAGAGGAGAAAGGCCCAAGATGGCCTTTTAGCGTGTATACTTGAAAGCATACATCTCTTGACTGTTGGTGTCTCAGTCACAGATAACTTCTAAATTCTTGCTAGCAATATGAGACCAGGAGTGTAGGCTTAGGTTAACGTCTCTGAGACTGAACAAAAATCCTATGTGTTTAGGAAATCAGCGAAAGGATCCTTCTAACCACATTATTCGATACCGAGTCACAGGGGAGCTGGAGCCCATCACAGCAACCAACAGGCGCAAACACACACACCATGACAAATTTTCTGAGAAGCCAATTAACCCACCATTTTGTCTTTGGATCGCGGGAGAAAACTGGAGCACCCAGAGGAAACCCACACGAAAATGGGGAGAACATACAAACTCAAGACCTGAACCCAGGGCCGCTGGTCGGCATGTCAGCAATGCTACTAACCACTGCACCATTATTTTGCTCCAACTAAAGGATCACTTTATTTATGCTGGGAATATCAGTGGAAGGCCTTTTTTTTTGCTTTAAGGCTGCTCTAAAAAAAGCAAGCATTAGCTGGTTCAGCACCCCACTGTGTATATAATACAACAAAAGAAACAAAAAGAAGATGAAACAATTGTTTGTTTATGTGTGAGGGCTGCAAACCACCTGTAGCAACCAGCCAACCAGGAAGGAATTTGCTGTTGTGCAATTTCGACAGCGAACGTCAGAATAAAAGCTCACAAAGCCGGGAACTTCCACATTCTACGCCTGCTGTGCCTTGCGGGTGTTGCCATATCATTTTCACCGTCTAGAAAATGTGAGGAAGAAATAAAAAGGCAAATAGAACCACAGGCTATGTAGTGTAAAGCCCCGAGTTTGAATCAAGGGATATTTTGTTCAAATTGTACAATATACTAGTCAGACCTCATTTAGAATAAAATGTAGAATGAGGTGTGCAATTTGTGTACACTTTCAGCCACACATTATAAAACATTGCTACTTTGGAATGAGTTCAGAGAAGAGAGACCAGCTCCATTCCTGAGAAGACTGAGACCTGATTCAGACTCTCAAAATCCTCAAAAGCTTTGAAAGAGAGAACCCGGTGAAGTTCTTCAGTTTCAACAGTGAAACGGGTTGTGCATTCCGTACTTGTTGAGCACAGGGACAGAATTTGAGACTATAGGGATGATTGTGCATTTAAACTGAGAACAGGAGGCACACAAAGGGTTGTGGGTGTTTGGGATAAACGACCTAGCCATGTTGTTAAACCCAATACCCTGGTTTCTTTCAAGCTGGATGAGATCCTCAGATCAATTAGAAACTAGCAAACAAATGGCCTAGATGCGACAGATGCTTTCTTCCCATTTGTAACCTTTCTTACATTCCCATATCTGATTTATCAGTCAAGCATGGAGCTGAATGTGCTCTCATTCTTTTGTGCTGTAAACACTACACGTTTCACAACTGTTGGTATATATCTGATTTTTGTTTTGTTGAAAGCAACCTTTGAATTTCATAGTCTTTTGATTTTTTTTAATCAGATGATGTCTGGACACAAAAGATAACATCTCCTCCAGTGATCCAAATAGGTTCCACAGGTTAAATACAGGATCCTTCTGAGAACAGCGGTTTTTCATCTGTTCAGTGCTGATTACAGTATAGTGCTACTGGGAAACAGATTGAGTCATAACTTGAACGCGTTCACAGTATTCTGAAAAACACTTTGCTAACTGCTAACAATGCCTGATATCTTATACTGTGGCGTTGCTCAGCAACACTCTCAAAAATGGTACCTTCCTGCCAAGCTCTGTCTTCTGTCCACATAAACCAAGGTGCCATAAACAGAGGGTTCCTATTTAATTATCTGGGTAACATGTAAGAACCCATTAATCCCAGGATGACCCACAGACATTCCTCCTCCCTATATAATTAATAAGTATAATTGCTTACACTTACATAGCACTTTTCTGGACACTCCACTCAAAGTGCTTTACAGGTAATGGGGACTCCATCACCAATGTATAGCACCACCTGGATGATGCGACGGCAGCCATAGTGCTCCAGATCACTCACCACACATCAGCTATTAGTGGAGAGGAGAACAGAGTAATGAAGCCAATCCATAGATAGGGGATGATTAGGAGGCCATGATTGGTAAAGGCCAATGGGAAATTTGACCCTTACCAACACCAGGGTTACACCCCTACTATTTTCAAGAAACACCCTGGGATTTTTAATGACCACAGAGACTCAGGACCTCGATTTTGCATCTCAGTCAAAGTACGGCACCTTTTTACAGTATAGTGTCCCCGTCACTATACTGGGGTATTAGGACCCACATAGACCGCAGGATGAGCGTCCCCTGCTAGCCCCACTAACACCTCATTTCAGCAGCACCCTTAGTTTTTCCCAGGAGGTCTCCCATCCAGGTACTGGCCAAGCTCACACTTGCTTAGCTTCAGTGGGCTGCCAGTTGTGAGTTGCAGGGTGATATGGCTGCTGGCATATAAACAAACCCCAGCAAGAAACATCAATACATTCCTGGCCCCCAATCAATTATGCTTCCGGGATGTGGAGAAAATATTTAGCAGAGTGTGTGGATTGCTTTTATGAGCTACCGTGGATCTATGTAAAATGTCTATTCATTAAGACTTTTTCTTTCTTTGAGTGGGACAGTGTTGTCGTTCTTGCGACTGGAGCACACGAGTTCAAACCCGAGCTGACACATCGACATTCGTGCGCGCTCGGAAATATTCGTGAAAAGTCGGTACAATGATGTAACATTTAACCTCTCATGAAGTACAGACAAAAATGAACTCTTGCGTCGTCGAGGCAAGAAGGACATGGAGATAGTACATTCGGATAGTACAACTGGAAAGAAGCTGTTCCTTAATTGAAAGTTAATGCAAACTTTATTGGTACACTATAATTAAATAATAATACTTAGGTAACATTTACTAGCCAAGTTAAAACTATACATGTTCTCATTTGGGCACCACAGCTACCGTGCACTGGCTCAAGAGGTTGGCTTATGTCGGTTGCAAACAGAGGAAATATGCTACTTTGGCTAACAGTCAAAAAACAAACTGCCCTCTGAAAAAGAAAACCGTATAAAATCCATAAGAGGAGGTTTGAGTCTTAACATTAATACAATTTACAAAATAAATAAAATGAACTTCAAACTATGTCAATGAAAAACTACTGTACTACATTAATGAATCACCTCACCGGCTGATCTCCCCCAAAATACTCTGTCTCCACAGCTACAGTGTGGAGTTTGTCCACTAAACAACAGACACTTCCCTCAGGGGTGTGATCGATAACCTAAACTTTTTAATGTTAGTATTTTGTACCATTTATTTTGAAAATTCGTATTCGTGTTTAGTCATTAAAGGAAAATAAAACGATATTTAAGACTAGCAGTTTAAATGCTTGCACAGAGGTCAAACTTTCGCTTCGTTAAAGGTTTTGATAACCCCTTCTCCCAGGAGTGGCTCCGTCCTCCATTGTGACGTAGCTGAATTTTGTCTGAGGCTCGGCAGTTGGCACAGCAGCCCGGCCGGAGACGCCATTGTCGGCTGTAAGGGGAAGACAGACGGAGGGGGTTAGTGGGATTATTTGTTTTTATTGCCGGGGGTTCTTTTTTTTTAAAACAAAAAAAAAAGAAAAGAAATAAAACACTTTTTGTGTTTTGAGTTGGTGTGACCTGCTCCTCATTTCTTCGGCAACCATGGCGTGTGGAGCTACATTAAAGCGGTCGATGGAGTTCGAGGCCTTGCTCAGCCCCCAGTCCCCGAAGCGACGGAGGTGCAACCCGCTGCCGGGCAGCCCGGCCACTCCGTCCCCGCAGAGGTGCAACCTCCGGGCGGCTACGGACAGCCCGCAGCATTCGATACCGCCTCAGCCGATGGGAGGAGAGCACAGGCTTACCCCAGGTAGGATGCGGGAGGGGTGTATTTGGGTGGAAAGAAATCGCGGGAGGGGGAGGGTAAAGTGAAATGGCGATGGGGGTGGGGGGCGAGGGGGGGGTCGTGTACGGTGTACGCGGGTCTCTGTCAACGCTGTCGGCTGAAGCGGCGAGCCATGCCCGCACACTCCCGAGCCCTGCCCGGCGATCGCCTCGTCTGCCTTGGCTCGGTGCACAAGCTGTGATTGATCAGTCTGGCGAGATTTCGCTCCCTCACCCCCCCCTCCTCGTCCTCCTCCTCCTCTCTCTCCCTCCCTCCTCTCCCCTCCAGCTGGGAAGTCATCTGGGAGAGATGGGAAAGAAGGCGCAGCCCAGAGAGAAGAACCCGAACCGGGAAAAGATCGCGCTTCGCATTTAATGGGGCACGGCGGGGAGTTGGCAGGTGTTGGCGGGTGAAGGGGGGGAAAAAACCCGAGTGAGCTGATCGCGGCCCCCGGAGCAGCTCTGCCCACCCCCGCGCCGTGAGCCCCCTCAGTCGGGCTGCTTTGTGCACTTTTCCAGTCGAGGGGGTTGGAGCACCGGGCTTGAAACTTAAAACCGCGATGCCTTTCCCTCGGTTGTTTTGGTTCAAACCTCCAGTTCCGGCGTATTTCAAAAGTGAAAGCGACCCAAGGCGGCCGGATTTGGAAATCTGCACTGTCGGGCTCCCCCTCCGTGCAGGAAAACAAAAAAAAAAAATAATTCCCGTCTTTCAGCCCGAGACAATCTGGTTAAAACGGATCGTCATGTGTTTGTTTTTTTTAACCTACATAGGACTCGCAAGTGAAAGCTTGCACTAGGAAGTCCAGAAGTACGCCCGAACGGCATGTGAAAGCGCCGCTACCCCCCGGTTTGTCCGCCCGTGTCTTAACGGCTCGCAGACGGAGCCCCTGCCGCGGCAGAGCGCTCCTGCCTGGGTGTCGGCGGGGCCTGGTGAGGGGGGGGGGGGCAGGAGTGGGTCTCTCCCGCTTCCTGGTGCGCTCGCTCGCTCGCCGAGTGTCGCACTTGAAATTCGGGGCATTTCAAGAGCCGGCTGTGTCGTGAAGGAATCGCGACGGCCACGGGAGAAAGGAAGAAAAAAAAAAGAGCTGGCACTTTTGTACTGTACATCACCCTCCCCTTGCTAAAATCGAAGGTTTTAACTTGAACGCCATTGCTCGGGGAACCGAGAGTCCCTCGGCTTTTAAAACGAGCTGCCCTGGATCCTGTTAGCGGTTAAAGCTGAAGTGAAATTTCTGTGAATTATCGGCACCCGGCTCCCAAGGGCTGTTCATGTCTTAATCCAACACACGGGAGGTTTGTGACTAGCTAATCACAAGACTCTTGCTTTTCCTGTTACCATATTGTCTGGTGTTCTGATAGCGGCGTAGCTGTTTGTCAGTATCGCCTTACTTTGGATTTCTACTGCCACTGCATTGTTCGTTGGTGTTTTTTCTACCTCATTGCCCACACGCTATAAAAAGCAACCTCCTGTGAGAATTAAGTAGACTGGAGGCCTCTTGAGCTATAGCTCTGCTGTAAGAGATAATTACTTGGGTTTTAATGTTGAAATCCCGGAAAATAAATTGAACTTGACTCCCACTGCTTAGAGGTTTGGCAAGTTTGGTAAATGCTTATTTCAACCTAAAAGATCTCAAATGAATGACTTCTTTTAAGTATTTCAGGACTGTAACTGTTTATGGAAGTGTCTGATTTTCTCCTTCAGTGTTAATTAGGGTTATTGGTTTCTATGTGTTCTGTAAAGTTGCTTATTTAAGGAGCTTTAAAACTTTTAATACCCTGTAAAGCAGAATAAAAGGCATCTTAAGAGCAAATTAAAATGCAGCTGAGGTGTCTCTTTTGGACTGAGCTCATAGCACAGTTCATAGTGCCTAGTTTGGGGGTATCCAGGCTTAATGAATATACAGGTCAATGTGCAGAGATCTGGAAAGCACACTTGCTGATCCAGTAGAGACATTCAGAGCTCATCTGGAAAAAGAAAACCTTTTCTCTCCGGGAGCAGGGTTGAACTCTCATCTGCTAGTATAACAGAGCTCTGTGTCAGACATCCTGTAGATTTGGACTAAGCAAAGCGTTTAGTTTGCGGTCATCATACTGCAGAGGATTCATAAATCTGAGGCCAAGTCTGTGTTTTCAGTTCTGCGTCTTTTTTTTCCAGGTGTATTTTATGAAAGACACATCTATTAGACAATGAAGATCGCCAGTTAGAACTTCAGTGAGAGACTAGGATGATTTTTTACAAATAAAACGGGAAGCACGGCCTTCTTGGTATGATACAGATCCTCATGCTGAGACAATTACTTTTGTAATGAGAAAAATGTCACCCCTTAGTCATCGGGAGTAAGAGAAAGGTTTAACTTGGAGCTTTTAATTTTTAATTGGTATGCTATGAAGTAGTTCAATATCCCTGGTATCCACATGATCATCACGTTTGGTGATGTAAACCAAATATTAGAACAGCTGGCCATGTCAGCAAAGCAAAAGCATTGCTGTGTGTGCAAACTGTCACTTATTGTGACCCTCTTTTGTGTGTTTGTTTTACATAATAGTCTCTGTGGACTTACCATCTTGTTCAGGTGTTACTTTAATAGAAGGCGCCTTGTTTTTCCAGTCTTCCCAACTGAATTTCTAGTGCTGAAATGCATCTGTAAGTGTCTCTTGTAGTTTATTTTTGGTCAGAACATTTGTTTAAATCCAGCTGCCCTCTGTAGTCAAGTTTTGGGATGGATCACAGTGCATCTGCAGTTTCTTCATGGCAGAGGAGAGTCATGCATGGCACAATATTGACTGACCATTTTGAGAGCACAGTTACTTTGCTGCTTGATAGCCGCTCCTTGACGTGTTTAACTGTTTTGTAATAAAGGCCACTACTGAGTCTTGTGTAAAATAAACTGCAGGGAAGGAGCTGCCAGTGAAGATAATTCAAGCTGTCACACACTGCACTGTCAGTGGAAGGGATAGCAATGAAGAGTATAGCCTGATATATTCTTTGACACATGCAGCAATATTTTTTTGCTGCACTGTACCTTTTAACATGGTTTGTAAAGAAATTTGAAGCCTTGTTTTGGGCTATGTTGTGTAAACAGTCTAGCTGTTACAAGCTCTTTTTTGACAGTTAGCTGTAGTTTTGTGGTTGGTAAACCATGCTGAAAATGAGGGCTTTGTTTACTGTTGATAGTTTAACATAGTAGAAGTAAAGTTTGAAAGTGTTTGCTGGTCCATGCTATGCTTGGCCTTGTGTCTTGAGACAGTATTGACAATATTTAGTTTGCTAGTTTTATTTGGAAAAACATGACTTAGAATAACATGCATTGGTGTCATTGAAAGTGAGCGTGGAAATGAAGAGGATCTACATGTAGAATGATGAATGGCAGAGATGTCTTTACATTTAGGGTTGTAGGTGTCTGTAACAAAGTATCCAGTTATTCTGCTGAAGCAGATTCCATGGCAATCCATAAGGCTCTTTGGATTAGTAGCATACTATAAACCAAAAAAGCCAGTTGGGCCTCTAAACGGTAGAAGACAGACTTGCTAGTAGTTATTGAAAGTGTCCCTTGATGTTCTACTTTATTTCCCACATTGTGTTTTAGAACAGATGACTGAATGAAAGTCCTAAAGTGAGAAATCTGCCTTAGTGGTGATGTATTTTTTTTTCTTGTTGCAAGGGTCATTTTTCACAATAAACCCATCACACATCCTTTAAGTTGGAAAGATGCTCTGAGTGCCAGTGGTTTGATTGGCTTTAGGATGTGTGAACATGAGGCTGATACAAGTTGTGAAAATGAAGTAGAACATGAAACGGATATTTCCACAACACTTCTATGCAGTAAGGTAACAGTCAGGAGATAATCCCATGTCTGTTTACGCAGTCCACAGCTCCTGTTAGAAAAGTTGTTTTTATATTAAATATGCTCTTCAGCATCTGCACACCCTTGGCTGCTGGGAAACAATGTGTGGTTTAATTATGTGATAGAGAAGACAGGACTTCGGGCAAAGAAAAAGCTCATCCTTCTGAGTTCTGACATAATAGTGGTTTAGGATTCATTTCTTTGTATTTGTTTTTTTTTTCATTGTCTAGTGCTTTAATGTCCTGAGTGATTAATGTGTATAACCAATGTGTTTTAAAGTCCTCCTCCTCTCCTTTGGACTCAGGTGTATAAATCAAAAGAACCTTAAATTCTTGCCTGCGTGCTTCAGGTCAGAACTGTTCAATATTTGACCATTCCCACCTTCCATGGTGAGAAGTGGCCTGTGTAAAGGATTAGTTTGCAGGGTGTTTCAGTGAAAATCTGCACATTAAAGCATAACTATTACCAAATTAAACTGCAAAAAACAACTTTCCTGCTTTAGTACTAGAATTCCAATGCTGAACACCTCCCACTCATGTTAAGGTAATTTAACCTTTGTTGCAGATGAAGGCTATAGTAAAATTTTCATGAAAAAACATGGCATTTTCCAAACCCATGGCTGATAAGATCTGTTCTGCTAATGTGTTGCACTCCTGCACTGTGATCAGGATAGCGGCAGGAGCCAGTCGACTTCACTGCAGTTGACTTTGTGTTCACATCTTGAACATGGAGCATGAAAAGCATGGAAACTGTCTTTAATGCTTAGTGCATCTAGGTATTGGGTATTTGGGGTTTTTAACATGTAGAGTGGAAGAGGTGACATGGTTGCATTTCCTTTTAATCGGTTCTACAGTATCTAGGTTCCCGTGTACACACTTATGGTATTGTGGTTTGCTTTACTGCTCTTTCTCTTACAGCTATCGTTGAGTACATGGAATAAGGCAGTTTAGTTTGCACCATCTGATGCAAGTCAGTCATTCTCTGCTCTTGTGTTGGAAGGCCAGCCTTACAGAATGCCTTTTCCTGCAGGTGGATTTGAAAGTTGGAACGGTTGCTTGCTGGAAAATATTTTGCATGTGCCAGCATGTTGTATCCTTTTTAACTTATTTTAGGAAATATTTGGCAACTAGCTGTTCTACAGTAACAGTATTGTGCAAGTGTGATGCTTGTAGATTTGCTTTCAAAACAGAAATGGGGTGTGAGGCAATGTTTTTTTTTTCACTTGTTAACCAAGTGGTATTTAACTTCCTTATTTTAATTACTTTTTTGGCTGATGGTTTTTTTGCAGTGCTTTACATTCATACTCCTTTATGCAAGCCTGTATTTTACTTCATTTTCTTTAACCCAGGGGGACAACAGCTGCATCACACATATGAAGTTTGAACTCACTACCTTTCAGTTCATGATCCAGAATCCGAGCCACTATTGCACACTGCCAGTGACTTTGAACTTGCTTTAGGTTTCTGGAGATTGATGCAGTTTAGCAAGGCTCAGTGAAAGGCAGTTCCTACCTGTCCAAGACAATGGATGAGCTGTATGACACATAAACCAGGAATGACCTGATTTGCTGTTTTTGTAATCGCAAATGTGAAAACCTTGGTTTAAATGACAAAACCGAATGGTTCGTAGCCTTTTTAGTATAGGCTATACTTTTATGTACTAGGACAGCCAGATGTGATTGTTGTCCAGCGTTAGACTGGTGACCTGTCCAGGAGGAGAGCAGCCATGTGCTCGGTCCTGCCTCGGGCTGCCCTTGATCTGAATGGGTTTCATTGTATTAGCCAAGTTCCATTTGCTGAACAAATAGCCAACTAGCTTGTTGACTGTGAAGTGAAATATGGCTTGTTTAATAAAAATGACAAGTTGCAAGCTACAGCTAATGCTATGATTAGCAGAGGTGTGTTAATGGCTGCTGTGTATATTGCTACAGTTTCCATGGAGACGAGTTGCTGACAAGAACTGATACCTTTGCTGTGGTGAGAGAGCTCTGTGCAGCACTAACCTTTTACAGAAATGAGATTGGGCCTATTCACGCTTCGAATGAGCTCGACCGAGCCTCGTTATGCGTCATCCACTCTGAGTGGTCTTTTGTATAAAAGTGCAGATCTTGTGTGAAGACCATGAAAAAAGTACTTGATGTGGCAGGGGTGCCTTCACTCCCCAGTAGCTAAGTGGTCTATGTTTTTTGCACCTCTGGTTTTACATTTTTAATTGAAACATTTTAATCAGCTACTAATTAAAAGGTGTGCCTAAATTGCGTAACTCTCGGTGGCTGCTGTTGGAAAACAGCAGTGTGCTTTTCCTCCTCCCGTAAATTTTGTGGCAGCTGCTAATGGCCAGTTTGCAGTCTGGTGTTATCTGGGCCACAATGCTGCACGGTGGCATTGAGAGTGCAGTCCCTGGAGGAACCACCTGCAGCAGCTCTGTCTCTCTTGTTGGAAGGGGATGGCACCTGGAGCTGAGCAGTCCTTCAAATGACTTAATGCTACTGGGTTCATCCGGGCCTTTGTAGAGACTGCGCTTTTCCTAGACTTGATTTTTGTAGTTGAATGTTAAGTGGACAATCTGATCAAATCAAGTAAGCTGTTGGGAGAATATGTCCCAAAAAGAAAAACAGGAGGTTTTACATGTACTGCAGTATTTCATGGAGACAAGCATTTAAAAAGTAGGTTCCTGCTCGAAGCCAATTCTGCAGTGCATTCAAGTTTTAATTCCCTTTGTGCTAGTCAGAGCATGCTAGAATAAAAATCATAATGACAGATGAGTTTGTTGCCTCTGGCAGAAGGCTGTCAGGTTTTTCTTTCTTCCGTTCCAGCCCTTTAGACCATTGAAACCGTATCCCCTTCTCAGACATGGTGCTTTGATTCATCTTAACATCTACTCTGCAAAACGGAGCGTTCAAGAAGCCACAATGAAATAAAAGAGTGTTTTACGGCACTGCAACATTGCCTGACACAGCATCACAAATATACAATACACGGCTCGTGATAAACATTTTATCCTGGATTTGGGAAAGGCTGGACGATTATGAAGACCGTAATTAAAATTTGAGCACGGAACAATTTGTCACTCTATGCATCTAGTTTGAAAGTTGCTCTTCACAGGGCTGTGAACTGAAACACCGGTCTCCAGTTTTTCACACTGTTCCTTGTATTACTTCTCTACCGATGGAGTGACTCAAGCTGTGCCAGCTGTTTCTTCTGTTTCATCATCACAAGGTTTAATGGAAGGTTGTGCTATCCTTTCATCTTGCTATGATTTTCCAGCGTATTTCAATTACAACAATTGAAAGTAGTTGTAATAAAGATGTTCTAGCCCTGTGTCACTCTTAAGGAAAAGCATATTGGCAATCTACATCAAATCAAAATAATGAACAGCTTAAGACCTAGCCAAAGGGCTTTTTAAAAATATGGTTACAACATGTCTAAATTGAAAGAAATCATATCCTCAACACCTACCAATTATGCTACAGCAGTCTTTTGCAGTGGGATGCCAGAATGTAATTTTCTGGGTATGATTTTAATACCAGCTTCTCTGGAGTAGTGTTTGTACCAAGCACAGGAGTTTGTAATAAGTATCAAGACTTGTATTTAGGTAGACATCTTTGACTACCTTTGTTAGTATGTGCAGATCTATTTGAACACAAGTTAAAGACATGGGTTTTTGATAGTAGATGATTGATGATCCAAGGATCTTATTCAGGTGTTTGAGAGAAGCAGAGTTTTGGCTTCACCAACATGGCAGGGTAGCTTGTTCTACGCTCTCAATCCCCTTTGCCTTAAGATGTGTCTCCTGTTCTTGGTTTTAAAGGCACCTCCACATAGACGTCTGCTGGGTTGACTGACGATACCTCGGAGGGTTTCAAACACTTGTATCAGATCCCCTTGCACTCTTCTGTTCAACAGTAAAGGATATTCCCTTAATCTCCAAAGCAGCAATATCTTTTCTATTAAATGATTTACAAAATTGTACACTATTCTAATGTTGAAATATTAAAACACTTGATGTCATTCTAAATATTTGTACAAGTACAGTTATGCTGTAAACAAATGTCCTCAAATAAGTATCATAACATGTCTATTACTGCAAAGATTTTCTTAAGTGGCAAGGATGTTGTTTTTATAGTCAGCTTTTATTTTTTCTTAGTTGTCTTTTAGAGTCCTGTGTAGACTTAAGAGTGCAGGTTGATCTATGTGTATGTGTATAGAGCAGTTACTAATGCCCATTTTCCAGTAAGATTAACCCTTTGTGTGGCTGCGTGATCATTGCCTGGCTTTCTACACAGAATGCGTCCCTCAACTCTTTTGAATTCTAAACTCCCACCATTATGCTTCAGCACTGAAAGGGTAATGAGTTGGACACTCTGCGTACGTACATATAGTCTGATTTATCTAGCTAATCTCTGTTCGCCACCAGTCCGCTTTTCCTTCTGCTTCTGTGCTTCTGCTTTCTCCAGTGACGGAAGTGGTTGTGACCCAGTTTGTCCAGCCTGTAGTCACAGTGGGGGGGGGGGCTTCCATCAGCTGGCCTGGCTGTACTTCCTGGGAGATTGACATTGACCTTTATTAACAAATTTTGGGGAAAGTTTTCTTTCGAACACATTTTTCTTTAGGAGCCTTTTTCCTTCGAACTACATGAATATCCCTGCTGTACAGCCAGCTGGTTATATTTTACACGTACTCTGTGTAGTAAACTGCAGTGCATTTGAAAATCGGAAAGTCAGATCCTTGAGTGTATTCAAAGAAGCTCAATAGGGAGGGAGGTAGAAGAAAGTCAATCGTATATAAAGACAGAAGCCACAATGTGTAATTGTTTCTGTGTTATCTTTAGAAGCTTTTTTGGCAGTGGTTTTCTCAACCCATCTTGACAATATGCTCACGTGCTTATGAGGCCTGCACGTGCTCTGGTTTAAAGTCTTACTGCAGGACAGCTGTTCACAGATGAGTTCTGGTTGTGCTGGGCTTTAGGGTGGTTGGTGCAGTTTACCTTCTCATGCAGAGCTGCATGTTCTTGAATGTGGCAGGTCCCATGTGCTCTAATTGATGTTGGATCTCTTTGCACTGTCCTTGTACTTGCCTATCTGTTGACAGGCAGCAGGGCTGCCCTGAAGGGCAGTGCTTTGTAAATAGGATAGAGGCTGCACTGCCCCCACCCCGTGATTTCTATGCTTTGTTGGTTTTGCTTTGGCAGACTACATTATAGCAGATTACTTTCCTAATGTGTCCCAAAGTGCTGTCGGTATTTAATGTGCCAAAATGTTATTGTAGTAAATTGGTTAAAGTTGTGCTGTTTTTTTCTTTCCACAATTATTATACAATTTGAGTTGTAGGCTGACCTCTATTTCTCTTTTTATCCTATGTGTTGTTCAGTGGCATCATTAATGAACTTTCAGCTTATTTTTTGATGTTCTAAAACACATTTTAGTGGTGCTCTTACGGTGCACTGCTTTGTGACCTGATTTCAGCTGTCAGGCTATTCTAGGAATGGTCAAAAAGCAGTTCAGGTCCTTATTCTTAAGCTGTATAGTGTCATTTGCTGAATCTTCAGTGTTTGCAGTTAATGATATTCTGGAAATCTTTATTTGCACATGCATGAATCCTAGCATAAAATTCCAAGTCCAATGTGAAGTATGTTAACTTTGAAGTTGTTTTGACCACTCTGGGTTTCTTAAGCTGACTTTATGATTTGGCTAAATGAGACTTTAAAATCAGATTTGCCTCAGGGCATTTTTATACTCAACTAAAACCTTCTGACCAATTTGTTTTTCTGTGGGGTCAAGAAGCAGTAGTTTGGTAAACGTTTCAGCCTCTGCCTGGATTGTGGAGAGTTGGGTCTGGATCAGAGAGCAGGTCTGTTTTCAGACGACATCTCCAGAGCCATTGTTCAACTTCACCGTTTTGGCCTTGTGAGCAGCCCCCACCCCTCAGAGTTTCTCCTGTGTGGTATGGATCTGACATGACCATACATGCAGCGAGCGGTTATTTGTGAAATGCCGTTGTTTCAGGCGAGCTGATCTAGTGTGATATGTTGAAGTTGAAGAAATTACTGCTTGTATTGAATTGTGAGCCACAACCTTCCTCTAAAGATCGCAACAAAAATTGCCGTCCGCTATACATAAATGACGAAATTTAGAAAGAGGACCTAAAGAAACATTCCCTTAATTAAATATGTACGAAATATGTATCTTATATGGCGAGAATTACTACTTACTCTCTTTTCAAGAACGCTACATGCATGGTTATCTAAATACTGTCTCTCCTCTCGGCTTTTTACAGAACAGATCTTTCAGAACATCAAGCAGGAGTACAACCGCTACCAGAGGAGACGTCAGCTGGAAGTCGCTTTCAACCAGAGCGAGGGCTGCAGCTCCAGTGATGGGCCGTCCCACGCCACGGTCCTCCCCGCACCCAGCTCGCCCCCAGGTTAGACATTCACTGGCTTAATACTTGGGACCCGTTTCATCCGGGCCACCCTGGTGGCGACTCGAAGGTTTGCCAAGAGTCAGATGTTTTTTCTGAAGTCCTCAAGGCCTGTTTGTGCAGATTTTAATCAGCTGCTACGCCTTTTCATCCCAGTGCCTTGCACAGCTGTCAAAACTGAAGGTGCGCAGTTTCAGGAGAGATTTTATTAGCCAGTTCTTGATAAGCGTATTCATTTGTTTTCAGGTGTCAGGTGCCTTATTTCAGTCTGAAACAAGGCCAGTGAAGCTGTTATTAAGGTTTAGAATTTGGCTAAGCCCTGGGCTTGGACATGTGCTGGGTGTCGAATCCAGTTTAGAGTTTCCATGCACTCAGTATGCTACTGCAGTCTGACACTGGTGATTTTTAATATCTGAAATGTATTTTTGCTTAGTCCAGTGATTGTTCTCGGTGAGTAAAAGTAGCACTTTTTAAATTACCCTTTGCACAAAAAACATTTTTATGCTTAGTTTTATTTCAAAGGCAGCATGGATAGTGCATATTTTGAACTAGAGGCTATTTTTAACAGACTGTAATGGGTACTAGGAATAAGCATTGTGCTCCCCTGCTTGTATAGTTCTCGCAGTGCCATGAGAAAGTAATAAATTACATTTGGAGATCCCAGTGATTGTTACTGGAAATGGCTGCATTAAACTGTTTTTCACCTGAGTGCAATGTTATACATTTTTTTGGCCAAAATATTAGGAACCCATTTATGATGCCAATTAGTACTGTATCCCAAAAACTATGTGAAGTGGAGTGACCAACAAATTTCAGTCTCCAGTATGCAAAGCTGTACACAAACACCTGGTAGTGTGTTCACTGTTTTTATCACTGTGAGCCTACCGGACAAGAACCTGTATGTTAGACAGGTGAGAGCAATCTCAGCATTTAGGGTCTTGGAGCACAGAGATTAGGGCTGGAACACCACTTGGTGGGCCTGCCTCTCTGGGTTCTGTTTGGGAACACTGTGTAGGTCAGCAGGTTTTGTTTGGAAGAAAACCTGTTGAAAAGCCTTGTTGCCTTTCTTCTTTTGTTCCAGACAGTGGGTTTACAGCTGATTTTGCTTGCGCTTGTAGGAGCATTACAGAACATTTGAAAACAAGAGGAGACTGCATTATTCTCTATCCTCTCCGTTTACTGGTAGCTTATTGATCAGATGACTTCATCCAGCAGTGTCTTGAAGGAACCCATCAACAACATGGCTGAGTAGCTTATTCCAGACTCCCGCAAATATCTATATAACCAGTGTGTAAAAAATATTCTGTTCTCCTGTTTAAATGCACTTGCCCATAGCTTCCAGTCTGTTCACTGGTTTGTATTTCACTGTGGATTCTGAAGAAGCCTGGTAGATTGACTTTGTTTAAATTGTCAGTTGTTCAAGACTAAAAAGATTTGATCATACATTTTCAGACTAAAAGGAATGCCCTACTCCTGTTTTCTTCTCTGAATTGCACAATTGATATAAATGCTGCTAGTTAAGTTAAGTGCTAGTAATCAAGGCATGCTCTGTTAATATTCTACAATGCGTTAGTAAAACCTGATGTAGAATCCTGTGCAGTTTTGTTTACCACGTTATAGAAACTATATTGTTGCTCTGTAATCAATCCAGAGAAGAGCAACCAGATACATTTTGGTCTCAAAGGAATGATACATTAAAAACTAAACCTCTTAGTCTTGAACAGCAAGGGTTAAGCAGAGCCCTGATTCAAGTATTGCATAATCTCCATGACAACTCTCAACTCACTTCATTTAAAACTGAGGAGGAAGCTCTTTGCACAAAGGGTTGTAGGAGTATAGAACAAGGTGCCTTTGCATGGTTTTGAAGCCAATGAGAGGTCTTCTTTCAAGAGAATTGGAGGAAATTTAAAAAAGGCCTAAACGTGGATATGTAAAGGAATATTCCTTTATGAATGTTATCTCAAAATGAATGATAATGGTCATGTGAAAGCATTTCCTGAGTTTATCATCCAGTGTAAATTGGTACTGCATTTACCGTGCTGGACTTTATCATCACTTGAGATTGCACTAGTTCTCAAAACCAGTGGCAGACTTCAAATTACTGGATAATGTATAGTAAGAGGTTCTCTTAATCCTTAGTTTTTGTGAATTATAATCGTATTAATTTGGTTGAATTGAGATAATTTGCCTGGTGTCAGGTATTCGCTTGGCTTATCTTTTTATATCTATTGTCCTTGAATGATGCAGAGTATCTGGAAAATGTCCCTTGGTAAATCCCAGCTGGCAAGTGGTCCAGAGCTGCTTGTTGCAGCTTTTGGCTAGGGATCTGATGGAACGATGTCCTGTCTGCACAGGTGCCTCCTCAGTAAAGAAGGACCAGCCCTCATTCACACTGCGACAGGTCAGCTTCCTCTGCGAACGCCTTCTCAAAGACCATGAGGAGAAGATTCGTGAAGAGTACGAACAGATCTTAAACTCCAAACTTGCAGGTAAGGCATGGGATCAAACTTAGAGCAGTTGCTGTATTTAGATGTTTTTTATCTAGCATAAAAGGTGAATACTTGCTATAAAGTTAACACAGCCGTTCTGTCTGGCACATTTGAACTGTACAATTTATATAATACTTCTCAGCAGGCAGTTAAGATAATTTCTCTGCAATTAGTGATGCCTGCTCTTGAAAATCAGATTTGTATGGTGGCAGGAATTTAGTGTTTTACTGCTTCTAGCTGTGCATTTTAAATGTATGATGTCCTTTTTTTGACACTTCAGGAAGTGGATTGCACAAAATGGATGCATGTACTTACACTGCAGTAATGCATAATGTTTCTTTATTTTTAGAACAATATGAATCTTTTGTGAAATTTACACAAGATCAGATAATGCGGCGATATGGGGCAAGGCCAGCAAGTTGTAAGTATATACAGTGTTAGAAATGATGTGCTTCATATTGTTTATATCTTTGAATGTCAGATGTGTTTTAGCTCCTTTAAGAAAAATTACTGCCAACTGTATTAGTTTTAGACCTTTTCTATTTTTTAAATTTTGCCTTGTTTCTGCTTTCTCACATCTGTCTTGACAGTCTGTATCTGCTGTGGCTGGGCTCTGAACACAAAACACTGTGGTTGATGGTACCTTAGGCATGATGTATAGAAAAGGGCAGTAATAAACCAGCCCTCCTACTCATCAGTGACGTGATGTGATTTTCTATATTATCTATATATGGTATCTTCTATTTCTCCTTTATCTGAGCATCCTGTTGGTATTACGTTGGTGTTTCCTGGGTGGTAGTGTTAGGTGTGGCTGATCAGTGTAGTGCAGGCAGTTGCTGTGTCTTCAGCTGGTTGTGAACCAGGATCCACAGGTGACTGAGCTGGGGTTGGGTGGGGTAGCATTGCCTTCAGACAGTGACCTCTGGCCCTTGCTGGGGAGGGTGGGTGACTAGTTGCCTCTCCCATTGGATCTTAGGGGCTCACAGTGTCAAATTACAGGGCAGTGTGTTAAGGGAATGTTTCTTTAGGTCCTCTTTTTCTGTGCTGTAAAGAGGTTGTAAGGGTATACCAGGCTTAAGTGTTGGTTTCAAAATAAAATGATATAAAACAGAAAATACAAACATTTCAGTTTTTAAAAAGCAGTGTGATCTGCTTTTATCTTTTCTTCCAGATCTGTGTGATCTGTTCTAGAAACCAGTGCAGATCTTTAATTTTCTGTTTCATGCTTCTCTTAACAGTTCATTTCAAGATTTAATATAAAACATTGGATATTCCTTAACTTGTTGGATTGTCATTTCATTTATTTTCTTTTGCAGATGTCTCTTGAAGAACTCTGTCAATCAGTAGGTACCAGCTTTCACCTCAAGATGGCTGCTGTACTTTTTTTAAAATTTCTTTTTACGTTTTTCCAAACTGTTTGGTGCCATGGTTTATCCACGTTTTAATCCCTGGAAGAATTACTTCACAACTTTTTTTTTTCTGCCGGCCCACATTAAGAAAAAGGAAATCGTTCCTGATTTACTCTTTGATTTTTTTTTGTACAATTCCCCAACGCTGAAGCTCTGCTCCTGTGACTGTTCTGTATTACCCGTCAAACTTCTCCATGGTTTTTGCTGCAGCAGCTAAGAAAACCCTGCCTTTTTTTGTACGTGGTCCTTGAAACGTGGATTTTTTTTTCAAATAAACTTCTGCGATAGTCACTTTTTATGTAGATAATTCATTTTTGGATTCTGTATTTTAGTGCACTACAGTTGTTTGTACAGTTTTCTTTTCACTGTCCCAGGATGCAGAATACTATATATCAAGACAATTGAAGTTCTTCAACTGAATGATTGTTTTAATGCTGTAGAATACCTAACTGAACTCTATGGAATAAGCATACCAGGGTTTAGTGCTTGCTATAGGTAAAAACTGATCCATGACCATTAGGCCCACCTGTTTTTCTGAAGCCACTCCAGGAACAGTCAGCACGTTATGCATATGGAGTGTTTTACTTGTTACCATTAACTGCAGAATATCAGTGGCAAAGTAAGACTGTTGATTGTCTTGAACTTGCATATAAACCCTTTAATACCATGCTATATACTGTACAAGAAAACCAAAAATGAGTAAAACCGGCATGATTTTAAAGCATTGTCCATTGTACAGGGGTACTGCAGGTTGAATGGGCTGTTATTAAAGGGACAATTTGAATGTACCCACTAGGAGTGTGTGATGAAACTGCATGACTTGGCAAGGTGGAAATGACTGGCTCTAGAAAAACTCATTTGTACAGGTTTTTTTTTTAAGCTTCTCGCAGGGAATCGTGTAATTATGACAACGAAACTTGACAGACCTAAATATAAAACAGCTGTGAACCCAGTCGTCTGGATGTTTGTATAGTTTTTTTGTTACTTTGATTTTCTTTACATTTTACATATTAATTGAATGTCATTTCTACTTAGATATAGGTTAGAATGTATCAGCACAGATCAATTAAAAAAAAAAGCACAGCCTGCTTTTTTTTTGGAAGAGTACATGCCAGCAGCATGAGTTTTCCTTAAGCAGTGGGTCATAGCCTCACTGGTTTAGAGAAAGTGGTTGGACTTCATCATAATGTTGAATGTATGCAAGAAACTAACTTGTACACTTCAATTAAAACATTATGAGCTGTTTTATATCTGAGCCAGCATTGGAGGAACGTTTCAAGTTAAGATAAAAAAAGCCCTAGTTAAGGATAACTAAAAGAGACAGGTTATGAGATATTTGCCACAGAGCAAGGAACTGTTTGAGGACCACATTGTCATAGCAATGCCTTCTGTCTGAATGATGCAGTATTTTTCTTTTTTTTTTACTTAACTGACTTGTTTGAATTGTCTCTGTATGTATATATACTTTAAAGCATATGTAAGTGGAGGAAAGTTGTCATTTTGTAGGACTGCCATTGCATTTTTTGTAAAGCAGTTTCTTCGATTGACAAAAGTGATACATGCTTACCAATGAATTGTTTTAGAGGACACCTTACCAAAAAAAAAAAAACAGCAACATTTTCTCTTTGTACAGATCTTTCTTTTATTGTGTAGTGTTAACAGGATTAGTTGAGAAGAAATAAATTGATTGAAAACAAAAGCTTGTCGTCTCTTTTCCTAAGGTTGGGTGTACACTTGGCAGGTACTGCTGAAACTGATGACTGTTGGGCAAAAGGCCTACAGTCTGACAGGGAGCAGAATTACTCAGACCGTCCAAATCCTGATATTGATCACTGGTGGTGTACAGCAGGCATCGAGAAAGACTTCATCCTAGGATTGAGCTGCAATTGTGAGCATCAAGTAGGAAAACGTGCCACAAAGTCATTTTCTTGCTTGAAGAAATGGAATTTAAGCATTAAAATTACCAGCTAAGAATGCTTATTGGGAGCAATGTTTTCCAGTTTTGGATCTCAGATTGTAAAGGGTACAGTAAATGTGCTCCTAAAGTCAGATTCTGATTTTTTTTAATCTTGCCCAGCTGTATTGCATTGTGGGGTCTTTTGTCAGTTGATGTCAGGTATGTAAAAAATTGCCAGAGACTAGTGCTTTGTAAGAAAGGGTCTGCAGTGCAAGGGCAGTACCTAAAGGTGTGTTACTTGGGAAGGTGGGCAGGGGTGTTTGGGTAGCTTGGATGTAAATGAGATGAGCATTTGGTCTATACCAGCAAACTGGGCATGAGATGGGAATGGAACACCAGTCCATCGCTGGGCAGAGCAACACAGATGCAGAGACGCACATATGCATTGACACCAGGACCAATTTTCCCAGAAGCCAATTAACTTATGTTTTAGGATTGTGGGAGGAAGCCCATGTAAACATGGGGAGAACATACAAGCTCCATGCAGACAGCAGCCCAGGAACTGAACCTAGGGCCCCAGCATTGTGAAGCAGCAATACTAAACACTGTACTATGGTGCTGGGATAGGCTCTGTCTCCCCGTGACTCTAAATTGGGAGAAGCAGTTAGAAAATGGATGGTGTGTTCTCGTCTTTGCACGCTTAATTGGGAGTACAGTAGATGTTTGGATGCTGCACATTAGTGGTGGTGGAGGGGAGTCCCCATTACCTGTAAAGCGCTTTGAGTGGAGTGTCCAGAAAAGCGCTATATAAGTGTAAGCAATTATTAATTATTATTATTATACAGTTACTCCCCCTGGTGGTTAAAACGACGAGAAAATTGTGCGCAAAAATGCACATTTTATTTTGACTGGAGCGTCCCTCGGCTTGAGACGAGAATAATACTTCTCAGTACGTCTTTATTCTCTTTAAATTGTGGTACATCCTCCGGTTTTAGTCTCTTATCTGCCTTCGCCAGAGAATTGTATGTTAGAGATTTTTGTGGACGCAGTCTGGAACGCCCGGAACATCTCTAAGGTTAATATGACAGCTATTATATGGAAGACGCCTTCCGCACAACACGGCTTGCAGCAAAACAAAATAAAAAAATACGATTAACTGAAGAATACAGCTCCAAGGTCTTGGGTTCAATTCCAGTCTGGGTGCCGTCTGTGTGGAGTCTATGTTCTCTGTGGTGACGCGGTTTTTCACCAACTTGTGCTTTCGTCAACATAACACAATCCGAATACGTTTTCTGTTGACTTATTCTCGTCTCTACCTTGTGTCTTCTCGCATGCGTGTATGTACCCTGCGATGGACTGGTGTCCTGTCCCCAGTGTATCCTGCCCTGCGCCCACTCCGGTATCGGACTAAGCGAGTATTGGAAATGGACGGTTACACGGGTAGTTAGCTTCCGCTTCACAAGTACTTTGGAAGTAAAACATCCCACCAGTGACGTAAACACTCCAGGTGCGTCTCTTCCTTGATGTGCAGGCGGGCCAGGTGAGGGCGTTCCTTCGGTCAAAACCGCTGAAAGAGCAGCGTGTAGACCTCTTTTGAGGTCGGACTGCCGCCCTAGACGAATCTGTTGAAACGCGAAGGCTTTTCCATTTAGTTTTCGGATTGAACGCGGTTCGCCCTGCCTCAGGAATAACAAGAATGTTTTCAGTATGATTTTGGACTTTTCGATGAAGATGCATTAACCCGCCTGGTAGTTTCTAAAGTGCCCTTACATTTTCTTATGTACTTTTAATTGATGATCGTTTTTAAGTTGGGTACGTCCTGCCTGTATTAAATACTGGCATTTCTTGTGTAAGATACTGGGACAAGACCAGAGTTACCGGAACTCCTGTGCGTTTAATGCAACTTGCGAGCTCATGAAAGCTGTTTGTTTCTCAGCAGGGAGGAAGCACAGTACAGGAAAAAGCAGGCTAACCCTGTCATTAACGTAAACAGCAGAGGGGAAAAAAAGGCGCTCCAAGTCTTTTGTTCCATTACTGGAATCCGGTCTCCAGCAACAAGGATGAGTAGAAAAATGGACGTGGATGAAGTTTAAAATTGGAATAATCCAGCCCACTCATCTATCAGATCGACGCGCTTTAACTTTTTCGAGGAGACGTCAGACTTGCGTTTGAACAAATTAGGGTTTCAAAGTTTTGTTTGTTTTTAGTAGTTTTTTCCCCCACTAACGGTAAGTGTCCGGGTCTCTTCTTTTCAGTTTATCGCATCTGAATTTACACTAAGTGGCTACAACGCAAAAATGTTCAAGCATGCCGGTCGGGTTGTTTAGCTTCTTGATGTGCTTGGGATCTGATCCGCAAGATCAGTTTGAGACCGGTAGTGTAGTGGCACTTAAAAACTTCCCCAATTTCGCCTGTGCGGTGTTTTCCTGTAACTTTTGTTGTTGTGATTTTTAGGCGTCTTCCTGTTTTAAACGTGGGAGTTTTTTTTTTTATCCTTTCAACAGTGTATACTATTTTACCCACGAGTACTTCTCAGGGATCGAGATCATTTTTAGTACTTTAACGTTTTACTAACATTGTCGAAGAAGACGAAAAGATGTGTGTGTATATATATAACAAAGATAAGATAGATTTATATAACAAAGTCTCAAGTGAAAGCAAAACTTCCCACCCCTGGGCAGAAACAATTATCTTATGTTGATAAAATATAAAATTTCCGTTGAAGCCATAAACTATGTATTTCAAAGTTCATATCTCTAATAATAAGAACCTAGAATTTAATATATATCTTATCTTCGTGTATAAAAAAATATTTTAAACGAGAACAAGTAATACAGGGAAAACAGCAAGTGAATCTATATTTCTGTCCGATAACCACGTTGTTGTATTTCTCAGAAGACATTTCGAATGATAATATACGTTTCTGTTTTTACCATCAGAGTTTTCTAAAGGTAAAACAGAAGGCTGAACGATGTTAATCAATTTCTGTTAGAAAAGTGATATGTTCGAGCATATGCTCGGAAGTAAAAAAAATGGTTTAAGTACAATGCGCGGCCTTCAAAAAACAATTATGGTTACATTATGGGGGTGTAGTTAAACATCAAATGAATGTTGACCTTGTCAAATATATTCCTTCGCACATTTTTGAACAGTCAACCTAAAGCAGTGGTCTCCTTCTCTTCGTCCTAGAGAGCCACAGGCCTTCAGGACTGGTTGATATCTCTAAGCAATAGCTACTGTATGCATCCGCTGAGCTTTGACCGATGAAAACCAGTTCCTGCCTTTTTTAAGTAGCTGAGCAGTGAGCCTGCTCCTCCCGTTCTGTGGCTTCGAGCCAACTGGTGAAACCGGTCGGAGTTGTACACAAATCACCGCGCTGTACCAACAAACTACCTTGTTTGTTGAATTTCGATACGCAGTCGCCCGCGGAACCATGGCCGCCGAAGAAGATAACCCGTTTAACGGGGAGGGCGAGGCGGAGGAGACGGTGGAGGAGACCTCCGAGGGGTGTGGCTGGTGCGAGAGGCTGCAGCGCTCTGTGGCCAAATGGATGCTTCCGGAGCACGCCAGGGACATCTACCTGGAAAGAGCCAACTGCTGCCCCCCTCCCATCTTCATCATACTGATCAGTATCGGCGAGGTGGGTCCTGTTGACTACGTTCCAGCTAATTGCCTGTTGGGCTTTAAGGGACTTGTGGAAACCCATTAAAAATACTTCTTCGTTGCGACGTTTACAGACCTTCTAAGAATTATCGTTGGTCATATCTGAAATCTTTTCTGTCAAACTTCACAGGCCTTAAGTGGTCTTTATATCAGTGTACCCAGAGCAAATGGAAAAGTACCTTAACTATACTCTATTATTTTTAGGTACCTTGTTTGTCCTGGATTCTAAATATTCATTAACAGCACAGTGTTCAATATCTCCAGTATTGAAGAGCTGATCCTTCAGGTTTTCCAGATGGAGCTCGGATTTGGTTCTGGCCTCTGGTGTTATGAATTCTCTTTTATGAATGAGTTTCTATACATCCTGGCATTTTGTTTCCCTTTTTAATAATTTCTCTACATTATTGTGTGGAAAACTGCATTGCGTCTACATAGATCTCCTAATCCTTGTCGTCATTACCAATTCAAAGGCTTTTACTTTCTGAACAGCATCCAAGTCTTGAATTCCTTGCTTTTGAAACTCTGGAACACATTCTTGGAGTTCTTTAGCTCCATGATTGACAATATCCTCCATCACATTCTCTCTACAATGCACGGTACTCCATAGTAATCCACTTCCTCTCTGCAGGTCTAGTTTTGCTGGTTCCCCTCTCTTTAACCTCTCTCTACTTGACACTGCAGGTGTAAATTAATTAGTAGTGTGTATGAAATCCACCTCCTGCCTATTAGATCCCATTCCCACTGTTGCATTTCAGTCCTGTTTTTCTCCTCTCTGCCCTGTTTTCCTCAACATAATAACCTCTTTGAACCCCCTCCACTCTGGTTTCAGACAAATATACAGCACGGAAACTGACCTGGTTAAAGTCACTAACAATCTTCTTATGGCTTCTGATTCTGGTTCTATTTCTCTTCTTATTCTTCTTGACCTCAGTGTTGCTTTTGACACTGACAGCCACTATCTTACTTTCTTGTCTTCCGACTGTGTTTGGAGTTTCTGATCCAGCTCTTAAACGGTTCAGATCTTACCTCACTGATTGCAGTTACTTTATCTGTCTTGGCAGTTTTAGCTCTGAAAGTGGGCTCGTTAAGTCTGGTGTTCCTCAGGGCTCCATACTGGGCCCCCTGTTATTCAGCATTTACATGCTTCCACTTGGTCAGATTTTAAGAAAACAAGGTCTAAATGATCATTTCTATGCTGGTGATACTCAAATCTACGCCCATACTAAACCTGACAGTGTAGTGGCTGTGTCTGCTCTCTCTAATTGTATCTTTAACATAAAAACATGGATGACTCACAATTTCCTTCATTTAATTTGTGACTGAAGCCCTGCTTCTCAGAATCCCCCCCCCCCCAGGTATGTAAAGCCAATCCAGTAACTATATCTGTGGGTGGTTCTTTACTTGAGTTTCAATCTAAATTGAAGAACTTGGGGGGTAGTATTTGACCCAGGCTTGATGTTTAGCCCACATGTGCAACATATCGTAAAAACATCATTCTTCCACCTCAGAAATATTGCCAGACTATATCCTATGTTGTTAACTGTTGCTGAAAAGCTGGTCAACACTTTTTCTCTCAGATTGATTTCTGTAATGACCAAATTGCTGGGGTATCTAAATCAATACTGAGCAAAGTTCAGTATGTCTAGAATTCGTCAGCCAGAATCCTGACCAGGTCTAGCGCAAGTGATCACTCCTGAGTCTTTGCAATGGCTTTCTGTCAGGTTTTGTGTCAATTTAAAAATCCTCATGCTCACCTCAGTCCCTGTCTGAGCTACTATCGTTTTACTCCCCACCTCCCATCCTTCGCTCTTCTAATTCTCCTATCTGTCACCAGGCCCGTCTGTGTGTGACAGGGCCTTCTCCTGTTATACCCCAAAGCTCTGGAACTCTGCCCCTAAGGATATCAGTTAGTCACCTTTTCTAAACTCTTTGAAACTAGACTCAAAACCTTCTTCTTAAGAATGGCTTTTATTTAACTGATTCTCTGTCTGCCCTTTTGCTTTCATACTGTATTCGAAACCTTCACGGTAACTGTTAAATTCTGCTACCTTGTCCCACTCTGTATCTTTTTTTTCTTTAAAGCTCTTTGAGAAGCCACTTTTAAAGGTGCTAAATTTAAAAATAATGTTAAGGATTATTATAAACTGATCTCCCCCCTCTGCGTTTCACATGACCCTTTACTCCTCGGCTGCGTTGGTTTGCTCTTCCATGCCTGCTCCTTCTGTGCAAACCTCAGGCCCGTGGTTCAGTCAGACCTGAGATGCTCTCTCTGCCTGTCTTCACAGTTGGCCGTCTTCATCTACTATGCTGTGTGGAAGCCCCAGAAGCAGTGGATCACTCTGGACAAGGGCATCCTGAACAGCCCCCTGACGTACCGTCCTGATAAGAGAGAAGAGGCCTGGCGCTTCATCTCATACATGTTTGTGCATGCTGGGTAGGGTCGGCAGTGCCCGTCGTGTCTTTGTCTTCTCCTGTGTCACAGCAGCAGGGCCGGATTTTGGTGTTCATAGGCCCTAGGGACATTGGGTAAATGCCAACTGAATAACGTCGATTTGACATGATACACTATTCTCGTGTCGAGAGACCATCGCTTCTATACTTCTAGTTTCTAGAACAGCTGCTAGATAGTGTATGATTATTGGTTTGGAGCACCTAGAGCCGATCACAAGCATGTTATTTCAGTTCATTTGCGTAAGTTTCCCTCCTTCAAAGGCCCTAGGCACTGTGCCTAATGGGAAATCCGGCACTGAACAGCAGGTACATGCACAGGAGATATTGCATATTGGTTAATATTGTAGCCTCACAGTGCTGGGGCCCTGGATATAATCCAGATCTGGGGTGCTACAGTATCTACGTGGAGTTTGTTTCCTCTATTTACATGGGTTTCCTCCCATAGTCCAAAGACATACTGCTAGGTTTATTTGGCTTCTGACAAAACTGACCCTGGTGTGACTGTGTGTGTGTGTTTGTGTCTGTGTGTGCCCTGTAATGGACTGGCGTCCTGTCCAGGGTGTACTCTGCCTTGTGCCTGTTCATTGCTGAGATAGGCTGTGGGTCCCTAATTCTAGCGACCTTGCATTGGGGGGGGGAAAAAGCTATGAAAATATCTATGGATATTGTTTGCCTCTTTGTACTGGAGCGCAGAGCCCAGACTACATTCTGTTGGTATCGTCTGTTGTCAAACCAGCACTTTACACAGTCAGATTTTACAAGTTAGTATCTTTAATTTAAAAGGAAAGTGTTGTTAGCAACAGCATGTAGCATAAATAACATATCCAGATCATTATGCTGCAATAAGTTATTTATAACAGATGTGATGGATTGGTATTATCGAAGCTGCCTCAGGTTAATTTGGTTATGTAGCTTACTCGATTTCCCAGACACAGAGTATATTATTGAATGAAAATGCCCAACTCTGGCGAATATAAATTATGGTATCATACATGATCAACTTTTGTGAATTTGTAGAGGCTGCAAGAGAATCACATTGTGAATTCTTTTAATTGGAACACATATGGCCTTTTTTATATAAAAAGGTCTCAAGTGGGGACAGTTTCTTGTGCCTTAGTTTAATTTTCATTGTCTTGCACCTTGTTCAAAGGTGACATGCGGGAGTTATGTTGTACGAAGATAAGCAGTGTAACCAGTAACGGTGCATATGAGCTTAACTAGTGAGGGATAATAGAAGTAGGCATTCTGCATTTACTTCATGTTTGCAAAAAATGGTGTACAGTTTTGGCAAGAGACTCAGACTTGTCCTGGTTTTCTGCGAGCTAATGGCCTTTTGTGTGCCAGTGAGGTGGGGTGCTTGTTCATTAGCCGATAATACAGATTGTGTTTGTCCTGCAAAGAGCCACACCAGGACTAGCCCAGGCTAACCAGTACGCCGCCTGGGAGACTTCATGACAAAGAAATCGAACGTGGTGTCCAGAGAAGGCAGGAAGCATTGTTTTCCTTTCCGCAGCGACTTTGCTCTCGGAATGCAGGGACAGTACGTCTTTCCTGTTGCGTGTGGTGCCACAGGGCTGGTTTCTGGGGCAGGGTGGGAGAAAGATGGATAAAGTGCTGCTCCCGGTGTCCCCAAAGTGAGCTCGCTCGCTCGAAACAACAGCACATCCTGGTATGAGAGGAAGGGCGCTCTCTCTGCAGGCTTTCTTATTTTAATCCTCCAGAATGGAGCCCCACGTGACAGCAACAAACCTATACACGCAGGATAGTGGTACTATAAAGGACAAGTAGTGGTTATTGGTAATTTCAATTGAAGGTATTGATCTAATTTGCCCTTTAAAGTGCACTACAGGTCTAAGAGATGGAAAACACCCCTTTTCTTCAAATATTTCCATCTGTTTGAAGATCTTTGACTTCAAATGGAAGTCCCCTTCTGCCACAAGACTGGGCAATAAAGAACAGGCAGTTCTGAACTTGCATTTTGAAAAGTTTGGTTTTGGAAACCAAATAGGCACGTATACTAATTTATATTTCGGTAATTGCAGCCTCCTATACTATTCATATCTTAGCTCACATGAGCTCATTTTGTCATATAAGTAGACTATATGTTGCAATAAAAGGAATATGTGTCATTCATGGATTAAAGAGACTGTAGAAGCAGACAACCATTTAATGGAATAAATAGCAGAAGTTATTTTAGACAGCGCTTCACGGCCGTAAGTAGTTCCCATGTATTTTTAACTAGCTTATGGGAGTTGCACATTTGCTGTGGCTGAGTTGTCGGAACCCGGGACACGCCTTTGTAAACTCCTGGTGTTGAATGGCAGTGTGCCGATCGCTGGCCCCACAGTGTGGTTTCCTCATTGCAGGGTGGAGCACATCTTGGGCAACCTGATCCTGCAGCTGCTGCTGGGGATCCCGCTGGAGCTGGTGCACAAGGGGATCGAAGTGGGAACCGTCTACCTGTCCGGAGTCCTTGCAGGTCAGGACCCCCTGCCCCGGGCTTGGAAACAAAAAAAAAACAAAAACAAACAAAAGTCATGCACAGAGCAACTCCCCCCGAGTGAGGATGACCGCACCAGATGTTCCGCCTCTCGCGAGGCAGTGAAATACCGCTCCAATCACTTGACACACGATTAAGCCGGGAAGAAAGATAGCACCTCAAAAACGAATGCATAAAAAATGTCTAACAGTGGTAAAGCTCATTTTATTTTCATTCAAGACAGTGGAGTCTTAGTTTCTCTCCTCTTCTGAGTTTACAGTATCTAGAGTGACTCAAATTTGCAATAAAATCAGCAGAGGTATCGGGTTTGTAGCATTTTTATGACTCCATCATTATATGACCCTACAGACTGTGAAAAGTTCAACATATACTATGTTTTAAAATTATGCCAAAATTTAGCTGGGGGTGGGGGACTAGAGTGGGTTCACAGTGAAAGAAAGGCCTCAGTTAGTTGGTTGGAAGCAGTTTTTTTTACCACACTGGAGAAGGAGGAGGTGTGGCGACTTGGTCAGAGTAATGAGACACGAACAGCTGGCCGCAGTTCGAACCGGGATCCAGCTGTAACTACAGCACTGCTTCCTCTAACTGGATCTCTAGAGCAAACCCCCGACCCCCTGAAAAGTATTAAATTCGCCTCAGTGGTTTGGTAATTTGCCCTGAGGCTTTGAGAGGTGGGTTAACTTCCTGCTCTCAGGTTGATCCTAAATTTCTCGTTTTTAAACTTTTCTCATTTTTGTGTGTATGTGTGAAGTGTTTTGTAGCGCGTGCCTCAGTGGATGTAAGTACTGGAAACCTGCAGCATCTGCAGACGGGTTTTCTGGTGATTTATCAAGTGTATGATCTCTGAAGCCAAATTTAATTTTCAGTGGTGGGTCTTTAATTAAACATCCAAAGTTGAAGCAAAGCTGATCCTATGAATTAATCTGTTTCTTAGGAGAAAGCTCCCAAGAGCAGCAGAGTCAGCCCAGGAAAGTCTTTAAACCTGCCTTGGGTGGGTTTTCTCTAGTACGTTAAAGAATCCCTTTTTCTATGATGGCGTGCTTTGAAAGTGAGTCACAAAGTGATAATCATCTTCAGAAAGTGATCACAGGCTGGTGCCTGTGACCCTCTGGCCCTCTTTTTCTACACTGTACACAGAGGGACTAAGACTGTGCCTAAGACTGCTGACCATTCTCGCCCTGATTTCTGTTTGTTTCTATATCCAAATAATATATTATATTGTCGTGTGAGGATTTCCGAAGTTTGGATTAGTGTAAATATGGGTGCCCTTTATATCATTATATCATGCACTGTTTGTGTAGTATTGAATCGGATTGTTATTGGTAACATCAGGGCAAATTTGTGTCCCTTGGCAAATAAACTTGGATATTGAATTATCTTCCTCTCCCCCCCTTTCCTCAGGCTCACTGGCCAGCTCCATTTTCGACCCCCTGCACGCTCTGGTCGGTGCATCAGGAGGTGTGTACGCACTCATCGGGGGGTATTTCATGAACGCCATGGTGGTAAGTGTATTTCTGAACGTCCAGGTGCAGTACTGGAAGAAAGAGACTACTCCCGTCAAGATGCGCTCGGTCTTGTGCCCTCTGGTCCTGGTATTGACAGGTCCAGATGTGATTCCAGTCCAGGCTATCACACTGTCCAGCTGTGGAGCAAATCCTGCCCCCTTGATGGTGCACATTTGGGTTGGGCGAGTTTAAAATGGATCCAGGATTTGACACATAGCACCGATCCATGAGCCTTGATGAAAGCCTCTGTGTGAGTTTTTCTCTCCCGTGTGGCGTTAGTCTGCAAATTGACAAAAGGCTCTGATAGGTCAGCCTGATCCGTATGCTCCTGAAGTGTCTCATAAAATAATTTAAGATTACCGAATGACTGTTTTTCCCAGCCTGCAATTTTTCTGTTCACGTTAGACTATAGAAAAAGTTAGTTCAAGTGGGTGTCAGCTTGCGTAGGCTGCAAAGGAACAAGTAAAGGTTTATTCCATGCTGAAAAGAGAAGCAAACGAACACAAGGTTTTAGCTGTGGAGCCTTGCCACCTGAAGACGGGGCACAGGGCACAGGGCACAGGGCACAAGGAGACACTGCAGTCCCCCTTACACACACAGTAACAAGTTAGAGACATTACTTAACCTAACAAGCGTGCCTTTAATCAATGAGGTGTGAGGCAGCCGGCCCATGTGAAAATGGGGAGAACATAATCTTAATGGTTAATCTTTATAATAATATTTTCTGGGAAATGCACAGCTATGCAGTTGAGGTTTAGGAAGAAAAAACAATAGACTAATGAAAATGACCCAATTAATATACTGTATGAGGAAGGTTTTACATGTCTGTTTATCTTGTATGTTCTTGTGTAAAGAATGTGACTGTATATCACAAGGACTGCTTTGTGAGCTTAAACTTTGTCTGCTTCAATTCCTCAACAAACACATTAATGCATGCATTCCCCCAGAAGCATTGCTTTGATTGTATGATAATGCACAATTTGTCAAACGGTCATGTAAGATCACAGGATGAGTTTCTTCTCCATCATCCTGTTGTCCGCGCACTTATTTTTAAAATTATATTAGCACAGATTCATGAATCAGTGTACATCTATAATGAGAGGTTTAACTACCGTTTGCAGTGTATTGATTTTTGTTTGCCGTTGTTTGGCTGGGGTGTAACATGAGCTAAGGTTAGGCAGGATCTTGAGCTGCTGAAATCTCATGAGACTGGAGTGCGGCGACACTGCTGGTTCATATGGCTTTATGATTGTTTTTAAGCAATAAACAGCGAACACCCATGCCTTTTAATCTGCACAGTGTGAACACAGCAGTTGTCTTAAGAGCAATGTGCATTATATGTGTGGACTACCTCACTTAGGACCAGAATGTAAGAAGTGTCAATGAAAATGAATTCTTTGCTTTGATTCTGGCCTTTCTTACGTTCTTGCTAATAAATGTGAATCTTTTCTCTCTTTCTGCTTCAGAATTTCAAAGAGATGATTCCATTACTGGGTGCATTCCGAATAGTAGCAATTTTACTAATAGGTAAGCTTACATTATTTCTTTCTTTATATAGAGCAATAATCTCCGTTTTCCATTCGGCTTTTATTAGGACTGCTGTTTTGAATTTGGCAATAAATCCCTGCAGTCTTTGTAAGTATCCGTGAGCTGGAAGAATTCTTGTGAAAAAGGAATAATTCACACAGGGAAAAATTAGTTTACACTTAATTCATTTATTATTCAAATTGGTTGCCAGTTAATATCCATAAACATTAATTCTTCTATTCTTAAGACAGAAACATTGAACTAATGAGAAGCCATTTATTTTTTATTTTGATGCATTATTATAAAGGTATCCTTCCCACAAGTAGAATAGGTCATGAGGTTTTCTCAGAATTGCACAGTTCTAATGGCGCCCAGTGTATACTCTCGGGCCATGGGTTTCAACCAGTGTCTTAGGCATACCTCCCCGAGATGCAGACCATACAAACGCTAGATCTGCTGTGGCATATGGCCGAGGCTCTGAGGAAGGGGGTCGAGTGATTTTACTATAATAGGGTCCTTATGAGCCCTGTTGCACTCTCGCCCTCTGTAGAACACGGAAATCCTTGTGGTGCTCGATCTCGGCATGGCACCACTGTAGTCCCTTGCTTCCAGGCTCCCTCTCCAGGTGTGCTATAAGACTGGGGGGCTCACTCTCAGTCCCTCCATAAAGGAACTTGCTCGGAGTCCAGGCTGAGCTCCATGGTGCACGCCTGGGAGGTGTCACTAGGCGAGCACTGTCAGGGGTTCGGTCAGGGAGCTCGGAGCAGAAACGGAGACCCCTTCGACTTCCCAGCTGCCTGCCAGCTCTCCTGTAAGGTGCTGTGGGGATCGCTGGGTGAGAGACTCCCATGGGGGGGAGGGGGTAGCTCAGTCCCCCCCAAAAATGAAAGAAATACTGGTCTCCCAACCAGGGGTGCTTGAATGCACTTGATAATGCAGCAGTCCGGTTTTAGTTTGCCTTCCAGGGGATTCTCATGAAGTCTGTGTTGATTTGGGAAGATTTCTCGTCCTGATAACCATCATCTGCAGAACGAAAACCCTTTGGCAGCAAAGAGTTTTTTTTCTCCTGGTCTAAGACCATTACACGTTTGCATGATTTTGCTTCCACAGCATGTACTGTGCAGCTGAATTGTCAGCTTTATAATATAATGAATACCATATTATCTCCTTAAAATTGAGAATTCTCTGTCTGACACTACAAGCAGAAACTGACCAGTCAGCCTTAAGATCTAGATCTAGAAAGGCGAATGTGTTGTTGTAAATGTTCAGCTAGAATTACTGATCCTACGGTACATAGAAATAATTGTGCTAACCTGAAGCAGTGAAACCAGCCTGTCTGAACACTGGGTTCTAGGAGAAAGTGTTTTACTTGTTGGCTCATGTTCTTGTAGTCGCAATCCATACTCATAAGTACGTTTTATCTGATAATCCACAGTTGTCAATGCAAATGTCAAATGGAGGACAATAGTTTTTTTCTGGTGTTTGATGATACATTTTCATTTCCAGTTGGGACGGATGTTGGATTTGCTCTTTACAGAAGGTTTATAAGTCACGAAGTCGGTTATGCAGTAAGTACACTCTTCTCTCACTGTTTTTTTGCTGCATTTAACTAGCAGCAAATTTAGTGTAATTTGAATAATCAAATTCTAGATAATGTACCATGAAGTAAAGGCATGAAAAAACTGATAATAAACAAATTAATGTTAAATGACACATCTATGTAGTATATACTGGTATGTATGTCCTTCAAAGGAGATAGGAGTTCCAGCAGACGGGTAGATGTTTTCTAAACTGTTCTCGGCTTTGAGCAGTTTCACTAAAAGGTTCATGGCGTGCAGTGTCTGTGCCTTGTGGGCTCAGGTGGTTAGAATGACAGCCATTACAAGAGCTCACTGAGAGAGAACCTTCTTCAGTCTGTCCCAGACTCCCCAGAGAAAGCTGTGAAGCTCAGTGCAGTCGTGCCGAAAGCATGTGGTTAAAGAGTCATGCAGGAATTGTTAATTCACTGCAGGTCTTGTGCTTGTTTGCTGGCGGCATGAATTCTGGAGGAGCATGTTTGTACGTGAAGCAACAAAACTCCACATAAATGCCTCCTAATTACTTTTAACCACAGCAACTTGGCTGGCTAGGTAGTTAGATCCTGCGTAATTGTTCAGTGTGTGAAATGCATGTCTGATCCTCCTACTGCATGGCAGAAACTAAGTAGGCCTTTGGGGATTTTGGTGTCTTATCTGTCTTTGGAAACTTTGCTGTATTCACGTTTTGGCAGTGGGGTTGCCTGTGAGGGATCTACTTTTTTTCTCCCCCCTCTTGAGATAAAATGTAAATTGTCCATTCCTTTCTTCTGCCTTCTCCCTCGAAATCTCTCTGGCTATTGCGCTGCATTGCGGAAAAGTGTATTTAAGTAACCGCCTAACTCTCAAACCATGCAAAGAGAAGCTTCCCTTTTCTGTCGCTCAGGGGAATGGAGAAATGTGTAGGAATAAAAACAGACTCATTGAACTCAAGGGTCTGGGCTCAAGCTTGTAGTTTATTTTAAATTTCAGTGCAGAACTTCAGAAACTCTTCTGCATTTTTTTTTCCCTCGACTTGGATCTTTAAACCTCTGCAGTTCTTAAAGTCAGTCCAGCTTGGCTGGAAAATGACTTTAGTGACTAATTGCACCTGACATCAATAAAAAGTAACTGAAAAAAGACAAAACAGTGAAAACCACATGTGCGCACGGTTACTGAAGTTTAAAGGAAATGCCTGAAGAGTACCTGAATAGAGGATAAAGTCCCCTTTATTTTTACTAGGAAGCTGTATGGAGTGCAAGAGCCTATTAAGTACTTTTTAGGCTGGATGAATGGAAGTCAGTCATTAATTTTCACACTGTTGTCTTTCAGGTCTCCTTTGTGGCTCATATAGCTGGGGGAATGGCAGGCATGACTGTGGGATTCGTGTTCTTCAGCAACTACAACCAGAAACTCCTCAAGGACCCCAAGTTCTGGGTGTGCATTGTGGGATACTTCGCCTTCATCCTCTTTGCCGTGATGTTCAACATTTTCTTATCCCCAGCCTGACGGGAGGCAGGGGGCGAGCTGGTGTTTCGTTCAAAAGTGGACTCGGGACAATCTTTTAAATTCTGATCGTTGAATCCCCCTACTGCCACTCGAATACGGCCGAGCGGACTGCTCGATGATGGATCGAGATCAGCGTTTTTCTGACCGGAAATTTAAGCACCACAACTTGACCTGTGATCTAAAAGAGAATAAAAAAATTATTTTTTACAGTACACAGTTTGGCTCAGTTTTTTTTTTTTCCTCTTGCAAGAATAATGGGCCGTTTCGGCCATGAGGTGTTGTTTGCAATTCTAGTTTTTAATGTTTTTTTTTCTAAAAATGTAATCTTTCAACCTCGCCAGACATTTGGCATTATGGATTAGTATAGATTGTCTTTGCAACCAGATAGAAACTTGCATTTCCCGAGAACCTCTGTAGACTTCTTGACCCACAGGCCACAGAACACTATTCCAGTATTCCACACTGATTCCATCGCTTAACACTGTTAGAATTGCCATTTAGAATTGTGTTTTTCCTTGTGCCCATACAAAGGTGTAATTTCTTAATTCAATTTGGATTCTTTTTCAAGGTCTCTAAGGAGCTTAAGCCCTCAGCCTCTTCCTAGTATCCAAGGTGGTGATGAAATGGGGTCGTAATTTAATTCTCATCCTGAGAGCGACCTTGAAGTCTAATATAATGTCTCCTTTCTGTACACAACAGCCGGGTGTGCTAATAAATGTCAGCCCCAGATGTGCAGAGCTGATTTATTCACACTGAGCGAGTGTTTGCTTCCAAACCAACTTGCAGTTCTTGCAGAGAGTTCAATTTGCAGAGAGTAAAATCATCACTGAACCATGGATCAAAGTTTCAAACATAATTGAAAAACTGCAGGAACTACAGGGTGTCTGTCCTGCCAGGATGATCCCATGTAGGGACTATTTAGCTGTCCAAGAGCACCTGAGGGACGTGTATGCTGTGCTTGAAAATGTAGCCACTAAAGGTGCAGAAATATAATTGTTCTGCCACACTTCACTGCTTTTTGAATTGCAATACCGATGGCATGCACTTTATATGGTGATGATTTTTTTTGGCACTTCCTTGAGCTTCATTTGTGATGTGATGTTATCCAGTCATGACCACTTTAAGTCCTGACTAATCAATTAGAGGCAATCCTACCATTGTATAATAAAGAAAGCAAAGATATTTTTTTCATAATGTGTATAGTGTGCCAAACTAGGTGATCAGGAGAACGTTAATTAGGGTTACACCTGGAATAACTCCTGCAGCTTTGCAATTCGAATCTGTAGATTTGATTAACCACAGCAATGACAAATGGATGCCCCGCAACTTTTTTTGTTTAAAGGCTTAGGTTTCATTTTGAATCCAGACAGTAGATGGCAGCAGCTACCAGCATTGTGAATAGCAGATTTTTCTTCCTCATCATCTGTAAATTGCTTCAGCAAATCACAATTTTTTTCAGGTCTCTGGCTGTTGGTGGTTCAGTGGTTACCTGTAAAACCAGCTAAACTGGGGCTCTCCGGGGTTTTGGTGGATTAGTCCTGTAGTAGTTTATTCATGTACTAAAAACGCCGGGTACTGTGTTCGCCATCCTGTTTTTTAATTTTCCAAACTTGACTGGTGGTTTTGGGCCTTACTGTTGTGTCTGCTGGAGTTCTCTTTGTTTTGAGGTTTGACTGGGGAGCTGTGCCAGCGTGTGGGCTGCAGAACCGCAGTCCGAAGGTGACTTCCACACCGAACAGCAGAGCAAAGGAACAAAAACGTTTTGGCTGTGTGGGGGACAGGGATGTGAGAGCAGGTGGAGTGGTCCTTCATGAAGGATTATTTTGAATTCAGATGTTCAAAAGTATTCTTAACATAAGCTCCCAGTAAGTTGAGAAAATTTATTTTAAATTAGGATCACACGTGGACTTGGCAACTCTTTATGATCGACGAATTTCTTTTTAAAATATTCCCATTTACAAATTTCATCCTTTTCCTGTGGACTTCATCTCCCAGATTTCCATTTCTTTGGACAGTTTCGCCTGTCATGTCCAGTTCTCTCATTCTTTATGCTTTCTTCTGATCCAACCCTTTACTTTAGATTCCTGTTTCCTTTCTCATTCTCCCTCACTCTGAAGGAAGAAGCTTCACAGCTGAAACTGGATAATTTGTTCTATTTTTCAGCATGGAATTTACCTCTAATTGGTCTCTTCACATTTCTGCAGTTGCTGTAACAGAGCATGTTACATGGGTGCAGGTGGTCCCCAGCTTAAAATTATTTTTGTTTATAAACAATGAATGATTTTCATTGACAGGTAACACTCAGTACAAGACCAAAGGGACGCAATGCTCTTTATGGGCACAGCTGAAGTGCTTCAGAAATATTTGTGAGCAACTCTCTTCTGTTCATCTCCATTTTATAAACTTTTCTCTCCAAGCTTTAAAAGGGCATTGTGCATGTACCAGGAATCAATTAAAACAATTTTAGAAACACCTCAGCAATGAATCATGTTTTTTTAGTAGAGTTAGGATGCTTATTTATATCCGGTACCCCTGTGCAAAAGAATATGAGACTTTTGATTTTCTAAGTGATGTTTTTCCATTCTACCCCAATTTGTATTTGGGTTAAATGCTCTGGTTCTGAACAAATTTGGAAGATTCAAGTATTGGTGTAAAACCCTGTCAAAAGAAAGTGAAAATCCCCCAGTTTACTGGGTTGTCCTGTTGTAGTTCTGCCTGCGAGTGATTAAACTATGCCTCATGCATCATTGTCTGCCTCAGATTTTGTGTGATGCCTAAGGCCAAGCTACCATGTCTGGTGGTTTGTGCCTGCCATCTTTTGTGCTTAGCATTTTGCCTCAATCGGTTGCAGTACATCTTACATTTACCTGTTGTAGCACAGCAGGCCACTACAGAATCCAAACCGTTTTGACTGTTAAATGCAATTTGGAATAGATACCTCTGACAGATGCCCAGTGCCAGACCTGAAATGGCAGCTGTGCTTATCCCTGGATGACATTTTGCTCCGGCAGCCCTTGCTTTTAATTAGCTGACAGCTTTTATTGGACATGATTGATTCTGGCACTGCGGCATTTCAGTGGCTTTCAGTGTGAAGCTTTCCACTGCTTTAAGCTGAACCATATTGGCAGGACATTTTTTTTTAGATTCACACTTTGGCAAGGAGACGTGAAAGCTTTTAAGGGCCTGAGTGTTGTAAACTTTCTTTATCCTGAAATAAGTGGTATTGTTTGTGATTATGTATTATAGTACTTTATTAGTATGCTATTATTTGCACTGGCTGGCCCTGTGCCAAGCAGACACAAAAGAATGGTGTGTGTGGAGGACACCAGGACATCCACAGGATCTTTGATCCATTAAACAGTCTTGATCAGCTGTATTTAAACTTCCTAGTCCCCGATCTAAAAATAGACAGCTGATCTGCTGTAGAAGGAAAGGTTGAATCAGGCAACAGTAATTCAACCCAGATGGGAGTGAGGTGGCATAATACAGCAATGACATTTTCCACTTCTTGATTCTCTTATTTGGTATTTATTTTATAATGAAAATTATACAGGTCTGTGATTTGTGTTTACTTTCTGGCTGGCTCTGTTAAGCTCTCTGAAATGTTAAATAATGGATTGTTACAAGAAGCAACTTGCAGCAAGTGTGTTAAGAGCATGCAGTTGCCACAAATTATTGGACTAAAGCATTAATTTTCATCCTCTCACAATACTTGGAACCATGTCAAGGAACTGTAAAACATGTAAAATGTAGAATTAGAAGTCTTCATTATATGATTCTGCTCCCTAGTACTTTGGTGATGCGAACTAATGCAATTATTTTCATAATAAAACATTGATTGTTTAATAATGTATATAAAGTTAGTGTTTGTTGTTTCTGAAATATTTCTCTTCAATCCACATCTATCCATGTGGCTGCATGGTGGTACAGTGGTTAGCATTGATGCCTCGCAGTGCTGGGGCCCTGGGTTCAATTCAGGACCTGGAGTACTGTCTGCGTGGAATTTGTATGCTCTTCCTGTGTTTGTGTAGGTTTGTGTCCTGGTGTGAATGTGTTCGTGTCTGTGTGTGCTTGTGATGGACTGGTGTCCCACCCATGGTGTATCCTGACTCGTGCCTGTTGCTTGCCAGAATAGGATCTGGCTCCCCCACAACCTTGAACTGGAGGATAGCTGTTAGAAAGTGGGTCCATCTGGTAACGGAAGGCTGCTTATTCAGGCTAAAGCTCATGGTAGCCCAGCACCTATCCCAGAAGTTTCAGGTTCCAGAAAGGCACACCAGACCACATTTTCTTCCACATTTTTGGAAGGCAGGGGTGAAACAGAAGAGCCAGGAAAACACTGATTACAGGCAGAACTTGCAAACTCTACACAGATGAACTCCAAGTCCAGATCAAGAGCTGAGAGACAGCAGGACCAACAACCACACCTCTGTGCTGCCAAGTTTCCTGGTTGCTTGTCCTGTATTCTGCCAGGATTCTTGTTTTTTTTTACCTTATTTCTTGTAGAGGGGGTGTAGAAATGTTCTTAAAACGCTGATATCGCATTATAATGGTCCCCACTACATATCATTGCACATTCACCTCTATTTCCTTATATAATGTACTCATGGCTATCTTATACAAAAACAGAACCCATATTCATTTACAGTCAAGTGAATTTATCAAGTTATTTCTCTGATGGCAAACTGACCAAGATGTCAATTCCATGGTAACTTTGCATCTGTCCCACCCCCACCCCCACCCCCAATTTCATGTGGGAACCTAATTAACCAAATAATGACAGTTATCTCTATTTGACACAATAGGTGTTCTGTCTGTAGTGGGAGGTTTACAAACACATTGCCCTCTGGGATAGCTGTATTTTAAATGTGGCCAAGGTGAACTCTGTTCTTAAAAATTGTCTTGAGGCATTATAGTAAGTGTGAACTGTGCTCTATAGCAAAACAACTAAGTGCACAAAATGGAATCCAGTTAGATGCCCCATTCTAGACCAGAGCTCCCTTTGCTGAAATTCAACTGCATTGGTACAATATACAAGCTGCATGCATTGATTTCTAGTAAATGGAACAAACAGCACTGCTGCTGGGAGGAATAATTTAATTACATTCGGCAGGATCCATCTGACTATGAAATCGGACATGACCGATTGATCAAAGCACAGGGCAAAACATATTGATCACCAAAGTATCCTTTGACAAACTCAGACCCGCCCAGGAAGCATCACAAAACTACATATATAGCCTACCTAGAAATTTATAAGCAATGTTGGAAGTCTCCAATCATGATCTTCTAATGAATTGTATGAGAAATAGAAAATAAACCACGTGATTTTTTTTCAATCGCGGTGTTCTTTGAGTTTCTTACAAAGTGTTAATGGATTATCAAACAGTTTTGAACTTATTTTATTATTTCTGCTCCTCTAGCATCAATTGAATGCCCCCCTCACCCCAAAACCATACCCACTCCTATCAGTGGTAACCCCCTGTGAGTCTCCCAAAGACCAGTGTCCAGGAGGAGACTTCTTAACAGAAGGTGTTGAATGCTTAGAAATCCCATGACAAACTTCCTTTCGAATTGGTGACTCTTTTTAAGCTTTGCACCCGTGGGTTCTCACACTGCCATTTCTGGACCTGAGCAATGATAAAACTAGGGGCTGCAAGTCTGAAACCCATCAAAATCACTGAGGTGAGAAGAGATTGAAATAAATACCCTGCCTGATTTTCACAAGATAATACCCATAGTGCATGTCTCAAACCTTCTGGAAATAAAGATGGTCTAGAACGTGTAGATCTTGTATTTTGAGGTATTGAGGCATCTTGATGTAATGTAGATGTAGATAGCTTAACATAAACAAAGGGCCATTAATTGATTTAAAGAAGGATGCCTTTCCTGCCTCATTTTGATTTGCCTCAGACCACACACACTTGCCTCAGATAGAAGACCTTATATCTTCAGCAGAATGAGACAAACCGGTATGGATATGCTTTATAAAAGAGGCCACTACAAGCTGTGTCATAGCTCACTTTACACTTTTTCTTAAATGCCTGGTTTTTACATTACAGTTTAACCCTCGGCAGCAGCGGTACCGATTGGTACAGCTGACTTGACCGAGGGAACTGGGATGAAGACTAAGATCATGTTCAAGGGCACAACAGCAGTGTCACCATGGGAACTGGTCTACTACCCCAGTCACTGCTTTAAGTGATGTCAAAAATGCTTTCCTTCACCGAAACGCCACAGTCAGTCTACAGAGCTTGTTTCTAGGAATCCGTTACGCCGGATTTGTTTTTTTTTTCATTGTCTCCTGCTGTTTATTCTATAGCAGTCATGTGCCAAACTGTTTAGATGGATCTTGGCAATTGAGTGTGTGTGATTGATTATATACCATCAATTTACTATATAGAAGTATTGATATGTGAGCCAGGGAAACTGCCTGCCTGGCTCAGCAACCATTGCCCTCTTGATCCTGCAGACGCAGAGTTCCAAAAGGTTCAGGTGGAAAAAAAAAGGGGGGGGCAATCTCGATAGAACACCATCAGACCAAAAACGATGATGTGATGTGAACATTTTGGCACCCGTGCTGCATGGCCCATGGGGATTTTATTCACCGGCGCCCACTGCACATCGCTGGAAGGTAACTGGCACTGACTCGCGGATTGATTTTCTGGGGGTAACTATAAGTTCTGTACAGTCGTCGGGCCGCTTATTTTGGTTGAAACCACAAGTAGCTTCTGAAAATCGTGGGTTGGTGAAGGTAGCTTTGAAAATGTGACAGAGGGATATTGACATCGTGGACTGTTCTGAGGAAAATGTGTCTTAGTTTATATTTTATCTCACAAATGAATGGTAAGTTATTTTTGTTGCATGTGTTGCTTTATAGCTGTCGGCTTTGAGGAATTGCTGCGGGCGTCTAAAGACGTAAATCTCTCTGGTCTTAAGGTAAAGATCATTTTGTAGTTTATTGATAGGTGAATTACAAGGTATCCTCCTGAACGCAAGCTTGCAAACTCTTTCTGGTGCATTAACGTTTGTGCATTTGGTGTGCAATTCGGGGCAAGCGGAGAATAGACTTTCACAGTCTGCAGAACCATGAACCTGTTCCAAGCACTGTATGTATCTTTCTTTGGTATTGCAGCATGCAAAAGCTCAGTATCCTTTTTAAATGAGACAGGAGTGTACAAGAAAATAATACAAAATAAAAAAACAGTAGTGTAATTTTTAAACTAAAAGCCCTGTTGAATTGATCTAAAGAACAATAGCTAATGATGTGACATGCCTGCTCCATTCTGATTTGGCTCAAGTCACACTATGTAATGACAAGTGCTTTTTATGATGAGCAGAATGAGACAGAAGCTGGATTGTTGGGATTTACAAGATCCTGCCATGGGAAATCTAAAATGTGTATTGCAAATGATAAAATATCCAACTGTGATTCTCTTAATTTTCCATGTACATTTAACTTCAACTTTCATACCCAATTTAGACTATTTAAAATGTCTTTAAATCAACTATTAAAATATTGCAATAGTGTATTCATTTTTTTAAGACTGTAATAAAATAATCCTTGTCCTTTTCCATTATATTGTGTAAGAAAATGACTTTTCAGATGCAAAGGTTATATACAGAGCTGAAAATATTAACCATTAAATATTCATTAGCAAGTTTTCAGATGCCAAAAGATGTAATTTTGCAACATAGAGGTCTCATATAAAATAATGTAAATTTATAGCTTCTCTGAGAAAACTGCCTTATGCATTATAGAGCCCACTTTACTAAAATGTTCCTTGCATATTGGAGAGGGCAGATGCAGAAACGTGCTACAATTTGTTGTTATTATTGTTATTAATATGTAGTAATAATCCAGAGTCTCTTTTTGTATTTTGGAAGCAACACAAACTCCTACATTTAACCTTACAAATGTTTCCAGAAGAAATCATTTTTAATATTACCTTGTCTCTCAAAGCTTGTCTTTCTCCTCGAGAAGTTTTTTTGCCAGGCCGGTTCATAAATTCCCCTCTGAAGGCTGCCTCTTATCCACAAATTGTGTTGTTAATAGGTTTTTAAATTGTTCACCCATTACATAATAGCAAACGGCGATTCAATCAAACTCTCACATCCCATGTTAAAATACAAGATCATCACAGAAAGTCCTTTAAATAAATGATCTATGATCTATAGCTTTTCCTCTTTAAGTCCCAGATTCAAAAGAAACGGTCAATGACAATAAGCTCCTGGGAACATTGTGCCGCACCAATGGTGACCTGCATTTCAGACTGTATATGCTTTTAGACCCTAAAATGTCTTTCTCCCCTATAATCCCTCCCATTCTGCTCTCTGTAGCCCTTGCAAACAGCCATCTGTGTTGTGCTCTCTCAGGTTAGCTCACAGGAAGGCCAGGCTGAAGATGGGTGACTGGAACTTCCTTGGGGGAATCCTGGAAGAGGTGCACATCCACTCCACCATCGTGGGCAAGATCTGGCTGACCATCCTGTTCATCTTCCGCATGCTGGTGCTGGGAGTGGCGGCCGAGGACGTGTGGAACGACGAGCAGTCCGAGTTCATCTGCAACACGGATCAGCCCGGCTGCCGGAACGTCTGCTACGACAAGGCCTTCCCCATTTCCCTGATCCGCTACTGGGTGCTGCAGGTCATCTTCGTGTCCTCGCCCTCCCTGGTGTACATGGGTCACGCCCTGTACAGGCTGCGCGCCCTGGAGAAAGAGAGGCAGAAGAAGAAGGTGCAGCTGCGCAGGGAGCTGGAGGCTGTGGACCTGGACATGGCGGAGGTGAGGAGGAAGCTGGAGCGGGAACTGCGGCAGCTGGAGCAGAGGAAGCTCAACAAGGCGCCGCTGCGAGGATCCCTGCTGCGCACCTACGTGATGCACATCGTGACCAGGTCCGGGGTGGAGGTGGGCTTCATGATGGGGCAGTACGTCCTGTACGGGTTCCAGCTCAGCCCGCTGTACAAGTGCGAGAGGGACCCGTGCCCCAACGTCGTGGACTGCTTCGTGTCCCGGCCCACCGAGAAGACGGTCTTCATGATGTTCATGCAGTGCATCGCCGCCGTCTCCTTGTTCCTCAACATCCTGGAGATCATCCACCTCGGCTACAAGAAGCTGAAGAAAGGGATTCTGGACTACTACCCGCACCTGAAAGACGAGCTAGACGACTACTACGTTAGCAAGTCCAAGAAGAACTCTGTGGTCCATCAGGTCTGCGTGGGCACAAACACCGGGCGCAAAGCCACCATTCCTACAGCGCCAAGTGGCTACACTCTGCTCATGGAGAAGCAGGGTGAGGTGCCCGGGTACCCCATTTTGAACCCGTCATCCGCCTTCATTCCCATCCAAGGGGATCCTAACGGAAACACGAAGAGCTGTCCGGAGAGCCAGAAGGAGTCTAAAGACGCCAATCCCAGCCCAGGGGAACGAAACAGCAACTCGAATTACACCTGCGGTGAAGCCAAATCACCCCCTATTGATGGGTCCACTCCGCCAAAGCAGGACGACCCTGAGGACCATTCGCACCTGTCTCATCCCGAGGGCCCGGGCGAAGCGGTGTCCTCCATCTACCCCTTGCTCCAGGGTGACCCGGCCTCCTGCCCGACCCTGGCGGTCAGCTCCGGTCGCAAGCCGCGTCGCGTCAGCGCGCCCTGGAACTGTTCCACGGTGGTGGAAAACACCGGCTCGGACGGCGACGCGGCGCTCGGGGCCAGCCAGCGCCCGCGGTACAGCTTCGGCGCCACGCGAACACGGGCAGCCTCAAAGTCCGATCTCAAGAGACTCAGCCGGCCAGACACCCCGGACTCGATCGGGGAGTCGAGCTCGGAGTCTAAGCACAGCCGAAACTGCGACAGCCCGCAGACCGTCTCTCCCTCCCGGCGAATGTCATTGGCAAGTAACGCCAGCAGCAGGCGAGCCCCCACCGATCTGCAGATCTGAGCGTTAGTTTGATACCTTATCTATATGTTCACAGTAGTGTGCAGTAGTAGGGCTGGGCACAGCGAAGGTATTTGTTGCATGCAGTAATCACAGCCATGAAGACTGCATACAGTACTCATGAACTGAATGCTTGTTCCTTAACCATATGGTGTTCATGAATCGAGTGTTCATGAACACTGCATGGTACTCAGGCTCTGAAATGGCCTGAAAATACAAACTTTAGTTAATTTCACAAAAATTATATTCTTCTGTGTCGAAGATCGTGTTATTTTCAGGGTCTATTCATATAGACCTTTCAAAGAAAACCCCCCCACAGTTTTGCCATTTGTTCTGATGTCTGGGCAGCAGGATCCTGGGCCTTTTCTTAACTTCTCCTACTTTGATCATGTGGCCAAAATAGTCTTGGAGGGATGCCTGCGTCTTCAGGTTTTCACCGAAGCAGAACTCTCAGGCACCTAGTGGACACCAGGCTAGGGACACGGTTCCTTTAGTGTCAATTCAATTAGGATGGAAAACTGGCAGCTACAGGTATCCTTTAGAATCAAAACAGACAATCCAAAGTACCACACTTATTAAGAGTGCTTTTTTTAATGTGCCATGTGCTGAAGTATGTATACGTGTGTATATACTGTACAGCATATGATATGACTAGAGCAGCATGGAGGCACAGTGGTTATCATGGCTGCCTTACAGTGCTGGGGAGGTATCTGCATGGAGTTTGTATATTTTTCCATGTTTGCGTGGGTGTCCTTTGGTGTCCTTTGAGTGCTTCGGTTTCCTCCAATAAACATACAAGTTAATTGGCTTCTTGGATAACTGGCCTTGGTGTGAGTGTGTGCGTTTGTGCCTGTCAGCCCTGTGATGGACTGGCGCCCCGTGCCTGTTGCTCGCCAGGTTAGGCTCCGGCTCTCTCATGACGCTGAATTGGAAGAAGCGCTTAGAAAATGGATGGATGGATGGATGATAGAACTGGCTTCAGGTATGCCTTACAGTGATACAAATTTTGACTGTTGAGGGAGTAGCTAAAAATCTGAAAACTGAAATATATACTGTTGTTTGTTGTTTGGGTATGGTACACATTTTTTTCGATATTTCACAGTATATTGTCAACTTCCACAAATCAAAAATAAAAGTTTGTCAAAGCAAGATACTCCCTAAATCGCTCAATTCATCCCCCAGAAGTCATTTTAAATCTCTAAATTAATGAAAGGGATGGCTTTCCATCCGATCACAAAAAAAATACTTTTTTAATTCAGTAGTGAGTATAAGTCAAAGAAAAGAAATAAGACTGAAAATGTTAAGTTTCAGACAATACCGTGCAAACGTATGGGCAATGAAACATTTTATTAACCTAATCCAGCTGTATTATTGTGTTGGTTTTTGTTAAGGCAGAAAAGTCCTCTTTACCAAAACAAAATTATATATATTCTAAAATGTCACAAACAGCCTTGTCTGCACTACTCAACTCTTCCACTACACAGAGCTCATTAAGGGGTGCAGTCAATGAACAAGAATTTATTTCACTGCCCATATACATCAACAGTGCTGGGGCCCTAGCTTCAATTCCTGTGGTACTGTGTGGAGTTTGTACGGTATGCTCTCCCTGTATTGGCATGGGTTTCCTCCCACAATCCAAAGACATACTGGTGGGTTTATTGGCTTTTGGAAAAATTGGCCCTGGCATGAGAGTGCGTTTGTGTGGGCCATGTGATGGACTGAAGTCCCATCCATGGTGTACCCTTGCTGGGATAGGCTCTAGCTCCCCTGCGAGCCTGTATTGAATAAAGAGGGTAGAAAATGGATGGACATAGACCGTATAAGAGATCACTTTATTGGCCATATAACAATTTCTTGTATTAGGAATTGGTCTTTTTGCATGCCCCAACTTGCTCTCCATGAGACACACAGACAGGGAGAGAAGCTTGAGGTCAGAGTGCCAGGTCAGCCATTTATATGGCACCCCTGGAGCAGTTGGGGTTAAGGGTCTTGCTCAAGAGCCCAATGGAGTAGCATTCCTCTGCTGGCCGAAGGATACAAACCGGCAACCTTCGACCCACAGGTGCAGATCCTTAGCCACAGAACGACCACACCGCTCCTCCATAGTATAGTTGTCAATAGTGACTTTTCTTTATAAGAACCATAATTGGCATTTCTTAGATGAAAGCCAAATATAATAAAAGGGGATTTTATCAATTGAGTTGAAAAGACACGCTTTCAACAGTTTGGCAATTGTCTGTAAAACACAAGACGAAGCCTTCAACTCTGGGTTTAAAATTGTAAATAGCGGTTAGAGAGCCCAGCCCTATCAATGTATGGACTACAGTCTACTGTAAACAGCCATACTTACTAGAATCTTATAAAATATACTGAGATATTACATAAGTAAATTCAACTTGTTCTGTTTTCTTTCAGATCACCCTACTGCAGCTTTCCTCCATCATGAAAAAGCATTGATTTTATAGTGGCCTACAGCTTAATGAACATTATGCACAATAAATCTAATCATGTGGAATGGCCTCTTATGAGTATGTGCTAAGCAAGGGGTTACAGAATGGCATTTAATAAAATGCCAGCAAAATGACTTTGAAAATAAGCTATGGCTACTTTGCACACTTACTATCTATTCTGTAGACTGTCTCATATGAAATGTACATTTTTTGATAAATTCAGATAGAAACATGTTCATGTCTGCTGTGATTTTTTTAAACTGCCAAAGTCAAAAGGAAGAAGGGACTGGCTCCAAGCTTGAGATAAGGTGTTTGACATGCCTGACAAGGAATGACACTGAGAACAATAGGTGACAGAAACACTTTCATTCCTTAACAACAATGCCAAGAAAATCTGTTTTGTTGAAAACAAACATTTTCTTTACATATACAGTTATGATCTTTACCATGTAACACATGCCAAATGAACAAATAAATGACTAACAGAGGTAGCTACATGTTTGCATCACATCCAGGTGCTGTTGACTTAAAAGGAACAGCAAAAACCAAAGCTAATAACAGGTGTTCAAAGAGTGGGAAAAACATATCAAATCCCAGCATATAAGAATTAGCATCAGTGCAAAGTGTCATTTACATACTTGTATACTGTACCTTTACAGAAGAACATAATGGTTAGAAATTACAGAAACGGTCTTGCTCATTTGGCTGCTAATAGTGTATTAAATATCTATGAATACTTAAGATATTTAATACAGTATGTTTAACTTTTTCTGGTATTTACTAAACTAACAAAAACAAAGTGAATAATTGTTTTACTACTATATACAGAAGTAGGAAAAAGAACAGGTCTTCCTTTTTTTGGTATTAACGCAAGTAACAAAAAGATTAATAAAGTGCGTAATATTACTACAATTTATACAGAACTATGGAAAATAACATTTTTCACTGTTTCCAAACTATATTATTTATTGTAACTCTTATGTGCGCTGTAAACCACATCAAGCATTCGGATACAGGATTAGAGTGTTCTTTCCGAACTAGTGCTCTCATGGCCAGCAGGAACCCCTTATTCAGAACGCCCCTCTTCTTGCAAAGGCTCATATTGTAAAAGCTGCAAAGGCACAGAAACATGTCAATTAGAGGTCAATCAGCTTTAATGTTTTAATAAAAACTCAGGAATCATGCAAACTGTTTCACTTTAGTGAAATACTGGAGCACTTGGAGCTATAAATATTAAATACTATATAAAGGAGATAGAAATATTGACCACCTACTTCATATACCAAGCCCTCTATTGCACTCTGACAAAAATAAACAGATCACATATTCCAGGGAACATTTCAGCTTAATATAAGGATACAGAAATTCATTTCAAAGTGCCTTGAAATGCTTCCCGCATATGAGGGAACCCCGAAGTGCAGCCCCTTCCCGAGCAACACACAGCAGCCAATAACTCATCGGCAACTCCACTACTCAGATCGGGTTGGGAAATGAGAAATTACTTCAGTTACATTAACGGGGGGGATTCTTCAGAATCAAGATGATACAATCCCAGAGTGGAATTCAGATAGGACACCAGGTTGAACAACTTTACTCACATAAACAGTGCCCAGAGATATTTAATGGCCAAGTAATCAGGACCCTGGTTTAATATCTCATCCAAAGGATGGAGCATCTTGCAGCATAGTGTCCCCCAGTCACTATGCCAAGGTATTAATCTGAACATTATGGTCCAGATGAAAGAGCACCACCTATTGGTGCACCAACACCATTAACCTGGTTTTCCTTGGTGGTCTCCCACCCCAGTACTGACCAGAAGCATCCCTGTTCACCCTTTAAGCTTTGGGGAGATCAGGCTACAACGGAGGACATCATCACTGTCCAGTATCTTGAAGAAATCTGTACAAACCAAGTACCTTGTTCTTTAGCTCTTTGTTTTCCTCTAAAACGAGGTCATATTTTTGCCTCAGTTCTGTAAGCTCAAGGCGCAGGGTTTCTACATCGGCGGCCTCAGGCCCAGGGACCCCCAGATGCTGCCTCAGAAAGCTGGCACAGGAGTCAAGGCTGGTTGCTCTTTGACGCTTAAAGGGTGGCACACATTGATCAGACATTATCTTGGCAATATACTTTGTATCCATTACATTCTTTTTCCCATTCATCCAATTTCTAACCACTTCATCCAACTCAGGCAAGCAACAGCTGCAGACAGGATACACCCTGGCTGAAACACCAGCCCATCATGGGACTCACACTCACACTCCTTTAACCTACCACTATTATTTTGGATTGTGGGAGGAAACCCACACAAAGCCGGAAAGAACATACAAACTCCACATAGACAGCACCTTAGGAACAGAACTGACCCCAAGGTCTCAGTGCTGTGTTGCAGCAATGCTAACTATTGCACCACCATGTACCCCTAACTTCAAATAATGTAAAGGCAATTCATTTCTTTTAGATTGCAAATATTAAAGATGTTTCAAAAATACAACAGTATGACCATATGATTTTCCAGAAATTGCTTTTAAAAGATCTTGAAAAAGTGAATTAAAACTAACAGCCTTTCTAAACTTATACTGGCACTTCTTTAGGAGTAGATCATAAAGAAAATCAGTAAACTCTTAATCCTATTAGGATTTGTTTTGAAGACAGTCTCTCACAGTATACCTTTGCAGTTCATCTTCCTCAGATGAATGTGCTTCCTAATTATATCTGACTCCCTGTTCAAACATGTCCTCTGTCTGATTGGGGAAGGGAGCAAGTGATCAATGGGTTTATGGATTTTCTCCCCCATCAGGGAGAGTGTGCACATTAGGAATAGTTATTAACTAACGAAACAATTTGCAAATTTAATCATGAGAAATAAGGACATAAAAAACAAATTACACGGCGCATTAATAAATGTCAGCACAACATTACACAGTCATGACAACTCATGTTAATTAGCCTCCAAAATCAAATTAAAATGAGCAACATTTGATTCACAGGTTATTTAAGCCATGTTCTTAATTAGTTTTAAAATCTTGATATTAAAGCCATATATTAAAGTACAGTGACTCCCAGATTTATCCATCACCCTGTAAAAAAAAAAAACCATCACAACCGAACAGAGTTACAGCTTTGCTTACAAAAATTCTGAAAAAAAAAGTTTAAATGCAATATTAAAAGCATTATTAAGAAAAAGTGGTTCTGCTTTTTGTAAGTGCAATAGAAACCTCTGGAACAATACAGAGGCCTCTGAAGGGTTCCCGTCTCTGGGGAGTAGAACTGCATCACATGGGTGAGGTCAGAAAACTGTTTGAAGACAGCAGGAAAATAATCACTCATCTCCTCAACTTCTGAAATGATTATGAAAGAATCCACACAAAAAAAAGTTTAACCCATCACTTCCTATTGTATTTAAAGCTATTATCATAGTGACAGCCCTGCCAGGAGGAGGACAAAAGTGTACCAAGCCCCTCCAGGCCAAGAGACAAGCAATTCAGGCAACTGGAAATCCAAAAGCCACAAATGGAGATCTCGGACACAAACCGACAGCTTCAGCATTCAAAGTTGCTGAAAAACTGTCTGGCTGTGGTCTCAAATTCCAGTGAAACCTGAAGTGTTTAAAAACTACCATTTAATGTCACCTGCATGAATGAGGTATTCCTGGCCAGGTTGCAAGGAAGAGGCCCCTTCTGAGCAAAGTGCACAACAGGAGGAGACTTGGATTTCCCCAAACGACACCCGAATGACTGGTTCTGGATCTCTGGGTCCTGGAGCCCTTGCTAAGACTGGGGAGTCACACAGTATTCCTTCTACCAAGAAGCTCAAACTTGGTCAAAAATGTACATTCTAGTAGGGCAATCACATAATATACACCCACACTAACAAAGAAAAACTTTGCTGGGTACTATATATATATATGTTCTAGGTTGGTCATCTCAAACTCCTGACCTCCATCCAGTCAAGCATTTATGGTTGGAACTCAAGAAGGCAGTTAAGAAACAAAGGCCTGTAAAGGATTTAGAGTAATCCAAGATGGAGGAAAGTTTAGAAACTAGAACTATGCCAGAAATGCCTAGTACACTACAGGTGGGGTCTAGTCAGTGTAATCCCTGCCAGAGGAAGCTTTACCTTTACAATTTAACTACAGGAGTATGAATAAACACACACCTTCTGTTTTCTGGACTTAAATTATTCAGGCCAAATACAGCCTTATGACTTAAGGCAGATATTCTCCATGTGCAAATCTTTAATGATTTTAGGTTGCTATTTCATCCTGGACATTAACAGATCTGGAGCAGTTAGGCAATGCAATAAGCCAAGATCTGTTTATTTCCCCCCCAGAAGTACTGAAGGATACTCCAAAGCATTGTTGGGCTTCTCCGTTTCTTCGTATAGGGCAACCAGCACTGCAAAATGAAAACATAAAAATGTGAGTCCGTATCTACTCAAATGCTAAGATACCATTAAACAGCTAATGCTTAGTCGAAGGCATATCCTGAGATAACGCAGCAAACCAACCATTGGTGAGGCTGTCGAGCACCCCGGCCTTTTCCAGGTATCTTCGGAACTGCTCGCGTTTGGATTCGGAGGCCTGGAGTTGGGGGACAAAGCGAGACCAGAGCTTCAGCCTGGGCAGCGCTAGGGGGCGACAGCGCACCGCATGAAAAGGTGAGCCGCCGCCGCACGCAGAAATTAAACCTACGACGTGTTTATCAAGTATATTATTTCTAGGGAAACTATTCAAGGAGTATCTTGCAGCCTCATGCAATATGAGCACGATTAGTATAACGAATATAAAGCATAATAATAAACAGTCAATTCTAATTGTTCGAAAAATAACCTACTGCTTACATTTCCTCATATGGCCTATCGGTATTAATTAAAATAGTTTTGCAGACAGCTTAGTTTAGGCCGCTGGACTAAAACGAGCTTTCCTCAAACTTTACACAACTTGAAGTTATTTTGCTCCCTACAGTACCACTTTCTAACAAATAAGCTAACAACGGCGACAAACAATAAACGGATTAACAACGGAAGGGCGCTTAGATCGATTACTACCTGAAATGAGTTTAATTAATAGTTAAAAAAGATTTGTTTTTCAATTAAACGAACTGTACTCACTCTGTAATGCGCCATGTTGGTGAAACACTTTCTCTTTCCAAACTGTTTCTAAACTGCGTCTCACACCGCGCAGGCGCAACCTTTTATATCCGGCCCTAACAAACCGTAACCAGGGGTTACAGTTGCTCGGCGATTGGTAGTTTCCTGCTTTTTTTAATACAAGTGGTAAACAAATAGTTATATTAAACAGCCTATTAAACTATACTGAACATCAAAAGAATCATTACTATAAAAAATTCAGCAAGTTATTATGAGGAGCATCATTATCTTTTTATAGCATATGAACTGACATTTTATATGATATAACAGACGTGCCGGGTGAATTCATCATGCTAATTAACATTTGTCATTTACACATCAACAGGGAATGTGTCATCAAAGTCGCAGTCTAGTAGTTTGTGTGACCAGCTAGACGAAATACAGTGCTGACTCTGTCGCACCACCTGGTGGTCATTCCTGTATATTACAGTTTAAATGTGTTCTTTTTTATGGCTAATATTTACAGTATACTTCAGCCCACTTTTGTTCCGTGTTTGTCCTTTTGTTTTGAGCTGAGCAGAAACTGCATATTTCTTTTAAAGACAGCCGTGTTACTGCCTCGCAGCCCGATCACATCAGATCTCAGACACCTAGCACGGCTGGGCCTGGTCAATGCTGTGATGGGAGACCTATATAGAAAAATAAACTGCAGCGGTAACTGGTGTTAATGGATCATAGGTGCTCATCTTCCATCCATCCATTTTCTAACCACTTCATCCATTTCAGGGTCATGGGAGAGCTGGAGCTTATACTGGTAAGAAATGGGCAGAACGCAGAATACTCCCTGGGACGCCAGTCCATCGCAGGACACACAGACACAAACACAGACACGAATACCAGGGCCAGTTTTCCCAGAAGTGAATTACCTTACCAATATGTCTGTGGACTGTGGGGGGTAACTGGAGCACCTAGAATGAGACATTCAAGCTCCACTCAGCACCCCAGGTCCTGAATTGACACTGTTGAAGGTGGCACCATGCTTTAGATGTTACATTAAACCTAACGCCTGCCACACACTCATCAAAGTTCCCAGGGCACTGTTTGCAAGGGGTGTTAATCCTGTCTAAATTCCTCTTTGGGCCTGTATAACGGCATGGCTGGCTCCTGACCTTCATTGAAAGATTAAGAGTGTTACCTTCTATATACTGTATGTAAAGTGCTTTTGGATAGAAAGGAAAAGCGCTCTGCAACCAAAAGGGATTTTATGTAATTATAATTTTAGATACACAGAATATCATAGCTATTTGTCCAAGCTGGCTACATGCCACCGTCACACATTTGGAAGAAAAGTGGAGGAGTGCAAATTTGGTTTTGCATGTATTGGAAAAATATTTGTACATTCCTTGGTAGGTTACATTCATACTTCAAATTCAGTATTGCAAATAATAAGCCTTCCTGCCTGAAACAAAACAGAATGGAATTTAAGATGGTGAATCTAAAATTCTGATTTCCGTATTGGTTTCAAATATAGCAGATTCATTAGGAAGAGAAAACCAGTCCCATATGTAAGTGATCGAATATTTATTAACAAAGACTCAGATAATCCTTTCCTGGGGGAATTCCCATTACAATATCCTGTCAATATTTACAGTCTCCCTGTTCACAATTGTCCCCATAAGGCTAAAATTTAGCCTTAGTTAGAAGTTTATGTATGAACAAAACAAAGAAAAAACATGCAACACACATTGAAGCACAATCAATGGTTGTAACAAAATTAAATGAAGCAGTACAAAGCAGACTAGGAATGCAGTATAAACAAATTGCTCATTACATGTGAAATCAACCTGAAAAGTGATGGATTTTTAGCAATTTTTATACCTACTGTAGGCTTCCTTGAAGACACTTTAACTTCCCTATCTACACATGCTACAGACTCTATCAGTAAAGATGGTGTTACAGATAAGTTAGCCTGTGGGTTTTCTCAAAATAGAACTAGAACTTTAACAGTTTTCTACCCAACACTAGATCACAATTTAGGTTCACTGTGATGGTGGTAGCAAAACATAAATACAGCTTAACTCTGTTCATATCCATCAAAGACATTTGTTGTTGTTTTTCTGCATGGCCCCAATAAATTCATTGTATTTGAGATTTTGAAACTATGAATCTTTGTAAAGGTCCACATGGGTTTGTTTTTATTTTCTGTTCTACAGAAATTGTATCAGTGTAGAAAATTAGAGTGGACCTCCCTAAGTTTAAGAACAATGATTGCTTGCATGATGGATTGAAGTAAATGTAATGTGGTTCTAAATGCAATAAAGCATTTGCATATCCATTGCCTGAAGACAAACTAAATCTTTGCAAAAATGGGAAGCTATCCAGCAGACCTTCTCTCAGGATCCTTGAGAACCTGTATTGTCTTTGCTGTTGTGCAAGTGCTTATGTGTGAGGCTGTTGTTTTCTGACATAAGGTACATTCTTTCTGTTAAACAGACAGATGTTGGGCCAAGCTGATAGGAAAGTGGAAACTGCAATGAACTCGTTGCTTGTGGTAGAAGTATCAAAACAACCCTTTTAATGAAAAAGCCTGTCAAATTATATTTGAGCAGTTGTTCTGTTCACCACTGTGCTGTTTTCTTTTTTTTCTGGCAGGGGATCTTTATCACCAATGCAATCTGATTATTTTAATTTATCTGCTTGCTTGTTAAGATGTTTAGTTTACTAATTTCTGAGCTTTGAAAATACCAACTTCAAGTTTGTAATTTCTAACAACTTCAGCATGTAGAACTTCAACTGGTCTCTTCTGCTGTTATTCCTGAAGAAACAGCTATTAATAGGTGATACATTTTTAACAGACACAGGTGGGATTAACAATGTATCACAGTCTCCTATGGCATGCATTTCCTGTCTAAAGATGTCCATTGGGCTAGATTTCAGGTAACCCTCGAATAGGGCAAGTTCTGCAATGTAGAAATTGGTATGGCTTTGATGCCATGTAAAAAATATCACAGAGCTGAAAGTAAACTCCAAAATATGCTCCACGTAGAAAGGCTGAAACTAATCAGCCTGGGATGAAGAACTCTGGGACAAACCCAGGCGATGCAGAGTTCCTCTAGGAGCAGGGCGGGGGAGCCCCCACTCAAGTGAGCTGAGGGTCCCATTCTGAGTCCCTTGAAGGAAGGTTATCAACAACTTGGCCCCAACCCTTTGGGTAACAAGTTCCTCCTGACCTCAGTGTTGACATGTACAGGAACAACAGTTAATGCTTCCTTGTTTTTTCAGGACTCTTCCACCCGACAGCCCCGGGCTGGACCGTTGTAAACGAAAGCGTAAAACTATTGCTAACTTCCTACTTCATTTACTCCACCTCAGTAGCCGTTTGCGTTTGTGACATAATGCCGCAGCCAAACGATACAACGTCTCTAACAATGTTTCCTGTTTTGCTGCGCGATCTAAAAAATTAAAAAAACGGAAAAAAATAATGAGTTTGACACATGTAAGCACTAACATAACCCGCAGACAACAACCACACTGCAGGTTAAAGGTTGCTCGCCACAAACCCCAGCGCCAATCGCTCAAGTCAGGTGATTGCAAAACACATGACACGAGACGAACCACCCTGCTAGCATACGGCCACGGCGACTGACGTGGTACTGGACGAATGAGCTTGCGCGGTATCCGTCGGCCGGCGAATCAGAAGCGCAGAAGGGGCGGGCTCTAGCAGTAGGTTGCGTTGAAAGAGAAACAGGGACGCAAAGATTTAAAGGAGAAGACGGAGAAGGGCTGATTTTTTTCTTTTATGTTAGTTGGCTACTCAGTTTTTAAACTTGGACTTTTTATATTCGTATTGGCCTAGGGGAAAACTGCGAAGGAAGGCAGGCGGGGGGTACGGGAAAGCGGGATCTGAGAGTGAAAAATGTCGATTCAGTTCGAGGAGCCGCTGGCGGGGAGCTACGGGGTAGTGGACTCTTTCCCGAAAGATTTTGGGTATGGAGTGGAAGAGGCCGACATGGAAGAGAGCTCGGCTCCTTCCGACAGCAAACCTCGCATCTTGCTCATGGGGCTTCGCCGTAGTGGCAAGTCGTCGATCCAGAAGGTAAGAACCGAGGCGGACGTCCAATCCCTCTCCATGGTATTTTCTGTTAACGCCTTCATTTCCCTGTCTTGGTTACTGTGATGCCTTGTGCAACCTTACCTTCTCCAGATTGCCAGGACAGGGCAGGTAGCTCCCATCAGTGCAATCCTCGACTTTCAGCTCGGCGGCAGATCGCAATGTGTTGGCTGTATTGTTTCAAGTCAAAAGCACTGGGGTGGTCATTATTTTTTTACTGGAGTGGATGCCTGCTGCTAATGTACCTGGGAGAAAGGGGTGGCGTATCCTGGCGTTTTAAAACCCGTGACTGAGAACACCCTCGATTGTCCGTTCTGTAATCATTTTGGCCACCTCCGATGCCCTGTGATGGGGAAAGGTTGATGTCGGGCCCATGTAGTTAAACCACATGTCTCGGGCTCTCTCACCCTGGACTTGATGGTCGGTGAGTAATTGTGCTCTTGTGAGCGCCCGCAGTGTCTGGGAAGCCGGCATCCAGACTCCTGTTCAGTGCCCGTGTCAGCTGGTATTCTGATGTGGCACCTACGAATGCAAGTCATGCTGCCCATGTGTTTCCATTGGGGATGCATGATATTATCATATCCTTTTGTTACACAACACCCATGCTAATCTGCAAAAAGCAGCACGTTGCACTGCTGTTCGAATCGATGCTTTTTAAGTATTTCTTTTAAAGCAGTTGTCTTTTCTCTGTGAATCTGGTTTGCAATTGACTGTGAAACAGAAGTATGATTCTTCTTATATATATATAAAGAATTCTTATATATGATTCTTCTTCTGAGATATATCTTAAACATGCAGATGTTGATTTAAATGCACGGAATTCAGAATTGATCACATTTTCTGCCTGAGCATTACTGTAAATTTGCAGTGCTACAGTATTGCAAGCTGAAAGCCATCATTGGAAGTCAATGTTCTTCGAATAACTTCTTTTTTGCAACGTGGGTGTTATTTTTGTGAAATGTATCCGTGTATTAATTGAAATCCCTCCCTCTTTTTTGAAATGTAGGTGGTGTTCCATAAGATGTCCCCAAACGAGACCCTCTTTTTGGAGAGCACAAACAAGATCTACAAAGACGACATATCCAACAGCTCCTTTGTCAATTTCCAGATCTGGGATTTTCCCGGCCAGGTGGACTTCTTTGATCCCACCTTTGATTACGAGATGATCTTCAGAGGAACGGGAGCATTAATATTTGTCATTGATGCACAGGTAAAACTAGTTTACAAAAAGGGGTCTTGTCGGAGGTTTTCAAGACTGACAGTATGATGCCAGGCAGCAATTTGACTGGATTAGAAAACCAGCATTCTGTGACTTTACCTTTGTGGAAGCTCCATTTCTAGGGACCATGAATACCGTCTTTGTACAGGGAACCGTAAAGATGAAATTCAATCAACTCCATCCATCTGTTTTTAACCGCTTTATAAAATACAGGGTCACAAGGGAGCCTATCCCAGCAGGCGATGGGTGCCAGGCTGGATACGCCCTAGAGGGGATGCCAGCCCATTACAGGGCACACACAGACATGCACACTCTTGCAACAGGACCAGTTTTCTATCAATCTGTGTCTTTAATCTACCAGTATGTCTTTGGCTTACGGGAGAAGATCCCAGTTAACATACAAACCCCACACAGAGAGCGCACCAGGTCTGGATTTGAACCCAGTACCCCTGGGTGGGGCTATTTTGCTTGATCATGAAGTTTCGCTGGGTAATGAACTTGTTTGTGGGTGAAGGGTTGAATGTGGAATGCTTCCAAATTCTGTTTGGTTGACAAAGATGCAAGGTAACTTGCACTATGCTTGAAAATGGTAAAATAGCATGACGACGGACCCACTTTTCCAGAATTGAAAGGTTTTACCATATTAAGCCAAACAGAATTTGTCACTTCTTTACTGTATAGCCAGTCTTGCAAATGAAACGTGATCAACATACAATGTTTTTTTCAGTGTTCCCATTGAAGTACACACTCTTGTCTCTGCTAAAAATCATTTTATACCCAAGGGAGAGTTTCTAGTTTTATTTTCTGCCTTCGGTTTCATAATCTGTCCCTGGCTTCTTGTAATATCCACTCAACATGTGTTAATGTGAAAAGACTACAAATAGATTTTTTTTTTCCAGGCTTTATGGCTTGTAGATTTACAATGTCTGCTTTACTTCCTAAGTGTTTATAGCTGTCTGGGCTCAATTGTGCAACTTTCAAACTTTTTTCCTGTGTAACTGTAAGTAATCGAGTTCAGGTGGAAGTGCAGGTGTTGTGGTCTGGTTTCCTCTACTGGTAAAGAATAACTCGAGTAGTGTCTCATTCAGGGAAACTTGAATGGCAGCTTCTTTATCCATTTATCTAAAACAACAACAACAAGATCCATACCTGCAGCAAGCTTTTCATTGTCCAGCAATTGAATGCTTCTAGGTATAAATGAAGTAAATACTCTCTTATTCTCTCAATGGCACTACAGCACTTTCCCCAGCTGGGCCTCGAGATTCTCAAACTTCCAACTGTCAGTTTAACATCCAAGGGAGAATGCAAATTCCTTACAGAACAATTCACTTACTGCTCCTTGACTAATGGTCGTAAGGCACAAAGGCAGCAGGCCCCTTCACCACCCTATAAAGGAGAGAAGCTGTGCCACAGTCCCAAAAACAGCGAGATTCAGACTCTGCATTCGGGAAATTTGACATGCTCCCTGACTAGAAGTCGTGTCGAGTCCTGAAGTGCGACGCCGGGTGTTGGCAAACATTGACATGAACATCTTCAGTCCCAGTGATTGAGCCCCAAAACGCATTTAAAGGCACTCACTCACTCAAGTCTAATTACCCAAGACCAGCGTAAATAATGTGCTGAAAGGGCTGACTTTGTCTCTCCAGGTAAATCTAAAATCCTGAATTTTCTTCACCGTTTTGCATGCAGTAATAGTAGCAAAAAAATTTTTTTGGGAGCTGTCGGACTTTACTTTTGGTGTGACATTATTTAAGTCACATTTTCAACCTTCTCTTGCGTTATACTGAAGAGAGAAAAATTCTTCCAGGATTGTATATCTGGATTTAATTGTCGCAGCATTGTTGTGCGTTTCTAAAAATTCAGCAGCAGCTGTCATTTCACCTTTGTGGGTCGTTTCACTCTGTAGTTCCCCTTTTCAAGTTCAATTTTCCTTTAAGACCTTGGAAATAATTGAGATTTTTTTTTTTAAGAAGTGAAAACCCCAGAACGTTCTGATCTTATGTTGTGTACCTGGGTGTGGGATGTGGAAAGCACCCTTGTGCAGATTGGTGCAGTTAAATGTTCAGTTTCAGCTTAAAAAGCAGCTGTGATGTGCTGTGTTTAGATGAGATGAATCCATGTACAGTTTCTAAAGTACAGATTTTCTGTATTCGTATTTTGAAATGTAGCTAGTTTGGAGTCTATGTTTGAAATGTTCTATTTTCTGTAACGGGGCTGAATGCGATATCCTTACTCTCTGTAACAATCCTGAGGAGTGCAGCGCTGTAATGTTCCATACTGATCGGGTGAAGGGATGTGCTTTGTGCTTTTTTCCATGGGAAAAAAATCATATTGCTTTTTTTTCTTCTGCATCACTAAGAACACAATGTTCCGCCATGGGTATCTGTCCTTGATTCTTTACGAATCCGTATCTAAAGATGCAGTTTTGTTGGCAAAATAGAATGTTTCATTTATTTTTGTTTTCGATGCCAAACCTTCCCTGGGTGTAGAAGCTCCTATGTACATCCTAATCCAAGCTCTGATTTCTCCGTGTTTGTGCAGGATGATTATGTGGAGGCACTGGGGAGATTGCACCTCACAGTTTCCCGGGCATACAGGGTGAATCCAGAGATCAATTTTGAAGTGTTCATTCACAAGGTGGATGGTTTGTCTGATGACCACAAAATTGAAACCCAAAGAGACATCCATCAGAGAGCTAATGATGACCTGGCTGACGCTGGTCTAGAAAAGCTTCACCTCAGGTAAGAAAGCTTCAGGGTAGGAAGAGCATCTGTGTGTTGCTGTACATTGCATTGAGCTAGTGTCCTGCAGCATTTGGTATTATTGCTTATGTGCCTGCTGATCCAAATCTCTTTATTGTATTGAAAAGCAAGCCACACACACAATGTTTGGTCCCAGGCTGTAACTTTACAGTTGAAGTTTGTGCAAGGTTTGTTTTTAGTTTGGTCCATCCATCCATTTTCTAATTACTTCATCATGTCGTGGGGGAACCAGAGTCTATCCCAGCAGGCAGCGGGCACAAGGTGGTATACACCCTGGATGGGATGCCAGTCCATTGCAGCGCACACACAGGCACAAACATGCCGCGCTTGCATGTAGACCAGTTTTCCCAGAAGTCAATTAGCCAACCATGTCTTTGGACTGTGAGAGGAAACCGGAGCACCCGGAGGAAACCCATGGAAACTCGGGAAGAACATAGACCCGCGCTCCACACAGACAGCACCCCAGATTCGGAGATGAACCCAGGGCCCCAACGCCATGAGGCAGCAATGCTAACTACAGTGCCACCATGATGTTCTGCTGGAAATGAAGTGAATTGCTGTCTTTTTAGCTGTGGCATAAAACCTCGTCTAAAGGACCTTTCTAACGGACCATGCGGTCTGTTTCTGGAGGGTGAAGTCTTCCAGTCAAAAATATAGACTTAATAAGGCACTGTGAAAGGGTTGTAAAACTGGAAAATGGCCACTTACAGTACAACACTAAAGCAGTTGCGTGCTTTGCTTAGTGTACAGCAGATTTTCTGACTCGGGTTCAGAGCCTTGAGACTGTTTGTAGTGTACACATGTAAATACTCTGGGGAATGAAAGCTATTGCTCGTCTTCACCTCTTTCACAAGTTGCAGCACAAAATCATGCAATATCATGCTGGTAATGGTATATGGGCACGCTTAACATGATTTCCTAACACTTGTCTTCTGGTTTCTTCACATTTTCTCTCTTACACTGAGTATTACTTATGCAGATGAGTCAGAATTGTGACATTACAACAAAAGTTTGAGGTATTGAACATTTAAAGCGTATTAAATTGAAAAGCGATAAGCATGTAGCAGGATAATGCGTCTGTGGTAAAATGTTAAGAAAAGGATATTAATATTGTGAAAGGTGATGCTTAAATATGCATTTAAGGTTTGGTTTATGTAATCGGATTAGGTCATGGCAAAGAATTAGATGGTTGGTGTGTTTTAATCATTACTGTTAATTCCTCAGAGCCCCACACAAAGAAAGGATTAGGAATGGTTTTTAGTCTTCGTTGGTTTAGCACTTAAGTTTTTCAAGGAAAAATAAGAAGGCATGTAGATTTAAGAGAAATTATACTCAAAGTCCATTTCTTTATTTTTCTCACTGTGGGGCTAACTGATTTCTTTAAGCCTTAGAAAATGTGATGTCTGTTCAATTTAACATAATGCTGCTCTCTGTTTTGATAACTTCATCTTCAGCAACTTTGAGCTGCTTGATTGTGAATTCATAAGGTTTAGTTCCAGTTAACCACAGAGAGACAGATGTGTTGTAATTGTGGGCATTAAGACTGGACAAACTTTATGTACCAAACTTTGTACAGTTTGGCTTAGTAAATCTAAACTGCTGCCAAAGTGCACTGTGGTCTTGGTATATTGCCTTGAATTATTTTGCGTGAAAGGAGTTTCATGAAAGGGAATGCCTGTTTTAAATGGCGTATAGTCCATTTTTTTGTGTTTTTAGGTTTAGTTTGAAATATTTTGGAATTAATCCAAAATATAGTTTCCTTTGTTCAGTGTGTGCTTCTTGTTTGCTCCCTTCATCAGTGTTGTCTATATAAGTGCATGCAAATGATTTTGAACGAAGAAATCTCTAAGAGTAAGAGATAAAGCTTTTCTGGTTAGAAGGGTGATCATTGGAGAAGTTTTGAAATGACCAAAATATGTTTTTACTTGTAGCTACTTTGGTAGCCTCCAGGTGGAAAGCAATTAAAGATATTACAACGTAGGGGGCAAATATAGGTATTGAATATATCAAAAGGTTTCTGGTCAATGGCCAAGTGATGTTTTGCTTGGGCTGTTCACCAGCTCTTTTCTGTTCTGTTTCTGCAGGTTTTGTTCTGTCAGCAATGGAACCTGGGATTTTAATACCGTAACCTACAAGGTTCTGTTTATTGTGTTTATCTCCAATATTAAGCCATAGCTGGTTGGGTTTTCTGGCTCGCCTTGCAAAAAAACCACAGTGATAGGAGAAGGAATTTAAAAAAATAATCTGGTGGATTTAAAACTGGTGGATTTCCTTTCTAACTTTGACAACTTCTGTTTATTATTGCAGCTTTTACTTGACGAGTATCTACGACCATTCAATATTTGAAGCTTTCAGTAAAGTTGTTCAGAAGCTCATCCCTCAGCTTCCAACATTGGAAAACCTATTAAACATCTTTATATCGGTACGTATGGATAGTGCAGCATGTTTCCTTGTGTAAGAGGGTGTCTGACTGCAAAGGAGTGCTGAAGCCAGTGAAGTCCATGTGAGATCAGTGAGATCTGGTGCAAAAATGGGTTTCAACTTCTGCCTGCTGATCTAGGTTTGTGTTCCAGTTCCTGTGAGTTTACAGCCTGGAGCGTTCCTCAAAGGAAGTATTTTATGTACATAAGTATAATCCTTATATCAATGCAGTTTTACTCTGCACAGCTGCCCGTTTGGACAGCAAATTTAAAGCTGCATAATGATCAAGGTAAAATCAAGTTTTAATCTATGTGGTCTGTTTTCCTATAACAACATTAATATCTTAAGTATAGTGTTGTAAACAGTCTTAGATGTATTTCTTTCTGAAGACCGGAGTTGAAGATTAATGAAATGCAGTTCAGTAACTGAATTGTTTTTTTTTGTGTCATGCATTAGTGATATACATTTCCTGGTGGACCTCCTGGTCTTTTTCCTTAAACATAAGCTCTTCTTTCCTTAATTGGTCTGATTATTTACATGGAGAAATGTACCACTTTTGTCAAGACTGAAGGAAGTTTTAGTGTTGCTGCCTTTATTTCTTTTTTAATTTGGCTTCACAAAGACCTTGAAAAGCTGGAATGAGAAATGCAAGAACCCTGCTGTGCGAATGTTAAATTAAGTTCTTGTTCATTTTGTCTTAAATGTGCATAAATTAACATTTAAATATCTGCACCTGATAAAACAGGATAATATCACCTGATCAATTGAAACAACTGTGAAAACGTACATATTGGAGCAAAGAAATCGAATGCGCTTACATGTTCCTTTTATGACAGTACACACCTGTATTTCCTGGCCTTAAAACCGTTAGTAACTTCATTGACCAATTTCTCTTTCAACAGAATTCAGGAATTGAAAAGGCCTTTTTGTTTGACGTTGTGAGTAAAATCTACATTGCAACAGACAGTTCTCCTGTAGACATGCAGTCTTATGAACTGTGCTGTGACATGATAGATGTGGTCATAGATGTGTCTTGTATTTATGGGTAAGTTCTGTATTTTTAATTACAATCTGGCTTTTTTGGGGGACAGTGGAATGAGGAGTCTTGTCTTGATATCTGCCTTTTGAATTGAGTGTTTTTTCACGCAGTAGGGTGAATCAATTTTCGTTGGAATTATCGTCCTGTACAGCCATTGTGAAACAGTTAAATTTTTTCTCTTGTTGTTTCATTTATTTATAATTTATGATGATTCATTTACAGAGTTTATCTCTTTAGTGAATACAGAAAACAGGCACAGCGCTGTAACCTAATCCACAGGTATCAAGTTAAATATTTATTTTAGAACTTTTTTTTTCCCCATCCAATAATGGCTACATTCCTTAATATTCTCTACTTAAGGGAGTAGTTGAAATCACCATTTGATTTTTTTGTGCTTGTACAAAGTGTGATTCCTGTGAGATTGGTTACTTCTGCAAAATTTTGTCATGCTGACTGATTTCAGCACCAAAAGTAATCTTTCTGAAAGCTCTCAAAAGGTGATTCTGAATAAGAAGTGGGCTAGGGAAGTATCATGATACCGCACTCCTGTCCAGATTGAGCCATCCCTTCTACTTCTGTGCCTCGTGTTTTTTTTTTATCTTGTGCTTTGCTTTGAGGAAGACTTTTGGAAACCTCATTCAGGTGGGACGTGAAAGAGCAGTATTGAAATGACAAATCATTACAAGATCTAAATCAATTAAGAAGTTTGCAAAGCAAAATTTAATGTTAAGGGAAGTAAATAAAACAAATGAGTTTTGTGTGCTATACAAATGTCATTTAAAAAAAAATCCAGTCTCTCCCCCCCTCCCCCCATGGTGTTTTCTGTGCGTGTATGCTGCTGGTTGCTTGTAAGAGTGATGAAGATGTTTCTTCTTGTTGCCAGTCTAAAAGAAGATGGTAGTGGAAGTGCCTATGACAAGGAGTCCATGGCCATCATAAAACTCAACAACACAACTGTCCTCTACCTGAAGGAGGTGACAAAGTTTCTTGCACTCGTCTGCATTCTAAGGGAAGAAAGCTTTGAACGCAAAGGTAACGATCAAGTCTCGTTTGTTTGTTTGAGAGGCATCCAATCATTAGGCATTTAAGGAAGTTTTCTGCTTTGGTTTGGCTCGCTTGTCTAAATGGCTTGGGAATTCTGGTTGAGAGAGAAGAGCGCCACCTACTGGGTCCAATTAACCACGGCAGCTGCCCGTTTTTCGCTCATAGGTCTCCCATCCAAGTAGTCAGGCCCAACCTAGCGTCTCTGAGCCGATGACCTCAGATTACAGGGTGGGGATGCTATGACATCAGTTTGATTGATGGGAAACATTTCCTACTTCTCTACCGGATCTGCTGGGGGACGAAGTGGGTCCTCCTCTTTATTAAAATTTCTAAACCGCTGCAAGGAACAATTTGCTAGTCGGCCCTCAGAATATTTAGACTGGAGTCTGCAGCTTATGCAGAGACCACATTGATTCATTTGAAGTCTTCATCCATGAGCAGGGCTGGTCATCCGTGAGAATCTCACTGACCTCTCAGAAACCCAGTGGACATTCCAAAACTTTTTTTCCAAAACCACTTTTGTGGTGTTTTTGCCTCAGCTGAGGCTCTTTGAGATTGATGACAAAAAAGCATCTCAGGAGCCAGCATCAGTATTCTTCATTGTTGCTAATTTTGCTCGATAAAGGAATGTGAAATAGCCTAAAATTTCCTTTTTTGGAGTTCGTATTTGGTGAATACACAACAAATTGCCACACTGTGATATTTCCGCTTTTTGTAAAAGCATGCATAGGATCAGAGGATTTAAGCTGTCGTAGCTATGACTTGTGAACCAGTTTTGCAAATGACTAAGGTTTAATATATAATATATAGAATGTGTAAGTTAATACTTTAAAGGGGACCTGCAGGGCTGTTTTTATCTTGCTGGGTTAGAAAGAATCAGAATTGATGAGCGCATTTTAAACCACAATAAAAGTAAAAAGTAAACCGTAACTACAATAACTTGTAAAATCTCCAGTTTACATCACAACATTTCCAGGTATGTGCAGCACCATGTTCTGTGATTCAGAATGAGGCAAAACGTACACTGACATGATGCTGCCTTATTACATTGTAAACCGGCAGGCTTGTGAATACATCTCTTTTAATCCAATAGGAATATTGCCTACAATTTTGATACAGTTTTGCCAACAAATACTCAGCACTTGTTAACTCTGGATGTAGATCACGTTGGAACATTTCTGCGGTGGAATATCTGCTACATAACCTGTACAGACTCGCTCGTACGTCACAATACATTAGTCATTGTGGAAACAAGTGAGCAGGAAAGGCAGCATCACACCGCAATTCATGGGAACATGAATGCGAGTTTGCAACAGCATGGCAACTTGCAGTACTTTCAAAAACATCATGTGTGCTTAATTTGAAATTCTTGTTAATGAGATTTAATAACTGGACTGAGAAATTGGGACTGCAGTTCCCCTTTAAATGCAAGCTAAATTCTCTTATTTCATTTTCCTTTATGCACCTGGAATTGCTTTTTAGGTAGGTGAATTGGCAGTCCCATATCAACGGAATCATCCAGAAAGGTTTTTGGGGTAACGATAATGCCCGTGCCTTTAAAAGGGATGATCTGAGGCGAATTAAAAAAAAAAGCCCTCAAATGGCAGGTGTTCTCCACAAGTCACGTCTCCCCTCCTGGTATCTAGCAAAAGCTTTGTCTTGTTCTGCTGTTGACTTTAAATTCCATCTTTTGTTTCCCCAGGTTTAATAGACTACAATTTCCACTGTTTTCGCAAAGCCATCCACGAAGTGTTTGAAGTGGGGGTCTCCACCCAAAGAATAGGCAGCCTACAAGCCAACTCCCCCGCCCTGAAGGCAGTGGCCCACAACGGGACACCTCGGAATGCCCTTTAGAGAGAGACGGGCGAACAGGACTCGCTGGTGCGAACCACACCCCCCCAGTTCGAAGCCTTGCGCACAGCCCTCCCCACAAAGACACGGGCGACATTGTGAATGGACGTGGCTATTCAGACAATTTCCGCTTATTCGGCGAGACCATGAGCAATGTGACTGCTACGGACGGCGACTGTGCAAGGCATTGTGCGCTGGTCGACAAAGGAAGATTGAAACAAACAAACAAAAAGAAACTAACTCGTCAAACAGAACTTTGAAAGGCCTAACTACTGTAAAACGCGCTTTCTAAGGTGTAACATTAGCAGGTCAGTCACCGGTCCTTTTTGGCAGAAAGGAATTTGACCTATTTTGTTGGTTTGCTAAATTAAATATGAAATAATAATATAACTGGGATAAGTATGAAGTGTAACCCTTTGCAAACTACATTTTAAGCAGTGTAAGATGACGTTGCCTTTCCAAAGGTAACCTCACAGACCACGTTTAGGCAGTGTTGTCAAAGTATGCGTTGTCTCCCCAGCTCTCTGGTATTTGGGTTCCTATTTTTTTTAAATGTTTTCTAAAGAATGTACCAAGGGAATAGTTTCCTTTTTCTCGTGTAAAGCCAGGATCGTGGAAACAATAGTTTAGAGTGACAGCCGTGCAATATCTTATTCGCGGTTTCCTGACAGCTTCCCCTCAATGTGCCGTAATGTGAATTGGCTTTGAATGGACAACTTCACAAAAAGGATTTTCTGGGTGTTACTTTCATTCTGCCAGGAGCTGTGTACTGTATGTTTAAGGTTCAGGAGTGGTTTGGTGAGAAAAAACAACAACATGTTGAATCCCATTCCAGAGTATGTGCAAAATGTTTCTCTTGTTTTCTATTGATATAACATTTACATCATATTTTTACTGAAAAATTCTAACCCTTAACGATCATGAATCTCATGTTCAGTCTTGCCTTGACCACAAGAAATTTTCCTCCCCAAACACCTGCATCATAAAGGACTCTGTAAGTGGTAAGTTGTTACCTGTATCTTAGCCAAAAAAAAGTCTTTTTGTGTTGATTATTTAAGTTCAGCCAAAGGTTTTACCTTGCACAAAAACAATAAACACTTGCACATCTAAATCTAGGCTTGTGAGTCTTGTCTGGCGTTGTATGCAAGATCTCTGCTTACAGAAGGTGGTGCTATTTTACCATTTGTTTGGGTTGAACTGCAAAGTGAGAACCTGCAGACGGTTTCATTGTTAACTGGGTCCAACAACTATATTACAATTTTGTTTCTTTTTGATAATATAATTTACATATGTTTGTGTTGTGTATTGAATGCATTAAATGCCGTCATATGCTACAATGTATGTTAAGAGCATCAATAATTTGCTCAAGGCCTTTATAACAGCTTAGCCTGTTAATAATACAGCTTTAGTTGAGGTGGAAAATAAACCGAGCTTTTCATTTACCTTGATCGGAATTCTCAAAACCTTGATCACGACAACCATTTGGGAATTTTAATTTGTGTAGTAGCTAATCACATGAATCAGTCAAATCTTGTTGACTCATTTTTGAGTGTGGCTTGTCATTAACATAATCTTTTTCCTCTCTGTACATCTATGAAGCTGAAAGTCTTGGTTTTGTACTACAGACTACAAATCTTTCAAGAATAACTGTTAAATTTGAACTATTTGGCTAAAATGTCAGTAGTAGGTCATCATATACTTTTCTACAACCTGTGCAGCAGTGTACCGTCTTAGTTTGAATAATTCTGGTAAAATGTCCATTTTTATTCTGGTCATGGGGAATCCATGTCGGTACTACACATTTGCCATGAGATTGTACTGTGGTGACGATTCCAAAGGGATCTTATTAATACTTACCTTTGTGCAGCCAGCAGCCTGAAAGTATTTGTTTTAATGTTTGGTTAGCAGTCTTTTGTTTTTATATGTCTATTTTACCCACAGCTTTGAAGTGTGAAAATATAATTTCCACTGCTGAAAAATGTACTGGTGTTACAGGTTATGTACTGAAGTATCACCTGTAATTAATTTAATTACATGATAGTAACACTATTCCAAAATGTGAAAGAAACCTGGAGCAGACAGCTTTTGACAGGTTTATATAAATGTTTTAAAGGATTGCTTGACAGCTGCTGTCTTAAGGAATGTCAGACCCTACATTCACGGTATTGTGATTCAGGAAGCAGTTTTTGACAGTAAAAAGCATGACATCTGTCGCAGCGATAACTGAATTTGCACAAGATAGTGGGGCATTCGAGGTGAAAATGTACATCGCACCTTGATCCTTGTTGTGAGCGCTTGTTTTTGCTGTACTTGTACTGTGCCTGTTCTCAGTTATGTCTTTCTAAAGCACAAGTGCTGCTAGCATCAGGGATGGAAAGATGGCTTGTTTCAGGGTTGCATGTTGAGATGGTATCTTCAAAGAGGACTATTCATTTCCTCATTGGCTCAGTGCACAGGCAGTTGGTATTGTGCAGAATTTTCTTATATCATTTGCAAAGAATTAGCAATATCTCTCTATCCGGTTTTGCTGCGATTACAAGAAAGCAGTTTTAGATGCCAGCCCCACCCTGCTTTGAATATAGTGTTCAATTTGTTTTCTATTGGGGTAAATCGAGCACCAATTGGTATTAAGAAAAGGTATTTGCAAACCAAGAATTGCACTAGATGTTTTTCCTTTTAATCCTAGATCTAAGTAAATGATCAAGTAGGTTATCAATTAAGTCGTGGAACAATTTCTTCATCCATGTAGGACCCCAGTATAAAAGTTAATCCTGCTTGAATACACATAATGAAATCCTGTCTTGTTTGGCTCTGACCTTCAAGCCTTGAAGCTGGTTGCTAAGAGTGAACTGCTGTGTAAGCAATGCCAGTATTCATACTCTGTGTGGAAGAAGGCGATGCCTCAGTCATGTGGTTGCAAAATGATGAAGCAGGCAAGCAGTTGCCACTGCTGGTGTGTGAGCATGTGTTTTCAGCATTGATGGTTGAAGCCGTATCTTGTGTTTTATAGGGCTGGTGCTACATCCAGTGAGACTTCATTGTAAAAAGCCACTTCTACCTAAAATCTGTTTGCTCCTCCTTTTAATTTCTCATGATAAATAAAAATAATCCTGAAATATTTTGAAATCTGCAGTGCTGTGTGTTTCACATAAGATCTACACTCATCTTAAGATTTTAATGGACATAAGGGACGTGGCATTCGTATCGCACACAACGTAGAAGGTTAAAGGTAATGTTAAAATGCAGCACTTGCATTGCAAAATCTGAATGAAAAGGAAGGGGCCCAGGACATGATTGAGAAACAATGCTACAGCTTGAAAGTCTGTGTTAAAATGTACTGTTGGCAACTCGTAATTCCATTTGAGTGCTGCTGGTTTTTATGTACATGTATATTGGGGTTCTGATAAACCTGTGTGATTGGGTCTGTGTGGTTTTCGCAGATGTGTATACTGTGGTTCTGCTTGATTCAATGTTTTATTTGGACCATTGAAACAGCCAATTGAATTAAAAGGATGCTTTTATATATATATTTTTTTTTGCTTCAGTTTAAGTGTGTATATATATTCTGGGGTATGAATAAATCTCACTGTCCTCAATGTTGTGATTTTATAATTTTACTGCTGAATGGAGTGAGTTTTTTTTTTTAATGCCTCAAAGTGTGAAGATCTTTGCCCGTCCTCCTTTTAGAGTTCAGTTCATGCTATGTATGGTCCAGTTTTAATTGTGCAGGTGGGTCATCTAATCAGCGCTTCCCAAGCGGTATGACTCTTAACTCAGAAGAGATGATGTTTAAAAGCTTTCTAGCACTGAACCCAATATTAAACCATTTCATGTTGAAATTCTAGTCCAAAAGAAGTAATATATTTCTCATACTGATAGTAACCTAGTTTGTTTGAAATATAGGTAATAAAATAGGTTTCTGCAATATCAAGGCTGATTTTAAAAGTGTTTGGTGTGCTGGAAGAAATTTGGGAAGCACAGCTCTAGTGCATTTAGTGTGGAGTGTGTGGAAGCCCCTTTTTCTAATCTAAAATTGTTCAGTCTTGCCCTCTCCAGTCTCGACTAATTCAGTGCCCTGAAAGTGTTCCCATTATCGTGTGCTGTAGCAATTACTGTCCTTTGGATGAGATGTTAAGTCAAAGTCCTGGCTGTTTTGATCCTAGATTCTAGGGTGTTATTCAAACGATTGGGGGGGGTGTTGACCCCAGTGTCCTGACTAAATTCCACTCTGGGCTTCATCAGTCCGGCCTCTCTAATTTAACTGGTGAAGGAATGTCTCGCTTTTCCACCTGATATCCTGTCTAATAGTGCAAAGTGGCTGTCTTAACTTCACTCAAGTGGATGCTGCACTTCAGTGGTTAATACTGTGGATCTTCTATATAGGTAAAGCTTTCTGAAATCCTTAGGGATGATGATGCTACTGTATGTAAATGTAATTGTGTTCATTATGCAGCAGTGAATCTACAAGCAGAATGGTGGTGGTGTTTCTAAGAACTTCCACTAGATGGAGCTCTTGCTCTTTGGTATTCAGAACTGGAGATCGACTATCCAGGGTCCTGTTCAGGTCTATGGAATTGTGGTAAGAGATCAAGCTTTTTGTGGGTTCTTTTAATGTCATATTCCAACTTCTGTGATCACTAACCATTGAAGTCATTGAAGGAGCTCCCCTGACCTCCTCCTGGATGATACTGCTGCAACTGAAGGTTTTCCGTGTGCTTCTTCCTTTGTACCCCATGTACCCCAAAATGGGAAACCTTTGGAGGCCTCTACACAGTTGCAGACAATTTTCTTGCACTCCCCAAAAAGCAGAATGCTACTGTAGATTGCTTTTTGTTGATTTTTATTTCAAAGGATACTAAAAGATGTGAATAAATGTGACCCTTGGCTATCTGTACTATAGTTTGACAAATGTCTTTGCTTAGTGCAGTGGTATTGTAGTAAAACACTTTTACTTTTTTTGTTAAGGAAGACCCAGCGACCAAGTTTCTCTTATTCTGTTGTGCATGGGCATAAGGTGCTATTATTTTCTTTTAACGTAATATCCCAAACCTATGCGACTCTTCCAGGAAACAAATTCCTGCACATTACTTTAAGGAGGTTGAGTTTTAAGAGAATTTGGAATATGTACTGAGGTGTTTTTAGACTTGGTAAATAATTATGTGCAGTTAATAAAATGATTTAAGTACCTCTGGTCTAAAACAGGCCAGAAATGATTGTACAGTGAGTCCAGTATGGGACATCTTTCTTTGAGTTCCATGTGCAATTTTCAAACCAAATTGCTCTGTGCAGTGGGCATAAATGACTTTTTTTTTAAATTAACATGGTGTTATAGAAGAACAAGAATTGCCCCAATTAGCTGTCATAAAGTCATACATGAAATGATTAAATTAAAGTTTTAGTTTAGTTTGTAGGCTCATTGAGAACAGGAGCCACTTCACAGGACAGGGTGAGGGAAAGGGAGAGAACAGCCCTGTTGCTCGAGTGGATTCCCTGGCATACTGTGAGAAACAACGGGATATAAATCTTCAGATCAATAAACTACTTCCAACCTAGCCAACAGGGAAGATGACATTTGTTACCTTTAACGGCGGTGCTTTTTCAGGAAACTTTTCTCTTTTCCCAATGGGTAAGAAATTGAAAAGAGATTGTCTTCTCCTTTTTTTTTTTTGCAGTGGTGGTTTGATGAGGTTTAAAAGAAGAAAAAGCCTGAACACTTCTTACAGTGCGTTGCTAATTCTCTGCCAGTTAAGGGCAAATTAGCCTCCCAGCCTCAGTCATGACTCATTATGTCAGTATAGGCAGAGCACTTAACTCCACTACCATGCAATTTAGATGCAATAAAAACTGTGACAGCGTTTTTTATCCACTTCATTAAGCTACTAATTTCTTGTAAAAGTTGTACATTAATCCTCTGATAGCTTCCTGTGGTTCAGCATACATTCAGTCTCTAACGGAATTATGGCCCAAGTCATGTCGAATTGCCATGGTTACATGTGGAAAAGTAAATACAGGGCCACTAATTCAATAACACGGTGCAGTGCTCATAATGTACCGGGGTGCTTCATGCAGAACAGTCCCGTGACACAGGATACGAGAGAGCCCTGGACTCCTGAGAACTTCGTTTATGCCACCTGTAAGCAGCAGGGTGGCACTATGGAGAAAGTGATATTAAAGGTCCTGTTTTTTTTTTTGCAGTTCTCCCATATTTCAAAATTTGTCAAGACTTTGTCAGTCAAGGCTGTTAGGTGTAGGGGAATGGGGTCAATTTCTGCTCGTTATCATTATTTTCTTAGTACGTTCAATACATTTGAACATATAACTCATACCTGTTGCTGAGGAAGTGAGCCAGAAGCATCCAAAGTGTTTTCTTTCTGCTTTGGACTGCTGCTGATTTGAGGGAAAACGGCAAGTGAAAGACACTGATTTTCTTCTACAGTTCTTGTAATGGATGTTTGGCAATCTCAACATCCCGGCAGGAGCGAGCGGCTGAGGTGACCTTCTTCTGTCATTGCTGAGGGGAAGATGAACTCCGCAGACCGTGGCCAAGAAACGGAGGCTCCGACACCTTGAAGTGGCAAGGAGCTGGCAAGCTCCAGCAGCTGTGGGTCTGTGCAATGGCGTTGAACAATAGCTGGGTGATGTTCCCGGGATTCTTAAGGATGCTGATGAAACAAGTGACGCCAGCCGCGATACTCTTTAAACAGTTCTCCTCCAATGAGGCACCGTTCAATAGCCATGTGTGACAAGCTGTGTGAACCTTTAGTTTCCATCGCTGGTGGCTCCCTCTTGAGCAGCAGTGACTGCAGCCCACCACTTCCTGTCACTGTTCATCTGTCTCTCCGATTGGTTCTGAGCAATTTTTAGGGCCCATGCCTGCTTCCAGAACAGCAGCGAGTCTGTGACCGAGGAGGGCTGCTTTTCATGGGCGCTCTCTTCGGGTCCTGCCCCAACCTTCTGGTGAACAAGGCCATTGTAAAATAATTATTGTAATAATAATTGCTTACAGTTATATAGCACTTTTCTGGACACTCCACTCAAAGCGCTTTACAGGTAATGGGGACTCCCCTCCACCAATGTGCAGCCCCACCTCAATTATATGACGGCAGTCATGGCATGCCAGTACACCCACCACACACCAGCTCTCTGTGGAGAGGAGAACAGAGTAATGAAGCCAATTCACAGCTGGAGATTATTAGGAGGCCACAATTGGTAAGGGCCAATGGGAAATTTGGCCAGGTTACACCCCTACTCTTTTCGAGAGACAGCCTGGGATCTTTAATGACCACAGAGAGTCAGGACCTCGATTTTACATCTCCTCTGAAGGATGGCACCCGTTTTCAGTATAGTGTTCCCATCACTATACAGGGACATTAGGACCTCCATGGGCCACAGGTTGAGCACCCCCTGCTGGCCCCACTAACACCTCTTCCAGCAACAACTTTAGTTTTTCCCAGGAGGTCTCTCATCCAGGTACTGACCAGGCTCATGCCTGCTTAGCTTCAGTGGGTTGCCAGTTGTGAGTTGCGGAGTGATATAGCTGCTGGTAGTGGTGGTAGGGAGCAGCATTGAGGTGATGAAATAGCTACCTAACAGGCCTGCGCTAACAGACATACAGAACCGAACAGAACGACCAATCACTGTTGTTGCTAATGCTATCGGTACCTTCAGGTGTCTCAATGCCAGCGTCCTCCTCGTCGTCCATTTCTTCTTTGCTCCTGGTTTTTACAATAAAACCTTTCCCGAGATCCTTTAAGTTCCACATTTGCATCCTCCCTCTTCTGCTTCCTTTTTCTTTTCTCGCGCCCAATGTAGCATTTTCTAAGTTTATCCCCATCTCTGCTTGTGCTAGCCCTTTTTCCACTGGCTAACTTTTCTGCCAAGCTAGTTGAGTTATGTTGCACCTGAGGCCTATGACTTAGTGGGCGCGGGACACACCTCCAGTTCTGAATAAAGCACCTGCTCTCCCGCTAACTTCAGATTTCATCTTGAGTTCAAATAAGAGTTTTGTGTGTCGCTTTATTAAAATATTTAAACATGTATGCATTTATATTTTTATGCGTGTGTGAAGCGGGAGTCGGGATTGGGCATTGGGGGGGGCTGGTCGGCGCGGGGCCCCCCAAAGCCGCCCTCTTCTCCCCACCACCATTGGGACAGCCCTGTCCGCAGCCATTTCTTTTGTAGATCTGCTTGTATGTTTAGGTAAATAGTCCTATGGCAAGACCTGTTTTCAGTTCAGCTTAAGGCCATGGTCCCTCTTAAGAATCTTCTGCTACGTTGCAGAATTCTTGTTTGTGGCGATGATGGCGAGCCATTGCACTCCTACCACCATGCTTGACTCTTGGGTTGAGCTGCTCCTCTTCAAAAGCAGTGTTTGTTTTTTGCCAGACATAAAAGTTTCTCGTTGACGCTATACCTTTGACTCAGCTGCCCAGAAAACGTCGTTCCAGACTGGGGTGGAGAGCAGCTGGACCCGGATGACGGAGCAGCAGACAGGCCTGAAGGGGTTCAAGCTCAAGAGCGAGAGAATGATTTTAAAAGGAAAGCAGCAGCAGAGGGTGACCAAGGGGGGGATCCAGCCAGAAAGAGCTGGGCAAATTGGCTGAAGAACAAACCTTCACATGGGCTGGGTAGTGACGGATTAGCAAGGAAGGTTGAGAGATGGGTGCCCACTGCAAGAGGGCCCAGATGAAGATCAAATATCATATCGGCACCTAGGCTATAGGATACACACACTCATACCAAGACCAGTTTTCCCTGAGGTCACTTAAACTACCGGTATGTCTTTGGACTGTGGGAGGAAACCCATGCAGACAGCACCCCAGGACTGGAACTGAACCCAGGGCCCCAGCTCTGTGAGGCAGCAATGCAAACCAACACACCACTGTGCCACCCCTTGTTCAGTTATGGTAAAACATTGGGCTACACTGAAAAACAGCAGGCAGGTGTGCAGTAATTGTTCATAACTGAACAATAGGGCAGAGCGGTGGCTGCTAAGGATCTGCGCCTGTGACTGGAAGGTTCCCGGTTCAAATCCAGTGGCTGGCAGAGGAATCCTACTCCGTTGGGTCCCTGAGCAAGGCCCTTAACCCTAACTGCTCCAGGGGCGTACAATGGCAGACCCTGCGCTCTGACCCCAAGCTTCTCTCCCTGTCTGTGTGTCTGTGTCTCCATGGAGAAAAGCTGGGGTATGCGAAAAGACGAATTCCTAATGCAAGAAATTGTATAGGGCTAATAAAGTAACATTACATTAACATTACAACATTACAGTACCCCAGGACCAGGACTGGAAACGCCTGGGCTCCAGAACCTGACTTGTGGGGATTGATGGCAACCTGACAACGAGACTACATTGATCAAGCGCTGGGTCCTCACTTGTATGTGCTCATGCTGCTGGTGAAACAACGGCTTTCTTGCGTGATTTATGGCTCTGACGCCACTGCTTGCCTGACTTGAGCCTCGTTAGGCGTTTGTGGGCTGAGCAGGGTTCGAGTGTGACAGCTAGGGCTCAGGTCTGCTATTTGGACACACCTGTCCAAGTTCTACCAGAATCTCACAAGACAGCATCTGCAACCTGACGCGAAGCAGGAGTTACAGATATACAGGTTGTCTTGCGTTGTGCCAAACATGTTGCAAATAAATGTGAATCAGCAGATTAAATTTATTTACGACACATATTGTTCAATGAAATGACAACAAACCTGCTATAAAAAAAGACTTGTCATTTATCTTAACATGAACAATTTTGCCACAGTCAGAGCTGGTTGGAATTGATGCTCAGTATAGGTTAATAAATCCCACACAGTAGGATATGGAATTATTTACTAGAGACGTTAATTGTTGGATTTGAAAGCCCTGACCCTCCAAAAGCTGAGTGACCTCAAGCTGTCTATAAATACAGTATATGTATTACCTTATCAGATGTTACTGTTGTAAATTTACAGTCTGCACTAAACTTTCTCAGATGACTGTAATCCAAATAGTGCATTTTGAGATTGAGATGGGCCCCTAGAACCTGCTCCTAGCTCTGATGTAATTCCATATTGTTCCTCTAGATGGCACTGGTGTTCTCTTTTGCTTTCTATCAGTTTTAATCTTCATTCTTGCACACATGCAAACAAAATGGTAATATCATCCCGTAGCACAATCAAGGGGGAAACAGCATGATGCACAACTGCCATTTGGCCGAGTAGTGTTTTACGAAATTGCTTGTTTAAAAGAGTCAAATGTTATTAATAATCAAATCCACTTTCATCTAGATAGATTGCCTTAGTTATGATGTCACTGCCTTGTGACATCACTTCAAGCAACCTTTGATTTCATTTCCTTTTGTTTTCACTATTTTTGTTATATGTGCTCATTCTTTCTTAAGATGTATTTCACTAGCTAGGTTTTAATAGTATAGTAATCATTAGCAATCAGAATGTATGCATTAACTTTAGTTTTAAGCATTCTTCATAAATAGAAGCTTTGTAATCAAAATGTGGTTGAATCTAAAATAAAATAATAATATGGCAAAAAGCTCCACAAGATACAGAATAAATGCATCTCTTATTAAATTCGGTGTTAAATGTGAGCACAAACCCAGAACTTATCTATCTGTAACTGAAGAAGGCTAATATTTGAAACAAGAGTGCAGCTTCAGAAATAGTCATGATAAAATGCCACAAACAAAAGAACTACACACGTTAACTGCATTTAGCTGTGCAAGGTGTAATTTCTGAGCCTTCCCAACAATAATGGAAGAAACCCAAGTTAGTGCCCAGTAAAATGGGAAAAAGACTGCAAGAATAATTGGATTTCCTAATGTTAAGGGGTGTGTTTGATACTTCCTGCCTGAGATCCCATGTATTCGGCGGGATAAAAATGAACATGCATTCATGAAATGAACAAACGTGCAGTCTCGACATGCATACATACAGCATGTAGTCACCCAGCAGACCATGTACTGCAGGGGCATTCAGCCAAGTGCAACTTACTAGGAATGCACTGGCTCCAACTAAAGGGTGGTGGAAAGAGACCATTATCTCAGCCTCATGCAGATTCGGAGAGCTGGATGAGAGGATTTCCAGGCTTCTGGCTGCCAAGTCACAGCCGGAAAGATAGCAGCCACTTAATATTTCTAACTGGGAGCGTATTGGTGCTGTAGAGTTAATGAAACAGAATGGTATAACTGAATAATTACCACATGGGATTCCTCAGGGTCTGGGCTTCTTGGAATGTTTAACCATGTGTACATTGTAGTGCACAAGAAAACAAAAATATAACATTGGATAAGAATGCGAAGAAGAAAGAGTGACATGGGGGCACAGTGGTTACCATTGCTGCCTTGCAGTGCGGGGGCCCTGGGTTCAATTGCAGACCTGGGGTGCTGTCAATGTGGAGTTTGTATGTTCTCGTCTTGTTGATGTGAGTTTCCTCTGGGTGCACCAGTTTCCTCCCACAGTCCAAAGATATACTGCTAGGTGTATTTGTCTTCTGGGAAAATTAGCCCTGGTGTGAGGGCGACCCCTTCCAGGGTGTACCCTACCTTGTGCCCATTGCTTGCCAGAATAGGCTTCAGCTCCCCTGTGACCCTCAATTGGAAGAAGTGGTTAGAAAGTGGATGGATGGATAGATAATGCAAATTAATTAAATGCGAAGGACACGTGTTGGTCAGCATGGACTTGGGGAAAGATTTCAATCACTGAAGATGTGTGTTTTTGGGCAGTCATGGAAAAATGTACGAGGTGTTGACCCTTCAGGTGCAGTGATGTATGAAAGCCAGTAGCCCACACAAGTAATGCAGAATACATGAAGGGATCCTGTTCAGTGCTCACAGAGTGTACAGTATGTAAGGCTATCACCAGCAAGTCTATCACAAATGTGAGGTAGTCAAAACACTTTTCTTTTGGTTTGTCCCCCTTTGAGACTGACTCGTTGAGAAATTAGAGCTATATAATATCTAAAAATGCAAGGTTGCTCTGTATGGAGGAGGGGTGTTTGCCTGATGATAATTTAAACATTCCAGACTGTACCTCTCAGTAAAAAGGTGTGCACTCTTTCTGGATTTTAGAGAGGGATAGATGCACCTTTGCTGTATCACAAAGAACTGTGTCCAGATAGAATTTCCAGTTAGTAAACGGTGTCATCGCCTCCTTTTGCAGTTTGTCTGCTGCAACTAGCTCGACTTGGGGCAAGTGAGCACGTGCCTTCCCTGTCCTTCAATGGCAGGGTGTTAAAATGGCAATTTTCAGATGTTTTCACAGAGAAATACGATGAGAAAAATTTTCAGAGAATTCCAGGGAGAGAAAAAGACAAACACGTTGTCAAAGCGAGTTTGTGTTTCCAAATTCTTCTACTTTAAGTAAGGAAGAAGTGAAATACCAAACCGCTTGTGATTGTGTGCTACTTTGCTCCTCGTCTGTTCTGCTCTTCCTCTGTGCAGGACGAAATACCCAGCATCGTTAGATGAGATGTCGCAGCACCAATGTCATGAGATGTGAGCGTGCTCTGCTACCATTCTGTTGCTGCGTTCTCAGTTAACGAACGCGGTAGGACTGCCACAAGTTAGATTTTGAGAAAAAAAAAAGTGAAAATTGACTGCAGTTCCAGTGTTGAGTACAAGGCAGCACCAGGCTCACCAGAACACCTTAATAAAATCAGCCCAAGCAGCCCCGGAAGGGGGAAGAGTTTCAGATGTTTCATTTTTGTCTTTTTTCATGTTTCTCTTGTGGCTCCGCAGGGCCCTCGCTGGGACACGAGATGTTTCTCTGTGACTCCTCAGCTTCTGTAATAGTTTGTTTTGCATCCGTAATTACTCTCAACCCCCAAGTCTGTTTAGGTGGCTTTACAGGGTCGGGGATAGTGGGAGGGAAGGGGGGAGAGACGGAGAGACTCAGAATAACAAACAACAAAATCCGTACAGTTGCGGTGAGCACGCAGCCCCTCTCAGCAAGCAGCTGGGAGGACCGGGAGCAAGGCTTCAGTCGTGGCACTGTGACTCATTAATACAAGCCTTTGCCTAAAGGCTCAGAGCAGCGAGGCTCTACAACTTCCTGCTGAGTAGCTGATAGCTCGTTGCAGCGACTGTGAGACTAATCAGGCAGCTTCAGATGTTGAAGGTTTTGCTACCCTGCCCCCCCCCCCCCCACCACCACCACCTCTCTTGCATCAGAACAAAGATATTAAAAATCAAACATTTTGGGAGTTTCAGCGCAAAGTGGGGGGAAGGAAGCAGGAGAGCTCGGATTTCACAGACAAGTGATAATACCCCGTGATCCCAGGCTGACTGCTATCAATGGCAAAGGGGCACCCCACAAATACAGCAGAGAAAAAAAGATAATAGAAGTTGCATTGGTTCTTTATTGTTATTTAATACCAGATTTACCAAACACAGTGGACACAGGACAGTACATGCCATATGCTTCTGCTGCTCCTATTATTATCATTAGTGTGTTTTATAGCAAAAAATGGCAGTGATTTTAAAGACAATGAAAAAAAGGCATAATTCCCCCAAGTTAGTGTACCCTTTGTTAAGTTCAGGATTTTGTTTACAGTTCTTAAAAGATAAAGAACCATATGTCATTGAACCATGAGGCTCATAACTGCGATCTAATTCCTAAGTTTGCAGGAGGGGTGTTTTTTTTTTAATACAGTGTGAAACGGAACCAACTGAAAATTGTCTCTGGACCTGAAAGTGGTACAATATGTAACTGTAGTCATTCATGAAGATCTGACCAACCTTGGCGATGCCTGGAATCAGATCAAGTCAATTCTCAGTGAGTGTGAGAAAGCAGAGGCTCCCAGCCGTGCCTGAATTAATTTTCTGTGAAGTGTAGTCTTTGTGAGTAGGTTTCAGTAGTGCATTCTAATGACAGTGCAATACTGCTTTCTCTTCACAAATGATTCTATTAGTGTGACAGAAAGCAGAGTCCAACAGAATAGAAAGCTTGAACATTCTCACAGTGAGACAGAGGTATCTGAATTCCCTCTCACTTGTCCTTGTGTATAAGCGGTATAGTGGAACTTATTGTTGTATTTTTTCTGGTACAGTAAAAAATAGTTAACTGTAATCCACAAGGGAATTTGTTTCTTCTCTTTTGTCCCTTGGTCTTATTGTTTATAGATCTTTTTCAAAATAAGGTTTTACTGTCATTTGTGCTCTAAATGCTGTTAAATTCCAATGCTTATATTACATGTGTATTATCAACGTGTAACAGATTAAAAGATGTACAATGGTAACTCAACTTAAAATCAGTTTTGCAAGATCATCCTTAGACAGAAAGATACAGTTATAAAAGGACACTGCCTCTATTTAAGACAGGGGTCTTGCACTCAGTTGACATGATACTGCATCACAAGTTAAAGGTGTCTCTCAGCTCTTCTTAATTCAATCTGTTTGTCAAATGACACTTTGTTTCTCTAATATCACCATTGGCAACATTATATATCTCAGGTAAAGCTGAAGTCCTCAACAGAAAGGCTCTCATGTGAGCATTGATTTGGCTAACATACATTACTTAACAAAATAACAAATAACAAAATAAAACAACGTATTTTTATCTAGATCTTACTGCATGTGTGTCCACAAACTACTATCTGTTATCTTGAGAAGCACGTACAGTATGCTTCAATATCAACAGCATCTGATTTTCTCACTACATATAAGCTTGCAAGCCAGTATGCTAGAAACCTTATAACTTTTTCATCCAGCATGCTTTGCTGAAAATATTTATAACCATCTTGAAACCACTGCCTGGAACATCTTATATTTCACTCGCCACATCCTGTTTTTGAATTTTTTTAGATTATACTTTTCATTATTAACTATAAGGTTAGCCTTGATTTCCTTTTTCCTTTTGCATTTCTCCAGATGAGAGGAAATGTCAGGCTAGTCATTGAAAGAAATCTCCCAGGGTCCTCTCCTCTCTTAAATGAAATCTTGTAATTTGATGCGAAGTTGATTTAATGAAGCCTTTTCAGAAGTTTGCAAACTTTAACCAATCCATCAAATTGTAATCCAGTTCCTTCATTACAACTGGACCCACACAGCTTCTAAAACAGGACCTGAGATTGGAAAAATAATCTCTGTTTTGCTAAACTTTTTTTGAAAATGTGAACCATATATTTTTCTCAAAAGCCCTCACAAAATATGAAAGGAATTCCTTTTTTAAAAGGGAAAGACTCTGGATTGAGGCATTTTTATATGTTAAAGCAAGCCCATGGAAATTTGATTGTGTTAGTCTAATTGAAACCCTGGAGAGTGAGTGTGAAAGGAGTTGCTCTCCTTTTGCTGTGCTTTGACATGATGCACCTTGATCTAAAGACATTACAAGACCATTTATACCTTTGTCTATAATAAACAAGTGAAATGGCACAACAGGATCAAATTGTAATCCTTGAAACATCCCGGAAGAATGAAAAATAACAATTGCCCTCTAACACTGCAGGTTCATTTTTCACCTTCCCAGCTGCTTTTAAGTTAGACTCCTGCGAGAAAACCTTTCATCTGTTAATTTTCCGAACTTAGGAACACGCATCTGTTAGAAAACTACAACCTCCAACTGGCTTCTTGCTTTGTGATTCGGGCCTGACCTTTTTACTTTTGAAAAATAAACGGTTTTGGCTGGAATGTGATTTCAGAAAGCACAATAACCCCCTCAGCAATTGGCTTTTAATTTCAGCGGGTTTTTTTTTTGGAGGGGGACGGTAAGGAGAAGAAGCAATACAAACTCTTTTAACATAATGGAGCTGTTTTTTTTTTTTTGCTGTGCTGTGTAACAAAGTGACAGATCCCAGGAGAATGGGCGAAGGAATAGAAGTAATATTGGGGAAGTTTATAATGCAGTAGAAGTTTCCATTATTGTTTTAAAGTTTTCAATAAGAGCTAAAGCACTTTGAAGGCATTTGATTTTTCATTATTAGATCATTATAGAATTTCGTTAACTCTAAGCATAAAAGACGAGTGCAATGCTTAGGTTTTATCTCAGAGTTTAATATATATGACCAGACAGCTGATGCAATTAAGTTTCAATATGTTTTTATTGGGATAAGGCAATAGGGTCAGGGGATATTTATGAGAGATATGAAAAGCCTTCAATTCTAATGCAATTTAAATGGAAAAGTAAATTTTTTTGCTTTGTTTTTATTCTTCCCTTCAGGAAAAATATGACTACTCAATTTGATCGCCTCAAAGGGAACCTGAAAATAGAAAACTCTGCAGCTTTGGATGTTTAATGTGGCTTTTTAAACTTGCTTTGAGTGTTCTCTTGCTCCAGAGAGCCATTTAGCATGGCATAATCTGAATAAACCGTTTTTTACTTTGCTGAAGGTGGAAGTAATAGGTTAATCTTAAGAGACAAAAATATGGAAATATCTACCTACTTTCTCCGGGTTTTAAAGACAAGATCTTTTTGAAAATGAATTTACATGTTCATTATGTTATGTCTATTAGATTTGTACGCTGCTTTTTTTTGTAGAGAAAGTCACAAATAGCCCAATATATACCTATACTTTCATTATCTATATCTCTACAAATACAGAAATTGCTTTGTGTTTAGCATGGAAGAATAACCTATAACTCACAATTCATAATAATATCAATTGCAGTAATTGCAATTTGAATAAGTGCAATTTATTAAAGCATTTCTGCTCAGTTATGCATATTAATGGAACTTCTTTGAGCAAATATATTTTTTCATTCTAAAAAGACAGACACTGGAGAGAACATTTTGACACCCTCTAATATATAAACATTTTGGCTTTTTTATGTTACTCTAATTTGAATGTTTGCCATAAATATATCTCTGCTATTATTATTGGTTAGGACTATTCTAATAGAATAAAGTTATTTTTTAATTTTAATTTCTCATTCTTTTTCATGAATCTCAAAATCTCAAAAGACTTATTCACTCTAATGCATTACTTTGCTGTTATGCTTACTAATCACTCATTAGTTTTTTTTTATCTAAAGTAATTTAGAGAGCCTATAGACTATGAAGGTGAATGACGGTTTACTACTGTGAAGCCTGTTTTAATGAAGTAGTATTTAGGGTGGGTACCATTTGAGACAAGAAAGCAAAGGAAACAGACTTCTGTAGTTCAGGGATTTGGAAATGTTCACCAACATTTGCTTTCACAATTTCATTTTAATCGCCTCATTTACTATACATTGGACAATATGAGAACAAGATTGTGTGGCAAAATATAGAATTATTTTTTCTGTTCTGCAAATAGAAATGCACTCCTTTTTGTATCCAACCTCAGATATTCAAGACCACTCTACTGCTGTGTTTTGTAGTATTTTTAACATTGTCAACAATATTTCTACTACAAAGAACTTTAAATAATTCTTAAATATTTGCCCACATTTTTGAAGCTTGAAAATTTAGACTCATGAATTCTCTTGCACTCTAAGATGTGTTCTGCAAATTGCTGCTTTTCAGGCTTAAGTTACAACAGAGCAATTAACATGTTTCCTTTCCTTATTTTTATTTACAATTATGCATGTAACTCACAGCAGAGAACGACCATGCCAGTTTCGAAACAGAACAAAAACTCAAAATGATATAATTCATGACATAGTTAAACTGTCATAAAATGATCATTTCCTGTCAGGTGCAAGTCCGTGATTTGAATGCCTAAGACGTTTCTACTTTTTACGTCCCAAGAGCCTTATAAATAAGCTGCTTTTTGTGTTAACTGCGTCTTCTTCTCTTAAAGTGAGAGGAAGTGTAATTTTCACTCTATGAGAGTCAATTTAATTATTTACTACTTTAAAGATAATTCTAGTGCTGGGGAAAAAAATATCCAAATAGCTGTTTTTCTCTGTGATCGAGCACAAAAGTGAAAGGATAATGTACATCACAATCTGCAGTTGATGAAAATGATCCATCGAGATGCCAAGGAGCAACACTGTGCTGTATTTATTACCTCACTAGGAGTTGTAGAATTTCATTTACAGTTAAAAGACAAGGAGGTGATGTCACAGATGTGTGGGGCTTGTTGAAATATTCTTATTCTTTTTCAAATTGTAGCCATGGAAAATGCCCAGAACAGAAGAGTAATGTACTGTGAAGGGGTTAAGTCCTGTGGTGGTTATATATGATGTCTATCTGTGGGGAGCATAGGGTTTCTTGATATTTGCATCCTGCTCTCCCACCTCCACTGAGTGTCGATTGAACATATAGTACGGGTGAAATAACCACAATGTCAAGAACAAAACAAGAGTTCATTGCTCTCGGCTATCTTTCTAACTGTCAGAGTAACTGTGGGAAAGAGCTTGGTGTCTAATATAAATTAAGAAGCTGCAAATTTATTGTTCACTTCACACATACATAACACAGATAGGCCATAATAGGCTTCATATTCAGTGGACTCCAATAATAGTGCCTCTAAAATCAAATTCTGGGATTGAAAATAGAACCATGGGGTCAACTTTCTTTTCCTCCTTTATACTATCTTGCTGCTAATGTGGAAGAGAGCAGAGGATGTGACGTTAGTGTCACGAACAGTTCTTTCCGGGCCCTATGAGGACGACACAATCTGGAATAGGAGACGGGTATGGAGACAGGGGGGCGTGTCCTAGGCGTGCAGGTGTCCAGGGGAAGTGAGTCCGGGGCGAACGATGCAAGACGAAGTCCAAATGGGAAACCAAAACAGAAGCATAAGTCCATGGCCAGGCAATCCATCCAGGGGATTAAAAACCAGGAACCGGGTCGGGACCAGCGGGGGGGGGGGATCAGGAACAGAAAGTTAAAACCATAACTGAGCCAGACGCAGCAGGACCCGGGTTCTCAAGAAACGGAATTCAGTGAAGAGCCTCGAATGACGTCTGCATCTGGCTTTTAAGGAGGAACTGAAGAGGGGCTGGAATAAGGAACAGGTGCGGGTAATGGGGCAGAACAAGGAAGGGCTGGAGTGCCCTTAAGAGGAGGAGTAGCAATCGTGACAGTAAGATGTCATGTCACATTATTTTACATTCTGTTGCATTACTCTTTCATGCATGGCTTATTGAAAATACCTGCCGGAATATTAACCTTTCAAGAAGCTTTGGATACTACCACTGTATATTTTCTATTGTTTTTTTTTTTGTTTCAGTTGCAGTGTGAAGGGTTAAGAAAGGTCTTAATTTAGAAAGTGGATGAAATTCAGAATGTGTGAGTCGCTGCTGTCCCCTGTCCCCAGACTGATAACTCTAGATGAAGTCATCTGCACCAAGAGTAAGACACATACAGCTGACTTTAGAAGTTTGTTTTCTCTTACCGGATAGCCGTTCATATTAAAAGGCTTTAAACACTGCTTAAATTTAAGATGGGGCAAGTATTGCTTGAAATGAGGACTGATTTTTGTACTTCAGTAGTAACCTTCAGTACTGTCAGTTCATAATCAATTACCAATAATGACAAACCTAGCTGAGTGATATAAAGGAGTAGCAGACTCAATACTTGGGTGCTGGCTTGGATCATTAGGATTAAATTGAACTTGAATGAGGAAATAGGAGCAGTGAATGGAGATCAGCTATGTCACCCCGCCCCCAATTACAAGGAATGAACCAGGGAGACCATGTGCGATGGCGACGATGAGGTGGAGGGAGGGGGGCTAGAAAGATGTGTACAGTGGCATTTGCAACCAGGGAGTTTATATGCGCAGAGAAGTGGAAGTGCAAGATTAGATTTGACCTCCTCCTGAACGGCTGTTTAAATAAACACCATATAGTCTGTGGGAAGGCAACATACAATATTGAGTAGATGTGACTAGACATCCTGATCTTTGTCATTCTCTGGCCTCCTGAAGGTGTGGGGGTGTTTCCACACAGGACTGTGGGAGTGGGAGATGACATTCTTCCACAATACGTTTAGACCATAGCAGCTTCACACTTAAAAAGCCTGCAGATAATATTTAAAGTAATTTTTGCATGTTAAATAAAATATTCTGAAACCCAATGGCGGCTTCCCAAACCCCTGAATAAGCTGTTTTTCCCTCATGCTACTCTTTGTGATTCATGTTATCATAGTGATTTTTTTTCCAGAAACTATTACACAATGTGTATGTTTAAAAAAAAACAAAACTTTATTGTAAATTTGAGTGTCATCTACTCATTTACCAGTCGTACACCGTACTGACTTGGGATTTCACTGCGCTGGTAAATCTTGGTTAAAGAAGGGGTCTGTGGTCCTCACCTATTTCTAACTCTGTGCTGCTGTAGAGACAGTTTGATCTGCAGCCAAAGCAAGTGGAAGGTTTCGGAGAAGGAAGCAAACTTGTTTTCTCCTTTAAATGCTCCCTTGGCGATGCTGACAATTGGGATTGGTGATACATCTAGACAGAGTCAGAAGAATTGGCCCAGTGGAGAAGAGACGTTTAGGTATTATAATCTGGGGGAAAATGAGGCTGTGAGACTTGAAGAGCAGTGTGGCCTGGCTGTCCTGGTTTATGTATCTCATTATATGAGAAAACGCCTTGCATGAATATTAATCGAACATGACCTAGCGCATACAGTCGCTCAGAAAGAGGAGGTGATTCCACACAGGGTGTCCCTGAAATAAAGGCACCCGTTGTAAAAGAGATCAAAAACTCAGAAAAGCCTATAATGTGCAGTGAAAAGGCAGGTCAAAAGTCCTTCATTACGCGGGGCCGGAAAAAAAGGAGGAGCGCGCACAAATTAGTGGTTAGTTAATTTCGTGAAACTTAAGGAACATCACTCATTTTTTTCTCTTCTTCGTGTCTTCCTTTCTCTGTAATACTCGGCGGCCGGGGAAGGAATACAATTAAACTGAAGTGGGGAGTCAAGGGGGCTGACCCAGCGAAGTGTTGTGTGTGACACATAATGAAAGGTTGAACTCTCTGTCTTCGAGGTGGCATACCAAATCAAATCACGGCGGGGCTGGCAGCAGCGCGTCGCCACGGGCTGAGTGACAGAACTTAATAATTAGTGACAATGACTGACAGCTACACTCCATCTGCTGCTCCCGGTGCCTCCGAGCACTTATTCCACAACTGTCTCCGGGCAACAATGAACTCCGGCGGGATTGTGGGAGAGCCGGCTGATTGACAGCTGCCTCCTGGAGAGACGGGGCACCGAGCGGAAAAAAAGTCACTGTCGCTTCACCACGCCGGCTTGAAACAAAAAAGACCCCTGCCCTTAACGGCTTTACTGCTGACAGATACCCCCTCGCACACTCCTGCAACTCAGTTCTTAGGAGAAAATTATGGGTTTTGCTGGTTTGATTCCCCCCACCCCCACACAAATCTCCTTCGGGAAATTTCTTTACAAACTGGAACCCCTTGATCAGCAAGACCTTTCACCCTTGACACCCCAAGTCTGAGAGTTAAGGCACCATGAACTTCACGTTGAAAGTGATTAAACAGCCGTCTCTAACATGCACATCAACAAGTTGATCCTCTGTTGTTGTAAACCGATTTAATAAATGTGATTATAAAACGGTATTCTAAACTGCGTAGCAGAAAAACAAGGTTCTCACTGGTGAAATCATCCGCATGCTGTCGTACATAGTTTACCCGCTAACTGAAGCGAACAGGTTGTTCGTTTTTTTTTTCTGAATAGGTTGTGATTGCTCCGTATTTGTGCAACACCCGTTCACAAACGTCAGTGGACGGAGTCTAACGTTTTATTTCAAGAAGATTTTCCTGTTCCTCTTTTGTGTTCCGCTCCCACTTGAATGCAGATATAGAAAAGTAAAGCGAACGAGGTAGCAGTTTTTCAGAAGCAAGCAAGATGGAACTGGTCATCCAAAATCTGTCAGATGGATGCTGAAGTGTATAGGGCACTTAGACACCGTACATTTCAAACGTGACAAATAATAACATATAACAATAAATATGTACTATAAAAAAACATGGTAGACCATGCAAAACGTGCATAGTGCAGAAGGGCATTTTGTCTGAGGCATTGCAGTTAGCTGTTAAGTATACGTACTTCAGTGTATATGACCAGGAGATGGTGCCCGGTCAGTTTATTGACAACAGGACATTGCAGAATAGCTAATTAATTTAAACTTTGAGTCTCTGCTAAGTAGGTGAAAACTGTAGCTCGTTGAGAACATGCAGACTCCACACGACTGATTCTTGAAGTTAGAAACTATCCCAGAACCCCAGAGCTGTAAAGGAGAAGCATGTACCACCTGGTACAAAAAAAAAAACACAAGCAGGTGATTGTTTCTGGAATTGCTTCAGTGTGAACTGATCCCTCCCTTGAATTTTATGATTCTATGAGAGGTGATTTTCCTACTATGCCTTAATAATTATGGTGCTGTTGATATCTTGACAGGGGTGTTATCAACTGTATGCCTTTTGTCAGTGTTATAGTTGGAAAATCTGACTGTAATGTTGATTGTGTTGGTATAAGGTGATGCAAAAGCGATGTTTGACATGATGTATGAGTCAATAGGGACAATACACTTGAAATGTCTTTACTAATATTGAATGCCATGGGACCAAGGTTCCTTCTTCAGGGAAATACAATACTTTTCCAGCATTCATATACTATCATGTTGCATCTATTAAGCATCCCAATTTACAGAAGGACTCCTTAGCAAGTTCAAAATGCAAAGTGAAAATGATCGCAATTCCATGAGAAATGTGGATGATTTCTGCTCTCAGTTTAGCAATGTGTGAAATGGAACATGGTGATTTTGGTCCTATTTAAGTATGGCAAATTTATCGCATGTCTAAAGCTAATTCATCCCAAAAGATCCCGCTTTTATATACAGAAGAGGAACTATTTTATCCTCCACTAAAGTGGGGCACCTACTTAGGTGATGTGAAGCTGCCATTCTACAGCAGGTCAAGGGGAGGAGTGAGAAATTGCTTCGCCATTTGAACTAAGGTGGAGCTTCAGAAGACCAGAGTGGAATTGAAGATACTGGGTTTAACAACCCCATTCTTACTAGCAGTGTCATGAGCAGTGCCAGGGCAGAGCAGTGGCACAGTGGCTAGGGATCTGTGCCTGTGGCTGGAAGGTTGGCAGTTCAAATCCCGTGGCCGTTAGAGGAAGTTTTAGAGGCACCTTTATTTCATCATGTAGTCCTTGATTCACTTAATTGACTCAATTGAGTTATTTGAGTTGGGCTACGCAGTGGACAGCATTGCTGTCTTGCAGTGCTGGGGCTCTGGGTCCAATCCCAGACCTGGGGTGCTGTCTGTATGACGTTTGTGTGAGTTTCCTTCAGTTTCCCCTCGCAGTCTGAAGACACGCTCCTAGTTTAATAGGTTCCTGTAAACTTTTCCCTGGTGTGAGTGTGTACGTGTCTGTGTCTGTGTGGGCTATATCAAGTCTTGTCCATTGCTTGCCAGGAAGCAGCTCATCTCCTCTGCCCCTTTATTATACCAGTTAGGAAATGGATGGATGAATGGAGTCATTCTGGTCTGGACCTATGGCACCCACTGGACCACCAACAACACTTACTGTACTGTTGCTTTGCTTCTGAGATCTGAGACAATCCAACATGAAGGTGGTAACAGCACTTTTCTTACCTACTTAAGCAAGAAGTGGTTTGAAGCAACTTATTTCACAGAAAGCAAATTTATGCTGATTTCTTACCTGAAACCATGTAGTGCAAATGATGTTCTAAGATTAGATAAATGTATTTGTCATTGGAGAAAAATGATCCTCCAATTTACAGTAGGGCTGATTTTGGAAGAATTATTATTTTAATAATTTCCCATGTAAAGTTATAACCAGATATCTTTATTTTCATTTGAGATCTTCCAGTAAGAAGGGGCATTTATTGATCCCAAATCTTCCTAGATCTGTGTTTAATTGGATAGGCGTTTGGATTAAAATATGTAGTTCTCCAGTTTATGTGTGTTGTAATCCTGCAAGCCTTTGTATATGAAATGATTAATTTGAAACAGGAGCCAAGCTAACACTAGGACAGGCAGAGCTCATGTCCTTAGTCCCTCTCCTTTTATGGTAAAGGGGAGCCTGTAAGATTATATAGTAAGCAACAATTATAATAAAGAAATATCACTACATAGGATCATGCTTATATAAGAGAATGATAGATGTAATCCCTAGGTTGAATTCTCAGGTGAGTTGGAATTGCATTCTTACATTCATTGAGGCTTTTCTAACTTCAAGAAGATTTTACAATTTTTAAGAGATTACTGCCAGCAGGGATATGATTGCTTTTCAAACAGCTATGTAGCTATGAAACATGATTTGCAAGTCAGGGACTTGAGTAGAAGATGTAGCCAAAGGAGATGCACATCAGATGCCAGGAAATGACAGAGCACAGGGGTGGCTATGCTCAGCGTTAAGTCTTTATCTTTCAAAAAGTTCATTTGTCTGTATAGATTGACGTAGGAATTAGTTGTTTAACATGCAGAAGTGTATATCACATTTTCTTCCTGCTGTCAGTTCAAGAACTTACTGAGAATTTGCAGACATCATCTATTAATTTGTTTTTTTTTTACCCACCTTTTTCTTCATGTTGTGAAACCTTGTTAGTTTCAAGATCAATCCCAGGTTCTCTTTAATATTATACAGAACTGGTTGACAATGTTTTCATTTATCAGCCCTGGAATGTTTAAGTGTGAGCGGGATGGGGATGCAGTGATTAGCACTGCTGCCGTGCAGCTCTGGGGCCCTGGTTCCATTCCAGGACTATCTGTGTGGAGTTTGCATGTTCTTTGTGTGCTTATGTGGATTTCCCCCCACTGTCCAAAGTCTTGCTGGCAAGTTTATTGGCTTCTGTAAAAACTGGCATTGCTGTGAATGTGTGCACGTCTGTGTCTGCTCTGCCTTGTGTGAGGCTCTGACTCCCCTGTGATCCTGATTGGGATGAAGCAGTTCGAAAATAGATCGATAGAAAGGAATCGATGAATTCCACCCTGAAAAATCAAGAAATGGAAAAAAGTGAAAGATTGTTCCTCAGTGTGGTTCGCTATTATCAAGCAGTTCTGTATATCGCTAAATACAAACTCTCTGCTAAGGGAAGAAATCTATTCCAGCCTTTTCCACCCCTGATAATTAATAGAGGAAAACAGAATTCATTTGGTCTCAGCAATGTGCAAGCAATGTGTTTGAAGTGTTTGTACAGCTAAAGAGGACCTTTGGCAGTAGGGCACAAGCTGAACAACCATTAAGACTTGTCCCTCGTCAGTGATGGTTTAGTTTTATTTGATGTGGGCAATATTAATACACAGTAGCACAGTTAGCCTAAATACACAGCCTTCAAGGCTAAATCCACACTTTGGAGTCGAATCAGCAATGCTCTTGGGGGAAAATTACTGCACAGGACTGCAGGGAGAAGTTTCATATCAAAATATATTATTAATTCTCAAGACAAAAACCGTTTCTATATTTTTGAGTGTGTCTCTTTTTGGTGCCTGTTGCAAAAATAAACCCTTTGTGGTCTGTGGGAGTTTTGGTACTGTCACTTTAAAGCTCATCAAAAGGAAAGAATATCAAGTAGAAATAACTATACTTTGAAAGTGTGCATTCACTGTATTCTCCTGTATAGATTATAATAAGTAGGAATATAGATGCAGAAAGAAAATAGTTAGGCAGGGTAGTAAGGTGGTGCAAGCAGGGTCTTTTCAGGATGGCAGTTTGCTGGGGAAAGAGCTGCACCTTTCTGAATGCTTTTTAAAGATGCTCCCTTCTTTGAGACATTTGTGGTCTGAGGAAGGAAGCGATTACTTTAATGGCAGAGCTGACCCCCAGAAGTTCACTCTTCTTCACACCTGGCAGGCTGGAGAAGAGCTCAATTCAAAGTGACTAGGGTCCTGGTAGAAAAATATCTTCCGGGAGTGAGATTTTCAACAAAGCCATTCCCCAGGGCGACTGCGTAAGATAGGCCTGACCAGCTGAGGCCCAAAACTCAACTTTTCAGATGGAAGACCTCAGTCAGTAAACAAAGCAGAAGTGAAGTTACGACTGCACAGGGCTGACAGCTCTGCCCTGCCAGGCACAGAAGGTACTGTTGCCCAGAACTGCGCTCAGTTTCTTTAAAACCTTCTCAACTTGTTTTCACAGAGATGGAGGTACAGTTTAAAACATCCTGCTGACGGTTTGTAAATCCCCTTTCTAGCTGACTTGTATAAAGCTGGATACTAAAACACAATTTGTGTGACAGAGCACCAAGCACAAAACAGAGCAGACTCCAACACTGCATGTATCATGTATATGAAGTGTCATGGGAAAAAAAATGTACTTCTGTTTTGTTGTGAGAAGGATATATTTAACATAAAATGCTTGTGTATATAAGACTAGAGATTATTTTCTTTAACATACCATCCCATTGTGAAATATGGACATCAATAGCTTGGCTCACTCTTGTAGTGGAGGGGTGTCAGACATGCACACATTCTTACAAAATGTCATCCAACATCTCTCAAGATGTAGCATTGTTATAGAACAGTTACGAATCACAAGGTAAAGGTGATACATTTCTCATGGACAACATTGCACATCCACAGGCATAGAGTGAGTCACTGAACAATACCAATATCATTGTTTTTATCGTTAATGTGTCCCTTGTTAGTGAACACAGATTATCTTCTAAGTTAATCACTAAATAGCATCTTCTTATACAATAACAGCAAGCAAAATGAACATCTTCTCTACTGATTGAAGATATCATTGACAATTAAAATGGATTAACTAGCTATTCAGAACCAAAAACTACCAATCAATATCAACCAAAATGGTACTAGCTAATGACAGGGGTTAACATCCTCAGGTAAAATATCCACTTTAATGAATTCATATAGGTATCAAAAATATGAATTTCATCATTTCAAATGCACAGTAATGTCCAAAATAAACCACAACATTTCTTTTTTTGTTGAGGGTCGCTTTCTTTACTCTGTGGAAAGTTTGAGACCTGATAAGATTAGAATAACACACGTCCCAGATGATTACAAATTAACGTGCAAAAATGTGAGAGAGCTCATCTTTGAATTTGGATCAAATGTTTTTTTCCCCCCCTTTTCTTTCCTTTTTCCCCTCCTCCTTCCTGCGGCCCTGTGCCGGCAAGGCCGGGCCTGGGTCTAGGCCTCAGCTTGCCTGTCCTGCCAGGTTGCCTGTCAGCGCTGGAAGTCAGGTCTTGTTGAGCGTCTGCTTGCAAGAGCACACCAGGTGGTACATCATCTGTCTTTGAGCAGAACCCCCGTCGCCGCAGCTGACATGTACATGAAACGGCATGCCTAGAAGAAATGAGTGTATCATAACTTTACAGGGGAACGAGACCTTCTCCCAGCTTCAAGGAAACTGGTGGTATCGCATTCTGTTTGAGCCCTCCTCTGAAAAAAATCGTGATCGTGCAGGCAGCAAAATTAGCCATCCCTTCCGTCAGGAGCGTTGCAAAGGTCTGTGAAAATTGTGGAGAACCATCAAATATGACTTCATTTCAAAATGGGGGATTCCAACTTGGTTTTCTGGTTTAACAGTGAATGAATGTAGTATGTGGTAGTAAATGATGTATCCTAGTGATCATGTTCTTAACAAAAGATAGATTGTTCCCCTGTATACTATAAGCGCTTCTCAATGTGCGTTTTTGTGTTAACATCTTCCTTGAACCAAGGCCTGAAAACAAATATACTGTAATTGGTGATTCTAAATCCCTTGGGTATATATCACAAGAAAAATCTGAGATTCAAAATTTAGAACAAAAACGCTACATTTACCAGCGTGTGACTCCTCTCTCAGTTTGTTGAAAGCTCCTTTATTGCAAGCGTTAGTAAAGTCTGAGTGAGTTAAGTTATAGGATTCCAAGCCTTAAATCTGCATCTTTATGTTGTAACATCAGGTCAGGTTTAAAACAGCTCTGAAGCCAGGAAAAAAAACACATCAAATCTGGGTGAAGTCTTTATCTTGGCAGAATGTGTTCGTGCCTAATTTCCATAGGCTAACCCTAAAATTTATTTGTCTCATCGCATTAATGTTAACAGAAATTTACCGCACTTTTCTTCAGACATGCTGAGTTTTAAGTGCACTAACCCTATAAATTTTGTTATCTTGTTGCATTAATCAGAATTACATAGGACTACTGAAAGCTTATTCTGAAGCTGGAGATATTGATAAACTTGTGCCCTTGTGTAAACAGTGTAAAGTAAAAACCAGATTTGATTATTTTTGTCCCAACCGTACCTTCACACATGATCAGTGGTAGACATTGACCTCATTTGGACACAATTACAGTATTACAAGCTTTTTAGCATTGGTAGAATTCAATGTACTGTGGTGAAAAGTACATCTTCTAAGATGAATTTGCCTAATGCATAAGGGCATTGACTGTTGCTCTCTCCAGGACAGGGTAGCTGTTTCAGGAGACAGCTCCAGGCATTTCTATCCTGGCACAGTTCCATGCGGGGCGTAGGCCAGTGTTATTGCTCAGTACGCCACTGACGCTACATGAGCACAGCAGCTGGGGTCCGGGGTGCATCCAAGCACTTCAGAGGCTCATTGATACTAGCCCACAGAGCCCTTGGTTCAGCAAAAAACTATAATCTTTAAAGAACTAGAGTCACACTGCTGTACATTGTATTGCATGCTGGTGAGCATTCTGTTTTCATTAGAACTTCCTAATTTGTGACGTGGATTCACAGCACACAATACCTAAAACGCACCTCAAACAGTGTTGATCAGTACTGGTCAGCTACCAGTAGACCTGTACCCCAGTTTTGAAGGTGATACTGAGCACGTGGGGCCCAGTTTTGCAGGTGATGTCAGATGGAAATGGTCAATCCCACTTTATGACAGGATTCAATTTCTGCAGCTGCCGTTTTGAATTTTTTTGGGGGCAGAGTTTGTTTCCTACATTTCCAGAAAAAAGATCTACGGCAATGTCAAGCTCAAACCATTAAATTAAAAGGCTTTAAAATGCAACTGACGCCTTATAAACGCCTTATGTCAGTAATAATTTAATTAAAACTTGCATTAGCTTACCTTGCCCTAAGGGAATAATGGGCAAGATGTAACACCTATTTTTTCCCATATTAAAAAGCATGATAAGGTTAATCTAAAGATATAGAACCATTAGAAAACCACAGTTTTGCTTCAGGGATTTTGACACTGCAGTGCAGGTACATGGAGTGAAGGAAATTCTCATATGAGCCCTCCTCTGTGCAGTTGAACCTGAGAGTTGGCCTTCACTACAGAAAATAAAAATTGATTCAAACTCCCACAGCACCCATGTTTTTCAGTGAGATCAATCGATTGGATTGGCATTTTAACAAAGAGTAATGGCAAATCGCTGACAACATATTTAAAGGCTGTCTTCTGAAGCTTTTTCCACCAATACAAACTTGTCCCTATTTTCTGACTCCTAGTGAGCTCCAGCTAAATCAGGAATTTTGTGTCTGTTCTTTGTACCAGAGAGGTGTCCAGCACCATGTTCTATGTGAGCTGACAGGGAGGCTGTTCACAGATGATTTGCCTTTTTGCAAGCTTTGAACTAAGTTGCAAGATGGGTTCTTAAAATTCATTGCTTCTGTTTCCACAGAGCAAAGAATCGTCAAGCGATATTCTCTTATTTGATCCTCCAGAATGTGCTGCAGCCCTGCTCACAGACACCACTTATGTTTTAGATTTTTCTTCATAATTTGAACAGAAGTAACACACGATCCTTTTAAAGGATATCTGCAGTGTGGTCTATATGAACTATTAAAATGCAAATATCAATCCAAATTAATTTTCTTCAGAGACATTTATTCTGGCCATTGAAGTACATTGTCTTTCCTCTCCTTGCATCTCCTCTTGGCCTTGCTGCTTGTGCTTTGCTGGCCACATTCCTCCCCTGCCTCTTGTGCTGCCCATTCTACAGTACCTCCTGTCACACCTGTGATGGGCCCTGTTACCTGGATATCAGGCTGCACTATCTCCAACCTCCTACTGACACCTCTAAAAGACCTCTCTGTTTATACTGTGCCTTTAGATTCTTGATTCATCCATGTGTTCGTATATTCTCCTCATGTTCATGTGGGCTTCCTCTGGGTGCTCCGGTTTCCTCCTACCAGTCCAAAGACATACTGGTAGGGAAAATTGGCAGTGATGTGATTGTGTGTGTATGTTCATGCCTACGTGTGCCCTGTGATGGACTGGCGTCCCATCCAGGATGTATCCTGATGTTGCTTGCTGGGAAAGGCTACTGCTCCCCTGCGACCCTGCATTGGGGTTAGAAAATGGATTAATTTTGGCACAAGAATGGACCCTTTTCACACTGTGGACAAGCCACAGGAAAGCAATAGATCTACAAATGCATAATTGAATTTGCATTAGGCCTCAACCTGTTTCAGTTGTGCTTTCAGAACCAAAAAATATTCTCAGAGTGAAACTCTGGTAATGAGGCGCTCATAAGGTGTGCTCTTCCAGCTGAGTTTTAGACGAGAAGTGCATGCAAATCTTCGTAGGCTATCTTTGGGTTTACATCCTCACAGAACTTTAACCCCCCTGTCACAAACCGGAACATCTCCCTTCTTGGTTTTCACGGAATTAGTTGCCATCTTTTATGGTGTCTCTTCACAAAAGCTCCTTATTTTCTCCTGCGTCACCTTTTGTCTTTGTCAGTATTAATTAAGCTCATCCCTCATCAGATTATGCAGGGCTTTGCATGTCTATTAATGAGTTTTTATTTGATCATAATAGGTTTCAACAAATGTGTTGTTTTATTTTGGTGGGGGGCCCAGCTGACGAGAAAACGTTTCTTTTTTTTAAAAAAAAAAGGATCCATCTTGCGCCTAAGTGAGATGTTACTCTCTTCCCTTTTCACAGCGAGATGAAAGACTCACAGCCCCCGACAAAAGTGCCAGCGATCACAAACAAAGCTTCAAATGAATCACATCAAAGGCGCTGCCCCAATTGTTAGCCTCTCGTATCCGGGGAAAATTGGCTCATTAAGGGCAAAACATGACATTGTTTACATTAGTTAGGCCTGATTAGATGTTGCCATATTTTCTGTTCCGCCTTTGCTGCACTGTAACCAAAGACCACTTCAGCCTGTTGTACAATCGCTCCTTTGAAGGCTTGCTTAAAAAAGACGCGATCGCGGTGTTTTGATTCATTTTCTCTTTATAACTAATTAGGTTGCTACCAAAAAAAAAAAGCTAGACGCGAGGTACCGGTTGTGAGGGTTTAAAAAGACGATGGGCCTTATCTCCACAATGAAATGCTCTGTATTGTAACTGTCCTGCTGCAAAGGTGGGTTTGCAATACGAACAAAAGGCCGGGATTCATCAATACGGTGATATGTGTCCTATGAGTGAAAATAATGCTTTTTGTCACTGATGCATTGTCAGCTGAGATGTGATATAATTGCTGTGGTGTAACGGTACACAACGTGTCCTTGACATGCTCTGCAATGTCGCAGTGCTGTGTGTGAGCCAGCCTGGCTGGTTGCATAATTTGAATCGCGTTTAAAATAATATATGCATTGTTATACAGGTAGAACCTTAAAGGACATTAAATGATTACATTTAGAATGTGGGGGGAAATTACAGGAGTTATAGTTTAAAATAAAGTAGTGTTCATTCGTAAAACCTCTATACAGCTATAGATTCAAACAGCAAAATGATTTCAGAAGCCTATTAAAGTGAAGTTTTCCCCACTACTATTTATATTACTGTAGTTGATGATGACAGTAGTTAATATTGCAGTTTATTTGCAATTTATTTTTTGTTCAATAATGATAAAAATCCTGACTTATTCAGTATACAATAAGTATGATTTCCCTTGTACAGCAGTCTAAAGCTGTTTAAAGCTGACTGATAAGGGGAATTTTCACAGATGATATGAAAATATAGTTTTCAACATATTCATCTTGAAACAAAAGATTTTGTTAGCTCACTAAACCTGGTTCAGCAGGGATAGGGGCCATCAATTTAGAATTAATTAGCATATTTTTCCTTTTTTAAACAAGTGAGCTCCGATTCCTTATATGGATTCTGTTTTGTATTCGATGTTCTGTTTTGTGTTATTTGATGTTTTATTTTGAAAAATCTAAATTAAGAAAAAGCATAATCTTACTAAACATAATATCATAATAAAAAGGTTACAAACAAGATGAGGGCACTTGGCCCATCTAGCCTGTTTGGTTTCAGGTTGCAGCTGTTTTATTAGGGAAACTGGGGTATCAGTTTCAACAACATCACTAGGGAACTTGTTCCAGACACCCACAACCCTTTGTGTAAAGAAGTGCCTCTTGTTCTCAGGTTGTGCGCTTCCTTTTACATGTAATTAAAGGTTAAGATTTTTTTTAGAGTTATATAATCTGCAGTCTCTATTAATTGTTTTTACAGGCAGAACTGAACTGATAGTTTCAGGTTGTTGATATCTCAGGTGCCATCTCAAGAACTGAACCTAAATAACTTAAATCTGAAAGACACAAAATGACTTTCTGTCCTTGTCAATGTGATATTTATCAGCAACAATGCAGAGAAGATCTGGATCCCTGACATTTGTATTCAGGGAGATTGGCGAGCCGAGCACAACATATCTCTGCCATAATAGCAATATCCGATCTTCAGCAGACCCTTGAACCCTGGCTCTCCCTCCGGCTACAAGAATCCACATTCTACTTTTGGATCTTTGTTTTTTTCCAATTCTAATGACCTCCTAAAAATGGGCTCTCTTGACCCACCCCTCACCCCTCGGTGCATTCCCATATTTTTTTCGAACCTCTCTCCCTGGTCAGGTCACAATATTATTCCCCAGTTTTGGTGAACTTGTGACACGCCATTTACATACATTTTTTTTCCTTGTGACACCTGGGGTAGTCGGAGCGGAATTACCATTTAAAATAGTTTATAATCTCTCGGAGAAAAAAAAAACTGTTAATACCGGAGAACTGCATGTTTGGTGTTCTTGAGCGGAGAGTGAGATGGGGAATTAAAATTATCTCGACTTTTGACCGGGTATTTCTCCAGTGGAAACAAAAAAAATGGTTAGAGACAGTACAAGAAGAGTATTTGAGATTCTCAGGAAGGACTGACAAACTCATACATTATAATATTTTATATTCAGCCGTGAGAAGAGTGTTTTTGAACCCGCTGCTGGAAAAAAAGACTGTCCTCACTTTCATTTTCGGTAGGGTTGCAGGCTGATGCCTTGAACTTTCTCTGCAATTTACCACATCTAAAGTCTTTCGTCACACGTCGGAAAATCAGATCTAAAAAGGATTATATGTCCTTGAATTTCCTTCTCCTCCCTCGATTCGCAATTCAGTTAATAAACTCAGCACATGGCGTTTGAAGATTCACACCCTCAAATGCCATAATTAACTGTGCGAGGACGCCGAACAGCGAGAGGAAACGCGCATACTCCTGTTAATGGAATGAAGATGGAGCCGCTAGGTAACTAACAGCCCTTTATGATTTTCGGAGCCATATGTATGTGATGATTTTGCAAGTGTATCGCAATTAGTCAAACACCAAAGCAGTGTTTGTCAAGGTAAACACACCTGTCATGTAACTGATGGATAGCCTCCCCGAAACCCGCGCATCTCATGCAATTTTATCATCTCTATATTGTGCATTTGCAAACGTCAGCACTGCCCCCTTGTATCGAATTAGTTAATCCACGGCAAAATCTTCACTACAGCCTCCTAGAAGTTGCACACTGACAAACAAACGTAGTTAAAAAAGCAACATTTTTTTGATTGATGTATTAGCGAATATACATGTTTCAGATATAAAGTGCACGTACTGTACTTGTAAAAGGAATCTTTAATTTGGTATCTTGTCCTAATACGTTTTTTCGCTTTTTTCTTTCTCGGAATGCCGTTGCGTAATGGGGGCTTTGATCATTTAGCATTCAGAAGAAAAAGTTCCTCTTGTTACTTGCGTCTAAAACTTTTTTTTTTAATCCATCATAACCTTAACTTTATCAATTGAGTCACCCAGGTATATTGCCAAGTTGTTTCACGTACTTAAAGGTCTCAAAACTGCATTTCTTTCAGGACGTCTGTTGGAAACGGAGAGGCAGAGCTCTGTATAATTCCCCGTTTTACACGTTTTATCGTGACAGGGCTTCAACGTGAGTGTAATAAGCGGGTCATGTCCCAGGTGTGGAATGGGTCAGGCCTAACTAGTGAATAATCAGCCTCTTTGAGGTCACCCCTTAGGTTAATATCCTCGGGCCCTTTTTAAACAATATTTAGTTCAAATGAGATTCCAGCTGGGTCTTTTGGTATTGCTTTTATAAATTGAAAAGTGCATTATGTAAAACTGTGTTTATGATGGAAAGAAGGTAATAAAGTGAACACTTTCTTCTTTTGGAATAGTTTTAAGCCAATTAGTGGGTAGGTACTGATGCTCTCCAGGGTTTGCTGGCCACTATTAGTGTCTTTTCTAATATTAGCTTTGAAGAATAATGCTTTCCAGAGCTCTCCTTAAAATGAATTGGCTCCTCAACTTAAAGAGGACAATAAAGTTGTTCAGAAGCAAACCTAATTTTGTTGTTTTTTTTAAGCAATATCAGGAAACAGTTACTGAATGAAAAGAAAAGTCGGGAACAGTGACGCCCTGGCCAATGAGATCCTCATTCCGACTCTTTTGCTTTCATTTTCTAACTTAAACAAAACATTTATTTGAAAATAAATTCTGCCATCACTTGTCTTTCTCCAGATTGGATTCGACGTCAGCCTCAATTGTTTTTTTTTCAATTTTTTTCAGTTGCCTCTCCATAGCTGTGGTTATGTTCACGCTCAGGACCAGCCCTCAGCCCTTGCTCTCAGATCAGAGATATGGCAGCTCCTTCTGAGCTAAAAGATCTTACAAAACAGGAAGTGTAGGCAAACCACATTGAACCACACAGCGCTTTCTCTGGATCCCTTGGGGACAGCTTAGAACAATCATTAACAGTAAGGTGAGTCACAAGGCAAGTCTAGGACCTAAGTATAGAATAAAAGTTGGAAACAATCAGAACCCTTTCATCTGGTTGCTAGGAGTTAATGATCTTAGAGGTCACAGGGTAACTGCATCAATCATTGATGCTGTAGCTTGTTCCAGTCACCTACAACTCATGGTATAAGGACGTGATTTATTTTTTCAGTCCTAAATTCAATTTCCATTTTGAATGGCATTCCAGAATTATTGAAACCTTATATCCTTGAAGATTAAAAATGGATAAAGCATGTCCCCTTGTAATTGTTGCCATTCAAGACTAAAGATATTGAGTTTCTTTAAGCTGTCCATGGAAGACATCCCAGAAATAAATGATTACTCATATTTGAACTGATTCCAAATTCTTAGCAATAATGTCCTTTTTTCCAAATGTGATGTCTTTCATTCCATGTGTTCATAATAATAATTAAATAATTAAGCTAACAATAACAACATAAGTAAAAGCATTGGATAAATGAAAAACCGATGGCTTTAAATGTTTTTAGTTTTTCTGCCCCAGTATTTTACAACATCACTGAAATATTTGGTCCAGAATGTTAGAGGCCACTTTATTTTGTCTGTGACACGAAACGTAGAGTTTCATGGAATGTAAGCCTCTTTGACTGTTGTGGATGTCTCTAATCTCAAATGCACTATATGGTCAATGTGGGCTTTCCCCTAAATAAACATCAGCAGACCATTTTCCTAAGAACAGTATTTAAGTCACTCCAAATGCAAATTACCTCAGCCTGCCACATGCTCTTCAGACCCACGGGGCAGTGCTGACAGAACCTGTCATTAATGAAGTTGCAGTGCTCATTCACCTCTGCCAGCACTAAACACAAGACAAACCGGCAAACGAGCACTAGCAAACAACCGCTCAGATTTAGAAGGAAAACAGCTCAAAGCAGTGGATGCACAGTGATTCAGTGGTTATTAGTTAGCTGCAGGTGCTGGGGCCTGGGGTTCAATTCCTTGGGCGCTAGCTACATGGTGTTGGCATGTTCTCCACCATATTGGCATGGCTGTCCTCCAGGTGCTCCAGTTTCGTTCAAAAACATGCTGGTGGGATACTCGGCCATTTGTAAGTGTGTGTATCTGTGTCTGCCCCACGATGGACTGGCGTCCGTCCCATGGTGTACTCTGCCTTGCACCCATTGCTTGATGGGATAGGCTCTGGCGCCCACGCAACTCTGAGATGGAAGAATCGGTTAGAAAATTGGATTGGCCGACTCAAAGAAAGCAGTTTTATGGTATGCTCTTCAAAGAAAGGTCTGATGTGTATAATACAATAAGACAATGCAGCAGAACTGTCTGCTTATTGTTTTTTTCAGGTTTAATATATTGTTGTCTCAAAGCTTTTATCAGTCTCAGTCTCTCAGGTCCTTTATATTTTACAAGAGAGAATGATGTTTGAAGGCAGATGAAATATCTTATTAGCATATAGCTGATAAGAATAACACATCCATCCATCGATTTTCTAATATTATCTTTATTCAAAATAATTATATTTTTGGAATTGTTTATCGTGATAATTTACCTGCACCCAACGCAAGCATTAAGGATTTCAATCAGGATTGTGGTCTCCTGTATTTGATGTTTGGTCTTTAAGTTGTAGTAATGTAATGTCTATAATTAAATAGGTAAATGTATGTTCAGCCTTTTTTTACTGAGTCATGTTTGTTCATTGATGCAAAATAATAAAATATAAATAGGAGGTAGTGATGGATAAGTATAAACTTATGGTAGTCTTTTTTAAACACTTTGTATTATAACTGTAAAACACATTCAGTTTTTTTCTTTAACAGTGTAAGGTGCACCTTGACTTGTTCAATAGTCTGAATATTGCTATGACAAAACATTAACAATTATTTTTACTTTTAGATTAAGGCTGTTGACCCTAATAAGTGCCCATTTAGCAGCTGTAATAATGTGAGAATTGGTGATCATTGATAAACCCCTGTCATTTAACAATATTGAATTAGTACCTCAGATTATGTGCATTTCGTATTGTCGTGAGGGAGTTTTGGGTTTCAAATCAGGCTGGCCTGAGATGGATTTGCCTCTCGTATCTCTTGTTTTACATGATGGTATTCAGGAAGCTCTCACAGCAGTCGATCGCTGATGACAACGATAATTGGAAGTGAATTGCGAGACTATACCATCCCCACCTCCCACCCCTGGATCTCCAAAGAAAATTCTTCAAAAATGCTTTCCCCCACAGGGAATGCCTTTGTTTGTTCAAGTGTAATGAATGCAATATTTTCTTAACCAATAAATCACTTAAAAAATTAGCTCCCGTGCATGGGCAATTCAGCTTTGATGAAATATTCCCTCTTCAAGAAGCTGCCTGTATCACAGTAGGCATTCTCCTTTCATACCCTTGTCTTAGTCTTCTGTGGGCTTCTTCTGGGTTTCAGCCATTGTGTCCTCTTAGGTTTTTATGCTAATCACTTATTACAGTGAAAGGACCCATGACAACGCAGAGGCAGTACAACAAAAACGAAAGTAACAGAATGAAATGGAAAAGAGGGCTGACTTTTTCTTTTGTGCACAGTTGTTCATAAGATCATAAGAATGGTTATGAAAGAGAGGATGTCATTCCATCTGTCTAGTCCATTTGCTACTGTACTTAGTACTCAATTAAGCCAAGGATCTCATCCAGCCATTTCTTGAAAGACACCAGAGTGTTGGCATCAGCAACATGGCTGGCTAGCTTGTTCCACACTCCCATATCCCCTTTGGTAAAGGAGAGCATCCTGTCCTCATTATAAAACACTTCTGTGAAATCCACTCTTATTTGGTGGACTGGCATGAGGTTAGAATTGAAGCTCAATGCCATTCAGGGGTTGAACTCCAACTTCTGAATACTTTATTAAGCCTGAATGACATTTAGCAAAGCACAGTTCCACTCAAATTATAAACCAAAGTAATATAATTGGTTCTGTGCTGTTGATTAAGTTCAAACCGGTTCTTAAAGTCCTCTCAAATTAAAGATGCCCAGATACCAAGTGTAGAGGGTTTAGGTTTTAGGCTGAAGAGGTAATGGCTGAGTTCAGAGTTCAGAAATACTGCAAGTTTTTAACTGATTTATTCCTGAAAGGCAGCAGGTAATTGGCTGAACACTCTCGGGACTGGAATGAGGTGTGTGCTTATGCAAGAGAATCCTTGACAAAGACGTGTTGTGCAACAGTTCCCCCTGTGTTGTGCTAGGTGCCAGGCAGAAGTATTATCAGTGAGAGCTGCATCAGTCCTTCATCTGCTGCCTTAGCCCCACTGTTGACACTGTGGGATTTTCACATTTCAGAAGACACAAATGTGTTGTCTTTGTGTCTCTTGTGCTGGCCTGAGTTGATTAGCTATTACAGATGAACAATTGGTTTGGAATCGGATTTTGACACTTAAAGAAGATTAAAAATTGCTGATCTTTAAGAGAGCTATTGCTGACTTTTATTCTGAGGGGCAGAAGTCTTTACACAAAAGGTTGGTTGCCCATGATTCAAATGGTGTTGTCGACACTACTCCTTGACAAATATATGAACTACAGACCTGTATAGTACATGATAAAAATACTGTAGCAAATCCTAGAGGAAGTGGTGGATTATGATGACTGTGCTTGTTGTTCTTCACCCCTTTACGAATTATGAGCAACCAGGTGAGAAAGATGTGTTCTAACTGTAATAGCAGTCCAGTGTTTCCTTTTTGTATTTATTGATCGATATTGCATGGAATAAGAGCAAAGCAAAATGCAAAATATTACCTGTTAATTATCATTCACAGCCCAGGAAAACTATACATTCTGGTTGTCATTTCTTTTAGGATTTTAATGACGTATTTGAATTAAGTATTGACAAAATATTTCAGTTACTGCTGTTCCTGAGTGTTCTTGCATTTCAAGAGTCCAACGATCCTGGCCATGTCTCCTCAGGACCACAAGTTAGTGTCACTGAGTGCAGGGCAAGACACTTACAGTGTTGTTGTTCAGCAGGACTCTCGTGAAGCTGCAGGATGTTCCAAGTACCAAGGCCAGCCCATTGGCGAAGTAGACCTGACAACAACTCTAACATGTCTTTTACTTTCTCCCAGACTTTTGAAAGCCACAATATATGTGGAAGCCAGTCTGATAAGCAATCATTCCTTATTGAATGATTCTCCTTCAGATTGTCTCCAGACACTTATTAACCGTTTATACTGTAGAGTGATGGTAGAGACACTCATGCTTTAATGTGTAAAAAAGTTTGTCATTGTAGCCTGCATAATAGCTAATAAAATGAGCAAGACAGCCTGGTTATAGTCTTGGAAAAATGATTTCTGTGGATAAGGAAGACAGACCCATTTTATGCTGAAATGCACTTATGTCTTATCAGACTTAGTTTGTGTATGGAAACTGGCAGCCATGTGCCAAGCAGGGTATGGTACTGAGACACTAATTTGGTAATAATAGCATCATAAATTATCAGCAAATCAAGGCTCCGGTGTTAGTGGACGTTTTAATGAAAACTTGATATTGGTTGCCCTAGGGGGCTGTTGAATTTTGCTGCAATTCTAATTTATCCCTTATTACAAGCCTTCCTTTCCAAAGACATCTTGTATGGACTAATATCAACTAAAATTATTTTTACACACCTTATTTTATTTTTATTTATTTTAATTTTACTAGTACAGAACTACTATTTTGGGGAACTTTGACACTTCAGTTTGTCTGGATGTTTAGCTTGTATCTCTGTCCAATATGTTTCAGTTTATTTTTTTCCTTCTGAGAGTGTTTCGCCATGTTAGAAAATATACCTTAGATGATTAAGGCTCAGATAAGCTTAATAAATGCTTAACATCCATCCGTCAATTTTCTAACCAATTCATCCAATTCCGGGTTGTGGAGGAGCTGGAGCCTATCCTGGGAAGCAGCAGGAACAAGGTGGTATACACCCTGAATGTGACACCAGTCCACCCCAGGGCGCACACGGACACAAACACAGACACACAGACTCACACCAGAGCCAATTTTCCCAGAAGCCAATTAACCTACCGGCACATCTTGGACTGTGGGAGGAAACCTGAGCACCGGGAGGAAACCCATGCAAATATGAGGAGAACATACAAACTCCACACAGACAGCACCCCAGGTCCATAGTTGAAAGCTGGGCACCAGCTCTGCAAGGCAGCAATGCTACCCCACTGCTCCACCATGCTGCCCAAAAGCTTAACATATTAAATATAAATATGAATAAATGATTACTCCCTCTTTACTTAATTTGTTTATATGTATCTACAGAATATACAATAATACAATTTCACAGAGAGTCACTTCTGCCCTATAAATCACAGAGCAATAAAGGATTTCTGTTTCATTGTCTCAGCTGAGTTCGCCATAACCCGAAGCACTGCCAAGTGATTTCCAAATGATCGTTACGACGATGACGTTAAATTCATTAGCTTCTCAGGCATTTTCCTCCATAGAGGCCCCGAATTATTTGACATATTTCCAGGTCAGGCCATCAATCATGCAGTGGGTGGGGAGTCACCCCCGGGGTGGGCCTTGAGGGCTGGCTGATTTCGTGTGAGGGTTGGTGGGGACCGAGGGGAGGGGCAGGGCAGGTAATGACAAATAGACCCTTTCATTTCTCGGAGGTCTAATCGATGCGTTGAGAAATTAGGCAGAGTCGATTCTCCTGCCAGCATTAGTCTCTGGGAGAACGATGAGGAGTCTTCTAACCATTAGAAGGGAACAAGCTCTTGGCATTATTTCTTGTCCAATGCTGGTGCTTCTCATGGCACAGTGCCATCCCCTCTAGGCATGTCTGTTGAGCTGAGTCCTTCTGTGATGTTCTTCTGATTCTCCTAGGGTCTTCAGCTTTTGATTTCTGGGAACCCCACTTTCAAAATGTCTCTTTAAAATTGGGACCCTCCCCCCCCCAGTTTAAATATAAAATCCAGCAGAAGTATGTGGCCAAAAGGGTTTTCTGCATTTGGTGACAGCTGGTTTTTGAGCTGCATGAGTAATTTTACTAGAAATGGAAGCAGCCTCATGGCACTGATGTACAGATCAAAGCGATGACTGCTGTTCAGCTGAGAGGAGCTGTGAGATTGGTGCTGATGTGAGGATTCGGATGTTCCCTGTACAGGCAGATATACACCACCCTGATGCCATACCTCTGGTTTCAAAATCAGGAGCCCCATAAAAGCAGGGGTTCCTAGTCCTGGTTGTGGGACCCCCCCATACCTGGGGGTTAGTGCTTCACTGAGGCCCTTAATTAAATAATTGAATTTAGCCTATTGATAGACCTAATAATAGGGTACATTTAAGTTCTTTATTTTTTCACTTCCAAAACATATTGGGTGTTGCCTTTTAACTAGAGTTTTTTTTTCCTGGGACTTAAAATCTGTCACGAAGCAACATGTTGGATCAGTCAAGGATTCATTTAAATAAAAGAATGGAAATTCTATGGAAACTGTGTGGAAATTCCCAGGCACTGGACTGGGAACCCCTGCGCTCAGAAACAGGGGTCTTGATAACAGGTTTGGCCATAACCCATGATAAAACACGTCTGGCCAGCAGGGGTCTCCAATAGGGTGAAGGGACTTGCAGAGAGAATCTGGGACCCTGATCCATCTTGGTTAGTAGGAACCCCATCCTCTTTTCCAGCACTCATCAATGGATTACACTGGCTTCCCGTCAAATTCCATGTAGACTTTAAAATCCTCATGCTCACCTATAAGGGTCTGCATGGCTTGGCACCTCAGTACCTGTCTGAACTATTATCGCCCTGCTCCCCACCACACAACCTTTTCCTGTTATGCCCCCAAGCTCTGGAACTCTCTCCCCAAGGATATCAGAGAGTCACCTTCTCTAAACTCCTTCAAATCCAGACTCAAAACCCTCTTCTTCAGAAAAGCCTTTACTTAACTGGTTTCATTCTTCACCCCTCTGTTTTTCCACCATTCACGGTCTCTTCTATATATTGTTATTGTGTTTTATCTTGTGTATTCCTCTTATTTATTGTTGTTGTCATCCTGAAAAGCGCTGTGAGAAGCCACCTTTAAAGGTGCTATATAAAATAAATATGATTATTTTTATTACATAAATTCCCCCCAAAAGTAGGTTGAAATGATTTCTTTAATTTTCCATTGAACTCTTTAGCTGAAGAAATGTTTTACATTTAAAGTGCTTTGCAATATTGTGTGAACAATATGAAATAGAGCTGAATGGGAGTTACTTAAAGGAAATCATCACAAATAACATGCGGGAAAACACAGCTGCTTAGAAAGCACACATATATATATATAGTTCTGACTCTGCACGGCTGAAGTGCCTTTAATTCACTGCAAAAATGTAATTTAAGTTTTCGAGAAATTCTTTTATCTCCTCCCCTGTCCCCTCCCTCTCACCAGGTTGGAGCCAGGGTTAGGAGTGTGCCCGCTATGCAGATTTTACGCTTGGGGTCTCAGAAAGAGAAGGTGCCACTTGAGAACAAATCGAGACAGGAACCAAATAAACAGATTTCACATCTTTACAGATTTTCTTTCTCCCCTTAGATTAAATTTCCTCCCCTTTTCGCGAAACCTCATGATGTGGCCTTTATACCATCAGCAGACCACATATACTTAGAATAAATAAGTTGACCTTGTTTTTCGTTCCTTTGTGGGTAGTGAAATGCTACTGAGTCAACATGATCTTAAGACTGCTTGATTTGTTGATATTAAAAAAGTGTTTTTTTTTAGAATATAATTTTAAAGAACAATTTAAGTTCCATCCATCCATGGCCTGAAAGTCTCTTATTCCAGGTGAGGGTCATGCCAACCTGCAGCTCATTCTGGACATACAGGGCACAAGTGGGTGCTACACACTTGAATGGGATGCCTGTGACAACTATTTAAGTTCGATTATAAATTGCCTGAGCACTGCAGTTTGTTTCTACATGGTTAAAATTCATATTGAGGCAAAGATTAACCCTGCATTAGCAGAGGGAATGTGCTAAGAAGGTCAGAAAATACTGACTTGGCAGCCCCCTTGCCTAATGGCACCAGGACAGAGCTGATGTCTTTAATAGAACATGAAAAATACACTGCATTAAAATCACAGAGGTGTTTGATGGATAATAAATGTAATGCAAAAGCTGGACAGGGCTAAGAAAAATACCAAGAACTCTGATCAGAAGACCTAACAATGACGTAGTCCCTGCATTTCACTGTAAGACCAGTCCATCTCGAATCGACAGCTGTGGGCAATGTGCGTTACCTTTTGAGGACTAAAAGAATTGTACGTTTTATGAGGAAAAAAAACATTTAAAAAGCGATGGTGCAAAAATAGGAAAGTGGTTTTCTCTGGAGAGTGACTGACTTTCCTTTCTTGTTTTTTTATAGAACTTTATGAAACTTTGGCATATGTAAAAATATTAAAGGAGCATCAATTGTATTAGGAAGGGAAAATGTCTAGAAATGTACCAAATATATCCTTTGTTAGACAGTTATATATTAACTGCATGAAATATTAGTGGGTAGTGGAAAATTAGCCCTTTGTATAACCAATTATTGGGCATCATATGTAGCTAATGCCCTAATAGGTATGTAGAGTAGGCATTATTCAATTAAACAATGGTTACAGTGTCATTGAATAGAATAGCTGTGACAGCACAGTGTCTTCTCTATATGAAACAACCTATTTAAGCTAAATCAACTCCCACTTAAGTGAACAGTAATAAGCATTCAAGAGGCTAGCCAAGGCCCTGGGGGGGCCATTTGTCTTGCTGTAATAGAAAATCAGAATGAATGATAACACCTAGCTATTCTGCAAGAGCTCACATGTGTAACCGAGAAAATGTGAATATGGTTAACCACAGTGCTTGTCCTCTAGAAATCTCAGCTTTCCATATATAGAACGTCTTGTGCAATTACAAAAAGATGTAAATATGCTCCACGAAGGCCAGAAAGTAATTTCCTCCCCGTGTACTCCAGCCTTAACTGAATAAGCAACAATAATCATGCATCAGAGAAGGGTACACAAGCAAAATCAATGGATTATTTTGTAGTTTGCTCTTGAACCCACCTCATCTGAAAAAAGATGTTTACAGATGTAATGGATGCATACTTTATGAAATGCATAGACATCCATCTGTTGCACTGTAATTAACCTAAGGCTGATGTATTTATCATGACCTATGATTCAGCATGTACTTTTGTGAGACCTTTGGATTCCTTTTTATACCTCAAAACTGCCTTCCAATTCACAGATCTATAAGATACAGTACATGCATATAAAGCACAATTACTAGGCTTGTTGCTGTTTGAAATCTATGTCAACTGTATTTCAATCATTAATATTAATAACTATTAACTATTAACTATTAATAACTATAGGACTGCAAGCAGATTTGTCTTCCTCCAAGCAAGCCCCATTGTCATGAATGCTGTAGTATTGTGGCAGTAAGGGCGATATAGAGTGCATCTGAGTAGAAAACAAAAGACAACAACAATCTTGTTGTTAAAATAATTGTGTCTTCACCAATGTGAAAACTATGGCACTCCAAGAACCTTTGCACTTATGAAGTTGTGTAAAAAAATTGGGCAGATACGTTTCTGAAGAGAGCCTAGTAGCTGGGAAGATCAAAGTATATGTTTTCTGAGTCTGGTGTAAAAATAACACTGACACTCAAGTGGCAAGTGTCAATCAATCATTTGTTCTTCTGACTAAATTGGCTTCACCTACAGAATTGAATAGATATATAAGATTCTGCTGCTGTGTCCGGCTGCACTTCAGCAGGGGATGAAGTGGATCACTCCCTAAATTTGAAATGAGTTGGGATGCTTTGGAATGAAAATCACTACATAAATACAATTATTCCTTGTGTTTTTTGAAAGGCTGCTTGGTTTAAATTTAGTACTATCCACCTGTCGGCAACAAAGAAGAATGGAAATAATTGTGTTTATAGTAATCAGTATCACACTCGTCATCTATATAACAGTATTGTAGTTGGGACAGATTGTTTTAAGCTCTAAATTTGATTGTTTCTAAGCTGCATGTTATTAGGCTCATTCTATTGCCTGAGAGCTGTGGGTGATGTCTGTGAATCTTGTTTTCAGATTTTCCAGATTACATTTAAACTTTGGCCCAACAGATCACTTGAGGATGGATACAACCCAACATTTCGTGGAAGGGACTTGAAACAGACACAAAGCCTATAATACACAAAGGTATAATTGTTACTGGGTAAAATATTTAATTTATTCTTTATTTATTACTGTTATGTCACTGTAAGTACTGAGTTTTATTGCACTGGTAAAAGCTATTTTCTTTAATGAATACTGTGTTTTTTATTTAATCACGTTTACACTTATGCCTCAGTATTGTCCTTGTAAAGAAACAACAAAGCTTTCTGGCTAGGAGTCCAGACCAAACCCTATGACTCTTATATCTGCATGTAACCATGTGACATGTGTGGCCTTCAATTGGCTGAGCATCACCATGGTTAGGTTCCTTTAGTTTTCCATGTAGCATTGACTCCTGGGACTGACCCACTGCCTTGCGCGTCTGATCAGGTCTCTTCTGTAAGGCGCTGTGCCCCTTCCATAGTGTGGAATGACAAAGGGGTGGGTCATCGCAATGTGTGCTCAGGTCTTCTTTCTCCCCATGTGGTAGAGGAGTTGTAGTAAAAAGCCATGCCGTGTTCCCAGAATTTTTCTCATAACTCTAGATTGCTGTACAGTGATTAAACCCAGAAAACCTTAGAGTCTTCTGTGTGTGTTCTACAGTATGTAACCTGTGTATGACCTGTGTGCTAGAGATATGTGTATATTTCTGTCTTTGCAGAAAGCATTAGAAGAACATATTGCAAATGACGATGTACTTTATCTTTCTGATCCATATGGGAAATAAAGTTTTAGTGGAAGAGGGTATAAGTTCTTTAAAAAAATCAGCACAACACCCCCTTGATGAAGAATATAGGAACATCCCAATGTAAAACTGCAATAACAGTACTTCCATCCATATGTTTTCTAACCGCCTTATCCAATACCAGCTCCCAGGAGAGCCAAATTTTATCCTGGCCAGCAACTTGCGCAAGGCAGGGTACACCCTGGACAGGACACCAATCCGTCGCAGGACACACATAGACACAGACACACACACACTCACACCAGGGCCAATTTTCCCAGAAACCAATTAACCTACCAGTAGATCTTTGGACAGTGGGAAGAAACCCATGCGAATATAGAGAGAACATACAAAGACACGCAAATAGTACCTCAAGTCTAAAATTGAGCCAGGGCCCCAGCACTGCAAAACAGAAATGCTAAGGACTGTGCCACTGTGCTGCACAATAGTGATACTAACTTTTATGTATTTTAGGATATTAAAGTTTTTCTTTAGGTGGTGGATTAGCTGATTCTTCAAATGTTCTTTGAAACAGACAAATGGACATTTTATGGGATAGTGGGGATTTGGATGAGACGTGAAATGGCCATTGCTGTCCCAGCACAGGCTAGGCTGAAACAAAAGTCTCATGATTAAAAGGCTTGCCCAGAACGTTTGAAGCCATTTCAAAGAGCCTTCTCCCCGTCTCTTGTTTGTTTTGATACTTTTCTCATCAACGCAGTTTATTCAGTAATGACTCCCACTGTGCCAGTCCCCTTTAAGACAGGACCCCTATGTATTATTCATCAAAATCAAATGAAGAAACAGCAGTGGCAGCATGGTGTGCGCTTCCTTTTCATATCAGAATGACTTTTTATTGAGCAGTGCCGAGGCTAGCTTCCAGCAGTATGGGGCTGAAATGAACCTCCCACCCCCTCCATCCTGATTAGAATAACGCACACCCCTCTCACCTGACCGGCCACTGCCTGGCCACCGTGTCTGCTGCTGATCTCTCCTCTTTAGGTCCAGGAAATGAGCCTGGGCATCGGCAGCAGTTGTCAGGGAGAGAGCTGGGTTAGGAAATACTGATCACTTCTGCTGTATGGAGATCGTGACATGCAAAAGTCCTCGTATTAAAAAGGCCATTTCTGGAGAATGCCATTTGAAATCAAACAGTGTAATGAAGGAGGTTTGGTCTCATGCAGATCATGCAGGAGTGACAGTACAGCGCTGGAAAACAGTGCAGTAAATTGAGTGTCGGGTAGTGAGACAGCAGTGAGTGTGTAGTGAAAGCTGATCATAGGATTTGCAAGTATATTATTATTATTATTATTATTATTATTATTATTATTATTATTATTATTATTATTTTTATTATTTTTATTATTATTATTATGACTTTCTAATTCCAGGGTGAGTATAGCATTTGCAAAGGACCAGAGGGCCAATAGTGATGTGAAAGGAAGGTTTCCTTTATTAGACATCGAGTGTTTGGCAGGAATATTGCATGGCTGACCAATTAACCTCAGTTGCCAAGAGCATGCCACAGGCTTGTCCTGAGAAGCCTGAGAGGGGAGGGTGAGAAAGATGATTATATACTCACCAGTTCCGAAAGAGCTGGAGTTTTTTTTTTCCATAGCAGCTAATTGGTAGGTCATAGTAGGGGCTGGAACCCCACAGAGCCAAAGACATTTCATGCTATTTAAGACTGATTTAATATTTGCATGTGAAGTGAAGAAACTAATAATAGACATTTCTGTCTCAAAGCACAGGTACATTAATTGCTGTGATGTAAAACTGTCTTGCTCGTATCTAATATTCACTGCTTAAACAGAATTTCTAATTCGGGGAATTGGAATGAGTTTCATTCATGCCTAGAGTATCAGATTTTTTAAAGTGTTCTGGGACTGTGGTGTGAACATTTTTGCCAGAAATAATAGACATTTCACAGCTTTGTACCTACAGTGTAATTGAGCATGCAGCAGCTGGAGAACTCTGATAGTAAAACCGCTTCGTTAAATGAAACACAAAAGGTGTAGACATATGTGAAGGGATCTTGCTATCTGCAGTAACCTGGCACCTGGCCCAGCTTTGCTATTGAGCAAAATGATTGAAAGAACATCCTCATAAACGCTTACTGTGGTAAACTGTGGTACGTGCACAGTAAATTGTACTGAACAGCATTGAAATTAGGATAAGATTTGAAATTATGGAAAACAAAAGTAGGTTACAAACTATTTAATAGTGTTGGGTAGTATTCATATGGGTAAGCTATGGGAGAAATACTGAGCTACTGTGTTTCATACACAAATTGTTTGTCTCTCACTAGGGCAACACCTGTTAGCAGAACCTGTTATTCTGTTAGTCAGAAAGCTGCTATTAAAATTGCAGTAGATGTTAGTAAATTATTCTGGCACTTCACACATGGTGTACTGAGTTATATGATCTGGTTGTTTTCTACCTGTTGAGAGATCCAAAAAATGAATCTGCAATGGAAATCACTGTATCTCACAGCTAATTTATCGTGCCAAGCAGCACATTCCTGTTCATAATTCACAGCTCCCGGGAAATGGCACCTTAAGAGAAGCAGGGGTATGATGTGGATTAATGACGATTGCATTACAAGGTATTTGGGTTCAAATTCATCTCTCCAAAGTACGCAGACAAAGAACCGCAACATCATTTTTCATTTGCTTGCGTATGATTTTCTTTGTTGGTTGATTTATTGGCAAATCAGTAACTTAGCTTTGCCATGTTTACAGTAATCAAGGCTTATTATTTTTGTCTTCTAAAATTAATTGATGGGTTTTCCTTCTAGCTATTTATTTCGGAGACTGGAAAATGCAATTAGTGTAATGCTGCTAAATTTACCCAGACCCATACAAATAAGTGCATCCTGAGCACCACAAGTCTGAGAAAATGAATGGAAAGCATTTAACCAGATACCTTTAAACTTTGAAAACATTATCAGACTCAAAAGATCTTTCTCTACCTGCAGGCTTTCAAAATACATGCTGGGTGCATATACAAATATCTAAAATGACATTTTTCCTGGGTCTTTTTCCTGTGTTATGGACGGAGTCCTGTCTGGTTGAAGTTTTACTTTCATTGCATTTATTGAATATCTATTTTTAGCAGTTTGAACTGCTTTGTAAGGAAAAAAATATATATCACATATATACTCCCTCCAGCACTGCCTTTTACTTTTCTTAGATTCAGTGGTAATCACAGACAAAAGGACTGGATATTTAATTTGAAAATGAGACTCCAATATAAAAATAAGAAAGCAAAGTATTAGTTTTGCCCCTCAAAGAGTTTAAGTTCCTGCGAATGAGTGTAATTCATTAAAATCCTAATCATTATCTATTGTTCTACAACATATACTGTTGAACTACCTGTTCTCAGTGACCTCTGAATTTAATCTCTGCCTCAACTTCACTTGGTATAATAAACAATTATTTATCATAAGTATTTCAAAGACTGAAGTCAAAGGTTATTCTTTTTTCCAGTAGAAAAAATGTGATATTTTATGTCTAAATGAAGCTAGATACATTCACGAGGAGAAACACTTGTTTCAGAAACAATTTCAAACTTCTGAACAATCACTCCCTCACTGCAGTCACAATCACAGTCTGCCCTGGACTGCATTCTCTTCCAAGAATGTTTTACTTTGCGGTGAGCACGTTCAAGCCGATCCCAACTCTCTTTAAACAGAGCATCCACTGCCTCTGAAAATACCTGCAAATTACATTGAAACAACTGTATATGATTTTGCTGCCTGTAGACAGTAATTTGTAACATGAAAAGAGACTGTGATAAAGCAGCATTTTAAAGAAGCATTCAATGGCATGTTCACTTGAAATGACACAGCAATGTGTGTTAGTACTTCTGGGTGGCATTTATTCAAGACCTGCATTGCTTCTTAATACATTGGTCAATAAGGAAAATAAGATGAAAAGAGTATCATAAACGGCTTATAGAGAAACAACTCTAATAATGTTAATGGCACTGAGAACAGCTGTCTACGTTTGTTTTACAAAACTATTTTTCTGAATTGAATTCCGTGTCATAAAGGCATATCAACCTCATGTCATATTAATCTTGACTTTTCTAAGATTCCTTATGCTTTTTTGCTATTTATGCTACTGTTTCTGCAAGCTGGATAATAGCAGTATCATATCATTCTGGTTTCAGACAAATAGAGCAGGTGTGTTTGGCTGGTGGTCAGCATGTGTGTTCTGGGCTGCTAGAACAACAACATCAACAAGAACAACAATTCCTTGTGTTTGTACAGTCATTTCCATTTCCTCGTGGAGGAGGGGACCCACGTCAGCTGCAGGTATACCCAGGGGACGAACAGCTGCCCCACTGCTCGGCAGATCAGAGGGAGAAATGAGAAACTGCTTCATCATCTGGATTATGGCAGGAAGGCCAGACTGTGCGCTATTTAGTGTTGCATTGGCTAGGAAACTTGGATTTAAACTGCTACCTAAGCAGTGGTTTAGGATTTCTCACGGGCAAATAGACTGGGTTTCTTTAGGTCTTTTTCACTTCCTTCAGTACAGTGTCCCTGGGCACCATACTGGAAAGTCTGGTCAAGAGGGAACATCGCCACCTATTGGCCTCACTACCCCACATCAGCAGCTGGGATGCACTTGAAGAACTGGCTCTAAATACAGGGCCTGGGGGAACCCCTGTGTCCTTTGTGTCCTTTCTTTTGCTTGCATATCATATTAAATTGCGCTAATAAGGACTGGATTGTCATTGTCATTCCCACCTCTGTTAGTTCATTCCTAACTGGTCAGCTGTTCAGAGCAATTATGTCAGATATAAGGGAGAAAATGCTTTATTAGCAAGATGAGGAGAAATTGCATGTTCTGTATACAATTACAGTACTTCTGTGAGTGCTGAAATAGTTGAAAATATTGGGGTATTTTTAAAACCAAGGACTGACTTCAGAAAAAAAGTCTAAACAAGCAAGCAAATCAGTTCAAAGTGTCAGTCAACACTGGTGATTAAGAGCCCAGTTGGAATGAAAACCAGCAGACTCCTGGGTCCCTCAGCACCAGGACTGACAACCACAATTTTAGAGGTCCTGCTATCCCACCTCTGATCAAGTCCTGCCCTTTGTACCTTCTGAAATCTGATGAGATAATGTTGGGAAGTGATAGAGCCTCTGTCAAAAAAGTCAAAAGGAAGAGTTTCTTACTGGGAATATCCAATACACTTCGCAGCATCTGCTCCTGAAGAGATAGCTACAGTGGGAACTCGGTTTCTTTGCTAGTCTAAAGATAGGAGGAAAAGGTGGTCCAGTAAGCTACTCAGGGTAACGCAGAGTAAGCGGTAAGAGAGTAGGTTGAACGTTCTTGTAAAACACTTGCTGAAATAGGATTTCGAGTCATTAAGATTCACTTTGTGGTTGTTCACTGTTACTGTTACAACAGACATTGCAATCGGATTGCAATGTGGGGGAACTAATTCAGATCTTTGTCTGGATAGAGCGTACTGTATGTACTGTATTGCAGATTGTATAAATCTACCTTAATAAATAATATATTTCAGGACCCATTTGACAAAATAGATCTTCCTTTTGTCCACAGGATATAAAGTAGAGCCTTTAAATCATTGCTGTTTTCAGTTAATAATGCACGGTGGATCTCCTTCTTCTTTGTGACTTTTCTAAGTGTGTGACTAACCTCCCGTTAGACATCAGGCAAGAACAGGTGGCCATTCAACTTGGGCATATTATTTATATTAAGTCTTGAAGAAAGTGGACAAATTTGTAATTTATTTCTGGATCAATTGCATGACAATGATGTGCCTTTTTCTTCTTCTTCCTTTTTTAATAGCTCAATTAAATAGGTTAATTCCAAGCTGGCCTTTGTAAATCAGAACTTATCACCCCCTTAACTATCTACCACCAGCCAAGCCCGTTTATTATTCATCGCAATCAAATAACTGTGGCGGTTGGTAAAGTTGGCTTTTTTCATATCAGAATTGCTTTTTATTGAGTAACGTGCAAACACTCGCAGACCCTAGCTTCCAGCAGCCCCGCTGAAAATGAGCAATTCTCTCATTGTAATAATGTGCTTCTGTCATCTCCTTATTATCAGCATGATAAAAGATGAAATATTCACAGATGCTGCCCTCCTAACCTGATCACGGCTTGATATTGGAGCTTTGGAAATGAGTTTTATAAGCTTTAATATACTCCTTGGCAGACTGACCTCTGAAATTAAACATTATTACAGAGCGGATATTTAAAAAGCCAGGGCCACAAATTACATCAAAATGAAAATATTAAGGAACATTACGAATATATCAAGTGGCGCTCATCGGATTTTTTCCCTCCGAAGTGCCGTATTGCTCAGCATTGAAGTGTCAGAGACATCAGGAAAAAAATAATAACAATGCAGGCACCTCTTTTTTATATGTCGGAATAAACTAATTATTGGAATGCATTTTCATACCCTGGTTTTTAGGCAAGAAAGGATCATCGAATTGGTTTGGTGGGGAGGGGGCGGGCAGAGCTGTATCTGCCCTCAGTCTCTTCGTTCGGCTCAGGCTACTTGTTTGCAGCACATTACCATTATTAAATGCAATATACTTTGGAGTATAGAAGTAAACCATATATTAAACAGCTCAGGACTCGGAAAGATGTCGCTTAATAATATTCAGCATAAGAGCATGTTGAAGAAATTTCAGTAGATGCAGTCCTGCCAACCAGCACAGGCAAAAAGAGAATCTTATTGTATAATACTCTGAATATATTGAATAGAGCCATACTCGTTTCACTTATTCCCATTTTGTTGGGTATTAATTGCAAAACCAGTGTCCCAAATTACTTGAAGTTTTTTTGTCTTTATACGGTGGTATATAATTTTCATTCAGGAAGGTTTTTTAACATACTATCCATCCATTTTCTAATCATTGCTCCCAATACAGTATCCCAGAGGAGCTGGAGCCTATCCTGGCAAGCAACGGGCGCAAGGCAGGGTACACCCTGGACAGGACTCCAGTCCATCGCAGGGCACACACAGAGACAATCACACACACTCACACCAGGGCCACAACCTACCAGTATGTCTTTGACCTGCGGGAGGAAACTGGAGCACTCAGAGGAAAGCCACAAGAACAGGCGGAGAACATACAAACTCATACAAACTTGAAAGAAGCCTGGGTATCGTCTTCAAAAACATGTTGACATGCGTTTGTACTGCACTTTCTGCAACTCTTGCATTAAGCAGTGCCTCTTGTTATTGATTGTAAATGGACTTCCACATAGTTTCCTCTCATGTCATCTGGTTCGTTTCCCTGCTGATTCTGAAGACGTCCACTGGATTGACTTCGTCATTGCAATGCAAAGGGAATCGCTCTGTCTAGAGAGACTGTTTGATCAGACAGACACAGGGAAGGGCTTTGGGTTCCCTGATTCTGAAAAAGCAAGTGTCATACGAAAGGGGAGAAAATATTGAAAGCTTTTAAATCGATTGAACTGAACTCGGTTAAATGGACTTACAGTATGTGGGAGATTCAGTTCCAGGTTTTCAAAGATGTCTTTCAAATTGCTCACCTTCTCTCTTGATCGTAATAATGCACAGTCTATTTCTACAGTTGTTTTTTTTTCCTCGGGAGGAGAAACCACCCCAGCTTTTACCCTCTGTGCTGTAAGAGAGGGAGTCACTGACAGAGAGGAAGGGAAACTGCAGGGGTTGCTTGCTTGCTTGCCAGGAGGAAAATAATCCGACTTCTCCTTGCTCCCTTTTCGCATCATTCATTATGCCAATGCAACTGGCGTTTCCTTGCTTATTTTCCAAGTAAGGTGGTCGTGCTTATAAATATAGCAAATGATAGACAGAACAGGAGCAAGGTCATCCTGGGCCCCCGATGACATGATTGCAGTGTGTTCTTGTTAGAAATACACATCGTTAGCTCATTAGAGACCCCCATGAGAGCCTCCCCTCCCACTAGTGGCAGCAGTTCTCTGAATCTCCCTTTGATAAGGTTTAAAGAAGTTAGGGGGACTGTTTCTGTCGAGAAAGGGTAATGCGTTAATAAAGCACAGCTGACAGCGAGATTAAATGAAGGATTTTCATCCCAGTTAAGGGCCTTCATAGGCTTTGACCGCAGATACATCTGAGCCTACACTTCCCTGTTTGGGAAAATTATCAGACCAGCTTGTGTTTCAGCAGTTCAGATATCAAATAGCCTTTGTTCCATTCAGTGCATGTAAACCATTATCTACAGTATCTGTATCCTCAGCACTGGACATATACACAGATGTCTTTATGCTGACACACAAACACATACAAGCTTACTGTCAATATGTGACCCTGGAGCAACTTATTTTTTTCGTTCAAAGGCTCTGGGTCTGTTGCAACACATTACATAAAAACATTAACTGCCTATACTGTTTTTTTAGCTCAAAAAGCCCATTAAGGACCAATTGTACAGGAATTCAATGTCATTTTAAAACACTTAACAACACAAAATATCCTTGACACGCTGATCTGTGCAACTCGGTTTCTGTTTAATTCCTTTTCTCCTTGACATGCATGTTTTTATGTACTGTATTTGTAGACTCTCAGGGTTACACAGTGTTACAGTGTCTTTCTAAATCACAGCTGCTCTTGAAACATGGTAGTAAAAAGTTCCCTGCCTCATCTGAATTAAAACACCAGGAGAGTTATCCTTCAGTAAGGAGATCAGGCAATGTTGTTGCTCACCTGGGAAGCACCACTACTTTGCTGGGTAAATTTAAGTTTAAAATATGCAGTTAGCTTTAGGGTTAAACACTGGTGTTAGGTATAGGATTAGATCATAGCTACTATTGGAGTACTCAAATAGACACGTGTCTTGCACTTGAAAAATTACTTCTGATAAGTAATCAGTTTTAAGGGAATTTTGTAAGGGATTATTTTTTAATATTTAAAAAATAGGGAAAAACATTTACAAAGTAGAATGTTTCAGTGATTTACATTGTGTTTATAAAACCACCATAAAGTAACACATTAAAAGCAAATCTCTTCAGTTTACTCAGTGTTTAACAGTATCCCCACACATATACACTCCGCAGCTGAAACTGCCCAGCACTCCATGTGTTTGTGTATATGGATCCAACAGCCCAACAAGTGTAGAGTGCCCAAAAATGCCTAGAGTGAGATGTTGACAGTGAGCTGATCTATTAAATGTTGAAAACAGACAGAATGTCTGATGTTCTACACTGGTGTTCAGGGGACAGGAAGGCACTGCTGTCATGGTGTGAGAATTGCAGACTACCTCAGCTACACCTTAACATCCTGGACACAAGAGCAAGCCTATGCTATCGGGCTACAGTTGGTGGATGTGCAGTGCAGAGTAAATCCGTGTGCGACAGACAGTATGAGTTCACGCAATGTTTTGACTGTGCTGTTATACGGCAATTGATCCCTCTTTTGCTAAATCACGCAGTGCGGTTTGGTGAGTGCTCCTCTGATGCTTGTACACAGTTTGTTTTTTGGGGATTTTCATTCTAATCCTCCTTGTCTCCTACACTTCTCACTCAGTAGCTGGGCAAGAGAACAGTTTTACATAAAGTAGTAACAGTAATTTGTGCTGAATGGGAATTCCTTTATATTTTGTGCATCATGCTTTTATGCCAAAAGTGTAAAATGCACATATATGTACAGTAATATCATGTTCAATGCTTAGATCTCAATCTTCGTCTTCACATTTGCATATAAAAGCACTACCCATCACCTTTCATTTTGAAATAAACAAAACAAGATTAGAATGGGCTACAGTAACACATGGACCTGAAGGCCACCAAGATATTATGCTGTGAGCTCTAACTGCCTCTGTTCTTAACCAAATACTCTCTTCTGTTTAGCACTGGGCTTCATGCCAAGCAAGAGAGTCAGGGAGCACCAGAGTGTGACGGACAGCATGGGTTTATGATGCAGGCTAGCACCCACTGGGGGCTCAGTAGATACTGCCAAAGTCATCTTGCTTGCAAGCTAGGATGAACCTGCGCCAGGCTCTTATTCATGGCCCACAGCTCCCCCGTTCTTGTGAGTAATACTCAGCGTGAGTTCGCTTTTGATATTGTGGCCATGTTCAAGACAGCATAACATCGCCTGTGCTGTACAAACAGATCACACTGAATATAAGAGTAAAAGAACATGTGTGGCATTATCAGCACTTCAGCTTCATTGAGAGCATTCATTTTTACTTTCTTACTGGGCTCCCCAAATTGTCACTGTTTGGCTGATAGCTTTAACCAAGGTGACACACATTCACACACTGCACGGAAGACCAAAGACAAGAAAACACAGATTAGACAACACACGCTCAACAATTCTAGTATACAGGAATGAACTGAACTTAAAATCCTGTGATCTTGAAGCTTCAATTTGAACAGATTATCAATCTAGACTGCTAATTATATACGCAGAAGTGAAATTGTGAGATTTTTTTACTCAGTTCTGCTTCGAGGTATAATGAAGGGTAATTAATATTCATGACCATTATTCACAGCAATTGCATGCTCTTAAAAGACACTATAACCCTGTGTGGGGCTCTTTGTAAGACATACAGTATACAGTACCTGTCTGCTTAATCTTATCTTTACTCTGCTGATGAGCTCTCATTAAAGTAAAATGCAGATACTGTAGCTGTCTGTAGCTACTGTAACTTCTATTTTATACACACAAACGAGGAATTAGAAATATTATTAGAAGTATAATAGAAGTATTATTAGAAAGTTATGAAACATCTAATTAATATGCATTCCCATAATTAAAAAAATATATTAATTTATCCGTCTTCCTATTTCTGTATTTGTATTCATGTTAAAATGTTGAAATATTTAATCACAGAAAAAATGCTTTGCATTCACTTTTGCCCTGTACTCGATCTCCGTACAGAGTAATGAAGAAGCTGTTCTAGTCTTTGTCTTTGTCTGTTCTAGTCTTTTCATGCATTTAAACTCAATAAGATTTTATGATTCTGTACAATCATACACTGCTGCAATTTGCTTTTTTATTTCCAAATGGCCCACGCAAGCCCACCTCAGAGTAACAATAAATCTGCCTTTTATATTAAAAAATAAAATAAAATGTATTATGGCAGCAATAGGCCTGATATTGAAAATGATGTTATCTGGAGTGAGTGAGAGGGAGGCTGGTATCTAACCTTGAAATCAGACAATATTGCGCTGGAACCTCTGACACTGACAGGGCTGTCTGAGGACGCCCCCTTAGCACACCTCAAAGTGTTGATTTTTAATAATGCTGAAGGAATCAACATGTACAGTCATGACATTTCGAAGATGTCGCAACCCCACAAATTGAAGTATCGCTTTATGAAATGGAGACTGAAGATAATATGGTTTTGTTGGAAACAAATCTCCACTCCTCGCGTGCGCTTTCTCGAAGGTGCAAGCGGACCCCGGCGTTGAGAGACAAGAAAGATCACTCCGCCAGCCCCGCTGTGAGACCCCGGGACTCTGAAACCCTAGACTGCAGGCTGCGCGTTCCGCTCTCCTTTTTGAACAACTTCTCATTTCGCTTTCTTTCCCCCTTCCTTCCTGTGCGCTTTCTTCTCTTTTATTGCGTGTTCTTCTTTACGACAAACCGATTCGCCTGCCTCAGACCCGAACACGTTCTGCGCTCTCTTCAAGAGTTCAGACCCTCTCTCTCTTACTTCTGGTCTCAAGAATATCGTCAAGTTTCTACAGTTGTTCAGATGCGCGGAGGTGTGACGTAAAGTTGAAGTGGTTTCTATTTTATAAGGTCTTTATATGGATTTTAAAATCACCGAGGGTTCTGTTCTCCCCTAACTTTTAAAATTGAAGACATTTGTCTACCCCCCCATTTCCCAAAAATCAGAGTGGGTGACCCAGATTGTTTCCTAAAAACTCCTATGACTACAGTATATGCTACAGTACATGTATATGATGTTTTCTGAGGACAGCGCACTAGTGCAGTTTGTAATTATCAAACGCAGGTTTTCTTGCAGATGTTTTAAAAAGGATCAGAAATAATTTAGAAATCTTCAGGATGTACGTAGTATGTCTGTGTCGAGGCAGTATTACACTTAAGGCACCAGCTTTGTGTTAGCTTAAGAGAAGGTCCTCACAAAAATCCATAGTATTTTATGAATGGTAAAAGTATGGTGTAACCTACAGCTGTAGCATAGCATCATACAAACAGTGGGAAACATGCAGAAATTCCATACAAACTTCATGGAGAGATTGTTTACCAGAACTATTAAGTGAGATCCCAAGGTCTGCTTAATTTCCTTCCAACTGAGGTCTTTGTAACTTAATTTTAGTGACAAATTGAGTTTACAGTAGGCTCGCCTTCAGAGCTAATACATTTCTTAAATGTTGTATTTTTATTTTTTACAGCTGGATACTGCAATTTCCTTGGAGCATGTAATGTACTGTAGTAAGGGGTGTCTTTGTGAGGAAGCCACCATCTTGGCTCAAATCCCTGTGTGACTTTGAGCCAAGATGTCCACCTGTTAATTAAGAGGAGACGCGGAGTCTTTGGCGCTTGGAAGGAATGGGATTCGACTTGAGGGAAAGGAGCTAAGGGGATGAGCTCTGCTTGGATTTAAACTCTTCTTGGCTAATTGAGAGGCTTGTAGCACCAATTGGGAAGCAAAGATTCAGTCTGTTTCTAGGCACCAGTGTGGAATGAAGGGGGAGAGGGAGCTCCAGAGGAGAGTTCTCATTGGTTTGGGCTTATGGGATTCAGTAAGTGAGGGAAGCTTAATCAAAAACTGCTTAGACTCTACTGAGGGGCCTCACAGGTACTACACATGTGGACTGCACGGTAGTTTGTTTGTCAGACTCAAGGGAGCTGAAGGATATTGTTGAAAAGCAGCGGAACCATGGCAGACTGGAGACTTTGGGACCTGGAGGAGTGGGCCATCACCTGGCAAGACAGAAGATTACCTTCCTCCCATGTGTGAGAGCGAGGAGTCTAGCTGGCACAGGTCAATCCGGAGATTGAGAGAGTTAGGCATTGGCACACGTGGCTGTTGCTCTGTTAGGGATTCCAAATGTTTGCTAGAAAGGGAGACCTCCCCGGCCAAACAAGATTGGCTGGCAGAGTTACTGAGGTGTAGACCACTCACTGTGTCGGAGACAAGACTTGGCAACGATAGAGTATGAGTAGGACATAAGAAGCGAAGTAAGAATTAGAGTGAAGAAACCTGGGAGCCACAGAACAGGAATGGATACGAATGTGTCAGTGCCCGGTCATATTAGGAGTTAGTGAAAAGTGAAAGGGAGCTGGGCGCCACTGAGTTTGTCGGGAATGTAATGGAATGCACCAGCGCTTGGTGTAAAGAAGATGTGTGAATACAAGTGAGAGAGAATGTGATGAGAAACGAGTTGTGTGAAGAGACTTTGGAAGACCTGAAGATGGGAGGATTCTGCTGACTCTTTCCTGAGAAAGGACAATGTGTGAGAGCTAGGATCCCAGTGGAAGTCTGAAAGACTGCGGCAGACCATTCAGAACATAATAAATGACAGGGTTTTCTATAGAACTACGGAGAGTGTGAAGAGTGTGGTGGAGTGTGTGCCAGTGTTGTGGCAGAGCAGAGCAATCGAAGGAAGCCTCCGTCAGTGAGGGAGCAGCTGGAACGTCTACCAGCAGATGTTGGGGTCACCAGCACAAGGGCTGGAGAGCAGAACCACTCAGAAACTCAGGCAGAGAAAGGAATTATTTCCTAGTGGCCGACCTGGAGAGGGTCTTTATGGGCAATTATGACATTTCAATTATATCAATTTTATTTGATTTAAAGGGCTTTGAGAAGCAACTTTTTAAATAACTTTATAAAATAATGGTGCTACTGTATATAAAATAAAGTTTATAATTATTAACAGTAAAATTCCTAAACCAGATATGAAGGTGATATATAGGTAAAATTACATTTAAAAAAAGTGAATGTTTTAATAATAATTCTGAAAGACTTTCAGGAAAAATCCTATTATGTTTAATGATGGAAAATTGTACTAATTTATTTTTTTAATTGACCACTCGGCTTTGTAAAACAAAAAACAGAAGACACCAGCCTTTCCAGGAATTATGTTTGAGTCTCCAGCTTTAGCATAAAACCACACATTGCTGGCAAGGGTCAGAGCAACCTAGACTTGATCTTGGATTCAAGGTGATAGTGCACAGTGGTTGGAATGGCAGTCCATCACAGGGAACACACTCACAGGCACACACTTTAAAGACAGTTTAAAGATGCCAGTTCACCTAGTCAACACTTCTTGGTGAGGTTCGAAGACAAGGAGAATTCTTTTAATTCTATAGAGAAAGCCCATCCAGTCCAGAACCAAATACTGTATAGACTTCCAGAGGAACAAAAGGGACACTGGCCAGCAACAAAGAAAAAAACACACATTAAAACAGCGGAGCATAGTTCAGGCTGGTCTAAAGTCATGGTCTGTGCCAGTCATACCTCATACAGATTGTTCTCCAATAGAGCTCACAATCAGGCTTAGTCATTTTTTTATGATGGACACTGTATTTTGAATGAAGCACACCTCATCTTCATGTTGGTCGATGAACTGTCTAATCTCCATTTTGAAGTAAACCCCAAACCCTTTCTCACTTTGTTGGTGTCCAACAGCAGGAGGCCTCAGATAGCTTACTGGCCAGCCCATTTCGATGCAGGGCTTCACTAAAACCAATTCCCTGATTAGACAAATGATTTAATTGTCAGTTATTTAAACAGCGCATGAGCCCTTCGTGTGAAAATCCAGAAACTGAAACAAGCTGGAAGGTCTGCAGTCGAACCGCACATGCCCTAGAGAAACAGGTCTGCTTGCTGTTTCTTCCTGGATTTATACCAAACATGGGCATTTTCGAGCCCTTCTCCCATCTGCTCTGACTCATCATTGGCAGAGCTCGCCCTGAAGAGCTCCTGTAAGCACTCCAGCTCCTCTCAGATTCTATTTTGGTTGCAGACGCTCACAGGGTCATTGTCAGCTGCACTGCTACACACCTGTGTTCATTCCCTATTCAGTCCTTGATTCAAATCCCTAACCTGGGGTTTTCCCTTTCCTGGCTCTGCTGTGCTGGGGGGGTTTCATCCACCGTTTTAATTGTTTGCAGCTCAGTAATATGCAGATTTGAAGCTGCGTCCAATTTGTTTTGGAAGTACCTTGATATCCCCAACAGACTCTGCAGGTGGCCACAGTTGAAAACTCAAAAAAGGAGAGATGATGAACTTTAAATTCAATGTCGAACAATGTAACCAAGAGCTCAGCCAGAGCAAGGATTAGAAGAAACTGGATTCCCAGGATGCTAGACTGGGAAATCTTGTCCTAACACTAATCCCATCCTTCACCCTTCAGTGTACATAGTAGTGGTCCCAGATTGCTTTCATCATTTTGGCTCTTGACTATTTTAGCTGGCACAAAGCATTATAGTGAATTAATTAATCCTACAACAACACCGTGGGTGTTACTTAACGCCTCACATTGGTTTACTAATTGCGCCTGTCATATTTTGTGCATATGTGTTAGAAATGAAGCTCAGGAGGTTCCAGCTGAAAAAGACAAAGTTATGCAGTCAAATTATAATAAAGCAGAAGGCCACTGAAGCCTGGAACCTGAGTACAGCAAGTCCAGAGTGAGGAGCACAAGGCCCTCATTTTTTGACAATTGTTATTGTTTGCTTGCTTCCGCAGAAAGGCTTTGAAAGGTCTTGAAAGCAGCCAAAGTGAAAACTGTTGAAAGGTTAACTGTGGCATTAATATTTAACGCCTTCCTTTGTCTAGCTAGGGTGTGCAGACACGGATTTGCACAACACAGAGCCGAAGTGGTTTTGCGGGCCACTGAGTGTGAGTTTGAAAAGCGCGCTGTTACATATACAGCAGCTTTTTCCTCTCTTGTTCCGAGTGTGGAGTGTGAAGTGTCGCTCTCTGAACCCGTGTGCTTCATTACGTAAACAGTAAATAATAAACAGGGGCTTATAAATCATTTACTGCGACCATTGAAGGCAACAAACCCTTTACAGTATGAAATAATTCAGGCTTTCAAAACACGGTTGTTTTTATTACGTTTCCAGTTTGCCTTTGTCATGTAAGTGGATATGCATGGAATATTTTTGTCTTGCAGCCGGGGAAGTCATGGCTTGGCACCTTAGTACCGATCTGACTCATTATCTTCTGACTTCCCACCTTGCAAACTTCATGCGTCTGACTCTGGTCTCCTGTTTGTCCCCCAAGCTTGTCTACACACAGTACTATGGGTGACAGGGGGTGCTCTTGTTATGCCCCAGAGCTCTAGAATTCTGTCCCCAAGGAGATCAGTCACCTTCCCTGAGCATTTCAAATCAAAACCTGCTTCTTCAGCGAAGCTTTTACTTTTTTCGGTCCTGTGTCTGCCCCTTGCATCTTCTTCTGCATTCTAAGCACTTGTTCTTAATTGTGCAAATTTTGTTCACTCATCTCCTTTTTAACTTTTAACTTTGAGAAGATACTTTTAAAGGTGCTAAACAAAAGAAAGTTTATTTTTATTAGTGAGGACTATTCAAAGCAAAATGGTTTCTTTCAAAATGGTCTTTGTCTTTCACAATTTGTGAATTCATTCGTTTTGTTACCCAGTCATTAAAACTACATCTGGTTCTCTTAATATACAAAGATAAAGACACCATGTTGTGTCCCATCACGAGCCTATAAATGAGGGTATATAAAAGAGTCCCAAAAACTCAAATTCTCTAGAGACAAAAACACACTCAGAAGACCCAACATTTTTTTATTTGGATGATAATATTTTTATAAACACTGTTCCCATAATCATTAGGTGCTCTGTTCTTGTTCAGTGACAGTGGTTAAAGGCATACAAGCTGTCAGATGAAAGAGAGGAAAGAAATATTAAAATATTTATCTAGAAACTGTTGCTGCATTGCAACTTGCCTGTAGATGGCACTCCAAAACTGATAAGAGACTGCAATCTGTTTGGTACTAGAGAAAATACTCTTACAGGGCGAAGTGCTGTGAAAGCCTTATGGGTTATTACTGTATATTACCTGTGTTAGATTTGCTTTTATTTCTGATTTGAACGCAAAGAGATTTAAAATTGAACTGCATTTCTATTTTAAAAATCGGAAGATTTGCTTTCATAGTTCTAGCATTGTCTGAATCAGTTGCAGGTACATTTTCTGTGGTGGTGTACATTAGTACACAAGAAAACATAGTCCACATTCCAAAATCTATTAATGTTTGCAAAGTATGACAAATCCGGACTGGAGAATGTCGTGCTTTTGCCTTAAAATCTTAAACTACCACCAGCTGAATAAAAAGGTTAACATATCCAAAGTAAATAACCATAAAGAGTGACTACTGTTGTGTAGTGTGGAGTATAAGCTCTGTAGCCGAGAAAAGCTTATAAAAGGCCAGACTTACAGTATATTCAAAATAACATTCCCAACAATCTGAAAACTTGGCTGTAACTCTCATTTAATAAGATAGCACCCATACATGTTTATAGACATGCTTTCAGTATAATAGGAAGCCTAGTTAATATTTGCTGTGTACTTTTGAAGCTATACACAGACATTAACAACCTATTTCACGTTATTTTAATTAATGTTTTCCAAATAAAATAAATTCAACCCAGCCAACATTTTAGAATAAATGGTGAAACATGATCAGAAGACACAAGTGGAATCAATATGGATGTGCATTGAAAACTGAGAACAGAAGGCATTTCTTTACACAAATGATGGTGAGAGAGTGGAACAAGAAGCCCAGCCGTGCTGTTGAAGTGGACAACCTGGATACTTTTGAGAAATGGATGGACGGAGTATATAGATCAATTAGTTCTCGTCTGATTTCATAATCTCTCTTATGACCTTAGCAGAAAATTGTCAGCAGGGCATTGTTTTAAGATACACATGCAAGTGCATCATGTTGATTTTCCATCAGCAGCTTAGAACACAGAAACAGAAAGATTTCTTCCAAACTGAAAATATTAGAAATGCTACATTTTTGCTAAGTGTCAATTACCTAGAAAGAGGCTCTCTTAAACACATCTAATTCCTTGGGAGTTTTTAGGAAGGTAAAATATGACAAAACATGGGCTGTGCTTCAGACACTTGCCAGAACTATAAGAAGTGTTTTTATATGAAGTGCTTTAAAATGTGATGGTACAATTTTTATTCAGAAGGCTAACATTTTTAATGGTGTTTTTGCTGGGAAGACATTTAATTAAATAAAAATTAGTGACACCACTTTATTTTAATGATTGCACAGGCAATCTATTTAAATAAATCCACTGTAATAAAAGCCATTTGCATTCTACTTTTTTCTGTGTACTGGAAAAATGGCTTTTTGGCACTTTGCAATAGACAACCTTTGTAAGACCTAACTAGCTAAAAGCAAAACCAAAAATCCAACATATTGTAGGTTGACATTCAGTTGACCTGGGGTGCTGTCTGTATGGATCTTGCATGTTCTTCCCATGTTCATGTGGGTTTCCTCCCACAGTCCAAAAACATACTGGCAGATTAATTGGGTCGTGAGAAAATTGGCCCAGGTGTGAATGTTTGTGTGCCTGAATGTCTGCCCTGTGATGGACTGCTGGTGACCCTGAATTGAATTAAGCACTTAGAAAATGGATCACCTATTGTTTTCCTTTTTATATCCCACAATGAGGCTTTAACAACAAAGCCCTTGAATATAAGAGGTGGGAAAGTTTGCGTGTGGAGTGATGAATTATATTTTATTTTTTCCTAAACATGTGCTTATCATAGATATGTGCCATGTTTCTTACTGTGAGTCCCCTGGTTTCTACAGTACAATGTGTTCAGTTACACATCTTACAGCATAATCCAGACTCAACTCTGGATAGGGCTCAACCTGAATCTCTGAATGCAGGTACCCGAGACATGTTTTCGAAATTAACTTAGACATTTTCTTATAGATAGCATGAAAATCTTCATCCGCCTAAGAGACGAAAGCTAGTCATCACCGAGTGCTAAGGATCCACCCTGGGGATTGTGTTAAGCTCAGATATGGCGAGTGGACGTCTGATTGTGAGACAGGGATCCTGGGAAGACCATGTTGTGTCTGCTTCTCTATGCTCAACTGCCTGATTATTGATGTACTGAACTGATATCATGCATTCTGCTTGGGGGGGTGGGTGGCTTACTGTGTTTTTCACCAGCCATGCTGTGTCCTGCCCAGCCCCAGCCCCCACTGCTGCCACTGCAAGCGCTGGAATTTGGCGCTCAAAAGGAGCGGAGATGAGCACAGAGCAGGATCTTGACCCTATCAATCCAAAACAAATCATGCAAATCTAAAACAATCAGAACTATTTTGGGGACCATGGCTTGTGCATTCTGTTGATCATGACATGCCTGAAGTGTTGTTGATAATATTTGCCAATATTATTAATATTTATACAGTATATAACTGAATTTTAGATACCTATGATCATGATGGATATTATAAACTTTTGCAGTTTTGTAACATCAGTGTATGAAACCTCTCCCAATTCATATTCCTCAATTGAAACCTTCTTAATCTTGAGATTTTTTTTTACTTTATCCTTATCTCCAGATCCCGGCTGTGCTCTAAATTGATGGCACATATTTAAACTTGGGGTGTGCTGCAGTCTCTGCTGATAGATCTCTCAAAGGAAAGGGTAGAAATGAACCTGTGTCAGCCGCTTAAAAACCACTAATGACTTTATTCTTGTACAGTATAGTCAGAGGCAGGTGCACAAACATCGGCCAAGTGATCTTTGGTCCAAAGTGGAGCAAGCATTTCCTTGCCCCTTTTCACAGAAAATACCAGTTCTGATTTGCTTGTATTTCTGAACATGTGAAGTGACTGCATTAACGTGTTGCTGGCAAATCTAACACATGTGCTAGTAGAATCAAGTGCACATTTGCTCGCTGCTGTGTTAAGCTAATGGGTGCAGCTCTGCTCTGCCCCTGCAGGGATTTGATCAGGTTGCTAGCAGGCTCAGAGCACTAACAGAGTGCTCTGCCAGTGGCAAATTCCAATACGTCTCTCAAAAGACCAGGTCTTCGGCTGTGGGAGAATTCAATTTAGGTTTCAAGGGGGTGATGTCACTTCTGTAACAGGCTCAGTGCCAACTAGCTCATGTTGCCAGGGTTGTGAGATTGTACAACCAGGGGGCACTACTAATAATGTGCTGCTGCTTCCCCTCAGAGCCTGACAAACTAAAGGTCTTCTGTCCCATTTGGCACAAGTGGTCGGTAATAGCTTTTTGCTGATCCAAATATATTGTTTATATATTTCTGAAGCCAAGGCATTGGCCTGAACAATATGGCTGAGTAACTTGTTCCATACTCCCACAACCCTTGGAGTAAAGGCTTGTCTCCTGTTCTTGGTTGTAAATGCACATCCACCTAGTTTTCACTTGTGTCCTCTGGTTCATGTTTCCCTGCTGATTGTGAACAAGTCCACTGGGTTGACTGCCAAGCTGTTTAAGGTCCCCTCGTAGTCTTGCCTCTTCCAGACTAAAAAGATTGAGTTCTTTCAGCCTGTCAGTGTATGACTCTCCACTCTCCATGGACACACCCCCTGGTAGCAAAGACTTCAGCTGGAGTGTGCTTGCTGTGACCCACTTTGACGACACAGTTCTGTTAATGTATTTGTTAACAGTTTGGGTCTTATTATCACCTGCATACATGAAATAACTTCACCAGTACCCTGTTCTTGTAATTACACTGATGCAGCATCAGTGTCACGTTAAGAACATTGCCACTTCACATCATCAACACCCCAGTAAGTGTAGATTATTTCTCTAATACATAACAAAATAAAAGCTGAAGGGCCCAATTTTCCCTGCTGGCAATCAGAGAGCAAATTCTCATGTAATTAATTTCAAATGGGCAATTTGCCCACTGATTTTCCAGCAGGGAATGTAGGGACCAGTGTAATATAGTCCATATAACTCTCTTCTAAGATCTAACGTGTATATGAATTTTAGAGGAAAAATGCAGTTCTCTTTCTATTTTTATCATAAAGTTTCAACGGCCTTTACCACAAATATTTTTCTTACAAAGGATATAGCACATGGCAGCACTGATCATTGGTAATTAATTCTCTAGGTCTTGGAAGCTGTTTGTAACACCTAAAGCAAGGACAACATGAGCATTTTTTGTTTTGTAATGGGGACTGAAGTACAAGTGAGAGTTCTGGGGCAGCTGGGGGCAGTTGCTCTTAATCCAGCGCCTTGTGCAGTGTGAGTTGCTTCTGGGAATAACGCGAGCAATGGGGCGAGGAACAGCCTGGCTAGCGGACTGGGAAGCAGTGTAGTCAGAGGGAGATCCATGGACGACCATCTCACATCTGCTTCTTCATGCTCAACTGCACAATTATTGACCTACTGAACTGATATCCTGCGTATCGGGGAAGGAGGGGATGTTTCTCATGCTCATGCTCTGTCAGGCGCAATCACAGTCCCCCCACCCCCTCCCCCGTTGCCAAAAAAAAGCCAATTGTCATGTTGGCGTATTTTTTTTCCATTTCTAACTGGGTGGTACATCAGCACTAGCTCCTATCCATAATCCTCTGCAAAGCAAGGGGCAATTGAAAGGGTCCAGCCTGAGATCAGAATCAGTGCAGTTTTTCCAATTGGAATTTCCCTTAGATATGGGGAAAACAGCTTTAATTACTATTTAACATTTCTTTCATTAATTGTGCTGTTTTAGATGTCTGCTTAGTGGAGCCATGCTTTACTCTTTGAGTCAGTGCCCTTCAGAGGCAGTTTCTGTCTGAAATGAAGTGTCCTTAAACATTTTGTATTATCTTGGGAAGTATAGACAGTAGAGGCCTCGGAAAGGGCTTGAGCTTAAGCTAAATGGGCTTCCTTTAGTCATATCATCATGTCTTTCCATACTATTACTACCATATGCTTCCCATCATCATCTGGCTTTTCCAATCCAATAATAGAGAAGGGGTCTGTATGATCCAGCCACACAGCCCAGTTCTTCTCTTGCCTGGAATGCAGGCTGAGCTCTGTGGTCCAGATGTCACGAGTTCAGGCCAAACCACAAGTTCAGTCACACAACTGACCTGGGTGAGGTGGGGGAATACCCTTTTGTTGGCTTTCAAGTAGACAGAGACTCCTGTGGTTTGTCAGGCCTCTCTGGACCTACACAAACTACCGTAAAATAGAATACTTTTTGTCCAGAAATGCCTGTTCTGGCATCTCTATTCTGTGGCTCTTCAAAAATAAACAGAAACAGAACACATAAATATGGGTGGCAACGATGGGACCCTGGGTACAATTCTGGACCTGGGGTGTTCTCTGCATGGAATTTGTATGTCCGCTCTGTGTTCCCTTGGGTTTCCTCTTTCCACAATTCAGAGACATACTGGTAGGTTAATTGGCTTCTGAACAAGTTGGCCCTAGGTGTGAGTGTGTTTGTCCCTGTCCCTGCGATGGACTGGCTTTCCGTCAAGAGTGTATCTTGCCTTGTGCTCATTGCTTGCTGAGATAGGCTCCTGCTACCCTGTAACCCTGAATTGGATGAAGCGGTTAGCATTTAGCTGGATGGGACAAATAAATAAAAACTAAATAAACTCAGCACTAAAAACCATTTGGTCTGCATCCAGTTTCAGTTCTTATGAGCTCCTCTCTCTGTATTGTAATTTCACTGAATGAGCAGTGACACATAACTCTAAGATACTGAGCACGGTAACAGTGAATTACGGACAAACACACACACAGACATTTTAATTGAACAACTACTTGCAATACAATTATTTTTTTTTGTAAAATAAACACATGCACTCTATAAATGCACCGAATGTTCAATAAATAATGCCTGCTTATTTTATCTAGAGAGCTTTTTTTAAGTAGTAGATGAAAAATGTTATTGAGAAACCATGTAAACCATACACTAACATTAGACTACAAGGTAAAACTGTAGAGGTGCAAATGAATATAGCTACAATATTTGCATCGCTCAATGATATAGCTGCAGGGTAGGCTGTAAGGACATGTCAGCTCAAGGCCACAGAATTCAAAGTTCATAAATTAGCCAGAGCTTCTGCCCCCTTACACAGCTCTGCTGTAAACATCTGGCCTCACTCTGTATCAGGCACTCGTGATGGATTTGTCAAAGATTAAAATCTGATCTGACACAAGAAATACATATATTTTTGGTCCATTAAGTGAATTCTGTTTGGTTAATACTGTGCACTTGTGTCTAAGATATTCTGTCAATAATCAGTTGACACACTGCCAACGACATGACAATAGCTTCAGTCAGGTTTTATCAATCAGGTTATGTAATTGACCAGGCGTCTTTCAATTCTGTAAATCTGAAGACGGGACTCTATTGCAACATCAAGAAACTGTGAACAGTCCATGTCCAGACTTGTTTGCCCATGTTAGAAGTGTGTGCTATGCTATTTTGATGTGACTGTAGATACTGTCTAATGTTAGACTCTCTTTCAGCATCCCAGAGATTCCTGTCTGTAGCATATGGAAATGCATCAGTCCTTACTCCAATTCTCTGTAACAGCGATGGGCAGCTCCAGTTCTCCAGGGCTCCAGTCTTAAGAGCTTTACAGCGGCTTTTCAATTGGCATCTGAGTGAGAGCTGAAAACACAAGTAATTTCATTAGTCCTAATCCAAATACTTAGCTCACTGAAGTTATTAAAACCAGAAGTGGATTAATCCTCAGGACCTGCATCCCTTGAAGACATTCCAGTCTGCAATGCAGGAATTTACTCTGCAGATTTTCGCCTTCCTCTTTCCCCGATGTATGTAGCCTCAGGTGCCTTCACTAATACACACATTATCCTGACCCTCGGTCTGATCCACACTATGTAATTCAGTGTATTTTTTGACAGGCAACGTAGTGTTGGGCAACATGACACCAGCCTTGCCTCTGAGTCATTCTAGGATGTTCATTCTTTATGACACCTTGCAACAATTTTTAACATGTTTTCAGTAACACTATAAAATAATACTTGCGCATCGCTAGTGGCCTGATGAATTCTAAAATGGGAGATAGTGACACACTGGCAGAAAAATGTACACTTTCCAAATGATTTGCTAATTGTAAATCTGTTTCTCTTTAGTTCTTTGAGCATCTAAACATTACTGTGTTGACTGTGTATCCAATGCAAAGGTTACGGGGGTTATAGCGTAACACAAACCTGTTATCATGAAGTCACTTCGATTGGCCGTTCAATAGCATTCCCCCCAAATCTACTACAGATGGAGACAGGTCTTGTGGACACAGCAGGCGTAGTGCATTTCTGGGATGGATGGATCAGATAGTGTGTGTTGCGCCTGGGGCTGTGGTTTCAATCTTGGGTTTGCTCACATAAACAACCCTGTGAAGAACAACAAAAGTAATACAGTACAAACTCATCTCAGATTGAAGAGGTGAGCAGCGTATTCCGCAGATAAAAGCCTTTATATTCATGTGGAATCCACTAGATGATTGGCTAGTTTTAGCTTCCTATTATTCCCTTATAATTGCTGTGTGTATTACTCTACTTGGGTGGCACAGCCTTGCAGCACTGGGGCCCAATTCCAGTTCAATTCCATACCTGGCATGCTATCTATGTGGAATTTGTATGTTCCCCGTGTGTTTGTGTGGGTTTCCTCCAGGTACTCCGGTTTCCTCTGAAAATACCAAAATGTACCAGTAGGTTAATTGACTTCTAGGAAAACTGGGCCTGGTGTGTCCCTGCGTGTCTGCATTGCAATGGACTAGTGTCCCATCCAGGTTATTGTCACGAACAGTTCTTTCCGGGCCCTATGCAGACGACACAATCCGAAATAGTGAGGAAACACTAGGAAAAAGTCATGCAGGAGATGGGTATGGAGACAGGGGAGCATGTCCTAGGCGTGCAGGTGTCCAGGGGAAGTGAGTCCGGGGCGAACGATCCAAGACAAAGTCCAAACGGGAAACCAAAACAGAAGCATAAATCCATGGCCAGGCAATCCATCCAGGGGATTAAAAACCAGGAACCGGGTCGGGACCGGTGGGGGGGATCAGGAACGGAAAGTTAAAACCTTAACGGAGCCAGACGCAGCAGGACCCGGGCTCTCACGAAACGGGATTCAGTGAAGAGCCTCGAGTGACGTCTGCATCTGGCTTTTAAGGGGGAACTGAAGAGGGGCTGGAATAAGGAACAGGTGCGGGTAATGGGGCAGAACAAGGAAGGGCTGGAGTGCCCTTAAGTGGAGGAGTAGCGATCGTGACAGTTATACCCTGCCTTGCGCCTGATGCTTGCTGAGACAGACTTTGGCTCCTCTGCTACCCTGAATTGGAAGCCGTGGATAGGATTGAATAGATTAAGCTAATCTGTAGTCCTTTTGTAATACATAATGGTGATATTAAGGGTAAAGGCAGAGCAGAGCATTTGGTCCAGGACAGGTTGGCTAAGGCAGAGGTTAAATAACTGTTTCCTGTGAGCACAGTCTTTCAGTTTTCCTTTCTATTCCCTCATGGAGAGGGCTGAGCAAAGCCCATAACTGAGCAGAGCTTGGGCTAAATCAGACCGTGTTGGATTTTCCTAGAGCCTGAAAAGGCTGTTTAATTAAAAGTATCTAAGATAAAGTTAAAGTAGCTAGAATTTCAGAGGAAAAAACTGGCAAGACCTATAAGTGACAATTCAATGAAAGTGCTAAGCTCAGTATAAACAGGAGGCATGGCTCAAAGCAAAGTGTTGTATAATCTGTCTAAGAAATGCTGGATGAGATTGGATGGATAGATATTAGCTCTAAAAGGAGCAAGAACCACTGTATGGCCCACTCTTGCTGGGCTTGCTATGTATTTAAATGAAAAAGGCAAGTGCACAAAACTCTTCAAGGTTGTGATGGCAATACATTTTGCTTGCTATTTTACTGACTCCCAGCGCGTTACACTAAAAAATAATTTAATGACATAATAGCTCAGAGCAGTACGGCAGAGCCTAAGTGGAGTGAAAACAAGGAGTCTATGGAGTATTGTTGTGGTCTACTACTGCCAAAAAAATCATTAGCTCAGTTTAAGGTTCAAATTAAGTAATTGAACACAGCTGGAGCAAAATCCAGGTTTTTGTGTTCCAAAGGACGTAAATGATATCTTCCACAATGATTAAAATATTCACTGCAGGCAGCAACAGAGGGAAAAAGGTCATTTGTAGGGGAACCACCATCTAAATGGAATGAGGAGTGATGCCTGTGTTGCTCTGACATCAGCTCTGCACTTTCAGGAGGTACTAAACTTGAGAGACAGATGCTAAAAACTGTACTCTCCACCGGAACTCCCTTTCTGTCTCTGTGAAAGGTCTGACCATTCAGCTGAGAAATACATGCAAAGTGAAAATCACAAACCTTTGGCAATTCTATCAATAGCCGTCTGTAACTAGCTGCCAGGATGTGTAATATTTTTTTAAATGCCTGTATATTGTAATGCAATGTTGCGTACAATTGTAGGCCTCTTTTGAAAGAACTAGTTGTAATCCTTTTGTATGATTTAGTTCATATTGCTATGTTTGCACATTTGTATGTATAGCTTGCACAGTGGCATAAGAATTCTTGCTTGCAGCATTGAAGCAAATTCCACCTGCACACTGTGTCACTCAGTACGAAAAAACTCTGTATCTGAGGGATTTGACTTTAAAGTTTATTCTGAACGAAATGATTCTTTATATTTGAACACCAAAAATTTGTGGATTTGTATTGCCGGTCAGAAAAACAGGACAAAAGGAGCACCCCCTTAAGGATTTTTCCATGGCCCATGTGAACACAAGCTCTCTCTCAGTTACTACTGAAATACAGTGTGTCGGGTGTTCACACACTGATAAGAAGGCAGGCTCTGAAATGAAAGTTAGGTATTATATGCTGATTTGTCAAAGTATGTAAATATATTTTAGCATTATTAAATACAGGGATATTACATGGGCACCACAGTGGTTAGTGTTGCTGCCTTTCAACCCTAGGCTCTGGGTTCAATTCAGGACTTGGGGTGCTATCTATGTGGAGTTTGTATGTTCTTCCCAGGCTCGCATACAGTAGGTATCCCCTGGGTGCTCTGGTTTCCTGCTTTGATGTGATTGTGGATACTGTGTAATATTAGACTCTCCCTCAGCATCCCAGAAATTCCTGTCAGTAGCAGTCAATGCTCAGGTGTCTCTCTGCTGCAACTGCAAGCATATGGAAATGCATCAGTCCTTACTCCAATTCTCTGTAACAGCGATGGGCAGCTCCAGTTCTCCAGGGCTCCAGTCTTAAGAGCTTTACAGCTGCTTTTCAATTGGCATCTGAGTGAGAGCTGAAAACACAAGTAATTTCATTAGTCCTAATCCAAATACTTAGCTCACTGAAGTTATTAAAACCGGAAGTGGTTTAATCCTCAGGACCTGCATCCATTGAAGACATTCCAGGCTGCAATGCAGGAATTTACTCTGCAGATTTTCACCTTCCTATCTCCCTGATGTTTCCTTCCACAGTCCAAAAACATACTGGTAGCTCAATTGGGTCCGGAATAGCACCTATGACCCCAGTGCATAGCTCCACCATGCTGGTCCATAGAAGAGGTTTTGCTGTAAAATAAGTATAGTTTTACAAACGTATTTATTACAATAAATCAATTAGTGACTGACCTTGATGGAGATGGAGGTTGCTAACGCTTATGCCTGTGTCTCTTTAAAGACATACCTGTATAGATCACTTCAAACATTATATTACTCTTTTCCATAGCCATTGTCCTCTGTGACATTAAATCCTATATGGATATAAATGACGTTTGATTCCTGTGAATGAAGGTCTGACTCCTGCACAAAGAATGGTGACATCAAAAGCACAACTAAAACTTAAATTCAATGCCAGCTGTTATATTTTTTTACATTTAATTATGTCTACTGGTCCTCTGATCACCCCAGTCATTGGATCATACTACGCACCTCAACTGCCCTGCTTTGTCCCAGGTAGTCCAGATTGCTTTAAGGGTGTCTCAATTTTATATCCTTATATATAATTACTGTATATAAGATAATTTTATATCCTTTGGGGGCATATAATCTCACTGGCAGTATTTTTCCAATAAATGCTCTCTGCTATTTGGTTTTCAACAGCACTGATGTACAGTAAGTACTGATACAAATGCTGATTACTGAGTGAATGTGCTGTGGGCTCGGGAGAGGTTTGGCGCTGAAGAAACTCTGATTCCTTTGGGATTTCAGTGCATGTTGTATTTTCACAAACTCAATTTTCATCCCCTTTTATTAAATTAGCTTTGTGCTTTATGGATAAATCATTCAGCTGGATACAAATTGGGATAATTAATCATGTAAATTCTAAAACACATTATATATATATAAACATATAAATATATTGTATACAGTATGTTGTATATGCAGTATATATATATATGCATACATATATTTGCATGACTTATATCCATTTATATAGATTGTTGTACTAAGGCCTTGGACACATCAGGAGTTACATGTACTATATGTATGCTACGAGCGTCAGCAGTTTATTGAAAGCATTCTTTCGTGTTTTTTGCTATTACAACAACTCCGGCCGTTATTAAGGCAGCTTAGTTTGGATGAGAAGGAACCAAGTGTATCATTTTTCAATCTTTAATTCACATTGATCAGAATCTTCAAAAACCTGATTGCAGCAACTCAAGGTAAGAGCACAAGAGCAGCCCTGGAGGGGCGTTGTAACTAATCCATCACATTAATCAGTCAATCCCATTCAACTTGCTGTCAGGTGCTCTCCATCTTAAACACGGTTTGTTCCTCTCTACACATCTAGAAAGCTAAAAGGGTACCATCGGTATTATAAAGCACAGAGCTTGTGGGATTGTTAGAGTAAAAAAAAAAATGAATCCAGGAAATCCAGTTGGAATTATGTTTCTGTATAAAGGAGGAAAAACACTGAAGTGCTGAACAATGCACAATATCTAATCTAAAATGCCTAAGACCTCTGCACAGCAGTGCGGTACTATATTTGCATTTGTATCTTCCCTTAAGCAATTCGAATGTGCTGTATTTTTTAGGTGAGCAATAACATTCTTCCCTATGCACATGGCAGTGAAGTGTTATTGTTGTGGGTTTACACATTACACCTTGCATCTTACCACGCCATTATTCCCTGACCTACATAGTAGTGCTGGAAAAAAAAAAAAACTTCCTTCTTTTCAGTCCCTGGCCGCCGCTAATTGATCCCAAGGACACATTATGTAGAGCCCCCCCACCCCCCACCCCCAGTGACAACGTTTTCTCCCGTTGCTCTTTTGAATGGCGTGGCGTTATCAGATCTAATTTGATAAGCTGCACGTCTCTGTGCTGGAAGGTGCAGTCTTTTGCAGCCTTTTAGGCCTGCTGCATCTTTCTGTTCATCGTCTGAAACCCAGTCCCCAAGAAGGCAAAGACACGCCTGCCGGAGGCCTTTAGGGCACGAAGACAGTGCTGGAGCGCAGTGCCTGTGGGAGAGGAGGGAAGTGGCAGAGCGGAACAGTTTAAAAAACAAGCAAACACAAAAAACAAGAAACTAGCAACTTAGGACAATCAAAGCAGTGCCAAATTCACAGCCGCACTGTTTGTGGTCCTAGTGGGTTGTTTCTAGCCTCTTGCACAGACCACTGGGGACTCACTCCCTGCTATAACGACTGTTTGAATCGCAGGCCAAAAAAGAGAAGTGCCAAGCCTTGGAAGTTAATAAGGCGGGCACAGTGGCGCAGTGGTTAGCAGCGCTACCTCGCAGCACCGCGGCCCTGGGTTCAACGTGTTTGTAAAGTCTGAGGTCCTCTGGCTGTTCCAGTTTCCTCCCACAGTCCCAAGACATACTGGAGGGTCAGCTGGCTTCTGGGAAAATTGGCGTGAGTGTCCCGCAATGAACTGGTGTCCCGTCTAGAGTGTACCCCGCCTGGTGCCCTTTGCTTGGTGGGATGGGTTCCAGCTGCCCTGTGACCCTCTATGGGATAAAGCAGAAATTAGAAAATGGATGAATAGATGGGTGCTAATAATAATAATAATAATGACCCCATGATAGATAAGATCATGTTGCTCTGGCAGGTGTATGAACACTATGTACTCTGACAGTGTGAGATAAATGGTATCAAAGGCTGCTACTCTTGTTCCAAGGATAAATGAACTGCAAGTAAATCTATTATTTAAATAGAGTGCTGCCAGCATGCTTGGCATACCATTACTGTAGTTCACCTTTGGAGGTCAGACTTTGTTTGTTTCCACCACTACCACCTCTTGTTTTCAAAGTAGTTTTTTTTTTAACCTCATTTCAGTTTTCCGGATGAACAAAATAGAGATAGATAGGATAGGAATGTAAATATGAATTAGCAAAGGGACCTCTTTGCCTAGGCTACACTGAAGAACTGATTAAACTTACTTATCTTCCACTTTGTGCTTATAAATTTAAAATAAGCAGTCAGTGTCATTAGAATGGGTTTCTTGTGAAATACTCATTTCACAGGTCAAAAGTAGGTGTGACACATGGATGATATATACTGCAATGCTGGTTAAATATATAAAAATTTCATCTCCTGTCCATCTTGAACAGAGGGGAGCTAATTACTATTAAGATCCATAATTAATTGCAGCTGCATGTTTTTAACATACACCCTAAGGTTATGAAGGGTGAGTTCCTTTTAGTAGATAGATACCAAATATACAAAATGACCATTAACACTGGTTAATAAATACTGGTCTGCTTTGTTATTTGGCAGGTTATAGGATATAGTTATAATGCTTACAATTTTTTTATACATTTAGAGATTCTCGAGTCTCAGAAATGACTGAGCATGTTTTTTCTGGGTATTCCTGAGCAGACAGTGTTTCCAATATGTTGTAACTGATGTAAAGCACACTGTGGAATGGGTAATTAAGCAAATGGTTTTCTGTTTGCTGTATAACAAGGTGTTCAGAGCCAAAGGCTGGAAAATTTCTTTCAGATGAATCTTAGAGCCTTGATTTCACAAGGCTGTTGGCTTTTATCCATCTCCTTCCTCTCAATGACTCATGTCCTATTCACTTGACTATGAGCTTTATGTCCACACTTCAAAATATACAACATGAACGAATGACTGTGATGGACTGGCATCCTGTCCAGAATGTATCCTGCTCTGTACCTGTTGCTTTCCAGACTGGACCCTGGATCCAGCGCAACCCTTTAGTGGACATAGCAGTTTAGAAAATGGATGGATGAACAAATGAACTAGAATACCTTTATTCTCAATACTGTCACCTTATCTGTTGCCCAAGAGTATGATCTGTTATGATGCAGAGGAAGTACACAAAATCCTGAAGGCATTTTTTAAGCTTGCATTGGATGCTTGTTTGCAGGCATGGTTTGTCGCCGGTAATTATCATTCAACACTGAATAAGGGCAGTTATTTTCAATTTGGAACTGTAATGCAAACAGAAGAATAAAATATACCCGCTGTCATAAAGACAATGAATTACTGCATGAATTCCTAACATCTGTGGAACCACAGGAGCTACTCTTTGACATTCTGACAAGAAATTGTCTGTGAATTCCAAAGATGTATTAACAGAATGTCCTTTAAACCTTTTTAACTCAATTCCCCATAAATTAACAGTGTTTGCTCAGCTTCAGGATTTCTAAACCTTGTATTAGACTTCTAATTCCATGAGGCCAATCCACTTTAAGACTTATTATCATAGGAATCTGGAAAGTGCTCCTGATCTTCAGTGCTGGCTCCAGTCATGCTCCATCTGGGGCTGTTATTTATATAGAGTTCTCAATCCAAGTACTACATTTTCGTAACACCGATGCCACATTGAATAAGTCCAAAAAGGAGTTCAATGCTAGTGAGACAAATGTGTCTACAACCGCACAATGTACGTTTGCCTGCGAATTGTACGAGGAACATATTGTTCACAGGCAGTCAGGATGGGTCGCTTGTCATGAGAATGTGAACAAGCTCTGACAATTCGTCTGCAAAGGCTGCCATATGTGCATGTCATGAGTGGCAGTGATGGGTTTTCATCACTCAGTGCTGGGTAGATGAATCTTATACATTAAAAGAATTTGTCATCATTTCAGGACTATAGCTGAGCTCAGTATCCACATTGAAAATGCTTAACACTAACCTTTTGTTGCTCATTTTGACTGCCAGAACTGAGGTGTGATGTACACTCCGATGAGTTCACAGACTCACGAAGAGTTAGGAAATCTGCTCAGCTCTCAAAAGCTCACCCTGACAGACGGCCTGGGTGTACTGTTTTCCATGTAACAAAAGTTTAACTTGGACAGATGAAAACCAAAAACAGTTTGGGCATGTTCTGAATTGATAGATTATGGTTCTCAAAAGCTCAATCTTTTTTTTTATTCCTTCTGCTATAATTAAGTCAAATCAATGTAAATCCATCTGCCTTCTTTTTTATCCTCGCATTACTTCTACTTTTTAAAGTCATTAAATAGAATGATTTGACAGAACATAACATCGAAATTATATCGTTATTAATAATAAAAAATAACATGTAATTATGTGGAAGCAAAAGGGCAATTAGACCCACTTAGTGTGAACCATCTTGGCACGTTAATAATAACGCACTCGTAATTCGTAACTTCAAACAATCAATCTTACTGCACAAATAAATTCTGACTGATTCAATTAAATAAATATGTGACTTATTTTTCTGCATTATTTATACACGTGTGCTATACCTTTGCATTAAAGCTCAAGAATTTCCCGCTGCTCGATACACCATTTTTGTCTTTAAATGTTACTTTCATTAGAATCAAATAAACCATTAAAGCAAAAAATTCCCCAAATGGGACAAACTGAACAAAAGATAAATTAAATAAATACAAGCTCACATACCAAACAGACTTCCAGCCTTCTTCTTGGTTTTTAAGCTTTGCTTTAAAAAAACCCATATACTGTTTTGGCCCATTTTCCTCACACGGATAAAAAAGCTCTCTCTTTTCAGATCGCAGCTCCCTCTTTCTGAAAAAGCAAGATCAAATTAAGGAGTCAACTGTGACTTGTCTCCCGTGTGAAGCCGAAGCAAAGAGCGATGGTACAGATTTTAACCCCACTGCTCTGGTTCCTGTCTGCTGAAAATGAGGAAGTGGGTCAGGCCTTCAGGTTAACAACACAGCATTGTGGTTCTTTCAAGCATGTGGTGTAATTTATTTAAAGAAATCCTCTCCTATATTGTTATTATTCTGCAACAAATCTATACCGCCCCCCTCAGCCAAAATCCTGGGTATGTCACTGGTCCACATTAATCACCCTACATAGCTAATATAATACTAAATTGGAAATAGGAAAGGAAATAGGAAATGCACAGTTTTTTGTTCATTTTTCAGAATATAGAAAAAATCCATGCACCAATTATCACAAACTTGCTTATTTTTGATAAGGGTCTTCAACAACTCATCCCAGAGGCATAGAGCTTACAGGACACCAGGCCAATTTGGGGAACAGAACTGTCCTACTGTCACAGAACTGTCCTACACTCTGGACTGAACACCAGGCCTGTCACAGGATTGTTCTACACCCTGGAGTGAACACCAGGCCTGTCACAGAACTGTCCTACACCCTGGACAAGACACCAGGCCTGTCACAGAACTGTCCTACACTCTGGACGGAACATCAGGCCTGTCACAGAACTGTCCTACACCCTGGACAAGACACCAGGCCTGTCACAGGACTGCCCTACACCCTGGACAAGACACCAGGCCTGTCACAGAACTGTCCTACACCCTGGACAAGACACCATGCCTGTCACAGGACTGTCCTACACTCTGGACGGAACATCAGGCCTGTCACAGAACTGTCCTACACCCTGGACAAGACACCAGGCCTGTCACAGGACTGCCCTACACCCTGGACAAGACACCAGGCCTGTCACAGAACTGTCCTACACCCTGGACAAGACACCATGCCTGTCACAGGACTGCCCTACACCCTGGTCGGAACACCAGGCCAATTCAGGGTACAAGGGTGCAATACATCATGAACAGGACACCAGGCCAAGACAGTCAGCATGCACATGGACAACAAGGATAATTCAGACATACCAGTTAACCTCACCTGCATGTACTTTGGAAGGCAAGAGGAAACTGGAGCACCTGGAACCAACCTACTGTACTTGGGTAGGTGCAAAGTCCACAGAGAAGACAGCGCAGGACAGAATCAAACTCTAAGCCTCAGGAGCTGTGAGGCAGCAGTGCCAACTGCCAGGCCACTGTACTGCCCATAAAGCAATGCTATCTGTCCAAAACCTTGTATGTACCACGTAGTCATATTAGTGTTTCAAAATTTGGATGAACCTTATTATTATTGCTTTTTGCACAAAGCCAGTTGACCTCTAAGAAACATCATGATTTTCATAAGCCTCAGGACGTGCACAGAACAGTCACAACTGCTTTGCTAACCCAGATTTGCTCCCTTGTGATGGTGAAGTAAAAAAAAAACCTACAGAAAGAGTCTAGGACAAGGAAGCAAACTTAATTACACCAAAACCACATGAAGAGTGCTCCCCAGGGAACAGAGGAGATCATCAAGGCTTGTCTCCGAGGTTCCACTTGAGATGCAGGAGTGCGCCCCTGGTGGGGCGGGGGAAAGGCACAGTGGGCTGTGCCATCATAGCGCCCTGTGCCTGGATCCTCTTCGGGAAGATTGCAGCTGGTGCTCCTCTCCATGTGTGCATGCCGGGGCTCTGTGCAGGCAGAGATAACCCCAGGTAATCACCATAAACCACCTGCACTATCCCTCTATCTGTAGGAGTTCTTTTACTAGATTCCTGCAGCTTAAATCTGTGACAGACCGCTTCATAATCACTGCCGTGGGGCCCCTGCTCGCATTCAATGCATGCACTCCCACAGAAAGATTATTTTTGTGCTTATCCTACATAATCACGACACAATAGTGGGACAGGCGATCTTAAGCGGGGCTGCACGCTTCCATCCAGGCACACAGAATGGCTTGTGTGTTTAGTCCCTTGGCTTAAAGGATCCCTCACATCCTGATACTTCCACTTGCTTCTATCCATCGTATGCATTTTCAGAAGATTGTTCCAGCCATGTTTGCTGGAGTTGAGCTGAAATCTTATTATCATTTATGAGATCACAACAGAAGAGCATCATGACTCTGTGAGCCCCCAGACAATCATACCAGAGAAAAAATCTAAAAGGTAGTAAAAATATATTATTTTATTTATATTATATATATTAGATGTAATTAACAACAAGAGCGGGTCAATATTTTCTATACTTCTTTTTTTATGGTCTCTATGTTTTTCACTGACCTGTATATTGCTGAACAAACCACACCCCGAGTATATCATAATTATCCAGAAAAGTAACTATACACATATATGTTTTTGATGCTATTATATTTCTTTATATACAGAGCATTCCATAGGGACAAAAGTATTGACATGTGTCTTTTGAATCAATTTTATTAAATAATAAATTTAATCTTGTATTAAGAACATTTTAAGACTTCTCATTCCCCTCCTTTTGCACACAAAACATCAGCAACCATCAATAACTTTCACCCTCGTTACCCATCACCCATGTGGAATGACCTAGACCAGTGATGGCATTTAGTGTATTAGAATGAACATCCTTCAATTAAGAAGGTCCAAGAAATTGTTCAGAACTTCAATGTTTAAGAAGGTAGTCTTAACTACTGGATATAAATAGTAACTCTTTACTCATCTCCTTTAAAATACAATTTAGGCAGAAAAGCTCACCGGGGACTTCACAGAGCAAAGGCAGAGAAAACAAGAAATTCTCACCTCACCCCCATACAAGATACTAGAGTGAGCAACAGCTACTTAGATGAGCAGAGGTATGATTAATTTCCTTATGAAGCCTAAATACACATGAAAGCAAAATTAAAAAGCCCCCAGATGGTTGTGCTTTGGAATACTGAAGTTAGTGTAAGTGAAGATCTGATCTTTCCTTCCCTCATCAATTTTGGCTGATCCTGTTAGGCCAGGAACAACACTAACTTCTGCCGCTGTCTCAGCGGCCAGATAGAGGTTTCCTCTCAGTAATCACACATTCCAAGACCTCCTGTCAGCTGATATTAAAACTAATAACTCAGTCAACTCCCATCTCTTTCATCTAGAAGATGACTACCCTTATTGTGCAATGACCAGCAATGCCTAAGTCCTTCAGGTCCTAATGTCTTCCATCAGCCCTGATTCAGCTGGCCTGGCATGCTCCACTGCAGCTCACTTCAAACCCTAACAAAGCTGGCAAACATATCTACTAAACAGGCACCTCCCAAGTACCTGTGATGCCCCGCAGCACAGTCATAATCCATATTTTCTTGAGTATTTCTAAGTAAGAGTCTCACAAGCCTGTAAACCACTCAATCTATCGCAAATGAAACCCCCACACCCCCACAAATCCCTCATATCAACCTGGAAGCTAGACACAGACTGAAATCCTGAGGCCCTTCTGCTCCTAGATGTTCTTATAAACCTCTTTAGCTCAAAGTAGTGGCCAATTCCACACAGATCCTATCCCACCTCCTTTCCCACATGTGGAATTTCACTCCCTCTGAGTGCTAAATACCCATCCAGAGTAAGTGTCCCTCAACAAGTTCTTTTAATTAACAGTCAGCCATCCTGACAAGCTGGCAGAATTAATAAGTATATAGTCTTAAATTGTAAGTGACCTCTGTTGTAAAACATCTTAACATGATCTGTGTTTCTTACACAATTTAGATGTATCTCAATTCACGGGTACAGGTGTGCCTAAATGTCTCTGATGAAACACAATAAGAGCAAAACAGCTGTTCATGGCTGCTAATTATGGCTAAATATAAGTGAAGCAGAATCACATGCACTGTATCTTTAGACATCTTTGCTTTCTATAAAAGTAATAAATATGCCTAGGAGACCAACAAATTTTAAAATACACTAGAAGTTGGATATGCTTCTAAGAAATGAAGTATAAAAAATGCATACCAGTCAATGGTAATTCTCTACAAATCCAAGCCTTGAAGTCCCCTTTTTTTAATAATAATCTTGTCTGATGCTACAAAAAGGTATCTGCTCACTAGCACTTTTACTTGGGGGAATGTTGAACAAATTGTACATGGATGGGGTTAAAATTGAATTGTTGGATTTGATCTTGAAATCATTAGTATTGTAATTACATTTAACCATCCCCTGGTTTTTCTTGTACCTGCCTCTAATCACATCAGGAGTGTGTGCCTAGCAGATGCCATGTCAGGTAAATGAAATAATTTGCATTAACAAAGCACCTAAACTGAGAAACTTTGTTGGATAATTATACAACACACAGATTATTACTTTCCCTTCAATGTTTGGAATCTCATTCCTTGAGGCCCACTCTAAACATTGGCAGTGTTGCTGTGAACTTAGACAGGATGAACCAGAGCAAACTGAAGGAAAAACAGTGCTTATGTGCCAAGCAGATGTTATGTACTTCTTTCCAGTGTTGTGCGTTTTTTTTTCTCCGTTTTACAAGACCTAGTAACATCTAATGTATTAAATTTAGATTTAACGCTGTTTACCAAGGAGGAATCAACAACATGCCTCAGGCTGAGGAAAGACAAAGTTTGGTATTAAAAAACATTAGCACAGAGGAGGAAGTAGCGTTACAGGCACTAGAAGCCATTATATTAAACAAATCTCCAGGGCCTGCTAGTTCTCTGCCAGTTTTAACGAAAGGAAATGATGGATGCTATTTATAGATGAAAGTTTTACTCAAAAAATCAGTTAAGACATCTACACCTCCAATTCAAATACACAATTGCACCTAAAGAACATTTCAGTAAATTACTGTACATACTATGAAATTAGAAAGTAATGAAAAAGTATATATGAGTGTTTAAAAACATTCAAAAACTTACAGAAGTTAACTGAATTGTCATTTTGTAATAGATTTTTTTCACGAATCCAGACTTCAAGTTCTAAGGTACCCAAAAATTATCTACATGAAATGCTTTAAAGTTTTTTTGTGCATCTCCTATCCACAGGTCTTTCATGCTGGGCATAGACAGCTGAAGTAAAGTGGAATAAAGAAAAATCAAGTACTGTATATTTAGATATATACAATGAAAGCTGAGAATTTGATTTCATTAATTGTAAGTTTTAATTTACAACACCATTATTTTCTGGTTTCCAGGCCTGGCAACTGGGATGGAAATAGTTGTCTTTCTTTTCTTGCCTTTATGATAATGAGAATCATATTTTACTTGTGATATTATATTATTTACTAGTTTCAAAATCACTAATATGTGTTATTTTCGCTTGTCTGCATCCATTCAAACAATCCAGGCACACAGTGAAAAATATTTTTTCTAAGAAGAAAATATTTAAAAAGGTAGAAGGGATTGCAACATCTTTATTTTTACTATCCAGCCTATATTCGTTTTCAAATACTGTAATGTTGTCTATCATATTCATTATTAAAAACTACAGTGTACCTTTTAAATATTTCAAACAAGAGAAATTGCCTTGGTAACTCTATAGAAAAAACCAAGAGTACCGATAACAAACAAGAGAATTTGAGGAGTATCTCTAGGATCTATGTTAGGACCACTACTGTTGTGTGCAGACTAATGGAATTTACAGAAGTTACCAAAATAGGATGATTAATAAACATTGTACAAGCAGAAGAGGAAATTCAAAATGACAATATTCAAGACTAGGCACACAGAACCACAGATGTAGATTCCTGTTCTGTAACACCTCAGTTAGAATACTGTAAACAGTTTTGTTACCACACAATTAGCTGCTCTGGAACTTGCTGAGGTACATTCTAGGCTTAACAAATTCCTGTCCTTACAGGCCAGGAGAGTCAACCCAACAGACTTCATCAGAATAAACACTGAAACAAGAACCAGAGGGCACAAACTAAGCAGAAGTGCTTTAAAAATTGAGACAAAAGGCACCTCTTTACTCAAAGGGTTGTGGAAGTCTAGACCAAGCTATGCAGCTATGTTGTTGAAGCTGATACCCTGGCTTCTTTCAGGAAACAGATAAACCAGATCTTCAGATCAATTAGCTACTTGCAACCATATGAGTTTTTATGGTTATTGTTATTTTTATGTTCTCTCATTTTTTTGGTGCAGCTATTAATAATTTTTACATTATAACAGAAGTCATTTAAAATGCAAGGATGTCTTATTAATATTTACTTTTAATTATCTTCTTGCTCTCCATTTTGCCACATGAATTCAAAGCTTTGTTTTGTTCATTATTATTGAAACATTATCATTATAAGAGCTATAATATAAATACATCTCTTGGAGTATGTATACCTTATAACCATAGTATCAGATGCAAATAATAATTGTTATTATCATTTACTAGTTTGGTTGAACAGTGACCTTTGATTGGGGTAACTCAAAGGTCACTTTGAGCGAGGAGAATGTCATTCCTCTTCTGTCTGTGAGAACAAGAATGTTGAATCATTCACTTTAATGAGGAATGAGCCAGGGAGCAAGGTGACACAGCGATGTAGTAGTTAGCATTGCTGCCTCGCAGTGCTGGGGCCCTGGGTTCGATTCTGGACCTGGGGTGCTATCTGCCTCGTGTTTCTATGTTCTCCCTGTGTTTGTGTGTTGTGCCCTGAGATGGGCTGGTGTCCCATCCAGAGAGTACCTTGCCTTGTGCCCATTGCTTGCTGGGATAGGCTCTGGCTCTCCCATGACCCGGAATTGGATGAGGTGGTTAGAAAATGGAGCTGCTGTACAGGTCAAGATGGGGTGGAGGTAGAGGTGCGAAAATGAAACTTGCCAGCAAGTCAAACTGTATACATGTTTACTTGCACATTGTCTACTGTTTGTTTGTATATTGTCTTGATGAACTGTTTGCACTTTGTTTTGTTTTTTTACACTTGTTTTACAATCGAGAGACTTTCTGTAAGTAAGAATTCCGTTGTACCAGTACCGGTTACATATGGCAATAAAGTTCAAGTTCAAGTTCAAGTTCAAGCAAGAAATGCTGTATTCATACACAAGTAAGCCAGAAGATAAGATTGGAGTTTGAACTCTTCCAGAATGTATTATTATCTCTACAGATCATTGAGGAGGTGGGATAAAACTGTGTAATATGACAAAGTATTATTTTACTTGTCTGAAAAGCTGAAAAGCAGGAAACTGATATAAATTGACTGTTATCCCCTTTATTTTAAGTGACAATAAACAGTCTTGGCAATCTGGATACCTAACCATTCCTGCCTGAAAATGCTATTATCAGCAATAACACAAGAGAGATCTTCCTACATTGTGTTGATCATCCCTATAATACAGTACATGGTAAATGATAATATTATCATTCATTAAGAAAGACAACAAAAGACATCTTATAATGACAACAATACAACAAATGGCTCTGACTGAAAGAAACATTTAACAATTAAACAGGACAGAAATAATCTCTCTTCTATACTGACATGCCTTTCTATATTCATGTGAGTCAATATGCCTGCAATTTGTGTTTTAAGATACAATATCTTAAAGCCTAGTTCAGGCTATAGATGCAATCTTACAGCACTTATACATTACATCCTGGGCATAGTATTCCTTCTGTGAGATGTCACAGAACCTACTACCTTTTTACGTCATCCTGGGGATGATTTAGCTCACAAACATTTACATTTTTGTGATTAGCAGTGGTGATGGTGGTGGTATTTTCCTTACAGGCCCTTAAGAATTAAATATTTATTTGCATAATGCTATATGTGTATTGCACATCACCTCCACCTACAGTGTCAGATGGTCCAGACAAATGGGGGATTAAGGTCCCCATGGGCCTTTATGACCTGAAAAGGGACCTACCTAGAAACAGGAAACAAAAAATGACTTTGACCATTCAATGACCGTTGAATGAAATGATTGTATTGCATTGCCTTTGTCTGACTAACTGCAGACTATCTGGTATTGCTACCATTGTTTTAGTCATTGCAGTATACTATTGCATCAATGTACTTCTTTGGCATATTCTAGTTGACAGTATGTATTTATGTGTCATTAATATTTGCTTCTCTCCCTCTCTGTGTGTCTCAAGGAGAGCAAGTTGGGGTATGTGAAAGGACAAATTCCTAATACAAGAAATTGTATATGGCCGATAAAGTGATCTTATCTTATCTTACCTTTATAGTCCATTGGTTGTATGTTACCTAATATGAAAGTGTCAGCTAAATAGTAAACAGAAGTAGAAATTCATTCTTCTTAGGGTGAGATTTTACCTCACAAAAATCACAAGATGCATAGATTAGGAAAGCAGCCACTAGCCATCACTGTTTGTGTGCTTAGTACTGTACCTTTGAATGCTGAGCCTCCATAATAACCTCCTGGGAAGATTCCTCTTACCCTTTACTTTTTGTGTAGGGCGTGTGCTCCTCTTACACCATTTTAAGCTTTAAGAATGACCAATGAGTTACCATTCCTTTTTAATAGACTGTATTTTCAGGCAGTTCAGTTCAGTTCAGGATGTGATACATGTCCTGTACTCCTATGACTTTGAAAAGAGTTTCACAGAAAGCTGATTCCCTCCTCCAAAAACATTTTTCCAGATTTTTTTTTTACAGGGGTTAGAGTGCCTTTGGTCCGATGTTGCTCCTCTTCCTGTGTGGGACTTGGTGTACTCCTCTATTACCTAACCTACTGTACCGGCAGGAGTGGAGCCAGGCAGGGGAGCTCGACTGCACATTCTTATCTCAGAGAGGAAGGCTCCACTTGCAGTCTTGTGTGCAGGGCCTTGTCTTATCTGCCTCTTGTTTCAGCCACTGAGATGGTGTCTTATCTGCTCGGCAGCTTTCACCACAAGCATTCATGGTCTCTCCTAATTGAGAATACAGTGTGATCTGGCAGGACCTTTTCACTTTAGAGGTTAAATTTACCTTATTTGCTGTCTTTCTTTATTTTTTTATTCTTATCCACCTCTGGGACTTGATAAAAAAAAACTGCTTCAGGATGTTTAGTAATCCATCCATCTATATTCTAACCACATCTTCCAATTCAGGGTTGCAGGGGAGCTGGGGTCTATCCTGGCAAGCAATGGGTAGACAAATATGAACACAGGCACACGCACTCACACCACGGCCAATTTTCCCAGAAGCCAATTAGCTTACCGGCACATCTTTGTGCTGTGGGAGGAAACCTGAGCACCCGGAGGAAACCCATACAAATATGGTGAGAACATTCAAACTCCACACAGACAGCACCCCAGGTCCAGAGTTGAAAGCAGGACACCAGTGCTGCAAGGCAGCAATGCTAACCACTGCTCACCGTGCTATATATGTTTGAACTGTGGAAGGAAATCCGGAGCACCCGGAGGAACCCCATGCAGACGTGGGGAGAACAAACTAACGTCATGCAGGTTGCACTCCAAGTCTGGGGATCCAGGGCTCCTGCGCAGCCACACCAACCACCGGGCCACCATGCTGCCTTGCTCATCTGTGTAAGTAAATGTGACAAAAATATAAAAAAATTCAGATGTGTTTTTACATTTTGTGATTCAGCTTTCAGTGTGGAAAAAAAAAACCTTAAGATGGTCTTGAGATCAACTGCATTTTGTGATATTACCAGCATATATATATTTTTTTTTCTGAACTGTGATGACTCCCTTTCTCCTCTCCAACCCCAGTTGAATTCTTGTGGTCGAAGCAAAAATGGGGGTTGAACTCCTTCACTCATTTATTTGGGACGGCGTTCTGAAAACAATAAGGGATCCAACAAAGATGGGGTTAATATCTGTGTGGGCAAGTCTATGTGGTGTTTCATTACAGATACACTGAGTGTTTGTAGAGTTTGCCTGGAGGGGAGCTCAGGCCTGCCAGCATTCGTTCATTCTCAGACGGTGTCAGGGCAATGATTTATAGCTCTGTTTAAGCGAAGGCCGCACGTTGCTCCCAACACAGCTATTTGTTTCAACTCTCTCTCATTTTCCCCCCCACATCAGAAGGTTGGAGCTTCTAGGGAGCTAGGAACAAAATTAACCCTTGTACAACTCAAGCATTCTCAGAACCGTCATCCGAAGGACTATTAACCTAGTTAATTGAGTGTCCCCTGAACTACATTAGTAATGTCAGACTAGAGCACCGTAATGTAATTTGTCTGAAAAAAAGAAAACGCTGCAGGTAAATTTTTAATGCCACTAAGGAAGATTTTCGACAAGGAATTATAGTTTTGCGCTAGGAAAAATTGTTATTCGTATTATTAAAGAAAATTATTAAAAATACTTTAACGATACACAGAACCAATTTGTAATTAATGTTAGACTGCTTGCACTTCTTTTGATGAGCAAGATTCCTCTTATCCTTATGTTTTACGTGGTGGAAACCAAGCCCTGCTATTTATTTATAGAGCAAATGCATGGTCACTACTCTAATTAGGAACAGTACAAAACTCTTTGTTAATTGTACATATCTGACTAATAGAGTGCTGTCTTTGGTACTATTTTCTTTTGGATGAAATGCTTGGTGCTTACATTTAAAGACCTAATCAGTACCACTTCTGATATGATTTCAAAATCTTGACTTAAATCTCAACTTTCATTACATGTTGCTTCTGGAAAATATTGTGTTCAAGTACCTATGGTATCTATAGTGTAACTTCATTAATGCATTATATTAAATACGTAATTAAAAACACACTTCGTCACACATCTACTGTACCTTCATTCCAGATATTTACATCAAGTTCCATGTAAACATTATAGTGAGAGTCATGGTTAAGTTTAAATATTGATTTCATTATTGCTTTTAAGAGTGTCTATCAAGGTCTGAGACCTGAGGTATACAGAACAGATAAGGTAATATTACTTTAGCAGGACCCAGTTTGCAGAGGAATGAATGCATATTGCAAAGACAATTTCCATACATACACCATTCCCAGCTGTTGCCACCAATGTGGTGTAAATTCCAAGGGGAACAGAAATGAGAGAATGCATCAGGTTCAATTTGCACATGGAATAACAGGGATACAGATGCAAATAGAATTAGATGTAACAATGTAATGTAAAAGATTTGTGGTGCAAGACAACCAGATTCTGGGATATGAAATGACAGACTTACTCAGTAATCACAAAGTGCTAAAATTTTTGTGTACCTCCCTGTAAAAGGTAAATTATATCACTTCTTCTGTCACTACGTAATCTAACACAATTACTTCTACTGCTGTTTCTACTGATAATGATAGTGAAAGCACAATATAAATCTTGGCTCTGGGGGTCTGATTACAATCCATTGCTTTCAGTGGTTATCCTGAATGATTAGGCTGCATGCATGCATAGCACACTCACACTGTAAATATATGTATATCTATTCTGTTACTGCAGTTCATACATCCATTTTCTAACTGCTCTTCCAATTCAGGGTCATGAGAGCGCCGGAGCCTATCCCAGGAAGCACTGGATACCACTCCAGTGCAGGGCAGACACATGTACACACTCACACCTAGAGCCAGTTTTCTCAGAAGCCAAGTAATCTACAAATATGTTTTTGGACTATGGGAAGAAACTGACACAAACATGGTGACGACATAAATATCATACAGATACTGTAGCAACCCAAGTCCAGAACTGCACCTAGGGCCCATCTTCTAGTACCTCACCTGGCTTAGGAAAAAACAACATGACTGTAATGTGGACACTAACAGGACCTCCCCTATCTTGCCAGTAATGAGCCAGGGAGCTGCTGCAAGGGTGGAGAAGTTGTGGATGGAGTGGTGTGAGGAAAGATGTGCGAAAGGGTCATTAGGAGATGAGAAATGTATGCATAGCTGAGCAGAAGTGGGCACTATAAAGACTATACAACTGCACACATTATCATCATCAACATCTGCTTTATTTAAGCAACTATTATATCTGGCAAGACAAGGTGATATTAATCTTTTCCTCATCTTTCTCTTCCTACTTTTACAGGACATGGCGATATGTGCATAGTTGCAAGATATGTGTTTTGTTGTCACTGTGGCCATGGCATTTTAACTTACTTTCTTCTAAGAGACTTTCTTTCTTCACTGCTGCCAGCCTTGTGGTTCAAAGCTTCCCTCACTTTAATGGATGCGAAGGGACTGCGGCTAAATTTCAGATTTGAGAAATTTCAGTCCTCATTTCAAGAGTCACTACATACTCGGTGCTGCCCTATTCGAGTGAGAACTTTTTGATGCAGAGATACTGTACGTCTGAGTCACAGAGAGCCAGGCAGAAGCAATCACAGCCAGATCTGACCTTGCCTCGACTATCTTGTAGGGTTGGACCAAGAAACAGGTGGTGCTTGGTTTTAGATCACTTTCAAAGCTTTTAAGCCTCATCTGGAAATGTGCTCGAAAACCAAGAGAAATGTCAAGATGTACCCTTTGTTACTGCCCGTCTCGTTTTGTTTCGGGAGCTCTGGATATTCAAATTCTGCAAAATGCTTCTGTTATATTTAACTGCACTACGATAAGTGTTTTAGCAGCCCAAACTATTTGCATGGGCAGAGGGACAACCCTCTCTAAACCTGTTTGAAGAGCTCTGTGCTTTAGAAGCAGCCTGGGATACTCTTTGACCTCCGTAACCCTTGTCCTTTCAGAATCCTTGCCACTGGCTGTGTAGGAAGATTTTTTTTTGCTGTCTGTTTGTCATAATGCAACAATGTTCTTTTTTTACCCCTTTAGTTGGTGCTTGCTCCCTCGTGGAAATCCCTGTGGGAGGTGGTGGTGCAAAAGGAGCCTGTCACGCCGGGAGGGTCTGCTGGGGCGTTGAGGAGTTTGCAGCTTTCCAATTGATGGAGCCGCAGCGCGTTCCCAGGAGAAGACAGAGAGCGCTTCTTTTCCTCTTTTTAAAAAAAAAATGAAGCAGCCTCAAAAGATCCCTGTGGCTTCGCTCAACGGATTTCTGTTATCAGGTGATTTTGGAGCATTAACCTCGCTTGCCGAAAGCAGAACAGGAGGCCGCTTCAGTAGGTGAATTGGCAGCAGCTGCCAAGGCCGGTTATTTCTGAGGCCTGTGTTGCGGGCGGCACAAATCTGACAGGATGAATACCTGCTCCGATTTGGAGAATTGGAGAAAACAGGCCTTGCCCCGGAGAAAGAAAACTAGTGTCCCATTAATTGCTGCCAGGTATATGCTCAGCTAAAGAAACAGGGAGGCTGGCTTATGCATGAAACAAAAGGAGGAGGTGGGGGAGGAAATAAAATAAAGGCACCTGCTCCTGACAAGCCGTCAAGCCATATTCCATTGGAGCTGACAAGACCATAGCTCCTTGCGCATAGATGGGAAGAGGTGACCCATAACGGTGACAAAAGGATGATACTTCCTTTAAAAGAAAACAAATTGCTAATCAAAATTGCACGCCTCCCCCATCACCCCCAACACCAAGCACACACAAACCCTTTCAAAACAGTCACCTCCATGACGCAATATCCAAAGGATCGCGCTTGGTTACTATTTGATTGAAGCAGGTGTCTTTTCTGACACGTAGCGCCGCTACAATATCTAATGCAGATGGCCTGATAGCAGATGTTGACAGGCACATTTTTACTGTGACACGATTCTATGTATCACGCAGGTGAGGCTAGTGTCTCCGTGATGAGCTGTGGAGAAGTGCCATCACTTGGAGACAGTGATTGGCTGTCTTACATGAGACCTGACAGAACTTCATGGGCTTGGGTTGCTCTTTTATCAAGACACTGAAAGGTACATTACAGTGCTTAGAGTTTGTGTTGAGCCATTAGACTGCATTTGTTTTGGTTTTTTTTTCCCCACAGAGATTACTTTTAAGTGTGCTATATCGCTTCCGGGAACATTCATCTTCAGAATAATGATGTTGGCCTGAACTAGAATGTGAACACACTGTTTGAAGAGCTACTGCACCACATATTATAAAATTGTATATTCAACGACATATCCTCTATTCTCTTATTTGTATTGGGTTCCTGTGCTATTTGTTTGTTTTAACACCTTTCGTTCTTACTGAGAATTTAAAATTGTTAGGAACCTTCAGAATGTACATTCTGCCTTATTTACATCCAGGTGCGCTATATTCCCTAGTGATGCTACTCAGATAAACTAAATTCCTTGGTGTGGGTAATTTTTGACATTAATTTCTAGGCTTTTATCGCTTTTATAATCCTTAATTATGAGAAATGCTACGAATAGTGTTGTACTATATCAATATTGATATAATAACCCAATATATCAAAATCTATCAGGAAAATAAGTGATTATTGTTAATATTTAAAGATTTATGATACAGTGCTCTGTAGAACTATGAACTGACATTTAAATTTTGTATACTTTGAGAAGCTAAACAAAATGATTGACTAGTGCAGTTGTATGTGTTGATTTTCCCCAGTATTAATTTCTATTTCCTTCCAATTTTGCAATCAAGCTACACTTTCAGTTTTAATGAAGAGCATTGCTGCACTTGATTAGAGCTCACAATGAAAATCTCAAAACATCTCTCAGTGAGAAAATCTGTTTCTTCCATTTCTTCCCACAGATTACTCTAGAAATTATTACTCTTCTTCAGTTTCAAGTGATTATCTCTTCAGTCAGAGTCATTCTGACCTCTTCACAAACAGCATGAATAGCAAAATAATTGTCTCTTGTCTCTTCAGACAAAATGTTAAAAGACTACAGACTGTTGAGGATTGTGTGGCTGCACATTCATTTGTGATTTGTACAATTCCAGAGCAAAGAAGTGGGCAGTAAAGATTTTTGATGACCCCTCCCACCCAGGTTACTACCTGTTTCTTAATCTTCCTCGGGAAGACACGATCAGTCTATTGAAACCAGAACCACCTGGTATTTGCATCTTTCCTAGGGCTGTCTTTTTGCTTCACTAGACTTCCTAGTTATATGTGCACTATTTTAATGTTGTCTATTGTCTTGTTTGTGTATGATATATGTGGAATGTTTTTATAGTGCCAAGCACACCAGAGAAAATTCCTTGTACATGAAATGTACTTGGTGCATAAAGGTGATTCTGTTTCTGCACACATTAAAGTAATTGGCTGTTCAGTCAGTTCTCAAAATTCCTATGAATGCGAAGCCTTTGTAACACTTTTTATAATGCCTTTTACATTAAAAAACTATACAGAAAATTTGAGTAAAGAGGGAACCAAATCTCATCCTTTGGATTGGGTATCTCCTTCTGTACCTGTGTCACTAGAGACACCTGGAACATCTGAACAATAAACAAACGTGGCAGAAAAAGTTCCCCCACAACCCATCTGCAGTGGAGAAGAAGATGATGAGTAAACAAGATGTTCATTTGATTCTGAATTCATTTTTCATGGTACATCATGATGTTGTTATTTATGAATGACACTCTCAGTTGACAGTCATAGATATTTGGTACCATTGTGTAGCAATTTGGGGCTCAACCAATTTGTGTCTGTTTGGCAACACACTGTCACCACCCTTTTTGAAGTAACATGACCTGGATTCCAAAGCCACACATGCACAGTGTGCTCCAGGTCTTTCTAGCGAAATAATATGTTTTTGTGTATAGAAACATGCTTACCAATAGGCTTGGCGTCACTACCTGACTAGGCTACAATTGGCTGTCTTCATGACTGTGTGTGCAATAGCAGGTCATTCATACTTTTATAGTACCTGCAGATAAATGGCAAATTTGACATATACGGGACTGTGAAAATGTTATTAATATACGATGCAAAGGAACATGTAAAGGTTTATAACATGTTGAAAAGAGAAGAAAAGAAACACAGCATTTCGACTGTGGAGCCTTCTACAGGTGACTCCTTTGGGAAGGCTCCACAGCCGAAACATTGTGTTTCTTTTCTTCTCTTTTCTGCATGGAATAAACCTTTAGTTGCTCCTTTTCAGCCCACACATGCTGACGCAGCTACCTACTTGAATTCATATACATTTTCAGTCCCAACTATATCACATTTCTTCTGTGAATTAAAAAAGAATGTGCTTTATTTTTTTCTACCAATTGCCTCACAAACATAATCTCATTGGCAGAGATCCTATAAATGATACGAAGTGTAGTTTTGGCACGATTATCAGCCATATAAATAAAGATGACCAATCCAGCAGAGCTCCCGGTCTATGATCACAGCTTCAGTGCTTGTGGGAGAGAACACTGATGTTGGGGTGTCTGTCCTGCCACTCGACACATCCAATCTTCCACAAATATTATTAATATTAGTATTGTGACTCCAGTCATTTTAAGTGCCTCCTGCTTGCAGCATTTGTTTCATCCCTGTACAGTAAAGTAAGAGTGATGACTGAATGTAGACCATCAATTTGGTTTGATTACCATGCTATGATCTCAGGTGATGCGGGAGATCATCACTAATAACGGCCTTCAGTGAGAGACAACTCCCAAGGTATGCAAGTGCTCCACTTTCTTGAGGCTTCTCTTTGGTGGATGGTGCCGCTGTGTGTGTTTTTGGGGTTTACTGATCAAGAACTATGATTTTCTAAGGTTTTTGTGTAAGTCCTGTCTTCTCATGAGTCCCATCTTCACTTCTGTATGCCTCAGTAAATGTTTGGACAAATCTACAGGGATCCATTTTGTTAGGGCTCATACTGCAGCATCATCACTGCACTTCTGATTTTCCAGTTGCCTGTAATTTTCTGTCAGATTAATCCCCTTTCTTGATGATTGTCCCAATCATGGTATCTTCGAACTCACTTCAGATTATCTCTTCATTGCAGATCTCTATGATGGGAGGATGGAGATGTTTTAGTATTTTGTGTTAGTTCCTATCCATCACGCTTAAACATTCCAGTGGGGATTCCACCTCCTTCTGTTTTGCTTTTCTTCATTTCTTCATTATTCATTCAAGTAAACATTATTGTGCATTTATTCATCACCTCTTTACATTTCGATAAAGTTCCAAGCTTGTATCTGACTGTGTATTGTGGAATGGAATTGAATATACTCTTGATGACCCTAATCTTGATTTCTCTTCAAAATGCTCCTTCTACCAGGTACTGACTGTCTCCCTTTTATCAGGCTGTGAATAAAATATTAACTAAAATTGTAATTTCACACAATGGGACACCATCAGAAGGGTCAGAGTACTTGCAGGGACACTGTCCTTTCTGGTTGTACATAGTGAGAGCGCGAGGGAGAGCCCATGACCAGTATTAACTCCTCCCCAAACAAAGAAATTACGTCAGGCTTTATAGAATAAGCTTGTACTGGGATTTAGTTGGACCTGCTCTTACACATTTCTCCATGCGATCTGAAACCACTGCAATTAATCAACACTTTCTCATCTGAAGAACAGTGCCTCATGTAGCACGGTATCACTCAGGCACTATACTGGGCAACTGGTTTGAAATGTCTGGTCCAAGACAGACACACATTCAATTCTGATCCTGTAGAAATCTACTTTTCCTCGGGGGTCTCCCACTCCGAGACACTGCTGTGCAAAAGTCTTAGGTCCTTGGCATTGTTCTGCTCTTAGCTGAAACACAATTCCGTGGTAATCTTAGCAATTTTGTTTTACAGTTTTTCCTGTTAGACATGTTTGTAGTATAAAGAGTAGCTGCTTTATGGATGTAAAGAGAGAAACACATGATGTTAATGAAGAAACACTAGACAAAGATGTCAGTCACATTTGATGAACTAGTTGTGATGCCACTTCATATTGGCTCCTTTATAGTTCAGCTTGAGCTGTTGTGGTTTTTGAGGATTCAGATGAAAGTAAATTTAATTTTTTTTTCTTAACCAAACTAAGATGTATTAATAAAAGTCAAAAGGTTTGTAATAACACAAAAAAATAGTGAAGGCTATTAAGTACACTTTAACTAATAAATTACAGTACATAATTTATGTGGTACCTTATGTCAAGACTGCATCTCAGAGCAGTTTACTGACCAGGCTCAGACCTGTTTAGGTTTAGGTTTTCTTTCCTGAATAGATCAGATATTTGGATAGTATGTTTGCTGAAAAAGTATGTTTGTGTTAAATGAAGGAAACCCGTCAGAATGGGGAATTTAAACATTTTTGCAAGTAATTCTCAGTGAGCTCTGTTGGCATTTCAGGAGTGATAACTCACAGCAACGTGGAGAGATGGTCAGTGTACCTTATCCGTATCAACCTATAGCAAGTGAGAAAAGGCTTTGGAATCGCAGCTAATGCCAGCTAGGTGAGGTCATTTCCCAGTTGGGTGCATTTGTGTATAGGATTGTATTTATCAGCTGGAAGAGAGTGACCTTTTAGGCGGAGACGGTGTCTGGCAAGAGTGTCACCTGCTGCATCTTAATTGGGGGAGAGAGCCACCGTTTAGCCCCGGTGATATTTGCCCAAATACATGAGTGAAATATTTATTGGAAATATTTACAAAGAAACCCTTGTCAGCAAAAAAAGAAAAGAATCTTAAAAGCATCACTCAATATGTCAAAAATCTTAAAGCCAAATGACAAGTACTGTATTTGGCTGTCATTTGTTCCTACTTTCTTCTGAATTGTATAAGATACCAAGTGATTGCAGCTCATACAGTTCCACACAAGAGGTGACCCCACATGTACCAAGGGGATAGATGAAGTATTATAAGGTATTATGTGCTGTTATACTTTATATGGGTGCTCTTCACTATGTTGCCACTTGTTAAATGTTTCTAACATATATTACCCTGCCAAAAGCTTAAGAACTTGTATCTTTTCCTCAGTGGGATGTGCTATGGGAAGTGCTGCAAGTGATGTTACAAGGCACATGACTGTTAATCCTTTGGCACATTGTTGAAAGCAACAGCAGACCTGGCTAATGTGTCACTACAGACACTAGTCTCAATTGTTTACAAACAGCTGTTGGTGGATAAAATGACATCAAAGAGAAATGAAATTCAGGCAACAAGAAGCTACTGTAGTGCTGTAACAGTCAGTAAATTTCGTAGACCTAAACACTGTTTAGGTCTGCATTGCTATTATTAAGTATATATATTATATATTATAATGTTTTTTCCATTACCTTGTAGTGTTACAGTGCTGAGTTAAACAGTACAAAGTACTGATAAAAACACAATGATATCTTGCAGATCTTAACCAATTACAGAGGTTAGATTCTGAGCCAGTGCTGCTACAGCCACCTACAGTCCATGTTGAGTAAACTCTATCATCCATGTTATATTGTTTCTACCAGATTTTTTGTACTTTATTTTGAGGTAAATTATAATTGACTCTGAAAATCATAAAAGGCTACCCAGGATTTCTAATCCTTTGAAAATGAAATGAAAATGATTTATTGCCATTTTTTAAAATTTTCTTAAGTCTCATTTTGCAGCAAATTGTGGGAGCAAAGTGGTCTGAGCCGATCTTTTGGTTTTCGTAATCTGTCAAGAGCTACCAACACATGGGAAAATATTGTTTTGGTAAAAAATACAACAAAACCCCTAATAAAATGAACGTGTCCTTTTCAGTAAATGCCGAAAGACATTTTCAAAGGGAATGGAGTGAAAGCTTGGGAAGAAAGCACAAATAAGTTCTCTCCATGGTGCTGAAATGCACAAGATAGGATTGAGGATGGAGCTGTGTTTTTGTTTCTTTTGCTGTAATCAAAACTGAGCAGTGTCTTAAAAAAACTCTTTGTCTTAAAAAATCTTTACTCTCATAGAGGACAAAACAGATTTGTCCTGGTGACAATAGCTGTCTCCTGCATCTTAGAATCAGGACGTGGCAAATTGACTTAATCTGAACAAGGGCAGAAAAATGCACCAGGAGTAAGCCTGCGGAACAGCAATGAAGGAATGTTTTGCAGGAGTTCATGTATGTTGGCAATCATGGACCATAGATTCTTCCTTCCTTCTAGTTTTGCAAGCATCAGAAATGCATGAATTTGTCTAGGCTATTTTCTGCATGACTTCTGTATGTATCAAAAGCTGACAAGTTATTCTAGGCTAGTAAATCTAGTCCTCGGGGTATTTACTGTACGTACCTTTGGAAAAAAACATCTCCCTTTTAGTGCAAAATATACAGCTTCCAATCTCATTGCTTTTAACTTTATTGTCTTCTCCAAGGCAAACAGTGCACATTGCATTTTAAAGTCAAGGAAAAGAAAATCTGGGAAATTACAGGATCAGGAAACATTTACAAAAGAAGAACCACCAGGACACTTCTTAATAGCGCTCTGCTGGGAGAAACAAGGAACTGAATTCATAACAAGTGGAAAAGAGAGTTCACTTAAATTGCCTGAACAGATAGAGAATTGGCTACAAATGGCCAATCTTACTCACATGCTGCATAATATTAATACGTCTGATTGACATTCCATTAATGTTGGTTATTTAATAATATCTAAATTTAAATACCCATCTTTGATATTAAATAATTATGATGGAGAGTGCAGCGTACTTCTCTGGGAATGTATTTTATCAGGATGACATGTGGAAGAGAAAAAAAAACACTTGTAAAAGGAGAAGTGCAGAAACCAAATCATTTGTTATTCTTCTGTGTAATGACTATTTTTTCTTTCACTTGCATATAGTCTTTTCTTATATCTAAACAAATTGTCTTTGGCTTCTGTCCTCAGAGGTCGAATTGTCAATTACTTGTAAAATGCGCAAGACTGAACTGGAAATAACAGGATGACAAATATAAATAAAATATAAAATACACTGCGTTTGCATCACTAAGCATAAATGTACTTTACAGTGCTGTACACAGATAATAACTTCCAATTTGTTATATGCAGAAATAATATTGAAAAATGCAATTCATACATAAATGACCTCCATGAGTATGAGTGAGATGCCCTACAGTAGTTGTCTTACTGTTGTTGTTTATAGGAAATGAGGCTGCGGGATCATTGTTTTATACCAAATAAAGATATATGTTCTTTTTACTTCAAATCAGCCCATTTAACATCCTCTAATCAGACTTTCCATGCTCTTTTCTAATGTTATTTTCCCCTGTAAATGGAAATATCTTATTTTGCCACACAAACATGTTCACACATACTTTCTCATTAATTATGCAGCACAGAAATGCTGCTGTAAAGGGAAAAAAAGGTGAAAATGAGAAATACAGATTTTTCTTGTTGAATATTCATAAAAGATCCATTTTTCATGGTTTCAGGGGGCTATTTGTTTCAGTTATGTGCAACTGCTTCCAGTTCTGAAGGCTGTTGCTTCCAGGAAAGCGAATATGTACAAATCAGAAAAAAAGGTGTTTCACTTGCTTCTCTAACAGGTGTTAGGTGTATGTTGTTTGCAGTTTATAATATTTTAAACGCATTTGTATGCCTCTCCTAGCTTCTAATCTTCTTGGTACAATGTTAAAACAGAAACTTAACTGGCACTCATATCACAGAGATTCTTCAACGAAATAATCTGAAATACTTCATTTGAGTGAATGATGCTATAATGTCATTTCATCTTTTGTGCTTTTCTCGAGCAGAGATATTTTATTAAATTGCATTATTATGTATAGAACTATAGACTAAATCTCCTTAACAAATTAACCTTTTTTTCCATTAATTTCCATTAATGTTTTCTTTTCCTGTAATGGTGTTTTAAGAGGTTTAAGAAGGTGCAACCTGCAGAGGAAGAAGTGGAAGTCAACCCAATGCTGAAAAGTAAAAAAGAGAGAAACAAAAACTCAATTTTTCGGCTGAGGAGCCTCTTCGGGGGTGGGATGTGGGAAATGTCAGTAATGTAAAATGGAATATTTTCTACTAATGAGCATGTTTTTTATTCTGTTGTGCTGATGGTGAGGTTGTCAATGTTAATGTGGGAATAAAGCAGAGAGTTTTTATTCCACAGTCTCGGGGTACGTACTGTCCATACTGTGTATCAGTGCAGAGAATTAGGAATAAGACTGATTACTCTAAATTGAGTTTGATTTTATCTGATCTGGATTTTTCACACTGGGCAGGGCAATTGAACTAAAAGGTGAGTCACATAAAAGCTCCTTTGTGCCACTAATGTGTTCAGGCTGCAGGTTAACTAGCACTGAGCATTGCTATGACACAGGCTATGACTGTATATAAGCTGTTACTTTTTGTGGAGTGGGAGTAATTGGTTGCGAGGAAAGGGATGCAAATTGATGTGGATTTATGAAAATGCATCCCTTAAATGATAATAACAAACAGTCAAATTACCATTTCTTTTCTTAAAATTTGTCAACCACACTAAACTTAATCAACAGTTAAGGTCAGGGGTAGGCTTTCAATTCATTTTGCTTTGAGCTCAACTTTAAATTGCCAGCCATTTAAAACTATCAGAGGGGTCACAGACCTCTCCATTAATTTCACTTTATCTTCGTTGTGCAGCGCAGACCTTAGCAGAATGCTTGCCTTGACTCCTTTTTGTTTATATTCAGTTTTTAGAAGTTTTATATCTAAAAAAAGCACTTAAGAGTGAACTTTTGAACATTTTTATTTTGGAGTTTTTACTCTTTGAAGCCTGTAAGTGCAATTACGTACAAATCGCTTCTATTTAACATGAATTTAGTAATGTTGGAAAACAGCTAATACTTTTATTAAATTTGATGTGTGCAGCATTATATATTTATATTATTTATAAAATTTATAGATTTAAACTATAGGAAACTGAATGTGTCTACAATTGGGCTTTTCCAATTCTGTAATGTTGAGATGGAGCACAGATTTAATATATGTCCATTAACATTTATGCACACATACTCTAACACCTTGTACACTGGTAGACCAGTTCTTTCCTCACCACTGCTGGAGGGGTGGGATTTGTTTTTGAGTAAATAGAAGTTTTCTACCGTGTATGTGCTTACTTTTTCTTCAGTTTGAGTCCTGTCATACAAGCCCTAAAAGGCTCTACAAACACTGTCCTGAGTGAACCGTTTGTGTCTATTTGACAAATTGTGATGTTAATTCCTGATCATTTACACCACTTTCTTCTGGATCAGGATTGTTGGAATGTGGGATCCTGAGTGCTGGATTTTGTCACTACTGTTGAGTACTGGGTGAAGGAATGGAATCATTATAAGACATTTGCTCTTGTGTGTAGTGATAGGGACCCAGTGGTCTTGTATAGTAATTGGCATGCCTTTCTTAACTAATCTCACTCACAGTTTGCAGGCAAGAGCGAGAGACCTGCCTTCTCTGGTTGGTTTATCTGCTTGGAAATTAGGAACCGCTGCCACATTGACAACATTGCTGTTTCCAGCCTACACATGTCATTCTATTGCTGAGAACATTGCCAGCAATGACAATTCAGGCATTTGCAACCGGCATCATGAGTGACAGAGATGCAGGCAGACACTAACGTCACCTCCCTCAAGAGGAGGATGGGAAAAAGAGAGGGCTAGGAAGAACACAGCCCCCAGGGGCGGTCTGCTCATGGAAGAGGGCCTGTTGAGTCGGTGGAAGTGGGACAACAGGACAAGGAGGAAGCAGGGATGAGGTTGTGAAAGAGGAAACAGAAAGGAACATTTTTTGGTGCTGGACAAGTCACTGTACTATTCACTTTCCACGCGAAAACTATTTGTCTTTACTTTATTTTAAGGATTGTGAGGATTTTGTGTGGAGTTTTTCCACAGGAAAAAGAAAATCGTACTTCAGACAGAGGTGGTTGTGAGTGCAAAATAAACATCAGTAGTTTCTCCAACGCTCAGCGGTATTGATGAGAAATCGTGTTCACTCTGTTACATTAGGTAAGTGTCCCCCTCACAGTTATTGCCTTCCTCATGGTGACCATTTCAGCAGACTTTACAGGTTTCCAGCAGTTTCTTATTTTCCAGTACAGTTGCTCATCAGTCAGAAACCTTTATTCTTGTTCCTAGACTGAAGTGTTCCTTTCACTTCCTTTTTACATGCTGTTGAGATAAAACCTGGTTGCTTATGGACTGTTTGCTGGCCCTGTTGTAGACTATGACCCTCAAACATTTTGCGGCTGGGAATCATTCAAAAGCCTCCCAGACAGCACAAATCTCATGTCTGCAGGAGTTCTCAGCGCAGTTAAGTCAAGAGTTTGAGGCTTGCTGCCTCATATTTTGAAGCGTTCTTGTTCTGTTTTCTCCATAGCAAACAGTGGTACCCTGTTGTCAAACTGTGGAACTGCATCCCTAAATGTTCAAATTCGCATTTCACTGTTAATTGAACACACATAGTATCGCTTAGCTAATTAAAAATTAAAAAGACATAAAAATATACAGCAGCATAACAAAACCTAATTATTTCCCTAGAAAGGAAGTCACAAGGGAGAAGATTCTAATTATTTCATTTATCCCTAAAAAAGGCCCATGGGGATTTTTCTTCTCTTCATTTTTGCTTTTTTGTAGTTTTTTCAGACTTTCAGAAAACAATAGAAAGTTATGTTGTTTAAATAAGTGCAATTATATAGTCTTCTATATTAGTGGTTATGGCAGTGAAATAAATTGTGATATGGCCCATACCATCAGGCGTACAGACTGCCTGTGCAGGTTTGTGCATGTCTAAGGCACGCTGAATCTCTTATTTCTTAATCAAAATTAGGTCATAAAGAACTTTACAGCCTTTGAGGCAATGCAAACACTGTGATTGAGAGGAATAATTTCACTGACAAAGCAGCAGAAAAGAAAATTGAGTTGTCATTCCGAAGCCTAGACAGATGTTTTCATCTTTGCATCTAATATAGTTGGGGGTGGCACAGTGGCACAGTGGGCTACAGGTCTGCCTCACAGCAGCGGAGCCCTGGGTTCAAATCCTGGGGTGCTGTCTGTGTGGAGTTTGTATGTCCCCCTGTGGTTATGTGGTTTCCTCTGGTTGCTCTAGTTTCCTCCCACAGTCCAAATACAAGTTGGTAGGTTAATTGGCTCTGATGTGAGTGTGTGCATATTTGTGTCTGTGAGTCTGCCCCTGTGATGGACTGGCATCCCAGTGTACCCTGCCTTGTGTCAGTTGCTTGACGGGACAGGCTCCAGCTCCCCCATGAGTCTGTAGTGAATAAAGAAAATGACGGATGGGTAGTTGGGAGGGAAAGGGGGTGACCTCTGATATTCTGAGCACCATGTGTGTCCCCTGCAACCATGAAGGGATGACCACATGTAGTTCCAAATTACTTTCCTAATAGCAGAGGAAGCCAAATAACAGAGCCTTTAGCTCATTTTTACCAGTTTCAAAAATAATTTGCAGGTTCTTGATAACTAGGGATTATCATCTGGTATCGCTGGGCTGTTTAGGTTGCTTACCGGGGGAAGTGCTCAGCTGGAGTGGATGACTTGGCTATTGGAGAACTAAAGCAAGGCGAAACCTTGCTTCTTGATGCCATCATGTGCGTCCAGCTATTTTTGGGAGTAGCTCCACATACTGGCATACTGGTGGTAATTAACGTGATTAGAGAAGGGTGATTGAATAATAAGCTCATCTTAGCATTTCAGTGAAGTGATCTCACTGAGCTGATACTGTGTCTGATTAGGCCTATGAAAAGCTGCAGTATATTAGCTCATAAAGTGTCAATAATCAAGGCATGGCTTACCATGAAGATCAGTGTATACAGACTGGGAGTCTAGGAAGTGAATACAAATTCATTGGTTAGATTAAGGAATGCATAAAATTGACATAATTGACTCAGGTAAAGATGGACTACCATGCCTTCAAGAGTGTTATCCTGTCTTGCTTTTAAGATATATTTCTGACTGCAGCCCTTACCAGGCGTGAACTGCTTTCTGACAATACATGGGTAAAAATGTCTATTCTGCTTCCTGTTGCATTTTTGTTTGGCTTGCTCAATACTCCCCTAACTTAAAATGTTGGCAAAATTAATTTCCTTTTTGAAGAGCCTCTTGATGTTTCTATTGCACACAATCAGCTTGAATTGGACAGCTTTGTTACAGTATAGGTATTAAGCAGGGGTCTCTCTTTGTGATGCAGCTCCCTTCGGATGCAACAACTTTAATTAACAATTAACATGCCCTTGTGGGATTGTGTTTAGCACTAGCCACAAAATAGGATTCAAAAAGAAAATCCTCCAGAGCCTTTATCACATGTTTATACCGATAACTTTATCTGTCACAGAAATTTCTGACTTTTTTTACATTGCTTTGACTGAAAAAGTCCTACATTGCCCTTTTGTCTTCAAGTCTTAATCTCTAATGAGCTCTTACAGTTAATGGTACCTGTAGGTTATGTAATAAATTGCTTAATTTGACCTCTTTTTGTTTTGCAGGTCTTAAACAATTATAGTCTATTAGATCCCTGTACAGGTTTATAGCAAATGAGATATTAACTTCTGTGGAGCTGAAGACAAAAGGTCTAAGGCCCCTATATGTTCAATTAAGATTGAAATTTAGTAACTGAGAGTTAAACATAGAGAAAAACACAGAGGTAACCAAAGCCCCTGCTGTTGAGCAGAGCTTTGGGAGATATTCTCAGGCAATGGAACATCCATTCAGATGAGTGCATTTTTCGGTGGTCTTGATGGGAGAAGCCCGTTCTTTTACATTTTCAAGGGACACCACTCACCTTTGCAGCCTGGGAAAGGATGATTTGATCTTTCGTTGTTTTCCCCTGCCTTCTCCCCTTTACCCCTGCCTCCTCACGCTTGTCTGCAAACAGAGTGCACTGTGTTCATTTCTTCAGTTCGCAGTGAGATTGATTACCCCTCTAATCCAGAGTCTGCTAGTGTCTCCAGGCATAAATTCTGCTGTGTGTTTCCTCACCCCTCCCATTGTAGCAGCGGCTGCAGGCGCTGAAACACGGCAGTAAGTCATAGCGCCAGACAGGGCATAGCATGTCACGCATGTTAGCCATATGTCATAGCAAATGGATTTACAACAGCCAGTGACATTAGTCCACGAAACACAGGGAGTCGCTTCTACCCACAGGATGCAAGCAGAGAGCCCAGGCTCGACACTTGGTGTGTGATGCATGCCTGCATGTTTCAGTGCATTTATATATATTTTTTCTTCTTACTGTACGAGCAACTTGAGCGATTGTCAGTTGAAGAAAGCATAAAGTGTATCCCTAACACCTCAGCTACACCTGCAAAAAATATTCTGGATTTATGGTATCAGATTCAGTATCTTTTTTTTCCCCTTTGTGCTTTAAAGAATTAAAGGTATTAATATTTTATATTACAAAATATTACATATATTTAATATTAAAAAAACTATAACATATTTGCCAGTGTTGACAATATGATTTCTAATTACCCGGTAACATGAAGCTGGGTTCAAATATTATTAAATCTCTTTTCTAAGTGCTTACAATTGTCGCACATGAATACGAATTCTCTGTAGAAACTTCTTGGTGGTTTCCAAATGCAGGATCATCAGGAGGAAATGGCTGAATATCAGACCAGAGGTATGTCTTGTCTCGTTGGTGCTATAGTCCGTTTCCATAGAGAGAAGGTACAAGTCTTGAAAAGAGAATGGAACAAGTGTCTGAAAAAGATTTGGCACAGCCCGGTTTGTCAGATTAACTTTTAGGTTACTGAAAAGTGTTTAGAAATCAAATTGAATTATTCATCAGTCCAGCCATTTTCTATCCACTTTTTCCAAATCAGCCAAATTCAGACAGCCAGAGCCTATCCCAGCAAGCCAAATTGTATTATTATTATAGTTGTTATAATATAAACATACTAAAATACTCAACATCATTGTCAGCAAGCAAATACTGCATGACAATTGGCACTGGTGTGGATCTTGAAACTCAAATGCAGGATGTTTGACTCGGTACAGGAAACTCTGTACAGTTTAAAAGATAGAACAGGGCCCTTCCGACAAACCACAATGAAATTATTTATGAGATTTCAGACACACCAAATGCATTATGGTATGCGAAACAGCAAGATTTACTCATGGGGAATATTACTGGTAAATAATGAAGCTGGCTTGTGGATACTGCATTATTAGAGCATGTTATGTCTGCTTGGAAACAACAAAAGTCAATGAATTTGCTATGTGGTACATGAAAACTAGCTGATGTTTTGTATTGGTATTCAGGAGGTCTTAAAACTACTGAAAATTGCATCTAAATAAATATCCTTGTTTAGGCTCCACAGTACCATGCTTCAAAACAGAGGCCCATCATTGTCAACCTTTTTTATATAGGACCTCTGTGCTCATTTAATTGTTCATGTTCTGTTGTGCTGATTTGCTTTATAATAATTATACAAAATGAGTGAAAATCATCAGGCATTAACTCTCAGTTGGTAATTATCCAACATCACTTTGGTATTGCTTATTATTAACTCCAGTGTAATAGCAACAAAAGATTATCCGTTGAGTTTTCTGATGCTCCTATGTAGGCAATTAGTCCTTTTAATAATAGAATGAGGTTTACAAAAAAAAAACAGCTTTCCCTGATTTTTTTAATCCAACATATCTGTTATAAGTTTGATTAGGTGTGCAGATGTTTCTACTTGTGTTTTGCATATGGTAATACCTCTGTGCGTTCAGTAGCTTCCACATGCACTTATTGGGTGGTTTTAAATGGGGCTGGAAGCAATCGTGAGGTCACAATTAGTATCCAAGTTAAAAAAAAATAACACCACAAAGGGCTCCTTTAAATTGTTTATGGCTCCATGTTTTTTTAGTGTTAAACTGTGGTGGCCTCCTGCTCCGCCAGTCGTGTTTCTGTTTGCTAATGATGTCGCTCTGACATGCTGGCGGGCTGTGTGTGTGTCAGCCATCTGCCGACTGGCGGCTGGGGTCTTTCTCTTGCGGTGCACAGGGGTCCTAGTGTGAAAACGGATCACTGGGTCATAATCTGGAGCACTTGACAGCCATGAGGGCCTGGTGGAGATTCTGGGATCCCAGCCAATGCAATCTCCCCAGGCTTATAGAATTAATACAGTTTGAAAGTGAGAGTTTTTTTTTCTCGGGCTTGTACAGTACACATCTGATAGATTCACTGCAACTGCTCGTTTGTCTGCAATGCTGATGAGGTTGCTCCATTTGTTTAAGAAGGGGGTGGCCAGATTGAAGTTCCCCTTGGTATGTTAGTTGTTAGAGTTGTGCCTTCTTAAAATTTGCCTTGCTTGTACTGTCCTTTTTGCTTGGCTTCGCTATAGTCACTCATCATTAGAATCTTCCTTTAGCTTTCCAAGATTTTAATAATTACTTTACTGTTGTTTACTACAGTATGTTTTGCTGTACATTAGCCATGGTCTACCTCAGCAGGCTTTTAGAACATCAGCATGGGCAGTGAGAGAGTTAGTGATCATTGCTGTGCTTTCTTCTATACTTTAGATTTGTGGTTCTTTAGCTTCTTCAGTTTTTATTTCTCACACATTCTGAATTTTGCCACCACCTTTCCCATTGTGGGTGTTTTGATTGCTTACTTGTTTAAAATGCACTTTCCCCCTAAATGTAATAATTCATCGCTTGTCCCTTTTTGACTCAGGGAAAATGGACAGCTGAATAAGTGGGACACAGAGAGTCTTGAAGTTACAGCAGGTGAAATTAATCTGGAGATGAAACTGAGACTCACCCCATTGCAGAGAAAAATAGAACTCACTGCTGGCGACTTAATTCTAGGTACAAAAATGCATCTGTGGCTTTTCCTGTCTACTACAAAAAGGTGGTCTTAAAAAATCTTTGAAATATTTTTTTTTTCCATTTTGCAGTCTTTCTTTCCAGACCAGTATGCCTACAGTATAGAAGAGATTGTCGTACGTATGAAGTTTGCCCAGTTTTAGAACTCTTCTACATCTCCTTAAAGATATCAGCATCTACCTGCTGCAGGAAATCCAGTATCCCCCCCCAAAAAAAAACCCAGCCACAGTGGTTTTGGAACCCTTCCCATTTGGAATCTTGTGTCAGCTTACGTGTTTAAACCAATCAGAAGAAATCCCAAAAAACAATCCTCCATTTGTAATAATGTATTCAAAGATATTAAAGGTTGTATTTAACTACCAACAATAAAATAAATACATTTATATCTATCCAGAAAACAATAAAAAACAAACGGAAATCACTGTTTGTATTCAGAGTTTCCTGCCACCATTGCAGAACAGGACTCATCACACACCAATATTTCAGATCTTTAAATATTTCCACTTACTGTACACTTCCGCTTAGTGATGCTAAAGCAGAGTGACGTAGTGCTGCAGTGGTTAGCACTGCTGCCTCGCAGATCTGGGGCCCTGGGTTTAATTCTTCAGTTGCTATCTGGGTGGAATTTGTATGTTCTCTTTGTGTTCATGTGGGTTTTCTCCAGGTGCACTGGTTTCCTTCCACAGACTAAAGGCATATTGATAAGTTAATTGGCTTCTGGGAAAATTGCCCTGGTGTGTGCGTTTGTGTCTGTATCACTGTGTACCCTGTGATGGACTGACATCCCATTCAGGGTATATCCTGCTTTGTACCCATGGTTCGCCGGGATAGGCTCCGGTTCTCCTGTACAGGATAAAGAGGTAAGAAATGGGTGGATGTTGTTTCATCCAGTTATCAGTCTACCTCTTCGTTCTAGATCCATCCATGATCCACTCTATCGCAGTTTTTTTTTGGAGTTGAGGTGCCTTTAGTAAGAAGGAACAGAAGCCTCCCTGCTTGGCTTCTTGGTTTTGCTCAGATGTTCTGCATGGTGTTTTGTGGGTGTTTCTATGATGAGCATCACACGAGAAGCAGACAATTTTACATATGTTGCAGACTGCTAGCTTCCACAGCTGCACTCATCCATGATCGTGCATATTTCATAAGCACTCTTTCTAGTAAATATCTTGTAAATAAACAATTTCAGTAGGGAGATGAGACAAGGATTCAGCACGTAAGTAGCATGTCTATCTACCTAAAACCTCTCATTCACTTATCTTTTCTAGTTGTATCCATAGTGTTAGTTAGGATGATGTTCATTTCCTTTATCTTTAACATGCATCTGTTTTTGGTACAGAAAAAAATTAACATATTTAGTTTATTTCCTTTTTCAGTCAGTTCTATTGAATATAATTACAAAAAGAATGCCATATTTTCCCACTTTGCAAACAAGTATTTCCAATATCGTTCTGCATCTTGCCTTTTCTGTTAGTCCTTTCTTCAAGCATCTGATGAGCTATGAGCTTATCTTCCACCTATCCCGGCAAGCAATGAGCACAAGGCAGGATACACCTTGGGCAGGATGCCAGTCCATCCCAGGAAAGACAGACGCAAACACGTACACATTCTCACCATGATCCGTTTTTCCAGAAGCCAATTAACCTACTTGCAGTTAGCCAGTTAACCTACTGTACCTACCTAACCTACCTTGGATGCAGAACTCTCAAAGGAAACCCACACAAACACATGAAAAACTCCACTCAGGCAGCACTCCAGGAACTGGCCCCACTGCTGCAAGATAGCAATGCTAACCACGGTGCCAACTGTGCCGCCCTGATCTTATCTTAATGTAGCTAAAAGTTGATGCGGCTGAGCACCCATTCCCCTTAAGAACAATTGAAACACCTAAAAGAAATTTGTAAAAACTGTGAAGAAAATGCCCGTACTAAAGAACTATGTACTACGAACTAGACAAGAGACCTAAAGGTCAAACAAAGAGCCAAATGCACAACAGAGGACTCCACAGAGATGAACAGTGACAAAGGTCATCCTAAAGCTACTTCTATTCCAAGAGTCTGAGCACTGGCATCCATATTTATAACCTTTATTTTTCTCCTGCCACACTTCCAGCATCACACCCAGATTTCCTGGGGCTGGGGTGTGATGACGGCAATATCACTTCCTGTGTCTTAATGTCTTTGTTAGCAGACAGTACATATCCATTTAACTTCTGAGCAGTTTCCTCAGTCTAAAGATGAAATATCCTTTCCTTAGTCTAACTGCAAAAGATCCAGAACAAAACAGAACAGTGAATATCTTTCAGAATTGATTCTAGTAACCAACCTGACTGTGGAGAACCAATCTGGCTTGTTCCACATCACTGTTGCCCACTGTTATCCTCTTTCATAACAGATTTTTGGATATGGTAAATGCCCCTTGCTTCATCAAATTTGTAAGGCACTGTGTGCATAGTCTCGGTCATGGGCTTAATAATTAATTATGTATTGCAAAATAGTTTAAGAAACATAATACATATTTGGATGCATTCTCTATCAATATCATAGTTGAATTAAGAACAATTTTAATCATACCATATATTTATATTAAACAATCAAAAACTAAAAATTAATTATGATTTTAGGTCTAGTGACTGACTTACATAGTATATGACATTAAATCTACTGTGATTTAGCAGTGTTTGTTTTATGGTGTTATGACTGGAAACCAAGCGCAGTAACTTTTTTAATCATCGTGAATTGGAACTTACGATTAAGTAATTATTTCTGATTAAGTAAAATATACTGAGCATCTAAAGAAACATATCACTTATGACTACAACAAATTCACAAAGATCATAAAGGAACATGACAGATTTTTTTAGGACCATGTGACCTGCAATAAAAAAATGTATTATTTATTGATCGAATGTGCCAGCTAATTTTATTATGCTGATTAAATTATATCATTAACGGGGATGATCAACGGGGAGTCTATTGTGAAAGACACAGGCTGGTAGCATGGGTGACCACCAGAGGAAGCAACAAGTTGTATGCAGCATTAGTCACATGTGCAGGTGTTTTCTTATGAACTTCTGTCCCAGTCCTCTTATAAAGCCTGGGCAAGTGTGTAGTGTATCTGTTCACTGGTCTCTGAGTCCTAGATGCCAGCTCATTCCACAACCACTCCATGGAGCTGATGTCTGCCAAGTAGTGTGCTCACAACATGACAACATAACAAGCTCTTGTTACACTGCTGAAATGTTGTCTTGTTGGAATGAGCTCACAAAAGTGGCAGAAAGGAACATCCCAGGACTTGATAACTAATGCCATGAAGACTTTCAATGGCGTAAAAGTGTTGTCCTCTTAACATGTGAGGCATATTCTTCTCATTCTGTGTTCTTCCGCATTGATTTTCATCAGGCTTGACATCCAACAGGTTAAATCACCCCAACACCTGGGCCCAATCAGCCCTAATGAGATCATTTTTGTGCTTGGGCAACAGACAAAGTCATTCGTGTGAATCACGGTCAGTTGCGAATGATCAATTAATCACATTGACACCAAAAACATGCAATCAATATCCAAAATCGGTATACTTCATTTTTCTAAAAACGTGAATAAATGGAGTGATGAGCATTTTTTGATGCTCAGCATGTTTAGTGCAGCCATTTGATCATAATGTTTGGTATTCTGGCACACTTCCAAAATACATGAGGGCGATTCTGAGTTTTTGTCACAGTTCTTAGATGAGCCCTTTTGAAGTATTGTGCAACATCTGCAAAGACAGTGTATTCAATAAGTTCAAAACTGGTCAGACTTTGAAAGAGTTGCTGTAAATTCTCCTAGATTCTGACTAAATGTCAGAAGAAAGAGTCTGAATGTCTTCGGCATGTAATAAAGTATGCAATCATAACAGCAGTGGGTTACATGCATTGCTTGCCAAATACTGTATATTAGAGACCCCCTCCAACTAACACACAATGCACACAATGCACAAAGCACACTTGTTCAACTTGCCAGAACATGGCATGCCTTCCACTAAGTTTGCAGAGATTTGTAGATCAGCCCCATCTCATTTTTATAGCTAGTAGAATCAGCTTTTGAGTTTGAGATGAGGGTAAACTGATTCCGTAGAACTGAGATCTGTGAATTCTTCTGGCCAAGAGAGGCAGTGGAAATTTGTCTCATGCTGCTTCTGGCAACCACACATTGTCTATTCATTTGAGTGGGGATGTCCTAGTAGTTTGGGCACTGAATGTAGCAGAAAACTCTTACTGTACCAGAAACAAATATGAAAAATAACTAACTGGCTTAACCTCCAATTAATTGCCTTGCATGTGTAGTATTAATATTTAAACGTTTTTCCATTTGGTAGACTCTTGGCCTTTAAAACTCTGCTCGGTCTTTTGTTCTGATCTGCAGGACCCCTGACCACACGCTGGATATTCAGAGTTGAATGGGTCCACTTTCACTAGAACAGGTCCTGTCAGCTTAGATTTTCCACCACTGGCATCCTGGACCGTACAGAGCTACATCTCTGAAACAGATTAGACTGGCAAACGCATCTGTAAGCATCAAAACCCATGCTTCACTGCAAACTAGAGCCCTACTTGAATCTTAATCACTTTATAGGGAATGGAACGGAATATGAGAAAGAGGTGTCAGTGGTTTTTTCTGAGGTGTTTTTTTTCATTTAAATCCGATCAAGCCTAATGCCAACTGAAAATTCTTGATCCTAGTTTTTCCAGTTTTTTTGGGGGGGGTTTCAACTTTAATTGAGAGAGATTGTGGTCAATCCCGGGGCACTGGTGGAGGAGGTAGGAGAGAGGGGGTTGAGGTGGGGGTGGAGACGCATGTACATAACAGCCAATTTCATAGCACACATGTGGATTAACTTCCTCCTTTGAAAGCGCTTTGACTGCCCATGTACCAATTACATCCCCCCAGTCAAGGCAGTGCTACAGGCCTTGTTTTCCCACTACGGTTTGCAGTGCTTTGCCAGTTTGTCTGTAGGCACCACATGTGCTCTTTGATTCTGTGCCAGAGCCCCTCGCAGCTCTTGGCTTCATGACACTTTCCCGTCAATACGCTGGCACTGCTTTCTCATATCAGAAATGACCCAATTAGGAGATACCGATGCTCTCTGCCAGGCGCTACCTGTTTCAGTAAACACTGCTTTTGTGAGCTCCTCTTCGCTCAGACAAAAAAGGGCACTTTCGCGTCTGTCTGGAGCGTTCGCCTCTCTTTGCCTTTACTGAAATAACCTTGCAGACGTCAAATAAAACATCTTTTGAACAACGGTTACAATATCAAAAAAATGCGCTTAACTCAAACCCAGGATGATTAGAGCTTTACAACTTGAAACAATGTTCGCCGAGAGCCTGCCTGTCACTGCACATCACTATGCCTGCCAGTCCGACTGCTACACTCACATTTTTCTTTTTTCACATGTTGTAAAAGATTAAATATTTATACAGGACCCACCTGTGAAAGCACCGATACAAGATGTTTTTTTTTGTTTTTTTCCCCCACTGATCGAGTATCCTGTACGTATCTATCCTAGGATTTTCTTCAAACTCCATTGTATAGATAAAGTTACTGGTATAGATGCAGGTCTTTCTGCTCAAGTCTGTTGATTGCTCAAACCTGCTTTGATATAATGGTGCAATAAACGTAATACTAGCAGAACATGTTGGGGAAATTCCTTGTAAACATGAAATGGGACATACAGAATATGAAATCCATTCAGATCTACCCAGTTAAAATCTTAGGTGGACCTCAATAGCTGTCTGACATATTTGGCACTCTGAGTTACAGTATGCGATGGGATAGATGGTATATTCAGTTTACTGGCAGTATTTTGTTTACTTATATAAGATATGTTCTTCATTACATACATGTACCCTTATAATGCCAACAGTATATTTTTTCTCAGATTCACTCCACATATTGTGGAATTCCACTATCAACCACCCTTTTTAAAGTGATTTTAAATCTATTACTGAAAAATGCTTAACAATAAAAATAAACAGACTTGAGGAGTTTAATGAAAAGAATGGCACAGTGGGTCCAATGATACCCATTTGGAATCAAGAGTTAATCCCAAAATATTGCAAGGGTACCATGACAGGGATGACTCTGTCTGTGAACGTTTCCAATGGGATTTTAAGCAGCACAGCTGATGCGATTTTTACAGCCTGTCCATTATGTTGGTAGCAACAGTAGCAACACCAGTCTCTGCATAGGATTCTTTGAAGTGACAAAGATCACAAGGCAATCTGGAAGATCCCTAAACTATGCCATGTCATCACTCCAACTTCATTTTCCATTTCTCTTAGGGCCATGCTCCATTTGATTATAGATAAACTCTCTTCTGGAGTGCAGCTGCCTTACTGGATGGATGGTATATTATTTCATCTCTGACAACTCTGGTCTAAAACTCAGATTTCAATCACTGAACTCCAGTACTCTGATGGTGCTGGAGTGTGTCTTAATGTAAATGAATCTCCAGACAATTGTCAGCTTTTTTACTGAGGCATGAGAATACGACTAAGACGTAACCTTCAGAAACTCTCCATCAGCAAGTTCCAATTGACAAAATCATAAATTCAAATGTGCATGAAAATAAAAAAAATCATTTGTTTTCCTCCAATTCCCCAGTTTGGAATTAGCAGTCACAGATCAAATCAGCTTTCCTCTGCCATTAATAATGCAGTGAGTCGTTCAGTGCACACAGCTGCATTATCATTGCCTGGAGGAAAGATGCAGCTCTTACTGAAAACACTGCAAGTTCTCAGGCTCAGCCGCTCACAAGGGTCACTTTCTTTGTTACAGTTCAAAGATCCCCTTGTCAACCACAGCAGTGATCATTCAGTGCATTCAGTGGTTGATTCAGTGCTCTTAAACATTTCATTTGTATGTCCTAACTATCCTGTCTGAGTAGAATGTCAGCTTTCTGACTTTCAATGTGGAATTTGACCTCTTGGTTAAATACACACAATGGTGATTTTTCTGTGCGATTCCTTCTTAGACCTATAATCTTCCATGTCATAAGGACACAAGATTTTCTAGTGCTTTTACATGGTGCATAGAACTCAGGTAGAAACCATAACAGACCTAATGGAAGCCCCTACAGTTTAAAAGCAGTCCCCACACAGCAGAACTTGAACTATGTGCTCTGGAGAAATAGTAACTCTTTCAATGTAGATGCTGTCCCTTACAAACATTTATAAAAAAATGTCTCTAAAAGCCCCGCTCTTTCCACAGACATTTTTTTAAAGAGGGTGGTTTTATAACACTTAATATTCCAGCAGAAAAAAAGTCAAAGAAGAGAAAAAAAGATACCAAGCTGTTTAAGGCCATTTTATCTAGGAGCAACAGAGCTTCGCCTAATTCACACAACTTACCATATCTCCCTGCAACAGCTGAGTGCTCCAAAGATATATTTCAGTTTTGCCATTTGTGTTGATATATTTTATATTCTCAGGTGCTAGGTCCCCAGGGATTCCAAAGATAAAAGATGTGTTATTACCAAATGACAGTGATACAATATAACCCCCAGGTTACTTTGTTAATACCTAGTTGATATCCAGTGCTATCTCCCCAACGAAAGCTATGTGAGGTGCCACCAACCGCGTGCTTCGTAAAGTCCTGCCTCTGAAATCGGAACTCATTAGGGTCTCCCTGAACTAGACTCATTCTCCTGAGGCGAAATCTGCCAACTTCCCAAATCTGCAGACGGCATTTCCATCTCTCAGATTTTAGCACTCCGTGCCATTCTTTAGCTATTGTCTTCCTTAAGATAGGTTATTAATGACATACAGCCCAACAGACTGCTTTATTTCTTTGGCTGCCTCCTGACTAACACAAAGCATCTTGACAGTATTTCCAAATGGTGCTGGAAGGTTGCAGTTGGTCATATTAGACGAACTGTTGCAGCAAAGGTTTTGCAACACTAGTGGAAAGGTGCAAAAGGAAAGGATATTATATGGCAGATATAATATTACAGCAATGTTACAAAATTCCTGAGAGCCTTACAATGCATACATGTTTTTAGAGGACATTACCTGGGGGTGTTTTACACACATTATTAAAACAATGTGATTGTGCTTGTGTTATACAAATTGTGAAGAATATTTTACCCCCATGGAGTCTACAAATCTGCATTGCCACAACACTTTGTTTTTGCACAAAAAAAAATGTTTGTTGTAAGGTCACTCCAATTTGTGGTACAGTATGTAACGCAATTGTATTTTGTTAGCATGGCCACGGCTGATTCGCTCAAAAATAGCTTCCAGCGATCTGATGGCCAAGTAGTTTCTTCAAGATGCACAAGACTTCGTGTGGATATGATGTTGCGTTGCTCAGCTGGCAGAGGCCTCTTACAAACAGTTATCAGAAGGTGGAAATGTTTCTAAAAGCAGAGGGGAATGCAGACTGAAGACTAGCTCATAGGATCTCTCTCCTGTCAACCAGGATATCCTCAGCATACTGTTTAATTCTGAATCTTGCAAGTTCCTGGACTCCCATTTTCAGCCCTAAAGTCTATACAGTATATCCTGAATATCCTCAGCTCATCCCCACGCCCTGCTCATACAGTATGAGGTTAGTAACTATGAGCCTTTAATTTGACTAAGAGGTAGTGATTCCAAGTGTTGATTGCCAGCAGCTATATCATCCTGCAACTCACAACTGGCAACCCACTGGAGCTCAGCAGATGTGAGCTGTCCATTACCTGGAGATCTCCTGGGAAAGCTAAGGTTGCTGTTGGAAGAGGTATTAATGGGGCAAGTAGGGGGCGCTCACACTGCAATCTACTTGTATGTGGGTCCTAATGCCCCAGGATAGTGGTGGGGGCACTAAACTGTCCTTCTGATGAGACATAAAACCAAAGTCCTGACTCTCAGTGGTCATTAAAAATCCCAGGGCATTTCTCGAAAAGAGTAGGGGTGTTACCCCTGCATCCTGGCCAAATTCTCCCCTGGGCATTACCAATTATGGCCTCCTAAAAATCCCCATCACTGATCTGGCTTCATCACTCTGTTCTCCTCCCCACTGATAACTGGTGTGTGGTGAGCCTACTGGAGCACTTTGGCCGCCATTGCATCACCCAGGTGGGAGCGACACACTGGTGGTGGTGGAGGAGAGTCCCCATTATTTGTAAAGCACTTTGAGTGGAGTGTTCAGAAAAGTGCTATATAAGTGTGAGGATTATTATTGAGATGTTGCAAAAAGAAACATCTTGACCTATTCCAAATTGTGGAGAAAAAAACATGCTTAGCCTGGCCTTAGACTTCTGTATATCCTGTGAATACATTTTAAATCCCACATTGATCAATTTGTACTGTGTGTGCAATCTAGTAGCACTGAAGTTTTGTATTTGTAGATTTTTAATTGAGCTGGAAATTCTGTCACTTAAAAGCTCTGCAAAGATGAGGTATTTAAAAACTATTAATGAAGGTACTTGAGTTGCATTTAAGAATTGACACGGTTAACCTTGAACCTGGAACTTTCAATTTTAAAAGGATGCATTAAGACCTTTCTTTTCCAAAATACATTGTTTCTCTTTTTAAGAGAGACCAAATTCAGCATAAACAGAGCAAGTACAAATTACTGCATTAAGGCTAAGGCTACTCATTGTTCAAAGGGGCATTAGCAAACATCATTTTTATGCAATTATTTTAATATTTTTTCTTTCCCTCATAAAACTTTGGATTCTAAAGCCTACCATAATTAGCAAGTCATTAAAAATTCAGTATGGTTTTAGCTACATAACCACTTTGTGACAAATTAACTATCATTATGTTATTAGTCAAGAGAGGCTCTGCAAAAAGCCGTTTCTTTTAGAATAACTCTAAGCCCCTCAAGACTGCCATTACAGTATGTACTGTATGTAACCGGTAATCTGATGAGACTGGTGGCACTGTCTCTTTACCATGCTGGCTTTTAACAAGCTAACAAATGCCCAAATTGATATCGTATGTTGTCCACATGGACAACAGCAATAGGATCTCTTATGAATCAGCCCAGGTATATAGTGGTTTTACATTATTCATACTTTCTTGTGGCTTTTCTTCTGAAAAAAAAAAATCAATATATTTTACATACCTGAATGCAAACACGTGCCACAGATTCTGTTAAGGCAAACATATTACAAAAATCACTACCTTAAAAAGGGTTAGAATGGTGCACAGTGGTTAGCATTGCTGGCTTGCAGTACTGGGGCACTGGGTTCAGTTCTGGACCTGGAGTACTTTCTGTGTGGAGTTGGTATGCTTTCCCCATGTCTATATGGGATTCCTCCTGGTGCCCTGGTTTCCTCACCAAGTCAAAAGACATATACACTAGGCTATATAACTTCTGGGAAATTGGCCCTGCTGTGAGTTTCTGTGTGTTTGTGTCTGTTGGGCAATGGACCCACCCATGCTTTACCCTGTCTTGCGCCAATGGCTTGCCAGGGTAGGCTCTCATCCCTATATTGTATAAGGCAATTAGAAAATAAATGGATGGACTTCATTAAAAAGGCTCTAGTGCTGGTAGCCTGGTGTGATATTTTAGTTCTTTTTATAAAACAGTTAAATAACTCATTCAAATTCTTCCGGCAAGTATGCTTTTTTTTTTTCTTAGTGTGTGAACAATAATAAGAATAATGTTTCTTGTTAAGCATCTGTCCCATCATTTTCAGACCATTTACTTTTTAATGGAATAGGAGCATTGAAATAGAATCACATACCTCTATGTGCACATTTATGTAGTCAAAGACAAAAAAATGTTTTGTAAATGTTAATTTGTAATTAACCTTACCAATCATGGCCTCCTAATAATCCCCATCTATGAATTGGCTTAATAACTCTGCTCTCCTCCCCACTGATAGCTGATGTGTGGGGAGCGTTCTGGCACACTATGGCTGCCGTCACATCATCCAGGTGGGGGCTGCACACCGGTGGTGGTGGAGGGGAGACCCCATTACCTGTAAAGTTGTAACACCTCAGGCAGGCTGTCCTTTTTGTCCTTAAGCATATAGAAGTGAGTGCCCACTGCTGATGTCCATATTCAGGTTATCCTAATATTCTCTTCTGGTTTGGGAGAGTTTCCCCAATCCCAGAATAACAATACAGACCTCAATCAAACCAACAGAAACAAAATAAGGACTCCTCCAACAGTTTACTCTATATTTTCCCCCAGCTTCATTGGAAGACAGGGTGGTTAATCTCATCAATTTACACAACAAAAAACCTACTTTTCCTCTTTCCCTCTCATCCAAAGCCATTCATGGAAGATTCATGGAAGTGCTTCTTGGGTCATTCCCTAACTACAGGCACAAACAAGCTACAGTCTGACAACCTCATCACTCTGTAACATTACCACTGGTGCATGTGTTCTATACCCTTAAATATCCTGAGTGTAGACTTTAATTGACAACACCTGTGCTCATTTAACTCAGGACAAGTGCCCCATTTGCCTTATAATCATGGCCAGCTGGGAAATGTAGTTTTTCTTCTGTCTTTTTTTCCTGGAACTATAAAACTTAAATGTGAAGGTTACCTTCTGAAGCCTTACCCCCTACTGTGTCACAGCTATTAATGCTATGACCTTCCCCCTTTTCATTTTGCACAGTCCCTCTTAGACAAGACCAAAAAGGACAGGAGAGAGAATTATATACTGCCTTTTTTCATGAACATCCTTAAGAGCCAAATACTCTCCTTATCAGTCATTTGACTGCTATGAAAGAAAGACAGTTCTTGAATCAGTTCTTTCCATTTCAGCACAATGCAAGTTCTCTAGCAGGCACACTCACCAGCCTGGGAGGTGTCTGCAAGGAGTGCATTTCAGTCACATTAGATTCCCATTACAGTGGCCACAGGTAAAAACTGGGTTTGTGGAGTTTTGTCTTTTTTGTATGCTTTGAGATCTTAGGTTTCTTTGGTTTTAAAAAAAAACAGGTGCTTTAGAGTGGACTATATGAATATCTGTTTCTTCTGGGTGCTCTGGTTTCCTCCCAAAGGCCAAAGGCATCCTGGAAGGTTAACTGGCTTCTGTGGAAATTGGCCCTGGTGCGATTGTGTGCTAGTCTGTGTCTGTTTGCTTTGTAATAGACTGGCGTCCTGTCCATGGTGGACCCTGCTTTGCGAAGGTTGCTTGCTAGGGTTCGCTTCTGCTCCCACTTGACTGTGAATTGGAGGAAGTGGTTAGAAAATGGATGGATGACCCTACAGGAAAAGACAGAGGAAAGCAGAGGAAATAAATAGAAATAAAAAAGGAATGTTGCTGAAACATTACATTTCCTAAAGTTCTTCACATTCAAAATAAGTGGAAGTGTAAAGTATATTAAGAAGGTATTATGCATATGTTTCCATTTCATTATCTTAATTTTACCTATTTGTATCACTGAAATTTTGCTTCCCTGTGAGGTACTTTGGAAAAAGTATACAAAGCCAAATGCTAATAAACTCAGTTTCTCTGAGTGAGAGGAATGCTGGGAAGGACGTGACCTTGTCCGCCGTAATTAAACTGAAACACCTTGACTTGTCAGTATCGCCTCCGACAGCTTAAATCTTGAAAATGTAAATACGGTCTCGGTGATGTGCTGGCAAGGCGTCGGAGCAGGGAAAGATACAAGCCACAGCGATCCATCTTTGTAAAACTCTCTCTGCTCTGTTCTTTTATTTATTTACTTATATGCTTTAGGAGTAGTTACTCGAGTGACATCAGAAACGAAAACAAATACGCATAAATTAAATCACTGCTTACACAGTGCCGATATTGCGTTTTCTGAGGATAACAGAGGCAGAAAAACAAATGTAGCCTCTGAAAGGGAATGTAAAGCCTCAGAAAAATGCATTAGCTTAACTATGTTGGCTAGCTAAGATTAATCGTGAGGCCTCACTTTCTGTGATGTGGGAATATTAAATGATCTTAACTATTATCCCCCAGGTAACACCCAGGTGTAAGTTAACATTTGTGCATTTTTTGTTGTTCATGAGCTGACAGGCTATTTATTATTTTTTTGTATTTGCAAGCAGTTGAAGTATCAAATAATCTACAGCATTTTGCCTCTGTTAGTTCATAGATAAGTGTTTTATAACATTATTCTGATAACTGTGAGATAATGTGTCTTTTATTGTCTTTTACAGTCTATTGTCTTTTATGAGGTGTCTAAAAGAGAAAACCAGCAGCTTGCCCAGGCGGAGAATGTACTGAGGCACAGATGGAGGGGTGTCACAGGTAAGGACACGGACGAGGTCGAGGCCCTTAGTGCCTGTCTCACAATGCAGCAGTATGTGTGTTTGATTTTTACAGGAGAGGAACAGTCACCCAAGGAGCTTCACACAAGAGACACAAATGGGTCAAATGTAGCACCGTATGAAACTGAGAAACCGAGAGTGGCACCCACTTAAGAGTACCATCTTGGAGTAAGTGAAAACACGGTTTTAGAAGATTTTAGGGCAGTATTTGAATCATAAGTGGATATGAATCTCATTCAAGCACTTCATTAGAGAAAGAAGCAGTAATTTCCTGTGTTTTAGTTGCATGAATGGGTATGTGTACAGTATGTGAAAGAAAGAGGAAGGGGGATGTGAAGGGTATAATTTGCACCCCTTTTTAAGAATGGTGCCTTGGAACAAAATAGCACAGCTTTGTGGAGACAGAACTTGAAATAAAAGGGAAAGGATAATGAAAAGGGAACAGTGGACCTTGCGTCCACTGTGTTTACATGGGTTTTCATCAGGTGCATTGGTCTCCTTCCATGGTCCAAAAGACAATTGGTCCTGGTGTGAGTATGTGTATGTGCATGCATTCAGAGTATATCCCTCCTTGTGCCCGTTGCTTGCCGGGATAAGCTCTGGCTGACTTGTGGCCCTGTATTGGATTAAGTAGTTAGAAAATAGATGGATAGATAAAAATTTAATGGATAGAAGAAATCCAAAAATCCATGGCAACCAAAGAGATGCCATAGACTATCCTGACTGGCAAGTCTCTTGTGCTTGCAATGACAGGAGCCAGGTGTTCAACATCTTCCAGCACCAGGCAAAGATACCTTCCTCTGAGCTCACACAAGCCAGGCACCTGCCACCCTCCATGCCAGCTGCATGCCGTGCCAGGTTTCTGTGCAGGGTACCCAACTGAGCGAGAGCTGGATAACATGTCTTCATTTCATCACAGGCCTGGGATGTTCCCACTTCTCTCCCAATACAACAGCACTCCTCCTGTCCATCGTGCCTGGCTGAAACACTGATTGAATACTTTGTTGTTAATGTGTGGACAAGAGCTATTTCTTTCAGCTGGAGAATGAACATCACTTTTCCATTTTAATTTAGGGTATTTACATGCTAGGCATTTAAAATAAACACTTTGCTGAAGTTACAATATTGTTGGATTTCCTTTTACAAGGCCAAATAGTAAATGGTTAGTTTCAGAAGCAAAAAAAGTGTTATTTTTTAGTGCTGCTTTTTGGGATGTAATGCATGTTTTACTAAATAAAGCAACAGATATTTACAATTTCTTTTAATACATTTAATTTTGAGAAAAAAATCCCATCTTTATTATGGACCAAGGTAGGTTTTCTATGTGACTGTCTACACTAGAGCATTTGAGAAGCCACTGTCATCTTGCCACAGACAGCATGTACCTCTCCAAATTAAAGTGAGACTGAGAAGAGGCACTGTGTTCTTCAAACTGTTAGATGCTTCGAACAACCGGTGCTGCCATGTTTCTGAAAATGTTTTCCCAGCATCCTTTAAGAAATGTCTGAATGAGATCCATCCATTTTCTAGGCACTGATCCAATTCAGGGTCACAGGGAAGCTGGAGGCTAACCCAGCAAGCAATGGGTCCAAGGCAGAATACAAACTGAACAGGATGCTGGCCCATCACAGGACAGACAGACACAAGCATCAACACCCACACACTCCCACCAGGGCCTACCTGCAGGTTTGTGGTCTGTGGGAGGAAACCCACACAAAGTCGAGGAGAAACAGAGGAGAAACAAACTCCACACAGACAGTACTCCAGTTCTGGATTTGAACCATGGGCCATTCTTTTGAGTTCACTGCCAGAGTTTTACGCAAGTGTTTTTACTTGGCTTGGGTATTTATTGTCTATGTTTTGAGTACAGACCTATGTTCATAATACCTTTTCCACTCTCTTCCAAAAAAAGCTCTGTATATGGAGGTGGACACTATGATGGGTTCCATTTCAAATGGCATAGTTATTAAACTCAGCTACATACATAATTTACATTAGGAAAGGGATTATGAGGTTTAATGGACCAAGCCTATGAGAAAAGATCAAAATAAGCAGAACATATTTAGTTGGTTAGTTACGCAGCAGGTGCTCTTTATAGGTAATGGTTATATTTAGTCAGATACTTTTTGTAATTGTTTTGCCTTTGTGCAAAAGAAAGCACATCAGCATGTGTTACATAAATGTGATCACATTATTGTTGCTTCTGCTTAGTAGTACAATTATTTCTATGATACTCTCACGATCTTCATCCCTCCTCTAGAGGGCGCTCTGTCCTTTTTGTGTTTTAGTTTCATTATCACGTTCACCTGCCCCTTCTTCCGTTTATTATTTAAATCCGGTGCTCCAGAAGCTCAGGGCTCTGCATTGGAAGATGGACGCCCGGAGGCCTACCTAGCATCAAGTCGCTCTACGTCCACAGCTTGAAGGCATAGTCTTCCGATCGGCGTCCTGACCAAGCTGAGTCTGTGGCTCGAGCGCCTGGCCTCGTCATTCCGTTTTTAGCTCCCTAGTCCCAGATCCTGTTCTTGTTTTTACTCTTGTCTTGTCTTGGATGGATCACATGGTTTTGGATTTTGGACTGTGCCCTGATTTCCTCCTTGGACTGTTTTGGACTTGTTTGCCAGCGCTCCCCCCTTGCACCTGATCACTGTCGGCACTGCTCCCTGTTCGCCATTCATTCTATTCCTCACTGTGTTTTCCCTGTAGCCCTTTTCCAGGCACTTCCAGATTATACCGTCTGCATAGGGTCCTAAATACGCACTACACGGGAGTCAGGACTGGCTCCCGTGACAGATACAGGGAATGAGCTTTTCAAAGTGGCTCCCCCAAACAGTGGACCCATCTTCTACCATTGCTCTTCTATCCTCTGGTGCCTTGATTACTGTGCCCTGAGAATGTTTTCCTTCTCTTTAACACCAGTGACCTTTTACTAGGTCACTCTTGCATGGAGTCTCATTTTGAGTTTTTTTTTTTGAAGTGCTGTGCCAGAGCCATAGGGAAGCTACTCTTCTCACTTCCACTATTTTTAAAAATAAAAATGACATACCAATTAGGCTCACTGAGCGATCTGTTTAAATATGGAAAACTAAAGAAATACTTGAAAGAGATTTTTTGCTGGCACTTGAAAAGGAACAGCCTGTTTACCTCAGGGAAATGATTTTGCCTTCTGAACCTGAGGGAGTACAGTCGTTTTGAGACAAGTTTAAAAGGGTACATCTTCAAATTGGAAGACGATGCCAGCCCACTTCCTCCACGCTGACAGCAGTAAGAAAGATTACAGTTTTACTACGGGCCACCAATATTAAAGGTCAATTAAACTCTGACAAAAGTACCAGCCATCAAAATGTGAATCTTATCGGAGGAATGGACTAGGTCCTCTTTACCTGTTAAAATCAGATGGACCCTGTACACAGTCCAGTGGCCATACAGGACCACATACTAAGCACAAAAATTCACGTACTTCAGCTTGGTAGCTTGGTTTGGCATAAGGCATGATAAAGAGGCCATTAAGACAATTTTCTTACAACTGTTGGAGCTATGTGGAAATGTCTAGTACTCTAAGGGGGTGAACATTGTCTTGTAGCTGGCCTCTCCTGTGATATTTGTGGCGCTGACCTGTTGGACACAGGTTCCAGGAAATGGGAGACTGAATCCAGTCAAAGGCTCTGCTGGAAGCAAGTAGGGCAGGCAGGAGAAAGTTACACACAATCTGGAAATCCAGACAGACAGAGAGGGGATGAGCCAAAATTAAAGCACCACGGATAATCTGTAGGAGAGTCATAAAACAGGCAGGGTTCACAGCACAGGGGTCAATCCAAGATGTAGTCTACCAGGGAACAGAAACAGGTGTCAGAATACCGGCCAAATCCAAAGCTGTGGTCAAAACAAAGCAAATGTAGAGCTAAAAAAAATGGTGATTGAGAAATCAGCACTATCAAAGCTGGACTTAAATACCTGATGGAAAACAGGTGAGTACGGGCTTAATTGCTCACCAATGATATTGATAAGTGTCCTAATCATGTGCTCACGGCAACTGATGAATTGACAAAATTAGTGGTGACTCAGTCAGTTTCTGTGGTAATTTGGCGTTCCTATGGATATGGCATCTCTCTATCACTTTACATTTATAGTGCCAAATATATTCATGTTCCCCACTGTAAAATATTATCTTAACTACATAAGAAACATTACATACAAGAAGATGCCATTAGCCCATCTACTACATTTGGATACTAGTAGGTAATCAGTCCAAAGATGTCATCCAGCCATGTCTTGAAGGATTGTTGAAGTTTGTTCCATACTCCTAACTCTCTTTGCTTAAGAAATACCTGCCATGTTCAGTTCAGTTTTAATCACACTTTACTGTAGTTTCCACTTGAGTCTCTGTTTCTTGTTAAGTTGTTGATCATAAAAACGTCTTCTCAGTTGACAGGAAGAGTCTACAACGTTCCTTTAAGCCAGTATTTGATTCCTGTTCTGTGAACCGATTCAAAACCAGCAATATAATTTTTGCAATCAGTCCAAAAAACTTCATGAAAATGCTAAACATCAAACTTTTTTTTAGCATCGAATACCTTCAATGACTTTGTCTAAAGGGTTTAAAGTAAAAAATAAAAATCATAGGTACAAGGTATTCAGGTAAATGTATTTAGAGTACAGAATAAAAGAAAACAAAACAGCTTTCTGGGTGATTTTGTTTGTGAGAACAGGTACAGCTCTGTTTCTTCCTATATAATGCTGAGGGCTTCTTTCAGAGAGATGACAGAATGCCAATGAGCTGAGGCACGTCTTGGGTGTATTCTGAGTTGCCTATGAAAGGAGGACAGCAGAGGATAAGAAAACAAGCAAAACCTTTTCTCAAATGGTACAAAAGAAGCAGCCAAGATGGTTTGGCTCCCAGCAGGGTGAGAAAAGGAGGAGATCACAGACTTTGTGCTCAAAAGGAAGAGAATTCCAGGATTAAATAAACAGCCAAGTAGATAGAATCATGAAGTTATCACATTCATGTTCCCAGCTGTTGTGAACCATAGAATTCAAAATACATTTTTCTCAACACTGAAAATGTACGTGATTAAAAGCACAGTCATTCCTGCAAGACAGAGGCCTTTGGTTTGAACTTATACCTATCTTTGTACCGTTCTGTGTACTGTGTGGAGGCTTCAGCAGAGCCTTGGCTGAAAGAGGAGAGAGCAGGTCTTGTCTCCTTTTAAAAACAGGAGCAGCAGATAAACGTTAGGTTGGTCTGGACTCGGGAAAAATGGAGTGACAGTACAGCATTTCTGCGTCCTTGGAATGTAGATGTCATTGTCAAAGCTTATCAGTATCTGTGAAAAAAAGAAATATAAACGGCTTTAATAAAACTTTATCATGAGTTACCATGACTCTGGCTCCCTTCTAATATGTATAGGGTGACTGGATGGAAAGCAAAGGTAGATGCATTTAACTCCAGCAATTTTTATTGCCTGTCAGTCTTCTTAATTTTATCTAACATTGGACAGTTACCATCTTTGGCAACACAGTCAGATCAAATATTGGCAATAAGAGAGGCAGCTAATAAAAATGGCTCAAATTTATGTTGTGTTTCTTTTTGGTTTCACCCATTTTTATTCAGCTGACAGATAATGACTTTCTTTGTCTTTTATCTCTGCTCGTTTTTTAAAAATCTTATCTACCCCTTTCTCCTTATGATGAAATGTGTATCTTTTCTGCATTCTCTTACAAATGGTCTGCGTTTCATTGTTTTATTATGAATGAAACCCATTTGTGATGATTGGGGTAATAAATATGTTAAATCAAGCTGTGGTCTCTCAGAGTCATGAAGTTTTGGAGGCATGAAATTCAATTAGAAGCGTTTCATTAAGCATTTTTTTAATATTAGAGATGAACATAGTTGACTCTGCCTTAGATTTTAGGTGAAATAGCTTTGAAGATTAAAGATGGGTTCACTCTGACCTACAGGTAGTGGACAAAAAATTGAAACATTAAACACAAACTGAAAGCAAGGGCTTAGACACAGGTGTGGCAAATATCCTAGTATGCTTAAGAGTAATTTGTAAAAATGTTTGACAGGTCTGGTAATGTATAATTATAGTTGGCAAAATAGGGGCTCATTCAAAACCCAGTTGAGCACGTATGGCATATTCTGAAATGACAGCTGAGACAGCATTTTTACACCTATAAACCAGTTGTGAGATTGGAAGAACGGTGCTGCATCCCTCTTGCAGAACTCCAGACTCTATGCAATTGTTCATACAGGCCGTACTGACCACATGTGTGACCACATTATGTGACTTTGCTTTGGTGTTTCCATTTTGTTTTCCACAGCACAAATCTTTATATGCATTTTGGATACCTTCTGAACAAATTAAATATCTAAAAACAACGTAAGCATTTGATACTGTGCATAATGATACATAGATAATAGAAAACTATACACAATATTTAAACAATCGAAAAAAAGGTTTTTAAGTATGTGGAGATTACTTAACCAGTGTGAGGTGAAGGCATGGTAAAGTATCTCAAGGGAACATCTCAAGAGTGGTGATGCCGATGTTGCAGATTTGAAACAGTCATTGCTTGTAAAGACTATGTGATCTACTGAACTACTGTACAAACTTTCCAATAGCTTAATTGACTTGAAGTTAATTTGTCCCAGTTTTTTTTGCTGATCTAAAATTGGGGGAAAGAACACAAAAACATTTTTGTTTTAACATGGTATAATATATGCATGAGAATATCCAGAGGTAAAAAAGCTATAACATTTTGTACTTTTACTGCATACAGTATTTATTTTTATTTGAAATACAAATTTTTATAGTACATGGCAAAATGACACTTCACAATACTTAAGCTTTTCATTGTTTGTGTTATAGTGCAACCGGTTTATGTTGTGCTACAGTTTTTGTTGTTTAACTGAGTTATGTTATTGTTGATAAATACAGTATTTGTTTGCCTGTTTTGTTTTGACTCTGATTCCATTACGTTTTACCAGAGTGAAATAAATAACTTATGTGCAAGAACTCAAATTGTTACCTACATTTTATTTGTTACCTACACTCTCTATTTTTCTGAACCCTATAATTTTGTAAAATTATTTTTTCAGTATGAATTGAAACAGTCTATCAAAATGAAAACACAGCAAATTTAGCTCTGGATATGACCAGTACTTAGCAGGATTTCTATCCTAACACATACCTGATCAGTCTTTGGACAGACTGCTTTGGAAAGTTCCGTCACTCCTCCGGTGCATATAAAGTTGTCAAAGTTTGGCAGGTTGCATTATTCTCTTGATGATGGTATAAGCAAAGTTGCCCCACAGATCTTCTATTAAACTCCAGCATCAGAGCTAGCAATACTTTGATAATGCCGTCCTGAAATCATGTCATTGTAATCCTAACAATGGAATTGTCCTAGTGGAAAATTGACAATTTTGGATTGGCTTGCAGGAATTGAAACCTGTTGGTTCAAAGGCATCAATACAGTATATTGCTGAGCAGTGAAGCTGCCCTCATTCTGTACCAAAGGCATTCTTTTCTTAAAGGAGACCATTCCCTACAATCCCACATGCCACCACTCCCCCTGCCACCACCTGTTAGCATTATATCTGCATGGCCTCTGAGCATGCAGACAGCAAGCTGTATCCAGGATCCAGTGACAGAGCTGTTGCAGTCTGACAACTATTCTGCGTATGGATCAGAAGAACAGTCCTACACCAGTGGTGGCGACATGGCCTCTGCTTAACAGAAATAGTTTTCAGGTTTCTCTGGACTAATCTTTTGACTGTCAAAGCAGAACATCTTCTACTGGCAACTCCTCCCACAGACAGGTGACCTTCAATTGTGCCTAGAGCAACCAGGTGATCCCATTACCAATGGGGACAAGGAGAATCTCATTCACTGTTCTTGCATTTCTGTTTTAAAAACCACGTCTTTTTGCAAGGTTGTATATACAGATTGCTGTCACCTCATTTTGGCATTTTACTCATTAACTCAGCTCAAATGGCAAGTACAATGCAACTCAACAGTCAACAGACGTGCATGCTCACTAATCAACATGTAAATAACTTTATTTATGTTTCTAATGTGCTGTTAACGTAACACAAGGACTGATGAGTTTTATATTATTAAACAACTCACATAATTGGTGAAAAGTCCAAATCTATGCATTGCATGCTGGCCCATCAGTCTATCCCTATGGCGGGTATCGTTTAAACTTGCTGTACAATTACTCAGGTTTAATTAGGAATTTAAATCTATTTTTAACATTGCCCAATTATTTTTTAACATATCTTTATAATTTACTTCACTGTGGTCATGATGTACAGCAGTAAACCTCCCGGCCATTGTCTCTTACTGCTTTTTTTTAAAGGAATGCAAAGAAACAGAAGAAGAAATAAAAAAATGTATATATATGCACCATCAGCAAGAAATTGGCTGACGCGGCATTCCACAGGCATGTTTATGCTAAAAAGCAAAGTGGCGAAACTATTAAAAATGAATGCTCTACAATAATCACATTCACACTTAAAATTTAATGCAGTCATGCAGTCAACAGCAGAAAGTCAATGTGACATTTTTTAAACTGTTTGTTAGTTGCTTGTGGCAACTGTGATAGGTAGAAAACAATCTAATATTAGTGAACTTCAAGTCTACTAAAAACAACTGAGATGGCCAGGATGTGCTGCTTACGTTTTTAAGCCCAGAGGTTAGGAAAGAAGCCTAAGGAAAACCAGCACATATCATAATAGTTAGGGTGTGTAACATGTGCTTGGAGTAGCACTGCTGCTAGCTGAGAATTTTGAATGCTCATTATATCGCAATATCATCTAATTGAACTGTCAGGGCAAAGATAGCATTGACACTGTATTGGATAAATGCCCTTTTAATATAAATGTATTACAGTTACAAATTACTTACACAAGGGATTACTTTTTGAAATTAATAACAAGCTATTAAATTAATAATAAATGAGGAAAGATTGCATGTAAAAGGTACTGTGTTGGTTGACATAGTTCTAACAAACACTATAAAGATCACTGCTACTGTCCCTCTCCCCATTGTTGTTGTTAAATGAATCCCTTAAACAAGTAACCCACAACTAAACATCTTTATTACATTAGTTTTCTAAAATTTAATAAGGGATTAGAATGTGTTTATAAAAGGAAATCAGCGGTGCAAGACAGTTATTCCAATAGACAAGGTAAAGTACAAACAATGGTACTGTAAAAGGCCATATTTGGCCAATACAGACGTATGTTTCTACCCTTTGAACTATTATTACTGTCTGTACATCCAATTTCTAACCTTCTTCCAATTCTATATTGCAGGACAATGCTGAGCATATCTTAGGAAGCAAAGGGCACAAGGCAGGGTACATCTTGGACACCAGTACATCACAGGCTCTCACAGACACAGGCACACACTTTTCCCAGAAGCCAACGTACCTGCCTGTATGTCCTTGGACTGTGGGAGGAAACCAGAGCACCTGGAGGAAACCCATGCAAAAATGGGGAGAACATGCAAACTCTACGCAGACTCTCCAGGTCTGGAATAGAACCCAGGGCCAGGAGATGTGAGACAGAAATCCTACAGTAACTACTGTGCCACCATGCTGCCCACTATTACTCTTTACAATGCTATTTCTGATCACTTTTATAGTACTGTGTATTTTTTTTTCTCTCCTCAGCATACAGAAGAGCAGAAGGAAATGTAATTCAATGAAAACATATCCTGAATCATTTCTGAGTTAACTCTGGGCTTGACTGCAGAAGTTCTCACTAAAACATTTCTTCCTTAAAGCAACTTTCAAGAACCCACTGTAAACAGCAGTATGTTCATTTCGATCACACCACAACACCCAAATAGACTAATGAATTTGGAACTCTCCAACACTTAATGAGGTGGTGCAAGCCATCACACAAATAAAGAACAACAGAGCAGCAGGAGGTAACAGAAACTTACATTGCAGCTCCACACTCTCCTGATACAGTTTCTGGAGTCAAGAATAATTTTTGAAATACCTTGATTGTAGAAGTCACTCTTATTCCTAAGACACTGCCCAAAGTAACTCAGTGGATTTCAAATATTTATAGACTGGCTTCTTCCAAGAAACTTCTGGATGAGATCATGGCATCAGTTAATAATAATAATAATAATAATAATAATAATAATAATAATAATAATAATAATAATAATAATAAACTTTATTTTATACAACGGCTTTAAAAGTGGCTTCTCAAAACACTTTACAGAATGACAACAGCTACAACAACAAATAAAAATAAACAATAAAAAATACACAAGATAAACAGATGAGAATACACAGTGAAGACAGTAGATGGTGGTAAAAAATACAATAGGAGCAGAGGGGTAGAGAATGGAACCAGTTAAGTAAAGGCTCTTCTAAAGAAGAAGGTTTTGAGTCTGGATTTGAAGGAGTTTAGAGAAGGTGACTCTCTGATATCCTTGGGGAGAGAGTTCCAGAGCTTAGGGGCATAACAGGAGGAGGCCCTGTCACCCATAGGGTGTAGACGGGCTTGGGGGACAGTTAGGAGACCAGAATTAGAAGAGCGAAGGTTGCGAGATGGGGAGTAGGGTGATAATAGTTCAGACAGGTACTGAGGTGCCAAGCCATGCAGAGACTTATAGGTCAATGCACTAGACCTGGTCAGGATTCTGGCTGCTGAATTTTGGACATACTGGAGTTTGTTCAATGTGGATTTAGATACTCCCATACAGTAGTCAATCTGGAAGAAGAAAAATGTATTGATCAGCTTTTCAGTCACAGTTAATGATAACATAGGGCTTAGTCTAGCAATGTTGATGAGGTGAAAGAAAGATGTTTTAACAATATGCTGCACATGTGGCCTGAATCTAATATCACCCCAAGGTTTTTCAATTTAGACTGAAGCTCAAGTACAGTACCATCCACATACAGGATTGGCTTTACAAAGTTGATGGGGGTGCCAATAAGTATGACTTCAGTCTTGTCACAGTTAAAATGAAGGAAATTTTGAGTCATCCAAGTTTTTATGTTAGAGATGCAATTAGATAGAATAGAGACAGCCACATCAGTGTCAGGTTCGGTATGGAAGTATATTTGAGTATCATCAGCATAGAAATGATAGTTAAGGCCATGTGATCTTAAAAGCTGACCAAGTGGAAATATGTAAATTCTGAAAAGTAGGGGACCCAGTATCGAGCCCTGAGGAACACCACTTAACGAGACCACTAAGAGAGACAAAGTGCCAGCGATCAGTGAGGTAAGACTTGAACCATTTGAGAGCAGTGTCAGTAGAGTTGATCTGGCTAGTCTCGAGGATCCAGAGGGAAGCAGAGTGGGTTCCAAGTGCAGTAGTGAGAGTACATTTTTGAGGTCAGCGCCGGTGCGGGATGGACTTGCAGTCTTGCATCGAGAGGCAGGGAGCAGGGATAGAGACTCCGCAGGTAGACAAAGGAAAGAAACGGCGTCCTGTGCCGCGATGGATGTAACGCATCGGTCGTAAGATCACAATATTACGGCGATAATCAAATGTGTCTTTTATCAGGAAAATAATATATTTTAGTTGCCGCAGTTACAGTGAGGTGTACCTTAGAAGCAGGTTCGATGAATCCGCGACGATGCAACAAGACGGGAAGGAAATCCTGAATCAATGCAAGTGGAAGTCCCGTTTATAAATAGCAACGTGAAGCGGATTAAAAAAAAGAATAATTAGAAACCAGGGCAGATAAAGAAAAATAAATAAAAAGTAGATACAAATTTTTAAAAATGTAAAACCGGTGACAGGAGTGGCAGCGAGGCGTGCCAGCATTCCCTCTCAGCCAGAACTGGTTTAGCACTCACTGTAACTACCAAGTGGGCTAGATGGCTTTCTGTCATTTGTAACCTATTTTATATTCTTATGTTCAATTGTTAAAATCCGGAGGGGACTCTCTCACATGGGACAGATTAGTAATTTTTTCAGGTGTGCAACCTGAAGACTGTCTGTCTATCAGACTGAAATGCACATTCACTGCTGTTTTTTTTACCTGCCAGACCCTGTTTGTGGTTCAATGAGATACTGGATTTCACCACTTATGTCAACCTACTTTCTCAATTCACATCTTTCTGGAGAAGGGGCCTAGTCTGCTACTACCTTACAGTCTGAAGGAAGCACTGGACTCATAGGACATACCATGTGTAAGATCATTCCCATTATGGCATTCCACCCTTGGAGCATACACTTTTCTTGTATATTGGCAGGCCCCCTGTGCCCATCAGGTAGTTTAAGAACTGCTTTGGGATCAACAAGGCTTGATTCTATTGGCAATGTGTAGCATGACTCTGGTGCCTCTATCCTCAGTAGTCAAATTAGCTGTGTGGGCGAACATGTACGCATTGTGCTGTTAATGTGTCATCAGAGGGAAAAGTCAGACACCTGAAAATACCTGTTCGAGAACACTTTCTGATCAAGGCTTGGACGTTCTAGATTTGGGATCTCATGCATGTGAAATATGCTTTAACTTGCAGCCAGGAATAAAAGCCAAAAGAATGTTTTTTTTTAAATAAGTATGACTGTGATCAATTTTTAGAATTGTTAATTAAAGGAACACACGGAAAGTTAATAGAAAAGAGCACGAGCAATGTTCAAGAACTCCCAAAGAGCTGCCATTAGTGCAGATCTATCTTGAAAATGCATCCCTTGTGCACAGACACACATTTGTAAAATCATTAAAATGAAAGAGTTAAATAATATTTAATGTCCTTATAATTATACCATTATGTGTGTGCTCACCAAGACAAGAGATTGCAAGGGCTGCTTAATTTGACAATTGCACCAGTAGTGACAGATAATTGGGTGAAATCCTTCAATTAAATCAACTGCTTTAGTGCAGCATGTTGCACAAATATGTAAAGAGTGCCGACTAAACCGCAATGTACATCTAATGAGATTTCTATTTTTTGTAGCTCTTGTGGTGTTATTGTGTAAGACTTTTTCAAGTATCGAGTGATCATTCTATTGACAAAATGTGTACTTGGGCAAGATTCATTTATACCTGAATTCCCTTTGCCTCCATCAGAAACCTTAAGCATAAACCCAGTATGGCATATCTGCTTCTCTGGATCCAAAAACATTCACCAGCGCGGTGCCCCAGACCACTGTTACCGGTAAAATATTTCTTGAAAGCATTCAAAATTTTGGTTCTTGCCTGCCACTGTCTCACCAGCTTTCCTCCTGCCAATTTTCATTCTATTATCTCTCCCTACACACCCTCCTACTATCCTCCGAATGACTTCCTGTTCTTCTCTCTGTTCTCCCAATTCCAGAGCCCCTTCCCTGTCTCACTGGTGGGATGAACTACAGTAGCTCCAGAAATCAGACCTGTTCCATCCCTGACCATGATTCAGCACCTGCCAACACTCTGTTTACACCATCTGTGTGGTCTTTCAGATCTTAGCTGCATCCTCCAGTCACTCTTACACTGCTTTTGGTTCTCACACTGGTGACGTAACTTGTTAATTGCACTTACAGCAAACAAGATATAGCTGTAGGTGTAAACATAAAGGCATTTGCACTCTGGCTCTGTATCCACACTGCCTGCACACTATTTTAAAGCCACTTGCACTGCATGTCCATGTGGAGCTAGTCTCATTCTCATTTTATTAATTACAGTAGGTATTTCATTGTATCTTCCTGCACCCATATGCCTGTTCTTTGTATTTCCACTTCATGCCAATTTTCTATAATGTTAGTCGCTCTGCATAAGCGTGTCTACTAAGCAAATTAGACAATGATGATAATGAGAACGATGCTGATGAAAATAATAATTCTATCCAAGGATTAGGATCCATGTCCTATCCGTTAATAACAATCCTATCCTAAGCCTCTACTGAAAGAAATTAAGAATATCAATCAATACACATGACTCTTTCATGAAATCCCAAATGCGTGTAGTTGTTCATGTTGATAACTGAATTTATTTAACAGACAAGCTTTTAAAGGAGCAACAGCCAATGTTCTTGTCATTAATTTCACAAATACTGCCTTACAAAGATGGGATATTTGCAAGAAGACAATTTTTTGGATCCAAAACCAAAACTCTCATAAGACAGTTCAGCCTCCGATAGTGTTGTGATTAGAGGAGAGCTAATTCATATTCATACACATTGTTGGATGTATCTGTCTATATCACTTTTTAGCTTAGTTTTCCTTAAAAAGAAAAATTGAAATATGATTAAATCATAAAAGCTATGTTAGGAATCTGGACACAGTTTGGTAGGTACTTCTATCTCAATCAAACATTTATTTCACGTTTTGTGTTTGGTCATGATTTTTATAGTGTATGCATAAAGTTGAAAAAGATTTTTGTGTGCGTGTGGTTAATGAAAAATAAAAAACCTGCCTTTACACAAAACAAAGGAAGCATCAGAATAAGGCTTGTACAAACAAGTGAGGTATAGGACCTTTTTTATACAAATACCGCAAGCTAAGCTTTAGAAGCAAGCCAAAGGGTTGTGGTCACTGAGCCACTAATTGCAAATGATGAGTTTTAAATGAGGAAACAGAGGTTCAGAGATTCCCATCTTCAGTTCTGTATTCAGGGACCTTGTCCTCCAAAGGAACAATAAAACTCCACTTTAAATGCCAAGTGAAGTGGGACGATACTTAAGAAGTACACTTTTCAAAAAGCCAAATTAATTTTCTGTGCTGAACAATATTGGTCTAAGCCCAATGACGGAAGCTTTTCTATTGGCCAAGGCCACTTACCCTTCCGCATGGCCGACACAGGAACCTCTGCTTCTGGGGCCTAAAGGTCAGGCTCATGTGAAAAGCTCTCAGAAAGCCAATTTGGTCCCTTAATTAAAGGTGAGGTATCGTTTTCCTTATTGTGTCGCTCTTTATTTTTGCAGACAAAGCCCTGAAAAGACGCAAAGGAAAAGACCTCCGTAGGAATGAATACATTGGCAAGGAGGCACAAACACAGACCGTGGCCTGCCACTTTCGCCTTTGTTTTCCACTAGCAGGGAGATGCCTGCATCCAGGGAAAGAGCAGACTTATAGTGTTACGTCCTGATTTTGTCCTGTACGTGTTTCAACCAGCCTTCTGCAAACGGGAAGAGCTGCATACTCTTGAAAGTTTGGATTTGTTTATTTTCTGACAGGCTTTCAGAGATTTGCTTATTAAAATACACAGCCCAAAGATCTCAAGCTGCTTGACATACTCTGGGTGGGGGGGGGGGCATTTCAAAGGTTGGAAACAGCGGCCGCCACACTTCACTGCATTTCCCTTATGATGTTTTAAATTTTTTCGTACCTAAAACCTTGCTTTTCAACAAGTGTGGGAAAAAACCCTGCCTTGATCTTTCTTCTGGGATCTCTTCGGCAAGGGTACTTTCCTCTGATACTGAATTTGCCTGCAAAATATGTAAATGTGAACGAAGAATTGTATTAGAGATGTCAATAATTCCACTATCCTTTAAGGATGTAGTCCTGCTGCCTGGGTTATGTACAGTATGTGCATTACCTACCATTAATAACAATAATGATATTCTTGATGGCAATATTTAACATTCTCATCTTTCAAAAAAGCTGCTTATTTTACTTTCTCTAGTTGTCAGAAATTACATCCCACTTTATGAACTGTACATGCTCTGCTGTGCCATTTTTAATGCTCAGCTACTGTATATAAAAATATAAAAAGAAAAGTAAAAAATATTATGTCCACCTAATAAAGTATATCTTGGTAATGATGAAGTTTTACTTTATTTAGGTCACAATATGTGAAGCAGTTTCAACAGATGGGTCACAGAAAATTCCCGAGGCCAACAGAAGTTTCCCTTCCTTTCTTTCTGAAAGGTTTCTATTATCGTCAGCTTATTGGTTTGGGGAAACTAGGTCAGACATATTCCAAGAGGATTTCAGGTTTTATCTTACAGTGTTGTTGTTTTGTTATTTTTGAAACTGGAATTGTTGTTCCTTAATTTCTTGCAAGATGGGAACTTTATAATAGGCAAAAACTTTTTTGGGTTCTTATTTCAATACTAGATGGTGCCTATTTGTGACTAAACAGTAATTTAATCTTGATTCTGTTAAATAATAATAACAATAATATAAAGCTTCTTAATCCACATATATATCACCTGCAACATTACTCTTTCACAAATAGGAGGTATAATGCATTTATTTAACAAATCTTCCCAGCCGTGCTTTAGAAGACCTGAATATCTCTTTATGGAGCTGTAGTCTTTGATGTAAGGTATTCTATTATGAAGTACCAACACAGGCATACACATTCTTTTAATGTGTGATGCAGTCTACTGAAAAAGTGCAAAGTGAATTTCTGCTTCTTTTCGTTTTTGTGGGGTGAGGTCTCTTAGTAATCTGGTCTCTGCCATTTTTTTTCTGTGCTGCTATTTGAAGAACACGAGATAGGGCATTCTAGCAGAAAACCACAATAGCACACACAGGAGGACATTCGCTCACAAAAGGAACACTTTGTATAGTATTTTCATCTATGTTTCTCCGTTTGCTGATTTTTTCTTACACAGAAATACTTGTCAAAAGCACATCTGGCTGGAAACAAGTCTCTCTTTTTTGTAGGCAGGGCCCTGATTTCTCACGATGATCTACCACATATTTATTTCAAATAAAGGGATTAAAATGATAGAAAAGTGGTGTAGCAAATTCTTTTACATTAATATACTCGGACAAGTCGGGTTAACTCTTATTTTTCGTTTCTCCCTTAATTGCTCCCTGTGTTATTAAGTGCTATGACAAATCAAACTGGTGTGAAGAAATTAAAGAGAGAGCTAGAAAGGCCTCAGTATGAACCCAATTACAAACAGCACAAGGGAAACTGACTTATGGGAGGCAAAGAAATGGATACAGTGTTGTTCCTTCAACTGTGTCACAAAGAGCCAAGTTGACAAAAATAGGAACAAAACCAGTGTGAAGACCTGTTGTCAAACAATCTCCAAAAGCCTTCGAAGTTGATATCTCCACCACGGAACACGGCAGAAACCCTTGAACACAGCTGTGGAAGAGTGGTTTGAAAACTGCAGACACTGAAGCCACAAAGGAAGGTGCACCTGTTTACACTCTTTACTTTTCAAATTCTTTCACGAGCCTGCCTTTGCGGAGGGCTCTCATTTGATGGCACTAACTGCCTTTAATTGTACTGCTCCCCCCCACCACCACCACCCACCCAAATAAAATAAGGATGTGAAAAGGAAATGGAAGAATGAGAGAGAGTGAGAGAGGGAACGAAAGAAAGGCAAAAATGGTGAATCATTCGGAAAGCATTCTCCTACAGTGGGTCTTTAATGAGGGTCACTGTTATCTTAGTGGCGGTTGGGAGGAAGAGGGAGGAGGAGGTAGAAAGAGACTTTTTTTTTGTTTGCAACACTAACTAAGACACGCAATGAAGGAGGAAAGAGCCAGATACCGGGCCTTTGTGTGCAAATTTCCCACCAGAGTTCCAAAACTCCTTACCAGTTAATTAAGGGGGTTTTGGAACAGGGAGCTCGCCTAACGAGCTGTCCCACATGAATGAAGGATTTGTCCCTGACTGAGAGGCAAGAGGCCAAACAATGTCAACAGCAATTAGCAGCGAAAGAGGCAGACCGGCCACTCAGACAAACAAGAGGGGCTGCTGGATAGACTGGACCATTTCTCAAAGGCCTTGAAGGTTTCTAGGTGCGACTGAGGCAAGCCGAGTCACACTGCTCTGAGATACGTAGCCAGGGGGTGAGAACTGAGACCTGCATTTTGTTTTGTGGCGAGGCACAGCGGACGCAATTATAATAACGCCTGACCACCCACCCGCTTTTTGGGGCTATGCACTTTCCCATACAAAAAAATGTTTGCTGCAGTCGATTGGCAGCTCTGTGCTTCAGTTCTTTCTTAATCCACCCCTATGGCAACTTCTTTCTTTTATTTTCAAGCTTAAAGACCAGAACTACATATGTTAGTACCACAGTTGTTTTATTTTAGTCATTACTCCCTTGGTGTATGCTGTGATACCCACTCTTTCATTGATTTACTTCATTTTTTTCATTTCTGACATGCACCTCCTTTATCCTGCGTTCACTTTGTTCGAAGCAGTTTTTTAGGGGGAACAAAAGGGAAATTAATAGCCATCATAAAAGAGCTGCCAGGAGTTTTTTTTTCCCCAACAAAAAAATGCAACTTGAGGATAACCCTTATGTTTGAGCTTTTCCCTAGAAATTACTGCCAGTGATAAGCCTGGAAAAATGAAGTGCATGGATTTAATTTCCATTTTTATGCTGATGTTACTTTATTTTTCTTTCAGAGGTGAAATCATCTGAGTTCTTTTCCACACTACCAGAGGAAATTGTGTTTTGGACACTTTCTTCTATGAAAACAGAATGTTTTCCACTCTGTATCTGATACTTTATCTCCCAGATATGTCAGCATTCAATTAGAGATGACAATATGGATATTGTACTGCAACCAGTTACTAGACATTTGGTAGGTAGAGAGGCATTCACGTTTAAAATTTGAGCAACATATCTGAATTGTCTGTAAAATACACAACCAAACCAGAAATTATGCAGGGGAGCGAATACTTTTGTTATGTTCCACACTGATTATTGTTTTTTTTTGCTGGTCTACTGAGGTCTCCTACTTAAAATTGCTAATGGCTTAAAATTCACCAGTATGTGTTTTTAACTAGTATCTGGGACACATAGCACTTAAATAACTGCTCCTTATTGCAATACCTTTAAGGTTGTTTTGATGACATGACAAAGCATCATGGGGTATAGCCTCGTTCTCATTTTTCATCATAGAGATGTTCTTAGAACTGAAATTTGGAAGAGGTTCAAATTCCTAATCTTGTCCACCTCCCCTCTTCCACGCATAAACTTATTACAGTTGATTTTCAGCCCCTCCCTTCACCCCATCTTACCCTTGCAGCTGCTCCCTGGCTCATTCCTCATAAAGCTGTGCTTCTGTAAATTGCTGTGCTTCTTTTTCACACTTGGCACTTGCTCTTGCCAGGACCCTGATATTTGTCACACTCTGTGTTTTTGTTTTTTGCAAGAGACAGCCTTACTTTTGTCCGACCACTGTTCATCTCCTTTAACCAGGGTGAGGAGTCAAGTCACTTTTTTACCACCTTTTTCAAAGACCACCGCATCAAATTCTGCGTTGTGACATTCAAATAGTCTAAATATAACATGTTATATATGCTTTAGTTTAATCTATTATTGTTGTTGCTCACTTCAATTCTAGCAAGTTACTTAGGATCTTCCCTTTCTTAATGGTGTTATTTAACAGACGTTTGGGATGAGGTTAAAGTGTAATCTTGCTCTTCTGCTCTCTTTCTATTGGCTGACCGTAACACTGTACACATCTTTTCTAGACAACCTCCTTCTACCCCATCTTCAAACTTGCAGCTGCCTCCTTGGCTCATTCATTGTAAGTGCAGATCACTGACCAGTGCTGTCATTTCCTCAACCAGGCTACCAAAATATGAAGTACACTTTCCCTTTATATTCATCAACTTGCTTTGTCAATTATTAATTTATATCTACTATCATTTCCATAGCTTTACCAGGAACAGAAGTAAGACTAAGATCTGACGTATCCTGTTTCCATTTTTTCATCCTTATGAATTGGTATTACATGTACCCAATCAGCGCGTATAGATCTCTAAGTGAGAACTGAAATTCCTAACTAGAGGTCTATAAACAACAGACCTCATTTTCTTCCCATGACTCAGAAAATGCCATCAGGCTATGGCAATGTATTGTTTTATAGACACCTTAGGTCCTGTAAAACCTCAGTGCCAATTACGGTGAAATTTTTCAGATGCTCATGCTCTTTTCATGTTCTTGTTGATTTCCTCCAGGTGTTCCAGTTTCCTCCACAATGCCAACGATATGATGGTAGTTTAATTAGCATCTTAATCTGGCCTTAGTGTGTGTCTGCTCTGTGATGAACTGGTGCCCCATCCAAGGTGTAAACTGCCTCGTGCCTGTTGTTTGCCGGGTTAGACTCTGGCTCCCCCCCATGACCCTCTACTGGTTAAGCAGATTTGACAATGGGTTATTTACTTCTTTATTTTTATGTGTGTGCAGAAAACAGGGGGTTGTGAAGATCTCTCTCATCCTAGCGTTAATCCCGCATCAGCGGGGTCTGCTTGTTGGCACGCCCATCTCCATTTGGTGGTTTGAACCAAATCTTTGAGCTGACATTGCCATTAAATGAGACCGGGAATACTCCAACCGGCGCATCGCTCCGCCTGCCGTCGGAGGGGTGGGGGTGGGGGGGGTGAGAACAAAGTAATGTTCATAGAGGGGGATTATTAGGAGGCATGGGAAATTTGGCCAGGACTCCAGGGTTACACCCCTACTCTTTTGGAGAAACACCCTGGGATTTTTAATGACCACAGAGAGTCAGGACCTCGGTTTTACGTCTCATCAAAAGGACAGTGCCTGTTTACAGTATAGTGTCCCCGTCACTATACTGGGGCATTAGGACCCACATGGACTGCAGGGTGACCACCCCCTGCTGGCCTCACTAACACCTCTTCCAGCAGCAACCTTAGTTTCTCCCATCCAGGTACTGGCAAGGCTCACACCTGCTTAGCTTCAGTGGGTTGCCAATTGTAAGTTGCAGGGTGACATGGCTGCTGGCAGGGGGTTGTGAAGATAAGAAATATTAATTGCCACTTCAAAAAGTCATCCATTCAAGCTTTAAAGCAACCAAATATGAGAACTGTGCGAGGGTCTGAGTACTTTTGCAAGACACTGCATGTAAGCACTAGATAACTAAAGAAAGATACCAACTAACATAAGAACCACAGACCGCATTAGCTGAGCTTTTAGTGAGTCTCTCAGGAGTTGGCACCAGCCTCTGGAGAACAGGGCTGTATTGAATGAAAACACACTCATTCTTATCCCTGTCTCGCACTTAATGAGCCTGTTAAAGGTGCAAGAGTCCATGAGAAAGAGGGATGGGGTTCTGTGCCAAGGTTTTCCCGCCACTTCATTTTGGCAGTGGCACCCGGAGAACTTCCCATTCACAACAGATCTGTGCTTGGATTCCAGAAACTCCTGCCAACAATCCACTAGAAAGGAGAATGGGATGTACTTTCTATTCTTCAGTGTTGAGTAGTTGGGCTGATACACATTCACGGCTGTGAGATAAGTGTGTGATTAATCTTTGGGCTAAACAATGACCAAAGAACATACAAGTAATAAAATCAGCAAATACAGTTAACCATAGCCAATCCTAACCCATCACTGTTATGTAAGACAGCTGTCTGCGAGATTTCAGCTCAGACACCCACTGAATTTCTCTTTGGGCCTCTCAAGTGATTGATATGTGCATCAGTTATTGACAGTTATTGTTATGATAGTTATTAAGTTTTTGTGGTGTATAAAATGACTGCTTCAACCATCAGGTGTAGACAGCTTGTTCTGGACACTCACAACTCATTTTGTGTCAGAGGATATGCAATCAGAACTATTTCTTGGTGCAAAAACACATTTTTATTCCCCCAGGAAGTAATTCTCAAAAACACTAGTTCCTCTTCTAAGGAATACAAATTCCCTACTTCCTGTAGCAGAATTAACATTTCACCTGGTTGTATTATTAAGATTATTATGATTGATTTTGGTACTTTCATTAGTGGGTGAATGAGTCTTATACAGTATGTTTTTTGGCCATGGTAATTGGAGACAGGTACTCCAGACACAAGCAGGTGAATGTAACCTTGATTGTTATTTCCATGGGTACTGATGCTCAGAAACATCTGCAAAGCGATTCATCAAAATAGAATATGCTCTTCGAAATGAATAGCTAAGATACTGTCCCAACAGGATAACAAATCACCTGAGATATTAATCCTCTTTAGTACCTTGTTGACTGAATTATCAGCATATATACATTTTCACGAAGGAAATTTGTTTTGTAAAAGCTTGCAGAATGTTCTGCTTCCCAGTTAACCTGCAGTTATACAATGGTAAATGCAACCGAGGTGAAGGAGTACTCAGCTAAAGATCCTTTTGAAGTTGCTTTTGTGTGTTTCATTTTCTAAAATTATTAATGGAAGCATGAGTTTGGTGCATTCCTGAAATTCATTTGTCAGCGCCATACTGTTATAAAAGGCTTGGGTGGTACAGTGGTGAGGTTGTTAGTGCTGCCGTTTCACAGCTCTTGGGCCCTGCATTTGATTCTGGAACAGGAATCCTTCTATGTGGAGTCTGTATTCCCTCACTGACCATATGAATGTTCTACAGGCTCTCTGCTTTCCTCTTACCTCACATTCTGGCTAAGATAATTTGATTCTGTAAACTGCTCCTGGCTGTATGTGCGCCCAGGGATAGTCAGGCTTCCCAAACAAAGTCTAATCCTGCAAAATTATGTTTCCAGGAAAAGGGAAGGCTGTGAATTGGAATGACAAGACTCTTACCATGCACAGGCTACTTTCTGATGATGGGTGGATTAAAAGATGCATCTGTGCCTATTTCTATTTTAAAATATTTTTTACTAAATTTATGTGTCATTAGAACTGTGGGAATCTGGAACAAATGTTGAAGCTGACACCTTGGTTTCTTTCGAGAAACTGGTTCAGATCCTTGGATGAATTAACCACTGACTACCAAATGGGCTAGATGGGCCCTTCTCTTATTTGCAACCTTTATTATTTTCTTATATTCTTACTGTTGTTTTACATATATTTTCCTTAGAAAGCCCATGGGTAATTTCAAGAAGCTATAATTCTCTAAACAATTAATATGTTTTAGCCCATAATTTTTGTCTGGGTGCTCCTGTTTCCTCCCACAGTCTAAAAACATACTTATAGGTTAATTGGCTTTGGGGAATTTTGGCCCTGGTGTGAGTGTGTGCCTATCAGTATCTGTGTGTGCCCTGTAATGGGCTGGAGTCCCATCCAGGGCTCACCTTGCCTTGTTCCCATTGCTTGCTTGGGATAGTCTTTGGCATCCCTGCAATTTGTATTGGATCAAGCAGTTAGAAAACGGATGGATGGAATATCCACCATGGATCATATAATAAAGAGCTATGCAAAAAAATGAAAAAGCAATGTTTTCTTGGTAGCATGCTGAGCTTATTGCATACAGTGTATGCATAAAGACATTCTGGTTCCACTGGCTTCTTCATTCTAAATCGGTTCTATCCAAACTTTTATGAGGGAAATCTAATAATAAGAGAGTCTTACTTTTGAATTGCAGTCACGATAACAAAATGCTTACATTTATGCGCGGCGATATTAGTCCACACTTTCAGATACAATCACAGAAATCCAGCTCGCTTTTAATAACCGTTGTAAAATATCAAGCAAAATCGTTGGTGCTTTGATTTCGCTCTATCTGCAGTCTGGCTGATCTGATGTAATGTTATTGTACCTAAATGCATTCTTGAACAGGTCTAATTATTTAAAACTGACAATTTAATCAGCTTTGCAATAGATAATTCTTGTCAGATCGCTTGGTATATAGTTTAAAATACTATAGTGGGTTTCTGAAATTGATACTCTGTGCCAGCTTCTTGAAATGACATTAGTGTGTATGCTGCCTGAGCATATTTACAGAAGCAAAGTTATGAAGAATACTCTGGTTCTGGCTTTGTGACTGTACAGATCTGAAATTTAAACATTATCCTTGTTCTGGAGGGCTGCCAGGGTATGCAGTTTCAGTGTGCTCCAAGGGTTAAGGCAAAATTATGCTTGTCTCAGCACACAGTCTGGTGAGCTTGGAACTCTCAGAAAAATTTCCAAGACTTGCCTGAGCCAAGCTGGGAGTAGAATACCCCTAATTCCCAAATGAATTCTGAGGACCATTTTATACCCTTGGCAGTCATTTGAGAGATATCTACATAACACATGCCTGCTTTTGGGGTAGATGTTGCACAGTGGGCAAGAAATGCAGTATTGGGAATATTTTTCTGAAAACAAACTTAAAAGTGGGGGGAAACATAATAATATTATATTAATAGTATGACACACCCGAAGAAGGCTCCACAACTGAAAGCTTGTGTTTCTTTTCTTCCCTTTTCAACATGGAATAAACCTTTACTTGTTCCTTTGCTGCCTACACATGCTGATTCAGCTACCTACTTGAACTATAATAATATTACATATATTAAATAATGTTGCATTAGAATAATGCAAATTAGGCATCACAAATTAATAGATACTATATGTGCAATTAAATATAGTGTAATACTGTACTATTCTGATAGGTTCAAATGTCATTTCTTGTGAGGTAACTTGTCAGAATTTGCCAAATCACCTCAAGGACTGGATTCTTACAGGCAGTGACACTGTAGTAGAATTTTAAAGATGTGATGGGCAGCTGGGAAGGAAATCTTATATTGCGAGTGCACAGACACTGGAGGACGCAGCTAATGAAGACTGCTCCTTTCAACAGTCTGCAGCCCAGCGCCCCGTGTCACTATGTGCTCCATGCAAATCTCTGAGGGGGGGTGGGGTTTATGCAACTGTACTGTGGATAATAAAAGAGGCCAAGGACAAAAAACCAAATAATCCAGAAGTGACGAAAGACTTTGTCACCTTAAATTCTCTTGGTGAATGGTTACAATCCAGTACCTATCTTGAAAACAACCTTCCTGCATGTACAGGAGTTAAGGTTTCCTCAAAAACAGTAAGATACACACTTGCACATACTGCTCAGAGATCTTTGCTCCATTGTTTTTGCCTTGTTTGAATGCAAATGTTTCCTAGCAGCTACATGCCCATTGACTGGCACATGGGCATAAGCCAATGGTGGCAATTTAAGAGATTGTGATTCTTTTCCTAACATTCCTAAATATGTCACCATGTTCCTGCAGGCAGGAACCCCTGTCCCAGGGGCTGCACTGTTTCACTGGAGTGAAATGGGCTTTCCTGAAGAAGTGGTAGTGCTCTGACTGCTGATGTTGGCTGCAGTTACCACGCCAGTAGTGAAATAAGCTACTGAGAATGGAGATCAATGGGGGCAATTTTGCAGAATGACCTGATAGCTAAATGGGAGTCTGAGACACGGGAGGAGGAGAAGGAGGCATGAAGGTTTGTTGACCTCCTGCCTATAGAATCTTGCTTATGTCTAAAATCTACATAGGAACCTCCAGACTCATTGTGAGGACTGAACTCGATGCATTCTACCACAATGGCAGTAGTCACCTGAGAATTAATTGTAGGCATGTTTGCTTCTGGCTAAATATACAACAATTATAATGTATTTACAGAAGATCATCGATTATCCGGTACCTTAGGGAGGAATGGGTTTCTGGATTTTTAAAACACCAGGCAGTAACAGTTTTAAAGCAGCTTATTTGTGTGCTCATTCTTTTATAATATTGTGTTTGTGGGTGTGCTGTGTATAAGGTTTTTTTATTGTTTGAATTCGCTGTGCAAAAAACTTTGTGAGGTGGCACAGTGGCGCATGGTTAGCGTTGCTGCCTCGTTGCACTGGGACCCCGGGTTCAATTCTGCACCTGGAGTGCTATCTGAGTTTGTATGTTCTCCCTGTCTGAGTTTCTTCCGATTGCTTCGGTGCTCTCCAACAACTGACTGGTAGGTTAATCAGCTTCTGGGAAAATTGTCTCTATTGTGGGTGTGTGTGTGTTGCAATGGACTATTAGCCCAACAAGGGTGCATCCTGCCTTGTGCCTGATGCCTGTCCAGATAGGCTCTAGCTCCCTCGTGGTCCTGAATTGAAAGATGATAAAAATGTTATTAAGCATGGAATACTCAAAATCTACATATACTGAAGACTATATACGCTTGTTTACAATATTGAAGAAACAGTGCTGTATAGTGCACATGACATCAGTTTTTTTATTGCAAGATGCAATACATTACATTTAGCAGAATGTCTATTTAATGAGAAATCAAATACTGTGTTATATAGGGTGCAATATACTTGGCCTCCGGAATTTTTGGAAGCCAAAGTATTGGTTACTGAATAATCGATGATCTACTGGATTGGTTTAAGCTGCTATGAAATCAATTCCAAGTTACCGCCAGCAAAAGTAACCTAGTTTGCTCTCTGTGTAATAGACAGTTACCTAACAGACAATATGCGTCAAGCTAGAGTTCTACAGAGAGAAATAAGCATTCAGTAATGGCAGCACTCTGTAACATCACAGTTAAGCAGTTCTCAAGTTATTCTATTGATCTAGTAACAGAATGTTTTGATTGAAGTGGATCTCTGCTTGGGGTGTATTAAGGGTTAATACTTTCCTTGCCGAGTTCTTTTTCTTCTTGAATAAGCCATATGCACAAGCTTACATGATATGTTCAATTGGTTTCACTCATTTCTCTCACAGCAGAACGAGTTAGGTCGAGCCATAATAAAGGGAGACAGTGACAGGACAGCACTGCACATTCTTTAGCTACAAAAAACGGCCAGCCTACATATACTGTACATGTCCCATGCTTCTTCACTTCAGTCGACTTCCCTGAAAAAATGGGTCTGTCAGGCATGAGTGTTTCTGAAATTTTTTTTTAGTTCTTCCAGAAATGCGAATTTGTCCTCTGGCTAAACCCTTTTCTATTTATTTGGGCTTAAGGCTGACACTGTTGCCTTTTGCAGACTCTACAATAACACTGCTGCTTACTGAACTGCAGTGGAGCTCCAATCTTCCAAGCAATTATTATTCAGATCATTCATCCTGCCCCTAAAACCGTGCACACCAGTAACGTGAAGAGCCGTATTGCGAGATACATAGGTTTTTCTATGTTGTTGGTTTTAGAACTTGTAGTACTTTTTTTTCCATTTCTAAGGATACAGTTTTCTTTAAAAGAAAAGAAATATGTTTTACTTTGTTCTTTACACAATGCAGATTTATGGCAATTGTAGGGGGCTGTGACAATCCATTCATTTTGGAGCTTATTCCTTCTGATGGACATCAATAAATTGAGTTTTGTATTTTTAGTTTCTTAAAAATGAGTTTCTTTTTTTGTCCCATAAAGAGCTTGAGCAGGTGAAACACATGCATTTGTTTACAAAAAACAAAAAGGAGAACAATAAAACCTCTAGCTTGTGGCTTTAAGATTTATATCTTTACTCCCTTTCTTACCAGATCACCTTTTCTATTCCTATCTAATTGGCTGGATGTACACTGTACACCTTATTGGCCAAAATATTAGGAACCCCAACCAAGTAAGGTGAAAGAGCTTTTGAAGCAGCAGGAACAGCACTATTTTCTGCCCAATCTCATCCCATCCTTATATGGGAAGAATGGGAGATAATGGAAGATCTGGGTTTTCTGGATGATAGAGGCAGATTGTCTCTCACAGGAAAAGTGATGGAAGTCTCACTGAGTCAAACTGACCCCTCAATTGCTTGTAGCTGGAAGATCCTGTTCATATTAAATAAAATTAATCAAAATTAATTTGTAAAAACCACAGGTCACATTAAAAGGAGAAACATGTATGTAGATCCTATAAGAGATCCTAAAAGGAAATTTAAGTATTGATTTGCTAGTGGTAATACCCCACAACTACCCCACTGATGTGTAATGTATGTAAGGTATATACAGTAAAGCATCCTCACTGGCCACAATATTGTAATTACAGGAAAGAACACTATCAGTGGCATGTAATACACTGGTGTTGATGATGTTTGTTAGCATTGATGATTTGCAGTATTGGGGCTCTGGGATAAATTCCTGACCTGTGCTATCTGTGTGGAGTTTGTCTGTTCACTCCAGCTTTGCTTGGTGTGTTCCAGTTTCTGGTCAAATAACTGGCTTCTGGGAACATTAGCCCTGCTGTGAGTATGTGCTTGTCTGTGTGTCTGTCTGCCCAGTGATGGACTGGTGTCCTTTCCAGGGTGTACTCTGCCTTGTGCTTGCTGGGGTAGGCTCCAGCTCTTCCGAGACCCTTAACTGGAGGTGGTTAGAAAATGAATGGATGGATGAATGAAGATGTTTGTCTATTTTTGTCATGTTGTGTGTTTGACCCTGCCATAAACAAATTTCCCCAGGGGATAATAGGGCTTGAATTGAATAGTTGATATTGATATATTTCAAATATGATAATGAACTATTTGATTATCAAATAGTTGATATTTACATATTTCAAATATTACTTCCATCAGCTTCCCTATCCAAAACAATCTCTTGATAACAATCCTATTGAAATCTTGTGAAATGTGCAGTTCATGCTCTCAAACTATTACTCTCCTCACAGTTTCAGATAAAACTGAAACTGATTGAAGAATGCAATGGAATTGGACTGCTAATATTGCAAATCCCGTCCCTCCTGTTTGGGGAGGTCCATCATTTTGTGAGCTGCAGTTAGATAGCAAATATGCTAATATTTTGTCCATTGAGTGTGTATAGCATAAAGCCAGGACTTACATACAAAGTCACAAGGGCTGAATGTTGACTTGAGAGAATGTAGGATACACACTCAAGTCAAATTGCAACTCAATTTTAAGTTCATTTCAGTATAAACCTGTTCCCAAAAGGTATATGTGAAGGATTAAGCACTGAAGCTGTGTGACTTGTCTCGACACTGGGACAAAAATTGTTAAAGTGGTCTAATTCAGGGACATAGCTTCTGAGACATCACACCCTAATACCTGCAATTTGTAGGAGGGATTGGCATAAATCAGATCCTAAGTAGGGCAAATTGGCTGTAATTGAGGATTTATTGCCGTTTTCCACCACTTAACACCCAATTTACACCACTTCTACTGTCTATGTCCCTGGTCACGTTAATTCTGAGATTAAAGATACTGTCACAGGTTGATAAAGCAGGCCCTTGAGACTTCTGTGAGGAGACACAGAATAAGTTAGCACAGACATCAAACAGAAAAGAAAAGGCATAACTTCTTTTGCCTTTTAAAAGAAGGATGTAAGGTATACAGCTAATGAATCACACAGGCAATAAACAATAGTTTGCAGAAAGGCCTGTAACGTTCACCAGGGCTGTCTGCATTCTCCTGGGTGGTAGCAGGATATTAGCTGAGGACTGGCAGGGTTTAAGATCACTGCGAGTAGGACAAGCTAAAATCTAAAAAAAAAATCTAAAGTTCATTTAAAAATGAGAAAATTGTGTCTGAGCTTGCCACTTGGTGTAAGTGAACAAGTAGGTTACTAGACAAAAAAAGGAAATTGTCATGTATCACAATTATTACCAATAATTTAAGTACATTTGTTGAGCAAGTGCATTACCACATATTTATAACATGTAAAGATATTCCGTAATACTTTTTCCTGAAATTCTGTTACTGTTCCGAGCACTGCAATATAGTGTATCCTTCCTTCTTCTAATTACTGATTCCCACGCAGTAACATACTTTCACCTATTCGAGGAGCTGAGGATTTAATTTAAAAAGATATGACTTAATGATGCATTATGAGGTAGGGAAAAAACTAAAACACTGGTAGAAAAAAGCAAGTCAGGGGAAGAGAAATGGGAGAGTTTTAGAGAGGTAGAGACGAGTCATGCACACAGTGCTGTATGTATTATTAACTTGGGAGAAATATTCCTCTCTCAGGTATTTTCTTAAGGAGCATTGTACTGCACCAAGTCAGGCACTACAGAGAGCCGGGTAAGGCTGTGACAGAAATTGAGGGGGACGGGGTGGCAGATGTGGGCTGCTTGGAGCACTGTCAGAGAGGAATGATTAATGAATGACGGCCCCAGCTGAGGCTAACCTTTGGAGAACTGCGCAGGACATCTGCAGAACTGTCAGCGCTCTGACAAGGACAGAGCTGAACAACCAATTATTTCGCCATCACTAAGGTGGGCTGTCAGCTTAATCCCAGCCATTCACTTAGGCAAGGACAGGCAAATTTCTCCTTTACATAGCTCCACACAGCCAAAATAGCTTTAACTCTTCCCACACCACCTTTGTCACTGCCTACGAGGTGATATTAAGCACCCCCCCCCCTCCAAAAAAACCCAAAACAAAACAAAATGCAAGAATATCAAAAAGATCCCTTTGAAACGCAGTGGTGGTCATTAGAGATGTGTGTTTTTGTGAACGCTAAGAGGGATGTGATGTAGAAGAACTGACTGACACCCCCTTCCTTAAAGGAGCTCTGAGGATCTGCTCCCTCCTTCACTCTGTTTTTACTGAACAAGTAATGAAAATCGTACTTTGATCACGCCACGGATGACGTTTATTTGGATTTAAACGTTTGCCTACAGAAAGATCTGGTGGCCCATTCCTGTAAGCTCAGGCTTCTGCCCTGAAATCTTTTCTCTCGTGCATTTGTCAGGCCGCCTTTTGACTTACCCACAGATTGAAAGGCGCATCTCTGGCAACACAGTGGCTATTACTTACTTGGTTATTGATGGACAGCTGATGAATCCCTCAGGAGGAAGATGGGTCAATTAGTGAAAGACAAGATCAATTACCACTCAGCAAATGTGGTGGAAGCTGGGCCTGCCTTTGTGAAAGTTGTTTTTGCATACAGAGTTTCCAAGTTAAAGTTCGGGAAGAGAAGACACCCCTCATCTCTTGCTAAATACTTTACTTCCTGCCCAGCTATTCACAAGACTTCTTCAGCTGGTTTCTTCTCGGCAATCATTGGGCTACAGTACGGTATATCCTTCTTCACTCCATGTCCTCATAAATGCCTCATGAGCTGCTTCATGTGTGTGTACTCATGGCAAAGATGCGCCTTAGTCAAACAGGGTTCAGCCAAAGTTTTACATTTCTACCTTTCTACCTTCATTGTCCCAGACGGGAAATTTTCCTTTGCATGCAAGTAAAGGACAAAACACAATACACAATACACTTAATACAACATGACCACATTAACCAATAAAAAACACGCATGTATAAGACTAAAGCCAAGCCACAAGCTTTAAATAATCCACAAATAATTAAAGAAGCTGGTTTGTCTGTGCATAAGCTTACATAAGATACATGATGGAAATAAGATATAGGTACCGAACTAAGTAGACTGATGGAATAAAAGATAACCTAATTCTATTGCACTTAAATGTAGGTAGTCTAAATTGATGCCCTGCTAAAAGGAGCTCAAATTGACTGTTGTACAGTAAATGACTAAACTGGCCTCCCTCAGTACTAGATTGGATAGATAGATGTCAACTTTGCTGACTACCTTGCAATATACCATCACTTCACTACCATCACTGCATACTGTCTCCATCAGTAAGCCACCAATTCACATTTTTCAGGTGTTATCCCCATTATGCATAGCCAGAAACACAACATACAGGTACTGCATCCACTTAAAATGGACGTTTCTCGCTTCATTGTACACAATCAGCATGTTTCACTCATTCTGGTTGTCAATGGCTCCCAATTTGCCGCTTGACTGGCGAAACAATGCTATTGTCAACATTTAAATCAGATGTTCCCTTCCCATTTTAATTCTTAATTTCAAGCACCAGTTTGCTTCTCTGAAAACTAAGCGAATGAAACAAACACACACAAAGAAGAGAAGAAACACAGTCACACCAAACAAACAATTTGTGGCCTATCAAGGTGTAACCCAAAGTAGGCTTAAATATTTAATCTACATGATTAAAACTCTCATATTTCTCAAGCTTTAATGATAAAAGCAGCATTATCTACTAAAAACTAATATCTAAATTAGAGACGGCACTGGCAACTAAAAAGCTGTGTATTTGGACACAAAAGCCCTTAAATATAATAGAAAAGATCTAGATTATAAAGAGAAAAGGCTGACGTTTTCAGATGACACAGAGCAATCTATCAGAACATCATGAACTAGGTCACTGGACCAATGACACAGTATAGCGCATAGGTTTGAATAAAAGCCAAAAAAAAGACAACTAGCTTTCCAAGCCTCTGGCACATTGTGCAGGCATTCTAATTGTGCTTCACAGCAAAGCAATGTGATATCTGTATGGTGCAAGGCACAAAGCCATTGCATTAACATGTATGGACATCATTACTTACATTTAATTGTATTATTATTTAAATTAGCTTCCTGATCTCAGAGGCTCCCCTCAGATGGAATAGGAAAATTTAAAGCAAGGCAAGACTGTGAAGGAGAGACGCAGGGGATGTGCATCCTGACACTAGTTTTTGTGTTTTATCCAGGAGGCCCAGGTCTAATGCAAAAGGGTTTTTGGAAGTGTTAATTTGGAAAATTAATCCACTCCACCTCTTTGCAGAATCTGCATCTCACTGTGCACGCAGTGACGAACATCTGCACAAATTAACAAACAGGTTTAACAGTAATACCCAGGTGGTAATTCATGAAACCCCAACTGGGATTGCGTTCCCTCTGCTTTCAGAAGAGGAAAAGGGAAAATAATGGTGTGTCTTAGCAGTATGATAATATATTGACAAACTGAGGCAGAGGCGCTCAGTTAAAATTAAATTCATAACTTACACCAGCAGCCACCCCACACCCACTTCCTTTTTTTACAACTGGAAGGCAACGAGCAGATGCTCCACTCTTGGGAAAGGATGAGCTCACTGCACGAGGAGTGTGAATTTTATTGCTCCAATGTGAGAGACATCAGACAGTGCGTCTAGACAAGAGTTGTGCAGCTGATCATCTGCGCAAGTACGTCTGCAGTTGCTAATGCTTGGAGCACATCACAAGCAAGGCAGGGAAGCAGCTTGAGACGGCTGCCATAGTCATTCTTAAGATTAGTCAGATACTGGGCAGATTCCTCCTTCCTCACCTGTTACTGTATATACTGTATATCGCTGGTCTAGATCACAGCCTTCCATGGGCACAAGGCCAAGGTGCAAGATACAGCTGAAAAGTAGGTATGGATTTGAGTCCAAAATGCATGCTGTACATACACTACCTACCAAAATTATATTCAATGGTCTGTTCTACAAGACTGACACTGGGTTCTATCTATGTGTTCCACATGTTCACATGGGATTCCTCTGGGTGCTCTGATTTTCTCCTACAGTCCAAAAGGCATGCTGGTAGGTTAATTCGTATCTGGGGAAGCTGGCGTTTCCGTGTCTGTGTCTTTGTCGTCCCAGTGACAGACTAGTGTCTCTTTTCCAGGGTGTATCCTGCCTTGCACTTGCTGGTTACTGGGATAGACACCAGCTCCCGAATGAATTGGTTGAAGCTGTTAGAAAATGTATGGAAGAAAATATGCATCCTTTATCTCTGTTCAGTCTAAGTCACTTCACTGTTTATTACCTGATGGGTCTTTAGTTTTATAAAGTAATAATCCAAAAGTGAAGGTCAGTTACATGCTTGCTCTTGTCTCATTGTCGCCCCTTCTGCTCCCCTCTTCTTTCTCTAACTTACTGTTACTTCCTCTCTGTTTAAAGACAGTTTTTGTGTCATGGACAAAATTGGGAATTTAGCAGGAAATTCCAGGGTTAAAGTTGCCCACTGATCTCCCTTAGATTAAGGCTGACAGAGCAGCTGGTCTTTTGGCTGATAAGGTGTCCAGTCATCTGGTCCACATTCAGTTGAGGTCTGCTTAACAGATTAGATAGTTCTGCAGCTGTGCAAACACTTCAGTGCCCTTTTTGTCAACGAACGTCAGTCATACTGCTACCAGGGATACGGGAGTCCCCTTATAAGATGAGGAACACTAATGAATATACAGTAGGCATTTTTACAACAGTATAAGTGTGATCAAAGGTGAACAAAATGTTATGATAAATCACCGAATGTGTATAATTTAACTAAAAGGATGTTATTTTAAAATTGTACAATATTAAAATAATAATAACAATAATATTAATGTAATATTGAGACCTGTTTTAGAACATTGTATCAAATTTTGGTCAAAACGTTACAAAATAAAAGATTACTGCTTTGAAATCAGTCCAAGTCTGTAAAATCCTCCATGGGAGACATAAAGTCAACTCAACAGACTTCTTCAGTATCAACAGTGTAACTTCTACAGTACCAACAGAAGCAGTGTCACAAGTGGAAACTAGATGGAAATACATTTAAATCTGAGAACAAGAGGAACTTCTTCACCCAGAGGGTTGTGAGCATCTGGAACAAGCTACCCAGTCACATGTGGCTGCTGCTGATACCCTGGCTCCTTTATGGATTAGTTACTAGCTACCAAAAAATGCTAGATTGCTTGGGCTGAATTGCCTCCTCTCTTCTGTAACCTTTCTTATCTTCTTATGTTTAGTCCTCTTGCCATGTTGAAAGCAATATCCTATTGGTTGGTGACTAATCTTTGAAACAAAATGGGTAAAACACAATCAGTGCAAAATGCCCATATTTCTCAATTCATTCAACTGCCGGTGAATCCAAACATTTTACTTTCAAACTGGCAGCAATCTCTGAAAATGGCTGGCCAGACCTCTTTCTCTCGGCACTGTTTACAGTAACTAGATTAGCCAATAGATTCACTTCCACAATATTCAGGCAAAACATAACATCATTGCTAAAAATGGTTTAATAATGTATTGTTTTCAGACCATCGGTTTTGACTTACCTCGATCATCAATCTTTGTGGTGCTGTAGTAAACCACGCTGCTGTTGTTGTATAGCCATTGCCCTCAGGTCTCAGGGCCGGTGGCAGGTCAAGGAAGACTAACACAAGATAATATAATTATGGAAATAAACTCTGAAGCAAGAGTTATTGATCGACGATCTTCAACACCAAGTTTTGCAATAAGATAATAAGTGAATTGCTACTGCAGATATTTGGCTCTAAACTGTTCAAAAACTGCAAAGAAAAAAAACAGTTACAGTATATGAAGAATATGAGGAACACTCTCTTTATTACTAAGAGGACTGCTCTATATTTCCTCTTCCCAGAAATCTTTGTGTCTCTCTCACTCTGTACAATGCAGATCATTAAAACAGTAAGAAATTAAACAATATATTCTGTAGTTAAAGTAAATATAATTCTAACTATAAGGTTTCATACTGTCATCTGCTTATGCAATTCTTACTAAATCTTTAAATTATGGTTGGTGTAGCAGGTAGATTATGTTAACAGCAGGTATTTACTACAACATATCTATGAATTCTGATATATGTCTATTATGACATGTGGAACAGCACATATCTGGGACAAAAAGTGGTGGGCACTGGCAGCAACTGTCAATCAATCATTAGCTTGTGTGCTTCATTGTGTATATGTCAACAGCATTATCATTTCACCATGTAATTCAAATGTACAGGCAGTGACATCATTATAAAGATCATATTAAAAGTCCTGAGCTGCTCTGAAAAAACTTTTCAGCTTTTTATGGAGACCTTGATTTTCTTATTCTAAAAACGTTTAAGTATTAGAATTCAGCTTTTCTTATACACTGATTATTGACTGCTATATCAGGTCATGGCTTTTGCAAAGGAAGAACATGTCTGTAGTGTCCACTATATATTCACAGGGGGCACATGTGCATACAGGTATGTGTAGTGGAATATGCACATCTAAGGAAATTAAAATTTAAAGGTTTTAAATAAGGGTTCATCTTTGTTTTCAATGAGTTCCATGAATATAAAGCAGAACAGTCGTAACTGAAGCACAAGTGGCTTTAAACCATTTCCAACTTTAGATTGGCAACTTTAGATTGGCTCAAGTGCTTGGAGCTTCTGAAATTATAATTCGAGTGATCGATTTGTCAGAAGACAAGGCGAAATGGAGTTGTTTGTGATTCAAGGGGGGGGCTATGAGATGTGTACTTTGGTGTACCCAAGTGCCTAACACATTGTACGCATGTTACTGAGAGCCTAGGCACTCACATACAGTACACAGTATGATTAATGGTCATTCCAGAGCATTGCAGCCAAACACACGAGTGTTAAAAAGTTGAGGTATTAATTATTCAAGAGTACTTTAACAAAATGATAACTATACCACTATAACAGGGCAAAGATTGCACCATGCAGTTCAGTGATTTTCAAAATCATTCTTCCTGAAATATTACTGGTAGCCTCATAAATAACCAGTTATGTTATGACAACTTTATAACACATATTAATGTTTTAACACATATAAATTCCAGTCAGACCTCTCCAATCTTTATTCTCTGGCTAAAAGATTTTAACATCTAAAATCTGAGATGCCTCTCTCCCTCTTGGGCTTAGATCTCTCAATTAGATTGTGTGCCAGTGAGCCAGGGAGGCAAGAAGTGTTAAAGCAAATTCCCATTCTACACATTATTATATCTTAACCTGGTGTATTTCTATTGGGCTTACATGGATATATGTGCCAGTCAGTGATGAAGTGCGAGTAAGAAGGGACAGATGATCATCAGGAAAGGTTTTCTGAACAATAATAAGAAGAAAGAAACTAACATATTGAAGTGAGTGAAGCAGGATTTACATTTTCAGAATCAGTATAGTCTCTGTTCTCCTCATTTGGAGCTGAACTTTGAATTCCTGCCTGGGTTTAACAGAAGAGCAGAAGGCCAAAATAACCATTAAATACCTGGAATATTATGAAAGTAGAAAAGGCCAACCTTTCAACATTTATTTCTTATAAGTGTATTTTTTACTTCAGCTTTGAAATTAATAATGATTACCCAAAAATAGTAATTATGTTAATAATATAAGTTCTGTGGATCTCCAGAGAAGACTATGTTCCCCAAAAGGAAATTATTCCTTAATTATCAAGCTGTCCTCTTTGACTAACTCATCCTGTAGTGTACATCTTGCACTCTTGTATTTGAATCTGGATTTTACTTCAATAGGTATAAAGGTGGAAACATTAAATAGATGGTTAATATACCCCTACAGTGATCTTCACATGCTCCATTTGAGTTCTATTGCACATCTTAATAGTACTGTCTAGCCATCTCAGCTGATTGAAATAATCATGTACTGCACCCTCAATTGCACACCAACCTCTTACAGTCAGTCCCTCACATGGGGTAATGATAGCTCGCAGAAATATAAATTACACTTTAAATGAACACATAAACACCTACAATTTAAGACCTGAGCTGTAGCTCTGAAGCACTTCTCATCGGTAGCTCACCAGGTTAATCTGTCATATGGCAATTAAATGTTCAAGAGAATTGCCATTTTACAAAAATATGCTAACTTGCAGAGTCATAGTATCCATTTTTAACACACACATGCCGGAGCTGAGGAAACGCTGTCAAACTGAAATAGATTTCTAACTTCAACACCGAAGTCTAGACACCTGAGCTTATTTAGGGGACTCCAGAAAAAAAAAACAGATATGTTTCTGGATTGTATTTGATAGAGGCCATGTATTTTAATACATCTTATTAACCTAGCTTTCACTCAGAGTATTTACAGAGTGTTTACCTTGTTGTCACTTTTTGTCATGTTAGCATGGTATTATGTTTTTTTACATTCGTACATATGTCTGCATTTTCAAATATAAAATACTCAAATTAAAACATTTGTCTAATGTATGAGATCAAGTTGGAGAAATGTGGGATAATGGCACTCTAATTGCAACAGTGGCCAATAGGGGCACATCCAATGTGGACCTGTGAGCTTCAAAGGCATACGTTTCAAGACCAGAAAAGCCTTGACTCTGGCTTCATCTTATCTAGAGGCTGTGGCCTGTACCTCTGCTGCCCCAAGTTGTCCCAGTGCCCAATTCTAATCAGAAGTGGTTAATTGAACTAAGTTATGTTATTAGTGGGACAGGCTCTGAGGATCTGAAAGAAAAGCAGAAGTGTCCCACTGAAAGAGAATTCGCCTCATTAATCAGCTACTGTGAAGGACTCATTTTATGAAAAAAGTTGCCAATGATATTTTTGGGGGAGAAGGACTTTTTCCAAAGTTGTGCCAATTTAGCCTGCACAGCCCCTCTACAACATCAGATTCCAATTTCTTAACACGGATCTCTCCTAACAGCCACAGGATTTTATAACAGAGCGCTTAATGGTTTAATTGGAATAATTATGAGTAATTACAACAAGATAACATATTCTAGGTGTGTTCGCATTGATCATTTTAAGCTGCAAAAGAAGCAAACACAGACCAGGCCCTGGATGTGTAAAACCTTAACCTTAACTGGTGAATAAATATTGAGCTGTTTCCTTTTTTCAGCTACTTTGCAGCTGACCTTAATGTGTTCACTCAGGGAACACTTGAAGAAGGAGAAAATACTAGGATTTCACAAAACTATAACTCTCTGTTATTTAATGCAAACAGCTTTTGAATTCTCTGAAAGATCATATTTCTTATTTTTCTGACCTCAATGGTTTGAACATGTTCTACTGTTTGCCACAATTCTGCCTGAAGGAGACCACTGTCAGGGACAAGGTAAAATTGCAAAGCTTTACAAGATCAATATTGCTAAAAACTAAAACAAATTAAACAATATTTTATATTATCATGATTTATTTGTGGAAGAGTAACGTTATTACTCTGTAATTAATGAGACATGTTAACCTTTTTTAAAACAGTTTAATCTGTTGTGCACATACAGTATGAATTAATGATATTTTCCTTTATTTTGTTAAGGAGCGTCACAATAAATGAGTAAGCTTGAGACTGTCAGATGAAGGGCATCTCTCCTAACAACCACAATACAGGAAAAAGAAACATTGACACTTTGTGCTGAATGTGCCGAGAATTCAGAACGCTGAATGGCAAATTATGGGGCTTGTAATTTTTTCTTTACTTTTCTTGTAAGACATCTGAACAGGTGAACAACATATGTTTTACCACTAAGAACAGAGGCACAGCAAAGTCAATCAGTAAAGGGAAAATACCTTCACCCTCACAGTGTCTTCATCTTTTACTTACTGTTTTGGAATTGTCAGATTGGTGAAGCGGCTACAGAGTGTCTGTTTCCCAGACTGACAGTGCTACTACTGCTGCTGTCACATTCTCTTTGCGTTTGAGGCCAAAAAAAAATACTCCTCAAATCGTCCTGATAGAAGCCGTCTCGCCTCTTATATGACAGTGACAATAGAACAATGTTCTGAGTCTGTGGAAACAGGCATTGCTGTACAATACGCACAGTCACTGTAATTTCAGGTTCACTAGGCCAGTGAGGGCCCTTTGGCCTAATGGAAGCTGACAATCTAAAACTAACTGAAGAAAGGGGGCAGCATATTGCAACAGCAACTCCAATTATTTTTATGGATCATAAATATTGCTTGTTTAACATGGTGCATGGCTAGGCCTAAGCCTACTTTATGGTACAGCTACCCATTTGGCTCTTTGGCTGTAAGATAGCTGAACTTTGCTGCTGTATAAAGAGGTTTATGATCTGCGCACACCAGTTTGGTGCACATTGCTACCATTATTTGGTTCTTGACGAAAAGGAGCTGCATTGCTTCTGCAGATGGGGCTAAGCCTAATCCTGGATATAATTAGCAAAGAACGATTGTTCAGCTTTAGCTAGGAACAGTCCAGTCGAAAATTAATTAAGAAAGCATACACATTGTGTAACTATTTGTCTGAATCCCACTGTTGCTTGGGATGTACAATGTACTGTATATACAGAAGATAATACAATGCAACTCATTAATGAGATGTCCAAAGAAGATTTTAATCTACAGCCTGTTTTTCCTTAACATAAAGATTACCTGAATATCCATAAAAAAGTACTGGAGATATGCAGTTCATATGATATACTGTACGGTAGTATGTACAGTATAACATATATATGTGTGTGGATGCATCATAGGGGCTCTAGCCAATATGTTTATCTGTACTAGACTAATAGATCTGGCCTTATGAAGTCATATCTTTTTCCGGAACAAATCTAATAGAATCAAAAGCATACTCTTAAAAATGTACTCTGAAGAGCCAGGGTTTGGGAGAGCAGGCTGCATTTGTATCGACTGTATGGGTTTACATACAACTAATATAAGCATGTCAACAGTGCAGATAAATACAGTTCACGATCTAAATGGCACAATGTAGAGTCTTTCTAGCATTCACATCTGTTTGTTTTCCCTGAGCAGAAAAGCAGCATCTGTATAATAACCCTCCTGTTTGAGCTGCGACACCAATATCATTACTGATCTCTTTTCTTATACAGCCCGTAAACTGATACAGCAGACGCACAAATGACTTTTGCATAATTAAAACATTTTTAAAAATTGGACTTTTTTCCCCTGATACATAATGCGCCAACACGCCTCATGAGTTATTGTTTAAATAAAAAAGGCATCGCATCTCATCCGCCGCACATAAATCCCTCTAGCTGCCTCGTTTTTATTTTGTTACAATAATTATCCAATCTACATAAGTGTCATAATCTCGACCGATTTTTCAAGTGGCCGTATTGTAGCAGGATTCCTCATGTATGTCACATCAGATATTCCCTGCCAGTGATTTAAATAAAGAAGAATAGACATGTTAATTGCCTCTTTAAAAGAATTAGCATCATGCCACTGTCAGTGTTCTGAATTCTGTCACTGCATGCAGCACAATCCTGTAATGGGAAATGGCAAGTTAGACACAGAAGAGACTGGTTCTAAGAGCTGAGTTTTTTTTTCTTGGCCTTCTGGAGGACGATATGCTACATATTGTTTCAGTAGCCTTGTCAGGATTTCCTGAGTCTATTCTTTGTCTGAGTGAGAAACAATTTGACTCTGACTGCCCCCCCACACAGCTTTGCAGTCGCTTATATTACATAAAGGCTCAAAAGCTCTTTTTTATACTTAGCATTTTTAGTTTTGTGAAATGAAATAATATTATTGAGGATGATGATACACATAATTTGTTATTGGCAAAAGTGCAATATGTTTTGCATTAAATGTGCCAATATTGTATATATTTTGCATACATAAAAAGTGTAAAAATATACTTTCTTAATTCCTGGGTTACCCTTGTGGTTTACCCCCAACTCAGCTCACAGTTCACAAACCAATAAGGTACTCTTGATGTGCCAAATTACAATTTTTTTCTACAGCTAAAATTGATAAATAACAGATAAATCCGTATCTGCTTCTCACTGTTTATGGACTGAAAATCCACTGCAAAGACTGGATTCCCTAAATTATAATCAAGAGCTTCTGTGCTGGAGCCCCGGAGCACTGTAGAAAAGAGAAACTCAACAGATCCATCATTGATTGATCCTTGGCATTTTGTTTTAACATGGTGGCTGGATAGTTTCTTCCAGATTCCCACAATGTTTTTTTCCCCAAAAAGAAGCACTTCCTGATTTCAGTCCTAAATGCATTCCCTCTTAATTGTCACTGTTGTACTTGGATCACTCTTGCTCCTGAATTAGTCTTTAGGCTTGACTTTGTCAGCCCCTTCATTGACTTCTCTGTTCCACACTAAAGAGCTCCACAGAGCTCTACAGGCAGTAGAAGTATGGCTTGCTTGACCCAGACTAGTTCTTTTCCCCACACTGCCGATGACCACAGGATCTGCTCTGGGCAATATCTCACACTTCCAGAAACTGTGTGCCAGTTCTCACTGGAATTTCAGATTATTTCTTCTTCTTCTTCTTGGTTGTCATCATTGTTGTAATCTGAAGGCATGCTCTCAAAGGAGAATAACTGTAACATATTCAACTCCAAATGTCTGGCAGAGTGGTATAACCCAATGCACAAAAGCAGCCAAGACAAGGGGGGGTCAGAGAGTCTCAGGTCCAGGCAGGGTTCGCTGTCCCAATGTGTCCAAGTCTCTGGTTCCACCACAGGGACATAGAGTAGGAGAGCAGGTGGGCAGGAGGGGAAAGAGAAAAAAGAGACCTGCAGAAAAGAAGTGAAAGGGATGAGTGGAGACAGAAAGAGATGACAGATTGGAGGGATAGACGGCGGAGCTTTGAAGACAAGGAAATCACTGGGTGATGCATAGGAGTTAAAGTAGGAGTCGGTCAAGGTACTTGGTCAAGGTAAGAGATCCTATACTGGCAGTCTTCCCTCTCTGCGGGTGTCTTCTGCAGAACTGGGGGTCTGCGCTAAAGAGGTTAGAAAATTTATCCAGTTTGAAGCTCCTCCTCCAGTTTAAGGAGCTTCAAACTGGACATATTTTCTAACTTCTTTAGCGCAGACCCCCCAGTTCTGCAGAAGACACCCACAGAGAGGGAAGACTGCCAGTATAGTATCTCTGTAAGGCTTCATCAAATCTGTTTCAAATGAGATTTTAAACTTCACTCCAAATGGCAGGATTTCTTGGAAACCTCAGTAGTGATGAAAGAGTATTTACTCTTCTTTCGTCATTAGATTCTTGTCAGTGAAAAGAAAGAGTTTGGGAATTTCAAGCCTCGGACCAGAGCACGCGCTCGTCTTGTTCACTTTCTCATCCATTCGTACAGTTACAACTCCAGGAAATATTCAGTCTGTGGACTAGAAAAAGACTGAAAAGCCTGGTGTACTGACATGCAGGGGGAGAAGTTTAAACTGCCTGTTGTTTAGAGAATGCCCGGAGGTCAAACTGTGCTTCATGAAGAATCCCTTCGACTTAATGTGTTCTGTCAAATGTTTGGCAGCAGTTCTCCGAATGACACTGAGCGCATGAATGAAGTGGGGGGGGAGATAGGCCTTTCGTTCACTTCTTTCATTCTTCTAGCTACCTCAGCCATACTGTACAAAAGGCACATAAATTGCCTTGGATTGTATCTGCCTGAGCATTTTTTTTGTTGACTCAGCAAATGAACTATGGGCCATTTTCTTCCTGTCACTGCTCTAATGATAAGCTTTTTACTTTTAGAGTTCCTGTGGTTACTATAACTGTACTGTATTATTGCCATAATCCTTTTGTTTTATTATCTTTTTTTAAGTTTACAGCACTATTACTTTAAAGCAAATGGTTACAGTACATGACACTGATTTTTCATGCGACACTTCAGAAACGAGGTGATGTTCATCTTTTCAGAAGACAGTAAAACTGTCATCTGTCTGATTTAACCTTATGAAAGCACCTGCCAGTTTGACTCTTCATGCCCTTCTCCATTAAGAGCGTGCAGGTGCCGATTCCACTTGTGTCCTATATTCATCTTTAGAACAAAATTCACTATATGCCATACAGTGTGTTTTCAAATAAGTAAACAGCAAGAATCTCACATTGCTAATCATATTTCAGCTTCAGCTGCACAAAGTGAGAGCTGTGCTTACATTTCTTCCGAGTGTGCACTTGTCATAGCCATCTCCCAGCTCCCACAGCTACGTCAACAGCAAGTGGAGACGTGATGCAGCTCTCACTGATGCCACAGTGAGATCACATGCTTGGCGTGGCACAGGAACATGCGCTGTGATGATACTATTTGATTCAAGCCAAGCTAACCCTGGCAGTGATCACATATTTGTGAGCCATCACTTGGAAAACCACAGGAAAATGAGATACTGTAGCATGGGTCTGAAAGAGGGTTGAAAATCCTTGATCATAATGGATAGATTAATAAGAGGAGCTATAGCACCTAACTACATCTTCTTCTTCTTCTTTTTTTCACAGCCTTAGTCCCAGACTGTCCTGGGGTCAGCTGCTTTGGTTGCTCTTCTCCATTTGTCTCTGTCGAGCACATCTTCCTCACTCACTTCACATACCTCCATATCTTTTCTCACACAATCTATCCATCTCTTTCTAGGCCTGCCTCTTCCTCTGTTACCTTCCACCTCAAATTCCATTACCCTCTTTGTTAGTTCCTCAACGTCCCTCCTCATGATATGTCCATACCACCGTAACCTCGCCTCTCGCATCTTCTCAACCACATCCACCACCCTACATCGTCTACGGATTTCTTCATTTCTGATCTTATCCTTCATTGAAATCTGCAGAATCCATCTCAACATCCTCATTTCAGTTCTTCTCATCAAGTTCTCTTCCCTCTTTCCAACTGCCAAGCATTCAGCTCCATATAGTAGTACAGGTCTAATCACAGTCTTGTACATTTTGCACTTTAACTTTCTGGGAATTTTCCTGTCACAGATTATTCCAGTTATTTCTCTCCACTTGTTCCATCCAGCTTTCACTCTTTGTTTTACTGCCTCCAGTGTTTCTCCTCCCTTTACCAGTTTTGATCCAAGGTATTTAAAGTCATCAACTTGTTTCAGTTTTCCTCCATTTGTCTCCTCAACATTGGTCATAGTATCTCCTCTTCTCTCCATTACCATTATTTCAGATTTTTCTGCATTCATTTTCAGTCCACCCTTTTCCAGACTCCTCTGCCATTTGAACACTTTCTCCTGTAGTTCTACTTCTGAGTCTGCCATCAGTGCCACATCATCAGCAAAGATGAGTTCCCAAGGCACTTCTGTTCTTACCTCCTCTGTCAGTGTGTCAATAATGTTTATGAAAAGGAAAGGACTTAGTGCTGATCCTTGGTGTACTCCAACTGTGATTTCAAACTCTTTTGTCTCTCCCTGTTGTGTTATCATCTTCGTAGTTGCATCTCTGTAGGTTGCTTGAACTAACTTCACCATGCTTTCTGGTACTCCTTTCTTCCTCAAGCACCAATACACCACCTCTCTGGGCACACGGTCATATGCCTTCTCCAAGTCGAAGCACCTAACTACATGATAGATTATAAATATTATAAGTGGTTAGATTTACATCATGTTTTCTTTAAAGTACCACATATCAGTCAGGATGATATATTTGTGCAGATTTCCAAAATAACATGGCAAACATTGTTTAACTGCTGGTTTCATTACTTTGGCTGGTGCCTGTATTTATGGCAGCCAGCTGTTCATGATACAATTGAGTTAAGTGCAGTGGAACATTATAAACTTCACACCTGATCCTCCTTCACTGTCACAGTCTCGTCCTTCAAAAGGTTTACAGGCATACTGTAGATGGAATGCAACAATAATGATGGCACAGCCACAGTTGCAAAGAAGTACAACGGTGATTATTGTGAGGAACTGTGCCCACACCCAACAAAAACCATTGTGAAAAATACAAACTATCCAAAGGGAACAAAAAAAACACAAAACTATAGTACACGAATATATACATTAATTGATTAAGAAAATTTGATTGTTGAAGGCAGCTCCTACTGCACGCTGCTATAACTTCCTCCTATCTTGAGGAGCTCCTTTTCTAGGTTAAACTCCTCCCTCTAGAATATTCCACTATAAAGAAAAAAATAATTCTACAAAATAATAATCAGAATTCTGATATCCACCTTTCTCCAGTAAATACACAATTAGACAATTGACATATTATTGACAAAAATAAAATGTCATTACTCCTTTTACGTACAAAAATATTTAAAGAAAATACTACGCCCTCTTAATGGTATCTTCTTATAACCCTAGAACAGGCACTACTAAGCCAGCCCCTATTGTCCTGCTAAGGTTTGGGTCCTACAGATTGCAGGAGAAACCATTTTGCTGGTAAGAAACATAAACAAGGTGTTTATTTAAAACGTGAGTTAAATACCAATTTAGTTCATTTTGCTTATAAAACAAAGAAAAATGGGTGTTTGGTTTTAGTAATGTTTAATTTTGACCATACGTGAACAACCTTACTTTGCTCTGTTTGTGCACCCACAGAGGAAGCAAAGCTATCCCTGGAATTCCAGACTAGGTAAAGTTTTTTTTTTTTTACGTTTGAAACCAGATTTATTGTCTTTGTTTAGTGAAATGTGTGCGTATGTTTATGTGTGTGTATACAGTATGTGGATACCTCCTGAGTGCCAGGTGATTTGGAAACAAGAATCTCAAGTCACATCCACCCTTGAACCAAGCCAGACCTCTGCAGCAGGAATCCAATGTCCCTCTGAGCCTTGTTATGAGAATACCCATTCTAATGAAGTTTGCTTGAGTGAAATGCCTTGAGAATTCCTGTTCTCACCATAATTTCCCTGCAGGATTGGAGTGTTGAGCCCCATGTTTCTCCACCTTGTTTGAGGAGTTAGGGCCTGAGGGAGCTGGGATACAAGTTGTGCATTCCCTTTGTGTATGTGAGACAGAAAAAAAGGCTCTACAATTTTTTGCAGAGCTGAAATCCAGAAACTTTCAGGGCTGACAAAACCAAAGACAAACCCCACTCAGTGCTGTGTTTTTCTCCAGCTCCAAAGCAACCCTTTTGTTGAGTGATGCTTAGATCCCGAGTGGTAAAGCACACAGTTTTCTGAAGTCTGGATCTAATGGCCTCAGGGATTGCTATGGTCCATTTTCCCAGTGTACAGTGTGCTGATGCCAAATGTACTGCTCCCTGTGTTTTCCTATGCAACACATCATGCTGCCTTCATACATAAAGAAAATCAGGTGTATTAAAATGACTTTTTTTTTCTTTTATACCTTCATGGTAGTCTCTATGTTCATCAAACGTTTCAGGTTCCTCCTCCAAAGCCATGTTCTCTGTGATTAATTCTGTACAAAAATCCATTTATAGTAATATCCATTGATGATCCAAGAGAGCTTTAAAGGAGTTACAGCCTTCACCACTATCTAAAGAAAGAATATTAGGGAGAATAAAGGTGTCAAAGTAAAAACTTTACCCTCGAATAACTTGTTTTAACAGAGCTGTAATACACACACAGCATCCAAAGTTGGCGTCTGAACCATCGGACCAGCCTGTTGAGTAACCTGGTGTTTCGTCCTGGACTTCATCCCTGAATTGTGGTCACACATGTCTTTGATTTGTTATTACCTTTATTATCATGTAATGTACGCAAAGGCACAAAGCATTACCTGGTTTTTATGCAACAGAAGTGGGAGAGAAGCTGGATCAATAATATTGAGCTGTTTACCTGAATTGATAGCAAGGGGAATGGCTGCTTACCACTTCAAACATTATACCAAACTATTAACTGTGTACGTGTTTTTCTTCTTTGTGCTCTTTCAAGATTTACCAGACCCGCTAAGAACTACAGCCACCTTGTGATTCTGTGGAAGGATATTGTCCATATCCCAAGGATACCCACGTATCTCCTGCAAAACCATTCAGCCCTGTCTGCTTCAGGGCATGGTTTTCAATGAACCTCATTCTAGGTCCCACAGCAGTTTATTTGAGTTTTCAGAAGTCTTAAAAATACAGCAGGTTTTTACTTTTTCCATTTTACATCCGCTGGTTCATTGATTTTGCAGCCTTCCCCCTCACCCCACCCCTTTCCCTCCAACTCCCTCTCCTTTTTATGAGAAAAGAAACTGTATCTTTTGCTTTAGTAATTGGTGTTAAGTAATGACTTTTGCAATTTACTGTGGACTTTTCTGCACTTGGCACGTTACTTGAAAGGTATTTTTAATTCCCCTTGATAGCCAAAGCCAAAAGGAGGGGGGCTGTCAGTTAGTCTCTGAAGCCTGCCAAGTGAAGTGATTGACGTTTCGGGCTTCACAATAGAGACCGCGCTTACAGCCGCCCTGTTCTACATTTCTCCTTCTTTTATTCTTGTGGGGGATGGTGTTTGCTTAAAAAATAAAAATCAGCATTCAAAATCGAGCTTGGAACGAGGCCAATTTCTGAGAAATTATCACAATGTCTTGTTAGTGTTGAATCAGGGGAAGTCTCCAGGGACTCACTTAAGCTCCTATTCCACCTGCAGAAATCACCTCGGCGCTTTAAATCCGAGCATCACTCTTCATCCTCAATTCCATTAGAATTCCTGTGACAGACGCTGGGGTTGCTTGTTGAGTTTGTAAATAAGGCCTTACAAATATAGTTCTTTGGCGGTCTCGCTCCTGTCAAAAAATTAAAAGAGGTTTTAGCAGAGCTTTTTTGGAATTAAAAAAGAATGGCTTTCCTTTAGTCCTGAGACACTTCGACCAAGTAACAATCAACCAAAAAGGCAGTGTATTCTAGTTATTGTCATTCACTAAAATCTTTTATGAAAAGAAAGCACTGGGCACTGCCAAGGTTTTTGGAAATCTTGGTAGTTCTTAATACCTGAAATGATGATTCCTTTTAATATCTACTCATTATACGTCTTTCCTTTTAATATCTACTAAATCTCATATACCTCTTTTAAATTATATATGTGGTTATTAGAATAAAGTGCCTAATAAACAAATTGATGAAGATGAATTCTGTGTTAACAGCTTAGCATCCTGTTTAGGGAAAAATGTAGAGCTTCTGAAAAGCTCTGAGCAGTTAAAATGAATCCGTTTTTATTCCTGACTGTGTTTCCTTTACTAAACAAGGCATTTGGAAATACAAAACTGATGAACAATGCTTTGAACATATTGGAATTCAATGTTTTTTTTAAATCAGAATCTCCGATTTCATTATTATACCCACCCAATCTGCAATTGATACAGCAGTGGTGTGTTTCTTTCAGATCTCCACTCGACAGGTACAGTATGAACCCGGCATCCTCACCAGAGCGAGAAAGGTTCCTTTGATCCACCAACATCTGAGCTTCTTGTCTTCCAACACGTTCCCTGCTCTAATGCCCTGTATCTGAGGTTCAACTAGCTGGAGGAGAGTGGTGCCCCTCACTAATAACACTGCATGTCCACAGTGGTCACATTAATCCCACCCTCCCCTCCATGGTCCTCAGCAAACCGTGTGGTGCCGTCAAGGGGATCCTGGTCTTATCTGGCTAAACATGGCCCAGTTTAGAATCTGTGATCACTGGCTTCAACCTGTGCCCAAGTGATTGTTTTAATAGATGAGCCTCTTGTTGGGAACTCCAGTTTTTTTTAAGAGTCCTAGCTGGAGTCCTACTGCGGTATGGGTTGCACGAAGGTACCACAGTGCAGAAGCTTGGGTCCATTTAAAATTCACAAACAAGCAGAGATAGATAAGATAAGATCACTTTATTAGCCATATACAATTTCTTGTATTAGGAATTTGTCTTTTTTCGCATACCCCAGCTTGCTCTCCATAAGACACAGAGACAGGGAGAGAAGCTTGGGGTCAGAGGACAGGGTCAGCCATTGTACAGCGCCCCTGGAGCAGTTGGGGTTAAGGGCCTTGCTCAGGGGCCCAAAGGAGAAGGATTCCTCTGCCGGCTGCGGGATTTGCACCAGCAAGCGTCCTGCCACAGGCACAGATCCTAAGCCACAGAGAGGTATAAAGCTAGTTTCCATCCAGTTCCAATAGCTGCTTGGACAATATGGGGCCGTTGTGGCCTGGAGACTAACCTGGCAGACAATAGTCACACAGGGCCAGACATACATGCGGGACACTTTAGACACGCCAGTTAACTCAGACATCATCCTGCTCCATTGGGCCCCTGAGCAAGGTCCTTAACCCCAACTGCTCCAGGGGTGCTGAACAATGGCTGACCCTGCACTCTTACCCCAAGCTTCTCTCCCTGTCTGTGTGTCTCATGGAGAGCAAGCTGAGGTATGCAAAAAGACAAATTCCTAATGCAAGAAATTGTATATGGCTAATAAAGTGATCTTACCTTATCGTATGTCTCTGGACTGTGGGAGCTTTCTGTGAAATCCCATACAGCCACATAGGGAACATGCAAACTCCTCACAAAAGGTGTCATAGGCTAGGTTTAAATCAATGGTCCAAGAGCTATAAGACAGTAACACTGATAACCATGCCACTGTTCCCCCATAGTACCTTTCCCTTTGTAGGAATCATTTCAGGGACCTATGTTGTGTAATAGGGTGGCACAGTGGTGCAGTGGTTAGCATTGGTGTTTCACAGTGCTGTGGACCTGGGTTCAATTCCAGACCTGTAATGCTATCTGCATGGAGTTTGCATATGCTCTCCATGTTTGCATGAGTTGCTCTAGGTGCTCTGGTGTCCTCCTATAGTCCAAAGACATGTTGGCAGGTTAACTGGTTTCTGTAAAAACTGGCCCTGGTGTGAGTGTTTGTTGTGTGTTTGTCTCTGTGTACCTTGCAACAGACTGGTGCCCCACCCAGGATGTACTCTGCCTTGCGCTTGTTGCATGGAGGGATAGGCTCCAGCTCCCCCATGACCCTGAATTGGATAAAGCAGTTAGAAAATGGACTGATTGATATTGTATAATAAGAAATTATCTCTGTCCTTTATCACTTCTGAATCCTAACATTAAAACAAAGGTTATTTACTGAATCCACCATTAACATCAAACATTTCATTAACCTCTAATTTGTTTACTCAGACAGAGATAAAAAATGAATCTGTTGTTGTAGGTCTACTTGAGTTTTATATTTAATCCTGAAAATGAACATAACCATCCATAGATAAGGCAAGAATTCACAGACCTATTGTTTGTTTTTAATCCAGGCACGCGCAGGAGTACAAAGGCATGTAAAAATGATTTTTTAACAGATCTGAAAACTGTTCAGACCTGGAGCAGTGCTGTGCTGATCAAACCATTCCGCAGGATTGCAGAAGACCCCTCCATCCTGTATGGGAGTTTATTTGGATTCCCAAATATTATCCCTCAGGTTTAACCCATCTCAGCTTTAATTATATGGCGCAGTTGTCAGCGTGATGGTTACATACATTAGTGTGCCACAACATTGACCCCTTGTATTAGAAAGGATGTGACTTTGCATACTAACACAGCCTACATGGGCTTAGATCAATACAGCAGGGTTCTAGTTCTGGTCACTCTGTCTGCAGATTGTTTCTGCTGCCTTGCGTGGAGGGTGACTAGATCTCACCCTGTTTCTCCATGCTGGGATCACAAGCTCTATCGGCATGTGTCAGAGTGTAGAAAGGCTGCAAGCAGGCAAGACTACCTGCACCCTTAGAGGGCTTTAAGGAGTGAAGAGAGTACTATAGTCATTTTCAATTATTACACTCCTACAGTTGCTCTTACTGTGTCCAGTTTTATTTTGGAATCACATGAAGAACTAAAATGAAATGTGTGTGGTCTGACAATAACAGCAATGACATCTCCTATACAGTGCAGGTCATGTGACTGCATTCGTGATCAAGATGTGTTTCACTGTGGGGTTAACCTCGCTGCAGTATCTACGCTAGCAGGATCTTGAGTGGTCCCTGCTAGCTACACGACACACACTATGCCTTCTGAAGGTGCTCTATGTTAGCTCTGTTGTTACATGTATTTTTTTATTGGCACCATCCTAATAAACTGGGTCAGGGGCAGGTATTTACAAGAGAGGTGTAAACTATAGTATTTTGTAGCCTTCAAGATTATAACAATTCTTTTAAAGAAAGTAACCATCCGTTGTGTGCTGGAGAAAGTTTGATTATCTTGAAACAAAACAGTGCTGGTGCCTTCGGACATGGACAAGCCAGTGTCTTAAAGGTGTGCTTCTTTTTTATGCAGATTCTCTGAGCCACGACGCAGGGCGCGACCCTAGGTGAAGTCTTTCAATTCATTGATGTCCTGGCAGAATGTGCAAAGGTTACCATATGCAATTGGTGCTAGATCATGTTAGAAAGCACTGCCCACTATAGGAGCCCAAAAGAACTATCTAACAGCAGCTATATGCTCCATGTTCAAAATCAACAGTCCAAATAAGCACAGGTTGAAGAGATTGCGCGGTCGATAGTGTCAAAAGTGGATGACAGCTCTCAACAAATTAATATTGATTACAACCCTTTACTTTTAAAGTCTCCAGGAGGTCATGGTGTGCTATAGTTTAGTGCTGGAGTGACCACTGTTCATTCACGCTAGTTCTGAGCTCTGAGTTCATCTTGTAGCTCTGCAGTTAAATGTAAAAGACTGATAAATTCATACCTACTTTATAAACCTTTTATAGCATACATGACAGTTGTAAATAATGCGACAATTACCTGAAAGTCTGCTAAAATGCTAATGAAATAATCAGAAAATGCAGCTGGCAGTGCTTTTTAATTAGGACTGAAGCTAATTTACAGCTACTGATACCTGTAAGTTCTGTAAAAAATAACATCTAAAATTGTTTGGCAGAATAACATGTCAAGTTAAACTGATATCCTGAAATTGTGAAGTGCATGATGAAATACACAGATCATATATAATTACAGAGATGCTGGCCAAAGTACAAGATACATTTTGGAACCTCTAGAACTTTATATTTAAGCAAATTTAATATGGTGTAATTCTTGCTTTGTGCTTCCCTAGGTAGAATATTGTGTATGACATTAATATCATTGCACAGTGTGGATTTTACTAAATAAAAGGCAAAATAAAAGCACAATTACATTTAAAGTACAGGCAAAACTGGCTGTACTGTCTGGGCATGGGGTAGCACAATGAGAAATATGAAATGGAGAGGTAAGATAGATCCCCATTTTGAACTTTATGCAAGTGACAGAAGTGATTGGAATGCATTCTGTGTTCAATATATTACATTCAATCTGCCCACCCCCCCCACCCCCCCCGACTCATATCCCAGCAGCGTCACTTAATCTACTGCAATGTTGATAACTCAGGCCTCCATATACACTTAATCCACATATCAGTAGATTTATCCATGTATCCGTATCACTGATTTAAAGTCCACAATCTCAGACAATAGAGCCCTGTCAGAAAGCACCTCTTGCTTGGGGATTTATGCATGGTGATGAGCACATGTCTGGTTTTTTTTTACCATTATCTGGCACGGAATTAGTCTTTTTGGGTCCCCCAGAATCGCCGCTACCTTCATTTTAAGTCCTGACATGACATGTGTAGAAGGGACAATCGCACGGCAACCTGAACTTGAAATGAACCCTCACCAAACATAAATAAAATCTCCCACTGCCCCCCTCTCCCCCCACCCATCCCTTTCTTCACTTGCCTTTCACAGTCTGCTGAGCTAAGGCACTTGCTATGTATATTTTACATTAAACCCTCTGTGCTCCACAATACCCTCCCCCCCCACACACACACATACACACAAACACACACAAGACAAAGAAAAGGTGGTAACCTTGCAATTAGTGTCTATTGACAACACAAAGACCAGCTCCCCCTGTTCACACACAAAATGCTTATTGATAGAACAGTCTCATTCGATTGTATTTACCTGTCTTTCTAGGGGGGGCGCTAATGAGCTACTTTGTGAGGATAGAATGAGAATTGTAGCAGCTAATGGATATTTACAGCTTCTCCTGTGTCTGGAAATGCCAGTACACGTGGATACCTCTGTGCTTTAATTGGTGCCATTCAGCTGAGTCTTTAATTACTGTACATGTGAGCAGGCAGTGAGAAGCTGTGGCTGTGAAGGATGTGTGGCTGTGATGGGCTTGATCTCAAAAAGGAGATAAATAAGTCACCTTTTGGGTGGGGCAATGACCATCAAGTCATCACCTCCCTTTGAACACTCAGGTAGAATTTAGGATGGCAAGCTATAGCTGCTGTGCTTAAAAACGTTTATCTTGATGATGGCTGATGCAATGCACTCTCAATGAAGTTGTTCAGGGAGCCATTTGTCACTAATTGCACAAATTGCAATTCTACTGTATTGCCATCAGGTGCTACAGCTTCATTTAGACCAATATGAGCAATGCAAAAACAATCTATAATCTATAATTGTCAGGTCTACTGGCTTCCTGTCAAAGTCCATGTGGACTTTGAAATCCTCATGCTCACCTATAAGTCACTGAGTGGCTTAGCACCTCAGTACCTCTCTGAACTATAGTTGCCCTACTCCCCACCTTGCATCCTTCTCTCTTCTAATTCTGGTGTCCTAACTGTCCCCCAAGCCCGTCTACATTCCATGTGTGACAGGGCTTTCTCCTGTTATGTCCTCAAGCTCTGGAACTCTTTGCCCAAGGATATCAGAGAGTCTCCTTCTCTAAACTACTTCAAATCCAGACTCAAAACCTTCTTCTTTAGAAGAGCCTTTACTTAACTGGTTCCATTCTTCACCCCTCTGCTCCTACTGTACTTAGCACCACCATCCACGGTCTCCTCTGTGTATTGTAATTGTGTTTTATCTTGTGTATTCTTCTTATTTATTGTTGTTTTCATTTTGTAAAGCGCTTTGAGAAGCCACCTTTAAAGGTGCTATATAAAATAAAGTTTATTATTATTTTTCTAGCTTTAACTTCTAAACAAAAAGTTTAGGTCCATCACAAGCATTATTCTGATTTATATAGTGCTAAGATCATTTAATACAACATGTGATGACTTATTTGGGAAGCCTGTTAAATTTCAAACATCAACCAACTGGCACCACTTTTACTGGAGCATTTGAGGTAATGTTTTTTTTTTCTCAATGATAAACTAGCAGTTTCTGCACTTGGGTATTAGGCAGACAACCCTCAAGTAATGTGTAAAAACTTTAATCACTGCAGGTAGAATCGGAGAAACTATTACAGAAGCCCAGCAATTGTAATCCTTAAAGCCTGTTTAGTGATCATGATGCTTTCATTTTGCAAGGTTTATATCCTTGCTTCTTCTGGCCTTGGAAAAAGTGCTCGATGGCTTTGGTTCTTCATGTTTGTGCATCCTCAGGAAAGCTCATGTTGTGTTTTTTTATTAGATTATGCTGGGGATCTTATCACCAGTGGATTAACTACAGACATACTTCTCTTTCTGTACAGCGACCAGGCACATAATTTTGATTACTTTTTCTGCCCCACTGTTCTCATGGATTCATAATTTTTTACAGTGAAACAAGATGATCAGATCAGTGACTGCTCTTAGGCAAACCAGGTAATGCATTTGAAGAACGTTGTTCTGTGCGCTGTGCCTATGAAAAGTTGTGTGCATTTTAAGGACGACGTCGGGGAGTACAGGACTACAGACAGTAGCTTATAAGCCTGCAGTGAGCCAGCATGCAAAATGCTGTTAAGCCCCTTTTCACAAGAAGAGATAGATTGACAGAGTGATAGCAGGCATGAGCCTACTCAGGGAAGATAAGGTTCAGGCTCTCGAGTGTGCTTATAGCTGTGATTCTGATTATTGGCACTGCGCGGAAAGCTTTTGCCCAACTGGAAAGTTTATCAAAGACAAAAGCCAACAGATTAATTATATCTAACAAAACTTCATAATGGGAAACGCGCAGCTTGCTGCTGCGCTTACACAAGGCAACAACCTTTTCTTTATTCAGCATGCAGATGTTTCCTGGCCTCCTTATCAGTTAACTACTTTGTCTCACACTAACATGTTAATTAAAACCTGCCGTTCGGAATCTCAAGGTACAATTACAGTGTAATCTGAAGCCTCCAGTGCATCATCGAATCTCTATTAAAAGGGTATTCATTGTAATGATGTTGGAACTTAATTAGTTTCATTGCTGGTGTTGTAAAACATACTGATAAATGAGGTAACAGGTCTATGGATCATTATTTTTCAAGAGATGAGCTTGTTAGCTGATTATGAATTGTTAGCAGGGATGTCTACATGTAATATGCTTATCTAATCCTGGAACCAGTTCAAGCATGCAGCACATTTTGCTTCATTTAATAAATTCCAGCAGAGGACTGCCTATTGTGATTTTTATAAAAGAGCCTTTTGTACTTTGAACAGGGTCCGGCTCGCCATCGCACTGATACTTCTGTACGACTACTGCTTTGCATCACAGCTACCAGTCCTTGGGAAACCTTTGAGGGAGGCAAAATAAACAACAGCCCCGACGGCAATGGGCTAAACACATCCGTTGACGCCCCCTTTTACAAAAAAATAAAGGAATCACCAATTATTTTCTGTCGTTCAAATATCCAATTTGCATTCACAGCGTGTTTACGACATGTGTTTATGACTGCAGCCCTCATACTGCGGTGGGAGAATCTCTCCCTGGTGTCACTGCAAGCTTGCAGGCACTCAGGAAGTTGCTGCTGTCACAATTACTGATACTCGCCCTACCCTGGTGGCCATTCAGGAAATCTCAGTCACAGCTGGCTCGAACCAGCGACATATGGACCTCCGGACTCAATCTGTTCTCTGAGAGAGAGCTTTTATTGGTTGAGCCTCTCAGGAGCTCCAATGATATTATTATTACTTTCTATTAATTTATTTGGCGGATTTGACTTTTATTCAAAGTGACTGACATTTGTACCCATTTATACCGCTGAGCAGTATAAGATTTACTGGAGCAATCAGAGTGAAGTACCCTGCTCAAGAGTACAACAGCAGTGTCCCACCTATGACTCGCACCCACAGCCTATTGGCTGTAACCAAAATAATAGAATGATATTCATGGGTGTTCCTCAACAAACCCAAAACACTAGCACAGACATACTGTGTAAAACACAACTGGAGAAAAATGGGGAAAATAAACAGCAAATTGGCTTCATGAAAGCAAGAGTAAGATGAAATGCAAAAGACACAGTATATATGAAAAATACGAAAGATGCATGCAAAGCGTCAATAAAAAGACTTTAAGAGAGTTTTGAGAAGTGAAAGTCACAGAGACTAAAATGGATTTGAGCAGTTAGTTCCACAGAAGTGGTCCTGCATGCAGAAAAGATATAGTATTGTGTGGAGCCTGATTTTTTAACAGAACAGGAAGAACTGAATCAGCAAATATAAGATGAAATTATGGACTATATTCATCCATTAAGGGTTGTTGAATTCTGGACTGAAGCCAGTTTAGTACCCTAGAATGAAAGACATATATCAATATGTCAGCATCAGGTAACTCCGTAATGTTACACAGGCAGACGAACCTCTCCTGAGATTCTTAATGCGATACTCAATCGTCAATGCAGGGCCAAAATCAGGTTTTCTCATTTCTAATTGCACAGTTGGTGAGGTTCTGTTCCATATCTGCAAAGTGCAGAAACTGCAGAAGTAGTGTCTGATTTGGTATGTAAATGAATGGAAGTGTCATCAACATATCAGTGAATTTCAAATCTATGAAAGTAAAGGTCCCAGCAAAGTGCCACATGGAAGACCGTGGGTAAGTGCGACAAGATCAGATTTACAGTTGTGATTTATGAAATGGTGCCTGACAGGCAGATCAATGAAGAGCAGAACCAGTGATTTCTACATCATTTTCAAAGTGATATGGAGGGATGCCATGATTGACAGTATCAAAAACGGGACTCAAACTGAGAAAGAGAGGAACGTTATGTTATTAAGTATCAGAAGCCAAAAGCCAATGATTAACCATAACTTTCTACTTATTTGTCCAGAGCCCTAACCATTATTCCATTTTGTCTCATTTAGCCTTTTTGCTTCTATCAAACTGAAAGCTGATATCAACCAAAGGGACTAGAAATGACCATGTCAAGGTTTTGAAGTTTTAATGTAATTAAAGAAGTAACACGACTTTGGAAACTTGCTTGTCATCAGGTGTGGTGACTAATATGACAAGACATCGTGTGAGAGACCTAAAAGAAAGTAAATTACAAAAAAGAGGATCCTTTTACAAGAAACAATGAAGTTTATTGTGAAAGGCCAGTGGTGCTCATGAAAAAAAGCTGGCAACATGTTATTGGTCATATAATGTTTGCAAGTGTGGAATAGTATGTGAGGGCTCTCGTCTCCAGAGCCAAGGTTATGGGATTCAATTCTGCTTGGGACACTTGAGCAAATCACTCAAATTGCTCCAATAAATACCCTGCTGTGGAAATATGTCTCCGGGTTGTCATTATAAATTAGAATTTGTTCTCAATTAGTTAATAGTGTTTCTAATTACTATTCTCAATGAATTAATTGCTCATATTACTGCAGAAAATAACACATCAATTATTGATGCTGGTAGGCTTTTAGTGATCTTTGCTTTCTGGTGAAATGAGCAAAAACAGTTGAGCAAAGTCATGACTTCACATGAAATTTTACATGATCAAAACTATTTAATAATGCAACATGGGTAATAAATACACTGTAAACTTAAAGAGACTAACTGGCTCAATTAAATCATGTCTGCTTTTTTCAGGTGACATTAAGACCAAAGATGAGTGCAGTCCTATTGAATTACTCGGTAATTGTGATGCATAATTAAGAACTGCACGGAACAGGTATAGTGAATTTGAGGTTATAAATCGTTCAGGTTCAGTTTTTTGAAACCCCAATTAACCTAAATGATTGGTAATCATTCCAGCAGAGCAGAGGGCACTAGCATGCTAATATTTCACATGGTTAATGTGTGAGGGAAGATTCAGTGTACCCTGCTTTTTGTCATGGTCACCAATGAACAGGATTCTAAGTGACAACAATATTCTTTCCAAAAGCCACCAGAATTCCCACCTCTCACCTTACAACTTATAGTTTGTTTTTTATAGTGGTTTTAGGGAGTAGGGGGGGGGGTTCACTATTTAATACAGGTAGAGTATTAGACTGCTCCTGGTGCAGTGGGGCCACTTTGTCTTTAGGTATTCATTTCACCCTAGACTTTTAATGACTTGATCTGAATTAATTTTTTATCTAATTATTCTACCACTATTACCACTATTTCCAGGTCTTTACTGATTCAGGACTTGAAGTTACGTGTTATACCCAGTGGAGTATAGTTCTAAAGATCCAGGAGTTAATATAATTGATTTAGCCCAACAATTTAAGAACCGTCCATTCTGTCTATTCAGATATTTTCTAACTGCTTCATCCAATTCAGGGTTGCAGGGCAGGTGGAACCTATCCCAGCCATGAATAGCCACATGGCAGGGTACACCCCGGGCAACAACTTATCAGAGGGCACACACGGACACAGACACACTCTCACACCAGGGCCAATCTTCCCAGAAGCCAATTAACCTACCAGTATTTCTTTGATTTGTGGGAGCACCTGAAGAAAACCCACACGAACCCTGGGAGAACGTACCATGTACAAATGCCACACAGATAGCAGCCCAGGAGAGCAGAGCCTCTTGACTAGTGCAAGGCCAGTTAAAAGACCAAAGCAAAAGAATATATACAGGTGCCAAAATGCACTATGAGGTTTAATTATATAATAATTCAATAGGGTACCATTTCTGGAAAAGGTATGCTTATAAAAATTCATTTTTAATATGAAAATGGCAGAATAAACATAAAGGAGTCTGTTTAATATACAGTTTTTTTGTCTGATGTAGCCTTAAACATCTTATAGACACTGTTATTTTGCATTGCTAAAATTCATTTTAGCATCCACGGAAAGATTATTATGTGTGTATCTGCATAAAGTTTTGAAGGTGAAGCAATTCTCTGTTTTGGCTTGTGCTGTTTTTTTTATCTCTGTGTGAATTACGCTCTCACTTAAATTAGTTCACTACGAGCCTGTGAAACCCAACGACGAGCACTGCTATTAAATTGTGTCTTACCTCCCTCAGAATTAGGGTTGAAAAGACATTAATGACCGTACAATGTGGAGAAACCAGTCGCTCTGTCGGAGAGGCCCTATTCTGAACTCATGTTTTAGAGAAGTACAAAACAGGAACGATGTTTTGTTTTATGTTAATTGAAGAGGCTTACACAAAACTCTATTGACAGTTAACATGCCCTTCAAGGTGTTCTTCTTGGTTCAGCACTTCTGTCAAGTCGGAGGCAGTCATTTCATTTCACCTTTATTTATATGCTTGACTACTCAGAACATTACCGAGCAGTGTAGGCTTCAGTAATGGGGAGAAGGTCAAGTGTAACACAGTAGACACAACCAGGTGTCTGTTTTGGTTCTTTGAATTAAAAAAAAAAAACGAAGCGCAGAAACACTTTTCATTTCATGCCAGCCTGAAGAGAGGGGAAAAAAAACCTTGATCTAACAAAATGCCAGACTTTTCTCACAAAGACTCCTCATCTCTTCAAAGTTCAAACCATCAGCAGTGTTTCATGCAAATTTAGCACGACGTGAGGCTCACTACATCTTCTCTGATAGAAATATTTTCAAAATCATACTTTTTATATCAGATTTTCTTTGACAATTTAAGATTACTAGACATTTGTATATCAGTCATGACATTGTAAAGGTAAGTGTAGACCAAAGTGTGTACTAAGAGTGTTTCTAAAACCTGCAGGAATCCAACACTGAAACAAACAGGGCTGCCCCTATCTCCAGATGATCCTCTATTGTTTCTATAATGAAGAACCTAATAGAAGTAAAAATTATTCGTCTGGAGTTGGTTCTGCTTTGCTGTTCTTTATACATTATCAATATTCAGTATGAGTCTGGGAAATGTAAAGTGCAGTCTTAAAAAAGGTGTTGATTGATTCAGGTCTGGGTTCTAAAATACTACCAAAACAGACCTTTTCTACCTGACTTTTAAATTGAAATGTACTCTACATTTTCTTTAACTGAACTTTGAAGATATACTATATGTTAGTCTCTTCATTTGCACTTAATTGGCATTATATATCTTGTGATTTTTAATATATAGTACATTTCCGGTGTTCTGTCCTTATTCATCTATTTTCTTTTTATTGAGCTTCCAGAGGACAGCCTGTCCTTTACAAAATGCAAAAGAATGTGGTCCTATGCCCTATTTATAAATTTGCACTAGGGTTCCTAAAGTAACGCCTATATACAGGCCTTTAAGAAGGAGCTGGAGAGAGCTTTGAAAAAAAAAACATGGCTTTGATTCAGCTTTGGAGTTCCTTCCTGCAGGCTTCCTCAGTACTTCACTGCAATTTACTGACAGCCTTCCTCTCCCTTTCTCTCCCACTCGTGCCTTTCTTCTGAGCCACCATGTACAATATTTGCTCTCCCAGATTGCAGAGAGTGTGACTGAAGCCAGTGGGGATTCTCCTGACTGCGGCGCCTCAGAAAGCAGATGAGGTTTGACTGGGAATGGAAATGAGTGAAGGTTCCACTTCCATTTCCCGATCATATTATCCCTTTAGTGGATCAGAGGTTTATCCAAGTTTGCGGCATGAAATTCTGATAAGCGTGGTAGGAGCCACAAACATGAAATGTGGATGAACAAGGATTAAACACGAGAGAACTCCTTCATCTCCTGTTTGTATAGCGCTGTAATCTACAGTAGCTATTCACAGTCTGGCACTCCATGGCTGTCAAGATGCTTTCAGATGTGGTTTACGCTGCATGTGGATTTGTAGAGCAGAGGCACCACACATTCCTCCTCAAGCTACTCTGACTTCATCAACATTGTTTTGTTTGCGTTCTAATGACATGTTTCTGTGGTTTACCACATTCTTATATTCTCCCTCTTCACCCCCCCCCCAGTAATGTAATTACTGTAAAACTGATCATTGTGTGTGTACTGTAAGTGTGTGCGCTTCCTCATTGCTTTTCTCCTCTTCTCTTAAGGCTCTTCTGCATTTGCATGTGCTTTTCATTGCAGTCAATAGTTATTGAGCTATTCAAGAAAGGGAAATGACAATTTGTTCATAACTTTCAAGAGTGATCAATATCACCTGCTAAGTCTAATCCAAGTTCAATTTCAGCCACGGTGCAGAGCCTGTAAATCAAAAGCACTCACTGGTGATATTTTAAGTATATAATTAAACAAAACAAATCCTATAAAAACAAATGCAGAAACATCTGATTTTCTTTATACCATGCTTGTATTTTCAACTGGAAATCCTGTCCTGATAACAGATCCATGTAACCACACAACACTGTTTATTTTTCTAGCTGCAAGAGTAATGCAGTCTCTATTTTGTCCTGGCCCATATTCTTTGAGATCACCGAGGCTTGGTAGTAACTCAATGAGATTATTCTTCGATTTGGCTTGGCTAGCTAAGTAATCTTTTAATGTTTCAAATCACTTAATTTTCTTTACATGCAGCACTCTGTTTTCACAACTTAATTTTTCACTTGAGAATTGATTTTAAAAATGTGTGATGACATCCTACATTTCAGGCTCAATGAACTTTGAACAAAGGCTCAATGCTTTTTCGGGTTTCCCTCAGATCAGTGTTATCAGCTGAATATGGCACTAAGCAGAACATTGCGGGAAACTGCAATAACTGAATTACATTTTATTTAGAAGTTCCTAGAATAAAGCTCCTAACTATGCCGGTTAAACACACATAAACTGTATATAAATGCACATATAAAAGCTACATATGAAGACTTTTTAGGTGCCGTTTTGAGTTCTGAGTGTTTCTTTCATGATAATATCTTCCTAGCCAACTGGAGGAAGAACAAAGACTAAAAACAGGTCCTTTGAGTCAGAGAAAACATTGAAAAAGAGCTTCTTTGAGGTTGGAGGGGGAAAAATATCTTTGTTTACTTTCAAAACCTCCCAGAAATTATCAGGGCATAAAATGATGAACCGTGTTCTTGTGGCCAGTCAGCAGCTGAAGAAACCTCTGACCTCCTGGTTCAAAGAAAAGTTGGCTCCTTATTTATGTGCAAATTTGCTTTTAGCCCCTTCTAGGGTGGGAGGCATGCTGAACCTCTCTATTCTTGGCTTTAGCAGATTATCTCCACTCCCCTTGGTTGCAGAATTAAGCCCAGCTGTCCCGACCCTTTGTCATTGAGACTTCTCATCTCATTCGCATCCCCCCCCCAGTGCTCCCCCCACCACACTCCTGTCCACCCTCCCCAGCAGGCCTGCCATTGTATCGCTCACATCCCTGACAAAAGACACCGGGAGGAGCAAAAGGACCAAGCAACTTACACCTAATCGATGAGAGTGACCCACGTGGGTGATGAAGGCTAATCGATAGACCGGCTTTTTTTTATTTCCTGCTGACTCCAACAAATCTGCCGCGAGTCGTGAATTAGGCAGGAGAAAGGGGTGTGCGGACGCAGCCCCCACGCAGCCCCCTGACCACCTCGCCGCAGGAGGGAGGGCAAAAAGATGGCCAGGCCGCAAGAAAATGGAGAGAGGGCCGGCCAGGGTTACAGCTCGCTCCTTTCCTTTTGTTTTGTTGCAGAGAGAAGACGTTTCTTCCGCGCCAGCCAGATCACCTGCTACACACATTCGATTCGGAGAGAAAGTCCTCAAACTCCAGCACAGCTCGCTCCCTGTGTGTGAATGTGTGTGAATACCGGCATAGCGGGCTCAGGCGGGGCTGTTCAATTGTCCCTGGTTTTGTTCCGCTTCATTGCATAGGGAGACACTGAGCTGTTTTCTTTTGCTCCCCTGTCTGACTTCTGCATGTGCCTTTAACAGCTGTGGGTGCCAGAAATTCACAGAAATGGTCTCATGATGTCCAGAATAAACAGTATTCAAATATGCAGTATTTGTGGCTGTGTGTGTACTGTATGTGTCTAAATATATATATAGCTAGAAAAAGAAGAGAAAATGTTTGCATCAGCTATGATCTGAATGGTTAAAACATTTTGTAAACTGATATTCCACTGCTTAAAAACACAATTCACAGATACACAAATAATATTACTTGAATGCAAATCAAAAAAGCAACAAAAGAGAAACTAATAGAATCTGTTGTGTTTTGAACACCCATCAGTATGTATACAGTATACCAAGAATTATAGGAATGTGAATATTAACAGACAAAAATGTTTTTCTAAACAGACCTAATTCTAATTTCTGAATTTATGAAGTCAAAGTTAGCAACCATTAGCAGCTGACAGTTTAGAACATTATGGCATTCCCACAATTCATTCTGTAGCATCTAGAGGACATTCTCTTTTTTGAACGTCAGTCTGACTACATTTTCTTAAAAATGGGAGAAAAAGAAATGTCAAGATTTCAGAATTCTGTCTTTTAAGACAAACTTTTTAGTAAGTTGCCCTTTCGAAGTAACCCTTAATCACTGTCTCCTGGAGTCTTATTCCCGTACAGAAAGCTGTTCTGTCCTCGGTACTGGAGCACTCCTGTGCCTTGCAGTCTTTCCAACAGGCCGATTAATTATTTATGTTAATTGAACCCTTTAATTGAGCTGTGGCTTGATTAGACCACTCTTAACTGTTTTCAGTGCAAGAGTTCAATGGCAATAGAAATGAACACAGTGCTGGATTCCGCTCGTCTTGCTATGTTGGTTTAAATGCCTGTGTGTCTAGAATACAAGCAGAAACGGATTCCCACCTGATACAGCGCCTGTCCTACCTTGTGTGTGCTGCACTTGTTAGTAACTGATCCCGTAGGATGGACAGCATATTGAGGGAAGGTGGAGGTGAGATCTGTAGTAATTATCTTTACAACAAGAAGCGAAGACCTGTGCTGGAGTATGGAAGCAAGGACTGAACGCAATAGAGTTTGATGTTTAGGTGAGAGTTCTATTGCTGGTTCTGTTAGGCGACGTCGTCAAGAGGGAGATTGGAACATGAGACTGGGGGGGCTCACCCTCCCCCCCCCCCCCCCCCAAAGCGGGGCTTATTTATTTATTTTGCTCCTCTCCCGGCCCCTCCCCCCACCCTCCGTCCCCGAGCCCCGCAGGCGCTGCGTCTCGACCTTGTTTGTCAAGGCTGCTCTCTGATCATCCAGCCGATGGGTGCCCTCAGTGAATGGCACAGCGTCTCCCATTTTTCCCACTTGAGCACTGCGACCCAAGGCTGGCCGACGGACCCAGCACCACCCCACCCCCACTGCCCCTTCCAAAGGTCTCCATCCTATTTCCCTCTGTGCTTCCGAACGAGGCCTTCTCTTAGGCTTCTTTTTACTTTAATGTGTGCTAAGACGGTGAGAAAAAAGCCTTATCTTGTGCGTTCATACATTATTGTATGATTATTGGAGAATTATATACTGTTTACATATCCATCATTAAGGTGACGCTGACATAACACCAGAACAGCAAACTCTAAAAGAGTTGCTGCACAAATGTAGAGATTTATATTTACCCGATGCACAGCTAGGAGTTTTGTGTTCTGAATGGTACTTGTATGTCAGTTTTTCTTATAAAGTTGCACTACATACAAAAAGTGTGTTTCTTAAAAACAAATTATATCCAAGAAACTATGAAGCACTAGAAAATGCATTTGGGAGTGTCTATCCAGATTTCAAATGCTTTGTTTTGATTCATTTATTGAAAGAAACAAATTCTTGGTTTCTCTGCATTGCCCACCAAGGACCCAGGTAAGATACTGTATCTAACCAGAGTAATTATGCACTGTGTACATTGTCCCAATTAGTTGTAACAATCGGCTGATTGCTTTCATTTCTGAGGGCAGGATCCCTTGTTAAACTGTGAGACTTTATTACTTCATTACTCAGGGCTGATGCTTGTTTTCATGTAAATTTAGTGGGTGTTAAATACAAGCAAATAAAATGGCAATTAACCCTGTAAATAGTTATAAATGATGGCCCAATTGGTGGGGCTATTGATGAGCCCTCTGTCAACAACGTTAGACCTGAACAATAAAAAAGAGTAAACCATGACAATTGTTTGCTATTTCTCAGGCAATACAATTGTTTTTGCTTCTATTAACCTCTGACCCCACACGTAACCAGCGCAAACTGTAGCTCAGACCTTCCCAGAGAACAAAGCTTGGACAAAGTTGAACCCCTGCCCATAGAGAGAGGAAATGGCTGGCGCTGCCATGGTAATGTGATCTTGTACTGTCTGCCCGAAACAAAGGACAGCTTTTGTCCTTTTTTTCTACCCCTGGGAGTGTATAAAGTCCCCCGCTGTTCGGCCACAGAGGAAGTGAAAGCTGTACGCTGAGACAGGACAGAGTAGGGCCAGAAGGTGCCCCCTTCACTGTGTGAGAGCGACAGCGAAGGGGGAGGCACTTAGCTCGCAGCTCCACATTGTAAAAGGTGTCTTTAACAGGAGGAAAATAAATAGCGGGCAAAGCCTGGTGAAGGGGAAACAAGAAACACTAGAGATAAGCGTAAGGCTGTCTGAAAACCAGGCCTCATACAGGATTTTTGATGCCGCAGATAAGATGGGCTGGTAGCTTCAAGGCATAATTGAGAATTTACTCCCTCTTTTTGTCATACAAAGAAAGTATTGTCAGAGCAATAAATTTGATTGCTTGTCTGGGGGCTCGACTCAAAATCACCCCAATTTCAGGATGTTCTGCCACCACGATTCTAAAAAGAGCTGCTGTTGCTTAAGATCGCGTAGTTCTTCGAGGAACAGCTAATGTGCACTAACTGAAATCTGCAACTGAATAAGTTTCAGTCAGCCAATTCAAGAAATCGCCCAGCTGTATTTTAAAGACGGCAAGTGTTTCTGCAATTCGTTTTGTTTTGTGCCAGCCGTTATTCCAGGAAACTGAAAGTTTGAGTTAAATCTTGGAATCATAGCGTCTCAAATAAATCTCAGAATCTAACCAAGGATCAGCCTTCTCAGTTCTGGGATGGGAACGGTCCAAGTAAAAATACAGGCTGCTTCTGTTTGTGGATCAGTAGGTGGCACTATTACATCTGAACCAGGATTTAATATCCATTACCCTAGTATTGTGAATGCGTGTACAGTGCAAAGATCCCATTGCACTGGTCATAAGAAAATGAATGCTACCCTGCATGTATCCTGGTTTACACTCTGGGTCTGCACAATCTGGCCTGTTGAAATTTCATCTTGATTCAACTGCTGAAGTAGTTTTGCACTTCACCATCTGGTTCACAGTGTTGTGAGGCTACTGGCACATAATGGCTACCATGAATCACTCTGATGTGTGTTGAAGTTCTATGCTAATATTTCTGCCTCTAGCACTTGGGCTACATACAGTTAGTATATTGCCATGACCAGTTTCCTCCCACAGTCCAAAGACAGACTGGTAGGATAATGTCTGTGTGCTACCCACCTGAACTAATGTCTGTGTGTGACTGGTGTCCCATCCAGGGTGTACCTAGCCTTGCACCCATTGTTTGCCAGAATAGGCTCCATCTCTCCAGTGACCATGATCTGGGAAAGTGGTTAGAAAATGGATGGATGGAAGTTCTATGCTAATGCAAAGAATTATCACATATACAAGAGTAAAGAGAAAGAGTTAAACGAAAGGTGATTTTGAACTGGGGGTTTATGGTGGGTAATATCAGAAGATGTACAGTATCTGAGATATTCATTAATATTAGTCAAAGCATGTTCTTAGAAATTCATGGACACCGATATTTAATGTTACCACTTCCGTTGTGAAAACACTTTCTACAGGTATGGTTTAAAACCTGCAGAAAAGCATCAGTGTATTCTAAAGCTAAAACAAAGTGAAAGGTGCCCTCTTTGACCCTCTGGTCAAATCAGTAATCACAGCCAGACTGAGAATTTTGTTCTAGGATGAATGCTTTCTCCTAAAAGTCTGCTAAAAAGTATTTCTTGGGAATGTGATTGTCCAAGTGGCTAACAATATGAGTTGTTTTTTTCTGCAAGACTGACATCAAACTTCAACAATCAGGATGATAATACCCAACCCGTGAATGAATATCACATTCTCACATCTCTGGTAATGTCAAAGTACTAAGACTAAATTTAGAAATTACTTTATAGAGGTGTTCTAATGATGTGATTATTAGATACAGGGCAGTATTTGGGAGAATGTAGACAGTTTTACTAATAATATGCTATACTTCAGGTTTAACTGGTGCACTATGTAGTCAATTGATGGGTCAAGAGCTCAGTGTGTACTATTTGTATTATTTTACACTTTACATGTAAATTCCAGATATATTTTCAGTATGTTCACAATGTACTTGGTTACCATTCTGTACATTTCAAATATACTTCTGAAGTATATACATATACAATACTTATAGAAAAATAAACCAGGCCAATTTACGATCAACATACTCAAAATAAGAATTTAGGAATGGAAAGTATATTTTCACCATATCAAATTCTTAAGATTTTACTTCTTCTTACACATTTGTTCATAACAAATGCAACAATATATATATATATTATTATTATTATCAGGTGGCACTGAGGTTAGCATTGCAGCCTCTTTGGTTAGCACTGCTTCTATGGAATTTGTATGTTTTCCCGTGTTTACGTGGGTTTACTCCAGGTGCTCCAATTTCCTCCCCAAGTCCAAAGACATATTGGAAGGTTAATTGGCTTCTAGGAAAACACATGCCCTGGTGTGAGTGTGTGTGTGTGTGTTTGTGTCTATGTGTGCCCTGTGGTGGACTGGTGTCCCATCCAGAGTGTATCCTGCCTTGCATCGGTTGCTTTCTGGGTTAGGGTTCGTCTCCCCTGAGACCCTGTGTTGGTTAAAATGGTGAGAAAATGGATGACTGTATTATTTGGTGACACCATAATCCAGGACACAGTTTTAAGGCCCCCTTGAACTGCATTAAACTGAATTAAACTAACATGGAATCAGTTTCAAAACTTTACTGATCTAAAGGACAGTAACTCCAAAAATTACCATAAGGCAGTATGTCAGTACAATAATGTTCTGTGAAATAAAAAAAATAACTGTAGAGTATATCTTAATTTTATTTTAAAGATTTGATCTTAAAATTTACATGTGTGGTATCCTAGCTATTTTTATTGCTCTCTGCTTTTTTTTTCTATCCACATTTTATATCTTTACTACTTTACTACTGCCCTTATGTGACCAGCAGCATGCAGACTTTAAACTGTTGGCTTTTAAAGCTTGAACTCCCAAGGGGCAAACAGGAACATTAGCTTGCCTTATAACAGTTGTGTGGTCCTCATTGACAATCTTGCCAACTGAATGTCAAGGATGAACTGAATGTCATCACTTGAAAACCGTGGTCAATGTCAGCCTACACTGGAGAAATCTGGACAAAAGGACTTAAACTGCTGATGTATGGACTACAGGACTCGAATTGGTCATGTTTAGACCCAGGGCTCAACTTGTGGTCCTACTGTAACTTGGAAATACCACTTGGTAGACTCCTGTTCATTTGCTTTTAATTACTACTTTTCATGTCAATTTAAACTGATTCCAGTGATCAATAACCGTCACTCAAGTTGACAAGCAGTGGGAAATAATAAGCCTTTCTAGTTATTTAATGAGGAAAGCCTATCTAAACAACAATATAATATTAACTAAGAGTGGTCTTTATTTTTTTTGCAAGCATAATATTGGACGTAGCAAATAAAGACACTATTTTGTAACTTTCCAGTCGTCTGTTGTGTTGTCAAGCTGATCCACATTATGTTTCAATTTTCATTTGGTGTTAGTAGGGCCGGTGTGTAGTTTTACACGACAAACCTGATGCTGCAACACAAAAAAATTGAGAGACACAGACGCAGCCAGAAAGACAGACAGAGATTGTCAAACGACCACAAATGAGACTTCACTTCTTTTTTTTTGCTACAGCTTACATTGGTGGGACACAATACCTATTTTGAAGCAGATTTGCTCATTTAGGACAGAATGAATAAAATAATGCTGTCAGCTGCATGTTGGGTATGGTCCTCAGAGTCTGGCAGCTTAACACAGTGTTAAATTACGCGGCAGGAAGTAGTGGAACCCTGTCAAGAAGGAGTTTCTGTTCTGTGAGAAAAGAGCCCAACATGGTACAAACAACTAGCCTCTGGTGCCGGCTGTCAGGCCTCATGACTACAATACAGCCAGGGCTTACAGATGTACACTAAGTAGGGAATTAGGACTCACAAAGAGCTAACACAGGCAAGCTCTGAGTGCAAATTTATATCTTGGAACATGTCACTCATGGACTGCTTCAGCTTTTCTCTGAGGGACAATAGCCCAGAGTCACCAAAAATAAAAAATAAAAAAAAATTCCTTTTGTAAATCATTTGGGAGTTTCACTTCCTTCAAGTTTGCTCTTACAAAATAAATAGGCAACTTCGGCATTCATGAAATTCGTACAAATAGGCACAAGAAAATCTCTGCTTTTGAACATGCAGTATTTATTGTGAAACAACTTTTTTTAAAGATGCATGCAGTTACTGATAATATTACGGAACATTTTTGTCTTACACTTTGTGAAATTAAATTAGGAAGAATGGCCATGTGATTGAAATTCTTCATATCTTGTTTGATGGTTATTACTCTATGTTATTGTGTGCATTTAGCACATTTAGTAATACTCCAGGGCTTATGAATCACATTCATGGATGGTTAATTACTTTAAATCAATCAGATGTGTATTAATAGTGTATTAATTGCTACTTACTAGTGTCCTTTAGTCCTGCCTAATTGCCTTATTTTACAGACTGCTCACAAGCATAAACATGATGTTAATTAGAAGACACCATCTCATCTCCATCTCACCATACTGCACTTTACCAATTATTGTTTAGGGACAATGTTCTTTTCATGGAATTTCTCTAAAAGAAACTTGAAACCACTTTGTTGTTGTTGTTTTTTTACTTCATCTTCGGCTCCCTCACACTTCTCTGGCCTTTTAAATTTTAATCATTTCAAAATCAGAATCTTTAAAGTGGTGAATTTAAAAGCTCAACTGTGTACTAATGGAATAAACCAACAGAAAGCCATAGAATGTGTCTGGTTTCACATACTATTGACATAGCTTAAAGATCTGTTGCTATTTGAGAAAGAGTCCTTGTCCACGTGCCGTTTTATTGTCGTGTCTCCCTGAAATCTACTTTTTATTTTCAGGAATTGGAACTTTGGGAAATTTCACAAAAGTTCTGTGGATTTCACAATTTGAACCTGTTTATAGTATCTAACTATTCCATTTTAATGTTCTGATACTAAGATAACTACTATATAAAGTTAATAAGCAGTATATAATTAGATTTTGTGATATATAGACATTTAGCACTAGAAATAAGATATTAAACAACAAACACGTGAGTCATTTTCAATCCAGAAGGTTAGAATCAGTGCTCTTCCCCATCAGATGGGCTACGTTGTTCTCGTAGCACAGACTAAAAAGCCAATATTCTGTACAGTGGCATCATTAAGGTCCTGGAACCTTGGACTGACTAAAAGGAAGAAAATGAGCTGATGAACAGTTTGGTGCTAACGTAAGGGCCACACAACAGTAAGTGTGTGAATTGTAGTTTCTTCACACCACAAGACTCGTATATTGTGACAGAAAGTCATGGCACTTTACATCCGGAGATAGTAATTTATTCTGATTGGATCGAGGCGCTCGGGGGCATGATTCTAAGCTGTCCAAAACTGTAAATCTCTCAGGCACAAGAATGTGTTCTCTTGGTCCAGTAAGCAGTAGGGATTGCGGTGAGGTCACGGGCTATTGGATAAAATCTGCAGACTCTTTTTCTCATTTTACAGAGACCCCCCCTCCTTTCCTGCCCCACCCCCACTCCCCTTTCATACACACCTACACACACACGGACGCATGTTTGCGTCCCTCTCTTCGTGGGCCCTTGTCTCTCATTCCTTTTTTGTTCACTATTGAACAGATTTACGGCACCAAACGAAAATCCGCATGAGGTGAAAATTAATCCAAAGCAAACACTTTGTTTTTTTATTTTTCTTTGAAAACAATCTACTCTGCTGCTGGGGATTTGTCTTTTATCAGAATTTCCTGTCCGTGTGGGGACATCTTCTTAGATTTTGTGCCCATGGTGTTAGTAATGCAGGCCCACACCTAATCAGTAAGTAAAGTACCATTACAGTAGGTACACTGCTATTGGTTTTAGCCATTGTAAGGTACCTATAAGGTATGTGGTACTGTCCTTAATTTCATCTCACAAGCCTGCAAAAAGCCACTATGCATGACCTGCACTTTCGAGGTTAATTCCCAAGATAAAGTTTTTATTCAAGCCATTTTGTTCCTGTAAATGCCCTGACTTTATAAGGCCGTATCTTCAAAAGTAATAAAGATTATAAATGACTTCTTTAAAGCTCTGTTTTCTTTATTAGTAAAATTAGTAAGTTACTTTAATAACTTTATTAAGGTTACTTTATTAAAGTAAAAAGCCTTGAAGAGCCTAGTTCTGGATCACAAGGTCACTTAAAGCTTTCACCTCTATATGAAAGCTTTCAGAAACTTGAGCAGATTTACTCCTCTTTCAGAAATGTAAAACACCTTGCTGCAATTAACTTTGTGAACAGCTGAAATAAAAATGCAATAAAAACGGAATGAACTGCTTATACACTAGGCATAGACAGAGGCAGCTGTACTAGAACTGCTTATCCAATATTTTCAAAACAATGTTTGATATATGTTAAAAACATCTTATCCCACTTTTTCCATAACTGTCCTTATTTTAGCATGTTAGTGTGTCCACATATTTTCTTCGGAAAAACATCTTTACCCAGGTTTTGAAACACTGTACTGTTGTTTTCCTGCATTTGTAAATCTTGGGGCATCTGTGCAGGGTTGAAGGCCAATTCCCAGGTGTACCTTAACTGGTGATTTCCAGCTGGCAGTTTTATTTAAAGGTTTTCTAGATCATTTCCAGTTCCTGTCAATTATCATGTGATGTCAGATATCAGATAATCTAAGAAATGCAGCAATATTCATGTCTTGCAGTGTCACATTAGATCTATGAGCTCTGTCGGTCACTGAAGTTTCTGACCCAATGCTTTCCTGCTCAATCCATCCAGCCATTTCCTAGCTGCTGTCTCCTGTAAATGAGTGCAAGGCAGGGTACACCTGGAATGGGATGCCAGTCTACTGTATTGCAAGCCACACACAGGCACAAATACATGCACTCACACCAGGGCCAAATTCCCCAGAAGACAATTAAACTACCAGCATGTTTTTGGACAGTGGGATATAACCTGACAATTGTTTGTGAAAGGGCTATAATAAGTCAGCAATAATTTACTTTCCTTGTGTAGCCTAAAAGATTGCCATACCACAGTTCCAATCCAATGGGTCTTTGAGTGTACTCTTGTGTGAAAACATGTTCTGCATTAGCAGTTCCAAATAAATAAACCTATCTATTGATTAAACTTTGGGTTTGAAATTGATTATACCTCAGTTCAATTTAATAATTAAGTTGCCGGTAGCTTTGAAAAGCAGACTGCTGGAGTGGATCAGAGGATTGCCTTATTAAGAAGTCCTGTTTCTACACCGTCATGTGTTTTATCAGTGTATTTGATCTGGCAAGAAGTGCTCTCTAAGAATCTTACCTTTTACTCTGATGTCTTTCTTTTCCACAATATCACCTGATAGTACTCCTTCTGGAAGTGCAGGATTTAACCCTAGATGTAAGAATATGGATTTGTGTTTTTTGTCTAGAATTAGAGCAGTTCAATTCATCCAAAATTGCCATCAATTTATCTCTTGCAATTTTTAAGAGAGAGGGGCAAGCTGAATTTTCCATCAAATGAGAACAAGAGAATACAAGGATGGAGCATTCAGAATTAAAACACTTTCTGTTCCTGTATTAGATCATTAGATCACCACAATGATGCCCTTAAAGAAACCAACCTCCATTCATAAATAGGAGGTATTTCTCTGCCACACCCCTCATCTCAGTACCTTCTGCAGACTAACTGCAGTATGTTAGCATCATTTTCACAAATAGTAGTTTACACATACAATATCTTAGAGGAAGATGATGGTGATTATTCTTCTTTATTCATGTCTGATGTCTTGACCCAAGGCAACTCACAATGAATTCAATGACAGCAGACAATAATGTATGGCTTGGATATAGCAGAACATTCCTGACTTACCTGTTTAGTATAAATGCAGAACAGAAATCCTGTTTAGAACAGGGAAGAAAGAGGGGAGATATTGACAGGATAAAACACAAACTCCATGCAATAACTTTGCCACTGAAGCACAAATCTGTCAGCAGGTACAGATGAGGAATTCATGCTAAATTAGGGTGCGGCGCTGTCATACAATTGGAATGAACCAGGAACCATCTCTGCAACCAAAGTATTTAAGTGTGATTGCTGCTGGTAATTTTCCGAAAAGGAGTAGTGTGACCAAAAGGTTTGGAAAAGCACATGTTTGGTAAAATGGTTTCACTGTGTAACAAACAGTTTTATTTTGATGTAGGCTGTGCCTTTGCATCTGTGCTGACTTGTATTTATGTGCTGACGACAGCAGACATACTGTGCGGATCACCCTCTTCACTTCCTCTGCCATTAGGCTTTGAATTAGTATGAAGCTGCAATTACCCTGTAGCCAAGGCAGATGATTATACTGCCAGGTCACTGTTAGATCACCAGAATCTGTGTGCTTCTGACCTAGTAATAGATGAAGTAATAAAGACTGGAACAGTGAGTGAGGAAGTACAGTACTGCTGGACATTGTACCTCTCACTCCTGTCATTTCTTATTGAAAAATGCAGAGTTAGGCTTTCTCCTCTCTTTATTCCTTTCCTGACTATACATGGGCATGTGGCATATTGGCCCTTCAGCAGATTATCTCAGGGCCTGCAATAACAGCCAAATTATACTGTGGTTAATTTAGCTAATATATGAAATCTCCTTCAGGGTGTTGAGAAAAAGTGCGGCAGATTATCCCCTAATTAGCACTGATATATCCCCTCTGAACAATGTCCTATTTCATCACACAATTCCAATGTCTTAATGTTAGGTGATAACTACCTCCTCAACATATGTCATGGCTCGTTAAGGGACTTTTCTTGGGATAATGTCTCTGGCTTAATGACTTGTAAAAGATGGTTAACACTCACAATTTAGCTTTTTTATCCTAGGAAACATATGATCAAAGTTTGCCAGGGGAGAGCATATGAAATTCAAAAGGATTTTTTTTCTTGTAATATACAACCTTTTATTTAAAGACTTCTGCAACCAAAGTTCTTGTTCCACAAAGCATTAAAATCCCGTTTCTCCAAGACTGCTTTATACATATTTTATGTTCTCTCTTATCACATCTTTGAGGTTTTGCACCTACTCATCAGTGTCTGACTCACATTGTTAATGGACTTTATGCTGAATTAACTCAAGGAAGGGTGTAACCTCATTCTAGGAATTCTGTAGTCATTGTCATTCTTTGATTTTCTTTTGCTGTGTGATCAGTCACTTCAATCCAAAAAATGCAAATGGTCACTGACTTATATTTTATCCTTCTATCCATTTTTTACCTGCTTCTTCCAATTTCGGTCATGGAGGACTCTATCCCAGTAAGCAATGGGTGCAAGGCAGTGTACACCCCAGACAGAACACCAGTCCATCGTAGGGCAGGCTCACAGACAAACACACACACTTACACCAGGGCCATTTTCCCAGAGGCTAATTCACTTACCAGTATGTTTTTGGACCTTGGGAGGAAACCAGAGCACCTGAGGAAACCTATATGCAGATAGCACCCCAGAAACTGAACTCAAGGCCCCAGTGGTGTAAGGCAGCAATACTAACCATTGCACAGCTTAGAAAATTAAATTGAACATCACCCATTATGATATTACAGAAGATTGATAGATTCACCCGTGTTCTTCTGTACTACTAGTTCAAAACATACAAAACCAGGTCATAAACAATTGCACAGACAGCATGTTAAAATATAGCCAGGAACTGAAGAGAAGTACTATATCACTCACAATCATACAATTGCACCTGCCACTATTGTAAACACTATAGGTCTGCACTTATGCTGCCTAGACTCCTGTAGTCTCGAAGAGAAGGTGTCTCCCTTGATCAAAGCACAGCAAGAATATGAATGTCTTGTCTTAAACAGGCTGCCTACACAGGTCTCGAAGAGAAGGTGTCTCCCTTGATCAAAGCACAGCAAGAATACGAATGTCTTGTCTTAAACAGGCTGCCTACACAGGTGACTACAGGTGAGCCATACCTGGAAGCACAGAAACCTATGATGAGAGGGAATGGTTCATTCACTGATTCATTCAGATCAGTGCCTGTAATCAATCAATTAACCAAACTATCTTTTTTTTTATTAAGCACTTTCAAGTAAAACAACCTTAAAATATGCAGCTAGTACACACCTTCATCAAAAGGCAAAGTTGGGAATCTAATCTAGTACTGCAACCCTATGAATTTTTAGCAGAGTGGCAACATTTATGGAGATACTGTATGGTATCAGTCCTCCTCTTGGCATGGATGACTCAGTGTGAAAAGAGTCCTGACAGGAGCACAGCAACTTTGGACACCTCTTTGGCCCTAAAGTGAAAGGGCAAAAATGACACCAGGCCCAACACAGGACAGAGACTCCCCACACTACAGGATTACTTTTTTGACGTCCTGTGGTACCAGCTGAGAACTCGACCTGCTCCAAGACAGAATGATCTCCCAACTAATGCAGACCACAGGCCAGTGCAGCAATTCCTCCTGACAGCTATAGTACATCTTGGACAGAAAATGGATATGCAGCCCTAAAGTTGAGTCAGAGCATCTAGCAGGACCGGTTGTGCTCGCTGCTCATTAGTGGAGACCGTAAACTGCTAGCCCACAGCAGGCACATTCCAGAAAACTCCTAGGAGGAATATGTAAATAGGTAATTAGGATGGTGGATTCCAGCACTTGCAGGTGTTACTTCTGATTTATCGGTTAGTAATGCTTGCTGTTGCATTTCTAATAGCTGGGTCCTGTTTGTTTTGGCACACTGTGTTATTTTGCAGGATCTTCCTGGTTCTTCACATTTGTAAGGGGATCACCCTGGCTGAACACACAGTTCTGATCTGGGGAGGTAGGGAGGGTCAGGTGGGCTGATGGGGGCTGGAATGAGTGGGCTTTAGCAGTAACATGCTAAGTCCCCTGACAGTGCCAACAGCTTTAACAGGATAAATTACAATGGGACTCATTGCTTCCCTGCTAGGCAAAACTCCTAGCGCAATAGAATTGTTCAAAAATGACAAAGGACAACTTGTGTAAGCACACGGGAGTTGACAAATACAATTATTTCATAGAGCAGCCATAAGACCTTTAAGAGACATGGTGAATGTAATCCTAGAAATGACCAAGAGATACAATAGTTTGGCATTATACCAGTCCTCAACAAAGGTGTTTCACTTCTTAGGTTAGCAGCCTCTGTACTAAAGGCCCCAGAAGTTAAACTGAATGATCTTTGCACCTTCTGCTTTTTTATGTCCATTTCCCAAAGAGGGGAATAACGCAGCCCAAGCCTGAATGAAATGGCTTGTGCCAGCTCGCTGAAAAAATGTCAATGCTGATGCAGAACAACAGGAGAACTCTTGTGTTTTGTACCGCTTCTACAGTCACAACATAAGCAGCAAAGCTGTCGGGTGAATAGTGCTGTTGGCTCATGGAGCTTTAGTGCTACGTTCAATTCAGACCTTCAGTGCCTTCTATGTGGAGTCTGCATGGTCCTCTGAACATATTGTTGCTTACCCAAGCAAGCAAACAACCCAAAAAAAGTGAACCGTAAGAGTGCAATTATTTAATCTTAATCCAGTTGATGCGTTTCATTGTGCCGCATTCACAGTAATGCTTTTAGGTTGCTTTAATTTGTACTGAATGATGACTTATAGAGACCCGGCGCAGCGAACAGATCAAACGGATGATAAAATTCCGGTAAGAGGAGTTAAAAGTATGTGCAGCGATTGGAAAAACAGGCGCGTCGCATGCCGGCCTTTAAACAGAGTGGCAGGCACGCACGGTGCAGCGCTTTTGGAGCCCGGCGTCCGGCAACTTAAAAGAATTTTCAGAATACACACGATAAATAATTTATCGGGCTACATTATTACTAATGACCCATAACGACGGTACACAAAGGTGAAGTGAAACAGTTTCAAGCTGTATATATCTAGAGAATGAGATGTATTGCATTAACATGTATAAATATAGAAGAGCGCAGCTTGGAAGCCTCTATTGTTTTAAGGAAGGTTTTCAATTCAGAAACTCTTGACGTCCTTGTGCAATTCCGAATCGCATCAACAAGTCTGAGGGAGCAAACATTAAAGGGAATTCAGTAATAATAGTGATAAGTATGATTTTCTTGAGCAGAATTTTAAAAACAGCACACCTGAAGAAGGCTCCACAGCCGAAAGGTTGTTTTTCAGCATGGAATAAAGCTATTACTTGTTCTTTTGCATACTCTTAACTACGCCTACTTAAGATAAATGAAATGCATTATAAATCGTATCTCATCTTAATGATACCAAAATAGAAAGGGTTTTTTTATTGCAAATGTTTATTTCTTGATATTTAGAGTCTTTTACAATGTTGCATCACTTGACTCATAAACCTCATGTTTTAAAAAATAGCCAGTGCATAATAGATTTATATAATTTAACCAGTTTGAAAATTCCACACAATATTTAAAATTGTTGTGTTGTGCTAGAAATTAAATCAGGAGTTAGAAAAAACGGCGTGAGGAAAAATTACAAAGCTGGTAGAACTTGTTTTACTAAATTTAATAATTAATATGGACGATAAAAGCCATATTATTATTATTATTATTATTATTATTATTATTATTATTATTATTATTATAAAAGCCCTAAAATACCTTTATAATTAAATTACAGCGGGGGGATTAAAAAATATTTATAGACTAGGAAACAAAGGTTGAACTGGGCATTAAGAGCATTTTTCTTTTTTCATATAAAAAAGCAAACATCATTATTTTTTTTATTCTTGCTTGCACGCACGGTACATTTCAACCAGCCATCATCTTTGATTGAAAGCTAATGAAAAAGCTGTCCCGCGTCAGTTTATTCCTTGTATCCATTAAGAATAATTAGGGCTGAACAATTTTGATGCCTGTAACCTCCGCAAGTGTTGCTAATGGCATTATAAATTGCTCCTTGTCCTAAGACTGCGTGGCTGACGCTTAATTCAAAAGCACTCTGTCAACAGGGGCTGATTTGTGTGGTTAATGAGTGCGTTTAAAACAACAGCCGCGACTCATGCATCCTAATGTCGATAAGAGAACTTGGTTCGATAAAGAGGCTTGTCCTTAATAATTAGCGGCGACAAATGCTTGGAATTAGGGCGATCGCCTCAGAAATGGTTCGGCTTTAAACACCTTTATAGAAACGCCGTCTTTTGCAAAGCTTACCCGGAACAGGTCTTCAAACTTCATTCGCCAACTTCCCCGTGTTTATAATAAAGAGCCAGGAGGTTGCTCACAGAAATACCTTATACGGTGGCTGATCAATGGCTAACAAAGGGGAGGTGAGGACTCGACAAGCACCGAAACAACACTTAAAAAAAGTCATTCATTTTCTCGTGTATTTTTCAAAGTCAATACTGTCACTGATCTCACTGCTTAAGCACGCTCTCGCGGAACGCAGTCAAGATGTACAGTGTTTCGTACAGTACCTGCCACCTGTCTGTGTTCTGCAATATCCGAGTCTGTTACACAGTGAGTTGATAGCTGACTCCTGTTTCTTTGCGTACTGTATATGTACTTACATCGCGTAAAGTAAATTTTAGGGTGCCGGAATCGTCAGTCGCCAATCGTAATAAACTACAATGAAGAATTGGAGGAATCGTTCTAAGCTGGAGATGATAAAATGTGTTCACTTTCCTCCAAATACAGCGCATGTTATAGGCCATTTGCTGACATTGTACTGTATGTCTATCGTCACTCATCAGAATAACTTCTCCCTTCTTTGCATTTGCAGGTGCAAATACATAAGTGTATAAAACATTAAAGATGTATACAGTATATAATATATTGTGTATATACAGTATAGCCAATTTTTGTTTAGAAACAAAGCAAAAACTTGAAATTAATAAATTATATTAATAATACATGTAATGTCAGACTGCGGCTGCTTGTTCCAGTCGTTTGTACTGTACATCACGAAGCAAAAAAGGATCAATCTATCTGTTATCACAAGTCGCTTATTCCTAGTGGGGTCGCAGCAACCCCGAGTTTATCCCAGAAGCATCAGGAGACATGAAGCCCGCCCATCGGAGGACACATTCGCACATAGACTTACAGACATATTTACCTGCCTCCTGTATATCTTCAGAAGATGGGAAGAAAATAAGAGCACTAAAAGAAAAATATATATAAAGGGGACATGTAGACTCCACTCAGAATGCTCTCTCATCGGGAGTCACTCCAAGGAAGAGTACAAGTACATGTAGAAGAAATGTTACTATGTAATGTGTATTTTCCAGTTCTATTGTATTTTCCTCCAGGGAAATTATACATCTGTGTCCCAAGTGACAAAAAAGTACAGGCACTAAAATGTTGCTGTGATCACAGTTCAAAGACCTGATCTGCAGAATGTGTTAATTTGCTGAATAAATCACAAGGTGCATTAGTGCTGCCTTTCCTTTTAGCTATTGATCCACTTAAAACAATATGTCAGAAAGATTTTTAGCACATTGCATTTATTCTTATGCAGACAGAGGATGATTAAAAGTTTGATTACAAATCTTTCAAGATTTTTTTTCCCATCTGCCGTTGAAAATTCTCCCAAAGCAATCCGGATCAATTCAAGGGACGATGGAAAATAAAAAATATATATATTTAGGTATTCAACGTGCTAGTTGAAAGTGACATATGGAAAAAGGGGGGCTAGATTAAATGCTTTTACAACTATAAACTTATTTTCATCAGTATTTCAGGCTTCCAGATTTCCTAACCACTATGCTTACAAAGTTTTCTTCTTTTTCCTCCTGGTACATTTTAGATAAAGTAACTGAGAGAACACAGTAGCTTGTGACTGTAGCACACCAACTTTAACAAAAGCATGAATCTGAGATTTTCTGTATTTACAATTACAATTGTATTTACAATTATGAACTGTAGAATCCTTTCCATTGTTAGGGTGTCATTGTTTCAAGTAACAATGGCTGAACTTCAGAAGTGCACCTTGCTTTCTCAAAGGTGTTGCTTCTCACACTTTTGCAACAGCTGTTTACACATCATTTATAGTGCCCTTGGGATACCACGGTGATGGTACTGTAGGATCCACCAAACAAGATGCGCTTAACACCGTTCTCCTAGGACTGCATTGTTGTGGCTTTTAAAAGTACTGTTAATTTATGAACTACTCAAGACACGAGGAAAGAAGACTCAGTTACTGAGTTCATAGAACAGATGCACCTTAGCGATATTTTCAAGTTATTCTTGTCTTGTGCTTCCTTTAATACATTGAGGCTCGATGTTTTAGGGTTTCATGAACCCTGTTCACAAAGGCATCTCTACCAATCTTAAAACTGTTGGTTCAGTCCACATTGAATAAACAGCAGAAGCTCCCATACTGTGTGAAGGTTGAAAATCGGCTTTTGACAAGTAGTCTAACTGAGAGCCTGTCACACTGGACTCTCTCGTTTGGATGCTGCAGGCTTGGAAACAATTTAATAAGGAACAAAAAGGCTGCTTGTCTGCTATTGAGAATAATTAGAATGTTTTAATGTATATATTATGAACCTTATTTTATTCATGACTTTACATTCTTTCAGTGATATATAGTTCTTAACATACTTGGGGAGAGAATGACAACACAGGAGACTTTTAAAGCTGTTACATTTTCTAGTAAATGCGCGCTGACATGATTAATTGAGCATTACAAATCGTAAACTCTGAACCTAACATCCTCCCCTTGCTGTTAGTCCTCTCCTCAATGACATGTTGTGGCTAGCACCATACAAATTGCTTGATGGGCAGTTAAACGCTGAGGTCGGAGGTTAAATGAACATGGTTGTTTATGAGGATGCAGCGTGAATCCATTTGCATTTTAATATTCTCTCCGAAAGACACAAAAACCCATTTAGGGGACGGCTTGTTTTAAAATCCTATTATCAAGTTATTTATGGAATTCATGGGCAGCCAAACCCTGACCTTGTTTTGTTAAACATGAGCTAGACATGAATCCAATGGGCTTTGTAGCCTATTAGCCATTGTTTTCAATAGCCTTTAAATGCCATGAAATTCAGTCACTCCTGTGTTGGGCTTTTAGCTATGAGTCACACTTGTCACAAAACTTGCTAGCTTAACAGAAGATATCGACTCTAAAAACAAATGACAGTGAACTTACTGCTGTCGGTCTGACCATCTGTCCATCACTTTCTCATTCAAATAGCTTGTTTGCTTTCATTCATTATTCTGTTTATTCTGTGCAGTTTCTGTATTCATTCAGTTCATGGATTATATTTTAATCAGAGAGCAAGAGAATCAGAAGAATCAATCTCTGACGCACTCACGCTGATACAGTACCAAGCGAAGAAGGAGGAACTGTTTTTCTGCATTACTTTCCTAAACAGCAAAGAGCACATGGCTGTAGAGCAGACTGCCTCCAGAAAATGTCCTTTTTTCACCCGAGTTTGTTCTCGTTCACATTTCTACTCATTCAGCATTCAAGCATCCATTTTTCTACTTACAAATCAGGGTCACGGGGGAGCTGGAGCCGATCCCAGTAAGCAATGGGTGCAAGGCAGGGAACACCCCAGATGGGACACCAGTCCATCACTGGGCCGATATGCACATGTTCACCCCAGGACCAAGTTTCGCAGAAACCAATTAAGTTACCAGTATGTTTTTAGAATGTGGGAGGAAACTGGGTTCACCTGAAGGAAATCCACCAGTAAAAATGGAGACCATAGCACCCCTGGATGGAAATGAGCTCGGGTTCCCAGCGCTGCAAGACGGCAATGCTAACTACTGCACCACCATGCTGCCCAATAAAGCGTTCAGTGAGAATTTAAACAGTAACCAACAGAAAATGTGTGAAAAACTTGGATATTCAAGTGAAGTTACACTTATTTGCAGAATGTGTATTAGCGAGGTAATGCTGAATTGATTGCAGATGCAAAGCATACCCTTTGTTAAATAAACAACACAAAACAATAAGGGTGTGTGTGAAGATGTGTGGTTCTGGTAATGCGCTGTTTCTTCCCTTGTTAAATACACTTAATTGAGAACATCAATCTTGATTAATTTAGCACTTTTTTACACAAAGTATATAGCACCATCATTATCTGAGGTTGTTAATCTGCTGCTTGATGAAGGCCTGATCAAGGCCTTATCAAGAAATTGTTTTCCCTCTTACTGTAAAACACTTTGAGAAGCCACTTTTCAAGGCACTATATAAAATAACGTTTTGAGACCAGGGCCCAATTCCTGTGATGCTCAACTGCGTGGAGTCTGTATGTTCACCCTGTGTTTGTGTGGATACTGGTAGGTTAACTGACCCTGGTGTGAGTGTGTCTGTGTTTGCACCCTGTGATGGATGTAAACATGGATGGATGGGTGTACCCTGCCTTTTGCCTGTTGCTTGCTGGGATTGGCTTCAGCTCTACCGTGACGCTGTATTGGATAAAGTGGTTAGAAAAAGGATAGATGGAGAAGAAAATGGTTAAGAAGTTCCCCTGTGAATCATGGTCCTCAGTCCACATCTGGCAAGGCAGGTGTCCATTATCTTAATAATAATAATAATAATAATTTCTTATACTGGACACTCCCCTCAAAGCGTTTTACAGGTAAGGGGGACTCCCCTCCACCACCACCAATATGTAGCCACAATTGGATGATGAGACAGCAGCCATAATGTGCCAGTATGCTCACCACACACCACCTATCAGTGGGGAGGAGAGCAGAGTAATGAAGCCAATTCATAGATGGGGATTATTAGGAGGCCATGATTGGTAAGGGCCAATGGGAAATTTGGCCAGGACCCCAGGGTTACAGCCCTACTCTTTTCAATAAAAACCCTGGGATTTTTAATGACCACAGAGAGTCAGGACCTCGGTTTTATGTCTCATCAGGGACGGCACCCTTTTACAGTAGGGCTACATGCAGACTGCAGGGTGAGTGCCCCCTGCTAGCCCCACTAACACTTCTTTCAAAAGCAACCTTAGTTTTTCCCAGGAGGTCTCCCATTCAGGTACTGACCAGGCTCACACCTGCTGAGCTTCAGTGGGTTGCCAGTTGTGAGCCGCAGGGTGATATGTCTGCTAGCTATCTTATTCACATTGTTGAAGTAGCCTGCACGTGTTACTTTGCTACTGAAAGCAAAATCGTTGCTTAAGCTTAACATCCATGAAAGAAATATACTGGTAGATGAAATGTGTTGCATACAGAATCATGCCTCCTTGTTCTTAAAACAACACCAGTTATGTGAGATAACCATTAAAGAAAAGAAAACCCAAAATAAGCAAGTTGGCATGGTGCCCTAAAAGTTGTTCTTGAAAAGACTGACCCAAGCAAAACTGAAAACAGCCACCTCCAACTGCAAAGGACTAACAGAGGCGGTTTGACAGAGCAAATTCTGTCTTTATCTTTGTGATTCATTGAAGTAAATACATTAATGGTTGATTCATCGGCAGATCCGCAGATTTTATTGTTTGCTTTTCAAATGATAGCTTTGCCTTGTGTGTGCAAAACCGAATCACTGTTTGCCCAAAGATTAACAGTACTTCTTTGATACAGTAATAAGGTGGATCAGCCATTCAAACGTTAAGCACCTCAGCAGTTGCATACACGATAATATTTCTGACTTGCAGGAGCTGAGCTACAGCAGGTTTGCAACAATAGATACCATCTGTAAATCTGATGGGAGAGGAACAGAAATTGCTGTCAGAAGCTCAAAGAGCCAAACCTATTTGGATGATCTACAAAGGTTTTAGGACTGTTTCAGTGTACAGAATGGCGTGAAATACAGCTGTGCATTCTATCCATATTCTAGAGAAAGATGCCATTACAATTGCATTGATTCAGTGTCCTGGCAATATGCAGATGGAATAAGCATTGCCTTAATTAAACATTTTCACATTTACTTTGCCTATAGAATCATCAGTGAATTCCTCTGTATAATTTTTGGTTTCAAGGGGCAGATCTACAATATTATTATACTGTTTCTTTCTAATATATTGCATCCAGCAAGGAGCATCGCTTAAGTGCCTGTATGTGTGGAAAGACCAAATGCAGACATCACCTTGAAATGGAGTCAGTTATTCTGTACTGACCTTCAGCTCTCAACCAAGTTTCTTTGTATAAAGCTGCCTGTTCCTGAGGTTTCTGTTGATTGCTGTGGCCTTCTAAAAGAAGGGACTCACTTCACTTAACATTCGTTCAGACAATTCTTTGTTCTAACTCAAGTGTTTGCACAGTCTTCACCAAGCACACAATCTTCATGAGCAGCCAATCACGTGTTCATCTTTCACTACACCAGCTGATCCCATTTGTCCAGGAACACCTCTTTGTAATCAACACTTGCACCCCTGACGTGACTACAGCCTCTTTATTATGCTTTTTCCAAAATTTCTTAACCAAGAGCAATGTTGGGGAGTAGTCTGAACTCAACCTGTGCCATCTAGATATTCCTCACTCTTAGCAGTGGGGGCACTTAAACCACATTGAGCCTGTCAAACCGCTACACTGTAGGAATGTAGAAAACCATTCCTCCCTCACCTTCAGGGCCTTTGGGACAGCCTTACTCTACCTCCCTTAATTTCATTAAGCTTTTGAATATTTAACAACCCCTTCCTAGTTACAATGCCACCCATCTGTCCAACACCTGTGGTGCTTCTGCATTTTCTCAAGCACCTTTGTTCATATAATCCCATAGGCCTGTAATACAGCCCAGTATATTACTATTAGGTACTCTCTCTATACTGTATACTGATTTCACTCTCCCTCCCTCCTGGCTGAAGCCTAGACACAGACTCCAGCCCTTTTCCCCCTGACTGTTTTATAAACCTCTCAATTAGCCCAGGGGAGTAACCAGTTTCACATACAGTCTGTCCTATCAGGTTGTTTCCTTCATGTGGAATTCCACACTCTCTGATTGCCAATTATTCAATTAGCTCAGTGTGCCTCATTCTAGCAGTTTTCTTTCACCCACAGATGGTTTTCTTTCAAAGCCATTTTTCATTATGGCAGAGTCATCCAGTCTTGGTCCTGGAGGTTGTCGTCTGCAGGTTTTGAAGGTCTTTTTATTATGGCAGCACCTGTAGCTGTGTTATTCCATTAAGCTGTTAACCAGCTGCCTGATCTCACTACAAGTAGAGTTACAATGAAAATCCAGATGCACCAGCCCTGCAGTATCAGGGTCAACCACCCTTGTACTACGGTGAACATCCAGCAGTTTATGTAAACAGTGTTGCAGACGCTTAGCTGACACTTGAGTAAAAATGAAGCCATCACGTTAGTCAAAAATGACCCCTCACACTTGGTTGTGCTTGGGTGCATGCCTTGTTCATGCCAAACTTGTACAGAATAGAGAACAAATGTAGGTGGCTAAGAGACTGCAAGGATTCTGTTCTGAACATTCTGTTCCTTATTTGCTAGTCCTTGAGCTCTCCTGTTTCTAAATACCTTGTGCTCCTCGGCTTCTGAAAATGAGACTCAAGGCCGAGTAGATTAGTTCCAATACCTGTCACGGTCCTTTACATTCTCCATAGCTCAGCTATGAACCTGATGCATTATGCATTCTCTCCAATTTTGAACAAGCATCCAATCGCTCACTTAAGCTAGTCATCAGGCCTATGCTGATGGGGGATGTATGGCGTTATAATAAGGGAACTCGCCCGGTGACGTTTAAACTCATTACACTCAGTAGTGTTTGTGTATTGAGTGATTTCTCTGCTGCTCGTTGTCACATCTGCAAGGGAAGCAAACAAACCACTCAGGCTCCTGTAACGCACAGTCATTACATTTATAAAAAAAGGCAAAGTTGGGTAGCAATTTTAAAGTTTTTACCTCTCCCATTTTTTCCTCAGTATTTCTAGAATTTTTAATGTCTTTGGGAAATGCATTGCTGTACCATCACTTCTCTTAAGCTGTGTTATGTGCTGTCTGAGCACTTGCTGTACTTTTGCTGTGCAGGCTGAGGTAGTTCAAATACTAGGGAAGCTGGAAGAGGTCATCCTGTTTCTGTGACATTTAATGCCAGTCCTAATCATTAACTAATTGTGGAAAAGGCTATGTTGTTCAGTAGTTCAGGTAAAGAGCTTGATACCAGGAGTGTATGGCTTCAAGCATGATCTTTGCCACGCAGTTGGTGTTAAACCAAGTTACTTAAGTCCCTTGTGCTCAGTTCACTGACATGAAAGCAGTAGCATGTGGTGTTGTTCAGCCCCATCTCTCTAAGCTGCTTTGAAAGAAAAGCATCTGCTGAGTCATTTTTGTCTGTGCGTATTGATATGACACAATGATAAAAGACTGTGTGCATAAATGTCTTTTCTCAGGCAAAATAACCACCTCTACTGAAGGCAGCTTCTTCATTCGTTGTCTGTGTACCAGAAGAACAGTTGAGGGAAACCACAGTTGTTCATCCACTGCAAGCCGCAGTGATCTGAAGTCGTGCTCTCTGTACTCTTTACTAAACACATTGGCCTGTTGAGCAGTGGCTCTTGCAACAAGCCCTTCAAAATAAATTGGTGGAGAAGCCTGCTCTCCTGTGAGCAACCACAAGTTGAAATCAGTAGTAGAAAGCAAAGTAGCTGTTTGTCAACTTAAGCCCTAAAGCACCCCAATCTGAGCAAAGTATAACATCTCTGACAGCTTAATCTAGGGAATCAGAGAATCAGTTCACAGAGCATAACAGTTTCACACAAAGAGTATAGGAAGAGATGAAACAGGCTTTTTGTTGTGGCAGAGCTCTTGTATGACTTATGAAGAACCACACAAACTAGGTTATGTATTTTTTTGTCTCTCTGGTATCTCATAGGTTGTAGCTAGAGTATTTAAAATCATGAAGATGTGTTCATATGTTACTTACATCCACAAGCAAAGCAATAAAGGCATCATTCCATGGATTTAAATATATAAAGTACCTCAGAGGATTAGTTCAATGTAATTACCTCATACTAATGTATTGCTCTTGCCCAGGGAAAGAAAATAATAAAAAATGTACTTTACAGTAGTGTAATGACTGAGAATTAAACGGCCTTGTAATTGAACTTTTATATGTTCAGACTATAGTATTTGCCCAAAAACCAGTAATTATAAATACAAAATATTGTTATGTGGCTGGTATTCATGGTATTGTAGCATAGTGATTATGGAAGCTAGTGCCATCAAGTTATTATTATTAAAAGTTAATCATTATTAATAAAATATTTTTTTCTTGCACCACAATAAATAAGACTTTGATCTGCCTCACTCAATCAATGTTATTTGCATTGATAAAAAGTAGCTCCCATTAACACAGATTCAGAGATTATATTCATGCCTTCTTCATGTCTTAATTGTATAATCATCATTTCCAGTCATATATAAACAAAAAATAGCTCCCAGACAGCGGATGTCACCCGAAGAAGTCACACCTGATGAAGGCTCCACAGCCAAAACGTTGTGTTTCTTTTCTTCTCTTCTCAGCATGGAATAAACCTTTACTTGTTCCTTTGCAGCATACACATGCAATGTTAGTCACTGCACCTCCATGTTGCACATTATGCTTTAGTCAAAATAAATTCAAATGTTAAGTTAGCTGAAGGGGAAAAACATCAAGCAGGACTTATTCAGAATATAATTTGGTAGTATCATAATATTGTTATGGTTTGCAGTTAACCTGCCAGTTATGGGATTCATTCCGGTGGTCAATGCATGTCATGATGCTAGATCTTCACAGGAGGTGCAGTAAGTTTGAATTGGTTGTCTGTGAGGAGTTTAGGGTAATGTAGAGAGGCAGGAAAGAAGCAGCAGCTCAGTACAGATTGCCAGGGAACAGAAAAGGTACAGAGAATGGTCGGGCCTAGAATGTGTGATCTCAAAGATCTCAAAGAGATTAGCAGGATCTGTAGGGTTCAAACTCTATTTTCGCAGCTTCAAAATCCATACGATTTGATGTCTTGTAACGTGATGGGGCCTGTGAAGTTGCTATATTGCTAAGTCATTATGCTTTGGAAAGCAAGTTTTTGGCAGCACATCAGCTGACTGCAGTGCACCTGGCAGAAATTGCCCCAGGACTGCCTCGCTGTGACTGAAAACAAAAGGTCTGCCAAAAAACAGCGTCATCGCAGCCTATTAGACAGTGCCGCACTTGTCAGGGGATTCAAAGGTATTATGCCATGAGCATATTTATTATCAGTGTCATAATGCAACAAAATGCTGTGATTCTTAACCTCAGTCATGTCAGTGTATTATAATTATTACAACACTTTAGATTAGGGGTTACAAATTCCATTTATATCTATTAATATATTAATAGACCTTTAGTACAGTGTCAATAGCATGCCTGTCATGAATTTGCTTTTGCAAATGGTTAATGGTATGTTTATTAACAAATTTCAGTGTGTAAGTCTACTTTCACTCAGTGTTTTTCCTTCTTTACACAGAAGCACAGTTCCATGGTCATCTTTTCTGAAATTTTAGCTATCCTATTAATGCTAGCTGAACTGAATTTTGTAGTGCAAAAAGTAACCTTTTAGCTTCCTGGAACTGGAAAAGGAAAAAATAATGTTAATGTTAAGGCATGTCTGATGTATGAACCACTTCTTACTGCCTGCCATGTTGTTTCATTTTTGTGTTGTGAACTCATTTTTGAGAATTGTGACCAGTGTCAATTACATTTGTTAAAAGTTAATTTGTCTAAGCCAAACTAAGTTGGTATTAATACCAGTCAAGGTTGTTATAGTAATATACTAGCAGAGGTTTTGAGTAAAATTTTGAAGTTCATAACATTCCGTACATGGAGTGGCTGTCAAAAGTATTCACCCCCCTTGGAGTTTTTCAGATTTATTTTGTGTTATTTATGATTGTATATTGTAACACAATAGTATGTGAAAAACCCAAGGGATGAATACTTTTGATAGCCACTGTATACTGAGAATAAAAAAAATTACCATGATCAACAGCATGTGTACTTGTGGAAGTCACAGGTTAGTAGCGTCAGAAGCAACACAAGCTGTACATCTGTGACTCATGCTTTGCACCAGGTTACAGATGCTGTCTTGTGGGATTCTGTCTCATTTCTCTCACAGAGCCCAGACAAGCACATGTGTATTCACTGGTCTCAGAGCCCCAGGTGCCACATGTCTGATGTGATGTGTCTGATGAGCAGCGCAAACTGTCACATTCTCATCTCACAAGAGCAGCCTGAGACACGTGCAGTCCAGCTGGAATGCTGACATGCCCACCAGAAAGGGTCCCAGGACTTGATCAATGTGATGCCATACAGTCAGGTTGTTAGCAATCATGAAGAGACATCATGACATGGTCTTCCAGAATATGGCCTATCACTGATGGACTGCTACCTTGACTTGCCAGGTCAAATATTTCTATCTCTAAACGTCACACTGAGCACAGACCTAGTGCTGCCTCTGACATATTGTACACACGCTGCGGTTCCTTTCTGTCTTGAAAACCCATATTTCACCAGGTATGGCATTCAACAGGTTAAATGACCTGCACAGTCCTCTCTGACTAATGAGGTGCTGCACTGCTTCTGCAACAGTCGAAGTTACTTGAGTTGGACTTTATAAGTGCCAGTCATGAACAATCAACTATAGTATTGTATTCTTAGTATACAGATTTTGTACACTCTCAGTAAATATTTTAACTACTGATCTAGAACTGATCTTAGAAGATCTATGCACAGGAGTCATGCAAATGTTTTGTTAATTCTCAATCATGTGTGAAAATGTATTTGCTTAGTAATTAGAATGTGTAATTTGCAACCCCAACAGTATTATATTACTATTATTCTGCTGTAATATTATGTATTTCAGCTGATCGATACCTTCAACTAAAGCACCTAGTTTCTATAATGACAGTATACTACAAACTGAAAGTAACTGCAATAGTAATATGAAGCATATTTATATGAAAGGTTCGATAACATAAAGTGATTTTTTCGGCAAACACTGCATGAAAAGATTTTTTGAAGTGGCTTTGCAAAAGGGATTAAACTAGTGGCTCATAAGTGACTTTTCTTCAGAGCTAAGTGTTCAGAAGCAAGAGCTGATTTTGTGGTCATTTATCTTGTTAAAATAAGTGTCCTCAACTACACACACCTTTCTTACAAATTCTGGAAGATACCACCCATCCATTTTCAATTATATTGTATCCAATACAGGGTCATGAGGAAACCTATCCCAGCAAGCAATGGGTGCAAGGCAGGGTACACCTTGGGGGGGACACCAGTCCATCACAGGGCACACACAGATACACACTCACACCAGGGTCCAATTTTCCCTGAAACCAATTAACATACCAATATGGCTTTGAACTGCAGGAGAAAACCAGAACACCAGGAGGAGGAAACTCATGTGACAATGAGGAGAACACACAAACGTCATTCAGATAGCACCCCAGCTCAGGAATTGAACCCCAGGCCCCAGCTCTGCGAAGCAACAGTGCTAACCACTGCAGCACCATGGAAAATACCGTTCTCCTTTAAAATATAAAGGCAGACAGTCCTCTGGCACCGTTTCCCTTTTTTTTTCACTTTACACCTGGTACGTTGAGCACGTTATATAACATTTAACTTTGCAGAGTGTGATATCAAGTTTAAGAACCACAAGTATTACACAAACCTAGTGCAGTGAGTTGTGAGTTACTGTACAGTATCTCTCTCTTTCAGACTCTTCACCTCCCAATATTTCCTCTTTTGTGTTCTTTTTTTTGGCCACATTCTTTCTTTGGTTTAATTTCCCACCAGTTAAAAGGCTCAGCCAAAATCCTGTGGAAAACAGTAAGCTGAATATTAGCCCTTATATATTACACAGTTATTCACTCCTCAGCATCCATGGCTATGGGTCTGCATTGCAAAAGAATAACGCATATTTGCATTTTTGTTGGAAAGTCTTAGACAAATCTCTGCCATATTGTAGTATGAGCCTGCGGAGACATATAATTCAGTCTGACTCCTCTGGGTTTTTGTATGCTCTGCATTTTGCAATTTTAGTGTCCAGTGTTGCAGAAGCAAATGTTGAGGGAATCATAAACACCATACAACTTTATCTGAAATAAAACCAGGCCATGTATTTGAATGGCTAGTTGTATCATGTGCCTACATATGAACTACACAAACTACAGGCGGTTAGAGCCAACAGCTTTTTATGTTTTTTAAGAAACATCTGCTTTACAACTATGCTCTAAGAATAAGTGTATAGAGCTGTTTTTTTCTGTGATTCTTTTTAAGTAGGATTTGACTTTCTCATTTCATTTATTTCATTTTATTTTAATGGGCCCTTAGCAATATGTCGATTTTTAGAGACTTCCAAAATCTAACAACAGTCAGTCCTTCTTTTTGGTATCTCCTTTGTGTTGGAATTGTTCTTCACATTATCATTATGTGAGTAACCAGGTGACCTCAATATCTTGCCACTTCAAAAGTGCCCTTTGAGTAAGCGATTCATACTGCTGTTTTTCAAAATACATTTTTCACGGTAAGACCTGAACTGCTGGACTGATAACTCTGTTGTTCATGTTCTATGTACACTGTACATACGGTACACTAAAGAACTGAAGTCTGTAAGTCAGGTAATGGCATTCCAGTGCATTGTGAAGGAGAGCATAGTTCATTATCCATAACCTCTCCAAGGTATCGTAACTAATGAACTAGAGACTTTGTGAGAAAACCCTCAAATGACTTCTTAAAGGGAACAAATATGTCTTCTAATGAAGTGGGACTGGGTAAGACGCTAAAAGCTTCTGAAAGTGCTGTCGAGAACATGTTCCCACTGCACACAAATCATGTGGCAAAGCATTCAGCACTTTGTCCTTTAACAAAGTAGGTTTTATGTTCTGAGAGAGAAGACAGCAGCGTCTCTAATGAGTTCTTCTCTTGGCCTCTTCAGGTCAACCTGTTTAGAAGGTTAGCAGGTTTGGCTGGCAACAGGGGAAGCTTTAAATGAGCACAAAATTAGTTTTGCACCATATAAAGTGCCTGCTGAGAGAAGACACATGAGTATCGCCGGAGGGATTTTTTGGTTGTTGCCAAAGTGGGAGCCCTAAACTAAAATTCACAGTGTAAATGAACTCCAAGCTGAGGGCTGGATGGTGTCCAAATCCTAAAAAAAACCAACAAGACACAAAGTGATTTTATCAGGGTTTCCTGGAAATGTCTTCGGGAATTAAGCAGGCTGCTTACTCTGCCAGATTTGCATATTCATATTTAAAAATTAGCAGCTTGATTTTGCTTTAACAGAATCACGCAAAACTAGCAGCATTCTACAAAGGTTGAAGCGTTTATCGTATACCAGACACCTAGGTGCCAACTTTTATACAAGACTGGGGTTGCTGGTGTGTAAGAAGAAAATGATAGTGGTGTCACTGCCGCAGGAGATGAAATCCAGCACTTCAGAGGAGCTGTACTGTGGGTGCTTTGGGAAGGACTTGGTGAGAAGGCTTCTTGAATTGAAACCAGCTTTGCAGTGTGACCCCATCCCCACAGCCCCCATTCCTACAGAGCAGAGAGAGGTGGCTTCTGTGAGGATCTTTCCTTCTTTGCTATGTCATGACATTGCAACCTTTATTCTGCATCGTCTCCTTATTCTTATTTTGATTATTATTTCTGCAGCATTAAATAAATCAGCTTACAATTTATTGTGTTATGGGAGACAGTGAGGCATAATTTCAGTATACCTGCAGCTTGTTTCTCCTAAATCTGTTTCCCAAGAGTCTTGAGTGATTAACACAGTTGTATAATGTGACTGTTTTGCTCACTGATTATTACTTTTTATTTTGGATCTAAATCTTTTTGCTCTTTCTACAGCAGCCTCAGTGCTCTCGGTATTGACGCCTGTTCTAAGACGCTTTCCTGACCTGGATTGACGTGCAAAGTGTAGAGGTTATGATTTTGCAGAGGCTTTAGAGAAGTCAGTGATGAGGATGTTGCTTTTCAGACTTCACATTTTTTGCCTTGACCACTGTTTTTGATATCTGGCCTCCAATAATCTTCCTTTAATTGTTTTAATGTAGTTTCACTTTTTTCTCTTTTTACGTTTTCTCCACATTTATCATCTCAGTGTAAATGCTAGAGGTACTTTGAAGTGATATCAATGCATATGTTTTGCTGCAGCAATCTTTTTTTTAACTTAGTTCAAGTAGGGAGCTGCGTCAGTATGTGTAGGCTGCAAAAGACCGAACCTTCTTTGGGTGTGTGCTCCACAGTAGAAACGTTGTGTTTCTTTTCTTCTCTTTTCACCATAGAATAAACCTTTAATTGTATTTTTTAACTTATACCTCTTCTGTGTACTATTGTGATATGACTGCATACAGTACACTTGGAGATTAAAATGGAGATTGTACACACTATGAAAAAGTACAGAATAAAAATGGCCATACTGACTGCACTGTAATCATACTATTATTCAAATAAGGACATAAGAAAGTTTACAAAGGAGACCATGTGGCCCATCTAGGATGTTTGCCTGCTCCTTGTTAATTGATCCGAAGATATTCTTCTGGTTGTTTCTTGAAAGAAGCCAGGACATTAGCTCTGATAAGGTGGCTGGGTAATGCGTTCCAGTCACTCGCAACCCTTTTCATAAAGCGGTTCCTGTAGAGTTCACGGGAATTTCCCCCAACAGTTAAAAAACATACTGGTAGGTTAATTGGCTTCTGGGAAAACTGGCCCCAGTGTGAGGCTGTTTGTGCCTTTGTGTGCCCTGCAACAGACTGGTGTCCTGTCCAGGGTGTACCCCTCCTTGCACCCGTTGCTTGCTGGGATAGGCTCTCCTGTGACCTTGAAGTGGATAAAGCAGTTAGAAAATGGATGGATTGATACTGGACTCAAGTGGACTGATTGTCTATAGCATGATTTAATGCCTAGAACTGCACCAGGTGTGCATGTGCAAAGATGGACTGAAATTGTTTTACTAAAAGAACTTTGACTCTACTGGTTAAGGAGGGAGCATCCAGTCGATTACAATGACATTGCTCAGCTGACTTAAAGCAAACTCGTTTGACTAGTGCTGTGAAATATTACAGCTGTAACTCATTGGGGAAAAATCTGAGCTCCACAGTGCACTGTGCTTCAGGCACTACAAGGTAACATCAAAAGACTTTTTTTCTTCGTAATACAAGTCCCTGTTTGACTTCAGACAGGCCTACTTTTCAAATACAGGTTTTAACCACAAATGGCAGCTGGTTTCAATTTTGATTATTATATGTTATATATTTATCAGATTATTTTGACGTATGTATTTGCTGTGGTTCCAATATTTGAATATACCTCATTTCAGTATACCTCACGTGTAGACATACAGTACATATTTGGAATCACATAGTGAAGGCATATTTACAGTATAGGTTTCAGATGACAGAACAATGATTTTCATTTGTTGAAATCCAAATTGATTTTCTGTACTTGTGGATTTAACTTAAAGGTTAATTTAATTTAAAGGTGACAGATTCACCTTTATACAGTAGATACCTTTGCATTTTGTAATGACAATAATGCTTTACCTGCAGTATATGCAATGTTTTCGCATGTAAGGCTGACAGAATATTATGTCTCCCCAATGAATTGAATATATTTATTTTCTCTCTATTCACCCTGACAGGAACATGTTGAGTCGTTTTATCTGTTTATTTGCTTTTATTCTGCCATGTGTACCCTGTTATTCTGACACTGCAGAGTAAGCTAGCTCACATTCTAAGCTTGAAGAGAGGAGTACATTATGGGCACATTAATGCTTTTACTTCTGATCAAGGAAAACTGTTTCTGAATTCTCTTGTAAAACTGTTACATCAGATCACATTTTTCTATATAGACCCACAGAAATAATGCATCCTAGCACTCTTACATGATGGCTTGAATCTTAATGACTGTGGTTAAAAATGTTGTGGAGAACTTACATGTTATGATCTCTAAGGAGTTCTCAGCTGTTTACAAATATGCAGCACTTTTGTACCATTCTTGCTTTCTGGGATATGTGAACAATGCTAATGTCTCACATTTCACTTCTTTCTGCTGTTTATCAATATTTGAGTGCTTTTTTGGATCTAAGCTTGCCCCTCTCCTTTCTTTTCTTTTTTGTTAGAAGGAACACTTAATTCCTGTGGCTGGGCAGTGAATCTCCCGGTGTATGATGGAGAATTTGGAAGGCTCGAAGACACTTAGAGAATTAATAAAAAGAAAAACGTTTGATTTAATCCCTTGGTCAGCACTTACAATTAGCATAACAAAAAGAAAAACAGCAACAGAACAAAACATCAATATTACCACACAGGGGTCACAATTCGCTTGTGAGAGAGATCATCACTGAGACTTGTACGCACCAGAATATTTTTTTTGTAAATGATCTCAGAGCTGTCCTCCGTGAGCCTCTAGTAAAGGGAATGATCAGTATAAATTACATCGTGTTATTCTAATTAAAAAGTAAGCTGTGTGGTGTCTCTGCACTTAAAATTCTGCCTGCTTGTTGTTTATCCTGTATGTATTACTCTACTCCATATTCATGATGAGCAGTCTGGGGTATTTTTCTGAGCTCTAATGGCAGAGAAGAAGTGCATTATCTGTTAATAATGTATTAGAACGAAAAAGAATTTGGTCTCTCTGCTCTGACCCAGACGGATCCAGACTTCTATTATTTATAATTTACACACACCTTCCAGCTCATTTTTATTTAAATATTTAATGTATGAGTGCTCGTGAAAATCCCCATAATTTTTTTTGCCTAACAAAACCCACTCCTTCGCTGGAACGGGAACAAAAGAAAAAGAAAGGTATCCCGGCTGATTAGGGATGTGATGCGAACACGTCGCGTTTTCGGTGTGCAGGTCCGCGCGGAGGGGATCAGCGCGATGGGTTTCGGCCTCTGAAGATCTGAGCTGTGCCCCCGGGGAATGGCATTTGTGTAATTTCAAAGTCTTGCTGTTCCGTCCCTCCGCCGGCCGGGGGGTCCAGGGAAGTTTCTCTGTGTGAGACCTCAGCCTGCTTTCCCTGCTGCTGTTTGTCAGGCCTTGTCAGATTGGCATTTGAATAGGTAAATAAAGATCAGTTGCCAAGGGATCTCTCTTACACCGCCCCCTCCTTAGAACAACAGGACAACACCCTAAAAAACTGGAATGATAGAGAAATGGTTAGGCCAGGATGAGTACAGACAATAGCCGGACAAGATGGGTACAAGTCTGGCCTCTTGGGCATCATGTGGAGAGAGACCGTTCTCTGAGAATGTTGATTTCACTTGTGAGGGATGGTGTAGTGGTGTGATTGTGTGCAATTTTTGGTTCTTGCTGATTTCTTGTTGGCCTCACCTGATTTTATCATTCACATGAGCTGTACTGAAAACCTATTTCTTGCCTAACTGATGTCAAGTGGCACATGGCAGCATTTCAATCCCTTCAGAAATCCCTTTTATTTAAAATGGGGAACAATGCAACCCGATAGATAAATATTCTCGGCTATTTTTGTGTGCCATCATTTTTCGAACCTGTTACGATGCCCTTAGATCTACCTAACATGAAACGGTTATATTTTTTTGTATTTTAAGGTAGAACCTCAGTTAAAGGGTGCAAATTAATATGTAACCATGTAGACCTTTATGACCAGATTAATACATTTTCAATAACTTGAAAGTAAGGGAACCTTACTACTGATTACTTGTATAACCAAAGTCAGATATTTGAAATTTATTACTACTGTACTTCAATATTGGCTATTTTGGGGTTAACAACAGTGTTGGTATTAATGAGTTATATCCTGATCTAATCAGATCTTAGGCAAAGCAAGGCTGGGCAGTACCTCTAAGGAAAAGGCTGTTGTAAGTGATGTTGGTGGACCAGTAGGTGGTGCTATGGGCCATAGTTTCCAAACCAATTCGTAAGTGTGATGATGGAAAGGACAGGCTATCCTTCAACAGAGACATTAAAACAAGGTCCTGACTATTTGGTCAATAAAGATCTCTTTTTGGCACTGGTCGTAACCGCAATGTCCTGGCAAAATTCCACTAGGACTGTACAATCTGAGCCGACTTAAATTTCTCCTTGAAGTCAACTGTTGAAGCAGTTTCTCACTTGTCCACCTGATCTGCTGTGGGGCTGCTGGCGCAGAATGTCTGCTGTGTGCCGCACAGGTAGTGCAGCACTTCAGTGATGGAGGAAGAGGGATTTTGAGTCTAAACATGGGATTTATACTATTATAAAAGCAGACTGTGAAGGCAGTGCTTCCAAGCATTGAACTGGGAAACAAATGGATTCGAAGTCAATAGAAGAAGGATGGTCAGACTTCAAAAGCATAATGTTAAAGGTTCAAAACAAATTTATTCCTGAGACATGTCCAAATAAAGAAAACTGTGGCCTAAATATTTTATTGTAGAAATTAAAGAAAAATCTGAAAGACAAGAGTGTTCCACAGACTCTTTTCTAAAACAATCCAAAATTAGTTAGAAAAAGAGTTTCTTTCTGCCAAACTTATCAATTTATCACTGTTATCAAGGCTGATCAGAAATATCCAAAGGGAGACAGAAAAGAATATTGCAAAATAGACAAAAAATAGAGCTTTTTCTGAAAGGGATACAATGGCAGACGAACTGTAAAAGTGGGAGTAAACAGTTTATGGGATAAAAGAGAATAATAACAGAAGATGAAAAAGAAATGGTAAACATTAAAAATTATTTCACAATTGTTTTTCAATGAAGGACACCAATAACACGTATGACATTGATATGTTTTTCTGGGATTCTTTGTTTTCTGGTGTGTCTGTTATGGCGGGGAATACAGTATGCTTACATCAGGCAAATGGGGTCTTGAGTGAGATTCAAACGTGATCAGCTTGAGGGCTGTTTTTGAGCAGTTTTAGTGTGAGAAAGTGCTTGACCCTGCCTTTTTACTTCCAACTCTCTAAACGGCATGCTTGTTCCACAGCGGGAATAATGCATGTATTATCTACAGTATGTGCGGCGTTAGGAGGCCCTTACAGAGGCGATTTATTTTCAAGAGCCCCAGGAAAGCAGACTACGAGTCCTTGCCTTTAGGGTGGAGGTAGGGCTGCTCTGGGGGCAACAGATTGTAAGGAAAAAAAAACTCAGGAAAAATAACAAGTCCAGAGATTTAAATTGATGGGTGGATCTTGTGCTGCAGCATGTTTTCATGCCGAGCTGGGTGTGGCCTCGCCATTAAACAGCAGCCACGTCTGACATGACGATACTTGGAAGTTTTTAGATTGATGCAGTAAGTGTTACTCTCATCAGTAAACTTGCTTTTATTTTTCACGGTCTCGAAATTAGGATGGTTAACTGTTTTCTTCTGTGATGTAAGGAAAATTTGTTTAACTTGCATGGTGTAATGCAGAGTTCATATCAACATCTAAATATGCTTGTAGATCAAAGCTGCTCAGTGCTGATTCTGGAGGATTGCTGGGTTTTTCCATTCTAACTCAGTTCTGAAAGGGCTACACCAGTTGGCTATAGGCTTAACAGGACTGATTTAACAACATCTCCAAAGCCTTCTACTACAGTGTTTGAAATACAGTACCAGCAGAAACACTAACCCTTCAGGACCAGGGCTGGACACGTCTGTTCTATAGTATCCGAACATCTAGCAAGTCATAAAAAGCTAACTGCGATCCTTGTAATAATACAATCATTGCTATCCTGCAATCTCCAAAGAACAGAAATTCATTTGTAGATATACATTTGTAGTTATTTAATAGCCAAGTTAAGTGTAAAAAAATTAAATGGTTTGCATTAAATATTTATTGCATTTTAATTACCTTTTCATTGGAAGTAATGAAACTAACAAGAAAACACTTTTGTGTGTTTTAATCAAATGCTTCTGTGACATAATTTAATTATCCAAGAAATGGATTGGCTGCAGACAAATAATGTTTAACCTAACAAATACATTATGTTCATGTATCATCAGTACAAATGTTAAGATATATTATGCCTATAAAGCTATTGGTATTATTTTCCCTGGTATTGATGTTAACATCCTATATCATGCATTTGCCCCTGTTAATGTCTGACCTCAGAAAAGACAGAACAGCCTCACTTGTTCAAACTGTTTGGCTCAGACTACAGATATTATAAATACATTGCAGACTATATGCAGTATAACAGGCAGTTTCCATACAGAAAGCCAAGGACTCTCAGGTGTTGTAGAGGCCTTGGATGGCATAAATTAACATGTAGAGGAAATCAAAAAAAGAAAGAAGGGATGTATTAGTTTTTGTCTAATATCTGTCCTCAAACATCAGATCTTGTGCTACCCCAGATTAAAGCAAAATGCATTAATGTTGTTAAATCTTCTTTACGAATTACAGTGCTTTGCAAAAGTATTCAGACCCTTCTTATCATGTCCCGTTTCTGAATTTAGCAAATGTTCTAATTTTAAAACATAATATTTTCATAATAAACATTAAAGTGCTCAAATGCTCAAAGTGAGTATTTGTACAACAAAAACCTAGGAGAAAAAAATGAAATATGTTGAATTAATAGATAGTCAGACCTGTGCACTCAATATTTGGCAGACGCACCTTTGGCAGCAATTTCAGTCACAAGTCTCTTCCAGCTTTATACACCAGTGCCCATTCTTTTTATCAGATTTGCTCAAGCTCTTTCAAGTTGTTTGGTGATCGCTTACAGACAGCAGGTTCATGTTTTTCTATAGATTTTCCATTGGATTTGAGTGAGGACATTGACTTGGCCTCTCCAGGACACTTTCTGATTCTTAAGCCAGTTTTAAGTATTCATAAGCCAGTAAGTTTCCTCCTTACCCAGCAGCTCAGCTTGGATGGACTGATCTAGGCAGTGTCTGGGTGCCTTCCACTTCTAATTAACAACATCACCGTGCTCAAAGAGATGAGGATCTTTGAAATGTTTTTAAACATTTCTTCTGATCTACAGTATGTCTTTACACGACTATATCCCGTCGTTGTTTTTAAAATTCCATGGTTTTCATGATTGAATCTTTGCTTGAAATTCATTACCTGACCGGGGGACTTTAGAGTAGTTGGTGTATTTATTCTAAAATCATGCGAACCACTGTTATTACAAACAGACAGAGGCCAGGCGATAGTGTGGCTCAGCAAGGTATTTGATTTTTTAATCTACCTAAATTAATTGAGGTTTGTCACGGCAAAGATTTAGAATATTTATGCCGTCATGCCATTCCCATTTTTCTTTCATATTAATTAATTATTATTTACCTTTTTGTATTTTGCTTTGAAAAAGTGGAGTAGGTTGTGTGTATTAGTATTATTCCCTCCTTTGCTGCAACAATAACTGCAAGCTTTAAAGCAACAAAAACTATGCTAGGATTTGAATTTGTTTGCAAGGCACTGCACAAGGTGGTCATTCTGCTTGGACAGGTGAGATTTGACTTGGGGTGTGTGCAGGGTTGAGCTGACTCAACCTGGAGTCACCCTTACTGCAGGTGTGAACTAAAGTGGGAATATTGAGAATAGTCTTCAGTAGGGGAATTAAAATGCAGGGTGCCTATAAAGCAAGCTGGCCTGTTCAGCCACCTGTTAAGTGTGAAACTGCGCACCTTGGAGTAAAATGACATTTGGAGCCCCCACAGCTGGCAACATGGGGCACTAGTTCCAACGCAAAGGGCAATGCACAGCAGGGGGCACTGATGGGGTTCATCAGAATACGTATACAGTATAATTGGACACAAATGGTGGTCACAATGAGCTGATAGTCATTCTGTTAAATTTGTCCTATTTGTGTACGTAAGAATGACAAAAAGGAGCCATTTGGCCATTTAGCCTGTTGATTAGTTAGTAGTTAATTTATCCAAGTTGTTTCTTGAATGAAGCCACAGACCGGATTCAACATCATGGCTGGGTAGCTGGTTCCACAGTCCCACAACCCTTTGGGGTAAAGAAGGTTCTTAGTTTTATTGAATCCCACAGTGTTGTCTTCATGGTCCAGTTGATTGAACAGGCCAGCTGACATCACAAGCTCCCTGTATACTTGACCATGTTGTTTGTTTGTTTGTTTGTTTGTTTGTTTTTCAGTTATCTCCAAGAAAAACAGCTCTCAGTCTTTTTGGGCTCTTTTAGCTCTAAATCTTTCCCACTGCTCTTGCTCTCGCAAGGTTTCTGCCACACGTGCTTCCATGAGACTCTCTCTGTACTCCACGGCAGTGACCTCGTGAAAATTCAATGCCGAGATGCACTTCTGCGATATATGTAATGATGTGCTCCATCAATTTCTTGTTGCTAATTGCTAAGGGGGAAAAATCCATTAAAAAATTAAACTCACTTTCAAAATAACGTGTGCATAAAGGAAAATATTAGATAGCAATGGTGAATCATTCCATGTAAGAAAAAGGCAGATTTAATTTGCTGTTAAAATCTGTGGTTAGAAGGTCCATCATAATTATGGAATCTGTATTAAAAACAATATTTGTGTGCAACTATTTATATATTGGCAACTTGTAATGCATTAGTTATTATTTATGAAAAAATCTATGTTTTTTTTAATAACAACCGTAAATGCACGGCTGCTTCTGAATTGGCTTTTCTACTTTTAGGTGCAGTAAATTAGGTAACAGAAATCCGTGGCTGTCTCCTGCAGTTTGTTGGCTTCTTACCTTTCAGCTTAGTGAAATAACAAACAATAACAATATTGGAGTAAGCAGAATGACATGTCCTGGATAGCATTTTCCCTGGAACAACAGGGTAGAAAAAATAACAACATGAAAATCAAGCAAACCTGACGAAACTCTTGTTTAAAAATAATGAAGTACAAATATACAGACCTTTCACATATTACCGAAAGCACATGACATGATTGCTAGCCCAAATTTTCCACAGGTGATGGTGGAGCCTAGCAATTGTGTGCCGTGCACACAGACCACTATTCTCTCCTTCTCTTCCTGTCTTTATGTCTGCCACAACAGAGGCACAGGGCTGAGCACAGGCAAGCCTGTTCTGCAAAGGAAGATACATTCAATATGAAAGCAACTGCAACCTGTACGGTTGTTGACAGTTTTTAGAATTTCAGCCTGTGTGTTTCTAATATGGCTCAGACTGCCTTCTCTGTGGATCCATTTCATATAATTAAAGACGTTCAAATTAAATGGGTCTTTGGAAAGTGGCTTTCAGCGGGCTAAATGCCTCAAAGAGTATCCATGCTTTAGCACAGAAGTGACTCTGGCATTTGTGGATCAATATCATCTCTGTTATTAATATCAAAAGCGCATTACTTTGTTTTTTTTTTTTGCCTGGCTGCATTCCAAGCCCTGGGACCAGCCATCTCTTGGCCATTTACCAGGACCATAATTTACTTTTGTGAGTTTTTAAGGTATTGTTTTGTCAGGGCCAATCAGGGCTGAGTAACAAATGATCTCCAGGACCAGCAGTCCTCTGTAAGTGGCATACGTGGCGAAATTAATTTTTAAAGTTTCATGTCAATTACTTCTGTCCTTGAGTTACGGGCAGGGACAAAAAGGAGCAAAAGGTTTAAGAAACGGCTAGAGCGATCTCTGCTAGATGAGGTAACGACAAACACAAACAGAGGCAAGGGACCAAATTAGACATTACGCGATCTTTAATTGATACATTGAATTAAACAATGACAGAGCCAAAACAAAAAATATTGACCACTTAAGAAAAGGAGAATTGATTTTTAAGATGTACAGCATTTACCTCATAGTGTTTACCACCCTAGGGATTCTCAGAGTCAAACTGACAGAGCTGGGAGAGCAACGTATTGGGCTTTCTGTATGTGTGTGTGTGCTTTGACGAGCTGGAATGCCCAGTTGAATTCTTTACAAAACTAGGAGTTATCTTTGACCTTGCACTTCTATTTTCTATTCTAAACTTGCCATATTCATTTGTGCTGTAATTGTAAAATTAATAAAATAACTGCTGATAGTTTTCAAACGAATAAAATGGAGGCAAACAGTTTTGCGACATGAAGTGCAGCAGTTTCTTTTAACAAACGTAAAATACGAATTGCTCCTTTGCCCACCCCAGTTTGGAACTGCCAGTTGTTTTGGACTCAGCTTGGTAGCTGCTACCCAAACAACAATGACCTGTGAGCTCCTCTGAGCAGGCAATGAAACAAGCTGTGAGTTCTACAGTGCCTGACATGAGAGGAGGGCTGAATGGAGGACTGGCGGGCACATTCACATCACCTGCAGTCCCAAGAGTGGGTATTACACTGAAGGCTGAGCCCCAAATAACAATACTAAAAGTGTGCTGTAGCAACCATTTCATAATGAAATACCTCAAGTGGTTTTCAGCTGTATGTAGTGTATATTTCAATGTTGCATGGAGAGGCAACTGCAATCACCGTTAGCATGAGGTGTTGCGCTTCTGTTGCTTTGATGGGATCTAAATCTACTGATTTTACATGTAGGTGATGAAACAGACTTAGTGTGATCACAGAGCCTCAAGGTTAAGGAAGCTTTTCATCCTCTGGGAGGACAACAGGCTGCAGAAGAACAATGCCTTCAACCACACAAATGACCTCTTGTTTGATGGATGCTGAGAGACGGGCCAAGCTTCTTTTTCTCAATAATTTTTTTATGAAATATTACAGCCTTGAGATCAGTGACATGGTCCATTCAGATTTGAGGGGGCTCATTACTGTCACATTAGATACTTGGCTGGAGATCAAACCAGGGACCTTGGGGATAGAAAAATGTCTGTTCCTCAAAAAACAGTAAAGAAGCCTGATTTTCATTCAAACAACACACTATCCCTAATTGCTCTTAGTTCAGTTTCATTATTTAATCATGGTTAAGGATCCTAAAAGCACTATACTGGTACAAAGTACAGTACAGAGAGTGTCTGACAATGCACTAGAAGTATTTATTTTTAAATACTATTTATTAGTATTAGAGAATGTATTTTTTTAAGTGAGAAAAGCGCTTTTCCTTTGTTGTGTCTAAAAGGCGACTTTCCTACATTAAATTCCAAGTTTTGGCACTATTCTTACATGGTAGCTCCGCCTGAAGACCAGGCTTCAATTCTTCTGCTTCAATATGGTAAATAATTAAAAACTTTTAACAGCAGACACAAAGCCTATACAGAAGTCTGATTCATCCTGCATCTGCATATCTATCCTTGTGTTTATTGACATACAATACAATGAAAATAATATGCATACAAAATACTGAATACAATTCATGTAGATGTGTGTATGATTCCTCAATGTCAGTGCTGCTCCGTGGAGCTACAGCTAATGAGACTTGTGCTTCTGAATATTCAATGACAGTGGCACAAAGAGCTGAAAATGAAAACCTTTGCAATCCGGAGAGTTTATACATTGTGCCAAACATGTTTCGAGGTTGATTATTTTGCTGACTCAATTACTTTTAAGGAACCAAAACAGTCCAGTAGAGCTGATTCAGTGCAGTTTGCAGAAGTCTTCCTGTCTCTGACAAAAACGGAAACACAGGCAAATATATATACACTATGTGCATGAAGTGGTCTGTCTTAGAAATAAAAAAAAAGTGCCATGGTCGTAACATTGCTCCAGACAAAAGAAATAAATGTTTCTAATAACATTTTAAACCTCTTCACATACATCAAGCATTTTATGAAATTGTAGATTATCATGCAAGAATATTGCAGTTATACATTAGCCAAACCGCCTGCCGTTCTGTCATATATCCTGTTGTTCTTCGCATTAAGGTGACATTTTAAAGATAAAACCAGTCATTGTGGAATCCATCATAGCCCACTAATGTGTCCTCAAACGCCTGATGAAAGGTCTCACCCCACCAATAACGTATGAATATTTAAATTATTATGAAATATTAATTGGCTGTTGTTTTTTTTTCTTTCTTTTTAATTCCCTGTTGAATTTTGGGAGACTACAGGCCACATTAAAATTATTATGCACAGAAAACCTGAGGGAGGGGGTGCACACTGTCTCCAGAAGGTTAGTGTCTAGTAACAGGCAGTGTGCTACAATCAGATTTGCAGCTTGCCTTACGCTCCATATTGATCGACCTGTAAAAGGGATGCATTGTGAGTGATAATTTATGTTTCTTTAGATGTCAACCCGGGTGTGAAAGCATTTAAAAGTTGAACACACAGGTCCGCTTCCTTTGCCCGATGTGAGAACAGGATCCAAACAAAGCCTAACCTTGGTTAAAAAAAAAACAAAACATAATTAACCGCATTAACTATGTGCACTGTTCGGCAATTGTGAAAATGTCAGCACAAAAAAAAAACTTGATGAAACACACTTGCGCTTCACTCTGCTGAAGAGGGTGGGATCACGGGTGCTGGTCTGGAAAAGACGTCTGTGAAACCTCCAGACTTATTTACCTCGTCTTTTTGTCAAATGTCGGAGGGACAGTGGGTTTAATCTTATAATCAGTCAGTGATGTAAAGACAGTGAGACGTGTTTCAGCAGAAGGATGTCTGTATATTAGGGAGCTGGATCCTGCAGTTAAGCAGAAAAATAACTCCTTTTGAGAAACAAAATACAGACTGAAATGGAGATACTGGGAAATTTTTAGCTGATTACTTGTAAGACAACACAGATCATTTGTAAGTTCTTGTATGTCATTAGTTCAGGATAAATGAAATCACCTGAACCAAAGGTAGAGAGGTTCTGTTGATCTGAGAGTCTCTGCAATGTCAGTGTATCACCACCTCAGTCCAAAGTCCTGAAGTACACGTGGTTATCCTCTGTCGGTTACTGGTTAAAACGTACAGTTCAAAGCAATCTGGCTTCAGTTCATACTGTGATTAATAAGGCACAGGACTGGAAAGCATTGTCACTACCTTGAAGCCACAAACTGCAGCTTCATGCATCTGCACTCAATACATCAATACAGTGTAACATGTACTTTTAAATATTTTGTCACCAGGTTTGCAGCAGTAGGAACTACTAAATATCGCCCCACTCATGTCTGCATGATGTCCAATGAAGTTGGTATTTTCCAGGGAGTCTTTCAGTTTACAGTTACGATGACAAACACGTGGTGCTCTCTTTTGATGTCCATTGGCTTCACAGGATGAACCCAGGACATTAAATATCTTAGACGAACCCCGATTATTGAAAGAGGCTACCATTGACTACATTAAAACACAACCCAGAAATAATGCAAAAACGTATAATACTCTGAAATCCAAAAGAAAACAGCAGTGGATTCAGGGGGAAGAATTTCTTAACCCCGAATCAGAAAATCAGTAATAACTTCCTTCCGTTTCTCGTACTCTCACTCATTTACAGAATCTGATAGGTTGTGTATTCTTGACTGAAGTGGAGTGCTGCCTCTTAACAGCTTCGTAAAATAGAAATTCAGGAGTATAAAGTGTAGGGCTTGACGTGAACAGACCGCACTGTGTGTGCTTATGTGTGTGTGTGTACACATCAGATGCACTTTAGTCTCCTTAACAAAGCAGAAAACGCCATGGGACAGGTAGCACTTGCTTAAACTGTCAGTTAAGCATGTGGAGGCATTCTTAAAATGCCTTAGGACAGGCCTGCTGCAAGTATTTATAAGCCATCAAAATGATTAACTCGAAAGCGTGAAATAAAAGAAGATTCTACAGTCTCCTCCCCTGAGGGAAAAGGGACTTTTCATCTTCATGCTCCCCCCACCCTGCATCTTGGAAATCTAATCCAAACTTGTTTGCGTCTGTGGTACCCTGTCTGCAGCATGGCCTCGCTTGCCTGAACGGAGCCTGGCCTGAGCCGGAGAAACAGAGGCACTTGTGTCAAGTCTGTGCAGAAGCAGTAGGCTGCAGGGAGTGTTTTCGTGACCTTACTGTCACTTAAGACAAACAACAGCATCCAACACTGTAACACTGAACTAACTTATGAATTAAAAAAGTACTCGCGTGGAGATGTTTCGGCACTGTCTTCATTTCTGCTGGGATTGTAGTAAATCAGTAACATTTTTGTATTACTTAGCTGTGTGGATGGAGGTGGGGGAGGGTTAAAAAAGAATATTACTGTGTGCGGAGCAAAATCGTCCTTTGTAAGTTTTCCGTGCTGCAGTTTCTCATTCAAATCTTTCTGTTGAAGCCAGAAAAAAAAAACAGAATATTTGATATTACTAAATCTCTGCCTATGCAGATTTTCTCGAAGAAGTAACCAGGTTAAAGTACCCAGCGGCTGGTGTTTGTTTAAATAAGAACCTGCTATTGAAATATGAAGTACAACAGCTATGTAGCAGGAGTTTTACCTTTTTCACTGTAGATGCGAGTCATCGAGTTAAAATCATACAAAATTTCACCACCAAGAAAAGAACCTTCAGTGGCAGAATGGGGTGATTTTAATTTGCTGTATTAGTCAGGAATGTATCAGCTCTTGCAAGACTATATAAGTGTTTATATACTGTGAATGGAAACTATTTCATTGATCTGTCAGCCCTTCTTCCTTGGGGCTGCTTGCCTCCTTATTCACTGACTTATCTATTTAAATATTTATTTGATTTACACCCTTTTAAATATATTGGTGCTTTCAAACAATTCACAAGCCTGGCAAGTATTTATTAGACACAACAAAATCATTAGGAGGTCATTAAATCATCCCATAAAAATATCAATATGCTGTACTTGAGTGAAAATGGCAAGGAAATAATTCTCTTTAAGGAAAATTAAGTGGTAAATAAATCCTTTGTTTAGCAACCTTTATTCTTTTCACCTCGATCATTTTTAATTGATGAATGAAGTGTATGAAGTCCAGGAAATACCATCTAGGATTGTAGGGATTAAAGTTTAAAAAAATAAGGTTATATTGAATAGATTATTTTCATACAATTATCAGTGGTGTGTATTTGCCTGTAGAATACTGTCATATAATAATATGGAACAAGTAGGGCTGAATGACATTCTGAGAAGCAGGACAAAGAGTGTTCTGGTTGCTATATGCATTTTCTTCTTTCTCATTTCCAGCGTGGATGTAATCTCTGCTTGTGTTGTTACATCAGATGCAGCTCCCTGCTCAAACCTGTTATACACTGTATACAGTATTATGATATCAGACAAGCTGGTTGAAAAGTGAGTTTACTTATCCAAAACCATGCAGCACCTCTTCCATATGCTGGACAGATGCCTTTTCATCTAGGCTCTTTACAGAATTTTCTTTAGGTACAGGGCACCCATTTGATTGCCTGCAGTACCTGTCCTAGAAACTTCCATTTGGGGGCATCCATTAATCAACATGATCCTCACCCTGTACACAGTCCCACCACCTGAATCCAGACCAGGTCGATGATACCCTTCACTGGGCAGAGCTACTCGACAGGACTATCCGTTATCTGTATTATTCTTTGGGTTTTTTTTTTCAAAATTGCTGGTAATGTCTGTAAAACAAAATGTTAGCATTACCTCCACTGACATAGAGGGATCCACAATTATTTCTCTCTGTGCTCATGATATGCTGCTATGGTTCTCTGATATTTCCCTTTTACAATTGAAATTATTTTGGTAAACTCTTTGGATGTAAAATCAATCGCTCTTGTTTTTGTTTATTCTACATTACATGATAGGGTCTCCCTTCTAGAAATGAATACACTTCCTTGGATCAATTGTTTATTTTCCGTGAACCCTACTTTACTCCTATCATAATACTTAGAACAAATCAATTATATTTTAACAAGGTCCTTCTGCAGAGGGAAACAGCCAAAGATGCAGGCGACAAATTTACAGTTCATAGCTGTGGCTTGACTTAACCTGACTGAACCCAGCTTTAAATACTTTTTTGGGGGATTTCATTAAAAATGTTTCAGATCTGGTCGGATTCAGATCTCTTAGTGCCCAGTTATGGATGTTTTAATCAAGCCAAAGAGATTAAACCAAAGAAATTCCAGGACCTTTTATTTTCTGTGCTCATGGCTAAGACTTCCTCCATTTGAATGGGACCAGTCATTACAAACTCACAGGACATCTAAAGACCCCTAGAGTTTCGGACGCTTTCAGAGATTTTGAACAACTTTCTCTTATTGAGTTTGTTCTCAGCTATTAGTTCTCAGCCCTTAACCCACCCTGGAGGTGGACGTGCTGTTTAAGTGTCTCAGATTCCACTCAGCCCTCTGGGCTTACAGAGAGTCACAGGTAATGGGGGGGCTGATATCATTGCACCCATGGTCAATACCAGAGCTCTAGTCTCTTCTCTATAGGACATTCTTCTCTTGTTGAAAATCAGTTTTCTCCCAGGTACCTGCACGTGGGATCAACAGAGAAATAGACAAGCTCTACCATCATGCTAAATGATTTCAGAAGCAAACATCCATTTCCTCTTCCGAACAGTCACCTTTCCAAGTAATTAAGTACATGGAAAAAAAATGTCCTTTCGAAGCTGTTGTCAATGATAATGTAGCTCAGAGAGGTCAATGTAAGCTTTGTCTGAACATTAGAAACTATTATGCTTCACAGAAACAGTTGTGTGTGAAATTAACTGCATTACTGTATGCTTCCAGTTTGATGTATTAATATTTTTATTTTATTTCTTTAAAAGATATGCGCTGGCATTCAAGTAGAAAATCAATAAAGCAGCCGTTTTAGATTTTTGAAAGACTTCCTCTTGAAGACCATTCTATTTATCAACTTGATAGATAAATCCCAATCAGCTTTCTTCCAAGTCAACAAAGGAATGGCAAAGCTTACCTTTTTAAGAGACTTAATAATGAGGGCATGAATAAAACATTTCAAGCTGCATTAGTGGTGCATCGTTATAAATGATATAAACGCAGGGCACCTGCATTATAGCAAAAGACTAAAGCACCAGTTTAAAGGAAAAGAAACCTGTTGCCTGTTGATTGGTCAGTCAATCTCTCATTTACTAAGGCTTGAGATTACCTCAGTAAAACGTCTTTCTTTTTTTCATCCTTCCTTTTGACATGGTTATAACAGAGAGGTAATTATTGCTCATAAATTCTAATTGCTTGTCTCTGACCTTCAGAGAGAGATGCCACTGAAATAGAAAGAGTGAAAAAATAAGTGAAAACATTCTCCACAGCTCTATCCATAAAATACCAAGACCTGTGAAATTCTATAAAGACACTGCCCCAATATACCTCCCAAAAATGTGTGCCAGAATTTTGCAGAGGTCCAGACAGACTAGCAACATGACGTAGAAAAGAAGCAGCGTGTGTTTTTTGTAATGATATTCATCACACTGCTGAATAAAACACTTTTATGAATTACAACGGCAAGCAATGAACATGAACAAAATCCAACGTTTTTTAAATATATTTTTAAAATTATTTAAAGACATAAGCAAGAAGGAAAGTAATCTTTTTCATAAAATGTTGAGGGTAGGCATTCCTCTCTAGGCAGACAGACCAGGAGACCTCTGTCATCTGACCCTTCATCTCATGTCATCTCACCAAGGGCTAAAAGCTCCAGAAAAGGTTTCAACTTATCCAATTAAGGATATAGTGAGTTCAGTTAAGAAATTAAAGGCTCGGGTAAAAGGAGCAGTAACTTTCTGGCCTTCCAGTTCTGGAGTGCTGCACCTGCGTTCTGCCATCAGACCAAAGTTCTCTTCTCACTAGCACTAACACAAATCAAACTACTAAGACACACCTTCTGAATCATTAAGGCCAGACCCATTTTGCCAATAAAGATAGCTAAGTGGGCACATTTCAGCAGCAGCTTCAAAAGTTCACCATTTCTTCTGTTCTTCGTGGTTTCCCCTCAAGCGCTCTTCAGCAACCCTTTATTGTTTTTTAACAGAAAAAAATGAAATAAAGCCATGTTTCCTCATTCCTAATAAAAGCTTGCTTGATTGCTTAACACAGCTCTATGAAAATCAATAAAGCCAGTTTGCACCCTGAGCTTGCATGAGTCACATAAATCTCAAAAGAAGACGAACATCATTTGTCATCTGGCCACCAACTGCTGCTGCCAAGAAAGATGGACATGTATAGTTATTACTAACCAGGGTCAAGTGGGTGTCATGGGCTGTGCTCCAAAGGGACCACCAGCTACTGGCCAGAGAGATGCTCAGAAAGGTCCCCCCTCCTGATGTAGCTGGCTGTGTGCCTTTCACCTTTGCAATCTGGCACAAACAGGCTCTCCTGTGTCTCAGAACTCTATGAGCACAGCTTGATTTGCTCATAATAGGACCTGTCAGGGTGGTATTCCAAAGCCTGTTGAGTTCTGTGGTCTGCTTAATGCTTCATCTTGAACCTCAATGAATTTGTGCTGCATGTACTCCCTGCCGGCCTACAACATTCTTTTCTCTTGGTCTGGTTGTAAGAAATACAATTATGAAGTTCCTGGGTCAAAAACTCTAAAGACAGTGGGTTCACTTGTTTGTTTGTTTTTTTCATTTTTTCAAAAGCCAACAATGCATGTTGAAAAGTCTCTATATTTGGTCCATTTCCTACTGTAGTTTAGTTTCTGATTATGGCTCTGGTGTTTACAGATCTGTATCTGTTTAGCCCTTTATGCACCACAAGTATGTTTTGCCTGTCTTTGATTCTATTCCACACTGTTTGCCTTCTGGTCTATCTGACACCTGTCAGCTTTGTTTCACAACCCATGAATTGGTTAAAACAAGTAATACGAGAAGATAAACGATGCTCAGGGTCAAAGGTCCTGTCAGCAATGTGTTTTGATTTGTTTATTTTAAAAAAATTTGCTTGTTGTTACTGCAGATGACACATTTTTAAAAGACAAAATGCATGAACACGTTGCATTGGATTTTCTACATGGATGGTAGATGGGATATTGGTGTGATATTATCTTCTCTCCTCTTTCGGAGAAGCAGATGCTAATCAATTTTTGTGCATTCTTCCTCTCTGTACAGCTCAGGTCTGCTCACTTTATCTGACATGTAGCTGTCTCTTCCTTATAATGCTAAGCACTGTTACTCCAAAACTCCATTACTCTCTTGTTTATAGTGTGCTCTGTCTCAGATTATTTTCCTCATTTCCTGCCTCATTTTGCCTGGCACACTTGGGACTACAGGTCCCAGAATTCACTGCATTCAGGACTTCTTGCATGTGGTTCTTCAATACTAGAGGGATATGGCAGGTCACTGGGCTCACTGCATCACAGACATCCCAGATTCCTTGTGTGTAGTTATACAATTTCTTAGTGTGAGTTTTTTTGGTCCTTGCTTTGTTTCTGTTTTTTAAATATATCTTAAGTGGGGAAATTGGTCAGATGAGGAGAGGAACTGATGAGTCCAGGATAGAGTAAGCAACCCATTTTAAGGACAGCCAATTGTCACATAAAGAGCTTTTGAACCCCATACCACTACCAATGGCATGGAGCTTTACTTACAGGATTCAAGCCTTAATGAGCTCTGAACTGTGACTGCCTCCTGCTGAATACAACAGAGCAATATAATGGCTTGTTCTTAAGCAGCATTTGGATAAATAAGAAAACGTCTCACAGAACTAAATGTTCAGCTGTTTGACATTTTCCTTGTCTTGTAAAATTGTATGAATGAGCTCTTTCCTGAGACTTATGTACATATCAAAAGAGCTAGCTGGAAAACAGAACTATCAAACCATAAGGTCCAATAAGGTACTACAGAGTTACATCAAAGGTTATTACCTGGATTGCACCCAGTTCTCATTGTGCAAACAAAGTGCGCATCAGAGAATTTCAGTAGGCAAGGAATTTTGAAATCTGCTCACATTTTCACTCCTCTGTCCTGCTGTCCAAAAGTAAAATACCATAGATGATTTAGCAACATTTGAATGTACAAATCTTGGTAAGGCATGTTGATGTTAATTAGCCAAAGCATGCATGACTGTACTGCTTAAGAGAAGCACTTCCACTTGACATACTGTAGTGTGAAGACAGCAGTAGAGGTTTCTGTGTACCTACTGGATGGGCAGATCTAGGCTTCTAAGAGTTGATTATAAGGTAGGTTTTGCTTAACTTTCACATTTCTTTGAGCAAGTAATAACAGTAATGAATGCAAAGGGCATATGTTAATATGCATTTAGATTTTCATAAGACTTTTGATAAAAACTGAAACACTTTTTATGGGCAAACATAAAGAGGACAGATAAGGATTGGATGTGCAGATTAAGGTGATGTCACATGGTCTGTATCTTTTATATAATCATTTAGATAATTAATATCAGTGATCTAGATTCTGTTCTAGTCAACTAGTTAAGCTTGCAGATGGTACAAAAACAGGACAATCAGTACAACACTGTAAATTTTTCAAATTAAATTCTAAAAGATTTAGCTATAATTCAGGACTTTGAGGGTCTGGACCAAACAGCATCAAAGCTAATGCTTTGTCATTTTTCAAGAAACAGCTGGATGAGATCCTCATATCAATTAGCTAAAAGCAAATAAAATGGCTTTAAGGGCCAAATGACCTCCTATCGTCCATAACCTCACTTAAGTTATTACGTTCTCTCAACAGCCAACACCAGTGCAGTTATAGTCGCCTGTTGCTTTGAGCTATAGTGAGCAAACACTGGGAAAACCATGTTACATGGACAGTGACTGCTGATCAACCAGGTGTTTCTAACAAAGATTTTCTTTAATTTCAATAGTTGTTTCATAGGTTATTTTCAATAACTGGTTTGATCTGTAGCACCCATGATAGTGATCGGTATTCAACATGTAAGTAAGAAGACCTTTGGCCTGATGCTTATTTTAACTTTTCACTATGAAGGACAGGCTTGTCTAGGAAAAGACCTGGGCTCTTTTCTTATAGTGTGTGTGATTGATTGTTTACAGAAACTAGAGGTTAGATGTTTACTGCGATTGTTGTCATTATGTACATAACTGGGTATTTTTCAAGCAACATACAAGGTGCAATTATTAGAACAAAATGAGCCTTGCTGGTAATATTCTTTTTATCTACTGCCACAACCACAAGCACAGAATAGTTTGCAGACTGTTTACTCTCTCTGTTTACTGCAAACAAGACTTTCCACAGATTGCTCCTAAAAATATCAGATTAAAGCATACTTACCTACGATTTACAAAGAGTAAGATTCTATATTCCAGCAGCTTCATATGATACATTTTTGTAAAATTACACTTGGTGAAGCACATTACAGGGCATGAACAAGGTATTAAACCAATGAAGTAGAAATTCCTAACTGCAGTGAGTTCATCATTTAAAGAAAACTGAACTCCTTGGCCACACATATGACTGTGTATTATTACCCGACACATAATTTTCCTCAGTTATCCCCAACACTACAATTAAAAAAGGACAGTTATTAATATACTTCAGGAAATATATGACTATTAAAATTCGAAAGGAAAGGAAGAGATTCTATATGCAATATTTCAGAAGAGACAATTTCTTATTTTATATAATTTTTTATATACATATAATATTATATAAATATATTTGTATATATTTTATATATATATAAAGGCTGAATATTAAGATTTTTAGACTCTTTTTGCATAAAAGGGTCAAATGAAATACCTAGCCTAGGTAGCACAATATCGTTCATGCTTTAGTAATTAAGTTTATAGATGGAATATCTAAATGTAGGTGAAACTGAAGGCCAAAACTCTTCCAAAGGAAAACTGCTGAAGTGAACATTTTTTCTCTGAGTAGGTTTAATGTTACAGGGCGCCAGCGGTTAAACTTGAGTAAAAATAGCTGGAAGATGTAGAGAGGGTCAGTGAAAATTTATTAAGTTATTGATTGCCCTGCTCAGCTATCGCTAACCTTGCCCGTCACACAGAAAAGCTAATAAAATTTTCGGAAGGGTTTTCTGCCCACTCCACCAAATATTAATCTCCTAATTTTTAATTTTTAATCCTGACTGAAGGAGAACAAATGCCCCTCTCCACCAGGGCATGGTAAATAATTAAAATTGAAAATTGATTGTTTGTGCTGGGCTAGATTTATGTGAAAGGGGTCTCTTGATCCCTCAGGGACACGCTTCTGTGTTTCTACACTCTGTGCTTCAAACACAGTAAGCATTTTTTCAGATTATTCCCAACGTAATATGCTAAAGGGAATGTTAGATGACTTCTATGGCATTTTATTATTTTTAAGAAAATCAATGCATTGAAACATTCCCTCTATACCTCTAATATTTATTTCAATGTCCTGTCAATAAATATAACAAGGTTAGCTTTATATCAGTTTAGCTGGAGAATTCAATTGAGGGAAGTTATATTTGTTATGCTCGATTAAAAAAAGAGATCAATACCCAAAATTCCCTTGGTGCAGTGGGAGGATGTAATGTATGTTGCCTCGTTGTTCTGGGCCTTTTCTTACTCTGGAACTTGAAACTCTTTTGCTTGCCTGCTGCATTCAAATTCACAAGCAATATCTTGGCTCCAAAAAGGTGGTTTCACTTTCAGGAGAAAATGTGTTAGACATAAAAACATGCTTTCGCATTAAAAGAATTGTATAGAAAAAGTGGTTGTCATACTCTTCATTTTAAAATAAGTCAAGACATTTAATTATGGACAATGAAGAAATATTTTGATTGATTCTTATCTATTTTTTAAAATATATCTCTGTCCCGAAGTGAATCGCGTGTCTTAAAAAATCTTTCATTTCATAATGTCATTTAAAGCCAACTCTATGTGCTAGGTAGTTTGCACTTTGCCCAAATAATATAGCTCTTTATTAAGATGAGCTATATACTGCATCCGTTTAATATATAATAAGCACTCTATCCATGACAAACTTTTATTTTTTCAATATTAACCTTTGTTTCTATGAATGTCACATGCCATTGCTCCAAAGTAATGGATGAAGTGTAATGAATTAATACACCAAAGAACAGGCTTTGATTTTTTAAATTTAGCTTTATTGATGCATTACTTCAACTGTTTCAGCTTTATTCTGCTGGGTATGAACGCACATGAAATGACGACTTTCAAAATATGATATAGTTTAATCACAGAATCCACTCATCGGTGGTCACCAAAGGGAGATAATACATTGTGTTGTTTTTGCAAATTCTTTTTTTAAAGTATCTGTGAGAGCATAAACATCTCCTTTCAAGTGATTTAAACGTAATCAGTCAATCTGTGAGTAATTCCCTCATATATCAAACTCACATGTATGGTGACACAATTCAAAGAACATGTGCCACTTGGATGCTGAAAAATCAATTACTCATGGAAGAATACCACCGACTGAAAAAAGAGCCAATATATACAAAGGGAATAATTTGGAAACTCAGGGACAGCCTCTTCTATTCCTAATCCTTCAGGCAGTCTAATTCTATCTTTTTAAATTACTCCTGCAATACACTTTTCTATCCACTGACCGTGATCTCATTAAATCTGCATTATTTTGCTTTTTCGGAGGCAAGCACAGAGACTCTGAGTATCGCTGCTGATGGGTAAAATAATATATTTCTAACTGTCAGTGTCTCATAAGTTGGAAACAGGTGTTTTGCTTCATTTTTTTAAACCCCAAACCATCTCTCACTTATTGGTGAAGTTTAAGACTCATACATTTTCAAGGAAGTGCTTCTTTGATGTGAATCCAAAGGAAAATGAGTGCGTCACCACAGAAAAATAAACGTCTGTTTGCTCCGGAACATTTTTGTGTGCCAAAATATCTAGCAGAAAAAAAAGATTGTCAACAATTCTCTTGCCCTAGGCAATTTAACAAGTAACACCAGATAATATGAGGAGGCTTTACAGACACACAGATAATATTTAAGAAATCTGGGCTGTCTCTGACTTTATATGTACTGTATTACAGTTCTTCAAACACTTACTTTTTTTTTAGTGTAGAATGAGTACTTTTGTCCTTTATCCTTTATGTAAGGTTCTACAGTGTGTATAGACTCTGCACATTTACCCAAACTTACTCAGAGTAATGAGCACAGCTTAGGAGCAAAAATCCCTTGGCTCGTCAGAACTGGAATAGCTGGAAATGTTGCGAAACAGGAGTCACCCTTTTAGAACACTGATGTAAATTCACTGTAGGAGCTGTGGACTTTTAACATGATTACAGTGGTGTTGCTGCAGTTTTAATTTGGCTTCAGCATGACCTTTTCTTGACTGGCTACACTGGACTCTGAATACCATGAAGAACTACTGTATATTATATCATAGTAAGCAACACCTCTGCTCATGTTTGAGACCCAGAGCAGTTGGTTATGGTCCTAAAACTACATCTGTAAATTTCTTGACCCAGTTATGTATAATTTTAAGAAGCTTCATCCCTTTTTATGACATACTCTATTCCTATATTATAAATATGCACGTTTAACAAGGAACAACTTATTTTAATGCTTTTTCTCCCTTTACGCAACTGTTTGTATAACACCGTTGGAGGAGGATATTGAAATATTTATTGTCATGAGACCTGTTTGCTTAATGAATTGCAGTTCTGAGCTCTTGTTACAGAGAATGTTACAGAGAAATTTGTGTTTCGATAAACAGGCAGCTCACTATTTAACGGTGCAACACTGTATTGTAGGTATGTTCAAGATCTCTGTTCATGGATAATTTTGTATGAAATCTGTTTGGTTTTGTGAAACACACATAATTTAGCATTCTTTTTTATTTTTAATGAAAGGCTATTTCTATGTTATAGAGCCCTTATTAACATACCACTGCAAATACTTCATATCCTATTAATAGACTGCCCAAATCACAGCTGTCGAATTAAGTGTAACCACTAAAATGCACAGTTTAAGTGGTAATTGAACATGCGGTTTTATTATGTCTTGTGTGCATAATGAAATACTTTTTAAAGCCACACTTCATACTCCAGTGAGCTGTTCTGCTCTCGCCACTTTGTTTAAACACCGAGTAGATTGCCTTGTATCTTGAATATTTAACTTTACTTAAGAATCAAGTTAACATCATTATGCAGAGATTAAGGGCTCTGAAGCACAGGAATGGTTTGCGTTATCCTACGGCTGGATGCTTTCTAAAGCAAAGAGCCACAGTCCCATCATTCTTTAGACACCAAAGGAAGAGGCAAAATAAAAAAAAATCACCTCACGTACTGTACCTGTCTCTTGTTCACAAAACATTTTGACTTCAAGTTTTAATAATAAAATTATTTCATCCACATGAACAGCCGTGTAAAAGAAGACCATGATTACGCATACTATCAAGTACTGCCAATAGTTCCTAATAAGACCTGTTAATGTGTTATACATTAATATGCATAATTATGTTTGTGAGCGCTTCTTAATAGTAAGATATTTTCTCGTATTCATTAACGTCTGTAAACAGTTATGAGGTAAGTAAATGTCAATATATTTTTGTCTTCTGAGCTAGTTGGTGAGCAATTACATTATATTAACAATATTTACTAACAGTAAATACTTGTGCTAATTAACAGGAAGTGTATATTAACATATGTATTACAGGAGTCCACTCACATATCTGCCCTGACCAGCAATTTGATCAGGAGAAGGAGAAGAGTCAGTGAAGTGCTAAAAAAATATATAGCCACCTCCAAAATTACTGGCACCCTTGATAGACAACACAGGTAATGTGCTATATTGTAATTTTTGGACATGTAGAATATACAGTATTTGACTTTATTAATGATTCAATGGAATCGACCAAAATTACACCTTTCTCAAATTATACATTTATTTCCATACCATTCCTTCCTACAGACTCCAAATCCTTGATATCCTTTGTTCTGAGCACATGGACCATCCTCTTCAATTTCAATTCAAACCACAGGTTTTCCATGGAGTTTATCTTGAGACTGATATGACCATTACAAATCTGTTGAATGTGTGGTCAACTTACCATTTCTTTGTGGATTTTGATGTGTGCATGAAGTCATTGTATATTACTGGAAGATCCATATGCAGTATGTATTGACCAAGTTTAAGCCTCCTGGCAGAGGCAGCAGTGTTTTGGGGTATTTGGTAGAGACCATGATGCCACTGACCTTAACAAGGGCCCCAGGTATAATGGAAGAAAAATAGCCTCATAACATAAAAGATCCACCAACATGTTTTACAGTAAGTACAATGTTCTCTTCTGCATGTGCATCTTTCTTTGGAACCACCATCCACTGGTGGTGTGTGTGGCCAGAGATCTCTATTATTATCTCATTTGACCAGTTTCAATTCAAGTGCCAATGTCTTTTAACAAACTCTAGGTCCTTACTTTTGTTGGTTGCTCTCAATAAATTTTTTTTTTTTCTGGTAGTCCTTCAAAATAGCCTGTTGGCATGGAGGTGGTATCTAATTGTAAATTTAGTGACTTGGAGACTTGGATTTTACTTTGCCTCCCTAAACATTCTCCTCACTGTGCGTGGGACGAGAAACTCTTGCATCCTTTATTGGGGAAGTTTACTACTGTTCCAGTGGTTTTAAACTTCTTAAGTATTGCCCAAATAGTGGTAGTAGTATATTTATTTATTTTTTGTACACACTGACGGATCTATAAAGGTCAACAAATATTTGCCTCTTTTCTTTTGTCAGTTCTTTGCCTTTCCCCATGGTGATGGGTGTTAAAAAGATTTTACATGTGTTTACCTCATTTTTATACCCCAGGAATCCATGGAAGGCCATGGTATAGTTCCTTAAGACTTTTGTTTGATCTTATTTATAAGAATCCTTAGGGGTGCCAATCATTTTGACACTTACCTTCTTATGAAATAAAATAATTACTTGTTAACAGAAACCTTTTTCTCTGCTTAACTGCATTAAAATGTAAGAATACAGCTTGCCCATATTGAAAATTAAATATAGCACATTACCCCTTCTTGTTATTTTTATACAACTTTTTTTGCTCATCTTCAAGGGTGCCAATAATTTTGTATCTCACTGGTGGTGTAATGAAATTGAAGAGCTCAGTCAGATTTAAGGCCTGTGTTAGCAACCATAACCCCATTATTTAGCCCAATACACTTTAACATACTTTGACTTTTAACACATTAACACAACACAGTTTGACTTCTGTGGGTGATTTTTATTTTACCAGAAGAGTCATTTAAGAAGTTCTCAATGACCAAGAGGTTGCAGTGGACAAACATATGTATCACACTTAAAAATAAGACAAAATATCAGTGAAAAAAAAAACAGAATATAGGCTTTAACAAATACAAGCATCAAGCAGCAGTAACTTAATAATACATCCATAATCATCCACTAAAATAAATCAGTCTAATTTTCAATGATATGGTCAGCATCCAAGTTCCTCCATTCTGAAGGTGAACTTGACACTCTAGCCACTAAACAACAACACCAGTGTAAAGTACACAGTTGATCTTTGTGCAGGATCTCCTGGTCTTCATTCTGTCTGACCTTACAATTGTTTCATTGTAAATTACAACACTATAGTTGCCAGGGCACAATTTGGATGTTTCATCTAGTCCTTGACCTATTACTTTCTCGATGGCTGTAGCACCACTTGGCTTTAGAATTCATTGATCTGGCAGAGAGAGAGAGAAGATGATGGTCAAAGAGCAGAAGACACTCTTCTGTCTTCACATGACCACATGTGTCATTCTGTGTCGCTGAATGAATTATTTTTTGTGCTGCATTGCAGAAATGGTTATAGCATGGCAGGTTTTCCAGCTAGTGTTAGCAGCGTCTAGTTGCGCAAATATAAGAACATAAGACACAAATAAGAGGAGGCCATTCAGCCTGTCTGGCCCATTCGGTAGTTGCTAATTGGTCTGATGATCATGTTCAGCTGTTTCTTGAAAAAAGCCACAGTTTCAAAATTAACAACTGGGTAGCTTGTTCCACACTCCCACACAAGTCCACTGTTTGTGAAGACATCCACTTAGTTCACTAACTTAGTGAAGACATCCACTTAGTTGACTTTGTCTTTGAAGACTTTGAATACGTGGATCAGGTCCTCTGGTAGTCTTTTCCATTCAAGACTAAAAAGCTATAGATTGTCTTTACGTCCTGTAACTTTGAAATGAATATGGAAGAGTTACCTTTGTTGAATCGATGTGGGACTTCTATCAGTTTGCGTAAAAGATTGAACATCGTACGTATCCCGCATGTCCAGGATTTCGAGGTTCAGAGAGCCAATGGCGAGCACGCCTAACTCATTCGTCCATCAAATTCAAGCCAGGGACGACTACATGTCTTTGTGACTGGTTCTACACAGGCTCTCCTGGAGAGCTAATGAGTACAGAAATCAATCAAGAATACGGGCGAACAACCAAACAAAATCGCCTCCATTGCCGCTCTCTTTCCTGTCCGTGGAAAAAAAAAATGACTTGCAGTGCTGACAACTTCCAGTTTCAGCTGAGCCAGACTGCAGGGTGGTTTAATCTCATAATAGTAGCAAGGGGCTGCTTAAAAGAAATCATGCAGCATTGACCAAAGGGTAATGAATTATTCAAAGGTCATATTTTTCATAATATATTTATACCCCTCAGGACTGGCGCTAATAACACACACACAGAGCAGTCCCTGTTTGCACACTTTTTAACCATCAAGGGGCTATTTTGGGTACCGGGGTCCCAGATACCCCCCTCCCCACCACAATACTAAGTGCTCTAATTACTTTTTGATTAATTATTCATTCATATGGCAATGTGTAACATAATCATTACCGATTGAAACATTAAAAAGACTTTTTTTGGGGTAGGAAGCTGCCATAGGAATAACAAGAATATTGTTGTATCTCTAACCAAGAAATGTGTTGGGGTTTTTTTTTGCAGAGGAGAACCAAAAGATTTGGAGCACCTAAAGTGCCAGTGATGTTATGGGTAATTTATTTCTTTGCCACCTGTAAACAGCTGATATATAGGCCCCCACGCTTGGGGCTTTAATTAGCTCCACTGTGCCCACCTCTAAAGACTAGCAGGGTGGGCCTCTGCTCTTTTCTCTTCTGTGTCATGCTGTCCTCTGGATCCACAGTAGCTTCCTCACTCACCCATGGGGGCTCCTCCTTGATCCTTCCTGCTGTGCTCAACGTCCTGATAGACCAGGGGGGAATATCCGAGGAACAAAACAGAGGCAACAACAGCATGCTATGAAATTTAGCGTTTTAGTGTCGAAATTCTGGGTAGATGTCTTCCATAATGTCAGTTTTCGCAAGTTCAGAAAATGGCTGTTCAAGGTGCGTTTGTGATCCTCAGACAATAGCGCTGCCTTTTATTTCCATCATAAGAGAATTAGCTGTTAGAAAGCGGATAGCGGTGCTCAGAGTTGCAGATTCCTGCCTCTGGTGATTGAGTCATGCCAATCACCAAATCGGTGCACTTTGGCATCCTTGGATATGCTGAAAGTCACCTCAAGTATGTAACCTTGTGTGGCTACCACCCAACACACGTTGTACGTTTTCAGGAAAGTGCAGTGCTTTTGAAGACCAATCTTACATTCATAAAGTGTGTTTAACTGTAGCATTATTCTGGTTCATTACTCTTTTAATTGCTCAAGTCTGAAAAGGATATTTGCCCCTAAACGTAAAATGATAAGGCATTTCATTTGGATGTTTTTATAATTAGAATTGTCATTATTACTACTGCTGTTTTTTAACAATAGTTTTTTAACAATAGGAGAGATAGGAATTTGCATATATGCAGCAGATGCCTGCAGAAACTAGCTTGTGAGCAGACAGTTAAGACAAAAAGACAGATACCAGCACACACACACACCCACGGGCATGCTCTCGTACACACAGATGTACACATGCACACACTCACCTTAATTGGCCCACCTAGCATTCCTTAAAAAGCTTTTCAAAGAGAGAATGGAAGTTCACAGTGCTTTTCTATGGTAAACCGGAGACAATTACTAATGCAGATGTGAGATGCCACTTGCAACTAGCACATCCCTGAATTCATTTCCATCCTTTCTGCCCTTCCTTGTGTCCCTTGGGGAAACACTACATAAGAAGGGGAAGAAACTGGAATTTGCATAATTATTTTACAAAGGGAGGGAGGTGCAGGCCTAGGATGTGCCGGTGCTTGCCAATGTATTCTTTCTTCAAGGTGACTTTCGAATTTGGGAACATTTCTGTTTCTGCTGGTCTTTGTGTTTTGCCCAGATTCAGTCATTACCATTTGTCTCTCCAAACGCTCTCGCTGTTTTTGGGCAGAAGCCCAGCAATTCTGATACCTAAAATTTGCCTGACAGGCTTGTCAAGTGATCTGTGCGGTGTCTTGGAGAACCAGTATATCAACCTTTTCAACAGATTTATAATCTCTACATTTTCTTACTAAACCAGATGAAATCCACAAGGAAAAGCCTGCCTGTTCCTTCTTTTTAAAGTTATAGGGAGAGATCAATTTATTAGCCAAAACGTAGTGGCTATAATAAAATAAGGACCATTGAGATCTAAATTCAATTTAATCAACAGTAGCAATAAAATGGCAGATAAAATCAAAATTAAGTCATCTTAAGCGAGCATAGATTTTAGCCCTTGTGTTTGTCACTGGGTTTCCAATAAGCACAAGCAAGATGCATCTGACCTACAGCAAAGAAACCATCAAGTTAAGAGTTTGTGTCCTGTGATGGAATCAAATTTATAATGTAGCCCATGTCCATAAAAGGTACAGTACACTGTTTAGTGAGCATGTCAGCGCAGTAACATTATTTGACCAGAAGGGGCTATCTGACCCTAGTGCTAGTGACCTAGCACTCCTTACATGAAAATACTGTATAGATCCAGGATACCTGCAATTCATTCATTAGCCTAGAGGTGAAATAAAGCAGTCTCTATTAATTATCAGCATGTTAATTAAAACAATGTAACTCTTTTGGGATGTGTCGTTAAACCCATATTTGCCCAGGCATTTATTTATTTAAAGCCAGAGGAGATATTATGCACAGAATGTGGTAACACCAGCCCTTGAAGTATCAGTTAAGTGTTTATCATGGGCAAACACAATTATTAATGCAGACACAACAGTCTGAGGGAGAAACGGAAAAAGTTTGAACAGACCAGAAGCACGTCTGCATGCAAGTGATCTTAATTGATTTTATTGATCTAATTAATGCAAAGCGCTTTATGTGTAAAAAGGCATAATTTTTAAATTAAAAGTATGTTGTTTTCCAGTCTAACTGAGTGCACTCCAGGGAAGCATAATGAATGTTGCATTGTTTTTAGATGCTATAGTATGATTTCATTATGTTAACAAAGGACCAATTGAATGTTTTTTCATAGCCCTAAACTGATATTTAATCTCAGTTTTATGAGCCTCTGTGCCCTTTCTTAAACCTTCATAGGACATCTTTTATTGTTATTATTACAAGGGTAATAAATATGCTCTTATAAAAGGGCTTATAAATGTGTTATACAGTATGCACAAATGAAACATTGTAAGTATCTGAAATGTGATGCTTGCACAGTGCAGTGGAGTATAGTCTATAAGTCTCTAGTCAATCCAATGTAGAATATCTACAATAAGCAAAGTGCAGAAAATCAGTGAGTACAGCAGGACAGGCTCAGCCAGCAGAACAGAAATCAGCTGCTGGGAGAGAAAGGCTAGGCTGTAGGGGTTTTGTACTGGGGAATATTGACAGATCTGTACATTCTGCTGTCTTTCAGTAGCTTCCCGTGTTTTTTCTGTATATGTGCATATGTGGCTATTATAGCTGTAGAACTGATTGTGTACTGAAGGCTGTTTTTCCTGATGATCAAACATATATTTAAAAAGCATTGTATTTCTCTGCAAACATTAAATAAGCTCACAAGAGCCAAAACACTCATGCTCCATTCAGACATGCCTACTCGCAAATAATGTGCATTTTAATGCTAGTCAAGTGGTAATCAAATTGTATTTCTGTGACTGTGATTGATTACTTGCAAATATAAATGAAATGGGTAATCTGTTAGAATTGATGTGTAATGTCCCCAATGAATGGTGGAATTTGTTATGTGAATTTACACATAGCTTTTATAGATCTGAAGGAGCACATTGATTTCTGAGGGAGGTTTGGGGGTAGGCCGTGGTGTTTGTGTGGGAAGATAGCAAGACACCACCGCCTCAGAAAGGAAGGACGTTCAGTAATTATGGAACTAAAAACTCTCAAACCAAATTTCTAAATGAGTGTGTTGTTGTTGTTGTTTTTCTTTGGATTCTCTTCTGCCGTCTGATAAATCAGAAAATTAATCAAACATTTATAGTAAGGTATTTTTCATAAATTATTAAGATGTTTAAGAAGACGGGAAGACAAGGCAATTTCTGAATAATTGGGAAGGTAGGCAGAAGAAAATTCAGGATTTGAAGATTCACTCTCACTGCACAATAAATGTGCTTGATTCTGGAAAGAAATCCAGCAAGTTCCCACAGATACTTTTTGTTAAAAGGAACATGCTTTAGCTGATTCACATTTTTTTCTAAAACTGAGAAAATACTATACTTTGATGGGTAAATTAATTCAGCGTGTTTTCAAATGCACAACATTATTAACCATTTAAGTGTTTCTTAAATGTTTTTTTTCTTTTTCCCTTTAGAATTTTTTTCATTAGGAGACGTTCATATTATTTCCTGGAAGCGCCTGACATTCATCAGAATACTGCTGGAAAAACAAATAGTGAAGAGAATTTCATTCGTTTTCCTTCAGACTGAAGACACCTTAAGAGCCCAACTCCTCTCCAGATTACTTATTCAGATATGACTTCTTTTGTTTCCTCAATTTTCCTGTTTCTTCAGAAGACCACTGGAGGCTTCTTCATTTATTAATTACCTGAGCAACGAATTAGATTTGTGCGCCTCTACTTCGTTATCACTGTTTCAAACGCACTGCTTCCATTTTCTTTCTTTTTGTTACATATTTAATCAGATTACATGAATTTCATAAGAAGGTGTCTTTGTGTGCTGAAAAGCCCGTTAAGCAATATGCAAGCCTCACAGCGGCCTGTTTAAAGAATCTGTGTGTTGACGATCAAAGCTGAGATTTTCATAGAAAGAAAGGCATTGATGTTCACCCTAAATTAAATCAGAGAGCATATTGCAATTGTTCCCCTTCCTTCTCCTTTTTGTTGTTATTATTCTAATTATTATGCATGTTTTTGAATTCTTATGGAAGGTGCTGTCTAGATACCACCAAACAGGAAATGTATTCATACCCAGAGCAGGAAAAGCAGACTCAGGCACAGTATAATTTATCCCTCACTCTCCTACTTGCCTCAAACCTGCCCTACAGGAATATCCCACCATTAAAACAGTTTAGCAGGCTACCTTTATACGGTTGGTTTGCTGTTAGAAAAGAATATTTATCTCAAGCTTGTGCTGTGCACGACCTGTGTTTTGCCACAGTTTTTGTCATGCGTGTATGTGTTATACAGTAATTGTGTGCTCTTCCACGTTTTCACTGTGCTTTACTATCCCTCTCTGTGCTCTTTAAAGAGTAAATCGGGAGTATGTTTTTCTCAAGTTGGCCTCTGCCTTCCCAGAAGTCCCCTTTTTAAAACAGGCAGTGGTCGCTCCCATCTGTTTTTGCAACGGAAGCTGATATCCAGTCAGTGTCGGGCTGAAGCTGTCGGAATCGTTTTTGCTGGTCATCCAAGTCACGGCTCAGTCAAGGGCCCCAAGTCGAGGCGCAAGACGTGGGATAAGAGTGAGTTGTTTCCCTTCCAGACACCTGGCCATCCCCTCCCTCTTCTCTCTCAACACTACTCCCCTCTCCTTCCACCACACCCCCTGTTTTTGGGTTGTTTTTTGGGTCAAACAGTCAAGGTTTCAGTTATTTTAAGGCCGGGGCTCTGAGAGGTAATGTATAGCCTTCCCATTTCTTCCCCATTAACCAGTCAACACAATTCAAGCTGACAGAAACAGGGGAAACAATCGCAGTAGGGTCACGCTTCTACTGACCCGGAGAGACGGAAGGCTGGGGCCACACAAACTGCCACAAATAGCTGATGCCGAGACATTGTTCTGGGAAAGCAGTGAGAAAATGGAACACTTCAGCTACCCATTTTGAGTCTAGCCAGGCTGTGTAACAGAAAAGTTTCATCATGACTGACAGGACACTTTTTTCTTGTCTACGTGAGTGTGTGTGGGTCTTTGTAAGGAATTGTGGGAGTCCGTGGGTTTCTAGATTTTACATACTGCCCCAGCTTTAGCATTCTGTCAAACCTCTCGCTACGCTTAGGGACTTTCCCATGAGAAAACGACGGATTTTCATGAAATCTTTTTTTGAGAAAAAGTTTGGTTTTAAACCCCAATTTAAAAGGGCAATAACGCTTTTACTTTTTTAATTCAATACATTTGATCTGTTTATGTTTTTTAGGAAAATGGAAATCATACTAAAAAATTTATTTAAATTCTATTTATTTAAAAACATAAATAGGGAAAATATTTTTTTTTCTTTGTAGTTTATCAGTTCAATTTTTAGTATTTCTTGGAATTGAGTGTTGAACGCAAGTTCATATTTTTAGATGCTGTTTAAACATCATCAGGATGCTGTGTAAAATTACAATATTCAGAAAATGCCCAAGGATTTTCTCAAATCAACAAAATATTGTTTTTTTTAAAACAAAAGGGAGTAAAAAGTATGATTTATTTAAACAGCTGGTGTTGATTTTAATGAGCTAAATTTGGATCAAAACACTTGATCAGTATGCAAAGTCAAAAGCCACAATGCAGGTCACACAGAGCTTTGAACCGAATAAAACTCACCTCAGCTAAAAATACTGAAATTGTTATGTTTGACTATTAATAGCCTTTACAGTAAATTATTCTGTGTGTGTGTGTATAATAGGAAGAAGAAAAGCTGAATTATACATAATCAACATTTTCCACCAAATCTTCAGTTGAAACTGATTGTTTGCCTTTGTCATCAGCAAAGAGACAGTCCCTGTGTGCTCTAGTGACTCATAACAGGACTCTCAATACTGAAAAGGGAAAGTACCTTTGTTTGAAAAGTCATTTTAGAGTACTGAAGCAATAGTACACGAATAACCTTCAAATCACACATTTTCCGTAAGATCACAATATCATGATTTGGCCCCAAATTGAAGAACTATAAGTTCCACAGATCTTCAGCATTTAAACAGGACACCCCAAATACATCTTAAAAATTCTTTTAAAAAAAAAGAAAGAAAGACAGCTAACTCCTTCAGCTGAAGTTGTAATATTATATATGGAATAATACATCTTGTTGCTATGATACAAGTGGAGGGAATAAAAAAGATTCAGGGCTCCGAGGGTGCCTCTCCAGAAGATGACAAATGAATTAGTGATGGGATCACAATGGTTCGGCACTGGGCACATTCCTTGATGATTCAACACGCTTGGTTGGCACTGGGGAGAGGAGGAGGGGGCGGCGCGGCAGAGTCCTCCGGCGAGAGGGGAGACAGATGGCATCCCTCGGAGGTCTAACCGAGTCCCAGTTTTCACCTGCAGGCCCCATGGGAAAATCCCCCCACTGCACAGCTGCTGCGTGAGAGCCGAGGAATGCTTGGAAACAGCGAGCTCGGTCGGGGAGGAGGTGACAGCAGGCAGCGCTTACTGCCGTCTGGGGAACTGCGAAAAAAACACACACGCGCGCGCACACGCACACACACACACACACACACACACACACAAACAGCCCCACTGTCAGCCCCGGAACATCCACCTTGGGCCTTTTAGTGTAGTATCAATAATGGCTGAGCACAACAGTTCAGGGCCACGCGAGGGACTGGACTTCTTGCATTTCACTGTCAATAAAAAAGAAATACAGTTTCAGGAAAAGTACAAGCATTGCCCTCTTAAGATGTGCTTAAGAAAACCAACAGCATCTACTGTCAGAATTTTATTAGTAGTAACAGTACCAATACAAGTAGCATTTCACCTAGTGAGCAGGTTTAGTCCATCAATATATTATTTTTTGTACATGTTTCGGTTTGAAATTATTATTATCTATTGTTGATTAACCACTATGGTTCAAGAACACATTTGTAAAGGTTGTGTACGTTACAGAAATAGACATGGAAAAGCCTGCCACGTCAATACCATTGTAGTCTAAGCCATCAGTGACTAGAACAGAGAGTATATTTTTAAAAAGGAGCTGAGAGGGAGAATTCAGCATTTAGGGAGATGTCAAAGATTAGTAAGAGAAGGAAGAAGTGATAATGATTTGTGCCATGAACCTAATTCACTGTGTTTGGGATTTTAACCTCTTTCTTTTCTTAGGAGTATTATGTATAAAAGCAATTCATAAAGTCTGTATTGCATAACTGTCTAAAATTGAGTACAGTGGCTCTCCACTCTAAGAATGTTATTCACTACTTTATAATACCTACTAGATATTATCTGTGGAACTATACTATACTATATTCAAACTCATTGTGCATTAATACCTGCCAACACCTGGCAGTTAAGTCTTCCAGTGAAGTAGGTAATTTTAAGACACGGGATGTGAACATTTATTTCTATATCTCCATAGACTACAAAGAAAGCATTCACATTTTATCACTCATTGCACATAATACATCACTAACAATACTGTTGGAGATAATGGAATAGTGATATTTTGTCAGTAATAACAACGATAATATCAAACTTTACTTTGAATATAGGACATTTCAGAATGATAAACTTAGAAATATAATGTTGACATTTGCATAGTAAAGTAAAATACAATGTAAGTACATATTAAAATTATTCTATTTTAAACAGGCAGAACTTTAAACTGCAACAAACAGTTGAGTCTAAAAATGGTTCTGCTGTTTTCAACAGAATATTTCACCATGGATGTTTGACATTTTATTGTCTTTCCAATCCCAGGAAAACAACGGGTGAGACACAGGAAATGAATAATAACAAAACATGCGAAACAACTTGACATGCGAGTCAATCGTGACTAACCTTTAAAGAAGAAAAAAGTTTCTGTCATACTTTGGACTGTAGTTAGGAGAGTCAGATCTTACACTGGAAACTGTGAGTAGGAAACAAGGGTGGACTCAAGAAAAAAGTGCCAGCATCCATTACTTCTGAGATAAAATATTTTTTCTCCCCTCGTTTTCAACCCAACCTCCCCCCTCTGACTGTTATATATTGAGCTTGGTTCATACAGATGGTGCCATTGAGGCTTTAGAATAGGGTCACTGGAGGTCAGGGAGATGAGACAAGAACTAAATGATTCACTTACAGCTAAAACAGGCTGCATGTGAGGAGAGTGATAGTAAACAAAGGCAGCACAGGGGAGGGAGGGTGACACTGTCTGGGGTCAGTGTGGGTTGAAGGGGTCACAATCCCACTGCTGGCATGCCGTTGCAGGACTTTCTCAAACTTTCTCAGACTGTTGAGAACTGCTTGTTTGTGGGCCGCTTCTCTGGAAAAGTCCGATTCTCCTAAATCCTCCTCTCTTCCCGCTGAAAATGGGTCAGAGGCCTGATACGTCTGGTTGAAAATGAAGACACGTGCTTGAGGCCTTTCAGACAAACATCCAGAACGTGGTGCGAGGGCTCCGTTTCTTTTTCTGCTTTCGTTTTCAAGCTGTGTCTGTGACAAGGTGAAAAAGAGAATTTCAGATTTTTGGCATCTGCATCTAAATTACCCATTCTGTGCCTTGCGTTGCCTTTCCCCAATTCTTCCTTTCAGCGTTTCAGCCTGTTACTCCATTGTCATCTGCTGTTGAAGCTCTGTGAGCTCGGTGACTTTGAGACCACTTGTTATCCTAAGTTATTTGAATCACAGCAATTCAAATAGAGAAAAAAGAGCTGACTGACAAGATTTAAGATGTGGCTCCATAAAAAAAATGAATTAAAGAATGTGCAATTAAGTTTTTTTGTGCCTGAAAGATTTTCATCATCACCATTTCACTGATTCCCAGTTTTAGGTGCTCTGGGATATGTTCACACACAATCAAGTTAGTATGTGCCAGAAACCCAAAACTATTCTCTGAAGACATGTTGGCAGTGCACAAAATGTTGTAGCTAAAAATCATTTCTAGCACTCATGAGCTGAGAAGTATAACATGAAATAGGTGAGTATTTAGATCTGCATTCGTTCTGAAAGTTAATGCTAATTGGCATTAAAATAAAATGTATTCCTTTGCGTTTTTAGAAGCCTTTTCAGACACATTTAGTATGACCTCAGAAAAAAAAACTACTTAAAACCGTACTTAAAATCAGCACTGATCAGATTTTGTTCACAGAGGGAATCTTCACAAGAGGAAATGGCTCTGTCTTTGCATGAATGTGAGTGTTTTGCGTCAGGAAAGACGAATACGAACCTATTTCCCTTTGAAACTCATAAAAAAAGACACACTCACCAGAGCTTGCAAAATTAAAACCACTTTTGTGGGCATTTATGTACAAGTTTCCCATTCCGTGTCCTCCTAACCCTGGTGTCTGCTTAGTTTTCTTGCAGCAGAGCGCCTGATTATTTAATTTCCCCTCAAATTGAACTAATGTAATACTGACACAATTTAGACTGCATTGAGTTCTGGAACTGGCAGAGATGATAGTTTATTAAAAAAAGTAAAACTGTGGCTTGTATGATGACAGAAAATAATTAAAAGGGTCTAATCAATCAAGGTACAGTATTAGAAAGGAAGAAAACCAGCAACACTCAAGCCCAGGTTTAGAAGCTCGGGTGCTGCCTGGCTGTTCATGTTGCTGAGTGTGTGCCTCCCTGCAGTATTTCATACAATCAGAAGGACACAGTGAGGACAGCAAGATGCCAGGGTAGTGTCTGCAGGGAAGGCAGCATACCTTGTCCTGTTCTTTTAAAAACCCCTGCTCCCATTTTCATCATGGGCACAGCCTCTTCACTGTGTGAAAATACAACCTTTATACATTTATGCAGGTAAATAATTGTTATTAGGAATGATCTTTTAATCTTAGATTGTTAGATTGTTAGATTAAAAAAAACACATTGCCTGACTTTAGAAAGCATCTTGCATTATCTTGCTTGAAAAATAATTGTATTTCGAGAGACTGGATAAGTAATTCAAGTGTTTTTTAACTTCCTGAAAAACAAGCCAAGCTATGAGTCATCTTTACAAGACATGTTAAGAGAAGAAATCATGTTTTTGGATGTTGATGTAATGTGATTGGAAGATAGCAAGTGAAGTAAAAAATATGTCTTTTTCACGTTATTTGACGAGCCTTGTTATGTCCAAGAAGCAGAGATCATCTCGCTTTCAAAATCTTCAGAAAATTTATCTTTTCCCATTTTTATTTACTTAGGAATTAATTTTCCTAGATCAATGGCGAAACTAGGCAGATTAATAGCTATTTACTGGTGTGGATATTTTAATTTGTTACGTGTTTGCAGTCCTGAGAAGCACTCCACCTCTTTCCAAAGGGAAATTCAAAGAATAGACAGGACCAGCTGGTGTATTGATCCGATTGGACTGGGACAGAGAAATCAATTCAGACATCATCCCTCCCTGCCGGCCTGGTCATTAAACACACCTTAATTCTTTGAGGATCTGATAGCCTTCATTTTATAGCCTACCTCCCCTTCTGGACTGAAGTGCACCCCCCAGCTCCTTCCTCCTCCCCCCTCCAAAGTAAAATACCTCTGCTGCCCTTCTTGGTTTTTCTGAACAGGTCAGTCTCCCAGGCAGCACTGACCCAGACGTCCAACCCTGGACAGCCTTGTAGAAAAAAGGCACATCGGAAGTCAAAGAGAAAAGAGAAGAGAGCCCCAACGGGGGGGTTGTGGGGGGTAACACCATTAGTTTTCATTACTTTCATTTTTTGAAGGATTTCAATGCTGCATTTCCATGCTAATGACTCCCCCCTCGCCCTTCTTTCCCTTCAGAAAGGCTGAATGTGTTGCAAAGAGACCCCCCCCTCCCCCCCCTCGAACTACCATTGAGCCCTTTTACTCCTTTCCTTTCCTTGATTGACAGGCTGAGAGAACCAAAGGCCCCTGAAGTTCAGGGATCATTAAGACAATGAGTAAAGGTTGAAGGAAATAACAAATGTACCACCTATTAGGCTTCTCTTGAAGGGACGCAAGCCTCGAATTTGCCCAGGACATATGATTGTGGGGCACCTAGAGTGATGAATAAAAGATGTCTAATGAATTGTGGGAGAGCAGTGAACACATCCGTTAAGTAAAGCATGCCACTTACAACTGGAGTGCCATGGGTGGGATTGAATTAAGTATATTCTTCCGGCACAAGTGAGATTCATATGATATGCCTTTAAAAGATTTCTGATTAACCAGCAGAATGGGGACCCCCACCCACACTGACAGTGATCCACTGTGGCACTTATCTGAATGGCCTTTTGCCTTCAGAAGAAAAAAACAAGGGAAAGTCCTAAGTTGAATTCCAAGCAAGCTGCTTAAAAGTTATTGCTGCTACTTTATAAAAACTGTACATCGAATGGAAATGAGTTTATGATATTGATTTAAAATGGAGTGCAAATGATATAAGAAGTTACAACCTTGCCTGCGGTGTATGAAAGTTCCTGGAATGTGAAGACAATTGTATTGCTGGTGCAACTCGATTAATGGCTCTTCTCTCTCGTAAACGTGTGTCAATAATTCTTTTCATAACAAGCCCGACAAGTTCCTGAAAATTAACATAGACAATACGCACAATATAGCTAAATGCTGTACATTTTAAATTCATTCCAGTCTTTCTAATGTTGTTTATTGCATGTCTAACTCTATGGGCTAATTACTCTTTACTCTTTGCATTTTTCATGCATTTTTATGTGCGGCTGATGTCTGTCTGCTGTTACTGTTATGTGTCTGTGTCTGTATGTAGTCAAAGCTGCAGTTTACACTGGCAATGTACACAGTTCTGAATCATGTCTACATCTTTATATAATAGAATGTGAATATTTTAGCTTTTCACGACAGCATGTCTATGTGGTGTCCCAATGGCCTACTAGTCCTCCAGAATTATAGGATGCTTGCAAGTATGCAGGCCAGACCACTGGCCACTAGTTTACCTGTTAAGTCAGTCAAAACCCTGTAGCTGAAGTGGACAACCACTTGGTTTTAGACCCTGTTTACTTTCAGTGAGAAGTTTAGCTCCTAAATCATCTCAAAGAGGACTGACATGATACATATTGACATAGGGAAGATCAAAGAGCTCTACAACCCCAGCAGCAGTCCTTCATACAATAACATTGCAATAAAGATCTGGTCTGGAAAGACATTTCACCTGCTATCCGTACTGTTGCTCATAACCTATATAACAAAAATGCCGTTAGTAATTTAATTAAAATATCATTTCATTGATTAAACCAGAATTTTTTAGAATTGCTGAATATGCTGTTTGGTTAATTGGTTTGTTCAGGGTCCATGCTATATCATAACAACAGAGAAATGTTGGAGAAGATCAGAGTTTGTGTTATTTGAGCACTAGGCAGCAGAACAGAAAGACGCTTCAGTGAAATAGTATGGTTCACCACTACATAGAAAACAATATGTAAGCAGAACACACACTTGTTGAAAGACAGATTCAGCCTTAGAGATACTTTTAATACATAAAGTAATGGATCACCCAGTTACAGATGTAACACTGCTTATCTGCAAGATAAAGGGCACCTCTCATGAATGGGACATTTCCTGACCAGAGCACAGTTAGGCTGAACTTGTATTTAAGAGCCACAAAAAGTGTCTGTGGGAAGTGGCACCACATGCAGCAGATGGTATGAAGTCTCTCCCACCTCATGTGAGGACAATATTGCAATTGAATCTATACTATCAAAGAAGAGCTTGTGGCCACATTTCTTTTTCAGTGCACATGGTTTCCATAAAAACCTAAGAAAGATTACAAAGGAGAGGAGGACACTGGACCAATCAAACCTGTTTGGTAGTTAATCGCTAATTAGTTCTTAGATCTTACCTAGTCAGTTTTACATTGTGGAGAGGCTTAAAGGGGACCCTTAATGAGGACTGAAGATCTGGGCAGGTAAAAAGCAGTATCAGGGGAAGGGATACCCCATCAACATTGACATAGCATGCTGACTGAGATGCAAAATAAACCTTCATTGTGGGAAAAGACTTCACCTCCTCCAAGAGTTTCTATAAAAACAGCAGAACAGATGCAATGGACCAAGTCACCGGGACATACTAGACACTAATGCATAAAAAAACAGTCCCAGTGAATTCCTTGATACAGACTGGCTAGGTCATTACAAGCAGATGGATGCCCAGCATGTTGACCCAGCAGTTCTGCAACATCACCAGCCTGGGGTGTCTGTCAGGATGTTAACCACACTCAATGTGTCTCTCACCCTGAATACGGGGAGGTGCAAACTCACGGTTGCAACTCTGATTTATAATAAGGTGGCATGTATGGATGTAGTCCAGATGCTTTTCTGACTGACTGCTATTCTGGCACTAAGCAGCTCTTGTTCAAAACTGATTGTGAGGGAGAGTTGCCTATGATGGTCTACAACAACAGTTGTGGAAGCTATGGCTTGTTCCCAGAACTTAAACATGCAAGCCAGATTTGCAGATAGTTTGGTACTCCAGGAATGGTGACCCAGACTGTGGAGGTGTAAAGAGACGTTCAATAAGAGGCTACAATGTCTTGATGTGAGCCTGTGTGCAATGTAAGGAGGCATGCTTGTGCTTCTAACTGTGATGCTAGAAATGCCTTTTCAGATCAACAGAGAGAGAGCAGTCTGTGTCTCAGACATCACTGAGGCACTGCTGAACAATGGTCCACCAGAGCTACTGCCAGGAGACAAAAAGAGCTGTCGGCTATATTAGCAGACTCAACTGGCTTCCATGGACGTTCTGCGTGAATGTTCACTGGCAAAACCCAGAGCATCTGTGCCATTCATGGGGTTGGTAGCAGACACATGTGGTTAATTTTCAGGCCTTAAGCAACTGAGGCTTGTGAGAGAACAGCTGGTGGATTTTTAGGTTCTAGATTTTCTCTGGTCTCTGTGGGATGAGCCACTCTGAAATAAGTGAAGCTGAAGATGACCCATGCACGAGGGCCCTGAGAAGGTTCAGAGATGCTGTTAACACCCTAATAGCTCCGATTTTCAGGCAGAGACCCAACCAGGAGGGTGGGTGGTTGCTATCAACAATTAAACATCATTCTCAGATACCGCCATGGAGTATGGCATCAGGCATCAGGCATCAGCCTGCAAGTCAATCTACTCAGGAGTCACAGTTTTCTCTTGATAGAGAGTGCATTCAAGTGTAATTGGCAGATACTGTACACTTGTTGGTTTTCCCATTGTTCTTTCCATGTTACTATTCATTTATTTTTCTTTAATGTGGTTTGACGTACATGTGTCACGCCCTCCACATCCAGAGGGCGCCCCTGCCCTGCCCTGTTCCTAGTTTCCCTGTGCTTTACTCGTTCTTCCGGTGTGTCTTTGTGTGGGGCTATATATTTCTGGGTCTCCCTTTCCTCCTTGCTTGACGTTGGGATCGGTTGTCGAGAGGCTCGCCTCACCAGGTCGCCCCACGTCCGCTCCCTGAGGGCTTATTTCTCATCCCCGACTCCGCCCGATACCTTGAGCCCGGATTTCCTGCCGCTACGCATTGGGTCTTCCTGTTCTGCCGGTCTTTCCATGGCTATCCTCCAGCTTCTGTGACAGCATGTTGGTTTACCTACAGTATATCATATAATATCTTTGTATGTTTTGCTGTGATGTCACACCTTACTTTTATCAGGAGATACATAGGGAGTAGTACATTTAAAAGCAGAACTTTAGTGTTGTTCTATGTTAATAATTTTTCTTTGTTGTTTGTTTAAAACTGGAATAGCTAAAATCAGATCAATTTCTAACACTGCCACATTCATGCAAAAAATTACCATCACAGACAGATGTTTTAGACTGGTTCCTTTTAAGGATTTAGAATCAAAGAGTTCTGTCCTTGAAAATAATTTGAAGAAAACTTCCTGTCTCTTTTTTTGTGTTCTTGCAGAAACTGCTTTGATAAGAAATCACACTCTGGAATAAGTGTCAGCAATTCTAATGACAGATTTCGTTGTGCAGAGTGAATGTGGCACAAAATTCTATGTATCACACCTCTTGAGATGAAACTTTGATAAGCATGTTTAAACGTGAAAAAAAACTGTATTTCCACAAAAGCTGTGGTAGTCACGTCACCCACCTTTGGCTGAAATTATCGCTGAGTATTAAAGATCATAATGAAGACAGATGTCAAAATATTTTGTTAACTAAGGTCAAGTTAATTTTTAGTATGCTGCACTTGTCACTACCACTGACACAGACAGTATAAGGGTGTAGGAGATAGTGGTACTTGAAATGCTAGTTTGCATCTGCAAAGAATTATACAACACTTCTCCCAAGTGTAACACTGCAATGCTTTAATACAGCCAGCTGCCTCTCCATCTTTATCTGCTAACCTTGCCTAGAGACAAGCCTTTTACCTTTCCATTCACCTGTAATTGTTGTAAATAGCCCTGGGCTTGATTGAGTTTCAAAAACTGCAATCAGAGTAGATTGATAGCAAACTTCACTATGGAGTATTCTTTGAATGCTGGTACAAACTTTTCTAGTTTTCAGGTTTAGTTAGTTATCACAGACACACATTTAGAATATGATAAATGTATTCAATTATTAAAAGTGTATTTAGGACTGTGATTTGTAAGCTTTTGTTTAAATAAATGTCATGTTTTAGTCAGCAGGCCTTGCAAAGTAAATGCTTTCCTTCTAAAATCTTACTTATGCTTAAGTTGTTGTAGTATAACATGGGCTTTATCTAAGGTTGTCTGCTGAAAAAAGGTTTGCTGGATATCTAGAGGAAGATTCCCTTACAGCATCTTCAAAACCATTAAAAAGCCCTTCCACTTGAAACAGTGCAGAAGTAGGAGAGGAACCCTTGACAAACATACCATGAAGAAACCAGTTCAGTCCTCAAAGTGCTGCCTACGCTATGATCGTACATCCTGCACACAATGTATGACTCACCCTGTACAGAAAGAAAGATCTCTCCTCCTAATTTATTACATTTTCTTTATATTATTTCTAACCCAAGGGCAACAAGAGTAACCAGTTGAGCTCCCAGTAAAGAAGCTTAAATTTTTCCCAAGTGAAAATGACAGATATTGAACCAGCTTCCATTTGCCTACAAGACCAAATCTAGCTGATTGCCTAGAGTAACATTCGCTTCCGCCTGCTACAAGAAAAAAACTGTCGGAGTGAGTTAGATCTGGCCAGGGTGAGAGTACTGTTTGGATTTGTATCCTTTCAGCTAAAAGTACTGTACGTGCTTTGCTTCAGGCTGGATAGTCAACCATCAAAAAAAACACACCATGTAATTCCTGCTGAAGTACAGAATTGAAAGAAACCATTTGAAAAAAGGTGATTTTCTTCTTTTGTGTTTTGGCAGCACTGGTTTGTTTTCCAGTCCCAGTTTTACCAACTAAACCCATTACACAGTGCCGATGTGCAGCATAGCTATTCAGATTAAATAAAGCCACTGGGCGCAGTACCTCTTGTAAGCTTTTTTTGTTTGTGCTTTTTGTGTAAAACATTTTCTCGAAATGAAGGGAGCTGCAGTCGCTGATTTTATCCCGTTACCATGCTAAGATGGGGAACTAAAGGAAGAATTGGGCATGAACTGTTTCTCCAACTACACTGAAGGCAGCTGGGCCTGTTTTTGGTCACCAGGGAATGCTAGTTTAATCGTCATACTCATTATCACCAGGCTGCCCTTGGAGCTGCTGTTTCAAAACGTTTTAATGGTAAAACCAGTCAAAAGTGGAGCTGACACATGACATCATCACAGCCAATTTCTCTTGTAATACTGGGTGTGCTCTGCAAATCATGGCAAAAAAGCTTTGCTTCTTTTCTAGACCAAAGCTCCTCAGAGAAAAAGAGGAAACCCTGATGAGTGAAGTCCTGAAAGGTTATCAGTTTGCACAACGCGAAAGTGTTTTTTCTTCCCCTGCAGTATAAGGTTGGGCTAAATTAATTGATCTTTTGCTAATGCAGGAGGCGGCGGTTTATGGTACACAAAGCCATTCTGATGCAAATAGCTGATCATGTTTGCAACAATCGCTTCATGTGAGTGCACTGTCTTTTATGAACAGGTAAGAAAGCCTCTGGGAAAGGACATATGAATTGGTTTAGCTTTTTCTCGAATTTTACATCCGCGATGAAGTGCAGCTGAGATAGGTTACTTTTGTTCATCAGGGCCAATATAATGATATGCTCCCTTTTAACTGCTCATTAATTGACAAGAAGGGCTGCTGTCCTCAGTGTTTTTGTTTTGTTTTTTTTCATTTTAATCTTAGGAACTTGGAGACTGTAGAAAGGAAGCGAGTAAAGAGCGATGTGGCTATTCAGCGCAAAAGAGTATCAGTTTTTTTCCTAATTGACATGAATAGTTCTTTTGACCCTAATTAGCTGTTTGTAATCCCCTCATCTGCATATCACAAAAGCAACAAATTTGCATATTTGTAAACGAGAAGTGTTTGCATCTGCATGCGTTCTGGAAGGGAGCGTGCCAGGGAGGAATGATAGCAGCGCGGGCGCAAGGAGAGGTTGGCATGGGTTGGCGCACACTGGCTTTGTGCCATTGCTGCAGGGAGGCAGCCAAGTCAGAAAAGTGACTTCTTGCCAGAATGTTAAAAAAAGGGCTTGTCTCTGTAGTTCAAGCTGTGAGATGCACAAACAGTGGGTGTGCTGCTTTTAGCAAGTGGTTAATTACAGGTCAAATTAGGGTACTATTGGCAACAGGATAAATTGCCTCGTTACTTTGCACATGGCTGGCGTAACACCCTCAAATGTCACTTCTGCGATGACTCTTGCCTTTTTTCTCTCTCTTCTTGAACTGATTTAGGTAATATCGCTGATATCCTATTCTCCGACTGAATTGCTTTTTTTCTCATTGGATGTTCAAATACCAGTCTCATTCAAATAGAATTAATCCTAAACTGCGCTATACCCTGATTGGAGTGCGACAAGAACCATTAATTGGAAATCAGCAGGACAGTAGGCAGCAGTGTAGACTTATGGTTTGGGCTATCTTGCTCCTGTACCTTTGAGCAAGGTACTTCACTCTTATTACACCAGAAATATGTTCAAAGGAGTCTTCATGATAAATAATGTCTTGTTCTTAGTATTTTTTGCCTGGTGGAATAAAATAATGAATAACGTAACTTAATTAAGATCAGTGCAGAAGCAAATTAATCTGTCAATTTTCTAACCACTTCTTTCAATTCAGGGTCACGGGGGGCCTGAAAATATTCCAGCAAGCAACAGGTGCAAGACAGGATACACCTTGCACTGGATGTCAGGTTATTGTATTACACAGACCAGTTTTCCCAGAAGCCAATTAACCTACAAGTAGGTTTTGGACTATGTGAAGAAACCAGAGCACCCAGAGGAAAACCACGTAAACACAGAAAAAACATACGCACTCCACATAGATAGTGCACACAGGGTCCCAGCACTGTGAGCCAGCAATGCTAAGTACTGCACAACTGTTCCACCTGCAAATGAGTACAGTTTGTTTATATCAGTAAGAACTTATTAAAGACAAAAAAATGTCTAATGCCCATAATGACTATTTTTTAGGATTCTGCTGTAAAGTAATGAAATTTTCACATTAATGAATTTTAAAAATTCATATTAAGTGAACTCACGGAGTGTTACACAAAGCATTTTTCTAGTGAGTTTTATTTGCAACAGGTGGATCACCATACACAGGAGTCGTACAATGACGCTAAATCTCTCATCTTATGTGCACTGTCTTATTATACAGCACACATAATCTTCATTAAATGTTTCACAGAAATGATTTCAGACATAAATGTAACGATGTGATTTGGCAAGAAATGTGAAATCAGGATTCACAGGAATTCTCTTTTGAATTGTATTTTTCTTAAATAAACAATTACATTTACATATGCACGCTTGTTTTTCTGTACAAAAGTGGACTCACTTTAAATGTAAAATGCTAGACCACAATATGGAACAATCAAACCTGTGTTAAAGACCACCTCCATGACTATTCAGACATCATTGTAACAGAGAAGAGCAAAGCTGCCAAAATGCCTTTTACAAGAATGAATTCATGTGGTCTTTTTACAGATTTCATGTTGGCAGCTACAAATATACATTTCTTTCTTCGCCAGCATTGTAATATGTCCTCGGCAGTTATTGTAAATACTAAACCCTTGTTAGAATCAGCTGTTTCCCATAAGAAAGCATCAGGGTAAAATAATACTGCCAAATAACAATAAAAATGTGTTGAAAAAGTTTAACTGCAATTACATTTGTCTTTCAGCTTCAGACAAAAGATCTGTACATCTCTCTCACACAAAAACACAAAAAATCAGGCATAACAAAAATCCCCAAAATGAGTAAATATACATATTTTCTCTGGAGTACTATAATACAAGTAAATAACATTACTTATCTTTTAACAACGCAAAACTGGTATACAAAGAGCTAACATGACATTTTCATGATCATGATTTTCAGGTCTTCGGAATTCAGGCTGTTTTTCGAATTCATGGCTATAAATGAATGCAAGAGCAAAAATTACGTGTACTCACAGTGCCACATTGACCACTTTCAAATTGTTGTGCCTATTTTTAAATCCCCAGGTTTATGTTTACACAAAAAGCATTTAAATTTGATTTTAGTTTCCCTCACCAATTTTTCTATGACATGATTGGCATCTTAGTTTTCAGCAAATTAGGGGCAAATTCTGCTCTGGAGTAAACAGCTGTGAAAATCCCCCTCTACGGGCCTTCCTTGTTAACATTTTCATTCATTTCCTTGATAACAAAGTAAGAATGAACGTGGTTTTTGTTACATGAAACCTCTCATGGATGCTGAACAGCGTGCTTAGTTTTGGAAAGAGAGCCCCTTGACTCCACAAACCTGTGAAGACCAGCTTGATTTAGTAAACAAGCAGAGTCGAATAGCTGACTTGGGGTTTGAAAGCGTTTGACTTTGTTTGTTATTCTTGCATGTGTTTGTGGTCTGAACTTTCACTTGGTTCCATGAAAACAGTTTTCGAGGAATATGTGCCATTCAGTGTTTAAATGACACTCCTCTTGGGTTTGGCCAGGCCCCATGAGTTTGCTCATGAAAGACTCCCTTGGAAAATAATGACAAACAAAATCAAATTTCCCTAACTGACAAAGAGTAAATAAAACACCCTTCTCAACTGTCAGGTGCACCGCTGCTCTGAGTGTGAGCTGTCTTTCTTGACGACATGGCACTTGTCAGAGTTCCAGGTTTTTCAATTTATGGCCAATTAACGTCAACTGTGGGGCTGTTTGTATTGTTTGGTAGCTTGAATTGAAGGCCAACATAGGTGTCACTGTCAGGTGCCACGTAGGCATTTTTGATCTGAACTTTTTCCTGGAACCTACTGTACTGTAGAAAAGCGAGTTGTCTGCAGTAATGACTACATGCATCAGACAAGAGATGTTGGCATTGGCTTCTAAACTCTGTCACAGGGGAAGAATTGTATTGTACAATATGTTTCTTTTTCGGGGTACAGTCAAGTAGACATTCAAGATTAGAAACAGTGCTCATGTAACATAAAGAAAGTAATAACATGCCAGGGTCATTTTTTTTTACGGGATAGCACCACAGCACACTCAAAGTCCTTCTTTTCTGTTATCATTGTAGGGTTTTAATCAAGATTTATTGGTCTCAATAGCAAATTGCTTCCCTCTCACAAACAGCCGGCTCTCATAAATTTACACTGTAGACCTGCTTAGCAGACAACCAGATGAGGCAGACAGGTTGACATAGTCCTCACACTAATGGCGTACTATCAGGAGATCGTTTTGCATGAAACTTTTAAAGTCAAAAGCAAGGACACAAATTTGTTTTTGATTTATTAAGAAATGTTCTAGTCTCAGTTTGACTACAGCATATCGATCCTGCTTGAAATCTGTTGAAAAAGCAATAAGATTTACTATCAAGACATCAGACTTTGATTAGTTCTATATTTGTTCGGATTTTAATTTGTTTTAATAAAGCATGCTGTCTAAACTTTGGGGTAGAGGCAGAATTCCAGTTTCATGTAAATTATTTACAATTTCTTTAAGGCATGTATGGTCCTATTAAAATGGATAATGGGAAGACATAAAAAGGGTTACAAAACATATTTTGATCTGTCTTATTCATTTTTTTGCTAGTTCCTTCAAAATATTGTCCAGCTACTTTTTGAAACATTGCAGGAATATAACTTGCAATGGCTTAATTGGGAAGTTTTCCCAGCACTTTTAGTTTAAAGAAATGCATTCTGTTTTTATTTATATTAATCATGACTTTGTATTAATTTATTCAGTCAAGGCCACTTACATAAAATAATTACTTCAGCAGTCTGGTCAGACTCTAATAACAATGAACCAATCCAATGTGTATTTAATATTTTGTAGTTAACTCTTCTGGCTGAGGAAATGGTAGTGCTGGCCAAATATCAGCACTATCACAACCACCCTCACTTGCAATAAATTTGCCAGGGAGGCAACTGCAAGGGGACAGTTTAGGTGAAGGGAGGGATAATAGAAAAGATGCACAATGTGTTGTGGACAGCCAGTAAGTATTTAGAAGTAGAAGAACACAAGAGTGACACTAGAATGTGAACTCCTGCCAAACTTCTGTTAAATAACACCACTTCGGTGGTTCAATCATATTCTAATAATGACAAGATGAGACAATGAATATAAAGGGATAGAGTACTCAATACTTTGGCCTTAACTTGCCTGGCTCAGGAAATGTCAGTCCTCACTGAAGATCAACACTGCCTAAAATGCCCCAGAGGATGCCTAAAAGACGGATACAGATTTCTTTGAATAAAGAGCTAGGAGTGAGACAGTTTGGCTGCAAACGTTTGCAAGGAGTGATCAGAGAATGTAGATCAGAGAGTGTAGTGAATGAGCTTGTTTGATTGATGTTTAAGCAATGTTTCGGAGGAATACTAATGGAGGATAAAGTGAATCGAAGCATATATAATGCAGGTGGTGGAGCACAAGTCAGCGACCATGTGGCAGTATAGCCATTAAACGCTAGCTAGCTTGAGACTGGAATTCTGTGACATGCAGGACATCTCACCACAGATCATGAGGGGATACTAAATAAAGAGTTCCAGACCGAATATCAACTGATACCATGTTTTCACACCCTTGAGGCAGATTGAGTGTTGGCGATCAGGGGGCTCCTGTGAGGACAGCAAAGAGGAGGACTGAGAACAGGGAAAAGACAAAACAACAAGTACAGGCTGTGGTCATAGGTGTAGTGGGTTAAACACTTGACTAGAAAATGAGAAAAAAGGGAGCAGAGGAAGAGAGTGGAACAAATGAGATTTGGAGAAGATAGAATGGGGATAACAGAGAAAAAGTGGTGGCCATTGTTTGGAGTTCCAGGGAGTGTTAACAACATCAGAAGAAACTGTAAGAAATGAGCAGAGAGCATGGAAGGTGCAGAAATGGTGCTTTTCAATGGAGAATTTAAAGATTGCTCAAACTAGCTGCTTGTTCAAGAAAAGGTGAGAGAGTGAGAAAGCAACTTCGGTCTTGGCTTGCAGGAGTGAACACAATAAAGGTAAGGTTTAAGTAATGCAGAGTGTGAGAGATGTCTGTCTCCAATGAGACCAAAACTCAGAGTGTCACAAAAGATGTGCAAAGAGTTGTGAGCAGCCAGAGAGTATTTATAGGTAGGAGAGCAGAGGTGCAGAATTAGAAATTGATCTCCTCGCATAGTGCTGCAAAATAACACTTTTAATTGCACAATAAGGACAGTTACTGTAAGTGCATTGTTGGATGAAGAGGTAAGAAAATTGGTGGATGGAAGAAATGTAATTGTCATAATGTGACTAACTATGCAATAAGTGCAATAAGTAAAGATAATACTACAACATAACATAATGAAATCAGCAGTACACTACAAAACAACAAATATGAAAATATGTAATGTAACAGATGAATAGCAGGATAATATGATAAAGCAAAAAGTAAGAAAGAGTCCTAATCATGGTTTTAATATTCACAGACAAAAATTGTAATTGTATAAGGCACTGCAGTACTGCTGCTGTTGGAATTACAAGGACATATTGAAAAGACGAGCTTAGAAAAACTGCCAATATGCCATCAGGAATTGAGCACTGATTATATCTGTAGGGTGCTTATTCAGAGAAAAGAAAGAGCAAGTATGAAAGATACAAGCAAGCAAAGGTGAGAGAGCTATTACATCTCCTGATAATTTCCAAAATGATGACTACACATCTTTTAAATTAACTTAAAAATATATAGCGTAAGATTTAACTCTGTTTAACTGAGAGTTTATTGTCTTCACCCTTCTGTCTGTATAGTTTTATTTTGGAGCTTGAAATAATCAGTGTTGAATTATCAGACACGTGTGTCAGTTATGTTGTTACTCACTTAATAAGTTGTTGCCATTTTCCCCTAGACTTTATTTGTTCTGGGAACGTGGGTCTTAACAACAACAACATACTGAAATATGACTATCCAATATTTATCTGGCTCTTTGTCTGGGTTTATCCAGAGATACAGAATTGTTTTTTTTTCACTGCTTTGAAGCCAACAAGTCTTTTCTGAATTAAGGTATAAAGTATGCATTAACTGGATAATCATCATTCTTCAAGCACAGGTGTGTTGGTGTGAAATGTATACCAATTAATTTGCCCAAAATAGTATAGACATGAGTCCAGAACATGTGAAACACAATCCTAACAGAAGTGCTTTGATGTAATGTACGTTAGGCTTGTAAATACTCAAATCTGGAATTGTTTGAATAGTGTGACATAAATCCTATGATTTAATTTAAACTGTAGAAAATGGTGACTGAAATTCTTAGAAGTTATAATCATATTTGACCATATCATTTCGCAGTTGAGGTACAGCACACTCCTTTCCATTTCCTTCTCTCATAGTATTTCTATTGGCAGCTTCCTGCTGGAATCACAGTACATTACTCTGTATGACAGATTAGTAAATGTATGTTACTGATCTTTGGGATTTGTTAGCTAGATCAATCCAACTTCCCATTAGATGTTTTGGTGGAGACATGTTAAATGGCACTCCATAATCCTTCATTGCTGATCGTAATCTCAGCCCTCAATACTTTTAGACACTTCATTTCTACCTATATCCAGTCATAAATATATCTGTATTTCCTCCTGAAACCCATTGAATGCCAAGTTTGTAAAATACTGTAGAAAAATTGCAACAGTGCTATGCCTTTCCTTAAATTAATATGGATGCTGGAATATGAGGTTCAAAGTCAGGTCTCTGTGTTCAGAGGTTAACACACTGTCTGTGGCTCTAAAAGGACCCAGATCCATTAGAGTTGCAGCCAGACACATTTATGCAGTTATTACTCAACTCAGTTCTTCCTCATATAGTTCTTTACAGCACTAAGCTAAAATGCCCTTAAAACAACATCCAATTAAACTAGGATAGGAAAACACTGCCTGAGACTTCAAAATGCTCTACCTTGTTTGTAATTCTATTAGTGTGCATTTCCTGTCCCAGTCTGCAATTCCTTGACAGACAGTAATCTTGCCAAGTGGTGCCGTCAGACCCTATGAAATTTACTGTACATAGGCTATGCAACACATTGACATATACACAGCTCTCTGTCAAAATATTCCAAAATTGTCTGTTACATAACGACCAAAGTTGTGGGAATGGCTCAGCATGTACTATAATTCCTGAGGACTATAAAGCAATAGCAGACCAGACATGTTCTACAGTATGCTTTGTGAAAGAAAACTGATGCAAGTGATACCATTATATGGTACAATTTGTGGTCTGCATTTCTAGTGCATCAGTGAATGAAAAAGCAGACCTCACTAATGTATCAATTCAGACAGCCAAAAGAGTTTACAAGCAGTGGGTGATACATAAAAACCCGATTAGGAAGAACAATTCACCCTGCAGTAAACTACTAAACCCAAGAGATTTTATGGTTTGTGAGAAATGTGTCCACATCTCCATTGACATCTATGAATATCTGATGCCTGTGTCTTCAACCATGGTCATGGAGAGCTTCAATTGAGTAGTTTACCTGTTTTTAAAGATTAGAAACGATGTTCAAGTTAACAGTGCACTAAAATGAAACTGAGATTGAGAGATATGAGAGTAAGAAGCTCTGGTATGTTGACTTATCAGCACAGGAAGAACAGTGAGGGAGGACCATTAAAGTGTATCCAGTAGAGGAGGGATATCAGGGCTTTATGGCCCATTCTGTGACGGGTCTTCTCAGTAATATGGAATTCAATCCACAGCCGCAACAAGTACTAAAGTCCATATCAGAAACAGAAAAGAGAAGCAGTAACTAGCCCCGTCAGAGGCAGGAAGAAGTTGGCTAGGGGCTGTGAAGGTAATGTTGGAAAGGAGATAAGAGAAGGCATTGTGAGGTAGGGGTGAATATACTAAGCTGAGCTGGCAGGAGACATGGAGATGATAGGTTGTCTTATTTCTGGAGCCAGCATCTCATCTGTGTGTGGAAATTCACAAACAGGCCAGTCCCTGGAGCCAGTGTGATACTTCAGCAACAACTCCGGGACAGAGCAAGGAGCTTGAAGGAAGATAAGCATGAAGGGAACATTTAACCACCTATCATCATCTTGGCTTCGCTTCACTGTGATTTGTGTTGGTGAGAGCCATGTAATAGATAAGCTTGAAGAAAATAAAGTTCCCTTAATTAAATCAAGAGATGAGGAGTGTGTTATTGAATCTTAGATTTCCAAAATACAACAGTTGCTGATTCAGCAACATTTCCTTGATAGGCTGGAAAGAAACTCAAGGGTTAGGATTAATATTATAGAGACACATCATATTTTCCCCTCTGAGTTTTACTCTCCACTCCCACAGACTCACCCACCTACACACCTAAAAACACTACAGTCATGGGTGGAAAGGGCATGGCAAAGAAGTCACTTTTATGCAATAATTGTTGCAAAAAATGAATTATGCATTTCATCCTAACTGACCAGAGGCATTCTAGCATGCAAGTAAAGCACCATAACATCAAACACTTTAAACCTACATCAGCTATCAAGTGGGCCCAATTGTGCCTGTAAATTTCTGAGAAATGTTCAGCATAAATCTAGAAGAATGATGAGGAATGAATTGCTATAATTTCCAGGTTTTAACTGCAGTGCTGATCATTAAGCTAGAGAGGGTGTCCTTGTGTAATAGCTTTGCTTGTAAAAGGCTGCAGGAGAGGAGCCAGTTTTGTCGATGAAAGGGATAATTCTCCAGAAAGCCTGACTTCTAAATCAGAGCATTAGGCCCACTTAGTCTTCCAAGGACTTTTACAGATACAGATACAAATTATTTTATTTGCCATAAAAAGCGCAAAGGATTTGTTCTGATGTTGCAAACATCCAATAAATTCAGTAATGCACTAGCACATACGTTACACTACAATATGCAGTACATAGAAATGTATAAACCTGCACACAACATTATTGGAAACAAACTTCATAGGCTGTAACATGACAAAGACCACATAACTGGAATAAAAAAGTAATTCTAAAACAGCTGATTTTAACAGGACTTGTACAGAGTTCGATAGATGGAGGTGATGGATGAGACTGATCCTCAGTCTTAGTTGTTCTGATGGGCTGTTCACTGTACAGTGTGGTGAGAGATGGACAATGCTAGCCTCTGTTCTTAGGTACTACTTTAACAGTGTTCCCAAGGTGACACTTCATGATCCACGTCCAAACCACGCTGTCACAGAACAGGTAAGCATGTTTTCAATAAAGGCATGGTGGAACTGAATCATAATGCCCTGACTCACCCTAAGGTTTTTCAGCTAAAGATAACATTTGTGTCATGCTTTTCTTTACATGACATTGATATTGCCTCACCACTTTAGATTGCAAGAGATGATTACGCAGAGGAACACAATCTCAATGAGCTCCATATCCAGTCCGACAGGGTCTTCATTTTCCGAACATCTAAACTTTTTCAGACTTCCTTTGTTTATTTCCACTGAAAGCTGAATTTCAAATGCTTTTTTTAAATGCCAGTCCACTGGTGCTTTGCAGAGCCAAGAGTGGAAACGCAGTAAGTTATTTGTAAACAGAAAGTATATACTGTAATTAGAGACAGTACACACCGCTGAAACAACACCAGTTTTCAGTAAAATCAGTTTTGCTACTGTAATCTGGTGTTTAATGTTTCCACTCAATTTCGCAATAACTTGCTTTGTGGGAATCTCTGCTAAGATGCCTAAGATGCTTCAGGTGTATTACTACCCACCAGACCTGTGGTGCAGTTTTAATGTAAAGTATTAAGGAGTCTGTCGGACGACTGGTAGGCTTATTTCCCCTGTCACCACTGACCCGCAGATGCTCTGCAATTAGTATGGAAATGTAGGCTAATTGAATGGCCAATGACTAATGCAAAAGAAAACATGGCCTACATTATGATAAGGGCTGTAGACAAAAGAACGCTAAGGTCAGTCTGCTTGCAGGAAAGGCTTAGTGTGGATTTAATTCTGTTTGATACTCTTGTTGCTTGACAGAAGGCCTTCAGTGTAGGGTCGTTAACATTGCTAGGGAGTCACAGTTGTGAGCGGGTATACAAAACAGTACAAGCATTCCAAATGTATTCTGTTGTTGTTCCTGACCCCTGCTTCCTTGAACACATATAGGTCCAGATGCTACCAGATATTTCCAATAAGAGCCGTGGGGCTGGTATAAAACAAAATGGGGATTTGCCAGTTGTCATGGATGTCAAACTTGAAATTGATTCTGGGCCATTTATTTTTATTTCACAAAGTCTGCATATGAGGAAGTTAAAAAAAAAGATCCTAAGAAACTCAAAAAAGAACTATTCCTGTTTCTATAAATGTATTACTCGAGATTGCTGTGGCACCATTGAGTCTGTCGTGTGAGTTCTGAAGAGGTATGTCAATGAGTGTGTGAAGAAGTGGTCTGGGCTCTGGAGTCACCCCTGGAAGGCTGTAGGTTCAAATCCCAGGTGAGGTTTCACACCAGTAAAATGCAGAGCTCTTCAAATGGGTACAAATGTAAGAATGCCTCGAATAAAAGTGAATATGTTAATAATATTAAAATAAACCACCCTAAGTCTTACTAGATGTTTATAATTTCTATAAGCTAAAATGCAAGATGTGTTGTTACTTCAAATTATCCATCTGTCCATCTTCCAACTACATTACCCAGTACAGGGTCACAGGGGTGCCAGAGCCTAACCAGGCAACAGTGGGCACAGGACAGGTTACCTGGACATTGCAGGCCGGCCACACACAGACACAAATACAAATACACACACACTCATATCAAGCCCAGGTCTAGATTTGAACCCAGGGCCCCAGTGCGGTGAAGCAGCACTGCTACACACTGCATCACCATGCCACCCTACTTCAAAAAGAGTATACAATTCTAAAATACAAAGCATTTGCATTGTATTTAACTACTTTAACTTTAACTACTAGTTCTTGGGTGTGATTTATTATCAGTTTCAACAGGTAGACAATAACCAACATAATACAGCCTTTCACTTTCACTATGATGAGCATTTAATGGATCGGAGTAACTGGGAAAAGTTAATGTCCAATAGATATGAAGTACTGATTTTCTTAGGCGTAAATTACAGGGCTGTTGATTCCTAGTTCTGGAAGGCTGATGTTCTAAGGTGTTGTGAAAGCAGTTGTGCCTGAAGATCTGGGAGAAGCTGTGCAATTGGTCCAGTTAAGCCAGTAGGCAGCTGGTTTAGCTCGTTAAGAAATGAGCTGAAATGAAAACCCACAGACCCCGCAGGTCCAGGATTGGACAGGACTACTTTACAAAGTGCCGACCTCGCATTGACCTATGAGAGGAGCAGATTACAAGGAAGAGAAAGAGGAGAGACAGACCTCAAAACACCGACTCTTCAAATCGCGAGACAAGTACAAAAACCGCAAACAACTGCCGAGCCCGCTTTGATTCTGATATAAAAGAAGCTATAAAAAGAAAAAAAATGGCATTGCCTGCTCAATTAGATTTAATTACGTGTGTGTGAGCGTCTTCTTTTCCAGTAATTACCAAAATGAATGGGAGCAGGGGAGATCAGAGATGGTTCGCTCAATCAACGCAGCAACGCAATTAAGTTTGTAGGCGGTATTACAGCTGCTGCCTATGTTATGTAAAGTTTTTTTCTTTGTGTTAATGAGTATATTTATGTTTAGTCCATTTTCCTCTACAAATTGCCTAATTTCAAACACATTGAAGGAGGAAGCCTCTTTGTAATGGTTCACCAGTGAGGAGGAGAGTGCCACGGGTTAATTAGGAAGCGTGATCTCTCTCCACACCCAGGTGCTACTCCGTCCTGCCTTTAAACGCTGGGGGCTTGGAGTGATTTTCATTCTTATGGAGATCGTTAGGGTGTTGAGACGAACTGTTTCATGATTGCGCGCCTGCAATAATATTTTCTCTACTGAAATCAAACAGGTAGAAAAACAAAACACCTTTCTTCCCCAAAAAAATGAACACGTCTTAAATAAGAAAAAATCGTTTCCCACTGTTCTCCTCCTGTCATAATTGAATCTCCTTTCCCTTTCTGAAATATGGTGCCTGATCCATTACCAGACACAAAAGCCCCAGTATTTGAGCTTTATTGTGATCTGAAAGCACAGCAATGGTTTGGGTTCATGTCCCATTTCCTTGCTCATTGTCCCCTTGCACGTCATAAATTATTTCTAACCATCCTCCTCTGCTGCTGCAGGAGAGGAGAGCTTACCCAGCACATGGGGCAGACTGCTTGGCCTCTTGCTGAACCACTGATAATGCAATGGCTCACTTTCCTCGCTGTTTAATAGCTTTGGAACAGTTGTAAGACAGATTCTCTGCCTTGCCTAACTAACAAAGTCTTATCTGACCTACAAGTGAAGTTTTTTGTCATCTTCTTATGCTTCGGTTAAGACCCAGTTACTGTAGCTTAGATATGAAAATGGTCATGCATTCCTGTGTGCTCACTTTGCTGAATTAAAATGGAATTCTTTGCAAATCAATAAATGCCAAGCTTTGTCAATAAAAATTCTTTCCTTCCCAAGTCATCAACAAAGGAACAAAAGATTTGTTAACCAGCGGTTTTCTAAACAATTATTATGTTAGTTTTAATTAACTATATTGAGAGTGATACAAAATGGAATATCTTAGAACAATTTTTGCTCATGGAAAAAAGATACCACTATACCACTGAAACTGTAGGGTTCGTTCAATGGTGGTTAACACTCTGCCAGTATGGATGGGAACTGGATGGAGACGGATATTCTTTTTCTTTGCAGTTTACTACTGAAAAGCCCCATTTACAACTCCACATTCTCTCCTGCTCTCTCCTCTCCCCTCTCCTAGTCACGTTCTCCCCCATAACCAAACAGAAAACACAGAGCCACATTACCATAAGCCACAATTGAACCAGAGAACTCCACACAACTCAAAAACATTTCTAACTGCTCAACTGAACAAAACACTAACAGGGCCTAAGCTTACACCACTTTTGAAGGAAATGGTTGATCAATTCTTCATCTAAATCTATCAATCTAATGCCTGACAAATTACCAGAGGCAGCAGTGTTACCACATTTAGCCTGGTCTTGTTGGATCTTAGGAGAAGGACTATGCCTGGTCAGTACTGGATTGGGAGACCTCCAAAGAAAACCAGGTTGCTGCTAGTTAGTGGTGCTGGTGAACCAGTAGGAAGTACGTTTTCATCCCATGGCTCTGCCCATAAGAGCAGGGTTGTCAACCCTGGTTCTAGCTAAATTCCACTCTATATCAGCACAATCTTAAGTTCCCCATTACATAAAAGTGCTGAAGCAATTTCTCATTCCACCTGATCTGCGGTGTGTTGGGGCTGCTGTTGTATAATGGCAGATGGATTTTCACTGAGGGATGAAGTGGGACACCTTCTACATACAAAGCTCCTTGAGCTTTGGGATAAAAAGTGCTATAAAAGGAAATATTTAAGGAATTGTTACTATATAATTCAGAAGGATCTAATTATAGGCCACTTTACTTGGCTTACTTTGTGTATAACTTAAAAATACATCTATAGGGATTGATAACGTTCAAGGCCGGCATGGTGATGCAGTGGCTAGCATTGTTGCCTTGCAGGGTTGGGGCCCTGGGGTCAGTTCTGGATGTGAATCTCCTTTCCTTTTCTTAATTACAGTGTCTGACCCATTACCAGACTGGGGTGTAAAGACAAAAAAAATCACCTTAGTTATATTTGTAAGTGTTGTATTGAAGTAAAATGTTTTGAAAACATTTATTGTTATGCATTTCCCAGAACTTTGGTGTAAAACCAAGAAAGATTCTAATATTTGGATATGGGCGGCATGGAAATGCAGTGGTTAGCACTGCTGCCTCACAGCGCTGGGGCCCTGGGTTCAGTTCTTGGGGTTCTATCTGCATAGGGTTTCTGTTCTCCCTGTGCTTGTGTGGATTTGCTCCATATCCGTTGGCTTCTGGGAAAGTTGGCCCTGGTGTGAGTAGGTGCACGTGTCTGTGTCTATGTGTGTCCTGTAGTTGACTAAGATCCTGTCCAGGGTGTACCCGTCTTGTACCCATTGCTTGACCGGCTCTACCACGACCTATAGTTGGATGAAGCAACTAGAAGATAGATGACAGAGTTCATTTTTTAATACATTTAGCTTCTTTTGTAATTCATTTTCGTACTATTTTCTTTTCAGTCTCCACACTGCAAACTAAAAACATCTTCTGATCTTCTTCAGACAGTCTTTGAAAGTTCAAATAGCTTTTCAAAAACCGTGCACCTAACACAACACAATCCAGTCACCAAATGGCTCCCCCATAAGGGGGACACTGTGGGAATAAAAACACTGAACAGTGTGATTTTCCCCTGTTGTGGCAGAGTATGGCAGTTGGATTTTTTTTTTCTCTTTTGGAGAAACAGTGAGCACTGCTTCCATTTTCAAGTCACGCTAGAAATGGTTAAAAAAAGGAAAGAGATGCCGATGGACAGTGATTTCCATCCTTCGTCCCAGTATTGTGCTCTTGGAGCATTTTCTGTTCTCGTTATGCTTTCTGTTTACTCCCGCTGTGGCCACCGGAACCCCTGTGCTAATGCAATATTGGATCGCAGTGGGTAGTTTCTGTTTTAAATAAATACGCAAATGAGAATCCAGAGAGTTAGAGAGGACACCCAGAGTGAAGAAGCCAATTGGGCTGGAAAGTGTGCACCATGCAAAATGTCAGGGGCTGCTAACTGCTGGATCAGACTATTTCAATATGCAAAACCAAAGTCCACTCAGCCATGGAATATCAGTAATAAGACGCAGAGACTTTCTTTCAAATATTCAGTTCTTTGCCTTGGTAGCTGCTTTTTGTTCAGACCAATTTTAACTCCATCCATCCATCCTTTCTCACTGCTTTATCCAGTACGGGGTCACTGGAAAGCTGGATCTCAGCAAACCAAGGCAAGAAACACTCTGGATAGTCCATCGAAGGGCAAACAGATATACACACTTACCAGACACAATTTCACAGAACTCAATTAACCTACCAGCATGAGCACCCAGAAGACAACCTGCACAAACACAGGGAGAAAATACAGACTCCATGCAGATAGCACCCTAAGTCTGGAATTGAACCCAGCGTTCCAGAGCTGCAAGACACAAATACTAACCACTGTGCTACTTCCTGTTTTTAACTCCTTAAGCATATTTTTCATTGCCTTAACCTTTACCATAGTGTACCAGCTCAAAAGAGTACAAATGCCATAGCTAAACCTGTGAAGTAAAGTCCCAATACAAGTACAGTATGTGAAAATGAAAAAGAAAGACCAATATACCGTTGGATGACTCAGACCAGGAGCATAAAAGAAATTACGTTTCTTTGCCTAGTGCCAGTGGGTTTTTCATATAGACTTTATTTTACCATGCTGGTATTATTCACAGAATTGGAATCAGAATCAGATAATTGTTGAACTGTATCGCTAGGATTGAAGATGTCAAAAAGAGAGAGAGATGAGTGGTGAATTCAAAAGGCAAGAGAGATTATAAAAGATGCAAATCAGTGTGTAAACACTTCATTTGTGTCTTGTGGCAATTTATAAGGAGAGATGAAGCAGTGCATGACACAATATGTCTCAAATCAAAGAGCTTTAATTTATTCCAATATTTAATAGCCAGGTGTCATTTGCATCCTTGACTAGGTTACATAGGAATACAGAAACCAATGAAATATCAATGCTAGAAGTAAATTAATGCAACAACTAAATTAATTCAATCATGAACCAATTTCTGACTTCTGCTGCAGGCCTACATCACCCAGATGTGGGTTGTGCTTCGGGGTGGAAAGAGTGGGTCTCTTCATATACAGTACTTAGTGATTTGAGATCTATTGGGATTAAATATGCTATACATTCATCCATTTTTTAACCTGCATCATGCCGTACAGGGTCGCAGAGGAGCCAGAGCCTAATCAGGCAGCAACAGGTGCAAGTTCGTACCAGTTCGTCAACTCACAAAAGAACTAACCAGTACCAGCAGCGGGTTAATAGTAACAAGCGCCGCCGCACGTGTTAATCCATCAGCACACGCTCTACCGTGCGGGACGCAGCGCTATTTATACCATTCTAAACCGCTTCCCGCTGCTCGGTATTGAGTCTTCTCTTTGAGAGCTCTGCCTCGCGTTAAGTCTGAACCTCGCTTACTGGATACTGAACTCCCTTTTGGCTCTCGGCCTTGGACCTCACCTTCTGTTTCGGATTGTTTGCTTCTCTCTGTACTTCCTGGTTATTGATCTACCTTTCGCCTATCGACTATGATCTCGCCTGACGTTCCGGATTGTTCGCCTGTCTCAATATCTACTTGCTCCTGCGTCTGCACAGGATCTGCGAACCTTTTCGTTGAGGATTCCTGGCACAAGCACAATCCAACATGCACATGCACGTGACCAAGGCCAATTTTACAGAAGCCAAGAAACCTACCAGTATGTCTCTGGACTGCGGGAGGAAACTAGAGCACATGGAGGAAACCCACATGAACACAAGAAGAACAAACTGTACAAACTACACAGATAGCACCACAGGAATTGAACCCAGGGCCCCAGCGCTGTGAGGCAGCAGTGCTAACCACTGCATCTCCATGCCGCCCACAAGCAATTATCAATTATTATAATCTTTCTTGATTTACACTAAAGCACTGGAAAATGCACAGCAATATTTTTTTTAATATACAACTTCACTTCAGTACAACACCTACAAATATAGGAAAAATATTTTTTTTTCTTCTGATAAACTAACAAGTATTCCTTAATCTTGTTGTAGTTGTAAGAAAGGTATTGAATTGAAATCTCCTGTTGCATACTGTATGGGTGCTCAGTAGAAAGATAAAAAGTGGACTGATAATCTCCAAAACCTGTGCTATACTGTATCTATTTAGAGGTAAATGTGCTCTCTCTTTCATGAGGCACTGGCTTAGCATGTCTTCAAATGCAGGATGTACATTTTTTTTAAAGTGTGCATAATGTTGGTAACTGTTTCCCAAAGAAAAAATAAAATGATGTGGTTTCACACACAAAATTGGTGCATGCAAACAATCCTGTAGCATCGAGCTGAAATTCTTTACATACGAGTTAATCATGAAGTATATGTGTAGGGATCAGTAAAGATCATGACCTTAAAAACCATGGAGGTTTGTGCATTAATCCAGCAGGATTTTGCTTCCAGAATTCTAGTTTTTTTTTTTTCTAGGTGTTGGTTGATTAGTCTTTCCTTTCAAAAACAATTCATTTTTTTCAACATTTTTGGAAAGGAAGCATGGTAAACTAAGCAAAGCAAAAGTCCATTATTAACACATCCACTAATTTAAATCGTAGTTCTGCGCTGTTCCTAAATGCAGCAGGAATAAAACGGAAAGGAAACAGAGCCTGGGGTTGGAAGAAAAATGATTTGCAAGCTGCCTTGCTTTCCTGCATGAGTGCAAAGGTAAAATGTAAATGTGTTAGCGTTAGTATGTATCTGCATGCACGGTGGTTGTATATTAATGTGCACGCTCTCACACATGCTGTCCTGATTAAGTGTTTTTTTGAATTGTGGTGTCAGCGGCCTTGGACCTCCACAACGAGATGACACTTGACCCTCGCTGTATCTGCAAGGTGAAGAGCACCTGATCCCTCCCAGAGCCCATATGAGTCACAACTCATCTCGTGCTTATTTATGGTTTTCTTTTAACACCATTGTCATTTCAAGGAAAATTGGCTGCACAAACAAGCAATGCAGGAGTGCTAGGGGGCACACACCTCCCCTAAATTAGCCACACCAATTCTATGACAAGCCTCACTGGCAGAACTTCTTTTTGTGTCTATGTGTATATACTGTATGCTGACCTATCACAATTAGAGAACAATTTGTTCCAAAGTGGGGCCCATCATGTAGTATATTCATTGAATTCTGAGTACTCCACATGCTCCATGATTCTGAGGACTAAAAAGCAGTAGCAGATCAGGCCTTTTCGTCAGTGTGCTGTACTATGGGAAGGGAGGCTAATGTGTGTAAGGCCAACAGCAGACCTGTCTAATGTGTCTATTCAGACAGCCTCGGGAGTTTATAAAACAGATTAACAGATTAAAAAAATACTCCAACAGTAAACATAAATTAAGTCAAAAGGAGCTACTGAATCAAACATATCTCATGCTGAGCTGAATTAAGTGCTGTTGGCTGTGTGGTCCCATATACACCTGCACATCTCTGAATATTTAATAGATACTACTGTGTGTTGCAGCTGTAATCATCACTGAAAGTGAAGCAATCAGTTGATAAGAAGATTCTCCAACATTTTGGTAGGTCATTGTAGTTATGTATCTAGAAAAACAGAGTTTAGGTGGTCAGATGGATTTAGCACGGTACTGATACTATCAGTGTCCAGAATGTATTCGGTGTAGGTGAATTTGATGTAGTGAAAGGGAGCTCTCTGCGGAAGTCACCATTTGGACTCAAAACCCTGGCCTGATGGTATGGCCTTGAGCTAAGGTCTTTTCTGGTTAGTTGAGAAAAACTGCAGATTGAGGAAAAACATGTATGAATGATTCTTCAGCACTGGGAGGGTGTAAAAGGGCGAGGGAGTAAAAGAGGAGCTGTTAGGTTGAGCTGTGTTTGCAACTGACAGCTCCTCAGGCCTAATTAAAAGGCTTTTAGGACCGGTTGACTAGAAAAGGTTTCAGTCTGGGTCTAAGCTCCAGGGTGGAAAGAGAGAAAGTAGGAGCTCTATTGGGGGGAGGGGGGGTTTACTACCAATAATAATAATAATTGCTAACACTCACATAGCACTTTCTAGACACTCCGCTCAAAGCGCTTTACAGGTAATTGGGACTCCCCTCCACCACCACCAATGTGCAGCCCCATCTGCATGATAGACAGCAGGCACAATGCGCCAGTATGCTCACCACACACTAGCTATCAGTGGGGAGGAGAATAGATTAATGAAGCCAATTGATAGATGGCGATTATTAGGAGGCCATGATTGGTAAAGGCCAATGGGAAATTTGGCCAGGACACTGGGGTAACACCCCTACTCTGTTCAAGAAGCACCCTGGGATTTCTAATGACCACAGAAAGTCAGGATATCATCTGAAAGACAGCACCTTTTAACAGTATAATGTCCCTGTCACTAAACTGGGGCATTAGGACCCACACAGACAGCTGGATTAGTGCCACCTACTGGCTCCACTAACACCTCTTCCAGCACCAACTTTAGTTTATCTCAGAAGGTCTCCCATCCAGGTACTGACCAGCCTCACATCTGCTGATCTTAAGTGGGTTGCCAGTTGTGAGTTGCAGGATTGAACTCGTTGTGAGCTTACAGGCCCATGGGATTCACTGAGCTATGAGGTACTTGAGGAAGATACAGCTAAGGCTCTACCCAGGGGCCTCACAAGTGCTGGATAAGGGTGGGCTGATTGCTTGCTCATTTGCCACGGACAATGGGGATGAACTGTGCTGCTGAGGAACAGGTTTGGCCAGGTCAATCAGGGTTGACTGGAGACGTTAGCACCACTTTCTGATTAGAACTGATTAGAACAAGTGATGAGTGGAGCATCACTTGTTAGCCCTGAAGAATAGCTAATTCCACGACAAACCTCCTTTGACAGCTTCTTCCCCTTGATAGACTCCCACTCCCTCTAGGTGCTGAAGACTCACTCAGAACAGATGTGCCTCATTCTTGGCCTTTCTCAATTAACTGGCATTCATCTTGGCTCAAGGCCACACCACTGGCCAAGATTTTGAGTGAAGATGATGACTTTCTCACAGAGCCACCTTTCAGTTGATCCCCTTGATGTAGGCACTCACCTTATTGCCTAGATTGGTCTCCATCTGATTGTGCCCAGTCATTGTGCTGTTCTGCTTCAGCTCCACTTTGATTTTATGAAACAGCACATTATCCTGGTGATTTGTCATTGAGAAGTTCTAATCAGAAATATTGGAATATCCCCAAATTCTTTATTGGATTTTTAATCATTTCAGACGTGTTTATTTGAAACTGTGTTTGTGGAATGAATGGTTTGTAATACCTTTTTTATATTTGATCTACTTCTCATTATATTTTCCTCTGTGTATTGGGTTTCAGGTATCTACGGTAAAACAGATGTGCCTTGTGTAAATGCAAATTCCATTCCTGATCATTTTATCCGATTTTGCTTTTTTTCAGTATACGTCGTTTGTGCAGTATTTTAACAAGAATTAAAATTTGTGCTGTGCTTTAATGAGCATTAAAAAGATCTTAATGTAGAAAACCAGCACCAGAGCTACATTGTTTGTCCTGACACAATGCTTAATGCATGGTCTTTTTTTCAAGCGCAGGGTGAAACAGTGGCGATTCGTCATCACACCCCTACAGCACAGTCTTTATTCTCCCCGGCTCTGCGCCATCCTCTCTGCATATTGCTGTAGGTTTTTATTTATGTGCTCCCACACAATGGTTTATCAAGGATAAACTGCCCTCTCTCAGATGCATGTATAATTTAAAATGCCCAATCGCAGAATCCTTAGCAAGAGTAAAGGAATCCTGGTATTATAAATGACTTGACAATACATACTCTGTGTACTGAATATCACTTCTGATCTGTCAGCAGTTCAGGTGTGTATACAGATCAAGAGAGATCCTAGTGTTTCATCTCAGCCCAGGAACTTCTATTTTCTCATCAGCATCTACAATCCCCCTTGCATTTCTGATATATGAAAATGTTTTTCATGTGTGGTACAGTTCTTGGTGCAAATCTTGACAAACTAATGGTGTGGTTGAATTTTCTCTACAATTTAAGTATCTTTTATCAAGAAACTAAAAAATATAATGAAGTACAGCATTATCTACAAGCCAAAAAATTGTAGTAATTTTTCTTTTAAAGAGATTATTTTTCACTGCTGTTTATCATGTTGGTTATGATTGAGTTTGATTTTAGAAACTGAATGTGACAACCATGTTTTTGACTGAATAAATTAATAGAGAAATAAAGGAAAGTTGATCATTAGCCTGATGATTTTTGAGGTGTGGCAATCATTTGCACAGGTATTTGATTCTGTCTCTCTTATCCCTAAATATACAAATTCCTTATGTACTTAGTTGTGTCAGTAGAAACAATGTATATCTACTGTTTATATTGGATTTGAAACCGCTATACACAAGACCTTCCTGATGATGTCCTGAGCTGAACTATGCCAAACTGATGTCTATGAAAACCAAGCCATATGATTCGAGGACTTTAACACCTGTGGCATACAATACAGCCTCATTTCATTCACGCCCTCAAAAGTGACTAACAGCTGCCTTGAAAATGAATAAGCAAGCACATTCAATTAACAGTGAGGAAGGGGCTCAGATATTAGCTTGTAACCATTAATATTGCATTTTCTCTACCCTCCACCTACTTTCTAGGTTTCATTCAAAGGAGCAGTGGTGCGCCCCTGCCAAGGGCTTTGCTATTGGCCAAGCAAGGGCAGCATTGAGCTACTTGAACATCAGGTGTACTTCAAAGTGCAATGTAATGTTAAACCTGCCATTGCTAATGGGTCCTCCTGACTGAATTCTAGTCTGTTATCATTGGCAATCTGGTAACTTCACATTCTTACAAGTTCAAATGCAACACCATTCACGGAAAGTATTTTATGTGAATTATGTGCATTTTAGTTAATCCCATACACTGCTTTGGCTTTCTCGACATGGTTGAATATAAGAGTACTTAATTGTTCATATTGTCTTACATAATGGAGTTCATAAGAGAAGTGTGGGAGGAAGGTTAGATCTCAAACTCACCTCTTCTGCTCTCCTACATATACTGTATATACACATCCATCCCATCACTTCATCTACACTCTTGCAGCAGCTCCCTGGCTCATTCCTCATGAAAGTTAGGGGAGTTTGGTCTGCCTTGTCCTTATGGTCAGGCTGCCATTCTCTCAGCTCAGAGTTAGGTCAAATAACCTCTAATAGATTTGTCCCTCTACCTCATTAATTTGGATGTAACCCAACTATGGAAATTATTGATGGTTTATTTTATAGCCTTATCATTTGTAGAAATCTTTTCATACATTAAAAAGCCATCTTGGTTCATGCAATTATATCACATAAATAATTATATAGTAGACATGGCATAAAATCATAAGTAGATCCACCAGTTACCTGACATTTTCTAACATTTTCATGTATACATTATTTTCCTCTAGATTTTAGGGTGAAAGGTCTGCTTGCGTACTTTCTCTGTGTTTTGGCACGCAATTTGAAATGACAAAAAGCCAGTGTCCTTCTTAGAAAATATGTGCTCAAGCAGAGGGAATTGGTGTTATTCATCAACTTTTCTGACTTCTCTGTACGACTGTACAACACATGGATGCTTGGAGGGTAGTTTAGCAAGTGAGACTGTCAGACTATCTGAATCTTTTTTCTGTAGCTGGATTCTGAAGGGTGAAGGGAGAAATGTCAATCGTTAGAAACAGTATTTCAAAATATGATCATGCACAACAGTAAAATGGTACCGTATGTGCTAAAAGTATGCATCCTAAGAATAAGTCATCTTTAATTTTTCTTCTAGGGTTTTACCACAGAGGCAATTGAGGGTTGCAAGCTAATCTGTGCAAGTGACAAGGAGCTGGCACACAATGCATATGAAATAACTCAGAGTATTTCTGTTAAAGATGTACAGTACTGTCTTGACAATTCACTTCTTTTCAAGACTGGAGTGCCACTGGTGACCACCCCTTCTCTGACCTCAACAGACAAGGCACTTCTATCCTTTCACCCAGGATAAATCTGGTCCTTGTTCAAAATCACCTAATCTGACATCTCCCCGCTTTTACAAACACATTCATTGTGACAGGTCCAGGACGTGTATCCACAGGCCATCGTACTGGCCAGGATAAAAGCACAGAAGTGCAAATTAAGGGAATGTGTGCATTGAATACCTCATTAGCACCTCCTTGTTATGTCAGGGTCCAGCAATAATAAAGGGTGGGGCTGTCAAAAATCATAGGAGACTCACTGCACACCATAACCACCATGTTCTGTTGTCAAAGTTAAGAGACCAGCAAAAACGTGCTCTAAAATAACAAAGGCAGGAATACTTTAACCGATAAACTGGGTGCAGTTAGTAACTGTGTTGTAGAGCAATCAGGTATGAGCAACTAGTTACACAGTGCACCCTTAATAACGGTACCTGCTACGGCATATCAGGGTCGGTAACTTCACTTTGGCAATTTAAAATAAGTCAGTTTTAAGGTGTTTGCGTGGCAGGAATTCTAGTGAATCCAGACAACAGTCACAGTAGCAATCTCTCTCGAATGATCAACACCTATATGAACCATTTCGCATCGAAACCTTTTGGGGGGAAAGAATTAGGAAAAAATCAAAGACGTTTTAAGAAACGTGAAAATTCTTCTCGAACGGAAATTGAAGGACTAAAAATATGACGTGCCCGGAGAAAAACTTGTGGTGAAACAACTTAATTGGACAATCGTTACTGTATTCAACATTTTAAAAATGATAAAATGACATAAATGCGAATACAGTAGACGGGTGTATATCATGTAGCACTTAAATCACCACAGGAAGTAGACTAACAACAAATTCAGCTCTTAAAAACAACCCGTAACCACCCTATTCTTAAAACCATGCTTTTTAAAATCTTTGAGTGTCTAAGCGTTTTGCCACTGGCGACTGTTTTCGTCTTGATAAAGATCTACTTTATGCGATACACACTTTAAAATGCGATTAATCGATCTCAGACTATAATACTAATAGTACAGTATTCCAGGTAAAATACTGCTGCTGTCCTCTCTTTTGACTTATACAAGTGTGTCAACATGTGGGGAGAAGTCAAGACGGAACACCAGGGCTGCAAACTCAGGCATTTCTGGCCCTTAATTTACACGTGAGTGCTAATTGCCGAGAGTGGCTGTAGGTCAGAGGAAGAGAGTGAGTGCACCATATTGTAAAAAAATACTCTCTTTATATCCGGGAAAAGGAGGACGTTTGCATGTGGAAAGGTTAAAGAGCGAACCCCGAAAGTTCTTGGCTATTTTAATGAAAATTAAAATACCGTGTGCCAGTTTTCAGGCAACCCTTATTTATTATTACGAATATATATATTTTTAAAAAGTGACTTTAAGCGCCGGTAGTAGTCATAGTGCAAAACGAGGATGATTTTGCGTTTTTCTTTTCATTGCATTTTATTGCCAATTTAAAGAATAAATCCAATTTTTCTTCATTTTGATCCTTTTATTCCAGTTTTTAACTAGGAATATCTACTTTAGCATACACACCCACAACTTTCAGCATTTCTTCTGTTGGTACCGCACATTTATGTTGTACAAACAATATACAACTAACCAATGGTCTTCGGCAGAAAGCGCAATATGCTCCTAAAATGTTGTAGTGCAATATATTAGCGATAAAAGGTGATAGGAAGCAATCTTTGTGACCTCTTTACATCCGAAAAGTAAGGAGGGGAGTAACATACCGTTTCTAGCTTGAAGAAAACCTTCTGAGCCTAGCAAAAGTACTTCCATTTAGCTGAATTAGAGATAATTAGAGATAATTCAAAGTGAACACCCTTATTGGGGAAAGAATTTAAAAGTCAGCATAAGGAGTAAAGAAAAATCAAAATCTAAAATATGGTGATATGTATATGTACAGTAATATAAATTAAGGATACAGTATACTGAACATCAGTGTTTCCCAGTCCTGGTTCTTGAGTTCACTTATGATTTCTAGTTTGGACATCTCAATTAAGGTTACTGAATCTTAAACTGAATCAAATGATTTATTTTTTGCTTTTTTCTCCACTTAAGTCTCACAACTAATATCATTTATGTTGTCATTTACAAAAAAATACAGTGAGCTGAATTAGGAAATTTCGGTTTAGTTTAAAATTGTTTCTCTCTTGTAACTATCTTGTTTTCTTGTAACTGTCTCCTGTAATGGTAACCACTCTTCTTGTTTATCGGTTAGTGATGTGCAGACACAGAGGAGATGCCACAATCAAACACCCTCACAATAAGCATTATTCAAGCAGCACATTAAATTCAACCAAGGCATTCAAACAATAAACTTAAGTGCTCAAATCCAGCATCTGGCACAGGTTACAGGCTCTTTTTTAACCTTGTTCTATTATTTTAAAACTGGAACAGTTGCATCATCTCAAAGAGCTTGATTCAAGATCTCAATGAGCCAAAATAACAAAGATCAGTAACCAGGACTTGTGTTGGGGAAGACTGCCGTATATTTTCCATAAATCCACTGTCTAACTGTTTTATCCAATACAAGATCATAGGGGAGCCAGATACGATCCCAGCTAGCAACAGGCACATGGCAGGATACCCCCTGGATATGACGCCAGTTTATTGCAGCAAACACACTCACACAACAGCCATTTCTTAACCTACTGGTATGTTTTTGGACTGTGGCACCCAAAGGAAACAAACACAAACACCAGGGGAACATATGAACGTCAGACAGATAGCACCTCAGGTATTGAACCCAGAGCTGTGTCGGGAGGCAGCAATGCGAACCACTGTAGGTTTTTCCAACAAAACCCTTCATCTACTAGATCAATAGAGTAAAGCCTTAAATAAATGGAATGAACCCGACATGAGAAAATAATTTCTCAGATTAAGTTTGTTTTTAAAAGTGTATCAGTCTTGTTTAATAACGGTGCATTCTGTTTCTTCAATTAAATCCTGGTCTCCTTTGAAGCATATCCCAATAAATCAATGTGAAAAACATGATTCTGCTGACTGACGTGCTATAACTAGTATCATTTTGCAGGTTTAGCGTGTCTGTTGTCGCTGCAATTTGTTGTTTGCAAAGCACCATTTGAAGGAGGGAGGCAGGTGGAACTGGGTGACGAGCTGTAGCTGGAAAATCATGGACAAGCTGAGCTGGCAGCAGTCTATCTTTTATAATCAAAGGCAGAATATTAGGTGTATGTGAATGTAGTGTTTCAACTAATAGAAATCATTTTTCTTACCAGATCTGACATACAGCTGTGGCTCTTCTTTGGATTTGCAATCACTTTTATTTTATTTTATTTTATTTTGTGTACTGGGGGGGGGGGGGGGGGGGTCGGTGACTGTCTCTATCATTTGACTGCTGCTTACAGCAAACTAGAAAGCGAAAAATAAAAATAGATAAACGCACAAATAGCAAGCAAAGTGGGCTTGTTTTGTCCAATGCCTTCACCCCAATCGTGATGGTTATTGTACTTGTAATCCCCCTCCAGCAATAAAAAAAACTTCTGAAAATATTTTCAGCCATAACGAGGAATTGAAAAAAATGCTACTTTCAAGCCCAAAAGACATCAATACAGTTCACAGATGAAACTGCTGAAAGTGTAATAGTTGCATCAATTAAACTTTCAACAACTGATGTCTAAATCTCTTTTTCATGGTGTTTGGCAGGGTGGTTTGAGTTTTCTAAGTGCTTCTTCCAATTCAGGGTTGTGGGAAAGTCTGAGTCTATCCCAGCAAGCCACAGGCTTGTGCCAGGGTACACCCTGGACTGGGTACCAGTCCTTTGCAGGGCACGTACAGGAGCAAACATGTACAGTAGGAGAAAACCTACATGAACACTGGGTGAATATACAAACTCCAAACAGACAGCACCCCAGGAATTGAGCCCAGAGCAAGGCAGCAATGCTATCCACAGCACCAACATGCCACCCTGTGCAGAACATATTGTTAGCAATTGCCCAAACATTATTTTTGAGTGTTTTATTGAATATTATTTCATGTTTTGATAGCCTTATTTGGATCTTAACTGGACTTCCGGCCCCTTATGTGTTTTTTTTGTAATGTGTCTTCTATATCTTTTCCTCTTATAAGGATCCCCTCTTAATTCCTGTTTTACCATGTTTTGTGCAATGAACTGGCATCCCATCTAAGGTATAACAGGCCTTATCCCCATTGCTTGCAGGGATAAGCTCCAAGCTCCCCTTTGACTCTGTATCGGGGAAACCATTTAGAAAATGATGGATGGGTGATCTTGTTCTTAATCAGAATAATTTGGTATGAGATGCTGTCTTACTTTAAAGGATTGTAACACAATTGCATATATTCCCCTGGATTCTATTTGGGCTCTTGTTTTCAGAATTACCCTTGACTTCACATTGCCTTTCCCTTTTAACTATTTAACCATAATGGTGTATTCTGCGATCTCCAGGAGTGAGTCATTAATGCCATTTTAAGCATCCTGTATGTTTAGCTTCAAATAAAAAAATATAATTAGTTTGTGTATTATTTTTACAGTTTTTATATTCGACTAGTATTATTCTAGCAAGTTAAGTCAAGCCCAGCATTGCTTTTGCAACAAGCTTAGAAAATGAGCAATGTTATTCATCGACCTCTAGCTAGAAGATTTCAGCTCTCACTTGAAATGGGAGCTGTGCCAACAGAGTTTAGAACTGCTAATGTAACACAAGTTCACAATAGGGGGGCGAGAACTGAACTAGTAGCAAGAGAATTACAAACATACTTAGACCAAATCACAGAATGGGCAGACAGCAAATGGAAGTTCTAAACTGAAGCTTGGGAGGGATAACAACAGACAAGCCAGTCTTATCCAGCTGTTTTAGATCACAGTCATTACTGACTTTCAGTATATATGTATCTCTCTTGCACACACTGTACCCATTCTCACATTTCCTGTATTCATTACCCTTCCACCCCATCTCCACCTTAGCAGCTGCCCCCTGGTTAGTTCTGCTCTCTGAATGGAGGGTTAATTTTGGTTGCTATACCACAGAAGGATACTGTTACCTTAGAAAGAGTTAGAAGACTTTTTCTTTCTTAGAGTGTTGAAGGGCAACAGACGCAAAAGGATAAGAAATACTTCTTTAAAGAATTGTGGGTATGTAGAACAGGCTATTACACTGCCAAATAAATAAGAAGGACCAAGTGTCTCCCTCAACTAGTGTTGAATTCTCCTATGCTCGAGAACTGGTCTGTAGGCACGGCAGAGTTCTCCAGTCTATGGAATGGTGCTGTGTGTTTATGAATCAGGACTATGAAGCAGGCACCCGTGATGGAATCCTGGCACTGCCTCTCCTTCACCAGTGCTTAATTTGTAAATCCAAAAGCCCCCAAGCCCCCAAGTCCCCAAGGTACCAGAGCTCAATGTGAATGGGAGAGTGGATGTATGAGAGACAATGGAGGCACAGGGGCCCTTAACTGTGACACACATGTACCGTTGATGTAATACACCTTTAATGTATTTTCTTAAAAATGGGGACCACATCTTCAGTTTTTTAAGTCCAGTGATCCCGCAGAGATTCTGCGCTACATTGAAAAAGTATGATAACGATGACACCCAACAAATGACAGCATTTTTTTACAATTTCATCTCAAGATGAACCTCATCCGGCCCTGCCTTCTTACCATTACAGAGACACTTAATACTTTGACCTCATCAGCAGTGACAGAACTGATCTCAGCAGAGGTTTCTGAGGAGGAGGGCCTGTAACGTTGAGAAATTCCTCAAAATGCTTCTTCCACTTATCAGCAATCTGATCAGTGCAGGTCAGTGTTTCACCACCCTTCCTTGGCTTCTCCAGACTCCTCTCAGCTGCAAGCTTTTGGTCACCATGGGTTGTCACCATGATGGTCCCACCATCTTTAGGCCACAGTTTTATACAGCTGCTTCGGTGATAGAGGTACTGGGTAAGGTTCACTCTTGGCCTCCTTCTATCTATCCAGCAAACCATGGATCCAACTCCTCACCATGTAGTGATTATTTGGGAACTCTGCCCCTCTCTTAACATGACTATCAAGAACTAATGGCCTGAGTCCAATGATAACTTCCCTGTGGGTATCTCTTGTGTTATCCATTTGAGTGTTAAAGTCCCCCCATTTGAACTATACAGCCTGTAAAAAGCATCATATCAAACACCTAATGCACCATCTCCATGATTTAAAACATTCTGAATTGCTGTTAGGTGCACTGAGTAAGATTATAAAATTTTCTTTTGTGAGACCCAAAGTCTCGTTGATGTAACTTTCTTGTTCACTGGGATAAACTCATACAGCACCTGGATAGGAGGGGCTTGTGAGTGTCCCCACACTGCCCTGGGACACTCTCACAGGGTCACTCTGCAGTAAGAAGAAGACCAACACTGACCAAGATGTTTGGCTCCAGTGTGGAGTTTAAATGGACTGCATCTAAACTTTTCCACTTCTGCCACCAGCACGCTTTGTACGTTTATAGTAAGAACAATTCCTTGCATTTGAATTTGCTTATTAAATAATATATCTAGTACAGGCAAGTATACCAAAGCATTAAGCTTTGCTGCTAACATTAGCAGCTTAATGTCTCCGAAGCAGCTAACAGACACTAGTTCTCCCTCACCTCGATGTCTTTGGAGAAAGTTGGTCTGACCACTATGGAATGAACAATCACACATATCCTCAGACAGTGTTCAACCCAGAATATTGCAGGAAAAGCAGCATTGTTCAGACACTCTCATAGATTTGATTATTGGAACTGAAGGAAAGTCTATTTGAGATGGTTGACTAGTGGAGTCTGATTCCTTTTTTGTGTGTGTAGAAATATGTATATTTTTCAGTGTTGTTTTCATCATTAAAAGAAGCGGCAAGGGCAATCGCAAATCGCCTGAAGCAGAGAGCCAGGCGAGGAAGGCACTGGGGGAGCACCGCGGCACTGGAGCATGACCCTGACCTTCTGCGTGCTTGTGCTGTTCCCTCCCGAGGTCAGCATTAAAACAGGAGATGCAGCAATCAATGGGGCAAATGGAATAGTATGAAGCTTAAGGAATTGCTCTAAGGCAGAGTTGGAAAGCATGCCCTCTGGATCTTGTGCATTGCTTTTGCAGACAAACAGGAACATCGAAAACCTGGTTTAACTAATGAGACGCTGTCTCTCAGCTAACAGCTAACACTCTCTCTCTTAATGAAAGGTGGATTATACAGGAGGCATGTTTTAGTATCTGAGATATCATCTATTTGCAGTTTAGGATGTTTCATGGTTTCCCTAAAAACTTCTTCTTAACCCTATGGAGCAACTCCAATGCTGCAATCACAGACTGTTTACATGGCGTTTTTAAAAAGCATCTCAGTGCAATTGTATGACTTAACTGTAAAAGTCTGTAAAATAGTTGTGTTCCTGGTTGAGACTTCAGAATTTTAAAATAAAAACAGTGGCATCAAAAGCATAGTAAGGTGCCCTGCCAAAAAGAAATAACACACTATTTCTATTTGGCAAGAGATTTTGTGCTAGGCTTACTGAAGAATAACTGCAGTGTTGGAGCTGAGCTATTTAATGTAAACAGGAATGGCAGCAAAATTACCAAAAACCCTAAAATAATATAATGATTTCCTGGTTGATGAGGTGAAATATCAATCAGAAAGATCTGTTTCCATGCTTTGATATCCTTTATCTCTATTTTAAGTTTGTATGAATTACAGTTTTAGGTTTGCACACCAACAGCACCTGTAAAGGATGTATAACTACTCATTACAAGTGCCATTTACTCTATTTGATTACACACTTCCTGTTTGTTATAAAATCCAGTTTTATGGAGTTCCCAAATGTCTCTGTCAGTAAATGTGTCTCGAGCACTCATTCAGCTCTGTGATCTAGTTGTCATGGGTTTCATGTAACTGATGGAAATCCCCAAATACTGAACATAACTGACAACTGAGTGCTTCCAGGGTTAAGATTTCGATTGGATTGCCAAATTACCTGATGTAACTGCCTGAGCTCCCATAGGTATGCAGTGCTATCAGGGAGAGACCAGATCACTTTATTGGCCATATACAATTTCTTACATTAGGAATTTGTCTTTTCGCATACCCCAGCTTGCTCTCCATGAGACACACAGGCACACAGACAGGGAGAAAAGCTTGGGATCAGAGCACAGATTACACGGGACCCCTGGAGCAGTTGGGGTTAAGGGCCTTGCTCAGGGGCCCAACAAAGTAGGATTCTTCTGCTGGCCGCAGGATACAAACCGATAACCTTCCAACCACAGGCGCAGATCCTTACCCACAGAGCCACCACACCACCCAAGTGAACTGGTGAGCTGGTGAGAGGTTAGCTGTTCCAGTCTGCACCGATCTGCCTTGTCAATTGCCAAGAAGCTTCCAAGACATCAGCAGATGAATGGCTTGATGGAGATATACATGGGGCACTTAGGAGGAGCCAAGCACTGATTCCAAACTGGGGGAGTATTAAATAAAAAAAGATCCGAAAGAAATTGTAAACAAATAAAGAGCAATTTTAAATGTCTTCCCTATATGCCAGTGAATCTGTCCATTTGTGTCTTGTAGAGTGTGCTGCAAAGTAAAAAAGTACTAGAGATACTGAGCTATTGATATAGCCCACTTCTTTATTTTCTGGGGGGTGTCTGACACCCCTCAATACTCAACAAACACAAAGCACACTCAGTGAATCACAGTGTTATGCAAAAAGAGAAAATGTACGAGTCAGCTTTCTTAGTGCCAGTAAAGACTATGAGATGGCTCATTCTGCTTAACTAATCTTCAACTAACGATCAGAAATTAGAGAAGAGCTTTCATTTGCTTAGTAAGACTTTTATAGGCTGCCTCAGTCTTGCCAGAGTTTACAGTAGTGAGCTGCATGCCTCCCTACTGTATTTAACTGGATTGAGGGCCACCTAACAGAGTAATTTACTGACAGAATTTCTATGAGAATCTGGCTTGAAATCTAGCTGTAAAAACAGCTGAGAGTGTAAATAATTCATGCAGACAATATGACTTTTTTATGTAAATTCGGTGCATTAACCCTCTATTATAATGATGGACGACAGATATGGGTGATGTTGCCTTGCTAAGAGCTAATGGATGACCGTCATAAATTCACTGCACATTTTATTGTGTTGCTGGAAATTGTGCCTCCAGGCAGTGTTGTTTACTTTTATGTAAAATCCTAACATCTTAAAAGATGGCAAATAACAGGCCAGAGTCCCTTGTTCAGTAACTTTTTTTGCAATATTTGAGCAAATAATGCTCAGGATTTCTTCACCCAGGGAAGCAGAATTTAAGCTAATCTTTCCTTGTTTATTCTGACTTGGTTTAACCTGTTTATGGTTTGCGTAACTAAAGTCATCTGCTTTATTGACTGTAAACATTTTTTCTTGCTTTAAATGGCACTGCTGAAACGACCTAATTAGCAGGAGACTTAATGTGAATGAGGAAGAGCAGGATATAGTGCCCTGGCTGTCATTAAGGTAAGATGGTAAAATGAGCTTCTCATCTGTTCCTCCCTTCGAGCGCCAGGAGTGTCAGTGCAGATGTCAAGCAAGCCCATGCCTTTGCACCGGGTGCTTGAGATAAATGCTAATGTTTTCATGTCTGATTTTAGGGAGCAGTAGTGGCTTTCCTCATTCCATTTATTTCTGCCATCAGTGGCATGGCTGCGTGCATTTACTGCCCTCCAGTCACTAGTAACCCTGTGATACGAAATGCCTAACAATACCCCAGTGATCAGAAGGCCAGGCTGAAAGCAATGTGCAAACTAATGTTATTTTGTGAATTACAATATTTAAAACCTTATGAGGGGACCTTCACCACCGTTTGTCATTTTGTTTTTAAGTACAAAGATAAATGGGAAACTAAAAGGCTTTGGAATGCTAACAGACTGAGCAGAATATTTAGACTGTACATAAAACATTTTGAAATATATATTTCTAGAGATTTCGCCTCTATATTTCAGTTCTTAGTATGGGTGGCACCATGGTCCAGTGGTCAGCATTGCTGTATCACATCTCTGGAGCCCTGGGTTCAATTCCAGATCTGGGGTGCTATCTGTGTGGAGTTTGTATATTCTCCCCGTGTTCGCGTGGCTTTCCTCCAGGTGTTTCCTCCCACAGTTCAAAGACATACTAGTAAATTAATTGGCTTCTGGGAAAATTGGCCTGTATATGAGTGTGTGTCTCTGTTTGCTTTGTGATTGACTGACATCCCATCTAGAGTAAACCCCACCTTGTGCCTATTGTGTGCTGGGATGGGGACACAACTGGGGGCACTTCACTGGATAAAGTGGTTAGGAAATGGATGTGATGGATGGATCTTGTGACTTGTAAGCAACTCCTGCACTGTTTTCAACTAAGAGTTTTGCAGGCCATTCCTGCTGACTCATCTTTTAATAAGGGATCCCTAATTAAGACACTAACACATCAGTCTGTTTAACTGAAACTGAGGGACAGTAATACTTTCTTCAAGACAGTAAGAGGAGGAAAGACTGAAAGGACTGAAAACAGCAGAGACTTAAACCTTCTTCCTTCAGATGTGCCCAAAGAAAGAAACTGACACACTGACAGACATCAATAAGTTCATTCGGAAATGAATACTGGCATCTTGATCAAAGGATCCTGAGCTTGAATGAATGTCCTCCGTATAAACCTGAGAGCCAGCAGTCAGTTATCTAATACACATGTCTGAAATCGCTGTCATATTGAAATTACTCGTTTTCATTTTGGCGATACCCCCTGAAAGGTGCAAGCCCCCCCCCCCTTTGCAAACGAAACAAATAAAACAGAACATGGCTGGCAGGAAGAAAGGAAGACTATCACGTTTACAAAGGAGTTTAATGTGATTGTTAATCATACAGTAATTTAATTTAAATAAATGACTTGCATTGGGGAAAAAATCAATTCCATCACACGCTCTTCAAGTAGTTCACCGATAAGCGCAGCGTTTGAGCACGTTTAGTACTGAGGTCTGTTGGACTCGCAATACTTTTTTGTTGCTGAAGCATGAGGCCCAGTACAGTAATGCTGCTCACAAACTGAAATTCCATGGTAGTGGACGCTGTAATGCACATTACAATCTCCTCATTTTCTGATCATTTTAATTTTTAGCTAACTTTTCTTATGTTCTTGCTAAGAATGGTCTTGATGGGCTCTGGGATCATTAAAATACTAGCTGCAAAATGACCAAGATGGACTAAATAGCCTTGTCTGTAGCCTTTCTTCTGTTAGAAGACCTTTGTTAAAATGCCACTGCTTCAAAACCTATTTCCAAATATCCAGTGGTGCTCTGGCCAAAGACTTTATCCTAGGGAGTGATTCTGTATGATATTTTAATGCACAGGGTTAAGCATATGAAAACAGAAGCTACAGAGGAAGATCTGCAATCTTTTCCAGCAGCCTCATAAACTAACGGTCAGGACGGCCAGCAGCCACGTCTTGGTTTTCACCTTGGCAGCGCGGCACAGCCACATCCCAATTAAAAGAACACCTGAAAATATAGGAGCACCCCTTGACATATACTGCCTTGCAGAGAAAGGGCAAGAGACTCATTCCAACCTCCTGGTCTGCAGGTCACAGTCATTGGTGATGGTGTCAGAGTCATAACGAGAGCCGCCATTTGTTGAGGAGGAAGAACAGCCCTTGTTTTTGATTAAGGCTCTCTACATGCTGACAGTCGAAACGTTCCTTTGTTGAGGGGTTTTGCAGTCTAACACCCCCTACATTTTAGGAAGATGGCACTGCTTGCCACACAGCTGAAATGGCAACACTGTGGAAGAGGACGAAAGACGGCAAACGTCTGCTTGGCCAGCGTGAGCCTCCTAGGTCATGTGTGGGTGGAGTAGGGTGTTAAAGAAAACCCATGCACTGTTTCCCACTTTAGCACAATCTTCCATGTATGGTGATGCTTGAGCCCAGGAGTCATTCAGACAATTCTCGATAACTTCCCAAATCCCATTCACACATGGGAATGAAGCTAATTACTGACACAGACATGTGGCTTGCAGATCTAATGTATTTACTTTAAATTAAATTCCCAATTGCAGCGTCAGTGTTTCTCATGTGCTCTTTGATTGATAGATTTTGCCAGCACTAATATTTTTAGTCCTGTGGTAAAAGACTTGTATGAATTAGGTTTTCTATTTTTTTAGAAATTACTCTAAAGATTCTGTGACAGGGTTTATTTACAAATTTATCTTTTTTATTTCAATTTTAAGTACCAATTGCACGAGGGAGTCACAATTACTTTGTAATTTACAATTTGAAGTTCTATATGGTGTTTTAAGTATTTTATTTTGCGCTGCATTACATACAGTAGATATCTTAATATTATTTAGTTATCTGTTTAATTTAGTCTGGATATGTACATAAAGTCATTTTTAAATACTTGGATTATAAAGAAAGGGGAAACGTATACACACTGCAATATTCAAAGCTCACACATATTGCAGATCCCTCTATGACCAGATCATCACCCCTTAATCCTTTCTACAATAACTGTTGAAAAAGTCAGTGGTTTTAACTTTGTTTTAAATAATAAAGTATGTAGTTCTATACTTAAATGGGAATCGCAGAGAGTTTTCATGTGTGTTATCTGAATACATTTATCGCATAACTTCACCGTGTAAAGCACATTTCTTAAAACATAATGTGGCAAAATGACTTCCTGTTTTGTTCATAAAATGATAAAGGAAACACAGACAAGTATTAAATAACAGCGGTGACTTACTAAATAAGGTAACGCCTGTATTTTAAAACTTAGCTTAAGTATCTGCCTGTCTAAGAAAACACTCCAAAGCAGCCTTAGTTATTCAACATAGACACAGCTTTCCTGAGTGATAGGGTAAACTTTGTGCCTGACAGGTAGACAAGGAGGAGAGTGGAACAGAGTTGGGTTGCAGGCTTTGTTTCATTTTAATACAGTCTCTTGTGAAGGAGCACATTTGCATGAAGTTTGCATGACGATGGAGAAAAAAAATGTTGTTCCCCAGGGGTTCTCTGAACAAGGATAGGAGATCTTGTCTTTAACTTCTCAAGTTGGTCCTCTGGGAGCCTGAGAAATTGATTAGCGGTGATGTGGCTCATATTGAAGCTGGCCTGATTAAAGCTGTGAACAGCCACTGCCTGTACAAAGCTACCACCACTCGCAGACAGAGGAAAGTTGATGGAGGATTGAATGGATGGGTAGAATCACAAAATGTATCTTTAAAGTGTGTTTTTCCACCGTTTTTTTTCTCCTGATCTTACTCATCTGCGCTATGTACAATCTACAAATATAATCACCATGTTCTTTTTATGATTTAGTTGAACAGCTGTCATATAAGAGCACCAGTGAATAAAATAATGTTTAATTTTGAACCATCCATTTCTAACCACTTCTTCCAATTCAGAGTTTAAGAGGAACAAGAGCCTATCCTAGCAAACAACAGGCAGATGACAGAGTACACCCTGAATAGGTTGCCAGCCTCTTATGGGATGCACACACAAACACACGCTCACACCAAGACCAATTTTCCCAGAAGCCGATTAACTTCCCAGCAAGTTTTTCAACTGCCAGAACTGAACCCAGGGCCAGAGCGCTTCGAGGCAGCAATGCTAATCACTGAGCCACCATGCTGCCCTGTTTTTTGATCCCCAACCTGTTATTGAAACATTTATCTGACATTGCAACTAACAGTTCCATTCTTCCTTTGACTGCTGTTGTTTCATGCACAATCTGCAATCTGTCATATTGATGAAAATCGCTGACTTCAGTTCAAATCCTTTCTTTTTTTTCCCCCATGTAACATATATTACTTGTCAGAAGCTCACAGTTATACAGTCTATAAAAGAAACAGAGACTCAGTGAAAAAGAGAGGAATATCCTGATGGCAAGCATCCTGCTTGCACTTTCTAATTACGCATCCAGAATGTTCAATCCACCACAACATATGGGAAAAACCAGCTGTTTCTCCTGACTGTCTCACGCACCTGGGGACCTGAATTAACTTCTTCACTGCCCTCCTTGCACAAGGGATTCCTCTGCTGGGATACGATAAGTTTATTGCCACTGTTTCTCTTTAATCGAGTTAAGCACTACGTGACAGCGTGCCTGTGCTGAATAAAGACCATTGCACAACAATACCTTCACCGCACCACTTCCACCCCCTGTACAAGGGGACATATTTGCAGTTAATCCTTATGAAAACTTACTATGGAAAACTTGTGTGGTCATTTTACACTTTACTGTGATTTTCCTCTGTAAGATACACACATTTCCTTTGTGTTCATGAAAGTGTTAGTGTGTTTTACTGCAATCTACCGTGATAATACCTCAGTATGCTAATGTAAATGTGTATAAAGGCTACACTGTATCTCTGAATCCAGCATTTGTCAGCTGTTTAATTTCCATAAATAATCAAGGTATATGGCTCATGTTGTATTAAAGTTAGCTCTGTTAGTTGTGTAGTAGTTGTGGAAGCAACAAAATTCACCACAAAAAGTGCAATTTCATTTCTCTTTCAATCATCAAGTACTTCAGAGCTGACAGTCACATGATTCTAGTAATTAAAACAACACTTACGGAGAGAATCTGTACAGAACTACTCAAAAAAATAATTTACTCAAACATACTATCGTCTATCATACTATCAAGTTTAATTCTTGATTAAAAAAACATCAAAAATGTTTTTTAAAGCTGCTGCAAAAAATTGCAAAAAGCATTATCTTGAAAATTCTCAAATGTTTTTATAGAACATGTACTGACATTTGATTTAACAGATATGCTGGAAAATCATCATGCTGACTAACATTTGTCATCAACAGGGGGTATGCTGTGAAAGTCACGGGCCAGTTGTGTGTGGCCACCTTAAAACATAGGACAAACTGTACAGCTGTAACTTCTGCTGTTCCCCAGGTTACAGAATGGGATTAGTCTGGCATTCTTCTCCATTATTCTCATAGATATTGAAGAATCATGTGGCTTTTTACTGGTTTCCAAGCACAAGATGCCACAAGTGATCCCAGCTCATATCACAAGTATTTAACAGAGCACACTAGCGTGGTGAGAGAGTCATCCTCGGCATATTTTTCATTCGCATTTTGCGGGACATGGCACATAAGCAGCATGTGAGCCCTTGGAGTGCCTTGTAAGAAGGCCCTCATGCCAGAATAAGCCCAGAAAATGAAGTTTTAGGACTTGATCAATGTAACATTATGCAGTTCTGTAGTTCGCTAGCATGCAGAGGTTTGTAGCACCTAATCACTCCTACCCAGAGCATTATATATAGACCTATTTATCTATTGATCTGTTGTACATAATAATGAGTTTATCATTATGCAATCATTATGCATGTCTGCATCATATTTACTGATGTTCTTTCACTGTGAATTGCTCAAAATCTTGATTCATCACAATAAAGAAAGAATTTCACTCCACTTTTGTTGAGTCCAGGTGTTGCTTCAACATAATCATTACTAATTGAGCCACTTTGCTCATCTGCTGTGTTTATCTTTTCGGCTTTTCTCCACGTTTGACATTCATGGGGTAAATCACCTATACCAATCAACTCTCACTTGTGACTTAGAATGACTAGTGACTAATGAATTGGTAGTAAAGCAGAAGAAGTCACTTGTATAATGATCAATATGCATAACAAAGTTCTCAAAATTACATCAAAAACTTTTACTCAGTACCCCAAATAAGTAAGACTTATTTTTCTAAATATATTCATCCACAATAGAGTATTTTATTTCTTTTGAAGCTTGGTATATTAAGTGCACAGGTAAGCTTATATGGGTAACACTTTTATCCTTAGGCTTCATATCACGTAACATTTGCTAATGCATACTACATATAAACTTATTTTTAATGCTCAATGTAGTGCACTTAAATGACAGCTGGTATAGTAAAGCACATTAAAATCCAGGCGAATTAGTAGATGCTGTATTACAACCAGAAAATGCAAGGGCGTTGTTTTCAAATTTCAGGACCAGTTAACAATACCTTCAGATAATCTGAATGTACAAAATCTTGTACAATACATCATCTTAGTTATTAATTACAGTGTCTTGCAAAAGTATTCAGACTGTTCCTATGGTGCCCCATTTTATGATATTACAAAATGATGCATGCACATTTTTAAAGTTAATATTTTATTCAAAATCTGTATGCTCTAACTAAAGATTTCTAAGGGCAAGATAAGTTGCTGTAAATGTCAGCAAAAACTAAAGAAAAAAACTTATATGTTGATGATTAATATTATTATGTATTCAGCATTTTCAGATGTGTGAATTCAATATTTCATAGAAGCATCTTTGGCAGCAGTTACTTATTCGGGGATCAGTTATAGAGCACTTTTCAAATATTCTCACAGACTGCCAGTAGGAGTCAAGTCTGGACTGAACCTCTCAAGGACATTGACTTTCTTATTCTTAAACTACTGAAGTGCTACGTTGGCTCTGTGCTTTTCATTATTGTCTTGATGAAGGTGAATTTTTCGTCCTAGTTTTAAGTCTTCCTCTAGTATTTCCAGTATCTAGGTTTTCCTCTAGTGTTTGTCTAGTGTGCTACGTTGGCTCTGTGCTTTTCATTATTGTCTTGATGAAGGTGAATTTTTCGTCCTAGTTTTAAGTCTTCCTCTAGTATTTCCAGTATCTAGGTTTTCCTCTAGTGTTTGCCCTTACTTTTCTTTGTCCATTTTTTTTCAATCCTCTCATGCTTTCCAGCCCCTGCTGAGGAGAAGTATCTCTCCAGCATGATACTGCCACTACCATGTTTGAGTGTAGGGATGGTGTTGTTTGAGTGATGTACTTTGCACCAGATATAATGCTTGCAATTGCACCAAAAAATACACTTTTGTCTCACCTGAAAACAACATATTTTGCATATGTTTGCAGTATCACTTAAATGATTTGCTGCAAAGTACATGTGGGATCTGAGATGGGATTGTCTCTCTGCCATATACTGTAGGCCAGCTTCGTGAAGTTGAGAAAATGGGACATTTTCCCCCACTAGCTGCACAATGGTATCCCTCACCAGTTTGCTCTTTGTCTGACTGCTCAGTTTGGAAAGACAGAATGAATTAGAAAGTTTCTGCGATGCACCTTTCATTTTTTAATGGACTAGACTGTATTCAAATGGTTTTTGGAGATGCAATATTTTTATTAGGCTTTTCAGTGACCCTGACTTGTTTTGAAAGTTCCTTCTTCATGGCTGCTTGCTTGGAATTCACTATCTGACCAAAGACCCTCACAAAAACAGGTGTTTTTATTCTTAAACCAGGAAAGAAACAGTTACAGGACACAGATAGAGACCATTCAATTAATTGGGTGGCTCAATGAGGTAATTCTGTATATCTAAATTACTTAAGGTTTGGCTCTGTAAGTGTCTGAATACTTATGCAGCCTTGCCTTCTCCATTTTTTGTTCATATCAATTATCTTTAAACATCTTATTTTTTGTTTTTTGCTTTGAATGTGTGGAGTGGGGTATGAAGAAAACAATAATAATCGCTGCCTTAAAGTGTCATGACTGCTAGCGTTAAAGAGACAAAATGTGAAACCTTTGTGAGGGCCTGTCGGTGTTAAGGAGGTGCCATATTTTAGTCATGTACTACTAGCATGATTAAGAGTCATTGTAATAAGATAGAAATGCTTCAGATTTACTGTACAGAGTGAAGCCAAATTCTCCTGAACCTGGGAGGGAACTAGACATTTTCTCAAGGAATCATCACAGCAAAGGAAAACATCTTGCTTATTCATTCCAACTTCACCACACTTTGTACCCTGTGCACAAAAAACCTGTATGGAGTTTGCAAGTGTAACAGGACTTATTGGTACTGACATCACCCCATTGGAGACTGGATAGAACTGAATTAACTTCACAGCACGAAAGCTGCTCTTTGGGCAAAGTGGAATTCACTGCTGTCTGGAGTGTGATGTCGTGAGGCTGGAGCTGCTGTTATGTCGCTGTGATTGAACCCCAATTCAGGCAGATCCCCACAACCCCCCCCCCCCCCCCTCGCCCCCAATTCTGTATGTTGTCCATTTATTCATGGTATTTTTCTGTAGTCCCTTCCCCCACCCCCTAGCAGAAGTGTAAGAGAGCTTTGATTGGCTACATTAAAGCATCCTGGGTCTGATCCCTGTTTCCCATAAGGAAAGAGACTAGGCACCCGACCTCTTACTCTGTCCTGAAAAGGATTTTTTCCAGCTGGAAATCAATTTGCCCCTTCTTTTTTTTATGAATCTGACTTTCCTGACTTTTATTATTAGTTTCCATTTTCTAACTGCTTCATCCAATTCAGGGTGGTGGGGGAGTTGGAACCTATCCCGTCAAGGAACAGGCGCAAGGCAGGGTATACCCTGGATGGGACAGACACCAGTCCATCGCTGGGCAGACACAGACACAAACACACCCAGGGGCAATTTTCCAAGATGCCACAGTTCTTAATAATAGACCTTAATCATTTGGAGACATTTTATTGGGGGATTACACTTAATATGGGTATCATATTTCCATAGAAGGGCTAAATAAATAATACTCTAAAAAATTAATAGTAAGGCACAACTACATGATGCCTAACACTGTTAAGTTTATTATTTCTCTTTTCCTTTTTGCTCCCCCCATCATGGTGGCTAGGGAAATATGTTGCCACAGAGCCAAAAGCACTTTGCAGGCCATTCAAAGTTCAGGGAATTAGATTTAGAATTCTATGGAGAGATCATCAAAGAACCTAGACGTTTCATTCTATATTCAAGCATATTCAGACTGTTTATCTAAAAAAATAATAGGTTGTTTTATTCATATTTATGACATCTGAAATTTCTCCTGAGAACAGGTTCTCAGATAACAATGTAACAAAGCACAAAGATTTTTTTTCTCTCCTTAAACAGAAGCAAATACATTGAAGAGTACTTTTGGTACAGACCTGTATTCAGTCTCAAAAACTGTGCCATTTAAATGACAGAGCTTGTGTTTTTTTGGGTTGCCTACCTGTTGTATTATTCCCAGCCTATATAGTTTTGGAAAAAAATATCAAGGCAAGAGTGTGTGATATAACCACATAACCTCTGCAACAAGAGGAGGTTAATTCTACACTAAAAAGTGAAGAAAAAAAAAAGAATCAGTATGCAGTTTTTCAACTGCAGCGTTTTCTCCGGTGCCTGAAGAGAGGGAGGAGGGGTGGGGTGGGAGAACCCAAAACACAAAATGGCTGAAATCATATATTTTTATACTTCTGTACCACCAGCACACACATAGACCAGACAAGACAGTTATTTTACACAACATCCCATTCTATTACAGTCTATGAATCTACCCATCACACTGAATACATGATATAAAACGTATCTCCAAGGGACTCATATTCAAACATCATATGAACAACATGGACCCCAGTTACCCAAAAACTCAGTATCCCAAAGGAGCAGTCGAGCAGAAGAAAGTCTGTGCATTTCTCCAGTGGCCTTAGGCATCTTTTTAACCCTGCCAGTCCAGGGTTGCCCAGCATCGAGTAGGGGGAGAGGAAGATGCTGTTGGAGCCTTCCTCTACTCCTCTCTGTGGAGTCCCCCTCTGATATTCAAGTCCTCCCCTCACTGTAATGATGCAGTCTGTCTCGCCCCAAATTCTTCTTTCTCTATGTCTGCTGTGTGAGTCCTCTGAGTCGTGCCTTACATCTTGGGTGTGGGGAGAGCTTAAGGCTCGGGGCTAAACTGTAAAGGTGCACTGTCTATTCTCCTCCTTACCTTTGAGCCCTCCGCTGGTCAGTACTGGCTCAGCACCACTACACACCTCAATGTACCTTCCCTTATAGTGTGGTAATTTAGTTATGTCTGAGCAAACAGTGTGTCCTTCAATCTTTGTCAATTGGCACATGCCCCACTGTCTGCTGTAGGAAGACCGCTGACATGGGGGGGAAGCTCAAAGAAGCAAAGGACAGAAACACATAAACCTTTATGGAGACACTGGCCTTTCTATGCAAACTTAAAGTCAATATAGTCTGCGACATCAGTTGTCCTACATAACAGATTTTTCACTCTGTGACATATCCTTCACACAAGTTTAGCACAGCTTTCACCTCAGAGAAAAACAGGCCTTGAAAGGTCACGAAAGAGTATTGTCAAAAACTGCTGCTTTGCAGATTACTCTACGCATTTACTTGTGGTGTTATGATTAATCCACATCTAGAAGAGGTGGATTGAATGGCCTCTGCATCGCAAATTGTCTTGTCTCCAAAATAACAATGTTGGGGTGGTTGATTTTGTAACAGGAGTAGGCCCTGTTGCGTCGCCTTTATATGTCACTTGAAACTTGCCAAAACTACAAAATTGGTATCACTTTGTAAGAGAGATCACTTTGTGGGGAAAATATTACTAAGGAGACTTGCAGTTATGATGAGCTACCTTTCCAGGTTGATCAGTTCCTGTTCACACATATTAGCTTCTCAGCTTAGTCACAGTATCAAAGACCAAAACTAAAAGATACAATAATTATCTTATCAGATCCCCTGAATAGATAGCAAATATGTGGGCATGCAGCAAAAATGCAACCAACCACAGTGTGTATCTGATCATTTGTAGGGTAGCAATAAGTGGTTACAGCAGGAGAGAAAAAAAAGGGAGGCTTCTGCTTTTCACTAATATGTCACGTCCTTCTCGCTGATACCCATCGTCTGGTACCAAAACTACTAATAGTGACGTAAATGCCACACGCACTACTTCATGCAAAAACTGAAGTTAAAAATCAAAATACAGAAATTAGATAAGTATTTACATGTGTTACTTCTTATCACAGAACTAAATGTGTTTTTCATATTGCTTTACCTGAAAGTAGTGGTTGAAATGGAAACTGTAACACCTCAGAAGCTGAGCAAAGCATGGCCAAATTTGAGATAGAAGTGCTCTTTAAAACGCAGTTTGTTGCTCTCATGACACTGGTGTAAAATAATGTAGTACTCTTCCCTCTGAACACGGATTTCTAAATGTAGTGCGACACTGTGCTGCCCTTCAGATGCAATGTTAAATTGAGGTCTCGACTACTTGGTCATTAAAGATTAGGACATGACCCTGATTGTAAGGTTAGGGATGTTGACCCTGGTGTCCTGGCTGGGTTCCCCTCAAGGGTTGCACAAGCTGGCCTTTCTACAGTTGCCAATTCAGTTGTGAGGCAGTTTCTCCCCGCTCCCCCTGATCTGCTGTACAGTAGTGTTTTCAGTGGTGGGTGAAGTGGGTCCCCTCTGATGTCTAAGTTCTATATAAATGCTGTTACGGTTGACATCCCCCCCCCCAGAAGGCGCTCCATTTCACTCCTGTCAGTAGTTCCCTGTGATAATTTGTATGTGTTCCAAGTGTACCTTGTTGTGTCTCCCACTATTTATTCTTAGCTCCACAAGGACTCAGGGCTCAACATTAGGGTACGGGTGTTGCGAGGCCCGGCTAGCACCAGGATACTCTACGTCCGTCTCCTGTGGGCATAGCCCTCATCCCCAACACCTCCCGTGTTCTGAGCCCGGGGTCTGGAGGACCTTGTCTCGTTATCCCGGGATCTCCATGTTGGTTATCTGTTCGTGTTCACCAAATTCCTGGGGATTTTAATCTTATCACGTCTCAGGATGGATCTATGGTTTGTGGACTCTTGGACTGTGCCCTGACCCTCCTTCGGACCTGCTTGGATTTGGACAGCATTCTTTGTCTCCCCCACTCATTGTCTCACAGACTGTCACTGTTATTTTGTGCACCATTAAACCCCTGTGTGTTTTCCCATACCATCCCTCCTGTTTCCTCCAGCTCTTACCACATCGCATAGGGTCTACTACAAAATCCGACATGGACTGCAGACCCTGTCCGTAACAAACGCAAGCACGTTTTATAATTAGTAATTAGGTACAGTTATCAGATCTGATGTAAATATTGTGAACTGTGTGTGAATGGGGGTAGATAGATGTAAATTGGTGGCAATCGCACACAGCAGTATAGTAGACAACGTACAATATAATATTAATTGGTTTGGGGTGATTAATGTATTAGAAATAGAGGACGCACGTCATATTAATAGAAGAACACAAGAAATATTTCAAATGAGTAGCTATTAACTGACTGATCTTAGAATCAGGTCTTCTGTCTATCCATTTCTTAAAAGATCCCATGGAATTAAATTTAACTAAATCACTTAGTAGTGGGCTTCAAACTCCCCAGCCTCTGTTTTCTGTCTTGAATGTTCTTAAACTTAATTTCCTCTTGTATTCAGGGCCCTTATATTGCTACAGGAGTTGAAGGAACTACATACAGTAAGTTGAGTTAGTTAGTGCCTTACAGGATTTTGAATACATGTAACCTTCTTTATTCCACAATATAAGATTCAGTTCTCTTAGTTTGTCTGAGTGTGGTATACTCTATACACTCTTACCAGGCAATAGAATTGTACTACCCATAGAACAGGAATATCCTTCTTGTTACAATATATCCAATACTTTTTTTCATTTTTTTTACTACTTCTCCTCGCTGACTAGGTGAAGAAAGTGATTGGCCTATATAAACTCCTAGATCCTTCTCGAATATGGCTTCTCCCAGTTCATTGAAGCTTGCCAAAATCCTCTAGTCCTCATGTGTGCTGATGTTAGGCTATTTGCAGCTTCCCCTCCTTTAGTATAACCTGCAGTTTTAGCGTGTTTTGGTCCTACAACCTATGCCTGTGGTATAGCAGTAAAGAATTCACACCAGTCTGAGTCAACTTGTCAATTATGAACTCCAGGGGTTATTAGCTTAAAGAAATCTAGTTGTTTAGGAGGTATTATCCACCTCTTCTAAATCATTAAGTTTCATTTACAGGCTCTTTTATTTTGGTACAAAATAATAGAAAACAATATTGGGTCATCATTGTTTTCCGTTACCTTAAAACTGTAAATGTAATCAAGGTATGACTAATTGGTCTATAATGATCTCTGCTTTGTCCCTTTTCAATGACTAGGTATTACATCACTAGATACAACACCTACACCTAGAGTTATCTGAACTATCCCGGCAAGTGATCTGTGAATAATGTTATTTATTGCTTTGTCCACAAATGGATAAATATTGTCTGGTCCAGGAGATTGGTTTGTTTGACATTTGTTTGACAAACACTTCATCCTCTGATGTGCTGGAATCATTCAGACCTGAATTAGAATGTCTTTTAACCTGTGGTGTGTTATGAATTTCCTTCTTTGTGACAGAAAACTTGCCATTTTCGGCCTGCTGCCTGTAATAGGCCCATTGGTATTTCTAAGATGTTTTATTTCTTCCCTTACTGATCCTTTGCTATTGTAATATTGAAAAAGCCCTTGGCATTCATTTTGGCTCCCATTCATCTTTTTGTCTCTCTCTCAGTTATTCTGACATCTTTCTTGGCTTGACTTGTGTTTGCAACTTAGTGTCCTCTCTCTGCTTCCCCTCATCTTATATTCTTGTATCTTCTGTATTAAGTTTTTGATCTTTTTAATGATCCATTTAGGACAACATTTTCTGGACACTATTTTATTAGCTTTTGATATGTTTTTTTCCTGTGCTTCTAGTATCACATTTTTGAATCATTGTCATGCTTTTGTAGCTGCTACCCTATCTACTCAACAATCTATACTCTGTCTCATTCTCCTGAAGTATGCTTTTCTAAAATCATCTACTTCTTTAGATTAAGCTCATCTAGTTTTAAAATACATCTCAAAAGGGATCATACTCTGGCCAACTCCTCTCATGCTTCTATTTGTCTTACCATATATGGATCACTCTGACTAATGCAAGCTCTATCTCTGGATTGAACTTAAGTCTGACATTAAAAAAAATATCACTGTATCAACCATTTCAGATTCAGCATTCTTGCTCTGAACTGGCCTATCCTGGTGTTGATGAGAAAAACTAAAATTCCTGAGTAAAATTATCTCATCCTTCCTATGCACAGATCTGATCACACTGTTTCGTACAGCATTAAAACATCTAGATTGGGCGGTCTGTAACTCACTCCTCTCACTAAACCTCTTGAAGTTGAATTTTTGAGCTTGATCCATAAAGATTCAGAAACACTCATTCAGCCCGATTTAAATTCTTCTTCTACGTGCTACTTCTTCAATCTTGTCTGTTTTTCCTGGGCTTTCTCTGCTACTAAGCCACTAATATGAAATTCTCCACCATGACTCTCTGTAAGCCAAGTTTCTGTAACTTCTATAATATCATAATTGCTTGCTAATACTTTTGCTTCTAAATTCAATACTGTGTTCCTAATGCTCCTGGCATTGAGGTATAAGCCTCTAAGGATTTAGCTATTTGAGGTTTTCGGTTTCCTAAATGTGTTTTGCCTGCTTGCTCTTGTACAGGTTCTCTCTTCATCAGCTACATTTCCAGTCCACACTGTCCTCCTTCAAAACTGACTGATATTACTTTCACCCTGGGCCATAGCTAACACAACTGGCTTTCCTTTACTGGGATCCCTTTATCCTTTATCCTGCACCTATGCTTGCCCAGTGCATGTTCTCCATTGCGTTTCAGCTGTAGATTGTCCTGCTCTTACCAGTCCTGTCTGTTTCTAAGGCAAGCCCATTGCCTCACAAACATAAACCCCACATCTCAGCAACAGAAGTTCTACCAAAACTGGGCTCAGCAACAAACAGGGTGGGAGAGGAGGGGGTATGAGGGGGACCACATTGTTCAGCATTGCCATGACTAAGAGGATGCCTCAGAACCAGTGAAGGACCACAGAGTTTCATCCCTTCCTTTGGTGTGGCAGAAGGAGGCAGATCAGGTCACCGATAGGAGCTGGATTTGGAAAACAATGCAGCTGGACTTTGCCTTTGGGATATTAGTTTTGGTTACTGGAGTCCATGAAGTTCTGGAGCAGGTGTAGAACATGTGTCCCTTGAAGATACCTTTTGTGTCATGAGTGTTGTGTGTTAGTTGACAGCATTTAATATTGTAATTGTAAAAAAAAATTAAAAAGTAAGATGACTGTCCTGTCTGGTCTGTGGGTGCACTGGTAGTTCTGTGAGATAAAAAGAACCTGTTGTGGGGAAATAGGGTCCTCAAATCCATTAAAGTTGATAGAGGTTGTAGTTATTTACAAACGCAAACGCATTTAGGGGTCACCATCCATGACATAAGAGCAATCTAAATAACCTCACGATTATTGCTGAGTATGCTACTAGTACACTGCTGAGGGCAACAGCAGACCCGGCTAATATGTCTTTTCAAAAAGCCTCTCACGAAAAAAACTTGATTTAGGCAACAAAAATCTATTGGACTGCCATCTAGGTCTTATGTGTACCTGGTGTGTTAGAATTGATGGTGTAAAGTTATTTTTGGTTATTCAGAAGACTAAGGGTTGAATGCAGTCACAAAGATGATGTTATAGACTTCGCAGATCAATAGTCTGTTCTGAAAAAAAAGGTGTTGCTAACTCAAAAGTGTTCTCATTTGTTTATGACGGAATGCTATTCACTCCATAACTTTCCTGCATCAAACATAGAAGCTAGTGTGATTAATAAACAAGTTAATAAACATGTTCTAGGATGTTCTTAAATAAGTTTGAATGAAAAATTAGAGATTCATTTCAGAACCAGCTTTACAAAAGGTAAAGTCAAAAACTGCTGCTTTGGATGTTTGATATTTTATTTTTGGCAATGGGTAAAAGGTGTTCATTTAATTTCAAGTGATGCTATGTATGAACAGAGTGTTAATCACCGACCTTATCTCCTCGACGTGCATGTACTATAGATCACCCGTTCGATTTCTATTCCTGTTTTTGTCATGTGAAACACTTCTGAGTTTAGTCACTCGCAGGCAAAACAAGGTAATGTACAATAAGTCATTTCAACGCCTGTGAAACAACTCTTTTCTCTGGTGTTATTGTACAGCTGAAGAAGCAGCTTTGTGCATTGAAGCAAAAGCTCTTTGACAAGAGCAATACTTGAGACAAAGCAAAAATCCCAACTCTGACAAAAAAGGTAGCCGATCTAAACTCCCACAACTGGTAATTAACAGCCAGCAATTAAAATATTAATTATCCTACTATTCATTAAGGCTGTTAAATGCTATTTACAGTTTTATTTGTGCTGCCATTTGGAGGTTTAACTGACAATCCTAATGGGGCCGCTTTTAAAAGATGGTAATTAGATATGACAATTCCATTTACTCTTCAGCCCATACACATAACCATTGCCTATCAATAATTAATTTAATTACTGATATTGAGGTGGAAGTCACTATCAGCTTGAGAGAGGAACATAATTATTTAATAATAAGCCTAAATAAATGCAGTTTCATATGCATTCTTTTTAAAATTTTAATGCCTTATTGCCACCGTTAGAAAAAAAAACACAGAGACAAAACATACTTCTTTGTTTTTGGTTGGTTAAATGTTTACATGCTAATAAAATCCAACAGGAATGTCTCTTTTATTTTGCCAGATGAACATGTTTTGCTGTTTAGCAATAAATGGATATGAGCTAAAACAAAATTATTACTTTAGTTGATTATACGATAGGCATAAGCAATCAGTCAGCTTTCTGTGCTTAATGATCTAAATAAGAATTCCCTAGCAACATTGCTGAATTGCAAAAAAAAATGGTTTTAGTGTGAAGAATCAAAGTGGAAATGTACTGAAAGACAGGAACAGATAAACACTGTGAATACACAAGAGATAAATTAAGCCCTCAGTGGCTAATATTTTCAAATGCTTACCTTAAAGTAAATTAACTTAATTCTGTGACTGTCAAAGAGCTTGTATGCTCTTTTTAGTTGTTGTGTGTTTAGGCTCTGAGGCAAGGCATTCTGTTATGCAAAGCAAGTTTGGAAGCTGTAATCTACAGTATAATGCGGTATATATATATATGTATGTATGTATGTATGTATGTATGTATGTATGTATACTTGTTGGAGAATACTTTTGTTTCACCTCCCTTCAATATTTTTCATTTTTTCAGCTTCCCCTGGAAGAGCAAACCCGGTGGGATGACGTGGGCAGCACCAAACGTTCTCACGGGCCTCCACTGTCAGGCGATCACGATGACCGTTTTCAAAGAGACGTCAGAGTAGCACAGTCTGCTTAAAGAATGGATGCATGGACAGATTAATGACGCCTGGATAAGAAACATTCCAAATGTCAGGAGGCCCTTCAGCCCATCAAGCATATGAAGCTAATTGATCCAAGACTCTAATCCAGCCGTTTCTTAAAAGAAACCTGGATAGCTTGTCTGACACTCCTGCAACCATTTGTGTAAAGAAGTGCCTCCTCTTCTCAGTTTTAAATGCATGTGAATACAGGTTCTACTGTGTGTTTCTCTGGTTCGTGTTTCACTGCTCATTCTTAAGAAGTCTGCTACTGTAGGTTGACTGTATTTGTTTTTGAGGATTTTGGATTCTGATCAGGTCCCCTCATCATCTTCTCTTTCCAAGACTAAATAAACTTGAACTGAACTTGAACTTGAACTTTATTGCCACATGTAACCGGTACATGCACTGGTGCAACGGAATTCTTACTTACTGAAAGTCTCTCGATTGTTAAAACAAGTGTTAAAACACAAAGTGCACACAGTGCATCAAGACAATATACAAACAAACAGTCGACAATGTACAAGCAAACAGTTTGAGTGTAAACAATGCAGATGTGTAAACAATGACTGGAGATGTGCAATAAATAAGAAATCATAATGAGGTAGATGGTGTAGGTGTGGTCCAAGGCAAATGGCTAAATGTGTTCGCCAATCGCACTGCTTGTGGATAGAAGCTATTGAAGAATCTAGTGGTCAGTGTCCGTATGCTCTTGATCTAGTGGTCAGTGTCCGTATGCTCTTGGAATAGTTCTGTTCCTCCTGCCTGTTGGCGCAGGACATTATCTCGTTGCTCTTTTCTGGACTCATCTCAAAGCAGCAATATCTTTTCTATAATGAAACAATGAGGGGATAGATGTTCCTTGAGGTTTGAGGATTCTAATTTGGCACAGTACGAAAGTTTGGAATGCAGGGTCACTTAAAAGATGAGTTCTTGGTTTTTTTTACATAACTGTCTACCGTGACACTTACTGTACCTGGAATAAGTCACTTATTATCACAATTATATCTCATCCTCAATACAAGGGTCAATACAAGGGACCCCCTCCCCTTGTAGAACTTCTTTTTATTAGTTTATTCCTTGATTTCATAAAAAAGAACACAGTCACAGTTGTATTTGTATTATTTTGTTTGGAAAATCAATGCAATTGTAAGACCGGGCTAATAAACCTATTCATACCAGTACCTAGTTTGTATCACAAAATTGCCCCCCTAAGACAAATAAAACTAAAACTCTGCTCTTCCAGAGCCAACCCTCATCTCTGTGTAACGATCCATGAAGGGATTATTTAATTAGCCTTGACACAAAGGCTATTTGTACTTTGCTGTCTTACAGTATAATTGAAAAATAACATTTTTGGTCTGTATCCTCATAGTCTTTAGTTTTCTTACAGAATGAAACATAATCTAAAATCATTTGATAATTTATTTAATCCTTCATCAAATTTTAAAAAAGTGTTTGGCATCACATGTCAATAATAATAATCAATTACATGTATATACAACATTTAATCCCAAAGGGAAACAAGAGATCCCACCCTCTACACAAGTGAAACGCAGGCTTTGTACACAGACATTCTGGTAAAGTGAGAAATTGCTTCCCTGGTTGAATTAGGGGAGGACAAGCCCAGATTGCTATCTAGCCAGAACCTCTGGGTCCCAGCTATATATACACATGCATTTCCATCAATATTTGTATGAATTTTCCTTCTTTCCTTTTCCTACCTTGAATACAAACAGGGATTACATTTTTAAATTAAAATTTTGAAAAAGGTTTTTAATTCTTAAATCACAGGTGGTAGGCATTGGGAAAAATGCAAGTGTTTGGACTGAGAATTGGTCAATAGAAAACAGAGAGTACAAATAAAATGTGAATGCGCAACTCAGGGTTATGTAATTAGGAGAGTACCCAGGGATCTGTACTGGGACCACTGCTCTGTTTATTTATATCACTAATCTGGTTAATGAACTGGTCAGGTCTGCAGATGATAACAAAGGAGGTGAGTTTGCAAACACCATATAAGATGCAAAGAAAATTCAAAAAGATTTTCCTAAATAAATGAAGACAAGAACAGAGTTTTCCACGGGGGTCATTAAAAATATAACCTATAAATCTAAAATAGGAGTCCATTCATACAGTACAGGGAATGCTGGCCAGAAAAGAGGAACCATTCTGAAAGAATGGAACAGAAGAACTATGAAAGTTTACAAGTGAGAGAACACCATTTGACCTATCTGGCCTGTTTGGAACCTTTGAAGATTTAAAGATTACTAGGATACTTCTTCAGACGTGAACCAGAGGACGAAAATGGAAACTATGTGGAAGTGCATTTAAATCTGAAAACAGAGGCACTTCTTTCCACAAAAGGTTGTGGGAGTATGGAACAAGCTACCCATCATTTTTGTTGAAGTCAATGTCCTTTCTAGAAACTTCTTGGATTCTTAGGTCCATAATACACCAATTAGCAAGGTGGCTAGCTGGGCCAGATGGGTTCCTCTCATTTGTAATCTTTATATTAACCTTTATGTTACAAACGAGATTGTAACATACACTTTTCTTTAAAGAAATCATCAACATTTAATGAATACAGGCCAAAAGCTAAAAGCAGATATTTGTCTTAGAGCCATGAGAGATTTCAAGAAATCTGGAAACCCGGACGTGGCAGTGATCCAGGAAGATCTCATGCTGCGACAAGCCGAGACTTGAGATCTGTGCACACGCACACACCCATGAGCACACACCTGCGGTTTCTCCTCACTGCCACGCCCCATAGCCTGGGTCAGCGCTACAGCAACCTGATGTGTATCCTGGATTCACAGGGCAGAAGCAGGGCTGCACACTTAACAGGTGGCCTGCCCATTACTGGGCACACAAGCTCATAGGGACAGCTCAGACATGCCAAGTAACCTAGCCAGCCTAGCCAGCATGCCTTTCAAAGCTCAGAAGAAATCGGATCAACAGGAGAATAGCCACAGGAACATGTGGAATGCACACAAACCCCACACAGAAGGCTCCCCGGAACTTCTTAAGCATTTTCCCAGAATGTGAGCAATAATTAAATTATTTCCTTCTACTCCCAGAGTAGCACACACTGGTTTTCGCAATTGAAAACACCTATAGCACGTAGCCGAAACACACCTACATCACTACATGACCTTCCCATCGCATCGTATACATTGTGTGCTCAGCTCAGCAAGCATCTTCGTCTTCCTCAACAGGCATCCCATCAGTTTCTCTTGTTTTACCTGAGAATTATTTTTGTGAGCAGCCAGGCTGTCCTTATAAATTGGAGAGGGGCCAGGAAACCTCTAATCAGTGTACATTTTCACCGTCGAACAGTAATGAAAGCAGCAGCACAAATGGAAAGTAAGAGGCTGCACGTTTCAAACTTGAAGCAGGAGGCTCTTAACACAGAGGGTTCTGGGGTCAGGGAACAAAATGCCCGGCCTTGGTGTTGAAAGAGTGTCCTGGGGATACTGCAATACCATCAGCTGCAGCCACCAGAGGAGCCTGCTTGGTCTAATGGCCTCTGCTTGTTTATAAGCTTTGATATAGTTCTTATTCCTGTGTTAGAACAGACATCTTGCAATAGCTCCTAGGAGGATTTGAAGATATGAGATAAGCAAGCTCCTTCATTTAATGATGTATTCTGCTGAAACATTTATTTCTGTAGTGATTTTAGAATATCACCACAATCCCTAAAAGTCTTTTGTTTTGCATTATTGCCATGTTTTGGTATTTACTTGCTTAGCTTGTTAGTTATAGTTTAACAGTTCACAGTATACTGATATTTCCTATATATATACAATACCAAATTGTAATACCAAAGAGTTTTATTTTTGCAGGACCAAAAGTTTTACAACTATATAAACTGCACTGACATTGAAAAACAAAAAAAATCAAATAGTTTTTACTGCTGATGGGATCGGTCAGGAAATTGGTCAGTTGAGATCTCAAGGCCACAAACCTAAGAGTATGTTTTCTGACTGTGGGAGGAAATGGACCACACGGAGGAAACCTATGCAAATGCAGGGAGAACTTACAAGCTCCACACAGACAGCACCCGAGGTCCAGAATTTAATTCAGCAATGCTAACCACTGCTCCACCATGCCACCTATGCATTCCATCTATCTGGGTTAAACATTGTGAAGAATGCCTCACACAGTGTTCTCATCATTTCACATTTCTTCTCTCCCCCTGCATGAACTTCTGCCCATTAGCTCCTCAGTGTGCGATGGAAATGCAATTGCATACAGACATGCTTCCGCTGTCGTTCTCATCTCAGCCTCAACTGGCTGACATTAGGCCACGATTCACTTGGCGATATTTCTGTATGATGTCTGGCACACTGAAGTGGCCTCCTCGCCATCACTGTGCATTGGTATTTGCAGGACTGGAATAAACAGAGGCAAAATGACAGAGTTTCAGATCTTGCAGAGAATCCCGTGTTTCCGAGCTCATGCACACGTGCGGTCGTTGATACGGAGGCAGTGTCAGGACAGTGCTGCCACTCGGGACAGACCACAGATAGGTTGCTTTCAGGGTTGTCAGAAAAAGGCAAAGCGCACGAGAAGGAGGTGATCAGAAACAAAGCGTTTCACACAATTCCTCTCGTTAGACCACACGGAGAGCACAGCGCACACTTCTGCCCTTGCCCGTGTTTGAAGGGGTCACGTAACTTTGAAATCTAGAGAAGAGCTAGAAGGCTCATACCAGGGCCTAAGGAGATGAGCTACAGATGTGAACCGAGCAAAGGAGTATAATCCCTTCCCTCTGAAAAAGATGGCTAAGAGAAGTCTTCAGAATTTTAAAGGGAATTAATAAGGCTGTTCCCAGCAAATATTTCAAGTTACATTCAGTGAACACAACACAGCTCTATTCTTCGTTTATCCTATTGCATAATTTGGGATGTTTATTATAGTCCCAGTGCACACACCTTAGAGATCAACTGATTTCATGATCAACAGGCTGGTAACTGGTGAAAGATTAACTATTTTACTGTAATGTACGGTATGAGTTTGTAGATATATATGTATTAAAAGGATGAGGCCTAATAAAAATATGATTTTGTGTATTTTGCCAAACAAAGTAATGGTTACTAATAATAATTGCATTCTGTTAGAAATAGTGGTATTTTTAAGAGCAGACATTGCTATGAATTTTGACATATACAAATGTTATCTCTGACAGGTCTACAATGTTAGAAGACAAAAATGACTTCTAATTCTGCTTTGCATATATCTAGCCAAAGTGAGCAGCCACAGACTGCTGTTTCATCCTTGTTAGGGCTCATCAGTATGGTTTAGCTCTCACAGGTAGCAGAATGAATATGAATCTTGTAAGAATCTCGGATCAGAAATATAGTGATATGTATGAGTGCAGTGCCTTGCAAAAGTATTAACTCCCTTTCAAAGATGTCTACACGTTTTTAAAATAAAAAAATGCTGAAACTGAACATGTTTTTGGAAGAAAGCAGCTAAGTGTCAGCTAAAACTGCAAAGTAAAATCAAACCCTGAAACATGTCAGTACTTGGAGGTAGCACCTTTGGAGCAATTACAGACTTTTTGGAAATGTTTCTACCAGAATGCGCACAGCAGGATGATGCAATGTGGGCCCAATCTTCTTTGCAGCCCTGCAAAACTTAATCAACAAATAATCTTTACAAAAGTCCACTGTGGCTGTTGGGATTCTGACACGGAAACTGCTTCCTGATAACAGCAAATCTATGCAAGTAATTCTTAAGCATTTTATACAGCTTTTTTGCAACAGGCCATTCCAATTACTATTCCAAATCTTTCCCAAAATGTGCCTTTCTCTGATTGATCATTAAAAATGTAAAATCACTACAGAATTTTCGTTCAGTCAGGGCTTCTTTATCTCAAGGCATGATTATGTGAAATGCAAGTTCATTTTAGTGCATTTTATAGACTCATCTGTCTCCCTTTGACTTGTGGAAAAATGTTCTCTTGGTGCGGACTGGGAAGAAACTGTGATGATGTGCAAAAAGCACTTTAACATTCCTGGCTGTCCTACGATCTGTATTGCTGCACCTGCCTGGGTGTCATGTTAACTGCTGTGTTACATCCTTTCCCGGCCTTCATTTGAAATGGATGCCAGCTCGTACTGCTCTTTCTCTCCCTGCACCACTTCGGAGTTGGTTTCTCTGTTTGAAAGAACAGATGCGTGGGAATTTGCTGCAGTTATGGCAAGGCGTCAGCTGGCATTTAAGCAAACAAGTTGGAGTGCCTGTGGCATTCCTCTAGGATATGTGCGTTCTGACTCACCTGACAGGGGCATGGGGATGTGTTTTATCAGCTCCACACTCCCCACAGAAGAGACTACTTGCTCACAGAGTGATGACATATGGCCGACCCCGCACATGTGAAGTCTGTTGACAGATGTGAGTTGTATCGTGCTCACCCATCTTGAAAATTTCTCCTCATTCATTACCACCAAAATCCTGGAGGGACAGTATGAAGGTGGATCAGTGAAGCACTGAACAGGTATGAACGGTTCTTAGGTAATATGGACTCCAAGAACCCTTTTGAAATGAACATAAGAGCACAAGAAAGCCTGTTTTGCTTTAGTGATTGTTAGCAGTTTGTAGATCTACGGCTCTTGTCAAAGACCCCCAAGGTTCAGCTTCCACAACATGATTGTGTTGTTTGATCTAAACACATAGCTAACGACTGTTCACTTTCCCTTTATCTCCCTCATCAGCTTGAAATGTCTGACCACTAAATCAAATAATTTTATAATTAATAAGTTTTGTTTTTTCAGAAACCACAGCAGAATTCTGCCAGTCTGTGGTATGTGTAGGGCTGGGGTTAGTAAGCTAGGGCTGCCAGCCACTTGCAAGCTGGAAGTGATGTCACCAAGAGATGCGTCACTCCTTACGCTGAGTTTTAAACCAGCTGGTGAATCTAAATAGGGTGAGATTTCAATACAAAAATAGTCATTCAAAATTGAAAAAAAAAACACGACTGGAGTTCTCTAATATACATTTGCACTTAAACATGTTTTCTAACCTTGGTGTAAGAATGCAGTTTAAATGTATGTAAACAGCACAAGCCTTTTTTTGTATTCATCTATTTCATAGGGTAGTCAATTGAGACCAATTTCTTATTTACAATGATGAGCTGGAGAGCAGCTCTTCATACAGCATTTACAAGAGCAATGTGAAAGAAGGGCCTTACACAAGCAAACAACAGCAGTATCCCACACATGATCCTCTGGTGTGGAGTACAGAGCCATGATTACCTCCACAGGCTGCTGCCTAAGCTGTTAAGAAGCTGTTTAAACATTTTGAATCATTTTGAATGAAGAATACCTCTTCTTTCATCCGTGATATCCTGTACAATAGGTCCAGAGAAGATGAATATGTGTATAAACACGATTGTCATGTCACCTGTCTTTTGATCTTTTTACGTGCCCAGCCAAGATTTGATGGTGTAAGGACAGAAGAAAGTGAGTAAAAAACAGAAAATACAATTACTACTCTTCCATATGCAATTATTACCATATACTGCACCATCGAGAGCATCCTCACCAATGGGATCATCATGTGGTACGGCAACACCTTCTCGAGAAAGAAGGCACTGCAGAGAATGGTGAGTGTGGCCCAGAAGATCATCAGCTGTGGTCTCACTGAGATTAAACAGCTCTATGAGGGCCGCTGCCGTGGTAGAATTCTGGCCATCACAGAGGACAGTCACCACCCTGAGCATGAGCTTTTCACCCCACTGCCCTCAGGCAAGAGATACAAAAGCATACGGACACTGACCACTAGATTCTTCAATAGCTTCTATCCACAAGCAGTGCGATTGGCAAACACATTTAGCTATGCCCCTTGGACCACACCTACACCATCTACCTCATTATGATTTCTTATTTATTGGACATCTCCAGTCATTGTTTACATGTCTGCATTGTTTACACTCAAACTGTTTACTTGTACATTGTCTACCGTTTGTTTGTATATTGTCTTGATGCACTGTCTACACTTTGTGTTTTTACTTGTTTTAACAATCGAGAGACTTTCTGTAAGTAAGAATTCCATTGTACCAGTGCATGTACCGGTTACATATGGCAATAAAGTTCAAGTTCAATTTAATGTCTTCTTTTTTGAACTGGACCTATCTTCTCACTAAAAGAGAGGTTTTGTGTACTTTGTTAACAACAACACAACCCCAGAAGTTTTCCTAATCCTTGAAGAGCAGAAAGCAAAGGTGATCAATGTCGCAGTGCTCAAAACATTTTGTGACAGGGTAGACATGACCAACACACATCTCCCTCCTGTGCAGAATGCTGTATATCTCTGAAGCAAAGCACGGTTTACATCTACAGACTTCAGACAAGAGTGACTGCCACTACTGCACACATAGACACAAAGAAGCCCTGCCTTGTGACCTCTTCTGATTGACTCCAGAATGTGGCTGCATGACTCCATCCTCACATAAACTAGAGGTGAGGGCTGAGGTGATGTGTTCTCCATCGAGAAGCCCTGGCCTTTGCTGGCAGATAAAATGAAAACTGTAAAAGCAGAGGATAACACAGAAATCAAATCATAAGTGGTTCAACATCTGAAGTGAATACAAATGTGTGTTCAGAGGAGTAATCAATAATTTAGGGCCCGCTGAAGAACTGTTTGGAGTGTACTTGAGGAGGAGAGCAGTTATTGTGTTTCATGGTTAATTCTGTGTCAATTAGTTGACTGCTACCTTCCCTCCAGCTAAATCTTGTTCAGCGCAGAGAACAGAAGCCCACAGAATTCCAGCTTTAACAGGCCCAGTGTTCAATCATTTATCTCAGGCCTCAGGCATCGAATCAGTGTCAACAGACATTCCATTGAAATCATATCAGGGCTTCTTTCTTGCTCTCTCTCTTGCTCTCTCCTCCTATCATATTTTTACCAGGGTTTTCATCCTTTAGTTATCACACTTAAGGAGGCAGAACATGTTCAGCCCTAGATGTGTACTTTGTTAACCATTCCTCTATGCCTTATCCTCAGCTCACTCTGCAACATAAAGGCTGCCCGATTTCAACTGGGAGTGGATCTGTGAGACCTCCTTGTACATCACCCACCCCATGAACAAACAATATACTCTTTTTTTTTTCTCTTTTTGGAAGCTTTCATTAGTCAATAGCTTCTGAACTCCTGTACTCATAGGACTAGTGCCAAATATCTGATTTGCATTTTGTGTATTTTACTGTCTTCATTTGTTGTCTACGCCCTGCGCAAAGTAATGATTTGTTTTATACGGTTGCAGAGAACAAATTGTTGGATAGAGATACCAGATACTTTCATCCCTCTCCAAGATTTGGATAGAACCAGCTATTCAATTCATCATCCATCCATTTTCTAACTGCTTTATCCAATTCAGAGTCACAGGGGAGCTGGAGCCTATACCTCCAAGCAACAGCAGCAAGGCGCGGTACAGCCAAATATTCCAGAATTAACCTCACACTTTGTTTTTGGACTGTGAGACTCTAAAGCCTTGAGAATACAGGGAGAACATACCAACCCCACACAGATAGCACCCCAGTGTCACGATCGCAAACCCCTGCTCTTAAGGGCGCTCCAGCCCTTCCTTGTTTGCCTCATTCCCCACACCTGTTCCTTGTTCCAGCCCCTTTTCAGCTCCCCCTTATAAGCCAGACGCAGACGCCAATCCGGGCTCTACATTGGTTACCGTATCATGCGAGCCCAGGTCCTGGATGCGTCTGGCTCCATCATGGTTTTAAGTTTCTGTTCCTGTTCCCGTTCCCCCTGCCGGTCCCGACCCGGTTCTGGTTTTTAATCTGCTGGCTTGGATGGATCTCCTGTTCATGGACTTTTGCCTTGTTTTTGGACTTCTCTTTGGACTTGTCCCCGGATTGTTTGTCTCGCTACACCTTCCCTGACCACCAGCATTCCTTGGACACCCCCCCCTGTTTTTATTCCCGTAACCTGCATGACTTTTTCCCAGTGTTTCCTCACTCAACCCCGGATTGTGTCGTCCACGTAGGGTCCGGAAAGAACACTTTCGTGACATCCAGGTCCAAACTGTAGGGATCCAGTACCCTGGGTTCACAATTGTTCAATTGGTACAATTGATTGGTGTAGACTTTGAAACAAAAATAAGGCAGGGGTGCACAACCAGGCTGAAGGTTCTTTGAGCAACAAAAATATAAATAACAAAATTTAAATATTAAATGTGAAGGGATGCAGGTACACTGCCAGTGGAGGCAGCAGACTGCTGGCAAGAGAAGAGAAGTCAGATCAGGGGAATTTTAGTACGTCAGGCCAGGAGATTTTCTGTGACAGAATCACGTCTGCTTGAGACACACCCTTGACCATACGTGTGCTCATTCTGTAACACAAATACACACAAAATTTCACACAAGTAGATCTTTCTCAATTATAATTTACATGACTTACTTCTAATGATCCATCTGTGAAGTCCAAAGGACAGAGTAAAATCACAAAAAAGTCCCAGGTGAATCTACTCTTTTGCAGAGATACAAAATCCACATACAGACTCAATGCACACAACTTTGGTTCAGTGGTGCAAAGTCAGCCTAGTGGACTTTTCCAGAACACACAGTAAAACGCACCACAGGACACAACTGGTGGCTATGAGAAGGTGCATTTAAAAGTGCAGACAGGAGGCACTTCTTTAGTCAAAGGGATGTGGGATTCTGGAATGAGGCACACGGCCACGATTGTGACACCAATACCCTGGTTTCTTTCAAACAAACAACTGGATGAGATGCTCTGATCAATTAGCTACTAATTATTAAATGGACTAAATGAACTGAATGGCTACCTCTCAATTGTAACCTTTATTAAGTCCTAAATATTTGTACGTGAGCAATATGTATTGCTAAATACTAAACATTTTAATGTACCACTCAATTCTGCAACTTTCATTTGTGTGTGAAGAGAGCATGTAAAGAAAGATGAGACAGTGCACCAAAACCCAGTTCAGCAATCAATTCCATGTTTTGACATTGGTCCTGAAATCAGGACTGCAGAAAAACTCAAGGAAACATTTGGAGAAGAAGAAAGTAGGCTTATATAAAGGTAATGGTAAAGCCCAGAAAAAGCCCACGAGACCATGGATAGTTCACAGAAAAAAAAAACAATGGAGACAGCCCACATAAACTGTCACATGAAGACAGTGCCTAACAGTAACAGGCTGCCATGATATTCATAGAGGTCTTGCCTGACCTATGGCCCAAACACCTGACTCCTTTTTGAAGGGAAGAATTCCATGCTGTCTGGGCTCTTTAAGATTTTCTGTGGTTCTTTTTCTGGCTGAAAACCCCAAGGGGCAATTAAGTCACCTCTGTCTGGGTGGAAACTAATAAATAAATTCATTAAGTTAATTATTAAAACCCCCTGCAACCAAGCAGTTGTCTTGAAAAATGTAGACTTTGAGGCACAGAACCTTTTTATCTATTAACACCGTAGAGCGTTCATTTGTCTAAACTTGTTTTTCAATTGTTTATTTTGCCTGAAGTGGACCAGAAACTCAGGGAGAGAATAAAATACAGAAAGAAAGGTTGTCTGTGTGTAAGAAAAGGACGTTTTTTTAAAGGAAAAAGAAGGGTCACCACCATGGCATGGTAATAAGACATTTAACATATCCCATGACATTGTCTTCATCTTTATTTTCAGCCATTGTCAGTGACCCCTTCTGCTGGAAGGCAGAGTTTCATGCTCACCTCTTCAATGAATTCCTTGTGGAGTTTGCATGGCATTGATAGAAAACAAGAAAGGTACTTCCATGACTCTGCTTTGGTCAGTGTGGACGCCCTGTTCTTTATCCATGCTTTCTGTCTTCTCAGTTTGTCTCAACTTGTCATTGCTCACAGTCCAAATTGCCACCCCTATTCCACTTTGAATTGACACAGGTCCCACCCCATAAAACAAACCCTTCACAGGCTGTTATCATCAATCACTGGTGAAAGACCATAGCTTATAGATTATTTATATTGTACACTTCTCCTCTTCACCTAATGTTTCCTCGAATTTTCTGGCTGCAGACAGGGAAATTATCTACCTATCCATTTTCTAATTGCTTTATTCAATTCAGGGTTGCAGTGGGCATGAGCACCAGCCCATCACCGGACACACACACCAGGGTCAATTTTCCCAGAAGCCAAATTACTCTACCACTACCTTTGGACTGTGGGAGGAAACCAAACCAAATCACCTGGAGAAAACCCATGTGAACACGGGGAGAACATTTAAACTCCACACAGACAGCACCCCAGGTCTGGAATTGAACCTAGGACCCCAGTGCTGTGAGGCAGCAATTATAACCACTGCAAGCAAATTAAATGTGCTAGAAAATCATTGTTTTTCTAAAGAGGGTAAAAGAAGTATTTCAGCATGCATTGTAAAAAAATAAATGTAATTCTGTATTCTTTGTATTTTCTCTGTGGATAATCCCTTGAAGGGTACCTAGCAGTGAACGAGCACAAACAGCAGATTTTCTGGCACATCATTCATGTTTGTGTTGCCAGAGTCTGATCGTTTGTATTTACCACTGAAAGACACATGGCTAGCCCCATCTTGACAATTTAATTATCTTTTATTGTGACGTAATCATTTTGGCCTTCACACAAAATGACTAGAAAATATTTTTATAGTAAGTATTTCACAGCCAATGGAACTGGATACACATAACTGCATTGTGTGCAACTGTTCAAAATATCCAAAAAGTGCTTTATGTATAGAAGAGGAGACCTACTTCATTTACCACTGAAGTTCGCCCCACCAGGGTGACATACTGCACAGCAGCCATTTGGCACCAGCAACTTCATGGCATAGTTAGTCCTATCCTAACAAAGGCGGGAGTCAATTCCCAGAACAATTAGTTTGGGCATCCTGCTTTTTATTCTTTTGTTGACATGAAATTTACTGATTATAGATCTTTTACAATGAAAAGTATCCACTAAACATCCTTGACTTTTGGCACCATAAAGGCCCTGCCGTGCTTCATTTGAGTTTATCATGGCTTCTTCAGTTGTTCTGTGTACACTGTACATATCATCTTCTTGAAATGTTTCTTTCTGATGATCTGATTTAAATGTCGTTTTGATACTCTATAAAAAGGCTGATATATTTCATGAATGCGTCCTAATTTTTTACTGAAAACTGATGTGGGCAATAATGCACATATTGCAAAGGAAGGAAAAAGTCATGACCTGAGTATAAATATATATACAAATACATTTTGCTGCTGACATGGTTTGAATAGGATTCCTTCTGCTTTAAGTGGCACCTGTTAGCATATTCATGTTTTTTTTTTGTTTTCCACAGAGTTTTAAGGCAACAGGTTTAATGGTACTCTGGGCAACAGTACACTACATTTATATTTATATACTGTACATATAGAGTATGCGGTTTTAATGAGGCTGTGGTTCTAATAAAAAGGTTTACTCTGAACTTGAACTTGCAAACTGACCTAATGTACCTTAACAAAGTTCGCGAAGACCTAGGTTTTAAGCAGCAGAGAAACATTGCTTTTACCTCACTAGCTATTTAATGGGGAGACAAAAAGAAAGCTGGACTAAAGTAAGGCAGGCTTTTAGTCTTTGAAGTATGCTAACATGAAAAATAAACCGCACTCTGCCAACCTCCTGGTTAAATAGAGAAGTTTGATGTCCTTTTCCTTAATGCAGCACTCGTGTTTTGTGCCAATGGCCTCCCCTGCCTTGTCTCTTGCTGTAACATGATCTATTATTTTGGACCGCTTTCGGAAGAGTGTGCATCAAAGCATTAAGAGACAAAGGCACAGCAAAAGGACCTCAGGCTCCACTCTAGGCATCTGTGAGTCTCCAAAGGGGCCGTGTAGGCACAGGATATCAGTTCTACATTACAACCTACATACGGCCTTTAAGATCTTGATCTGTTTTTTAAAAAAGTACATTAATATTTAAAATAATTACAGTCTGCCTGAAGGTATACAGGTAAATCATTGATAGTGTTGGAAGTGAAGTACCCAGGGAGACCAGGACACCATGTGCACAGGAAAGCTCTTTTCAGAGAGATGACAGCAATATTGAGGAGAATTTCTCTTCCCCACTTGGATATGAAGGCATGGGTTGAATGAGGTGCTTAATTTGCAGGTCACTGCTGCCCCCAAAACTCCGTTTATTATTACTGGAACTAACATTTGGAGATAGAACATAAGGAAAATGCCTCCCCTGAAAAAGCTGGACAAAAGACTGGAGACAGTTCTGTAAGATGGTGAAAAGTTGCAGTGCTGTTTCAGTAGATATCACAGGAATGCTGGGGTCACAGAAGCTGATTCCGCTCAGGAATGCTTGAGGGGGATCAAACTGTACCCTCGTCAGTGAATTTCAAACATGAATTTGAAACTAAATAACAGCCTACATACATTTTGCATTTATTAAGTACCTTCACTCTGTTATTCAATTTGAGTTATGGCTCTGGATTAGAAAAAAACAAGCCTTTTTATCATTTTTTAACATTTTAAGCAAGTGAATATACTTATTTGCAACAAAAACAATCACACTTGTATTTTAATAAGTGACTTCTAAACAAGCGATAATGGTATGTAAATCTAGTAGTCAGTGGTTTTTTTTTGCTGCATCTTCATATCAGAATATTCTGCGCTCATATTAAGAGTTTCAGAGAATCATTATTATTGCTATGAAGTCATGAAGGCAGTATGGAATATGTGGAACATTTTTTGAAAATGAAAAAGACTCCATTGAGAATTTGCTTTCATAAATGTTTTTGGAAATTTTTCAGAAATGTATCTCAGTACTTTTTTTTATCCAAGTTAAATAGCAATACGATTTGAAAGCAGGCCCATGAAGGGCTTCATTCTGCATACACAGACAAAAAGAGAGAGGAAAGGATGATAAAAGCATTCTGGAATGTTACGGCCACAGAACTGTGTTCCTTATAAACATATTTAGAAGCATGGCTTTGGATTAAACCAAAATATCCTCCCATTCATTGGCCGCCCTAGAATTCAAAGCCATTGCAAGTTTCTGTTTGCCTGAAGCAAAATCCATGAACAAATCTGCTGTTGGGCAATGCATTTCTTATTTGGCAAGTTGGGAGAAGTTTCATTTTAATCTGGGTTGTAATCTATGAAAAGTCTGATATTACTCCTGGCCAATTTAATGGGCCACTTTATCTAAATTTAAAACATGACATGGACTAACTTTATAATGAAGTTAAATAATCTGAACCTTTTAATTGACAGAGCCACTATAGTCATGTCATCTACCTTGTTATATGTTAAAATACCAATAATTACTTTCAGAATAGGTTTTTCATGTTACTCGAGTAATTCTACAAAAATAGATAGCAAAGTCCTGCAAAGACATCTCTTGTAATTAATTGACCTCTTTCTTGTTTAAAGAAACCCTCTCAAACTTATTTTTGCTACAGCGTGAAAAAAAAATAAAGATCTTTTTTTCCTAGCTCAGTAGGATTCGGTGCCAGTGTCAATTGAGTGTTAATTGCTTTAACCAGCTAATTAGCCAAAGAACAAATGACTTGTGCAGTGAGTTTGCCACCTAATTATCAGGATAACATATCAAAGTAGAGACAGTTCTACACATGGTGAAACAATGGCTCACTATTAAAGCTTCTACAGGTAGAGTAATGAGTGTATATTTTTTTTTAAATTACATTTTACTGCGGAGTGAGTTATCATTATCTTCAGTTATGGATTTTTACATTGCTGGCTGAATTGCTTGGCATTCGTATTTGAAATCACCTCCTGATGACCATCAAACAGGATCTTACAAATTAAAGGAATTACTTTTCATGGGTTCAGGAGATGGTATCACCTAGGTGGTGAACAGGCAGAAAGTTCCAGCACCATTTAAAGACGTCTTCCAGGTTACAGCAGCTGCTTCTGATCTTATTTGTGCCATATTCTTCTTATTTACAGCCTTCCCCAGCAGTGTACTGCTTCAGTGGTTTCAGTCAGCACCCTGGACAGGGAATGTTAGCTGAACCTTGTGACATGCCCCTTACTGTTTTCTCAGCATGATCTCCCTTTGCTTAAAACACACAAGGCAGTCTAGGAAAGTAGTGTAACATATCTTTGTGTTGTGTGTTTGTTTTTAGGTGTTTCCTGGGAGGAGAGAGCAGAATGGAATATTCATTCTCACGTTGAAGTTCAAGAGGAACTGCAGTCCCAATTTCTGTGAATGGATATTAAATCTTGGTAACAAAATAAATAAACTGATGGGATCGCAACATTTTCCAAATGTCAAAATAAGCACAAAATCACGAACTTTTGTCGCAAACCCCTGGTCTCTCCACGGGCAAGAGCAAGACTTCGTGCAAATTGTGACGTGAAGCGGCCCTTCCTGCTCACTAGTCACTGTAATAAATAATGTGATGTGATGTACGAGCGAATAAATACAGGCTGTGCAGCAGACATTTCACAGCAGAAATGTTTTAACGTGATCTGAATGCAGAGTTAAGAAGTAAGCTCTATTTGTCAGCAAAAGTCGAGAGCCAAAATTGAGAGAATATTTCTATTGTTTTATTGGATTAAAAGAGACGTATTCACAAGCCTGCTCATTTCTAATGTAATTGGGATAGCTCACGTCATCAGAAGTTTGTTCATTGCCTCATTCTTCATCGCAGATGATGACGCCAATATGGCACTGTGTATACTTGAAAAGTTAGTTTATTTTGTGATGGGAATAGGAGGTTTTACACAATACTGTGTATATTATTCTTTCATTGTGGTTGGAAATGCACTCATCAATGCCGATTCTTTCTAAACCCGGAAATGTAGAAATTGCATTGCAGTTCTCCTTTCAGTCTATCCTCATTTATCAACCAAGTTCCAGACAGTGCTAGAATTCTTGAAGCTTTTGCATCACTGAGCACCTATGTAATATTAGAAACAACTCCTACTACTAGAAGACCAAAAATAAATATTTTCTGAGATTTCAGTAACTCTTAATTTAGCATCCTGAGTTGTCCATGTGATACGGTTCATCTTCTATGGTTCTCATTCTAAAACAAAAACAGGTGGAAACTTAGCATGATGTTGTTTTATGAATACAGCTTGAATCTCTCAGCTTCATTGGTCTTGCTATTACTGTAAGGTATTGTTTGCTCCAAAGGTGGCTCACGGGAAATGTAGGGAACAAGATGTCGAAACTCCCTAGCACTTCTTTGAAACAAAAATGTGGTTTGAGCAATTCCTAGCTTAAGCAACTAATACATGATTGTGAATAACATGATTCCAATTTGGGAGCTGGCGCTGCTTTTGAGGAAAAATGTGGTATGACTTTCAAAAGGAGTTCTGAAATTTGAACTCTACCCTGGTTTCCTGAAAATGTGGCTTTCAAAGCGTTTGTTATGAAATGTACTGTGAATCCACTGGCTGATCTTCTAAAATACAGTATTAGAAATGATAATAGAAGCAGAGGACATAGTAGGTGTACAATGCAAAGCGCACATTATAGAATATTACCTTTTGTGTTGCTTTTGTGGTGTTGTGTTAACATGGCATAGTGTGATAGAATGCCTCAGAAAACCACCACATGACCTGTACATGTATAGGAATTTATATGATTTTATAGTTTTAAACTATAGCTCCTGGAGAAGGAGCTTTTAGAAATAAAACGTTTAGCTAAAGAAGGCAATCGTCACCATTTCGCCTCTCACCCTGGTACTGTTCAGAGTACAGTACATGTGATTGAGGACAAAACCCAAAACTATCCAGAAGTGATGCCAAGTTGATCTGAACAAATTCTCTGTGTGATAAGCGATGGTCCAGTATAGAGCTCATGAATGACCTTGCTGTTATTATGAGTACAATGGTATTCTCACAACAAGTAACATCAATGAAGGCTCATGGTCAAAAACATTAGAGGTCCTGGGCTGACCTCTCCCCCAGCCCCACAAAGAAGCAGCCTTGCATCTGTCTTAAACATATTAGGATGATCAGCTGATTTGGATAATAAAGAGTGCTTAATTAAGTGGAATAAACCCAAAGAAACAACAACTATACTGTTTCTTGTGAACATTTTTTTTTATTTTCATTTTCTTAAACACAGCAATATACAGTACAAAATGGAACAGCCATTCCTCGCCCCACATCCACTCAGTGGTACTCCCCACCACGTTCACTTTCCGTTAACAAAAGCAAATGGGTTCTGAAGTAATTTATCAATGTAATCTACAGTAGCTGCCAGTTATTGAAAACCACTCATATTGTAAACAAACTTGTATGGAAGCCTTCTCTTGACAATGGAAAGTTCTGGTCAGATAATCCTTGGTCAGGTAAACTTGGGCTAACAAAGATCAGTCCTGTCAGGTACCCATCAGACTGTGCGTGGACTGATCTTTATATAGGAGCTGGTGCTAGTCTTTCTTGTTAGCATACCCAGAGATGAATACAGGCAAGTGTTGTTGAATTTGGGCACAAGCACACATACACAAGAGGGCTCAAGCTCAGTCAAATAATAAGATTTAATAAGATAACAAGACCAACTAAGAATAATTTGGAATTTTGTCTCGTACTTTTCACATGGAGGGCTTATCCTAATCAGCCCATTGTGCTGTGCCACCATTCATACATCTTTTTCAACCTGATCTCAATGAGCAATCAGTTCATTTGGAGACTGTTTGCCAATAATCAAAGGCATAGTTTTCAAAGGCAGAGCAATACTAAAATAATTAGAATTATATACTCACTTCGTCCTGTCTTTTCATTATTAGTTTGAGTGCCGGGGCATCTTTTAATGGTAAGGGTGAACATAACAGAACACACAGAAGCCTGGAGCCAGTGGAACGATTTCTTAGTTCTTCAGCACTGGGCTGATTGGGAAGGCAAACAGCATCAAACCAAAGCGAAGAGCCTGGCTCTGTCTGTGAAGCTCTAGCTGACTTTGTCTGACATTGAAGAATTTTGCCAGCACAAGAATAATAAACTTTATTTATAAAGCACCTTTAAAGGTGGCTTCTCAAAGCGCTTTACAGAATGACAACAACAACAACAAAAACTAAAAATAAACAATAAAAAATACACAAGATAAACACAATGAGAATATGCAGAGGAGACAGTAGATGGTGATACTAAATACAGTAGGAGCAGAGGGGTAAAGAATGGAACCAGTTAAGTAAAGGCTCTTCTAAAGAAGAAGGTTTTGAGTCTGGATTTCATGGAGTTTAGAGAAGCTGACTCTCTAATATCCTTGGGGAGAGAGTTCCAGAGTTTAGGGGCTTAACAGGAGAAGGCCCTGTCAACCATAGAGTGTAGATGGGCTTGGGGTACAGTTAAGAGACCAGAATTAGAGGAGTGAAGGTTGCGAGATTGGGGATAGGGCGATAACAGATCAGACAGGTACTGAGGTGCCAAGCCATGCAGAGACTTATACTGTAGATGAGCATGAAGATTTTGAAGTCCACGCAAAAATTGACAGGAAGCCAGTACAAGGACTCCAGTATAGTAATAATGTGATCACTTGCACTAGACCTGGTCAGGATTCTGGCTGATGAATTTTGGATTTTGTTCAATGTGGATTTAGATAATCCAGAGAGTAGAGCATTCCAGTAGTCAATTCAGGAGAAGACAAATGTGTTGATTAGCTTTTCATCCACAGTTAGTGATAACACAGGGCATAGTCGATTTTTCTGAGGTGAAAGAAAGATGTTTTAACAATATCTTGCACATGTGTGTCGAATGTTAAGCCTGAATCAAATATCACCATCATCAAGGTTTTTCAATTTAGACTCAAGCTCAAGTACAGCACCATCCACAGACAGGGTTAAAGGATTGGCTTTACAAAGGTGCCATGCCAACAAGTGTTAAGGCATTACTCTAAATTAGAGTCTTCCTCCATACAATGGTAAATCATCCAAAACAGCTGCTATTGTTCTCATGAAAGTCATCATTTCTCTCTCCCCAGCTCCTTGCCCCAGTCCCAACACCCACACCTCAGCTTTTGTTGAAAATGAATTGAATTGCCCCCACACTGTGTCACTATAGATGACGTCATTTACTGACAGTATTTTTACATTTTTTTAAATGTTACAGAGGAATTTCCTCACACAGCTTCCGACGATCACAGTGTTTGAAGATAGGAAAATATAAAAAATTGAAGTAGTTTACTATACTTTAGTGTCAGGTCTTTGTTACAAAGTTACAAACTTTATATGCTCTGAACTCTTACCTAATATACCATAAAGCAGATTTGCTGGTTGTTCCTATACCTTACATTGCCAGGGGCAAACTCCACTCCTGTTGACATCAGAAATACTGACACTTTCAGTTCTTTTAACTTATCTTATTGCATTTGCTTTTACATAAATATTGTACATATAATATATAACTATAATATAAATATAAATAAAACCTGCTTAATTGACCTTAGATTGAAAGATCTTATATGGGTTTGGCAGCCAATTGTGTTGTTGGTCCAGAATTGCCAAACCAACGCCCCAGTATGTTAACAGGGGACACTGTCCGATTGAAGGCTCATCTCTTGGGATTAGACATTCATTTCATGTCTTGGCTACTTGGTAATTACAAAATCTCATGCAATCAGCTCCTCTCTTGTGCTTTCTGATCATCCTAAACTTGCAGTTACTCACTTCTCCACCTGTACTGCTGTACACTGGGGCTCCCGGAGTACAAAGCACATCACCAAGGTTGATGCAGCACTTCAGTGGTACCTAAAGTAGCTCCTGCCTAGCGTAAAGCACTTTGAGATCCCTTTAAGATGGAAGTGTGAAATACAAAAAATAAATACTATTACAGAAAAAAAATTGAGTTGGATTGTATTTTGTGAAATGTCTTTCCCCCTACAACATCAGAAACACTTCCAGTGCTCATTCATTAAATAAACCCCTGCATGATCACATAGCTCTTGTGTGTCAGTGCATAGGGACATATTGCCTGACTATTTTACTGTATGATGCTCATCCCATGATTTATGTGCTGTTTATGCACTGCTGGCTTTATTGCCTCCCAGGACCTCATTGAAAATGAGACGTTTTCATCTCTGGGGATTTGCTTGTCATTTTAAAAAAAAAATAAACACAGTAAATACATCTGATTTATACATACCTTCATCAGCTGGCTCCCACTTTCAGGAGGAATTCGAGAATTATTGCAGTTTGATGAAACATTTGAACAGTGCTCCCCAGTGGAAACAGCCCACTATGGGAGAGAAAGCCTACAACACAAAAGGCGTCTTAAATATTTCGTCTCCTGCTCACAAGGTAGGATTCCTAACACAACTGGTTTCCTATGAAAGGCAGAAGGATCACTGGAACATTTTCCTAGCTTTTAACTCTTAGAGCAAAGGGAGAAAATCTGGAGAGAGCTAACAGAAGTATTCAAATACACTAATAAAATGAATGTATTTACAGTATATATGTATTCTATTCAAACTTTGTTTTGGAAAGTCATTTGGAGTTTAATTAGAGCAGGGAAAAGCTGAGTACAATTTTTGACAAAGCAAAAACCTTTTCAGGATGTTAGTGTTTTACAATCTCTCAGCTGGAAATATAACTGGAAAACCTCAACTTTTTACATGCCACTAAATCCATACATTTTGGCAGGTTAATATCAGTTTTATCTGGACTTACACAAATGTATATATATTGTATAGAGATGATCAAAGATTTCTGTTATAAAACAGTATTGAGAGTCCCAGATTTCAATATACTACAGGAAGCAGAGGTTTGCTAAGTCATTAAAAGTAAGTAAACAACAGTTTGTTTTCACACAAACAAGATGTAAATGTGCTGCAGCAGGAGTGTTATAATAATGTTTGGAAAAGGTATTTGCAGCTCATCACCAGTACAAATATCCAGATTTGTCTGATTGCTAGTAGCTAATTCATCTAAGGGTCTTATCCAACTATTTCAATTTGTTGCACATATGGTAACAGAACCCTGTAACCTTGTAAATTCTTGCTACATGGGAGTGTGCAATTCTGCTAGAAGGAAGTCACAGAAGCAGTGTTGCATGGGAAGTCTTTAAAACTGCATACTGGATTCTGCTGAGGAGATATAAGGCACCTGGTCAGAAAGAGTATATATCGGTTTATGAATAATTCTTTTGCATAGCTCAGCTTTGGCAGAGCTGTCAACATAATGAAGCTTTCCTGTAGAGCTGTGGCAGCTCAGAATTGGAGGTAAGAGTGAACAGTGGTCACCATGAAAAGTTTTGGCAATGGGCTTCTGAAGAAAACAGTTCACTGCCCCTCTGTGACAAAATATAAAGTCTAGTTTGCTATTTTAATATCCTTTTAATAAAATGACAATTGAGCATTACTTTACCTCAGTCAATTCTGCTGTTCATTGAAAGTCACCTCTATGCCTAACCAAACATTTGATGCAACAAAAGTTAAGACTACACATTTTTAATAATGAAAAAGCATTTCTATTTTTCAGACATCAGCAAGCTTGTTTTAAGATGCCATTTTATTTTTTTAAATTCCCACTTAAATGATGAACCGCAGCAATCAAATTTCAAAAATCTATTTCAATGTCCGTAAAGAAGAGTGTGAGTATGCTTGCTTTGAGACCAGGGCAGCAGTCATTTCCATTTCAGTATTAGTTCTTTTAGTTCTCTTCTGGGATCTTGTGTGGTGCGTAGTCTGAGCATTGTATCAGAAGTGCTGTGAATAACACAAGCAATGAATGAACTAGGAACCGAACTCTGTGCCAGCTGGCAAAGTAGCCAGAGAGAATCTTTTCTTTTTGGCCAGGCTTACTTGGAAACCAGCCCAATCCAATCCAAACCCACTCCAATAATGAATTAATCAGTCAATGGCATTTTTGCATACCACAGTTACAAAACAGCATTTACACACCTGATCAGAAATACTACACAGACGTGTCATGGATATTCAAGGAATTACAGAATTCACAGAAAGTTCTTCCCCCTGTCCAGTGCAAACTCACTCAGCCAATGTCTGTTGACTGAAACACTAGCTAAACCTCTGAACAATGCAATGCTGTCCTATGTTTGTGAGTTCATCTTTCATGAAAACATATTTTGAACTTCTGGACTTTCATCTATAGTTTCAGAAGGTGAAAAAAAATATAGTTTTAATAGGTGTTTGCTTTAAGCATTTTAATACTGCCTGAGCTCTCCACATTTTTTATTTTCTAGGCCACCAAGCTAAGAATAGTTTTGTATAAATCAGGAGGATTGGAAACTTCCCTATCTCTCGCATAAGATGGCTGGGTGAGACTGATGCTAAAAACATAAACACAAGCATGTATACATACATTTAGAATGACAAGTTTCACATTGAGTTTACAGAGTTCTGGTATTTGTCGTAACTCTTTCAATATGCAGCTAAAGCCTCAAACACCATCTGATAATTAGAACTTTGTTTTATTCTTGTTCTGAAATACTTAAAAATACAGGAATGGATCAAGACATAAAAATTTGACTGAACAAAGGTATTATGCCACAGAGATTCAGAGCCATATGGCAATAATAATAATAATAATAATAATAATAATAATAATAATAATAGACTAGAAACATTCCACTGGAAGAAGAGACATTCTAATGACATTGGTTCATAAACAATCAAGTAGTGAAACAGTATCCACATAACCAATTAAATCATAAACATGAACATTAGTGTAAACTGCATACAAATCAACTAATATTTTCTCAACCCTTACTTAATCACCTACTACTTAATGAAAATCAGTACAAAATTTGTATTCATGCTTTGGTGAGTCAAGTTTATGTCCTGCCAGAGAAATTTTTGGGTCAAAATCTGTTAACTTTGAGAGTGCATTCTTCTTCATTTTGCATTAATTTATTTATAAGATTCACAAAGATTCCTCAGTGTACCACATAAGAAAAATAAAATATATTTTATTACCATTGATCCTGTGGCTCTATCAACGTATGTGTCTATATCCATCCTGTGGCAATATCTGGTAATACAAAATTAGAATTAAGTGGAAAAGAAGAAAATCGTGGAAACTAAACATGTGGAATATTAACGGATGTCTTCAGGGGCGGTAATGGGGATTTATTCAATGTTATTTTTTCAGACTCCACAGTCTGCATAATTAAGGATACTGTTAACACTATTCCTGATAAAGTCCTGCTAGCCCAATAAACCTTTTTGCCTAATATCATAAAAAAGTTACATACATCAATATTGATACTCACATTTTATGTTACGTGTCTATTTTCTAACCACTTTATCTAATGCAGGGTCACAGGGGAGCCAGAGCCCATCCCAGCAAGCAACAGGTGCAAGACAGGATACACCCTGGACAAGATGCCAGTCCCTCACAGGGCACACACAGATCCAAACATACACTCACTCACACCAGGGCCAATTTTCCCAGAAACCAGTTAACCTACCAGTTAACCTACCAGTATGTCATGAAGCAAACCCAAGCAAATACGTACAATTTCCATTTAGACTACAGCCCAGGTCTGCAAATTGAACTCAGGGCCACAGGGCTGCTCATAACAATCGTTATTACTCAGAATTATGAGTAATTATGTAGAAGTAGATGGGTCTGCAGAAATAAGCAAGTATAGTTTATTTACTCATGGCTTATGTCAGTATCATAAGTATAAATTATTAATAATTACATATTTCACTCAATAAAGTAATGGATAATATTTTAAAGTAAACTGCAGTCTGCAGATGAAAGACTTAAAAACAGAAGGAAGTTTTTCTTGATATACACGATGATTAAAAAAAGAATTTGTTTCAGGTAAAAGTATTTTCCCTAGACTTCAATGCTTTTTCAGTAGGAAACTTCCTGCAATGAATGATTTTTTTCTGTTGAAGCCTCGTGTAAAAACGTCCCTTTATTTGTCAGTGATGAGCAATGTCTTTGGGGATGGAGGGTATCTTTGCTCATGTCGACAACAATAAACTGCAAATAGCAGACAGATCACAAGCAGAACACTCAAAGTCAATTTGAAATTACGAGTCAGCATACATTAATATTTCGCCTAATTCAAATCTTTTTAGGAGGTTGCTATCGTTTGAGTAAAAACAAGCACTGAACAGTCAAAAAATCTGTTTTTGAACTAGACACCAACCTGCATTTCTGCACAGTCATTGTGAAAGAAAGAAAAAAACCACAAGTTGGCAAAACTCATAATATCTAGAAAGAGTAATGACTAAGAGAACATGTATTTAAAACCCGGTGAAAGCAGTCTCACACCTACTGATTTTAATTATATCCTTAGAGATTTTGCTATATTTGTAAACAAGTCTAAATATCAGGAGTAAAATATTTATACTAAAGTCTCTTAAAAATATATATTACCATTTCTTTAGTGTTATCATCACTACAAAAGGAAAGGTGTGAGGTAGTGAAGGATATTTTTGAATGTTTTGGGACACCACATACAAAATACCCAACATTCTTCTTATTGCTATTACTATTGCTAATAATTATGTCACTAACAAAAAAAGTCATCTAAAAATATATTTGATAACACTGATGCAAATATGAAAGATTGTTGTGCCAGGTACTGCTTTATGCAATAAAAGTGTGAATATAAAATAGGAGGAGAAAGATACTTGAATAGGTCTTCCATGTTTTCTTTTTGCAACTATTCAATTCAATTCAATGAAGAAAATGGTGTTAGGCATGCTATATTCCGGATCATACAAGGTCAGTGAAAATCATCATGGTGGGCTACTGTCCACAATCTTCCCACTGGCTGCTGCTGCAATTTGACATTTGAAGCATGTGTGTAGGACCTTGTGAATCTGAATATTTGGTACATAGTCTCCTTTACAATGGCACTTGCATATAACCATCCTTCAATTAGAAAGGGTATAAATATTGGGCCAGATTGGAATGTGGAGACACAAAGCCTCGATTTGGCAACCCTCCAACGATTGCTCATTTCTGTTGGAAAGACTCCAAGGTTATTCTGTCAATCTGCACGGTGACTTCTGCTTCCTCCCTCCATTAACTCTTGAATCTCCAGTTAAACACTTCCTGATCTTCCTTTGAAAAGGTTTTGCTGCTGCATTTCGCCTGCTGTTTTTAGAACTGCTTTCAGGTGAATGTCTGTTTGTGGACTGCACTTGAGTGTTATACAATATGGAAGAAAGTACACTTGGATAGGCATTAGGCAAACAGAAATGACTCATGCTTCCTGACAAGGGCTGTTTCATTAACCTTGTTTTAGTAGAACTGGTACGATATCTCAAGAAAGACAGTGCACATTTTTCAGCCGAGTAAACTGCTTATATGGAGAAAGCACGTGTAGCATGCTAAGCGACTTGTCTTTGCCAAGCAAATGTGTGAAGATGAATTCTGTGGTAGTGCAATAAAAATGATGGGAAAGGTCAGAGAAAAATTGTACCCCAGACTTTGAAAACAATTTTGGTTGTCACTTAGATAGCGTGTCCTCTATGTCTCTGACAGTCTGCAGGAAACACTGCTGGTAGCTTTAATCTCATTACCCTAAACAGAGGCGTTCCTATAAATGTGGTCTCAACACCCTAGCTGTGTATCAGAAAAAAAAACTTCTTCCTTACTGTAGCAGTCAGCAACACAGTTAGAAATTACAACTCAATATGCTTCCCAAAGTGAGGTGTCTTAAGTGTCTAAAATATTACTGTTCAGAATGTATTAGGCTGTTTTTGCACCTTCTATTCAATAATTATAACATATTTTAAAATGCCTTATCTAGAAAGCAATAGTTTATTTTTGATTTGACGAGACTTACAGTTACTAGGGCTCAAAGCTGTGAAGAGGTTAGTGACATACAGTAAAAGGCGTTTTGAATTTGTTAGTTTTATGTGTGGGTAATGTATTTTAAAATATAATATATATATATATCACAGCACAAAAATATGTAGCTGGGAGGATACACCAAATTTATTATAGAGCCCAAGGCAATACAGAGATAAACATTACATACTAAAGTTTACCTGATAATGCTCATTACAGAAATATCTTTCTATATCCAGAATAACTAAAACAAAGTCCCTTGCTGTTTTTGTAAGTATCACACAAGGTGTCCACCTTAGACAAACCTTAACTAAAGTACTGTAGAGTGATGAATAAGTTTGAAAAAACTAATTTCATGAATTTTGGTTTAAAAAAGAGTGCTGTAATATACAAAACAGGCTTCACGGGCTCATAACGAATCTTATTTTTCAAACAAAGATGAATTATTTTTTATATGTGCTAATAAAAAAAAAACGTTTTCACATAATGAAAACACAATCTTACATTTTGTCTCCGTGCAGAATTTTATTTTCTAAATTAAAAAGTGTATGTGGTGGGATTTCTTCAGAGCAATCACAGTAGATATTACAATTACAGTGCTTATGCGTTTTTTCCAGCAAACGGCTATTTAGCGTTTTGTTTTCATTCTCTCTTATTCAGCAATCTAGAGTAAAACTGCCTGAACAGCACAATATCGTTATACATTGGACTTAATTCGGGTTTAAGAGTATTATTTGTTTATTATCTACAGTTGTGAAAGTAGTCAGGAAATTTAGTGTCCTACTTGCATTTCTGTATAGAATACCAAGGTAATATGATCAAAATATTTGTCAAAATCCTGAATTTTCTTTCTTGGATTAAATCTGTATTCCTAGGGTTTGAAGATTTAAAAATAATCTGTGCTCGTGTACTTTGGTTGATCAATCGAGTTTTATTAAATCTCATTTTTCAAAATGCAGGCAGGGGGGGAAGAACAACTATCATTTGCTCCTGAGGTTATAAAGTATCGGCAGGAAGCCCTTCTCACCTTGGGGAGTAGACTTGAATAAAATAAGCATGTTAAAAGATAAATGATGCGGTCGGCATCCTATACCACTGAGAGTGTTCTCTGTCCTGCTTTAATATGAATTAGTAACTGTGTTGTATAAGTCTGATGAGCAAAGTACCTCAATAAAGAATGTCCACAGAAAACTGTGGAAACCCAGGCGAGCATTTCATTAAAGCCATGCTTTTGACCCATTTCAAGAAATTTTTGCTGGGACATAATAATGACACATCATTTGACAAGTTTTTGGGTGAAGCATACTGTCAGAATTTCCGATATACACCCATTTTGTAATGAGCACTGAACACTGAAGATAGTATGTCATTTAGATATTGCAAAGCAAGCCCTACTTATTCATTTGCTTATTTTCACTGTGAATGCAAAACTGATCTGCTGGCAGATCCTGTATTATTCAATTTCTTGTGCTGAATTTGGAAGGGTCTGGGTAATGACCTCTTTATTTGTACTGGGTCTGTGGCCTTTGAAACAAAAACATTTCTATGCACTTCATACAAAACTACAAGCCAAATCCTAATCGTAAACCGAAATGCATTAGACGACACATTGTTTTTGTTTTTCGTGCAATCATGTTAAAATATGACAGTACCCTCTTTTTATACATGGTTTACGGAATGTAAAAACACATCGTGAAATGTGACAACATGAATTTCAAGGAACAATCAAAGCACCGCGTCGGTGCATCTCTTTCACAAGGCCTCACTATGATTTTAATTCGGTATGTGATGAGTGCTGGTTAACTAGAAATAGAGCACTTTCTGAGTGATGTCAGGGGGAAAACAGCCAGGTTTTCTGTTGTTCCAGTCATCACAGGGCTTCTTTCATCAACACAGAGAGGCTCCGTACTTCACAGATGTGAGGTTGCTGCCGTGAGGAGTGTAAAGTCTGTCACTCTAGCCATGCAGATTTGGCTACACTCTATCAGTCTGCTTAATTTCTTGTGAGATTAAACAGCAATTGCTATTTCAACAGTAATTTTTAATTATATAATATAGAGGGGCTTTTTCTAGACATCTGTAGGCGTGTGTGTGTGTGTAGGGAATGGGAGAGGGTTACAGAAAAGCATTAATATTGTTCTCTTAGATCAGAGGCAATAATTCAGTTTACTGCTGCTGATAATCATTTGTTATCTGGCTACAGTGAGATATAGCTTTGTGCTACAGCTAAGGGATAATTACTTCAGAACCACACTGTGGGAGATATAACCAGTGGTATTTTGCTCCTGGCAAGCACCACATAAGTATTTTAATGTAATGCAGTCATGCTAGCCACCATCACTGCTAAGAAAAGACAAAAAGACAATGATTATGAATGCAGTTTTCCACATAACATGAATTTCTGCTATTAGTCAAAACAACTGGATACAGATGTTAAAACGTAAGATGATGCACATATATAATTTCCTTTCCTGGCAAAAGAAATGGAATTAAATGATATTGTTCACTCCTCAGAATCCTGTATTTTTATTTAATCCTCTTAACAACAACAATAACAACACACAACAGTAATAAAAGAACGGTTTTAAAAGCAACACTTATTTTTAATTAGTCTAACCTGACATTTAAAAAAAATGTATAAAAAATGCCCCCTACACACACATACACCCACAAAAAATATTAAATCTCCTTCATGAAAAGCAGATGCATATTTAAATGTTTTCTCACCAATCAATGATTTAATAACGGACCTGAATTTCCCCAATGCAATAAATATTAGAAAAGAAATAAAAGCATTTGAAAGTCAACACCTGGCCTTGTAGTTGTCTTATACATATTTTACTGCATGGAATTGTGCTAATTCACATTACAACTGATTCTTGTCTTGGTATATATTAATATGATAAACACCATCCCCTTCATCGTAAAATAAACAGTTCTATGTTTGATTTGATGTAAAACGTTGAGGTGCTCCTTTGCCTCGGCCCAAGTTTTATCTTGTCATCTTCCGAGATTTCCCACACCTTCCAAATCACAATCCTCTCCAAGATGTGACACTTAAAAGAAATTCTCAGAGCCTCCGCTTTCTTCATCAAAGTAATGGAAAGCTTAAGAGCTGAGCGCAGGCTGGAAGACATGTATCAACAATGAGGCCAAGAAAGCCTTAATCCCTGCTTGTCTGCACACTGGCTGTGAAAGGGAATATGTCAGTCATTAAAGACTGTGGCTGAGCCTTCTTCGACACTCGTTTGCAGATATATCTTGATCAGGCTTTGGGGTGGGTGAATCAGACTTGTCCATTTAGAGGCTGGAATACCCTTTTTATGTTTCAGATACTTCATCAATACTTTTCGAGATGCAAACATTTGAATGATTTGATCGTCTTCATAAAATCCGATGGAAAATAAGATTTTGTGCAGGAGATCTATTCAATAATAGGTCAAACTTTAGTTCAAATTCCATTTATAAATTCTTTGCAACCTGTAAGATAGCATTGCAACACTAGAGTGTTAATAACCTACTGTAGCAGCAACTGATCCATACCAATCAATAACACACTTTATAACAAACACAGGTTGTTCTTGAATTTAAATGTTTTATTGAGTGGTTTTCAACTGTTAATAGTTTGTGTATTATGTCTGTATAAAATATCATTTGCATCCTTTAAACTTGGATGTTACTGAATAAATCCATCCTTCTATTTCACAGCTACTTTATACAATTCAGGGTCGTGCCTGAACCATCTCAGCAATGAACAGGCACAAGGCAGTATGCAACCTGGCTGGGACTAGTCCATAGCAGTGGTACTGAATAAAATGCAGAGAAAATAAATTAAAGCATGCAACATTAAAGTTCACAACATTACAGAAATAGAAAACCCTTCTGTTGAATTGCTGTTTTTAGAAAAGTAAATATGTTCAAATTGCCTTATGTCAATGTTAAATCCAAAAAGAATACACTTCCTCTGGTCTCTTCTTAAAGCACACTCTTTTTCAGCTGAGCCTTTATTATAACAGCTTCACCTCTTACCCCCATCAAGGTTATTTATGTATGTGCAAGATGTAAAAAAATCTTGCAATGTACCTGTTTAATAACTGCTTTCTACTCACCTCTTCTTTATTAAGAGAATAATGTAAATGTATGAAAAACAGTCATTATAACAGAAGCTTTCAGCCTTATAAATCTCTATATTGCACCCATCCAAGGAGAGGAAGGAATCTCTTGTTTATAAGCTCATAGTTGCAGTGTGGTTCCCCTGTTGAGGAAAGAGACAGGGCCTGAACTGAAGAGAGGTGTCACATACAGTGTGTTGCTTCAGTAAAGCAGATGCACAGGAAATTACAGTGGTGCAAAAGATACTTAAAAGGAACACCAGAGCAGGGACAGTAGAAAGGGATTTATTTTGATTTGTCTTCTATGTGCTTATTTTTGTAGTTTTAATGGTAAGGATCAGGGTATGCAATTTCTATAAGAAAATAGTGCTTTTCCATTTACAAAAAACATTGCCTGCACTCACCATAGGATCAAGCATTTATACTGTGAACAGCCCAAAAGGTTACGGAATTATTCATTTTCTCTTGAACAGGCTCAGGTGTTGCACCTTATCCGGTAGGTAGAAGTGTTAAAGCTGACAGCTCTTTTATGAAGGTTTCTTCTTTTGAATGGCCACAGGAGACACAGCACAACAATGCCATTCCAAGTTTTTTTTTTTCTTGCCATGAATTTAGAAAAGGGTACTTCAGGACAACTTTCATGACCAACAAAACAAAGCACAGTCACAGTGCAATCTGTGTAGGTTTCACAAAAGCAAAAAGCCAGGAAAGCATATTTAAAATATTTCCAATCTGGTTTACCACAATGTCATTTTACACCCCTTCCCCCAACACACAAACAAGCCTCTTTTATCTTGTCACACTTCTCCATTAAATCTGTTTCTAGTAAATTTCAGAAAAGGGGAAAGCCATTTTTGAAAATGGAACATGCATGTATTTGTGGATTTGATTAATAAACCACACATTGAATTCAATACTTCTCACTTGTTCTGTTATTTTTCTCACAGCAGTTAACTACAGGGACTTTTTTCATCTGCACAGTGTTGCATTTGTGTTTTTTTGGGGGGAAATGTGTTCCATAGGTGACAATCATCATTCACTGTGAGCTGGGAGTCTTTAACCCTTTAAAGCTCTCACGGAAATAAATCAAAACAACTCCCAAGTATTCACCATTTCTGAGTGCTGTCCCTTCATTTGGTAAAAGACATAAAAACAACAATTTTATACCGCATTTTGAGAGACTGAATAATACGTTTCAACAAGCCAGGTGAGCAGATAGACAACGGGTTAATTGTTGTAGCTCATCACTTTCACATCTGGAACATTGATGCACATCAGTTTAAGATAAAACACAAAGTGTCAGACATACCATTGGTATATTTTTATTTCTTTTTTTTTCATATTCTGTCTTAAGATGTTGTACTATTTTTCTCTCCAGAAATAATCGCTTTTATACAGAAAGCAAAGCTTGTAAGTAACAATTGGCAATTCAATGGAATTCAATGAATAGCACCTGAATGTTGTGTCCATTTCTCTGGAGTTCGATTTTAAACACATTAATTTAATAGTAAATAAAACCCCTCTCTCCACAGTATCATTGTCAAAAGAGAGATATTAATGAGAAACTCATGAATCCTGTCTTACTAAATCAACACTTTTATAGCAGTAATCCATCCATTCATTTTTTAACCGTTTTATCCAATTCAGAGTCATAGAGGAGCCAGACCCTATCCTGACAAGCCCCGGGCACAAGTAGGGATACACCCTGGAAGGGACACCAGTCCATCGCAGAGCACACACAGACACAAACAAACACAGACACTCACAAAAGGGCCATCTTTCCCAAAAGTCAATTCACCTACCTGTACCACCTTGTGTTTGGACTGTGGGAGGAAACTGGAGTGCCTGAAGAAATCCACTCAAACACAAGGAATTGAACCCAGGGCCCCAGCACTGCTAGACAACAATGCAGACCACTGCACCACTGTGCTGCCCCGTAGCAGTTATTTTAAAGCAATAAAAATCATTGTAAACTGAATGAGAGAAACGGATTGACGAGCACATAACTTCACTGATGGGAATCTTTGAAAAGGTCTAGTCTGTTTCTCCTGCATGCAGATATAACCTGATTTATAGAATTCATTTAAGGAGCTCTGTTTTTGCTTTGTTTGTGCAGAGAGGTTAATAGAAAAGGAAAGACATAATTTCAGAGGAAATAACCATGTTTGCATCCATACACAGCTGTCTTGACACATACAGTATGTGACACAGTTGTCACAAAATGCCACACATGAAAGAGAGGAGACACAAACACCTTTGGCCTTCCAAACCCTGCAGGACCTTACCTTTGTAATATAGGCATAGGAGTCCTGTGATCATTCACAGTTCTTGATTCAAATTTCCTGTTTTTGGTTTCAATTATTTGTCTAACCCAACGGGACTTTGTGGGCCATGACAAGAGTACAACGGATTGCAGAAATTAAGAAATTAAAATCCCTTAAATCATGTATTTAGAGGGAAACGTTTCTATTATAACTGGATTTAGTTTTCCAAGAGCATTTTAAGCTAGCTTTAAGAGCAAGGAAGCATGGATGTTAAGATGAGCTTTGCTAATGTTGCACAAATATATGTAACAAGGTGGCAGAGTGTTAGAGAAGTCTGTGACAGTGATCACTGCTAACAGGGAGTCCTTTGCCCTCCAGCAATACAGACTGGTCAAGCACACACCAGGAAAAATGCTCTTGGCCATAAACACTTGTTTCTGTGTGCGTGTTAGCTCAGAGGAAGCAAGTAGAGCTTTGTCTGAAGAGGGAGAGTATTTGTAAAAGAGTATTGTTTAATACTGCAAAATGATTTTTGAGCAGATAAATTAAATGTCAAGAGAACTCAGGATGGAAATATTTTCTCCTCTTTCTTCTCAGACAAAAACAGTTGTGCTGTATTTTTGCTGTATTAATTTAAAAATGATCATTTCTGAACAACAAGTGAATTATTCTATTGTAGTGGTGTGTGGTCAATGTTCGGTTTTTGAATAAACATGAAAAAATGAAGCAAAAACACCTTTGTTGTAGAGCACCGAAGTATGATAACCTGCAAATTGATTATATTTTGTTTTCTTTAAATTCTGTGGATTTATATTTAAGAGACCAGTAAAAAAGAAATAATTATAATAATTATTTTTAATTTGTATGTTTTGTTACACTGTGCTTATGTTTGATAAAACTCCACCCTTTCACTCCAAGCAAAAATGCAGGGGAGGATAAACTACCGATATTCTGTAAAAATACTGTATATATATTTTGAAGTTCTTACAGTACTTGCTTTTAAGGCAAGTCAACAAAGAAAACTTGAAAGAGAAGTACACTACAGAAAGGGGGAAGACATTATTAATCACTCCTGTAGTGTACCTCTCCAGGCAACATCTTCAGCAGAGCTGCCTTTAATTGTGAGAAAATTGCCACAAATTATAAAACGGATCTTGGTTGCGAGTCATATAATTTACCATTGCTTAGAGATAACTGTTTTGTAAGCGGTTAAAGTACTTGAATCAAAAGAAGAAACAGATTTCTCAGGGAGAGTTTACAGCAGTGCAGAACATGTTTTGATTTCTATCCTAAAGGATGAGAGATAACAAATGCTAGTGGAAGATCTTGACTCAGTTAAGGTCAGTACTGTTACAATATGACTATGGAGGGAAGGATTAATAATAAGGTCTTTCCAGACAAGAAACAGTAGAATCCAAAAAGAAGTGTTCTTATCTTGAGCTAGTTCCCACCTCTGGTCAAATGTTTTCTTCAGTTTTTTACTCCCTATATGGTGTCCCCGACATTTTATCTACTTTTGTTTTACTTTGGCATTTTCAACAAGCCCTGTTTTTGAAAATGTGCTTAAAAATGTTTTATTTTCCCTCTTTCCTTAGTTTCCTTGCTTCTTTAGAACTACTATGGAATCCAATAGCTTTTGCTGTCTCCACTGGCTCTTCTATCAAGATTGGAGCCAGACAGGTCAATCAGCAATTAGAGCAAAATTGTATACTAGCTTGATTTTTGAACATATTTAATGTTGTTTTTTTTAAACATCGAAGTCCCTTTCGAACATGCAACAAAGTGGGATTTGTGTGGGGCAACAGGCATATACCTTGTTTGTTCTTTCTAGCTGTTTTTTTAAATGGAAGCTCTCCTGTAATAAAATTCAAGGCATGCAAGTTTTAAAGGGATACTACAAGTTTTCCACTTCTAGTGGTAAACACTTAAATGCTTAATAAGATGTAACAGCAGACAAGACCCCCTAATATGATATAAATACACATTCAGTGACCGAAGGGGATAATTTTGCACGATTAGGCATGCATTAACATGAATTACTTTCTAATTAAAATTAAATAACTCATTAATAACTTTGTGGAAAGCCACTGTAAGCTATGTGTGAACCACAAATTAATAAATTATTACAAGCTGAAGTGTTTATTCAACTGTTAGAGTACACAGAAACTGTTTTGGTCCTTTGCAGAAGAAGAAGAGGTTTATGGATTGAGTGGATCTAAGGTTAAGTGAGCCTCTCTTTTTCTCACTTGTCTCTGTAGAGTTGGGTACATTGTTATACTGTGCTTACGTTTGCTTTACCTGAGCACTGCACAGTTTATATACTGACATCTATGCTTTGAAAAAGGTATGAGCCAAAGACATCACTAAATATCACATCTCCTGGGTTGCAAATATTACTAGTTCATGCTAACTAGCAAGCAGCTGAAGTTTCACATTCACAACTGTGTGTTTTTAATTAAATTCAACATTGTATTTTATTAGGTTAGATAGTAAGAGAAAACCAAATTTAAAAAAATGTTCTAATGTGAGACTGTTGTAATAATAAAGTATATTATTTTTGGTTCTGTAATTTCTTGTGTCAAAAATTAAATAACCAAAAGGAGGAGGTCTCATTTTGCTGAAGATTTATTTTATGTTGAGGTTTACCTGCAAAGGACAAAAAGAACAATAATGAGAGGAGAAGAACAGAACTTTCAAAGCTGTCTAGAAGTAGTTCTAACATTGTGGATCTCTGACAGGTGGAGTTGCGTGAGGCTCAGAAAATATTTAATGTCTTTCAGACTATAATGGTGCAGTAACTTTGAAGTGGCCTAGGATTATATATTTTAAAACATAAATAACTAAAAGCTCTCTCTGGTGATGGATGTGCTGCCTTCTGAATATAATTCCCAAACATTATGCACTTTATTGATTTTTATTGTGGGCCATTAGGGTCAAAAACAGGCCGTAGGTTCTGCACCCTCACAGCAGCCCCCTCTGCTCTGTAGCTGGGTGGTAAACACACACGATTTATCAGTGAGAGAAATCCAGAGCTCCGCGCAGTGATGAGGGTTTGACCTTTATTACGGTAACAGACAAAGAAAAATGTTTGGAGGAGGTGGAAAAGACATGCCAGCTCACTGCATACATCTCTCTCACTGCACGATAAAAACACACACACACACAAAAAAAAAACATTTAGAAAAAAACTTTTAAAGGCTGATACTTGTATGTCAGGAGAGGTGTTCCACATTGCAAACACCAGGCTAAGTCAACTTCCTCCTAGAGATGGGGGTGCACATCAGTGTGGGGTGAATGTGTCCAATATTATGCATCGTGCTTTCAGATTCATTATCATTCATTAGCTCGGCTTCCTTCCTGAAATCTCAGTGTGCGTCGCGTCAGTGAAATGCAGGAGCTGCTTTAAAAAGCATGACCTGATGGGGTTCCCATTTCATACTCATACTCTGTCTTACCGATCTGCTCCATCAGTTCCTGAGCTTGATCGTGTCTCTTGGCATGTGTTCGGTTTTTTTTATTCCTTAATTTAACCAGGTAGGTCAGTTGAAAACTAATTCTCATTTCCAGTGACGACTTGGAGACCTACTGGGACAGCAGGGTATTTAAAGGTATAGTGAAGTAACGTGCCCAAGGGTACATCAGAGGCACCTCACCTGGGATTTGAACTTGTGACTCCCCAGGAGCTCCTACCACACCTCCACACTGCTGCCATCAGGTATAATAACCGTTTCCTGTTATTGAAGTTAAAAAGATGCAATTTGCCTGAATCCTTTAACTTTATTTTGCTTTCTCGTTGAAAAGGAATAAAATCATCCTCCACCTTCAGTTCTAGTTTTTGTTTTAGGAGTGGGGGCAGCATTATGTAAAACACCATTTCAGGCGTCTTGGTTTTCTGTGGGAACGAATTTCAGCAGAAAAATAACTTTTTATTCCCTCACCCTGACGCTGAAACGGCACATGTTTATCTATGGCCACCTTGGCACCTTCTCACTAAGACGCCAGCCCAACCTGGAGTAAGACTGTCATTAAATATTTTGAATCACAAAGTCTTCCAGGCGCCCCGACTGGTTTGGGAATAGACGGACTGGAATGTGAGATGAGAAACAGAATTCCCACCTCTGCTCTTGTCGTGGATGGTTAGGGAGATCCATCATGTTACTTTAAAGGTCACGGGTCTCCTGTGTTTGGTATACACTCTGCAAATTGCAACGCTCTCTGTAATCATTAAATGTAGTTTACATTGGGGAATGTGATTCACAGAATCAAGCCCTGAATGTAACAGTGTGACATTATTTGTAGGCAATGGAGTTTTTAATTTTTGCTCTTTTGTTTTGGAGGGCAGTGTTCTGACATGATATTAAAACAATATATACCTCAACGAAAATCCTTAACGTGACTGCAACATACCAGTATCAGTTTTGGTAGTCCAAGCTCCCCTAGGCATATGGAAAATCCCTTCATTTTGCTTTTTTTGCCATGTTTGCAAAGTGTTTAAAAGTAATAAAGAAAATAACAACTTACTCATACGTAGGATCAGTTATTGCCACAACTAGCTTCTGCTCTGCCTCTGCTTCATTCCTGTTGAAGCTGTCAAGAGAGAGACACATTTCACACAGGCATTACGCCAACATAAAGAAAGTTACTCCATTACAAACTGGGGGCAAAATCTACAAGGCATTTACATATGAATTTACCACTAGTCTAAGTGAACACACTATAGAACACCTGCAATTAAACTAGGCTGATGATTCAGTGTCTCTGGATATTTTTCCTTGCTAATACTCTACAGTAACAACAAGATATTAATATACAGTACAACTATGTGACAATTGCTCTACCAGACAATTTGAATGTGACATTTTTATAGCTGTAATGGGTATGCCAATTGATATAATTGATAAGTACTTTTTGAAAGAAAGCTGCATAAATGATCTAAAACAAAAACTTTTAGGAGAAGTTGCCTGAGTATCCAAAGTCTCCCTTTAATAAAATTAATGTTCTCACCAAATAGCTAAATAATTAATGACTCTTTTAATTGGTCTGTACATTTTAAGCAAGGTTAAACATTTACATGTACATTTTGGTTTCATGGTGCTATTTAAAGTCTTCAAAAAAATCCCTTCTCTACTTCCAGGGGCAAAAAATATTACAGAATTCTTATGGAAATATTTTCCTGAATACTATTAACTTATAATTTAATCGATTTAGTATTAAGGAGATTGATTTTGTTTTACACTTCTTGGACATTTGCAAGATGCCTTTTACCCAGTTTTGACCCTGGTTTTTTCACCGACTTGAACTGGCAGCCAGTGAAAGAAGTTTAGAGCCTCTCTCCTACTTTTACTTTCAAAATGACTTTTAACAGGCTGGCAGGCTCCCCATTTTGTACTTTTTTCAATGTCAGTTTAATACCCTAAATCAGATATTTCCATTGCCTCTTAATCCCATTTGATCTTTTTAAGTTCTACCTTTTTGAGTGCTGTTTTCTGACTTTACCGGATGACTGTTGTCAGAGTGGTGATTTATACTTAAAGACCAGCTACATGTTCTATAATTATCTGGAGTAAAGAGAGAAGAAGGACAGCCCACAGGCATCATTCCCAAGGTAGTTTCCAGATACATGATTTGGTTTTCAAATACAATAAGCATTTGGCATTGCAGTGGTGCTTCTTCTCACACTGCTCTTAATTCATGGATGGTCTGTGATTTGATCTCTCCTTTTCAATTTATTTTTTCTGAGTCAATGACCCCTCAGACCCCGGAAGAAGCTTGCTGAGGTGTGCAAGTTCATCACAAAAACTTCACAGGTGAATAACGGCATGCTTAAAAGAATACTCCCTTATTTTAATGTCTTATTCATGAGTACGTATGCTGCAGAGCACTACTTAGCTGCGCTGAGCAGTGATAAATTGGAACACTAGAACTTTTTTGCTGAATTCACTAGTATTTGTTGTAATTTCTATGCATTTTGCAACTTTTTGTTTTTTGAAGAACGTAAACTGCAATTTCCATGCATTTTGTGCATTGCTTTTTAAAAAAAGGAAAAGAACAGTTAAATGAGCTCTCTGAACACACTACGCACACTGTTCTATAAGCCTCCTCTGCACAGATTACCAAATCTTCTATAATCTTCTATAACAGAAGAACAATCTATAAACAGCCTATCCATATTCAGATAACAAAAGGCTGGAGCTTATCTCTCAGACCCTCTAAAAACATCTCATGTTTTACCCAAACATGAATAAATATGTCTTTATGTACAGTAGCTGGTCACCACAGCCATGGATAGGATCACCCTGAATGCAAAGCAGGGGATTGGATCGAGCCCTACCTAACATACAGGCAGTGCAAGCAAACTGAAAGAGGGGCTGTGAAAATGGCGCCATATGTGAGGATGAGGTGTCACCAGTTCATTAGGTAAAAAACGTGCCTTCAGGATAAAAGATCACAGGTTAGAATCCTATTTAAAATCACCTCTTCCTGCTCCTGTCTACCAAACACCCCAGCGTGGTGTGTGTTGGTGTGCTGTGTTGTTGATTCGTCTTCCTTCTGATGAGTTGTTAAAGATCCCCAAGGCATTTCTGTGAGGAGTGCAAGCTTAGTTTGGTACTGCTCTGACTCAATGCTTTCAAGAAGCTTCTCCTCTGATTAGCAATGAGACACACTAAAGGACTTGATTTTGCAGCCTTTAGCACATCAGAACATGTACAAGGCTGCAAAGGACAATGATGCTTTATAACCTTATGCCACTATAAACACTATTTTTCTACTTGTTCCTTCAAAGGAATATTCACCATTTCACATTATAGGTATTTTTGTTTCTTCTTTTTTTATTATATACACTTTATGATCACTGCCAATGATCAGTTACGCTTGTTATATGTTTCTCCCAGGGTGGCAGATCAGCCTGATGATACCACAAGTCAAATCAACTCTCATCTTCGAAACTAAAAGTCAGCAATTAACTTCCTAATGCAGGCAGATAGAAAGTACAGTATGAAAAAACAAACCAAAAATGTCTGAAGGCTGTTAGAAGTTCAAATACAGAGACAATATGTAAAGGTGTAATTAGCCACGCTTTTATCCATATAGTGTGATAAACAGAAAAGGTTAGTCCTTTCCTTACAATACAAGGAAACAGAAGTTACAGATCTCGTGTGTTTTTATAATCACACTAAAATGGCCGCAACAATCAAATGCAAAATTCTGAGTTCCTGCAGGCATTGTGGTGTACCAAAAGTATACTTTAACTGTACACGTACGTTAGTGCTTGCACATTTAAAAGATAAGTGCATGTCATTGGATTTGTTCTTTTTGAAACTATTCAGGGTTCTGCTATTTTAATAGAATGCAAATGCCAAAATAGCCTTACTTGTAAGATATGATAGCTGGACCTTGAAAAAATCTGAGCTAATTGTTATCTGAGGTTGTACAATAAACCTCAAACTCAATTTCAGACAAATATTCTTATAGCTGCTCTGATTCCCTTAGAGTAAAATCATGACAACGCTGTTAGTCACAGTTCTTACAGATTGTGAACATTTTGCCCTGTTTAACGAAACAGAGAGATGCAAATGAATGTGGATTTTCATGGGATGTATGTAAAGAAAGCAAAGCCGCAAAACATTACAAACAATCAACACTTCTCTTAAAAGTATGAATGCCTGTCATTGTTTGCAGATTAAAACCCTCTGAATTTGGTCATCATCCTACAAGCCACCCCTGGCATTTGCATTTTAAATTTGGTAAGGATAAGTTTTTATGTTTTTGTTTTTTTTAGGATTGCTGTTTATCATATTACAGAATTAGGAGCCAGTTTTTTTAAAAAAATTAACTGTATGTATTTGTCTTTTTAAAAAAGGCTTTTGGAAGGAGCTTTCACACCATTTATTCCCTGGCTCCACACAAGATATCTCAGCCTAGAGGGAATGACAGTTTCATCTCCAGCTCTCTTCTTTAGCCAGGGTTTGAAGTTAGAATATACTACTGCTAATTGTGTGGTTGTGTGTAACAGTTTCTGATGAATATTCATGAATGTTCAGAGCCCCGCCTCATTACTCGAGAGATAGAAGGATCCTTCCACGTTCTAGCGGATGAAGATTTGCCAGTCTCGAGGGGATAGGAAAGGAAGGACCCACGTTTTAAAAAGAAACACCTGAAAAGTATGAGCGACGCGCAACGCCGTTATTATAGTTCTACTAAGTGGCCATTATGCATGTCTGTCATAAAACTCAAAGAATACTAATAATTGAGATTTCATTGGAAAAGATTCAGAAGGAAATCCGTTCTGTAGCCAGCTTTTGGAATGAGGCTGATTACAGCCTCGTTCGTGTGTTTTTTGAGAACAAAAAAAAAAAGCTGGCGAGCTGCTCAGTAATAAGAAAACCATTCACTTAATGCAGTGAACTGCGATCACCCCCTCCTCCCTGGGGCTGCTTCTGAGACTGATGGGCTCTTGGGAATGTTTTCCGTCTCCCTGCTACTTTTTTTTCCATTTCCTACCGTTTCCAGGTTTTTTTTTTCTGAAGAAACAGAAAATAAAGTTTGTGTAACGTGTCAAATAGTCAGAAACGGTGTGAACAGCGCACTGACCGCGACCGCTCCACTCTCTCCAGCAGCAGTTATGGACAATTAGGCCCTTGAAATTTGTTACCTCAGTGATGAAATCCCTTCTGGAGATCAGCTGTCCGTTTCTGAAAAGCCGGTCTTTTCTTTGTGCGACCAGTAATGGATCCGTATGAATGAGCAAAAGTTGTTACCATCGTCCTCTTCAGCTCACCGGTCGCAGAAGAATCGCAGCCACTGATAAGGATCATTTCTCTCCCCTGCCATATTATTCCTGTATTGTCAATCCTGCTTATTATGATGATCAAAAATACTCGTTCGTTTTTTTTTTCTTAAAATACTAAAACAACAGAGTGCTCTGAAAACGCCAATAGGAGTGATTCCATGCAAGAGTAAAAAGAGCCTGTATTCGAGTTTAATCACAGCCATAAGCTTAATACGACTCTTTTAAAAGAAACTGAATAACTTTCAATTCTTTACAGATTGGTGTAGACCGTCCAGTACATTTCCGTGCTTTCTTAAAACAACCGGGTTAACATTGGTAAAAAGTTGTCTACTGTATTCGAATACTTCCATATTGGCACAAAGCAGTTTTTATCATTTGTTTTTTCAGATGATAACAACTGTATAGACATTGAGTAATTGTATTAACATGAATGGAAATTAGATTTGTTTTAGTATATACTGACCGAAGTAAACACCCTGTTAAAGTGTCGAGACCGTAAAAACATAATTCGTTTTCTGCATCGGCTTTGTGGTGTTGAGGGATTATGTTTTATTAAGTTTATTTGCAAAAGCACTGAGTTTGGTTATTACTTTGTTTGAATGTTTTGGACCATGTGAACAGTTCACATATGGACTTTCTGGTATGAGCTATGGTCAGATTTTAGTAGATTCTGAGTTTTAGAAAATAATACAAATAACGATTACGGTTACAAGAGCAACTTTAGCATTTTGTGTTGCACACTTTTTGTGCCGCGATTTGCTAGAGAAGCAAAAGTTAATAAGGACAGGAAAGTTATATCAAAATCTTAAGTGCTGGTTATTTTGTTAAAATATTTGACGGTGTACGCATCGTAGCAGGCGAGACATTAACACGTGACATACAGTACGCAGCACCGGCCATTAGTCGTCATAAAGAAGAATGACCTCATAAGAGGAATTAGTGTCTACACCAATGCACGCCAATAACTGATTAGCGTTTGATCGACTAAGAAAAGTTGACGCAATGACTTGCACTGTTGAGTTTCTCTGTGTGTTATTCCAGTGAATACATTACATAAATTAATTATTGTTATGTATTAAAGTATCTAGTACAATTGTCATAGGTTTAGTTGTTGCGTTTGGTGTTCTTATATTGCTAGATTTCAAGAGGAGACATGTTTACTTACTACTGACTTATGGAAATTGATCGTGAGAGTTAGCTGTGACCCTTCCTATTTGCGTGCTGGAGTGTTTGTTGATTAAGGCTCAAATTTAAGAGTTAGGAAAACAATTTATAGATGCATGTTTCCAATTAAAAAAAACCTAGGCGTACCTTTCTCGTTTAGGGGTAAACAAGGCAGACGAGGTAAACAAATGGAAGCATCATGTACGGTATATGCTAACTTTAAAAACGAAAACCTGCCGTTTTATTGAAACAGAAATAACCCTTTATTAGACACTATAAAGTTTGTTTAAATTCCTGACTAATACAGCTGTACGCCCGGTTATGTTTTATTGTACTGTACGTCTGGATACATACTTTGGCCCAGTACTGTCTTATATTTAATAGCTGCTTGTGTTTTGTCTTTAAAAGCCGAAATAGAGGCCCTTTTTCTTTAGAGGAATGACCCATCCTTCAGCGCGAGATCTGTGATCCCTTTCAATCTGCTCTCCATGGTAACCCCCAACATCCTTGTAAAAATCCACCTCGTTCAGACAAGGCCATATTCTTCACAAAAAAAGAGAGAGCATCTGGCCACTTTTAGCGAACTCTTCACTCTGACTGGAACAGTACAACAGATACTCTGTTTGTCGGGGCCATGGTCGCTCACCATACCAGAAAGCCTGACTTCTTTATAGCCTGCAAAATGGGAAATTACTAAATATTAAAGCAGCTTTATTAAGTCCATCGGAAACTGACTCCTGAATTGCATGTCATAACCCGGGGCCTCCAGACGTTTGCGTCATCTTCATTGTTAAATGCTGAACATTCGGGGGTAAAATCGCCCACACACACAAAAAAAAACTAATAACAGTTAAATAAACGATAGAACTTACCAATCCTCGTATTGTAAAAAAATGCTTGCCTGCAAAAGAGCTTATCCATTTCAAACAAAAGCATATCCTTTATATTGTGAGATCTTATGGTGGTGTAGTGTGCAGTTTTTGCGTTATCGTGTTGCATTTTTTAGCTTGTTATACACTGTTTCGCTGGATTCTTTTTTGCGGACATCTCCCATCTAAGGCAACATTAAAGAAATCTTTTTACTGAATAAGATCCATAATAAATATACTGTATTTAAGTGAAAATTCGCCTTTCGCTTTAGCTTATTTTAGAACTACAATTGGGTTTTTTTTAAATATATATATATTCGTGTTATTTTAAACAAAGGAGAGCGTGGTTTCGTGTGTCCAGTTTCTTTCTTAATTAAAAGGGCTTTCTTACCTTTTCTTCTGAGTATGTATACATCTAAGTAAGTAAAGCCTACTCTGCTGGTTAAGGCCGACACTTGCTCCTGGAGATGGCGTGTTTATGCGGAATTCGCAATATCCCCTTTTCTGAGGGCTAAGTGAGTTTGAATCAAACTTCTCAGGGTCTGAAGCCAGACGAACACAGGCAAGGTATTCGAGCTTGATACATAATTATAAAGGGTACACCTCTCACTCTGCCGTCTCCCTTCTCCTCCATGTCCTCCCTGATTTGTAGTGAGTTGAAGTTAATGTGTGCACCCATTAATTTGGATACATTGACATAATAGCAAAATAAATACAATTCTTTATTTGCAATATCGGGAATCTAAATGCCTAAACATCATTCCGATTTATAATCAACACTACTGTGTTTTATTTACCATTAGAAGTCTTGATCTTTTCACAAGCAATTATGATTTATCATTGCTTTGTAATTATAACAATATGTAGTTTACTCTTTTTTTTCTTTAACTATGCCGTTACAGGGGAGTCATACTTTATAGAATTCAAATGACAACGTGATGTTTACTCACAATTTTAATTTTTGTCCAGAGCGGACATGCTTTGATGTCATTTGTGAGGGTTTCTAGATGATTGTAATGTTGAAATGATCTCATAAGGCTGTGTAATAAAACATTAGAATGAAACCTACTGGTTACTTACTAACTGTTATTAACACTATTTTGTTGTTGTTACCAATAATTAAGTTAATTATGACCAATTTCCTTACCTCTAGAATGAGCTTTCCTGATAATTTAGGAAAAGGTGTCACTTATTTGCATTACCAATTGCATCGGCATGTAATACCATAGATTAGTTTTGTCGATACTCAAGCCACTAATCGGCTGGTCCACTGCAAGGCCAAACGCTAAATTATAAAACGTTTTTTAACACGTTTAGCCAATACACGCTAAGGTTTGGTAACACCGATACAGTTTTCTTCCAACAGGTGATTAAAGCTTTAGCCGTGAATGAATGAAAGAATGAATGAATGAATAAATAAAGACCACGCCTTCCTCGAGATGATGAAAATCACCTGTGACCTCAAAGCGGAGATTATGAGACACTTCCTCAAACTCGTCTGGTGTCAGTATCTACTTGTTGTGAAAAAAAAAGAGCAGAAAATCATAAAGGAAGAAACAGAAACTCACCGGCTGTCGCTTTAAATCCAGATCAGGGATTAGATATCTGTACGCCTTTCCTTGTAAATCTGATCTAAAACACTCAAAAATAGGACCGTTGCCTAAAACTCTGCTAAAACGCTGGGATTTTATAGCAGGTCGAACATGTCTCTGATTGCAGAGTTTTGGAAGACTGGAAAGAGGGAGATGTAAGATTTGTTTAAAGCCTCTGAATTTCCATTTAAGAACGTGATTGTGTTTGCAAAAGATCCCTTTCAATCTTCCCATCTCTTCCCCCACCCCTCTGCCTCTCTGCAGCTGCTTTGCAATTCATAGAATTGGTAATTTGCTATTGGGACAAAACGTGAAGGGAAAAATAATCAGACAAACTGCAAAGGAGGAAAAAAACTCGGGAGGGAGAAACACCAGCCTGTTTCTGAACAGCTCTTTACAGCTTGCTGGCCCGGGTGGCTGAGGTGCCCCGTGTCTTGCGGACTTTGCTTTGTCACGGGAGAAAAAATCAATTTAACCGTCATTGCAAGGATTGCAATTGGACGACGGGATGCGACATTTAAGATGTGCAGCGATGTACCTATTGTATAAAAAGGGGCTAAAACACACCGAAACACATAACACAATAAAATACTATGTTATGAGTTTACGGTTTATTTTAAGCGCAGCTCAAACTTGATAGACCTGGTGGCTTATTACAGGAAATTTCAAAATACAAAAATGTTAATGGTATGTCACGCAGGCTTGATCGCGGATTTGTTTTGTAGCCGGAATTAAAACTTTGGTTGAAATCTTACAAAACATTTTAATGGCCTGTGAAGAATACCATCTTAAATAACAACAAAGACGATTTTTTCGGATTAACCGGTTTCAAAAACGTTTTTTTTTCCGCATGGTAAACCAATTTCAACCATTGTCGCAATAGAGAAAGAAGTTGAAGATAAACGATTTGGTACTTTCATCTTTCCAATTTCAAACGCACTTTACAGCCTTAAATACTTTTTTTATACTTTTGTTTGTAGAATTTAACCCCAAACATTTCACAGTTAATGCGAATATTGAATTTTAAAAAGAAGCTGGAACGTACTAGTTGACGTTCTCTGCAATATTGTAAGCAAAACGAAACAGGGACAGTTGTTTATTCCGAAGCGATGAATAACACAATAAAACTCCACAGAAAATCGAATAGGAGTGTTGATATTGATATTATTATTATTATTATTATTATTATTATTATTATTATTATTATTATTATTATTATTATTATTATTATTATTATTATAAGCTGGTCTTCAGAAAATACAAATGAAAACATTGGTAATGTTTACTTATTGGCTGTAGCCAAAGTTTTGTGAGTGGTTCCCTCACAACCAGTTTTATTAAAACGGCAATCTGCGTATTTCATATTTTGATGGTTAAGACATGCTCCTATTCCGCCAGCTACTTATTAACCACTGTTGTGCATATCCGAGCAATATAATCTGGTAGTGATTTAATACGAGTTTACCCAAAGCAGTTTTGATGTGGATACGCGTACAGTATATAGAGCCACGGGGCAAAGTAAGAACGAGGTCTAGGAGTGATTTTTTGCAATTTGATTCGGATCATCCCCTAATTACTAGTGTGACTAGTGTTCAGAAATGTGTACAAAATGCACTGTGTAGTGACTTTAATAACATTTGCAATATTGAAAACAAGTTATTAATTACTTCAAGTAATCAAAGTGATAATTTCTGTTTTGTTGCTACTGAAAACGGTACAGTTAACGGTACGTTTCATATGCGCAAGAGGGATGAAAGGGGTAGTTCCGTTGGCCACTCTAACACAGTGCAAAACTTAACGTTCATTATCTACCTTTATCCAGCTGCAAGTGCGGTGATTAAATATTGGTGGTTTGGAGGCCAATAACACTAAGGCGCCCGTTCATTAATTTCTAGCTAATAATTCATAGAACAAGAGTTTGTACTCAGCCAAACCCAGGTGGTATTCTAAAGTATGTTTAAATGTATTTATTTACATACTGCTCGTTTTGTGGGTGGTGTTATCATGGGGTAAAATGGAATAAGAATGGAAATACGGCTTAATAGGCAGAGCTCAGATTAGGCTGACAAAAGAGAAATAAAAAAAAGGTAATATTTTTTTCACCCCTCGCAAAGATCTCTTTACTCCCCCACGTGGTTATTTGCAAAACAACCAGGCTGAAACCCTTCCAGACTGCACTTGTTCCCTGCCGTTTCCCTACACCGGCTTGGCCCGACTCGTGGAAAAAACAAAAAAAACAACACAACTGGCCAATCGCGCATTGGCGAGCTCCGGCGCAGACAGCCAACCAGGGCGCCGTGCGAGTGTGGACGCACAGCATTCGGGCAAATTAATCAGCCAAGAACCAATGCAAATAGCAGGGGGAGTGACCTAAATAGCACAACCCCTCCCAAAGCAAGTTGTGCTTCTTGGCTCTAAAGCCTTGAGATCCCTTCAGTGCTGTCAGTTTCGAAGTAGGAGCCATGGCTACAACAGCTCAGTATATTCCAAGGAATAACTCTTTGCCTTCCAACCCGCTAATGCACCCTGACTCAGACAGGATGCATCAGGGGACGACCTACAGAGAGGTGCAGAAAATGATGCACCACGAGTACTTACAAGGACTTGCTACCAACACGGGACATCCGATGAGCTTAACCCATCACCAGTGGCTGCCCACGTCAAACAGTGACTGGACCAGTGCAACCCACATTGGACAGCCCGACCACAGCAAAACTAGCGTCCAGGCCAGCCGGGAAGACCTGAGCAACGGTTTTCATCACAGATCTCACCTGGTTCACCAACAGACACAAAACAGCCACCACGGATCATGGGCACCCACCACCACGCATCACCTGTCTCCCTTATCGCCCGCTTCCAATGGGCACCAGTCTCTGGTCTATTCCCAGTCGGGGTACACGAATCTCAACGCCATGCTGAGCCCGCAACCTTCCTCGCTCCACCACAGCATGAGGGACCCCCTCCATGAAGACGCAGGTAGCCATGACAACCAGATGGAGTCCCCACAACAGCCCTTCAGCCACCACCAGGACCACTCGGATGAAGACGCGCCCAGCTCCGACGACCTCGAACAGTTCGCCAAACAGTTCAAGCAGCGGCGAATCAAACTGGGTTTCACGCAAGCAGACGTGGGCTTAGCACTGGGCACCCTTTACGGTAATGTTTTTTCGCAGACCACCATCTGCAGGTTCGAAGCGTTACAACTGAGTTTCAAGAACATGTGCAAACTTAAGCCGCTGTTAAACAAGTGGCTGGAGGAGACCGACTCCAACACGGGGAGTCCCACGAATTTGGACAAAATAGCCGCCCAAGGGAGGAAACGAAAGAAGAGAACCTCGATTGAAGTCGGGGTCAAGGGGGCTTTAGAGAACCATTTCTTAAAATGCCCCAAACCTTCTGCGCATGAAATCACCAGCCTAGCAGGCACTCTCCAGTTGGAAAAAGAAGTTGTCAGAGTTTGGTTTTGCAACAGAAGACAGAAAGAGAAAAGAATGACTCCCGCCGGTGTCCCTCACCCTAGCATGGAGGATGTATATTCACAAGCAGAAACCCCACCTCTCCGCCACACACTGCAGACCTCAGTACAGTGACTGATTTCTTGAACTATTGTTTTAAAAAAGAAAAGAATTTAAAAAAAAGAACAAGACTATGGAATTTACAAATTTTTAAAAGGGACAGAGAGACTGCAAAGTGAGTATCGCCAGTGACCGGAGATGTGATGTTAGCTGTGTTGGGCACGCGTAAAAAAGGAAAATACTCAGAATTCACGTGCGTTCAAGTAAAACAAAGATCTCTTTATTTACCAAAATGATCGAATACAATAGGGAATTCGACCTTGCTCGTGTTTTAAAGGGAAACAAGCGCCGCAGCCGGGCAGTTCTTCTTGAGGCGTCTAAACCTGCTAAGACTCACCTCAACCTCATTTTCAATCAAAAACCTATCACACACAAGGCGCTTCTATTGCCAGTCTCGCAGACAGTGGATAGATTTTTTTCCTATTCCTCAAATTCGAAATTGATATTTCTTTTGTATGAATTATTGTGATACTTTGCTTTGTGTTGTTTGAACTAATCGTGTCCCTGCTTTACTGAAAAAAAAGTACGACTTTAAATCTATAATTTAACAAATCTTTATTAAACACTATACGTTTCCGAGAATGAATACTACTGCCGTGCGTATAAATGTCGGGAAAACGTGTAAGAAAGGTTGAAATTGCAGGTACATCTCATGCCATTATGTCGGAAGTATAACATTGTAATTTCTTAACAGATATCACAGTTTTGGCAGTGCCCCAATAAACTCGGCGTCGCAGCTGGCAAACTGGAAAGTTTCGTATCAAGACAGGCTGCGTATCGCCTAAATAGAACACTACACGAATGACTTTTCCAGTAATCACATTTTTATTTCCTGGTTTGTTTGGTTGGTTTTCATTTATTTGCATGAAGCACTTAAATTTCTTGTCTAACTTAACCCTCCCCTTCATTGTGCACGTATTTCTTTGTAATTGTGCGGATGAACTTCATGTTTACAACATTTTTTGAACTAGTTGCGCTGTCTACTGATTCACTGGCTTTTGGACTATTCCAGCCAAACCCTAAGAAAGGTTTTGGTGTAACACGAAAAGAAAAAAGAAAACTCAGGTATCAAACTAAAAAATGCCCAGGTCCAAGTCCAACCCCGTTCATAAAACAAATGAGAACATTAACAGATTTTTCTCCACATATGTCGTTAAATCATTCCACTGCTTACATATTCGGAGGATTGGGTGTGACAACGTTAATGAAGGGATCCGTTTCAAAATACATGTATTTATTGTTTGTTTTTAAAAAGGGAAAATCGTAGGTGATAACCAATCTCCTTATATTGTGCGTTTTGCTGTTTACAATTTGGCTGCATAGAGAATTTGATTTAACAGGGGGAAGTAATGGGCAATTATATTCAGCAACGTTAAAGGATAAATACATGAAAATGTTTAGTTTTCCGAGAACAGATTTAAAACAATTGCCAATTTTATTTCTTTCCAGTATGTAAATATGTCGAATATGTAAACATATGTATTTGTTTTGGAATTTATTGTTTCGTTTTCATTTTGTTTTGTTTTCTTTCTGGACAGTTTTGTACACTTACTAATTCCAAGAAGATATTTTAATATGATTTCATTTATGAATTTGACCATTTATATATTTATTTCCTAAGTGTGTTGGAGCTTTCTTTGTTTAGCTCTTTTAATGATTATGTTGCAGTGGATTTCAAATTATTTGTTAACTACATTTGTTGTATGTTTGTTGCAAAATGTAGACTGGAAAGTCGCATTTATATTTATGTTATAGTAATATTTTATTACTTACATAAAACATATATACAAGAAAAAGTCTTCTGTCTTTTATGAAGTGTGAGATGACACCTGCTTCGTCGTTTTCAGATTATATATTTTTTTCCAGATCTTTAATGCGAACATTACTGAAAATATCCATCTGCACTACATTACAATAGCTATACTATTACACCACAGCTCAACGGAAGCTAATGGACACGTGTGATAGTTTAAGACGTTTTTATATTATCAGAATATGTAAAAAAAAACAAAACGAAACGTGTTCGAGTAAACAGTAGAATAGTTTGTAATATTTTCTAGTTAGCTATGTCTTTGGCATTTGGCATAAAAAAATCCATTAAGGTCGTATTGCCCCGAGGATACTCAGCAATGTTGAGTTGTCACAGTATTTATCTGAGTATTAGAAAACTGTGAACATTACTTTCACAGACACATTTTTTGTTTTCAGCCATGTCTTGTCTTTTTCAATATCGATAACACAGATGGATTGGTCCATATTTTGACCAACAAAACTTTTTGTTAACGTTATGACACATTTTACATCTGATCTGTAGTATCTGCTATTAGTGGGGGGGGGGTCTGAAATATCAGCAATCAAAATGTTATATGAATTATATCCGATATACCGACATCAAAAGGGCCACACAGTACAATAAGGGTTATAGATTAGAGGAGAACATGTGGCCCATGTCACCCGTTTGGTAGTATCTGACCCAAGGATTTCATCAAGATCTTTCTTGAAAAAAGTCAGGTTGTAGGCTTCAACAACAGGGCTTAATAGCTTGCCCTAGACCCCCACAACCCTTTGTGTAAAGAAGTAGCTGCTTTTATTCTTTAAAAGCGTTTCCTAACAGGTGCCACTTGTTTCGGTGCTGATATTGTCCGTAGTTTGAATTCCATTGGAACTATACGATTCTTTCATGATGTTACAGGGGAATCTTCTGACCGTCTGGTATGCCTTTTGTATCCATAAACGTTGCAGGTCTATCTTCCATTAATTTAACATTTTATTAAACATGGATATAGAAGTGCTTTGAAATAGATGACGCCAAAGTGGTTTTACAAAATACTTGATGGCGAAAGTACGGTTTACGTTCTTTTTTCATTTTAGGAAATTCGTGGTGTCAAAGGATGGGTATAATTCTGAAGTGGTACCAGAGAATTGTTACATTTCTGTGAAGCAGTGTCTGAGCTGCACATGTTCATGTAGTTCAGATTTGAACGCTAAATTGTAATGATATCCATCAAGCGAAGATGGTGGTGAACGGCATTCCGGACCGTTGGCCTAAGCTTAGCTTTGTTTCAAGCCAGTAACACAAAAACGACTGAAGTGGACACCTGTATCGGACTAGATGTTTGTTTATTTTGTCAATGCATTTCGACTTCGGTTGAAATATTAAATGCAGCATTTGTTCCATCCCTCAGAACGTCCAAGACAAAAACTAGAAAATGTACTTTCACTCTAGATTTACAAGTAGCCAAAAAGTATCTGAAAAAGAACAGTCCGACCGACTTCCCGGAGTGCACATTTGGTTTTGTTTGGTACAATATAACGGTATTAATATAATGGTAATAATATAATGGTATATTTGAGCGCTCTAAAGAGTAGAAAATCTTAATAACTGCATATTATTATTATTATTATTATTATTATTATTATTATTATTATTATTATTATTATTATTATTATTGCTGTCGTTGTTGTTTCACAGTTTGTTGCATTTTATGCCTTCCTATAATAATGTTAAAAAGATTAAACCGGTATTTGAAGAACTGACTTATGTTTTATGTGAGCTTGGCTGTTTTGTTGTTGATGATTTCCCTCTAAAATGTGATGTATTTTAGGACCAAATTATGTTGCATTTTCACCGAAATATTTGTGTAAGCAATAGACCCAATAGACAGTCACAAAAGTGCAACAAAGCCCCGTGTTTGTATTTATTTCAAATGATTTATGGGAAGTTTGAGAACAAAATGAAATACCTGAGACAGTACGTTTCACCTTCTCAACGTCGTTATTAAGACACGAAGCTATTAAGAGCTCTTATTGCGCTTTGCAAGATGTTACTTCACAGCTGTTGAGGAGCTAAATAATAAAAATGAATCGTGTCATTACACCTGCCTTCATTGCATTTTACTACAGGGATTTATAAGTGGTACCATAAAAATGGATGATTTGGCTAACAAAGGAGTGTTGCATATCACAATATATCGTTTAATTCTGTCGTAACTGAATCAATATCTTTGCGTTTTTTTAACGCAATGAGCCTACCAAGAATAGCGAAACGGATAAGGTCTATCTGCTTTCTTCAGCTTTGGAGAGAATGAGCTGTAGCCTTTAGATGTGCGCATTATTCAGTGTGCACAAATGTGCGTTGTTCATTTCTGCATTCCATTTTAATTGCAGAGGCGGCTTGTGATGGCAACCAGTTTTAATGAAACAAAAACTAAATTGATCTGAAAGAGACTTCGTCAAACTTCTGTCCATAATTACGGTTGTACTGAACCGGTAAGCACTGTCCTGACTGTATCATTGGTCTGCCGCGCCTTCTGCTGGTGAAGTCTGAGAAACTAACAGGAGCCAGAATTAACTGGACACCCGGCAACAGCGTCATGTGCTTCAATCTTAAATTACTCGTAGTTCAATACCACTTGCGGGAAATTCAGCTTTAGAACAATGATATGTAATTAACACCACAACAAATATCACTACAACACTTTCTAGTGTTCATCAAAAGCGGTTAGAAGAAAGTACAGTTTTCTGTTTGTTATCGTGATCCGCCGGTAAACTCTTTTACTCTGAGGCGTGAGTGTAATGTGGTTTTTAAGTGCTAGAGTTAAATAAAGGTAATTGTCTACAGTTTGGTTGCTCTACAACATATCCCGCAAACGAAGCATAATAAAATACACAAAATACGGATTAGCCGTGATTAGTGAGGATTAGGCTGGTTAATGGTAGAAAAATACCGTGGAAATAAATGGCTCAAGGGATTCCGCTTTGAATAAACACAGCGGGATTTAGTTCATGTCTTGTAAATAAATTAGGATAAACGAGATATGTTTACCAAGATACGAATAAAATGATGATTATAACTATTACTAACATATACTAAATATACTTACATATATAAAAAGTATATTTACAGGTGACTGGATTAGATAGATTTAACAAAATTTAACAATTTAACAAAACGGTGGTGTGAACAAAATAGTCATTCGATAGGAGTTTACGAAAGCCTTCTGGTCACTGCAATTAAAAACCCAAATAAAAACGCGACACCTCAACAGAGCTCAGCATTGGCCCGATATTTTATTGCGAAGCTTTAAAAAACTATCAAGACATCTCACATCGCTGTTTATAACCGTGTTTTGACTCTCTCGCACATGATGGCAGATCGTTAGTGTTTTGTCGTAGCCCCTATTGAACATTCTCTTTTGCCTTACCGTATATTTAATAAATAAATGCTTGATACTGAAGGAGAAAAAGAACAATCTATTATTAATTATTTTCATTAAATATTCCTTTTCTCCAAAAGTTAACTTTTCCGCTCAGTAGCTTGAAAGTTTGGCAACAATACGGACACAGTGTGAACACCTACTTATCATATGAAAAGGTTTAGCAGAGCACTGGAAAAGAAAAAAAAACTATTGTGTTATTTATGAAACCATACATTAGAGTTATACTGTATGTTTCATGTAGATAAACATAAGACTTGGTTGCAGCAGCTGGGAATTTTCGGTTTTGTTTTGTTTTGTTTTGTTTCTTTCAGGTGTTAAGTTGGGAATCCAGTAGAAGATACTGTAAATGTCACACAACAATGGTCAACAATTTTATTTCTTTGTTTCCTTTTTCCTCATGAATGAATTAACGACTTGGAGAGTCTGTATGGAGGCCCAGTGATCCACTGGGTAAGGAGACGGGCTTGTTCCCTGTTTAACCCACGGCTCTGTCAATGACTGACCATGTGTGGCCCTGGCAAAGTAACTTAACCTCAAATTTGATGTTAAGCCAAAAACCTGATGCGAGCACTTCTACAGCATCAGTTGTTAAAATCCGTCTCTTCTGTATCTTCAAAAAAGCATATTATCATTCCTTTTTTTGTTGTTCAATTAAAATCTTTCAGCTCCTTCTCAGGATTTAGTGAGGTACTAGACCCTGTGCCCAGTGACTCTGCAGCAGTGCAGCCCTGTATGACCACAATGCATTTTGTTCTTTCTGAAGATAACATTGCTGAGATGTATGCTGTGCACCTCTGAGTCTTGCATGACTGTAGCGCACCTACTTTTCACCACAAGATCTTCAGGAGAAACTTGAAATACCACAGTACAAGTCAGATCTCCCTGGTTTTATGCAAATAGTGGATTAAAAAAAACAGTACACTTTGATCACAGTGGGAATGTGTTACAAACAAGAAGAAACGAAATGGAGGCCTTCAAAGGTAGAGAAATGCGTTCTGGGGAAGGTTTATTTTCTTTTAATTGGCATCTACAAGTCTGTTCTCTGGGTTTTCATGGCAGAATGATTAGCTTGCCAGCAGTCAGAGCAGAAGAAGCTGGAGGCTGAACTGACTTGCTTACAGGTAGAACCCAGAGATGTGTTGTCCCTGGGACCGAGGCATCAGCTTAACTCTCTAATCTCTTTTGAAAAGCAACCTTTTCCAGAGATGTCAAAATGAGGTCTTCCCCCACTGGCTGGTATCGTAACTGCATGCTTTCCTGTTCGATTTGGCTTCTCTACTGTTGTTTTTCCTAAAAGTAATCCAAAAATATTAGGACATCATAGCACCCCTGATTCCCTTTTTGTCTTGTTAGTATGGTACAGTTTGCTAAAGACTGAAGAAGACTAGCTGAGGAAGAAACCATAGACAGTACTGCCGTCAGATGTAGATTTCAAATATTTTGATTGTATCAGGATTAAAGAAAAAAGCCACAGAAAGATGACATAGAACATGCTAGAATTACACATTTCCGCCAGAAGCAGTAGGTATTTCATTTTTTGCTTTAAGCATGGCATCAACAGGTTTCTGACTGACAGCATGGTCAGAGCTGAATGGCTTTTGCCACTTAAATTCCCTTATTGCAGTGATAAACGATCAATTAATAAGCCCATGTCATGACAATAACCACCCTGAAAGAAAAGGATTTCCCTTCTGAGGCAACAACTCTATTGCTTTTCACTGTACGTATGGAAAAAATATTTTTCAATCCCTTTACACCTTACAAAAATATGGAAAGAAAAAAAATGCATTTCTCAAATTTGGTTTTCATTTGCTTAACATAATAGAAATCAGCTAATACAGAGTCCCATTAAGTTTAAGTTCTGTGTGGTGAAGTGTAGAATCGTTTTGTGCAGTTTTTAAGTGAGATTGAATATGGTTCCTCACATTCATATACACTGGAAGGATACATGTTTCAGTTTAATGATACTTTATTTTTCTTAGCAGAAGGCTTTGCACACACATTTGTTCAGTCAAGGTTCTTATTTTTAATATTTTAAGATTGCTAAATTATGGACCTTCTTCCATTATGTTACACTTAAAAATGAAAAACAGTCACTGGGGAAAAGACATCAATTAATGTAGTTAAGAAAGTCAACAGAACTAATTGCATCTTTATACAAATGGTTGAGGGAATGTGGGGCAGGCTACCCAGCCATGTTGTTAAAGCCAAAACTTGTTTCATTCAACAAGAAACAAGATCAGACTTTTGAGTTAATTCGCTGCTAACGTCCAAATAGGCTAGATGCATCGATTTGCTTTCCTGTCTTTGATAAACCTTAATAAATAGTGTGCCCTTTTTGATGTCGATATGGTCTCTTCTCGTTTGTGACCTTTCCTGTATAGTTTTGTGTATAATTGCACGAATAGATGAAACACTTAACAAAACGTAATCACGCAGATTTGGTGTTTAAGAACTTTAATACTATTAGATAGGCTGCATATTTTGTTAAACACGTTGAATATATATTTAATAATCCCTTAAAAATAAAACATGTTCTTCACCATTTGTTCTCCGTGATGCTGATGAGTATGTTTTTGCGTGCTTTGTTATTTGTTATCCTTAGTGTAATATTCTGTTAAAATCAACGCAACTTCATTGAAAACAATATCACGTCTTCTAGACAACGCACAAAACATGCCTTTTGTGGCTGTAGGTTTCTTTAATGCTTAAAATGGTGTACAGTTTTCGTGCATTACTTTCAAAACCCATTTTTAACATAGTGTTACAGATCCAGCAAAGTTAATAGCTTATTATAGAAAAATACCCCTATTTGTTCCCTGTCTTTTAATAAACTTGACGAAAACGATTGCCGAAACTTTTTCTCTCGCTGTATTGGATCCACACTCAGTTTGCCTGTTGATGAAATACAGTGTCTAATGCTGTCTGACTCCGTCTCAATGGATATTGTAGCAGTGTTCACAGGACGGACTTTTGTCTCGGCTTGTGAAGTCCGACTGCCCTCTGTCGGTTTATTTGAGAAAAAAGTAGATTAATTCGCTTCGGTGCTGAGAAAAGAACAGCTGCCACTGCTTTCAAGGACAACACGATTCACCTAGTAATTAGAGATGGACACAAATACTTTAGACGGCGCGGTAGCATTCTGCAGAAGCCACCAACTCATGAGGAAGACTCATTAAAGAGCCTTGAAGTCTCCTTTTTAGTATGCAGTCGAAACGAGGTTTCGGACCGTCTAGTGGAAACACATCACGGGACTTCAAATGCATTTCCATTGCCAGGCACTTTAAACCAGGTGGACCAGTAGAGCTAATAACCAGCTTGTTTTCTTCTGGATCAGGCTCAGCTGACAGTTGTCAAGTGAGCTGCCTCGGCGGTTTAGTTCACCTGCCTGCAAAGTGCCGGCCTTTGGGGAATAAATTTCCAAAGAAATTGCATATTAGTTTTATCGGACGTTAATTATCATAGCTTGAAAAAACGAGGAGAAAACATGGATGACGCAGATAGCATAGAGATGGTTCTGTGAATTGTATCGAGGTAAGCTGTGTTCCGAAGACGACTTCTTGTCGTTATTTGCTCATAAACCGCTCCAGTTTTGCCCATACACCGTGCTGTCACCTGGTGCGTGTTTTCCAGGAGAGAAGAAGAATTGTAACAACTCACGTAGCTAGGGGGGGCGAATAGAAATGTGGACACTCATGAGCGGAAGAAATCTACAACCTTGAGAAAAAAGTCGACATATTAATAGAAATCACCAAAACGTAGAGTTGGAATAACATCCATACCTTTCATGCACCCCATACGAGCCATCTTACTACGTATATTGTTAATCACACAATTATTAAGTATAAACATAGTTTTTGATATCACACACTCATGATAATACTGAGTTAGATGATTAACACATCCACACTTTTTATTTTTTCGCCAGACACCGCCTAGACACCTGAAATATGTTAACATGATAACCTCAAACAACTAAATGACCACAGAACTGTAAAGCACTGCAAGGCATTAGAGAAGAGCAATTTAAATGGAGGGTCAGACAGAAATTGCCGTCCCTACTAAACCCCACCATACTGTGGTTATTTCCTAAAGTCAAAACCGTTTATTTGAGGAATATAACATTTGTGTAATGTATGTTTTGGAAGAATACCAAAGCAATAAGCCATTTTTATTTTGTAAAATTTGTAGGTGGGATTAATACAAAATATTTAATATTAAATATTTTTAGCACGATTTCGTCCAGTTTACTACAAGGAAGTTTTGTTTGCACAAAAAGAATGGCTTGTTGTTGGGTTTTTTTTTTCCAGAAATAAAAAAGCTCCTAAATTTTAAAAAGAATCTGTAAATAATGTATTCACTGATTCCCATTTATTAAGCTTTTTAGATCTTGGTTTGTTTTTTGTCTTGTTTTGTTGTTGTTGTTTTTTTGGCAATGACTTTGCATTCTGGCTGAGGTAAATAGAAGAAACAAGAGCCTGTCATTGTGTTTGTGTCAGTGTTTAATGAGGGTTTACTAAGCTGTGATTGTTAAGTGAATCAATCATAGAGACGGTTTCGATGAATAAACATCAGCACTACTCAAATTATACTCACTCCAATCATTGTTGCTTTATGGTTCCTCAAAGTCTACTAATCAGATGACAAATCCCATTATAAAATACGTCTTAAAGTCGTTCATGTGAGGCTTGCATGCTATGAAAATATCTTAATTAAATTAATGGCATGTCTGTTCCTCTTCTGTATTTTTATAAACAGCTTTCAGCTACTGTTACTTTTATAGGGAAGAATGGACCCGATTGTAAGGCTGAATTAAAATAAAATAATGTCAATACGTGGTGTGAGTCTTTGACAAATGTGATCACGCACCTTGACAAACTGCTTTCAGATTTTATCCTGACTATTTGAGGTTCATGGACAGAAACACTCATGAATATTCCTTGTATAGACACACCTATAGCTCCAGAAGCACTTTTCAAGAGTAACCAGTCCAAATAGTAATCACACTTTACACCTTAGTTTGAAGTCTTTTCATTCAGACTTTCCAGTAGTAGTATTCTCTTTGTTAAAACCCCTGCGCTCCTTACAGATTACAAGTCCGTGCTTATGTATTATTTATAACAATTTACTCTCTGTGAAGGATTGGTTTAATTAAATTTTGCATTGTAATGTTCGGGAAAAAAGCACTTAAAAGGTATAATAACCGTATCCAGCAATAATTTGGAATCACATGCTTCAGACTATGAATTGCATATACTTAAAACTATATGAGCATTTTGTTGAATTTTGAATTATTAATCTTACAGCAATCCCAGCATTTAATTAATATGATCATTTCCAGGAAACAAGCATATTGCACATAGCAACAAAGATGATGCCAGATACCCCTAAGGGAGACATTTATTTATCATTCTCTCAATAAATTGGCTCTATATTCATTTACCTTCAGAAGATTGAGCTGCCACCATGAAACCTTTGCTAAGCAAGTAAACCAGGAGCAGAAAAATAATTATTTTGTTTGGACCAAAAATGTTAAACAAAGTAAACTTTTCTAAAGCTGCATATTTTTATTTTTTAGGAGAGAGGCCAAGCTGATTATTTCAGTGTAAAAAAACAGGTTATCTAACTGTGCTACAGGACAGATTGATACAGATTTGTGTGAACAGGAGCCAGATGCTTTATGTTAAGAAGGACACTTGAGCATAAGTGGTGTAAACAACAGAGTTAACACCAGAATCAGTAGTAGTAGTTGTAATAATAATAATAATAGATTCAAATTTAATTTACTAAACATTTTCAGCAATACCAAATGGGGAAAGTATAATCATCCCTGGAGGCCTGTTGCATTAGAAGATCCAGTGCACATTCCTAAATGTGTAAAGATGCACTTTGTTTCAAATCTACCACCGTATTTCACCACGTACCCATTTAAAAAGACACGACTCTTCCTAAGACCACCCTTAAAAAGAGATATATGGATTTTATGCTTGGCGTCATTTAGGGCAGAAAATGTAGATATATACCATGTGTACGTACTGTAGATTTGTAGGAATTTGGGACCACCTGCCAAACCACATTGTTGAGCCTATGAGATTCTGATGAAATGGCTTGGCAGAATTTAAGCATAAGCTGCTTGTGGCCTGACAAGGAAAATGTTTCCCAAATATTGAGCCCTGGATCACGAGGTAATCAATAACATGTAAAAGAGTAATGCTACAGTTACCCTCACAATTAGGTTCTCCATCCATCTATTTTTAACTACTCCTTCCAGTTCAGGGTTGCAGGGGAGCCAAAACCTATTTCTATAAGCAATTTGCACAAGGCAAGGTACACCCTGGATGGGACGCCAGTCTATCACAGGGCACACACAGACTCACACTTACACTAGGGCCAATTTGTTACATTTGTGCTACATACCAGTGTTCGAACTGAAAGACCCAGCTGTCAAAAATAATGAATGAATAGAGGCAAGAAAGACCCTGGATATCTGCTTTCTTTCCCCTAGCAGCTAGTATTTGGATTCCACAACCATGGTTTATGAGTCAACGTGACCACACAAAGGTTATGACCAGAGACATTTCCTCAGGAACAAGTCAGATTCCTACAGCATCTTTCACCTGGATGTCTGATCCTAATGATGCAGGAGCACATCTGCCTGAGTAACACCAGAGTTGTAATAAAGCTGCAAAGAGGAGGAAATTTCAAATGCAGTAAACCTTTGACCACGCAGAGAGCTGCGGATTTTCAACACCAAATTGTACCGTTTGACAGAAGTGGATGTGACGCACACAAAGGCCCTCTCTCTCTCCCCCCACCTCTGTGCAGCTCCAAACCCAATTATTCCTGACTTGGACTTACACTGAAATGCTAAAAAAAATTGGGGGAAACTGGTTCAGTGCCCTGCTGCTTTGTGCAGGCTGAACCCCCCCTCTCTTGGCGGTGTGCCAAAGCAGCAAAAAGGATACTACAGTCTCAGTTTGGAAATGTACAGTGTCTGCTGTAAATTTGACTGCTTTACTCAGTGTCTGAGTTCACTCGAGCATCTGTTAACAGCTCTCTCTACCTAGGGTTTGGATGTAAATTTTTACTGTATCTATTTTTGTGTGAATTAACCTTTTAAAAAGAGGTTTTAACCCTCTTGAAATCATACAAATACTGCTAATTGAATTGGCCACAGCTTATGTAAGATGAAGGTCTAATCTGGTCCATAGAAAAGAACTTGAGAGGAAAATAATGGCAAATTCGCTACAAAAATCAAATGTGAACCCATGTTAATACTGATAATATGTAATTTAGAACGAAATGTTCAAAATGTTGAACATATTCATTGTTTTACTCTCTGGTATAAAATGAAAATGGGTAAACATCAATCCATCCATTTTCTAACTGTTTTATCCAATACACATCTAAGCAGAGCAGAAGCCTATCCTGCCAAGCAACAGGCACAAGGTGGGTACACCCTGGACAGGATGCTAGTCCACTGCAGCAGATGAGTGAACGAATGAACAAATGATGCAATAAATCTAATGGATAAATGGCAACCAAAATGTTTATTTTATATGAGCATATACAAAAAGCTAAAACTGACATTAAGGACAGCTTATCATCCTGTATTACTAGTAGGTTATGTTAAAATAACTTTAGAAGAATGGTTTATTTCCTTTAAAGATGTATTTTAAAATAAATGTTTCATTGCACTGTATGTGTGTAACACAAATTTACAGCATGCTTGTCTTCTGACTTTTCCCTAGTTGTGTGCTTATTTCTTTATATAAACACACATTTTGTATCATCTGCAAGAGAAATACCTGTTTGTATACATGGGTATTCAAGTACTGTGAAGTTAAAAATGGCTTTGGGGGTCTTTATAGCGGCCGAAATGGGGATGCATTATTCATCCAGCGCGTGCCAATTAACTCAGAGCTTCCAATCAATAGCTATGGCATTTGGTTACCAGCTGGCCTCAGCGAATGTGGCGCTGTTAATTGCCGAGGCTAGTGCATGGAGGAGCGGAGAAGGCCGGGCCCAGAAACAAGGAGTGAGGAAAGATCAATTAAGCATGAAACCCTTGTTATTGATCACCTTTAACCTCTGCTTTCACTGATGTCAAAACTACCATTTAACTGTCCCCAAGGCTTGGCTCTCATCAATTGTGCCAGTGCCACATAAATCATTATGGGTCACAACGCATTGCAGTTTGGGCCAGCAACTGATGAGACTGACATTCAGGGCTCCTGGCTCCCAGATTTCCTTCTGCTTACAGAGGTCACTTAGGGGGCTATAGATTATAGCTCTCCGACACCCTGTGTCACAGAGCAGGCTGGTGTTTGCACCACAGACACCCTTTTGATTTTTAAATAAGGAAAGGTCATACAGCACATTCTTGTCAGCTCAATGACTTTCTTTCTTTTTCTTTTTCTTTTTCTTTTTAAAGCAGTGCATGCTTTCATTTAAACACTAAAAGCTATCTCCGATACCAAATCCTGCTCAAGTGTTCGACTGCGCTCTGGATAGGACTGATTAGAATACCTGTTTTTCAAGAAAGCAGCTTCTGTCTTTGTGGATGGCTTGTATAAACACAGCAGTAAATGTACAGCTAAGCATTGTCACGTTGTTCACTCTGAAACACAAGTCACCAGTAGGCAAATCATTTGGAATCCAGCAGAACGAACTCTTCATGTTTAATTAGCTGTGGGCGATACTGTAAGTGATACACAACGGATGTAGAAAAATGCTTTTGCGCAAAGTCGAACAAATTTAAAATAACCTTCTCGTCTGATACATGATAAGAACAAAAGAAAGGTTCCAAACTACAACTGTCAATTGGGCTGTGTGGATGCTAAACAATTATCTTGCTAACAACACCTCCAGCTGTTTCTTGAAAGAAACTGGGATATTAGCATCAACTATATGGCTGGCTTGCCCAGACTCCCACTACCCTTTGTATAGGTGTCTCCAGATAATTTTTAAATAATTCCTCATTATTTCCTCTTGTCTCAGTGTAATATTGGCATGTGTTTGAATTGCATGAGAACTGTCTGTTAACCAAATGTTAAACAGATTGATGTCACAGCCATTTAATACCATAAACTGTTTTAAATTGAAGGTGTATTACAGTATCTATGCATTTGAATATTTTATATAAATATAAAATAAAAGTGCTTTGAAATGATTCATGTAAAAGTGGTGTTACAAATTACGAAGACACATTTGAATTCCTTTTTCACTCAAAGGACATTAATAAAGTAAAGAGAATTGTTACATAACTGTTGAACTGGGATCTGAGCTGTAAAAAATTACATATGGAACAAGTAATAGGTTTATTCCATTCTGAAAAAAAGAAGAAAGAAAACACAACATTGTGTTTTCTTCTTTTTTTCAGCATGGAATAAACCTATTACTTGTATTTTTTTTTGCAGCCTATGCATGCTGACGCAGCTACCCACCTAAAAATTACATATGTTTTGTAATCTTATTCCTCAAGCAAAGCTTGAACAGTTCTCTTTGTTCAATTCTTTGTTTAGGTTTGTTGCTTTTCATACCAAAAAAACCTGAAGTTGACAGAGTATCAGTCTAGGTTTTTGTAATTTTGACCTACATTGAAATGTTAAAGTTGTGTAGTATTAATTTTATCCCTCAGAGTTCAAGGAGATGAAGGAGATTTACTTTCACAGAAGCTTTGCAAGTGGCTAGTGTTTCAAAAATAATTCACTTGCCAGCTTGATTCCAGAGAAGCCATATCTTGTTTATAATGCAGTGCCCACAATTCTACACAATATTTTTAAATATTTAAAATGTTTTAGTACAAAATAAAAAGTTTATATAATTTTATTATACCATCAATTTAAATCTTATACATTTAACTGCAAATCTTATTTTTTTGTTTGTTTTTATTCTGTTTCAACTTTCTCTAGAAGATTAAGATGCATCCACATAGACACTTACTGTCATAGTTCTGCAGATTTTTTTAAAGCTCTGTGATTCCCATCTTACCTATATTTTTCATTATTTACATTTTTCTATGTATTTCTATTCATTTTGCATGTAATACTCTAGACATTTATAATAAATATAATTTGCTAGGTGTCAGCCTATTCTTGAATTTTATATATATCTTGTTGAATTTCCTGAGCAATGCGTACAGATTTTTTCAATCTTCCTATTATCTGCAAAGAGCTTCTGCAAACTAACTACTAACTGCTAACTGATAGAATCACAATCATCAAATTAGAATCTTTAATAATATACATTCAGAAGAAATGATCCTAAAATAGATCTCTGTGGTACCCCACTAATTACATTACCCTTAACTCTACCCTTAGTTTTCTTTTCATTCCCAATAACCATTGTTCTAGATTAATACATGTGCATTATCTAGAATACCTACGCTCTGTGAATTGAGAATGAATCTTTTATGAGGAACTCTGTCAAAGGCCTTTCAAAAATCACTTCTGTACCTGGGGCGCTGTCTGCATGTTCTCCCCTTGTTTGAGTGGGTTTCCTCTGTGTACTCCGATTTCCTCCCATTATTCAAAGACATACTGGTAGGTTAACTGGCTTCTGGGAAAGTCGCACCTACTGTAGGTGTTTTTGGTTGTTGTTGATAGCGCTGTTCCTTGGAATAACAAAAAACAGCTCAAATCAACTGACTTCCTAAAACACCATGTACTCAGTGTTTGGTATTTGAGCTGAGTTCAAATGTCCTAAACATCTTCATTAAGAATCTATAAGAACAGCAAAGTGTAGGACCATGGCTAGAGCGAGTAATGAAAATCGCCTGATTGCTCCCTGCATGAAGTTCTCCTGGTACTTCCTGGAGAATGAAATGTTTGTCTTCAACTATCAGCTGGCTTGTCAAGAGAAACCAGAGAAACAGTTCTGTGAAGGACAGGCCATGTCATGGAAAGCAGAGGGTCACCACACCAGCCCAGAACCATCATATCAGTCCAATCCATCTATGTAATCAATTTCAAGTTGCCGTGACTACAGCTTAAGGTATTCCAGGAGGAAATAACCCATGAAGAGCAACCGTAGCTTGCTGTCTGCATGTAAATGATTGAAAGCCATTCAGGGGTAACATGTTGTCAGCTGAAAGACCAATCCACCACCTTCTAAAGGCCAGGGAACATCAAAAGTTTTGGCAGAGTGTAGTGGAAGATATTCCCTTGATAAACATGGGGAAGGACAACATGTGTGGAGTGAGTGTTATGCTGTCTGTCATGTTGTTCAAGCTAATCAGTGGAATGATAAAAGTGCAATGATGTAGGGTGGAATCTCCTTTAACATAAGACTGTGTGTGAGGGCAACCTTACCACTCGGTAGCATATTGACAAAGTCCTTGAGCCAATGTGTCTTTTTGTTCATGCATGCCAATCTGTAAGTATTGATTTCCCAACATGACAATGCAAAAGCACACAATGCTAGATTTATAACAATACAACTTCAAGAAAAAATGGCAAGACCATTTTGTTCTCTAGACCCTTTTCTCCGGTAGAACGTCATTTGGACTAATTTGCCAATGCTGTCTCCATGAGATAACCACGGTGAGCCAGCCAGTCCTCTACTGTAACTGTGAAGGAAAGTATTACAACATATCACAGCAGTCTGTCCAGAGGCTGTTTAGGTCTATGCATCAGCATGGCCAGGACTGTTTAAGTGCTCCAATCATGTCTGACACTAACTTTGTAACGTTTTCATTTTGACTGTGTTTCATAATGGAGATTTACCCTGATTGCCCTTACATTTTTTTCAGATTTTGTTTGATATCCATGTTTAAAATATTCAATTAAATACATCAGGCCATTTATTTCGAGTATCAGAATACAGGTGTGATGACAAAGTACAGAGCAAAATGTATTGGGAAAGAGAAAGGACTGAAACTCAACAACTCCCATTTGTGTTTCACAGGATTTGTCCTGAAGAAAGGCAGAAGTTGAGCTAGTCAGACAGAGAACCAGAAACAGGTTTCTTAAAAAAGGTTATACATCTGCATATTTCAGCCTTCTCCATGTAAGAATTGAAGATAAAACAGATTGGAAAAAAAAACTTCCCTTCTCCCATTTGTTCTCTCTATGTGAAACCGTCCTTACCACTAGCCTGTCCATTACAAACAACAGCAGTTTGCAGTGACACAGCAGCCTGAATGATGCCATGCGATAACATGAGACTGATCTGAGTTACTGACTTGCCTGTAGTCATGAATTTCTAGCCGCTTGATTTAAAAAAACACCTCCCATCTACCTGCTGATCTTGTTGAATAAAAAATCAGCCTCACATCCAGGGAAGGCAGGGCGACAAGCGAGGCCTGAAGTGTGTGGTGTCAAAGCAAAGCCAAATAGCCTATTATCTGTGCAGAATTCCACAGGGTACAAGATCAATTCTCCCCACAGAGAGAGAGGGATACAGTTATGTGCTGTGTGCTGGGTAAACTTGACAGGGTTTAAAGGGGGTGTCCTGTTTGGTACTGACAGTGGTTGTTTTCTATTTACTAAGAAGTGTTTTTGTACAGAATGCATAGTACATCATATGTATTAACAAATGTGTTTTAAAAAAACCTTTTGACGAAATATCAAGTCTTTGTTCATGTTTAGCTATGGATTTAGAATGATTTATCATCAATTGCTGGCAATTATATGTTTGCCCTAGCATCCTATTTGTTTCTACCTCTGAGAATGAAAAGAGTATGGGGCATGCAGCCCTACCAAATTAATCTATTGCTATCTATTGAAAATCTTCTGCTTTTCATTTTAAGTTTCTAAATGTGAATGGATGAATTGTTTCAAATGGAATGGATGAATTGTTTCAAATGAATTGTTTGTCTCTTTCTTTAAGCTCATGCTTCAATCATCAGGTAATTAAAACAGGTACGTTATTTTAAGAAGCCAGTCAATATTCAGTTAATATTTCCTGGTGTATTTTACTTTTGCAACTCGTAAAAGGGGAATTGGGAAAGAGGGATGAAATGACTAAAACTCGTATTCATACCAAAGGCATAGTATTTAGTGGTTTTTAGTTGTTTTCTTTTCATCAGCTTCTCCTGTCCGCTTCTTAATAAAACTCTGCTGTTTAGAACTCTGGCTGATCCAATTAGTTGTAAACAAGAGTCATTCTCCATCTGTCCATTTTTTTCACTTGGTGAGAGCGTGATCACCCTTGTCCTAGACATTGTGTAATTCAGCATGAATTCTTTCTCTCATACAGAGCTCAGCAGGGTAAAGAAATTGGAAAGAGCCAACAGTCATGATTGGGGCTTAAAGAAGCCTGTGGTGTCTGGACACTAATGTGCATTATCCTCGTGGAGAGACCAACTGGCTCTTTCCTCTAAAACTGTGCACCTTGATAACTAGGGGAGTTGGCCTGTGAGAGATTATTAGCATGGATTATGCAATTAAGAACCTGGGCAACTGTTGTGGGTATTTGGGTGGAATAATGACACCGAGATGATTCCTCAGGCCACTGAACATCTTCAAAGGTTCCTAGGGTTTGCTTTGCCACAGTGGTTTGATTGGGAACACCAGGCTGCAGTGATCCTCATTGATTGCTGTGTATTAGTGTTCCTTCCAGCCGCGTCACCTAGAGGAATCACAGCTGGAGAGATGAGCCATGGGACCAGTACACATTCAGAGTAATTGGTACCCATGTACCCATGTATGGATAGGTCTCAGCAATTAAATGGTGGCCCAAGGCTCTTGATAGCCCTGCAAGTGTCATAACTGTAAGGGGGCCTGTCATAAGTGTAATTGGGTTTTTACTCTGTTAGCCAGAGAGCAGGGTACAGAAAATATGGAGAGATGGTTCTATTTAATCTGCAAAATTAGACATGTTGAATTTATATACCTTTTTTTCTTCAATTTGCTCATATCTATGTCTGAGCCAACTATGTGTCTATAGAACATGGTCTTTTTTTCACGTTTTTTTTTTTGCACATGTGGTCATTTCGTTTAGCTCTGTGTCCAATTCTCCCAGTTGGTTTTTGAGTTCCTGTCTGCCATGGTTAATAGGACAGCAGATAGTATTATGACATTCAGTGGCACTGGCTGAAATAGTTATTTACTTAAAGTACACTGCATGAGAATTGAAACCCAGCATGCTTCCCTACATTGAGTGCTGGTAATTAGTTGTGGTTATTGTCCTTTAGTGGGTTGGAGTACCAGTGTGGAGCAGTGATCAGGGCTCCGGAGTGCAGATGGAGAGTCACAACCCCCATGTGAAATGCTGCTGTTTTACCCTTGAGCAAGGCTTTTCACACACAGAGCTCTTGTTAATGATCCAAGGTGTTTGATTAAACTCACATTTCTCTTGGAAATTTCAAATTTCACTCTTTCAGCCAATATATATTTGCCACCTGCAGAAGTATGGCACTGACCACAGAAACATGGTTTTCTAGTTCGCTAGAAGCAAAGGGCTGAAAGATGTGAGCTGCAAGCTCTCTCAAGAGCATCGTGACGTGATTGAGATCTGGATGCGTGCCAGTTCAGAGATGACTGTTAATTCTTTGCGTGAGTTAATGCCGGGTACTCTATTAGTGAGAGCTGTAAATTTCCAGCAAAACTTCTTCAAAAGAGATCCTTGTGGCCAAGTGCCAGGCTGGCTCAATAGTAACGTGTCCACAGTGACATCTAGTGTTGAAGTATAGACAAAATACTGTGGATCTGGTCAGTGCTACATCACATAGCAACACACACTGCAACATCTGTAAAGCCCAGCTATTAAGGTGCATTTGTGTCTCCTGTGACATTACACTATGGGGGTTTATACTGCTTTGTCAAAGAGGAAATTGATTAAAAATCTTTTATCTGGACAGATAGATACTTTACATTTGTTAGAAAATGTTGACTTCTACTCCACAGATATGAAGAAAAACCTGAAAATAAGATAAAATAATAAAATAATAAAAATAATTATTCTTTCACCTAGTGCTTGCTTCTTTTTTAAACGTACAGTTTTTTCCTCCTGCAAAATGTTCAAACACAGCCGCTTTTCTGTAAGCAACAAATAAGAGCCATTCATTAGGAAAAGCATGCTTCTCTCTCCAGCAGCACCTGGTCCTGTAAACTAAGACCTCAGGCAGATTGAGGAGGGAATGGCACATTTATCACTGATGTGGTCAAAATCTACAACCTGTCAACATCAGTCTCCTGCTGACATCTCTGTCAATGCAATAATCATTTTCACTTTCGTTCCAAGAAGGCTTGCACTGTGTGGTTTGTCACTTTAGCAATTTTGCTTCCTAAAATCTAATTCATCACAGGCCGAGAATTCAACAGATGTTTTGTTTTTTCACAGTGCATTCCACACAGTTAAATAACAACGAGTAAGATAAAACAGCACAGGAATATCTGCCTTTCAGCATTCCTAAAAGGATTGCGATAACTCATTTATTGTAAAATAAGATAAACAGTGCAGCAATATAAAAAAATATGAGTGCATCAGCATTGTCATAATTTGTGTTTTTGCCACATGCCATCCAAAGCTGTAGATGTCAAAGTAATAGCTGCCATTACCTCTCATTTGATCTCTTTGCTCTGTGCTAACAATGTAAGGTAACAGATCCCAGCACAACCTCATGCACACCAGTGCTCTTCTGATCCTGACATCAAGGAGTCGAGGAGCCAGCTGATTTTAAGGGGAGCCCCTCACATCCTCCCTTATCATTATCCTTCTAATTTTCAAAGCTAAGCTGTTCCCTCCTCTCCATTTATTCAGACTTGCATGTGATCTCCTTGTACCTTGCATTCTGGCACCCCTCTCTCTGTCTCTCTTATACTCTCTGAATGGGTGTCTTTTTCCCTGTTTCTCCATCTTTCTCTGACAATCAACCCCTCAACCTGTGAAAATATGAAGGAAAAAAAATGTGTTTTTATGATGTGCAAAAGCAAACATTTAAAGCAAACTCTACTCAGAGCGAAGTCCTGAAAAAGCAAGGAAAGTGCCTCAAAATCATCATCTGAATGCACGAGCAGCTCCAATTTCTTTGAATTAACTGCTAAGTCAATCTTTCCTTAGGATTGTGCACTTAGTGGATTTAGCATTGAAAATAACCATTGTTTCCTCAAGCTGTGTAACACAGAGACAATGAATGGATTGTAAACGTCCCCTGCTGTCTTACATATGTATGTGCTATTCACTGAAAAAACAAGCACATTACATTACACTAACAATAACTTTGGTCGTTTCTCCTACTCATTGTTAGCTTAAATCATGGAGCCACTGCCTCCTGTCCATCCAACTACAGTATGTTTACCAGGAATATGTGTAGCAGTGAACTCTGGAAAACAGGGTTTAAAAAGATAAAGGGTGAAACATAACCTTAATAATAATCATCATCATCATATCTTTGTTGTAATGCATATCTAATTTGTCACTTGTTAATACATTATGTACAATATTCAGTGCTTTTTGTCTGGCCACAATACTGTTTTTATACAAATGAAACATGAGTTTGGCATGCTTTCTCTAATGAATGCTACCAATCTTCCAAACAATTATAAAAAACACATTCATGTTCTCCTTCTTATAAGAGTGAGATCTCTTCTGCAGATGTGCTGTTCTAAATTACAATCAAGCAGCATTCTTCTGAGGAAATAATACAGTAGGTCCTTTCCCTTTATTGTGATATGGAAATGATGTCTTTAAAAAGATAGAACACTAAGACATGTGCTCATAAGCATGATAAAATATTCTAGAATAGTTTCATTTTGATTCATGTTTTGTATTGTGCTTTATTAAGTTTTGCAGAATGTGTGTTTGAGCAAATTAGAGCTTACACCTTCCCCAAAACAATGGCAAAATATATTTCAGAGCCTGTTTGAAAGAATGAGTTCTTTACAAAAGGTCACTTTTCATGCTGGCAAACTCAAGTGGTGTGATAGATGTCACAGTGAAAGAGTGAAGCTCAGTGACCTGCTGGGTTTAGCATGTTCAGTCAGATTTCGACCTGTGGATCTCGATATGAGGATTCCTCCTTGCATGTCAGCATTGGAGACTGGGGATTCATCCCAAAGGCACAAAGGAATATCCGTGGAGGCAAGCCATGTTTGGTTTTGCATAGATGAAGTGATTTCTGTTACCATTCTCTCTCTTTTCCCCTCTCTCTGTTCTTTTTGTGCTGCATTCTCACTGGCATCCTGAAGCCGCACAAAGACGTTTCAGTCTGGTGAGTGCCCTGATGTTTATGATTGCATTATACAGATGTCCTCCAGCAACTCTATGAATGACTCTTCTTTAGTCTCCAAAGCTGTTTGGGAAAACATTTCAGATGACTATGTCCTACGCACTGGAGTGACTGAATTAATGACATTTAAATAGTCAAAAAGACAGTATGAATAGAAAACAATGCCAGCCCTTTGAAAGGGCCAGATAGATTTTTTTTTTGCATGGCATTTGTATTGTTTTCTACTGAGGCTAATCAAAAAGGCTCCTGCCTGTTGCTTAAATGCACTTAGCTATCAATGACAACCCATAAATGAGCTTATTCAATGTTGTTGGTTATAGTATAAATAAACATATTTAGAATAAACCAGAGTTTATCTTGTTAAAGGTAATGCAAAATAGAATTTGTTTTATTTAATTGAATGTTTTTCTCTTTCCCGTTTGAGATCTACAAAACGGTACTTCTCAAAATATCATAAAAGCATTTACAAGTAATAGTATAGTATACAGAATAGTATAGAAGTACATTCTGTGCCCTACTTTTAAGTTAAAACCAAATGTGCTTTTTCATTGCTTTGACAGTAAAATGATAAGCTGATCTCTATGTTCTAAGTTTCCAAATGTGTTGTTCTAAAACAGGAGTACATTTTATGTTTACAGACACTTATGTTAATGTCCCCAGTGTTCCAAAGATTAGTCTATTGTAAAAGAAAGAGGCAGAATTGACCGTCATGAAAATGCCTTTTATAAACATTATGAAATTTTGGAATGGTGATTCCTCTTGCATTTGATACAACTTTATTCTATGGGTTTTTCACTTGTTGGAGTTTATGCCGGATGTCCTTCTCTGTTCAGATCTTGGGATTTTCTGAATCCAGTAAATTGTAGTGAGATGCTTGTGTTAAATTTGCCACATATATTGTGACATCAGGATTTTATAATGTAATGATAGATTAGACATCCACCATGCTTTCAATTTGCTCCCACCTTTTCAGCACAATAATGCGTGCTGCATTACTATGGATATTGCGCTGGTCACTGCTCCATCCTACAGCTGAGTCAGTGAATCTGAAAATAGGCCGGCACTTTGTGTTTTTTCAATCTAGAGCGTTTTAAAAGAACATATCAAGTTCTGCCATTTTACAATCTCTTTTAAATTCCCAATTATCCCAAGGGATTTGTCTTTCTCTGTTACCAGCTCAGTGAGGTATCAGACATACCAGGAAGCCCATGGATGTTTGTCAAAGACACCAAATATGCTTTATGATGCAGATATTGATGTGCCAAGGGATGTTTTGTTTCCCACTCTGTGTTTGATTCTACTCGCTTGCAATCGCACATTCAGTAACATTATCCATCTGTTCATTTTCTAACTGCTTTATTCAGTTTAGGGTTGTGAGGAAGCCAGAGCCTATCCTGGCAAAGAATGGGTGCAAGGAAGGATATACCCTGAACAGGGTGCCAGTCCATAGCAGGGCACACACAGGCACAAGCGTACATACACTGACAGCAGGGGCAATTTTCCCACAATCCATTTGACTTATCAGCATGTCTTCAGACTTTGGGAGGAAACTGGAGCACCTGGAGGAACCCCTGTGAAGATGGGGAGAACATATATACTCCACATAGATAGGACCCCCGAAATTGAACCCAGGGGCTCAGAGCTGCAAGGCCAACCACTTCACCACCACGTAGCCCTTACACCCATTTTGGAAGCTTGTGACAAATGTGTTTAAGTTGGCTTAACATTCACACTCAAATAAGGGGCAGCTGTTCTCCAGAAGCAAGCAGGCCTGGCAGAGGTGCTCGTAAATTAACAATAGCTCTTGCTTGGAAGATGTGTATCTCTCTTTCAGCTAAACAAGATGGTTCAAGAAAACAAACACGTAAATTAGAAGGACTGAGAGATAATAAACATGGCTCCATAGAGAGAAGACACAGTTGCATCAGTGGGTCAGTAATTCGTATTCATTAACATACGAGGAACATGACATAAGCAGAAGCCATATGGCCCACCCCAGACAGCCAGAAAGTAAAACTGGCCCAACATCAATTGCTTGGGTCAATAGAATTTTGCTTATTGACCTAGCATTGTACGGAAATGTAGCATGTCAATTTCAGGCCAGCAAAGAAGTTCAGACACACAAAGCATATATTATGTACGATTATGCCTTCAAAGTCTTTTTTGTTTTTCAGCTCTAACTTTTTTCTCCTTAAACACTTCACTAAGAAGATATTAAAAAGAATCTGACCTAATTTTCCATTTAATCAAGGATAGGTCGCTCATGGGTGCCTCCTGTTCTTAAACACCCTCAATCATAACTGGTTTCTTTGTCTTCAGGTATACTTTTTTCATTCAGGGTACAAGAGGTGTTGAATCCAAATCACAGATAAATTGTTTTTGTTATTTTTTTTCCCTGGACTGAAAGGAATGTCATACTCAAGACTCCATAAGGAAACTGAATCAGTTTCAGCTTGGAACAGACAAGGTCATGTGCTCACCTGATGCAGGTGTTCTAGAGATGACCAAGTCAGCTCAGGAGGCTTCTTTATGACCTGTAACAATTCACAGACCTTGGGACATACCTGGAAATTAACTTTAAGAGCATTCACAATGGAAAACACACAGTAAAAGGATTAGGACACTATGGTAACAACATTTTTCTTCGTTAAAAGGATTGGGACAGAAACACGAGGGTCAAACCAAAACAAGGTGTTTAAGAAAAAGGCTGCAAGATACTTTGAAAGTCATACGCAATAAGTTGTTGACAAATACAGAATGCGATAAACCAGTACTCTAGGCTCTGGTTTATTTTTAAGCGTATTCCTTGTTGCAAAAGGCTGCATATTTAATGCCATCTTGAAAGTCCCATTCCATTCCCAGGATGATGTACAGAAGCATGCAGTTGCTAATTATACTCAGCAGAGTGTCAGAAGAGAAAAGGAATGCCATGATGCTACTCTGCTATGGGATGGGTATATTCCCATCTCACAAAATTAATCCCAGCTCTGTCTTTCAGCTGAGTTAATCTTTTAATTTAAAAAAATGTATTACAGTCAGACAAAAATCCACTCCTAACTAGCACATTGGCTTTGAATACTTTTATTTTGAGTAAATATTTTCCTCGTCCTTCCTTCTAGGCAATGCTAATTAACTTGTGTGCATATCCAGCATGACACTGCTTCTGGATAATGAAAAAACAGATAAATGCTATAATTCATTACAAATTAAGAATGCCTTAAGAAATTGCCTTTTTTTCTGTAATGAACAGGATTATTTCAGTTGGATTTGTCTCACTGATGTTGTGCATGATATCTTTATAAAATGTAACATACTCTTAAAAAAGGAGACTATTGAACAAGAGCCGATAGTAAGAGTTTATCTTCTTGACATTTCTTTTTGTCTCCTTGTGCTCATCAGCAGAGACACCCTGTCACCTGTACAGCTGTGCTCACAATGCTGCATGGAGGAGGGAAAATGGCAGTAAAAACTAGAGCTGTACTCAGGAACACGGTCGTGCTGAGACAGAGCTGGCTCATTTGTTTTGCTCTCCCAAGCACATGGTGAGCAGTGCAACGAAGCTGGTTTGTATTCCAAATGTTTTCCTCCTCTCGGCTCTTAATGAAAATGGCCGAGATGGATGAAGTAGCTCAGCCCTTCATAGTCCTTAGGCAGTGGAGTAGGGAGGGTGAAAAAAAAGACAGGAAATGATTGACATATATAATGGAGGCCATGTGGGTGCAAAGGAATTTGGCGAGGAGCCAGGTGGGAGAAGGAACTGCTTCAGCTGGGAACAAAGGAGGCATGTTGCCATTCTTGCTGTTGGCCTTTGCCATTATTCAGACAATCCCCTAAATTTGGTGAGTCCGATATGCAGCAAAGGCACATTTAAACATTAATACCATATAGCGAGAAGGAATAAGAAGGAAACTCGGTATGTTATAATAGCTTTCAGTTCAGTTGCCAGATAAACAGAATGTTGCATTAAGATAAAATGATCAAGATTAAGAGAAGATGATCAAGAGTTCCATAAAACAAGCTGCAATGAAAAACATGCCGACCTGTTTTCATCCTGCCTGTTCAGGTATTTCTTCACAGACAGATGACAGCCAGTAGTTTTCCGACAACAGTTGTGGTATCATTAATAAGACTAGCTCCAAAGCTGGGAAAAACGTCCACTAGAAGGTGGTTTCATTTTTGTAACACCCACAGTATCAAGAGCAATCTGGGTCAGAAGTTTTTAAAAGGAATCTGGGTTCCAGTAACAGAAGATCAACATGTTTTCTTTAATAGGGTCTCAAAACGACAATAGTTAAAAACTATTATTACAATCTTAAATGTTTTTACAGGAGAAATAATAACATTTTTAAGGTTATTCTCTCTGTTCACTCTGAACTGACAAATAAAGCAGTTGCAAACCATAATGGCCTATGGACTGAGCTATGCTAAGGTGCAAGGTTCTCCAGTTAACACTGTAATAAATAAGGCTGTATTAAGAGAAAAATTGAGCTATGTGTCAGCAGAATGTTTAGAGATGTTGTAAAACCATGGTTTCTGATGGATTACATTCAGAATTACAGAGTCAGGCACTCTGAGAAAAAAGTTTTCTAAACACATTATGTTGTCTATTATGAACATAATTAGATCTTCACAAACATCTTCATCAAACAATTGAGGTAGCATGTTCAACATTATAACACGTAGACATAAGATGTATCTGGAAAATTTTCAAAATGATCCAGCAGTAAATATCCTCTTGTGAATAAGTATCTAAATCCTGAGATTCAGTAACTAGTGGCACCTCCTGGAGCAGCAATGATTTCAGCTACATCAGTTTTTATTTTGCTCCGTTCTTTCTTACAGAACTGCTTCAAGTCAGTGACATTTGAGAGTTTCATTTGCTCATTTCAGGTCTTGACGAATCCTTGGTAAAATGCTAACTTTCTTCTTGAGACATTGTGTTGTAGGTCTCCTTGTATGTTTAGGGATACTCTTGCTCCACATTTCACTTTGGACTCAACTTGCTAATAGTGAGATGGTATGAAATTGTACTCCAGACCTTGCTCACACAACACCAAATTCATGGTTCCTTCAACGATGCCAAGCTATCTGGATGATGCAGCAAAGCACCTTGATTATCTTTCCAATATGCTTGAAAGTTGGAATAAGTTTCTTTTGATGGAAAGCAGTGTTTTATTTTCACCACATAAAACATTCACTTTGTGGCCATAAAAGTTCAACCGCTGACTCATCTGTCTAGAAAATAGTCTTCCAGTAGATCATTCAGATGCTCTGTGGGGATCTTGGGGTGGGTGACGTAAATACTTGAAGACAGGGTACCAAAACTGTGAGGTAGCAATGTTAACCACTGTGCCACAATGCCATCTAAGGATTCATATATTAATCCATTTTTTTCCAGCTTCACAAAACCATTGCATCTCACAAAACCCTTTTGATTTTGTAAGAAAAAAATAGTTTTGATTAAACAAGTAAGAAACTGCAAAGTACCATTATTTTCATAGGTGCCTTTGATACCAATAAACTTTATGCACTAATATTTATTTAAGAAAGGGTGGCAAAATCTTCATAAAATATATTTCAAAATGGATTTCCACATTTGCTACAATGCATGTGATGCCTCATGTCCTGTCAATGTGTCAGTACAAGCGTCTGTCCTTTCAGTGCTGTCAGAAGACATCTTCAGTGCTTCTGAAGAATGTATATGGAGGAATGTTTTTGGAGATTATCAGGGTGACATTATGCAGAGGTTTTAGGGCATATAGTTCTCACATAATAGCATAATCCTTTGGGAAATATGGTTGATTTCTTGGACCATATAACCTATATAAAACAAAATTAAATTACAGAAGGAACTTCATTTTACATCTCATTCTAAGGATGGCAGACGACACTAACTTGCTTAGGGTAACACTTGTTAAAACAGTGGTCAACCCAAGCCACGAACTGAAAACCTAATAAGCAGCTAATTTCAGCTCCAAACAAATGCATGTGTTGTAGCAACTGCAATGTATGTAAGATTTGGAAATAAACACTTCAGTATATTCAAAATCAAAACACAAATACATGGCAGGTGACAAAGTTACATTAATATATTTGTTTCAGTTTTCCGGTCTCACATCATTGTCTCTTATTAGATTTGTGCCTTTGGAGTTTTATTTCAACTGCTTTCAAAACACCCGGAGCAAATGTCTCCATAGAACACAGGTTTGATCACCACAGTATTGTTACGGAGTGAAATGTCTTAGAAGGACAAACTCAGAAGAGAAGAATAACAGCAAAGAATCTTGTGTGCTTTATGATTTTTAATTTAATGTCATGTCATGTCATTTGCCAAACTGCTTTATACCATATGGTTTTTTACTTTATTATTTTATTATAAATAATATGTAACAGTGTTCCTATTCCATTTGGTCTTCAGCTTTTACTGGTTTTGCTTAGATTTCATTCCAAGAACCATAAAGAAAAGTGCACATCATTACAAATCTGATTTTATTGTTCCATGTCAGACATACTGTAGTTTTTACAGTACTACTACAATTACTTTCCTGGCCTGAAGATAAATGTTTTATTTAAAGTCAGCATAATTTGCACACATAAAAATAATGCACTAATGGTGTGCATACTATTCCCTGAAGAATAAGGACTCTTTTATTACATCCAATTAAAATTCAGACCCAAAAAGTCAAGAATAAAACAAAGCAAGGTAGGGCAAATCCATTATTGTCTTGCTGGTAAAGAATTAAGAGAAAAGACCTCGCTTTGAATTCTGCGTGCGCAGTTGTGCTTAAGGAGAAACACTCAGCTTTGTAAGTCAGCTCGTGCGTTCTCTTGCTGTAAACCACAGAGTGTGGGTTGGAATACAGCTTGCTCTATTATCATGCATTACACGCAACAATTACACCGTGAAAGAAGAGGGGCATTTTCACCAGCCAGAGTCCGTAAGAAAGGAGACTTGTTTGGAGAAATTATTCATTGAGCCCTTACGTAGGTGGACGACAGCAGATTAGAAGGAAACATTATCTCTCCGGGCAAGTTCATTGGGGCAGCGCAAGCTAAACTGGCACGGGCAGCGTCTCTCAATAATTTATTCTTTAAACTCCCGTTGTCCTTGAGAACAAAGTGGACAGTGTAACAGCTGGTCTTTAACTCAATGCTGCTCCTTTCTTTTCTTCGGAAAGGCTACAGAAGTTCAACGCGGGACACGTGTTGTCTATTAGTACACTACAAAGGGTATTTGAGCTCAGAATTTAGAGTTTCATAAAAACATTATTGTCCATTTTTTGGGACATTTATTTACTCGACAAAGAAGAAAATGAAAATGTTAACCCTCAGTCTTACAGATGCATTTTTCAAATACTGTTGTCACTTTTTGTCCCGCTTCCCAAAACAGGGTTCTATTGTGCACAAGGAAGGTATGTAAAAGGTTGCGTCAAATATTAAGTCATAAAGTACTGTTGTTTTTCTCTCTCACTGAAACCACAATAACTGCTTTTGTGTTGGGTATTTATCATCTAATGTTGGGAACATTGATTATTAAACCTGCATGCTTTTTCAAATCTCATTTTATTGAGAGAAAAGCTCATCTTCTGGATACTTTTTTAAATTCTTGGTTTTTTTTTATCAGAGGAGTGAGTGTACAAAATCACTCTGGTGAGGTCACAGTACCACTGATAGCTGAAATCGAGTCAAGTTCCAGAAAATAGCCCACCAGGTTAAAAGGCAATCACAGTATAACTTCAGACATTTCACCCAGGATATAGCCTGACCTTGTGGTTTGTGCTGGCCAGGCTCGTTTCCAGCTCATTGTGACCCTCTATAGATAAATAGGTTACAGGAACTGTATGAGTGGGTGGATTATATTGTTAATCAGCATTTACATCAGTGATGTAACCTTACCAATAACCTTAACAAGAAGATTACTTTCCATCCCCCACCATAACTGAGCCCTGAACAAATACAGTGCCTTGCAAAAATATTCAGACCTTTGCTATGGAGTCCCGTTTTATTAAGATATAGTAAATGTCTGCCAAAACTACAGAGAAAAAAAAACGAATACGTGTTGACTACATAAGTAGTCACATATGTGAATATTTGGTGGAAGCACTGGCAAGAATTAAAGCCACAAGTGTTTCTGGGTAGCTCTTGACCAACTTTACACACCAGTCTGGTGACATTTTGCTGGTTCTGCTGGCAGATTAGCTCAAGCTTTCTCCAGTTGATGTGGAATGACTTTTGAAAAGCAGTTTTTTAAGTCTTTCCACAGGTTCTTTGGCCCTGCTATGGCCATGGGGAGGGAACTGCTTTCAGTTTTGCACCATACCTTATCCTGCCACAATACTCTCTGAATGGTGTGGTCCTCGCCAGTATAAGTAGTTTTCTGATAAAGGATAAATAGAGATTCAACACTACTATACAATTTTAGTAAAGAAGTAAGTCATAGTGGATCATTTGAAACAGAGCGTGTATTTGCCAAAGAAGGAATGCAAACTAAAGGGTTTTGAGCAAACACTGTAAGGCGAAACAACAAGAGGAGTAGCAAGGTTCTAAAATGAATGGTTATGCTTTCCCAGGTATTGCTGAAAGTATTTTTTAACATATATTTGGATATAGAAGAATCAGAATACTATATCAGTGTTGTAATAAGCTAGGGAATGTGAATAATTGAATAAATGAAGTTAAACTAGAATCGGGTCCTGATAAGTTCTAAAATGTAACAATTAGACATACCAAATTTGTCGTGGAATAATAGAAAATTATAGACAAGTGGTTCCTTTGTTTTTTGACCCAGTGAGGTCACATAAAAAGCACCCAGGCAGCAATCTTAACAACACAAACAAATATTTATTTACAATAACGTACAAACTCACAATGTCTGCTCCTACTATGTGCAGTTATTTACAGGTTTGTGAGTGCCAGGGAAGGGCCAATATATAGACCAGGAGAAACCAAACAGAAATCAACCCATACCATGTAGGGAAAAGGAGTTTGTTTCTTATTAAAGATAAGAACTAAAATCATTCCTGAAAATATATACCAAACAAATGTGAACCTTTTTTAATATTCCAAAGAGCAAATGAGAAATTTCTTAAAGAGATGGATAACATAAATAGGAAAAATGTTTCCGCATTTATAAAGCAACAGTCCTTTACTTAAAACCTAGAATAGTCTTTTCCGGTGCTCAGCTTACCTGGATTCTGTTCTGGGTTTGACTTTCTGTATATGATATAATACTTAATTGTCTGATTTCTAAGAAATTTGTTTTGTATCGCAGCGACTTTGTTTGACACACATACAAAAACATTCAAACAGCACAAATAAACTTTACAATAAATGTAAACATTACATAAAAGAACCAACCAGGAGGTCGAGGCCCACATTCTCAGCTCATTTAAGAAAGGGCCAAATTCATTCAAAATTCAATCAAATTTGAATTTAATTCAGTTCCCAACCAAACAAGCAAGACTCATTCTCATTCACATAAGATCTTATGCTTTTATGCTATAAATAAAACCAAATCAAATGCCACGTTCTAAAAGTACAGAAGTAATACATGACACAGAAATCATGCAATCCAAATGAAGAGTGTCAAAGGGGCAGGTCTTGTGATTCAAAGAGGGTGTTGGCCTGATGTTTTGGGATGCCTGGATCTTCCGCAGGTGTGGCAGGAAAGAGGACGATCAACACAAGAGGCAGGAGAAGTGAGAGAAAGAATGACAGTGACAAGAAGAAGATGAAAAGAGAGGCCAAGAGGGGATGTAAGAAGAGGGACCGAGGGGTACAGGGAGCAGAACCTTAACTGGGATCAGAGCAAAGCAGAGAATCAGGCTGTGATAAGTGAAGAGCTGAGGAAGAATGTTAGGGTAAATGAATTAAGCTTTAAATATATCAGTTTGGTGGGGGGGATCAATGACAGAATCTTTGGTGCCATCTGTGTAGAGTTTTTATGTTCTCCTCATATTTGTATGGGTTTCCTCCCAGAGTCCAAAAGCATACTGTTATGTTAATTGGCTTCTGGGAAAACTGGCCCTAGGTGTGAGTGTGTGCCTGTCTGCCCTGCAATGGACTGGAGTGCATCCTCTCCTTGCGCCCTGCCCTGTGCCCATGGCTCACCGACATCGTCTCTGGCTTCCCCAAACCCCCACAAAAATGGGTGTATCAGTTTAACGTCTTCCCCACCAATCTCAAGCTGTCAGGATTTAAAGACACATTGAAAAGCTGCTAGACTTGTGAATTAGATTGTGGACTCCTGCAATGCAGATAACAGAAGAAGTTTGTGAGGTCATAGATAGATAGATACTTTATTGATCCCGTGAGGGAAATTGCAGAAAGTTTGAAAATTAACACTTTTAAAGGGAGGGGGTTCTGGAGGGTCAACAGTACAGTCAGACCAAAGCATTCCCCGTTGCTCAATGACAAAACCTTCATGTGGGTTTTAAATGTGAATGTGAAAGTGCATGGTCGCTGTCTGCCCATGTACATCATTTCCGAATTTCCCCCAATCATGCTCTGCAGCACTTCATGAGGTGTATTCTCCTTTCATCTCTTCTTAGAGGACAAACATCACTCCCACCTCACTCACTGCTATTTCCATAAATATTAATGAGTGCTTATAAAGATCTGATATTGGCTGTTACAGCTGTTTTTCCAACATAACAATAATACAGCCCAGCTGAAGGATTGTATCTCTTCAGATCACACTTCAGATAGAATCGGCTTTCATTGGTATTGGTTTCACCTTAATTAACCAAAAAGTGTGACCGCCGGATGAGAGATGAAGTCTTAAGCAAAATGTTCCTTAGCTTGACAGAGCGGGCTTATCAGTTTTTGCAGCCCAGAAGAAGGGCCATTTTAAAGGTATAACAAATTGGATCGATACATTCTTCTCTTTTTCTCTTGGTTAAGTTTCGCTCTGAGCGGTTATTCATCATAGTCATTTTAAACTTATCAGAAATCGTTTGACTATGTCGTTGTTAGAAAGAAATGCTCGTTTACCTTTTTCTTTCCTGCAAGTGTCTTCAGAGCTTTGCAAAGCCTTTTCTGTATTGTTTCATCAATGCAATACTTGCACAACACTCGTGTAATTCAGTGCTATGCTTTCACCTGTAAAATTGTGGTTAAGCTATGTGCATTAGAAGGCTTAGTGTCTCGACAGCTGCCATTTTAACATTTGCAAATTCACTTATTTGCAATTGTATCTGTGTTTTTATGGAAGAAAAGCAGAATGAATGAAACCAAACTGAAGATTGTTAACCACAACTTTCAAATTAGCGGTGCAATAGACTAGGATCATGAGATGAATCTACAGTAGTTAGTGAGTGAGCCTCTCCCTGCTGCTTGCCCAAGTACCCACCATCCTGAATCTACATCTCAGCGTGCTCTTGTTTTTCTATTGTAACAAATGCTCTCAGTTCTATCAGTGGCATGGGGAAAGACAGGCTGGAGACAGCTTTGTAAGATCTCTGAGAGTTTTCATCTGAAGAAGCTGCTTGAGATTTCTGTAGGTGAGGAAAGGGCAGTTTTTGGTGGTCCAGTCCTACTGCATTCAGTAGGTTTAGAGGTGGTTAATGATCAGTGGTCAATGCTAATAATATGAATATGAAGAAAGAGATATGTTTGGTTAGAGGATTAGGGACTGATGGATGGGTAAACAGCCTTGGGAAACATGGATAACTAAAGAAATTGCGAGGCCTGGGTGAATGGTACACTTGATGACTCATTAAAGATTGAGATGTAATGCAATAAAACAAACACAGTCCAAAGACCACGGAGTGGTAAATATTCATATTTAAAGTTTTATGAGAGTGAGCAGGAGCTTTGTTCATTAAAGAAAAATAAAGATCATCTGGAATTATTACAACAATGCCCTTCTCACCTAAGGTACAACATAAAAATATGGATTATACAAACGATATAAAGGGTACAAACAAGTACTGTATCAAAGGGGCCGTTTAGTTAATCTAGCCCATTTAGTATTTAGCAACTGGTTGATTGATTTATCCCACCAATTCCTGAAATAAACCAGGGTTTCAGCTTTGGCAACAAAGCGGATAGCTTGTCCAAGAATTCCACTAGTCTGTGTCTAAGGAATTGCCTCCTGTTCATGGTTTTAAATGTAGTTTCCACTGTGTGTTTCTCTAATTTGTGTTTCCTTGTTGATTCTGTCCATTGATATGACTTTGTTGATGGTGTATATGATCCTGAACAGCTGAATTAGATCCTCTTGCTGTATTTTTGGCTCATGACACAAAAGATTCAGCTGTATTAGTTCATTAGTGCAGGACATTTCTTTAAACATATCTGCTCCCTTCTGTATTTTGACTTCATAGTAGCATTATCAATTTTGCGGCATTTTACAAAATCCAAAGTTGTATTTTACGAGTGCATTGCATATTTTTAACATAACATCCATTGATTTCAATTCTATATATATGACTATCATTCTATTTGCTTTATACACTTCCATTATCTCGAAAATAAAAATGGTGTGTCAACTTAAACACCTGCTCTTTTCATTTATTATATACATGCCATCGAATACCTTCCCCATTTTGGGGAATGCATGAAAAATCCTGGTTTATGGTTCTGAGAGGAAAAGGTGGACGAACCTTTAATACTAACCGTTGAGCAATTATGTTTTGGTGGTTGTGAAGTTGATGTGGTTTCACAGATGCTGATATTTCAACAGCTCTGGAGGAGAGGAAGAATGTTTGCCAAATCTTTCCTTTCTTTTCTCAAGTTGTGGGTCTCCTTCAGCAAAATTTGGAAAAAAAAAACGTAAATCAATCCAGTGTGATGCATGCAGAAGGTGCCCCACTGTTATTGAACTGTATGATTTAAAGAAAGCTGGCCAAGCATGGAGAATAAACTGAACAGAAGTCTAAAAATAATACCAGTAGCACTAATAATTTAAATGTGATTTGATCCCAGCTCCAGCAGAGTGAGCTCATTAGAGATGCATATCGCTTGGCGAAGCTCCCACACCTTCTAGCTCGTTATAAATATGCAGTGGCTGCCAGCGCTACCCCAATCATCTCTGCAATCAGAGCTTTTAATTAGGTTAATTAATTTGTATCAACCCTCATAGGGACATGGTTCAGTGATGCTGATGAGGCAGCCAAAACAGAACTCAACTTGGGCTCCTAATAAACGCCCTGCCGTCTGCTTCAGCTAATGGCACAGCATAATAAATGAGAGTTTCCCCAGAACGCAATAGCAGGGTTACTGCTGGGCTGAATTATGATCCATTCATGCAGGAATACAATTCCTGGGTTGTGGTTTTCAAAGACACACAATCTTTTATTTCAAAAAGCAAGGGATTTCGGTTTCCTTGATCCCCAACTGTCAAACGTACAATGAAATATTTTGCTTTAATGCTAACACCCACTATTTTAATATAAACAATTGTAAAAAGAGTTTAAAACTTAAAGCAACTCAGGCAGTTAAGTGTGAGAATGACTTTCAATTTTTGCTCCCCTGTGTAGATAGATTTCAGATAAAATTCCTCATAATTCCAAATATATTTAATGGTAAAATAAAATACCTTTTATGGCTCCTCTCCACAGATGTCCCCTTATTTAAAATTGTTCAACTTTCACATTTATTTCTTAAAAATCAAGATTTTCAATCATTTTGTTTTATTCTAGACTATAAAAATATACAAAACGTGAACTATTAGTGCCACAGTTTTGGCACCACTACAAAAACTCTATACTATACATTTTAACCCTAAAACACTAAAATTCCCAGCTGGCCAAGGGGCTGTTTAAAGGTGTAGTGTAGATATAGTGGACATTTACCCTAGTAACTTATACTGAAGCTTCTACAGCTTCCTAATAAAGCAGACTGATTATTCACATTTACTAGAAATTCAAAATAAAGCTCAAATGCTATAGCAATTGTAGAAAACCACTATAATCTGATTAATATGCGTTGTCAGAAAATATAATAGTTGTTGTGTATTCACTGATTTAGACAGTGCTTCGCCATCATTGGCAAACCCAGTGAGTTCTTCTGCCAGGCAATGCCCTACCTGTTAGATGGCATTTCTACCTCCTGGACATACAGTACAGCACTACCATAAGGTAAACAGCTTCTTCTAGTATCTTTTTAAGAAAGACGTTTTTGTTTCTCTTCTTAAAAATAGCAAAGTAAGGTATTGTGTAGAAATAAAAAGATTAAAAGAAAACGTACCACTGTGCCAGATCAGATTTTTCAAATGGATCAGGATAGTTCTCTGTACTCTTCCCTGTTGTGTGCAATGTCCAACCCACAATAATCAATCAAGTGATGGATGCTTTAAGCCAGAGTCATGGCACACAAGGAGAGCTCAGCTCGGGGAAATACAGTGAGTGAGAGTGATGGCCAGGGCTGGAAGGAGAGGGGTCTCCTGTGGAGGAGAACAAGCAGGAGAACATGTGCCATACAGGGTCTGCGACATGAAATTGACTCAAAACTAGCCATCCTCCAACTGCTAATATCTCACAAGACCTGTTTCTGAGTCTGTAGTGCAGTAAGCTGTTGGAGTCAGATTTTTTTTCCCATTATATCTTCAAAACATAGGAAACCCTTGTAATTATTTTTAGGAATATTAAATTATACCCTCCTTTCGTAATTTCATTACTTTGAGTTACCTTTCCCCAGAGTGCTCCTCTGAGCTTCACTTGGTCCATATTTACATCCATGGTGGCACAGTAGTTAGTGGGTTCAATTCCTGGGGTGCTCTGTGTGTGGAGTTCATATGATCTTCCTGTTCTTGCGTGGATCTCCTCTGGGTGCTCCGTTTTCCTCCCACACTCACAAGACTGATTTGTACCAGATACACATCCCTGGTGATAGACCTTCCTGTGTTCAAGCTGCATGTAGAACTTGAGTTAGATTCATATATTGATTGCTCAAGGCACTTACACAAAGGGCTGTAGGTGCATGGCACAAACTGCCCAGCTGATATTCTAGATTCTTTCAAGAACCAACTGGAAGACATCCTAGGATCAAACATCTTCTGTCTACTAAATAGACCAGACAAGATAAATGGGTCTTGACTGTGACCGTATGTTGAATCTGTATGCTGGTAAGACAGGTGAGCTTTAAGAAGCTCTATGTCTCTTCCTTGGTATTGTTTTTAGTCAAAAGCATTGTACAGACATTTGCAATTACTGTTGCCATAAATTATTTTCTGAGTGTGATTAATCCTGGTACTAATGATAATTATGCATTTTGTGTATCAAGATAAAAATATGTTTTGAAATTTTTCTGAAACGTGTTTGTTGGTTTGGCATTATCCCTATCTCAAGGGACTGAAGGTCACTGGAAGACAAAGACATTTTCTCTAGTGTCAGGCCAGACTGTTATTGTTAAATGTTACAAAATGAGCTGTTTACATTAAATGCTTATCTGTTTATCTGTTGTGTTAGTAGTTAGTAGTTAAAGTGTTAGTACCATCTAGGATACAAGTTGAATTTACCTTTTGTGATGCAGTTCACCAGCTTGAAATGATTGAAAGGATCTGGGCACTGTCAGCTTGATTTGCACTTTTGGAGGGTAAATAACTCATGAAACTTTAAATATCGTAAATTTCTTTGTTCACTTGACTGATGGGCCTTTTTTACAACTAGTTGTTTTTTATTGTGTTTGGATTTGGTATCTGATGAATGTGTTTTGCTAAACATGTTCAATAAATCTGTTTTTGTATGCTTCGTGTTATTTTTTGTTTTCTTCTTTGAATACTTGGTATTTTGTACAGGAAGCTGTTTGGTTTTCCAATTGAATTTTACTGTCTCGTGCCTTCAGTCTCATGTCTCATGTATCTTTTGATGATGGGTGAAACTTGAAGAAGGTTATCTATCTAGATATCTGTCTAAATGATTTTGACATGCTCTATTTTTTGCAAGCAAAGGGTTATTTTCAACATAACTATCGAAACTTAATTGATGAGTATTTTATGCATGGGTTTTAATAGTTGGTGAAGTTAAACTGTGCCCAGGAATTGCATTACAATCAGTGGCTCATCAAGACTTTGGAACTTTGATTACTGGAACTATCTGATTGCTGTAATCAACAACGCAGTTCTAAAGCATTAGCACAATAGTTAGACTGAACTTTTTCAAGCTGCCTGGGCTACAGACACTCCTGTTTCCTCCCACATGTTTGAAACTCTGCCACAGTGGATAAATGCCAAAGGAAGGGGGGAGCTGTGCTGGTGCTATGACTTTAGAAGCAAGGAGTCAGAGGGACAACACAGGACAGCACAATTACAGCACTTACACATCTGAGATCATGTAGAATGTACCTCCATTCTGGAAGTGCATCCTAATTTTGTCAAGAGTACCAGACTCTGCTGCTTTTGTACTTTTTTATTTCTGTTATTCCATTTTCTAACCAATTCAGAATCACGGGGGGAAGACAGAGCCTATCCCAGCAACCATCAAGCACAAGGTAGGGTACACCCTGGATGGGACACCAGTCCATCACAGGGCAGCCAGACACACACACAGTCACACCAGGACCAGTTTTCCCAGATGACAATTAATCTACCAATATGTTTTTTGGACTGTGGGAGGAAACCAGAGCATCTGGAATAGCAATTCCTGGTTTACTATAACAACTTTACAACTTTGCATCTCAATGGATCTCTAAGCGTATAGGAGAGGACATTTTATCCACCACTAACATGTGGAACACAACTGGGTAATATGGCAGCCATTCTGCACCAGCAGCTCTACTACACATTAGATCAAGTGGAGAAGTGAGGAACTGTTTCACTAATTACATTTATGAGGGAATGTTAAGGAGCTCAAACTGACTGTACTGTACCTGCCCAGAGAAGACTGCACAAGCTTCTTTCAACAAAAATGCTGAGAAGCAGTGTCAGGAGAAAGATTCCATTTCAGTCATCTGGATACCCATTGGCAAATTTGGAAAACGTATATTCATATCCTTTGCAATTGGCCCTGGTTGCATGTTTGTTTATAGTTGGAATCTTCTCCCTGTGCACATGTGCGATTTTCTGGGTACTTGGGTTTTTTCCCAGCTCCCTGAGGCTTGCAGGACAGGTTTGATTAGCTACTTTAAACTGTCCCTCAGTCCTCTTGTGCCCATAAAGAAGGGTGTTGGACACCCCTCTGCGCTTGTATGGGACAATGTACTTTATTTTTGTTTTCAGTGTTTGATGTCACTTGTCATTCCAGCTGTCCTGAGAACTAAAATCAGGTATGTTGTGGTTGAGAACTTCAAATCTGAGGCATGATGTGGCCAAGAATTCTTAGGTTTGTGTGTGGAACTCCCAGAATGACATCCACTGTGGTTTCTGGGTTTCCTATAGTGCTGAATTTTGGGACACAAGTAGAAACTGAGGGGGACGTGCATTTAGAACAGAAAACAGGAGCCACTTTATTCAAAGGTTTGTGGGAGTGTGGAACAAGCTGCCAAGCAATGTTGATGTTTTTCTCACAAAATGGCTGGCTGAAATCTTTGGATCAACGTGATACTAACTACGAAACAGGCCAGATGAGCTTACTGGCCTCCTCTCATTTATACAGTAACTGTTCTTTTGTGTCCCCAAAGGGACATTTCTGCACAATAATCATCCCTTCAGAACTGTGATCTGGAGCAAATTAGATAGGGATATATTGTATTATATAAAAATGAAAATCTAACCTCAAGTATTAATATTTGAAATTCTTCTTTCCTTCTTTTTAACAGCCAACTGACATCTAAGGATGAGAAAACAATACTCAAACCTTTTCTGTCAGGGATCCAAGAACTCTTTGAGGACCTGCCTATCCAAGGAGTCCCCAGAAACATGGGTAAGTTCCTACTATGTCTAGTAATGTGTAAATTACACAGTGGACCCATCCTGGTGATGATTAATGGCCGGTTGCAGGGTAATATGGCCAGCAGCCATATTACCCTGCAACTCACAACTGGCAACCCACTGAAGCTAAGCAGGTGTGAGCCTGGTCAGTACCTGGATGGGAGACCTCCTGGGAAAAACTAAGGTTGCTGCTGGAAGAGGTGTTAGTGGGGCCAGCAGGGGGCGCTCCCCCTGCGGTCTGTGTGGGTCCTAATGCCCCAGTATAGTGATGGGGACACTATACTGTAAACAGGCGCCGTCCTTCGGATGAGACGTAAAACCGAGGTCCTGACTCTCTGTGGTCATTAAAAATCCCAGGGCGCTTCTCGAAAAGAGTAGGGGTGTAACCCCGGTGTCCTGGCCAAATTTCCAATTGGCCCTTACCAATCATGGCCTCCTAGTAATCCCCCTCTATGAATTGGCTACATCACTCTGCTCTCCTCCCCACTGATAGCTGATGTGTGGTGAGCGTTCTGGCGCACTATGGCTGCCGTCGCATCATCCAGGTGGATGCTACACACTGGTGGTGGTGGAGGGGAGTCCCCATTACCTGTAAAGCGCTTTGAGTGGAGTGTCCAGAAAAGCGCTATATAAGTGTAAGCAATTATTATTATTATTATTAATTATTAATGGTAATGACTTGTAGTTCTGCTTTTATTAACATCTAATAAATAAGATTATACTGCTTACATTATGCTACTTAAATAAAAATTATAGCTTTAATCTGTATTTGAATTGTGTGTCTTATGGAAAAGAATATAAGATCACTGGTGAATGAGATAAATTCCAGGATTGGCCAAAACCTGGTAGATGCTATTTAATGAAGGCAAGTGCAGGTTGTTGTATGCAGGTAGCTAGTGCATGAACTATAAGAACAAAATAGGAAGAGGCTATAAATGAGAAAGATGTACAACATGTGTTTATATACATCATTTACATCATCTAGACAATGTGGGAAAGCAATATTAAGACAAACAGAATGCTAGGATATCATATATAAATAAAAGCATAAAATTCAAATCAAGAAATGTTATTTTGAAATGGTACAATTCACTTGAAAGGCCTCATCTAGAACACTTTCCTCAGTTAGGGTTACCAAAATACAAAAAAATATACACTGCAGTTCTTTAAAGAACTAACAACATTGACAATTGACATTGACAAGATAAAAGTACTGAATCTCTTTAATGTTGAACAGAGAAGACTACGAGGGGCATCTGGCTCAAGTAGTCAAATTCATCGAAGACATTGACAAAGTCAGCCCAGGGGACTTCAGAATCAAGAGTGATTCCCCAGTCAGGCTATTGAAGCGGAACTCTTTCAAGAACCAGATGAGATCCTTGAACCAACCAGCTGGTGAAAAAGTAAGTGAGCTGTAGGGGCCCAGTGGTCTTCTCTTGTTCACTGTTGTTTCGGGTGTGAAGGGAGTGAAGGTGCAGACACATAAATGAGAGCAGTTGCAGCATTTAACACTGTAAAAAACAACTGTAAAAAATGTGATGGGGAAGATGGGCTTCATCTAAGGAAAGGTATGGACTGACAGCCTCAGAGGCTACCCCTGACATGACTTCCAAACTCCTGCAGCCCCCACATCTCCACAGTCTGATGGGACTGCAGTCTACCGGGGGTAAGATGGTGATTTAGACTCCATGCAAATGTAATCAATTCAAGTGCCTCTTGCTATCCCGACTGCGGCTCATTAGTGGCAATTTAGGAGAGCTCTGTGATCTGTTCTCAAACATACAAAGGCGTGCAGGCCCCATCAAGCCCTGCACAACTGTCAGCTGCTAAAGATTTTCCTTCAGATGCCTCAGCGCTAGATTCCGGAACCCCACTTCAAACAGCAGTGAAACATCATTGAAGTAAAGCCCAGGTTCTCTTCCCTATTCTCAGCTCCCTCACTCCCTGCACTCTGCCTCCCCACCCCCCACGTTGCAGAGGTTAGAGTCATCCTTAGCCTTTCAAATAAATTCAGAGACTTGAAACGTCTGCCCCTTTAGTCCATGGGGGTAAGTGTGCTGCACTGTCAGTACACATGCACTGGAACACCAGCTCCTGCGAGCTATGAAGCAGAGAAGCAGTAGTGCTGATAACTTCTGGTTTCCTCTGTGGACAGCAAACTGAGTCCCTATCTTTTTTCATTTCACGATTTGAATTTCTTGAACCACTCTGATGCATAGTTTTGTTCTAATATATTGTGCAGCAAGGTCCTGCAGTCAGGGAACACAACACATGGAGCACATGAGCAGCCAAATCTAATGTGATATTATGTCATGTAACATCAGGCAGCACTGTGGCGTAGTGGTTAGCATTGCTGCCTCCTAGCACTGGGGCCCTAGGTTCAATGCCTGGGGTGCTGTCTGTGTTCATATGTTCTCCCTGTGTTCATGTGGGTTCCCTCCTACAGTCCAAAGACATACTAGTAGGTTAATTGGCTTCTATGAAAATTGCCCTGTAAGGTGTACCCTGCCTTGCACCCACTGTTTGCTGGAATACCTCTCCCACAACCCTGAATTAAATGAAACTGTAAGAAAATAGATGGATGTCTATCGTGTGTGGCTCATGCTACATCAGTGCAGTAATCTCGTTAGTGCTGTCATTATTGTACACATCATCATGCCATTCTGTCTGAGCTCAGACTGATACCACCCTGTGACATCAACAGGCCTCACGACAAAATTGGCTGTGGTCATTCACAATGAAAACTCCATGACGGTACTTGTGCATAACAGTGCAGAGTCTATGAATGCAAGCTGCCTACGCCTGTGTACACATATGTGTAGTGTAGTGGTTATGTCAATTGAAAAAGGTTACTTAAAAAAAGTGAGAAGTCAGGAGAAATGTTCTCATGCAGTTGTGGAAGAATATATGTAGATCATTGTCTAAGGTGTGGTAGGACATTGTATATGTGTTGTTGTTGTTAATTAGCTCACTAGAACTTCTATCTATCTCTTGATCAGATGGGTAAGTTGGCAGTAATCATAAAAGGAATAATTGTCAAATAAATGCAGTACAATATTTAGTACAGATACTAAGTTAATTAATACTATTGTTGAAAGATGAGGGTGCCAGTACTTATGTGTGCTGTATATAGTAATTATATAAGATCTTATGTTCAATTATAAGGAAATCATTAAACAAAATATCACCCACTCTACTTATGAATTATTCTAAATAAGTCATTATTCATTTCGAAAGCTTCAGGAAGTTCATGTGCAAAGGGTAAGCTTTCTAACATTTTTTTTTACAAATGCAAAAATTCCAACCATCAAAAACATTCAAGCTATGCATTTCAGTGTCACCTTGTGTACCAACTGCGTCAATCTCACGAGCAGGATCTTCACCCACATCTCTAATGAGTCTTAAAATAAAGGGCTACGCAGGAAATGATGAAACAATACCACTGAATACCAGTTGTATCTTAAAATCTAGGAGCCATTCAGCCCCTGCTCTTTGGAAGAAAGGCTTTCTGACGCAGAACAGTGGACTGCTTGTCTTCCGCCATTAGGAACAGGAATGTTTCCCGAAGTTCCTTGACCTCCGATGGCTTGAACCTGAGATCCCTGACGCAATTCCAGAGCCGCAGTGAGAGGACAGCCTGAAGCACAGCCATCACTGCGTTTCGCTGCACATACAGACCCCGAGAGATTGCTTCGCTGGGGCTCAGACTGTAACCCTCTGCCCTGCTGGACCCCAATCTGTGTTATCTACATCTACATCACGTACGGGGAGCACTTTTTTTCCAGATCAAACAAAAAGACGTATTCAAACAGTGTTACGGCACTTGAAAGGAGGGAAACAGGACCAGAAAGAGGTGGAGAAGTTTGCAGGCCAGTTAAAGTTTCTTTACATACCTGGGGATATTCACAATTCTTGTTAGTGTTTCACAAAGCAGACTTGAAGATGCAATTCATTGTAACAAGGCTGGTCATTTAAAGGCCATAAGCCACGCTTGTGCACACATATATGCTAAAATATGTGTGTGTCAATAATCCTAATAAATGTTACTACATCTCAACCCCTCAGCATTCTTAAAACTCTATTTTAGAAACAAAACATGGAACCACAATATAATTCCTATCTAATCTCCTAAACTGCCCAACTGTGCTGTTGATTTCCCATTCCACACTCAAATTATTATCCGGGTGAGGACTTCATCCCCCGAGTCTCAGTGTATATTGACCAAGACCTAACAACACAAGGCTGTCCACCTTTTAATGACATTATATGTATTTGTTCAGGCCAGGTCCCCCAGGCTGTGCCTTGGTCCCTCCCTGTGGTTTATTTTATGAAATGCTCTTTCCAGGCCAGTCTCTTGAGGCGGATGAGTGCTCATCACTTTGGCTCTGTAGCGCGGTGGGGGCAGCGTGATCCAGCTCGGTGCTGGCTCTCTTCAGAAAGATTGATTGGGTGTGATTATGATGCTCCTGCCACAGTGATCAATCATTGCACTGCAATCTGCACAGCGCGCTGCACAGCACCTTCACATCCAGACCTTTGTAGAGACGGCTTCCTATCTGCAGGCCAGCACACTCATCTCTTATAAACAGGCCCATCACTTCACACACTCAAAACTAAGAACTTGATATCCCATATTGTAAGGGAAGGACCTTGAAATATACCTAACAATCTATTAATCTGGTACATAAAGCATCTCACAATTGTTTTTGTAGACTGGATAGCCCTAATTTTTTCAAAGTTCTTACCCGTTTATCTGACGTTTATGTTTTTTAGAAAATAGATAAAAAGCTGTACGTCCTAATTAATACATCGACATTGAAAAAATGTTTTGTTTTCACATTTGCTGTAGAATATAAAAGGCAATGTTCATTTTCTGTCACAGCTTTGTGATAATTGCTGCCGTGTGCACAGGATAGGCAAGAAGGACAGATGTCAGCATTTCATTTCATGTGAGGAAAAAATTAAATGTGATGCAAAAGGATCCTGGATAAGTCTCTTTGATAGTGTGCATTCACCTGGATCTGCACAGTGTAACCAGTATGACAGCACTGACTTCTAAATGAGAACATACTTTGTGTTTTAAGTAAATAATTCTATATATAGGAGAATTATTGTTGTGTATTAATCTTTAACAGTGAGATTTTACATTTTCATTTTTAGGTTTTTGTCAAACAGCAGTTATTTTTATGATACATTGCAATGCTAGTTAGGTAAAAAGAGCTCTCCCAACACAACAGAAAGGCCAGAGAAAGGTCACAAATGATAGGGCATTCAGCCCATCCATCTTATTTGGTTGCTAGTATCTAAGTGATGTGAAAGTTTTATTGAGTCGTCTCTTGAAAGAAGATGGGTATCGGCCTCAGCACTGTGGCTGGGTAACTTTTTACATTGTTCACATTCACTCCTGGCAGAATGAAGTTGAGGTGCTGTGTGTGAGTTAATCTGTCCTAAAGGAGTTTCTTACAGCACCACATTCCTATCTGTGGCCCTGTGTTTGAGTTTCACTGCTGATTCCAGTCGGTTCAGATTGTCAATGACTTTGAGGATTTTGAATGCTTGGAAAAGCTCCCATCATAGTCTTCTGTATTCAAGACTATAATGTTCTTTTTCACTTGACACAGCAGGACATTCCTTTAAGATTACCAATGTACATAGACTGATTCCAGAGCACTACTATATTTTATATTACACTGTTTTAAATTAGGTTTTACTATTGCAATGTACAGTTTTAAAAATTTTAAAACAAAATCTGCACCTAGATCAATATACTGTACAGTATGCTAATGTTATGTTTGTCTATTTATTGCTTTCCCACACTGCCTAGAAAATGAAAATGATGTGTCAACATTGACACCTGTGTCTCTTTCACAGGTAGCTTCTTCAAGCTCATTGTTTTCCATATTATATTTATAGTTTTTGTTACCTGCATGTAACACTTTGCACCAAATGTCATCTGCCAGGTGTGTGTTCAATCTTGAAGTGGTTTTGAACTTTCTTTCAAGCTTAGTTCTACACTGTTTTCTTCTACCTGTTTTGGGTCCATGTGCAATACCGAGCACTTTGCTAACTGGCATCTTGAGATCAATGAAATCCTATCCAGATAATCAACAACTGACTGACTGTACTATGCCTTTATTTGACATATATGAGAATCTAATGTATCACATCACTGAAACTGAGTGCAAAACAAGGCAATACTTCATTCTTAAGACCTCCATCAGGCTGTAAGAAACACCCTCCTTTTCTTATATATACAGTACACTCCATAAGACACCAGATGCTAATTAACGAATTACTGACATTTAATTGATGATTACACACTTCTCACCACGTGCCACTCAAAGGTAATTAATTGTAAATGTGTATAATTAATTAAAAACAGGTTGTATACATTGACTCTATCAAAGATCAAATATAAAACTCTCTTCTATAAAATTCTCAAAAATATACTGTCACGAAGCCCTTGAGATGGTAACTATATTTAGATCATGTGTAAGTCCAAAACACTTCATGACAGTACTCCTGCCTCTCCTTTTAGACCCGGGTATCATTTTTCTATAACCATCAATTTCTGAAGGGGGCTTCCCATTTTTAAGCTCTTGTGGAGTTGGTGATTTTAAAACTTCTCAACTTTTCTTTTGTGCACATAAATTTACTTTCGAACATAGGTACTGCTCTAATATAGGTGGTGCCCTGCTAATGAATTATACGTTTTGATAATCATTATCAATTATTATCATTTTTGATAATTACTTATTTGAATTTCTGATCATTTAAGAGAATTTTTAAGCAGAACAAAATGAGCATGTTCAGTTAGATAACCTGTCAATCAAATAATACAAATATACATCTCAGACTTTCAAACGTAGTTGCTAGAGGGCTTTTTTTGTTTTTGTTAAAACAAATTAAACAATTTAGCTTTATTAAGACAAATTACCTTATTTACACAAACAAATTATCCTTATTATATCTCAGAAATATATAGGATTTATCATAAGGCCTTTTTAAGTAGTATTAAAACATCCATCCATTTTCTAACCACTTGATCCAATTCAGGGTCGCAGGGGAGCTGGAGCCTAACCTGACAATCAACAGGTGGAAGGCAGGGTATACCCTGATCATCAGTCCATCACAGAGCAGACACATTCATACCAGCCAGTTACGCTACCAGTATGTTTTTTGAACTGTGAGAGGAAACCCATGTGAACACAGGGAGAACATGCAGACTCCGTGCAGACAGCACCCCAGATCCAGAATCGAACCCAGGGCCCCGGCACTGTAAGGCAGCAATGCTAACCATAGTTGCTGGTTTTCATTGCAGCTGAGCTCTTTAATTAAACTGATCCTAAACTGAACCAGGCTGCTTGGTTTGAATCAGTACAAGTTTTTTTTTTACACTTGACTTTTACATACGGAATGAAAACAATTAAAGCCCCCAAATTAAAGCAATTATCAGGGCTCTTAAGTGTTGAATTATCTGAGAGTCCAATCATCAGTAGTACAATAATGCAGTTAATTAAATGATTAAATATCAAATGTGATAACTGAGAGCTTGGGTTAAAAAACAGTTAAGACCATCCAGGTACTGAGAAATCTCAGAAACAAAAACCCATGCCATTCAATCTACGTAAAAAATCAATATGGGGACAATTTGGCCAGTAGGGAATGGATACAAAAATTAAATTGCAAAGTGAATTGCACTAATAACCCTATATCATGGGATGGCCAGGAGGAATAATGCAGGTTTTGTGAATTGTAGGCAGTTTGTGAAATAGTTGAGGATAATTTGTCAGTGTAGCTGCATTACAGTATGCTCTCCCTGTGACCCCTCCTGGGTTTTCTCCAGGTGCTCCAATTTCCTGCCACAGTTTAAAGGCATGCTGTCCAGGTTCATTGGCAATTCTAAACTGTACTGCATATAGGTATGTCTGTGTCCTGCGATTCACTGGTGTCCTATCCTGGATGTATCCAGCATAGGATCCAGCATCCAGGTACTGACCAGGCTCACACCTGCTTAGCTTCACTGGGTTGCCAGCAGCCATATCACCCTGCAACTCACAACTGGCAACCCACTGAAGCTAAGCAGATGTGAGCCTGGTCAGTACCTGGATGCGAGACCTCCTGGGAAAAACTAAGGTTGCTGCTGGAAGAGGTGTTAGTGGGGCCAGCAGGGGGCGCTCACCCTGCGGCTCATGTGGGTCCTAATGCCCCAGTGTAGTGACGGGGACACTATACTGTAAACAGGCGCCATCCTTCGGATGAGACGTAAAACCGAGGTCCTGACTCTCTGTGGTCATTACAAATCCCAGGGTGTTTCTTGAAAAGAGTAGGGGTGTACCCTGGCGTCCTGGCCAAATTTCCCATCGGCCTTTATCAATCATGGGCTCCTAACAATCCCCCTCTATAAATTGGCTTCATTACTCTGCTCTCCTCCCCACTGATCGCTGATGTGTGGTGAGCGTTCTGGCGCACTATGGCTGCCGTCGCATCATCCAGGTGGATGCTGCACATTGGTGGTGGTGGAGGGGAGTCCCCATTACCTGTAAAGCGATTTGAGTGGAGTGTCCAGAAAAGCGCTATATAAGTGTAAGCAATTATTATTATTATTATCCTAACATTTTGTCAGCCAAGTTAGGCATAACCCTGTCTAAATCAGTTATCTGTGCCAATTACAGACACACAGCCCTTATAGAGTCAGGATATTAATCTCACTGCCAGTCTGGAACAGAGAGCATTAAAAGGAGCCCCAATCAACTGTGATCCGTGTCACTGTTACAGATAGAGTTCCAGCCCTTATAGATGTAGGATGTTAATAAGACTTCCATATTAACAGAGAGCAGTGTATGGGACACTTTGCCCCCCTTACAAATTGAATTAGTTTGAGAGAACAGAGTTTGCTAAATAAAATTGTGGTTTGGGGTATTAACCTGGTTTGAGAGCCTGGTTCGGAGAGAGTAGGGTCACATACGATTTATGTGTATTAGTGTTTGAGTGTGATTGTGTGTATGAGGATTATAGTTGGAGTAAGGAGTAAGTTGCTGAAAACAGATGTGTGTAGATGATTATGATTTAGCCAGACCGAGTTTTCAATTATATTTTTTCAGTGTTTTTATACCAATTTTTACTACTTTGTGAGAGTGTTTAGGACTAATAGGATTAATAGGATTAAATTTAGAGCTGATTTTCAAAGGATCGGTTTCATTCTGAGAACCTTAAAAGCATTTTGCAATAATTTATAAAGAAAACAATTTTGTTTCTGAAAAAGGCTGAGAATGAGTGGTTGTTACAATCTTCTTTTGTGACAAAATATGTTTTTCAGTGTTTCAGATGAAAGATATTGTTCTACTTGATTTTTGTTGTTTATCCTGTCTATCCAGGAACCACTTTGAAGTCATCCAGTGTAGACCTTTCCTTCAGTCTTCAGAGTTCTGGTCTCTTTCAAACTTTTCATGTTTCTGTTCGTTCTTTTTATAGAGAGCAATAGAGTCATCTATCCAGGAGCAATTGGGGCTTAATGCTTGATTATATCCTAGTATACTAGGCCAATCCATTACAGAGCACACACACAGAAAATCTAAAACTTATATCCAGGTTGTCTTTTTAAGTGGGAGGAGACCTGAACACCAAGGGAAAACTCATGTAAGCTTGCACAGAACATGCACACTCCACACAGAATGACGATCAGTCCAGAATGAATTACATTTTGACCCAAGAGCTATGAGGCAGCTGTGCTAACAGCCATATCAACCAGAAATAGAGCATTATCTTCTTTTTACCTGATTTGTGCCTCAAGACCATATTGGCTCAAGGTTAATTTTCAGTCTTTTCTGCCCTGTTCCAGAGTTAATAGATATGGGTCTAGAGAACATTTATTGAATACTTCGAACTACCTTTTGACAAAATGATGGATTCAAAACCAGTTTTTTTTTATAATTCTGAGGTGATGCATTTTATTCACTTTAAAACACTTTCATAGTATATAGCAGACCGTGTATTCTGGATACCTATTTCTTTCTTCACATTATCCACAGTCCTGTTTAATCATTCCGAATGTTTCTTTTTCATCAGGCAGAACCAGGTAAGACACTTGTGACTTTGTTTTTAAAGTTTACCAATTATACTGTAGCAGCTGATAAAAGGAAATGTGACCGACGATTGTTTTTTTGTTTACAGTGATGTTGATCATTTTATAGAAGAGAGATTTATATTTGATCATTGGTATACTGTAGCAGATGTATACAACATCTTTTAAGCAATAACTAAAAATGTAATTACTTTGAGCAGTAGTTTTGGTGAGAAGTGTGTAATTAGCAATTAGGTGTTAGTAATTCATTAATTAGTGTCTGGTGTCATATGCTGTATATATAAACATGGAGTGTACTTTTTACTTAGAACCTGATGAAGGTCTGTTGACCAAAATATTTCTATATTTCACACTCAGTGTCCGTAAAGAACTGTGATAATTAATGTTTTCACCTATTTGTGTAGCACATTCATATCTTTGCTTTGCTCAACATCATCCATTTTCATTTCATCATCTTTCTCCCTACCCTTTGCTGTTTTTTGATGCTGCAGAAACTTTTAATCTCCAGTATGACATTCTTTTCACTCTAGTGGCTTTTATAATACTGTACATATATATTTTCCCATGCTTGCAACCCATCGCACTCTTACCTGGACTGAAGTTCTTGGTTTGTTAACTAATTTATTAAACTTTTTGTACCTCTTGAAGAAATGTTTACACGTGATTAATTTGATTTGCTCCTAAAGCATCAACTCTTTAAATTATTACCATCTGCTATCTACCGAACCCATAACTCTCCTCTCCTTTTCTGCTGCTCTTATACTCTCATTCCTTCAGTCTTTCATGAACCTATTGTAGAAACTTTTATTTTGGTCTCCACCTCCAGTTTTTCTCAGAGCAAATTCACTGCTGCCACCTAGTGATTTTAAATATATAGCAATAGAGTTATTTTTCACATTTAAAAGAAATGGCATGGTTTTTGGGGGGACCCTAGATTCAATTCCTGGGGCACTGTCTGTGTAGTTTGTTCTTTCTCCGGGTGTTCACGTGGGTTTCTTCCCACTATCCAAAACCATACTGGCAAAACTGGCCCAGGTTTGAACGTGTACATGTCTGTGTTATGGATTAGTGCTGAAGGCTCTGGTTTTCCTGTGACCCTCAATTGGAAGAAGCAGTTAGAAGATGGATGCATGGGGTTTTTTTTAGCACTGCTACCCAGACTATTTAAATTCAGGTCCAGAATGCTCAGTTAAGCATGGTGCTGAAACTAGGATCACATTGCTGAGGATTTGGTATCAAATTATCAGAAAACTGTACAGATTAGAATAATAATTAATAATTGCTTACACTTATATAGCACTTTTCTGGACACTCCACTCAAGCGCTTTACAGGTATTGGGGTCTCCCCCCCACCACCACCAATGTGGAGCCCTACCTGGATGATGCGACAGCAGCCATAGTGCGCCAGAACGCTCACCACACATCACCTATCAGTGGGGAGGAGAGAATTATGAAATGGATATTTCAGTTGTATGACTTCAACATACAGTAGCAGACACTAATAGGTAGTGGTGTGTTTGTGTCCCACACAGTTTTATTCATAATCTGCAAACAAAGCAATAAATTAAAACGATGAAACTGTTATCCAGCACAGCTAACTAATGACACGGACCACCATATGTTAACCTCAAGTCTCAAGCTGCGCTCTGAAAATTTAATTTAATTTAATTGATTCCCCCCCCCCCCCCCCAAGTTCACATCCAGTGATGGCATCTCAGAGATCAAAGCAATGACAATAATTAAATGAAACCGTAGAGACCAATGTTCAGATAAGAAAATAAACCCTAGTTCACATCACAAAAGGTACGTCCTGTAGACCTAAAAATAAAGGAAAAGGTTGTTCTTTCTCTATCCATCCCTCAGCTCATTTCCAGTATGATGTTTGGTATGACTTGCCTTCAGGACTTTCCGTTGTTGGGCCAATATCTATACTAAATGCCATCTCCCAGGTGTATGTTATATGCAGGTAACAGAAACATAAACTATAAATATATGAAGGAAAACAGGGATTTTAAAGTAGCTTCCCATGAAGGGGACTGAGGTGTCTATGTTGACATAATTTATCTCAACAATTTTGGGGAGCAATAAAAAAGTAAACAATATTTGCATAAACATCCCGAGAGGCATTAAAAACACAATAAATGAATATTGGAAGCAACAGTATCTGTTGAATTTTCAAGCTCTTATAATAGTGTAGAAATGAAATCTTAAATGATTTGTTAAAACAAATGTTAACTTCTTCAGGCCATTCAGACTCAGACGATCACTCCATCTCACACTAACATTTTTTTCTTACACCACACACTTCACAACCCCCAAACAATTAACGCACATAGTTTTCCTTCTTTCACACGCATACCATACCATTTCCGACCCTACCAGAGTATCCCCTTATCGTGGTCTGTCATTCGCCCTTTGCCCTTGGAACCCCTCCAGGCTCCAAGGTCTCACGTTGTTCTCATTTCTGGAGAAGACTGCTGGTCTACTCCACCTTCTGTCTTCCCACAGATCAATCACTCTTACAAACAAGCACACTGGCAACACTTTCCAAGCCTCCATGACTGACAGCCTCCACCCATCCAGCCAGCTCTTCTCTGGTGTCTCTCCAGCACACATGCTGTCCAGCTACTCACAGGCTCCAGCTGAGTACAGAGACTCCATCAGCCTCTGCTATCCATAGGGTTGCTTCTCACTGATTGCTCTCTCACAGAGCCCAGGCAGACAGCATGTCAAACACCTCTGTGGCTGCAACCACACTCAAGCAAAGTCTCCTAGTGACCTCTGTCACACAGTGCTCACTGCGCAGACACGCTGCTACTTTCTCCCTCGGCTATCCAGCCACGCTGCGTCTCTGGCGGCACACGTGCACTCGTTCAGGATGGGTTCGGGAAAGTTCTCCACAGCACACATTGCTGTTTCAGGACAAAACTGGTTCCTTTCTCTCCCCTGCGGTCTGAGGGCATCAAGCAGACTGCACTGCAGTCTGAGAGAGCCCAAGCAGTCCCTCTTGAAAGAGGTCGGCCAAATAAATAGGATGGACCAGAGCTGTAGCTCATCAAGACATCAATTTCCTACTGCTTTAGCTTCCTAAATGGACACCAGCAGACAACCTAACACAGTCTCGTTTAGTGTTGTACCTCATTTTGATCACCATGCTACAAAAAAAGATATCACTACAACAATTTATTCACTGTCTGTTGCAGACAGGTTAAAACTGGAACTTTTTCATCTTGAGCAGAAATGCATATATTCATAATCCACTGAGCAATTTAAACCGCTGGACATTAAACTTCGAAACACAAATTAGAGAGTAAGTGGCACTTACACAAAGTGGTGTGGGAGTATTGAACAAGTTACCCAGTCACATGTACTGCAGGAAGTTGGGTCACACTGTATGAAACACCTTAGGTATACATGAACTCACATACTGCACTCCCAAAGTTTTTCAGCCCATTTTAAACTTCTGATACATAATGAAGTGTACAACAAGCTGAGCATAAAAATTCAAACCCTTTTATTTATATACTAATACTTCAAACAAGATTTCTGAAATCACAATATCATGATGCAAAACAGTTTACTTCCTGAGTGGCACCAATTTGACTCCCAGAGTTTGTTTCAGAATCTGTACTCAAAGGTAAATGTAAAACTTTCTGAGCCAAAATACAAAACTGTGGTCATTCATATTAAATGTAAAAGTCCCGTGGCAGTACATCCCTTGGCGTGTTCTGGCTGTTACAACAAGCTGCATATTTTGACTTTTCACCGTTTCCTTTTAGCCTGGAATTTGTAAATAGCTGGGGAATTTACAGTTTCATTCTTCACCTTTACTTTGTTGGTCTTGTCCTGAAAAAAAACCAAATCACCTTATAATTTCCTAATGTTAGATCAAATCATAAAGAGCTCTGTTCTGTGCTGCCTTATTGCAAAAAAATCAACTCACTTTGTTCAACCTCCTCACAATACAAAACAATGTATCCTGAAACACATCCTGGTTTTTATGTCCTTAAAGGAGAGGTAAATGTCATGCCACCGAACAGAAAAGTTTAAACTTAAAACTGATTTTGTCCCAAAAGGGTATAGCATTTTTAAAAACTAAAGTGGACAGATTAAGGTTGTTTCAGTTATCAGTAAAATAACCATTTGAAGAAAAATACAAAAAATGCATGTAAGTGGAATTGTTTTGAAAATTTGAGTAGGGCACCTCATTTGCTTACATAATCATGGACAGGATCACAACGTTTAATGGGGATGTAATCTGGCATTTTAAGTATGACTTTTTTGAGCCAAGACACAAAGTGTGAACATATTTAGAGTATTACTAAAGTAATTTTAATGTTAATTTTTCAAAATAATATCAGAAAGCTTGCAAATGTTTGGAAATGTTTAGAAGCTAAGCGAACATAAAATTTCACCAAGCCATCTGGCTGTGAAGTCTGTACCCAACACCCACCACTCTCTGAGTAAAGAAGTGTGAAATAGTCCCCTACATTGTACCCATCTAACACTAAGATTTTAAATACTTGTTTTAAATCTCCTTTTTTTAAAAAAATTGAAGAAATTCAGCTTCTTTAACGTCTATATAATGCAATCCCAAGCAACCAGGAACTTTGAACTGTAAGGCAATAATATATTTCATGTAGTTTGGTAAATCAAACTGAACACAATATTCTAAACTCACTAAGACACATCGAAGTGCAACACATGTTTGTTTCAGTGTTTCATGTAATGACAGTAAAAAAATGTTTTCAGTCACACAACACTACAATACTCTGTTGGTATTTTAACATTTACTGGTCATATTTTAAAAACAGCTTGTTGCTGGCATATCTGCTTGATGCTGAAAGATAAACATTGGACTGATTCACTGGACCTTACCCTAGATGAAGCTAGCCAGCCATCATCTTAGCTTCTTTAAAGAAACAACTGGATGAGATTGTCAGATCAATTATCACCTAACTTCCAAAGGAGGTAGAGGGATCAAATAGCCTCTTCTCATTTGTACCCGTTTTTGTGTTCTTGATTAAGAAGAGAACCACTGTCACTCTTCCACCAGCAATGGCATGACCTAGCGCTGCTGAAACAGTGCGGTGCTGTGCTCTGTGTACACTAGACAGTACATACCATCAGGTCTTTGCGAGTCTGAATCTTCTGTGCTATCACAAACATCTTCTTCTCTCTGACAATGCGCTCCGACAGCAGTTTGTACTGGTGTCTTCTCTGCCTGGCCAGTTTCTGCAGAAAAGAAATACAAAGGCAAATGTCCATCAATAGGCAAAGCACTTTTATCATCTTGTACTGAAATACACATTCTGAAATACACCAAAAATACCTAAAAATATTTTGTGATCAATTGAATATGATTTATTAAGCCCCAAAAGATAAACCAAAAAAAGGAAAAATACTTTTTTATAGCAGTTACACCCTCATTACATTGAATAAACATAAGATACTTAAGTACAGTCTGACCTTCAAATCGGCAGCCCGCGTGGCTCCCTTGATTATGTTTTTCTGTAGCATGTCCGTGGTTGGCCTGTTGTACACTCGATCCACGAGCTCTGGTGCCGTGTTCAGATGGCTGGCCAAGTCAAACTCTTTCACTGAAAAACACAAGTGCCATCATTCGACAAAACCTCTTTCGTGAGCCTTGGGCGTCTTTCAATCAAGAAAGATACTTGCTGAACATACCTTCTTTTTTTGAGTCTACAAAGAAGGTGTGATTGTTTTGTATTTTGCCTTCAGCATCCAGTAGGTGGAGCTCTGATTTCAGTCTTTCAATTTTCTGGAAATCAAAAATGAAAGAGTGAGGATTGAAATGGTCCTTAACTGCAATTATTTATGATACAAACCAGCATGCTGATGTTAAATGTTTTAAACACGGCATTAATGGCCAACTTAAATCCCAAGTCACTCTGCTCTTTTTGCTTCGGAAAATGGGTCAGTTGGTTATTTCTTGTAGATCCTTTGGTAACATGAAGGAATAATTGTAGGAAGAACATAAATAATTGGAATATTCCTATTAGTTTATTAGTAGAGCATTTATATGCCAGACCAGTAAATTCCAGAGAAGGATCTTTAAAAGGGACCAATGGCACTATTTAACATGAACACCAGTGCTGCCTCACGTTTACCATGTTTCAAATCACAAACTAAAAAATATCCCTAGCAACATTTGTCCTCCAAAGACCCCAGAGTGATTCTGACATATCAAGCTGTGTGCATACCGTTAAGCACTGTTCCATATTCAATACAACTGCAAGTACAACTGCAGAGGCACTGACAGAGGCCCAGGCCTTTAAACCTTCAGTCAGCTAGTTCCTGCACTCCCAAGCAAGCGACACAGTACCTTGGCTTCTGCCACCCTCTTCATCTCCACATATTTCATGTCCTGGGTTCTCATCACCTTCTTCTGTTCCTCCGTCAATTCCTCCTCAGGATGCCTCAGAACTTGAACTCCATCCTGAGGACAAACCAGTCACCACCAAATAAAGACAGGTTAACCAAAAGCTACACAAACAACACATGAGTTCAAAGAGACAGCAGAGCCGCAGGGCTGCTGGGGAGTGTGAATGATGCAGCAGGGTGGCCTGCAGTTGAGGAGGTAAGTGGGGACAGAAGAGAAGAGAATCTGAGCTTTCATGTTCCAGTGACTATCCTGACTGCTCACTGTCTTCTGCATAATAAAGGTAGTCTTCCAATTCAAATGAGGTTTTATTGAAAGGAAAAATACAACCCACTCCCAAGTTTGAGATGATGATCATGTTGTTCAGTGTTAAGAAATATGCCTGTTCATGTTTGCCTCCGATTTATTACACCTTTGCCACAGAAAATAAAGAAGTAATTTGTCGCAAAATTAGGCCGACTCCTGGGATTTATTAACAACAATGTGTGATGTTCAGTGAAAAGCAGCTCACTTTGATTAGCAATTAACTATGTTTTCCACTGGATAATAATCTTACAAAAGCATATTTAAAGGGGCACTATGTGCTGAAAAATAAACACACTGATGAGAACGTGAACACACCCTGGTGCTGTAACTGCCCGACTCCGTTTTAAAAGCAGGTGATCACGCTGACCTGTAGTTGCGTACTCGTCATCTTGAAGTAGAACTCATCAGGGTTCTTATTGAGAGCCTTCTTCTGCAGTGCATTAAGCGTGTTCTGCTTTTTGTGGTAGTCACTTAAATGCAAAGAAAATACATCGGACTAGTACCACAGACAACCGATTATAAGTCAAATTTCACATTTCCAGAGCAGACCCACCCCTTCAACCTAATACTCCAAAAGGACACTGGAATGAAACAAGTATACAGAAGGGTTTCAATATTCATGAGGATTAAGTGCACAGAACCATCGTAAATGGCCAAATTCGCATATAATCAAGTCAAAAAGATAGTACCAACACTGCTACCCCTCTTTCTGGAGTTACCACAGACTAATAAAAAAATGACAATAATACAGAGGATTAATGAAAATCATCGACTTACTCGGCTCGTAGCTTGTAATCCTTCTTCTTTTCCAAGAATCCCAAGTGCTTTCTGAAACTAGGCTGGTAGAAAAACACAAAATGTATACATTAACTTAAATCGAGCTTAAAATACCTACTAAATAGGCAGTATAGTTTAACACAAGTGCAAAGCCCGTTTTGAAAATACGTCTAATCTTTAAGACAACACAGTATTTGTTGACTAAACGACGTATTCCACATTTAGGTCACTAAACAAAACGTTTAATTACAAGCAAAAATAAGTGAATAAGTAAAAATACCTTAATACAACCACAGTGTATGCTACTCCCACACTAGATCTGGAATATTTTATCAACTGACAGTTAACCACACTGTCGAAAATTTAAGTGCAGTGATAATGAGAAGCTATTTGACTACAATGTTAAAGCCTGAGATAGTGGTACATTAACTATCATTAAAGAGGTGCTGTTCTTTAAGTGGTTTAAATAGAGGAAACCCATGTCAAATTCTTGAGAGGCTACATTACGTCTTGCTACGTTTCAAGATTAAACGACAGGGCATAAATGTTACCTAATTATACATGTCCCCCGGCTCTTAGACATACAGTAGAGCTTATTAATGTAACCAATTTCAGAAACAGCACTTCTTAATGTTTCTTATTATTCATTACTGAGAAAAAAACAAACAATTCCATGAGGGTTGCATTTAAGAAGCAACTTAGCTACTTAATTTCTTCTGTTTTACACTTTCGTCTTTTAAAAATAAAAAAAAGCGTTCTCACCTGAGATCTCTCTTTGTGATTCCGCTGGTTGGATTTCAAAGCTTTTCTAAAAGACGACATATTGAATATTGTACAAAAACACACCGTCAAACGTACACTACCGTTTCAACCCGGCCTTTCTATGATGCTAAGTTAACACGTGGGACTCCAGTGCGTAAAAAGCTATTACGAGTTTTCAGACACAATATTCGATACACATCATTTGAAAAAAAAAACAGATACAAAACAAAACGGTTTTACTATATCAACTTAATTGTATATAACAAGACTTTTGTACATCTTTGTATCTGTTACATATTTTGAAAACGGTTATAGAGCGAATATGCCAATTGTGAATAATACGATAGCACACTATATGTTTTTAGGTCAAGTAATGCCTCCTAGTGGACGCTGTGCGATTCATAAAGCTAGGCAAGGAAGCGACGTCCTGTACGGATAATTAACAAAAGAAGAAAAGAAAACATAATCATCTTCACAGACGAGACGAGCCCTTCAGCCCATGTAGTCCGTTTAGTTGTTAGTATTTAATTGACATTTCATTCAGCCTTTTCGTGAAAAACGTTTGCCTCCTGTTCTGTGTTATAAATACACTTCCCTTGAGTTTCCACTTGTGTCTTGTGTTCTTGATGTTGTTTCACCATTCTTTCTGTAGATGTCCGCTGGGCTGCTTTTGTCATGACCTTTATGGATTCTGAAAACTTTTATCAGGTCCACTCTTATTCTTCTCTACTTCAGACCAATTCCGTTCCAGAGTAAAATATCCTTTCTATAAGTGTCTGACCAACATTGCACACCATATACTAAATAAGCTATTACTGGTACATTATATATTTTTCACATAACATCCCCAGATTTACGTCGTGTGTTGTAGAATATTTAATTATATATCCTAACATTTTGTTTGTCTTTTTAATTGCTTCCCTATACTGTCAAGAAGATATAAATGATGTGACAACAGAAACAGCTCTGTCTTTTTTCATAAGTAGCCTCTTCTATCTTGACATTTCCTGTTTTGTACTTCTAGTTTGTTTTTGCTACCTGCAAAACCCTACAATTGTTTACATGAAATGTCATCTTCCAGAGTTTGCCCAGTCTTTGAATTTTATTTTAAACTCTTTGAATTTTAATTGCTTCTTCTGAAGTTTACTAATTCCAAATCATTTGTGTAAATTAAGAACAGTGGTCCTGGTACAGATCCCTGTGATACTCCAGTAATTAGATCACTCCAGTCTGGGTATTTACCCCTTATCTGTAACTGCTGCTTTCTTTTTAATAATAAATTCTTAATCCAAACATTCACGTTTCCCTGAACACTGTCCACCTGCAAAGTGAGAATTATTTTTATGACAAACTTTAAGAAAAGCCGTCTGAAAATCTGAAATAAACTATATCATGTGCCATTTGTGTATTCATTACTGCTGTTGTTTGTTCAAACAACTGTAACAATTTGGTTAAGCAAGACCCCCTTTTCTAAATCCATGTTAATTATTTCTTAGGTTATTATTTCCATATAATTAATCTTGTAGACAAGTACCTATCATTTTTTTCTATAGCCTTACATGAAATAGAAGTCAGACGTATTGGTCTATAATTACTGGGTTCACTTTTCTCACCCTTTTTGTCCTGTCTTGAGTCATTGTTTGAAGAGTTGCATCAAAGACTACCGCATAGCACCTCTTGTTTCCTTTACTAAAATCAGGCCCGGGGGATTTATTAAACTTCTAGTGCTTTTAGGACGTGAAGCACTTCTTCTTGTAGGCTGATACTGTTTCATACAGAATTTTGTCCTTCTGCTGCCTGAGACATTCTGCTAACCTCTTACTTAATGAACACCTGAGGTAAACTCATCTAGCGCATCAGCCTTTTCACTGTCATTGTCTAAAGTTTCATATTGATGTCCCAAATAAATTATGCTTCATCCTTGACAGTTTTGCTTTTGTAGTAATGTAAGAACTTCTTTTATTTCTTTTCACCTCCATTACAATATTTTTACTATCCATGTTTGCAATTCGCCATGTTTTCTCTTTTTTTATAAAGTCTGGTCTTTTCTCTGATATTTTTATAATAATAATAATAATAATAAACTTTATTTTATATAGCGCCTTTAAAGGTGGCTTCTCAAAGCGCTTTACAGGATGACAATAACAATAAATAAGAAGACTACAACAATAAATAAGAAACATTTCACAAGACAGGACACAATTATAATTACAGCAATACAACAATAACAATAGAGGAGACCGTGGAAGATGGTATTAAGAAGAGCAGAGGGGTGAAGAATGGAACCAGTTAAGTAAAGGCTTTTCTGAAAAGGAGGGTTTTGAGTCTGGATTTGAAGGAGTTTAGAGAAGGTGACTCTCTAATATCCTTGGGCAAGGAGTTCCAGAGCTTGGGGGCATAGCAGGAGAAGGCCCTGTCGCCCATACAATGTAGACGGGCTTGGGGGACAGTAAGGAGGGCAGAATTTGAAGAGCGGAGGTTGCGAGGTGGGGAGTAGGGCGATAAAAGTTCAGACAGGTATTGAGGTGCCAAGCCATGTAAAGCCTTGTAGGTGAGCATGAGGATTTTAAAGTCTACGCGGAATTTGACCGGAAGCCAGTGCAATAAAAAAATTATTTTTCATAATTGAACATAGTTGTACTGCTTGGGATAGTACTATTTTATCTTTTTATTTGTTCATGTCATGTCATTTACCATACGGTGTCGCGGGAAGCCGCAGCCTACTCGGCAACTGTAAAAGAATTAAAAGCCTTTTTCACACCTGAATAATTCTCCACGGCCAAAACGATCTGGAAGGAAAGTTCCATCAGTGAACACTAGGTGGGGCTATCGTCTTCGTTCCCGCGACTGCTTTGCTGAACGTAATTATACAGTTCTTACAGAATGTTTAAATTTAATTAGTTTGCTTTTATCCAAATCAGCTAGTTATTTTGTTGAATCTGGGTTAAATACTTTACTGAAAGAAACAGCAGAGTCCCACACAAGATTTAAACCTACTGCTTTGTAATTAGAGAGTCCGGAGACCTAATCACTACTCTAACAAACACAAGAAAAAGGTTACAGAAGTAGACGCCATCCAGGCATTTCTTGAAATAACTCAGGTTAGCATTCCTCACACCTTTTGTGTAAAACAATGCTGTCCAGTCTCAGTGATAAAAGAACTTCCCTGTAGTTTCCTCTCATGTTGTCTGGTTCGTATTTCACTGTTGATGCTGAAGTGTTGCCAGTGTCATTAATGTTTTCGTATGCTTGAGGTCTCCTCGTAGTCTTCTCTGTTCAAGAATAAAGAGTCAGTTCTTTTAACCTGCCATTGTCATTCCTTTGACCTCCAGATTGTACCTGGTCACACTTTGCTGGACTGATTTCAGTTTGACAATATATTTTTGTGATGTGGTGACTTGTCTTTCCTGCCTTTTGTTCTATTAAACAAATTATTTTCTAAACATAAGTAAAGGATTTTGCTATTTTTTTTACATTTGGTTATACAAAATATGAAATTTGTTTAAAATACTTACCTATAAAGCATGGAACCTGGTTAGATGTTTTACAACTTTGCAGCTAATTAAATGATCGGACAAACCATCCTCATGGTGTGTACTCATGCACACCCCCCACCCCACTGAGTTTGAGATCCTAGTCTCGATGATTAAAATGACGTGACAGCATAAATACATCCAAAACTTTTTTTTCTCTTTAACAACTCTCACACAAATTTAAAGAAACACACAAAGTTACAAAACATGACAACTTCCTTCTGTTTTCAAAAGCTATAGAGACTGCAAGTCTTTCTTATATGTGCCTTCTTCAGAGTTTCAATCTTGACAACTAATATTTCTGTTATTTTTGTGTAACACCCTGTTTTTGTGTGTATTAACTGCTCTCTGCCAGGTGTTTGTCCTGTCCCGAACTTTGCATCTTTGTGAATTTCCTTTGCTCTGTTCAACAGACCAGTGTGCAGTACATCAGTTCACTATCAGTTGACTGCTCCACCCCGTCTTCTGCTGAGTGTCCAGTTCATATGACCTGAGGTACACGGATACACCTGTGTATATCATCTAAGTGGATCGTTGACCATTGGCCAAAGATGTCTCGGCTCACGATTTTCTGGTTCCACACTCAGTGGAACGTAATGTTTGGAATAGACAATCCATGACTAGCACAGAAATTCAATAGCAGAACTACTGATAGGGTATAGATCAGGATGCTCACTCCTCCCACTCTTGCCTTCCAGGATTCTCCAGACTTCCACGCTGAAGGGTTAGCACTGAAGCCCCCCAGTAGGACAGGAAAGTCAATCAGTGACCCTCCTATTGTGACACTAACTCATCATGTCAAATATACTGAAGCTCAGCAGGTCTGGTCAGTACCTGGATGGGAGACCTCATGGGAAAAACTAAGGTTGCTGCTGGAAGCGGTGTTAGTGGGGCCAGCAGGGGGCGCTCACCCTGTGGTCTGTATGGGTCCTAATGCCCCAGTTTAGTGAAGGGGACACTTCGGATGAGACGTAAAACCGTGGTCCTGACTCTCGGTGGTCATTAAAAATCCCAGGGTGCTTCTCAAAAAGAGTAGGGGTGTTACCCGGTGTCCTCTCCAAATTTCATCCTGGTCTTTACCAATCATGGCCTCCAAATAATCCCAATCTGTGAACTGGCTTCATCACTCTGCTCTCCTCCCCACTGATACTAGCTGATATGTGGTGAGTGTTCTGGTGCACTATGGCTGCAGTCACATCATCCAGGTGGATGCTGCACATTAGTGGCAGTGGGGGTGTGGAGTCTCCATTACCTGTAAAGCGATTTGAGTGGAGTGTCCAGACAAGCGCTATATAAGTGTAAGGAATGTATTTATTTAAATATACTGAATAATGTCAACTGAGCAACACTCAGTTAGAATGACTTCTCTGAGCCCAGAATTCCAGAGATGACCCACTCCTGGTTTGGTAACAAAGTGGATTTTTAATTTGCTATTGGGAATCACTAGGGTTACACAAACAAGGTCCTCTTGTCCTTTTTCTAAACCACCATGAGTTGATGAGAGAATCCTGCATCACATGAATTAAATAAATAAGATTTCTTAAAACACCACTGAATTTGTTTCGGTGAAGGAATGTGTTGAGCTTGCTGCAGACAGAGCTTTGTTTCCAAACAAGTTAGCTCAGTAATGCTTTTCAGTCTGGACTTTTCTTTGTTTTGGCTGATGTTCCTGTAATTCTGGAAAATATATATATTAAATATGTATTTAAATAAGATACTTAATCCAGCTTCTGGGAACGATATCTGGATTCTGGGACAAAAATAAAAAAGAAGCCAGATGGTTCCTCTCTGTAATTACTGTTTATCAACAAACTGCACACACAATGACCACATGGTCACATCCCAGCCATGCGATGCTGAACTGTGACGCTGAGAAGATCGGAGTCTATATAGCACAATTTTCATGCCAGTGTGTGAAACCACCCTACAAATACTCAACATACTGTCATTGTAGCTTACCAACATCTAACCACTGCCGCTGGGCTTTCCACTTTCAGGTATAAGACGAAGAATGAGGTCATTAACTGAAATGCTTCATGTGCAGAGTTCTGATATAATGACAGATAATGAAATTGTTGTTTTGGTGTTTAGGCATGAATGCCAAAACCATCTGTCTGTCTTGCCAAATACCAATACTGGTTTTATTCTCTAGAGGCAGTTTCACACCAGGGTGGCTCAGTGTGGAACCACTCTTCACATATTTATAGGTAGAGAGCATGCTTACTCTTAATGGATCTAAAGTAGCACAGGGTCACATCGGTGAAATGACAAATCTCAAAAGGTCAATTGTAAGTATTGTATTAGAGTGCATTATGATCGGTTGTAAACATTGTACTGGAGTGCATTATGATTAATTGTAAGCATTGTACTATAGTGCACTATGGTTTTGGCGCACAACCTTGACTAAACTGAACATAATAGATGCCAGAAGGATTGGTTAACTGCAACAGATAAAAGTTTTGTTATTTCCAAAATGACAGTTTTGGAGATTATCAGAGGGATGGGAGGTTCTAGCTGATGTAACCATTAAAAAACATTGGTACACTGGGTTTCCACCACAAAAGTGTATGCCTTTGTATGCTTTGTGCAAATAAAAGGATTTTTTTTTTTAAAACAAGTCTTTAATGTTTCTGAAATCCATTCTGATAAAGCCAGAACGTGGCTGTCCTCATGCAACTCAGTGATTTTCTGGAAGAGAAAGAGATGAGAAAATTGCTATCACAAAAAAGGTTTTGCAGACTATTCTGTCAGTGCATTCCTTACATGTTAACAAAGCAGGCAGATAAAGCGATCAACCAGCCTTTCATCTTCAGCATGTCACATCACAGGATTACAATTACTGCGGAACCAAGAGATACCAGATGGTGTATTGATTTTTGCTGAGATAAAGGTGCAATCAGGGCATTAATATTGTCAAACATTGCAAAAGATATGAGCCCTACTGTGGCAGGCCTCCCTGAAGATGGCTGTAGACTGAAAAAAGAGCCAACGTACCACTAGAGGAGTTAGTGAACCTCACAGATGATCCCAAAATAGGACGATGAGTAAGGGCTGCAAAAGAAATTCACAAACACTTAAAATTCAATTCCATACCTTCTTCTTCCTCCAACAATTCCTAACCCCAAGCTGCTGTGTTCCAGCTTGGTCATTTTCTGCTGGCTCGGAGATTTGGCCATCTTGGCTAGCCACATTTTTCCTAATGTCTTCCAACATGGAGACTTCTGCACTGCCTATAAGGTGTTCCACGCTCTTCTGCCTTCTTGACCAATACCCAGCATTTCTCTGGTGCGCAGGCTGAAAACAACCTGTGCTATATTCTTTACTTCCTGAACCCAGTTCTTCTGCACTGTGTCTATGGGAATCTGTTTCGAAAGCACCTTAATCTCCCCCTGCCATTGCTACACCCTTTGCAGTCTGCATGAACTTCATGTCTCTGTGCTTTTTTTCAGCACGTACCACTGCACAGTCAAACCCTTGGGTGACTTAATCATAAGATTAATTTGAACTGTTTGTTTTCAGCTCCTAAATGTGTTGGAGCTTTAACCGTGGTATTTCGTAAGTGAAATGAAATCCCAAACTTGTGACTAGAAACAAACTGCAGATATTCCAATGAAGCAACTTCTTAGATCAATTAAGGCTTCAAATATCAAATGAAGGTGGGATGGAAAGAAAACCAGCAGGTGTGAGGGTCACCAGGACCAAGACTGGGAACCACTTGATAGACCTTTGTAGACTATTGTCATAGACTATAGGTCTATCCTTTAGTACTCAAGTTCTTGCATCAGTTGGAAATTCTCCTCATTTTCCCTTTTCCTCCTTCTGGCTTATCTCCAGCAAGGCTTCACCTCCAAAAAGGGCCTGGCTGAGCCCGGACTACAGATTACAATGAACTTCTTAGACCTCATTTAGAGTATTGCATATTTCACAATTTGTGTCATCGTGTTACAAAAACGATATTGCTGTTCTGGAATCAGTCCAGAGAAGATCAGCTAGATATGTTTGTGGCCTCAGAGGAATGCTGTACCGGCTTTTTGTTGCCGTGTTCAAGTATTCACATACCTCAAAGGCAACCCATAGGTAACCCTATGATTTCTTCAGAATCAATTAACACATGAGGGAAGTGTATTTAAAACTGAAAAAGGAAGCACATCTTTATACAAAGCGTTTTAGGAGTCTGGAAAAACGTAACCAGTCATATTGTTATGTGTACTATTGCTTCTTTCAGGAATAACTGGATGAGTTCATCAGACAAATTTTATTACTATAAATCAAAAGAACTAGTGAAATAAATATCCCCCTGTCATTTGCAAATGTTTTTTTAAGTCCTTATATTTTTATGAATGGTCCCATGCTGAATTACCACTGATCTTATGTGGATCTTATGTTACTTTTGATCTTGAATTGACTTGGTCAGTGTCCTTTTGAGGATTTTGACGTTTAAAATCAGGGACCTGTGCAATCTTCTGTGTTCAAGACTAAACATTTCCAGTTCCCTTTAATTTATCCAACGATCTAAGGATGGCATTCCATTTAGATTAGGCCCACCAACAAGGTATCTCTAAAAAAAGTTCAGGTGGGTAGCTGTCAGCATGCGTAGGCTGCAAAGGAACAAGTAATAGGTTTATTCCATGCTGAAAAAAATAAGAAAGAAAACACAATGTTTTGGCCGTGGAGCCTTCTTCAGGTATGTCAGAGATTAAACATCTCTAAAATAAGTCCCTTTCTGAGGCAATACTGAGAATCTCTGGATTAGATTCACTCAGTATTTGTGATTGCACACAAGACAGCTTATACGTGTTTCTATTCAGAAAATAAGATATCAAAATATAAGAAACAGACATTAAACAGGCAAGTATGGTTGAAAGCTTATTAAGACAAGCCACCCCTCTCCAGATAGAATTATCCTGTTTGCCCACAGTACTTCAGGGCTTGCAGTATTTTCTATTGGTAAAATTAGAGTCTTTAGCTACACCTGGTGTATCTGTCACTGTGTTTGCAGGGAGATTACAAGTTAGCCAGAGTACAACAAAAGCAGAACTGAATGTGGGAGGTGAGGAGATTAAACACTGAAAATGATTCATAAAAACATAAGGAGTGGTACATATCACACCAGCTATTTAGGGAACAAGAGGATTAATGTGTATCTGCTTTTAAACATTATCCAACTGAGAAGTGGCTGCAGGCTATTCCATTCAATCATTGTTGTGATGTTTCTATGATGTGATTATAATTTATAAAATCCTCTGAATAGGGCACTCACCCTAATGGCAGAAGGAAAATTTTTGTTTTCTCACACTTAACATGACAATATCCATTTAAATGCATCATTACTGAAATCTAATGTCAGGCATAATATTAAGTAGATGCTTTCTGCTGGCACAGAATCATGTCTTTCAGTGGAATAATGTCATATACACCCAGCAGCACAAAAGACTACCTAATGCAGTATTAGAATAAACCACTGTAAATTCCAATTTAGCCCTCAATTTCTCTGCGAATCTACTGATTTCAGCACATTTTAATCTTTATGTATTACTCTCCTGGAGATGTAAGTAAATGTACTGATATTAAAATAAAAATGAAAATCATGTGGTGTCCTGTACAGTGTGGTGCTGCATTAGAGGAGATGAATAAAACTGTCCCTCCAGAAAAAAAATAGCTTTAAAGCATAAGGACATTCTGTTTTTTTCCAACACAAGCACACGGCTTTTTGCCAAATGTGTCTGGGGGTGGAGACAGGGATTGAGGTGTCCAGGATGTTTTGACAGTTTTGACAAGACGGACGTGAGGAGTTCCTGGTGCACCTGTTAACACCCTGCTGGATCCCCCTCTGGATTCGATCAGGAATACCTACTTACACTAGCACAGTAACAGGGTCAGGCTCTTCTGGAAACTGGGACCTGGGCACATGATGTTTTCTACAGATGACAGTATGATCATAATCATTGCTTGCCTTGAGTCCAATCTGCCTCTGAATGTTAACAGTGCTACATTACAGTCTGTGAAGGTCTGAGGGAAATATTTGTATTGTGCGAAGAAGAGGTCACTTACATGTGCAGGTAATGAAATGAACCGCATTTATAGTCGTATAGTGAATTCTACCACTGTTTCATCCATTCTAGGAACATCAATAATAATTACTTTAAGAGTATAATGAGTGCCTTTTCTTCTCCTGCACTAAGGGTAAGACGCAGTTCCCCTGCCTCAGACACTTCCTCAGATTTCACTTTAATACAGACAAGGCTGTTCTGGAATGCTAAGCGCTGACTTTTGTTTCATTTACAGGAAACTCATGCTGCCTGCCGTCTCACCCCCTGCAGTATTAAGACTCTCTTTTCGAGGCATTTCTAAAAACAGAAATCTAATGATCAAAGGATTCTATTTGCATGCCACAGCTGAGAGAAAGGGTTGTCACATTAAAGTGGTTAATTTAAACTATATTCCTGCAGTGCATGAGTGTATCAAGCCAATGCACAAACTACTTGTACTGTTGATAATCTTTCCAAAACATAAAAATATTTCAGAAACCAGATAAAAGAACCCTGAAAGAGGTAGTATGTACTGATGCTCAAAATGTCCCCAGTCTAATGGATTTAAACCAGAAACTGCCACAATAATATAATAGAAACATCACAAATGAGAATATTAGCTATGACGGGTTTGATGCATGATCAGCAGACTGCTGTGAGATGTTACACTATTCTTCTTGTGCTGGTGCACCGAGATGGCTGGCTGGCCATGGTCGTCACCTTTGGATGGATCTTCTAAGTTGATCCCACAGATGTTCTACTGGACTCAGTACAGGTCAGTAGAAACAGTTTGCCATGGAAAAATCTCAATATACTTTTTTAATCTTTTTTATTGTAATCCTAGCACTGTGTGTTCTTGCAATCTTATTCTTATTCTTATTCTTATTCTTATTCTTATTCTTATTCTTATTCTTATTCTTATTCTTATTCTTATTCTTATTCTTATTCTTATTCTTATTCTTATTCTTATTCTTATTGGACTCAAAGAGCTTGACAGGTGATGGGGACTCCCCTCCACCACAAGCAACCACCAGAATGATGAAGCCAATTCATATTTGGGATTATTGGGTGACCATGATTCAAGATGGAAATTTGGTCAGGACACTAGGATAACACTTCTGCTTTTTTTGAGAAGTTTACTGGGAATTTTAATGTTCACAGAGAGTTTTTACGCTTTGACTGCCGATTTATATCTCATCTTTAGGAGTGTGTATTTTGTACAGTATGGTGTCCCTATCACTATACTGGGGCATTAAGTCCCACACAGACATCAGATCATTTTTTAAAAGAACTTTAAGAATTGTGAGAGATCTGTTGTTTTTGGAAAAGCTGGATAGCTGCCTGGCTGCACTACATAACGAGGTCAGAAAGAAAGAATGTAGGTAGAGCTAAAAGAGGAATTGGCTTCATCACCCTGTTCTCCTCCCCACTGATAGCTGGTGTGTGGTGAGTGTTCTGGCACATCATCCAGGTGGGGGCTACACATGTTAAAGTGCTTGAAGTGGAGTGTCCAGAAAAGCCCTATATAAGTGTCAGAAATTATTTGTTGTGGGAAATTCTTCATCAGAGGAGCAGGAAACTGCTGGGTCTGCCCCACAAAACAGACAAACTGCAAGGGTTTCCCAGCTCTTATATACAGTCAGAAGAAAGTTTGTTTCACAATCTGAGTGCTCGTCCTGTTCTTTGATATGTAATTACTTCTTGTCTTGCTCTAGGTTCTTTTTCTCTTTTCTTTTTTTTTCAACATCTTTATTAGGATTGACTTCCTCCAACAGAACCATCTTGTCAGACACAGGATGCTGGTCCCTGAAGCAGCAAGCAACCCAACCCTGCTGCATATTAAAGCAACCCTTTAATATGCAGCAGACATTGGTCTGGTTTATCCTGTTTGTGGGTGTTGTTCCTGTCTTTTATTATGTAGCATTAAGCCACTGGGGCTGCTAAAGCAAATCAGCTTTATGGCATCTTAGTGTAACTTTTGTTTGAGGCTAATTTAACAGACCCCATCAACACCTCTCACAATGTGCTTAAGTGGTGATACTGTGATGCTGGATAAGTGAGATATATACATGTCCCACTTCATTATTCACCATTATTACTATTCACTCCTAGGGAGTGGCACAAATGGCCATCTTGAAATCCTTAAGCATTCTTGATGCACTTGGTTCATTTTATTGTTCTGAGAAAGGAAGAACAAAGCTATGTTCTATCTTTCCATCCATCCATTACACCCTGGATGAGACGCCAGTCCATCTCAGGGCCAGAGGCACATTGTAAAATGTTAATTGTATATCTAATAAGACTGATGTGTCAGTTCAGCGATTTGTTGTGTTGTTTTTTTCATTAGGACAAACGTTATTCTGTCCATTTTTGTGCTTATGTTTACATACAAGATCATTTTCAAATGTTGTCTAATCTCACTTGCCTCATGGTTCAAGGTGATATAGAAGGGTCTCTCTAGGAGGAAAACGGACTATTAGAAGTGCAGGTTATGCTCTATTGCCCAGATATATTGGGAGACTGAGTCAGAGCCATGTCATTTCCCAGCCATGACCAGAATTTCCCAAGAAATCAAACTGGCAGAGTGTTCAAGCAATCACTTTCCCTGGTTGTATTTCAAATCACAGTGAAAATAAACCCCCGCCTGTACAGAAACATTTTGTAGATGATAGGAGTCACAGGGAGGGGTTGGGCTAGGAATCCTACAATAATTTGCTTCCTTTGTAGATTATGTTATCACACAAATGAGTATAACAGCTTGTTAGACAGGCCCTACTTGAAAACACCCAAGAAAGGCCAGCAAACTGTTTGAATTTGCCACCCATTTCGATATGATAAAAAACAAGTAACACCCTGCTTGTTTGGGTGCTCAATTAGTTACATAACTAATACATGAACAGCTAGTACTGTGCAAACAGCGCTATATGTGTTTGTTCCATTGCTCAAAGATTTATTGAGAATCCGACATACATGAACACATAATGTTCATTACATATAGAAAGTACAATAGTAACATTTTTGTTACAAGTATTGTGTAACTGACATTACATTCAATTTTTTTTAAAGTTTGTAATTGACAGAATGTTTTTTTTGGGGGGGGGATAAGAAATCTGGATAATTTAACCAAAGTTAAAATCCAGAATGCAGATTCTGGACATCATCAACATTAACCTCCCACTAAAACCCCCCAAATACCTGAAAATACCTGTGAAAAACCCACCCACACAGAGGGAATAAGAAAACCCGTGAAAGAGATCGCCACACAACCCACTCCACCCAGTCAGGGGTGTTAAAATTCATTTGCACATTGTAGAGGTTGCTTTTTGTGTATTTTTTACTTTGTCAATATTAAAAGCAATTGGTAATATGTAGCATCAGAAATGATTAAAATCCCCACTATAAAACTTTCTAATATTTCTTTAACTATACTGTCATTGTACCAACATGTTTTTTTTTAATGGCAACAATCTGCCTATCTCACATGTAGATTAAAAAAGACTGTTTCCGTGACACATAAATCAGCATTTATGTTAAAGAAACATTATAGCATACACTGCTGCAAACCAGCCCATTTTGAGGAGTAAGTGATACAGTATAGCTCATTATACTCACATTTTATTTGTTTGCCTTTATCTTTTGATTGATATATTTATGATAATGTCATTTTTCCCTTTTTTAAGAGTTTAAGAATGGTTACAAACAAGAAGAGACCATTCAACCAAATTGAGCCAATCTGGTAGTCAGTGAATACATTGTGCAGGAGAAAAGAATATGCAAACATTAATTTAAGGAATGTAAGTACACAGTTCACAGTTCAGGATATGAACTGAAAAGACTCTAGTGCATAATCTGCTTTCTTACGGGAAATAACATGCTTTAGTGATCAGGCATGCTCTACAGAGGCAATATATTACATCTGTATATAGATGGCAAAAATATTTTTATGCTCAGGAGGGGGCAATAGTTAAGAGTTTAATAGACACTTAGTAAAAGTCACATATTCATACTGACAGCAGCTTGAGTACAAGTACAATTGTACAAGGTAATTGTGAAAGGTGACAAAGTACATCCACTGGTCACATCATCTTTAATCTGCTGTGAGGGATCTGGTGGTGGCGAAATAAATAGACAATAGATTAAAAGACAATGATTTATTCAACTACAAACACACAAACTAATGTTGGAGTGCTTCCCAGAGCCCCAAACAATGCTCCCACTCTTCCCCATTGAATTGTTAATGCTACCTAAATCACTAACAATTAAGCACAAATATTTATCTGAGAAAGTAAAATGCATTTTCATGAAGCCAATAATCCTCCTCAGGGCCACACTGCAAAGAGGAAACAACAATCAGTGCCTATAGAAGTATTAAACCAGATACAAAAGAGTAACATTGCTTGGTAGACGTAAAAGGAAAAATAAATATTTCCATTAATATGAAATGTACTGCATCTTCCACTAATTTCAGTCTGCCTGCCAAATACCTGATGGGTTTTTGTTTCTCAGTGAGGAGTCTAAGTGATGGAGATTGACTGTAGTGACTTTCGGCCGATGTCTGACACCTGAAGAAGGCTCCACGGCTGAAACGTTGTGTTTTCTTTCTTCGTTTTTTTTCCGCATGGAATGAACCTATTACTTGTTCCTTTACATCATTTATGTCCGTACATGTACTCTTTGGAGGCTCATGTCCATTTAGGGCAGACAGTCAGCAGACAGTGGATTCTTTCAGCCAGTTCTAGACAGTGCCAGCAATGGTCCTCAGCATGAGCCCCTTGTAATCATGCAGTGGTCCTGAAGGGCTATGATGGTGCTCTTTCTCTGCCCTCAGCAGCTCCTTCTTCAGGCCAGCTGGGGTTGAGGTTTCATGATCATTGAATGGCTGATCCCTGAGAGGCTGGCTCTGGAGCAGGATTTCATTCCAACATGCTTCTCTCATCTGTACGGGTTGAATAAGATGATTGACCCAAACATATTCACCTGAGCTATTAGCCATGTTAGCATTTTGGGGAGGATCTCATTAGACCTTCACACCACTGCAGGGGAACAGGTCTCCAGCATATTTTGCCCTACCTAGTAGCCCTGTGCCATTCCTTTGCCTCTTTTTACTTCCTCCAGCAGGGACGAGAGATTAGATTTATAAAGTAGGGCTCAACATTTGCAAGGGTTTGGTACAGGGAACTGCCACAAAAAGAGCCACATGCACCACGTCAACCTCTATACCATCACATAAGGCCCTGGGATTTTGTAATGACCACAGAGAGTCTGGACTTAGATCTCATCCAAAGGACGGCATCTTTTGGACTGTGTAGTGTCCTCATCATTATATTGAGACATTAGGACCCACACATACCATAGGGTGAGAACCCCCTGCTGGCCCCACTAACACCACTTCCAGCAGCAACCTAAGCTTTTCCAGGAGGTCTCCCACCCAGGTACTCCACACCTGCTGAGCTTCAGTGGGCTTCCAGCTACAAGTTCCAGGATGATATAGTTGCTGGCTTAACTAACTAATAAACAAAAACAAAATTTTGTTAAAACAAAAAACAGAAAAGACAAGGACCTACAGGGGATGAGTTTGAGACCCCCGATTTATAGTGAAGTGTGCCAGGTAAAAAAAAAAATGCTAAAAGCTAAAGGTGTAAAGGTAGGAGGATTGCTGACAGCGGACAATCGACCAGCTTCACTGATCGTGTAAAACAATGCTAACGACATAACCCTGTGATTCAGCTAAGCCTTTTAATTTCCTGGGCTGCAGTATATTATTTTGTGGCATATGGACAAGAGGAATGTCAGTGGGGCCTCATTCCGCGAACTGGGCTCCTGAAGGATACATTGTCTTTCCTCTGCCAGATGTTTCCAATAGCTCTTGACTGGGGGGCTTAAGGCTTGCAAATGATGTCTGTCTCCACATTGGCACTGGCCCCGGTCTGTACGTGTTGAGAAATGTGCTTTTAGAAAACACTTCCGCCTGTTTGCATAGAGATTTCATAAACCGCAGCGCATAGCCTTTCTGAATTATTTTATTTTCATGTGTCGTTCAGTGTAAGTACAAAAAGTCAACCATGGCTTTGTGTCTTTGATTGAATTTTGAAGTTGGGGGTGAGCTTGTTGATCCCCTCTTGCCTTGCTATGCTAGTGCATTGTGCAATCTCAGCATAACCTCTTTGCCTTTGAATCTAGAAGAAAAAAAACATAATGAAAAAGACATTTGTTTGTCAGACACAACGTGCTTGTTTAGCTCATTGTTCTTTCTTCACTGTTTAATTCTTTATTATGTCTTAACAGAGAGCTCCAGTATTAGTATTTCCATGCTTTCCAGATAAATTACTTTTTAGGATAAAATTTCACTTACCTTTCCATAGCATATAGACATGACAGAAGACATTACATAATACATATAAGAACATGCATCTAAAAGTCCTGGTGCAGTGTCTTCGCAAACAAATGTTTACTTGAGAGAGAGAGATTTCTAAACACAAACGGAAAATAATTTTATCTCTCCCTCTTCCAGCCTTACTGCAAAATCCAAAGTGCAAACTGTTCGCATAAGTAAACAAGAAGTGTGCTGTTGATGGTATCTACAAAATGCTTTTGTTAGCAATGCAGTGTGACTCACTTGAATGACCAGTTCCATTGTATAGCCAATGGCAGAGACTAACAGATAAGACCAAGCAGTTTCAATGCAAATGAGTTCAATTCAATTCAATTCAATTCAAGGTGCTTTATTAGCATGACCGATGGGTACAATCAGTGTTGCCAAAGCAAATAAAAATAATAAAATTAACATAGAACAAAACAAAAAGTAGAAGTAAAATAAAATCTACAGACATGTTACAGACATTTACAACAAAGACATATTATATAATATTGACATATACTGTAGGCGGCTGGAGCATTATTGGGAGATGGACTCACTGTTCCTCAGGCTGTGACAGGAGATCACATACTGGGCTGCCAGATCAACTGAGTTCCCTCCTCCCTCTCCCAGTAGGATTGGGACCTGTTGTGGTTTTGGCAGGTGTGGGAACTCTGGGATTCGATTTCTGAATTTCGGGAAGAATGTTTCTCTAATCCCAGAGTATCTGTCACAGTGCAGTAGGAAGTGCACCTCTGTCTCTATTTCTCCCTGCTGGCAGTGGGAGCACAGCCTGTCCTCTCTGGGCAGCCAGGTCTGCCTGTGTCGCCCAGTTTCTATGGCCAGGTTGTGGTCACTGAGCATGTACTTCGTCAGGGTCTGTTTCTGTTTGTTATTTTTTATTTTGGTCAAATATTCAGCTAGTGTGTATTGTCTGTTTAAGGTTCTGTAGCATTCCAGTTTATGTTGTGTTTGTGTGTGTGTGTCCCAGTGTGTGAGATATTGCTGTTTGATCTGTGCTGTGATGTGGTTGAGTCTGGGTTGTGGTGCTCTAGCAGTACTGTCCTGAGGCTGGTTAGTGTTGGTGTGGCTCAGGTCGGTGAGCCTCAGGACCAGCTGGCTCAGGGGGCTCTGTTTTGGGCTCAGCTCTTGGCTCAGCAGGGCTTTGTGGTGGTAGGAATTTTGGTCACTGTTTTTTAGGTGTAGCCAATACTTTAATATTATTTTCTGTATGTTTATCAATAGTGGGTACTGGCCTAATTCGGCCCTGCACCTGTTGTTAGGAGTTTTTCTCTGCACACGGAGTATGATTCTACAGATCTCCATGTGCAGAGTTTCTGTGGGGTGTTTGTCCCATTGGGTGTAATCCTGGTCTGTGAGGGGACCCCACACTTCACTGCCGTATAGGTCAATGGGTTGGATTACACTTTCAAATATTTGGAGCCAGATTCTTGTTGGTGGGTTGATGTTGAAGAGCCTCCTTCTTATTGCGTAGAAAGCCCTGAGTGCCTTCTCCCTCAGTGCCTTCACTGCCAGGTCAAAACTCCCGGAAGAGCTGATGGTGAGACCGAGATATGAGTAGCTGGATGTGTGCTCCAATGTGTTGTTGTTCAGTGTGAATTTGTACCTGTATTTGTTCAGTTTATCACCTCACAATGGCAGCGCTGAGGACATTTTTCTGAGGCTCATCTGAACTTCAAAACAGGGTTGACCTTTTTGATTTGCATTTTGCATGGAAGCCAATAAGCTTCCCAGGTGGTGGAGGTAGGAGCCTTCCCAACTCATCAGTATTTGTGTAAACGGACATGTTGTGTAAACTGGATTATTTCAGGAAATGGCAGGATTTGATGCAACATCTGCTTAAGCCTTGATCTTCTGCTGAATTCTTTTTTCTGATAATGTCTTTTGTGACACACTAAAATACAGATATTTCTCTCCATGTCCTGACAGATCACCTCTGGTGTAGATGTGTGTGCCCTGTGATGGACTGGCATCCCATCTAGAATGTATCCTGTTGCTTACAGGGATAGGCTCTGGCTCCCCCGCAAACCTGTATGGGATAAAGTGGGAAGAAAATGGATGGATGGATTTGCTGAACACATAAGCAGGATGTGGACCCAACAGCCTACCTTTATTTGCAGCCTGTCTTATATTCTTGTGTGTCACCATTTTATCCCTTGTGTACATTCCCTGTTTGCAGTTTTGTCCGTAATCTTAGGACCGTGACATAATTTCCTTCTCAATACCACATATTAATTCATCAAACACCTACTTACAATCTCTTTTGTTATTTTACGGCATGTAGCCAAGACTAACAATCTTGCAAGAAGACAATAGGAGCATGCTGGCACTGCTTAACAACCCCTCACAAAACAGCTGGCAATATTGTGAGTTGCTCAGCAATCCCGCTTATGTGCAAATTATTCTCCAGACTTTATTCAAAGTTACACTTCTAAAATGTAACCTGGCAAAGCCTAGTTTATATGGTAATATCACACCTTGACCTTGCTTTTCAGGTATAGACCTGAAACAGTCACCATGAGCTTACTTTACATTCACTGCAAATTACAACATCAGTCTGCGACACCACCCTTCTCCTTAAGACTTGATTTTACAGTCACGAAGTGCTTCTAGAAGATAAGAACAAGCTAACACACAATACATAGGGAGCACAAACAAAAAATATTGCATATATGTACACACCCATCAAAATAGTACAGATTGCACAAGACAGCAGGGAGAAGTGAGATACATGATGTATCATTCATTATTATCTAAAATGTAATCTGTTCTTAGTGATGTGCATCGAAAAGGTGGTAAGACCATAAGAAAACATATAAAAATGAGTAAATAAGAGCATGTGTATAAATACACCATGACAAACTTTCATTGGGAAAACCTTTATGGTCAATCAGAGTTCAGTGAGAATAACAGTTCTAGGACAACAGTCCTTTACAAACTCTTAACGTTCTCAGCTTTTCACAAGTGGAGCTATGTGGTAGTGCAATTATTAGCTGCAATAAGGCCAGTTTCAGAAATATTTATCAGTCTAAAAAAGGATAGTTTCATGTTTTCATGAAAAACATATCTCACAATTATGTGTTTTTGATGTATGCTTAATATGTAAAATATAAATTAAGACAAAAACAAATTTCTGCTAGTTTTGCTACGTCAACGGTATTTTTTTCACCAGGAGTTAATAATATAGCTTTCACTTCCTGAAATGGAAGGTCATGAACTTTCTTCCAAGAACCGACTGGCAGATAACAAAGGAACAAATTACTGGATGTCAGATTTTAATCTTGGCCTCAAGATGGGTTCAGAATTCATCCCGCAAGTTGTAATGAAAAGGGCTATTTCTTCTTTCAATTTGTTTGCTAAGCCTGATATAATTCATTTCTCTGGGCAATATTAGAATTCTAATTACAAGGCCTGGAAGCACTTTTGATAAGAAGAATGTCCTGCACTATTTACTTTGTGCTTCTAAGAGATGTCATAGGACAGCAAACTGGTTTGACTTTTAAAAAAAGCAATACAAATATATGGCATGGATTTTGACTGGTTGATTCCCATGTGTATAAGTGTCATCTTAGATCTGCCTGAGTCACATCTTTTTTCCTACCCATTACCCATCATACACTGCTGCTAAACTTAATGGTTTATTTAACCACAAAAAAGTGTGCTGAAGTGATTTCAGGATTCTATGACTAAATATATATAGGTGGCTATTTGATACTTCCTGTTTAATTTTCATAACACTGGAAAATGGAATAGTGGCATCATCCTCTTCGTTATAAGTAGAATAGAATTACTTCTATGTTTTTTTCACCGAGACAGCAGATCAAATTTCTTGTACATGCAACATACTTAGCAAAAAAAAAAAGTGATTTGATTCTGATAACTCAGGAAGTATTAGCAGGTGACAGCTCAAATGTCAGATTTTTTTCCAGAAACTTGCTTTTACTAACACTGTGACAATTTCCATCTAGATTGAAGATGACTGCAGACATGATCTTATTGCATCAATGTGGATATACCTGGAACTTATAGTTTTATATCACACATTTGTGGTACCCATTATCACAGCTGATTAATGGAGTCTGCTACCATGGGCAAGAATTTGTACTAGGTCAAGCAAATACAGTACTATTCACTTTAACATAATTATACTGCGTATTTTAGACAATCTTGAAGTGTGGCATTCTGTGTGGAGTTTACATATTGTTCTCATGTTTTCATGACATGACGTTTCTCCAGGTGCTGTGGGTTTCTCCCACATTCTAAAGCGTGCTGGCTTGGTTAACTGGCACAACCAGATTATCCCTGTATGCTTGTGCCACTATGTTCCCTGTGATGGACTAGTGTCCTATCCAGGGTGTAATCCAGCCTTTGCCCTACACTTCCAGGATAGCTTCAGGGTTATCATGGTGCTATCCAGGGATAAGCTGCTTTCCGATAATGGATGCATGGAAGTCTAAACTCACATGGAATGGTACTATGATCTAGGTGCATGGCGCACACTGTAAAATGCAAAACAGATGTGCAATCATTCAAAACAATTCTGTGGCTCCACTTCCTTGCAGATTTATAAGAACAGTGATACTTTGAATAGCTCATCTTACTGTATAGATTAATTTTTTCCACTGGTGAAAACAAGTCACCAGTAAATACCATGAATGAATTGTAGAGTTTCCTCAACTTACCCTAACAACTTTCATCCTGTTGACTGTTCCTTCAACATACTTTAGGTCAAGGTGTTAACGATTGTTTGATTTCATTCACTGCTACTATAATTGTAACACAGTGAAAATAACAAGGATGCCAGAATCGTTAACTCTGCCCCAGGCAGACAAAAACAGCTTGACTTTAAAAGGGGGCTAAATAAAATCTAAAAGTGATGTCTTTAATCTGATTTTGGTCACTGTATAAATTCACTTTCAAATAGTTTGTATGAAATGCATTGCATGCCCATTTTCATAACATATATAATGCCATAATAAAGCGATTAAAATACTTCAAAAGTAAATATAGACAAATATTATTTTGGTGATCTTGCAATACGTTTCAAAACATTTCTGTTTCAAAATCTACACACACGTTGAAAGTTTTAAAACAAGCTTAGTGTTTCCAGAGTGCCAGAAATGAAAACGAATAACTTGCCACAGCGCTAAATTTAAGATGAACGCTTTAAGATAAAGGTTGTTAACTCGTTTGCCCAGTGTCTCCGAATAAATACATAACAATTCACCATTGGAGTCTTTATACAGTACCAACATCTCTTGAGATAACAGACGCTGAGCAATGAAGACCATGCCATCCCGAAGGAGTCGTTCGCTTGTCCCAGGCAAGATACCTGCCTCAAGCCTTACGAAGATGTTTTCCCCTTTAACGTCTCTCGCCTCGGGGTACAATTGCAGCTCGTCTGTATAACGCTCGTGTTACGTTGGCTGCATGTCAAAGGTTTGGGAACAGGGGCGGGCTCTTAAGAGTCAGACTTCCTCTGGAGCGTACGAGCCACATTCTCTCTGATCGTCAGCAAGAGCAGACCGAGCAGAGCTTGCAGCTGGACGGAGTTGCGAGTCCCCGGTTTCATGTCTGTAGACACAGTAGCCATAGAAAGGAAGAAGGCAACTTTTCCACTCTACCAAGTGCGCACGACAGAGGCTTCTGACGTTGTGCCGGGTAAGTGTCAACGAGTCAGTTTAACAGGTCATTTGTCTACGAATTTTTTAATTAAAAACTATACATGTTTTTTTTTGTTCGCTTTTACTGCTACTGGGTTACCATTTTCCTGATTGCAAGTAATCGTAATCCGAAACGGAGCTCTTTGCGCATTGGCCAGAAGTAGAAACGTCAACTTTTTTTCGGGAAGATAAAATGTTAGTACCTTTAGAACACTTCGAATGGAAAAGAAAATGACGACAGAATGAAAAACAGTCGATGACAAACGCCAGAATGATAAAGAACGACAACACTAAAAACTTGAAACGTTTTTTGACTCGAATCATTTTGGCATGAGCTTTGTGGGCTGAGTGTTGATCTTAGAGTTGTTTTATTTTGTCAAACTGCCGAAATAAAATACATCATTACAAAAATGTCATAGCATCTGCAGTGCTCCTCTTTGTAGAAGCACGACTTGCTGTTGAATTAGGAGGAAAACCAATTTAATGGTCCATTCATTAGACTGGGGCGCAACGCTATCGGCTCACATATCAAACCATTCATTTTCATACGGATGATGATGATTATAATTACAAAGGTGTTAGGCGCTTTGAGCTGGTTTTAGCAGTTAACAACTCTCGGTGGTGGAAGAATAGTGTTTAATATAGTAGTACATAATAGTATATAATTGTTTTTCTGTGACAGGAAAGAAAATACTTCACTTCTTGTCCTGTTAGCATCTATCTATTCGACGGCCTGTATTTATTTTTAAAACAATAGTTTAAGCCTCCAATATAAAACGATGAAAGGTGGATGGAGAGCAGGCAGGGCCTCTTCCGTCAAGGGGACCTTGCGTGGACAACGGAATGAAATGACCCAAGAGCTACAGACCCAGGGTGCGCACGGCAGGTCTGCTTGACTCGCTTCTGCGTTCCGCAGGGTGGCGCTGTGCGGCTGTTGCGCCGTCACGGTGATAAAGTCGCTGATACGGTTTTGCTCTTCTCTGTTTTACGTGCCAAGCGGGACCTTCGTGGACGCATTTCGTGTAAAATGCTTTTTGCTATTGTAGACTGTCACGAATGAAGTTTTTACTAAGGATTGCTTTGTTTTAGTAATAAGTTTGAATTTAAAATTCGGAGAAGGCACTGTTCTTTATAGTAGGGGTACTGTCCCAGATATGCCGACTAAATACCCGCTGGATTTGTGCATAAAATCCCTAATTAATTCAATGGGTTAAGCACTTTTTTTCTCCTCTCCGCTACCTGACCTGTTGTGTAAGGGCGCAACCGACCCGTACTGGGCGCACTGAGTCCCACCTTTGGGATATAAATAGCTAAATATTAATAAGTACTATTATTTGAGAGCCTAGAGATGGACACTGTAGTTTTGCTACAGCTTGGTGCGTTGATTGATTTGTTTTTTGAAACTTCACTGATCATCTCTTGTAAAAGCTAATGATGAAATAAAGAATAGTTATTAATTAAAGCCTTATTGCAAGATGTGTTTCGAGTTTATGTTTGATGAGATTAAGAATGGTTGAAAATTTAGAGATATTATTTGATTGCACTAAGAAGTCCATAAAAATGTTATTTTATAAAATAATCTCCAACAGTGAATAAAATCTCAATACCTGCAGTTTGCATTAAACCAAGAGATTTTACTTTAAAGCATGTCAAAAAGGAGAGTAATTTAGTTTCAATTGCACTTCTTACAAACATGTAAAATGTGTCTGAATGTTGTTGGTCTTCTGTGATGTGTAGAAAGAAATATTGCTTTTTCTGGGCTGAATTTTGTTTTATTTTTTCCTTTACTGCTAATTAGACTCCAGGGCTGAAAAGCAGACAGAGTTTGAACTGACTGAGGGGCCAGTGCAGGAAAAAGAGGTTATATCTGTCATGATTAAGCCATTCTCCAACTGGTGGGGATGGAATTTGCGCCTTCCTCTTTTAAACCCTGAAGAATAGCCTTTTTTTCTTTGGAAGTGGTACATCCTGCACAGCATAACAGCAGCTACACTTTAACCTCTGTGACCTAAGTAATCACAAACATCTTCCTTTTTTAAACAAGGAAACAGGTAGAAAGAAAGAAACGGTATTGTGCACCTTAGACCAAGTAAAGAGCAGAGGACTGTCAGATACAGATAACGTTTAGTGTAATGAACATGAAACCCACTTAGATCTCACCAACTGTACATATGGAGCACAACAATTTCAGAATGACTTCAGGGTGTAACATTGCCTGCCTGCTGATTTCTGTTCCAGAAAATGGAAAGTTTGAGTCTGATGTCTAATGTGCAAGCACTGGAAGTTTAGTCTCATTTGGTACAGAGTTAATGCTGATGGTGATCACATAACAATTTGAGTTTCACCAGATGTGTAAAAGTATGTATTAACCTACAGTTGTTGATCGGATTCATCCATTGTACTTGTCCGCAAAGCTAGAAGATCATAAGTCCAGTGGCTATATTGTACACTTCTCAATAATTATGGCTACAGTCCCTTAATGAAATGCTTCTCTGTTAAGATGGGTGCAAGTGACTCTGTGTTTCTGCATTCATGTGAATTTCATCGTGGTGTGTCAGATTTTCTTGTGCTGTACTATAGGAAAGCAATTTTTGAGTACCTTTTTGATAATGGAATGCATACATTTGAAACCCAAAATAGAAGTATTTTTAGTTTTTTTTTCAGCCCACTACAATAGCTCACATGATTCCATCAAGTCCTGACCACAATCACATATATGAATGCTCTGTAGCTTGGTGAAGAATAGTATCGTACAATGACTGGATGGCAGCCAGAGTTCTGGACATAAGAGATTCTTTCCAATTGGCACGCTGTTTAAGAGCTCAGCAGGTGGCTTGGAATTATATTTGGATAACTTGGATAACAAGGATTTGTTTTGACTTTTTTCCCCTGGACAAACAATGTACCTGTCTGAGCTCCTTCCCTTTATTAATGCAAGGCTATTTAATGCAGCAACTTAGTCACACTGCTGGAGAAGACAAACTCATAAATAAATGACATTTTGTGTCCAGATGCAGACTTTAGAAATCAAATTCATTTTAGAGTTTATTATTCCCTGGGGAAAATTTGTTTATATAGCAGGGGTCCAACACAGCAATACAACAAAAACAAACATCAACAAAGAGTTCATGATGGCAGAGTTGCTTGAACTCAAGGACAGTGAAGGAGGCTTTTGGGCTACAGGAAAATGTGCTGATCACAAGGCAAGCAATAAGTTGCCTAAAGTCATACGGCTACCTCTCTAAAGAAATCTTGTGTTGTAAGTTATACATGCCATTCTAATTGCATGTCTTCTCGGTGTCTGGTAATGGGATCTGCTATGCACAGTCCTTGAAGAGTGAGCTGCAAAGCAGGAAGAACTTGTATTGCATATTATCTTTGTTCTCTGACATCATCATCTTCACTCAAGTTTTTGCTTTTTCTTTTGAACTCAGCTGTCAGATGTTCAGGCTTATTTGCACTTCTTGAAAATTATAATTAGAGTGGCAAGGTAGCACAGTGGTTAGCATTGCACTGGGGCCCTGGTTTAAATTACTGGGGTGCTGCCTGAGTGGAATTGGTATTCTCTACCTGTGTTGGCGCAAGTTTCCTCTGGATGTTCCAGCTTCATCCCACAGTCCAAAGACATACTGGTAGGTTAATTGGCTTCTGGGAATGTTGGACCTGGCGCGTGTGCGTGTCTGTGTGTGTGAACTGGTGTCCTGTCCAGTCCATTTCTGGGATGGTAGGGTTTCAGTCTGGGGTCCTGAAATTCCAGCCCTTTTGATCTCTCTGTTCTTAGTGGAGAGTTCAGGCAAACGTCTTAATTAGCTTTTTGCTTGGAATCTGTGTTAATTTAAGGCACCCTTTATATTTGTTTCCTGAGGCCGCTAGCTTACTCTAAAGAATCCTTGTTCGTGATCTGTAGGTATTCAGAAGAAAGTGTGAAACGATAATGTCACATCTCCTGCACTGTTGCAGGGAAAGGCTATAAAAATGAATCTGGCACCAAGAGGGCAGTGTGAGTAGGTTGATTCACAGAGAAAAGGATACAGCCTTTTCATCTTCCTTTGGCTATGCTTTGGGGGTAATGGCTGCATCAAAAAACTTTTCTTGCCTGTTACACATTAATGTTGACAGGCTGCCCAGTGTTTATTTACAGCCAACTTGTGGCTGCCTACTAACTGCACAAAGCAGGACTTAAGATAAGATAAGTTCTCTTTATTGGCTATATACTGTTTCTTGTATTAGGAATTTGTCTTTTCGCATACCCCAACTTGCTCTCCATGAGACACACAGAAACACAGACAGGGAGAGAAGCTTGGGGTCGGAGCGCAGGGTCAGCCATTTACACGGCGCCCCTGGAGCAGCTGGGGTTAAGGGCCTTGCTCAGGGGCCCAACGGGGTAGGACTCCTCTGCCGGCTGCAGGATACGAACCAGCAACCTTCTAGACAGATTCTTAGCCACAGAGCCACCCCACCGTCAACTTGCTGTTGGCATGAAGAAGATTTGGCCCAGCATCATGTCGGTGCAAAGGGCATCTCTTTTGCTCTCATTGAAATAAGTTCTTACATTTTTATAGTGATAGGCCACTGTAGTGGTGTAGTAGTTGGAACAACTGCCTCGTAGCGTAAAATTCAATTCTGTACCCCGGGTGCTATATAGAAAAGTTTGTATGTTTCCTCCCACAATCCAAAAACATTCCGGTAGGTTAATTGGCTTCTGGGAAAACTGGCCTTGGTGTGGGTTTTTTGTGTGTTTGTGTCCATCTGCACTGTTATTGACTGATGTCCCATCCAGGGTGTATCCTGCTTTGCACCCATTGCTTGCGGGGATAGGCAGCAGCAATATCCTAAGTTGGTTGAAGCGTTTAGAAAATGGATGGATTTTTATAGTATAAAGAAGGCCAGCTATAGAACATGCCCTATAACATGATCTGGGAAGGGGTGTAACTCCTATTCAACCTCCACAGGACCTCTCCTGTAGCTTCATTTCAGAAAGAGGAATTCAAGAAAGGGGGTACAATTTGTGATCTGTGAAGTCCACACCATAGTGTAGGTGACATCTCAGGGTTTCCAGATCTTACACTGTGCCACAGAAGATGGAGTGCGACACTCCAGCTCATAATTTGCTCCATATGCTGGCTGTTCATGTTCCTCCCCTAAATTCCTCCTCCACCTTTTTTCTTGTGCGGCTCCTCAGTGGTTGTGATGACATGAAACAGCAACAGCTGTTTCTCATGATGTGGTCTGTCTGGCCTGGCATCAGCTTACCTCACCTCCTTCCATGAGTCCATGCAAAAAAGGGTGATGGTTGATTCAGTGGTGACTTCAGAATTTCTGTCAGGCCTAGCACTGCAAGAAACATGGATGGCCTTCAAGTGCTGTAATCAAAGCCAGAGTAGTTGATCCTGAGCTGAACTTGTTTTAAACTGCAATACCATGATGTAACCCACTCCCATGACTAATGTTCTAATGTTTGCCTAAGGAAATAGGTGCTTCCTTTGTCTGCATGTTTGAGGTACCATACTTACATTGTATTTAATTTGAGCAAATCTTTGTGGCTCTGTTATTGCCATCATTGTAGTTCTTGGTTCGTGGGTTCACAGTTTACATTACAATATATCACCATCATACATGGATAAAGTGATGGAGGTATACCCAAACAATGTGACCCAGTATCGGACATATATATATATATGACACAGGCTATCACGTGTGGACATGTTTGTGGATTTTTAGCCTATTAAGGGAATACATTTCATATTCTAACTTGTTGCATGTTTAGCTTTGAATTGGCCCCAGTGAGAAACGGGGATCTAACAAGACCCTGACTATGATTCCTCATAGTTCTTTTCCAGCTACTGTCCTGTATACTACAGTTTTAAAGCTTTTCTACTTTATTACTAAAATGGCTTCACATTAAGGGCAAGGTTATTGTGTACCTCTTTGTGTTCAATGGAAGATTGAACAATGAACAAGCTTCTTTAATATTTTTAACAAGCTGAGCTCAGATATGTGCTCACAGGCTCCTCCAGCGCTGTTCTTTTTGCAGTTGAGAGCTGTCAGAAGATGATCTGCTTGATCCTCTACAGGTGTTCCATTTGGATTGAGAGTGATTTAGCTCATGTGGAAACTGGACACTGGGATCATATATTTGAATTTCCGGGTTCTTTGCTGTTATTTTGTTTGTTTCACTGAGCTTCACAAGGGTCTAGAGTGCTGAATCTGGGAAAAGGTTGAGAGCATGAAACTTTGAATGAACTCTGCCGAAATCCAATCCACTCCTTCCACTCCAAAGGGCAAGAGAAACAGATGATAAATGTCTTGTAACTTTCTGCTGGTTGTAATTTCAGCTTTGTTTGATGGTATTATTAGATCAGAGACAGCATTGTTACCCTGAAAAGGGTAACAACAGATACATTTCCCCTTTTCCTGTTCTGAGCTTGGGGATTTTTGTAATATTAACCTGATTTGCAGTCCTGGTGCTTCTTTGAGTCCAATTAAAAGCATACATGTACACTCTTACATCATGCATACATCAACACGGTTTGTAAGAGTCAATGGCCCATGTGTTGAAGCATTGCTATTCAAAGGTATGGGGCTGTTCTGTTTGTTCCACCCTGGCTAGCTATTTTTATGTGTCTGAGGTGTTAGTAACGCCTACGTCATACAGGCATGTGTGTGTAGGTTTATATAATGTGTATGTCAAATGAAGTTTTCTTTGTTCTGTAAATTATATGTTGCTGTTCATCAGTTTCTATCCCAGTTGTGTTTACTGCTGGCCAGTGACCTAACAACTCATGACACTTTTATTCATCCCAAAATAGAAACGGTTCATGAAAGCTATATTGATCTAAGCAGCATATCACAAATGGTTAAATACAAGGTGGAAAAGGTTGAGGGATTAAACACATTTATTCACATGATTAAATGCATGGCTATAGCAGTTTCAACTGTATGGTAACATGAGATGCATTATACCTCACCAGTTGCTAAAGAGGCTTTGATAAAACGTAGTTGAAATTAAGTAATCGTGATTGGACATATATTTACTTCCCTTCCTGTAAACAGCTGAGTGAGTGAAATACTCATTGATTACAAAATCATTTCCCTTTCGTTTTTCCCATTTTAATCCCAAATAGATTTTACTTCATCCTAGGCAATTATTTTGCTATTGTAGTACAGAAATAACTTATTTTAGCATCCATTGCCCCATTGCCACTGTTTTCCACAGATTTTATATCTCTCCATTCCTGCTTCTCTTCAAAATTGTAAACTTTGATTTGGACTCAAAGCATGCCAAATTATGATCACATTTCCCTTGACCTTTGCTTACCTGACACAATATGTAAGCATTTGGTGGTGCTAACCGGATAAGAAAGGTGTCTTTGAGCATGTCTGCCATTTCAGTTTCTGCTGCTGGCTTTGCAGTACGTCCTATCCAGGCTTGTGGTGAAAGATGAAGTGTCCCATTAAAACCTAATTCTTATTTTGCATAACAACTAATTTTATTATACAGAGCTGAATTCTTAAACATATTCTTTTGGTGCTTTATAATGTGCTTCTAACTCCATACCTTTGGAATTTTGTTAGTCTGACCCACATAGACCCTTGAAACAATCCATATTGATTCCCCTAGCCTGAATACTTTTCATACACAGTGCTCAACCTCGCTGTCTTCTTTCTTTCCTGTCTGTCCAGAACAGAGTGTCTCCACTCATGGTACATTTTCAGTTAACCATGTTTCTATGATTCTAATAACGTCATACTTCCCTGCTAGTTTTGCAGTGTCTGTCTCATCCAATGTTTCTAGTACAGCGAACCTTTATGATTTAGCTCTTAATTACTCGGTCCTTTGTTTTGTTTCCCCCTGTAGATCCCTCTTGGCCGTTGTTCCCCCATGTACCTTCCTTCTCAATTTTTTTAGTTTCGCCACCCTACCCACCCATCCACTATCTAACCACTCCTACCAAAACCAGACACAAGACAGGGTAAACCCTGGATGAGTCCATCTCGGGGCACACACGGACACAGACATGCTCACACTCACACCAGGAGCAATTTTCCCTAAAGACAGTTAACCCACCAGCATGTCCTTGGACAGTGGGAGGAAACCGGAGAACCTGGAGGAATCGCATGCAGATAGCATACCCGAGTCTGGAATTAAACCCGGGCCCCCAGAAATGCTGACCGCTGTGCCTCCTCTCCCATTCTAATATGTGAAACAAAGATTGCTTGTCTTTCAGTCATCACACACCAAAAACACATGCAAACTAGTTTAAATGTGGAACTTTGGAAATTAATTGGTCGAGCCTGTCAGTTCTTATTCCCTGTGTAGAAAGCCCCCGACCCTATGCATCATGGTATCATAAGGGCAGGATAGGATTTGTTTAGGTCCCTGTATCCAGTGTCAGAGAGTTGTGTGTTCAAGTCTAAGAGTGTGCACACAGCTGTTCATCCTTGAGCAATCCATTTTGCTCTCCTTGCACGAGTCAGCCCAGCTGTAGAACTGTGAATCAGCATTGCTGGAGGGTTCACCTTTGTTGGACTATCATCCCATCCATGGAACTATGTAACTTAATTTAAGCCATGGCCTCGGGAGCAGTATAGGATAGTTTTTAATGAAATCCATTTGTATATTACAAATAAATACCCTGTAATGGTAAGAGAAACAAAATATAAACTTGAAACCAAAGATATGTGCTGTTTTAAGTTCTTTGGCTTCATCAGTGTTCTCTTAATAAAACTCCATTGTAATGGAAGCCCTCAGGACAAAATGTATTTCAAACAGTAACCTTACAAGATGTGATCTTTTAATTTTGGAAGATTTTTTCCAGAGAGGAGTGGTGGTTTCCAGTGACTTTACTGCTCGGGGGGCTAGCGCTAGCTAAATCACTCTCCGTTTTGTCTGACTGAGCACTTTATCTTCCAATATTTATCCAGCGCCTGACTGCTACAGTTGAAGGGCAAGTCGTTACTGTTTTCCTAGTTTTGAGCCAAGAATAACAGCCAGTTCCACAACAGCACCGTTAAATCTGCTCATCTGCAAGAGTGAGACTTGGATGTGATTATAAATCCATCAAACGGTTGTGCAAGTTCGTTCATTAGCGGGCTTTGTCATGCCACAGTGCACTGATTTCTGGGAATGTGTGTGTGGAGGGGGTGGCAGGTTACTGTTGTTGCCAGCTCACAGTCTTATCTGAGTGGAACTCTAAAGATTCCTGACTGATCCTTCAGTCTCAAAATAGCTTCCAATTAAATGTTATAGATTCACTTAGCTACATTCTGTTATAGCTAATCTGTTCTCTCTAATTAAGCTGCATAAATGAAGAAGCAGTATGGCATGATGTGAGTATGGTCACAAGTATTGACAGTATTGACCTCTATCTAAAATAGAGCTCATTAAATAGAGCTTTATATAAACTTGACTGTTCAAGCAATGTGTTACTAACTTCTTTCTGTTGAAACGTCAAATTAACTGGGAAAATATATTCACTATTTGATGCAAATTTATAGTCAAATAAAGCAGTTGTTTCATTGAAAATAACTGAAAAGCTGCCACCTTTTGTCATTTTTTAGAGAGGCCTTTCCTCTTTGTTCTGTTAGCCTTGAATGAACCTGAGGTTTGGACCTTGCTATGCATTCACAGCGTTCCACATGTTGATTGCATGTGCAGATTCTTGCCATTGAGTGCATTTTTGTACAGAGAGAAAAACATCAAGACCCGCTCTGTGCTGATGAAAACCTGGCGAGAGTAAGCTAATTGTCAAACTTTTAAATTTAGGTCTGGAATTAAAAAAAAAAAACATATATCTATATATTCTTCAGAGAATGTCTGCTGTCAAGTGGTTTCATTCCAGAAAGATGAAGGGGAGGTGGAAATACAGTTTTATTTAGCATAGCAAAGATGGGAGCAAAGAAAAAATAAACTTGTTAACTGATCACCTGTTACAAAAAAAAAGCATTCATCTTTAAGTGCACTGCTTCCCCGCTGTTCTTTATTTCTAGCAGCGGTAAGAAATACCTAAAATAGTAGCGAGTTTTCGGTGGGATCAGTAAGCTGCTGGTGAAGAGAAAAAGATGGCTGCTATTGGTGGAGATGGAGCATGGGTCTCGGTGTGAAGAACGGATCTTGCAAGTAATTAGAGAAAAATGAAGCTCATGCTCGTTAACTTGGACTGAGGGGCTTTGGAAACCAATTGGCCACTCAGATGCAAGCAGCCATTCTTTTTAACCTAAACACACTGTATCAATTGGACATTACATGGTGGAAGTAGTGAGCAATTAAGCATGCCTTTCTTTTCATTGGGCTCGTTAAAAATGCTGAAACATGGCAATTAAAGAGTGTTATGTAAAAGATGTCATCAAATTGTTTTAGTACCTACAGTAATTAACTTCTCTGGAAAGCTGCTTAAATATAAACAAAATACTTCAAAATGTTCTGAAATATTCAGTTATATTTCTTAACTGATATTGTGAATTTACTAAACAAAGTGTTCTGCTTTTTTTGTGCTGTAATGTGCAAAAATGAATCTTATTGTCTCGAGATCATTTTTACAGTACCATATTTGTATTGTTAACATCATGCACCTGATAATCTTCGTAATATTTTGACGAGAGAAACAATGGAACTTAGCAGTATAGAGACTGGAATTTTAAAAACCCAGCTATGTCATCTTTCACCAATTTAAAAGCCATAAAAGATAGAACTGGAAGGTGAAAATATGTTTTAGAATGTTGTGTTCAGATTGAAGTAAATCTTGCGACACTCAAATTTGAAAATGCAAATGAACGGTACTTCAGAACAATAAAACTGGCCGCAGTGGACCGTGTGGAGTGGTAAAACAATTCTTGAAGAAGCAGCTGGACAGAAACTTCAAGACAAATCAGGTCTTGAAAGATTACAGAATATGTGTGTTGCATTCATGTGGAAAACAAAATGAAGATGCAGTACAGGGGCCTTTTTACATTGTGTAGCTGTAAACCAGACTTATTATCTATAAAGTGAAGCCAAGTTTGACAGTGATCACTAAAGACCTCAATCGACATTTGCTTTTCCCTGCTGCTCATTCCTTAAATGGGAAAACTGATCTGTTCCCTGCCTATAAAAGGCTGGTGGTCACCGTTTGAAGATGTTGCAGATTTACGGCCGAGATGCTTCACATAGTGGGAGAATCCAGGAATCTTGGGGAGAAAGCGTGGTGGCTGGGGCTGCGCTGACAACAGCTTTCCAAACATTATTTTCCATAACCGAAGAAGCTATAATGCAAGCAAAGGCTCCCGATTCCCAGCAAAGTAGATCAGGTGGAGACGGGCAGCAGTGGCTTGAACGAGGCGGATGATCTTGAGAAAAACAAAGTACTTTCTGAAATTGGAAAGAAGATGGAATGAAAGTGGTACACATCTGCAGAGCTTCCACATTTCTGTGCCCTTAAATTTCCTGTGAAACCCTCTTGGCACGTCACTGTTGCGCTGACCTGAGCTGCTCCCGAGTCATTTTCCTTTAGACGGCCGCTTTTCTCCCGTTAAACCACCTGATTCCTAGTTAAGAGGTTTTTTTTTTCCAGTATATTGTTCGTTTGGCACTTGCTGCCATTTCACCAGTGACTAAAATCCTGAAGGTGCGGGGGGGGGCTTGGGGGGTTGGAGGGATTAGTCGAGTCATTCCTATCTGTCACTCTGTTTGTCTAACTTCTCCAGCCATTTATCAGCTCGTCAGTTCGCAGGCCGTTTTCGAGTTCCTGGAAAGAGGTTGCTGTGCTTGCAGCTTTCTTTGACGGAAATAATAACTGGCTCCTGCTCTCACGGGAAGAGAATAAAACCACATTGTCTCCCAGCTGCCATGCTTTCCCACCCCTGCGGATACTGTCTCCGATTAGGCAGCCGCCAAAATCACGTGGTTCCCGAGAAGTCTAACATGACAAACGGAGAGCGACGGCAGATGTGCTACAGTTTGTAATTGCACAGGAAATATTGGCAACTCGGGCGGCGTGGTGTCCCAGTGGTTAGCGCTGCTGTCTCACTGCACCACGGCCCTGGGTTCAGTTCCTGGGGTGCTATCTGCATGGATTGTGAATGTTCTCCCGAAGTTGGTGTGGTTTTCCCTCGGATGTGCCAGTTTCCTCCCGTAGTCTAAAGACATGCTGGCAGGTTAATTGGCTTCTGGCGAAATTGGCCCTCGTGTGAGTGTGTGTGTGTGTTTGTGTTTATGTGCCCTGCAATTGACTGGCATCCTTTCCAGGAAGTCCCTGCTTTGCTACTGTTACTTGCTGGGAAAGGTTCCAGCTCCCCTGCAACCCTGAATTGGATGAAGCAGTCATAAAAAGGATTGATGGATATTTGCAGCTCTTCATATGCTACTGTTTCTTACAGATAGGAGATGTGAGGAACAGAGAATTCTAGTTTTCATCACTGCTTGAGCTTTCTGGTAACTGGTAGTTTTCAATGAAAACTAAAATTTAATTTAAAAAATAGTGATTCATAATTGAGGTACTCTTTCAAGCCAAGATATAAATGTTTCTGTTTTGCATTTAACCATGAATTTAATGAGACCTCAGAAAGATCAAAAGTCAGAAGACCTCACAACCGCACACATGCCTTCTACATTGACAAAGGCATATTCAGGTTAGAGACCTGCTTGGCATTTGAGTTTGAAACTACAACTCGGTTTGTAATGATTAAAAAAGAGAATATATGCAGAATGTGTTTGTACAGTGTGGATGCTATTAGAATGCTGTGAATAATTCAGTCTCATGAAAATAGCCATGGGAATCAAAGTAATGTATACAAATGGATACTAGAACTGGATTAATGACCAGGAATCTTATTCTTCTGTGTATCTGAGGGGAACAGCACCTAATTGGGTAGATGTAAGCAGTGGTGTGCCCCAGGGATCTGTTTTGGGCCAATAGATCTTCGTGATCTATATCAAATAAGAGTTTAGAGTTCATAAACTAGTTAAATAAACTGATGATATGAAAATATGGTGTTTGTCAAAAATAAATGCTGGCAAGGGAATTAAAAAAAGATATAGGCAATCATGATGTGTGCAGCCATGTGGCAAGTGAAATTTTACATTGATGAATGCAAAGTTAACTAAATTGGAAGTTGGTTGTAACCATATACTATGCATACAGTGATGTGAAAGAGAAAGTACACCCTCTTAAGATTTTATATATTAATATATATTGTCGTTTAACTACTCCTATCTCCTTCCACAAGGATGATGTGTAGTGGGTTATTTGGATTCTTTAATGTCCTTGTTAAGACAATAAGGAAAAGCAATAAAAAAGTAAGCAGAATGAAATCTTCATCCTCATTCTCATTTAGAATAATGGGAGACAATTCTTCATACAAAAGAATAATGAAAGTGGGCTTCTCAGCTACTAAACTACCAGTTGAATGAGATGAGCTGAATGACTCGCTCTCATCTGCAAACATTGTTTCTGTCATAAGAACAGAACAGCAGACAAATGAGTCTGTAGTGTTGGCACAACCTTCTTACTAGAATCTATACATTTATGCAGGAAGTTATTTCTACAAAGCAGACCTTTACACAGGGAGAAAACAGAATCAAACCATTGTTCTTGCAAAACATCACCATTTCGGGAAGTAGTTTCATCTGCACAAACTAGCAGCCTTTTGTTTGATATATATAACAACCTCTGTTTATCCAATACAAAGAAATCCATTTTAAAACAGGAACAAAAATAATATGGTTCAAATTCTTTCTAGTTCATTTTATGGCAGTTATTTGGAATTTCTTTTAAAATGCCTTTAAAACTGAGAAAATATACAGGGCTTAATTATTTGAAGGTCAGCACATACACAACTATTGCATTTGGCACGGCAAATTACTTACAGATTTCTAAAGCAAAACCAGTTTCCCATTTTGTTGTGAAATGTTACATTTAGAAGCTCACTATGAGAAGGGAAAAACTTAGTAAGTGATTTATGTTTTATTATTTTTTAATGTTTTGGTGAATATGAGTCAATGCTGATGACACAGGTTGTAACACAACAGAAATACAAAAGATCTTTGATGGGTTGGTTTGGTACTAGAAAATACTTAAGACCGAACACAGCAGGTTCTGATGAATTTAACAACATCGAAGCCGTATTAAATAGCCCGTTAAAGCTACTGCTTTGGCCTCTAGCAGAGAGACGGTGGTGGCCTGGAATTTCTGTTTCGTGATGAAAACAAAAAAAGAAAACTATAGCAGCTTCTGTCTGCGCTGTAAAAACAGTATTGTGCGGTGACTTGGCATATCATTGCCAGTGGAAAATGTCTATTAATCATCTTTGGGAAAAGTGCTAACAACAAGTGTGGCCATTTTGTGTATGCTACAAGTCCACTCTTCATCACATTTCTAAAATTAAAACAAGTGTAGAGATGTTGTGCGTCTGGAAGAATCATGTGAAGCTCCTGAGACATCACATGATGCTAAGACCCTAAACCCTTAAATGCTAGGAACCTGGCAGTGTGGACTAATTCACACCTCATCCATTTTTGGGGGGTGGATAATTTTCTTGATAAAAATGCCAAACACGTTATGCTTTTGAAATGCTTTCACAACATTAGATGAGGAGATTTCAGCTCAGTTAATGATGCCTTCCTGAACTTCTGGTGTTTAAAGTTATGTTTCTTTATAAACATCCAGAGTTGATCTTTTATCCCTAATCAATTGATCTAGATCTTGGGCTGATCTGAAACGGTGTTGATCCATTCCCTGCTACATGAGCTGATCTAATCTGATTTATTTACACAAACTTGTTTTATACCCTTTCCATTTAGCTTTACAGTAAGTAAACGGTACTTCTAAAAGAAGGACAACACTTCATACTTCAAACGCCAAATCCTAAAAGAAGTTGGCAAACCATTGAACAGCCTCAGTGACACAAGGGGTATTACTTCACTTCTTAAGAATCCCTTCTTTAAACAGTAAGTGGAAACATTTTAATGATCTTTTATGGTTTTGGAGACCTGTGTGAAGTCTTCTCTCTCTTGCACACCAGCTCTGAACAAACCTGGGGAATTTCACTGCCAGCACAAGTCACATGGATCCTCAGACTGGGTTAAAAACCCAACAGCCAAGCCTTTATTATAATGTTTTGAGCTGGTATTAAAGAGCCATGAGAGGTTTTTCAAGGAGTTGACTCCTGCAATGTCATTTTCCAATTTGGAAAATAAAATAGACTTCCCACCGATTGTAGATTTCATACATTGTCAGGGCTTCTTGTCAGGGACTTTACCTCAGAGTGCTGAAAAAGACCCATTTCACAACCATGTCCTTGAGGTCCTTCAGAGGTAGATGGGATATGATTAACTGGAATATTCCTCTGCGAATGATAGTAATATTGATAGTAGTCATTTTATTTTGAAGGGAAACTATTCTAGGTATATAAAAAAGGTATTTTTTTTTAATTAGAGCATGAAGAAACAATGTTGTCAAAGGACAACGTATAATATTACAGAGTAGTGCAACCCAACAATGTTTATATTTAAAAAGAAATCCTGTTAGAGCAGATCTTTATGTTGCACTGTAGAACACATTTCCTATTAAAAACAGCTCTTGAGGTATGGCACTAATGTCTCATAAGAGGTTAAACAGTTTGTCTGCCTGTTCGGGGTCAGTACCCACAACACCTGTTGGAAAGGAGCTTTGAGAATGATTCACAGCTTCCTGTCACTGGAGCCAGATAGATAAAGACTTGTTTGAATGGAAAACTGCATAATTCAGTCTGCTATCTACTGTTACCTAGGCACTCCTGATAAATTCTGAATGTCTTGCTGTGTTAGTATCACCTGTTTCAAATTAAGTGGTGTAATGTTAAAATTACACGTTTAAGTAATCTCTAATGGTGTTGCTGGGCCAAGAGACTGTACTATTTGTTTAAAATGCTTACTTTATTTTCTGAAACCTGCATTTTAATTCATTTGGATCAAATTTATATCTTCTACCAAATACTGCTTGTGATCTATTTCATCTGAATATAATTAATGTTGACCAATGTCCAAAAAGGTTTCATAGCAATAAAGAGTGTAAATGTAAATTATACAGGGTGTGTGTATTCTCCATTTTGTGATGCACTAATACAATCTTGTACCACTGAGGGGACATGGAGAACTCATTTCTGTCTACAGTAATGTTACATAGTCAGCTCTCTGTGACTCGGATTCTAGTTTTTCTTTTGAGTACAGAGTGTTTCTGAGTCAGGGTTTGTCTCTCGGGTAATGGGCCTGTCTTTAGTGGCTGGTGTGCTGTTCAGCGTCTCTGTGAATTGAAGACCGAAGAGCACAGCCTGACACTTGATTTATTGGTGTCTTTGAAGTTTTGTATTCTGACTTCATGCCTGACATTTGCTTCCTGGTGCAATGAATTGTTTTAAAAAGGTGCCCCCAGTCAGCTGATTCCAGGAGTGGTTTTTCCTGTAAACTTAATGAGCTGCTTTCGGTTATGTTGAATGAGTACAGCTTTGTGGGCTTGCAACCTTTTATATATGTTTGTATATATAAAGTCTGCTCTTTGTGCTTTTCTGTTTGAATTTTATGTTCCTCTTGTTGCTTTTGTTTGTGTTTGATTTTGCATGTGTAGGCAGCCTGACCACAGTTATTCAAGAAAGCAAACAATGACAGGCTTTCCTGGTAGCCTAGTGGAGGGTTTCAAATCAAACCCGTTAACTCGTTTATCAGTCTGGGAGACTGACAGGAACTGAAGAACTCCCTGCAGAGAGGAACAAGGTTGAAAAAAGGGAATTGCTGGTGAATTGGATCAGAGGTCTTCAGCCCTTCTTCTGGTTTTATAGGTAACCATCAGTTAACCTTCAGTTTCTAAAGACAATTTCAATATGAGCAATGAAGATTGAGCTTTGTTAAATTATGAACTTTAGGGATCATATAGAAGGTCTGAATTTTCTTCAGCTGCGATCTGTAATTGCATCACATGAACACAAAAGAATTGTTAGAACTCGTCTATTTCTTGTAACTGAGCAAATTACTTGCATAACTGGTCGATAGCTTTCAAGTGTTTGCAGGCTAAGGTGATTAAAGCTGATCTATAAAACTTACTGGATTGGGGCTTTCTAGGCTAAAGACAGTGGGACAGTTGTGGGACTAACAAGCTATGCACACATGTTATTGAAGCCAATATCCTGGCTTCTTTCAAGAAATGTCTGGACGAGATCCTTGGATCCATTAGCTACTACCTACCAAAATGATTAGATGGGCCGAACTATCAAACCTGCTGTGACTTGGGTGATCCTATACATGGAAGTCAAGAAGTAATTAAATATGTTTAGGTCTTGTGAAACTTCACATTTTTGCCATTATTCATAAAAATGTTGAAGCAGTTTGTCAATAAGGCAAAAGACAGCCCTGAGCCAGATGTTGTATAAACAGAACAGGATGTTTTATTTTATACAGGGAAGAAAACCCCCCAGACATTGTTGTTCTTTAGACCTGCGGTGGAGAAACGCCAGTCTTTGAGTGCTACACAAGATCAAATAGTTTCTAATTATCTGTTGATAATTGTCCTTAAAAAGGTGATTGGACTACTTCTTCAAACTGGTTCTGTTGAGTAAGATCCGGCCCTTGAAGCCTGGAGTCATCCATCTGTGCTCAAGATAGTTAGCTGCTTCCTTATTCAGCCAAACAAAAATATTAATTTCAGTAATAAAGCGCAAATGCCATTGCTGATCTGAAGTACCATGCATCTTGTGCGTGTGCAGTTAACCACTATAGGAGTGACAGATGTGCAGTGATATTATCTCAATATAATGAGCGCAGAACAATGGAGAGGAAGTTGATTAAACTGTTGAGCTGATCAAAGGAAGTTTTAGACCTTTTGTTTTTCTCTTGCTGTCATATTCCTTTCAGCAGAATGGGTCCAAATACAAGAAGCCCTACCTCCCAGCAGGAAGGGGTGTCTTACCATGGTTACCATCTGTTTAAGGATTTATGCATTTTGGAGGCTTTTACAGTTCCTGCTGTTTCTGCCATTATCTCAGCAGAGCTTCTGTTGCTTCAAAGGCCCTCTCTCGTGCACACGTCTTCCTTTTGTACAGGAACAGCCTCAATCCTCTCTGCTTTAAATCCTTGAATTCCCTTTTCTGGATGAAATGCCACTTGGCAGGGCAAAGGAAGCCAGAGATCCCCTTCTTCTCCTGGTGGGGGGAGGGAGACAGTCATGAGGGAAATGAAGTCGAGGTCAATGTCGAGATATCCTGTGTTGTAAGGGACCGGAACATGCGCAGCACGAGTTAATTAGACTGCCCCCTCATCACCGACCCCTGCCTCTAGGCCTAATCCAGCAGGAAATGAGAGCCTGTTCAGTCACTGCCTGCTCGCTGATGAAGTAAAAGAAAGTCGTTACTGTAACTATTTAATTAAAGAGGAAAATCGAGTTCTTGTCAGATAAAGCAGCAAAATCTTTAACACTTGTGATAATGTGACACATTGCACTTTGAAGCTTTTTTCATTTCTGACTCCACACTAGCGTGTGCCACTTATTGAGGATCAGTTGGAGTCCGCGCAGGTTTTACAGGCGTCTAAATGAGTCACACGTGACCTTAATCAGGCCAGCTGTGGCGAAGCCCCAGCTCAGGTGCGTCTAGTTTTCGGTCACGACTCGGCCTGAAGCTGCTCTGGGTTCCGGTTCTGTGTTATTGTTGTCGACTCCACAGGATCTGGGGCCACAGAATGAAAACTGTGGTGCACTGCTGTTTACGGGTTGTCAAGGAAAAGAAATTAAAAGCCACTGGAAACGAGTTGAAACAGTTACTCATTCCAGTCGTTTCCCATTTGGCGGTCTCTCTTTATTTGCCTCTTTACATAATTTAAAAGTGTCCTCTGCCAAGGACAGAAAGAGACAGAGTGGTTTCCCGGTAGAGACGGGGATTGTGCGAGAAAAAGCATCGGCTTATTTTTGAAATTTGGGGAATTTGCAGTGGGTTTCTAAAACAGTTAAGTAATTAATGGTAAACGGATGGGACAGTTCAAGGTTTCTGGAAAGCAAAGTTTGTTTTGGTTTCTTGGATTCCTCCACAAAACACTTTTAAAGTCAACAATAAAATTGTCATCTAATGATGTCATATTAAATCAGTGCTTCCCACGTGTTTCAGATCACAGCTCATTTTTAATGTCTCAAACAGTATGCACAATGATTTCTGAATATTTTACTTCAGTGTTTTCATATAAATTACCTCCAGGTCTAAAAACAGCCAGTGCTAGTTTTGCAAGAAATAAGATTTTGCATTGAAATATAGACCCTAATGCTAATGAGAAATGTTTGACTTCACATTTCCGACTGCACATTCAATATGAGATGTCAAGTTTGCAGTGAATATACCCGTTTCATTTTTGGTTCAGAGTTGGAAAGACCTAATCTCTTCTGATTACAACACACACCTGAGATCTTTTCACAGCGCTCTTGTGGGCCCAAGCTCACAATCTGAGAAGCACTGCAGTGGATTATCACACCTTGTTAACTGCTGCAATATTCATGTCAGCCAAGTGAAAGTACGTCTTATATTCTAATAGTGGTTTGACAATGCATGTTGTGCAGATCAGTAGTTCTGTAGTATTAATCCGAATTACTCTATAAGTGCCTTAACAATAGATGGTCTGCATACTGGAAAGTATTATCGTGGACCTTGACCCATGCCTGCAAACAAATGTGATTGATGCAGAAGGGAGTGCAGCTGTCAGTTAAATTCTGATTTTAAACTTAATTTAAAACTCCTGAACTTTGATAGTGTCAACTTTCTTATCTAAATCTCAACCAAATATCAGTTTTATCTTACTTTAATCATCACAACTATATGGTGAGTTATTATCTATGACCTACCCAAAAGTAAATGACTGTTTGGGTTTACTGTTCTAATTTGTGGAAGATATTTGGGTTTGTAATGAGTTTGGTCCTAAGGGTACTTAATAATGTGTGCAATGGTGTGAGCATTATATATTTGTTAATTTGTTATATTTGCTGTTGAAAAAAGATAAATATGCATTATTTGCAACAGCATTTCTCCTATAGAAATCTGAGAACTGTGTACAGCACAGAGACAGCCAGCAAATTCTGATCATGAATACTTTTCTCTTTATTAAGAGTGACCATTGTGGTTGGGATGAGAAATTTTATCCTTTCTCCCCCCTCAAACGTATTTGTCCGGGCTCATACTATACCCCTTATACCCCAGGCTGTGACTTCAAAGTTTCCCTCACTGTTGTCTGCAAATTTATTGCCTTTCTTCATTTCTTCTGTCTGTATCTTGGTTTCTTTTTGTGGATTTTTAGCAGTCTCCTTTTCTTTACAAAAGGAGAGAGAGAGAGAGATAACCTTGTTCCAACTTGACTGGGAGGTGAAAAGCTCACCTGATTCATTTATCAGTTTGTCTTTTAACAGAAGCTGTGTCATAATTTTATTAAAAACACTATCATTGGCTATCCAGACGAGAGTCAACTAACTTATCAGGCAGGACATTTTCCGTTAAACTGATAGTCAAATGTTGCCATCATGTACAGTTTGGAAAGTACATGCAGTGCAGTTTAAGAGTTCCAGCGGCAGTATGTTCAGGTGCTGCAGACATTGAGTTAACTGGCATGGGTTCAGTGAAGCCCTGCACATTGTACATGTGTACTGGAGGTCTCGGGGATCCTGGGCATTTTTTAATCATGTTTATGACTAGCATATGCTTCTAACCTCAGACCACCTTCTAATGTAGTATCTTAAATTTCTCTTAGCTGATCTTGAATCCTAAACTCTGTCTTTTGAGATTGAAAACAAGGTTTTGATGCATACAGCGAGGCTTGATTGCAGTGGGCTCTAAAGTCTGCTGTCCTAAATTAAGCACTTTTAAACTGAACACAATACAAATCTAACACCTTTTGCCTTAATACTACAAATACCAGCCTGTTTAAAAATAACCCTTAAGTACTTTAATGGGACAGACAAAACAATAGTTGCCCATGACTCAGCGTGTCTGTTGGAAAATGTTGCGTCTGGCTCTTGGGACACCGCCATATCAGCTTAGACTGAACCAAAGTAAAAAATATCAGGAGACCAAAATTTTGCTAGATAATTCTGTCTTTCCACAAAGTCTAATTTTCCTTGATTTTGGGGCATGTATTGTTTCACAGTATATATGATGGTAAGTCATGTTTGAATATTAAGAGGAGCGGATTGAATAAAATGTGCAAAGGCAGCTGACTAAAGATTTTACTGAAATTCAACCCAGAGAACTTTATGGGGGGTTTTATATAGCAAGCTACAATTACATGGCTAGTCTGCAAACTGTAATGTGGAACATGATAGCATTTGCTGTTCATTGCGATGATGTCATCACGCCGCGTATATGTTTAAACAGACATAAACTGTCATTTCTTTTTAATTTAGCTCTCCTTATTGGCAAAATTTCCTGGAAAATTTCCTTTAACCCTTTCTATGTGCAGGGAACACATTTGCATCAATAATGTATTTTCATTATGTTTACATCGATCGTAAATGTTATTCCCTTTTAATTATGCTATATTAGCATTTATAATATATAAAAGTGGCAAGTAGGTTTTTTTTTTTTCTTCTCTTTTCAGTATGGAATAAAACTATTACTTGTTCCTTTGCAGTCTACTCATGCTGACGCAGCTACCCACCTGGACTACATAATATATAAAATATGTATATATGTTGGTTTATTTATTTTGAAACTAAAGCAAAAGAGCATCTTGAAATTTGTGGCTCACAAATAGGAAAGGTGTTGTTTTTTCTGTTACTGTAAGTTATTTTTTTTAAAATAAAATTAGAATATTCTTTAAATCTCAATGACTCCCATTTGTAAACATCAGGAAAGTTAAAGATTGAGGTACAGTGCATGGTCTTTTAGGGAATATCTCTGCATCTCCAAAATATTTGTATACTAAATTATATAGGAGTGTCAGAATTTTCCAGCCTGACAGCCCTACAATACAAACATAATGTAGTAATGAACGACAAAAGGATAATGATCTCAGTATGTGCTATGAGTACAATCCATTGTCAAAAATGCAGTTCAGGTGCCAGATTTTACACTTGCCCTCTTCAGCTGTAAGTTAGAGAAATAAAAGAGATGTGGTTTAGGGCAGTGGTCCTGCACACTTGAAATTTTGCCAGTGCAGGCCACTTTCTACAGTCCCTTTACAAACTTTTTTGGTAGAAATAACGCAGAATAATCTAAAATCTCCTTTTCCCTCAGCCTATCAACACTAATGTTAGTGCAGAAGCAACATACAACACTGCCTCTTAACTTGACCAGAGAGTGATATGAACCCCTGAAACATGTGATTTTGCCAGCTGCTTTGGGCTTCCACACGATGACTTTTGGCCTGCTAGGGGCCCACAGGTGGCCTATTCATGACCCCTGGTTTAAGGTTTCCAAATGGTTTATCCAGTAACCTCCTCGGCAAAATCTAGGCCAAGGGAGGGCAATCTCATTTCTCAAGAGCTGCATTCCTGCCAGTTTAACAAGTCTTTTTCAATTTGAAACTTATTAAAAGCTAACAAATAGGTGATTTGACTTTTTATCCATATAATCAGCTCAATTAAGTACTAATATCAGAGGTGGAATGGGAAGTAGATGCACCTCTAAACCTTAAGAGTGGAATTGTCCATCTCTGATCTGGGCAGGAGCTCCTAGGGTCTCAAGTGGTAGTGGGAAAATGTTATAAAAGGCACTGGGATTCGGAGGGATACCCCACCCTTTATGGTTGGCCATTGAATTAGAGATGAGACATTTAATCCCTTTTCTCTTTTCAATATTTTACTCAAAATGCTAGATACACCCCACGCTTCACCTGTCCCGCTGACACTGACCCTGATGCCGTTTGCAATGAGCAGAGAAGTGTTCATTCTGAGGAGGCTGATGGAGACAGAAAGGACAGAGAATGTTCTTTGATCTGAAGCACTTTGGTCTGGACCGTTTCTGTCTGTATAGCTGTGCCTTCACTCTAGGGGATTAAAGGTTGTATAAACTCTCAAATACGGAAGCATTAGAAATGGGCACAAGTGTGTTTATTATTAATACAACCTCCTTTGATTTCTTTATTCCACTTAACATGTTTCATCGGGATGGTTTGTCTTAATTGTGTATTTGGCAGATAATAGGGATTTGAATTCCCAGTTTGTCCCTTTATGTCCTGACTCACCCATACAAAATGTTCATTTTACTTCAGCTTTTGTGAGTTGTACATTTTTTTTTGTAAGTGGAGAAAGGCAACAGTGTGTCACAAGCAAGCACGTACAAACACGAAAACCCCTTTTCTGACATAATCAAAAAGCTGTCTTGCAACAAAAAATTTCTACTCAGTGTTCATGTTGAGACACATGACACTGGTATAAACAGAATGCTTTTCATGTGGAATAATTTCTAATCCCTTGGGAATACACTGGACTAAATGAGTGATTTTCTCAGAGGTTCTGTCTGCACTGGACTGCTTTTGAAGAAGATGGCCAAGAGCTGCCCTGGAGAAACATTTCCCCCGTTCTCATAATACAAACAGCATAGGGCAAGGTAAATGTTTCGATTTTCATAAGGCTCTTAAAGTTTCTCCTCGCAGAACAATTTTCAAATTGCTGGCGATTCACATGATAGTGCATAATTTCTGGTTGAGAACTGCTTAATGGACAGAATGTAGGGATACACAGGAGTAGTTTAAAGTGGAGTACCACAGGGATCTCTGTTGGGACCACAAATACCCTAAACTATATTAATTTTCTAGATTCATCTCGTCAAATGCAAAAGATACCAAATACAGGAGACTTAGCAAAACACTGTAGAAGAAAATAAATGAAACAATATTTAGATCTCAGCTTTCAGGTACAACTCTGAGACATGTCATCTGTAGAAGTTTTCAGATGACTCTGCAATTGTGGGGTGTATTAGAGAGGGGAGGGAGGAGGAATATAGGAGCTTGATTACCAATTTTGTGGAGTGGTGTCATCTTAACCATCTCCAGATTAACACCAGCAAGACCAAAGAAATTATCTTTGACTTTCGAAGGAATAAGTCTCCGCTGAACCCTGTTTCCATCCAGGGTGAGGACATAGAGGGGGTACATTCCTACAAGTACTTAGGGGTACACCTGGATGATAAGCTGGAGTGGTCTGGTAACACTGATGCCCTGTACAAGAAGGGTCAGAGCCAACTCTATGTTCTTAGGAGACTCAGGTCCTTTGGTGTGCGTGTGGAACACTGCTACACATTTTTTATGAATCAGTGGTGGTGGCGGCCATCTTCTACGCTGTGGTGTGCTGGGGCAGCAGCATCATGACAAAATATGGAAATAGGCTCAATAAACTCATCAAGAAGGCTGGCACTGTGCTGGGGATGAGCCTTGACCCCCTGGAGGTGGTGGCTGAGAGGAGAATGCTGACCAAGCTCACAGCCATCATGAACAACACCTCTCATCCGCTTCATGGGACTGTTACTGGGCAGCGGAGCACATTTAGCAATAGACTGCTCCAGCTACGGTGTTCAAGGGAACGTTTCCGCAGGTCTTTTCTCCCGGCTGCTGTCAGGGTGTATAACGCTGCCCTAGGCTAGGACTTTTAGCCCTTCAGTTGCTCCTCTATGGACAGCATGTTTACTCCATTGTACTTTTTGGACAATCAGTCTGTATTACCCTATGCACATTTTGCACATATTTTACTGTTTTTACAGTGACTATGATCAGCACATTTTGCGCACACACCTATGTATTTATTTATTTTTATTTATCTTGTTTGTCTTTTGTTTTATAACTATTTTGATGTCTGTTTTGCTTGTCTTGGGCTGGACTGCTGTAACACATCAATTTCCCTACGGGATTAATGAAGTATTATCTATCTATCTAAACATCTGATAAATGTCATTTCATGTTAAGAAATGCAGTGTTACGTGCAAGTAGCAAAAACAAACTATAGATAGAAAATGCAATACCATAAACCTGGAAGAAATGTTGTATGAAGAAGTTGATTGATTGTTTCATTTTTATCTTCTAGACAGTCTGGGGAAAAAATAAAAAAACAAACAGAAGGCTAGGATAGTTTGGATATAAAGTTAAAAGTATATACTTAAAATTGAGTAAAAATAAATTGAGATGTTAAAACTTTACAGTACGTAATTTCGAATACATCTAAACAATATATTGCTGCTCTGGAATCAGTCCAGAGAAGAGCAACCAGATACATTTCAGGGCTTAAGGGCTAAAATAACTACGACTTGTTTTGAATAGAGAAGACTATGAGACTATGACATTAACCCATTGGATTTCTTCAGAATCACGAACCAGAGGACACTTGTGGAAACTGTGGAGAAATGCTTTTAAAATAGAGAATAAGAATAAGAAGCTTTTTTTTCCACCCAGAGGCCTGTGGACGTCTACAATGAGCTGCTCAGCCATTTCGTTGAATCCCCTGACATCCTTCAATAAATGGGTAGATATATATATATATGTGTTGGCAACCAGCAACACAACAAACTAGATGGGCTTCATGGGCTCCTCTCAATTGTAATTTCCAACTTTTCTTACTTTCACTCATGCATTCACAAAGCTGGGTGAGCAGTTTGAGATACTATTTTATCTAAGGGCCAGGCTGCCAAGTGGACAAGACTATTGGGAGCCCACCTCCCTCCTATGGGGGACAAGGGAGCGATATGATGAAACACAAGCTGGAAAAAGGGTGCTAGTGTCATATACTGGAGTGAGCATACAGACGAAGGCAATGTCATCTTGAACTGAACTCCTGACGCACATGCAACAACCTGAAAATCTAGTACAAAAACCTTCCTCTGAGCTCTATCCTCTCAAATGGCATTGGTCTTTATTAATGTGGCTTCATTCTAAAAAGCCTAGCCAAACCTTGACTAGATCATGTCAACAGGGTTCACAATTAACTGTTAGGCAAGCAGGACAGGACCTGGAGCTGTGACCAGATCTGGCTCAAGACCAAACCCACTAGGTCTGCAAGGCAGATCTAGAGCAGCTGCATATGTTCTGTGTCTAACTGAAGCTTTTTTGTTTTAAAAAAAAAGAGTAGCAGACCTTGTTTTCAAAGTTAACTTGGTTCTTCAGAGTGGTAAATTAAAAAGCATGTGTTCATAGAGTTTACAGTGAATGCTTAATAGGGAATAAACTGATGTGATTTCACACAGATCTAGACTACCTAATACAGTGCTTCAGGTTGCATTTTTTTACACTGAGAAGATCCAGTTTCTTATTTGTTCTTGTAGCCCTTGTTGCGACAGATGATAAGTTTGCTAACGTCACCATAACTGACCTTGTGTACTTTGTTCTTTTCTGGAATTATTTTCCAAATTGAATTTACTGTTCTTTCTCTCTCTCAAAAAAAAAAAAAGCCAGCGGGCAATAGCAAGCAAGGAGTGTTTTTTTTTATATTGTCAAACGTTTTTTTTTATAAAACAAATAATACGTGCTGTCCAGAAACTATCTGAAATCAGGACAATAATGTAAATTGCCATTTTTGGTAATAAATCTAAGCGGCATCAGTGGGAAAAGTTAAAGCTGGCTGGCTCTTGGGATTAGGTTACTGTTTGTTTGCTCTGGGTCAAATAATAAACTCCAAATGAAATCGAACGGCGGCTGGAAATCCCTGAGGGGGAGAGGAGACCTCCTGCAAGCACAAACTCTGAACTCCGATAAGGCCCAGTCTTGCAGCACAACAAATCGAAGCTCCTTCTGCACATTTCCTAGGATGCGGACTCCTCTCCAAATCTCCTTTGGCCTGCCAAAGCTGACTGCATAGTTTTGGGAATGTGTACCAGATGTGAAATTGTAACGTATGATGGTCACAAAGTGTAGGCAAGACCTCGCTCCTTTTTAAATAATAGTGTTAGTCAACAATTCCTGATAAATTACTGGTTAAACCAGGAGGGTTATGGAGAGTGCTGATGTGTGTCTGTATTAGAGAAGAGGGGTCACAGTGGGGAGAGATGATGACTGTAATTATTGTTTTCTGTATTTAAAATTGAAAGGCCGTGCTATCCGTTTTTTTTTTTGCTTTGCTTTAAACTGCTAGGACACCTAGCCACAGCTCCATGTGCTATCAGAGGTCACAGCATGAGTGCTGTCATTACAGCTACAGCACTAAACCAGAAATAATTGCCAGTTCAACACTGCAGATTTGCCACACCACCTCTTTTGAGCATCTTGGTTATTATGTCTGCCACCACTGATAACCAGCATTTTTAAACTGTGTGGTGAAGAGACAATTGCAGTAAGGGCCTTTGGTTGATTAAGTAAGTGTTTAGGATTGGAAAATGCTATTGTTTACCTTTCAAGCTGTCACAGTAATTTTTTTTTTAAAAACTGAGTTGCTCTTGACCACTGTAGCCACCTCTAGTATTCTTTAGGGAGATGAATTCCTTATAAACAGCACAAACTAAAAACTAAATGTTCCTTTTGTCACAGTCAGATATCTGATTGGAGCCTAGTGAAATACAATCCAGGTACTGGCAATATGAAGGTTTTTTTTAAAGAATTCCAGACCTTAAGGGAAATGTATCTACAAAACCATCCTATCCATTTTAATCCAGTATAAGAAGGACCAGGGAGGGTTTTCATTAAAACTAGACACATTTTACAACCCTGTAAACCCCCAGAACAAATTCTTGTACACAAAGCATTTGTACTTTTTGATCTTGTTTGTATGCGAGCCTGAATTGTGAAGAATGATGGCGATGGTCTGCAGCGTGTTGAAAGGTCAGTCCTGTTTTTCAGGACTGACCTTTTTCATAGCTGTAGAGAGGAGGTGCCTGGTCATTTCTGGCCATGTGACTGGCCATTTCTTCGTTCTTACTGCGTGGTCTACATTGTGGCACAATCTGGCATATTGTGAAAAGAGATGCAATAGCATTCCTGAGTCATCTTTCTTGAATTTCCTTGAAAGAGCAGGGCCTTGACACAGCACGATGTGTAACAGATCATGTCCTTTCTCGGGCTGAGGCTCCAGTGGCATGTGTTTAAAGAGCTCGGGCCTGAAAGATGAGCTGCAGTTTAAGAACAGACCCAAGGGCTTTCCTGCCATGCCTGCACTCTTTAAACCCAAACAGAGCAAATTATAAAGGCTCTGTGTCTTTCCTGTAGAAGATATGAATTAAAGTGTTAAGGCAGATGTACATCTCCATTTGAAGCAAGGCTCTTTTCATAGTAAAGCTTGTTTATGTGTTTATGTGAATGATAGGCTTGACAGTCTGCCCCTGTGTATGTTTCACTCGTTAAACCGTACATTTATTGTGTGCCTTGAGTAGACCCTGCCCCATCAGGGTGGGCAGAGCACCTGGTTTGTGTTAGTGTGATGTCTGCACTGTCACAAGATCAAAAGCAGAAAGTTTTCTTATTGATTCTAAACGCTCATTTTAACGTTACTCTAGAGACATTGAGTGTCATCTCTCACAGGAGGCAGCGTTTTGACTTATTTGATTTTTAGATTTGATGTAACTGGTCATAACACTGTATTTATAGACGAATGTCCTAACATCCTTCTGTGCAATCAAAGGTGTCCTTTAGTGAGTTGACAGGCACACTGAGCAAATAAATAGGAAAGTTCTGACGTAGTGTATGTCTACTTTGAGTGCTTCACTAAGATCTGTTTCTGCCTGTCTTTGTGTTTTTTCTAGATCTTTGAGGTTGGCTGTCAAGTGTTTCCCATCATAGATTTGAAACATAATCCATCTGCTGTGTTTAACAATTGCCTAGTACTGTTTTGCACATGATAATATCCCAGAAGATTCTCCGTCATTTCCTTTTTCTATGGTTTTCTGGGAAAAAAAAGAATGTTCCAGCAGATCTGTGACTAGTGTGGACAGTGCAAAAGATTGCATTGCTGAACTTTGAATTCTTTGGTTGTGTTTAATGGTGCCTCTGTTGTGTGTGGAAGAAAAGAACGGAGGTTGTAAGATGTGGTCTTTGGCTGTTTGGTATAAACGTCGTGAAAATGTGGACAGTTGGGAATGACCTTGTTAAAAGGTATAAGGTAAACGGACAAAACAAACTTTGAAGTTTCGCAGCTTGACTCTTGAATTTGTGCACTTCAAAGTTGAAGAATTTTGTAGCATGGAGGTCTTTAAGAAAGGGGGGATCTTAAGAAATAAAAAGGAAACATCTGGAAAGAAGCCAGCCTGTTCTGATAGTCCCACAGAGACGTGTAACCCTCCGTGACGGCTGTAAAACAAACAGAGTGCTGCGAGTGAGGTCTAAATAAATACAGCAATATTCTTTCAGAGGGGAGAGGCTAGAGGAGAATGTGTATCGCAGATTTCATTCAGATATACCCTGGAATCCATTTGGGTAAAGAAAGGCTCAAACTCTCCCTAACCAAGGAATGTCCGGAAAAAAAATGATCATAGCAATATAACTGAACAACTATAGTGAACATGAAAATATCATGGATGCCATTAATATGTCATTTATGGAGAAAATTGTATTGACCACAGTGAAATGACTTAAGTACTAGTACTTTAAACGCCTCTCACTTGATGACTTGACTTGATTTTAAGGAGTCATAGTTTATTAAAGGTGGTGTTTTGGTAGTTTGATCAGAATGCTATAGAATGATTAACCACAATGCTTATGGTGAAAACCTTTTGTTTCTCTGCACTTAGCCTTGCTTTCATGTTGTAATGTGTGAATCGCATTAGTCCCCATCTCTGCAAAACTCTAAATGCATCATTTAGCTATTGTAACATCACGTAACACTACATTAACCTATCACTAAGACCAAACTGTAACACAAGTCTCTGTGTTTGTGGATCTGAATATGAGGTAAGCAGAGAGATTTTTTTTTTTTAGTGTTGTGTCTTCTATATTAAAGTTGCTAGAACACCTGAATGCTTAGTTTCATTCATTCACATTCATTCTGATTAAGGGCACTGCTATCGACTGGGATAGCTATGAATTGCATGGCTCTTTCCAATGAATAATAGTATGTCATACTGCAATGTGTGAAAGTTAATAACTACCCCTTTGGAAGAATATTTATGTAATATTTTATTTGATTGCTTTATGTAACACATTGTATACAAAAATAGACAAAGATCTTAGCCCACTGAAGAGTCAGTAGGTACATTGACATTCAACATACAGTAAAGGATTTTCACTGCATGTTAACAAACCTGCTCTTGGACCAAGGAAAAAGGGCAGAAGAGGCTTTCTGAGAATCAGACTGTTTGCTTAGCATTTAAATGTAATCCTGGTTAAGATTAAGTACTAAAGAATTTAGGTTTGCTATACACAGATTTGTCATACGTAATTACAGCATGTGAAAGCTCACCCCAAGTATTAAAGATCTCTCCTTTCAGTGGACCACTGCCAGCATTCCTAGTGAAAATGTGCTGCAGGTGGGCACCTATATGTTCTGCCGATGCACTGTGGGTCTGAACTCGCGGGGACTTGTGCAGTCTAATGTCTGTTTCCTGTGGAAGCCCAGGAATGGTTAGGTACTGGGCGTGGTGTAAATAAATACTGCCATGTTAATGTATACTGTCCTTTTTTCCTCTGGACCACCCACAAACCCCACACCACCACCAGGTTCTTCAGGCCACGGGCTATTTCAGACTAATTTCCAGTGGTGAGGTAACTATACGTTTGAGCTGGTCTTCCACCTTTGGAATGTCCACATTCCGCGGGGCTCATGGAAACTTGTGCTGTGTGGCTGTAGAATTTGGTGAAATGGCCCTTGTGAGCATTTTGTTCTTAGTTGTGTGCAGGCTTTTTACTGTGGGTTTTTCAGTGGGTTTTGTTGCTCTTGTCTTTTGTACATCCCACCCGCGTGTGCCACTGTCTGAATCTGGAGATTTTTACACAGAGAGGGCAGGGGTGGGGGGTGGGCGTGTGGCCATATTTATAAGTATTTCCGCTTAAATTTGCTTAAATTACATTACAGTTGTGCATTTATTCATACACAGCGTCTATAAGTTAGAATAGGTTTTTTCTGAATTTTGTATTGAGGGCATTTGGATGTTAATCGCTTTCAGAAAAAATCCAAATGTTTAATGTATGGAAACTTGGAGAACATAGGCTGTTACAAAGGGAAAAACATCCACATACAAGGATGCTTCAAGGGACCACTGTTTTTAATGCATAGCACTGCCATCGCACAGATCCCCACGCTCAAAATCAAAAAGTAATATTAAAATGAGGAGCCTTAATTTTGAAATATTCCAACTATACAGTAACTTCAAAGCACAAAATGGAGCAGCTTTGAGCATGACCATCTGTGGAAGTGAGTCTTCATCAGTGCGGGGCCTGACATCTCTTTTGGAGTCTACATGCAGACGGAGTTCGTCTTCGAGACCCCAAGGGCAAAACCTTGAGGGGACCTTAGGCCTCCAAGTTGGGCTTCAACAGAAAAGTGGTAACACCAGGGCAGCAACAGCAGGAGCAGGGTGGAAACATGCGAGTTCAGCTGACAGAAGTCTGACTCATGGCAGAGACCATCACGATCATAGTCTTCCTTTCGCAAACGTACATAGGAAACTCGAAAGTCCAGCCACAGTGCCTGGCAGCCCTGCGGAAGCTGCTGTCGTTTGGACTTTCATGAGCAATTGCTTTCCACTTCCTTTGATAACCCTCTTCTGGGACTGTGGTATCTAAAAAACAATATTTTCCAACACCTTCTTCTGCTGTTTCTTCAAACAAACGCCAGCCCCCCCGCCTCTCGAGTACAGAAGACTGATTGTGAGGGCGGTCTTCTGAGGAATGTGTGTGCTCTTCGATTACAGTATCAGATTTTTCCCACTGTTTTCCCCACTCAGATTTTGCGCATGCAAAAAATGTTTTGGGGCAGCTGGGAAAAAATGCAGGCATCTTTTCTTTTAAGCCTGTGTGCTAGGTGTCTTTTTTCTAGGATTTCTTTTACTTTTATTAAATTATATACTTGAAGGGTTCAGTGCCCTGGTGTGATGTTCTATGTTAAAATAAATCAGTTGTTGACTCAGGCCTGAAGATTCTGAACCTGAAAACAGCCCAGTTAAGAGGAAACATTAAACACAATGTGAAATACATTTATACTACAGCAGTGTTTAGATTTGTTTATTTTTGCTTTGATTTAAGACTCAAGTTCTTGGTTTTGATCATGCTTCTAGATTAGCAGGTTGCTCAGTAGGCAGGCAGGAGAGCAAAAAGAAGCAGGGGAAACTCGTCCCTTAGCTGAGTTTGTGTAAATGTTCCCCCGTGATGTGAAAGCGTGGACTGGCTCACTGTAGGTTCATGCTCTTACATTTGTTAAGGTTTGTGCTATACCTTAGCAAAGGTAAGAGTCCAGAAGGCTTGTATTTCTCCCACAATCTCATTTCAGCTGCACTTCAGCTCACCACAGGAGAACATAGTTTTCTGTTACCCTTTTTATATTTGAGGAAATGTTTTGAATGTCATTTTGGAAATTGTTGGTTGAATGCTTTTTGCTGCCTTAGTTGGACTACTCAGGTATTAATAGTAGTTAGTAGTAAGACTCCTACTAAGCAACATGATGGCCAGCAGTAAAATATGTCAGTCCAAGGTAAAGCAAGAAGGTTTTACATAATTGTAAACTATTCATTCTAAAGATAACTGGGGAAAATGTAATTCAAGAGAAATGTTTAGCAATATTTGATGCAGATAATAAAATATAGTATATAACATATTAATATTTGGACATTTCTTCACTTCACAAACCCATCTGTTAACACTCTGAAGAAATGTTTTTGTTTGGTAACTCCATTATAATCAAAGGAATTGAAGTCCTTGCTATGTGTAGCGTCTTTACCCACTGGATAATTAATAAAAGCTTTGCTAGCTAAATAAAGGACACAATGGACTGTCTTTCAGCCAGACGTGGACACAGGTGGCCAGCTTCTGATACAGCTGGGCTCAGATTATGAGTTGCTTTTAAAGGAAAACCATTGTTGTTCACAAAGGTGCTGTTTCCAGGAGGCCAGCTCTATAAGAATAGGCCTGCCTGTGATCTCAGGCCAGATCCTTCCTTGAGTCTGGCCGGCGAAACAGCTGTACTGCACAGCAAAGAGCTAAGAGTGCTATCAGGGTGGACACTCTGGATGTGTAATATATTCCATTTGGCTGCTGGATTATAGCCTGGTGAAACTGATGATACAGTAAGGGGAGGGAGATGGTTATATTGTTTGCATAACAGGAAACTGTGTTACAATATTTGCACATGGTTTTTATTATACCAGATTAGCTTTGTGCAGCGGAGAACTCTCTAGAGCGATTCACTCAGAAATGGACTCCTGTTTTTCTTAAGAGGAGGAGAAAGAATCAACTTTGGGAGTGAATCATCATTATTGTTTTTTTTACCAAAGTGCCACTGGCCTTTATGGTAAAGGATGAGGTAAATCTATCAAAAGGTGAAAAGTACTTAGAATGGTACCTCAAAAACTGCCTCATTTTGACACTTTCTTTCCAGACAGAAAACTAAAGTTTTCAAGCCTTTTTAGGTATGAATTTATCTGGCTTCGAGGCAAAATAATTGGTCAGGTTGTCTCTGTAGAAATATAGACGTTTATGTAATATAAGCAGCATAATATTTTGTTTTCAGCTGGTTCAAGCTTTGTTTAAAGAATAAAAAGGCAGCCTGTGCATGTTTTCCTGCACAGATGCTTGTCTTGAGCTGAAGGGTTACAAAGCACACCTGTCTTGTTAAGTATACACTGAGCTTTTAACATTTAAATCCAGGGCAAGCACTGTGTTTAAATCTGTCATGCCCAAATACTGTTGTAAGCACAATAGAGAGCTGAGAACATGTGATTATAAACACAGCAGCACGGACATCAAAACATGAATAGTAGCATCTCATTTCTTAACACGCCTGTCCTGTATATGAACTGGGTGTTCTAAGGGATTCGACCAAGAAGACATTCTGTGCAGTCTTAAAAGTTTTTTTTAATTTCCTCAGAAATGATCAGTTCCAAAATAAGTTCAGATTTAAATATATTTACTGTCTGGTACACATGTAAAATTCTGATTCATAATTGTAATTAAAATTGTGTTAAAAGCCAAATACTTGTGACAACCACAGCAGGATGCTTTTTCCATTTTTGTATCAATGTTTTTTTTGTAGTGACTTTGTCAGACTCGCAGCCAGAGACAAGAAATACAATTTAAATTATGCTCATTTGCTCTTTTGTAAGTAGCAGTTGTAAGTACAATAACTGTACAATAATTGGCAATGAGCATTGAGCTTTTCAACCCTTTCTAGAAGAATGCTTAAAGAAAACTACAAGTGCTTGGCATAATTTGTGGAAGAATGTATCCCTTATTCCCTTAACGGAAAAAAAAAACAATATTCGGTTTAGCTGGTCACCCAATATAAAGTAAGGTAAATCTGTTTCTTTAATCAAGAATGATCAGGGGAGTTTAAGTGAACTATATTATTATTTTCATGAGTGGGCCGACCGTCTCTGCTGAGTCCAGTCCATAGCTGACCCTTCTTGCACTTTGTGGTTGTTGACTAGAATCCTTGAACTGGTGACACCAAAAGTAGTATCCATGTTTTGTGTGTTCCTAAATCACCTTCTGCCTGGGGTCAAAGGGCAAATGCCAGCGGATTATGGGCTGAGTGACTGAAGACATAAGTGGGTGGGAAAATTTAGATAAGTTACATTTGGATCTGTCAGTGCCAATGCTTTTTTTCCATATTTGTTGGAACACATCATAGGTGGTTAATATTTCCTATTTATATTAAAGAAAATTGTGATAAGATTTCTTTATTTGTGAAGCTACACAGCAGTACTGATTATTGCTGATTATGCAATGTGGTGGAAAGTGACCTTTTATGACCAACATATTGGACTTGTTTTCAGTGTCTGCCCCTTTGCAAACAATTTTAAAAGTCACTCCCTTTGAACACTTTCAAAATAAGAGCGTGATTCCTCGTCTAAAGTAAGCAGCAGGCCTTTGATGTGAAACAGAGCATGACCCACATTTGAAGAGGGATTTTTTTTCACAGTCTGTGACCATTTCTGTGGTTCCGGTCAGCAACACTTAAATCAGCCAGCGTGCACCGTGTGTATAGGTTACTGCTATGTTGCTCTGTTCTGAGGTACTGTTCTTCTATCATGACAGGCGGCTTCTTTTCAGTACTTTTCAGGACTTTCTTTCGATCAGTCCAGTCAGGACCAATCAGGTCCAGTCAGTACTTGCTTAAAACTTTTTGCTAATTGGTAAAGGGATAGTGTCCTGAAATGACTACTATACTTTTAGCTTGTATTTTAACAAAATGCAGTTTTAATGTAGTAATGTTCATTATCAGGTTATCATCCACCCAGGTGTTTTGCAACTACTGTATGTCAACCAATTCGGGGTTGGAGGGGAGCCAGAGCCTATTCCAGCAACCAACAGGCGAAAGGCAGGATACACCCTGGATGGGATGTCAGTCCTTTGCAGGGCACACACAGACATAAACACACACACTCACACACCAGGGTCAGTTTTCCCAAAAGCCAATTAACCTACCATTCTTTGGACTGTGGGAGGAAACCCCAGGAAATGCAGGGAGAACATACAAATTCCATACAGACAGCACCCCAAGACTAGAATTGAACCCAGGGCCCCAGTATTGGCAGCAATGGTGACCACTGCACCACTGTGCAGCCCTCATTGGGTTGTTTAGGAAAATAAGAAAGGATGTAAATGAGAAGGGACACTCGGAGCTCATCTTGCTCATTTGGTAGTTCAGTAGCAAAGTGAAACTAAAATTTCAAACTGCCATTTCTCACACGTGCCCAGGTCTTGTACCTGACGCCTCTGACTGGAAAGGCTATTCCAGACACCCACAATTCTTTACAGGGTTTCCTGTTCTCTGTCCTAAATAAATTCCCCTTTAGGTTCCCCGTGTTCTTGTTTTGCTCCTGAATGTGAAATGGTCCCCTGAGTTGACCCTGTCTGTACCCCTTTGGGTTTATAAACTTGGGTTTTCTCTGTTCCAGATCATATATGACACCTCTCTGTGACCAGGAATCATTTTTTTTACCAGGTAACTGTTTCTAAGGCTGTATTATCATCTTTGTGATATGGTGACCAAATCTAGAACAATGTCAATTATGTTAAAAAGATCCAATCTTGACGGATCATGTTTTAAGACATGGGGCATGCTACCGACATTGTCTCTCATAAAACTCTGTAAAATATTTTATGTTTACCATAAATTATTAGTCCTCTATTATCTCATAAACTGTTACTCCCTCTTTTACTGTTGTAGCACTAGAAAAATGCTTTGCTTCTGTTGCAGTATTCTTCTTTGTCTCCTTCTTGGCAGCGCTAATATTTTTTTTTCTCAGCTGCACCTGAAGCTTGATATACTCTTACAGTCTTTCAAATCATAGGCCCATTTACGCAGCCTGTAAAGTCTGCCAAGCTTTCTCTTCCTTAGTTTTTTGTAACGTCTCCATTTAACCATTTAGGCCATGTTTGTAATTTTATGAAATGCTGTGCCGTACAGACGTTCTGTGTTTGGAAATTCTGAACTGTGAAGGACAGAGGATGTTCGTTGAATCTTCTTCCTTCCCTGCACCAAAAAATGACAAATATTGTCAGGAATGGCGGGACCTGTTAATGAGTCATTTTTCGGTCTTTACTCATCCATGACACAGAGGAGGCTGCAACCTACCTTTTGCTGCTGTAGTGCTTCTTGCCTCAAAGTGTTCCAAGCACTAAGTTCATTTCATTCGTCTATCAAAGCTGTCAGTCTGTTTCTGGAGAATACTGCCCTGCTGATACAGTAACTTAATGTTCTGCAGTTGCACCACGAATTCAGAAACCAAAATTGAAAACCAAATGCAGTTTCAAAGACTTCTGAGCAAGTTCCACGGTCATGAAATACTGTAGTAAAGTAGCAGTTTGCAATATTGCCCACATGTTGACAACAGAAAAAAGGTCTTGGTTCGCAGCAAAATCCCATTTCTTTGTAATGTAGTTTTGTTGTAGCTTTAATAACACCAGTCTTAGAATGAATCAGTCAGATGCTTTTTCTGTAGGTCCAGCTCTCATAAAATAAGTGTTGTTTCTGCAGGAGCAGTTTGATCTGTGGTACATGTCCACCAGAAAACAGAATAGCAACCAGTTGGCCATCCTTGTGTTTGTCACAGTCTGATTTTGACATGTTGTAACGGCATTGTCACTTCAATTATGCATATCGAGTTTGGATTTAATTGGTTAAGTCATTATTCAAGAAGAGCAGTTAGCGGTATGGTGAGCATTTAGCCAAGCAGGTTATGACCCATTACGTGTGTACAAGGCATCACTGCAACATGTGAGGTGCATATCTGAAACAGATTTTTATGCTATGAAACATGCAAGATTTTGGGTTAATTTGTACAGCAGCCCATAAGACAGCAGTGCTTTCAGAACTCATTAGCAGTCAGGTAACCTCCTCAGCTTAGGCAGTTGCACTATTTCACTACATCGTAATTGCACTGTAACGAAAATGATGCCCAGTCTGTTTCCAAGGTTTGTGTGTGAGAGGAGCAGTTAGCAATACAGGAAGTTATGATATCAGGCACTTCACTGGCTCACGGAGGCTGAGATTGTCTTTCGTATCTCTACCTTAATTGGGTTCAAAAGAGACTATTGATTTTTAAAGTGTTTTATCTATGAAAATTCATCAATTTTATACAAATCCAAAATGGTGGACAACCCCAGTGAAACTCTGACACAACCCATAGGCCTCTACAGTCCTATGAAATTTCAAGAGCCTTTGTCCAGGAGTTCTTGTGGCCATTTAAACCTTTTAGTAAAACTTAAAAAAAACATATTCTTTCTATTCATATTCATATTCATATACATCAACATATTCTTGTTTGAAAGCCTAATAAGTTTGTATGCCTAATAAATTTCTCTGTATGTGTGAATCCTTGAACCATTAGATCTCCGGCAGTTCAGGATTGTGTTTGCCAGATTTTCTGTTTAAGTCTGGAATGATTTCCATTAAGGACCATAAAATACAATTTTATGTTTTAAGGTTTTGGTATGTGGTAGTTATTCTGTCTAAGGCCAGAATGAAGTAAAAACCCATCAGCCAGTAGCTAATTACAGACTCAGGCCTTGGTGTCGGTCTTGCATTGGGTAGAAGCTAGAAGGCTCCAAAAGCCACCATGAAGTCATAGGTGCTGCCATGAGCGGACTGTGACCAAGACTTCCTGAGCAGCACATCTGCGTGACAGCCAGTTGGGTTAAGTGGGCTTGAGTGTGCTTGTGGCAGAATTCCTGCGACGTGCTGAGGTACCTGGTGACACTGAGCCAGAGTGTTTTTCTGGGTCTCTTGTGGTGTGGAAAATGCTGCCTGTACTCTTAACAAAGCCAGTGTGCGTAGGTGTACAGTAAATAACATCTATTATCACATTTCAAATCAAAGCCCCACGTCATCACTCCCTCAAATGCGGATACCAGGGCATTAGCAGTGAGGAGGATTTATTAATAACTGGAAATTCCAAGTTTAAAGATTAAAGAAAAACCTCGGAATGATTATGGCTACCGGGAAAAATGGAATTCAGAAAGGCTGCCCTAAAGAAACTGGGTTTTGTCTGTCATGAAAAAGTACATGGTTCTGTTTCAAGTCTGTAGCCGATGCAGCCTAACACTGCTGTTTCTCAGTGTCTGGACACTTGGTTGAGGGCTGTCTGAAGTATGTACAAACTGTAGCTTATAATTAGGATCCTTACTGACAGGTTTCTTCTGCTCAAGAAGATGCAAAGTGAAATTCAACCCCATTGCCCGAGGCAGACAGCTAGAATAACCTTATTTGTAGTCAATGATCCTCCATTAATGGTGCCATCAGTATGTCTGGGTAAACAAAGGTTTCAGAGGTAGTTTCTTTTTTTGCTTTTTGAAACTAATATGTTTAAATTTATTTTTGAATGCTGCTTGAAAGAATCATAACCAACTACCAATGTGTAAAAGGTATAATTTAACTGTTATTGAGTCTGTGTGCTGCAGGCACTTCACACTGTGTGCTTAATAAACCAAAGTCCGTTGTGCCTTTCTTGGGAGCGACAAGTAAAAAAACCAAGTCATCATTATTCAAATTAAAATGAAAGGAATTTTATTCTTCCAAGGTGTTTGCTTTTAGCCATTTGAGGTGCAAAGGTCAATGTGTAAACTCTGTGCCTGGGAAGTGAAGATGTACTATATAATAATGGGGTGTTGGAGGGCAGGATCAAGCCCACTGCAGACAAGCAAGAAGCCCAAATTTACCTGGCATGGTAAAGTAACTAGGGTAGCATGGTGGCAGCGCTAGGGCCCTGGGTTCAATTCCAGACCTGGGGTGCTATCTGCATTTTATGAGATTTTATGTTCTCCCCATGTTTGTTTGGGCTTTACCCCGCAGTCCGAAGACATACTGGTAGATTAGTTGGCTTCTGGGAAAATTGTCCCTAGAGTGAGTGGGTATCTGTGCCCTGCGATGGACTGGCGTCCTATCCAGCGAGTACCCTGCCTTCTGCCTGTTACTGGCTGGGTTAGTCGCTGGCTCCCCCATGACCTTGCATTGGATAATGTATGGTTGTTTAGACATGTTTAGAAAATGGATAGTAAAGCAACCGCTGTGCTTACTATTGTAAATCTATTAGAAGGCTTGCATGTTCCATTATAAACTCAGTCTTAAGAAAAGGTTATGAGCACCGGGAGGCCATATAGATTGTGTTAGCTACTAGCAATTAAACATTGAGCCTTTTCTGCAATGGGGGCATCAGCTCCAGCTGGGAAGCTTGTTCCACACTTTTGGATAACGAGTTGGCTCCCACTTGCGTCCTCTTGTTCACATTTTCTAACACAAGCCTTGAAATGTAAATGCTATCCTTAATTAAATGTTATTCTGACTGGCTATATAGCTGTGTACTGTACATTTAAACTTTCAGTACAATAGATTGGATGCCCTGGAGTGATGGAAGAAATAGATCCGAGTAGCACGCATACTACTTACGACTAGATTTAAAATTAATATAACATGTTGAGAAACACTGTCAAACAATTCTATATCGGATTTTCTATTTATTGGAAAATAAGTTTGTGCCTGAATGAGGGATTTGTTTTCCCTTTTAACTAACAGTGCATTTAAAGAGTGTTATATAACCAAATTGGCTCACAGCTTTCTTTATTTATGTGCGAGTGTCACTCTGAAGGCATGGTAAAGAAAAGCTTTGAGAGGCCATGGTGTTTGGACCCTAGCACTGATACTTAAGCTGCCTTGGTGGATTTCTCAGTAGGTGGTCTGTTTCTGCTAGTCAGTACTGTAAATATTTTCAGGTGGAATGATGCAGATGTAGATCTGTTCTTTTTGTCCCCATAACACACTCTTAATCCACATTGATATTTTGAGTTGCATCCAGATGAGGTCTTTTTTAAAATCTCCAGTTAATGTATAAGAGATGCAGGTTGGATATCTGAATTTACTGAAGTAAGAATCATTGAAATTAACTGAAGGATCTTCGTAGTAGTTATATTTTTAATCCCGTAGTACAAATAACTTGCACTCATCGCTGATACACCATAAACTCCAGATTCTAGGTGGAGTCTACATGTTTTCAAATCCTGTTTATGCCTGATTTTGGTGTGGAATATTCTAGGCAGGAAATTTTCAAGATTTTCTGTTAAAGACAAAACTGACCTTTGTTGTTGCTGCATATTCCTAAACTTCCTCTCTGACTTTATTTCAGAAACCAGCTGATTTAACAGAGCACAGGCAACTAAAGAAGCTTTTAATTAAGTACAAAGCCAAGTCTTTCCTTCTTAAAATGAAATTCAGAAAAAAAAAATTTGAAAACTTAATTTGTTCCTTTATTTGTTCCTGAAGTGAGCCTAGCACTACTGCTGTATGCACAAAACCTCAGTTCAGTTTTTGTAGTTACGTTTAGAAAATCAGACAATTCTCAAACTAGAGCGAAAGTTCACTTAGTCTGTGAGTACTTTGAAATACAGCAGCAGTACTGCCACCTTCAGGCTGGAATGTCCAAGTCATTCCAGGGCACCACAGAATCTCTCAGCTGGGTTGTGCGTGAAAGAGTCAGAAGACCAATATTATCTGCAAAATAAACAGGGAAGAAAGGGTGTGATAACACCACAGATTTTATAGCAGTTTTATTTTAAAAAAAGTTATTGTTAAAAAAGTGTAATATCGATCCATGTTTTTATGCCGGTTTCATTGACCTATTTGTTTTCTGTCTTTATGGAACTGTCACTTTTAGTTCATGTCCTTTGTGGCAACTGGTGGTAATGGATGTTAACGATTATTATTCATTTAGATGTTTGGCAGCTTGGTCCAAGCAACTTTTAAGTGTAATATATTATCTGGAGAAATACATAATGTGGTATTTTATAGAGAGAAAAGACATCATCAGTGCAATATCATATTAAAAAGACATTGCAAAATCTTATTAAAATGCAATCAAAACCTACACTGAGTTAAGACCACTACCAAGATGTTTTCTACAAGGCATAGAATTGCAATATATTACAATCTCATAATTTACAGGATGTGTTGTGAGTGTGTGCTTCTGGCTTGTTAGTAGTAAGTGACATTAAAAGTGGTAAATGCGTTTTTTTGGTTGGTTTAACAGTGTGGGGACGAAGTAGACTAGGCTGAGATGAGGATGAAACGAGCCCTGTCAACACAACATCTCACTCCCACTCCCTGCTCTCGATTCTCTCCAATATCAAGCCCTTTCTGGTGAACTTGTTCCAGCAGGTTTGGACTCGGAAGACACCATGAGTGAGCGTTTCGACTGCGACAACTGCAAGGAGTCACTGTACGGCCGGAAGTACATCCAGGCGGAGGACAACCCCTACTGCATCCCCTGCTACGACAGCCTGTTCGCCAACACCTGCGATGAGTGCAAGGAGCTGATCGGCCACGACGCCAGGGTGAGACGCCCGCCCCCGGGTTCCTCTGCAGCCGAAACGTTGTGCCGCTTCTTCTTTTCAGCATGAAATAAACTTCTCCCTGTTCCTTTGCAGTTCATGACAATACCGGGTGCCAGGGCAAGACTAAAGACCCTGGCTTAGGGCTGATAGAGCTAAACGGGATTTTGTGATGCTGTTTATACATCTCATGTCGGAATGGAAATGGAAAAAAGTTTTTGGATGTGTTTCTTCAGTTTTGGTATGAGCTATGGGCACTGATGACACAGAAGAAGAGCATTGGTCCTTCTGCCTATACTGACACTCCCCTGGTTATGCAAATTTAACTTGACATAAAAATGCTCTAAATTTATTTCTAAATTAAGATTTGGGTAAATCTTTACAATTATGTATACAATTTTGATACATATAAATAATTTGGAGCTACTTATGGCTGTATATTATTGAATTCAATTGTGCTTCCTTAAGCACTGTTTAATGGGTTCTATTGAATCCTTCTCTTCTCTTCATTCTATTGCAGTGTACAATACACATTATATGACAGAATATCTTCAAGACAGGAACCTACTACCATCTTGTTACAAAATGATAAATGTGTATATAGCTCAAAGTGAATCCTGGCTGACGTAAGATTCAGCTTGTGGGATAGTTTCTGGAACCAAACTCTTGTGTTAGTCTTGTCTGTACCAAGAGGCAGAAGCTGCCTCAACAGCCTCTCCAGTAATAGTATTTTACAGAAATAGTTTTTTTTTATCAGCATTGAATCTTAATTGGTGACACAAGAGCTCAAGAGCACAGATTAAATTTCATTTAATGTGTTGTCATGACGCACACCCAAGCCCTCTGGAAGGACTACATTGATGTGTTTTACCAAAATTCCTTGACCAAAGGTTGCAACGGACACTCGAAGTGGTGAGTGCTGGTTACAGGTCACCCAGCTATTATTCTCATCTGTTAGACCATGTTAAGATGTGGTAGTGTTAGTGATTTCACTCGTCCTGGTACCCCTCTCGACAGTAAGAAAGGACTGAAGCTTCATCATCTTCGCAACCAGTTTCACCCCACAGATCCACAGCAAACATTGTCATCAGGATTTGTTCAGGTTTTAGTCATCATACCACGACAAAGATTAAATTGTTTAGAATACAAAGAAGAACAGGAATGATTCCTGGTTTCAGGATCTATGCATACAGATGAAAGGAGCTAAAGCAAGTATATATAATGCCAAGTGGAGTATTTAGACAGAATCTGATGGCCTCCTCTTGCTTGTAGCCTTTCTTATGTAACAGTAGACTTAGTTTATAACATCTCTCTCCTGGACTGTCAGAATTATTCCATCTCCTTGGTGTCATGGAGCCAGTTAATTGGTATAGTGGCCTTGTCCCTTTATCTACATAGATACTCTGATGTGTGATGAGAGTGGTTTAAAACCAACATCCAACTTGACAAGTTGCAACAATGTGTCAGAAAGCAACATAACTGAGCTTTGGCAAAAGTATTTAATTTCTTTTTCATTACTGACTATGTGAAGTAAGTCTCCCCTCTCTTCACAGATCAGAAGTGAGCTGGTTTTCCTTAATTCTCTTCTGTTTTGCCTTCTTGGTAACCCAGAGGTCACATTATGGCAATTGAGATAAATTGAGCAGTCAGTTCAGTGTAAGATAAGTCTTTGCTAAGCTGTAACTGCTTCTTGTCAGCAGACTTTGTGTAACATCTTGGAATGAGATCCATTCAGTGCTTGACCAAGTGCATTAGTTTCTCATTAAAGGTTCAAGAAAAAATAATATGTCTAGGTCATGTGTTGTGAAATAAAACAACTCCACTAATGGGACAGGCAGTGCTGCAGGGGCGATCGTAGAGCACAATGTTTATTGTCTGAGAGATGGTGGCCAATTCAAACAGCGGTTTATTCAGCCTGACTCCACAAGTGTCAATAATTTGCAGAGAGCTTGTGTGTCGTTATTTTTGTACTGTAGTGTGTGCTCCTTTTCATACGCTATTCTTGAGCTCTTTCATGTGCCCAGTCTTTCCATAGCTAAGCATGTGGGAACTGAGTCTCTAAGTGTTGGAAATAAAAGTTCCTTTTTGGAATGAACCGCACCACGTATTGTTTTAAACATAAACAGCTGTTATTTGAACTGTATCAGTTTACCATAGTCTCACAGGTTTTATTTCCCATTGTCATTCATTGTATCCGGGTTCCACTCGCTGCTATTTTTTATTTTAATAATCATGTTTGCACACAGTTTTAAAGGTTATAGTATAAATGGCACAATAACAGGATGCTTTTCAAGGCTGTTGTGTCCCACTCCACACTTCCTCCATTTTCTCTGACTTCAGATTTGAAGCACTTTCTAGCACTCAAAGTTGAAGGGTGAAGAATATCATTTTCTTTCCTCTTTTCCTTACCGGCATTGCTAGATCTGAACTACTGCCATTTCAACGGGTAATATTTTGCTGGCCGTGAAGCAAAAAGTTTTGAACTGCATGTTACAAAAATGCAGAATCTGGGTAAGGTTTTTTTGTACAGAAAAGAGGCTATGATTGCATGATTATCATTTTTTAATTTTAGCTAAGGCCGCAGTACCTTACATGCAAAACAGTCCATGAACTGCAAAATATGAACAGTGCAGAAATGTATATTGCATAGTGGAATAATTAAAAAATGTCAGAATGATAGAATAAGTTTCCAACCTTTTCTGCAACAAAATAGATTTTAATGAGACAATTAGTGTAATTCCACAGCATACCCTCTTTTGTCCACTGAAAATGGCTGCTCATGATCCTCACATTTATTTACATAAGAGGTCAAGGTCTTACTAGAGAGGTGTGCAACACAGTGGAGACAACCAATTGGGATCAGATTGATTCATGTTTATCTTTTGCCAAATGCACAGTTGCTTTTATTATCTGTTCAACAACTTCTATTCACAGCCCTAAATCTGTTCCACATGCAGTACTCAGCCCAGGCAACCTACAGACTTCATATCTGTAACAGTGTTTTCAGAAGTATAATTTTTATTACATAATTGAACCAATGCATAATTTAAATTCAATGGATCAGAGCAAAATGCCAAGTAAATAGCAACTAACCAGGTTAGTGGGAATCCTGGGCCTACTGGTGTGAACAGAGCCTTTGATCCAGGAAGGCACTGTGGAAAGGGCCACCTGTGAGTCTAGTTTTAGTGAGAAGCGCTCTCTCCTGTTGGTTTTAACGAACGCCAGTGGTGGAAAGGTTCACCGAAGCAAGAGCATGGCCAGAGACTGTAGGATAATGGTACCACACTTCAGCTACACTGGGCAACCCTTCTATAGTCCAGCACAATCCTCTTTTTCTTTTAACATCTTTTTATGGTGAATCAGAAGAAAGTCAACTGAATGGATCGTGTATCTAGTCATAGTCATTTGTAGAAGGGAAGTGGCATTTTCAAGGGTATGAGACGCTGAAATATGAGGCTTTGAGCCTTGACAGCTGTGGCTACTGGATATGCAAGCTTAGCCTAACAGAAACTCATGAAGCTTATCAGACAGTAAGTCATTAAAGTGAACCATAAAAGCATGCGATCTCTGCTCGTTTCTGTAGTCGCAGTAAATCCTGTCACCGTATCTCAATTTTGTCAGTCGGTCACACGCATCTAGAACGGCTCTCATCTAGAACAGTGGCGTAGTAGTAGTTAGCATTGTTGCCTCACAGCACTGGTGCCCTTTGTTCAGTTCCTGGGGTGCTTTCTGCATGGAGTTTGTATGTTCTCCCCATGTTTGTACAAGCTTCCTCGAAAGACATGCTGGTAGGTTAATTGGCTTCTGGGAAAACTGGCTGTTGGTGTGAGTGTGCGCAGGTTAGGCCCCAGCTCACCTGTGACTCAGCAGTTGATTCAGAGGTTAGAAAATGGATGGGTGGGTGTTTTAAGATGGAAAGGCCAATTACCTCACTTTAAGTTATTTGATTCATTTTCATGTGTTGCAAGTTTGGTTGGAGCTGAACATTAAGATAGTAAAATGTTTGTTTCACGTTGACCCAAAACTGGGAAAATGGCCTATTTGAGAAGGTCCCGCAGCACACCAGTTGAAAACGAGTACCGTGAAAGGTTGAAAAAGGCGGCCGGCGAGTGGCAGCCGCGCCGTGCCGCGTGAAGACCCGGCGGCTCAGCGGCTCCATCTTCTGTCGCCCTCAGGAGCTGTTTTACGAGGACCGGCATTACCACGAGCACTGCTTCCGTTGCTTCCGCTGCGACCGCTCGCTGGCCGACGAGCCCTTCACCAGCCAGGAGGAGGCGCTGCTGTGCAACGACTGCTACTGCAATGAGTTCTCCTCCAAGTGCGTCGCCTGCAACAAGACGGTCATGCCAGGTGCGTCGCGCCTGTTCAGAGCAGGTCTTCCCTGCGCGGGTCCTGGCTCTTGTCAGTCCAAGGTCTGCCAGCGTCCTGTGCTGCTGAGCTCTCCATCAAATTAAAACTGCCCCCTTAACTGGAGTAACGATCTGCATAATGAGATCGTGTTGGGTTCCTTGGCGATTTCACATTAACTGTAACATTTCAGGAATAGCTAGGCATAATGTTTTAATGGCCGGAATGTTGCTGGCTCAAAGGGGAGCTGCAGTCCCAATTTCTCTAACCGGCTGTTCGATCTTGGCAACAAAATAAATTGAATGTACCGCAAGGTTTTGTCAATTCCGAATCAAGCAAAAGTACTGTATGATCACCATTTTTGTCCCATGGGTGTGACCGAGAGTTTGTGAGAATTGTGACGTGATGCAGCCCTTCCTGCTCACTAGTCACTGTAATGATGAATCTAATACAATACGCAAGCGAATAAGTACAGGTTGTGCAGCAAATATTTCACTGCATGATATAATAATGTGCATAATGTGATATGCACGCAGAGATAACAAGTACGTCGTTTTTGTCAGCAAAACCATCTCAAAGTCAAGAGCAATATTTCTGTTGGATTAAAAGAGATGTATTCACAAGCCTGCCGGTTTACAATGTAATAGATCTAGAACAGTGGAGTCACTGGAGGTTTAGTTGCTTCGTTCTGAATCACAGACAAAGACACCATTATGGCGCTGCACATACTTGGAAATTTTGTGATGCAACCCTGAAATATAAAAATAGCGTTGCAGTCCCCCTTTAAATATTAGGAAACTCCCAGTCAAATGAATAGACTCCCTTAGTAACAATGTGTTGTTGCCTTGAGCCACCTGAGACTGATTTCCATCACCTTTTCTGGCCAGAACAACTCTCTGATCTCAGTCCTACTGAAAGCTTGTAGAACCAGCAGGGCATGATTGTGGAGTCTCACAGAACATGAATAAACCCAAGAAATCTTTCAGACCTTCAATCTGATATGTTAAAACACAATTTCACTCCAGAAAATTGTTTTTGTAAATGTTTAGTGCTCCGCGGCTTTCAACTAATGGTATTGTCCTTGCTAGCGTGTACTGTACACCAGAGCTAGGAGCCCTTCCTGAACGTCACTGATTTGAGCAGTGCAGTCTTTAATTGACATCTCCTTTTAAAGCCACCATACTTTTAAGAGAGCCCCACTTATCCGAGACCTCAGACAAGGCTGGGCTTGACGAGAGCTAGGAAAAGAAGTGTTGCTGTGGAGTTACATGCGCTGAGAGAGATGAAGAGTTAATAAACATTTCTCATGCTGGATGTGACAACGTAATTGTTGGTTTGCTTGTATGACTGTCTCGCAGCTAAATCCTACCTCTGGTAGCCAGCCAGGAGCTGATGACAGTGGATTACGCTATAAACTATTTGAGCAGCACACTGTAAAACAGTACGATAGGAGTTTGCAGAAGGTTTGTCTTTTTTTTTCTAGAAGTAGAAACTGCACATTCTTGTGAAACTTTAACAAATGATTTCTTCTGTATGTATCCTTAAGGCAATTTTAACTACACACTCATAAACCAAAAGTTATTCATCGGTACACACACCCATTTGTACGAAACTGCAGTAAGTTCTTTACGTTTTCTAGGAGACAGGAGGAGATGCATTTTTGTGTAGGTGGAAAAAGGTATGAAGACACTGAAATACTGTCAAGCAGAAAAGCGCAGGTGCATTCACATCTTCATGCCAATTAGATCAGCAGTTCAGAATGGTTTAACATGATCTGGAATTCAGAGTGTAAAGAGCAAATCCTTTTAGCACTCCAGTCAATCCCAAACCCCAGCAGCCAGTGATAACCCACACTTTGGCTTTGGCTCTTTCAATGCAAGTGTTCAGCCTTCAATTGCATTCGTAATGCTTTAATAAAGACCTTTTAGTTCTTAACAGACATGTTGGACTGCTAAAGACTAAACAGGATAAGTGGTAGAAGGTCACCACTTATCCTGTTTAGTCTTAAGCAGTCTAACAGCAACTTAACGTTTTAGCCGGAACTATCAAAAAACATAACCATTTCTATGTCAGCTATGTTACTGTATTTAGTTCCTCTGGGTTCTAGTGCACTTATCTAAATTCAAAAGCATTCCACATGGGTCTCTGATTAATTACAAATATGAAATGCATGAGCCTTCACAAAGGGGCTTTGTAAGACAAGCTGGAGAGTGTGACATAGAAGGAGGCCACATCGTGTTGGGGAACAAAAAAACAACCTAAAGCTACAGGGAGAGAGATGGAAGCAGTGGCGTATTGTGGCAGGTGCTGCATGATCCTAGCAATTGATTAATAATTCTGTATTTGTGCATTGATAGACATCAGAATGTGAACAGCTACACAGGAGCAGAGGCTAGAGACAGACCAGTATTCCAGTATAAGTACTGTGGGTAGTGCTGCAGTCTTATCTTGTCCTTTTAAATCTTCCCAATCGGAGGATGCAGTAATAAGTTAAAAAGTTAATAGGAAATGTATTTAGCAAAGTGAGATTTGGCCTTTTGAAATGAACACAGTGCTGAGGAGTGCTGCTATCAGCCGTGCAATGTCATACAGAAATTACTAAAACACAATACAGCTGTGAGCACATCTGTCATCATTACGGCGGTGGGTATCAGTCATGTTTTCCCACTTTGTAGGAAAGGATGTTTTGCTGCTGTGCATGGCAAGGTACCAGCAATCACAGTCTTTAAAAGCTACATATATGGACAAGGCCATTTAAATACAGGGTCTCAAATCAAATCTCGTCACAAAAAACCATGGGTCTCCCACAGCTGCGAACTACCTCTCCCTCACGCCTCTCCCTCAGGAACGCGAAAGCTGGAGTACGGAGGCAACACCTGGCACGAGAGCTGCTTTATCTGCCACAGCTGCGAGCAGCCCATCGGATCGAAGGCTTTCATCCCGGACAAAGAGGATTACTACTGCGTGCCCTGTTACGAGAGCAAGTTCGCCCCACGGTGCACGCGCTGTAAGCAGGTACGCTGCGCCAGAGACGGACGGACAGACAGGCAGGCAGGCAGGCAGATTACTGTGTCACTCATCGCCTGCAGGTAACACTCATCTCCCTTGGTGAGAAGCTCTGGTTTATTCCAGGGCTGACCAGCTCCCAGTCCCAGAGAGCTGGGCTCCATATTAACCAAACTCATCAGAAATGTGTCAGACAGCCTTCTGGGGCCTTCTGGGTCAGGCAAGCAGCCCCCTGGAGAAATTTAAAATAGTTATCATCTGAGAGACCACCTTCAGGGCTCTGCAAGACCCGGGCCGAGAGACAGACAAGAGATGTGAATAGAGACAGCGGCCACAGGGCCACGTAATCCACAAAATAAAAAATTAAACGTTTTCATGGCTGTGACTTTTATTTTGGTCTGCAAGGCCATTTGGAACCATCCACTGCCTCAGTGGAGAGGTCGCAATATTTGTGAACATTTAAGTGTCAGTTGCTTTTAAAAAACATACTGGTGACAGAGGCAAGAATGGAACCCAAGGGACAGATCTAGTGCAGGACAGTTCTGTACACCAAAGGCTCCTTGGCAACAGAGAGGTTTGTTCTGCATACATTCAGGGTGTACGCTGTTCAACAGGGACATCAGCTGGTCATGGTTGTTATTTATTATTTTTTCCCTTACTGATGAGATTTATAGGATCTGACAAGTGAAAGTTTGGCTCTGTGCTTTCTGTCTGAACCCATTATGAAGTGATATTTGATGGAATGTTGGCTAAGCATACAATAATATAGGGTCATGTGCACTAGAGACATTAGGGCAGTTTGCATGGGGCAAAAGCTGGTGAAACTATGGTCCCGACAAGACTGCCTTGATATTTACGTGAAACTAAGCCCTGCTTACTTATGTAAACACAGATTTAATTAACTGATTCTCAGTTTCTGGGTGGGGTGGAACATACACCATTCACATATTACTATATATTAATATAGATCCACATAAGGTTTCTAAGAGAGAATCCAAGTGAGCCACACACATAACTAATTTTCATATTACCCCTCCCCATTTCCCTTGATTTTCATGGTGATTAGGAGGAAGCAGACATTCTGAGGAAGATTTGAGGCTTTACACATAGAGACAACAAAGTACCAAGCCCCTACATATTTCAAAGGCAAGCAGCCTCCTGGAGAAATTAAAAATAGTTATCATCTGAGAGATCTTTAGCAATTATTTGCATAAGATCATATTTCATGAGAGATGGGGGGAGGTTTATCAGTCAAAACCTCTTAAAGAGAAGTGTTGCTTCCTTCGATACAGTCTCTGTCAAAACTACTAGCAAAATCAAGACTCAAATCAGGATAGATCGGTATAAAATCATTATATACCAATGCACAGTACATCATTATAACAACACAGTACTAGAGACCACGAAAAACACATTTTGTAGCCACTAACGACAGAAGACACACTCATCAACCAAACATTTGTGGTTAAGCGTACAGTCATCAATGTAAAAAAAGTGGAACTGAAAATCAGATACAGGTTTCTTTTCGAAAAGAAATGACCGGGTTGTTTTTCCTGCACAGACACTAGCTAAAGGCGGAGTGACCTATCGGGATGAGCCATGGCACAAGGAATGCTTTGTGTGCACCGGCTGCAAAGCCCAGCTGGCTGGTCAACACTTCACCTCTCGCGACGACAGCCCCTTCTGTCTCAAGTGCTTCGGCAATCTCTACGCCAAGAAGTGTGAGGCCTGCACCAAACCCATTACAGGTACCTCCTGCCCAGCCAGCTGTGCCCTGGCACCCTGTCGTCACTACCAGTACATACAAGATAGCCATGTGAATTTGCATGCAACCTTAAGGCTTGCAGTCGGCAAAGGATACATATTTTCCATTGTGAGAATTTGCTTTGAAAACCTTTTATTTCCTCTCGTGAGTTTGTCTAAGTTTGCATGTTTTCCCCGTTGTCGTATAGGTTTCTTCCCACAGTCCAAAAGCATACTGGTAGGTTAATTGGCTTCTGGGAAAAGTGGCTCTGGTGTGAGTGCCCTGCAGTGGAGTCCTGTCCAGAGCGTGCCCCGCCTTGCACCCGTTGCTTGCTGGGATAGGCTCCAGCTCCCCTGAGACCTTGAACTGTATGAGGCGGTTAGAAAATGGATGGATGGAGAATGAACACAACAGGAATGAGGTAGAGAGAGAAAGGGTGTGCAGACAGGGAGCAAAGAAAGTGAGAAGGAGTGTCCAAACGCATGGAAATCCGAGGGCCTGACATTCACTTGCGTGGAACGTGCCAGTTCCTTAACCGCCTCCACGTCGACGCAGCTCTGCGGCTCGATCCTGAAGCGCTCCTGTTCCGTTTTTTTCCCCTGCCCCAGGTTTCGGCGGGGGGAAATACATCTCATTTGAGGAGCGGCAGTGGCACCAGACCTGCTTCACGTGCTCGCGGTGCTCCGTCTCGCTTGTGGGGAAAGGCTTCTTCCCGGAGAACGACGAGATCTTGTGCCGCGACTGCAACAGCGATTTATAAACCACAGGCCCCAGCAGGCGCCCTGGAGACCGAACGTCATTCACTAACTACATAAACTACAATGCAGGCTTTGGGATGCACAGTGGAACAACGGCGGGCAAGTTCTGAGAGCGAATGGACTGACGGATAAACTGTTAAACGTTAAACCAAAAAAAAAATCTGTGAGGATAATGGTCACAAACCAAGAAACGCCAAAGATGTACTTTCACCACAGTGCCTTACCTTTAAATGTTTTTCTCACTCTACATGTGAAGTGCCAGTGGAAAGGAAATGGTTTCAAAGCTTGATCTATAAGTTTTTTATGGTTAAAATAAAAAAAACATATTTTCTTCTTTTAGGTTCCAGCGTTTCTACCAGAGCAATAACTACCTTCAAGAGCGACCATTTTGAAGCACATTGATGTACTTTTTCAGAACTGGTTCTTAATTCACCCTAAGAAGTGAATTAAAGTTTGAAATGCAACCTGATAGGTCTGTTTTCCACTTGTACAGCGTTCTGCGTACACATAATCCCACAGGATTGTCACAGCAATACTGCTGTTCTAGGTAGACTCTATTTTTAAAAATCAACCACAGAATGCTACACATACATCTAGTGAAAACATGTTTTAAATAGTTGAGATTTTTTTCCTCCCTGTTTTAAATACTTTTTTGTTGTGGTTTATAATTCATCAGCTATGAAATGCAGAGTATGCACATTATGATACTAATAAAAGTTCTTGATGCATAGACCCCACACTCATACAAGCCATACAAGCACAGTACATATACATGGTATCAAAATCTTTTATATCACATAACCACTGATTCTATTACAAATATTAGTTACAATAATATTGTTTTTTACTGAAGGTTCAAAGTTCAAAGTGTTACCACTGATGAGAAGTAGTTCAGCTAAATGTGTAGTTTTTCTTTATATATAATCTTTATAATAATTGCTTCTTTTGCTTTACAAACATTATTATGAGAAAGAAATGGGCTAGTCCCAGGACTCTTTTGCAATCTGTGTTCAAGAGATTGAGTGGTATGCATGTTGATTATTTTGTTCATTTTTTATATTTTTGTATTTTTATCCTTAGTTGTTCACCTATGCAAATTTATATTCCACTATTTTAAAAAGAGCTTTGATGCGGGCAAGTCAGAGTGGATCAAGTTATGCTTTATTTTGCTTGTAAACCTTGTTATAATTCTCAGAGCATGAACATGAAAAAAAGTATTGTGCTGAAAGGTTCATTTATATGTTTTGTTTTAAAAAAGGCTTCTATAAATAAATTAAAACTGAAAAGTTTTTTGGGGTTTTTACTCGATATTGATTTATACACAAAAAAAGGTACCACACTAAAGTTTATGATAATGGGTCTCTTTTGCTGTATCTCATAAGAGTCCAAATCTGATCTCATACATAAACCTACACCATCTAAAGATGGAGAACATTTGTAAGTTAATGATCGCTTAATTTGTCTGAAGAGTACTCGACTCTCTAAAGTGGGAATGCATTGATCAGTCTTATTCTCTTACTAGCAAAGTCAGGAAGCGATTTAGCAAAGTCAGGAGCTGAATTTGAAGAATACTTAAAAGGCTAGCATTTTAAGAGCCGGCCAACGTGTGTTTAGAAAGGGAAGGACGAGACAGGTGTGTTTCTACCTTCTGCACTGCTGGTCAGGGCTACAGAAAACAGGATATTGCTGTAAGTAGTGCTGGTGGACCAGTAGGTGTTGCTCCTCCCCCTGGGCCAGAATTTCCAATCCAAAGCCACAGGAAGTTGACGGAGGACGCTGTTGTAGGAGGTGCCCGCCATTGGGTTATACTGGATTATTAGGTCATTAAAGACCCCAATGGCACTGTTAGTAAGTGTAGGGGTGTTAACCCCAGACTCTTGGCTACACTCCACCTGCTCAATCAATCACTGAAGCAATTTTTCTTTCTCGGGCTCTAGGTTCCTTCAAGAACCCAATAAATAACAGTCTAGATGGTAAAAATGGCCTCCTCATTTGCAAACTTTCGTATGTCCTTGTGTTCTTCGTTGAACCAATCCTCTTAAAACGCTTACAATGACATTGTTTGGTATTTAGAAGCTGACGGTTTTATGGTTGTTTTCAAAGCTAGGGATCATCAGGACCTGGTTTGGCAATTACTGTCTTAGAGATTTGAAAAGGTCTTAACAAATACACAGCAATTTCCACAAACTAAAAATAAAGAATTGTGATATAAGCCATGATCATCTGTGAATGTATTTATCACATGACGTCATTTAATTATGGACTCTGTAGCACAATAAAAATCTCAACATACAGCCTTTATTTTCCATACATGTTTGGATGGTTAATATTTTTAAAGGGCAAGGAACCCCCTCATCCTCACAAATATAGTGGCAACAAGTTGCTGATTGACTGGTTTCATTTACAAGTTGAATGAATTGATCTCCATTTAAAAACTTACTCATACAGTACATGTGTTGCGTTGGTATTTGCGCAAGAAAGGATAAACAGCTTGTTCTACCAAGTTTGACAAGTATTTGCCCTGCTAGGCTGAGATCCCCCTACTACCTTGGAGAACAGATTCATCAGCTGAAGGAATGCAAACAGAACTGGCTGACATTCAGGAAAGCTGTGTTTTTCAGTGTATCTGGTCCTGTGGTATTAATTAAAAGAAAGCTTTTAAGTACTGAGGATTATTGAAAGAGAAGAATTTGCTCGATTTAAGTTGTGCCTTTTCTTGGCTCCAATAAAATTTAGACATGGGAAAAAAATGTACACGAACATTGTACTAGCTTCTGGGTTTCAGGAATTCTGTTTTAGTGACCAGGATTTTCTGCAGCTTGGCCCCATGATCAACTAAAAGGATGATTATTAGGGGAGTGTTTGATATAGTGGAATTCCTACCCATGCCTGAGTGTCTTTAATGGGTAAACTATTAAGAGCTGTTTAGACAGCTATAGGGAGGCAACTATTTATTAAGCTAAGGATTACATGCAGAACAGAGATGTTGTCTAAATGTCTTGGCAACTATTCTCCTAAATAGAGTGTTTCGAAAGCCAAGGTTTCAAAACAGAACAGTTAAATAGATTGTAGGGGCTCAGCTAGGAAAAGTGTTCACGAGTGCAGGCTGAGTCTTGTGGTCAAGATGTCACCAGCTGGCCAGGTTAAGGAGACAGGCTGTTAGACAGGGTTCTCTCAGGTTTCGGTGTATCGGCTTCTCCTTTGACTTGCTGGGTGGGTGCTCACTCGGAGTGATGTCCTTAAGACACACGTTGCTCCTTCTCTCAGTTGCTAATTCTCCCATAAGACACTGCAGGGCTCTGAGCATGCCAGATGGTGAAAGACTCTGAGATGGAGGCGTGTTGAAGGAACTTACCTGTTGGTGTAGCTAGTGCTCATTTTAACTGTCAGGCACAGGGTTTGTAGCTGTAATGCCAAGTCATAACTGTTAATTCCAAATAAAGTGGGTGGGAAAAAAAAAGAAAATATTTGATGGTCAACTTAAAAATTAGTTCTAATCTAGATCAATTAGGGCAGTAGAAACCCTAAATAAGTATTGGGCAAGAAGGAAAACCAGTGAGACATACTCTTGTGACCATGGATGAAAACCTTTTGATTTATCTTGGCACTTTTTAATGATTTTCTCCCTGCGGTGGTCTCTGGTCTTTTACTCACTTACACACCGTGGCCTTGTCGCAGGGAGTCAAGAGGATATATCTGAGCTGAAGACTTGTAATTGTATCCTAAACAAGACAAGCCCGATTTCCCTTGAGTCTCTCAAATTGACATGAATAAACCTGAAACATCCAGTCCAGGCAGAAGACACCCAAGGTTTCTTGGGTTGACGCTTGTCTGTTCTCAGGGCTTGGGAGCGGAGTTAGATAAAACACACTCCAGCTTACAACAAACAGACCCCTGGATACACTTTCCAGTTGGGGGTTTTCAGAACCTTTAGATTTTTTCACCAAAAAAGGAAATGAAAAGCTAAACATGCTCTCATGGAGGAGGGGGGGGGCAGAGGAGTGGTGGACGCAGAATTGTAACATCTGGATTCCATCCATGCCGTGATGGGGTCACTGATATACGCAGCCCAGCTTCTGATTTATGGAAAGAAATGGCCATTATGACGCAAAGCTGTGGGTCCCCTAAGAGTCTTGAAAACAAGTGAGAAATTCATTAAAGCTTCAGGACCAGCAATTAGCTCCCAGTGGTTTTGAAAAGAGGGGCAGTAATTGCACAGTAAATGAGGATGTGCATCTGTGCCATTAAATAAAAAAAGGACACAAAACAAACAGCTAAACAGCTTGTGATGTCAGAAAACTGCACGTGCCTGTTGAAAACCGAGCACAGGAAGACTGATGCAAAAAGACAACCTTGTTGAGGCTTTTCTGATATACAGTAGCACTTTATAGCTGTTCTAGTTTAAATACTGTACAAACAGACTCATTTAAATATTTGGAGGTGATCAGTGTTTTATCAGCACACATCAGCCGTTCCTGCATGGACCATGTGTCGCTGCTTACGAACTCTATACTGTAGATGTTATGGTCTTGTGATGTGGGAAATGACAAATGGCTCTTCCAGTGCTACCTTTTTAAGAAGGAGTGCACTGGCCTCACTGCTCTCATGATGCTATGAGGACCATAGTGCTGAGTTTTGCAAAAGCCAATAGCTGTGCACTTACAACCATACTGAGGATTATTGAGAGAATAATTTAGATCATAAGTAACTAACCAATGTGGAAGAAATCCAGAGCATTTAGCAAAAACCGAAGATGCTACAGGGAAGTCATACAGACACATCACAGAAGGCACTACCCTAGTTCTGAAGGCAGGACTCAAGAGCTCTGAGACAGCAGCACTAATCATCACCCTGGTGTGCCTCTTATGATGTTAAAAACAGGTTTTGTAACTGAGGACTTGTCTAACTAGTTTTCTGGATACCAGACAGAAAACAGTTTAGTTCAGTATTAGTTATTAGTCAGCACACCTTCAGATGCCAGAGAAAACCACTAATTGCTCTGGATGTGGCAGGAAGAAAATTGTGACTAGCAAGAGAAGACACGTCCTCAGTGCTGCAGAACGTCAGAGGCCTCTGTGCTGCATCTGGCTTGAGGGGAAGAAACAGGAATCTAAATTTTCATCTGCTTGCAGACTTGTCTTTGTAAGGGATTCTGCAATTACATAAATAATAAATAAAGTGAATGAATGAAGAGATTTATTAGCAGCTCTCGACAATGTTATGCCAGTTCCCACACAAAAGGTAACTGAGAAGTAATTCTAAAACCCCTTTTCATTGTTGACAGACAAGAGTGAGACCAAAAAAATCAGGGGAAGTCATGACCTTCCAACAATTTTAATGTATTTTAATGCATCGAAAATATTTGTTTTTAATGGGTGTGAAACATCCTGTGATTTACATCAAGGTTTAATATTGTTATACCAGATTACTGAGGCCATATTTGTGTATATTGTTTGATATTATTGTACTCTGTGATGCATACAGTATGTTTTGCATTGCCTGACAGTCTGTAGCAATGTTTTTTGACAATGTTTTCTTTTTTCTCTCCAAAAATTATATAGGAAACTATTTAGGAGTTTTATGTGGTGAAACATTTTAAACATTATTGAAGTGCAAAGCTTGCTGGCACACTAAATCATTAAAAGGATTTGTATTATTTTTATGAGGGCAAGCATCTTAATTTCAGGATCTTTCTAATGTGTACAATTAATATTAAGACATCAATACATTACACATTGCCCAGTAAACATGCATGAACTGACAAATCTCATCACAGTGCCAAAATGGAAAGGAAATCGTCGGATCGGGTGGTTGATCAGTAAATCTTGAACTGTATGTGGTCTGGCTGGTGTCTTTTACTGCATTCCCACCTGATCCATGTTCTGAGCTCTGCTGTTTGCCAAGAGCCCAAACTTTGACTCTTCTGCTCTCTGACACTGGCTGACACCTGCAGTCTGCTTTCACAGACTGGGATTACCGCCACACTGAAAGATGACGGATAAGCCAAGAGGAACAGCTTTCGCTCTCACTAGGCCTTTAGAGCACTGTTTTCTTTAGCCTTTATTTTTGGTGTTAATTGTTGCTTTTGATTTGATGCCATGAGCCACAAGACTTGAAGCGCACAGAGTCCTGTAATATCAGAATGCAGACGACACAGCATGAAGTGCAAAATAAGAGCCCTCACAATGAGCAGCTCATTGTGTGCAATATGTTTCTCCTACTATTCCACTAGACTCTTGGGCCACAATTTGGTCAAAGTAACACCTCGGTATTCCTCATACTACAGTATGTATAAATCACACCGAAATCGTTATTGGAGAAGGCTTTTTTCTTATGAACAGTCATCTACAGAGTTTTTGCTAAAAAATGTCAATTGGCATTTGGTGTTACACAGCTAAATAGGTCATAATGACACCTTGTGGCAGTGCTGCATTTTGTGTGATTTTATAGAGGAGTATATTGTTACTGGTGTCGTTTCACCCACTGGCAACACGGAGGTGGCAGGACATTTGAGTTTCCCCAACTCTGCATAATTTGCCTCTGAAGGGAAAAGGCTGCTTCGGAAGAGAAGGTCTGTGATGTCAAGGCAGGTCACAAACCTGGGAGGATGTGCTGCCTTACACTGCATAACTGATTTGCACTTCTGGGATATGAATTGGTCGAAGGTCCCAACTCCAGGACACCCAAATATATTTTTCTTCCACCACAGCCAAGGGCTCCAGACTGGCAGCAGAATGGATTAGCCTGCCATGAACCCTCTTTTTTAAATACAACTGACACAAAACTGTATTTTGCAAATACTTCAGTGAAGGTCAGATACGTTGTTTTTTTTGGGTATTTCAAGACTGCCATAGAGGTCTCCAGCAGGAATGTTTCTCTATCAGAGCAGGCTGTGTTTAACCTTGAATAAGTGCAATAAAAAAATTGTTTTTTTACATCTTCTTCAAGTAGTTCAGTAGCAAGTGTGATACAATTATCATACAAAGACATAAACCGCAGTTTGGTATAACTGGTGTGTGATTGTTGTTTCATGCCAGATTTCCACTTCAGCATTACTGCTGGTTTGGCAGCTCAAAATGAGCAACTGTCACACAATGCAATTTGTCTCCAGACAGGACTTGATCTTTTGTCTACTGAAATCATGTAGTACACTGGCAGGTGAACAACTCCTGTGAGCCAAAAGACTGGTCATGTGGGTTTTGCAACACCTTGCAAAATCCAGCAGGATACATCACTTTAACATGCTCACCCCAGATAAACCCTGTAACAGTACACAAACACATGGCTGTCATATATGGAAGGATTGGCGGCACAGTGGTAAGGTTAGCATTGCTGTTCTTGGGTCCTGGGTTACATTCCGGGGTGTTTATCATCCTTCAAATTAGTTGTATGAAATCATATTTCAAAAAAGATAGCTTTTTTTTAAGAACCCCTGACAGGAACAGTTCCAAATATCTAAAAATCTGCCAAACAAGGAAAAGGTTCAGTTTGTATTTATGTTACAGTATGTTTTTTTTTTCACTTTCTTAATTGAATGGCTAATCACAGTTCTATTAATAACTTCACATGTGCGTCATTTTCACATCATTCGACTTCACATTTGGAGGGTGGCAGAGAGGTGCAGTGGTACAGCGCAGGGTTCCCTGGACCCGAGTCCTGGGGTGCTGTCTGCAGAGAGTGCTGTTCATGTTCATATGCGTTTCATCCTGGTTTTCTTGGGGTCTCCCACAGTCCAAAGTCCTGCTGGGAAATCAAGGGGCTTTTGCGAACTTAGCCCTGGTGTGAGTGTATGTGTGTCCTGTAATGGACTGGTCTCCTGTACAAGCCTTGCGCCTGTTGCTTGCTGGGCTGAACTGGATAAAGAGGATAGAAAATGTATGGATGTGGAAGGGAGACCGAAGTTTACAGGGGGAATATTACACCACTCAACCTGTATTGTGGCAGCATCATTTATGAAGGAGGACTCAACTCTTCAAAAGGAACATTTCCCTCATCTACATTCCCACCCCTAAAGCGCAATCGAGAAGCGAAACAAAGAGTGAGAGATGAAAGGGCCTTTGAAAGTGATATATTTAAACAGGAGACAGCCCCACTGGATCAGCAGATAAGAAAAGTATCTCCTACTTATTTTTTACGCTCCAACAAGATCTAGAGCTGGGGGCCAAAAAAGAAACTCATATTCATGTATGTGTTGAAAGCCCCTCTTCTGTAGCTTGTATGGATCCAAAACACAATCACTAGCTCAGTTAATTTCAAGAATCCACAAGCTTCCTTCATCTTGTCACTAGTACTCAATTATTTTTTTAATTCCTCGTTCTCTATCTCATCCTGTTTAGGCTTTTTTTTTCCTCGTTACTGGCTTGTGACCATGGGGAGGTCATCCTGGCTTCGCAGACAGCCACTGTATCGAAACCTTGATTTAAAAATGCTGCTGGCCTTGGCTCCTGATACTGAATCATATTTGGTCACCCTTAAAAGGCAAGTTAACAAGAGGAGAGGTCTGAGGAGAGGGGGCGGGTGAGTGTGTGGGCCGTGTGTGTGTGTGTGTGTGTGTGTGTGTGTTGGAAAATTGCCACCTTTGTTGGTTACAGAGTACATCATTCTCCTTGAAATGTCTGACCGCTGTAAGAAGACTCAGAGAAAAACACCACAAGCTGGCTCTCATCGCTAAACATTTGTAGGTCCGTGTTCAGATATTTAGTTAAGTTGTTAAGGTTTGCCACACAGAAAAAAAATGCCACCTTAGAAATAAAACAGATATGCTAGTGTATTGTGTTGGCTTCAAACACTTAAGGGTATTGCTTCACTGTAAAGGTATTCAGGCCCTTGATCAAAAAATGTCTGATACTCACTCCTTTGGTTGTGTCACAACCTTACACATTTGACAGTTTCCTGTTTTTGACAAAAGTTAAATTTGCCAGAAAGCTTAGATAATTAGAAATGAGAGGAATGGTTTGTTTGGCTCAAAGAGATGGTGCAAGTTATATGAGAAAATAATGTTCGCGCACAAATGTGATTTTGTGTTCACATCAGTACATAGAGGTGACAGAGGGCTGTGGTTGCTTCTTTCTTTGCATGGATTAAACAACAAAATCATTACCACAAAGATAACACTTTTTTGGGGGACGGCTGTCCTTCTATGTTTTCAGATAAACCTTCTTTTTCTAAACTAGTTAAATTTCCAAATTTGCTTGATTATTGTAGAAGAGTGTACAGAAAAAATGATAAAGTATTTTAAATTTCCTTGAAATTTGTATTGTGGAAAATGTTTATAAGGCGTTTTTGTAAAAACTGTTCAAGGCTCGTCCCTGTCAAGTAGTGTGTAAATGAAATATTCTGTTGCTTTTCTTAATTCACATGTGTCCCAAAAAGCTTCTTAAATGTCCAGGCCCACATTGAGGTTTGTAATGAACTGAGTTATTGATTGATCAATGCCATATTTTTCTTCCAAGACAAACATAAAATCACAAAAAAAAAACATTTTAATTGTAACCATTAAGGACTTCAAAACATTAAGCATCATGGCCTTGACATGTGAGTGCCACATGAATATATTCTTCCATTTATTATTCAAACAACTGGGAACATTTTGATTGTAAGAACACAGCACTTCAATCATATCTTTAAAGAGTAAAGCCATCAATGCAATTAATTTTCCTTTCTGTACTGCTAAAGGAATCAAGGATCTTTACAGTACTAGGAAGGACACCCCTATATTGCTCCCAGATGTTTTTCCCAGGTTAGTGGTAGGTCTAATTATGAATAAATACAGCTGGTTGCTTCATAGCTTTTGGATTGACTCATTGGCTCACTTTCATTGCAACTGACATGATCAATATATTGTACAGTATAGAGAAAATTCACCCAGATCTACCCTCCCTGATTTTTGTGTATGCCAATGGTTTATTACTCAAAGTACAAATTAAAACGTCTGTTCAATCAAGCTTGAGATGCTAGGGCAGGGTGTTGCCATGACAACATAAGCTACATCATTCGTGAACAATTCATTACATCACCACACTTAGGTCTGGCTCAGGAGACTCATGTCTGGGGTTCTTTGTGGTGACTAGGCAAGACCTTCCAGATGAAGACTGTAAATAATGTTTAAAGTATTCCAACATGGTACAATATAAAGGCCCCCGTGGAGCAACCACATGACTGATATATACCTGAGAAGGATATTAAATCTAAAATGATGGGCACAACACCAAGCACAAAACAGAGCAGGCACAAACACACCCACATCTCAGGTCCTGGCTTTCCATATATTACAGGGCCTGATGTAGGTAGAAAATTATGCAGTGTTTTAATATAATTCTTAATATGTATATGATCTTTACATGCAAAACATACATGAAAAGAAAAGTTCAATTATTTGCCATGAAAGCATGGATGCATTTCATAAGAATAAAGGATGGATGGGGATAAAAAACCCTCAGCAGCTGAAATAAAGTCTCAATCAAGACAATGTGGGAAAGCAATAAAAAGCAAACAGAATACTTATGTGTGTGTGCAGCACAAAGTGTGGAATTTATATTTAGTGAAGTTATGCTCAAACTTTACAATGCATTTGTAAAACCTCACTTAGAATACTGCGCTCAGTTGTGGCCACTATAACCCCAAGAAACACATTACAATCTCCGAAAGAGTTCAAAGAAGACCACCAAAATGATTCTAGAACTCAGGGAGTTGTGCTCAGCAGTACAGTACAGAAAGATTAAAGGACCTAAATCTATTTAGCCTTGAACGAAGGGAAAATAGTTGAGATTTGATTCTAGTGGAGACAATCTCAAACAAAGTGACCCAGGGGACAATTTCAGACTCAGAAATTACATTTCACATTTGGAAAATGGCTAGGAATCCATTTAGAACAGAGAAAAGGATGCTCTTCCCATCCAGGTCTGTTACAGTGCCTTGCGAAAGTATTCGGCCCCCTTGAACTTTTCAACCTTTTGCCACATTTCAGGCTTCAAACATAAAGATATAAATTTTTTATTTTATGTGAAGAATCACCAACAAGTGGGACACAATTGTGAAGTGGAACGAAATCTATTGGATTTTTGAAACTTTTTTAACTAATAAAAAAATGAAAAGTGGGGCGTGCAAAATTATTCGGCCCCTTTACTTTCAGTGCAGCAAACTCACTCCAGAAGTTCAGCGAGGATCTCTGAATGATCCAATGTTGTCCTAAATGACTGATGGTGATAAATAGAATCCACCTGTGTGTAATCAAGTCTCTGTATAAATGCACCTGCTCTGTGATAGTCTCAAGGTTCTGTTGAAAGCGCAGAGAGCATCATGAAGACCAAGGAACACACCAGGCAGGTCCGTAATACTGTTGTGGAGAAGTTTAAAGCCGGATTTGGATACAAAGAGATTTCCCAAGCTTCAAACATCCCAAGGAGCACTGTGCAAGCGATCATCTTGAAATGGAAGGAGTATCAGACCACTGCAAATCTACCAAGACCTGGCCGTCCCTCTAAACTTTCAGCTCAGACAAGGAGAAGACTGATCAGAGATGCAGCCAAGAGGCCCATGATCACTCTGGATGAACTGCAGAGAACTACAGCTGAGGTGGGAGAGTCTGTCCATAGGACAACAATCAGTCTTACACTGCACAAATCTGGCCTTTATGGAAGAGTGGCAAGAAGAAAGCCATTTCTCAAAGATATCCATAAAAAGTCTCGTCTAAAGTTTGCCACAAGCCACCTGGGAGACACCCCAAACATGTGGAAGAAGGTGCTCTGGTCAGATGAAACCAAAATCGAACTTTTTGGCCACAATGCAAAACGATATGTTTGGCGTAAAAGCAACACAGCTCATCACCCTCAACACACCATCCCCACTGTCAAACATGGTGGTGGCAGCATCATGGTTTGGGCCTGCTTTTCTTCAGCAGGGACAGGGAAGATGGTTAAAATTGAGGGGAAGATGGATGCAGCCAAATACAGGACCATTCTGGATGAAAACCTGTTGGAGTCTGCAAAAGACCTGAAACTGGGACGGAGATTTATCTTCCAACAAGACAATGATCCCAAACATACAGCAAAATCTACAAAGGAATGGTTCACAAATAAACGTATCCAGGTGTTTGAATGGCCAAGTCAAAGTCCAGACCTGAATCCAATCGAGAATCTGTGGAAAGAGCTGAAAACTGCTGTTCACAAATGCTCTCCATCCAACCTCACTGAGCTCGAGCTGTTTTGCAAGGAAGAATGGGCAAGAATTTCAGTCTCTCGATGTGCAAAACTGATAGAGACATACCCCAAGCGACTTGCAGCTGTAATCGCAGCAAAAGGTGGCTCTACAAAGTATTAACGCAAGGGGGCCGAATAATTTTGCACGCCCCACTTTTCATTTTTTTATTAGTTAAAAAAGTTTCAAAAATCCAATAGATTTCGTTCCACTTCACAATTGTGTCCCACTTGTTGGTGATTCTTCACATAAAATAAAAAATTTATATCTTTATGTTTGAAGCCTGAAATGTGGCAAAAGGTTGAAAAGTTCAAGGGGGCCGAATACTTTCGCAAGGCACTGTATGTCACAACCTGACAAAATGGCTGTGAACTCACTAATGCCGTAACAGGGTGTCAAAACATGAATACAACCAATGTTGTAACAACAAACCCCACACTATGTGTCAACATAACCTGAAATTTTCTGATTCACTCGGCAGACAAATTTCCCAACCAGAAAGATCAGCATCCTCTCATGTCTCATGCCGGCAGCCATATCACCCTGCAACTCACAACTGGCAACCCACTGAAGCTAAGCAGGTGTGAGCCTGGTCAGTACCTGGATGGGAGACCTCCTGGGAAAAACTAAGGTTGCTGCTGGAAGAGGTGTTAGGGGGGCGCCAGCAGGGGGCGCTCACCCTGCGGCTCATGTGGGTCCTAATGCCCCAGTGTAGTGATGGGGACACTATACTGTAAACAGGCGCCGTCCTTCGGATGAGACGTAAAACCGAGGTCCTGACTCTCTGTGGTCATTAAAAATCCCAGGGTGTTTCTCGAAAAGAGAGGCATCCTGGCCAAATTTCCCCATCGGCTGTTATCAATCATGGCCTCCTAACAATCCCCCTCTGTGAAGCCATAGTGCGCCAGAATCCTCCCCACTGATAGCTGATGTGTGGTGAGCGTTCTGGCGCACTATGGCTGCCGTCGCATCATCCAGGTGGATGCTGCACATTGGTGGTGGTGGAGGGGAGTCCCCATTACCTGTAAAGCGCTTTGAGTGGAGTGTCCAGAAAAAGCGCTATATAAGTGTAAGCAATTATTATTAATTATTATTATTATGTGCAACCTTTCTGATGTTCTTAAACTGAGAGGTGAAGGGGGGATGGGATCACAGAAGTGGCAAAAGGAGCATCAAAGAGTAAAGATGAAGGATGAGATGACATTACGTGGACGGATAGAACTAAACCAACAAGAGGTTCCAAATTCCAGGTCCAAGCTAATCAAGTTAAAATGTGTTCTTTTAAGCAGATGAAGCATTCCATTTCATTTGATATGCAATTGGCATGTTCTCTTGGCTTCAAACCAAGCAAAAGTTCATATGACAGGAGATTCATGATCAATGTTGAACATGACTCTGGGATTCTGGGACTGCTAGCTCAGAGTTTACAGCACATATTTCCTCTGTGGTCACAACACATCAGATGCAAATAATTACCTAATTTACTTTAGTTTAAAACTTGTTTTAATGTTTTAGAACGAGAAAATGTTTTGAACATTAAAAACATGCACCACTTCAATGCTCGAAATGGAAGCAATTATATCGACCGCGATGTTGTGCTTTCTAAGACTAATTCAATGGGAGAAGATTTCTGTAACTTAATAGTTTTCTGCAGTCACCTGATGAGTTAAACAGATAGGTGTGGTATATTCAGCATTGCCTTCATCTTCTAGAAGAATGGTTGTAGTGTTTAACTGTTGACATTAGTTTTTTTGTTTTGTTCTCTGTGACTCTTTTTGAAATACAATTAAAACCTTGTCTGGTTAGCCTGAGCCAGCAAACTGAAGGCTGCTCCAATTGAATAAAATGAAAGTTACTGGCATAACAACAGAGAACCTTCAACCTTCAGTGTTGAAGCCCTAACTTTTTGTTAGGAGGCAAAAAGAAATGTACTAAGCAAGAAAATGTAAAAGACTGTCCTTAAATCCAACTAAGGAACTAAAAGCAATGGAAAAGTTTCTCCAGCAGTCAGTCAACATGCTGTTATCATCTCTGGGCTTTAACTGGACAGATATTTCTTACCAGCATCACCTAGCTGGTGGAGGCAAAGCTTCCTGTCACCATGGCAACATTTATCTCAGTGAGCCCCCTACACTGAGACACTGTCATTGGCCGTTGAATGCTAAGAAGACCATCTAAATCCTTAAAAGAGGACTGGTAGGCCAACCAGGATTGCGTTGAGAAGTCTGATGAGTGCATCATCAACAAGAACTGTTAGAAAATATCACCACGGGAGGTCTCAGAGATAACAAACTTTCCCTACATTGAAAGCATCCAGACTGAAACTCACTTTTGGAGTTTTCAATTTTGCAACTTTTGCTTGTTGACTCTCCCAATGCACAGTGAGCTGCAATTTGGTCTTTACAATCCATATGACTCCTTAGCATTTTAACAGCTCTTGAAAATGTGAATGCGTCTCACAACAAAGAGACATAACCTTCTAATACAACAAGGGGAGCACAATAACTTTTACCACCAAGGACAATAAAGGGAATTGTTTGGAAATGGAACAGTATGCAGGACATCAGAATGGAAGCAGAGCTTTTATAGATGTTATCTTTCCACCTATTTTCAAGAAGAACTTAGTCAAATATACGGTTCTGCTGAGTCATTGCCTGGACATGGGGTGCAAGGCAGGAGGCACCCTGAGCGGGATAGTTAACTTAAGAGTGTGTCTATGAACTTTGGAAGGAAGCCAGAGCTCCTGGAGAATATGCAAGCTTCATACTGACAAACCCACAGGCTAGGACCAAATCCAGGAACTTTGAGGCATCAGCACTGACTGACAACCCATTCTTCTTCTTGTTAATATTACACAAAAGTATTCCTATACAATTGGGCAGCTGGTCAGGACTAGAGGAGTCCAGATGCCACTTGTTTTATATAGATGGTGTAAATCAAATTAAATCAGGTACAATTAAAGTGCTATAACATATGATCACACCAGCTTGTCTAAAAAGTTCATTTAGGGGAAGGTATAACCTGGAAAAGCTTGAACTTGTTCATATTGCTCGTCTAGTGCAATTTCAGAATGGACAAGCAGAAAACAAATACCTTTATTATCTACCAAACTAACAAACTAAAAGTTGAAAAAAAAACCTTTGCCTCTTAGCTGGAGATTTCATGACTTTATTGAAGCATCTTTGGTGGAGACTTCTGCATATTCCTATCCTTTCACTTCAAGAAGGGTTAAGGTTTCATGTTTATGTCCGAATGTCAAGCTGGACCTGATATGGCTCGCATATGTGCATGCTGGAGGTTGGTTGATATTTATACAAAGGTGCACAAGAGTTAAAGGGAAAGGGCTGAATTTCCCTGTGTTTAGATATGTGTGTGGGATTGTTCATCATGTCAAGGGTTTGTTTCTTAAATTATTTGTGTCTTTGGAGTAATAATAAAAAGAATTAGGCTGGGCTGCAAAAAGAAAAGGTTGTGTTATTTAACATAGCTTTGAGCACGGAGCAAAAAAACAAAATATTTCATGGCAATACTGTTCCAGAGTGCAGTTCCAGAGAAGGGACACCACACCTTTCTGCTTTTCTTTGTAAATTCTTATCGTAAACTGGGCTAGCACTGGTGTTTGCTCAGCGTTATCATCACACACACCACTGTTCTCCAGCCAACATGCATCCCAGTGGTGAGATTCAAGGTCTGTCAGGCATGCTTGCCAGTTTCTGAGTGAGGAGACAGAGCGGATGTGGAACGGCCCCACGAGATCAAAACTTTATTATTATTATCCTTGTGAGAAAAGGATAATGAGCCAGCAAGCCAATCGCTGTCCTCATAATCAGCTCTCCACAGATCCCTTTCGGGCCAAAACGCTGTTCAAAGAAAATCACTTTGGGTTGGTTTGTTACAGAGCGGTAGACGCTAAGCACTACCCTGGAACCTGGAAAAATAACACACTACTCTGGCGTCTTCAAGGCCTTGTATATATTGTTCTAGGATAAAAACCCGATTGCTTCTGCCAATCATAGCAACACAAGACTCCTGGCATGTGGATAAAAATGTGAAATCTAAGGGCATAGAAAATAAGATGGGTCATGGCATTCGTAAGACACAAAGGGAAGGGAATTGTTTATTTCCACTCCAAGCCAGAATTAGGCTCTAGTCATTGATGTTTTTCTGTGATTAAATTTATCTCTCTGTCAGGACCCAAAGAGACCTGTTGCATATGTAGGGCCTCACCTTTAGTCAAGGCCTGGGGAGGGACAGATGAGGGAGAAGGCAGAAAGCTGATGGAGAGAGAGGGAGAGGAACTCCTGCCACCAGGTCCCACACATGGGCTTCATTAGGATAGCGTGGGAACTTGTGGGCATGGAGGAGAAGTCAAGAGACACGACACAAGCTCATATTCTGCCCTCCTGCTGCTTACTTGCATGCATAAACACAATACTCTTCCACTGTTCTTTGGAATGCATTTAAAGATTCAAGTCTGAATCTTGGAATGTTTTCTTTCTACACGGTTTAATACAGTTCTATAGATTTGTTGAAAATGTCAGCTATAGGCAGTAGTATCATATGACCTGAACAACTGTTACTGACCTATACCTTGACACCTACCGGTTTGCTCCTTGAAAGAACAGTTTAGTCTCAGATGCAGTGTCTCTGGGGCTTCTTACCTTTGAAAAACATCAAGAGATTCCCAATGCCCATTGAAGAATTCATTTTGCTGGTTACAGTTCTACTTTTATTATCATTATAAGATTGTAATTCTTCATGTGTTTGAATACTTGATTTCCCTTTGGATCTTCCTCATCTATTTATTCTGTAACAAATCATCAAAGCTATTGCACTGCATATTGGTGCCTCTCAAGGCTTCAGTCCTCCACTGTTACTCTCATTATTCACAAAAGCCTGCATGGCTCTGGACAGACATTAACATAAGCTCCTGATACTGTTGAAGGGAGATTGGTTATGAGTGCCAATGAACTTGAATACTTATGAGTTATGAGTACTGAAGCTGACACCCGGGCACAAAAGAAATCATCATTCACAGTAGAAGGAAAAGGAGCTCGTACAGTACAGCTGGTCATGAAGAGTCTCTAAAAATGTTTCATGAGTGCAGGTTTCATGATACAATCACGTCCCACAGTCCGAAGTAAACGTTAATGCTGTTGTATAAAAGCTTATATATTATATATAAGTTTGTATAGCTTTCTCGCCTACACAATGTGATCCAGGGCATTATAACTAGGGTATTATATCCAGGGCAGGGTATTGTAACATATGCCAGGCTGTACAGCAAATGGTCTCTTAGCAAGGCTGGGTCTAGTGTTATTGATCTGTCTGGTCATGCTGAACAACTGGGTCAGCTTTTACCATCTGGCAGGTGTTATAAATCAATTACAAAATGAATTCTTTCAGACTTGTGTACCCCCTTCTGCTATGTGAATGTTGTCCCATTATTAAACAGCCTGAAAGGTTTGAGATGTACAGAGCAATGTATAACCAGTGCAGGAATGGTTGTGTGCAACAGGGCGGGAAATTCCATTATTTGTCACTTGACAAAATATAGCAACTGTGTCTGTGCTTAGTTATGCACTAAACAAACCAGTAATAATTGAAACACACACAACTATGTGATAAACACAAACTATGTGACAAGTATCGCATGTGTTAGCTAGACAAAAACTGCATAAATGTGGACATATTTTACACAAATACACACAATATGTCATCACTACATGTGTGATATACGGATCACTGTATATGTGTGCTAGGCTATGACACAAGTCCTTGTCCTATGTTGAATATACATACTGTTTATATTGAAAACATAATGAAAAACCTCACAAAACCCACTTATTTTAAGGAAAAACAGAATATTATTTTCTGAGTCTGGTTTGTCATCATCTAAGAATTGTCTTTGAACCTCATTCTCATTTGAAGAAATACAGGGTGGCACTTCACAAAGCTGGACATTCTGGAATGGGAACTTTGGAAATTCTGTGGGATGTCTACAAAACCTAAACCAAAAAATGATGAGGAAACAGTAGAAAAACCTGTAATTGAAGAGACCATATACAGTATATGCTTGTGTGCACAAAGTGACAGTGCGTTTGTGTCTGTGTAACCTGTGATGCACTGGTGTCCTGTCTAAGGTGTACCCAACCTTACGCCCTGGGATAGGTTCTGATCCCCACAGCCCTGTATTAGAAAATGAAGTTGTTTATAACATCATTAATAACATGGTAATAGATTGCTGAGAGACAACTAATTGGTACCTTCAACTGGTATAATTGGTGTTATTTTAAATGTTTCAGTTAAAATACAGGAGAATGTACATACAGTATCATATTCAATATACTTTTTGATAACTTGGCATTGCAGTAATCAATTCTGGAAAAGACAAATGTGTTGACCAGATTTTTTGCTACAGTCAGAGACAACAATGGATGAAGTCTGGCAATGTTTCTGAGACAGAAGAAAGATATTTTTACAATATTTTGCACATGTGGGTTGAAGTCTGGATCAAATATCACCCCCAAATTCTTCAATTTAGATTGAAATTCAAGTACAATGTCAGTGCCCCCCACAGATAAGATTACTGCATTTGCTTTAGATAGTTGATGGGAGGTGCTGGGAGGGATGACTTCATTCTTCTCCTGGAAATTTTGAGTCATCCAGGATTTTATGTCAGGGGTGCATTGAGAGAGTACAGAAAATGCTACTTCAGTGTCTGCTTTAGTATGAATGTAGATTTGAATATCATTGGCACAGAAATGATAATTCAGAACATGTGATTTCAAGAACTGACCAAGTGGAAACATGTAAATGTTGAATAGTAGGGGACCCTGTATCAAGTGTGAGGGACACCAGACTTATTGAACCCAGCATCAGAACTAAGCACCCCCAAAAAAGACAGTGTCGGCGATCAGTAAAGTAAGAGATGAACCATTTAAGAGCAATGTCAAAACCTCCAAACACAGATGAGAAAGTAGGATGTCTTGATTAACAGTCTCAAAAGCAGCACTGAGGTCAAGGCGAATAAGAATAGAGAACTGGAATCAGCAGCCAAAGATTGTTAACATCATATATACAATGAACAAGTAAAAGTTAATTCCAAACTGGAAGGCAGAATGAGGAAAACATGCTGCTGTTGAGCCTTCTGCAGGTGTGAGAAAGAAAGAAGAACACAAGGGATATAAAGCACAGGTCAGTAAGGAGAATGGACAGAAAGAAGGTGAGAAGGATTTTCCCCAGGAAGGGAGATCTGTGGGAGAATTGTGAGGAGCTGTAAATGAGGAGACGTTGAGAAAGAAATTAGTCTTTTTTTGAGAGAAGGGTCTCTACTGTCTACTACTGTCCTAAGACAAATGTCATGAAATCCCTGTAAAAAGACACAGACATTCAATATTTCATGAGTAATGAAATGTTGCTGAAATCATGGCTGGAGAGGTGAAATGGGAAGCAGTCGTTATGATCCACACTACTCTGACATGTTTCCTGTTCCAACACACTATTAATGCATTATCCACCACTCTTCCTTTTCTGGACATAAGCCTTTCTATCTGCTCCCTGGGACTGTTAACGTCTGTGCATTACAAACCCACTGAATCATCTAATCTCCCTTATTCAGTGCGGAAAGAATTCAGGTAACTTAATCATTTAACGTACACCTGTGACTTTCATTTTAGATTTAGAATTGTTCTGGTCACTCTTCTTTAAATATTCCTAGTTCATTGCTGTCCCTTTCATAGTGCAATGTCCTGTATTCTAGACTATATTCTAAGTGGATTAGTACATTTGTATAAATGAGGTGTAATTAGTACATTCTGCATCATTGACATTCCTGTCTTTGGTTTAAATTCTACATTTACAAATTCCTCCAAAGAAGAAGGCATGTGGCACCAGATTCCTGGCAAATGTACTGTTGCAACAAACAACCATGGTTCTCCTCTGATCCCTAAAGAAATTATATATTGTTCCAGCATTTTTTGGTAACACATGTATCAGAATCTTCAAAAGAGCCTTTTCCCCTGTCATCACTCGTGTAAAAACAGGAAAAGACTCTACAGCAAAAACATGCAAAAAACTTGGCGCGCTCCAAAATGTGAAGTGCAAGTTTATGGCGACTTTGAATCAGTGCATAAACAAAGAGTTCATTACTTTCTTGTGTGGAGACACAAGGATGTCTGATCGCACAACAGTGTTGTGTGTTTATCAGATGGGAGCCACAAGCTGTGTGCAGGACATGTCTGGACTGTTTCTATAGCAACGGGATTGCACATCCACATTCTGTGGCTGGCTTCAGTGATGAGCAGCAGTGTATGGAATGTTAAGCAAGATGCAAACTATTTCATCAGCAGAATCAAGCACTTTTCAAATGCCGGGGGGGGGGGGTTAGTAACAATCCATCATTCTCTACGAAAAAGACCTCGGGGATACATTACAAGTATCAAAAAGAATCTTGATTTGCCTAAACTCAAGGCTCAAAGGTCAAACGTTCACCAGTGGAAATTCAAAAACTTCAGATGTTAATACTTACTGTACACACCGGCTCTTATGTGCAGCTCTTTGAAAAAGCATATTGTGAATCACAGCATGTTGGCATAGTGTCTCGTGTCACTACTGTCCTGGTCTGTACTATCACTAACTGTGCCCCAGTGCTAACCTTCTGCAAAGCACTCGGAGAGACAGCATATTAGACCAACGCAGACATGGGGCAACACCAGCATGCTCTACTGTATCTAATGCAATACACTTTAACAAATACAGTGTTTAAGAAATGTCTGTACATTTGTAACACAGGACACAAAAAGTCACAAATGAAAACAGGCTGTGCTGAGGAAAAAATGTGTACACCCTTTGTTGGTCTCCTCTATTTTAGACCTAAAATGTAATTAGGTCCTCATGAAAATATAAATATAAGAATGAAGGTCAACTGATTAAATGTATTACACAAAGGTAGAAGATACTGTATATTTGTATAATTTAATTAACAAAATGAACCAACAGTAAATATCCCCATTTGAATAAGCTTGTGAAGCCATAGGTTCAGTAACTGGTGGCACCTCCTTGAGCAGCAATGACTTCAACTTCATTTCCTGTAAGTGTGTTTCAGTCTTTACCATTGGCTTTTAGGAATTTTGGACCAATTCTCCTCACACAACTATTTCCAGTTGGTGACATTTGAGGGTTTCCTTCCGTGAACAGCTCCCTTCAGGTCCTGTCATAACACTTCAATGGGGTTTAGATCCAGAATAGGACTTGGATAGTCCAAAATGAGAAACATCTTCTTCAGCCATTCTGTTCTAGGCTTCGCTGTATGCTTAGGATCACTGTCCTGCTGCACGACCCCCTTTCGACTTGGCTTCAGCTGATGAATGGATGGCTGGACCTCTGGAATTCGCTGATACAAAACTCAGTTCTTGCTCCAGGTCCTGAGGCAGCAAAGCAGACCCAAATCACAATTCTCCCACCACCATGCTTGGATGTTGGGATGAGCATCTTCTGTTGGAAGGCAGTGCTTCGTTATCCACACCAAACATTTATCGTTGTCATCAAAAAGAAACATTCTTCCAGCAGTCTTGGGGATTGTCCAGGTGCGTTTTTGGTGAAGTCAATAGAGGCAGCAACGTTGTTTTTGGAGTGGTTTCTTCCTGGCTCTCCTCCCACAAAAACCATTCCGACTCAGTGTTTTCCTGAAGGTTGAGGCAAGAACACTGACTTTAGCTCCAGCAAGAAAGAGACCTGCAGGTTCTTTGATGTTATTCTGGGGGTCTTTGTGACTTTCTGGATAATTATTTCAGGTTGTTCTTGGAGAGAACAATCTTGGCATGATGACCAGTCCTGGATAGGTCACCATGCTCTTGAATATTTTCTTTCTGTAGACTGCTTGACAGTGGATGGACGGAGCCCCAAAGGTTTAGAAATGCTTTTCTAACTCTTTCCAGACTGAAGAGAATCAACTATTATTTTTTTCTGAAAACTCTTTCGAGTATGGATTGATGCGTTTCCCCTAATCTGTATGGCGAAAACCAAACTCACCATTGTATACGTCAGAACTGAACAAATTCCTTATTTACTTGTTAATCAATTATTTACCACCTGATTCTAATGGCCCCCTTAAATGGCTAAGTAAACTTGGGGGTTTACTTATAATATCATATACAGTAATTAGTTAGTTAATAACTTAGTTATTTATTTTGTTTCATACAGCATCACAAAACATTGGAAACAGTGGTGGATGACCTCGCAACACTCCAGTCTAAAAAGTATTTTGGGTTGCTCTGGGGTGAAATGCACTATATAAACAAACTTTTTCTAAGATGCTTTATAACGCCACTTTAAGGTCTTTTCAAACCTTCTCATTGCGTCCACTACAGCTGGTAATTTTTTTACGCAACTGAGTGAAGACTCTCATCACCCAAGCAAGTTCTTGTTGTTCCACTCTTCCTTTCCTACAATGAATCCCTAATTATTTTTCTCCACCCTCTGGTAGCGACTCCCACGTGCCCTGTGAAGAGGATGTGACAAACGTGCACATCGCCTCTGGCTCGCAGGTGTCCGAGAAGTCGCAGGAGTCGCTGGGCCGCTGAAAGACCCTGTCGGGCTCATCCTAGAACAGTTCCAGTGCTACAGGTGTTTACAATCCTGCACCACTGCTGGAGTAACCACAGTCATCTAGGCTCAAGATTCAGCTGCGACGTTGAACGCACAGCCTGAGCAAACACCTCTAGAGGCTGAACTCTCAACCAGATGCGAACCAAAAAACAGACTGACCAGCTGTCCAACCAGAATTACTCACTCCCTCACTGAACTTCGGTTAAATACAGTACACCTCCCCAACATCTGCCTTTACTCACAGACCACATCATTGCCAAAAATCTTTTTTTTTTGCCAGTACAACATGCAACAGTGGCAATTATGCTTTAGTTTCCCACAGATTGGAATGAATAATCTGTGTTTACATTAATGCTGGCTGGAAATGTAGATGATTGATTACATGCAGGGTCAAGTGGAACTCATTCACAATAACACAATTTCAATACACATAAGTCTATTGAGATAAAACTTGTTGAGTGCAACTTTTAACTTTTAGAGAGCCTCTTTAGCATAAACCTGTATAGCTTGCCGTCTCCATCACGATGCCCTTTTTAGCACCAGTTTCAGTTGGTGGTGGAGGTAGTGAGCTCTGGATATAGACAGAAAAATTACAGGGTTTGACATGTTTGGAAGATTTACACTAAGAGTAGCTTTAGCCACTGTGTATTTAAAATGCATAATGCAATAAAGGGGTTAAGGTAAATTATTAAATTAATTTCACACATCAGAAGTTGGATAACTGAAATAGCTACTGATTTTGCTCTTGAAAGAGGTTTTGTGTTCGATGCCAATTTCACATTCTCAACCTTAAACAATCTGATTCTGTCTGGCTTTTCCAGTTTCCTTTAAGATACAATTTAGCACTTCTGTGCTTCATTTGCAAGGTGCCCTATATAACAACATCTTAATGGCTCCTTACATGGCTGAGACAGAGGCTTTTAGTCTTAGAGTGGAGTAAACTGTATGCCTTTCTGTGCCTTTAATAACATAACCAAGAAAGAACCTAATTTAGGAACCAATTAGCAATTTCTGTTGCATGCTAGATTAGCATACCTTTCCGGTTGAGAATAACCTTCCAGGACCCCACTAAAGCTCAGGTTTTGAAAGTGTCAATAAGCTATTAAAAATTCACCAGTTTGCAGAATGTTTGCCCCAACACATGGATTTGTGCAATGAATACTTTTTTCCAGCACAATGGCCAAATTCTTCAATTACGACAAAAACTGGTTTTGGAGTCGTAGCGGCAGTCTAATAACTTGCAGTCACTGCACTCGGAGGTGTTGTTGATGTTTCCAGCGACCCACAAAACCAACAGCTGGGTTGAACCAGATCTGATGGAGGGACCCACTGGATACGTTAACATACAGGAAAACAGCACCTGGAATGTATTAGGGGCTCTTGTTATTTAAGAAAATTGGTCTGTGGGTCAGATAAGGTAAGCATTGTAATTTATGAGAAACCAGTTCAGAAAACAGAAACATGACGCTACAGAAAATTAACATTCAACCTGAAAAGTGTCAGTGAATATACCCTTTCACCCTGCTCTGTTGTCGGCATTAGTGTATCTGTAGCTTCCAAATTATTTAGTTAAGTTAAATAACATTCTACAATCTAGCAATAGAATAAAATGTTCAAGGAGAAAAGCTATAATAACCTACTGTTCTTTTTTTCTTTTACAACATATAAACTCATTTGAATTTTTTGAATACACGGCAAAAAGGAAATAGAGATTTACAGTGATAAACGCTTCCTAATTTGTCTCTGTTCATGACCCTGGGTTATCATATTTTTCACATGACACAATTTCCAAATAAGGCAATGCCGGACCTGAGGACAAAAGTGACTAATTTGTAACAATTTTCAGCAAGGAATGTTTTAATACGGAGGACAGGGCTTAGACTCAAATGTTATATTAGCATATCCCTGTCTGTGCTGACTTTTTAAAAGGGAAAGCTTTGAACAGGTTCGAAATTAATGTTTCCCATCCCAGAAAAAAAAAAGATCAAAACAAGCTCCTTCACCTGAACCAAAATGACCTCTGAAAAACACAAAGGCTTGCCAGTTACTGAGAGTGAGAACCTGCCGAAAAGTACCTCATCTCAAGCTTTATGAAATGAATCATGCTTTAATAAGCAGATGTCTTTCTCCATAAGCCAGCAAAGCTTTCTTCACTAACCTCTGATGCAAGTGTGTCAATTCTGGTTTGTTCAGCTACGGTTTCCAGATGCTGACGTCAGTTTAAAGTTCCAGGTGTGTTTCACTTAGATCGCTGAAGCTGTTCTTGGCTTCTCCTAGTAACAAACACAGGTCTGGCTGCAGTTAAAGTTCATGAAGATAGTTTTATGTCTGCCCCCTAGCTAAAGCATCCAATTTAACGATTGTCATACGTGATATGATATTCTGGATGTAGATGTAGTTATTAACACTGCTAAGGGAAAAAACAGCAAAATCTTGAAACTCGGACAAAAATGTGAAATGTATTCGTTCTATCCTGTTAGGAAATAAAAACTGATGACTGACAAATGTTTTCATTCCTGTTTATCCATAAAGATGTGGTAAAACTAAAGATTATATACTTAGTTTCCAAAATAACAAAACCACTTGTATAACAGCAGGACTTATTCATAGCACATTTATCAACTATAATGCACACACTATGAATAGCTAATTTAGTTTATAAAACATCATAAAACATACCCTGCCATGTAAAATGACAGTTACATCTTCTTCTGTAACAGTTCTGTATCATCTGTATGAGCTCAAATATTTATGGTAATAAACGGGATACAGTATATCTGTTATCAGTCAGCTGCTGGTAATCGTATTTGAGTTTCATTAAAAATAGTTCACAGCAAAAACCTCAAAACATTAAATGTAAAGCATATGTCTGAGAACAATTACAAATAATTTTGTGCCAAAAGCAATGTATTCAAATTACTTACAGACCACAGTTTTTGGGTTTAGTGCATCAGAACCAGGAACGAAGAGAAAATTAAGCTAACAGTTTACATGTGTTCTTTCACAAAATCTGGTCCTGCATAGCTTTCTGTTTAAAAACAGCATTTTCCCCAATACTCAAAATCAATTGTTCTGAAAAGTATTACTTGCTCACTCCATAAATATACACCAGAAAGCAAGCATAATTCAGAAGAGGTCTAGGATTTTTTTCTCTCTCCTATCTAAAAATCATTGATGGCCTTTCTTATCTCCAAGCACTTCATCCATTTCCTCAGATGTGACCCTAATCCTCCAGTGTGTATCGACTAATGAGTCGGAGTCATGTTAAATTTGTGAAAAATAACTATTCTGATAATCTGAGAACATCCGCACTGTGAAAAGTTGTTTTTATTCATTAAGTACTTTAAACAACTTCTGTTAAGTAAGAAGAAAAAAACGTCTAAAGGATAATCTAGATTGCTTCAAGCTTTTGTGCAAAACAGTGTTTACTCTGAAGCAGATGTTAGCCCCTTTTAATATCAAACCCCATCCCGACCAAGTAAGGCTTTGATATTGTACAGAAGTACCACTTGAAGCTAGAACTACAGAAAACAGCTGATCATGACAAACATCTTATGAAAGGAGCACTGTGAAACATCCATCCATTTTCTAAACACTTTAACCAATACTGGGCCAAGGGGCCTATCCTGGCAGCCAACGGGTACAAGGCAGGATAGACCCTGAATGGGACACCAGTCCATCGCAGGTTAAGCCGACGCAAACACAGATGTGGGCGGACTCACACCAGAGCCAATTTTCTCAGAAGCCGATTCAATCTACCCGTGTGTCTTCAAGCTGTGGGAGGAAACTGGAGCACCCAAAGAAAACCCAAGAGAAAGTGGGGACACATGCAAACATACAACTCCATTTTGAGCTACTGTGATACTATTCAGTAACAATGATAAAAGGCACCCAGGGTGTGCTGCTCTGTAGGAGACAAGCTAAAAAGGCAAGTGCTTGTTTTTTTTTGGAAGCACACAGAAGACATCACTTGATCACTGATCGTCTGGATTACAAAAAATGTTATTCATTGAGCTAATGTTTCTTTTCTAAAATATAGAAAATCTTCTTGGCCAGGTATTGATTTATTAAACTGGGTTTTCTGGACTACAGCAAGTGAAGTAATTTTGCCTAGCTGACCCGGCACTCAGAACTCAATTCCCCTGGCTTACAGGTTTGTCTGTGAAGTATGCGTCTTTCACTGAAACAGTGAATCAACAGAAACTTTATGTTTCGCCTACAGGGAACATAAACGAGTCACACAGGCAGACGGTGACTCACATGTCACCAGGCTTCGAAATTGCAAGACTGCCAGACCCTGATTCTGCTTACTTTTAGGTGTGAAGTGGAAGGTTAATTAATTATCCATTAACTTGTCAAAGATCCTAGTGAAAACAGCTGTTCTTAACAGTTACACTTTAACAGGTTTAAAAATGTACTTCAGCAGCCAGCCTGTATCAAGATCCTCCTGAGCAAGCAGGAAATCTCCATGTACTGTAATTCCAAACAAAAAACTGCCAACTGTCACTTATTTCATATTATCATTCCAATTATTGTATTATACTCTCATACTAAGAAATCTTTCAGCTTTACTGAAAGCATGGAAAGCAATTCCAGCACATTTATAAAGAAACTTTTAGAAATATTTACTGAAATAGGCTCTGGCTCCACAGCGACCCTGAATTCCATTAAACAGATACAAAAGAGATGGAAAGATTATGTATTTTTAAGTTTTCTTTCGACAACCACACTAACTGCTGCAAATAATAAAGTGTGATTGTTTTGTGCAAAACTTCTCAACAATGTAACAATAAGTAAATGTAAAACTAATCGCATTCTAAAAAGATAACATTACTCTGCGTTAAGACTACTAATCATTTAGGGTAGAAGTCCTATATTATAACATCCTTTAGCTCTCTCTAGTGGTTCACATGAAGACTGCAAGTAAAACATGTTTTTTTTTCTAGTTGCGCTGATGAATTTAACATAGTAAATCACTATTACAAGCCTGTGGCTTGTTAACCGTTTAAAAGCAAACAGAAGGCGTGGAAATTAAGGTGCTCAAATTGGTTCAAAACGTACAAGGTAAATCCTTGACTTTAAAGCCAATTTCATAACAGACCAGTTAGAGGAACTGAACCGCTTCAGGCCCAAAGACAAAAAACTGTGAGCAGACCCGATTCAAGCATAGTTATAGAGCACGATAACTACTTCCTCCAATTTGACGAAACTTCTGTTGATCGGATTTTCTTGTTCTCCACAATAAGCTTGCCTTGTCTTTATTCTTATGTACTGAAGTTTGGTGTATCCTGATTCTGCAACTGATCACCTTTGGTATTGAAGTGCAAAAGTAAAACTTGTTGGATTCTGTATTATCTAGCTAGTGTCAGAGAATCAATTGTTCCAGTGTTTTACATACAGACCAGAATTCATGTGACATTTTCAGAACAAATTCAGTTTTGCAGTTTTAATCTTCTGTTACTTTTTAGGTTCTGGATAAAATACACCCAGATATAGAAGAAATGCTAGATTCTATATACTAAACTACACAACAAGCAAAATGACCTAAACACCTCCTTAAGGAGATAAATGCTACAGGGTTCTTCAAACACACTCGTTTTGTAATAAAACTGAAAGCTTACGACATTTCATATTTTTATTTTTCTTACAAATGTTAAACTCTTAATTGTACAAAAAAACTCCAAAGAAAAAATAACATTGCATGTAGATTAAGGAACAATTACACAACAAAAAAAATAAAATTAAAATTGCAGGTCTAAACTGCAGCAGCCAAATAATTTTGATGAAAACTAGGTGTTCATGATGTGGGAACAATTTTGAAACAAAAACTCTCCCATTCTACATGCTTTATGCGTCTTCCCACAATGCAGTTACTTTGGGACCCAAGTCTGTGCTTAAGCTTTGGCACATACAGAACTAACTATGTACCTCACAATCCTTCCTCCTGCATTATCAATAAAAAAATACAAGGGCCATTTACACAATGCACTTGTACTGTAAAAAAAACAGGAATTTATCATTGGAAACAGTAGCTAGGAGAAGGTAGTGGAAACATTTGCTCCATTACTTTGTGAACATTTTTCACACTATAGCTTCTGACAATGCCTGTGAATCCAAGACACGGTATGCCTTCGCTGTACGTCCACTATAACATGCGACTGGTCTGGAACCCTTCAATAGTCCTGTCAAAGAGCAAGAGAAATAAAGAATAAGCTGGATAGCTTTCCAATTGCCAAAGATCAGCTGGTAAATGTACTAACAGCTCACAAGTGTAATGAGAATTCAACCTGGATGCTTTTTTAAACATAACTACAAAATGTGATGCATCTTATCCTGCAAGGAAAGAAAGATCGCTTTTAGCTGAATATTTTTAATTTTACTTGGATTAGTTTCATGAAGTTTTGAACTACTGTGAAACAAGACTAATTGCAGCTAAGTTTTCACACTACATAGGTTTTAATTCTTCAAACTGAAGATAAAGCAAGAGGAAAACTGATAACTTACAGCTCTCGGTTTCTTATTCATCTTCAGATCAATTCTAGAACGAAAAGAAGTTTTAAATATTTTAATCTATGAAATAAAGCAGAGTATGGCTGGTCAGCACAAAAAAATGAGCACCTAGCTCACCTTTTACCCATATCAACAAGGCTAACAATGAAAACCATGCGTTTGGGATGGACAGGTATAAAGTGTGTGAAGAAATGGCCTGATTCAAGACAGCTGGGATGAAGCCTGTTTCTTAAACACTGCACATTATGGAAACTCAGCAGTCAGCAGAAAAACAATCAAAGCTAATTTTCAAAATTATTTTTCCATGTTTGCTGCAGAACAATTTCACACCTCAAGGCGTTTGTTACTCAGAGCATACCCACTAAAATGTAAACACTACGTTGAGATCTGTAGGAAGCATTCACTGGAAAATTCACCATATGGTGCATGAATGCATGAGAGGTATACCCCATGGGATGGCCCTTTCCTGATCTCAGAATTTTATAGTAAATCTTGAAAATTGAGCTCCAGAACACAAAGCAAATGCCACAATATCTGAATGCTAAGAGAAAATGTTGTGCTTGGTGATTTATATTTATGATATTGCACTCCCTACCCCCTTTAATGGAAATGATCTTTTCAACAATATATTGAGCAACAAAAGAAACTAGTAATTTCTACAAATTCACGATCTTTTTTGTAGCATATGCACTAAACAGACCTAGCACAGGTAAATTCATTAAGTGGGTTAACTTTTGTAATCAAATGATACTGCAAGACGATGTACTGTGAATATCACCAGTTAGAGGCATCTTTGACCACTGTTGGAAGCAGCACAAGTTACATATCTGTGACTCGTGCTTCCTACCATTCAGATGCATTCTCTTCTCTTGCATTACACTCTCAGTAGTTCCATTCCTCTAGCAGAACCTGGACGAACATGCATCTTTTCACTGGTTTCTGAGCCCTAGATTCCACACATTTCTGCTCACCACATAAACGTTCAATGGAGTTCAAGTCTGACCTTAGCAGGGTACCCTGTATAAGAGTGCAATTCTTAGTTCACAAGAAAGTCATTATTACACTAGCAGCATGAGGATGTGTGAGGTCCCAGAACCTGATCAATGTAGTGCCATGCAGTCAGGCTGCAATCTGTCACTACCGGTATAACTCTGTAACAACACTCTTGTCTGGATCATCACACTAAGGCATCACCATCGCCTTTGACAATGTGTTTCGACCTGTGGTCTCCTCACGGTGACATATCATTGATAGGTAGCATTTGGCTCTAAATGTCTTAAGAGGTTAGAAGCTGTTTGCTGTGATCATCCAAAAAGGCAAATAACCACATGCTGATGGAGTGACTGTCCAGGTCCACACAAATCAGTGAAACAAAGGTAGTGATTTTCACCAGACTTGCCAGGCTTAAATCAATTAATCGCCTCTGTCATCAACTCTCACTAACGGGAAAATGTATTATACTTACAGAATTGTAAACTACCTGTTTATCAAGGTCATTGTTAAAACAATCACCAAAACATCTCTATCTAAAGTATGGATACTTTATTTTTCTAAAAATACAGAAGGAAAAAGTTTCTTTTGATGCTCAGTATACAATTGGCAATTATAACTTTCTCACCTTTCCTTAGTAGAGGGCTACTCAAAACAAAGGGCCCATCAATCATCTCCACAACAGGAATTCTAAACAACCAAAATATTAATTGCTGAATGAATCCTGCTGATTACTAATTAAGGAGCTGGTTCTAGTAAAGTTCTGTAATAGTTCAAGTAGACTTTCATTAGCAGTTAGCTGAATTTTTTTCAGAAGTGTGCAAGTGTCAGCACTCCATGAAAAGCTGCATCACACAAAGCATTTATATACTGCTGGCTTTCAACTATTTTTCTTTCAGAAGCGGACTAAAATAAATTCTCCCTTCACAATGTTTAAGAAAAAGGGTATGCTGTCTACAGTAATGTATGCACAATAACTTGAACAGTGGGATGGCTTCACAAAGACAAAAACTACACTACACAAGAACCACAGCACAAGGAGATTAAAATTCGAACTTACTCAAAGTCATAATCAAACATGCCAGACGGGCTGAAAGGCAGCATTAAGAAGGGAAAAAGCAGTATACAATTAATACACTATTAATTGTTTGGTTGACCTGGTAACGCTTCCGCAAGATTCATTTCTAGAGTTTCGGATAAGAGAAACAAAAGGTATTTAAGTTAAGGATCACTAGTAAGTCGTTAATTTATTTGTTAAATCATCTCCTCAACTGTATACTGTAACAACAATGTACATCTATGTATTTATCATATTCACTGGCCAAAATATTATGAACCCCTAGTTAAAGGAGTATGCACTTGGTCTCAGGACATGCATGGCTATACCCACTGGCCAGGGCAATGCCCAGATGTAAAAAGGGCTGGTGCATTATAATCCCACACTTCAGTCTGACAATCCTGGCTGAAGGCAAAGCAGGTGAAGAATGGGATACCGGACAAGATGACACATGCCATGTCTTGTTCAAGCAGATTTTAATGTTAGCAGGGTTCACACAGCAGAGTTGAATGCCTGGTGGATGGCATTGTTTGGGGGTTCCTAATACTTTGACCCATGTGCGTTTTTGTTCAGAACCTTTGCCAGTACTTAGACGTCAAATTATTTCAGCAAGTAATTCAACATTCAACTAATCCTCTGACAGCTTACAGTAGGGGTGAAGGTCATGTCTTGCTGCAAATAATTTTAAGGACATATAAAATTTACATGAAAAAAAGACTTTGCAATTTTGGTTTTGAAGCATTCACAGAACACACTGAATACTAAGTTTTCAAACGTAAAAAATAAATATGCTCAAATTATTGCCAAATGTCTGCGACAAAGTTAAAGTCTGCGCTTTCTAAACAATTAAATAATTCTGACAGAAAGTTTTAGCTCTTTCTCCACACTCTCCCTGCATGACCTTTGCGAAACCGGTCACACTGTGCAAAAGCTCCATTACAATGATCACATTAACTGTAGCTTAAGTGAAACAAAAGTTTTAACACATCACAAGTGGATACCTGTGCCGGTTTTTGTTTTTCCTCTTCTTGTGGTTGCCATGGTGACTGCCAGAAGAGGACGAGGCAGCCTTCTGGGGCTTCATCCCCTGCAAGGGCCCATCCATATCCTCCGTGTCCTCCTGGCTGGGCTCGTTCTCCTGGTTCTGGAAATCCGGGGAATTGTCACTCTCCGTTCCACTGCCTGGCTCCCCTGATGGGAGAAAATTAAGGAAATCCTTACTGTGAAGCAGCAATGCTCATCACCACACCACAGGGGCTCCCATGACATTTACAGGGCAAGACAAATTCCTCTGGAACCCGGAAAAGAGCTTCACAGAATTACTGCTGGCTGGTCTGACAGAAATCAAATAGGAACGATCTAGACTTATCTAACTTGTAGCTGTGCATTTTGTGTTAATGAAAATGACAAATATCCTTGATGTCTACCGAGTCGTGTTTACAGGTAGGAATGATGACTGTGAAGAGCACAAGGACAGAAATAAAATGCCTACTTTTTTCTATAAGTTGGTCCTGTATTCCTCCTAGAGCACTAACCGCCTGGAAAAGAAACAGGGACAACAAACGTTAAAAGCATGAAATGTTAAGAACTCAAACAAATTCCATCACTTTATTTCACAAGAGGCTTAACATCTCGTCAATATATGAAGTATGTTCCATCTACGTTTAAAGAAACCTGACGAGTTTGCTAACTTCATATGAAATACAAGCGTTTAACTCACTGCGACGGATGTGACAGATGATTTGCTAAAGAGCCGCTCTGCTTCTTTGAACTTTCTGTTCCTTCTGTCATTTTTGCTGTTGGAATTTCTGCAACAGAGGTTAAAAGGTATTAAAAAAGTGACGCAAAGCCAAGCTTAGCACAAAATCGCTATCGGAAGAAAGACTTGAACCGATCTTACTTCTGGTTGGTTAGGTACCGATCCCATCCTCTTATGATGTTGCCATACATTTGAGTGTCTTCCAGGTAGCTGCCTTCAAACGCATAGATTTGTCTCTCCAGGTTCGCCAGCGTCTCCTGCAGGATCGGGGCGGGAAATGAGCGCCAGCTAATGTGCGTCTTACAATTCAACAGCAACCCTCCAGCGGGGCAATATAAGCTAAGGGCTACTGAAATCCACGCAATGTCGTTATATTTGGGGTTGGGTGTAAGCAGAAGATAACATTCCTCGGGAGAAGGGTTTTCTCTCTCGTCTAGCGTGTTCGACTGTTAGCAGGCTGTTGATCCGACCTCATCCTGTCGTTTATTGAAAGAATCCAAGGTATCGGGTTTGACAACGCGACTAGAGAGCCATGCAACGTTGCATAATTCAAAAAAGATCTGGAATTTCTCATGTAACAAGATTCCTCGTCGTTCATTCGTCTGTGACATGATGCATTAGTCGCTATGAAGTGCCATTTCATTTATGCACCAAGGTAACTACTTTACATTGAGGTAAATGCCGTGTTATACTTAAAGTTGTCAGGATGATGCGATATCAAATGATGCCGACCTCATTACCACACACACCAAGCAAAGCTGCTATATCCGATGCTAACATCACCTTACTATGTATCGTAACAACTAAATTCCCAAATTGAATGCTTGAAGTCATCGTTTAATCTGCTGAAAGCCGTTAATAATTTCTTAAACAAGCCTACATCCAAAGCAGAACCGAGACTTGAGTCCCCTTCCTTCACGCCTGGAGCTAACATTAGCGGTGTAGAAAAGGCCGCTAAGCCTGACAATAAACGGATTTTCCTAAGTCTGCTAACCGGAGTGCACGGCCTCTACACCCGGCACTTCTTTGGCACAAGACGGAGCTGCTATTCACTAAGGTCGGTTACGTACGTTCCTCAAACGAACGCAATACAAGTGCAGCAACATACGCCTGTAAACATGACGTTTTGCTTAGAACACTCTAGCAAAATTACACATTTACCCAGATCAATGGCGACTCGAAAAACAGTTTAAAAGACGGTAATGTAAAAAAGGATTTACCGCGAGCTCCTGTTTCCTCTTCACCAGCTCCGACAGCTCCCTGCGTGTATCTGGAATCTGCGGAGGAGTTACTTTGGTGTGCATCGCCATGTTGGATTTTCAGAGCGGATAGGAGAAACAAAGCGCGTAACGGCAGCACAACGCCCGACACTACCTGTGCTGTGACGAATTAACCACAAGGGGGCGTTCCACCTGCGAACACGTGAGTTTCTACGTCAGATCTGGCTGATGGTCACACCGTCGATGAAGAGAAAACCATTCATTATTCCTGCACCCGCAGATATTTACATTAAAAACTATCACTGAACGGTAGAATATTATCATTACAAACAGTTAACAAAATAAAATGACTAAAATGTTTTTTCATCTTTCCCTTTATTCATTTTGATCCTAATCGCATTGTTCTTAATTCTCAGCTGAAAGCGTGATTTCCTTTATGGTCTTTATTCACGTCAGGTTCTTTTCATGACTGCTTTGTATACTCTGTATACAGTATTTCATTTTGTCTGAAACTATTCATAGATTGTTATTGCAGTTTAAAAATAATCTAAAATTCATTTACATTTATTCTTTTATTTACATTTATGATTGTTCCTTCTCCTTACCTAATGTAAATCTCATATGTAGTATCTCAATCTGGATGACTGCTAAGAAATAAATACATATACAATCAGAAGTCAAGTCTCAATAGTTCTCAATGTTGTATTTAAGACTCAATGTCACAAGTAAGTTTCACACTTGGGAAGAGCAGAAACTTTCACCTGTGAGTGCATTTATACTCTTTTTTTACTTATTCCTATAATGCTACATTGCTCAGGCAAAGACTAACCACCCAGTAAAAATACCTTTATCATGCTGGAATTCATGTTTTAAGTGTAAAGATACCAAGATTTTCTGACGGCAAATGCATTATTTATTAAATTTTTGCTTTTTAGGTAGTTTTGGCATATATTACGAAACTTGTTATTTGAGAATCGTAAAAAAAAAGTTTGGGAAGTAAGATAGGAATACACATAAAAGATAAAACAGTAAGATCAAAATATTCGTGAGGGTTAAGTACTGTACCTTGAATTTTCTGTTTACAGTAGATGTAAAAATTGGGTCAACACTTAATAGCTCTTGTAAACCAACCCCTAAACTGACCTGAAACACATGCTTGTATCAAAACCATCCGTACAGCAATATTCCACGGATTGAAAATGTACCTAAAGAAGACACATTATTGAACAATACAAGTCTCCAAGGGCCTTTTTCAATGGTTTGGTTTGGTTAAGACTCATATTTTTTGGTTTGGGGAACATATTCAAATCTGATGACTGAAGGGCTTTAAGAACAAATTGCAGGATTGCTTTGTTGAAACCCCAGCTAGGGTTAGGGTTAGCATTCCCACACGTCTTAGACAGTGAAAAGTTGCTCATATAAGCACTTTTTTTTCAGAGACTTTTGGCTTCTTATATTGTATAATGGCCAGTTCTGTGGCTGTAGTCCAATAGTGCAGCAGGGTGCGGAGGAACACAGTTGGGAAGGAGCAGGCCTCTGTCAGATGGGCCCTGATGCCATTTTTGACTGTCTGATTCAGTCGTTCACCCCACTGATTGCCGTTGGGTTGTATAAGGCCCTTACGAGTGTGTCGTATGTCCTGGTCAGCCAAACTCAGTGGACACAAACGGCGACCCATTGTCGGTGGTGATGTTGGTTGGAAAGCCCCAGTGGGCAGAGAGGGAATCCAGGAAGTCAATGACTGCCTGAGTGGTGACCGATCTAGTGGAGGCCACTTCCAGTCATTTCAAGAGCAAATTAGAAACCATAAAGCCAGCAAATTAGAAACCATAAAGCCAGCAGCCATATCACCCTGCAACTCACAACTGGCAACCCACTGAAGCTAAGCAGGTGTGAGCCTGGTCAGTACCTGGATGGGAGACCTCCTGGGAAAAACTAAGGTTGCTGCTGGAAGAGGTGTTAGTGGGGCCAGCAGGGGGCGCTCACCCTGTGGTCCACGTGGGTCCTAATGCCCCAGTATAGTGATGGGGACACTATACTGTAAACAGGTGCCGTCGTTCGGATGAGACGTAAAACCGAGGTCCTGACTCTCTGTGGTTGTTAAAAATCCCAGGGCGTTTCTCGAAAAGAGTAGGGGTGTAACCCCGGCGTCCTGGCCAAATTTCCCATTGGCCTTAACCAATCATGGCCTCCTAATAATCCCCATCTATGAATTGGCTTCATTACTCTCTGCTCTCCTCCCCACTAATAGCTGATGTGTGGTGAGCGTTCTGGCGCACTATGGCTGCCGTCGCATCATCCAGGTGGATGCTGCACATTGGTGGTGGTGGAGGGGAGACCCCATTACCTGTAAAGCGCTTTGAGTGGAGTGTCCAGAAAAGCGCTATATAAGTGTAAGCAATTATTATTATTATTATAATGAAGAAACTGTGATGGGGAAAGAAACCATGCAGCTCCCCACAGATGTCCAGCAGGAGAAGATCCCAGGGCTCGGATGGCCAGTCTGGGGGCTGGAGAGGATGTGGTGCGGGGCTCTCTGTTTTCCTACTTCCTACTGTCCAAGGAGGAAGGCTTCACAGTACCTGACAAGTGTTTCGATGTCTCTGTCATTTCCTGGCCATGAAACCAGATCCAGACACTGCTGTTTGACTTTGACTATTCCCAAGTGGCCCTCGTGTGCCATCTGCAACACTCGCACCTAAAGGCAGGCAGGAATAACAGCACAGGTGCCCCGAATGACACATGACTCATTCCAGCAGGAGAGTTCATCTTTAACATGATGGAAGGGGCTCAGGTCAGTGGAGACCTTGGAGGGCCACTCCGAGTATATGGAAGTGTGGAGCTGGGAAAGCACTGGGTCCTGTCCTGAGGTCTGCTGAAGATCCTGAAGAGAGGCTGTGGCTTAGAGTGGCCAGTGCCTGATGTGGAGAGCAGTGCTGTAAGTGCCTGGTGGTCTGTCTGCATGTATGTCCAGGTACATGTCCCACCTTTCATGTGCCCAAACGCAGGCTAAGACCTCTCTCTCTCACCCACGAGCACTTCTGTCTTGTCGTGCAGAGAACCCGGGAGGGAGTGAGCCATCAAGACCCCCTTTGTGCCAGACCCCGGTATCCCCATATTACCACGACAGTGTCACATGAACCAACACTGCATGTCGACATAACAGGTAAGTAATCCTGTGTTAAAATTGCTCATTAATATAACTGCCATCAGTGGTGAGAGAACCATTCTCTTTATGTTTCAAATTGTCCCACACCTGGGCTGCTATCTGCCTGGCTTTTACATGTTCTCTCTGTGTTCACGTGAGTTTCCTACCGCAATACAAAGGCATGCTTTAGTGTCACACATGGTGAACCTTCAATGCAGAAACCTTGATTGCTTTTATAGCCAACTACGCCTTCTAACAATTTTAAAGGATGTTAGGACCCTTTTCTCTTGCAAAAGGATAGATATATATCTCCCAGAACCAAGACTGCACCAACAAACCAGACAAGACAGTCATACTTCATAAATCCCTTTTTATTACTAACAATTACAATATATATTACTGCCTACCCAACACAGTATACACCATGTACGGATCATTGTAAGCTGCTTCAAACATCTGGTTGAAAGATTGTCCTTAATGACACTCTGGTCATGCTGATGACGTTGGGCTATTGACTCCTGCTGCCTCACACCCATTCTTTCATTCCGTGACTTTAAATTTTAAAAATGGATTTGTTTTCCTAAAAATGCTAAAATATTGTATATATTAAAATACAACTTCTTGAGAAGATCAATCATCCAACACTGGCTTCACACAAACCAGTTTCCTCATTGCCTGTGAGAATAATTTAAAGATGTTTTTACGTTTCTTCTTGGACTTTTTAGTTTCCACTGCAGGAGACGGAGAATCTGAAAAGAGAGAGCAGAACATTTCTTCCATATTAACATTTTGCTCAATAGAAAGCTTGAGTGTTTATGCTGAAAAAAAAATCATTAATGCACTTTAAAAACGTCAGTTCACTCATTCAGTTGTTATGGTGTTGATAAGTTCCACAATAACGACATCAATTTTTAAACAAAAAGAGAACATTCCATGGAATGATGAGCAATCTCCATTTATCTGTAAATGACCAGGTGGAACATGCTATCATTTCTGGGGGACTCACCTGCTTGGTGTCCCTCAGCCTCACTATATTGTGTTCCTTTATCAAGGCTCAGAGATTTCTGGCTGGCCTGTGTATAGACAAAGAACATGAGGTTAGATTATTCCAGCACAAGCAATTCCAGGAAAAGCTCTTTGTATTAAGTTCCTACCCAAAAGTCCTCAATACTACGGGGCTATGCATCAGTTACTGGGGTGTGCAATTTGGGTAGTTAAGTAGAGAAATGTAAAAACTTAAAAAACTTTTTTATACTGTGTCTGCAGCTTCTCCACATGCTGCCAACAAAATGTTATAGTCCTTTTTAAAGTTCAGATCATCAAAAACTTTCTGAGGAACAGCCTATTGTATCCGAAGGATGGCTTGTGCACAAGGGCAAAGAAAAACAATTACTCCACGCGTTTGACATCTGCACTGCTCATCCCTGTGCTTACCTTTTTGGCCTCCTCCTTCATTTTTCCAGGCTTTCTCTTTTCATCTCTTGCTCTCTCCCGCAACGACAGTGGTTCAGCAGCCATGGCATAGCCTGTGCTGTTCTCCTTTAGAGCTGGGACCGAGCCTGGAGCTGCACTGTGAAAGGCTACTGAATCCAGGGCAACATCGACAGCTGCAGAACCCACTTGACAGGAGGCTTTCTGGCCAGAATGACTCTTCAGGTTTGTGGAGGAAAAGGTGTCTGATTTAGAAAGTTCACTACAGCTGCTAGGTTGCAGACAGCTTTCATGTATTTCTACAGCCTCCTTCACAGCTGTGCAGCAGCTTTTTTCAGAAGGTACTTCTTCTGTGCCTCTGTCACAGCTCATCTCAGATTCCTTTGGGGCCAGGTCAAAAGTGCCAGCAGGCCCCGAGGAAAGGATACACGGACTGGATAATTCGCTCCCTGAAACCAGCATTTTTAAGACTTCGCGGGTCACATGTGCTATCATCATTTTGAACACAGCTGGGCTTTGGGAAGCCACTGCTAACTGAAGGTCAAACTTTGAGCCCATTCTCTGGACAAGTTCTCTGTAAATGCAGCTCACAGCATTTTTAATCTTGTCAGGTGGTGGAAAGGTGGTGTTGTGTCCCTCCTCTTGGACTACAGACACCCCAGGGGCATTCATCTGTGCAGCCAAAGTTTGGTAAATCATATGCAAGGCCATCTGGCTAAACTGAAACCTTGGCAGCCCATCTGGCTTGGAAGAGGGATCCAGTGAATTTGAAAACTCAGGATCTATTTTCAGCAAAAGGCACGATACTACTTCCTCTACTAAACCTAAGGGCAGGGATATGGAAGGAGGATCAGTAGGGTGTTTTGTGCTCATATTGGTAGAAGACTTCTGGTGGGCAATCACAGACTTATTTTGTATTAGTTGTAAAATCTCTTTAACCACAAGCAGTGCAGCGCTGTTGAGAACCACCTCATTCTTGGCAGCTACTGCAAACTGGATAATGTACATGGAATCATAATCCTTCTCCAGTTGTCTTAGAACACTGTGTACAATCTCACTGATGGTCCCGGATTGACAGCAGACATTGCTTTCTTCTCTCTTCTCGCAGACCGTCACCCCTGGGACAGCAGACAGCCGCTTCACCACATAATTGAACAGAGAGTGGATCAGGTGTGTATGTTCACACACATACCATGGGCTTCCTCCTCTACACAAATTTGGGACTATCTCCAAGAGCAGTGTGGAGATAATTTCTTTCACTGTTTCAGAACACACAGCGAGGCACTCTGAAGAGGCCACTGATGGTGCCGCTGCACAGCTTTGGCCACTGAATTTAACCACTTCATGTGTGGGGGAACAGGAGGATGAAGAATTTTCCCTGCTATTGTTAGACTTCAGTTGCTGCTGAAGAAGTGGGACACATATATTTTGGAAATGATTTGGAATTGTTTTGCCCGATCTGGACTGGCCCTTAGCTGATTCTCCCAAGTCCTTCAAAAATAGTTTGGGTCTCACCACCATCTCAAAAGAGCTCTCTTTATCAGCAACTCTCATTCCTGTTTCAGTGGGGTCTCTGCATGTCTGTTTGCTGTCGACCACTTCACAAGACATTCTGGTTCCGGAGAAGTCCTCATCCTGGACACATACGGTTTGGGGACTCTCTGCATACTGAACCCCTATTGCACAGGCGTCCTCTTTGGCTGACACCCCTTCTATAGAGGGCACGCCTGCCTGCCTGAGGTCTGTAAGAGAGAAATGGTTTGTGTTCACAAAAAGATGTTCAATTTGGAGTGAGAACAAGAACTCAAATTCGGAAGCTTTACATCTCCTAAGATTGCTTTAACTTAATGGCGCTAAAGTGGAAAAAAAAATAGGCTGAAGTGTCTAACATAAAACCACAGCTGATATGTTTTCCCATCATGCAATTCATCTATCCTGTAAAAAACAGACAAACAAGCCTACTTTTCAAGAGCGTAATAGTGTGTTATAGTGATTATAGTGGCTATTTCCACATGGGACACTACTACTATACCAATGAGCAGGGTAACTTTACCATGAATAACCCCACAATAATGGCCTGCTTTTAATTAACATACAGTCTATTAAATAAATAATACAAGTTGGTCCAATTAAGCAAGAAAAGAAATACCCAATATTCATATACTCTGACAAGAATATTGAATGTGCAGGCAACTCAATACTCACCTTGATGATCAATGTACAACACTTTAGTTGTAGAGGTGATAACAGTCATCTGAGATCCTATGAAGGATTTCATCATCAGGCTGTCATTGTACACCAGTGAACTGGGGGATGGATGTTTTTTTGTCCCCAGCAGGCTGTTCTCTTCATCAGGCAGGGATTTCAGATATAGCAATCTGCTTTCGCTCGTGCTATGAGGAGTGCAATTCCATCCCTTGTTCACCTTGAAAGTGATGTATCGTGAGTGGTTAGGGAATTGCGCTGTCGGCTTCCCATCCAAATTCTCAATCTTCAGGGTGAAGATCTGAGGAGATCTGCTGAGTGTGATCAAGGTTATTCTGGAAGAGCATGGAGTATTTATTGGATTGTTGGCAAAGGTCCTGTCCCTTTCATTGGCAACGCCAGTGGTCACTGCCCTTACAATCATTGAAGAATGCACTCCTGAAGTCTGTGCTGACTTTGATGATGCTTGCGATGATGAGAAGCATTTCTGAATCTCTCTTCCAGTCCCATGGCCTTCAAGGGAAAATTCCTCTACAGCCATTTTTTGGACAGCCATGTCTACGCACCTGAACTGAGGCTTGATCACCAGATTCTCTAAGGTGAGAGCTTTGACTGGTTTCTTGTTCATTCTGACTTTCTGAGCCCTCACCTCAGATTTCGCAGGCAGGACTGATGTGATTGAATGGGAAAGGGGCTCATCCAGCTCCAAAACTGAATTGCAGTGTGTGAGATAGCGCTGGACTTGGTGGGATGGGTGCAGTGCTACCTCCCTGTCCTTTCTCTCACACGAGTCTTGACACATGGGGTTTATTATGGAATTAGAGACTGGATCCAGGCATAGAGGTGTCTTCTTCCTGGCCTGCCCCAAGGCATCGAAGTGAGTGAACTCACTGCAGGGAAACAAGTTGCTCAGCAAGGGGCTAAACAAGACTTTGGAGCTGCATGGGGACGCCTCCATATACAGCACTTTCTGGGAGCACTGTTCCTCTCCAAGCTGTGGAATGGCATGGATCGGCCTGTGGCTCACTCTCTCCATTCTTGTTGTTATCATTTGCAAAATGAGGTTCTGCCCCTCATTTGTAACCTATTTAAAAAAAAGACAAATACAAGACAAACAAGTCCTTAATTGAACAGAAATACACCAAATGGGTCCCCAATTTTTTATTATTAGGATACGCAAAACAACTTTAATACATTGTTACAGTAGAATTGTATACATTCTTAAATCTGAAAAACAGTTGAATCAGGTCTGTTAGTCTCTGAGTCAAGTTAAAGTTACTGAAGCAGCTATCAGTATGGGATACCAGAGGTGACCAGTCTCCCTTAGTTTTATGAGATATCTTTAAAAAATCTCTCAAGTTACCCCCAGAAAGGAGGTACCAGGTGCTGTTGTGTACTTGTTTCACTAGATGGCGGCATTGGCCAAAAAGCTGCCTGTAGAGCACAGTCACTAGTGCTCAGTACAGCAAATTCTCATGTCATATCCTCCACACTAAGTAGACAACCTCAGTATATTGGGTGTATTTATCATACTGATAGTTATGCAGTATCTAAAGCACACTACTCATCATTATGATTGTTTTGCCCCAAAGAATTTATACTCATATGTACTCACTATTCCTCTTATGTCCTTTACTATCTTCCTTTCTCTGTAAAAACATAAGCAATGGATTTTGATCAGTGCAAAATTACTTTAAAATCTGACAAACTCTTCAGAGAGTCCTGCACATTTAAAAATAAAGATGAATTACAAGGAAGTATAAATAATATTTTTACTGATGTTTTACTGCATGGTGGGATATGGTAATACTCAGGATCCCACCTCTGCTTCAGAAAATCTGAAACACATGACGTGACCGTATATCTGCCCACTGAAATGACATACAAAATTGGAGAAGAAAGACTCACAAAGCAGAGCGCTGCTGATTCCTGAACTTCGTGACGATTCCTGAACTTTCTACTTTAGATGAACTGTGGCTCATCTTTCCCAAGAACATGAGATGGCCAGAATCTGTTCCTGAAGAGAGGAGAAATATCCATTGCTTCAGTTCACTCTGTCTGTTAATACAGGGCAGTTAGTAAGGCAAACATATCCCAGCCTGGTCTAAAAGCACTTGTGAATTCTGATTATTTTAAAAGATTTGTATGATTACAGATTTTCTTTATTGATGTAGAACAGTGTGCGTTTGCCCTGAACCCTTCTTTGCCTCTGCTGGTCTTACTTGTTTCATTGCCAAAAACATCTGAGGCCTCTTTCTCTGTCTCCATGTCATTTTCAATTTCCAAAATCCTCTGCAATTACACAAATAAATTAGAAAGATACTGTAAACAGCTAGCAAATAAATCACTGTTTGCATCTGCTTCTATGAACAACATTTCAGAAATTCACTTGCGTGTTCACAGTTATTGTTTGAATATAACAAAACCACAAGGCCCAATTCTATCAGTCTGACAGAAGAGCTGTTCAAAGTTGGTTGGAAGTACAGTCATCAGTTTCAGTGACAGAACTTTAGAAGCCAAGGACATTGTTGAATAGGTTATTCCAAGTTTTGACTTAAGGAAACGACTAAAAGAAAGATACTGATTATGCTTTTGTGAATGCTCACTTTTCCAATAAAACACAATCAAATCCTGGATCCCACAACAGTCCTTAATAGTTGAGGTTCTTAAAATGTCTGTGTTTTCACCCTGTCTTACTTACAAATAAAAAGTTGCTCAGCATCAGGTGAGATCTGGGTATGCAGACTGAAGAGATGTTCTCCTCACGTGGACTGAGAACACTGACATCAGGGCTGCTATCAGCTGTAAAAAAAAACCTTTCATTAACTGCAATCATAGAAATACTAAGAGAGTGACTGCGACTGTGAACAACTGTATCAAGAATGAATGCTGTTATTGACAATATAAGTAAAATGTGAACAAATGCTTGTGGAGAGATGGCATGTTATTGCTTACCCTGGTCAGCGCCTGGGGGTATTTCTCTGACCTGTCCGGTCTTGGAAACGCTCCCATGATCTGCTGGTTCATCGCCAGCTTGCAGGTGAGCCTTGAGCTCGGGGGCCACTGTCTCCTGAAGTGCCTGCTGTTAGGGGAAGAGGAGAGACAGCCTGAATGAGAACACGCCACGCGAGGGTTTATTTCAAACTTTATTACACTTCCCACCGTCCTCGATGTCTGTGATGTGTTAATGAAGATAGCAAAAACAAAAAAACACATACGGTTAAAATATAATAAATACATGTATATCTTTAAATTGTCTGCTGGCCCAGCATGCGTTCACTAACTTGATCGAGTCGTTCGTTAAAAGCCGGATTTTGAGTAAAAATTCACATTTCACTTCCAGCTGAAGACTGACCGTCGTGACATTACTTTTTAAACAGAAAAAAGAACAGTTGACATAAGAGCACCAAACCAGGCTATCCCCTTTTGTCCAGTAGGCTTGGACTGTATTAAATATATGATTTTAAAAAACAGTATCTTAAAGGATTGACTAGGATTGATTATTAAATTAACCGAGTGTTAGATAAAATAATTAAAAGCGTTGCAAGAATACATAAGTAAAACGTAATTGAACGTAATAACTTCGTCAATATAAAGTAAACGACTTTAACCAGTTTAAAAGTATTTTGCTTTCCATCTTAACCTTTTAAGATTATTTGAACGTAACTGGTATTAACTCCGCTTAACAGAATTGCAAAGAAAAACGTTAACGTTTTAAAACTGCTCACCAGCGATTATCAGGTTCATACATGCCTGGCTAGATATGTACATCATCTATAAAACAATGTCAATCTTTGATGTAAAAAGCTACTTTAATTGAAGTAATATGAAGGAGGCGGCGCCCCGACCATAGCCTCGAGAGCATTACCTCAGAAACCATGTGATCGGTTTTAACAGGTGCAGGAGCTCTACCGCGGGCTTTCCTACGACGTCTTCTTCCCATGTTTCTCAGAATAAAGTGTGTTAATTGTTTATATTAATTGAATTATAATAAATTACACAGAGCAAAAGCGAGGAATTAACCCAAGCTAGCTGCAGGTGCAGTGTAATTTTAAAAAAACACGTTCCTTCTGTTCTATGGCAACCTTTGTGACGTCAAATACGGCATGCCAGTTGTTGTGATTACGTCATCACCACTAACGAGGAATACATACTGTACATTAAAGCTATGTCCTTTTCACTCATCACACTCGAGGTATAGGCCATGTATATATACTTTATCTTTCTGATACAACCAATAAGAAAGTTATTTCAACAAAGTTTCACATTTTAAGTTTTAATTTGTGACAGTCATCAAGTTAATGAAAGCAAATAAATAGCTTTGGCTTCAGCAAGAATATTTGCAAAAATTCTTGTATAACAAAATATAATATTGTGTAACGACTTTAGAAAGCCAACATAGTTTCTAAATATCCATCCATAAAACAGTACTGTACTAACATGATAAATGCTACAAATTCCAATATACCCATTCTTTCAACTAAATGCATCCTTTAAAATAAACATGAGCCACCTCTGAATGCAAAGTGAATGAGATTTCCCATATAAGAATTCACATGGTAGGAGTGAAAACTTTGAAATGATCAGAGATTAATTTAAATCACTTTAAGAAAGGGAATAAAGCAGGAATTCAGAAACACAAGGAGAACAACTACAGTATAAGAATAGGATGATACTCTTGATGGAAACAAATGTCATTTACGTGGAACAAAGTCAAATGAAGGCTACACCACCCATCTCCTCACACTGCAGTTTTATAGAAAATAAAAAATAGGAAGGCTCATTGTTGAAGACAGATAAAAATTAAGAAATTGAAAAAGGTTCTGAAAAAGTTTGTAGTGTTCCTTATAGCTTAACAACAGCAGCCATATCACCCTGCAACTCACAACTGGCAACCCACTGAAGCTAGGCAGGTGTGAGCCTGGTCAGTACCTGGATGGGAGACCTCCTGGGAAAAACTAAGGTTGCTGCTGGAAGAGGTGTTAGTGGGGCCAGCAGGGGGCGCTCACCCTGCGGCTCATGTGGGTCCTAATGCCCCAGTGTAGTGACGGGGACACTATACTGTAAACAGGCGCCGTCCTTCGGATGAGATGTAAAACCGAGGTCCTGACTCTCTGTGGTCATTAAAAATCCCAGGGTGTTTCTCGAAAAGAGTAAGGGTGTACCCCGGCGTCCTGGCCAAATTTCCCATTGGCCTTTATCAATCATGGCCTCATAATAATCCCCCTCTATAAATTGGCTTAATTACTCTGCTCTCCTCCCCACTGATTGCTGATGTGTGGTGAGCGTTCTGGCACACTATGGCTGCCGGCGCATCATCCAGGTGGGGCTGCACATTGGTGGAGGGGAGTCCCCATTGCCTGTAAAGCGCTTTGAGTGGAGTGTCCAGAAAAGTGCTATATAAATGTAAGCAATTATTATAATTATTATTATTATAACAGCTCTCAGTTGTTTTCTTGCACAACACAATTTTTTTTTCTGGCAAATGCTTTACAATCGTCTTCCATGGTCTGATGATAAAGAAGTCAATTAATAGAGTCAGCCAAGTCCTACAAGATTGCTCAGCTCTTGGCTGGGAGAAGGAAACAGTGTGGAGACTACAAGACTGGGCTAAAATGATCTGAGAACCAAGAGCTAAGGGATCCAGTGCCGATGTCTATGTAGCTGCGTGGGGATTTCTAATTGTTGTGGTCTTACTGTTTGACAGGAAAGGCTCTTCACCTTCGCAGCTTCCTAAGTGTCTGGACGTCTGTCATGTAGGCTCATCCTGCATGAGGTTCAGGAGAGGAGCAGGCAGTGCTGCACCAGGCCCAGGAAGCCAGTAGGCTGTGAAGTTGTCCTGGACACAGCGGGTGACAGCAGAGCAGCCCCTCCAGGCACGCGTCTGGGCTCCTGCCCACACCCGCATGGCTCCCATCACCCCGACACCAGCCAGAGGAAACACCCAGGGCTCATGAGTGACCAGAAGGGTGAGCTCTGGATCAGTACAGGACTGAAGAAGACGAGGCAAGAGACCTGCTGAGAACATGAAGAGAGAGAAAAGAGCAGCAGCACTGACACACACTGAAGATCAAGGTTAGAAAGAACACTTTCAAGCAATCCCACTGGATTGTTGGAAGATGCTGTTTATTAAGAAAATGGTAGACAAACAGGTGCTTTAGTGTTGGTTCCCTTGCATTCTCTATAACACTATACAGTACCATTGGCAAAGTCAACTCTGCGGAAGTCTTTTGAACTAAGAGGGCACAAGTACAACTTGTGAAGAAGGTCTCGGTTTTAAATGCCCAAGACACTTCCTTACCCAAAAGGTTATAAGAGCGTGGAACAAGGTACCCAGCCCTGTTGTTAAAGACTGCATCAGTATCTTTCAGGAAATGGCTGCATGAATCATGTACGATCAAAAACCCACCGAAAAGTTATCAAAAGGGACCACTGTATGCTTATTTTTGTTAAAATTGCTTTTCTGTTTAAAAAAGCCATATCACATTCACAAAAAGACAAACAGAAGTGACCAAATACCTATAAACCACTTGCTGTTTTGATTCTTTTACCTTTAGATTCTTTTACAGAATTAGATTCTATTCTATTGGTTTTAGACAAATGGAGTCGGTGCACGATTTTAAATTGTATTAATAAGCGATGTGCACTAATGCAGGAGACGTGTAACTTACAGAGTGCAGATGTCCAGCCTCGATCTGAACAACTGACATCAAGATCGTCTTCCCAGGCAGCTCTAATAAAAGATGGAACACCTTACATTCTCCGTTTTAGAGCCCGAAACCTTCTCAGAAGGGTCAATGTCCAGTAGAATATCAAATGGGAGATCAGGGGGTAGAGAGAGAGGGGAACTGAAAGATCAAACTCCTTACAAAGTGCCTACACTGTAAATACCTAAAGAAAATAGGGATATCTGGGGAAAAAAAGAAAGCTGAACGTGACTCAGTAAAGATATCCCTATTTTTTCCACAGTCTAAAACTGTGGAAGGTAGTCTAAAAACAAGGCAGAAAAGCATGATTCATTCTAATTGGTGAAATTGCAGAAAATGACTGGAAATCAAGCCTTCCTAAACTGTGCCCAGGTCCTTAAAATATTGCAAAGGATGGGGTTAGAGGTGCACTGAGTGACTGAGAAAACTAGGGGCGCGCAGATCAGTGCAGGCTCCCATCCATCTATTTTTAATTGTTTACTCCTGGCGAGGGTTGTGGTATTAACAGGATTAGCCGAGCAGACTAGCCTGGCCTTTCCCCAACCAGTGTTCAGGTCCTCCATTGTGTAAGGTTAATTCCAGCATCTATATTTTTACTTTAAAACTTGTTAATACTATTTAACCTCTGCAGTTTGTACAATTCATACTGCACACCCTGAAAGGAATCTGGCATTTTTCTGTTTAAATGGACAAAATGCTGTTGAAAAAACACATCAGAGGTTTTCTAATGGATTTATTTACATTACAAAACATTTTAAAAAACTAAAATATAACTGTTACACTGAAGGTCTTTTCAATGGTATAAAACATTTCCCCTCAATTACAGAAAACCAAATATGTCAAATACAGGCAGCATCAAATTCCTGTTACAGATCTTCCTGCCTTCCCCCCCCCCCACTCTTTCTATATCATGTAATGTACACTCTCAAAATAAAACACTTGCAGCTGATAGACATTTAAAAAATGAATACCAGATTAAACTCGCAGGATTCCAGATATCAAACCTTATACACAAAGCCTTGAGATTTTCTTTAACATAAGTTATCCTTCTCTTTCACTACTTGTCAGGTCTCCTCAGGTACACATGAAAGCAGAGAGACATTCAATATCTCCAGCGTGTTTCCGTTACCACTGAAGAAATGAGCCTCTTCCCATTGATACAGATTCAAGTGTTCTGTTTAGAAAAATATGTTACTCTTTGCACAATTACTGGCATAATGCTCTTTTGATTTGAATGAAGCGGCAGGCATATGTTGGTCAGGTGTGAAATACTAAAGCACTATTATAAACAACCTGAGATTCAGACGTTTTACGCCCTCTTGGTACAACAAATGAAAGACTTTGTCCTTATCTTTTTCTGCACTAAACTCATTCATCAAGTCCCTCATCGTCTTCGTCCTGTTTCTCCTCCACTTCTGTCGTGTCAGAAGATTCATGTAACAGGACATACTCCCTACTGCTAAATCCGAATTTCAGCACATCCTTTTCCTTCAGTTCGTAGTAGCGCTGGGGTTCGATGCGCTGATTGTTCAGATAGGTACCATTTCCCGATCCCAGGTCGATAATGTAGGGTTTGACTCTTCTGCCTGTTGTGCCATCAGAACGGGTAAATTCCACAAGTCTGTTAAATATAAAACCAATATACATACTTAATATTGATTAGATTCAGACAGCACAGGAGCAGTCATCCTTGGCATGTCCCTTTCATGTCATTTTGGGACTTGCAATAAATTAAAGAGGGAATTAAGCCTAAATTAGCACCTCTTGTTTTCCCTCTTTACAGCAGTGAAGAGCAGTACTGATGGCTCTTAATTCCTTACCAGAGGGTTGTCCAGCAGTACTCTTGAACAAGACACTTCACTCAGGTTGCTACAGTAAAATGCAGATCTGTATCAATAGGTGCAAATGCATGTCACTTTGGAAAATAGTTTCAGCCAGATAAGGATTGAAGACTACTTTGATCACTATGGAATAGCTGGAGATAAGACTTGCAATGGGGTGGGACAGCAAGGTTGACTACTATTGGCCCAGTAGGATGACTGATATTAGTAGTCCAGTTCATCTTCAAACCTTAAAAAAAACAAAGAGGCTGCTATACCATCACCTCCTTTCAACCTCACCTTTATGTTCCTTGATTTTTTTACAACATAATGCAGGACACCCATTTTGAGCAACTGCAGTTACATTTGCTAAAGTCTACTTAGTCTACTAAGAACCACATGTCAATCAGAAACAAAAACTTAACCTATTGATTTTACATATTGTGTAACAGTAATCTAAACTCAGCAAGCTAACATTTAAACTTGGAGTGACCATATGTGGAGACAGATAATACTCTGATTTTTAGAACTTAAAGATACCTGGATTCTCTTATTTTTTTAATTCTGTAACTAGAGCAGGCAAAAGGGCAAACTAACCCCCACAGAGATTGCAATGAAAAAGGAGCTCACCTGTACTGGAACACTGCATGCTGCTTCGAACAAGAAGGGTGATCGATGGGAATGTCTGCGATCTTTCTTTGTCTGCCTAAGAGATAGGCACTCTGGCGATGAATGTACATGACTGGCAGGGGCTCGTCATTTTTGAAAGGGTAGAGCCGCCACCTTCTCTTTGGAATTCGAGCCTCGGGGGGCTCGTTGTATTTAATCACCACCCCCCGGAACGTATTGGTATCTTCCACCAAGGCTCCGGACAGTTCGAAATTGGGCTGCTCCTTCTGGACGGGGTTGTCATCGTTATTTTCCTCTTGGCCGAAGCCCGCGTCCTCCGAGTCCATGCGATCTTCGTCTCTCTGCCGATTCTCCCTCCTCCTTTCTTCGTGGTGCTCTCTTTCGGCCTGCTGCTGCTGGAAAACCTGGGCGTCTCTGTCCCGGCCCCGCTCCCCCATCCTCCTGTCCCGCTCAGGCACCCTGTCTCTGTGTCGGACCCTTCCCGCATCTCTGCCCCGCATGTCGTCAGACGCCTCTGAGCGATCTCTGTGCCTCCGCTCCTCCTTCCCACGGCGGTCATCTCGCTCCTGACAACAACCACAATCCGGGTGATCTCACGTTAATCTCAGAGCCCAAGAAAAAGGCCTATTCCAAAAAAAGGCATACGTTTCTATTCCTGTTCCAGGAGAGGAATAACTTTCATTGGACTTCAGAGCAGTGCTTGAATGTAAAACCCTTCAGACACACCTCACTGGTGCAACACTACAGAATCTGATCTGGGGTTCATTAGAAATTTGCTCCTGTTGTATGCGATATATATAGTCAAAAATAGCCATTGTGCCCCATTTAGAAATCTCTGCGTAGATTCTAATGCATATGCAGTGATCCCTCCTCAACACTCATCCACAGTAATATCAGAAAGACACTGGGGTTGTACTCAGACTATGAAAACTCTTTGAGAATATTTCAATGCAGAGTGTTACAGAAAGATGCACTTTGTGTGTGTTCGCCAGAAATGGCCTTTTTCGATGCAAAGCACATTTCAAACCTTCCCTTACCAGTGCTGTGACTTTTTGCATCCACTAAAACACTTCTATAAAATATAAAATACTGCACTTATACCATGCCTCCTACTCTCTCTCTCTGCACCCAGAATCAGAATTAACTGAGAGACCTGGCTAACAATGTGTGCACGCAATCCTACTTCCAGTTAAACCCTTTGACACCTACAGCGCCAGGTCTCTGGCACCATCCTAAACACTTGTATTGTGGTGCTGATGTCACCCTTTCCACCTCCACACAGGTGCTGAAGCCATTCTCGACGGCTCGTCTGGACACACCCCACAACCCCAGAGTCACCACTCAACACCACAGCCTCATAAGAACAAAACGGACTTTGGGAAAACAGAAAGGAGCCACGATGTGAATTACCTGCTTTATTCTTACATCATTACAGGGAGGACTTGTGCTCCTTCTCTTCCTAGGAGACCTGCTGCCCCGTCTCACTGGGGACTTGTCTCTTCCTCTGGGCGGTGACCTATCAACATAGTTTACACATAAATCTACAACAAAAATATTCTTCCTTGCTCAAGTCACTAAAGTAACACTTTATACACTGAAGACGGTAAGAAACCTTAATAGCTAAGTCTTCAACCCCAAAACTTTGCATTACCTTGCCGCAGGACCTGCCTGTCTGCACAATCTACTCAACACATCCCCAGCCACCCACTTAGGATAATGAAGCACGGCGTTCTGCAATGCCTGAGGTCACATCCCAAACACAACCACAGCAGAGCATCACTCAGGGAGGCTTGATGCAACATTTCTAGTGCTGCACTGTACGAGGGGGTGGACAGAGGCAGGTTTACACTTTTCTATAAATCTTTTCCTGAAAACGTCTTATCGGTCGGTTTGGTAACATCAGCACTTCAAATTGTTACCGGCTGGAGTAAAATAATGAACCTAGGTAGCAAAATCATCAAAGTAAATCAGGCCAGCCTAAACGTTAACTATATACAGCATCATAGAGTGGAGGTGACACCCCCACCGATGTGATTTACACTACTCGCACCTAATAACGCCTCTGTACCGCGATGTGTAATGTTCAAACACAGGAAAGGGTTGACCCCTTTTGCAATTCCCCCTATTAAATAATACAAAGTTATTTATATTGACTGAAATTCTGTTTGTCCTGACCTCTTTGTTGATGTTGATTTCACTGGAATGATCTCAGCCGCAAAATTATTTTCTTCCTAACGGATAACTACATTTGGACTATAACAGAGTTAACGTGCGGCGTACCCAGTATTTAACTTAATCGAAAGAGCTAGGCCTTCAATCACAGCAGCTCCTATAACGCTGTATATAATGCACTACCAAAAGACGGCTCCTTTAGTGAGATACGGTATAAAACGCCTAGTCTTTGTAAATACATAAAAACCTATTATTTTTTTTCCCAGCTTTCGTTTCTTGTACCCTCCCTACCTGCTGGCTCTTCTCCTGTGCGGGGGTGGGCTTGCGCTGCTGCGATCTGACGCCGAACTCGAGCGGCGAGGTCTTTTAGGCCTGACGGGGCTCAGCCTCTCCTGTTTAATTTTCGTCTTTGTTTCCTTCAGTGAAGGAGGGGACTCCAGCTTTCTGTGTCTTCTCTCCTTGTCCATTTCTCAAACGATTTGTCTAATATCGTTTAGGAGAATTTAAAACACTCTCATCGCAGATATTTTTCAGATGTAATTCCTTACACAAACGCAAACTCCGTCTACCACAGAACTTGTATCGGGCTTATTCCGGTTCCGGGCATATCGTATATGGGATCCGGATCTTTCAAGCCTTTCGAGCTATATCGTTCCGCTTAACTCGATACTATGGGATAAACTTTTCACTATATAAATCAGTTTAAGTGAGACTTTATGATGTACTGGCATTCCTTACAATAAAAATTCCATAATATACTCAAAATATATTTTATTAAAATAAATGTGCTTTTAAAAAAAACAAACTGTGTTGCGTAAATAACGTCAAGGACCCAGGCATACGTCTCAGCCTGCCTACGCTTCTGCTTTTCCAGATTTTTTTAAACCCACACATAATATTTATAATGTCACGTATTAACTGTAAATTAATGTATTCGTGTGTTCTTCGACAAGCTAGTTTTGTAAGGTTGCGATCTGGCGCAAATCCCGGAACACCAGGAGGTGAACTAAACATTGTAAATTGAGTGTTAAAACTTAATTATTTTAATATTTTCTCTTATATACCACATAAAGCCTGAGAATATACGTCTCAACGTCGGTTATTTGTAATGAATGTATCTTTATATTATTTTATGAATATAACAATATATTTAACATTTAGTGCTTATGCTAGAAATATTCAATGTTTACAAGGCACACTTATTCTAAATTTTAAATATTTAGAACATTTTTACAGTACAGAACATATTGCCCGTATGATTAGTTACATTTGAAGGCTGGTTATGGTTAGTTTACCTGTATTTTTATAGTGAATCTGAGCATTTGTAATATTTAACAACTGAAATCATTTTATTTTCATATTTGATTAACCTGGTCTTCAGTTCTCTCATGTTCCGAATGATGTAGCATTTCTGACATTGTTTTAAAAACCTATATCCAGGTACATGTTTTAAAGCTTCCATTTGGCTCTTTTTTTTGTTACCATTAAGGTTTGTGTCTTCAGCCCCATCTGCTACTTTCAATAGTATATGAATTAGACGTCCACTGCTAAGAGCCAAAGTATTCCTTTTTATATGGTGTTTATGACACAGATGAAAAAAATGGTTTCTTCTCGGCCATTTGTTCAAGATCTCACCAGTTGATTGTGGACTTTACTGTCCATTTTCCTCCAGTCCTAGCAAACGTTCCAGTTTGTGCTGAGGAGAAGCATCGCCACCATACCTTACTTCAGAGAGTTGACTGGGAAATGTGCTGTGTTGGGACAGTACCAAATGTACTGCTGGCGTTTGCACCAAAAAGTTCCAATGTGATCTGAACTGATCACAACACCTTTTGCCACATGGTTGCAGGATCACTGCAGTGCTTTGTTGCAGACTCTATGCAGGCTTTGGATTGACTTATTTTTTGTACTGGCTTTCTTACAACCTGACAAATAGATTTAGTATGTGACACAAATTATTGACTGCCCATTTTCTTCCATCTCAGCCATCAAACTCTTAAAAGTTGTTATTAGCCTTAAAGTGGCATCTCTCACCAGTTTCCTCCTTGTCTGATGCTCACTTTGGAGGTAGGGTCTGAGAACACAACAGTGTGGGTGATATATTTCTTGATGATTGGAGTAGACTTTGAATGTTTAATACCCTTCTCCTGATCTGTGTTTTTAATTGATTTGATCCTTTTTAGTTTGAAAGCTACTTAGTCATGATATTCACTACCTGACTAAGGACCCTCATATAGAGAATCGGTTTTATTCTTAAATCAAGAGATCCAATATTATGTCATACAGAGGCCACTCAACGTATTGTAAGACTCATTAAGGTACTTTTGTTCACCTAAATTAATTTAGCTTTTCCACAACATAGGTCTTGAATGCTTATGTAATTAACACTTTTCCATTTTTAGCCAAGTAAATTATATATATATTTTTTGAATGTGTGAAGTAGGTTGCGTATGTAACAGGTATTAATTACTACTCCAAGGTGTCATGACTGCAAACTTTAAAGCAACACAATGTGAAAACTGTGCAAGGATATGAATTGGCTCTGCATATGCATGTCTGGATTATTAAGGCTTCTGAATGTGAGTGGAATACCATATAAATATACTGGATTATTTTCACAAATTTCTAGCAGCTTTAAAAAAATATACAAACAGTAATGGAGGTTTCTGTGTGAACAGAGGATTAACAATCCTCCAGCCTACTGCAATTTGAGTTTTACTGCTCTTTCTGGAAAGCTAGAGTTGATAAGACCATTCTCAGCTGTTTCATTTACTTGTTAGTTAACCATTAACTAGTGGGTGGAGTAGTGGCACTGTGGCTAAGGGTTGGTGCCTGTGGCTAGAAGGTTGTGGCTCAAATCCCACAGCTGACAGAGGAATCCTACTCCTGAGCAAGGCCCTTTAACCCCAATTGCACCAGGGGTGCTGTATAAATGGCTGCCCTGCACTCTAACCCCCAAGCTTCTCTCTCCCTCTCTGTGTGTCTCATGGAGAGCTATTCTTAATGCAAGAAATTGGATATGACTAATAAAGTCATCTTATCTTATCTCTTAACTGAAAGGCAAAACCAAAGTTCAGTCATTTAGCTATGTATAAAGTGGGATTTCCAAAAGGTGCTTCCGGAAAAAAAATCATCTTGATGCTTCTCTTACTGGAAGAGACACCCGTTTTCATTACTGATGGCGTCACACAAGGAAATTAAGAAAACGGGTTGGGAGGACTTAAACTCTTACTCCCACTGCTGCATTTAGATTGAAAGGGCTACAGCCAGTCTCCGTGTATTATGGAGAAGATGGAGCGAGCACCTGATGTCCACTGGAGAAGGAAACTGTAAGTTAAAGAAAATAACTGTTTTAAATCCATAAATCGCAGATTAATGCAGAACTCCTGCTAGGGTGTGAAACAAAGTCAGTCTGTTGCTTGCTGGAGTGGATCCTAGTCAGGGATGGGGCGCATCTGTATGTATGTCTTGTTTGTCGCTATAATTTTATGTCTGACTTGTCTGTATTTGTTTATACAGTATCCGAGGACCAAGGGAGAAAGAGTGGCTTATATTGGCAGGACCTGAGAGTCTGGCTTCTGAATGGATTGCCAAGAAAAAATCTGAACTTGTGGATCTACTTTCTAAGGACCCTGAAAATGTTTTAAGCCTAACATATTCTAAAGGCCTGATTACTCCAGCTGAAGGCCACTGGTTGAGAAAATATCCAGTCAAACACCAGATGGCTGAACTGGTGGCAGTAATCATTCATAAGAAAAAATCCCTTACTTTCCTTCAGCTTCTAGCAGAACTGTATGGAAAGGCATACCGCAGACACTATAGATGGATAATGGCTGTTTGTTTAGAACAAAAGGGTAAGTAATGGTTTGATTCCTTTCTCTCTAATGAAAGTGCCAATGAGAGCAAATGATAATTCTTTTGAAAAATATTTTTGGGCATTGCTTTTCCACACAGAGGGTGTCCCACACAAGTCACACGAGCTGTCCATCTTTTGTCTCTTTAGAACCTCTGGATGAAAACAGGACAACAGAAGGAGCCAGGGACCCTGTGGACAAGCCAAACCTTTTTGTTAAGCCCTGTCCTCTGGAAACAAGGAGACACATTCAGGACAGTCAGAGAGGGGAGGTAGGCCTGCAAGTCAAATCCCAAATCCTCTCTTTTTCCTGTGAGTAGAGCCCTGGGGGAAGTTAGATCTGTGGGATTCCTCAAGGAGCCCTTTGAAAGATTCTTTTTTAGGAATCAGTAAAATCCTGTATGATTAACAGTGTTAATTTAGTCTTGCAAAACCACCTGATACCCCATTAATCAAAACTAGTGTAGATGGTTTAGCTGCACTATTCTGATACACACCACAAAAACTGCAGCAGTTTCTGTACCAAATATAATAGAGCAATTGCATTTGGTACATTTACACACAGGACCATATGGAACATGCTCCCATACAACGGCAATACAGGCCATTTCTTCTTATGTGATATGAAGATACAATTCAAATACAAACTGATAGGTATCAATCTTGAAGAAGCAAACCATTAATAATCTTAGATGTTTAGGAGACCTTGCTAATGTCCTCATCTAGACAATGCAAAGGAGTGGTGGCTCTGTGGCTAAGGATCTGTGCCTGTGGCTGGAAGGTTGCTGATTCAAATCCCATGGCTGGCAGGGGAATCCTACTCTGTTGGGCCCCTGAGCAAGACCCCTAACCCCAACTGCTCCAGGGGTGCTTTACAATGGCTGACCCTGTGCTCTGACCCCCAGCTTCTTTCCCTTTGTGTATGTCTCATGGAGAGCAAGCTGGGGTATGTGAAAAGATAAATTTCTTCTGCAAGAAATTGTATATGGCTAATAAAGTGATCTTATCTCTTAAGAAAGCCAACAAAATGTTAGAGTATACCAAGGACAGTTTGTTTTTCAATAAAAGTTCTAGTTATGTATCGGGAGGGTCTGATTTACAATATTGAAAGTATACGATTTTCACCATTTCACAACATTAAAAGGATATTGCTACTCTACATTAATAATTTAATGTAAAGTGTTGTGCCATTTCTGGCCTCAAAACAATGTCCTTCACAGACTGGTGAAGGCAAAGGAATCTCTTTAGTTCTGAAAAGATGACATAGGATTTTGTTTTTGTAAGTATTGAAATCCTGGGAGGTGTTGACCAACATGACTCTCCATGACCAACGTAACAAGGACCAGAGGCCATAAATGGAAATTCAGACTGGAAAAGGGCTTCAACTGATGGGCTGAATGATAAGCTCTCATTTGTAACCTTTCATCTGCACTGTGACACGCCCTGGAGCAGGGTGTTATAGGCAGTGCAAGGAAGAACAAACACACACAGCAATGATAAAGTAAAGAGAGATTGCTCTTTGACAGGGCAAGAGATAAAAAACAGTCTGTCAGCCAGCCAGTCACCCAGCCAGTTAGTCAGTCACCCAGCCAGCTAGTCAGTCAGTTCCTTCCTTTCTCCCTTCCTTGGGTTCAGCTTGAATAACAGAGGATCTGCTCTGTCTTCTGCATCTGTCTAATGGCTATCACTTGCCTTGCACAAACTGGTCAGGGAATGTTTGTGGGGAATGTAGTTCACACAAGAGTCTCCATCTTGTATGCACCTACCACTATCTCACATGCACCAATTGCACAGTTGTGTCAAATATTAACGTTGCAGATCTACTGCATCGGAGAGAAGAACAACCGAACCCGTCTGGCTATTATAATCAACAACATGAAGTTCAGGTTTGTGGATAGCCGTGATGGAAGTGAAGTTGATACAAAACAAATGAAGACACTGCTGGAGGCTTTGGATTACAGAGTGGAAGTAGTGGAAAACAAGACTGCTGAGGTGAGTCACAAAACATCATAGGTGTGTAAACCTTACTCCTTACAGTAGGGTTATGTATTAGGCATGCAAAGATTCAGACATGATGAACACATTAAAATGCTCAATGACTATCTGAAACAACATCTGGTAGCCATGCTTGTAGTCTTCTGAAGAGGTTAGAATGGGCAGCTTTTCTCAGTCTGTGAGAGGAAAAATGAGCAAGCAGAGGTTCATTCCATGCTAAAAATAAAAAAAAACACAAGCATCATGTACCCACAAAGCTTTGGCTGTGGAGGCTGTGTGACACCATGTTGCATTCTATACATTTTACTTTCCTTGATTATGAGCAAAGGCATAATGTGCTATTGACTAATCTTACTTAGTCAAGAGTATGTGCACTGTTAGATGTACCTAATAGTTTAGAGACTGGAAAGTAAGGAACAGATTGGGATTTTATATATATATATTATATAGTGCTTTGAGTCCAGAAAAGCGCTATATAAATGTAAGGAATTATTATTATTATGTGTTTTTGGATTGATATGCAAAACCCCAATGCGACTGTTCATTTTAAAGTGTAGCCAGTCTCTGTAATGTACCATTATGTCCGCTCAACTTTAATTAAAAAGCTGAGGTATTATTCCTGGGAAGGGTAACATGTTAACAGATCTATTCTATTCTGGAATTCTGTCTGCTCTTTGGAAAAATCCCCATTTTCTGTTGACCAAAAAACAGGAGATGGAGATGTGTCTAAGATCATTTTCCAAGCGAGAAGAACACAAGATGTCTGACAGCACCTTCGTTGTGATCATGTCCCATGGTACAGAGGAAGGGATCTGTGGGGTTGATTACAATCCACAGCACAGCAGGAGCGAAACCATCCTGACAACAAAGGCAATAGGCAGGATCTTCAGCAATGACCACAGCCTGAATCTGGTGGGAAAGCCCAAGATCATTATTATACAGGCTTGCCGAGGAGGTAGGTCCTCGAACTACATCATTTGGAACCACAAATCATGAACCACAGTATTTGGAACCTCTAGTCAAATGCATCGATTGTCTGAATGGAAAGCAACATGTGGATGAAATTAAGGAGCAGGAGACAGACTTCCATCACCTTCCTTGGCAAAAAAAAAAATCCCCAGATCTCACCCTAGTGAACACCAGTAAACCTTGTGAAACATATAGCTCATCTCCCAAACACCATTACCCTCTTCTCCTTGTCAGCTGAAGGTGATCCTGCTGGAATAATGGTATTGGATATTCTGCAAAAGTATCAGACCTGAGTGGCATGGTGGTGCAGTAGTTAGCTTTGCAGCTATGCAGCACTTGGGGCCCCAAGCTTCATTCCGGATGTGGGGTGCTATCTGTGTGGAGGTGTATGTCCTCCCAGTGTTACCACCAGGTTTTTCCTGGTGCTGTGGTTACCTCCCACTGTCCAAAGACATACAGGTGGGTTAAGTGGCTTTTGGGAAAGTAGGCTGTGGTGTTAGTGTGTGTACCCTGCGGTGGACCGGACTTGGTGTATCCTGCCTTACACCCATTGCTTTCTGGGATATGCTCCAGCTCCCCTGCAACCCAGTATTGGATAAAGCAGAATAGAAAATGGATAAATGGATTTTAGAACTTTGTGGAGTACTTGCCACTTCCTGCTCAGTCCTTCTTTCCTGCTTACAAATGTCTAGTAAGAAGTGTGTTGAGGGTTCCTAATACTCTAGCCTGTAATGCAGGATGTGATGGTCTAATATTGCTTTTATTTATGTTTCTTTTCTTTCGAAAATGAATTTTCAATTTTCAAGAAGGATAATAGCTCAGACCACATTTATTCCCCTTCATAACAAAATACAAGCTTTCTTTTTGATAACTTTTTAATTTGCAATATTTCTTGAAACCAGAACATGAATAGAGCAGTGTAACCCAACAGCATTCTCCAACCCTCATCATCTGTGGCCCTATCTCTGTTTCCACACAGCATTAACAGCATTAATCATTAATGTTAGAAACTCTGCATCCTTCAGCTACAGCACTCTAAAACAGACCAAATGAATAGTTAATGCTATCTGGCAAGAAGCAGCAAGTGTTTTAGCCTTTCAGTGAATTGGAGAGTAATTTACACTTATGGCTTTAATTTCTAATATTAAGAATTATTACAAGCAGTGATAAATCATTCTTTTTTTAATGAGACAAAACAATCTTCCTTTTATTTGCAGACCACAAGGGCTTTGTCATGATCCCCGCTAACAAAGGAGACGATGAAGAGTGTTTGACAAAATATGACTCAGACAGTCCTTTAAACAAAATTCACAAGGAGAGTGACCTCGTCTTTTTCTGCTCAACCACACCAGGTCAATTTTTCTTTCTTTTTTTAAAAGACATTATTAGCATGAGCATACCATTGCGGATATATGTACATCAGTGGCTGTTTCTGTGTCAGTATTTCAATAGAGTTATACATGTATTTCTTTTCTGCAATTGTGACTTTCTAATCTCAACCTGTACTCTTCAAGGTAAAATCTGAAGGTTATGATTTTGATACTGCCAACTGCTTTCATGATTCTATAAGGTCATATCTACAAAAGCAGTCAGCAATATAAGCTGTGTCATCTGTAGAATTCATTTTTACCAGGAAGATTAAAAACCTAGAAGAGCCTAATTTGGGCAGGTTATAATGGGTTTAGTTTTAAAAATAGTTCGGCAAGTATTATTGTCAAACTGTCAGTTTTAGAAGTCTTCTCCTTCTTCTTATAATAGGAACAAGAGCATATAGACACCGTAAAAATGGAACAATGTTCATACAAAGGTTGGTGGAAACATTCAGAAATCATGCTTGGAATTTCCACATTGAGGATCTCTTTAAGAAGGTCAGTAATGGCTATTTCACCATATCCTGTACCTGAAGTATCTTAAATCTTGTAAAATATTATGTGGATACATAGCCTAGACCTTTCACATATGTATCAAACTACAGAAGACCTGATTTGTTCAAGTTTATCATGAACATGCATAGGAGTATTCATAAAATTTATGTAAAAACTACTTCCCAGTAAGAAGAATATATTCTAATTTTGGGTCATATTGATCTTTCTTAATGCTTATATTGAGCTTTCATCCCCTTTTGCCTCTGCTACCATCAATGGAGCTGTTTCACTGCTATTTCACAGTTTTCTAACATCTTGAAACTGGGGTGGGTTGCAAAGAGAATATTTGTTACTGTTGCCTGAATGTGGGTATATACAGTAGGGATAATCTGCTCCAATTATTTAATCTGTAGTATCAATGAAAATAATGATTAAAGAAATCATTGCTAAATATGAAGAAAATTAAAACAGTTCAAATGAAATTCTGAGAACCTTAATTGCTTACCTACCTATTCCAGAAAGTTACATTTCAAAGAGTAAGAGTAGAGAGAATGCTTGGATTATGACTTTCCTTGTCAATTTGATCGACTGCCACCAGAGGGTAGCTTCATGAGGTTCTTAGAAGCCTGCTATAGAGGAGACCACTAGTGGTGTCAGAACAATTTTCCACTCAAGCTGGTAAAGCCCTCTGCTGTAGTGCTCTTAATGTACAAGAACGATAAACAAGTACATTATATTGAACTGCAATACAGAAAGTAAAAAAATTGGAAGAGAAAGGTGGTGTTGTGAGGTTAACTTAAAATGGTTTATTACTGGAAGTTCTACAAACCTTTTTTAACCCGCGTAGAAATGAAGTAGGCCTGATGATTGAAAATTATCTTCCAGGAGACTTAATAGTAATTATTACTATTACTATTTTTATTTATATCTAAATAGAAGATTTACAAGATAATATCAAAATATAGAAACAGTTCATTAACCAGTTATTTTCATATTTCAAGAGTTTGTAAAGGCAGTGGTTAGAACAGAAGTTCACAAAGTAAGCAATGTGATGTAGGCAGCATGTATTCAATATAGCTGAAATGCAATAGCATTTCTATAGATGCTCGTGCCTTCAGTGTTATTGCTACTGTAGCATTGGGCAACTGGAAATGTACCTGTTTCCTAAATGTTTCCGGGTGGGTTTTTGCTATTTGTCTACATTTACAGGACTAAAACATTGTAGAATTTCTCCACAACACCTTGGCTGAAACAGATCTTAAAAATGGTCTCTTACAGGTCCAGCGTTCTTTTCACAACTTTCCTCAACAACTGCCCTGCAAGGAAAGAACAACGTTGCTCAGAAACTTCTACCTTTTTCCCGGACACTGAGACTGCCTGAGAGTAAATCTCCTTCGGCTCTGAGATCTGAGCCCATGTTACAAGACACCTGTGATAAAGAAAGCTGTCTTTTGTGAAAATAGTCAAACAACAAATATGCAATAACAACAATTATTTTAAAAAGATAGCCTTTATTAACAACAATAATTGTAGTTTAAGAGACAGTTAAATCCTTACTTCCTTAAAGAACACATTACAACATATTCATTGTTCCTGTTGTCAACACTGTGGTGTTGTCTGTTGCACTGTGTATGTGCCGAGGGATCAGTGTACGTATGGAAATAAACTATTCTACTGCTCTACTAGAACTCAACGAATGGTCAAATATTTAAAATAATTTACCTGCACATGTTTATTTTTCAGTATTTATAACGTATTAATATTTTGTAAGGAATGTAACTGCATTGGTTTAGTGTTTTGACTCATTGTCATAAGTATGTCTTGTATTTTCTTTTTGATTGTTTCACTTGAGTTTTACTCTGTATTCTCAGAAAGCTCTTTCAACTGAAATGTTTTGAACTTTGAATTAAAATGAAATGCATTTTAAACACTGATCTGGATCTGAGCCCTGGAAGAGTTGTAAAGCATACATTAAGATTAAATAATTTGTGTTCTGAGCTGCGCAGAGCGATGGGGGGATAATGCTTGTGAAATAAAGAAAATAATTTTGGGTTTTAGAAAAAACAACAAATCCTTACACTTCTAAAGCGCTTTACAGCTAATGGGGATTTCGCTCCACAACCAATGTAGCCCCCACCTACCTGAGTGATATTCTTGGGGAGGACAGCAGAGTGATGAAGCCTGTTCATAGATGAGGATTATTAGGAGGCCATGATTAGTAAAGGCCAATGGAAAATTTGGCCAGGATGCCGGGGTAACACCGCTTCTCTTACGAGAAACGCCCTGGGATTTTTAATGACCATGGAGAATCTGGACCTTGGTTTTACGCCTCATCCGAAGGACGGCGCCCTTTTTACAGTGTAGTGTCCCTGTCACTATACTGGGGCATTAGTACACACAGAGGCCATGGAGTGAGAACCCCATACTGGTACCGACAAGGCTCACACCTGCTTAGCTTCAGTGGGTTGCCCATTGTGAGTGCAGGGTGATATGACAAAGAGGTTCCGTGTAACCTTATCTTTATAGACTCTTTTACTAACTCTTTATAATTGTTGCATTGCCCACAAGGCTGCAAACGCACGACGTAAGAAAGGATATTATTATTAATTTGTTTTGAATTTGTGTATTTGACCGAAATGTTTAATTTCTTCACATCTCCACGGTGTGTCGCTACAATTGCTCCGCTGAAGTCGGACGTGTCTTCGTCTCAACGTCGGGGCCACCGTACACCTGACACGGCCGGGTAGGTTGCTACGGCAACTGTAAACAGTGCTTCCTCTCAGTGTTGTTTGCAACAACTGAAAGTTCGCGGGCTGTTGTATATGTTGCCTTGTGGCCTTACTGCTATATTGGAAATAATAAAAATATTTACTCTAACTCGGCAACATGATTCCGCCTGCTGATTCTCTGTTAAAATACGATAATCCAGTGCTGGTGAGCAGAAATACAGAGAAGAAATCACCCAAGGTAAACACTTCAGGAAAATGCAAGTACAGTACTTTAACTTGTTGCCTGTAAACATAATGCATTAAAATAGTGTGGATATTTCTGCGCCGCCATATATGTTCATATATATATATATCAGACATAGTCAGATTATAAAATGACGGTATTTTAATAATGTACAAAATATGTTAATATCAATGCAATAAGAAAACTTGAATTTATCATGGGGATGGGAAACATCTACTATTCTTTCTTGACAGACGAATATAGGCCTTTAGTTTAAAAAGTTCCAAACGAGAAACATTTTATAATTATGTATGCAAGCGTTTTTAATTAGTCAAAATACCTGGGATTATAGAATTGGTCTATATATTTCATTTGATTATAATTCGTTTTATGGTGGTAAAATTCTAAGGTGGTGACAGTTCATGTGGCACAGTTCCCAAGTCCAGATGCAGTTTGGCATGTGTAAGCCCCCACAAAAATCATAAATAAAACCTCAAGACCCGAAAAATAAATTGTTATGTAAATTGAAATCAAAGCAAATGCGCACATCTGTCAGATGTTGGTAACTTTTATCTAATGCCAGTAGTACTGACTCAAAGCCCTGGAGTTAGAGTTGGGATGGTGTCCAAGAGATGTTTAGGACAGACAGGTCATTTTTTGTTGTTTCGTGAGCAGAAAGCTACTCTACTATATAGCTAATGCAAACTTTTGTTATTTAAAACAACAGCATATGATATATAAAAGGTCATAAATCAAACTACTGGAGAAGGTGGATAGAAAAACACCAATTCAAAAACCAAGATGTTAAACTTGGCTAGGAGAGAAGTCTGTATTTGAAACTGGGAGGAGGGAAAAAACACGTCTGTTTTGGCCTTGAGTTGTGGCTTCTGCTAACTTCACGAATGCTTTATAACAAGTATTTGTTTTTCTATCCTTGCAGTTTACAGAATTTAAGAAATTCCTACTGTGCACAACAACAACAACAACAACAAAAAGATTGTGAGAAGAACTGTGTCAGTGTATGGGAATATTTTTTTTCCTCTTGTAGGCTCGTCCCTTAAAGGTCAGCCCCCAGCAGCCGGTTTTGACTGGACCAGTACCACCTCCCCCCAAACCCAAAGCACCTTCAGTGGATGCTAACAAACAGCAGACTGAAGAAATTCTCAACGCTATCCTACCTCCTAGGTAAATCACCTTATAAGTAGAGATTTTATTTCTGTTGTGTTTGGTTAGAGTTTAACATGGGAATGGAAATGAAGCACAAGAAAGAATATCTCACCTTTTAAGATGTACAGTATATTAGCAATGAAGTATACATTCTAAAATACTGAAAACAATGTCATATACTTCCTGCTATCACTGAAAACCAGATTAAAAATGATCAGAAAGATGCTTTTTTCCCAGGTAATGGTCAAGGCATGGGACTACACCTGGATGGGACACCAGTCCATGGCAAGACACACAGAAAGTTTACAGACACTATTTCACCTAATCATGTCTTTGGAAAGTGGGAGGTAATCAGAGCACCTGGAAAAAAACTGAGGAACATGAGCTTAGAAATTCAGTCTGGAATTGCACCAAGGACCAATATTTGTGAGGCACAGTGCGGACAGATATGCCACCTTCTTGCACTGTGAAATTAAATCATAGAACTATTACCATTAATGCTGGAAGTCTGAAGGTTGTGGCTTTTTACTTTCCACTCCCTTTATTCTAGATAATACTGTACATCTTTCTTAAGTCTTCTTGAAGGTCTTTATGGCTGGCAAGGTGGTTAGGGCAGCTCCTGCTCTCAGGGTACACTGGTTTCCTCCCACCTTTCAAAATCGTGCTGAGTAGACTTAATTGGGTAGTTTACATTTCCACACAAGAGTTCAGCCCTAGCCTGTGGAGTAGCTGTTTGACTCGCTAAGAATCAGGTACAAAGAATAGTGTCTCAAAGAATAGTGACTATTAATAAGCAGATCCATTTTGTGGTTTGATATTTAAGCTCAAACACAGCGGATGAGGTTAAGGTAAATATTAAAGTAAAAACAAACTGAAAGTGTGAAGCAGTGCATAGCTTGTAATGTATATTGCCAGACGTCGGATTTACTGTAGATAGCGGACTCCCAAAACACAATTCAGAAGTGGCTTAACTAAACAGCCCAAACAAAAGTAAAACCCAGTACATCAAAAGACGAATCCATTCACACTGAGAATTTGAAAGCTAATAAAAAAACTCTGGGAAAAGTTCTCGCTATAATATGCTCATTGCACACACTCAGTGAGCGCTGTTGGACAAGTGTTGTAAGAGCTGTGACAAATAACAAGCAACTGCCCACATGGTTTTGAATTTATCACTGCCTTGATTATTAATATTGCGTTCAACATGATACTCACATCAGATATTGTGACTCGCTTTGTCATTGCAGGGAATGGATGGAGAACAATCAGCTGTGGGTGCAGCAAGTGTCCAGCACACCCTGCACTCGAATGGATGTCGTCCACCTCCAGGAGCAGCTGGACCTGAAGCTGCAGCAGAGACAGGCCCGTGAAACTGGGATTTGCCCGGTGCGCAGGGAGCTGTACACACAGTGCTTCGGTATGTGTGGGAGGAAAAAGACAATAAAACGATCCTCCACCTGCATATCTCATACTCCTTAGATTTTTCAATAGGATGGCTGAAAAACCATCTGGCCCAGCTTTTGAATCTAGAATCTCTTTCCACCACTTATAGAAGGAGTCCTCTAACAGCTGGTTCAGTTTTTTTTTCCTCCATTATAAAAATTGTTGTAATTATTTGCAATTCACTTGTCTCCAGCTATAACCCCCTTAGCGATGGCTGAAATACCCTATTTAAGAATGTACCAGTAATATCCCGCATTTCCATAAACACAAGTGGGAAGAAGCCATCAGGTCCCAGAGATTTCAGCCACCCTATCCCCTTTGAGCCTCGGCATCAACATCAGCTATGCTGAAATTGCCTAATACTGCTTGAGTACATTCTGCAACAACTTATCTGAAAAAAAACAACTGTTAACATAATATTTATTTAGCCTCCTTTATCTTATTAATCTATTATCATGTGAACTATTAAAACCTTTATCATTGCAGTGCCAACAATAACTAAAGGTGTAGCCCCCAGCCATCTTGTCCTTTTCAGCTGTGTCTGTAGCTTGATATATTCTTCTTTTAATCCTGGGTGCTTTCAAGCATTGTGTTCTTCCTTCAGACTTTTTCTTAATTTCTCCAATAAACAATCTAGACTATAGACTTAAATTTTTTAGATGTGAATGCTTTATCATTGTTTATGTAGTACAGTTTAACCATTCTTCTTTTGACTTTGACTCACATCTTACAGCAAGTTACTTGTACCCATGTCTACATTAGCTGTTCTATCGCATTCACCTTTTGTTATTTTGTATAGGTTCTAAACTGTCTGCATCTACTTGCTTCATTTCATCTTGCTGCTTATTTTCAAAATGCAGTCCCATCACACCACCCCTTCCTTCTTACCCAGACATGCTTCATTTATTCTGTCAAACACTGGGTTCTTGCATTTTATTCCTTATACTTTTAAAATGGAAGTATAAGCATTTCAGAAAGTAAGAGTTGCTTCTCCCCCATAAACTCAACAGCCTCTTCTTGTATGTAAAAAAAAAAGTAAGTCTGCATCTTTTCAGGATTAAGCTTCAGATTATGTTCCATTTTCCCAGATGAACTCATCAGGCAGGTCACCATCAACTGTGCCGAGCGCGGGTTGCTTCTGCTGCGAGTCCGGGATGAGATCCGGATGACTATCGCTGCCTATCAGACCCTCTATGAGAGCAGTGTGGCATTTGGGATGAGGAAGGCTCTTCAGGCTGAGCAAGGCAAATCCGACATGGAGAAAAAGGTGCTTTTACTAACTTCAATTTCAAACTGAGATTTCTAGAAAAAGTATATAAGAAAACAATTTGGTTTGTTTCCGAATGTAATTATGTTTGTTCGAACAGAAGATATAAAATGTTGCACTGCATTTTTACTCTCTCCAGTTGAAACTTGAAAAGGATCAATAGCAATTTTGATTGTTTTCACAACTATCTCCCTAGATTTCCGACTTGGAAAATGAGAAGAAGATCTTAGAGAGGCAACTGAATGAGCAGAAAGCCAAATGTGAAGCCATCGAGAAGCGGGAAGCCGAGAGGAGGCAGGTGGAGGAGAAGAAACACACGGAAGAAATCCAGTTTCTCAAAAGAACTAACCAGCAGCTCAAGGTACATCCGAGTGTAACAAGACACCTGTAACACAGTGACAAGACCAGCAGTGGCCAACAAGTGACAGAAGACAAAGCTGTGCATTACTTCTGTAACTTTTTAAAACAAGTATACAGCTTGAAATGTGAAAGCTGTATTAGCAGTCACATCAAGAAATTTTACTAATTGGGTTTACCTGCATTGTCAGTGAAAGAAGTGTTAGGAAGCTAAATCAGCTCATCAGACTGTAACTTGTACTGGTTTCCATATTGTTAACTCCTTTAATAATGTGTACCTTTCAATTTTAAGAGTACACTCATGATACACAACCCTTTACACTTGATTGAACAGAACAACAGAATTCCTGTATACTGTGCTTGCAGGCTAACAATAATCATGGGTATACATGGCCTCCTTCTTAAAATAAATCTCCAGCAATGCAAAAATGTTTTTTACCTACATGTTATGAGCCCGTGTTTAACACTCAGGTACTTTCTTTGTTTTGCAGGCACAACTGGAAGGTATCATTGCCCCGAAAAAGTAAATGGAACGCTTTTGTAACACATGCATGATTTCTAACAGCACAAAGTTTTTATTAAACTTTGAAACATTCTTCTTATTCTCTTGAGTATCTTACAGATACAATTTAACAATTCAAACAGCTTTTAACGGCTGGTGGCACTTGTGTTTCAAATCTTATTGTTTTTGCACAATGTTATCAATAATGTTTTGTCTGAATCACACAATTGTACACAGGAATATGGACACTGACTAACCTCCAGTGGAAGCAAATGAATCCTCAGTTAAATCAGAACTTCAAGCCACCTATCACACAACAGAACTCATGGCAGTAGCCTCTAGCAAACAGAAATCCACCATCATGTTCTGGGTTTATAGTTCTGTGGCTGGCAGATAAATTGAAATTTTGATTTAATCCAAGCTTTTCTAATGTCTCAAAAATGTATTTCTTCAAGTTTTCAAATGCATTCAATATACCTTACGGCCACCTCAAAAGTATAGCATCACAGAGATACAAACCTTCACTTCAATTATCTAAAAAGGCCAAAAATTAAGACTGGTTTAAAATAATTAAATTTTATTCGATACATTGTGCGCCTCAAGATCTATGCTTCAATGTCTTTGTCTTTTTCCCCTCTAAACCACTGGATTTCTTTTTGTTCTTGTTCTTATTTTTGACATTGTGTGTTTCGTAGTATCGCACTCCAACTTTCTTAGACTTCTGAGCTCGTTCATGTCTTCTCTTCTGCAGAGAAAATGTTAAGATTCAGTCAAATTAAGCAAAACAACAGAAATAATAGACTACTTTAAAACTTTCATTACACCCACCCAACAAGCAGTAAACCATACACACCTCCTTTGAAGTCAGTTTTTTCTGAGGCTCATCATCATCATCTTCTGCTTTCCTCTTCGTTCCTGCTTTTGTGAGAACTGAAACAATGGGGATTTGTAAGTTCATAGAGAGTTGAGCTATGCTTTACATTTACACATCTGTAACATCAGGACCCTGCACGCAGTTACAAGTGAAATGGGGGAGCTAGTCCAACCCCCAAATTATGTGTCAGCAGGGTTTCCATGACAATATGGAACAAGATACTAGGTGTTTTTAATTCTCGCACTGGGAAAAGCAGATTCATTAATTAGTCAGAATTGGGTGTTTTTTTCACTTGTTTGCAGCAGCTTGACTAGGAAACAGGCCTATTAAAAACTAATAAAACCTCTGTGCAATCCTGAAGAGTAAACATCAATGTGCTTTATTATTATTATTCTTTTATTTTTGAGGATAGGTACACTGAAAAGAAAAAACTTTTACATATCTTGGGCAGAAAACTGTGCCCCTAACACAGCTACCTTCATAGCACTGTTCTGGGAGGAAAGTTTAGGTAAAGGTTTAGCCTGCCTACCAATGGAAGGGACTCTAGACCACATATTTACATTCATCTAAACTTTTACTTTTAATGCATTTTTCATGGGTCATCTCCTTTACCTTGGAACACATTCATCTGTACTGCTCAGTACACTGGTCATGAAATGAAAGAAAAAATATTCACCTTTTGCGTGAGAATCAGCTGGCTTTGTTTTCTGTTCTGTTTTTGTGAATACTTTTTCCGAGAGTCCTTTGGGTATCCTAAAGAAGAGAAGTCACGACATTTAACATTTGAGCACTGTAATAATTACAAATGCACCCAGCTGCCTTATCATAATGTACAAATAGTATCCTGCGTCTTTCTCCAAAAAAACTCAATTCCTGCGTAGAAAACAGTCGGGCAATGAGTTCAAGCATAAATCTGAAATGAAAAGCTTGCCATGTGGCCATTCTTAAAGCTCCAGGTGCAGAGATCATAGAACCCTGCTATAAATCCCCCATTTTTTTTAACACGCTCCCTACTTTCTTGCTCCGATCTTAGTTCCAAAAAAAACACATACACATGAAAAGTTGGGTAAACGCACCTTATAGCTGAAAATCTCTTGGATTTAGCTTGTTCCAGAAACTTCTTGTACTTGGCAATTTTCTCATCCAAGGCACGGATCACTTCTTTAGACCCCTTGCCCTCGGTTCTGTTTGGTGCCGAGGGGTCGACTGGCACCTCTTCTCCCTGTTGTTCTTCTCCTCTCTTGTCATCCTCCTCCTCAGAGCTCTCATGTTCTGGCTCCGACAGGTCAGAAATGTCCGACACTTCCACTGGCACAAGATCTTCCTCCGTGAACTCGGGGGCAACGTTTATTTTCCCAAAGTTCTGCCGCATGTTTGACATGATCCTCTGGATTTGGTTGTGCTTCTTTGTTTCTGCGGGATCTGCTTCACTGCCCTCTGTTCCAGGTGCCTGCTCTGTCAGGGTGATTTCCTGATTTCTGGCAGGTTCTTCTACACAGCCTGGATTACCCTGAGGCTGCAAGGACAAGCAAGCACACCACACTGTAGGACTTTCTAAAGCACGGAGTCACAAAGGAAGTAATAAATGATGCTTATTTAAAAGGTGTATATTACAAAAGTGTTAATCCAGGCAGACTGTGGCATTAACCACACTGAATATTACTGTGAATGAAAGAGCAGGCTGGGAGGCATGCTAAAGAATCTGCCTTCCTGAAATCAGCTATTATAACTAAGCAGGGAGCAAATGTTATTGAGAAAATGAAAAACCTAATTTTGTGGCTCGCAGATCAAAGACAAAGACACGCCTCTAAGCATTGCCTCTCATCAGCAATAGTACAAGGTATGTACGATTATATATTAAATAAATTCTGCAATTGGTTCATAATTTTCCTTTTTTAAAGATTTTTTTTAATACTGTATGGACTGTAATTTTACATACAAAGGCATCAGATCACGTCATGGCTGTAATGTTCTTTATCGTAGATGTTAGGGTCGTTACATACAACGTGTTTCAAGTGGGGTTATTCCTATAAAAATGCCTAACTCACCTTATAAAGTTTACTTTTTTGTTTTTACTTGAACTGAGTATTCTGTATAACTAACCGACAAGAGGAAGAAATGTAAAACACCCTTTTACAACGTTATTCCCTCTCAAAAGTCCCAAAAGTGCTACAGGGGAAACACTCGGAATAAAAGTTACACCTACAATGCTGAGCACAGTACCAACCACGCACAAAACGCAACAATTAATTGTATATATTTTAGCCATCCATCCATTTTCTAACTGCTTCACCCAATTCATGGTTGCGAGGGAAGCCAAAGTTTATCTCGGCAAGCAAAAGGTGCAAGACAGGGTACACCCTGGACAGGACACTAGTCCACTGCAGGCAAAAGGCACAGAAACAGTCACGCCAGAACCAGTTTTCCCAGAAGCCAATTAACCGACCAGTGTATGTCTTAGGACTGTGGGAGGAAACTGGAGCACCTGGAGGAAACCCACGTGAACACTGGGAGAACACACAATCCCCATAAAGAGAGCAAACCAGATTCAGAACTGAACCCAAGACCCCAGTGCTTCAAGGCAGCAAAGCTTACCACTACACCACCATGCAGTCCTATACGTTTTATGTACAGTAAAACTGATCTAATGGATAATATTGTGATATCACATGCATCACACTGAATTGTTTCTCTAATGGGTAGGTTTACCATAGGTTTTAGACTGAATCCTTTATGTATACTGCACTATAATTATATGAAAAGGCAACTCATGTAGAATTTGGGTTACGCAGTACATTCAGGAATGTAACCCCTATGTAAGATAATAACTGCCTGTATAATTTTTTTTTACCTGCAGAGGGCATAATTAGTTCATAGCATAGAGTTTTCAATAAAAAAACCAAATACTATTTAGAACTCTTTTTCTACAATCTTTTATCTGATTTATTGTATTTATATATTTGGCAAGAATTCATGTTATTAACAGTGATTTAAGAACTGAATCAAACTATCAGGATTAAAAGAAAAGATTATAAGCAGTTTTGGACGTACATTTGTCTTGGAACTCAAGGTTTTTTTTTACATCATATCCAGATTAAAAAAAACATTCTTGTTTAAATCTTTACATAAGTCAAGATGAAAGATAATAAAAATACCAATTTTTAATGAACAAGTAGAAAGAGCCACTCTCACCTCCCCCTCCGATTCTCCAATTGGAGGCTTCACGAAGTACGGAATGCGCCCCCTCTGCCAGTCATTCAGGACCATTTTAGACACTGTTTGCATGTCTGGTTCTCCGCCCTTCATGAGAACAAAACAAGAAAATATTTACACGGGCCGCCATATGCACTGCACTTTTAGCTTGTATTTTCAGGTAGCTAATTCCCTAGAACATGTTTAACTACATATAAATGGAAAAAAAGGGTCAATGCCAATGAATAAATTGTAGATCTGTACGCTTGGGCTAACATGATTGCATCAAGTGCGAAAATATGTGCTCTAATTTCCTTGCAAGTTAGGGGTCTGAACTGCCACAGGGCTGTTAACTCCTTGAAGCACCAGAGGCCTAAGCCCTGAGAAAAGGGTTAAACTGATGCAGGGCTTCACTGGGTTGATTTAACACTGCTTCACAAATCTTAAAGACTTCGACTGTAATGGCTGCTAGACTGCAGCAGTTAAGGACCAGAATTAGGCACCTCTGATTTATAGGACTCGGTCAGTTATACCAGGCGACTAGCCAACAGAGCAAACTAAAACTTTACTTCAAGACACAAATTAATTTGTATATTTCTGAGCTACGTGTGGTCCAGTCATTCATCATAAATGCTTTTACCCTAATTGTACCTCAGGCACACAAATAGAAGAATATAAACTATGAAGTAGTAAAATGGTTGCAGAGAAAGTACATTGCTTAATGTTTTCCATTTCATCACTGTTTTTGTGACTGAATCCTTCTCATACTCTGGAAGAAAGTACTGACCTTCAGGAGTTTTCCAGATCTGAATGCCAGTTTTTCCAAGAAATCTTCTGCCGACTCCCAGGTGTCAATCCGGTACGTCTTCTGGATGTATTCCGTCTTGGCCCTTTCAAGCACTGCGGCAATGTGCTCTTCTGGGTTCTTGATCTTCTCTACTTGAACCTGAACGTGTTGTAGAAGACAAACTGAAACACCCCCTCAGGATCAAGGACAGGTGTGGTAATACTCTGTCGAAACAACTTTTTAGTCTGCTGGAAATAATGACAAAATTTGCCATACTCTTTGAAAAAGAGTTCTGAAAACTTGAAGTTGATGCACAAGCAGGCAGCTTGATGTCATGCCGCAACAACATGAGACAAAAATTTCCCCCAAATTACAAAATTGCTGAGGCAAAGCAAGTGAGACAAAGAAAAGAAATGGAACAACTTACAACTCCTTTTAAGACGATATCTGTCTCTGTGTCACCAGATGGGTACACAACTCCAGGGCAGTCAATCAGGAAAATGCGCCGCATCAGGGTGATGTACTGCCATACCTGTGGGAATATCACCCCATACATCACATAACATCACAGATTAATCAACTTTTTTTTTTTGAAACTGTGGCCAAGGTGTCACTTCAGCTGCTGAAATCACAAGACTTCACATGCACGCTAGCTGGATTCATGTGAGGTTTAATAGGCTTCAACCTCAGATGTAATCAACTAGCCAGAGCTGGATGGAAACCTTGTAGAGGTTTCCCCTAACATATGAAATGAATCAAGCTTCTGCAGAGCCAAAACGTATCTGTTTCCCCATAAACAGCAGCTTATTTCTCCTCACAGTGGATAATGAATTTCCTTGAAAATGTATATTTTAACATTTAATTTTTCATCACACTCTGCCTTTTATATAGGATTGATAACATAACACAAACGTTACAGCAATTAAGGCAGAAACACAACCGTGTGCAACAGTGCACCTTGTGAAGCACCAAGCCTTCTGCTCAGGACCCTGCAAGAACACTGCTTCTGGAGAAAGAGATTTCAGAGGTGTGAGGCGAGTACTGTCCATAAACCAATTTTCAATTTTTCAATTTTCCTCATTAAATCAATGATGTAAAGGGTATTTCATCTAATTTAGTGGGAACAAAAACTACAAAAGAGTGGATAGGTATGGGCAAATTAAGGAGTATCTGCACACAGCTTAAATCAGTATCTGATCCAGTGGCAGTGTCATTTCCTTCTATCCACCCACTAAGAAATAAGTATCAGAAACAAGGAACTGACTCAATAGGAGCATGCTTTTCTGAAATCTGTAAAGGCACACTCTGTAAGTCATATAGATTTCTAAAGCATTCTTATGGACAGTGAACAGTGTCAATACCTTAATCTTCATCAATGATAGACTTGCAGTGTTATTTTATGAGACTTGAAATTAAATGGCACTTAAAATGCTCACTGACAGTGTAAGGACTGAAGATCGCTGCACATTCCAGATACACCTATGAATAAAGGGCTCATGCATTTTGCACACTGATCCGTACCCACCACTATCAGCAACAAAGATTTCTAAACATTATATAAACTATATAAACATTTAACATACATAAGCCTGTGTATTGGTTTTCATTTGGGAGTTCATCCCTGCATGTCTCAAAACCTGATACTGATCAGGCACAGACTCCTTTAGCTTTGGAGGTATACAGGAAATAATGGTAAGTACAGCTTCCTTCCAATAACAGGACACTTTTAATTTAAAACCAGTGAAGTTTTAATTCAGTTAACCTTCCACGACATTTTAAGGACTTTCCTCAATGCAAACCTATCTTTTTTCTTCAATACATCAAAAAAATAATACGACTTCTAGTTTTGTGGCCTTGAAAATGCTTGCAGATGCCAAAATGCGGTCAAGTAAAACCTGGGAAAATGCCTTTAAAAGGAGAAGATAAAGAAGATTCTGTGTAGCAATTTATTTGCTGGTTGCCTTGGCGTTGAAAACCCAGCACAAACAGCTCCAGGATTTTGATTTGCAGCGCGGACAATTGTTTTTCAGCTGGAAACGGACGCCGATTCATCACTGCGAGGCGCTTCCTTGACCGTTGTTGGGGGAAACCGTTGTGGTGAGAAGGGGAGGGGGTGGGGGAGGTCTGCCTGCTACCTACCTTGGTCTCACCGGCGATGGGAGCCACGTTGCACACCTTCTTGGACCGCAGAGTGTTTATCACCGAGCTCTTGCCCACGTTTGGGTAACCGATGAATCCCACGCTGATCTGCTTTTTATCAGTGTGCAACTGTAAGAGAGCAATTTACACAGGGGTTCACATTGGTCTGCGTGAAAACAGGAAACAAGTATGGTTCTCATTAGAAACGAAGCGGACACTCCAAAAAACTATCCTTATCGGCACTCTAAATCAAAAGACCGAGAGACTAAACCCTCCTTTGGGGTCATGGTCTGGCTTGGATTCACTCACACTTTCCTGACGTGGCACAATATTCTTGAAGGGAATTTTAGCTGCTAAAATATTTTGACTACTTATCCACGAGGCTATGAAAAAAGATAATAGAATCACTTATGTGCAATTTCAAGTCATATATATTGAATATATATTCTATTTACATATATGGAGGGAAACTCATGGAGGTAGGGAGGAGGGGAAAAATCCAGAGAGTGGGCAGGGGGAGTTTAAAGCTGGCTTAAAGAGGTGGGAGCGAAGGTAATGAATTCCAGGGGTGTGCAGAAGACTGTAATCTGTACTGCAATGGAGAGATTAGTCAATCACTGAGAGCTGGAGGAAGGCATGAGGTTTAAGGATCATTTTGACCTCCAATGTGTCTCTTGTGTAGGAGTCGTCAAATCCCTGTTAAAGGACCCAGACATGAAGGTCAGTGTAATTTCAGCAGGAGATTCATGTCTTCCCCATTCCCCCCACACTACTGAAGAGGCCTCACAGCAAAAATATTTTACTTTTTTTGTAGAGAAGTAAACCTCTTGTTCTTTTGCAGCTCCCAACTCTCATTATTAGATGGTAATTATGTAAATGTTATTAAATTCACATTAGAGACAGTATTTATTTCAATTCGCACATGGCTAATGAGGTTTACGCTATTAAAATGACTGAAGGTTTCACTCAAGCAAGTTTGAATTCGCTCATTGCCAAAAATGAGTTAAAATTACCTTTCCAAACTGCCTTAAGAGCTGAATCAGCGAGCCTTTTCCAAAGGAGTTTGTGAGACTGGCATGGAAGGCTAGAGTGGGATACTCCTGTGACAAGATAGCAACCCACCGTTTCTGTGTGAAAGAAAAATATAAATGAGCCAAGTTTGCAGACTAAATACAGACACGCAGAAGGATGAAATACATTCAAAATTTCAAGTACAGTACATCATAGAAATCAAGATGTATTAGTAAAATGAATTTGAGAATGATCCTTCAAACACACTTGCGAGCTGGGAAATGCTGCTTCATAAGGTTGGGTACCTTTGCAGGAGACTGATGGTGGCTGTTCACCTGAAGGTCTGACCTTCAGGTCTCCTGCATGTCATGACCACTGTTCTGAGGAGGCAGGCAGCTCCTGGAGACATTCTGCAACCTGACACCACAATTACACACAGCCAGGGCTGCAGTGCAGTTCACCAAGGAGCTGCCTTCCAGCGGGGATACATCGTATGTTATAGGTATCGGAACAGTAGGGATGTCACTGGGGGTCTGAGGTGCAAGGATGTGACTGAGGTCGCAGCAGAAGTGCAGTGAACCCACAGCCCTGTAACCCAGTAGCAGGAGGGAATGGAAGCTTTAGGGGACTGTGTGGAATGAAACTCTTCCCCACCTGTGAAGCGTATTTGGTGGATGGTTCACAAATTCACAATACTTGAATCGCCCCTGGAGCAAAAGGCATTTAATTCCCAGATGAAACGGCAAAAACTACACTTAAAACTACTTTCCATTACTGGTGGCACACAAGTCCGAAAAAACTTACAGCTCTCATGTGAAAATCTAAATACATCAAAGAAAGGTTCTGGCAGGTATCCATCAGTGTCTCTGGAGACAAGACATGCAAGGTGAATTGCCCAGTACTCTGCCACGTTTCACTAGCTGCTGAAACCTTCTTCCCTTTCTCTGCCACTTGATGACACCTCAATGAAACTATAAACAGCGGACCCAAAAATGTCCTCAATACCCTGTTAAGGCACTGAGAGACATGAAGTCCACAAGCAAACGTACTTTTAAAAGTTTTGTTCCCCAGAATGGGAAAGTGAATTCAGTCACATTCTAAAGACCTTACTGAGTTTATAAGCTGTTATAAAGAGCTTATTAAGAACTCCACCCACCACACAGGCCCTTACCGTAACCCAGGTGGGAATGAGATCACATTTGTTCAGCACAAATATGAGGTGCTTCCAGGGTTTCTCCTTCTTCATATAGGACTCGATGTTTTGTGAACGAGTTCCCATGGGATCTCTGGCATCCAACACTTGAATAATGACATCAGATGAATCTATGACCTTAGGGGAAAAGGAAAAATCAATGTATAAACCAAAGTGCAGAACATACGAAACCTGTTTAATACATCTGCATTGTTTTTAGAAGAACTTCACTGTATTAGAAGTCATAACAATTCTCTTGCTCTTCTGGGCACCAAACAGCTACAGTATATAGAAAGCCAACATAATTTGGATATAGTTGAAGATTAGAACAGTTTTTTTTCAAGCATTGTCTTACAGTTTTCACTCCACAAGTCAACATTTTAAACCAGCGATAGGCAACTCCCTGAAGGGCTATAGTCCTCAAATACACCTTCAAATACAGATACTATTCACCTCTATGACAAATAACACCAACCTCAGTTAGATTAGATAAATTAATCTTTCTGCCATACTGAAGACTGCTTTCACCTTAAACTTACAAAACATTCTCAACTAACTGAGAGCTTAGATGAAGAAACAGGGCTTCTTTTTACAGGAATGAAGAAACAGGGCTTCTTTCACCAGAGTAGAGAACGCCTCCTATAATGTCTTACTGCTGCTTCTGACACCTTTCAACAAGACTGCAGGAGCAGCCAGCACCTTCAGTGCTTTAGCAACTCACAAACATATGCACAAAATACCCTTCAGACGTCCCTCACTGATATTCCTAAAAGAGCTATTAACTTGACGGTTTTGCATGAAGGCTAATCAATAGTACTTATTTGAAACACCACCAGCTTAATCCCATCACTCCATGTCTAAGATGCTCCACACAGCCAAAATGAAGTAAAGAGATATGGATCATTAGGTACATAAACTAAAAAAAAAACAAACTGTATTACGCACCTTGTAGAGTTCGCCCCAGATCCTTTTTGACTGCCCCTTTTTGAAGATTTCTTCTCGAGCCTCGTCCCTGATGAAAAAAAATCAAATGCATACTGTACTTATTCTTGGCTACTCACAACTGTTTTACAACTGAAGCCTGCAAATGGCAACGGTCAATTTAAAGAAGGGAGGTGATCCCGTCATGGGCAGTCAGAGGGCAGGGTCACCTAAACACAGCAGTGCAGTTTCAGGTGCTGCGGGTCCAGCACTCTTTCGTCGTAGAGGACGAAGAAGGTTAGTGGGCAGAATATTAATCACTCACTGATACATGAACTGTGAATTTACTGTTTTCCAATCCGAGACTCTGCAGGATCTCTCTAATATTTCTTTCACTCCACCACGTTTATGTCTTCAATGCTGATAACTGCTCTCATGTTAAGATTTTGTCGCCCCTTTATGTAACAAGAAAGGTAAAAAATAAGCCCAGATCTAGGAATACGATCAAATTATTTAAAGCAACAATAAAAAACATAAGCATGAGAGTGCTCTACAGAACAAAAAAAACTAAAATCCCCCAGATTCAGTAGAAAAACACTGAATGACAGGCATAGCTGGAAAAAAAGATAAGAATCAGCAAGACAGAGGCAGAAAAGAACATTTTTTTTGCATAATTGAAGCTGAGGGTTCAAATCACCTTGAAACTAATGAACAGCAGGTGAACTGTAAAAGCCCAAGTCTTTATAAGATATTAGGATTAATATTTGGAGATGAAAAATAAATCACAAACATGCTAAATAACTTCACACAGGTCTTCACAATGGAAGACATCAAGAACATGTACCACGGTCTAGCAGCAGCTAGAGAACTAATGTTTTGCAAAATAGAAGCTGAGGGGGCAGATCGCCTTGAAACTAATGGATTTCCAGGGCCTAATGGTACTTGCACCATTGTACTTAAGGAAATTAGATACTTTATTTGCAGACCCCTCCCATTTAATTTTTCAACACTTAGGCAATGCAACATCAAATCAAGTAAAGGGGGAAAAAACAGAGCCCAAAAACTATAGACCAACCTGTTTTACCTCTGTGGTCAAGACCTATGGAAACACTTTGTAAAAAATACTTGCAATACAATGGAATCTCAAGAGACATCCACTGTGAATTAAGAAAGAAGATCTGGGTTAACAAGCAACCAGGGCAGCTGACACCTCTAAAGCTTATGGCAAGATACTCTACATTTACATGACCATAAATCTATTGCTAAGGTGTCTCATTAGAGGTTGATTATGAAATTAAAAGTCCCAGGGACCCAAGGCAATTTGGACAGGTATATCAAGAACAAAACAAAAAGGAATGAACGTGTCATATTAAAGAGGAAAGCCTTAGACAGATGTATGAAGTAGTAGGTTGCACGGATCTGTTTTAGGCTGCTCTTCCTGATCTATAAAAACAATTTAGATTCTGATATGAGTTACTTCCCAGATCAAAAAAAAATGGGGGAAATAGCAGGAGGGGGATTTCATAGAGAAGACAAAATCATGAATCGGACAGACACTTGGCAAATGAAATAACCCAGATAAGTGCAATTGTTCTCAGAAGACATTACAGGGAAGCAGTAAAAAGGCAAAATGTATGTTTAAATCAAAGGGAGTTATGCTCAAGGTTTAAAGTTTAGCATACTGCTTTTGATTTTGGTAGCCATACCAGAAAAAATTAGATTATAGTCTTAAAAAGAGCAACCATAATGATTCCTGGCCGTAGGGTATTCACATTTGCAGACAGGTTAAAAGAATTAAATCTCCTCAGTCCACAACAAAGGAGTCTGAAAGAACATTTTATCCAAGTGTATAAAATCCTAAGGGGCACAGACAGGGTTTACTGACTTTTTCAGACTCAGCAGTGAATTTGAATGTGAAATAATTGAGCAAATATACTAACACGGTTATTGTCACATATAAAGGCCTGATTCCTTTAAGTACAGCTTGCTGGGCTGCAAGAGTCCTCAGGGACTTTGAAGAGGGGTGCTTGTTGAGGAGCATTTCGCAGGAACTTCAATGACCAAAACAACTCGCCATGCTGATGCTTCACCAACAACTGGGTCTAAGATCATGTCGGCATGAAATTTAGGGAAAGACCTCATCAGGGGAAAGTGCAACGGAGGGAGGAAGTCCATCCTCTGGGATTGCGATATCTGTGCAATCATTTGACATGTAAAGAAAAACGGTGAGCAACTGCATATCAACTGACTGCAGATATCAACCAGGAGTGGGAGAGGCCAATTTCCTCAAAAATGTCCACCATGAATTCCACAGAGTGGATACCATAGCTGGGTAACGGTGCACAAACTGTCCCATGCATAGCAATGCACATGGAAAAAATTGTGATATGGGCATTTTACACCATGTGTTTGACAAACGGATGAAGGCAAACCTAAACCTCTAAATAGCCGATTCCAAAAGAAAAGGGTTCTGGTGATCGCGTAATGTTGTGGGGCACATTCATCTGGCAAGGTTTGGATGTTCTCATTCCCTTTAAAGTCAAGGCCAATGCTAATTCCTCCTCAACAGCACTGAGTGATTAACCTAACCCCAAGCAGCACCATTTCTTTCATGCCAGGAGGGTGTCTTCCAGGATGATAAAGCCCCTATCCACAGAGCACGTGTGGTTGCCCAGCAATTTAAGAAGCATGACACTGATGTTAGCCATATGTCATGGCCTCTTGGTCACCAGATCTGAATCCAATCATTGCAGCATTTCTGGGATATTCTAGAATAATGCCCAAGACGTTTTCTACCTTCCATCAACCAGGTATGAGCTAAGTGACCTTCTTGTCAGAAGAATGGTACCACGTCTCTCCTGCAGAATCCCAAATGTTGGTTGTCTCTAAGACAAAAAGTCTTACTGGCAGTGCACGTGGTGGCCCATTGCCATGTTTAGAATACTTCTTTTATTAGAGAAATCCAGTGTAGCTCTCAGTTACTTAACTGAAGCAACAACTGTCTTTAGTTATGAATATTATGTCAATTAGTCAGTGAAAAAAAACATCTATAAACTTGAAGGAATGGAAGATAAGACTCCAATTTTGGGCAAAACAGTCAAGTTCAAATCAAGAGGAAAATCACAGAAATAAAGGTCAAAACATGTTTGAAATCAAAACTGTCCATGGCTAAATGTTTAATCTTCTTATGAAGTTGGTTGACTTTAACTGCGTTAAACATGGCTGGATTGGTCAGTATTGGGCTGGGAGACCAGTAAGTGGTGAGTGGAGCAGTGGGTGGCTCTTGACTTACTGCATCTCAATTTTCAATCCAGTTTTGCAGGAGGGGATGCTGTACTATAGAAGGTGTTATCATTTCTTACTTCCCATATTGCCCCAGATGGAACACAATACATATAACACATCACTTACAAACTGAAACCATGAACAAATATGAAGCATACAAGCATAAGATGAGAAAAAATAAATGAGTTTTAAGTAATTTTCACTATCTTGAAAAATAAATAAATTGGGTCATCATTGAGATAGACACAAAAGACACATGCATAATGAATAAATAAAGTAAAATATACATTCTGTTGTCAAGATTGAGTAGGTGCATATCTGTGGGAATAAAGGATAATTTAGTTCTAGTTCTACTGCACTTAAGTTTGAGTAGTTTAAATCCTGATAGAAGGAGCTCAGATTAACTGAAGAAGGGGTGTAACTCACCCTTTGCATGCTAAAGATACAGAGGAGAAGGCATGTTAATCCCAGTGTCCTATATAAATTCCACTCTGGACTTGCACAATTGGGTATCCATGAAATTTGCTCCTTAAAACAATTAAAGGGGAACTGCAACACTACTTTTATATATTAGAGTCAGAAAGAATCAGCACTGCCAAGTGCATTTCAAACTACAATGAAAGTAAAAGGTACACAGCAACTTGTAAAGCCTCCAGCTCACATCACAAAATAGACTAAATTGCCAGGTATGCACATCATCATACTGCTGTCATTGTCTGTGATTCGGAGACAAAATACTCAGTGAGGTGAAGCTGCCCCCTTACAATGTAAACAAGCAGGCTTGCGAATACATTTCTTTTGATCCAATAGAAAAACGTCTCTCGACTTTGAGAGGGTTTTGTCGACAAAAACAACTTACTCATTAACTGTACATGCAGATCGCTTTGAAACATTTCTGTGGTGAAATGTCTGCTGCACAACCTGGACGTATTTGCTTGCACATTGCATTACATTAGTCATTACAGAGACTAGTGAGCAGGAAGGGCTGCTTCACATCGCAATTTGTGCAAACTCCTACTATTCCCCATGGCAACATGGCGACCATACAATACTTTCATCAAGTTTAGGATATTGTGCTTAATTTGGAAACTAAGTTTTTTTGATACCACCAATTAAATTATTTTGTTACTGAGATTGAATAACTGGTCTGAGAAATTGCGACTGCAGTTCCTCTTTAAGGAAGTAATTTTTCCATCTCCACCTTATTTTCTATGTAGTGTATGTTACAATTCAGTGGTGGGTGATCCTTAAGGATGGAAAAGTACAAAAATGCAAGCAATTACTAAACATCACAATATTTTAGCAAAAAGCAATTAAATTTAGTACACAGAAAAATGAGATTTTGGGGAAAACGTCAGACACAAATGGTGATCTTATTTATCCAATATGGAGTGTTCTGGTACACATTGTCATTGTCCTTGAACACATGCCCTTCCTGGCTTCACTGGTAAGTGGATTCAATTTAAATGCACCACACAATGCAGTTTTCACAGTTGTATGACCAGAGCTGGTAAGTCTACAATCACAATGTACTCTGAAATTCTTTCACACAGTTTGATTTGTGCTTTGACTTGCACTGCTATTCAAAATACAAAACCACAATTCTTACAAAGAAAACTTTAACTTGACCTCAACGGACCACAGTTCACAAAGGCTACATCGATCGAAAGGCTGCACTCTAACCTGACTCCAGAGGTCTCCATGACGAGATCCCTGTCCTTCTCCTTATCGTAGCTCTCGGCTGAGGCCTCTGCCTTCTCCACCAGGTCCTTCATATCCACCACAGACAGGCTGGGCCTCTTCCTCTGGGCTTTAGGGCCAAACGTTGTCTCGTATGTCTCGGTGTCCAGAATGTGCACTTTTGAATTCTGTGGGTTTCAAGACAAAAACCATAATCTCAATTCTACAGAACACTACCATTTATTCAGCACAAGCCTTCTCTTTCATCAAGGACTGATTTTATCTTTATAGAACAAAAAAAGTTATTAAGGATTATTGAGGATTTCCTTCAGGTAGATGCTGTTCAGAATCCGAATATGCGTCAACTTGCAATAGAGGTACTGTATCTACTGGAAAAGCAACAGTAAACCACAATTTAACTTGCCAGTTTAATCTAATATCTCGATTTATACAAAAACCCATTTATCAAATAAAAACTGTTTCAAAAATCAACCTATAAACAAGCACTGCAACTCACACAATAAACATTTTATGGCAGTTGTATAAATGGTTGGTAAACCAATCCAATAAAAAATAATTCTTATATGCAGAGAAAATATGAACATTATATAACATGCGCTTCAGCTCTCTGTTCAAAAATGGATAATATGTTTTGAAAATTATGTTTTAAATAATATTTTACATGTTAAGACTTGGAACAGCCTGTTCTAGAAACCGAAAAGCTGGAAAATAAAGAAAGGACAGTTCCTATAATATCAGATCATCAAATGTAACCTTTTTGTGGTATAAAACTGCCTTTAAATGTTAATTACAGCATTTCCAAATTTGAAAAAGCTGGTTAAAATGACCTTATATCTACAAATCAGACACACATTACAGCATGCGTAAAAACCAAGCAACTTGCAGATCTTGTCAAATGCAATAACACTTTCCATTTTGGAGTCACAGGTGCATCAGCCAAGGTCTGGGAACAGTTTTGCTTTCATGACCAAAAACTGGACTTGTTTTCAGCAAAATATGCTTTTCCCCAAATCACATTTTCCCCTAATTTAGTTATATTGTTTTATTAAATGCACATGAAACACATTCCAGAGGAAAGACAAAATAGTAGGAACTGAATCCAAATGTTCAGCACCCTGTAAGATGTGCTGGACCAGTGAGGGCATTACTGAGCCCATGTGAAAATAAAGCCCTCAATGCCATTACCAGTCAGTAATGGTAACTAATGGGTGAAAACTTATTTTCACTCTGACTTTCATTTTTTTAAACCACAGTAAAGGCTGTTGCAATTTCTAAGTGAATGCATTTGGATTGCATTTGTGGCCAAAAGCTGTTTATTTGGCATTTGCAAAACTGTAAACAGAAAAAAAGCACTAAAACCTCAGGAGCTCACAGCTGCACCACAGCAGTGAATCTCAGGAGCTCCTACACACGTGAATGAGTCACACTGGGAGGGCTGCACGTGACAGCAGTGATCTCTGCACCTCAGGCAATTGGAGGGGGCTACCTTACTTGAAATTTCACCTGCACTGTCCTGAGTGTGGGGCTCATCTCTATGCACGTATCAAGTGCATCCATGGAGGTTAAATTAATACATGACCACAGTGGTCTGAGGCTTACCATATTAGGTAGTGCATAGGTGCATTATTGGAAGCAACAATGGGGATACAGCTTTCAGCAATCACACACCTGCACCTCTCTCTGCCACGCAAACCAATCATCTGAGGAGGTACCGTCAGAAAAGGACGCAGTTCCAACTTAAAATTCCTGTTTTCAAGAACACTTAACTGGAAACATGACTTGTGTATTCTTGCCTCATCAATAAGCCGTAGAAATTCCCATAATGTCATCGCCTGTGAATTTCTACGAATTTCTGTGAATATTCTCTAAATATGTCTCTCATCAATTTTCAGGTGCAGGAGAGCATCCAAGTTAGGACATGTGGCACCATTCTTCCACGCCTGGTTTCTGAAGGTGAGCATTCCAGAATATCCCATAAATGCCCGATTGGATTCAGTGACTGAGACCGCCGTGACATATGGATAACATTAACCTGACTGCCGAGTTCTCAGTGGATGTTTTGGATGAAACTAGCTGCTCGTGCCCCAGGTTGGAATTTTCAGTTAATTGAGCTGCAGCTGTTTTGCCTTGCATGTCATATTAAAGTATGGATATTGCAATCCTGTAGGATGCACTTCCACTCACTGTTGCCCCTTGTTGTTGAGGTCTTTCACTCAGAGTTGCGTGCTGACATCACCAAGTTGAGCTGTTTCGGTCACTTAAGTTCCTGCCTTTTTTCTTGTCTTGCAGCCATGCAAGCCATAATTATAGGCAACCAGGCCTGCCCAGGCCTTTATATGCGCCTCTAAGTATGCTGGGATGTTGTTTAATTAACAATGAGCCACACCAGTGTGGAAACCCTTGCATTCAATATACTTGGAAACACCTTTGTAAATAGGGAACACCATTTTTTGGTCCACTTCTTGAATCTGGTAAGTTTATATCACATATACAAGTAAAGTTGTCCCACTTTACAAATAAAGTACACTAAACACTGTAAGTTTGTCCCACTTTACAGTGCAGAAAGTGGTTCCCAAAAACCTGGGCACCTTGTGCAGCTTGTGGTATCATCATGGAAAGCTGTATCGCTTCTCCAGTCCACCCCAATTCTCCTGTGATCAGATGTAACACATTTCTCATGGACGAGAAATGGATCTGACTGGCAGGCCTGCTGGACGAATGTACATGTAGAGTGCATCTTCCCTGCATGCTATGGGAATTAAAAGTAAGTCAATTAAATATGATTCAAACACATGAGGTGTAAAACAAAAACATAATCGTTAATAAATAAATTACCTTGAAAAAACTGCTACGAACCACAGAAAAATATGCCAATCCACACAGCAACATATTTTATGTCAAGAAACATTAAACATTTCTTTAGGGAAAACACTTGATGAGAAGTTAATTTTTCAGGCTATACAAACACCCACCCCAACTTTCTTAGGGGAGGGCAGACATCTGGCTGCCACCACATTTGAGAGACAAACATCAGATCAAGTAGATATGACGAAGAAAAACAATACTGTTAACTTTAAGAACACTTCTAGAGGAGTTTTAGCAAACGAACATTATTTTCTGTACTTTAATTCTTCCACACCTTGAGATGTAGAAGACAGCTGGCACTGTTATAAATATATATAAAAAGGTCTTTATAAAATACAAATGATAGCAAATGACTCAATAACATAATTGCTGCAGTCTGGTACTAGAAATGAATATCATGTGTGGGTATTGAGTCTGAATACATTTGTATACAAAGGCTAAGCTTTTCTTCTAATGCATTTTTCAGTTATCTGTCACAGAAAGATATTAGATACAAATGCACAAAAATACTGGCACCCCTAATCTGAAGCATGTTATTCTCCAATTAAGTTTAAAAAATGATGCCTGTTAAACTACAATACCTATTAATCAGTGACAGATCCCGTTTCCAGAACGTACAGTGTAACCCAGCCAGCAGAAGTTAGGATGTACCCATCAATCAACTAAACTAATATACATAGTGCCAGTGTTTGTGTCTCCAACTGTATATGGAGCTAGACATCTTGCATCGCTTCAAACAGATTGTCTTGTCCCAGATCACCTTATTTTTCCAAGCTTAAAAACAAGGTAAGAATGATTTAGATCCCCAAAAAGTACACACACTTCATATTTCAAATCGACACTACAGATCTAAAAATGTAGATGAAATGCTGCCGTAGAGGAGGGCTAGACATCTCCGAGCTTGAAGACATATTTAAAACATAAAATAGGCATTGATAAAGCTAGTCTGGAGGCCTTTAGCTCTTTCTGGTAAAGATTAAAATCCTGATGAGGCACATGGAAAAAAAAAAGAAAAGAGAAAAAGGGGTCATTCAGTCCAAAGAGAAGCCTTGCAATGCACTGCACACATATGGAACAGTTTAAAACAACAAGACCAAAGTGCCACAGCAAATCAACAGGTTCAAGAGAACAGAAGTGTTTTGCACTGATGCAAACCAACCTTGAAGAAGCAGTGTATGAATGTAAACTGTATCTGTCAACAGCTACGGCTGAAAGCAAACCCAGACAAATTACCCCTGACCCACTTCTGTTACAGCTTCTCTCCAATTGCAGTTCAAAATAAAGGAAACGGGGGGGGGGGTTGTGGGGGGGAGCCAACGATGTGTGTTTACTACAGGACTTACGTGGGATTTGACTCGGTCATGCAGGAGAGACATGGGAAGCTTGCTCTTCTTCATGACCACCCTGTAGGGGTCCTTCTGCACCTGCTCCATTTCCTCCTGGAACGTCTGCAGTGAGGACTGCTTGATAACCCTGGTGTTCGCTGCACACCGCAGGGAACAGACACAAGAGATTCCGTTTTGAGTTTACACTGAATCAGGTTCATAACAGGAGATTTGAAAAACCAAAAAAATCATGGCATCCATTCACATTTATTTCGTTTTCAGCTGCATCACTAAATTGAAGAACCTTTTGCAAGTACATGCATAGAGGATTCTCAGTTTCCTTGCAGCACTACCATTACCCATAAGGCTCACACGGTTCCAGTGCACCATGTGAGTTACCCAAGTCCAAGCTCAGCTGCTGTTGCTGGCCCCTGGAAAATCTACTGCACAGAATCAAGCTTTCATTAAGCCAAGTCTAGAAAATCCAATAAATCTATTGCTCTAACCCAGCTCTGCTATTACTGAGCTCAACAGTACTGTGAAGAAAAAGCGTTAACTTGGTAAAGAGACCATATTAAGATAAATATATGCCTCTTACAGTAAGTGCCTGACACCTGGAACAACGTTTCTAGCTTTCTGCACTGTGAATACTGATTATATGGCCTTAACAAATGATACGTGTATAACCAATTTCCTTACTGTGAAAAACACTACACACATTTTTTTGTTCGATTTTTTTTCCCCCATTCAGTTTTATGACTGAAAATGTCTTTTATGACTGAAAAGGCAGCTTTACTTGACTGGCCAGCAATAACTGAATAATTTTTTTCTTTTGTTATGCGTTTCAGTGCAAATGTGATCTAAATCCAGTTATGGGACTGAAATACAACACAGAACTATCATGCTGTATTTCTATAACATCTTGATTGTTCACTCACCAAACCACTTTATGTTCGGCTCCACTCTGGCTACTGTCCCAGAAGCCACTGAAGACTGGTACTGCAGAGGTTTGATGACTTTGCCCCGGTTGTTACTACACAATAAACACAAACACAAGGAAGACTGTTTTGACAAACTGTCGTCTTTTCATGCAAATGACATTAAGACAATCCTAATACAAAGCAATCTGACGGGTTTAATTATTTGGCAACACTGCCATAAAATGATTTGGTGCAAATGTACACAAGACAAGAGAAAAAGCTTTACATTTCCAGCCTCTGCTGTAGGACATTTACAAGAGCTTGTACTTTAAAACCTCCTGGTATGGGTGGCAGTGAATGTGGCGGTTAGCGTCTAGGACTGTTCAGTTTTTCTCCTGTTAAGACAACACTGACAATGCCGTTTCATGCAAATTTACAAGTATTTAGCATCATTTATCTTCCTGATGCGTCTTGAAAACGATCACTCACATGTGTAGGAGTACAGGAGGGGTGAGGTGATTCAAACAGATGGGCCCCAGAAACACAGAGGAGCATAATTCCCAGGCTAGCAGCCTACAAAATCACTCTTCCACTTTGAAAGCAATATCACAGATCTGTTAATGAGCAGCTATGTGTCCAGTTTTTATAATAGCAGGTTTATGATCTTAATTGTACTCAAACTAGGGAAAGGCATTAAAAGGAGGCCGTTTACCCATACGCAGGGACTCTTAGAAAAGAACTTGAGAGTGTTTCAAATTTTGTTTAAGTTATTGAATTATTAGACAAATCCTGCACAAAAAAACAAATATAAATAACAAAAAAATCAGCAAGAGCTAAAACCTGCAAACATGGATATAAAACTATACTTAAACCAAATACTTTAAAAACTTTCATTGGAAAGATGTACCTAAGAAAGCCATGCGTGGGAACTTGAACTCCTGCGTGTTCATTTAGCATGTGAACAATAAATCCTTGTGATTTATAGCATCCTTGCAATTCAAGTATTACCTCCTTGAAGTTTTTATTTGATCAGATTACAATCCAGAGTTTGAAATACTAAGAAAACATTAAAGTTCTTGCAACAAGCGATGATAAATTATTATTTAATGATAGGATGGGTTACAGCTGCAAGAGACAGACACCAGTAGGCCAGGATTTGCAGACAAATTCAATAATACTGAAACTGGAACAGAAGGGGTGAGAATCCAAAGAAAAACTGCAAAGGAGAGAATTGAGAACCCAATGGAAACACAAAACAAAGGACCAGCTAAAGAACTGCCCATATCTACACTGCCTTGCAATTTTTTTCATCTCCAACCAACTGTCTTTTGATAAAAATACAAATAAAGTATACACCATTTTTAAATGAACTTTTATTCATAACTGCAATGTTCACATTTGAACACCATTATAGATGAAGGACACTGAACATCAGCAAAATATATACACTGAAATCTACTGATCGTATAAGCGTTCAACCTTTTATGTCAGTACTTTGTGAAAGCACCTTGCCAACATTAAGTGTTAAGTCTTTTTAGATGTTCTGCATTTTAGATTCTTAGCTCACCCAAGCAGGTTTTCCTCTAGGCTTTGCCTATACTTTGCACCATCCATTCACCTCCCAAACCTGACAATCTTCTCTGTTCCTGGAGATATATCACATTCCCATAACGTGATGCCACCACCACCATGCTTGACAGCTGGAATGGTGATAAGTGGGTGATGTGATGGGCTTGCACCAGTAATGCTTTGCATTCAGACCAAAAAATTCAATTTTCCACCTCCTATGATGACCAAAAAAATGTTGGCTAATTTCTACTATCATCTACATGTTTTGTATGTCTGTGCTTTATGCAGGGACAAGAAAGTCAGTGTTCATACAGCAACAATATCAATAACTAACTTCTCAGACACAGAAGTCTGAAAATCTTTTAAAGTCATTGATAGGTTCACAGTGGCACCCCTGACCAGTATCCCTTGCCCAGCTGCTCAGCATGGAAGGATGACCTCTCTACCGCATTGTCCTTTTTCTTTTCTTCCAATCTAAATTCGCAGATATAGGGAGAGAATACTTATGGAAATCTGAGTCATCAGAATTTCTTTCCAACTTTATCATGAATAATCATCATTTATAATGAACTATTATCACATATATTATGATTCAGCTTTATCAGTCTCGAGTTTGTTATGCAGAATCTAAAGACAAAGTCCCATGTATTCTAAATACACTACTTTGAAAGGAACATGACTAAGTTTAGACAGCAACACAATGTGGAAACTTTGCAGGTGGAGAATATTTTTGACGGCACAGTAAATGCTATGAAAAGCTAGAGATGAGCCGTTGCATTGGTACTGCGAGTGTGATTATGATGTGACTAGAATCACAGAAAAAGAGTTAACAGAGTGGAATTGAATATAACATTAGTGGAGTTCTGGAGAGGCAGAAAAGACAAAAGGTAGAATGGGTGTAGCAAATGTAGAAAATTTGATTATTTAATCAAATAATCCATGTAGGTCAAACATATTCAATAATAATCTTTCAAAAACACAGAGTTAGGATGCATGTATACTACAAACCATAATCAGATATTTCTTATGCCTAGTCTTATTGTTGTAATGAAACCAGGAAAGCATAAAACATGGATATCATGGAAGGTTTTAATTTTTCTCACAAAAACTGGGGAAAATCCCCAGAGATGCCAACAGCTGTAACCAAAATTACAGTCAAAGCTAAACAGCTGCTATCTTCCGCAGTTTTTGAAAGCAACTTTTAGAGGGAACGCCGACAGTGGTCTAGTGTTTTCAGACACTCAAGACAAGAGGGAGGAACACAGAGGTGCACGACCCATTAGAGACCTGTGATCAGATTTGAGTGACATTAAGGTCAGCATGACATGGAGACTGACCTGCATTAGAAATAATATACATCTGAGGTTACAGAAATGAAAAACAAAACAACTTCATGGACAGCAAAGCAAGTTAATGGATAGGAAACAGAGTGTAGATATTGACAAATACGATCACTACACTGTCACAGGGATCACAGAACTTTTCCTAATATATAACAATGATTTAGATTCTGGTATAGCTAGTAAACTACATGGAAGTGCATTTAAAACCAAGAACAGGATGCACATCTTTGTGTAAAGGGTTGTGGGAGTATGGAGCAAGTAATCAGGCCATGCTATTAAAGTCAATCCCCTGGTTTCTTTCAAAAGATGTCTGGATCCTTGGGTCAAGATAAAAATGATGTTCTTAACTATTAAAGCTTGTGGATGATTTCAAAGCATCAGAGATTAACAGGGTGTCTAAAAGCCGTGCATGAAAAATAAAACTCAGACAAAGAAAAATACAAGATTGTGCAAACAGCAGGATGTGGAGGATTACATGCGAATAGAAAGAAAAACTGTATATTTATAAGACAGAAACACTAACCTTCAAGAAATGAGTGTAGGAAAAAGAGGTGTTTATGCTGACAATGTGCCTCTTATAAATAATGGGACAAACCAATAAAATAAAAAAGGTAAGCTAGAATTTTAGGTTTTTAATCATAAAGAGTTGTTCTATTAAGATTTTACAACGAACTAGCAAGACTGATTTTGGTCACCTTGTTACGAAAAAAAATTGCTGCTGTAGAATCAACTCAGAGATAAGCAACCAGGTATGCTCCTAAACATTCAGGCTTGACAAACTAAAATCATTCCACTTTTTCAGTTGTGCAAGGATCTCATTCGAGTATTCAAAATTCTCAAGGGCGCTGACAGGCCACCTAGCAGACTTCTTCAGAATCAACAAAGAAACACAAACCAAGCAGAATCGGCAGGGACGTGTGTTTATCAATTAACACAACAACCGGGCATGTAGTAGAAACCAGGGTGTCAGTATCCTTCAATATACAGCCAAGACCATATCTTTGGATCAGCTCACTATGATCAACCACAGGGCCTTGTCTCGTTTGTAACTCTTCTTCCTTTCTGTTGATTACATTTCAATTCAATTCAAGGTGCTTTATTAGCATGACCAATGAATAAGTCAGTGGTACCAAAGCAATATAAATACAATTAACATAAAATCAACAGGCATTTACCACATCATAATACATTTACATACAAACATATGGAGCATTACTGAGAGACAGGCTCACTGTTCCTCAGGCTGTGACAGGAGGTCACATACCCAGTTCAACTGAGTTCCTCCCCCCTCCCCTTCTCCCAGTAGGATTGGGAGTTCTTGTGATTCTGGCAGGTGGGGGAATAATGAGATTAGATTTGTACATTTGGAAAAGGATGTTTGTCTAATCCCAGAGTATCTGTCACAGTGCAGTATGAAGTGTATTTTTGTCTCCATTTCTCCCCGCTGGCAGCGAGAGCACAGCCAGATTACATACTCACCGCCGTTCCTTCTGCCTGTACATATTCAGACGTTTGATGGTGGCCCGGTCCCTCATATTGTTTCCACCAGCACCCTTGGGTCGATCTTTTTATAAAAAGGAGAAACAAGACAAAATTACTTTCTTCATAATTCTCTAATCGATCTGCAAATTAATAAATTAGCAAAAACATCACTGAGAATACCAAAACTTTATCTTAGTCCATATTTCAGGTATTTAGTGTGACAGCCATCACACTAAAAAAAACAGTTTGACACGGAAACATGAAATTATGAATGGATGTAAGTTTTTCCTCTTTCACTTGTTACGTTTTTGTATCCATCTAAAAGGTACCAAGAAAACAAAAAACTAATTTATTAACTAGCGTTTTAACATCATGCAACTAGATGTTTACTGAAATATTATTTCAATCTTGAAATGCGTGTCCATGTTCTTGCACTTAATGACACCCGAAACCTATTAAATATTGAGCCACCAGGAATCCTATCACTTCCCCCGAGTTATTTTAGCAACTTATAATATTCGTATAACTTATCCTAGTTTTTGACTGCAAAGTCAAAAGTATGTCTTAGAAGTGTCACGTTAATTGGTTAAAGTGCACACCATTTATAAAGTAAAAACAAACACATGAAAGAAGTCTATCGCACTTGTTTTCAATCCAACTGAATAAAACGTCGAGTGCGATATACAAGCAACAGGTTAACCAGGTATCACCATAAACAACTGTGATCTACAATTATTAAGCCCCATTTTGTGTTTCTAGCTTCTAAAGCCTCTAGAAGATTAGATTAATTACGTAAGTTATACATAATGCTGCGGTTTTATTTACTTATTTAAAAGAAGGTGTTTGGATTTTATTCTTCGTCAACAAAATCAGAAATCAACACAGCGGATATAGGTTAACTCTTACCTGGATTACTGCTGGATGCAGAGGGGTTGATGGTGCTTCTGCCCTTGTACCGTGGCTTCACCATGGTTCCGATTAGTTGTAGAAAAACTCTACCGTTTTCAACAACGAAAAAAAGGTTTTATTTTTTAAAAGGTTTAAGCTTTCACTCCCGTGCCCTTCCACGTGTGAAGAGCTGCGATAGTCGAGCAGGAAAAGCGTCATCAAACAGCGACCAATCCATGCATCTTAAGGTGGAGCGGATGTGTCAATGCAGGGTTGTAATGTTTTTTAGGTAATGAGGGTTACATCTATATCTATAAATGTATAAAATTTATCATTAATTCGAGATTCTAATGCGTAGCAGACTTTCTCGTGTGTTGTACGCGATATTATCAGTACTTTATTTTACGGAGCACATCCTTATGTTTATACATTACTTTAAAAAAATAGAAATATAATATAGGAACAAGTAATAGGTTTATTCCATGCTGAAAAAAAGAAGAAAGAGAACACAACGTTTCGGCCGTGGAGCCTTCTTCGACACCTTCGACACCGGAACGTTGTGTTCTCTTTCTTCTTTTTTTTCAGCATGGAATAAACCTATTACTTGTTCCTTTGCAGCCTACGCATGCTGACGCAGCTACCCACCTGAAATATAATATAGGTATTTTAAACTGCACAGAAAGTAATGTTCTTATGTTACAAATTAAAGACAGGCCTAATAGCAGTGCTTGATAAGTGTTTAATTTTTTATTTCAGTTTTCACAGTGATCTATCCTCTGTCTGCAAAAAGGCATAAATAACTATTTGCCCTTTTTTCACCTTTGCTGAGCACAATCTGCTTGGATCAAAGAGCAGTGCTTAGTCCCTATCGTTTTATCAGTTTCAGATCCTTTAAGATATTCTTGTCTATGGCTCTGGGAAAATGGGCTAGTCATTTAGATATTTATTATCCCTTAAAATGCTTCCTTTTTATCATTTGTGTGGCATTTTATTGGTGATAGAGTGTATATTAAACAGTGTTTTGTAAAAATGATGACTGGGTTGAACATAGAAAGTAACTGAGCATAATTAAATAAGTTAATGATTGTTACCTCTTTTCAACAGCAGAAATAATAGACCATATGCATATTTGTTTATGTGAAGATACTCAATTGTAGGTTGTCGGGTAGTGGTTATGACATATACATTTTGTCCCCAGTAATCAAAATTGACTGATAAGATCGTGATGTGAATTAATAAACAGTAGATTAGAATATCCTGGACTGAGAAACTCAACCTGGTCTGTTTCTGATTTGGCCAGAAGAGGGAACCACTGTATAGCAGCACAACCAGTTGTGAAGAACTGAATAAAAAACTGACCTGTAAGTTCAAATAGTTCTTCCTGTACAGCAATGCAGTCTGAGGGCCATGAAGTATTGAGCCAAGATGGCACAAGCCTACTCAGCATTCACCTCCATTAAGGTACTTTCCCCATTCCTGTCAATTTGACTTCTTCTTTAAGAACATTTTATTAGTCCACTCATGCAGTGTTCAAGAGTGACGAAATTGTATAACCCGTTAATACATAAATAAAGCAAAGATGTCACAAGGAGACATGTTGCAAAAATAAAGCATTATTTAATCTGACTGGGGGTTGTGCCCATTTTAATTAAAATTGCCAGAGCTCTTGCACAAGCTGGGATTGCATGATGCCTCTGTTTGTACAGCTAATGGGTGCACTGGCAACATGCATAGAAACTATTTGGAATGCGTATCTAATGTAATCAGGGGTAACAGAAAGCCAATGAAAAACAGGAAGAGTTGGATTTAAAAAATAAGCTTTATCCCTTTTGTATGAGTTTGAGAAGGAATTACAAAGATTTTGTGTTACAGATTTGCACAAAAGACAACCCTTTGCATTCAAATGGAACCTATCTCTCGGTGGAATATGTCTAACAGAGAGTGCAGCAGAGTTCAAGTGGATTTTATGTTAACATGCTAATTTTCATGTAAAAAGTGAGTCCAAGGACCTAATTCTTAAAGCCTGACAATCTGGGGTAGAAAGCCTTGGAGCTACTTGGCAGTCACAATGAGTGAGTGAGAGAAACCCTTCTTAATAACAACAGAAAGGTTGGCTAGAAGTTCTAGATAAAGGATCCATCAGCTATGGAACCCGAGAGAAAAAGGTCTCTCGATGGCGAACAAAAGACACTTCGGTAGTAATCAAGCAGTCTGAGAAATAGTTGGAAAGGATCTTTTGTTCCCCAATACTGCAAAGCCAGTTGGCTACAGAAAAAGGACAAAAGATGTTGCTGATTAAGTACAAAATGCCCTAACTGGCTGCTCTGTGGTACAGTAGGTATGCATGTTATCCTGTTTTTATTCCATGCAGCTAAGCACACGCACCTCAGACCACCCCTTAAAATATACATCCAAATTGACAGAGCAATACAGTAGATTCATTCTGGAGCACAATCTGGTTTTAGAAAGGCTGAAAGACACTTGCCGTGAAGCTAGGCCAGAATTTGACATGCAGAGCACCAAGACCTTATACTGTGGACTTCACCTTTATGGGAATGCCTGTTGCTCCTGCAGGTTTACATTGCATATGAAATCAAAAGAAAAATCCAACAAAAATACTGCAACATGTCAACGCAGGTAAAGCCAACCTGAAAGGTCTATTTTCAGTCTGCTTACTCTGCTGAAGGTTGCAATAAGCAAATTCCTGATGGTCGGTATTTCTGACGATTTTAATATGCTGCACTTTCAGGGATATTAAGTGTAGGACCGTTCTGGACAAAACAGGAGGTATTCCTTTGCATAGAGTGCCGTGGGAGTCTGAAGTCATGGGAATACTTGTGAAGAAGCTGCTCTGTGGGTTCCATTAAGAAAGGAATTTATGTTAATCTTAGATCTTAGAATATAAAGTTAATGGAAGCAATTTTATTTTTTGGATGGACAGGCAGGACAGAAGAAATGGTGGTGTGGGACTATATCAAAAATTAATTGCAAAGTTCAGAACTGAAGCTAGAGGGCACACGCAGTTTAACATTTATGTGAATAAATGCTTCTAAGGACTTAATAATAGCTGTATGTGCCCTTTAATGCAGACTTGGGAACTAGTAGGGCTCTATGTATTGCAATCAGGAAAGTGGGGAGCAATAGTGATTTTATATTACTGGGAGATTTTTATACATAAATTGAAATATTGTGATGGGGAATACAACTGAAATAGATCTTTTTTTAGTTACAGATTTCTTCTTAATCCAGTTTGTAAAAGCACCTACTTTGAAAGATCGTGACCCAGTCTTTTAAAACAAACTGGATATGATTGAGACAATTTAAAATGTGAGTAGTAAATTGGGGTTCATAATTTTAAAAACGTATACTATAAAGAAAAGAGGCAGAGCTAGTAGGCGGTGAAGTGGGAATAGACTCAGACAGATAGATACACACCTGACAGATGAAGAATGGTTATACTCGATCATGATAAAGACTTCATGAAGTAAGCCTTAAAAAATGAGAAGTCTAGAAAAATATTGCCTTAAAGGTGGAATGGAGATTTTAAGACCATACCATGTAAACGGACTTAAGATTCTAAGACAGAAAAAATAATATTTTGAGCTCTGGGAGCAGCTGAAGAAAGATATAAGAATTGTAAAGGGGGGGTACAGAAAATGATATTGCACTGCAGGTTAAAAAAATCAAAGGTTTTCCAGCACTACAACAGTAAAGCTCTGGGTTTTATGAATGAATGGGATTAATAACAGAAGACAATAAAGATATAGCAAACACAATGAATGAATATTCCCCATAGGTTTTTACAATAGACGTCATACCATGCCACATGTTACAGGATCATCAGCTTTGCGTAATTTTAACATAACTGCCACTGCGGTTCTATAGAAGCTATGGAACCTAAAAGCCAATAAATTGCTGGAGCTTGGTGTTGTTGCCTCAGTTGTACTCAAGGAAGTGAGGGATATTATTCATATACCCACAGATATGATATTTCAGCTCTGTGGGAGCTAATGTGTCCCCACAGACTGGAGAAAGACAGATGTAACATCAGTTCATAAAAACGGTGACAGAAGTGAACCACCAAATTCCTGACTAATGAGTCCTACTTCTGTTTTATGTAAATTAAAATTAAAATTATACTTAGAGCTGAAGAATATTTAGAAATAACAACATTTTAATATGTAGCCATCATGGACTTGGGAAAGGAAAAGTTATTTTAAAATTGTTAGAGTTCTACAAAGAAGCAACAAGTATAGAAGATAAAACTAATCCATACGACATGCTATATTTAGACAAGAAAAAAAAGTCTGTGATAAGATTCCTCATAAAAGGTTGGATCTCAAGTTAAAAGTAATAGAATTGGAACTGGAGTGAAAGTTCTAAATGTTCTGCCTGCCCTCTTCATCTTCATCTTAGATCACTCCTACCAGGTCAGAGAACCAGGTAGATTTCAAGTTTTTTCTTTCAACCTAATGTTCAGTAACTGAATGTCAGCCTACAGAGCTCGTTTTTGTAGTTAGGCAAGCTTTTTTCTAAGGTTGTGACTTCCAAACCTTGTTTGACATTTTTGGATAAGTATCTTCAGACAAGCCAGAAAGTCGGACGGCTTTTCATTAGGCACCTGCATAATCTCTAGTCCTGGGGCTCAGAAATATATGCTCTAGCGTACTGAACTACTGTACTTCTTTGGAGACACACCTGGGTTTACCATTGGAAGGGACCTGTGAGGAATAAGGCATCAAAGTTATGGGCTCTTAGACGCCCTGTGAGTCTTTTTCTCTCTCTCTAACCCTTCTGAAACATGTGATCTACCTAGTCCATTCAGGTCAAATGACCATTATCACTGATAGTTGCCGTAAGAGCAACAATCTCCTGACTTGGCCATGTAGGTTACAGAGCAGCAGTTCACTTCCATTGCCTTGCAAAGCAAACAGCAGTACAACAGTCCTGCTAAAAAGCATGCCGTTTTACAGTTACATTTGTGTTATTGTTGATCTCTAAGCAGTGGTTTAGCTTGACATTGTCAACACCTCTAAAGATTTTGAATACTTCAGACAAATCTCTTTGCCATCTCTTTCATTCAAGCCCAAGAAATTCAGATATTTATAAACATGGATATGTTTCTCGTGTCTCATTACCTTCTTATAATGAAAATCAGCATGTTGCTTGTCTTCTCAACTCGGTAAGGGACATATCAATCACTCCTTCAGTGGTTGTTGGCTTGCGGACAATGAGACAGGAAACCGTCACCTTCTCTGGTCAGAACTTGCAGAAAACTGGCGAAGATGATGCAACGTACAGTTGAAATCACATTTCCCATTTCCCTCATCACAACCTCGGGTGAAGGCAGGTATACATGAGGAATGGGAAGTGATTGGGCTGCAAGTATTTCGAAGCCGTGTGAAACACTCCGCTCAAGTCGTTTACAGAGGCCCAGTGCGACATTTGGTGTGGGTTCCAAATATTTTGACCAGTAACAGTTTGTAGCACTTAAATTTTACCAAGCAGTTGAGCGTAATGCTCAACAGAGGGCTTACATTCAGCTAATGAGGCGGCCACTGCTGGTCTGTCTGCAGGCTAATAGCTCAGATGCAGGAACAGAGGAAAGGGTGGAATGAGGAATGCTTTCTATTCTTTTTCATTCTGCCCGATTGGAGCCGACAACATCGGCATCACCCCACAAAAATAAGAGGTTTCAGATTAAACATTGTCTGTAGTTACATTTTTTTTTCAAAATTGATTTCAATTCTTTCTCACGCCAAAATCTTGTTTAGACTTAAAAAAACCCACATGCATTATTTTTCAGCTTGTGATTTATTTTTGCCATTTTGTACAGCTTTAGTTATATCAGCAAAAAAAGCCCCCCCCCCAAAAAAATGGAGAGTATAAAGAATACAAAGTAAATGAAGCCAAATGGTGGTTTAGTTTCAAGTCTGCTTTCTTAGTCAGCAACGAGGGAGCAGAAGAGCGTAACTCAAATAATGTTTAATGTAAATTGTTCTTATTCAGTTCAGATTTTATGGGCCCTACTATTGTAGCTTTTTTCAAGTTGCAGTGCCTAACACTGATACTGACAGTGGTTCGTGGTCGACTTTCAAACAACCCTCCAAAGTCAGAGCTGAGAAATCCCACTAATATCGATGAAAGTGACGGGAAGTTTGTGTTCTGTGTTTTTATGTGATCAATTTTCTGTATTAAGTTATGTAACTGTGAAGTAACTTAATGCTTGTACTTAATACTGTAAGTGTTTAATTCTAGGGCTTTCAACAAGTCATTTACTGTGTAATTAGCTTTGAAACTAAAGTACGTCCTAAGGACTTTAATGAGGAAAGAGCCATTCCCTTCTGTGTGGGACCAAGCAGACAGGACGTCCAAAGCTCTTCAGAAAACTGGCTCAGGCTTCTACTGTAAAAATGGGGATTTGCAGGAATTCTGGGACAGAGTGCACTCCCTGGTGGCAAATTGAAATCCTGAAGGAACTGTTGGAATTTAATTTTATTCAATGTTTTGTGTTACTATGCCACTTTCTGTTTATCCTTTAATAAACTGGTATATTTTTGTCTTAACTAGTTCCTTTTGTGTCCTCAATCATTTCCTCTTTCAAATTCAGCCTAAACCCAAAAACACCCATATAAGAATTTATAAAAAATAATTCACAGGACATTGTGTTAGGAGTACAGATGACCAAATTCAAATAAAAATTAGAATGTTGTCTTTAATGAAATCAATGATGTATGTGTGAAGAAAGAAGTGGTTCTCCTTTTGAGATTTTAGCCATCCCTACACAGAATGGGGCACCAATAGGATTGTCAGGAAAAGAAAGTCCATCAGAGCACTTTCTAGAGGAAACACTTGTCCTAAGCAATGTGTAGTTTGGTTTTCTCAAACAATCCAGATAGACTGAGGTGAACAGAGGTGAAAGAATCATTACAGAACTGTGTCCATAAAATGGTTTAGTTTTGAATTATAATTTGAACCTGTACAGGGGGAGTCCAAATGAAAGATTTGCAATTTCAGGCAAGCAGTTTATCAAGGAATGAGGCAGAAGTTAAGAGAGGTAGAATGGGATTAGTTACAGTAGATATGGATTCAGTGCAAAATAGATGGCAACAGCTTAAAGACATTCTGTGTGATTCATCCAACTGGTAAGTAAATTAAAGTCAGGAAAGCAGTTGCCCAGATCTTTAATCAATCAGTTAAGAAGAATATAAGGCAGGGAATGTCCATTCTAAGGCCAGGGAGGCTGATGTGTCTGCAGGTTGTTAAAGTCTTTTTAAAGCAGCAGTGTCTGAGCAGCAGGGAGGAACTAACAAATGTGTGTGGTTAAGTCAGTAACCAGCCAGTTTAGTTTGTTATAAGCTGAGCTGGAATGAAAATCAGCGTAAATACAACCTCCAGGATCTGATATAAGGATTAAAAACACTTTAAATACAGTTAAAGAAAAGCAGCATGATGCAATACAAGAGCAGGAACCTGGATATTAAAAAGGCTGAAAGATATAGAAAGGAATTTGAAATGGAGACTAACATACAGTACTGAAATAATTTTTTTTTCAGTTTTACAATAGTACAAAAATAAAGGGTGAAGTACAAGTGTCAAAGTAAAGAGAACAAAAAAACTAAAGACTAAGAAAAAATTAGAAACATCTCAATAATGACAGTGAAATGGCTGATGTACTTAAGGAGTGTTTCATTTAGGTGCTAACCATGAGACAAAATGTCTCAGGCTGCTCATGTGCAAGTTGTATTAAATAGTTTTATCTTAGAATAGCCTGATTATATTCCATCAATTGTATTTAACAAATCAAGAGGTTATATTCATAGGTCATTTATAAAAGTCTTCCAGCAGTCAGCAGTCTCCCTAGTCTGGGGTACTTGTATTAACACACAGTAATGCGTGTTTTTCAAGTTTTTATTGAGTCTTTTAATAAAATTCCTCACAAAAGATTAATTCTCAAATTGCAATAGTCATTAAATGCAAAATGTGTAGCAGGATAAAGAATTAGCTAATGGACAGGAAACATAAATGGATTTAATGCTCAGTATAAGGTGAGTGTATCTGTGGTCTCTATTGGTCTTCCTAATTTATATGGGTAATTTTGATGCATATAGTTACAGTACTGGTATAGCCTGTAAACTAATCCGTTTTGCACATGATACCTAGAAATGTCATTCAAGTACATATCTGCAGGACGAAAATACTAAGACCAATTTCAGGACTGGGCAAGTACCTGGGAGATGACAAAGAATATAGACAGGAGCTGGATGATGCTTGCTGGTACCAAGAACATAAACCACAAACATAAAATGGGAAACACTTGATCTTGAAGAGATCACTTCAGAGAACTACTTAGGCGCTTATGGAGACATTGTTTACAATCTTCCAAACACTGTGGGGAAGTAATAGAAAAGGCGAAGAGCATGATAGGATATAGTGTTAGCAGCTTATAATTCAATAGAACTCATGTTAGAATTTGTGCTGTACACAGGTATGTTAATTTGGAATATTGTATGCAATTTTTGGTGCCAAGATACAAAAAAAGATACTGCTGCTCTGTCTTTGAATGCCACAAAAAAGCCTTTGAATGCTCTGAAGGGGACATTCTACTCTGACAAACTAAAAGGCTGAACCAGCCCAGCCTTAAAAAGAATGGAGAAGACTACAAGATACTTACAGCTACAAGATATTATCAGATATTCAGAAGTTTTAAAGGCTTTGACAACCTAGTGGACGTTTTTAAAATCAGCAATGAAATCTGAACCAGAGAGCACAATTAAAGCAAACATATATCGAAACATGGATGATTTTAAGTGTGGCAAAGATCATTATTAAGATATGAACAGTATGTACAGTAATTGTAGTAGTTACATAATCTTTTTCTTGTGGAGCTGTCATGCATTGAAGGGTTTGGAGGATGTTTTTTTTAATTCTCATAGAAAACTTTAGTTTCAGTATCATAAACTTGCTATATTTCCTGATGTCTTTATCTACAGCATCTTTCGTTCAAAACTACAAATGACCTGTAAAATGCTACCAATGTAAAAATGCACAAAACAAGCAGTACAGCCTACATTTACAAACAAAAGCAACACAATTGAAAAATGTCCAGTGATAAGTTCCACGTTTCAAAGGTAGAGTCCAAACAGGTGGATGTTGTGGAGGCAGTTGCTTTGTGTACATGACATCATACTGTATATATGATGTATGGTACAAAAGTCCTAGTTCAAATACAGCATAAGATGTGTGTCATGGAAGGTCTAATCAACCATCCATTTTCAGAAAGATATTTACTTCTGGAGCGTAACTTTAGAGTCCAGAGTTAGACAATATAAAACACACATAAAAGAACAGCTCACAAAATGTGGTTTGTTTGTAAAACAGCAGAATTATGAGCTCTCCTCTGATGAAAGGAGGAGGTGCTAACTTGTGATTTACTTGTTTACCACAAACTCAGAGAGAGCATACAAACATCACACAGAATGCATCCCAGCCTAGAATCAAACCTAGAACCCAGCTTTAACAGTCTTAAGATTATCCCACCCTAGCTAGTAAGCAGAGTTATATCACATTTTGCACTGGGAAACAGATTTAGAAGTAATTTAAAATATAAAATAAGGTCTCTGTGTCATCTGAAATGCATAAAGACAATATAGAGCACACATAAAAGGACTCCCAGCTCACAAAATGTGGGTTGTTTGTAAAACAGCAGGATAGTAAGCTCTCCTCTGATGACTTCAGGAGGTTGTGATAACTGAAAGAGTTATTTATTTGTTTTACTTTTGATTCTGGCAGGGGCAGCTCACGCCATCTATTTACAGAACTACAGTTCGTCCATCAATCGCAATGAGGTTGTCTGAGGATGTTATTGTATCAACGGATTCATTAGCTGAGTCAAGTCATTACCAGCCAAAATTCTCATCGCTTTGTTTGTTTTTCTGCTGTTGAAAACAAATTGTAATGCTGATCCCTCAGCACGGAGATGAGTGCGCCTCACGGACACACTGCTGCACTCTTTAAAAGGGATTCTTTAACACAGGGCTGTGCATTGTGTGGTGATTTACATTAGTCATTTGCACTTAGCAAATTCTTTAGTGATTTGTCTTCCCCTTGTTCCACGAAGAGATGATGACATTTAATACCCAATAGACGTTTTAATAAATGAACGTTCTTTGTTTAGCAAGAATCTTTTTAATTTAAAGGAGCTGGTTCAAAACAAATGGTAAAAGCATAGCAAATTAGACAGAGACCCTGGATCAATTATTTAAGCCATATACAGTGTATCAGGCAATTGTCATTTTCTTTTAGAATTAATGCCAAGGGGTTTATTCTAAGCATGAAAAGATAAACCCTAGTGGGTAATAATAATAATAATAATAATAATTGCTTACACTTATATAGCGCTTTTTCTGGACACTCCACTCAAAGCGCTTTACAGGTAATGGGGACTCCCCTCCACCACCACCAATGTGCAGCATCCACCTGGATGATGCGACGGCAGCCATAGTGCGCCAGAACGCTCACCACACATCAGCTATCAGTGGGGAGGAGAGCAGAGTAATGTAGCCAATTCACAGAGGGGGATTGTTAGGAGGCCATGATTGATAACAGCCGATGGGAAAATTTGGCCAGGATGCCGGGGTTACACCCCTACTCTTTTCGAGAAACACCCTGGGATTTTTAATGACCACAGAGAGTCAGGACCTCGGTTTTACGTCTCATCCGAAGGACGGCGCCTGTTTACAGTATAGTGTCCCCGTCACTACACTGGGGCATTAGGACCCACATGAGCCGCAGGGTGAGCGCCCCCTGCCGGCCCCGCTAACACCTCTTCCAGCAGCAACCTTAGTTTTTCCCAGGAGGTCTCCCATCCAGGTACTGACCAGGCTCACACCTGCTTAGCTTCAGTGGGTTGCCAGTTGTGAGTTGCAGGGTGATATGGCTGCTGGGTACTGTTTCACATTCAAACTACTGCTAAACACAGAATTTAAAAACATATATTACGTATAATATGTAAAATACTGTACATCAGAATGATAGATTTTTTTATATTTGAAATTCAAAGCATTTGCATTCAGCACATCATCTTTCACTCAACTCTGTTTCATCTCCTTTGAGATGTACTCTGCTAGACATGCTTGTACAAAAGCCTGTTGGATGCAGATTGGACTTTTTGTGTCTTAGGAGGACCTGGCCTTCTTTTGGGTTTTTCAAAATATTTTCAGTTCCTTGGTTGTTCTCTCCTGCTCCCGATGGCTGCTTAGGTCTTAACCTGCAAAGACTGCAGAGCCTCCTGGTGGGTGGGCAGTGGTATTGACAGGGACCAGGCCTGATACCTGTTAAATGTCCACAAGGTGGTGTAACAGAGCAAAGCTAAACAGTCAACAGTGACGCACCGGGACTAAAAAGCAGCCCTGGCATTTACAACACATCGGCCTAAATCCAAAGCTCTTAACTAAATACCCCTTTATGTTTTCTGCTAATAAGACACTTTTAATAGTAAACACGAGAAGAAAATTCTTGAGGAGCAAGCTCTTGCTTAGTCCAGACAGACACAGGCCGGGAGCAAGCTCCTGATTGGTTTAGACATACAGTACACGGGCCAGTGAAGACGACTGGGGCTGTTTGTTGAATTGGGGAGCATTTGAAATTAATTAATTCTAAGTGTAAATCTATGAATGAAGTAGTTTTATACAAGAGCTTGATAGCTTTGTGTTCTGACCTAAACTATATGTTGAGTTCTGTGGTCACGGGTCTGAGTCTGGGTCCTGTCGCTAACTATGACTGGCAGCGCAGTCTGGGCTCAGTCGTCCAGGGATGTCTCAGGCATAGCGACCCCTCTGAGGCATAGCGAGCTGGTTTGCAACCTAGAGACACTCCTTCCCATGAGAACAATTTCTGCAGATAAATACAAAGTGAAGCTTACAATACAAAGTTGATTTTTGGAGCTGCAGTTAGATGCCTCCCAGCAAAAGTAGTTGTGTCTCAAGCTTGCTGGGCACCTTGTAGCATTCAGTGGTTCAGCTACACACTCTCACACACACTCACACTCACTCATACTCATACTCATACTCACACTCACACTCACTCTCACACTCACACACACTCGCTCACCATCACACCAGTAAAGCCAAAGAGGACATAGGTCTCATACAGTATTTCCACATGCACTCAAAAGTGTAAGTTGGTACCATAGACACACTGTGTGCATTAGTGACTGAGAGAGCTGGGAGCAGTCGTAATCTAGCAGTGATGGAAGTGATGGTGTCACAGCAGTTTGTGTATGTTTGTCAGACATACAAGTACAAGTTATTTGTACGTTAGGAAACACTCAAAATACTCAGAGCATTCTCTGGACAGATGGGCGATCACTAAGAGGATTTCAGGTGTTTATTGGCTCTAAATTGTATTCATTGTCACATTGTTGCAATGTGATTTATTTCAGCATCATCTTGGGAACTGTTGAAAAACCTCGAAAGCAAAGATGACGTTGGAAGACTGGAAGAAAATCTTGTTTGGGGAATACAAACGAGAGTGACAGAGGATTACTTAAGCAAAAATTCCTAATTTGGCGGTATGTCTGCCAATAATTGACAGTCTGCCTCTTTCTGATGTTATAGGTTTAGGTATGTACCAAAACATTGTAAATAAAAATTAAACAATATTAAAATGACTAATTTAACAACAGCAAAAGTCTGTACTTCTGGAAGGAAAAAGTAAAGGAAAAGTGTGTTAAATCTGTACAGCTACAGATATTTGACCACCAAAGTGTGTCAAATCTGGTTATACCTACCACCTCTTCACAATATACAGTACAACCCTCTGGTATGGACGTGCTTACATCCTACAATTCAAACATTTAGCAACCAGTTATATCTCCCTGCAACTCACAACTGGCAACCCACTGAAGCTCAGCAAGTATGAGCCTGTTCAGTACCTGGATGGGAGACCTCCTGGGAAATCTAAGGTTGCCATTGAAAGAGGTGTTAGTGGGACCAGTAGGGAGCACTCACCATGTGGTCTGTGTGGGTGCTAATGTCCCAGTATAGTGACAGGGACACTGTATTGCAAAAAAAGCACAGACCTGGTCATCTATGGTCATCATAGTGTATTGGCCAAATATCCCCCTGGCGTTTACCCATCTTGGCCTCCCAATAATCCCCATCACTGAATTGGCTTCATGACACTGTCCTAATCCCCACTGAGAGCTGGTGTGTGGTGAGAGTACTGGTGGATTCTGGCTGCCGTTGCATCATCCAGGTGGGGCTGCCCATTGGTGGTGGTGGAGTCACCATTCCCTGTAAGGCACTTTGAGTGGAGTGTGCAGAAAAGCGCTATATACAGTAAGTGTAAAGAATTATTAACTACAATAACTAATTAAATTTAAATAGAAAAGAAATTGAAATAGATCATTATTAATCATGATTATATTATAAACATATAATATAATATATAATATTGTATTACAAAACATGTACATATATAATTTATATAATATATGTTAATTATAATAATAACAAAACCTGTGAAAAGACAATATGGCAAGTCCAGTGAGGGGTCTGGTTCTGGTAACTGAGGTGCCACAGTACATCTTCAAATGTGCTACAGCGGTCCAATGGCTGCCCACTGTTCTTCAACGACACTGTCCTCGACAGTAAAGTACTTTTATACGATCAGATTAAAGCAGGGTTTGTTAATTTGAAGAGAGGAATTTTGTCTCCGGTCCCTTTTCTCATGGAAGGGGAAAAAAATCCACTTTGAAGCTTTTTTAAACGAAGACAGATAAAAAGCCTCAGTTCCAGCAAGAGCAGTAGGCCTCAGCGGTTGAAAATTAAAGCAAAGGGTAAAACCACAGTACCCACAAGAGCTACATTATTCATGATAAACAATGCAATTAGACAATTACTCCTTTGCTGTTATGCAGTTAAGCTTTAATACATTGTGGCAGGAATTATAAACATTTTCTTTCCATTGAAAACATTTGAGCGCCACACTATTGCTAGACAAATACCAGATGCAAGGGCACACAGGCTGAAAGGTATTGGCTAACAGACTGGGGAAAATACCATAACAGGCGCTGTATAAAATATTACATTTCAGTTAAGTCACTTCAGATTGAAATACTTCTTTTAATAATTGTGTGTAGCAGTTGTGGATAATATTTCATTACACTTCATTAGGGAAGGCTCTGCTTTGAGTCAGGATTGCATTGCTGGTGTGCCAGATGATCACAGATACAACAGGAATGACAAAACAAAAGGAAACAGATCACTTCACTTTAAGGTAAAAGACTGCACACATATCCCTCTTCTGATTCCTAGAAAACCTAAAAGAAAAAAGAAAAGAAAAGAAAACCTAAGAATCCTGCAGAATTGTGTTTTGCCCATGGACAATCACCGAATGAGTTCACTTCATTTTTTCATGTTTCATGTATTCTTGTGATCAGTTTTTGCTGCATTAAGTTTAATTGTGAAGCCTTACTGTAGTTTAAGTTGTTGTAAATAACTCCTGTCTTAAACACGCGACCACGATCACCCTTCTAAACAAAGGCCTCTGGTTGGCAATGTTTGCAGCTGAGAAAAAGGTTTTTTTCTTCATTGAAGTGCATTTTTAGATTCAGATTGCTTTTGAACTGAATTTTTCACCTCTGAAAGAGGCTCTACTCCTCAATTTCTTTACTAACACCTCTTTATCTGAAAACCACTTCCTTTTTTATTCTCCCCCTACTTTATATCCACCAGTCTGGAATGGCACATCAACATCATACCTAGATCATTGCTAGAAGCCTTCAGTTAGCCCAGGAAAGATGAAAACACCATTACCAGTTCGCCTCTTTTCATACTGTGATCTTAGAGTGCAATCAGCAGAGCTACGGTATATTGCTTGACACAGAGGACTGACACAGCTCCGACTGACTGGAACACAGGTGTCTGTCTCATTACATTAGGTTCTAGTGTGCAGTTAACTAAGACCTTTCACTCACCCAACCCTGGTGAACAGGTGAACTTTAAACACTTTTCTACCTGTCTGACAGGGGATTCCCATGCTGAAAATAATACAATTGTTCCTCTTTGTGAATTCATCATAATTCTTCTACAGACTTTCAGTTACCTACAACAGTGTTTTAGCATCCTCTGGACCCTGGCTATATACAGTATATATAGTAGTTTCTGTGTCTCTGTCATTTTCTTAAAAACATAAATGCTCGAAAATGGTTGAAAATAACAAAGAAAATAAAGTATGCAAACAATATAATTAAAATTCTACTTATAATATTTAATATTACAGTTATAATTCTAGAAGTTTCTTGTCACTAATGGGTCGGTAAAGATTCAGATTTGTCTTCTAGTGTGGTTGAGCCCTGGGCAGCACAATATGGCCTGAGAACACACAATAATTCTGAAACCATCTCTCAACCTGTGGACTGCTAATGTTTCCTTCAATTCTTTTGCCTGTGGGCAGTGAATTGCCAGCTGAGAGGGGAGCAAACTGGCCTTCCATAAATGGAAGAGAATTTAAAGATGGAAAATGGAGCATCCTTTTCAACACAAAGTTATGATAGAGAAAAAAAAGAAAGAAAAAAGAAATCCGAGATTAAAGCATATTTGTGGTGTTAAAACTGTGTTAATGTGCTAAAGTCATCCTCTTGTTTATTTTACTTTCTTTGTTCAGATTTCATACTGTTGTTTGAGTGGTACAAGATGTGTATTTACATCAATTGTTTATCAATGGTTTATCTTTTGACAAAAGCTCGAATTGAGTTTAAACGTGTTCTCATTAATTTGATGGCATTTACAGATTTTAACATCGCATTGCAGACCTCTGTTCTGCATGTAAACTTCCACAGTATAATTTTAGCAGAGCCTTCTGCTCTGTGTCATTTAGCTGCCTTTTTAGAAAGCGCATCTGAGGTATGTGTTACATTAAAATCATCATGGAAACTAAAGCATTAATAACTCAACCATTTCCGTTGAACATCTATCTTTGAGTTGTTTATTTTTAAATTACAAAAGGCAAGTAAGCAAATGAAGCAGAGTCATAAATAGTATGTATTTTCATGAATATGTAAACTTTACTTCCTTGCAGGAAGACGAGCATTTTAAACTCGGCTATGTTCTCTTCTTATAGAAACCCATGTATACCAGCAAAGTGCAGCTGGGGTAGGGAACTCGCTTAAACTCTTTTTCACAACACAACCAATCATATTTTCACCCCAGAGCCCAAATTTATAGTTTATAAACTACTGTAATACAGTAATACATCAATCTGTAGATTACTGTGATGTTAGTAACTAACCCTAATCCTAACAACACATAGTGTCAACTACATGATTAAACCTAATCCTAAACTTAGAGATATGTTACAATGTTTCACATCTCTTAATAACAACATTAATGACATGGTAATAGGTTATTTATAGGCATTAATTCCTAAACTAGTGTTACCCACTTCACTTCTGCTTGCTACAATATTTGATTAATCACTGTTAGAGAATCATTTGATCATTAGTTAATAGCAACACCCAATGAATGCCAAGAAAGGGATTTTTTATTGTTGTGCATCTGAATTTGACACCTCTTTTTAGGCTGCTACCAACTTTCTACTTTTTTCTGTTACAGGGCAATGGCATTACAGCCTATTCTAGGCAATCAAGACATCAATGGTTACTTTTTAATATTTTTTGTAACATTTCACAAAAAGCAATCAGATGACATTTAATTGTAGGCAGTAACATTTTTATTTTACGATGCTGAAAAAATAAAATAATCCATGTTGCCTTTTTTACAAGTATCTTTCCACAGATGGACAGTAAGTTGGAATATAAGGTGTACTTACATTTCAACGATAAACTCAATATTAGCCTGACTATGGTGCCCCTCATTTCTAGCGGCACAATACAAATGGAAAAAAACAAGAGATTACTGCCATGCTTTGTCTTTTAAAATAACAAATTATGAAAGAATAAAAATGGAAAGTAAATTTGAGCCAACCACTTCCTGCACAAGCAGCAAAACAAGTTTTTATTTTTTCTCTCTTTGTCTCCAATAAATTATACCAAAATGTTTGATTTAACCACTGTGGCCTTTGCCATTCAAAACTGTGCTCAGTGTTTCACTTATATCAATAAAACATTCCTCCCATAACCAAGATGAAAAGTGGTTTATTTTATGCACATTAGTGTAGATACCATTTTACTTGTGCTGAAGTATCTTAACATAATAATAAAAGTTGATTTATTCCAAGTTGTAAACTGAACTTTCTGTGGTTATTTTTTCTCTGATTATTACACTTTAAAGACCACATTAGTTAGTTCAAAATACATTTCCACTTTTTCTTATGTTTCATCTGGGAAGATAGATATCTGAAATGAAACATATGGTAGTGATTGTGAGCAAAATAAGAAGCAAAATTTAAATTGCTTCAGTTTTAAAAGATGTGTGTGTGTATTGAATGATACAAGCACTTTCCTGTAGAACTGACAGAAACCCACACTAGCATCATTGCAAATGAGATGACACAGACACATTAAATTCATTTTGTTGTTGTAGGTGATCCTGTCTTCATGAAACTATTATAAGAACATATGGTCACAGATGAGAAATGTCCTTTCAAAACATCTTGCTTTTTAGGTTGCTAGAAACTAATACACAGCAGAACCTCACACAGCTTTTCTCTGAAGGTTCCAAGAGTGTATCAAAGTAACAGCTTTGTAATGGAGCAGAAAGAAATGCATCCTATTTTCAAGGCACCTCTTTCAGAACCAATGCCATTTAAATACAGTATCTCACAAGCAGAACTGCAAAAGGCTGGAGATCACACCTGTCCTCTGGTTTTAGAACATGCTTGTGTTCGCAAAACTAATCAAACACTAATGGCAATTAAAAGAACCCAGCAAAGCATGGTTCTGGAGAACGGGGTCCCCTAATTCCAGTAGCACATTGGTCACTTGCTTATTGTTTGCTTTCTTGAAAAAGTTGCTGAATCTACGGGTGTCTTCCCTTTCACACAAAACCAAGGGTCTATTGTAAATACGATCACTCCACTGCTCTCTGTAAGTTGATCTGGATAAAGGCCTCTACTAACTGACCAATTGTTTATCTGTATTCATGTCACATCAATATCACAAACTTCAGTAAGGCTTACATCATGGGCCATAGACCTAATTCTCTTGAGATCCCAATAACGTTTAACGTTAGGTGGTTTAAATTATCCTCATCTTCCCAAAACCCCACCCGTGTTTTGGATGTGTTTTTTTTAAAGAAGGGTGGTAGCCACAGTGCCTCCCTGCCCAGCCTTCGTCAACAGTGTCCAACAAAGCATCCCCAATGCAATAGGCCTTACTCTATACAAAAGCAAGGTTGCTTAAGGTGACAGACCACAATGTAAAGTTGTGACATTTAACCACTAATCCATAGCTTATCTTTGGCCTAGTTTAATGGAAAACACACTATATTTCAGGGGTCTTAGATTCTTTCTTAATGCACAGCTATTTTTTGTTTAAACTTCTATGCCTGTGAATTTTGCTTCCATTCACCAAAAAGCACCACATCATCTTAGCTAGTATGTTTGGCTAGCATGTTTTTCAGACAAAAGATTTCATATATGGGGCTTAAATACGATTCTACATTTTAAGAAGAATCAGCAATTAGACACTTTTTGGAGGTTTTTGGAGGTTTGTATTAATGTATCACACTAAATAGAACTGAATTTGTTATTCTTGGGCACATTGAGCAACCTGAAGTGTTGAAATATCCAACGTTATGGGATGATGTATGAAACTGACAATAATTGAATAAAAAAATAAAAGGGACAATAATTGCAAAGAGGAGCTTTAGAATGAACCAAGTAGTATACTGTAGAATACTAACCAGAAAAACTGTAGACTTGTCTTTATACAGGCAACCCATAGAAACGCATTTATGAATTTTATTTATAATTCTAGTCTTTCAAAAGGAAATCTGTGAGCTATCTGCACGTTTGACATAACAATAAAATAATTACCTTCTGATAACATAAACATCTGCCTTGTGATTTCTTGAACTGAGGGAAAATACTAATCTGAGAAGAAATGGAAAATGATCCCTTGTGTGCCGAAGATCTCTGCCTTCGCCCTGTGCAGGGTTTGATCTGTAGTGCCAAGCACTTGTGTTGTGTAGCTGGCAGATGTGGATCTGTCTTTAGTTCGTCCAAAGTAAACATGTTCCTCGACTGTGTAGCTATTAAATGTCGTGAGTTTCAGGGGTTCAAGCATCACGTCAGTGCATCTGGTCTGCACACCGTGATTTTAGTAGTCCTGGTTTCGTGCGAAAACACTCAGATGCGAGGTGTAATGTCAGAATTTGGACTTCTGTCAGATTTCGGTAAACTCAGAAAAAAAGAACCTGTGTTATGTTAGAATAAGGCTTTCCTTTCATTGTCTGGGGCATTTTGCAGTGCTTGACGGAACCTGGGTTATGAACGCATGTTTCTTTTTAGAATTAAACTCCTTTTTGTGAAACTTTCTCTCATTCATCAGAAATAATCTTATGAAATGGTTAAGAAATCAGATATACTGTAGGACAGATCTTAGATCCCAGTTGCCCAGTTCTTATAAAGGAAGGCTATTTAGCCAAATTATTCAGTTAGCAACTTTGAAGCCAGTCAGGCAACCCTACAGTTCTTTAGAGTATTTGAAGGAATATTTTGGGTTTCTGTGCTGGAGCAGTTAATTCCTGAAGAACATCTTAAAATAAAGAGTTTTAACTGTGCAATAGACTTCCATTGACAATGTATTTAGTAGAGCAATGTTGAAGATATTGAAATAGTAGCAAACACAGTAGTTTACTAATGAGATTAAGCCATTAGCAAAGTTGCTCTTGGAAATGATCTGAAAGTAGCTGTTAATAAACACAACATGGTGTCTATTATCAGTACCTGGATTTGCATAATTTATTTTGTGTATAAACAGAAAAAATATTGTGTGTGTTCTGAAAAATATCCATAGCATGATGGGCGTTCGGAACCTTCACATGGGAAGTACTACGACACTCGGAATCGACCATATTCAAGGGTGATTCCTTTATCAGCAGGTTATATAACATATCAAGTGAAAGCACAACATAATTCTAGACTAGAAAAGACCAGGATAGAGTTGTTATCATACCTCTCCGACCTTGACCTGTTGCTACTAATACTTTCAAAGTCAGATGCCTTCCCCAGTCCACCGCCCAGGCCAAAGAGAGACATACTGTTCATTTAAACAAAAAGTGTGGCTGATTTTTTTAATAAACAGAAAATGCACTGTTGCTGAAGCTGAGCGTTCAGAGGCCTGAAGCACATGGTGACATCGTTTGTAATGAGTTTGGCAAGGTATTCCTTTCATCTTCAGTAAGGATTAATTAGGATTAGGGCAGTTCTAGACGTGGGTTTTTGGTCCTAGACCTGGCCATCCCTTGTGTAGACCGCATGTAAAAAATGTTCAAGGCAGGTCATGCATATGTGTTCCCATAAAAACACTTCTCCGGTGACACCAGGCCACTAGTAAAAACCTGCAAAATCCCGATGTTTTTGATTTACTGTTTTTCTTTACTGAGTGGGACCTGTGACCATTCACATTAACACTACCATGTTTCATTGAGTGACACTCCTTGTGGCATCATCACTGATCTGATCTGCCAACATGAGACAGTAATACAGTAGTACAGTAGGACCCCAGTATGCCCTATTGCATTCGATTTCATTGCATTCAAAATGTTCCAAGGCATGGAACAGGTATTTGTGAGCTTTAGGGGATATTTAATGTGTGAAATTCATCATCCGGGTGGGGGCTACACTTTGGTAGTGGTGGAGGGGGTCCCCATTAACTGTAGAGTGTTTTGAGTGGAATGTCCAGAAAAGCACTGTATGTGCGACAAAATAAAATTCAAAATTCAACTGAAATTGAAGCAATCAAGTTATCTTACTGAGCCTATCCTTTTTGTTAATTTTTTTCTTCTTTCCTTCAATATGAGACATCATTAGTCAACGAGTGTAAGCAAAAAACAAAGAAACAATTTTCACATTTTAAGCAAGTCATGTATTAAGCCATTTTTAGCCATGTCTGCCTTTTGGTTTTTCTAATGAAAAGTAATAAAAGAGGCCAGGATGCATGAAAAATAAAGATCAAGACCTCTTTTAAAAGAACTACTGTTGTCTCTGGAACTGTGTGAGCCATCTGTTATTGGTAGTCCAAAGGCCAACAAAACAACAATTGGATGGGTCTCAGAGGAGATTTTCACCACAGAAAAAGTGCACCAGATTTGTAAAAATTAAAACATGCAAAATACATGTTACCAGTGAAACTGTAAAACCCAGCAAAAATATTTTGAAAATGATTAAAAGCTTGCTCTGAAGTGCCTTGCTTTTTTCTGTATTAGTACTTCTGTAGTGTGAAAGTATGAAAACTGTACTTAACGACAGTTGTTCCAGAGATTAAAAATCAAATTCCACCCAACCATAGAAAGCTTGGTATACAGGTGCAGGTTAAGGCAGCCTATTTAAGAATCGCAGTGCACAAAGTGAGACTGAGGGTAGCTTGTTTGGTATGCAAGCCCATTTCAGGATTGGGAAGAAAGAAAGAATCCAAAATAGCTTATCAAACCTAGCTAGCGTGTCTCTGGGAAAAGGAAGGAAACTGGAACACCTGAGGAAACAGGAAGGAACGTGGAAACTCTGCACAGACAGAATCAAACCCAGGACTCTGGAGCTGCTTAATCACCTTGCTATCATGCCACCCAGAGATCCAGCTACAGGCTTGTAAATGTGATACAATCAATGTTTATGAAAGGGGTCCTGTGCTGATGTTTTTGACTTTTATTCCCATCTAAAACCAAACTCAGTTTCTGCATTTTTTGACACACAACTGCTCTTTCAAGAGTGAAATTAGAACGTCTCAGATGATTTTGGCTACTTAAGTATTTCCCTTTCAACTTTGAGAAAGATCAAAACCCACATGGGTTTCTGCTTTTTACTCCTGCTGAGCTCTCAATTGCCTAATTGGTATGCTTTGTAAGACACACATTATGCTAAGAGACTAAATGAAGACATCAATAAAACCTGGAGACTAGGACTAGAGACCATGGGAGGGCAGGAAAGAAACACGGATGTAGACTTCATGTCACAGAAATCCAGGAGAAGGCAGCCATTTTGATGTGTTTGCATGATACTACTCAATTTTATAATCCATTGGCTCACTTATTAAATTATGGTTTTCTGCTTAAATTAACACACTCATCTTAGGAAGGCATTTCCTATAAAAAGAGAGTGCATAAAATAACTGGAGTGTAACAAATAAGGACCATTTTGGTAAACAGCTTTGTTACAATTATGTGGAGCACAGCAGTAGTTCCCAATTAGAGGTCTAACATTAACAGATTTTCGCTAGTGTGTAGTATAAATGCATCTGAAAATCATTATATCTTTCAACGCATTTTAACTTTGGAAGTGACAACATCCACATCCTGGGGGTTTGACACCAGACTGTTTCTTCAGCTCAGAAGAAAGCAATGAAATACTTTGATCTGTCAGTCCAGCAATTGCGCATATTATCAAAACACATTAAACCTCTTTCATAGGAGCTGTGTTGCCAGTAGATGTAAGAACAGCCCTGCCATTTTCACAAGAATGCCCTTGATATTGGAGAGACCTTGTGTGTGACAAAAAGGAGAAGACACAAACACAGCAGCAACTAGTAGCTTGATCCTGCAGGGCCTGACAGAGAAGCGCATGCATAGAGTTTAATATTCACTATAGGCAAAACGTTGTGGGAAAAGTGGACAACATCCCTTCTGGAAGATTCACAGTTTATAAATGAATATTGTCTGTCTCTTGCTCTGTGACTCCCTCTGTATTTATGTGCTGTATATATAAAATTTCTGAACATCTGGACCTTTAGCTTCTTGGGTCAGGAAATGCTCTGCACACAATGTGTTTTTGAAATGCCTCAGTGATGATTGTAAGGTGCCTATAATTTGTTAACTTTCTGCTACTTACAATAAACATACATCTGTTTGATGTGTCATGGTTGGGCATCCGGAAGACTACCTTGTTTAACTAAAATGAGAAAGTGCTCCCTCGACCCCCTCAATAAAAATTAAAAGCCAAACAAAAATCAGAAGAAAACATCACAGCACAACACATTACTCATAGTTTATGACTTTTACCAACATTTCTCTTACAAAATTTGGAACTAAATGTTTGTTACGCACTATGGAAGCTATGAATCCCCTGAGCTGGTACAGTAAGTCTCTGCCAAAGGTCATGCTTCCTTGAAATGGACCATTCAGGAATGGAGCGAAAGAAATCACCACACGAATGCAAGACAATGTTATTAAGCTGCTCACAGTTCTGAGTGGGCGGCGTGGTGGTTCAGTGGTTCAGAACATTGCTGCCTCACTATGCTGGGGCCCTGGGTTCAGTTCCAGACCTGGGGTGCTCTCTGTGTGGAGTCTGTATGCTCTTCCCACGTTTTTGTGGGTTTTCTCTGGGTATTTCGGTTTCCTCCCACAGTCCAAAAGACATACGGGCAAGTATGTTAATTAGGCTTCTGGGAAAATTGGCCCTGGTGTGTGAGTGCGTGTGATTCTGTCTGTGTGCCCTGTGATGGACTGGTGTGCACCCTGCCTTGTGCCCATTGCTTGTCGGGAGGTGCTCTGGCTCACCTGCAACCCTGAATTGGATAAAGTGGTTAGAAACTGGATAGATGGACAGTTCTGCACTAGTGCACATTATAGAGTGTTAAGAAATTCTATCCCAGCTTGTCTCAACCTGTCCTATGAGTTAGCGGAAAATTTGAACTAGGCTTCCTTGTCAGGGGAAAAGAAAGGATCAGCATGCAAGTATTTTAATATTCAGCACATTCATGTGGCTTTGCCAGGATAGATTGCTATAAAAGTATATGGAGCGTAGCTACAACCCTGCCAATATATCTTTTCATTCCCCATTTGTCTGTTATTGTAGACAGAAGGATTACTTCTCAAAGGGACGCTCTATACATTCAAAAAAGACTTAAATACATCTATTGTGAAAGGATATTTTTGATGTATATTGCAACATTTAAAAAATGACTGGAAAAATCTACTGAAACACGTTTGTTTTTTGTTTCTTCTCAGCTACAGCTTTGAGATGGCATTATTAATCTAAAATATATGTATTCTTGATATTTTTCTTCCATGTGGGGGTGATTGGGTTCTCTGTATGCAACCAACTTAAACGCTCTGCAGACATTGTGCATACTTTAAAGGAAAAGCTCAAGATTGATGTCTCAGTGGCATTATTTGTTTTTATATTGAACTTACGTCTTATTTTAAAAGCCATAATTAATTCCAGCCATTGCAATGTCATGAAAGGATCTCTTATTGCCACAACCATAGTCACACGCAAGGATTGCAAGCACAGACTACAGAGGCAACTCAAGCCATAGATATGATGCAAGTCAAGTACGTAATGGGCAGTGGTATCTCCCCTTTATCTGTTAGCTCACTGATAATGACACAAGGTCACTCATTGTATGAGTTAGCCTGCTTGGATAGACACATGGGTAGGTGGTGAGATGCATGCTCACTGCATATTATCTGGGTGATAAGACTTCCCTTTCTCTCCCTCCAATGTGTCTGTTTGTTAAGGTTCAAAGCAAACCAGAGTAAATCCTGTTCTCTGTCTTGATAAACCTTTTTTGCAAGAGAACAAAACTCAGTTTCACCTCAGGCACAGTTCACGTCTCCAAGCTGAGAGCTGGAGCTTGCAAAAGATTGAGGAAATAAGAGCATAAGAAATCTTGCAAAAGAAAGTAGGTTGTCATTTGACCCATATTCCCTAGTTACTAGTACCTAATTTAACTGAGAATTTCATCCAGTGTTTATTTGTAATGTATTATAAAATATGTTTTCCACCCTTTCACGAATGTACTGCATTTTCATTTGTCACCAAGGATCTGGTATCACTGTTGATCCACAACTATTCCATTGAATTGTCAGATTCCTCCAGGCTTTGGAATACTTGCATTCAGTCCTATGCTTACTGTACATCCTCTGTTCAGGACTGAAGAGATCGAATTCTTTCAGTCTGTGACTATGCAAGTCCCCCTATAAGATAAAAAGAAGTTTAAGACCTCGTTAGATTTTATAGCATGCACATCTGGAACTTGTTACAAATTGCTTAAACGATCAAAGTAATGAAAACTGTTTTTTATGTTGCAACATTTGTGTTGTGTGCATCACAAGTTAAGCTTTCTAGTTTTGAAGTATTAGTTAAATGGCTTTTGTATGAAGAGGCTATTCAATATCACACAGTGATCACGCAAAAGAAAAGTACCATAACAAATCTAATAGAAATATATGTAAAGTATATAGTATTACAGATAGTTTTTGAAACAGGATAAGACTTCTAATTATTTTAAGCAAACATGCAAAATTAATTAATACAGAACATGGACAAACAAATTAATACACTGTTCTGAACATTAATATGGGATGTCTAAGCTTTTTACTTTATACAGAGGCTGACACCTTGTCTTTGTTCAGTTTATCAGTGAGGGATTGTGGGATGCTGTTTTAAATGCCCCTGGTCATTCATTAGGTCGATGTATGAATGCAATTTATAGGAGACCTTGTTGGGACCAAAAAGTTAGATAAAATTCAAGAAGGATACCATGAATGCCAAGAGATTTACCCATTGTTTTGTCCTGAACTGCCTCAAGTAGCCGGGCCAGGGAATTTAGTGCCTTCAATACAGCAGGCTCTGCAGGACACAGAGATTGGGTAAATGAAGAGGACGGAGAAACCTCCTACATTTCCCCCGATCAAATTTAATGTCCAAAGTGAAGGTTACAATATTAGCATGTGAAAGACAGGCCCTATTCCTGCAGTCTGTACCTCATAGAAAACATACCTGAGAAGAATAGGCCAGTACCTGTAAATCTGGCAAAGACACTCTTCTGGCAGAAAACTGGCAGAGGCATGGTTGCTAGCTTTGTCCAAAAGTGGAGGGTACAAAAGATGTTTGCACTCATAAGGAGTTGAAATTGATTGTACAGCATAATTTGTGTATTTAACAGAGTGCTAAATGAGTCAATGGGAAGATCTGCATGAATTTCACATATGGCTCAAACGTGTTCCATTCTGAGGGAGTGCTCTAGCTCAGGGTGAGAGTTAAACTGCCCTAATAGGACATCTGCAGGCAATTTTTACATATGTACCATATGTCAAGTGGAAAGATAAACCTTTTGTTTAATTAATTATATGAGTATATAGCCCTGCCAGGACTTGGCAGGGTAAATTGTGTCCATCTTTGTTTTAAAAATCATGATATTAAATGAATGTTAGATAGATAGATACTTTATTGATCCCGTGAGGGAAATTGCAGTGCAACAGCAGCTTAACACACACAACACAGCCACAGTGTAACGAATTATATACTAATAGTACAATACATACAATACAATACAAGAGTTACTCACAGTCCGGACACACAAGAGGAAACTAGAACAGAACAGTACACAGAAAATCGTATCACACGTATGAATATAAATATAGATGTAACCATAGATATAAATATAAATATAAATGTATTGCACAGGTCCCTGGCATATATTGCACAAAAGTGGTTGTAAACGGGAAAAAGAAAAAGAAAAAGAAAGAGAACAGATGTAGCAGTATATGTGTATATGCGTTTAGTCCAGAAACAGGTCACTGTCGCTGTTGCCTCTGCCAAGACGCAAGGTGGATGCGTTGTACAGTCTTATGGCAGACGGCAAGAATGACCTCCTGTAGTGCTCCCTGTCGCACCGTGGGTGAATCAGTCTATTGCTGAACGTGCTCTTCATTCCTGCAAGCCTGTCATAGAGGGGATGGGAGAAGTTGTCCATGATGGCCTCCAGTTTGGACATCATTCTCCTCTCAGCCACTACCTCCAAGGGGTCCAGGTCAGACCCAATGACAGAGCTCGCTCTCCTGATGAGCTTGTTCAGCCTTTTGGAATCTACTGCTCTAATCCCAGAGCCCCAGCACACCACTGCGTAGAAAATGGCACTCGCTACCACCGACTGATAAAACATGTGTAGCATCTTACTACACACATTGAAGGACCTGAGCCTCCTCAAGAAGTAAAGTCGGCTCTGTCCGTTCTTATAGATGGCCTCGATGTTCTTAGACCATTCCAGTCTATCGTCGATGTGCACTCCCAGGTACTTGTACGAGTCCACCATCTCCACGCCACTCCCATAGATGTAGACAGGAGTAGGTTTGACCTTTTTCCTCCTGAAATCTACCACCAGTTCCTTTGTCTTTGTAACATTCAGTTCCAAGTGGTTCACCCCACACCACTCCACAAAGCTGCTGACCAGTCCTCTGTACTCCTCCTCCTGCTCACCCTTGATACATCCCACAATTGCAGAGTCATCTGAGAACTTTTGCAGGTGGCATGACTTTGAGTTGTACTTAAAGTCCGAAGTATAGAGGGTGAAGAGGAATGGAGAAAGAACTGTCCCTTGAGGTGCCCCTGTGTTACTCACTACCAGTTCAGACACGCAGTTCTGAAGTCTCACAGACTGTGGTCTGCCCGTCAGGTAGTCACAGAATGTTCTTGGGTTATATGGAATGGGGGAAGACGAGATGATTCCACCTTCAAGGTGGAAAAGGAAAACAAATTTGAAATTACTGTAGCTACCCTTTTCATTCTGTGGATATGGCCTGAAACATTAGGACCTTGGAGTGTCTCTACAGCTTGCCAGTACCCTCCAGGTGTTTGAAGCATCTTTCATGTATTTTTTAGTTCAGACCTGGAAAACACAGCTGATTTAATATCTCATCCACTTAATTGTTTCAATCAAGTTAATAAGGGCAGAATGGAATGAAACCCAGAAACAAACATGGCACTTGATGACCAGGGCTGCGATACCCTGCTCTACATTGTGATGTCTATGTCATTGTAAGATGGTGACCACTATTTCCCACAAGTTTTGGCATGACCAGCAACAGAGGTCATGAAGTCAGGCACCCAGGGGGAAGGTGGTCTTCCCACCACCATAACTAAAAAGCCAAAGAGGCCTAAGAGACATACAGAGGTGTGTAGCTGACAGTTTGAGGTAGCCTATCTTGAAAATTTCGCTTTGTTGCTGATAGGTTAAGCTTTTGAAACCCAGCCCCAAAGTAATATGACTGAATTTTCGCCCTGTTTCTTCAGTTCTGATCACAAGCACCGCCATGTTAACTGGGATGTATAGTTTTTATTTCGGTTTGCGTTTTAACTGTACATATTTGGCTGGGGCTTTAAAGAGAAGGACATCTTTAATTTTCAGTGCCTCTGTCTCTGTTTTAAAGGTACCCTCCTTGTGGAAGAAATTTCACCTTGTATGTTTGCCCAGTGTACTAAGAGGCGTACTCTCTTTGGAACTGCAGGAACAGGGGATCTACAGTATTTCTTTCACTGAAGGCAGCAGAGTTCTCCCTTTTGTGTTCCAAGCAATTTTAAAGACTCACAGAGAGTTAACAGACAGCCTTTTCACAAAGTCTCATTCACTACCTCACAGACTTTACAACATCAACCTCAAAGAGGGGCAAAGAGAAGGCCACCTTACTCCATCGTGCCCTGGGGACACCTGGCTGTATGGTAGTCCTGTCTGTGTATGAAAACTGCAGTCTCTGTAAGGACAGCCAATGGAGAGGCTAGAGAGCAGTTTGGGAGGTCTTATACATTTTGTTCACTTGAGTTTAAAGCATTTCTAATTAAAGGTGGAAGAGACATCCTAGCATGCATCACCATGATGATCACTCATGTCTTCAAACAACCTCTGTTACATATACATTATGTGTTATGAACATGAACTTTATTAGGTCACATAAAGAACAGAATTATGTCTTATTCATAGATGCAGCATCCACATAGTTTTATAAGTCACCTCTAACCTTGATGTATCTTTTTGAAGGCAATATGCACATTTAACCCAAGTTCCAGATTAAACCTATTCTAGGTATAAAGTTCACCTAAACAGCATTCTTCAAAATACAGTCTCTGAGGTCCAAGGGGTCCTTATAGTTTCATTCTAACCAAACTCTTAATTGATAACCTGAGCTAATTATTTACACACATGCATATGTAGCAGAGTTAGTGTATGTTTAGGGCTATAGTCTCTGGATCAGAGCATTACAGGTTTAAATTCCATGTGTCAAGCTGTGGGTGGGTGATCCCTTGAATATGGCACTTTTAGTCAGATGTGTTCAGTAAATGCTGAAAATGCTGTTCATAACACTTCACTGCTGGTTATATATCCATCCATCCATCCATCCAATTCTTATTTCTTCCAATTAAGGGTCACGGGGGAGTTGGAGCCTGTCCTGGCAAGCAACAGGCAAAAAGCAGGATACACTCTGGATGGGATGCCAGTCCATCGCAATGGTTATGTTTCCTTGGTCTTCAAATAAAGTGTGTGACTTGCTTGTTGCAAGGACCTGTATGCACAAGAATTCACAATGGCCAAATCCAAGAGGCTTTGTTTGTCTTTTTAGTTGAAACAGAAAACATCAATAGCACCGTGCATATTCTTCAAATTCTCTGTTTGAGAATGTCAATTTCTATCATTTCAAAGGAGAAAATAAAAAGTTGGGAGTGTTACACCAGAAATACTCATTGCATGTATCTACCTGTGGTAGCTTCTACTTTATGGGTGTATATGAGTTTGCATTGTTTGCAGTGTTACATAATTTCCTAAAGGTCACACATCTAAAATCTCACAGGGGCCAGTGAAATGTAATTCAGAAGGTTTTATTATTGTTTTCCTTTTAAGGAAAAGCAAAACTCTTTAAATACACCCCAAACACTGAATACCCCCTTTAAATACCTACTGTAACTTACAAGCATGTGAGAATGAATTCTACTTAAGTAGTCACCCCTGATGTATCTATTTACATGGAATTAGAGGGCTATAGTGGCCTCTAGTGGCAGGTCAGTTGTAACTGCAGTTCTTTCTGCCCTGTCTCTCTCACACCTGAAGAAGGCTCCACGGCCAAAACGTTGTGTTCTCATTCTTCCTTTTTTCAGCATGGAATAAACCTATTACTTGTTAGTTAGTAAAACGTCAGTGAGACTAGAGAGCTGCTAGTTCAACTGGGTCTTCTCATTTAGCACAAAAGTCTGCCTGATATTATGTGATACTGAGCCATAGTGTTTGCACTTCTACGTGCAATGGAAACTTTTAGTGTCTACTTGATGGATAGGAAAGATAATCACAGAGGAACATTTGTCAGAGAATTTCTCCAAAAGAAAGGGTGGAAAATATTGGAAACCACTGTGGGACACGACATAAAGCACATCGTTCCGAAAGAATAAGAAAATGTTGGATTCCTCATTTGAATTCCTACAGAAGGAAGAAGGGCCAGACCTGTGGCTTGGCGAATCTATTTCTCCTCCGATGCTCAAACAAATCTCAGCAGTTCCATTGTGGGGTCAGGAGAACTATGCAAAACAGTTTTATCCCTCTGTTGATTTGTCCTCCTTCAAGTTCAAATACAATAGCTGATTCTTGTATTTGTCTTTCTGGTAAGAGTTGTTCTTTCAAAAGAAATAAAACTAAAATCCCTACAGACCTAAAATATGTCTGTCTACAGAGTAATGTCATGCCAAAAGAGCAATATTTTTTGCAGATAGTTAGCATGGTTCATGCATGGTCTTCCAGTGGATATTATGGGTATCTGTTTTATTTGAAGAAACATTATAGCATATAGCAGTAGGTCTCAATGTGGTCCATATTGTAAAACCTAGGAATATTTCAGAAATTAATTTCTAAACAAGAAATGTAAAATTTAACATTTTTCCGTACGGGTCACTGGATAGTTTCAACAAATAAAACAAAGCCTTTTAGTTTTCTAGTCCCAGTGGTCCAAGATTTGGTCTAACAATCCCAGACATTGTGTTGTAGTTATCCAGAATTTGCCATGTATTTTTGTTTGAAATCCTACCCTAGACAAAGAGTTCTATAAGACTGATATCTTAACTTTTCTCTAATTTGTTCGGGCATTTTCTTGGTTTTCATGTACAGCAGAGAACAAAGAGAATGGAATCTACTAAAAAAGATCATTCCATTAAGAAAAAGTAAAAAAATGCCCCCACCCCCAAATACATTTGGTGTTCAAGTGTTCAAAATCTGCTTTGCACCAAACAGCACCTCTGGTGTGTCGGTGTGGGGAGTAGCACTGTGACATGGTCCTGATGACAGCAAGGTGAAACTGACAGAATAACAATGGTTCAAGTGTTTCCGAGGTGAGCCCTACTGTTCACTGGACAGCCACTGTGTGTGAGCATGGGACTCCCCGCTGTTTCAAGGTTCCACTAGATACAGTACATTAGTCACTATGATGTTGCTTCGGAAGGTGTCTTCCAGATCCCTAGGGGCAATAAGGATCTTTTGTTCTATGTTCTGTCACAAGTTATGCATATTGTTTTCTGAAGGAGAGGTTAGGTTATGCCCCAGTTTACTACGCACATGTACTGGACTAAGTGGTTACCACAGTTGGATAGTTATTGCAATTGATACTATTGAACAAGGCCAGAACCAACGTTTGCATGTTTTATTCTTGTAAAAACAATGGACAGTGCATTAGTTATAAGTGCGCCATTTGGAACTGCAGAGTCAAAAGCCATTTATTTCTCACAGCCATTCTGCTGTGAGTTAAATTAACAAAGGAAAGGGAAAGGACCTACTGTGTGATAACTGACAGTGATTTAGATCTGTTCCATTATTTTAATCGACTAAACACAAAAAGAGCTGGTTAAAATTAAGAAAGACAGAAATACTACAAAAATGTTCAGTTGCTATCCTGCGAGCACATCTTATTTTATGCTTTATTCCATAGAATAATGTTTCAAATTAGTTTTCTAAGTTGTTACTATGCATGGCAGTGTTTTGATGTTACATAGCAATATAATTGCAACTGTCTTTGATAATATCTGAAATATTTCTAACATTTCTATTCCAATATTTCTAGAGAAATCTAGATAGATGGTTGTTTTGACCAGCAAATATATGTAACTAAGAAACCACAGATGATCAGATCTACATTCTTCCTTGTAACCTAAACAAAGGATGTATGTCATGCACTGCACAAGTTTTAGTTACCAGTTTGTATGATGTAGTTTATAAGTGGTAATTATGTTATTAAATGTAGGTCTAATATACAGTAAGAATTTGCACCAAAACACTCCTTGTGTGATTTAGTTAGTATTTCATTTAAGAGAAATCATCAATCCAATGTTTTAAGTTGTACAGCATATTACCAGTCTGTGATGGTTGTACGGTGATGCTCCATTTCCACCCAAGGAAATCTGAAAGGTTCTCAAGAAGGAACAGATTTTCTCTCACTTAGATGTTTTTGTCTGCTTTAGGAAAATGGTATAATTCTAACACACTGTAAAACTTTCACTTTTCAGTGGCAGTTTCTTATTAGAGCACAGCTGTTAATTTTAAGTAGGCTATCTGAATGCTACAACTTATTTTTATCTCGTTGTAACCTGTGTCCACTTAAATAGAAATCTTGGCTATGTCAGTTTTTGGTCTATCAAATAAAGGCAATAAATCAGTAACACTATAAAACTGACAAGCCCATGCAGAGATTCACAGAGATAAAATGGTATCTATTAAAAACAGATTGATGGCCAAATGATAGCAGTTGGTCATTCATCTTTGTTAAAATAATGTTTTGCAGGTGATTATGCAAACTTTTTATTTAATATCCAAAAAGTGGATATGTACTTTGTAAAAAAGCATTTTTATATGATCTGTTTTGTTCTTTTGATGAGGTGGGAACAGATTGTGTGCATCATAAGAATCCTTTTATGGAGCTCTTGATGTTAGAAAGCCAAAATGTTATCCTCAAATTTCCCTTTAACCTCAACTATACCACTGCACTTTTATGTTGCCACTGTTCAAAAAGAGAAGCCCTGTTGGTTTGAGACTGGCTTTTCCAATGTTCCTCAACTGTATAGAAATACTAGTGAATTTAAGTCGATCGTGGAATGATTAAAATGTGTTGAAACTCTGGATGATGTGGCATGGACAGATAGCTTTGGCAGGAAGGCTTGTCAAGACGGAGCTGCCATGGTTTAGGCAGGACAGTACCAGGGCTTTAATTAGCAATTGTGTTGGAGACTTTGCAAGGAAAGGTGGATTCTGCGTGATGATTGTTGGAAGTGCTCAGTGAGCAAGAGGAATGTACCTGAGAAGAAAAGTGCTGGGAACATCAAAATGAGAAGGCTGCAGAGGAAAGAAAAAAGGAGGTTTGAGAGACCAAGTTTAAGATGGTGGGAGAACATCAGGGAGGAGGTGGGTGTGAGACAGGAAGAAACATGAGAAGAAACCCGAGTATCAGAGGGTGGAAAAGAAGAAAATCAGGAGCCCAAAAATGATACTAAAAGCTATGGTAAGAGGTAAGAGTTGAGATCCCAGGGAGCAAGTATAGAGAGCAAATAATGGGGAAAATAAGGACAGAGCGTTGAGTGACACCGGGTTTTATGCTACAGGAAACGAGGAACTGAGGTGGAGTACTTTCTCAGATGTCAGCTTTTTACAGTGTATCTCATAGAACTGACAGAAAATGGCAAAAACCTGCCAAGGCACCTTACTACCCCACAGTCGTGTAAGCACAAATGTGCTGTGCGCCAACATAGCACAGGGAGAGAAAATAAGGAAAAGGGGGAGTCAGACCAGTAGACCTAGTATGCATGATCAGCAAAGTAGAAAGTGAGAGCAGTGCTAGAAGTTATTAGGTTTGCAAATGTTGACAGAAGAATAGAGTGATCCATAGAATAAGAGGTCCTACTCAAGACAGAATAGGACAAAGGAGAGGGAAACTCCGGTGACACAGTGAGTTTAGAGTAAACATCAGGCTTCACCTATTTATTGGCAGAGCAACGATGCTCCACAAATTGTTATAATACCACCTTTATTGGTGATGGAATCTATTAGTGTAACACACTGGAGATCTCATAGACCTTGGGATGCAATGTAAATAGGTGAGTCACTCCAGCATTTACTTCATTGATGACCACCTGTCCCTGACCAACAACTGTTGGGAATTTGGTGTTTAGTTGTGGTACTCAAAATTCACAGAAACACTGCCTGCTACCTTGAGTAGAGCTTATGATCACTGTCACAGCTGAAATTGTCCTCAATGAGTTTTGGCTGGTAGCCGAGCCGTAACTGATGAAATGTGTCATCGCTGATAAGTAGGTAAACTGAGCTACAAGCAGAGTCAGCTTCCATGTTGTGCCATACTCCACTTACAACACATTCAGCATGGTGAGGTGCCATTCTCTGGTGAGTTGTTGGAAATTTAAAACAGATTTACTTGGCTTCAGTTTTGTCATGCAAACATGAACTATATATCCTGTTTTGTCAGCTAAAGTGAAGTGATATTCAGCAGGCTTATGGATATTGTCAGTGAAAGCAGGGCTTGGTGGCTTTAGCTTTGTTAATATCCTTCTCCTCCCACCCAGGAGGTAGTCTGATAAACCTCAGCTGCAGTAGATGCACTGGGCCATATTGCAAGGCGGAGCATGCAGGCATTTATTGAGGTAGTTTCTGCAGACAAAGCCTCCTCATCAAACACCAGGAATGTCTGGTTGGTTTCAGCCAGTAGGCGGCATTGTAACACCTTATCTTGCACACCACAGACCATTCAATCCCATGGTGAATTTATAACTGGTCTCCAAATTCACGATTGCACACAGAAGTTTTGCATATGAACGATGATACTCAGATTTCATTGTTGCTGGCATTGGAGAAATTGAAATTGTCAGACAATGACATGATTGAAAACCATGCACTAAGTCAACTGGGGGCATCTGTGTGACTAAGGCGGTTGCCACTGGAGATTGTAGTGTGATATAGTAGTCAGGGCTACAAACTTTCAGCAGCACAGAATACTTCTTTTTTGTCTCAACAATGTCATTTAAAGAAAAAAAAACACTTTCTCACAACATATTCTAACAACATACTTGGCTTTAGGATTCTTCTATTCAATTCAACATAGCCATGATATAGAAGCATGACAACGCAATTTAAAGGGGGAGTGGAAACGTCTTTATTCAAGTACAGCAAAGTAGAACAGCAGATAAAGCAATGGAGATTGTTCATCTGAGAAAAAGACTGAGAAAGAAAACAGAATCTTACCAATGCCATTAGCACAAAGTCCTTATGTATGCTTGTGTATCACCTGAAGAAGGTTCCACAGCCAAAACGTTGTGTCTCTTTTATTTTCTTTTACCTGTTCCTTTGCAGCCTACTTATGCTGACACAGCTAACACAGCTAACAGCTGACATTATCTATTATTTGCTCATTGAATATTTGGAACACAACACACCAACCTTAGTAACACCATATTGCACTGATTAATAACAAAGCATGAAACTCTGGAAATGTCTTCCAAAGCCCAACAGGACATTCAACATGTTACACACAGGAAGCCACATTGTGTTCAAAATGTGCTATAGTTTATATAACGCAGGGCATTTGAGGTAGAAAACTGCAGATTGATAATAAGCGAACTCTAGGAATAACTCCCCAACTCCACTTGCATCCCCAACTTGAAGCATCACTACAGCAGTGCTACTGCATTGTAAGCAGAATAATATGTGTAGTCATCAGAAAAAATATGTTTTAAAATCAAATTAGATTGTCCTTATATGATGCTATATTAAAAAGAAATACCATACAACATATAGCAGTTCAATTTGTCTGCAGTTCTTCTGCACCTGTGGTATGAATATTAGTCGTCTCTGTGACTATTTACAGCGGGTTAAATTATAAGACACAGAGGAGTTTTTCTCCATTCCATGGTGTGTTCTGCTTAAGCACAAATATTTTTTCCCCAACTGTGAGCTGTTTTTTTTGTAATATGACAGGGCTTTGTACATTTTTATTTTTTCTGTCCTCAATACATTTCTGGTGTTTCCTAATACTCATTAAAATCTTTGTAAAAAAAGGTCAAAATTATTTAAATAAATTTGCTAGCTTCAATATGTGAAAAACAGGACTTGCAGACACATACTGTATAATAACATTATCCTAATATACTGCATAAGCAACAGAAAACAGAGCAGGTGGCAACATTTCCCAATATTGTGATGTTCACTCTACTGAACAAGGAAGGTTTGTGTGTTTGTGTTGTACAAAGGTCTGGAATCACTTAAGAGAGCAGAGGAAAAGCAACTTCCGTGAACACAGTGCTTAAAGGGGTCATGGTTCTTTGCTACTGTAGACCTTTAAAATAATCCTTTATTAGACATCTAATGACTTATGATGAAAAAAATGTCTTCTAATGATTTGAATTAGAAAACAGTTAACAACAGCTGAGCCCTTTTTCTTATATATGGACAGATAAAACTATATACTTTCAATAAAAATTGCAATGTATAAACAGTATAATGGTTATATAAAATGTAATGTAAATATAAATTTACAGTTGATCAAACTGCCTTCTTGGTGCAGATGGGACAATGCATTGCTTTTTTTATTTTGTGTTTGGTGAAGTTTGAAATTAAAAATAATTTGTTCATGAAAAATCTTGTCTGATGTGCATTAGCTAGTGCTGAAATAGAGTTAAAATCTAAAATATCTAGAAAAATCCTCAAATATTTTTGGAAGTACCATTTTTACATTAAAGCAGTAAGTATAAAGCTTGTAAAAAGCAGAGAATTAAAGACAAAATCTATTTGAAGAAACATAAGGTTCAATCCCAGACCATGTCTGGAATTTCAGGCACCTGATATAGGACAGCATTTATTGGCTTGTATTTCAATTAGAGCTACTCTTGGAGCCCTTTGTCTACAGCTCTCGGTAGAGGTTCATTTTTACTGTTTATGGTGAATCTAAGGGTTCTGCAGTGTGTCAAAATCCCAGGAAGATCATTAGATACCATCTTGGCATCCTTTGGAAGAACAGAGAAAGTGGTGATAAGTCTTGCCTTGCCGCCAAGGGTTCCAAATAGTCTGGTCATCAACATTTTGTTTTGTGTCAAGATGTTTGTGAAGTTCTGGCCTGACAACCCAGCATCCCCTAGAGCGCAGTTTGGATGTTAAAACAAAAGGCTTTAAAACCTGGGTCCTGCACTACACTTGAGTCTTCTGGTTTTTGTTCCCATTTAAGTCTTTAATGACTAAGGTCTATTAAACTCTGACATAAACTCTTTATTCTACACTAGGTTTTTGGTTTCAGACACGACATGATAGGGGCACACATTTGTCAGGAAATTTAGTCAACAGAACATCATTTGTAAACTTTTTTAGTTTCTCATATTGTACACCTATACCTGTATAAACAACTCTTAATAGACAATTATGATGTAAAGCCCAAGATGGAAACTGCGATGAATCTAATACTCATATCCAAAAGTGCTCTCAGGACTGTTCAAGGCCTTAATGCCAGGGCAGTCTTTAAAAGAATAAAATGAAGGTTCAGATTACATTAGAATTTACGCCAAACCATCCTTAATGAATCACAAACCCAGCTTTGGATAATGGCCTTTACGTTGCCAGGGGCTTAGTTCTTCCACGCATTGGAAATCACCTTTTCAAATTATTTGGCACACCTTTCATTTAATCTTTTCTTAAATTGGAAGACTTCTGAAACGCAGTACACATGGATTAAGAGCTGGAAAAAATGCAAAAAAATGGTTTCAAGAAAACAGTACATATCTTAGCTTTCAATGAAAAAAAAATACCTCCTTGGCTGCTTTTCCCTTTTGTTTTATCAAGTCTGTTTTGATAAATGAGGATTTCCTAAAATATCCTGGGGTTATAGAAGAACATTTCTTTTAATAGCATTGCCTTCTTCAAAACAAATATGCAATGTGATCTACTCCATTCTAGCTGTCCAAACTCTATTAAACACTAAAAACACTAGATTTTATAGGTCTCATTAAATTACATATAGGTTAAGACCACAGAAAATGGCTAAATTAGTTCAGTCATGCCCATAAATAGCTATTTGATGAGTTATGTAATTGAACGCCCAGCTGGAATTTGAGACAAATGACAAATGGGGTTATGCTGGACTGGATATCTGTGACTCAGATGAACTGAATAGGTTTTGCCAGAACAGAAGAACTGGTAAATACATGACAGAGATGTAGCAGTTTGAATTGGTTGAACATGCATTTCAAACCCTCACTCCATTGCCCTCATCACAGCTTCAAATAAAGGCCTTCTTTCATTTCTAATCAGTCCCACAGCCTGGTTAACACATTCTAACCTGATCAAATCTTAGAACCTAAGCAAGGCTAGTCAGTACTGGATTGGTGTTCATAACATTAGAGGTGTTAACCCTGGTGTTATATTCAAGCCTTCCTTCAGAAGCTCCTTTTATTTTAATGGGCAAAACAATTTCTCATTCTTCCTCTTGATCTGCTGTGTAGTGGGGCTGCTGGTGCAGAATGGCTACCAGTCTTCACCAGGGTGGAGGGCTGTGTTTCAGTGGTGTATGCAGTGGGTTCCTCCCTACTGCAGTGTGAAGTGTGTAAACGTATTTTAGAATGAAAAGTGCACATACTGTAAACGCAATTATTTAATTTCTAACATGCAATTAGAATTATATAGAACATACTCTTGCTTCTTGATATTTAACTAGTCATTTAGGGAAAGTCCCCCAATATTTCAGCCAATACATGCCAATTTCAGTGACAATTTATCTATGACCCAGCCCTGGTGATATCTTCAGAATTTCTTCCATTTGAACTCTAAGACAGTTAACGCAATACACCAATTGGACTAATAGCATGCTTAAAATATTCTTCTTACTTTCAGAATTTACTTTTTTTGTGAGAGCGACATATAAGTCTCTTCTCTTCACGTGGCTTGTAAGGCCTGAGCACTTCGACAAATCACAATGAGACAGAAAATAGCATTAAATAAGGATTTAGGCCAATTAGGGTGTGCAGTACACACAAACCCTTTCAATTAAACCATCAATAGCTATCCCTGTGGAACTCTTTGTATACCATTCCTTAGCTAATTGGCACCAATTAATTAGCCAATTAATTACTTCACCCCTCATGAATACAAGTGATTCGGGGCCATATGACCTGTAGTGGCAGGTCAGTTGAAACTTATATACAGTATTAATGTTTCTTGGCCTGCCACAGTGACCATCTCTGATTTAAATTATTTATTAGTAATAATTAAAATTTAAGTCCTTTAAATATCTTTTTTACTTATTTATACGTTCATCCTAAAAAATGTAAATGCATAATTTATGTTATGTAACTCTGAAATAGTGAAGGAGTGGGTATTTTTTCATTTTTTACTCTTATTTACTTAAAATATTTAATTTGCTAGTCTTAATTCAGTGTTTATGTTCATATTATGTGAGGCTGTGTTTACCTCTTTCAATTTGCTTAAAAGCACATATGAATGTCTATTATTGCATAGTTATTTTTGCAACAATTTTACAATTTAAAACAAGCAAGTCAGCCTTAACGCTTCATATCAAAATGACAATCTTTTATAATACTTTATTTTGCGCACAACAAAAATCTAAAATTTGTAAAATAAGCAAACTTAATGATATATTTTCAACCTTTTAACTTATTGTTCCTTAATGATACAAATAACCTGAAATCCCCTACTTTAATTAAGTGCTTACAACAATTAGAACGTTTTAATTGTTATCCGCTCAAGAGTAAATGCAATTAATTGAATGGTCTTTTACAGCAAAAAGAGGTGTCTCTGAGTCTTTAGTGTTAGAAATACAGAGACACTGAGTTCAGAAGTCACACCACAGCTCTCAGACCCTTGTAGCTGGAGGCTGCAGCCCAAGCAGCTGACAGCAGGCAAGTACCTGAGACAGTATGCATTCTCATGCAGAGGAGAGTTCAGAATAGCTGAACAGTCATTTCTCAGCAACCTGTATTGCTGCCACACTCATTTTTCACAAAGCTGATCCTTGAAAAAATGCTAAAGTGTGATTTCTGAAGTTGTACTTTTGCAGCTCTTCGAATCCAGGAACCAGGCAGAAGCTGTGACTGTGAGACCCTGGTGTTTTTTGTCATCTTTATTCCAAAAGTACACACACTTCTTTAATGACCCTACCAGAGATGTCAGGACGATGATAAACAGTCTCCCAACTCTTGCTTTCCTTTCCTGATTGTGCTGTTTCACTGCTCCTTTGCCCAGCTGGTTAAATAATGAGATTTATCGAAAAGCTGTTATTCTTCCATTGCCCCTCCATTGACCAGCCAGCAAAAAGTTTAACATGCACTTGCAATATCGTTTCTCATCCCAGAAGTTAGTCGGCATTCCTGTCATAGAGAAGCCCCCTATCCACGTGAGGATTCCTTATTTTACTGAAGTAAAATAACATGTCTTGCATTTCTTTCAGTATATGTGAGCTGACGTACTCAATGTTGTATTTAAACTCACAGCTTTGACATTTGATTGAATCACATATTATGTTATTCAAATAACAGAAAAAGGTACTGTATGTGCTTCCAAAGAGATTGTGACGCTATAAAATGTACTACTTTTTAATTCTAAGAAGCAATGTTCCAAGTGCAGATATTTGAATGAGATTGTAAGGTGTTGAGTTCACCTTGGAGATTCATCCTGTTGATTTTATTGTCCTACAGCTCCAATGTAATTGGAATTGTTAGATAGAGAGGCACATTGATATGCTGACATGCTTGCACAGTTAACAGGGTTATCTGGTCAGATAAGCAGCCCCTAATTAAGTGGAGGGTAACTTATTAATCTTTGAGTTTGAAGCTTTCTGAGAGTGGTCAGTGACCCCATGTGATCAACAAAGTATCATAAAGGGTAGGTTTCTTGTGGAAGAAAAACGTATACAGCTACAGTAGCAGGAGAAAGGCATGCCTCACAGCACTGGGGCCCTGGTTTCCATTCCAAATCTGCAGTGCTGGTTAATTGGCTTCTGGGAACGTTGGCCCTGGTGTAGTGTGTCTGTGTCTGTCCGCCCTCTTATGGACTGGCATCCTGTCAGGGTTTATCCCCCCTTGTGCCCGTTGCTTGCCAGAATAATTCATTTATTAATGAATGTCTGCTTCAAAAATAAATTGGGGTCTGTAACCATCTTGGAAAAAAAATGGAAAAAGAAATGGAAAGAATTTAAAAGGGCCCTTAGAGGTTGAGAGCTATCGTATGTCACTTGTGCAATCACGGTAATGAGGTTCAGGACCCGCACAAAATCAGTGGGCAGTGTACAAGTGTCCCTGAGCCACTGGCAATGGCAGGGCTGGAGCAGACTGAGTCTCCGGTGATGTGTTGTACTGTATGTGGTAATCGGTGAGGCCTGTGCCACTCCTCTGCCACTATCACCACCATTGCCTGATACTGAACCCTTGGGGTAGGGAATCTAAAACCAAGAACTAGCAGGTACGTCAGGGGAAAATTAACTGCTGAATCAATAATCTGAAAAAAGGAAATGCAGTTTTCTGAGTGAACGTTCAAATATGAAGCTGCTGAAAATTTTCACAAAGGGCTTGAATTTATTCTTGCATGTTTGTATGACAAAGTACTCTAAGAGCATTTCTGGTTTTTGGGTACTGGAGAGGAACAGAGTGGGACGTGATGGTGCACTTGATGTGTAACCTGTTTTTTGTCTTTGGCAGACAGAGGTGGACATGTTTGGGTTTGACAACCCTATGCTAAACTCTGCCTATTCCTTTGATCTGTTGCAGGATGCGTATATTTGAATACATCTCTGGATTTTTTTAGTGCATCATGCTCTCTGGGGGCTGAAATTGCAGATTGGAAAAAGACGAAGGGAGAGTAGAATGATTTCCTAATCCATAAGCAAGATGTCAACAAGATGTCACTGTGTTTATTTCTGCTTCTTTTCTCCAGGACTCATTGCAGCCAATATATAGAGAATTAAAGCTAATTCTTTCTGTGAAACTTGATACTATATTGTGAAGCCTAAAGGAAATGACTCTTTAAGAAAGCCATGTTGAAAATATTTACAGCGATATTGAAAAGCAAAAATGAAGGCCAAGCTTTGTGTAATCATTTACAGTATAGGTTTGGGATTAAATTACATGAAGCATGCAAGTGTACAGGTCTTAGTACTACATCTGACACTGTGTGCTCCAAGTAAGCTGGAAGGTCAGTCTGACATAATGAATAAGGCTAGAGAGATGTCCACATAAGTCCACAGAAGCTATGATATAAATCCTTTGTGCATGTCAATGGTAAAGGATTCATACCTCCTAGAGGTCTCTTAGGAGCATTAGTCATCAGACATATTAAGTGGAACAAAAGTCTATATGATTTAAGCTCAGATCCTCAAGGCAGAGCTGCAAAATAAATGAGTTATGTGGAGGGCTTCAATGCAGAATGTTATGAAATGGGTGATTTTGGCACGCTTAAGTTAAGCCATGGAGAATGCATCCAAATGTCCAAAAGCTATTATTCCTAGAAAAAAGATTGTGCATTCTTGAAATAAGAACATATGTTCAGTCAAATAAAGCCAAAAAACAAAGCCTGCTGTTACAAGCATGTATTGTGTGTAGTTAAGATGTACAGAATCAGACGATAGTAAGTGATTTTCTGATATTTTATTGTTTTTGTTGGTTAACATGTACAAAACAGTGAGAATTCTGCTGCTCCTGTTCTTTTATAGCAATTTTCTAGCCCAGAATGTTACTGTTGTTTTGCTTATTTACAGAGCATTATGAAATTAAATAGCACTTATTTCAATATATATCACTCCTAAACTGTGGGGTGGTGAGATAAGACACTTTTTACTTTATACTCCTAATTATAATGAATTGGTCCGAGGATTTTAAGTTTTGGAAATATGTAATTTGGTTGGTGCTTAAAAACAGCAGCGAATCAGCAGTTTGTGGAAACCTATACTGAAACTTATTTTTTACACTAACATCGGGCTGTTTAAGGTTAAGTCCACAGCAACTGCTGTATTTAAGCAGGGAGATCACTAGGTGCACCTTGACAATGGTGAGCCAAAAAACAAAAAACAGAACAAAGCTAGAACTATAATTTTTCAAAGTCTATGTTCTACGTGAACAAGTGTTCTGCAGTTTATAAGTGTGTGAAAATCATTGGAGAGTACCGTTACTTTGGTCTGGTTATAAGCTGGCATTTCAGACAGAAATTAAATTACAAAGGTATTAAGTGAGGGAAAAATCAGTCAAATGTCATTGTTCAAGGGCAAACACCAGGCTGGCTGTTCAATCACCAAGATTACAAAGGAGAGCAGAAGGGTGCAGAGAGTGGGAAACGGTGTAACCTGTTGCTGTATCCCAGAGAAATTAAACCTGAAGCCACAAGAATGTTATGAACTGCAGAGAGCCCACAGAGCAGATAAGGAAACTCTATGAGACTATTGTGAGAGGATTATTTTTTTTCCCCATAGAGGCCAAAGCCCTCCCTTGTCATCTTTTCCTTTCTTTTTCAGACGAAGGGAAAAAAGTGCTTTCTCTCCATAAACCCACAGTGAATGTCAACGACAAATACATTTCTGAGGCTAGCATTCAAGATGTCCGCAGGGCTCTACAGCACTGGTATTTTGCCAGGCAAGCATTAACCTTATTTTGAGTGTTCCTTTACCAACTTCCAAAATGCAGAATGTCTCTAAAATGTGAATTCTATATCCACCTCCACTTCTGTGCTTCATCTGCTGTGTACGATTCAGCTGTTACAGACACTGAGTACACACATATTCATGTTCAATTTGTAATGTTTTCCCTCAGTGCCATAATTGCTGCTTTCAATTATCCAATGTTATTGTTCACATTAGGGTGTTTCAGCAGCATAATTGTGATGAGAAACTGGCTTACTTGTTTTGATAGTAGTCTATCATGAATTAGGAAGAAAAAAGGACAAATTATGATTAAAATAGAAAACAGAATGTCCTTGCATCATTATATGGAAACCCCTCATAAGCCAAGTGGGCTATCTGGAATTTTAGGGGTTCTGCATGACTTACGGGCCAAGCATAGGAGGAGAGGAGAGGAAATCAGCACAGACAACTGGAGACAGCAGTGTGAGCCGCTCTGCAGGGCCTGTGAACATTCCTGTGCATTACCGCCTCTTATGTGTTCTTTTCCAACAGCTCACCGAGAGAAACCCTTTTGCAGGGTACTGTGCCAGCAGACATACCACCTTAGATTGAGTTCCTGGCAGGAACAAAGCATCGTAAGTTCACAAGCCAGACAAAGGCTTACCTTCAAGTTCATTCCAGGTCCACACTACACAGTAAATCATAAACAGTTTGAGTCCTAACTTTTATTTAACAGGTTGACTGTTTGCAGGCAGCTATTTGCCCACAAACAAAGGACCATTCTTTTTCATAAGATAACTGTATTACGTGTAGAAGAAGGAGTCACAGGAAGTGGCATGTGTTTTCTGTGACTCGCTTACATTGTCTCTCTAGCTTTAAAGGAGTGGACGCCACTGAAACAGACAGCTCCTTTATGATGACAAAGTTTATGCAGGTGCCATCTTCAACTTCAGCTACTGAAGCCAACCACAACAGTCTCTCAGTTCCAGTCGTCAAAGCAATAAAAATCCTGTAAATTAAACTAGGATCCCTCATGCTTTGGTGATGAATGGTTTAAGCCTATTAAGGGTGTTTTGCGGCACATCTTGCATCTGCAAAATCTGGCACCGCAGAGTCCATCTCGCTAGGCTTCCCTCATAAATTACTCGCCTTTGGTTTAACTTAGGTTATTTCAACAGCCAGTACGAAAGACCTCTGGTAATTCAATCGAGCCTTTCTTGATAGGTGTTTATATATAGTGTATATAAAAATGGTATAAGGCACTTTACTAGGGGCCTGTTTGGCTAAAAAAAGTTGAAAATGTATTTTGGATTATAGCCTTGACAAGAGCAATCCTAGAAAATGAAAAAGAATAATAAGTTTGTTAAATCTATTTTTCAAGCATGTTTTTAAACTAAATGTCAATAACATGCTCCAGGATATAAAAGGATCCTCAACAGCATTGGGAAATGTTAGGATAACTAACACAAAGGCTCAAATAGGCTATGGTTGCTTAAAATACTGGGATCTGATGGTACTTTCCCAGTCATATAAGAAATTAATTGACTGAATTATTTATAGGCTCTTAGCTAGAATGTTTAATCTCTCCCTAATGATGGAAACTATATGCGTAGACTTGAGAATTGGAAATTTAACATAACTTCTTAAAAAAAAAGAGGAGCAGAAAACTAGAACTTAGGCATCTTCTGTTATGTAGTTATGGGCACAACAGAGCTAAACTAGATGAGTATTACAAACTAGTGTCATTTTGAAGAGATAATCAACATGAATTTAGAATACGAAGGTGTCTTTTCATTAATTTACTAAATGATTTAAACATGTTACAAGGACGGTTGATATTTCTAGTCTAAAACATATGCCAATATATTTTCTATTTCTAGAAAGCTTTTGATAAGGTTCCTTATAAAAAATATATTTCAAAATTAAAACCTATAGGTATGATATAGCAACAGACGGTTCTAAGAATCAATGTATATTTCTACTTCCAATGATTTATTCTGACTCAATTCATTTTCTATTATTAAACAACATAAGGACCCCCTGAATGGCTCAAGTGCAGGTCATGTCACTAGTGGACTGTGACTGGAGTGTCACTAGCAGACTGTGACTGGAACCTTCCGAAGCAGCAGTGGATAACTGGCAGAGCTCCTCTCAGGGTAGTGTGGGATTCATCAGCTGGGAAGATAATTGCACATTCTAAAGAAAAGTCATAAAAGTCTAAAGAGTCAAACATGAATTAAATATATTATTAGTCAGAGAAAGAATCCCAACAATTCATGTACTTTCTAATATAAGAAAGTGATCTACGTTTTAACCATTTATAGCAATTCTTTCTGGAATTGCTACATGATTTTAAAATGTTTTACTCCTGAGAAAACATGCCTTTTATTTTCTGAATAGAAACACAGAGTAAGGAAACACATTCTGGTCCCCACTGTCCAGAAACCTTGCAGTGTTTCTTTATAAATAGCTCCTCACCTGGGAGAAGTGTTTAACAGATCCAATTTAGTTTTAATATGACACCCCCTTCTTCATGACCATAAGCTGCTGACGATTTAAAGAGACCTAGAAATCACGCTAAGTTCTAGGCTCTGAGGGCTGGGATTAGGAACTTCTAAAGTAGAAAGGTAAAGATGGAAATCTTTAAAGATTCAGTGCAGATGTTGAACTATGCATGGATGTTTGAAACAATTCAAATTTTTGAATATTTACTGGATTTCATTTGGAGTTTGAAAAAAGTGAAAGAAAATCCACTGCATTTCAGGAACCAATCAAGCATTCAATGGCCTCAGATTGGCCTAATTCTAGTCTTTGGGAATTCCACTCCTTCAGGGTTTTGTACCAGCTAAACTCTCAGTTATGTAACTGAGATTATTGATCTAATAATATTATCAATGTAAACACTTCAAGCATTTTCTGCTCCCAAACACGTTGGAGTCATGGTGAAGAAGTGGAGGTCTACAGTACGTAAGTAATTCCTTTGAATTTAGACAATGTTTTCCTTCCCATAGGGTCTCACTGGGCTTTACATATAGTACCTGGGTGATATGCACACCTGCAGCCCTGCTACACAGCGGCTCAGGAGGAGATGTGAGAATTTGCTTCTCTAGTTGAACTAAGAAGGGGCAGATTATGCTTCTGAAAAGTAGGACAGTCTGGAACTCAGCTAGCATTGTTCTGGACCTGACTCAATTTGCTTTTAAAAGGCAATCTAATTATAATTTAATATAAAAAATGCTGGCTAGTAATAGAAGTAAAAATTGGCACCTTATATATTGTTATATATATTGTTTACTGTAGATATACAGTAAATAATAATAATAATAATAATAATAATAATAATAATAATAATAATAAAAATTATAATAATAATAATTACACTAATTTACACAGATCTAAAAAATAAACCACCACCAATGTATATACTATACAGCATACAGTATAGACCTAGAAATTGTGCTTCATATCTAAATTATATGCCATGCGATGAACTGGCTCCCAATCAAGGGTGTGTCCTACCTTGAGCCCACTCTTGCTGAGACCTTATATTGGATAAAACAGTTACAAAATCAATGGATAGGTTATATAGATCAGTGGTTCTCAAACTTTTTGGACCAAGTACCACCCCTGATCAAACCAAAGCATCCAAGTACCACCTACAAGCCATCTTCTCATAGAAACCCCAGAAAATCTCAATGACCAACACGATCACACATGTGCGCACACACTCACACGCATGCCTTTGAAGGTGGCTTCTCAAAGCGCTTTACAGAATGGAACAGGAACAACAACAATTAAAAATAAACAATAAAAAAGCACCATTTCAGTGAGAGGGGTGAGCCTGTTTTGTCGAGCAAAGCAGATATTAATTCATTGGTCGCGCCTTGACACAATTCAAAACTGAATCAAACAGATTTTAAATCGTCAGGCATTTTTTGATGGCCAAGGCTTTGCGGTGGAGGTTGCAGTGTGTCCACTTCATATCTGGAACAACCTCTCTAGTTCGTGCAACTACACCGCTGTGTCGGCTTGCCATCGCTCTAGCACCGTCTGTAGAAACTCCGATGCATTTTATCCAGTCGATGCCATTCTCTTCGATAAATTCATTAAGGTGAAAGATTGCCATTTTGTTTTGATTTTGCAGAGGCTCACTGAAGAATTTTCAAGATTTCACTCTCTGCAGGTCCTGGCGTGCAAATCATTGAGGTCGTTGTATTGAGAGTAGTATAACAGGGAGAGTCTACCTAGGTCGACTTTATATTCATAGCAATATCTGAGTGAAAAGAATCTGAATAATCTATTTCAATGGGCCAAATTGATCAACTTTTAATGTATTTATGCACACGAAGGAAAATTTTGTTACGGTGTTTCTGTAACAGAGCATAACAGTACATAACCTCACTATCAGTGAAAAAAGTAAAAAATTAAAAATGAGAATGAAATTCAACATTTCTATGAAATTCTTCATTCTACTTGGACTTAAAATGCATTAACGACATTTATAGACACCTGGGATCAGTGATTCACTAACTCTAACCCTAACCCTATAGATAGCAGTGCTGAAGATGTGCTTTTTCTTCAGCCATTACCTTCTATTCTGAATGTTTTTTCTGCAAGAATCATGAGAGAAAATAGTATTAAAGGTGAAAGATTGCAATTTTGTTTGGATTTTGAAGATGCTCAATGAAGAATTTTCAATATCTCTCTCTCTGCAGGTCCTGGCGTGCAAATCATTGTGGGCCCCGTAGTGAGAGAAGTGTAAGAGGTAGACTGGATTATATAACAACAAAGTACATAATGGTGAGCGATCTGTATCACAAAGGTGACAGAAATCTGTTAGAAATATTTTGGAATCAAAGCTGCTACTGTACATCAAAGTTTTGAGAATCTTTGCATTCTCAGTATGGATATTTAAGAAATATTAAAGGTATAATTATGAATACATTTTATACTGTATATAATTTAAAGCATTCTTCTTCAATTAACTTTTTTATTAATATCTTTTCATATGAAAAATAATACTGCACTAAGGTAATTTTCAAATGGTTGAAGAAGTTTGCATTTTAATGATTAAAACCAGTTTTTAAAGAATTTATCCATTTTTGCAACATACTGTATTAAATAACGCTGTTCCCTACTTATACTGTACTTTTCTTTAAAAACAACTTTTTATATCCACAAGTTCAGACCGATTTGTTGAATTTTGTCTTCAGTTTTTAATGTTGCTGTCTGTAGTCTGCAGAAAAGCATTTGCCAGAAGTGGAAAAGGCGCGGTCTCATGAAATGTCCATTAGGGCTATTGACAAAAAAATAATTCCTCTGCCCCCAGGATCTGGTCAGGAAGGGAATGTGAAATATCGAGAGCAAGAGGTTAATTAAAATTGAAAAAAATGTAGATCAAACATATTCTTCCAAAATGAGGAGAGATGTTGTGAGAGGAGCTCAGGCCCCTCCAGCTGTGCTGGAGATGAAGGGTTAACACCTGCTCCCTGGGAACCTGACATTTGTATTTACCAGCACCAGGAATTCTTGAAAGGGCTTTCCTTAAAGAACTTATTCAGGCACAGCAGGCACCTCCTGGGTTTCCAAACGCCACTGCTTTAATTATTAATTCGAGCAGAAGCAATGCAGTTTCAAAGGCATGGACTCAGACGGTGCTGACAGAAACACGATTGATTTCTTTAAGCTCCATGCTGTCTGATTGTCGTTATTTCCATCGCATCATGCTGCTGGGACTTTGGTAATCTGGTTGTGTAACAGCACTGCTCTTGGTTTTTGTCATTTTAATACACCCATTTGCCAGGAAGACTAAGCAGTTCTTTGGCTTCTTAAAAAAATGTTCTAATGTACCACATCTATTTCTCTCCTCTTTGTCCTGGTTAATGTTATAAACAATTAATTAAAGGCACAGATTGTAATGTAAAAATGGTAAATATGTAATGTGCTGTGAAGCACAGATTGCCAATTTAGACTACACTGCTAGAGACTACTAAGATATTTTGTCTTGTACATCACAGGATAGTTAGCCATTGCCTCACAAGATGAGAGTTTATTTAAGAAGAAAATAAGCCGGACTATGTAAATATTAGCTCAAAAGGTTTTACAATACATCCCTTTTCATTACGTTCTACCTGCAAACAGCTAATTCTAGAGTCCCACGGGAAAGTCTCAGGGTGGATAGTGGAAGGATTTTGGCTACATAATCTCCTGCTGCTTTTCGTATTTGCTGTAGTCCTGCAGGGTATGTTTATGGTGTTATCTGCAAGCTTGCTTTCTCTAATATTATAACACCCAACCATTTTCAAACTGCTTCATCCAATTCAGGGTGGAAAGGGAGCCAGAGCCTGTCCCAGTCAGCAACTGGTGCAAGGTGATCCAGTCAATCACAGGGCAGACGCACAGACACAAACACACACGCTCACTCCCAGAGCCAATTTTCCCAGGAGACAATTAACCTACCAGTATGTCTTTGGACTGTCTAAAGAAACCAGTACACTCAGTGAAAACCCACATGGGAATGGGGAGAACATACAAACTGCACACAGATACCACCCCAGGAACTGAACCCAGTGCCCCAGAGGTGTGACGCAGCAATGCTAAGTACATTACTGTGCCCTCATGTCACCCTATATCACAACATGAAACTCAGAAATTGCAGAGTTTAAGAAAATAATATTATTATAATGTACATACAGTACGTTAAACTCCTTTAGTTCTTCAAGGATTAACAGAATTATCAAAAACCCTTTTGTTTCCATATTCTCTCTGGTCTCTGCAAGTTATGCTGGCGAGGTGGCTGATGCTCTCCTGCTCACCTCTGAGCGCACATCTGGAAAATATCTGCTGCAAGGCTCAGGACTGCGAAAAGTTAAGAAGCAGTTAAACACACCAAATATTTAAATTGACCAGGCAGATAGGAAGTGTGAACTACACCCCCCCCCCACCCCACTACACTTCAGGAATGTGGCGCTTTGCAGCGCACATGCTGACTTTGCACAGGCTTTCAAAAACCATCTTTTTACTTGTCCTTCTCCCCCGCAGAAGGTAAATGTGAATTACATGACACCTTAATGTGACTCTGCTTTTGGTTGTTTACAACACGTGCTGTAAAACCTCTCGCCCTTTCACGATTCCCTGACATTTGGTGAGCAACAAACTCTTCAAACTCAGAGGAAAAAGGACTGATACAGGCCGACACTATATAAACTGACTGAGTGTTGCTTAGACACAGTTTAGCAATGTCAGATGTCTCTTGTGCTGCTTAATGCCTTGTATTAAAGAGGTGTGAGGTTAATGTTGCATAGATTTATTGGCAGGGATTTGGAGGCATTATATAAATGACAGGTTTTTTTCATCCATGAAGTGAAAGCTAATATTACTTGGGAAGCAATGCACTCCTGCTGGTAGCAGATGTGATGCGGGCTTACTTCGTAACACTGCACCAAACCTACAACACAGTATCCAAAATATGGACAGCAACTAGCTTCTTCATCACACTGACAAAATAAACAGATCTGTGGGTGCATGTATAAGTTATTGAAGTGACAATAAACATTAAGAGGTAAAGAAAATTATGACTAATTAATCATATGCAGGGGTGTAAGTCTAAGCGTTGATAGGAAAAGCTCCAGGGTGTCAGGATAGAGAAACAGGCCTGGGAATTGTGAGTCATGATAAGGTGCAGGTTAGGGAGTAAAGGACTACAGCTGTGTGGGGTAGATAAAGATATGAACATATAACTGGTTGCAAATGAGAGAAGGCCAATCGGTCTGCCTAGCTCATTTGGTTGCTAAAACTTCACTGATCTGAGGATTCTGTCTAGCCATTTGTCAAGACAGCTTTCTGCAGTCATCAGCTTCTAACTGAATCTGTTAATGACGTCAACGAGTCCCCAACATGTCTTGCTCCAGAAAGCTTTTGTTTTAACTTAGTTCACAGTAATTGCAGTAGGGGATCTGTTGTAACACGTTTAGGCAGTTAGGACCAGTGATGAATTTACAAGGACCCTTGTGCAAGTTGTTCTTCTGTCCCTTTCCAGGGTAAGCTGTCTAGGGCCCCTATCAACCCTTGTGCAGGCAGTATGTAACACCTTCTTAATTTCAGAATTCCATCCACCTCTTCCACTTAGAGTTTATCCTTTTGTAACTTATTCTTTGCATCGTTGGACCATCTTACCAAAGACAATATTTTAATCCAAGATCCAAGACTTAAAGGAATCCATTAAGAAAGATACCATGGGACATCTGTGAAACACATCCCCGAATTTGCAATGGTTTTACCATGCTTACACCATGCATCTCATGTGCTTCACTGATTCAAGCAGTCACACTTTCCTATACCACTGTGCCATACTGTGCCTTGGCTGCAGGAAATCACAAAAATCATGATGTGTATATTTCAAGGATTTATTGTGATGTTACACAGTTTTGAGAGCTTTGCAGAGTGGTGTGCAACCATTTTAATTCTTTATAGACAGAGATTAATTGTTTTTATGGCTATAGGTTTTCAGTCATGGAGACAGAAATACAGTATTATAATGGCTGGTCCTCTGATATACTGAGCAGGTCTTCTAGACTGTCCGTTCACTTTTATAGTATGTGATATCTTTACTCTGGACATTAAACACCATTTTCTTTTTCAGGCTCTAACTAAACACTGACCTCTAAACAAAGAGAAGAGAATGCTTTGCATTGATGTGTAACCCAAAGATAACCATATTTTTGTTTTACTGGTAAAACTTGTAAACGACTGACACACAGCATTACTCTGCCTTCATTATTATGACATAATGTCATATGATCATACAGTAATTATTGAACAGTAAGTATGCTTGCTCATATTGTGAAGAGGATATACTGTATCATCATACCTGCTAGAAGAAGTGTCACAGATTTGTATATTTACCTGGGTCATGGCCAAAATTATTTATTAAGACTTAATATTTAAAACTCCTTGGTTTAACAATAAAACAACCACATTTCTTTGAGTTTTGTCCATCTTGAGCCTCTTAAATACAAGAGGGTTCCCAATCAATAAAACTATGACAAATCTCCCTGTATCCAACACATGTGCTGTGCAGATTGTATGGTTAATGGTCTTCGCATACTTGACTACCTTGTCGCCTATAATAGGTAGCCCCAAACCATCAAGTACAGTGAAAATCATCTGCATTTTTGCATTTTAACAATACATTCAGGCTTTAGTATCTGTTTCTGAGAGGTGATTAACAGCACAGGTGTCTTTTCATTTTTATTTGATGCCTCACAAACCCTGTTCAGAGACTAATTGAACCCACTAGACCAAAGCCTATCCTTCATATGTGAGACAGTAGAGGTGAGTATGTATACTGTAGCTGTATTTAAGATTACAATAAAGCTTCACATTGTGATGACTTTAGGTGATGTATAGAGGCTGGGTGTTATTTTCATGAAGACTAGGAATTGTGAATTAGAAGAAATATACATATATTTGTTTGTTCTTTGAAAAACAGTGATGCATTTTTTTTCATACTACTGACATATTGGGGGCTGACTAGCTACCCCCGACATTTAGTTAGGAGATTATCCTCAGCACATGAGCTAGGATTTATTTTATTTTCCTTTATTAAATAAAGTATACTGTATTACACATACTGTATATGTTGGCTGTGGGTGTGTTTTGTCTTGAGACCTACTTTTGATACAACCCGTTTAATGATCACAACCCCAGTGGCATCACAATATGAAAAGTGAGAAAGTTACTACTTGCCATTTTTTCACTGTTACTGTTGTTAAATGATACAAATGTTGTTATTATGTTACTGTTGTTAATGTTGTTAAAATATAGAAACAAATAAGAAAACATTCCTTAAACATTTACAATTACAAAACAGTAAAGTTTTAGCAAAATACATTTGGTGGATATTTTTTTTATTGTTTTTATGTTTATATTCTAACTGTATCTGCAATGTAAGAAAATAAGAAAGATTACAGATTGAGAGAAGTTAATCTTGTTTTACCATCTATCCATTTTTTTCTTCCAATACAGAGTCATAGCAGAGTCAGAGCCTAGGGCCCTAACACTGCCAGGCAGCAATGCTAACCACTGCGCCACTGTGCCCATTTTGCTTTACCACATTGACTAAACGATGGAAATGATATGTCAGTATAAACCCCTGAGTCTTTCATAAGTAGCTACTTCAGCCTCAGTATTTGTCATTCTATATTTGTAGTTTATGTTTTGCTACCTGCAAAAATGTTGCAGTAACAATACAAAAAACCTACAACATAGAGTTTCAGTGCAATTACAATGTAAATAGAAATTAATGTGGATCCACTGCATTTTTCTTAAACAAACAAGACACTTGTAGTTACAAAGGAAGAATGTTGAAATAATTTTCACACTGAAACATTATCTCAAATTAAAACATAGTGAAACAATAGAGTAACAGTGATACTCCAAATTACAATGAACAAACAAAATAAAAATGTTGAGACGGAGTAGTTGCACATATTGAAACAATTATCATGATGCCAACCACAGGGTGCTCTTAGTTCTCTCTTATTTCCACAATCGGTCTCTGCATACATTCTTTGGCCTCGATTTGGTGCTTAACAGTATCTGATTAATTCTATCATTTATTTTTAGCTTAACAATGAATGACATAATGTCTGAGAAAAAACTATTGTTCAATCCCCATTGAAAATGGAAATGTCTCAGGTGACTAGTCCAGGTGTCACATGGGCAACTGTTGTGCTGTTACTTTGGCTTTATTTTTGTGTGTTTCTTAATTTCTTTAAAAAAATCGTATTGTTCCCCCTGCCTTTGCAGGGGCCTTTCTATATTTTCCTGAAAACTGTTTCCAGTCTTGTCACACGCTCCAGAACACCAGCAAAAGTAGTTTTGGATTCCTTTCACACCTACAATTTAATGCACTGTTACATGATTACATTAACAAGCCTTTCTACTAAAAGTGTGTCATTACAGCATTCTGGAACTTCAGTGGGAGAAATTCTTAAAACTCTCCATAGATTGTGCTTCAGATCTCAATGCATTTCTCTGGGCCTAGGTATTTCTGTCTGATTCTGTCCATATTTCCAAGTTAATGCTTTCATAATTCCACTGTAGTTTTGGACTAACAGGTTAAGAATTCGTACAGCAGCTCCTTCCAAATGGAAAGACCAATTTGACCTAGTTCCCTAAGACCTTTTGTGAACTGTCCCACTTATTATGACGAGCTCAAATTGTGAACCATTCACTTTTTTCATTGGTCAGTGGTTTCATTGTTTGTTGTCTGGCATAAAATGGAAAAGTCTGTAACTGAAGTTGACATCTTCTGCACCACCTAGTCCTGTGAGCATATCCACAGTCTGCTGTATGATCGTTTGGGCTCTGCAATCTGCAGAACTGACCAAAGTCTGATCAAGTATTTGAGCTCAAAGAAACCGTATCTGTCTAGTGGACACAAACAGAACTGTGGAGCATGTCGTGATAAGCACTCCACAGCAAAGTTTGTCTCTTCTGTTTTTTTATCAGAAAACTGTTCACTTTCAACTATTTTCATCCATTTACCCCGTTGATCAATCCTCTTCTTACATGTCCCTGTGTCTTGCTAACTGTATTCTGATATTGATTCCCTTTTTCTTGAAATCCTGAATATTAGCATAGCAAGTAAATAAAATATTTATACCTCTGTGAAATAAAAAATACTTTAATTTTACCTTGAAAATGTAATCCATCAACAAATAGTTGAAACCAGAAAATCCTGCTCTGACTTCAGTTGCTTTAGGTCTGGGTGCTAATGTACAGGATAAGAGTTCTGAAGACATTACGTAAAAGAAGCAAATGCTTAAAAAATATAAATCCTAACAGTTTTAATAAATAAAACAAATAATAGAGTTTGTTAAACATAATAAATGGTCAGGAATTATTCCAAGTGTGACCTAGTGTTTCCTTGATTCTGGCTGTTTCATTTCAGAGTAATAAACTTGATACTTAAAGAGAAAAAAAGTTTATTTACAGTCATTAAAAGCCAAACACAATACAGAACACACACAACTGTTATCTTCAAATTATTTACAAGGACTATTAAGCATACATCCATGCCTTCTGCCAATCAGAAATACTTTCACAGTCCCTTCAAAGACACATGAAAAATTTGACAAAAACAGATGCACCGAGAAACAACTGTTTAGAAAGATGGATTCTACACAACATAAGTTCAGTCTGCTCTCTAACCCTAATGCTAAATAGGAAGAAGTGTTTCTGCATACCCAATAATATGTCCCAGTTTCCCTCTGGTGGGAACTAATGACGATTCTCCAATATAAAAAACCTTTCCCTTAAATTTACTTCCTGTTCTTCAGTACATACAGTAACATTACCTGTTGGGTTTCACTCCTCCTTTAAGTTCTAGAGTCATAGATAAGGTGTTATAATGGCTGAATCTCTGATATACTGAGCTGGTGTTCTTAAATAGTAATTCCTAATAATAATTACTTACACTTTCTGGACACTCCACTCAAAGTGCTTTACAGGTATTGGGGACCCCCCTCCACTACCACCAAAGTGCAACATCCACCACTTCTTAGTTCACTTCTTAGCTTGTAGTATCATTACTGTTTCAGGGATTCTTTAACTCAAGTATCTTTTTTGCCTAGGTGTACCTATCATAAAAAGGGAAGACGTTCAAGATACTGTATGTCGTGAAGACTATCTTTTTCAAGACCCATCTAAACAGTGACCTCTAATTGAACTGAGTGGTGAACAGAATGCTCCGTAGCTATGTGTAACCCACTGGTATAACTACGATACCCCTGACACATAACGTTGTAAAGAGCAATTTGCCAAAGTTTTAGTAACACAAACGTGGCCAGAGAACGCAAAAAAAAGAATTAAAGCAAATACTTCCATTGAAACAGTGTTTTGGAAAGTTGTCTGGAGTTAATATGATATTTTAAAAACAGGAGAAAATGTTGATGCTCGATTAAAAAAGCTTTTAAAGTCTCCCAGTTAGTTTGACACATGCAATGCTTTTCTTTGCTTTGTGATTTTTTGTGTTATTTTTTTGAAACAGTAATATTTTACACCAGCTATCATAGTTTTTGATACCATTTTTTTAAGCCGAACATGTTCTCTAAGCATTACGTTTTTAATTGTGGCCAACTAGCTCTGAACTAAACAGAGTTAAAGAACTATTAATGTAGTTCTTGATGTCTGGATCAGGACACCTTGTGTTTGTATTTTCTCCTGTGTTTTCAGGGGTTTCCTCCCAACCTCCAATGACATACTGGCTGGGTCAATTATCATTATCCCTGTGTGCTTGCGTTTTTGCCCTGTGATAGGGTGGTGACCCTTCCAAGTGTAGACATTCCTGGTACCCTATGCTTCTGAGACATATTGCTGCACTTCTATCAGGAATAAGAGACTTTCTAACAAAGAAAGGATGCATGGAATAAGTCAGGTTAACTTTAGGGCCAACAGTGCAACAAAGACCTGAGAAGTGAGAATAGGAAGTCATTACGTATAGGGTAATGGAGCTGTGCAACAAGCTTTCCAGCATTAAGAATATCTGGATGAAATGCCCAAATAGATACAGTGAATTCTTCCCTTCTACACGTGTTTTTAAAATTTGTTTAAGAACTAATTAACACTGAAAAATACATTCCCGTTTTTAGTTAAAAAGAAAGAAGCATCTTTTTTCTTGTTTTTTGTGTTCTAGATTGGGAGTTTTTAAACTATGGATGAGGACTCAAATTCTGTCCTGAATATCTTTCCTCTGTCTTACAGCATGGGGCCACAACATTCTGACAGGTTACCGCATGAGGCAGAGAGCGAGATGTGAACTAAAGTGTCTTATTCTGGCATCTATGCCATCGAGAATATGGGTGAAAATCATTTGGCACTACAATACAAAGTGGAGCTTCCCTTTGCCCCAAAAAGCCACAGAAAACTGTCACGATCGTTCACCCCTCCTCTTAAGGACACTCCAGCCCTTCCTTGTTTGATACTCATCTCCCACACCTGCCTCTGGTTCCGCCTACCCGCGAGTCCAGGAGCGACTCGACTGCATAGGGTTCACAATGACCATGACCATCTGGGTCCGGGATTAGGGAGCGTCTGGTCCTGTTACCCCCTTTTTATTACCCTGACCCTCCGCCGGATCCCACTCCAGCTTTTAACTCAGTTTGACTGTCAGGATGGATTACCCGGTCTTGGACAGTTGCTACACCCTCGGATTTGCCTCGGATTCCCTCGTACTGTTTGCCTTGGCCACACCTCCCCCGACACCAGCGTACCATGGACACGCCCCCTGTTTTCCTTCCATCCCCCTTGCATGCCTTTTTCTCCGTGTTTTCTTCTCTCCGCCCCGGATCTTGTTGTCTGCATAGGGTCCTGAAAGAACACTTCGTGACAAAAACACGTAAAAGGATCAATAGATACCTAATAATAGATAATAGATATCCTACATCTACAGTGCTTTGCAAAAATATTCAAACGCTTTCAAATAATTAACCACAAAGACATAGAAGCATTCAAAACAGGTTGCTGAAATTTGCAGGAAGGGTATAAAAAGTTCAAACACACAGGATATGCCTTTAAGCATTCAGAAGAGGAAGGTGTATTGCACTATCCAAACACTGCCTTGTTCAGGTTGTTACAACAAACTGTCTCTATTAGTGTTCAAATGGTGGTAGCAACATCATGTTATGGGGGTGTGTCTCATCAGCAGGAACAAAGAGGTTTGTCAAGACTGAAAGGAAAATGAATGGAACAACATACAGTCAAATCTTAGAGGAAATTCTACTTCTGTAATTTAACCCAGTAGAGACTAACCTAAATAGACTCACTGCTGTAATTGCTACAAAAGGTGCTTCCGCCAAATTTTAAGTTCATAGGTCTGAATAACTGTGCTATCAACATATATCAGTTTTTTGTCTGAAATACATTGTACTTGGATGTCTTCAGTTTCAATATTAAATATATTTAATATTTGAATAAAATACAGTATTAGTTTTAAAAATGTGCATGCATATTTTTTTAACTATCCCAAATTGGACGAATAGCCAGGGTGCTTCTACTGTATAACTGGAATTACTAGACTGGTAGGTGGTGCTCTTTCATCTGAACCAGGATTTCCAATCCAATCCCCCAGTATGGTGACTGGGTCATTGTGAAATAAGATGTTCTATCATTTAGGTAAGGGATAATCCATCCTGATTACTTGGTCATTAATTACTTAAGGATTAATTAAGCATTAATTAAGGATTCAATCCTTTGATTGAGTATTGAGTTACTCTTAACTAGATTAAGCTCTTTGGCATTCGTGTCAGAGAATTTGGACTGTTTGATACATTCTTGTATTTTTAATTGATTTTCCAGGACTGAAATTTTTAAAAACTTGTTCTTGTTGAAATGGGATGCAAATTGATTGGAGGGGTTCCTGACAAGCCCCTTCAGTGAATCCCATGATATATGGGGGATCCTTAACTGAGCCCTTATTGAAAGCATAAATTCAAGGAATTACTGTTTGAAATTCAGACAAAAATCTGTATTATACAATAGAGATGTGTTGAAACACCATCTGGGGGCAGGAGATGGAGAATCAGTTAGTATCAATCTGCTGGTTAAACAAGAATAAACTGAAATCATGTTTTGCAGTACTTCACAGCATAAGAGAACCCGTTGAATTGGATACAAAAATATAGTCTATTCAAGGTGTAGGACTGAATACCTGAAATAGGTTAACTAAATCTAAATCCGATATGCAGTGTTTTAAGTCTGCAGTTGCATGTTGCATGTGACTAGGCACCGGTATTTGAGGAGCTGGAATGATCCAAAGAGGGGTTCATAACTGTGTTGCAATCAGTACTGAGCACTATCTTGAAATTGGACATGTGTAGTAGTAAAATACACATTGAACTGAAAAAGCAGGGTCATACACTACAGGAGAGTAAACAGATGCAAGTACATGTTTCTGACATTTTTCTTATGAGATGGGTTCAAACGGGCCTCCTCTCATTTGTAACTGTTCATATGTTCTTAAGTCCATCTCAACAAAATGTTTTTTTAACAGCAGTAGTATATACAGTTTTTTTCTAAATTCCCTTAAAACTTGATGCATTGAAAATAACTTGAAAGCTTGCAGCTCTGTAGCATCGATCATCACTTGTCTGATGTGTTTGAGAGCACAGTACACAATTGCAAACAATAAGGCTTCATCCACAGTTAAGAAGTAAGTTTTGTTGACATTTATTCACAGTCATAATCATAATTCACAATATTGTGGCATAAAGGAATTGTTACTGCAAATGACATAATTAAGACAGAAATAGCTTCTATTTTTTTCATGTGCAGCTAGTGTAAGAACTTTGCCTGAATTGTTTTGCTGATGTTTTTGAAACTTTGACAACAGATGCCCTTCAGACTTTTTTATATTGACACAATATTAAATCAGAATCGACAAATAGATATGAAAACATGCACATTCCCTCTTCTTTTTTGTGTACACTATTTGCACAAGTATGTTGCTTAATTTGCTTTTCAAGTGTAATGGGAGCCAGTCCAGGCTCCTCTGAAGCGTAGGACCCTATGCAGACGGTATAATCCGGAAGTAACTGGAGAAGGACAACAAGGAAAACACGATGTGGATCAGGATGGGATGACAGCCAGGGGGGCGTGACGATGGTGATCTGGTGCTCAGGGGGCATGTCGCAGGCAAACAAGTCCAAAGAGTCCAAGTGGGAAATCCGGGGTGCAGTCCAGGGTTCAGGTACCGGGAGACAAATCCAAGACAGACAAGGTTAAAATCCGGAATGGGATCCAGAACAGGAACAGGGAGTTAAAAACAGGATAACAAGGCCAGGCGCTCCGAGCCCCAGACTCAAATGTTCAGGATGCTGTGTTAAAGCCTATGCCCATCTGGACTCGCTGGTAGGTGGGCTTCCGGGCGTCCATCTTCCAATGCTGAGCTAGGAATAGCGGGAGAGGCAGGCTGAAATAATAACAAGCAAAACAGGGGGCAGGTGCACGTAATCAACTAAAATACGAAAGGGTAAGAGCCCCCTTAAGTGGAGGGATGACGATCATGACACAAAGTAGTGTCTTTGCAGTATGTTGTGAACATGTTGAAGGGGAATCTGTGAAAGTTGTTGTAATTGCTAACTACTTCATTATTTTCTTTAAAAGTCTTTCACTGTCATTTTTGGACAGTCAGAATTTTGTCAAACAAGCACAGCTTAAGCATAATTTTGCAAAATACAAAAATCTTTAAGTTGGACCTTAATCAAGATCAGAGCTCTTACAAAGTATTTACCACATGTGACATCTACAGTTTTGAGTCCTTTTAAAATATGGTTTACATTCTCTCATTTAAAGGGCTTGAAGCCTGCACAAAATACAGTCTTTTTCAACATACTCAGGAAAGATCTCATGCAAAACAGATATAAATCAGTACCTCATTTACATTGCTAATGTACAACACATTTAAAAGCAGGCAGGTTTTGGAATAAACTGAAAGGGAGTTTTGCCACAGAATTTGATTCTTGCATCAACAAACCACATCATTGCTTCACATTGCGAGGTATAAAACAACTTCAGTGATTGGAAATCCTCAACCTTTTATCGCAGATGTCAACAATTAAAGAATGTGCCTTAACATTGGTAATGATGCTTTCCAGTTAATTGCAGCGCAAAAGAGGTGCCTTCGCAGCCAGTGACTGACATACTGTAGCATGACAAATTGTGAAAACAACATGGTTTATGTTTCCTTCTGCCTGTTGGCGGCAACCAGGACTGTCAAGGAATGGAAAGGTAAAATGAACTCAAAATATACACATGCTGTCCTCAGCAGAATGCTTCAGAGCACCTACTCTAACCAGTCTGGATTTCCCACAACACTCCTGTCCCTTACGTATTAGTCTTTTACAAGAGTATATCAGATCATGCACAGTGCAGAAGTCAAATTAACTAGACACAGGCTGTTTTTCAATCAAACTACTGTACCTAAACCAGTTTGAAAATGGCAGGATTTTGTACTTTAAAGCTGATATATCAGGAAAGCGCAGAAGGAAGTTGCTGGCCCATTCAAACCAATCCTGCCAGAAACACGCAGAAAAACCCTACTGAACTCACAGGTACTCACAGATTCCTACAAGTATGTGACAGGACTGCCTTATTAATCTCAATATCCTTTAAGAAGGATTTGTTTGTACTCACGCAACCTACAGTATGCATCTGAATCACCTTAGGGGCTTTCTAATCCTGTTTAGTGCCCATATGACCAGTCTGATGATCTCAATGCAGCTCTCTGTGAGCAACGACAACTCCCCCCAAAAAAAATCAGAACAAAATAGCATAATCAAGATTATTTGGAGCAAATTTCAATACAACAAGAACTTAAAAGAATGTTTTTCTTCATATGGAAAACAAGAAAACAAAAAATCCTGGAAGTATGACTTTGAGGCATAAGGGTTCACATGTTCCTATCGTGATATCATAACAGAGTTTCGCAAGTGTTATTGTAATTCCAGGAATAAAGACTGCAAGAAACAAAAAATATTGCTATGTTAAGATGCCATAGAAACCTTACCCCTTCTCTTGTCCATAATAATGACCTCCCTGGATGGGAGACAAGACATTTGAAGGGAGAAATCCAGGAAACTGAGGGGAGGGTGCTTAACTCTCAGGCATACAAGGTTCACAATTTTACTATATACTGTATACACCTTTTTCTACAGTGTAGTTACAATACGAGAGCTTCATTAAGTACCATGTGGACTGGACTGAAATATGTTTGTTCAATCATCAAGGAGAGTTTCTTTAATATTGCTCATTTTGTCCAATTGGTTTTAGCTCAAAGAAGCTGAGCAACAACTTTGAAATGTAAATGTAACTTTAATAATAAAGACAGCGATAAACTCAGCCCCAGTCTGTTAATCCCAGTCGTGATCTCAGTGATAAGGTCATGCGGAGGGTTAGGCCCATCTTTCATGAATTAGGGACATAAGAGACATAACTCATACTCCCTAAGCCTATCATCTTGCTTACATTTCGTCTTGGTATTTCCAGACCTTCTGGGAACAGAACACTATTCTCCACCTTGTAATAATGCAAAATAAATCAATGTTTTATAGCCATCAATTAATTTATGAGCCTTGAGAGTTTTGCGAGTCCTTTGATGGAGACAGTAAGTAGGTATTTTAGAAGTTTAAAGGCTTGACCTGAGCCAAGCACCAACAGATGTCATTATTTAGAAGCTGCAGGGGAAAGTGTTTGATAATCTATTTTCAGGATGTCAGAATCCATTTGTAGTCTATTAAAATAGTAGAAATAACAGTGGATTAAATATCACCATCTTCACAAAGCAGGCAAATTGGAACAGCTGGGATGAATTTGAAGGTGAAATTGTAGCTCTGTTTGTTGTTTTTCCTTGTGTGCAAACGTTGGTTGTCTCAAACAAGGGTGAGTTATTTTGCTATAGTTCAGCTACGCTATCCTGTGTGCACCAGGAGGAGGTGAAACATACTTGTATTCTGCTGCATACAATTTTTTGTTAATTAAAATGTTTTTTTTATTAGTTCAGAGTTTTAAGATTGTCATTTGCACACAGAGCTTTAAAGGAGGAAATATCTTGATTTGTAAAAGAGATCTGATCTACACTGAAGGAAAACCTAAATCAGGATTAGCAACTGCCAGTGAAAACTGCAAGACACAGGACCTGAGGACACAGATGGAAATTGAGAGGATGTGCATTCAGAGCTGAAAACAGGACAATTACTTACAGAAAGGTTGACAGTGTCTGGAACAAACTGCCTGATCACATTGTTGGAGTGTATTCCCTGGGATTTGTCAAAGCGACCAGTGGGAATAGACCCACAGATTAGTGAGCAACTATCAACCAAATGCGTCACCAGGTCTTTTGTCCTTATTATATATAAGAACCTAAGAAATGTTACTAATGAGGAGGGGATATTTGGATCATCTACTGTAGCTCCCTAGGTTTGTAATTAATCAGAGGGTCTGCACTTCCTGTAGGTTTCAACGTGTCTCCTGGGTTGTGTTTCACTGTTGATATGGAAGAAATCCATTGGGCTGACCCTGTCTTCAGAGATGACACTTCAGTCTACTTCAGTCACGTCAGCTCATAGTCACCTTTGTTGAGGACTAAAGAGACTCAACTCTACATCTGTATTCAGTGCTTCAGTCCGTGTAAGACAGTCATTCCTTCTAACTCAACACTCTTTTGGGGACTGATGCTATAGAAAAAAATGACAAAAGTCTGTTATAATTGTTATAAATTGCTTATGCACAATATTCCAAGGTATAAACACATAACACATTGTACAATTTTAACATAACATCACTATACATTTTTACTACTATATGTATACAGTATAACCGCATTGCTTCCCTGCATGGTAAGGAAGATAATTCAACCTTAATTGTTTTTTCATCCTGGGCCTGGGGACTTAAAGAAATAACTTAGATCTTTCTAATTGTTTGATGTGAGTTTAATTGAATACTATGTTGGTCTAGCACTTACATCTGTTACAAAAATGAATTCTTTTGAAATGGTCTAATTAGATAGAAGCTGACAGCTCTTATTCCTTTGTTGACATGCAGCTAACAGTCCATGACAGGGTCAAAATCCAAAATGCATCTGCTCAATTAATTTGAGCTCCCAGTCACTTCATCTGCCATTTGTAATCATTTTCAGATACTAAAAGTTCTATTTTTTAAGTTTCTAACAGTTGATGAACTAAAAACAAACTTAGTTAAGTTTAGTGAAATTATCATCCAATGAAGGGCACAGTGATCATTACTGGTTACTTTTGGGAGTAGTTGTGGCTGACCAGTAAGTGAATATTACAATCCAGAAGTCCAGTAAGCCAAGAGGTGTCACTTTGCTGTACAAGGGACTGTCCTTTGGATGAGACATTGAACCACGTCCTGGTTACTTGGTCATTTAAAGAATCCATGGCACATTTCATTAGAGTAGAAGTGTTAATCCTTGTGTCATGGCTAAATTCCACTCCAGTCATGTTTAGACTTGACTTTCGAAATCTCTTAATTTCTCACTTCTCTACCTGATCTGCTGTGTAGAGGGGCTATTGGTCAAGAATGGCTGCCAGGTGTCACCAAAGTGGTGGGTTATTCAGTACTTCAGTGAGTGATGATGCGAAACCCCTCCTTTGGGGTCTTTTGAGCTGAAAAGTGCTAAAGTACAAATGAAAGGAGTCTTTTCCTTGAGATTTGCATATCTCAACAGGCCCGAATAGAGGCTGCACCCTGTGATTGACATAAAGATTTATTTTAACACACCACGATTGGTTCTCTTTCCCAAAGGATGTGTTACAGTGTGCACATGTGAAATCTGATGCAGAGAGATCCAAGGCTATTAGCTGTTTAGTGAATTAGGCAGAGTACTGTCCTGTGCAGATTTTATGGGCCCCATTTAAAATAAACGTATTTAAAGCACACAAAAACCACAAAAGCAGCACAATCATCATAAGTGAAATGCCTGTCATGGAAATATAACTATCAAGGAAGCCACAAGAGAGAGTTCTCACCTGAGTAAGGTCTTTATTTCAATATTGCAATATTGGGAGCCCTGCTGCCACTTTGCAAAGTGCAACCAGAGACTCAATTTGTTACAAGCAGTACAGGGTTTTTATAAGATGTTGTGCTGTAAGAGAAAGCTCAGCACTTTGTCCCTTCTAACACTTCCCCTTTCCCTAAGACAAAACAGACTACATCATAAAACGAAAGAAGAAGCACCACTAGATTTGTTTTTCAAAGCTTATCAGTTACTTTCGGCTAATTTAATGACCCAGACAGCATATATTGTTTTGGTACATCGTCTCCTAAAGTAACCTAAACAGTGTACTTTGTTGATGCACTTTTCTAAAATTCTGCCTGTAGCACATCAGTTACATCCTTGAAATCTATTTTCTAAAAGCACCAATATATTTTTTGCAAAGCTCTCTACATTTTAAGAATCAATTTACTTATTAGATTTCCATTTCATGCCCAAAAGTAGGTGCCATATTACATCCGATAATGAGAGGAAGTGATCTCCATTGCACAACTGTATGTATACTTGAAAATGTATTCTTTATGTGAAGATAATGGGCATCTCAGCGTATTAACTCTGTAAATGGGTACCACTGACGAAAACATGGAGTATGTGAGGTCAAGCCAAAAAAGCAACTGATTGGAGAATATACTGCCTCCTTGCTTTGATTACAGCACTGCCATGAAGAGTTGGAACACTCCTGCTGCATGGTAACATTTTGAAGAAGGATATCAGCTCATTCCACCTGCTTTGCATCAGTGCATTGTGCACGCAAGTTTGGCATGTCATAGAATTAAAAGGATTTGGTGAACTCCATGTGCATTTTATTACCCTTATTACTTCTACATTTAACATTTGCATACATTAGCATATTCCACACAGATTTATACGTCTTTGCATGTAAACATATTTTTGTGAATACAGGGTTTGCGGCTATGTCCCTTGCCTTTAGCTTATACATTTCTAACCAAATCAACCAAATGGTACAGCAAAACTTTTAGGGTAAAATTATGTCATGTAACGCTGAAGAAACATTTGCACATAAAGGTCTAGATGAGCCTAATGGCTTCCTCTTGTTTGTAACTGTTCTCGTATATTCTTACATCCCCCACTGGTACTACAATTGTATGTTTACATTATGAATCAAAACTTTTACATTCTTCTCAGGTTTATTCTACTATTTAGTGTCATCAAGTTTAGCTTGTTTCTACTGCACAGCGGCTTTGACTGAATTAAGGAATACACTCTATAGAAATTAAACAAGAGATTTCAAAGAAGGGTTGAATATTAAAACTAAATGCTCAACAAAACAAGAGACAGGCCATCCCCAGGGCCAGTCAGTGCCTCAGAAGAGTTAAAAAAAACATTTCAGAACATCTCATTTGTAGACAAATGAACCTCACCACCACCATTCTAAGAACACTTTACACTTACAGACAGATCTCTGCCTACAGGCTTATTCATACGCAAATCAATACAGATTTAAATGGAGAAATGGTAAATATAGAAAAAAGTACCAAGTACCAAGTTTTTCGGGTGCATGAGAAAGTATATATTGTGATAAATGCACCCGCAAGTAAAAAAAAAACTAGTGATATTTTAAATGCAAGAAATAAAACTAAGCTCCTCATTCTTAACTTTATTTAGTGTAACCCCTGTACACTCTGGCTGTACAGATTCTTGTTGCCTATGGCTTCTGTTCCCTTTCTAGACAACTGGGCAGCCAAGTTGCTTACCAGCAAAGTCCAAAGTTAAAAAAAAAAGTTTTTCTGTGAGACCCAAAACTACTTCTGAAAGTCCCACATTCCCATAGACAGTCACTCTCAAGTGAAATCACACAGCACAGGACAAACCCCCTGTCCTGATGGCAGATGACATACAAAAAGCTAGAGGCCACCATTACCTGGTTTTTAAATCATCATCTGACCAATTGTCTTCCCCCAACTGGTCAGTTGATAGTGGCAGTTCATTCCCCACGGCTTTCTGGGGAATGTGGTTCAGATAAGGATTTTCTTCTTGTCTGAAGCTACTGTGCCCTTACAGTATTCTAACAAAGGAAAAAATAACTTAAATCAAAAAACAGGGTAGTATGTTGAGCTAAAAGTTATACATGTGTGTATTTCACATCAGATTACTTGTTAATACACAGGATGTCCACTTTTTCAGTTTCCTTGAAATTATTTTTTTTCCAAAGTGTTCACATATTTAAATTATAAAATTTGGGTTATACATGCATAAGAGGTATAGTCAATACTTTTAATCTGAATCCCCAATTTGTCTTTCATTTCTTTACATCTATAATGACAGGTGATTTAACTGTTAATTGCTCCCTAACTGTCAGGAAAAGAACTTACAAAAACAGAACTCTGTTTTTTTTCTCTTTGCTTCACTGTAAAACGAGTCTGGGTCTTATGACTAAAATCCAGTGGAATGGGTCCTGGATAGGCAGGGTCACTTTTCTGAAGTGTTCAGAAAAAGGAACGCATTTTGTACTAGAGTGAAAAGATGTGAAGGCATTAACCTAGTGAACAAATAGGAGTTTAAAAAGTTAATTTAAAAAAGTAGAGAAAATGAAAAAAATAAACATCACAACTCACTTTAAGCTTACCCTCAGTCTTATAACTCACCTAGTTCAAATCCAGAATTTCAAGATGTGTAGAAAATATTTAAATATTTAGCATGCTCTCCAATGGTTTAGTCTGTAAGCTATACTAACTATTTGGTCTGTCAGCTTCTCTCAATCTTGACAAGTACACACAATAACTAACGCTCCCAGTGGAAACGGAGTGGTTTTTGCATTGAAACGATACACTGATTCAATTTTTTTATGAAGCCACAGTGTTTGAGACTAGAAGGTAGATGCATGGTCTCATAGCTCTCCTTCTTATTTCCCTTCATGACACAGAATCAGAGGAGAAAAGTTGGTTTTGAACCACACTTTGGACAATTCTTCAAGGTATTATGTGAAGAACCAATCAATTCAATGTCAGTATTGGGCAGTTTGACTGACAGAAGTGACCACCTAAAGCTGTTCGGTATAACAGATAGAAAACAAAAAGATTCAAAGATATAAAAGTTTATAAATGTTTACATGGCAATTAATGGTGGTTACTACACATGATGCTTTGAGGGTTTCTAAAAGGCCATCATTTTTCTCTCTTTTGAGGAGATGATTATTAATGGTCAAAAGAGTTTTGAATCATGGTGTTTATAATATGCTGACAGATTAATTACAAGCACATTAAAACTTCCCAGATGTCTCCTGCTTTTAATTATTGCAAATGTGATACTGTACTTTCAAAGGAACATTTTGACTTTAAATATATATATTTTAAAAGGAATGTACCATAGAAGAAAACAAAAATTGTTGACTGAAGGGAATATCATTAAGGAGGGAAATTTGGTAATCTCAGATGTACTCCTAACCTTAAATTACACTCAAAAGGGAGAACTACGTAAAGATGCTTTAGGTATTTCAAGAGATCTTCTGTTATGTCTTTGATCATTGATGAGAAAATAAACCATCTTCAGACATGTTTATTGATACATGACTTAGCATGTGTTGTGTGAACAAGTGCCTTTACATTTATTTTATTTTTTACCAAAGAAATTGTGAAGCTTGTTGTATACTAAGCTAATGAGACAATTAATCATACTGCTTTATACAGTATGTGCACAAAGCACATGTGCCTTGTGTACTGGCAGAAAAGGACAAGCCTCAGAGCTAGAGGGGTACATCTGACTTAGTGTTGCATTCCTCACTCTTTCACTATGGCAAGCCAGTTAGAGACACTTGAGTGATTTAGGAAATCGCTCTCAAAACTAGTTCAATTATAGCAGCTATCTATCATCAAATATTAGCGTGTCTATAACCAATAGAAGTAAATACTGATTTTGGCATCACACAGTCATCTATGACAGTATACACATAAACTGACATCTATAAGCAGCTAAACACAGAGGCAAAACTATCTAATAAAGGCAGTTCTATGCTGTTAATATTAGTTTTGGTATTCTGAGTTCACAGTAATTTGGTAGCTAAGGGGCACTAAGATACTGTTTTTACTGTTTTGGCTTTGCACTTTAGATTGCCACCACAACCTATGCGTGCTTGCAACACACATAGCCAATTGCATGTCCATATGGGTCTTACTTGGACAATTATTTGTTTGTGGAATAAAATGTATGCCCCATTTCCTAGTGTTTTATTGCATAGATATCTTTGAAATGCCAGCATAAGTGAAAAATGCTGCCCCAGAATAAGCTAAAAATCCCTGGTAAAAGACAGGACTAGGCTGTGGATTTGCTTGGAAAGGGCCTTGCGTCTTTTTTTAGACAGTCAAACATCTAGCTTTTTCAACTGTGAAAGGTCAGAACAAGTATATTAAAACGAAGTGCCTTTGGTATATTGTCATTAGTTTACCTACTGTAATCCCTTCCATTTTATACTTAGTGATTTTTTCTCTGAATCAGTTTCACAAAAGGATGAAAAGAAATAATCAAACAAACATTTAAGCAATTAAATGTTTTGTAATCAAAATAATTTCTGTTTTCACTTTGCCATTCTGCCAAAGGTCTGCTTTGATGTGTGTGCCTTTGCCAAAGGTAATTCATTTTTCATCGATGATGAGCAAAAATGCTTAAAAGCAAACATACAGTATGCTCCTTTTTTTTCTTCAGATTCCCATATTTAGTCCAGGAAAAATATTTTAAGAGTTAAAAATTCCTTCAAAAATTAAAAAATTCCAAAATTGACTTATTTGTTCAATATGGTGTGTTTCACATTTCTTTTTACAATATAGTATCATTTTCTTTGGAAGTTCATTATTGGCTACTGCAAATGGAAAAGCTTTCTTTGTCTTAGAGAGAATGTGGCATTCAAAAGTTAAACAAAACTAACGAAAAGGCATCTGAATTATATATAAACTTGAAGACATGGTAAATTCCTTCATAAATTCTGGTGAGCAACTACATATTGTTTTTCCTACTGATTGACCACAAAAATCATTTTTTTTATTTTCTTTTCTTAACAAGCTAGTCTCTTTCGGGAGAATTCCACAAAAAAAGTGGCAAATAGCTTCTGGGAGATTAATTGATTTTAACAGTTTAATGTTTGCCAGAATGAATGAACTAATGAATGAGTGAATAGATAAACAAACTCAGTTCTAAATAAGTCAATTCAAATTGATATAGCTTGCTTTAATATGATGCAGTTGACCAGAAATAAGCATGACAAAACACAACAATAACATACCAGTCATTCTCAGGATCATCAGCTTACATATCACCTTTCTCCATAAACAAGAATCACAGAGAACTTCACAATAAGGATCCAGCTGAACCAACAGACATACACTTGGGCATCAGCTACAGGAAAATAAAAATAAAAGATCTTTCTCAATTATAATCCTCGAGTTTCTGACTGAGGAACATTTGCTCTTGAAATCATCCAGAATCAACAGGCCATTGCTACAAAATGAAAATGACAAGAAATCTTGGATTTTATCCTTTTTTTAAGAACTTTTCAGAACGATTTATAGTTAAACATAGAAACTTAACATGACAAAGTATACTTCTATCAGAGCAGTATACCAGTTACAAAAGCAGATAGAGTATTACACTACATGTTTCAAAGAAAAGTGATTCTAGGCTAACTTCAGGTTGTCAGGACATGAGGCCTGGATTCATTTGTTTGACATTTCTGGTGGACACTCATATGACACGTCTAATGAGATTGGAAGTGAACTACTCTGAAAACAATCATTTAGCAACAGACTATCCAGACAAAGTGTAGGTCATTTACTCTTAAAAAAACATTTTCGTTACGGTTCTGAAAATTATTATTTCAATGACAAAATCTCGCACTTCCTCTGCATTAATATATTTAGACCATATTTATGTCATTCTTCACCAAATAAATACAGTCATTCTGTACTGTTTATGTCTACTGGAATATTTAATGTAAAACTGTATTAAAAAATATTTTTTCATGGATATTAGTTTTTTTGCAGCCAAAAATATAGAAATTAGTTCAAAAACAACAAAAAAAGGAAAATAATGTCGCAATGAAAATAAAGTGGCATAGTAGTAAAACATGTTGGCTTTGGCATCCTCCATGTGCTCTGTTTTTCTCCTACAGTCCAAAAACCTGCTGGTAGGTAAATTGGTTTCTGGGCAAATTGGCCCTGGTATGAGTATGTGTGTTTGAATCTGTGTATAGATAGATAATAATACTTTATTAATCCCGTAGGGAAATTGATTAAATTTCCCTATGGGTTTATGACCTGTGATGTACTGGTGTCCCATCCATGGTGTATCCTGCCATGAGCTCATTGTTTGCCGGGATAGACTCGGGCTCCCCCATGACCCTCAACTAGATGTATGTTGAACAACAGGGAGACAATGTGTTAGAATGCTCCAGATAGTGCCAGCACAATACTTCAGGTGCAAACATCCCTTCATGGCAGTGGCTAGGCTTTCTTTTAATCTGATGACTGACAAAACAGGAATGATAATTACTGTACCGTGAACAGCAGTGTGAAGCAGCAGTCAGGATTTCTTTCTGGTTCTGGTTGAGGGGAACACAAGCACATTTATATGCCACACCTCTCGCCCATCACCAATTTCAATTTTCTTGTCTTACTTACCTGTACTGTATATGTTTACATTTCTTCTTCTTTTGCCCAATGTTGTTATGTCCATTCTTGTAAAGCTTGATGAAAAACTAAAAGATTAAATTAAAATTGAAAATAAACTAAGACAGATTATTATTATTATTATTATTATTATTATTATTATTATTATTCAAATTATTATTATTATTTTTAATGACCTTGTGGAACAATTTCCAAGTGAGACACTGCTGTTGCATGCTCGGGCAAAACACCTTGCTATATAAAAGGGTGCAAATACAAGTTGGTTTGGATAAAACCCTCTAACAGCTGCTACCCATCTCCATTATGTCTCAATATGGCATGTATGTCGTCTAGTATGGATGGTGAACCAGTTCTGGGTGATTTGACTACTATACACACAGCTGAGATATTCATGGAACTGTGAATGTGGGGAAAAATAATCTTCTGACAATCTGGTGGAGGAAAGCCCCATTCAGCACCTAGAAAGCGGAAGAACTTCACTCAACCAGCTCATAATTATCACACTGGGTTGGTGGAGTTCTGCCAGCTTCTACAGCTGACTGTTCAAGTAAAACCTCCAACCACACACAAGAAGAAAGGACAATGTATCCTCTTGAACTTGTCCTTAAATTAAATTTAAATTCAATCTGAAAGAGAAAAGGCAAGAGCCTGCCTTCATTAGTAATGAACATCTGCACGGATTGTGCAATGCTGTTCCTTAGTTTGGCACTAGATTGCTAAAGAACATTTTGTCTCGTTTATTGCATTTTGCGCCAAGGCACAAAAATTATACAGAACCTGGGTAATAAAAAACAAACTGAATGCTAAAAAGCTTTTTTGTGTATTCAGTTTTACAACTCAAATTTTAGAACATAGATACAATACTTCTAAATTTGGTTATCTTTCTTACTTGAGGATGGTGTTTCATCATCGATGAATTTCTTTGACCCCTAATTACTTTTCTTCTTTATTCTGTTTTATTTGTTATCTACATGAAGCAGTGAGTTATGCGCTAAAACAGGTTACATCAAAAGGGCCATTTCTTTCTTTTTTGTTCAACAAACACTTTGAGGGAATGTGATGAAAGGTGTATTTATTAGAGTTCAGCTCCAAAAGTTGTTTCATATGGTTTCAATTCATCAGGCAGCATGGACATCTGTTCCTGGTTGAGACAGAGGAAAAAAGCTTAACTTGCAAAAAATATGTTTATTTTGGATTATTTTTTCAGCAGCCCTCTCCAATCCTAACAAGTTGTTAAGTATGTCCAATAGCCAGGTACGTTAGATACCGCTGGTCGTGATCCTTATATAAGTGATAACTTGTGCTCATAGTGTTCATATTTCCATTTGAAACAACAAAGTGTGACATGGATTAATCTGTTATGTCATGTTTATGATGTGCAAAAGAAAAAGAAATCCTCTTCACTCCATTCATTCTAATCTAATAATTTCGTTGACAAACCATGCTTATCAGTTGGCTATGTTGCTCTCCAAACTTACATTACTTATTCTGTGTGAATAAATTGAGATATTTAACCTTTTGAAATTTAGTGGCACAAAAATGTTTTTCAAAACTAACATCTAATTAGACACTAAACATACATGTCACAGGCACTCTGCTTTAATGTAAATTGGACATTGCATTTGAAAAATATGAACTTGTCAGCCAGAAGTTGAAACAAGAACAACCTTTCTCATTAATCTAAGGTTGCTGCTTTGTACTGGTTTTGAAAATCTCACCAGTATTAATTTGTTTTTTCCCCACGTTTTAGGGATAGTAAGTGGGTACTTACTGACTGATTAAGATTATTTTTCGAATGAGAAAAAACAGAATAGCGTTTCATGTCCAAAACGTATCCTATTTTCAGTCTGGGTTATAAAAGTCTGGATTAAAACAAATCCAAAAGTGAATGGACTCAAAGCATGAAAATTACATTATACTAATATAGTGTAGGGGCTGTTGTAATCCCCTCCCCCTCATTTTCACTACGGAAAAACCAGGGAGCTGCTGCAAGGCTGATGATGGGCTGGAGGGAGGGATATGAAGTGATGCTGTTCTACAATCATGATACTTACCCTTGGGTGACAGGACAAAATAATCAATTATTTATCATTATTTAAAAATATAATAAGTGTAAAAATAATTGGCAGGCAGGCTGTATATATGTGTGTGTGTGGATATAGACGGTGCTATATATCAAAGATGACTGCAACAGCTCTAAAATTCAGAGGAGGACCGGCAAGAGCCAAACACGAGCCAATTAAGGTTTATGGGAAGAGAAACAGTAATGATCCGAGAAACACACAGACGAATGTTTTCTATCACAATTTGATAGGAAAAGCGCGGAACGCAAGTAATGTTGTTTCCAAGTCATTGATGAGGAAAGTCCCGCTGGACTCCAGCCAGGCCTCTAACTATCTTAAATTGTTGGAGAAGGTTGCTGGAGAACTTTGCACATTCTCCGATTCCTTTCAAGCGGTTTCTTTGTGAGCAAAGCAGGATATGGAAAGTCGGAAGAGGGAGTTCTTGCACAGGCTTTTCTCACAGGGGTTGTTTTAGGACACAGTTTGCCATTGCTGTGAGTCACGACTGAGCCAGCAACTTTCATGCTCCCGCTGGTTTGACCACCCCTAGGAATATTCGTCCTAACATTAAGTCAAACATCCATCTTCCTGATCTACAGCTCCCCCATATGTAAAAGCTCCCCCAGCTCTTGGGGGATCCTCTGAACTGTCTTGCCAGCCTCTGAAAACACAAACACCTGCAGCATCTGGCACACATGTCCTCTTAAAGGCTCCTCCACAGTATGTGAGTCCAGAAGCTGAACTGCTTGTAATAAGATCATTGCATCTTTGACAACAAGGTGTAAAGGCCAGGGTCAAAACGTACCGGCACCTGTTAAATTTCCATAGTGGGTTGTTTATCCAGAAATCTTCAAACTGTTTAAATCCTACCACAGGTTGAACCATGTAGTAGGGACATTATGGGCTTCAGTCTGGGGTATGTCATTAGCTAGTGACCTGTACAGTATACTCTGAGCAGTGGCTCACAATCTCAGAAAAAGGGTGACATGCAGCCTGACATGCAGTCGACTTCCTGCAACCTCGTAGTGCCAGTGACTTTGTTGTGTTATCAGCAAGAGCTGCCATATTTGAACAATCAATGCTGAGTCTTCTGTGTGGCTGTACAAGTTCATGTTTCCTACTAAGCTTTTACCAAAACCATTGTTTATCCTGCCAATACCAGCAGTTAGGGCAGGGTTGAACTTAACCTGTACTTACTTCCTCTCAGATTAAAATAACTCAGCTCTCTTACCCACCTTGGTTTCCTTTATTCTTCCTCTTTGCTGGTAAAGAGGAAAATGGATATCCTGGAGCCTGCCCGTGCATCACTGGCAGCTTATTTCATTCTTTGTGATGTAGAGCACTTACTGTAAGTATGCCATATCAAATGTTTTATTGCAATTGTTTGATCAAAGAAACAAGTTAATTAAGCAAGATCTACATTTTCAAAATCATGCTGACTCTCCACTAAAATCCTATTGCCATACAGATGAACCACTAAATTAATCTAAGTTATGTTTTAATTATACTTGCCATCACCTTACAAGTACAGTAGAAACACATATTATAGAACTATAATAACTTGGTTCTGTTTGTTGCCCTTTTAATGGATGAAAGGTGTATTAGCAAATCGATTGGTGCAGTGTGTACTACATAGTCTTGACAGATTGTGGTAAAAGTTCTGCAAATATCGTATGAATAAAATCTGACGTTTTCTTAATTGACAGAATACCATCAACCTCTGGAGATTTGTTTATTTTCAGTGCTTCTAGTACCTTTAAGACTTCTGCCTCTTCTATACTAATACTATTTAATAAATGCCTTTGTGTGGTGTCAGCCTAAGGCATGTTGACTAATCCTTGTTAAAAACACAAGCAAAACAATCATTTTAATATACCAGCCATTTGTATGACTGTGAAACTTGACTTCATGCTACGCTGTTAATTGTCTGTTATAAATCCCTTTTAGACCCTCTTGGGATATGTCTGCTCTGCCTTCCTTCCATCTTCTACTAATTCCATATCTACCCTGTCTCATTCTGTCTCATTCTGTTTCTCTGAAACCCACATTTCTTCACATCAAATACTGTATACAGTAGTCTTGCTTTGCTGAACTTTTACAGCTTTATTTTGGAATTTCTTTTCAGAGTTTCAACATATTCAACAGGGCATACAATATAATAATCACAGTTTCCAAATCATGCTCTCGCTGTCTTCCTCACTCTTGATTGTTTTGAAAACACTTCTCAGTACAGACACCCCTATCTTGTAGGAGCTCTACCAAACTGGTGAGAAACATCTACAGTAGATTTCAGATCCTCATAAAAGATGAAATCCTAAAGAGAAGGCTGTAGGTGTATAATGTAATTCATTATGAATTGAGAATTGGCTAAAGGAAAAAAGTACAGAGAGAGATTGAATGTATACATGTAGATATGGAGCATTTGAGTAGTGCCACAATTCTATTCTTCCAAATTTAGACCAGTCAATGATCTAGATTCTGATACAATCAAGTTTGCAAATAATACCAAAATAGGTGGATTAGCATACTTTATAGTAGCAGCAAGGGAAATTAAATAAATATATATATATGTGTACGTCCTAATTCAAGGATATAAAATTAGATAAAATTCAAGACTGAGCAAACACCTCACTGATGACAGTTATTGTGCAGCAAATTACATGCAGGCATTAAAAATGTAAAGTATAGACACACTTAACTGGAAGAAACTGCTTATGAAAAAAGATTTAAATATTTATGTTGACACATCATTTATATCTTTGACACGAGGTGGGGAAAAAATAAAAAAGGTGAACTGCTAGGATATACAGTTAAAGTTGTAGTATATAAATCATGTGATGTTATTTTAAAATTGTACACTGTACTTGTAAGACCTCATTTAGAATATTGTGTACAATTTTGATCAGCACATTATAAAAGAAAGTTATTGCTGCTCTGGAATAGAGAAGAGTGACCAGATACATTCCCAGACATAATGGAATGTCCCGCACTAACAGGCTTAAGAATTACACTTTTTTAGTTAACTTGAACAAAGAAGACTTGGAGGGGACATGTGAGTATTCATAATATGAGTATTCAAAATCCTCAAACACAGTTGAACAGCATCAACAGTGAAACACACACCAGAGGAAATACCTGGAAACAAAGAAAATATTTGTTTAAAACTCAGAAAGCTGAACTGCTCTGGCACCTAATACAGTGAATAATTAAATTATGTTCAGGAATATTTAATAAACAAGACTAGTCTAAAACTTTTATGTGTTTATATTTACTGTACTTTAACAAAGCACATCTAGTTGTAAGCAGGTTGTAAGTAGATTATTCCTTTTTACCCAGATATCCACTTTTACCTTTTTTATTTTAACTCCACAGATACCCAGTATTATTATGAAAGTTTAGCATGGTGAAGTTGTCTTGGCGTTTGAACATTTTTGGTGAGGTTTCATCTTGTCTTTGCCAAGGTTTGGCTGTGCTTTCACCGTGCTGCCATAGGTAATTCCCTCATATGCCACACTACACGCTTTTTAGGAATTTTTACATTATGATATGCTGTATTCCCATTGTACAGTGTTTACAGAGCAGAACGTTTTATAAAGGTCACAAGACTGGTTGTGATCAGTATCCAAATGGGAGAGCTCTAAGGGGGATCAGGTTTTGGTAAATGTGGAACAGTAGGTGGCGCTTCGCCCTCCAGAAAAGAAAGTCCTTGAAGGCTAATTAAATTCCTTTGCACGGGGTGACATAAGTCAATAGTAAAACAGAGGCTTGAATTCAGAAGCCCCGAGTGACAAGGTTATAGCTTTGATCCCTGACTACCTGTTTGGAAAAGTTTGAACTATGAATCATTGAAATGCATTCCAGCATGTATGTAGCATCAGGCATAATTCAGTAACACGTTAAGAATAGAAATCAAGGCAACTGTACACAAGAACACACACTATTGTGCATTAAAAATTCAAAAGCTTTACTGTTTACAGACAGAGAACCTGAAGTCTTGTTGTTTTCCTCATTGCCAGCCTCTTACTCCAGAAGGGTCCAGAAAAACAGGTTTTGTTTTTCTTTTAGCATTAAAAAGTCTGGACTTACCATTTCCTTGTTTCTAATTAGTGAACATCTGCTGACGTTATGCTACCACTCAAGGAGGAATGCTTCAATATCTGTGTTTGATTTGGTGAAACAATAACTCAAATCACGAACCCTTGGATGAGTATAATCAGAAGAAATAATTCAAATCAGTTGTTAACAAGACTGTAAACTGTTTTTCTTGTACAGGATCTTATATCAGATGCATTTACCCACAGTTTCAAAAACACACGATTAAGAAAAGCTTTGGTGGCAAAACTAATTCTTATCCAGTTGTAACTGCCAGTTCAGAAAATAGACCTGGAACGCCAACCTGGTAGAATTCAATGAAAAGAGCAGCTACTAATATAAATAGCACTGCAGAATATGAAAGAATCTAAAGATATTTCTGGATTAATTTGGATACATTTTGACCATTTTTTAGGTTTTTACTTTATACTTACCATTAATCTATGACAGATACTTCTTATTTATTTTTTTCATAATTTGTTATTTTCTATCTGTGCGAGTCAATGTGGACTGCTGTCTCACACAATGTGAAGACATTGACATTAATATTTCTTATTTTGTCTTTTGGACACGTTGAAAACATGGACAGAGAGCTATTCGTTGAGTACAACCACTGTGACTAAATTAAAACTTTCTATAGGAAATGTAGAGTTAGGTCTATGATAAGCTCTTCAAAGAAAATCTTTACTCCCTGTAAAAACACCTGTATAGGCATCACTCATCAGAATCAGGCAATTTCATGTGACATTTTAATAGCTAACATTCATGCATATTTAATCTGTGTTGGATGTTTTTTATATCTTTATACAAAATAATTGCTCTAAACTGCTCACTATACATGAAACAAGCACAATGTCATTCTTTAAAGTTGTCACAGATATTTTGGGTCAATTTATATTCACGAATGTGAACTTTATATATAGAAAATGTAACAGATTTGACTATTTTTAATTCTAAAATCGCTTACTACAAAGACTAAACTGCAGTACATGCATTCTTATTCAAATTTTAAAAAATCACTCTTTATCACAATCTTAATAAGAAGCTATTTTTATTTTTCCATCAACATGTTTTTTTCATTCTTTATTTTAACCCGATAAAAATAGCAATTACAAATAAATATTTGATAGGAATCAGGAAAAATTATGGCTCTGGCTTCTTGTATTTGTTTTCCATTCTGTCAGCTGGATAACTGGTAGCCAATCAATTTAGCTGAATTACAAATTTGTCTTTTAGGGATGAGCTCATAGCTTAGTACGTCTAACTAAAGCAGACGTTTCACCACACTATAAAAGTTCTTCTATCCTTTTGTGACAGAACACCTACTTACAGAGGGCCGTGTTAGGGCAAACTGTCATCATGTGATGTCAGCTTTGTCTTGCTCATTGTTTCCAAAAACCGTTAAAAAATATGCTGCCAGTTGAGACTGATATTGAGCCACATTATAAATCAATGGATTTGGTTAGATCACCTTTCAAAATGGTCAGAATTCTCCTTTCTTCAAAAGAAGTCCATAAAAAACATGGCCCATTTAATCATTTGATCAGAGAGGGGATAAATCTCCGAATTCCCAGCCCTCATTCGAGCACAATCTTTCTTATTCCACGGTTGTCCTAATCATTAAAGCTGTGCCTGCTGGTTGCTATTCAAATTCATTGCAACTTGTTGTTTTCATTATTAAAAGTACTGCAAGGCAGAAATGTGCTCTTAAATTTATTGACATGAAGGCAGCTTAAAAACAATTTAATATCAGGGTACTTTTTATGATTACTTGGTTCCAATCTGTTGCATCATACTACACTCTTTGCAGTTAACAGGTCTCCTTTGCTCACACCTTTCTCCTTTGAGATCCTTTGAGAAGTTGGATTTGTTTTTGCATGGTAACATCCATTATTGCTGCTCACCATTCTTCAGTTCAGTAATGGACAGATCACAAAACCAAGCCGAACTCAATGGGATAGAACTGCATGTTTTAGCAATTATGTGTGGACCTTATACAAAAGAAGAAGAAACCATGTTGTTGTTTTTGTTTGTAGCATTTTGATTATTATTACCATAATACAAAATGCAAATGACATTGATTGTTCACGGTTATTGCTGGCACCACTGTTGTAGTGTTCAGCTCCAGTGATATTCACCAGAATGATTTTTAAAACGATGTATTGCTTTTGTTGCAGATTTTTCCGGGTCTTTAGCACCTTTCTTTTTACCCTGGCCCTCTCACCCTCTTACATGTATACTGAAAATGTATTCTGAGTTGTATTCTGAGTGTACTAATAATACCCCAAACTGCAATAACACACCAGGTTATTATTTCCTTCCAAAATAATAAGGTAACAAGTTCCAGCATCCTAAGGCTTGTTTACAGTGACTGTCTTGATTAGCATTAGAAATCTACTGTACATTTACAGTATTATAGAGTACATAGGTTTAATCCCAGGAGGTACTGTGCCTACAGTAATGCCTCCTATTCTATAAATAGGGTTGAGGAAAGAATATCCAGGGGCATTGCTGGAGTACATTCAGAATGTTATCAGACATTGGCATGGATGTTTTAATGTTGTTTTTAACTGCCTCTTAAATGTGCTCAGGTTTGTAAATTGCTGTTGAGACTGCCAGATTCCCAGGCTGAAGTAAGGCACTAAAGTGAACAATTTATCACCCTTTTGCAGTTTCTTTGCAACATCTGAGACTGATTCTTTCTTGTTAGGATAATTGCAATAGATGGAGGAAATTCAGGATTTTCCCCCCTTTTTTGCAAACATTGATAGTACCTGCCAATGTTCTGGTTAAAAACAATCCAGTGTCTTACATTCTTTCTTTACTCTATCTACAGAAAATAAACAATTCTTCAGGAATCTGTGCCATTTCAGGCCGACTTCTGGAGAGGCTCAAGAAGGGAAAAGCTCGGAGGAGGATTGATCCACGCTTAACCATTGCCAAGGCAGCTGAAAGCACATTGGGTCAATTGCTTCAGAAATTCCCTACTTGCCTTGCACGATATGTTATGTCCAATACGTTATGTCCAAACCTGAAGAAGGCTCCACAACCAAAACATTGTGTCTCTTTTCTTTTCAGCAGGGAAAAAACCTTCAGTTGTTCCATTGCTGCTTATGCATGCTGACGCAGCTACCGACTTGAGCTTTAATATTAATAGTATGTACAACATGTCTGTGTACCTATACATGTTGTTGTCCAAGGAACTTTCATTAAATTGTAATGTTTTGTCCTGACGTACTTTGGCCTACAAAATTCTAAACACACACAACAGCCACCGTGTCCCATTTTAAATTTTAAGGGTGCAAAAATGCAAACTCAGTTGAAAGCAGATTGAGAAAAAAAAAACTACAATCATAAATGCAACTAAACACCAAATCAATAGTGAAACAACAGGCCAAATGCTAAGCTGTGCTTGAATTAGGTGAGTTTAACTGCATTAGCTGACATTACAGAATGAGGTGAGCAGAGACCCACAGAAAAGCATTCTTTCTGAGGAGTGCGGTTTACTGCATGATTACACGGCCTGTTTCACCTGCAGCTTGCACTCAAATACTTTTATACAACCTGTGTAGGACACATCCGTGTGCCACGCTGTTTGAAATACACTTGCTTATTACACATTTGAATTGCATTACTATGCTTAAATTGCCCCCCTGGGGATGAATACTTTAGATTGCATTATTCCAGAGAAATCATATTCTCTGTAGTATAACCACCACGTTGTTAGAAAAAATAGTTTAGATATCTGATTTTGAGACATTAATGTATTTTACTGGCCATTACCTTTCAATACATCATAGACAACCCTTGTACAGTAGTAATTGTTGGTTACAGTAAGTACATTTATGTGTAGTAAAACAGCAACCTTCCAGTTGTGTGTCAGGGCATTGATATACTGTACTGTAGCTATGTAACTCATGGAAGAACTGCTGGTAATCATTCAACAATCATTCCTGTTACTATAATCAGTATTATTAGTCTTACGATTCCCACAATGTATGTAATTGGCATATAAACAGCACTGTTGACAGAAATTTAACTCTTTCATCCTTATGAGTATCAGTCAAACAGGAATGTGGACCGACATGTGATTGTGTGTATATTTAAGTGTCTTTTAAATAGTAAGTCAGACACTGTTTCATTGAGATCGTTTATTAATTCATTGTTACACGAAACATTTATGACAATAAATATAGTTCCTTGTTAACTAAATTTCAGCTCGTATAAACATATCTTTTGTCTAAAGGATAGTTATATTATTCATGATTTGTTTGCAATTTTTGGCACTCCTCCTAGAACAGAAAATTCAGTAAATAAAAAATCAACAAAGGAATTGATTGATTCCAAAATCAAAATGTGCTTATTATTCAATGTATGGAATTGTGAATGTGATGTAAAAGTAAAAAAAGGTGATAGTTATCTATAATTTAATTAAATACAAATTCTTCAATGTAATAATTACATCAGACGTAAGTACATTTACATTGTTATATTTAAGCATTTGCAGTTTGCTTATCTGGTCTTCTTTCATGGGTTGAAACCACGCTGTGAACATTTGTCCAAACAGACTTATTTCAGCTTCTTCCCAATTAGTAAGAAGAGTCAAATGTTTAGCTTTGCTTGTTAAACTGGGAAAGAGGTCTTGCATTTCTCCAAAATGGCTTCAAAGAAATTCCACTGTCAATCCTTTTGCTTCTGACATTCCTGATTTACATCATCGTACTGTAGAACATAATTTAATGGTTCTTTGACCAAAAAAATTTCATCCATCCTTTGAATGTGTGGTTCTGGGCTCCATGTTGATTTTATTTTTGTTTGAACAATTTGTGATCTTGAAACTAAAAGAAAATAATTTGACAGTTTAGTAAAAGTGGAGATGTGGGTCTATGGAACATAGTTCACAGCCAAGTGGTTAAGGCCTTAATCTCTGGGCTCCTTCAAGAAACATTTGAACAAAATTGTAGCATCACTTAGGCACAAAACTATGAAACAAGCAGATGAGTGCCCTTTCATTTACAACTTGTTCTTTTCCATCTTGTGTTGCCACCTACAACACTGGATTCCAAAAGAGTATACAAGAAAGTAATTACACACATAGTAGGCTGCAAGTAGCTGAGGAATGCATATACAGTACTTTCATGAAATCAATGTTTTGCTTAGTGCCACCAGAGTCCAAATATAGATCTGACTGTATACAAATATTTTTAAAAAACTGTTACTGTACCTGTCTATAAGTGGGCTTGTTCTCCAGTGCTACCCACTTTAATTATGAAGGGTTGAAGTAGGAACACTATTGTAACAAATAGAACAGGTCTCATGGTGTAAGACAACATCACTCCTCAGTACTCTGGACAGACTTCAGATTCCACTCTAAGAAATTAAGAAGCCATGGTTCAATTCCGTCAACTTACTGTATCAACATAGGACATTCCCTTAAGCACCAGAATGTATGTAGTAGCTCTCCTCCGGACTGACTCCAGAGCAACAAGATCTTTTTTTCCTACTCGGTGACCACAATTATATGCAATATTCTTCCCCTCTAAGTCTCCCCTTAAATATTGGACTAAGCTGCACACCACTACGCAAAACTCCACAGGATTATAGTATTGACACTTAATGAACATGAGAGCAATTTCTCTGAAGCTAACCTGTGGCTGATTGACAAAAGCAGAACCTTGTTTTGGATGCCCAAAGATTTAAATAAGGGCTGTAAAAAAAACAACATGTTTTTGTGCCAATGAGCTCCAGATTTCCCCTACTCAATGATGACTCTTAGTCAGTTTTTGTAACGAACAGTTCTTTCCGGACCCTATGCGGACGACACAGTCCGACGGAGTGGGGAAACGTCATGCAGGAAAACGGGGCTGAAGACAGGGGGGCGTGTCCAAGGTGCGCTGGTGCACGGGGGAGGTGTGGCCGAGGCGAACAATCCAAGAGTAATCCTTAGGGAAAATCCAAAACACACGAGTAAGTCCAAAACCAGGAGATCCATCAGAACAAGAATTAAAAACCACGAAGGCCGGGTCGGAACCGGCGGACGGGGAACAGGAACGGGAACCGAGGTTAAAACCTTAACGGGACCAGGCGCTTCCTGGTCCCGGACTCGCACGATATGGAAATCAGATGCAGAGCCCGGAAGAACGTCAGCGCCTGGCTTTTAAGGTGGGCAGGGAATGGGAAACAGGTGCAGAGAATGAAGTCTTTAGTGAAAGGGCTGGAGCACCCTTAAGGAGGGGGGACTATAGTCGTGACAGTTTTCATGCATGAAATCGTTAACTCATACTGTAGATCTAACAGCAACAAATAACCAATCTTGTAAGGACAACAGAGACTGAGATACTCATTTACAGAAATACAGTAGTTCTCTTAGAATGAAGTTTGGCCAAGCTGTGCTGTGCTAGAACAGAAAGCTGGATCAGTCTGGCCAATGCTTACGTCTTCTCTTTTACTTTCTGTTTTAATGTTTTTTTTTAACTCCCCTTTCTGCATTGTTATATTGTAGGTTTTTTTTTGTTTGAAGTTTGTAATTCTACAAAATTAATAAAAACTTGTTAGAAAAGAAAGTTATGTAAGTACTAGACCACAGAGAAGGGATTCCCAGTTTTAAAAAACCTTTTTTATATCTAACCTATTATCCTTTCAGTAAAGAGGCTTTACTCTTTACACCAAGCCAATATGTTTGAACTGTTATGTCTATTAAATGAAACTCTGTGGGTTCTTTAACCACCCACAGAGCACATGAACACAGACTCAGGCCAAGAGACAAGACCAAATGAGATGATTTAACCAGCCAAACAACACAAGAAAACCTGGTAGCAACTTTCTTTTGAAGGACATGCTAAAGCGAGTTTCTGACTAATTGTGGTCTTTAAAGATCTCATGGCAGTATTTAAAAGAGATGGAAGCTAATTTAAAGTTCATGATCTCTCTGTTGATGACTGTCAAAATGTTCTCCTCTAGTTTGATTGCCAAAGTAATGTCTCACAAATATACCTTATCTGAGCTGCTCTACAGAACTGCTGATTTGACCAAAGTAATGTCCACGTGTCTCTGCAGCAATGTGGGAGTCATTTAGATAGCAAATTTGTGTCATCTCTTTTTGTGGCTTGGCCTCAGAAGGGTCTTCATCTTTGAAATCCTAATATATAAGCTACATTCTTGCATGCAACTTTGAATGGTGGTTTTCAATACAAGATGTCAAAGAGTTTGGGAGATCTTCAGCCATTGCCTTTGGATTGCGTCTCAAACCATTGTCTCACAGTTCATGCTGGCAAGATACACTGGCATTCTCAGCCTGTTAGGAATGCCACTATATCAGTAGCCTTAAACAAATAGTTTGTCCAGAGGGCATTGGGGGGGAACTGTGTGGTCTTTAAGCACACGTCTCACCTGATCTTCAATGTCCCAACACACAGAATTGTGGTAGGTGGTATGATGGATTTGGGAGGATCTTCGGTTTCAGAGGGATTGTGAAGGCGGGAAAGGGCATCGGCCTTGATGTTCTTGGAACCTGTGATATAGGTTATGAAAAAGAGGAATCTGAAAAAGAACAAAGTCCATCTTGTCTGGCGAGGGTTGAGGTGTTTAGCTGATTGTGAGCGGGCCAAGTTTTTGTGATCAGTGAGGATAGTAAATGGATGTTGGGCACCCTCCTGCCAGTGCCTCCACTCCTCAAAGGTGAGCTTCATGACCAAAAGCTCTCTGTTCCCGACATCGTAGTTCATCTCAGCTGGGGACAGTTTTCTTGTAAAGAAGGCACATGGATGGTGGGTACCTTTCTCTCCATGGCGTTGGGACAAGACAGCACCGACTCCAAGGGCTGAGGCATTGACTTTGAGCACAAAGGGAAGAGTAGGATCTGGATGACGGAGGACAGGTGCTGTGGAGAATTGCTGCTTGAGACGGTTAAAAGCCTTGTCTGGTTCGGGGGTCCACTTGCCTTGTCTAGGGCCATTATGGGTCAGAGCAGTGATGGGTACCACAATAGAGCTAAAATTAGCAAAGCCTAGGAACTGATGTACTTGTTTCAGGTTCATTGGGGTGGGCCAGTCCGGGACTGCTGTAACCTTAGGAGGGTCCATCTCAATCCTGAGTAATGAGATTATATAACCCAAAAAGTGGATCCTGGAAGCATGAAAGGTGCATTTCTCCAATTTGACAAATAATTTATTATGGATAAGTCGAGTAAGGACTTCGCGGATATGAAGAATACGGTTTTGTAAGTTATGGGAAAAAATGAAAACATCATCCAGGTAGACTAGAACGTATTTTTGAATGATGTCCCTAAATATATCATTCATGAAATTCTGGAATACGGTAGGAGCATTAACCAAACCAAAAGGCATCACCTGGTATTTGTAGTGGGCAAAGGTGGTGATGAATTCTGTCTTCCACTCGTCTCCCTCACAAATGTGGATCAGGTTGTAAGCACCCCAAAGGTTGAGTTTGGTAAAAATGGTGGCACCCTGAAGTGATTCTAGAGCCGAGGAGATGAGGGGAAGGGGATAACGGTTCTTGATTATGAGTTCATTGAGACCCCTGTAATCAATGCAGGGTCTCAGGGATATTGTGGGCGAGGAGATTAGTCACCCAGTCCAAATCTCGACCAGAGAGCTTGGAGACAATAAAGGCTATTTTGTCTCTGTCTGTGGGGAAACAGTCCGGGCGAAGGTTGTAAGCCATCTACCACTGGGTTAGAAAGTTCTGGAATTTAGCAGGTTCTCCATCAAATTTTTCCGGGATAGGGAGGGGTAAGGGGCTAAAGACGCCGGCGAGAGGTGGGACTGGGATGGGTACCACGTGTTGAGGTGGTGGTGAACGGGCGACATGGTCCACTAATCGTTGAACCACCATGGTCAGTTGTCCTAGAGCCTGGGATTGCTGTTGAAGAATGGCTAATGGATCATTCTGGCCCACTGGGTCCATGCTGCTGGCTCGCTATTCCATAAGGAAACAGCAGAGAGGAGACAATAGACCCCATGCAGGGCTCCAAAAGAAAGCCTTAGGCGGATCCTTAAAAAACAAGGCTAGACAAAAAGGGCGATTAAACCGTGACCTCTCTGTGGTCATTAAAAATCCCGGGGCGTTTCTCGAAAAGAGTAGGGGTGTAACCCCGGCATCCTGGCCAAATTTCCCATTGGCCCTTACCAATCATGGCCTCCTAATAATCCCTATCTATGAATTGGTTTCATTACTCTGCTCTCCTCCCCACTGATAGCTGATGTGTGGTGAGCGTTCTGGTGCACTATGGCTGCCGTCGCATCATCCAGGTGGATGCTGCACATTGGTGGTGGTGGAGGAGAGGCCCCATTACCTGTCCAGAAAAAGCGCTATATAAGTGTAAGCAATTATTATCATAATTATAACAATATCAATGTGGTATCTGCATAGCACAACATGGAGTACAATATTACAATTCATTATTGGTATAATAATATTTTCCCCTTTAAAGTGGAAAACTCACAAAGTAATTTCACAAGTAATCACGAGTAATTTCTATTAGTCCCAACTATCTCCAGTTCTGTGGTAATGTAAGTATTTTCATTCAGTGTCTAAACACCATGTATACCTTGACTGAGTAGAGAACATACACAATAAAGTGATTGAAAGCTCATTTGGAATGGAGGAGCAGCATAACGTGTCAAGCTGACAGCTCAGAACCGTCTGTGAACTCCAAGCAAAGTACATCAGTGCTGAAGCTTTACAGGAGTGAAGGCACACAGGTAAAAGGCAAAAGATAAGCTACGAACATTTTGGTAGACATAATTAATTACAGTTGTAGACCTCCAGTGATATGTAACCCGAGTACTGTGGAGCAGAAGCTCATAAACACAGTTTTCCAGTTATTCAGTGTGATTGAACTCCTCTGTGTCAGTGCTCTGGGGCTTTTAGCTGTAACCTATAAAGCACCCCGTGTTCATTAATGAATTGTGCGCTACTTCTCATTCTCTCACAAAGATACGCTACTGAGCCTCAGTGCTCTTGATATGAAAAACACCTGAGCCTAAAACTGCTAAATTGACAACAGCGATTAAGAAAGAAAGCACCCCATGGACTATGATACAGGCAGTTCTGTATTTCATTAATGGATCGCTCTTTCTTTATTTTACCTCAAGGGGTTTATGATTAATCACACGGACGGCTCCAAAGTATCTGCTCCTGAAGTAGCTTATACATGGTGGTCTTGGTTAGAAAGGGAGTACGATTTTGTAGAATTAAATCACTATGTGGCAGAGGGAGAGAAGAATTGTGAAGATTTTTATAGCTGTCATGGCTAACCAATGATTAGAACATTAGTATTTTTAATGCTGGTGAATCATATTCTTTTTATGTCTCTCTGGCAATTAAAATAGAGACTAATGTTGGTTCTCAGGAATTGCAAAGGTTGATTTTCTTTTTTAAAATTTGGACACTTTTTTACACCCAATGGGAAATACCAACTGTTTCTAAACCAGCAGAGGAGAGTGGAAGACATACAGTACATGCATCATCTGAATGCACACAGTTAGGTCATTCTCTTTCTTTGTCACTGTGCAGATCTACAGTGCTAACAGCAAGGCTGAGACAGCAGATGGATGACTTGTCGTAGGTCTTTCTGATAACATCACAAGCTTATAGTTACCTGTGACAGCCTGTTCAAGACTTGCTTGATCACAATCTGCTAATGAGGAATAATCTTTTCCACTGTTGGCCAATGTTGTCTAAGATAAGTAAATTATTAAGTAAATAATATTAAATGGATAAAATGTTAAACAGTTTATTGACTTGTTTCACTGAATATTGGCTTTTCTTTGGTACATTTGTGTCTAAAACTACTTTGAGAGACTACTGGAAAATTCACTTTTAAGGGGAACTGCAGTCCCAATTTCCCAGACCGGGTATGAAATCTGGATAGCAAACTAAAAAATGTTGGACATGTATTGAACTTCTCTCTGCTTTAGAGCTTACATGATTATGATGACTGACATTCTGTAATATGAAATATATTTTCAAGTCAGACACTGAACCAAAACTCAAACCAGGTGTCATTCATATCATTTGTGCCCATAAAAAGAGAACCCAGTGAGAGGGTGATACCAGTGCTTGGCAGAAACAATGCCTGATCAGGTCACCTTTAAAAAGGCCTTAATTCAAAGCTTAGGTCACTGCAAGAAAAAGGCCACACTTAGTCAGTTTTCTGTGCATTCCATAATGCCTTGAATGTCACCAGAAGCAAGGGAGAGGGTCATTGGCATGCTGCAGGCAGGCATGTCATGTTCCAGCGTTGCCAGACACTATTGAGTAAGCAGCTCCAGTGTGTCCCCAATGCAAAGAAGGTTTCAGCAGAACTGCAGGACAGATGGATGTTCAAGATCCAGTCGCCTTTGAGTGACCGCACCAGAGCAGGACCGACAGATCAGACTGGTCCATCTGAGGGATTGTTTCAGATCTGCCACCCGTACTGCTGCTGAAACTGCCGGCAGACACAATGCTCACATCAGTGACAGGACAGTGAGGCTCCATGCTGCTGGACTTAGAGCAAGGCAACCTGTCAGAGGCCCCCTGCTCACACCTCCTAGACATCACACTCGACTGGCTTGGCCTAGATAGAAGCTGCGATGGACTCGTCAGCAGTGGCATCAGGTCCTCTTCACAGATGAGTCACTCTTCAGCCTGTTCCACACAGACGGGAGAGCCAGAGTGTGGAGGAGGAGGTGTTGCATTTCTTTTTTCCATCAGTGTATACAGTATACAGTATATGAGAGAGAAAAACTAAAACTGACAGAAAGACTATAAGATAAGTCATGCGCTGGCATGCATCACCTGTTCTTCAAACTACAGTCTACATTTTTCAGATAATCTGAAACAGGGCTTAAATACCTGTAAAAGAAGAACTTTGAACAAGAAAATTGCTCCATAAAGTAAAAGCAGCTGCGACTAACTTCATGTGCAAGTCTTTTCTGTAAACAGGCTGTGGTTCATCAGGTTAAAGGCATTTCAGAATTTTAAAACCACTAATGTCTCACACTTGATTGAATAGCTGATACAATCTGAAATCGATTCTGTCCCATTTTTATTCAAAAATATGAAGACATTTAAAAATGAACTAAGACTTGGAGGAAACCATCTGGCAATTGTGTCTTACACCGTGTGTTCAGTTGAATTGAATGCAGAAAGAAACATAAGGATGAATTCATACAGCACATTTTCTCTTCCCCTTTCTGTGTGAGCCATTTATCATGAAACAGCTGTTCTTTTATTTTAACTAGTAGAACCAAACATTAAAACACTGAGGATTTCAGGTGCTACGAATATGTATGTTTTCATAGTTTATGAAAACTAATCGAGGTACTATAATAATTGTGAAGAAGAAAAGAAAACCTTTACTGAATACCCTCATGCAGAAATTTCAAAGTGGTTCATAATATTCTCGTGCTAATAAACAGAAATAAATATCAAAGTTCTGCAAGCAACTAGATTCTATTCTCTGTGATTCCTTGCTAATTTGGTTATGTTCTGTCGTTTTCAGGTCGTTTTCTGGTAAAACGTTGAAATCAAATGAAATCTATAAGCACATATTGTGCACTCTACTATCAAAAGCACAAAGCCGATTTTCACTATTTACAGGTAGATAAGCATAAACAAGTAAAAAGCAGTTCCATGAATAATAGTGTCTTAACTGTTTCACCACACACAACAACATAATAGCATTTGCAGTAACACTTTTCTTTTCTATCTTTCCAATTTTGGCTCAGAAACAGTACTTGTACTAACACAACTCAGTAACACTTCAGAATTGCAATGCACAAGTTTCATGACTAATTGTATATTACGGAACTATGCAATCCATCAAGGTAATGTTAGCATTTGTTATAAATACCCATTCAGATCGTTTGTGTTCATGTATATTAAAGGAATGCTAAAAATGTTTCTGTTTCTTCCTGCATAGATACAAATGTGGAAAAATCCAATTACAATTACATGTTCTTCATTTAATTAATGAGTTAAATTAATTAGTCCAATATAAATATGGAAACCTTTCATATAATTAACTTCAATACTGTATCGGTATACTGTATACAGGTATCTTTATTAAAATTCTATTTTAAAATTAATATTAAATCATTGCAGTACTATTTTCTGTGTCAAAGTCATTAGATTTTGAAAATTGGCTGAAAATACCTCAATACCTTATTCATTTTTATTTCTGGTTACTTACTGTTAGTTCAGTACAGTACTTTGCAAAAGTATTCATCCCTTCAAATAATATCCCATTTTGTTAAATTACAAATGATGTCAATTTCAAATGAATATTTTAAATCAGAACCTGAATGATCAAACATAACTCTTTAATGACCATATAAACCTAAATGCCAACAGAATATAATATAATATAAATACCTCTGTAAGGTTCCATCACTCAGGTAGAGACTTTCAAGCAAAGATTCAGTAATAAAGACCAGGGAGCTTGAAGACATTAAATATAAATTTGAGCTTAATTAAGTTAGGAGGTAAAGTTGTATTGTACCACCAAGCAAATATGCAAATATGCCTCTATGCTACAGTCAGCGCAGTTTAGGGAGCTAGTAGACAGATGAAGTAAAGTACAGGCAAACCTGTCTTCCTTTATTAGAGGAAAACCTGCTTTCAGCCGGACAGTGATCAAAAGCATCAGGCCAAAGTTATACTGGAGTGGTTGAATATGAAGAAACGGAATGCTCTTGACTGGCTCTGTTAAACTACTGTCTTATATCTGTTATGTAAATCTGTTGCAAGACTTGAAAATTGCTGTAAATCAACAATCCCCAACCACAGAACTTGAGAAAGATGATACAAAATGAAAATTACACCAAGCGTGCAAAGTTGGTTGAGACATTCTTTGTTCAAAATGAGTTGCAGCTGTAATTTCTGCCAAAGGGGCTTTCACCAAGTATTGACCCAGGAGTGTGAATACTTATGCAATCAACATTTGCAATATTTGTGCACAATTCATTTATTTAATCTGTAAAAGTGTGTTATATTTCATTGTGTCCAGCATTCACGTTTTGATCAATATTATTGAATGAAAAGGGACATCACTGGGTGGTGAATATGTTTTTAAGGCACTGACATGGTACTACAGTAACTAGCAAACTAATAGATTAATAAATCACTTCACCCCCTCACATGGTAATATGTCAAGGAAGGACAGAGTATAAAATGACATTTTATGAGTTGGAAAATCTGTTGCAAATTAGCCTCTAGTGCCAGGAGAGGTACTAAACAAGTGCAACGATATTTGGAAGGTCTTAAGAAATGTTTTGCAAAGCTAATTCTTCTTGGTAATGTGGCTAAAGTCACATAATTAATTATGTGATTTCCTGGAAGACATCACAAAACCGGGGTGGACTTTGTGCAAATATTAACATGAAATACTCTAAAGCTGCCAACAGCTGCTAAGCACCAATATATTAAGAACTTTCGAAAGCATGTCTTAAATGGTCTCAATTTAAGACATGCAAACGTTCATAAGGCAATGTGAGAAAAACACTGCCCTCTGTTCTAGAAGAAGATATTCTTTCACCGGCAGCTTGCGAATCACAGGATGGAAAGAAAAGGGATTATTTTTCCACTCTACTTTTCCAATTACTGTATGTGAAGATGAAATTAAGCACAAAAAAGAAGCCCTGAAACAGCTATCTGTGGAACAGAAACATGACCTGTGGCCTCTTAAAAAAGTAGCTATGGTATCCATGCATTCTTAACCCCTACTTTCAGGGTGCTTTGGCTGCAGTTACTAACATCTCCCAGGTTGCATTTTTTCATGAGTTTCCAGTTGTGCTTAAGGCTTCATTGAGACATGCAAACAAATTGTTATTTCCCCCTAAAAATTGTTCTACCAAATTTCTTTGGCATTTCTGGTTATTGTCTAAAAACACGTGTGACTAAAACCATCAACTTCATTCAATTCTGAGTGTGCATATTGAAATATGAAATACACTTATATACTGAATGTGCAGGTGGTATGTGATCCAAAAAACGATTCCAAAGATTTAAGTATCCTGGGGCAGTCCGTGATTCCTTCATTTTTAAAAACAGATACAGTACATTTCTAACCAGTTGGGGTGGAAGAAATATTTATTACTTGCTGCTATTTATTTGGAGTGCTATAACTAATCTCACAAAAATATGCTCATTGGTGTATTATTTTACTCACTATTTAATAACAGATCCTCTTTTAGTACTTAAGACACAATGTTCACTTCACAAATTGTCAGAACACAGCTTCAAATTGGAACATGTTTGTCCTGGCTCTGGTCTTCTTAATTAACCTAAGGTCTTGCACTTAGAGCTCAAGATGATTTTACTTTGTTCGAGAAATTAAATAGCAGTTTATTGACAGCATTGTAAGTGAATTGTACTATTCAGAATGAGTTAAACCAGCTTGGTTGTGCAGTGTTAAATTGTCAGTAAGCTAAAATACAAATTCCAAATATAAGTTTTATGTTCTGTTATCTCAATCTGGTTCACCTTTGCTCTCAGCATCTCCACCAAGCCTTGAGACTTGCAGCTTCAGTACCATATGGGATCTGCTCCATTTTGTGCTAGGACCTTTGTAATAATTGTTAATTAGGCACATCCCAAGTCAGGACACTCATTCTAGTACCACAATCTGTGTATAGATAGCAAGCAAAACATTTAGTGTTTTGTGCTGTTGGGTAAAAAAAAATGTTCTTTCAGTGTCACTTAAGGTAAACACAAAATGAGCTAGCTTGGTTCTGCTTGAATGACATTATATTTTATTGTTGAATACTGAGACTAATATAATGTTACAAAACATTTACACAAGGATAAAGTTCTTAAATCTCTATTAGTTGAAACATCTGGCGTTTTTTGTTGTTGCTGCTCGTTGTTAAGTGCTCTCTCCTTAAACTTTGATTTGAAAACATAATTTAGGTTCTTCTTGAAGGGGAGCAATGAAGCATGAATCCCAGTTCATTTGTTCTAATCGTTTATAGAAAGAGCTTAAGGAGCACAAGCTTTGGTTGCGATGTGGTGTAGTCATTTGGGATGAGAAACATGAAATTGTGCTTCTTTTTTATGCTTTGAGCTTAGCACTGATCCCATAATAATGAAACCAGCTTAAAGACTCATGACACTAATTGTGCCCTAGAGGTAACACAATGTCTCGCCACAGATTTATTTAAATTATTTTAAATATATAGTTTACCACGGACAGTATGCTCCTGGGAGGGGGGAAGAGAGCTTAGGGAAAAAGAAGGGGAGGTGGAACATGATGTAAGAGGATGTATGACCAAAGTAAAACCTTCTCTGTTTTACCTAGGGTACATGCTCAATGGGCAGCAACTAAATCTTACGCACGAAACTTCCACCAGGAGCCCCTTAGCGTGCAAACTTCAGGAACAAATGGGAAAATTGTGAAGCTCTATGATACCATTAAAAAAGGGCTTGCAAACAAACAGATTTTTTCTTAATGAGTTCAACAGAGGGTAGTGCAGCCAATGAGACATGTTAACAACCCATATTTATTATCAATTTTGGACCACAAACTGCCTCCAGAAGTCAGGAAATAATCTCCTAAAAGCTTGAAGTGTACATGAAAACCACGAGATGGATCCAAGGCAGGACTCTTCCAGAAGACGGGAACAGAGCTCATCATCCAGCTGGAGTACTGAAAGCAGAAAAAAAAACAAGATCGTTCTGATACACGCCTACTTCATTCCATTCCTATTTTTTTAAACAATTTTTATATTTTTTTCCAGAGAAAAAGGAAGGGAAGAAATTTTTGAGTTCATTATTCCATGGTAAAATGGTACAATGTAATATGTAAGTATAATGAACATAATGCTATTACAACAATCATTAAAAGAACATCAGTATTGTACAACTATGCCAGAGGAGCAAGACACAGAAACATCACCTTCTCCACACACACCTCCTTTTAATGTCTCGGTTTTGAAAGTCCATCAGGTGTCTGGCACTCTTCGGTCAGCTCTGATTAAAAGGACTAAGCTATCAGAGCCACCCATTTCTCAGGCCCTACCAATAGGTTGGTGTTGGTTGGTTCTGATATGTTGTTGAGAAGACTCATGTTTCACCAATGTAGTTAAACTGGTTAAAAAATCGCCTTCCTACTGTGCATGAAAGCCTGGCATTTAAACAACTTGTAAATTCTGTTTATTCTTGTAAATAACTGTATTTGACTGTCAGTAATGATTTAGTGGGAAAGCCTCACTATGCAATGAAGGTGTCTATAAGGAATGGGTTAGTAGGCAAATTCCAGGCAATTATAGTGGAGGTTATAAATCATCTATGGTTAACGGCTGTGTGCTGGAACACTGCACAACTCTCCACATAGGTCTATTTTCACATGTTCCCCATAGAAAAGAGTAATACACAAAGCGGAGAGAGGAAAACCGTCAGTAGATAAAGCAAGGGGAACAAAAGCAGGAGCAGGAGAGAAGCAGTATCAACACTCAAGTGGTTAACTTGATTTGCCCCTGACAAAGCAGATATACAGTCCTATCAGCTAACATAATAACTAACAGGTCAATGTCTTTGTGTACTGTATGTCAGGCCTACAATTAAAACTTCCACACAACTATTGGCTGGTTTACGATGCCATACAGTATATCCAATTGCTGGAACAGTGATGGGAAATGCTGGATCTGAGAAATCAAGGTCTCCTGTGTCAGAGAGTATGAAATTAAGAGTATGGAACAAATCTAGTCCCATCTGGTTAGCCTTATCTTTGTAGACATTAAAAAATGTAGTGGGCACGGAACGTGTCTTATAACTCACTGGCTGGCAGACCTTCCCTAAAACATTTGAAAAAGACTAAGTGCTAAACTAAGAATACAATTCCAGTTTCTGCTTCAACCCCCACGTCAGTCAGTGGTGGAATTATATTACCAACATAACACCTACACGTTCAATATTGCACTGAAATTGGCTGCTCTTGGCTTCCCACATTGAAACTTGAGCTGAACCAGGACTGTCCTATACTGTATAAGATGAAGATCCTACACATACACTGTCATTCAAATAGTACCTTAATATAAATACTGTAGTATGTACAGTATATGGACATATGGACATACAGTATGGACCATGACTGTCCTATATACTTTAAGATGAGAGATCCTAGTCTATGAAAACACTAATTTGTTTTTGATATAAGGTTTGCATAGTCTGTGTAAAAAAACTTTGAAAGTGCTATGTGACAACTTTTTGTGAAGGGTTCTATACAAAAATAAAATAAAACTAAAAATTATGGAGACCAGGTCCTTTTCTACTACTGTGCAAAGTGATGCGTTGTTTTATACTTTCTAAGTTTTTCCTATAGTCAGGTTGTCCAGTTCCAGCAGCAGACTTTTTCTGAGCTGAGCACAGCGTGTTTTTTTCAAAGCGTTCATGTCTAATTACTTAGTCATGCAAATTGTGTCATTCCCAGTGCTATACGAGCTTTTACAGGAAGGAACTACAAATTACAAAACCAACCAACTCACCTGGGCATTGAGTCCATTACTGCAGCTGGAAACAATGTAGAAGCAAGAAAACAAAATGTTCTAAAAATGCAATGATATCTGCTTAACCACTGTCTTTCCATGGTTGCAGAGTAGGAAGTCCATGCTAGCCTTCCATGTCCAAGCAATGTAGAAAACTGTCATGCTTTCAGGAGTATGTAACCTAGATTTACAATGACGAATCAAGCACTTTTTAAGCATTAAGTATAGCAGCTCCACATCAGTGACATGTCACCTGGAACTTTTAAGAAAGTCATACTACACCAAAATGTGGTATTCACAGCACAAATGTCATTTACAACCCAAACTCTAATCAGACAGAAACAAATAAGCTTGATAGGCATTTTTACCATCATTATCCATCAATTTTGGTGCCACCAAATAGGTTATTTAGGTGCCTAAGTAAACAGCAATATTTAACAATTAGGCTACAGTTACAAAATGTAGCAGAACATCAGAACAAAGTGCAAATAATTCAGCTATAACCACATCAGGGCTTGCAGCAAGATGAACAGGAACAATATTCTGGATACATTATTTCAGTCAACATACAGAATACTGTATTTTCATAGTCTTGATAATCACTTTCCCTTCTTGCGCACCAAGCTTCTTTCCCCTTCGTGAAATTAATAGAGGTTGTTTTATTGGCTTCACCATAATGTTCTTTTATTGTTTTCCTCACTGTGCAGCTCTCTCATCCAAAAATGCTGTTTCCCATAGACCTTTGTTTATCTGTGTAACCCAGACACCTGGACCTCAGTTAGGAGATAGGCTGGCACTGGGTAATACACCAAGGGCCCACAAAATTATTCCATTCCATTATATCCATGAATTATTCTAATTCACACAGTTTTCTTTTCCTTTTCCAAGGTAATGTTAAATAATTTCTGAAAGTTTAACAAGAATGCTGCTGGTTCTTTTTAGAATTGATCACATTTTGCAATCTGAGAAGGTTAGTTTCTGCTGTTCACTGCCCCTTGAGACCCATAAGGCCTCTGTGAGATGTGATGAAAGCAAATGGCAAGTGAGGTAGGATAGAAGAATGAGTAGGCGTGTGGAGGTGGAAATGAGCATGTATTTGGTACAGCAAGGAACAGCCAAATACAATTTTTAAAAAATTGTAATCTTGTTTTCTGTCAAAGAAGACAGTGTTTTGTTTTAACAAAGATAATCAACACTGGTCAGTGACAGGAGAGGTTGATGGAGCTTAAGTTCTAGTCATTAAACAAGTTCATAGAGAGGCAATTACCAGAAGAAACAACTAATATCTAACAGCACAACACAAGTATATACAGTGCCTTGCGAAAGTATTCGGCCCCCTTGAACTTTTCAACCTTTTGCCACATTTCAGGCTTCAAACATAAAGATATACATTTTTTATTTTATGTGAAGAATCACCAACAAGTGGGACACAATTGTGAAGTGGAACGAAATCTATTGGATTTTTGAAACTTTTTTAACTAATAAAAAAATGAAAAGTGGGGCGTGCAAAATTATTCGGCCCCCTTGCGTTAATACTTTGTAGAGCCACCTTTTGCTGCGATTACAGCTGCAAGTCGCTTGGGGTATGTCTCTATCAGTTTTGCAAATCGAGAGACTGAAATTCTTGCCCATTCTTCCTTGCAAAACAGCTCGAGCTCAGTGAGGTTGGATGGAGAGCGTTTGTGAACAGCAGTTTTCAGCTCTTTCCACAGATTCTCGATTGGATTCAGGTCTGGACTTTGACTTGGCCATTCAAACACCTGGATACGTTTATTTGTGAACCATTCCTTTGTAGATTTTGCTGTATGTTTGGGATCATTGTCTTGTTGGAAGATAAATCTCCGTCCCAGTTTCAGGTCTTTTGCAGACTCCAACAGGTTTTCATCCAGAATGGTCCTGTATTTGGCTGCATCCATCTTCCCCTCAATTTTAACCATCTTCCCTGTCCCTGCTGAAGAAAAGCAGGCCCAAACCATGATGCTGCCACCACCATGTTTGACAGTGGGGATGGTGTGTTGAGGGTGATGAGCTGTGTTGCTTTTACGCCAAACATATCGTTTTGCATTGTGGCCAAAAAGTTCGATTTTGGTTTCATCTGACCAGAGCACCTTCTTCCACATGTTTGGGGTGTCTCCCAGGTGGCTTGTGGCAAACTTTAGACGAGACTTTTTATGGATATCTTTGAGAAATGGCTTTCTTCTTGCCACTCTTCCATAAAGGCCAGATTTGTGCAGTGTAAGACTGATTGTTGTCCTATGGACAGACTCTCCCACCTCAGCTGTAGTTCTCTGCAGTTCATCCAGAGTGATCATGGGCCTCTTGGCTGCATCTCTGATCAGTCTTCTCCTTGTCTGAGCTGAAAGTTTAGAGGGACGGCCAGGTCTTGGTAGATTTGCAGTGGTCTGATACTCCTTCCATTTCAAGATGATCGCTTGCACAGTGCTCCTTGGGATGTTTGAAGCTTGGGAAATCTTTTTGTATCCAAATCCGGCTTTAAACTTCTCCACAACAGTATTACGGACCTGCCTGGTGTGTTCCTTGGTCTTCATGATGCTCTCTGCACTTTCAACAGAACCTTGAGACTATCACAGAGCAGGTGCATTTATACAGAGACTTGATTACACACAGGTGGATTCTATTTATCACCATCAGTCATTTAGGACAACATTGGATCATTCAGAGATCCTCGCTGAACTTCTGGAGTGAGTTTGCTGCACTGAAAGTAAAGGGGCCGAATAATTTTGCACGCCCCACTTTTCATTTTTTTATTAGTTAAAAAAGTTTCAAAAATCCAATAGATTTCGTTCCACTTCACAATTGTGTCCCACTTGTTGGTGATTCTTCACATAAAATAAAAAATTTATATCTTTATGTTTGAAGCCTGAAATGTGGCAAAAGGTTGAAAAGTTCAAGGGGGCCGAATACTTTCGCAAGGCACTGTATGTGTGGAGGGACCCTTTCCTCTGACGTTTCTCATAGACAGTTGACCCAAAATTGGGCCCTAAGTACTGGACAGAAATACAAGCAGTTCCAGGAAGAAGAGTTTTGCATATCTTCACCCCTTATTAGTAATAAGGGGGTTCAGTGGCTGCAGAAGAGATATCCTCCAACAGCCAAGTGGTTCCCAGTACAGACCCTGGCTTATCCACTGAGCTACTGTACTTTGAATTCTGCTTTCTGATTCTGTCTCCCTGCTCTGCGCTATGTGATTCTGCAGAAACTGTTAATTTATATTCCACTCTCTGGATTTTGTGAATAGCTCTGATTGTAACCTTCTGCTCAGTAACTGATTGCTGTTAATATTCCTATTGCCCTTAAGGTTAGGAACTCCAAGACAGAATTAATCAGAACAAAGCCTTTCCAATGCACTTTGCTGAAGAATCATGTTACACTTAATCCCTCAGTTATTCAATTGATCAAAATTTGATCAAAGAACTTACGAATTGCTAAAAGCCAAAGGAAGTGGGAAAGAGGTGGAAAATATCTTACATGACAGAGGACCTACTTCTACTATTATAGCAATCACTGAAAACATACTTTTCCCCTTCAGCATCAGTTATTGTGGTTTGTTTTTCAGCACATTAGCACACCAGCCAGAGTATTAAAGAGTTCATTTCCAGTCTTGGCAGTGCAGGTATGGCAGAATTGCATTTAGGTTTCAGTAGACTCTTGGTTTAATAGTTACTGTTCCTGTTATCAAAATGAAAACATAGCCACCAAACTCTTTAGAAGTCACTTGTTGGCCTGTCACATCTTTCACCAGCTACATTTTCAAAGAATAACGTACTGTAGACACCAAATACGCAAGTTGCTTGCAACAGGAAATGGACTGAATCTTTACTAACCCAATGCAGACATTAACATTTCCCACAGATACCTCAGAGTGTAAATCTTTGAATACCACTACTGTATTTAATTACACATGATATTTAAACTATTACTTTAAATCATTCATGTCTTCCTGTTTTTTAATATTTTATGTCTTGCGTGTACTCTCCATTTTTATAGCTCTAAATTAAATTCCTTTATAGGCCTGCTGGGATACTGGAGTCAGAGCTCATTCTGGCTTCAGTGTTAAGTGAACTGAGGGTATAGGGTCCCCACTGGTTAGGACAACAGTCTATCGCACGTCAGCACTCGCTGACGTGGTCTTTTGCAATAGTCTCAGCAAGAATAGTTGTATTAATTTGTACATCTGCGTAAAATACAGTACCTTACTCGAGAACATAACAGAAGTGCTTGCATTCTGTACCTGAATTTTGACGAGGGAATTAGTAGTAATTCTTAATAGTCTCAAACAAAGAGAAAAGCAGAAACATCCCAAATGATTAGCTATAATAGGATAAAAGATGGTCTAGCAAGTAATCCTAAGATAAACAGCATTTTCTGTGATTTTATTCACTGCTGCATGTTTTAAGGGCTCCCTAGCAATCAATGTTTTTCAAAGTGTCAATCACATTTTGAATTAACGGACCAGCTTTGCCACTTAATGGGAATCACTTCGTGTTGCTTCTGCTCATTCATTAAATCTCTAAGTTATACAGTATAAAAGGAGACTGTTAAGGCTGGAGAAGATTAGAAGTGCCTTATTGGGAGTGTAGGCAGCAGTTTGGAAAAGCACTTCAACACTAGATTCATGTTTTAAACTACTTATGTGGATCATAATACTCCATAACCAGCTAGGATACTGTAGAATGACCCGCCCAGCCAATTGTGCTGCTATTAGGGTACTGGGCTAACAAAATAGTGTCTAAATTCACTGCTTTTTAAGCAGAGTTGGCAATTTTTAACATGCAAGAATATGCAATCATTTTTAATATTACTGTAGTGCAATTCTAAAATATTGTCCCCTGTCCTTTCCTAGATTTTAATTCAGCCAGATGTCAAAGACAATGTAGCCTCTTATTTAGCTAAGGTTTTCTGTTATTGAATATGACAAACCAAACAGTGATGTAATCACACCACTGGAACCCGTAGAAAGGACAGCAGAAAAATGTGAATACGGGGAAGGGCAGAAAAGACATTTGAACATGACAGTGTTGTCTTTGTAATTTAATCTACATCTCTATTCATTCACATTTCTGTGGTGTATTGGTTCTGGAAATAGAAGCCACGTTCGATACACCTGACATTACAGCAGCTTCACAGCCAATGCTTTAGAGAGTGGATTATTCATCTGAGCATGCAAGAGTGGAACATACTGTAAGTAAAATAATGTGCTGATCTGTGTATTCTAATATGTTTTAATGGATAGGACCAATACATGTTTAAATCCATTTACCATTAGGAGCTAGAATAAGTCATATTTCACATTATGTGCCATTGGATCTCATAGACGCAAATATGAAACAGGCTTCCTTATCCAATCAGCATCTTAACTCAAAGAAAAATTAGACTCCTTGAGACTCCTTGACAGTCTTCAGATCCAATCCATTGCATCTTAAGATTTTTTTGTACCTCAAGATATGATCATACACATAACTGTAGTGTGATTTTTAAAATGTTTGGAATTACCAGATGCCTTTCTTTGAATATTTCCCCCTACCTCCCCAAATTTATAACCACTCATTTACCTGGGTTCATGCTACTGTACCACCATCGCAGGGATGGATGAGGACCCTGCGTAGCCCATTAGTTACACTACCATCTCCATGTACTGTACTGTATGAATGATTTGCATCTGACAGAACAATGAAGGCCTGAAGTGCCTCTCATTGATGACACAGCAAGCTCACAGATACCCAGAGTGTTACAGGGGCTGCTGCATGACTAGCTGAGGATACCCTGAGCATCTTGGACTCACCCAGTCCTGGCTTCATTTTACCAGTTATGTGCTTCTGTATGGGAAAATAGAGTTATTATTAGATTGATCCCATTTGGATTTTCAAATTGCAGTATGTCTTTCACCTTGGGGATCAGGGCTACAGAGCCACCTGTGGACACACCAGAGGAGAAGAAAGAATTCTGAGCTGACTCCTCTGATGCTCTCACTTTTGATTACTTTGAGCCAATCGACTCTGAACAGTCAACACAGAGGTCTCATCTGTCACAGAGAGCTGAGAGTCTTGGCAGGAAAATCCCAGTCACAATCAGCTAGTCACATAACCCAGACTCAAACCTGTGATCATAGAGCTCACCCTGCTCTCAGGACAAGCACCTTTCCTGCTTGAGCCACTCAGGAGTCACCCTCCACATCTACTTTATTTAAACCTTATTTTGGTTTAAATAAGTTCACATTACTCTGTTCGGTAGCTGTTCAGTCACTTCAGAGACAATCAGAGATGTTTCTGCAGGGGCAGATTCAGTTTTAAAGTAGTCAATGCAATTGTTTTATTTAAAATTTGTTTCGTGTAAATCTAAGGAGGAAAAATAATAAAATATCTAAAGCATGAGGAGGTACTCTATTTAATCTAAAAATAGGAATATGGATTCTCCTTTTCTGTCCAGCTTGCAGTTCTGTGGGCACCTTGTTTATTACCAGAAACACCACGCTGATATTAAATGAGCTTTCTTCACTTCAGCATGCCAACACATCTGCCTGCGGTTTATGTACCACCTACCTCAATAAACCATCTGATAACAAAAAAGTCCAAATGTATTCATTTTTGGCACCTCTGTTGACTTGACTCTTAGGCCTCAATATGCTTCTTTATTGAGGTGGCTTAAGGATAAAAGCTTCATTTCAATTCTGAAGACAAAAAAGACCCCTTCCTTGAACAACATATCTTCCTCTTACTGATTTATTTTTTGTGAGCTGTCGGTTTTCTCACTTATCTGGTTTATTTTTCACTCTGGGTCTTGTTTTTGAATGTCACTGGCAGGTTAGTGCAAGAAACATTCAGAACTGAATGCTTCTCTATTCTGCTATTGACATTATACGAGTGCTTAATAAGAGACATCCTCTCCCCAGTGCCCACTGACGTGCTTTCAGGGAAAGTGATCCGAAAAGAAACACGCCTGGTTATCCTTGAACAATCTGCATGGATATACTGTACCATGATTCAAAAGCAGATGGGTGATGATAGACATACCAAGCGCTTGAATGTCCAGCTTTAAACCACATCCTTCTTCGACGTGAAATACAATGGTGAAGGAAAGAGCATGAAGCAAAGTATCTTGAAAAATAATTTTTACAGTAGCTATAGCCATTGCTCTAGGCTTTGAAAACCTGACTAAAAAGTGCAATAATATACTGTAATTATAATATTATTATTTAATGAAAGGTTGTATCCTTAGTCAGGTTACAAGGTTACAAGAAATACTTTGAGAAATATATGAATAAATCATGGATATTTACTTTTTGACCGTGTTTCTGCAGGAGTTCATTTCAACTCAGCTCATCATGATCTTCACTCAAACAGCTGAACAGCTTCTCCCAGGTTTGTAGGTGTTGTGGCTTTAAAGAACTCTGGGATACCTCCAGATACACTAGACCGCCTTCTGGGCTACTGTCGTTTTCATAAAAAAAAAAATTATTGCTGAAACAAATGTATTTCCAGAACATAAGAAATATTACAATGAGTGGTTCATTCTGTAGAAGTCCACTTTGAGGATTTTGAATACTTCCACCAGGTCCCCTCATAGTATTCTCTGTTCAAAATTCCTTCAGCCTGTCAGCGAAATTCCTTAAAGCTCCGGATTGTATCAGACTGCTCTTCTCTGGACTGATTCCAGAGCAGCAATGTCTTTTCCATAATGTGGGAATAACTCAATATTCCAAATTAGGCCTTATCAATGTGTTGTTGCTTTCACAACATACTATCATGAAGCCCAGTGATAGACTGTGTTGTTAATTTAAAATGACCATTCAGCAAACACAATACTACTACTAAAAAGAAATTCAGGGGGTCCACATTTAATGTCCTTAGAGGGGACCGTAAAACACGAATGTTAAATGGAATTATTTCCCTTACAAATGATGGAAATAGGATTACGGGGGACCGAGAGGACATAAATATTCTCTGGAGGCTCAAGTGTGACATATTTCTTCACAAGAATCATGTATTTTCACAGTAATAGAGACTGGGACATGACAACAGAAGTTGACAGTAGTGTACATTCACGATTTCCGAGTGTAAACTGAATGATAACTGTAATAAACCATAAAGGTGAGAGCTTAAATGTAATTTAGTATGTTTTAAAAACACTTAGATATTCAAAATTAACAATGAATAAAAGAGCTTTACTGTGTGTAATTAAGAGCATTTTTAAACATTCCCCTCATTTAAATGTTAAACGTGTACATACTGTACAGTACACATGAAAATAAAAGCAACATCAACATTCAACTTTTACATCAATATAAAATGTTTTATTATTATTTTTATTAGAAGTGCAGCAACTACATATAGCTATATTAAATACTGTACATAGTATAAACAGAAAAAAATACTGTTTAAAGAAAAATTAGTTATTTTTTAACTTATCTAGCAGTGTAGTCTGTTTGCTCTTAGCTATTCTCTGTCTTAAGGCAGTGTTTTTATTTTTTTGGACTCTGCTATTAGGCTGGAGTGTACAGTACATAAGGTTGGGGGTATGTTCTGTCCACAATCAGCAATATACTGTACATAAATGGTCCCTCTGTAAAATTATTACAATGAGTGCAGGTGGTGGAAATCTCTGCCTGACTCACCATCAGATTTAAGGAAACATTGAGGTACAGTACAATATGTAATTTTTTTTCTTTAGCTGGCAGTTTAGTTTACAAGCTAGCTACTGTACAGTATATTGCAGTAGTTGCAATTGATTTTAATGTGTTTTATACCTGTTTTGAATTAAAACCCACAACCACCTCAGCTAACATTGCTGATCTTCCAGTATCCAGCGAGTTTATTAAAATTGAGACAGCAGAGGTGTGTAGGAAGGTTAGGAAAATGTAAGGAAAAGCGCAGTTCCAGATAATGTGTGGGGAAGAGTTCTTATGCAGATCAGCTATGTGATATTTTTAGCTTCCTTTTTCAGATGTCCTTAAATGTATAAATGATTCCCTCTCTGAGGGCGAAACCTACTATTCTCATTCCAAAAACAGTCCAGACAGTCCAGTTGCTCTTGCATCTCTCCCAGTGAGAAGTCTGGAGAGAACAGCAAAACAACACATCACCAAGAGCACACAGAACCTTTCTGACCCCCTGCACTTTGCACACAGAGAAAGGAGGAGAGTAGGTGACCCAACACTCTTTCCATGTTAATTCTTGTCTATCAGTATTTTGACCAAGGAAAAACATATGTAAGGATCCTATTTGTTGATTTTCCCTCTGCTTTTAATGCAATACAACCAATGCTGCTTGCACAGAAAATCTCAAAGAACTTTACTTAAGCAGCAACTTGATAAGATGGGTGCTGGACTTCTTAACAAACAGGTTTCAACAGGTCAAACTGGAGAAATGGTAATTTGACAGGCACAACACTGTTAAAAGGAAAACAAAGGAACGGATCACTGATTGTATGAAAAATGCAACAGATTTGATTGCCAGAGATGGCCAGTGCAAAATATGGATATTTCTGGTGTTGGTCTCACTGTTTTTTGCTTTCATGTGAATGTGTTGATCTTCAATCTTCATGAAACATAAAAATATGCTGTACTTAATTTATTTAAATAATGAATAAAAAAAGAGAGCTTCAACTAAGTGCAATCACCAAGCTTCATAAATTCAGGCAGTGCAAATGTCAGGCTGTACAAGTGAAAACCTTTACTTGAAAGTATGGGTGAGATTCTATAAGTTTAGTGAAACGCACCTTTGGTTTTTTTACACAAAGAGTTGTGGGAGTATGGAACAAGCTACTCAGTCCGGTTGTTGAAGCCAATAACCTGGCATTTTTCAATTAATGGTTAGATGACTCCCTGTGATCAGTTCACTAAAATCAAACAAGTTGGAAAACACTTTTTGATGGATTGAAAGGCCTCCTCTTGTTTTCAACCTTTCTTTTGATTTTATATAAAACCAGCACGGAGTAGGGCAGTCAGATGAAAGAAGCATCTGTTTTGAGTTACATATGTCAAAAAAGAAATAGTTCTTTCCTTTTTAGGTCATTGGATAGGATCGGGATTGCTACATCTGAAAAAGGAAATAATCACTATGAAACTAATCAGTATATGAAACTATGGATGAGATAAGTATACACCCACGCCATTCACCTCACCATTCAATCCCACTTTGATCTTTAAACAGACCTGCTCCATTATCTTGGATTCAGCTGCTCAATGTCATCTGCCAACTCAAACAAGCAGTGTGAGCAAATCACTGCATACCTGACTTTTCTATATTGTGTTAAACCAAGCTCATGCCCACTCACACCTGTTCTATAAATATTCCCATCTATTCCATTGGAGAATTTGAGTTCTGCCACATATTTATCTATTTGGTTATCATAACAATTAATTAAAGAATGTATTTAAAGTCCAGGCAGCATCAAGGCCTTGCTTTGGAATGGATTGAAATGTCAAGCAACAAGTCACCCAACACATCTTGTTTTTTATGCTGCTAATAGCTAATGTCACCCAGCTGTTTCCTGAAGGAACCCAGAGAGTTTTTGATTCACAAAAAGCACATTCCAATTTCTGTCCTTCACGCCACTGTCTTCTGTCTTGCTCCTTCGTCCTCACTGAGCTTGGCAGTCCCTATATCTGTCTTTCAATACCTAAAACGCCTTTGCAATGCCATGTATTCAATTTCTTTATCCACATTTTCCTTTAAGGGCAGGTGGTGAACTTATTCTACGATAAGCTCTCTGGCAAGTCTGCAGCCATCACCACAATTCAATAATGCAATTGAATTCATTTCCAACCAATCACAGAGCTGATGAGGTGGCTGGATAAAACCATTGGCATGGGTTAGGTTGGAAGGTCTGCTGTAAGATGAGCCATGCTTAACTATGATTTAGTCTCCTGAGGTCTGCACAGTATCAGATTTAATGATCTCTCTGTACAGCTCACCCTTCCAGTGTGGCAATTGATATCCTGTGAGCTTGGCCTGTTCATACCTCCTGTGCGTAGGATGAAAATCCTTGCCTTGGAACTCCCTGCCAGTTCCTGTGGTAAGAACCCCCCACCAGCCACCACCCCCAACCTCTTCACGATACAGTCTGACCTGAAACACATCTGTGTCCTTGGCTTGCCCTTACCTTGCTATGGCTTATAGCTAAGCTAGCTAGCTTGTTATAACAATTGTGAAATCTGGGTAGATTTCTTTACAATTTCTGTATATATTTATTTGTTTTGGTACTTTAACTCGCCTAACAATTTTAAGCTTTTTTAAGCTTCTTACAAACGCGGGGAAAGCAATTTGTTATTTTAGCGTCAACATGCACAGAGCCCTGGCAAAAGATGACATTTGCTTCTACTCCTAATCCAAAACAACATTTCAAAATTATCTTAACAGCTGCTAATAATGAGAGTTTTTGGTAAACAGATTTGGGGTTTTTTTTAAGTTCAGCATCAAAGATGGAATGTTAAATTGTTCTCATAATGACAGGTCTGTTGTTGTTTTTTGAATTACAGCAGGTGAAACAGTAATGTTTTTGTTAAATGCTGTTCTCCTATTCTGACTTATCTGGTACAGAATAATGTACAGTACAGTATATAATCAGTTTTCAGCATCACCAAGACAGAGTGTTGTTTTTTTTTACGCACTAGAGTATGAAAAATGGAAAGTTCTTAGAATACATAAGACAATAAATGTTTTCATTTGAGAGTTCTCATGGGGTTTCCCATTTTAATGGCATTCCAACTGAGTTTGTGTCTGCAACATTTTAAGGAAATTAACTAAATCTCTATTGCTTGCTTTGTTTTTTGGTCTAGAAAAGGTATAAAGCCCAATAAAACTCTCAACGTTCAGTAGATAAAACACAGGGAAGAGGCATGTCATTCAGCTGATGAAGAGCTAGCTCCCATGACAGGTTGCTTCTCATCGAGCTGTTGATTTTGCACTGTTTGTTGTCCGTGAGGTGCAGTTTTGTTGCCTTTGTTAATCACAGCTGATGTTGTTGGTTAGCTAGTGTCTGTCATATGCTATGGACATTATGTAGGAAACAGCGCAAAGCTGTGAGTGTAAATCTTCCTTGTCTGGTGCATGAACTTTTTATGCACAATCTGTCCCCGTAAATGAAGAGAAATGTGGTCAGCATATGTTGGCAACAGTCGAATTCTGGGCACATTGTTTCCACTCTTATCAATCCTTCGCATGGAGCATTGGGAAGAATTTCAAAGGAAATGTTTCCCATAACATTCTTGAGATCCACATTCATCTATTGGGATGACAGGCCAGCATTTATTTGAGTATTCACAATAGAATTGAGTGCATACTTAAAGTGACAAGAAAAAACTGCATTAAAGTAGTTTGTCTTCATACCAGAATATACGCTTTACATTATTTTTTGTCTTCAAGTTCAATTGGTGGAGTTCATCGATTACTATAAAGCATTTTTTTCAAACAGGCTTGGTAGGTTCCTAAGAGTTAAATACCCCCTTCTTTAAAATCAGTCAACAAGACTGATTGTGATTTTTGTTTATTGATGCACATTACAAGTCAGGAATACTGTTTTTCGCTTCTGTGGTAATTGAAGCTCTTATTTGTTTTTTTTAACAAACTCAAAAATGTATTTGTGCACAAAAAAAGTTGGTTTTAGTTAGAACATTCATCTCAAATATTAGTTCTAATACATGATAAGTTCATATACTGTACTACTGTATGTGCTGCTAAAAGTTATATTTCTCAGAAGTAGGCACATACCTATGTATAATTTAGTGTTGTCTTATTTTAATTAAGAAACAAACATTTTTTAAATGATGAGTAACATAAGCATTTTTTTTAAACCATAAGCCTTTATCAGTATTAAAACACAATAAAGGTCAGATCTAGGTTAGTCTGCAGTCTACATCTATCTTCCCAAATGAGAAGGTCAAACAGGGTGGTTGGAAATGTGAAAGATTCCTGATACAGTATATTGATGAATTTCTTTGCAGAATCCAGGATGAGAGCAGCATTTTCTGAATCAACATATCAGTCATTACTAATCTTACAAAAACTAAAATATTTTTTGTAAGATATTTTGTTAAGGTTATTTGTAAAATATTTTATTTTTTGTAATGGCATAGGTGCAATTGAGATTGAGATGTTTTTAGACCTGATGCACAATGAAATAAAGGAAACTATAAGATTTGGCATTCATGTGCGTGAAACACAAAAAATAAACACTGAAAAAGGAATAGGCATTAGCCTCATAAGTGAAAATGGTACATGTGTTACAATAGTCACAGTTTGCAGGAACTGTAGCTGACTTATCCATCTAGGAATTTGAAAGGTGCAAGGACCCATATGCTCTCACAGGTTGTCAGAACGGGCTTGTTCTGCAAATATGCCGATTGCCAGGTGTCATATCCATCCTTTCTCTGTCCTTTTTTCTTAATCTCTGTTCCTCTTTTCCAGGTCTGGTCCCACCCTGCTCAGCACCCCTATACACTACATTTAATGTCTCGACTCTGACTGCACGGTGATTAATGGGTGTCCAGGCAAACACAGAGTATCACTCAAGTCTGGAAAGAGTGTTGTCTGCTGGATTTTGTGCACTAGGGTAACAAGAAGGAAGTTAAAAAGAAAAAGACAATAAAAAAGAAACAAATAGCACACCATACCAAACTACAATACTGATGTTACATGTATAACTCATGTAAACATAGCCCCCAAGCCACTGCCCTATTCCCACTCAAAGACACATGTTTATATACAGTATAAAGAGATGGCAAATCAAAATGTGGAAACACATCACACAAGCACATGCTTCCTCCAGTATATACTGTAGATTCCTTTTTTTGCAACCTGACCACTTAAATCATTGCAGTTATTTACATATTGAAATATTTTGACTGTTTAATATAGGTCCAAATATTGTGTCTGATTTTTCAGATAATATAGACCACAACCTAATAAAGGTATTATATTTGACAGTGAGAAATTAATCAGCAAATATGGCATTTTAAATCTTTTCAGCTCTGAATGCACTTTTATCTTAAATTGCAAATGGCACATGTCAGAGAATGATTAATGTTGTTTTCTCAATTTGGCTACTAAATGCCCAATTAACCTTTTTTCACGCAACCACAAGATTATACCAGACAAGCAATGTGTGTTAATTATCGCAGACCATGCCAAATGGCACCAATGTTTGTATTGTATGGGCATGAAATACAACTTTTTTATGTAATCTTTTCACAATGTTTGGTAAAAGCAGGCTTAGAGAAACAAGTGGGTCATGGAGGCAAAATTCAGCACTTGTAGAAGCAGCTGAGTTTTAGTTTTATTGGGGTCCTCACTAATCTTACTTCCTTGGAGACCCTCCATGATCAGATACATAAGGAAAATATCTTAAATCAAAGCCACAGAAAACAAAGCCATGAACATTTTCTCAGAGGAGGAGCTCCAGCTTAGGATTTCAATCTTCATTGGTTTCCTTCTATATTTCTGCTGACTCTGATCTTCTCACTGTTTCCACTGTAGGGAAATACCCTCTCTCCCTCTACTCATATCCTTTCCTCTTCTACTTTTTTCTGTTTAATTAACACAAGATCAGAAGAGAGGCCATATTTTGCTCATTGCTGATTGGCGTTGGACCGTAATTTATAGAAATTCTATACTTTCTCTATCATCATACACATTAGCCCTGGGTACTGGTCTGAATGTAAGATGATTGCAGATTTTAAGATGCAATTTCTAGATTTCTAAATATGAAATGTAATCAGCATAAACAACATTGACTCGTAGGGCTTTGGAGGTAATCCCCTTTTTAAAAATCTCACTATTTATGTGTTTATAAGAAGCTGGAGTATGTGTCAGTAGAGGTATAGAACTGGGGTTTAGTGGATATTTATGTACAAACAAAGTATAGGCAATTAGATGGAGACCTGTTTCTATCTGTTAAAGATTCGTTGTGGTGAAAACTAACTTTTAACAGGACAAAACATAGACTTGAAGGATTGTGAGAATACTTAATACTTAAGAATTAGAATTAGAATGTCATAGGAGAGATCCATCCATGCATTTTCTAACTGCTTCATCCAATTCAGGGTCACGGCGAAGCCCCAACCACTCCCAGCAAGAAATGGGAGCATGCAGAATACACCCAGAATGGGACACCGGTCCATCACAGGGCACACTCTTTGCTCAACACTCATATCTCTCCTATACAAGCTGCCCACTCCCTGAGACCCACGATGTGACAGTGTGAATCTCTCGTCACACAAAGAACATTGCAAAACGCATTTAAAACCCATCAATTACAATTTCAACAGTGAACTTCACGGGGGGAGTACCTACCAGCATAACATTTTGCCTAAGTTTAATACAAACAGGGTGGCAGTGGTCAATTGCTGGGGGTCTACTCGCATGGTGTTTGTATGTTCTCCCCATGTTTGCATGGATTTCTTTTGGATGTTATTGTTATCTGGTCTTTAAATGTATGAAAACAACAAACCCAACAATAATACAAAAGTCAAATCACTCATAAAATTATGTCATAAAGGAAATCTGCATAGGCAATGAAAGAAAGATCAGGTTATTTAAAACGAATAATCAAGAAATGTGTATGCATTATCCCAGATACTAGGGAGGTAAACTATACTTAAAAATCTGCTCCTGCCAAGTCGTTGAGAATTTGACCTCATTATTGTTGTTCATCTGAAGGACAGAACACAAGCAGGTTAGGGTACATGTTCATAAAGGTTTCTCAGTAGACTCACAGCGCTCAATTATTCTGATAGCAATCCCCTTTTCCTTAACCACTAGGCCACATAGCCTCCAAACATTGAACCCATTTACTCAATTGAGTTATTTTTTTCAGAGGCAATGAAAGTCTACCTCTCAGAACCTCTTTTCACACTCTAATTCACTTTTGTGTCTGGACAACAAAGTGATTTGTCTTTCTTCCAAGTGCTTTTTGAATATTTTTCATTTATGTCCTACATGTCAAAAGCATAGTTTTACAGAAATGTACACTTTTTTGATTAAGGTTCTTGAAAGTAACTGAAAAAAATAACATTAATTTTCTCATATGATCAACAATAATTTAATGGATAAGACTTTAAAATGGTGGTAAATTCAGTCCTTATTCATTTTGAAATTTGGGCTGATAATGATCTTCATCTGACCAGCATTAACTGACACCAGAACATTTTAAGAATACAGAGGAAGTACTTGGGATATCCAGAATTCCTCTAATATTCTGTCAAATTCATTTGACTATCACTGTGTTTTCAAGAGTATAGATTTTAGAGTAAGAATTCAACTACGTTACACAGATGTAGACTTATAAATGCCCATAAATTAATTTATTTATATGCATCTTTACAGTGTATCTTTTAATAAAATGTAGACAATTTGCTATATTGAAAAGCTATTCATCCCCTACATAATCCAACATGAATTTTCCCCCAAATTTTCCATGCATCTGTATTTTTGTTCTGCGAAAGGAGCTATGTCAGGAATTTATTTAGGCATAATCCTTTGACAAATATCTGGAATGATAATAATATGTATAAAATGTAAAATATAAATATGGACTGAAATGTATCCATCAATCATGATATATTTTTTCTGCTGCAAGCTCCAGTGTTTGCATTTTCCTGTTTCTCTCACTGACACTTGTAATGGGACAGTCATTGCCAGGAACTGTCTGCATTTCCCCTCACAGCATCATTACTAAGCAAATGTCCTCTGCAAAGCTTCCTGGCTGAAGCATTAGGTAATCGTCACATTTTTCTGTCGAGGAAAAGATTAACAATTCTGCAAATGCTGCAAACCACCGCTGATCTATTAACACCATGAGAAACAATACAATTGACAGGGGGATTAGCGAGTCTGCAGAACACCCTGTTTGGCCCATTATGTTTTTCCGGTGATGTGCAGACAAGTGCACAATCAGTTAAGAAAAAACGTCTTCCTGCACAGGACAAAAATATGATATATTCATACATATTTTGGACTGGAAACTAAAGTTTGGCATGTAGTCAGATTTGGGAGCGACATGTATGTTTGCTACTGTTTTCAGAGCGCATAGGGTCCATGTTAATACAGTTCTTTTCTTTTATTGAAAGGTTTTCAGTGGCAGCATTGCCAAACAACCCAAAGAAGTGCAGTTTTCACTTTAAAGTCTACTATTATGTGATTAATTAGCGCTACTAAGCGGAACTTACTGCTTGTTTGTGTATTTGGGGTTTGAGCTTGCTGATGTCTTTATCCAAGGGAAAAAAATCACAATATACCTCAGGCAAAGGCAAGTCTATATTAAGTAGGATTTGTATTATTGCCGCAGGAGTGCTTGAATAATAATTCAACACTAAGTATCAAATGTTTGCATGGTGATGAAAAAAGTCACTGTGCTGCCAAAGTCTATGTAGAAGTTGATGGGTCATCTTATTATCAGTGCGAGCAGTGCCTATCCTCTGATATGATTTTAGACCAAGATCTTACCATTCTGCCAGATATGGTTCCCCATAGTAAACTGTGCAATGTGACAGTAACCTGGGTCCAGAGCCAGAAAGAACATGTTGACTTGCTGAAAAACGTACTGTTTTCTGGAGTGGATCAGATCAGGTGTTCAAACACATGGGGAGTCGACACCAACCTCAAGAATATCATAGACAAACAATACAAACGAGGATCTAATCCTTACTTCAAATCTACTAGCAGTCAATGAAATGTTTCAGAGATCACCAGACAAACAGACTGAGAACTCTGCTACGTACAGTATAGTGATTCACCCGCCTTACCTGCAGAGACTACTGTTTAAATTCCTAAAAGTGTACAAAGACATTATCCGGATAGACAGAGAAAACCACTTCAGAGATTGAATCTATAAGAGAAGGTTTAATATCTTTGTATAAAGTTTATAGGTGTAAAGAAAGAGTTAAATGACTATATAGTGAATGTTTGCAATAGATATTTGATGTTTGGGGCACCAAACATGGGAGCAGCAAAACATGCATAAGAAAACAACAAATGTAATACAATATATTTGTGAAAGCATCTAATGTGATATGAAAGGCTAGTTAAAATAATTTGACTATAACATGTAATGGTCAAGCTCATAGGTTTTCATGTATACATAAATATACTGTACATTTACTATTGTGAACTAAACCATCAAATATGTCTTGAATAATTCTTCAATTCTTGAGAATTATAATGTGAATAATTAAGTTTATATACAAAGATCCGCTGGCCAAACATCCTAAATGAGTTTAAACTCACTGAGAAGACAGAGGTGACTGCATTAGGCCATGGTCTGACTTAGCAGCTGCTCTCTGTGCATGGAGTGTCCTGGGCACAGAAAAAAGGTTTGCCTAGTATTGCAAAGGACAGCTCTGCCAAAGTTAGCATCTTGCTGAACTTCAGTCTGGCTGTAAGAACATGGTTCTTCCGGACTACAGCCTGGTACTGAATATGCAAAAAAAGAGAAAAAAATAGAGTCCAACTGTCTTATTTTGTACATGAGGAAGAAATGACTGTGGGTTTTTGAAGACAAGATTTGTCAAAAAGAGTATCTTGGGCAGAATTCTGTACTTTCTGTAACTGACTCACTCTTTTAGCTTGGCGTCTCGGAGAAAAGTTTAAGTCCTTACTTGGACTAGACCCACTGACCCATTGCAATTTGCCTATTGACAGAAAAGGTCAACAGAGGATGCTATTGCCACTGCCCTCCATACTGCTCTCTCACACCTGGATAAGAAAGGAACATACGTGAGAATGCTATTTGTTGATTACAGCTCAGCATTCAATACCATAGTGCACTCAAAGCTTGTCATCAAGCTCCAGGACCTGGGACTGAACACCTCCCTTTGTAATTGGATTCTAGACTTCTTGAAGGAATGTCCGCAGGTGGTGAGGTTGGGCACCAACATATCCTCTACCCTGACTCTGAACACTGGAGCCCCTCAAGGTTCTTTTTCTCTCTTGATCTTAACAGTACCTCCCTTTATGATTAGCACACACCTGAGTCTCATCACTCTACTATGAAGAAGAAGCCATCAAATGGGCACTTGAGAGTCTCCAGTACTACCTGCTGGGAAGAACTTTCTTTCTGTAGATCATCAGGCCCTGCAATGGCTTCTCTGGAATCCATTCAGAGAAGAGCAACCAGACAAATTCCAGGAATTAAGGCAATAGCCTACACTGACAAGCTGAGTGAAGTGAACCTTTTAAGTCTTGAACCAGAAGACTAAGGGGGGACCTGATACAAGTATTCCAAATCCACAATGACATTGACAGAGTTAACTCAGAAGATTTTCCAGAATGAACAGTGAAGCACAAAAAAAGGGCACACTTCTGGAGGCACTTCTTTACTTGTTTCTTCCAAGAAACAGCAGGATGGGATCTTTGGATCAATTATCTACCACAGTAAGTACCAAATGAGGTCCATGAGCTGAATAGTCACCACATATGTTGTTATGCTCTTAACTGTAATATTTCGTTTTTTCTTCTGTAAATATGTCTCCTTGTACAAGAGCGCCTCAGTAAGCAGCCAGTTTTTACACTTTATTTTTGTGTCAGGCCTATATTTTCATGACTTCCATGTGCACCCCTGAGATAGCTTAGCCACTGACACTTACAGTACAGTATGTGACATTTCTAATCTGAGTCTCGAAAGACAGAATCAAGTCAAAAAGAACAGCAAGATGCTTTTAACAGACAACAAAGTGCTGATTTTTGATGCATCAATAACAATACTGAAGTATTTAAAGACTAAATTTAAAGGCCAAAGTCAGATTTAGTCTGCATAGAGACTGGAATATTGTCAGCAACAAAATCTTAATGGAAACTAAACTCATTAAGGTGAATGATTGTGTGGAGAAGGAATCATATATATAAGAGATCCATATACTGTATATGTATTAAGTTTTGAGGAACACTAGAAGAAACTGTATACTGTACATATTTCGTGTACAGATATAAATACACTTCCCTGCTGTTTCCACGTGTCTCATCGGGTACCAGTTTCAGTGTTGATTCTGAAAAAGTGAGTTCAGTTGAAACTTGGATCAAGTTTTTTCCATGTTTCTCTGTTTGAAACGTCAAATATTTAGTCCTTTTACTCTGTCCTTTTAGAACATTAAACACAGTAAAAAGGGCATGATAAACAGTGGCAAAAGCCAAACTCATGTAGAATACAGTAGAATAAATATATGGATAAACTAGAATCAGCAATCAATAGTAGATCTATGCTATATTAAAAAGAGTATTCACTGTGCTGTTTCACCCTAAAACCACTGTACATTTTCAAATAAACGTCATCAAATGTTTATTTGAGTTGTCACTGCCCATTCCACAATTGCAGACAAAAATATGGCAAAATATGCATTGCTTTGTTTCTGCTAAGTACTGTATATCAAGGTACACTTTTTTGTTTTCTGGGATCAGGGTCTCTGCGTCCTGGTACAACTCTAGCTGTCAGTGACTGGTTGGTAATACGTAGAGCATGACGAGAAACTCGACTGAAGTGATGACGTTTGAAAGGGAAAAAAAGAAACAACACTCAGGTCTTAATTTAACAATCAACTGTGTTGATGAAGGAACAAAAACAAGACCAGTAACATGGAACCCTTAATGTCAAAATGAAGTATAGCAGAATGGTGCAGAAGGCACTTACTATAGCTAATGATATTGTAACAAGTTCAATGCCCCTGAAATGGTCAGGTTAATTTCGTAGGAGGCCATACAGTACAAAGAGAAAATACATTTTTTGTAGCATTTACCTTGAAATGGAAAAGGTATACTATTGCATTTCTCTTCCAGGCTTTTGTCATCCCATAGCTGATTTGCACATTTAAAATTGTCCATTGCTTTATAAAAAAACAGCATCACTAGAGCTGATGTATCTCCTCTTCTTCTGTTGTCCAGTTAGATCCTTCTTTTCATGCAGTGAACTTAGGCTTTATTTATTGACACACTAACAGCTGAAAGTCTTTCTGGCATGTTTTGAAATCACCATTCTGGCACTGTCTTGTCTGTTTTGAAGCGTGGCATGATTCAGGAGCAAACAAAAAACTCACTTACGAAGCCGAAGCATTTGTTAAGCATCTCCCGACACCTAATTCATCTTTCCACAATGTTTGTTCCATGAAATGGTAGTGGTGTTACAGAAATGCTCAAATTATTGTTTTACAATTAGTTGTTGGGTGGATGAATCCATGACAGCAGCTAGGAAAAACTTTGTATTGCAGTTATGGAAAAAGTTGCCTCTCATCATGGAGCAGACCAACGGGAGGGAGCAGTGCACACCATAAGGAGCATTTCAATGGTGCACAGCTTGCTGTATTGTGAGGGATGGCTGTTGTGCTGTTTCTGTTTAGATTTAGACATCACTGCTCAATGTTTGAGCTCTGACCCGCTGAGCGCGGCTCAAACAAGAGACAGGAAAAATTAAGTGTTGGACATAGCTTATCGTTTCCAAAGCACCCACACAAACATTGAACCAAGGCAGGGCCATCGCCCTTCACATGTGTTGAACTCCAAAATGCATCATAAAAATGCCAAGAATGTGGGTAAAACAAATCACTAGGCAGGTCTTGTATACAACTTGTACTGACATCCTGCCTCATGCCATTGAGTAATGGCATAACCTGTTTTTCTTTCCGAACATTTGTCTGGTTCCTCTTTTAAAAAAGGCCAGGGTGTCTGCTGTACCGTCAGTGTAATTTCTGCAATGTAACACAGACATCACTTTAAAGTTGTGTAGTGCTTAAGAAAAAATGGATGTCCCAGCAATGACAGGGGTATTCAGATTCATGAATTTCTTTGCGTTGTCTATAAAACCTTGGAGTTCATACAGTAAATGCTACTTCAAGGGAGTGGATTGACTTCAAATTAAGGAAATACTTAAGGAATGAGGGATGTTATTCATAGATCCCTAATTAGGATAATCTCACTTAGAAAGGGAGCAGTGATTTATAATAAAGGTGACAGAATTGAACAAGGAAACTACAGACCAATCAGTCTTCCATATGTTTCTAGTAAAGTTATGGAAATGGCAAGTTAGAAGAATGCTCAGAAAAAAAGCATTCTTACTAGCTGTTTCCTACTAGCTTGTAGAATTATTTGAAAAAACAACAACATAGATAATACTGGAACATAAAATATAATATATTTAGATTTCTAGATAGGCTTTGACAATGTCCCTCACCAAAGGTTAAATCTCAAATCAAAAGCAATAGGAAGTCAAGGAAATAACTGCGTGTGGATTGGGCATTGGTTATCAAATAAGAAACAGTGTATCATCTTAAAGAGTGCAGTTTCTCATTGGGCAGATTAAACAGTGGTGTCCCCCAGGAATCCATCCAAGGCCCATTGCTCTTCTTGATCTATATCAACAATTTACTCTCCTATATATAGAGCCTATTAGCTTAATTTCCAGAAATAGTGTTAATGGAATGAAAAGAAAAAGTTATGGAGTGAACAGACACATGACAAATTGAATTTAACTTGGATAAGTGATCTACACTGGCAGTAGAAAAAATACGCTATTCATATTACATGGGTGATTTTAAACTATAGAAAGATTACACATGAAAAAGTATTCTTCTTGTTCTCGTTCATCAAGACAATGTGATGTAGCAAAATGAGCAAAAATAAGACTTGGGTAAAGTAAAAGTGTGGAATTAAAATCCAGGGAAGGTATGCTTAGGATTCATATTGTATTAGTAAGACTATAGAATATAGTGCTCCATTTTTGGCCATTAGTCCACAGAAAATGATATTATAACCTTAATAATTGTTCCAAGAAGAACTATTAAGGACTGAGCAGTGTCCTTAAGTTTAGTGCTGAGGTCCAATGTCAATCAATAAAACTTAGAAGCTTCTCCCTTCTTTTTTAGCCCATGAGCCAAGTCTTTGTCAATTGATGTAACAAGGCAAGTTAAAGTTATACTCAATAAGCGAATATTTTCAAATTTGCTTTTTTCTCTCAGTGGAAGATAATCTTGTCGTCTCTACCAAGCATTCTTTCAAAAACTGTCCATCCATGAAAAGCTTGCTCTGTTTCCCAATTTTATATTCCAGTAGATAGCTTGCCTTTGTACAATGAATTGTACACTGTTGTTTAACATATTTTACAGAGCCTGTAAATGTATGGCTAATTTTGTAGCTTTACTCTCCCTTCAGTTAAGAAGACAAAATCCTATTATAATCATGCTTGGCTGAAAAAAGGTGACTGATGATGTATTCCTTGAACACAACAATAGTTTCCTGACAAATCAGACGTATTTTGATCTGACTTCTGTGAAAATTAATTTGGGTGTCCTAAGCCAATAACTCTTTGCTCTCATCTTTTCGTAACTTCAGAAATTACTCATTTTGAGAAAGGGGGTGCCTATTTTTCGGACAATTTTGTTTAACATTTGACAATTACACATTTGAGCACAAAAGTAGAGATGGTAACCTGACCTCTAGGTGAAAAAAATCTAGGCATCTATTTGCAGATCACTTTCTAGTGCATGAGTAATATATTTCAGGCAAAAAATCTTGTAAGCTACCACCAAGCATAATTAACACCACAGGTGAATATTAACAATTCTGAAATGTGCCACAGGCAAGATGACCCAGATGTGGCTCACAGTCTGTAGTTTGCTCACTCCTGCTCTAGAACATTGATATAAAAGGCTGGTCTTGCTTAATTGTCTTGTAAGCATTCTTCCATCAAGCAATATGGGATGAATACTAAAATTGGAGTATCATAATTAGTGGAGTACCACAGGGATATGTATTTGGACCACAGCAGTTCTTATTTTCTAATCATTATTTCGGCTCGGCAAAACAAAGCAAGACTCAGACTAAATAGCATCAAGTCACAAACAAACATTAAACAATAAATAAGAAAACATGGACAAGCTCTACGATTTGTATCCTCAAAATATTTATTTAATTTATATTTATATACATAAAAAACATTTTAACAAAACTGGCCAACTGGTATTGGAATATATCATTTAAGGTATAGATTTTAAATAAATATAATGTTAAAATTGTACAAATTGTTACTAAGACCTCTCTTAAAATATCATTCTGCTGTAATTGTGTTGTAATATCATTCTGTTGTGTTGTGTAATTCTGTTTACCACATTCAGAAAAAAGATACTGTTGTTTTGGAATCAGTCCAGAGAGGAGCAACCAGATACATTCCTGGGCTTAAAGGAATGTCCTACTCTGGCAAGCTAAAACAATCCTTTTAGTCTTGAATACAGAAGAATAGGAAGGGATTTTTTGAAGTTTTCAAAATCCTTACAGACTTTGACAAAGTCAATCCAGTGCACGTCTTCAGAACCAAGAATGAAACACAGACCAGAGGACGTAAATGTAATCTATTCAGAAGAACTTTTAAAACTCAGAATAGAAAGTACAGTAGCTTTTAACTCAAGGGGTTGCAGATGACTGGGACACACGTCCTAGCCATATATTTGAAACCAATAGCCTACCTTCTGACAATAAATGACCGAATAAGATACTTGGATCAATTAGCTATTTTACAGTAATTATTTTTCTTCATATTTGTTAATTAGTATTTTGTGGGGCACAAAGGACAATTTGTCTGGCGCAATCTACTTATCAACACTTTTAAAAAACAACCACAAAGCAACTTTTTTTTTATCTCAGACAATGTTGGTGGTGCTAAAAAGTCTCTATGTGAGCATAACGTGCAACCTGTAATTCATCTTGGAGCAGCTCTTCCTGCTTTTCTGATGAAGAAAGTGTTTTAGCCATTAACTGGAGTACAACTGGGAATGCCTGTGCTGCTTTCTTTTTTCTCTGCCCCCGTTCCCCTTTTTTGTTGGCCACTTGCTTAACGTTAAGTTTCCTACACTATGATGAATTTGAAGAACACACATATATTTTCGTCTGGCATTAATGTAGTTCTCTGTTAAACAGTCCAATTTGGAGTCATAAACCTATCATTAAACATCATTAAACTCCAACCATCTCTCATTGAGGCTGCAAATCTCATAAACTGGCCCTACTGCAGCTTACCCAGGAGGTATTACAATGACCCTAACTACTGTTGGCTTACAGACTTTGACAGAAATTATGACCTTAATAAAGTCTATTTTGTAATATTTGCATGCATAAGCATCTCATATCTGACACTGGAAAGAATGGCTGAGTCTGCTTAAGGGCACCCCAGAGAAAAATCTTGGCAGTCAGGGTCTAGTGCGTGTCTCCATTAAAGATGGATTACAATGGATTTGTTATATGAGTATATTGTCATTAGCAAAAACCTAGAAGTGGCTCACCAGTCAAAGAGTCTGTCAAGCTAGCCTCAGTGCAGAGTCATGGTTTGGGGTTATGCCTATGTCATCTAATGAACTATAAGAAATTAACATCTCAGGATTATTAAAGTGGTAGCACCTTTCCCTCAATACCTGTTCTTTTTAGTCTTATACCAAACCTTCCAAATGCGACAGCCTGTGCCAAGAATGGGACGCTATCAGTTTTGTCCCAGATTAATTTGATCTAAGACCCCATTTTGCAGTAGTCCATCGAAGACCGTACAAGCTAAGAAAGTTACACGCTAACAGTATTCGAACCTGACGTGCAGCACATTTGTGTTTGTATTTACAAACAAATAAATTACAGTTCTAAAAGTTATTTTGTTTGAAATATCCAGCCTGATCTGTATAAATATTTTGAATCACATACTGTACTGCTGCTAATGCTATTGGCTCTACAATCATTCTCCAATACTGTACCTCTTCAGGCAGCAATGTGCTTCTTTGTCACCATCTTGAAAGCCATCCTGAAGAACTAATCTCTGATAAAGAGTGCCCAGCACAGCACTCTGCTTATTGAACAGTCTCCTGTAGTTTCCTGAGCAACATGTTTTCTGCTGGTCTGAGGCAGCGTCACAAGACAAAGGAACTCCTGTTTAAAGATTCGCCAATCTGGAAACTCTCAGTTGTAACAGTTCTAAAAATGTTCAGTTTCCAATGGTTTCCAGACAAGTTTTTTGTATACTTATAAGTAATGTTAAGTAGGAACTCACAAATCGTAAAACTAGAGAGGAAAAAGATGGTAAATTTCTTATGTTGTTTTATTCAGAGGTTTTGTATTTTTACAAAATACCACATTTGAGGTTTGCACATCGTTGAGGGACCCTTTTCACATGGAGTAATGTACCCTGTGCCAGGTTTGTAGGACGCACTATGAAATGAGCAATAAAATACGGGACACATTTCATGGCCTCCTTAATCGCTTTGGATGAGAGCTCACCAACCTTCACTCTGGTATTGCTATTTCAAACAACAGTAGAACTGCATAACAATTAGAAGAAATCAAATGAAGTGGCCCTTCTTCCCCACATACCTCCACAGTAACTTCAGGTATCGACTGGCAGAAACCTACTTTCTGAGTCACGGCACCACTGTAGAAAACTATAACACTACCAAGTTATGACTGAAGGCTGGGTCTTGAAGAATTGACCATGTATCTTAGGGTCCTAGGGTATTTAGGTGCTATCGCAAGGATTACTGTATCATGTTCATAACACCACGTGCCCTGTTACACCAAGGAATGTGTATCTGCCTCCCTCTTTAATTGAATAAGTGATTAATGCATTAACTGATTGGTGAGATGATGAGAAGGAAACTAATTTTGTCTTTTCCCTGAACTTAGAAAGAGTTCTGTACTCTCACCTCTTCAAAGAACAGGTTATCAAAGTGTCAAGGCTTTACATATAAAAGGAAGAAACCTTCACAAAACCCAGATGGATCACAAAAAATAAAAGGCATACAGTATGCGCCACTCTAAGCCGATGTATTACATAACCAACATTATAAAACTAATTCAGTTGATGTGGACTAAAAACTATCGTTATGCAAAAGCAAGAAAAAACAATGCTTCAAGATAACAGCATTGCTACGCAGCATTTTTTTTAAAAAAAAATTACTTTAACACAATGTGCTCTGGCAGCTTCAGAAGTACGGGAAACACGTTTCACTCTGAATTCATTGGCCAGCAGGAGAAAACATAACCACACAGGGATGGAGTCCAGGACTGCTTATGTCTTTCCTCAAAAAATAATTAGTGTTGCAATAGCCTGCTTTCAAACCTCTTGAACACTAAGACTCCTCAGACTACACCCTCATGACTGGGAACTGCAAACGGAATCCTGCCCTGTTTATTCATGTGTGGGTAGAGTTATGTAGTTATTTGTTTTTTAAGGGGTGGTACAGTATATTTAGATATTTTCCCATTTGTTCAAAATATATTTAAAGAAAGTGGTCATTTGTTTTGAAATGCCAAACATTCTTTAATGTACGTTTAAAAGATTAGTTTTGTTAATACCTATTGTTATATAATACAGGAGACAATTATGATTTGCAAATGAATTGATGGGAATTCTTTATTTGTGCATTCTTTTGCACAAAATCAAAAAGTACTATAACTATTATAATTGTTAATACTTGTTTGGGATAGGCACAGGTTTCCTGTGTCCCTGTATTAGATTAAGTGGTGAGGAAATGGGTGGATGGATAATTGTTAAAACAGAGTGAAACATTTAAAATATACAGAAATAGAATTCCAATAAAATAATTTTGCAGAAAAATATCCTTTTTAATTTAATTTTTAAATCATTTATGGAGTTTGTAAATTAAAAAACTAAGCTTTTTTGCCTCATGAATAAATTATATATTTCATTAATATCAATTTGATTGATTGGTATTAGGTTTGGCTATTGGTCATTATAAGGTATGTATGAAACTTACAGTATTATTCATATTTATATTAGTCATTTATTACACACAAAAGTTTTTACATGTCTACTAAGAATTCTGATATCCCTAATTTTTAAAATTGAAGATTATAGTAATCAATCAATAGTCAATTGTATATAATAGCCAATCCTAAGTAAATATTACATGCTTGTAATTTATATTTCAAATAAAATGTTATATTATTTTAGAGGCCATTAGGCATTTATAGGACATTGCATGTTTTTACAAGTCAATGAAAAACTCCTCTAGGAATGACAATAAAAACCATCATCTGTCTATGACTGCCCAAAAGGTTCACTTGACATAACCTGCGAATAAAAAGTTATTATACTATTAAACAGCTAAAACAGGATAAATCTAAAGACCTAACTCAAGAGATGGTGGTTATCTTTTATTTAGACAAAATACAGTATATTCTTCATTTAGGGACAATGGCCTACAACTATGCAGGAAAAAGGTGAACATATACTTATCCTTTCAGGGTCAGCATACAGTACACCTTTAATAAGAACCTGTTCTGTTTGCGTCCTTGTTCTTGTCCAGAAATTGATCATACTGTCTGTGAAAGGAAAAAAGGAAGCAAACAAGAGCCTTCGTTTTCACAAGCTTCTTCGTATCAGGGCCCAGTTGCAATAAACTGTCCTAACCACATGATAATCATTTGGGTAACTCTAGGGTTTTTACTCCTTAATTGTTTATACAGAAAGCTGAGCGTTTGAGATCAACCTTACAGCAGGCCAACTATAAATGTAGGTGTTCTGTCTCTAATCAAAGCCACATGTGAGAACCACCAGCCCTTCCTCGCAATCGTGAACTGAACTCATTTCAAACACTTTTCTCACGTGAAGTACTTGATTGTATATCCTTACACACCTCCAGCCCCAGCCCCCAGATCTTACATGAATGTCCTGGTAAATGTGACTACCGCTCTATGCATGGCATGCAATAAGCCAATGGTAACTATGGTGGAGTATTACAGTTTTTAAAGTTCCCCATATCAATAAAAGCGAATTTAAAAAAAAGTATCTATGTTGTTTTCGAAGTCCCTAACGTGGTGACAATCGTTTCCAAGCAAACTAGCCATTTCCAAAGCATGCTACTGTGAAAAATGATCTTACTTATTTACTTTGTTAGGTTAAGAAATCACCACAGTTAATGAATGCAACATTACGCCTGTGTGAAAACTGCATCCACACATTGTGTCCTATGGGGTATTTTGTGTGACTAGGCCTATTTGTGCTGGTTTTTTGGACTGACTTCTTTCATTACAGATGCACAGACACATTTGCGGTGGAGCCTGGTTTTGCTTTTGTACCTCTCTGCTTGTGAAATCTGTTGCCTTTCCCCAGAGTTAATCCCTGGCCATAATCTCAATCAGCTGTGAAGTTCATCAGCATGCAAAGTCATGGTGCATGAAAGTTAGCTCTTTTTTTAAGATGCTTATGTTTTTTTTCTGTATGGTACACTGTGGAGACATACATCTGCAAGAATAGAATTATCTTTCACCTGCGGTGGATTAGGAAAACTAATGATATTCATTTTTAAAACATATAAAAGAACAGAAAGGTCAATTACAGTACTCCTAATGACTCATTTATTGGGTCTGATGTTCTACCATAGGTTGGTACACATTTCCACGAAATATTTAAAATTCACAAAAAGATTTAAATTGCATTTAAAAGATTAATAGAGATAATTCTGAGATTAATTTAAATACAATTGCACAGGATGGAATAACCTCCTAAGAATACAAACCTTAAACCCCCCTAGACAGTTTCTTTATTCAAACCACCTCAAGGCTTTTATTATTGAATTTTTAGGGATAAAAGTCTGTCTACATTTAAAACTGAAAAACCATTTCCTTCACTGTCATTCAATTACCTCATTTTTTATCCTTACTTAGGTGTGCTGTTATTTAGGATGATTAGAAATATTTGTATTACATCTGCCTGCTATTTAACCTAGACTGTCTCATATGAATAATAAAGTTCCTCTAACCTCAGTTCTGAAAAATACTGGATTTCAAACACACATACAGTAAGTTACATTTTCAAACTTGTGCAGAAATATACATATGTGGCTGATTCACATCCATAATTTTATTTTTCAATATGGCAATGACAATGCTCTGTCTTCACAAATTAGAATTGCAGAACCTTTTGTCTCTCTCACACAAGGGAATTATTTTAGATATTTGAAGAATCATAAAATGTTGACTTTTAAGTTCCAGCACTGTTGGAATCCTCATCACTGGCTACACAATGGAGAATTTCTCATTTTAAAGCTTTTTCAAAATTCAGGAAGAAACCAGGATATATTTGGAAGTATGGGAGCTGTGTAAATCTTTTGATTTACAGTTCTGCTTTTTTATCAAAAGACTTTCTGAGATGAGCGCCTATGGAACTGCATAATGAAGGATACAATGAACCAAAGACAGCAACGTTACCTTTGGAGAGGCACCCTGGACTCCTTAGACTGCTCGCCACAGAAAACCAAAGATCACATTGTTCTAAGAAGTGACCTTTTTGTAAGCCGGTGGACAGTAGTTATGGTGGTTCCTAAAAAACTAGGACAAGCACCTTAAAAAAACAATATGGACAGAATCAATCTTTGTGACATTGCCTTTTGTCTTTAATACATTTGTCTTTAAAAGTTTCAGAAGGAAAATGAATTGTTTTCCTTATTCACATAGAATGACCATGCACTAAATTTAATATAGTAGCCCCAGTAGATGTCTGCAGCATTCGAGTATGATTTACAAGCAGACATTTTGTCATAGTTTTCTTTTTCCTTTATTCAGCTCTTACTAGTACAACATGCAAATGTGCCCACATTGTTTTGAATAGACTCCAGGGATCTTCTGCAAATGAACTTTACATTGAAAGGATTAATCAGATTAAGCTTGCTGTTCGGACTAGACAGAGGTTTCATTATTTTATTTATTATGCTCCCGCAAATAGGTCTATTTCTGATTGCTAATGACAGCTTACTTGGGATTTTATTGGTACAGTAAATTAGTTCTGTTCACATTTGGAATGACTTCCATCCTCAATGCTTGTTTACAAGAAGCCTTGTTGAAGCAGATCTTCAGGAATTGCTCTTTGTGGCCCTCTGTTGGATTAAGAAGAAAAGGAAAGTGCTTTGAGATTTAGGTTACTTTAAAGATTCTGTGTATAGAGGATAAGGTGCTGTCAAAATCTGCAAAACCATAAAAGCGAAAGAGGTTCTTGAGGCCTTAGCAGAATAACAAATCATTCTAATCACTGATCATTCCAAGACATTTCAAGATTCTCACCTTTCAGTTTATGTTCTTCTGGAATTAGGAAAGCCCACAGTCCATTTCTAAACATTTCATTTAAGCTCTGCGAACAGCCCAAGAGAGTTCTGCTGTTCATTTGTTCCTGGGTCTGTTTCCTTAGTGCACTCCTTATCTTGAAGTTCTCTAAAATGAAAACTGAAACCACAACAAACACAGGGTATGTTGCTTTTAATTAAAGTATCATTCGAATCAGCTGGAGGATGATTCATCTAGCATGTAAATTTGTTTACATTTTAAAAGCTTACCAGCTCCATTTAATTTAGATTTGTAATATGCAACATAAAACATTAAGAAAAAGCACTGGTCAGAAAACTGAAGAGGTAAGTTATTGAACAGTTCTATTTTGATCAGAAGTAAGAACTTTTTTTCAGTAAAGCTAGCAACGCAGGCAGTGAAGACACAGCCACAGAGATGGGGGTGTCCCTCCTTATTCGCTGTTATTACTGTAAAGCAGGGTTGTTGTGGGATAGAAAAGGAAAAGCGACACAGATACGTTGCTGTTGGCGTCACAAAGGCATGCCTGTCTCTGCCTTCACAAAAATATCATTAAAAGTTTCTCAAACCCTTGGGAAAAGGAGTAACAAACAGTCATAATTCATAATAGTAAAGAACAATTTAGCTGAGAGAATGTCTTTGGTTTTAGCTACTAAAACACTTCTAGCATGATTCCATGTCATGCAAGATTGGTTTATATGAGGCCAACTCTGGTGTAAACAGCACATAATCTCTTTGGGGCTGATCAGCGGGCCAAAACTCATTAGAAACCTTCCTGGTCTTTATTAGTCGATAGCACGCCACTTTCCACCATACCCTTGAGCCACCACAGCAACGCAGTAGCTCAAAACCTCATAGGCTCGCATGCTGAGTAGGAGATCAATAAATAATTGTCAGGGCAGACAGACAGAGTTTTAAAGGGCTGAAGTATTCCCCAAGTGGAGAGTCTTTCTGGTATTTTGGCTCTGGCATCTAACAAGCTAAGCCTTTTCTCCAGGTTTCACCTTAATTGAAGACAAACATTAAACAAAGCCTAATAGACAGCCTTCTGACCCCAGTGCTCTAGGGTCAAGGTCATATAGCTCACATGAGAGTCAATCTTTAATGACAAAGTGGACTTTCTAGGTCCCTAGATGTCAAATTCCTAAGCAGCCCCTCTTGAAAGCTGCAATCTTTCAATTAAAAAAGAAATGGAGTTCTTACTTAACTATTTGGGCTCAAATTTCACACCGAGTTAACTGTGAGAACAGCAAAAGCAGATGCTGCAATTTAGGACCGATAGGTTTTCCCAGAAAGACCCTTTACTAGAGAGAGTCTCACACTATGACCCACAGTTCAACTTTCAAAGCATTCTGTTGCAAAGCAAAATTTACTACTCTGCTCATAAATCCAAATAAATGTCTAGCTAATTTTCCAAATCCATATTTACAAATGCAAATATTTAGTTATCTATACCTGAATGATGTCTTGCCAGATGTGCAATGTTTTTTAAATATGAAGGGTGAAAATCTAGTCTAGTCCCTTAAAAATATGTTTTATTACACATCAAGTTTATAAATCTGAGCTGCCTTGAAATAATTCCTGAAAAGTAGAATCAAATGCAAAATAAGGCAAGTAGAAAACTCAATGTTTTCAGTGAGAGGAATGAAAGTATTTCATGGAAAAGATAATTTGTGTAATTGTGTTAACAAGTTGGAAATCAAAGAGATTATTAATTGATTTAAATTATACTGTCTAGAAAGCCTTTTAATGAATCTCAATTGTATTGAAATAAAGGAGAGAGACCTACTGTATAGACATTCTTTACCGTCTCAGGTTATTGTGTTCAAAAGACAAATTAGAGACTCATCCTCTAATTTGCAGTCATGCAAATATAACCTACAATATACTCAAATCATATGTTGTAGAGGAAGTTGTAAGGTAGCATAATAGCTCAAAGGCTTCTCCCATGATCACAAAGTATTAGGTTATCAAGTGAGATACATTATGTTTACTAAGGCATTAATTTGAAGATGTATCTGATAAATACATTTTATGCCATCATTAAAAGAACCACAACTTTACTATAATTGCCACTTGGATAGATCCCCAAAATTTTGTAAAAAATGTATGGTAATTAAGATGCAGAGTTTACCATGCACTATTTTAAAAACCAATTTATGATGTAAATACATTTCAGCACCTAATTACATTTTTGTTAATATCTTCTTAATAACTTAATGTTGTTTTATTTTTCAATGGAAATTCTACCTGAACTTAACATCAGAGGCTAATGAGTTAAAAAATTATAATCACGATGAAACATATACATTACTTTGCACAAAAGACATTGTTCAACTCAGCTTTGGTTCAATAAAGTAAAACTGATGTTACTTTTGTTTGTGTTTTTTTTTCTTTAGTATCCAACTGGTGGCAAGAACAGAAATACAATTTTCTTGAGTGACAGGTGACCGCACAAAATATTCCAAATGAAAAACCTTGGAATAGAGCCTTAGAATAGTTACACATCTTCAAAATTTTTAATGGTTTCATACATGAATCTGTAAGTAGCAAATTAAAAAATGGGGCACTATTACTAATGTCATAAAATGTAGTGTAATAAAAAGTATCTGTTTCATAAAACACTGATAACTGGAAACGGGAAATTCCAAGACTTACTAACCTTTTTACAAGAAAGTGTTAACATCTTTTTCTAATATGACTAAGAAGATGAGAATATTGTACTTAAGGTTACCACTAAATAATTAAGGGTTATTATCTGCAATCTATTATTAAAAAGGTGGAGCTGTAAGTGTTAAAACAACAACTTCATAATAAAAAAACATCAGACTTTCTACAAAACAAATGTAACATGAGCACTTCAAGGAGAGGTGTGACTAGGCTTTGAAGAATTACAATAATCTAAACAAACTTCACCCATAGCAATTTCAACTGACCTTTTTTCAGTTATTGTTGGATGTCACAATTACACTGGATATCAACCTATTAAACCAAGAAGAAATATAATATTTGTTATAGAGAACTTCCTTTGTCTGTTTACCTGCTGTATATACTGTAAGTGTTTCAAAGAAAGTTTGAATTCCTCTCTACTGACAACTACTGAAAAAATCCACTCCTTCAGCCTTCAGTTAGTTTGTTTAGCCATCTCTCATAAGAAATTCATATGCAAAACTTACAAGTCCTGTAGCTTCTCAGGGGTTAGAAACTGGAACTTCTGATCAAGAAATAATAGTAATAATAAATAATGCTCAAGTCACTATGCCCACATTGTGATTAAAGCCCTATTTATTACAGTGGAGTATAGAGAACTAGTATAATTCCCCACACACACTCAGAGTACCCATTCGATCGCTGCCAGCCCTACTGAAGTTAGAGGGTCCAGTTCAAGGGAGACTACCAACCATGCTCATATTATTAAAATTGCACATAAAATCTTAAAAAAGAGCCCTCTCATTCACTCCTTTTAGAATATACTCTCCTACCCTCTACACTGAGGTACCAAATCCCCTGGATAAAGACTAAGAGGGCATTTACAGTACTTCATTATACCTGAAAACATTCAATTGTTGAACAATGAAAATATTCTATGGATATGGGAAAGGATCTTGTTGTTGTTTTAGACACTTTACCAGTTAATTGTTTGTTATGATACTGGATTGAGTTCTGTCTGAGCAATGTTGTTAACTGTTGTTGGTATAATGGTATTGTACTGATGCTGTATTGTATTATGTGTTGCGAGCTCTTTGTGTGCAAGACAAATTCCCTTTGTGGAAATAAATGTTCATTCAATTCAAATCATCTACAGGAAAATTACAAATACTGTACAGTAGGAACACAACCGGAACTGAACAGCAGCGAAGATGTAACAACAAGTGAGGAATGACAGTCAGTTTCTGTCTCAGCAAATAGTGGATTGTGGATCTGTATGATAAAGGTCCAATCAACAATGACGAATGCTCCTGTCAACCAGCTGGCTCAGGTTTGCTTCAGGTTTGGCTCTCCACACCTTGGTCGTGGCCCTGGTCCTTATGCAGTTCTTCTGGAGCTGCCAGCTTAGAAGATGCATTGGCATAAGTGTGGTGGTTCTCCAATCAGGCAGCATCAAGCCCCTGGGCTCTTTTGTGAAGTAGTCCATGGCCATAAAGATGGATGTATTGCTGGCTTCCAAGGGGGCAAGGACTTCCACATGGAAAAATTGCAGGGGCGTGTCGTGCAAACATCACAGGTTCATTAAAACTTCCCTTGATTAACGTTCTGGAATTTTTGCTTTCCTTTAGTTTTTTTATTGCCTTTTTTATAGTTTTATATCCCTTCAATGTCTTAATGATGCAATATTATGCAGGATATTGGCAATTACATTGTAAGATGAACAAATATTTTACTGTAGTGTTTTTAAGGTAGTAATGCTCTGCACATACTGTACCAAGACTCTTTTATCCTCATCAGGATCACTGGGGTAGACCAAGGGTACTCCCAGAGCTCAATCAATGCTGTACTGATTTCCATAATGAGGTGAATGGTCTGCCCTATTCTGATGGATACACCTTGGCTTGGGTCTGGCCTGATCATCATCTCCTTCAGGGGTAGATGTCCAACCCCACCTCACTATCCTGCTATCTTCACTTTTCTCATTTGGCTCAAGGTCTTAAACCCATTACTCCTATTGCCTTCTGAAGGCTGAGGAAAGCTCTGACTCAACTTTACTTATAAGCTTTACAAACCCCTGCCATCTAATTTTTTAGTAAAAGCATTTTGTCTGTTATTTAAAATGAACCACCAGAATGCGGATGTCCACTTTTACTGAAATGTCTGGCCTAAAGTTTTGCTCTGATGCTGGTGATGGCTTCCTCACCTCCATTAAGTTCATTGGAAGATCACTTACCTGTACTGTTACTATCAGAAGCCAAATTACAGTAAGTGCAGATACTGAGGTTTGTATTTTTTGTAAAGCAGGTTATCTGAATTGCAACTTTATCAATTTCTGAATTGAGTCCTCTGGTGTTTGTTCAGTGGTAACGGTTGTCTTGTGCAAATACTTTCACTGATCTAACATATGAGTAATCAGTTACTCATTGAAAATGTTTAAATGATGTACTGTATCAACTGAATCATACTGTCTAAGTCAGATAAGTTGGCTATGGATTCTGGGACAAAACATAATACTTACCTAGAAATGTATAAGCACAATCCTTTGGTTATTCTCCCAAATGTGTATAAATTAAAAAAGCATCCACCCATGCTTTAACAATAATAAAAATACTCACACAAACTTGGACACACAGCGACCGTGGAGCTGGTGCCTATGGCAAAGCAGATATCCAAATTCCAGTGATGGCGCATTCTGCCAGAAAGATATTTCACCTCATCTCATTTTCTAACCACTTACACCTGGAGAGGCTCCAACGTTCTCCGAGACTGCTGACAGAAACCTCATTTTCACCGCTTGTACCCTTGATGTCATCCTTTCGGTCACTACCCATAGCTTGTGTGACCATAGGTGAAGAAAGAGACATAGATTGATCAGAAAATCAAGAGCTTTGTCTGAAAACTCAGCTCCCACTTCACCACAACAGTATGGTACAGCGGCTGTAGTAATGGGGGATCATGACCTTACTGTGGTGAAGGGGCTTGAGTGCTCCAAGGAGGCTTAGAGTTATAATGTCAGGAGCTTTGCTCTCCTGGTAAGGCTACCCTTGGCAAATTAGTCTAAGGTGAAGGGTCAGACAAAGAGCAATCCAAACTAGATTCGCATAATGATTCCGTTAAGAACTGCAAAGCGAAGGATAGGGATCGGGGGCAATACCAGTGTGATGATGGCCTTAGCCAGCCAGATATGTATGATGGAAAATTATCCAATCTCAGCAGGCTGTCATGGTGTTAAGAGATGAGGAGGATAATGTTTACCCTTCCACACTTCCTGTTCCAATCTTTCCTGACTCCTGAGGAAGCATCTCTGCTTGGGAACTCAGATTTGTATAGTATCTTGTTGGGGGTTTGGGTGTGTACTGTAGGATGAACATGGGTGTGTTGGAACTGGAGAGCAACGAAGATGCATCAAGAAATCATCTGTGCAAAACATATTACATATTACACAGACAAACTGTATGACTGTCAAACTATCATATTTATAATACATTCCTTTATACAGTTAATACAAACAAACATTCCTACATATATCTTGCAAAACAGTCTCTCCTTGCTATATATGTTGGAACGCTGATAAAGACAAAAGGCGTGGATATTTTCAGTTTTGAATGAAACGTGTAAAACATTACAACTCCAGCAGCAGAGGCTCGATTAAGAGGTAAAAATGTATACCATCGTATCAAATCAATATGACAGGTTTCTAACAAAAAAGTGGAGTCTTTGGATCTCGTGTTAACTGATTTTGTTAAACACAATATGAAGAGTCAATATTCAGAAAATAAGTTGCCGTCAAAGGCTTCAATTCGAGCAAGCTGTTCCAGCAGAGATCCACGACAGGTCTTGTCTCCAACACTCTGGCAAGCATTCCGGGGAGGTGGGACTAACAGCCTTATGCGCGCAGAGAAAGTGCGCTGGATGGCTTTAGAGGGCTGGATGCAAACTTCCTAAGGTTGGGACTAACTGCTTTGAGTTGGATGCTTTCCTGCACTAAAACTGGATTTATGTGGAAATTACTCTGAAATGATCACAGACAGCTTCCTTATAAATAAAGGCTTTTTAGATTAGATTAGAAAGGGGGATTACTCAGATAAAACCATAAATTGTAAAAGAGTTTTTTTGTTTCTTTGCTTAATTTTTGGCTATAAAATAGCGGCTTTACATTTGTTATTATCATTATTATTATTATTTTAAGCAAACAATAACAACAATATTACACAAACATCTTTTCTTCTTAATCTTATTTGGAGGTGTTGTGTAGGAGGAGTTTGTTTAAACTCGGCGAGACAAGGACTTTTTTCTCCCCTATAAAAAGAACATTGGAACCACTCAATTCATTGAAAAGCATCGAATGAGCCTGACCGCACTGAACAGGTAGGCATCCAAATTAGTGGGCTGAGTGTTCTTATTCGTGTTCAAGATACTGTAAAGGGTGGTCTGCTAATATTCTATAATAGTATAAGTTAATTGTTTTAAAAATGTTAAAACCGGCAAACAGCATAGCTCTACTTAATAATTCACATGATTGTATTTGTTATATATACAGTATTTTATAGTATAAACAAATAATTCTGTTTTTTCCTCGGTAGTATTACTGTATGTACAGTACATATTATGCAAATACACTGAAAAGGCGAGAAGATAAACGTTGTTTCATTACTTAATTATTTTCCATATATATATAAAGACTAGTGAGTGTTTTATTTTCGCGTTTATTTGATATAGTTTAATAAACGTATCAACTGATTTCTTCGCTGCTCTTGATGAAAACAAAGCATTCTTAAAAATGGGTTGTAGTAAGTCAGGTAGTCTAAATAAATACGATTTAAGCAAAGTAGCGCGTGATTTACGAGCTGTTTTAACGTGTTAATTGCGGTGGAGGCTGCTCCTTGATTTGTTTGAACCTGGTCGCTTACAACCATAACTGTACAATACACCAGAGCGCTAAACGATTTAAATAAAAATAAAAAAAACCTGGTCTTGAATTATTATCGTTCTAAACTTTTAACTCAGAATCCTTTAAAACAAGCTTATGCAGAAATACATTCTGTTGACTTTTTAAAAGTTATGTTTAAGGGACTATGGAGTTTCCAAACTTTAGTATTACAGTATAACGTGCACACTAGATATTTTGCAGTGGTTGAATATACTGTATGACCATTTAATGGTCAAATAGTTTTGAGGTTTAGTGTACTGATTAGAAGGTATTCAGTCTGAAATTGTCGTAATTTAGGTCTTAACTCTAAATTAAATGTTAATTAAGAAATATTTTTAACCTTTATAATAAAGTCATAATCATGCGTCCAGGGGCCACATAGGCCCTAGAGAGCTGGAAGGTTTTGTGAAAATTATTATTATTATTATATTTTTTTCTCAGCTCTTTCCTTATAGGTGATCATTTATTGGAAAGGAACAAATAAAAAGTTAATTCCACATTGAAGAATAGAAAGGAGAAATGCAATGTTTCGGATGTAGAGTCCTCTTCAAGTGTAGTCTCTACAGCCAAAAGTTGTTTCTTCTTTCTTCTTTCTACTTTTCACTGGGTAATGAATCTCTACTTGTTGCTTTGCAGCCACCACATGCTGATGTACTGTAGTTCCACTTTCAAATTTCCTGCAATACTATGTATTTTCATATTTACAGAAATAAATCAGTCATTGGCATGACAATTTGAAAGCGCTTAGACCTAGAGAGGTACTTAGCTGTTAACAGAGAACATCATACTAGAAAAAGTTGTGTTGTAAGCTATTGACCTTCCTTTGAGATCATGCCATTGGTGACCCATACCTTTTTTAATCACTGAAATATGCTATATAGAAGAATATTGAATATGGAATATACTGTATAAGAACTGCATTTAACTAAGATACTTTGCATGATAACTGAACGTTTTGCATTTCGTAGTCTGTGAATCGAAGCATCGACATTAAATACAAGTCCGTAGGTGTACAGTACATCAAAACAATGACAAATCTGCTAGCTTTATCCATTTTTCCACAATTAAAATAAAGCACCTGACCAGTGAGTCTTTAGCCGCGGTATTGGCTAGATAATAAGTAACTAAACAGACTTGGGTCATCACGCTTGCTGTTTTTAGTGCTCTCATGTTTAATCATTGCAATAATTCAATATACACAAGTTTCTATAGCACTTAGCATTTCTGGGAAAGTGATTATTATTATTGAGAACAGCTGTGAAAACATGGCTTAACACTGGTGTCATACTGAGCTACATATCATCCACTGAAAAAGAAGCCACACAGCTTCATGCCACTTAAACCTAGACCACTCTAACCTGAAACTGAAGATCCGCAAATAAAGAAATGAGAGGCCTTCTGGACACCTCATTTCTAATTTCCTGATTTGTTTTCATTTTATCTATGATTACAGATGACATTTGACATTCTTCAAAATGAAAATGACATGAAAATGTGTAGCCTGTTGTTCAACGTTTTCATTCATAATAAAAGTACTTTAACATGCATTTGAAACTGCTGTTTCTTGAATGAAGCAGAAGGAAATGATGCTTCATGTGAAGTAAAAACCTAAGAAGGTTACATTTAGGTTACAAGACCATTTCATTCATTCTTCTCATTAATTTGTTGTGAAGAGTTTCGCTGTGGGAGACTGGAATAAGGTACTTTCTTCAACGCCTCTCTGAAGTAGTGACTTCTGGTCAATTAGCTACTAAAAAGCAAATGACATATGTGATGCAAATGGCTTCTCTCATTTGTAGCCTTTCTCCCTAACTGTAAAAACTAAAATTATCCATCACCAAAGAAATTCTACAATTTTATAAAGCAGACAGATTTTTGTGCTTTATATCAACATACAGTGCTGCCAATTAAAATATTTTTTTAAACATTTTTTGTCAGTATACTGTACATCTAGAATTGTGGGACTTGGTTATGTTAGACTTTTATTCTAAATATTATTTTATATATTGCCCTTAAAAGTAGCATCTCAAAGTGCTTTGCAGCAGGTGTGAAAAAAAAACAAAAGGAAAAAACACTTACAAGAACAGTGAGTTACAAAATAAGCACAAATGAAACAACCAAGCAGTTTGAAGTGCAGAAGATAAATGATCTTTACAAAATCGAACATACTGCACACAGACAGGAACTAGGTACTGTAAAAGCCTTTCTGAAAAGAAAGGTTTTGAGGCTGGATGCATTCAGGGTTGGTGACTCTCTGAAATATCATCATAGGACACAGTCTGGTGATATTTCTGAGATGGAAGATGTTTTTACAATTTTCTTCACATGAGAGTCAAAAGTCAAGACAGGATCAAATATTACTCCTAAATTCTTTTATTTTGATTTAAATTCAACCACAGTTAGGGTTACTGCATTGGGTAGCATTGGTGACAGGAGGTGCCGAGTAGCATGACCATAGTCTTGTCGCAGTTTAAATGAAGGAAATTTTCAGTTATACAGGATTTTATATCAGAGATATATCAGAGAGTGCAGAGACAGCTACAGTACTTCAATTTCAAGTTTAGTTTGGGCATAGCTTTTAGTGTCATCACCATAGAAGTGATAATTCAGACCATGTGATTTTAATATCTGACCAAGTGAACTTCACATGTTAATGCTGACTAGCAGGGGGCCCAGTATCGAGCCTTGGAGAACACCAGCCTTAATGAACCATAATCCCCACAAGAAACTAAGTGTCAGCAATCAGTTAGATAAGAGGTGAACCATTTAAGAACAATGTCAGAAGCTCCAAATTCCGTCTGAAGATGGGAGAGTAAAATGTGATGATTAACAATGTCAAAAGCAGCACTTAGGTTTAGGAGAATTAGGATAGAGATCCGGAATCAGCAACCAAAAAAAGATAGTAACTTTAAGAAGGGCGGTCTATACTATAGTGTCTATACTGTGTAACTGCCTGAAACCAGATTGGAAGGATTCGAAGAAGAAATAGTATGTGTAATGAGGTGATTGTTAAATTGTATTGCAACAGCATTTTCTAAAATTAGATATACTGCAGGATGAAAATTGTTTAAGTTGTTATGAGCCATGTTTGGTTTTTTAGGCAAAGGCATAACTGAAGCTGTTTTTAAAGCCCTGGGTGCCACTCTAGTGCTAAGGTACTGCTTTATTAAGTTGAGGACAATAGGACAGAGGGCTGGAAAAAAGGACTGAAATCGAACAGAAGGATCTAGCGGAGAGATAGTGGGTTTCTTACACAATACCAATTTTTTAAGGCATGCAGCATAAAGTAGAAAGAAACAAGAAAGAGTAGAACCTTAAAAAATATCAAATCAAGTGGCTTGCTTTGAAAATTGCTGTGCTAAAACAGTCCTCGCATTATATTCCAATTATGCAACAACAGGATTCAAATACACTGAAATGGAAAACCAAATTAGAGTGGTCTTGCTGTTAGAGAATAATGAAGGACAATCAAGTAAGGGTTGGTAGAAGAAAACAATACTCAAAGTGCAGAAAAACACTGACATGTTTTGCTCACTGTCTTATTCTTTGAATCAGCTGTTAGTGATTTAGTTTATTAAAAATATCTACAGTTATGTTTCATTACATTCATACATACAGTTCTTTTCTTTACAGCCAGCAGTTACACAGTTGTGAGCCTGGTCAGTACCTGGATGGGAGTCCTCCTGGGAAAAGCTAAGGTTGCTGCTGGAAGAGGTGTTAGTGGGACCAGTAGGAAGTGCTAACCATGCAGTCTGTGTGGGTACTAATGCACTAATATAGTGGTGAAGACACTGTTCTGTTAAAAAATGCAGTGTCCTTCGGATGAGACCTAAAACCGAGGTCGTGACTCTCCAAAGTCATTAGAAATCCTAGGGTGTTTCTCTAGGATTCTCTGGGAAAAGATTAGGGGTGTAATCCTGGAGTCTTGGTCAAACATTCGCCTGGCCTTTACTGATCTTGACTTCCTAATAGTCCCCGTCTATGAGTAGGCTTCATTAATCTGTTCTCCTCCCCACTGATAGCTGATAGTGAACTGGGGCACTGTGGGTGCCGTCACCTCGCCCACAATGGTGGTGGTGGAGGGGAGTGCTCTGAGTGAGTGTTCAGAGTGCCAGCCATAGCAACACAGAAATCACTTTCAGATCTTTTTTTACATTCAGGTGATAAAACAGACAGGCAGCTCTCTCATCTCCATAACTTCCACAACAAATTCCCACAAATTTGAAATCTGGGAAGATTTGGGAAGAAAAAAATGTTTTGAGCTACATATCGATGACACACTTGTTGTGCTGATTCTGCCAGAAAGAAAAGTGTTCTTAATTGTGCAGCTTTCAGCACTCGGTTTACTACTGAAAATAAGACAATATAGTCAATATGTTGACTGTTAACAACTAAGAGCTATAAACTTCTAACAGTTGTAAGTAAACACACTTCTCAACCGCTGTCCTCAAATATATGAAGGCTAATTCAGCTGGAAAAAAAGAACCGCAGAATGAGCTCCATGAATTAATAGGAGCGCACATTTTGAACGCAGTGTGGGAATGAATTTTGTTGATTTTATGAGTTAAGGCACCTGCCAAAGCACATCTGCAAAATACAAACATCTGGAAATGCATTGTATTACGGCCAATAAGCTAGTAAATCTTCACTGGTATCTTAGGTCATTTGAAATTTTTAAATAACATTAGAAATATATTGGAAATTGGAATTGGATCATATATTATGTTAATTTTATACTTAGTTCATTGCAAAGCGATTGAACATGCTTTAATTTTAGAAGATTAACTGTGGTTCTATGAGTGATGCTACTGGTGATTTCTTCTGAGGCCCATGCCTGGTCTGCCTGCATTGTACTGTCGTTCTGCCTATGGCAAAGTAAGAACAGTAGGTTTAGATGTTGCATTCGCAAGGTTGTGGGTGAGGTAAACTATGTAGCACAAGACCATGTTTATCAGAGTAAATTAGGTTAAACTAAATTTTGGTTCTGAGTCTTGAGTTGTGATAATGGTTAGAATGAGGGATAGGACAGAGATGTATATTTCTTTTTAACCTTGTATTTCCTGTTTCTTGATAGACCCAACATTCCAAGAAAAGGCCTTATACTCCAAGTCTGACTGTCTTAGTTCAACTGGATAAATATAGTTGTAACCTCTGTGTAAGTTGATGAAGAATGGCAGCTTTAACCTTAAACTCAGCCATAGCCCAACTTCACCCCTACCCTAGTCTTAGAGGCTCATGCAGAGGCTCTACATCATAACCCAACTTACACACAAGGCTGAGAAAGTTATCGTGACATTCTCTCTTGACGGCCGCCAAGTGTGGAATCTGCTCTCAGACCTGGATTTAATAAAATGAAAAGTGGGGACAGGCCCTGTTATACAAGGGTTGTGGACAGAGTTCTGTACAACTGTGCTCTCTTAAGAAGAAATAATACAAAGTCGAATTAGGCTGATGTCCAAAATTACCTTATGTGCTGAGACGGTTGAGGTCACAAATGAAACTGGAAGTTTGCCGGGTCCTAAAACAGCGTTGCACCCTTGTGTGGTGCAGGTGTCCTGTAAAAGACACCAGCACACCAGGTTTTTACTAGATCATCAGGTTTACAGGACACACTAAAACAACACAGTACGTTTGATCAGATTGAAACACACAAAGCAGAGGCTGAGACTAACAAAGGCTTAGTTAGCACATCCCAGTTTGGAAACTGCCCAGAGAGGACAAGCTGTGCTCTCACTTTCCAGTGATACTGGAGACAGAGCTGCACATACTGTATGCTGCACTGGTTGTAACAAATGCAAAGAGATTAAATGTTCTTCCCAAAAATTACTGAGCATGTACCCATGCTTTTGTTGTAATTACATTACTTTGTTGTAACATTACTTTGTGGAAACGTTGTTTTTGAGGACAGAGGAGATATATTCATTGGAGTGGGGAGTAAAGTTTGCAGGGACAGAACAACTCTTGGGACGCGAAAGAGGAAGTGAGTTTGAGAAGATAAAAAGTCAGATAGTGAAGAGGGAAAGAGACAAGGAAAGGAGGTGTCATCTATTTAGTACTAAACTTTCAAAAAGTTATTTTAATTTTCCTTCTGTGTAGTAGAACATTAATGGCAAAACATTTTTTGCTCTCGTGTGACATTTATACTGTAAGCTGCATTCATCATGTCTTTTTTGTTTTAGTTTATAAGATTTCATACAGAAGAGAAAAATACAATTACAATTACATTGTCAAGTCATTTTTAATTTTTGATTTTTAAAATTTAAAACAGAATAGAAAAAACAGACAATTACAGATACTGTGAAAACACCTACAAGTATAAAATGGAAGTCTGCAGTAACAGAAAGAAAGACAGGAATGGAGGAAAATGGTCTTATTAAAATGAAAAAAATGAGCTCATTCAGGAACAGCAGTTAGTATTATTTTAATCAGTAGGTACATTGTCTTCACAGCTGAAGCTGTGTGATAGTGGCTGTGAATAACATGTGAATGGAGGAGGGCACCTTCCCCTTATGAATTCCTAAATGAAGCTGAATAGGAATCAGGTGTACCCATAACTAGTCAGAGTAATTGAAGAAGGATTTCCAGGTCATTTAGAGTTTCTCTCTGGAGCCACATGGTGTGAATTTTATTTTTTCTAAATTAAGGAAGTGCATCGTGTCTCTCATTCTCGGAGTAGAAAAGGTGGTGGCAGCGTTCAGCACGTTACCAGTGTAATAGGATCAGACCTCTGACCTGAAGGGCTGGAAATGCTAATATGGCAGACTGTGCTAAATGTCCCCTGGAACTGCCCTGAAGGGTGCAGCAACAGGAGTGCATGACTGCTGGAGAAAAGTACGTGCAAGATAGTTCAGATGCCCAGTCTTTATCTGTTAAATTCACATCCAACTCCTGTTCCTGTGAGGTTTTTAATAAAGGAAGTGAGAGAGGGTCCTGTGAGAGGATTATGGTGTTTTTTTTGCAAATCATACTCTAACTGCCAGAATTAAACTGAAGAATGGAATCAATATGGGTCTTTTTCAAGGGGAAGCAGAGAAAAAGCAGCGTACTTTATTGGGAACAGATATAAATAATGCAATTTGTTTTTGAAATTATGTTTTTTTTCTGGGAAGTGGGAAAAGGAGAAAGAAATATTATTTATGCATGTGTCATTAACAGATTTAATACTGTTATTTAGTAAATGTGATTATGTTGAACCTCGGTTCTTTAGACTCGTTGTTAAGCTGGTGTGATGTCTGAGATATCAAGGTCTTGAAAAAAGATTGAATCTTCAACTATATTGACCTACAGTACAGTAGCTACAATGGCCGATCTGCCCATGGAGCAGCTGGCTCTGCTTGTTAAACCAGCTAACTGCCAGATGTGGTAATTGTGGATATACACTCTGATGTCAATTCCTCAGCAACTGATCTCAAAACATTGGCATCTCAAAACTGCACTTTGCCTTCAGGTGAACAAAAGGAAGAGACAAAGGTGTTGAATACACAGTGAAACAGAGTTTGGAACTCAAGGCTCCTGTTTTGGAGTACCACTCTTGGCATAGTCTGTCTTCCAGAAGGATTTGAGCAAAATATTGACAGAGACACCAAAAGCTTTTTTCCCCACAATCAAAACCATTCTCCCTTCCCCTAACCCCGACGTTGATTCAACTCCAACCATCCCACAAAATTAACCTGAAACAGTGAATCAGGAGGTGATAGATGACGATGAGGGTGATGGTTGCTATGTTCCAGGATTGTGGAGCTCCTTCCCTGGTGCCATGGATCTGAACAGTAGGGAGGTCTATGAGCGAAGATAGTGGAAAGCAAGGGTACACTGGGACTAAGGAAGAGAATTCAGCTTCTGCCAGCAGAGTGCCATCTGTCTTTCGGCAGCAATAATTTCTGCTGGTTTGTTAGGCTGAAAAGGAGTTGTTTCTCAATAGCTGGAATGTAAGAGAACAAGGAAATTTCTTCTTAAGAATTATGGGTCATGTTGCTTGTATTCTGCAGTATGAATGACCTGTGGAGGGGGCTTATCTCTGTCAAGCTCCAAGAAAGTGCAAATGATTCATTGACCTTTTCTTAACAGAAAGTGAACTTGACCTCTTGTACATGGTGAAATCATATGAACTAGTTTCCTGTGTATGCTCTGTGTGTGGAGTGCATGCCCACATCCTGGGAGAATGTGGATGTGGTTGGATTTCAGAGATGTTTCTTCTCTGGTGCTCCTGTTGAATTATAACTCTGGTTGGACTGGATGGACTCTATTGCTTAAAATTACCATGGCAAACAAAATAGTTCTTTCTTGGGAACATCCCTATTTCCCTCCATGGCAGTTTGTTCCTGGATTTTCTAGATGTTATTTTTATGGATTCTGGCTGAATAGGAAATCAAGTTTGTTACTGGAAAAGATAACAGGAGGAACATTTGGACTATGATGCCTTCTTCTTTTTGCTAACATTTTTCCATCTCCATCCTAACTTAGATCTCTTCTGGTTTTCTAAGAGATAGGTCCCTACATCCAATCACAGCCCTTCCTCCTTTGCTCCATGAATGGTCAATTTAAGTCAACTTTAAAAACCTTCTTGTTTTGTGTTATCATGGCTCCTTCAGGTGCAGGAATTCAGAGAAAGCGACTCCCTTATTTTCTCAGCCTTGAGCAATGAGACAAAAAAGACTGTCTGTTACTCAGTGAGATTACACAAATGAAAGTCTGTGCTGCTTGTTTTAAAGAAGTGAGGCAATAAAAAGGGGAAAAACATGAACAGAGTCGACTGAAGAGCAGAGAGTACAGACGAGCAGGAGACAGAGGCTTTCTTATGGGATACAGCAGGCTGTCTGATCTGACACAATCTGCAAGGAGGGGCAAAGAAGACAGAACTGGATATATGTTTTTTTAAAGGAAAGAGAAGGACAATTCAACTGGCACATGGACAAAGTGGAGGAAAGGTCAAGCTAAACCCCTTAATAGACCCTAGAGTGTGTGGATTGGAATATGTGCATGGAGGTCACTTTGTCTGAGGGCCTGCTGTACAGTATAACGACAATGCCAGTCCAGGTACTCACATACTGTGCAGGAACATGGACCAGGTGCGGCAGTCTAGTGATAATTAAGCCAGACAGAAGAACTGGAGTCTCTCCAACACATGTGCTACATCTTATCATGGAGGAGAAAGAGTCTTATGAGGGAAAACACAAAAACATGGAGATACAGTAGTTAACAGAGGGGTTACGGGAGGGAGAGATGAGAGTGACAAAGAGGAGAAAGGTGAAAGTGACTGGAGAAAAGAGACAGAAGAAGGAGAAGGTACAAGAAAAAGGAGAGGGGAGAGGGGAAAGGGGGTGAGTGAGGGCAGTGTGGAGCCGAGACGACAGAGTGACATGGGGGAAAGGGAGGAAAGAGGTTGGAGGAACAGAGGAGACGTTGGAAGAAATCCAAGTAGTCTGATCCAAACACTTATGCACCTGTGTGCCTCCTCCAGCATTGTTCTGTTTTCTGTTTGTTAGTCTGTCACAGACAGTCAGGAGCATAGGGAATCAGAGTAATCACAGAGCCAAACAAGCACACAGCTGGGGCAGGTAGCCAGTCCAGGTCTTGGAACAGCCAGACAGAGACACAGACCCAGGGAGAGCCAATGCAGTTTGAAAGCTCAGTACTGTACCAGGGTAGTGTACTAAGAGCTTGCAGGTCCTAGATTAACTATACTGTACTTCCTGATGGTGAGATATAATCCAGGCTAATAACAGATACAGTAGCATTCTATAATAAAATTAAATTGTAATCTGTAACCAAAATGTAACTTCAATTAGATACTAAAACTATATTCTGTACTAATACTGATAATTGCCTAGACAACTACACTACTAACAACAGTAAAAAAACCAATTTGATCAACTACTGTATACAGTACTACAGTCTGCATTGAGACACTAATCATAAACTACAGTCAACTGCAGTAATCATACTGTAAATCACTGTGGACATTACAGCCATAAACTACTGACAACTGCACTATATACTTTATAAATCAGTCAACACTAATAATAAGCTATAGTTCAATAATATGATCAATAATAAATCACTCTTCAGTAATCATAAACTACAGCCAACTGCTCTAATCATAAACTACAGTTAACTGTACAAATTCTAAATCACGGCACTACAGTCATAAACTACAGGCAACTGCACTAATAAACTACAGTCAATTGCATGAGGTATAAATCACAGTCTGCAGTAATCATAAAATGCATTACTGCTGTGATGTATACATAATTCATACAACACTGCTTCAACAGTAAAACTCTACCTGGAGGAGTAATAAATGACAGCCTGTAGCAATAAGAGTTCTGCAATATGTATTAATAACAAACTCAGCCTTTAAACTTTACAAAAATAAGTTAAACAGATTATGTTCACAGAAATGGAAAAGAATAATGAAGTCCAAAGTGCTGGTTTGTCTGATATTTGGCTGGTATTGAGAAGATATTTAAATTGTATTATTTTCTGTTTTAAATAAATTTATTTCAGTATTGTTAGTTATACTATCTAAATGTTTCTATTTAGGTTTATTGGGGGGGGTTGGGGGCACATTGTAATTTGAATTAAAATTAATACTTTTGTTTCTGGGTTTAGTAGTTTCAAGCATTACACATCTTGATGCCCTATGATGTACAATAATGGTAGATCTTACCGTTTTTTTAATATGGTGTGATGGAACCAGGTGGTGTTGCTGATATCAGATTTCCTATGTGTAGATAATGTATTAGAAACTGACCAACTAAAAAGGATGTTGTTTTGTAACAGACCTATTTGTCAAAATGTCCCAATATTATATAGGAAACAGAAACATGTATGGCTGATGTACTGTACCTAAAAGTTCATCTGGACACATTTATTTTCTTCTCCATCTCTTCAGGTGGTGCGGGTTTAAAGAGAAACCACAGTATACTGTAAAATCTGCAGACATACAGTACTGTCAGACCACCCTGTGGTAATGGAAAAACAAAATGTTAATGAGTATCATAATGGCTTGTTCACATTACAAAACAGTTTCTCACATGGGTGAATAGGAAAAAGAGTGACTGTTTTTTACTGGAAAAGATAACAGGAGGCAAAAACTGCAAACCACATCTGTATTAGATCTTAGCTACTTATTATACCTCTTCCAGTTATGTGGTTTCACAGGAAACAATCGACCAGTCTCTTATTATTTCAAACTAGTGTAATCAGGTGTTTCACTACACTCTGATACAGTATTATTATTATCCTGTCTGCAGGGAATGCCCTGTCTGTGCTCACCTGCTAGATCAAATTGCCGACGGCAAAACAGGAGAGGTCACCTTGCATGTAGTTCTCAGAGGGTGTTGAAGTTGGAAGGGTATTTAATTGCCATCTGCCATGAAACTGTTTTTTTCTGGGGTTTTTTGCATGACTGCAAGCTCTTAGTTTAGCTGTTTTGGTTATGTCTGTGTCCCCCACAGAGAGCTTGCAGGGCTAGCTAAGGATAGCTGGATGCACATCTCGTGTCTGTATAAAGAAAGCTGCTTCTTGTCCAAGGTGAAGCTTAATAAGTCAGAAAGCTTTTCAAAACAGAGTGAATTCACCCAGGATGCCAGATTATTTGTCTTCTTCTCCAGTGGGAAATTCATGTTTAGCTAACTTTCTCAGGGAGGGGGTCACTGCTGCCTCTGGAACATCTAAGAAGAGAAGATATGTGGCCGAGTACTGGTTCTTTACTGTTTTCCACTGATAATGCATGGGCTCAAGTGTACTGTACCTTGAGGGTCCAACTTCCCAAAACATTTTGTTCAACAGGTGACACAGCTGGAATCACCTATGGAACTGGAATGAAACGGCCTACCAGGAAGATGAAAAACCGTATAGAGAATTTGTTTGGTGTAGGGAAAATTGTTTATGACAGACTGTGTTTATTGCGTGTTTACTGCTTTAAGTTTATGTTCTTGCTTGCACGCTGCTTTATGGACTTCAGACATTAGATGGGACAAGTGGTGCAGCTTGATGCGGGGGTGAAAAAAAAAATTAAACACAATTTTACTGGTGGTTTCCTTTCTTGTAATTAACTGTGCGTTGAAACTTTGCTGGCTTTTCATTTTTAAGTAATGGAATCACCACTGCTAAGAAGTATAAATCATAACAGCTATTTGTGAAAGATAACTCATTTTTGTGATGAGGGCTTTGTTTTTTTGTGTGAAAGCAAACCGCTCGAATTGTACGTTAACCCAAGAAACGGCGTTTTAATCTCTTCAGTTTAGCTTTCACTCTTCTGCTAGCTGTTTGATATAACAATAGTCGTTTATCAGGACAGGGCGCCCCATTTCCTGGTGATTTTTCTCAGTATTTTTGCTTCGGAGAAAACTTTGCTTCTCATTTTCTCTAAGGCACTGTTAAAGGTTTGTAAAAATTCCTCTGAGAGACAATTTAGGTTCAGACAAAGAGATATAATAAATAATGCAATAATAAAGCTATAAAGGATTTTATTTGGAGAGGAACAATTGTAATATTTTGGTTAAGAGCAAAACCTGTAACAGTGTTTTTTTGTTTGTCTTATGATTGATACAGTACCTAGGGGAAAACAGTCAGTTTATTTTTTACCAGCAGCATTTTTGGTGCCTGAAGGAACTCTTACACACAGTTTATCCCGTACTTCACATTTACTGACTCAATGTTGGTTTTATGTTTATAAAAAAAAACAGTTTAAAAAGAATTATGCAGATCATTATGAAAATGGAAGCAGCACATGAGCCTACATAGAATGAGTGGATGTTACTATGGTGATTTTAAATTATGACCTTAAATACTGGCCTGCTGTCGTCTCAGTCATACAGCTGCCTGAATAATTAATAAATCAAACACTGTACAAAGCAAGGAATTTAATCTACTGACTATTTAATGAGGGAGCAACTAATGTCTGTTTCAGAGGTGAAAGAATCCATTAGTAAGAATGTGATAATGTGTCCATCTTGTGTAGTTGCAAAAGCAGGACAGATCAACATGAAAAGCAAACAGGTGCAGCCACTTAAGATTTACTGTTTTCTTTTTTGTTGCATGGCTGCAGTTGGTTTAAAACATGTTTATGGTGCTGGTTGTATATTTTTTAGCGGAGTGCAAAACTACATAGAACACCCTCAAAGAGCAAAGACTACTGAAGATATGAAATGAAGGTAATTGGAATCCAATGTAAAAGGTTTTCTTTCTAAAGTGACCCTTTGTCTGAATTTGGTATTCTTACAGAGGCCAAAGAGCCACTTGTATGAAATCTTTACAATGTTGTACCAAAAGGTATACATTGAATCAGAGTCTGGGCTCATTGTAGAGTTTGTGTGTGTTCAAAATGTGCTTCATTACTCCGGAAGGAGAGAAGCAGGACAGAACCTTTTAAAATGGTTTGTGTGCAAGGGAGATCAGTGCTAAATAATAACATTTGATGATGATGATGATTGTTATTAATAATAACTTTATTTTACATAGCGGTTGACGGAAAGGAAAAAAAATGAGGAGAAAACAGAGTTGGCACAATTAAAAACGAGGATTGGAGTGCAGTAGAAGATTCAAAGGGGCAGACATCAATCAAAGTGAAAGCCTTCTTCTGAAGGCTTCTGAAGAAGAAGGTTTTGAGTCTGGATTTGAAAGTGCTCAGGGAAGGTGACTCTCTGATATCCTCAGGTATAGAACTCTAGAGCTCTGGGGTATAACAAGAGAAGCCATTGCCACCCATAGAGCGTACACAGTGTGGTCTCCTGTTTGTCTTGGGGGAGTCAGAGAAACAGGGGTTTGCAGGTGGGGAGTACGGAGATAATAAATCAGTTAGGTACTGAGGTGCTACGTCATGAAGAGCCTGATATCTGAGCATGAGGATTTTGTAGTAGACAAGACACCTGTTAGTTAGCCAGTGCAAGGGACCTACAGTAAGGACAGTAGTAATGTCATCACTTGCATGCTGCCCAATTGTGAATCTTCTGATACCCCAGCGAGTAGGGCTTTGCAGTAATCAGTTCTAGAGAAAACAAAATGCTTGTCCCTTATAACTTTTCAGCTATAGTCAGAGCCCCTTCTTACCTGCTGTCCTTTGTTCTCATGTGCCTTATTTATCTACTAATTTGCCTCTCTCCCTCACACATGAAGAAGGCTCCATAGCTGAAATGTGGTTTACCTGTTCCTTTGCAGCCTACACATGCTGACACAGCTACCTACTCGCACAAAGGATGTAGTCTGTCTAAATACCGCATCGTTACCAAAAAAATAATGAAGTTTAAATAAAGGGTAAACTTTAAAGAACAGCAAAATCTTTTTCTTTTCTTTCTTCAAGGAAACACAGATACCCATTGGCAGGTTTAGAAGAGTTGTGAAACGATCTGACATCCTTAGAACTACTGCAATTATGAGTCATATGTGGAAATGTTAACATTTTCAAGCTGCTGTGCATGGCATGTTTTTAATGTTACCCCTGAAAAATATGCCATTAATTAGTTTGATGGGTCACAGAAACATAGGTCGGTTTGGGCTCGGCAATTGAATATTATGAGGTGTGAGGGAAATGTGACAGAATTTTCAAATGTCGAACTATCTTGGAAAGCATGGAAAGCCGGCAGAGTAAATAAAAGCTATTTGAGAATGAGTTTTGTGCTGGCTGTAGATTTGTAATCACCCCTCATTTCTATCATACTTTGCAAGTGACAGTGAGAGCATTTTGATATGATTACATAGTGCAGTATGGGTAAAATATTTAGTATGGTGCAGCATTTTGTTCCAATATTTTATGTGAGTTTTTACAAACTATAACACAACAAATATATGTAAATAAACATCTTATTTAACCCCAAAAGGCATTTATGAGTTGTCCAACCTTGTTGTCTTCTTACAGAAAAGACAGAATTAGCTCCATGTCCACTATAGCACAGCAGTAGAGTAATGATTAGGGCTCTAAAGATTTAGCTGTGAATTTGTGGGTTCAGATCCCAGGTGGGGTGGTACTACTAAGCCCTTAAACTACAGTAGGCACTTTACTTAGATTGCATCAGTAAAATTTCCAGCTGGCTCAGTGGATACAAATGTAAGGTCCTTTGGGTAAATGATTCACCCAAATAAATTAATTGCAAAGAATGTGTGACTGGTAGTTTGCCATCACTTACAAAAGTGACAGACGTGCACCTATAATTCTGCTTTCTGCCTTACAAACTCCGAGCTCCAGACTGCCTGATGTACTTTCATACAGTATTTTCCTTAGCTCCTGTGAAATTGAATCCAGCAATGATCTCTTCTCTTAACACGAAGGCTAGTACAGGTCACCACTTCAAGTGCTGAAAGACTAATCATTAGGTCTACTGGACCCTTTAGATGACATAAGAGTTAAGAATGTACTCTGTGTAGTTGTATCATCATGGATAATGCCTATTATTATGATCTATTAATTAGTGGTACATTATCCCGCACCACAGTCTGCTTTGCATTAAATTGGTGGGTAGTGCTTCTACATATGTTGTTGTTAATAAATGGGTAACTGAAATTTTTCATCTAACACCTTTGAGAAACAATTTTTAAACAGTAGGAAAGCATTATTAGTAGCCTGGCTGTTGCTCTTCTCTGTTCACTATCTGAAACAAGATAGACTCCAACTCTTAACTGCCACTGCTGGGTAATTAATTGTTATTGTAAGTAGATTTGCATACACAGATGTGTGGAGCTGGAATAAAATTGAATTTGATTTATGCTTTCCAGTACATTTTTTCAAGAACAGCTAGGTTGATTCCAAAACTGCAATCCAACTTCTTGTTTCCATCTCTATTTGAAGTTCTGCTGAAATTAAGGGATGGGATTTGGTTTGGAGTATCGACTGACTGTGCTGGCAAGAATTTGCCTGGTTCATGGAGATTTTGTTATTTTTGCTACGAAAGCTGATGCCCTGAGTTCAGTTGACAGTCGCTGTCTTGCCTGTGAAGCGAAGGACAGACTTCTCCTCCTGCATTCAGTAATAGTTCTTTAATCATCTTGGAGGTGCCAGACGCAGTCTGACTCCTTGGAGTTTTTGGCAGATGTTCTGCGAGATTCTGCAGTTAGAAAGTGTTGTAGCCCCATTAATAATGTTTCACAATCGGAGTGTTGGAACTTCCCCTGTTTTTTTTTCTTCCGCCTTTTGTTTGTTCTTTCAGAAGATCTGTCTGGTTGATCTCATGAACGGGCCAAGCAATGTGGAATAATTTACCAGCATTACGATCCGTCTGATAATTAAGTTAAGCTGTTATTGTTTCATTCTTGTGCATGCAATGCTGTCGGAGGAAAATTTGTTTTTTAAATAAGTATTCCTTGTAGTAATTACATAGCTTTATGTTGAGGATCTCCTATTACCACCAGACAAGCAGATCTATAACAAAAAAGCTTTCTTCTTGTTTAACCACTTCAACCAACATCTTGACATTATTAAGTAGAAATAAATGCGTCTTTGTTCAAGACATTTGCTGCCAATACAATAGATCTTGTGTGATGTGTATTTTGCAATGGTTCAATAGGTGCACCCAAAGAGAAATCTACTGTACTGTGTTATATGAGTCCAAAATTAGACATTACTCTGAGATTTAGCTTTAAATTGTACCAGTTAAATTTATGAATTAGGACTGGAGGAAAACATACTGTTTATGAGGAAGATCTCTATATTTAAAATCATTTAGTTATATGTAAATATAGCAGATGTTTGTATTCTTCCAGGTGTTCTTTAAGCACCTACATACTGTATTTGAGAAATACTTGAAGTGCACTCATTAATATTAAATTTGTATTCATATACTCCTTTATATTCAACATGTTTTGGAAAGAAAAAGAAGGAAAGAATTTGCTGTGTTAGCAAATATCAAAGAAATGTTCTTTAATATTTGTTTCATCGCAGAGGAAAATTTTCTAGTGGAGGGTTTTAGGTCTTGTCATTGTTTTAGTCTGTCTCATTTCAAAATCCTTCAAAATGGCAGCACTCTGATCAAACAGAGTTAAAGACTCCACTGGTCTACTCTGCTTTCCTGTTTTTTGTGCTTGTGGTCTTAAGTAACTGACCTCCTAGCTCCCTGGCTGCTTTTTACCATATCATAATAATTTACTCTGAACAGCCTTTTCTTGTTGTTTCAGAAGTAGAGAATCCTCATGCTTTCCTAACCCGTACGTTACACTTGAACTTAACATCACTAGGAAACTGTCTCTTTTTCCTGACCTTTAGTTTTTGATATTATGTCTCCATGAATCAAGTGTTTGGCATTCCATTTACAGCCATACAGTCAACTAGTAAGGAATTTCCTCAAATCCAGTTGCCTGTTAGTCATCTCTACTAAAATGATGCGGGGAAAACAAGAGTAAATAAAAACATCATGGTAAAAGATAGTTGCTTTTTCCTTTCAGAGTACATCCAAAAAAATGGTCATTTCATACCACAGGTTGTTTTGAATTAGCTTTAAATTTGCAAAATGAATGTTTTTCATCAGTTAAAATAATTATAAAATCTGAAAAAAAATGTCAGACTTAAGAATCTGAAATGTGTTTGCCTTTTGTGCTTGTGTTAGCTTAAAAAATGTGACAGTGAGACGCATCTAAACTTTGCAATACATTAGGAAATAGCTGTACATACTTAGTGCTTCATTTATCTCCTGGAAATTATCAATACAAACGTTAAGTATTATGAGGACTTAACTTAAGTGTTCAGAAGTGTTTAGAAAAGTTTCTTCTACAAATAGCCTCTTAATATCTGTGCTCTAACAATCATTAATTGTTTCTGTTGCTCCTTGGCAGGAACTCGCGCTGACAAATGCCTTGTCGCATGTAGCGAAAGCATCACGTTCAGATGGGTCTTTTCCAAACTCCTGGGATCTTCATGGGTTGAATGTGGAAGCACCATGCTTTTCACCTCCCAGTCCTTCCTGGCAGCGACTGTGGCTCGTGTCTCTGGACAAGTGTAAGGCATGTTTAGACTTGCACTTGGGATTGGACTCCGTGAGCAGTAAGCAGCCACCTGCAGCGTGGAAGGGAACTCCACCTATCAGCCTGCCTTTGGACCAGAGCGCTGGGCAGTTACTATGCAGTTTGGACTGGTTGTGGTGGTGGTTTTCCTAAGCTTAATGGATTATAGCAGCAGCCTCAAGGTCTTAAAGGGAAGGAGGCAGAGACGAAGTAAGTGAGCTCACGTTGACTTTTTATGTCTTCTTGCTTCATGTTCTACACATTAACATGAACATATTGTTACAAATACGTGTCATAAGGTAGATAATAGTATATGTATGATATATCTGTTGGTCCATGTATTATTAAACTATCCAGCATAAATCTACCTAAACCAACACAGATAGAACAATAAACAGACAAATCTGTTTTCAAAGGGCAAAGAGACTCTATGTACTGTATAATTTAAATGATGGTTTATAACTTTCCAGTACAGGGTCACACATACATAAACTTTTGTTTTTCTATAACAACCTCTATTTTTAGTTCTGTTCCATTGTTTATATGTGTACGCCTTTGCAGTTCATGTGTAGCTTAATTGTTATAGAGAGTGTTTATGGAGTGTCTTAAAATGATAACAAGCCAGAATCTTTTGTGTGTATACTGTCCAGATTAAAACATTCTTGGTGCTGAAGCGATGGTCTGCTTACTTAGCACCTTTTGGTGATTACTGTAACTTCATGTTTTATAAAACAATATACCATATAGATAGCACCTACTGTACCTCCACACACCTTCTGCAAGTATACTGTAGAAGCTGCCTCTTTGCTGCTTGTGATCAGAGTGCATACCTGTATTTTACAAGATACAGTGATTCTCTTTTGCTATACAAAGGATTATGTGGGTTTTTTTATTTATTTATTAGGTTTTCTTGCTGTCTTGAGGTCACAACTGAAAAATGTGTTTACATTAATAAGGACTTGGCAGCAAAAAAATAATCTCTGTGATGGAAACAAGCGTGCTGTGCCGTATCAAATACCAAATAGAGCAGTAGAATACGGAACACTTAACCAAAACGATTTTTATGAAAAAAATGTGGTGGTTTACTCTTTGATGCAAATTGGTTTTGTATCTGACCCCTTGTTCTGCTTGTCATATGTTTGAGCACGGGAAGCTGTTTTGTGTGTCATACTCCCCCTGCAGGGGAAACACTAAAGTGTGGAAATGTGTGCTTTTGTCCTCTTTTCAATTACAAGCACAGTTGAAAACTGCAGTTGTAAGCGCTTAGAGGACATTTACTTGTCTATTTATCAATAAGTACTTTGCTTACTCCACAGAAAATTTGGAATAATTATATTAAAGAATTGTTCTAATGTTTTTGTGTACTAATGTCTAATTATAAAAATCCTTTATTTAAAAAAATACTTTTATATTTTTCTGACGAAAATATGATGTTTGTTGTGTCGGTTAGTACAAATGTTAACTTCTAACAAATCTACCTCAGTAGCCTGCACAATTGTGGTTCAGGTAGTCAGAGAATTTTTGTGAGACCTAGTAATGTGTTCAGAATGGAAACTGTTTGCTATGCAACGTGTTTTATAGTCTGACAACATAGCACAGGGATTTATTCTGTCTGAGATCACTTGTGCCATGAAGACTTCACAGAAAAGAGCAAGCTCATTCATTAATAAAAACACTGTTTACAATATGGTAATGTTACATATTTTCCCTTACAAATTAATAGCAGTTCCTCATAAAATGTACAATAAAGCAGACATTGCTTCAACATTGCATTATTTCTCAAACTGTCATGCTTATGCTGATGTCCAGTCTGTGTGGGCTGAATGAATTGCTGTGCAAAGGTTGACTTTGGATGGCAAAGACAAACACATTTGTGATAATTTTTAACTGAAAACTACTCTCTGGACAGGTGACGCCTTGCTTTCCTTAGTTGCTTGAAGGATCGCCCTCACTCAGAGCACATTAGGAAATTGGTCTAAACATGCCGGGCAGCTGAAAATCCGAGTCCCGTCTGGGCCCCGGATGACTGTAGCAGTGGCTCCAGCTCCTAAGCTCGATGAGCTATTTTTATTATGGAATATCAACAGGATAATACAGAGAAGTGGACTAGACTGCAAGGAGACAGATAAATTCTAAGATTTTACAATCAGCAGTCTCCTGTACTGTATATATTGTATTAATTTTTACAAGAGAAATGCATTTAATATTATTTTAATCTCACACAGAGCCTCTCTTTCCTACTCCTGGGAAGCCACAGGCATGTCTGGGTTTTAGTCTACCCAAGCTCCTAATGAGTTAATTTAATTATTAACTTATTTGATGTTATAATTTTAAAGTGGCATAAGAAGTTAGATATAGGAATGCAATTGTTCAGTATTTATTAGTCCTGATACCAAGGACTGAGCTTGAGCACAAGCAATTTTTATAAGTTAGATAACAGATAAGCACTTGTCAGAGTGAAGTCAGCCAATCAACAGGTAATAGATTAAAAAGGTCAAATATTTATTACACAAGCCATAGACATAAGTGCACGATACATTAACTAATATTTACAACTGCTCTTTATGAGTAAAGTGAGGTCTTCAAAGCAAAACATCACACCAGCCTTCCCTGATCCCTTACATGATCCTAATGCATCTGAAGGGGGCTGCATTACTTGAAATAAATATATACTGTAAATACAGCAATGTTCCCTCTAAGCTGTGCGCATGTGCGCGCGCACACAGGTTATGAAATCAGCGCACAAAAAATTAAATTCCCCAAAAATATGATTCTAATAAAATAAACATGGTTGTCATTTGAAAAATGTTAAATTGACCACATGAGACTGGCTGCGAGAGAACCAACTGGGCTGTGTGCGCTATTATTGCTACTCGATAATTGTAATCTATGCTCTATGACTGGACTCATTGAATCACTGTCCCGGTCTTTTGGATCTCTATGCTTCTATGAGAATGACTATATTAACAAAAAAATAATTTCAGGTTTACAATTTTACATACACTCAATTTAGTGCACACAAATTTTTGTCACTGGTGCACAACTTGAATTTGTTGCGCACAAAGGCCATTACACATAAGAGGGACCATTGCTTATAAATATAAATAAGACTGTTTTCATAAACTAAACAATCCTCCACAGATGCCTGCCCTCTAAACTGATACCAAGGCGACATTTAATCCCTAACAGAAAAGGCATCCAAATAAACAAGCCTGGTGGTCTTAAAGAGGAAACTGAAATAATTCCACAGATATGAAAAACATATCTTCTTTACCTCCATTTCTAGTTTGAGTCCCTTCCACATTTAAGACCGGATACGTTTCAGTCTGTCAAGGAGGAATCCAGTGGCAAACATTAGTGGCAAAGTTGGACCTCGTTCTCTCTTGCCTCGTCACATCTTCCCTTCTGCAGAGAACTCCAAAAGGAGAGAGACAGCAAAAGTCACAACCCTTAAATTGTAGTCAAGCAGTTTGTATTTGTGATCGTAGGATTAATATGATTAATATGAATATGAAAGTACAAGAAAATATTTATTTTTGGGTAATTCAATGTGTACATTTGATCATACAATAACAGAAGCATACTTTGTGTTCACTTGATTTCAAGTGACACAAAACTGGTCCCCGTTCACTTTAAGTGAAATTGTAAAAGGCACCATTTGACTATGTGTCCCTTTCAGTTAAAAAACTGCTTCCACTCCTTGAGCTCATTAGACTCTTTGTCTAATCATTTCAGATGCTTTGAGTTCTTGCCTGTTCTTCAGATGTTGTATCTTCAATTATTTATTTAATATCACCCAAGAAATATGGAGGCATTTTCTACTACATAAGCAGGGAAAAAATGTTTTTGTAAACTTCAGAATTCTTTCTGTTGCTGCAAGCATTAGTTACATTAGTTATATTGTTAATAAAGATTATTGAGCAAGTTCCAGACATGACTGAAATACTGTACATATTCCTAAAAGCAAATCTGTTTTGACTTTTGTCCCAATACATTTTGAAGGCACTGCATATGCTATACTGTTCCTTGTTGTTTGCCTTTTTAAAGACAAGTTGGTGATTTTGACAGGCTGGGGGATTTCTGAGACTTTTATAGCCTTATAAGGAGACCAGAACTATCTGGTCTCCACTCATTTGCGAATGTTGTCTAGTTTGATGAGTTTGTGAGTTGCATTTCTAATCAGATGGTTCAACTGGGACAACACATTGAAATAGATACACTCCCCCCACTGCAGCCAAAGTGGATGTACAAGATTATAATAATAATTAATAATTGCTTATACTTATATAGCACTTTTCTGGACACTCCTCTCAAAGCACTTTACAGGTAATGGGGACTCCCCTCCACCACCAACAATGTGCAGCATCCACCTGGATTATGTGACGGCAGCCATACTGTAGTTCACCAGTATACTCACCACACACCAGCTATCAGTGGGGAGGAGAGCAGAGTAATGAAGTCAATTCATAGATGGGGATTATTAGGAGGCCATGACTGGTAAGGGCCAATGGAAAATTTGGCCAAGGTGCTGGGGTTACACCCCTACTCTTTTCGAGAAACACCCTGGGATTTTTAATGACCAGAGAGAGTCAGGACCTCGGTTTTACATCTCATCCCAAGGATGGTGCTATAGTGTCCCTGTCACTATACTGGGGCATTAGAACCCACATGGACCACAGGGTGTGCCCCTGCCTGCCCCACTAACACCTCTTCCAGCAGCAAACTTAGTTTTTCCCAGGAGGTCTCTCATCCAGGTACTGACCAGGCTCACACCTGCTTAGCTTCAGTGGGCTGCCAGTTGTGAGTTGCAGAGTGATATGGCTGCTGGCCAAGATGAGGGACAAAAAGAAATTTCCAGCTTCCACATCCCTGCTAGACCCAACACACAACACTATTAACCAAAGCTGATTATACAGTAGGTTTTGATTAGTTTGTTTCCTCTGAACTATGCAAGGTTGTGGCTCTCTCCAGAACCAGGATTGGGGACAAAACAAAGTGTCCAGCACCTGGTTTTTGATCTAAGAGCCTGTAGCTATAAAATGCTTATTATTCAGTACCAGCTGTTTCTTTTTCAGATTTTGGTCTTTGAGACTGGGCATGATTTGTTTTACCTTTTTACATTTTTATTATTAAGATCAGAAGGGTAACAAGAAGAAGCCACTTGACCCATCCCGATTTTCTGCTTGTGGTGACTTCATGCCTAAATGATTTCAGAACCTCATCTAGCTTTTTCTCAAAAGATCCCTTAGAGTCACCTGTAACAGCACAACTCTGCAGTTTGTACCAGACCCCCGCTGCTCTTCTTGTGAAGAAGTGCCTGTTCCATTAGATTCCGGTGGCATCTGGTGTTCATTTCAGTCTTGTGACCTTATCCTTATTTTATTCTTGAGTTCCAAGCACTGTAGTTCCTGTTGCCCTTTTTTCACTTGGAATATGTTCTTTTCAATTTGAACAAACAAAACCACAAAAACATCAGCAGTCTTGGGTACAACGTGCTGGGAAAGAAAAAGGAAAGAAACGGGCCTGTTGAAAGAACAAGATCGTGGAGGTTAAGCTCTGCTGAATTTCTGACAAGAAAGAGCTTATTTAGTGGAATGTGGTAAAGCTCACTCTTACAAAAGAATGCAGAGGAATGTGGCATTAAGAGCATTTTAGATTTTATTTTGGTTTTAAAATAAGAGGCAATAAAAGAGGAGGGATGAATGTTACCATAGCAGACAAAAGTATTTAAGCATTTTATACACTGAAAAAAACCACAAAGACTCTGAGACTTTGTTGATGTTGTGTAGCATTCATGGATTCTTATATACTTCTTTTATTTAAGGAATATTTATTCAAATGCCTCTTTCCCACATATATTGATGTTTTCTTTATAAAAATCAACACCTTTTTAAGTTTTAATGGGAAACACACCAATTGCTGTTTTGTGAATTATTTGTATCAGTGGTTCATATCTTAGCTTTCACCCATTAAACATTGGCTTGTGAAGGTATTGATGGATTGATTGTTTAAGAATGTCGTCACCATTTGTTCTTAATTCTTTTGCCAAATCTTTTGAACTAACCCGATTCCCCAAGGTGGTGGCAAGATTACTTTCTGAAGGCACTGTATATTGAATATTTGGAAAAATGATCAGCACCTCTTGAACAATTGGAATATTGCTGTTAAAACCACATTTTGTAATGCATTGAAATGTTTTTCCCTTTGATACATGATACACACGTTTTAAAATTTAAAGGGGAAAATACATTTATTTGCATAATAAAAACTCATGAAAAATGAAGAATGGAAATATAATGTTTTCTGAACTATTCACCCCCCGAGTACTTTGTAGAACCACCTTTTGCAGAAATTACAGCTTTGAGTGTTCTTGGAAATGTCTGTATCATCCTTTTTTTTTCTCTAGCTCTGTCAAGTTGGGAACATTGGTGAACCACAAATTTCAATTTTTGCATATTTTGCCGGCAACTATACTATATCAACCTGCTAACTAATTAACTCACAACTGGCAACTCATTAAAGCTAAGTAGGTGTGAGCCTGGTCAGTACCTGGATGGGAGAATTCCTGGGAAAAATAAGGTTGCTGCTGGAAGAGGTGTTAGTGGGCCAGACGGGGGTGCTCACCCTGAAATCTGTGTGGGTCCTAATGCCCCAGTATAGTGATAGGGACACTACACCGGAAAAGGGTACAGTCTTTCGGATGAAACGTAAAACCGAGGTTGTGACTCTCTGTGGTCATTAAACATCCCACGGCATTTCTTGAAAAGATTAGGGGTGTTATCTCGGCGCCCTGGCCAAATTACCCCCTGGCCTTTACCAATCAATAGCCTCCTAATAATCCCCGTCTATGAATTTGCTTCTCCTCCCCACTGATAGCTGGTGAGTGGTGAGCGTACTGGTGTACTATGGCTGCCCTCACATCATCAAGGTGGCTGCTGCACATTGGTGGTGGTGGAGGGGAGTCTCCATTACCTGTAGTGTGCTTTCAGTGGAGTATCCAGAAAAGCGCTATATATGTTAGGAATTATTATTATTCTCCTGTGCTAATTTTTCTCTCTCCTTCATTGAGAATCCTTCCACAGATTCTCAATGGGATTCAAGTCTGGGTTTTGTTGGGCCACTCAAGGACATTCGCCTTCTTGTTCAACCAGTGTCTCTTTGGCTGGGAGCTTGGGGTCATTGTCCTTCTGGAATGTGAATCTAAGCCTAAGGTCTTTTGCTGCCTGAAAACAAGTTGTGTGCCTCAGTCCCTGCTGCTGAAAAGTATGCCCATAAGATGATGCTGTGGGATGCCACCACCATGCCTCGTGGTTTGCACAGTGTTACGTGGGAGAGGCTGTGATCAATTTGCACCAGGCTTAACTCTTTGTGTTTAAGCCAAAGATCTTCAGATCTGAGAATCCTTTGCCACATGGTTTCATGGTCTGCCATGTGCCTTCTTGCAAACTCCAGGCTTGCTATTAACTCTTGCCTAGCTATTCTCCCACTGGGACTAAATCTGTGCTGCAGAGATTCTTGTCTTTGGGTTATCACTGGTCTTTTTGATTACTTGTCTGACCAAGTTTTCATACCCCTCCCCTGATTATACCTCCTCATATTTCTATCGGTTTAATGCAGACAGCTGCTGGGTCTATATGGTAGGGTTCTTATTCTGACGTGCACTGTCAACTGAGGAACCATATATAGATGGGTGTATTTCTTCTTAAATCATGCCAACCAATTGAACTGAGCACAAGTGGAATCCATTCAAATTTTAGAGTGATCTCACAAGGAAATTAGATGCATCTGTTTTTAATCTAGAGTTTCAAGCAGAGGGGGAGAACACTTATTAAACCAAGACACTTTCTTTTAAATTACCTGTGAGAAGTTTCCAAACCTTTCTGTCTTTTTATTTTTTACCTATATAATGTCAAATATAAGAGACCAACTTACCCTTGCAAGTTTAGATGGGTAGAACAATGAAACACCATCATCATGAACTCACCACCAGTCCATGATAATGTATAACTTTAGTGTAAACATGGCTGATCTTCTGCAGAATGTGGTCACTGATCTTATGATTCCAGTTCCATATGTAAAAGGAATAACATGCAATTGATCACAATTTGGAGGTGTAAAGATCCCCTTTTCATGTCAGAACAACAGTTCTGGTGCAATGATTAATACAATGACAGTATGGACCTTCTTAATGAGCTGCAACCAGGATGACCAAGCACACTCTTCACTAGCTCCACTCAAAGCATGGTTAGAGAAGATAAATGTGTCAAACCTGCTGTCACTGCAAGCATTTTTCTTCCAGTGTACAGTATTGTCCACGAGCTGAGTGTTTGCAGTGTATAGGTAGAATCTAGAAGTATTTTTCAATTGACACACCTAAAATGACAGGTGGGTTGCTTTCTTATGCAAATAATTTGCTAAATTCAGTTATTTAGAAATTTGAGGACCCTGTAGCTCTTGAATACTAGAATTGCTTGTCTCTGGTCCAACTACACAAAAAAAAAGCTTTAAAATATCCCTGGTTGTACACAAGTTCTCCAAAACCAGTACCTGTATCTCCAAAACCAGTAATCCTGGTTTATGATCCATATCATCACATGTTTCTGTAGGTGTGTGAATTGGGAGTGAATCTATTTCCATATTTTTGTTGCCAGGGCAAATGTCAAACCACAGCCAAACAGCCTCCCAGGTTTTCATGAGGCGTGTTTCTTAAAATGAGGTCCTAAAAACGAGGTTTTGTGTAATTTTGTCGATCAAGTTGATAAAGGGTGCCTCTTTCAGAAGAACCATTGATCATGTGAGTCTTATGCTTGGACAAAAGAAGCAAGATGCAGACAAGCTGTTTTTAAATAAAAGTCCTAAATGATTTACACATTTTCAACATCAACCTTAACTATGGCCAGGTTTTAGTGAGTGTACAAAAGTAACATCTCACCTTAGAAGTCATGCTCTCATCTCCTCTGGAGCAGATAAGCAGGGGCAGATAAGACAGAAATAAATTACAAGAAAATAGTACCATAACTTTAAATAAGAGGATGCCATTTAGTCAATTTAAACCTTGGGTTGAAGTATCTAGGAAGGTGGTAACTGATTCAGGGATCTTATCCAGTCTTAGCCAAGATTTCAGCTTGAACACCAACAGGTAGCCTATTGCAGAATCCTGCAGCTCTTTATCTAAAAATGTGCCATTTTTTCTCATTTTAAATGCAGTATCCAGAGTTCTCACATGCTGAAACACTATCTTTATTTGGTATTACACTGTCTCATTACATTTGTTTATGCCTTCGAGGATCTTGAATACTGTTTAGTGAGTGCTTAACTAGAAGACTATTTATAAAATAGGAACTATTAGGAAGACTGTGAAGCCTTCTGCAGATGTGGGCTCACTTAAATACCTATTTAAAAGTATGTCGTAAAAAGCATGTTATTTATTGTATTTATTGTATTATAGTAATTTCTTACATACTGTATGTCTCAGTTTATGTCTCACAGGCTCACAGAGCTCACACCTGAAGAAGGTTTCACAGCCGAAACGTTGTTTTCTCTCTTCTCTTTTCAGCATGGAAGAAACCTATTACTTGTTCCTTTGCAGACTACGCATGCTAATGCAGCTACCCACCTGAACTAATTATAAAATAGTTATTTTATGACAAATACAACATGGGATTTAGTAAAGGTCTTTTTTTTAACTTAATACAGCTAACCTCCAGTTTAATGGATTAAAAGGAAAAGGGGTGTCTGTTATTGCCAAAAGTCTGATAAATCACGAATGTGTTAGTGGGTTTTTTTTTAATTTGCTAAATCATATGTAACATAAACAACACCCATCATAAGCAATTCACTTTTTTCACCCCACAACACAATATATAATATACAATTGCTATCAACACAGTCAGTGAAAGTTTTCCTGTGTCATTTTTATCATAGACGTCCTTCGGATGAGACGTAAAACCGAGGTCCTGACTCTCTGTGGTCATTAAAAATCCCAGGGCGTTTCTCGAAAAGAGTAGGGGTGTAACCCAGGCGTCCTGGCCAAATTTCCCATTGGCCTTTATCAATCATGGCCTCCTAACAATCCCCCTCTATGAATTGGCTTCATTACTCTGCTCTCCTCCCCACTGATCGCTGATGTGTGGTGAGCGTTCTGGCGCACTATGGCTGCCGTCGCATCATCCGGGTGGATGCTGCACATTGGTGGTGGTGGAGGGGAGTCCCCATTACCTGTAAAGCGCTTTGAGTGGAGTGTCCAGAAAAGCGCTATATAAGTGTAAGCAATTATTATTATTATTATTATTATTATTATTATTATTATTATTATTATTATTATAGATATACAAGCTCTTTATTTCATGTTTTGTAAAAATACTATAAGATGCACTAAAGCCTACAAAACACAAACAATGCCAGCTCTAAGCAATTTACCTACCTTTGTAGGATACTGTTATAATTATTACCTTAAAACCTATGGAGTATTTATTTTTTACTTTAATTACTTGTGCATTTTACAGAACGTTGTTAGATATTTTTAGTATTTTTCTGTATTTTTAAACATTTGCTAAATCATATGAAACATAAACAACACCCACCATAAGCAATCCGCCTGCCCCTTTGAAAAAAAGTATTTTAGACCTATTTAAAGGTGTGTCGAAAAAAGGATGTTATTTATCGTATTATTAGTTTTTATTTTTCTGGGATTTCTTACATATGTCTCCATTTAGTGTACTGTGCATTATTGCACTGTAATTGCGTTTTGTAAATGCATGTATACTATTGCATCATGTTACATGTAGTCGTTTATTCAAACAGTGTCAAACTGTGAGGCAGTACTCTTGTCCTGAGGTCAGAAAAAGGGGGTCTTCCTACAGGTCTCTGGGAACAATAAACAGTCTGTGCAGGGGAAACAATAGGGCTCTTCCCTGAAGGACTCTAGGGAAGAATAAACAGCCCCCGCTGGAGAAAAATAGCAGTTAGCAGAGGAGCTGCGCTTCAGCCTGAGTTGGAGACAAATAGGACTCTTCCAGCAGAACATTGGGGAAAGATAAACTAGCAGTATTTCACTATAGCAACACATGGCTATACCGGCTGTGTAGTCGAGAAAATAAGCCATCACTGTAGAAGGGAGAAGGGGTTTGCCAGCTCTCATGCCTTCAGCCTTCAGCCGTGAAAGATTCAGTCTCTCTGGGGCAGAGGCCAGGGCAATCTGGCAGAATTTGTCCTTGAACTTTGCTCCTGGTCATCACCCTCTCCTTCCCCACTCAGCACTCCATTTATCCCGTCTGGAGCAGAATGCTGATTCAGCGCTGCTGATGCTGTCCAGTGACTGCTGGCCTCCTTTCAAACGATTGTGAACTGCCTGCCACCATCTTGGGCAGAGGGAAGCTTTGACAAAGAAAGACATACTGTACTGTAAGCCACCGGAATAGCTACGCAACTTGAGGCACAACCCTACACGGCATCACATGTGATATTTATTAAGATGCTTTATCATATGTTTAAATTGAAAAATGTCTGTCTTAAAAAGATTAATTCTCTCATTCAGAGCTATAAATATGCAAGGTAATTTTTGGATCAAAAACCGGTTACCAAACATGAAACAGTGCACCGTCTTAAAGGGCATAATTGTTCTTTGGGTAGAATACCGGTGTGTGTGTTAGCGGTGTGTGTTAGGGATATAATTTAGGACCATTGCTATTCCTAATTTATATAAATTATTTAGATTAGGAAATGCAATTAAAATAAGATGATACAAAACTAGGAGTGCCAAACACAGAAACAGAAGCAAGCAAATTATAGAACGACTTTGACAAAAGCATGAACTGGGCAATTTAAATTTAACATTGACAAATGCAAGGTAGAAATGTACAGTGCTTGTATGGCATGAATAATGCTAAAATGAGGAAAGTTACACACAAAAAAGATCTGTGTGTTTGTAGATTCCTCAAAGTCTGTGTGGAAAAAGTGTGGAAATTAAATCCAGAGAAGTCATGTTTAAGATTTAAAATACATGAATAACATCTTATTTAGAATATAAATTGTTACAGTAAATACAGTACATACGTATACATATATATGTACAATATAATAAGCAAAAGGTGTATGTTTTGACCACCACAAAAAGGATAGAGTGGAGAAGAGGTCCAAGAATGATTCCTGGTCTCAGGGTATTGTTATAGACAGATTATTTAAATGAACTAAATCTCTTCTATCTAAAACAAGGGAAAGTTAGAGGGGAATTGAACCAAGTACATAGAATAATACCATATAAGAGATAAGATAAGATCACTTTATTGGCCATATTCAATTTCAATTCAGTTTGTCTTTTTGCAGACCCCAACTTGCTCTCCATAAGACACACCAACAGGGAGAGAAGCTTGGGGTCAGAGCGCAGGGTCAGCCATTTATACGGTGCCATAAGTACAGTTGAGATTAAGGGCCTTGCTCAGGGGCCCAACACAGTAGGATTCCTCTGCCGGCCATGGGATACGAACTGGCAACCTTCCAGCTACGGGGCAGATCCGTAGCCACCGAGCCACTGCACCGCCCCCTAGTGGTAGGGCTACCCCAGAGGACTAATTTAAATTCAGTTGTGAAACGAGGACATGAACACACATTGGGAAAATGAAAACATTATTTAGATAGATTGGGCTTGAATACAGTACAATCATTTGTATTGTCCTACATTTTTCTAAATTTACTGTTAAAATATGATAGTGTGATTTTATTTTTAACAAACTTGGATTATTAAAATTTCTAATGTGGTAATTTCCATGTATTGTACTTTTACTCTTGTATACTTAGGATGAGCAGTGCTCCGCCTTGTTTTGTGTTTAAAAGGGCTATTGTACATGCTGTTTTATTGGGGTGTACTTTTTGTGCATTCTGTGGGCTCAGTCTTACTGAATCTTTGCTTGTGTGAGCCTTTGTAAAATGAACCAGTTACTGATAATTTTCCATTTTTGGATAATGGCACTGGAAAAAAAATGCAATTGATTTTTTTAATATGGTGTTCTCTTTGTTAAATAACATTTTTATCAAAACAGGCATCTTAAAACTGTATGGTATAAATACAGTATTTACCATAGCTCTTTTATTGAAGACGCTCTTCAAGAAATGGTTGTTCTTGACTTTTATTCCAAAAGATAAAAATAAGAATCAATGCAAACCTTAGAGCAGCTGCACTGCTTCTAATTTCAGTCAGAACACGTAGCCTGGTGGAGAAAGCTATGAAGAGAATGAGTCTGGTTGTGCAACAGACTTGTTTGTATACTTGTTTACATGATTGATTCCAATTCAGTTTTAATACAATCCACTATATACTTATGAATAACAGAACCGTTTGCCTCTATGAAGAACATCTCAAGCACACTGCCTTGCGATTTCAGGACTGAACATTGAAAAGTGAAGGTCAGAAATGGTAGCAATATTATAGCCCCTACTTGTGCAATTCATATAATGATACTGTCCTCACTAAGTAAAGATAGTGTGCATGTTGAACGCTTGTCTTCACATCTAAAATTTAAGGATTCCAGGAAGAAAAATTGGATCTAAGAGCAGATGTCCTTAATGATCTGTTTTTCCTATATGTTAGTCTTTACATTTCACACATTTTTGTGGTTTAGGAAGCATTTATAATATCATAATGTTTTGTATTTATGTTTTCATGCTTTAATAATTTAGTAACTAACATTACGTTCCCTTCATCCCATTCATTTAGGAAAACTATAATAAAATTCCAATTTTAGATCACAATGTCTTTTATAGTACACATTCTTTTCAATGACTTAGCACACAGGGTATAAAACATGTTGTTTGGTTTATATTACATACTTTAGATACAAACATAAGTGTGTGTACTGTATATACACTGCTACAGTAAAAAAAAGGTATCTCCAATACCTGTTAGATCCACCCAAATTAAATGCTACAATTTTAGTGGGTGTGTGTAAGACATCACATTCCTCCTGCTATCCACAGATGCCAACAGCAGTTAATGCAGCTGAAAGACAATCATACCTTTTGTAAGGTTGTCCACATCTACCCATCTTTGCAATAGGGCAACATGCTGTGAAAAGGTCTAGTCTGCTACTACTTTACAGGCCTCTGGAATAATGAGACATACCATATACTGTATAGTATATTAAAACATTACCACTACTTGTGACAGGAGATGTCACTCCTTAGGGAGCATTCATTTTCTAACCACCTTATGCAATTCAGGATCGCTGGGGGGCGTAGTCTGTCCTGGCAAGAAGCACCCCAAGGCAGGATACTCCCTGGGCAGGATACTACACCTGGGCTGGATGTGTGTCTGTGCAGGGTACACACAGACAGGCACATACCATATTCACATCACAATTTTCCCAGAAGATGAGTAACCTACCAGTTTGTCTTTGGACTGAGAGAGGAAGACGGGGCACCTGGAGAAACCCACATGAACACATTTTACTTCATTACAGAACATATAGGGAGAACATATGAACTGTACACACCCACCCCAAGAAGGTCCCAGCACTGTGAGGCAGCAGTGCTAACCACTGCACCATTGTGCTGCCTTCCTGGAACGTACCAATCTGTAACATTTTGGTATTGGTGTGTATACATCTATTGCACCTTTGCCATGCTCCTGTTTCTATCAGTCTGTCCTTGTTTTCCTTGAACAAGTTGTCCTTGTTCAGCTAAAGGCGCCCTTCTGGATGAAAAGACTATATTAAGGACTTTGCTTCTTTTAAACAGTAAAAACAGAAGTGACAAGACCTGGCTGTGCTGTACTGATGAACCCCAAATAAGGTGAGGTAAGGTCAGTGCAATCATGGATAGGGGAGCTAACAGCGCAAACTTTAGCTTTGAAGATTCTTTCATCCTTCCATGAAAAAGTCAGGCAGTCTTTTTTATTTTCTGTTTTTCTGCTGTAAATAAGATTGCAGGGCAAGCATGATGCTCCTACAGTAGTTTGATCCTGAAATGGCCAGAGGGGCTTCAGAATATATTTTTGCGTGTCTTGCAGTGGCTTAGGTTACAGAAAAAGGTGCTGGTGTGGATATTGGCTGTGAGTGGTTAAGGGAACTGTGGGCAAAGAGTGGGGTGTGGATTAGGAGGTCAGTGGTATTCATTTCTGGGTGAAAAGGGTCCAGCTGAAGAATCGTTTTGTAAAACAGAGACATTGTATGTAATGGCCTTGGGAATAAGAAAGGGGAAGACCAGTGGAATGTGGTTCTGCTTGAGGGAATTCCTCTTGGGGCTGATGTTCTGAGGGCTGTTTCTTGCCCATTTGAAGGCCTTGTCGATGAAGTGTGAGGGATATCCCCTGTCGAAGAAAAACAAACAAGACCCCTAACTTCCAAAACCAAGCCTGTAAAATGCCACTTTTAACATTCTTTTTGCTTTGTACACATACTTTGGGTTTCTCTCTATTTAGGCAATATATAGAAATTGCACGAGAGGAAATGTTTGTTGTTTTTTGGGCTGCTTGGACTTTAATGTGTAATTAAAAAAAATGTTCGAGTGGGGAGCTGCGTCAGAGTGTGTTGGCTGCAAAGGAGCAAGTGAAGGTTAATTCCGCACTGAAAAACATCTCGCCACGGAATTAACCTTAACATTTTCCTTTGCATAAAAAAATGCCACTCAAAGAATGCACTATATTTAGAATGGGCTATTTGTAATGTGTTTCATAAGACCTTCAATTAATGATTAGCTGTTATTTGTGAAACTTCGACCTTATTTTTGTGAAAATCGACCTTAACATACATTTTAGGAACTGGTAATCTGATAGTGTGCAAATGTCTGCTCAGGTTTGAATGTGCAGCTATTTTTAATGAGTGACTTATATTAGGTGGCATGAGTACTAACTGTATATCTGTTGAAAAACCCATATTATATTTGTTTTTTTATTGATTATTCAGTTTCATTTACTTATTTATATACAATATAGGCACTTTAGGTCTGTAGGAAATCACAAATTCTTAAATAAATTCATATGCTGTGATTAACTGAAGTACATTGTATAAATCATTGTTCTGTGTAATTTCTAGGTATCTATGAAAGTGTTTTAAGTTCAGAGGTTGTTATAATGTTATACAAATCATGTAGGAAGTTAATAATCTGACTTTAATCAGTGAATAGGCTTAGCTCAATGTAAAATTCTCATGACATTTGCCATACAAAGGGTCCTTCAGGCTGTTACCATGGCATAATAATGACACTTACAGTTAGCTAGGGGATATGGGATTTACTGCAATTCTGTAGTTAAGTAAAATATGTACAGTTTAGTAGTGTGCATTGAATAGACCTGGTCTCATGCTTAGACATACAGTATGGTGTTATGCCTGGTTTACCTGCTGCTCTGATAATATAAATCTTTCCCCAAACCCTCCATGGTAATCACTCAAAACTGGAAAATTGTTCTGAGCATATTTCATTGTTTACCATACTGTATTTAACAACAGTAGTATTTAGCTACATGATGTATTAATGTAATGCTGTCTACAACAATATATTGTCCTATTGCCAATCCATGATCAGTACCATTGTGCTCAAAGAACAGAGAGTTTGCATATACAGTAGACTTTGGTTTTATTGCCGCAAGTTTTAGTGTAACTTAACTACCACTGTTAACTTTAGGAACTAAACCACTAGTCAGTTCCTCATACCTGATATTTTGTCCTGGAATAATACAAATTTGCATGAATATTAAACACTGAATCTTTTACTGCACAAGTCTTAAAAGTTTCAACTGCAACACTGATGCAAAGCTTCACAGTGCAAAGCTATTTGAAATTGTGTTTTATGCTGTATTATGCGTTTTCTATCCGGTTACTTGTAAAATTTTTCCTGCCCACATTAATGTCATGCCAATTAAGTTGATCCTGCTAAAATGTCTTCCAGAACAACTGACTCATTCTGAGAGTGTTGTGGTAAACCAGTCTGGCACTCTGCTATACAAAGCAGAAACCTTTGTAAAACACTGTGCACTAATGATTGCTCAACACTTACTGTATATGCAAAATCAGTGATAGTGGGGTTACCTCAAAATAGCTGTTTCTGAATTACTCTTCACATTGTTTTAAACTGAGAGGTATCATGCGAGAAGAACCATATTCAAGTGTGTTCTCTCATTAAAACTATTTCCTGCAGTTTTGGAAAAAAACCATGATCATTTCTTTTTTTCATAGCAATCATTGATTTTAAGATGTACAGTATCTGTATCTAAGGAGGAAATTTAACATTGTCATCCAAGGAGATGAATATAAGTTTCAATTTGGTAGACTACTGCTACAGTATCAGTGCAGTGTCAGTGCTTCATTGGCAAATGTAAAATAAGATAATTATGCCTTTTATGATTAACTGCCAGTATGATTAACTACATTATACAGTAGTTATACAGTAGTTTGCTAAGTGTGACTTTCGTGCAGCTAATCTAATTGAAATGTTTGGTTGCAGTTATGATTATTTTTGATAAGGATGCTGTTAATGCTTTAACAGCTTTTAATGGGACTTCATACAAGGTATCTTAGAACTTTGCTTTGGATTATTGCTTTGGAAAGTAAATTACCATTTTAATACCCACCTTACCTTCAAGACTACATGACAGATGATTTCCTGGTTTCAATATATTTAGCATTTAAGTGAAATACAGCACTGATAAATCTTAATAAATGTCTCATCAGTACAAGACTGCCTAGAAACAAGATATGTATCTTCATTATGCATCATCATGTGCATGAAGGTCAGCTGTGATTGTCATTTATTATTTACTGTTATTTAATGTACAGAGTACATTCTGTGGTGTTGTCTGTCGTGCTGTGCATGTCACAAGAGAATGGAGTGAATAAGACACTAAATGTTCATGTATATATGACAAATAACCTATTCCTCACCTTTTCTGTTCTTCTCCCCTTTGTGTGTTTCCTTCAAATGTTATTGCTACAGGAGTTTTTTTTTATTCAGTTTTGATTTCAGAAGGGGGTTTCACAGTAATCAATCATTCGTGTATGTGATCGTAAAATCTTCAGTAAGTTTTGTGTGTATGTTATATCACAAACCTTTTCGTCTTCTGGCGTCAAATATCACCAATTGCAAAGTCGAGCTTTGAGGTTCTGCAGTATTAGTCTCCTTCATTACGTGTTTTATGTTGATGCTTACGTACTCAGGCCTATACGTTTTCCTATTCCTCTTTTATGTGGAAAGGTTTGTCTGTGAGAATGTCTTCTGACTCATCCAGATTGATCCCGCAAACTCAGTGATTTCATCTCATCACATTTTCAGGCACTGTGAGACCCGTCCCTTGAGAATAGACTGAGGACTCCCCAGGTTGTGTGTAGGCTGTGGTGTGGGCACACACAAGATTAAGATTTATTATAAAAAGCAAAGCGGTAGAGTTTTTTTTTTAGAGAATGTCAAAATTATTCAAGCCAAAAACCATGACTAAATTAAATTTTAATTCAATTATTAAAACCAAAAACCATGACTAAATTTGATCCTACATGAGACCTTACAACTTACCACCTTAAAGCTTCCACCTCTCAAAATAATATACAGTATATACAGTACAATAATCTTGCACAGAATGTTTCTATTATTTGACCATTTCCTGCAAATTATCCTGGCAAAAAGCCTACTTTCCTTCTTCCTTAGGGTTTTAAGTTGTGGGGAATGACAGTCCTTGATTTACTACTGTATGAAATGCATTGGTACTGTCATATTCTCCTATTTTTATTACTATTATTCTGCTTTGGCTTTCCTTGTAGCCTCCCTCAGAACCAGAGATGTCCTACACAAAGATCTAATTTCACTACACCTACAGTAAACCTGGGTTTTTGCACATGCTGTAGACAAACCTGTGGTTCACAAAAACCTCATTCCGTATAAAACTTAATACACAAGGAAGTGGTAGAGAGTACAGCAGCAGCCTACATCAAGAACATTCAAAAAGTCAAGCCTCTATATTTAATGTTGTATCTACTGAAAGTAAACCACAGTCATTGCTGTATATCATCAAATAAACCAACTGATAACATCAGACTGGAGAATTCTGAACCAAAGGAAAAAGCCATCCATTTTCAAAGATAGAGTAGAAATGTAGAAGATCTAATCTAGGTTACATGTGAGGAAGTGTAATAGTTAAGATTTGTTATGTTTAATGATTTGTTACTCTTGTAACCTTCAGAACCACCATCATGGGAGCATGAAATAAGAAAGGTTATGATGGGAAGCCATTCAGCCCATCTATGTTATTTGACTGCAAGTAGCTACTGTAATAGGTCCAAGATATCCTCCAGTCAGCTCTGGAAATAGCTTCAACAACATGGTTAAAAGGTGCTGATTTTTGTCTTCTGTACAATGTGAAATAATAAAATGACTAACAGAATGCCACTATGTATAGTTAAAGTGCAGAATATAAATTGAAAGATGTCCCATTTAATTTGTACAATGCACCAGAGCAGCCTGATACATTTCTAGGATTGAAGGTACTGTATGTCCCAGAGCAGAAGGTTAAAAGAACTTAAATATTTTAGATTGCAGGGGGACCAAATTTGATTTCCTAAAAAGCAATGAAAAGTCAGCATGGTCAATCACGAGAACCAGAGGATACAAGTGGAAACTACAGGGAAATGAGAACATGAAAAAAAAATACTCTTTTTTTGTTTTAAGGAATGTCTGAATGAGATTTACAGATCAGTTAGCTACCTGCAACCAAAAAAACTAGTACGGGCTAATTGTCTTCGTCTTGTCTTTTCTGCAAGAAACAGTTCAAAGAAGAAAATTAAAAATATACTGTCATGTGAATTAACATTAAATCATAAAAATATTCACTTTAAAAAGCATATCCATCATTTGTTATTCAACACAATGAGACATCATTGGAAAAGGATAAATACCAATCTAAAGCTCAGTAAACCTAGGAGAGGTTTATTGATTAAAAAAAAAACAAAGAATAGTTTTGACTTAAATGTTAAACAGTGACCACGATGTGACTTTAGAAATCAAGCAACAGATTAAATATAAATGAAACCCTCCAAAATCTAAATTCCTAACATCATGAGCAGAGTTCTTTGACCAAAAATGGATTCAGATTTTTCTGGTCAGTTGTGAAGCCAGCTTCATTAAGTTAATAATTCTGGGTTATTGGATTTTAGTGTTTGAAGTACAGACAGAAAGTGAGAAACAAAGCTATATATGAGAGCCAGTGAGCTGAAGGACCTCAGTGTTTTTAATTAAGTTGTATGATGGTACGCTGATATTTGTCCTCCTTTCTTTCAGTAAGTACTGAAGTGCCCCCTTCTTGTTCGAGGGGGTGTGAGCTATGCTCAGAATACAATGGGTGCCTGAAGTGTTTGCCCCGACTCTTCATTCTCCTGGAGCGAAATGACATCAGGCAAACAGGAGTTTGCTTAGCATCGTGTCCTGTGGGGTATTTTGGAGTTCGAAATCCAGATATGAACAAATGTACCAGTAAGTACCCTCACATTCTTTTCTTTGACTGATGGTTTATGTGTGAGCACACTCCATACCCTTGTTGTGTAAAGAGCTCAGGTCGCACTCGAGAGAAAAAAATGGATCTACAGTATTTCACTGCTGGTGTGCATACAGTAAGCGAGTGGAGTGGGCTCTTTTTTGTGTGAAGACGGTACCGTCAAAATAGACAGCTCGGGTAATGTCTACAAGATTCCCATTAAGTTTGTAACACTAGTCATTTAATGTGCTTTTTGTTTATGTGATATAGAAATGTAAAAATCTTACATCATTATCACTGCAAATTGTTGAATCACAATAAGGTTTTGGTATATTTGGTATATGCCAGCTTATCACAGGAAGGTTGTTTAAGCAACTAAATGTGTTTGTTTTTTTTATTTAACCAAATAAAAGCTAACCCAGAAATTATTTCCCTTCATTTTTCCCCACTCCTTAGTATTCAAACTGCAGAGTCACAGTGAAATATCTTTTTTTTTGCCTTAATGTAAAATGTCCTCATCTTCGTGTTTGCACTGTAGTGGTTATTCTGGCTATACTAAGTGGATTTCACTAGGAATCTGTTTCCAATGTCTGTTCCTTTAGAGCAAGACAAATATTGAGATTAAATGAAAACAGTTGTAAAAAAATAATTTATCTGAGCTGGACCTCAGTTTTATTATTTTGGGTTGACATGACAAAATGCATACAAGCACTTGTGGTTAGTATGCATCTGTGGTTTTAACTTTAGAATCTAGGCCTGTGTGGAGGAGCCTCATAAGTGAAAAGATAAATAGATCATTGCTCTGAACTCTCTCCTGCTTATTTGCTTTAGATATACTGTACCAACATACAAATTGGAGTATAATGACTCCAATGCAATACAATTCAATGCTTCTAATATACATTTCTTAGAAGTCATGTATCCTCTGGTTGAAGACTTAATTTTAAGTCTGTTTTTAGCGTGGTGTTTGTTAGAGTGGTGTGAAGACCATCTTCCAGTCGTTACATTATGCTTTAGCATGAAACTCCCCACCTGTGTATTGTAGATACATTTAATATTGATCAGATGCCTTAAAAAATCTCTTAATAAAATAAAACCACTTGAAAGCGATTTCAATTGAAGTAATTAATTAAGTAATTAACCTAAATAGCTGGCAGGTATCCTTGACGTTTTAGATTCTCTTGTCTTAGAATCATTCTTGGTCTTTATTTTAAAAAACGTCAGGTACATTTCCTGTCTCATCATGCCATGTCATCACTGATGTTTTTTTTTTTTTTACTTTTTTAAATGTATAACTTCCCAGAGATTTTACAAGTGTAGCACAAGTCTCGAACCAGCAAGGGTCAATGATGCAGGCTTTCTGTAGAAAAGCAGTCTGATCCTGAGTGCCTGGAAGGAGAGGGAGAGCATCAGTAGCAGGAACGATGCAGCTGTCACTGACAGCTCTGGAAAACCATCCTATTTTCATCATCCCTTGGTCACATGCCTAGAAATACAACACATACAGCAATACAACAGTGTCTTCACTATGGGGCTCAGCCTGTACCGCACCTGTGCCCTTGCTTGTTGATACACTGGGGAGCCCAGATATACTATAGGTGGATTTTCATTGTTCATACTGTGTTTGAGAGGCTGTGGACTGTCAGTTAATATATCAGTATCACAGCATATCCATTGAACCCTTATTTATGATAACCCAAACTGTATATTACATGTAATATATTGTTTTATATATTCTAATCCAGTTCCCTTCTGCTCAAGAATACCCAGGCTTGGCTAAAATGACATTTATGAATGTAATCCCAGTGTGTTGTACTCTGTACTCCATGTATCGTCTCTCCTTGTTCGGGAGAGGAATGTTTCAGGGCATCTTTTAATGGTGGGATATACTGTATACAGTACTGCTCACAGACACCAAGCCCTTGTTAGGTGGTCTCTTGTGTTGGCCTATGCACTTGTCCATTGGTTCTATTAGGGTTTATTTCCTTTTTTTTCTTATTTCCTTTTTGAGTGCTGTGATTTCTGGGGTTTGTAATTCCCAAGTCACACTCACACCTAACCTTTTCTGCTGATATAAATTGTGCCTGCTCTCCAAGGTTCTGCACCTCACTGTGTCCTAGTTCTGTATGGAGTATACGTAACGGCTCTAGTTGCCTTATTTTTTATACAAAATTGTGATAATAACCCATAAATCTGAGCTATTGTAACATGCTGGCAATATTTAACTTCATTACTATATTGCATCTATGCTGTGATCTGAAGTTTTCAAACTCTTAGTTATATGAGTTATGAAAGCTGTGGTAGATTTCTAACACCTTCTCCCACTGTGAGACCCAATACTATCTTTATGTGTGTCTAGCTTGAGAAGAATGAGAAAGACTTTCCATTCCATCTCCATTGTTTTCGCTTTTTCAGAACAGTGACTAGACCAATCCCCAGATCTCAAATAAGGTGCAATACAATATTTGTTGGGGTTCCTAATGTTTTGGCCAGTGAGTTTACAGAAAGAGAGATAATAATAGTGTAATCGGTTCCTGAGTGACATTGCATTAATATCAATATGTGTTGACGTGCAGAAGTCAGATAGCACAATTACAGAGGGAAACTATGCTGTGTGGATCAGTAATGAATTTTTGAGAGCACTATACTGTCCCAGCAAAGCAATCCATATATCTAGAGTGTGATTATTTCAGAAAGTGTGCATAATATTACTATATTGATCATAACAATGTCATAGAAATGTTTTGCAGGTCATACAGACTAGGTATAGTAATCAGGCACCAAATGTTTTGTGTTTGTATTTGCCAATTGCCTCAGTGATCAAAATAGGTTGCCTTATCTTTTAATTGGTTTTATATTTATATTACGATAATCTATAAGTACAACCTTAGACCTAGTCAGATACTCTGTTGGGTTTCCTCTTGGTTCTCTGGTTTCAGTTCAAAAACATGCTGGTAAGTTAATTGGCTTCTAGGAAAACTTTCCCCCTTGTGAGTGTTTGTGTTTGTATCTGTACGTGTGTCCTGCATTAGACTGGTGTCTGGTCCAAGGTGCATCCTGCCTTGCGCCCATTGCTTTCGGAGACTGACTCCAGCTCCCCCATGACCCTGTGTATGGCTAGGACAGATTTGGTATTACCTCATAATCTTGAAAACCAATTGAAGAAAAATACATTATTGGTGAAATAAGATATGAGATTTTCTGTTAGTTATGCTACAGTCTTATGCGCTGACTTTCAGAGATGAGAAAGCACTAAATCATGAAACAACATCGGGTAAAATATACATATTAAACTTCATGTCCCGTAGAAATGTTTTTGTTTTGAAAAGGTCAAAAGTTCTCACACCTCCCATTTTAAAGAGCAAACAGAAAGCCAGACTTTGCCCATGACTGTAAATATTGGCTGTGCTGAGTATTGACATTGTGCTGTCTTTTTCTCTTTCTTTCAGAATGTAAAATAGACAACTGTGAGGCATGCTTCAGTAGAAATTTTTGCACAAAATGTAAGGAAGGACTATATTTACACAGAGGGCGATGCTACTCCAGCTGCCCAGATGGGTTCACCACCCCAAATGGAACCATGGAGTGCACCAGTGTGGGTGAGTCTGCTGCAGCTCTCTGCTTCGACTCAAGGACTCACAAAACTACCTTCCCCAAAAACCTGTGCCTCACACATTTTCTGCCTGTGTTTCCCTGGCTAGTTCCTCAGGTTTTGTCATACACAGGACATGAATAGGAAGAAAGTCCATCAATACTTGAAAGTAATGGAGATTGTTTCCCATAGTGATTGCTTGACTGATGAACTGTGATTGAATATCAGCCATAGCACCCTGAATATTGATCTAGTCAGATCATAGAAGTTTAGCAAGGGTTCTTGGATGGAAGATGGGAAAGCTGGAAAGCATGTTGCTGCTGAAAAGGAAGTGGAATTGGTGGATAAGTAGGTGGTGGTGTTGTTTCATCTCCAATGTTAGCTCCAGACTCAACATTTTCCAGCATAGGACACTTTTCAGCTGTTGAAGGGGTAGCTGTGTGACTGAGGCATTGAGTACATTACACACTGTGGGTACTAGTAACCCCACAGTGCTATTCTTAAAATCAGGGTTTTTTTACTCCAGTGCTACTGTCAAATCCAAAATCTGCTTATAGAAGGCCTTGCTGAAGTCCTACCTTTACGTGAGTCATAAACTGTTCCACTCACAGACCCTAGCCTTCCTGAAAAACAGATCTTAATCTGAAATTGTCTTTCTAGTTAAAGTATGGTGAATTTTAAATGAATAAATAAATCTTGTTTATTTTTTTAGCAACTTTTCTGGATTTAGGACTGCATCTTGCCAAGCAAGTGTTAGAGATGCATTTAAACATTTAAATGAGAAACATTTAAATGCATAATTGAGGGGGAAATTGACTGTTCTTCCAGAAGAGCAGGAAGTAAAGAAAGGCTTACAGATACAATGGTTAAAAGGGTGACTGGAACTGGAGTACTTTGTGAAAGTGTTGGAGTAACATCAGGGCTGCATTTAATGTTTCAGTACAGTTTTCCGGCTGGTCTTAATTTTTGTGAACCCATCTTGGATGGAAGCCCGTGGGAGTTAAAAAGTATTGATTTCTTTTAAAATATTTATGTCAGAAGTAAGCAAATACTGGACTAATAACATTAGTATTTGAAACCATATTTAATTTTTCAGTCATTTGGCACAGTGGAAAATCTGCATTTGTATCTGACATACTTTGGCACTCCTCTCTCCCCATTTTACTGGATACCTCTGTAGTCTTATCACTTATTCTTTTCACATTTATATTGTTTTGGCACTGTCAACTTCTCCTTTTTAATCATAAAATTGATGTCTCACCAGAGCATTTTAGAAGAAATGTTCTAATTCCTTTTGATTAAAAAAACTTAGCCAGATACAATTATTTTGAATTGTGAAGAAAATCAGATGGAGCATGTACAGTATTTCTAAGTTGTAAATAAAATCAGGAACAATTGGAATGTAATTTAGGGGGGGACTGACAGTGTTTTCCTATATTCTCCACAAACGAACCAGCTTTATTTGTTTTAAAACCTTAATCTTGAACTGGCCCTTGGTAATTTGAAATTATTTCAGACTTGTTCTTCTCTTATTAATCTCTTTTCCATTGGGGAAAAATATTTGCTCTCTAATGTCTGTGAGCAGCTCAATTTAAACATTTAGTTAATTTACCTGTGAAATATTTCTTAACCTCCACTGTAGGAATGTTATTACACATACAGTACCTAGATTTTAAATGCCTCACATATATGGAAGAGAATAATATTATATTATTAAAATCCAAGGAATAAATTATAATATTCTCTGGTTGTCACTGTATTCATATTTATATTGATGCCCATGAATTTGTCCAAAAAGTCACAAAGTGATTTTCTCAAATGGTAAGATTTGAGACAACCCAATCTTATTAGACTTTCTACTCCTTCCATTTGCAGTTTTAAGCTTTTATGAGATACCTTCAAAAGCCTGAAAATGTAAATATACCCTTTTATATGCTCTGTGAATGTGTTTTTGATACTGTTGTTTCATGGTTAGAGAAGTCTAACAGGTCAATTATTAAAGACCTGCCTTTTCTAAATCTATGCTGACTGTTCCCTAGGATCTTATTCAAATTCTGATGATCCTCTAGTCTGATCCTATGCAATTCCATAACATTAAATATAATAGAATGCATCTCGCTCATTCAGGTTATTCTCCCATTGGTGCAACTCACTCCAGCAGACCCTGCAGATCCAGAAGCCTCACCTTCTTGGCTCTTAAATGTCAGTCCTGACCATTCATCATCCTCTGGGAAAAGTAGCCGAGATGTCTTGCCTCCTCCTACTATTCAGCACACTTCTTTTGACATCGGGCAAATGATGTTTTCTTGTTTGTAAATATAAATGTGAAACGAGATCTATGGCATTGTGCGCTGCACAAGATCTCCAACCAGTCTGTCTGTGTCTCTCCTGTGTCTGACAGCCCAGTGTGAGCTGGGGGAGTGGGGGCCCTGGGGATCCTGTACAAAGAAGGGCCGGAACTGTGGCTTCAGGAAGGGCACTCAGAGCAGAAGCAGGGAGCCACTGCAGCCAGCCAGCGCCGACCCGTCGCTGTGCGCTCCGGAAACAGAAAGTCGGAAGTGCACGGTACAGAAGAAGCGTTGCACCAAAGGAGGTGAGTGTCTGCAAGTGCAGGCTTACAGCAGGCAATGAGTTGGCTTCTAAAAACTAAATCAGCAGCCTTATCACCCTGCAACTCACAACGGGCAGCCCACTGAAGCTCAGCAGGTGTGAGCCTGGCCAATAACTGGATGGGAGAAGAGGTATTAGTGCGGCCAGCAAGGGGCGCTTACCCTGCGGTATGTGTGGTCCTAATGCCACAGTTTAGTGACAGGGACACTTTACTTTAAAAAGGGCGGTCCTTCGCTTGAGACATAAAACCGAGGTCCTGACTCTCTGTGGTCATTAAAAATCCTAGGGTGTTTCTCGAAAAAAGTAGGTGTGTAACCCCCGGTGTACTGGCCAAATTACCCCCTGACCAATCATGGCCTCCTAATAATCCCCATCTATGAACTGGCTTCATCACTCTGTTCCCCTCCCCACTGAGAGCTGGTGTGTGGGGAGTGTACTGGTGCACTATGGCTGCCGTCGCATCATCCAGGTGGGGCTGCGCATTGGTGGTGGTGGAGGGGAGACCCCATTACCTGTAAAGCACTTTGAGTGGAGTGTTCAGGAAAGCCTTATGTAAGTTTAAGGAATTATTATTATTATTAAACTGTGTACGCTTATAAATGGAAGTCATTAGCTTCCTTTAGTTAGATAAAATAAATACTCTAGTGTGGAATTGTTTGCAACAAGTAAGTACTAAAGATATCTGTGGAATGCAATACTGGCAGATGAAGTTTTCTGCTGAACACTACCCTCACCAAAAATTAGAGAATGATCCATCAACATGACCCATCTTGTCTAAAGTAGAGAGATAGCTCAATATGTGTTATGTCGCATGCTAGTACTCACAGATTAGTAGCAGATCAGGCCTTTTCCTGTGTGTGTTGTGCTAGGGGAAAGAAAGCTGATCTACTGTAAGTAACCTTGCAAAACATGGGTGTTGGTACATATACCTCTGGGACAACACTGAAGGCAGCATGAGACAAGGTTCAGGAGTTTACAGGCAGTGTGTCGAGGATATAAAAACAGGAAGGGCAGTTCAGAAAGTGGCTATTGAAAGTGGGTACCTTTTTTCAATATTTAATTTAATAATATATTCGCCATCAGCATTTGTAAATATCTAGTAGAATAACGCATCAATTTGCAAGGTTTAAATACCACTAGAGGCAGACAGACCCACTGTTAAGCACACATATTTGGTAAGGCAGCAAATACAGTGATCACATTAAGAGAGCAGTGTCCCCCGTATTAACAGATATATCTTTTGTTAAATGAAGCATCCCCATTGGTAAGAAGAGGATTACCTCTCCTTAAAAGAGCTGTAAATACATCATTATAAAAAAAAACTTTGGATGGAACAAAGATTGTTCAGTACCTTCCATAACCCAAAATGGATGATGATTCAAGGGAGGGGGCCACTCATCCCGCAGGTTAATTCACTCAAGACTCCCCCTAGGGTGCAGGTTTGCCACTTGAACATCTACAGTATATAAATACAGATGTACAGCAAGAAATGCTTACATTCCCAAATGTAAGAAAAAAAAACATTTGGTGATGCTGCTGAGACAAATCCTTTTTATATAAAAATATATTTATATTCTATTTGGTGCAACACTAACTGTGTTACATACAGTACAGTGAAAGACTAAAAAACCAGCATAGCAAAGTCGAGCACCGTTAGTGCATTAATGTTATGCTTTGGGTATTGTCAAAGTCTTGTACTTTTAGGACATGTAAGCATTTCATTTTAATTATTTTGATGTGCAGTGTACCAGTTGTGGAGAGGTGCAGTGTTACCATATGTGTGCCACACATTCCAGCAGTTGCACGAGGAGATGACTCCTGGCAGGAGAATTTGACAAATGAGTCTTCCATTAATCAGCCTGAGAACAAAGTATTACTTTACGTGCGAATGAATAAGAGGACCTGACAGTCTTCAAGTAACGTTATCCTCATAGCGTCGTGGAGCAGCTGAGTTTTTTTTTCTGTTTCTCTTTCATTCAGGGCAGCTTATGTAAACATGCATTGAAGTGCACTAGACATGTTAACAAGACCAGAGAAAAAGTGTATAACAGCAAATTGAACCTAAACCCAAATCCTGGGAGCTCACATGGAAAATATGTTAGGCCTCTGGGAGCAGAAAGAGCAGCTCTACTAGCAAGTAGGCATAAATCAGTCAAATATGTAATGCCCAGTCTTATCATTGGTCATCCAACAGGGTCTCATCAGATGCAACCCAATTCTATCTCATCCTTATAGCAGGAACACCCTCGTCTGCATGTAATTCTGGGGGGGAGTGAACCACACATTTCACATTTTCCACCAGGTTTCAAAAGGATTGAGATCTGGGGTTTGGTCTGTTCAGGGAAGGTGATGGAAGTCTGTCTCCACCTCCCCAAGTCAATCGCGCTTTGCCTGAAGCTGAGATCGGTTCTTTTGAATTGGGGTTCCTAATGTTTTGGAAACCTAGTGTGCTGTTTTGTTTCTTTTGTTATAGTAAGAATGTTCTCTTTTTCCACTGTACTGTTTTATAATCAGAGCTGAAGTGTGAGAAACATGGAGAAGAAAGATTATACTCAGCCTGTTTGTGCTGTTTGTGTAGTGGCATAAAGAGTCTTGTGTTATATAGGCTAATTTCTAGACTATTTATATTGTGGTATTCAATCTCCAATTCACAGACTTAAGAAATGTGTAAAAAAATACTGTGCATGAGTATAGTTGTAATATATAGGTTAATAGTAAATGCTATCTGTATTGACCATTTTTCTGCTTTTAATTTAACTTATGTTAAGGGATCTACAAGAATTTCGGCTGTAGTTAAAAACATGCACTTTTAAAGAGCAGACATACTGTATAAATGATGAGCTTTTTAGATTTTACCACATTAACAATGGAACATTTTGGTTCATTCAAAAATATACTAGCATGAGTTCTCCCTTTGTTCTTTAATTGTTTTTTTTTTGGTTGTTTTCTGACTTGGGTTAATTTTTTATGTGTTCTGTTTGCTTAGCTGATCATTATAGACTAGAAGTATGTTTTTATAATCCCAATAAGATTTTATTTGTCTACTAAATAAAAAAAACAAACTCCCTAGTTACAACATTTTACGAGGCTGTATTTTTGCTTTTTGATTTACTAGCGGACTGCTTTTAAGCCAAGGAAACAAGCAATATCCCGACTCTTCATTGAATCATGCAAATGTTTTTCATGTAGTCTAAGCCCTTGCCACACACCAAAAAATAAAATGTATGAAGTATGTATTTAGTTTAATCTATAACAATGAGAACATTTCTGAAATATCAAGAAGTAGACTATGTGTTACACATCTAGAAAGCACTACTGTATGTCTCCTTTTTAAACAGTTTTGCAATACTGTTGATGTTAATAATTCTAAAAATAATGGTAACATACAGTATGCTGACTGTACAGTATATAACAGGAATCAGCAGGTCATCTTAAGGAGCATAGCCACTAACTGGGCTGGTATAAGAAGTGATGTGCCACAAGAGTTCAACTGAGGCCATGTTTTTTGTCTGATCTGTATCAACAATTTAGATTCTGATATAGTTAGTGAATTGGTTAAATTTGTGAGTGATACACAAATAGAGGGAGTGAGTTTATGAAAAGAATCAATGTCATGCAGTGGGCAGACATGTAGCAAATGAAATTCAAATTAATCAGCGCAAGGTGATCCACCCTGGTAGTAGGAACAAATACACATACATTTCGCATGCATGTTCCAGAGCTGCAGCAAGCTTCTGTACACCGGAAACGTCTGGCTGTCTATGTACAGTAGTATGTCAAGTCCTCAATGACATCATCAAGACAATATGAATAAAAATACAATTAAAGAAAAATAGCCTTCTAAGACAAATTAAATTGAATTCGATAATTTTTTAATACAATATTCACTAGTTTGTCACCAACACATGTCAATGGTGGTTTGATTGGCCATTATGAGAACATTAGAACTACAGCTTTTGTGTATTCTGTGCTCCTGTGTTCCTAGTTGGTCTTTGTTACCAGGAGATTCTTAGGTCAAGCCCTGTTTCTCTAATCGACCGACTGCACAGTACCTTAACAAATTTCTTAAATTCCTTGAGCTCCATTAATCAGATAAGACAAAAACTTAGGTCCTGAATCTACGCGTTAGTTCCTGATGCATGATTCATCCCCTTGTCTCTGTGGGTTCTGCTACATAACTAGTCTACTTCTTCTTTTTTATATTATTATTATCCCCTTGTGGCAGACACAGCCATAACTCTAGGAGGATGTATAACATTTTTATGTAATTTATTATAGGCTCGATAAAATATACTTGTGAGACCCTGTGTTGAAGCCTTTATAACATTTATTCTCTCTTAAGGGAATTTTTTGTCATGCTTTATTTCTGCCCTCCTAATATGATGCATCCAGATTTTGTCAAGTATTTATATACCTGTCTCCAGTGTAGAGATGTGTGTTTTTATGCGACACTCCAGCAATAGGTCATCCTCCTGTCAGGATCCAACTTATGTGCCACATTTCTAAGGGCAGCTAGTGGGGCTGGTAATCTTATAAAAAAGATAAAGTATATATTATATATATTATAAAAATAAATTAGGAGTGAGATCTAAACCTATTTCAGCAGTTATTTGCTAATGCAAAATTTCACCAAAAGAATCTGATTCTTTCAATTGAAGAGCCCAAAAAAGTAACAGTCTAAAAATAATGCTTGAAGAATGTTTTATTTCCCTGTTGAATAACCTCAATGTGAGAAGGCCTTGCTTGTAATTATTCAGAAAGGAGTGGGCTCGTGGCTTGACAGGCTATGACAGCACTGTTTGAGAAATGAGAAGTAAATTTACATAGCTTGACGCCTGCTTTCTGGAAAGAATTCTACTTAGGATTCAGAGGAATAATTAACAGTGAAATATTATAAACTGCACCATAAAAATGTTATGAAGCTTGCCAGATTTCTAAACTTAGCAGCTTGAGGGGAATTTGAAACAGCACATGTCTGATTACCTACTTAAATTTCTTCCTTAGGAATTAGAGCACCATCACAAATCAATACTTGCTGAGATTATTCTTACTGAGGACAAGCCAGACAAGAAGGTTTATTTTTTGTCTGACACATACATTTTGTGCAAACATTTTGTTAAATTTTGCAGTAACATGATGTAGTGACAGTTTCATAAACTACTTAAGGTACATACGGTTTGTGCTTATGTGTATTTGGTTGTTCGTTTATAGTACGGGTATCCAAATCTCTTCATTTCTTTGAAAGGTTTATGTAGATTTTAGCTAACAGAAAGCTGTTACTGATTGATAGTGGTATTTAGCTGGATTACAATAATAAAAAAGCATGTATACATTTAAAAAACAACCAAATACAGTATTTCTAAGAAATGATTTCAGAAACTGCCTTTGTTGGATATTGCAAATAACTTGGCAAATAAGTTTTTGAACAGAAACGGAGAGTCAAATTGTGCCAGCAAGTGATATAAAGTAATTGACTTTATAGATGTAAAATCTAATTAACTCAATATGCACCATCTTAAAACGTAATATGGTAATATACAAGCACAATGTACTGTATAGGATGGGGATGGAATGAGTGTCGCCGAGTTGGTGTCGACTCATGGGGACCCTATGGACAGTTCCACTGTCACTATCCATAGAGTTTTCATGGCAAGTGGATGGCCAGGCCTTTCTTCCACGCAGATAGTGTGAGTGTTGTTGCCGTTGTCACGGAAACGTGATCCTCCACCCCCACCACCGCCCCATATTGCTGCCGCCCAGTATGGGTTATTAGAGAACCTTGTGCCCCGTGGTTTACAGGGGGTCAGAAATATTCCAGCACTTTAATTCAGACCCCTATCGCTCCACCAGTTAGCACTGCTGTAATTCACCATGTTAGATGCAGCATCTAGCTCTTACTGCTGCTCGTTTTTGTAGAGAGTCCTAGTGTGCAAGTTCTTGGATTATATTAATGGGCTGAATTTTTTTTTTCCTTTGGCAGTTCCAGTTTGGTGAGGTTTGTAATAGATTAATGCACAGGCAAAAGCTTCTTGTGCACTCTTAATGTTGTTTAATATATAACTGTAACATAGCTGTTACATCTCAGAGTGCGCGACGGTAAATATAAATATAAATGTCAATGTCGTTTGATCACTCCATAATAAAAAGAAAATAAGTGATGGTTTCAGACTTTTCAAAAGTAAAAAAAAAAATGATATAGTGTTGGATGTCGTAAAGTGTTTTTGAAGGGGAAGACAGCATTCTCATTACAAAGCAATTTTCAGAGCGATTAGAGTCATGACAAGGCCCACGACACATACAGTGTCCCGTCTAGTTTTCCTATAAATTCCACCAATTATGTGCCTGAAGTTCAGCCTAAGCAAAGTTACCAGCATTATGTTTTAACTTTTTTGTCAATCTCTTCCTATATGAAGGTGCAGTACATGAAAGGGTTAAAGAGAAAGCACAAAGAATTCACTAGAAAAAAGTACTGTGTATAGGTGGCTACTTGCTTGACCCAAGCATACTTTGTGGTAGTTTCTTCTTTTCCCAGTCAAGCAAACTAAACTCACGTTCAGATGTTGAATTGCAGATCTCTCTAATAAATCCCTGTAATTGGCACACCAGTCTGTTTTAAAAGCATAGTGTGGCAATGCTTGTATAACACAAGTGATTTAGTTGCCTTTGCCTTTTTACAAATGCCCCATGCTGAGAACGTCAACATTTCTCCTTTTTTGTTTAAAAAAGGCATTTGCTCAGAGATAGAATTTAACTCATCTGACTAAGTCCCATGACAAAAAAAAATGCACAAGACTTATTTTAACCTATTATTAATTGAATTTGCTTAAAATGGCATTTAGCATTTAATTTTGATTTGTACTGTATATTGAATAAAGATAAAGTAGAAGCGATAAATTTAAGAATTTGTCCCTCATGACAAAAGCATCCCTTACTGAAGCACAGATATTTTAACACATTCATGACACACATTTTAACACACATTTTCATTAACATTAAACTAATTTTCACATCTATAACAGGGCTCATTTGGTGTAGGCCCTGTTACCGTACCACTAACCCACTGGAGCATGAAAGGCATTGTGAACTTGCAGGGTCAGATGACATGCCTTTCCATGCACAGAGCTGGTTTGCCCGCCTGTGGGCTGTGTGACTTTCAGTGATAGGGAAATGCTGGGAGATGGCAGAGGCAAAGTACTCTCTTTCATTTTTACTGGCACAGTACATGATGTCGCCTGTCCTCTGACACACAAAAGCACAGTAAGCGTTGATCAACACTGTCTAATCAGACTTCTCATATATGAATGGGAACCATTCTCTCTATTTTAACAAAGAGATAACAAATTAAGACATTTTTTGGCCTATAGTAAAGGAAATCAGAACTTCTAAATAAATAAGACACCAAGCTGTCTTCTATAATAAAAGGTCAGAGTCTGTTACTCTTTCAGATCAGATTACCCTGACAGAAATTTATTTCAAGTCTTATTGAAAACAGGAGCTCTTTCACAGTATAGCTTCTGCTGGTAAGGTGATGACATCTGTACCTCATTTCTTCCTGTTCTTGCCTTACAGTTCTTCCATCTTTTCCTCTTTTCCTGTATTTATGCTATAGTCTATTCCTAAGGATGCTGGCACTAGGATTTGCCTGCCAGTGTTGACTCTTTGTTTTGTAATAAGTTGAGGTCATAATAATTTAACAGTAAAGTTAATTATGCTGCTTGTGGCAGGGGAACTGAGTAAGCTGAGCACACAGGTGGTTTGGTGCTGCAGCTAGTTAGGGACTCACTGACATAGAAGAGCATGAAAGTTCAGATTTGGATGTTGAATCCAAAAACACCATCCAAAGTACTAGGAGGAAATCTGATAAAACAAGGTCAAAGCAAGCCAGGGTTCAAACACCTTGTAGATGCCAAGGACCGATAAGAGAATGAGGTTGATACCAAGCAGAAATTAGGAATCCAACAAAACACGGGTGAAAAACATACTAGAGACTTTGTGGAAAAAAGGTTGGCAAGTTCAGGAACAGATCTCTATAACAAAATCCTGAGCAGAGTCAAAGCAGCCCTTAAATTATCCCTGAACCACCTGAACCAGGAGAGATAGTTAATAGTCTCCAGGTGATTCAGGTCTCCTGTCAAATCAGTGTCCATGACATCTGGTGCTGTGTGGCAGCTGGGTGAAGCAGTGGTAGGTGAATGGCCCACAGACTAGCAGTTGGGGCGAGCACCATACTAATACCATACAGTACTATTGTTCCAACACTTCCAAATAAGGTGATCAAGATCAAGGAAAAAAAGCCAGTCTTATCTGAAATTTAGTTGCTCCCATTTACTGCAGCTGTATAAAACAGAGAATAATTATTGTACGGTGGGGTCATGAATCAACAGTTTCTTTGATTTGTTATACTGTAAGTAGAATTTTGCGTTTTATATATAATACTCAGGGGGCAATGTTAGTTAATGACCATTAGTGACCATTAGTTAGGGTGGAGTGGTGTGGCTCAAAGGTTGCCAGTTCAAATCCTGTGGCCGGCAGAGGAATCCTACTCTGTTGGGCCCCTGAGCAAAGCCCTTAACCCCAACTGCTCCACGGTCGCCGTATAAATGGCTGACCCTGTGCTCTCTGACCCCAAGCTTCTCTCTCCCCACCTGTGTGCCTGTGTGTCTCAAGGAGAGCAAGCTGGGGTATGTGAAAAGACAGATTCCTAATGCAAGAATTTGCATATGGCTAATAAAGTGATCTTATCTTATTAGAATTAAAATAATAAAATAAAAATAAAAGTTAGGGTGTTCAAGTTTAGTGAGCTGTGTAGAAAATGAAATTCACAATATCAGTGATTTGCCTTTTACAGAAATCAATACATGAGTTCCCAGGAAGGGGAATGTGATGACTCTTGGTATGCAGTTATCATTATGTGAAGGAATCCCTATGTCCTTTTAAGACTTTGTTTTAAAGAGTCTAAATTTTAACTTGAGTCCCTTGAGTACATACTGTACATTGCCGATTGTCAGTGCAAGTCACTGGTAAAACAAAAACCCTTGCCACCAAAATAAACCTCTTAGACTTATTACATTTAAACAAAATATATTCCACTTGTAAATATCAAGGGAGCCTAGATTTATCACAATGTGTGTGTTTGGTTTCATTATTCACAGCATGCTTGGTAATAAAAAACATTTTCACAGGGACAAGACTATCCTTCCAATTCATTTTAGGTTTTATAACCTGCTGATCCTGTCCAAATTGTAAAGACTATACTTTTGTACTTTTGTACTTTTGTACTTTTGCTGCCTTTCATACTTACAGCAATAATAACGCATTTCCACGTAGTCTCCACCTTTGGTTCTTCATTGTCAAGAGTGAAACACAAACCTGAGGGCACAAGAGGAAATTGAAGGAAGTGCATTTAAATCCGAAAACAAGAGGCTGGTTGGGCAGAATGGCCTCATTTGTAATCTTTCTTGTGTTCTTATAAAACATGCATGCAAGTGGACTCAAATGAGGTAGAAAGATTTAACTATCAAAATGTTGATGTTATCTTAAATACAAGAAATATTTCCAACTGTTAAGCATTCTGTTCCTAGTAACGCAATAGCCAAAAACATGTTTTTCTGAAAATAAGAACATAAAAGTGATATGTTCGAGATCTGCATTATATCTACAGTAGATGGTCATGTCCACTCTGTCAGACAGCATAATTCATAATTATTGTGCAAGGTGGGAAATATTACCTAGGAGCTGATACTGGTGCTATCAGTGCTGTTGGTGTGCAGTACCAGAATGAGGTGATTAGGAGATTCTCCAGCTCATTCAGCTGTTGATTCTGTTTCCTAGGAACGCTAGCTATTGTAATTCACAACACTGAGGACATAAACCTTTTTCAGGGTGCACAGATTTTTAGTCTAAGCAAGTGGACCATAAGAAGTACCTATGGTTTTGTCACTGTTTTTTATCATGTTTCAGGCACTTGAGACCGTTCTAATGAGTGTTTGTGTTTTGCTGCCAAGCCAGTTAGCCACTTAAGAGTGTATAGACAACTGAGACAAAGGCAGAGCTGAAGAGAGCTGGGGCAGAATTGAGTTTTCACTAGCTGTGAATGCATAGAAAGCAGAAAGAAACCTAACTGCAGGGCTACATGTTTATTTGAAACCCAAATAAAGGACATAAGAGCTGCATACAAGGAGACCAAGGAGACAAGGAGACCTTGTTTAGTTGCTAGTAGCTCATTGATACCACATTGTCAGCTTCAACAACATGGCTGGGTAGTTGTTTTAGACACCCACTATTCCTTGTGCAAATAAATTACTCCAAGTTTCAATCCTATGTAATTTCCAGGGTGGTAAAACCAACAGATTACCAAGTTTGTTTCCTTTGGTTTTACATGATTTATCTTTTACCTGTGAAAATTTACCTTAAAAAAGCAAACTCTAAAAATTGACTTCATTTCTGCTGCCTGATCTTCCCATTCTCTGCACTAAAGTTCAGGAAAGCAGGAAAGGGAATCATTTAGTGTCCTTTCTTAAGAAACATGGATATATACGAAAAGAAAAATTCCTAATGCAAGAAATTGTTTATGGCCAATAGAGTGATCTTAATCTAAATATACTGTATTAGTGCGTCCATTTGATATAAACTGTGAACATAGTGCAGACGTACAGAATGTTGAGGGCAGGTCCTATTAAACAAGTATGCTGTAACTTTCATTGTTCAATAGGTGGTGCTGCAGTTTATATATAATTAGAGAAGCCAGAAAAGGGCCCAACAGCCTGATGAAGTTTCACTCTGGCAGCTGATGTAACCCATTTAACCTCATTTCTATAATTACTAAGGAAATGTTAAAATTTTTAAATGTGAACACATGAAAACATTGAATGTTATTTCTTCTGGCCATCTTTTCTTTTAAAAAACGTGTCATTTCCAATGATTTTGATATTATATATAGTTAAAAGTCAGGAGACTAAGATAGGCAGACACGCTCCTCTGACACCCCACTCGCAAGGCCACTTGCCATTTGGAAAGTTACCAGTGCCTCAGTGACTTATGCACAGGGAGGTTTCAGCAGATGAAGGAGTGGCAGTTTGCTGGCTGATTTCAATGCAAGCCTACCAACGGTGAAGCGTGGAACAATGCAGAAGAGAGGGTGTTACGTTGTTAATATTAAGTACATATTGGGCAAAACTTACGTCAGTGAAGATCAGATCTCTTTAAGGCTACCAACTGTCCTGATTTTCCTAGGGCAGACATGATTTTGGGTACAATCCTGTATTACTAATGCTTTCCCTACCCTGGAGATGCTCGACCAGTTGTGCATCGCCTCTTGGGGTATCCTTGATGAAGTCAGCTGGCAACACGATCCAGGCTGAAGCTAGCAATGTCCGGGTCTTAGGCTCAGCCTGTATTCTGAGCAGGTGCCTATCCTCTTCAGTCTCCAGCCACATCAGTTCCCGCTGCAAAACCCTGAGTGTATTTCCAGTGATCAGATCGAGAGGCCTGGGGACTGATAGTCGTTTGTACAGGAGGTCAAACCAGGTTGTTCCTGCACTTCAGATGTCACCGCGTTCTGACGGGAGCGTTTCTTTGTGTTTTCAGACAGGGTAACGAACAAAAACGAGAAGAAGGACGAGCGGGGGAATAAAGACAATAAAGAAACTGGCAAAAGCAAAAGCAAAGAAGGCAAAGCTGGCAACAAAAAGAGGAAGAGCCAGCACCGAGGGACGGCTGCCCCAACGATCACCCCCAGCATCAGCCAGTAGCCTCGTGACAGTGTGACCCAGTGGGGTGCTGCTATGCATTAAGATGCTTTCACTGAACTGGAGGATGGGCTGCAATAACGAACACTAGAATGACGGACAGAAGGGAGGAACATGCAAAGGACTTCGAAGCGTGAAACAATGCAGAAGAAGAGAGTGTTACAGTATTAATATTAAGTACATATTGGGCAAAACTGATGTCAGTGAAGATCTCTTTATTGAAGGCTACCAACTGTCCTGATTTTCCTAGGGCAGACATGATTTTAGGTGACATGTCCTGGAATCCCCACCAGCGTGTGTTTGTCCTTTTGAATGGCTGCCTGTTTTTGTACCATTTTCAAGGCGCACGTGTGCTTGCCCACAGGCTGAGCAGTAATAAGGCACCACAACAACACCCTCGCAGTGTGGCGTCTGTACTCTTTATCAGGTGTGCGTATCTGCCTATGAACCGATGAGTTCATAGAACAGGAGTCATCATTATAGAGAAATGGCCCCCTTTGTGGTGTCTTGTCACCCTCAACCAAATTACCCTAGACTGCCCCAAGTCTTGAATACAGAACCTGGCCCTTCTGTATTCCTACACTCCCTACCCCACCCCCAGTGACATGTCCTGGTTTTAGGCCATACATAGTTGGTAGCCTTATTGTTGTGATGTGATAGAGAAGCAGAGGGATTAAAAAAACTCCTTTCACCCATTGCCTAGGCCTCATTCATAGATGGTTTCAGTTCAGACACTTAGCTCTTTTTAAAATATTGACACACAGTGCTTTTGAGATTCACCTAAAATAGAGGCAAAGTTCTGCTCAAGTTGTTTAAAGTTAATGTGAGATAAAAGTGATCAGTATTAAGATGTTTTTATTTTTTGATAAAAAAAGAAAGGCACTGGAACTCATTTGTGGTTTGTTGACACAAAATCATATTATAATAAACTAAACATAAGGAATTGTTAAAAATTGTTACTGTTGTCAGAAAGAAAATACCATATAACTGCTTTACTGTTTATTTCCTACAACATATTGTACACAATTTAGTGGGTAAAAAAAAAACATAAAAGAAATGTAAATATGTACAGTTGTGCTCTGTGTTGAGCGTCCTGTATCTGATTCTGTTGAAAAAAATAGTTTTGGTATTTGAGGAGGAAACAAAAATTGTGATAAGACACAAATTTTAAGATAATGAAAGGCCTGTGATATTATCTGTAGTCCCACCAGCAGAGTGGAATGGGCAAGTTCAGACAAATTAAATGCCTTTTATTTTCTATACTCTACAAAACGTTATTGAAAATACAGTTCCTTTATTATACAGCCAGTGTCATGTTATGCGAATGTTTGCTTATGATTGAAAGGACTAAATCATTTTTGTACATTTTACAATGTTCTTTACCAGTATTTGTTCATCACATCATCTGCTTTTATCGGGATAATTTGCTTTACACCAAATATTAGTGTAAGACGGTATTATTTTTTTTTCCTAAATTGGATTGTGTCACCGAATGTCGTCTGGGCTCAGTGAGAAAATATCTAATATTACTCGCAAATGCTGTAGTAACAGTTAAAGAGGTTTCCATATTTACTTTATCTTAATAAAAGCTCAAATACAGTAAACACTTGGATCAGATGGGTTTCTACGTATTTTCTTCATGTTTCACTGGCATCTATGTCGTGGTTCAATGACAACACAAAAAATTGAGCAAAACGATTTTCAGCTCTTGTGCTGCGATTCCGGTTCTAGAGTTACATTTGTTAATGACTGCTGTTCTCTTTCGCCCCAAATAGGTGTTCACAAGGAATAATGACAGCCAAGAATTAGATACGTTTGAGAATGTGATGTGTATCGAGTGTTTAGGAATACTGTATAGGTACAGTTTAGGTAGTATACTGTAGCTATAGGTACAGTGTATAGGTACTGTATAGTCATTTGGCTTAAGCCCCTTGATGAGGGGGCTGGAACCCCAATTCAGAGCAAAAAGTTTATCACAAGGCAGGTCCAAAGGTGGAGATACAGTAGGATGGATAATTGTGATGTGTATGTATAGCTTTCGGGAAATTATGTCAGGAATTATTATAATTTCAAACAGCTGGGGTAAAAGTGACTTAGTTGTCGTCACCCTTTTCGGGGAAAAAAAAATTGCTTTCATGAGTATATAACTGAAGTGAGAGAGCAAAACCAAACCCTTAACTGTGTCCAGCAATGTATAAATCTGGGTTCTGCGTTCCCTTTTCTCAGTTAGGACTTCCTGATGTTCCAATTCAACATTCAGAAGCTTCTAAGGTGACCTGGTGTTCGAGACTTTTCTCCTGAAGCTTCTCTTGGCCTGGATACTGACAGGAGGCAGCAACATGACTGCCCATTCATCGCTCGACCAGAAGCTATCTCTTGGCTCAGTGACTTTGCTCAATAAATTCAACAGCTGCTTGATTCTCCTCCTAGTGGAGGTGTGTAAAACTGTTACAATGGCCTCATCCTCAAGGCCAGGCTGTTGTTCCCTCAGCCAAGTTGCATGGCACCAAATTGGATTCTGAAATTGCACACTCACAAAGCCACTTAATCCTAGGTCAGTCCAAAAATTTTAACTTAAATTTATTGGATGCAAACACCACATGGGCAAACAATGGTGTTTCTGTTGTCAGGTTGACCATACATATACTGTACAGTACTTCCCTCTAACGATGATTTGGTGGTGACCAGGTCAAGGAGAAATCAAATATTTTGTTTCCTGTGGAGGATACAGTATGCTCTATGTGATGACTCTGCTATCATAGTGAATAATAGCATTCGCATATACATTTTTCATGTAAAAAATCTAATACAGTTGTGCTAAAATTCTTTTTTGCCCTCAATTCTAAAAGAACTCACCTTTAATAATGGACTTCTTTGCACACAGGTGCTAAAATTGTCACAATTCTCAGCTAGAGCAATACATTTTATAACACTGAAACAGTCACAGAAAAGATTATAAAATAACTCAATGTGTGAATAGGGGATTTAAGTCACTATTCCACCATCAGGCCCAAAGATAACGACCTCAAAAAGTACACTTTAGAAAGATTTATAGTGGCCTAGAGGGGTGGGAAATGACTTGTGAGTTATTTCCTTGGTTCTTTTGTTAGATTTTGGAAATCACACATGCTGTCATTGAAAATCATAAAAACCTTTATGTTACATAGCTCATTTCATGACATTTCAAGGCACTTAGGAGAAAAAAAGGTATCCCAGCTAAGAAACACAAAATCTTAAAACAACAGAAGTTTAACCATTCATCAATTGATTTTCCAATATACTGTATAGTTGTAATTAACAATAAACACGTAGATAGGGCATAAAAAAGCTATACTTTTTAGTTTTTGGCTGCAGTTTATACCGCACCAACCACAGGAACCCTCCTGTAAAAAATATACTAAATGTTAATATAGTTTGGATGATATTGAAACTGTTCTGACCAAATTTAAAATTTAGTACAGTTAGTACGGTCGGCAGTGTGATCTGTAGGTTCAGATTTGGTATCGGTTATACTGCTGTTACTACTGGTACTTCTGGAGTTAGTAATGGTTTTACTATTGAGCAATGTCATCAAAGCTCAAAATTAAGATCAATTGGAACTTAAAAATGATTTTACGTAAAAATCCATGTTTGTTTCTATGGAGAATCTTTCACAAAATCAATCACTTTGAAGATACAGAAATGAAAAGAATAGTACAAAACATATAACAAAGTGTTCTGAAAGGAAAATATGCATATACAAACTACAGTATACATAAACATAAAAACATCTAAATATATTAATATGTAGTACTAATCATTTAAGATAATAATTCTCAGTATTGTGAAATCCAGCCTGTAAAAATATGACTTTAGCTTTTTTTTAAACCGTACAAAGGGTGGTAGATGATTTTGTCACTTTGGGGGGGTTAAATGTCAGTGCTCAGCCAAACACTGTTTTTCTGTGCACATTTGGACCCTGAGCAGGGAAGGATTCTGTGATCTGAAAGGCAGACTGAGAACAAATTGGATCAATAGATATTTAGGTATCAGTGTGTGGACCTGTAGAACTTAATATCTCACAAGCGGGATTGTACCCACGCCGCTGAACTGGAAGAAGTGGTTAGAAAATGGATGGAAGCAGGATTTGAACACACTCCAGAATCAAGAAGGAAGCCAGTGGCAGTGTACCATTAACATGGTAATGCTCAATTGTTTTGGTTCTTATTAAATCTCTGGCAGCAAGCATTTTGCACAAGTTCCAATCGTGAAATAATATGACATATAATAATTAAGAGGTTCCAAAGAAAAGTACACTAAAATAGTCCAGCCCTTGCTATATCTGATGTGGGCACTGATATCTCAGTACAAAAATAGAGCAAAACTATTATTATAGCGTATTTGTAAATATCTGTTTAGCAGATTAGAGACCACTTTCTTTACACTGTACATTTAAATAGAAACTGAAGATCAGAAACAGGCCCAAGATTATTACATTAGGATGGAAGCCACTTTTTTAAGTTGTGGTTTAAAAACAGCAACCTTTAGAAAGCAGAGGCAGACCACAATGAGCCATTAATGATACTAAAACTGTTGTACTGATCTTTGGAAATATTTCCTCCAGAATTGCAGTTGGAACAGTGTTTGTAGAACTTGTGGTAAATTTCATCTCCAAGGCTAGATTAGAAGGAAAGACAAAAGTAAATACAAGTTACCTCAGTCTGGCCAACAGTAAAAATAGTGAATGTTTCAGAACTGGTTTTACTCATTAGCACTCCTAACAGTTTTTGAAAATCAGGAGCTCTCTGTCTTGAGTTACCTCAACAGAACCTGTTAATGACTCATGTGTGGTGAGGTTTTTCCCTTTGCAGACCCTGGCTCTCAGTCCAGCCTTGGTGCTGCAGTGCTCCAGCTCTTTGCAGACCCTGGCTCTCAGTCCAGCCTTGGTGCTGCGGTGCTCCAGCAATTTTGCAGACCCTGGCTCTTAGTCCAGCCCTTGTTCTGTACACATATGGGCTACTGTGGCTGGTGTACAGTATGTACTTCTACAGTTCCTCAAGGAAGTGGCCATGACTCATGGCTCTCTATCTCACATAGAGGAGATTTATAGTTCTAGGAATGCTTTTAAAGTCTTGTTTATGAAATTAAGTGAATTAGAAAGTAAGAGATTGTGGGTAGATTAATTAAAAAAGCTCTTCTAGAAGCCTTTCCTTTTTAAATGAGTTTTTGATGCCCCAGCAGAACAATGCTTGCACATCGTATAGATATCTATGTGTGTGGCATTCACTGGAAGTGATCTCAAGCCCTCTTGTTGGTTTGAAAAGGTAAATGTGAAATGAACAGGCCATGGGAGTTTGCAAAAAACTATACTACTGACTTGTAATTACTGCAGCTGGGTTTGCTGGAGCAGGTGATCACAGAGAAGTGTGGAATGGAAATGTGAATGCCTCAGTATTGGAATTTGTCTTCCTTTCCAAGCCTATGGATTCCTTTTGTTTGTGACACAACTTGCTTATTTCAAATCGACAATTATGTAATATTTGGTTGTTAAACGTGCTTTCATTGTTGCTTCAAGATTGTTCACACTACACTTTATATTTTAGCAGTATGAATAATAAAAAGCTTCATTGATTATTGTATGAGACTTAACACACTCATTTCTCTTATTAAATGCCTACTGAGATGAATTACTGTATGTCACACTGTTGATCTTTTTAAGGTGTTTCTCTGTATTTATGGTCAGACATTTATGGCTTTCAGGACAGTATAAACTGCTGTAAGCACAAGAGCACCAAGATATACAGTAGATGCACAGTCCATGAAAACATCACACAAGCACCATACGCAACTGTACTAAACCATTATAAAATCATAGTAACACACATGAATAGAATGAAACAGTATGAAATGGAGTGCTGTGCCATGCCTAAAAGTGTGAAATTCGCAAGGAAATTATAGTTATCCACTACCAGATTAGATTTTGTTGTGAAAATCAATTTCTTATAATGGGATAAATAAAAGTAATAGACAGGGAATTTCTCCTTCAGAGAAAACTTCAGCAAACTATAGTTATCTACCTCCAGATTAAATTATAATTTTAACTCAAACTAATTAAACATTTGGCAGAATTATCTTCAGTATAATTCCCCTTTTACATCAATTTACAGTATTAAACATTGATCGTTTTATTGGGACTTGGGGTGTGGTTAGTTTAATCCTGATCCTCTTGCTCCACTACACAACTGGACAACTAGCAAGCAACTACAGTTTCTCTGCTCTTTAATGAACAAGAGAGTGAGAACGAGCATAGTTTGACAGTGGAATGTCATTCTATCAGACTCCAGCATACAAGTAGCTCTCGTCCATATATTAAGAAAGTATCCATCTTAAAAACAGCTGGTCAGTTCGGGATGTAACCTAAATCCCAAACTTCCAAAGCAAAATATTATGACTTAAAAACCCTGCAAGTTGTTGTATAGAAGAGTAACAGACAGTAGTTTAGAAACATAAACAGTAGAATGTCTGCATAAGCTTTGAGTTTCACACCTGATCCTGGAGAGATGCTGTATCGTCTGGTTTTCATTCCACCTTGGACACTTAATGACTTGATTCAGAACAGTCGTTCACTTAACAGGTCTATCTGACCACTGCTACTGAGTCTTTGCTCAGTGCAGATGTTTATTTGCACATAAAACCTGTTGGGCTCTCCAGGGCCAGGAGTGTTTATGAGTGATCTAGAAGGTCTTTTAAAACCTAGATAGATTCCCTACAGAGTTTCTGTCACAAGCCCTTCACTTTGATGTATTTTCATATGGAAACATATTTTAGGTGTAAAGAAGAACTGGAAACATATAGGAAGAATATGATGTTTTATACAAAAAGACACTTTTATTTTCTATGTGTTCTACAACACTACTAAAAGAATATGTTTTTATAAATGAAGATTGGTTAACCCTTCTGCACCGTGGAAAAGAAAGCACAAAAGAAATCAGGCATGACATGAACATAGAAGTACAGACATACAGTAGTTTATCAATCAAGAAAACAATACTGTAGTCTGGGTCAACTGAAGAGCTTGATTTCTTTCATACTGTTTGATACGACAAGTTGTCATACCAACTTACTCCCTTCTGTAGCCTCGAAGTATCGGTTCTTCCTTCCCCATTGTTATCCTTAAAGAGCAACTGGCATGGTTTGTTGCTGGAGCAACACCAACAACAGGCTTTTCCATTGCGTTCAAGCCTGCAGTGTTTGTGTCTGTGGTGTTTGTCTCTCAGTACGGCATCCTCGAGGATAGAAGCAGAGATAGAAGCAGTAATTACAGTGAATTACAAGTATCTAAACTTGTCAAGATTTATAAATCGTTAAAAAAGGTACAGACATAATACTCAGTCGAGACACTACACAGAAGTGTCTAGTGCAGCACCCTGAGTTCATTGGACGTCCCTCTTGTTTGCCAACCAAACATTCCTGGTTAAATTCCCAAACAATAAAAAAAGATTGCGTTAAACACAAATAAGCAATCAAAATAAATGTAAAGCTTTTTAAATGTCTATGCAAATGCCAGTAGGCAATCATTATGACCAAAATACATTTGTGAATGAGGAAATTTGTGGATTATCTTCTCCCCAGTGTATACAGTATTTGGATTTATTGATCATCTTGGATTTAGTTGTCCATAATAAAAGTTTCACACAAAACTACAAATGGTACAATTATAAATGGTACAGAAAATGTTAAAATTTAACTCAGCTATGGAATTAATTAACTGAATGTTTTACAGCAAAACATTGGATGTACAGTACATCCCAGCTAAGTTAAATCAGGACTGCACCATTGCACAATTGTCATACAAATGGTTGTGAAAATCTATTATAATGGGATAAATAAGTGTACTAAACCATAGTAAAAGCATAGTAACACACATAAATAGAATGAAACAGTATGAAATGGAGTGATGTGCCATGCCTAAAGTGTGAAATTCGCAAGCCAACTATAGTTATCTACCACCAGATTAAATTTTGTTGTGAAAATACATTTCTTATAATGTGATAAATAATAGTAATAGACACGGAATTTCTCCTTCAGAGCTTAACACTGGAGAGTACATACTGTACAAACACATCTGCACCTGGTGGCTTTCCCTCCTGCATGGCCTGACGCAAGACTGTCATGTAATACACTACAGACACAGAAGCACTGTGAGGTAATGAGTGAATTTTGCTGTTTTGAGTATTTGCTCATTTTCATATGGTGGGCTTCTTTAATACCGAGGTAGTAATTTGATGTTTCAGTCTTGGGCTTCTCTTCTCAGCTTGGATTTTGTGACTTAGGATATAATGGAAGTTAATTTGAGATAGGTTGAACCCTGGACTTCTAAGCACAGATCCAAAAACTGCCAAATACTGGCGCCTTGATGCTCTGTAAAGTCCAAAGCAAAATAAAAACTAATGATGTGTCATGGCCAGAGGGGAGTTTTATGAAGCTGCGTTTGTTAGAAAAACAGAAGTTTCTCATTATCAGGGTACAAAACAGTAGAGAATCAACAGAAATGAAGCTTTCATCCTGTCCCTAGCCATAAATTCTCTTCAGACTCAATGGAACAGATCTGAATCCCAAACATTACAAAGCAAAAAGAGTCCAGAACTCTGAATTTTAAAACAGTTCTGTTCTAACGCTGCAAATGTACCATAGCCGACATCTGTTTCCAGGAAGACGCCATCAAGATCAACATGGCCTTTCGGCCAACACAAAGCAGTGTTTTTAAAAAGCCAGGCCCAGCAGACAAGTGAGGCTTCAAGGTAAGCCCTTTGCAAAGTCAGGCAATTATTCAGTGTCTGGTTGCGTAATTAATAGCCTACAGTTCTGTCTAGAGTGAATCGTAGGGTTCCTGAAAATACAGTTTATCTTAAATTGACATGGTTTTCTTCAACTGGTAAAGCAATCATACTGTACATCTTAGAGCTCACACTAAGTGTAACGCTGAATATTTTATTTTGTGTTCCAGTGTAACAGGGCATTGCCTGAACTTTTTACTCCAGATTCAGGCATCTCTGCCCTCATCAATGACTCCAATTCAGCTCGACCAGTCAAGGGGCTGTGTAGCTGTCACTTTCCCTGTCAGACATACTTTCTAGATTGGAGTCACATGGAATAATCCACCAGAAACGGCTTCCTCACTATTTACTGGATGTTGATTTATCAACTAGAAAAGATGCTGTTTGATCTTATCCTATCTTTCCTTTAGGAAAATGTAAACTTTTTCATCAGCTTTTCTTGTCATTTAATTACACAATAGAAAGCTAAATGTTTCTGATTAAATGGCAGCAACTATTACTTCAACAATATACATTTTTTTCTAGCATAAGAATAAGGCAGAGGTGCTCGCCTCCAGTCCTCCAGTCTTTACATCTCCAGTTTCTTAAGAACAATTGAAAGACTTCAACTTGACCATGCAAGTGGGTTCCGTCAGGTAATTAAGGGGTCAAGTTAAAAAAAAAACAGAAACATTATGGCTTTCCACAGGGTATGGCTGTAGAAGGTTATTTACAAAACATATTTTACTGTGTGATGAATACATGTAAAAATATATACGCAAAACAAGAATCTATCATGGGGGTTTATGTTTTGCCAGCAGTAAGGGTTTACACAAATTGTTTCATATGCTAGGATTTTTATAAGAACTTTCAATATACTGTATACCAACTTTTGCAGAGCAACCACAACAATCTTGGCTACACATTTTCAGACCCCTTTTAACTTGCACAAACTCCCTGCTTAGGAAAGTGTTTTGTAAGTACTAACTAAATTAATTTTATTCAGAAAAAAAGGTCTCATTAAAATATGTATATACAACACTGTAGGGAATCTTGTTATATTCTTTCTTAATGCTCTGATAAAAATAAAAGATCAGTGGTACAAACTGACAGGTAACTAGGATGTGCACAGCAGATTAAGGGTGAAGAGGTCTAGGTGCGATGTTCTGGGCAGGAATGTCTGGTCACTTAAGAACTGCACTTGTAGAGATTGATGGCAACACTGCCTTAATCCTTACTGTGCTTGCTCCAGGGTCCTTACCTGCTGCCCTTCCCCTGTGCTCATTACTGCTGTACAGGGGCACATCAAGAGATGAGACAGTGATTGGTGCCACAGATCCTGCTTGCATGAATTCAGCCCCACTGGGCATTTGTGGGATGACATGTGACATCTAGGGCTCAGAGACCAGTGAACAGAGGCACATGCTTATCCAGGATGTACAGGGACTGTATGAGAACAAAATCCTACAAGACAGAACCTGTAACACAAAGCAGTACAGATGTACAGCTCACATTGTTTCCAGTGGTGGTCACACATTCTAATAGGCTGTGAAATTCACTCTAGAGCGCCTGTTGGTCCACCCTGAAGATGACAAATGTAAAACAACACAAGGAACATACTGTAGCACTATTCTGTATAACCAGTCTGAGCAATATAATGTCAGTGTACCTGCTACACACTACATTTTCTTGCTGGTAACTTTGTGAATGTGTTGCAGTTACTGTATAAATAAGAACAGGAGGAAATGAGGAGGTAATTTGTCATATCTATTGCATATTGCATATATAAGTTTCTTCTGATAACCACTCATTGGAATAGCAGACCCTTGAAACTCACAATGCAAAATTCTGAATCAGCAATTTTAATCAGTGAGTAAAGATGTTGACGTTTCTTTAGGCAAGAGACAAACTGCGTTTTGAAGCTTGCGAACTTGTGAATGTCTCTGTGGTGTTTCAAAGGATATTTTTCACGCCAACCAAAATCGTTAGTCAGAGTTTCTTAGTAGGTGATGACTTTTGATGGCCGTATGCAGTTAATTATTCTGAATAGAAAATTCCTAGGGGTTTAGCTGCTCTGTTCCTTCAGCTTTAATTTAAATTTAGCTTTTTCAGAAGTAGCTTTATGTATCACTTTTTTGGAGTTGCTAATTTTCCATGCAATATATTTACTATACAATAATGAATCTAAAAGGATTGCAAACCTAAATCTTTGGCTTTGTGACTGAAAGACATTTCATGTCCAGATACTGCCTCTGCGTGACCTTATCTGCTTAGAAACGTTAAAATTGAGAGCACAGTTTTAGCCTCCTTAGAGGTGGGTCTTTTTGAAGACAGTTTGTCTGGATGAAATTAAAGCATGTTTTGTCATCTGTATACATGTGCTATATCTTAACTACACCATTTACAGTATTTTTTTTTTCCAAAGATGCGTTAGGAATCAATTTCTTTGGGCTTCTCCAGATTTCATTCTGATGCCTTAAAATTAAATGTGATCAGCAAAAGGTTATACAGGAGAACATCCTCTTTTCATCAAGACAAAGACAATTTTGAGAGACTTACTTGATGACAAAACAGTGTCAGCTCTGTATGATTGTTTTCTTATGCCCTGCAGTAGCTTCGGTAACTGTTTATTGGTTTCGGAATGTCTTCAATCTGAAATGTACGACTGGTTTGGTTCAGGTTGGAACATTTGACTGGTTAGAACCAGATAACATGCAAACAAAGTTCTTTAATACTGTAGCTGTATTAGCTCCTAGATACTTTTCTTTTGATGTGACAAACTCTGCACAGAATTAAGTCTGTGAGTGAATTGTTCTCTGCCCTAACTTTCTTGTTATCGACACCACATTTCCCTGCCCCCAAAAATAAGACATAAACAATTCCTAGATTGAAGTCCTTTACTCATCTCGACGTATGGTGAGCACTTTCAGATGACATTAGAGTTTATGTCTGTCCTCATGTGTAAATTGTAACGTGGGACTAACCTTTGATTTTGTGTTTTCATTTTAGTTCTTTGAGAACTCAGTTGTAAGATGCAGTAGTAGTCTGCATGGCACTTTTTTACTAATTATAAATGGATTACTCTTTCATAAAGCTAATGTGGTGTTCCAGTTGAAATTTTAGGTTCCTGAACACATTTTGAGGATGTGCTCTTGGCGATTTTATTTCATTAGTCAAATTTGTTCCCCAGGCTCTCTAGCCTTATAAGCAAGTATAGCAATGCATACAAATTACAATTGTTTGCAACGCTACCCATGACTGACTCTTGAGGTTCTAAGCCATAGGCAACAGTGTGATGTAGAGAGAGCCCTTTATCTGTAATCAGGATATTGGTTCAAATTCCAGGAGTGGATCTACAGCTGTACCCTTCATTAAGGTACTTCGCTCAGGTACAGTACTCCAGTGAAACGGCCAGTTGTGGGCAAGAATTGGTAAATCATGCAGGACAACACAATCAGTCAAATAGACAGAAATAACTGTAACAACTTATGTATAAGGAACATTCACATCAGGGCTCTGCTACCAGTTTTAGTTTTAACAGTTTCTTCTTTCAAAACTCTGCAGTTGCCCTAAATAAATTCAAGCTTTCCTTAAACGAACCCCATGCTTTGTCTAGAGGTCTTTTTTTTTTTGACATTGCAAGTCTTCATAATATCATGTGTATCGCGCCACACAAAGGCCTGGAACATGGCCAAAGTTGGCTGTTTATATTATGTGAAATTAGAAAATGCCAGGCCACTTCAAAATCATTGTTTACATTGCAGACCTGAGCAAAATCTGTTTCAGCTGTTGAGGCACCAAAAGCCAATCGCCACTTAAGATGAAAGCAGAGAACACGATGTCCCGTTTGTGATGTCTAAAAAACAACAAGTGACTGGAGATCGTGACATGTCAAAAGCACAACACTGCCACTAAATTTAATTTACACGCACCTCTGCAGGTGGGTAGGAAATTAGACCTGCACAAGCAATTGTGCTTTAGAAAATCATCCTGAGCTCTTGATGTCTGTAGCTTTTCAGAAAGACAATGCTGCCACCTAAAGGACAAACATGAAACACAATTCAGATGCCCATACTGTACAGTAAAAATGAAATACTCCTGTAGTCTACTTTAACTCAAAGGGTTCTTTGGACTGCTATCACAAAATAAGGAAATTTCTATTAATCACAGGCTTTGGTAGCCTTTAGCTGATATTACAGAAGTTTACTTTGGTGAGTCTTAAACACGGACTCTTCAGTATATGCTCTGTATTCAGCTTGTTCTATGAATCCATTACAGTCTGTCGAAAGACCAAAATCATTTCCTATCCTGTATTCTCCTGCTCTGGTTCTCATTACCCTAAGGACTAAACTCCTGACTGTCTTGGGCAAATATTACGGTTATATCAGGAGTTAAGAACACTAGAGGTATTTCATTATCGTCAGTACTCTGGAGATGTAAACTTGGTTTGGCGTAACAGTCAACATCATCCAAAATGACAAAATAAGTTGTAGCACACAACGGAGAAAGTTTTGCTTTTAGCATATTACATTAAAGTTCGTGGTCTACCCCCTGCACTCAATGTGGGCAAAGATCTCTCTCAGGATTTTCAGCTTCACAGCAATCACGATTTTCCATGATCCTGGATGACATAAAAAATTTAAAACCACAAGAACATTTTCTTCACGTCTGAAATTTTAATCAGTCTCAGAAGTAGAAATCAGTCAGAATGAATGTTTTGACCGCAAAACAGCTATCCTCAGCTTTTGAATGTGTTTTTTATGTGATACAGGAAAGAGCGTTTTGAACAGAGACTCTCCTCAGAGGCGGTTTCAGTCATGTTTAATTGGAATCTGGAGCCCTGTTACTGCTTCTTTTCCAGTCCACAATTCTACACAGTGGAAAACTAAGAAGCACACTGAGTACTGAAATCACAAGGACCTGGTTTACAAAGAGGGTAGTGAGTGTCTGGAACACAATGATCCCTCAAAAATCAGTTGGGCGAAATCTGTTGTTCTATAATCTTCTGACAACCAAAGGAACAAGATGGGCAGATGGAAGTCCCTTTGTTGATAGGTTTTCACATGTTTTTGTTTCCTGTGCTCCTCTAAATCATGGGTTAATCCACGTGAATTTTGGAATCCCACTGTCATCTCACTGTGCAGAAATGTCAGGGGCCTCTCTGTGGATTCCTTCAAATACACCATTTATCCCCTTCTTCAGCTCACTTTCAATAGGAGTCCACAAAAAATGAAACCTTCATCAATGCATCTGAAAAGAATTAGAAGGACATTCTAATGTTAGATTCTCATATTAATCACAAAATTCTAATTGACATTGAACACCTCCTTTGGAATCTTATTTCAGGCTCAAAACTCATAGTTGTGCAGCAGTGTGCGAGCTCATTCAAATTCCAGATGTTATGGATCTTTGCACAGATATATCCTAAATAAAATACCAATTAGGTTTTGAAAATTACTAACAACTATCAAAGTCCCAGCTGGGACAGCAGGCTAAAATACTGTTCTACCAATATTGATCTGTAATTCATTTTTGTGCCCCGTGCCCATCTTAAAAAAGTGACTAACCTCATCATGTCTTTACCAGTTCTTTTTATGATTTTTATCTTATTTTTAAAAGAATTACATGTAGCACATTAAAGTCATTCAATAAAATTACAGTCCTTTATTACCCGATTCGAGAGAATCAACATTTTTGGTCAAAACAACTGCAGAAGCGATGGGGGTATTTCTCACTGTAGTGTGCAATTCCTGAGTTGTCCACTGCAACAGAAATTTTATTTCACACAATTATTACCTGACACAAATCCCTCTCTGTCTGGTTGTGACAGTGCGCCCCAGGACTGGGAGATGGTCTGTAAGTCTGACGAGCTGTCAGGTTTTATAGATTGAAGAAACAATTTCCTCTTCAAGAACCTTTATAGATAGTTAAGGATCAGGCAAGCATTTATTTCCAGCTGTGAACATCACAAACTTAAGATTCTGACCAATAGGCAGCTTAAAGAATTTCCGCCATGTCTCAGATATTTGTCTGGAACAAATTGGATGCTCTCTCTACCTCTGCTGAAGCATCAGAAAATTCGCTTGCAATAAAAAAAGCTCTAAGGACAGCTCATCCATTAAAGTCACTCAATAAAATTACAGTCCTTTTTTCCCCGATTCGAGAGAATCAACATTTTTGGTCAAAACAACTGCAGAAGCGATGGGGGTATTTCTCACTGTAGTGTGCAGTTCCTGAGTTGTCCAAATCTTTTCATTTTCTTGCTGAGCATAGCACGTTTGACGTGAGGTCATCGCAATACACGTTAACTTAATTATCAACAGTAACTGCTTTATCTAATTCAGGATTGCAGGTGAGCCCAAGTCTACCCCAGTAAGCTATGGACACAAGGCAGGACACAACCCGAAAGGGATGTCAGCCAATTGCAGGGCAGACAGACACAAGCAGGAACACACTCACACCAGGGCCAGTTTCCCCAGAAGCCAATTAACCTACCAGTATGTCTATGGACCGTGGGAGGAATCCAAAGGGCCCAGAGGAAACCCACACCCTAACCCTAACCCTAACCCACACAAACACGAGGAGAATGTACAAACTTCATGAAGACAACACCCCAGGTCTGGAACTGAACCCAGGGCCCCAGAGCTGCAGAGCAGCAATGCTCATCACTGCACCCCCTTTCCTGTGGTATATCAAATTAAAAGAGATGTAGTACAAGCCCAGCAGAGCAGCAGTGCACAGCACAGTACCGTGAGACCTGGTACTGCAAAATGCAGGGCACCATGGAAAAGAACAAACAAATGCATGGCATTAGCATGGGCACATTCAGGTGAGTTAGTGCTCATGCACCGACCTCAATCCCAGGATCGATTTGGAGACAGGGCTCCTTCTCTGCGATGCCAAGTCCACGTGAATTTTCGCTGCCCCTCCTCTTTCTTTCCACTTTCCAAAAACATGCTAGCTGGGCAAGCTAGTGCCTCTAGATTCGAAACGTGTGCGTTGTGTGCAGTCTGCGATGGACTGGCCTCCCATCAAGCCTGTAGTTCTGCCCCTCGCCCAGGCCGCCACCCCCTTTACAAGGAATATGCAGCTTTCTGGCTGGTATTTGCATGGGAACAGCAGGAGAAAACTGCAACAGCGTCATCACTTTATCAATCACAGCACACTTTACAGGCCATGTAAACTCACTATTACTTTAACAATATTTACAATGCCTTTAACTTGCAGTATCTGTTCAGGCACCTCACCGCTTGGAATGAAGTTTCCATATTCATGGTCTGTACTTATTTTTTTGTGACACCCCAGATTTTGATAATATATTTACTAGTAACTATTCCTGAATGATATAAAAAGATCAGGACACTACTGGCCTGAGCTGAACAGGAGCCTGTTCGCTGTTTGTTTTTTCGCAATAATTTAGAATCTAACCTTTAGCGTGAGTTTTAATGGTTTCAAACCATACTCAGCGTCCAGTGTTTAAGGTGGAGAAAAAATAGGAAAAAGGAAAAGCAGAATCGGGGAAGGATACTGGTCACGGTAGAACCTATCGATGTCCTGCAGCCACTCCAGCATGTCTGCGACCGAAGGAGAGAGAGCAGATCTCTCCACGCACGTCGCCAGACCCACTGCATCTCCGTTTTGTTCATACAGCTGGAACACCGCCATCACCTGGCTGCTGATGGCATCCCGCACTGACTGCAGTGCACTCCTGGAACGGTCAGGCAGAGAAATGAAATGAGGTAGAACTTTGAGCAAGATAGATACAGACAGATGCACAGCCTAGTCCTGTGAAAGCAAGCATTAACAAGCCCACAGGAACTGTCCATAGCTTCTCATGGTGCATTCCGACATGATCACACATTGCACAGTGTAAAAACTCCAAAATGCAGCAGGATATTCTGTCTGTTCTATTGTGTTCTCAAGTGCTGGTGCTGCACCAGGATTTGCTCTGAGACTACACCCGTGTGAAGGGCTCTGTACGCCATGGACTGGGCGTGAATGGTGACTGGCTCTGCAGACTGGAGACTGGGCCCAAAGGGTTCTGGCCCCCTGCCTGTGTAGGCTGCAGTACACCACTGTAATGCAGACCTGTTTTTCCTTTCAGGTATCTGTTGTAGCATCAACCAGCGTGAGTCCTACAGACGCACACAGGTCAAACTAATGGCGGCTCCCATCTGCACTGAAGCCCTTCATAGTCCACAGAAAACTGCACAGCAATGCTTTCCCATGAATCACTACTCTAAAAGCACTGCTAAAAGATATCCAAACACCTGAACTAATGAAAGGAAACCATGAGCCTCCCCTGGCATAGCAGGTTCAAGGTTTCCAAGCTGCACTCTTTTACAAGCCAGCACCTGCTCAAATACATTTCAAGTAATAATGAAACATACTGCTAACGCCATTTCATAGTTATCAGTGTGAGCTCCGTCAACGGACGTCTATGAAGTCACTGCTTTCCTGTACAGGGATTGTTTTGAGTTTTGAATAGAAAATGAAAAAAATAAAAATAAAGAGTGACTCGCACACAGGTTCTTACAGTTTCTCCCCCAGCTGTAGCAAGAGCGTGTCAGCCGCGCGGAGGAGCTTGTACTGGAGGCGGCGCTGCAGCCCGGGGAAGCGGCCCAGCGCGGTGCGGTTCAGACTGACGGCGTCCAGGGCGGCGAGCTGCTCCGCCAGGTTGTCCAGCGAGCCGAGCAGCGGCGCGCACTCGCCCAGCGCGGCGCTCCAAGCGCTCCGCTGCAGCTCGACCACCTTAAAGCATTTCTGTATCGCCTGCTGCAGCTGCGGCAGAGCGGACTTCGACATGGTCGAAAAGAGGTTATATTATACAGGCGGTCCACAAATTATCCTCCCTGATGAGCCACAGAAGCACAAAAATACAGAAAAGCGGACTAATGGTGCGCCCATCCAACACTTAACTTATATGTTAACTGTCAACACATGCAACCATCTTTGTCAAGATACGGTAGTCTTTGATTAGTTGCATATCTGTATTTTAGCATCGCATGGATGTTCGCCGTTTCAGAACTGTAATAAGGTTAACAAAATAAAATGTATGTTAATGGTTCACAGATACAGCTCCGAGAGAAGTATAAATGCATTTACTTATCTAGTGGAGACTAATGCAAAGTTTCACGAAAGTGAGAGGCTACACGAGTACTACTTTAAAAAAAAAACTTTGATCGGCAGAACCATAAAAATTCCAGTCAAAATCACCTCTCACACAGAGAAAAAAGAACAGAGTTTATTTTGTGATTTAAAAAAAAAGCTGAAATCGGAACAACCAAACACAACACTACCTTCCAGCAGAAGCTACACGAAATTTCCGGGACCTGGTGCCGAAAACGTCATAGGCTTCACCGTTTTTGAATTCTATTTGCCAAGAGCGCTCTGCTCGGATCTCATTGGTTGAAGAAAAGAAGGAGCCTCTCGCGGTATCTTGGGACAATTTCATTGGCTGAGCTGCTGGGGCCGGGTTTTAAAATTTCAGTTACAACAGCGGCGGCGTCCTGGCGGTGCATTAATATTTTTTATTTTTTTAATCGTAAAGAAGAGGTAAGTGAACGTTAAAAGAAGAGTTTGGGCAGTTATGCCTGTTTAGCGTCTGTGTTGACATTTAAGGGTTTAGTGCAATGCCGCTGGACTTTGAAAAGCTGTGGGATACGAGTTTCTCTAGAGTTTTTGTGCCGTTCGTGTCCTGGCGCAACTCCAAAACAACATTTTGATACCGTAGTTTAATCACTTTTTAGGTTAAAAAGATCATGCTAAAATGCGAATAATTTCTAAGTGTTTTGTTTGTCGACATAGGACTACATCTATGTTCCAGTTCCCGACAGCGTTATTGTATGTGCAAACGTATGTAGATCTGAACCAGCCGTGCAGAGTACAGTCTTTTATCACCTCCTCGCAGAGTGGGAAAACTGGGCGTCCCCTAGTGTTTTGGTCTGATGCTTTGCGAGTCACTTTTTTGTCGTAGATTTTGATTACATACAGATTTTAAAATAGGCACTGATAGCCCACTGATGATTTCTGTTCGGTGTGAGACATCGGAAATGACCACGAGTTTGTGCACACGAGTCAGTGTTAATTGTACTGATATTCTTTATAACAGGATTCGGGTTTGTCGCCATGGCCCCCAAGCGGAAAACCAACAAAAGCCGAATCAACAAAACGAAAATGGAGAAGATGGACGCGTTTATTCGCGACTTTGATAATGAAGGTACATTTCTTATCAGGACAATGTCAACGAAGCTGTTTTGTTCAGTTGTCTTGTAGCACGAAGAATGCAATGTGTTGTTTAGAGCGTTAAAAAAGATGTGAGTGACATGCAGGCCTCTGTAAATATATAAATATTTAAAAGACTCAAAAATAATTAAAGGACTCCAGAGAGTTGGAAAAAAGACATGAAAATCCGTTAAATTGACCAACCACCACCACCACCCATTTTTTTAAAAATCTGTGCCAAACATGTTTTCAGAGAAAAACAAAATCAACAAAAAAACGAGAATCTTATTGTCATTGTCAATTATTCATTTTATAATTCACCTGTGATGTTTCTTTTCCAGTTAAAAGCATTGTTGGTAAACTGAAAGAAAAGACCAAGAGCCTGATGAAAGATGCAGATAACCTCTACAACTTGGCTATTATCAAACTCTCCACAGCAGAGCGCCAAATCAACTGGATTGAATACTCAGGTGTGCAATGCAGTATCTGAGTTATTGCTGAAAGAGGATTAAAAATAGTTCTTTGCTTGTAGCATGGGAAAATCAACATGTAAAAATGCTCTGTTGTTTCAGTTTGAACAAATTGAGGCTTATTTGCAAAGTCTTTGGACGTGCTTCAGTTTTGTAAAGACTCAAACTATTGGGTGAATTTTCCCAAGGTTGTTCATTCATTTCAGACTGACGTAGTGGTTTCAGCTCTTTGATATTTTTGAATTGGGGGACATGATGTGTTGTATACTTGCAAATTTAATAACCAAATAACACAGTACTACAATAGAGATTGGGCATAGAGTATTGATTTTCAACTTGGTTGAAAGAATACTTCGACTCAGTTATAAGAACACTGAACATATAAGAATTCTAATATTGATATTAACTAGTTAATACTTTTTTACAGCTCCAGAGAGAAAACCTGTTGAAGATATTACAAAGGTATGCTTGTTTTTTTCTTTTTCATAAATGCTTCTTTCAAGATATACAAGGTATTTTATTTCCAGGATTTAAGCCTTTTAATTCTTTAAATCTTATTTTGAAAGAACCTGGGGATTGCAGATGTAGACAACATAGTATCAGAAGTGCAGATGATATCACAGAAGCCACAAGCAAAAGGTGAGTCATCATTGCGATACACTTCTTGACACAAGTGAAGGCAGACAGACCAGAGTTTAAGCTGGTGGAAAGATGGTTTTATACTTTTTGCAGGTTTTGTATAAGACACATCAAGTCCAATAGGACTGTCACCATGTCACGTTCTCCTTTGATTCACCCCTTCGTTGTCTTAAAGGCTACTGCATGGCATCTGATGATGACACACACTGTCTTTAGCTTCAGGCACAACATTTGTCCTCAAAGTCTGTAATTAAAATTTGGGACTCTAAAATCACTCAGAATGCAAGTGATTTCTAATTTGAAAAATGTGATTTGCAATTCACATGACTGTAATGTGCATGACTGTCATATTATTTGAATCTACAAAGATTTAACTTCTTATAATTAGGGTTATTCTTTCATTTATTTCAGGGACTCATCGATTTTGTATTATTCAATTTCTTTGTGGTTTCCCGTTCTTTTGAAGCTTAGTACCTACCTGTATAAGTCTGTTCTGATTGCTTACTTTCTTTTCAGGAAGCAAAATGAAAGAAGGCAATGGAGCAAAGACTGAGGATGAAGAAAATAGGTTGAATAACCAGTCATCCACTAAGAAGGTTAGCATTGTGATGATATTCGAATAATACAGTTTCTTAGCATGCAAAAAAAGTAACTACATTTTTACATGGCAAATTAAACATTATTCCCTTTTCCCCCCTAATAGTTCAGGTCCTTTACTCAGACTGTGCTAATTAAGTAGAAGGTTCAAGTTTCTATTTTTTAGCTTAAGAAGCTGATTATTCACTTTACATACCCCTTATGATTTTGTGATACAGCATAGTACGTTACTGTACTTCTTTTGTGTTAAGTTTTCCTTGTTTCCCTCAGGGAAGAAAATCGACAAAAAGGAACCCTACAACTAGCAAAAAGAACAGAGCTCTTTCGATCAACAAGCAAAATACTTCAATAAGAAAGTAAGAGTACACAATTGTTTTCCAGCATGTTTGTAATATCTGTTTATGACAGGCTTTCTTTTGTGTTAAACTAGAAGGGAAATGCTGATATGTCTTTAATGGGCCTCTAAAGCTGTAGTAGTTCAGGTGGGTAGCTGCGTCAGTATGCGTAGTCTGCAAAGGAACAAGTGAAAGGTTTCTTCCATGCTGAAAAGAGAAAACGCAGCGTTTTGGCTGTGGAGCCTTCTTCTTTAAAGGTTAGAGTTCAGGGATCCAATAAAATTAGGGCAGCAGGGAGGAGGTGTGGAAGAGACACGCATTTTAGAGAGAATGTGATGCTGGATGTTGTCAATCTTGAAGCTAAAGAAATCTAAAAATGTTGCAATGAGGCAGGTAATGCAGTGGGCCAGTTTGGCTTTAGCAGTTTGTTGATGATGGAGGATTTTAAATGATGTGGGAGAAGTAGCTGGATCTAGCAGGCTCTAAAATATCCTTATATGCAGACAATAATTTTGTTAGACATCAGTTTCTTATGAGGTTGAAATGAACAGTGGACGGTTTATGGGGTAAAACTTTTTTTAGCAACTGCGTTTACTTGTGGCATCATCTGTGGTTTGTGATTAACTGGCCATGTTCATTTTTATGGTGCACAGTTTAGTTTAGTAAAGCTGTTATTTGCACTGTCTTTGTACACAATTTACACATTATTGCTTGTTGGTCATTGTAAATAGACCTTTTGTCAATGCTGTAAAACCAGTGTTTTGTGAAAACGAAGGACTTTCTATGGCTCTCTTGGACATTTTTGCATGGTTAAGGAATAGTTTAAAAAGAATCTTTATTAATAGACGTTTTAATTATGGTAGAGGGAAAAGGCCAACATGGTGGGTTGTTTTTTTAAATCACGTCACAATATCATTTTATTGACTTATAAGCTTTTAAAACAAAATCACTTTAGAACTGATTAATGTGTAATAACACTATACATTATGTACATATCATTTAGGCAACAAAACAGCACAAATGAAATCCACAGGTTTATTTATTGGAGACACTTGACAACAGCTGGCAAAACTCCTAGCAGTGTCCTGCTCAGCTTTTCTTATCAAAGCAGCCTGTGCCCGTATGAGTTTTCCTTTTCCAAATATTCGGAAGATATTCTACCTAAATGCCATTAAAGACTGACCAATTAATATAACCAATGGTTAATCCTGTACAATAAAAGTTGTCAGGTGACATCCATCTACAAAAATTGTTGCCATACACCAAAAATCATCACAGATACTGTGAAAATATCTTGCCCATTAAAAAACCTTAAACAAGGAAGTTCAAATCTGGCTTCATCTTATTTAAAACTCACTCATTTTTTGAAATAGCTGGTAGGATTTAGTTCATCACGTATAAATCAACATCATTTAGTTGTATGCACATCAGCAATGTCAGCATTTCATTTACCAAAAAGGCTACTAGTTTTCTTCTGTGTAGTTTAATACTTTGAATTTCATCTTGCATGTGCTTGGTTTGCACAGTAGTGTCAGTAGGAAAAGTAAAGGGAAAAGGCTGTCTGTATTATATATTTATAATTTTTTGTTTTCATGTGGATGCAGAATGTCTTATCCGTTTACCTTCTTTGTGATCAGGTCTACAAGGAGACCTCTTAAAACTCCAGCCAGAACGATAGACTCTTCTATGCTGGGACCTACACCTCTCATCACTCCTAAGTTTGACTCAAGGTAAATGAACAAGCTCTTTTTCTGTTTGGGAAACAGTGCAATGTCCGTAAGTCATGAGTTTACTGTATAAACTTAAAACGTTGCTGTGACAACATATTCCCCAGCTTTTTTTTACCACCAACTTCATGAAATCACAAAGTTCAGAAACAGTCATGCAACCATCTTGCAATAAACGCCTCTAATGAATTATTTTAAACTTTATTGCACTTGAATATTTTCTGTGCTTCATGCTAAATCTCACTACAAGCTCCTAACTGGAACGGAGCCACAAAACTGAATGGAGGTAACCTGAGAAGACACTTTTTTTTTTTAATCCAGATTGTTCGGAAAATGAAATTCTGATAATGGTACACTGCCTTACTTGGAGTATGCCAGTGCTTGAATCCTATCTAAATACTCTAGAAGGCATTGCAAACAAAACAATTGCACCATCCTGGTGTGCAAAGTTCATAGGAACTTAACTGAAAAATTCTCCTTTCACCAATTATTGACTTTTTTGGGTTAATAATGATGCTGTGATTTTTAGTTTTTGATATTTTCATGTAGTTTTTGCAGACATTTTACTCAAAAAAATTATTTATAAATGTGTATACATTTTTTAAGTGTACCATTTTGCTAAATGGTACATGCAAAAGAGAAGGGTGAATACTTTAGCATGTACCATTTAGCAAAGATGGGAAGCTACCTGCTTAAATGTCTTGTCTTTTGTCCAGAGATGCATGTTTACTATAGAATGGGGCTCTGTTTCAAGATCCATTGTTATTTCATTGACTTTCAAACTGCCAAATGGCTGTTTTGTCAGCAATAGAGCCACAAACAATACAGAATACAAGGATATTTTTACATTGACAATGAGTTACTATACCTTATGATGAAGTAATGTTACAGAAATGAGTTAAAAAAAGCTTTTGATTTGATGCATTTTAATATCAGAACAATATTCATTAAGTAGTGATCTTTGTTGAATTTGCTGTAGACCTCACATTTGCTTTTATTTCAAATCTTTTGACATTATTTGATGATGCTTTCTGAAATTAGAAATTGACTCCTTTGACAAGCATTTCCTAGCGGGCATACTAGTAGTAGTAAAAGTTTGAATTGCACTTTGATATTTTTATCATTTTTATTAAGCATTATATAAGTTATTTTTAATCCTTTTTTTTAAGTTTCTTAAACTTCCAAGAATAGTCTGGTGGCATTGCACCACAGTCCTGTGTCTTCCACTGAGTGAATGCAGCTGAATTTTGCATTTCTTTTCCCTGAAAGGTGATCCTACCCTTGGTTATATTCCTGAAAGCTTTTCTGTATTTCCACAGACTTCCAAAAACCCCCGCTTTGAGAGGCCCAAGGCACAAAGAGAGGGTGTACAGCATTTCAGTGAATGGCAGCCCCATTGGAGCCGGAAGTAGTGATATTATAATCAGTGTTCCGTCTGGAAATGGAGAGGTAAGAATTTTAAGGAAATGGTGTGGATGCACACAAATTATTTTGATGCCTTTTCCCGATATCTGCGGACTAATCCTTTCCTCAAATTGTTGTATTTTAATGGATTTGTTGTAACCATGGTTTGGTTTTAGTCTGCTGCTGTGGGAGATGGTTCTGTGGCATTCTGTATTGAAATCTAACAATAGACTTAACTCATTAACTACCTTGGAATTCCAGATTACTGACCCACCCCTCCCCTAGGCTGCTTATTCAATATGGCTGCCTGTATTCTAAAGGTTCAAAATCTCTGGCTTGAGTTAAATGTTGACAGTTTTTACTTTTTCTTTAATCGCATTTTTTGTTATTAATCACTACAGGTATCTAATACCTATGTTTTCTTAAATACCTCTCTGGCCAGTAGTAGCTGAAGAGGGGCTAGACATAGTGGAGACTATTGACAGGGGGCAATTTAGTCAAATGCATAAATGAATGTTGATGTTATTCATTAGCTCCTCCACCCCGCACTCCCACACACATTCACAAGCACTGTTAGCCTTCAGCACACAGTAGATTCACATACTAGAGAACTGTATATGAATAAATGACTCAAATTAGCAGGAATTTTCTCAGTTTAAAGGGCTTAGTTACTTATAAAAACAAATGACAAATTGTAATCATCACCTTTACATTGTAGTAAATTTAATATTAATTCTTTTATATTCTTCTATTAACTCTTCTAGATTAAAGCTCCAAAAGTATTTATCATGAAAGAAAGATTAATGATGGATACATAATTTTAATATTTACAAAAGTGGGCCTAATGGTTATATTAGCATTCTAACCTTTAATGTACACCAACGTAGTGTGATAAATGTAAAAGTGTTGCCACAATGTTGATTTGCCATGAATGGATGTGCAGATAGTCAAATTTCTTTGTTTTTGCTGCCCTGTGTAACACTTTCTGAATAAGCACACCTTGTAGTTCAGGTTTGATTTTTCAATCAGGGGTACACCCCTGCTCGTTTCGAGAAATGCCCTGGGAGTTTTAATGACCACAGAGAGTCAGGACCTCGGTTTTACGTCTCATCCGAAGGACGGCGCCTGTTTACAGTATAGTGTCCCCGTCACTACACTGGGGCATTATGACCCACATGAGCCACAGGGTGAGCGGCCCCTACTGGCCCCACTAACACCTCTTCCAGCAGCAACCTTAGTTTTTCCCAGGAGGTCTCCCATCCAGGTACTGACCAGGCTCACACCTGCTTAGCTTCAGTGGGTTGCCAGTTGTGAGTTGCAGGGTGATATGGCTGCTGGCTATATATATATATGTACTCTTCCTCACAGCCTCTCTGTTGCTCACTTGCTCCCTGAAGTCAGTTTCTGTCTAACCTGTCATGGTCTTCTTGAGGAGTATAATTGTACTGACAAGGGTCACTTCTCTGATATGATGGAGAGGTCTGGGGAGGTGAAGTAATTATCAATATTATCAATTATTAATTATCAATATGCACTACATGGCCATTGATTAGAAAGCAACCTTCCTTTAAGTTTTTCTTTGCTGTAGCAATAGGGTCCACTGGTATATGTTTATGTTCAATATGTGTATATGTAATTGCACGAGGAGTCAACGAGGATGAAATTCTTGATTAAAAATATATATTTTTTTGCTTTGCACATACTGATGGAAGTAGTTTGCTGCCGGAAGAAACCATCTTCGGAAGAATGAAAAATCACAAATGAAATAGTTTTCGTTTTGGAAATTTTGCAACACTGTCGAGAAGGTGGTGAATTTGAAATAGCTGCATAAATGGATTGATCCCTCTCAATATGCAATGTGACTTAAACTGGGGGTCTGACTAATGTACTCCAGTAGTTGGGAATTTTATATTTGGCTACAATACCTGTGGCTTCTTTGATTCCCAGAATTTCCTTGTGGTGTATGGGCTTCCAGTCATAGAAATGGGAGTGTGAGGCGAATGTTCTGGTTAGGACCAATTCTTTTACATAACTGGTTCTAGAACAGTTGGCTCAATTACATCACTGGGGAAAAAAAAAAAGATAGAGGCACAGAACTACTCTGTACACTTTAAGGGGCATATTGTGAATCATCAAAGTCTCTCCTGCTGTTGTAGAACTCACTCTTTCTGCTTGATGGTTCCCTCTCACCTGCACACTCTCCTCCATTGCTAAAGTGGCTCACTCCTGTGCATTTTCAAACCTCTCTTAATCCTCACTAGTGCATCCAAGAAATTCATCACTGTCACTATCTAGTTGAATTCCAGCTCTTAATAATTAATACACACTTGTTAGTCATTTCCCTCATTTCATTTCTCTCAACTCTGTCTCTTAACATGGCATGCATTATAATTATTTTAGAAGACATAGCTAATTTCTATTTATTTCTATCAAAAAAGGTAGAAAATATTTTCCTTAATGCATTGTCGACATATTTTCCTAGGTGTTCTAGAGTGTTAAGTCGTCCAAGGCAGTTTAGGGGTTAAAGTAAGAATTGCATGCAAATTTAATTCAGTAACATCTTAAGTGTAATTCTGGACAAGAGACTCAGGAAGATAATTAGGATCCACAACTCACAATTTGGATTCTCAGTGGGGAAAAGCACAACAGATGCCATTTTTGTGATGAAACAGTTACAGGAGAAGACACTAGAGAAAGGGAAAAAGCTGTATGTGGCCTTTCTGGACTTGGAGAAGGCATATGACCGTGTGCCCAGAGAGGTGGTGTATTGGTGCTTGAGGAAGAAAGGAGTACCAGAAAGCATGGTGAAGTTAGTTCAAGCAACCTATAGAGATGCAACTACGAAGATGATAACACAACAGGGAGAGACAAAAGAGTTTGAAATCACAGTTGGAGTACACCAAGGATCAGCACTAAGTCCTTTCCTTTTCATAAACATTATTGACACACTGACAGAGGAGGTAAGAACAGAAGTGCCTTGGGAACTCATCTTTGCTGATGATGTGGCACTGATGGCAGACTCAGAAGTAGAACTACAGGAGAAAGTGTTCAAATGGCAGAGGAGTCTGGAAAAGGGTGGACTGAAAATGAATGCAGAAAAATCTGAAATAATGGTAATGGAGAGAAGAGGAGATACTATGACCAATGTTGAGGAGACAAATGGAGGAAAACTGAAACAAGTTGATGACTTTAAATACCTTGGATCAAAACGGGTAAAGGGAGGAGAAACACTGGAGGCAGTAAAACAAAGAGTGAAAGCTGGATGGAACAAGTGGAGAGAGATAACTGGAATAATCTGTGACAAGAAAATTCCCAGAAAGTTAAAGTGCAAAATGTACAAGACTGTGATTAGACCTGTACTACTATATGGAGCTGAATGCTTGGCAGTTGGAAAGAGGGAAGAGAACTTGATGAGAAGAACTGAAATGAGGATGTTGAGATGGATTCTGCAGATTTCAATGAAGGATAAGATCAGAAATGAAGAAATCCGTAGACGATGTAGGGTGGTGGATGTGGTTGAGAAGATGCGAGAGGCGAGGTTACGGTGGTATGGACATATCATGAGGAGGGACGTTGAGGAAGTAACAAAGAGGGTAATGGAATTTGAGGTGGAAGGTAACAGGAAGAGGCAGGCCTAGAAAGAGATGGATAGATTGTGTGAGAAAAGACATGGAGGTATGTGAAGTGAGTGAGGAAGATGTGCTCGACAGAGACAAATGGAGAAGAGCAACCAAAGCAGCTGACCCCAGGACAGTCTGGGACTAAGGCTGTGAAAAAGAAGAAGAAGAACATCTTAAGTGTAAGAGAAAAGGTTACTCCATTTATATGGTCTCTCAAAGTCTTTTGCCCTTTGATATCAGGGTTGTTGCATTTGAACAAAATCCTCAACCGCAGTCATTTGTAGGAAGTGTAGATAAGAGTTTAGATTAAGCTTTTAATCTGAGTGATGTCAAAGGTATAATCATTCAATGTTTTTTTTTAATTTCATGGAATTGGGTCATCTTATAGAAGTAATATGACCACAGAGGTGTTAAGAGGGGTTAAAATGGGTTTAACAGCCTGTAGGACATGGACATATTCACTCATGCCTGATTTTTATTGTAGCTATTTCTCTCACATTGAGTTTCATTGCAAATGGGAGGTCAAGTCGAAACTGCCTTTTTTATTGGTTTTCATTTGTTATGGCACTTTAAAAATACGTGTTTCAGCCCTTGTAGCTGCCTTAAGGCATTAGCTAATTTCTACCCATCTAATTATTTAAATTATTTTTCTCTTTTTAACAGAGCATTCAGCTGTTGGCAAGTCAAATGGATTCTGTAGATCTAAGTCAGTTCAATGAAGAGGCATTGAAAAGTATGAGATTGCTACAGGTAAGTTACTATTCCATTAGATTATTATACGTGTTAGAGCATTACTCTCAATGCCCATGTTGCATAGAAAGTAAGTTTTTATTAAGCTCTGTTAGGTACAGATAAATTGTGGCTGCATTAGTCATTGCAGTTTCATGGTTTAGGAGGATTAATTTAGGTAGTTCATTATCAGTCAAGAACTGCATAAACCTATTTCTCAACACCTAAAATTCAGTATATTTTGCTAGTTTTCACCCTGTATGCTATTTTAATTATCATATTTGAACTAAATATTCACCTTTTTTAGTTAAAATTGCATTTATACATTATTAACAAACTTCTGTTTTTTTTTCTAGAATCGTCTTACAGCTGTACTTGAGAAGTAACCTAAAAAGTAACCATTGCTTAATTCTTGTATATTTTCACCATCTACCGCTTATTAATATTTTTATGTATTCAATTTCCTTTTAGAATTTACCTGTGTAACGTCTAGCCTTGTTAAACATTTTGTATTTTAGAAAGCTGAACATATCATGAAAATATCTAATGAAACTCCAGTGTACAGAAGTTATAGACTTTAGAATTGTATAAATCACATGACTAACAGTAGGTTTGGAATATTTTCTGAATTGTTCATTGTGTGTCAAGTCTTTGATGGTTATTATACTGTGTGAACCTAAGCTGTGTGATGGTAATGTTTCAGCTGTTTTGTTTTTAAGTAGTTTTTAAATAGCAAAGCTGTTTAACTGCATTTATGGGATATTAATTACTGTACATATTTTTTCTAGTTCAGTTCTGAATGTAAACATCCAGTTACAGTTTATCTATAATAAACTCATTACAGCCTCTTCCATTTTTAAACTAACTTGTGATTTTTTTTCATTTGCATCTGTGTTAGTAATTTTGAGCCATTTTTGACATTTATAGATGGATTGGAATGACAAGTTAAACTTGAACCCAGTTGGATTACAGAATTGAGTCATAGTGTGAAATGTTTCATTAATAGTAATGCACACTGACTTTATATTTAATTAAAGTAAATTTGTGTTTAGAAAGCCTTTTGATTTCAAATCACTCTAATAAAATCTGATTAATGAAGAATGTAAACCATGAACATTGATTATTACCAGGCTGTTAAAGGTATTTACGATTGAATTGTCTGTTTAGTCAGTGAAAGCCACGTGAGTTGAAGTACATTAAAGTGGGATCCATTACTTGTATTGCGACTGTAATATGTATGATAGTGTGTTGTCTAATATCTGTTGTCTGTGTGAACTGATGCCAGTACTGCACTGCTTCCTTTTTTATTTTTAATAGCAAAATTATAAATCAAGTTAGTCAGATCTGTGATTTTGTAGGGAAAGTCTCCTTAAATGCAGTTCTTATTGTAAAGGACAGTTGTGATTTCACAAGGAGCATTTCACTGCATGATAGATCAAAAGATTTTCTAAGAATTCTATTACGTTTCCGCTATTTATAATGAACAGATATACTGGTTTATCATTCTACATAGACTTCTGCTTTTTAATGTGAATAATTATGGAGCACCTTACAGTGATGTTCATTTTTTAAAATATACTAAGTATCAAAACATTTTATGCATGTATGTGCTTGAAAATACTGTTTATGGATTTAGGATATTGATTAGATTTAAGTTTGACATGTATTACCACTAAATCACCTCATTAGTGAGGGAGTTGGATGGGTATGAATGATGACGTGATTTACTAGGCTGCTCATTTGACAATTTAAAAGTAAGAAAACATAAAGCAACCGATATTTACCATATGAATATCATTTCTTAAGTATGTTGGATGCTGGACTAAGCCTGCATACTGTTGTTTGCCATCTGGCATGTTCACATCTAGAACAAACAGCCAAAAAGAATGGGCCACAAGTCAGACGCTCACTGTGGCCAGTTAGTATTTCTAAATTTGGTGGTTTGGAGCGTGTAGTTATGGAACTCCACCTGTTGTTAGGGATCATAACTTACAGTAGTTCCACTGCACTACATTGCTGCTGGCCTGATCGTTGATTTATGGTACAAAAGCCCATGGGTGATAATAGTGCAACATTCTAGCAAGACCGTGCATGTCCCATGCTGCTTCTGTAGCAATGGCTTTCTTGGGAGAGGAGAAAGTGTTGTAGAACATTTGGGGACAATCTTTAATCAAGTGCAAATGGTTACTTAAAGACATACAACTTATATTCCATCCAGATGTGGCCATGGATGCTATTAGCCTAAAATTATAATTTTTTTCAATTTCTTTTCAAGATTAGTTTGTGCTCCAGATGGGAGCTCGGTTTGGGATTCTGTGGGACCAAGCCTAGTTGGTACATGTGCAGGACATTTTGTCTCTTGTGGATGTGACGTGATGTATGACTGAGAACTTAACATTTAATTTGGGCAGGGAGTCTTAAGAGCTCACAGATAGAAAGCAATTTCTTCAATCCATTAGTAATACACAACATTCAACCTGAACACACTGCAGCTCAGTAGTGTGAGAGAATTGGGTTCTGCCAAGAGAACACTGTGCAGAAAGTGACATTCTGTTTACTCATGGTAAATTGAAGTAAGCTAGTGGAGTGATTTCTTTTTTTATTTTTGAGTTTACAGGTATATACATAATGCATTACCAAGAAGGCGTTTTTTGAGAGCTGCAATGGATCATTAAAACTGTCGAGGTTTAAATGTGCATTTGTTTATTAAATGTTCACACATTGCATACTTAGCTGTTTCATGTTCTTTTTGGTTAAATACACCCACAATACTGAAATAGTAAATATCACTCCTATTTTTAAAACTGAGTGAGGGTGGTATTGTGGGATGTGTGACAAAATTTTAGTAGGAGTGAGAAGACATTATTTAGAGAAAATTGTCCAATGCATGGTCTACTCCTGATTTACCAATTAAGCTGCATGTTTGAATAGTACATTTCTTGTGCCTGTTGTTCACAGTGACAGTCCAATTTAAAACTGCGATGTTGAATAATTATCACAACTCCTGTGTCACAAACTGCATTTGCAGATCTGAAGACTGCTGCCGCAGATTAGACATTTTTAGCCAATTCTAGGGTGACAAATGCATACTGTAGTTCCTTCTTGCTTGTAGCAGAAGAGGGGATAAGACCAGTTTCTTTCATATTTAGTGTAGGTGAGAGCAGAGTTTTACATGCAGGTTTAGTGGAAAATGTAAAAAAAACATTAATTGTAAATACAAAATGGGAATGCTTGTGCTAGAAGAGACTAATTCTGAAAAAGACTTACAGTATGTGTTTATTTTGACACATTTCCATCTTCTAGACAATGTGGGGAAGCAATTAAAAAGGAAACCAAAATGCTCGTTTCTATAGGTAAATAAAAATAAAGGGATATTATGTAAACTTAAACAACTCGCTCATTTAGAGTGCTGTATACAATTTAAGAAGCCATGTTACAAAAAGATATTGCAGCTCTGGAATTATGTCAAGAAAAAACTATTATAGATAAATCCTGCTTAAGGCTTAAGGCCTTATACAAGTATGCAAAATAATCAAAGGTACTAACAAAGTTGACCAAGCAGATGTTTTCAGAATCAACCGTGAAAACTGAACCACAAGACACAAGAGGACGCCGAGAGAAAATGTATTTAAAACTGACAACAGAAGGCACCTGTGTACACAAAGAAGTTCGGGAGTATTGAACAAGCAAGCCAGCCATATTGTTGAGGCCGAGACAATAGCTTCTTTTAAGAAATGGCTGGATGAGATCCTCGTCTAAGTTGTTCTTGTTTCATGCCTGCACTCTTACAGGCCCTTTAGAAACATAAACCCTTAAAAAAACAACACAAAGGACGACATCCATTCATCTATTTTCTAACTGCTTTTTACAATTCAGGGTTGTGGGGGAGTCGGATGTTTTCCCTGCAAGCAGGGTCCACCATGGACAGGACACACAAGGGACAAGAATAAAATTGAACAAAGTATGGTCAGTCAAAGTCAGTGGGTGAAACCATCGTATGAGGCAAACATGCCAGTCATATTTTCTCCTGACCATAGCCTCCTTCTGGATGATTCATGTTAATCAGAATAATCAATTTCAATATGGCATGTCTATTCAGTAAAATGTCAGTGTATGTGCTACAAAATAGTTTATAAAATTTTAACATTCGTTTAAATTTATCTCATGAAACAAAACTGCTGTCTGAATTGGAAACCAACTGTTGGGCAAGGTTTTATGTTGATAAGAACCAATCATAAATATGAAGATTTTTTTTATTTGTTATTATTAGTGTTCACTTCATACAAGGATATAGATTTACCAAATTGTTATGAAGCTCTAATCAAAGTGCTAAGTATTGTATTCAGTAGAGGGCACTGTCACACAGCTCAGTTTTTATTTCCACAATTTGCTCCTTGGTTCCTTGGACAACCTCCCCAGCTGGCTAGCTGTGATCATAATTTAGTCTTTTAGTCTCGATGTGAGCCAACATGATTGATTTTATGATATCATCCATTGAACTTGAAAATGAAGATGGCATTGGATGGTACTGATAGCAGTACTACTATTAAAAATATTATTAATTATTATAAAAGTATTTCAAAATAGTAATAGTAATCTTAATAATACTATTACTACTAATTCATAATAATTAGTAACAGTTGAATTGAACTAGCTTTTATTGTTCCTAAGGGAATTTGTCTTGCACATCAAGAGCACATAAACATATAACATATACAACAATAATACAATACAACAACATGAGTTTTGTATTGTCCAAAACAAGATTTAGTAATGTTCCTTATATTTCACCCTGGCCTATACCAATCATGACTTTCTATTAATCTTCATCGTCATCATTATTATTATTGTTGTTACGATGTTAAGAAATGTTTTTTTTTATTTTTTTTCCTGAATTTCTTTGGATCGCAGCATGATGTCTAGCTTTTGAGGATCTTTTGGTCTACTTCACTTTGTCAGGCAGGTCCTATTTAAGTGATTTCTTGATTGAGAACAGGTGTGGCAGTAATCAGGCCTGGGTGTGGCTAGAGAAATTGAACTCAGCTTTCCAAAGATGTGATAAACCAGTTGATTTATGTTTTAACAGGGGGGGCAATCACTTTTTCACACAGGGCCATGTAGGTTTGGATTTTTTTTCCCTTAATAATAAAAACCTTCATTTAAAAACTGCATTTTGTGTTTACTTGTGTTATCTTTGTCTAATATTTCAATTTGTTTGATGATCTGAAACATTTCAGTGTGACAAACATGCAAAAAAAAAAAGAAATCAGGAAGGGGGCAAACACTTTTTCACACCACTGTACACAGTTGTAGTACACAGTATGTGTTTCTTCCTGTGTTTTTATTTGATTTTCACCAGGCTTGGCATTCAAAAGGTTATATCACTTCATCTCCTGAGCCAAATCAGCTCTTACTAATCAGATGTTTTGTATGTACTTAATAGTTCATGTCATCTGAGTGTATCATACACCTGAGTGTATCACGTTTGATTAATCAAAATTACACCAATATCCATACACAGCTTAAAGATACAGAGCAAGAAAAGAGTGATATGTTCCTCTTCATGCTCAATATGTTTCATTGGGCAGCTCTTCGTTTTTAGACAAGGCTAAGCCAAGGGCTGCAGTGTGGATACAGAACAGTAATTCTGACATGTCAGCACATTTCTGAATACTTCATTGCTCTTTTGCAGTGACAGGGCCAGTAACTCAGTTTACAAAGATCTGCAGGCTTGAATGATCCTTGACTCAAAAGGTTATGAGTAGAAAACAAGACCAGTGTAAAATTAAAAATCTTTAAAAATGGGTACTGGCTGTAGTGATGCAAGTGGACATTAGCAAAAAGTTAACAATGTCAGTAAAGTGGAATGTGGAATGATATATTACAGGGGTAAGAAATACAGAATATCCTCTTGAGTTGTGTAATTTGGTTTAAATTTTCATCCATCATCAGAAAGCCACTCTATGTAACTATCCATGAAAGGATGAACATTTTATGTTTATGTTTTATGTCTTTTTGGGTTAATCTTTTTTGTTTTATTTGTTTATTTTTATTTCAATCATTTTAAATCTTTTTTTACCTTAGGTCATTTTGTTGTTGTAAAAAAATTAAATATTTTGATCTATATGTGTTACGTAAAAAACTGAAAGGTTATTTTTTATGTATATTTCTGAAAAAAGTATATACGTTTTTATTATACCCCCCCCCCCCCCCCCAAACCACCCCCATCATATTTAATCAGTAATGATGGATGCTGTTTCATCTCTAGTGTGTTATAAAATTCCATCACCTTTCCCTGGTTGTTTTTCAGTTATTCCTACAGTATACTGTCATTGTTTCCTGTTAATGCAGGAATGTCAGAATGTTACATTCAAGTCTCCATGTTTCTACAGTAGCTTGCACAGGGCTTTCCTGACCCCACCAGAATTAGTGTGTCATGAGCGCTCTGTCCCTGTTTAAATACTGTTCTGCACATATACTTCTCCAATACATTGGTGCTGCTGGGGTTCAGGTCCTTGAAATCTAAACGCCTCTTCTCTATACCACTCTCTTATTTACCCACATGCTTGATCTCCCTCAATACTGCCTCTTGCCTGCACAGGGCAGTAAGCCTGGAATGGCCTAGGGGTGCACTCTCTTCCCTGTGACGGGGACCTAAGGAAGTATTTCTTACTTTCAGCCCAAGGCCTCCTGTCCACAAACTCCATCTAGGGAGTGCCAACTAGTCCCTGCTTCTATGGGAGCCAAGGTCAGCAAGCTGGGCCTCAAGCCCATGGCTCTCTGTCTGAAGGGGATCAACCAGCCGACGGCAGTCACTGATGAACTCCGCCGAGAAAGCCAGTCACGCTGCAAACCACACACTGCAGTGAAGCAATACTATTTATTAAATGTCATTCTATACTTTACCCAAGGTTTCAGAAGTAGAATGGACAGAGGAGCTAGTGCTTGACAGATCTAATTGTATTTTTTACATTAAAATTAAATGGGGATTAAAGAGGGATTAAATTTAAAGAGGAAAATTGTGTGAAAATTAGGCTTTTCCTAAAAAAAAATACATGATTAAAGCATAAATACAACCTGTAATTTAGAGAACTAAACTTTAAAGAGAAAAAAAGGTGAATTTACAAGACCAACAAAAATGCATTAAAGAATTTTAATATAGTTATATTAGCCTAACTAAATTATTTGTTTTACTATGAGTAGGTACAATGGATCTGGCGGTCGTGAAAGATAAAGGATGTGTATACTAGCTAAGTGAAGGATTATTAAAGGAACATGTGCTCTATGAATTCACTAAAGCAATTTATTTGTGAAAATGAAGCTGTTGTTGACATGGACTGTTCTGCTCTTAAGGAAGCGAAATAGCAACTGTATAAGAAAATGTTCCTCCTTGGCTCCCAGTGGTGATTAGAAACAATTTCCAGGTACAAAAATGTGCTCTATTTTTTAACAGAAATAGAGAAAAACACAAAACTTAAATGTTTATAGTAAAAAAACAGTACACAGGCTGCAAACCAGTCAGAGCACTTATTTCAAATTTCATATCAGGTACAATGAAAAAAATGCCTCCAGTATACTGTAAAGTACAGTATTGGTTTAGTCTGCGTCAAGTATTGTGCTTTTTAAAATGAGCAGTTTATGGGATTATGGGCTTGTGAAAGGCACAAAAAAAATTTACCACAAGGTGGCACTGTATCCCATGGTGTGCAATACATGGGGAAATGCAGCTGTGACTTCACAGAGTGAAGCACCTCTTGTACAACTTGCCCATCGGGCAGGTAACTGTAGCCTGAGAACATTTGAAGTAGAAAAAACTGCTGTAACCCATGAAGACTGTCAGTATTTTTCTGTCTCACCTTAAAATATAAAAAAGATTGAAAGTGAATGTGCGTTGGATAGCTGGGAGTGTAAATAAAGCTAGACCCTAATGCAGTAAGAGGTGCAAGGTACAGTACACCCTGGTGAGATGACACACACTCACACCAGGGGGCAGTTTTACAAGGCATCCTCGATTAACCAAATAACTTTTGAACACATGTTGACAAAAGGTTGGATTTTCCATTCAAATCAAAGCACGATTGAATTATCTGGTTAAGTAACTAGAGCAAGATATGCTCTATTCTGACTTTGTAGTTAATGGCTTGACTCATTCACCAATCAATTCCCTGATAAAACAATGTCACTTTTCTTCAGGGATCCAGCTGACGTAAGAGCTTTGCGGAGAGATGGAACGTTTAGAGATCGTCAAAACCCTTTACAGTTCGCTGATTGTTTTTATTTGTCTGTTTCAGCAGACAAGGTGTCCTTAACATTCACTGTCTCTGAAGTCCATACATTGTTAATACTGCTCATCATAGTTCAGAATTAAAATAAAACTCGGCTCATAGGCCTCAGATTCCTTGTGACTGCAATTTCTCCTGTGTAGATTACTCGGAGCGCTTCAGAAAAGTGACAGTGTGTCATGCAATATGGGAAGTGGCATTTTGCAGTAAAACACTTTTTGTGTGCATTTATAATGTTTCTCAGTCATACATTAGTGAATACCATCAAACAAGGGTGTCATGAAATAGCTGGCAATATTCTTATATATAATTCCATCCACTATAAATGTAGCTTCTGTTCTCTGTAGTAGTGTTTCATGATCTAAACATTTCTTGCAGCATTTCCTAACATTACATGTTCTGGACTGCACATACCATATATCCTCGTTAAAGTCCCCTCAGGGCCAAATATTGCAGATTTGTTTAAGACAAAATCAATTTATAGCATCACTATACAGTATAAAATCAAATTCTAACCTAGAAATTATTAAACTATCAATAATTTCCATCAAAAAGAATTTAAATGGGTATTCCTACAATGGCTGTTACCTAGACTTAGACGTTCATAATGTACAGTTTCCATTATGTCATTGTTTCCCATGTTTTGAAATGATGGATGATGCACGATTTCACATCAGCAACGTGCTTTGTTGTATAACATTACCACCCTCAGGAAGAGCGAGTTTCTTCCCTCCATCTTTACACTGTGATGACTTTCTTCTCTTTCATCTGGATCAACAGGGTGGAAGAGCTGAGAGACACGTCATAGCAGAACACCATTCTCTGATCCATTTTTTTTAGAATATACAGTATGTTAATCTAATCTTATTTAGGTTAATTTTTTCCCGTTTGTAATTAGGATACATTTTTACCTACAGTAGTTTAAGACCATCTGCAATCTGGGGGGAGCCTCACCTCACAACAATTCCTCCTCCTCCAGTTTACTCTGATCGTGTTTCTTTTTGTGGGCTAAAATTAGGCAACATTTTCATTCAGAGGACTGCTCTGCTCTTTATTGTACAGGACCACTGTGGATGATATTCTCTTATTGTGTCTTGAGGAGCTGCCAGGTCCTCCCATTGAGGTCCAGCTACTGTAAATAAATTACTGCACTATAAAATATTGTACAATTACACAATGGCTTAAAGCGGAGCTTCACTTCAATGCCATAATAATGTAAATTAAGTATTGCCAATAAATGCATGCTCATGTACAGTAGTTTCTATATCTTTGTCCTATCTTGAAATATTTTGCTGGATTTCATAATGAACTTCAGTTTATTGGCATTTATTTTTTTGCCAGGGGTCTTCTCTGGTGAGGATGAGAAGGATGTGACGCTCAACTCTTCCGCCTACTAAAGTGTGGCGTGTTTCTTTTACTGTCATCCACATGCTCTTTGCCCTATATATTTTCCTGTGAATTTACATTTTCAGGAATATTCTCAATTGCCCAGTTTAAAACAGTGATTCCTTTTTTTATTAAATATTGTCCAAACATTGTAATAAATCAAAGGGTTTGTTTGAAAGAGGCTGAGCAAATGAGGGAATTGTATTTGATACACTGCCTGGTCACTGGAACCTACAGAAAAAAACAGAGTCATTGTGTGTTTTAGCAGGAGCTGGGATATTGGATAGTAACATCCAGTGACTACAGTATAAAGCTAGTTCAGAAAAGCTGCAGCATAAGTAATAACAATATCAGGTAATAGAGAATAGAGCATATCTTGCTCTAGTTACTTAACCAGATAATTCAATCGTGCTTTGATTTGAATGGAAAATCCAACCTTTTGTCAACATGTGTTCAAAAGTTATTTGGTTAATCGAGGATGCCTTGTAAAACTGCCCCCTGGTGTGAGTGTGTGTCATCTCACCAGGGTGTACTGTACCTTGCACCTCTTACTGCATTAGGGTCTAGCTTTATTTACACTCCCAGCTATCCAACGCACATTCACTTTCAATCTTTTTTATATTTTAAGGTGAGACAGAAAAATACTGACAGTCTTCATGGGTTACAACAGTTTTTTCTACTTCAAATGTTCTCAGGCTACAGCTACCTGCCCGATGGGCAAGTTGTACAAGAGGTGCTTTACTCTGTGAAGTCACAGCTGCATTTCCCCATGTATTGCACACCATGGGATACAGTGCCACCTTGTGGTGAATAATTTTTGTGCCTTTCACAAACCCATGGAATAAACCTTTACTTGTTCCACAATATTACCTTTTTGTTACCTGGTGAAAAAACGGTGATCAAACCAAGGACGAATGGATTCAACAATCCCAATAAATCTCTGGAGAGAGAACTGTTTTCTTAAGTTAATGAACCGTCCAATGGTACAAGAATGACATAAGAATGTTAAAAAGGTGTTGAGATACGAGGAAGCCATTTAGCCACTCTAGTTTGTTTATTTGCTGATAGCAAACTGACCCAAGTATTTCATCTCTGTGTGACACTAAAGCATGCCTTTGTGTTGCGGTAGGAAACTCATGTGAACACAGAGAGAACATGTAAAAGCCAGGCAGATAGCAGCCCAGGTGTGGAACAATTTGAAAAATAAAGAGAATGGTTCTGTCACCACTGATCACAGTTCTATTAAGGAGCAATTTAAACACAGGATTACTTACCTGTTATGTCGACATGCAGTGTTGGTTCATGTGACACTGTCTTGGAAATATGGGGATACATTTGGCACAAAGGGGATCTTGATGGCTAACTCCCTCCTGGGTTCTCTGCACGACAAGACAGAAGTGCTCATGGGTGAAAGAGAGAGGTCTTAGCCTGCGTTAGGGCACATGAAAGGTGGGACATGTACCTGGCCATACATGCAGACAGACCACCAGGCACTTACAGCACTGCCCTCTACATCAGGCACTGGCCACTCTAAGCCACAGCCTCTCTTCAGGATCTTCAGCAGACCTCAGGACAGGACCCAGTGCTTTCCCAGCTCCACACTTCCATATACTCGGAGTGGCCCTCCACGGTCTCCACTGACCTGAGCCCCTTCCATCATGTTAAAGATGAGCTCTCCTGCTGGAATGAGTCGTGTGTCATACGGGGCACCTGTGCTGTTATTCCTGCCTGCCTTTAGGTGCGAGTGTTGCAGATGGCACACGAGGGCCACTTGGGAATAGTCAAACTCAAACAGCAGTGTCTGGATCTGGTTTCGTGGCCAGGAAATGACAGAGACATCGAAACACTTGTCAGGTACTGTGAAGCCTTCCTCCTGGGACAGTAGGAAGTAGGAAAACAGAGAGCCCCGCACCACATCCTCTCCAGCCCCCAGACTGGCCATCCGAGCCCTGGGATCTTCTCCAGCTGGACATCTGTGGGGAGCTGCATGGTGTCTTTCCCCATCACAGTTTCCTAATTATGGTTTCTAATTTGCTCTTGAAATGGCTGGAAGTGGCCTCCACTAGATCGGTCACCACTCAGGCAGTCATTGACTTCCTGGATTCCCTCTCTGCCCACTGGGATTTTCCAACCAACATCACCACCGACAATGGGCCGCCGTTTGTGTCCACTGAGTTTGGCTGACCAGGACATACGACACACTCGTATGGCCTTATACAACCCAACGGCAATCAGTGGGGTGAACGACTGAATCAGACAGTCAAAAATGGCATCAGGGCCCACCTGACAGAGGCCTGCTCCTTCCCAACTGTGTTCCTCTGCACCCTGCTGCACTATTGCACTACAGCCACAAAACTGGCCATTATACAAGATAAGAAGCCAAAAGTCTCTGAAAAAAAGTGCATATATGAGCAAATTTTCACTGTCTAAGAAGGTGTTCATCTTTTATTAGAGCTGCCTGGGAAGACAATCTCGATGTCAGTTTTTCAGATCGAGGCTGGACGTCTGCACACTGTAAGTTACACACCTCCTGCATTAGTGCATATCGCTTATTAATACAATTTAAAATCGTGCACCGACTCCATTTGTCTAAAACCAATAGAATAGAATCTAATTCTGTAAAAGAATCTAAAGGTAAAAGAATCAAAACAGCAAGAGGTTTTTATGTATTTGGTCACTTCTGTTTTTCTTTTTGTGAATGTCTGTGATATGGCTTTTTTAAACAGAAAAGCAATTTTAACAAAAATAAGCATACAGTGGTCCCTTTTGATAACTTTTCGGTGGCTTTTTGATCGTACATGATTCATGCAGCCATTTCATGAAAGATACTGATGCAGTCTTTAACAACAGGGCTGGGTACCTTGTTCCACGCTCTTATAACCTTTTGGGTAAGGAAGTGTCTTGGGCGTTTAAAACCGAGACCTTCTACACAAGTTCTACTTGTGCCCTCTTAATTCAAAAGACTTCCGCAGAGTTGACTTTGCCAATGGTATAGTGTTATAGAGAATGCAAGGGAACCAACACTAAAGCACCTGTTTGTCTACCATTTTCTTAATAAACAGCATCTTCCAACAATCCAGTGGAATTGTTTGAAAGTGTTCTTTCTAACCTTGATCTTCAGTGTGTGTCAGTGCTGCTGCTCTTTTCTCTCTCTTCATGTTCTCAGCAGGTCTCCTGCCTCGTCTTCTTCAGTCCTGTACTGATCCAGAGCTCACCCTTCTGGTCACTCATGAGCCCTGGGTGTTTCCTCTGGCTGGTGGCCGGGTGGTGGGAGCCATGCAGGTGTGGGCAGGAGCCCAGACGCGTGCCTGGAGGGGCTGCTCTGCTGTCACCCGCTGTGTCCAGGACAACTTCACAGCCTGCTTCCTGGGCCTGGTGCAGCACTGCCTGCTCCTCTCCTGAACCTCATGCAGGATGAGCCCACATGACAGACGTCCAGACACTTAGGAAGCTGTGATGGTGAACAGCCTTTCCTGTCAAACAGTAAGACCACAACACCTTGAGCAGCTACGTAGACATCGGCATTGGATCCCTAAGCTCTTGGTTCTCCGATCATTTCAGCCCCGTCTTGTAGTCTCCACACTGTTTCCTTCTCCCAGCCAAGAGCTGAGCAATCTTGTAGGACTTGGCTGACTCTTTTCATTGACTTCTTTATTATCAGACCATGGAAGACGATTGTAAAGCATTTGCCAGAAAAAATGTTGTGCAAGAAAACAATTGAGAGTTGTTGTTAAGCTATAAGGAACACTACAAACTTTTTCAAAACCTTTTTCAATTTCTTAATTTTTATCAAACACACTTCAACAATGTACCTTCCTATTCTTTATTTTCTATACAACTGCAGTGTGAGGAGATGGATGGTGTAGCCTTCATTTGACTTTGTTCCACGTAAATGACATTTGTTTCCAACAAGAGTATCATCCTATTCTTATACTGTAGTTGTTCTCCTTGTGTTTCTGAATTCCTGCTTTGTTCCCTTTCTTACACTGGTTTAAATTAATCTCTGATCATTTCAAAGTTTTCACTCCTACCATGTGAATTCGTATATGGGAAATCTCATTCACTTTGCATTCAGAGGTGGCTCATGTTTATTTAAAAGGATGCATTTAGTTGAAAGAATGGATATATTTGAATTTGTAGCATTGATCATGCTAGTACAATACTGTTTTATGGATGGATATTTAGAAACTATGTTGGCTTTCTAAACTCGTTACACAATATTATATTTTGTTATACAAGAATTTTTTGCAAATAAGCCAAAGCTATTTATTTGCTTTCATTAACTTGATGACTGTCACAAATTATACGTTAAAATATGAAACTTTGTTGAAATAACTTTCTTATTGGTTGTATCAGAAAGATAAAGTATATATACATGGCCTATACCTCGAGTGTGATGAGTGAAAAGGACATAGCTTTAATGTACAGTATGTATTCCTCGTTAGTGGTGATGACGTAATCACAACAAATGGCATGCAGTGTGTTACGTCACAAAGGTTGCCATAGTACAGAGGACCGTGGTTTTTTAAAATTACACTGCACCTGCAGCTAGCTTGGTGTAATTCCTCGCGTTTGCTCTGTGTAATTTAATATAATTAAATTAATATAAACAATTAACACACTTTATTCTGAGAAACATGGGAAGAAGACGTCGTAGGAAAGCCCGCGGTAGAGCTCCTGCACCTGTTAAAACCGATCACATGGTTTCTGAGGTAATGCTCTCGAGGCTATGGTCGGGGCGCCGCCTCCTTCATATTACTTCAATTAAAGTAGCTTTTTACATCAAAGATTGACATTGTTTTATAGATGATGTACATATCTAGCCAGGCATGTATGAACCTGTTAATCGCTGGTGAGCAGTTTTAAAACGTTAACATTTTTCCTTGCAATTCTGTTAAGCGGAGTTAATATCAGTTACGTTCAAATAATCTTAAAAGGTTAAAATGGAAATCAAAATACTTTTAAACTAGTTTACGTCGTTTACTTTATATTGACGAAGTTGTTACGTTCAATTACGTTTTACTTATGTATTCTTGTAACGCTTTTAATTATTTTATCTAACACTCGGTTAATTTAATAATCAATCCTAGTCAATCCTTTAAGACACTGTTTTTCAAAATCATATATTTAATACAGTCCAAGCCTACTGGACAAAAGGAATAGCCTGGTTTGGTGCTCTTATGTCAACTGTTCTTTTTTCTGTTTAAAAAGTAATGTCACTACGGTCAGTCTTCAGCTGGAAGTGAAATGTGAATTTTTACTCAAAAACCGGCTTTTAACGAACGACTCGATCAAGTTAGTGAACGCATGCTGGGCCAACAGACAATTTAAAGATATACATGTATTTATTATATTTTAACCGTATGTGTTTTTTTGTTTTTGCTATCTTCATTAACACATCACAGACATCGAGGACGGTGGGAAGTGTAATAAAGTTTGAAATAAACACCGCGTGGCGTGTTCTCATTCAGGCTGTCTCTCCTCTTCCCCTAACAGCAGGCACTTCAGGAGACAGTGGCCCCCAAGCTCAAAGCTCACCTGCAAGCTGGCGATGAACCAGCAGATCATGGGAGCGTTTCCAAGACCGGACAGGTCAGAGAAATACCCCCAAGCGGTGACCAGGGTAAGCAATAACATCCCATCTCTTCACAAGCAGCTTGTGAAGCTTAGGATTTCTAATTATTCACATTTTACTTATATTGACAATAACAGCATTCGTTCTCAATACAGTTGTTCACAGTCGCACTGTAGTTATTGCACTCATTTCTGTATTCTAAGATGAGGGCTATTATTTGAGAGAAATGGGCTATGTACTGGGAATAAGAAATTCAAGTAGGGAGATGCGTCAGCATGTGTAGTTTGCAAAGGAACAGGTAAAGGTTTATTCCATGTTGAAAGGAAAAGAAAAGAGGCACAGCGTTTCAGCTGTGGAGTCTTCTGTGATCAGGGGGTAGAGCACAGTCTCTCTTAGTATTTCTATTATTGCAGTTAATGAAAGGTTGTTTTTTTTTACAGCTGATAGCAGCCCTGATGTCAGTGTTCTCAGTCCATGTGAGGAGAACATCTCTTCAGTCTGCATACCCAGATCTCACCTGATGCCGAGCAACTTTTTATTTGTAAGTAAGACAGGGTAAAAACATTTTAAGGACCTCAACTATCAAGGACTATTGTGGAATCCAGGGGTGGATTGTGTTTTATTGGAAAAGTGAGCATTCACAAAAGCATAATCGGTATCTTTCTTTTGGTCCTTTCCTTAAGTCAAAACTTGGAATAATCTGTTCAACAATGTTCTTCGCTTTTGAACTTCTATGTCACTTAAACTGATGACTGTACTTCCATACAACTTTGAACAGCTCTTCTTTCAGACTGATAGAATTGGGCCTTGTGGTTTTGTTATATTCAAACAATAACTGTGAACATGCAAGTGAATTTCTGAAATGTTGTTCATAGAAGCAGATGCAAACAGTGATTTCTTTGCTTGCTGTTTACAGTATCTTTCTACTTTATTTGTGTAATTGCAGAGGATTTCGGAAATTGAAAATGACATGGAGACAGAGAAAGAGGCCTCAGATGTTTTTGGCAATGAAACAAGTAAGACCAGCAGAGGCAAAGAAGGGTTCAGGGCAAACGCACACTGTTATACATCCATAAAGAAAATCTGTAACCATACAAATCTTTTCCAATAATCAAAAATCACAAGTGCTTTTAGACCAGGCTGGGATATGTTTGCCTTACTAACTGCCCTGTATTAACAGACATAGTGAACTGAAGCCATGGATATTTCTCCTCTCTTCAGGAACAGATTCTGGCCATCTCATGTTCTTGGGAAAGATGAGCCACACTTCATCTAAAGTAGAAAGTTCAGGAATCGTCACGAAGTTCAGGAATCAGAAGCGCTCTGCTTTGTGAGTCTTTCTTCTCTGATTTTGTATGTCATTTCAGTGGGCAGATATATGGTCACGTCATGTGTTTCAGATTTTGTAAAGCAGAGGTGGGATCCTGAGTAAAACATCAGTAAAAATATTATTTATAATTCCTTGTAATTCATCTTTATTTTTAAATGTGCAGGACTCTCTGAAGAGTTTGTCAGATTTTAAAGTAATTTTGCACTGATCAAAATCCATTGCTTATGTTTTTACAGAGAAAGGAAGATAGTAAAGGACATAAGAGGAATAGTGAGTACATATGAGTATAAATTCTTTGGGGCAAAACAATCATAATGATGAGTAGTGTGCTTTAGATACTGCATCACTATCAGTATGATAAATACACCCAATATACTGAGGTTGTCTACAAAGTGTGGAGGATATGACATGATGTCAATCTTGTAGAGAATTTGCTGTACTGAGCACTAGTGACTGTGCTCTACAGGCAGCTTTTTGGCCAATGCCGCCATCTAGTGAAACAAGTACACAACAGCACCTGGTACCTCCTTTCTGGGGGTAACTTGAGAGATTTTTTAAAGATATCTCATAAAACTAAGGGAGACTGGTCACCTCTGGTATGCCATACCTCTGGTATGCCATAGAAACGAACAGACCTGATTCAACTGTTTTTCAGATTTCAGAATGTATACAATTATACCGTAACAATGTATTAAAGTTGTTTTGTGTATCCTAATAATAAAAAAAGTGGGGACCCATTTAGTGTCTTTCTGTTCAATTAAGGACTTGTTTGTCTTGTATTTGTCTTTTTTTTAAATAGGTTACAAATGAGGGGCAGAACCTCATTTTGCAAATTATAACAACAAGAATGGAGAGAGTGAGCCACAGGCCGATCCATGCCATTCCACAGCTTGGAGAGGAACAGTGCTCCCAGAAAGTGCTGTATATGGAGTCGTCCCCATGCAGCTCCAAAGTCTCGTTTAGCCCCTTGCTGAGCAACTTGTTTCCCTGCAGGGAGTTCACTCACTTAGATGCCTTGGGGCAGGCCAGGAAGAAGGCACCTCTATGCCTGGATCCAGTCTCTAATTCCATAAAAAACCCCATGTGTCAAGACTTGTGTGAGAGAAAGGACAGGGAGGTAGCACTGCACCCATCCCACCAAGTCCAGCGCTATCTCACACACTGCAATTCAGTTTTGGAGCTGGATGAGCCCCTTTCCCATTCAATCACATCAGTCCTGCCTGAGAAATCTGAGGTGAGGGCTCAGAAATTCAGAATGAACAAAAAACCAGTCAAAGCTCTCACCTTAGAGAATCTGGTGATCAAGCCTCAGTTCAGGTGCGTAGACATGGCTGTCCAAAAACTGGGCGTAGAGGAATTTTCCCTTGAAGGCCATGGGACTGGAAGAGAGATTCAGAAATGCTTCTCATCATCGCAAGCATCATCAAAGTCAGCACAGACTTCAGGAGTGCATTCTTCAATGATTGTAAGGGCAGTGACCACTAGCGTTGCCAATGAAAGGGACAGGACCTTTGCCTACAATCCAAAAAATACTCCATGCTCTTCCAGAATAACCTTGATCACACTCAGCAGATCTCCTCAGATCTTCACCCTGAAGATTGAGAATTGGGATGGGAAGCCGACAGCGCAATTCCCTAACCACTCACGATACATCACTTTCAAGGTGAACAAGGGATGGAATTGCACTCCTCATAGCACGAGCGAAAGCAGATTGCTATATCTGAAATCCCTGCCTGGAGAAGAGAACAGCCTGCTGGAGACAAAGAAACACCCATCTCCCAGTTCACTGGTGTACAATGACAGCCTGATGATGAAATCCTTCATAGGATCTCAGATGACTGTTATCACCTCTACAACTAAAGTGTTGTACATTGATCATCAAGGTGAGTATTCAGTTGCCTGCACATTCAATATTCTTGTCAGAGTATATGAATATTGGGTATTTTCTTGCTTAATTGGACCAACTTGTATTATTTATTTAATAGACTGTACAGTATGTTAATCAAAAGCAGGCCATTATTGTGAGGTTATTCATGGTAAAGTTACCCTGCTCATTGGTATAGTAGTAGTGTCCCATGTGGAAATAGCCCTTAATCACTATTACACACTTCTGGCTCTTGAAAAGTAGGCTTGTTTGTTTGTTTTTTACAGGATAGATAAATTGTATTATGGGAAAACATGTCAGCTGTGGTTTTATGTTAGACACTTCAGCCTATTTTTTTTTCCACTTTAGCACCATTAAGTTAAAAGAATATTAGGAGATATAAAGCTTCTGAATCTGAGTTCTTGTTCTTACTCCAAATTGAACATCTTTTTGTGAACACAAACCATTTCTCTCTTACAGACCTCAGGCAGGCAGGCGTGCCCTCTATAGAAGGGGTGTCAGCCAAAGAGGACGCCTGTGCAAAAGGGGTTCAGTATGCAGAGAGTCCCCAAACCGTATGTGTCCAGGATGAGGACTTCTCCGGAACCAGAATGTCTTGTGAAGTGGTCGACAGCAAACAGACATGCAGAGACCCCACTGAAACAGGAATGAGAGTTTCTGATAAAGAGAGCTCTTCTGAGATGGTGGTGAGACCCAAACTATTTTTGAAGGACTTGGGAGAATCAGCTAAGGGCCAGTCCAAATCGGGCAAAAGAATTCCAAATCATTTACAAAATATATGTGTCCCACTTCATCAGCAGCAACTGAAGTCTAACAATAGCAGGGAAAATTCTTCATCCTCCTGTTCCCCCACACATAAATGTGTGGGGGAACACACATTTGATAAAGAGAGCTCTTCTGAGATGGTGGTGAGACCCAAACTATTTTTGAAGGACTTGGGAGAATCAGCTAAGGGCCAGTCCAAATCGGGCAAAAGAATTCCAAATCATTTACAAAATATATGTGTCCCACTTCATCAGCAGCAACTGAAGTCTAACAATAGCAGGGAAAATTCTTCATCCTCCTGTTCCCCCACACATGAATTGGTCAGATTCAGTGGCCAAAGCTGTGCAGCGGCACCATCGGTGGCCTCTTCAGAGTGCCTCGCTGTGTGTTCTGAAACAGTGAAAGAAATTATCTCCACACTGCTCTTGGAGATAGTCCCAAATTTGTGTAGAGGAGGAAGCCCATGGTATGTGTCTGAACATACATTCCTGATCCACTCTCTGTTCAATAATGTGGTGAAGCGGCTGTGTGCTGTCCCAGGGATGACGGTCTGCGAGAAGAGAGAAGAAAGCAATGTCTGCTGTCAATCCGGGACCATCAGTGAGATTGTACACAGTGTTCTTAGACAACTGGAGAAGGGATATGATTCCATGTACATTATCCAGTTTGCAGTAGCTGCCAAGAATGAGGTGGTTCTCAACAGCGCTGCACTGCTTGTGGTTAAAGAGATTTTAAAACTAAAACAAAATAAGTCTGTGATTGCCCACCAGAAGTCTTCTACCAATATGAGCGCAAAACACCCTACTGATCCTCCTTCCATATCCTTGCCCTTAGGTTTAGTAGAGGAAGTAGTATCGTGCCTTTTGCTGAAAATAGATCCTGAGTTTTCAAAATCACTGGATCCCTCTTCCAAGCCAGATGGGCTGCCAAGGCTTCAGTTTAGCCAGATGGCCTCGCATATGATTTACCAAACTTTGGCTGCACAGATGAATGCCCCTGGGGTGTCTGTAGTCCAAGAGGAGGGACACAACACCACCTTTCCACCACCTGACAAGATTAAAAATGCTGTGAGCTGCATTTACAGAGAACTTGTCCAGAGAATGGGCTCAAAGTTTGACCTTCAGTTAGCAGTGGCTTCCCAAAGCCCGGCTGTGATCAAAATGATGATAGCACATGTGACCCGCGAAATTTTAAAAATCCTGGTTTCAGGGAGTGAATGTTCCAGTCCGTGTATCCTTTCCTCGGGGCCTGCTGGCACTTTTGACCTGGCCCCAAAGGAATCTGAGATGAGCAGTGACAGAGGCACAGAAGAAGTACCTTCTGAAAAAAGCTGCTGCACAGCTGTGAAGGAGGCTGTAGAAATACATGAAAGCTGTCTGCAACTTACCAGCCGTAGTGAACTTTCTAAATCAGACACCTTTTCCTCCACAAACCTGAAGAGTCATTCTGGCCAGAAAGCCTCCTGTCAAATGGGTTCTGCAGCTGTCGATGTTGCCCTGGATTCAGTAGCCTTTCACAGTGCAGCTCCAGGCTCGGTCCCAGCTCTAAAGGAGAACAGCTCAGGCTATGCCATGGCTGCTGATCCACCGTCGTTCCGGGAGAGAGCAAGAGACGAAAAGAGAAAGCCTGGAAAAATGAAGGAGGAGGCCAAAAAGGTAAGCACAGGGATGAGCAGTGCAGATGTCAAACGCTTGGAGTGATTGTTTTTCTTTGCCCTTGTGCACAAGCCATCCTTCGGATACAATAGGCTGTTCCTCAGAACTTTAAAAAGGACTATAAGATTTTGTTGGCAGCATGTGGAGAAGCTGCAGACACAGTATAAAAAAGTTTTTGAAGTTTTTACACTTCTCTACTTAACTACCCAAATGGCACACCCTAGTAACTGATGCATAGCCCCGTAGTATTGAGGACTTTTGGGTAGGAACTTAATACAAAGAGCTTTTCCTGGTATTGGTATATGGAATAATCTAACCTCATGTTCTTTGTCTATACACAGGCCAGCCAGAAATCTCTGAGCCTTGACAAAGGAACACAATATAGTGAGGCTGAGGGCCACCAAGCAGGTGAGTCCCCCAGAAATGTTAGCATGTTCCACCTGGTCATTTACAGATAAATGGGGATTGCTCATCATTCCATGGAATGTTCTCTTTTTGTTTAAAAATTGATGTCGTTATTGTGGAACTTATCAACACCATAACAACTGAATGAGTGAACTGACGTTTTTAAAGTGCATTAATGATTTTTTTATTTTCAGCATAAACACTCAAGCTTTCTATTGAGCACAATGTTAATATGGGAGAAATGTTCTGCTCTCTCTTTTCAGATTCTCCATCTCCTGCAGTGGAAACTAAAAAGTCCAAGAAGAAACGTAAAAACATCTTTAAATTATTCTCACAGGCAATGAGGAAACTGGTTTGTATGAAGCCAGTGTTGGATGATTGATCTTCACAAGAAGTCGTATTTTAATATTTACAATATTTTAGCATTTTAAGGAAAAAAACTCCATTTTTAAAATTTAATGTCACGGAATGAAAGAATGGGTGTGAGGCAGCAGGAGTCAATAGCCCAACGTCATCAGCATGACCAGAGTGTCATTAAGGACAATCTTTCAACCAGATGTTTGAAGCAGCTTACAATGATCCGTACATGGTGTATACTGTTTTGGGTAGGCAGTAATAGATATTGTAATTGCTACGTAATAAAAAGGGAATTATAAAGTATGACTGTCTTGTCTGGTTTGTTGGTGCAGTCTTGGTTCTGGGAGATATATATCTATCCTTTTGCAGAAGAAAAGGGTCCTAACATCCTTTAAAATTGCTAGAAGGCGTAGTTGGCTATAAAGGCAATCAAGGATTCTGCATTGAAGGTTCACCATGTGTGACACTAAAGCATGCCTTTGTGTTGCGGTAGGAAAGTCATGTGAACACAGAGAGAACATGTAAAAGCCAGGCAGATAGCAGCCCAGGTGTGGAACAGTTTGAAACATAAAGAGAATGGTTCTGTCACCACTGATCGCAACTACATTAATGAGCAATTTAAACACAGGATTACTTACCTGTTATGTCGACATGCAGTGTTGGTTCATGTGACACTGTCGTGGGAATATGGGGATACCGGGGTCTGGCACAAAGGGGATCTTGATGGCTCACTCCCTCCCAGGTTCTCTGCATGACAAGACAGAAGTGCTCATGGGTGAAAGAGAGAGGTCTTAGCCTGTGTTTGGGCACATGAAAGATTTGACATGTACCTGGCCATACATGCAGACAGACCACCAGGCACTTACAGCACTGCTCTCTACATCAGGCACTGGCCACTCTAAGCCACAGCCTCTCTCGGGAGCTTCAGCAGACCTCAGGACAGGACCCAGTGCTTTCCCAGCTCCACACTTCCATATACTCGGAGTGGCCCTCCACGGTCTCCACTGACCTGAGCCCCTTCCATCATGTTAAAGATGAGCTCTCCTGCTGGAATGAGTCGTGTGTCATTCGGGGCACCTGTGCTGTTATTCCTGCCTGCCTTTAGGTGCGAGTGTTGCAGATGGCACACGAGGGCCACTTGGGAATAGTCAAAGTCAAACAGCAGTGTCTGGATCTGGTTTCGTGGCCAGGAAATGACAGAGACATCGAAACACTTGTCAGGTACTGTGAAGCCTTCCTCCTGGGACAGTAGGAAGTAGGAAAACAGAGAGCCCCGCACCACATCCTCTCCAGCCCCCAGACTGGCCATCCGAGCCCTGGGATCTTCTCCAGCTGGACATCTGTGGGGAGCTGCATGGTGTCTTTCCCCATCACAGTTTCCTCATTATGGTTTCTAATTTGCTCTTGAAATGGCTGGAAGTGGCCTCCACTAGATCGGTCACCACTCAGGCAGTCATTGACTTCCTGGATTCCCTCTCTGCCCACTGGGATTTTCCAACCAACATCACCACCGACAATGGGCCGCCGTTTGTGTCCACTGAGTTTGGCTGACCAGGATATACGACACACTCGTATGGCCTTATACAACCCAACGGGAATCAGTGGGGTGAACGACTGAATCAGACAGTCAAAAATGGCATCAGGGCCCACCTGACAGAGGCCTGCTCCTTCCCAACTGTGTTCCTCCGCACCCTGCTGCACTATTGGACTACAGCCACAAAACTGGCCATTATACAAGATAAGAAGCCAAAAGTCTCTGAAAAAAAAGTGCATATATGAGCAAATGTTCACTGTCTAAGAAGGTGTTCATCTTTTATTAGAGCCGCCTGGGAAGACAATCTCGATGTCAGTTTTTCAGATCGAGGCTGGACGTCTGCACACTGTAAGTTACACACCTCCTGCATTAGTTCACATCGCTTATTAATACAATTTAAAATCGTGCAACGACTCCATATGTCTAAAACCAATAGAATGGAATCTAATTCTGTAAAATAATCTAAAGGTAAAAGAATCAAAACAGCAAGAGGTTTTTACGTATTTGGTCACTTCTGTTTTTCTTTTTGTGAATGTCTGTGATATGGCTTTTTTAAACAGAAAAGCAATTTTAACAAAAATAAGCATACAGTGGTCCCTTTTGATAACTTTTCGGTGGCTTTTTGATCGTACATGATTCATGCAGCCATTTCCTGAAAGATACTGATGCAGTCTTTAACAACAGGGCTGGGTACCTTGTTCCACGCTCTTATAACCTTTTGGGTAAGGAAGTGTCTTGGGCGTTTAAAACCGAGACCTTCTACACAAGTTCTACTTGTGCCCTCTTAATTCAAAAGACTTCCGCAGAGTTGACTTTGCCAATGGTATAGTGTTATAGAGAATGCAAGGGAACCAACACTAAAGCACCTGTTTGTCTACCATTTTCTTAATGAACAGCATCTTCCAACAATCCAGTGGGATTGTTTGAAAGTGTTCTTTCTAACCTTGATCTTCAGTGTGTGTCAGTGCTGCTGCTCTTTTCTCTCTCTTCATGTTCTCAGCAGGTCTCTTGCCTCGTCTTCTTCAGTCCTGTACTGATCCAGAGCTCACCCTTCTGGTCACTCATGAGCCCTGGGTGTTTCCTCTGGCTGGTGGCCGGGTGATGGGAGCCATGCGGGTGTGGGCAGGAGCCCAGACGCGTGCCTGGAGGGGCTGCTCTGCTGTCACCCGCTGTGTCCAGGACAACTTCACAGCCTGCTTCCTGGGCCTGGTGCAGCACTTTCTGCTCCTCTCCTGAACCTCATGCAGGATGAGCCCACATGACAGACATCCAGAAACTTAGGAAGCTGTGATGGTGAACAGCCTTTCCTGTCAAACAGTAAGACCACAACACCTAGAAATCCCCGAGCAGCTACGCAGACATCGGCATTGGATCCCTAAGCTCTTGGTTCTCAGATCATTTTAGCCCAGTCTTGTAGTCTCCACACTGTTTCCTTCTCCCAGCCAAGAGCTGAGCAATCTTGTAGGACTTGGCTGACTCTTTTCATTGACTTCTTTATTATCAGACCATGGAAGACGATTGTAAAGCATTTGCCAGAAAAAAATGTTGTGCAAGAAAACAATTGAGAGTTGTTGTTAAGTTACTGTATAAGAAACACTACAAACTTTTTCAAAACCTTTTTCAATTTCTTAATTTTTATCAAACACACTTCAACAATGAGCCTTCCTATTCTTTATTTTTTATAAAACTGCAGTGTGAGGAGATGGGTGGTGTAGCCTTCATTTGACTTTGTTCCACGTAAATGACATTTGTTTCCAACAAGAGTATCATCCTATTCTTATACTGTAGTTGTTCTCCTTGTGTTTCTGAATTCCTGCTTTGTTCCCTTTCTTACACTGGTTTAAATTAATCTCTGATCATTTCAAAGTTCTCACTCCTATCATGTGAATTCGTATATGGGAAATCTCATTCACTTTGCATGCAGAGGTGGCTCATGTTTATTTAAAAGGATGCATTTAGTTGAAAGAATGGATATATTTGAATTTGTAGCATTTATCATGTTAGTACAATACTGTTTTATGGATGGATATTTAGAAACTATGTTGGCTTTCTAAACTCGTTACACAATATTATATTTTGTTATTCAAGAATTTTTGCAAATAAGCCAAAGCTATTTATTTGCTTTCAGTAACTTGATGACTGTCACAAATTATACGTTAAAATATGAAACTTTGTTGAAATAACTTTCTTATTGGTTGTATCAGAAAGATAAAGTATATATACATGGCCTATACCTCGAGTGTGATGAGTGAAAAGGACATAGCTTTAATGTACAGTATGTATTCCTCGTTAGTGGTGATGACGTAATCACAACAAATGGCATGCAGTGTGTTACGTCACAAAGGTTGCCATAGTACAGAGGACCGTGGTTTTTTAAAATTACACTGCACCTGCAGCTAGCTTGGTGTAATTCCTCGCGTTTGCTCTGTGTAATTTAATATAATTAAATTAATATAAACAATTAACACACTTTATTCTGAGAAACATGGGAAGAAGACGTCGTAGGAAAGCCCGCGGTAGAGCTCCTGCACCTGTTAAAACCGATCACATGGTTTCTGAGGTAATGCTCTCGAGGCTATGGTCGGGGCGCCGCCTCCTTCATATTACTTCTATTAAAGTAGCTTTTTACATCAAAGATTGACATTGTTTTATAGATGATGTACATATCTAGCCAGGCATGTATGAACCTGTTAATCGCTGGTGAGCAGTTTTAAAACGTTAACATTTTTCCTTGCAATTCTGTTAAGCGGAGTTAATATCAGTTACGTTCAAATAATCTTAAAAGGTTAAAATGGAAAGCAAAATACTTTGAAACTAGTTTACGTCGTTTACTTTATATTGACGAAGTTGTTACGTTCAATTACGTTTTACTTATGTATTCTTGTAACGCTTTTAATTATTTTATCTAACACTCGGTTAATTTAATAATCAATCCTAGTCAATCCTTTAAGACACTGTTTTTCAAAATCATATATTAATACAGTCCAAGCCTACTGGACAAAAGGAATAGCCTGGTTTGGTGCTCTTATGTCAACTGTTCTTTTTTCTGTTTAAAAAGTAATGTCACTACGGTCAGTCTTCAGCTGGAAGTGAAATGTGAATTTTTACTCAAAAACCGGCTTTTAACGAACGACTCGATCAAGTTAGTGAACGCATGCTGGGCCAGCAGACAATTTAAAGATATACATGTATTTATTATATTTTAACCGTATGTGTTTTTTTGTTTTTGCTATCTTCATTAACACATCACAGACATCGAGGACGGTGGGAAGTGTAATAAAGTTTGAAATAAACACCGCGTGGCGTGTTCTCATTCAGGCTGTCTCTCCTCTTCCCCTAACAGCAGGCACTTCAGGAGACAGTGGCCCCCAAGCTCAAAGCTCACCTGCAAGCTGGCGATGAACCAGCAGATCATGGGAGCATTTCCAAGACCGGACAGGTCAAAGAAATACCCCCAGGCGCTGACCAGGGTAAGCAATAACATGCCATCTCTTCACAAGCAGCTTGTGAAGCTTAGGAGTTCTAATTATTCACATTTTACTTATATTGTCAATAACAGCATTCGTTCTCGATACAGTTGTTCACAGTCGCACTGTAGTTATTGCACTCATTTCTGTATTCTAAGATGAGGGCTATTATTTGAGAGAAATGGGCTATGTACTGGGAATAAGAAATTCAAGTAGGGAGATGCGTCAGCATGTGTAGTTTGCAAAGGAACAGGTAAAGGTTTATTCCATGTTGAAAGGAAAAGAAAAGAGGCACAGCGTTTCAGCTTTGGAGTCTTCTGTGATCAGGGGGAAGAGCACAGTCTCTCTTAGTATTTCTATTATTGCAGTTAATGAAAGGTTGTTTTTTACAGCTGATAGCAGCCCTGATGTCAGTGTTCTCAGTCCACGCGAGGAGAACATCTCTTCAGTCTGCATACCCAGATCTCACCTGATGCCGAGCAACTTTTTATTTGTAAGTAAGACAGGGTGAAAACATTTTAAGGACCTCAACTATTAAGGACTATTGTGGAATCCAGGGGTGGATTGTGTTTTATTGGAAAAGTGAGCATTCACAAAAGCATAATCGGTATCTTTCTTTTGGTCCTTTCCTTAAGTCAAAACTTGGAATAACCTGTTCAACAATGTTCTTCGCTTCTGAAGTTCTATGTCACTTAAACTGATGACTGTACTTCCATACAACTTTGAACAGCTCTTCTTTCAGACTGATAGAATTGGGCCTTGTGGTTTTGTTATATTCAAACAATAACTGTGAACATGCAAGTGAATTTCTGAAATGTTGTTCATAGAAGCAGATGCAAACAGTGATTTCTTTGCTTGCTGTTTACAGTATCTTTCTACTTTATTTGTGTAATTGCAGAGGATTTTGGAAATTGAAAATGACATGGAGACAGAGAAAGAGGCCTCAGATGTTTTTGGCAATGAAACAAGTAAGACCAGCAGAGGCAAAGAAGGGTTCAGGGCAAACGCACACTGTCATACATCCATAAAGAAAATCTGTAACCATACAAATCTTTTCCAATAATCAAAAATCACAAGTGCTTTTAGACCAGGCTGGGATATGTTTGCCTTACTAACTGCCCTGTATTAACAGACATAGTGAACTGAAGCAATGGATATTTCTCCTCTCTTCAGGAACAGATTCTGGCCATCTCATGTTCTTGGGAAAGATGAGCCACACTTCATCTAAAGTAGAAAGTTCAGGAATCGTCACGAAGTTCAGGAATCAGCAGCGCTCTGCTTTGTGAGTCTTTCTTCTCTGATTTTGTATGTCATTTCAGTGGGCAGATATATGGTCACGTCATGTGTTTCAGATTTTGTAAAGCAGAGGTGGGATCCTGAGTAAAACATCAGTAAAAATATTATTTATACTTCCTTGTAATTCATCTTTATTTTTAAATGTGCAGGACTCTCTGAAGAGTTTGTCAGATTTTAAAGTAATTTTGCACTGATCAAAATCCATTGCTTATGTTTTTACAGAGAAAGGAAGATAGTAAAGGACATAAGAGGAATAGTGAGTACATATGAGTATAAATTCTTTGGGGCAAAACAATCATAATGATGAGTAGTGTGCTTTGGATACTGCATAACTATCAGTATGATAAATACACCCAATATACTGAGGTTGTCTACAAAGTGTGGAGGATATGACATGATGTCAATCTTGTAGAGAATTTGCTGTACTGAGCACTAGTGACTGTGCTCTACAGGCAGCTTTTTGGCCAATGCCGCCATCTAGTGAAACAAGTACACAACAGCACCTGGTACTGTACCTCCTTTCTGGGGGTAACTTGAGAGATTTTTTAAAGATATCTCATAAAACTAAGGGAGACTGGTCACCTCTGGTATGCCATACCTCTGGTATGCCATAGAGACGAACAGACCTGATTCAACTGTTTTTCAGATTTCAGAATGTATACAATTATACCGTAACAATGTATTAAAGTTGTTTTGTGTATCCTAATAATAAAAAAAGTGGGGACCCATTTAGTGTCTTTCTGTTCAATTAAGGACTTGTTTGTCTTGTATTTGTCTTTTTTTTAAATAGGTTACAAATGAGGGGCAGAACCTCATTTTGCAAATTATAACAACAAGAATGGAGAGAGTGAGCCACAGGCCGATCCATGCCATTCCACAGCTTGGAGAGGAACAGTGCTCCCAGAAAGTGCTGTATATGGAGGCGTCCCCATGCAGCTCCAAAGTCTCGTTTAGCCCCTTGCTGAGCAACTTGTTTCCCTGCAGGGAGTTCACTCACTTAGATGCCTTGGGGCAGGCCAGGAAGAAGGCACCTCTATGCCTGGATCCAGTCTCTAATTCCATAAAAAACCCCATGTGTCAAGACTTGTGTGAGAGAAAGGACAGGGAGGTAGCACTGCACCCATCCCACCAAGTCCAGCGCTATCTCACACACTGCAATTCAGTTTTGGAGCTGGATGAGCCCCTTTCCCATTCAATCACATCAGTCCTGCCTGAGAAATCTGAGGTGAGGGCTCAGAAATTCAGAATGAACAAAAAACCAGTCAAAGCTCTCACCTTAGAGAATCTGGTGATCAAGCCTCAGTTCAGGTGCGTAGACATGGCTGTCCAAAAACTGGGCGTAGAGGAATTTTCCCTTGAAGGCCATGGGACTGGAAGAGAGATTCAGAAATGCTTCTCATCATCGCAAGCATCATCAAAGTCAGCACAGACTTCAGGAGTGCATTCTTCAATGATTGTAAGGGCAGTGACCACTAGCGTTGCCAATGAAAGGGACAGGACCTTTGCCTACAATCCAAAAAATACTCCATGCTCTTCCAGAATAACCTTGATCACACTCAGCAGATCTCCTCAGATCTTCACCCTGAAGATTGAGAATTGGGATGGGAAGCCGACAGCGCAATTCCCTAACCACTCACGATACATCACTTTCAAGGTGAACAAGGGATGGAATTGCACTCCTCATAGCACGAGCGAAAGCAGATTGCTATATCTGAAATCCCTGCCTGGAGAAGAGAACAGCCTGCTGGAGACAAAGAAACACCCATCTCCCAGTTCACTGGTGTACAATGACAGCCTGATGATGAAATCCTTCATAGGATCTCAGATGACTGTTATCACCTCTACAACTAAAGTGTTGTACATTGATCATCAAGGTGAGTATTCAGTTGCCTGCACATTCAATATTCTTGTCAGAGTATATGAATATTGGGTATTTCTTTTCTTGCTTAATTGGACCAACTTGTATTATTTATTTAATAGACTGTACAGTATGTTAATCAAAAGCAGGCCATTATTGTGAGGTTATTCATGGTAAAGTTACCTTGCTCATTGGTATAGTAGTAGTGTCCCATGTGGAAATAGCCCTTAATCACTATTACACACTTCTGGCTCTTGAAAAGTAGGCTTGTTTGTTTGTTTTTTACAGGATAGATAAATTGTATTATGGGAAAACATGTCAGCTGTGGTTTTATGTTAGACACTTCAGCCTATTTTTTTTCCACTTTAGCACCATTAAGTTAAAGCAATCTTAGGAGATATAAAGCTTCTGAATCTGAGTTCTTGTTCTCACTCCAAATTGAACATCTTTTTGTGAACACAAACCATTTCTCTCTTACAGACCTCAGGCAGGCAGGCTTGCGCTCTATAGAAGGGGTGTCAGCCAAAGAGGACGCCTGTGCAAAAGGGGTTCAGTATGCAGAGAGTCCCCAAACCGTATGTGTCCAGGATGAGGACTTCTCCGGAACCAGAATGTCTTGTGAAGTGGTCGACAGCAAACAGACATGCAGAGACCCCACTGAAACAGGAATGAGAGTTTCTGATAAAGAGAGCTCTTCTGAGATGGTGGTGAGACCCAAACTATTTTTGAAGGACTTGGGAGAATCAGCTAAGGGCCAGTCCAAATCGGGCAAAAGAATTCCAAATCATTTACAAAATATATGTGTCCCACTTCATCAGCAGCAACTGAAGTCTAACAATAGCAGGGAAAATTCTTCATCCTCCTGTTCCCCCACACATGAATTGGTCAGATTCAGTGGCCAAAGCTGTGCAGCGGCACCATCGGTGGCCTCTTCAGAGTGCCTCGCTGTGTGTTCTGAAACAGTGAAAGAAATTATCTCCACACTGCTCTTGGAGATAGTCCCAAATTTGTGTAGAGGAGGAAGCCCATGGTATGTGTCTGAACATACATTCCTGATCCACTCTCTGTTCAATAATGTGGTGAAGCGGCTGTGTGCTGTCCCAGGGATGACGGTCTGCGAGAAGAGAGAAGAAAGCAATGTCTGCTGTCAATCCGGGACCATCAGTGAGATTGTACACAGTGTTCTTAGACAACTGGAGAAGGGATATGATTCCATGTACATTATCCAGTTTGCAGTAGCTGCCAAGAATGAGGTGGTTCTCAACAGCGCTGCACTGCTTGTGGTTAAAGAGATTTTAAAACTAAAACAAAATAAGTCTGTGATTGCCCACCAGAAGTCTTCTACCAATATGAGCGCAAAACACCCTACTGATCCTCCTTCCATATCCTTGCCCTTAGGTTTAGTAGAGGAAGTAGTATCGTGCCTTTTGCTGAAAATAGATCCTGAGTTTTCAAAATCACTGGATCCCTCTTCCAAGCCAGATGGGCTGCCAAGGCTTCAGTTTAGCCAGATGGCCTCGCATATGATTTACCAAACTTTGGCTGCACAGATGAATGCCCCTGGGGTGTCTGTAGTCCAAGAGGAGGGACACAACACCACCTTTCCACCACCTGACAAGATTAAAAATGCTGTGAGCTGCATTTACAGAGAACTTGTCCAGAGAATGGGCTCAAAGTTTGACCTTCAGTTAGCAGTGGCTTCCCAAAGCCCGGCTGTGATCAAAATGATGATAGCACATGTGACCCGCGAAATTTTTAAAATCCTGGTTTCAGGGAGTGAATGTTCCAGTCCGTGTATCCTTTCCTCGGGGCCTGCTGGCACTTTTGACCTGGCCCCAAAGGAATCTGAGATGAGCAGTGACAGAGGCACAGAAGAAGTACCTTCTGAAAAAAGCTGCTGCACAGCTGTGAAGGAGGCTGTAGAAATACATGAAAGCTGTCTGCAACTTACCAGCCGTAGTGAACTTTCTAAATCAGACACCTTTTCCTCCACAAACCTGAAGAGTCATTCTGGCCAGAAAGCCTCCTGTCAAATGGGTTCTGCAGCTGTCGATGTTGCCCTGGATTCAGTAGCCTTTCACAGTGCAGCTCCAGGCTCGGTCCCAGCTCTAAAGGAGAACAGCTCAGGCTATGCCATGGCTGCTGATCCACCGTCGTTCCGGGAGAGAGCAAGAGACGAAAAGAGAAAGCCTGGAAAAATGAAGGAGGAGGCCAAAAAGGTAAGCACAGGGATGAGCAGTGCAGATGTCAAACGCTTGGAGTGATTGTTTTTCTTTGCCCTTGTGCACAAGCCATCCTTCGGATACAATAGGCTGTTCCTCAGAAAGTTTATGATGATCTGAACTTTAAAAAGGACTATAAGATTTTGTTGGCAGCATGTGGAGAAGCTGCAGACACAGTATAAAAAAGTTTTTAAAGTTTTTACATTTCTCTACTTAACTACCCAAATGGCACACCCCAGTAACTGATGCATAGCCCCGTAGTATTGAGGACTTTTGGGTAGGAACTTAATACAAAGAGCTTTTCCTGGAATTGCTTGTGTTGGAATAATCTAACCTCATGTTCTTTGTCTATACACAGGCCAGCCAGAAATCTCTGAGCCTTGATAAAGGAACACAATATAGTGAGGCTGAGGACCACCAAGCAGGTGAGTCCCCCAGAAATGATAGCATGTTCCACCTGGTCATTTACAGATAAATGGAGATTGCTCATCATTCCATGGAATTTTCTCTTTTTGTTTAAAAATTGATGTAGTTATTGTGGAACTTATCAACACCATAACAACTGAATGAGTGAACTGACGTTTTTAAAGTGCATTAATGATTTTTTTATTTTCAGCGTAAACACTCAAGCTTTCTATTGAGCACAATGTTACTATGGGAGAAATGTTTTGCTCTCTCTTTTCAGATTCTCCATCTCCTGCAGTGGAAACTAAAAAGTCCAAGAAGAAACGTAAAAACATCTTTAAATTATTCTCACAGGCAATGAGGAAACTGGTTTGTATGAAGCCAGTGTTGGATGATTGATCTCCACAAGAAGTCATATTTTAATATTTACAATATTTTAGCATTTTAAGGAAAAAAACTCCATTTTTAAAATTTAATGTCACAGAATGAAAGAATGGGTGTGAGGCAGCAGGAGTCAATAGCCCAACATCATCAGCATGACAAGAGTGTCATTAAGGACAATCTTTTAACCAGATGTTTCAGCAGCTTAGAATGATCCGTACATGCTGTATACTGTGTTGGGTAGGCAGTAATAGATATTGTAATTGCTACGTAATAAAAAGGGAATTATAAAGTATGACTGTCTTGTCTGGTTTGTTGGTGCAGTCTTGGTTCTGGGAGATATATATCTATCCTTTTGCAGAAGAAAAGGGTCCTAACATCCTTTAAAATTGCTAGAAGGCGTAGTTGGCTATAAAGGCAATCAAGGATTCTGCATTGAAGGTTCACCATGTGTGACATTAAAGCATGCCTTTGTGTTGCGGTAGGAAAGTCATGTGAACACAGAGAGAACATGTAAAAGCCAGGCAGATAGCAGCCCAGGTGTGGAACAGTTTGAAACATAAAGAGAATGGTTCTGTCACCACTGATCGCAACTACATTAATGAGCAATTTAAACACAGGATTACTTACCTGTTATGTCGACATGCAGTGTTGGTTCACGTGACACTGTCGTGGTAATATGGGGATACCGGGGTCTGGCACAAAGGGGATCTTGATGGCTCACTCCCTCCCGGGTTCTCTGCACAAGACAGAAGTGCTCATGGGTGAAAGAGAGAGGTCAGCCTGCGTTTGGGCACATGAAAGGTGGGACATGTACCTGGCCATACATGCAGACAGACCACCAGGCACTTACAGCACTGCTCTCTACATCAGGCACTGGCCACTCTAAGCCACAGCCTCTCTTCAGGAGCTTCAGCAGACCTCAGGACAGGACCCAGTGCTTTCCCAGCTCCACACTTCATATACTCGGAGTGGCCCTCCATGGTCTCCACTGACCTGAGCCCCTTCCATCATGTTAAAGATGAGCTCTCCTGCTGGAATGAGTCGTGTGTCATTCGGGGCACCTGTGCTGTTATTCCTGCCTGCCTTTAGGTGCGAGTGTTGCAGATGGCACACGAGGGCCACTTGGGAATAGTCAAAGTCAAACAGCAGTGTCTGGATCTGGTTTCGTGGCCAGGAAATGACAGAGACATCGAAACACTTGTCAGGTACTGTGAAGCCTTCCTCCTGGGACAGTAGGAAGTAGGAAAACAGAGAGCCCCGCACCACATCCTCTCCAGCCCCCAGACTGGCCATCCGAGCCCTGGGATCTTCTCCAGCTGGACATCTGTGGGGAGCTGCATGGTGTCTTTCCCCATCACAGTTTCCTCATTATGGTTTCTAATTTGCTCTTGAAATGGCTGGAAGTGGCCTCCACTAGATCGGTCACCACTCAGGCAGTCATTGACTTCCTGGATTCCCTCTCTGCCCACTGGGATTTTCCAACCAACATCACCACCGACAATGGGCCGCCGTTTGTGTCCACTGAGTTTGGCTTACCAGGACATACGACACACTCGTATGGCCTTATACAACCCATCGGCAATCAGTGGGGTGAACGACTAAATCAGACAGTCAAAAATGGCATCGGGGCCCACCTGACAGAGGCCTGCTCCTTCCCAACTGTGTTCCTCCGCACCCTGCTGCACTATTGGACTACAGCCACAGAACTGGCCATTATACAATATAAGAAGCCAAAAGTCTCTGAAAAAAAAGTGCATATACTGTATGAGCAAATTTTGTGTTCATCTTTTATTAGAGCCGCCTGGGAAGACAATCTCGATGTCAGTTTTTCAGATCGAGGCTGGACATCTGCACACTGTAAGTTACACACCTCCTGCATTAGTGCACGTCGCTTATTAATACAATTTAAAATCATGCACCGACTCCATATGTCTAAAACCAATAGAATGGAATCTAATTCTGTAAAAGAATCTAAAGGTAAAAGAATCAAAACAGCAAGCGATTTTGACGTATTTGGTCACATCTGTTTTTCTTTTTGTGAATGTCTGTGATATGGCTTTTTTAAACAGAAAAGCAATTTTAACAAAAATAAGCATACAGTGGTCCCTTTTGATTTTTCGGACTTTTCGGTGGCTTTTTGATCGTACATGATTCATGCAGCCATTTCCTGAAAGATACTGATGCAGTCTTTAACAACAGGGCTGGGTACCTTGTTCCACGCTCTTATAACCTTTTGGGTAAAGACGTGTCTTGGGCGTTTAAAACCGAGACCTTCTTCACAAGTTCTACTTGTGTCCTCTTAATTCAAAAGACTTCCGCAGAGTTGACTTTGCCAATGGTATAGTGTTATAGAGAATGTAAGGGAACCAACACTAAAGCACCTGTTTGTCTACCAGTTTCTTAATAAACAGCATCTTCCAACAATCCAGTGGGATTGCTTGAAAGTGTTCTTTCTAACCTTGATCTTCAGTGTATGTCAGTGCTGCTGCTCTTTTCTCTCTCTTCATGTTCTCAACAGGTCTCTTGCCTCGTCTTCTTCAGTCCTGTACTGATCCAGAGCTCACCCTTCTGGTCACTCATGAGCCCTGGGTTTTTCCTCTGGCTGGTGGCCGGGTGGTGGGAGCCATGTGGGTGTGGGCAGGAGCCCAGACGCGTGCCTGGAGGGGCTGCTCTGCTGTCACCCGCTGTGTCCAGGAAAACTTCACAGCCTGCTTCCTGGGCCTGGTGCAGCACTGCCTGCTCCTCTCCTGAACCTCATGCAGGATTAGCCCACATGACAGACGTCCAGACACTTAGGAAGCTGTGATGGTGAACAGCCTTTCCTGTCAAACAGTAAGACCACAACACCTTGAGCAGCTACGTAGACATCGGCATTGGATCCCTAAGCTCTTGGTTCTCCGATCATTTCAGCCCCGTCTTGTAGTCTCCACACTGTTTCCTTCTCCCAGCCAAGAGCTGAGCAATCTTGTAGGACTTGGCTGACTCTTTTCATTGACTTCTTTATTATCAGACCATGGAAGACGATTGTAAAGCATTTGCCAGAAAAAAATGTTGTGCAAGAAAACAATTGAGAGTTGTTGTTAAGTTACTGTATAAGAAACACTACAAACTTTTTCAAAACCTTTTTCAATTTCTTAATTTTTATCAAACACACTTCAACAATGAGCCTTCCTATTCTTTATTTTCTATAAAACTGCAGTGTGAGGAGATGGGTGGTGTAGCCTTCATTTGACTTTGTTCCACGTAAATGACATTTGTTTCCAACAAGAGTATCATCCTATTCTTATACTGTAGTTGTTCTCCTTGTGTTTCTGAATTCCTGCTTTGTTCCCTTTCTTACACTGGTTTAAATTAATCTCTGATCATTTCAAAGTTCTCACTCCTATCATGTGAATTCGTATATGGGAAATCTCATTCACTTTGCATGCAGAGGTGGCTCATGTTTATTTAAAAGGATGCATTTAGTTGAAAGAATGGATATATTTGAATTTGTAGCATTTATCATGTTAGTACAATACTGTTTTATGGATGGATATTTAGAAACTATGTTGGCTTTCTAAACTCGTTACACAATATTATATTTTGTTATTCAAGAATTTTTGCAAATAAGCCAAAGCTATTTATTTGCTTTCAGTAACTTGATGACTGTCACAAATTATACGTTAAAATATGAAACTTTGTTGAAATAACTTTCTTATTGGTTGTATCAGAAAGATAAAGTATATATACATGGCCTATACCTCGAGTGTGATGAGTGAAAAGGACATAGCTTTAATGTACAGTATGTATTCCTCGTTAGTGGTGATGACGTAATCACAACAAATGGCATGCAGTGTGTTACGTCACAAAGGTTGCCATAGTACAGAGGACCGTGGTTTTTTAAAATTACACTGCACCTGCAGCTAGCTTGGTGTAATTCCTCGCGTTTGCTCTGTGTAATTTAATATAATTAAATTAATATAAACAATTAACACACTTTATTCTGAGAAACATGGGAAGAAGACGTCGTAGGAAAGCCCGCGGTAGAGCTCCTGCACCTGTTAAAACCGATCACATGGTTTCTGAGGTAATGCTCTCGAGGCTATGGTCGGGGCGCCGCCTCCTTCATATTACTTCTATTAAAGTAGCTTTTTACATCAAAGATTTACATTGTTTTATAGATGATGTACATATCTAGCCAGGCATGTATGAACCTGTTAATCGCTGGTGAGCAGTTTTAAAACGTTAACATTTTTCCTTGCAATTCTGTTAAGCGGAGTTAATATCAGTTACGTTCAAATAATCTTAAAAGGTTAAAATGGAAAGCAAAATACTTTGAAACTAGTTTACGTCGTTTACTTTATATTGACGAAGTTGTTACGTTCAATTACGTTTTACTTATGTATTCTTGTAACGCTTTTAATTATTTTATCTAACACTCGGTTAATTTAATAATCAATCCTAGTCAATCCTTTAAGACACTGTTTTTCAAAATCATATATTAATACAGTCCAAGCCTACTGGACAAAAGGAATAGCCTGGTTTGGTGCTCTTATGTCAACTGTTCTTTTTTCTGTTTAAAAAGTAATGTCACTACGGTCAGTCTTCAGCTGGAAGTGAAATGTGAATTTTTACTCAAAAACCGGCTTTTAACGAACGACTCGATCAAGTTAGTGAACGCATGCTGGGCCAGCAGACAATTTAAAGATATACATGTATTTATTATATTTTAACCGTATGTGTTTTTTTGTTTTTGCTATCTTCATTAACACATCACAGACATCGAGGACGGTGGGAAGTGTAATAAAGTTTGAAATAAACACCGCGTGGCGTGTTCTCATTCAGGCTGTCTCTCCTCTTCCCCTAACAGCAGGCACTTCAGGAGACAGTGGCCCCCAAGCTCAAAGCTCACCTGCAAGCTGGCGATGAACCAGCAGATCATGGGAGCATTTCCAAGACCGGACAGGTCAAAGAAATACCCCCAGGCGCTGACCAGGGTAAGCAATAACATGCCATCTCTTCACAAGCAGCTTGTGAAGCTTAGGAGTTCTAATTATTCACATTTTACTTATATTGTCAATAACAGCATTCGTTCTCGATACAGTTGTTCACAGTCGCACTGTAGTTATTGCACTCATTTCTGTATTCTAAGATGAGGGCTATTATTTGAGAGAAATGGGCTATGTACTGGGAATAAGAAATTCAAGTAGGGAGATGCGTCAGCATTTGTAGTTTGCAAAGGAACAGGTAAAGGTTTATTCCATGTTGAAAGGAAAAGAAAAGAGGCACAGCGTTTCAGCTGTGGAGTCTTCTGTGATCAGGGGGAAGAGCACAGTCTCTCTTAGTATTTCTATTATTGCAGTTAATGAAAGGTTGTTTTTTACAGCTGATAGCAGCCCTGATGTCAGTGTTCTCAGTCCACGCGAGGAGAACATCTCTTCAGTCTGCATACCCAGATCTCAGCTGATGCCGAGCAACTTTTTATTTGTAAGTAAGACAGGGTGAAAACATTTTAAGGACCTCAACTATCAAGGACTATTGTGGAATCCAGGGGTGGATTGTGTTTTATTGGAAAAGTGAGCATTCACAAAAGCATAATCGGTATCTTTCTTTTGGTCCTTTCCTTAAGTCAAAACTTGGAATAACCTGTTCAACAATGTTCTTCGCTTCTGAAGTTCTATGTCACTTAAACTGATGACTGTACTTCCATACAACTTTGAACAGCTCTTCTTTCAGACTGATAGAATTGGGGCTTGTGGTTTTGTTATATTCAAACAATAACTGTGAACATGCAAGTGAATTTCTGAAATGTTGTTCATAGAAGCAGATGCAAACAGTGATTTCTTTGCTTGCTGTTTACAGTATCTTTCTACTTTATTTGTGTAATTGCAGAGGATTTTGGAAATTGAAAATGACATGGAGACAGAGAAAGAGGCCTCAGATGTTTTTGGCAATGAAACAAGTAAGACCAGCAGAGGCAAAGAAGGGTTCAGGGCAAACGCACACTGTTATACATCCATAAAGAAAATCTGTAACCATACAAATCTTTTCCAATAATCAAAAATCACAAGTGCTTTTAGACCAGGCTGGGATATGTTTGCCTTACTAACTGCCCTGTATTAACAGACATAGTGAACTGAAGCCATGGATATTTCTCCTCTCTTCAGGAACAGATTCTGGCCATCTCATGTTCTTGGGAAAGATGAGCCACACTTCATCTAAAGTAGAAAGTTCAGGAATCGTCACGAAGTTCAGGAATCAGAATCGCTCTGCTTTGTGAGTCTTTCTTCTCTGATTTTGTATGTCATTTCAGTGGGCAGATATATGGTCACGTCATGTGTTTCAGATTTTGTAAAGCAGAGGTGGGATCCTGAGTAAAACATCAGTAAAAATATTATTGATAATTCCTTGTAATTCATCTTTATTTTTAAATGTGCAGGACTCTCTGAAGAGTTTGTCAGATTTTAAAGTAATTTTGCACTGATCAAAATCCATTGCTTATGTTTTTACAGAGAAAGGAAGATAGTAAAGGACATAAGAGGAATTGTGAGTACATATGAGTATAAATTCTTTGGGGCAAAACAATCATAATGATGAGTAGTGTGCTTTAGATACTGCATCACTATCAGTATGATAAATACACCCAATATACTGAGGTTGTCTACAAAGTGTGGAGGATATGACATGATGTCAATCTTGTAGAGAATTTTTTTGCTGTACTGAGCACTAGTGACTGTGCTCTACAGGCAGCTTTTTGGCCAATGCCGCCATCTGGTGAAACAAGTACACAACAGCACCTGGTACCTCCTTTCTGGGGGTAACTTGAGAGATTTTTTAAAGATATCTCATAAAACTAAGGGAGACTGGTCACCTCTGGTATGCCATACCTCTGGTATAGAGACTAACAGACCTGATTCAACTGTTTTTCAGATTTCAGAATGTATACAATTATACCGTAACAATGTATTAAAGTTGTATTGTGTATCCTAATAATAAAAAAGTGGGGACCCATTTAGTGTCTTTCTGTTCAATTAAGGACTTGTTTGTCTTGTATTTGTCTTTTTTTTAAATAGGTTACAAATGAGGGGCAGAACCTCATTTTGCAAATTATAACAACAAGAATGGAGAGAGTGAGCCACAGGCCGATCCATGCCATTCCACAGCTTGGAGAGGAACAGTGCTCCCAGAAAGTGCTGTATATGGAGGCGTCCCCATGCAGCTCCAAAGTCTCGTTTAGCCCCTTGCTGAGCAACTTGTTTCCCTGCAGTGAGTTCACTCACTTCGATGCCTTGGGGCAGGCCAGGAAGAAGGCACCTCTATGGCTGGATCCAGTCTCTAAATCCATAAAAAACCCCATGTGTCAAGACTTGTGTGAGAGAAAGGACAGGGAGGTAGCACTGCACCCATCCCACCAAGTCCAGCGCTATCTCAGACACTGCAATTCAGTTTTGGAGCTGGATGAGCCCCTTTCCCATTCAATCACATCAGTCCTGCCTGAGAAATCTGAGGTGAGGGCTCAGAAATTCAGAATGAACAAAAAACCAGTCAAAGCTCTCACCTTAGAGAATCTGGTGATCAAGCCTCAGTTCAGGTGCGTAGACATGGCTGTCCAAAAACTGGGCGTAGAGGAATTTTCCCTTGAAGGCCATGGGACTGGAAGAGAGATTCAGAAATGCTTCTCATCATCGCAAGCATCATCAAAGTCGGCACAGACTTCAGGAGTGCATTCTTCAATGATTGTAAGGGCAGTGACCACTAGCGTTGCCAATGAAAGGGACAGGACCTTTGCCTACAATCCAAAAAATACTCCATGCTCTTCCAGAATAACCTTGATCACACTCAGCAGATCTCCTCAGATCTTCACCCTGAAGATTGAGAATTGGGATGGGAAGCCGACAGCGCAATTCCCTAACCACTCACGATACATCACTTTCAAGGTGAACAAGGGATGGAATTGCACTCCTCATAGCACGAGCGAAAGCAGATTGCTATATCTGAAATCCCTGCCTGGAGAAGAGAACAGCCTGGTGGAGACAAAGAAACACCCATCTCCCAGTTCACTGGTGTACAATGACAGCCTGATGATGAAATCCTTCATAGGATCTCAGATGACTGTTATCACCTCTACAACTAAAGTGTTGTACATTGATCATCAAGGTGAGTATTCAGTTGCCTGCACATTCAATATGCTTGTCAGAGTATATGAATATTGGGTATTTCTTTTCTTGCTTAATTGGACCAACTTGTATTATTTATTTAATAGACTGTACAGTATGTTAATCAAAAGCAGGCCATTATTGTGAGGTTATTCATGGTAAAGTTACCCTGCTCATTGGTATAGTAGTAGTGTCCCATGTGGAAATAGCCCTTAATCACTATTACTGTACACACTTCTGGCTCTTGAAAAGTAGGCTTGTTTGTTTGTTTTTTACAGGATAGATAAATTGTATTATGGGAAAACATGTCAGCTGTGGTTTTATGTTAGACACTTCAGCCTATTTTTTTCCACTTTAGCACCATTAAGTTAAAGCATTCTTAGGAGATATAAAGCTTCTGAATCTGAGTTCTTGTTCTCACTCCAAATTGAACATCTTTTTGTGAACACAAACCATTTCTCTCTTACAGACCTCAGGCAGGCAGGCTTGCGCTCTATAGAAGGAGTGTCAGCCAAAGAGGACGCCTGTCCAAACGGGGTTCAGTATGCAGAGAGTCCCCAAACTGTATGTGTCCAGGATGAGGACTTCTCCGGAACCAGAATGTCTTGTGAAGTGGTAGACAGCAAACAGACATGCAGAAACCCCACTGAAACAGGAATGAGAGTTTCTGATAAAGAGAGCTCTTCTGAGATGGTGGTGAGACCCAAACTATTTTTGAAGGACTTGGGAGAATCAGCTAAGGGCCAGTCCAGATCGGGCAAAAGAATTCCAAATCATTTACAAAATATATGTGTCCCACTTCTTCAGCAGCAACTGAAGTCTAACAATAGCAGGGAAAATTCTTCATCCTCCTGTTCCCCCACACATGAATTGGTCAGATTCAGTGGCCAAAGCTGTGCAGCGGCACCATCGGTGGCCTCTTCAGAGTGCCTCGCTGTGTGTTCTGAAACAGTGAAAGAAATTATCTCCACACTGCTCTTGGAGATAGTCCCAAATTTGTGTAGAGGAGGAAGCCCATGGTATGTGTCTGAACATACATTCCTGATCCACTCTCTGTTCAATAATGTGGTGAAGCGGCTGTGTGCTGTCCCAGGGATGACGGTCTGCGAGAAGAGAGAAGAAAGCAATGTCTGCTGTCAATCCGGGACCATCAGTGAGATTGTACACAGTGTTCGTAGACAACTGGAGAAGGGATATGATTCCATGTATATTATCCAGTTTGCAGTAGCTGCCAAGAATGAGGTGGTTCTCAACAGCGCTGCACTGCTTGTGGTTAAAGAGATTTTAAAACTAAAACAAAATAAGTCTGTGATTGCCCACCAGAAGTCTTCTACCAATATGAGCGCAAAACACCCTACTGATCCTCCTTCCATATCCTTGCCCTTAGGTTTAGTAGAGGAAGTAGTATCGTGCCTTTTGCTGAAAATAGATCCTGAGTTTTCAAAATCACTGGATCCCTCTTCCAAGCCAGATGGGCTGCCAAGGTTTCAGTTTAGCCAGATGGCCTCGCATATGATTTACCAAACTTTGGCTGCACTGATGAATGCCCCTGGGGTGTCTGTAGTCCAAGAGGAGGGACACAACACCACCTTTCCACCACCTGACAAGATTAAAAATGCTGTGAGCTGCATTTACAGAGAACTTGTCCAGAGAATGGGCTCAAAGTTTGACCTTCAGTTAGCAGTGGCTTCCCAAAGCCCGGCTGTGATCAAAATGATGATAGCACATGTGACCCGCGAAATTTTAAAAATCCTGGTTTCAGGGAGTGAATGTTCCAGTCCGTGTATCCTTTCCTCGGGGCCTGCTGGCACTTTTGACCTGGCCCCAAAGGAATCTGAGATGAGCTGTGACAGAGGCACAGAAGAAGTACCTTCTGAAAAAAGCTGCTGCACAGCTGTGAAGGAGGCTGTAGAAATACATGAAAGCTGTCTGCAACCTACCAGCCGTAGTGAACTTTCTAAATCAGACACCTTTTCCTCCACAAACCTGAAGAGTCATTCTGGCCAGAAAGCCTCCTGTCAAGTGGGTTCTGCAGCTGTCGATGTTGCCCTGGATTCAGTAGCCTTTCACAGTGCAGCTCCAGGCTCGGTCCCAGCTCTAAAGGAGAACAGCTCAGGCTATGCCATGGCTGCTGATCCACCGTCGTTCCGGGAGAGAGCAAGAGATGAAAAGAGAAAGCCTGGAAAAATGAAGGAGGAGGCCAAAAAGGTAAGCACAGGGATGAGCAGTGCAGATGTCAAACGCTTGGAGTGATTGTTTTTCTTTGCCCTTGTGCACAAGCCATCCTTCGGATACAATAGGCTGTTCCTCAGAAAGTTTATGATGATCTGAACTTTAAAAAGGACTATAAGATTTTGTTGGCAGCATGTGGAGAAGCTGCAGACACAGTATAAAAAAGTTTTTAAAGTTTTTACATTTCTCTACTTAACTACCCAAATGGCACACCCCAGTAACTGATGCATAGCCCCGTAGTATTGAGGACTTTTGGGTAGGAACTTAATACAAAGAGCTTTTCCTGGAATTGCTTGTGTTGGAATAATCTAACCTCATGTTCTTTGTCTATACACAGGCCAGCCAGAAATCTCTGAGCCTTGATAAAGGAACACAATATAGTGAGGCTGAGGACCACCAAGCAGGTGAGTCCCCCAGAAATGATAGCATGTTCCACCTGGTCATTTACAGATAAATGGAGATTGCTCATCATTCCATGGAATGTTCTCTTTTTGTTTAAAAATTGATGTCGTTATTGTGGAACTTATCAACACCATAACAACTGAATGAGTGAACTGACGTTTTTAAAGTGCATTCATGATTTTTTTATTTTCAGCGTAAACACTCAAGCTTTCTATTGAGCACAATGTTACTATGGGAGAAATGGTCTGCTCTCTCTTTTCAGATTCTCCATCTCCTGCAGTGGAAACTAAAAAGTCCAAGAAGAAACGTAAAAACATCTTTAAATTATTCTCACAGGCAATGAGGAAACTGGTTTGTATGAAGCCAGTGTTGGATGATTGATCTTCACAAGAAGTCATATTTTAATATTTACAATATTTTAGCATTTTAAGGAAAAAAACTCTTAAAAGTTAATGTCACGGAATGAAAGAATGGGTGTGAGACAATAGCCCAACGTCATCAGCATGACCAGAGTGTCATTAAGGACAATCTTTCAACCAGATGTTTCAGCAGCTTAGAATGATCCGTTCATGCTGTATACTGTGTTGGGTAGGCAGTAATATATATTGTAATTGCTACGTAATAAAAAGGGATTTATGAAGTATGACTGTCTTGTCTGGTTTGTTGGTGCAGTCTTGGTTCTGGGAGATATATATCTATCCTTTTGCAGAAGAAAAGGGTCCTAACATCCTTTAAAATTGCTAGAAGGGGTAGTTGGCTATAAAAGCAATCAAGGTTTCTGCATTAAACGATTGTTGACGGAAGCCAGAGTATCAGCCCCAACAATGTGGCAGTGAAGATTGGTCCAGACCCCCACCACCCTTTGTGTGATGAAGTGCTGCATGTTCTAAGTCTCCTATGCACTCCCTATTAGTTTTAAAGACTCCTGGGCTTTGTTGTTGCTGTTTTTAATCTTTTTTAGCATCATAAAATAGTCATTCACTGTAGAATGTGTTCCCTAAACGAATTAACAAGACTTATTGCTCCGAAGCATTTAGTACCCTGTTTGCGTGGTTAACTAGATTAAAGCTGGCCTTAAAAATAAGAAGAATTGAAAGAATTGAAGTAGCTTCCTTATGTTTGTACAGGTCTTTGTACTTTATGCTGCATGGCTAAATCCCTTGGACAAATAGTTTTTCGGGTCCTGATAAATCTGAAGCTAATTTGCAGGAATCACACCTTTTGTTAAAGACCAAGTGGTCTTCCAGTGACATTTGCCAATAATGGTCTTAAAACAGGTCACTTTGGTAGCATGGTTTTTGCTTGTTGTAGCTTTTTTAGACTGCTTGTGATTGGCCATATAACAACAGCACCATACCAGTACAAAGATATCATTTAGTGAAAATATTGGACAGTGTGTATGTAGCTGGAGACAGAGTGCACATTGATCAGGAAGTGGCGAATTAAGATAAAATAGTGCTGCAAATGTAGCACGGTATTTTAGATGTAAAGATTTGCTGCTTATCTGTCCAGAAATAATATACTGTAGACACAGAGAGCTATCTGAAATTGCAAAACCCACGGGTTTTAACAGATAAATACTTCTTGGCATTACATAAATTATTCTGTCTAAATGTTTCTTGACACTGATACATTTTTGCCCCTCTCTGTGGCTTCTGGTTAATCAATTCTTAGCCCCAGTGGCTCACAATAATTCATTTTGGTGTTGTGTGATATTAGTGTTTATCTACTCACCTGTGTCTCCTTGCATTTCCCAGGTTGATAGTTAAACTGTAAATCACTTCATCTCTCTGTCATACTGTAGATCACTGCTATTTAAGTAGACCATGGTCTCACAGATACTGAAAGGTATTTTTTGTAGAGTCGTTCTTCTTTAGGTCCAGCAAGCCTTTTTATATCACAATTTTCAAAGTTTAAAGAGTTTAAATGTTATTTGTAATCCTGACCTGCAGCTGGCCCAAAACGTTGATTTTTGCTTGCCTTTCAAGAAGCAGGTAACACGAAAAAGAAAGCCTGGAAAATGAAAGCAGATTCACAGTAGTTACTTTACAAAAGGTCATGAAACTGGCACTTTAAGCATTTTGGACTACTTTAGAGTCATTTGGGTAACCTTTTGAACACGGCTTTTCAAGGCAAGGTTTTTGATATACAGTAGGTTGCTGAAGTGCCCGAAACTAGGGTTAGGGTTATTTGAAATCCTGACCTGCAGACGACACCACACTTGTTGATTTTTACTTGTCATTCCAACAGCAGGTAACGAGAAAAAGAAATACTGAAATGAAATATTCTAACCTGACATGACTGTGACTGTCATTGAGTGATGGCAGTTTAAAAAGGACAAAGACTGTAGTCAATTCAGGTTTTATAAAATAACCTCAATGTTGGGTTAGGTGTGTTATCTTTTTTTTCCTTTTCTCATTCTCTTCTGTACAAACCACACAGTAGACACTCACTCTTTTGACTTTGCGTGACTAGGTGACTGTCAATTAAGGGATGGAATGTGGTTTTGAGCCTGTGGGTGATCACACCAGGACACTCCCATCTCTCATTTCAAGTCCTGAAGTCCCTCATCAGACTTGTAAGCCTTAGTGAGGAGGACTCAGAAGAAAAAAAAATGGGAGGACACTAGTTCCTCCATTGGACCAACAGTAGGAGAGGACGTGGACACCAGAGCAGGATTCTACAGAGAGCAGCAGAGGAAGGCGGAAGCAACATCCTAATATTGGATTTGGAGAAAAATGGGGGAGGACCACAATGTTGGGGATGGCCATGTCTGGAGTGAATGCTTTGGTGGAACTGAAGGACATGGAGATTAATTATTTTCTTTGCTGTGTCAATAAGAGGCACATCTGGTTACCAGATGGAGCTGGTTTTGTGTGAATGGGGATGTTGGACATTGGTTTTGTGTAAGTGGGGACTAAGAGATTCCTGTGTTTTTGAGAGAACATGTGTTCCTAATGGATACTCTCTTAGTGTGCAATTCTATGATAAAGGTAGAGGTATCTGAGTGTAGGTGTTAGTGAATCAAAAGTATTTGTGTTGGATAACTGACTTATCTGCTCTGTGGGTGCACTAGTGACACTGGAAAACATAAAGAACCTATTGCAGTGACCTAGCACCTTAAATTCCTGGATGGCATTGTCAGCTACAAAAGCTACATGTAAAATTCAAAGAACCTGCATATTGGGGTCACAAGAGTTCCTGCATTTTGGGATCACTATGCGTGACACAATCATTTCTGTCCGAGTCAGGACTTTAACCTTAGCTCAAGAAGCCAGGGTGGGAGAGAGTCCATGCATAAACAGAATCCTACCCAACAGACAAAATAATGTGTCTCACAAACCAACTGTGAATTTTGCTTAGTTAACAAAATGAATATCAGAGCATATTCAGTAATTGCTCTAATGCCCGAGATGTGCCAAGGTCTCCCCATCCATCTTGTTTGCAGCACGTTCACTTCTAAAAGTGAAGTTCAGCAAAATGCTAACTTCTCAGAGGAACTGACTTCAGCACCAGTCTATGAAAGGTTCCCTGTCACAGAGCCAACCAGCTGAAGGAGTTTGGGAGAATCCTGGACAGCAGTGATAAACAAAGTCCAGCTCCATCTTCAGCATGAAATTAAATTCTGCAAGAATACTTGGAATAAGAATTTCAATATTTGCGTTGTAACTAAACAATGGGAAACTAAAACGTTTATCAGAATCACGTTTGATAAAGCTTAGTTCATGACAAGTAAATTAATATTTGTCTTTGGGTTTGCATTAGATTTGGACCTTCTTTGAGGGGACCAGTATTCCAAACAAGGAGGGGCTTGGTCCACATATATACAATGTGAAGTCCTGGGAATGTTGAGGAGCCCAGAATGAGAACTCTTGAAGGTACACAGGAGATAACCCAAGAAGAGCCTGGTTCGTAAACAAGAGAATTTGAAAGATTATCCTGTAAGCTACTGGTAGCCAGTACAGGTTTGCAGCATAAGGGACGTACGTTTAGCTTTTTATATTTCTCTAGAATCAACAAGTTTAAAAAAGGACAATTCCAATGCGAGTAAGTGATGTTAGAAACATATTCTCCACTTATAGCAGTCTCATAACCTTTCCAGGGAAGCTGCACTCTGATAATGGGTGATTGATTGGATATTAGGAGTCACTGTTTGTCTGTGTCAGTCATGTCATATCTTCTGCCTGCAAATGAAGAGAGTGGGCAGACAAGTGGACAAAGGCAGAGCAACAGAGAAACTGTAATCAGTTTGCACAGAGCAACATGCTGTCTGTGCTCTGCTGTTAACGTTCTCTTAATCTCCTCTCAAGACCAGAGCCAATTAATTCAAGAATAATAAATCTGACTTTGATTACATCTAAGGTTATGAACGCTGTTATTAGAAATTAGCTAGAGCATTTAGTAGAGGATTTAGAAAAGTTAGGCTTGGTAACGTACTGAAACTTGTTAAAGTTCTTTAAACAAGCGAAACAACAAATGGATAAAGCAGATAAGAATTTCAGAGGGCTTTTCATAAAGTTCCTTATAAAGGATTAATTCTTACATTACAGGTTTCATAGGTGGCCCACATTACTGGTGGTAGGCATTCAGTGAAATGTGTTGCTTGAAATAAGGAGTGGTTAATGGACAGAATGTTCAAATTGTGGTGATTTAATTAGTGGAGAACTGCTAACATGAGCTAGTAGTACTATTCTTAATTTATTTTAATGTTCTGCACCCTCTTATACAGTAGTTAGTAAACTAGTCATGTTTGCAGATACCAAAATTGGAGGATTAGCAAACACTACAGAAGCAGGAAAGAAAAATGAAAAAGATTTCGACAAAATTCAAAAATGGTCAAGGCAGATGATGCTTAATGACTGCAGGTGCAAAGTATCACATGAAAGCAACAAAACAATTTACAAATACAAAATGGGAAATGCTGATGTTGAAGAGGCTATTTACTATATGAAAAAGACTTCTTCCGGCCAGCCTGTAGGTCTGCTTGCAGTGATGTCAGTGAAGGCCTTGCCTCTTTCCAGTCAGTTCTTAACCTCATGTACTGTATGTCTCAGCAGTGCTTGGAATGTATCGAAAGGTCAAAGATTTTCCGGTGTATTAGGGAAAAATTCCTCTTTTTCCTAAGAAAAGCTGAACTGCACCATTAGTTACAACACTTTATTTTACAGAAGCCTTTGTTCTCACAAAAGCAAGTTTCTGTCCTATCTGAATAGACAAAGAAAGGCTCTCTACCTAAATTAGTCGTATCTTATCATGTCCCAGGATTGGCTAGCCAGTAATCAGATACTCTGTAGAGGATATTTTCAAAACATATTTTTCTTCTATCCTACGATTTTAACTCCAAAGGTTGTTGCTATAGAAAAAAATACATCACATGTCAAATTTAAAAAGCAACGTTATCAGAAAGAAACAATGAGAACATCTGGGTCTGCAAGCAATATTTATCATACAGAAAAGTAGTTGTAACACTAAGACCATAATGATTACAAAATGAAAATATTCAGTTTAACCCTTGGCATTCATTCCCAAATTAACTAATACAAAGAAAAAACTCACTGCTCTACAGGTGTGTGCATCCTGATTTTCCATGTGAAAAAATCGGGGGGATACAGTAAAGTATATAAAATAATTTGTGATTAACAGGAATGTCTAAAATATTTTTTATCTAACAACAGCTGCATGAAAGTGCCAAGGCTGGAGCTCCTATGATCCAAATGTGAAGGAGCACTGTGGCTTGTTCATGATTTTTTGATGCTCTCATGGGTAATTTTCATTTATTCCTGAAATGCATCATTACCTAAAAAATCATCATAAGACAATATGATTTAATAATCTGAATTGACAGTCACTAAAATGCACAGAATAAATGAGACTGGCTCAGTTTTTCCTAATTTTTTCCAAATTAATTTTTTGGCATGTCACATCCCCCAGAGAGCTATTCATGTTTTTTTTGTAATCCAACTTCATGTTTTAGGTGTGCTTTTTCAGACACACTAAGTTGTTTCTTGTTGGGGTTTGAGTAATGTGTAATGAAAACTCTGACATACAGTAGTTTTGAATAGCAAAATAAAATTTGGAAGCTGCATCAGTGAGGTTGTGGGTTCAACGTGCACAGCTGGGATGTGAGATCTTGGTTACCAACAGCACATTAGGCCAGTTTTGTAGAAGGTCTGAGCACTGACAAAATTAAATGATTGGAGAGACTTAATGATCTTTTGATGAGTTTTCTCTCTGTAGTTTGGAACCCTGTTGACTACACAATCATGCAATGTAGTGGACCAATGAAGCTGACATCTGTTGCCAAAACTAAATGATCCACACTCAGATCTGCAAGTAATGTTGGCTGCATGCAAAATGAAATTTAACTAGTTCAGTGCAGAGTGCGTTATCCAGGCGAGTTGTACACAATGTACCGTTAGTACTAGATATAACAATTTCCCCCTTTACAAATAGATTGACTCCAATGTGTTAAGAGGATTTTTCTTATCCAATTCCCTTAAACTCAAAGAGCATCATATTCCATCCCACAAAGAGAGGAACATTGCTTGTTCTCATACTGTTTAACATAGAAAAGAAATCAAATCACATTCTAGGGAAATTAAGCAGACATATAATCATTGTTGTAATAATTTGCCATTTTATAGCCTTCATTAAACAATTGTAAATTATTTTCATGCCACTAAAGGGGCTCTAAATTAGTATTATGTTTATGGCCTCATGAGTATTATGCAACATTTCAACGAAATGTATCACCCAGTATGTAAGGATAATGTCTGTTAAGATGCTACATTTCTTCTAAATTACACTACATGAATTTTAAAATTATAGAAAGATATGAGGGCAATTTCTTGCCAAATAGTGTAAAGCCAATTTAAAGCCTATTTATACAAACAAAACAGGCATTTTCTCATGATACTTAAATAGCAAGTTTTTTCCCAACTAATTGAGGGAAATTAATTGACTTCACACACATCTGTTAATCTTTTTACATATCTTGAATCATTTTAGACACTTCTGTTATAGGATCAGTTATAAAATCTCCTCTTACCACAAACTTTTATGTTTGTCTTCCTACTGACCTACTTACTCATCAATCAGTCTGTGTTGCACTAGCAAACAGGATGTGACATTTTCAATTTACACAGGATCACGGTATCACAAGTTCTGCTTTAGCTATTTCACAGCTGTGTCAATTTGATAGAAATGAGGTCTGCTTTACAAGTCCTGTGTAACATACTATAACATCCCTTTAAGTTTCTTAACATTTGTGTAAATGTTCATAATTGCAAATCACTGCAGTGTACACTGTATAAATTGCACAGGTCTGTCAAATCTGATTATATGGGTAGGAAATGTACTGAACTTTAAAAGTGTGGGTGACACGATAGGTGGGGGCAGATGGGCTGTACAGTCAAAAAGATTCAAAAATCAACGTTCAAAAATCCTTTAACATTATGAGGATGTGTGTCATACAGAGCTACCCCTCAGAACAACAAATGAAAAATTACAAAGCTTATGCGTTAATAAATACAACCTATTTAAAACCCCCTGTGTAATTTACATCTCCCAAAGGAGAACTTTAAATGAAAGCAATTGCATTATCTGTGGAAAATAACCCTTAACATATTCTTCCAGGAAATCAGTTCTCAGACATGGATCTGGATTGCTGTCCTATTTCCTTTGTGGGAGGTCAGCCAGGTCGATTCCAGGAAAAGGCAGAAACATTTTTTAGAAGTTAAATATGATGCTTGTTTACTGTAATTTTTGACAATACAACACATATAAAGTTATATATAAAATTAACTATTCTTAACCTACTGTACAGGATATGCATAAGCAATGGTTGTCTGCACTCAAAGATTCACTTTGACTACTCTTTATCCAAATTTTGTTTCAAACCAGGTAAACAGCTTCAAAACACTTTGTTATTATTGTGTTACAATTGATGCCTTCATTGTTCTATGGAAAGAGAAAACAGAAAACACACAGCTGAAAGAGTGCGGCCGATTGTGATCTGGCACACAAAAAGCATTGCAGTACTGTATATATATCACATAAATTGAACTACAAATGATAACACTTTAAACCTCAATGTGAATGATTAATTTTACTCGGAAATGTAGTTTGCTTTCCTCCACTTCAAAGGGAATACCATAGACTTTATCAGACAGCTTTATAGGGGGCAAAGGCTTTTAAAGCTCTTAGGCTGTAATAAGTTCCCTGTCAAACCCAGTCCCATGTTCATTCACAATTTGCCTAAGTGTCTCTGTGGCCTGTCCAGTATTATTGGACGACCTAAAACACAACACCAGAATAAAAGACAGCAAGTGGCAATAATAATGCAGATAATTTAAAATGTAGACATGTATAAATCAATTAAGCATGCTTCTGTTTCAAATTGCAATTTTTAACTAATTAACAACTAGCTGTTTTTCATATGTGTTGGCAATATTCACAATCAATTGAGAAGAGAAATTCTGTTCTATTCACTTTAAAAATGTCATAGCTTGATGGATTAAATATCAACTTAGATATTAGTCCAAACCTACAATAATGTTTAAAAGTGATGGAGCCATTCTCATTAATTATTTTTTTTTGTTATACTATTGCAATTTGATTAAATGATGAATTGAGTTTTTAATACACTTTCATTTGGTACCCAAAAGTTCATCTCTGCTACTCTAACTCAGTCTTTCATGATATCCATCCATTTTCCATCCACTTCATTCAATATGTCACAAGGGAGCAGGAACCTATCCCACCAAACAAGGGGATACAGGTTGGGATGCACCATGGACGGGATGCTGGTTTATTGCTCGGCAGAAATAGACAAAAACACTCACACACTTCCAGAATCACACCATAGCCAATTTTACAGAGGCTAATTAACCTGCTAGCATGTTCTTGAACTGTGAGAAGAAAATAGATCACCCAGAACATGGGAAGAACATGCAGATAGCACCCCAGGGCCCTGGTACTGCAAAGCTCTGCTCACCTATGCTACCCATCACTCCCTGGTAATATTATTAAATAATAGTTTTGTTATAACTGTTAACCTTTTCAGAAATAGTGTTAGCAATTATTGGGAATACAATAGGTATTAAAAAAGCATTGATTCCCTCCTGCTGTATAATACAAGTGATTGCATGTACAAACTGTTACAATATTATAGTTTACCTACTATGAGAGTTAGTTTTTCTTTCCAAGCAGAGAGCATTTTCTTTACTTTTTACATGTACAGTAGCTTTTCTTCTTATTATAAATGCAGCACTACTTTACTGTAATAAGATGTATTGCAGTACGGTAAAAACAGACAAAGTAAATGAAGTGTACAGCATTGTACTTACTATACATCTGGAGATGTCTCTCATACAATGTCTGAAAAAAAAAGAAGATGTAGGCTGCAACTTGGTGGAGGTGGGAGTTGTGGATGGAGAGACAGCAATAGCCTCACCCCCTTCCCACATGCAACCAAACTCACTCTCTTGCGCCTTCTTATTTGATTATTCCTCCTTCGTCATATAAATTCTTTTGTTTTCATTTTCTTTTTTGTTTTTCTAGAATAAAGTTGCAGATAGTTGGAGTTCAGATCTGGTAATGTCGGAGCCAGTAGAAGGATGGGGATCTGATTCTCTTTCGGAAAATGGAAGCTTTTCGGCATTTCCTGCTTAGCTGCTCTCCTGATATTGCTTAAATGCTGCTGATAATGAGCAACCAAATTCTCCAATCCTCTTCTAAGCATTGTGTTTCTTTCAATAACCTCTGATCACAGAGATAGATGACTTTGTGTTGGCAGGCATAAACAGAATTTCAGTGTTAGCATGTGTGAATGCTCTAATGTGCTTCTGCAACGGACAGGGGCATTATCTAGGGTCAAGAGTACACAGGATCAAGAGCCTTGAAGGCAAGGTTCTTTGATTGCAGATATTTTTATCTTTCAGAACAAAGCAATTATTAAACCAATCCCAGATGCCAAGGCATGGATGCATCAACATCCATGCCTTGTTATTAAACTGACAATGAAATGACATGTAATTCTTGTTTTTTTTCTTTTAAGCGCTTAAGGTTTCTCTGCATAGTAGATTGTGAAAGACCAACACTTAAAATCTCTCCTAGTGTTGGTGCACAGAAGCAATCTTGCGCAGTCTTTAAAGACCTTAACCCAAGTACTTGTGCTCTTTCAGACGGAATCAAAGACGTTAAAGAGATCTTCAAGCCTGGAACAAGCTACCAAGCCATGTTATTGAAGACAATACAATGACTTCTTTCAGAAAATGGCTGGATGGGCAAGATGAGTCAAATAGCCTCCTCTCATTGGTAACTTTTATTTTCTTATGAAAGAAAGATAAATGCCAAATTGTCATTAGACTGAGTTCACAAATTCCTTATGCGTCCCCTGCAGCCCTTGGTGCTTGTCTCCCTGTACCTTTAGCTAAACATCCAGCCATTCTCATTTTCTGTTCCCTGTTTACTCATCCTCCACCTTCCCCCCTCTTTTGTTACACCTATAGCTAAAATGCTGTGCATTTTACCAATTCTTTTCACTTTTTGGTGTGTAATTTACCTATACTTATTCCTTTATTGCCTGCACACTGACAATAGTTTCCATCTCTAGCTTCTTCAAACCTTTTAATTGTCCTTTCAGAGAGAAACGCTCCACCTCATTACTCAGCCCTGACAATTGTGGCTCTTGTACTAATGCTTTATTTCAAATATTGACTGAATGTTGCCCTTGGATATCAATGTTTTTTCAACATCTTATTTTCATAGTAGGACTGCTGTTTATTGGAAAATAAATTGAGGACATATTATGGATACATGTAATGAATGCAGTAATCAAGAAATGCTATTGCTTTCTTAATGAAAAAAAGTGAAAAGAGCAACACCAAACTCCTGACCATAATCCACCTGTGGCTCTCTGATTTCTAAAAAAAGATTGAAAGTTAGGGATTCATTAGTTGAACGTAGAAATTAATAAAATTGCTCTAACCATGATATTTATTGACAAAGGAAAAATGAATTCATGAATGAGGCAGCAAATTTGAAATGTGTTATTCCTCAGGTTTCTCTATTGAATACACAAATACAGTAGCTCTATAGCCCCATCAGCTGATGTGTGTCACAGAACTCTGCCCAACAGGTCAGTTTTTTCATTATGATAGACTAGTTATTTTACAGTTGAATGCTTGAACAATGGTGCATGAAGAGAACAAGGCTGTGTCTACATTCTTATGCTGATATCATCTCTGGAACCTCATGCTCCAGGCCAATACTGTCATAGAGCATGAAACCATCTGGCCTGACACATAACTCTCCAGCAACATCTTAACAAGCCTCAGTGCACCACTGCCCCATCCAGGAGCACTAGCCCAGTTCCAATAATATAACATACAAGCAGTGTGGGATCCAATGTGGTTCAGGTGAAAGTCACACCGATAGACTGTGATAAGCAGGTTCCAGTATCTTCTGGCTGGCACAAGTTCAGGAGGCAACAGGTATTCATTTAGAACGTTCCTATGCCAGACCAGCTCCATTTCTCTCTGGGCAGTCATCTCCAACTCTCTTAATTTAATTGAGTAGTAATAACTGTTTTGTGAAACACATATCTTCATCCACAACTTTTGCATCAAGAATCCTGGGCAGATGTTTTTATGTAAAGACTCTCTTTCTCTTGGCCTGGCATCTTTAATAAAGTTGAACTACTGACTCAGACTACTTGTACAGTAGTTACGTGGATGGTAATGTGTGATAGCCAGGTTTAATGTAAAGAGAAAATAAGAGCAAACAAGCAAGAAAATGAGATGTTCAGTATCATTTAAAGCAAGAAGTCACAATTGGAGATTGGGTTATGATGTCAACAGTTGTAACTCTTCTGAGGGTTCCTCACTGGTTGGTTATCCTTTTGGTAACATACAATGACCTCTGTTTTGGGCAGAAGAAGATACCAGAAAGAAGGGAGCCATGCTGCACAATATATCATTTACAGAGTTTGAGACTGGAGCAGTTTTATGGACAGACAGATGGACTGTTTATCATCCAATTCCAATGTGTCTGTGTTTATACAGGTATTGTACTGTTGGTGCCATGATGTACAAAGTTTGCATTTTTACAATACAAAAACATGCATCTATTAGGTGCTGCAGTAGGGTGTTTCTCCAGCATTATCTTCACCTGTACTCAAGCATCTGTGCTGTTAATTTATTTCTCAGTACTGTATTGCACTCAGTACAGTAACGTGCATTTACAGGTTTACTATACCAACAATGTGGTCTGTTATAATTTATCACAGCAGATGTTTTAGGTGACAGTGACTGTACTGTCCCTCATATGGCCCCCCTTTACACTGGCCATGTGAAAACATATTCTCATCATGGGCCACAATGACACAGTAAAACCATAATAACATGCCAAAAGAGTAGAATTACAGTACTAATTTACTATTATGTTACACCATACTACATCTTCATACTGTTATTTCTGTTATTTGCTTAAGGAAAAACAATTGTAGAATTCATTTGAGTCTGATATCTTACATATATTAAAACACATGTTTTACTTTTGCAATAATATTCAAAGAATCAAACAAAACCTAGAGATGTTTAATGGGCTTTAATACACTTTAATTTACTGTCCTTTGACTCTTTTTGCTGAGAGTAGAGCACATTGCTAATGCTCTCGTTTTTCTGTATTTGTATTTCTGTCTGGATGTCACATTTATTAACAGGCTCCTGGGACATATTATAGCAGGAATTTCCTAGGCATCAGCACTTTTCCCTCAAGCTGTTTATCTCAGAGTACAAGGGTGTACATCATGTAGCTTTATCAGAATTAGTTATCAGCCAATGGAAACAAGCACTGGGCATGTATAGGGCTGTGCACAGTTAATGACAGATAGCTTTGCACACCCGTTAATGTTGTAACAGATAACATTAATGTCCCATTAGAGACCGGCCTGCTTCCAAAATAATAAAACACTTTGATAGACTTTTAATGAGCCATTTATCACAAATCTTTATAATCAGGTTATTAAAGCAAATCTGCTTAAATAAAAAGCTGCATTAAATGAGGTCATTGAAGTATTTTTGCTTCTACCCCAAATGTATTTATTTTGTTTTAAAAAAAAACTTTTTGGTCTTATTTATTTATCTGGGGTTTTGAGGTGAACCTGACATTGCAACAGCTGCGTTTACAAATTAAGAAGCAATGTAGTTGTTAAGGTTCACGAGAATATTTTTTACTTGTATGTGTTGTTATACAGCAGAATTTTGCTTTCTTGTGAGATACATTGAGTTTGTTACAGTATATAAAACTCAGTATAATGAGATTTGACGAGGCAGTTGGTGTCTCTTGGATTCACATTTGCCTCTTTCAACAACTGAGACCTCAGCCAGCTAAGTCATTTGACTTAAGCCATCTGACAGGATGCAAAATAGCCAACTCAGCAGAATATGTTCAAACCAAGTCCTAGGGATGGTCATTAAGAAGCAATGGCAGGAGTCAGAGATCCTGAAAAAGTAATAGAAACATAACTGAAAAATTAGTCGCATACCCCTTTGAGCATTGCTCATTTCTGTCAAGAACCTAAATGATTTGAGACACAAGAAGTAATGAAGCTGCTACAAAAGCCATCAAAATATCTAGAAAGATGAAAAATTCCTTAAAGCTGAGTCTGTTAAAAAAGTACAAGTTGAAGCAAAAGTTCAATCTGAGATACAGAAAATTAATAAGGGCCTTGGAATATACTCACAACTGTGATAATGATAATGATATTAAACAATTTATATAGATCTCATCATTCAAAAGCCTCTCAAATGACTACACATCTTACATATACAGTAGTATTACAGCCCTGCAGTCCGATCTCACCAGATCTCGAAGGTAAGTGAAACTGAATGTGGTTTGAGTTGTGATTAACTTTACAACCTCTTAGGAAAACCAGTAGAGGAGCAGTTTTGGACCAGTAAAACTGGTTTCACACTACTGGGACAGAATTTCCAGTAGGGTAACTGTAGATACTAAATTCCTAAAGGTGCTGTCCTTAGGATGATGATAAACAAGGTCCTTACTTCTTGGCCATACATAGTATTGTTTGGCTGCTGTGTGTCACCCAGGTGGGTGGTACATTTTAGTGGTGTATATACAGTAAAATTCCTCAAAATGTTTTTATGCAAAGCACAATATGGGTGATAAGAATTATGGAATAATGGAATCTTGGGTCCACAAATGTGCTGACGTTTTATTGACTGATTTTATACTTTTTGTGTTAAAAACTACAATTCAACAGGGATTAGATTAGCAAAAAGAAATCTACAGATGTATGCATTCATTGTCATTGTTAATTCCAGGAATGTTTGTTTTTTTATTGTCTGTGACACCACATGTTCTGCACAAGCATGAACATGCTTGGATGACTAATCCAACGGTAAACAGTTTCAAAAGATATAGTGGCTTGCTGTTTTTTTAAATGTTAATGTATCACGGGGATAAGAAAGTCAAGATTCTATGATAAACCAAAATAATTCCTGGGGAGACAACAGTATTTTCCTCAGACATTTTTCTAATTCATTTGTGCATTTTAGGAAAATCTCAGATTGTCCATTTATCACTACAGGATCACATAAAATACAAGCATTTTTACAAAGAATAATGAAACATCACATGGGTAGAAGATGCAGTCTGAACTCTGAGGAAGCAGACATTTATCCACACTTGAGCACTGATATTTTCCATTGAAAATGTGTTACAGAAAATATAAGCTATTTTAAATAAATCTCCAGAAGATAACTTTAATAGTGTACAAATTACAAATCAATAACCTAAGAATTATTTAATGAATTCTAAACAGCTTGCCCTAATGTATATCCATCCATTTTCTAACTGCTTGCCCAATTTACAGACAACAGTCCATTGCTGGGCAGACAGACACAAACACAGGCACGTACTGTAGACGCTCATCCAGGGACATTTTTCCCAGAAGCCAATTAACCTACCAGTATACTGTATCTTTGGACTGTTGGAGTGGAGAACATGCAGACTCCACAGATGGTATCCCTGGTCTGGAATTGAAGACAGGGACCCAAACCTGTGAGGGAGAAGTGCTAACCACTACCACCATGTCACTTCCTGATACACTTAGAGTATATATATATATGCAATTATTTTTTATTAAATAGATTGCAGAATTTGTAAAAATGTAATATTTTCTTTTTGTTTTAGACTTAAACTTTGTTCTCAGAATATTATGAATATTAGTCTTGTAACTAATAATGCATTTAAAAATATTGAAACAATTCTTTAAATTTATTACCAAAAAATAATGCATTTCCTTTTACAATAATGAAAAAAAATGGTCTAAACCGCAAGTGGAAGGTAAATCTCAATACACATTTTTTAATATGCAGCAATGCTGGTCACTTAACAGCTACTGTATAACTCAAAATGCTGACCAGTTTGAGAGTTTCTTTTCAGTCTGATCCACATTGCTCGGATCATTTAGGTCTCTGAACAAGACCAGAGACCCGTAATCTCCTGGACCATCTGTCAAGGAAACTTTATAGAAAACTTCTTGACTCTCACAGCATAAGGGCAGGTTTGTCTGGCCTGGACTGTTGTCATGGTTTCACCCAGAAAACTTTCAGGTTAAAGTCTGGACCACATGGGGAGATTTTGCTTTTGCTGTTTTTTTCATGTAAATTGTCACAAAACCAACTGTGTCAAGTTTAATATATAATAATATTATATATACTAGCACTGTATATATAAACTAGTAGCAAATAATATTTTTCTTATATAAAATGTCATTAAAGCAACATTAATTTAAAGTAAAAATCAACACTTTGTTTAAGAACACTAAACAAAACCCTAGTTATGAGTGTATATTTTTTGCATACAGTAAATTAATTCCTTCCTTTTACAGTATATCATGCTTTTTATCCTGAATGATCCCAGAATGACAGAGACCCACTTATCCACTACTGAAATGCAGCACCCACCTGGTTTATTCTGTGCTTGCCGAGACAATAATGAGCAGATCTGATAGAAGAAGGATGAAATTGCTTCATCAGCTGGTTTAAGAGGGAAATTTAGGATGACAAGATTATTCAAGCCCGCATATAATTTTGTCAGGACATCAGCGTTAACACTCTTTTTCTTACAAACAGTGCCCATCTTTAATAACAGACTAGTCAGGAGATCATTTTTGATCCAAAGGATGTACAATACTTTACAAAAGCATTCAGTCCTTTGCACCATTTGCACATTTTTGTGCTTTAAAGTTTGCAGTCATGACACTTTGGAGTTAATTAATATTAATTAATATTTGTTATATACAGTACAACCTACTCCACACATTCATCATAAAAATCAAAAAGAAGTAAATAGATCATTAATATGAAAGAAAAATGGAAAAGGCAGGATTGCACACTGTTTGCTATGGCAAAGGTGCACAAAATGAGCAACACTATTGTTTGTACAATAATTGTAGCTCTCACTATCGTTATTGACTAAGAAGCTTTCAAAGTAAGTCATGTGTAAAGTCAATAAAAAACACAGACCAGGAGAAGGGTACAAAATATAGAAGTCTCAGAATATCCCCGTGAGCTCAGACATTAAGAAAAGGTGCACACAGTAGTACCATCCAGACACTGCCTAGATCACACCATCTCACCAAAGTGAGTTGCCAGGCAAGGAGGAAAGTGGTGAGGGATCCCACTGTGAAGACAACAACAACTTTGAAACAGCAAATAATCAATGGCTAAATAGGGAGTACGGACTGGAAAGTGTTTCATTCTGCCACAGACAGGTGTGAAAGCTCCTGCACAAACTGGAGTGAAAGCTCCACCTTTCAGCAGGGCAATGACCCAAAACACAAAGTCAAAACTACATTTGAGAGACTTATGAATAAGAAAGTGAATTACCTTGAGTGGCCCACCCAAAGATGACCTGAATTCTCTGATTGAGAATATTTGGAAAAACCTGAAAACTGCTTGCCAAGTAACTGGACACATTTTGAACAAATCTGCTAAGTAAAATAAGTGCAAATTGTACAAATTGGGTGGGTGCTACCAGCCCAAAAGCTGCATAGGTGCAGGGACAGAAGCCAGTTAGGACAGCATTGTTGTTAGCTGGAGAGATTTATGAAATGTCGCTGCAATGGTGTTGGCTGGGCTCTGAGTGAGAGTACATTGAAAAGCAATGTTATGGACTGGATAGGGTGATGCATGTGGTCACTAGTGATGTGGTAGGTCTAGACAATGCAATCACCATAGGATGCAGAAACGAGTGGATGGTTGAATTTCTGCTTTGAGGCACCGGACTTGTGGCCTGGGTAGCCGAGGGGAGTCAGCGATAGATGTGGAGATGTCATCGGTGTTTGTGGTCATTAATAGTACGTGAGAAGACAACAGGTGGAGAAGGCTGCTCGGTCTTCCCCAGAAGGTGAATAATGTGTGAGGAGGAGCCCGGAGGGGTGCTGATGGAAATGGGGCTTTCAGACTGTAGACGCTCTCCCATTCTGCCTTGTCATGCCCAAGTGAGTGAAACAAATTGAAGAAAGTGGCATGTTTGTGAAATTGCTGAGCTGGAATGGCCACTCGTTACGAAGTTCTGAGACCGGAGGGCAAGAGACTCAGCCCTGACTAAAGCAGGGTGGAGGGCTGATTACACTCTTGATTCTGCTGTTGGGCAGTGTTCAGTGAAAATATAATTGGGAACTAGAGAGCTGGAGACTCAGCTGTAATCCTTCAGTCCTCAATAGGTTGGTGTCACGCCCCACACTCTCTCTCGCAAATGCCGTTCCATTCCTGTCACGCCCCACACTCTCCCTCGCAAACGCTGTTGCATTGCCAAACCAACTGTTTCACAATCTCATTCCTAATTGAACACCATCACATTCCCACATGCACCAGATTCCACAAATTCTCACTCCAGACCAATTATAATTAATAATAATAATAATAATAATTGCTTACACTTATATAGCGCTTTTCTGGACACTCCACTCAAAGCGCTTTACAGGTAATGGGGACTCCCCTCCACCACCACCAATGTGCAGCATCCACCTGGATGATGCGACGGCAGCCATAGTGCGCCAGAACGCTCACCACACATCAGCTATCAGTGGGGAGGAGAGCAGAGTAATGTAGCCAATTCATAGAGGGGGATTATTAGGAGGCCATGATTAGTAAGGGCCAATTGGAAATTTGGCCAGGACACCGGGGTTACACCCCTACTCTTTTCGAGAAGCACCCTGGGATTTTTAATGACCACAGAGAGTCAGGACCTCGGTTTTACGTCTCATCCGAAGGACGGCGCCTGTTTACAGTATAGTGTCCCCGTCACTATACTGGGGCATTAGGACCCACATGGACTGCAGGGTGAGCGCCCCCTGCTGGCCCCACTAACACCTCTTCCAGCAGCAACCTTAGTTTTTCCCAGGAGGTCTCCCATCCAGGTACTGACCAGGCTCACACCTGCTTAGCTTCAGTGGGTTGCCAGTTGTGAGTTGCAGGGTGATATGGCTGCTGCTAATTATCCAACCACATCCTTTTCCCTTCAGTATTTAAAGTTGCCTCACACACCAACCCATGCTCACTGTTGAGAAGCCTCCTGTAGAATTCTCTTGTGTGTGTTTCCTAAGCCTTTTGATTGATTGCCTGGTACTGAATCTTTGCTCCTGCCTTTTGACCACGGCTTTTGGATTTTGTTTTTGGATCGTCTTTTGGATTTCCCTGGTGACTGGACTCATTGCCTCCTTAATTGACCAAGCCCCTGGATTATGTCTTTTGGTTTGTGCCTGTGCTACTCTGCATTCTGCGGGACTCATGGTTACACATAAGGATCCTCCTATTCTACCAATCGCTTTCCTGACAGTTGGCTTGTCTGTTGGTGTACTTTGTGGTGTCAAGATTGCAGGAAGTGGAGCTGGTGGGGAGAAGAGCAGTGGGAGTTGTCTGTCCTGATTCTGACCTTTTGCCAACATGAGATATCTGGATGTCTCCACTGAAGGAACTGAGAAGGACGTTGACAGGGTCCCAGCATGGTACACGCCATGGTACATGGTAGATGCTGTGAGTAGATGTGTGTGTCTGTGCAGAAAGAGAAAAAATAATAATTGTGATTGGAGGCTGTGAGTTGCTATTTGTGTAGCTGTGTGTGAATGTAAAAAAAAAAAGAAACACTGTAGAGTGAGAAAGGATCATGTATAGACCGCTCCACAATGATCTCACCTAGTGGGATGAGGCCTGTCTGCTAAAGACACCTGCACCTACAGTATAACCAAGTGTTTTGATTGAAATCATTATAAGTTAAATAGTAGTCTAAACATCATGGTAGGATACTGCTGCAAACTTGCAGTGTACTTCCAACGTGGCCTTTAAGGATGAAATAGGACACTGGAGAATTTGCATTTGTCAAAGTTAGATATATAGGAAGAATATTCTAAAAATATTATCTTATAATTAACTGGAAAATGATACTGGGAGACATACAGTATATATTCTATAAGACTTACAGTACATATTATTATGTGAGTACAACATAATAAAACTTTTTAAGTTTAAACAACATCTAGGGCAATTATCTTGTTTTCTTTTGAAAGATTCATAAGGTCTAATGAAATCTGAACCACTCAGACATTATATTTTTTGTTATATGCAACAGTACAGAAGTAGAATCCTACTGATTTTATTTCAGACTCCATTTCACTCTATATCATAATTTCAAGCAACAGTCAGCATTGCTTGATGATACAGTAAATTGGTCTTGTCAGTATCTGTTAAATCTTCTCTGTAAAATCTCAAGATGTTTACCAGCATGACCAGATGAAATCTTCACCCTGTAGACAGATTCTGCTGCATGACCTTCCTTTTAACCTCAAGAGAATGCCACTCCTGTTGCTTCGGGTGCTTCAGCACTGCAGAAGACTGTACTGGGCAGTCTGATCCATTTCTCTTATCTTTTCACCTGGCAGAAAAACACAATTAAAACACCTGACTGCAGAAGCACACCTCTTATTAGCAGGACGCTTCTGTCATGACTGTAGGGGGCTGGTTGACTTGAAGGATTGGCAGTAAGGACAAAGAACCTTTCATCTCTACCTACTGTAGGGGATTCTGTCTCGTGGCCACACATGCAAAAAATCAAAGGTCAGTGCAATTAGTTATATACAGCATGGGTAGAAATATGAATTTGATTTATTTCCTTTTACAATAAAATGGTAATTTTGACTCGCAGACAAACTCTAAAGTTTGCAGCAAATAATCATTAAGAGATTGTTTTTGCCATTGTAGTTCTCCTCTGTGAAATAATGTTTTACTATCATGTTTATCAATTACTCATCATAATTTATTATTAATAATGCATATAGCAACATGACAGCTCAGTGGTTACAATTGCAGCCTCGCAGTGATGGGGCCCTGGGTTCAATTCTTGGGGTGCTATATGCATGGAGTTCTCCCTGTGTTCAAGTGAGTTTCCTCCAGGTTCCTCCCATTATCCAAAGACCTACTGGAAGGTTAATATGGCCCTGGTGTGAGTGTGGGCGTTTTTGTGACCGTGTGTTCCCTGTGATTAATTGGTTTCTCAACTAGGTTGTACTCTGCCTTGCAACTGTGGTTTGCTCCCCTGCGACCTTGTATTGAATGCGGAGGTTAGAAAATGGATGAATGGAAAGGTAAAATATTTTTTTTTAATTGGAACCATGTCATATGTTAGATAGCAACCTATCTCAACATGTTTTACTGAAGCAATGCATAACACATAATGTTAGCAGTGAAATGACTGAGGACCTGGGATTTACAGATTAATTGTGAGATTTAAAAAAAAAAAAGTATTTTGTGATCTAAAGGGAAATAATACTCTTGCATTTCACAAATTTTCTAACATGTGGTCATTTCCAATGATCATCTCTATTACTGTATTTATTTCAATGTATTTCCAAAACCATAAAGCAATACAGTTTAAAGAACATAAGAATATAGGAAAAGAAATGCGGAGAGCCCATTCATCCCATCTAGACCGTTTGGACATTATCAGGAAACTGAAGTTTTTATCCAGCAAATTCATTTAAGAATCCAGGGTCTCAGCTTCGACTTCATGACTGTGTAACTCGTAACATGTTCTCCCAAAACTCCTTACATAAAAAGAATGTCCTGTTCTTGGTATTAAATGCACTTCCTTGTAGTTTTTTCAATACATGTATCAGGTCTCCTTGTAGTCTTCTCTGCTCAAGACTAAAAGTTTTAGTTGTCATTTTTGTTCAACAAAATACTGTCCTGATGCAACACCATGGGATATTTAAAAAGAATGGTCTCCCAAAACTGGCCCAGCATGTGTTACAATGATGATCTGGATTTGACCACCTGTCTACAAATTGAGCCACCTATGAAAGTGGCATCAGACGACAGATATCATGGTATCAAAGTGTTCTACCAATTCAGTCTGCCAGGGACAATCTGGCAGGGACAATTCAACAACAGGTAGCTTGATATATACTTTTTGTAGAAAGAATTGCTTCCAGTTCTTGGTTTTAAATGCACTTCCACATACTGTAGCTTCCAATTGCATCTACTGGTTCAGGTTTTACTCTAAATCCTGGAGAAACCATGTCAATCACTTTGAGGAGTTTGAATACTTGAATCATGTTCCCATACTGTATATTGTAGTTTGCTCTTTTCAAGATTAAAAAAGATTCATTCCCTTAGCCTGTCAGTCAGACATTCCTTTAAGAACCTGGATCATTCCAGAACAGCAAAAGCTTTCTTATTTTCTTACAGATCTACATCAGTGTTAAACAACTTTCTCTATGATTTCACTTCCAAAACCATTTTTATTTAAATTTGTGTCAGAACAAACAGCATTAGTATGAAAGCACACTTTCCATTCACAAACGAGTTCAAGTAATTAATTCATAAACTGAAGAACAGCATCAAATCAGTAGTTGTCACAGGAAACCTACTGTACCTGCACCATGCAAATTTGAACAACTTCCAGTATTAATCCATCAACACAACACATATTGTAGCAAAGGCTATCTATACAGATGTTATAGATTACATCTCAACTAAATTAGCACCAGTTGTCTTAGCACAAAGATCCAAAGAGATACAGTATTCACATTTTATCAAAACTAGATTTGGAGGCAGAGAGAGATTTAAAAATTTGGATACAGTAGGAATAAAGTCAAAAAGAGAACTTAATGGGGAAACCAAAACAAAATAATACTGGGTACGTTAATGCTTAAACCTAAATGTTTAGGGTATTAGAAACAAGATACATGGACCTTAGCAGGCAATTATGCAACTTCAATGAGAGAAACATGGCTAACTGACACAATATTGATAAATGTAACACTAGCAAATATAAACTGTTCTAGAGAGACAGGAAAGATGGAAGAGGGGGAGGTGTAGGCCTATACATCACAATGCATATTCAGGCTCATAAATGTAGCCTAGAGGAATCAAGAGTCTAAGAAGCTGTATGGGTCAGTTTAAAAAAAAAAACATAATAAAGGTATAATGTTACGCAATAATTAATATGATTGAAAACTAAAAATATGAAAAACATTAAAAATATGTGCAAAGGAAGCAGGGGGGATTATGGGGGATTTCCACCTTCTGGCACAGACTGCGAACAATCTATAAGAATGTCAGTAGCTGTAAGAAACTGAAATATTAGAAATGTTAAATAATACTTTCTTACTCAGTTTGTTGGAACAAATTCAAGGAGAAAGCTCAGTATTGATCAAGACCTTCCAAATGATTCAGGCAGAAGAAAACAGATCAGAGACCATTAATGAACTCTATATGTGGTATGCTTTGAAGTATTCTTTGAAATAGTACATCTAGAGTCAAAAGTATTCTATTTCAGGAAAATAGGATTTGTAGAAATGAGACAGATTGTCGTACAATGAAGCAGGATAGATAAGGAAATGGAGGACAATGGATGGCAACTCTTTAAGAGGATTCTGCTTGAAACACAAAACAGATTTATCCCACTTACAGTACATCAAAGGTTAGAAATCAGTTGCCTTAATGGTTCAACAAATCAATTAGTGAGAATAAAAGGAGAAAGAGAGTGCAATATAAGAGTATTAAAAAGAAACAGGACTCAATAACAAAAATAACAATGCATTTAAAGAACTCCTGAACAAGATTTATTACAAAATCCAAGTGAGAGAGAGAAATTAATATTGTAATGGATCTCAAAGTTAAATAAAACCTTCAGTATTCCCAAAGCAAAAAGACAGAAAAGGATTGAGCATAGAAGAGCAAAAATGTTTCTGAGCAAAAACAGTTCTCCGGGTCTGTATGGTATTAATTTACTTGATATTAACATAACCCTTTCAACAGACATAGGTAGTACTCATGGGTTGGAAAAATTATAATATAGTGACAATCCATAACATACGTGACAAAGCTGAAGTCAATAATTACAGTCTAGAACAATAATATGTTACAATCACTTATTACATTTAAAGTTATAGAGACAATAATTATAACAAAACTAGGTACAGTAATTAACAATACTAATAATATTTTAGGGGATAACTGCTTACTGCATATACAGTGGCTCTTTAAAATTTAATAGCAGAGCTGCCCAGATACAGGATCACTCACAATGCAGATGGCTAACACAGTTACAGTAATACTGTAGATGCAGAGCAAAAAATTAAAAATGAAAACTTCTCAAACTCTGCAGTCCCAGCATGCCCCCATGCAAATCAACAGTCCAGTTTCAGGTTTCTGTCCCCATATCCAGTAGGCAGCTAATGGCTGCTACAATAGACAGTATGTATTGCATTACAGGTCTTTGAAATGGCCTGCCTCTGTCGTACAGTATACTGAGAATCCACAGCGATGATGGCCAACAAGAATGTGATATTGAAAGCAGAAGAAAGGAGAGGTATCATGGATTCCATCAAGATGTTAGATATTTTGATCTGAACAGATAGGGTCCTTGAAAAATACACTATCATCATTTTCGGAAAGCAAGGGGTTGAGGAAGGTAACACACAGTATTTTCAACTGGTTGGGGGACAATGGAGAGGTCTTGTTGACATATATACAACAATGTACTGGGGCATGTGTTGGAGGAAGTCTTTTTTTCCAGATTAGAATGTCTAAGCTAAAACTGTTTAAACCCGAAGCAGCAAACAAAAATATAAATTCTTCAGAAATTACAGCAGACCCATCCATCCCATATTTAACTTCTTTATCAAATTCAGGGTCACGGGGGGAGTCTGAACCTATCCCAGCAAGCAGCAGGCACAAGGTGAAGCACACCCTGGACAGCACAGCAGTCCCAAAGGGGGCACTCACAGATACAAACACACTCACGCTCCCATCAGGGCTAATCTTCCCCAAAGCCAAATAACCTCCCAGCATGTCTGCAGGAGGAAATCCTCATAGGCACAGGGAGAACATACAAACTGCACACAGATAGGATCCCAGGACCACAGCTCTGCAAAACAGTGATGCCACCGTGTTATTCCATTACAGTAGATGCAAAGAGAAAAATACAACAGTCAAAGCAAGTCTGACTGTGGCACCTTTTAGTTTGCCCCTTCTATAATGTACTGTAAACGTAAAGGTGTCTTTTTTTTTCTCTGAGGGGATATAACGCAAATTAAACAGGTGGAAAACATCTAATTTGTATACTGTACCTCATCTGTTGTGTACAACTTTTATCCCTTTTACACTTCTTACTAAATAGCTCAAGGAGAACTTCTGTCTGAAACATTCTAAAGCATTTTAAGTGATTGTGTGGAACAGAAACTCCTTTATTTTTCACTGATATATAATGTGTGTGTGTGCTATTGTTATTTTTCTTGCCTGCAATACTTATGAATGTCATATTTATTGATTCACGGGTCTGAGGTGTAGAGATTCAACCTTTATTTGATTGGGACAATTTTTCACTGTGACTGTTTTATTAAACTTTGATCTCTTTGCACATTATGGACTAAGAAATTCTAAATCCTGACTACATCTGCTTTATTAAAACCCACCACCGTACAGCATTGCAATAAGATATAAAGTGTCTGGGTAACACAGCTCAACCCAGGACCCAGTGCTCTTCACCGGTGTGTAATGAAGGTGGGAATATCACCCATTAATAACGTTAAGGATCACAATGTCTGTTATAGGTTATTGCACATCTGGGAAAGTGGGGTCTTATGACTAATTTAAGATATAAGGTTTAAGATCTGAGATTAATGACTCAAGAATGTAGCTCATGTTAACATAAGAGATGAACTCAATTATATCCTAGGTCCCTGAATAAAATATTCGCCTTTACCGTGAGAGAAGACGATTTTTGATCTGTCACTGAGAAGTGATTAATCTTCACATAATAGATCCTCCACCCTACCACCCACCTCTCAAAGACTATCTGCAGAGAAAAACTGTTGTTACTCCTTTTAAGGGATCTTGAGGATTCATTTCTGAAGTCATAGGGCATATCTTTGCCTTATTGATCTGTCCCCTCCCTGGGGTAATTGTTGTGAATTGTTTATTAAATGTTTCCATTCTCATTTTGAAAGAGAATAACTTCTCCAAGGGGACACTTTAATCTTAATGTATGTATTTGTGTATTAATGCTCCTCATTAAGTCAAAGGAAAAGGCGACACACCTTTCCCTATAAATTATTATATGATTTTGGGATCTGATTGAAATATAATTTTTAAAGTTTTATCAGTTATATTTTCAAGTAATATTGAAGTTTGTTTTCTTGTTTACCTTCTTACTTGTGTATATGTTAAAATGAGTGATTTTTACTTTCAGAACATGCTAGAAATATAGAAAACCATTCATTCTGATAACAATGAATCCAATATTTCATTTTACACAGTTTATTCACTTGAAATTGTAGAGGATCTATTTTCATTGCTCATGTTTGTTATACATAGCTCCTGAGGGGAGAGAGGCCCTAATTATCTTCTATTCAAAATATCTGAGCTAAACATGAATTATTAAAGATATTATTTCAAATGATTTTCCATATGGAGAGCATGATAATACAAATGAAAATTAAAAACAAATTGAGCAATAATATGAGAAAGAAGAATTTTTAATACATGAACATAAAACTACACCAAATTACACACTGAAGGCTAATACACTGGGTTCATTCAGAATTGTGTGTAATATTGAATAATGGTTGTAAAGGTGAATAGCCTCTCTTGTTCTTGTCATGGTTTTATTTTTCTTATTTTCAGTGCCCTGCTCTTTTATACCACATTCGTAAAAGATCTAGTATGTATTGTTTTTCCAAACATGATTAATAAACCATAAAATCAGTTTTGGTTAAACTCAAGTCTTGTTGCTTACCAGGTTGAGACTTTGTAGACAACAGTTTATACAGTATATACAGCACATATCTGAAGAGGCTACACAGCTATGATATTGTTTTTTTTACTTGTTAATGTAGAATGTACTTCTGTTTGCTCACATGATTATATATTACAGTGCCTTGAAAAACTGTCCAGATCATTCCTATGGTGTGACATTTTGTGAAATCACAAAATGATGCATACACAGTTTTAAACTTAATGTTTTATTCAAAACCTGAAAGATTATAGTAAACGTCTTTAAAAACTAAAGAAAAAAATGAAGTATTTTGATGAAAGCATCTTGGTCAGTTGGAAGTAGTTTTGGGTCAGTCTGTACCAACTTTGCACACTGACTTGGTATAGTTTGTCCCTTTCTCTACGGCAGATTTGCTCAAATTCTTTCATGTTGGCACTGCTCATGAACAGCAGTTTTCAAGTCTCAAGACAAATTCATAAAAGGATTCAACTTTGACTGGGCCACTCAAGAACATTCACTTCTTATTCTTAAGCTGCACCAATGAGTTTTGGTCTTGTGCTTCAGGTCGGTGTAATGCTGAAAAGAATGTCTTCACTCCAGTTTTAAGTCTGTCGCAGACTGAAACAGGTTTTCCTCAATTTAATTTCAATGTACTCTTAAGTACTTCCTTTGGGGAAACTTGTTTTAAGGTACGGTCCAAAAGAGCAGTAACACAAAATTACAGAGTGTGATTGCAGAGAGGATGAAACATTTCCTGAGACGGTTACTGTTATATTTGGCGACACAGAGGCATCTCCCAGATGGGAGTAGTGTGAATTCACAGTAGAGGAGGTGAGACAACAACTCCATAGTGCTCTGGGACTACAATCTTCTGTTTGTTTAAGATATTTAGTGTAGGTGAATTGATTTGCCCTAATGATTTTGCTTATCTTCACTAATTTTCCCAATCTATTACAATTAATGGTACTGAAGGTGCCAAACCGATACGCGAGACAACATTTTAAAACACTATTCAATAAATTATTTGTAGAAAAGTGTTAAACTAGTTCTACCCATCTTAACCGCTTCACCCAATTCAGGGGCGCAGGGGAGCTGGAGCCTATGCTGGCAAGGAATAGGCACAAAGCGGGGTACCCTCTGGAGGGAACTAGGACTCCCAGGAAAAACCTACCTAAAAGTGTGTGAAGTGTACTGTGTATTGCTGACTGATGCACATTTTCGCCCAGACTGTGCTCACAGCAATATTGAGAGACTTTGATATTTGTTCATATCCTTGAACGCTTTTTGTTTTTTTTGTTCATATCCTTCTCCTGCTTTTCAGTGACTTTATCCCTGGCTTGCGTTGAAATCTCCTTCGTCTTCGTGATTGAGTCTTAGCTTGAAATTTACTACCTAAGTATCCTCAGAGAGACAAGTGTGTTTATGTTGAAGTCATGAAAGTCGCGATAATCGCACACAGACAGTTGCCACTCATTTCATTGTGTGCACCTATATGACATTTAGACATACAGTATTTGATCTTCACTTAGTCCCCACCAAGTCCTAACAGTAGCTCAAATTAACATCATTTGACAAAGAAACTACACAATTTTTACTTTGTTATTATTATTTTTTTAATTCTGAAAGTGTTCAATATCTTTGTGTGAGATACAGTAGTACATAAGGTGCACCCTTTGATTCACCACCTTAAGCAGCAACAACTTGAGTTAATTATTTCCTGTAAGGGTCGATAGATCTCTCACATCACCTGGGAGGATTTCAGTTCTTTTCTTCCTTACACAAGTGCTTCTGCTCTGTGTGTTTTAGGGCTTTCTTGTAAGCACAGCTCTCTTTAGGTCCTGCCACAGCACCTCAAAAGATTTAGGTCTGAATTTTGACATGGCCATTCCATGTTTATCATATTCTAGAATAATTTGCTTGTGTGTTTTGGATCATTGTCCTGTGTTAGGTCAAATAGTTTAAACCATAAAATCTTAAGGGAGTGTACTTATGTTTTCAACACACTGTATACACAACAGTCTACGTTTCATGTCTATAGCTTATTTGGCACATTCATAATGTTATTTAAATTTTATGTAGAGAGCAGATGGGTTTGTTTATTGATTGAATAGTACTGTTCATTTTTATAATCCAATTCTGAGCTCAAAACGTGATTTTATAAAATCCCAGGTGCTCAGTGTTTGATATTTGAGTGGAGTTATAATTGCCAAAATGAACCAATTAAGAATCTGAATAAATACTGTAACCTGTGAAAAAGACATGATTTTAATTAATAGAAAAACAATGAAAGGTACAGCCATGACCTAACTTAACTAATGGAGATCAACCAATTGCCATTGAAATGATTGAGAAAGGAATGTGAGAAACATTTGTTGAAGAATGAGAAATTTTACAAGTTAACAAGCTAATCCAGAGAAAGCTGGTTCACTGAGGGACAGACAGTGCCCCTTAACGTAAACGGTCACCACAGGACCATGAAGAATGTGTCTGATCCATCAGTGTAATAATGTTCAGACTGCAGTGTCTACAGCACAAGAAATTCCAGGAAGAAGTAACTGACACATCAGCAGAATGACTGTAGCTCACCACCTGCATGAAAATGATCTGCAAGCTCTGTGGCCTCTAAGAGGTAACACTGACATTTTAGAGACCAAATCCTCTTTGGGCCAGAGAACATCTCAGGAACCAGCAGACAGAAAGGTGAACTGTTTTATTCACTGACGAAAGCCATTTTGCCCTTGACAGACCTGACAAAAGACAATGGGTGTGGACATATAATGACGAGAATGGGAGCACAACATGAATACAGGGAAAACAAGACACCGAGGGAGAACAACAAGGGAGAAAACAAGAGAAGTAGAGAAACTGGAATATTATCATCATACAAAATCCTTCTCTTTCCCCAAAAGGAATCTATGTGCAAAATCCTTGTTGTGATCTGTTTTAGAAACCAAATTCTGGCTAGGTAATCTGAGCTTCACTATAGGAAAACCTGCTGTTTTATTTGTTTTTGGAGATTGAGAGTTCATGTGTTATGTAATCCTTAGGCTAAGAATGTTAGAATAGGGAGTTGGGTTGTCATTTGCTTGTAGGTATCCCTGCATTCAAGAAGGGAGTTTTAGATTCCTGAGAGACTACCATTTTTTATCAAGATGCAGGTCTTCTTCCTTTGGACTGTTTAAGGTGTTGTGATACTGTATTCTGTACATATTGACATATTTTATGATTTACATTGAATTGTTATTTCAGTTATTTTTAGACTGTGTATTCATATTCAGAACCTGTGTATTCATATTTGCAACACATTTGGTCATTGTGTAATGCTACACTGTTGTCTGTACTAATGCATTTTCTGAGTTTACACTGTTAATATTTTAATCTCAAATTAAATCTCATTGATCGTAAACCGCCTTCAATATAAATGACTGTTAACAAAAATAATAATAAATAAAGATGCATTTAAAGCACAAGAAATACTATTGGTTCCAATACTCATTTATTGAAGTTTAATGATTCTCAATATTTTATGAATGTGGAATTAATAAATGCATGCAATGCATAACACAATTCTTCAACTTTGACATTTCTTAAAGACAGTCCCTTTTAATCAGGCTTTCACCTTTATATCACTTTGTAGCTAAGACCTAGGGTATAAATACTTCTCATTTGGGCCATAACCCCTAAATAACTGTGTGTCTGTGATTCTATTGTCAGTTTAGAAAAAAAAACTGATCACACCAATAAACTGTTGCCTGGATTAAACTGAAGCTTTTAGCTTCTTATTCCACTTGAGCAGTGTTGGAGAACTACAAGGTGATAATCCCAATAATAAAGTACTTTAATTAAATGGCAGATGCTTCAGCTTGCAGTGATGGACTTGAACAAATTCCTTCAAGCATTCAATTATTGGAAGGGCTGATTTGAAAATTTGGAATTTGAAGATGAGGACATTTGCAAAATTAGCCCTCAGAACTGTTTTAGGGAAACATGGAAACCGTATACACCCTGTGACATAATGTTAGCATCTTTCCATGAGAGGTGAAATCTGTCCTCCATTTACATTTAAACTGGGACTGCAAAGTCACCCCTGTCACCTTCATTAATCTCCACACCAGTACTCAATCACTCTTTTATAGCTTTGTTACTCAGAGTAACAGCTAATTACTGGGATAGTTTTACTGTGTTTATTTCTTGCCTTCCTATTCAATAAATCTTCTTCATGTGGTGTAGTCTGTAATAGCTGAAGACAGGGAATGCCAAAGGCCGCACCCTAAGATGACCTACAGTACCAAGAAAACTACATTAATTTTGCCTATATAATGATATGAAGAAAATATGGAAGTCAATTTTGGAGATCTGTAAACTTACCATAGACTTATATCCTAGTAAGCATGAAATCCTCGGAGAATATAAAACCTGAACAGTAAGGAATGCAAAATGTATTTATTTAGTTTGGAATTTAGTATAATTAACATTCAGAAAATATAATTTTAACTGTTATAAAGAGCTTTTAATTATTGCTTTGTTCACTATAGCATATTTTGCCATGGTTAAATAATATTTAAAAATATCAGTGATTTTCAGATGCTGCAATATATAGAATTAAGTGACACATCTCTATGATGTCTATGAAAACTGAACATGAACTAACTCCCCACAGAAAAAGCATTTCACTTCACATGTAACTACATTGACAGAGCATCAAGAGAGGTGTGCACTCCAATCATCACATCAAGAACACTGAGAAACTAACATAGAAGAATTTGTCCCAGATTCAGCAGCCTATCCTGACAACCCCACCTAAAATCACATCACCAAACAAGCCAGCTGCACTCCAGGACTTGAAATCAGTCAACACTCAGAAGCTCGATGAGGAGGTGAAGCTGGAGCTACAGTATGAAAAAAGGGACATTAAGACACAGGAACTTGTCTTAATTAATAATAATTATAATTGCTTACACTTATCTAGCGCTTTTCTGGACACTCCACTCAAAGCACTTTACAGGTAATGGGGTCTCCCCTCCACCACCACCAATGTGCAACATCCACCTGGATGATGCGACGGCAGCCATAGTGCGCCAGAACGCTCACCACACATCAGCTATTAGTGGGGAGGAGAGCAGAGAGTAATGAAGCCAATTCATAGATGGGGATTATTAGGAGGCCATGATTGGTAAGAGCCAATGGGAAATTTGGCCAGGACGCCGGGGTTACACCCCTACTCTTTTCGAGAAATGCCCTGGGATTTTTAATGACCAGAGAGTCAGGACCTCGGTTTTACGTCTCATCCGAAGGACGGCACCTGTTTACAGTATAGTGTCCCCATCACTATACTGGGGCATTATGACCCACATGGACCACAGGGTGAGCGCCCCCTGCTGGCCCCACTAATACCTCTTCCAGCAGCAACCTTAGTTTTTCCCAGGAGGTCTCCCATCCAGGTACTGACCAGGCTCACACCTGCTTAGCTTCAGTGGGTTGCCAGTTGTGAGTTGCAGGGTGATATGGCTTGTGACATAATCTTGTCAAGACTAGATGAATCAAGGGACCCAGAATCTAAATGGGTCAGACCTCCAAAGAAACATTCAAAAGGCACACTGTTTGAAGTAGGCATCAGACCACAAAATGCGGATACCAATTATTAATAAATCAGATATGTATGTGTAAAGTACCTGGTTATTACAGTACAGTATGTGAGTAATTTTCACAAAGTGCCTTTGACTGTTGAAAATGAACCCTGTGGATTTGAAGATGTGTCGTTTCTCAGTCGGTTGCTCACTCCGTTAAAGAACCTGAAACTTTTGGGACCCTCAGACTATAGAATGCAGATCCTAGTCCTCTATAATATTATGTGATGCAGTCAGAATAGACTTTTCCCTGTGCATAATCAATATATTACAATCAGTATAATGGTTCTCATTTTTTTTCTCCCCATCTTGAGAGAAATATTTCCTCTAATAGTTGTTCTTGTAAGGGATCAATCTTTCCAAAGCAGTGTACAGTATAGAAGGAAACTAATCTAATGGTAACTATGCTGTCTTTGACACATACAGTACATTCTTGATGTGTAAAGGACTACAAGGTCAGATTTGAACTAAAGGTCTGTCTCTGTGGTATCTCTACATTACGCATTTACCAGGTGTTTGCCCAGTCTTGAATTTTATTTAAATTTTTTATATTTTATTTACTCTTTCTACAGTATTTATGTAATGCTGCGGGTTGTAGCTCGAATGAAAAACTCTATGCGTAATTGGGGAGCCGAGCCAAGAGAGAATTCTTCCAAAATGTTGGGCAGAGACATAGTCAAGGGTGAGTTCCGAGTTCGATACCAAAGATTATCCATGAGGAGAAAGGCAGACAAATCCAAAGAGCAGGACGAGGTCAAGGTCAAAGGTGAGTTCCGGGTTAGAATATCCAAAAGCAAGATCCAATGGTTAGTCAAAGCGAGGCAAGAAGCTCTGAAGAAGCTAACAATACAGAGAGATGTTCAATGAAACGAAGAAGGCTTAAGTAGCTTTGGAAGTGTAGGGTGTGTTAGCAAATGAGGCGTTCTGATTGGATTAAGGCTTAGATCAGTGGCTTTGCGGGTATTGCCTCAGGCTGGTGCTTGATTGGGGAGAGACCATTTGTGTGGAGGACTCCTATTAACAGCGAATGTGACAATTTGCTTATCAGCAACTTGTATAGTGGTTGTTGATGAGTCTATTCTCAAAACACACTCCACTTGAGATATGCATCAAGGACCATGAAGTAACAGCAGCATGATGTCTGCCTGGAGCTGAGGTTTGCTGACACCATCCATAGAGTGGACATACACAGAGCAAAGACACATAAAACACAGTTGTTGTCGCCCATATGGGTAAAAACAAGATATATATATGGTATAAACAGCGCATTTGTCATCCAAAACAAATTCAAACATCCTGGCAATAAAGAAAAACTAGACCAAATCTGGTGAACAACTTAAAATGATAATCCATCAACATAACACATGAATGAGCATGGATGATTTCATCTTTCTCAGTCACTGGAATCGTTTCCACGGCAAAGGGCATCAGTATAGACGTGATTAGGAAAGATTTTTATAGTCTTTGTATTATTGTGTCTCTACAAAATTGGATATACCATGTTATGGCATCTGTTAGATCGTGTGTGTCGGGACATGAGCCAAAAAACACCTGCCAGTCCGTGGTGTCAAAGCAGTGTTTAAATTTCTTCATAGTCTCCTCCGACCACAGCTGTACAGATATAGAAATTATCATTGAGCGGGTCGGATATGTCAGACATGTGATGTATTGCTGAAAAGTAGGAAGGTGAGGAGAATATTTCTCAAGTATTAAAATCTCCGAACACAAACGTTGGCTGATCCATAGACCGTATCGTTAAAGTATTTTGTGATCTTGTCAGCCACTTCACTGTAGTTTGGACCAGGCACGTAAACAAGAATAACCGTGATCTATCCAAACTCACAGGATAGATAAAATGCTCTGACTGAAACAAAGATAATCTCATAGTCACCTTTCCGAGTGCAGACCTTTCTATTTCATACTGAGTTGCCCAGGTGTTGTCTAAATATAAGCAGAGTCCTCTGATTAACCGATTAACACTGTAGTTGTCCTCAGTCAACCAAATTTTACTTAAACACATGAGTTTACTACAGTTGAATAAGTGTTCTGTTTTAGCTCTTAGTGGTAATTCATCAAGTTTGTTATTCAGAGATTGAACATTAGAGTTATTTACTTGAAGTGGGTGGAGGGTATTGCGTCTAAATAGTCTGTTCATAACACCATCTCTTGAACCCCGTTTTATTGTTTTGATTCCTTTCTGTATTTCGACTTTCCTCTTTTCCTTACTTGTTGTGAAAGAGAATTGGACAGCCAAAGTAAAGTGGCTTCCTGGAGAAGATGCCTGTTCTCTTACTGAAAGTAGGAAGTCCAGAGAATATGTCCACACAGGTAAATGCTGAAACCCCCCGAGTAAATTATATCGGGATCAGGATTATCCAAGAGTTCTAATTGTTTCCAGAACATTTCATGTATTTGAACTAAAACTTGTTCTACATTTACTTGACTCAGTTTTGTCACTATTTTAAAACCACAACAGCTATTTGTAACTCAATGCTTAGTACTCCATAGTGAGATACCTGAAGAGGTTTGCAATTAGCTTATAAGTAACTTACAGTATATTCTTACACACAATTGGTAGAATATCGTCAAGCACCGAAGACATGTTTGTCTGTAACACTGCTGCTTCTTCTGTGTTAATATGCGACTCTTACATTTTTCTTCATGCCTCAGACTGAGACATGCTATTTAGTTTAACCTTGCAAAACAAATGAAATATTCATTTTAATATATTAGCCATTTCCTTTCATTATCTATGATCTAGAGGATTGCCATCACTATTCCAGGCTTTACTGTATTTCACCTTTTACTGCTCCTCAGCTAGGTGACATTTTTGATTCTCTTAGCTATTAAATTATCAAGGAAGAAAGATGGTTTCTTCTCATATGCTGTCTCTTTCTGACCTTATATTGTATGAGAAATTTGCATTCCATAAGGTGATTTCTAACAATTAAGAAATACAAACATGCACCTTTTTTCATAGATGAAACCCACTTGCTCTTCCAGAAAGGATAAAAAAAATGTCGGGATGTGACCTTATAGACCCTAGCACAGGTGAAGCCAATCCAATTAAATGGCCATTTGGAACAATGTGTTTGCTCAATAAAGTAAATACAGAAAGAAATCACCACAGATAACTGATCTATACACACAATTAGATGGAAGGTAGGAAAGTTTTCTGCTTCCTTCCTCTAGTGTTTGCTCATCTGCTGATTAGGCAGTCATCAAAGCAATGTTCAATGATGTATTTGGTCCCAAAGATGGGGCCATTAACAATGTGTTCTTCAGCACCATGTTAGTTCATTGATTCATCGTGTCCAGTTTAGAGTGTTTTTTTAAGAGGAATACTAAAATAAAAGTTTAAGGATGTTTTGTTAAATAGTCATTTGTCAGCTATAATCCCAACACATTTGATTAATTAGCTGCAATCCTTCTCCAGCTTTGATCAATTTTGATTGGGAGTGAAGATGCATCTATGGGAAAATTATGTGGAAAGATGAATGGCCTCTTTCAACGTAAACATGTGGAGAAAATACCTGTATAGTCAGCAGAATAATAATGGAGCAACATGCTATTATTGTAATCCATCATCAATTGTTTTCAATTATATACATTTTAGTCAATTACTAATGTTCCTAACACTTAGTAATATGCCTAAAAACGATTCATTTCTTGAACTATTTTGTCTTCAGAGGAACAACAGAACATGAGGATAATGGTGATGTAGAAAATGAAGAATGTCTGAGGTACTATTGAATTTTTTTTACTGTCTGCATTATTGAGCAGCTGTACATCTTGTCTGACTGCGGTGTCGTGTAGCAGGAAGACAGCATTCCAGTCTGCATTGCAAGAACCACTTCACAAAAAAAAGGATAAAAGCAATATGCTATTAAATATTTCATTACATTCTTTAATGATGCATTACTGCAGCAATCAGCCAACATTGTCTGAAGAGGGTCCAGCAGGTCCATTTGCCAAGATTTGCAGACTGAAACTAATGAGTGGGTAGTAAATAACAGGCCTGAAACTCCCATCATACTATGTTTTCTTTGTGCAGCTTAGAGCTACATGAGGCTTTCCTGAAGAATCACCGATATCCTGCTTGCCTCATCAGGAAGCAAATTAAATCAGCAGAATCAAAGCCATTCCGCAGGCCAACCCACTTCTCCTGTTTCGGTTGCAACTGCACTCTTAACTGCTCAGACTGATTGAACTTGTAATTGAATTATTTCGAAAACTGTGTTTAGAACCATAATTAGTACACATTTCTTTGTTTCAGAAAACAAATATGCTGTAGGTGCAGCACAGTAGTCAAGGTATTAGGTGAACAGAGCTCTAACAAAGCTGACAGGATACATCCTAATTGAAGATCTAATGGACAAACCAAATGAGGATTGACAGTAACAGGAACAGTGCTGTACTAAATATGACAAAATTAATATTTAGAGTTCTGTATGGCTCCAGTCACTTAAATTCCTGACTTTAACAGTGTCATACAAAAGTATTCAGACTTTTTGTATTGTTTTGCTTGCAGTAGCAAGTAATGTTACAGGATATACACAACCTAATCCACATGTTCTAAGCAAAAAAAAAACAAAGAAAGAAGTCAATGGGAAATATAAAATAAAAATGGAAAAGTTATGATTGCATAAGATTTGCCACTCTTTGCACTCTTTGTTGTAGAAAACCTAGATTTAGGTTCACAGAATTACCTTAATGAGCCACACAATTCGTTATCAGACCTCTGTGATTGTGCAGTAATAGTGACTCTCATGATAGGTAGTCTAAGGAATTGAATGAAAGTCAAATTCACGCAATGCACATCTTTGGAGGTCCTTGAAAAGTGTTCGTGAAGCACTTTCTATGGTAGTGCTCTCAGACAATTTGATACTTCTCTTACTGAACGCCAGCCAGAGGATATTAAGAACCCTTTACCCATATGTTGACGGAATTCTGTTCCACAATAAAGTTGTCTATGATTCTTTTGGAGAGGGAAGGTACGATGACAACCATTTGTAAAAAAAACAGAAATTATTCAAACTTGTTACATCCCCAATAACGTCCCTTTCAGTCAGTTCTATACAGTGATTTGAGTAGTGCAATATAAATAGATCAGTAAATCAGAAAGGTAGTTGTGTTAACCTAACTGGTAACCTAACTGGTTCTCTGTCACAAGCATGAAAAATCAAACATTGACCTAAAATGTCTCAAACAAATCCATACAAATTCAGACACTTCAGTAATGCTTTGACAAAGTCAGTGGCAGTAGTAACTTGAGTTTAAGTCATTCAAAGAAAATCGCTCTAGATTGGCTCATCTGATATTGCTGATTGCACAAAGAAAACGAGAACTCACTTGCTGACTGTGGTGTACTTGTCTATTAATAGACATGTTTTCCTTGTGCTTTTAATCATATAATGTACTTCCTTTTTTAATTTCAGCTGCAAAATGATCACAAGATTTGTTTGAGTGAAGCACTTTCCCCATATTAAGCTGACCACTTAATACATCCATCCATGGTCACCCTCATTAAAACAAAAATACTACACTTAACAATATAATTAAGCAATGAATTAAAGTGACAAATACTGTAGAATTGCACTAACCCGTTCTTTTAACTTGTGGGCTAAAGTATAATACTGCTGTGATCGATGGTAGAAACTCTGACTAGTGGTTATTCAAGAAATATCTGAGTTTTTCAGTGCTTTGAAATTCACAATGGAATATTAAGGTACTTTATCAGGAATTTAAGGCACGATAAGGTGTGGTGTTAATGTTATGTGAAAATGCTAAATGTCATGTGACATTGTTACAATTTGTGTCATTTACTATACTGTTGTCTGGTAGCTATTTAACCCACAATTGCCAATAATGGACAAACCCTTCTCCCTTATGCTAGTTTGTTCAATCAAGGGTTTACCTGACTACCACATTTATTATTTATTGATTCTCATAGATTTCCTTAATCACTGAATCCTTAAGTTACTGATGCAGAATGAAACAGATTGTCGTCTAGTGCACGGCAGACAATATTCACAAAGCGTTGCCCTTTGAGGTAGAGTGAGGTGACCTTTTATGGCTTGACTTTGATAGCTCTCCAGGTCAGACGAGAAATTTGTTGAAAAGCTCAACAGACTTGTTGAGTTTCACATTCAGTATCTTGGTCACTTCATCTTCAAGTGATATTTTTTGTAATGTTTCCCGTTTTAATGTTAATTATGCACCATAGGTTCAACATGTTCTTCGCCATTCTCTTGACATTTAACTTCTTTCGCCCATTTAAAATTTGTATATCATTTGTACAGTATTTCTTCCAAATGAGATGACATTTGAAAGACGTAAATACTTTTACTAGGCATTGTAACATCAGAAAGTTTTGTCTTGATAATACTAAACAGACCAGGGAAACCATATCCAAAGCTTAAGTGCTCTGAATGAAATTAAGGAACACTGTTTTTAAATCCATTTTACAGTGTACTTGAATGAAGGACTTTTAGTTTTGCAGTGCTGAAACATAAAACCCTAAAGTGATTTAAAGTGAAGACTCTGGCCTTCAACTCCTAAGGACACGTAGCGGTTTGAAGCGGTTTAGCACCAACCTTGCTCTGAGGAGTAATAGTTTCCCGGGAGGGGTTGATCTGTTGGTCCATGATGGATTGAGCTTACAAGGTTTCAGTCAGCCTTGGTATAAAACAGGAAAATCTGGCCCTTGGGAGAGACAGAATGCAACGATGCATCCCTATTCTTGCATGGAGATCCTTTATGTATCATTAAAGCGAGGTGGCTGCCTACGGTAAATCTAGCTAAAAAGGAATAAATATTTACTTGTTTGTGCCCCTACTGTAGCTGGTGATGCATTTCACTCAAGGGACTGGAGTGAAAAGATCCACATTAAAATCTTAAACACATATGAAATTAGATAAAAATCAAGTTCCACTTGTCTGCTTTTGTGGATGATTAAAAATGTAATGTAAATGTAAAATTGACTCATTGAAGGAACTAAGCATTTATTACATTTGTAGGATGGTCACAAAAACAGGAGCATCATTTGGCCTTTAATGACTAAAGCAACACAAAGTGCACACACGGTAATCACAACCAACAAGGAAGCTTGCAGGTTATTAAAAAATGATCATGTATAATTTGGGCCCAAAGCATTTATTGATATTAATCCAAAACGAGGAATATGTTTATTAATTGCTTTAGACATTCAAGTATGTACAGTAAGTGAACGAATACAAGTTAGAAAGGTCTTTGGAAATTCTGGATTTTTTTTGTGATTATGCCATTTTAAACAAAACCACAGCCACATTACTTCATACTGCTCTTGGGGTCAGCGTGCATGAATGACGGTTATTTAACAAATCCAGATATAGCCTAGTTAAAAGGAAGCAGAACTACAGGTCTCAAGAGACGTCCGCCTGGACCAGCATATGCTTCTGTGCTTACAACAGCTCCAATGACCTAGCAAGGTGTCCTCTCCCGACACTTTGTGTTTTCTGCTTATCGCTCTGTGGGAAAGCTGTGTAGATGCCCTGTAATTTCTCCCACTGTGAGTTGTTATTCATAAACTGGTCAGCCTAGTATCATTTATCATCTGCAGGGTTGTCTTTGCTCAGAGCAGCCAGGCTCACCCGTGCAGCTTCAAGGCTGCGGCGAAAAGTGTGTTCTACAGTACCTTCTGCACTAGGAATTTATTCTGTATATCAATATTCTGCACTCAGGGTAAATCTCCATTCAATGAAAAGAAGCAGCCAACAAAATAATGGGTGAATTTGTTTGTGTTTGAACTCAAATTCTGAAGATTTGGACATAAAACATTTCTTAGAATTTGCTGTCTTGATTGTGGCTTTGGAAAATACAGTATGGTATATAATGTCTGCTAATCATAAAAAGATAAAATGAACTCTGACCACAGATTCAATGGGATGTGAATGATAAATTCCTCTTTTTAAAAGTATGTATGAAATGAAGTAAGGCAAGAACATGGTACCATTAATCTAGTTAGATCATATCTGTAATCATATTTTACAACTGTATTACTTTTTAATGTTTCTTAATGAACTCCTTCAGTCTCTTCAGTAATCTACCATGGAGCTGTACCTGTTACACATGATCTGTAAAAAATTTAACCCTTTGTCTGATTGTTCACAGCTGGGTTCCATTATTTTTTACACTAAAATATTAATACCTTTCTCAACTCAATACAGTCTCAGGTGAAAGTTTTTAATTTTTTTATAATAATTGGTTACACTTATATAGCGCTTTTTTGGATACCAATGTGCAGCATCCACCTGGATGATGCGACGGCAGCCATAGTGCGCTAGAATGCTCACCACACACCATGGGGAGGAGAGCAGAGTAATGAAGCCAATTCATAGATGGGGATTATAAGGAGGCCATTTTAAATATATTTCCATTACTGAGAGCTACAGAGTTAATGTTCTATATATTGCAGTTTTGTAGAATTTTTGTCTGGTAATGTAGTACCTGCATCAATTTTTACTATTTAAGTAAAAAAAGAACAGTTACCTTAAAGTTCTACAGATTATTTAATATTCTTGAGACATACTCAGTTATTGTACATAACATTGCTAAATCTACTGTAGATTGGTTGATGTTCCATCAAGTGACTAGAAACTTATTGAGTTAAACTAGTTAATGTCGCATTTCCTTCATTTACAGAGAGTGTAGGTTTTCTCCTTTTCAATCTTTATTTTTCAAAATTACAGAAATTTCCACATCAAAACCTGCCTTTTGATCATGATTTGTGTCATGGCAAAATGTATTTTCCTTTTCTAAATTTTGCTTGCTTGGTTTCGCAGTTCATATTTACATAATATAAAGGGGTTTATTGTGATGTTAGTTGAATAATGATTTATATCAAACCTCTTCAGTTCAATCCTTTGTATATGTAATAGGAAAGTTAAGAGTTAAACCGACCTATATATCCTTAACTGTGAAAGAAAAACAAATGACTCCATATTGAGTGTTTTAAGCCGCGATCATTTCTGTTTCAATTATCCTGAAGACATCAGCATGACAAACCTTACGGGTTTACAAAAAGAATCACACCAAATGTACACTTAAAACACTGCACCTTTTGTTCAGAAGGGTCTCATTTCTTTGCATAATTACCCTTCCCATTAAAAAAAGATTTGTCCAGAGAGACCCCAGGCTGTCTATAGTATACTACAGGGCCTTCCGACAAAGATCTCTCCTTAGTGCTGCATTGATCTTGTATTGACTTCAAATGATTGACCTCCAAGCTAAGTCTTCAGTGCTGGAAAGGAAGATAAACTGTCTGTAGGGAATTTTCCATCTTGGTCACTTGCTTTAGAATTGTTGCACTGGATCAGCTTAAGCTAATGGGCCATTCATCACATGCAACAAATAAGAATATAACTTGATTGCATTAATGACAAAATAAAATACTTACATGCTTAAGGGTGGAACTTGATTCACTTAATGTCTTTAATACTTTATTTTGTGTACTGTACTTCTCACAATTAAGGAAGGACTGCAGTGCCACAATGGCATGTATTAGCTGTTACTGTTGTGTAGCAAATGGAGGTTGCCCTTTTTCAGTTCCAGCAGCTCTTGACCAGTTGTGCACTGTTGATTTTTCAAAACACACTCATGAGCCAGTCCAGAATCAGATCACTGAAGTCTATACTATAGAACTTAACCTGTGTCACAGGAGACTCACCTCCTTATTGGGATAACACAAGAGCTTCACTGCACCAGTTTTTAAAATTCAACAGCATTTCTTCAGATCATCTTTCTGTATATACATACTGTAGCTACAGTATTTTATTCATATAAGTTCATTGTTAATATGAGTAAAAATGAATAAGAGACTCATAAAACCCCCTACCAGTCACTTTTTGCCAGTTAGAAAGGGGGCTTTGAAGTTTCAGCTTTCCCTTCAGGTAATCTGTTTGATTTATGTTCACCACTTCTATCCAAATTCTCCCCAACCAAGCTTCACAATCTGCTCAGTTGTTGAGGAGATGCGAGCTGCATGCTGGCAGGGACTGCCAGATAAATAAGCTGCCGGAAAGAGGAAAGAGCAGTGTTAATTGGGGGATAAGTTATAAATGTGTCAGCATACAGCACTTCACTTGTCTCATTAGCATCAATCTACTATGCACTTTGCAGCTGTTGTCCCCAAACAGGTCTTGAGAATTTCCCCAATTCCCAATAACAACCAGCCATGTGAAAAGAGCTGCTGAACTTGTGGATTTAAGAGTACTTGGTTACCATGAATATCCCTGGAACCTTGACCTAAGCTTATGTTGATTTGAGAAAATGGTAGTTGTTTTCCAGTAAAGATTCCCCTCAGTGAACCCCAGCAGTCGAATTTTCTCTTTCCCTTGACAGATGTTCTTTGCTTTTGTGAGAAGTATCCACCTTTTATGTCTCTTTTCAACCAGCTGTTCTAGTAAATGATTTCTAAATGATCATTGAAACCTTCATGCTGGTACAACTGTTATCTGTGGCTACTGAAAGGTTTTAAGAGACAGAGTTGGTATAAACCACAGATCTCACATCAAAGTCTGCAGAGATGCTTTGAGATAAGAACTTACTCCATTAATTGCACCAGATTTCTTTATTTGTGGAATCCGTGCCCATTTCAGAGCACCTCTTTTTAATGTCAGGACTATCTTGGTTTAATCCTAATTTTTTAAATGTAGAATGAATAATTGTTTGTGGGTATCCTTAGGAAAGAGGTGTAACACATTTATATTTGAGAAAAGCAAGAAAGATTTCATGAAAAAAGAAAAATTATCATACACTAATGCAAGTGGGCCTGCCCAGTTAAATATTCAGTGTTGTTGTGATAAACTCCCAACACTACAAAAAAAATCCAGAGGTCTGTAATAAAGCTTGTTAGCTGTGGCTTCAAACAGCTGTGACCATTTTTGTTATATGAACTTAGCGCTGTTAATACAGAGGCATTACTAAAGGTAGTCTATACAGTACCATCAGTCACCAAAATCCTCTTCCTGATCGCCAGAATGTTTCTGGAATGTGTTCCTCCCTGAAATCTTAATCACTAAATAATTATTTCCTGTCCTTGGCAGGTTGAATAGGTAGAACACTAATACTATGACAATATGGCCCAGCTGTTCATTTGTAATGCCAAGTTTATAAATGGCTGACCTTGTGCTAAAGTGATCAAACCCAGGTCATTATTGTAACACATTCAGGAGCAGTTATAGGAGGCCATCAAGTTCAAAACACCCTGGGTTGTTGCATCAGGAATTTATCTTGCTGATCAACAATACCCGCTGAAGAAACCGAATCTTTTTAGTCTTGAACAGAGAAGATTACAAGGGACCTGATACATGTGTTCAAAATCCTCAAAGGCAATAATGGTGTCAACCAGTAGACTTCTTCAGAATGAACACTGAAACAAAGTAAAAGATATGTAGAAGAACAGGAAACACTTCTTTATGCAAGTTTTAAATTAAGCTACCTGGCAATTGTATTAAAAAGTATGATACCATAGTTTCTTTAAAAAATGGCTGTGTGAGATCTTCACACCAATTAAGTATTAACTACCACATATGTTAGATGAGTCAAATGGTCACCGCATTTGTAACCTTTCTTATGTTCTTGTGTAGTTGCACACGTGACTGTTTACAGAAATACAGTTAGGAGGTACTGGACCACAGTTATCACAGTCCAGATCTGGCATCCAGTGATTTCCACCTCTATGCTTTCTTGTAGAGGGATCTGCCCACCAGACAGCAAAGTGGAACAGGCATTGAAGTCTTGGCTGCAGAAGTGCGATACAAATTTCTGCTAAGCTGATTCTGTGGTGGTACAACATAAGATTAGGGACTATATGGAGAAGCAATGAATAATTCAGCCTTATCATTAGATTTACCCCAGAGAACAGATGCATTAACATGGAAGTTCTTGTTAACTTGTTTATTGATGCCTTCTTGTACAGTATGTTTAACGTTTGCATCAATACTGCAAGTTTCAAACCTCCATTTTCCAGTATTGGAATCATGGCTTCTTTTTTTTTTTAAGATAAACTGGTCTCTGGCTGTCTTTTATTTTATAATGTAATGGTAAAAAGAATCTAAGAAAGAATATGGTCATTTCAATACCTGGTAGGCATTGTAAAACTGACTTTATGTAGCATTAAAATGTTGTTTCTACAGTATATATAACATTTAATATACAGAAAATCAAACCACCATTTAAGAGACCAAATCCTATCGTTATATATTATTGTATATGTAATTACATATTGATATATAATTATGTATTTATCTATACTGTACATAACTATAATACAACACTAAATACTTTGGAACAGTTGTCACATTAAATACATTCAGGCAGGCAAATCACTCTAAATTATGCATTTGTTTTTGGTAATAGGTTGGTGAATAATGAACGCATTTTGTGTTTTATTCCTTTTCATCATGTAGTTGTTCCTGTTCTGTTGCAAGGCTAAATCACTTTGAGTGCAAAGGAGAAAAAAAAAATCATCGAAAGCAAGACCTCTGAATTAGCCAGCAGCCCAAATCCCAAACCCTTCTTTGTCCTTGGCCCCTGAGGTCAGGGCTTGTGCTATTTATTTCGGTCAGGGAAGCAGCTGCCTATGGGACGCGTGTATGCAGAGCAGATGCTGTCTCATGGAGTTACTGCACATTCCTCCACAAGCTCACCTCAGAAAGCATCCCGCACTCTTACCCAGAATCCCTTTCCCTCATTGATGAAATGTGTTCACTTGGCTGCAGTCCTGTGGGGAGAGGGATAGTCCCATGTCAAATTCCTTTGTGACCAACTATTTATTTACAGATTGCATAAATGCTTACTCTGCTGTTATCTGCATTTTACCCTACCTCCTGGGGTGATATTAATGGTTTTAATTGCCTGATATCAATTAAAAATAGGCATTTAAAACTCTTGTGGGATACAAGGCTAGTTATCAATGTCAGCAGTGCTCCTGGAGGTGTATTCTGAGAACCTTTATTAAACGGTTGCAAATTTTAAAGTGGAGCTTTAGGGGCCTAAAATTTATGTTTGTGATTAGAATCAATACAATGAAATTAGGTTTTAAGATTATGAGCCATACTTAAGGCACTCCTTTTTTTCGAGTTTAAGCTTCTGTTCATTACAGAGAAGTGACTTCTACCGTTGTTCATATCTTATTTTAAGTGGGGAAACCTATTGACAGTAACCAACACAAATGTATTTTAAATATTTACTAACTTTCATTTAGCTTGTAAGTTTTCCATAAAGTCAAAGCTATGTCTGCAACAAAAGAGATTTTGCTACTTTATTCAATATTTATTGTGCCTGAATTCTTAGCATGATCATTATAACTGTTACAACTATGTTCACACAAAATACATTTTTAATACATTTTTAGTTTATTGCAGAAATAGTTATAATAAAGTTCTATCATACCTCCTGGAAACTAATTCATAGTCTATTACTGCCTATTGCAGCTCTTAGCCAAAGATGAAGCCGGAGTATCATGATACATGATGATACATGATGCTCCAACGTCATTTCTCATGCTTCTGATTTGAACTTTTGTTTGTCTGATTGAACATTATAAAAAATTGTACTTAAAAAAATCTGCAAACGCAGAGACCATTAAACAGCCCCTGTTTGTGATGCACCAAGCTCTATAAATTGAGATTCTCTTTTAATTACAAGGTAAATGTCTTTGTAATCTTCTGGAGTGGGTGAGAGGCTACATAAAAGAGGCATAATAACTGTTGACCTTAGCTATTGAATGCATTCTTAATTCATGATCTCTCTTCTGAAAAGGCACTCATATTTAATTCTCTTTCATTAATTTAAAATACTTCCTTCACTATTAGCCAAATTTCCTGGCAGAAAATAGTATAAAATATCAGATGTAGACCTCAGGTAAGAATAACAAAGTACTATGTCTGCAGTGCTGTAGTTCAAGAGAGAAAAAGAAGATAAAGTGGCTTACTCAAATGGGAATAGTATACAATATATGGTTAAGGAGCACACTTTATGATGTATGCCATATACTTTGTCAAGAGAATAAGTGAAGTGCTGCTGTCATTAATCTTTGATAATCATATTATTGTGTCTGGAATGTGAAAGCTAGTGTTGTAAGGCTATAATAAATAGAGATCTTCACAATACATTACGCAGGGAGTGAAAAACAATGTGTATATGGGATACTACACAGCTTTTTGTGAGCCGAAGATCTGCGTTCTCTTTATTTAAAAATGTTTCATAGACTTGTAATATCCTTCATATTACCAGTACAGACAGGTTCAAGTCAACCATGGAATTCAAAGGTCAAAGATCAGGCTGCCGTTTAGTTTAGGAAAAAATGAAATTTCCTAATGCATCTTGGATGTGATAGAAATAAATTAGTTGTCTGGTAGCACAAGAAGGTAAGAACAGCCATTTGTTAAATCTTATGGATTGGTGGATCTTGTCCAACCCAGTGAACCTGTCTTAACAGGGTTTGGTAGCTCTTAACAACCCCCCATAATTTTTTTAATTAGAAAAGTGTCCTTTTTTCAGTTTATAACAGAAAATGCTAATGATGGGGAGGCCTTTCAGTTCATCTAGCCCATTCGGTAGGCTTTCTTCCAGCTGTTTCTTGAAAGAAGCTAGGATTTTTAACTTCAACATCAAGGCTGGATGGCTTGTGCATACTCCCACGTCTTTTTGTGACACCTCAGAGTTCTCAGATTTCAATGCACCAGCACTAAGTTTCCACTTGGTCTGTCCTCTGGCGCATGTTTCTTTGTTGATCCCAAAGAACATCACTGGGTAGTCTTTTTTTTAGTCTATCAGGGCCGTAGAGGATTTTGAATTCCTGGATCAGATCCCCTCTCATTCATCTCCGTTCGACAGTAAAAGGCTTGCTAAATTGCCATTTTTGTCCTCAGGTCCATTTTTCAACGTTGATCCTTAGGTTTTCCTCTGGGCTGACTGTCTTTCGAGATGCTTGTCCCCTCATGTGCATCTCTAAAGAGATTAGTTCCTCTAACCTGTCTTTGTATGGTATGCCTTTCACAATCAGCCATTAACCTCATTCCCTTCTTGGAACTGTTTCAAGAGAAGAGTTACAGGGGATGGTCAACAAGCTGGCAGCACAATGGGCAAGAGTGTGATAGCATGGCTGTGCTCTTTTTTACAAAAAAAAACACAAAAAAAGCCCAAAAGAAATCCCTCGGATTTGGATCCTTCTTTTCCTGCCAGCCTCTTGGGCAGCTTCAGCACGTCTGATTTCCTTTGGCTGCTTTATCCCTTCTGTTTTCTACTGTCAGCCCTGCAGGCTGCCTCCCTAAGCAGCTTTTCTCTGGCTCGTTCATTCGGTTTCTCTCTTTCTCTCTTTTAATGGGGAATGTGTAATCTTCTTGGTCCATTTCTGCTTCCCTAACCTATTGTGTAGATGAGGACATTGACAAGTCTAAACAAACACCTCCATCCTTTGCTTGATTAGCTTCCTGAAGTGCAGCCCACACTGTAATAGCTGCAGTCCATCAATGCTTGCTTAGCTTTATCTGTACAGTTTCTGTTCAATGTGTTCATCTTCTACCCTCCTTGAGCAGACCTGAAGAAACGTGTCACCTGTTTGACTTGAATAGGCCCGTCTTGCTTCAAATCCAAATTGAGATACTTTACTTTCCTATGCTTACATTGATGAAAAAGCCATTGCACAATTTTATATACTGTGTATATGTTGTCACATACTGTAACATTGAAGTGCTCTGAATGAGAAGTGGTGCTTTTATTTCTAAGCCATCTGCACCAAGTCAAAATATCTTTTCTGATATGTGAAGGAGCAAATTTTCTTTATACCCATTTTCTAACAATCTGTTTCCAAATTGTATGAACTAATTAAGCTTAATTCCTACTGTACAATTGTTCGATATTAACCTTAAAGTGCAGAGAAAAGGTTTGTGAACCTTCAGTATAATTATGGGAATCATGGTTTCTTGCCATAAAACCCTTGTCTGAACCAGCCTTTTGTTGAATAAGCAAAGGAGTAATATTTACCAATTAGCTGTTTTTAAGATGCAGTGATATATGAACCAAAATTGATGTATGCAAAATAATATATGAACCACTGAATAACTAGTTTATGTAGAATAACTAAAATAGTAATTATAAACTGGTGGTTAAATAATTGGCTAACAAGCAAACAAGTCTGGGCATAGAGTGTACCTGTCCTGTAATAATTGCCAGGAACTTAAAATATTCACCATAAAATATCAAAGTCACAACAATTTCAAGAGATTTCAGACAACCTTGGAAAAAGAATAGTCGAAAACTTTCTAAACATTTGGAGCTTCATCCATCCGCTATCAGACAAACTATCTAAAAATACAGAACACAGTCCTCTACGCAGGACTAGTCGTGCTGCAAAGATCTACCCTACAGTAACATGAAAAATTATCCAGGATGTTACAAAGAACCCCAGAGTAATATCTAAGGATCTGCAGGCTTCTCTTGCTGAAGATATCAGTTTTCATTCCTTAACCATCAGGAAGATACTGAACAGCAATGGTTTTCATGGGAGGATAGCTGGGGATAGGAAGAATCTATTGCCCTCTAAAAAGAACATGGATGCCCTTCTCAAGTTCACCAAAAAGCATATGGATGATCCACAAGACTAGTGAAAGAATAATTTATTCACACATGATACAAAATTTGAACTTCTTAGCCACAATTACAAGTGTTTTGTGTGGTGAAAACCAAACCCAGCCTTTAACCAGAAGGACCTCATCTTGAACATCAAAAGGCTGATGCGAATGATTGATGAACCGTTGCAGGAAATCCCTAGCTGAAGTCATTTCAACAGTCAGACGTCCACATGCTTATTTACATAAGGATTTCTGTTCTATTATTTTGTTAATGAAATAATCCAGATACATCTTATGTCTTGGTGTAATATTTAATCAGGTTTTCTTCACCTTTCCTTAAACTTTTCTGAAGGTCTAATTATGTTTTAAATCTAAATCATATGAGAATATGGAACAACCTAGAGGTTTACAAACTTTCTAAGTACCATACCCTTTTCAGTATTGAAGATACAAATGACTATCTGTAGTGGTAAGCAGCTGATTGTAAAATTGTATGTTTTTTACTGTTGTATATAACATTATCTATTAACATAGTGTGAATCACATGTGCACTCACTGGCCAAAGTATAAGGAATACATACTGTAGACAAACAGTGACAGATGTGCAGATTAAGAGGAAAGACGGGCTTCCATCATACATCTGCCCACACCCATATAAAGTACTTATAAAGTGCCAGAGAACTTGGAAATTGTTCCAATCTTGGACAATCAATAAAAATTAATTGAAAGAAATAAGTAGTGATACTTATAAATGGTTAACTTACATTTTGAATGATTAACTACTGAGAACCATGTGCCAAGTCCCGTTGCCTAACATTTTGAAATAAATACATACATTTAGAATCAACAAGCATTTTTGTTACACCTGTCCAATTTTGGACTTGTGTTTTTATTTTTATTTTATAACATCTGGCTTACAGTTATGAATCCTGGCAACTCAGATGGAGAAGAATGAGAAGGTGAAGGCAGAGATTGGAGGAGAGGCAACAACACCATCTGCAAGGACCAGGGAGGCTGCAGTGGTCACCGTATCACTGAGAGCCAAAAAAGCCTTGTATTCCTACCCCACACCTGGCAGCAATGAATCAATTGTGCTCCATCTATTGGGCAATCCTTGTGACAGTCAGCCAGTACCATCACCCAGACTCAAACCTCTGACACCTGGATCCAGTACCATCACCCAGACTCAAACCTCTGACACCTGGATCAGAGAGCTCAATGCTAATCCACCTGGGAGGTAATATACAATAACGTGCACACATTCAATTTCTGAATATGTGGCTTTTCAAAAATTTCAAATACTGTATATTGGCATTAATATTTAAACTGACTGAGAAAATCCACATTTATTACTTATTTCATTGTATTTTATAAGTACTGGATATTGTTTTTTAACTTTCAACAGTAAATCAAAAGTATGTTACAGTATATTACAAGATAATGTAATATTTTCCCAGGATTGTACGACAATGTATTGTTTCATTTTTAAAAAAATATACTGCGTTTACCTAAACATCTTTAAAATGATCTTCAGCTTACTTTTTTCTTGCCACGTGGAAAGGACATTTACAGGTTAAAATCTTGACCAGTCAGCAGGAGACCGACACTACAGGTGTCTGCAAAGTGTTCTATTAGAACTCTCCGCTGGCGGTGCAATTAGAAATAACCCTGCATAAATCTGGCTGACAGGTCTCGTTAACCAGACTGTGCTGGAATGATGATTGGCCTTCACTTGCGGCTCCCCAAAAGCATTAATTGACCAGCACCATGTGGGGCACAGCAAGCATTTAAAAAATACAGTCAGTAAATCTGACAGATGACCTGTAAGATCAAGAATGGTTATAAACTGCCATTGTTCTATGGTACTCCATGTACGACTTCATGTTGGGTATCCTGCAAGGAACCCAGCCTAAAGTGAAATAAATGTCTGAAAAATCTAGGTTATGGAGCATTCCCAGTGGCATTTTCAACAGTGTTTTATTTACTCAGTTTTCAGCAACAAAGAAAAAGTAACTTATTCTAATGACAGAAGAATAAGAAAAGGAAGTAACAAAAGTGCTACTCAGTATCTTAAGTCTAATACTTTCTGAAAAAACTGCAGTTATCTACTATACCTTGCAAAAAGATTCAGACCCTTGTACAGTTCTCACATTTTGTTGCTTTGATGCTTGCAGTCATGACATTGCTTAACATTTTTTGTTAAGCAAATAACTCTACAATTTCAAAGGAAAAAGAAAGAAAATAAATTGATAATAAAAATCAAAATGTTATGATTGCTTAAATATTCAAACCCTTCACTGTGAAAAATCTAAATTAATTTAGGTGCACACAATTACCTTTAATGAGTCAACAATTTGCTCAGTGGTGTGTGTATGTGTGCAGTAACAATGGCTCTCGTTATTTCAAAATAGAAACTACTGGAGTATAAGATCCAACAGCCAGGTAATGCTTTTTAAGAAAAGATTCAACCATGAGGACCAAGTAACTTTCAAAACAACTAAGAGAATGAAGTTGAATGAAGTTACAGATCAGGGAAAAAAGTTAATAAACATTTCAAAGAACCTAATACAGTAAATCTGAGCATTGCGAGGTTGATAATAAGTGGAAAGCACCCAGGCATTACCTGTTCAAGAGTTAGAGAGTTCAGTGTCTGAGATGGGAGAAAATATCAATGGGCCAAAAATATCTGTCACTCCAAGACTTGGGTTTGTATGAAAACATTCCAGATCACTCATGGAGTTTGCTCCCAAAAAATACTGCCTACTTCTGGCATAAGGTTTTATGATCAGCCAAAGCAAAACAGGAACTTTCGACTTTTCACTCCATCCCCACTAACAAACATAGTGGCAACATTCAATCAACAATTTTCAGTTAATTCTGAAAAATGTTGTACTGTATGTAGAAGTCTTCACTTTTAAAGTTTTGGTTTGGAATAAAAATATCCAATAAGTTAAAAAAATGAACATGTATTATTTTGTAATTTCACAATTTGGGAAACTATAGGAAGGGTTTGAATTCTTTTGAATTCAATAAATTATATTCTTTTTGACTAGAGGTATACACAAAGAAAGACAGAGAAAGCTGAGAGATTGTCAAAGTACTCCTTCATGACATTTACGATACATGATACACTAGATTTGATTATAGCATGGACTTCATTGCCGCATAATTTGGTTTGACTGGAAATGGTAGTGGAGAGAAGGAAATGATCTCGGTCAACCAGACCATTGATCTCAGAAATGGTACTGTAGGCCACTGGTGCAAGAAAATGACAGGATTTGCAGGAAAATAAATGAATTGGAAATGTTTATACATGTTATAGAAAAGCGTTACTATCAGTATCATGTGTTTACTTGATCACCATTATTTCCATCCATCCATTTACTAAACACTTCTTCCAATTCAGGACTGAGTGGGAGCCAGATCAATCGCAGGGCAGAGAGTCTCAAACACAGACAAGCACACACTTCCACTAGGACTAGTTTTCTAAGAAGTCTATTAACCTTCAGTACCAGTATATTTGTGGATTGCTTTTGGACAACTTTCCTCCTGTAGTAGAAAAGCCACATGAATACACTGGTAACAGCTGAGAGGGTGGTAATGCGTCAGAACCCAAGCACAAGCAACTGGAGAGTGGCAGAACATCCCAGGAGGCCCGACTAATTTAGAGCTGGGATGCTCTGGGAGAAAGAAAGTGAAAACAGAAAGGTGATGATAGAATAATTAATTACTGGCCGGCAGGGCCTAAATCAGCCCAGGCCAGACAGTAATGGAAAGGGAAAGGAAAAAACAGGACACCAGCCGGTCAGCAAGAAAACATGCCAAGTGAAGCACAACGGTCTGGGGATGCCATCTGTCTGCATCCCTGACGACCAAGGAGAGATGCTGACGCGGCAAAGTGCCAGCCTCAGATGAGACCTACTGTACCATCCCAGCCAGAGTCCCTGGGACCCTCGACTCTGGGACGGACCCCGCAGCTGCGGCCCTTGAAAGAAAGGGGACCGCACAGATCTGGGAGGCAGCCCTCCAGGCAGCCAGGGGTTGCAGGACAACAAACCCACAGGCCGATGCACAGGACAGGAAAGGGAGTGTCCTCCGGGTCCAGACCAGCTTCAGAGTCCAGGGTGAGATGACCACCCAGAGAGGATGCTGAAACACCCCTGGGAACCGGAGACAAGACAGGACGTGGAAAAAATAAAAACAGAACATAGAAAAAAAAGTGCAGATATGAAAAGGGAGTGTCAATGACAGAGCGCCCTTGAAGCAAGGCTCCGGCTTTAGAGAGAGAAATGAATTAATGAGAAGGGAATGTATTATTGGTAATTGAAGGCAGATCACATGAAGGGTGTCTGGTCAGAGCAGCAAGCCCTGGAAAACCTGTGAGCCTCGGGAGAATGTGATGGTCTCCCAGGGCAACCGCTAGCTGAGAGATGCTTTATGAGACACAATCATAACAGGGAGACCATACAAACTCCACACAGATTACCGTTATTTCTGTGGTGCAGGAAAATGAGGAGAGCATGTTGCTCTTCCAGGTAGTATTTGGCACCTTTTCCAGTTAATTGTACCAATATAAATATGGAATTTGCAAATGTGTCTTGGGCTTTCTGGAACTCTTAAGATCTGTAAAAATAAATGAATGATAAAGGAGGCATCTATTCCAATTCAACATCTAGGCAGCTTTTGGATGCATTTATGGTGTTTTATTTGTTGGATAGTTGATACAAGGGATAAAATTCATACAGTAAAGCAGCTGTGGAGCCCTAATGAGGTTTACTACTGTAGTTCACCATTGAACAGCAGTTTTGTACTTTGGTTTCTAAAAAAAACCTTGCACACACAATCAGATTTTTTTTTCCAGTTAAACTTAAATATTAGATTAATTCACATTCCCATGAGGAGGCACACTGCTGCACACGATTGAAGACTGACTTGTATCCGGTTAACAAAAATTGATGAAGATTTAAAATTAATCCCTACCCAAAAAAAAATAGCCAGCTGTGATCAGCAGATCAAGCACAACAGACATGCGTTGCCAAGGGAAACTGCCAGGGAGCAAACAAGACTCTAAAGACTGTTTTCACTTGTTTATTCAACCTCGGCTTTTTGGCAAGTCAAGTGTGCTTATGGGATAAAAATCTAAAGCAAACAAAAAATTCACTTGAAAGAGAAGAAATATTAGTGATTTGACTTTGGATAACAAAAGTCAAAAGATAAAAGCTAAGACCATGTCCATGACTTTACTTTATTAATGACAAGGAGGTATCTTCTTCGATGGTTTGTGAATTATTTTCTCCTTCTTAGCACTTGATGCATTGACTGGAAATGCATCTGCATTCCACTTTATGATTTGTAAGTCAATAAGGCTACATTTTGATTAAATTTTATATGCAACCCAGAGATGTTTTTAGAGCAAGTGAAGTGTCTCTGTAGTTTTCATCAACACCACTTAGGCAACAAATTGCCAGGGTAGGGACCTGTATTAGCAGTCCACTTACAGCATCTGCAGTCACACCCCATGGATGAATCACCTCAGGACTACACACTCACTTAATACACTCTGACAGGAATGAGCCAGAGGGAGGAGATGCTGTGTTACAGGAGAACTGATGCCCAAGGCCTAATGTAGTTGCTGATGAGTAACTCTGAAATTTCAGCTAGTTATATCTGAAACATTTTGACACTCTGAGAATTCATAAGAAATAGCAGAGATGGGTTTCTCCAGTTCTCAAGGATGACATGGTAATGTTTTTCAGTCCACCTCTGATTTTAATCATTTAAATGAGCTAAGTAATTTGCTAAAAGTCTAATTAGTTTTTTTAAACGTTAATCGGTAGCAAACTGAAAAGTATCTGTGAAACCTACAGGTCTATGTCCATTGTTATTGCACAGTTTCAGCAATGTTCCTCTTTCTCCACTACTGAAAAGTTTTGTGAAATTCTAGCTAACATTTTCTCTTATAATTAGAAATGACATTAAGTAGCATGCTAATCAATAGAAAGATAAAAATATTAACCAGCGAGTCATAGTAATTTAAGCAATCCAAGAAGTTTAACTATAAGTATTATTATAAACTGGCTGCTTCATTGGAGATACTACATGGTTTTAAAGCACTTTCATTTGTTCCAAGTACAAAACATTTGATGATGTCAGGTGACATTAAACCTGTAGGGGAGGTCCAAGTCTATGTTTGGGCAGGTCATACTGTACATCTATAATTAATACCTCTAAGCAGAGGATTGCACTACTGAAGTCCCTTAGTGTCCTGCTTCAATCTGAAAGACTCCAACTTTCAAGTTTTTTTTCTCTGCTCACTCGCCACCCAAACATTCATTAAAATCTAATCCTCAAAATGACTAGAAAATGTATTTATGTACAGTATATGCAGTCCCATAATCAGTTGTTCATTCTTTAGAGAGGAGACACCAAGACACTATTTTATTGGGAAGGTCATTGATACATGTCATGTTTGAGTAAGATATGATATATTATGCTATATTCAGTCAGCTGTGGGCAGGGTCAAAGCCACTATTGCCCATAGGCAAGTAATGAATAAACTAGCATGGGTGTCATGGGAAGCAGATATTAAATGCCAGGGGTTTGGACAACTGACAGAAGCCAAGCAAATCCAAAATACATTCTTTCAGAGGAGGGAAAAAACTGCTACCTGGAGAAAACCCATGATGACGTTCAGATTCCACACAGATTGTGACACCAGCACTGAAACCAGGACCCTGGGTCTGTATTAAACCGCCATGCACCCATTAGCAGGCAATGAAAAGAAGGGTGTAAAACTCCTTTAAATGGGAGCTAACACTAGAGTCCATCTCCTACATGCTGCATAAAATGTTAAATACACTGCATATTAAATATTCCTCAATGACACCAGACCTTAATTTTCAATCAAGTTCATTTGAGAAGATTAATCACCCCATTGTTTGATGAATGGAGGATAGTTAGCGATTTATCTGCCATTCTATCTGTGTATCATCCATCTTTCCTTGTCATTTGGGGTAAATGAAATTTCCTGCCAGTTTTGAATGTCATTAGAAGTCTATTTAAGACAAATGTTAAAAAGACAAGTTAATTAATTGGTGCCTAGGATAAATGATGTAAAGATTGCTGCTGTTGTCCTAATCACATTTCCAGGTCCACTGATACAGTACATCATCTCTAACTTTTTGGGAACAGACAAGCATCTGTGACAACTGATACACAATTCAGTCTGTGCAGCTGTTCACAAGAATATGATATGAAATACATTTTGAAATATGGATCTCAGGCAACCACCTTGGTTGACCTCACTGTTGTTTGTTACAAACACTGCTTTTGCCCCCCTTTAGAAAAATCTCTTTAAAGCTGCAAACACGTTTGAAGGCTAAAGGCTTCTAAGCTTCAATACCCGCTTAGTTTAGCAGTGTCAGTAAACAATGGGTGAACTAGAATGATACCTACTACATTTGGAGCTTATACGATAAGCAGTTTTTGATGAAGAGCAGTAAGAGATAGAGCGCAACACCTGAAGAAGGCTCCATAGCTGAAACATTGTGTTTCTTTTCTTCTTTTCAACATGGAATAAACCTTTATTTTTTCCTTATTAAACAAACGATCCAACAGCTAATGTCCTTGTTTAAATACTCATCATTACCATCATCTCTTGTGGAAATTAGGTGTTCACTTATTTCACTTACACTAATTCTTAATTATTCCTTTCTTCTACTTCGTACAGCAATGAATTTAAAAAATGTATTGGTAAATATAAAGCCTTTTGTTATTTTAGCCAAAAACTAAGGTTTAAATTAAACTTGTAAATCACAGCAAGAATGTTCCATAGTTGGGTATTACCCATAGTTGGGGATTCACAAATTTTCTCAGCAATGTACAGTATAAGGTGTAGAGTCAAGTCAGTCACTTTTTCCCCACTCTCAAACTTACAGACACAAGAAATTGGACCCTACAGTATGAGATTCCACTTTTCTGAAGATCCAAGGCACCAGCTACTGTATTCTCTTACTTTTTCGTCTTATGTTTGCAGGAGTATCACCCTTCAGGTCACAACTGAACCCACTCAAGCTAAGCAACTGTGAGCCTAGTCAGTACCTGGATGGGAGACATCCTGGAAAAAACTTACATTGCTGCTGGATTTAGAGAGGTCAGTAGGGGGCACTCACCCTGTGGTCTGTGTGGGTCCTTATGCCCCAGTATAGTGACAGACATACTGTAAAAAAAAAAGGCACCATCCTTCGGATGAGACATAAAACCAAAGTCCTGCCTCTCTGTGTTCATTAAAAATCCCAGGCCATTTCTCAAAAAGAGTACGTGTGTTACCCTGGTGACATGCCCAAATTTCCCATTGGCCTTTACCAATCACGGCCTCCTTATAATCCCCTTCTACGATTTGGCTTCATCATTCTATTATAGCTGATGTGTGATGAGCATGCTGGTGCATATAGCTGCTGTCGCATCATACAGGTGGATGCTGCGCATTGGTAGTGTTGGAGGGGAGTCCCCATTACCTGTAAAGCATTTTGAGTGGAGTGTCCAGAAATGCTAAGTGTAAGCAATTATAATTACTTTTTTGGGGGAATTAAACACTAAAGATATTCCCGATAGCTGAATGAAACATACTAAATTTAGGGGCAATAGGTCTATTTCTTTTTATAGATGAGGACCGATTTATTTTAGGATCCATCCAGCTGCTTGTATTTCTGGAATGCACTGTTTGGATCTGATTAACTGTGGTCATCTATGAGCATCAATCTATGTAGTTCCCTGTCTCTTGTGGGTTGCTCTCCGTTTGTCTGGTCCATCTCTGAGGGACCAGGAAAGAGTAGCTTTAGCCTATAGAAAGCCAGAGAAGCTCAAGAATTCAACATCTTTATAAAATATGGAACAAGTAATACGTTTATTCCATGCTGAAAAGAGGAGAAAGACAACTTCTTCAGGTGTCTTTGTAATTTACAAATAGTAGATTTTGTGTGTGCATTGTGAATATTTGCAAGAACAAAATGGAGGTGGCTTCAAAGTGTCCACAGACACCCCATTTTCCTGTTAGTTCTAGAATTATTCCCATAAAGACTAGATTTTTGATAGAGTATATCAAAAATCAATACAGTTCATGACCTTTTGCAGACATAAAAATACTCATAGCAAATATGCAAGAGCAAACTTTACAAAACCACAATTCTTGACAATTATAACTACTGTAGGCTGTGTGCAGTCATTGAACATGAGGAGTTTCAACACTCATAAAAAAAGTCCTTATAGTCAGTATCGATGTCCATTTCTTTGAAACCTAAAAACAAACTTATACTATAACTAGAGAAATGAAAAATGAGATACTATGCTTGTTCCCTGTCTTAATGGAAAGATGGAGTGAAAGTACGATTGTGTTAACTGTTTGGTCTTCTGATGCCTGAAAAAGCAGATTGATAGCTCCTGAGGATGAATCTTCAGCTGCAACTAATATATTTTGAAAAGGCACCAATGATATGATCTTGTAACCTCTATTTTATACATGTATGGTACTTTCATTTTTTTCCTCTTACTGCACATAATTCCCCAGCTCTATTGAAGCCGTAAAAATATTTAACTTCTCCCCTTTTATATTTCACAGAATCCATGAGGAACAGGAGGCTAGAGAGAGCACATTAAGCAAAAAAGAGATCCACCGCCAGTTTGAGAAAAAGCATTTAAAATAGGGTCATTTATATTCATTAAGCTTTCACAACATCATTAAATCACTGTTCCCAGTTGCATGATGACATCTGTCCAAGGGATTGCTTTAACTGCAGTTCTTACATCTGTCCTCTCCATGCGTTGTATTTTCATAGGGATGACCTATTGTCTTAGTTGGAATGGGTCTGTTAAAGTGATTAATTTATTTTTTTAAATATTACAGTTTCTGTAAATAATGTAATACCTGGCTCACTGCTGGACTGTAACAGAGCTGCAATAGTATAAAATATTACATTTTGTGGAAGTTCAACTTAGTAGCTCATTTTCAGCAGGTCCCTGGCTGTGTCCCTGACACTTTCTATCCCTTGGGAAGTTACTGATACCCCTTGTGTTTAATGGCTCACCCACCTTGGTTGGATTTTTGAACTCACCTCCCAGAGTCTTTAAACCACGATTGGACAAGCCATAAATTTCCAAAGATCTTTCACCTTTTTCAGAAATATGAATTGCTCATTGGAACAGTTACCACAGATGTACTGGCATGACAGTTATCTTTTCCTAAGACTGAGATTGCTCCATTCATTTAAAAACTCAATTACTGTAACATTTAACATGTGTAGGACACCTAATTTTTGTTATCTATTCTCCTTATGCGAGAGCTATAATATTAATAAACCTTATTTAATGTAGTTACTTTAAAGTGTAAAAACAGTTCTAAGGACAGCAAATTACAAAGTGAGCATATAAGAAAAATATGTGGTTAGAGGTACAGCAGAAGATACATGGTCATAAGGAAATGGTGCAGACAGACAATTAAGTAAAAGCATTTCAGAAAAGAAAGTTTTTCTAGATTTAAATGAATTCAGGGTAGGTAACTACCTTTTGGATGTAGCAGACCTGTCACCCACACAATATAACCAAACTTGGGGGACAAATACAGATGAAGCCAACTGGAATGCACGTCAAAACCTGTGTTAGAAAAAAGCAAACTGTGGTATACTACAGTTTGTTCCAGCACAGTGAATTTAGTCCTTCAATCCTCAAAGAAGATAAATACTGTAGGTGGCACTTGTTTTGCAGTAGATATTAGTGAAACTGTAGCATCATTTTGTCTTTCTTTTCTTAGTTTAACAATCATATTTCTTGAAAATATAACTTATTGTTTATATTTTATAAATATATAAAATACATAGCCTAGCTACTGTTTTAAAATATAACATGGATATGTTAGCATGGATTTGACTTTTGTTCTTTATTGTGCCTGGTTTCATGGAAATGCTCAGAAAATTAATTTCATGGAGTGACTAATCTACTTAAACAACTGAAATTGATAATGCAGTTTGCAGTACAATGAATTCTTAAAGTACCACATCTGCAATTTACAGTATGTGACAAATGTTTTCAAATCAATACTCAAAAGTTTTACTTTCATCTGGTGTCTGTTTTGTTTTTACCTGTTCATTTGCTTTTAAATGTTTGTTGCAAAGCCACAATGTAAAATATATTGTTATAATAAAAATCTAAAACAAACTTATGGGTTTATATACAATTATTAATAAATCTGTATACTGTATGTAATTAAAAAACAATAACTTGATGAGTTTTATAAAGTATTGTAATGTCCAGTATCTTATTTGGAGTTGTGGTAGCAATGTGGTAACATCCTGTCTCAACAATGAAGTCATTGTATTTAATGCAATTGTTTGTTGCTAGTACAGTATGCACGCAGTATGATAAAGAAATGCACTAATGAATTAATAAACTGTACTGATTTGTCTGGCCACAAATTTGCGGCACATTAAGGAGTCATTGTACCACGTGGTTGTTTTACATAGTACTGCATCAGACGATTCAAAAAATAAAAACACTAAAAAAAGCATAAAAATGTGATGCCTACAGTGGTAAACTGAATGACACCTTGAACATTTTAGATGGCAACATCTGTAGAAGACCATAGTCTGAACAATGGAGGTTGTGAGATCAGGAGGAGAAAGACAAGACAAGTCATAACAGAAACCTGATAGGACGCCAGTGCAAGGACTCCAAGACAGGATACTCAAATTTCAGCTTTCTTCTATAGTCAAAGACAACTTAGAACATATTCTGGTGATATTTCTGAAATGGAAGAATGATGTTTTAATAACATGTTGCACATGATGGTCAAGAGTCAAACCAGGATTAAATATCACCCCTAAGGTCTTCAATTTTAGGTTATTGCATTTACTTTACATAAATGACAGGAGATCTTGGTCAGTTGCAGTTTAAATGAAAAAAATTCATCCTGGTTTAGTATAGACATACAGTATATTTGAGTATCATCCGCATAGAAATGACAATTTAGAGTATGTGATTTTAATATCTAACCAAGTGGTAAAATAAATATATTTTATTAATAAATAAATGCTGAAAGGACCCAGTATTGAGCCCTTGGGAACACCAGATTTAACAAATGTAAACTAAAATCCCCCAAGAGAAAGCAATCAATAAGATAAGAGTTGAACCCTTTAAGATAACAAAAATTCCAAACACAGACTCAAGGCAAGAAAGTCAGATATCATGATTAACAGCATTTTGATCTAGGAAAATGATAGAGAATTAGAATCAGCTGCCATTAGGAGATCATAAGTAACTTTAACAAAGGCAGTTTCTGTGCTGTGTAGTTATTTGAAATCAGATTGCAAAGGTTCAAAAAGGTTATTTGAAATGAGGTTAAAATGTATTGCAACACATTCTAAAATTTGCAGAAAAAGGTACAGTACGTTACACAGTATATAGAATAAAAATTGTAAAGTTTGTCCAGGGACACATTTGATTGATTCATTTATTATGTTGAGGACAGTAGGGAAACGGGATTGAAATACAACTGAAGGAATGGAATCTAGTAGATATGTAATGGGTTTCATATGCAAAACCAACTTACTAAGGCATGCACTGTCAACTTGAGAGAAAAACGAACAAGGAGAACTATCTAAAACAGACATGCAGGGAGGAGGTGGAGACAATGTGATGTCAAATATTGACAATATAGGTTGTAAAAAATTCTAAAAAGGTGTTGCAAAGCTGGGATGTACAGTACATGTAGTAGGGCAGTTAGGCTTTAGGAATTGATTGATGGTGGAGAGCATGCATCTACAGTAAGTTATTTTGATTATTCTCAATGACATGGGAGAAGTAGCTGGATCTAGTAGACTCCATTGCATCTTTGTATTCAGTCATATACTCCTTTAAGATTATAGATGTAGTTTCACGACAGAAAGAAGCCACCCTCTTCTAGTTTGTGGGAACGCAAACTTCATTGAATGCAACTGGCCAGTATATCATAGGCCACAACAAGTATAGAACATGGATTACTTTCTAAGTGGAGCTATTAAAGGTAAGTTATTAAGGGTAATTTAAAGAAAGCTATTAAACATACTGTAGCTCTCTTTAAATACATAGTTACTTTTTCTAGTCCAAAAGCCATTCTGCGTGTTTCTGAATCATTGAAATTAGTGTCTGTCTCATTCACCTAAATACTCAAGCCAAAATAGTCCATCTCAAGCCAAAGATTTTTTTCTGCTTTTTGTTTTGTATCTTAGCAAATGTGGGGTAATAGAACATACTGTACACTCTATAGCATGTTCATTTAAAAAAATCCCTTAAAAATTAAACATTTCATTCTGTTTCTTGATACATGATGTTCGATGTGCTTAACTCAGAATGGTTTTTGCATTGCCATCCACTGTAAAATAAAATGGGCTTTCCTAACAAGCTGCATGTCCTTGAAAGTATTTTATCATAAATCTCCAGCCAGAGTAGAAAAAAAACAATGAGCCTCATTCTGCAAGTTAATTATTTTCCATGTTTACCCTTACATTTTATAAATATACATTGTTCAGTGGCTAGTGACTTAGAGTAGTGTGAAGTGTTTTAATAATCAACATAAAATTCACTTGGTGAAAACAATCCCATGGCCCTTCATACACAATTGCCTTGGGTATATTTCTAAAAGGCAAGTTTACTCAGTCTAAAGGAATAGCAAAGAGATTATACTTGTATAATCTTGTCTGTCTACTTGTAGGTCTGTCTAATCCAGTCTTTTATTAAAAGACAATTTATATTTTTACAGTACTTTAAAATTTTAGAGGTAGTCTTCACAGTTAGTTTTATTGGAATGATAGTTTTTTCTGTTTCTCTAAAATTGCATTACTAGCTGGGCTTATTGACAGAAATTGTAATTAAACAAATTAATTAAACCTTAAAATATACTCTTGTAACAATATTGAGTTTTAAAAACAAATGTGGACTTAACTGAGGTGGCTGCCTGTTTTCCCCTGAGGAAGCCCTGATATTTTTTTTATTTGAAATGTTTGTGACATTTTTGGCTCTGGGATCTCATATTGTAAACGTTGAACACATACCGCTTGTGAAGGCAGAAGGCCTGTCTGTCATAAAACCTGTAAAGCATAGAGTGCAGTGTAACACATCTTAATCCTCTGACAGAAGCTTAAACTGAGAGAAATATGACTTTACACTTTAGTTAAAAAGTCTTCTGTTGGGTTCATATTAAACATACCATCTACAAGTGACCCTGCTTTTTGTTGCTGTTTTCATATTCTTTTCCGCCAACAGCACATAATGCTTTTGGAAATCCAATTAACAATGCTATTCGTACCAATGCTTATTTCTTTTTTTAAAAAATCTCTCAGTATATATGTATACATTAGATACATATACTGTAAATTAGACTAAAAATGGTTGATTCTGTGTTGTGATGCATCACTCATTTGCTGCATTGTCTGAACAGGTAATGACAATTCAGTGACACTGACCGAGATGAGCACACAGAGGTGAAACAATGTCAAAGCATTTGTCACAGATAATGTAGGAACGTTTCTGAGTCAGGACATTAATAAATGCATTCAAACCCAAAAGGTTTTGAGCTCTCACTGCTAATCAAATATGCTTGTAAGCTGGCTACTGCTACACTGGAATAAGTCACTAGAGATGAGGAAAAAAAAACAAATCTGTCATCCTGGGTCACAGAAACCTCTGGTTTTAATGCCAAATCAAACTGAGTTCTAAACAATTAACCAAAATTAAAGCCTTGTGTTGCTACAGAAGTCATGTTCCAATACCCTTTCTTGAGCACATTTTCAAGATGACAGTGGCATGGAGTACCAGTTAGGTAGGTAAGATCTTAACCAACTTGAAAATTTTACATCACTCGCAACTGCAAGAGGAGTGTATTTTTCCAAACCTTAATGCTATTTTTATCATCATGATCACCATCATCATAAAAATTATTAATTATGTGAGACTTGAAGCAAGCTGAAAATCTGTGACATCACTCAGTCACTAGAGAACATTATTTCTCTGAACCTAGTAATACTATCATTTTGGGTTTCAGTTTTGAGCCTTTTGATTTATGGAATGTTACCCATTTCCTCAGTAACATTGACTACAATATATCATAAGTACCAGTTTCAAATGGCATGCGATTGAATGGCCTGTTTTTATTTGGCCCCTGGTTGTTGGAATAGGCATCTATGTCTGTTTCTCCAACAGAGCTGCCAGAGACATCAGGCAGGATATCTGCCTTGAGCACCTAGCCCTGCCCTGAGAGGCAGCTCCCAGCAATAGCGAAACATTTACTTCAACCAGATATACTTAATTTTAAAGAATCCTGAAAAGCAGAATATTAAAAGATGTGCTTAAAGTGCAGTATCTGTGACATTTTGAGCCTGCAAAAAGTAGACTGTGTTTGATCAAACAACTGGGACAGTTTAGAAGTGTGAGCTCAAGTGAAACGAAAATCAGATGACACTGGCTTCCTCTGGGATGCGAGTTTGACAACATCACTCTCAAAGTTCCACAAGGGAAGTATGGTATTTATTATTATGATTTAAAGCATCTTTGTTAACATTTTTTCCATTACAATAAAATGAGAAATTGTATCTTTTGCCAGTGTATACTGAGGAAAAAGCCACACCATGAGAGACCTATGCAAAAAGCAACAGAACAACCAATCATTCTAGAGTTATTTCATCTTCCCTTAATCAGCAGAAAATGATATTAATAACTGCATAGCTACTGTTTCTTACCCCAAGGCTTATTTAGTAAATCATTTAAATTAAAGCATCTCAAGTAGTGTCTCTGGTTGATGCACCAACGAAAATGTGATTCAAGCTTCACATTACTGAAAGTTTGTGTGGTATCTGGGATGTTGATACTGTATGTAGTGAGTATGCCGTTGTTAATGTAATGCCTGTTGCTCGTGATGGAGTTAAGCAATGGTCCACAAGAGGTGAGGTCCATGGTCCATGCAAGAGGTGAGGCAAACAATGAAATGAAGTGGCAGAAACAAGGCAAGCTGACTTAAACAGGCAGTATAGTGCCCAAGCAAAGGAACTGGTGAGAAAATTACACATGCAGGCAAACAGTTCAAGGGCGAAAACAAGAACAAACACAGGAGAAAGGCACAGAGGAAAACCCTAAACGAAAAGTCGAAAATATAGAGAAGCAACAGGCTAGGAAGACTTAAAGTAACCTGAACCACCTGAGGCCTCAGGTGATACAGGTCGCTGTTTGATTAGGAATCCCTGGTATAATCTCAGGGGATATCTGAGAGGTGTGGATGAAGACAAAAGGTAAGTAAATCTGTGGAATCAAGCAAGCAAGAAAGAAATGCAGAGACTTGAGAAATAAATCGATGACTAAACAAGCGATGATGTTAATTCTGGTCTTAAATTCCCAATGGGTCGAGGTAATTACCAGCTAACCAACCTGCTTTCATTACCAGGGCGTCTGGTGAATTAGCAGACCAGCCAATCACCAACTTAAGAATGCTGCATGAAGGTAACCCTCCACAATGGGTGACCTCTGGGCTCAGAGTGTGAAGTTGCCTAGCAATAACCCAGGAACACTCTTTAGGGCCATGAGCCCTCTAGTATATCAGTATAAACACTACTCTGGATTCGTTAGTAATCCAGGATGCACTGGGGCACTGATTCCTGAAAGTTGAAGGCCCAGTTGGGGCAGGTGCGAGGGAGCTGATCTTGACTAGCTTCACGAGGGAGATATTGGAAGGAAGGCTGAGGAGATGCAAGATGATGGGGAAACACCAGCCAGTATGTTGCTCTGTTAATTTGCTCCATGACATGGAAGGGACCAATAAACCAAGGAGCCACCTTCCTAAATGGAACCTACAGGAGGAGATGCCTGGTGGACAGTCACACTCTTTGGTCTTTATTGCTTCTCACGGGCGACCAGAGTGCCTTGGAATTAATTCAGAGGTTTGTTGAGCAGCAGGATAGTCTGCAAGTCTGGAGTCATGCCTCTACTGTAACACCTTTGACCAGACCATTGGGAGAACAATAGTCTGTCAGACAGGGTCCCGGAAGCTGAGGGAACTGACACCAGGGCCACCCTCACAACAACTGCTCCTGAACTTATAATGCAAGTGTAGGCTCCATAATGTGAGTTGAAGGGATGATGGGCCCTGGGTCTGAGGTTTACTCTTCCAGAAAGTATAATTTGGACAGTGCATCTACTTTCCAATTCTTAGAACCTGATTGACGTTGAATGGTGAAGTCCAAACAAGAAAAGAACAGGGTAAATCTTGCCTACCATGTAGCCTCTTGGCCTTCTCAATATAGACTTAGCTTTTGTGATAGGTACTACCTGCAAAGAAGGGGGAAAATGGGAAAATTGGGGGCAGGGGAACTCAGTGGCCTAAGGTCTCCTATTATTCAGTACCAAAAACCTGAGCAGAGATGTAAGAAAAATGCTGGATCTTGAGTGCAGGCACGCAGTAACATGCAGCAGGAGATTTCAACAGTTTTTCTCAAAGATGGGAAGGGGGATTCAAGGGAGATGAGGACACATTTTCAGTTGGCTTTATAACATCAATAATCTTAAATCTTTGCTGTTTATGGTCCTTATTATGTCACTTTTGAGATGTAATGGAAAATGAAAATAATTATAAAAAAATGACCACTAGGCCAACTAAAGAGAAACAATCGAAAAGCTCTTATAAAACACAGACATGTCCTGTCCCTATGTGACTACAGTATGTGAAGCTTATATATTCTGCCTGTTCTCCCTCCCACCTCCTTGCTCTCAGTATGAGTGTGTATGTGATGTACATTGAAATTTACTGTAGATATCTGATTAATTTTAATACAGTTTAAAATTTAATATCTGATATGTCCACAATACAAATGGTTATGCACAACAGTATGAAACACTTCCATGAGCTGGGCAGCCACTAATTGATAGCAATGCATCTTGTTTCATTTTTGGTAGCAGCTAGTGACAAGAACATTTGTTTCCTAAATTTCAGAAATTATGACAATGTTTCACACTGACATGCTAATCTACCTTCAATCATGCCATCCTGCAGACCTGTCAAGGTCTTATATACTGTATTTTGATTACTAGCTTTGACATGTGGGGATAAAGACAAGAGAATTTACAATAATGAATGGTACTTACTAAGTTTACATTTCTAAAATAATCTTTCTTTAATTTTTAAAGGGTCTCTTTAAAACAGAACAGGAAGTTTTTCTCTCACCAATCACAGTATGTAGCTCAATTTGGCAAGTGAGCCTAATACTTGGAAAAACTACATTTCCCATCGGCCCACACATGTACAATTTCACATAGTAGTATCATAGTAGGATAGTATCAGTTAGATCATGCAAATTAATGTCAAAATTAGTAAAAGAAAATTATACAATTACAAAATTCCATGACATAATATCCAGAGATATCCTTACTGCAAGTGCAATTATTTACAACACTGTTTTGCAAGCAATCATTAAAATTATATTATAAATTATATCATTAAAGCAGTGTATGCCTCAACAATGTAATAGAAAATTGCTCCTTGTACACAGAAAATTTTCTCCTTCTACAGAGCATTGTATTCTTTTGAGTTGGCACATTAATTGAGTCCTGTGGCATGTTTCCACTCACAGTATTCATTAACAGTGAAAAGAACATGATCAAACATTTTTAACATAGGGAGCAAAGCACAGCTTCTACTTTCGCAGATTATTCTATCCAATCTCTTCTGTTGTACCATAATTTTGCAAATGACTGTTTTGTCTCTGTACACAGACGGATTGGATACTGTCAACTATCTCCTGGTTGGGTCTGTCCACACTAGGTTGTTTTTGGTCCATTGAAGCTGCTGGAAGGCTTGTCTGCAGTGCAAGCAAAGCCAGATTTTCATCGCTGTTAGCAGTGGGCACAGACGCAGGGCAAACTCCTGCTCCTGTATTGTCTTCAACTGTTGCACTTGTTGATAATGCCACTCATTTCCAATGTCCATTTTCATGCCTAGCTGAGAAGGTAGCACCAGCTGCTTCTCAGTCATATTTTATCCTTTTAAAAAATATATTATTGGTAATTTGAATTGTATTATCATCAACCATTTACATAAGAAATTCACACATTATTGGAAATGTCATGCAATTAACGAGACATGCATTTAAGGTGGGCTCCTTCTTGCCCACCCATGACGCCAGGCCTGTGGTTAAGTTTGCAGCCTTAATGTTCAGCATTAGTGAGTCTGCTGTACAATGCATTAAAAAATGAAGAAAAAAAATAAGGGTAATGCTTTAAATATAGTTCCAGTGAATGACATTTAGATGATTTTTGCATTATTGCACAATACTACATATATTATTGTTTATTGCTATATCAGTATAGTCTTTATACTGAAATTGTGATTGATTTGGGGTTGGTAACAAGTCCTCCTTTGCTCAAAGGTCTGTATTGTGGGTTTACACTGTAATTCTATAATACGGAAATTAACATTCATGGGAATCTTTATAATAACACTTGAATAACAAGGGACTTCTGTATTGTAATACAAAAGCTTAGGATTTATAATGAAGTGTGTAATGATGGAACCCTGCCAATGAACATATTCTAATAGATATGATAATGCTGATTTGAAACATACTGTATACTTAGAAACAAACAAGAACAGACATAAGTGTGCTGATTAGAGGGAGACATTAGGCCATCTAACTTGTTTGTTTTTGTGTTTTGGAGCTAATTGATCTGAGGGTCTAATTTAGTCACAGTATTTTGAAAAGAGCAGAAAGATCTGCTATGACAGCTTGGATGGGTTGCTTGTTCCGTATTCCCACTACGCTTCATAAAGGGCCTTTTAGATTCACTTCCTTTTAGTTTTGATTCATGCCCTTTGGCTCGTGTGTCACTGTTGAATATGAAAAATCCATTGGGTTAATGTACTCTGTATCTTTAAGGATTTTGAATATTTCAATCAGGTCCCCTTGTAGTCTTCTCTGCCAAGGACTACGGATATTCAGTTCCTCTGTCACTGTAAGACCATTCTTTAAGTTTCTTAGTTGATATTATCTGGATTTCAGATCAATATTTTTGTGGTGACCACCATGATTTTACACAGCATTCTAAACGAGGTCTTACATAAGTGTTTAATTATTAACATTTTACACTTTTAACTATACATCCTATTTATCTACACGTTCAGATTAGGTTTAGAAACACTATGTTCCAGCAGCTGTTATTTAGTCCGAGAAATACAGTAAATACACAAAATACAGTAAATGCTGAGGAGTGCAGAGAACTCTCAGTGTCATTTCAAGAGTTTAATTAGAATTTTATGATAAAGTGGAATATTATAAACAGCAACTCTTCTTTTCTGACATTTCCTGCAAGCAAAGCGCTTCCCAAACTGTTAAAAAAAACAATCTAAATAAGATGAGTTTACAGTATTTAGGTAAGACAAAAGACTGTACCATATTTATTGTACATGGTTAAAGACGTCTGTCAGAGAAATGCATTTGTATTGCAGTGTTTTACAAGTAGCTTGAAAGATAAAAACAAATGGGTATCATACAGCAGGTTTAAAATGGTACTAGGTCCCCTACTGTGTAATTAATGTCTTACCCCACGAACGTTGTTAAATTATTCAATTGTATTAAAATCATATGCCTGCAGGCTTTTCAGCTTTATGCTTTTTAAATTGACTTCAGTGAGGCTTGTCATTTCATGGGAGCTTACCAGTACTAAAAAAAGAAAGCAAATTTTAACCCCTGAAAGGCGTATTGACGTAGCTGTCACTGCAGTTTTTACTGCATCCTTAATGAAGCTGACTTAGAGTGTGCTGTGGGAGACACTTCCAAGATGAACACATTGGCTGTGCAGCAAAGGTGTCATTTTTGTCCTCTGATGCTGTCTTTGTATTTTGAGCACTGCTACTTAGCTCCCCTGAAGTTGCATATTTTTTTGTAATGCAATGCTACTTGATCAGGAAATCAGAATTTATAGGTTAGAGGGCAAGAGAGCTGCTCATATGGTAGCCAGACTATTTTACTGTAAACCTGTCACATCATAGCTGCTTACAGAGATGAGGCTCTGACCTCAGACCTCTGTGGCCGATGTTTTGCATACTTCTGGTACTGTACTGATGACATCCATCTGAGACATGCATGTCTAGACTGGAGAGGACATAGCTCAGAGATGTAATGACCATCTCCTGTCCATTGTACAGTAATTCCATGATACACCTCATTTGCAATAATAGCTCTTTCGGCTAGTTGGACATTCGACTGTTTCCCTGCCTGCTTTTTCATTTCAGACCATGTCTAAAAATTTTTTTAAATGTTTAAAATTAGCATCTAGTACTTCTACAGCAAACAATTACAGAAATATGCCTTTTCAATCCTATCTCACACTCTACCTTAGTCTGGGTATTATCAAGGACATGTGAGATCTCTTGACAGTAGATTGTTAAAAGACTACTGGAAAAAGAATAAGTCAAAGATTTTTCAGGAAGTTTACATGAGGGTTATGAGAGATTATGAAGGCATGTACAGAATTTAATGTGAAATGTAATTCTGCATTCACTGCTGAGAGGAATTGAAGGAGGTCTGTAGCAGGTGTGTGTTGACAGTTAAGATCACGGCACTGTCACTTGTAGTGAATTCATCTCAGTATGGGTGTTCCAGTCAGGCATTCAAAATATACTGTAGGATTGTTTACAAAACGTTTTACAAACTTTTTACTTTGTAAAAGTGCCTTTGAAATTTAAAAGGGAGGCAGTAAATAAGGACTTTTCAAGTCCTAAACACAAATAAAAAACATCACAGCAAGAAAAGGGTGGGTAGAGCACTGCATTGCAACAAAAGCCCAAAACACTCTGCAGCCCTCAAGAACTTTAGTGTGACCCTATTCCTGTAGTTTGAGATATAATATTGGGTAATGCAGAGCCTTTTCATATTAAAACAATCTACCAAACTCATTCAAAATGTCTATTTTTCAGCAAAACATTTTGCCAAGTTGTTGTTAAATTATTTCCATCTATGACGTAGGAGAGGCAACAATTTCTTGAAGACTGTACACTTTCCAACACAAGAAAGGAGAAATCTTTCTGGACATACTGTAAAAGACGCCACTGTGCATGTATATAAGTCTGTGCATAGTACCCACTACATTTATTAATACCCCCTGTGAAACAGGAACAAGGAAGATTGAAGTTTTCACCTAAATATTCTCGTAATGTTGTATATATTACACTTATGTATTAAGACACCCCTTGTATGCAAGGATGTCTTAATTGACAAAATTGTATGCAAAAGTGGCATCTCTTCTAGAAATAGGATGCAAATGCATCTTGCCACTGTAGACTATGAAATGTGTGTCAAATTTGGAGGGCACTATGCTGTATATACTCTCCATTTTGCGTTTTGTCTTTTTTGAGATGGACATATTTGAACTCTGTAGGGCTGTATAGAAGTCATTAGAAAACCAAAGTAAAGCTTTTTTTCTTCATCTTGGAATTGGAGAAAATAATTCCTAGTTAACCGCCTGGAATGATTTAAACACAGGAAATGCTATCATATTCTTATGATGGTCTGTGAAGTCTAAAAATGTCTCATCAATTACAACTGCATATGTACCTTTGTCAATGCAAGTAACATTGGATTACTTTATTTAAATTCCATTTTTATGAAAAAGGATTGAGCCTATGCATTAATATACATATTTTATATATCTGGAGGGAGAAGATGGGAAGCAAATTGAGTTTAAAACTAACTTTTAGAATTTGAATTTATCTTGATGTTTTCTTATTTCATAAATATATCGGTAATATTTAAGGGAGAATACCTTTTAATTGTGTTAAATTGAGCTTTAAACAATACAGTGTGTGCTTGCTAGAAGCAACATTCTGCAGGTGTTTTTTGGTTGCAAATATTTCACAATATTAAAGTCAGTATCTATTACTCTTATTTGAAATGTTACCTGGGGTCTAAAACTGCAATTCGTTTTTGCATTGCATTTATAGATCTGTTATCTCCGCACAGAGGTTGATTGGCTCCGTCCTTAAAAGTAAATGCAAGCAATTTAAACTTGTGCCTGCAGGGGGAGTTGCAGCTACATATAGATAACTGCATAATCTGTCTTCCTGCAGTACAGTTACTTTAGAACATGGATTTCACTTCATTCTATTTAGTTACAAGATTAAGTCTGAAGTTAGACCTCACAGAATCATTCAGATCTCAATCCAGTCATGTACACTAGACCTGTCATCTCCTTTAAACCAATCTGGACATTATTCTGTTATAGAAAAAAGAACATCAATATAAGTCAGAAATTTAATATACATTCTACACTAAATAATCACAGTGGATGTGTTGAATGTGGGTCCTAATGCATAACATGTTTCACCTATTAGCAGTCAAGAAGAGCTGTAAATCTGTAATCACCATGCCTACATTAACCCAAATGGAAACTTGTAATATTGTTCTGGAAATTAAAATTGTTATGTGACATGATGGACATTTTATATACTGTAGGCATGTAAATGTAATGTGTTCTAGTGCAGTTTAATTGCAAGCAATCTAGAGGAGTTCTTGATGTGTTATAAGTTAGGTTTCTCATTTCTGTATTTAATATTCTACATCATAAGATGTTGTGTATACTGTAGCTGTAACCTTGAGGACTACATCACAGTGTGTAAGTCATGTACCCAACAATGTTAAAAATTAACAGTACATTGCAGTACAATAATATATAAAATAAAATGCCAATTCAATACAGGAACTGTAATTCCTTTTTTTAACACAACACATTAATGGAAATTTAAGCCTAAAATGCATTGAATGTTTCTCCATGGAAAACACAAACCTGTCAAAGTGTCAAAGCCTTTTTGAACTGGCATCTAATCACTACTCTTTAGATCACATCCAAGAGCCCTGTTTGCCAGCTTTCCTTTAGCAGCACTGAATAAAATAAAAAAGCAGACCTAACAACAAGCTGATGGGTCTTTGTAGGGATGCCATATACTTGTGTCACACAGCACTGTTAGAGCATACAATCTGAAGGGTTGAGGACAGGGTGGATTAAAAGAGGTTGCAAAATTGTATGCAAATGTGAGGCATTCCAATTACAGATCTAAAGCTCAGTGTCACTTCTGATCGGATCACATAAGGATTCTGGATATCTAGCAGACAAATGTTTTAGCAAACAATCTCCCTTTGATGAATGGCAATAATGAGTTTCGAAGTGTTTTTTAATTGCTTTGTGTTTTTCTAATTATTACTAAAAGAATGGAATTATTTCTGCCCATCGGGATGTTATGGTTACATTATTTATGTGATCAAGAACAACTCATACTGCAATAGCTTTCTCACATTGTAGGATAGCAGGTGCCTCTCAGATTCGTATACAGTAGCTATCTGCCAGTTCCTACAGTTCTTGGCCATAGGCTACGGCTTTACGGCTGTTTGAAGACTCTGTGGGATTTTCAGTTAAGTTTGCAGCGTCTATATTGGCCAAAAATACAAAAACATCAATCAGCTCAGTCTGCTCGATCATGAGCTTCTGAACATATAAAGTACAATCAGAACATCTCACTTTGTCCTTTTAACCCTAAACACATTTGGAACTTTATCTGTAATTCCCAAGTTACACAGAGTTCAGCAGCTTTTATATGAACTGACAACCTTCCTTTGCTATCAGTTTACCTTAAGGCTGAGGAGGGGAGCTGTGGAGAAGGGTAATGGCTAACAGAAAAGCTTCCTAAATCCTCAGTGAGAATTTGCATGAATTCCAGCACAACAATGGCATCCAAAACAATTTGGAAGCAACAAACTATGTACTGTACCTTATATATTTTTAGGGTTATATCTATAATTTTGGGAGGTATGGAAGGAATTATTCTTACTATCCTATTGGAGCAGGAGTCAATATTTAGAGCGGATTTAAAAAAGAGCATAAACATTCTGAAACAAATTACACAGTGATGAAACAACTAGTTGCTGTATAGCTTTCTGCTGTTTGGTACTTTGTCTCAGGGTTAAAGACCACAGTCTACAAACCACTGGACAAGGCAGGCATTTATTCCAATGGGTTGAGTGCTACCATCTGAACATTGTTTTTTCGTTTAACACCAATACAGGTACTAAAATTCCTTGTAGGTCAAGACCTATTCAGTAGATGTAAACATGTTCTTTGCTTGAAGCAATCTTTGTCCCATACAATCAAAATGTCCTGCATCTCTTATTCCTAACTGAAAAAGATATCACCTCTGTTATCAATGTTTTGCTGTAGCCAGTTTTGAGCAGTACTGCAACATGTTGACAGGTCGGGACCCAAGCACAAGACTTTGGAGATCTTGAGGAGATCACAGAGGGACAAGATGGAGGGGATGCAGAGAGTAGAGAGAAAAGAGAGAGATGTGCAGGCAAACTAAGGCTAGGGCAAAGGCTGCAGTTTGCAGATTGTGAACTGTCTGTGGAGAGGAAGGCGGGGAGACCAGCGTTACAGGAGCTGTCTGGAAAGCAGGCAGCAGAGTTTCTGGGGAGAGTCCGAAAGGCATATACAGCTAGTGGAAAAGTAGATTTTGCAGCGGGGCGAACGGAGGTTTGATATCCCAGATTGCTGGCAATAGAATTTCCAGGAAACAATGGATCTCCACTGAATCAGTGCTTGCTGAATGTTAAGGAAAAAGCCATTGTTTTCAAGAGGCATGTAAGCAGTAGCCTAATCACGGTTAGAGCTCCAATGTCAGAGCACTAGTCTAGCGGAGAGTCCTACTTCAAAGCCCTCTTAATGGGATGACTGACTGGTGAATTGACTGCCCGATTGATAAGGAACTCTTCTAATTGAGAGGAGTCCCAATCTCATTTGCACAGGGTTGGTGGAAGGTTGTATCCCCATGTGAATGTGCTGGTCACCCCTGGTAACAGCTGGATGAGAGCTGCTTCCAGTCCAGGCGTGACAATCAAGGCATGGAAATCAAATGCTTACTGCACCAGCCTTTAACAGATCTAAGACACCTTTGCACGAAAAACCCATACTTTCGCTGCTGGCCTAGACACAATTTACATATAAAAAATTGTCAGCATGAATATTTAAATCATTTCTGCATTGTAACAACTCAGAGGTCTGGTGCTGATCAGATTGAGTGAAATCAGAGGTTCTGTCCTGTTGCTAGTTACATTCTCTATAGATTCTTTGTAACACTAACTGAGGCATGAGACATCTGAACACTGTCCAGTGATATACTGTACCTGCACATGTATAATTGCTTTAGTTACCATGACTGCCTAATACTGTAATGACCAATAATCTCACAAGTTTGATGCAGTCTCAGTTCTTCTCTCCCAGTTTACTGTTTTTTTTATTGAAAGCTCTTGTTTCTGGTTTGCCTTAAAGACTTGTTTTTAAGTGTTATTCCTCTGGACAGAAAAATACCGCAGATGTTTATAGGCTCAGCTCTTTGCTGACACAATAACTTTGAGATATTTTCTACAGATCACATGTTTACAGGCAACATAGTAGTACATATTAAATTACATTCCAGGGCTTCAACAGTAGTTGCTGTTTTCAAGATGTTTATGGTGGTTTAGTTCTATGTGTAGTCAAAGTTACCCCCATACAGTAGGTAATGGGGGATGATTCCAATTATTCTTACTGCTGAACTATAAGAACATTAAAAGAAGCTACAGCTAGAAATGCTAAAGATTAGACACTATTCAGTCCAGCTTGGACAGTGTTATGTGCTCATTGCTAAGTTCATTGAATTACCTGAATATAACCCCAAGGATATGGTATATGGAGAGAGTGCTATACATTTTTTTAACCTTACCTATAGTTGTACAGTATGTTTAAGTATCAGTGTGGAGTAGTTGTTATGGACCCTGGATTCCCTCAGCTGGACCTTTTAGCCGAGCCAAGGCAATCATACCAGAGGTGTTTAGCAGAAGCACTTCAAAGATATGCACAGAAGTAAGTATGAGGGCTCCTGGTAGATTATGGCCCTCGATGAAAATAGCTGGAGGGAAAGAAACGGGGAAGGAGCCAAGCACTTTGAGCCTCAAAGATGTCAGAATGATGAAATGTTGAAGAGAGCTCACCATGCACAGAAACTGATTAGATATCCAAGGACTACAGCTGGACTACACCTGCTCAACCTGCCAGAGAGTATGGAGATGCTGTATTGATCTTATCAGGTACCTTCTGGTTCATAAAAGTCATCCTCAAAGGCAAGGGACAGCCAGCCACTGAAGGGCTGAGAAAAGACAATTGGAGGGGGGTTGTTCATTGTTCCTAATGAGATTTTATTACTTCTAAAGACCAGTAATACATGTGGGAAAAAATGTTTTGAAATGTTCATCTAAAATCATGCTAAAAAGGATTGATTAATAGCTTTGGAGCTATATGAATTAAAAAATGCTGACTGTAGTACAAAGTCTCAAAATGGCAGAAATGGCATTAATGATATCATCAACAGGAAGATATAGAGGCATAGCTAACACCTCCTATAGAAAGAAGGAAAACTGCAAGAAATTGATTCAAAAATTAAACATCTAAAATCACTTTCCTTCTCCATCTCTTTCTGAGCAAAACTGTTTTTCTTTCATTCATCTAAAAGAATGCAATTTTAAAATCTGAAAATAGCCCAGGTATGTCTGAAGTCATTAAATATATCATGAATACTGTGTTGCTATGCCTTCAATATTCAATATCGAAGTAATTTTGTCATTTTGCTTTTTGATTGAAGGGCCACAATAGCTTTTTTTTCTGGTGTCTGAGAATCAATTTGAAGTTCTGATATACTGTTTATGATTTATGAGTCCACCCCCATACCTCATTTTATTTTATTCCTGCTGGAATTCTGCACCCATTTCTTATCCTGGCAACAGATAGACATAATCCAGATTTTTGAATTTGCCATTGAATCATTAAATGAACAATAATTATAAGTGAGTGAAACCAATGTCTTTATTTAATTGCCTGAGCTTAGAGACAATTACTACTTTTCCAACATGACTTGGTCCAGGGCTTCCCTACTACCCTTCCAATCCACTCCACTCCGATTCAGTATTTTGAAATAGATCTTTAATTGCTACATTGATTTGGCCATTATCAATTAATTAATTATGGAGATGATTGTTGCACAATTGTATAATTGCATGGATTGGAGTGTCTATAGTTTGAGTAGCTCTGCCTTAGACTTTTTCCACTCATTGGACCTTTGCAACTAGCTATTTTTTCTAACTCATTCTTTAACAGCATTACCACTTAGTAGCCTGACTTATCAGATTTCAGAAACTACGCTGGAACTTATCTGTACTAGTATGCAAGATTTCTCAAGTTCTTGCTATAAGTGGTGTTGGTGGACCAGTTAAAGCTACTATTCTGTCTGTACCAGAAGTTCCAAACCTATATCCCAATTTGGTCCTCATGGACATACTGTACTGTATATAGGAAAAACACTTTGGGATCCTTTGCAATAAAAAGTTATTCATACAGTACAAGAAATAATGCTATTCAAATAATTGCTACAATAAAGTCTGAACTGTGATTTTCACTATAAATTCTAGGAATAATAATTTCTAAAGCTTTTCTACAGATTATCCAAAATATTTTGTTTTTACTGAAGTCACAGTCCTACCCTCTCAGGTCATCTAAACAAACTGATCATTTTTTAAAATGAAGGACCATAGGTTTTAGGAGAATTGGCTGAAATGTGTCTCATTCCCTTTTGTTAGGTACTGTAATTACGGTCATAAAAGTGCTGTGAAAATTCTTGCACTCTATCATGCATTTTTTAATCACAAGTCAAAATTAAAACCAAACCAATTTATTTTAAAGAATGAATGGGGGAGTTTTGAAGCTTAAAAAAGAAACAATTGATCAAAAGTATATTAAAGAAATTGGGCATAATCTATCAATAATATCCAGTACCAACAATATAATGTACCCAGCATACAGGAATATATCAAAGAAAAAATACACATACATAATTACAAATTATCCAGAACAATACATCCTGTGCAACAAAAAAGCTGATGCCGGTAAAAGGATCAGAGCTATCAAGACAAAAAAAAAAACACAATTACTGAAATCCCCCAAAACTTCCAGAGTGAAGGTTTCATAAACCACAATTCACAGAAGACTGAAACTGTTGAGTTACAAAGGCTATATCACAAGATGTAAACGTCTCATCAAGAAAAAATAAATAATTACTACAATTTAATCAGACTCACATCTGAAGGAGGCTCCATGGCTGAAACATTGTGTTTTCTCTCTTCTCTTTTCAGCATGGAATAAACCTATTACTTGCTCCTTTGCAGCCTATGCATGCTGACGCAGCTACCCACCAGAACATTACAATTTTTACAGAGCTTTGTAACTGTCTTATAGACAGATGACTCCAGCATAAAGCTTGATGATGATGAAATGTAATGGCAACAGCACAATATATTTTGATGTTTACAGAATCATCTTAGGTCCGCTTAGGTAGAAAAAATGCACTTATTGTGCAGCTCTTTGCCATGCTGCATGACAGTGACCCAAAGGATTGTACAAGTATTGCAACCAAGGAGGTTATGAGGAGAAAAAAAAATGTGGAGAATCTTAATATGGCCAAGTCAATATCCAAGTTTTACACATGAAGCCAGAAATCCCAAGAATAGGCACTAACTCCAAGTGTACAGTATGCAGCAAAGTATTGGCAAAGCATTCCAAATGATTGCACAAAGTGTTTGATGAGCTCAGTGGGTCACAGACTTCATGCAGTTATTGGCTTAAAATTATATTAAATGAAATATTGACTTTTACTCTCTGTATTGTACTTAAACTGAATTTGAATACTTAAAATCACTGGGTTTTTCTTCTAAAATGATGAAATTGCCCAAAAGCAAATAAACTAATAATAGTATGGACATAAATACAAAGTGTTTGATTGTAAACCACAGATAACAGTTTTGACTGCTGTCTATATAATTTTGGAGGGATTCTTTCTTTCATATCTAAACAGTGCTCCTTTAATTCAAGCATGCTGGTTCATGGTTCATTCAGCATGTTACTTGGTAACAAGAGTGTATATCATTCATTTGAATAATTAAAGTAAAGAAATTCAGCAAAAAGGAGATTTTCTTTAATGTACCGTATTTTTTTTGCTGCTGTTATACGTTTTGTTAGTTAACAAATGAAGGAGTTTGCAATTGCATATTAGCATTTTTAGTCCTGATTGACTTCCGAAGCCACATCAGCTCCAGGTTGAATTGAAAACAGCATGCAAAATTCTGGCAGCACTACATTTTAAACTGTAACTGGGTACAATACCATTGGATATGCTTTAAATCCCAATTTCTAGATTAACACTTTTGCTGAGAAAAAACAGGAATAACTTTTTTGTGAGAGAAGATCACTACATCTTTACAGTTATACAATGCAATTTGATCCTTTTCAAGTCTTACTATACAGTTTTCTACAAAAGCCTCATATAACTTGTCTTTTTTATTACTTACTTATGTTTTATTGAAATTTATTCACCATGTCGGAAGCTTGTAGAACCAAAAATAGTTCAAATGGCAATGCAATGGGAATACTTTTGTTTCATTGCTTTAACAATTCAAGAAAATAAACGCCTTCAGAAGAACGTTTGATTCATTATGCAATTTTCCCCTCAACTCATTGCAACTTCTTCAATGAGCCTGATACAAACTGTATCCTCTATTACCGTGGGGCATGTTAAGAAATTTTACTAATGTATAATCCATTCGTGGCCCAGGTTTGAACTTCTCTTTACATACTTCCATTGCTACCTACAGTACATAATTACTTTTTTTTAGGAAAAAAGAAGCTTTTTCTGGTAATTACAAAAAAAATCTTCTGGTTGTCTTTGAGATGTACTAAAAAAAGGCCTACAACGACGACCTTATTGCTGGAGGTGCAATTGGTCCAGTGGTAGAATTCATGCCACACAGAATAGGAATGGAGATTCCTGAATGTTATTGTTATTCCTCACCAGGGATTAGACATGGGTACCACTAGGAGGCTGCAGAATGACTCCTAGATGTATTTAGGTAAATCATTTAATTTTCAGTTATGTTAATAATTTAATGAAATACATATAAAATAAAATGTTCACTGAGGAGTGATGCAACTTGTCTTTAGATCCCTGAGCCTGCGACACCGCTCAAATCATGGAATAGCTTAGGGAGGGTCTGATAAACCGTAAACGGAGATGAACCTAAGGTGATACTTTCCTTAAGGGTGGCTCAGCCAGAAGGAATGAGTTTAAGACTGCTCTCCTCAATATGTAGGTGGAACAAATTTGGTTATGAAGTCTTCCCTCATTGTTGATTGGTCACCTCGAGTCCCAGACTCAGCAGGTCACTGAGAGTTTTCCCCAAGTAGGGTATCAAAAACAATACTGTAGAAGGGGAGTACATTGGGAAAACCCTTTACTCAAGTGTCACCAAGGACACTGTAGGGGAAGCCAGGAAAGGCACATGCTCTGGATTAGGGGGTTAGGGACTCTGGAATAAACTATCATCAGCGCTGTGCTGTGACATGACCATGAAAATGAAACTCAAATTCCTATTGGATGGTTCCAACACTGCTAACGGTATGAAAAACAGCATAGTTTCTGTGATCTTTCCTTGTCTTTTGGCATCCCCTCCCAGGGAAAATGTCGCCTTCCTTTCAGTCGCATGTCACTTGGTTCTATTCACATACAGTAAGTCACTATTTTCTCTTCAATCCATTATTCTTGAGTCAGGCAGAAGAGAAATTCACATCAACCATTTGCAATATTCACTAAATTCTCACTCATTCAAATAGATATTAGTACATTGATCTCAGCATAACCCTTTATTGCCCAGTTTCCAATTTTCACTTTTATAAGAACCATAAATATCTCACCAAACACCAGAACTCAATTAGCAGCCACTAAATCCCTTCATACCTGTTTCTAATCACAGATTCTTTTGGCCAGAGGAAGTACTCTAAGGAAAAGATGAATCTTTGGCTGCAGTACCTTATATGACATTTATTCCTTAACTTACACACAGTAGCACATTTCTGGAAACCAATCAAAATGTTGTACAGGGACTCCCCTCCACCACCACCAATGTGTAGGCCCCATCTGAATGATGTAACAGCAGCCAAAATGCACACAGTACACACCCAGTACACCCCACATCAACTGTCACTGGGAAGGAAAGCAGAGCGATGAAACCAGCTCATAGATTAAGATTATTAGGAACCATGACTGGTAAAGGCCAGGAGGAAATTTGACCAGAACACTACGGTTAACACCCCTACCGTTTTCAAGAAGTGCCCTGGGATTTTTAAATGACCACAGAGTATCAGGACTTTAGTTTTACGTCACATGTTTTTTTCAGTATAGTATCCCCATTGCTATACTAAAGCATTAGGACCCTCACAGACCACACGGTGAGCACTTCCTATGGGTCCCACTAACAATTTTCCCAGCAGCAACCTTAGCTTTCTCAGGAAGTCTCCTCCATCCAGGTACTGACCAGGCTCACACCTACTTAGCTTCAGTGGTCTGCCAGTTTTACATTACAGGGTAATCCCATTAATTGCAGTCCAAGACCCAGTGCCTATTGATTTTATAGCAAACATGTACTTGGCACTCCACCTGTGCTGTCTAGATCTTGACCTTTTTCATTCAAAAGGGGAGATTTTGCTGTTGTACTGACCAGTATAACATTATCACCCCAAATCAGCCCTGGCTCAGCTGGCCCACTCTCATCCACTGCAGCACAATATAATTACATTTAGAATAGCAAACAGAACTACCCAACAGCTGCTTGTCCAACACCTTTGAAGTACCTCAGTATTAAAATACAGACCTAGGCTTTAGTTTTCATCTACCTTGTACTCATAGGTTTGTATTTCCACCCAAACAAAAACTACAAGCATTTCCATCCCGTCCTCACCTTTCAGGCTAGAGGCTAGACAGACTCCTCTGTCAGTCTAGATGAGTGACCAATTCTACACAGAGCCTGTCCCACCACCTCCTTTCCCTCTTGTGGAATTTCACTCCTTCTGAGTGCTAATTAGTCATTAAGAGCACTTGTGACTCATTCAACAAGTTCTTTTAATGAGTAGTCAGTCTTCCTGACAGTAATATAATACACTAGAAATGTCAAAATATATTTTTAATACAACTTGTGATTTGTTTAAATAACAGACCTACTGTATGCTATATGTCACTTGAATAAGTCATAGGTTTGTGATATTTCACAAGCTATGTACTGGTAACAGTCAAAGAGCTAGACAGATTATGAAAAATTATTAGAATAATTAAAAATCAATCTTTTATTTGGTATATCAACTTCTCAACACTTTTCCACCAAGGTTTACAGAATTATATAGTAGTTTACAATATAGTAGAAACATAATACGTGAACAATGAGGAGAGAAAAACAAAATTAAACAAGAAAGCTATTAAAATGGTCTAGTTCATAATATGTAATCAAGAATGAAAATAAGACTAGTTTTCTGGTCTGTAGACTCTTATCTTGTAACACTATTTCTGTTTTCCAAACAACCATATATAAAACACTCTACATATTTTAGAAGCTTTTGGTACTGTACCTTGTCTTATCCATACAACTACAAGCACTTAACAAGAGATAGCCATCCCTTCATTTGATCCTGGTTTTCTGTACATGCAAACCCAGAAAATGTCTTAATTGAACAAACTAAGGGATAAAAGATCAAATCAACTATGTTTTCCTAGTCTTAATTAAGAATTAATGAAAAGGTGCCTTTAAATTTTAAAACCCGTTGGAACCTAGAACCTGAGGACATGGGCTAGCAACACAGGTGCAGCCCTTCAGAATGTGCAGGGTGCCATGTGGCTTATTGCAAAGAACATAACGTGGTATGCAGAATTGTACCACCCAACACCTTTTTAGGCCATGGCATTTTTATTTTTTCAAATAATATGATGCAGGACTATACTACTCTGTAAAACTACCAGGTGGCGCAATTAATCCTTACAGTACCATTTGTCTAACATAAATCTTATTTTGGTAATAAATATTAAATGGGTATTAACCCATTAGTGCTTTCCTGTGCTAGCCATACTGTATCTTAAACTAACAGATTTTTTAAATGCAGTATACAGAATTAGTATTTGTGTACAAATAGTAATTAGAAAACTAGTTTATTTTGATTTTGATTGTGAAATGTACTGTACATAGTGGATTTGAAAGCATATTGTATTTAAAAGCAAATGAACACTTCAAAAATAAAAAAAATCAGTAGTTTTGAATGACTCAAAGAATGACGCATGGTTGTGTATTGTAACCTCATCAGTGTTTACTCGTTAAACTATTTTTTATAGTACTGTACAATATATCAACCAGATATATAAAAATAGTTTGTTATAGACTGTTATGTGTTTATCAAGTTTACATACACATTAAAATACACATTTTGTCTTATTGTTAATTTAACTCTAACATTAGTCATTGAGTGAATGCTTTTAATCAAAGCAGATCATTTCATAAATATATTGTATTACACTTGTTGTTTGATATGCATGTGTCAGTGTTATAAATTGTATATTTAGAATTTGTGCGAGACTGTGAATTATTGTGATTGATTGATTGATTCCTAACAGCTGTCAAAGCTGTTACTTTACTTGCAGTTTACTGTTCTCATTTCTATTATTTTCAGTAAATTAAAAGCCCTCACATCACTACACCACTTTGGATGATATTCTGGAATTTTGTGTTAACCTGCTGCCAACTCCTCTTGGCTGCCATTGTGGTACAGCTAAATGCATAAATCACTTCAATTACTGCTGCATGAAAACAATATTGTACAAGTACACAGTGGCTTAAATAGGAGCTCTACGTCCATGCCATAACGATTAAGACAATATATGTGAGCTCACCCAATTTAGATAGGGTTGACATATCTGGAGGTATTTCATTTGATTGCATAATTAACATGTGTATTCACCTTATTGGTGATTCTCTGTCAGGTGTCTTCTCTGTCCATGATTCCTGAATTAAGTTGCACATCCATTTGTTGTGGTTTTGCATGGGTGGATGAAGGACTCATTATTCTACCCTCCTGCCTTTTGAAGTGCAGCATGTGGTGTTGATAGATTGTGTAAACTTGACAAATGAAGCCACATTTTGCCATTGTGACACCAAGCAACCCTGAAGCCAGTTACTGGGTTATTTCAATCAAGCTACATTCAGAAAAATTTAAAGCAGTTAAAACTGCTTTGTTGAGATACCCCCAAGATGAGGCTTTTGATGGCTTAGAAAATCCACATACACAGGCAAGTGTGACATTTTCTCGATCTCTGATGGTGTTATCAGATCTTCAAACAAAGACTGGGTGGAGCTGAAAATATTTGGGCTCTGAAAGGACAAGAATGAATTTCATTACTTCAGGCTGAGATGGAAATACCATTCAGGATGCAATCTGGGCCGCAGTTTCATCTTCTTCACCTTCTGCACTAACATTTCCAAGCTCTTATTCCACGTTCAAAGGTAACAAATGTTCATACTGTATATTAAATATACACCAGTTCATAATGAGTGTTCCATTTTATTTATTTAAAGTTTGATGTCTTTCATACTGTATGTGTTTTACAAATGTGTTTATGCAAATACAGGGAGCACATACAAACTCCACACATACTGTACAAAGTCAGAAGCTATGTTGTCAAAGCCAATACCATTGTTTCTATCAAGGAATGGCTGAAAAAGATTCTAAAATCAGAACAAAACAAGCTTGAAGCAATGAACTTGTTTTATGTTCCCCTAATGATAACAGTGAAACATGTGTGCACATTTTATACAGGCAGGCCTACCGATCATGTTAATGTTTTTGTAGTATTGTGGTGTGTTTTAAGTAAAACCAGAAATTGATGTCTCTGAAGGTACATTCATATTCCCTCATCTTAAAATTGAGACATTATCATTCCACATAATTGTACCATCCTGCCACAACTATAATTTAATGACTATACAGTATTTATAAAATTTCTGACATCAAAGGTGAGGAGCAAAACTCTATCTGAGAGATCTATCAGAGCTTTAAAATGTAACATTTGGGAAGGATCAAATCAGATAACCTTAATGCATTTGGAATTAAAGGTTATTAACAAATAGGTTCCTCCCCAGCCATATATTAATTTTTTCTTAAAGAATAATCCCATTTGTACTTTCATGACATGCCCTTTTACTTTAAATTCAATATTCTCAATTTAATCAGAAAATAAATTGCATTATCATACGCTCAATACCTGGCTGTATTTATCTGGCTTCAAGATGCCGGCTGTCTTAGTCAGGAAATAATGTTAATGGTTTTTGGCTCCAATGAGGAGATTACATTGTCTAATCCTTTTTTTATTTCAAAGTTTATGAGCAACGGCGCATAATCCATTTGTGTCAAAACAAGAGCTTATCCTTCGCCTTCTTGCAACAGCTAAATTTGGCTCTCATTACACTTATTCAGTTTGGAGTGTCAATTACCAGCCTTAATCTGGAGATGTGCTTGAACGGTATCTTAAAAGAGAAGCACGTGCTTCAGCAATATCCTCACTCTTGGGGATGGAAATGACCTTCTGATTTCTTTAATATGCAGATATTAAAAATGTCCATACAATTCTGCATAAAACACGTCGAGCGGTTCCTCAATCTACTTTACTACTGAAGGTTATTTTCCACAGCACAAAAGCAGCAAAAAAGGCTAAAAAAATGTATTGATGGGCTGACGGGAATTTGTCTGTCAACTGGGCAGCGTTTTGTAACTGTTACAATATGTAATATGAATGAAGACAAAATGTACATACAGTACATAGCCCTTTTCTTCAATTTTCTAATTATCAATGCATTGGATAGAAATGTAAATGCAACTCCACATAAAATCATTGTTATTAAGTAGATACTGAACATTCAAAGTCAGGAACCTGGTGTTCAACAAAAATGTTCTTGAAGCTTTAAAATGTTTACAATTTGGATGTGAAAACATTTCAGATCTGTACAATATCTACTTGAAAACTTTATGGCAGGCTTGTTTCAATAAACATGTTTTATACATTATAAAAATGTATACAATGTGTTGTGGATATTTCATTATTACGACTTCTGTTATCTGTGGGATGTTAAACAAAAAGTTGTTGTAAGACAAATAGGTCATAAGAATGTGGCAAATTTAACCTGTACAATGACTCCATCAAAACTCAGATGACACAGCAGAATGAGAAAACTGGTGCCAAACAAACATTATTGAGAGGAGCACTGTGGATACAATCAAGTAAAAAATTATCTTTCTTAAAGATGTTTCGACAGTTAATTGCATTAATACTAAGTTTTAGTATTCTTAAAATACTAAAACTTAGAGTTGTCATTTTTGAGACCTTAGTAATGCAGTTCTTTTCCTATAAGATAAGCTGGCAGTGTAAAGAAATCTAATTTGTCACATTTGTAAGCAGACCAGTCCATTATTACAGTGGGGATTGATTGATCTATAATCAACAAACATGGATGAGACGATTTAATTTTTACATTATATTCACCTGCTGATATCCGTATTTTTAAAATATTTAAATCCAGTCTCATTTTCAAGCATTAGCCCATTCTGTGGCTGTGATAAGGAAAATGGTGTGTGAGACTGAACTGACTCTCTCACTGGTTCAATGCGTCTCAGTAGGATTGGGATGTGGGCATTATTCAGTGAAGGTTAAGGCAAACCGTCTCCTAATTTTCAAAGCAAATACACTCTGCCTGACACTAAGACAGGTTATCCATCTGACTGGTGGCTCCAGATATTTTGTCCAGATATTTTGGCCAGTAATTGTGATATAAAATAAAAAAATCATATTGTTTCTAAGTGGTTTATACTGTACAGTATATGCCCTATTTCTTCATAATTAACTGCTTTCAAATGCAGTATTGTAATGGAATTGAACTTCATTCCAACTGCAAATTATAATGATATTATTCTAATAAACATTATTGCTTGGAATGACAGCAAGGTCTACTTGTATCATCTGGAAACCAGAAAAAAGTAACACAGGATAGGTGCTATATTATTAAAGCAAAATAAAAATAAAATCTACCATAGATATCAATTTCAAATATATTACTTTTCCCATAATGCAAGAAAAGAAAAATATAACAAAGTTGATCATGTGGTTTCTGATCAAGTGGTCTTGGTGTAATGTGCAAGGAAACGGCATGAAGCTAAATGACAAATGAATATTTACAACATATACAGTACATACAAGCTAACAAATGCACAGTTATGTAGAAGTTATTTACAAAGAGACACCAAACCCAGCCTTTCTAAAGTTTGAAGCTACTGTCACTCAGCCCCTCACAGATGGACCAACTTTTGAGCAAGCTGGCATTAATATGACAGCTTATGGAGGTTATTTAATATTAAAATAACTGAACACCCAAAATCTATGCATAGCTCCAAAAAACATTTCTCTAAACCAGATAATGCATCCCAGAGATACTAGCTTTTTCTGGCAGGTACTGAAAGGAAATCCATTTGTCTTCAAGTATACTGTACATCCTTATAACCCCAACTTCAACATCTGGTTCCTCTCAGTCAGAAATACCCTTGAAGTTCCAGTCCCCAAGAGAAGGCAGAGATGTTGGTGCTTTGAATCTGTAGGCAGGTGGAATTCCTTCCCAGGTTACCACAGCTTTTTCCTCTGGAGGGTGAGGAACTCAATTTACATGACTCTGATTCTTGAATACATAATCTGGTATTACTACAACAAACAATGACCTAATAGACCAACACAAAACCAGGTCTGTCCTGGCACCAGACCTTTTATTTGTGAAGAAGCAGTGGAGACACTTTAAGACACCCATCAACTTGACTTGGGAGCAACTGCAAAGGCCTCTTGTTACATCAGAGCCACTGAACAGATGGCCTCGACATTTGAGCGCCTCATCATTGTTTTCTGTCCTATTCTTGCTAGGTTCTACAGAGTGTAAAATGACAGTTTCACAATCTGTATCACTATGACCACTATGCTCCCAATACGCAATGTTCACATCTGTGATTGTTATTGTTGTTGGTCTCATAAGCGTTTGGTCATCTTCTGGAAAGTTCCAGTTTGACTCGTGGTCCAACCGCTGTCTTCTCAGATTACGCTAAAACTGTGAGATTGTCACAAGATATCACAGCAGCTGTGCAAACACCTTCATGCTGTGTGAGCATATGTGAGGATGTTAAAGACTCCCCCCGCTACTCAAACTTTATTTTCCTGAACATCACCAGGGTTATGTGCTGGTCACTGTCAACGTATCTTGGCATTCATAATAATAAACAGTCAAAGATTTATAGTTTTACATTTTATTTTATGGCGGTGAGAGGTTTTTTTGCACAACAGAAAAAAAATAATATATTGCTTTCAAACAGAGAGGAACATTTTCTGTCAAAAATAGCAAAAGTTTAGGGTTGGTTTTACAGCCTCATGAATAGGCGTGAAAAGTGATGACACAGCTGTTTAACAGATAAGTTAGATCTCTTTCTCAAGCCTTCTGACAGACATACAGGCTTGTGGGTTTCATCTTAAGCATTGTTTACCCATTGGAAGCAGGATAAAAGTGTAGAAAGGAACTCTAGAAAGTCTGCCTCATCATATAGTGAACACTTCAAGTAATTCTCAGGTAGAATTGATAAAAATAATAAAAATGAATTCCTAAGTCTGCTTTGAAGGTCACTAGTGGCATCCAGAACACAGTTACCATTTTCTATTACTATTCTTTTATGGCAGGGATTGACCTTTAAATAAGAAGTAGTTCAAGGATTCCCATTAAAATTTAATTCTCTTCAACAGTATTAAAACCTCCATTGCTGGAGGCCTTGTGTTTCAGCACAAGCATGTATTTTAAATTGATTTTCACACAGAAGAGATGACATCCTTAAACTGTAAACTTAACTGGAAAGCTAGTTATAAGGATCTGTGTCTTGACCAGAACTCTGTGCCTGAGCCTGGCTCACTTTACTGTGTATATATTCATCTCACAGTATGTACAATTTTGTTTTGGCTTCTGTAAATATTGTGTTATCATTCCAAAATGTAAATACCATATCACATTCCATAAATACAAAATCTTCAAATGCTGTTCTGTTGTGTGGGTTTATCTTAAATCTTAAAAAAGATGTATGAAATTGTTTTGCTCCCTTTCTGAAATGACTTTCTGATTCAAATCTGAAATGAGCCGAAGAAGGGCAAAACACCTACAGTATATATACTGATCTTTTATAAGTTATGCTGGAAAGATATTTTTTTACATTTTTACTGATCAGTTTCCTTCACCTCATTAAAATGAGCAGTCCTCACAGAGGTAAGCAACACCAAGCACAAAAATGAACACATGGAACAATAGTGTCTAGAAGTATTGAGTGAACAAAACTGTTTCCACAACATTTGGTGTGGTACCACTTTTTAAGTAACGGCAAGGTCCTGTACTGACAGAAAATCATTGATTATCTCATCAGTTCTCTTACTCTGTTGGTGTTCATCTTTTTTAGCCCTATTACCTTGGAGTTCAGTGGTAATTACTCTGAATCATAGCTCTCTCCTTCTCAAGGACTAATGGTAACCATACGGTAGGTAAAACAGGCAATACCTCTTCTTCAAACATTGCTTAGGGGACCAGGCTGAAAGCTGATTATGAAACTGGTATAAGTAGGCCTCAACAGGAAGGTTTAATCTCCAAACTTAAAAGTTTGAAAATAAAAGCTGAACTTCTGATACTCTAAATCCTTTTTTCTAAAAGAATAAGGAAGACCAGAGAGAAGTAGAGCTTTGTAACCAGCTTAAGGGACTCTTCATCTCTATCATTTTCATGCCTGAATTGAGAGACAAACAAGTATCCCCTGGGTTTTTGCAAAACCTTTCTTCAAGTTGTGATGTTGGAATCAGTTCTTCACCGGATTTCAAGAACAGGTCTCCTGTTGAAAGCGAAACAAAAGCCCCACCAATCATATGTAGACACATGCTTTCTTTTCTTTGTGTCTAATCTTAGAATGGTTAAGCACCCTACAGAGAGTATTCATTTCAAAAATAAAATTACATTTTCAGTGTAAGGCCTTTCTTAAGAAGACACTTCATAATTAAGACCCCTTGAACAATATCCTACAGTTTTTGTTTTTCAAAAATTATTAAAGCTTAAGGAAATTGTATACGCTGATATGTATGTATGTATTTTAATGCCTCTTGTTTTCCAGTGTCCAGTACTGTATGTTTTTCTTCCGAAGTATGTCCTTAATTAGGGAAGTGCTGAAATTAGTTATTTGAGATCTGCCTTTGAAGTTCTTGTGAAATGCATGCTTGGATTACCAAGAAAGGATTCGTTTGGTGTGTTGTTTTATCAGTTTATTGTCTCTAAGACTCAGAGAAAACATGCTGTAGATGGGGAATACTTAAAAGGGAGCACACAGTGTCATCTTTTGTCATGCTCATCAATTTCCAGTCACTACTTATTACCCAAGGAGCTGCTGAAATTTCACAGCAAGGCAGAGCTAACAGAGGGCCAGATTGCTCAGGCAAAGACACAAAGTATAACCCACACCAGCATTTTCCAGTTAAAAGAAAGGCTTATTATTTTGTTTTTGACTGAAAAAACAGCAGCCTTGCTTCCGCTGCTGCCCAGTATTGTTTATGTCCATGGAGGTTGTATTCAAAATGGCTCCACTGTCCAAAAAAAATCAGGTTGTGTGTGGAGATGATAAGGGTGATCCCTTTTGTTTGACTTCCAAGGTGGCTGTCAATAGCACCCAGATAAAAGCCCTAGTCTCCTTCTTAATTATGAAATTAAATTGCCGAAGAGGCAAGAGCAGGCCTTTAAGGCATCCTCCAGTGAAAAAGAGATGAATATATCCAAGTCAATCAATAAGGAAAGAAAGGACACCTAAGGTGAAATCCAGCGGGGTTCTGCTGTAGTTTCTCCTTCGCCCTTAATTCTCATGGTCTTGTGTTTTTATTCTGAGATTATACTTCAACTTTACCTCTGGATCACTTGCTTAACTTCTCTAGTCAAACCAACCTAGTCCAATACCATCAAATGCTTCTTTCAAGCCAAGACAAAGGCTTGAAAATGTAATTTCTCAGAAGAAAAGTCACACTTAAAATCAACAAGGGGGATACAGACTCCTATTAATATGGAGAAGTCTTCATCTCTTTCTTCACTTGTCACGATTTCAATTGAGAAATTATTTTTAAAGATGATTTGACTATGCTTCTCTAATGCAAAACTGAAGTTTTACCCTTTACAATGGCAGAGAGGAATTGTGCTTCTCTTGCTGTTGTTTGTCAAAATACAAACTTTGCTCATTCCAGTGCAGGAAACATGAGTTAGTAATGCACTAATGTTCGATGGATACCATATATTTTAACATGTGTATTCTCTCAGATATGAAATGCAGTGAGTTGTATGCCAATATACATGTAAGGACCAGAATATTCTTGCCACAAAAGGGCAATAATTCAGTCAGTTTTCTTTAGTTTCTTTCAAATTGCCAACAGCCGATGTCTTTTGAAAAGTGTTAAAGTTCTTCAGTTAAGTTAATGATTAACTCAATAATAATTTAAGAGTAAAAGCAGAATCAAAAACCTCCAGACACTGTGACCTACAGTTCTGCACCGCTGCTTTACATACAGTATATGAGTAAAAACAATACTCTTATCACAAACTGTATACTATATTTGTAGTGCAGTTTACACTAATATGCAGTTATGTCAAACCATACGAATACAGAATATTTTGATGGTTGTTATGAAAACATTACAATACAGTATGGTGCTATATACAAAATATTTTCTAAACTCTGCTTTTTAACTTTGGTTTTTGAAAAACATTGGTTATTTAAGCCATATATTTGTTTTAAATTATGAAATGAACAACATAACTTGCACTTTATTTGGTTTAAAGCAATGCATGATTAAATCTGTAATGTAAAAATGACTTTTTAATAACAGTCATTTTATTGTTAATTACTATACATTTTCTGAACTCTATTCAAAAGGGAAGTGAATTGCACTTTAAAGATTTTATTTTTCTTAATCTGGCCAGTGACTCTATACCCTTGATTTGAACACTAGGCACTAGGCTCTCCTGATCGATGAAAACCCATTCTCAAAGCAAGGTTGCAGATTATCAGATCATTGATCTAATTGCCCCATTCAAACTCCATAAGTGCTGATGGTTTCAGTTATAATCTCTAGAAAGTGTCTGGTTCAACTCTGATAAGGGCAAATAGAGGCTGTGATCTCAATTACTGTTTTCCATTCATTTTTATAACTTTGTAATCCTCTAATCATACTATACATGACTAATGCTTTAGAACAAAAGGGGGGAGGTCTCCAACTTCTAAACCTGAACAGTTGCTTTAACATTGCGTGGTGATTATGCAAGTAAGGAGAATGAACATTGTCTTTGTGAAGTCTTTGTCTTTTGGATTTACTGTTAGTCATAATCACAGTGATGCTTTTTTTTAAAGTTTCTAAAATGCTAATACTTTCTTTAATTCCTTCCAGAATTTTACTTTAATAATTTGCTAGTGTAACATTTGTATAGGCCAGGAAATGAGAGGTCATAGAGAGGAAATAAAGAAAGGTCTTGGTCTACAGATAGTCCAATAGCTTCAAAACAAGGAGCATAAAGTTAGACTAGGGAAAAACACAGCATTGTCCACTGCATTCTTCCTTTTGCATATATTAATGCTGGAGGTCACGCAGAAACTTCTGTGTGAACAACAAAACAGAGGGGGTGACAAGCATTATAAAAATAGCAATGGAAAACCACAGGGCAAAGGCACTGTCCAGGACAGGTCAGACACCTGGCAAATGAGATTTAATGTAATATTGTAGATTTAATTGTAATTTTATATGCAATATGTAAAATGGGATAAATGTAAAATAATACATCTAGACAGTAAAAATGTTCCCCATAAATATGAAGTGGGATGCTCTGAACTAGCAGGAATAACCTATGTAAGGGACTTACTGTAGGAGTTTGTGGTGACAGTGGTAAAGGTCTTAGTAAAGCCTGTTGTGGGGGGTTTCTGTGTCTCATGGAACAGAAATGCAGAGTGTTATAAAAGATGCACACAGAGTTGCGGGCAGCCAGTGAGTACAGCGTATTTATGTAGAGGAGAGTTCTGGCCTGCTATAGAACATCTTTACAAATAACCCCATTACTATGTTCAAAAATCTCCCTTTGAGATAAAAAAACAATATATACACTTTCTGTTAAACAGCAGCTCAACCACAGAGCTTGCTCAAGAGTTTTGAGTAAGAAAGGGTTCAGTATACTGTAGGTTGTTTGAACAAGACCTTTCTTGATCTGTTATACAGTATCATCTAATAGGAGCACTGTGATTGAGACAGACACAGGAAACCAAAAGGATCATGCATTTTCAAACTTGATTCAGTAACATTTTAATTTCTTGGAACTTGAAAACCTGTATAGAACTATAGCTTTACTCAACTGCAAAACTTCCAAATCAGCAAGACGTGCTACATGACCACCTCACGTGTGCATCTATTGTCACTTTATGTTGTCAATGTGGTAAATTAAATTATAGTTCTGCGCTTGTCATCCCAGCGTAAGAATTTAAGTACTTTAACAAACTTATTTAAAGAACTGGCTTTAGACTATTAAACATGCACTTTCTATAATTTTGAATACAAGATTTTCTCTGAAGATTTGATTTCTATCCACATCACTTTTCAAAAAATGTTTTATTCTAGGGGAAATCGTTAAAGCCAACAGTTGACAATGGCTACTCAATACATCTGAGTGATCTTTGTCTTATACACGTTGGCAGCTCTCTGCTTATTGATTCTACACTCATCACTAGCGAGCTTAATGTTTCACTGACATGACAGCCTAACATTTCAATAAACTGCCAAAGAGTGGTTTCATCTGGGATCAGATGAACTACTTTTGACAGAGCTGGGGAAAATACTTTTTTTTAAAAAAAGGTAGCTGGGTTTCTAACAGTTGTTTAGTTCACATGAGACCAAAGTTCAGGATGAAATGCCTTTGGATATGGAATATTTGTTTGCATTCTTTTAACCCCAGTTCCTGCTGTATCCAAGGAAACTACTGTTCTGTAGACATGTCAGTTTTGAGCCACAAGCATTCTAAACCCATTATAGGATATTTTGTTGCATTCAACCTAAAAAAAAATCCAGATTGTTGTGTTTCTAAATTCAACCTGCATGTGTTAGTTTTGGGGAAAAAAATGGTTTTGAAATTATTTTCCCTATTATTCTTGAGTAAGTGAAGACTGACTTTCTTGTTATTTTGTTATGAGCGATGTGGAGAGCAGCTGAGTTACAACCAAGGATACAACAGAGCTTATCTTACTGGAAGGTTTGGGATAGTGGGTATTGTTTTGCAATAACGAATAATGAAATAAAGAACAATAATGAACATGTAGTTTTCATTTTTACCCCTGTAGATCAGCAGTGTATTACCTCAGACATCAGAGAACTTAGCTGACAATAAATGTGTCCTTTGGCAGCATCACAGCAACCAACTGCCTTTTATAAAATAATTTGATCAAATGGTGTAAAAAGCTGCCATCAGCTGCTTCTGTACAACTGTACAATAACCAACGGTTCCTTCCTAATTCTAAGCTTAACAGATGAAAATGCCCATATTGTGCACAGGACTAAGTACTTGTTGAGCAGTTGAATCAGTCATAGAACATTGCTTGTTCCCATCTGTTTAATTAACAAAGAAGGTGCAAATTATTTATTGCTTGGTAGCATCTGCAATGCTTAGAGATAAAACTAATTTAAATTTTATTTCTTAATAATACAGGCATTCAAAGAGAAGTGCTGCCCCACACACACTCTCGTTGTTTCCTGACAAGGCTATCCAGACACCTTCCAGCAGCTGCTGAAGACAGTGTTGCATGTAAATGAAAATAAACTGTAAGGAAACTTTACAGTGAGATCATTTACAGTAACAGTGTCCCATTGAGAATACAAACTGGGAAAAATAAACTACAATATGGTACTATCAAACACTCATCGAAATATCTGGTTTAACAAAAAAAAAAGATACATCTAATACATATCTTGTATGACTTCTAGCCATGGCTGGCTTCTTGCATGTGTAAATGAATGATACAAGTACTGCCCACTGTGAAGAGACAATGCAACCATCAAGTTGGTAAACACCCCTGAATTACTTCAGAAAGGTTACACTGAAATGAGCATTGCCAAGAAAGCACTTAACACCTTTGGTGAAGCCAAATTATTATAAACACTCTTGTAATATATATAATCTGCAGGTGCTGCCTAGCTTGAGTAGTTTATAAGTACTTACTTTATACAGGTTATGTTTTTTCAAGTACAGTATATGTTGTTTACTGTTTTTATTTTGAAAATAACAAGGTAACTAACTACAAGGGAAATTTATTAAAGCAAACCCATTAAATCTTTCCAAAATAATGACATCAAGTGTTCATGAGAAATGTAGTTAAAATGAGCAGTCAAAACTTTTCCAAAAAAAAAACATGGGACCAAGTGACCAGGATTTTGATACAGAAAATGTTTATAAATAAGGACGAATATTGTTTCACACCATATTTATTTAATTTTCAGCTTCCACTACCAGCTATATAAATATATGCATATCTGTAAATTAATATTTTAATAGCACTATTCTGTACTCTATCACCTAACATTTCCCTTTAGTTACATGGTTCCATATTAATATTCCATATTAAGTGGATTTAAAGTACAGTAGTAAAACAGTTTAAATGGCATCACCATTTGACTAAAATCGAATCCACTGCGTGTTCTATACATCAATCTTCTTTGAGCAGTGACACCACAGTATATCGCAGTCAGCTTACTGCTAATGCTATCACATGTGCATTCTAGATGGCAGCATCTGTAAGTGAGGCACACCAAGTACTCAATACATATTTCATCCCTCTATAGCATTCATTAGGATCACACCAAAATACTGCATTAATAATAGAAAAAATAAATATAACCAACAAATGTGTTCACTTTCGTTTACAAATTCAGGAATCAGCATTCTTTTGTTAGAGTGTGACAAGACCAGGGGGGAGGGAGTGTAGCTTGCTCGCCTCCTGCTATGGGCTGTTTTTGTACTGTATGAAAACTGCAGCTCAACTCGAAACGAAAAAAAAACTTGGAAAGCTACCTGCATGAAGAGACTCTTTGATCACCTGGTGTGCAATGTGAGAAAACCCATAACGAGGGAAAATAGTGTTTGTCATCAAATAGTGTTTGTCATCAAGAAAGCCATCTGAAAGGTTTTTTGGCAAAATTTAAAAGCATTTTGCACAAACTTCCCGAAAGTCTTGTTGCTTCAGAAGGACATTTGTAAAAAAATAAAATCAAAGGACTAGATTTACAGTATGCACTTAAAATACATTTCATTATTGCCATCACCACATTAAATTCTGAACACTGTAAAGTAACTGCTTTGCTGAGATTGTCTGGGTTATATTTCTCCCTTCATACATAAGTGCATTTATTGTAAATGTCCAATTCAGTTTTGTCATTATGTCCGCTGTACCTTAGTCCCCCAGTGTTAAGTCAGGATACCACGGAATGGGATCTAAAACTTCAAGTAATACGTACTTTCAAGACCAAACCCAATCATGGAAATGTTGAAACAATCAACACCTTATGTTTTTTTGCATTAAAGGCAAAACTTAAGAAAACACTATCTTTTTGGTCTACAGAACAGGGCAACAAACAAAAGTCCATGATTAAGAAAATATAAAAATATGATCAATTACTCTACTGATTACAGCACTCTAGGCAGGCAGGCTGGTCAAAGACGTCAAAGGTATTAGTCTGTGTCCAAGGAGAGATACTTTTATACTAGAACTTACAGCATGTGACCCATCCACCTCCATTGCAATAACATACTGCAACTAGAGTCTTATTTGTTAATAATCAATCTTATTGATCTTGCTAATTAGTGCTAATTAGCAATGAACAAAATAAGGATTTTCTTAACTGAAAAAAATATCTTGGTCCTCCAGATTGGTCCACACACATTCCATCTCTTTTTCCAGTCAAACATTTTTCTACCAAGGCAAATAATTTGCTTAATTTATCAGCTCTGAAAATGTTGTAAAATTCCATCTATGAAAACATACACAGCAACTTACTCTAAGAAGTAATTGGAGATGTTACTTTTGAAAGCTCTATATAAAAAATGTTTATTAAAATCTACAGGTTTTAGATGCTGAAAACAAAACAAAAAAGGTCTAATTAGCCACTTAATAGTTTGATTAATAGTTCAATTAAGTAAATGAGAGGTCAGCTGAAACACCTACTGTTTAGATCCCATTTACATACTGTAGAATGAGCATATCCTTTCTATAGGTATGGTACACAGCCCCTTTACACAAGTAGAGCATGACAGGGCAAACCCACAGAGAAATTAAAGGCAGCTGGACAAGCAGCAGATGTGCAACAGTGGCTCAAAACTCAGAGAACAGACTAGATGTGAACTCTGGCAGCTGAGCATTAGGGGTGCCAGACTACCAGTCTGCTCTTTTTACAGTCAGCTAGTATAGATATAATACTTTTGGAATCACATGGCACCCAAGAGGCATATTACACAAGGACTTGGGTGGGATAGCAGAGAGTATGCCATCTTTCTATGGCGCTTATTACATGAAGAGGTCTTGCTTGGCCGTGTAAGATGCAGACATTAGCAGTTTGTATGCTGTATCAACACGGAGAAAACACAGCCTGGCTCTGTACAAGATAATTGCTTTGACACCATCAATACAGAGTAAAAGGAGTTCCTGGCACCTTGGAATGCCTGGAGTCTACAAGCATCATTTCCCTGCAGATCACAAAGAATAAAACAGGAAAACAATCCCTGACAGTTCCTGGCTAGTTTCTCTTTTTGCGTATGGTGCCCTGCCATAAAAATTAAAAGAAGAAACTGCTGTCTGGTTATCATGAGCCAAAGGGGGGGAAAAAACAGCAGCTGTTCAGGGACTAATGTGGAGCTCTCTGTTTGCATGCGTGAAGGAGAGAGTCAGTTAGGTAGTGGGTGTTTCATGCAGGTATCACAATGTGCTGTCCATCGCGAACTGAGGGAAATTGTCCAGCAGTTTCGCTGATTGCTTTGATGGTTAGAAATCTATAGGAGGTTTTTAAATCACTGCATATCCTTTTCTATAGCCAGTGCTGCACACAGGTGGGCTCTTGAGTAGGTTAAAAAATACAGGCCTTTGTTCATACAGTAACACAGGGTGAGCATTACAGTCCAGGCATTGAGGCTTTGTTCAGAACATATTGGTAGACAGCAGCCAGGATTTCCCAAGTGATACTTGGTCACTAGTGTCAATCATTAAGTAGAAATTATCGCATGTGTATGGTTCTGGCATTTTGAGGGGGAATACAGAATGGGCACCACAGAGGGAGATCTTGATCTAGAAATCTTCACATTAGGTTCGTTAAAGATGTCACAAAGTACTGACACATGGAGTGCTCTTAAAATTGAACGATTTCCATAAAGAAGCTGACAAGATTCCTTACAAGCAGCATATTTTCAAATCTTTAGTAGTATGAGTTAATGGTGCATCACCTAGATGGATTCTAAACTGGCTTTGGACACAAATCAACAGTAAGCTTTCTTAACACTTAACACATGCAAAAATTGTATACTTTGTAAGTCACCCTGGACAATAAAAAGAATATGATGGGCATTGTACAAAGCTGAGTCACACGGGATAAGGCAAAGAACTCTCTCATACTACAGTATATATATATTGTATCACACAGTGGGGAAAAAAAGACTTTACAAGTAGATTAATTGCATAACATCTAGGAAAGTCACTGAAGTAATCAAAAAGAAAACAAAGACAAAGAAAAGCAGAAATACAAGTCAAGAGACACTATACTGAAAATGTTTGAAATAGCAGACCTCCAGAGTACTGCAGTTGCACGCTGGTGTCGCAAGTTTACACAAATTTACAAAAGACACAAGAAGCCAAGGAGAGAGTCCAACGAAGAGATACATGACTCACTTTGGAGCTCATGGGAATGAGAACAGGCTGAAGGAGGCTTCTTTATTTTTCTCTCATAAAACAGATCAATTACACCTAGACATGCTGAACATGTCATTGTCATCTGTTTGAAATTGATATTTCTACTCTGGGGAGTGGAAATGTTAAGAAAAGTAAGAATAAATAAATGATATTAATAAATAGGAAAAATGGGAAAAGAAAAAATTAAATTGTAACTACAGTATAATTGAAATGACAATGGTCTATAAATGTATGAGGTATCTCAGCTAGTGTATGAGTATTCTGAATGTATGTGGAACTGACATGATAGAGTGTTAAGTATTTCTGAGGGCTATTGTGCGAGTGCACGTGTGTTTTTATGTCAGATACTGTAAGTGGCATTAGCTCATCAGCTATTTTAGGGATTTGTAATTGGAATGCTTAAGGAGGAGTAGGTATTTCATTAAACTTATCATTTTATTTTTTTAGAGAGGCTGTGTTTTTAGGGATACAGTATGTTGTGTGTTTAATAAAATTGTGAGATGGAAAGTTGAAAAGGATTGTTTTCCTGATCAAACAATAAGTATGGGGGTGGCGCTATTATTTGACTGATCATATTTTGTAAAATCTTCAAGTAAGCATAGAGATGGGAATAGAGAGGTGCTGCACCCCAAAAGGTGATGTTCGGTGACAACTTCTTGCCAGAACTGTTGAGTTTGTGGGCAAAGCCAAACAGCATGAAAGTATGCATTTGCAGTGCTGAGTGTACAGTGTGTTAATGTATCTGAGTCAATATACATCTTGTGTTCTGTGATAATTGAGATTTGTACTGTATACAGAAGTCAGTATCTTTATTTATACCGTAGATCTGTTTCACATTAATTGATTGGAAGGGAGATACAATTTTATATTGTTTGGAGATAAAACATTTTTGAATTTACCATTTTATTAATATACATTATATAAGCATCTCATTGCACTTGTGCATATGACATTTTATTAATATACATTATATAAGCATCTCATTGCACTTGTGCATATGACAAACTGAACTGATATATTCCATAAGCAGAAGCAGTTGAAGGGTACCATTCATTTTATTTTGGTGCTTTCATTGCATGTTCTAGTTGAAAATATCATAGGTACTGCTTTTCAATGCCATATTTTTGACCAACTCTTTTATTTTAGACATTTTTTAATAGATGGTGTAGAAGTGAGATAGCTTTGTTTCCAAATGGTGAAGATGAATAGCTTTTTGTTAATTACAATGTCCCTAATAAACCATTATGTTGTATACATATGTAATAATTGTAAACTTTTTTTGCTTAAAATATTAATACATAATTATATTAATATACAGGTATACAGATTTAGTCCAGATGTACACAACATTACTATAACAAAGCAGCTTTAATTTATATACTGTTATGTATCAGAACTCAGCAGTATTTACTTCTCTCCTTATTGCATGATTCCCAAGCCTAATCCAACATTAATTCATTGATAACCAGTCATACACAAATACAATGCCAACATATACCAACAAAAGGACAATATACAGAAATCACAGAACCTACAGTAGGACAGGTCTAATAGTACTGCACTTGTTTTGATCAATTGTACTGTACAGCACTTTCTCTTTTCCCAATATTGTTTCATGATTGCAGCAGGCTTTTCCTTTATATCTTGTATTTCATGCTGCTTTCCTAACTACAGTAATTGCCTGTTTTCAATGTTCATATTTCTCAACAATGGGTCTGAGAACATTCCATTATGTGACAGAGGAGCCTGTCATGAGGTACAAAGAGCACAGGAAACACTAGTCATACTGTACACCTTCCATTAAACAGTTGCTAGAAACGTTCCTGAGGATGCACACTCAGGGCTTGACTAGTAGCTGCTATTACTTCATTTCACATACTTAAAACATACGGGTATGAGTGAGCACTGTGGCATGAATAGAGAGTGCTCTCAAAATGAATGATACTCACTGTTTGGTGTTGGAACTTCCAAGATGGGTCAACCTATGGTGGCCTCAGAAGGCCAAACCTAACCCTACTTCTAAAGGTGTATTTATGGAGATGGTTAAAACCACATGCATGTGAGGAGGGGGAAATTTGATTGTTTTTGTTGATGTTTATTGAACCAGGATAAAGGGAAATGTAAACTGTGTTATTAAGATATATTTGATTATGTTCTTTTGTAAGAAATCAAATGAATGTATTTATTAATTGTGAAATTATGATTTTGAAAGGAGAAATGGTTTGTTCCAAATGGGGGAGGGGCTTACATACTACTGTATATAAGCTGGCTCCTCAGACTAATAGTGGAGTCAGTTGGTGAGTTAGGTAGTTGTGGCTGAAATCAGAGCAAAGGTAATAGGTAATAGGTAATAGGTAATAGGTAATAGGTAATAGGTAATAGGTAATAGGTAATAGGTAATAGGTAATAGGTAATAGGTAATAGGTAATAGGTAATAGGTAATAGGTAATAGGTAATAGGTAATAGGTAATAGGTAATAGGTAATAGGTAATAGGTAATAGGTAATAGGTAATAGGTAATAGGTAATAGGTAATAGGTAATAGGTAATAGGTAATAGGTAATAGGTAATAGGTAATAGGTAATAGGTAATAGGTAATAGGTAATAGGTAATAGGTAATAGGTAATAGGTAATAGGTAATAGGTAATAGGTAATAGGTAATAGGTAATAGGTAATAGGTAATAGGTAATAGGTAATAGGTAGTAGGTAATTAGGTAATAGGGGGTAATGGGAAGCAGTGTAAATAAACTGCACTTACTTCACTTGAGTGCTTTGTGGTAGAGCTATTATTTTATAAAATTGACCTGCAGTACTTTGGCCTACCTCAGTCCATTGTGTGACGCATTGTCTTGATTTTTGCACCAAGTGGAAATTCTTTTGTTTAGAGTTTCTGATGAAAGTTTCAAAGCTGATTTAATTAATTTGTGTTGCATTTTCTGAGTTGTCAGGTATGTTCAGATTTTATGGTGAAATCAAGTTGTCGCTTGTGCTGTGGCACTGAAAGTCTAAAATTTTCATTCATTGCTTTATTTTCATAGGCAATAGTTTTGACTTGGGCGATGAGTGTTTTGACAGCCTCATGCAATGTATTGTTCTCTTTTTGGAGTGTTTCAATTGATCTTTTCTTCTGTCATGGCACTTCAAAGAAACATCAGTCAATAAAACTTTCCAGGTTGCTACAATTTAAAGTGAAAGTATCAAACAGTTAACAGCCAGAAATGTAACTTAATTTGTAGAATTTGACAGTAATAGCACTCAATAGTCTAACTGTGGGATGCCACCATCTTGTATCTTGAACACCTGCATTCTCAAACCCTGCACACTAAAACAAAAAGCACAACAGGGTAAAGGAGCTTAATCTTTTCAATCTATGTAAGATATGTCTGAAAAAAAAATAGTTTGAGGTCTTCAAAATTTTTAAACTTTAAAAATGACTCAAGTTTGATCTAAACAGTTATTTCAGGTGTAGTTGGATCCTCAGAACATACAGTAAATGGAAACATTCTAAAACAATTTGTACCAACACTCCTGTTTACATAAGAGTTATTGACACATTTTGGCAGTTTTCACACCTAGGAATTCTGTGGTAAAGGAATCAGTGTATATAAAATATATGAGCACTGATGGGCTAACACGCTTGTTCTCATTATCATATTTTCTTAATTTCACATTTCTGAGGACTGCTCAGACTGAGTGGGCTTGAGTCAAACAGAATATTCTATGCAACACACCATCCCTGTGCCTGGGCACTTTGTACTGATGGTGTGAGGGAAGAATCACTCCGCCAATCCATGCGAACTGCCATTAGCACTGGGGGATCCAGTGTGAGGCGCTCTGACAGTGTACAGTATGTGCTGGAGAAGACCACACCTGGTCCTCACCAATTTCATAAAAGCATGAGGATCATACAGTAAGTGGTGGTCAACTGCAGATTCCATAAAATAAAAATAATTAGCTACAGTATTTCAAATATGAAAAAAAAAATGTTTTGTTCAGAGAAATTCTTACATATCTGAAAATCTAAACAGTAGAGTACAAAAATATACTGACTAGTCACAATATTAGGAACCCCAATGAATAACTTGAGAAAAAAAAAAACAAAGGTAAAAAAACAGGGTAGATTTAAAAGGACAGGGCAAGGTTCTGAAATACATGCATATTTCATCCCATTCTTCCAGCAGGATCATAATCAGCTGTGTTGTGATGAGAGTAATGGTGTGTGGGATTGGACTGCATGGTCCATCGGGTTCACTGGTTCCCAAAACATTTGAGATCCAGAGTTTGTTCAGACCAGGGAACGTGATGGAGGTTTTGTCTCAGCTCCTTGAGCTATCCATGCAGTGCCTGCCACTGAGAGAGACAATTCATCAGAGGATCCTCCGATTCTGGTGAGTATAATTCATGCCTCCAAATTAAAAAAGAACACACAAGAAAACCTCTGCATATGATATAAGCAGATCTTTTTTAAACGACCCTTGAATTATTTGCTTAGTCACAACCTTCTTTATACTGGCCCTCCTTCCTGGTACCATAATAGTATGATATTTTAAGTTATCTGTAAAATTTCACGAATTGAAATTAAATGAAAAATTTCGTAGTTCAGGTGGGTAGCTGCGTCAGCATGTGTAGGCTGCAAAGGAACAAGTCATTGGTTTCTTCCATGCTGAAAAAAGAAGAAAACACAATGTTTCGGCCGTGGAGCCTTCTTCAGGTGTGTGTTCTTCTTCTTTATTTTAGCATGGAATAAACCTATTACTTGTTCCTTAAATGAAAAATGATTTCTAAAAGGTTTGGTTAAGGTAATGGCTTCCCTTTTCTAACAGAGCAGAAAGGGAGACAGGGAAAAAAAACAATGAATCAAGAATAAACAAGAAAACATTTGAGGTATTTATTTTTAGGCAAACAGAATTTTCTGAAAGTTTAGGGATGAAACGCTAATGTTTAAGAGTATTTAGCAGAGTACAGGAAATGTTATTCATTACTTGTATAGTGGCAAAGCATGCTATTGAATTAAGAGCTGTTAAACATCTTAATAGTACTGTACTGTACATAGCACAGATGGGCTTCTTTAAGTCTAGCAAGTCTCTTTCTGCTACGATCACTGGCCCAAGGTCACTGTACATTACCCAAAGGACATCCGCTAATGAGGGACCTGTAGGGTATGTACCAGGATTATACCTGATAACATCCTAAACCAATCACCAGCTGTAATGTTGCACCTTAAAAGCTACATTACTTCATAACTCATTTTTGCTGGTTAAGTCACTGCTTATCCTCTCTCTCCAAGTGAACTGGCAATCTGACATTTCCAACCGTGTGACTGCAAGCAGTCTGTCAGGACTTAACTTTTCTTCCAAGACTCCAGGCAGAGAGATTCCCTTCACTTTGATTAAAAGGTCCTGATTTTTTTTTTTTCAGTTTTCTGAAGCATAAGCAAATATTAAGTATAAGTCCTGAAAAGAATTAACGAAGACAACGCACAAGGCTGTTTCAGCATAGATGTACTTTTGACTCACTGTGTGTAAAGGACAGCGAGTAAAATTAATAAAATATATGTTCAGGTTTAGCTAGAAGGCATGTCTTCAGGGTAGCTGAGTAAAGTGGGAAGAATATTATCTTAAACTCCCTTACAGTATGTCCTTGTACTCTTTAAGTCTTCCCTGGAAGTTATCTGTAAAAACAGTCTACCAGAGACAGCTAAACAAGAGATGAATTTTGCTGTGCTGTTTTCTGGTAGTTCATTCAGGTATTTAGAATTAACTATTAATACTGTATATGCTCTCAACCAGAAATGTTTAAAGAAGCAAATAAAACAAGAATGGTATTTTTGTATTTTTTTAATAACACTTCTTATATATTAACAGGAAACTGAGTTCTAATAAGTATAAATTATCAAAAAATTAACAAAACTTGCTTTTTTATTCTAAAACACTCAGAAACTCTCTCAACTACTGTATATTCCTAACCCAAACAATAAAATTGTTACACAGTGGGAAGATATTTGAATACACTTGTTCAAACAACTTATAAAAATAGATTGCATTTTCAAATACATATTTACATTATTTCACATTTTGACCATGGACATATATAAAAAAGCCACATTAAGCAGCAAGTGAGTGAAGACGTTTTCTAAACTGAATAAAAATGCTTTAGTGGTATAAAGGGAAGGTCAACACATTACTGTCAGACTATTCCAGATACTACCAGACTCTTCTCTTGTTAAAGGATATGGCTTAGAAAATTTAACCAGCTTTGTCTGTAGAAAAATGCTCAAAAATGATTTTGTTACAACAGAAACTTTCATTTACAAAATATTTATCCTACATAATGGAGACCTAAAGCAGGGAACTCAGCTTATTTTTAATTATTGGCATTATTTTGGACTAACAATCTTAAATATAAACATGCTCTCATACAAATAGTATACAAGCTATGTTTGGCTGAGGGTTGTAGGATTACTGTACCTGTAGGTTTCAATTAATTTAGACTTGCTGACGTGGTGAAACATCATTGTAATACATGCATACAAAATTAACATTTTTCAAGTACAGGAGAAGAATCCCTAGTGTATAAACAGTGTAAATAAGACATTTTAACACGAGTAAATCAATTGCTGTATTATTTCTTATGCAATATTTGCAAACCATTAAAGATAAAATGTATATTTGCTATGGGTAAATACGAAGGTGTTTCCATAAATAAGGTGACAGGAACTCCCATGCTACAAGTGTGCTTGTAAATAGTGTGATTGGAACTGGAGTAGATGATAATGTTTCAGTGTAGCACACATTCTCATTCGTGGAGGAAGTGCTTGGATGCCCAGGTAGCTGTTCATGTTGAACATCTGTCTTGCTTTTATCAATTTCATTGATCATTTCGCCCTCACACCTGTTTCTGTGGTACGATATGAGGTCTTTGCACATCCATAGGTTGGCAATAAAAACCGCGCCCAGAAATCAAATCTCTCTCCAAACTACTGTGTTTGATGACGTCCTTAGCCGATTCTTGTCTTTATGATGAACAGGTGGCATGCTTGTGTGGGCTCACGGTGAAGCAGACGATGGTAATACTGTGTCGAACATATTGCTATACCTGCTGGGAATGTCATTTTTAACCATGAGAGATCTTGTTACCTTAATTATTGAAATGCCTCATATGTGCAAAATGTAAAAAGCTTCTCTGAGCCAAGCTGATTATAATTTCAGTTGATCCAGTCACTGTTGGGTTGGGGATAATAAACTAAACACAATGGATCATAGGATCAGAACCCTTTGTGACACTTACAGTACAATTTTTTCAGTGCAGGGCAGTGTAAAACATATTTATAGTTCACAATAAAAACAAAGACATTAATTACAAGGTGGTTTTCAAGGTATTGTTTCATGAATTTGTTCAGCTTCAAATGACAACAATCATTTTTACCTCTATCACAAAGCACCTTTATCGTAATGTCAAGTCATGTTTTTTTTAAATCAAAAGTGCCGCTCTTAAATTATATTAGAACAAAATTGGAAAAAGAAATTGTGGAATCTGTTGCCCTGAGTTCCACCAAAATACTGCCGACATTGCCGTAAAGATCTTGGGTTTATCTGCAGAACTTTCTCTGTAGAAAAACACCTGACCAAAATAAAATAAATAAAGCAATAACAGTCTAACCATGCAAAGCTAATAAGCTAATGCAAATTGAGTTTACAATCTAATTTGGGATGGATTCAGCCATGTTTACTGTCACTATCTCAGCCGCCACAAACGTTAAGCATTCCTAACACCACTTTCTAAACAAACAAAACTAGAGATACTAAATGTAAGTCTTTTCTTCTTTGCATTAATATTCCTCCAACCATCTCCAGCTGTGTAGCTGCCCCTTGGTTAACTCCTCACTCTAGATGATATTAACTCTAAACTTCCCTGCCTCCTTGTCCTGCAGCCAGGGAAATGGTCTACAATACCCAATAATTAAAAAACTCAATAAACATTTCCCATACATTTTCATTCTTGGGTGTTGTTATTTCTTATGAAGTAAAATTACACCCTCAAAGTTTTTTCCTCCACATGGACTGGCTCTTTAGCTAATAATTATAGCCAAATATAAAACTGTGTAGATCTAGAATCTTGTTTTTTCAGTCAATGGATTCTCTCGCAGCTTTGCAGAGGCTCTAAAAGACAGATTAATAGCTCTATTAAAACAAGCTGGAGCAGTTCTCTGCATTGACAATTACTGTAGAGGTTTACAGCAATGTTTTAGCACAGGTAAGCTTATCTAAATTGTATAATGAATTTAAAAAATTCTGTAGATTAAATGTGGAATTAAGGTGCACGTCTGGAGGGTATCAACTATTTATGCAGCTTCTTCGATATAAAGGAAGTCATTTAAAATGAATTCTATGAATACTATGATTTTTAACTTGGAGTTTTTTTTTAGCATTATTGGGTTTTAAAGATAAATATTTTCAGTACAAAACAAAACAGTATCACATCCCAGCCTTTCCATGATACATATTGCATTTCTCTGGGATTGTACCCAGAATTAATGCTTCATTACTTCTATCGCCAATTTCTGTCTTCCATCTAGACCCACATGAGTAATGGTTTGCAAATTTTACCCTTTTGTGCTCAAGCCTTCTCATTATCATGGCCATTTGTCAGGAAGTGAAATCCTTCATGATTAACACTTGCACTGCATGGTGGCAAGGGCTTGCATTTGCAAATAAAAAGCCAAATGGAGACAACTTCACTCCGGTTTCAGCTTTCAAGAGAATCTGAAATGCTAATGTAGAGACTGTTGGCTTAAATGAGTGCAAAAATAAAGCTTGCAGTCAATATAAAGTTTTTTTTCCAACTTTTTTTCTAAGAAATTAGATTTTAATAAAACTACACTCACACCATAAAAAACTTACCATCATGACCAAACATAAACATCTGGTTCAGTGCCTGTACATATCTACTGTAACGGCTGCCAGAAGTTTTTATCTTTATTATCCAGTTTGCTATGTACGGCTTATAAATGCAAAATCAGGTTGTGTGGTTTGCACAAACGGTTAACTGTCTCTTGGGACAGAACCGGTGATGGATTGGGAGGACATTTAAAAACACCAACTTGCAAATTCAGAAGCTACAGTGTGTTTATTATGTGTGCAGACACAGCAGTATCCCTTTTGATTTAGGTAATGATTGTATGTAATCAGTTAGAAAAAGAAAAAAAATAGTGTAAGTGAGAACAAAATCCACTTACATATGTTGATGTTTGGTATTCCTTTATCCAAGATCCCACAAAAACAAATAGCATATGGATACTTAAGAAATACTGTGTTTTTCTGGTCTACACGTACCAAAAGAGTATTTAAAAATGGCCCAGAGAATGGTACAATTAATAAACAATCATTAATCTTGCCATCAAATGTCTGTAGAGACATATATGTGCAATTGTGTAACATAGAAACAAAAATATCAAATAATTAACTACTCTCTTTTCACCCCACTAGAACGTTTTCCACCTTTTCTCATGCTTAAAATTTGTTGCATCTTTCCAGATATTCAGATCAGGTACAGGACAGTGATCATGATCTCTGCTCTCTGGGCCTCTCACAGTGAGTGCTTTTTTTGACAAAAGTTTAGGACCCTGTTAACATTTGACGTTCCTAGGTTAGTCCTGGAAGTCATCACAGACACAGTATGACAGACAGTATAGTAATCGAATCACACTAAAGCATTTTCAGAGGTGGAAACAGAACCTGTTATCTGTACCGATGCAGAACCGGCATGTGCCCAGAAGAACAGCACCTCTTGTTATAAAGGGACTATCAGACTAGCACTGCAAGCTCAGCTGAATCCACTCCTCCAGATTCTTTCCACAGGACCTCCCGCTGGACTCTTCCATTTGTAAAATGCATGTTGTCAGCTGCCCTTGGCAGTCTTTCTTCCTTTAACTTTAAAAGTACATCAACCGTGTGTCCTTTAGGGCTACACCTGTACCCCGCGGCCATGCATCTGTATGACCTGTGCTCTCAGTGTCTGGATAGCGGTCAGGATCTGCTTCTGGTGATCGAGTGATGTAATCCCCAAACTCATCACATCCCTGCAGAGCAGAGCAAACAAAAAAGAGAGAGGCATCACCAAACTTCACTCCTGCATTTTTTCCATCAATAATGGCAACACATGCTGGACACTGAGTCTCTGTAATGCCACCTTATCAGTAATGATGTGAGTCACCAGTGTTTTTTTGTCATGGGTTTATGTTCAACATTTTTCTTTTTTAACCTGCTTTTTCCTGTCAAGAAGCTTGTGTTACAGTAAATGTATAATCTTCATGATACGATAGCTGACTATGTGGTGTTTTAAGGGTACTCCAAAGCCGTATGTACAGTAAGCCTGTGAGAATAACAACCTCTTGTGTCAAAGGGAATAACACTACAACTTAACAAATACTTTGACAGATTTATAGTAGAATGCTTGAAAAAGAAATTTTGCATTTTGGATTAGTCAAGTCAGGGTACTGAACTAACCACCATTGAAGTGTTATACCAGCACCTGAGGTGAGCTGTTCATGTGTCACCAATCTGAAACAGCATGTTAGGAGGAATAGGCCAGAATTTATAAAAGTTGATGTGCTTTCAGAAGCAGGTATTAGAAATGTCTTACAAGTAACTGAATCTTAGGGTTCGCATACATATTAACACTGAGATATTTACTGTTGGATAATTTTATTAGTAATCCAAATATATTATTTAGTATAGTATGTTTCAGGTCTAGAAGATTCTGTACAAGAATACAGCCTACTTTTTCTTGACACTAATAGCAACAGAAGAGCAATGTTTGCTCCAGATTAAAAAGATTTAAAAAATGTGTGAAGTTTGAAGAGGAAGAAAGACTCTTTTCTCCACACCCTATTTCAAAGTTTTCAACTTCTGTCAGAAAACCAAAACCAGATTTCTCTCACACAAAGTCATTTTTTCTTGTTAACTGATTGTTGGATTTCTTGTGATAATGTACAGTAAGTGCAGCACTTTTCACACTGCTACTCTAGACACTTACTGGACTGTCATCCGTGCTACTGACTCCAGGTAGCAGTAGCCAGCTGCTGTGAAGTTATCCTTGTATCTGCCCATCTCAAAGGCCTCCAGCCACTCTCCCACAGAGCTGAAACTGGGAAAGGAGCTGAAGGTGCGCTCAGTCAAAGGAATGGAGGTACTGAGAGTTCTGCAACACAATGACATTACAGTGAGTGAGTGTTGTTTGGTACCCTAAAGGCGTTTAGCATGAAACTCTAATAATGTCATTAACCAGAAATATTGCTTGTAATAGTTTGCATGATGTTATGCTGTATATTTTAATATAATACCATTGTTCAGAGTTGCTCATGCTTATTTGTTGTGTCTATATATTCATATGACTATATATTCATATGACTATACAGTATATCCCTCCAACCATTTTTAAGATACTTGGTATTTTCTTTTATAGAACACCTTTCTTAATTCAGACATCTGTGTCTGATGGGCAGCAAAACTAATAGATACTGTATTTAATAATTCTCTAAGTTACTACTTGTTATTTTTTATTTCAACTGCCTTAATTTGATATTTAATCAATTATACAGTATGATTGTACAGCCACACAGGAACTTAATACTGTTCCCCACAAGAATTAAGGGTTCAATGAAGAAAATGAGTTGATTTGAAATAAACAAAATATCCCTCTAGGATCTGGGTTAAAAATTATACATTATATTGTTACCTCAACAAATAGTGTTATTAACAAAAGTTCGAAATGAAGTTACATTCTAACATTGCACTTCTGCTTCCCTATGTATAAATGCTTCCTGGCTGTACACTTGTTTCTAGCACAGCTCCACCATCCCGTTTCACCATTGCAGCACCCTCCCTGGCTCATTCCTCATAAGTGAGGGGGGTTGTGACAGGTCAGTGCTGTTATTTTCTCATCCAGGTGAGTTAACGAGTTAACAGTTAACGGCTTAAGTACTCTATGCTTTGTTTTATTGCCTGGCTTTGTCATCATTAGAATTTGACCAAACCATGGAAACATTGTAACAAAATTAAACTCCCCCAATAAAACATCTACAGTAGATCAAAAATATCTAGATCAAAAATGCTCATGCAAAACACAAAACACTATTACATATCAATTCATTAGAACACATCAATTAATCAGAAATTAGTGATTTAATACTAATTTCTCTATGTTACAGCTATGAGGGACAAAATGGAAGAATGTTAGGCTACTGAAAAGCTAGTATTGGGTACAACTACTGTATAAACCACCCAATACAGTCATGCGCACCCATACTGTACTGTAGCTTACTGTTTGATGAGCTCATGAAAGTACTATATGTTGCAACGGTAATATGGTATGTACTGTACAGTATAAGGGGTTCAAATGCTCCAAAATAAATTTGGATTTATATAAAATTTGGGATAATCTGATGGAAAATGTTATGCTGAAATTGATATAGTGAAAATGGTAAGTAATTGTTTCTTAACCCAGTTTGTAAAGGCACCACTAGAGATGCCTTTATTGACCGGGTCTTCCCAAACAACCAGGATATAAAGAAATACACAGGGTAGAACCAATGGGAAATTGTGGACACAGTATGGTAACCCTAGAGGTAAACTTTAAATCTCTGAAATAATTCTGAAAATGTTTTAATACTGAAACAACATAATTGTAAAGATTTTAGTTCTCAAGATAATATCAGATCAGTACTAACAAATAGTCAAATAGTCAGCTAAATAAATATTTTAAATCTGGTTTATCGTTCTGAATTAAAAGATTTTGACTGTGTTCCCTGGTTATAAAAGGACCTACATCAGTACTGAGTAATTTGTAATCTGAGTAAAATATAATAATAATAATAATAATAATAATAATAATAAACTTTATTTTATATAGCGCCTTTAAAGGTGGCTTCTCAAAGCGCTTTACAGGATGACAATAACAATAAATAAGAAGACTACAACAATAAATAAGAAAATTTCACAAGACAGGACACAATTATAATTACAACAATACAACAATAACAATAGAGGAGACCGTGGAAGATGGTATTAAGAAGAGCAGAGGGGTGAAGAATGGAACCAGTTAAGTAAAGGCTTTTCTGAAGAAGAAGGTTTTGAGTCTGGATTTGAAGGAGTTTAGAGAAGGTGACTCTCTAATATCCTTGGGCAAAGAGTTCCAGAGCTTCGGGGCATAGCAGGAGAAGGCCCTGTCGCCCATACAATGTAGACGGGCTTGGGGGACAGTAAGGAGGGCAGAATTTGAAGAGCGGAGGTTGCGAGGTGGGGAGTAGGGCGGTAAAAGTTCAGACAGGTATTGAGGTGCCAAGCCATGTAAAGCCTTGTAGGTGAGCATGAGGATTTTAAAGTCTACGCGGAATTTGACCGGAAGCCAGTGCAAGGACTCCAGGATAGGAGTAATGTGAACACTTGCACTAGACCTGGTCAGGATTCTGGCTGCTGAATTTTGTACATACTGCAGCTTGTTCAGAGTAGATTTAGATACCCCAAGGAGCAGAGCATTGCAGTAGTCAATTCGAGAGAATATATAACAGATACTAAGGCGTTACAAGAGCCAGGATGGTATTTTCCCAGTTGTACTAAAGGACAGGAGAAATACTATATATAGAACTTTATCCGAGATGTTTCAAATGGAACTAAGGAAGGGAGCTGCATCGACAGACTGGAAAACTTAAAAAATAACCCCAGTTCATAAGAGAAAGAAAAATCAGAAGGTCATTACAATTTTTTCAGTTCTGTTATGGGTACGATTCTGCAAATGAGAGTTAAACATGAAAAATATTTCTAAAAAGATGTAATTTTGAGTGACATTATACATGGACAAAAAGCAAGAAAATGTGAATAACATAAAAAGATCCTTCCAGGAAGGGAATACAAATATATTTTTCAGACTGTGAGACAAGTGATATATAAGGCAAATACAAATCAAAAGGCAGCTGTTGAAGATCTCTAATAAACGCTGGAATCTTCAGGATACAAGATGTTAAAAACCCATTTGATGTTGCCTGCATGAATGTGGAATTAATGGCAGGGTTGAAAAGGAGAAGATGTCTCTAAAGGTGAACAACAACAACAAAAACAAAAAATCAGACTATCCAAAGTATATCTCAATCACAATTGTGACCATGTTTTTGGTCCAGGTGTAACTGAATGTACTCAATGTACCCTAAAGTACAGGAATGTACCTTAATGTGCCCATGTACCCAAATGAACCAGAATGTACCTGATGTATCCAAGTGTACCCAAAAGCACCCAATGTACCTGACTGTACCCAATGTACCAGAATATACCTGAATGCACTCAATGTACCAGAATATACCTGAATATGCCCAATGTACCAGAATGTACCAGAATGTACCTGAATGTGCCCAATGTACCAGAATGTACCTGAATGCACTCAATGTACCAGAATGTACCTGAATGTGCCCAATGTACCAGAATGTACCCTATGTGCCCAAATGTACTCAATGTAACCGATTCACCTGAATGTACCCAAATGTACCTCAATGTACCCGAAGATGCCCGAACGTACCCGAATGAACCCCCAAACGTACCCAAATGTACCAGAATGTGTCTGAATGTACCCAATGTACCCGATTGTACCCATTTCTACCTGGCTGTACCCAAGTGTACCCGAATGCACCAAATGTTACCGAATACCTGAATAGGCGGGCGATGGCTGTAAAGCAGGATACAATCTGGACAGGACACCAGTCCATCTCAGGGCAGATGCCCAGAGAGAAACATGCATACACTCACACCGGGGGTACAGTTAGAAAACTGCTCATTTGGAGCCCCGTTATCCACCAGAATGTCTTTGTACAGTGGGAGCAAGCTGCTGCCCTCATTCACTCATAATACCCTGCAATATCAGTAAATAATAATAATAATAATAATAATTGCTTACACTTATATAGCGCTTTTCTGGACACTCCACTCAAAGCGCTTTACAGGTAATGGGGACTCCCCTCCACCACCACCAATGTGTAGCATCCACCTGGATGATGCGACGGCAGCCATAGTGCGCCAGAACGCTCACCACACATCAGCTATCAGTGGGGAGGAGAGCAGAGTAATGTAGCCAATTCATAGAGGGGGAGTATTAGGAAGCCATGATTGGTAAGGGCCAATTGGAATTTTGGCCAGGACACCGGGGTTACACCCCTACTCTTTTCGAGAAGCGCCCTGGGATTTTTAATGACCACAGAGAGTCAGGACCTCGGTTTTACGTCTCATCCGAAGGACGGCGCCTGTTTACAGTATAGTGTCCCCATCACTATACTGGGGCATTAGGACCCACATGGACCACAGGGTGAGCGCCCCCTGCTGGCCCCACTAACACCTCTTCCAGCAGCAACCTTAGTTTTTCCCAGGAGGTCTCCCATCCAGGTACTGACCAGGCTCACACCTGCTTAGCTTCAGTGGGTTGCCAGTTGTGAGTTGCAGGGTGATATGGCTGCTGGCAAATGTGCAGTGCTAGGGAAATAGACAAAAATAAATACCTTGTACGGGCAAGTGTGGATGTTTTTACACTATCAGGATTGCGCACAGTTTTGTTGAGGATACTGTGGATTTGTGTGAATTTGGGTCTCTCATTGCGATCCTTCTGCCAGCAGTCCAACATTAGCTGATGGAGAGGTGTAGGGCAGTTAATAGGAGCAGGCAAACGAAAACCATCCTCAATAGCTTTAATGACCTGCAAAAACAAGTTCAGGAGACACTTAGTGCTTTAGTAGTAGGTCCCCAAAGCTAATCATTAATTGTGGCAGATAACACAATTACACAAGTCGAATAAACAGTGACCTACAAAGTATTAATACTGCACAAATACTCCAAATACGTAATGCAAACTGGTATACATCAAAGAAATCCGTAAATATATTCATCACAGAGTAAAAGAGTCAAAGCAAAAACAATATCATGACCAAAAATTGTAGTGCACTGTAGCTGAACAAAAAGCAAATATAGAGATGATGTCAGATATGGTAAGTTTATGATATCTCACATGAGTGTAGGTAAGATCAAGAGTATTCAACTGAACCCAAACAGACATAGGTAGCCAGAAGAGGGGGTGTCAGGGAGAAGTAAGCTAGAGAATATCTGAAGTGAGCTGAGGAGTCTGGGGCGAGGGCAGAAGGCGGCTACGGGCTGCTTTAAGAGAGAGCTGCAATATTCCAATGCAGAGAGACGAAGGTCTTAGACCAGGAGATTAGTGAAATGTATTGATCAAACTGAAAGTCTGTAGATGTTCTTTATCAAAATAATTCTTGTATTACAAGTCATCGGCCACACATGAGAAAAGGCAGCCTGACAGGAGTAATCCACATCGAAACAGACAGGTAAGGCTAGTTAAGATTTAGGGATCGTCTTCTCTATGGCACTTTTCACTGTAAAATCAGCTAGGGAGTTAGCTAGATGTATGTCCTCTGACCACCATTTGGACATTTGTTTCACTGTGTTTTACTTGCAGCAGAACTTTTTTAAAGTCCACACCTTGTCTATTACGGATAAAGGATTACCAAACACCAGTCTAGGACAGCCAGGTTCAGCTGGGTTTTGTTGCATTTGAGCTCTGAATGACCTAACAGGAGTGTCTGCATAATGTTATACCACTAGGATCTGTTGGATTGGCTACAGGAATTGAAAAGGATATACTGTACGATTATGCATGAGAGAAGGTCTGCAGTTTGGTTGGTTAGCTACTGTAGCTGCTGGCAGCCAAAGTATCATTTAGTTTATTTAAACCAGTCCTAAAGGGGAGTACGGCTGTACTGTTGGAGACAGTAATACTATTTTTAGGTGTTTAAATCAAATATTTGTTGGGGAAGAACCTAGAGGCTCTCAAGATGTGTTTATAATTTACTATAGACTCTGCCTAGTTATGTTAAGTTTTACTGTATATGGAACAATGGTGCATTTATTAGTGGACATTTTCTAAATGTTTAAATGGCAAAGAATATTATGCAGCTATAACAGAGTTTAATGTTATACTGTAGGTTTACAGGTACCTGAACTCTTTCAGCTTTTTCATCTTCACTAAAAATACAGTAAATCAAATTTTTGATTGGATTTTTGATCGAATGTCATCATAAAATGCCCAAAGTTGCCAAGAGTAATTCATTTTTTTAGACCATTAAAGGAAAAAACATAGGATAGCTTTTTTTTCATTTTCTGAACCTCAAATGATTACCACAGTTACATCTTCCATCGTTCTTATTTATTTCTCTCTGTTTAGCATTAGAACGACTTCTTCATAAGTTTAAGTTTTAAAAACAAGGGAAGTTTCATCATTTATGATTTGATGGGATATATTATATTAAACAGATTAAGACTCCCACGTCACTTCGTCCCCCTACATCATTTTTAAAAAGGTTTCAACAAATTTAAATGATAAAGCGGATTAAATCTATTTTATATGTTGTGCAGGCTGTTTTGAAAAAAAAAACATTTCATATTGAATAAGGAGCAAGTAATAGGTTTATTCCATGCTGAGAAGAGAAGAGAGAAAACACTACGTTTCGGCTGTGAAGCCTTCTTCAGGTATGAGCGAATCAGTGCACAGGTAGGCCTGGAATATTAAACCCTGTTAGAATCTTCTGTCACATCTGTCAGATCTTCAGATGCTCATACCTGAGCATTTTATGACCTTTTCACACTGATGTTCATTATAACGTCATTTTATGATACTGGTGTTATGAAGGCTTCACGTTTAACGTTTGACATGAAGCTGAAACATTGTGTTTTCCCTCTTCTCTTTTCAGCATGGAATAAACCTATTACTTGTTCCTTTGCAGACTACGTATGCTGACGCAGCTACCCACCTGAACTACTTCATATTGAATAGTATGTACATGTTTTTTTTACAGCGGTGTACATTTTAAGACTTTTTCACACCGATGTTCATTATAACTTCATTTTATGACACTGGTGTCCTTTTTAATGGTATATTTACTAATGCCCTTTTCTAAATGTCAAGCTTAAATGGAAAAAAAATCTGAAGATTCTAACAGGGTTAATATTCCAGGATTAACTGTGCACTGATTAGGCTTTTTATTCATCACTAAAGATACAGGAAATATTTTAATTTTATCAACCACATACAATTAAAAAACACAGTAGTTTTCACAGCTGGAACTAAAGTTGATCCCTCCTAAAGAACTGTGTAATGCCCCCAGCAAAAGCAGCATGAAGAGCTGTTAAAATGACACTTGTATCATATATTGTGAGCAGCTACAATTTGTTTGATAATTTTTGGTTTACGTTAATACATTTATCTGAATGGTTAATATGCGTTATTAGAGGGAAAAAAATCCCATCACTGAACATATTTAAAGCCCATGGCAAGCCATTTGAAAATGACATTAAGCACTCAGAATGCCAACCTGAAAGACAATAATTTGTACATCACCTGCAGCGATCTGATATTATTCCAAAACAACCTGTTCCTATTAGAGGCAACAATAATGAGAACTTGTAATCTTTGCAATTACAACATGATAAATGGTTGATCATTCTCGAGCTAAAACTAATTTTTATATTCTAGCCATTTACATATACGATACAGTACATAGACTGAACTCACATCTTGATTGGACATGTCCCAGTAAGGTCTCTCTCCGTAAGACATAACTTCCCACATGACGATGCCAAAGCTCCACACATCTGAGGCTGAGCTGTATCGGTGGTATTGGATGGCCTCTGGAGCAGTCCACAAAACCACATTCTTTCCTCCATGCTAGGGAACACATACCAGGTATTATACACATAAGAAATAGTTGTGAATAAAGAAATCCACACATCATCTAATCAGTAGGCAGCCAACTGGACTTCAGAAGTGCTCAATGACGGTGTTATATTTTCAAAGGGGCAGCAAAGGTAAAAAAGTTGACATCCCAGTGAATCAAACCCTATGATTTCACCTCTTACACCTATCTGGATTTATTCCTGAAAGTTGTGTTAGGATTTCAATTGAAGTTTTTTTGCATATACACTTTGAAAATTTGATACATTTACTGACTATATGAAATCCTAGATCAATAGATAGTTGATATCATGTTTCACCCATGTGGTACAAAGGTGCTCATTCATAATTTTTTCCTTGAAAACTGGTGAACCAATAGATTGGAAATCTGGCATATACTGGCAATAGCACTGAATATCACAGCAGAAGTTACATGTAAGTTTGTTATCAAAATATAAACCTTAAAATGTATTTATACAGAAAAAAAATCAAACTTAATTCTAAAGATTGTTTACACAACTTGTAGGCATCATCCAGAAAACTACAGTATATGGAAAAAACAGGAAGAGGTGTTAGTGGGGCCAGCAGGGGGCGCTCACCCTGCGGTCCATGTGGGTCCTAATGCCCCAGTATAGTGACGGGGACGCTATACTGTAAACAGGCGCTGCCTTCGGATGAGACGTTAAACCGAGGTCCTGACTCTCTGTGATCATTAAAAATCCCAGGGCGTTTCTCGAAAAAAAAAGAGTAGGGGTGTAACCCCGGCGTCCTGGCCAAATTTCCCATTGGCCCTTACCAATCACGGCCTCCTAATAATCCCCATCCATGAATGGGCTACATTACTCTGCTCTCCTCCCCACTGATAGCTGATGTGTGGTGAGCGTTCTGGTGCACTATGGCTGCCGTCGCATCATCCAGGTGGATACTGCACATTGGTGGTGGTGGAGGGGAGTCCCCATTACCTGTAAAGCGCTTTGAGTGGAGTGTCCAGAAAAGCGCTATATAAGTGTAAGCAATTATTATTATTATTATTATTATTATTATTATTATTATTATTATTATTATTATTATTTTCATGTGTAACATGGCTGGTCCCACACGCTGTTCAATTTTCAAAACACTTTGATTGAAAATTGATTAAAAATAATCAATTTGAAAGGCATTAGTCCTCAGGCAACACAAATCGAGCTCCGAAATGTTGCACCTATGTGAAACAAAATGCTTATCTGACATTTCTCCCAACATTTAAAGCCACCTGTGGTTTAAACCAGGATGGACACATGAAGTACAGTTTTCTCAAATTCAAGTTCCACTGATTCTTTTTCTGTGAAAAACAAAATGACAATCTGGCAGTTTATCAGTCAGTGTGCCAGTCCAGAAACATTTCTCCTTTGCTTTAAGAGAACTGAATGGCAGTATTTCTGACACATTATTTTTTACAGAGATTAACAGCAATGGTACTAGTCTGGAAAGCAAAAAAATTGCTTGTAGTTGTATTTCTGCAGAGAATAATTGCCAGTGATGTTAGAAGGAAGAATCTGAGCTGTAGCTAAAGTGATAGATAACAGACTACAGTAATTACTGTACATAAAGAAGCTCATATAAACTGGATGCAGTTACTGTATGAGTTTATATGCAGTTCAAGCATTGCTAGTGATATTAGGATCTCATACTAACACTTGCACAAAATGCAAGGGGACAGGTCACAGAGAAAGTATGCAAATAAAATAAATTATTAGAGTCATCGTGAGTCCTAGTACACAGCACAAAAAAAGGACAGGGAAGGAGCAGAAGGAAGACAGAGAGAAGCAGTACCATCACTTGTCTCTTGCATCCAAGTTTGTACTACTAAAAAAAAATCTTATACTTGCATAGCGCTTTTTTGGAAACTCCAATCAAAGCACTTTATAAGTAATAGGGTCCACCACCAGCACCAATGTGCAGCATCCACCTGGTTGATGCAACAGCAGCCAAAGTGCACACACTACGCTCACCACACATTAGCTATCAGTGGGGAGGAGAACACAGTAATAAATCCAATTCATATATGGGGATATTAGGAGGCCAAGAATGGTAAAGGCCAACGGGAAACACTCTGGGTTTCTGGGTCTGTGGAACATACTGTAGGCCTCTGAGATGCCTTGTTTTGTGAATAATTTAACTAGTATCTATGTTTTTCCTTAATGTTGTATGTTGTCTAATGTTTTGTGTCATTTACTTTGAGATGTTGTCATTGTTAATAAATATTTGTTATAGTCTGCCTGTGATTTATTCCTCTTTTACCAGAGAATTAGAAAATTAAGTGCCTTAAATTATACCTACAGTACTGTTCGGGTAAATCTCTGATATTCAGATTTATGTTAATTGTTTTTTTTTATTTCCCGCTCTCTACTTACCTGTCCCCTTATGTGTGATATTATGTTGTTTGAATAACAAATATTCACTATTTAACACTGGCCTAAAGCGTTCAAATATATAGTATACAAGTGGAAATAATAAGCAGTTGGGAAACGCTTCCATAATAACATCTTCTTTTCAACATTATGTGCCTATTAAGACTCTAGTAGCAAATTAAAGGTTTTATAAAATTTTAATAATTAGTATGTGAATAACATCTTTAGTAAGAAATGTCTCCAGAACTCTGGAAAACTGATGTTTTCATGTGCAATTACTGTGATACTGTGATTCACACAAACTTTTAACTGGCAAAGAGAGGGTGATGAGAAATGATGAAGGTATTCTCACACCAAGTTGGTCAATTAAAAAACCTCTAAAGCTGTCAGGACAGACATGCTTTATTAAACACAGTAGTTTAACACTCATCTGTAAAAAACCTTCTAAAGAAATGTCAGTACATACCAGCGTTGTATACACAGACTCTATTTTCTCCTCCTGTAACGGTCTGAATCCTGATACTTTGCACACCAGGTTGCTGTTGACTAGGACCTTGTGAGCTGCAAGACTTTTATGAACATATCCCATCTCAGTGAGATACTTCATTCCAGAAGCAATTCCACACAGCATCCCAATCAGCTGGATCACAGTGAACTGGCCCTCGTGTTTCTGCAACACAACAAACTGTGATTTGCTCTGCATCACATTTTGCAGTACACTATCATATTAGCTTTGTCTAGCTATCATATTAGCTGCACAGCCACTAAAGGAATTGTGCATCCCTAACACACAGGCTGCCTCTGCACAAAAAAAAAGATTATTTAGACACTACGTGGAATTGGACTGTAATTTTTAAAGTCCACATTTACTACATCTTAGCAGAAATTTGAAGTACCTTTATTTGATAAAAACAGATGCAACTACTGGCAAGCTTAACAAAACGGGTAGATTATGATAGGTAGTTTCTTTTCAAAGGTGTAGAACGCTGCTGAAGTGCTGAAGAGCATGTTAAATTTCATACAGATTTTTAACACTCACCCTCAGAAAAGAGTCCAATACTCCATTTGTCATACACTCCACCACAATCATCATGGTATTTCCTATAAAGAAAAAACATTAATCAAGCTACAGATTAATCCAAAGGAATTGAAACCAGTAAGTATTTTATACCAGTAAGTATAGTTAAGTATTTTGTGAGAAAAGATTACATTTCTAAATCTAGACAATGGAAAACATATATAAATATATAATATAATAAATAATATATAAAACGTATAATTAAAGGAGAAGCAACATACTGTATCTGAACTATATATTTTTAACTCAAAAAACTTAACAAAGATTCCTTAATGCGCTTATGCATTAAGGGATACATCTTAGTTGCCTTATTTAACTAGTTTCTTGTTTGAACTGACTAAAGTAAAGCTCTTTTCCAGGTTTGAAATGGATGAAAATATAAAGATGTCCTTTAAAACCTGGTGGAGTTTGCTCTTACGGACACAAATTAATGAACCCTGGCATTGTGATTGTTATGAACTTAAAAGATCAGTTTGATTTGAGAAAACTGGAACTGACAATTATTTTCTTCCCATGGTCTCTAAAAATACCTGAAATATTTTAACTTGCACTACTAACTGTGCTCTACAAAAACACAGAACACAGCTAAAGTTACACTTCGCACATAAATGCTCCAATCGTTAGCAAAATGTTGCTTATGTCTTTATACAGAAGCTTATTTTAACTTCCTGTGTCACCTTCTATCAGTATTAATGACTTTAATGTCTCCTTCATAATCCATTGCATTACTTTAGAAAAAAAAAATGTGAGAATTATGTGTTTGCACTCAGCACGATGTAGAGACTCAACAATAGTGGAAAATAATGTAAGCAGATAATTTGTCTTTCTAATTATCACAGTAGGATCCGTTAATTTCCACAGTGTCATAAAACGGGGTGTAATTGTGGAAGATGCGTTTACGAAGAAAGATCTGGATTACTCAGACAGAAAATGGCACAATAAAAATTCTTCCTAATAGCTGCCGCTAATTATCCCTGCAATCTCTTTACTGACACAGATTGAAGAGGAATGTGTGCAAGTCATCTTTATTGATAGAACAGGTGCAACTAATCCCTTGAGATTGGAAAGGAAGTGGGTACTGAAAACTATTAATATCTCACCACAGCTCCCGCAGTATACTGATGCAAAGCACTTAAATACATTTTCACACATAAACAGAAATTTTAGATATGCAACCATAGATTTAAGTTATCAGTAGAAAAATTAGATAGAGACTTGACTGGGATTCAAAATCCTGAAACTCATCTCAAGGGACAAGCTTGTTTGGTTGTCAGTAGTTGAAAGATCTTGTCTAACTATTTCTACAAAATTGACAGCAATACAAAGATGACCCAGTGACACAAGGAACATTTATGTTTAGGATCACTCAAGGTAGAAAACATGAGATAATTGTTTAAACCCAGGATTATGGAAAATAATAACTGAACTCCTATGGCGTGGTTAAAGCCAGTCTTTTAAGAAACTTAAATACAATTCTTAAATCATAAAGCTACTAGAAACTAAATTAACTAAATGGGTTAAATCATTTATTCTCAGTTGTAAGCTTTCTTAATTATGCTTAAACAAGAAAACAAAACATAAATATTTAAGAATGCATAGAACCACTTGTTAAATATTTTTTTTAAATCGATTGTTTCACTTTAATGTTAAAATTAAAAACAACTCAGAAACAAGATTCTGAGTAGAAAGTTGAGATATCAAAGGTGGTATTAGGAGTCGCATGGTTAATTCAGACACCTCTAAGTGATCAGTATGAGGTGTTTTTTGCTCAAACACAAGCATGCAAAGTGTATGCACAGAGTTGTAAAGACATGCAAAGATGCTCCTATATTTTACCCAGTGAATTCCAGAGTGAGTTCATTGACTGTGTTGAAATCTGGACAAAAAGCAGGCTGTCCCACACTGAAGCAAAAAAGTTTGGAGTGGGTTTTGCTGTGTGTATACAAGCTCTATCATGTTTAAAGGCAAGAAGATAAGACCAACGTTTGTGTGGCAGTAAATACAGATGGCGACAATTCTCAAAATACTATTACCATAATTGTGCAGTTATGATTACCACTGAAAACCAGAGTATCCAAAATGGCGCACACCCTGCTGCTACGGGTTTGATTATGGAGGTGTGTTACAGCTTATGAAAACAGTAAGCCATTATAAAAACAGCAAGCCATCTCCTAAAGTTTGCTTTAAGGCCCCCTCACACTATAATGCTATCTCAGTGAAAAGTCATTATTCTTGCTCATAGACATCAGCAAACCTCATATGACTTCCTCTTTATTCACCCATAAGGACCTAGTGACTTAATATTGCACTATTCTTGGCAACACTCCCAGAGAACTTTACTTTCGTCTTCTCCTCAGCTGTCGTGTTTGTTGCAGTACAGTAACTTTTTAAACAGGCAAAATCTTCTATTTCTGTAAACATCAGCTCAGTACATGAACACTCATAAGTGTGTGTCTCAGTTTGTTTCGTCTCACATTTAGTAATTTCATGCTGAAAGGGTAATAAGAAAGGAGACAGTGTGAACTGTGAGTGAGTGAATGTTACATTAGCAGGAGTAATGCAGGCTGCAGTCATAAATTTGTTATACTGTATGCGGTATACAGATGTGAGGCTCACCCCAATTTCCCATTTACTGTTGGTTCAACAACAACAATTTATCTTTAATGATTTACTGTACATACTGGTACTGGAGACTTCACTCGAGTGCAGACACCAAACTGCATCAAGAGTTCCACTTTCACAGAGTGTCCAAAATGGCACACATCCTACTGCTAAGGGTTTGATCATGGAGGTGTATTACTGCTTCCTGCTGCAAAACCACTCTTTATACGGAATTGCTTCCCCTGTAATTGGCTTCTGTAGCAAAACTGGTGGGACCAGTTAGGGAGAAAACTGGATGTTCCCATTCCTTAGGAAGATAATGAACACACTTGCACAGTTAATGCAGTGAAATCTGCATTGCTGCCTATTAGTATTTGGACATGCTGAGCATGTATCCCGCTGTAGCCACAATTACCCAGTTCTACAGAGTCTTGATGTGCCACTGCACAGCACTGTTAGTTTTCAGCCTTCACCTCCTGTCAGTTAAACAGATTCCACTCTTTCTCTGCTCTTCTAAACGTAATTAACCTAACACAGAGACAAAGCAGTTTAACTTGCTATGTTTACATAATGAATTAATAGTTCTAATCTCCTTCAGAGGTATGGGAAATGTGACCTACTGTGTTTTTCCTGTCTGCTCACATTTCACTCACTTACTATTATTCATCTGCATAATGAGGGCAAATAGTGGTGAATGTTACACACAGGGAGCATGCATAGAAAAAACAGAACTTCTAAAATCTCCATTCAGCAGAACGGACCAGATGTAGTAACAGCTCCTCTAGGTCAGCTGACTGATTAGGGAGAATCCATTGGAAAAAACATTCTTTGCATAGATTTTGTTTATGGAAAAGGAGCCTCTTTCACCTCTTGTAATCACCCCTTCCAGGCGTATGATGTTGGGATGGTCAAACTGCCCCAGGATCCCGGCTTCTGTCAGAAAGACCCTCTTCTGTTTCTCTGAGCAGCCAGCTCGCAGGGTCTTTATGACCACTGGAAGGTCCCTCTTGCTAGGAAGCTTCAGGCATCCCCTGCACACCTCTCCAAATTCACCTGCAGTAGATACCATATGTCAGTCTACATGTTAATGTATTTTTATTTACAGCAGTTCTCCATGCAATTCCTAACATACACAAGAGACTATAGAAAAAATATATGCTTTGCATTGATGGTTTAGTTACCATACATTTTGTTTTCTCCATTTTACTTGAGCAATAGGAGATTGCACTCTGTGTTTCTACAGATTGCCCACTCCCTCAGGGAAAACACTTGTTAGCCCAGGCTCACATGAAGGAGAAGATGAGGTTTGGTATGGGAATTAGCCATGCTTAGGATGAGCTAATATAGGAAATATTTACAGTACAAGATATTTAAGTCACATATAAAGGACAGCATTAAATATATTAATGCTGTGATCTACATGTCTGTTTAAGTATTTACACCAAACTGATTTTTAAAACACATACATTTCACAACTGCTCTATATACCTGCTGTGCCTGCCTAGACATCTAGAAGTGAATTCTAGGATTATTATTTGAAGGCTTTGATCACTAGTTTCAATGGAGAGCAAAAGAACACTTTGAGTTACAATTCCTATTCAATGACATCTTGGCAGATCGGTGCATAAATAATAATTCACTTTCATTGTTGTCTATCTGTTTATCCATAAATCACTGTATTTGCTTAAATAAACATTTAAAAAAAGATGGAACATACAGGACTGCGTAGTGGCACAGTGGTTAGCATTGCTGCCTCATAGCTGTGGAGCCCTGGGTTTAGTTCTGTCCTGGTGTGCTATCAGTGTAAGAGTGTGTTTGTGGCTGTGTGTGCACTGTAATGGATGGGCATCCTGTCCAGAGAAATTCAAGTAGGGAGCTGTGTCAGCATGTGTAGCCTGCAAAGGAACAAGTAAAGGTGTATTCCATACTGAAAAGAGAAGAAAAATTTATTCAGGTGTGAAGAAGGCTCCACAGCTGAAACAGTTTTTTTTATTCTCTTTTCAGCATGGAATAAACCTTTACTTGTTCCACTGCAACCTACTGTACACATGGTGACGCAGCTACCTACTTGAACTAATAAAAGCAATGTTACAGACACTTAAACATAAAATGTGGAAATGCATGATGCAATATTTCAAAACTTTAATTTACTTTCCCTTTAATGTTCATGGTTGATGTAGATTGTTTTTCTCCATTGAACAACCTGTGTAAAACACAAACAGCACTAACCTGTATTTATGATTCTCTCTATTTTAATGCTGGAGTTGTCCAGTTCTTTCGCAAAGACATGGACAGCTTGGATAAGGTCTTCACAGGTATCAGGGTCAATGTATGTTCGTCTGGTTGGAATCTTAACTGTGAACAAAAAAGCAGTTTGGGGAAACTGAGGGTTGGCATTGAATAGATTATAATTTGTGTATAATTTGTGAATGTAAATTGGTATACTTACACATAAAAATTACAATTAGAATTCACAAAGGCATAGTAACAGTAAAAGAGATTATGCTGTTATGCTTTAAGATGCACCTCCAACTGAACATTGCCTTTATACTGTGGGATTTAGTTGAGTGTGTCTTTTTCAAATTTCTCACCATTATGCTCCAGTGCAAAATTAACTTTTTCACTCTCAAAACAATTTTTGCTTAAATTGTGCTTTAAACATTTGTGTCTAACTTCAGCTTGACTGGCTTTGTAATACCTTTTAACAACCACACCCCACTAGGTGAGCTCATTGTGGGCCCGTCTGTACATGATTTTTCACACTCTCAGTTTACCCTCACTTGCCAACAGTTTTTTCCCTTTTTAACCCATTGTCTCCAACAGTATTGCTGGGGAATTTTAGCTCCAGTGTCATGAGAGCAGTTTTTCTTCTCTGTTTCTCTGGGTAAGTGTCTCTTTGAAGTCTGAAACTGCCTGTGGTGTCTCTCAAGAGTCAGACAAACAGTAGCTTATAAAGATATCCCACAACTGCAGCTTATCGAGACATCAAGTTTTCTGATAGTCACATTTCTTTGTTCTAAATTGGTCCTTAATCTGTTTTGGACACTGAGATAGGGAAGCAATCCATAATCAGAAGTCAACTGGGATACACATCTATCTTGGCTAATCCTGTTTGGCCAGGGACGTCATGAAAACAGCCACACTAGTGCACCTGATACAGCAGCTGCTGTCTTGCAGGTCCCCTCATTCCATCGTTAATGACACAAACACTCTCTCTTCCTTAAAGCAACAGCAGCAAATCGGTACTGTATGCCCGGGTTTCACAGGTTTTTATGGCCTAACTCCCAGGTTTAATACTCAAAGATCCCACATGTGCTATATGACTACCAGACATGTGCAAACTTGGGTGCACACATGGCTGAGTCCCCATACTGTATGTAACAGAGTTGCCCCCACCCACATCCCTGGACACAAGCACTTTAATATCCCAGCAGCTGGCAGTGTCTCTCTCAAGCCCAACCAGACTATCTTAAACACACTCACACACTTCAGATTTGGGAAGGTGCTCCATTGATATGCACTGCTATTTTTTTTTAAATGAATGGTTTTCTTTTCTCTTTTTAGGACAGCCAGTGCTTTCTATTAGTGGTTCAAGAGAGCTAGTGCAGAATCTTGGACAACCACCAGCTGCAGCTTATCAAGACAAATTCCCTACAGCTGCAGCTTCTCAAATGTATACCAGTTGACAGCTTGTTAGACACCTTTATATTTAATGCTCTGTAGCAAATGAGCTTTGAAAATCCTCCTGTAAATGGAGGATTCATAGGAAAAGTGTGTCCATCACTGAGTATATACAGTATATATACTGTGAATACTGGATATAATCTCACATGGCCAGCCATGTACCTGATCTCCTATCCAGCCACTAATATACTGTAAAAGAAAACATTAAGAAAACACATCAACAATAACAATATATCACCCTAATACAGAAATATTTTATAGCTGGAATTCAACATATTTGTTTTTTAAAGATGATTAGAAAAAATCAGGTGTATTCCCGGGTGGTTTCATAGGAGATCAAAATTTAAATATTTTTTTTTTGTCGGGAAATGTTAAAAGCAATAAAATAATAAATATCATATTGGTGCTTACCTACAGCAAATAGTAGCCACATTCCAGTTCATCAAATCTATGGATTACTATCTGTTATTAAATTTCTCACAGCCTTTTCCAAGTTGTGATATTCTACCCAAAATAGCAGGACCCAATTCACTTGCTCTTAAAGTCTATCGATTAAAGCCTGACACACAAATAAAACTTGAAACTTCTAAAGCAAAAGTGCAATTTTAAATCTGAATTAAAACTGGAAAAACTATTGAAAATGTCACTAACAAATCAGTGGCTTAATCGAAAATCGTACTTTCTGGAATGAGTTCTAGCAAGAAAGCATTAATAAGGCTGTGCTGAAATGATTATTTACTGGTTCATTGAAACTGTTTTTCATTCTCGCACTAGCCAAAAAGGTACCTTGAACATGCAGTGCAAGTGAAATGATTTTTTTTTTAAACAAAGTAAACAAATTGTGTTTTTCCATAATGAATGAACATATAAGAAGCTTATCTCATCAGCCCTGTGGGTTACCTACAGTACACACTGTTTTTGTACAGGGGCATTAATATGTATATGTGAAAATATAATGTGTAATACTGTATGTGCAAGACATCCTATGTATGCAGAGAAAATGTAAAAATGCAACTTTTAGATCAAAAGTATTACTTGTACACTTCATCCACTGTACTTTGATATGAATCAGGTAATCCAGTCTGGATTAGCAAATGTTCACATTTAGTTACTGTTTAAAATTTCACTGACTGTTGAATGTTTTTTTCACTCTAAGATTTGTTACTAACATTCATGATGTGTATAGTTTATTGCTGTGGGAGATACAGGTATAATGCTAAATAAAGATACTGTATTCATAAAATTTGCTGATATAATTATACAGTATCTCTAAAAAAGACTAATGTATTAGCACTTGGACATGGAATTTGTAAGAAGATAACTTCTAGCTATTCTTTAATTAATACAATTAGCAAATGTCCCCTCTAATGTTACAAGAAATGAGGTTTGAGCAAACTTTGTGTTAAGAAGGATAACAAGATTTAGAATATTTCACTCTGTCAGATAAAACTGACAGATACACCAATCACACTGCCTTATAAACCAATCAATCCTTTATACAGACTTGTCATTTATTGTAAGTCCTCAGTCAGCAGAGAAACCATGACCTCAGAAATAATCATATTTCACTATCTGCGCTGTTCTACTGGGAATTCAGTGCAGATCTAACTGGCAGATGACAGACACCAAATGAAGATATTTACCCTGACATTTGAAGACATCTTGCCAAGAGTTGCCTGTGATGTCATTCATACTTCATGGTTTGCACTAGGTTTTCAGTATAGAAGCCTTTTATATCTGGGTATTAAACTCAAAGAAATTGCTTCTAGGACAGCAGGTCATTCAGACACTTGCACAGTAGTATATACAGTATACACACAATGAAGAAATACCTCCTGGGACTAACTGTTCTATTGTTGAACACCCATTGGCATCTCAATTCTATCTCCTTCCCAAGAATTTCAAAGCCTCTCCAGGATGCCTGATTGTGTTGGCCTGCCTAACTACTCACCACTCTGCTTTTGCCACCTGTTGTCTTTTATACCTTCATGACACTAATGTCACTCTACAGCTATCTGACATTTTTCAGTTTCAGGATCAAGAATGCTTCACCTTTACTACAGACATACATTACATTTCTACACACCGTCATCTCCTACGACGACTGTCACACTCGTTAACCCCTCCTTTTAAGGACGCTCCAGACCTTACTAGTTTAGTGTTTATATCTCCTGCACCTGCCACCGGTTCCTGCCCCCATCCTATAAAAGCCAGACGTTCCTGCCAGTCTGGGCTCAGCTTTGGAAGATGGACGCCCTGAAGCCCGCCTAACCGCGAGTCCAGGAGCGACTCGGCGGCATCGGCTTCAATGGCGTCCTGACCTTCTGAGTCTGGGATTAAGAAGCTTCTGGCCCTGTGACCCCCCTTTTATTCCCTCGACACTCCTCAGGATCCCGCTCCGGCTTTTAACTCTGTTCGTCTTTGTCAGGATGGATCATCCGGTCTTGGACACTGCATCGTTCTCGGATTTGCCTCGGACTCCTTTGGATTGTTTGCCGCAGACACCCCCCCCTTAACACCAGCGCACCTTGGACACGCCCCCTGTTTTTCTTCTAGCCCCTTTGTATGCTATTCTCTCTGTGTTTTCCTCACTCGTCCCTGGATTGTGCTGTCTGCATAGGGTCCTGAAAGAGCACTACGTGACAACGACAGTCTTATACAGTAACTCGCTCAACACTTTCTCAGGTTTTTGATTGCTGGGTATAAGTCTATATTAACAACACAAGACTGAAAGCCTCCGGATAATACAGCATATGCTAAAAAGACACTTTGAACATTGAAAATTGGAATGCAAATCAAATCACAAAATCACCTTCATTCCCAAACATACAATGAACTCTCTTCCTTTCTATTCATTTTCTCATTATCATTGTTTTCTCACCCTGCCCACCCCTTTGTCTTATATTACAAAGCAGGACTGAGTTATGAGAGTCCATCATTATACTTCCAACCTTATACCAGCTATTTGTAACGCTGACCACTTTAATTCCTTCAGAAGTAGACATAAATCTTACAAGTAAACAGGGCTATTTCCCTAATCTAATCAATCCTCGAGAGGTGAGCCTGCCCTTTAATAAAATGTTAAAAAGACTAATAGACAAGAGTGAAAAATTCAGAATGGAAGATTTAAAAATTAAGCTTCAATATTTCAAACTATATGAAAATATAGGTAAGTTCCCCAAATTTAAAATCCCTTCAGTTCTCAATACCTGATAGATTGATAGACCTCGTGGGTCAAGGAGTATTTGGGGCAAGACAGGCAGTAGACTGTGTCTTGCTCATTCTTTCTCTCTTGTCTTCTCCTGTTCTCCCTATGTAGTATGCATCAGTAAGCTGAATCATGGCCCAGTCTTGTGTTTATAGTTAGATAAGAGGAAGAATTCAGCTATATATCACAGAACGTTTCAAAACCATTCATACTCACTTTATCTAGCGACCTCAGACACAGAGGAACCCTTTTCTAGAATAGGAGGCATTGACTAGTATTGGCATTTTAAATATCCCCCTCCTCACACATAAATATGTACCCACCAAGGAACATAGAAATACATCTTATGGAAACAGTGATCTCACATAAAATCTGTTCAAGCCCGGCTAATCAAAAACCAGACAAAATAATTCATGTCCTACTGTATATAGTGTGCCCATAGCCTCAAACACCCTTTGACAAGCTCAAACTATGCCTGTGATTGCCTGGTGTTCTGTGCTCAGTGAGCATGGCCACAGGGCTATGAAGTTGTCAAGTCTTGCTGTCTGTAGGGAGGTTTATTACACCAATACTGAACTCGGTGAGATCAAATGGTATGATAATGTGCTTCAGAAGATGCACTGTTAAGACACATAAATAATTTAGAAGTTTTGGCACCAGATGGAGGCTGAGATTTACTCTAGCAGGTGCTACCTAAGACACGAAAGAGCTGTTTTTCTTTTCTTGTTTATGGTTTGACCTGTCTCACTTGGTATATGCAGAAAAAATGTTATTTTTCACAGGTATTCAGCCCAATTTCATGTCCCAAATGCTACTGCTCTAAGGGAAAGCAAGAGACTAGACACTTGTCTTCAGTCTGCAGAGCATGTCTGTGTAAATGGGAGGATGGAGGATAAATGTGTAAACAATTTCCCACAGCATTGTGGCTGATTATTAGTGTCATACATCCTACAGGGGATGAAAGACCATTTTAACTGACCGTAAAACCAGACTGAGATACAGTGAGTATTTATACAGTTTATTCAGTTTATTTATTACTAAATTGTATTTATTATTACTAAAATAAATATTTAAGTGACAGCTTGTTCATTTTGTTTTATAAATGCTGAGAAATTCACCTTCAAATGAGTTCCTCATGACACAAAGGTAAAAATCTCATTGAAGTGTGGCCCTGAATGATGAGGAAATAAGTTCAAGTATAGCTGATGTCAGATATAAAGTGTTTTCATAAACTGGAACTATAGTTAAGGTCACTATGGAATGTGTAGATAAAATATTTTAACATTTTAGGTTTCTTTTATCTCTTATAATATGACAAATCAGGGAATCAATACTAAAAGCATAGTATTACTTAAAGGAAAACTGGAATTAATCAATAACTGTTTTTTCTCTCATATAATATCTCGCACATTCTTCTCTACATTCCAGCTTAATATTTTCATCAACATGGCCTCACAGCAAATAGGTGAGCATAAGAGAAAACACACGTTCCCTTGCTCGATGAAGCACAGTCGGGGACTCTTTGATTCCTGCTACAAAGCAAGGTTATAGTGCCAACAGCAGGAATATAACAACATAACATCACTTTATTAGCCCTGTACAATTTCTTGCATTAGGATTTCATCTTTTCACATACCCCAGCTTGCTCTCCATGAGACACAGACAGGTAGAGAGAAGCTAGGGGTCAGAGCGCAGGGTCAGCCATTGTACAGCACCCCTGGAGCAGATGGGGTTAAGGGCCTTGCTCAGGGACCCAATGGAGTAGGATTCCTCTGCCAGCTGCTGGATTTGAACCAGCAACCTTCCAGCCACAGGCACAGATCCTTAGCCACAGAGCCATCGCTCCACCCGAAAAGTGTCTAGCAGAGGGTGGTTTCGATCCACCGACCTCTGGGTTATGGGCCCAGCACGCTCCCGCTGGCCACTATGCAGCCAGTGAATGGAAGGGAGTCACAGCTCTTACACAGCTCTTACTACACATGTGTACACAAACAGCCATATGGGCTCTGCCATAAAGCCAAGCACAATATCCTGAAAATGTTTTCTAATCTTACCTTGCTGGTCAACTGTGTGACAGTCACAGCAGGCTAGCAGGAATGTTTTAACTTCAGGAACAGATCACTGTATTTCTTTAAGGACTCCCTTTCATGATGTTTTTCACAGTTTATCTGCCTAAAGAGCAACTGATGATTTTGAGTACTACTGTACTGAAATTCTTCATACTTACATTGAAAATACAGTTCTTCATCTCCATCTTGACTGGCCTTACTGTAACCACATTGCCTGAAATAAACACAAGAACACATCAAATGAATAGAGCACAAGAAACCTTTCAGATTATACTGATATATAGTGCCCTGCTGAAAGAGAATTCAATAAAGATGTTCATAGAAACTATTTAAAGACAAATCCTGTTAAAATAGTTCAACCTTGTAGACATGTATTTTGTAGCACGACAAGATACCTTTGCATATTGGATTTATAGAAATGAACAAATTATACTAATGAATAATATATTTTCATGATTATCTGGCCATGAATAAATTAAAAAACAACCATGTTTCTAAATAACCTGATTGGTATGAATCGAAGATTGCTAAATGATAAGCTTGTTTTCTTCACACCTTAATGAATCATTATTAAGTGATATTATTATTAAGTCATATTAAGTGACTTTACATTGGTGTTTCCATTTTGGTTCACTACCTGTATTCTCAGTAGGAAGTTAGTAATAATGGCTTTTTTGTCCAAGACAAATATCTTATTTCCTATTCATATTTATTTATTAATATAAAATATGTTTCCTAAAATGAACTTTTTAGACATCTACTGTATGGACTGAACACTAATGGTAAGAAATGCGGATCTGTGCAATTTCCATTCTGAATGGTTTCTTTTTCTTTGAAAATTGAGAAAATTGAGAAATATCTTTGTTTGTCAAAATATCTTTCTCGCATTGCAGTTGATGGCAATGAACCCTGCGCATCTACACACAGGGGAGAAGGGGAACTACATTATTTCTGATTGCTTTGTCTAATTTTGATTTGGAAAAGGGTTCCTGTTATTCCTCAGTGTTTAACATTTCTAATCAAATGTGTAAAGTCAATGTTCAAAATGGGATCTCAAGACATGACCAAACAATAAAAGAGAGGTTTCTGTGTGCAAGCATTGCATATGACTGTTCATGGAAGGCTGCAGTAGGGCTACAGTGGGGAGAACAAGCACACTCTAATTATAAATGACTTCCATATCCGACTGTCATTGTTTTAAACACAAAACTGGCATTTTAATAATAATATTTAATATGCAGACAGGCCTGTGGAAGATAATTGGCCATATTAAATCAAATGCCAGTAAAGCTGATAAGGAATTAAAGAGCACAGATAAACGAGGGAATTTCACTGGAGTCACTGCAGTGCAACTGACAGCACTGGAATAGGAGAAAATTCATTGAAATGCAATTCTGTAAAGAAGACGGAATTATAAAGGGCTTATCAGATTAGCACAATAATAAAAAAAATAAATACAAAGAGATTAGACAAAAATGCTGCATCTCCTTTGTGTTTTTAAGTATTCAGTCCATGCTACAAAAATAGTTCACAGCACAAGATACAATACAATGAGACTGTGCTCTTTCGTCTCCTGTGGGGTTTTTTTTTCATCAGCTGGAAGGATTTCTATTTTTCTCTGACTCTCTCTCTCTCTTATGGAAGAAAAAAAAACACTGCAATATTTTTCTCCAGCAATAGAAATAGTAGATTTTTTCATTTCCGTATCATGGGATGAAAGTCTAACAAAGTTTTAAAGAATGAATTGTATTGACGGTCATTGACGTGTAGCACTAACAATGGGATGTGCGACAAAGCCAGAGGAAAGGAGCTGGATCAGACTAAGAGATGATCGGGGTCAGCTAAAAAGCACTGTGTTTGTCGAATCCTGTGAAGCACTGTATACCAAGCAACATTTCCGTATCCCTCGGAATATCTGCCCTGTAAGCAGCTTTGTAGCTTTTGTTCTTTTGCTTTAAAGCCCTGAGTGTTGCTTTCAATTATTCTACTTGCACCCTTAATGAATAAAATGGATAGCCCACTAAAGCTAAAGGTCATCATTCAAAATGCGTTACAGAAGAATAAAGAGCACTCTATTTCCACATCAAGAATGGTACGGTGAGCCAGCAGAGCAGAGACATTCAGAAGAGGTGATCACATTTCATTACAAGGTTAAAATTGATTCTAAAGATGCAGAAGGACAAAGCCTCATCAAATCATAGATGCAAAAAATTACACATCTTTTCTCCTGCTTTGGAGCAGAGTGTGTTCCTACAAAATAGCCCGAAACTTCATAGAGAGAAATGACTTCCCGGATCCCACAGGGAGATAAATGTCTCAGGAGGATTATGGCGGAAAAGAAAAAAAAATTGGGAGATGCAGTAGATGCCAGAAGAAATAAAAGTACTGAAGTGTGAAAAGGTTGGACTTCAGGAAGGGTAGTACACCATGCAGGAAATTAGTTAGATCACACAGGCAATCGCATACATCGGATCTAGGTAAGTACCAGCTACCACTCAATAAATAAAAGATCCTTTTCTTGGTTTGAAAAATAACCACTAAATAATAACTAGAAAACATAAATGTATTTGAGTTACAGGAATCCTGTGCTCATGACTTCTGCAAGGTCTGCAGTCTTTATAACTGTCACTGCTCGATATCATTGAGAGGAGAAATGATTCTTCACTAGCTAGAAAAATACATTACTACTTCGTGCAATGAATGCTTTCTCTTTCACTGCAAGCACAGAATAGCCTAAATGCTTCAAGGTTAGAAAACCTCTCCACTAAGGAATTAAGAATTTAAACTGTACTGGTCAAGGAGAGCTTTGGTGATACTAAATTTGATGGATAAATAAAATTAATCCTGCACTTCCAAATACGATTATTTTCTTATTTGAAAGTGAAAACGCCAGGCACAAAAAAGAGCACATGCAAACCTTGATACAGTACGTGATAGCTTGACCTTGTGCATCATGCATCATACTGTACCTTGCGTACCATAGGGCTGATACAATACAGTACATGTGTGTGGGAAGGGGTATAACATAAAAATAGTAGAGTCCTCCTGTCTTGGTGAGCTCTTTGTTAGATGTCTGTGATCATAACCTATGTGTAGGAATGGGCTATTATAAAGGAGTAAAAGACATTTTCCTTCCTCTTACAGCAAGCTTAATACAGTACCTGTGTAGATCTAACCGTGTAGCATTATGAGATCTACAGTATTATCATTAAAAAGTGTCCTTTAACACTTAGAAATGGAAGTTCTTAACTGATGTTCGGGAAGAATAATGAAAGACAAGCCAGTCTCAGTCTCATCCAGCTGTTTTAAATCACAATCATTATTTAGTTAAGTCAAAACTTATTGTATTAAATAGTCAATAAACATTCGTAAAGAATCTGATTCTTGGATGTCGTTATTCCTCATGAATTGTGAGTTGTAACTGTAATCATTTTAGGAGAACAAAGGCTGTGGTTCAAGCATATCAATTAAATAACAACTCTAGTTGGTACTACCCATAAAAACGCAACATTGGATGAGAGCCCAGGCAAAGGATCTTGTGGATGACGATTCATATTCGAAGCACACAAATTAATCCAAACACTGGGAGAAACCACTAGTAAAATGCACAGGGCATGTTAGTCATTTGGTATTGACCAAAAGTCACGGAACATAATTTTAAACACTTCCATATTTTAGCCCAGCATGGGCTCTTTCTGGGTAGAATCCATCTAGGCAGAATTCATATTACACGGTGATGTCCCAACAGTAAATTTTCTTCCTGAAAATATTTATTTAATTTGGACTCTTTTTGTATTAAAAAAAAACTATAGACCAGCAATCTCAAGGTTCTGACATACTGTAACTTGCAATCCTGGACATGCATTCAGCATTTGCTCTGTAAGAACTGCAAAGACACATAGGGCATGCAGAGGGCCGGGCACAGAGAGGGGAGCAGAATGGCAGAGAGGGTTAGAAAGGCGTCCAAGGCTGGAGCTGGCAGAGCAGGCAGGGGATGGAAATGAGGCAAGAGTGCAGAAATTCATGTACCTCTGAGGCTGAATGGAGGCAGAAGGAGGTGGTGAGAAGGAGGTGGAGAGCAGGACCACGCTAGTTGGAGCTATATTGGAAGGACTGCAGATACTGCTGAGGAAGAAAAGGCATGTCACCTACCACGTAGAAGGCAGGGTGAAACAAGGCATGCCGTCAGAGAAACCCTGCCAAACCCCTGATGAAATTGTGGGAAAAGTAGTGTTTTGAAAAGGGGTGTTTGAAAATCTGAATAATAAATGCTGATGACTCAGCATTGGATTTTTTTTCCCACTGTGGTAAACTTGATATCTCCAGCTTAACCTCATTGCTCTCACAATATGCCAGACAGCAGACTGGCAACGGATGTATTTGTTTCTATTAACAGGCACTGCAGGATTGTTGTTAAAATGTATATTATTCCCAACAAAGGCAATTAAGGTTTGACATTTGTAAATGTTTCTTGACAATCACCTGTAACCTACAGTATGAAGATTCATCATCATCATAATAAGACACAATACTGATGAGAGCTTTTTAAGAAATAAAAAACACTGGACAACACAATATATTACAGCAAGTATATATAATGTACAAAGAATAGTGGTGGGAAACAGTATGCCGACTTACTGAAAACAAGCATAAAACTAAGTCAAACCTCAAAACATTAAGTCTTTAAACAAGTTTTGAAAATATCAATATTCAAAGAGTCTCTAATTGATTTGGGCAACATGTTTCAAAGATATGGTCCTGCACATAAGAAAGCTGGCTCTACTGAGCATTTTGTCAAGCTTGGTCTTTATCAGAGCTGGAAAACGTGTGTATCATCAGATCAAGACCAAAGGCACGCATATGATAAATCCTTAAAATAATCTGGACGTATGACCTACAGTACCTACACTATAAAGGACAAAGAACAAAGAAGCAAGTTTTGAGTAGGGAAGCAGGAATAGGGTCTAGGACACAGATAGTTGTCTTATTTTAGCTATCATCACAGTTATATTGGAAGCATCAACAGCAATAAAAAAAAGAAAAATTCAAACTTGTGAAATCAGAACCGAACATGGTTGCCATGGCTGCAGGAGTTCAGAAACCGTTTATTAATACTATGGATTTTGTTGTGAAATAATTGCATGAATGCACTACATTGCTCAGCAGAGGGAGGGAAAGCATACTGCCAGTGCAAGCAAATTATTTATATTGGAGAGGATGACAGAAGAATTCATGTAATTTCATGAGACTCGAAAATAAACGAGAGCCGACTTCCTAATCTGGATTGTCTTCCCCAACAGTTACTCACAATATTGTCCAACTACTTTCATAGACAGCAGCTCACTTGTGTCCCAGGGAAAGAGCAACCACAAGAAACACATTCTTTGCGGCAGTTACTTTATCATAATGTGTGTTTCATAAAGAGCAACAGAAACCTCCACCAAAATGACTGAATTACATTAAGTGGACCTTAGAAATTCATGGGACTATTTGATAAAGTGACTGATTTAATTTCTGCCGAGAGCATGGGAAAATGTGAACTTGCTGTGAATACGCCCATGTCCTTGCCCATCGACTGTAAATTTCAATTTAACAAATTACTCTACCAACTTCACTTTCTGTGCAAGCCTAAATATGCTGTCTAGCATTCTGCAAGGATTACCAAATGCAGCTTCGGTGGTCTGCTTAGTATTAAATGGGTTCTTTTGTTTGGTTTTATATTGCACATTGTCTGGTTTTACATTGCAAGTTGTAAAGTTTTTACGTTATCAAAGCGTTATTAAACCAACAAAAACCCTTTAAACCAAATCTAGTCCAGTGGAATGAAAAAAGAAAGGTAATTAACTGAGAGAGGACAGGGGGTTGTTGGAACCATGGGGCTACATTGATTTAGCTGGAAATATACAGTATGTCAACATACCGTATAGTACAGTACATCATTCCCTGATAGAAAGTTCAAATATTGTATTTCTTCTTACATGTCATAGCCTGTGTCCTTTCTTATGTGCTGTGTTGCTTTTTATAATATTTGACTCGAGAATGCAGTTTTGAAGGGTTTACCAAATATTTCTAATAAGCCAGTCTTAAGAGGTGAAATGAAGAAAGCAAGAAGGTAGCATCACCTCTGCTCCGTCCCCCAGTCATTTGTGTTAATACTGACCTTTAACAGGGACCTTTGGTCCCTGTTTTCACAATTGAGGTTTAAGGACTTTTGCATATTTTCAAATTCCTTCCAAATTTCAAACAAAATACCACTATTTTGTGAATGTGGCATGGAATATACACCAGAAAACTGATATTAAAAGTGGTACCATTGCACCGTACACTAACTGCATAACCAGTGGTTACAAAGTCAGCCCATTATTGTAACAACGCATTCCTTCGGGACCCTATGCAGACGACACAATCCCGGAATTAATGAGGAAAACACGGGGGGAAAAGCATGCAGGTGTTGGGAATTAAAACAGATAGTGCGCAGGTGTTCTGGGGGGTGGGGCAAACAATCCAAAACAGTTTCCAATGGGAAATACCAAGATGAAGGCAAAAAGTCCAAAGTCGGGCGGTCCATCCGAGATGAGGACAAACAGGATTAAAAACCAGAACAGGATCCGGTGGAGGGTCGGGGGGGAAAAGGGGGGAACGGGACCAGATGCTCAGATCCCGGACTCGCTTGGTACGGGAACAAATGCAGAGCCCGGAACTGAATGGGCGTCTGGCTTTTAAGGTGGGCTGGAAGCAAGCTGGAACAGGGGGCAGGTGCACAAAATCAAGTCCGAAGTGAAAGAGCCGGAGCGCCCTTAAGGGGGAGGGACTGCAACTGTGACAATTATTAGTAGTCAGCCTGAATATGTGTTACATTTCATGAATTTATTTTTGTAATATTGTATTTTGTGTTATTTTTTTTTAATTAGAGCACCGCACAGTGGCACAGTGGTTAGCCTTACTGCCTTGCAGCACTTGGGCCCTGTGTTCAACTGGGGTGTTATCTGCATGGAGGTGTGCTCTGGTTTCCAAAGACATGCTGGTAGGTTAAATGGATTCTGGGAAAACTCCCTGAAGTGCGTGTGCCTGTGTCTGTGTGTGCCCTGTGATGGACTGGCATCCTGTCTAACGCTTATCCTGCCAGGATGGGCTCCAGCTCCCCCCATGATCCCATATTGGTAAAGTGGTTTAGAAAATGGATGGATGGATTATTACTTAAATGTATTTGTGTTTCTTGCATCACATCTAATCTGAACAGTACTCTTAGTGAAAAACAAAATACATTAAATAAAGCAGCACAAAAGGGGCATGCTGTGTGCTTATTTTGTTCAAATTCCTTCACAATGTAATCTGGATGTGCAGCAATGGCCATTTATGACAATAACCAAACTTAAGCATTATACTGTATGTTATTTGCACATGCAAATACATATTCATATTTAAATAAACTGATGACTCCAGTTAACTGTCTTTCTCATTATGATACAGTGTTAGTTTGGGTCCTGCATGCATAAACATTTTTTTTTCTGTATCATATCCTAGATGGAAAATTAGGTTCAGTCCCCAATTGCTTTTTGACCGATGGATGTGTAAATAATTTTGAGAACAATTATGCTGCAAGGCAGAATGTAGAAATACTGACAGAACAGCATGTGACACATTTTGTTATAAACACAGCACGGCATTCTACTGGAAGAGAGAAATGACCATATTTATTAATGCTGCAAGAAAACAATGGTTGATCTACAGGAGACTGATAAAAATGGGTAAAAGATGTTTTAGAAGTTTTTATTTATAATTCTATAATGAAGTATAGTATAATTACGTGATTAAATATAATAATTTAAATAAGAAAGACAATAAAGCATTATAAGGCTCGCTGCCTTGTGTGAGTAAATTATGCACATATGGTGACAAGAAGTTTGGATGTGTGCAGACAATGGTTAATTAACTCATGGGAATTTGGTTCCTGAAGCAGAGCCTTTCCGGAGTTGACCTCTCTGCCTAATGTGTGCTGCTGCCATTTTATTCCAGGGACCTGGGATACAGAGAATGAACAATATTGCAGAGATACAATAACTGGAATACAATGAAAAAGGAAAGTGACAATAATTAACTTCTCTCATTCCACATTGTGACATGTCATGTGGTATTCCATTTGGTTCTGCATACAATCACATAACAGATTCAGGGTTTTCCATACTGTATATTTTGTGATTTAAAATTTAAATAAACACTCTGTATGGAGAACCATGGAAGTAAGGGGGCATAGTTAAGAATTACTGTGAATATTTCAATATCTAATACTCTTTTACATCAATTTATTAAATCACAAAATCTCAGATGAACTAATGACAAGTCTTTGACCCTGTCTCCATAGTGGCCTGTAGTAACTACTGTCATTATTCCTGCTACCATTCACAGGCAACCTGCGTCAATTCCTCTACTCCTCCATCTCAGACGAATGCAGTGAGTTTCAGCACCATCTCACCACTGCTTTGTCCTACTTTCAGAAGGCCTTAAGCTCTGAGCAAGGAATCCCTCTGGAATTTAAACAGTTTAAATCTGTAATAAAGTTCTCCATATGGGCTTAGAGCTCATGTAAATAGATAAGCAAATTAAAGTTCAGTTCTCTCCACAATACGATATCTTTGAGGCTTTACAATAACTACTAGCAATTCCATTGTCCCTGCATCCCTTCACAGGAAACCTGCCACTGGCACAAAATGAGCAAATTTATGAGCTGTACTGTACTGTAGGTCCCAACCCACACTCTGGGCACACTATTTATCAATTGAGTTAACCAGCAAGTATAAAGTTCTTGGGACAAGCAACAGCCATAGTGGACACATACACATTACATGATATTCTATGTTTAGATTTTCATTAAGCAGAATATTTGTATATAATCTCAAGATACTGTACATACAGTAGGAATATTGTAATTTTCAGAATGTTTGATAGAGTTACTCATGGTCAACCAAAACAAAAAGTGCTGATAAGAGATGAATCTTCAGATTAGGGTGATATAATAAGTGAAGTGGAAAAAGATCAATGTTATTGCCTCTTCCTTAATTATATTCTAAATTATGGTAGTTAACAGACAACTAACTTTATAAACTTGTCAAGTTTGCAGATAATACATGGACAACACAGATGGATTAGAAAAAACTGTAGAAGAGCTAATTAAATTAAAAAAGATTTAGATACACTTCAAAATTGGGCCAACACCTACAGTACACAGTATGAAGTTTAATGTACACAAATGCAGTACAGTATATTACTGTACATGCAGGTAGCAATCAAAACTAAACTATATACAAAAAGGAAAACAATATAACTAGTCATGAAAAAGAGTAAGATGTTTATGTTGATTCATCATTTACTGTACATCTGCTAAAATGCATACAATTTTGGTCAACATTATATGCAAAAGATATTGCTGCTAGAGAATCAGTTCAGAGAAGAGCAGCAGATTCATTTTTTTCAAATTTCATTGAGAAATATCCTGGAACAAGTATTCATCCAAGTTTCTCATCCTGCTGTTATGAAAGAAACCAGGATATCAGCTTCAGCAACATGACTGAGAATCTGGTTCCATAGTCTAGTTCCACTATAAATCCTCTTTCACACAGTTGCCACTTGTGTCCTCTACTTTGTGTTTCACTGTTCATTCTGAAGAAGTTAACTGGACTGACACTGTTAATCCCTCGGAATACCTGTATCTGTTTCTCTTGCAGTCTTTGTTCCAGATTAAGTTTCTGTTTCTTCAGTCTGTTAGTGTCAGACACTTGCTTACGTCAGAATGTAAGTGGTTGCTCTTCTCTGGACTGATTCAAGAGCACAATAAACATGGTAACCAAAATAGTACACAATATTCTATTGCTTCGAAAAATGCTATTTTAACCTAACACATTTAACTAAATACCCAAACATTTACGTTTTTATTGCGTTCCCCACACAGCAGGACCTTATTAAAGTATCCACCGTCTTCACAGTCATTAACAAAATCATCTCAATGGATTTCTTTCTTTTCATTTTTCAGATTTTCATTTTTCCGACACAACCAAGTAACAATACAACAATTAAAATAAGTATTCCTCACTTCACACCCACCCTCTTCAGTGGTATTCACCTTCATGTTTCTTCCAAATGATCCCTAAAATACGATCCAATGGCTACAAGAAGAGACCTGTTTTGAGAAATCAACCACTTCTGGAAAGTGGAAAGTCCCAAAAATGTCATAAGATACCTGCAGTTACATACAGTACAGTATGTAGTCATACACATAATATGGTTAAGATAACAAATATTAACAGAAGTCAAACTCCCTCTAATAAACCCTGTCTGAATGTATGAACTTATTCGGATTTATGAACCTCTTGCTGGTGTGAAAATACTCTATTACGTAGTTTGGCATCTGAGTAAATCAGTAAATCAGACAATAGCTCACACTATCTGTGGGATATTTATTTTTTCAATAACAGTGATATGATGGTGATATTAAAATCCATCCACAAAAAGCCTTCCTTCGATGGCTATACTTATCACGTCAAGCAAAATAATTGGGGCCAAAAAGTCAGATAATATTCAGGGGGGGCTCAAAGCCACTGCTTTTACCTGCCTCCTTGAGTTCAGACAAGGATATACAGTAGGTGCCTCATCACAGCTACTTCTGCAGGAGAAAGCCTGAGTAAATGAAGAAACTAGAGTAACCTCATACACATACCGTCATCAAACTATACTTTAGAGTAAAGAATGTAAAATGCATAGTTTCTCTGTATGAGGTCTGCCAATAATTCTGTGCCAATCTGACTGCAGGGATATCTGCAACTGCAGGAATATCTGCAAAAAGTTCAATAACATAAAGGTTCAAGACTAGTAAGTGGCTGTGTCAACAGCCATTAATTTGTTTTTACTACAACTTCATAGATGATCGCTAACAATCTTCTAATAGCTTCTGATGCTGGTTCTCTCTCTATCCTTATATTTCTTGATCTCAGTACTGCTTTCAACACTGTTAAGCATGAGACTTTCTCCTCTTGAGACTGTTTTGAGTTTTTGACACTGCTCTTAAATGGTTCTTACCTCACTGATCGCTGTCACTTTGTTTCTCTTGGCAGATTTAGATCTAAAAATGGACTCTAATTGCATCTCTGACATAAAAACATGGATGACTCAAAATTTCCTTCATCTAAACTGTGAAAAGACTGAAGTCATGCTTATTGGCACCCTTTTAAAAGTGGCCCCTTTAGCCAATTTCAGTGTCTGACTCTTTCAGCTTTTTGCTTGGGGTGGAAGCAAACATAAAAGTAACATTATACAAAAAATACAAACGAGTCCAGTGACTACAGCTCTAGGCTCAGACTTGCATTCCAGCATCTCGATCATGTGTTCTTTAGAATCAACAGTAAAGAGAGGATACAAGTGAAAACTAAGAAAGAGTGCATTTAAAATGGAGCACAGGAGGCTGTAATTTACACAAAGTGTTGTGGGAATATGGATACCCAGCTATGCTGTTGAAGATGATACCCTGGTTTCTTTTAAGAAAGAGCAAGACGAGATCCTTGCAGTGAAATGAGCTAGATGGTTACTGGCCTTTTAATAGTAACTGTTCTGACAGTTACCTCTCTAAACGCCTTCAAATCTAGACTCAAAACTTTCTGTTTTAGAAGGGCCTTTACTTAACTGGTTCTGTTCTTTAGCCCCTCTGCTCCTAGTGTATTCAGTATTAGTATTCATCTACTGTCTCCTCTGTATCTTATGAATTTTCTATTGTTGTCGTTGTTGTTCTGTGAAGCACTTTGAGAAGCCACCTTTAAGGGCACCATATAAAATAAAGTTTATTATTACAGAAGATACACAACACAATGTCTAAGCAATGAATTAAATTCTTCACTATTTGTTCTCGTTTCCAACACAGTGGCCTGAGAAAAAGAAATATCGAAAATTTAGCTTGAATTTAGTAATTTTCCCAAGGCAAGATTGTTGCATTTGTGAGGCAAACACAGTATTATGGGGCCTTTGACTGTTTCTTTAGAATGCAGCGTTCATCTACAAAAGCCACAATTGAGGTTTTAAAATTCCTCCATTTCAGCTTGAAAATACACCCAAAACATCTCATTTTGTAGCAACAGAGTGTTAAAATGTCTGCAGGGACTTACAGTACAATGATTTATCAGTTGGTACAACAATACAAAAATGTTACCACTGCGTCCTCTGTTTTCACAATTTGCGTTTGCAGACAATAGACAGCTGTAATGGAGTGGTCCTTTTAACCAATTTCAGTGTCTGACTCTTTCAGCTTCTTGCTTGGGGTGGAAGCAAAAACATAAAAGTAACATTATAAAAACATAAAAATGAGTCCAGTGACTACAGCTCTAGGCTCAGACTTGCATTCCACCATCTCGATCATGTGTTCTTTAGAATCGACAGTAAAGAGAGGATACAAGTGAAAACTAAGAAAGAGTGCATTTAAAATGGAGCAGAGGAGGCTGCAATTTGCACAAAGTGTTGTGGGAATATGGATACCCAGCTATGCTGCTGAAGATGATACCCTGGTTTCTTTTAAGAAAGAGCAAGACGAGATCCTTACAGTGAAATGAGCTAGATGGTTACTGGCCTTTTAATAGTATCTGTTCTGATGTTCCTTCCTTCCACCCAGAAAATAAAACAATTAAACAATTAAACATGTTCTTGAATAAATAAAATATCATTTTGTTTTAATATAGCAGCTAATTGAAGGTTTAACCAACCAGGAATAAGGAATAATGGAAAATGTGTTTTTAAAAGAAAAACTCAATGTTTTGTAAAGCAGTAGCTATACATTTTTTTTTATTTCAGAGTGACTGCAGAGTTTTGGTAAATAATTCATTTCAAATGTTTATTTTTGGTGAGGATCGAGTATCATAGGGTGTTTTTAATTCCTGGACTTATTTTCCATTGTGCTAAAACCAGTTTTAGGTTAATACCCAGTCAAAGATTGCAAAAATGGAAAATGCAAAGATTTTTCCCTGACATAAATTGTTTTTACCATGTAAGTACTGGTTTCTAGTAGGATGAGGGTTTATACAGATTGTAAGAGAATCTTCCTGTGTTTACAATACCTAGGCATAACGACTTGCACACATGGCACCAGAAGTCTGATACTGTCTGCCAGTCACCTTGATTTTCCATGTTTAAGTGGTCCCTCAATGTCATCTTTCTGGGATCAAAGATGTTGGTCCCCTTCCATTGAAGACTGTGCATCCCTTCATTTCACTTTATTTGGCTCCAATAACACAACCCACAGCTAACACTAACATTTTTTTATCCTCTCCACTACACCCAGTTTATTATACTTTTTAAAAGGCACTACATACTACAGCATTCATATTCACTCCATATACTTGTCACTGTCTTAAATAGCAGGCACTGGAAAATGCAACTCCACATCATCTATTTCTCAATATTCACTTCGTTAATCATCTTACGCGACAAAACACTGGAACACTGACTAAATCTTTAACATCCAGTCCTCTACCTGGATGTTATCTCTTCCTTGATTTTAGAACAGCTACCCATACAACCACTAACTTTTTTGATCACTAACTTTCCTAGCTGATCCTATTTGGCCACAGACACCACTGTACAGTCAAAACGTGCATCTCTGACACAGTAACAGATGGTTTGCTGTATTCCCTCTCTTATCTCCCGCACTGAGAGTGCCTGTCTTTCTGCTGACGGTAAGTCACAGGGGATATTCAGGACTTAACCTGTGTCATCTTGACTCCCATTTCTCTGATGAGCAACGTACGCTTCTACAAGTGGTGCACAAGTCCTTCAAATCTTAACACCTCCTATCAGCCCTGATTCGGTTGGCCCACCCTGTTCCTCCAGAGCACATGATACCCCGATTTAGCCTGGATAACCGACTGTCGAACAGCCGCCTGTCCTGTGCCTGTGACATCCCCTCAGTGCAGAGCTAAAAACAATTTTCTTAAGTATCCCTAACTCGTAGCATCCCTCAGACCAGGAATCCAGCTCAATGTGCCACTAAGAACTCCCCTCCTCCCAGGCTAAAGCCCAGACACAGACTCTTCATTAGCCCAGAGGAGTGACCAATTTCACTCCCTCAATTTCCAATTTCACTCGCTCTGAGTGGAAATTAGACAGCTTTGTTTAATTTTGCAGCCTTAAAAGCCAACCATCCTGACTCTATGGCAGGATTTTGAACAACACTATGCTACTCGCTGTCCTGTAAAAGGCTGCACTCAATGTTCTAAATGTGCAATGGTGATGAGATATTAAAGTGCTACAGTGCAGCATACTCATTGTAACACGTTGCTGCGGTAGCGTAGTCGTGTCAGCAGTGATTCAAGTTTCACTGGGCTGAAAAAAAAAAACTGTGCACAGGACAAAGGTGCAAAAACAAACAGAAGTGGAAGCTCTTTCACATCTCTTCTAAAAATAGGCGTTTGATTTTCTTTATAACAAAAATAAACATTTGATTTTATTAATGAATCGCTTGACTGCTAAATGTTTACATCCATTAACTATTGAGTGAATTAGTGTAATGGAAAGCAAAATTAATAACCTTACTAGATTCTTATCACTGTATATGTATACATGCCTGTTTTAATTTGTTGGAATTTATACTGTATTTGTCACACTGTATTCATGAATGGAAATAGCAGTGTAGTGCTATGAACTACAATATTAGTAGTTGCCTAGTCAATGTCTAATGTTTGAACTGCAAATTGCAATATTAACATTAATACAATCATGAGAACACATGTGGCTATTATTATTTTTTTGCCCAGGTTCATTGAACCTGCTCATTTTGCACCCTGTCATAATTCCAGAATAGTAACAGCCATTTACCTTAATGAAAAGTACAGCTAGTGAAGCTGATGGAAGTTTTAACAAAGCAGCAACAAAGCAGCAAGATCTACAAAAACATTAAGAAATCTAAATAAATAAAATGCCACTTCTGACATTAACACCAAAACAGCACAAAGTATCTACTGTACAGTATGTGCTGCGCACTGATGACTTCATTCTCTTGTCCCTGTGTAAAATGAATAATGACATACAGTACAGTATGCAAAGAGAGAAAACGTAGTACCAACATTTACAATGTCCCTACATGCCAAAATTGTCTTAATGTCAAGCTGATTGTAAATGCTGTTTAATGTGCTGAAAATCTGCTACATGACCATTTTAAGCAAATGTAAATTGGGCACATTTAAATGGGTTTTCAGGAGGCTCTCACTCTTTCCCAAGAGAGAAAGGATATTTTTTAGATGAAAGAATAATTTCATGTTCTAAGGAAACATGAAGAAGGGGCTAAATCTGAGTGCATACTCTTTAATTTTATCCAACAGATGACTCATCTGATTGGATGTGCAGATTACAACCATCTCTCCTGGCCTTTCCAGATTCATTTGGCATATTTCACTTCATTATTAAAGTAAACAGGAATGTGCACTTCCCAATATCTCAGCAAGTACAGTATGAAGAAGCCACAAGCCACAAATTAAATACTGAGATTGTTTAATAGCAAATACTTCAGAAAAACATCAACCTTACAGTGAAATTATCCTCACTAAATTTTTTTTATCTTCGAGAGCTAAAAAGTATTCTTCCGCTACCTTCTTCACTATCGGATTTATTGTTTAAAACAGTCTATACCATATATAACCAATCAGTTTAGCTTTAAATTATTAAATGTAGTGTTGAAAAAAAACTGTCTGTAATCACAAACATTTAAAACATGAAACCATTTTTGAACATGTGCTGAAACTATTGCTTTTTTGTAGTAATGTACATGTTGAGACACACCTTCTCCCCCAAATTCACAAGACACATATTTAGGGGGGTAAAAAGGCCCCCATGATAACATTTTCAAGGTAATCAAGTCAGAGAAGCACCCTGTGACTTTACTCATTTTTATTATTTACTGTTCATTTTATTTTGTGTTCAATTACTGAACAGCAGTCACATGTGTAGAGCAATGAAATATACCGTGTTTACAAATTCATTAAAAGGCAATTCTCTCTAATTTTCTGTATTTCTGTTATTGGAATTGCTTTTTTAAACAATTTTTTTTTCATTCATTGTCATATCATTTCTCTCCCCCTATTAGTCACTTCTCTTTGGCTCTCTACCCCCTCTGTGATCAGCACACACTCCTGTTAAGCACTGAAGGGTAATGAACCCTGGAGTTCTCTCCTCCAGTCCCTACGTCCTTCTGCAGTATAATGAATGGAAATTCTCCACATGCTGTATATTCAGAGAACAGCTAAGACAGGTTGCTTCTGACTTACATAACCAAAACCCTTACATAACCAGGGGAGTGGATGTACTGTATATTATTATGTTGTACTGTATGTTTCAGATTTATTGTCAAGAATGAGTCCTAGCACAACGTCCTTATGGTACCTCCTCCTCTAACTTTCTTCTTGCTGCAGTTTAATGAAAACATGCTCACAAGCCTACTTGCAGCAGCTCAAAAGGAGTCCATTAACTTGTTGAAGGTTTAACCTTATAGAAAGTTTAATGACAGTAATATTACCAACTTATAGCTTGATGTCTTTAGATCTTAGAGACTAACAAAGGTTGGTTGAGTTGGTTCTGAGATGGAAGACTTTTAAGGAGAATCAGATTTGTGCCGCACGGGGTATTGCTGAAGAAGTAGGTGGTGCTCTTCTCTCAGGACCAGAATTTCTGAACCAATACTACAATGTGGTAACAGGGGAAACTGAGCTGTAGGGAGTGCTATTATTCAGATGAAACATCAAATCAAAATCCTGATTCCTTAGGCATTAAAGAGTTTTTTGAAAAAGCAGAGATGAAGTGTGCTAGCAAAATTCCACATAAGCATTGTATGATCTGTGCTCTAAAAGTTCCACTTCTCTACCTGATCTGCTGTGTAGGGGGGCTGCTGGCTGATGGGTGCTGTACTTTAGTAGTTCAATATGGATGAACAGTCTTAGGGATCCGTACCAGGACCAATGCACTACTTAATTTACTGTATACCACCAATGATCTAGATTCCAGAAGAGTTAATAAACTTGTCAAGTTTGCAGATTATACTTACAGTGATATTATACTAAAGCAGGTGGACTAGTAAGCTCTCTAGAAAAAGCAAATGAAATTTAAAAAGATTTAGATAAAATTAATTACTGCAAACACAGGCAGATGACTTTTAATGTAGACGGGAGCTGGGTATTGCATGCAGGTAGTAAAAAACATAAACTATAAATACAAAATAGGAAACACTAAGCTAACAGAGTGACTTATATAAAACGATTTAGGCCTAATTGCTGCTTTGGAATCAGTCCAGAATAGAGCAACCAGACACATTCCAGGGCTAAAGGGACTGTTTTACACTGACAGGCTCAAAAAACTGAACCTTTTTAGTCCTGAACAGAGAAGACTATAAAGAGACCTACAGTACTACAAGTATTGAAAACCCCCAAAGACAACTCAGCAGATTTCTTCCAAACAAACAGTGAAACAAAAGACAAACCACAGCGTATTAAAAACTTAGAACAGGGGACACTTACTTACATTACCCGACAGGCTGTGAGAGTGTGGCGGGACCTAGCCAGCCATGTTGTTAAAGCTAATTACATTATTTTTTCCACAATATGGCTGTATAAGATCCTGTCAATTGACTATCAAACAGGCTGGGTGGGCTGAACGGCTGCTTTCCATTTTTCAACATTTCTTATGTTCTTACATTCTAACAGTAAGTAGGGCCTTTCCTGTGTGTAACACTCATTTGGAATGAAAAGGGCAATATAACATAAGGGACTTAATTTAACCATTTTGCTAGCTACATATGATTCCAAACTGAGAGGTATAAATGGCTGATATAAGTCTGAAAAATCAATGGGTTCCAAATGGGTCCCTGTGGCACACCCTGTTGCTTATGTTAACTTGTCTTGTTTGTTTAACCAATTCCATATACAATATATAATTACTATATTCCTATATATAAAAAGATCTCCATGTATCCATTTTCTAGCTGCTTCTTTTAATTCAGGGTTGCAGAGGAGCCAGAGCCTATGCCAGCAAGCAACAGGTGCATGGCAGGGTCCACCCTGGACAGGATGCCTGTTCCTCACACACAGACACAAACATACCAGGGTCAATTTTCTCAAAAGCCAATCAACCTACCAATATGCACCAGCAGGAAACCCATGTGAACATGGGGAGAATATAAAAACTCCACATAGACAGCACCCCAGCAGTAGTGCTAACCACAGCACCACCATACCACCCCTCAAAAGACTTTACTTATTTAGAGTATATACTGTATAGTGTATGTTGGTTCTCGAAATTAACAAAATTGTGTAAATATTCTAGCCTTACTTTACTGTTATTTCTATACATTTAACAGAACCAAACGTACGAGGAACTGGTCTATGTTGTCCGGGTTAAGTTTTGACCCCCTGAATACTAAAAGCTCTCTGACAGTAGAAATATCCTGGCTAGGGGTCTATAAATAACCGATCATAACCTTAATCAGAACACCATCAGGACTCAGCAACATATTAGTCTTAAGCAATGTATTAGTCTAAAATACTTAGTGGACTAGGATGTCTAAGACTAATATGTTGCTTAGACATCCTAGTACCCTGAGTATTTAAGTGCCAGTTTCAATAAAATTACACAACATTGATGGAGCTTTTTGTATTATCTAGAGCACGTTGTTGAATTCTTCATTGATAAAAATCTACGTAAACATTTTGGACAGTCACTATCTCTGCAATATTATTTTTTGTAGTAGGTACTGTAGCTGCGTCAGCATTTGTAGGCTGCAAAGGAACAAGTAAAGGTGTATTCCATGCTGAAAACAGAGAACCCTAAGAAGGCTCCACAGCTGAAACATTGTGTTTCTTTTCTTCTCTTTTCAGCGTGGGATATTATTTTTGTCTTTTTTTCTTAATTGACACAATTTTCCTTTAAGCAATTCACTTAAATTATTTGAAAAATCTGAGGGAATCTGAGAGCTTCAATATGACAATACACTATTATTAGTATTACACTAGTATTACAATACACTAGGCATACAAAAACATCAATGTACACCGCTACTGACATACAACAAAATGTAAAAAAAAACAGCTGCAATAATTTATCAAAATGTTATATTCCAGCACAAAGACCTATTGAATATTTTATATTTCTTTCTGAGATGTGATCATGATTGCTTGGAAAAGTCATTTGTATCCAGTCTTTTTTCCAACCAAACTACAATATTTTAACTGCATGACAGACAGAAGGGCTGAGTTCCAAAGCTGTAGTGGACCTGGTCTGGAAGTGTCTTGTCTGAGCTGACCTGAATAGAAGGTAGTTAGTCTTTCCTCTGACGGTCAGATCCATCAGGCACTGTGACAATGTTTCCTCAATGATGGACGGTGTTCCCTGAAAAGTACTGTATATTCTTAGATCAGAATTAATGAAAACCATTTCACACTGGCCAGGATTAATCAATTTTTATCAGAAAGATTAATGTGAAGGTGGGATTGTATTTTCTCATTGGGAAGAGTTTGATAGACTTCTTTTCTGCTTGTTTTAGTCATCTGAGCCCCATGCGCTGTTGAGCTCTGATTGTGGTCCACTAAATAGGCTAGTTTCTTCAAGGTCATGTATAAACAAAAAATCAAACTTTCAATGCAGTAAAGTATCAAATGCAGTAAAAAATATTATGAATCACATGGACCTCACTTATTCTACAGTCCTTGGAATGTGAGCAGCTCCACAGAGTGCAGGGTATAGATGCACAGATCTAGTGAAGAGATATTAGAATATTAGCTGACACTAAAATTCATTTATTAGGCAAAATGACATGTCTACTTAAGTAATTTCTAATAAAGTCTGCATTGGGAAAAGACGATTAATCCAAGGCCCTAATGCATAAGACTGGACATTCCATCCTTATTTAACAACAGAATTGCAGTAATACTGTATGTACTGTGTTGGTATTTTTAATGCTAAAATCATATGGGTAAGACCTCAAATAGAATGCTGTACTGAATTCTGCTCACCTCATCACAAGAAAGATATCACTGTGTAGAAAAGGGTTTGCTGAAAAGTAACTGCAATAACACTTGGTTTCAAAGGAATGCCATACAAAGAGGACTTAAAGGAATTGTCCCTCTTTAGTCTTTCACAAAAGAGATTATGAGGGGATTAATTCAAGTATTAAAATCCTCAAAGGTGCCAACAAAGTCAAGCCATGGGATTTTGTGAGATTCAAAGTTAAAGCAAAGTGCAGAGGTCACAAGAGGAAATTCAGAGCAGGTACATTCCGGTTGTAGGTATGTGGAACAAACCTCTTAGACAATTTAGTACAGAGGAACATGAGAAAGGTTACAAGCAAAAGGAAGCTTATTAATCCAAGGTTCTCTTCTAACCACTTCTTGAAGGAATATAGAGATTTAACAAAATGACTGAGCAGTTTGTTCCAGACACTCACAACCCTTTGTGTAAAGAATTGCCTCCCATTTTCAGTAAAACTTAAAGACATTTTTACTTTCCATTAACTGTATGCCCTAGGGTAATTTTTTCACTGTTTATCCTCATTTAGTGCATTAGTGTGTTGAAGATCGAATGTGGGATGGCATTAGCTCATCGAGACCAAACAAAGAATATGAAATTCCTGCTCTGATATGTATCTTTACTTGAGCTAAAGTATCCCTCTTGTAATTTATAGTGCACTGGCATTCTTTAAAAGATCCCCACCCTTAAAATGACCCTGTCTAACCTAGTTCTACAACTTAGATTCTGAGTGCTGTTTAGAAGTTACATGATAACTTTTATTTCAATTTCCATACGCTACAAAACAGAAGCCTTAGGAAATTAAACTAGCAATGAAGCAGGTGGTCCCAATGAAAAATTTAATGACAATGGGTCTTTCACTAGTGGTTATAAAATACAGCCTCAAAAATGTGTGTAAATATATTTTTTTCTGGTAAACACTGTTTTCTGTATTCATTGATTGGTTTGTTTGAAAGGCGTGCATTTAAACCCATGTGTAGCAGGATCCCCAACTTGCACACTTGAATAGTTCAATACCTTACAACATTATAGTTACAAGTCACTTTGTTTGCGTGCAATGATTTCACAGATTTCACAATGCTCTTTTTTCATGTACTGTACATCTACCTCTTCCACTTTTCCGGTCTTTCCAGACCTATTGTATGTGTTTCCACTAATGTTTCTTCCCTGCCATTCTCTGATTCCAGTGCCAACTTACCTGTACACTATGCAGTAGCTTTTTTCTCTTGCATTTTGTTGCTTATATTCCTGGCATTTAGATTTAGGCACTTAATTACCTTTTGATCTTTTAGCTTTCCCTGAGGTACTTCTTTTTTTCTAATCCCTGTGTATCCCTGGCAGATTTTCCAGGGATTTTGCAAGAGATACACCAGCAGTAGAGTTATTAATAAAATAATCAATACAATTGCATTTATTATAATTCGTTAAGTGAAATCACACAATGCATTCTTCTGCTCAGGTTCTGTTAAAGGGAAAGTTAGGGTTTGGAACCAGAAAATTATAAATATAGAACTTAAATAATTCATATACTTCACTGTGCACTGTCATCACATCATTTAAATTGCGTACAACCCTATACTTTGTTGTTGCTTCAGCTGTACTGTTCACTGCAATGTGGCACTATTCATTAGCTTGCACACATCAATTTTCTAAGTTACAGTATTTTTAACACAAAGGGTAGCATACAGTTGCCTGGATGTTTTTTTAATTATTCATCTTAGCTTTACATTAGCAAAGTATTCACATTTTACCTATTTGTCACATTTTTGTTCCAGGTGGATGCTGCACATTGGTGGTGGCGGAGGGGAGTCCCCATTACCTGTAAAGCGCTTTGAGTGGAGTGTCCAGAAAAAGCGCTATATAAGTGTAAGCAATTATTATTATTATTATTATTATTTTGTATAGTGGTAATTTAATGTGGTTGCAGTATGTAAAAAGAATAAGAGAGAAAGAAAGAAGACAAGAAAGAGAGAAAGAAAAACTTAAGGCAAAGTCCTCAGACTGCAACACCGCTTAATAGAACTGTGATAGCAAGATTGGCATTTTCTTACCTTCTCCAGATCATCAGACCAACGCCCATGGACAGCAGCATGATAAGCGCAGCTACAGACACCACCACAATGATGACTACAGGGTTCTGTTCACTGGAGGCCAGGGCCACTGCACACAGAAAGCAAAACACATTCACACTGCTGTCCATCTCAAGTGCGTACCACATATAACTCTGCAAGCTTTTGATGCTTATTAAAACCAGAACTGTGTGCTTTAAAATGTGTATTCTGCTGGCAAATCAGTTACCATCGACTGACTTCACAGAACTCAATGTACTGACAAAACACTGCTGTGCTCACTGATTTCAGTGCTGAAGCAGGTAACCTGTCTTGTCTCGTACAGTAAACAACGGAGTCAGAACAGACAGAATTTCTATCTAAATAAACAAAAAGTGTGTATTGATTATATGTTTCCTACAGCACACATACAATATTAAAGGTGCTATGCGATTATTTTGCGTCTTCAAAGATGTTTTGTTAGAAAATCATTTGATCTTGCTTGCTCTTGATTAGGTACCTGTGATTTAATACTGTACGCAAACAGGTGCAGATTAATAATTATAGTTTTTAAAGTCAGGTACTCTACAGAGGTAGTGCATGTTGATGGCTGGTACAAAATTATATACAGTCTTTCAACCATGTAACACTGAACTTGAAGAAGAAATCAATAAGAATGACTTATGCTGATCATCACTTTACAAAATAGAAATGTGTTCTCTTGAAATATTTCAAAAGAAGTGATCATAAACGATCCTCTTTCTGAGTTATCATACACAGTCATTTCAATGTAGATCATGTTAGATACGAATGGAGTACAGTACATACAGTATACTGTATGTAGATTAAAGGCAATACATCTATAGTATTTAGTTACAATACAATTACATGGGAACTTTACTCAGTTATGCATAATACTGAAAAGCATTGATCATGTTAATTCAAGGAACCTCTAAAATGCCAGCAACAATGGAATAATCCACAGACACAAGATGAAATTAAGTTTTAGAGCATTCAGGACCTTAAATGGGCATCTTTCTTTACACAAAGAATTAAGAGTCAGAAACTCCCTAGCCGCAATGTGGAAGCGACTAGTGTCGGGTCCTTCAGCCTGAAGTATCATTCGGGTAACAAAAAGATATATAATGGGCTAAATGCCTCCTCTTATTTGAATTGTTTATCTTTTTAAAGGGCACGAGTCTCTTAATTTTCAACAGGGAAGACATGAAGGGGACCTGACTCAAGTTTTAAAAATTTTGAAAAAAAATCAACAACATGTAGCAGAACAAATAACTGAGGAAGGAACACAAGTGTACACATATTTAAGACTGGACTAACTGCCTAGCCAAGCTTTTTGAAGGTCATTCTCTGAGATTGATCAAAAAATGGCTGGATATTAATGCAGCAAGCATTGGTCAAATATAGATATAAACTGCAAGCTCACCCCACCTAAGAAAGAGAAAAAAGAACTGTTTGACATGCAATTTTACGTGCAGTAAATCAAATGCATCAGGTGGTCACAGAAGGTTTCACTGATGAGGTGTTATTAGATCCGAAGCAGTTCTTTCTTTATGATTTCCTGGAATTTGTAAATAAAAAAATAAGTTGTCTTTGAGATAAATAAGAATTGTAAGAATGTATTTCAGTTCATTTTTACTAATCATATCATCATTAATTCTTCAACAGCTGCATTCTGTCTGCCAAATAGCTTCTACTAAAACGAATGAGTAGAAAAGACAGAAAAAATAATTCTAGTTTTTTGAAAATAATAATTTATACAATGATGTTGTATTCATCCTATCTCCATGTTCTCTATGCCAAGAGAACTTATAAGCATCTTCAATATTTAATGTGTAAAAATATATTATTTGGTGTATGTGTACCTGACCAAGTAAGAGAGACAATAAAGTCCAGAACCACTCTACCGAGACCAATTAACATGGAGCATACACTGGTTTAACCTAACTTGGTTAAGCTATTGGAATTTTTTGCGCACTCCAAATAAAAGATGATTGCTCTAGACCTTTATTGCTAACTATTTCAATATGTAGTACTTTAAATTTTAAATTGAATTAATATAGATGTATTCAGACCTAACAGATAACGTATTTATATATATATGCACTGAATTTTGTCATCACCTATAGCCGGAGATGACACCCTTCAGACAGTTTTACTGTAAGCCTGTATGACACTATTAAGCTGCATTGCAAATAAATGTCACTGGTTTTTATTATTAAAATACATTCCCTGCTCCTGAAACTTGGTGTATTTGAGTCTGCTACACTTTTTTATGGAATAATATTGGATTCATTTCATTTTTGAAAATGTCTCCAGTGTGGTAAACTGAGGCAATTTAAAGCCCTGTTAAACTCAATCTTTAAAAGTCATACTCTGGAAGATTTCCTTCAGACTTTTTTTTTGCACAATTTACAACGGCCTGTGAAATGTCACTTTCCTTGATTCTGATTCTAGGCAAAAAATTTGCCATACTGAAACGATTAATAGAAATATATAGGGAAGCTGAATTTAAAGCTGCACAAAGGCTTAAAAAAGATGACATTTAAACTTCCCAACTATTCCAGGGACAGCAAAGTGTCTCTGTATTATAAAAAGAGGTCTCCAGCAGCTGGTGTGAATTATATGCTTCCAGTAGTGGCTCAGCTTCTTATAATAACAAGTTAGACTCAGAAGATTGCAGGGTATAGGTGTATTATGAGGACAGCATGGATAAGTAATCCTATACTGGTGAAAAAAAAAACATTTTGAAAAGAAAAATCTCACCAAAGTAAATTCAGGCTTGCATTTGAAGGTCTCCGTGTAATTTTAATATACAATATCTTCAATTAACCCTTAACCTCACAACCAAATGGACTAAGCAGAAGAAAACAAATCCATTTCTTATCATTCCCAACAAAAAAGAGGGTGTGGCAGTTAGATTTTGTCTCCTTTTTCAGTTTTGGAAATGGTAGAACACACTATTTCGTAACCTTTTTAGAGTTTGAAGGTAAACTTCGGGTGAAGTTAAAATTCTTTAAATATGCATTATTCAATTATTCAATTATAGACTGGAGAGATTTGTGATGTGTTCTCTAATCACTTATTAATGTTAGGTTTGTTCAAATTGAAGGTCTGACAGTTGCATAAGTATCCAGAGCTGATTCAATTTACAAAGTTCTTGTTCAATACTAAATTTTCACTTCTTGAGTGGTGTTAGAACAGTGCTTGAACACTGTTTCTTGAGCAGTGCTTGAGCAGTGATTTCCTAGAAATTAAGTTGTGGATCAAAAGATAGCAGCAGCAGTGTCTGACTTAAAATATTAATTTACACCAAGATAAATTGAAATGAGATTATGGGACAGTTTAAGAGATAAAGAGCATATGAATAAGTAACTTTTGTAAAAGCAATATCCACATGAGAACAACAAGGCAGCTTCTCACACTATCTCCTCATATTTTGTAAAACCTCTCCACTAAAAAAGGCATCTACTGTAGTAAACAAAGGCTCCTCATCTTATGTCTTCTGAAACAAGAAACATGTTAGTTCATTTGGAACCTGAAGGGTTGTGTAGGTTTGGTACAAAATACCCAGCCATGTTTTTGAAGCTTATACTCTGGGTTCTTTCAAGAAATTGCTGGATGGGATCTTCATAAATTAGTATCTAACAACCAAGCAGGCTAAATGGGCTGAAGGACATCCTCTTGGTTGTATTCTTATGTAACTGAAACTTATGTAATGTGCAAACTATAATGCCTCAAATGTTCCCAATTAATTAAAAACTAATTTTTAAAAATGAGTGGAACTAGATTATTGTCTACTTGAAGCTGTAGCGGATCTGCGGAGACTATAAAAATAGAATATATAAAACCATAACTATATATTATAAATCCAGCATGTTCAAAATTTCAAGAATCTCACCAACAGCATTGTAGTGCGTATCAAGCACTGATAAAAAGACAAATTTGAAAATGAGGTAGCACAGCTGGTAATGGCAAAGGAACGTCTACACTATATAAATCTCAATTGTAAAGTAATTGAAAAGAACACTCATCAAGTTTGGAGCGAATTGGTCAAACAGATTATGCAAAGTTGTTTGTGCAATAGGAAGTGTATCAACAAAAGAGCAAACTGGCAGTCAGCCCGACATGTTGGTTGAAGTGTCACAGAGTGAAAAAATGGGTGTGGGCCAGAAGAGGTCTTGGGCTGTATTGATCTTAAGTTACTATACATTGAATGGCCAGTCACCCTAAATGATGATAGACCTCACGCCTTGTTCCCTGTGCTTCCTTTCACTGATCAAAGGGCCTTTTAGCACTGATGCTGGGCTATTACCACACAGTTCCGAGGTGATGTGGGGTTTAAAGTTCAGAGTTCAGGATTGCAATGCAGGTTTAACTGTGAACGGAAAGGGGCCATTAGAACAGGGTGCAAATATACAATGCATCATTACACCTGGCCATCTGTATATACAGTAGCTAGTTCCTCAAGGAGCCCTGTGCAGTTAGCTCTGTCCACACCGAAGACACACTCAAGACATCAAAGGGACACTTCCACCTTGCTGAGAATGAGTTAAGAGGCCTTCAAAATGCCTCAGTTAAGATAATTCAAGGAAATATGGAGAAGGATGACTGTGAGACAAAATACAGCATTGGACCCAGACTCTATGAAGAGCAGCTGAGGAAGGCTTTGACATCACGTTCTACCCTGATGTTGGACTCAAAATCAAGAAGAAATCAAGAGATTCAGAGAATCACTTGCGAAATCAAGGGATTGGTGGAACATGAATGACCACATTGTTTGGCACAGCCCAGACCGAAGAGGTGCCTAAGAATCACCACAGGAAGTACATGGAGAAAAATGCTTCTGGACTGTTCCTCTGGGACATTCGGTTAGGTACAGTAACTCCTTTGTCCTTTGGAGATATTTGAGTGTTGGGCAGTGTTAATTGTGGTAATTACTAGAGAATAAAAATGGTACTTAAGCAATACCGACTGTCTTATCTGGTCTGTGGATGCACTGGTGGTTCTGGGAGAAAATAAGAACCAATGGAAAAGAAAAAGAACCCTTTATAATTGCTAGGTAGTGCAGTCAGCTACAAAGCAAAAACAGTTCCTGCATTTACTGTATGGTTCATCTATCTGTGACATAAGCAAGAAACCCATTTTAACTTTTGACTTGTTTGAAGAGATCATTCTGAAAACCATGAAAATAACCAACAATGAAAGATAACCAAGAAATTTACTGCCTCCAGTTAGTGGCCTTCAATGATTCTAACAAGCAAGGTGACCTACACCAGAATCAGCACCATTAAGATTAGGGGCAAAGGAAGACAAAGAGCATTTGTTTTAGTGAAAGACAACATCATTACCAACACAAATCTCAACCAGACCACGTGATCCTGGATGGAAGTTACCTTCTGTGACCAAACAGGAACAATGAGTATCCATCATAGCCTGGAGTGACCTTTGACTATGCACTCAGATTCAAGGAATATCTAACACAGACATCAACTGGACAAATGCTAAGGCCTGAAATAACCTCATCAACATACTATTAGGGGTGACTGGGGATGTTGGAGACTCTCTGAACGGCTGCACTTGCCCTTGTTTAGTTCACCGCAGACTAATACTCCCTGGAAAGGTAGTACACAAAAACAAGAAAAGAACAGAGTACAGTGAACCGAAGAACAGTGTTGGGTTCCAGTTTAGTAGTGTAACAGACTTACGTTCTCCAAGAGTTTCCACTTCTATGGCAGGACTGTAGGCTCCATAATCCGTGGAGGAGAAGGTTCGGATGTGGAAAACATAAGCTGTCCCAGGCTTCAGGTTATTGATGGTTGTAGTTGTGGAAGCCGTTTTAACTGTAGAGTAACTCTGATCCTTCTGGTCCTTAAAAATAAAAACTCATCTGTATATATTCCTGAAGGAATGTGTGTCAATAACAAACTGCTGACTTGCTATTAGAGGACTTTTGAATCGAATACCACCTCTCAAAATAAAACTCTTCTATTGTGTCACGGCATCTTGCAGAGTTTACAGCTTTCATTCTGTCTTAGCTCTTTGAGTTAATTAAATCAAATGTTCATTAATTTTAATTAATTGTACTACATTTTCAATGATTTTAGTCAGCTCAAAATCCTCAATGGCTCAATGCCAGCAAAGTCTATTTATGGCTGTGGGTCTGTAAGACCAGGACTGAGGTACTGCTGCTATAACTGCATTAAGTACAAACCCACATTTTTGGTGCTAAAACTCGCATCTTCCCCTACTCAACCTAAACCTTAAGACCGCAGAAACATGGAACACAAGGCATCTGGCATCAGTGGTGACTTCAGGACTGACAGAAGTGGAGCACAAATGTATGGATTAAGAAGGCAAAAAAGCAGTTTTGTGTTTAGACAATTTAATATTTGATTATCCCCTAAGAGAGCATGCAAATGCAATGGCGATTATCCCAAGCGCTGCCTTAAATTATTAGTAGTATAACAATTATAATAATACAATTCATATATTTATGAATGCTTTATGAAACTCCACCTGCTGATTTTACCTTAGGTTTTGATTATGGCCCATATTAATCATAAATAAATATTATTTTAAATATAAATAATTAATGTCAAGTAATGAAAGTGGGGTATTTGTTAGGGTGATGACCAACATTACCTACAGCTGTGTCCACAGTGTGTTATTCTTACACCACCCTGCCATTTGTGATCTAAGAAGACCACCGTCATGTCAGAATTAGCTTCCACTGTCTCAAATCAGTAAAACTGAAGCTGAAAGGTTTCACATTTATTTTTGCAAACCTAATGGATTCTCTCATCACGCTTGAGTGGTTCAACGTGATAGGTTCGGTTCAACTGACATTGTGGGTGAATTGTTGGCAGCTTGTCTGAACCTGAAGTATGCTTATAGTGGTTGGGTGATCTTGAAATTAAAGAGCTGTAGCGAGAAATGCCTTTTCTGCTGAAAAGAGAGTGTTCTAGGAATTATAGGTCATCAAAAGGAAGTGCCTTACATTTTGACACTTTGAAAACATGAGGCTTGAAAGTAGCTGAGGTTCCATCAAGCAGTAACCTCTATCCCTGGCTTTCTTCACTTTAGGAAAGTCTGGAGTCTGCTCCAAAGATTATGGGCACTCTTTTAGATCACTGGCATTGATCATGGATTTCTTAATTTGAGAAATGTTTTTTAAAGGTTTAGTTAGTAAGCTGTTCTTTAAGTGACCCAGTTTGCCGAGTTACAATGTTGTTTTCACACTTGGAAAGTGGATCTATTCCAAATACTGCTTACGCCTGTGCAGCTTTGTGAAAAAACCATTATTATTATAAAAATAACACCTGCTGCACAAACAAAAGAACAGGTGGTTGTTACATCTGTTTGATTTAACTAACTGTTTGCATACTATTGTATTAAATTGCTGGATATTATCATTAAACAGGGCTAGTTTTTTTCTCTATATACAGGCTACATGTATTAGTGGTTGAGCTGTAGGTTTCCTTGATATTTGAAAACTGAGTGTCTTGAGCTAAACAAATCCAATTCAAAGCAAAATTCACTTTCTGCCATTTTCACAAATCAGTAACTAGATTTTCAGAGAAGGAATCTTTCACATGTCTGTAGACAACCAAAGCACAATCTGCAGAATAAATTGGTTCTAATGTGTAAAATGCTATTCTGTGTTGAATATAAAGGTTGATGAAGTGGTAACTTATTTTCACCATGCTTCTTGGATATTACAGAAGAAAAAAATGCTATAAGAATACAGGTAATACAGGTAGTTTTGACTTTAAAACGTCCTAGGCATAAATGTGATTTGATGGTCCGATTGAAAAATAACGTCACCTCATTTAACAGGTTGAAGTCCTGCAGTACATCATACAGTAGCATGAGCATTGGCTCATCATCACATGCACATTATTGCCAAAGAAATGCAGAAATACTTTATCGCCTGTACATACTGTTTACAAAATACTTCCAAATGAAGGGATTCAGAACTATATACTGTACTGTACTTTGATAACAGAATGGAAATAAAATATTTCTAGCTAATATCCTTCCATGAAGGATATGAAGATGATTACATCTACAGTATACTGTATGTATTTTTATAGAGCAGCATGGTGGCACAGTGATTCATATTGCTGCTTCACAGCACTTTGGCCCTGGGTTCAATTCCCAGACTGCCATCTGTGTGGTGTCTTCCCTTGTTTGTGTGGGGTTTCCTCCAGGTGCCTCAGTTTCCTTCCACAGTACAAAGACATGCTGGCAGGCTAATTGGCCCTGTTTATGAAAGTGTGCGTGTGTGCCTGTGTGCCCTGTGATGAACTGGTGTCTCGTCCAGGGTGTATCCTTGTGCCAGTTGCCTGCTGGGATAGGCTCTGGCTATCTCTTGCAAATCTTTTATTGTATAAAGCAGTTAGAAGATGGGCGGATGTTTGTGAGCTCGCAGAAAAAGACATTTCATTGCCAGCAACCACTGCTGCACGCCGTATTGTTGTGCATTTGATAAATAAACTTTGACTGGACTATGTATTTGTATAATGTCAATAAAATATCTGCCTTAATTAATTGAACACACACTGTATATATACCCACATTTATAAGTAAGATTTTCTGAATAGTTTTTCATTAACTTTTGTAATAATGACAATTACAGTATTAAACCCTTAACATCACCTTTATTTAATGTCACTCACTCTAAGTCCTGCAGAGCCGCCGGGTCAATTTAAGTTTGATTTGACTTTGATACATATCAAATAGTCAAGTTTGATCTTCCACATAAACCTTTTTCATAAAAAATAGTCATTTAAATTCCTCCGGGTATAGCCTACATCTAGCATACATTTTAAAATTATAATACATTTTCCCTGCTTGGAGCAGAAGGATGAGAGCAATGATATCTCTAAAAGAAATGCACCATGTGTCTTCAGCAATACAGTAAATTGCTGTTTGCATTTGCATGAAAAAATGTAGAATGTACTGAACTGCTAAGGAGAAGCAAAGAAAAATTCTGCAGGTTTTTTTTTTCAGTTCACTGATTTCAGAATGATAGATAAGGAAATACCTTTTCATAATATTTAATTTCATATTCAGTTTTGTTGTTGCTGGAATAGCTGGGCTCTCTCCACACAAGCGTGATACTCTTTTGTTCGATTTTGTCGGCGCGGATGTCGCTGATGAGGGAAGGGGCTGGAAAATAAGAGAGAAAGCATGTGAGAAATCAAAACTTTAGCACTGAACCAGAAAAAAAAACTCACTAGTTAGCTGAATATATGATACCAAAATATAAATACAGTATATGATTACACAAAAAGTTACAAGCCATGGTTGGACACCATGACCATGTACTGTAGCATAAATACACACAGGGAATTTTAATCTGTCAGTCACAAAAAAATGACAACATGAATAAAGCCATCCAGTTCAAATGGGCTTTGATAGAATTTCAACTATGTACTGTAGCTAGGCAGAAGTTTGTTCTTTCATAAATATTGAAGCAGCTAGCAAGAAAATCCCTTTAACATTTTTTTAAAGTTTTCTCTTGGGTTTATGTTAAAAGAGTGCCTCGTTAGAGTTTTACTTTATTTTCCAAAATTTCATTCTGAAGTGTCTTTAAGATTCTCCATGCAATGGCTAGTGTCTGGCTTGTGTCAACATTTCCAGCTTCAAAGCAACGGGATGTTTGCTGAGATGTACAGTAAGTGTCCCAGTTTCAGTGATCAAAGCAATCGTAAAGTTTACCTTGGTTTACCTTAGTTAATTACACTCTGGATATACAGTATGATCCAGAATCAATCAACAGTCCTGGAACAGTACATAAAACAGGGACTCAGAAGAGAAAGAAATATAAGAAAGGAGATAACTAGAGGAAAGGAGGAAAAGGAAGACAAGAGAAGAGGGAAAGTGAGAGCTCCTCATTTCAGATCACCTGGAAAAATCAGACTGGGGCTAAATATTTGAACTTTGTTAAGAGAGCTTGCTATTCTGCGATTTTTAAGGAACTCTGATTTCCCGTGTAAAGAATCCCTCGGTTAAAAACGGCCTCTCCTGGTTTGCATTCTAGAATAGAGAGATAGGTTCCTATTCATTTCGCAGCATCTGGGTTTGCAGAGATTTAACCTAGATTTTTGTTTAGCCTTTGTAGGCATAGAAATACTTGATATCAATCTAGATTTTCCTCTGGGTGGATAGGATATTAGGCCTCTAAAATGCCTTACAAAAAAGTTTGTACATAGTGTGACTTGTGTGTTGTATGTTTATGTTGTGTGTAGTTTAATGTGTGTATTGTCACTGTTAATATCTGTTTAATGCAGTGTGCCTGAATCATTACTCTTTTCATCATAGCTAAAGTAAAGAACTCAGGCATCTCTAATTATACCAATCACTCAGGTACAGTATATTATTGGCAAGAGCTTTAGAAAAAGGGACTTAAGATGATTTAATTTACATATTGATTAATTAGCTTGGTTGTTTCATGTTACTGTCTAGTTTAATAATTACCTATATGTAACAGTACATTTAAAGCACTAAAGCTAAGCACTGTAAATTTAGGGAATTTATGGCAACAGTGCACTGGACAGGGATAAAATGACAGGCCCACTGCTCATTTTTTGTTGTCTCTAATAATTATACATTATGCACTATAGAGGCAGTCTCTCATATTTGTTAACTCAATATCTTGTACCCTGCATTTAAATACACATTTACATTTAATAACCAGTTCATAAAACATACACCACCCGTGCTAAGATTACAACCTTTTTGAAACTTTGTATTAACACAACACATTTAAGCTGTAAGATTTTATATACATCTGTGCAAGTCCTCATTTAAGAGCCCCTATAGGCAGTTTCAATATTTCTTTTTAATTTTGAACACTAGGTCATTTTTAAAAAGCGAAGCAGACTTTCTGTGACAGAGGAAACAATATAAGTATGCCCCTTAGTCACACTATATCAGAAACCACATGTAGTATTCTTGAATTAAGTGTGTGAAAGAACATTACATGTGAGGGTGCCATTTGGAATATGGTTAATTCAAAATGGCACATATGGTCTGCAGCAGATGGATGGTAAATACCAAATTCACATTCTATATGCACTGTGCTTTGGTTTTCATCTGTACAGAGCTACTGTATGATTGGCTTCCTGGGGTTTTAACATTTTATCATTTTTCATGTTGCAAACTTTAGAACACTATATTAAAAATTATGAATATACAAATTCCAATTTCTTCTATGGCTTTTACGTGTTTTAGACACCTCTCTTCCTTTACCCAGATCTCTTGCTATCCTTTAAGTTGTATGCACGTTGGGTATGATGATTGAGTCACAAGAATTAAAATCTGATGCAGCAAGTTTAAAAATAAAAGTAACTTTGTGCCTTTTATGCAATTAATTCTTTCTGGGGATTCAATGACTGGAGCATGGGTTAATGTACAAAATAATTAATTACATCTAGAATGAAAAAAAAGTATTCTGCCATGTAGACAAATCAATAAAGGAAAATAGATTCAAATAAGAGTGACTTATTCTAATGTTTCTACACAAAAATGTAAATGTTAGCACATTTTTCGAATAAATAGTATAGAGAAAAAATCAGAAGGATTGCAATTATATTCCTTTATAATTGTATGCATTTACTTTTATAGATATTTTTCTCTTGTACAATGGTGAAAGCACAGTAAAGTGTAGGTACTGTAAACACAGCAAGAATAACCCACAGCAAAAGACATTTGATTTTACAATTAAGAGTGAGAGTTATTACTCTATATTACTCAAATAAGAGTGACTTATTCTAATGTTTCTACACAAAAATTTAAATGTTAGCACATTTTTCGAATAAATAGTATAGAGAAAAAATCAGAAGGATTGCAATTATATTCCTTTATAATTGTATGCATTTACTTTTATAGATATTTTTCTCTTGTACAATGGTGAAAGCACAGTAAAGTGTAGGTACTGTAAACACAGCAAGAATAACCCACAGCAAAAGACATTTGATTTTTGGGAGAATCTCTAGACACTTAACTAAAAACAGAAGAATAGTGTTCATATCACTTGGGAAAACCTTAAGAGAAATATCCCAGAGGCTTGTAAGGAGCCATTTGGACTGTATTAAAGGAAATACTAGAACCATTTTGATTAAAATGACCATGCTCAGTGTTAACTCATTGATTAAATGTGTGAGGCTTTCTGTGCATGGAAACTCTAAAAACATACACAATATCTATTGCTGTTTTACTGTCAGAAGGACTGCTTACAGCTAGAAAAGAATAGGTAAGAATAGTCAAGGATTAGCCCCTTTCAAATCTAAGGAAATGGAAGAGCTGTTCAAGCAAAGGCAGAATGTCAAAGGCTCCCATTATCAGGGTCATTTTAAAGATTTGTTCACAAATCACAAACCTAAATCAACAGTATATCCAATTCCATTCGACAGCATCAATTAAGATGACTTTGGGATACTAACAATACTTAAAGAGGCGATAAAAAAAACTTTATGCAAATAAAACACAACAAAACAGCTAGATTTTTTTTGCTGATTGTTCTTAATCATAGTGGGAAAAACAAAGCAAAAAAGTTGAAGAGATGACTATGACCAAACAGCATATCGAAACAGCCACCTTCTGATACAGTGAAAGTCATTCTGGCCCACAACAGACAGACATTGAAAGACCAGATATCTCAGTATTAATCTTATTTTTATCTAAGTAATCCAAGTAATTGTGTAATAACACAAACATAAAATGTCACAGTTTTTCTACATTATGTGGCTCACCTGAGTTTGGAATGTGTAGGTGGCAAGTAATATCACTCTATAAACAGTGGGTTCAAGAAAGTGTTTAAAGTCTTTAAGGTTCACTGTTTGAGTAGTTTCAACTACTCAAATGAAGTTTTCTTTATAAATAACTAAAATGTTTTTCACAGTGTTAGCCCCAAAAAGTTCCTCTTCAGAGTTCCCTGCACTTGACCACCCTAACAATGTTAGTAAAATTTCTTTCCTCAAGCAAGACCAAACTCCCTCCCTGTCAAACAGACTATTAACTACAAATTAACTACTGTATATAAGACCAGACTTTACATCAGGGGTAGTCACATTTCGCACTTCCATTCCATGCCATCAGGACGTTGAACCTTCCAATATATTAATTTTTGAACTAATCCTTAATTGCTTAATTAACCCCTGTACTGAAGATTCCTTTGGTAATTAAGGATTAAGAGGATCAAGGATTTGCAGTTTAATGGTAGTGCCAAGGCTGACCTCCCCTGCTGAACTCAGTGAATGATAAAGCATGCAGAGATTTTGCAACTGTCAACATTCTTAAACTGCACTTCGAAACACTCCTTTTCATTGCATCTTTTAATACATAACAGTAAATAACATATCAGTAAAATGAAATCCAGGAATATCAGCTGTAATTGAGAATATCATCTTTCTGGTGGTAATGTGGTCATATTAATTCATATTAGCTCATTTTGTCTCCATAGTGATTTGAACACCTTTCAGTTTGAATTGCATTGTATAGTACTTTTACGTAAAAAAAATAATTAAATGTAAAATACACCGAACTATAGCCGTAGTATAATGAAAAGTTCAACAGAAGATGCATGCAATCTGATCTGCAAGAGAATAGAGATTGCTTTGGAGTGGCAAAATTATTCAGAAGTATTAAACTAAGCATGATAAAACCAATTTTGGACTCAGATCTGGGTATGCAGTAGTTAAGCACTGAAACTGTAAGTGAACAAACCTTTACCTACATTCCAGTGTAGTCAATAGCCTGTGTCTAATAGTCACAGTGAGACTTAGAGCTCTGCGGATGTTAAAATATCTTATGCAGTGCAGCTACGAAAATGATATTGTAGCTTCACTACAATTCACAGATGATATTACTACAATGTAATTACTTAGTAAATGAAAAATAAAGCCCTGTTCAGGATGTTACATTTCCATTTGTAATTTGTTCCTACTGTATATCTGTGTAGAGAAAAAGGGTGAAGCACAAATTTTGCAAAACCTGAAAGGTTTGTGTCTTTATCTTCTCTGAAATAATGTAGCTAATTCCTACATAATAAAGGATAATTTGTACATATAAAGTATATATATACAGTATATGAGTATCCTTCTATAAACAGACAAAATATTTTGCTAAACAAAGATCATTGCAACCCTGAGCTGATACTATATCCAAAGAGTTTTCACTTTGAATTGAAAAAGATTAACAGATACCTCATAAAAGTCAAATGTAACCAATCACTTCCAATCTCTTTTTTCAATTATACATTCTGTATATTAATACAAACTGAAAGGCCATACAGTATTAACATTGGGGAGTTACAAACAATAATAATAAATGTGTATTAACTCAGCACTGCTCAAGTAAAATGGGATTTGAAGTACTTTACACAAAGTTAAGAAAAAACTGAAAGAAACCCTGAAGTAAAATACACATAAAAGTTAAAACATTTCAAAAACTTTACTACCCTAATTAAAAAAGACAAAATCACACTACACAAACAGACGAGAAATGAAGCAATACTTTATAAATACAATATTTATAAAACATTAATAACAAAACATGAAATTAGATAGTAATGCTTTGTTGTAATCCTATTACAACTCCCAGTGATTTGTGATTGTACTGTATATCTAAAATAAGCATTGCTCCGGTTAATACCTCAAAGTACCATGGCCATTCCAGTAAGACACGTCTGGAAAATTGGAATATGAAACAAAAACACGCACAGTATGCCCACCCTCTCTATAGTATAGCTTTGGGGGTATTTCCTCCTATGTAGTCTGTGCCTCAACACACTTGTTGGCTTTTAATCTATGTTAGCACACCACTTGACAAACATACTGTAAATGAATGTAGTCTTGACCACTATCGCTTACAATTTTTGTCCAAATTGAAGGGGTAATCTGACTAAAGTTTATATTACTAACATTTGGTGAAAACAAAAATCTTACACCTTTGAGAGAAACTGTCAATGTGAACTTCTGTGATAGTGTTAGATTTTGCGGGCTGGGTGTTTGGTCACTGTGTTGTTCTTACAGAGCTGTAAAGTGTGGGCTGGGTGGTTGGGTGACTGGTCACTGTCCTGAAGAAAAACAAACAAGTAGACAAGTCCATTAAAGAAATGTGTTTCATGAACAACGAATTATTATTTTACAAGAGATCATCAAAAAGCACCTTAAACAGGGTTGAAGATAAGGTTCTACACCTTAAGATTTAATACAGTATGTATCCCTTTTCCCTAACTGGGCTGGGACTCCATTGTGTTCAACTGCATTGTGAAACACCCTTAAACTTAAAGGAGATTTATGAGGAAAACTATGGAAACATTTCCCAAAAGATAATTTAGGCAAACTGCAAGTCAAAGTAGAAAATCTTAAAGAGAAACTGCAATGCTATTTTTATATTTTGGCATCAGAAAGAATCGGTATTGATGAGTGTACAGTATGTCAAACCAGAATGAAAGTAAAATGTACAAAGTAGCATGTAAAACCGCCAATTTACATACAATTTACAGATTACGCAGCACCATGTTGCAATCACTGTCTGCAATTCAGAACAATGCAACAAAACTGGTGACATGAACTGGCCCTATTACATTGTAAACAAGCAGGCTTGTGAATACATCTCTTTTAATTCAATAGAAATGTTACTCTCGACCTCAAGGCAGTTTTGCACAGGTGCATTTTAGCTCATAGCAGATAACAGTGCTTCTGCCAATTTTGTTTTTGCACTGAAAACTTGTAACGGGAATGTATTACTTTTAAAAATAACTTTCCTGACACTGACATGAACACCTGCAATGTTTTTAATCTCCTTTGTACCATTACTGCCTCCTTATGTGTTCAGATAAGGACAGACTGTTCATCTGGATTAGTATTGGTAAGTGCAAATACAGTAAGACCCATAAAACAATATTTAAGTGTTCAAGACAGAGTCTTCTGAATTGAGATGCAGCACTTGCTTGTAAAATTAAAACAAGATTCAGGATTAATGATGCTGATAATTACCTGTACTGGGCTTTGAATTCATTTTTTATGAAAGGGTAAGAGGGTGAGACCAAATATAATGCAAATCTGGCAATTTTTAAACAAAAGAGAAAAAAAGTCTAGCTTTGTGTCTGCCTCAGGGCCTGTTCTGTCTCCGAATATTAATGAGAAAGCACTTAAATAGAAATCTGCAAGATAAAGAAATTTTATATTGCCTTTTCTATTAATCATACTGTACATACATACTCTCTTCAATGGAAGATGCCTCCATGTAACTAAAATTCTGAAATGCACTACCTCAATTCTTCAATATTATTCTATGCAGCAATGTAAGATCAAGATGACCACCCTCAAACATACTGAAACTGTAACGAACAGTTCTTTCCGGACCCTATGCGGACGACACAATCCAAAGAAGTGGGGAAACACTGGGGAAACGTCATGCAGGAATACGGGGCTGAAGACAGGGGGGCGTGTCCAAGGTGCGCTGGTGCACGGGGGAGGTGTGGCCGAAGCGAACCATCCAAAAGAGTAGTCCTTAGGGAATATCCAAAAACACACGAGAAAGTCCAAAACCAGGAGATCCATCAGAACGAGGGATTAAAACCACGAAGGCCGGGTCGGAACCGGCAGACAAGGAACAGGAACAGGGGTTAAAACCTTAACAGGACCAGGCGCTTCCAGGTCCCGGACTCGCACGATATGGAAATCAGATGCAGAGCCCGGATGAGCATCAGCGCCTGGCTTTTAAGGTGGGCTGGGAATGGGAAACAGGTGCACAGAATAAGGTCTTGAGTGAAAGGGCTGGAGCACCCTTAAGGAGGGGGAACTACAATCGTGACAGAAACCTTTCCATCGTCACATAATATTCCTGCAGCCACAGCCCAGAAATCATGACCATCTATTGTACACCGGCCTATGCATTTATTCTATAAATGAAATCTTTCTCTGCTATTTAATTTGAACAAAGAAAAACATCAGTAGTTATGCTTGGAGTTCTGCGCGTTAAGAGAAAATCCCCAAATTGTACAATTCACCAAATGAATAATGTTCAAGTACAGTGAATTTATTGGACTTTTATAATGAAAGTTCAAGAGAAAGACAGACATCCTCTACATCCATGGTGTTTGTTAAAACCACAACTCCCATCAGACCGCCACTGCTGCTCCCACCTGCTGCTTACCAAGAATCTTCACTCTGAGCAATTCTGTTCTCCTTTGCCTTGTGTGTTCGATGGCAGGATACACACCATTTCAGTTTCACTGCCATGAAATGAATGCAATTGCATTTCACCGCCACCTACTGTGTAGGACTAAAAAGTGTGATGCCGTGACAACCCAAGTTCAGGAACCACACACTGGCATGTCAAGTTAAAGCAGATAGCGGTAGTCTGCCATTTTATTATTTTTTTGATTGAGACAGCAGCTTATACGGAAAGAAGAACAACAAAGGTATGACTTTAACAAAGCTTCAACACACTAAAATCAATAATCCAAACAACAAAGTAGCCTAAAACCCATCAACGGGGAAAACTCTCATTTGTAGTCTTCTCCAATCTTTGCCTTACTAGTATCTTCTGTTGCCTGGAGGTTATCTTCCATTGCTCTCACCCTTTCCTATCACTACGGCCCACCTCAGCAGCTCCTCACCCAGGCTGACACCCACAAGCACAGTTCTGATTTCACTTCTAGCATTTACAGTAGACCAGTGCGTTCACGCGGAAAACCAGGATTCGATTCTCCAGCAGTGAGCTGTGTTTTCTTCTCTTTTTGGAGATTTTTTTTTACAGATTCTCAAGTACAATTTTTTTTTCTTCTTCAATGCTTTCTTTTAGGGTAGCAATATAACCAACTGCTCTTGTTACTGCATCACACACTACTTCATCAACTATATCCCCGTGAGTCTGATCTACAATATCATTAAAAGTGACAGAACTCAGCCTGTTAAAAACTTCCCAGTTCGCTTTATTGAAGAAACTCGGAGGATTTCCATTATTTTTTCAGGAGCGTAATCAAACCTCACGTCTACCCAATCTAAGATAATGATGACTTTCAATGGCAGATACATCTAAACATTTCATACACTTTTACTTTCTGATGTAGCAGAAATCAACATCAGTTATCATTTCTGATATGATGTGTTAACATTTAAGCTAGTGCCTATTCTTTCATTTAAACACATCAGGTTAGATTGCTCTTTTATTTGACCACACTCTAACTTTTATTCAAAAACCCAGTACTAGCACTACCAAATTATACACAAATCACCTTTTTTATTGCTTTTATCTGCATTTCTGAAGAATTTGTTCCTTAGATGTATTATAGAAAATTACCAAAATAATCAAAATAAAGCTACTATGATATAAGGTCCTCAATAACACCTCAATAACATAACTATCTACTCCAATAAAACACTGAAAATGATTGCATTTCTAGCGATACCACACCCATCTCCATCGCCCTTCAACCTGTTATTATAAACTAGCTCATACAGTAGCTATAAATGAATAAAAGTCTGTCACGACTATAGTTCCCCCTCCTTAAGGGTGCTCCAGCCCTTTCACTAAAGACTTCATTCTCTGCACCTGTTTCCCATTCCCTGCCCACCTTAAAAGCCAGGCGCTGACGCTCTTCCGGGCTCTGCATCTGATTTCCATATCGTGCGAGTCCGGGACCTGGAAGCGCCTGGTCCCGTTAAGGTTTTAACCCCTGTTCCTGTTCCTTGTCTGCCGGTTCCGACCCGGCCTTCGTGGTTTTAACGTTGTGTTTTGATGGATCTCCTGGTTTTGGACTTACCTTCGTGTTTTGGATACTCTATGGATTACTCTTTGGGATTGTTCGCCTCGGCCACACCTCCCCCGTGCACCAGCGCACCTTGGACACGCCCCCCTGTCTTCAACCCCGTTTTCCTGCATGACGTTTCCCCAGTGTTTCCCCACTCCGTCGGACTGTGTCGTCCGCATAGGGTCCGGAAAGAACTGTTCGTTACAAAGTCTCTAAAAAGGTTCATCCATGTCTCTTGCATGCATGTATAGTGTATATTTAGTTTAGAGAGATGAGATGTAGAACTCAAGATCACTCCACTCATTTTTTCAATTAACATATCACCTTTTTTCACCTGCATTTTTAAATTAACATATCACAATTTCTCCTGCTTTAATAATATTCTATCTTCCTCAGTTTCACTATTAGTTTGTGAAGAACAATTTACTACTTAAAGGTAAAAAATAAATAAAATTCCTTTTTACTAACCAGCAGTGTTACAGATATAAATACAATTCCACTTTCAATCCCCTTCGAGGCTCCAGACACATCTCCCACACCACAAAGACTCACACTATTAGCCTTTTTACCCAGATTTCCTTCCCTTGAAGGCCACTGGGACTAAAATGAAGAAAATGCTTCATGAATGAAGAAAGTCCTATTCAGCACTCGCATCCACCATTAACTTCACTATGTTTACCCCCAGAATTGCAACACTGCACCTCCACTCCTGCCTCACCTTTCCCATAGTTCTGTTCTCTTCCACTTCTCCCACGTCACCCACCTCTGCCGACTGCAGCTACTCTTCACACCCAGTCCTTTGTTGATTGAAACTCCACAGAGGAGGAAGAATGGAGGCACCACCCCTTAAACCCAAGTATCCTACAGAAAAACTTGGTACAGTAGCTTCTCCAACAATGTCCCCTCGAAGCTCAATTAACAGATATACAGTACTCTCATTTCTTCTCACTCTTCATCCTATGAATATATTTCTCCCCCCACCCTGCTGTTTTTCCACCCTGAAAATTGCCCTTCTCCTCTTTCATACTAAGACCAACACACGAGCCACTGATTGATTTCTCAAGCTTTCAAAATTCAGAGCTCTGTTGGTCTAAATTGTCACCGTGAGGCAAAAGCTGCTTTAAAGGAATTTCAAGTATTTCTGACTTTGGACACTTTTTAATTTGTACTGTACATTTTCAATTAGAATGGAAAAAAACCCCTAAGACCTGTTGATTACAAGGTTAGGTCTACCGCCTTTACGTTGTTTGAAATCTTAATTTCTTAATGCAAGCAATCACTGATGGGTGAAAAGTGTCTTCAGACAATCAGAAACTGAACTCATCACAGAAGGCTATCACCACTCTTTTCTACCAATTCGTGAGGGTTATAAGATATAAAGATATATATAAAGATATAAATGTAGACATAAATAAATGTACTGTTTGCTACAATAGAAAAAAATGCCAATTGGAAACAATTAGCAGTGAAATTAGCCTGTAAAAATATTCTCTTCATTTGTTTGAGTCAAGGAATATAATGGCAATTAACCCATTTGCATTGTTACTACATCATTTTAATTACCTGCCACGTTTAAATTGGTTAAAATAAAATAACAATACTATCCTTAAATTAGTGTGTTGTGTGTGCCACAGTTTGGGAGACATTTACATTTCTTTTCCCAAGAAAGAAAGGACACAAAACACTATATTTGAATGCTCCCTTCCAGAAATCTCAAAGATCACTGGTTCTGGAATCTACATACTGAAATATTTTTCACTTTTTGCTTTTATTGAAGTTTAATATTTAGATTTTTCATATATTCCTCTGGTAATTTAAGTAAATTGCAACTGGGACTAAATCCTTATTAACTGGGAACTGCAGGGCACAGAGCTTAAAAACAGGACAATTCTGGTAGGATCAGAAAAGCTCTGGGCTACACAAAGAACTAACTCAAAACAAACAACTAATCCATTCTTAAATGTTTATAGCTCAGTGCTGGAAGCACAAAGAATAAAATACAAGAACTTAAGGCTACTGTACTAATTTATAACTATGACATTATAAGAGTAACCAAACCATGTTTTGGTTGTTGAGGATATTGGGGATAAATTTAAAATGGGTATAGACTTTTTTTCAGAAAGATGGGACAGAATAAGGTGGTGGTGTGAGGCTATACAGTCTATAAAAGATAAGGTGCAAGCTAGAGAACTGAAATAAGAATGTACAGGTGTTCTAGAATCTACTGCATAAGTGTTAATCGGTAAAATAGAAATTCAACATGACTATCAATAGGTGTATGCTACAAACCACCTAATAAAGATATGGCACAAGTAGCCTTCTGTATAATGGGGATATTGTGATGGTAAACAGAGAAGCTGAAAATTACTGATGGTTGAAATGGTTTATGATCGCTTCTTAACACAGTCTGCAAAAGCAACTAGGGAAGATGCTATTACTGACTTAATCTTTTCAAACAACCAGGATACAATTAAGGGAACAGATGTGATAGATCCACTTGGAAATTGTGATCATAATATGGTATCTTTTGAGTCTAAAATGAATGTTTTTAATTTTAGAAAAACAGACTTTGAAGGAATGAGGTAGAGCTTACAGGCAGTGAACTGGGAACAGATGGAAGTAGAGTCAAGAGAACAGATGTTTATGCTTAAATAAACATAAAGATAAACTTTCAAAATGAAACAGTGAAGTCTAAGTCCACAAATTCAGAAGGAAGAGAGCACTACATGGACTGCACAGAAGAGTCCATGACATAGAGACAGAAAAATAATATTTAGAACTACAGGCATAGTTAAACAAAAATATTAGAATTGTCAAGAGGGAGGCAGAAAAGAAAATAGCAGTAAAAGCAAAATCCTGTTTAAGATGAAAGACTTATTCCAGTACTACAACAATAAAAGAACAGTACATATGGGAGTGAACATTTTGGAAGACAATATGAGTTCAATGATAGAACACAATAAAGATGTAATTAACATACAAAATGAATATTTCACACAGGTGAGTAGGAGACGTCAATAACATGCCACATTTTTTAGATCCAGTTCCTGCAGTACTGGAACAGATATTGAGGTTCTAGAGGAGCTAGGATAGTAAACAAATATATTTTTAGATCTGGGGTCTGACAATATTTTGCCAGTCATCCTTAAGGAAATGAGGGGTTTTATTCATAGACTCCTAAGAAGAATATTTCACCACTTACTTAGAATGAGAGCAGTACCCACAGACTGGAAAATCAGAAATGTAACACCAAGCCACTAAAAGGGGAACAGAACTTGTATAATCATAGGATCTATTGATCAACCAACAAGGATATTATATAACATTATAAGGGGGAACTGAAAAGGGGCTGGAACAGGGAGCAGGTGTGGGAGATGAGGCAAACAAGGAAGGGCTGGAACGCCCTTAAGAGGAGGGCTCCATCTTCCTATGATTACATGGTTGGGTTTACACACTACATTGTAGTAAATTTTATCCTTTCAATAAATATGTAATTTAAATGCTAAACGTTGTGATCAGGTTTAGTCCCTCAGTGTGTGAGGGGCTTGTCCGGTTGATTCAGCCTCTCAGCCTGGTCACTGTGCCTCTAAACCAAGCAGCTTAAAGCTATCTTATCAATAAATGTTGTTTTAATGACTCCTGCACCTAAATTGGAGTTTGACTGCCCTTAAAGATATTTGAAAACTTAATGCAAGGGTTCACAGAAAAGGGCGGGTATAGTTAATGGTTCTTTCAATATCTCTAAATCCCAAATAAAGTAACATTGGCACTCAAAGATTTTTAATAAAATCTTTGAGCACAAGGCAATACAAATGGCTACTCAGAATATGGCCAGTCAGTTCCAATTTATCATAAAGGCAAGTGAAAAAGTTGTAATGAATATTAACTTTGCAAGCTTCAGGACTTCTTATAATGTCTTCTAAACTGTTTCCTGAGGAAGAAATTGGTAAATGATTGTGTATTTAAAACAATATATACAATAATTTGGGTATAAACAGAAGAAATAATAATAATTTGATTTTTCATGTCAACTTATCTTAAAAGGCTTTAAATGGACCCCCTTTACCTGCTATTAAAGACCAGATTATAGAAGCCTGGGGCAGAATATAGCCAGCTAACACTCCTACACTTCTGAAAAGGTATGGGATCTTAATGATGGAGTATTGGTTTAATGTGTCATCTGAAGTCTCCTATCACTATTTTGGGACAATGGTTTGCAGGCTTTGGACCCAAGGGAAGAGTAACCTTTACTGTACCAGCCCACCTCCATCACTTGTAGCAGAAATCTGATTTTCCTTGGAGGTTTCAGAACTTAGTCCTGATCTGGTGAGATTAAACTATGTGGAGATCAGGCAAATTTATATTTGCAAGACGCTTGACCAATTTTAAGAAATAAACAAAGTAAGGATATGAAAGATAAAGAAAATTAAGAAATGACAAATAAAAATGATTAAGTAGTTAAAGGTTCATATTTATCACAAAAATAATAATTTGTAGAAATATTGTTTAAAAGCATAAAATTGAAAATAAATAACATATAAAACTTCTACTAATCCTGCTAATTGCTTGCACGTATATAGCACTTTTCTGGACACTCCACTCAAAGCACTTTACAGGTAATGGGGATCCCCTTCACCACCAACACACTGTAAATGCATGGTGGTGAAATGCTTGCACTTGGATGATGCAACAGCAGCCACAGTGAATCAGTACACTCACCACACACCAGCTATCAGTGGGGAGGAGAACAGAGTGATGAAGCCAGTTCATAGATGGGGATTATTAGGAAGCCATGACTGGTAAATTCAAGTGGGAAATTTGGCCAGAACACCAGGATTAGCATACACACAAACCATTTAATCTATTTTTTCTTTTATTCTATAATAACTAATATATAATACAGTATGTACAGTATACTGTATATATACTGAGCATCAAAAGAAGATTACCACTTAAAACTGCAACAAATTCACAAAGTTATTCGGAAAAAAGTCAAATATTTTTGTTGCGGGTGCACTCTTATTTTATTGAACAGACAGAACTTAGTTGCATTCCTTATGCCAATAAATCTTTGTAATTTGATAGCATAATGGTAATTTTAGCACTAGTCAACTATGGCATACTGTGAAGACCACAGGCTGGTCATGCGTGTGGCCATTTTGTATTGGTAGCAATCCAAACTGTATCTGTGACACATGCTTTGTCCTACAGTAGGTTGTAAGAGCTCTGTGGGACTCACAATTCTATTAAGCACAAGCAAGCATTTCCTGATCAAGCATGACTGCTTACTGGGCTTTGAGTGCTAAATATCACACGTTGCCCCTGCTCAGCCCTAAGATTTTCAATGGAGCTCAAGTGAAATGAACAGGACAATCACAACATCCAGTAACTTTTACATTTTCTACTAGCAAGAAAACCACTGTTTCAGGATCAGCATGAGGACATGTGCTGTTCTGCTGCAAATGTAGTTACATCAGGAGGAAAGACAGCAAGTAAGGTCTTAGGATCTGTAGTGCAGAGCAATCAGCATTGCCGTCAATCACTTGCTGTGTCCAGATAGGTTTTAATGTTGTGGAGGAGGCAGTGTAAGAACAATCACAGAGATGGAACATGATGATGTGTCAATCTTGGTGTGCCGACATGACTCTTGACCCCTCAAACCATGCCCTGCCATTAACAGAATGTGTTTTGCTGGAATGGTGTGGCAGGTTAGCATTTGCTAGCTGTGAACACCCCAGACAGTGAGTGACAGTGGCCTGACTTAATCCAGCCTCCATCATGCCAACTGCACAAAGGTGTTGTTCTGCTGATAAGGTGAGCATATTGGTTTCTCTTTCTTGATTTTCACCAGGCTTGACATTTAACAGGTAAAATCAGTTCATTGCTTTTTCCCAGTCAACTCTCCTACTAATAAGGTGACATAGTGCTCATGGCATAGTCAAGGTGACTTGTGTGTATCACAGTAATAAATGATGAATTCATCAAAATGATGCCAAAATATGTAATATCTGTAAACGTTATTTATTACATTTCTTTTGATGCTCAGTACATAAACAAATTGCTCATCAATGCTACCTCTTTGTCAAGATTACCAGTTTGTTTTCCTTCCAGAAAAGCATATTACCAAGACTGAGCTGAATCAAACCAAGCATGAATTAAAGATTACTGACACATTACAAAGAGAGAGGTATGCCACAATAAATTATAAACAGCAGCAATATGACCCAATGACCCATCATTGCAATTAAGATTCAATTAATAATGCAGAACATCTGTGTGCACTTGCAGATAATATTCATGAACTCTTCATTAATATAATGTCAGATGCAGACAGCTGTATTAGTAGATTGATCTTCAGGAACTGCAATGTGGTTTAACTGACTCTCCAAATGAATGAAAAAAAATCTTAAATGCAGGTACTCGTTATACACCAAAGGAATTTTAACCCTCATCAATAAGTAGTTCTTGCAAACAGGAAGATAAAATTGGTTTAAAATGGAATAGCTTACTTACAAATGCACTCATCATTGCCGTTAACATATTCCAATGAAATGTTCATTGTTTTTATTTCCACTAACATCTAAACATTTGTCACAACTCTTAATGGTTACTTCAGTAAATACCCAAATAGAGGGAACCAAAACTGGTCCACATCAAAGTAAAAACACCCCCAAAACATTTAGCATATAGATATACAGTAAATACAAGCCTTCTTTTATCTCCTTCCTAACAGTAAAAGCTAAATTTCTTACAGTCCTATACAATACTTGTGGTTTTTCCATCTTTGATGTGATTATTTATGTTAATAGGTCTACACTTGTTCTGAAATATTTGACAACTTAAATCCATCCATTAACGTTTTAACCACTTCTTGGAATTCAGGGTCACGGGAGTGCTGGAGTCTATCCCAGCAAACTCCATACTGTAGGTAGCACCCCAGATCCAGAACTGAACCCAAGGCCCGGCACTGTGAAGCAACAATGCTTACCATTGCACTAACATGCCGCCTAAGACATTTAATGTAAGCTGTAAACTATTTCTAATGTTTTCATTTTATAGCCCTCCAATTTAGACACACTTTTTCCAAATACCGCCCTAACTGGTCCCGAAGAGGAGAGCTGAATACCAATGGAAGAGTTTTATCTCTGGCAGATTTCACTATAGACCTGTGCTTGCCTGAAAGAGTCCTGGCCAACTAATCCCAACCCTATCGATGGATCATGGAAGGGATAAGGAAACTGCATGTCACCACTTAAGGGATCATTGTGATTCTTGGCTACTTTGTACAAACATGAACATCATGTCCAGATCAGGACTTGGATCTCAACCTTCATTTGCAGACATCCAAGCTTTTTTGTGCTACAGTATGGTCCTAAGGAGGGAATACTGTTGAACAAAAGCCTTGTGCCATTGAATTTTCTTTTCCAAAGACCATCATACAGTACTTGTTAAAACTGTGTCTTACAGTATATTAAGGCAGCATGACAGCAGCAGTGAGGTTTTTTTAAACCCATACCCTGCACCTTTCCTTAAAGGGAGAAAGATTTCTTTTTTGTCAGGCCGAGCTACTGTTGTGTCTAAGTAATGTTCAGATTTGCCTCAGTTCTTCTAATGGGCTACTCTACAATGTCACGTGCAGCTGTGTCTACCAGGGGAGTCTGGGACTGAAAACATGGCAGATTGTGTGCTGTGAGATCCTGTCAGCTCACGCCTGTGCACCTACCGTTAGCACTTGGCTAAACAGTGTGGTATCTGGCTCCTGTACGTAGTGTTTACAGAAGGCAGCAACTAACCCCATACAGTACGTGTTGAGATCAGTGACAATGCCAGAAAGCAGCAAGATCCAAAGTGTTGTTTATGCTCTTAGTAAACTGCTGATATACACTCTCACATGCCTTAGCGTTACAAGGTAATACAGTTTTTATCACCCCTGACAGATTGATAAGCTCAGTAAGATATGTACTAAACTTGGTCATTATATTGACTTAATGCGCGGTTGCAAGTCTGACCACTTTATAATTTCAGATTGGGTACACAGCTCGCCACTGATCTCACAGCAAGCATAACCTCTGGGAGTTACACTTAAAGCTAATAATTTACTCAGTCCTGAAAAGAATCAAATCATGTGTAACTGAAAGGCAAAAATATTAACAGAAATATTTCCTTAGCTAAGTGCAAAGCATATTAAATTATTTGCTCAGGGACACTGCAAAAAAAAAAAAGAAATTGTGACTGGAAGTTTATACTTCTTGTATTAATAGCAGTGGAGTTGAGCTGACACAGGAAAACATAATGTTCGTGGTGAAGCAGCATTTTTAAAGAGTTATTGGTGTCATATACACAGTTTTTACTTTGACAAATATGTTGAAATGATTCTCCGAGTTACTCTGCACCTGCCTAAATGGCTTGACTATTTCAGTGCAGCAAGCTTCCCGCTCAGAGAAAACACAAATGGAATTTCATGCCTTTTATTTTATTCTTTAAAAAAAAAAACAAGTCTCAGTTGGAGACTGGCAGATAATATTTAAAGATAGAGACATTTATTTCAGCACTGTACAGCAGAAAACCCAGACAGCTTTTGGAGAGACGCCAGAACACTTAAATTAAATGCAGGCATAGTGTACACAGAGACAGCCCAGGCAATTTCTGCAGTATTTATTTGTTTTTATCTGAACTGTATAATAATACAGTACTACTCTCACACCATACTGTATATTGAAAATGTAGAGGATGTTGCTTCCATTTGTTTCTCAGTTTCTAACGAGGAATCCCCAGGAAATCACAGAGTTTTAAGACTGACCCTCCACCCCGGGACGCAGAGTTTCCAAGTAGAACTTGGGCCGTCTGTCAAATCATTCCACTGCAGGGAAATAGACTAACAAGCCACTAATGTATTTCTGTTTGTGTCTTGTAGGAAATGCCATTTAAGTCACCTCAGATTGATACTCTGACAAGCAGATATTTCTGGAGCATTAACTATTACTCCCAGAGGTCTCATCTTTTTCAGGAACTGACAGGAATTTGAGAGAAATCCCTCTTATTGGACAATGGATATTTGGACAGATTATCTGTAATGTAATGCTCTCTAGCTGATGCGTCAGGGTATGGTATTTTGGAAAAGTCTCACTTGAGAAAAATAAATGAACTGTATATATTTTTTCATGATATGGCCTTGCCTGTACCACTTTTTGTTCACACAAATGAGTTTGGAGTACCCAGTCTCGATACCTGCTTTGGATGCACTGTTTTTATCAGAGTCTAGCGGCGGAGGCATGGCTGGTACTGTATGTCACTATCCAACTAAACAGATAAGGTGGAGCTCAGCCTGCAGTGGCGCTGCAGGAAGGTCAGGGAAATCTGCATGAAATACAGATCAGTTTAAGTTTATATAAAATGTGCAGCAAGATTCTCGGCCATAATCAAAACACTCTCTTCATCCATGACTTAAAAAAAACTGAGAAAAAACAGGTAGTATAGTAAGCCTTTCAACTTTGATTTGGCTATTTATTCTATACGTCAGAGATGTTAAGTTAAAAGGGGTCAACATTTTAGGTTGGCAGAATGTAATGGATCAGAATAGATATTTTGATCGTTGAAATCTGTGTTCCTGTGTCTGTGTGTTTATGTAAAATGAGTTATTGTTATTTTTGTCAACGTGTTATTAACTCCCTAACTCCTGATTTACAGTAGATGACGGTCATAAAATGGTGAACAGAAAATGAAATACAGTAGCTGTGTTACCTTGCACACATTGGTGCAAATGGATGCAGGGTTTTATCCCTGAAATTTAGAAGTGCTTTCAAAGAAGGAGATTTCAATTTTCTGGTGAAGCCAAGTCAAACAAAGTTTTACCAAACTTTTCAGTAATCATTTTGTTTCTTAGATTCTTAAATAGTTTACAGAACCAAAGTACAAATGAAAAAAGCACTAAATAAATTCAGCCCATTGCCTTGAGAATTGGGATTTGGAAAAGGTAATCAAGCTCATTCTAAAACTTTCCAATGCATTTTAATGAACCTTTTAAGAAGTCAATCTCATAAAACCAGTTTCAGCAACTCATTCTGTTTCTGCAAATGTTTGTTTTTTGAAGTTTATTATGTGTTTATCTGCAAATTCTGGTTACACAAAAGACACTGCAGCCTGTTTGCAAATACCCATAACCCACCATACAACAGAATTATCTCTAAAGGTTATCATTAGCTGAGCAAAGGTCCAGAAATACAGTACATCATAAAACCAAAGGGAGGTAAAATGTATTTTTCTCACCATGATGCATTCGTTTTGGATTTGTGCCTTTTTGCAGGCATGAGTTACAAGCAGTTTAAAAATCCTTATCTTCAGTATAAGAAGAACAATGTTTCACAGCATTTCTAATCTGTTTAAGTTTACATCAATATACAAAGAAGACAGGCAAAGGGGGATGATATCTGTAGTCTTGTACTTCTCATTAGGGGTTCTTTGGACTGTAAAGTAACTGAGAGAGCACGATAGACAAAAGCCTTAGGCTATAGTTTACAAGGTAACTTTTATTAATTAGCTTTCATTGATATATTTCAGCATGACTTCAGGTACAGCATTTAAATATTGAGCCTTGAAAATTCATACACCTCTGAAATGTTTAACTTTCTTAGCAACACAGAAAATTGCTAAGATTTTAGTGAATTCTGTGGTGGCATAAATATTAGATGAGGTCTGAGACCCCACTTTTTATCTTTCAAGAAACAGCTGAATGGGATCATTGGACCGGTCCTGTAACCTTTGTTTTTAATGTGATTTTATTAATACATTTGTCACTTCAGTTTATTTAACTTAGCTTCCTGTCATGTAACTGAATAAGTACTAAGTGTGTAAATTTTAAATATTGTCTACATTGTTGATAATGAAGTCTGGCCATTGGAGTGTGTAGTATAGATGAGGGAGACAGAGTAGAAACAAACAAAATTGTCTTTATTTTTTAGTTAATACATGGTTGATGTACTATACTGTAAGACTTTACAGTTTTAGACAGGCATACTGTTCATTAGTAGAATCTGCAAATATAACTGTAACAAATTCATTAATTAAACTAATTATTAGAAGAACGACAATACCTTTATTCTAGAAAGTACGCAGATATGGCATTGCGCAGAAAATCATATGTTAAATTCAATATGCTGACTAACATTTGTCACCAACAGGATTGATCCAGGGGGTTATTATTGTGAAAATGACAGGCTGGTAGCATGTGTGGTTATCACTGTTGTAGTATACAATGTGCATTTGCATTGCATTGCATTTAGAATGTGGAATTCTGCCTAGACAGGCATGATCCTATTCATTTTTCTCCTCTCTAGATGGCATCCTTGCTAATTCCACTAATGAATGAAAAGGTTAAATGACCTTATTATGTGTGTCCAATAAACTATCTCACTCTCGCTTAAACACTCAAGTGTATCACGGTCAAGTCATATTTGATCAATTAGTCACAGTGATACCAAAACACTTAATCAATTCTACAAATTGATACCTGTAGAAGGCTCCACATTTGAAAAGTTATGTTTCTTTCCTTTACCTTTCAGGATTTACCTTTTTAGGATTTACTTTCATCTGTTCCTTTGCAGCCTACACCCCTGTTTGAACTAATACCACAAACACTCAATGCGACTTGAGTGTGATCACTCCAGCATCCTTAACACAACTGGGACATCTTTATCTTTATATCATAAGAAATCATGAGGCCATCTATTGTCTTGTTGGCATATACTGTAGTTAACTTAAGACGGGCCTGCATAAAAAGGACTTGATTAATGTACAGTAGTAGTCAGGTTGCCTTTAATCACAAGAAGTTGCGATCAGTTGCAAAAAGACACTCCTGCCCTGTTCATCCCAGTAGGATGCTAACAACTATCTCAAAGAGGTTTTGTGACTCACTGTCTGGCAGATCATGGACTATCAGTTTTTTTGGCTCAAATGTCTTGCCAGGTTAGAAATTGTTAACTGTGAACTTCACAGATGGTGAGTGACAGTGAGCTAATGTCACCCACCCTCAAAAATACCAGTGGCATGAAGGCATTGTTCTCTTGATAAGCATTTTGGTTTCTTTCTGTGGTTAAATTACCTCAATGTGTCCAATCAACTCTATCACTGAAGTAGTGATTCATGGTTATACAACAAAGTCACTTATGTGTACAACAGTCAAGTAATATTTGATCAAAATTAGACCAAAAACACTTAATAAATATACAGTACTGTACATTTCTAAAACAATAGTATTTCTTATGATTATTAGTATACAGTAATAACTAGATATCAATTTGCTATTCTTTCCAATTTTTTAATGAATGTCAATTATTATTTTCTGAGAAAAATTTAATCCTTATATAATACTGAGCTTCCTCCTTATTTCATAGAATCTTACAGATTGTAAAGTGAGGATTACCATGCTCACGTATACAGTACGTCAGTTGCACAAAAAACAATATTAACAATGTTCCCGTTTTGAAATTACTCGATCACTACAATGAAAAGATAATACATGTGTAATTAACCTTTTTTAGAATGTTTTCAGAAGATTGGATTTAAAGAGTATCACTTTGTCAGAATTACAAAAGAATCTTTAGTACTGCTGCATCAGTGGCATCAGTCTCTTAAATGGGCAAATTAATAGGCACTGTATGAATGGGTTTGGATTAGATTAACCTTACGCAGACTGAATTAGCCACATTACATCAAAAAGGCATTAAAATATATACTGTAAGAACATGTGTACAATATTCTCTATTTATTCTTTATTCTTATGTCACTTTTGATACTATTATGGACAGGTGGTTGTCTTTTGTTGCAATATACCCCAATATAATCCTTTAAAAAAATACAGTTGTTCTTAAAACCTTCAGAGGTATGTACTTATTTTATCTATTAAAAGGTTAACACTTTCTTCTGGAATTTGTAATTACTAAAATGCTTTATATATACTGTATATATCTTATTTCTTCCATATGCCAATTTAGGAAGCTTGTTGACAACTGTTATTAATCACAGATCTCCAGTGCAAACAATAGAGCTGAGGGTGCGAGACAGTGGACTGCATGAAATTCTTCTGTTGTACTGTATGTGCTGAGTGAGGACAGTCATGACACAGATCTGCACCTTGCTCATTCCACACATTTCAGGCAAGTACTAAACCCACTGTGCTTAAAGACAGCTCATTTACTTTAAGGAGCCTAAATTCCCTTGATAATCTGAGGGTGAGACATCACTATAATAGCCCCACTGTCTGGAAGTGCTCCATCCTAATATTCAACTGGAGCTGACTTTCACTTTTTCAGTGTACTGTACTCTTATTGAATGCACAATATGCAAAGTGAAAGCATTCTAGAAATTAAAGGAATGATCTACTGTACACTGTCAGGCTAAAATAACTTAACATTTGTTTAGTTTTGAACAGACAAAACACTTAAAATAAACTGGATAAGATCCTTGGATCAAATTACTATTAACTACTAAACAAGCTAGATGGACCAATTGGTCTACTTTTGTTTGTATCCTGTATTCCTTCTATCCTTACAAATGCCACATATATGTACATGTACAGTAGGTGAGCACATCATGCTAACTTTGAGAACACCCAACACCAGTAAAGTTTGGACAATGGAGAATCACATGCTGATCAACTTCAAAGAAAAATGTAACTTTTAAAAAAGATTTTATCCAGACTCAATGGTACTGGTCTTCAATATGGAAATATACAGCTGGGTTAATATCTAACAGTTTCTTCTCAAGCTACCACAGGAATGTTTAGCATAATATAAAATCGTCTGGTTCTATTTAATCTCAGCAATCAGTCTGCTTCCTGTTGGACAGAGTCCAGATAAATCTGAGCTGGGATTGAAAATTAATGCAATTCTAGCTGCTATTATGCTGTAAATTATTGCAGGTCAAACATACAAAATGAATATTGCACTGGATATTTTCACAGCCAGAGGCGTTTGATACAGAATCAGGTATTATCATTTATATTATCGCTGAAATTGAAAAAGTGCCTTGCGTTTTGGAAATAAAAGGTCCCCCAGGATCAAATCTCCACCACACTGGGTGTTTGCATTTCTGAGAAAGACATATTGCAATCGAGATTCAATAAAATACAGAGCAGCAACAAATAAATTTACATCTAAAGTGCACAATTATGTTACTTGCAGCTGCACCTCGCCTGACAGACTGCACTCCATCTGTGTGCATGTTTTTTTTAATGACATGCTTCTCTTCCCTCTAAAAGAAGCCAATCCTGAAACATTTTCAATATATCAACCTCTACAGATTTTTTTTCACATTTCTCTTGTATCCTCTATATGTTCAAAATGAAATTTGATTACTGTACAACAGCTGTTTGATACCTGGACATCCTGAACATACGGTACAGTACTTGCTTTTAACATTCATGACACTTTTAACAATTCTGACAGTGCAACCATGGGCGTTTTTGAGTAGACACTTAAGTTTAGTTAGTTTAGTTAAGAGGATAATTAATCATTCATAATTAATCATTCAGAGGTTTATGTAGGATTTGGTGTGAAGACCCATCCATGGTCTAGAGTTGGGCTAATTTTAATTCAAAATGGGCATTTGAACAAATTCTGAAACCAACTTGACCTTTGCATTGAACAGACTCAAGAAAACTCGGGAGAGCACAATTCGAACACAGGGTTCGGAATTCGAGACAAGCCAGATGGAATGAAGCTATGATGTAATAAGTAGTCATTTCATAGAAGCTTTTATCCAAACAAATTGTAGAATGAGACCCCCACTTGCCCCTTGTGAGCTTGTCTATACGGTACAAAGACATTGTCTATAGTACAAACCCACTGATGTGAAACTTCCTGTGCTTAATTTGTGCTGGAACTCGTATGCACTCTGGATCCTCTAAGCATGTTACAGGCACCTGTTCATGACAAAAAACATTTAACGTGTGTGTATTTATATTTTGTAAATACCTTAAGAACAGACAGGAAGTGTAAAAATCAGAACAGGCAGGACGTGGAGCCTCACACTATGCTGTGCTGTCAACACACTGTGCACGCTGCCAGTACACACTGCAGAACTGGCTAATAGGTTTTTTTTTCTTAACTTTTGTACAAGAATAAATGTAAATTATACAAAAACAGTTTTAATGTCATCAAACTTAGTACAGAGATAAGATTAAAAAGACATGCATCTTTGCATTGCAATGTTCCATGCTCAAACATTCAACAACACATTTCCTCAGAAATGAAGAGAAACTTATTCGACACAACCATACTGTACAGTGGGCTCCTAAAGTTTGCCCTGTGCTGGATGAACCCATAGTTTGAACGACAATATGCCTTCATCATGTTAAAACATTCTTGTACCTTTGTTTCACCAAACATTAAGAAAATAAGATTTTAAGAAAATAATGATAATGATAAGAATGTTCATTAAATAAAATAAACGGATATAATGTTGTCTTAAAGTAATTGATATACAGTATTCTGCCCCCTGCCAGTACTGAATCATGGTCACTTGAGTGCTCAAAGTTAAGTCTCTGCTGTACCAAAGACTGCACATGACTCTTACATTGCATGTGCCACTTAAAATTCATTTGTGTGCTAATAATGGCATGCGTACCATAGGTTGCCAATGTCTGGTCTACACTCCATGGGTGACAGAGGCATTTGTTGCTTTTTCATAAAGGCTTTTTGTGACTGTTCTATTATTTTTTCTAAGAAGATTCTATTAGGTTGACACACAGTACACACTTAAAAAAATCTGAATGAGAAGAAAAACAGAAGTGAGGCAGGCTCAGAGGAAGTCTAATGCATGTGCAGAACAGAGAGCAGACTGAAAACAGTGTCCACTGATTGGTAAACAACACGTACAGAAGACATTTATTTTCCAGCTTTTAACTTTTAGCACTTCACCAATTACAGTAGCTCTGGTACCCAAGTCAACTATTCCAGAACAATAGCTTGATGACTTTTATGCTGTCTAATCTTTTGTGTTAAATTATAAAGCTCAAATAGACTGTTGATAAAGTAGAACACTGGAATTTTAAGAAGGAACAACTCAAACATAATAAGAGAATGTTTTAAGTATGTTTTGATGTTCCAAACAACTAATATACTGTACTGTTATACTGTACATATTACTAGATCACTTTCACTGAAACATTTTTTCAATAATCGTTTAGACAAATGTAATTGTAGATACCTAAGAACTGCCATGTAATTTTCATATGTTTTTAAATAGGCTGTAGCTGAAGCTTTTCACCCTCTGTATTCTACTGAATGAAACAACACACAGTACATACACTTAACATTTCAATTCAATTAGAGTATTAGAAGCAGGAAAACTGAGTGCTTTGCATCCACAAATGGGCCACTGTACACAATATCATAAATCTGTTTTTAACAGTTTGGATGGGTCTGGTGTTTTTTTAAGATACATTCTCCAGTAATGTACAGGAATTAAGCAACACAAAAATAGCAGCACTTTCCCTTGCTACACCCAATAATAAAGATAGTTTTATAGAATTATAGGAAGTTGAGCATAATTCTTGGGTCAAAATAATAATATTTGAGTTAAGCGCGACATTACTCACAGTCTCAGAGCTAGCTGTACATTAGTTGAATGCTGTATCATTATTTAATACGTTCAGTATAAAATACTGCGTGATTTAACATGTAATATTCTGTAATCTAGTGCTAATCCTTAGAGGACCATCATCTGGGTTTAATTTACTCTCACAGAATACATTAATTCAGGCTTACAAATAAATTAATACATTAAGTAGCAGCTCTAAAACACTTCTAAAAAGCCGTCTTTGGCTAATAAAAAAACAGTTAACTGATCTTAAGAAAGATGGAAATTCAGATGATACTGGGGACTTCCAGAGCTTGAGTCTGGCACCCCTTTAGGCAAAAACAGGTATTACTTATGGGTTTTCAAATTCTCAATCAATCATCATTACTTTATGATGTTTGCTCACACCTGAAGAAGGCTCCACGGCCGAAACGTTGTGGTCTCTTTCTTCTTTTTTTCAGCATGCAATAAACCTATTACTTGTTCCTTTGCAGCCTACGCATGCTGACGCAGCTACCCACCTGAACTATCATTACTTTATTACTACTTACCATTCAAACATGGAACACTGCACTTGTTTCTCAATCTGCCCTGTTCCTTCAGCCTTTAAATAACACAGTTTTCCACTTGGAGCAACAGATGTCACTCTGCTCCTGAAAGGCCATCTGAATAAACTATAGAGGCTAAATACCAAAACAATAAGAATTATATATACTGTATACTGTAGTTATCCATTTGCTTAGCAAACTGGATAAGCGGAAACAGATTGAATACACGAAAAACGAAAATACAGAAAAGTACTTAAAGTATAGTAAAAAAAAAGAAGAAATACAAATTATATTGCTGTATACACACATAAGAGGTGCAATTCTGTTGTGTGAAAATGGTATCCACTGAGTAGTGAACACATCTAGGTAAGGACTTATGATTACAGCAAGGAAGGAATGACATCTAGCAGAGTGCAGGATCATCTGGTGTTAAAGAGATCACAGGGGCTGTCTAAATAGAATTAGAGCTGTCTCTTGAGATGCCAAGAGGTGGTCGGGGACTGAGCCCTTTGATTTCAATGGTACAGTAGTTTATACCATCACTGCAGAGCCATAGAGAAGAATAAATGGGTCTGGGTGGAACAAACAGTCTGATGGAGGAGAAATGAAGTGGTAGGGAGGGGAGACGGACACAGAACGTGAAGAATATGTACTGGGACAGTGAAGTGAGTGTGTAATTATTTCTGTATACTAATGAAATTTGAATTGCAGGTCAAAAGAATAATATGAGGCAAACATATAATACAGTATTTGTACTGTGGACAAATTAAAGTACATTAAGCTAGTGTAAAGGTAGCTGGTGTAATGTTAGCATTTGGTCATGTCTGCAACTTGATATGTTCCTTTGATGAACTTTGCCATGCCTTAACTGAAGTCATGGGCACCAGGAGCTGAATGAGAAGCTGTATAGAGAAGTTAGAGAGGAAGGGGCAACTTTTCAGCATGGAATGAACCTTTACCAGTGCCTTTACGGCCCACGCATGCTGACACAGCTACAGTACCTAGCAGAAAGAGACGTAGACGTAGACAGAAGAGGAAGAAAAGGAGATCAGATTTTAAAAAGGTCCCTTTTGAGATGATGGCAGTGTATCTAGGTGGACTTGACTTGGGGAGAGGAATTAATATGAGTTAATATGAGTTGAGAGGGGGTGTAGCAGATCCTCCTTACCAGGTAGTGAGGTATGGAAGACTTACTGTATGTGCACCTGAGCTCCCTCTGTTAAAATGGGGAGGAATGGAAGTAGGCTGGAGCCCTGTTGTTTAATCTTTCCCAACATATTATGGTCCATCACCCATCGGCCTTTCCATTTTTCCTATTTACTGAAGGCCGGTTCGTACTGGCTGATCCTATTTGGTTAATGACATCTATTATATCTGTGATAGTAGTGTCCTTGGCACAATAGCAATTGGTCAGCTATTGTATTTTATCATTCTAAACCTTCTCTTATTTCAGTCCCAGACCCAAGACTGAACGTTTTAATAAATGCATTAATTGGCGTGCCATGAGACTTTACCAGTCTGTTCTGAATTCAGAGCAAATAACCTCTGTTGTACAGTATTCCTCAACCTCTTTTAGAGGGAGAAATCAGCCTGTGGACAGTTGCGGCTGATTTCTCTAATAGTCTTGTGAAGAATGCCAAACCTTATTTAATTATTTTTCCCTCCGGCATAATCCAGTATTAACACTTCAGATCCAGCTGCTGCATTACAGAGGTGTATCAGCGGGAGGAAAGGAGAAAAAAAATATCTGAGTATCCCCTGCAGAGGTCCAGGGAGTGGATGGAAAGAGTCTCCAGGAGAGTCTTGGGGGATACCAGTGGAGTGTGTGAGGTACAGAGAGCCAGCCGCACCAGGAGACCTAATAAGTATATTTGGCAAGTGAGGAGGAGAAACCCAGGAGAAACCTGGCCAGAGATCCCCAGGTCAGCAAGTTTTGACATAAGGAAAGTGTGATTCACAGTATCAGAGGCAGCAAAGACATCATGGAGGATTAAGACAGATGAGAGGGATCAGCACAAGACGATTATAGGGCATTGGTCATTGAAAGAGGAGCGCGTTGTGTGTGTGTGTGCTGAGTGTGTTGGTGAAAGCCAGAGGGGTGGGAGTCAAATAGAGAGTACGAAAAGAGATAAGAGGAAAGTGGCACAGCCACATCTTAGAGAGAAAGGTACAGTTATAACACAAACTCTGTGCAAGATAAAGCAGCCTGGAAGAGGTGATGGATAGAGAGTCCTGAATGAGGGTTTTAAGTTTCCAGCCCGGCATCAAGGAGGAGGTGTAAGTGTCAGAAAGAAATGTGATGGAGGAGAAAGAAGGAGGGTTAATCAGAGGACCGAGAGGGGTTGGGGAGTGAAGTGAGAATGAGGTGAAGCAGTGAGGAACCTCCAGATGTCAGTGGTTTAGAGGAGAAGAAGCAAAATCGGGGCTCAAAGAGAGGACAGGGAAGGAAGGCCAAAAAGGCATTAGAAGGTGGTTAAAAGCTTTTGCAGTTTGCCAGAAAAAGAGTGAATGATTTATTTGTAATAGTTTGTAGTAGGAGCATTGGCAGAGGTAATATCTGAGGAAAAGCGTGAGAGAAAGTAGCGACAGAGGTTTAAATTGGAGGTCAGTTTAGATCTCCTCTATGTATTCTCAGCTGAGCACAGCCTGGATCTAGAATGGACCCCATTACCTTTGTTCTAGTCCAAACCTTGTCCAGCCCCATCCTTCAGATGAGCTGTAAAAAACAAAGCCTAGTAAATGACACTGCAAGAGCAGCTGTTAATACACAGTTCACCACACAAACTGTATTAATCACTTAAGATGAAGGTGTACAGTAAATTAGGTGTAATAATTATTTACATCATTAAACAGTAAGAACATTAGATCCTTTAAGCACAGATGAAAGCCAGTTTATTGGAAACACTCTCTAAAATAATGTTCTGTTTTCTTTAAGAATAGCACCCATGAACAAGTGGGATACTGCCACCCACAAGTCTGGAGGCATTGAACTTTTATAAAAGTGCATGTTAACAAGCCAGTGAGGAGTGTTAGGCCATATCTCTGTCTCTACTCTGTGGAGGTATAGAGGTCAATTCAACCGCTTCCTCTTTTGTTTCTCACAAGGTTAAGTGCTGAGCTATCTGTCTTGTCTAGCTTGAGTGTGTGTGTGGCCTCTGCTCCTTCCCTAGATTGATCTACACTCCATGCTGTTTCTCTTTTGAGAACACTTTCACAAAGCTCTCTTTAGACTTACGTTTTGTAAGAACATGGTGGGGATTTGGTCTCATTTTGCTGCCCTCTTGCCTCAAATGAGGAGAAACAAATCTTTTTTCTTTTTCACTTCAACATTTTTTTTAAAAAAGAGTCTCACTCCTCCCCCGCTACTTTTTTTACCTTCTCTTGCTGAGTGTTGGCACCAAGTTCATTTGCTTCTTCTCAGTTTCCCAGTGCTACAGACTATCTTCCTTAAGCGAAACAGAAAATATTTTCCTTTATTCTGTTCTCTTTCTCTGAGGGCAAGCCTCTGGGTTCCCCTCCTTTCAGTTTTGACTGTCTCTACCGTACCTGCTCAGCCACCAGCTTTTCTTTACTCCTATCTTCCTCAGGTTTTTTGAAGTTGAAAGAAGACAGAGAACGAGACAAATAAAGAGGAAACCACTCCACTTTCAGCCTGTTTGCAGTTCAGTCTACACAACTGTTTTAGGTTGACTACTGCCTTGGACAAACAATTCTTATTTAATGAAGTTCAAGTAGGTAGCTGTGTCAGCATGTGAAGGCTGCAAAAGAACAGGTAAAAGTGTATTCCCTGCTGAGGAAAAGAAAAGAGACACAACATTTTGACTATAGGAAATAAACCTTTACCTATTCTTATTTGATGCCTTTGTGCACACCCATGTGCCAGTGTTTCTACTCCATGCCTCTATTCACCCAATGTGTTCTCTGACCCGCTGCTTCCATATTCCCATGCCCTCCAAAAGCCTACATATTCTCTGCTTTTCTGTAACCCCAGTATTTCCTCCTATTTGGTACTCTACATACACTAATTGCATTAATTAATTTAAAAGCCCTATGGCACCTTCTTCCTTGCACACTCTGCACCCTACTGGTATGTGGTGCATTCATGAGACCTGGCCATGCCACCTACATCTTTGAGGACAACATTATTGTGTGCTATTTGTGACACTGTCTCGCATCATATTCTTGTGTGCAGAGCTTGTCAAGTGAAATGATAGGGAACCTAAGGCACCCCTTACACCGATAGTTACCAGGGTATGACCAGCCATTTCTCATGCCTGATGTGCTATCTGGAGCTCACTTCTAGCCTGACTTCACCTCTCATACAGCCTACGTCCCAACCTTAATACTTCTACCGGAGTGTTCAAGACCATCCAGTTAAGGTACTGTACTGTATGCCCTGCAATTTATATCCCCCTTTTAAGAAAGCTGGTGCTACAATAGTTCATACCCTGTATCACAGTTCCTCTCTTACCCTAGAAATAGATGTGCTAAACATCTATTTGATAAGACATTCAATCCTCTTATCTGTTGAAGTCACCCTCAAAATTGTTCCGGTGCCAGAAAAGGAATGGGGACTCTGAGACACCTCATCAAGTCAGTCAGGACTGTATGCTTCACGGTGCATAATCACATTGTGCAGATTGTGTGGGTAAATTATTCTCTAAAATGGATTTAAAAATGTACAAAACTTGTGCATTCCCCTACAGTCAGGTTCTCTCTTCACATGTCTTTTACAAAGGCATGGATGTAGTCCTCCCCACAACTATGGCTGCAGGACATGAAGGACAATTGTATGACTTGCACTGTAGCTGTGTCTCACAAAGTTCTTGTCACGGGCCATCTCCATGGTCACGGTCTCACAGTCAATTAGGAGACATGCAGTCTCGTGCAAAGGCACTTCAATTTATTTCTTCATACGTACTAGTTAAAGTGATGAGGGCCTCGGTGTCTCTTGACATGTGTCTCTCTCACTTCAGGATGAGGAGGCAGTTACTGTTGCAGTGTGTCAAAGGCTCCTGGGACTGATGACAGCTGCTATCTTGGCCTTGCTCATAGGCCTGCTCCATGTTCAGCCACTGCAGACATACTGTAGCTTCACTATTTTACTTTTTATTCTTAAGTTGTCTTTTCCTTCCTTTGCTAGTGTTCAGGCATATACTTGAACATGTTGAGTTTCTAAGTTGGATGCAAACTACTCCACAGTCTAAAAAACACTGACTCAATGACTATGCAGAGTATAACACAAAAACATCACAGCTCTACCTAAAGCATGTTCAGCAGGAAAGGCAGTGTGCAGTAGCGCTGGACAATACACTGAACAAACTGTTCTCAGGTAATTGAAAATGAGGACTTTTGTGTGCTAATAATTTGGATTTGTTTGCCTCTTAGTTATATTTTGGTATGGCTAAGTTATATTAATAAATATTATAAATTTTACATGTGTTTAAAAATGCATAAATAGCACTACTTAAAAAGCACAACAAAAGTATACAACCCAAAAATGTCTTTTTTTTCATCTTTTGCCTCTTGGTGGTCGGTCATTACCTTTTATGCTTTTTTACTTCGTATTGCAGTTTGTAAACAAACATACGAAAACTGAGCCAAGTATGCTCCAAACCCAGATGGGAGGCCAGGGTTATTATGTTGCTGTTGGTCATTGCCGTTAGTGACCCAGGACCTGGCACTCCTCCCTTTGGATCCAACTTCCTACACTAGTGTCTGGTATAAAGGCATACACAGTCGAGGAAGTGTTATCATTGGAAGATTTGAGATAAAATGGTAATGATAATTGTTAATCCTGTGGTTCTCCGAACTTTCAAGTGATGAATCATTTTCACACTCTGGTCTAGTGTAATCCAGTGGCTAATTCTTCACTTCCCCCCATACTGCATGTCCAGTACAGAGAACTGCCAAGGAGAGAAGTCTGTGAGTCAGCCAGTTCAGGGTGAGCTACACTATAGTGGGAGGAGAATGACTGCTCCTCATTACCTGTGCAGAGGTGAATGTAAGGCGGTATTATTTCTCAGGACCTTTCCTTGATTTTTTTCCAAGCCGTCACTGTATAGCAGGAAATCAAACAAGGCTTTCAGGCCAGCTCAGACCCGCATCTTCTTTGTTAGCAAGAGCTATGAAAAGGGGTATAAAGTGGAGAGAAGCACAGAGAAGAAGCTGCGCAGCTGGGGTATGAAGTGCAATTCCTTTCTTCTTCTTTCTGTGCGTGTGTGAAAACAGGAAAATTACTTGCATTCTGCGGCCTGTTGAAGTGCTTCTCAAGAAGATTAAAGGCATCCCTTGAAGAAACGACAGGTTTTTTGTCCTTATTCTTTAAACATGAAAATATATTAAATTGACAGGTTGAAAAATGAGCAATTCATTCGTCATTGTAAAGGAAACAATGTACAATGGTGGCAAATGAAAATTTACAACCGAAGCCTAAAGACATCAGGAAGACACCTAAACATTTTTTGGAAGAACAACAGACAGGAAATTTCCTTCCAACCTATGATTCTGAAGAAGAAGCTGAGTCTTCACTAGTTTTCATGAACTACTTTGAATCCCTGGAGCCTACACATCATGCTGATTAGTACCAGGGGAGGATCATTAAACGCTGGGCCTATTTCTCCCTCTGTAGCACAAAACCTGCGTTTTTCTGGTCTACTCTAATCATCTGAAGGCAGACAATGAAGCAAAAGACGATTCCGAGATGTAACTGTAAAGGTCAAGCAAAACATTGTGGTTTAGGTCGCATTAATTTGAAATGTCTACAACAGCAGTTTATTCGTTATTATTAGAGCAATTAGTCCCACCAGCATTCTTATTCACTGCCGCACTTCCTCCAGAAAAGCAGTTATACAACAGAAGAAAACCTTTAACATGATTTAGTTTCGAAGGAGAAATATCAATTTATGTTTTTCTTGCTCAATCATCACTGAATATTTACACATTATTTTAGAGAAAAGGGAATCCATCAATGACTAAAATGTACATTTAGAGGTTACAGGAGTTATGTGATACATCTGGGAGTTATAGAGCTACAGTATGTGATATATTACATTGAGCTGCCACATCTACAGTTGTGAGAATGGCAACAAGATTGATTTCTTTCATTGTGTGACCTGTCGAAGTTGAGCATTTGGATTCCAATTGTGTAACACAGATTGTATAGCACAGCACTGCCCTGTGGTGTGAGGTAACACACATATTTTCCTTCTTTTTCCAAGTTGAACATGTTGAAAGAATAAAAAATAACACTACTTTTTGCTTAATCTCCTTAATCCCATGGCCTCTGGTTATTTTCAGGTGTAGAAAGTTTACTTTGTTCTCAAGGCACAAAAGATCATAGTTGATACAGTATGTGTGATGTTATGCTGACGATATCAATGATCATTATGGGTCTATACTGTATTTGTAATATTATTCATGCATGAACCTGTTTATTTGTTTAGTTCAATTTACTTAGAATAAGAAGGAGAAAAAGAACACATCCCCATGGATTACAGAATTGATGTTCAGTTAAAAATCCCCAAAACTACACTGGCAGAATTAACTGAGCACACACTACTTCAATTCAAAAATAATTTAAACCGAGTTTCTAACAGAAGTTCAGGAGGAAGGTTAGATCCTAATCTCATTCACTTCAACTCACCTACCTCTATGTATATAAAATACATGCCTAGGTATCTTGCACCCAGGGCTTTCCTTTCACTTATCTCTCACATCCACCCCCCTCACCCCATCTACACCCTTGCAGCAAGAGGGGATTGAGTAGCTTATCCTCATAGGTAGGCTGCATATTTCATACAGCATTCATAAGAATGAATGGCTGAATTAAAACGTATCAGGACAAATATCTTTGATCAGACAGGGATCGAACAAGAGACAATCATGGAATTCATGGCCAGATCCATCTGCCCATACAATTAATTATTTTAGCATTTTATATTGAAGGGTTCAGTAAATATAAATCCATAAACTTTCAAGAATATAACTCGATTAATATAAGAAAAGACCATTGTGTATTTTTTTTATTTTCAAACTATTTAACTACCATGTGTTTTATAGATGATGTTGCCATGACTATATACTGCATGTACAGTAGATTGTGCAGAGGTTTGGGATTCTTTTCCGGTGAAGGTTTTTGCCACTGTTACAGTTTGTACACATAAGACTGCACTGCTAATAGAAGATGATCACAAGGGTCTGTAATCATAACCTAGCAGTGTCTTTGTGAACTGCTCCCTGCTCCCACTGCATGTCACATCTATTCTGTGGCATTCAGATTCCACCCAACTGGTGTTTAAGTAAATGATAATATCCCGCTGCCCACTCTCTCCTCAGGCCCCATGCTCGTAGCAATATGCTGTGCTGAGCACAACCCATAGCCAGATCTCCACTACTGCTCACAGGAACAACACCAGCTGCCTTGATGACAACTCCAGCACAACTCCATATGTCCAGGCAAGTGTGAACACTCTGCGCTTCACACAGATAAGACAGGTATTCACAGCCAGAACAGACAGATGTCAATGCATTATTGATTATAGCCGAGAAATTCCATATCTCACATTCCTGACGTACGGAGCTGTCTGTAACAAATACACCATTGACAGGGATGTTGCTAAACCAGAGTAGCTATACTACACTGTGTCTTGTAAAAACATAGTTAAACACTGAGCACTGAACAAAGTGAAAAAAATGTTGGAATCTCAAAGGAACATGGGGTTTGTACAAGGTGATACTAAGATAGATATGAACTATGTTTAGAAAACTAGAACAACTTTGATCTCTTTACTTCATTAAAAATGGCACATGGACAACTGTGTCAAATCTTTATTATACACAGTACAGGAAAAATACTTTTCCTGCAAACAGTCAAATGTTCTAGATACCGTATATATCTTTCCTACCAAAGATCTTGCTTTCTGCTGTGTACACGATTAAATGCAGAAATTGGAGTACCTATTCTAGCCATACATTTTTATTTCAGATGGAGAAACAATAGGTTTCTAAGGCTGTAAGTTCTGTAAATACATTACTTGTGCAAATAGGTTTGATCACTAAATCCAAGGCTAATTTATAAATACATCCAATCACAAAGAAAAAACACCAGTATACAGTATACTGTATTATACCCAAATTACAATCTGTGAATGTCACAAACTATGTCTGAAGGGTAATGTTCACCTTGAAACAACATATAGTTAAGCATTAATATCCAGAGATGATATATGTATACACTGTAGACATTTGGCAGCAGAAAAGTGTTCAGTTAAAACTAAAACTGCACACCATTAACAATACACAATTAAAAACTAGCACCGAAACACTCTTTGAATTATGAAACAAATTATTGTTAATAGACGAGAACGTTTTTAGTTGGCTTGTAACTGGGACATGAAATTCAACTTAATGAAAATACAAAAGCTGGTAGTAGTTTACAGTGTCTCTCAATAATGCTGAATGATACAGTATACAGTACACTGAGTAAAACCCTGGTTAAGAGGGATTGTCTGTTGCTTGCTGTGAATTTCAATGAAGCTCATCCATTACCAGCTCTACAAAATCAATGGGGGCAGCCTTTCCAAAATTTAAACTGTACTGTATGTCCTAGTTTCAGCATCAATTTGCTTATTACATACATTGTAGGGCTAAAACCAACCTAGCTTTTGCTGCACACATTTCAAACTATACTGGGCAGTGTAAATGACAACTTCAAAAACTGATACTGTAGTGCCAGTTACAAAACAACCTCAGTCTAAAACATCATCCAATGACAGAGACCAGGTAGGTTTAACAATTCATCTAGAGAGAGACAGAAAGCTGGGAGCAAACCAGCAACAACTGCTAATCTCTTGGTACCGTAACATTCCTGTTTAGACTATGTTAGTTATCATTGGAATTTCTGTGTTTTGTATCATACTGCTTGTGATTTTCTAAGTGTACTGTGACTGTGTTTTTAGAGTAATTAACTTATTTACACGTGTATCATAAATATAGTAATAAATATAGTAAATAAATTAATTACTACGAAAATAATTTACTTCGTACACTATGCAGATTGCCGTAGTTTTGCTCTTTTTTTTGGTCTCTGTATCATGTGACATACCTGTACTGACTGCCTTCTACATTGTATTTTATCACTTTTTAATTAGTTAAATTAAAAGTCCATTGACTGGTCTGAAGTCGGTATGACAAAAATGATAAATAACAAAAAAGCTTTGCTTGGCCAATGGGCCACCCAGACACATTCTATTATTTTTTCATTGTGCACCTGTATCCAAGGTGACTCAAATCACTGGCTGTAAAGCATGAGTGGTGCAGAAATACACATTACAAACTCAGAGCAAAAAAGAAATAAATTTACATTATACTTTAACAGTATAGTCCGACAATAAATAAAAATAAAGTCAATACAGGGCAAAGAATTTAAAATGATAAATCACACAATCGAATGGCAGATTAAACAGATGTGGCCTGTAGGAGCACTGGAAGGTCGTCTGAGACAGTAACAGAATGCAGGACTGTGCACTCCACATGTACAGACCTTTGGAGCAATGGCACTGAACTGAAAAAAGTTTGTTATGTATGGTGGGTGAGCCTTCAATAAACCATAGCTTGTGCAAAAACTGTTTTGGTCTACACCATTCAAAAGCCTTTGAATATAAATGTTTAATTGTATTACTTTTTGAAAACAACTCTAAACAATACAAATACATAAGGATAATATTTTCCCTCACGTCCTCCTCAGCCTTCTCCCATCACCTGTGGTGGCCTGAGTGCCTCCCTACAATGGAGTCCGACAGGCCCAGTCCACAGGGCTTGAACCATGACAGCTCAGGACTCTAAGAGTCCACCATTCCCTCAGCTGCATGATGGATCTGATTAGCAGCACGACAGGCAAGGGGAGGGAAATTTTAGGCTCCCACGGCACTGCCAGACCCTTTTAGTTGCAGTCTGACCAGAGAGACCCATTTCTGTGATGGGCACAGAAAAAAGAAACCATCTGGAGTGCTGAGTAGGTACTGTGATAATACTTCATGAAATTAACAAAGATTAAAAAGCAAATATGGATTTCACGACAGTGATGGTACAGACCTTTGTTGTAGGCTCAGTATACTACGAGACTCTGAAAATTCCTCCCAAACGGATCCAATACAGTATTTTAAGTCCTTAAATTTCTCAAATCTACCAATGGTTCCTTTCCAAACATAATGAATGCTTTCAAAATTTAGTAAAATTTAATATCATTTGAGCCATTATTGAAAGTGGGGTTTCTCTCTTTCCACAATAGGAAACTGCTAAATCTCCATGTTAAAAGTTTTCTGATTGATTTTCAATATAGCAGTGCAGTTAATAGAGAGATTTATCTGAGTCAGTCAAGAGCAGTGACAATTAATAACAAATGCACTGTTGCACTGCTGTTAATCTTCGATCCAATGACCTCCTGCGCTGAAGACAATGACTTTACTTAGTCAGTCAAAAGAACCAGCTACAGCTGGCCAGAATTGTTGTGCTAATACATGGGACTGTGGGGGAACAAATCAATTTGTCTGTATGGATTGCTGTTACTTGTTCAGTTAAACATAATTATTAACAGTTGCCTAAAACTAAAACCAATTACTGAAATACATGTCATCCAGTAAATAGCTTATAAACTGAATTTGTGAAACAGGAAAAGAACCATATCTTGTACTTCATAATTTGAAGCAAAGGAGCAAGATTTTTTTTTCTTCTACTAGTAAGTGTCTAAGAAAGGAAAAACATGCACATAAATACAAACTGCATCTGTACAGTCAATGAAAGCAACAAAAAAAGTAAAAATAATGAAGACCTTCAACTGATTGGGATTAACTTGTTAACTTAATTGTTATTTGACATAACTACTGTAATGTATTTTTAGTACTCAGTAGCATATAGTATAGTTCCTTAATAATGGAAAAGCCATCTTTTGTGATGCTACCATTTTGCCACATGGTTTCTGTACATTCATGGGCATCAATCACAACTGGTATGGTTATGTGATATTTGCCACATTTAGAAAAGTATTTTGACCCTCTTGTACATTCTGGTTCAAGGAGAGGAATATCCAAATTTTACCACAGGGTGTTGCCTGAGGGTATGGGGGCCCTGGGTTCAATTCTGGACCTGGAGTGCCACAGAATCTGTGTGGAGCTTGAAAGTTCTCCCTGTGTTTCCCTGTGGCATTCCTCCCAACAGTCCAAAGACATACTGGTAGGTTAATTAATGTTGGCTACCGGAAAAATTGGCCCTGGAGTGAGTTTGTGCATGTTTGTGTCTGTCTGTGTCCTGCGATGGACTGTCATTCAAACCAGGGTGTGTTCTGCCTTGTTCCTGCTCCAGCTCCCGAGACAATGAATAGGATGAAGCAGATAAAAATGGATGGGTGGATTTTACGTAAGTTGATTACAAAATGTGATCGACAACTAAGAAGCCACACACATCTGTAACACTGGGATCTATAACTTCAGCAGTCTTTTCAGGTAGAACCTACAGTATGTGCACACTGTAGAGATAAGGGCCACATTGAGTGCCTACAGTATAATAATACAGCGATCCATGAGTATGGATAGTATTGATGTCACAATTTCCACTACAAGTGGACAGCCACACCACTTGTCTACACAAGGACTGCTGTACTTTCTAAAGTTTTGGTGAGATAATAAAGACAGCTTTCCAGAAATACAGTATGTTTTCCAGCAAGAAATCTAGCAGAAACTGGGAACAGCAGGGTTTTTCTGCTTCCAAATCTCCAGACATAATCAGCAGCATTAATGTAGTACATTATTATCCCTGTGCAGAAATCAGACCTTAAAAGAATTGCAGTTTGCCTTAATTAGTCTTTACCACAGTAACATAAGATAATGAATCACCTTTCTACATTTGCTTTGTTTTTATTGCGCATCTGTGTCAAATCGAGTAAAGCTCCGGATTCACTTTGTATGCATGATTTCCTCTAACAAATGGCTTGCTTAACCCCTATGTAGTGCTCACCATCTGACTCACAGTTCAGGCAGTCTCTTCCAAATACAGTTCCTGTGTGCACCACCTAACTTTCACACGTGCAATTTAGTTTTAAACTGTATCTCATACCTAACTAGTCAATGCTCAGAAATTCTCTAGGTAAGAACAAAACAGCACAAATAATATATTTTTCTTCCCATTCAAAATAGAGGTGTGTCAATATGACCAACCCATGTTCTGTGGTAATTGTAACCCTAACCCTGATTTTAGTCTTAGCCTACTGTACCACTGGAGCTGCTCTTAGAAAGATGCTGAAAAACAAATGAGGCAGAACTTTCTTGAAGAATTGATCAGAAATCTCTTTGGATGCATGTTTCCAAGATAATGTTCATACATTAAATTAATTTTAGAAGACCTCGTTTGAATTTTCACAATTTCATGTCTATTTCAATCAATGTGAAAAATGCACAGAATCTTAAGTCACTAAAAATGCTTGGTTAGGGATAGGGTTTGAAAAACTATAAAGCTGTCAGCTGAATCACAATAGTATTTGTTATCCTCCTGGCTTTAATAAATTAGTGAGATAAAAGACTTCAACTTATCCCAACATTATTAAAGTACCTGAATATAGGGTGTTGCCTATGGGAAATCCTTAAGCTACATAGTACTCGAAGTAGCCATTTTTCAGAAATTTGAAGCTAAAAACAACACACCACTAATGATATATATTAAGTGTAACCTTAACCTTAATTTTAGGTTTAGCCTACCACTGATGCTGCAATTAGTAATCACTGAAATTCGAATCACGCAAACAGTTCTTGAAGAATTGATAAAAAATCTCTTAGGATGCATGTTTCCTAGAAAATGTGCATACATTACATGGATTTTAAAAGAATTTCTTTGACTTTTGCTGAATTCTTGGGAGACTGTTTCAATCAGTGTAAAATGAGCACAAGATCTAGGGTTGTAAAACGTGTGTGGTTAGGGTTAGGGTTAGAAAAACTGTGCAACGTTGAGTTTAAGCAGGGTTGTGGTTGAATTCCTTTTGGATTAAAAAGGTTAGTGTGATAAAACAGTTCAATTTACCTCAACATTTTTAAACTATATAGGGAATAAAGGGTTTCACCAATGGGAAACACATATGCTACTGTACATCATATCCAAACTAAGAACAACAAACCACTAATAATATACAATATGAGTGGAAAACAATCAAGACCAGTGATTAAAGCTCATGGAAATGAATTCGATTAAAAAATGCTCGTTGACAACTTTTGATCCCACCGACACATTTTAGTGATACAATTACCGGGCAGTGGACAGCGCTACCCAGGCCGCAGAGAGATTCTGAAAAAAAAGTTCAGATAGGACTACGAAACCATCTGTCCTAAACCTAACTTGTGCCCCAGACTCCAGCGCTGATCTTAAAAATGTATGAATGCTAACCCTAACCTTACCTGGGGAGTCAACTGAGCATTTCCACAATCTATATCTGAACCTCTCTGGGCATCAGATTTTGACATGTTCCCCAAACCTAAAGGTATGAGTTGGAAGCAGTCAAGACCAGTGATTAAAGCTCTTTTAAGTGAACAAGATTCAATAATGCTCGGTGAAAGCTATTGATCCCACGACTCAGCTTATAAACTGTCTAAGTAGTATGTGAATGCTAACCCTAACCCTACCTGGGGAGTCAACTGAGCATTTCTGTGATCTATATCTGAGCCTCTCTGGGCAACAGATTTTGACATGTTCCCCAAACCTAAAGGTACTGTATGAGTAGAAAACAATCAAGACCAGTGATCAAAGCTATTGCAATTAAATGGGATTCAATAATGCTGCGAGAAAATTTTTCATCCCACCGACTCAGTTTAGGGATACAACTACCGTGCCACCGTGGCATCATGCCACCCAGGCCCAAGAGAGTTTCTGAGAAAAAAAATGTCAGTTAAGACTACGAAACCATCTGTCCTAATCCTGATTTCGGCCCCAAAACCCAGCGCTGAGTTTAAAATTTGTCCAAGTAGTCTGTGAATGCACCCACTGTAACCCTACTGTAATTCACACCTACTGTATATGTTAGATCACAGTGTGCCCAGTGGGTGTTTTATATTGATTATATAAAGGCATAACATGAAAGGTGCACAACAGATACTTTTTGAGAAGTCATGTACTGCTTGCAAAGTACAATAGGTGTTTTTGACAGACTTAACAGCTAATTTTGCTCCAATACTTTAGAATCCATCTCCCTTTCATTGAGCAATAAGCTCAATTGCTCAAGCAGCTGTGTTAGCAGATTAGTTTATTTTATCACACAAGAGTGTGTTACTACTTCTGTTAAAACCTCCTTTCAGACAAATTGAAAAAAACCCAACAGTTTTGACACCTACTGTGATATCCCATCTGAATTTAAGGTGTGCATCTGGTCTTGGTCTTGTTATGCAAAATGTTTTATACCCATGTGATCAGTTATTTAACTCCAAGATCCTGCCTGATTTGACTTTCTATTTGTCTGATTTAGTTGAAACAGAAAAATAAATTAGTTCTGTAGCTAGTCTTATTGGAATATAATTTATCATAAAACCTCTAAAACTGACACAGGAGCAGGACTAACTGTATGGCTGCTGCAGTTCATAGCCTCTCATTAACTTACAAATGCGCAGAATTCTGAATTCTGTGACACTGCACCCATTTGTAACATTCTGGTGTAATATCAAACTCTAAATACTGTATACTCTGAAACTGTGTCAAGTGAAATAGAATATATTCCTTTAAATTCTTAATAGTGTAGAAGTTATTCTGGAATATTTGATCTTTCAGGCATCCTTACTGGCAGAAATCTTGAGGCACACCAGATGGCTTTAGTGGCCAAGCCACTCCTTTGTTATGGATATACAGTATATTTGAAAGAACTCTAGTGTCAAACATTTCAAGCTGAAAGTTGTCAGTGCATCACAAACCTCAAACCCTTAATGAAAGCTTCTTTGCACAGTCACAGCTGAATCTCTGCTCTAATATTTTTTTTCACAAAGGACATTTTTTTCCCCCATTCGCAGGATATTGAATAGCGCCTATTGTGTAGGGTTCTAGCAAACCAATATTTGAAAAAAAATCTTCCCTTTTTGAACTTCATGAACAAAAAAAATGCTATAGATTTTCTAATCTTTTGCACAATTCTATACAGAATACTGTATGCATAATATTTATTTTAACCAAATGCTGATTGCCATAGTTTGTTTTAGTGTAACTGTAGCATACTGTATATTGATTTTAAGTCCCTCATCTCACCGTATGTACCAATGTCTAACCACAGGAATCTTTTATGAAAAGGTAAAAGTGTAACAATCATACAGTATGTGTTGTTGTGACATTATTTAGATGAGCCTTCTTTTCTGTATCTCCATGAAGCGAAGAGCAGGGCTATCTTTCCCAAAAGCAGCTTACAAACCAACCTTAAACTAGAGACTTGTAGGTTGAAGTAATGCAATAAAAATGTACTATACTAAGGTTAGGTTTAAAAAATCAACTGAATTTAAAATGGTCTTGTAATTCAAGCTGGGTTAGCATTTCTACCTACTGTATGAACATTACAAGAGTTTCTGCAGATACTGCATAAGTGACCATGCTGTTACCTACTGTATATTACAAGGGCAACTGAGGAACTGGAAGTGTGAAAAAGAAACCTCTTTTCTACTTAAATTATAAGCAATATTTCTTAAACAAGCTAAAAACAAAAAATATATATATATTCCTGCCACTGCTAAGAAAGGCAAGGGGGTAGACTGGTAGACTTTAGCCAACACTATACTCAAGTACAGCATATACTGTAGCATGCCAAGCATATCCATGAAAACACCATCCAGAAGAAGGGAGTGAGTAGTTTCCAGGCTCCTTTCCCATAAAAAGTGGGGAGGATATTCCCACAACCTTGCCTAATAGAAATCCAGGTGGGTTGAGCTAATAAAGTATACTAATTCAAATCTACCCTCTACTACTTTGCCTTATAATAGGGTTTGATTAAACTACTGAAAGCAGCCTCATGTCAAAATAAATTAATTTTTTAATAATAAGTATGCAACAGTCTGCTGTATAAGTGAAAAATGCTGCACATTGTGTTACAAATGTAACAACCCTGTCTAAAGCAAAACAAAGCCGTGAAGAGAGCTGCTGAACACTGTGCTGAAGAATGGAAGAGGCAGAAAAACACTGCAAGTAACTGCAAGCACAATGAGACCTGCTGACATGATTTGCAAGCTAAATCTGTTTAAGATTTTGCAGTTACAGCTGGGTACTGGAAAAACAGCTGCATTCTTACCATTCATGCATTGAAAGCTTGTGATGTATCTAATCGATTCAAACAACAAGTTTAGTATCCCGATTGACAAAAGAACATAAGCCTGCGAACGTCCAACATGTACAGTATGTACCCTGGGATTATTTTTAATAGTGCAGCCCTAAAGTAGGGGACATGCTTTGGCATTGGCGGTGAGTTGTTTTAACATCTTCTGTTGATGTGGCAACACTGCAGACATACTTCAAGAGCCCCTAAGGGGCCTAGCAACCGACGGAACTTCAGGTGGATCAGTTTTGTGAGGAAAGACTGGGAGAAATGTAATAATGATTCACTAAATGAGTCACGAAACACACTGTTCATGATTTGTTCACTTTTAATTGATTTGGTGCATTCATTTTACAAGTCTTAAAAGTCGGAAGCAACTTCAAGCAGTGGATGCTGAGTTGGGTTTTTAGTTACATAGGGTTGGTCAAGGTTTTCAAATCCGCTGCATAGCATATCAGTGACTGCTTTTTGACAAAGTTATCCTTTCATTGTCAAAATTGTTTTAGAAATGGCACAACAAACAGTTCATGTTCACCACAGAAAGAACTTCTGATTTACTGGGCAAGATGACAAACTGGTTATTTGTTATTAAACTAGCCAAAATGAACAGTAAAGATAAATAGACAGTGTAAAAGGATTTTCTCTGTTATGTCAGAACAGGAACAGTAGCTGACATCACTGCTAGATCTGAGATTAGTATTGAAAATCTTTTGTTTGCTGAAGGACAGAGAAATACCTGTGACATGATTACAGAGTCATCTAGAAATAGTGCCGTGAAAGGTGTTTCAGTGCAGGACCATCTGAACTACAACAAAGGCAATAATCCAGTTCTAAACTTTAATTAACAATACAGAAGATTTGACGACAAAAAGTGTTCGTATCCAAGATGATACTCAAGCATGATCTTGGTCTGTTGAATAGGATGAAAGATGCTTTTGTTTGGAAGGATAAAATAATTAATCTGTCAAAAACAGTGAACACAAACATCTCAGTATTTCTAATTATAAAATATCTAGGGAGTACTAAGATGCTCAACAAAAAAGGAGAAAGGAGAAACTTTAAAGAAACTTATTACCGCAGTCGGTATTGTTCACCTGTCCACTGTTGGATGGACTCAGGAAGTATTACACAGTTTCTTTCAGTTAACAAACTCAATATTAACTAACCAAATGTCAAGGCTTTCCAACTGCAGAAATATATGGAGTATTGTGGATTAAAAAACGCACCATGCTGGTGCAGTCAATAGGAACACTGTCTCCCACCACACTGAGCTCTATCTAGAATCTAGTAGAATTTATTAGCAATTAGAAATCGATAATAGGACCACTGTTCTTCTTAATTCATACTGTATCAATGACTTACTGTAGATTCCAAAATTATCAATAAACTAATCATGTTTAGAGATTCTTCCAATTTTAAAGCACTAGAATTCACCATAGAAGGTGTAAAGTACATTTAAAAGGATTTAGATAAGACTGGGCAGACACATAACAGATGACATTGAATGCAGTCAAGTTCAGGTAGTAAAAACAGAAATTGTAGATACAAAATGGGACGCCTGAGCTAGAGGCAGCTACTTATGAAAGAAACTCGGGTGTTTATGTTGACAAATCATCTACATCTTCTAGACAATGTAGGGAAGAAATTAAAATTGCAACCAGAGTGCTAGGATATATAATTAAAAACATATATAATTAAAACAAATAGTGCAAATATTTTTTCTGGCCTTGATCAGGGAAGACCACAAATAGACCTGATGCTACTATTCAAAAGCCTTAAAGGCATTGACAATATCAACCCAGCATACTTCTTCTGAATGAGCAGTGAAATACAAAATAGAGATTTGCACGGCAGTGTATTTAAAACTGAAATTTTTAGTGGTTAGGTTTTTTACATACTGTAGGCTGCAAAAATACTGAGTTTGAAAAGAAGTGGTTCCTTTAAATACTGTTATTACTACAACATGTTGTATTTCTTATTATACAATAACATACAGAGCAGACCTTTTGGTGAATTTTAATGTTTGAACTAAATTGTTAATTTCTGTGGCTCATAAAACATAAGTGTTAAAACACTCTTGTGTGTTTTAACCACGGGTCTAGTACTACAGTACTTTACACTGCTCAGGAATCAAGGAACATATCACAACTTTAGTTTAATCAAGGGGTGTACTGTAGCTTGTGTTGGGTCATTTCCGCCTAAGGGTCAGCACATTTGCCGAGAGAGCAAATATTTGTAAAAACAATTGTTTTTAACATTAATCTTAACTTGAGACAAATAAGACAGAAGTCATACAGTACACATGCACATACCAGGGTTGGTAATAGCAATAATATGGCATTTAGCAGGGTATCAAGTACCAATGGCATGATCTCCAACAGTTTTCACTGTTTTGCATTCTCCAGGGCTTGAACCAACCCCTGGTCGAATTACTTTGAATAACATGTATGACCTCTACAAAACATCACAATATCTATTATTTCAGTGAGGCGGTGTACTGTACACATTCCGCTCACGGCGCAACATTAAATCCTCTGCCTACCAAGCTCTTAGGTTTTAGAGGCAGTTATTGGAGACTTTACTGTATATGTTGGATATGAACTTTAATATAGCATATGTAGGTTTTGTTCAGCTTATATTCTTCACTGCTTTATTTTTATTAATGTATTCCTTAGTGAAAGGGCATCTTTGAGCTTGCAGAGATTCAGAATCTTTACAAATAAGTTGTGCAAACATTACATTCATATCAATTTTTCAACACAACTGAGAAGTTAGACACGTACTGTATCTGTTCATTGATATCCAGGTGTTACTGTATATTGTTTGAAAGTTTAGTGTTAATTTTCAAAAACCCTATTTACCATACGTATACTGTATACATGACTGTGGTACAAGATCTTTAGAAATCAAAAAGAATTGTTAAAATCCTTTCTGGGTTGATCATGTTATCATCTGATCATTTGCTCTGGGCAAATCTCAAGCTAGGATATACAGTAAATTGTCTACATATCAATAAAATATAATATCCAATGTATCAAATCATAAAACATTACATAACAATACTAATATATATTTTGCACATATTTAATATACTGTGCCATTTGTTTGCATTTTTTGCTTCAGAAGGAATACACTGCAGCACATAGCTTTTTTCCAGTATATTCCTTAATTACAGTTTACAAAATCAGTTTCACATCATGATAGAGCAACACCACAGGAGTTTTAACACGTATAAAGACATGGAATGATTGGTGATAAGATTTAAATATGTATGACATACTCATTAGGGATCTCTCATGAGGGTCTCATGAGAGACTGAATGCTCACAAGAATGCTCTGCAGCCCTGAAAGAGGGTCTTTTCTATCTCTAACTGCATGGCTGTTTGCAGATTTTCAACAGGGCTACTTGTGTTAAATGATTCGCTTTAAGAGATCATGACCTGGCTGTTTTTCTTCCCCTGCTGTATCAGTCCTTGAATTATGTATGAGGACTAAAGCCTCCAGCTGGTCACTTACTCTTTTTTCCAAGTAGCTAATATGCGTTGGCTTGAACTAACTCTCCAGTGGTCAGTTTTATCAATACAGGATTAAATACTTACAAGACCAGCCATGTTTTAAAACTATCATCCCTATTAGTTGTAAAAAAACATGAAGTGTGTTCTTTTTCCCATCTACAATATAAAATCCACTTTGTCAATGCAATATTGAGCATTACTGTAAGTCAGAATGTGATCTGAAATAGATATGAATTCAGAATATCAGATTTGAACTGTAGAAACAGATCTTCCCTATTATATGATATTTGGTCTCAGATGTTTCTCTAACTGATCAGTTCTTTTTCAGATTTTTTTTAAATTTTCCTAAATTTTCGAAGGTAAAATTAATATTTTGTGTTTCTCTAAATATTAATAAATTGTGCAGATAAACTCTGATCCGCAGCAAGAGATAAAATTATTAATCTTGATGAGTCCAGTATGTTAGCTTTCAACAAAATCACTTTTTTGTAATCATATTATTGAACACAGAGTACACTTTGAGATGGTTCATGTCATGAAAGTTACTATATGAAATAAAAATGGCACTGTTCTAGCATTATTGTTCCTATAGGTTCTATAATCATATATTGTTTGCAACAAGCCAAACGATTTTACAGTCCACTGGAGAAACTGGATAAGTTCTCTTGCTACCCAATTTCAGGCACCTCTTGTTTTTAGAAGAACCTCTTGTTCCTATAGTAACTGTGTGGGGTCATGGAAATGACATTCAAGTCAGCTGCCTCGTAATGTCCTGTATTTACTGCTATAGCTTATGCTGTTATTGTTACGGCGAGTATTACGAAACTTGTGCAGGTCTCTGATGGAGTCCGAGGTGAACGAGTCCAGGAAGGGCGAGGCAGGAGAGCAGTCGATATGTCCAGAGAGGAGAGCACGACAAACGAATCCGAGAACGGCGAGACGAAAGAGTGGTCAAAAGGTTCGAGCTGGAAAGGGGTCCGAGAGGCGAGGTCCAAGAGTGCAAGATGTCGACGGTCGCCAGTAACGAGAGCTCAGGAGGCGGGAAGATTCCTAATACTGAGCAGTGAACAGGGTGAGCAGAGGGCTGAAGTAGTGAGGTAAGGGGTGCGGTGTGGTAATTGGGTAATGGGAGTTAATTAGGGCCAGCTGCGCTCGTAACAGTACCCCCCTTCCACAGGCGGTTCCCGATGCTCTTGACGGTCGGCCTGAGAAAGCCTGATGGAAGTCGTGAATTCTGGAACCCAGGATCTATCTTCTGAACCATAGTCTTCCCAGTCCACCAGATACTGAAGAGCGCCGCGACACCAACGAGAGTCCAAGATCCTATCTACTACTGTATATAATAATAATAATTGCTAACACTTATATAGCGCTTTTCTGGACACTCCACTCAAAGCGCTTTACAGGTAATGGTGACTCCCCTCCACCACCACCAATGTGCAGCATCCACCTGGATGATGCGATGGCAGCCACAGTGCGCCAGAACGCTCACCACACACCAGCTCTCAATGGGGAGGAGAGCAGAGTAATGTAGCCAATTCATAGAGGGGGATTATTAGGAGGCCATGATTCGTAAGGGCCAATGGGAAATTTGGCGAGGACACCGGGGTACACCCCTACTCTTTTCGAGAAACGCCCTGGGATTTTTAATGACCACAGAGAGTCAGGACCTCGGTTTTATGTCTCATCCGAAGGATGGCGCTTGTTTACAGTATAGTGTCCCCGTCACTATACTGGGGCATTAGGACCCACATGGACTGCAGGGTGAGCGCCCCCTGCTGGCCCCACTAACACCACTTCCAGCATCAACCTTAGTTTTTCCCAGGAGGTCTCTTCAGTGGGTTCCCAATTGTGAGTTGCAGGGTGATATTGCTGCTGGATATCAGTGAGTGAGTTAGTGAGGGATGGGTGTGCTGTGGTTATTGGGTAATGGGAGTCAATGAGGGTCAGCTGCGCTCATAACAATTACCAGGATAGTCTGGCAGCTTTTTCATATTGCAACTCAAGGGAGAAACCAAATATCAGATGTTTACAACAAGAAAGTACAAGGGCAAATTATATTACCTAATTCACATTGGTCTCTAATTGGAGTTTCAATTTTTAGATAAAACTTTAACTTTTTGCATTGAACTTTAAGTGTGAATCTAGATTCACTATGATAGTGAATTAATTCTATCTCGAATTCTTGCTTTGTGTAAGAGAGGCAAATTTTTATATTGATATTTGGAGGAGGAAACCAAATTAGTACTGATAATTTGATTGTCTTTGCATACAGTTGGTAGTCTATACATCTTAAAATATTCTGATTCTAATTTGACACATGAAATGTTACATTTTTGTGGTGAGTTGCATACTGTACTTGTACATTTAAGTGCATTTACAGACTAACAAGTGAGCAAATCATTCTGCTGCTGTCTGTAATGCTCTTCAATATCCTGATGTGCTGCTTACACAATTCTATTAATTAATTAGTCACTTACAGTATGTTCAAAAACCAAGCTTCAACATGTGAACAAAAAGTCACCGATTCCATGCCTTAAACTACAGTATTTTCATTATACAGCTGTATAATGGAATGTATAAGATTATACAGCTGTATAATGGAACTGCTGTATAATGAAATGGTGTATAAGCTGTATTTTGCTTTACTTTCCACTGGAATTAGAGTAATAAATAAAACTCCCAGTTCACAAGACTGTCTACACAAAGTAATTCAAATTATAGCGACACATTTAATAAGGCTAGCTTCTATATGAGCACGTAACATTACACCACAACCCACAATTGGATCAAAGTGATATTTAACGGGACTTTTACCTAGACCCCTATGTTATTTGCCTAAAATACCCTTAAAAAGACATTATACAGTAATATTTATTTATAAATACAGCATGTACTGTATCTGTCATCACTTTTTTAATTTTAATTTTGTAATTCATGAATGTACATACATACTTTACTTATGGAATAGCTAGAAAAGCTATAAAATGTATTTCACATTATCCTTCAACATCAGATGCTTTAAATTCCAATCAATAACAGAACAGCAGAAATCGTAATCCTTTGGGCAACAGGAAAGCAATTCAGTTACAGGAACTCTCCATGGTCAATACCATGGGTTCAAACTCATGTGATCACGTGTAGGTTTGGAGTTGACAGGCCACTGAAAAAATCCAATGTCTGATTACAAGACAGGATTATAAAGCCAGCACAACAGTATTTCTTTAAAAAAAATGCATTTTGACATCTTGTCAGACTGTTTCTGATACTAATATGGCCCGACAGGTAACAGGGCTGTCTAGGAAAGCAGCAGGATGCCCAGATGTTGCAGGTTCTATAATGTAAAACATATTGTACAGTACATAGAGATGATGTGCTGTGCAAAACTTCTGTAAGGATCCTTTCATGTTAATTCAAAAATGGTAAGAGTCAAAGAATTACAAAAACAAGTTTAAATATTTGCTTGTATTTTAAATCTTCAGATACCACTTTTTTTCATCTCCTGCACTGAATATCTATTTTCTGTGCATCAACACACTTCAGGGCTATAGAGAGAAACCAAAACTTAACTGAGTGACAACAATTAACAGATCTCTTTTATAGAAAAGGCCAGAACTGAATAAAGAAAAAAATATCAGTGGTACTGTTTACACCGTAGCAAACTTCCTGAATCCTCTTCACACCTACTGTAAACGAGCACATAAATAATGACCACTGACAGGTGGTAGTTATTGAAAATGGAAGTAGCTCAAGAAAACATTTGTATAAAAACTGCAGCCAGACGTATTACGAAGAGAATAAAGAAAGACCCTGGAGGAACAGCAATGTATTCAGGAGTCACATTCAAGGTCTCTTTCATTCCTTCAAAGAGACTGTTCTCTATCTGAAGAAAGAAAAGAGCTCAGACACAATGGAAATAACAAAGACTTTTAGACTTAATCTTTGTGTGAAAGCTCTATTGCCCACAGAACCTTAAAATTACCAATTCAAAATGACATGACACACTAAAGAAATGCACTGTGAAAATTTTTAAACCACCAAGAAATGTATTGGTTCAAATCTTTACGATGCCACAGGTTGTTCAACGTACTATGATAACACAATAACATTTATATTTATACCTCTATTCTAAAGAGTAGGAAACTGATATATAGTTCATACTGCATTGGCATTATAATACCTATCTCTTCAGAGTTCAGAAGATGAACAGTGAGCCTAGTCAGTACTGGGATGGGAGACCTCTAAGGAAAAACAGGCTTCTGCTGTAAATTGCTTTAGCTGTACAATATGCAGAGATGTTCCCCCTGGATCAGAATTTCCAAATCAATGGCCTAGTTTGGAGACTTTGAAGGGTGCCGTACAGTAGGAGATGACATCCCACAGATGGGATGTTAATGCAAGGTCCTCACTACTTGATTATTAGTGATCGAAAGTGATCATTTAAGTCGGACTGTCAACCCCTGTGTTGTGACTGTCCACTCTGGGCCAGCACAGTTTGACCTATCAAATGAACTGGTGGAGTAGCCTCTCAGTTCTCCATCTGATCTGCTCTGTCATGAGGCTACTGGTGCAGAATGGTTGCCACATGTCACCCAGGTGGGCACTGAAGTTGGTGATATTTGGAGCACATTCCCACCTGCATACACAGAACTGTGGAATCCCTCAGGTAGAAACACCATATACTGAAAGAGCAAGGAACTAAGACTATTAATAACTAGGAATTTTCTTTTTTTATTGCCTGAAGTGCTAATAATACTCAATGTATTTAAAAGCTTTTACTTTTGTGCCTTTCACTAATGTATAGCTGTGCTTCGATGATGATTTACATTTACGTTTTTTTAAACAGTAACTAAATCTGCTATATTTTTCTACATATCACGACCACAAACTACTTCAAAATATAGAGACATGTCCATTTACTATGTAGGCGTGTGAGTGATGCACCATCAGGTTTTGAGATTATCTTCATATGCCTATACAATAAATGGGTCGAGAGCAAATTCCCTGACCTAATTCAAACCTAATTTCAGCTGCCTACGGATATGGTACCAACAGAGAATCAGTGAGCTACTGTATCTGAAATGAAAGAATTGAGCTACTCAAGAGAGATGGATCACATTCCTTATCATGCCTCCATTATGGTTTAGCTGCCAGTTACTCTTTCTCTATCCTTGCTTATCCAAACACAGTATACTTTATACAGTAGACATGACAGGATATAACATGATGTAAATGAGATTACAATGATCTAAAGCTATTTGTTTTATCTAGCTTCTTTGGTGACTGGGTCAAGTTGATTACACAGTCTTGTCCAGACATTAACAGAGCAGACACTGTATTACCCCCCCACACACACACACAAGTAATATCAAAAAGAAAAAAAGATAACGTTGCTTACACATGAAGTAAAATTCATGCGACAACGCAGCAGACAAATTGTAAAAAAATGGTGACTTGGAATGGGGTGAGGTTCATACACGACAGAGTGCACTTGAGACGAAAGCATCGCTAAACACACTTCCTACCTGATATGCTTGTGGAGACATTCACTTCAGAGTAGAGCCTCTTCGTGGGCACAAAGTCTGAAACTCCATTCAGGGCTTCCACGCAAAATGTGTAGTTTGTATGTGGTAAAAGATTAATGACCGTAACGGTCCTTTCAACCAATCCCATCTGCTGAGGCACAAATCCAACACTGCTGCCACAGGGCTCACACTGCCTCAGGGGGCTGGAGCACCTACTGCACATGATGTTGTAGGTGACATCCGTTCTCCCTCCAGAGTCTTCAGGAGGGCTCCACTCTATAATGAGTGTCGACTGCTTCATGCTGTACACCAGGCCAGTGGGAGCAGATGGAGGCCCTAGAAGGCAATAAATCGTGTTTCTATAGTACAGTAGGTCTTTTTCTGTAGGGCATCCTAATGTTAGCCTACATCAGACATTTCAAGTTTCATGAAACAGCATCAAAACAAGAATAAAACTATGCTAAAGTGATAGAGGCCACACATATTTCACCTGTTGGTCCATCAAGAAAGTGTCATAAAATATCTCATTTTCTGCTTGAAATATAATTTTGTAATGGAAGCACATATTTTATGCAAATATGGTTTATATATCTATCTGCATATCAGCTTTCCAGCTTTTCTTATGTAATATCCTTATATACACTGTTTTATTATCAAACTTACTGAGCTAACTACTGTATGTGCTGTTTGCTGATGGTTCAAAGTGACACTCATAGATGTGAAGTTCAAACACAACAGAACAAGAGCTCTTAGTTACCAAACAGAACAATCAATTAAAATAATTTGCTTAATTATTTTTTCTTATTCCTTTCGGAACCAATTAGGAGTTTTTTTCCAGGCATCCTGATATCTTCCAGTTTTGGAGCAGGATACAATTAAAGTTTCATAATTAATAAGATTATGACTGTAGTTCAGTTAAATGTTCCATTAAACACACAAAAAGATGGCCAGATTTAAAAACCAGTCCCACTGCCCAATCTGAAACATTTGCAAAGAAGATAAACTTAAATGAACTAAATGGCCCATAACTCAACTACAAGCACAAAGTCCAAGAGATAATTTCTTTTGTTTTCTGTTTTGTGGCTTCACTCAACCAGCAACCCTCACCAGGGCAGTGGCGAATTGGAAATGGACCGTCTGCACTCATATCATATCATTTGTGTTCTGAAAGACGTCATCAAAACACACATCAGGTAGGAGCATGGAAGGTATCTGGGGCTCTATAATTAGGAACATGTGTAGTTCAATGTAACTCTCAGCTGTGAATGCAGACCAGCTGGGCATAGAGCTGATTAGGCTCCATATAACCATGGAGGAACACACTTTCAAGGAAAAAAAAATCCATTGCCATTTTTTATCAGATTAATTGCATTTTTGCCCAAGGATTTCTGCTGGAGAAGATAAAGCTAAAATCTACGCAGATGAACACAGCACCCCAGTGCTTTTCCCAGCCGTCTTCGGGCTTTGGGACTGACAAGACTTCATTTTTTGCTTTGGATTTCATCTGCTCACTTCCACTAATTATTTGGTTAAATGGTAAAAGAAAAAATAACATTTCTCTCAGGCTTTTCACCTTTCATGGTTTAACAGTATTTCAAAAGGAGAAGGGTTATGGATCTCAAGAACTGGACCTGGCCAGGACCATAAAACCATCTACACTTTTCAATGTCCGTTCAGTATATGTTAGCACTGCTAAAATAAAAAAATATTAATATATTAATAAAAATAAAACAGCTGGGAATTGTCCAGGGCTTCTAATACACTTATAGACATACAGGTAAGCCTGCTTCTTTAGTGTCTGCTGCTGTGTATTTTGTACAGTATGCTCCTTTTTGTGCTTCAGGTGTCTAGTATACATATTCTCTGCAGGTCACCCAGTGTAATTTAAACACATACACTTTTGTGGTAGGTTTAGTGTATGTTCATCCATTGGGGCAAAAAATACACTTACTGGTACATGCTGATGATGGGGAGTCCAGTGAAGTTCTGTAGTAATCTTCCTCACAGACACAAAGAACAGACCCTTCCACCACAGAGAAGCTGTGTTTAGGGCAGGGGAAACATTCCTGTTGTCGAGAAGACATCTTATACGATCCAGCTGGACAAGCTGAGGGAGACACAAGCAGGCAACAGTCAGTAAGAAATTCTGAGGAACTGCCTTCTCATCAAATATAACAGATTCTCCTAAACGTGATTGCAGGCAATGCAAATGAGAGTCACAAGATGGCCTCAGGTGCTTTCTGGCATAGACAAACAAAAAGAACAGCTTTGCTGAAAGCTGAACTGGAGGAAAGGTGAAAAGAGCCGTCTCTTGGGTGTATAGCCCATCTTCAAACACAGAGAACATCTGCCAGCAGGCAGACACGTTGGCACAAGCTACTGTACTACTGCAGGACAGGGACAGACAAATCCCATCCCCTATAAGCAAATAAGCAAGTCACAGTTCGGCAATTGATTGACAGTATGAGAAGTGGTCCTGGTCCAACTGTGTCAACATAAAACATTTTTATAATTTGGGAGAAAATCCAACTATTCCATTTTTAAGTAGGGGCTCTTACTAATTTGACCAATCAGGGCATTAAATAGAGGTTTAAGCAAAGTCTTTTATCACAAACAGCTTGAGACTACTGGGAAAGTCAACAAACACTTTTCAAGGGAAGAGCCAAAAGAAGTTATTATCTTCATGACAGTAATAAGCTCAGGGTAACACACTGAAATACTGACTGACCTAGGGTGTGTTCCATAAACCCCCCAGTAATAAATCCCTTCCTTTAGCCACTGAGTGACAGTGGGCTACATGATTACAACTTCAGACTGAAGTCCAGCTGCAGGAATTTCTATTAACACCACATACTGTATCTGAAAAATCTTTCACATAACCACAGTACATTTTTTTATCTGTTATTTCTTGATCTTCACCATCTATTAGTGTTTATTATTGTTTTACAAATGAAGCTGTTTTAACTTTTTGACTTCTAATTTTAACTTCTTTCACAATATCTGAAAATTAGTTGAGAAGGGTTTCTGATTCTGTTTCAAATACTGTACAGTACCATTGCAGGTGGATCCCCCGTGGACACTGACTATACAGTGGGTGGATTACAGTCAGAATATACAGTACCAAAGTCTAAGATACAAGAGCAGTGTTTAGAGAATATTACCATGACTGCTCTATTAAATGAGAAAGGTCTACCAGATTTTCACAAACGTCTGTGGAAATAAAGGATGACTCTTCTACCAGGTCTTTTAACAGGATGTGAAATCTTTATTGGGGCAGCTCATGTGGCCTCACCTGCTCTGCCAGTTAGTGTTTTTTATAGGTCAACCACTAAATGCAAACCTTTAGGCTATCTAAAGTGACACATTAGATAATTCTGCTGTTGCCGTTATTGATACAACAAAATCGATGTCACCAACAATCATCCCTCTTATAAGGTCAGTAGCACCAAGGTCAGAGAGGATATGTTAAAGCATGATAAAACTGCAGTTCTTTTCTTTCAGAAACCAAGCATGTGAAGGTTTTTAAAACACACACCTCTGTGGGAGGACAGAGTGTCATCTTCTCATTCACTTCAAGACATTCTATAAGAAGTCTTAGAAGAACAATCTTACATGCATAAATCTTTGTCATATACAGTATGCCAAAAGAACATATTTTAACACATAAAATATACAAACTACCTTCTGTGCACATATTCCTCAGCAAAACACCAGCAGTCAATGTGGTAGCCATTTTTAGCTCTGACAGGAGCCCAGAGGTCAGGAGTACTAGTCTTAACAGCTGCACGAAACACACTGGAAGAGATGATTGCAGCTTTTCAAATCAATTCTACATGGTCATTAATCAATGCTAATACATTAACAGCTTGTCACAGGAATTTGCTGGTCTGCAGCTGTGGTTGAATGTGAATGAATGTTGCTAAGCCAAGTTCTTAGCTTTCTCTCCTAAATGTCTACCATAGTCAATAAGCACAATTATTCCATTTTACTGTTTTCCTTATGTTTTTAACACACATTTTTCTTGTTCTCATTTGTTTTCTGATACCCATCCGTTCTCAAAAAGCTACTTATACCTGGATGTGACACCAGTATATTGCATGGCACACACATTGGAAAGGCAAATCCAAAGTATCTGGATAAAACCAAATTAATACAGGTAGAACACCCAAACTCCATACAGAAGACACCCCAGTTTGTAATGAAGCTAAGGCCCAAGACCTGTGAGGCACAGGTGATACTATATCGCTTTGCCAAATTTTATTTAGATTTATTTTGAACAATGTGCTTTCACTGTACTTATGCACAGTATTTGTTGGTGATGCCCAAAAAAATGTAATGTACTGTACAGTACTGGGATATAAGTAAATAAGTATACTGTAAAGTACACAAGAGAACCCCACTTTCTTTACTAGTTTCCTCTCTGGTTAATTTATAAAACATTTTGTTAAAACACTTTTGTGCGCTATCTTCCCTCGGGAGGGGGATCAGAATACCTCCTGGGTATCCCTGCCTGTCGTAAGAGGCGACTAAAAGGGTTGTGTCAGGAAGGGCATCCGACGTAAAACCATCTTGCCAAAACCATGGTTGCAAAGAACACAAAGCACATACCGGATCGGCCGGGGCCCGGGTTAACAACGTCCGCCATTAGTGCTGTGTCCCAACAGGGTACTAATGGAAATTATGCTACTGTGGGGAAAACTGTAGAGTGGGGGCTACAGAAAAGAAACAAGGTGAAGGGGCCTGGAAGGAATGTTAAGTCAATGAGAGTGGGGAGTTGGAATGTTGGCACCATGACAGGGAGAGGGAGAGAATTGGTTGAAACTATGGCAAGGAGAAAAGTGGAGATCTTGTGTGTGCAAGAAACCAAGTGGAAAGGAAACAGCTCAAGACACCTAGGAGAGGGATACAAGATTCTATATGCTGGAAAGAGTACCAAAATGAATGGAGTGGGTGTGATAGTGTGCAAAGACCTAGCAGACAAGATAGTGAGGGTGGTTAGACACTCAGACAGGATTATCAATGTACAGGTGGCTTTTGAGAGTGGGTTATGGAATATCATCTCTGTATATGCACCACAGGTAGGAAGACCACAGGAGGAAAAGGATAGCTTTTTGGAAGATCTCGAAGAAGTGGTTAGCAGAATCCCAGGAAATGAAATGGTGGTAATTGGAGGAGACTTCAATGCACATTTAGGAGAGAAATGCCCAGATTATCCAGATGAACATGGTCAGAGAGGGCTAGGAGAGAGAAATGAAGAAGGAGGAAGGCTACTAGAAACACTCCAAGCTCTTGAATTGTTTGCAGTGAACACAGGGTTCACGAAGAATTATGAGCAAAAGGTGACATACAGGAGTGGAGGCCATGATACCCAAATAGATTACATATTAGTGAGAAGAATTGATAGAGCGAAAGTCCAAGATGCTAAAGTCCTGCCCTATGAGGCTGTTACCAGACAACACAGGCTACTGGTGATGGACATCACAATATTGAAGGAGCGAAGAATAAGGCAGAGGAAACACCCAGCACGAACAAAAGTGTGGAAACTGAGAGAAAACAAAGTAGATTTCAACAGGCTGGTGAAAGAAATGAAAAACAACACAGAGGAAACAGAGGAGCCTTCAGTTGAAGAAGAGTGGACTGAGATGAGCCACATCCTAGAAGAGGCTGCTACCAGGGTTTGTGGAAAGACAAGAGGAGGCAGACCGAGGGAAAATGAAGAGTGGTGGTGGGATATGGAAGTTCAGGAAACACTGAAGGAAAAGAAAAAAGCATACAAGGCACTGAAAGATGGCACTGGAGAATTACAAGAATATAAGAGACTAAAGAAGGTAGCAAAAAGAAGTGTAGCAAGAGCAAAGGAAAGAGCCTGGAAAGAATGGTATGAGAAACTTGAAACAAAGGAAGGAGAGGACCAAATCTACAAGATTGCTAAACATAGAGCGAGACAGAAAAAAGATATTATCCGGGTGGCGGTACTCAAGGATGGAGAAGGCAGAGTCTTGATTAAACAAGAACAGATCAAGCAAAGATGGCTGGAGTACTTCAAAAATCTGTTAAATGTAGAAAATGAGAGGGAGAACCTAGTGGAGGCAGACGTAGTGTGTGGACCAATCCAAGAAATTTCAGTAAAGGAAGTGACAGAAGCTATCAAAGAGATGAAAGTGGGCAAAGCAACTGGACCATCAGGAATAGCAGCAGAACACTTTAAGAACCTCGATGAAGAGGGGATTCAGTGGCTGACGAGATTGCTAAACAATATTGCAAAGGAAGAGAGAATTCCAGAAGAATGGACAAAAAGCAGTATGGTTACCATCTACAAGGAGAAAGGAGACCCAATGGAGTGTAAAAACTATAGAGGAATAAAACTTCTGGAACATGGATTGAAAATCCTGGAAAAAATTCTGGACAAGAGACTCAGGAAGATAATCAGGATCCACAACTCACAATTTGGATTCTCAGCGGGGAAAAGCACAACAGATGCCATTTTTGTGATGAGACAGTTACAGGAGAAGACACTAGAGAAAGGGAAAAAGCTGTATGTGGCCTTTCTGGACTTGGAGAAGGCATATGACCGTGTGCCCAGAGAGGTGGTGTATTGGTGCTTGAGGAAGAAAGGAGTACCAGAAAGCATGGTGAAGTTAGTTCAAGCAACCTATAGAGATACAACTACAAAGATGATAACACAACAGGGAGAGACAAAAGAGTTTGAAATCACAGTTGGAGTACACCAAGGATCAGCACTAAGTCCTTTCCTTTTCATAAACATTATTGACACACTGACAGAGGAGGTAAGAACAGAAGTGCCTTGGGAACTCATCTTTGCTGATGATGTGGCACTGATGGCAGACTCAGAAGTAGAACTACAGGAGAAAGTGTTCAAATGGCAGAGGAGTCTGGAAAAGGGTGGACTGAAAATGAATGCAGAAAAATCTGAAATAATGGTAATGGAGAGAAGAGGAGATACTATGACCAATGTTGAGGAGACAAATGGAGGAAAACTGAAACAAGTTGATGACTTTAAATACCTTGGATCAAAACTGGTAAAGGGAGGAGAAACACTGGAGGCAGTAAAACAAAGAGTGAAAGCTGGATGGAACAAGTGGAGAGAAATAACTGGAATAATCTGTGACAGGAAAATTCCCAGAAAGTTAAAGTGCAAAATGTACAAGACTGTGATTAGACCTGTATTACTATATGGAGCTGAATGCTTGGCAGTTGGAAAGAGGGAAGAGAACTTGATGAGAAGAACTGAAATGAGGATGTTGAGATGGATTCTGCAGATTTCAATGAAGGATAAGATCAGAAATGAAGAAATCCGTAGACGATGTAGGGTGGTGGATGTGGTTGAGAAGATGCGAGAAGCGAGGTTACGGTGGTATGGACATATCATGAGGAGGGACGTTGAGGAAGTAACAAAGAGGGTAATGGAATTTGAGGTGGAAGGTAACAGAGGAAGAGGCAGGCCTAGAAAGAGATGGATAGATTGTGTGAGAAAAGATATGGAGGTATGTGAAGTGAGTGAGGAAGATGTGCTCGACAGAGACAAATGGAGAAGAGCAACCAAAGCAGCTGACCCCAGGACAGTCTGGGACTAAGGCTGTGAAAAAGAAGAAGAAGAAGAAGAAGAAGACTTTTGTGCGCTATGAGAGTGGGGTCACATTTCACACAGTTCATTTCTTTGTGAATGCTGTGCAGTTCACTGCCCACATACCATAAGAGTTCAATGCTTCTTTAACTGATATTGCCTGAGTGGAAGCAGTGTGCCACCTATCAGTAGAATCACTCGGTTCAATTAAAACCATTTCGGAACTAGAGGCATATCATACTGCATTATCAGGTCTGCTTGACAACGTACAATATTCTAATGGGTAGCGGTAGATTTATATTCCACTGACTGAAGCACTCATTTCATCTGATAACGAAATAAGGCTTGCAAATATTTAATACTTAGAAAACAAAAAAGTTTGAATGCTGCAGTATAGATAAAGGGACATGAAAGGGAATGTAATTAAATAATTTAGAAATCCAGTCGTGTGAGCAATCTCGACAAGCTGCAGGCTACATCCATGCAGCACTGCAGACCACATAGGAAAACTTCGATTTAATTTGGCTCTACTGTACAGTATGTGTGCAGCTAAGTGTTTTCGTTATCCCTACTGTGCAGTTTCTTTTTCTTCTGTCCCCAAACACAACACATCGGAACACTGATTCCCCTTGTTATATGGTATTTCATTATTCCAGTGTTTTATTTTTCCATTCCTCATGTTTCCTCATTCATTATTAAACAAAGTCGGTCAATAGGCTATACCGAACACATTCACCCTGTACTGGAAAACTATTAAAGCCACAACAGACACAACTGTGCAGTTTAACTTCTGCACTCAGCCAAACTTTCAAGTCAGAGCTCACATTCTCAGATTGAGGACACTTGCTGGTGGCCACACTACCAGTAATTCCTAAATAATTAAATTAATTAATCTAATAAAAATAACAGAAAACAAAAGTAAACAAAGACAGATCACAAAAGCTGGGGTGCATTTAAAACTATATGAGAAAAAAGTTACCCTGTGTTTGACCAATTAAAATGTAAACATAATGCAATGTTATCATGCACAAAATAACATTTTCTACAATCTTAATTCTGGACTATACATAATAATATACTACCATACATAAAGTTCATGTTCATGATTAAGCAGGAGAAATCAAGTTCCAAATTACATCAATTTCTCTACAACAACTATGCAGCACAGCACATGATTGTACACTTGTCACTATCACAATAAGGGGTTGATCAATTTTACACAGACTGACAGAATTTTAAATGTTTGTGAATTCAGATTTGTTTTTTCACAGCGAGGTATCGTAAGGTATCCATCTATCCATCAGCGGGAAGCAATTGATTCTGCTAATGGGTGCAGAAACATAAAGCCTGTATCTGAAGCTCAGGGCACCAGGAGGGGCTACACTCTGGATGAAAGGTTAGTTGATCACAGGATACAGATACAGTACATAGGGAAAGTTTTGAGACTTAATACAATTTACAGTAGCATATCTTTGGAATTTGAAACGAAACAAACCTGAAAGAGAACAAACAAAATGCACACAGACGTCCCCAATCTGGAGCTGAACCCAGGACCCAGCACTAACCAGCACGCCACTGTGCAACCCAGAATTGTAAAATAATGTTTCAGTGTCTACCGGTTATCATTTAGGGTTGGCACCCCAGTTCCATTGTACAGTATTTCTGTTGTACACTAGCTGTTGTATTTCTACCACTTATAGTAAAAAAATAAAAGAACAATGCATCATGTACATTTCAATAAGACTTCTGCCTCTGAAAACAATATTACCACTTTGTTTGATATCAAAAGTTAAGTAAGGTTGGAACTAATCAGTACTGGGATGGGGAATCAAGATTGTTACAGTACATAATGTTTATGGAACAGAAAGCAGCCTGGTTCCCTCTGGACCAAATGTTTTCAAAGAAATGACCCAGTCTAGTGCTATCCTGTGGAAGAGATGGTAAGAGGTCCTAAATACTTAAACGTGGCAATTGGCACAAATAGGGGCTTGTCCCTGTCAAATGTCAATCAGGGCTTGTGCAATCTGTCCTGCCTTTGAATAGGTGAAGGAGTTTCACCTCTCCACCTCAGTAGTGTATGAAGTGAATTCCTTGTGGAACGCAATGCACTTTGGGTTCCTTCTAGCTGAAAAGCACTATATAAATCCAAGGAATTATTCCTACTTGTCTTGCAACTGTCTTAACAACAACAGTTCTTGTATTCTATATTCTGCTTTTCTCAGTAGACGATTCCACAGTTAGCATAATGGATTCCAGAATCTTTGCTGGCCCCGTGTTATATATATTTCTGGGGATTGTCATATACTGTCCTATATGCACAGGTTACATAGAACAAAATAAAGAATCAGTGAGACTGAAAGGAGATTTGATCAAAGTACTGTATATACAGTACAATCTAAGTGGGGTATAGATAGGGGACTGTCTCACACTCAGTAATGAAACAAGGACATGTGCTCACAATTGTAAACTAAAAGCGAAGTACAGTGATTCAGATGGAGAAATAGAATACTATGTCACACAAAATATTAGGTAGTTAAAGTACAAACCCTGAGCTTTGAGAAATGGCTAGCTGAGGCTTTTGATTCATTTACCCACTAAACCACCAAATGAGAAATATGGGCAGATCAGTTAGCAACTGTTCTTGTTCTTACAAAACTAATGAGCTTCCTTTTTCAACTTTCCCTGTGAATATCTTTGAAGATGATTTAAAACAAATCTGTATTTGCTGTATGCTGGTAATAAAGTTTACCCTGACAAAGATGCCATCTCTCACATCTCTCATTTGTGATGCAAATGAACCCACAATGGATAGGGTTTTTAAATTAATTTTTGAGACATGCTTACCATATGAATAAATATTTAACGCACCCCATTGTTATTTCAGAAGTACCCTCCAGCTTTGTACAGATGTGAATTAAAAGCACAGAAAACACAAAAGAGTGGAGTTCTTTCTTTTTTTCTTACAGAGTCACACTTGATTACCATTGTGACATTGTGACACACTCAAGCTTAAATCAATTACCAGGCTGTAAAGAGGAATTTCCATTAAGCCTGGGCGACATTTAGTGACAACATTATTAATGACAGCCAGGCTGTGCAAACAACCGGCTGCAGCTGTCATTCTCCTCCATGAGGTAATGCTAGGCTTGTCTCAGAACTTCAAAAAGGGATTTATTGCTAATTCTTTGAAATTGTCCAGTCGAACCCCACATCTGCCCTTACCTATGTCATTTGTACTGACCGTCACAACTGGAATTTTCTGCTTCTCTCTCTGGGAAACTGTCCATTGACTCAATGAAGACTCCAACCTGAGCACCAAACAGGCAGCACACCATTCGACAGTCCTTTTTATTTATGCCCAACTACTGTACATGGTCTACAACTCAAATAATGGACCTCACTACCAATGTCTATTGGTCTAGAAAGATTGTGCTCCTCAGACCCCCTGAGGAGCTGTACGTGTCTGAAAACCATGTCCTAAAAAGGCTGGAATCACAAATTGATTGGTACATGTTGTACTGTACAAGCCATTCCCTCTGACCAACAACCACTATCTTCCAACCTTTGTGTCTCTCTGTCTAGTCTGAAGACTCAGTATCATGTGAACCTCTGAACACTCTTTTTAAACCAAAAAATATCACTTGAAAGGATGAAGGCCTTGTCAATAGTACATTAACTGCAAAACAAGTTTCACCACATTCCAATTTCACCACAATTTTCACAATAATTTTAATGTATACAGTAGATCTTGCTATTTAAGTGCATACAACTTCTCAAATTGCAGGCAGTGGGCATTCAAGACAATGAGCGTGTTTGTATTGAGAACTGGTTAACGAACAGAAAAACAGAGAGTATAGGTAAAGAATAACTGCTCTAATTGGAGTGCTATTATTAGTGGGGTACCACAGGGATCTTTAGTAGAATCATTTCTGTTCCTAATACAAATGTTCAGATGATTCCCAAAAATATTAGAAAATACTGTAGAAGCAGCAAAGTACATTTTAAAAGAGTGACCAGGGATGCATTCATTAACTGACAGCCTAAAAGGAAAGAACTATTTGAGCCTTAAAGAATACTTTGAGACATGAAGATCTGATTAAAGTGTTCAAACCCCTCAAAGGCATTGATAAAGGTAATTTTATGACCTTCACAATCAGCACTTCTTTACACATAGGGGAATTACAGCATAGAACAATCAACCCAACCATATTGTTGAAGATGATACCTACTGTACTGTACAGTAGGTATCATTCAAGAAATGGCTGGATGAAATGCTCAGCTCAGATCGTACCTAACAACCAAACATGCTAGATGGGCCTCTTATACACTTATAATCTGAGAAACACAGACAGGCAATCAACATGAAAATTAGCAAACAATGTGAAAACTGAGCGGGCACTGGAACAGAGAAACCACCACATAGACAGGCAATGAAGCAAAAAACAGATCAATCTCCTTAAGTAGTTAGCACATTACTGTCAAATAGTGCTTCCTTTGTGTAATATCTGTTGGTTTGTGAGCATTCAAAGATTGAAAGCATTCAAAAGCTGGCCCTTTTGAGCATGACTTACTAATGGTCAAAACACCCTGCTGTTCTGAATCATTACCGGCAGTTCTCATAAACCTTTAAGGTATGAGGGCATCTTCCTTCAATCGAGCTAACTTTTGTAGCACGTGCCTGCAATTCCTCAAGTCCTCATACCATACCTCATACCTAGTTGTTAAATACAGTAGGTTTATACAGTAGGTTAATACCAAGTCCTCTTGGTTAAATGTAGGGCTGGATGGAATTTAATGAGGAAAATGTTTTTAAGCATATTTTTAGGAAAAATATTATTTCAACGTAATTTACAGTTAATGAAAGCTAAAACCACTTGCTGTATTTACAGTTCCCATAAATTGTATTAAAATATATTCCTATGGTGTCCAATTTTGTTGGAAATTACAGAATGGTGCACACACATTTTTTTAAATATTTCATTTAAAGCCTAAATGCTCAACCTGAAAATGTCTTAAGATATGTGTCCATTCGGGTAAAAACTGAAATATTTTGGTTGCAAGTACCTGTGAACTCCATATTTGGTGGAAGCATCTTTTGCAGCAATTATAGCAACAGGACTTTTTGTTTAAGTCTTTATCAACTTTGCACACTAGATTGGTGCATTTTTTACCCATTCCTAATGGCAAATGTCCTCACAATCAAAGTTGCTTGGATGAACTACAGTGTAGATTTGGCCTTCTATTTTGGATCATCATCGTGCTGATAGGTAAATTTCTGTCCCAGTTTTGACACATTTTTCCTATAAGAATTGGAAGTTCTTTGCACCATCTACTGTATGATACCAGTCATGAAAAGCTTCATAGTTCCTGCTGATGAGAAGCAGAACTATAACATAATGCTGCCACCACCATATCTGAAAGTAGGGACAATGCTGACTGATATGACAATGGATTTGTGTCAGATATAACTCTGCATTTAGACCAAGAATTTACACTTTTGTCTTGTCCACCCACAAACTCTGTTGTTGTATTATTTAAATACAGTACTTGTGTGGATATAAATTGATTGTTGAACCTTAAAGCAACAAAATGTGAAAGAAAAATGTGAAAGATCCTGAATACAACTGCAAAGGACTGTATTTGCCCTCCTAGAAAATAAAATGATTCTCTAGCAACCTTAACCTACATGATCTATAATCCTCAAGATCTGGTGGCTGGTCTTGCTCATTTATAGACTAGCCACCAATTGACAGGATGTCACCTCCCAGAAGGCAGAGGACTGAGCTCAATGCCACTGATACGATAAGTAACATTTAACATAACAAACTAAACAAAAGAATATTAATTTGCATTCTAAAAATGTTCACTTCTTTCTTTCCTTGATTGACAACTGATACTGCCTTAGATTTTATTGGACATGGATCCACTGGTAACATCATTGCGTCTCTCTTTTTTAACCTTTGCCCTGCAGTGAAAGTCAGTGTGCAGACCATGTAATGGATCCTGATCACAACACAAAGGGTAACAACCACTCCAAGGCTAAGTAGAAGTGTGATGAAAGCCGGTATAAACATTCATAGTTCAGATTACTTGAAGAAAGCAATACAAGTAGGAGAAGAACATAAGAGGTCAACAGAATATAATGGACCAACATACTGTACAGTCTCTGTCCTTGCCTGGTCAGAGGCAGAGGTACTGTATGCAAGCATTTAATATATTAGCTTTACTGTAGGTTTTTTTTTATGTAGAAGGTATAACACAACAGCATAAGCAGAAAAATGTGACCTAGTTGAATCAAATAAGGTTAGTAAATAGCCATGTAAAGTGTATTAAGTGTTTCAAATTTCTTTTATTGCACCTTCAAAAACTCTTTTCAAAGTGTTTTTTTTTTTTAAGTCAAAAGCTTCAGAGCATGTGGAAATTGCAATAAATTGCTGGTCTAATCTGGTAGCTCCTATTTCAAAACCTGGAACATCTTGTGAGCAGGTTACTGTTTAACAGTAACAATAATCTTGATAAAGAAGACCAAGAATTCAAAGGATTACTGCACATTTCCATTGGAGTGCATTTTCAGTGAAGATCTGATATTTGCTGGACCACTCAGAATTTGTATTTCATGGCAAGTAGGAAAAATCATCACACTTCACAGTGACAGATATCACTCTAAGCAAATTTGTCAAACTAAATTAAATCTCAACGGTCATATCTAACACTGAATGCAATATCAAAGCCCTTTCTTCTTTCTTCAAGGAATAAACCCAAGGCTAGAAAATATTTGTAATTTACTGTAATTCCTGCCTTCGTCAAATTACTTATTTTTCTTACAATAAATGTCTAACATAATGATTGCCTTCTTTATTACATGCTGCTTAGTCTTTAGTCTTTTTGGAGCTGTTACAGAAACATAACTTTGAAGTTTTCTTTCAATGTGTCATAACACATTTGTAGTGTCTCAGTATCTTGTGCTGTGTTTTCAGGGTAATGGCTTGTCCCTCTGATGTGCCCTTTGTCAAGAATACAAGAGGTAGTTTGGCTTTTCTGTTCTTTGTGACCTCATGGGTAATTTCTGCTGGGATATGTAACCATGTAAGGGATATGGACAATCACAGTCAACAACACAGCGCTCCAGGAAACACACTGCTCTCCCCGCAACAGAAACCAAGTGCATCTAAAATAAGTGGAACACAATAGTGTGTTTAGCCATGTCTAGTCTACTATGGAAAAAAAAATTACACAAGTTACAGAAACAGTTCAGGTGGGTAGCTGTGTCAGCATGCGTAGGCTGCAAAGGAACAAGTAATAGGTTTATTCCATGCTGAAAAGAGAAGAAAACACAATGTTTCAGCCATAGAGCCTTCTTCAGGTGTGAGCACCTTTATGTGTGAGCACCTGAAGAAGGCTCCATGGCCGAAACGTTGTGTTTTCTTTCTTCTCTTTTCAGCAGAATAAACCTATTACTTATTCCTATTGCAGAAACAGTACATGGAGAAATATGACATTTCATTTTGCATTTTGCAGCTTGCAGTTTAATGAAAACAGAAACAGGCAAAAGGGAACATTGCAGGGCTACAGAATCACACTTGGATGGAAGACCCTCATCCCCACCCTGAGGTGCCCCTACCAATTAAACAAACCTTCTAAGCACAGCTTACCAGACCAGGTGTGATTTCTGGGCATTGAGGCAATATGCTGTCACTCCCTTTGTACATAGCCAAAGAAACTGGAAAAGACTGTTGAGATAGAGGTTAACCCACAGCTACAGCAAATGTAGCATTAGCTTTAAAAACCCCTTCCTTGATATTAATTAGACGTGTTTGTTATCTAGTTAGTTTTGATGTGATGGTGCTGTGATACAGGGTTAAGGGGAAATGAACTACTGTGATGAGTACAGGTCTGTCCTTGCCAGGAACTATTGTTCATGGACATCTCTAGCTGTCCAGCTCCTGTCCACCTCCTGGACAGTGCGACTCCTCAGACAGTGGACTTCTAAGCCAAAAGGTTAGGCCTACTGGGAAGAATTCAATCCCATTCAGCTTTTCAAGCAGGTGAAGTCACCTTCTACAACAAATTCAGTGCCAAAAATGTATTTCTCCCTGAAACATCAAACTCACTCATAAATCACTCAAAACACCACAGGGGATTTGGTAAAAAAAAAACTCTTAACTCTTTGTATGAGATGTTAAAGGAAAACTTTGGGAAACAGCCTCTCTCGGGGACTAAGCAAAAGAGGAAACGTTTTAAATGAAACTTTTTTTTTTTTTACTGTTAAACCACAAAAAAGTGTTAAGGAAAATCAATTCCATGTCTCAGAGTGCATAGAAATGCATATTATTGAAATTATTGTAATTTATTCAGCCCTTCCCTGTTGAACAGATAACCCTTAATTATCAGAATTAATTCAATTTTATTTTATTTTTTTCCAAATCAATTTTCAAAAAAAGATTTGCCAAGGGAAGTGGAGGAGGAATCGATATATTGTAATGTTTTGTGACACTGCCTTTAATTTATTAAAGTGTGTCTAAAAGAGTAGGGTAGAGGTGTTATTGCCAAACCCCCAAAATACTGTTACTTATTTCTCACTTTCCTTCATCGCATGTATCGTGTAGTAGAGCTGATGACTTACAAAAATGCTCAAATAAAGTCTGGTTCAAGAATAAATGAGAGATCTGTACTATTATTAAATACAATCACTAATGTATAGGTTATACAGTATAAACAAAACTAATGCTTATTATATTGCTAATTATAACTGGTACAATCCAGTAATACAGTAATTTAAAAGGTGAAGTAATTTCTCAGGGCAAGATGGTTGCACAGTGGATAGTATTGCTGCCTCACAGCTCTAGAGTCCTGGGTGCTGTCTGCACGTTCTTGCTCATGCTCATGTGGGTTTCCCCCAGGTGCTCTGGTTTTCTCTCACAATCCAAAAATATATTGGTAGGTAAACTGGCTTCTGGGAAAACAGGCCCTCATGTGAGCATCTGCGCGCCTGTGTATGTGTCTGTCTGCCCTGCAATCGACTGGTGTCCCTCCCAGGGTGTAGCCTGCCTTCTGCCCGTTGCTTGCTGGGTTACAGTATGGCTTCCCCCTGACCCTGAATTGGAAGAAGCAGTTAGGAAATGGATGGATGAAAGTAATTCTCACTCCTCCACCTGATCTGCTCCGCCATGGGGCTGCTGGGTACAGTTTTGGGAATGAGGGGGTTATGAAACCTCAACACACAGCAACACCTGCAACAGTTATGAGTTCTGAATTTCTGAGTCCCCAATCATAAAAGAATTAAGTAGCTACCACTATTGTGCTTATACTGTACAGTACATCTATCTTATTCATTATGATGTACATATTCACCTACACCCTAGACATACTGTAAGTAACTAAACAAAACTGTATGTAAAAATCAAGGTTAGAGGACCTGAAATTAGTTTCAGGTATGAAGAACTATTGCCTCCTTTTGATGTAAAGTATGAGACAATATTTTGTCTTAAACTGTTCCTGCAAGTGTTCCTGGGTGGATTTTTAGTGTGTTTGTGGATGCTGCGGTTGGTGTGATGCTTTACAATGTGAAAGTGGCCCAGGAGGCTCACTAGAGGACTGATTATTGAGAAGGGCTGTGTAGCACTGGGTGATGGGTGGATTGAACACAACACATGACATTGTTCTAAAATGACTAAACATTTATGTGAAATAATACCCAACCAAACCTGAAACTATACTTTTTCCTCATAATAATCTTTTGATTCAAAATACAGGTTTTATTAGTACAAAGCAAAAATAACAAATTTCAGTTCACCATGCCAATACATAGCCTTCCTCTGTATATTTTGCAGTGGTATTATACATTCTGAAATGCAGATTTCCGTTATGCAGTATTTGATGTTTGTTTGGCACTGGACTTCCCATGTAAGACCAGAAGGTGATTTTTAGAGTGAGATTTTCTTCAGGGGCACATTATGTCTGTGAAGAGTGACAACACATTCTGGGTTAAGACTTCAGTCAATGGTGATACTAAATTAAAAAAGAATTAATTTCACATCAATATTCAACTTTGCTGAATGAGATTTTTCTTTTGTACTTTTAGACAGTATTATAAGAACAGAGAAGGCATTTTCGTTACAGAGAAGGTTATCCTCTTTATCTGTGTCTGTTTGGGGTTATATGGGTTAATACTGTATAATTCTTTGTGCTACATGCTGTAAAAGAAGACATTCTGAAACTTTGTCCTGCTACTTCTTTTTTTAGTCTTTCCAAGTGCAGATGTAGTTGCAATAAATTTGCTTAAAAAATAGGTTATTCAGTTAGGACAATATAACTGACTTCAAGTAGATACAGTATGTGGGGTCCTCTGTAAAATCAGGGGAAAATGAATACTGTTAACAACAACTATTTTCAATTCAAGAAATAACTTACCATCTTTCTAATAACTGCTTGCATAAGTGAATCAGTCAGTACAAAGCACCTGGAATTAATCACTTTTTCCTGTCTCCGTGTCAAAATGTGTGCTACTAGCAGGTTTTTTTTTTTCAAAGCAAGACATTACACAGAAAAGAAAGCTTTTAAATATCTTTGACTGGTTGTCAATACAAACAACAATATTCAACATCAGGACCTCAGACAGTTAATACAGCATTGCTGCAGTGGAGTGAACTAGAGACGGACTGCATGTTGAGCGAGTCTGCAGTGCTGTACGCTTTCAATCTGTTTTTAATAATACTGCAATTTGAAATTAACTTTCAGTACATATGATTCTTTTTGTTTAGCACTCATTTCGCTGCTTCAGAAGAAAGTGCCTTTCTACAACAAAAAATAAAACAGTTCTACAGAAATACATTATTTGTAGTAGTTAAACACTGATGCTGTTCATCCTTTTGAAGTGAGAAGGTACAGTACTTATGAAGCTTTGATCTCTGATACAGCACTTAAAATACAAAACTCTCTACACAAGCTCTGATTTGGGCAGAAATTCCCTTATCCACTGAATATGCACTCATGCATTAGCTTCAATGTGAAATCTCATTTCATAAGCGAGAAACCCCGAATCTCAAATCTCATTTTGAAAGCACATGAATTCTGCATCCACCACACAGGCATCAGTCCCTTCTCTCTACCTCTCCTATTTCAGCCAAATGTTTAAGCAGGATTCATTAGCTCTGTCAAGCCATGGACGCTGAATGACTACAGTGTGTCGGGGTAAAGAGAGAAAGGAAAGAATACACATAAGCAATGAAACACAAATAAATCATCCTAGATACAGTATGGAAAGAGGAATATCTCAATCTGAAAGCAAGGCTTCTGCTTTATCTGGAACCCTGCTGTTTGCTCCTTAGCTAGCTCCCTGATCAGCTATGATTGTGCAAATGCAAATGCAATCTGTTTTTGCCCCCAGAGTGACTACGCAATGACCCAGTAGTTATTGGTCATTCGTCTTACATGCATAAAGGTCATAGCAAAGCGTTTAGCATCACCAAGGGAGAAGTTCATTCATTTTATATCAAAAAGGTTTATGCTACTTCATCACATTATCAGGCTTCATATAATTTCACCTTTATTTTTTTTTCTCACAATCCCTGAACATCTGAACAAATATCTGTGGATTAATCTTCTGAGTGGGGTGTTAAATTGCCAACTGAGGAAAGGCTAGATGTTTCAATATTTCATTTTAAATTGAATCTTTTGTACTGTCCTCTAAATGACAGCAATATTTAATAAGTACTATAGTCTGCTGATCTGTCTATTGAGAGCACTTCCAACATATAAAATCAGACACCTTTCTGAACACATTAGTTTAATACTATATTAAAATGGTTATACTGTAAAATGTTAGGAATGATAATAACATTTGTAATTTATCTGCTAATAAACCCTTTCTTTTACTAACTTCCAGTTTAAAGTAGTTTTAGTTATATTTAATTATTTATTCTTATCAATATTTACTCGTACAGTAAGTTATGATCTTCATTCGGTTAAACATTTTAGTGACAAAGGTTTGTAAAGCAGTCATTAGAAGTTACCACTCCGTTGCATGGCTTGACTTGCTTTAGAATTTGAACTTTTGAATGTGAAGTTTGCAGATGATGTTTAATGTAGACACGTGCAGGGTTGTAAAAACATCAACTATAAATGCAAAATAGGAAACAATGAGCCAGAAGAGGCTGCTTATGGAAAAGACTGTTGTGTTTATACTGTCACTTCATTTACATGTACATCTTCCAAACAATGTAGCAAAGCAAAAAAAAAAGGCAAACAAAATGCCAAGCTTTATACTCAAAAGTGGCAGAATTCAGATCAAGGGATGTTAAAATTGAACAATGCTCTAGTAAGGCCTCATTCAGAATAATCTGAAGAACCTTTGTCATGTTACAGAAAAGATACTACTGCTCATCCAGTGACTGTAACGGAACAGTTCTTTCCAGACCCTATGCAGACGACACAATCCGGGGTTGAGTGAGAAACAGAGGGGGGGTGGAACGGGAACAGAGAATAAAACCTTAACGGGACCAGGCGCTTCCAGGTCCCGGACTCGCATGATACGGAGATCAGATGCAGAGCCCAGATTAACGACAGCTCCTGTCTTTTAAGGTGGACTGGGAACAGGCTGAAACGGGACAGGTGCACAAAATCAAGTCCGAAATGAAAGGGCCGGAGCGCCCTTAAGGTGGGGAGGGACTACAGTCGTGACAGTGACGAGCTATACAGTACATTCAGGGTCTTAAAGGAACGTGCTACACTGACAAACTAAAGAATTGAACCCTTTCTAGTCGGAGGAGACTAGGAGAGAACCTGATACAAACATTTAAACCAAATGCAGTCGACTTCCTTGAATGAAACATGAACCAGAATGCTGAAGTGAAACCATATGGAAGTGCATTTAAAAATGAGAACAAGAGCCACATCTTTATCTACAGTATGATGGTAAAGGATGGTGACAATGTCCAACAAGCTCCCCAGCTATGTGTTTGAAGCTTGAATGGCTTCCTTCAAGATATAGCTGGATGACATTCTCGATCCAAAATACAAAGCCCAGATGGGCCAGATGGTCAGGTGGCCTTCTCTGGTTTGTAACCTTTCTTATGTTCTTCTGTTCTCATTAAACATGCAAATATAGGGCATTTCTCTCAAGAACAACGGTGAGCACAAATGCCACTGCTGTCGACTGCAGTGCCTGAAAAGCTCTGAAGGTGCACTCTCTGAGGCGATGCAAAGCAGAACAGTGACAGGAAGCTTGCAGCTGATGTCTCTGGGTACCTCTGCAGCTCTCAGATGCATTTTCAAACATCTTTTGAAAAAAGAAAAAATAATCAAATCAATACAGGAGCACAAACCCCTGGAGACGTACATGTTGCATAGTCTCGGAGAGTAAAGAAACAGTGTGATCCGTTTAAAATGTTTTGCACTGCTGAAAACTTGTAATAAAGGTGAAACTGTGGCTGCCTACTTCTGTATAAAAATAAATTAGGTGGCTCTGCTTTTAAGTGTTCTGAAACAATGACAGCTAATTAATATTTATACTGTACTTCAGATGCTGGATACCCATATAAGAACAAATTAATGCATTAAATCATGTATCAATTAAGAGGCATCTGGAGTAACATTGTGCTTTGTTCTCTTTTCTCCTAAGATCAAGACAAAACTTGCGCTGTTAGGAAAATGTCCTATACACACAACCTGTAGTTAAAATGTAAGAATGTAAGAAATGCTGCCAATGAGAGGTGTCCATTCAGATATCTTACTTGTTTGGTAGTTTAGTAACCACTTAAACTAAAAGTTCAACCATCCCTTTTCTCAAAAGGGAGCCTTTTCGATATACCCACAACTCTGTGTGTAAAGGTTTCTTATTCTCTGGCCTAAATGAAGTCCCTTTTAATTTTTACTCACTCTGTATGTCCTTTTTCTCTCTAATAAAAACTCCCTGTGTTGACCACAACTTCCTTGGATTTAAATTCAGCCTTTTTTTTCCCAAATACTCCCAATCATTTTGTTTGTTTTTCTATTGCTTCCTACATTGTCTGCATGAGGACATAGAGCAAATGTACATAAACACCCAGAAGCTCTGTCAGGCTTCTGTGCTCACAGATCCTCTTGTAACACAAGGGCATATGATACATCATGTGTGCAAACTATACAGACGCTCACTCACTTGCAATTACAGTTCCAAGCTGGCAGAGAGTGTTTCATGTCTGCAAGCTGCTGGCCATTAGACCTCCCCCAAGTCATTTGTTAATAAATCTCAGAGTTTTGGTTATGAATGATTGTTTTCATTTGCCTCACTTATCGGACAAATATGTTTTGCAGCTGCACCACAATGTGGCCACTCCTCCCTCACTTAACCTGTTTCTTCACGTGTCTAACCCCCATTTGTCTCATTTTACAGTATGTAAAGAGTCATTGTTCTAATATACATTTCTACTCTCCAGCTCCTTAACCACAGGATTCATGTTTATTTAAAAAAAAAACATTTTCCAATTTACTTTCTTTCATTGTTATTTCATGATGCCATCTGTTTGTGCAGTAAAGGACAATTCACCTCTCTCGTACAGTATGTTTCAGATGTTAATATGTCTAATTTTTCACTAGCTAATGTGCAAGACTTTTGTTTAAGAAAGTAACTGTGAGTTACATATCAGCCTACTGTACTGTACATGCTTGATACAACGAACAATCTGCAATTTTTCACTGAAGTCATGTTAGGCTCTCTACTAGCACCAGTAAATAACCTACTTTATGTCTGTGTAGTCCTAGCAGTGGCGGATTGTCCCCTTCCTACAAAAAGGCCCCCTGTTTCACAGTAAAGGATAATAATTTTACAATGATTCAGTCTTTAGAACAGAGACAAGTCATTTTCACAGCAGGCGTGAGCCAGATAATTGATTACCCCACCTATGCTAGGCAGAAGACAGAGCGCGGGCCTTGTTTTCTGTCCTTTTGGCCTCCAAGCAAAATCTCTCTTGCTGTCAAATTGATCTAAAGTGTTTGCAAGAGAATCAGACGTCCTCTGCTAAAGCCACATGAAAACAAAGAGAAATAAAAAAAAAACATTTGTTGGGCACTTGAATGTTAATGTCTCATACAAGAGCACAAAACCTTTCATTTGCTGGCCTTTTAGTATCATGTCCTGAAGGAAGAATGGCTCAGTGATCAGCTATCTGAACATCTTGTAAAGATTTATTTGTCGTGCACTCTTCTTTTTAACAAGAAATCCGACTACAGTGCTCTTTGCCTGTTCACCTTTTTGTGAGCTAGTTTATTACTTTAAATTTCAGTTTATTTTTTATGGGTTTAAATAAAACATAAAACCCGGTCTTCTGATATACCCTCTCCAAGAAATTAGGATTAAACTGCATCAGCTGTAGCACACTAAGCCTCCACCTCCATCTCGCCCCAACATTTTTTAGATGTAGGAAGACCAGCCAACCAAACCTGTTTTTGATATCATCTTCAAGGGCAAAAAAAATTCAGGTACATTGCTGAATGGCTAGGATTTTTGGTAGCCAAATTTATATTGAATCAAATTGAATTGAAATTAATTGACCTTTTTGCCTCTAAGGGAATTTGTCTTGCATATTAAGAGCTCATAAACATACTGTATAACATACAGTATACAACAATAACACAATACAGTAACAATACCAATCAACATTCCACAACATCCACAAGAATTCAATCAGAATTCTTCCAGTATCATGAGATTAAAAACAGATTGTAAAGAGTTAACAATATTTTAATTGGATGCTTTTCAGTATAAAGGAACTAAAAAATGCTCTCTTAGTCTTTACACAGGGGAACTGGTACCTCCTCCTAAAAGGTAGGAGAGTACTACATATTCTAACAAAAGGGATGAGAGGGGTCATCTAAGATTTTATGTGTAAAATTAATAATATGTCGCTCCGTTAGACATGTAATTGAGTCCAAGGATACAACACTTATCTTACCACCTGTCCTGATCACTTTGTTCAACTTGTTTGGCAAGGACAAGGTACCTTCCCAGCTCTGAATACAAGAAAATAGAATATACTGAATAAAACTCTTATTAAAAGATGGCATCACTGTGCTTTATACTGTACATCAAATCTCCTTAACTTCCTTAAAAAATACAACCCTTGTTGCACATTTAAATACCTTGCCTCCATGTTGGCAGTCCAAGTCAATTTACAACCAATTAGTGCCAAGGTATTTATATTAATTTACTGTTTCAATATCAGTTCCATTAACAGTTACAGGGGTCATAGGAATAGAACATTCCTTTCTAAAATCAATTATCATCAAATAGTGGAATATCCTGACATCATTTATATAAAAATGATTTATCTCCTGTCTGTAATTGTTTTAGTCATAATTGGAAAGTTCAATCAAGACAACATCATGGCCAAACTTAATAATACACATCACTGGAAGAAACTCTGTGGTTCTTTGAGACTTCTAGAAGCATCATACAATCAGATCTTGGAGAGAATTTTCTAGGGCAGCCACTCCTGAGAAGAATTTCTTTAATTCTTAAATCTTGAATTTTTTTCCATTAGTAGATTATCTTTCTCACTGCGGAATGACGGACTTCATATTGTTTGGAAATGTCTTCGTAACCCTTCCCAGACTGATGAGCAGCAATAAACTCTTTCGCAAAGGCTGTCACAGATTTGATTTAATCTGGGCATGATGTTTTACCACAAACCTGAGTGCTTAAGATCAAACTGCCAAAGCTTCTGATTATATATACAGGTGGAATCACTTCCTGATGATCACTTCATCATTGGAACATGGTTGCTGAACCTGAATCTACAGAATATACCCTCTTAATTGAGATGGCAGAACTAAGGGTGAACGTATTGTACTTTTTCACACAAAGATATTGAATGCTGGCTAAGGTTTAAAAAAAAATATTAATGACTAAGTAGACCTTATGTATGTTATTTTTCAACTGAGGTTAGTTTTTTCTATTACTGGGACTTTGTGATTACTAGGTGAATGTCAAATATATCTAAATATGTTAAAATAAGGTATACAAGGTAATAGGTCCTGCTGCAGTTCAGCTGCCTCTGTAGGAGAAAGACTGAAATGAAGAGATTGGAGAAAACTCCCACACTTTTCCAGATCATATTGAACATCTGAACTGTGCAATTTAGAATAGAAAAGGCAGGAGGAAATATTTATCTGTGTGGGATCTAACAGCAGTGTCTTCTGAGTTGCTTTAACTGCAAGAATGTCTGCAAATGTTCATTACTCTGGACTCCTAAGGGCAGGAAATGGATCAGCTATTGTTAAAACAATAATTCTGCAGAGATCATGAGATGTTCTCTAGAGGAGGTTCACCTCTCACTAGTTCCTCTTCCATTTATACACAGTATTTATAGAGACTCTTGCAGGGTATCTGATAAACCGCATGATCTTCAAGCTCCTGTGTTACAAAGATAGTCAGGCCATTTATGGGTTGCCCAGCAATCTGAGCTGATAGAAGTAAATGGTCGTTGTTCTATATTTTTCATGCATTATCCTCAACCAACAACAGCCTAGGTCTGAACTTTTGCTGATGACAGGCCCAGACTCCCATGAGAAAGACTCGAGAATTTCCTGATTTACAGGCTTTATATTATAGTGAACAATTCTCATTTAGGTCCTCCATAGCAAACTTTCTGTCTTGGCTACCCAACCCGGACTCAAGAGGAATAAAACACTAAGGAATAGAGCACCCTTTTAGCTGTAACACAAAAGTATTGCTTTTCACTTTTCCTAATCTATTGTGGCTTTCTCTTCCAATGTTGTGGTACACTGCAGTTGTGGAGATCATGTTGTTTCGTGTTGTCTTTGTCCCCACTGAAGACGACTCTCCTGTGATGTGTTTTTGTCTTGCACTTTCAGGGGAGGACCTGCAGTTTGACATCACTCCATCTTTATGATTAGGTTGTTGGGGAGAGTTCTGTGGGCTTTAGCCCTGAAATAGGTGTCTCCCCAACTTCACTCCATTTACTTTTGGTGAGTCTGGAGCATTTCAAATGGCAAATTTATAGCAAAATCAATGCAAAATTGCTTTGTATTCATAAAAAAATATTTTATTAATGAATTATTTTACAACCTTTACAACTACAGTATATGTTTGAGATGTTTATATACGTTTTAACATACTGTATTTGCCAAGCTCCAATTATTTACTCTCTATACTGTAGTATTATTCCTTATTTATCACATGTACCGTATTTAATTTCAATTTAAGTAGTATTATATTGTACATAAAAGTTTAATTAAAAAGCAATTTGCTGTGCATTGTGTTCACATTTGTGTGCACTGTAAGAACCCTGCATCTCCCACTGCTTTGTCTCTCAGTGGCACACATGCAGACAATATCTCTCTCACAAGATCTATCTCTCATTCATTGTTTATTTTCATATTCTGCGCATTTCTAACAAAGTTAAATTACATTTACAGTAAGTGCTCAATGGGTCATTACAATAATCAGCTTGTTTACACTCCAAAAAGTGACTGTTTACACACAGAAAACTTGAATGTACTGTACATACACTACTCTAAACTCACGTTGTCATGTCCTGGTCCCTATTACTATTGAAATACATCCATTCTTATAAAAAATGTTACACTTAACATCCTCTTGGGAAGATTTATGTCCTCTGGGGAATATTTGTGTCCTTCCAGTTCCCATTAAACCCTATTTCCATTACTTCTTATGGGAAATAATTCCCAACCAATTTACAGTAACACTGTTTCGTTTAATGTCTCCATTTTACAGGATCCCGATATTTTAGAGCACAGGTTCCTCTAAAAAATACTAAAAAATATTACAAAATAAAGATATACAGTAACAAGAGCTTCCGGTCACAACTTCAATCTGAATTAATTTGAGTGACCTATTTAATTTTATGGAATTTAATTAAATTTAATTTTATGGAATGCAACTAAAGACCTCATTAGAAGTGCTACAAGACTATTTGCTTCTAATCATAATATATAAGTCCTATTTGCACAAAATGAAAGAAGTGGAGTCTAAATTAGCAAGCCTTGGGTACATTCTAAAAAACCTCTTTCTCTGAAACACTTGTGCTTGAATTGGGTATCTTTTAGAAAAAAAACAGAATTGTGTGCTCAAAATTATGAGTACAGTTCTTTGCACATAAGTCTGGGCAGGACCACTGTTCTCATAGCAGTAGACTGAGCCATTTTCTAAAACATAGCATATAGTACAGCACATGCCCTTTGTCATGACCTTGAGTGGTGGCATACTTTTTGACCCAACTATAATCAGTTCTAAAATCCACACCATTTGAAATTTTATAGGTCCGACATTCATTCAATAAGCAGGGTTTCAAAGGACTTAATCTACTCTCACTGCCCTGATTTCTCCGAGTTAAAAGAGGCACTGCAGATAATGAACAACCTATAGTAGGTCCCCTGGGTTTGATGAAGCACCCCCAAGCTTTATCTCACCACTGAGGATCATCGGGGACCCTTACTACCTGAGATGGTGCAGATGGCCACAAAGCATGTGTGCTGTACTAGACATTATTCATTATTCTTGATAAGGAGTCCTATCTATGTGCTAGCTATTGACTTATAAATTTGTATGCTACATGCCATACTGTCAGCACATAGACCCAGGACTTACATGTCCTAAACTGATTGGTAATGACCAAATACGATTTATTATAACTGAGCTGTCAATGTTTGCTCTTTCCTTCTCAGTTTTCATGCCTCAAATTTCAGGGTTGGGAACCCCATTCACCGTCCCTTTTATAGATAACGAAAAGTCCTTTTTTCATGGACAGTGTGATCACTGGTTGGTGTTTGAGAATGCTATGATCTTAGGGACTGAGATTATTAAAATAATAGATGATTTCTATGCAAACACAACAGTGGTGCTGCTCTGAGGCACTAAGCAGTACAGTTGCCTGTACTGTAGTTGCAGTACACTAAGCTCTACAGTTCTCTGTCTCCTGGACACATGTTGGGCATGTCCTCTCCCCCTTCTGCTGCTTGCCATTTCACTAGAACCCTCCACGCAAGCACTCTACTAAACCGACACTTTTGTCACTGTCATAAAAAAATAACCTCTCCAGGTCTGGGGCCGTTGAACACATCACAAACAAACATGACCTCATGCGTAAACACACAGCTGTTAAAGCACTTAAAAATATTTCGTGTTGAAATGTACTCATTGTTACATGCAACAATATTTAATCAATTTAATGCCACATTTAGAAACATTGAAATAGATATACAGTAAGTGGTTGTATGCAAATCCTGAATTTATCCCAGACTTACATTTCTTTCAGTAATGACCACGAATGTACTCCATCTGAGTTTGACTCTTCCACTCCCTCCTCACTCTTTGTGCTGGACTCAGTTACACTCAGTAAGCTATAAATTTGAGCGGAAAGCAAAGCTATTGTTTGACAATTCCCTGATATTGAATCATGAGAAATCCTTAGCTTGATTATCATTACCAAACTTTTTTATGGTCAGCTACACTTTAATTTAAAGATTTATAGAATTTACCTTTGAAAAATGTAAACAATTTGGTTGTATTATTTATTAAATGATCACAGTAAGGTGATTGATGGAATAACACAGTAATGAAAGTTAATATCATCTATATTACATGTATCGGCCATCACTTTTCCCCAGTGTTCTGACCTGGCAATTCACACTGTGGCAGATGACATGAAAGACAATTATCTTTATACATTCCAGAAGTTCCAATCACATTACAACATTCGGTTATTATGTGTAACTTCGTTGAGCAATGCAATGGTGCACAATTTCCTTGTCGCACATCAATCCATCCATCCATTTTCTAACTGCTTTATCCAATTCAGGGCCCTGGGGGAGCCAGAGCCCATCCTGGCAAGTGAACTGGGATGATGGATTATGGGAAGAACATGGGCAACAACGATAAACAGGTGAGTGAACGTTGAAGATGAAAGACCCCCATGAGAGATCCTGAGCCCTTTGTCGCAGGTCCTCTGTGGCTGGGGGCTTGGGTTGTTATCTGGACAGAGATGATGGTTTGCCACCTGGGTAGTGTTTCAGGTATGGGTGGAGAGGAGTTATGGGAGAATAGGGAAGTGTTTCTTTGAGTCGTGTTGTTGTTTTTATATATAGGCAGCAGCTCTATATTATGCAAAAAATATATTCTTTGTAAAGTATCCTCAAACAGGATTTATGAAGAGAAGAAAAGGGTACAGTTTAGCTGAAGGATTGAACACCTGCCAAATAACTACTGCATTTAAGTTAGCAGCCCACTTCTGTAATAGAGAAGAGGCCAAGCACAGTGATCGCACCTCCTGAAAACCCAATCTGTCAAGGGAGTGATTTATTGCTTCATTCATGTCTGCACTGATGACCAGAAAGAAGTCAGAAAGACCATGTAAAGAGCTTGTCAAAGAGGAGAAAACGCTGCCTCAAAAACTGTTTGAGCACAAACTGAAATGAGCACCACTTTTTAGAGATACTAGTTTTTAAATAAGATGCTCTCCCAGAATCACCCCGACCCCCATACACAATACAGTATTTCAAAGTGTACGCTGTAGTAGTATTACTATGCCATTCGATTTTTTTTGGGTCCAGAGGAGAAACAATCGTTAGATAACCTGAGGATGTCTTACAAGTTTCAATGGAACTCCAGAGCCCTGGGAAGGTATGTTTGGTTACTGGAAAGAGATGAAGGTAGACTTTTGTCTTTTTAAGGCTAATTTCAGACTCAAGTATTCCAGTCATGGGAGTTAAAAACAACATCAAGAAGCAAGATGGGAATTGTACAAGTACAAGTTAATTAAATGCTGAAATGGAAAAGGAAAAGAGGAAAACAATATTTCATCTGTGGAGCCTTCTTCAGGTGTGTGTGAGGAGAATATCGAGCACTGTTGTGTGACTTTTTTGTTCCCTCCATGGTATAGTTTTGGAGTAAAAGAACAGGCAGCAACTTAGTACTGTAGACACAAACCTATTTATTTACAAACACAATAAAGGCATCCCAGACCAGACATTCACCTCAGACACTTCCCAATTACATCTTTAAGAGACAAAATTTCAGTATAAAGTTGATAAAGCCATTTGTATCCAGAACAAAACTGTTCCTAAGCTGATTCAAAATTGGAGGGAATCTTTCTCACTACCAAATTAACACACCAAAAAAAAAACTGTTTAAAACCTTGAAAAAGGAATCAATATGTTCAAAAATATACAAATATACTGTAGCCCCTTTTTAAATTCAAATTCGGTCTCTTCATATCTCAATTACCCAGTTAGTGTTTGTCTTTCTGAAGGAGACAGCCTATAAAAGATGGCACCCTCTTCCTCTTACTGTTTTCGTCAACGGGAGGTTGAGAGAGAATTGCCCTCAGATATACGAGTTTGGTATTCACCTCTTAGCTTGGGATCTCATTAGTTGATTTGGGAATCTTTTGCACAATTTGCATAGATAAGATTTGTCTCCACATCCTTCAATTCACAGAAAAGTTTGGTTTCAGTTAATGAGGTCTGCTGTACTACCGCGTCACATCTCTCCTTTTATCTGTGTAGAACAGAATGGTGATCAGAAAGCTCAGAGGCCATACAGTAACCCATAAGATTCCCTGATATGTCTAACCCTATAACCATATTACAATATGAACAAACAGACAACATCTCGTAAGCTTTTTTTTTTTTAAAGATCCTCCCCTCAGCATGGCAGGCAGAAGTGCATTTCAAACCAAACAAATGAAGCACTTCTCCATTTAGAGGGCTGTGGGATTACAGAACAAGCTATCCAGCCATGTTGTCGAAGCTGATAATCTAGCATCTTTCAAGAAATGGCTGGATGGGATTGTCAACTCAATTAACTACTAACTACTGTACCAAACAGGATAAGTAGAGTGAACTGCCTTCTCTCTTTCATAACCTTTCTTATGTTCACGTAACATTTAGTTAGCAGAGCATAAAAACAACAGCAAAGAGCATGCACACTGGGATAGCTGATGTGAAAGAAACTAATAAAGAGGAAAAGCTGATGACTCAATCTGCTCATAATTGCTGTGTTTAATCATTTCTAGTTACATATGTTGTGGATAACAAGACACTTGTCATCATATACAATATGCAAGAAGAAAAATTTGATTTTTTTTTTTAAAAACACCACATTACCGGGTACTTCGTTTGCTTTGTAAGAAATGACTCCATGTGAAAAAAATCACCTTTGTCATACCATGTATTTAGAAATCATTCCTCAAAATGATGAGAAAATTGAGCTTCCTAGATTCTCAACTGACATTTGCTCTCATCAGAAAATGACAAAACCTAGCATGAAAAAACAACTTGCTGGTGATTACCAGAGCAAGTCTTCGTAATTTCTATGCAAGCTTCTCATAAACAAGAGTTTATGCTCTGAATAAAATACAGTTGTACGTGTAATATGCCAATAATATATTTTGATTATTTATTTTTCATTTTGGAATTAGAGGCATCTGTATTGAACAAAGATACAGTAAACTTTTATCCATCGACTAGATGGTAAGACTTATTCTGTTAGCAAACTCTTATTTTTTATGTATCTGTATGGTGCAAAATGATTTTGTTTCTATGTACTCCAGTATATGACAGCATCTGTCCTTTTAATTAATCTCTACCTATTGGTAAATTTGACATTTCATCAGACACTATGTTGTATAATAAGGACAGATAGCTTTAACAGTAATGTTAGACAACTGCAGATCCTTCAAAGCCATTAATGTCACCACAAACCTACAGTACAGTATATGAGGTTCTTCTTCCTCTATGTGTAGCATGGACAAATTACAGCATTCTTTCTGTGAGTAAAAGAAGGAGTTGATGGAAGTTCTTATACTGTAGGGGCGTTTTCACATCTAACTGATGCTGAAAGACACATCTTGTCAGATATATAGTAGAAGGTGATTGTAAGATAACTACAGTATATGTTCATATGCTATTGTCTTTGGTAAAGAAGATGAAAGTCGTGAGAGGTGAAAGAAATGGACTCTCCAACAGTAAAAATCTAAATTAAAGATTTCAAAGGTTAGATAATGGCTTGTAGATACAGTATTTATTCTTATTTTCATCACTATAGCTTTTTCATAACCTTTGTCAATTAATAGTTTGTGTAAGTAATCATTGTGATATAAAATATTTCTGGAGATTAAACAATTTAAGATTGAAGATCTTAATCGATGGATTTGAGATTAACACAGATACACAGAACACAATGGGAATGACGCTTCTTTGTAAAGAAAGGATTGAGGCCTACTAATGAACATCATATGAAAGCAGTCATCTCTATCAGGTAGCTAAAAAATAAATAATAATAATGATAATAATTGTGGCAATTCGATTTGGTCAGCAAGTTGCACAACAGAGGTGTTGTCTGGAGCCTGGTCTTTAGTAAATAATTAATCAGGAGCTAGACCACTCTGCTCCTTGTACATGAGTTGTACAGCTTTAAAGTCCATAGGGAGCCAGCGCAGTTAACGGAGGACAGGAGATAAAGAAGCCTATTTTGAACCTTGGCAGAAAGCCTAATATACAAGGCGTCACAGTACTCTAATCCTGATTAAATAAAATGAGTATATCAATACTTCAGCATCAGATATAGTAGGTACTGTAGAGTAAGGACCTTAATTGAGTAAAACTGAATACTTTTATTCAGTTCTAATATTTAATTTGATAGTTTATTCTGAATGTAAGAAACAACTGTTACTGTAAATGGACATACTGTATTGAAACTGAAGCATGAAAAATGCTATGCAAAATACTGTTTGGTACCACCTGCTAAAACAGTCATTACTGCGATACTGTAAAATCTTGATGAAAACAAATCAAATACAGCAGTTAAGGCTGTAAACAGGATATTGGAGTAAGATGAAAAAGCCACAGTACTACTGCAACAAGTTATTGTACTAGAAATACAGTATGGCAAAAATGTGTAAGATAAAAATCATTTAAGAACTTTGTTAATTTTCATTCCTCCATTTTTTCCATTAAGTTGGAGCTAGACCACGTTGTGCCTTATACATGAACAGGACAGCTTTAAAGACCATTGCAATTAATGGAGAATGGGTGTAACTGAAGCCTACTGTATTTTGTACCTTGGCAGAGAAGATTACTTTTATCTAAAAGGAGGTAATACTGCAAACTAAATGTAAAAAATATTATCCATTAATGCATTCATACTGTAGGTCTCAATGATACTAAACACTCTTACAGTATATTCTGATTATACTGGACAGTCTCAGATGGAATATTTCAAATATTCAAGAAATATGTGGTATTAAGAGTGCTCTACAAAACTGCCATACTACCCTGATTTTCATCTCAGGTAGCATTAGTATGTAAGTGCTCCTCTTCAGTTATTTAGTATTGTAAATTTGTAAATAAACAAATAAACTACTTACAGTACTACTATAGTGCAAGCTTAGAGTTCCCAGTCAAATTAATTCTGGAAATGCTGGGCAGCATTTGCTAAAATAGAAATAAAATTATGATGTATAATTAAACAACAAATGAACAAAAAACACAGACCTGCAGACCTGAAAACCACATTTAAAGACACACCTTCCTAATTCTGTGCTATGCATGGATCTGTCATCTTTGAACACAATACTATCTAAAAAACACTGAATTTGGACTGCCACTTTTTAAAATCTGCTCTATTTTGTTTGTGAAAACACTTTTAGAGAGAGATTAGCATGAATTAGAATTCCAATGTGCAGTACCTGTACATGAACAGAATAGTACATACATGATAATAAACTCCTCTACTCTACTCTCTACTTTTAGAAGCAAAAACTACTGTATAGAATAGGCCAGTTCTGTAAATGTAATCTCATATCTAGATGATAGTGTAGATGTAGCCACAGGTTTTTGCCTTTATTTTAATCATTATAAAGCTTGTGGTGTTATTCTAAAGGGGACTAAGACTTTTATTATCTTAGACAAGGAACTGGAGATCTACTGACAGAGGTTAAGAGTCTATCCACAGCATTTCCATTATTTGAAGTGCATCATACAGGCTACAGCCAAAAGCAGCCTGACATTAAATCTTGATTTTTTATTTATTGTTTTTCTCTCTGATATGTTTATTTAAGAAGCAATGTCCACAATGCCCTAAAAGTAGTACACTGCACAAGTAAAAACATGATGCACAGTACAAATCTAGTTTATAGGACTTTTTAGGTTTGTGTGCAAGTTTGCTTGACCTTGGTTTTTTTTGGCAATGGTATAAACCAAGTTATAAATAGTGCAAAAGAAAAAAGAAATGGGGAAAAAGAAAGCCTTGAGATTAAATGGGCCATGGGAAGTCTATCCATCGTAAGAAACATCTTACTCCTGGTAATGATCAGTGTTACTCAAGGCCTGTTCTGGAAGTAGGCATGCTGGGGCTACACTACAATGGGATGGAAGGCACTGAGTCTTTATGCCAATATGAATCAGAAAGACAGTGTTGCCTTGACATGCATCATGAATGCCTCATGCACCCAAACAGGGACAGAATATTGGCCATTTAATCTGCAGCCTGCAAGCTTTTAAAGGGGAACTGCAGCACTACTGTGTTTTCATTGTTCATGGTTAGAAAGAATTGACATTGATGAGTGCATTGCAAACCGAAATAAAAGTAAAATGTACAGAGTAACTTGTAAAACCTCCACTTTACATTACAAAATAGAAGACATTTACAGCTATGAGCAGTGCCATATTCTGCGAATGAGGCTTCTGGAGATGAGTCGCCACCTTATCACATTGTAAACAAGCAGGCTTATGAATACGTCTCTATTAATCCAATAGAAATATTGTTTTTCATTTGGAGATGGTTTTGCCAACAAATAATACTTATTTATAAACTTTGCATGCAGATCACATTGGAACATTCCTGCGGTGAAATGTCTGCTGCACAACCTGTACTTATTCACTCGTACATCAGATTACATTTGTGATTAAAGTGACTAGTGAGCAGGAAGGGCCGCATCACATCGCAGTTCGTGGGAACTCAAATGTGAGTTTGTGACAACATGGCAGCTAATAATACTTTCACAAACTTCATGATTTTGTGCTTAATTTGAAATTTGTAACTTCAACGTCAATGAATTTATTTTGTTACTGAAATGTAATAACTTGTCTGAGAAACTGGGACAGCAGTTCTCCTTGAACTTTACAGTGGTACTATCCATGGTAGCACTGATGGACTTTTCTGTGCCCAATGCTCCTCGCCCAAGAATATTTGTTGTTCTGGGCATGAGGCCAGCAGTGAGTAACTGTATCAGGGTCAGGGTACTCAAGGGCAGATACACACATCACATCATCACATTACTTTCAATAGTTGCATATCCAGTGGGGTCACAGTGGCATTAAGCCCTGGGCACAAGGCAGAATACACCCTACAGTACATGGGAGAACAGGCCATCACAGGGCTGACACAGGCAAAAACACGCACATACTCACACCAGGGCCATTTCTCCCAGAAGCGAATTAACCTACCAGCATGTGTTGGACTGCGGGAGAGGAGGAAACTGGAGTACCCGGAGGAAACCAGCGTAAACTCGGGGAGAACATGCAAGACAGCACCCCAGAAATTGAACCCAGGCCCCCAGTGCTGTGAGGCAGCAATGCTAATCACTGCATCACCATGCTGCAAGAAAATAGCCCTTTGCCGTCCATCTTTTACATTAGAAGGCAAAAAACATTTAAACAAAGGACAAGGTGTATTGTTACAGAATTTTGCCACAACAGAGCTAGAAAATACTGACATTTTAATTAAATTAAATCAACATACCAAGCATTCTTAGTCACATTTTCAAAATATAATCATATTTTGTCATTGTGACGACCGCTTCCTTAGAAACGTAAATGAAAAGTAATTTGTGTCCTTAATCTTGGTCTGCTTTGATAAAAGAAACAAAAATCTCTGTCATAAAATTTACATTTCTAGTTTAAATAAGGAAGGATTATGGCTTCTAATACCAAATCAGCAAATGTTTCAAGCACTGCTCTGAGTAACACAAAGGCACAGCTGCCTGAAATTTATAGAACCGATTAATATAACTATAGATTTTTCATGGGATGCACAAATACCTTCCTTCAAACCTATTCGTAACATCTACGTCCACAATTACACAAAGGTCATCCAATATCACAGTTTACAGCCAAGACAAGATTTGTGTCAATTAATTACTTAATTTTAAAATACCATGAATTTGCATAAGTACCCCAGGGCACACCAACCTACACACTATACTAATGGAATTTATCACAACTAATAAAGCAGATTAGCTATGGTGTGAGGCTGTGCACTGCCAGGCCTCTGTCTCTGACTAACACAGAAAATGCTCTGATGTACAAGCTCTTGTCCTGCAGGCTGTAAGGTTGTGTCTTGTGCAGAGACAGCATTCAGTGTGTTGTTAATGATATCATTATCTATTATATCTATTACACCTAAATATCTGTGTGAAAAGAAAAACACACACTGGGCAGATTTTAATTCTCTAGTCAAGAGTCTTCAATGTATTGATTAAGGAAAAAAAATCAATGATCATTTACCAAGATCTTATTAGTCTCCTGATTGATAGAGTAATTGTTTTCATTACACTACATGAAGTATAAAAGTCAATTGTTAATATTCCTTTAAGAGAGATATATCTCTAACAGTTAAACATTATATAAAATGGAACATTACTAAGAATTAAAAGAACACTACATTGTTACAAAAACAGTTGTATAAATTGTAAATTAGATTACTACCAACATTTTGCACAACATAAAAAGTCCTATGGTACAGTATAACACCAGGGAATAAAGTTGAAGGTGCAGCTCAAGTTCCTTTAAGCACAGTAAAATCAATCATGGTTGATGGAAAGTGTATCATATCACCCAGACACTGTCAATTCAGATTGTCCCTTCAAAGTAAACAGCTTGGTGACGAGCAAACTGGTTAGTGATGCCAACATGAGACCAAGGACAACTATTAAACCACTGAGAAAGAAGAAAAGAGTTCCAAAAACATCTCAAACACCAAGCACAGTTCTGCAATAAAACATTTAAGTGGTTAAGAAGACATTTGGCAAAATGTTTTGGTGTCAAATGAGAGAAACTGGAACTTGTTGGTCTAAATGCAAAATGTTAGGTTTGGTGTCAAAGTGTTACAAACCCAACACAGCACATCACCTAGCTGGGTCACCATCAAAACTGTCAAGAATGGTGTTGGCAACGTTATGATATAGGCCGCTTTTCATCAGTGGGGAATGAAGGCTTTGCCATCATTGCTTCTTCTGTGATGTTTTTAGGATTGAGGGGAAAATGAATGGAGCAAAGTACAAGCAAATCTTACAATGTAAAACACGCTTCAGTCTGCTGAAGATGTAAAACTGGGACCAAAAGCACAAGAGGAAACTGAAATAAGAGGCAGAGTCAAAGTTCTGGTTTGGAATCCATAGACAATATGTGACAAGACCTGAAAACTGCTGTCTATCAACTATCCCCAGCCAACCTGACATGTTCATCAAGTTTGAGAAATACTGTAATGTGTGAAGATTTCACCATCCCAGGTTGTTAAGTTGTTAGACTCACAGTAAGATCCAAAAACTGCCATAGGCACTTCTAACATGTTTCGACTCAGAGTGGTGAATACCTGTGCAAATATTTATTTATTATTATTGTATTTTCTTTGCATCGTTTGCTGGCATTTAACCTCATTCACCCCCAAAGTGGTTAGTTTTACCACTTTAGTTTTGATTAAAAACCTACACTTTAAAGGTAGACATTACTGCAAGACACTGTACGGTACTGTACATACTCCAATCCAATCCCTCATTCAAGCCCTTAGGTTTTTTTATCATTGATACATTGGCATTAAGCATAATAACATCTTCAGTTACTTACTCTTCTTCAGCTTCTTTACAGAGTGTCAGTAGAGGAAATTAGTAAAATTTTACTTGTATGTGAAGTATGATTTACATTTCTGACTAATTTATGTCCAAATAAGAACTGGATTCCTGAGTATTTAATTAAATACGGCATAATTTATACATTACAGTATGTGATCTAATTCACTTATGAACCAACTCAACTGGCTTTATATTTTGCACAGAAAATGAAAACTACAGAGTCCCAATGAATGAATTAAAGTAATACAAATCATACTTGTACCAATGCCACAAAATCAATACCTCTGATCAACTTTTCTTGATGGCCAAGAAGTTGCAGTGTAAAGCAGTGCGGCTTGCATATGGTCATAAAGATGTGCGGGTATGCTTTCCGATGTCACTGCTTAATTGCAGTTAATAATGGAACAGCTATAGGATCAGTACTTCAGACCGGCCCAAGGGTCTGAAATGATGCTCTAAAAATCAATATTTCATTCTACAAAACACTGAGCACATTGCCGTCTTCTGCTATTAAAACTGCTTTGTCACTTCAAGCCATGGTGTGGTACACTTTTAAAGAAGCATTCAGTGACAATTCAGTCACCGTTTGCTTCATTTCAGTCACACTCTTAGTAGAATCAATAAAAATCCTGTCACGTTTTTCCTGCTATGGAACTAAAACACTCCGATTGGGATTTAACACCAAATCAACGTTGACAACAAAATGATACTAGGCCAAATTGCTGTGAAGTAATATTCAGAACAATTTCAAATCAGCCAAATTAAATCAATGATGCAGACGACACCCATGGACTAAGTCTGGAGTAAAACCACCAACCGTTTCATTGGATTTTGTCAGCTTGGCTGGAACCACCGTTAAAATGAAGGGATTGCAGAATAAAAATCCTCAAATACTAGTTCTTGCGAAGGATGAGGTCCATAAATGGTTGAATACAATTATATTAGAGGTCAACCACTTTTCAAGCAAATACAGAACATCTGAGCTCTAACAGAAAGAAGTAGTTGGGTGACTAAGTACAGTACATTGGAATCCCTCTCTATTCCAAAATACTGTACAACTTTATTTATGCAAAACACACCATATATAAAATGCAACTATTACCATTCTGATGATGTTCTGTCACTTCACATGTAAGTAAACACCATAACACAAGCACAGCTTTGAAAGCCCGTGATTTTCATTCTATTCTAAAATCATTCTGTTCTGAAATTATAGGAGATATCATCATGATTTTGCTGTACTGTATGTTATATACTTGATCTCTTAAGTAATTGTTAACTAGAGGATGTTAAGACTTAGTTTAAGGCTTAATAAACTTAATAGACTTAAGACTTAGCATAGTTTATTGAATGTTTTGTCACAGCAATCCAGTACCCCCTACAGTATATAATCAGAATGCAGACCTTAACATCTTTCATAAGGTTGGTGCTTCATTTGTAATTAAATCCTGCCTGTTGTTGCAGACATAAGCACATCCAAAACCTATTTTAACAAAACTACAGTATTTGCCACACACTTGTAGAAATATATACAGTAGACGTTATCTGGTTTGTTCTCAATTTAAAAACCATCTCTTAATTGTTAATTTATAGTCTATATATTTACAGTACTAAAGCTTTCTGCAGTGTAGTGGTTCACATGTAGTATAACATTTAGCTGCATTATATAATAACAGGATAATAAATGACATAAAACTCTAACATCACTTTCATGCAACATAAAAATGTCTGCCCTACATTAATTAAGATGGAAAACAGCTTACAGTGCAGAAGAAAAATCTGTGAACCCCAGATAGACTGTAGTTATGGGAATGACAATTTCTTAATGTGATAACTTCAATTCACAGAGCCCTTCTCCTAAAAAACAAAGGGGTTTATACAGTGTATAGCAATTCATTGGAACATTATTGAATATTAATTCTTTCCAGATATTCCATGCTAAAAAGAGAAGAAAAGAAACACAACGTTTCGGCAAAACTGGGGTTAACCCAGGCTCAGGAGGTCAGACGATGTCAGGTCAAACCTATGCCCTCAGGCCGCAGAGGAGATGACCTGGTGCTATCGGGTCTCAAGACATCCAATCCCTCAATGCTGAGCGAGGAGGAAAGGGTGACCCAGAAATATATAGCCCCAGACAAAGACACACCCGAAGGCCAAGAAAAGCACGGGGAAACTAGGGAGAGGACAGAGTAGGACTAGCTGTAGAGGGCATGACAGAGCCTCCTTCGGGTGTCAGGAGACATACAGTACCAATACTGCCTCAAGAGAAACCCACAAAATCAGCCAGGAAGTCACAAGGAATCTCAAAGTACCATCTAAGGATCTATGGGCCTCTCTTACAACAGCTAAAGTCAATAGTGATGATTCACTCATTAGGAGAAGACTTGAACAGGAACGAATGGTTTTTATGAGAGGATAGCCTGGAAGATACCACCGCTCTTTAAAAAGAACAGTGCAATGTGACTGCAAAACACCATTTGGATGATCCACAAGACTTCTGGCTCACTAGAGAGGTGAGTCAAAATTTGAACTTTTTGGTCAATCAGAAATGTCTTGTAAGGCAAAAAACAAACGTTGCATGATGGGAGTGTCAAGGTTTGGGGCTGTCTGTGCCCGCTGCTTGCAGGGTTAGGCTCTGTGTGTCCCACTGACTCCGTACTGGATAAAAGGATTAGAAAATGGATGGATTGGTGAGAGAAAAGAAAACACTTTAAAAACAATTACAAAACACCAGACATCCACTTAATAAAAAGGTACAGGGAATTGCAAACACAGGCAAAAAGGAGAGTAGAAAGGCCAAAGGAATTCCTGACAGCTTGCCATCATTGTCAGAGCCACAAATTGAATGCCGTATCAGCAAATTCTGCAGGAGAATACCTGGCTGTCCATTAGTCAGCTGAAATCATAGTGGCCCAAGTAGAAAGACAATGAATCTGAACATTCTGTACAAGCACATTTCCAACAGAATGGATCAAGGACAAGAAATTTAGCATTTTGCTTTGGTCAGGTCAGTGTCCATACCTCAAAGCCATTGAAATATTAAAGCAGGACTTTTAGTAAGCTGTTCATGCAAGAGAACCCTCAAATACCACCAACTTCAATCAGGTCTGTGAGGAAGAATGGGCCATTATTCATACTGTAAATTCAAAAAAGCTAATTGAAGAAACTGATATAAATTTACAGGAAACGTCTAAATGAAGTCCTTTGATCATTTGGGCACTAAAAAATAACATCTTCGCCACTGCCAACAACCCACTGTGAATACAGCAAACTTGCTTTATGGTGGGTGAATTGCAAATGGTTAGCAGCACAGATCCTCCAAAAAGAGAACAAAACAAAAAGATATTCACAGAGAACTGGATTTAATACCTGTAATTGAGGATAAAATGAATCCCAATGCACTTCTTATTAAATAATTCTTCACAGGACTTCAGTATATTTCTGACTTTGTAATAATACATTGTATGTTTTATCATTAAAATCCTTTCAAATTTTAACCAAAATGAGCAAATGACAGAAGATGGTGTAGACATAAACCCACTGCACTGATTGTAAGGTCTGTTATTCAGGTCTATTTTTGCATAAGAAAAATAGCAGATACTAGATGCCAAAACAAAAAACCCCTAGATGACCTAAACCAAAACCCTAAATGACCTGCCAATAGGCGAAAAACAAAACTCTTCAAGCAATGCCTTGCAAGGATTGATCCGATCAAAATTGGACTGTGGTAATTTAATATGGTGTGACTTTCGCATTCAACTAATAAATGCCAATTTGCCACAAGCTCAGCACTTACACTCAAATTCATACACCAATATATTAAAAGCTTATATCCAACACTAAAATGATAATTAAATTGATTTTTTTATTAATTCTGCAACATGCTATTTTCACTTTTTGAGCCCAGGCCATGCTAGTTCAGCACAGAGCCATCTTCCAAGGAAAAGCATTATGCTTTAATCAGCGCTCATTTTAGCAGTGCAGGGGCCATCTTTCTGATCTGCTTCTGTTACTGGTCCTTATCTCTCCTGTAATGATCATCTCAGAAGGGAATTATTTCAATGATTAAACAGTCGTGTACAGTACATTAGGACAGCAGGTGCAGATTGCTTTCGAAGTACAAGCATTATGGTTTTTTTTTATCTGCTGTTAAAGACAAATGACTAAATTATGCATACACATCTTTTCATCGGTACCAGAATTTAAGAAATAAGATAACAGAAGTAACTGTTTTCCTATGCCACCACCCTAGATAATAAACTTGTAAAAATGATAAAAATAATAGTCCCTTAACAGGTGAAAGTTCACCCCTGAAAAGTGACAACTGTTGATGCAATGGAGCTCTTGTAAGAGACGAAGATCACAGTATTAACATAGTGTCTGTGACATACTCATCAGGCTTGACAGCGTCAGGCAGGCTGATGCTGTCGTGAGGGCTGTTGATCCAGAAAACCCTTTACAAACAGGTTACTAGACAGCAGTTTCTTTAGACAGTAGACAGTCTAAAGTCTAAAATCTTCTTCAGTAAACAGTTTCTTTAGCAGCGCACGGGTGAAATTCAGCTGTATGTGAATAAAGAATCTGTTAAGAACTGTTCAAAACTACCTCCACTTCTTTACCATTTGTCAGAACTGAAAGTTTCTCATCGGGTTCTTACTACTTGGTTCTTATACTATTTATATATTGTAAAAGAATTTATACATTTCTGCATCCACGTTTTATCACCAAAACATGGATGCAGAAATTCCAGTTTTGCAGATTCTCTGGCTAACTGGATATACTGTATTTGACATGGTTTGTAAAGCTTAATGGTCTTATGGTCAAGCATTAAACTGTATAATTTAGATAATTATATAAATTAATATAAATACCTTTTCCTTATGAATACTATGTATCTATTAAGATGACGTACTGTAAACAGATCAGTATATATGATTTATATGATATGTATACAGTATACGATTTTCTCCAATGTTATAATGAAAATATAGAATCAAAAACATTATTCTTATATATTCAGGAGTGGCACTGTGGTGCAGTGATCAACATGGCTGCCTTGCTGTCTAGAGGGAGTTTGTATGTTCTCTTGTTCAGTACAGTATGTGAGTTTTGACCTACTGTAGTGCTCCAGTAGGTTATAGGGACTCATTTCGTACTGTATTTAACATAGTTGAATTTTTAGAGGCTTTAACTGGGAAATTGAGTCAGCAAAAGGCAAGATCAATTTAGACAAAAATCAACATAAGATGATGAACACTATTTGCTAGATATCAGCAAAATAGAAAAATATTCATCTATAACTATTGGTATTGCTCTTTTTGAAAGCTGCATACGAATCAAGACTGTTGACTTCCCATTCACTTCTAGACAGAAATATGCGTTTCTCCATTTCTCTTGAACTCTAAAATAAAATACAATTCTCTAAAATAACATTATTACAAAGCACATATTACTACATTCAACAATTCCCTTGTTGAAGGGAGCTACAGTTTCAGTAGCTACAGTTTCAGTGAGACTATTGGCAATTCAGCTGCTGAAAATGCTCCATAGTTGTGAGGAGTTTGAAGACAATGTGTATACAGGGCTTGTGCTTTTCATGCACAGACACACCTCTGTCAAACCTAGATCTGTGACATCATCAAAGAAAAACACAGTGATTGGATAGAGGTAGAGAACCACAGGCAGTGTGTGTTTGGGACACTGATACAGTAACATCACCAAGGGCACTTACTTTGTTTGTGCACTGTTCAGACTCAGGCATGGCACAAACTAAATCCCGGCCAGTGGTTCTGACTGCAACTGCCATCCTGGCTGGACAAAGGGGCTTGGCCGGCCAGTCCACTGGCCGTGTGTTTGACTGAGACCCCTGGTGTAGAAATCGCCGATTCAAGGTTGGATCATAAACCTTTGAGACTCATGCTTTACAGGGACACAGTGGACACTGAAAGAATGCATTTGGTTACCACTGAGAAATATGTTTACAACAAGATGACCGTTGAGGGTTTGAGGATATCAACAGCACAGAAGTGCTTTCATTAGGCAAAAACTGCTTTTTTAAAGATTTAAACATGTTTTCCAGGTTTGAACCTTGGGGAGTATAGAAAAATAAAAAATACAAAACTACGAAGATTAATTTAATGGTTTGCTTTTGTTTTCAGACTCTTGAATTAATATATTTGGGAGAATCAATTGATATACAGTAGTCACATTATAAAACACTCAAAAAATGTGCACACAGTAGTATATTTCAATTTTAGCCCTTACAATGAAAACCTCACCAGAAGTCAAGTGTGATGGGTGACAGAGATGTGTGTCACAGTTATATGACAGCTGATTGGCAGGTCTTTTTAAATACAAAATAATAGAAAAAAGCTTCATAACAGACTGACTCTTAAAGTAATTGAAAAATTCAATACAGATGAGATTACAGGGTTTAAAAATGCTGATACCTAGTGTAGCTAAGCAATGCCAAAATACATCTAACAGCGCAAAAAGCAGAGTTTAGCTTTGCTATCCTGAAGTCATCTGGCTATAAGCCAGTAATACTTGTCCAAATAGAACAATGCCCCACATTTTATTCATGAGATAACACTGTTGGAACTTCCATGCCAAATGCAAAGCCAAGAGTCAAACTAGACAATAGCACACATAACCGGAACACTAATATGCCTCAGTCAATAAGATTAAAAAAAAACAGTTTTCTTGACGAAATTCCAAAATGGTCCTTAAACCCTAAATATAGCAGATTTGATTAAACGGAAATCCCTATCACAGGAGATTGATGAGAAAGCCAATTAGATTTATCTCCCTACACGATTGGCTACTCATTGCAAGGGTTGCTGGGCAACAGTTTTTTGAGCAGGATGAGTTTCATTGCAGAATCTACCTGGGTGTTCCTTTGCAAAGATCAAATCTAAATTGTAAACTTGACTTTTAGCACTTCTTTGCCAGAAAACAATTTGTTTGCATTGTCTATTTTTTATAAACATTCAAAACCACATGACTCTGTAAACTCTGTAAAATTCAAGACAATAATTACCAATGTGGTTTTGACAATGCATTGTCTAAACATCCTATTTTTTCCAGAAGTCATTTATGATAATTTTATTACCCAGACTCTACAAAAGCTTTATATCCCTATTACCTGAATTAAATCTAATATTTAAAATTACAACTACTGAGTATGAATGGAACATTCACTTGTAGTTTTATACTGGAATTGATACACTTTATTTTCTTCTAAGGCAAGATACAGCACATTCTAACCTTGAACACGATTATTAATACGTAAAACTTAAGAATTGTTTTGTTACTCCTTGCAGTTTCCTCTTCTGTCCATGATCCACAGACAGCTCTGAAGTGCATTTGACAAAACAGAGCTAAGCTTCTGTCCAGCATTAGTTTAAATTTTTATTTACAGTAGCCACAGGACCTTTGATTATACTGTATTAGCTGTTGATATTACCCGTCTAACACAACATGTGCTGATAGTAAATTCAGTTGATGTATTTTTGCAGCTTCACTAAAAACAAGATGTTGCACTTATTGTAGAAACATGTTTGTGTACACTGTTTTCTGTTAAAATAACAGAAATCAATTAATTTGAAATTTAAAAAAAGTTTTGGATTTGAACAGCCTTTTTACATTTCAGAGAAATATCAAATATCAAATCCTTAGTAGGGAAACCAAAAATATATACTATACTTAAAATATTTATTGTGAAACAAAGATAAAAAAAACATGCTTGCAATTAGAAATATGAACACATAATATGAGCACAGTTTTCCAAAATATAAATGACTTCTCTGAATAAGGAGATTCAGTAAGGGCAGGAAATAATGTGTGATGCTTCCATGAAAATACAGTGAGTTTTATTTGCAGGATGACATTAATAGATGAGAGGAATAGAATGGGCTACAAATGCTGGTTGGATAGTTCCTTATATGTGATTTATGATATCAGAACACTTAACTAACACAGCCATTTATAAAGTTTCCCTTACAACGCCTTAAAACACAACATGGCTATAGAGTTGCCTTTAGACCAAAGGGCATTAACACATAAATTAGGTTTTCCACCTGTGCTTTATTGCTGTTTAATTACTTCATATACTGCAGCAGATAAGAGACTGGGATTAGCTGGTTGCTATTCTTGTCTCTGATCAGACATTGCACAACCTACCATTCTCACTAGAGACTTACAGTAGATGCACATTCAGCATGGTGGCACAGTGGTTAGCATTGTTGCCTCGCAGTGCTGGGGCTCTGGGGGTGCGTGTGTGAGAGTATATGTGTGTCTGAGTGTCTTCCCTGCGACAAACTGGCTTCCCATCTAGGGAATGTCCCACCTTGCGCCTGATGCCTGCAGACTCCCCCGTGATCCTGTGTCGGAAAAAGCCATTCAAAAATGGATGGATTTACTTGAACTGTTAGTTTCAACATAAGAAGGAAAAAAGGAAATTCTGAAGATAAAGCAAACTTAATTTGATATATAATTTCTTTTTGTATTTTATATAAAAATGGTTTTGTCATGCGGCACATAGTAATGAAGCATCTAATTGCAGTTTAAAAAAGGTCAGTTACTTCATTGACAGTTATTATTTCAGTTATTTCTAAAGGGTGGCTTTAGTATGGAACTGCAAATGAAAAATGTGAATTACTGTTCATTCCGAGGGACACATCTTTAGGTATCAGGAGTGGCATTAAATACCTTCTAGAAACACAGAGAGGAACAGTTTTGGATGTTAATCTCAGTTCATAGCATGTCAAATTCAATTTGTATCTCCCTTAACAGATAAAAACCAATATAAATCTCTGAAATTTCTCAATGCTTCATACAGTGCATATCTCTTCAGAATTAGTTTGCACTGCAGGCTATTCCAGCATGAAGCCTTTTCTTTTAATTTTCCACAGCAGCCTGAAAAGCTTCAGGCCTCTTTTGTTTTAGACACTGCTGTGGCTGACACAATTGCACAGTAACCTTCAAATGCAAACACCATTTCTACATCAATGTCTGATACCATCAGGCATCTTCTTCATCAGCAGTTGCATTAGCCTGGCGCACTGTTGTCAGCCTCTTAAAGTATCCACTTCCCCTTTTAATTCTGAAAAGTAAGATCTATGGTTAGCCTACATTCTTTCTCATCATCTTTACACCAAAAAAGAAAGACTACAGTTCTAAGAAATCCGCTCTGTATTTCATGCTACCCTCATTACCACATGCATCCTGCATCATAACCTGCAGTGGCATCTTTGCGTTTCAATTGTGATAATTTATTGTACTTCATCTGCTATATTATCCTGCACTGTGTGAACCCCTTGTATTGCACTATGCAGACTGCCAGTTTTCATTGCACTATATAATTTACTGAATTCTGTCATTTCATTGGAATGTATCTAGATAGTGCTTGGAAATACAGTGTCAATCAAATTAAAATAATAAATACAACATTGAAAACAATCTGCAAAGCACTCTGCAACAATGACTTTGAAGATAAGGGCTAATGTGGAAGACTAAATTAAGAAGAGCAAAAACTTATTTCCATTCTTATTTAATGGCCAAAATAATCATAGTTTAGTATTGCAAACGGCAACAATAATGATAATAAAGCCACTGAAAAAACATTTCAGTCTTACTGAGTAACCCTGCTGTTTTTGTTAGTAGTTGTATTATATCTGAACCAGAATGGTTTCTGGTACAGTACCATATTTAATACAGCAAATAACAATCTGAATTCAGTCATACAGAGCTGACTCCCAAACACAACTTTAGACCTATTACAGCTTGCATACTACCTTCTGGGGGGCTAAAATAACACTTTTAAACATTCATTGTAGCTTATAATTAATAATTAATAATTGCTTGCACTTATATAGCACCTCTCTGGACACTCCACTCAAAGCGCTTTACAGGTAATGGGGACTCCCCTCCACCACCACCAATGTGCAGCATCCACCTGGATGATGCGACGGCAGCCATAGTGCGCCAGAAAGCTCACCACACATCAGCTATCAGTGGGGAGGAGAGCAGAGTAATGAAGCCAATTCATAGGGAGGGATTATTAGGAGGCCATGATTGGTAAGGGTCAAATGGAAATTTGGCCAGGACGCTGGGGTTACACCCCTACTCTTTACAAGAAACGCCCTGAGATTTTTAATGACCATAGAGAGTCAGGACCTCGGTTTTATGTCTCATCCGAAGGACGGCGCCTGTTTACAGTATAGTGTCCCCATCACTATACTGGGGCATTAGAACCCACATGGACCGCAGGGTGAGCGCCCCCTGCTGGCCCCACTAACACCTCTTCCAGCAGCAACCTTAGTTTTTCCCAGGAGGTCTCCCATCCAGGTACTGACCAGGCTCACACCTGCTTAGCTTCAGTGGGCTGCCAGTTGTAAGTTGCAGAGTGATATGGCTGCTTATTTTGGCCAATATCTAAATTCTTCACATAGAAACCTTTTATCTAGAGGGGTGACACTACCACTGAAGAGAACAGAGAAAAAAGAATTGAACACAGCGTAATTTACCTTCTAGACAGCAAATAACTCCATATTATCATCAATGGCAAATAACTGCATCTTTATAGCACCTATCATTATTTCCTCATTTTAGAAGCATCACCTTAAATGACATCTTATATGCAAGTGAGGCATTTGCTGAGATGTACCGTTCACAAAAAAAAAGTAGAAACATCAGCAAGGAATGTGTCCCGCTAACAAAATGTCATTTAACTATGAAAATGCCTCAGCAAGGTCGCCTGCGCTAATGGGTGTGTTTTGTCATCTTCGGCAAAACAAATGCGATTCCTCTAGTCATCAATCAAAAGAAAGAAAATGCTGTTCGTACAGAATCACCAGTGCTGCTGATAGGAGTCATTACTATTGATTCACGCTCCATATTAGGCTGGAATGAAATGAACTCAAAAACTAAGCCACAGATATTCCAGCTGAAAGCCAGCTCAATCACAATCATCTTAGCTAAACACAAAGAAGGGAGGATGCTATATTACTATGTCTAATCAAAGATACGGTTTAACACAGGTGTTGAGCAGGATGTATTTTAACTCTTTATTTGGAACCATTAAGTAGCTACAGCCATTATAAGGCTGTACTGTACTTAGTAAAAGGGCAGAAGCATGTCTGACGCCTGATTGATTAGGTCATACAGAGGCCCTACAGGCAAGGATGGTTACGCCACTGCATGAGCTAAAGCTATAAATGGAACAGACTTTCCTTCTACTACACAGTATATACAAGCAAATTATAAAGCTGGCTGACTATTCAATTAAATGTTCCATTTAACAATGACAGCAGATGGCAGAGAGTGCTATATCAGCATCATGTGCCTACAATTTCAGTCATTGCATTCATCCTTGGAAGTGTACTGTCGTCATCTACAATTCCCAGTGTTGCACTTCAATGATGGATGAAGTGGGTCCCTTCTTTTGTGTAAAGTCTACAAGTGCAAGAAATTAGACTTCCAAATTGGGGAAGCCTAGTGATTGTAGGGATTGTTCGTTTTTTCCCTTTCTGTTTTGAAATTGTTCAATGTTGGAATATCTGGTGGCCTAGTAACTTGATACACGGCTGGTTCACAGGGAATGGTTGAACCATTACATTTTGTAGCCACTATGGGATCATATGGGAATGAGAACAAAGGTGTTAGTCCATCACACTGACACCCTCCTGCTCAAAAACTGATTGCCAAATCTCTCCAAAATGTATTCCTTTTTCTTAAGCTCTCATATTACCCTGATTCACATCAGTTCTAAGATGGATACTAGACGCTGTGTGGATTACCAATTGCTCACAAATTTTGCAGGAAGGAGGTGGGAGAATGCAGTGTCCTAGAAGACAAGGTGCCATGGTTTGGCGCCTCATCCAGCTGTACACCAGGGCTTCACACTGCAAAGCGAGTGACCCAGCCCATACAGCTAATCCATATCCCATCCCCAATTTACCCTCTTCCCTCACATTCTGTAAAATATATTGTTTTAACAACAGGTTGGAATCAAAGTTATAGGCCCTGTTCAACTACCAACAGGATGCGTATATGTAACACCTGAGTACAGTATATGTACCCTGTAACATGGCCAGATGACTGCTATTTTTTTTATTGTCATCAGTACCCAGGCAGTGTACTGATAGCTCCTGCTGTTTAAAATCTACTTTGCCAGTTAACTACAAACTTTATATTATTGAAGTGAGCATACCATTAATGTACTCTATTATGCATTGGCATTCCCAAGTGAACCAAGCTTGCTGTATGACCAGAACTTTGTTCTCAAATCATATTGCCTCTTAAGAACAGCTACATACAGTATATTCATTTTAAAAACTGACATATTTGAGAAATAAGCAAAGCTGTTTCTCTCTTTGAGATTGTGGGTAATGTGACTTACTGTATGTCTGCATTTATCAAAGAGTCATTTACAAAAAGCCATCCACTGGTACTCCTGGTGTCAAACTGGAGGTGGCAGCACACGTCTGAAATGCAAGCTTTTTGTTTAAATGGCAAAATAGAAAAAGGGCAAGGTCAAAAGACACTGAAGTCCTCTTAACATCTCGCATACATCCGTCTTTAGGAACAAGTAACGGTTTAAGTAAAAGGTTTAAACAAACACAATGCTTCAGCTGTGGAGCCTTCTTCGGGTGTGGAAGAAGGCTCCACAGTTAAAACGTTGCATTTCCTTTCTTCTCTTTTCAGCATGGAATAAACCTTTACTTGTTCCTTTGCAGCCTACACATGGTGACTCAGCTACCCACCTGAACGACTACACCCCTCTTTATCACATCATCTATAATAAAAACACTTTGGAACACCTGGGAGCAGTGCCAGTAACATCCTTTCTTTACCTGTTTTGTATTAGAAATGATTTTTTTTTTAGAAAACCAGCTAGGGCATTTAGAGTGCAAGAGGAAGGGACTACAAAGTGCAGACAACAGCGCCTTGCTAATTGTAATTGCTGCTGCCAATAAGGAGTGACAAGGTGCTGGCAGCTCCAACATTAATGAGTCAGTTTCACCTCTGGGCCAGCCACCTTCTGTTCCTGTTTAAGACTTAGCAACATCAATTTCACTTCCCAGCGTTTGTGCAGCTTGCTTGATCACATACCTACTGTATGTCTCTGTCATTCACAACTAGTTTTTTTTCCCAAGAGCTGTTACCCGGATGAGACATTAAAACAAGGTCCTGTCCGCATTTTCAGATGGCATGTCATTGCAAAGTCTAGACAGATTATAATGAAGTTTTTCAGTTCCTGCGGCAGTGGTGCAGGGGCATTGATAATACATTTTTATGGATTTAGACTATATTGTGTTAAACAGAAAAATGTATGGAGAATCAACTAGAGTAAAAAAGGTGTTTTAATCAATACCTCACTGCAGAGAAGGTATAAGAAAGAGATCAGTCTAGCCTACTGGCAGTCTCTTTTTGGTCCCATAGGCAACTTGGTATCCCTGGGGCAAGTTGCAAGGAAGAAAACAAAATCAGTTTAAAACAGTTGAATCTATTATTAATGATATTGACTTTAGTGGAATAAAAGTTGTAAAACAAAGATTAAATAACCAAAGCCATGCATGCTTAGCACCTGGATATTAGGACAGATTTATATTTGCAATAAATGTTAAAATTTAATTATTAACCTTGAGTACCTTAAGATGAAGACTGGTTACAATGTTGCCAAGAAATCCAGGGAAGCTACTGATGATTACTGTTTGCATCTTCTGACCTTTGATATCTGGTTTCAGTGGAATAACTGAAGTCTATGAGCAAAGAAAAGAGAAAAAGCCTGCCGCACCCTTTTCGTGATTTAGAAAAGCTGACAGAAACTGCTTGCAATATCTTACATTCCACATCTAGGTAATTTATTGTTAGTTAAAACCAATGAAAAGAAAGGCTACCAACATCTGCCAAGCCTAAAATATCCCTTTACTACAATTTTTTATCAAGATTTTGTTCTTTTACTTAAGGCCCATTTCATAAATATTTACAGTGAGTATTGGGCATTGTGCTCCAATGAATCTTGTAAAGCTGTCAGGGGGTATTACTCATGAAATAAACATTAAGTATTTATATCCGGCATTTTCAGTGGAGACAATAATGCAAAGAAAAGCAACATCCAACAAAGCAGGTAAAGAAATAAGAACATAAGGAAAGAATCAGAAGCAACATTCAACAAAGCAGGTAAATAAATAAGAACATAAGCAAAAGAATGAGAATAAAAATATGAGTGGCCATCCAGCACATTTAAAGAATTTGGTAGTTATGAGGTACTTATGAGGTACTTGATCAGTAATTTTACACCTGCTGGAATCCATAGAGCTAAACGGACAGTAATGTATAGATCTCCTAACTAAGGAAGGATAGATGGATAAAGGAGATAGACTGGGAACAATACAAGATAACATGAGGACATGGACTTGGCCCTGGAGACCTGGAGCCATGAGCCCACGAGGATTTATTTTTATTTTTGTTGTCTTTTCAAATCAAATATTATTGCGGCAAATAATTTTCTTTTAAAATATCAGGTGTAGAGTAGCTTTCCCTTATATTTCGATAGAAGGTCTTATAAATTAGAGCTAGGTTTATTTTAGTTTGTTGTTTTATTTTTGTTATCTTAAATTAACCCTGTATTCATTGTACTGTCTTGGGAATCTTTTCTGTCTCATGTCACACCTACTTTGTGAACTGTCTGATGGCCACACCCTCAGTGGCATCACAATACATTGTTTTTTTCCTTGAATACTAGGGACTCCGTTGTCAAGACAGAAGAAATAACTTCCAATCACATATATATATATATAAATACAGTATGCTAAAAACTAGAATGTGACAAAATGAAATCCTGATTTGATGGTCTCTGGTCAACACAACAGTTTTATAAGGATTTTACTTTGTTACAATTTTTTTCATGACACTTACATCAATCTGCCAGATATTGTATAGCTCTCTGCACCTGATGTGTTTGACAGTTAACAATAAAAAAGCAGCAGTTTTCACTTAGCAGCAGAACATTTGAGAGGATAAAATAAAATGCAAACCTGAGGGAAAAAAAAATTGTTTGAAAAAGAGTTAGAACAAAGAATAAAATATATGAAACAAAGGCTTGTCAAAATCCAACACAAAGATCAAAATGGTTGTTCATCCCTCAAACCCATGCATGGCCTCAGATTCTTGCTCAGAGCTCACACAGAGAAACAAAGGCAAGTGTTTTGATAAAGGAGCAGACACTAACTCTCAGTGTTATTCACAGTACAGTACAAAGTCTAATCAGCATTCTAAGCCAGCAGCTCACGGCATTAGTGCAAGACATTTTCAGGACACTGAGCTGTCTCCTTCTGGCTTTTCTCCTTTTTGATAGCAGGTTTCAGGGTCAACACTGCAAACTGCTTTTTGTCTTCTGCATGTATGACAATCCTAGAGCTTCCATTGACTTAACAGACGCTCCCACTCCCCTGCAGCCTCAGCTCAGCTCAGCGCAGCACATACGGGCAGCCACCGCAGAGAGAGGGAGAGTGTTTTAACACCTAGGACCTGTCCATCAACAAACCTGATAAAGAGGAGGCAGTGAGAAGCGGGAGTCCTGATTTTAGAGGGAGCAGGACTTTTACAAACATCAATGACAACCTTACAAATCTGATGGATTGCGAATGTTTTCAGTGTTGCTTATCGCACAGAACTTTAATTGCTGTACTATAAATTGCCACACAGGTGGAACCTTAAACTGAAACCCTTCATGTTTTCGCATCATCCATTTAATGTAACTGCAGTGCCTTGCAAAAGTATTCATTTCCTTCCTATGATGTCCCATGTTATTAAATCACAAAATTAAGAATACATATTTTTTATAACTTAATACCTTATTCAAAATCTGAATGCTCAAAATGAAGACTTCTAAAAGTAAGATATGACACCACAAAAGCCAAAAAACAAAAATATGTGTAATGCTTAAGTATGCTGACCAGTAAACTCTATTTAAAGGAACCACCCTTGAGAGCTATTACAACGGATTTTTTTGGTTTCTACCAAAGATGCACATAGAATTACTGCACATTGTTGCACTCTTCTTGGCAGATTTGCTCAGTTTGTCTCTTTGGTTGTTTTCAAGGTTTCCAGTTTGAGTCACTGTCCTGCTGAAAGCTGAATCTGAATCACATGCAGACTGAAAACATTCCTCCACTAAGATATTAATTTACTTTGTTACATTTTTCCCTAAACTCAGAAAGGCTTCCAGGTTCCTGCTAATGAGTAGCAGCCCCATTCCTGCCACCACTACGCTTGACAATAGGGCTGGTGTTGACTGGCTGATGCATAATGTTGGAATTGCATCAGATATATCGTAAGTTTATCAGACCAAAAAAGTAACTTTATGTCTTGTCCAAACACAAACGCTTTAAGCACATGTTTGCCATATCCAATAAAAGTTTTGTTGCAAATTCCATGAAGGATTTGAAAAGGTTTTTTCTCAGTTCGGTACAAATATTCTTTGACAGGCATATTGTAATGTATGGATATTTTTTCCCATCTCTGCCACTGAACTCTGGAACTCTTTTAAGGCTGCTTTGTTTGAAGGGAAAACCTCATCTACAGTATGTTCACTTCTTAATGATTTACTACACCACACTCAAAGTTATGTTAAGGGAATCTGTCATGTTTATAAACCCTTCTCATGATCTGTGCCTTTATACAACTATATCCCTGAGTTGTTTTGAAAGCTCTTTGTTCTCCATAGTTGAATCTTTCCTTGAAATTCACTACCTGACAGAGGAACCTTGCAGAGATGAGTGTACTTATTCAAAATCGTGAGAAAGACTATAATTGCACACAGACAAAGGCCACTCAGCTAACTGTTTGGTATTTTGCTCACCTCAATTAATTTAGGTTTGCCAAAGCCAAGGATTTGAATGCAATCAAGTCTTTTGCAATGTTCATTTTAATTCTCTATTTACTTCTTTTGTTTTGTGTTTTGTTTTGTCTGTGTGGATTAGGTTGTGTATTTAACAAGTATTAATTACAGAAAAATTAATTTCTGCAAGCTTTAAAGCAACAATAAGTGAAAGCTGTGCCAGGCTCTTAATGTGCTGATGGGTCTAAGTGACTGAAGGTGGTCAAGTGACTGAAGGCAGGTCATTGCACACGGCCTGTGTGAGGAATGTGGTTCTGACAAGAACGGCTATCTTGTCTCCACATAGTGCCCTCTTACAACATACTCACAGGAGCACACGAGACAACTGCCAGAGCTATTAATTGATGTGAACAACAGTTAGCAACATTTCTTACATACTTACAAACATATGGGTAATTTTCACTATCAAATCTGGAATTGGAAAAAAGATGTGCCAGCACGTCCTTCCCTCTTATTACATGTATTCTTACTGTACTGTATATATAATTGATCACTTACTGTATATACAGTAGCTATACAGTAAGTTTAAGTGGGATATATTGTACTAACACATTTAGCAGGCCTTCTTAATTCTAGGTAAAAATGCAAATGAAGTGTCCTTCTTTTGGTGATGGACTGTAAAGATAGAAACTGGCTTTATTTTCTTATGGAGTTAGGCTTATCAATTTAGGAAAACTGATTCCAGTATTCAGTTAGAAAAGCCCGGAAGAGCACTAGGGTCCTAAATATCAAAAAGGTTACATTAACATTTGACAGGTGTGTTATTAAGGTTGTGTGTAAGCTGTATGTAAGCAGTGAGTCACCATGACTTATCAAGACATTTTAATCATTGTGATGGAATGGATTGTAATTGTTAGTTTGACCAATAATATTTCTGCACTAGAATTGTAATCTTTAGGATACTGTTGGCATTTGAGCCATACTGTAGGTCAGACACAGGTCACACAGAGTTTTGATATGTCACTCTCTTTGGCTTGGCTCAGTACCATCTTGCTTCAGAACCAGATGGTTTACTAAGACATTATCAGAATCTTACAATTAGAAAAAGTAACTATGTTTTCAAATGACTGTATTTGCAAAGGCCCTATACAACATTAAAAACTGTTCTTGACATGATAAATTGTGATGACAGAACAGTAACACAGAAGATGCATTAGTTTCATAATACGGATATAACGTGACCTATTGCCAATATTTCCCCCTATTTATGGCACATTGTCAGCATATTCATCTAAGCATGAAATTAATTAATTACTCAGGTTTATTAAATTCCTTCTACTGCTCTCTATCCTGTTTTCCATCACCACGCGATCGTCTGTTGCTGCCAGAGATTCTCAGGTGGAAGACTCTGTATGAGAAACTGCATGAATGCTTCTCATTCGATGTGGTTTCTTATTAATCTTTTACTAAGTAGGGTGATCTTAAAATCATATTAAATGTGATGTTTCCCCAGGAAACCTCTCTACCACACCAAGTTTTCGCGCACAATCACTTTTAGCATTGAGGCTATGTCTGCATTGTTTCTCCTCATAAGGCACTAAATCTGGAATAATAACAGCAAAAAATACATATTTTTTCCAGAATGGTACAAAAAGGAGTATTCACTATCTAAAGAGGTTTGAGCAGGGATATACGTCAGTGTGCACTGGCTGCTAAGGAAAAAGTAAAGGTGAATTAAATGGTGAGAAGTAGAAAAAATAAAGACGAAGACTTAGCTGTTGACCACGATGGACTGGCGCCCTGTCCAGGGTGTACCCTGCCTTGCGCTCGTTGCTTGTCAGGTAGGCTCCGGCTTCCCGCAACACCGTATGGTACAGTATAAAGTGGTTTTGGCAAATGACTTGACGAGACTTCTTCAGACATTTTAATTATTTGATTTGCTGATTTGGAAAATACCTGCATCCTTTCTATTATAAAAGACTTATGCTTGCCCATCATTTCCTAGTTCCCCATAACGAAAATGGTGCTATCTAAATAGGATTGATTCAATTACTGAAAAGTCATTTAAAATGAAGAGTGAAGACTGACAGCAATGTTATTGAGGGTGTACGTCTAAATAAAAAAAAAGGAGGTAACAACAAATTGTCTTTCTGAGATATTTATAAGACAAAAATGGCAATTGTGAGTTGTTTTTTTAAAACATAAAAAAGAAATAAAGCCTGGTTTAGTTTTTAAAAAATTGCATACCTAAGTATGTAAGAGACATTGTACTGGTCAACATTTCTCATAAAAGGGTAAAGTTGTGATCTTCTATGAGAATAGTTCTTTGAGAGACTTAAGATCTGGTGTCTCAATTATGACCCAAATGGCATTCTAGAGCAGAGAAGTGTTTAAAACTCATGTCAGAAGTGTCAAAATAACTGGAAGGTAAAGAAGCTTAAGAAATTATCATCCCAAATCAATATATTAACATATACAATTAAAAGCATATATACAGTATATATACTTTACTAGCAGTTTGCATCAATACAGTATGTAACCTTAAAAATGTACAAAAATGTGATTGTACAAATTGTAGCCTGATCTTTGCAGCATTCACTGTGACATCATACGAGCTGGCCCATTTTAATCTAGGAACGGCAATGTGCTGAGGAACATAAGCATGCCAGATGTGATTAAATATGGATAGTGTTGAGTATTATGGATTGTATTCAGATGTATTTTGAATTTAATATGATTAAAATTGTAAATCGGAGAGTAATCAGGGGATTTGCTTAGTTTCGTGAACCATTAAAAAGTCACGGGGCGGCAACATACTGTACTTGTTTTCCTCAGGCCTGCTAATGGGTTAATCCATCCCTGCCCAGTCGTGACCTTTTCCAAAACGAGCAGGTGTATCATCACTTCACGTCCCAATAACCTCACGCAGAAATTCCTCTGTGGGCTACATCGGCCCAGTTCTCTTGTCAAGCATTGTTTCTGATCAGCTCATGCTTAAAAACATTTTTAGCAAAGAAAATCCGTTCATAAATGTGTCAGTTTATAAACGTGATAACTTACTGTAGGTAAACAACAGTAAAGTTATTCTACAAAGGATGCCTTTGTGCCCATAGCACAACATATACAGTATTACAACATACCATTTTGTAATGTATGTTGCTATTTTCAGAGCTTTCACATCTGATTTCTGTTTCTTCTGTTCATCTGCAATCCAGAGGTCTGGGCATTTAATAGTAGAGTATGGCTGAGGAGGAGTTTGTGTGTTTCCTAGGATGGTTACAACAGATATTTTTACATAAACATCATTCAAATTTCAAAATTGCTCTCCCCTCAAGATTTAGATTGAAAAGGGTATGCAGCTTTAGAAATTCAAATAATAATTTTGCTTGCACAGAGAGGAGTCATTTGTCTAGGAGTGGATTCCCAAGCTGCCATACTGTATGTTAAAGATGTTTTATTACAGAGACAGCTGTGATGAAGTGTGGAGTCCATCAAATGAGGTCAGTGGAGGCCAAATGCATTCAAAGCAAGTAGTATTCTGTGTTTATTAAAAGGCATATGAAATATAAAACTTTAAAATGGTCCTCAAGCCAGTGATTTATAACTTGTGCAACATGTGAATTGTTCTGTAACATACCATGGTTTCTATTATTAAAGACTTATGCTTGTCCATAAAGAAATCTGTCTTTCATTTGTGCTCTCTAAATAGGATCGATGCAATTACTGAAAAGCCGTTTACAATAGGGGGAACAAATGAAGACAAAATTCAGTTCCTTCGTGGTGAAGGGGGACTCCCGGCTCCCTGACGAGATGCTGTACGGCAGGATGGGTTACCTGTATTCGCTGGTCTTCATCAACCAGCAGTTCCAGCAGGAGAAGATCCCCATGCAGTACATTCAAAGTGAATGTATTGCTGTCTGGACTGCAGGAACTAAGACAGCAATATGTAATAGGAACTCTGGCAAACCTCACTTTCATGTAAATATGCACCTCAGATCAACACAGCTCCGTCACAAACAAGCTGACGTACCGTAGAGGATCTGGTCGCTAAAGAAAGAAAGATATAAAAGACAATCTTAAAAATGTCAAGAAAATCCACAGTGCCAATCAGGTCTGCTCTAATCCAAGAGATGGAAACTAACAGCAAAGACTTGTAAACATACAGCCGCAGCTCCCAGGTCACCACCATAACAGATTATGGTTATTCATGAATTTACTACATAAATACAAAGTGCGGATATTGTTTACCACACTGTATTTAACACAGATAGAACAGTGTCTCTTCTATGTTAAACACTATAGCATTCCAATAAGTAGAGGGTGAGGGTTTTAATTAATTTTAGTGAATTCTAATGGCATAAAAACATTTAAAAAGCAGTTGCCTGTATGAATGTTGGAAAACAATTAAAGAATGCCTCTTTTTCTTTAATCACTCAAGTCGAGTAGTGAAAATCAAAAATACATTTCAACTTGGGGAAACGGTAATAGAAGATTATAGAAGGTAGTAGAATAAGTAACCCTAATCCCTTTTAATAGTTATTCCTGCACAAGTAAAATACAAATATTCTAACACTTTCATTTTTCAGATAGCTCTTCTTTGGTTTTCTCTATAACACCAGAAGTGCAGTGTGGTACTGCATTGTCTCCATTGACACTGTTATGAAGCCTGACACTGATATACAAAACCCTTTGAGGTTAAATTTGGGTTCATTTGTTTTAGAAACATTCCCCCTAAAGAATTTTATGTTTTACTCCACATGAAAGAAATCCCTTATAAAATTAAGTTAAGGTTTATCAATGTTCTTGAATTTTAAAAATCTTTTCTGAATCACATTCATGCTTAATTAATGTTCCCAGTGAAATGCCAGCCTTCAGAGTACTATCTTCTTTTTCCAGAACAGCTGTAACTTCCAGTACAATACAATTCAGTTATATCATAATTCCAAAGCAGTTCTAATCAAATACAAATTTCTGGTAATATGAAAGATCATTTGGATTAATGCTGCAAAATGCGACTAATGATCTGAAGCACTTTGTCCAGGGCCATGGATGACAATCTTTAATCCGGTCTATGCTGTTAGCCTTACTGGATTATTCAGTTTCAAGGTGTCTCTCATTTCTTCTTAAGACAAATCAAAATTGGATGGATGGACAGCATCTGCTACAGCACCTGGGTAAGTGTCCTGTAGTCCTGCATGTCTACAGTAATAGCCTTGTAGATTGATTATTTCTTGCTGTTGAAATGACACATTTTTACAGTAAATATGCTAAATACTATACTGTTAGAGACAAAAGTGTCTGTATTCTGGAACAACACTGCTAATACTGACACCTCATCACAAGTGCCGCTGTTTTTAAACTACGTGAGAGACAGAATGTTTTTGTCAATGTAGGCACTTTTGTCAACTTTTGCTGTTTTATTGCTTATTTGTTTTGCACCAGTGAAAGTAATATACATAACATCTACTGTAGTTTATGACTTTTATCATTCTGCATATGTATTTTGTTATGCAGGAAGGCATATACTATCTTTTAACATATTTTCAATCACATGAAATCAGGCCTTCCAATCAGACACACCGAACACACATAATAGCAGGACAACGGAAAATACCAACAAGACTCAACGTTAACAAGAAATATAAACCCTCATAAGACACACACTGAAGCACTTTGCTTTTCTGGTAACCTGGAGTCCAATTGCACCAGTCAGACCTCAGCAATTAAACAACACATACTGTAACCACTAACTGCAGCAAAAGAATTAAAAATGCCAACAAAAACATTCTTTGGCTTTCCCATTACTTCCAGCCATTGTACACAGCTATCTCTGAGCAAGTGAAGGCAACACTGTATTCTGGATGCTACTAGGACATACCATCAGGGCACAGGAAAGATCATTCTAAAGCACCACACCTCCCCCCTTTATATTTGCAGCAATGGCTGTTCCATCATCTTCCATTTTCAAGTTACTGGCACTAGAGCACATGTTCCAATTTGCCGTCATCACAGGACTTGAGCTCAGACAGAGGGGGTGAAACAAACCACATACAGTATAAGGACATTCCTGACATCAATGGAAAACGCAGGGCCTTCAAAAATGGAACACTGCATGCTGAGGCAATTAAAAAAATGGAAGTTGTGCTGTCTACTGTGAAAGTGCACATATTTGGTTCAGTTTGGTGAATCAAGCACTTTCATTTTTTGAGATACTGTATTCTGCAGCAGGCTATCAAAAGGGAAGAAGTAGAAACACTTGCTTTTACTAGAAGAATGTTTCATTAGCAAACCAAAAGGCCTACAGTAATTAGTTATAAAAAATGCATAACATGGTAAGAACCCATGTTTGAAATGGTTAACCAATTTAAAGTAAGGATATTAAAGACCACATATTCAAAGTCCTTTGTATTATTATAGTATTTTATGTGTCGGAAAACAAGTAGGCAAATAAGTGGGTAGGTGCCACCTACCAAAGAAAAAAATCTAACTTAGGAGTTGACTCGTCACATGATTCAAGCTTTTGTTTCGGTCTGCTGTAGTTATGTGTAGGTACACCTGATAGCGACATATGGCATGGAAAGCTGTACGTTTAATCAATACCAGAAAGACAGCTATGGCAGTGCCTGAAATATTCACACAAGAAGATCAGCAGCTCCCGTTTCAGAGACAGTGAATGGAGCTAAGACTGCTATCCTGGTGTATATAGTACAGCAACAGATTCACCAAATACAGTATGACTATGATGTCACTAGAGTGGTACATGTGGACATCTTGAGATACGAAGAAATCCCATTCTGTTGCGTTGCTATTGTACTGACACTCAAATGCTGCCTACACACTCTGAACAAGTCAAATTGTCCTGTATTGTATATGGCCAGCTTGTGTTGTGGGCTGTGTTTTACCAAACATAACCGCACATGAGTATAAAAACCTCAGCTGCAACTTATGAAGCAAAAGCCTGAAGTCGGTTAGACGGTCAGGCTGCCATTTCATTTCAATATTGTCTGACCCTTAAATTGTACTGCCACTATAATCATACTGGACGAAAGTGGACATAGTGGACAAAACGAAATAAAACAAAGTGCTCGAAGCGGACAGTTTGTGAACAGGAGCAGTTGTGCGAGCCGTCGACCCAGTGAGGGTGGGAAAAATACTGCGGCACCTTCAGAGGTGCAAAATTGAAAAAGGTCTGGCATCTGAAGAAGTCTGCCAAGTATCAGTTCAGGTGGTGCAGCAGTTCACAGGAATAAGCTTTCGACAGGGTTTTCAAGGATATGACTGAGACCGCTTACTTGGAAGACCGCAGGACAGGATTTGTTTTGGTCACAAATGTAATAGCTTACCTGACCCAGTACTCCCATGAAATGGCTTATACTGTATAAAAAACAGAGATCATAATTTCTGCATTTGCTCAATTTAGACACAGTGTTTACTCTAATGTAACAAAAGCAGATTATTACTGCAAATGCAATAAACTGCCACCAGTAACCAATCTCTCTCGTTTATGTTCAAGAACTATCTCATTCTGTCTTGCTTTGGAATATAACAAGTCATTTTAATCAATATTAATGCTGTGAAATTCTGAATCCACTTTAAATTTTCATTTAGATGCAATCAACTATGAGTAAAAACCTTACAACTCATATTTAAAACAAAAGTCTTCAAAGCATAATCCAGTTTTTACAAGGGCAATTATGGAGGAAAAGAAAACATATCAGATCTTTAATTTTTTACAATGTCTTGTAAGAAAGTTCAGTTGTTTAATTCATTGTAAACTAACTGACTACATTAATTTTGTCATTTATTCTAGTTTTATGAGCATACAAGTATAACAGAAACAATCCTAAATGAAAACATAATTTTGCATCTGTTAATGTATTCTTATTTGTAAAAGAAACAGGGGGAAAAAAGTTAATTTTTCAATCATTTCTCCTAGGGGTCTATAGTCTTCTGCTGATACAAATGATTTTTTTTTTCTCTTAGATTATCAAGTTGATTAACTAGATGCAGAAGATCACAGTGACAAGCCTCTTTACACTACAGGAAAAAAAGTGTGAAATGGATTTTTATTATGTCCACGTTCTGCTCAGCTGCTTCAAAGACAAATTAAAATGAAAAGATAGTTTCCAACTGAGCACCTGCTCCTTTCCATCTACACTGGCGTCAGGTCTCATTTAAATGACTTTAAATTAGCAATCATCAGAAAAGCACATTTTTCAGTGCATGACCTGATGAGGAGGAGAACTTGGATCTGTGCACTTCGATGCATGCAGAGCCAGTGTCAGATTAATTGAAACAATTCCAGTAATGTCAGAAAAAGCCAAAGGTCTTATAGAGATGTTCACTGAGAAGAATGCAGCTATCGCCTGGAGTATTTACAGGTCCCTGCTGGGTTATTGTTTTTAAATGTCTCCCCAACTAAGACAATCACTTCTGTCTGATATTTTTTAGGGCGACTGTAATGGACATTAGAGTAATACATACACTGTCTGCCCAGGAAGTTCAGCTTTTGCCATGGGTTTAATTAATGAAAAAGCATTCTCGTTCCGTGCCTAATTACAGTATGTCATGAAACAAATGAAAATCCATGAAAAAAGAAATTGTGAACTAAACGTCTGCAAAAAAAAAGTGTACAACAGTAGACTTTGCACCAGTAGTTTTCACTTTTTAATGCAGCTTAGATATTTTATTATTATATGATATCACAAATAAACTGTCTTTTGTAATAAATTATCAGTTAAATAAAAAAGCATTCACAATTATTACCTCAATTACAGAAAAATAAATGGGTTCTGTGTGATTGGCTACATCCCAATACATTAAATGACTTGGGATTTGTCACAGATTCATGAATATTACTCTTTCATACAGTAGATTAAAAACATGACAATGGATTTTTCCAAGACTATTGTGGTGTGGAAATGTACCCTGGTTCTCCATTCCTGGCCAGAAATTATCTAGGCCAATTATCCAGTTTTCAACGAATGTTATGAAAAGACACACCTGGTAGAAAAATGTGAGTAGACAAGAAACGTTCGAAAAACACAGAGGTGTAACTACAGTAGTTCTAGAGTTTTAAAGGTTTGGCAGTAATCGAAAAAGACTTTTACGGGCTTAAGCAGAAATGCTGTTGCTTTGACCCCTTCAAAATACATTCCAATAAAGTTACCACATGCAGCTTTGGTTCTCAAAATCCCATTAGCATCTCTAGTAGTTACAGTTACATTGATTGTTTGAGAAACCTGATGTAAAATACAAGGGTGTTACAATGGTATTTCTGGCCTGCGTATTTCTGAGTTAGTTAAGAGCTGCAGCCTAAGGTGCCCCAGCTGTCAGTTAACCAGCCCAAACACTGGACTTGAACCATCTACTGTACTTATAACTACCAAAAACTCCTTGTGATTTCAGACTGTGGCACCGTCTACTTGGATCTCTACTTCACCTCCAACAAAACCTTTGTTAAAGTATGTCCTTTTCCGAGTAACATACTGATAATAATAATTATATTTATATACTTTTAAACATTCATTGTAGCTTATAATTAATAATTAATAATTGCTTACACTTATATAGCGCCTCTCCGGACACTCCACTCAAAGAGCTTTACAGGTAATGGGGTCTCCCCTCCACCACCACCAATGTGCAGCCCCACTTGGATGATGCGACAGCAGCCATAGTGCGCCAGAACGCTCACCACACACCAGCTGTCAGTGGGGAGGAGAGCAGAGTGATGAAGCCAATTCATAGAGGGGGATTATTAGGAGGCCATGATTGGTAAGGCCTATAGCAAATTTGGCCAGGACTCCGGGGTTACACCCCTACTCTTTTTGAGAAACGCCCTGGGATTTTTAATGGAGTCAGGGCCTCGGTTTTACATCTCATCCCAAGGATGGTGCTATAGTGTCCCTGTCACTATACTGGGGCATTAGGACCCACATGGACTGCAGGGTGAGCGCCCCCTGCTGGCCCCACTAACACCTCTTCCAGCTGAAACCTTAGTTTTTCCCAGGTCTCACATCCAGGTACTGACCAGGCGCACACCCGCTTAGCTTCAGTGGGTTGCCAGTTGTGAGTTGCAGGGTGATATGGCTGGTGGCATATGGCATCATATACTGATGAAAGCAGTATAGAGGGTGGGGGCTGGTTCTCAACGCAAAAGGCGTGAGAGTACGTGACAAGCTACCCCGTCACACTGTTGAAGCTGATATATTGTGGTTTTGTTTTTTTCCAAAATTAGCTGGATGAGATCCTTGGATTGATAAACTATTAAAAAGCAAACGGGCTACAGTATATGGCCTCCTCTCATTTGTATCTTTTCTTATGTTCTTATGAAGGAGGTGACACCTATCCTGCAGACCAGCTTCCCGCGGATCTCAGTCTGTCTCCTCTAAACTGGTGGACATATGGAATGATTCATATACACCCACAAACATATGTGAAAGTGGGCTGCTGAGAGGTAAGGTTAAGAGAGAGATATGTTGCTTTATTTACTAATACATTATACGCCAACACGTAGGTATTCTAGACAACTAAAGGCTCCACTTTTGAGCATTACTGTATATGGGAGATGCTGTGAAGGACTTGAGAAATATAATAGACCCCTGAGTGCTCATTGATTCTACAGACCCAGCCATCTAAACACTTGGCAGTGCACTAGAGTCACCTGTTTAAGAGACAACATAAATTATTAATTTAATCACTTACTTTAACTTATACATCATCTTTATGACAAGCCTTTGCTCTGGAGTCTGTTTCGCGTTGGAAGCCAGAGTCGTTACCTTCTGGAGACTCACGGCGTGCTCATTAAAGACTTGATGTAACGAGCCACAGCTGTAACAGGGTTTACGGAGTTAAGGTCTGAGAAAGACCGAAATGGCTCTCCAGAAGACTGATTTGGAGTGTGATCTCCAAGTCACTTCCTCATCTAGGACTGAGAGATGTGTCTGGTACCCAAACAGGGCCCAACTTGTCACAACAATAGAGATGAAATTGGATAATTAGTTGCAACAAAATAAACTGGTCAGGGAATCCAAGTTACAGTATCTTATAGAACTATGATTTCAATTTGTTCTTTGCTTCAGCTTTAATTCTCCTTTTATAAATTATAGACATTAAAGTACAATAAATGCCATCCCTTGCTATACACAAAATTAAACTATTTTTATTTTTTATTTTGATCGGCTCTTCCTTTGATTGTGATTTGTAACGAATTATTTTATCTCTTGATAGTGTATTAACATTACAACTTCTGTAATTGGCATGGAATTTCCTCTGGGTGTTGACTGGTCATGTGTTCAACACAAGCATATCTCATTGTTAATGGATGACAACAGAGGAGCATGCCAATAAAATATTTTTATTCTGATAACAGTGCTTTTGTGTGCTGAAACGTGATACAATAAAGTCTTAACATACAGTATGGATGCAAAGACATCATGTGTATATCATGAGCACCATGTCCTCTTTTAAGCTATTTGCAAGAAATCGCAATTGACACTAACTTAGCTTAAAGTGTGCTTCCTATTTATTAGGTGTAAAGCCTCTTGTGCAATCAGACAACAATAAACAAAACTGGCTCTTGCTGATCCCAAAAGGGCATCTACAGGACAAGGAGACAGTCTGGTTTCAGGAAAACTGACTATGAGCTCTAAGGTCTTTCAGAAAGTCTGAGTAAGTCCTTAAATGCCTAGAAACAGCTACAACTACCTCGAAACAATTAAGTGACTGAGTCTCTACGAAATCTCTAAAACGGTTTGAGATTTCAAGGGGAAATTATGTTTCATATCTTTCCTCCACATACTCTGCATTCAGACAAATGTACTGTATGCTCTGAATTTCAGGAACTTTTGAGATGGTCATGCCTTAATCTGGCTGTTTTCACATGGAACAATCATGTACTACTGTCTGTACAGTACATTGCATAAGAAACAGAGTATTTGAAAGAAATGTTTTGAACGGCTACAGAGTACAAGAAATCGTTTCTCTCACAGGAGATTTAGCTGCCTCTGCCTGGAGCAAAGCATTGCACTTTGTGCTGTTGCTACATTCAGAGGTGATGCACCATAAAAAAGGAGCTCCTTTGTAGTAGACTGCTGTTCCTCACTGTACCTTTCTTTTCACTTGTTGTTAGGATGTGTAGTTCCATTTACTGACCGAAAAGATAGGCAGTCATAAACGTGGCTCTTGGCTCATTACATCTCAATATAAAGCCAATGAATTCAGAATAATCACATTATCATCGGCAGCATTTCATTTCATTTATTTTTCATGTGCCTGGCCAGATGGTGCCATGGCTGGGGAACAAAGCTTCTGTTACCGGAAGGTTCCTGAATCAAGCCCCAGCACTGCAAGAGACCAACCTCCCTAACTTGTTGGATGAGAGTCCAACCGTAAGTGACTGAGGCCGGACCTACCAGTGTACTCTTCATCATTCTAGTCTCTTTGATGTCTCTGTGTGTACATGTGTTTATTAAATGACTGACTGTAAACAAAATAACAAGGAAAAGATGTTCTGAACTGTTACAAGGTGCACTGGCACAATAACTGGTGCAGCCTGAATATCTTAATGGGCTGGAATATCTTTACTTGGCAACAAAAACAGAACAGAAACAGGTAATTATAAAGACTGGATGGTCAGAAAGAAGCCAGAAACATGCAATTATAAAGACTGGACAGTCAAAAAGAAGCACACCAGGATTCAAGGTTCTAACAATTAATCCAATTAAAAACACAAGCCAACAAAACAGGAATGGCATTGCTCTTAATGAAAGCGTACATTCCAAAATTAACTTAGGGAGACTCATCTCCAGGTATCGCCGTTCCAGGCCTGGCCCAAATCACTGAAAAGTTGGTTTACACAGTAAAAATAACTAAGCTGTCAATTAATTTAAAAGTACTCCTCGGGCCAATTCATTTGCCGCAGTATTAATCAAGTTCTGTCAAAAAAAGCTCATTACGACAAGGTATCCCGGGTGTACCTTAACAGAACACTTGCTTTTAATTAAATCACATTTCCAAACTAATTAGACGGCTGTTGTTCAGATGGGTGTACCATGGTGTATTAGACACTGTAAACAGTCTATTGTGTTTTCTAAGCTAAGACTGCAGAATTCATTTGCTGTTTCTCGCGGACCGAGAGCAACAAAAGTGCTGAGTCTCGCTCACAGTTTTAAATGTTTTAAAATCCAGGCAAAAAGCTGAAAGCTTATGCTAGACCATGCAATAGCACCGATCATCCTAATCGCATCCAGGTTTACATGATGTCACATCTGTGAAGATGTGATATACCTTATTATCCACCTTATCAATTGTTAAATATTGTATCAAAGTATCGATGATCATTCTGAGTCTTCAAAACAAATATGATTTCTGTTGTCCAAAAATTGACCACATTACCACATGACCTTCTCATGAAACAAGATATACTGGAAAAATATCAGAAAGGTAAACTTAGATTTAGGACCAACATGAGATAGGAGAAAATTTGGGGTATTCTGTAAAGCTTTCCTTAAAAAGTAATCATTTTCCCTATATGGATAAGAGGATCACAGCAGTGAGCAAAGCTCATTAGCAATAGGCAATTGTACAAAGAAAAATAATCAGGTGTTCCTGATTGAAAAATAAATAGAATGCTATCATAACTGCAACAATAATACACTCCAGGATGTGTTGTAAAAGATATCACTGTCTCACACACCCAACTGAGTATTACAGCCTAACTGAACCACTGTTATCTGCTGTATGAGAGGATACCTGTCAATTTAATCTTCCTCTATGTAATTTCATAACAGATGGTGCCATTTAAAATTGCTTATCACATTTTCCTGTAGGTTTTGGAACAAACCTTTCAAATGAATTGGGTTTCTGGGGGGAATTTTCAATTTACAATGTTAACAGGAGACACTATTATTCTTTCTTTAAAAAAGCTGCTTAGAGGTAAACAAAATAACTTGTGTTATCCTGCAATATAAAAATCACTCATTTTAGGAGAGGAATCTTGATACAACCATGATACAACCATGAATCACAGTTACTTCTTTAGAGTGGAGCCCAGGGACTCAATGACTGGCAGTCACATCTCTCATAAAACACAATGGATTCGTTTTCAGCCTAACCCTGTAGCTGTTGAACTTTTCCATCTCAATAAATACTGGTCTTTCTCTCCCAGCTAACACAATATGTTAACAAGTTATACCTCTTCTTTCTTCATCTTGTTGCAGCAATGTAAAAAGATGTCCTTATTAATGAAACTAGATTTGCAGCGATAACCTGAGTTTTTGTTGTGTTTTCTAATCTTACCTCAATGCAATCTTTTAATGTATTCCTTTCTCTTTATTATGTATCCCACTGTGCTACATTACCATTTTATTATTTATGCAATATTATCATTATTTTTATATCCTAAAACTTTCATGTTTGAATAGTATTTCTTTATTTTTTCAACAATCGTAAAACTACTATTAACAGTTATTAACAGTTGTATAAAACTACTATTAACTACTAATGAACAGTATTAAATATCTGTCTCATGGGAGACCAGGTGCCTCATTCTTCTTCAGACCACTTTCAAATACCATTGTTTGAATCAGCAGGCCTCCAGTCCTTTCACCATGTTATTTACTCTGCCTGTGACTGAAACCAGTTTCTTTAAAGCTCACTTCAAGATATAAATTTGAATCAAATAATGGAGAGATACTGGTGGTTCACTGGAATTCTTCACATTTTCCATGGCAATATCCCATGCTATAAGAGCGACTGTAGCAAATGCTAAATCTGTGAACTACCTCCTTTTTCCTTAGTCTTATTAAGATGTTGAACCTGGTCCTGTGTAATTCTTCAATTCTTTAACAAGAAGCAGATCCCACAGCGTAATGGTTAATACTTTTTGGTCGTTAACAAAATAATATATAACTTTGCTGGCATACTGTACATGACTACAAAACAGCTTTTGTGTTAATATATCAAAAACACATCTAAAAAAAATCTTCGTTTTGCATTAACTTACTAACCAGGAGTCATAACTGTAAAAGACGTACAGTATAGCTACTGTACCTACCCACCCAAACCTAAAACACCATGACTTACTAAACAATGCATACACAAAATCTCATCTATTCTTTTTCTTTTTTTCCCCATACACATTCGGCGGTCTTAAGTGAAATCTTTATTTACGAAACCCCAAACGAAATCCGTCACCCAAACTTAAAACACCTTGAAAAGAAGAGAAAGCCTGAGGTATTTCCTCTATACAACCTCTCACCATTCCGAGTCGCCTGCTCTGAATGGACTCACAACCACCAGGCTATTGTGCCAGAAGAGGAGGGGTAGGGCCGTGTCTGCTTTGATCCCAACAGGGCACTGTTGGAGCCCGACTCTTCCTCCTGCTGCAGGTCTCACAGCGTCCGTGACAGAGACAGCTGCAGCTGCAGAGATGCTTCTCTGGCTAACAGTACTACTGCTCACAGGCCTCTGGTAAGGTCTGCAGCTGCAGAATATGGCTGAGAGACCCTGACCGACACAAACTCCTGCACGCCAGGCAGCTCTCAGCCCATTCAGTATTACCAATAGGGGAATCCTGAACTGAGTTTCTGTAAGGCCAGACTCTGTGTGAATCTTCACTGGCTGACTAAGCCACCCAATAACCCACTGTAGATTTCTCTAGAGGAAACTGATCTGTAATCCACCTACTCCTGGTGATAAACAACTGCTTGCCATATGATTGTGTTTAATTATAATTAGAAATGATGTCAAAATTTAATCTGACTGGATACTGGTATCATCAAATGTCACGTGTTTCATACACATACTGTAGAAGGCTTGCCTTACTGAAAGAGGGATGTCTTATGCAATACCTGATGAAGGCTCCACAGCCGAAACATTGTGTTTCCTTTCTTCTCTTTTCAGCATGGAATAAACCTTTACTTGTTCCTTTGCAGCCTACGCATGCTGACGCAGCTCCCTACTTGAACTGCCTCATGCAAGGCCATGCAATTCAGAGCTAGACATTCTTATAGACTGAGATGCCAGTATTCCAAAAGTGCTGAGTTACATCTTTACAAAATATTAGCAACAGGGAAGTAAAATTATGTTTAATTAAAAGGAAAGCAATTTTTCTTCTTTTGTAGCATAACTAAACTCCACTGCCCCCCCACTCCACCTCCACAAATTCAACCTGCTGTTTCAATTGCCAGCCAGCATCATACAGCTCAATCGATCCACAGCAAACTGTGAGTGATATTGTAACAAAATCATACTGTGACAGAAGAAGGTAAAGTCTTGTTAGAAGGACACACATCAGCACTAAGGACAAAGCCAGGGAGAGGAGGAATCAATGAGAAAATAACCGCTCCATGTCAGATCATTACACCCCGTGACAAGTCTTTTCTGTGTGGTGAATTGCTTGATTCAACATTTTAGGTGCTGTGATTTCTAGATGAAACTCTCTTTTTGCATTTGCTCTGCCAAACTTCAAGGCATGCAGCATGCCGTTCCAAAACATTTTAAAATAGCGTATCAAAGCAGATGAATGACTTAAAGGGCTTTGCAAACGTATCCACCACCTTCTGACGATGCCCCGTTCTGATGAATTCCGAATGATGTATAGTACTGTACTGTATATGCATTTTCAAGTAAACATTTCTAAACTAAACATTTCTAGTGAAGTAAGTTAATCTCGGCCAAAACAAAAATGCAAAGAAGAATCCCAAACTGATAAATGTTGCAAAGAAAAATCGTCAAAATGGGATGAATGCTTTTGCACAGCCCTAATATTTCTAATGCATACAAAAGACTGCTTTCAAAATACAGGGGAACTTGTTGCAGCTTCACGGCAACAAATAGTTGTTTTTGTAAATGTCTTTGTAGACTGTTTTTTGTCACAGTCTGCTGGGCCATTGCTTATCCCCTATAAGTCAGCCTTTAAATCCTGCATTACAATTCATCTGTGCACAATATACCTTCTGTTCCAGTTAAAGTAAACTGCATTGCTGAAACACTGTGCTCAGTGAAATGGGGTCAGAAAATCACTTCACCTGCTTTTCACAGCACCTGTCTTACACCTAAGTCTTTAATGGTAATCACTACACACATCTGAAAAGCTTGCATTAATACTGCAGAGGTTTTACAAACCACTTGTGATGCCTGTAATTTTCTGAGTAGTTTGCACAAAAATTAACTGTCACACAGTAATTTATGTGGGAATAAGATGATTTTGAAGCCATAATTATTCCACACACGATATTACACACTGTCAAAACTAATGTCCCATGACGGTAAATACACATAAATGTGATGAAAGTCTACGGATGAAAGCCAGATTAAGTGCACAGTCTTCTTCATATACATCCATAATGATGAAATGATACACATTGTTTGAATGAGAAACTCCTGAGAAAATGTTAATTATAAGAACTAAAAACAAACTACAGCATATGCTGCTACCTTTCAGGAAATAAAACAGGGCTGAAGAAATTCAAAATGGGAGCAAATATTACAATCCTGTAAAATACAGTATTTAATGCAAGAATTAACACAATGATTAACACAATTGTATGGCAATTGAATAATATCATTCATGTTCCTCTGTCTGTCATCGTGTGCCTCACTGAATCTGTTTGTATATTGGTGCAAAACTGCAAAAATTACATTTATTCATTGATCAATATCATCTTTTCAATGACTGAATTGCAATGCACCCTTTTAAAAATAAACGAGTCTTGAACTGTGTGCTGTTTCTGTGTCCAGAACTCTCAGGTGAGACACAGTCAGGTGAGTCTGGACATGAAACCACAAAAGGCTTTAATCACCACTAAGAGGCCTACCTAAAATATTGAATTTAATTGTCAGATTAGACAATTTTGTTTATAACGGTATTTGTGTTCTAATGTTATTCTAATTTGTATTTTACACAGTGAACTAATGAATTGAAAAAAATCAGCATGGATTTACAACTTACCAAGCCTGAATATACACAACCCAAGATGTGCTTTAGCTGTGCTTTTGGTGCAGAACTGAATTCTGAATTACGGCTCAATGGAATAACTTGGTGAAAATGTGATGATTTACTTCTGCTCTTCCCTGCACCATGAGTGTGCAACTTAATCACATACACACTTAATAACACAACACAAATGACAGCAAAAGTAATGCTAGATTTTCTGAAGATGTGTTATTATCATAGTATCACCCGTCCCATAAAGAAAGCCCCATTATGACGCAGTGAGAAATTTAAAAATCTGTTGTAAGCTCCACAATGATGTACTTTGTTAAGTAACAAATGTTTGAGACTGATATGAAAAACCCCTAATTTAGTATTGAAATGTTATTCATTTTCCAAGGAAATGTATCTGTGTTTTCTATTTCCACTCTGTACTTGGGGATAGAGCTATCCTTATACAGTACTTACAGTACATTACATTCCCTTTTTTCATATACTGTAATGTAAATGAGCCAGCTAACCCCTTACTGAGGACAAGGGAAAGATTTGCAAGCAAGGTGTATCAAACAAGCTCCAACAGCCAAATGAAATCAGATAAGCCTGAAAAAGAAGTTGGGAATTACCGATATAAGGAAATCAGACGTTACGCTAAGTGGAGTCGCGAGCCTCTCAACACATTTGATTAATCTACTTAAGAAGGAAACTGCCCTGTGTTTTTGTATAAACCAAAACAAACATGTTATGTGAGTCTTACTACTTCTCATTCCCAGCTTGTCACTTAACCTCAGACCCATTATCCCACCTCATACGCCATCAGTTACCAATCTTTGATGTAATTTTCCAGAGTCTGCAAATCAACCCCCAGTTGTGATCTGCGCAGTATAAGCTTGCTAGGCCCTGAAGATTGTTCCTAATTGACAACCCTATGCTGTTAAACAATGAGCACAGCTGTTCCTTTTTCTTCACATTTGTAGCCGCTGTTTCTGAGTGAAAAGAGAGGGAAAACATCACTGAAGATGTCAGCCCAAAGCAATCTAAAATCTTCTGGAATGAACACAATCTTGTCTTTATTCTATGTGAAGATGCAGTTAGTCAAGCACATAACAGACACTGCAGTGCAAGAAGTGACTGGAGGGGAGACCAGAAAAAAACAGAAAGAAAATCAGTCATTTTCATGAAAAAAATACCCAAATGACTCTGAAACAGAAATCTCTTTAATGGATTCACACTGATTTTATAGTGCTTTTGCATCCAAGTGCTTTTAGAATTACCATGGTCAGGTAATTATACAATATAGTTTGTTGTCTCTAAACAATTCAATCTATTTTTACCTTTGATGTACAGTATATATAAATTACATATTTTTAAGGCCAATGAATTTTGAAAACTTCTGTTTAATCGCCTTTTTTTTATAAATTGGAGAAAATTGACATTACCAAATTTTTTATTCACTATTTGTAAATGAGCAGTTACAACATGTCAATACAGCAACGAAAATCAGTAATATGTAGCAAAGGTTGTTTACTGTATATCTTGAGTTGCAATATTAAATATATGCAATTAAATTAAATACCTGTATATTTAATATATGTAATTTAATTATCATATAATCAAATAAAAACAAGCTGATTGTGGAAAGGTTGGAACTCAATTACTTCAAGTAATTATTAATACATACAGTACTCTCTGTTTCCAGATCTTGTATCTTATCATACTTCTTGTCATTTCATTGAATTCTAGAGGACAACTGTCCTTCTACACCGAGTGAGTGCAGATGTCTAACTTGTCTCTACCCAGGACAGTGCTAACCAGAGTAGAAGTCACGCAAGGTTGTACTAATGTCTCGGAATAGAAACAATCTTGGTTATAGTTTTTGACAAAGAAGCATTTGTAGACAAGACATACCGAAACTAACGGGTATAATAAATATTATATATGTAATATTTAAATCCATCCATTTTCTAATGGATCTTATCCAATACAAGGTCGAGGGAGAGCCTGAGCATATCCAGGCAAGCAAAGGGCACAAGGCTGGAGAAACCCTGGACAGGACACCAGTCCCTCACAGGTATTAAATATACAGTTTAGGACAGGTGAAAAGAAGAGAAGGTTATTGGGCCCAGGTAGCTTTTTTGTCTACTAGTATCTAGGTGATCCATACATCTCAAACAGCAAATGGCGGGGCAGTGCAGTGGCTCTGTGGCTTTTGAATTTGAAGTGTGAATCCCGGTGCCGGCAGAGGAATCCTACTCCGTTGGGCCCCTGCGCAAGGCCCTTAACCCCAACTTCCCCAGGGGCGCCATATACTGTAAATGGCTGACCCTGCGCTCTGACCCCAAGCTTATCTCCCTGTCTGTGTGTCTCATAGAGAGCAAGTTGGGGTCTGCGAAAAGACCAATTCCTAATACAAGGAATTGTATACAGTATGGCCAATAAAGTGATCTTATCTTAAATGTCGGTCTTGACAGCATGGTTGGGTAGCTTGTTCCAGACTCCCACACCCCTCCGTGTAAAGCAGCACCTCCTGTTCTGAGTTTTCAATGCGCTTTCCTGTAGCTAGCATGCAGAAGAATTCCTTAGGCATCGCATGAAGATTTTTTAACACTTTAATCAGGTCCTCTCACAGTCTTCTGTGCTCAGGACTAAAAATATTCAGTATTTGTATCCTGTCAAGGTAGATTATGCAGTTACTTAAAGGTCAGGAATGAACTTGGTCACCATTCTGGTCTCTTCATTGATATTTAAAATATATTCTAGAGGGTAATCGATAGGCATTCAATGAATGAAAAACTCTACTGGTTCTATTTAATTCTACTTAATGCTGACCTACAGTACAGGCACTCGTGGCTCCTCCAGAAATATATCTTTATATTCAGACTGCCTCAGTTCCTCTACTCCTGTGCAAGTTCTTCACTCAGTAATTATCTTGGCCGGCATCCAATTTACAGCCTTTTCCCTGAACTGCTGCGCCCCCTTACCACTCTATCCCATCCTATCACTCATCTTCTCAGGTTCCTTAATCATCCCTTCTTCCCACTCTCCTACCTCATGTGCTGTCCCTTTACCAAAGGAGTGGTAACACACGTGGTACCTAAGGCCAGAAGGTCTGCCCCAGCTCTGACCAGCCTCTTCAAGACCCGGCGATAGGTCTTACAATTCCCCCTTGGACTAGTTTATATATTGGAGTGTTTCTGTTATTTCTTACGCTGAACCCCTTTATTCGTGGATTTCTTTAAGTTAATACTGCTCTACATTAGGGAACATGGTGAGACACTGGTTAGCATTGCTGCCTCACAGCTCTGGGGCTCCGGTGGCTATCTGCATGAGTTAGCAAGTTCTCTCCACGTTTGTGTGGGTTTCCTTTATGGTGCTCTAGGTTCCTCCCACAGTCAAAAGACATGCTGGTAGGTTAATTGGCTTATGTAAAAAAAAAATCGGCCCTTGCGTTAGTCTGTGTGTTCCTTGCGATGGACTGGCCTGCTGTCGCGGGTGTATCCCATCTTGCGCCCATATGCTTCCTGGGACAGGCTCCAGGCCACCCTGACCCTGAACTGAATAAGTGCTTAGTAAAAGTGATGTGTTGATGATGTGCTCTACATTACATGCTTGCACTTCATTACAACGGTAATTGTTTTACAGTTCACTCATTGCTGTGCTGTATGCCCTCTTGGGTAAAAGCATCAGCTCCACAAGCCCATAATAATAGCTCCTAGGATAAAATATGCATCTTAAAATCAACATTTCACAGAGTTAGGAAACTAGTGGGAATACAGTATATGATATTGATTAAAGAGACGATGCAAAGGTAATTTTTCTATGCTTTTCAACTGCTACTGAATATGATGCAATATGCCCCTACTATGCATGTAAAAGACAAAAATAAAAACATTCTTCCATTGTTAGAGAATTTCTTACTCCTGGTAAGGGACAGCAACCCAGAGCAAATCGCAGAAGCACAGAGAGGAACTAAAACCTGGGCAGGACTCCAGTCCATCACAGGGCCAAGCTCCTGACACAACTCTTCTTTCATATTGTAACATTAGACTCAGAGCATCTCAAACTCCTCTTGCACTCTTCCTACAAAGTTATTTGCCATGGCATTGTCTCGGTTTAGAAATCTTTCTTCTTTCTAAATCCAAAAGAAGAAAACCATTTCTTGTTTTGTAAAAGAAAATATTTATCCATTACTATGGTTCACCGTTCCTGCCAGCATCCCAAGGACACAACTAAAATAATCTACAGTATGTTGTAAACATCACTTGGTTTTATAAAATGTATGGAAAAATACATTTAAAATAAAAAATAATTTTAACGTCACCCTGCTTTAATTCAAAGGAGCACAATGCTCTGGATGAGAACCATGTAGTCTTAAGGTAATTCGTGCCTGTTGACGGTGTATCCTTCCTTGTGCCCACTGCCTGCTGGGATAGGCTCTAGCTCCCCAGCGACCTTGAATTGGACGAATCAGTTAGAAAACGGTTAGAAATAGTCTCTGCAACTGAAGCTGGCTCAGAGGATAAGATATTAAACATCACAGATACAGTACATATAGCTAATGTGTCTGCATTTATGATTTGTAAATTTCCACACTTCAAGCACAATTAACGTTCAAGCAAACACCCATCCATTTTTCCTCGATAAAAAGCAGACAAGTTGTTGTGCCGGACCACTTTTTCTTTTGAAACTTATTTATGTGACAGAATCAAACAACATTTGTCTTTTCTACGTGTTTATTAAAACAATTTAAATGTACCAGTTAACTTCAAGGAGGTATGATTCACTGCAAATGAAATGTCATCTTTGGCCTTTAATGTCATCAGTTATATCCATTCCTTAATTTAATTTTACAGTCACATAAACAACAATCGGGACATTGCGACTTTTGTCAAAACAACCTATTGCTGACTCCTTATCTGTACAAATGCAGCCCTTGGAAGAGCAATGTATTTTGACATGAAAAACTAGGTCTTTATCCCCTACAGTATCATTATTCTTTAATCCTCACTGTTACACAAGGTGAAAGAGAGGTAAAGCTCTTTATTCCATTGTAAAAAACACTGACACTCCTTTAAAAGATTTAGCCCTACATACTGTAGAGGATCTGAAATACAGTAGTGTCACACACATTTTCCTCAAGAGGTATTAAAGTGGCAAACCAAATTTTGTAGACACCAGGTAGTATTGTAACAAGATTCCCGAGCATAATTGCATATTGTTTTTTAAGGAAAATATCATACCTGTAAGTACCTTAGGAAGATTGAAATAAAAATGACATTCAGCTCATATACAGTAGCTCATTGTCTTTTGCTTATTGATGCAAAGATCTCAGCCTGCCCTTTCATCTGTTTCAGCATGACTAGGTACTGTAGCTTCTTCCAGACCCCTAATATCCTTTCTTTAAAAGTACTCAGGTTTAATGGATTTCTGCGTAGTTTTCAGTTCTGTCACCTGGTTCATGTTTCGCTGCTGGTTACAAAGAAGCCTGCTCAGTTGACTTTGTCAATTTGATGATTTTAAATACATGAATTGGGTTCCTTTGCAGTCTTCTGTGTTCAAGATTACAAGGGTTTCAGTTCTTTAAACCTTTCAGATTAGGGCATTCCTTTGAGCCTTGAAATGTACTGTACCGTTCTCTCTTCTGGACTTATTCCAAACCAACAATAATTTTTGTAGCCTGGTACACTGCATTATAAATGAATTCTCAATAACCCAATGAACAATTTTAATATAGCATCTCTTGATTTGTTTTCTGTTCTTTTAACAATATATCCTAACATGGTGTTTTCCTTTTTATTCTTATTCACAGTTACAGGATAAAAATAATGCCTATTGAACATAAACTCTCAAGTCTTTTTTTAAAGGCCGCTGTGAAGTTCAGCACTTCCCATCCATACAGTATACATTAAATGGTTTATGTTTTTGTCACCTGCATGGAATATTCTGAGCTTGTGTACATTAAATATCTTTCAGGTCTATGCCATTCTTTGGACTAAGCTAGTTTTCTTAGGCCCAGAATCTACAGTATATCGTTGAGATCTACAGTGTCTTTATAGTATATGTATGTACTGTATAATATGATATACAGTATACTGTAAGTAAAATCAGAAGGGTGGTCAGACCTCTATGGTACTTAAAATCTGACATTTTCCCCAACATACCAGAGGGTCCAAAAATATGTGTTATGTTTCACCAAGTGCCACAGCATCTTCTTTGCTCTGTATTGGTACTATACATTCTTAAAAGCTTCATGCACTCATTGAAGACATCAGGTACTATAAATTCACCAGTTGTAGCATTATGTGATGTCATGTAATACTGTACTGTTTTTGGTTGAACACTTTATGATCTAATGCTGATAATGAGCCAATTAAAATCCCCATTTTTAACTCTACCGATGGGAACCAGAATAGCTGTTTCAATCACTGGATGTAATTTTAATGAGAGCAAAATCACTACTTTCATCAGGTGGCAGAGGGATCCATTATAAAAGAACAATGAATATCCATCTTCTATCCGCTTCAGGGTTGTGGGGAAGCCTTTCCCAGAAAGAAGCAGCAGGCACAAGGCAGGATGCATCCTGAACGCCAGTCCATCGCAGGGCACCACAAGCACAAACACAGACACACACACACTGACACCAGGGCCAATTGCCCCAGAAGTCAATTAGCCTACCAGCATGTCTGTGGACTGTGGGAGGAAAACTGAGCATCTGGCAAAAACCCAGGCGAACACGAGGGGAACATGCAAACTCCACACAGACAGCACCCCAGGTGTGGAACTGAACCCAGGGCCCCAGCACTGTGGTGCAGCAAAAAACAAAACATCACAAAGCAAAAAAATAATCCATAAATAAAAATCTGTAATGATTAAAAAAGTTCATTTTTATTACAGTATATTGCTGTTTCCCAAAAGAATGGTTCTTCAGTTCTGTCAGCTACAGAATTCCTCTTAAATGTCCCTGCTGTAGAGCTTGTGTCTTAGAGCAATTTTCAGAGATATGAAAAATACTCCACTGGAGTGGATAATTTATTTCCACTACCAGTTTACCAATAACCACACTTGACACTCAAGAACACACTGTCTATTATTGTTTGTCTAATGCCTGGGCAAGTAACAGTACAGTAAGTGTGTGTGGGAGTGTGTCTTTTCTATTAAAGTCCATACAACGTAACCAGTCAGCAATTACTGTCAAAGTAACACGACACTGTGAAGAATGGCCACATTTCCTCTGTGGCTGGAGGATTTCTTTTTTTCTCACTTGCCTGTAGAACTAATTGCCCTTGATTGCTACAGAAATTAAATCCCCCAGAGTACATGAATGGTTTGTAGGCTCATTACATGAAAATACATTTAGTAGATGCTTTGAACAAACCAATGTCACATAAGCAAAGGGCATGATGGGCATTAAAGAAGGGTGCTTTTTTTTGCATGCAGAATGAATAAAATCTTTATTAACCCTCTGAAGGCACTAAGCCATTATTCTCATCATATTGTGATTAAGATTCATTTTTGGAACATATTCTATAATCATTCATAGCCTGGTCCTTCCATAGAATCAGAACCCTTCTGTCATCTTCCCATCCAATCTACTAGCATGTTACTGAGATGCTGTCAAGATTCTGACACATATTACATCCCAGCTGTCTGCTGACAAGGTTCAGAAACACTTCGAGCCTCTTGAAGATGAATTTGTCTGGGGTAGGCTCCCAGCTGGCTACATCTCAACAGCCCCCTTGTGAAAATGAAAGATCTAGCTTTCTTCGATGCTGGCTTGGGCGCTGCTGTTGGTAATTTATTACAGTATCTGAGCGTCAGAGGTGTCTTGGGCAAAAGCTATTAGTCTTTGGCACATATAAAAAAAAAAAAAAAAGATAAGTTTGTTGGGATGCTTGTTAAAGACGCTACTGTCAAGCCAAAAAAGAAAAAGTCATTTTGACTGGTTTGCTTAAAAGGTGATTTCAGTAAAGTGAGAACAGTGTAGGAAAGAAAAAACACTGCTATCTCCTCTATCAAGCGAACAAATGCAGCCAGAATGACAAAGCAGCAAAGCCTGGCTCATGCCAATGCTGTCAAAACAGGGGAAATAAATTGAAATGGAAAGTTGGAGAGAGGAGCAGCTTACAATCTATATGTTGCTGTCAAATGGAACCAGCTGCCGCCTTCGTACAGATACAGGTCTCCATCACATTAATTCAATGTCTGCTTGGAGTCATCTCATTTGCAACGCATCAGGTCGGCAAATATTAACCTTGGGCTTCGTTGAAATTCTCCTTGCACGGAGCAGGAAGTACGAAATGGGGAGGATGGAGGCGCAGTGAAGATGTAGCCGGTGTAAATGTCAGCAGCAGTATTAACACTGGAGTGTCAATCATTTCAGAGGCTTTTGCAGCTATATCAAAACCTATAAACAAACTGTGACCCAGGCGGCAGCGAGCAGTTTTAAGGCTTTGGTATTTAATAAAAAAGAAGCTGCGCTAAACACTCCTGTGATAAAAAAATACGAATTACATTCTAGCTAGCTGAACCCAAAAGAAAAACACTAGGCATTACTTCTTTAACTAGGGGAAGCATTCTCTCTCAAGAAATCTTTTTTTGAATAAACCAGTTTTAGAAAATAGATTCATTCTGCTGTTGATTTTGCAAAATGCTTGTCAACAGAACTATACTGCATATGCTACAAAATATAAAGAAGTCATTTATGTATATTGCAAATTTCTTTTCTTTGAAAAACCTTAAGGTCCATATGACAAATACTGAAATAACTGAACCTTAAGAACCCTTTGTACATTTGTCTTATATGTGTGGGGGGGGGATTGCAATAAAAATATAACTTTAATTCCCCAAACTACTGCTGACTCTAGCTTCCACTTTCAATGAAACTTATATTTCATTGTACAAATCATATAAATATAGATTAGCAGAAGTGTTCCACTTTTTCTCATCCCCCCCCCCGCCCCCCCAAAAAAGAAATTCACATCCAAACACAAAAACAAAAACACATCCAAAATAATTCATAGCATCAAGACAACATCCCCCCAAATTAACGTAAAAGACTTTAAATGTACTCTAAAAAATATCTACCCCCCTCACGATTTCAGACAAATACAAGCTGACAGTCACAGCAAGGAGAGTCCTGCAGTACAGTGGGGTTTTGACTGACCAGGCAGGAATTTGGGGCACTATTGAGCAAATCTGCACAAAGCACTAGAGTAAGAAAAAACTGCATTCAAAGTGACACTTCAACAGCTCATCTGAAATATTAGCAGCTGTCTGAGTGAAAACAATAACAAATTCAATATGTACAGTACCAACAATATTTCAGTAAGGTATTTCAATAAGGACAGTAGGTGTCATGGATGTCGCAAGGCATGCCGTGGAATGACAAGGAGAGCAGTAGAGACCCTATGTGTAGCGGTAAAAGGGGCAACATGAGGGTTAGCCCAGGCTCAGGGGGTCAGACGATGTCGGTAAAGAAACCTACGCCCTCAGGCCATGGACAGGAGCGACCTGGTGCTAGTCGGGTCTCATGACATCCGTACCCTCAATGCTGATCGAGGAGCAAAGCAGACACAGAAAGTAAATAGGCTACACAACAAGACACACCGAAAAGACATGAACAATCACAGGGAACTAGGAACAAGACAGAAGTAGAGCGCCCTCTAGGTGTACAGGGCATGACAGTAGGTCTATCAAAACCCACTACTGTATACAGTATACTGTACCACTGTTGTAACATGAAACTATGACACTGGGCGTTTACAGTATGTGCTTCAGCCAATACTTTTGTCAAATAATTCTTTGAGTATCAGAAACAGGCTTCTGTCTCACCATTTATACTTTATACAGTACAGTAAGGCTCAGAACTCTTCTGAAGTCTATGTATTCTGTAAGAACCAAATGCCGCAATTCTGATTTTCCATTTTCTTAATATTATTTTTCAGTTTTACATTGGCAACTTTAAAAATGGGGGGAAATGATTCTTGCTAAATACCTGTGTGAGAAATTCACACTGTTGAAGCTGTCTCCACAATATCCTTTAAATATCAGCTTGATGGGATCCTTGGATCATTAAGCTACTAGAAACCAAATGAACAAGTTAGGCTCAGTGGCCTCCTCTCATTTTTAACTTTTCTTATTCCACTTCCAGGCTATTACAACCATAGCAACTAAAAGTGACAGATTAGGTGCGGTTAATACACTCTTGAATACCAACTCACATCAAACTGCTCTACATTGCATACCTCAGTGAACTTAAATCAATTTTATCCATAATCTGTGTCTGAGCAGTAAAGAAAAATTATTCCAGTGTCTGATCATTCAGATACAGATCAGAATGTTCAAAATTAATATGGGTCATTTGCTCCTGTTAATCCAAGCATACTAAGTAGTTTGGGAGCCAGTGAATTTATTTTATGAAATCATATTGCTCTTTGTGATTAAAGACATTCTAAGAATTAGAACAAAAAAAACATGGAATGTCGACAATAATGTCCCCAGTGTTTGCAATACTGAAGTGATGCTAGCAAGACTGAACAATTATGAATTATCTGTACCTGCTAGTGTTTCAGTCCTGCATTATTTTCCTTAGTCTGAGATAAAACAATGTATCAGAAGACTCTTCTAAGGTGGATTTTTACATCAAGGACCACTTGAGGTGGGTACTATACAGTCAACAATACAAACAGGACAGTCAAACGAATATAACTGTAATCATGCAGCCATTCCAGACTTCTAGTGTCTGAGAAAGCTTATTACATTCTATATTCTTTGCAAATCTTACTTTTTTTTTACAAAAAAGCCACTTCAAGAAGTCAGATCATATTACAACACATGTACAGTATGTTGTCATAACTACACCAAAAGAACATTGTGTTTGGATCACAAAACACCATTATACTCTGCGGTGGTTTGGTGGCATTTAAGAGTTCTCCACTGAAATGTTAAACAGGAAAACACTGTCAGCAAAGTTCGTCTGGGGGTCTCAAAGTGATTCTTCTCAATAGTGCTAGTACTGCAGTCATTATAGGTACACTGTATGAACCCCACAGCTTATAATGTTATTCAATTTACAGTAGTTTGGGCAAGATTTTGCATTATGACATGTTTCACAAATTCAGTTTCACAAGGCACTCCCAAGGAAAGAGCAAAAACCATTCAACTAATTTATGACATATTATTTTAAATTTGTGGGCTAGAGACACGAATTCCAAACAAATTTCAACAGATTATTTGAAGAGGTTTTGATCAGCTTCTCAACATGGGGGACAAAACATCATGTGAGCGCCTCATCGGGTTTCAGAGGGAATGGAGGACATGCAGTACCTTAACTGCAGTTATGCAGCTGGAATATCTGCTTCTCGACTCACAGATTTCCACACAAAGTTAAGAAGTGCAATCCGAGTAGCTCCTCTCATTCTCAGGAGCTTATGTTGCACAGGAATGTACTGATCAACGACTTCTGATCCCTCAGGCACAGCATTCAAAACGCCAAGAACTCAGCCCATTCCTGCAAACAGTGGGTGATTTCAGGCGCTGGGTAATTCTGGGATTCGAGTGAGCAGGAGGCAAAAAACCCTTACACTCCCATCAATCATTTCTTGATTAATTAGTTTTTTAAGTTCAGATTTGAACCGAGTTCCGAGTGAATAATGTGAGATCGCTAGAAGTTGTCTACATAACAAGATGAAGTAGCTAACAACTCATTAATGAAACTCTGGGGGAAAATTCTGAAAATATGCTGTACACCCGATAATGAGCATATAAACTGTTTTCTTATTTATTCTTACTAAATAGGGTATACACTCTAAATAAATGTGAGAGCTATGGGGAATACGCTATAACTACACACTGAATTAAACAGCCCTGCTCTGTTTTAGAATCATGTTCACCAATCAGCACTTTCTTGTTATAACAGTTCTCTGGAAAACCACAAATTGAGTAGAGTAATTGAAGCTCATTATAATGAGGACCAATGTAACACTTCATTTGTAAATTGCACTATCATAAGAGAAGAAGCAAAAACATCAAATTATCAGTCTATGATGAGCATTTACTCAGTAGAAAAAAGTATTTGGTGAGTGTTGTTAAACTCTAAAATCAAGGCCTAAAACACAAATAATGAGACACTTTTTGTTTTCACATGTAATGCTACCTGTAGGTTTGCAGCAGTATGCTTTGCTAAAAGCACAGGAATATATAGTAATACAGCCTATAACATGATAACCTGAGACAAACTAGGAAAACCAGGGAAAATAAGCAAGACAGATGTGCAGTTTTATATAATAGCAATCAAAACATAAAATGCCCCCCTCTCCTCACAGACAAAAGATCAAAATAATCAAAACTTTATTTAAATGTGGTATAGCTACGACAATTAAAAAAGAAAGTTCAACTGCTTTCCACTTTTACAACCTCAAGCTTTTGGAGGTTGTGCCAGGTGCTCTGGTTTCCTCCCACAGTCCAAAGACATACTGGTAGGTTAATTCTATGAACTCTATGAATTGGCTACATTACTCTGCTCTCCTCCCCACCGATAGCTGATGTGTGGTGAGTGTTCTGGCACACTATGGCTGCCGTCGCATCATCCAGGTGGATGCTGCACATTGGTGGTGGTGGAGGGGAGTCCCCATTACCTGTAAAGCGCTTTGAGTGGAGTGTCCAGAAAAGCGCTACATACAGTAAGTGTAAGAAATTATTATTATTATTATTAATTGGCTTCTAGGAAAATTGGCCCTGGGGTGAGCGTTGTTCGTGACTGTGACTGTAAGTGTGTGCTCTGTGATGGACTGGTGTCCCACCCAAGATGTGTCCTGCCTTGTGCCCATTGCTTGCAGGGATAGACTCTGTCTCCCCTGCAACCCTATATTGGACACAGCGGTTAGAAAATGAATGAATGGATGATTCTGTAGTGTAACAGAATAAATGTGAAAAAGTCGTAAGTGTGTGAAAACTTTTAATAGTCATTGTATATAGATGTTTCATGATAACTTCATGCTATCGCTAAAATGATCAAAGCCTGCACCGCTCACATGTCAAAAATCTCTTCCATTGGTACACAAGGCACACTTCAAGATCTCTAACACACAGGCCTGGCTGTGCACAGCCTTCATGGAAATGGATAAATTCAAGTGTTTCTGTGCTCAAACTGCAAATGCTATAAAGAAGAACACTATGATCAGTGAATATACAGTAGAATGATTTAATAATATCCCTAAATTCTTGCTAAATGAACAACACATTTAAGATATTATAGACATATTTGTTGTTGTTGTTGTTGTTGTTGTTGTTGTTGTTTGTCTAGAACACGTGTATGATACTCAGGGACAGCGTTTTCCAAAAGTATATTAAAGGTCGATTCCCCGGGTGAGAGACTAAGAGCTTGGACCTTAAGATAAAGTCACAGAAAATGTAATGATCCTAAAAAGGACAAATCACTTTTAGAAGTAAAATTTTTCATGTCTTTATTTTTTAAACTGATGCATGTACAGTAAAGCATAGGTTAGGTGTAACAATTTCTTTAAATAATCCAGCACATTTACAGTACAAAGAATGTGGGACTAAACCATGTTTTATTTAGGTACGTTATGTACAGGCTTCAAACTGAACTGAAAATAATAGCATACAGGTAGATATTTACATCAACAATCTAAATATCCACCTGGTTACTTTTTTTTTAATAGGAAGTTCCAATGCAAAATTGAAGAAGCGAAACAATGAATAGATTTGGCTGTTAAGACACCTCCTGTATTTCAGCACAAGGATAAAAATCCTTCTACTGCATCAGTGTCATTTTTCTCCTTATAAAAAATATATCTAGATATAGATAAATATAGATCTTTTCAAATTTACTATTGCAATCTTTAATGTTGAAAAAGAAAAAAAAAGAAATCTGGACTTACAGTAGTTCAGTCATACATGTGCTTGGATGTGTGTGTGTGTCTGCGAATATAAAAGATACCAATTAATAAAAGATTCATTTGGGTTGTGGTGCACAAATAATATGACGTACTGTCCCATGAAAGTTTAGGTGTTCTCTAAGGGTAACAACCCCCTCCACACGGCCACTAATTTACTTCAAATATGCATCCTAAGAGAATATTTATTATTTAAATTCAACACAAAGAAATCTGAAACATTAGCAAATGTCTGCTGGGACTACCTATGTAAATTCCTAACTTCAAACAGATGGCTAAATGTGGCATATTGCCAGGCAAGGCACTGAAAGCTGTGAACAATAACAAGATCTCACCAAGGCAGTTAGATAGCAAATGCTTTTACAGTTAATTCTCTGATAGCAAATTAAGTAAAGTGATTTTATAAACAAGTCCGGTTAACCTGTTCACCTACACAGGGCTCCTAATTCAACTTGGATAAGCACAATTTGAAAAGGTGTTAATATGGAGTTGGCTGTTTTCGGACTGTTGTACGTAAAATTAATCAAATCTTGTTCTTGACAGTATTTGTCAGGCTGGTCAAAGCACAGCTGAATTCTTCAGAAAAATACTAGGTAAAGCTCAAAATTCCAGTTTGCTCATGTTGCCTGCCTACCTGGGCACAAGTTATGTAAACGTGACCGTTTTAACCCAGAGGCAAAAACAGATCACTGTCCGGATTGTATGGGGCTGATATACTGTACAGGATGATAAATGTCTGAACCATCACAGATCCAAAGCCATTGATAAAAATATAACTTGTTTCAACAGTAGAAGGCAAATTAAATTTTAAATAGAAGGTTATTTCAATAATGGCTCAGAAAAGAGACATTCAATCTTTTTAAAATACTTTAAAATACAATTTGGACTTGCACTGATAAAACATTGCTCTCTTTTACACTTGATTCAGAAGAGGAGTTCATCTTGTAACAGTTTGTAAGGAAAAACTGAAGTGCTTTATCAGGCAAGGCAAACCCTACTCAGAATGTCAGAGAGAGTACTCACCCATTAGACCAGCACTTGCTCAACCTGGCCCAGGTGTAACACTGCTTCTGCAGCTTTACAACTCTGGCTTCTCTGGCTGTTTTTGTCTGTACAGATTTATAAGGTGCTGACATTTTGGAATTAGATTTTCTGAGCTCAAGCACTTTTCCGCACTTTGCCAAATAAAGTCAATCCTGTCCTCATCAAAAGATTGATAAAATTCTTAGCACCGTTGTCCTGTACTGTTATTAAACTTAGAGGCACCATCCAATAGGAAGACCCATCTCATTACAGCTTGTATTTTCATTTAACATTGGAACATTAAATCTCTGTGAATGAGCCCCCAATTGTCTAGACCATAAACTGTTTTTAAACCATCTTCAGACTATCTGATAACTACCAACAAACACTGGATCTATTAGGAAATTAAGCCTTAAGCGAGAAAGATAAATTAAATAAAGACATCACAACTTGAAACATGGTATCCACAAACCAATCAACATTGACAAAATGGAGCTGTTTCTGGGAGGTCCTGAAAGTATTTCCCAAAATAATCCTTTCTAATTGTTTTATTTTAATGCATGGTAGCCTTGGTTTAGAATTCCCAAGGAGGCAGAGTCTTGCAGATTCAGCCAGGCAGAAGGTGCTCTGTGATTATGGCTCTAGGTGCACACACTGATTTATGCTTGTCTTATATAACCAGAGAGTAGGACCAAATACTAGAAAAACATATTGTCTCCTTGCAGTCATGCAGATGAGCTTTAATGAACACTGTACAATGCATTTAACAACAAAATGTGCCTAAAGATTTCCTCGTCTTTCCCAACATAACATGTTTCAACCCCATAAAAAAAGAACATTCAAAGTTACAGTATACAGGAAATGAATCATCTCTTCAATAGGAATTATTCAGCAGAGACAAGGGTAGGCTCTAATCAGAAAGTCTTTGGCACTAGGACCCCTTGACTTTCATCACTGTGATCATTTCACCTTCAAATATTTCATAATAGGAAAACCAGCATTCTTCAAGCTGCCACTTGAGCTGGACCTGTGTGGGTTTTTCAGGTTTTCTGCAAGCCATATACTGTACCAAGACGGTCTGACTTTGGTCTGACTTGGCTCAGGACTAGTTTTGAACTTAGCAGTTAGGTGAAACAGTTTCTTACAACCACTCTTATGAACGCTGGCTTGAATAACACAGAAATACCCCTCAGACCTATATGACCCTCCCTTTCCTTTCTGCTTCATGGCTCAAGTTATGTTTTTCAAATGAGAATGAATTTCCCGGCAGCTGTAGTCTTATGGGGGATATACTGTATAATTAGTTCTCAGGACCGTATAAAAAAGGTTGCTCTGATCTGATCTGCAGATGGGTGAGTGTGGCTTTTTTATTGTGGAGACTCCTGGAACATCAACAGCTTACATTTAGGGTAAATTTGTCCTCACCTGGGATCAGATGGTCATGACGTTTCGCTGGACTGTAACAGACTAAAAGCACCATTTCTTGCACTGGTGCCAGTCTTGAGCAGCCATGATGCAGAAATATTAAATATATCCCAACGTTCAGGGATGATCACTGAGACACTTCCTTGGAAACTGACGGCCTCTGGCATCCTCCCATCTTTCTAAATGTGCTGACCCTCTGCATCAAAGCCTTGACCCAGGCAATTATTAAGGGACTCATGCCTACACTGGAACTCAGCTTACTGCTTTGTTACTGTCAAGTTCAAGTTTTTTTATACTTTAATTTTTAGTTTTTCACCTTCCTTAACCAAGTACATGATGACAGCCCTGTACTCTCTTTTAGTGAGATCATTATTTTTAGGATATAGCCTAATTCAAGCAGTCGTCCTCCAGTCAAGAAGAGAAATGGGGAAATGAATTGCTTTGTGTATAAAATTGTGAAGAAAGAACCTTTTATGGCCCATGAAAATGACAAAGTTAAATACTTTTTTCTATGAACCTAATGACCCACTCACATTTTCAGTCAGCTAATGCAAAAATCCATTTACCATATGACAAATTGTTATTCATCTAGTTCCTATTTTGTTCAAAAGTTTTCAAAATCATTATTCACAAAATGCTTCCAATAACATACAAGAGAAACAAAATCACAATTTTTCTTCAAGGTTAGAAGAAACCCTAAACACTAAAATGGAGTGGAGTTTCATGGGTCTTTCTATAACTGTACCTGATACTGTAGATTTAATTATTGATCTGTACAGTAGGTTCAGAATTTTCCATGCAATGATAATTTACATATAGTGAATACTGTTAATAAGAACCATTCATTCAATCCACAAACATAATACAATATTCCTCTATAGCTTTGGAAAGTCAGTGACAAATGTAAAAGTTCCATATTACAGAGAGCACTTTCCTAAGACATGAGTTATATATGTTTTGCTTTTTATCATTTATTGTTCATAACATAAAATAATAGTTATAATAATAATTTGGCTGATCTTAAATTTAATATGGGTTGTTTCTTTTGTTACATGCATTATACAATTGTAAGATGTAAAGTACTTGTAGGACATATAAAGGTAAATTCTTTTTAATTGATCTATATTCATACAATGCAAATATTTGTAATCAATATCAATATTTGTCATCAAAAATAATAATATTGTAACAGGGCTCATTTGAACCTACAGTATTACAGTGATAGTCTCTGTGTGATCGCTGTTATAGTTAAAGTGGGGACTATTGATTCAACATACAGTAAAAAATGAAAATGTATGTTTGCATCCTATTGTTTAACAATGTAATGAAACTGTGATAAATAGATTTTTTTATTTCAAACATAATAGTGATTATTTTTGATTTTCTTATAAGCCCTAGTAATCATGCTTTCTTAACTTGAAACGTATGTTTAGAAAAAATAATGTAATGTCACTGCTATCCCAACAAACAATAAAACAAATGTTGGTTTTTATTCAGTCTGATATGCAAACATTTATGAATACAAGATTTATCAATACAAGTTTACAATAATAAAAAAATAAGTATTTCCTTTGGCACTTGGGATAGTTCTTATTCATAAAAATATGAATGTATGAAGCTTGACATTTTCTAAGAAATAATTAAAAATGACAGAAAGAAATGGAAGAGGAAAAGAAACGAGAGACAATAAATTACCTTTTATTTCTTCTCAGGCGTGATTTTTCTTTTTGAGGTACACCTGTAAATAGGTACTTGCTTTCCAAGTTTGTACTCATTACCACTAAATGCCTTCTGTATTCTACACCCAAATCACTGGCCTCTGATGGTTAATTACATTTCAGGTTTGTGTATTTATTAACATACTGACATCCCTCCCCTTAGTTACTGAATGAATAACAAGGCCTTCATTATGCCTCATCATTTATTTATCAAGCTACAGTATCACTTCTTCTATCCTTTTAGCTCCCTATAACACACTAACGCAAACACTACACTGGATCACTTTAACTCCCCCCTGGGATAACTGTAAACATATTCAGTTTTCCATTACTGCTATCTGCCAGTTTCCTTTGTAAATATTTCTTTTATCTTTATTGAAAATATTTAGGAATTATAATAAATTGTAATTTCTCTTGGCCCCAGTAGCCATATCACCCTGCAACATACAACTGGCAACCCACCGAAGCTCAGCAGGTGTGAGCCTGGTCAGTACCTGGATGACAGACCACCTGGGAAAAACTAAGGTTGGTGCTGGAAGAGGTGCTGGTGTGGCCAGCAGGGGGCGCTCACCCTGTGCTCTGTGTGGGTCCTAAAAAGCTGCCGTCCTTTGGATGGGGCGTAAAAGAGAGGTCCTGACTCTCTGTGGTCATTACATTTCCCATTGGCCCTTAAAAATCATGGCCTCCTAATAATCCCCAACTATGAACTGGCCTCTTTACTCTGTTCTCCTCCCCACTGACAGCTGGTGTGTGTGGAGTGTAATGGCAAACTCTGGCTGCTGTCGCAACATCCAGGTGTTCCTACACATTGGTTTACCTGTCCTCACCTGTTCTTAGATAGTTTATTTAATTTTAATTCCCTGGTCAAGAGGAAGAGGCTACTTGCAATCAAGCACTGTCCAGCATTTACAATTAACAACTGTTACAATTTGCAGTACATAATGTAGATGGGCCAGCAATTTGTTAGGTCTACGTCAAACTCAATTAATATGATTCTATCCAGTCATCTATCACTATATCAAGACTAAAGCATTAATTATGTACCTAATATGTTTATGGACAGTTGATCTATGGTGCAATTATTCAGGATTATATCATTAACATCAGAAAAAATGGCACAAAAACTAATGAGGGAATTGACTGTGAAAAACAAGCTCCATGGCCACAACCTTCTTATAAAATCAAAAGATCATCATTATCTTTTCAATACATTATTGAACCTGTAAAGAAAGATGTCTGAGTCTTGTGAAAAACCACCTACAGGACTAGCTCACTTCTAATTCAAAGCTTAGTCAAGCATCACTGAAGATCAATGCCATCTAAAATCCTGGAGCTTCACATGATTGTATATTCATGCTATTAAAACATCTTTATAAAACTTTTAAATTATTTTAAATAATGGATGTTTAACAGCAGTAGCCCACACGGGCCTCAGCCTAATGCTCACTGACAAATAACATGCACTTCATTTAAATGGGAGTCAATGCCATTTCCATCCTTTGAAAAATTCTGTTTGAAATGCAATTTTCCTCTTTATATGTTCTTTTATAGGGATAATGAAGTGCAGAAATATTAGATACAAAACTCTGAACTTGAATTTGCATTTCATTCTTCTGTGTTATGATAGGGGATTCTGGGCTATTAGAGTTACTATCCTTCAAATGAGATACTAATCCAGGGTTCTGATTGCCTGATTGTTAAAATATCCCATAGCAGTGTTTGTACAGTAGGAGCTGGGGTGTTAACCCTGGTGTCCTGGCTAAATTTCAGCTTTCACTTCTTAAATCTGAACTGCATAAATTTCCTATCTGATCTGCGTACGGTGCCCTTCGAATGTATTCACACTCTTGATGAAATAGGTACATCAAATAAAGTACATCAAATAAAAAAGGAGAAAAACGTCTCTATCTTAAAAAGTTCTAAACATGCTTTACACTAGTCTTAACCTGCACAGAGGTAAGCCACACCTGTCAAAAACAATTAAGGTCCAGAAAACATAAGGGTAACTTTTAGTTACACCAATGTAGGTAGTATTTTGTAAATTCTACTCTAGCAAGAAAGACACTCACTAGAAACCATACTCCCTTAGCATTGCTATAAGGTTCAGGCACTTCACAGGGAGAATTTATGAATATTGCTATACAGTATGTGGAATTGCTCTTCAGACCTTTTGGTTTCTCTTAGTGAACTGCCTCCTTTAGAGACAGTTTAAAGACAGTGTTAAGTTGGACTGAGGTACTGTATGGAGATCGAGAGGGTCAGTCAACAACATTTTGTGAGCTGTTAACCACTACTTTGTCGATTTGGAGGCACTGTTTGGATAATTATCAGGGTACATTTCCAGCCAAGCTTGAGCTTCTTTACAGAACGAATGAAGTGGCAAAAATACCTGGTACATTCTGGAAGTTTGAAGTTTGACATTTTTTAACCTGGAACCTTTTGGAGTTTGAAAGGGATTCCAGGACTGGTAATGCACAACACCCCTAAAACATAACAGACCAATCATACTTTGTCTCTGTGGGAATGAATGCTTTCTCAGCCTGATCTTTAGCTCCTTCATGCTATAATTCTGTTTTAATTGTGTCAAGTGTCATGTACATTATGGCAGGTTTGATTCACCACGTACAGTATTGTGGCTCATCTTCAGAAGAGGCCCTGCAGACCAGTAACGCATGCCACATTCACTCAGGTGACTAGAAGCGATATTGACACTTTGTAATCCGATGATGCCGGTGTGTATTAGAGATTTCCATCTGCGGTTTTGGAATTCATGGTTGCCACTGGTATGCAGGATGACCACTATACAAGTAGTCTTAGTATGTCATAATAATGGACACTACATCAGATAATGGCCGATCAGTTTTTTGGCAGATTCTTTTATAGCCATCCCCCAACTTGAGGGAGACCAGGACCATTTGCCTGTAGGCTTTGAAGAGCTATCTGACCTTAACCATATGATGCATGCTACTACTCAATGTTCTCTATTATCTCCTTTTCTACCTCATGGAAAACAAAAAGCTCTCAGGGGCTTCTACTGCACTTCCAAAGAGCGGAATGTTGCTGTACATTTGTTTTGCTGAATTGTATTTAAAGGAAAATTTAGAAGTGTGACACCTCCAGGTGTGTGACACACCTGAAGAAGGCTCCACGGCCAAAACGTTGTGTTCTCTTTCTTCTTTTTTTTCAGCATGGAATAAACCTACTACTTGTTCCTTTGCAGCCTATGCATGCTGACGCAGCTATCCACCTGAATTATTAAAACTAAGTGAGAACATTATACCATCCACACTTCATTCACCTGTATGAGGCTTTTTGATCCTCCTGCATCAGGGGTATGGATCAATAAGGAGGGCACTGTGTGCATTGGAGCTGTTTTTGTTTGTGCAGAATGGTTGCCATACCAATGTACAAGTACTGTATGTGCATTTGAGCGGTGGATGAAGTGGGACCACTTCCATATACAGTATATAGAGATTTAGGAGCTTTTGAGATGAAAGCAATATATAGTACTATGGAAGAAGTTATTATTATTTAAAACCGTTAAAATGAAAAGAATCACTAGTGGAGACATAGATTAAATTATTTAAATTTATAACTTATATCTGTTATAACTCCTGTTGTGTCCAAGATGTCAGCTTTTTGCACAGTATTTCATTAGATCTGGGTGCTGTGTCAGCATGCACAATGCAAAGGGATAAGCATTCCAGAGTAAGTGAAAAGTAAAAAGATAAAAAAATGTGAAATAAAAATGTGTATTCTAATATATTATATAGCACAGAAAATCCTATAAATTGTACCCCGTTTGTGTGTTTCATCTGTACAGACATCATGTATTTTATCTTATAAGGAAATTATTTTCATCTCTCATTTTAAGCCATCCGCAAGTTCTTCTATAAATGATACAGTACGAAAAAGGTTTTAAACAGGGTTTCTCACCAGTGCCACAGTAAAAAACACTGGCCTCATTCCAGGTGCTTTTCACAGAAGGATATATCAGAATTTTAGACTTAATATCCCCACTTCATATAGCAAGTCCATTTGCAGGAAATGTACAACTTAGTGTGATATTTACACCTATTGCATTGCATAATCACGCAAGATGGCCTGTTCAGATGGACCAAGATGTGTACAGGACTTCTACAGTAGAACAACTGGCATTGTGTATTGTGAAGTCAAGAGAAACTTGCCACAGAGTTCTACAATGGTGTCAATTTCGCAACAATCAAGTGACATCAGTTCTGAGAGCTGACTTGGATCTTGGCTTCTACTTGTGCCACCCCACACTGCATGAGGGGGGACTCACAAGAGTTTCTGAGTCACACACTGATGAGTCACCATAGGTCACGGCAATCACAGTTACAGTCTGATCAAAGCTATTGTTTTTGACAGTTCACCTTGTCAAAGAAAAAAGCAAATTAAAAGGTCTAACATTAAGACTGATTCATCACACTAACCATTCATCATCAACACTAACTATACCCATTATGAGAGCTGAAGTTCTAATTTTCTTACAAAGTTATAATTCAGTATAGATCCTAACCTTGAATGCAAGAGAAAAACAAAATATATGTAAGCTATTTGGTGTGACTCACCTAGCTCAGGGAATGGCAGACTGTCTGAAGGACCACAACCTCACTAGTGCAAGAACTGAGCTAGGGAACTGCTTCAATGGTGTGGACGGGGAGGCAGGGGGGATGCGAAAGAGATCCGCGAAAGGAAGTCCTGGCTGCGAGACATGCAGGGATATGCAGGTGAGCAGAAGTGTGCAAGATTGGGATCTAACCTTCTTCCCCAACCTTCATTATACAGACCATTGAGAAAGCACCCTGTAGTCAGCAAAGGGGGTTTTACCTTCACAGCTGCTGTGTCCTTCCTCATAGCCGGCGCTGCAGCTACACTTCCCAATGGGAACAAGCCACTCCCCCTCTGCACTGCAATGCATTCTAGGTGGGTTATCCATGTCCACCTCCGAGTTATTGACACAGGTCCCCCTGACTTCCACCAGGGTAGAGAAGGCTGCCTCTGCAATGGTATCAGGAAATATGGCCAGGTTCTGCACTGTGGAAAGACATTTCTTGTAATACACCCTCACGGACACAAGAGCCACGCAGGCCCCCACGTCTTGGAACCCCAGATGAAATCCCCTCCTGTTGAGGTGTCCGATTTCTCGGACTTCGGTGTTGAGCTTCATCTTCCGCTCCCCCAGATCCCCTTGAGTGAAGCTCTCGTCAGCGGCGATGGTATCGATTTTGATGTACTTGCTTTCTCTGATGCTCCGACCCAAGTCCGTGTCTGACTCAACGTAGTGCAGGTTAAACGTCTCTTTGCATGTCCCCACCACTCCTGGAATGCTGTTACAATCCCTCAGTGTGAACTTGAGCTCAATAAAGATGCGCTGGCCATTCAGCCGAGCAATCCAGCCCGTCTGCAGCCAGTTATTCTGGTTGGGCTCCATGACGTTACAGACTTGGTATGTCCGAATGGGCTTGTAGTTTTCATCCACTCCACTGATCTCTTCCCACTGCAGGGAGAGAGCATGCAAACCTTTCAGTCCACACTACAAACGTTCCCCACTGTACACCCCGCATGCCCTAAATACATTTTCTTACTCGTCAACACAAGCTCAGACTGTGTTCAGTCGCTGTCGCTTGACAAATTAACAAGATAAACAACAATCAGCAATGTCTCACACTCCACAAACCGACAAAAATTGTAAAACTCTGGACAAGGACATATGGTATACGCAATTCATTTAGATTAAAAAATGTTTTTTGCTATTTACAGTAGGAAAACAAACTTGGGTTATTCTGTAGATAGATTATGACTCTTCTAATTCAATCAAAGAAACAAACATTTAATTCCATTTTTAATTCGCTGAAGTTCACACCACAGCAAAAGAAGCAAACGGCAAAAAAGAATACACCAGCACAAGACAGTAAGCAAATGATGAAAAGAATACAAATAGAAAATGGGAGCATGAGACAGGAAGATTTGGTGGGTTTAGAAAATTCTGGAATTCTTGCTAGTTCAACCTTGGCTTTGCCATCCTGAACAACACAGTGAACCTCCTTCATTGGAATGAGACATAAAACTGAGGCCACAATGAAAAGTGACACGACCATAGAAGCTTCCAATGCCAAGATTGTCCTCTAGATGCTTTACGTCACAACACATTTCAAAGTTTCAGCAGTGCAAAAGCTATACGTCTGAGAACAAACAACACCACACTGTGGCTTAAGAGTTAGAAAATAAACACTTACTCCATTTGATGGGTGAGAGGTCCAGCCCAGCTCTGCCTGTGACTCTTTTGAATTCAGCAAAAGAACTACAATGTAAACAGAGGATACATCAGGATATTTTTCACAACAATCACAGAAGATTTAAAGGGTGACTTAAGTGAAGCCATCAGTTTCAAATTTACCGCCTTACACATGCTCCAATTTAAAGAAGAGCCAATTAAGTTAAATAAAGTATGTACTTTTCAAAGATAAATAAAAACCACAAAAAATCAATATAATTGATGTATACTTTCAAGTCACAGTGTTACTTTTTTGTGAAAAATATTTTCTAGAAGTTTAGAGATTTAATCTTATTCACTGCTTCTATTCATTTAAGAGTAACAAGCCATCCTATTAAATTCTTAAGACCTCACTTTTAATTTCGACCTCATTTTAGAGATTTTTTTTTTAACTTCAAGAGCGTGAGTGTGTGCTTGTGTCAAGCTACTGCATAATCACATTTCATAAAATCGAAGGGGTGTAACAAGTAAAAAGAATACTTATTTCACCTAAAATATGTTTTATCATTGTTATATACATTTTACCAAGTCGTTTGAAAGTTCTATACAGTATATTAAAAATTAATAAAAAGGACCCAGGAATAAGAGTGTGCAATTTTGAAATATAAATAGCTTTCATCATTTTGAATGGATTTTGTTGTTTTTTTTTCTCATCACATACAATGGATGTCCTGAACAGATATGATAAGATACTGAATGGGGAAGACACACTGAGCACTGCAGGTGAGTGAATGGCGTGCCTGCAGGGACAAACTCTGCATTAACAGCCGTTAAGTAAAAAGCTTTTTCCAGTTGCTTGAAATGGCTCACAGAGCAATGGGGAAAAAAGTACTGCGAAAGCTATTCTCAGCAGTATAATACCACAGTGTGAAACCCAAACCAAAGCTTCATTATTTTCCTGACATTTCAACCTCGCACACACTTGTCTCTCTGCTCCCTGGAAGCCCATACCAGCTGGAGAGCAGTGGTGACAGTACCTCTGCTGCCCAAAACCTCCCTTTGTGCACAAAATGTACAAAAATAAAATAAAGCCTAACATACTGTATATAGACCTACAGGTATATACAGTATATCAATTAATATCAGCTCATTGTATCAACACTTGGTACTCCAAAAATGCCTCCATCTTCCTATACTGACATCCCTGACACACGTATCATACTGTATGTGGACACACTGATTGGTCCCTGTGGAAACATCAGTGAGTTATGATCAAGAAATCACAAAGGTGTTCTCATTTCACTGGGCAGCAAACTCTCACATTTACTAAATTTATCTTGTGTCTTTCATCCTTGGGTGCTTAATAAATACCGTAGTCTTAACTTGGTGAGTAGGTGTATAAAATGTGTGTTACTTTGGGAAAATATGCTGAATAAATATAACAATGGTAGCTAATTTAGACGATTTAATAATTTAGATGCATTGTACAGTATGATTCAAGATCCACTAAGTCAATACAAAAATTGGAAAATCACAATCCTAGTTTCATTTCTTTATTGAAGCAAAACTGCAAGGTTTTTAAGTGTCTTTCTTTTGCAACATTTCCATAAAATACTTGTGACTCTGCAGAACCAATGAACAGATAAGATATCGGGGAAGATAAGCTCCCTTTTCTAAACCCCCTTTTGTCATTTCTCTCATACTGTCACAATACAATGGATTTCCACGTTAAGCATTCTCCTCTGTTGATGGGTATCTATGTGAAACAGATTAAATGCACGGTCCACGAACCCATTCCTGCAAGGTCAGATTAAGTTATTTGCATTCCCAAATCTTTAAGCCTTACATGATTTCTTGATTTCTTTATACATAAATAGAATCATTTTTTCTACTGCAATTCAGTACAATAAAATAATAACAGTCACTTGGATATTTGGATTCAGTCATAAAGATATACCTAGAGAAGAAAAATGTATTTATTTTCAATTTATCTCAAATGAATCCCATTTCTAGTTTGAGACACTACTGAGAGGGTAATGAATAAACTAAACACGTCTTATAATGTGCTTTACACCCACCATGAAAAAGACTATAAGCACATAGGGTCAGACAGGCAGAGGGAGGAATATAGTGCATACAGTGGATGCCTGCCAGAAATGTCACATACCCCTAACGTGCAAAAGGCAAAAAACTAAATACTGCACATTTATCATGTAGACCCAATTAGCCCAAACACAGTAATTTTTCAAAGATCACAGCATTTACCCTTAAACAGAGACAAGCTCTGTAATCTTGATCTGTAGTCTATAAGGTCCTCAGTAGTACAGCCTGTCATCTTTAGCAAAAACATGGTTCAGCACCTTGGACAGAAACCAGCTCAAACAGATGCAGTTTCAGAATTTCAGTATTTCCAGGGCATTTTCAAAATGGTGTGCTCCAAAGCGCAATTTTCTCAAGGTGTCTGGGTACTTATTAAAAAAGTTATACATCTACAAAGTGTTAATTCAGGGTGTAAGCAGTAAAAATTATATTTCTTTCACTTCACAAACACAGACATTTAGATTTTTTTTATTAAGAATGAGAGCTGTACAATAAGTATTTAAAGAATGTTCTTCTGAGGAATGAGTTAATCATCTACGTCCTCAGTGTGTGGGAAAAAAGGTTACTGGTCCTGATGAAAATAAATCTGAAGACTTGTTGCAAATCCTCCACTTTGCATATTTACATGATATACCATTACACTTGAGGAAGAGCAATAGAAATCAGTAAGAGGGATTTTAGAATATTTTATTCACCAATGACACACATTAGTCTCAAGAGATAGAAAGGCAAAAAAAGTAAATATTTGCTTCTTGAGAGGGTACTGGAATAACGAAAGACATTAAGAAGTGGTATGTATGCAACCGACTGATAGGTCTTATCAAGAAGTGCAGTGCTCTTCCAGCCTTGGATAATTTATTGAATTGTGCCTTTTTGTACATTTTCTAAGTAGATCCGTGAATGCAATTAGATCCCCTAGGATCGTGGTGGCATTTTTAGACACTGCACTGTCTAAAAACCCAAGGAAAACATTTTAGGATCTGCATTTCTGAAGAAACACTCACACAACTGCTGTCAAAAGTATATCTGCACCGTGCTAATCAGAAACTAGAGAGAAGATTGTGTATCAAGGAAAAAAATGTTTTTCAGAAAACAATTCAAACATGTAATAAAACTACAGAAGACAAAAACCTTTTGATCCAGGTACAAAATGTACTCCTGTTTATTAGAAAAATAAAACACTTCATGCAAGGAGTTGAAATTACTCTCACCTCTAGCTTTGAGCATTTACATTCCAAATCCTTCATGTATCCATCAGCCTGTGTTTATTCTGGTATAATTCTATTAGCTATGGTAGGACTATAAATTCTATTGAATTTTCTCCTTAATTTTAATCCTACTATTGCACCTCTCCTCTGGAATTTCATCTTTCAGTAAATGGTTATAAACCTTTATAAGCCACTTTGAAATAACTACAGAATTCAAATAACCATGTTCTCACTGTAAAAAGTCAGTGCTTCATATAGAGACATATTCTACTTCAAACACAAGATTATTTATGAAAGCAACAGAGTTCATTTAAACTTATGTATGAAAGGCTGAAGGCACGACAGCAGTTTGTCAGACTGAAAGTCCGATGGAGACAGTAGAGATTATTAACCAGAATGCTACCCTCTCTTTTTCAAAACCTAATCAAATTATGTCTATGTTTTCTTTAAAAACTGTGCCATGTCACGGAGCCTGCAAAAGAGAAAAGCCTGCATCCAGTGCTTATGATTATAAATTATGGTTGATGTTTATACAATATGATATTTATATAGTACGTCTTAGTTATAATGAGTTAACAATTTAATTTGGGCACCATCTTGCTATATTTGTGTACTGTACTGTACTATGTGGAGCCACTATATCAGCCAAATTTGTGTGAAGTAATGCTGTCCGCAGAGGAGAAAGCTGAACTTTAGTTAGGCTTAGAAACAAGAGTGACACTAGCTGGGAAATGAATACCCTGCCACCTGTACCAGTTTAAAAAGACAGAGGCAGTCAGCTCCTAGGTCTGTATTTGAAACTCTAGCAGTTATTAACTTGTCAAGGTTAAAGCAGGTGTGAGGAATCAGGCTGCTATTAAATGGGATCTGAACTATTTAAATAAATCTTTAGGCCTCAAAGCTGTCCAGAAAAGCCCTCCAAGTATGAAGTTAATGACCTACAGTCTATAATGTCTCCTATCACTTCACTAGTCATTGATATTGGAACGCTCCTGGCCCCCAGTCATATAATTAACACAGCCAAAACTAGGATAGCTCAGAACATCAAGACTTAGTGCCTCTGTGCCTCAGTGCCTGACTACTACCAATATCATACACTTAAAGGTTTTTAGCTTTCAGAGGTGTCCACAAAAACTCAGGCCATACAGTATGCATTTAAATTCATAATTGTAAATTCCAGACATGACCAAGTATCTCCCTGTGATATTCCACTTTGTGATCCTGCCTGTCACAATATCTGTCGAACTTCAATCATTGAGACAATTTTTGTGGAGCGGAAAATGGATTATTTTCACACTTCAATTTTGGAAGGTCAGCCTCATGTTTGTATGCAATAGCTCTTCTTAAACTTCTGTTTCCCTGTTCTTCATTAAAAAGGAAGAGCTCCCAGCACAGACTGTGCTCTTTTTTGATAGCTCTTGCCAACCACAATTAAACCAAAACAGAAACAAATTCTACATCTGAGACTGCATTATGGTGTGCTCCATTCATTTTAAACCTGATAAACTACTATTAAATCACAATCTGTGTTAAATCAATGGAAAATACAGACATCCTATACAGTATAAATACACATAACCTTCTGTGTATCTTTTCACAGCAAAGTTTAATTTAAACCCCCCTAATTTGTTACTTACATTATCTGCAGAAAATCATACAAAAGTAGATTTCTGGATCCCATGGGATGAAACGCACAACATGAATGCGAGGAATTATCATTATTGATATTACAGAATGTGTACGTTTATTTTTAAAGGATGTACAGATCTGGCAGGCCTGAAGTGAAAACCAGAAATTATAACTTTTGAGCATAAAAAAACGGTTTGAAGAAATGGTAGAAACTTTAACTCAAAAAATAATATATATTGTAAATATGGCAATACAATTCACAAAAAGAAAATAAATCATGTAAAGGCTTCTTCTGTCTTTGAACTATTTCTGACGCATACAAAAAACCATTCTTTTGATTGGCATCGGTAATATCTTTTAATATCTTGAAGCCTTCATGTTTGAGAAAATGTAACAGATCCACACACCTCCTTAGTGCATGAAGACAAACAGAGGCATGCTCTCTGCGTTAATCCTGAGAAATACAATAATCAAAGTCATTTTCTGAGAGTCATCAGTAAAAGACCTACTGTGTAGCCTCCCTGCTCTGGTGTGCATTGTCTGAGAGAGACGGCTGAAGCACATCTCAAACAGCGCTCATGCAGACAAACCGACCCTGTGCTAAAGGTAGCTGGCAACAGCAGTGTCGATTAAATTTCCACACTTGTGGGGTTTTCCAACCATCTATTATTAACTGGTCCATTTTTTAAATAAATGTAAAAAATAAATATACAATTTCTCAGTTGTCCTTCCTTGACCTCAATTCCTCATTGACAAACGCTATAAAGTGTTCTGGTGCGCTATGGCTGCCATCGCATCATCCAGATGGTGCACATTGATGGTGGCGGAGGGGAGTCCCCGTTACCTGTAAAGCTCTTTGAGTGGAGTGTCCAGAGAAGCGCTATATAAGTGTAAGCAATTATTATTATTAAAGTAACTGTCTTATCTCCTGAAACAATGCTGCACTATCTTCTTTTTTGACAATGTTTGTCAGTCTTTCTTGTATTGTATTAGACGATTAGTGCTGTAAAACAAATTTAACCTCAGAAGGTAATAAAGCTAGGGCTCCAGATCAATTCAAACTTACTGTTATGCCCCGCTGCAGTAGCACAGGAGACATCAACACTTCATACACCTATCCTCCAAACTGTTCAATGCCAGGACGTGACAGAATTGCTGCACCAGACAGAAGAAAGACACAGGTCTTGCCAATAACAATGGAAGCTCACTTAACACTTTGCCCCAGTGGTGCTGGACTTAAGTGTGCACCATCACCATGGGGCTCCCAGTCACAGCTTGCATCACCCACCTCTTCATTCCTGGATCCACAGCACTACTAGGAATATTTCACAATATGAATCATTTACTTTGTTTGCGGAACCTTTATCACAGTGATAGCATCGTGATATTCACTTTCAGGTGCAAAATATTAGATGCGAAATATCGGCTGTGAATTCCCTTAAGAAATTTCCAATTCTAATTTATAGAAATGAATATAGCTTTGCAGGGTTTCTGTAGTCTCATTTTTATTCTGCAATTCCTTCCTTGTTCATCAGTTAGTGTGGTTGACATTCTGATAATTACGGAATTCCATCCATCCAGTTCCTAACCGGTTTATCCAAAACAGATCCACAGGGGAACATCCTGTCAGGCAACGGGCGCAAGAGGGGACACCAGTCCATCACGGGGCACAGGCACATACAAAACACAGAACACACATTCTCACACCAGGGACACTTTTCCCAGATCACTCAGAGGAAACTCACTTAGACACGAAAGAACGTACAGCATAAACTCCTCATAGATAGCACCTCAGGTCTGGTATTGAACCCAGAGCTCCAATTCTAAGCACTGCACCTCAGTGTCACCCAACTAGGAACATCCAGTTATATTTCAGAAATGACACACACACCCTGCAATTACTCTTAACGTATTACGACTAATTTAACCAGATTTCAGTTTGATTTACTTGGCAGAGCATTGAATTTGAATGTGCTACTGTACTGTATGTTGACTTAGGGGGAGGAGTTTTTAAAACCTTCACAAAGGTTAATAACATTATACAACCAGTAAAGCTGTGCAGCTGTGACATTCGTCTGTTGCCTTGCAGTAAGCTCATTCAGACGTCCTCTGACAGTGTGACCCTCGAAGTACCGTCCCCTGCGCTCAGTCAATTCCCATAGGAGGCATGTCTCATGTATAGCATTTCTCAGCTCGATATAATGACAATTGATCTGCTTCCAGACCGGTTAAGAATTCTGGGGTTAAATAAAAATGTCTGGAAAATGTACTGTGCAACAACAAACATGGACCCATTTTAGTCTCTTTCATTGTAATATAACAGACAGAGAAACATATTTCATTATTTAAAAGGGACAGAAATGTGGGAATGCATTACCTGTCTGCGAGTTACCCTACATTTTAAAATGAATTAAAATCCGAGTAATCCTTTTAATCCATCTCAAGTAATGTACTGTATACTTGAACTTTTTAAAAAAGTCCATTTTTAATACTGTATATTTTCAAATGATATACCTAGTACTGTACCACTAACATGCACTAAACAGAATAGTTACATTATAGTACATGCACATCGGCTAAACTAAAAAACACTATATCATATAAATCATATTTATGTACTAAGTATATCCTTAAGTATATCCTTACATAAATTCTGTTTTACAGCTTCTAAGTGTGACCGATAAATTCACTTTAAGGAGTGTGCTTTGGGAAGAGCAGGCCACATATGCTGATAAATTTATTTCTATTCCATCTTGGATGAAGCCCAAGGTTAATCCAGAAAGAGCCCTGGAAAGCACTCAGATACAGTATCTAATCCTGCTTTTTTTATATAAAAAAAGACTTAAAATCCAAACAAAATAATCACTGTCACCTGATATTTAAAAGGTGCTTTAACTTCAATTCAGTTGATGGATACAGAGATGTAGAAGATTAAATTATATTAATTGCAGTGATACTTAAGGCTGACCATACTGCACAATAAAAAAAAATTACTTCAGCATACTATAGGTTTGATTACATAAAACTTTGAACACTCCAGTTGCCTATGAAAAATTGATGCAATTCAACTACAGTACCTATACATATTAAATTATTGAATGATTCCTCTGAAAACCTTGTTAAGAATAGCCTTGTACACTGAAAGCCCTTATGCCTCTTGAATATCTCAATTTATGCATTTATTTTTGGGAATACAAAAACATCTCTAGAAGACTAGAAGACTTCACAGTTTGATGAATTAGCATTGGCGCAGTTTTATTTCTATAGCATGGCTCTCTTTAAAGAGCAAAACGCCTTTGTACAGCTGGGCATCTCTATGCTCAGATGGCTTTGGAATAATGCTATAGTCCCAGTATTAAATTGGGGTCACTCTAAAGCTCAAGTGCCAAGGTGATCTTCACACTCTGCAAGCAACCATGATCACAGAAGTTGAGACCTTTTCATTTTCTATTAACAAGGCAAATTTGACTCCCCCCTTTCTAATGAGAAATATGAAAATTTCATTACAGTTTCAAAATTCTGACACCAAAAAGGGGAGTGTGTTAAGTGAAAAACTGCTGACTTCATTTTTTTCCTATTTAATGTGTGTTAATGCTGAAGGAAAACCTGGAGGATGGTGGTACAAGCCAAGCTTTTTACACCTAGCCTCTGAAATCTGATCTTATCCCACTCAGTGAGCAGGTATGTTTCCATTATGACTTAAGGAGGCATCCACACAGTTTCTTTTATCAACCAGCTTTTCTTTTTTGGAAAAAACAGGGAAGCTTGGTGAAACGTTACTGTTACAGAAAGAAGGACAATTTGTCCATTTCCCGATTGTGGAAATGTATTGGAAACCATTTCTTGATGGTGCCAGAAAAAATTAGATCCCCAAAAATGCACTTCTTTGTCCCTGCCACCATGAGCTAGTTATTGCAAGAAGGAGGCACTGCCACCTACGTCAAGAACAATTTGAAGGTTGGAGAAGGGGAAAAAGGATATTTCATTGCCAAGTTCCTCTAAAGATAAAGAGAGGCAGAGAGGAAGAGAGATACATGGGTTTAGACAGACTGCTTTGTATAGCCACACACATCACAATTTTAGTAGTCATCTGGTCAACTGAAAACTCTATGACTTTGGAGTTCATAGTCATTTCAAGACTTGATACTAAAATGCTGCTGGGTATGTAACCTTAATTTAATTTTAATATAAATAATAGTGACTCTAAAAGTTTGTTTAAATCCATAAACCTATCTGCCCTTACTCTTGACATGCAAAGAAAAGTATACTTATTTCAAGCAAATTTTTTAGAAGGCTCAACAGACAAAATGCTGTCGAATATGTTTTTCAACATTTCAGCACAGAATTAGCCTTTACTTGTTCGTGTGTAATTCCTAACGAATGTTTGCATATTTAAAGCCTGTGCTCATATTGCACCTTCCAAAAGTATTCAGACCCTGGCACAGTTTTCACATTCTATTGAAAATCGTGACACATCAAAGCAGAAATTAATATTAGTTATATACACAGACAAATCCACAAATTTACAGCAAAGAAAAAGAAGTATATAATATGAGAGAAAAGGGAAAATGCAAAAATGGAAAATGGAAATTTAAACCCTTTACTCTGACAAACCAAAATGAAGTTTTGCACACAAAACCACCCTGACAAACCACCTAATTAATTGAGTAGTCTCTGTCTATGTGCAATAATAGTGCTACACATAACTCCATTAAGTCCCTCAGTCAGGTAGTGAATTTCAAGTACAGATCATGAACACAAAGGAGCTTTCGAATCCTTGGGAATAAAGTTGTAGAAAGACAGAGATCAGAGACAGAGAAGGTTATAAAAACCTTTCTTTGAGCACAGTGAAATTTCATAATATGAAGATAAGATCTGCAACAACTTTGACAGAGCCACAGATTTCACTAAGATGGAAGTAACTTTTTAATTGGTGAACAATATTCTACTCTATTCAACAATTGCTGCTGGAAGAGGTGTTAGTGGGGCCAGCAGGGGGCGCTCACCCTGCGGTCTCTGTGGGTCCTAATGCCCCAGTATAGTGACGGAGACACTATACTGTAAAAAGGCATCGTCCTTCGGATGAGACGTAAAACCGAGGTCCTGACTCTCTGTGCTCATTAAAAATCCCAGGGTTTCTCGAAAAGAGTGTCCTGCGTCCTGGCCGAATTTCCCATTGGCCCTTACCAATCATGGCCTCCTAATAATCCCCCTCTATGAATTGGCTTCATTACTGCTCTCCTCCTCACTAATAGCTGATGTGTGGTGAGCTTCCTGGAGCACTATGGCTGCCGTCACATCATCCAGGTGGATGCTGCACATTGGTGGTGGTGGAGGGGAGTCCCCATTACCTGTAAAGCGCTTTGAGTGGAGTGTCCAGAAAAGCGCTACATACAGTAAGTGTAAGCAATTATTATTATTATTATTATTATTATTATTATTATTATTATTAATTGGCTTCTGGGAAAATTGGCCCTGGGGTGAGCGTTGTTCGTGACTGTGACTGTAAGTGTGTGCATGTTTTGCATGTTTTGTGGTGCAGTGAGACCAAATTGAAACATTTTGGTATCAAAGCAAAAGTAATACATTTGGCGCAAAACCTAAACAGCGCATTACTCATTCACCACCATCCCTACAGTCAATCATGGTTGTGGTACAATCATGCTATTGGGATGCTTCTCCTCAGCAGGGACAGGAAAACTTGTTAGAACTGTAGGGAAAAGGAATGAGCAAAGTACAAGGCAATTACTAGAGGAAAAATGTTTTTGGCCTGTTTAAGACTTCAAACCAGGAAGAAAAGTAACCTTTCAGCAGGACAATGAGACAAAGCACAAGGCCAAAACTACTGTATACTTTATTGGAGTAAGAATAAAAAAAGTGTCTTTGAGTGGCCTAGTCAAAGTCCAAACCTGAGTTCTATTGAGAGGCTGTGGAAAGGCTTGAAAACTGTTGTCTGTAAGTGAACTAAAAAAAACCCAGGCAGCTTTAACAAATCTGTTATAGTATATGTAACAGTAACGTATTATTAAAATATTGCAATACTTTGATGTAATAAACTGAAAAAGTGGTTAGCTTAAATGGTTTCTAAAATCACAAATCCCATTTTCTGATAACTCAGAACTAAAGCTTACCATTAATTAGAATAATCAGATTATAGTCGCATTTCTTAAAATACGATGACTTGTGCTCTATTCAAAACACTGTAAATATGTACATAAAACAAATGCAATTAGTCAAGGAATAGAATTTTATGCAGCAGAATCTGATCCGTCTGTTAACTTAAGCTCCATTCATAATATCTCAGTATTCTCCCCATCAATCAGGAGCAGAAACCATCAGCATCTTATATCAAATCGACATACTTATATGTTGCTGGCAATATCTGACTTTCATCACTCTTTACCTCACAGCAAAAATATCAAATACAAATACTGTATCTGTTCACCAGGGCAGTGTTGCCCAGTTATCCCTAAATATATCCGTAAGGGCTTGGTTGGGGTGTTATTTCAATACAGACGAGAGGGCTTTTTTGAGGTGGCTAAATCACATCAGTCTCACATCAGGTGTATGTGTTAGACTTCAGCATGTTAATGCCAGGACGGGTGGCATTACATTTATAATAATCTCTCGCACTTTCACGAGCTCTCTAGTGGTAGATGTGATTTTGCCTTACAGATTTCAAAGGAATTTCAAAAGAAAGCAGAATCACTATCTAGGCTGTCTCTCTTGAAGTAGCAATAAGAACAGCCACCAGCTGTATTGTGGGAAGTGTTTTCACACAGACTAGCCGCTATGTCTCAGCCATGCCTGGGGGAGGCTCTGTCTCTCAGCAGGAGAACATTTCACTCCTGGGCCCATTTGTCCTCCTGAGAGACCAAAAACAAAGCTATCAATTATTAAAGTCCATTTAGAGGATGGTATTCAAAGCAGATGGCTGTAACTTTTGATTGCCACTGGAGTCAAATCTGTGCAAAGCCAGGAGTGAAATGTGCTGCATACATATGCGACCAAATTCTGCTTCATGTGAAGTCAATGGTTCCAAGAATGTCATTCTGTCTATTTTATCACTTTCACTGGATTTCTGTTTGAAGGTGAGTGTCCATAGTTTTAGGGAGGAGAGTGAAATGTGTTTATCATGTCTGTCTTGTAATAAATACCACTACTTTTGTTTTTAGTGGTACCATCTGCTGATATTAATGACACGCTAAAAAAAAACATTAACCAAGTGAGTCACAGTTGCAAATCAGGATGCGAGGGTTTTTTTATATTATTTAAAATGCAATGAATGCATTTATTTAAGTTTTTTTATGATTTTGCACCGGTGTTTAAATATAAACTGTCATAGCAGCTGTAGCCATAAATTAAAAGCATTTTAGCAGATAAGAGAATGTAGAATCTGTAATTTCTGTTATTAAACCATTACATCACATACAGTAAGTATATATTGCACACAAGCCTACATTCCACATTAAGCCTAACATAGACAGAAACATAGAAATATGAAAAAATATATAATCTGCACCTATCTGTCTGTAGCATAGAGCATTTCCAAATCTGATGTACTACCTGTACAAATGAATTCCTACAGGGAAGTGGTTTTTAGGAATTGTTGATAATATCAATAGGATATTAGCCCAAGGTCCTAACAACACGTCCTGAAAAAGTGTTTTGAAAATATTAATAGATCTTTCAGTGATAAATGATTACATCTCAAGTACAAAAAAGGTAATAACACACCGAGGTTACTGAGCACACAAAAATATAAAAATCAATCAATAAAAAAGCTAACTGAAGAAAAACTTTATTTCATAGCTATGACAGATTGCATTCTAAATAATCTTAGAAATAGGTTTATTTAACCTATAAATGTTCTCATCCACTCCAAAAACTCTAGGAACAATTTTTGTTTTTTTTATTCTAGAGCTCCCTGCAAGTATCGCTACATTTAATGCATTACACATATTCTTCAGCCTAGATGTAAAACAAACATTTGGACAACCGAACATCATGAAATCTGTAATTCTAATTATACAGTAGTTAACTTTGAACCTGTGGCCGTGCACAAGAACTGTATCTGAAGGCAATCTTGACAGAAATTTGTATAGAAGGAAATGTCATCCGAAATGAAAAGTAGCATCACAGTTCTCAAAAATATCATTATGTCCCAGACAGAAGAAGATGCATTTCCACATAGTGTATATCAAATTATGCTGAAGGACACCACTGTCAGGAATTATTACCATTTGTTTTTGCATTCTTTCACAATACTGCATTTCAAGAGCCAAAATAACTTGTTTACACTTTGATATAACAGTACTGGTTTAAGGTTCTTGGATGTTAAATTTTATTGTAGCCTAGATTCAATCTAAACATCAATCCACTCATTAGATACAAATTAAAAATGCAGGTTATAGCTGCTGTCTGTTAGCAATGAAAAATTACATCTCCTCCAAGGGAGGCCAAATCACACATACTGTAGGAAGTGAAATTTGCAGTTGGTCACTGGGTTTCTATTTTCTTCTGGCCCTACATAATATATATATACAGTGCCTTGCGAAAGTATTCGGCCCCCTTGAACTTTTCAACCTTTTGCCACATTTCAGGCTTCAAACATAAAGATATAAATTTTTTATTTTATGTGAAGAATCACCAACAAGTGGGACACAATTGTGAAGTGGAACGAAATCTATTGGATTTTTGAAACTTTTTTAACTAATAAAAAAATGAAAAGTGGGGCGTGCAAAATTATTCGGCCCCATTACTTTCAGTGCAGCAAACTCACTCCAGAAGTTCAGCGAGGATCTCTGAATGATCCAATGTTGTCCTAAATGACTGATGGTGATAAATAGAATCCACCTGTGTGTAATCAAGTCTCTGTATAAATGCACCTGCTCTGTGATAGTCTCAAGGTTCTGTTGAAAGCGCAGAGAGCATCATGAAGACCAAGGAACACACCAGGCAGGTCCGTAATACTGTTGTGGAGAAGTTTAAAGCCGGATTTGGATACAAAAAGATTTCCCAAGCTTCAAACATCCCAAGGAGCACTGTGCAAGCGATCATCTTGAAATGGAAGGAGTATCAGACCACTGCAAATCTACCAAGACCTGGCCGTCCCTCTAAACTTTCAGCTCAGACAAGGAGAAGACTGATCAGAGATGCAGCCAAGAGGCCCATGATCACTCTGGATGAACTGCAGAGAACTACAGCTGAGGTGGGAGAGTCTGTCCATAGGACAACAATCAGTCTTACACTGCACAAATCTGGCCTTTATGGAAGAGTGGCAAGAAGAAAGCCATTTCTCAAAGATATCCATAAAAAGTCTCGTCTAAAGTTTGCCACAAGCCACCTGGGAGACACCCCAAACATGTGGAAGAAGGTGCTCTGGTCAGATGAAACCAAAATCGAACTTTTTGGCCACAATGCAAAACGATATGTTTGGCGTAAAAGCAACACAGCTCATCACCCTCAACACACCATCCCCACTGTCAAACATGGTGGTGGCAGCATCATGGTTTGGGCCTGCTTTTCTTCAGCAGGGACAGGGAAGATGGTTAAAATTGAGGGGAAGATGGATGCAGCCAAATACAGGACCATTCTGGATGAAAACCTGTTGGAGTCTGCAAAAGACCTGAAACTGGGACGGAGATTTATCTTCCAACAAGACAATGATCCCAAACATACAGCAAAATCTACAAAGGAATGGTTCACAAATAAACGTATCCAGGTGTTTGAATGGCCAAGTCAAAGTCCAGACCTGAATCCAATCGAGAATCTGTGGAAAGAGCTGAAAACTGCTGTTCACAAACGCTCTCCATCCAACCTCACTGAGCTCGAGCTGTTTTGCAAGGAAGAATGGGCAAGAATTTCAGTCTCTCGATGTGCAAAACTGAAAGAGACATACCCCAAGCGACTTGCAGCTGTAATCGCAGCAAAAGGTGGCTCTACAAAGTATTAACGCAAGGGGGCCGAATAATTTTGCACGCCCCACTTTTCATTTTTTTATTAGTTAAAAAAGTTTCAAAAATCCAATAGATTTCGTTCCACTTCACAATTGTGTCCCACTTGTTGGTGATTCTTCACATAAAATAAAAAATTTATATCTTTATGTTTGAAGCCTGAAATGTGGCAAAAGGTTGAAAAGTTCAAGGGGGCCGAATACTTTCGCAAGGCACTGTATATCCATTCACAACTTCATCACGAGAAGACAGTTAAAATGACACATGGTCCATGCCAAGCTAATTCTAAGAATTTTGCTTACCTGGGCATATTCAAACATTATACTGTAGCATCACTGAATTAAAAGATAAAGAGAAACACAAACTGTAAACTTAAGACAAAAATATAATACCATTTCAGTTCCAGTGATGAATAAAACACTCCAACAATCACCACATGGAAAGAAGATCATTATATTCGGAGCAAGCAGAAATCTCCTGACAGTTACATCCTCTTTATTGGTATGGTGGACTGTTTAGTATCTGCTTCTGCAGAATTCAAGCAGAACAATCCTAAGGATTTTTCGGCATTAATTCTCTTATCAATACACAGCAAACATCAGAACTGATGCATGAAATCTGAAATTTCAGTCTCATCCTTTAAAACACACAATTGCAAATTGGTAATTAATCAAAGAAACCAGGATAGTAATATAAAAAGATAACAGGTGTATTTTATTGATTACTTTGAACCGGCCCGCATTCAAAGCACACCACTTTGAAATGTTGATTTTGCTGCGGTTTGTTCTAATTTATGTAGCTGTCACATTGATAACTTGTCTTACATTATCTCTATCCCCGTGTTTAACTGTTTAAATGACAAAAATGCATTCAGTTAATTATTTGTTCAGATACGGCTTTCAAATACATTGTTAAATTGAAATATTTCAGTCAATGTTCTATAATTTAATTATGCGCTTTAAATACGCCCTCTTACTACTAATGTTTCTGGCATTTCTGTGCCCTAGGCTTACTGTTAAAATAATTACATTATTTTGTTTGGATAAAATTCTCACCCTGAAACTAATCAACAGTTGCAAAATACGACCTAAGGAGAACACCAGATTTTTTTCGGATAACTAATAAGCAGACAACTCAGTCAAAGTGTTTGTATTCTGAACCATGGCATTTTGTTTTGATCAAATAAAATAATGTAAAAACTGACTAACATCCATTTGGATTTTACAGACAAAAAGTACGAAAAATGGATGTATCACTGCAATCAGCTTTTACATGTACTGTATGTTATTGTAAAAAAATAAAGTGTATTGATTTTGGATACTGATTAGTAGGGTGTATTCATTAACTGATCACAACTAACCTGATGAACTCAACTAAATGTTGCATACGCACTACTGTAGGTCACTATTGAAAAAGCTGATTTTGCCCAGGTGATGATAATAATAATAATAATTCCCTACACTTATATAGTACTTTTCTGGACACTTCACACAAAGCACTTTACAGGTAATGGGGATCCCCTCCACCACCACCAGTGTGTAGCCCCAACTGGATGACACTTTGGCACCAAGAGTGCACCAGTACACTCACAACACACCAGCTCTCAGTGGGGAGGAGAACAGAGTGATGAAGCCAGTTCAGAGATGGGGATTATTAGGAGGCCAAAGTTGGTAAAGGCCAATTGGAAGTTTGGCCAGGATACCAGGGGTAACACCCCTACACTTTTCAAGAAACACTTTGGGATTTTTAATGACCACAGAGAGTCAGGACCTCGGTTTTACGTCTCATCCAAAGAACGGTGCCTTTTTACAGTATAATGTCCCCGACACTATACTGGGGCATTAGGACCCACATAGACCGCAGGGTGAGCGTCCCCTGCTGGCCCCACTAACACCTCTTCCAGCAGCAACTTATTCCCAGGAGGTCTCCCATCCAGGTACTGACCTGACTCGCACCTGCTGAGCTTCAGTGGGCTGCCAGTTGTGAGTGCAGGGTGAGATGGATGCTGGGTAATGCTGGCTCGTGCTGGCGGAGTTGAATGTGAAGCAGGATGAAAAACACAAGAAGAAACCAATATGCCCAGCTTATAAAGAGAAGCACCTTCAGACTATTGGTCTACTGGAGAAACAAAACAGGGAGCCTCACCAGCAGGGAGCAACAAATCAAGGTTTTATCTAGATACTCTCATGGAGATCAGGGCATGCAGAACACAAAGCATATGCAGAGCTCCACTAGTAGTGATTGATGGCTGCCTGGCAGCATGGTGCTGAATTGCTCAAATCCTACGATCTCACTTGCCGCGGGCCCATCCTGATGTCACAATTTCCTAGTAGGAAAACACACATCCTCATGCTGCTCATGAAGTTTGTGCAAGGTAAAAATGTGATGATCCATGCTACCTGGATGCCTTCACCAGACGAGCCCGTTGTTCATTTCTGGGGTGATCCAGGATGATATTGGGGATCAAAAGCTGATAAAAAAGTACTGTACATTGGCATACTAACAACTGGCTTTCATAAAAAATTATTGCTTTAACATGTTCAACAGCTGCCTCAGCAGCAGATCTAAGCATCTAGATCTACCTCAAATCACTATGCAGCTTGTATCTACATTGGGTAAAATAACTGAGTGACTGTAGTCGCATGATTCTAAAGAATGGTGATTTTTCACTGGACCACAAATAACATTCCACTTTCTTGTAATAAATATGAACTCCTAAAAAAGTTTCTATACTTAAAAAAATATTCCTTATGAACATAAATCTGGCTACTAAAAATCAGAAGCTGGCCAGTAACATTTCTTCTCTGGCTACTACATTTGTTGCTTAGCAGCCAATGGATACTACTCCAAAACAACGCTTTGAGAGCTACCATGACAACATAATTGATGTGTGAAGCCAAAACACGTTGGAATTTTTTAAAAGCATGGTGACAACTGCGTTTCTGAAAGGACGTGTAATGACCTGTAATGGTAATGATTACTGTTCATGGAATGGTAATCACATTACCACTCTAAACGAGAAAAGGCAGACTCATACTATTTTTATTACAGAACGTCAGACGATTTTGTAAGAAGGAATATTCTTAACATCGTATTTGGGTGTGAATTTACCCACTCTGGATGCTTATGGCAATTTATTTCCACGTTCCGTCACTGTCTGCTTTTCTGTACGTGCCAGAGACCGTCAGAAACGCATCATGGTGCAGGAGCAAGACTCTCAGAACAATGGCACACCTCATTTCCACTCCCAATCCCTGGGGAAGCACAGGCTTCTCCTTTGCTTTTCCACTCTTGTTTCTCCTGGCAAAAGCACAAGAAACACTCCGTGGTAACGCAAAACGAAATACGACTGACTTGGAATAAACGTACAAAGGAAAAGTTCCATATTTTATTTGGCTTCAGGAAAAAGGGGGTGCTGCTCCAAAATGCAAATTTTCTTGAATTACTTTCAACATTCAAGAGGGGTAACAGTAATAAGAGAAACTATGCATTTTATTATCCTCACTAACTTTTTAGTTTCCAGAAATACTTCAATTTAATTAAATGTGCAGGAAAACAGGGACAGAGTTTGTTCTGAACTTTTTTCCAGATTCAAATTGCACATACCTGTAAGCTTACATCACTTAAAAGTATAACTTCAGGAAATCACAAAACCATTAAAATTCAATTTCACTGGATTTACATTTTATTAACAGCTATGATATATATTACTACAGTATGTACAGTAACAATGGAATAATGGTGTCAGTCATCTAAGACCATGCTCATAGCAAGTCAGGATTCCCTGCTTTATTTTACCATCTTGTCAATATCCGTAATTTGAAGTGATGCTGAAAACAGAACAAAGTTGACCCCCAAAGGACAGCCTTCCACAATGTTTAGTGTTGAAAAGGCCAATCTCTGCAGGAGCTCAGTGGGACTCTTCATTACTCTCTCCATCACCCTCCAGTGCACAATTAACCCCGCTACCAATCAGGGCTAAGGTTAGCAGTCAAGACAGAGCACTGCACAAATATAAATCAGAGTCAAAATAAGCAAAAACTGGCCAGACAGAGCAGGAAGTCTTGCACTGACAATGGTGCTGAAAGAACAGCAAGCACTTTTAAATGTAAAAAAGGAAATGATCGTATTATGAGCAGCTTGTGGTACAGCTGGAGTGATCCATTTTTCTTTTTGACATATACTTTTCCCAATATGTGAATGTTTATCACAACTATAGAAAAAGAAAAAAAAACAACAGTACAGAACAACACAGCTAGTAAGAGACAAACAATGAAATTGATAATGATACAGCAGCTATAAAATACACGTAATCTACAAAGAGGACAGAGGCATTGGGTTAAGCTTGGAGATGGAGAGGAAGCTCTGTTCTGAAGACAAGGTGCTCCTTTATTGAAACCTTTACTCAGAGAAAATGATGCATAGACTTGACTATTGATAGTGATCAAACAATGCATTTATTGTACTGATAGAACTATGCTTCCTCTCAGTCATAGTTCTCATTCCTGTATACTCACATAAACAAACAGAGAGAACACCTGCTTTATAGTAAAATGATGAGTGTGTAGTGTTGCCAATCTTTATCAAAACACACTCCTATAAATAAGTCAGGTTCATTTTGGAGTCTTTTATAAAAGCATCTCTCCACCTCCAGCAGCGCAAGCAGGAAAAAGCAATTTCCTCCTACTGATAAAGCCATATATCCGCACCATTCCCAACATGAGAAGTATATACGGTATTGATAGTGTTGAAAAAGACAGAACAAGTAGCACCAAACTAGCAGCATAATACACATTTATTACTCAAAAACGTGCCTGCTGATCTGGATGAATTTTAAACCTTATGGGCTGAAAAAAGGTGTAAGTAACTGTCCAGAACACTGAACTATGATTTACCTTACCGCTTTTGGTTTTCTTTAGTTTATGGAAAAAAAAAGTAATTGGGTTGAATATTATTTATGTGACAATACGCTGGTCGTATACGCTGTTCAGAGAAGAAAGCCCTCTCGCCCTTCTCAGCAGTGACAGCTGCTATCAGTGACATTGAAGCCAACTCCACCCTGCAGGACTCTGCCACAGACAGCTCTGCAGACACCACGTCCATTCTGCAGGCAGATTTATGATATTTGGACAGTGCGCTACCTGGCTGAGAGAACTGCAGACACCTTTTACAGCCAATACTTACAAATCCCATTGCTGGTATTCAGTCTTCCTTCACTCAGAAGTGTGGGGAAAGATCAGTGGAAGAGATCGTGTTTGTTCTGCGCAGCAGAGAGATCCATTTCAAATTCTGAGGGCTGCAGGCTTCAACGCAAGTGACAAGAAGTGCTGGATATTTCAGGCTTGTCATGTTTTAATATAACTCTACATAAGAAAATGTGTAAAGTCAAAATGGGAAAGGTATGTGGTTTCCTGCTTCAGTTTGCAGGAAAAAGCTACACCTCATAAATACCTGAATGAAACACTGCTATCCAATTATGTAACAATTATAATAACTCCAAATTGTAGAGTGCAATCTGGGGCCAATATTGTGGAGTAATTTTGCCTTTGTAAAACTAATCAATTGTTTTCTTACCTACAGTACATTTTTTTCCGTCAAAGAGAAATTTCCAGACGGAAAATACATTTCCCTTGTACAATGTAATAACTTTTAGAATTTTGTTTGGGCTCAGTAAAAGTAGATATCACAGCTAATAGTCTCACAGAAAAAAACAGTAAGAACTCCCTCAGTCTCAGTTAAAAAAAACGGTATATTATTGCAGCACAGAAAAGACAGACAAAAACCTTTATAACAATGAGCACGAAAGAGATTTTTTGTTAGTGTCGTGTAAGGTGAAGGCTGGAATTGTTGTGTTTGACTTTTTATCCTCACCTGACTGGATTTCCTGGGAACTTGTGTATGATTTTAAAGGTAGTTTTAATCCTTGTGTACACAAGCTGTTAGGGCCTGCAGCCTTGAAGTACTTCTGACTTGAGTTGTACAGGTATTTGGTGTGGGTGGCCTATAGAGGTACTTTACTGGGGTGACCCCTTAGAAGTGGGGTGAGTAGGTTGTTGCACCACACCTTATTTACAGTGGTATCATGTGTGAGTTGTGGTATGGAAAGTTACTGCATGGGCAATATGTTGGCAGCAGCTGGTTTTACAGTAGGTGCTCTTGCTCTATGTGAAGGTAACGTATCAGTAACGTTGGTCCCTTGCCTGTAAATTTGAGTGCCCCAGCAGAGTAAAACAACCTGGGTATTACAACAAAAAGGTTCCTCACCTTTACTGAGAATGGATTATAATTAAGTAAAAAGAATGATTAAATATGTAATGGGAAAGGGGGTAGGTTGGATGAAAGAGAATTGTTTGATTGTCTTATTGTTTACCGGAGTGACAATTTGGAAAATTATTGTTGGCTACGTTACGCTCTGTGTAGTGCCTGCGTCACGCGCTACTGAACGTATCTCCCTCTTCTTGAAACCCTACACTACTTAACAACCATCATGTCTGCCGCTGAATAGCTCCTTTAACTGTTTGGGGACTGAGATATTTTTTGGTCACTTAAGAAGGTTCATGTCTCTGCCAACAGGAGAAACATTATGTAAATACTACCCATTGGGAATTTCTTTATCTCCTCAAATTTTCTGAAACAGCCTTTGAGACATATGGGATAGCTAATAAAATCTGTTTTTAAAATAAAATGTGTCAAAATTCTCTCCAACAGGGGTAATAGATAACATTTAATTATTATTCTATTTCTTGCTGTTATTTCAATGGACACCTTAGACACTGTTCTTGCCCGAGACCTAGTTTTATACTAAAGGTACCTACTGAGACTTTGGTCTCAAAACTAATTTACACCTGTACTGAAACATTTACACTTTCCATTGAATATTTCGTTTTAATTTAAGAATTTGATCCTTCTTCTGCTGTCAACAGACAAAACATTGTATTTCTCCTTTCTTTCAGCATGGAATTAGCCATTACTTCTTCTTTTGCATCCAATGCACCCACACAAAAATCTTCTATATTTTATTATTAATTGATTAATAGAAAAAATCCACATTCAGAATTACAACTTGAATGCATCTGCAGTTCTGAAATACCCACGGCCATATCAAATTACAGTTCAAGATCTGTTTAACTGACAAACTGTACACTGTGTGTTCGTCATCATTAATTAGGAAACCTCTTGACCAGTTGTGCTATGAAATCTTTATTTGAAAATAATCAAGAAAATAGAAAAGAAAAACGGAATTAAAATTCAATCCAATTCAATAATGTTTTTTTAAAGTTCTGCAGCAGCTAGAATTTACTAAGAAATATGAATGACTTCACTGGAAAATACTGTCAAAGACACTACAGCAATTTTCTGGGTGTAAAATGTTACGTCAATCTTCAAAAAAAAAAAGGAACTGAAAGAATTGTACCAAGTCAAAACACTCTGGGGCGTGATCTGTGAAGAGTAACAATTGCACAGATTCAATTAAAATTGTTTCTAAAGGTTAAATCTAAGGTCAGACTTGTGAGTTAAAACGTGTAAAAGAGCATTCAAAATAATCTAGTTCAAATAGACTGAGAAAAGAACATTGGAAAGGATTTAAAAATTTAAACTGCTTATTTTTGTACAGATTTTATCAATTCTTAAAACAATTTTGGAAAAGATTAACTTGGATGTGGCAAATAGGTTATGACTGAGGCAAAGTTTCCCATCTTTGGCAAAAGTTTTCCAACTATGAATGCAGGGTCAGCTACCTTTTTCTCCATGTAATTAATATGCAGCCACCCAGAACGGCTGAGTGAGCAAATTGAAACCCCTTTCATTTAAAGTTAATATAATGTCACTAGTTCCAGGCACAGCACACAGAGATGTGGGCTGATATATTTTAAAGTACTGCCTATTCCGCAGATATCCTCTACCCCGCTGATAAAATCCACCACCCTGTCATTCGTGATGCAGTCCTAGAACAAATCACTATTTGGGTAGCAAATAGTCAATTTGCTCACTTGAACTTCATGTTTTACAAAAAAAAAAGTTCAGTCTTCAGATCTCCCCCCTCCCATGTACTGTATGTGTATTCTGATAAATAAAGAAGAATTTAAAAAAACATCACAAACAGAAGTTTCACACTCAGTCTGACAGTTTAGTTTAAAAAGACAGTTTAGGATCTAAATCCAAACAAGAAACACATTTCAGACATGGAAAAACGAGCATGCATAGAATACAACTAAGGAAATAATGGGTATGCAGAGCTGCAGAGGGCTATAAATAAGCAAGCTGAATGGGGCACGTCTGGAGAATTCGGCTGCTGGGGAATAAACCGTTAGATCTGTGAGAGGTAAATCATCCTGGCCAGAAGAAGAGGGAACTCTATGCCTCGCTGCGTCATCTTGTTATAGTATTCTCTTCAACCGGAAATCAGATCTTTTTTCTTATGCTTTCGTTCCACACATGACATTGTTTCCCTTTTTGAACCTCAGAAATTTGCAATTATTCATTATCTGTTATATACGGTATACCCCTTGTCCAAAATATTGGAACTTTTAGTCAGCTCAACAGGAAGCTACTTTTCTGCCTACATAGGAGTCCTCTGAATTGCTTACTGTCCTCACCCAGAAGGACTGCTGCAGCTCTCTCTGGTCAGACTGCTACCTTGCAGCACACTACGATCCACAGGGCCTCGCTGCTGCCTGACAGGCCTCCTAGTCCCAGCAAGCCTTTCCCTGCTGGTGGAAGAGCACGGGTCAGTGCTGGCTAACGTTCACGGCCTGCTGGTTTCTCGTCCGCTGGTGCCGAACCCTGCTTCAAGTGGAGAAAGACCAGACAAGAATCCATCACTTGACATTGCCCATCTTCATCAGCAGATTTCAGGGCCATAGAAGCCTAAGCCATAACCTGAGTAGGCCTTATCAAGAAACCCGCAGACAAGAGTCTTGTGATAACGGTTACAAATGCTTTATGATTTATCTCCAGCTCCCTGTCCTCCAATCTAATTCCCCCATGTTTGAAAGAACCCAGAGTAACGGCTAGAACGACATGGAAGGGTAGCGTGTATCACACTGCCACAAGCATACTGTAGCCAGTCAGCCCAATAATACACATACTGCAGACACGTTAGAAAACTGAAACAAGCATCTCAGTCCTGGTGTTGTCACTCCAGGAAAAACTGTCTATATCTGGAAATTGCGCCATCAAATTTTTTATTTTAATAAATAATAATGTATTTTATTATTATTATTATTATTATTATTATTATTATTATTATTATTATTATTATATTGAACTCCTTTTAATAACCAGTTAACAGCTGATGCTGTGCATGACATGACAATCCTGTAGGCCTAGATATTATTCAGACATTCCTGCATACTGTAGGAGGAAAATGGCAGGCAGCTTAGACACATTTTACATATTTTAATGTAAATATTGAATTTTCACCATATTTTCTTGAACCAGAGTTTAAGTAAAAAATACACAAGTTGTGCAAATGATAGAAAGTGTCGGATCATACGTTCAATGGTCTCAGCGCTACTAATGTGAAATCTCCCCGTCTTCAGAATATAAGAGCGCTGTCTGCAGTCAGACTCATAAACAAAGTCTGATGGTAACTGGGAACTTTACTTGAAGAGACGCAGTTAATGGATCAGCCACAGTCACACCACTTAAAACACATACAGTACAGTAGGGCTAAAACAGCATATACCCAAAAGTGCTCTATGACAGGAAACTCACAAAATATCTAGGAAGATAGCAGGTACACCCTGCTCCCCTGTGGCCCTGCGATACATTGGGTCAGAAACATTCGTCATCTAAACTGTCAGTATGGTATTGTGTATATTCTTTTTGCAAGTTAAAGAATTAATAGCCAGTGTGCTAGGTTTTCAGAGGGATAGAAATCTTAGTCCCAGACTCTCTCCCAATCAGGACTGCCACTGAACTTCCCCAGCTCTCTGTGTACAGGTAACTGGGGGTAGACCGATTTTAGACAAGTTAAGAGTAATGCATGGACTGTTGAAACAACTGGATCATACACACTCTCGCCCAGGTGGGCAGGTAAAGTAGTGTGTCATGTCACTCTGTGGGCATGAAGGGCTTAGCAGGGTCTCAGGCACATATAACAGGTAACCCCAGGGAGCCAGTACATCTCCACATCCTGCACTGCACATACAGTAGGTCATTTGTCATTGCTGATGCCATTAATGGATGAAATCTTATGAAATTTGCAGGGCTGATTAGCTTTATAATATGCAAAAAGTAACTACTTGCTTCATCTGTACTGTACACTGTTTTCACAATGTGTAGTGAGTAATCAGTATGTCATTGCCACTGTATAACTTATGTTACACACAAATTAATTAGTACTGTTACTGTCAGTGTAATTGAATGTTAGTTCCTTATCTTTGGCTGGTTTTAAGTGGTTTTAATGTGATTTAGAGCACATGGGTACTGTAGATCAATTATCTAGTTGCTTGCACAAAAACTAACAGAACAAGATTTGCTCCTGAGTTTTCGAAACACAGTTGCAAAACTTGAAAGTCTTATATTCAAATCTACAGGTTTTTTTTCCATTTTAAGATGATTCATTTCATATCTTGTGAACACTGTACTTCATTCATTCTTTGTCCCTTACAATGTCCAATCTGCACTGCCCAACTTGCTGTAGCTCTGTTTCCTTTAAAGTGCAATTATAAATACACTTTAAAACAGATGCAGTTATCACATTACCCAGAAGATGTCTCAATTACAGTTTGTGAAACAAGTTTGTTACTACTATTGCATAAAAAATTAATAATAAACCTATTACACTCTCTCCCTATCTGTGTCTCATGGAGAGCAAGCTGGGGTAGGCAAAAAGACAAATTCCTAATGCAAGAAATTGTATAGGGTTAATAAAGTGATGTTACTTACTTATTTGTTTATACCTTCTACTCACAAGTTTGTTTTATGGTAGACTTATGAAGTGAGCCCTTCAGAGTCGTAACAGCCCACAAAAGAAAATCTAAGTCTGAATTTTAGAATGGCACACGGGTAAAAACAACAAAAAGGCAATGCATGATGTATTTTCAATTTGACTAAAGCCCTGCTCGTGCTACAGACCTGCAATTTATTTTTTCTTAAAATCTGGAATATCAGGGAGTAGAAATGCATGTGCGCAGCAGGTGTCTCAGTACTCAAAAATCCCAAGAGGAAATGTGACTTATAAACTGTACAGTGCCGACAGAAAGTCTATACACCCTTTCCAAAATAACACATCTTGTGGCCTTACAGCCCGAAATCAAGGCATGTTACACACTGTGACACAAATGCTAAAACAGGGCATTACAGAGGTTATAGCAGTACTTACTGCACTAATGTTTAATGCATTTAATGTAAAAATAAATGTAAAATGCACTCCATTTTTACAGCTGTTAAGAGTCTTGGGCCTGTTGATTGTATACTGTACTGTACACTTTTTAGTGGACATAAATATCTATTTAGCCAGCAAATATCAGGAATCATGCACACAAACAATTGGATTATTGTACCAAATAATCATTCTGATAAATACATGGCAAAAACAAGACTATAAAGAAGCTAATTGATACAGTAGTGCTATTCCAAGTCATCAAATGCATCTCTGTGTCTAAAGAACATGTTGCAGTAGAAGCAAGGAGGGACCTGTCCAAAATATGTCCCAATACTTTGCTTCTGTGTTGTGCCTATTGGAATACAATGAGATCTTCACAAATGTGTATTCATGATGTATGATGGTTCTTCTTAGAAAGAGCCTGTTTAAGCAGTTTTGTATATGACATTAACAATGATAAACTTTATCTAGAGTATTCCAATGCATCTTTTCCTTTTTAAAGAAGAGAAATCAGAAGTCATTTTTGTGTGTCAATTTGCAACAAAAGACTTTAACATTTAATGGGAAAAAAAGCCGATTTGATCCCATACTGCTATCAAAACCTCAGGTACTGTATAAGATCACACCATGCCATAGTGGCACAGTGGTTAGCACAGCTGGAGCCCTGGAGTGTTATCTGTGTGGAGTTTACATGTTCTCCCTGTGTATGTGTGTGTTTCCTCTTGTTGCTCCAGTTTCCTCCCACAGTCCAGAGACATACTGGTAGGTTAATTGCCTTATGTAAAAAATTGTCCCTGTTGTGAGTTTGTGCATAACTGTCTGAGTCCGCAATGTGATAGCTTGGCGTCCCAGCCAGCATGTACCTGGCCCCAACGTGACCTTGTACTGGATAAAGTACAGTAGTTAGAGATCAGAAAATGGATAACGCCACATCATTTAAGTCTTGAGCCTTTTGTTTCTGCCTAGATTGAGCAACTCACATTTAATCCTGTAAAGTCAGGAGAAACCAGAAGCTCAGCATTAATTTTAGAACTATTGTTAACCTCTTTAAAATCAGTTTAGCCCTTAGAGAGATGCTTTAAGATGGCCTAATTCTGATGCCAGCGTATAGTGCAAACCGATAGATGCGAGAGTATATTTGATTTAAAACGCATTACACAGATCCTTTAATTCCCAATTGCCAATTCCCATAATAATTAAACCCAAGGTCTGGAAGTATTTAGAGACAGAGGGAAAGGACAGGAACGTTCTTGATGAGGTGTCTAGCACTTCATTAACAATCAAATTAAAGTCTCTGCCTATAAAACGTACAATCCTGCAAGTCCAAGCCTTACACAGTTCTGAAATCCTGCATAAACACATTACCATCGCTCGACAGGAAAGACCTCCAGTATCACTGCTAAAGCTAGTAATATTTATCCTTCAATCAGCCTCTAGAAGAACCCAATTTGTTTGTCTCAGTTTGCAAGGATGAACACGGATGTTGAAGTGTGTTTTTCAAAATGTGATCCTCTGCTATTTGAGATGAGTGTCATGAAGAAATGTGATCTGAACATTTTTGTAGTGTAAATGATTTAGGCATTTAGGACTTCTGATGATCAAATTTAGCTGCACACATTTCAGCGTATAAAAGCAAACAGACCACACCCTGGGTGTGGAATTGAAGCCCATCAACAACAAGCAAGAGAAAAATTGTCAAAAGTACGCAGGTACTGGAGACAGACAGGGAGCAAAGGCAAGCAAAGGCAAGAGTGGTCCAGGCAAACACAGTCAAGAGCCTTAAACAGGGACAAGTTCAAAACCAAGACACACAGTATCAAGCACCAGAGCATAGTCCTGATTCCATCCTGCTTCAAGCAAACACAGCAAGAACTCAATAACTCAGGGAGAAGATTGAGATGTAGCAAATTCTATGATGGAGATCCTCAGTACTGATTACAGCTTATGTAGTCCTGAACCACCTGAGGCAGGAGTGGTGAATAGCTGCCTCCAGGTGATATAAGACTTCTGTAAATTATTACCACAGTAACCAGTGCAGAATGACGTGGCTGCCTACCGTGCAAATACTAGCTTGTCATGCTGCTAGTTGGACTAGTTGTCCAACAGGCAAAACATGTCAGTGAAACGTGTTGCTCTGAACACACATCTCTTGACGTCAGGTGTCAGGTCGTTTGAATTGGGGGTTCTGGCAAATTACTATTTGTGAAATCAATTTTCCTGAACTGTGAAAAGAAAGCTTTCCTCTGGAATGCCAGTTATCATCCTAAGGGCAGAGTTTATCTAACAAAGCTGGGGGAAAAGGCAGCTTACAACGTGATAATAATCGAAAACAAGCCATCCAGTAATTGGTTTAAAATTATACTATGCTTTAAAGATCGATGCACAAGAAAATGCTATGGAGTTGGCTCTTTCCTTTGCTAACATAAGACTTTTTAAGTTGTTCTTTGAGTGGCAGTTAGATGTAACAACAGTAAGTGCAAAATGACACCAGTTAAGTTCTCCTAAAGAAGAAATAAGGGGAGTGGCGTGACTGCATTTAATATGCTAGATTTTTCCAAAATCCAGGTATTGTATTGTGCTATGATTGTAACTGAGGATGATGGGATATGGTCTAGATCATGGAAAATGGAGGTAAAATTAAATGTGGATCCAATAGGGAATGGAGGATAGTGGCATTTCTCCTGTGAAATAGTACTGGGTGAACATTGAGAACAATGTTTTAATTGATTTTAAGATCATTGGTAGATAAAAAAATGGATCTGAAAAATTGGAGATCAATTCGGTCATTGAATATGGATATTAAGCTATTAAGCAAAATCTTAGCATAAAGAATAAGAGATTTTGGTGGGAAAATGACACCCACCTACTGTATTGTAGATCAAACTTGGGCAGTACCTGGAAGAAGATTAATGGACAGCTTGACACCGATGAGGGACAACCCTGTAAATTCAGATTGAGATGGGGGACAGCTGGCAAGGGGTAGGTGGATGAAGAACCTACTGAAACGTTTGTCCTTGATACATTTACTCAAGTGAGTCAAAGAATCAAGTGAAGCTGAGAAGGTATTTTGTCTAAACCTTATTTTTGATGGGAATATTTGTATATATTTATATTTAGATGTATTTCTAGATCGTTTTGTCTAGGTATTGAAGTATTTACTGTATGTAGAGATGTACAGCATTTTGGTTTGATGGATGTGCCATTTGGTTGGATGGAGATTTTTTACGTTAGTAAAGGCTCTTGGTTTATGAAGTTTTTTTGTGGTTTTGTGTTTGTGTGTGGGTCTGGGTGGTGGGAGTGGGTGTGTGGAGGCATCATTGTGCATGTCTTACCTTACTGAGAAGTGAGGGGGTGGTGTAGCTAAGTTGAATAGGCTAATTATTTTTTCAAAAAAATATTGCAGAAGGAGTTGGGGATTAAAAGTGGAGGAAAATTACTTGTCTGATTGCTTTACCATAGTCAAAGGATGGCGAGCTGACAGAAGTGATACACTGTAGTGTCCACCAAGGTTGTCCTTTGTCTCACATACTTTTGTATGTTGCATAGAGCTCTTGCTGTGCTGAGAAGGGACAAAAGCATAAGAGGTAAAAAACACTCCAGCAAGAGGAAGCAGGGAATGAATAGCATATCTGGATGATGTAACGATGGTCTGTAGAGACTCATTCAGTCAAAAGGGGTCTACACTGTATACAGTACATTCTTTGTAAAGTTTCAGAGCTAACATGAAATAAGGCTAAGAGTGAAATAATGCGCTATGGTAAATGGGAACTACTGGATGAATTTAATGTAAAAATACAAATAGATGTTATAAGAATTACTGTAGGTTTGCAATTGGGCAGGATGAACTGGATGGATACATATGCAAAAGTCTGCCTTTTGAACCTACAGTAGAGTTGTTTTTTAAATTTTTGGAGCTGCAAAGAGGGAGAGAATAGGAAGAGAGTTTAAATGCAGACAGAAATAGAATGGAGCGAAAAATGTCCCAATGTTTTCATCCATATGATTATAAATATGATGTCTGTGCTTATTCAAATGGTGAAGTACTGTCGTTGGGAGGTATTATGATTAAGTACAGTATATTACAGGTGCTTTCGCAGAGCTATGCATTTTATCAAACAAATTCTCTATCGATGCTGTAGCGTTTGAACCTCTTTTACATTCCTGCATGTACCTTTGAAGAATTTCATCATGAAGAAAGTTGAGAAAAATGTTTAATTGATTTTAAATGAGTCTTTTCCAGTAAAGGAAGTAAGCCCTGCTAAATGGGTTGCATTAGCAGACCCAGGTTGGTGAGGAAGAGTAAGAAGCAGTATGCTTTGCTGAGTCAACGCAGGACTGTGGCATGACTGGTGACTCATGGTCAGGTCTTCCTTGTTTGAACGGTGATGTGGTGAAGTTCTTTAGATGCCATATGCAGATCTGCGAGGCAGAGGAAATCAATCTACATCTTTTCATGGAATGCTGTTCCTCAAGCAGAGGATTCTGTCTGCAAGGCTCCTATTGTATGCCAAGTGGTATTGGCATGTTCTTGGCAAAAGAACACGTTTGGGAAATTTTGAATTGGATGAAAGCATGCAAGATGGTGCAAGTCAATATGGGTGCAAAAAAAACTCACTCCTCCAAAGAACTAATATTCTATGGACAGCAACAGACTGTTATGCCCGGAGGACTCATCATTCCACCTCGCATTCCAGCACGGTTCCCAATTAGCCAATTTGCACCAGCCTACTGAATGTGCTTCACACACTCCTCTGTGTATTAGGGTTTTCCTGGCTTGAGCTACTATCTCTTTCGCTGCGACTTACTACTAAGTTACTGGCTTCCTGACCCTGGTTTGTTCTCCGACAAAGTCTCCTGGTTTTGGTTTTGACACTTTACTGAAGGTTCTGGTTTCGACTCTGGGCTTCCTCACAGCTTACGGCTCCGCCTTTGTACTTTTGCACCGGCTTTCGGACCCCGGATTGTAATCGCGACTACGCCTCTGGAGACTGCCCTGGTTTTCCGCATAGGGTCCTCACTGTTATTTCCCCAACACAGACATAATGCAAGATCACCTGAAAATAAACTTTCCATAGGTATGTCAGGAAGAAGCATAAAGTAGCTGGGAAAAAAAATGAATAAGTGGGGGGTGGCAGCAATTGGAGCATTTGCCTTGCCCATCGTCCCTGACATTTTCACTCAGTAAAGCTGAATGGGTTGATCTATAAGGACATACAGTACTTGTGTCAATTAGGACAGAGCTTCTGTGTGTACATGTATGAACTGCATGTTGAAACAACATGGATTGTGTTTAGGGTGGTAATGTAGAGTTTTGTTTTGGTTTAGTTTGCAGATGTTGAGAAAGAAAAGATTGTTGAGGCATGTCTGGCAGGAGCTTCAATGGCCAAGACCATTCAACTAGCTGATGCTCAGCAAGTCACAGGGCCTAAAGTGACGTGTGCGTTCAATTCCAAGGAAAACATCATTAGCAAAGGGCAGCAACAGAACGAAGCACCTACTCCAAGACTGTGAAATCATGCATTCAGTCAAAGTGCAAGGCAAAAAGGATGAGTAACTGCAAAGCCACTGACTGCAGATTTCAACCTGGGGCTCGAAAGCAGCTAGTTTAATTAAAAACTGACTGCCAAGAATTCCACAGAGAGCAATACCACAGTCAAGATACAGTGCACAAACTGCTAACCACACCTGGCAGTGCACATTTGCTAGTCCACTGATGCAAAGAGTACTGGCGATGGGCTACTGAGCAGTAGAGAAATGTGATAAGGTCAGATGAATAAATCTTCACCATGTTCTCATCAAACAGATGAGTGCACAAGTGCTGTCAACCTGAAGAACAATACAGCCATTAGTGCTTGGTTCCAACAATGAACGGCTCTGTAATGTTGTGGGGTGCATTTTCCATGTCATGACCTTCTCAGTCACCAGAGTTGAGCACAGGCAAGCATTAATGGGATTTTCTGCAAAGTCACCTGAAACTGCATTTTCCACCTCAATCAACCTGGCGTGAGTAATTCAATTTCTCATGGGTGAATGGTGCCACATCCCTCCTGCAGGACTCCAGATGCGGGTGGTGGGTGCCACTGCACATACGGGGCATACTGGACACATGTGGCCTTCATTTGTTTCATTTGTTTTACCGCAGAATGGGTTTTAGGGTGCACTGGAAAGTTTAGAATGCCAACCTATACCACTAACACACAAAAATGCTCATCGATACTAGAGACAAATCTTTTAAGGACACTTTCCTGATTTGTAGGTCCCATAATACTATAACTGGCTGCAGTTAAATCATACTGCAACCCACTGAAGCCTTACAAATCATGGCCTCCTAATAATCCCCATCTATCAATTGGCTTCATTACTCTGTTCTCCCCACTGATAGCTGATGTGTGCTGAGCGTACTGGCGCACTCTGGCTGACAAAGTATTATTATGTAGTATAATTATTACACATTGGTGTTGGTAGAGAGGAATCCCCATTACCTGTAAGCGTTTTGAGTGCAGTGTCCAGAAAAAGTGCTATATTAATCTAATGATTATTTACTTCAGAATGAGGGGTTATTTCTGTGGATTCTGCGGGTTACCACGCTTTCTAGAACACAAATCCACTGCAGTTGGAACGCCTTTACTCATTCAGGTCAACACTCGACACACGAAACTCGTCACATGTTCTATGACAAGGATGTGGTGGTCTTAAGCGCAAGATTGCTCATTTAAAACGATTAAAATGGCATTTCCTATAGTTTTATACATCATAAACATTAAGTTGTTTTATAGGACTTAAATGTGACTATTTATAAATCTGCCATCGAATCAGAATGTAAATTCTAAAGAGGTCAGACAAAATAGTGAATAAACCTTCAGCTTACCTTTTAAAACAGCTCAAGTAATGGAACATTTGAAAAACGTCAGACTACTGGCTGAAGGCAAACATACGTTTTTCAGGGGTTTTTTTGCAAGAGATATACGTCAAGGAAATTGCTACTTTTATAGGTGGGGAATAACGCCAGTCCTGCTGGGCTGTCAGACCAGCCAAGCCGTCACTTCCAGAAGTCTCATGCTCTTGAAACTTGCCTCTACATTATAGCCTTTGTGAAAGCATGCAACTAGCATCTAGACTGGACAGACTTAAAGGCAGCATCAATCACTTACTCATGCTCAAAGGGCTTAAAAACATTCATTGATTAACTAGCTATAGTCCTGAGATTTTCCACAAGGGGTCACTAATTATTTTTGTACATTTTATACTACAGTACATATTATTTTTTGTACTGTTTAACACTACACATTACATGAGTAAAAAGAAAAGCTCAGTAACTTAAGATGGTAAAACCAAGAGTAGCACTAAATGATGTATTATAAATCAAAAAACGTCTTCATGTTTTGAAGTTTATAACTTGAGCAGTGAAGCCCACATGCGTGGCAATACACACGGGAAGGCTCTGTTGCTCATCGAACTACAAAAACATTGGATTATACAGTAGATACGTAATAAAAGGCATGTGTTAAAAAAAATCACATTGGCCACAAACAATGTGGCCAAAAATCTGAAATAAAACAATCCCATTTGTTGACAGCAGCCGTGATGAAGATTTCTATAGTGACACAGACAAATAAAAAATAAACAGAAGGGTATATAGGCACATTACTTCCATCAACGAAAAAAAAAATCCTGAGTTATCTTGTAATTATGAGAAAATTCTTGTAAATACGAGATAACAGATTATCTCATAATTTATGCACTTTGTGATCATCAAGCGATAGCACAATTGTCACACAATGCCTACGTTATCATGAGCTGAATTTCGAATTAGCTGAATCGATTCCTAGAGGAACGATTCCCACTCGGTCTTGTTTAAAAATACGTGTGGGTGTCCTCACCGTTCAAACTGTGTTCACTTTAGGTACAATTTGTAACATTTCATTACGAATAAACCCCTGCGGAAAGTACGTCCATATACATTCTGCAGTGCTGTACATCGTTCCGAACACTAAGCCCACAGCAGGGCTATTATAGACTCAAATAATCATTGCTGTCTCGTAATTACGAGATAATGTGCTGTCTCATAATAATATCTCAGTATTATCTCCGTATTTTTTTCCTTGATGGCAGCAATGAAGCATAGAAGGGAGAGTCAGAAACAATTAAAAAATGGCAACAAAAGACTGAATTATGTATGCATCTGAGTTTAAGCCGGAAATGCAAATTGTATAGGCTATATCTATACTGAAGAGAAGGATTTAATTCTTTACAAAACTATACTTCCTTGCTTTACAGTGGAGACAGGATGCAAAGACAAGGCAGGAAGCAAAATAAAGACAGAAAGGAGCTTGATCAGCCAAGTATAAAGGCAAAGCACAGTACATATATTTGATAAAGCACTGCAAATGCTATGGAGGAGAACATGAAACAAGAAATACCAGTCAATGGTAAAAGATGCCGTAAATGTAATAAAGATTAGAAATAGATGTATGTCAAGACGAAAGCATATATTTGAAAGCTGTCAGGTATGTGATGTACACAGAGTTAAAGGGAAATCAGACTCACATATAGAGAGACACAGGGAATAAACAAGATGGTAAAGACAGGAAAACAGACATTCTAGTTGTCACAGCATATATTACTGTAGCCAGGTGCAACTACAAAAAATTTAACGTGTGGGAAAATTAAAAGGCAAACAGAATGGTAGCATATACAGTTAAAAGTGTCCATTTTAAATCAAGGCATGTCATGTATAAATTGCAATAGTAAGATCTCCTTTAGACCACTGTGTGCCATTTCGGTTACTATGTTATAGCAAATAAAACATTGCTCTTCTGCAGAACCTAAAGAAGAGAAAACGTACTGTATATACGCCAGTGTTTAAAAGAATGTTAAAAGAATGGAATCTTTTCAGTAGACCTGATCTGAGTATTTAAAATTACTATTTAATGTCCACTGCAGAATCTATAGCAAAACAGGAACCGCAGGACTCAAGTGCAAACTATAGAAAATGCACTTAAAACAAAGGAGGCACATTTTTAATCTACGGGTTATGGGAGCTTAGAACATCTTACTCTGGCATCTTGTCAAAGCTAATACACTGGCTCCATCAAGAAATGGCTGGATGATCTTAGGATATGAATTAGCTACTAGCAATCACACAAGCTTTATGGGCCAAATGCTCTCCTCTCACTTCTAACCACCTCTTAAGCAGACAACTATTGAATCATTATAGCACAACACAAGAGACTCTTCACGCTATAAACAGCTGTTCATTATGAGATACTGTAACAGTCCTTTCCTTTTGTCTTCTTACCTCTGGGAGGACCTCACAAATGAGGCATGCCGTTAAGGTTAAAATAAAAACAGTCTTTTCAGATTTAATTAGCTCTCATTTTCTGCCTTTATCAGTAGACGAGAACTCCTGCCCAATGGTGTTTCCTTTATAGACAAAACCCTCCACTGCACACATCATCAAAACAGAAAAAGAGATACTATCCATGGACACTGTAACAGATGAACAGTCTCATCTTGATTTTTTTTTTTTCCAGCCACGTTTTTAATCTTTAGTTAATTGATTTCAATTTTCTATTTGGGGCATTATTGTACATTTGCATTCAGCTCTTTGACTCAAGGTCAAATATGATTTGTAATTGGTATCAACCGTGTACCGATTTCTGAGTTTCAGAATGGCCCTCATTTAATTGTGTTGCCTGGATGTCCCATTGTGGGAGTACACAGAATGAAAAATCATGTAATGTGGCAGTGTTTGATACAGTATCATTCAAAACGGTGTCTGTCTATCATACGCTGCTGACTGAATAAGTGCTGTTTGGTCAGAAATTACTGCAAGCAAGCGTCACGATCGGCAACCCTCCTCTTAAAGGGCACTCCGGCCCTTTCGTGTTTTAGTTGATTATGTTCACCTGCCTCTTTTTTTGTCCCACTATTTAAGCTTGGTGCTCTAGCTATTCCAGGCTCAGCACTGGGAGATGGACGCCCGGAAGTCCGCCTACCAGCGGGTTCAGGAGAGACCCGATGGCATAGGCTTTATCCCTGCATCCTGACCATCTGAGAACGGGGCTTGGAGTGCCTGGCCTCCTTATCCTGTTTTTATCTTCCTGGTTCCCTGTCCCTGTCCCGGATCCCGTTCCGGATTTTAACTGTGTTTGTTTCGTCTTGGTTGGACCCCTCGGTTTTGGACTTCGGACTGCGCCCCGGATTCCCCCTTTTGGACTGCCTGAACTAATTTGCCATCGCCATGCCCCCCAAGCACTGGACCACCGTAGCCACACACCCTCGTCTGTCAACCCATCCTGATCCTCTTCGTCTCCTCCCCTGATGTCCGTCTCCACTCACTTCTGGATTATACCATCTGCATAGTGTCCTGAACTATACTTCGCGGGACCCTGGACTGGCTCCCGTTACAGCAAGTTGAAGAGACTGTATTAAGGTCAGTATGCTGAAGTCATTTAAACCTGTATCCTGGAACCAAGTTATTTCTGGCACATGGGACTGACTGAATAAAAGTTAAATTAGAGTCTAAACAAGGAAGCAGGTCAATTAAAGTAATCACTTAGTCACATAACCACTGGGGAAGTAGAGCTCAGCTGGAAAGAAAACTAGAAGACTCATTGTTCCTCCAGGACCAGGGTTGGGAACCACTGCTACAGATAACAGCAAAAGAAAAGAAACTGTTCCATCTTTTCTGGTTGAGGTCCTGAAGCCTTCCTTCCTGCCTCATTCACAGATCAGCTTCAGAAGTCCTGGACTGAGGTGGTGTTAACATGTCTTCAGCCACCCTGTGCTTGCTCTTGGTTGGCCACCTGTCACAGCCTTGAGAATAAAACAAAATCTCAAGCCATACTGTATATTGCTATTGACCAGTGATTCAAAATCTTTCTCTTTCTAAAATGTATCATTTCCTAAAATGGAAGTGTGAAACACTGAAAGAAAATAAGATAAAACTTGTACCATATAGCCTATATAAATCTCACCACTTAAACATGCCAAACAAAGGAAAGGATATTCATTTTCTTCTCCCATTCCTGATGTATAACAGCACAAAATTCTAATTTTATAACTTCAGTTTCCTTCACTTGGCTTTTACTAATATGTCGGGTGTTTTGATTTGCTTCCTAATGACCTTCAGGGCTACACCTGTGACACAGCAGATGTTATTTAGGCTTAAGAAGAATCTATCATCTCTGATTCACACCAGAGAGCAATTTAGAGTGAAAATGTATTTCATGTGATGACATTTTTAAAACATTGATAAGGAGAATAACTTGGTTGAGGCCATTAATTTGCCAAACACCTACAGAGAGTGACACTAATAAATATCTCCAACAGTAGGTTGTAACAGCGGGGTTTTTTTAATCTGGTAACTAACTTATTTAATCTCTAAATGCTTTGTATCTTTTTGATCTGAATCTTTTTTTTTTCTTTCAGGCACTTCAGAAGGGCTTATGTAAATTCTCATCTGAGGTTGCAACGTCTTATGATTAAGTAACATATTCAACGGACTCTGCCTTAATATTGTGATTGCAATCAGAGATACAACAGGAAAAAGTATTCTTAAGGATGATTTGATTGTGCTGTACTTATAGCCTCAATATGAATTCTGAATCTTTGACATTTTTGCAAAGACTATTCTGAACTTTATAAAAAAATGTTACAGATCAAGGATTACCATCATCTATGTTTGGAATGAAATGGCAAACTTTTCAGTTTTAAGACATGTTAAAGGAGAAAATACACCTTAATGGAGAAATGTCACACATTTTGGTAAACAGGTGCTAAGGTTCTACAACCTAGATTTAGTCAGCTCTTCTGTAGAAGGGGCAGCAGTTTGGAACAGTAGTGTGGATTCTGGATTTTTAACTGGAAGGTCCTGGATTCAAATGCAGGTTGAGACCACTAGTGTTGTACCCTTGTACAAGGTACTTCTCCCAGAGTACCATCAAACAACAGATTACTAAAACAGTATTCCTGAAAATATACAGTCCCTGCAAAAATTGTATACATTTTCAACTCGTGTATCATGTTAATATGCCGGACAGATTCTCCAGTTGGATGTACAGGAAGAGGGGCTCAGCGTTTCACAGAAGTCTGTCCAGAGCCTGATCAAGACTATGCACCATTGTTTCCACATTATGTTAATGCCCAGGGAGGTCACAGTCAATGTCAGAAATGATAGACGTGGATGTGATGTCCTGACGAGCTCCAGTGCTCCTGCATCAGCACCCTCAGTCACCATGGCGCTTTCCACACATGCAAGGAACTCATCCAAAGAGATCAGGCTGGGCTTATCAACCTCGTTATGAACCTCGCACACTATTTAAACCCTAAGGAACCATTCCTCAGGGCTCTGAGTTGACTAACAAGAGTCTACTGTATGTTTGTTCTTTGTTTCAGGTTTTCCCCATTCACAGCCTTCCAGTTCCTGTTTGCACCACTACCACTTGCTAACTATCTATCATCCCCTCCTGTCTCCAGCCCAGATCTGACTGCTTCCCCTGCGCATCTCAGGTCCCTGCCGTTCCCCTTCTGCTTCCCCTGCGCATCACAGGTCCCTGCCATTCTCCTTCTGCTTCCCCTGCGCATCACAGGTCCCTGCCATTCTCCTTCTGCTTCCCCTGCGCATCACAGGTCTCTGCCATTCTCCTTCTGCTTCCCCTGCGCATATCAGGTGCCTGCCGTTCTCCTTCTGTTTCCCCTGCGCGTCTCGGCTACCTGCCGTTCTCCTTCTGCTTCCCACTACTGCTTGAGAAGCCACCTTTTAAAAGGTGTTTTATAAAATAGTTTATTATTATAGTTTATTATTAATTCTGTCATCGTCACAGCTAATTGGACTTTGGACAATTACTTCGCCATGCCCTTTTTTCTTTCCACCTATAGGTCCAGTGTAACAGAAAGCTGGTATTTCCACTATGACAGTGTCCTGTTTTATATTGAAAACTTACCACAATCATAGTAAACTTTAGTTCAAATATTTTTATTAATTATGTTAAATTTAAGCATTGTATTTCTTTCATGCACTGCTATATTCTGGCCTGTCATACGGAAATTCCAGAAGAACGCTCAAATTAGAACCTTAGCATTTCGAGAATAATGCCACCATAAGATACTGTTTAGAACAATATTTGGCCAAACTTTCACACCAATAAATGGGTGGGGAAAAAAAGAGGATTTTTTTAACTGTGAGAAAAGCCAAAGTTCAGTGTTGTTCACAAGTTTAACCCTTTAAATGCAGACCATAATTAGGACAGTTAAACTATTCTGCCTACAGTGATAAACACATTCTGATCTTTATCATAAAAAATGTATTATTGAGAAATGCCAGCAGCCTTATATTTTGTAACCTAATCTCAGCCTATATATACTGTATATATAGTGCATATAAGCTGTATACATTAATATTTTAAATAAATACACTATATATTCAAGTACCTGTAATCATATGACCAGTAAAAACAGCTATCAGACTGACTACGTCAAGGGTGGCCAACTCTGCTCCTGGGGAGCCACAATTCAGTTCACAATCAAATTGTGAATTCAATTTGAAAGAAGTTGATTGGCAGAGTGGTGCACGTCTCAATAATGTAACATCAAATCTGCAAGTCAAAGGTTTCATTTTTTGCCAGAAGGCCAATATAGCCCTACCCAGGTGGTACTCAGTTAATTATGAACCACATCTCTTATTACTGATGACTTTGAAGCCTTCTTCAAGGAAAAGATGTTCACCATCCACAACCAATTCACTCAGCCCAGGCTGCCCTCCCTGAAGGCAAACCTATTCTCCTTCAACCTTCCAAGGTTAATGTGTCAGAATTTTCTCACAAAGGCCTACAATCCATCTACGGGATCCTGTCCTCTCTCATCTACATCAATCAAGCCCCTCTGACATACTGTAATGCCATTCTCTCTACTTTCCTATATACTGGACATTTCCCCACAACTTTCAAGTAGGCACCTTTCAGGTGTGTGACAACCCTCAATAGATAGCTCTGTTCCTCAAAACTACAGATATGTCATCTTGGCCCTATCCTTCCTATCCTAAACATGTGAACTTGCTGCATTTAACCCACTCTCAAATTGCCTCTCACTGAATAACTTCCTTGACTCCCCGTATCACTCTAATCTCTGTGCAGTATCCTATCTTTAGAGCACTCTCCTGACAGTCACAGCAGCTTTGTACTATACCAGAGTCACTGGTCTCCTCTCTGTTGTGATCTTATTCAATCTCTCTACAGCATTTGCGAATCACCAGATCCTCCTCAACAACCTCTTGCTAATATTGGCATCACTGGCGCTGAGTCAAGGCTAGTGCACCTTTTACCTCTCTGAAGTGTCCTACCAAGTGCTTATGGAGAAATGTGGTTTCTGCAGCAAACCCACAGGGCTTTGAGCTAGACCTTCTTTTCTCTATATATACCAGCTAGCTTGGTATACATCATCTCTTCACATGACACATCATATCATTGCTACATTGAGGTTAACTGAATCTTTTGTTTCCAGCCTCTGACATACAGAGGTCTCCTGCTGCATCTCTGAGCTGGAGATGGTTGTATGGCATCTAGAAAGAGATGTCTGCTAGTCTCTCAAAGAAATCCAAATCCTGGCCCAGCCTTTAGTTAACTGAGAACTATTTAACACTGAACACAGATAAACTGAACTCCAGTGCTACCAGGAACCTCTTGAATGACAACTTCATATTCACACACTTCTCAGCTATAAACAGAACCAGCAAATCCTTCTCGTGCAACATCTGGAAGATCTTCCCATTCCTGACCACCTACTAACCTCAACACGTTGGAGATCGCAGATCTCATGACAGGACTACTCCGGCTCTGTTCTGGCAGGACTCCCAGACTGATCAACTCATTCAACTGATCAACTCATACAGAACACTGTATCCCACCTGGTCTCCAATCTCTTGAAATAATCTCATGTTTCTTCCCCACGTTGTCTCACTATATTGGCTTCCAGACTCGGCCCTAGACCATGGTCAGGCCCCAGGGTTCTACTAGGGCACTGTGGTCCAGTGCCTTAGGATAACTGGCAATGCCAATGCTGACTACATGCAAGTCCCAGGCCCAGCTGCTCTCCATGCTGGACTCCCAGTGATGAACAACCTACCTGCTGCAGTCAGAATCACAGACTCATTTGCAATCCTCTGAAAGAAATTATAAACTCCTCTGTTCAAAATATACCTCTCCCCAGTGGCCCATGACTAACCCTCACTGACTGACTATGCCCTTAAGTTACTATTTCCTGTCTGTCAAGTAGTACTGAAACATCCTAGCACTACTGTTACATAAACCCTTTGCATTTTGACCAGATGTTGTTTAAGATAAAATTGTGTGCCAAATGAATAAATGTAAATGCAAGATGAGTCCCGTAGTACATTTGAGCATTAGCGGTTGTAGCTAAAAAGCTATTGGTTTTGTGTGGGAAATATGGGAAGTGCTGAACATTCTTCACACACTCGTCTTGAATCTGTATCAACAGCATTAAGGCCTTGTGCATTTAGAACTTTTCATCTTCTGAATGTTATATCTAAGTGCCATGTATTTATTTACCCCAGTAAATAAGGTGCCCAATGTCTGAAAATCCAATTCTGTCAAAGTACATACTTCAGAATCATCAACTTACTGGAATCTGATAGCTGAAGTAAGAGTGGGTTCAGTTTTGAACTGGAGTGTTTGGAGGTTAAATAATTACAGTTCATCCGGTAAATCAGCTGCACTCTAGCACGGAGACTGTCTGTTGCCAAAAAGGAGCATGGCACTCAACAATAATGAAAATAGAGCGAGAGTGATGACTTCTTTGGCTCCTATTCAGTTTTCATGGGTTACACAACATATCCATTATGCAGCACTACAGCATTCATATCATCATGAGGCATGTGATGGATGCTGACATACTGTAAATACTTCAGGAGGGTATACCCAGGTGCCCACACAATGTTAAACATCTTTACCAAGTAGAGAGGATGCTGTTACTCCTGACATTTTTCCTGTAATTGACAGCCTATACACATGTCAGCTATGCCTCCTGATATCTGAACCCACAATGGGATTCTGGGAGAAATTCATCAGCAAAAGGAATGAAATGATTCTTGAGAATTCTCTCCACTAATCTGAACAATGGTAGTGTGGAGATGTAGACTTGTCCACCATGCTTAAAACATTATTCAGGGATTCCTGCTACTTTGATGTTCTTCATTTGTGTGATTTATTGTAATGAAAGTGTGACGGATTTCATCATATCCTTCCAGTAGCTGTTGATATTTCCACACCATCTGTAGAAAGGTTCTGTGGAATAACACTGAATATACTGTTGTTGACAGGGGTTTTTGAATAAAAAGATGTTCAAAATGCTTGTTCCCACACTGTTCACTCCCTTTTCTTTTCTTGATCAAGTCTTCCCATTCCATAAGTCTCTAAAGGGCTGGTTCTTGGGTACTCAGGCCATAAGCAGAAATGATACCAACACATCAAGGATTAACTGCATGCCGTTGAATTTCCATGAACTGGTCTATCCAATATCTGTACATTTAGCTGTGATCCTCTGCTTTTGTCTTTTGGTGGGTCACCATCTGTTGCTTGGAGTATGGGTCTCTCTGGCAAGTATAGAAGGTCTCGTACACATCAATAAGTTCATTGGTGCTTCAGTCATTTTTAATGAAACCAGTTCTACTGTTTCCTTTTCTAAAATCCATGCATCTACTTTCAGATGTTGGTGATATCTGTCATGATATTTGGGTCTTCAACACTTTTCTTGTGTTCTTGGCTGATACTTGATATCTTCTGAATAATGCATTTTTGAAAAATACTTTTGTTTGGATTTTTCAGTACTTCATTGCCGATTATTTATGGATATTACTTTTTTCTGCAAGCAATGTGGGAAAGTCAGTTCAAATCAACATCATAAAACTGATCAGGTGTGATGAGTCCAGCAGACAAGAACTCTTCTCATTGTTTCAATGATATTTTATAATTCTGGGCAAAGATAAAGTAAAACCTGTTTGGAATAAAGATGTTGCCGATTTGTGCCTATTTCTCATAATACTATAATACAATTAATATAATAAGCTATATAAATCTAAACCTATGCTCTGGGGATTTGGTATGTAGAAAAATGCCACCAGAGTTGAGATTTCCAAATCCTTTAACTGCCATTAGTTTCAAGCAGAATATGTCTGTCCTGTGTTACTGAAAAATAATTTGAAGCTCAACATAGAAAACTTCCACAGTTCTGTTATTTGAATCTAGCGTAGGATTATACATGAATAACATATACGGTAATGGTTCCCTGCTACTTTTCGACAACAGGTAACTCATTGATTCTAATGGTGAGCTTGTGAATGAATTTGATTGGTTATTTCATTCTTGATGGCAAATCAAACCTTACACCCAAAAGGTGCGAGATGAAATTGACCTCTGCTTCAAACTCAGTGCTCAACAACCCTCTTGTTATAACAGCTTCCATGCCAGATCATAACTACTGGAATGACATCACTATTCTGTCCCCATCATCATTAGCCAATGTCTTGTTTGATGTGGTGGGCATTGCAAATGCCTCTGCATGATGCCTTTTATTGGGAAGAACCTGTTAGGAGCCAGCTTTCAAACATATGAGGATAGAACATACAGTACATGACCTTGATCTGATGGCATGGGGACCAATACAACTGGAGACCTCAATCTGCTGCAGCCATTGATATTCCAGACATTCCAGTTACTGCACTGTCTGTATTTCGCCATTGTGATGCTGAGCCTACAAATCTCATTGCCCAGCTCCCACAGCAGGACAGCAGGATTCTCTCTCTCTCCCTAATACCTCGAGCTGCACCAGGAGTGGATGCAGAGCATGGGCTGGACAAGGCTGACCCCATCAGCTGTTCCCTTATCCTCCTGCACAGGAGTTGCAAATGCACAATTGTGGATAAGTATAGTTCAATATTCCACATTACCGATCTCACTTACTGTATAGTTTTTTTACTTATTTCCTTTGAATGCTTTTATGTACACCTTTTATGTATCAATAGATTCCTCCTGTGTGCTATTAATCTGTGTGCAGACTCCTTGTTATTCTACTGATTTCAAACAGCCAAACTAAACTCACACAATTTACTGTTACAACAAAACTTGCGCCACACCAACCCCTACACTGCACTGGATGAGAGAAATGGAGACCTAAGAATCTGAATTCAATAGCTTCTGCATAGAATAATTTAAATGTTATAGAAATATTTAAACAAAAGTGACATTAGTTATTCATCCTTAATACACAGATACCTTATCAAACTTCACTTTCATCATAACATACAACACTATGCTGAATCCACTGGGAATGTTGGAGATTGCAGGACATCAAGAAGTCTTTTTTTTATGAAAGGAAAAGAATCCTTTCTCATCTTTTAATGATTGCCTAAACATCATTCAAGTATGCAGACAGAGAAGCCATGCAAGTGTGTAAAAACTGCAGACATTAGTATCACAAAAATTTATTGCTATGTACTAAATGAGCCATTTCCTTAATGAATTACCTTCTTTACAAAAAAGAAAAAAAACAGTCATCAAATAAAAACTTTCGCTTCAGCCTAATGATTTCTTTTTATTGGTCTTAAATCATTTCCCGTGCTTTATGAATCCTGAATTGCACACAGATACTGTAAGTGCTGTAATTGCAGTGTGGGATAAAATGATTAAGAGCACAGATACTGCATGGAGACTGCTCCCTTGTGCTTGAACCAAAAAACATCATTTAGGTTAAAAAAAATCACCTGTGGGATATAATTCATTCTACTTTAGATCAAAACAGATGGCACCACAATAAAATGTTCATTTCAAGTTTAATTAGCGTTTTATATTTTAATTATTCTTTATTCTAGGTTCTTGGTAAACAATTAGCATGGCATCAATGCACAGTTCTTTAGTTCTCAATTCAGTTTTTTAGCTATGCTTCCAGCTTTTGAAAATCACCTTTGCTTTTACTTTATTAACCTGTGGTTAATATTCAGAATTTGCTTGGTAAAATGTCCAGAACAAAATAAAGTACTGTAGGCCATTTTGCCTATCTCGTTCATTTTGTAGTTTTGATAGCTAAGCAAATCTAGAATGTTGTATATGCATTTTTCCCATTTTTTGAATAAATTCCCTATGAATCTCTTATGCTAGCCAAAGAGATTTAACTCCCTTATCTTGTGTGCAAATGCCCGTGCCCTGAAACCAGGAATCACCCTGATTCCTCTTCTCGCACTCTTTTTAAGGCCATAATATTATTTATGTGTTATGACCAATTTTAACACAGTCCTTAAAATTAGGACTTAGCAGTGCATAGTAAAGCTTGAGAATAGCTTCCATGGAATTTTGCACTTTGTTGCACCATACCCACAGATCGTTTGCTTTTTTCTTGCTTCTCCACATTGTCTTAAAATCAAAACCAAAGAATCTCCATACAGTATAAAAATCAACAAAGCTCTCTCCTGTAGCCTGGAGAGGAGACTCACCATCAACCTTGCATGCCCAGAGATTTACTGTATTATCTTCAAAAATCCAATGTGTCTCTCTTTCTTGTCTAATCTTATCTTAAATGCCATTATTATTGTTATTTCTATTCCACTTTTATTTTAATGAACTCATGATGATCATGAGCTCTCACCCGCCCTAATATACATTTTCAACATCTCATGGGCAGCATCATTGTACTTGTTTCGTTCTCATGACTTGTAAAATGTCGTGGTGAATGTGTTGTAGAAGAGCACTGTAACAAATGGAAACTCACTGATAAACACCTACAGTAAATCCCTCTCATGCATTAGTCAGTAACGCAGTCGTGTAGACACTGATCATTGGACTGTGGCAGACTGAATGGCGTAACTCCTCCTTCCTTCAACTTCATGTGTCAAAAACCAAAGTGATGGTTATTGATTATAAAAAGCTCATCTTTAGAGGACAATAAGGATGCCTACAGTATGTAAGAAGGGCCAACTGCCATTGTTCTTACTGAAAAAGCTACACTCCTTTATTGTGTGTAGTACAATGATGACTTTATTCCACAGAACTTTTATTGAATCTGTTCTAACATTCACTGCAGTAGTCTGGTTTAGTAACCTGAATACATGTGATAAAGACAGACTGAGCAAGACTGTGAAGGAAGCCAGCAAAGTTACTGATGCACAACAGCTACAGCTGCTAGACATCTACATCAAACAAATAGTGAAGAAGGCCAATATAATCACTGACAGTCATGACCACCCCTTCTAGAGCTAATTTGAGCTCCTTCCATCCGGGCATGGATTTACAAAACCTAAATTTAAGTGCAGTCGAAATACATTATCCTTTATTCCCATGACTATTCATTTTATTTTTTCCATCAGGCATGTATATCCTTTATATCTGTCTCACACGCTGATGACCCAACTTCTTTGTCTTTCAAACTTGCAAGGATTACTTTAAGCAGCTTACTTGTTTTTCTCATCTTATATGTATGTTTCTTAATTGTTAATAGGTTTGTACTGTGTTAAATGTATTATGTACTGTGTTCATGTATTTTACCTGTAACTCATAATGTATATGAGTTACACTCATAACTTGGTATAGTCATCTTAAATCTTTGAATCTTGGAAACGGTCAAACTTTCACACAGACCGTAGAATGCTCTCTTCCTTCTGATGCTTCTTTATATCTGCATCCAACCATTTAGTGTCGCGGATGTCGGAAGGGACAAACCGTGGAGAGGCAGGAGAGCGAAAAAGACCCTATGCGAGGCGGCGGTCTTAATTAATGGTCTTTGAAAAGTTCTCTTGATCTAAGCCCTTTTTCAGCTTTATCCCCAAGTTATTTTGATAGCTACTTGTTTTGGCTGGTTAAATCTTTCTTTCAAGTTCACTACCTGACTGAAGGACCTTACACAGACAGATGCATTTATTTTAAAATCATGTGAACCATTTTTATTGTACACAGAGGCCACTCAACTAACTGTGTGGCTCTTTAATGTAAATTCGTGCAACCAAATGAATGTAGCTTTTCTACAGTGAAAGGCTTGACTTTACATTAACTAAAGAAAAAAGATTGCTCATTGATTATTTTTTGCTTTGAATGTGTACAGCAGGTTGCTTGAACAACACATATCAATTGCTACTTCAAAGTGTCATGACTGCAAGCTTTTTAAAGCAACAAAATGTGAAAACTGTGCAAGGGTTTACATACTTCTTCAAGGCCGTAGAGATTCTAAAGTATCGATACCGTTCTGCTTCAGTTCTCTAGCTTGCAGGTTAATTTTGATATACTGTATAATCCCACACCACCACCCCTTCTGAACTATCTTTCTAGCGAAAAATGCATAACAATTAGTTTACTGTTTGTCCCCATCATCGTCCTGTAGCCTTGTTCAAGAGACTCCTATAATGCTATAGCTCCCTGTTAATGCAGTAGCCCGGGGTTCTTGCATTTTTTTCCTTAGAAAGAATAGAAGAAAATAAGAATGGACAGTTTAAATTTTAAGTTTTTTTTTTTATTTTATGCCCCTGGCATCTTCTGATCCCACCAGAACTGCCGTGTAGTCAACACTCTGCCTTACATTTCCCCTCTGGTACAAGTACAACCCATCGCTTCTTCAAAACCATACAGGTCCTTTTTGTGTCCAAAATAAACCAATCCTCTACTTCTTGTGCGCTTGCTCTTGGAAAGGTCTGCAACACACCCTAAGAGACTAATTACTGCTCGTGCACACTACACTAAAACCTGAGGACCTCACTCCCACCCCCTCCCATTCACTGGGAGCAGGAGACTCATCCTAGGGCCCATCAGTGATCCCAGTTTCTCCAGGCCCATCAGTACCTGGATGTGGTTCCAGCCAAGCCTGAATACGGTTGGAAAGTTAAGGAAATGCTGGGACAGCAATGTGCAGCTGCAGCTTACAGTCATCCAGTAGCCACTGCTGGTACTGAGGGCGCACACTCGCTCTGTAGTGTGTGTTGACTGGTTCCTGCGACTCTGCTGAAAGGCAGAGGAGTTGAAGAAAGTTCAGGATCTTGAACTCTGGGTGCTTAATCTTATAGTGTTCAGAGATAAAATGTCCACTGGAAAAGAAATAATTCTGCAAAATATACACTGATACAAACACATCTCGCACTGTTATTGCTTTTTATCTGTTAATCAAGTACCTTTAACTTATTAAAAATCCTTACAAGGCAAAAAAGAAGACTCTGTATTTTCCTAAGGTGTGATAAGCTTAATATTATACTCCAATTTCTAAATACAGGGCTCACGAAAAATACAGCAATGTTTTTAAATTAAAATCTAAATGTTCATCACATGGCAGACTTTTTTGTTTTTCAAAACCAAAAACGTTAAACCCAGCTATGGGAATTAAGAATATTTGTTTTTTTTATTATTTCTGACCCGCTAATGTTTACACATTTTACAAGTGAGAAGATAAAAACAAAGTCAGGAAAACAAACGATAGGACAAACAAAAAAGAAATCCCTATGGGTGACCACAAATAAATTCCAGGACCAAAGACTAGTTTATTGATCTAACGTCAAAACCTAAAATCATCTAGGTGGATGCTGCACATTGGTGGTGGTGGAGGGGAGTCCCCATTACCTGTAAAGCGCTTTGAGTGGAGTGTCCAGAAAAGCGCTATATAAGTGTAAGCAATTATTATTATTAAAACTAGACTATGATAAGCAATAAAAGAACAGCCCACTATTTCACTTCTGTGCTACAATTAGCAGCGTCCTAATAAAAATCACAACAACCACACCAAAGGGAAAGGATACAGAGCAAGTCATACAAAACAAAGACATTTGATTTTTAACACACACATTTTTTATTTTAGGCACTCCTCTAAAACATGCCTACTGTATATCAGTCCAACAAAGAGAAATATATTTGCTGAAAGGAAGATAGTGGTGCTGAAGGTCAGCATTTAACTGTCAATTTGTGATCAGCGCAGTAGCATATTAAAAGGTTGAGTAATTTGCTGGGTCACTGGACGAGCCACTCATTGAAGGCCAATGAATAAACTTCATTTACATTATTCCGCAAAGGCTAGATTGGTGGTGGGCAAAGGAGTTCAATAACTATAGCACGATCCTTGCAGAGTTTTAATGGGTTTGAAAGGTCAAACGCTATTCGCAGGATTTATTGGAATTTCTTGCATAAAGTCGTATACAATTGTTTATGGGACGTATCTGCTTTTTTGTAATTAGACTTTTTCAGACTGGCTGAGCAGCTAAGTTGTTGTGTTTCTCCTGTCGGTGTTGAACAGAAAGAAAGAGATTCTGGAGAGTACTTCCCCAGATACTGCCATGATTTTTACAACTGAAGTCTAATCACCTCTGCTTAAAAAAAAATGTCTTTTCTAATGTAGAGGAACACATGAACTCTCTAGAAACGATATATTTCTCTTTCCTGGGATATCAGCTGGGTGGGTATCAATGTGCTACATTTTGAGCAGCAGTTCTCAACCCAAGCGACTAGTGTGCCAGTGGGCGTTTTTTAATTGTTCTTCAAGAAGTGATTAAATTTAAATACCGAGTGGGAAAAACTCCGCACTCCACAGAGAAAGCTCACTTCAAGATAATAATCCTTTATTTATCCATGTAAATCTAAGGAAGAATTATCAGTTAAAACGACCATCAAAGGAGCCCTCTAATTGAAATAACTGTGCTCAATGGGGATAAAAGCAGTGTCCCACTTGGAATATGAACCAAAAGACTTATCGTTACGGTCAAGAGTCCCAGCCAAACTCTTGACAATGGAGGTTTTTTTATTATAAAAAAAGCTAAACATGTGGGGAATTAAGAAAATAATGGTATGCTAGTTAAATGACCGGAGCAATGCAAGCAAACATATAGCACTAATTTAAAATGCTCATATCTTCTTACCTGAGCCCTATACAGTATACAGTACATGATACATATAGAGGAAAAGAGATTTCCTAACATTTTTACTATGTTACTGTGCTCTGCTTTTCTTTACATATGTATGAACTTGACTGGACTTGTCACAATTTGACACTGATGCTCCAGGAGACCCTAAATGCAGCTCATGAGGAGGTTCACAAAATGGTGTTTTGCATATATTCAGTTCAATGTTCAAAATATGTATTTATAGGAGAGGAATAGTTCAATAGTACCCTGCAATTCCTATATACATCTAAGAACGCATGCATAATGAACATTAATAGAAGCAGCACTCTAATTGAGTATGCACTATTTGTTTTGAGAAAAATAAAGTATAAAGATTTTGGATACTGTTGAGTTGTTTTTTGCATCATTTGTGTTAATTGATCGTTTATGACTAACCATGATACACTTGAGTTACTTTGTTACATTAGCACGAAATCACCTCATTATTGAGCAAGTTGAATGAGCACAGGTGTTAAAGTGATTTCTACCAGTCTTGACATTCAACAGGTTAAATCAAGAAAATAAATACAGAAAGGAAGCAATACTCTCTTTTTACCCACAGAACAATGCCCCTGATCTAAACAGTTGTGCACTGTCTGAAGCAGTCACACCTACAATTTTCATATCATTGTTTATGAAGGGGGAACCAGGGCTTTCAGGAAGGTTAGCAATGTTTTTGCAGTTCCACTGATGATCAACATACTGTATATTCATATTAATTTACTCAACTTTAATAACTTCATTGAAAATCACAAAGACCACTTTTAAGGAATAAGCATTTCACGGCAACCAGGCCATTCGCAGTGCGGTCATTCATCTGGCCTCTGTAGGTATGGATCAAGGCGTACTGCAAGCACAGGAACAGAAAGGGGGAGAGTTCAGAAGAGAGAACACTCCATCACACATCATCAGCCCTCATCCTCCTCTTCCTCAGCTGTGTGGTGAGCCAGAGCTGTTCTTGCCAATCAGACTCGGAACGATCCAGGTCATCTGAACACTGAAAAGGGTGCTGGACTCCGAGGCATTATTACGAGACAGCTTGCGGTCTTATTGTAATTAGGATAGATTTCCTATATTGTGTAACCCCAGGCTAAGTACAATATATTTATATATGATTTACTGATTGTTGGAACTGGGTGAGTGGTTCCCATTCACTTGTGGGCATCCTTGCCTTAAAGAGGGAGATTTAGTCCTTGGCAAAATTATTTTTTTAGGACACGGGGCTACTCTATGGCCTCTTGATATGTTTTTGTCCCCATAATGTGTAATTGTTTTTATTTTCTTGTATAAGTTTTGGACAGATTGTTACTACATTATCAACATTGTGCCAGAGAATAAAAGAAAAAGTGTGCAAGCAGGGATCAGCACCTGATTTTTATAAAAATTATGCTCTATTTAGATTTTTATCACAGCCCCCTATTGCAACAATATGTGACAAACAGACACAGTCCACAATCCAGGACGGGCACAAGCCACTGTGTCTCGACGTTACCGACAGCCTCATGCCCGGTCCTCCTGACCTGTTTTCACAAAGCCAGCTGCTGCATCAGAAATGCCAGGTCATAACAACCCATGTATCAGCAGGTATACTGTAGGAAGCGGCTGAACAGACTTCTGCAGGACAAATGACCACACAGGGTCCCAGTGTCCATTAATGAAACACAAAGATGTGGTGTGGTGCGAGCATCACCTGAGGTGGATCTGCCAGCACTGCAACTAAGCCCTCTTTAGCAATGCAGCAAGATTTTGTTGGGATCGTGCTCACGGTTGTCAGAAAATGTAGCACAGACATGCAGAGTGCTATGCTAACTGTAATGTGCAACTTATCAATAAAGACGTCCTAGTTCATCTGAGGTCTGGGCAGGAGTGTAACTACAGAACTCCATTCATAGCGATTGATAACCAGCCTGACTGTATGATATGACACTGATCAAGTCCTGGGACCTCAGTGACCATCTTTCCTGCAGGCTCACTCTAATGTGACAAGACTGAAGTAAGACAATGCATGTTCTCATGCTGCATCGGTTACAACAGTCTTGTAAGATGAAAATGTGACAGTTATGCTGTGAATGCCCTTCTCACTAAACTGAAGGCCCAATGAACATTTTGTGTATGACCTTGGACACACTTACTTGCTTCAGGTGCTCAGAGACAAATGAACATGAGGAATGGGACAGAAACCCACAAGACACAATCTGCAAACTAGTGCATATAGTAGCACAAACTACAGTTTGTATTACTTCTCACACAGACTGTGACTTTCACCACAGACAATCTGTTGATCAGCCCTCTTGATGACAAATGTTACGCAGCATAATGAATTCATCTGCGTCATATCCGTTCAATAAAATGTCACAACATTTGATATAACAAAGATTCTGGACTTTTCATGATAATATAAATTATCCAGATCGAGAGGAAGGGCAGCAAATGAGGTAGCAATTCTTTACAACAAATGCAGTTCTGTAGTGACTGGACACTCTTATACCATCACACTTACCTGTAACTCTTCCCATCCATCGTAGAAAAGTGACGTGACTCATAGCCCCTTGATAAGTAGGGCATATGGGTTCCACTCTGTATTTTTCTTTCTTGATTTTGCCCAGGCTTGACATTCAAGGTTGTATCAGCTCATTATCTGTGCCCAATCAACTTTCTCTCACTAATTAGTGATTTAGTGCTTATATAAAATCTACTTCCCTTGAGTGCATCAGACATGAATGATCAATTAATCAAAATAATGGTGAGACAATTTGATCTATATGCAGAATCCATAGCACATGCGTGAATAGAACAAAATGGTTCGTTTTTCCACTTTATTACAAACGGTAAATTTCCTAGCAATGCCCTCCATCTGTTGTTTAAATTGGGAACTATAAACAAGGTAAACTGAAAAAGAAAAGAACCATTCATCCTTCAGTTTATTTTCACATTGTGTTCTGTACAATAAATACAAATTCTAAATGAAGCATGACTTTTATTTTTGGTCCCTTAATATAGCTGTGAATACTACAGTACATATATATTTTTCAGCTATGAAAGCAACTTGCTAATAAATACAAAGATGTTCTGAGACAAAGCCTTTCTCAAATACCTCCGAAACACTTTAATCGTCTATATCCCCATCATGACTACTTCTGTTTCTCTGTGCCTGTAAATAATTTCAGAAGATGTCCTTTTTATCAACAATGACAAAGCCAGATCTCTGCCTTACCTTTAACAACTAAGTACAAGAAACAGCTCTGTTCCTTTTTATGTATAGGAAGCAATATCTAAAGACTGAATTCTGCTCTCCTGTGCACTCCAGCACAAGGTTATCTGTGCATCAGTAACCCTGTCTTCAAACTGAGTGATTCTGGATGGAGGGCAATGATTGATATCAGCTATTTAATGCTGGTCTCAGGAGAGCAAAATAATGTGCAACACACCGTACAGGAAGAACAACAGCAGACCACCACTGACTGGATTGGCTCTTAGCTCCACTCCCATTGAGAATAAAAATGATGGTAGATTCAGCAAAAGAGATTTTGGAGCTCCCAAAACAGGCACTGGTGAATGCAAAAAGAAAGAAAATTGAGCCTCTTACCATCTGCCAGTATTAGCCAGTTTCTCCTAAGTACAGAAATCTAATTAAATGCTCAATACCTTTTGATAGGATCTTAATTGTACTAGTCTACGTCAGTTAACGTAAATTAATTTAATCATTGTTATACAAATAGGACAGCTAACACTTTCTGACTCTCAGATACTGCGATAGCCAAATAAGAAATAAAGGGCATGAATGTCACTATTATCCCTGATATAATATTTCGATGATTAATGAATGGAATGGCAGTACTGTTCCTCAAAATGAATTAACATGTTTCATATGGCATAGTTTAATATTTTCACATCACAAGTAAATTTTGCAGACTTTAATTTGGAGATGAATAAATGCATGCTTTCCTGTCAAAATACACTTAATCTTGATGGTAAAATAGATACGTAAGATGGCATTTGATATATAATTTATTAACATTAATACATAATTTGTTTTTAATCAAATTTTATTATAAACTCTAGAAATTACAACACCTGCAGTCACCCTTTTTACATTATATCATCCTTCTAGCTCAACTGTACAGCATTTAAAGAAGTTCAATTTTAAAGTAATGTATCTACTACAGCTTTAACTACTTTTTAGAGTCGTGTGAGATATTTCAACGACATAAGAAGTGAAGGGACACATTCAAGATTGCACATTGACACAAAAATCAAGTGGCAGGCTTTAAAAATGTTGTAAAATTGTAACTAAATTACCAATCTATATTTATCAGAGATGTCTACATTTAAACACAATATACTCATCCCTGCGTAAATCAGCATTGTTCAGATAGGCAGTACCACAAAAATTGTCTTTTCTCTAAAAAGGTTTTCTCTAAATCGTATGAGGAATGACAAGGTTGATATTTTTTTTTCTTAACATGCAACAATTATTTGACACAGCAATTTGTTCTGAGCCAGTCACCACCACAATGCAGTCGTCGGATAAGGCGCCTACTGTATGTCAGATTTTACAGACAAGCAGGAACTATCATCTGTCGTTTCCTGCGCCAACCACAGGTTGTCTCGTACATTTACATGTATGTGCGCAAGCCACGTAGTTGGAAAAAAAAAGTGTCATAACGGCGCATAATTAACACGGATCTAGACACGATTATCAGGCCACTGCGCGTAAGACTACAGTGTTTTTAAACCAATGATTCAGTACTGGATATGAATATTGTTCGGGTTAGAAGCGACTTTAGGAACATGCCGATAGCGATGAAGAGTGGAAAGAACGAATTTAGAGGTTTGGGAAAGACTTTTTTCAAATATACAAGGAAAAAGAATGAACAAACTGCACATTTTCAGAATTCCGTGAACATGTACAGTAAAAGTGTTTCTGTTAAAGTTTCTATTAGAAAAGGAAAGTGGTCTTGTCCTTTTTCTAATACAAAGTACTCTTTTGAGCTGTATGCTGTAGGTGCAATGCATTAGCTCCACAGTCATGCTTTAAACTGACATTTTGTTCTTTAAAAGTCCAAATGTATTGAAGTCAGCGAAAGGAGGACTAGGCTGCGGTGGTGTCCCCGATCCCCGCGAGTCCACGCCATGTTCAGCGAGAAAACATTCTATACCCAGAAGAAAAGAGTTACGGGTTTATTTATTAAAGTACGCTGTCGTCTGTTCATCGTCTACGTTTCTTTCACAACAAGGTTAACTGTTAAATGATTACTGTTGCAGCGTTGAATATAAGCGTTCTTATTTACCAAACCAGCTCTATTCCTCCCCTCTCATCCGGGAAAACCCAATATGTACACTATACACACTTGTGCTTCCCGGGGTGTTTTAAATAAGTCGACGTACAAAATCACCCTCCGGGGAAAACAGGAATTAAAGCCATAGTGAATATTGAGCAGTGGGGTGTACACTATACGGTGCCCACGGCGTTTAAATTAATTCGGTATTGCGACACTTTCCCTTGGGAATGGGGCACAAGGAAAAGTTACAAAGATGCAAGACTATTTAAATTTCGGTTTACTTTGTAGATGCTGATCACTGTTCACTACTGATCAATCGTACAGACTATATAGGCTTAGAGCCTCCAGAAACACAACGCTATTATCGAATTAGCAGAAAACGGGTTAAAATAAAGAGTCCATTCATCCCTTATTTGCGTATTTTGCTGGATTCTCACCTGGAGTCACCAGTCTTCTTAAAAGCCAGACCTCGACGCAAGAACTACTGAACTTTCATAGCAGCTTCAGTGTACATTTAAATCGATATAATTATGCACCCTTAGACCTTCAAGAGTTCATGGACTCTGTATTTATGAGGCTTATGTCTGAATCACGAATACAGGCAGTCAACAGTAACTGAAAATGGAAATTGGGTGCTGTATCCTTAGAAGTTTTCGTCAGACTGGCGTTTCTGACTTCACGGTGAACTACAAACTTCTGTTCACTCGTCCTCAGCGCTTGCACCAGAATATCGATTACGTACTGGAATATAATTCTATGATATATTGTAATGATATTAGTACATACTCATAGTGTATGTTGAAGGTCTAGGCTGCAATTTAAATTCCGGTCATTGCTACATTTATGGCCATCACATTCTGTACTGTAAGTATAGTCTCTAACCACTCCTGCAAGATTAGGCAATTTAAAAATTCGATTATCCAGCCAGTACACACACGAGTTCATTATACGAATCTGTAAATTACCAATACAATTGTATGTGCAGTCGTGATAGTTTATAGATTACGTTTATTAAATCCCATGTTAATATCAAATATCCGATAACAAATCTGTTACAATAAGGATGCGTAAAGTGCCCTAACCTCTGTGAAATCGCTCGAAAAAGATTTTTCACAAATTATGCCTCACGAGTGCAGAAGATACATCCCAGAAGGTATAAATCAACCGCTCGTCGTATAACATTTACTAAATCCTGAAATTATCTAATACTTTCACTATTACTACTTGTGCACTTCTACGCGTTACTTTTGCCTTAAACCACTTTTTGCCATTGTAAACCACGCGTATTATAAGCAACCGTAATCACTAACTTTCAACATCAAGGCGTTCGATTCACATGGCCGGTTTATCCCACTTGGTATGAAGGCAGTTCTTTGGAAGGGACTTGGAAACGCCGAGCGCTCACAGGCATTTCACGTGTAACGTTTCTAACTTTTTTTATTTCCATAAAAGCCAACCATTTTAACTCTTGTCTCAGTGCACCTGCAGCTGGACAGAATCCCACAGTTCCCGTGGACAACCGGTCAACTCTAGACATAAACAACAACAAAAAACACCAACCTTCTTCAGCGCTGCCGTATCGCCTCCTTTCCAGTATTAAAATCCAAAGAACCAGCGCAAGCGGTTTAAAAGGCTCCATCGTCAACTTGAAATGTTTGCAAAGCTATACACATCGCTGTCCTTCTGCGTGCTCAGCGCTCACCGACGAAAACACTGGCAGGCTTGTGCCAGAAGACAGCTGTACGCGCCATATTTGGAAAGACGGGGAGGGCGCAAGGCGCGGATTGACAGCGAAACATTACAATAAAATCTTCCATTGAAATAAGGGTAAAAGAAGGTCGCCAATCACAGGGCAGCAAATTATGGCACTGCCAGGTGTTACACAGCAAGAGATACCTTTTAAAGAATCCTCTATAAATTGTAACTCTTGCTTGCAATCTTTAACAATCTGTGCATCAAGGGCAAGCGGACCCGTCATCTTTTACGCAAAGAAAGCGCCGCTCGTGAGTAGTTTTGAATTCAAGTCGTGTATGTAATCCATTTTAAACGATTTTAAAATTCCCCAAAAGCTGCTACAGCTATTGCTCTTACACAGTCAGTGGAAGTTAGGTAAATTACAAGAACATTCAACAGGACGAAAAACTCTTCATCCTCAGCCGAAAAAAAAAACATCATTTCTTTTATATCTCGATTTCCATTTTTTTCGGTTCTTAAAGACTTTACAACAAAATAAAGCTTGGATGTCGGTGAAGAACTTCAGCATGATTACACCTTATCTTATTACACTGTGCGGTAGCATGGTGCAGGGGTTAGCATTGCTGCCTCGCAGCGCTGGGGACCTGGGTACAATTCTGTACCTGGGGTGCTGTCTGCGTGGAGTCTGTGTGTTTTCCCCTTGTTCGTTGTGGGGGGCGTTCCTCTCACACTAGTTCAAAGACATGGCGGTGAGTGTTTGTATCTGTGATGGACCTTCCAGTACATTGGTCCCCTCTAAGGTGTACCCCCCGCTTTGACCCCGTTGCTTGTCCAGATCCCCCAAGACCAGGTATCAGGTTAAGCGATTACAACGCGGAGGGATGGACGCACGATATCGTCGAGCATACGAATTATATTCAATTTAGTGTTGGATAGTCCATAATAAAAGATAGGTAAATATAAAAAAACTCTAAAGCTGTCAAGATAAAAGCCATATTGTAGCCATGGCTTAGTCTTTTGGTTGCGATGAAGTTAAAACCAAAATCAATAGGTTGTCTCTAAGCATATGGCACAGTTTTACAAACCGCTCAGCGATTCGGGTTGCGATCCAATCACGTACACGGTACTTATCAAGAAACCACATACAAATGTGGTCAGATACAGTTTTAAAATGTCTCTTTAGTATAACTCGGCATCGCACGAAATACGTGAACCGTGAAGGATGCTTATTTAGAAGAGTGTTTTAGCTGCATAAACCATTCGGAATTACCTTTGGAGTTAATTTATGATTTATACCGTCTCTAACAAGGCTATGCATGGTGTTATTGTGTTATTACAAATTTAAATGAACATTTAAGTGTGAAGTGAAACCCTAGCCAGTTGAGAATTGGTACTAAGTGTATATTAATATTGTATTATTTTGTTGCAGAGTGTTTGCAGAAGATGTCGTCTTATGTAACCTACTGGGTATATACTGTACTTGGTGTCTTAACGTCAGGTGTGCAATATGTTATGTTCCCGTGCACTTAGTCAAAAACATGGAAAAGCTTTTTAAATATTTTTAACCTTCATCATTATCATATTGGAGGTAAACAGAGGGGACTCAGGCTGTCCAATTACAAATGATGTAGACAACTGTAAGATTTTTAGAACTGCTATAAAAGCTGTTTTTAAGGTTAAAAACATATTTACGTTTTCGTCGGGAGGTGGGTAAAGCTGGATAAATTATTGAAAAAGTATATTTATTTTTGTATTTAAATAAAAAATGAGTTTGTCAACGCCGTTTTTTTTCCCCCTAAGAGCCCCAGGAATAACATTAATTTCCCGTGGTTACAGTATTCTGTAAACTAGAGCTGTCAGGAGGCAGCCCTGTGTGTGTTTGTGGTCAGTCATTAACGCTACTGAACCGGACCCGCTGCGAGGTCAAACTGCAGGGCTGGTGACCAGGGGGTCTGGTGTCTGACCCGGTTTAGACACACAGGTCCCCCACTGATACGCGATTCGGTCACTGCTGTGAGTGTATTCATCTTCTTACAACACGGAGAACGGCAAACAAGCCGGCGGAGAAAGTCCGATAGTGGGTTTTAAATGTTTTTGTTGTTGTTTTGTATTCTGACACGTGTTTTAAAAAACGTTTTAAACCGTGGAAATGAAAAAGAATGCTTATCCCTATTACTGTATGGTAAAATGACCCCAGGTCAGGTTTTTACCTTAGTTATGCGTAATTAAGTTCCACACCTATTACAAGTCATTACGCACAGTACATTTTTCGTAATATTGCGATTTTCTTTTTTTGTTTGAAGCTTTAACCAAACCGTCGTTCTCTAAATAATACGAGCTCAAACATGAGTATTAATAAAAAAAATAAGTAGTAATTGAAATCAATTACTGATACCTGTAATGTAAGGTGATATACTGTAGAACCTTAATAGTGCTTTGTAATGAATAGTGCGTCGGAAATACAATTTACATGTGAAATAACTCTTAGAAGGTAGATTTTCACAACATCGACACCGACAAAAGGCTTTGAATCGCGAATAACTACAGTACAGTACATTGTAATGGCAAAACTGTTAATGAAAGTGTTTACCATCAAAAGGCAGCTGATGTTATAAAGATTGGTTCAAACAAAATTTGTCCCTCGTAACAATGGTGACATCTTGCCTTTTCTCAACTAAATTTATAATCCCTTATAAACGAATTTTCTGTGTGTATAAATTGCTACCGCGAACTTAAAATAAGCCCGCACTTCATGAGAAACACTACAGTGATCACACAGTCTCCTGTGTTTGAACAGGGTGTAGTCATCCTTTCCTGTTGTGGTGTTTCGGGTTTTTATAAACCGGCTATTGTCGTCTTCTCGGGGTAGTTCCTTTTTTGCTGGAAGCAAAAGTTATATAAATGGCAGTTCTGGCAGTTTTATTAGGGAGATCACTGAGGCTTCACCTTCAAGAGAGCTGCAGAGAGGGCTCGGAACAAGCAGCAATAGAATGTAATCCGTGGAAAAACGGATTACTTTTTTTTATTTTCCTTTAAGAAGGGAATCAAATTTGCCATGTGTTCTATGGTATGCCTTTTGTTATTCCAACCTCTCTTAAAGTGGAAAACAATATGGGGAAATTAGATTATCTGATTTATTAAATCATTCCGATATTAAATCATTCTATTCACTTTGTCATTTCAATTATAAATGTCTGTCTGTCTGTCTAACTGTTTAATACCATATGGTGTCACTAGAAGCCAGAACCTACCCGGCAATGAGCACAAGGCAGGGTACACCCCGGGTACAGGACACACCCTGGACGGGGGACCAGTCCATCGCAGGGCAAGTGCAAGCCAATCATACATGGGGACAATTTGGAGGCCACAGTAAGGGCTGAGGGGAGGAAATTTGGCCCGGATACCGGGATAACTCCCTACTCTTATCGAGAAATCTTTAGTGACCACAGACAGTCAGGATGGCTGCCTATCCCAGAGCACACACAGACACGGACACACTCACAGCCAGGCCAATTTTCCCACAGACCAATTCACCTCCCACTATGTCTTGGGGCTGTGGGAGGTTGTGTAGCAGAAACCCCCACAACCACAGGGAACTCATACAAGCGCCATACAGATAGAAGCCCAGGTGCTGAACTCAGAATAGTTCGAACATATCCTCCAAATTCTGTTTTCTCCCATAACCTGTGGTATAATTACAGAGATGCTCTATTGCTTTGGATGGCCTTGGTTGGTTAGTGGGAGGTGTTTCAGAATAATTCAGCTGTCAGCCTAAAGACCAAAGCTGGCGAGGGAGCGCTGGAAGGGACTGTGGGCCCTGTACAGGGACGAAAACAGGAATCCCTGTTCCCTGAGCTCCTGCGGAGGACTGGACGGCCACAGTTTCAGGACCAGGACAGGGAAAAGGCCTGGACAACAGCAAGTGGTAGGGCTTAGAGGGACTCTTTCATTGTGCAGATCTGGCCCCAGCATCCACTTGCACTGGCTGATAATGGACAATATCCTGATTTAGAAGGTTTTCCTTTGATGTGAGATGGATATCTTGTTAGAGGGTGAGGTTATTGTGAAATGTTTTTGTGAGATAAAGTTTATTTTGTTAGAAAGATCAAAGCTGAAAGTGCTCTGCATATCATTTTGGGCAAAATTGTGCTAGGGGAGGCTAACAGAAACGAACTGATGGCTGTCATCTTAGGAATCAAATTAAAATGTAGCTGTCCTTAAAGACTCATAAATGCATAACAATTTCATGCTAGGTTAACTCCCATTCATGAAAAACACATCTTCTTTTGCAAGTACATTTCTTTTTAAAAGATAAAATAGAAAAACCCACTCACTTGACCTTTATTCCTAGTTATTTTTGCAACCAGTCAAGTATGAAAAAGGCTAGTTTGTGGTTGAAAGATGCTATTTAAAATTGCACAGCTCTAATATGACACCAACCCCCATGTCTTGTAATGTATGGGTTTTCACTTAGCAGCCTCAGGGGGCACCACAATGGTCTGGCATTTAATATTCATACAATGGATTGTGTTACCGCGGTTCACTGAAAGGTATTAATGTGGCAAATCAAGGCAGTCCGCAGGGACCGCTTCATTCAGAAAAAAATGTGTTTAAAAGGACTCAGGGGGGCATCTTAGTTTCATTCTTCAATGAAATGGAAGAGCTTAAAGCCCCTAGCAGAGCTGTAATGTCAGATTATATACAAAGTACACAGACTTATTCCTCCCTATTCTTCTGCTTTCTAATCTGCTCTTGTTTATCTTAAGAAAAGAAAATACATTTCAGACATTGACCTAAAGTGGTACTGTAATTTCTCATGACTAAAGCTAGGGTTCTTCTTCGTGCTGGGTATTGGTTGTAATTTTGAAGGCAAGTGATATACAAATTAAACGTGATGGCTATTTTATCCAGTGGTCTGGGCAATGAGACTTGTTGCCACAAAGCTGCTGGTTCAAGGTGTGCAATGTTGCCTTTGTGCTAAGCAAGTTGCTCATCTTCAGTGTGCTTTTGTCCTTTGGATTCTGTTGTCAGTGACTCAGCAGCAGAACTGAGCTCTTAGCCTTTGTAAATGGTTTTAGATCAAATCCATCCATCCACTTTCTAATGGCTTAACTCAATATAGGATAAATGATATAGATATTATGAGAAATGATGGCTCATTAGACCCTGAGACATGAATTGTATTATTAAAGTTGGGTCTGAATTTCCATCCATCCATTTATTAACCACGGTGCAATGTAGTGTAGGGAGGTCTCTGCAAGCAACAGGCAGAAGGCAGGACACATCCTGGCTGGGACATCAGTTCATCGCAGGAGGGACACAGACACGCACATACTGTACTGACACCAGGGCTAGTTCCCCCAGAAGCCAGTTAACCTACCAGAAGACCTTTGCAACAGAACAAGCAGGGAGAGAGAGAACACAAAAACTCCACGCAGAAGGAAATCCAAGAACTGAACCCAGGGCCCCAACACTGCTAACCATCACACCACCATGCCACCCAGCACTGGCATTGAATACAAGTATCTGTTACATTTCTAATTGTTCATTTTCAGTGTTTGGTGGTCTAATTCTTGAAATCCATTCTTTTTATCCATTAAGTCTCGCAATGTAATGCAATAAGAGGGATTAATATCAAAAGTCAAATTACTGTGAAAGTTTCATTGTTGAATTCAATTGGTTACACATAGCCTTAATAATAAATGCTAGCAGTCGGAAGCATGAAACGGACACAAAGGAAAGCCTGGAAGCATTATTAAAGAACAAGCACAGAGAAATCATTACCATATGGTGTTGTAGCTTGTTATTTAGTCATTTTCAAGTTATTTAAGCCACATACTGAAACAGGCTTTTGGAAAATTATTGTAGTAATTAAGGACCCATATGGATAAAAAAAAAATTAAATAAAGTGGTTGTCATTAATTTCATATTGAGAAGGAAACATAAAGATATTTTTAGGGAATACTGTTATTATACAGTATGTACAGTATAATAACAATGGAATCAAAGATACCTGGGGTGTGTGCTCTTTTCCTGCACATGTGTGTCTCATTTAATCTGTGGATAACACAGTATATCCACCAATAAGAGTCAAGTCTCTTACACCCCTGGTGTGACACCAGGGCTCTTTGGATGTCTGGTAACTGAGGTCACTGCTACAGTTTCATTTTACTACACAAGCTACCCAACATGTCTTTGAAGGTGATTCCCAGTGATGCTTAAGTAACATCTTACCAATGTGCACCTGCGGTCTTATATACGGTATATATCTTTTCCAATGACTCTGTAGAGGAAAGACAATTTTAAAAGCTATATTAGACCAACCAAGACCATCAGATGTTTCTGCTGAAATGAAACTAATAACATAAAAGAACAAAAACCTCCTTCTCACAAATGGCTGAAAATGAAGTTTGAAAGGGGACAAATGGCAAATTCTTCTAGATAGAGGCAATTAAGTTGGCTTTAAAATTAAGAGCGTGACAGCGTACTTAACATTCCTCTGAAAAAAGAAGATGCTTCAAAAATATAATAGACTTTTTTTTATTAAGACTGAATTTCATATTGAAAATATCATGTCACAGCTGTGTGTGTTACTTTGAGATGGTTTTCATTTTAAAGCTAGACCCTGGGTGCATTGTGTTAATAATAATGTTAATAATGCCATACCATATTGGATTTGTTTCTTATAACAGCTCTGGGAATATGAGTCACTCTGCCTTAGTTGTTTCTTTTCTTCAGTGACGTTGAGAATCGCAACAATCTGACTCACTTCTATTGTTCGGCGCTAAACCCAACAGGAAGATGAGAGGTCGCTCTAAAGACAAAGGCAGGCGGTAAAAAATGAACCTGAGTGGGTTGTATCTCGTCTGTGGAATCCTAAGTTGGTTTCCTCCTTTCATACTGTTTGCTCCAGCTCCAAATACAATTGCTTTTCATGTTGAAATCCCAGTAGATGACATGATGAGAAACGCATTAACATTAACATACTTTCATTCAACTAGAAGTATATTTAAAGGCACACACAGGCTACTGCCGATTCAGATCTACAACTGGAAATGAATTACAGTTATAGATATTGATATAAATGAATTACTATAGATATGTGAGGTAGGGGATACTTTATTTAAAAATCTACAGATTGTCACAGGGTGACTTTGTGTTTGATTTCAGTGTTCCATAGCAAACCAAATAGTGAAGAATACACTGGTCAAACACAGTCAAGTTGTGCTATTGCTGTGTGAAATTGTCCATTGTCTAAGTCTGTGTGAAGGGGGATACGTTTTTTTTGAGTGGGTGTACAGTATATTTCCTGTTATACTGTATAACTGTTTATTATGTACTGTATATGGTAATTATGGAAGGTGTCGATTAGTTATAAAAAAAAGTTTGTGGCTTGTCCTCTGTATTTAAAATTTAAGATGCGTGGCCCCTACCTGTGCTCAGAATAGTGCCTTCCCTGCGTGGGCCACCCAGGGGGCCATAAGGCTCTGTAAATCTGATCCTTACCTCCCTTCCTCTTTTCACTTCTCTGTAGAGCTCTCTCTATCATTCACCCCACCACCCTGTTCCTTTTTTGTCATTTTGAATCTAATAATGGCATAATTTGGTAATATTCTAATTTGGTACTATTAATCACATGTTGTGATGGAGTACATAATTATCGTGAATTAATAATTGATTATAGTCAATACCATAAACACAAAGACGGAAGTTCTTTTTTCTGTCGTCGTTCTTGTTTGATCTTCTTGAGTACGGCATTTTGGTATATAAATTATTGAAACCATTTTACACAAAGAAAAAACATTTTCAATTGTGAAATTGTGACTTTTTGTGCAGCAGGAATTGGAAATGTGGACACTGAAAGAGCATAGAATCTGGTATATAAGGAGATTTGATAATGTTGTACATCAATATATCTTACTGTACTGTAGGTGGAAAAAGTCTCATATACTCATATACAGTAAATAAGGGTTGAGCAATGTATGTTTAGCAGAATAGAGGTATACTCACAGTAATTCAGACACATTTTCATTTAGTATACTGCAGACACAATGGCCACTCAATCAATCTGTATTTGCTATAGCACCCTTTGCAATGCACTTTGCTACAGCACTTTACAGGATTATATAGCAGCTGACAATATTGTACTGTAAGTAGTACAATAGTAACACTGACACCACTCCAGTAGCTCCGGTGTTAACATACAACAGTTGTGCAAGCACAGCGCTTTAAGATCTAACAAATCCTCCTCATCTGGAATAAAATCACAGATTGCATTAAATTTGTGTTTATTTTTCAATAAACTTACAGCAGTTCATTGCATTAGCAACATTAACGTTTGCATGCAGTTTCTATATTCGCCTTGAGAATGAGAGAGTAAGGCTTGGCTGATTTTAAACTAGTGCTTAGTTATGCAGCAGGAGTCATCTGTAATTTGAGCTAGTTTCACTGCCAACAGGATTCTGGAAGACATGCACTTAGTCTTAACATGTCTTACACAGTAACCAAATGAATTTTTATAGAAATGTAGAAAATGGGAGGAAATACAGAAACCCTTTGTCTTTTTGTATACACACCTCAAGTAAATTTTTTGCTTAGTCTTTGTCCCCCATTTTGTTTTAACTTCTGCAATAAGGTCAACCCCTTTTAATTTGACCAGTTGCATTTTTAAAAGCATGTTACGTACTTCTCACAGTGGAATTCAGCCTTCCACTGAAAAACCAAACAACCCCTTTCGTAATTTGTGTTTGCCAAACGTTTTACAGCTCTCCAAAGTATTGTTTACATGTAGTCCCTTTTCCCAGAAACAAAAATAAAGTTAAAAAGTAAAATGTTCTTCCAGCATAGTAACATAGTAATCGAAGTAGTTCAGGTGGGTAGCTGGGTCAGCATGCGTAGGCTGCAAAGGAACAAGTAATAGGTTTATTCCATGCTGAAAAAAAGAAGAAAGAAAACACAACGTTTCGGCCGTGGAGCCTTCTTCAGGTGTGAGTTCAGTTCCTTAGTAATCGAAATGATTGCTCAGACAGGTAGCATGTCTTTGATTGTTCTACTAGTGGAAAGATACCTGTTTAGTGGACTTTTGTCATTCCAGAGTGTACTGTATGTCTTCATTACTGCGTGGAAAAAAAGGATTAATCAGAGATTAACACTGAGTGAAACTTTCTGCAGATCTTTTGATGGGTGTCTGGGGCTACAGAGGGTCCAAAATCACTTGGGAGCTTTTTAAAATTCTATGTCTTTTACAGCAACATGAAAGCAAAAGTGCAAGAAAGGTACAGAGTGAAATGCAAAAATTGTATAAGCCTGCGATGTAGAATAAAACAGTATTAGGCTTTCAAAGACGATGCTCAAAGCCGCTGTGGAAAACTCGATAAAGAACAGGAAAAAGAGAGCCATCCTCAAGGGTACAACTTCCAAACGGGCAGGTGGATGCAGTAGTGCACTCCCCATGCTCTTTTTAAGGCCTGTTGCTCTTTGTCACATTTATAAATTATTTAGATTCTGACAGAGTCAGCAAAGAGTTAAATTTGCAGATGGTATATATGGGGGGGAAGTGGTCAGGGAATTGTTAAGAGACATATACAGAAATCAGTGAAGACATATAGTGAATAAAATGTAATCACCAATAAGGGCAAAGTGGAGTCATCACTCAGACGATTCTAAGTTACACATAAAAAGAGCCTGGGTATTAATGGGGATTATTACATGTCCACATCAAGACAGAGTGTGTAGGGAAGCAATTAAAAAAACAAACAGAATGCCCAGGAACATAACAAGCAGTATGGGATTTGAAATGCTCAAGTATTGCAATTTACTGCTAAACCTTTCTGTAGAATATTATTAAATTTCAGTCAATACCGTACCATAAAATTATAGCCTCAGCGAGTTCAAAGAAAAGCATCAAGTGTGTACTACATTACCAGAGCCTGAAAGCAGAGATTTGGAATCGACCTGTACAGTTTCAAAATATACCTCAAATCCACCGAATTATGACCACAGCTCTCTAAACGGTCTATCACCTCTATTTGCCTCACTCACTCATGAGCAGCAAAGGAGCAGGTAAAGGTTTATTCCAAGCTGAAAGGTGAAGAAAAGAAACAGAAGGTTTCGTCTCTGGAACCTTCTTCAAATGTGAAGGAGAGAGGCACAGAAACAGAGGAGAACAAGACTTAATGGTTAAGAAGGGGCAGGGATCAGGGTGGAAATGGGAAAAGGGCATGAAGCAGGAGGGAATGAATGTCCAAACTCAGGAAGAACATTTATGAACCATGTCTCCCATTTCAGTTCCTGCTCACATGTCTTTAGGTCATTCCCAGTCCACAGTGGGAAAGTGGATGACTCCCATAAAGTTGCACATAAATTTCATTACACAGTGAGGCATCATGTGATGGAACTTCAAAGATGGCGTACTGTATACGGAGGTGAGGATTATATATAGATATTATATAGATAATACCCTTGGTCCAAAAACAATTTAGTCTGTATCCCATATACTGTAGATACAGGGATTCTTGAATCTTCCTGAGCCTGAACTCTCCTTTTTAAATTTCCTGTGCTACACCTCCCCCTCTTCAGCACTATGGTGTGTTTCCCGACACACACCACAAGACCCACTTGCAGTTTCAACACACTTACTTCAACCGTTCAGCCACTTAAACTTGGACAAGTTTACTTGGGTTTTGCAATGCACTTGTGATTATGAAGGAGAGACATCTCACTTTTTTCTGAATTTCCAACACTAATATAAACAATAAGGGATAAATAAGAGGCTTTGGCATCAATCTGGATTTTCATTTAATGTTGAGTACAGTACATTGTTATATTACTGAAAACAGTTTAGAAACTGTAGAATTTGCTTGTAATAGTAGGATGTTAGTGACAAGGAAGGGTTGGCCATGGACGTGTTGATTATGCAACGGTAAGGCAGGCAAGTCTCTGGAATCAGTATGGATCAAAATCCATGTGCCTAACCTTTCACTGCAATGGATGCAGGAATGTAAGACAAACTGTACTGTAAGCAAGACAAGTCAGAGTCTGATTATGAACAATTAACTGCAGCTGAACCTCCAAATTTGATAGCGGGAAACAAAATGGTATTATAATAAGTTTACTTATGATTGCTGTACGTTTTATTAATGTTTCAAGAACAATCAACAACGTCAAACTAAGTGCATAAGTATTTTTACCATCATCTCGGAGAATTCAAATCTACCCACTACAAATGCTGGCTGGTCCATCTGCTGCGTGCAAACTCTCCATCGTGAGAACTTTCCCTGCGGGAGAGAGGGGGTTGTTTATTTGCTGGCCCTGCTTATTAATCGGGCCAGGGGACAGCAAGATGAAGTGCCTAGCCTTGAGGGTTTCTTGTCTAGTCGGGCGCCTGGATGGGATTGGAGCGAGGAATCCTCTCGCATTCACTGCTGAACTCAGCCCTGCTCCTCTGCTTTTTTGGGGAATAAGGGAAAAGAAAAAGGATTGCTCAGACTCGGAAAGCTTCTGGAGGGCTAGGGGGCTCGCGAGAGGTCTCTGAACCAATCACGGAACAGTTGTGACCTTGAATGACAGCACCGGTTGTACCCAGCTTTCCCTGAGACAGTCTTAATGTCTGCATTTCTGCGCTGCCATGGACTAGTGAAACTGTTTCCATTTTAATTAAGCTTTATATCTGATTATTTAAGTCCTTGATCCAATTAGTATGGAACATTACCCCCCCTAGTGTATTTCAGGAATAAATATTCCCTTGAATTCCTCTTTGCTAAGACAGGTAGAGGTGGATATGTCATGCTGTGTCTGAGTGTCTGGGATGTTCTTTGTTCTCTGTTCTTTTCGCTAAGAGATGATTAGATTAATATACTCATTCTAAAAAGGCCTTGAAGGCTTTCATTAGAGAGTAACAGGACAGCGAGAATTAAGCGTTAAAGGAAAGCAATTCATCAACTTCCATCTGCGAAACCTACCCAGCAGTGGCACAGGACTCTCCTGCTTTTTGTTCAATGTGTTCACTGCATGTCTCCCAGCTTCAGCTGCACTTGTTTCACAGTTGCTTTCTCCAGAAACATATACAAACATATACAAAGTAAAAATATTTATTGGATACACATGAAAAAATAATCATATTACTATTACATATTACCTATTTTTACTACTCTGCATTGTTCAGCCCATAGAAGCCCATAAATATGAGAAATATATAAAACACCCTAAGTCATACATCTTATAAACATAAATCTGAAAGTACTGTAATTGTAGATACTTGTGTTTTGACATACTGTACAATCACACTTTTTCACCTTGGATGGTACAGTTAGGGGTGACACTTTAGTACAGTGGTTATCATTGCTGCCTTGCAGTGCTGAGGACCTGTCTTCAATTCCAGACCTGGGGCACCATCTGTGTGGAGTTTGTATGTTCTCCCCTTGCTCCAATTTTGGGTTTGCTGCTTGTGTGGGTTTCCTGCCACAGTCCAGAGACATACTGGTTGGTGAATTGGCTCCAGGGAAAATTGGCCCTGGTGGGAGTGTGAGCATCTGCTTGTGCCTTGCAATGGACTGGCGGCCCATCCAGGGTGTACCCCACCTTGCACCCATTGCATGCTGGGATAGGCTCCCCGAGACCTTGAATTGGACTAAGTGGTTAGAAACTGGAGGGATAGTACAGTCGGGTGGCAAAGTGTTTAGTATTGCTAACTTGCAGCATTCGGTTCTATTTGTGTGGAGTTTGTACTGTGTGCTCTCCCTGTGTTTGTGTGTGTTTTCTTAGGGTGCTCCAGTTTCCTCCCACAGTTCAAAGACAGCTCACTGGTAGGTTAACTGGATTCTGGGGAAATTGGTCCTGCAATGGACTGGCATCCTGTCCAGGATGTATTCCCACAGCCTTGCTGGAAAGGAAAGAAGAGGTTAGAAAATGAATGCATGGAGGTGCAATACTAACAACAATAATAATAATTAATCATAATAATTGCTTACACTTATATAGCACTTTTCTGGACACTCCAAAGCGTTTCACAGGTAATGGGGACTCCCTTCCCACCACCAATGTGCAGCCCCACCTGGATGATGCGACGGCAGCCATAGTGCACCAGAACGCTCACCACACATCAGCTATCAGTGGGGAGGAGAGCAAAGTAATAAAGCCAATTAATAGATGGGGATTATAAGGAGGCCATGATTGGTAAGGGCCAATGGGAAATTTGGCCAGGACGCCGGGGTTACACCCCTACTCTTTTTGAGAAACACCCTGGGATTTTTAATGACCACAGAGAGTCAGGACCACGGTTTTATGTCTCATCCGAAGGACAGCGCCTGTTATACTGGGGCATTAGGACCCAAATGGACCGCAGGGTGAGTGCCCCCTGCTGGCCCCACTAACACCTCTTCCAGTAGCAACCTTAGTTTTTCCCAGGAGGTCTCCCATCCAGGTACTGACCAGGCTCACACCTGCCGAGCTACAGTAGGTTGCCAGTTGTGAGTTGCAGGGTTATATGGCTTCTGGCTTAATAAGGCTGAGAATAACTAATCAGACTTATTTCTGTTGATTTCCACTCACTTTGCATCATATAGAACACCCTGTGACAATGCCACAATAAAGCTATTGTGTCTTTTCTAAAGCCATGCTATATTCATCTCCTGAAAAAGTTGAATTTATTTGTAATAAGCTATTTTTGATGCCAGACATTTACTGTAGATCACATTTTAAATTGATTAATTCTCTTAAGCACTTCCTACAGTATGTCTACGCTAACATATTAAACCTGTCATATATTCATTAAGTCTATTTGGATTCAGCATTTAAAAAATAGTACTTGTTGACAGGGTAGTGAAAGCAGGATAAAATTGATTTTCTTTCTCAATGAGCTACTGATTGGTTCTGACTATCTATCAATCACCATTTGGTTTAATATCTTCCTCTTAATCACAGTACTCAGTATTGGGAATAGCTGCTATACACATCTTCTGTAGACCATGCTCATTTCAGATCCTAACATTCCAAACAACATATTGGAACAGGAAGAAATTCAGAAGACAATCTCTTGTAAACATCTAATTTTTCCCTGCAATATACTGTAATAACAATACTGCAGCTAGCTCCTGCATTAGACTGATTCCTGTCTTGTAAACATAGTGAATCATTCCAAGGTTGTGCTGTACACTGTACTTGAAGCTTGAGGGGCGTATTTAGGAAACTGGTGTCAGCTTGTACACCTTGATTAACGGAGAAATATTCTATTCATCTAACACGGACATTTTAGTAAGAAAATGTATATTGCATATTCAATATTGGGGACTGATTCTTGTATATAAATAAATGTACTTTAGTTTCACTGGGACACTCTTAGACAATATTTGTTAAAGGACAAGAGACAATCTCAAAGGATTAAAATATCCAAAAATTATACCAAGCAACAAAGTACAAAAGTATGACTAAATCATATTTAGGACTTTTTAGTCAATTCAAAACTTTTATTTGTTTCTATGTTAAGCACCTTTAGCTTGCTGCTGTGAGGAATCGTGTACAGCCGAGGATAAGGTCAGGGATCAGCGTCTCGGGGAAGGCAGTGAACAAGAATGGTGTTTCAAACGCATTTGTGAGCATGCAAATTTATAGCTTATTTGTGTATTTCTTACAAGACCTGAAGATAATAACTGCATAGACGCTGCAATGGAATGGTAATCCAAGTCATTTGTAAGAAAAATTAGGTTTTACCATAAACGCTATTAAATTGGCAAGTTGTAGAAAATGCACACATTACATATTTCATTTGATTTGTGATTCGAACTGAAATATGCTGATAGCAACACTTTACTGTGCCTCGTGCCGTGCTTAATAGTTAATTAGACTGCAAAGTGATTAATACATTTTAAAATACCCATTGTTTTATTCATTCTTTTAATACACCATCTGCAGGATATGTATCATTTTCTTATTGCGCCTGGAGCTTTTTAGGGATTATCAGATGCGGGTGCATTTATATCCGAGTAATTAGACAAGTAGGGCTTCTTATTTCACACAAAGTACTGCATCTCCGCCAAAACAGCAGAATACACTTTTGTGACTTTGTAGTTCCGAAGGCTGCTGCGTGGAGTCAGGTATCCGTAGTGTGCAAACGCCGGCCTCTCCGCCTTCTCAAAGAAGACTTTACAGGGCTGTTTGGAAAGCAGACAGCGCAGTACAGGACGCATCAAAACCTTGCCTGTTTAATACAAACAGTCAGAGAGACTGTAAAATAATTGTCCAGAGGTAAGGCAACTATCACGATTTCATTTGTATTGCAACGTCCCAGGGGCTTCTGGTGGGATAAGGTTATGTGACAGCAAGATTAACTAGACTTTGTTGTAGGGCAACCTTTTGTTAAAGCTCACACAAGCGCGGCATACATACAATTTCTCATGTCAACACACACACTTCGACTGTCCCAGGCAATGTCTTTGAGGCAGATAGGAGGAGAAAGAGAATATCAAAAGCTTGACAGAACTGAGAATCTCTGCGGAGACCGGGGAGCAGCGATCACCAGGGTTATTGGCAAAGAACAGGGGATACGCGGCAAGATTTTTACTTCAGGCTCTGAGCAGTCGGGAGATGAAAAACAGGTTTTTAAAAAGATTTTGCTATCCTCTTATTAGGTATTCAAGATGAAATGGAGAGATCATAAATAATGCTTTATGTTATGTGAAATAAGTGCATGGCATTTTGCAGATAAGTACTGAGACAAAATACTCAGAAATAATAAGAAGATCCGTGGGTGCCTTAAAACGTATTTCCAAAGAGAACTTATTCTTAAATCTGAAACTGGTGCGACTCGACTCAGCGGGGTTTTAATCCAGAATCCCCAAAACCCAGATTCTTATGCTAATCACAATGATATCAGGGACTGTTCTAAATACAGCTATTCTTCCCTAAACATTAAAGGATTATATTGTGAGGGCTGCTACTTCTGAACACATTATGTTAACTATGCCTATATGTTTTTATTTTATTGAGATATACCAGAAGAGTAGCAATCTGATGCATTTTAGCATAGATTGAGTGTGACACAAATTAAACAGTATGGTTTTCATGTTTATTCTACTGTATTTTTTATGAGTTAATTTTTTCTTTGCTCTGGATTGAGCGTAGCACAAAGCTGGGTGCAAAATTAAAGAAGGAAGCTGCGAAAACATGCGTCTATTTTTTGTTTGAAGCAACAATTTAATTTTTTTTAAGTTTTAGTTGAGATGAGATTTACATTATTTCAGTGAGGTAGCAGTTACAATGGTGCAGTTTGGACTAAGATTCTACTGGGAATTATTTTATTAATCGATTTATTTTCCATGCCGACATCGACTCAACCACTGTTCTTTGTAAACCATCAACAAGTGGAGCAGTCTTTTTCACTGCAGCCATCTTCAACATATGGCAAACACAATCAGCCCTTTCTCAGACTCACTGAGATCTCTTTTCTACACATAGTAGCCAAAATAATGGGCAACTGGACCTGCCCAGCATTTTAATACATGACCTAAGCAAAAGGGATTGTTAATTGCTTAATTAACTCCGGATCCACACCTGTGTGGAAGCGCCTGCTTACAATGTACTTTGTATCCCTGCCGTTTATTCAACTGTTTTCTTTATTTAGGCAGTACCTGTGTGTTCTTAAATAATCGTGAAAAAACAAAGCAAAGTTGTGGTAAAAACTATGGTTTTACTTTTTGTGTTCTTTCTTTGCTTTTACTTTTTATTTGCGGACACATCCCTGACTTTTGCCCATTGCTTGCAAGGATAGGCTCCAGCTCCTTCGCAACCATGAATCGGAAGAAGCAGTTAGAAAAGGGATGGATGGATTTGTGCTGCTACGTTTGGGAAGCCTTCTGTTCAAGTTAGCAAGCTGTCCCTGTGTTTGTATGGGTTTTCTCCAGGTGCTCTAATTTCCCCTTACCTTTCAAAGATATAATGGTTAGGTTAAGTGGTGTCTCTATGTTGTCCCTGTGTTTAGAGTATGTTTCCTTTGAAAGACAGATGTCCTTATCCAGAGTGTTGTCCTGACTGTTGCCCTGTGCTTCTGATTAGCTACTGTACAACACTTACCAGGAAAGCAAGGCTTTCTGAAGATGGATGGACACATGCATTGTACTTGGTATTTCTCCAATAGCTGGAGAGATAACTGACAGCCGGCTCAAGTGCACACCCTGCTGCAGAATATAATACATTGGGATATGAACAGTGAAAGCAACAAAAAATCCCATGTTACTGTACATCAATGCAAGGGGATTAAAGCACTATATATAGTATAATATAATAAAGCAATTTATAAATGCAAAATGTTAGTATTAGATATGACAGAATGACACTAATGTTTAATTGTTCCTACAGTATTTGCACAGTAATTACATCAATCAGAAGCACTTTGCATGAAGTGCAATCTTTTTTTCTGCTTTATTTTTTTGTCTTGTTTAAATTTGTACATCAACTAGACTTGCCTTAGTTCCCTGCCTTGCTGTTCCAGATTAATGGTGATATTTCTCATTTCCACTTTTTTTGCGTTCAGTGTAAAACTTTCAAAATGCTTATTGATTGCTGGAGGAGAGTGTACACATGAACTCTTTTTAATGATGGGCCAATTTGATGAGTTTACATAACAGGTTCAGGGATTTTTACGAAGAGTTGTCATTTTCCAGATGGTTCCTATTATTTCAGGTACTATGCACTGTGTCATGTTATTCTTGATAGAGCTGAGAAATGGGAGATGGCTCTATTAAGTCATCCGTGGGATCTGTCAGAATGCATTATCGGAATAAACTTGAAAGGTTTCCCTCTTATGGTCTGGAACATTATACATAGTATCCCTTTGAAATATATGAATGCTTTCACAAGGTCTAAAACAGTCTGTTCCAAACCTGCTGGTTAAAATGACAGATGGCAGCATGTTAAACTCTTTCATAATGCAGTAAAGGTAATTGAATGGTCACTAAGGATGAATAGTTTGGTGTCTCGTTTAAAAAAAATCACTTCCTAGGCAAAAAAGGCATGGTCCCCTGGCAGTTTTTCTCACCTTTAAAATTCTGTTCAAGAATGGCGCTTCCAACAAAAGGCCAAAATAAAGAGTCATTTGTAAATCTTTGATTGGCTTATGGAAAAAATTAGGATCCTTATAGGCTGAGTTGTATGTGTCTCTGTGCCCAACAGGAGAGAGCGACGAATCCACAGGCACAGGGGCTGAAAAATAGGTTAGTAACGTAGAGGACTGCAAAGGGGTGAAAAATGTGTTGATTTGCCAGAATGGTCTGGATGTCTCTGGAGACCTTGCTTAGAATTTATCATTAAAGACAAATTGCCATGTAGCTAGGGCTCTCTTTTCCCCGTAAAATGTGCTGTTGTTGCAAATGTGATCATACTGTATAAGCCATCACAGCGCACCCTTCTCCGTCTACCCCAGCTCTCCTGCAGCGTGAAGGGAGAGCAGATGGAAGACATGGGTACAGAAGAAAATGCAGTCGTCTCCTAAAGGCAACCCTGACTGAAAATAATGCTGAAAACAGTAGAGGGGCATTTTAAAATATCGGTCCCATTAAAAGCTGGCTATTAAATTTCTGATTGCATATTGTCCATTCCTAATCACAAACTGTGAGCTGCTTTCCTCCTCTGCTGTGGATGGAGAATGGCAGTAGGGTTCTTATCAGAATTTGGTCAAATAAGGTAGGTATAGCATTGGCTTTGCTTTGATATCACTTGCTTCCCTATGGGCTAAAGCAAGTTAATTAAATTCCTCATCCTCAATCATAACTGATAACAGATTTCCATTTCATTCAATTGGACAGACAAACAGTATGTACAGTACATATGGAAGCTTTCTTTTCTGGTGTTTCTAAAAATGTGTACAGTACCTAGATATATCAATTAATTCTGCCTACATCAGAAACTGTACCATTTTCATTAGGCCATGGATAAAAGTCTGTTTAATATTAACTGTTGCCAAAGCCAAAATAATTTAATCAAATATTTTTATAATCTTACCTAATGATTTAATTATCCATGTTAAATTAAAATATGAAAGTGTTTTTAGTAACTCCGGTGCCCTAATGCAAATGTACATTAGTCTCCTTGTGCGCAGCTTAAAGTTCATCTTAAAGATAGTGTTCAAACTTCAACCTTGCTGCATAGCCTTGGAGTAAAGAAAAAACTGCTTCTCCTGGGTCTGTAATTTATTTTCACATTAAGCAATTTCATGCCATGCCCTCGTTTGTCCCTAGTGATGATAGTCACTGGACACTCCTAAATTGGGATCCATTAGCGTTAATTAATTAAGCTGGGGTTATCCAGTCATGATATGTTCACCCTGCTAAGAGGCAGAATTTCCCATGTGTGAGCCAGAGGATACATTAGGAAGAGAGAGAAGCTGAGCAAGAGAGAGAGAGAGACTGGTGACTGCAGCAGAATGCTGAAGAATTATGAAGCTATTCCCATCATTTTTCTAGCTGCATACATTTAAATAGTGCAATGAAGTTGTGAATTAGTAGTAGTCTTATTAGTAGCAGTAGTAGTGTTAGTCATAGTATTCGTAGCAGTATTAACAACTGCCTGCATTTATATAGTACCTTTCATTCAGAAGGATCCCAGAGTGCTTTTCATACTGTATGGGGTGGAATGATGCTCTGATAGAAACTTAATGTACAGGTTGTATGTACAATTACGAACTCGTAATTGTATATTTGGAAACTGCAATTGTGTCTCTGACATGTCAGGTTTAAAATGTCAACCCTTTACCAACACAGGGTGGACAAGGAAGCACAGACAAGCCCTCCTGACATTGATTCACTCACCTTTTTTGATGAAAAAGGCGGCTTTGTGAAAGGCGGAGTGGTGAAAAGGAGTGTCCTCTTTTCCCAGGTGGCACAAGGTAATTATGGAATCTTAGACACTGGCAACGTGAGACAAATTTTTCCTAAACTGCTTCTTGATCTCTTTATTGGACAAGCATATAAAGTACCTACCCTTCCTGCCATTTTGTCCAGTTAATGTTCCATTTAACTTCATGTGGTCTAATACAGAGGAAAAACCGATCAATTTATCTTTTTCACTGCCTTTGTTTTTAAAACATTGTGCTGACAAACATGGAAAAAAAAGAAGTACAGTTTTAACTTCAGATGTCCCTCCGTTCAAACTCACATTAAAACAAGGGGTGTAAAAAGTATTCACATATGTTACATCAGTACAAATAGTTACTGTGCTTCCAAAAACACGTCATTTAGTAAAAGCAGAAGTTCCCTTCCAGACGAAAGACTTAAGTAAAAGTACAAAACTATCATCTAGTGGCGATACTCAAGTATTAAAGTAAAAAGTTGTCGTCCTTTCTGCTGTTACCAAGACTTGATTATTTTGTTACTTATTTTCATTGCTTTTCCAAACCTATTACAATCATTAGTACTGATGTAGCAAATACTACTGTACAAGTGAGACAGTATTTTAAGACACTTTCAATAAATGACTTAATGTATAGAAAATGTGAAAATAGTTCTATCAACATTTAAATAGCGGACATTCTTGAAAAAAGGATCTCTGTTGTCCTTTTTTATACTGTACATGGTGTCACAACATTTGTCGCATATTAGGATCTTGTCTATGATTCCAGTTCTAATTACAGTGGGTGTTTTCCTTGACACATTCTACAATTTGATCGTTAATTACAGTAGGTTGGAGGGGTACTGCATTTTTTCCTAAAATCAGTGACAAGTTCCTTTGGTTCCAAGACATCTAACTTCATTGCACTATTTAAATGTATTATATGTAAAATCATAATAGAATGATGATTTTTTAAGAAACTAACCGGGGCTGTGTCCTGCACACTTTCTAAGATGTTTTATTGTTTGCTCTTACAATCGTTAGTGTACAAAATGTACAGTAGGGGGGGCAAGACAATCCTCTGGTGATCCAGTGGAAGGGTAGCAAATATTTAATAACCATTTCCCAGTATGACCTCTTGAGACCTGTTTGTTGAGTCTAGGACCCATTACTGTTTAAACTGAAGTTCTTTAAGAGTTTCTGTGCAATGGTTGTCATTGGCCTGGTAGTTTTTTGGAACAGGGATAGACGATTTCTTCCACAGAGTGGAGATGATTTGTAAATTTAAGGAAATCTGAAAGAACAAGCTAAAAATATAACATGAGCGATCTACACAGGATTGCAGAACTGTTCCACACACATTATATGGACCTGCATTCTTCCTTACATTAATTATCCTTAACTGCCTACACACCTCTGCTATCTCAATTTTAATAAACACTCTGGATACTGGGAGTCAGCACTATTAGCTGAGGTGGATGTGGGTTTTAATTCAAAATCGGTATAAAATTTAAATGCATCACATCTTGAAATATAGCTATTTAAATTAAACCAAACAGTTAGCTAACAGTTTCTTTAAATCTTGATAGTGAGTTGATATGGGCAGAGACATTCACCACCCACACAGTAATACACAGAGGGGTCCAGGTATATTATGGGCCTTAAAACATCCCTAGCTTTTACATAAACCCCACCCTATAAGTCCAGAACACATAAAATGGCACATTCATAGTGAAATCATTGCGAAATAGCTTTGTAGTACATAAAAACTATTATAGATATGTATCATTACTATATTATTTAATAAGCATATGTGTTATAATGTAACTTTATGCAACACCCCTGCAACCTACTGTAACTAATGGACAATTAATGTAGAGGTTGTCAACAACTACAAGTCATAGACTAAAATCTAAGATGTGACACCAAATGTCGTGACACCAATTTTTTAAAACTGGTCACAGACTTTTTTTTTTCTTTGCTGTGTTGGGCTCTACTGTAAAATAAATTTCCCTCAGGAGACAGTAAATTGGCATTGAATTGAAATTGAACTTTAGCTGAACACCTAGGGTGTGTCACATGCGTGCCCAGTGAAAAGGGGGATACATGCATAAGAATAGTAGTAATAATATCATCCAACGCTTGATGAAGAGACTACACTGATTGGGCGTAGGGGAGTGCCACATGACCCATCCATGTTCTTACTGGTTTAGCCAATACAGGGTGACAGGGAAGGCAGAGCTCATCCTGGCAAGCAACGGGAGCAAGGGTACACCTGAGATGGGACACCAGTCACACAGACACAAAAAATCACACAATTTTGCTAGAAGCCGGTTAACCTACCTTGGCTGGGGTGTGTGAGAACCCAGCCAAAACCCACACGAATGTGGGGGAACATACAAACTCCACACAGACAGCCCCTCAGGTCCACAATTGAACCCTCGGGCCCCGGCTATGAGGTAGCAATGCTAAGAACTGTGCCACGTTATTTAGTACCTTCATTTCAGTTCTGTCCTTTACGAGAAAAGGAATGGATTCTGAAGTATGATTTCTCTAAGAGACTGCATTATAATTCTATCACCTGTTTGACACAGACACATCCATCCACGCAATCCCTACTCAATTATTAGCAAACAGCAGACAGCCTCTTTAGGGAGAGTAATGAGGACCAGGAATTGCAGTTTTGGATGGACAGTTTAAAGTAGCTATAATAGATCTATTACTGCATGTATGTCATTAGGATTTAACTAGAGTACGTGGAGAAAACTCACACAGAGCTGGGGAGAACATACATACTCCATGCAGACAGAGCACCTATACAGACACATACAATATTTACATACATGTCACAGGTGAAATTTGGAATATAGAGGAGTCAATGATTTTTCTACTTATTATAGTATCTTTCCAGAATACTGTACATAAGCCATGTTTGGATTCTAATGCAACATTTTGTATTGTTGCACATTCAATCTTCATGAGTAATGATCCAGACATTTTAAATATTTGCTGCTTCTTTCCTTGAGTGAGTCTTGAAAGAAGATATCTAATTCATCATCACAATAAACTATTAATCATGCTGACAACAATGAACTGTGGTTTAATATGAATAGATATCATTTTGGGGGGGAACACAATAATTCTCTCATTTTCCTTTAGCTTTGAGCAGAAAATATTCAGCACAAAAAGCTAGAAAATGGTTAAAATCTTTTTCTTATTTTGTTTTCAATATCACGATATAATGAAGGGAAAATACTAAAAGATATAATACACTTACATTGAACATTATCTCCAGGTGAATTACTCATACTACCATGGAGTTTCATGGTATTTTGTATGTATTTTTTTATTTTATTTTAATGAGATTTAATTTTCATGAAGACAGTAACATACATGAACTAATAACATAAATGCCTCATGTTGTTCACTGATGTAATGTTGTAACACTAATAAAGCACAAATGGTGAGCCAAAAGCAGAAGAAAACAGTAATGTATGCAAATCAAGAATTCCTGAGGCATGTGTACAAAAATAACAAAAAATTCCAAACTTCCGATGAACGTTTTATGCAATGCAATTATGAAGCTTATAAAATGAAGTCAAGTTCTATTTCATAGAAGTGTTTTTAGAAGTATAATCCTAAAAATGTTTGAAAAGGTTACAGAAATATACATTTAGAAATCAAGTCAGAATGTAGGCTGTCCATTGTTGAATACGTTTAAATGGTTTACTGTATATATAAAGTAAGGGAATTGATGAAAAAATCAATTGTTAAAATGCATTTTGCATGAGTACTTTTGAATATATTCTTAGCATGAAATCATGTTCTCTGCAACATTTAAACACTTTTTTTACAGTTTGCAACTCATTTTTTAGGAAAATAAACTTCATTGGACCAGTGCTTTTACAGTTTCACTATGCCTGCAATTGGATACACCTGGCCATCTGCACTGAGCTCAGCCCACATCCATGACATCACTGGGGAACTCCCACCCCACCAGGGAAGAGTCGTGAGCCCTGTTTAGGGGAGGGGGGGGTTCAGTTGTCCCAGTTAGAGAACTCAGGACTTTTGGAGTAGAAAGGATTGAGAGAGAGACTGCAGTGCTTAGACCCAGGTGAGGGTCAATTCAGAAATCAGGGACGTGGAGTATTGTAGGAAAACCCCAGCATTGTCTTCCTCCCCCCTCTTCACAAAACCGGACTCTGAGATAAACAGGTTATGAGGGGGGCACCAGGGACACATCGTTCAGGATGCCCGGGACTGAGGAGGATGCTTGGAGCTTCACGGTTTCTTCACTGTGGTGTAAGAAGGCACAAAGGGTTAGTGACCAGAGCTGGTTCCAGAGAACAGCAATACTAGCAGTACCGTTTGGGACATCGGGGTCTGGCGACAGTGGTTCTTGGACTGCACTAAGAGCGAGTGCTGGAGGTGTTGTGTGCATTGGTGGGGCAATCATAGCCATGGTTGTGTCATGGGGTTGCGTGTAGGTGATTGACAAAGAAAGAAACACTGTATTAAATGGGATATTAGATACGATCAGTGTCTTGGCTGGTCTGTGCAAGCACTGATGGTTGAGGTAGATTGACAGAGCCTCCGGCAAGGGGAAGAAGGGTCCCAGTACTCATGATTACTACTGTAGGTGGCTTAGTCAGTGACACAGCAGAAGCCGTTCCTGATTTTGGGTTCGCCCTATCAGTGCCAACTGCTTTGGTTAAGCTGGGCAGGCAGAAGAAGCTTGAAGAAGAAAGCAAGCCCTGTTGCAGGAGGGAAACATTACCACGTACTAAGACTGGCAGGCAGTGAGAAACTGTGTGCGGTTGGGGGAAGCAATCTCTAAGCACTCCAGCTGAGCGTCCATTAAAAGTTCATCAGACAAGCACCAAAGTCACATGCCTCATTCTTGCTTTGTGATTCATGAAAAAAAACGAAATGTTAATGATAACAGTGTACGTGTTTGTTTTATTGCAGCATTGTTTTTTTTATAATTCCCCAGTATAGAACGGATTCTTCAGTCAGTAGGACATGTCAGTGCATATTGACTTAAGATATGCTTAACAGCACAAACGCTGGTCGAATATCAGATAAACTTCATTAATTGCTTATCAGGCACCACTCCAGCCCTGCTGCTCCAGTTCACACAACACCTAAGCTTACTGGTGCCTTAAACATAATGCCAAGTGTGGCAACAGGAAATTTTCTTTGCCAGAACTGGACTTCATACTGTATGGCTAAAAGCAGAAAACAAAACCTCACATTTGTTCAGAGAGCAGGTTGAAAGCTGCTGAGCTCTGATGTCTTTGGCCTGTTCCTAAGATGCACGACAGGCTGAGTATCGCTGCAGCTGGGCAGGCCTGTGCTGTGCTGGGAATCCAGGGTTCGTCGCACAACACTGACCCATGTGGACTGCAAGCTCACAGTCTAACCAGTAAGGCCTGTGCCACTCCTTCTTGAAATGTTGTTGCTCCTGTGTGAGAACATACATGTGTCTCAAAGGAAACATACAGTGCAGCTCATCTCCATCCCATGCTGGTGGAAAGCAGTGAGCTACTTTGAAGGGCAATTCCAATGTGGGATGCAGATAGACTATTTTTTGTTTTTAAAAAAAAACAAAACCCATCCTTTCAAATCTAGGGCAGCTAGTAATTCATGTCTAATCTGTTTGGATGCAAAGTTTCAAATGTATTACTTTAAAACAAGAATCATATTTAGAGGGAAAATTAGGAATCATACTGCCAAGCTAGCAGAAAACCAAAAAGTTTAATCAAAATCTTATGATCTGCACCTGGGAGACGATCCTATCCTGAGGCTTGAAAGAGAATAATTAACATTTCTCTTTTTTGCATTTGAAACAGATGTCAGAATAGTTAAGGGATGGGGAGGTTTATCAATAGAACTGGAACTCCTCTTGCAGCTCCATGAGGTCGGGGAGAGGTTTGACTAAAAGACAAATCTGTACCCAGAGATTTCCACTGCAGGGAACTACTGTACAGAAGCAGCCTCATTCACAGATTTAAAGAAAGCTCTGTTCAGGCATATGAGAAATGCCGAAAAACTTTAAAAAGTCGAGTGCGCACTTTTCAGAATATGTCCATTAGCTTTACTTTATAGAACACTGATGGGAAATTTGCCTTTAACTTGAATGAAACCACTACCTTTGAAAACAAAACTTTGTCTTTCATGGTCATCTGCAAGACACCCCTGGAGACTGATGTGAAATGGCTGATTTGTTATAAGCTAATTCAAAGGATAGGAAAAGTACACTGTTTTTGCACGTCATGTGGGGTGGATGTCTGTTCTCCTGTAAGAGACATTTTCAAGATTTTCTGAGTCTAATACAATGACACAAATCAATACATACTCATATTTCACAAAATCAATCAACCCCCCCCCCTCTGTGTTAAGGACATTTTTTCCTTAGCAGCCAGATTCATGTATCGTATAATGCCTGCTGGGATGATGTATAGTTCCCAAGGGTATGGGCTCTACATGTTTTTTTGAGAACAGAACTTTAAAATCAGGTCAGAACACACGGTTTTCTCGCTGAACTTGAAAGCAGATGTATTTCTAACCAGGTAGTTACTCTGTCTTTACGTGAACCTTAGAAACATAACTTCAATGGTCTGGGTATTACACACTGCATTGCAGGGAATATCGGTGACATGCAACTGCATAGTTGAGATACAGTAACATTGTCAATTGTAGTATTGATAGTGCACAGGGCAATGTTTTATCCTGGGTGTATTTTTTTGTTGATTTCATTTCATGGTGATGTAGTCTTTGACACATACAGTAAGTTTATAGGTCATGACAATATTGTATTTTTGGAATGAGTGGAGTATGGTCACTGGGAGTTGGTGAGTTTTTGCACCAAACGATAGTCACAATTAATTTCATGATAATGGGCCAACATGAAGCTCAAACTGAGGGAAAAATGAGAAAGAAATAAAACCTGAAGTCTATATGGACCTTCTATATGAAGTCAGATCTCTCACAGATGTCTCTCAGCTCAGTACAGTGAACGTAATACATTACTTCAGATCGGAGTACACATTTTATCCCATTACTCCAAAGTGTGAGAAAGAGGAATTGTAGAATAAAAAAAAACCAGTAAGGAAACACAGTAGTTTATAATATGGTGACATGAGAGTGTAGAGAACTAGGATAAGGTGTTCTACTAACCAGTACCTACATGTTAGCGATATTAAACTGTGGTTAATGTGGTGACATGTGAAGAAGAGTAAACTTCATCACCATAGTGTCTGAAGTGTTTGGGCAGTAGCAGAACTGAAGGTGGGTGAGAATTCTCCATTGAAAACTTTACAGGCCACAATGTTAACTTTGTTAGACTCCACAAAGAAAAACACCCACATTTCAGATGACTCAAATTGTGATTGCAATAAAGAAAGGAAGACAGAGAAAGTGAACAAGTTAAGTGCTCTAACTCATTACAAGGCATAGGTTCCTTCAACCTGGACCCAATAATTTTATAGTAGTTAAGGCAGGGATTGGGAAACATAATTTATAATATATAAACTATATATAGTTTATATATATATATACTTTTATATACATAGTTTATATATATTAACAAAAAGTAATATGTAATGAGTTTTGTTAACAGAAACAGTGTTAGCAATAGTTGATAGACAAGTTAATTAAGCCAGTAATTCTAAAAACAAAGCTACAGAGGTTGAAGTACGGTAGGTACCTCTGACAAACACCCTTAGAAACAAAACTAGGAAGAACACTGGCATCCTGTTATCACCATTGCTGAAGAAAATATAAAGCTATATAAAAGCTATATAAAGCTATATAAAATTCTTACCATATTGTTGAAGACTCTACATCGAAATGATCTGGAACAAACCACAGATATTCCCGTGTGAGCCAGACAATGGTATCTTCAGATTAAAATGTCCGCCGCTGCTTGTATTATGTGAAGGAGGGTTCAAATGTTTTTAAACATTGTATGTAATTAATCTGGGCATACGTTATGTACTCCTTTAAAGCCTGCAGCCATGACACTTTGAAGTAGCAATTAATATTCGTTACATCTGTAACGTGCTGCACACATTCAAAACAAAAATGTAAATAGATAATTAACATGAAAGAAAAATGTAAAAGTCGTACTTTAATAAATATTCAGATGCTTTATTGTAACAAACTCAAATTAATTTCGGTGCTCAAAATGACCTTAATGAGCCACACAATTGAGTGGCTTCTGTGTGCAATAACAGTGGTTCACACAAGTTCAGAATAAATACAGTACACCAACACCTGTAAGGTTCCTCAGTCAGGCAGTAAATTTCAATCAAAGATTCAGCTACTAAGACCAAGGAGCTTTCAGAACCCCTCAGGGATAAAGCTGTATAAAAGCTCAGAACAGAAGAATATGAAAGCAAAGGCCCTTAATGTCTATGAGCATGGTGAGGTCGATCATTACAAAGCAGGAGGAACCCAGACATGAGGAGGAACCCTAGATGAGGAGTGAAGGAAGCTGGTTATGAATGCCACCGTAAGGTCAACAGTGTGACACATACTGTAGTTACAGAGTTCAAGGGCAGAGATTTAAGAAAATGTCCATGGGTCAGCAATACTCTAGTCACTCAACATGGGGGCTTGTAAGCTACTGATTAAAAAAAACATCTTAAACTCTGCATGGGGTTTGCAACAGAGCACCTACTGTAAGTGATACTGCAAACTCCTGGCAAAAAAATTGTTTTCGGACAATAGTCACATTTGTCTATAAATCTATATACTTTTGGTCTAAATGCAAAAACTATACATGTGATGTAAACACCATATACTGTAGTGCTTTATTTGGTCGACACTATCCCTACTGTATACAGTATCATGGTCACAGCAGCATTGTGATATACTTCTGATTTTCATCAGCAGGATCAAAGAATTAGCAAAACTTACAGGAAAACCTACTTCATACGCAAAACAGGATGAAATTTCACCTTGCGGCAGGTCAAAAGCAGAAGGCCAAATACTTAATTCCCGATCAGCTTGATAAAAAAGACAAGTGTTCTTTACTGGTCGAGTCAAAATCCTGACTAGATTTCAATTGAGAACCTGTGAAAGAGCTTGAAAGCTGTAAACTTTCAGGCACACAACTTAATTTGTCCTGCCTGCAGATCGACAGGAGTCTCCCATGAGCTAAAGTGGCTGACATCATCCACACAGTCAGAAGAATCCTAGCACAAACTAGCTGAAACCCCACTGTTGTTGGCCATGTTGAGACAAGTACGGTAGCCTCAGTGTGTACAAGAGTGGAAACTGCAGGGGAGGGTTTTGAAAAGTGAGACAAAGGGACGCGTTGATTGTGATGTGAAAGCCTAGAACAAGCCAAGTCAAAGCTGAACCTCCATCTTCTTTCATGTGGATTGAGAGCCTTGAGACATGAAGCACTAAAAACCATATCCAAACTTTTTTTTTTACACAGTTTTGATTACACAAACCAAATTAAAGAGCAGTATGCTTTAAACCTTATCCACCTAATTTATTATTACACAACAAATCATTAATTTGCAAAATCACAAATGCTAAATGCCTTCCAATGCTACAGTAAGAGGAACAGCTTTATCATAATATCAGACCTGACTATCACTGGTATAAACACTTATTAAATATTTGTTAGAATGGATTATCTCTATCAACTATGAGATTTGGAGAGCAATTAGCAGGTCACCTTGTATTAAACTGGATCAAACAAGCAGGCACTGCAGCAGCTTCCTCAGAAATTAAACGTACCTTCGTTTATGAAGGCAGTCAAAAATCAGGCGTGATGCAGCCTTTTCCTGCATGCTTTAAAAGTGGGACTTTAAAGTTAAAACAGAGATTTAGAATGAAGACTTTCTTTGGGATTGTAAAACATTACAATGCTATTATACTGTACACATAATAAGGCTTCAGTTCAGAGGTTAAAAGGTTTTATTATTGCCGGCAGCAAACCAAAGAAAAGGGGCAGTATTTTCGATATATTAACAGCACGGACATTGAACGCATGTATGGCATTGTGGAGGTGTGAAAGGAGAAGATGGAAAAAAAGAGGAGACAAAAGAATCGGGAGCTGCTGAAGTTTTATAGCTGCGTTGGTATGAGAGGCACTACTGAAGATAAATCAACAGGGTCTGCTTGTATTCTAACAGCTGGATTTACGAAACGAGCTGTTATTCATAGATCATTAACAGAAGTCTTCCAGCAATTATTCAGGAAAGGGGCAATAACCACTGACTGGAAAATGGCCGATCCATAAAACCAGCAACATAATCGAAAAAAGAAATTGCCGACCAACAATAAGCCTTACTTTGATCGCATGCAAGGTTGAGGAAATGATCAGAAGAATTACCGTGAAGGTCATCTGTGTGGCAGTAGGATTATAGGGCATAATTAGCATGGATTAAGAAAAAATAGGTTTTACTTAACTAACATGTTCAAGCCGTTTGAACAAGCAACAGCAGGGATGGATAGAAACAGAGGCTATGATATGGTATATTTAGGTTCTCAGAAAGCTTTTGGTGAAGATCTTCATAAAAGATTCATTCTTAAATTGCAGGTGGCAGGCATGCAAGGTAATGGATGGATCTGGACTGGGAACTGGTTAATGGACAACAAAAAACAGCAGAGATTAGAGGAAATGCTTAAACTGGGGAATACAGAGCATCCTACCCAGCAAAACCTTTCACTTACATATCCTTGTACTTACACATACTTAGGAAAAAGTAAAAGGTTTATTCCGTGCTGAAAAGAGAAGAAACAAAACAATGTTTCGGCCGTGGAGCCTTCTTCAGGTGTCAATCAGGTGTTAATCAGTATTAATCTTGTTAACCGTTTGCTTCAATATGCATAGGTCTTTTACAGGAAGTAAACAAACATTTTATTAGTACGATTTTTTATGGTATTTGACCGTTTTTCTTAAGATAGCATTGTATGCTTTGTACTGTATGTCTCCTTGAAAAAAAAAACATCTGCTAATCAAAGAATAAGAAATAATATTTCTTTAACAATAATAAAATCCCATACTATCATTTATCTGCCTTTCCCCACAGTTGACTGTGAGGTATGGCACCACCACATGTGTTCTGTTTTCTTTTGAATTGTTTTCTTCTCCAGAAGAAAATACACACTGTTTTCTTTCTGTCTTAGTGAAAGCCCTCTCTTGTCCTGAAAATGTTCTGTTGAATCTGCAACAAACATTGAGCCTCATCTGAAACCTTCGCTGAAGTGCACTGAAACTTTGCATCTCTATACATAATAGTTTAAAGATAATCATTTGAAACCAATTAAAAACTTAAAACGAAACCTATTATCGGGTCCTTTAAGGTCTCATACATTTAATTTTATGTTCAGGTGGAAGAAAAAACACCAGGTGTATAGGTTCTAAGGACCAGAATTTAAAAGTCCTGTCTTAGCTTTAATTACCAACATTTTTCAGTAATCTGAACGATTTGCACATCTATAACTACACCACTTTTCTAAAAACACAAAATCAGTGAATCCCACCATTCAGCTTTACTTCGCTTTGAACAACGCTCACAATGATTCTTATGCCGATTGAAACGGATCTGTAATAACCCAGTATAAGAGGACATTTCTAGACAATAAATCAGCTGCATACCTCAGGCTCGTGTGTAACCTTTCTTGTGTCTGTTGTTATGAGAGGAGGCCATACTGGACCTGTTCCGCCATGTGAACCTGCAGTGCAGTGCCGCAGGGGGATTGGAAAGTGCAAATCCAGGCGCCGGGCTTCACGTATCTCAGAGGTGATTTAGGAAGAGTTGAGTTAGCAAGTGCAGGAGTGGAAAGGGCTGTCCAGGCTGTTTCAGACAGATTGGCTGTCAGATTAAAGGCTGCTCAGGGAATGAAGCAGAGGAGACTCAAGCAGTGCTTGACAGAGAACCTCTCTTGGTTTGGATGGAAGCAGAGCTGATCACCGATGGCTGCCTGTAGAACCCCGAATAAGCCACGAATGAAACCTCTTTGGTCCTCATTTCAAGATTCACTGCCAGAGCCAGGAGGGTAAATACCAGCCCTCCCACCCTTACTACATCAGGACTGGGGGAATCCAGCTGCATCTCCCTTCTCTGGTTCTCCAGTTACACACTCATGTTTCATGCTGTCCACCGGCAGTGCCAGGTGCATCATAATTATCTCTCTCACTGTTATTGCATCTAGGCCTGGAGAATACAGCTGAGTCTCCTGCTCTGCAGCCTCACAACTACACATACACTAATATCCCACTGGGCAGTCCTTGTGTAACTCAGCAACCAATGGCTCAGCCTTTCAGATAACAAATTTCAAAGCAAGTTCTCTCAGACATGTTTCATACACTTATTTTCACATTCCTTCACTCATTCTCATGTATGACCGGACAGGTGAGAACACCTGCTGCAGCTTGAAAGCCCTTTTCTGTTTGAACCCCTCTGGGCTCCAAGATGTTGTTCCCCTTCCGGTGAAGACTGCTCGGTTTTCCTGCTGTCTTCCCACACGCTGTTTGCTCTCACACAAACGCAATGTCATCACCTCCTCTGCAAAGGTGGTCAGCAGACCTCAGCTATTTACCTCTGTGCTTCTCTGGTGTCTCCAAGAAAACATCCATCACCCATGGGCTTCTGCAGCCCCACGTTGAGTCCACTGTCTAACCCTGCTGCATCTCTGGCCACTGTAGCAGTCAGTCTGTGCTGCCCATAACTTTGCTTTTCACTGGTCTCTCTACCAGAACTCCAGCAGATGGTGTGGACTTCAATCACATTTCCCACCAATCTATTGCCTCTCCAGCTGCTATCCCTGAAACTCTAGAGTGTCTGGGATGGCAGCACCAGCTACCCAGACTCTACCACTTCCTGGGCAAGCCCACAAACATCCCTGAACATTACTTAATAGCTGGTTCAGGAGAGGTCTGCTGTTGAACTACTAGACTATTAGCCTTAGAGTTCTTTGACTGCAGTTTTTCTATCACATTTTGTCTCACTGACATGTCTTAGCATGTTAAATCAGACATTACAGCGATTGAAGTCTGCCTCTCTTCAACACTTGCTGTACTGTATATCGATATTTTCCCCATTATCTAAATGCTCATTATTCATTAATTGAGGATAGTAACAGTCCTGTCTGTAGTATAGTATACTATATGTCTGTACTGCTTTGATTACTCTACTCCTGTTTGGTCAGTGATAGCGCATCAATTTTTTTAAATTCACTGCTATAGTTAATAAAATCCGCACTTATCCACTCTTTATTGGTCACATCATTCTGTGGCTCAGCAGCATCCTAAGGCGCTTGATAATTTCTGTATGCAACTGGCTCTCCAGCTCTACCAACAAATTCAAAACAGCATAGCTGTAGCCTTCTCCCAAGGCACTTCTTATTTACATTATCTCTGTGTGACAGGTCTCCCAACTTCATTAGAACCCATTCAGTTTCAAAAGCTGCACAGGACAAAAGTCTTGGTTGTTTCACGGCTTCGGGGCAGCAGGTAGTGTGGTGGTAAGCATTACTGCCTGTCAGCTCTGTGGTGCTGGGTTTTATTCCAGGCTCGGAGCCTGTCTTTGTGCATTCTAAAAGTTTGACATATTTTCACAGTAGGTTTCTAACAGTACCCCTTTCCTTGCTAGTCTATAGGGTAACTACCGAACTTAATTTGTATTTCCCTAGGGGCTGTAGTAATAGAATTCCTCCCTCTTTCTTTTCCACCACTTCCATGTTCCTTTTTTATGCTCTTTTTGGTCTTGGTCTTGCATTTCTCTTCCAACCCTTCAATCCAATTCAATCCGTTCTTCTTTTCCGTTTTCCGTTTCTTTTCCTCATATCTGTCACATCTTGCCTCTGCCACATCTGCCTTGCAAGATGGGAAATATAAACCAGACTCGCAGCTATGATTGAAGGGCCCATTTGCATTTTGTACAGATTAAACGCCTTAGAAGAAAAAATCAAATTAATACTGCACAAGGTTTTGTGTATTGTTTTCTACATTAAACCGCTGAATTCTCACAAATGATGTAATATTAACTGATTTTTCAGCAGTAGAGAGTACAATAATTAGGTCTGTGATCCATAAGTCTATAATATGGGTGGTGTGGTGGCTCTGTGGCTCTGCGCCTGTGGCTGGAAGGTTGCCGGTTCGTATCCTGCGGCCGGCAGAGGAATCCTACTCCGCTGCGCCCTTGAGCAAGGCCCCAAGTGCTCCAGGGGTGCCGTATAAATGGCTGACCCTGCTCTCTGACCCCAATCTTCTCTCCCTGTCTGTGTGTCTCATGGAGAGCAAGCTGGGGTATACGAAAAGACAAATTCCTAATACAAGAAATTGTATATAGCCAATAAAGTGATCTTATCTTATATACAGTACAGTGTACTGTTTCATTTAATCTTGGTGCATTGTTCAGACAGAGGAAACTGTGCCATTATATTACTGTAAGGTCTATTTCTGATTTGGTCCATCACAATACGTCTGTTTCTTGTCACAGCACACTGAGCAAACCTTCAGACTCGATCTATCATGACCTGCTTGTACTACACTATACAATAGTTGTTCTAGGTACAGGGGCTTTTTGTCTGTTTTTTCAAGTTATCAGAATTGCTGCACTCAACCAATACATTAATGAGATGCAAGCATAAAGAAAATTGCTTCAAAAGAGACAGTACGCTAATAATAGCCTGCAATAAATATTGAACTCAAAAAGATGATATTTCAACCATGAGGTCGTGACCATATCCAAATCTCTATTTACTAACACACTATTATGAGTGTGCAGTTTTTCATATCCCTCCTTGTTTGCTTTTCAAGCTACCATTGTAGTAACAAGTGAAATTCTGCTCTGTCAAATTATTTTGATATCACAGCAAAAACATTATGAATGGTACATTTTAAGATTCTAGAAGGATCTCTCCACCACCCTTTTGGTTGTAATTGTGTCATAGAAATCTACTTAAATCATGCGGTATTAAGTGATTTCTGGTGTCCCAGCTTGTTAGTAGATTACCTATGCTCAGGGAGGCACTGCTGCTCCTGTTGATAGGTTAGGCTTTCCATTCTTATAAGGACTGGGAACCCATTGCCCAATCATCTTTCTGAACTATAGGTCTATCTCTCTGGAATATCTCAAAAGTTACTGCATTTTAATTAATAAAAATGGCTCCTAAGCCTATGAAAAAGAGTAACAAATCTGGTATTGCTAAGAATGCAAGATCAGTGATGTCTCTAAGGGATAAAGTAAACGTTCTTGATCTTGGGAAGATCAAAGCAATAGTGCTGTTGGCATATTAGTTGGTGTTAATGAATCCACAATTCACACAACAAGGAAAAATGAGTCTTCTATCTAAATAACTGTTGCCAGTGGAATGACCTCTTCGCATAGTTTCGTAAAATGCCACATGACTCAAACAGTGAAAAAGGCCTTGATCTGGATGGAAGACCAGGCAGAAAAAAATGCATGGGAGTATTTTAAAAACATGTAATAAAGCTAAGACAATTTACAAGCATCTTGTTGAAAGTTCAGGGGAGGAAAATATGAAACGTTTCTTGCCAGCAATAGGTGGTTCAATTACTGTCAAAAGCATTACAGTCTATATACTGTACAGTGAAGTTAGCAGTGGGAGCAGCATCAGCAGATGAGGAGGTATCCTCCTGGTTTAATGACAAACTGAAGAATCTGATGGAAGAAAATGTTGTTTACCTGATCAGATCTTCAACACTGACAAAACTGGGCTAGTTTGGAAGCACATTCCTGATCACAATCAGGAAATTGAAACAAAGCCTCAGATTAAGGCAAGGCCAAAAGGATTTCTTATGACTTGATAAAGAGGTCAAAAAGAACCTCTGAAAAAAAACTTTGCAGCCAACCCTTTGTGCGTTCTTTAAAAAGTCCAGCACAGAGCTGACACCATCAGCAAGTGGCTACAGAAAGCTATGTAAACCAGCAGCCGAACTTGCTGAAGAGCTGGCACACGACTCTGCTGCTGAGGAAGAGGAAGAGAGTCCCGATGACCGCTCTTCCCAACGGGAATTCCCCACCATTCAACCCAACACCTTCACCCTCCTCATCTCTTCTTCATCATCATGGGCATCATCACAGGTGTGAAGGTAAGAATATCGACTCGTGTTTTTACAATGCTTTTTTGGGATATGGCATAGATCATGTGTTGTTTTTCTGTGCTGAGATCTATTGCATTGCACTGGTATTCTTGCATTCACTGGAGGTGAAGAAAAAAATGTTTAAGGTTCTTTCACTACTTTGGTACCGTGGTTCTTTCATGACTTTGATTCCCCTAACCCTGTTTTTCCCATGAATTGCTTAGTTTAGCTACCAGAAAAGCAGCTTTTGCAAGGGAATGTAACATAACTCTTGCAGCTGACAAGGGATCATTGTGTTATTTAACTACCGAGGAGAGATTCAGTGTATGGTTGTGGAATAATGCTGCCCAGAGTGATTATGAGGACACTTACAGCATGTGACTTTTTGTTTACAGCCCAAGGATGTTTCAGTGCCATTGATATAGGCATGCCTGCACACAGTAGAAACTCCACATGGCTCAGGGGCTGCACTGGGAAGACTGAGCTTGGAGATTGGCGATGTGAAATTATGGAGACGTGTTGGAGAATACAGCACTTTGATTATACAATTATCTAACTTATTCCGAACTGCTCTTCAATTTATTTCTTTACTTTTCCATCACATACACAAAAACAACCATGAAAACCTCTCCAAACTGCAGTTTGGTAAGGTTTATGGTTGATTTTTGTGTTGCACAGCAAATAAATCTCGCCATAATATGAGCATATCATCACTGTCTTAAAAAATGCTAAATCAAACACCTGTTTTAGTTGTCTTTCAATAAAACATATTGGTAGCATTTCAATAAACAGTACTTTGTAAGACCACTGCTGTTTCAATAGGGCATAATACGTTCAATAAAATAAATGTCTTCTAATGTTCTGATCCCATCGTTGCTCGTTGTTTCAGTTTGTCTTGGCAGCTGAACAGCAGCAAATCGGTTGTGTTCTTGGTGCTCCATACAGCATGCCAACTTGGCACAGTTCTGCCTCTGCAAGTGACATCTGTCATGGCTATGAAATCTAAAATACTGGAAGTCCTAACTCATCACTATTTGAAAACATCATAAAAACAAAAGTAATAAAGAAAACTGCACTGACCTTCTGTGCTATGGACATTATTCCTCACAATAAAGCTTAAGCTGGTACTTTAAGAGACATTTTGGTAAAAGGTGAAGGTTTCTGATTTTAAATTGCTCGCTGTTTTTTACTTTTTGTGAGGCTGGGTTCACCATTCCTATTCATATTTGTTTATTTGAAACTGTTTATACAGATTGGTGTAATTAATCATCCCTGGGCAAAAGAATACCAGCCCAGAAATATAAAATGCTCTCACTCTCACAGAACTGTTCATCAGCTTTCCTCATTTTATAGCACTTCAGCACACCTAAATGATGAATTTGAATTTAAACTCTGTAAACTACATAAAAGTAATGTTGTACTTTCTTAAGTATATGCAAATATAAGATGTTTTTAAAAATGAGTTCTTTGGTCTTCTTACATTAAATAAAAAAAAAACACTTTAAGCTTAAAGCCCAATTTGCTCTAAGTGGTTACAATAATTGCTATTTTGACCTGTTAATATTTGGGCAAGCTACACTCCAAGTTTAGACCATGCACCGTTCTGAGACGAGCCCTGTCAACTAAGAGTTAAACCCGGCCGTCTGAAAATCCTCGCAGGGTCATGTGAAGACACAAACACGAGTGTTCAATACACTTCAGCTGCATGTGACTCAGAAACAGATGAGCATGTAGGGACATCCCCTTATGGACCAGCTGCATTTAATGGAGTAGCTCTTGGCATGGCTCTCGGATTATAAAAAAACAATCTCATGCAAAGGGCTGCCACAATCTGGCCTCCATTGCTCCGGCTCCCTTCAAACAAAGCCGCTTGACCCTCATGCCAGAAAAATGCCTGCACTGCAAATGCAAATTCTAATATAAGTGCCTTCATAGGGTTGGGGGGGGAGGGATTGATTTCCCAGATGGCCTTCTTCTATGGCACCATAGTACCAGGACTGTGCATTGTAATCCAAGGTTGGAGCGTATTTGTCCTCCAATGCTGTCCTTTGTCATTGCACCACTGCTTTAAAATTGGCCTTCATTGCGCGATACTTTTTTTCTTACCGTATGATATTCATGCAACCCCTTCCCCCTTCATTAAGAGCTGCCGTACGGGAAGATTTTTTTTTTAGTCCGTATTTCACCTGAGAAATGGAGCCTCGCTGGAGCTTGACGGGTTTCCTCCTCTCAGGAACTCGTGCACGGTTGGACCCCACAGATACCCACATGGGGCAACGGAAGAAATAGAGCAGCACTTTACCTGACGGCGCGGATAATGACGAGCCCAGGGGGCGCGATCCGCTGATCATCTCAGCGTTCCGGAGGAGGAGGAGCGCGTGCGCACTGAGCAAATCCAGGAGGAACTAAACACATAAACAGCTCAGAGCAATCCGAGAGAATCCTGCCCAACCTCACTGAGTACTTTGTTTCTTGTGTAAAGGTGTGCCTCCTAAACACACGTGCCTTAAATACACACTTGAGTTCGCAGGTTCCAGGTTTATTTCTGCCATCATTCGTGACACTTTGTCATTTCTGACGGCTCGGATCCTCTGAGAACCTTCTCCCTGAACTTTCTCCTTCTTGCTCAAGACTGAAGAGATTCGTCTCAGGTCCCGTCTCCCTGTACGACATTGCCCTGATTTTATTGCTTTTCAAATCCTATGAGTCTATGTATCTATGTACCTATGTATCTACGTTGGATACATTTTTGAAAGCACTGTCCCTGTGCTTTCCTTTGCAGGTGATTTTTAGTATCCATGCACAGGGGTTACTGCCATGACTAAAAACCTAAAGAACACACCATCACAATTCAATTTAAAACGGTTCTGACAAAACCTGCTCCCCTAGTACTCATAGTAAGATGAAAACAGGATAAATCTGTCTTTAAAATATTATGGTCTGATATTCATTTTTAACAAGATTGATCATCTATATGATTTACAACATTATAGACTATGTTTACTTATAAGCTCCAAGGACAAGTTATCACTCACCATTGTGAGCCCTGATTTCAATCGTTCAGACAGCATTCAGTAGATCTCTAATGTGGTGGTATCCATTATATGAGCTGTATTGGACTGTACATCATTACAATGAGACATGAGAGTTTATTATTTATTCAATTAAAAACGTGTCCCTCCAGAAGTTTGCATTCTGTCCCCTTTGTACACAGCAAACTCCTGATAACAGTGAAGCTATTTGCTCGACACCGATATTATAGTAGCATAGTACTGAGGTAGCCTGAATGCAGTGCAATCAATTTACTGCTATTTTCAAGACTTTCATGGTTAATAGGGAGCAAACAGAAGGGACAGCTAACAAAACAGCATTAAAGAATTTGTGCAATGTCTAAGAATTTTTTAGAATGTTTGTGGGGTACATATTAGGCCTAAAGTGTCATGGTGCTGAATGGAACTCCAACAGGAATGCCGTTTGGTAATTTCACCAAATTTGGATAAACAGTATAGTGTACAGTATACAGTATAGACAGACAGAAACGCAGAACTGAGTCCAGGACTCCTACAGCACAGTAGGATTAGGATTAGGTAGGATTTTCTTACAGTACTCTGTTAGCTGGTTTTTATAGAACAGGCTCTGGGTGTTGTGTAGATGAATGTGGATATCCCTAGAAAATTAAAAGAGCTCTTAAAAATACTAGTGCGTGTTGCTGGTCTGTGCATGCACTGGTGATTCAGGGAGATTAATAGAACCTGTGCCAGTGACGAAGGGTTCTAGCAGTCTTTACAACTGTTAGGTAATATACAGTAGTTGTCTATAAAGCAAAATGTGTTTCCTGAATTTAGGGGTCACACTTTTTACATACATGCTCACTACCATTGGTAGATCGCTTTCATGGCCTGGAATATTAGAGGATCTTGGAATTTTATTCCGAATATGTACCCATGAAATATTCTCCTAAACTTTTTTTATTTTTATTCCTAGAAGAGAAAAAGAGAACTTCAGAGTAGATTTGGTCAGATGCTACAGGGGTGTAGATCAAATCTTTAATTTGGAATTGTTACGCTGTGATATTTTTCCCTCAGTATCTTTACTGTAAACTGCAAACTTCTGTCAGTGCTCGACCTGAAATAATTTAAAGGTTTTAGGAGACCGTCTAGCAAATTGATTTCTCATTTAACGTTTTAGTCATCTTATAAAAATGCGGCATTTTGTGCCTTCCTGAATGATTTATTTTATCCAATACATTGGCACTTGAAATCTATTTTCCCATGAGAGAATCTACTCATCTTTCAAGAAACATACTGCTTCGATAATGTTTCAAGATGCAGGTTTAATTAAATAAAATACACTCCGGACATCATGTTTCCTGTGTTTCTTTATGTGTATGAAGACACATTAAAGGCACAACCAATTAGTATTAGAAACAACAGCATACTGGTTTTTACAGTATATTACTAAAAATTAGTAGAAATAGTGTGGATTTTCGATGCCCTGTACAAAGCATTAAAAAAGTTACATATCAGTGGTGTGTTAAATTGTAAAATTGTAAAGGAGGTTATTTAAATCAATATAAAAGGAGGTTCTGACATAAGTGTGCAATGCAAGCAAATTCTAAAGATTAATGTGTTTGCCCCCAAAGTCAGGGATTACAGAGAGGAGGGGAGGGGTGTAAACTCAGTGATTGTTTTTATGTGTTTAGCAGTAATCTAACTTTATGTAAATTATTGGTTTTGTTATACACATAGCTTTTTTTCTAATATTTTCATATTGAATTAAAATGTACAAAAATAATTGAAGAATTCCTTGATCTAAGTTCATGCCTGTGAGAGGGGGTTTGTCGAAGGCCCTAAACAAAATGAGACTGTGCTACAGTAAATAGGACGAAATGGAATCTAAGATTTTTTTGGACTACGTTTCATGACCGAAACAGTTTGTTGGTTGCTAAAAGCGTGTTCTTGTTTCTCCTTTGCTGTTACCAGAAGAGTTTTATACTGTAGATGCTGCACTGTAATTTTTGCTTCCTGTTTTTGAAGTCAACCATCCAAGGCACATACTGTATAATGTGTGCATAGGAATGTTCTGTACATCTGATTCTAACGCTGTTCTTTGCACTTTCTTGCTTTGTTGTATTGGAAGTTCCCTCACTGTGTTTTTGCTTAATAAATGAAGCTGTGACTCATACATTCCTGTGTTTGGACTGGGCTGCACTTTTTCTCATCTACCCCAACCACTGGTTTACAGAACTAGGTCTTCACCCCCTTGTGGCACAGACTTTGGGATGAAGAAACGTTTTGATGCTCCTTCTTCACTGCTTCGCAGGAACAGGGTGATGAACATGGAGGGATGACGAGGCAGGACGAAGAGGAGAGTTTCAGCGCGGCAGTGCTTCAGGGGTTCAGTGTGGCAATCCTCATCGGGTAATAATGGGGTAGAGCTTCTGCCACACAGGAGACAGAAAGACAGGGTGCAGTTCCAGGAACAGTAAATACCTGCACATCCGTCCGAAGAGCCCTGTAGCACACCATTAGTAAGACCTCATTGCACCATATAAGAATATGCCTTATACTGTATGGTCACCACACTAACATGGTCACCACATTACAAAGAAGACATTGGAATTAGGTCAGAAAACATCAACCAGATCCATTCCTGAATTTGAAGGAATGTCCCACACTGACAGGATAAAAGAGTTGAACATCTGTAGTCTCAAATATAGAGCATTATGAAGGGAGCTGAGCATTTTGAAATCGTCAAAGGCATGGAAGGGCATAGTATGCAAAACAGGTCCAGTTCGTATCCCCGTGGCACCTGTAAATTAGCAAACAGCTTAATTTACTCCCTGCTTAATTAAGTCTATTGTAAATAATCACATTCTTACCACTCAATACGTTTTAAATAAAAATGAGTCTTTTAAGAGCCGTGTGTACACAGATGTGGCTTCTTTTAAGGCTGAACCACATCATGAGGTAAGGGGTGGTGAGAAAGAACGTGAGCTATTACTTTAAAGAATAAGGGAGCCCTTGGTTTATGTTCATTTTTATATGCTCATTTTATTTATAATTTCTGTGTATCTTGACTGACTTGTTTTTATTTGTTGTAAATTATGTCTATATAAAAGAATGCTGTGGATCCATAGCCCCGCCATGTGGGATACTTTGGTATTGCCCACACGGGGGATGAGGACTTTTAAACCCTCCTGATTAGTCCATTGGGGAGGATGCATAGAGCATACAGTGCATTGATTGTCTACGTATTCCCTAAGGCAGTTAATACCAAAAGGTTAGAAGTTACGTTTTACTGTTTGTTTAAAAGTACAGTTACTTTGCTTATTGTACTATTATTTTCAAGCCATGCAAATGATTAAATATATTTTCACATCTTTACAACTTTGTCTAGTTTTTTATTTTTATTTATATTCATAAACTTGTAGTGTAAACACCAGAAGAAAGTCCCCCTCCTGGCTGTGTGGAATAAAACAGTAGTTATTTTATTTTTAGCCCCTCCTGTGCTGTTTTTATTGTGGTAAATTTCACCTCTTGTGGAGTACTGGGACACCCTGGTGGGTAACAGTCTCTCTGGAGCAGAATCACCACAGATAGGGTTGGATGTGAAATACCAATAGTGCTGGAAAGCCTTTGCAAACAATTCTTCAACTATTATTCCAAAATAATTACTGCATTTGAACCAATAACCATACAGTATCTTCATTAAACAATACACTAAAAAAAATCAAGCCACGCCTTCATTTGTTAAATCTTTCACATAGTCACACATATTCACAGTGGCCAAGTATCCTATTATAACCCAATCTAAAAATGATTTCAGCTGCTGATCACATTCTGTCATAGACGGCTTTAAATCCCCATGAAAAGACACAGATAGATTAGTGTGTGCTGTTTTTGTGTCGGTGTTCTATTGAAACCTAATGAAAAGGCTGTCATCACGAAGCTCTAATGATAAATCTTTATTATGAGATGGAATACCTCCTTCATTCAAAAATTCAGACCCTCCTCCTTGAGCTGGCAGTCAAATAACTCAATATTGCATTGCATCACATGACCTGCTTTGTACTGTAGCTTGCCTCAGTGTGTAGATTGATCTAAAATCTGTACAGAGGACACGTGGTATAGATCTTGCATTCAAAAGTGCTAACAACAGGGACTAGTGTTCATAGTCACATTGACATTTACTAGAATACAAATGGCTGGAATGACTGGAGGTTCATCCTTAACATGTCAGATCTGCAAGCCTTAAAAATATTTGATAGGTGAAAGCATGCTCGAGTATTCCCCCTTTTCCAGGGTGGCAGTAATGTTGGCTTTGAATGTATTTAATCTCTGATGTCATCTCTCAATGCCGTGGTTGTATGCATATCTACCGGTAGGGTTCTCCATTCTGCCTTTACCTCAAAGACATGCATGACATGGAGCTCTCGTAGTTACCTGAGTTATTCCTAAACTCAGTGTTGCCACATGCTAGTGTCAATCCGAGAAGATCTCCAAGCTCCGTGACTCCATCGGGAACACAAGAAGGTAGACAACAATCACCATATTGCTCGCATTCATACTCCTTGTCTACTTGCCATCTTTTGTTAGTCACACAACATCTCTCTTTATCTCACACCTTTCAATCTTGAGCTTTCCAAATTCATTCATTTTCTGACAGCACTGTTGTTTTTCATTTCATCATTCCTGTTCCTTAAGAAGCTTAATTTCTTTCTCAGCACAAATTAATAATAATAATAATTGCTTACACTTATATAGCGCTTTTTCTGGACACTCCACTCAAAGCGCTTTACAGGTAATGGGGACTCCCCTCCACCACCTATCACCTTTACTGTTTTAGCTTTACTTTCTTTATTTCACCAATGGTGGAATCAATTCTTTGGCTTCCACATTCCCTTTATCCTCTTGTCTTCAATCTTTGAGTATTCTTCCTTGAGGATGTCTGATATCACCCCTGTCTTTTCCAAGCTAAATGTTCTGATTTATCAGTCACTGCCATTGGAGCAGCTGGCAGACTTACAGATATCTCTGGTGGGAAACACTAACTATGGGACATTAACTTGGCACACTACGTTAGGACACTAACTCTGGCATTAGCATTTATATACTGTACGTCATAATTCAAAGCCTATGATTCACAATAGGCACTTCTTTGGGGTGTGCTGGTGAAATAAATATGTTCATACTGAGGTGCTGAAACAGCCAAAAGCTTTTTGATATTGTGTCAGAGGCCTGTTGCTGGCTTCTCTTGAACAACTATAAACTCCTCTTGTTTTTTCTGGTGGTTCTCAAATTTTATTCTTTCTGCATGTTTTTACCACAGGCTAAACAAAAGCATACTGATGAATTTCTATCCACCTTCCTTTGTCCCCTCACTTAAATGTGCCTCATTCCTTTAGGTGTGCTCTTTTATTTCTCATCCCCCAAGCTTAGCCTGTTCTGTCGTTTCTCTCCATTTATCTTTTTAAATTCCTACTGCATGGCACAACTGACGTTCTGGCTCGTGGTTTTGAAGGAGTAGAAGAGCATCACATTCTCCTTCTATAGCAATAGCCTTCTGTCTCCACTTCAGCTTTAGACTTCAGAAAATGACTTTTTTATAAGGTATACCCAACAGTTTTACCTAAAATTCCTTGGGGTTCCTTGTGGAGCAAATACAGTATCTATATTAATTCACTCAGATAACACATCTATAGTTTGCATTATTAATAATTGGCTTTCTAAATGTTCATGTATCATGAACCTAGTAAGATGCCTCACCTGGATGACTTTATGTAATTAATTCATAATTGGCAATGCTCATATCCCCTTTTGCTTAAACCAGGTCACTGATTCACTCTCTCATTTTCAATTTTCAAAATTCAAAATTACCTCCAGATTAGGACCATGCAGCTACACTCATTCCTCCCTATTCAGAAATTCCCATTAATCATTCTCTGAACCCCTTCATCACTTGTTTTCTGACGTTATTCTCCAGAGTATCACAACCCACAATCCGCATTAATATTGGTCCACATGGACAAGTTTTCCATGGTTCCACTAGATCTTTTCAAAATTGTATATCCTAACCATTTCACTCTAGTAAAGAGAACCTCCATTTAAATACTCCTCATTCCAGTTCATTCCACAAACTTCTAACATGCAATTACTGCTCTATTTTAATCCATCCACAAAATTGGCTTTCTTCTTTAAGGACAGAATTGCCTACCTAAATCTTAACAGACTTCTATTTTAATAATAATTAAATAATTATATTTTATTTTCATGATTTGTATTATTTGTGTTGTTTTTCTGGCACATCTCCATCCTGCAGCTCTTCATCCATTAATCTGCATCAGTCTCTGTAGTGAAACTATAGCTTGGTCAACAAAGATTAGATATTTTTATGTCGAGTTTATGTAGAGTTATCCCAGTCTCAGTTCTCTTGTGTCTCACAGAAAAGGATAACAAAATAGATTTGAATAAAGTGCAAGGAGCAGGTGATTTGGTGAGTGGAAAGGAAGTGTGTACACTGAATTTACTTTCTTGTGTATTATTAATGTTCTGCAAATAAACTTTATTACAATGGTGATTAATTTATAATAGTAATTAAAACAGGATGCAAAAAAATAAAGAAAATGTGCTCTACTAAAAATGAAAAACAAACTCTAATACAGCGTAATATGATGCAGGATAATATCATAACAGTGATCTAATTTATTTATTTTCACGTGCAATAATATGAATTATGCTTGGGTAAAAATTGCTTTTTAAATTTTTCAACCTTCAATTTCATAAAAAATATACCAATAAATAAAGACACAATTTCTGGAACAATTAATATTTCTAACCGAATATTACAAAAGAAATGCTTTATGAGTTGCAGAGCCAAGTTATTTTCCCCGTAAGGTATTTTGCATTCATAAAAAATGTCATTCCAGGAGAAATCAGGGTATAGTACCTAGCTCTTATGAATGTAGAGGTTGTACTGTAAAACTTGTGATCTAAATCAACAACTTATGACCCAGCACTAAATATCTCTTTCTATAACCCTTCCTATAGGGGCGGAGCAATGACACAGTGGCTAAGGATCTGTGCCTGTGGCTGGAAGGTTGCCGGTTCGTATCCTGCAGCCAGCAGAGGAATCCTACTCAGTTGAGCCTCTGAGCAAGGCCCTTAACCCCAACTGCTCCAGGGGTGCTGACCCTGCGCTCTGATCCCCAGCTTCTCTCTCCCCATCTGTGCGTCTCATGGAGAGCAAGGTGGGGTATGCAAAAAGACAAATTCAGATTGCAGTAAATTGTATATGGCCAATAAAGTGATCTTATCTTATAGCCCACAAGTCAATTGGAATCTCTCTAGCTATTTTACAAATGTGTCAACATCTTAGGAGAGAATGTTTTTAGCCCAAGGATTCCATAGTCAAGAAAATTAAAATGTCCTAAAACTAAGAACAGCAAGAAGAACAGCAAGCTTTTGCCTGGTTCTTATTCCTTCCTTCCTTCTTTTTTCCCTCTCTTTTCTCTGTCTCCAGTCTTCTTATGCTGTGTCTTCTTAAGCTGAAATAGGTAAACATTTCAGCTTAAGTCGTAACAATAATAATTACTTCAGTAAAGAACTGTGATTTCTTAAATTAATTAATTTTATTGAAAACAAAATCCAATAACAAGAAGGTTAATAAAACAAACGAAACTGAGAATAAACAACCTGTAAGATGCAATTAAGATTGAACAATTTGGTTCCATGATCACTGGGACTCTATTAGACAGGACATTAAAGATGAATAATTCTTGTTACATACTGTATACATCATGTTAAAGTCAGCCTTTACAGTTTGTTGATTAACAATAAATTGTACATCATTGTCATTTTAAATCACTCTTTCAAATCTGTAACATTATCATAGAAATTGTAGTAACATGGTAACATCTGTAAATAGAAATTGTAAACAGTTCATGAGTAGTAAACTTGTAGTAAGCTTAAATAACTTACAGTTATTTAAGCATCAAAACTAATGCTTAATTCATAAGATAGCTTCTTTCCCATAAAGAGCAATCTTAAAATAAAAAAATGAAGTATTGTGGTTACAAAACAGCTCATACTGTTAACCACGTAACAAAAATGTAAAATAGCCATAATCTTTTTCCTTCCAAATTCAGCATTTGTGGCTTAGACAATAGCATTTTTGTATGTGCTATAGTGCTATACAACAATCCAAGTCTATGGTCATCTTCAAAAGGCAGTTTGTCTCCCACTGATTGCACACTCAGTGACACACTTTTGATAAATGGCCGTAGACCCTCTTTTCTTCCAATCATATCTACATTTTAACCTTATCAGCAGAAATGTAGTGTCGGGTGACCTTTTTTAATACCACACTGCATGTTCGAGTCACTTAGCTAATAATTCTAAAACATAAGATAGGTGATTTAGGAGGATAAAATATTGAAACCATACAGGGATAGAAATATATTAAATAAGATTTTTTTTTAACGAGATACCATAAATCCACTTAATAGCATAAAAATAATTAAAGGGAAATTTGTTTTGAAACAAAATCAAACATAAAAGGCCCTGTTAAAATGGGATTCTTAAATTCCATATGGTTAAATTTTTCATCCCGTTGAGGATTTTGAATACTCACACCAGTCTACACCTTTGTGTTCAAGATTAGAAGATGAAGTTCTTTTAGTCTGTCATTGTTGGACAATCCTTTAAACATGGAATATTCGTGATTGACCTTCTTTAGAGTGAAGCAAGAGTAGTGATGCTGTTACCAAAGAGTGTTCAGTACACAAAAGTCTAAATGAGGTTTTATTAGTGTGTTGTACAAATTGGATATAGAGTTTTGACTAATTATACAAACATTACATTTGGTTTTGTATTGCTTTCTCACATGTTTAGAAGATATCAATGATGTGTTAACTTCAACAAACCCTTTTAGGCACAATGATGCCATATGGCATCATTATTTATAGTACAACTCTTCCACATTTCCTGCTCTAAGAGGTCATATGACAACACTACTAGTATTAAAAGCTACTACTGGTTGACGATTTAGCCGGACAAACATCTTCCAGTTTAGAATTCCTCTCTAAGCAAAGCATATACAGTACTTTAGTTTTTAATTTGGCACTTGAGCCAAACACATGATCAAGACACATACATTTCCACACATATTAAAGAATTCTGTGAATATCCACAGATATTCACCACTGTTTTGCAAGCAATCATTAAAATGTTTAAAGTGATGCATAACTTAACAATATAATTGCAATATTAAGATCAGCTACAATGTAACTTACAGTATGCAACAGTAATTCAAATCACTATTCATAACTTCTATTTTAATCTTTTTTGGTTTTTACACATTTATTTGCTTTTAGATACAATATGTTTTTAAAGTCACTGTGTATAATATATTTTTAAAGTTCAAATCATAAATAAAATAATTACTATTGTTTATACACAATTACTAATAATTCTGTAAACTGTATGTAATTAACCAATAATTATATTGCTGTTAAAGAATATTGGGACATATCTCATTTGGAGTATAGATTTGTCTGCAATCCACACACAGCTGCAATACTTTAAAAATTCATTGCACTAACTCACAGTTTTACAGAGTAGTGCAATGCTATTATTCAAATTACGTGATGCACTCTGTTACACCATGATGCCTACCACGGTATATCTTCTGACACCAAGTGTATTATAGATGAATAGCAATCTATCCAACCATGTTGTTGAACCTGATGCCCTAGCTTTTTTAAGAAATGGCTGAATAAATCATTTGCTACCAGTAATTTGAACCAATTAGCTACTAGGCACCCAGTGAGAAATGTTTATTTTGTTACTAGCTTCCTGAAGATGTCTTTCTGATCAAAACCAACAGGCAGGTACTTTTTTGCCTGGTGAAACCAATTTGTGAACTTTGAAAGAAGAGGCGCAAGTAAGCACTACTTTGTCAATAGTGAGAAGAAGAAAAGAAAAATAAATGCTGCCACTGCAGTAGGTTGTGTATTTCTACAGGATAGACAGCAGGGCACCATACTATTGACTTGTGTAGACTGCAAAGATACCCCCTGCAAGAGACATTTAGCCAAAGTCATTGAATTTCTTTGAAATTGAGCAGCAATGTGAAAACATATCTGATATGACAGTCACTTCATAGGGTGCCCTGGCACAGCATGCTGCCTAAGTGTTATTGAGCTCAGATCTCTATTTCTAGGCACAGAGTCCATAACTTTCTAATCATGCAGGAAAGAATCATGCACAGTTTCTTGGTCTGCAGCAAATTACACTAGCCCTGTACGTTCTTTAGTTAGGAAATCAGTAATACGTATTTTACAGCAGTTAATTCATGTTTCAATACATTTGAAATATGACTGTGTGTGGCGTCTTTAAAAAAATGTGATTGTGAAAGAATGTGAAGTTGGAAGTAGGGGTATAATGCATAAATATAAACAAAACGTTTGTAATGAAAACATGGTGTACTACTATATATTTCACTGTGTTCCTCAAAAAATAAAAAAAGTGAGTTAGAAAAAATCAAATGTTTGCTTTTAATATACAGTGTCCTCTGGAGTAAATGGTATATATTACAGTAGATGTATTAACGCAAACACCAAAAGGTAGAACTGTCCAAAAGCTAGAAACATTTATTATTGAGACTGTGACAAAGTGCACATATAATGTAATACATACCACATTTCAGAATGGCTCTGGTGTGAGTGTGTCTTTGTTTACCCTAGCATGTGCCAATGACATGCTGGAATAGGCTCCAGTTCCTCAGTAAGACTCAATTGGAAGTAGTGGTTGGAAATCAATTGATAAAATGTATTAACTTAATTTAAATAGATTTTACACAAAAAGTGACTTACATAATATTCTTCACATGCCTAGATATTTCTGTATTTTGAGCTTTTGAAAAGCATTCATAAGTATAATTCATTTTTGCCAGATAGTTGAATACTTGAAAACACATCTCATATAATAAAAGATTGCTTTTAAACATGTTCTAAAAGAAGGTGGCTCAACAGCTGAAATGTTGTGCCTCTCTTTTCTATTTTTCAGAATGGAATTAACCTGAACTTGTTCCTTTGCTTTTAAATATAATGTGTTTCTTTCTTTATTGATACATTTCACCAAATATTTTAAGTCATTTTTCTAAATGCTAAAATTTCCAGGTTCATTTACTTTTCATTTCTTTTCCATTAGGGTGTATTCTGTACCTCTCTATTCTAGGTTGCCTACTTAAAACTTTGACTAAACAATTCTATAAATCTATACCTAACATATCCCTTAGGGTTGAAAGGAAAAAGGTTGTTATTTTCCATTGATTAAGAATAAAGCATGATCCACCAAGTTGAATCCTAAGTCAGGTTTTCATCACTGTTTTGTCTTCTTTAGCCTGCTGTATGATGGCACCTGAGTAAGTTGCAACACCTGCAGCTGGTGGAGACAGACTGGTTAGTTTAATTGTAATCAGCTGACATGATTAGTCAGCACAATGATTGCCTTGCAGAGCTATTTACATATCATTCTGAATGCTTGGCTAAGGTCATTTAAATTGAGTGATATTTTCTTCTTACAGTATTTAGTGCTAAACATTTTATACAGGCAAAAAAAAGTTATTCATATTTTGGAAACAATTTGTTTCTCGGAATTGCTTAAAGATCTTTATAGCCATTGGGCAGATCTTTTTCCTAATATATATTTTTACAATATATATTTTTTTTAAATGTAAATGCCCAAGACTTATCCTATCCACATAGATAATTACATCTGTAGAAACATTTTAATGAATAACAAGTGGACACTATGGGAAAGTGCATTTAAAACCTGTAACAGGAGGAACTTTACACAAAACATTGTGGAAATCTGAAGCAATCTAACCCACCATGTTGTTGATACCCTAGCTTTTTCAAGAAATGGCTGAATAAATAATTTGCTATCAGTAATTTGAACCAATTAGCCACTAGGCACCAAATGAGAAAGATGGGTCAATAGGCCTCCTCTCATCTGTAAAAATTCTTCTTCTGAAAAAATACCAAACTAAGAAAAGAAAAATGATCCAAACCTGAAAGATCACACTAAACTCTTTAACGGTTTAAAAGAAGTTAAATGCTAGAAAACAAAACTGCAATAATTTAGACAAAATGAGTACAGTTATTTCTTAAAGCTGGTCTACACCAGGAAAATGAACACCTATGTATAGTAGCTTGTAGCAGTGCAAATGTACTCAATATTCCTTTGTCTATGTATACAGTACAATGCTGCTGTGTTTATGTGGGAAACTTGCTTTTATTTAGTATAACATCTATTTTAATATAGTTGTAAAGCTACATAACTGTCTGTAAGACAGAGTGAAGGCAATCTGAAGTAATTTATTTTACAATTGTACAATATAAATTATATTGTACAATATAATTTATTGTATTGTAATAATACCGAATTCGATAAAAATCTATTAAGCATTTGCATACAGGCTCCAGTAGTAGGTGATGCATCTAAGCAATTCTCCGAGATGCTTCTCTCTGTACTTCTTATAGATTGTTCTGGCCAAGGACTTTGTATGTATAACATTATACCAGAATCAGGCTGTGCAATCTGTTCAGCATTAATAAGTATAAAGATGCAGACCAACATGGCAAAATGCTCAATATGTCCTTTACATTCCAGTAAATAAATTAATTGCAACCTTTATGAAATTGACAAAAATCCACAAGCTACACAACCATTCTCTGAAATATATAATGCAAGTGATATATATAATGTTAATGTCAGTACTTTTAATGTATGAATACAATATTTGACTCCTATTTCAGAATGTATAGCTATAAATGCCTTAATTTAAAAATGTAAAATTAAGAATCATTTCAGGAATATAAAGCATCCATATATATATATAATATATTGGTGGCATAATATTCTAACATGATCAGTGATTAGATTTTTTATGGGGGGTCTTCTCACTTTCACATAACAGTATTGCTTAGAAACATGTTCGACTGGCATACAGACTAACATTCGGGAGATATTTTTGTATCGTTAATTCATTATATAAATTAGCTGAATGCATTCTCACCTTCAAGTGTGTGAATGCTGTTTTATAGGGACATTCATTATGCATGAGGAACACAAAACTACTAAGAAAATCTTGTCACACTATAATAAACCTGCTGAAATCCTTTAATACAATGTGCTATTACTGATATAACATTCATTTATTCTCAACACCCATTTAGATTATACTTCATCATTCCTTTAATGCTGTGATTTTAATTTCTGTATATATGTATTCTATACAGTATATCCATAACATAGTACCAGCATGTTTAATTCTATTTATTTATATAAACCTATCTACAATTCAGCAATGTTCTTATACTGCTAATATTTTACATTTCACAAAGTATTTTCAATTTCACCTTGAATGAAGTTTTTTGTTAAATATACATATATATATATTCATCTTATTTGTTATTACCATATTTTGTCCTTCTGCTGTCCTAGAAACCCCAGTCAGATAAAGACATCCACAAGACTGTAACAAGGTATCAAGCAATGCTCATCTAAATAGTCCAAAGTGTTAAGGTTAATCAAATAATAGCTAAACAAATGCACTTATGCCCCCATTAGGACAAAACTGATCTGTTAATGTGTTCTGAAGGACAGTGGAAAACACCTGTGATTTTTATTTTGTTTGGTTCGCTCTTAACAGTCATTATAATGCCCTCCCAAAGTCTTGGGACAACAATTTCAAAAGTTATTTTTGCTTTACAGTCAAACAATTTGTATTTGTGATCATGAGATTAATATGAATGATAAATACAATATCATAAATGTATGGTGAAGCATGTGAATAAGATCAAATATGATCAGATCTAACATTATTTTCCACCCAAAGGGGTGGAAATTTGCCTTTAGCATCATCATACAAAACTACCAAACACAAATAACGCTGAACATAAAATAAATAAACATTAAAAACAAACAATATACAACAATACATATACTATGTATATACTACATATACACATTTCACCCTGTCCATATTACACCACCGTTACACATAATCCAATAGCTCTATTCAGGGAACAGACCGTTTGCTACTTTTACTACACCGTTTGCACAGGAAATGAAAGATTTCCTGTATACAGTTTGCTTGGCCACAGGCATTCTAAACCACCTCCCTGAAGACAGCAGTTGACAATGGGAATGAAGAGGGTGGGAGGGGTCATTAACGATAATCTGAAATTTCCTTTGAACTTCAATATAATACACCGATTACAGCTAAATTGGTCGACCAATTATTTAACTAGCCGTATTAACAGTTGTGGCCAATTTCTCTTTACTCTTAATACTCAGGCTGCTATACCGTGACTGCAACAGTAAGGATGCTTTAAACCCTCTCTAAACATTTTGACTCACTCCAAACCCTTTCAGCTTCCTGATCAAAAATATGAACCGACTAGCTTTCTGAAAAAATGCAGTTGGTATTCTCTGCAAAGTTTAAAAGTTAATCTATTACTGTTCTATTACTATACTGTAAGTATTTGAAACAGTGATCAGCCTCCACAGGCTGATTAATAAGGGAGAGAGGTTGAAAATCTAACATATTTCTATCACAAGTAGCCAGTTCTTTGGTTTTATCAACAATAATATGAAGCATGCTTGACTGACACCACCTTTCAGGTTTTCTTATCTGTTCAAAGAAATTCCCCACCCCTTCTCTGCTATACTCAGTGAACATGTCTACTAGGGCCATATCATCTGTGTACTTTAATACATTGAAAATGTATTCTTCAGAAACGCCCATCATGGTTGGTGGAAATAAAAGATGGCAACATAAAGACTTTTGGTGAACTTAACAGGTCAACATCTTAATTCATTCAGACACTCTGAGACTAACTTAAATAAATGTTTCCCAATAACTTAAAATCACCAGGTTGGACAACACAAACATTTGTTCTAAAATAACAAATTGATAAAACAGATGTTGTGAATCATTTAAAGGTAGAAATATAAAACAGAAGTATCAAATCGGGTCCTGCCGCCAGCTTGTCTTGTAAGGAAATCATAAATGTTCCAGAATTCCTATTGAGGAGAAAAACCAGAGCAATTGCACATAACATTTTCTTTGTTTGCCAGAAAAGTGGGATGACAAAGAAGACTAATATTTTTTTTAATTGCAAACAAATATCTATGACTAATTTGTACAGATAATTGCAAAATTTGTGAATTACCAGAGAACTGTTTTACGAACAATGGAGAAGAGAGCTCTACCCAGCCAGTAAGGCACAAATCCCATATAAGGAAAAGAGGGAACCTGTTTCTTAGAGAGCATACTCAGAACTAAGTTACCCTCTAAAACACACAGTGATATCACAAAACAAATGACAGTTATCTTTTAGCTTGGTGGATTCCATGAATAAGAAACCAATATGTACACTAATATGAGTCAGCAGGACCCTTGTAAAAATCCTAGAACTGGTCTCTCCAGTGTACAAATTATGTGGAAGTTCTGTATTCCGGTTCTGTCAAAAGGTGCCATTTCACAGTATGGGCTCTTGCCCATGTTTCAGTCTAATATTTTTATTTCCATCTTCTCCCTCAAAAGGATGACGCAGTGAAGGTTTAGTATATATGAATATGAATATAATTGTTTGGCCATGTTTTACTGGTTTACAGGCATAAGACCACTGAAATCAGTTCAAACATGACCGAAAATGTATTGTGAAGAATCCAGAACACCATCTTCCACACATTTCGAGAGGAAGCAAACCTTGATCCAGTGGGTATGCAGACCAAGACAATTGGAGGTCTCAAACAAAGAACAGTAATTACAGTAGGCATCCAACTAATCCAATATGAAGATTAGAAAATTACAACTGCGTCACAGTGCCATGACGTGGCCTCATAGTTACAGAACTATATATATGAATAGTGCTCACTACACTATAATTTAAAAAAAATGTTTCTCACTTTACTGTTCATATGAATATATATTATTTTTTCAGTGTTGCAGTGTTACTTTATATGTTCAAAGACACATAAATTTGTTCCAGATACAATCTGATTTGGCATTACCATATTATTGATTCATTCAGTCAATCTCTATTTTTTCCATATCAGGCATATGATTTAAACCTACAACAGGAAAAAAATAAGGACATATATTGACGTGTTCTGGGATACAATATTACCATAATTAGGCCAATGAAGGCAGGTATTCAATTCAATAGACAAGGGTCTAAAAATACATGGCACAGCTAAATTGCCCCAGAGGATGTCAAATCCCATGTGCTTGGTTATTAATAAATTGGTCTTTTCATCTCTCTAACTAGGTTGTTCATTATCATTTTTGGTTTTGTGAGCAGAAGCATTTTTTTGCTTTTACACAAATACGAGTGAAGGGAAAAAGAAGGATGGTTAAATTTCAGAGGCAGCAAAATCTATAGAGTATCAGCACATAATCTCCAGATGAGCTGTGTTTAAACAGCGTGAGCAGTAACAGCTTGACAAGTTTAATCATTTGATATTTTTGCTTTTTTTAACAGTTAAACAAATGTAGAGTACAAAACATACAGCGTCTCCAGAAAGTATCCTCCCCTCCCCCTTGGATGATTTTCACAATTCTGTCTGTTACAGACTCAAAAACGCTTGTATTGGGGATTTTCTCATCACTTATCTGCTATTATAGCTGGAAAAGCATCACGAAAGCTAACGTTTTCCATTCTCAGAATGTAAAAAAACAATGAGTTGTTGACCCAGCTGAAGGACTGAGGTAAAAACAGAGGATAAAATTGGGAATCTTCTAGTCATCATTAGTTCAGAAACACAATAAAGGAAAGGCAGAGAGGGAGAAGCGAGAAAACAAGGGAGGAAGACACAGAGGAAGAGAGAAGAAGTGTGTGAGCAAGAAAATCGTATTCTGATCTAGTCCTGGAGATTGCATTCTGGCAAGTAATTTGAACCTTGGTTTAGAGAGCTTGCCATGTTTTACTTTAGGAAATTCTGATTTCATTATTTGTGGAATCCTCAGGCTAAAGACATTCTCTCCTAACATTTGGTCACAATGTTATGGTATGTGTTGGAGTTCATGATCTTCCTTATTTCGACAGGGTTAGTAGATGGGAAAACAACCCCAAAACATTTCACAGTGGGCATGAATGTTTTATCAACATGAGCTTCACCTTTTTTACATCAAACATAATGCTGATAAGTACGTTAAAAATCTGAATTCACTTTTATTTTTACTGACCATAAGATATGGTATTAATTGTCATTTAGATGGTGTTTGGTGAATACGAGTCACCTCTTTTTATGATAAGCCCTCAAAGGAGACTTCTTTGATTGCTGGACATGAATGTCACATTCAATCAGGTGATCTCAAATAATGAAAGATGCCAGTTTCTGTCGTCACCTCTGAATATCTGGCTGCCCCTTGAAGAAATCGTACTATATGTCTTACAGCCCATGGTGCGTGGTAAGATCCACTTGCATCCTCTTCCTAGAAAGATTGGTATTATACCAGTAACATTACATTTCTTAATAATGGACACTTAGAAATAAAATACATTTCTTAATAACAGCCCTGGAGGGTTCCATTGCACTTTCAAAAGGCAGAACTGTGAGTTTTTTTGTTTTATCTAAAGGATTTTTTACAGGTGTGGATACTGCACATGTAATCCTTATGGTTTCTGTAACACAATTATTTATGCTGGCTATGATGATGCAATGTTGTTATAATTAAAACAGTTTTAGTTTTTTTTAAAACAGGACACATTATCCATTCCACTTTCTTTTATACGACTTTACATGTTCCTATTTCATTGATGGTATGAATAAATCTGGAGGGCACTGCATTTTTAATTTGAAATCCCATATAAAGCATACTTCTGTAAGTATTGCAGATGAAATTCCCAACTGAAACAAAAAGGGATTTGTTATCCTTGTTAAAGGGTTAAAAATTGGGTATTCCTGGGAACTGCAAGTCTCTGAGCTGAAGCTGTTTTAATATCAATATTTCCTCTCTGGTGTACACCATGGGTGCTGTGGATTGACAAGGGCAGTAACCTTATCTCTCTGCACTAAAGAATTGCTACTCTTGTCATGCATAGCCAGCTGGGACCAAGAACTGTACTACATTTATATCTCAAAGGAATAGTTAGGTAGGAAAAGCAATTGAGGGTTGAGAAAGTGTTCCTCTAGAAAATGGAATATGGTACACACAGAAAACCACAAGGCTTTCAGTGTTATTCTGAAGTGTCTGTTTGTAAGCCCCTATCATACAAGTCCTGCTGCTTTTAAGTAGCACAGTAAAAAATGGCCAGTGGATTATAAACACATGAGCAACATCTGTAGAATGCTCATCCTTCATTTGTAATGTTTCTTATGAAGCTTTATTCTTATTATTTTATATTTTGTAGAGATTACAAAGATAAAGATAACATGCCTATGCCAAAATGTGTTGCAAGTTATATGAGAAACTGCAAAAAAATTGTAATATTCACAGGTGCAAAGTGTTCCGCACATGAAGTAGGAGCACACACTGTACATAACGATAATATATTCTGAGCTGATGAAAGCTTCATACAGTATAAATGTGTATTTATGTTGCTTCTTGTTATATTTTCAAGAATTACGATTATTAGACTAAAAACAGTTTAAATGAAGCTGTTACATCTAATGCAACACAAGTGCCAAGTAGTGATCTATCTTGAGCTGTGAAGGGCTGAAAGTGGTACAGTCATGTCTGTAGTACACCACAGTGAGCTTTCTGCTGATTTGAGCTCTGATGTGCATCCTAAATGTGCAGCATCTGTACAGGTACAAATTATACAAAGGACAATACAAACAATCAATCATTTCCATCAAGAAAGGTTTTTTATGCCTATGATGGGAAACCCTAGACCCTAGACATAACATATTGTTTCCATCATCATCAACGTTTCTTATGTTATCAAATGAGTTATGCCAACACGTGTACTTGTGCAATTTTTACATTTTTGTCTTATCTTGAGATATTTCATAACTAATTTCCACATTCAATGGCTTTTGCAGTGGCTGCAAAATAGCACCACGCTATCACAACAGATTTTGATCTCCTCATCATAGGTTTCCATAAGGAGTAATTCATGATCACTGGATTAAGATGCACACCTTTTCATTGTGGTTGTGCTGGTGCAGATGAAGGATTTGATACTCAACCCTCCTGCTTCCTGAAGTGCAGTGTGAACATGCAGTTAGTGCCAACAATTTAATATATAACTATTGGATATATGACTATAACTACTGGATATATTGCATCAAACAGAAATAATTATGTGGATCATGTATTCAAATTCCTGAAAGGTATTGAACAACCCAACTCAGGGATATTCCAGATATATGACAACACTAGGTTACAGGACACAAGTGGATGTTACATTTAGGAGCATTCAACATGGGAAAAAAGGAGACACGCCGAGGATTGTGGGAGTCTGGTGCGAACTCTCATGCCATCCTATTGATGTTAGCAACATAGGACTTTTCAAGAAATGTCTGCGTAAAATTATATAGAAAAGATAGCACTTTGTCAACAGTCCATAGTCCATAATGGATATGGATAATGACTTCTATGGATGTTGTCTTATAAAAGGAAGTCTCGTTTACTCATTTACTGTAGCTTAATTTTTGGTAACGCATAAACGACTGAAGCAGCAAATTTCTAAAATGTTTTAAAAAATGCATATGAATAATTTCGAAAATTAATTAAATGGGACACCACAGGAAAGGTTTGAATAATTTTGTAAGGCAGTTTGTATATGAGAATAAGGAAGCCAAGAGGTGCGGCAAATTTTAAAGATATTCACACTCCCCTGTCATAGATGTGTGGTACAATGCAGGGAGTGTCTGGTGTGGGGGGCGGAGCCCCGGATTAAGGAAGACGCGTTGCCGTGGAAACCACACCTGACGTGAAAAAGTGAATGAACGGCAGGTGTAGAAGTGGTTTAAAGGGGGGGAATGCAGCAGGATTTCCGCCTTGCTGTGGCTGCAGCGCTAAAAGAACAAATGCGAAGGCTCTGCTGTGAGAGAGCCTGGATAAAGCACGACAGTAGCGGGTGTGAGGCGCTACTAGCCGGGGCAATGTTAGAAGAGCGTGCCGGCGTGTTCAGTATGAGTGAACAAAGACTTGATTAGCCGCTGTAGTAACCCCGTGAGGGGGTGGAGAAGAACGACAATTCCGCAGGGGATTGTGGACAGGAATAGCCTGCGAGGAAAAGAGTGAAAACGTTAGTCTGGGAGGCGGCTGATGGAAGAAACGGAGTTTTATGAGATCATCGAAAGAGTTAAAGGGACAGCATCCTGCTAGAGTGAGAGCAGGGCTGTCGTGTCCGCTGTATGAGTTGTGAGTTAGTGTTTGTCGACCAGAGTGGGTTGTGTGGTAGAGGGACCCTCCCCCTGGCAATACATTGTTTTGGGGAAGTGAGTGGGGTCTATCTAGCTACACCCTCTGGGAGATAGTGCAGTGGTGGCTGGGCACAGTGAGGTGCACTGGCAGCTGCATGGTGTAACAGTGGTGGCTGGGTATGATGTGAGGTTCGCTGGCACCTGTGAGTTCACAACCTAGGTTCATGAGAGGGAGACGTTAGAGAGGGACAGTGTGTTGGGTCTTGGCACGGTGTGTAGTGCCGGAGAGACTCGGTGATGTAGGTAGTGTGTGTTTGTGTAACCCAACCTGGTGGCGTTGGGAAGAGGACATCAGGGCTGGAGGCGGACCTGGGAGTCCGAGGCACTGGTTGGGTGTGAAACGGTGACCTAATGGAGTAGGAGCAGGAGGTTCCTAGCACTGAGGACAACAGGATGAACTCGAGACTCAGAAGTTAAAGGGCCCGGAAGTAACAGAATGTGGAGTCGTGTATCCTGTTACCCCGATGAGGGGGTCAGTGTGATCGCCACTCTCGGAGGAGAGTGTGTGTAAGATAAAGAAAAGGAACACAAAAGAGCTTATAAAGGGGTGTGACGGGGGAGAATGAGAGCCTGTTCACCCCCAATGTGGTGTCAACTACCCCCATGGCACCACCGATGTTTAAGGTGAATAAGACTTTTCAGTCAAAGTATTTACATAGCTCTGATTAGGAATAGAAAAATACTGTAAGCAGTAAAATGCCTTTGCATCGCATTGCACTATTGTCGTTCTTGTTGACTCCATACAACGGAGCAGTTTCATTAGAAATTAGCGAGCTGTAATACCATTTAAGCTTTTAAGCTTGCAATTCTAGTTCCTTTGTTACCTTGTTTCTCACAAACAGAACAAAACCTTGCCAGAGGCATCAAGATGCTAAAACAACAGCACACGACACCGCTCTCTCACTTTGATATCACCACTTGGGAACAAATTGAAGTGTTCATAAATCTCATTAAAAAAGTTTCATATCCTTCTGACTCAATAGGATGAGAGACACAATGTGAGATACTAATGCTTATAATTGGAGATTTACTTGTTCTTTGCTGGCAGATGGTTAGAGACCCTGACTTACACTTAAGGCTTTAATTTAATAATCAAGGGTGTCAAAAATAAAAGTGCCATTTTTTCCTGTAAAAATTCTTAAGTGCCACTCTGGTAGAGACATCTCTTTTTACAAAGAATCTGCAGCTTCAAAGCTGCAAATATTTTGTAGAAGAGTACATATTTTTATGAGTTTTGTTAAAGGATAGATGGGTTGGGGTGTATAGATGGAAAAGTAAAAAAAAAAAGCAAATTACTCTCATATCAATGTAAGAAAAGAGATGACCTCACCCCCATATTGTCAGGAGCATGAAACAACCACATATACTGTATGTGAAAAAAAAATCCTTTCACTTTTTTCCATAACAGCGAGGAAATGAAAAACACAAAGATGAGAAAATCTTTATTTTAAATTCTCCACAAAAGCACACTAACTAGTTTTTACGGTAAGGCCTGTCGTCCTTGTAAATGTTATGGGTCAGAAGTGCTTTAGCTGAGGTCATTGGGCCCAGTCTTTCCTGTTGTTATTTCCAGATGTTTCTAAATCGGTCTAGCCATCAAGTCTCTTGCTATTGGTACCTGTATAGCTGCATCTACTGTATTGATTAAAACGCGAGGACAGATTAGTGGGTGAAATCAGACCAACACTCCAGAGAGTGCACATGAACATATTTAAAAATTATGCATATTTATAAATGTGGCTGTTTTCTTGATGTCCTCTCACACAGAACAAAAACGGGTCATTATTGCTCACGTCAATGGCTTGCGGATCAGATGCTATGAATGGATGTTTTGAAGTTGGGCAGCTAACACAGTTTTATTTTATTTTAGGGGGTCCTATGGTTAGACCCTAAGTTCCCTTATCCTGGTTGCTCATTTAGACAATCCAAAATACAGTGAAAATAAAACAATGTTTGATTATCTTAAATTACAATATACTCTATGTAGTTTTAAATATTAAACTTACACATAATTTATCAATATTTTAAATTTAAATTAATAGGGAAAATGTACGGTATGAATGCATTATCTTGATAATTTTCTCTCGGTGATATTTTTGTCTAAAATGTCAAAGTCACCCTTCTGCTTTGTTAGTAATAACAAGGTCTAACAGTATACTGTATAGCATGAGAGATTAGGTGTGTTTGGCATCAGCAGAGCAATTAAACTTGTCAAAAGTGATTTACTGAGAGTATCTTCACTTACCTGACCCGAATGTAAGGCTAGAATGAAACTGGTAGAGGCACAGTACCATTTCTATTTGTTAAAATAACACATGCATGTGAAATTACACGTTAAGGCCAAATGAGAAATGAATTTTTCTAAAAATGAACACAAATAATTTAATTTAAGGGGGGGGGGTCAATTTCAGTCTGGAAGACAGCCTTTTAGGAAATCCCATTTAATAAGAACCACAAATTAAAACACCAATCTATGCCCTATAATTATTATAAATGAGCCTACTATTAATTATGAAGCATTAAACCACAGGTCAATGTATCCACTGTAAATGGCATCAGAGCAGGAGGATTTTTTCGCACTGCTACAATAATAATTTTCTGTTATTTCTGGGCACAGCCGAAGCCGTCGCTGAGGGCTTCCTGATATGTCAGGACCCTCTGGTTGCTATCTCACTTTTTATACAATCCAATGCCTGTAGATGAAGTGCTGAATGGCGTTTCTATCAATGGTTTGCATTATAGTAAAACACAAAACGCTCTGTATGCAAGGACTTCCTGAACCGCCCAACTGTTTAGGGCCTACAATAATGACCTGAAGACTGTGAAACAGATTTATTCCAACTCGAATGGAGTACTATTAACAGAGCACACAAAATCAGACCCACACGGCATACATCTGCAACAAAACCTACTGTTTACTACCAACAAAAGCAGCCGAAACGCTGTGTTTCTTCTCTTCTCTTTTCAGCACCTACTGTAGGCATGAAAAAGCCCTAATGCCATACGTCTCTTTCCACATAAGAGCAGTTTTGGCATAATAAACAATTTAGAGATAGTAAATTATTGTGAATCAATATGCTTCTTCAATAAGTGTAGTATTTCATTCCAAAACCCAGAAATCTATTTGATATTCACATTTTCTCATTATCGTTAATTAACATTGCTCAATATTTTTCTGCTCAGGAGGGATTATTATTATTATTTGTTTCCTAGATATAAACTTCCTTTGGAAATAAAAGCTTGGAGACCAGCAAGAGTAATTAGGTATTGACTGGTAACATCCTGAGTGATTTCTGTGCAAGTTATAATGTGCTCAGCTGCTCAGCTCGCTAATTAATGTATAATTCTTATTCCTGTCTGAATCACCACAAGGCCAAGGATTTCTAATCAGATCTCTAAAATATTGCGGGTAACAAAGATGACAGATACAGTATGTCTTTTACTTTTACTTAAGATGAAGTTTACGCTTTGCTGTACACAATTCAAACATTGCTTCATTTTGTTATGTAGTATGTAGGGGAATACATCGACTTGGGTTTGCAGAAGACATCTCCACACAATTGTGCTCCTACATTGAAATAAGTGGTATATAAGAGCTAAACATTAGCTTTATTAATATTATGACTTAATTACAAGAAGCCATAAGAAACATACCATGTTGTTTCTCAGAAAATCCATCCATTTTCTGGAACATCGTATCATAGGTAATGTTTTAAGTACTGTAGCTTGTTTCAAACACAACACCTCTCTTTGTGTAAAAAGGTGACCCTTGCTTTCAGGCCGGAGTGTCTTTTGTATTGATTTCCATTTCTGTCTACACGTCCTTGTTTCACCCTAACAAAATTTAACTTATTGCTCTCAGTTACTGTTTTTACCTTCTGATAAAAAATAAGCTGTCGGGGTTGTCAGTGCCATACTTGTTCTTTTGTAGCTGACTATGCCACCTAGGAGTCATAAGGATGCTAGAACAACACTCCTTTCCCCTGCACCAGTACCAGTACCAGTGTATCCACGGGCCTGGCAAAACGGTATCTACATCACGCACAAGGTGTCTCCAAAGGACACACTTTCCACACCAGCACAATGGACCCCATGGATGCCGTTACTACAGCCAATGTTCCAAAGGAAAAGTCCAACAGGTTTATTGTCCACAAACTAGCCCTGGTTGGTGTCTTGGTGTATCTCCTTTTACCACAGGGAAGAAACTCCATCCTCCTCAGTCCCAGCCATCCCCAGCAATGTGGTGCTTCTTGCACAGACCCTAGACCCACCATGTTTGAGGAGGGAGGAGGGAGATGTTGCTGGAGCTTTCTTCTACTACTGCTTTTCCTCTGCTACACAACTCTTTGCAAAGTCCCTGGTGTCCATGTCCTCTCCTGCATACTGTGGTGCAAGCTTCTGTCTTCCGTCTCTGCATGTTCCTCGTCCCCGTGACACGGGTTTTTTGAAGCCCAATCAAATACTTATGACTAACATTAACAGCAATCAAAATGCTGAACTCTAGTCAGAATTCAAAAGCACAGGCAAACAAAACCAGCAAGTGGGGTTTAAGCCACCTTGATCTAGAGCAGTTTTACTTTGCTCTGACATTGCCGTCACTAATAAAGAATTAAAGTATCACAAAAGCTTTCAAGGTTCAAAAAAGGAGTTTAGACGGGTGTTTCAAAAAAGTGGCAGAGACAGGCGTGTTTTTACTGTATGTTGATCATTGTTCATTAACTCTTTTTAGTTTTGTATTATTCTGTATTTCAGTTACAAAACTTAAATTGGCTTTTGTTCCTGGATTATATTTCTGCTTCATACTAAGGATTGAAGGTGATTTTTTTACTAGGCCTTTTTTCCACCATGATTTTTCCTGGATTTTTTCAGCTTGATGCCAAGCAGATAGGCAGGCATTAAGCAGTTCTTCTTTTAGAGAATAGCAGAGCAGAGATACCAGACTTGCTGATTTCAACTGTAACAAAACCTTACAAGACTAGTTAGCACAACCCTGTACGAAGTTAGTGTATGACCTGGCTTCTGACAAGTTACGTTAGGGCAGCCATGACGAAATATCTTGGGATCCTATGAGGAGAAAAGAGAGTGTTCGAGAGAGGGTCGAGACAATAGGCACAAGCAAGGCTGGAGTGTTCAAGGCCAAACGTAAGCCAGGCTCGAGGTCCAGGAACAAGAAACGGGGCTCAGAATCCAAAGGAATCCACTCCAATTCGTAAGGCAAAGTCGTGGTCAAAGAACAAGCAGAGAGGTCTAAATCCAAATGAGACGACCAGAGAAGGCAGTAGAAAAACCGTGAGGTAGAAGCTCTAGACAAGAAACTAATACCGAGCACAGAGCAGTATGTACAGAAGGCTTACAGTAAGTACGGCGTGTACTGGATACGAGTTGATGAGGTACCGCCGTGGGTGATAGTCAACGCGTGCGGCGGTGCTAGTAGTGAATAGGTATGTGCTGAAGCCGATTAGCTCGTTTGCGAGAAACACTCCGAGGACCAGTGGTTGTAACATGTTAGTGGGAGATAGCTGCACACACATAGACAGCCAACTACAGGGGATGCCATGTACCCCGAATCCTTGCTATTTCCTTTTCCAGGTTTTACAGGACATGATCTGGGCACTGGCAGACTGGAAACAAATGGGCCGGTCTCAGGGCACCCTGCAACTCAGTCCCTTACTAATGGTAGTCAACTACAGTATACTGTATACTGTAGATACAAAATGGTATGTTGTGGGCAGTGTGGGTCTGCTCAGTTTGCAGGCTCAAAGTGAGTGGAAAACCTCCTATAGAGAGCCAGCATAGAACCAGTTTTTATACAGTTCCATTTTGGACTAAATGTAATGAGAAATATTAGGCTGACATCTCAGCAAGAGATACTTATGGAATCAGTGTATAAACATATGATTAGAATGCCTAGTGGGCTTTTCAAGAATTCTAGCAGTGTCCCGTGTCAGGAAAGCAGAAGGAAATATGAGGATTTAAAACATTTTCAAAAGCATAGTGCAGAAAGGGATTTAAATTTATTCAGAATCAGGTGTCCTTCTGGAAGAAGCAATGTGTACAAGAAGTAAGGTTTGCATTTGCAAAAGTAGTAGACGAGTAGAGAAGTGAAAGTATATTTAAAGTTGGGAATGGGGTCAGAAAGCTCACAGCAGAATAATTCTTGTATGATCAAGGAAACCCCAGGGCAACAGCAGTGACAAATGTAAAATAAATAAATTCTTATATCACTGCTAGAAGTGGTGTTTATAAATGCTTATATCTCAATGCTAGAAACATAAAGAATCAAAAGGAAAAATGCAATCGTGTTTTATCAGTGGTATGATAATGGCTTAACAAAAAATAGCTAGGAGAAAAGACACAGATACTGTAAATATTAAATTCATGAGTAGAAATTGTATTTTTAGAAATAAATAGCAGAATAGAAGGGGTGGTGAGTTAGAGAATATATTGTATAAAAAATGTGAACTGAAGACCTAAAGAAAGATGGTGCAAGTAGTTTAAATGTATCTGGTTAATAAAAGTCCAGACTTGACAACAGGTACTGGATTAAACTGTACTATTATTAAAGCAGACATGGTTGCATGTAAGCTATTGGATAATAAGATCATGAAAGTATGCAGGAAATGTGACATATTACTGAAATTATTCGAAGATTTCATTTTTCCACAAAAATTGGGATATTGTGATGATGAATTCAGAATTCAGACTGTGCTTGAAATGGTTAAAAATTGCTTCTTACCACAATCTGTAAAGGTATATAATAGGGAAGATGCTCTCATTGACCTATTTTTTCAGAAAACCAGAACATAATTAAGGGAGTAAATGTGATAGAACCATTGCGAAATTGAAAGTATAACATGTTATCTTATGATAGATTGTTTATATTTAAAGTGTAAACACTGAGTCTGAAAAAAGGTTTTATAAGCATTTTATACGTGGGGATATGAGAAAAGATTCTGTCAATAGCAGAATGTGGCTAAACTTAGAACACATAATGCTAAAGGGTCAAAACAAATACATCCATCAAGAAAATAAATTAAAGTCAAAGAAAATATGGCCTAAATGGTTTAATTGAGCAAGAAAGACCATTCCAAGCTACAAGCTCAGCATAAAAAACGCATTAGAATTGCTAACAGAGAGTAGAGTACTGCAACAGGGAAACATATCATAAAGCTTTGTTTCAGCTCTACAATCCCAAATCGATACCAACAGAACTGTAAAAGTGGAATTGAATAATTAATAATGCAAAAGCATTAATAAAACTACTTAGAATAATAAGGTATTTTGTGAATACTTATTTTTTATTTTCCACATAAGTAACTTAAAACTATTCCAGACTCCCATAAATCCCCCTCACCTAACCCTCTCAGTGGTGTTCCCTTCCAGATGTCTACTGAAGGACCCCTTCAAATTCAGTCCAACAGCTGCAGTGGAGTCCCCCTGCAGCAACACTTTGATTGCATCTGCAGCTGTAGGACCTCCACCCCCCTCTGGGGCCCCAGATCACCAGCAGGGGAGAGTTCTACATGCACAACATCAAGACAGGCCAAGACCCAGCAATGCTACACTCAAACTAACCAGGAGATCCATTTCTGCTGTCTGAGGCAGACCCAGATTAGGGTCGTCATCCAGTAACAGCTCTAAATGTGAACGTGGAATATCCTTATTAATTCTCAATCAGGAAGACATGTCAGCACTGCCCCCACAACTGGAAACTGTCTTTGCAAGACAGCATCTATAAGGAGCCGAATATACTCTGCAAAGAAAAATCAAGTGGGTGTTTCCAGACATCCAGGAGACCTTTCATGCTGCAGAGGAGAAAATGAAAATGTCTTTGTTGCTTTATTATAAATTTGAAACTCTAGAATGTAATCCGTATGGCCTTAAGGGGAAGAAAGGGGAATCAGAACTAAAAACATAAGCAAGGAAGTAATTTCTTGATGATTCATTTGTTATGGAGACATGAGCTTGAAGAGAATTGGGGAAAATGGCTATTCTTGTTCATGTATTCAAGTCAGCAACTATGTATTTAAAAAGTTACTTAAATGTTTGCCATGATGGTATGTATCTACACTCTTACTGGGAGTAATCATACTCATGCCCATTAGATTTATGATATGATATCCTACTGAAGTTATCATCAGAAATGTTAGCAGATGCGGAAAAGGATACAGGTAGTTCTTAATTTACTGTATGTGCTCTTAATTTCTGAATTTTTTGTTTTACTTGCCTCACAAATATACAGTATATTACTTTTTTAACTTATGACAAATTATTGTTGTAGATTACACTAGCCCTTTAATGCTCTCCCGTGCTGTCAGCAATAGGTAACTTGACAGAGTGTTTGACATTGTAGAGTTCATTGTGTAGCAGTTGCACCCAACCATGAACAGAGTTGCTTGAGTGACACGCAGACAGCTGATTGATCTTTGTCTTTGTCTCTTTGTCTTCTTCCAGTCACCAGTCATCTCCCATCATCTCGTGTTTGCTAAAAAAGTGTCATGGAGATTACATTGATTGCTCGAGAGTGGTGACAGCAGCCAAGATCACATTTGAACAAGCCACTCACAGCTCAACACTGCCCTACACATGAGGGGCATCTATCAAACAGTAGCAGGATGTAACCCTGGATGTAACCCACCATCCCCAGCAACACAACAGCTTTCACCTACGCTTCATTTTCACTATTACTGTATCTGCCTATTGCAGGGGGCTTGAGGAGGTGTAGCTCTCTTGGCATAGAAACAACAGCTTCGCTGGGGTTTGGCGTGGCAATAAGATTCAGGAAGCCATCTGGTTTTAAACTTTTTTCACTCATAAATGTGTTCAATCTGAGCATTGAAGTTTTGATTAAAAATATTTATTTGCATACACCATTTGTAATTCAACATTGGAAGAGGGATACATACTTTTGAAAGGCATATTGCCAATAATTAAGACTATAGTATATAATAATAAGTATATACTATTGTCTTATATGATGTAGTACATGCATAATTTTCTCAGCTATAGTTTAAATCTACAGATTATGCAAATGTAGGGTGAATGGAAAACACAAGCAGCAGGGGAATTTCAAAATTTCTAAGCATGCGCCGGGCAAATTAAATTTATCATTGGTTAGTGCAAAATGATCCACACAGAAAGTGTGATCAACACTAGAAACATCACACAGGTGATTGTTAGTTCCAAGATGCTCGGTTCTTCTATGTTATCATCGATGAATGTAAATGAAAGGAAGTAATACAACAGCAAACAGAATACTTGGGTATATAATATACTGTACACACACAAGTGTGGAATGTGGAAATTAAACCATGTAATGATTAATTTTGCAACTCACTGACAATTATTCATTTATTTACCTTCTCATGGGGTTGTTATTTGTGGATACAATTGGCCACTTCAGAACAAGGGAAAGTGAGAGGAAATCTGAATCATGTATAGAAAATCCTAACGGGCTTAGAAGTATTGCAAGGACTGAAGGTCATATTTGCATTTGGTGGACTTGACCAAACTCTAGGTTCCTTCAATAAACAACAGGACAAAAATCACTAAACCGCTGCCAAGCATAATTGGTCAAATGGAAATTATCATATGCCTGTCACTATAAATTCACTTTAATATTATTTTCATGTCATAACATTTATCCATCTCTGAAACAATATAAACCCTTCCTCCTGCAGTGTGGTGGCTCTGTGGCTAAGGATCTGTGCCTGTGGCTGGAAGGTTGCTGGTTCGTTTCCTATGGCTGGCAGAGGAATCCTACTCCTGAGCAAGGCCCTTAACCCCAACTGCTCCAGGGGTGCTGTACAATGGCTGTCCCTGCGCTCTGACCCCAAGCTTCTCTCCCTGTGTGTGTGTCTCATGGAGAGCAAATTGGGGTCTGCCAAAAGACAAATTCATAATACAAGAAATTGTATATGGCCAACAAAGTGATCTTATCTTTAACATTATTAAGATTTATAGCAGTTTGAAAACTCCACAATCTTCTCCATACAGCCCAATGTTCTTGTGGGCAGATCTGCCCAACAGCATTAATAAACTGGTTCTGAAATGTGTTAGACTTTTCTGTGCGATGCTGATCTCTGTGGCTTAGGGGTGCAAGCTGCTGCGTTTTGTTATAGGTAGCAGTGCATTACTCATTTACATTACTTCCATCTCATTACTGCATTACTGTCATCCATCATTTAGTTTTGCTATGTGCTATGCAGGCGCGTCTGTAGATATGTGCTTGCGGTCCAGATCCTTTCCAAGCCATTGACAGGACTGCGATTAACAATTGGCACTTCAAAAGCTAAACATAAAAAATAACTACAAATTCCATATGAAAAATAAAGAACAATGAGGCATTCAAGTAATGCAAATTTAATTTACATTTCAGATTTTTTCCAAGACTGTGGTTTGTAATGTATTATTTTGTATTTTAATCTCATTTGATTTTATCTGGCAGAAAAAAACTATAATTTTATTTAAAGAAATATCTTTCTTTATTGTCATGCGCATTTACAGTCTATCAGTACTGTAAGACAAATAATTGGTTTTATGTAACCAGGATTATATAATGTCATTTCATATTAGTATGACACAAGTTATCATTATTTCTATCAATTTTTTCTATTTTTCTGTACCCCTAGTGTTTTTACAGACTTATTGTCCACAGACTTTCACTCATTTCATTGGAGATAAGTTGGCCGTCTCTGTGTGTCAAGCCCTGATAGTTTATGCTTGTAACTATGAATTATTCATGGGACATGGAGAGGTGCTCACATTTAAGGGGAGACAGAGTAAAGAAAAATTCTTGTTCTCTTGAAAGGCTGTTTCAAAGGTGACCTTTGAAAGTGGAAAGAAGAAGAAACCTTTGGCAAATATAAAACCTGGATCCCACTGTGTTATTTTAATGATTCATTACATGCTGAGTTGTAAAGACCATCAGCAATCACAGATGGTTTTTTTTCTGTTTTATAAAGACACTAAATAAACACTTTATTATACTGGAGCTGTCAGAGGTAGTAACAATAGCAGTTTTCATAGAGCTATCAAAATGCACCTGTCATACAGAGCATACAGATTTTATATTTTCTGACATGAATAATGGAATAATTCGGGTTACTTGCACATTCTAGATCTTAAGATTCATAGACACAGCACGGGACTGCGATTAATATCACACATAATGGGATAATAAGCTGAAATTGAGTTAGAATGGACCTTTCATACAGTACCATAGGTACTGTAAATGTGATTGAAAAAAAGATAAATATAATACCAAGCCAGGGACTTATTTTGTCTGTGTTCCTCAATCAAAATGTGTATTTTATTATTACTGTGGTTTTTTTTTTAGATGAAACCAAACTGAAATTGAATGTAGCTGAAAGTGTAAAGAGGCTGCAGCTGGCACAGTGGTTAGCACTGCTGCCTCACGGCATTCTGATCTCTCTTCAGTTCTGAGGTGCTATCTGTGTCAAGTTGGCCTTAACAAGGGTCGCAGGTTCAGAGAAACAAGGGTTCCTCTTACAAGAAACAAGGTTTTCTTAACAAGGGTCGGAGGTTCAGAGAGAGCAGAACAGCCCAATAGGATCCAAGATCCACCACCATACTTCACAGAAGGCCAACCCACAGCTGCTCTGCATGGCCAGAGAGCTCTGCTTTGATCTCATCTGACCACACCAATCCAAGTGCCATGGTCATTTTAGCCTACTCCAGATGCTTACATGTGTTGGTTGCTCTCAATTAAGGTTTTTAGTTTTTCTGGCAGCCCTTCAAAATAGGAAAATATTTGTAATGGGAGCCAGTCCAGGCTCCTGAGAAGCGTAGTTCTGGACCCTACGCAGAGGGTATAATCGTGACAATATTACCATTGAGGTGGCATCTAATTGTACATTTTGAGACTTGGTGACCCCCAATATTCAACCAACCAACTGGCTTTTTCTTCTTTTCCCGAACCATCCTTCTCCCTGTGCGTGGCGGCAAGATACATTAGCGTCCTCTACCAGGTGTGTTTATCACTGTTCTAGTGGTTTTAAAGTTCTTACTTATTGCCCAAGTGATAAGAAATACATTTAGTTTTTTGGTTCCCATTACCTGTACTGTTAATTTCATATGGCCTTTCATGGTTTGAGTAATTTTGGAGCTGACTGAAGCTATCCTGTCCCAGTAATTGTGGAAACTGAATCTTCACCTTGCTGATTAAAGGACTCTCGGTTTGCGTATGCACCTTGAATCGCTTGTTTCTTGCCATGGTGTTGTAGTAAAGTACCCAAGAGTTCTTGGTTTTCCTTTGCCTGTATCAAGTCTAAACAGTTCAAGTAGGTAGGTGATTCAGCTGCAAGGGAACAAGTAAAGGTTTACTTTAGAAGGCTTTAGAAGACTCCACAGCCTGAAACATTGTGTTTCTTTTCTTTTCGTTTCTTTTCAGCATGGAATAAACCTTTACCCATTCCCTTAAAGTGTAAATAAAATTATTGTGTTGACCTGTATGTCCATGTGCTTATAGAGACCCAGGAATTGAAAAGAATGCTCCTTAGGTTATAGGGATATAATTTCAAAATGACTCTCCCCTACAAACAAGCAAGTTAATCTTATTTTTGCAAAAATAAATGTACATACAGGTTCAACCCGTCACGTAGCCTTTGACTTTAATGCAGTATACCTCTTTGGATCTGAATACAGTTTCTCTTGAGTAAAAGTCATGTCCCTTGGTATCTGTGACTGGGGTAGTTGACCCATCTCAAGAGTTTTAGACTTTAAAGTTTACTAGTGACCTTCAGGCGCTGCCTTGAATTAGTTTCCAAGATCACAAGCATCCCTTACGGGCGTTGTGATCGTCTTCACCGCTGACAGCATACTGTAGGTTTGCCTTCCAGGTTCTGTTCACAATTCAGAGTTTTCAGGGTAAAATTGATGAAAGTCCTCTTTAAGTTTTCACTCCAGGTTAGTGTACATGAAAGTTTTTATCCCACATTTTTTCTTTCTATAAAATAACTATCTTTAATATATCACTGCAAACCAATGATTGATCACCTGTTTTATACCTTTTATAGCAGATTTAATACTCTTTGACTGAATATTAATATTCAATATTTAGTCTGGTAAATATTCAAAAGTCATCTTTTGTCTTTAAAGGAACATTCACCCGAAGAAGGCTCCACAGCCGTAACATTGTGTTTCTTTTCTTTTTTCAGCATGGAATAAACCTTTACTTGTTCCTTTGCAGCCTACTCATGCTGACGCAGCTCCCTACTTGAACCATCTTTTGTCTTTATTTTCTGAAGTGCTTTCTTACAAGTCTTAAGGATCATTCACACATTAGCTTTGTAGCATTACTCTTTTACATTTACACGTCCATCTATAAATGCCCAGCAGTTTCGTATTCATACATTGAGTAAGAAAACAAAACCTTTTGAATATTACATAATATTTTCAGAAAGTTCTAATGTTAAATGTTAAGTGTATTTTTAAATTATTTTATATTTCCTAGACACTTCAGACAAGGATGAGGTCTTGCTTTGTGGTCAGTTTCGCTGTCTTTCTAACGTAGTGTTTCAGGGACTGCCAAATCATCTCTATTGGATTGAAATCAGTAAATGTAAGTACATGTTGATTTATAATATTGTAGAAAATATTTATTTGCGAGGTGATAGAAAATAAAACCTCTTATCAAATAAACACATCACTAAGCAATGCCTGTAGTTTTCAATTTAGCTTGTGTCACTAAATACTGTACATGTAGTAAAAAAAACACACTTCCCAGCATGCCACAAATGTATTCATCCAATCATAGTGATGCATTGGTGGTTTAGTGTTAGAGTTCTCGAGTGCCACGTGGGAGGCCCAAGTCCGATTTCTGGCCAATGCACAAGCTGTAGTTAACAGACTGCCCTTTGGGGATAATAAAGGCTCGTTCTCTAAAGATAAAATCTAATACATAATATGTATACTATATTGACAGTTTAATTTTTAGATATTATAGTATGTTAAATATTAAAGTAATATCAATAATAAATATAGTCATAACTAAATTATTAATACATGGAATAATGTGAATCAGAATGGTAATTGGTTTCATTCATTGAATTCAATATGATAGCTGCTTTGTAGTCATTTGTAATAAATAAATCATACAAGTTGTGAGGATAAAAACACTTTTATCTTGATATAGTGAACAACTGGGCTCACAAACCTTTTTTGCAAAGACAAACGTCTGTAGTGTAGATCTAGAAAATGTAAATCTTGCTATGGAGGAGAAAAGAAAACCAGTTTTAGCAGTGTCTTGACCACCAGACCACTTGTAAGTGTTCATGGGAAATGTAGTTAAATCGAGCATGTCAAATCTTCATAAAAATCTTATCCAAGCAGGAGGTAGATACCACGTGTTACTGTGGACCCTGGATGATGAGCAATACCTGTATAAGATTGGCATCAACAGGATGATATCAACAACACCATCACTTTATTAACCCTTTACAATTTCTTGCATTAGGAATTATCTTTTCGCATACCTCAGCTTGCTCTCCATGTGACACACAGATAGGGAGAGAGCAGGGTCAGAGCGCAGGGTCAGCCATTGCACAGCGCCCCTGGAGCAGTTGGGGTTAAGGGCCTTGCTCAGGAGCCCAACTGAGTTTTCTGCACCCTCGATACTCTGTTACCTTAACAGGAGAACCGACAAAAGAAATACCACATGGAATACCCCAAAGGTTGTTTTGGGAGATAAAGGTTGCCGCCGTATTAAAATACAGTCAAAGAGATAGCTTTGTGTAATGCAATTGTTTTAAATTATTTTTACAAAGATAAAAAATACTGTTGCTGGAATCTTTCCAGAGGTGACAGACTCAATGTAATGTTGTACTCTAACAGATTAAAATAAGTAATCCTTTTTAGCCTTGATCAAGAGAAAACTCAGAGGGGAGATGATTTACATATTCAATTTCCTCAAGATCTCCGATAAACATTCTTATGGATTTCAGAATCGGCAAAGGCTATACAAACTGATGCACACACATGAAAATGGAGGGAAAGAATGTTTGAAATTGAAAACAGGAGGCATAAAGCATTGTGGGAGTCTGCACCAACAGATGCATGCAGGGATAGAGAGCCAACGGAGGGAATGGAGTAATGCTTGGCACAGGAATCAAAAGTGGCAGAAAAAAAAACAGACTTGAAGAGAGTGAATGGCGCTTACTGGAACACCATCCCATGGAGATTGAGCACCTCTGAGGGGTCTGCTAAGTGTGATCAGCATGATCAGCAAAGTAGAAGTGGAACCAGGTATAAGGGGTGTCAGAAATTCCCCGGTGCACTTGACTCCAGTGATCCACAAGAGCAAAGGCAGCAAACCTACTCTTATTATTTCCAGGAACTACTGATTTATTTTTCAAAATGATTAACAATATTTATTTTCTTTTGGTGCTGTGTGTTTGATCCCTCTTTTTGAAAGTCTGCTTAGATGTGTACAATCCTGAGCAGGTGATTTGATACTGCCTTGACAAAGTGCACAAAACACATAGACAAATCATGTCTTCAGTGGACTTAATCTATGGTTCCAATATGCAGTAAGTGGCCTGCAGAAAAACATACTCTGTGACATATTTTTATACAGTATTTAAAATACAATTTCCAGGCAAGATCTGTACTAGAGGAATCAGGCAAGAACTTCCCTTATTAAATAAATGAGTGACCTAGCTGTAAACTTAAAATGCAGAAATACAATTTCTGGAGAGAAAAGAGAAAGAAAATTAAAATTGGATATGTTATGATATGTAAATTCTGTGAGATTCCTTATGATTTTGGAAGGATTCCAGTGATACCACAGCATGATAAAGTAGGTTGTTTAACACATAAGCTTTTTCTAGAAAATGCTTTCTTTTCTTTTGAGAACACTGAGCACACTGAATCAAATCTCGACAATGTTATTTTCATTTTAAAGAGCCCATGTTTTGTTAATCCTCTCAGTATAAAACAAATCTTCCAATCCAGATATTATTGTGGGAAATCTTTTTGAATAATTTCCAACAAATGCATTTTCGTAAGAAGCTTAGCAGAAGTTAAATATTTTTTCATGTTGTGTGACTATATTTTCATTTTTGAAAAGTCTGCATAAACCTTTACTTAGTTATACTTAGTTATATCTTCAGGTCCCAAATTTTTTTTTTTCGTACTTCACATCTGATCATAAATATCATCCTTTTTTGCTTGTTCCAACATAACACTCCATGCCATTAAGAAGATATCATAAACAAACAAACAACATGAAGTTTATTGTATACTTTCAAATTAAAACTGTTGAAATACACGTTCTACTGTACATATTTCAGGATGTTTTGATTTCTGTTATGTACTGTTACAACACAGACCAACCCTGTTTTGTGTTTCTAAGCAGAAAAGGAGTGGTGACTGTACAGACACAGAGGTGGTCTGTGTTATTTTGTGTTCTCTAGAGGCCTGCTGACCTAGATTCTTAAATCCGCAGTCACCCACAATATGTCTCATGGTGACCGATGGTTAATGGCTCGCAGTGTGGCAGAACATCTGCTGATCCAACACAGCTCTGTGACAAATCTGGTTATACGTGCCACAGGCCACAATTACATTGCTGGTGTCCAGCTTGGTTTTCAAAGTCAAAGGGTGGAAGAAAGAGGATCAAGCAAGGTCATCAGGAGGTATTCCAGGACTTATTAATTACAGATGTTCGTTGAAGATTTTTCCTTTTTGTTCTCCCCACAAAACGACAACTAGCCACTAGCCAGGTGTATGGGTAATACTTTTCACTCATCCTTTTCTGCAGCTTTAGATATACAGAATACGTGTTGGAATAGAATACAGGAAATAGTAGATCAGACCAATGGCTGAATAATGGTCACCACAAGATAATGTTTTCTGCATGCTTTACATATCTAAAGGCTTTGGTCTAAAATTCACACTATAATTTAGACTCTAAGAATAAAATGTATAATTTTAGAAAAGCAGAGTGTAAGGAAATGAGGCATAGTTCTGCAGTTTGATAACTGAGGAACGATGGATAGAAAGTCAAGCACTGTTAAAATACCAAACAAAACTGTCCGTGCGTGCGGTGAAGGTCTTACTGCCTTTTTTAATATCATCACTGGAGCTTTCTAGGCCCAGCAGTCGCGCATACAGGAGTTCGACAGTCTGGATTTTCCCCTTTTTGTCATTATTCATGGATTCCAATGTAATTTGGAAAGGAGTGTGTTGGTGTTGAGTGGAGTGGAGGTCTTGTTGCTCCTTTGAACATCATCACCAGTTGATACCCTGGAGCTGTGGCCATGGAGAAGTGGACTAGAGGGGGGAAGGAGACTAAAGCTGGGCTCTGCTCACTGTAGGGTGGAAAAGCCATCTGGGCTCATACTACAGCTTGAGGAGGAGCTCTTGCTTCATGACCCCACACAGCCGAAGTCAGTGATAGTGAAGTTCGTGTCTTTCTCGTTCTCTCTGGTTGTTTCCTGGTCCCCAGGAGGTGGTCTCTGGACTCCTGAAACATGTTTTATCTTCCTTTCCTTCACCTATGGTGTTGCTCTTTCCTTGTGCTGGCCTTCGTGAAGCAGTGATTAGAGGTGGAATGTAGGGTATGTATAATGCACTTAAAAGACCAAAACAGTGCGTCTTTTCTTCTGGAGAAGAAAACAATAAAAAAGAAAACGGAACACCTACCTCTACAGTCAACTGAGGGGAAAGGCTGAGAAATTATTTTATGGAATTGTATTATTGTTAAAGAAATACTATTTCTTATTCTTTGATTAGCAGGTGTGTTTTTTTTTCAGGGAGACATACAGTACAAAGCATACAATGCTATCTTAAAACAATCAAATACAGTAAAAAATCCTACTAAAATGTTTTGTTTTACTTTTTTCCTTCTTCCTGTAAAAGACCTATGCATATTGAAGCAAACAGTTAACAAGATTAATACTGAAAGATGAAAAACAAAAAGTAAACGTGCTTTAGGAATATGTCACACAGAAATTTACAAAAGATAATGTCAATTTCATGTTCCAGGTTTTCATCATTGAGAAATTATGATCACTTACAGTGTGGTATTAAAAGGACTAAGATACTGTAGGTCAATGTAAAATAACATTGCTGTTTTTCCAGCTGTACTTGAGATGTTAATCACAGGTCTTACTGATGTTGAAATGGGTGAGTGTCACAGATATAATTGAACCCAATATGCATTATCTGTAGCAGATTGTACTACTGAACAATTTTAAGGGTATAGAATTCTTCTTCCTACAACAGGTTCTTAGTATCCTCCATAACCATCAGTGCACCCACAGTACCTGCCTAAGAGAGACCACATAATTGTAATTTAATTCATCTGCAAATCACAATATATCATTGTCAACTCAAAAAACATTAAAGTGAAACAAAGAACCCCCAAGGGACACACACAAACATAGCCTAGTAACCAAAACAAAAAGGTCCTGCAAAAAAATAAAAATCCAATCAGATTATTTTCCTAAAATCAGATCTGTCCTGCATCCTGGCATGCTTCTTTCCCATTTCACTAAAGGAAGAACAAAATTCCAGTTTTCAAATGTCCTTCAGTCTAATTCAATTGCTGTCCAAGTCCTTCAGTTGCCTATAGACTCCTCTTCAATTCAGTCCTAATTGATGTGCGATGTGGTCCTTTATGCTCAACCCTAGCCTGACTTTCTACAACAAATACAGGATGGGGAGAAAGAGATAAGATGATCCCTGAGCCTTTTTCTGTTGCTCTCTGTGGAATCCTCCCTCTCTCCTCACCAGGTCATTTCCTGTGTTCAGTGGTGCAAAATCTCCCCTGTTGTGTCCAGACCCTCCCTGTCTTGAGTCCCCCTGGTCAAGCCTCATACAGTATGTCCCCTACCTGACCAGCACTGGCTTTACGGGTTGGCGTGTTCTGGTGATCACATGGGGCAGGCAGCTCTAATGAGTGGGAGCTGTTCAAACACACTGGGTGTAACACTACAATGTAACGTTCTCCTTTATTCTTGAGCTTCCTAATACTCCAGAAGTCCTGGTCTGGTCAAGTCTGCCCATATACCTCACGCAATTTAATGCAGCACCATTGACCATGTGGTAATTAATGGATGTCTAGGGTGTAATTCAGTCTTGTTGATTTTCAACACTAGTGCTCTACGGTTTGCAAATTCAAAAAAGGACATTCCACATCCTTACAGTAAACCTGGCCATTGTATGTATACTTAAAGTAAATATTATCCCCTGCAACAACTGCCCTATGACTACTTGTGTTACTCTATGACACTGGATAGATCTTAAATTCTGTTGATGGGAACTTCTAAATGTAACACCAATTCATTAAAACAATGACAAAACTGAGCTAGGAAACTATGGGGTCAGTCTTACTTCTGTTCCTGATAGCTGACAGAGAGCACAAGGTAATACATGAACAGGAACTGAGAATTACTCACAGAAACAGGAGCACGACAATTGCAAGAATACTTTATCGAAACGATGAGCTGGGCAGACCCTTATCAAATTAAATTTAGCTATGATAAGAACAATGTGATCTGCACAATTATACAGGAGATGAATGTGTTATACACACCATATGGATGTCTTCGGAGCTGAAAGAAACTACAGTATACATGAAAAGGATGGGCCTATATAAATTATTCTATATCCTTAACTATGTGAGAGCAATAAAAAGGCAAAGAGAATAATTGGTATTTAGCACACATTGTTTAATTTAAGCCCTGGAAAGCAACTCAGTAGTTTCATCATCATACCACAGAAAAGGATATTATAGTTTTAGAAAGACTTCAAAGAGGAGCAACAAGAATAATTTCTAGTCTCATGGGATTTTATGGACTGGATAAAGAGATTGTGAGGGGATTTGATCCAAGTGCGTAACATCTTAAGGGTCACAGATAGGGCCAGCCCTGTGGATGATTTCTAACTCATTATTGCACTAAGGATGCAGATCACAATTGGAAGCTAAGAAGAATTTATTTAGCACAGAGAATGAGAAATGCTTCATTTAACAGAGATGCAATTATTTCTCCATCTTCAGTGGTGGAGGCCTCAATTATGGTCTTTTACTAAGTGAGCAAAATGGGTTGAATGGCCTCTTCTCACTTACAACTTTTTTTTTTACCCAGATGCGTGAGACAAGTGCTGAGTTAAAAAACACAGTTGCCAGCGACGAGCCACACGTTTTCAACAGTAACAGCTAACTCTTTCCAACAGAGGTGGTGGTCAAGTCCGACCTCACTGATCAGGTATTTAAGCTGAACTAAAACCGATGAGATAGCTGGCACAAAGTTTGAAATGTGCCAAAACTTGAAAGCTATCACTGGAATTAAATAGGAGATTTTCAAGAGAGAGGAAATTATATATTGCGATACCCCAGGTTAGGGATGTCATGAAAGGATCTTTAAAAAAAAAAAAGGCGGGCCCAGGAAAACAGAATCACATACAGATATATACTTATTAATATACATCATCCACAACTGTGGAGATTTCTCTCTGGCTTCTGCCATAAGAAGTATATCGAAAATTAGACACAGGCAGAGCAAAAGGTAAAAGTCACATAGAGCCAAATAAAATCACATACAGATGCATAAAAACATAACAGCAGCTTACATTTAGAACTAAATAATGGGGATACTTTAATTAAATTTATTAAGCAGTATGACTACATGAGGGGGACAAAGGATTTCTTCTGTGTACTTTTACTTGATTTAGGAAACCTACCAGTAAATCGCTAGGATGAGTAGGATCAGTCGTGATATTTCTCACCATTCTGAGAACTGCATTGCTGTATAAATTTGCCATGCTGGGTCTGCTATTTCCTAGTTATTTTTCCTGCCACTCTCACAATCCTAGACATTTTGACATTACCTTTAACCCCCAGATGTCCACACTACACTGTCAGGTTAAATACCAAGATGCCAAAATACCATTAGAAGCCCTCTCTAGGACATTTTGACTAACATTAAAGGTCTTAAGTTTTTTAATTAAAAACCGCCTCTGATCTGCTTTCTGAAAAATATTATGTGCATTCTCCGTGTACTCTCAGAGCTGCTGCTACTGTGGGAAGTCCAGCTGTCTCCACTGCGATCAGGGCAGGATGGGAACTGTGACACGCCAGCAGAACATCATTTTCACATCATTTTAATCCTGTCCTTACCCTACCAGCCATACTTATGTAACACAACCCTGAACAAATTCCCAGAGCCAATAGATTATTCTGTGACTATGATGTATAAAAAGATTAGATGAGGATGGAATAAAAAAGCAGATGACTATATTGTAACCTGTTTCATAAGCAGACTTTGCTCAAACATGCAGGTCAAACCAGGCTCTGCCTTCAAGGGCTTCATCTGATTATGGTGTATTAAAAGCACTGAAACAAATATGTAAATACTCCAAATGGAAAGGTTATTCTTTGATCTCAGACTTCTTTAGAGGAACCCAGTGGGTGATAGTCCCACTGACACTCTTTTTGGCTTTGCTTAAGCCTGCCTCCTTGCATTTTACCACCTACTGCTGTTTCCATTAAAGACAGGAAATGGAGAAAAGGAAATTTTAAAAGCAGTTATATGGAAAAGTGAGACAATTTCTTTGCTGAATTAAAAGCACAGATCCATGTTCTGATTTGAGAAAAGGTGTCAAGCCTTTGCACAGTTGCTCCAACATTTTCACCTTATTTTAAACTCTGCTCTCGAAGAAAGCTGATGCTTCTCTCAGCACATATCCACTGATGTGGATGCCTGAAGTATTTTGAAGCTGTGTCAAGCACTTTATTCTTTTATCTTTTTAGAATATCAGCCATGAGTGTCCAAAAAGCAGTGTGTGAACAATTAAGATTTCTTATCATGGAAGCAAAGTGCTTACAACTGAATGTCTTCCTCAATTTTACAAATGCAGGCATGAGCTTTGGAAAAGTTTCATTTTTGATTTAACCTGTGTTGTTAACCGATTGTTGTGATTCTCTTTTTCTTATGAGGAGGAAATACATAGATCTTATTAAATCACAGTGGATTTCAATAATTGTGAACGTCTTCCCGCCAGCTTTACAGCTCGAATGTCATTGAGGTGTTTTTTGTGTTCCTAAGAAGGTATTAGAACACAACCCTATGAGAAGTTTGCTGTACATCCAATGCAAATTATAATTGCAACAAGTCACAATATTGACTGAATGACATGTTCACATCTTTGTAGATATGGTATATGTTTCCACTAATTTGGTCAGGATCCATCATCGTTGTGAAATAGAGACATACTTGTATGTTATATATGTATCTATATGTAGGACACTTTATAGATAGATCCATCCCCTTTCTAAACCGCGTTTAGAACACGGCAGCGCAGGGTTGCCTGGGAAGCCGAAGCCTTGCCCAGCAAGCAACGAGCACAAGGCAGGACACCCCCTGGACTGGGTGCTGAGTCCATCACAAGGCAAACAACAAATGTGCGCTCATATCCTCTCCCCACAAGCTCACACATTCACTCCAGGTCTGGCTTTACAGAAGCCAGTATGTCTGGGACTGTGGGAGGAAACCCACATGAACATACAAACTCCACACAGACAGCACCCCAGGAAATGAACCCAGGGCCCCAGAGCTGCGAGGCAGCAATAGTAACCACTGCGTTACCTGGCCGCCTTATATAGATATACAATATAATATATATATAATAATATATACAATACAAAGGTGCTTAAAGGTATGTGCAGAATTTCATTGAAATCATGTTAGTAGGAACCCTGTTAGTAGAAATTCTTTTTTTAATGTTTTGTGAACTTAAAAATATACCCACACCTATACTGTGGTTCTGCTCTGCCGCGTTTTTCTAACCGAACCTCAGAGGCATGAAAGACAATGTTTGCCTTCAATCAATAACCACAGGGAGATAAGAACAGAGGATCAATTTCTCAGGCATATCTTATTCTTGCTTTTTCATTTCTGTCCATTAGCCAGTTAATCTGTTTTCCATGAGCATTGTTTTCCACGATAGCCACTTATATAGGCTTTCGAAATCCAGCTCACTGTTGTACTATTAAGAGTCTTGTACAAATGGCTTCACACACCATCTGCATCTTAAGCCTGCTTTGATTCTTTTTTTTTTACCGTCATGCATACATCTGATTGTTTCACATCTTGCATTACACAGCTGAGTGGTGACAGCCTGCCACTCCTAACCATAAGTTCACCTTCTGAGATCCTCTTTTCAATATTGTGTAGCACTTTTATCCACCCTTATATGGATCTAGCATTCTTGTGTTTCTCCCTGTGTCCTATAGGGACCAAAAACAATAAACCATGTTTTGGATTTAATCTTCTTTATGCTCTGTTGTACTACCGACATTGATTAATCATACCTGGGTACAATCTGTTTATATAAATGTCTTAGATGGCAGTCAGTTCATACTAACTAGCAAAAAAAAAACATTTCACAAATTAAATTAATTAATTTGGAGGATATGAATCTGTGTTTGATTTACTAATTCTTTAAATTTCAGGATCTTGAATTTGTCTTTTTCAGACAAAAAGACAATAAGTTGTAATTGGTATATATAGCAGATGTACTTTTATTTTCATTCCCTACCGTATGGATTTCACTTATCAGCAAAATTGAGGAGAGTCAAGATCAGATTTGCTATCATTTGAAAATAATAAAGAATGAACTCATTTATTTAATAGCAGTTATATGAATGTGTAGATTCTGCAAATTCCATTAAAACCCTAGTTTCTCTAATCCTTCATGATTAAAGCAAAAACAGAATGTTTTAGACTGGTCATTTTTAAAGTGACCATTTCTTTTGAGTGAAACAATTAAATACTACCTTAAGAAAATGGTTATTTGTTTATTGATGTACAATAAGTACATTTTAAGATATTTTATCATTTTATTGCCTGAAGTGCTTTTAATATTTATTTGAGGAGAAAATGGATGCCTTTGGTAGTTGGTTCAATTAAAAGACAGTGTCAACTTTTAAACTGTGGCCTAGTTTTCTAGTATAAAGTACGGAACGGTTGTTTAATTGAGCTTTAGATCTCCATGAATTCAAAGTGGACACCACACTTTTCCCACTCTAATCTCTTTTTCAAAGATGAAAGTGACAACTCGAACTATTCCCAAGTTATGAATATTTAAACCCAGCACTTGTTTACTAAGAAGCCTTTGAAGATATGCATTTTTTCACCCCTCAACCTTAACCTTTGCCATTTACAATGTTTTTTGAAGACAAAAGCTTTAGTTTTAAATATTTGTAAATTGCTTTTGCATTTCCTTCATTTACTAGCAAAGCTTTCCATTTATTCAGTCAATTTTTGCCTCATAATTTTGTTTTGTGTGGGGGCTGCTGTTATTAACTAAAACACAAACTCTAACAAGACAGAGCAAATCTTATTCACATAACCTTAAGAGTTCAATGTGCAGAGGATTTTCCAATAAATAAGCAGCTTGCTGTGTCTCTGTGGTTTAAGACATTCTTCAAAATGAATTCAGAAAAAAAAAACATCACTGACAAAGAAGCCATAAATAAAATAGAGCTTTGGTCATTTAATGTATTGAAATGCATATTCATAGACTATTTCTTTTTTCAATGTTGAAATGCTTAAATAGATGCCATACAGATTCTTTAGGTTTCACAGTCTTTTAATTTTGTATCGATTAAAATAAACATGTTTCGTTGTTTTCTATTCTTATAAATTTTGTTTTCAAAGTAGAACTGATATGCCAGTTCTGGCTACAAGTGTGTTTTATGAAATAAATAACAGCACACACGTTTTTGCATTTGTCATAATCATAATCATCTGTATGAAATGTGCAGTTGAATACGTCAAGGAATATGTTGCATAATAAACCTGTTTAGAACTATATTCCAAACCTTAGTAGTATTCCACTCCTGCAATATTTGGCATTTTAAGAACAGTTATTCAGGCTGAGATATTGAATTATAAATACAAAATTGAATTATAAATAGCAAAATGAAATGCCTGCGATGTACTCCCATCCCATACAGGATGTATCTTACCTTGCACTCATGCTTCATGGGATAAGCTCTGGCCATCATGACTCCAAAGTGGATAAGGAGTTATTGACAAAGATGTGATGAAGTGATAATGTTTTCTAATAGTTACTGCACTACGGTGATAGATGCTCATCATATTCCTTGTGGAATAAGAGACAAATTCTATAAAGACCAAACTTGAGTCAGATCTTTCCACATGTACTTTAAATTTGTTGGAGTATTGGAATGTTGAATAGGCTGACAGCTCTAGAATAGCTACTTCCAAAACTGTGTTAATTTCCACTGTCTCTGTCAATTGCGGGTTTTTTTACTAATGATTCATGCAATCGCCCACTGGATAAATTCAAACGGCAATTAAAAAACTTGAGAAAAAAAATTGAAAAGCAAATTTCAAGTACAGTTAAAATGGAAATTGGTACCAAATACATAAAAAATGTCTTAGGAATGTATTTGCCAACATATCATACTGTATTTGAAGTATTTAAAGTAATTGATTCAAGTCTGTGGGCGACTATAAAGTTCTGGCCAGATTGAGTCCTGCATCATGAGAGAAGCATCTGTCATAGTAAACCTTATAATCTCTCTTTACAATAAAGTCTTATTAATTATAATACCTATGATATAGCAATCTCTTATTAATAACCAAAAACAACAAATCTGCAATAGTAATAACAAAATGCATAAACAAGAGTAAAATTTACAGCAGCAAACATTCTGAAAAGATTAATCAATCCTTTACAGCAGAAAAGACAGGTTCTAATCACCCTTCCACTGACTTGCGGTAAGTCAACAGACTGCTTCTCTCGGAATATTGGGTATTTCACAAGATGACTGATTTTACAATTTGCCTGTAACAAATGTGCTGTAACTAGAAGAGGCTAGCTACAAGTTGTGGTTTTCAAGCCTGGTAGCTTTCTGACACTACCCACACTTCCTTGTAGTCATTTAAGGCAGCAGTTGTCAGTTCCAGTGCTGGAGTATCCTGTCTTTTCAGGTTTGCGTTCCTACTGTACAAGCCTCTTAATTACTTAGCAGGTAGTTTAAATTATTAATACCCCTGAATCAGTGGGGCATGGCAAATTGAACTAAAAGAGCAGTGATCTCTGGAGACATATGAAGGTACAAGGAAAAAGTCTATATTTCAAAGGAAAAAGAGCTGAAAGATGAATTAAGGACATGGACTAGGTCCCACAGTGCAGATCCTCCAACTACTGTAAAAGTAATGCGAGTACCAGCCCAAAAGAGCATAGCGGGCAAAACACAAACAAAGTGCTATTTCTAACACATGTAATTTTATTTTAGTTTCAAAACACTGAAATGGATTGATTTCAGCTGGAACATTTTCCTTTCCTCTTAGGTGCTGTTCCTCTTTTCCGTATTATTTGAATGTATCCCAGCAAATGCAAGCCACATCAAGGGGAGCCAACCAACCTTTGGAATTAATTAAGCAATGTACTGTTTCACTACAAATTAAACGATCTGTCAAAAAATATTTAGGTAAGCAATTTCTTGGCAACCCTGCAGTTCTGCAGGTCTTAATCACGGCCCTGCAGTCTTACACAGGAATATACAGGTGGACTGAATTAAACTATTTAATCTCTCTGGACCCATCTAATAGACTTTAATACACACATTGGTGACATCCAAGTCAGTGAGTGGCTATTAAACAGTCCACAAATTGTTGAATCCACAGCTCTTCTCCGTCGTGTTCATTGTTATGAAATTTCAGGCTACTGACAGTAGCAACCTGTCCAGGAAGAGAACACAAGTGTCTTCGCACAGACTGTAAGATATGTGGTTAGAAAGGCAATGATTAATCCAAAGTCCACTTCTAACACAAATTTACATCTTCAGAAAACAAAGTGCAGAAAAATACCATTCCATGTTGCCTTCATGAAAATGCCAGTGTGTTTAGGAAAGAAGTCCTTTCTGAAGGAGACTCATGAACCACACTGGAAACCTTGAATTACATCTGAATGACATCTGGAACCATGTTTTGTGATCAAAGAAAATCAAGGTCTTTAAACAAACAGACATCAACAATATTTTTATTATAAAAATGTTAACCTCATGCTGAAAAAACATGTATTCCCTCAGTGAGGGAATCTAAAGTATACATAATAATCCAAAAAGAAATGGTAAAAAAACAAATATTCTTTACTAGCCATTGAGACCTCCAGATCACAAACCAGTTGAAAAATCGTGATTTGAACTCAAGAAGGCAGTTTAAAAACAGAAATCAAAAGGTCTGAGGAACATAACAAGGCAAAGCAATTCTGCCTGGAAGAATAGTAAAAAATGTACACTCAGAATTGCCTGAGCTTCATAGCACATTAAAGGACGTATTTTGTTGGTCTAAACCATGCAAGATGATTGTTTACAGTGCCTTCAGAAAGCACTAATCCCCTTCAACAACTATAAATACTGTTGTATTATGAACAAATTAAGATTCGCATTGATGTTCTGTAGCCACTGCAGTGTTGCTTGTGGTTGTGGTCATGTTTAAACATGAACCTTTTCCACATTTTGTTGACTGTAGTAGGTTCTCTTCAAGGATTTGACTGGATTAGGCTCCATTCATTGCTCCTTCTGTCCTGACAAGTGCCCCAGTTCCTGCCACTGAAATGCAGTAGGAGATGTGTCACAACTGTGCTTCAGGGTTATTCTGAAATTCTAATTGCACACCTTCATTGAGCTGGACTTTGTCATTCATATTTGTTTTAACTTTTTAATTCTGCCTAAACTCTCAGTGCAGTATTAATGTCTCTTTGGCGCAAAGATATGATCTATGACGCAGAAAAGACATTTAAAATTGTAAGGCATCATACTATCCAAATAGTCTGTTGATGAAGTAATTACTCAGAAGATGTATACATGTTTAAAATGAATATTTTTCATCATGATCACAATTGAAGACTTTTATTGATAAAATATGTTAAATATCAGCAAAAATGGGATGGAAAAATGGATGTATATCTGCACTTAAATATACATCAGCTGTGAACACACATAGCATTGTCTAACTATTTTGTGAAACTCTGCTTTGTGCTTAATGAAGTTGCAACTGTAAAACTAATTTCATCCCATTTGCAATATACTGTCCCTTCAAAGTCAAAGGCATGGCCAATACTACTACCAGATTTAGGATAATGACATTCTTGCATGGTCTTTTAATATTAATTACTTTGCGACAGGCAAAAATACCTATTATATTACTTGTTATTTTATGTGAATTTCTATTTTTCCTCCCCATCCTCCTGGTTATAGATCTAAAAAGGAATTGAAAATAATAGCTTGCACTGTAGTTTGTGTGATTGGCACATGCAGTTTTCTCAGACTTGTAAACATGTAACTGTCAGCAGCTCTTTGCGGTCCGCATGTCATCGGACTGTGTAGAACGTCAAAGGTGATATGCATGTTAACAACACAAATGGGTTCTGTCAAAAGGCCAGATACAATGTTTCATTGCTAAAAAGCACAAGAAAGTTGGTGTCATGGTTCATCATTGTGATTTCACCATATTTATCATCCTTAATAGGAAGTAATTACATTTATGTACTTGGTAAAAATAATTTCCTAACTTAAGAGAATGCTTTTATATTGTATACAGTATAAAGGAAAATATATATAATATATATTTATATATAAAGGACCTCAATATACGGTATAATAAAATTCCAAAATTTTAAGGAACTTCTCTTCAGCTAGCTCACCCTCTGTCTGTCTAAACAACTCTTAATAACCGATGAGTGTGTGGTAAACAGTCACAAGTATTGATAACAATGTATCAAAAACCCACAATGAGTTTTTTTCCCCTCAGAAGCTCCTGTTTCCTGAAGCTCCGTCTGCTTGCGTTTTGGGCAGCATGCTTGAAGAAGGGCAGGGCCAAAACCCGGAACTTTATACAGGGCAATTACAAAAGTGCCATTTGAACCTTGAGGCTGAAAGCAAATTTAAAAATTTTCCCCAGACAGAAAACTGAAATCATGAGATTGTGCACGAGCAAATCCAAATAACGCAGTGGCGCCCCAGTACCAGGTTTGGGAGCAACTGTGTTAGAGTACTGATAAGGCCTTTCTCCAGTGATGCCATCTCAACTGTCAATCTTTTTAGTAACCAACAATACTCACATCCTCATTCAGCAAATAAGGTCACACAGCTGGTGGAGTAATGTTTTGTAGCAGATCCTCCTCTTCAGGTAGTGTGGTTTGGAGGGATTGCATCCTGTACATACTGTATGAATGGTACACAGTATTTCCTCATATTTGGAAAAGTGTCTCTATAGCTGAGATCGGACCAACCCTAGGTCAGGGACATATATCAAATCCGTGATACGTTAACGTCTCTGATGAAGCATTTGTCCGTAACTTTCTCACTGAAGTGCAGCTCTTTTTGACTTTACGGTCCTCTTTTGCACTAAAACATTGTCCATCTGTCTCACTGGGACTTCACCAGTCTGTCCCCAGGGGAGATTAGACAATCTCTGTCATCTGCTGCACCCCTTTATAGTGAAGCATCAGCTTCCCCGTAGGTGCAGCCAGTTTCTCTATCACTGCTGCACATAATGTCAAATATTTCTTTCAGGTGTTTATACCCCTCCTCCAGCAGTCTAAACCAAGGCTAGAGTGCCAGATTCCTCTGCTCCATTATAGCATTTCTCACGTTGGACAGGCTTTCTGAAGGATAACTAGAGATCCCCAAAGTGCAGGTGTGGACAAAAAACTCAACCGTCTTTGTTATTCTCTAAGTGTGATTTTGTTTCTCCGAGTGGTTTTATGGAATTGGCTGTGCTTCGCTTTATTTAGCGATCTCCTGCATTGGCCAGGACATCTGTGAGTTTGCGGCTTCAGAACGTGGAGAATGAACCCACATTTTTTTCATGCGCCATCTATGGAATCTGCATCTTCTCACCTGTGCTGATAACGGGCTTTTTGCCACTGAATAGAACAGGTTAAAGATGTCAGAGAAGGCATAACAAGAACTGTAGATTCTGGGTTGAAAAAAGCAATCCCAGGTGTGGCCATGAATGACTGCAATTTCAGACAAACTTCTATTAGAGGCCTTTATTATCTGTATATATTTTTACTGGGTGGTGATTGTTTATTGATTAGAGGGGTGTTTGTGTACATTCTCACATGGGACTAGTTAAGGATTTGTATAGGATTGTAGATTTTTTGTATAGAATTGTATGTATTTGTATATTATATAAAGAGCACACATGGTGGTATCAGTGGCTGGGTTTAGGTGAAGATTGGGGACACTGGCCTTTCCTGTACTTCTTATTGTTGTCATCAATGGTCATCATCAATATTGTTTTTAGTGTGCTAACATGTATCTTGAGCCACCCAGTTAAGGTTGGGGCCTGTCACTCAAGGTCATTAACCCTTCTTTTGGCTGACATTCATCCATGCTTTTCCTGCTACCTGTAAGGATAGTATGAGGTTTTTATTTGCAACAATATGACCAATCCTTGAATGGTAGCTCACAAACCTATTTTCTCTTAAGGACAATGGGACAGGGAATTCAGTGACAAATGTTCACCCACCCTGTCCTTCGTATTTTCTCATCTGTTTTTTATGTTTATTTTATTCTTTTGTTTATACCTCCATTAAAACACCCTGCTTTCTTCAAAGCTTGCATTCGGGTAAGAAAAACTGAGAAAAATGAATAAAAAAGATACAAAGTCACAAAGACAAACAGAACACTGTACACCATGACATATACTGTAGTAACTATCCCTACGTATCCTTTTCCCCCAAGGAGTTTTCAGAATATTTCAAGACCATTTTCTCTGATACTTCTTCTGTAATGATCTGTGCCTTGTTTCTTTATTTCCTTCATTTTTTTTAATTGAAGTGGTTTGCAGTCACCAGGCATCATCCTCCTCCTTGTGGGAGGCAGAAAGAAGTCAAACCCGTGTAAACAAGATCCTATTCTCTTGCAACAACTGATCTCTTTTTAAAATAGCCAGCAAATCATCAGACCAAGGGTCAACATCTAACCTATACATTATCTTTTGGCTTTGGCCTGTGTTTCCAAGATCAACAATCACATACTGATTTTCTTCCGATCAATACAGGAATGCTGTGCTCTTTTGCTACTGAGTGCTCAAATGAAACAAAGTTGAAGTTCTCTCACGCTCTTTCAACTTTCAATAATGTACATACAGTAAAAAAGAGGGGAAGAGGTTATTAGTTCAGGCTCTTGGTCCTTTTCAAAGTAAACAAGAAAACAAATCTTGCAAAAGCAACATTCTTTTTTTAGATTCTTATAAGTGATGGGGCAACATTCAAATGTTGTCTTTGCTCAATACGCAGAAGATGATCCAGCGCGCTTTTATTATTCCTACTGTTACCTTTTCATTTTGAAAACCTATAATCACAGGTCTTTTTCTATAGCCGCTTACTTTGGATTTGCTACATAATAAATCTGTTTTCCTGTTGTCGTGAACCTCACACTTGGACGAGTGTATGTGGATTGTATACATGATGTTTTGACTTGCCACACAGCTCTTTTTATTGAGTGAGCTCAGTGTTGTGGTACAATCTGAATTAGGTTAATTTCCCATAAAGTGCCTTCATAACATTAAGGTTTGGAATTAGAACTTTTAAAGTGGTATACAGTAAATGGTTAACAATTGCTGGAATTATGAACACGTTAATAATTAATCTAATGTTGAATTAAACTAAAGTTGCTCACACCCGAGGAAAGGCTCCACAGCCGAAACATTGTGTTTTCTCTCTTCTCTTTTCAGCATGGAATTAACCTATTACTTGCTCCTTTTTAATACATAGCCTAGATACAGTTTTAAAATCTAACATGGCTGTACAAGTTGTTTTTTTTCCCACATAAGGTACACATAGTAGCCCGTAAGTAAGATATGTACAAATAATTGTACATATGTACAAATAATTTCCTGAACGTTGACAAGCTTGTTGCTTGACATACGGTTTTGAAACTGTCCAAGCAGGCAAATACATTTTTAAAAACATCTGAGAGATGCAATGGAATAGAAAGACAGCACTATATCTATCTATACAGCAGTACAACAAAACCAGAGACCTGGTGCTCTGCTGCATATTTAACAAGTTAAACATCAAAAAAGAGCAGAGAAAAATCGAAAACTCAAATGTCGATTACATACGTATTCACTCCCTTCGCTATGGTTAGGTAAATTAGTTTACACAAATTACTTTTACAATTCACACAATTAGCTGAATGGCCTCGGTGTGAAATAATATCGCTTCAGATGACTGTGATGTCAGAATAAATAAATCTATAACTGTGAGGTCCCTTTGCCAGGTCGTGAAATCCAAGAAAATATTCAATATTGAAGATCAACAAGCTTTCAAAACAACTCAGGGATAAAATTGTGGAAAAGCACAGATCAGCGGAAGGGTAAAAAACAATTTCATAGACATTGTATATCCCTTTGAGCAGAGTGCAGTCAATCATTAGGAAGCGGAAGGTGTATCGTACAGTACCTCCCAGACACTGACTAAATCACTCTGTCACTCCAAGCTGGGCAAGGAGGAAATTGGTTAGGGATGCAACTGTGTGGCCATTGGCAACAATGAAAGCTTCAAAGGTTGTGATGGGAGAAAATATCCACGAATGGAAAAAATGCCAGTCCCTTCACAAAGCTGGCTTATAGCACAGTGGCAAACCCATTTTTAAATTGAAGCCGATTTGATTAATCATATTCTCTTTAAAATGTGTATGCATGATAATGTAATGGAAAATGGCATCACTGGAAGAAGATGAATATACAGTATTTGAAAGGCACAGCGTACATGACAAACATAACCTGTACTGGGAAGATCAGCTTTTAGAAACAGAACAAAAGCAAAATAAGATTGTCTAACGAACACGCTGCACAATGTTTTTACTTCTGAGACCTCTCTTCCCATGAGCATTGTGGCTCCTATTAAAACCCCCTCCACAGCTTCTACAGCCAACTTGAAACAAGTTGCAAGAGCAAACATTTTATTTTTCTGAAAAATTGGTAAACATGAAGAGAGCCACGATATGAAAAACGGTTAGACAATGATTCATAAACACTGGTTCAACCACCTGCTTTCTTGTTAACGACACACTGGGATAAACGCAGCAAGGCTTTCTGATGCAGAGGTTTGAACACTTAGCTACGTGTATTGTTACTTCCTTCATGGCTTCTCTGAAATCCTGTTTTTTCCTATGTTAAAGCTCTCTGTGCCACTCTGGGGAATATCCATTCTTTTCATCAGCACATAGGTGCACAGTACTGGAATTGCAAGAGCTTTCGAGAGTCAAAGAAATTGTTCTTGGTCAAGTCCTGTCAGTGCTCCTCAAATGCATTACAGATATTTGTATGAAAATGTAGACTCATACTTGCTATTAGCAGATCAACTGAGATGGAGAGAGCTCGCAGGATTTAGGATGGCTCTGGTGCTCGGAGGAAGAGATCTTGTATTTTTATTTTTAAATTCTCATAATGTACTGTTTATCAGAATATCATCCAAGCCACCTGAAAATTCAGTGTAAGATTGCAGCAGGATGTTGGTTCACTCCTCTTGCTCTTAAGATATTCTGCAGTTAAGCAGAACATGTTTCATTCCAGTCCAGTAATCTTTTCGCCAGTTTGTAGTATCGAGCTTCCTGCTTTACCCTGTCAAGATGAAAGTCATCCAGGGAGACTGTCTGAGTCTACCCAACACAAGACAAAGCTCAAAACTGGACAAACACAGAAGCCCCTGGTCTTCTGTTTCTGGCTTTTTTGGTGAGTAATCCTATTGTGATAGTGAATTAAGAATAAGCCTGATAAGCCTGGAGGGAGAAGAAGGTCAAAGGGGCAATTTGAAGCTATGAATTCTGAGCATCACAATCAGAGGAAATGGAAGACTGCTAAGAAATAGGACTTATAGAGCTGTGTCAATAAAAAGAGAGTGATAGCTGTTTCAGAGAGCAGATATGCAACGGGTCAAAAGCTGTACAATAATGGGCATGTGTTTTCAATCATTTTGGAGGGCTTTGAGCTTAAAACTGTGATAGGACAAAGCAGGAATTTCCTTTTATCAGTGTCTCCAAGGAAGCACTAATAGATACACATTGATGGATGACGTTTGTGTTTTGTTACAGTGAACGAGGATATAGTAGATCAAACAAAAGAAAGGGGGATTTAAAAGATCCCGTGAAACATACCGTTAAGATTTCCAGGCTGAGGAGGGACTGTGGAGAGTTTGGTGTATGATGATTTGAAGAATATTAAGAATACGGTTTCACACAAAGGTGACAAAGACACAGTGCATGAGTTAGCAGATTTTAACTTCTGAAAAGGGGGGAATCTGGCTATGAAAAACCTGGGTTATGAATTGGTTACTGATAGAGCCTCAGGTGAGATAGATCAGTAGGCGGATGTGTGGAGATTTGTAGCACTCTTCATGAGTAGTGTGCGCTATGGAAGTATTGTCTGTATTGATGAGGATCGATGTTTGGCTCCAAGTGCAAACTCAAAGAAGAATGGCGATAATGACACAGGTACAGTTGGAGAATTATCTGAAAAAAATCAGAAAAATCAAAACAATTCAGAATTAATTTGGAAGGGGGAGTTAAGATGTGAGGTTTTTCCTGTGTAATAAGCACTGAAGCTTACACTGTAGATGGCATGAGTTAATAGCGCAGAGACTTCTGGGAGACAGAAAGCAACTATCGGCTATCGTCGAAAACGTAGATGCTGTTCGATTGATCCAGGATCTGATGCCAGGTTTTGCTTTGCAGTTGATGTTCAGAATGACAAAGTTGCAATGTTGATGACCCACCCTTGAGGGCTGATGTTCAGAATGACAAGGTTGCAAAGTTGATGACACTCCCTTGAGGGCTGATGAAAAATGACAAGGTGGTGCGGAGATGCTACAGAAGAAGCAATGTTGAGGCCACACCCTTGAGGCTGAAGTACAAAGTGTAGCTTAGGAGACTGGCGAAGGATAGAAGATAATGTTGGGAGCAAAATCAAGTGAGGAATAAAATAGTAAGAAATATTTTAAGAAGGACACTCAATGGAAGTGCTAGGGTTTGTAGTGTTTTGATGTTTGAATTTACACAGGCAATTAGAAATTGGACAGAGTACGTCACTTATTTAAAGCTCAGTGCCCTGGAAATCGTCCCACCATGAGACGTTTCTCTTCCTGGCTCTAGATCCATCCTCTGTTCTGATTCACACACTTTTCCAGCCCAAGACGTTTTTCTAGTACCCTGCCATATCTTTCTCCCTTTGTCAACGAATAATTAAAGATGAAGACATTAAACTGGCCTCTGTTTTCCATAACACTAGGGAGTCTCCACACCCCATAACTAAATATTATGGCTCTATCTTGGTCAGGTACAGTACATCCACATTTTTTAAGGTCCACATTCAGAAAAAAACAATGTTTTGCAGGACACCTCCTAAACAGTAATGTCATGACATTAGACAGGTATAAGCCCAAACACAAATGTAATACAAGTGCGTAAATTATGTAATTTAATCACACAGCCGTGCTTGGATATTTAAACATGCATTCTAAAATGCTTAAAATTTCTATTATTGCTGCCTAGTAGTGATAGCAAGATTGTGTATCTGTCTCTTAATCAGAAAGATCAAGTTGCCAGTTTGTATCAGAGTATGTTCCTCTCTGACGGCAATAAAAAAAAGAGCTGGGATCTGGACGTGTGTACTGTCTTCTGAAGGAGCCTGCAACCCACAACTTTGCTCTGACCCGTCCATTGTTACTCTCTCCCAGTTGTACTGCTATTTTAACGAAAAAGAAAGTTAGTCACCTGCTCGAAGCCGACTGGGAGAACTGGAGGGGTGCTGCCGCTGTGGCACCTGAGCGTCAGTCTGTATTTATCAAAACTGTGGGCAACATTGGGGAACACAGGTCCAGGGAGAGACCTCAGGGGGGCTCAGTCAGCTTTTCCCAAGAAACACCAGTGTAGAAACAGAGCCATATTTTCACTCCGTAATCCTTTCATGATGCTTTAATCTTGGGTGTTGTCATTCCTAGTGAAATTCCTTTTTAGAAACTATGGAGCTGATGATAGCCTGGAGCTGATGATAGGTGTCCCCTGTTTCCACTGTTTCTTGTACAGGGCTGGAGGAACTGTTTGGTCACCTTTTTAGAAGGCCAGCCTGGGCGTAGAGTCCTCAGAGGTGCTGCTCATTTCAGGGGTAAAATACTCCAAAAAGGAGAGAAACATAAGTGTGAGCTAGCAGCCGTTTCACTGGGTTCAGAGGAGCTGGCTGTGACCAAGACCCAGAGGAGCTTCGGATGTGGTCACTGAGTTCAGGGTGCTGGCGGTGTCCAGGCTGAAGCTGCAGTTTGCGGCTACAGACACGCTCATCAGATTGACATGCTTCAGGAGCTCCTGTGGAATATGAATGTTCGGGGGATTATCTTTTTCTTGGGTTTGTGTTTTTGATTTTTGCTGTTATGTGTTGTGTTGTGTGGCGTGGGGTGTGTTTGTAGTGGGGGGGATCACCGTTTACTGTTGTGATATATTTTGTAATTTAATGCAATAAAGGTTGTTTGTAAAATCTGTCTATTGCAGGATTTGACATTGTAAAATAGAAATGTTCCTGATAATTTTCAAGTTTGGTGCAGTTATAAATTAAACATTTTGGTACTAAAAATAGTATATGTAAACCTTATTTTTGATCATTGTCAGTTTATGACAATTTCTTATAAGATAAATTAGTGCTTCACAGAAATAAAACTCAAAAGACTTTCACAAAAATGTTTTGTATACTTAATATACCAACCAGGGGATTACTGTAACAAGAAATTATTGTTTAAATGTATAACATTTGCATATATTAGGCCTGCATTAAAATTACTTTGAGTACTACTGGTTTAATTTGTTGCTATTGGTACCCTCAACATGCTCATAATAGCTAAGAAACAAAGATGGATTTGTAACTTTCTGCTGACATTATTTCTCTAATACTCCTTTGAATGATTTTTATCTCCTAACAAATCTAAGCCATCATCAAGCATGTTAAAGCATTAATTGTGGCAGTTATGAATATATTATCAAATCAAAGAAATTGGTTCCTTTCCATGATTAGATTATTTTGTTGTTGTCGTTATAAGACAAAAACATAAAAGCAACTATGAATTGAACTTGAACTTGAACTTTATTGCCATATGTAACCGGTACTGGTACAATGGAATTCTTACTTACAGAAAGTCTCTCGATTGTAAAACAAGTGTAAAAAACAAGACAAAGTGCAAACAGTGCATCAAGACAATGTACAAACAAACAATAGACAATGTGCAAGTAAACATGTAGACAGTTTGAATGTAAACAATACAGATGTGTAAACAATGACTGGAGATGTGCAATAGATAAGAAATCATAAAGAGGTAGATGGTGATGGTGTAGGTGTGGTCCAAGGGGGATGGCTAAAAGTGTTCGCCAATCGCACTGCTTGTGGATAGAAGCTGTTGAAGAATCTAGTGGTAAGTGTCCGTATGCTCTTATATCTCTTGCCTGAGGGCAGTGGGGTGAAGAGCTCATGCCCGGGGTGGTGACTGTCCTCTGTGATGACCAGAATTCTACCACGGCAGCGGTCCTCATAGAGCTGTTTAATCTCGGTGAGACCGCAGCCGATGATCTTCTAGGCCATATTGACCATTCTCTGCAGTGCCTTTCTTTCTCGCGAGGAGGTGTTTTTTTTAACTGAATTATACACCACTATACATACACTTTCAATTTATGTTTAACTTCACTATACAACATGTGCCTCTCAATAATTTAAACTTTAGCATCTTCATAACTGGAATTTTACACTGGATAAACTATGAAAGGAGTCCACTGTGTAACTTTGCAAAACTTACTGATTGCCAGAACTTCTGTATTACAGATATTTAACAGTAAAGTCAAGTGCCCTGTTAATAACCAAGTAGACCAAGAGGTAGAAAAATATGGCTTAAGATTCAGTCTATAAGATAACCCCCTCCCCCCCCCCCAAAACACTTATGGAAATTTGTTGGATTTAAAATAGATTTTTGAATTTTACAATAACAGAAACGAAGCGTGACAAATACACAGAGACAGAATGGAACAACAGCCATGCTTAAGTGTTTGACGGAAAAAGAATCTTCTTTTCCAAATACATTTCACCAACAGCATAGTAATTTGCTCAAACATGGAGGCATTCTTTTTAGTGTTTGAGTATCACCAGCTCTTTTTTTCCTGTTGCATTAGGTGTAGCAGCTCTCACACAGCCAGGGATAACAGCTTACGCTCAGTAACTAGTCTCTTGTCTGCCTTTGCTTAAACCCGGGTCTGTTTCTAAGCAGGTACAGCTCCATCAGGTAATTTAGCCAGACAGTGGAAGCTGACAGAAGAACTGGACAAGTTCATGAAATAATTCAGGATGTGTAGAAATACAGTCCTAACAGGCATGTTACACTGTAAACAGAAATTTTCCAGACTGCTGCTAACGATATTTTACACATATAATGAAATCAGTAGTTACAGGCCAGCATCCAGTTAGTCAAACTCACTGCAATATCGGGACAGAAGCCTGGGACCTTCACAGGGAATACTCCGCCGTCTGTTAGCATCTGAAATATCCTTATAGAGAGATTCACCAAGGGTTGAATCCACAGGAGCAGTCGGGCTCCGTAATTGTGGAGAGCCTCATCATGGAGCAGCTCCTGGGAATCAGCAGCCCTGAGGAGTGTGCCTGGGTTAAAGGCAATCTGCTGCTCTGGTGACTTTCCGTTGGACGGAAATATTTCTGACGGCACAGGAGAAGAGGACGAGCTGGAATTTTGGAGGTATTGCCGAGCTGGGCAGCAGTAACCAGGGCAGAGGGTTACAAACTCAATCACCTACAGCTAAAGGGCACCCAGTAAGTCTGTGAGGGGCAGTTAAACAAATGCCTGGTTCGAACCCCAATACTGGAGATAAAGGTACTGGTAGGAAATGAAAGATGAATCCTCTGACCTCCAGAAGACTATTAGGTTGCTACAATTGTGGACAGTAAGGACAAGCAGAACAAAAGTGAGTGACAGCTGAGATGAAAGGGCAAGCAGCTAGTCCTCTGTGTTTTAGCACTGGGGAGTCCTTATCTCTGCTGCAGATCAGTGGTGACCTATGTTTTTGGGGATACAAGGGGTGCATGCAGAAGCACTGATGGCCAGCAGAGCAGCAGGAAAGAAGAACTCTGAATGTAAAAAGAGAGAGTGGCTCCCGAGCAGACAGTTGCTCACCTACAGGAACACAGAGAAGTCTTGGTCTATTCACCTTCGTTTTGAGAGAGTAGCAGATCCTAGCAATTGGCCACCTGTTTGAGGATTATGATCAGGAATACCCAGCCAGCTTCATCATGTGTGACATTCCCATTAACCGAAGGCTCAGATTCTAATCAGCTGAAACTGGCTATCCTCACCAAATATGAGACCAGTATGGGGGTTTTCCAGCACATGTTTCAGGAGGCAATGTCTTCCTGTTGGTGCAACTATTAGAAGTTTTAGGCATTGGTGTGGAGTGGTAACGAGGCCTCTGGGATTGTAATTGAAAAGTTGGGGCCTCAGATTCTGGTTGGGGCATTGCAATTGTATCCTTATAAACAAAAGGGGAACACAGTAATAAAGCCAATTCATAGATGGGGTTATTAGGAGGCCATGATTGGTAAAGACCAGGGGAAAGTTTGGCCAGGACAGCGGGGTAACACCCCTACTCTTTTCAAGAAACATCCTAGGATTTTTAATGACTACAGAGAGTCAGTCCCTCGGATTTACATCTCATCCAAAGGACAGCGCCTTTTTACAGTATACAGTATACTGGGCATTAGGACCACACAGAACGCAGGGTGAGCGCCCCCTGCTGGGCCCACTAATACCACTTCCAGCAGCAACCTTGCTTTCCCAGGAGGTCTCCCGTCCAGGTACTGACCAGCCTCACACTTGCTGAGCTCCAGTGGGTTGCCAGTTGTGAGTTGAAGGGTGATATGACTATAATTAAGCAAACGTCATACACAATGTGTCAACAAAACACCCTGCTGTATAAATTAGTACTCTCTAGGTCTTCAGCTTGATGTCGTTGTCATGGTTTAATCTCAATTTTCATATCCAGTTAAAGGTTTATTTATGTTCAATGCATAATAAAATCACTTTTTTGAAGGATGGATAAAATGTATATTTGTTTACTGTGGCAAATCACCTCTTGTTAAAAATATAATTAGGTTGATGCTTGGTGTTTAATGAATTCATAAACCAAAAAGGACTAAACATTTATAAAGCAATCATTAGTTTTAATCATATAATAACATCAGTGGCCATTAGTAACAGTTTTCTAGAATGATTTAAAACAAATTACTCGTGCATTATTAATGTTTTAATTAATTGATTATGCCTGTAATTGCAAACAGTCTGCTTGTGAGGGATGGGGTTGTGAACTTCGGAAATCTAGCACTGAACTCATTAATAAAATGTCTTTGAATATCTTGTACTTAAAATATGTGATAAAAGTTTAACAGAACTTTCAATGTCTACAGTGATTTAGTACTGTTATTGTTTTTGGAATGATATATTTTATGACATTTTACTTCCATGAACTTTTATTTCTAAGCCCCAGTTCAATCAAATGAATTTTAAACTCACTTTCGGTTGATCCAATTTCCGATGCATGTTGCCAAGACTGACCCTGATTTCAAGCGTGCAATATAATTGTACTTCCTGAGGCCAGAACACATACTAGTAAATGCATTTCTTCCACCTCTTAAAATGTGTGCTTTATAAATGTGTTAGCGATTTCATGTAATTTCTTTACCTTGAACAAGAAGGAAAGAGGATGAATATGTCGAGATTCAGTTCCCTCATCTGCATGACAGATATAAAGAAAGCAGATTGCATGGAGCCAACTGACTGCTTGTGTATTCACAATATTAACAATGTTTGTCACTAATGTCTTTAAAATATCAGACTTCTGTTTGCATTGTGCAATGAATGCAATTATAATAGTACTCTCTGATATCCATCCTTATCAATGCATTTATGATGATATGAAATTGAATTCTGTTCATTAATGTTATTAACAATAACAGTAGCACTGTGGATGCATTAAGTAAAAATGTGAATAAAGCTTATAGTCCACTGCAGATAAAATATCTCTTCCTGCTGTATGCATTTGCCTACCATCAATTTCCAGAACAAATATTGATATTGTTATATCAGTACTTTTTTGATTGCTTGGAAAAGCAAAAGTAAAACTCGTGTACCCTAGTACAGTCAAATGAATTCCTAGAAAAACAAAAGGTTATTGACTCAAGTCATGGAACAAATGAACAATAAATATTTAATATTTGATCTTGATTAAATGGTGTACAACATTACAGCTTTTAACTACCTCCGTTGTTAATTAATATACACATGGATGTGGGGGAAAAAAAGCCAGATTGAAGCATTCATGAATATATAATGTGTCCTTGAACAACTTATGTCTTCATCACATTAAGACGAAGAAATCTCCAGGACCTGATGGTATTATACCAGTTGTACTTATTGTACCAAAAGATGTTATTCATGGACCATTTGGAAGAAGAGTAAAAGAGCCCTTCAGGTTGTTGTGGTCTCTCTTGGCCCACATAATCCTCACGGTCTGCATAATTCAACTCCAATTGTCCTTTTATACTATATGCTTTATATTAGCAATTGCCCCCAGATTACATTGAAAGGGTTTACATCGATTTGATTAAAGCAGTTTTAAAAGCTGTTCTGCATCCGAACCTCATACTCAAGTTAAAAGGTTCCCACGTGATATTAATTTTCTCGCTTAACTGCTATTTCTAGATTCAAAGCATTAAGCACTAGTATGCGCACTTCTCTTAGAGACAACGTTTAGCCTGTCTTTAATTTATCTGCTACAGATTGAGGATAATGGTTACCCAGATTATACCCAAGACGGCTGTGATCATGGGGCTCTGTCTACGCTGCGTCTATCACCAGGTTAGACCTCAATTCCTCGGGAGGAGATAGAGTTCCAGTCAGGGACAGCTCCTAAAGTATTTGTAGGGCGAGCTTGAAGGCTCCGTTATCGAAGTCTTCTCTCTGAAGCGAGTGTACCGCCTCAGCTGGAGCTGCAGGTTCTGACTCGAAACCCAGAACGTCCTTGCCAGTCGCGAGCAGCTTCTGTACCCGCTTGTTGATAGAATCGGGCTGTCAGCGAACTAGAATTCTCTCCTCTGGCGCCCTCTCCTGGTAACCAGCGGAGTTTCGCCTCACTTAATCCCCTCTTCCTAAAATTGCGAAAGCCCTGTCTGCCTGTCACATGCCGCTCGGGATCATATGTGAACTCGAATGCGGTGTCCCTTCATTTTCTCGTATTTCCTAGCTGCCCAGCCATGCAACATACAAAGTATGTTGTTACTTTGCTCTGGACGTGTTCGAGCATGGACGCTGTGCCAAATAGTAACCTACTGAATATAAATACCTTTCCTAATGGTGTGATGAAGTTTGTCTATTGGTCAGACTCTATTGTCAATTGAATCTTGCCAAACCTCATTTTTGCATCCAATTCGCTGAAATGTTTTTTTTCTTCTTTTTCTCCTGCCAGTATGCAAAGGGATTGTTCGACTGAAAGAAGAAAGTAACGTTCCCGGCACACTGAGGGATTCAGATGGGTGAGATCCACTATCTCTAACAAAAATTACAATTGCATTCACCTGACTTCCTGGGCACTACCAGAGCACCACTCACCTGGTTCCATTACCCTTCTGACACTCCACTAACCAGCTGTGGACAGTGTTCTTGAAGAGTCAGTGCTAGACAGTCATGAGACCAGTTGCAGCCTTGTCATAGCTGTGACGATCTTGCCATATTTCTTTACTTTCTCACCGTCTGCTGGCACACAGCCTGGTCCCAGCAAAGCTTTCTTGGCTGGTTTTAACTGTGCAGATGATCATTTGCATATATTTCACAGTAAGTATCATCTGGAAATACCGGTAATTGATGCTTATCTTGATCAAGCATCATTGTTTTTGTTTTTTTTACTGCACACTTTTATCAGAAATGTTAGTGTCATCTAAAAACAATTAGTCTGAGTTGATTATGCAGCTGCAGCTGAGCTTAAGGGCCAGTCAACACAAGAAGGGGTGTCCTTTATTTAAGGAAATTATTATTTCCTTATTTGTGGAATCTTCAGGCTAAAAATGTTCTCTCCTAGCCGGCGATACCTGTTTAGATGAGGGAGATTCTCTTTTTGCTTGTGGGCATCCAGATTTTAGGATAGTAGATTTTGCGTCGCTTTTGTCACATTCCGTTAATTAGGGATGCAGGGTGCAATTAATTAATTAAGTGCAAAGGGATCCACATCTCTATTGGTCTGTGTACTGTGTGTTAAATCAAAGATCAACTATTATTCCACTACCTCGGGCCTTGCAAATTATTTATTTTGTCGTATTCCGTACTGCCCTTACTGGAGATCACAGGTTTCAAATGGTATGAGGCTTTAGAATTAGTCAAAATGAAGCAACTTACTCCTATTAGGAAATATCAATGTGTCATTAGTATGCACTCACTTGCGAAAAACATCATCACCATTTCTGCAGTCTTCTTTTTATTGACGTTATTTAAATATGGTAAAGGTCAAGGGCTTGTGTATGCCATTATTTAAGAAACTAATCACAGATGTCCCCCAGTCTTAAAAATGAAATGTATCTAGCTTTTGCAAGAGGAGTGATTTATCAGCTATACCACAGAACTCCTGTGAGTTATCACCATGTGAACTGTGATCGAGGCAGTCTTTTATATGCTGTTCAACACCTACGTTTTGGTCTTAGAAAGGATGTAGGAAAATACATTGTCAGTTTAGTTAAAAGTTTACTGCACTTTAAAAGTATTATAACAATCCAGTTATTGCATCACTACAGTATGTCAAAGTACACAATCATAAGAGAAAAATGCTGATGAAACATACAAACACAGGGCACGGGTTGTCTGAATTTTCCTGGCTTGACAAGTTTATTACAGTAAGTGTGAAAAAAATGGTCATATGTGCTGTAAATTGTAGCACTGTTCTGTCTATATAATGTACATAAATGTATTCTGACATTTTAAGTATGATATGAAAAAAAAAAACACAGATTCCACGAAAAGGTGCCTTGTGTTTTTGTTATGGTATTGAAAACGTGTTGATGAAAAGATGTCAACAGCAGCAAAACCCTGCTTTAAAAGGGACACATCAATCAATAACATGACAGAAAAAAGACTTCTTTGCATTTATTTTCTTCCCTGCTTTACATCAATATCTTGTAAAAATCTTTGATTCACAGGAAACATGCACAGGTTCTAATTTGTTAAAGAAAGTAGGAATACTTAGTACAATCCGCTGCAGTGTGAAGCAGTGCCTACTTTTACAGTACATAAACAAGTTACAAAACATTGGACTAAACAGGTTGAAGAAACAATGAGGGAAACAAATTAATACTATAGTGGGGTTCCTTTTGGTTTTCCATCCAGCCATCGTCTTTCACAGAGTAAAAAAGGATAAAAAACGCCACAGCCCTTATCTGCTCACCTATCAGAATGGCGATGGCTCTATCGGTTATTGACTGGTGAAAAACAATGGATATCTTAGTGGGATGTAGAAAGAAAGACTGGCCTATCGAATGACTAATACTCCTGTGGCCGTGTGTCTTGCTCAAAGGAGAACACTTGTTTTACTAACGTCTTTTGGGATGAGAGGGATGATAAATGGAAAACAGAGCAGACCTTTCTTTTAAGCTTCTTCAATGCAAGACAGCTCCCCACAGCTGTAGTCACACATCACAAAGTGGCCAAAGGGCTCTGTCTTTCACTTGTTTAAAGAGTTCCTCCTCCATCTTTCCCAGACAGAGGTCAGTCTTGCAAAACACATTAATAAGAACACAATGCATTGTGCCTTTGAATTTTGGTCTCTGAAGAACCGGATAAGCTCCTTTTCTGCAAGGAAAAAACGCCTCTGCTCACGATCAGGTGAATTATTGGACCTTTGTTGTTTGTTAACAATCATTTGTCATCACTTTTATTTTATTGAGAAAATAACATTATAGAATATACAGTATAGGAAATTAAACATAATAAGAGAAAATCTCGGAAGAACAGGATATGCTTGTGATAAAAGAAGCAACACTGACCGAAATTGTGAATTAAACAAATGTGAGTCATATTGCTCTTGAATTACCGCTGATAAAGAGATTGGTTTTCCTTACACTGGGGAATATAAGATACACCCCATCTATCTTATGTACAGTATGCACAGTTAGAGACCAGACAACCTCCTGCTTTCAGGATGCTATACATAAGGGAATACTTCAATTTTAGAACTTTCAAGAGCATTTTCATGAATCTTATATCTCAATTGACACAATGTCAAAAACATACATCAGCAATATGACTAAATTAAGCAGAGTATTGGTGTAATGGCTTTGGTGTGTGACTTGCATGCTTGAGGTCAGGGATCAAACCCAGCTCCCAACCTGAGCATTCTTTCTGCAATTTCCCCACAGGGTCTATGAAGTATCTATCTTTTCTCAACAATGTAATGGTTGTATTTGATCATTTGTCGCTAGTATGAATAATTAGCGCAGGAAAGCACTAACAGGTTAATAAACAGTTAGTACTGTACTGATTTGTCTGACAACTACATGCAGCTGGAGTGCTCTAAGGATTCATTAACATAACATCACTTTATTGGCCCTATACAATTTCTTGCATAAGGACTTCATCTCTTCACAGACCCCAGCTTGCTCTCCATGAGACACAGACAGGGAGAGAAGCTTGGGGTCGGAGTGCAGGGTCAGCTATTGTACAGCTCCCCTGGAGCAGTTGGGGTTAAGGGCCTTGCTCAGGGGTCTATGGAGTAGGATCCCCCTGCCGGCTGTAGGATTTGAACCAGCAACCTTCCAGCCACAGGCACAGATCCTTAGCCACAGGGCCACCACTCCACCCCGTTAGAGCACTCCTCCACTCTGGCACCTTGTGCATCAGTCTTGTTTGTTGTTTTCAATTCCAAAAAGCATATAAATGTTATATTCAGAAAGCTATTGGTGCTACAGAGAAAAACAATATTGCCTTTAACATGTTGCAGGAGGGGCACCTCCTATATCCTGGTGGCCTTGGTGGCCATGGCCTATTTCCTCAGATGGCCTGAGACACACAGACACTGAGCATTCTGGTCTTCATATTTCAATATACAGAAATGTAATGCTTAAGTTTAATAACTCAGAAAATGTACCAAAATAATTTTGGTAATAAAATTATTTTTAAATTACCATAAAAATAAAAATGCATTACAAGAGTTACCTGCATATATTTGATACACTGCAGTATATTTTAGGTAAAGATTTATAATTATACTTGTTTAGTTTTCACTAAATATAACCTGTGAGTATTATGATAAAAAATAACAGTTTCTTATACTATAGTAGACAGGGGCCTATTGCAAAAAAATTAGATTATCTCCTATTAATTATCCTCAAAATAGATGGATAAAGATACAGTCAGTAAATATACACTAAGTGGTCATTATGTTTAGGAAGCAACAAATCAGTAAATATAACCATTTACAGAAACTGAGTCAAAGAGATATTCTTGGAAAACAGACATTTGTTGGAAAATGTGAAACTGTAGGCCTTTATTTTTCCACAAGCACAGCTACAGTGTTTTGAGTACATTCATTATGATTGTAGCATTACTGGAAGTCAACCGTTAATCCATACTCACGCCAAGGATGTGTGAAAGACAAATTCTTACAAGGCTGACCTAATAACATTAATGAATGAGCCAGAATGGAGAATTAGGGCTTTTGCAGGTTCAGGCGACATTTACATCAAAAGAAAATGGGCCATACCTTATTAGATTCAGTTTTTATTTTCCTGCTTTTTTCCTAATCCTGCACACAGCATGTGTATGTCTTTGTTTTGTATTTAGTGGCTTCATTAATCTTCTAATAACAGAAATGAGCATTATTATTTTATCCCTATTATTGCAGTCCTTTCATTATTCCTTTAATGAATCCATAAATAAAGCAAAACTCCATGTGGTCAAATTAAATCTATAACCTTTATTATTGATGCGTTTGATGCATAAAATAATCCCACAAAAAATTGTAAAAATAATAATTTATACTGCCATCTAATTAACTCTGTAAATTAATTTGCAACAAAAACAGGTTGAAATCAATTTTATATATTCAAAAAGATTGTTAACCAGATTGTTAATGTGTTGAGAACTACATTTGATGGATGGCAGGACAGAAATAATAATCTGACAAAGTCATTGCAATAGACTGATTAAAAATTAATGATAAATGTGTGAAACCAACTTCTCCTTGAGAGCACAGAAGACAATTAGTACCATTATTTTTGTTGTTGTTCATGTTATTAAAATCTGAAATCTGAAAAATGAGCCTTGAGTCAACAGAACATGTATGGTTTCAAATTAGGTCAAAATGATGAATATTGCTCTAGTATGGAGGTACAGAGGTAACACTGATTGCATTTTCATATTTCAAATCAAAACTTAATGGCTGCATTATGCAGTCATTAAAAATAGTGTATAAATATAAACATATAAATTATACATAAAAATGTGTATCTTTGGTTTTACTCACTCAGCTCTTACAGTAGTATTTACTATTAAAATAGGTCTGCATACCAGGAAGAAAATTAATTTAGCGATTGAAAAGTGCCTGAGCCAAGTGATAGTTGTATTGTGTGTATGGCTGTTGAGGATGTGTATTCCTCCACTGAGTCTGTGGACTGGGCAGAATATGTTCAATAAAAATAAATAATTCCTTACACTTATGTACAGTAGCAATTTTCTGGACACTCCACTCAGTGCTTCACAGGTAATGGGGCTCCCCTCCACCCCCACCAGTGTGTAGCCCCACCTGGATGATATTTCGCCACCCAGAGTGTGCCAGTACAATTACCCACACCAGCTCTCAGTGGGGAGGAGAACAGAGTGATGAAGCCAGTTCAGAGATGGGGAATTATTTGGAGGCCACGACTGGTAAAGGCCAGGGGGAAATTTTGGCCAGAACATCAGGGTCACAAACACCCCTACTCTTTTCAAGAAACGCCCTGGGATTTTTAATGACCACAGAGAATCAGGACCCCAGTTAGGGTTAGATCTCATAGAGAATCAGGACCTTGATTAGTTGCTTCTCTCCCAAAGGACACTGCCTTTTTACAGTATAGCTCCTCTAGAATATACTGAGACAATAGGACCCACACAGACCTCAGGTTGAGTGCCCCCTACTGGTCCCACTAACACCTCTTCCAGCAGTAATCCACAGGAGCAAAGAGGGCCTGCACTGATTCCCCAACTATAGAGATAAAACGTGGACCATGACCTGAAGCTGTTAAGATTGAGCAGTGGGAGGTGACAGCAGGGGGGCGTGTTGGGAAGGGCATGTGATGCTTGTTCGTTAGCGCCAGTGATGCCCTTTCTTGAGCCCAGTTAGAGTCTGTATTGTCGCCTTGTTGGGGAGGGGTTTTCAGGAGTGGCTATCTTTGGTGGATTAAATATATCCCCATGTAGTGGCAGGTGAAGAGAAGTTTAGACCTCTTTGAGCATTTTGTGGGTTATTGTCATCAAATGTGGGGAGGGGTGATGTTTGCTGTGACAGGGAGCCAGGGCATTGGGGTGGAGCGCAGAGTCCCAGTCATGATGTGCAGGGTGGCTGGTGTGCTGGATGTTTACTCTGATCTTGACCAGACAGGCTATTCTGCTCCTGAGAAAGTGCCAGGGCTGAGGTCCAGAGAGTGGAAGGGACAGTGCCCTATGTTAGACAAGTACTGTACGTACGTTTGGAGATCAAACTGTTCTTTGTTTTGACCTTGGCCGCCCTTTAACTACTCCTGGAACGTAAGTGTCCTGTCCAGGGTCACTCTAAGGTGGGTTGAAGTAGGATGGTGCTGCAGTTTCGGATTGTTGAGCAGAATGTTGAGCTTTTTTGTAGCTTTTGCTACAGAAACGTTTGACACGAGTTTTGACACGCATTCTGATTGGCTGCATCTGTATAGTACAGAAGTCAATTCTATTGAGCTGCAGACATAAATTTTAGTTCCATACAGTATGTTTTTCCTTGGGATTTTAAATATAACTTCTTATAAATTCATGAGCTCGAGTTTCCTCCCACAGTCCAAAGATAAACTGGTAGTTTCATTGGCTTCGGGGAAAACTGGCCCTGGTGAGAGTGTGTGTATGGTTGTGGCTGTGTGTACTCTGCAGTGGACTGGCGCCCCATTCAGGGGGTATCCTGACGTGCGCCCACTGCTAGCTGGGTTTGGCTCAGGTTCCTCCAAGACCCTGTGCTGGATGAAAAGGTTAGTAAATGGATGGATGAATTTAGGTCATTCATACACAAAACTGCAACAGAAATCTTGGGCCCAATGCATCAGCTTCTGGCCTTGTGCATCGGGCAGGTTCTTATGCAGTAGGCTGATCATGTCAGTAACATGCGTCCTCTTCTGCTGTGAAACATACTGTATCAGACTGTTACAGTTATGGATTGGGAAGTGGCTATTGGTCTAAGGGACCAATAATCTAAGGGACAATGGTCAGCACCTGGCACTTGCTCTTTTCACCAAAGCTGTGCCAGATTTAAAAAAAAACATCCGCCTCTAATTATACCAATGGCTCAGGTATATTCTTGGCCAAACCGTTTACAAATGTGGGGTTATGATTATTTATTTTAATTATTGATTAATCTGGTTGGGCTATTTCTGAAATTCGCTTTTTTCATAATCCCCTATGTGTAACAATGCTGTATATACAAGAAGTATTCACCAAACATCGGTTGGAGTGGCACCAGGAGTACTATGGATGATGATGATTCAATTTTATTAAAAATTGAGAGGAGTTTTACGGACAGATTTGACTCTCCTCTCACAATTCTTTAATGTCATACTTTCAATTACATCGTGAAATATAATTGTTAAAAACAGTTTTTGGTACAAGAAATGTTTACTATTTCAGAATCCACAAACTTTTATGCCCAAATTCTACAACAAAATAAATCTGTAAGTACAAGATTTCAGTAAGAAAAGAAAGCAATAGATGATAGGTCTTTTAATTTCTTTGGAATCCAGGTTTAATTTGTAGTGGATGTTTAATTTCCAGCATTTAAGGTGAATTTACAAGACTGATTAAACATATTGCCTTTGTCAAGCATAGAAAAATATATTCGAAATTCTACTGCCTATTTATAGCAAGAGAATGCCACCTAGTGTCTGTTGTTAAGCTAGCAGAACGGCTGCAAAGCTGTATAACTTGATCAGCTCAAGGGTCCTTTAACAAAACATTACAATATTAATATTAATTGAAAACAAACATTGAACATTAAACATTTAATTATACATAACTTATACCTTATAAAACTAATTCAGTATCTAAATAGATGGGTTAGTCATTCAAAACAAAAACAAATATTAGGTCACAGGCATATAGGTACAAATTGCTAAGTTGGCCTCTCAAAATCTATGTTCATGATATACTTAGGTAATCAATATATGAACAGTTTACCTAATTTAGTCTCACATTTGTCTTTGTAGAGGTCACAATCTAAATGATGTATTGTTTCGTTTCTCCCCTGCTGCAGTGATGACACTGCTACAATTTAGTGTCATCACAAACGGAAACTGTAGAGATCTGATCATTCTCTCACCTGCCGTGAGTGCATTTTAAACAGACATCTGTTGTATGTGATGTTTCAGAAATAACTGAAAGGAGAAGATATCGTTGTCAAAAACAGCCACTGTGCCACGTCTGGAAGCTTTTTCTCTAGTTCTAATATGTATCCAATGGTTACTCAAACACCCATTATTGGTAATAACATACTGTAGGTGACCAGAGCTGTACTCAAACTATAAAAACTCTCTGTAACACTGCTTGAAGGGAGGGCACTCTGGGCGTTACACCTTGTGTGTGTCTTCTTCCAGTGGTCTCCATCTTCTTCATCACAAATTAAAACTCATCTCAAACCTCCACTGAATTGCACTATGATGTGTTGCATCTCCACAAAATTAATTGTAATACTGCTCAGAATATTAAGCATACTACCTACATACCTACCTACTAGTATATTAATCATATTACCTCTTTTTCTTCGGTTCACTTATTAAATATGTTGTTTATGTAATAATAATTCCTTATATTAACATACTATAGGACATTTCCGGACACTCCCCACCACCACCAGTGTGTAGCTCCACCTGGATGGTACTTCGGCAGCCAGAGTGCACCAGTACACTCTCACACACCAGCTCTCAGTGGGGAGGAGAACAGAGTAATGAAGCCAGTTCAGAGATGGGGATTATTAGGAGGCCATAATGGCCAAGACCAGAGGTAAAACTGGCCAGGACATCAAGGTAACATCCCTACTCTTTTCAGGAAACACCCTGGGATCTTATATGACCACAGAGATTCAGGACTTTGGTTTTATGTCTGATCCAAAGGACGGCGTCTTTTTTATAGCGTCCCCATCACTATACAGGGGCATTAGGACCCACACAGGCTGCAGGGAGAGCGATCCCTACATGCCCCACTAACACCTCTTCCTGCAGCAGCCTTAGTTAGAGACTTCCAGTTTAAAGAACACCTACAAAATGACAGCGAAGGTGAGCAGCAAGGCAAGTGCTGCTCAGAGTTTCACAAAAATACCAATTTTGTGTTTGTCCCCACTGAGTAAATTTATAGGATTTGCATTCAATCTCGCATCAATATTTGCTATTGACGTAGGATACAGAAAATCTGCTTGTGAGCTATAAAATGGCACAGCTGCTTATCCCTGTATACTGCTGGTAGATTACTTTATGCAACACTGCAAGTATGTCAGTCTCAAACAAACACACTACTGTCAGTTTGATAAGCATGTACAGCATGTCATATATTCTGTTATTTTGAGGGTGTTTCACAATTTGGAGCATCAATGAAGATCACAGAAAGGCCAGCCTCCTCATGTCACTGTCTTCTTGGTTATCTGATGTCTGTACTTGCCTGAGAGGTAAACCTGAATCCTGGGCCGGGTCCTGCTGAACATGATCAGCAGTTCACTCCTGTCTCCGTCTGTGAATGAGGTAACCGTCTCCTAGAAGAGAAATCCATCACACTGTTGCAAAGTCCATTACATTGAACTCATTTAACATTACAAGTGATCATTGTAGCCACTTATGAAATCCAGGTTTGGTCAAGCTTTGCAATTGTAACTTTTTTCAAACCCTGAATCATGTGAAAGTCCTTTGGGACTCACAATAGAAACCAGAAGGTGTGTACTGAGGGTCACTTAGGTGGAAGAGGGTTGCTCTTGTAGGTGAGAGATAACAACCAACGCATACCACTTCAGTTTTCATCTGCAGTGGGAATTGACTGGATTCCTATAACTATGATCTTATCTACAGATACAGTCATTCAGAATGCTCGTTACAATTCTTGTCCACGGCAAGCTTGCCAGAGCATACCACACTATGACTATGAGGTAGCACTTGTCATGCATTAGATGTTTTTGAAACAGTAGCTGAACTTAATCTGTTGAACTACTTCTTTAAATCCACTTAATAGTCAATATTAATATAGTATTTTGTAAATGAAGGGACATTTTGGTACAGTAGCTGAAAATAAAAATAACCAGTTTAATAATGTCTCTTATTAACAACTTAAATTAACAACACTAATTTATTTATATATTCTGGTGGTAGTAGCTAAAATAAAAAAAATAGGTACACAATGTAGCAGAGCTAGTTCAGACACGATGACATAATCGCCCTCCCTGCACATAGCAGGGACCTCAGCTGCCTGGGCTGAAGGAGGTCTCCGGCTGGCTCCCTGTTGCATTATGCTGGAGACCCGGGTTCGTGCCCCAGGTGTTGCAGGGCAAAACGAGCTCTGTGGAGCGGCGGAAAGCACGAGCCCACGTGAAACCGCAACAGTCACAACAACAGTATTCCACCTTCTTCCTTATTCTTAAACATTTTCTGCATTGAATTGTTTAACTTGATTACTTGCTGTAGTTATTTTGAGAAAGTTTTGGAGTGCTATTTTTAACAACATTGTCCATGAACACTTGCTGTCATTATGGTTGTGATGGAAAATGAAACGCTAATCAGAGTTATTCAGTTATACTGGTCATTCAGTGGTAGAATTCTTGCCTTTCATGCAGGAGGTCTGGATTTAAGTCCCAGCCAATGTGCAAGTTGTACTTTTAACAAATTGTCCCTTGGGTATAAGAAATACTTTTTCTAATAATAAAATATAACAAACAATATGCATACTACGTATATTGTCATTTTATTAATTTTATATATCACAGTATGTTAAATATTAAAATATTCTTAACAATAAATGAAGTAATAACATGAATGAACCCCGAGAACAACAAACTCCAGGATGCTGGGATAGAGTAAGGGAACATAAAGATGCCATTAAACAGGAATTGTAATGGAGGTTTATGTGTATAATTGCTTTTAAATACTAATTTTTAAAGCCACTATGTATATCTTTATAATTATAAAATTATAGCTACTGGGCTGGTAGCAAAAACAGATACCAATCTACACACACAGATATTAAACTGAGGAGTCACATGATTTGCATACACCTCCACATGGAGTGGGATGGTATTTAGCCAATAGCAAGGATTATATTAACAGGAAATCCCTATAACACTTATGGTGGGGTGTGCATCTCTCCTTTCACTAGAAGCTCACTCATTGGGTGGAAATCAAGAGATAGGAAGTATATAGCCTAATAGCCTAATCTATATATAATATATAACCCATATGCTCCCAGTGGTTGTTCTCAAAATGTTCCCAGATGTTCTCAAACTGTTTCATGTGTTAGCAAATGTTTCTAATGTTCCTAATTGTTCCCAGCATTTACAACTCTTCTCACATGTTCCCAAATATTTTCTAATCTTCCCAACTTCCCCAGATATTCAATATTCTCCCAAATGTTCCTGGATGTTCCCAGTTATCCCAAATATTCCCTAATGTTCCCATATAGTCTCAAATGGTCCCAAGTGTTCCCTAATGATCCTAAATGTTCCCAGTTTACCCAAATGTTAGGTCTAAAAAGTATACAAAAGATCACATGACTTCTGCCACAAAGCATTAGAGAGTTCAAGCAATAAAAGAACAAATGCGAAGGCTCTGCAGTGAGAGAGCCGGGCTAAAGCACGACAGTAGCGGGTGTGAGACGCTACTAGCCGGGGTAATGTTAGAAGAGCGTGCCGGCGTGTTCAGTATGAGTGAACAAAGGCTTGATGAGCCGCTGTAGTAACCCTGTGAGGGGGTGGAGAAGAACGACAATTCCGCAGGGGATTGTGGACAGGAATAGCGTGCGAGGAAAAGTCTAAAGGTCATGTGACCTCTGCTAGTATACATACATAAGGTCACATGACTTCTGCTATGTTTCTGTGATGCGTGTGGAAGGTCACATGACCTCTGCTGCAATGGGTATAAAAGGTCACATCACCTCTGCTGAAACACATGCAAAAGGTCTCACGACCTCTTGGGGACTCGGCAGAGATATTATACTAAGAATTCCATAACCTCTGCTGCACCCCAGAGGTAGGATGACCTTTGCTGCAATGTGTACTAAAAGTCATGAAATGCACTAAAGATCACGGGACCTGGACTGCTTACCAGATGTCATGTGTCCTCTAGGGCAGTGGTCGGCAATCTTCTTAGAGCAAAGGCCACAAAAAAATGTTTACTTACCTTGCTGGGATACCTGAGTGAATTCCTCTATCTAGCCGATAAACTCGCCGACTGGGAATAGGTCGCGTTTCTCCGGGCACATCTCCTCCGTGACCTCCGGCATACACTGCTTAAACTCACCGTCCGTGAAGGGATTGCCAACTGCTGCTAGAAGCTGTGATACTCGATAACTAGCTCAGGTAGCCGCAACATTTTCTACGACTTTTCTTTGGAACAGTTTTTGCTGCTTTTTGTGACTTTTTCAACTGTTCTAATTTTTCCCTCCATCCATCTCCTGTGTATTCCGAATGTAGCCTGATGTTTTGTCTCGTGACGCCTTTTTGTGTTGTATTATTTAATCACGACGATTGTTTCCTGACAGATAAGACGCATTACCCTTTCTTTCCAAGGGACACACAAGTAAGTACTCTTCTGACCATTTGTCGTTACATTTTCGACCCTCTGCATCGATCTTTCTTTTTGTCAGCATGGTAGGAATAACATACAGTTAGAATCAGTTATAACTTTTAGAACCGTTTGAAATCATTACCTGCTTTCAAACAAAATAGCAAATAGACGTCAATTGGGTGACTGAGCCAATCACAGTAGGCAACAAAAGTCCAAATGTATTCACAGTAAGAATCAGTTGTAGCACAGAGGAGTATGTAACCTAGGCTTAAGCTGACATCTGATAGGCTAAAAGTAAAATGCATTGTGCAATACAGTACAGTAGGTGTTGTTCTGCAATTGACCGTTAGTGCTGAGAGAGCAGCAGAGCTAACTGTCACAATTGTAGTCCCTCCCCCTTAAGGGCGCTCCGGCTCCTTCACTTTTTAGTTGATTTTGTGCACCTGCTCCCTGTTCCAGCCCACCTTTAAAAGCCAGACGCTCACTCTGTCCTGGGCTCTGCACTGGAACTCGGACGCCCGGAGGCTCGCCTACCACCGAGTCGCCCTACGTCCGCGGCTCAGGTGGCATTCGCCTCCTAGGTGTCCTGAACCAGCCGAGCCCGGGACCTGGAGCGCCTGGTTCCATTCCTCCTTTCTTCCTCCCAACCCTTCGCCGGATTCCGCTCCGGTTTTTAACTTTGTTTTGTTCATCTTGGATTTATCAACCGACTCTGGACCTTCGCCTCTGGACCTCCCTTTGGACTCCCTTTTGGACTGTTCGCCTGGACCACGCCCCCAGGAGCATCTTCGTCACACACCCCCAGTTCGTCTACCAGCCCAGTTCCTCGTCTCCCCCCTGTGTGTTTGTTCACTCCCTTCCGGGTTGTTTCGTCTGCATAGGGTCCTGAAAGATGCTTCGTAACACTAACAAGAAGAGGCCACTGGTGGAAGATTTTCAATATCTGATGCAAAAAGTAACCCCCAAGATTCAAACAGTAGGGAGCTGCAGCCACTCAGAGAAGTTCAGCGGGCGGGATTTGGCCCACGGGCCGTAGTTTGTCGACCCCTGCCCTAGGGCGTCCCAGTGATCACATGACCTCTACTGCAATGCTAAAGACTGAACTACGTTAATCATCACTTCACCTCTTCACATGCAGACAGGAAACACCTCAAGCAAAATTCATTGTTTTTAGGTTTTCCTTGAGGTGACCTTTGGTGAGGTGATCCGAATGGCAAACTTTATAGATTTTATAACCTGCTTTATAACCTGCTCCTAGATTCTATTAATAAGGTAGCTACTATCTTATCCGATTATCTGCAAACACATTTAAGACAAGACTTGTCAGAATAGAGTGATGCAGAAAATGTGTTTTTACTGCTTTTATTGCTAGAAGTTGTAGAGGAGCCTGATTATGCTGTTGCTTTCTTAACAACAAATACTTTATGTAGTATATATAAATTATAAGAATATTGAGATCTTTTACTAAAACTTCTCCTGTGCAGGAAGAAAGAGTGTAACTTTCCCTCTCCAGATGAAAGTATGACATCAAGGTCTCCCACAGTCCTGGTTTCAACCAGGACAAAGCTTACTTTTTTTTCCATAATTAGTTTGAAAATCCAGTGTGCATTCTGTTTTCCAGACACAAATCGAAAGCTTTTAAATAAGGCAAGCTTACATGCTAATTTGCTTAATAAAATGGTGATTTGACTTGTAAAACAGCAACTCAATGTGTTGACTCAGTGAAAAGACTGAACAAGGAGAATAAAAATACAGTATTTACCCCAATACCACACACATAAGTTCACTTCAAACACAGATCATCTTCTGAAAATATACATTCACATCCTGACAACAAAAAAATGTGATTGCCTGGTTAGCAAGAAACTGCTGAGTCACCATCCCTGTAGTCTTCTTAACCTGATGAGTCATTATGAGCTTCATTCTCGTTTCCATGGAATTAACATTCTCTGAGCCTTTGAAGGCTTAAATGTCACATGGCCACTTCAACGCACTTGCAGAATCATTTCTAACGTAGCAGATATGTTTGAAACTCCCAAGGGGCTTCGCCCCTCCGCCCCTGGCCCAGAAAGAGAAGCCGGGCAGAGGCCAGTGAGAGCAACATGACCTTTCAGGCGGGAGCTGACTCCTGACCACCCTCAAAGGCACAGGAGGGGCATGAGAGGGGAGTGCGAGACACGGGGAAGGGGCACGACTGCGAGGCGGAGAGCACGAGCCGACCTTCATTCAGACCAGCCTCCAGCCGGGCAGGAGCACAGAGACAGACTGGTGTGAGAGGAAGGCGACCGCGCCGGAGAGACCACAGGCATCGTGAGTACCCTTCCTGCACCTCGACTTTGACCAGCCATTTCGCGTCGACGCCTCAGACCTCGGTCAGATGCAGCACAGGCGCCGAGCCCGAACGAATGGCTTCAGCTCGTCTGCTGGCGTGCATACAGTCCGTGCAGGAGCAAGCGGCCAGGGCAGACCGTGTGCTCTAGAAGAACCCTCACCTGTGCTTGGCGCTGTTGAGCGACACTTGCATGACACTTGCAGAGAACAAAACGAATGAACTGTCTGCGTGCCCATCTCTCCCTGGTTACACGGCTTCCTTGTGTCTGAAACAGAAGTGAGCCCCAGGATAAGACGCCTGCCTGTGAAAATCCAAGCGGTTTACCTGGCTCCTGTTGCAAGACGGCCAGGGTGGGCATCCAACCTGATCTGCGGAGGATTGTTGGTGGGGGGGGAGACCAGAACAACCTGCAAGCCCTCCCCCCACCTCCACTGAAAGACGGGGAATATCACACAGAGGAACGACAAAATCACGTCCCGTCACACCAGCTGCTCCCCTGATGTCGGTTCTGCATTTCTGCTCTCAGCAGCTCAGCCCGGCAGGGCTCCTCTGCCGTCCAGCAATCAACAAGGAAACCGGAGCTTGCCAGGAAGCGTGTGCAGAAGTGAATTGTATGTATATAGCTTTTCCTACCAAAGAACCTCAAAACACTTTATATATGCGAGGGGAGCTACTTCACCCACCCCTGAATTGAAGGCCCACCTGGGTGACACACAGCAGATAAGGAGGACGAGAGAGAAACCACTTCACCAGTTGGATTAAAGGTGAACTTTAGGAAGGAAAGACTGTTCAAGCCCTCCTTCAGGACAGGATCCCCAGTCCCCATACTGATCCATTGGTTCAGTTGACCTATTGCCTGTGGGCATGAATCGTGGGGCTGTGCCAACGCCAGCTATCAACTCTCAGCCTACATCACGGGCTAAGCCTCAGGGGTCGCAAGGTCAATGTGAGCAGCTAGGAGACACAGGGGAGAGGCAGCCATGCCAGCCAGGGACTGTCTACACCTCCTTGCCTCATGGGCCGGGACTGGAGGGCACGGAGGTCACCCACCCAGCATGCAAGCGACTTCGCTCTCTGTTCAGGCGACCCCGAGCAGTGCAGCCCTTGGGCAGCGCCTCCCCTGGCCTGCCCCGCCCGGCAGCTCTTCGCACCCACCATTGCCCGCTCCTCCTCAGAAGCAACCACCGCAACAGGCACGATACCGGACACCCGCCCTTGAGGACCCTGCTAGGCAAGCTGGGACACTTTGACCAGAGGGCCAAACAGTGGAGCGCTGTGACCCCACAGCTGGGGACCCCCGTGGTCAGGAAGAGCAGTCCAAGGCCCAGGGGAAGACCGGGGGGTCTTATCAAGATCCAGACTCATTCGGAAGATCACCCTTCTCCCCAAGAGCTGGCATGCATTCAGCCGCTGGCCCCTGGAGCCCCAGGGCACAAGAGCAGGGAGAGGCCTTGGGGTCATGGGGATACCAGGAGAGACAGCCTCTTAGCCCCAGGGTGGGAGCAAGGGGAGGCAGGGGCTCTCTGCAGCAAACTGCGAGGCCTGTCTGTGGGAGGCACGGCTGGCCTCTTCGCTCCCAGGACGGCCAGAGCCCTGTCTGACGAAACCCCGGGGAGCACAGCGGGTGCGCGCGCGGGAGTCTCCGACAGGCCAGGGGGCGCAGGCGGACGCCCTCACCTCTTCCCCCCTCTCTCCACCTCAGGGTCCCTCCTGACCGTTCCCACGGAAATCCCTCGAAATTCACCTCCCCCTTCCCCCCGCCGCAGCCCCCCCGCTCCCCGAGAGTTCCCCCTTCCCGTGCCCGAGCTGCGCCGAGCCCCCCGCGCGACGAGGCGGGATGCCGCGGGCGGTGCGAAAGAGGGGGATGGCGGAGCTCGGGAGGGGCACTCGGACAAGCCCGGCGGGCGACACGCCTCCTCTCATCTGCAACACCGCCGGCAGTGAAGCGAAGCGCCAGGCTGTGCCAGGGTGCCCCGGTGGTCATGGGAAATCCAGGGTGCCCCCGGGTACCGTATCACAGGCTGATTTAAACCGCATTCACTGGGAGCACTAGGATTTTAGAACATGAAAATGAAACCAACAGTATACCAAGCTGCTTCCCAACTGTGATAATACCTACTTCAGCAAGTCTGTGATGGTCATTATTTTAAAAACTCCATAAAATGTATTTACTTTTATGTATATAAACAGTATCTGTGTCACTGTTGCACTTCATTGAAATGATTAAGAATAGCCGCAGTAATGCTAGGACTGTTTATATTAAAGTTCAGGACATGAAACATTGTTCATTACTTTTAATTCCAACTATAAAACTAAATGACACACAGTTTGCCAACGTATTGCTTTTTCCCAGGCACTCTCAAAACACTGTTTATCATTTTATTGAGGGAAACTGTCTCTTTACACAGCTTATCACTGAGTTTCAGGCTCTCTCTGCTCTTATTGGAAAATGGCAGCAAGCAGATAGCCGCAGTGGAGCAGAACACAAACATGTCAGACACAGGCACAGGGCTGCTGTTTCTAGGGCTGGGGGGGGAAAGGTCAAGTCCGTGTCCTGCCGTCACAGGGGCGGCTGGAGCCTCTGCCCCCTGCTGCTCCCCTCCGCCTCCTCCAGATCCTGGAGCTCGGCTTGGGCGATGTCAGCCTGACTGAGCGTGACATGGTGCTGGGAGTCCCTGTGCAGCTGCTCGTTGACCTTGGAGCGCAGGGCGGAGGGGGACAGGGAGCGCAGGTGTGAAGGCAGGTGCCGGAACTCCTCTTCATTGACATCACAGTCCCTCATGTGCCTCTCCAGCACCCACCAGCGGCCCAGAAAGCCCACGTCCAGCAGCCGCTCGGGCAGCTCCAGCCAGCGGGGCCGCAGGTGAGGGCAGCATGCCTCGTACAGGCTGCTGTCGGGGTCGAAGGGCGCGCTGTACGCCAGCGTGGCCACGCCCAGGTTCAGGCAGCGCAGGCGCCCCTCGTTCCGCAGCCAGACCAGCCCCTGCACGTGGGCATCCGCTGTGCCGCTCCGTATCCACGGCGACAGGAGCAGTAGCGTGTTGGAGGCCTCCAAGAGGCAGCTCTCAAAGGAGGCGGGGCCGGGGTTTCTATGGTAACAGCCCCAGACTCCGCCCAGCAGGGAGAGGTAGGCAGCAGCTTTGAGTGGCCGCTCCCGCAGGCCCACAATGACATCACGACAGGCCTCCCGGTAATCGCCAAGGAGACTGCTGAGCCAGAACCCTGGGGGAGGAAGGAGAGAGGGGTCAGCCCTGCCGGGCACTGCAGCCTAGTGTCTTGAGGGACAGGGGAGATTTGTGGTTGAATTCAGTACTGAATGTTTTACTTGCATGCCTCCTCTACCATTCCTTCACTAAAAAACTAAATTATTATCAAATTATTCTAAATGTAAATATACTGCACCAAGAGAGGGGTTCATACAGACACACTGACTGACTGGACACTACAGTACATTAACACTGCACTGAGAGAGAGGGGTTCATACAGACACACTGACTGGACACTCCAGTACATTAACACTGCACTGAGAGAGAGGGGTTCATACAGACACACTGACTGACTGGACACGACAGTACATTAACACTGCACTGAGAGAGAGGGGTTCATACAGACACACTGACTGACTGGACACTCCAGTACATTAACACTGCACTGAGAGAGAGGGGTTCATACAGACACACTGACTGGACACTACAGTACATTAACACTGCACTGAGAGAGAGGGGTTCATACAGACACACTGACTGACTGGACACTACAGTACATTAACACTGCACTGAGAGAGAGAGAGGGGTTCATACAGACACTGACTGAACAGTGACCTCCTCGGAGATCTGCCTAACACGATTCTCTGATAGGGGACATTAGGTAACAGACTCTCCCTTGGTCTCGAAACTACACAATGATCCCACAAACAGCGCACACGTCCTGACGTCCTCACCTATGCGACTGTCCCGCGCTCTGTTCCACAGCGATCCCTTGCTTCGTGTTGCTCCGCTTTGCTCCTCAGCGGCACGAGCAGCGCTCGAACACCACCTGCGTAAAACCCACGCGGCGGCCATGATCACTTGTCAGCGTACAAGGTCTTCAGTCGCAGAGCATTGTCGCTAGGGGGAAACGACCTCCATTGTGGCTCTGGGAGAAGGCTCGGTATTAAGGATAACGCCGCAGTTCTTTGAGCCAAAATGGCTGAAGAAACGGTCATAGTTTCTTTATACAATGTATTGTGTTACGCAGTTATCCCTTCCGATGGGGAAACAAGATATGACTATTGTATTCTATCTGTCTTCTCTATTTAAAAGTAAAAAAATCCCCAACATATATTAGTTTATTTTATTAAGGAACGCGTGGTTTTCTTTTAAATAATACAAAGAAGGTGAAACATGGCAGTTTTAGAGCTCCCACCGTCTCTTTAGTTGTCTTACAGCGAAGCACTGCTTTCCGGTAGCAATTTCCGGCTTCAGGCCCTCGTCACATGACGAGGGAACATGCCTGCTGTGGGTGACGTGGAAGCACTGACGTTTAGTGTCAGATGTGGAGGCAGGAAAAAAAGAGAGACTTGAGGTTTACGTTATTTGTGTCATCTGTACTTGGCTATTTATGCTGAATCGTGCGGATCTGTCCCGCTGACGAAGAGGATAAACGGGATAGTTTCAGGTGAGACAAGGTGAGAATCCAGACTGCTGCAGAGGTATGGCTATAATTACCATAATGACGAAACTATTTTGGACCGAGCATGAAACAATTCTGCTTTTTAATGACTCCAACTCGTGTTAGAATAGCTGTATATGTAATAGCTGTTTTTAAGATGAACGTTTTTTACAGTCTTTATTGTCACTTGGCAAAAACTGGGCTTATATTAATTATGTCACTTGCAATAACGGCTTATTCAATTCAGGGTCGCGCTGCCTCGGAGGCTGTCCCGGGAAACACTGGGCGCAAAGAGGGGTACAGCCTTAGACGGGACTACAGTCACCGCAGGACACACACAAACACACACGCCCGAGGGCCAGTGGTTCCAGAAACCGGTTAACCTAATGTGTTTTGCACTGTGGGATGTGGTTGCACCCGGAGGAAGGAGAACATGCAGACTCCGTGCAGATAGCACCCAGCTCCAGAAGGGAACACAGAGACCCAGTGTTGCCTTGCAGCAATGCTAAACACTGCGAGGCCGTGCAGCAGCAATATTGATATTAATTAATTAATTATTGATATTAATTATTGTTGACTTCGTCATCATCGTACTCGTGCAGCATGGTGGTGTGGTAATTAGCCCGACTGCAACACAGCGCCAGTGACCCCGTCCACGCAGGGGTACCCCGGGAGGAGTTTGCATGTTCCCTCCGGGTCGTGTGGGATCTCTCCAGGTGCTCCGGTTTGTCCTACTTCCTAAAGTAGTGCACAGGGTGCTCTAAACTGGCCCTTTCCAGAGCACTGAGATCAAGAGGGTTTCATATTGTCAGGCATGATCCCAGCCCAACAACTACTGGCTACAGGCCTGTAGAGACATAGATCCACAACAGACATAATGCTGACCTTCCTCTGGTGACCGGTCTGGTGTTCTAACAGTTATATTACTGTTCCTACTGCTACTACTGTTGCAGCTGTATGTACTGTGGCTGCCATTTCTTCTTGTGTAAAATAAAACTGCTATAATAGCTCCTGTAGTATTTTCCAGACACTTTGAGTAGTTTATCCATATTATTATTATTTATATCATTGATAAATTATTATTATTGTTATTTTGATTAACTGTTGTGTTCTGTTCCATTTCTGAAGGCTGTGTTGACATGGCGGCTCCTGATGATCTCAAGTTTCAAGGTAAACACAGAGCACTCTCTCTCTGACACACACTCACACATTGCTCTCTCAGACACAGAGCACTCTCTCTCTAGACACACACACACTGCCCTCTCTCAGACACAGAGCACTCTCTCTCTGACACACACTCACACATTGCCCTCTCAGACGCAGAGCACTCTCTCTCTGACACACACACACTGCCCTCTCTCAGAAACAGAGCGCTCTTTCTCTCCGATACACACACACTGCCCTCTCTCACACAGACAGACAGCGTGTGTATCACTGTCACTCTGACCCTGTGTTTCATCTCTCAAGAGTTTGAAGAGGCTGCTGAGCTATTGTCAGCTGACCCAGGGGCCTCAACCTACCCAATCCCAGCACATCCGGCTGAGGGAGGGGCTGTGAGGCTTGACCTATCGGAGGATGAGGAGGGAGCAGAGGAAAAGTCTGAGGTTAGGGAGTGTGACGGGGGTGCAGTGTGAGCTCAGGGAGTGTGACAGGGGTGCAGAGTGAGCTCAGGGAGTGTGACAAGGGTGCAGTGCGAGCTCAGAGAGTGTGACAGGGGTGCAGTGTGAGCTCAGGGAGTGTGACGGGGGTAAAGTGTGAGCTCAGGGAGTGTGACGGGGGTGCAGTGGGAGCTCAGGGAGTGTGACGGGGGTGCAGTGTGAGCTCAGGGAGTGTGACGGGGGTGCAGTGTGAGCTCAGGGAGTGTGACGGGGGTGCAGTGGGAGCTCAGGGAGTGTGACGGGGGTGCAGTGTGAGCTCAGGGAGTGTGACGGGGGTGCAGAGTGAGCTCAGGGAGTGTGACGGGGGTGCAGAGTGAGCTCAGGGAGTGTGACGGGGGTGCAGTGTGAGCTCAGGGAGTGTGACGGGGGTGCAGTGGGAGCTCAGGGAGTGTGACGGGGGTGCAGTGTGAGCTCAGGGAGTGTGACAAGGGTGCAGTGTGAGCTCAGGGAGTGTGACGGGGGTGCAGTGTGAGCTCAGGGAGTGTGACAAGGGTGCAGTGTGAGCTCAGGGAGTGTGACGGGGGTGCAGAGTGAGCTCAGGGAGTGTGACGGGGGTGCAGTGTGAGCTCAGGGAGTGTGACGGGGGTGCAGTGGGAGCTCAGGGAGTGTGACGGGGGTGCAGTGTGAGCTCAGGGAGTGTGACAAGGGTGCAGTGTGAGCTCAGGGAGTGTGACAAGGGTGCAGTGTGAGCTCAGGGAGTGTGACAAGGGTGCAGTGTGAGCTCAGGGAGTGTAACAAGGGTGCAGTGTGAGCTCAGGGAGTGTGACAAGGGTGCAGTGTGAGCTCAGGGAGTGTGACGGGGGTGCAGTGGGAGCTCAGGGAGTGTGACAAGGGTGCAGTGTGAGCTCAGGGAGTGTGACGGGGGTGCAGTGTGAGCTCAGGGAGTGTGACAAGGGTGCAGTGTGAGCTCAGGGAGTGTGACGGGGGTGCAGTGGGAGCTCAGGGAGTGTGACAAGGGTGCAGTGTGAGCTCAGGGAGTGTGACGGGGGTGCAGTGGGAGCTCAGGGAGTGTGACGGGGATGCAGTGTGAGCTCAGGGAGTGTGACGGGGGTGCAGTGTGAGCTCAGGGAGTGTGACAAGGGTGCAGTGTGAGCTCAGGGAGTGTGACGGGGGTGCAGTGTGAGCTCAGGGAGTGTGACAAGGGTGCAGTGTGAGCTCAGGGAGTGTGACGGGGGTGCAGAGTGAGCTCAGGGAGTGTGACGGGGGTGCAGTGTGAGCTCAGGGAGTGTGACGGGGGTGCAGTGGGAGCTCAGGGAGTGTGACGGGGGTGCAGTGTGAGCTCAGGGAGTGTGACAAGGGTGCAGTGTGAGCTCAGGGAGTGTGACGGGGGTGCAGTGTGAGCTCAGGGAGTGTGACGGGGGTGCAGTGTGAGCTCAGGGAGTGTGACGGGGGCGAAGTGTGAGCTCAGGGAGTGTGACGGGGGTGCAGTGTGAGCTCAGGGAGTGTGACGGGGGTGCAGTGTGAGCTCAGGGAGTGTGACGGGGGTGCAGTGTGAGCTCAGGGAGTGTGACGGGGGTGCAGTGGGAGCTCAGGGAGTGTGACGGGGGTGCAGTGTGAGCTCAGGGAGTGTGACAAGGGTGCAGTGTGAGCTCAGGGAGTGTGACGGGGGTACAGTGGGAGCTCAGGGAGTGTGACGGGGGTACAGTGTGAGCTCAGGGAGTGTGACGGGGGTACAGTGGGAGCTCAGGGAGTGTGACGGGGGTGCAGTGTGAGCTCAGGGAGTGTGACAAGGGTGCAGTGTGAGCTCAGGGAGTGTGACAAGGGTGCAGTGTGAGCTCAGGGAGTGTGACGGGGGTGCAGTGTGAGCTCAGGGAGTGTGACAAGGGTGCAGTGTGAGCTCAGGGAGTGTGACAAGGGTGCAGTGTGAGCTCAGGGAGTGTGACGGGGGTGCAGTGTGAGCTCAGGGAGTGTGACGGGGGTGCAGTGTGAGCTCAGGGAGTGTGACGGGGGTGCAGTGGGAGCTCAGGGAGTGTGACGGGGGTACAGTGGGAGCTCAGGGAGTGTGACGGGGGTACAGTGGGAGCTCAGGGAGTGTGACGGGGGTGCAGTGGGAGCTCAGGGAGTGTGACGGGGGTGCAGTGTGAGCTCAGGGAGTGTGACAAGGGTGCAGTGTGAGCTCAGGGAGTGTGACGGGGGTGCAGTGTGAGCTCAGGGAGTGTGACAAGGGTGCAGTGGGAGCTCAGGGAGTGTGACGGGGGTGCAGTGGGAGCTCAGGGAGTGTGACGGGGGTGCAGTGGGAGCTCAGGGAGTGTGACGGGGGTGCAGTGGGAGCTCAGGGAGTGTGACGGGGGTGCAGTGGGAGCTCAGGGAGTGTGACGGGGGTGCAGTGGGAGCTCAGGGAGTGTGACGGGGACAGGCAGTCTGAGCTCACACTACACCAATCACATTCTTTTGCTCTATATGAGAATAGCACTACAAACCCCTGTGCTGTTACTCTCTGTGTGTCTGTTACAGGCCTGGATCTGGTCCTGTTTTTGATATATGACGCATAAAGCTGCTCTGGTGAGGTAACAAGCCCCCCTTGTCTGTTCTTCCAGCTGCTGAGTGGAGAGAGAACGACAGCAAGCTTTTGGACCTTTGAGTATTACCAGTCCTTCTTCAACGTTGACACACTGCAGGTACCCTGGCTGGAAGAGTCGCAGGACCACAGACAGAGAGTCTTTCACATAAACTGTCTCCTCACTCTTGCGGTTGACCAGTAATTTACAACAGCTAATTACTGCAGTTGGATATAGAAGTTAAGAATTGCTGTTATCGCATTAAAAATCTTCACTAAAAAAAGGAAGCAGTGTGTGCACAGTGCCCCGCTGATTCTATCGACTGACTGTAAAAGTATTCCGGTAGTATCCTGCTGCGTTGACCATGTCCTCTGTCACAGGTGCTGGACAGGATAAAGGGCTCAGTGCTGCCGTTTCCTGGCCGGAGCTTCGTGAAGCACCATCTCCGTAGCAATCCAGACCTGTACGGTGAGACATGGATACTTTGTCACAAAAATAGATCGGCTAACAAACACAGATGCACGTGAGGAGAAAAAGCTCGAATTACGCAGAGACACAGCTGGAGAGCTCAGCTATCGCAGCCAGGCGATGCTGATTTCTCCTGCTGAACCTGAGAATGCGAGGGATCAAGGGGCAAACCTGCCCTGTTCGTGTTGATGTCTTGAGGACTGCAGCTCAGATAAGGCTCGTACACTGCAGACCCTGTTAGAGCAGCACATTTGTTCATGTCGCACAGAAACACCACATAGCCGCAGTATGGAGTCGCAGTGTTGGGTCTCATAATCCATCTCCATCTCTCTCCCTGTCTCCCCCTTCCCTGCTCATCTCCTCTCTCAGGGCCGTTCTGGATCTGCGCAACGCTGGTCTTCTCTATGGCCGTCAGTGGGAACCTCTACACCTTCCTGGCCAAGATGGGAGACCCCCAGTATCACTACAGGCCCCAGTTCCACAAAGGTGTGAGAGCCGTCCTGTGGTCACTTAACTTTCCTCGCCTCTTCTGTTCTCCCCACTCTCTCTGTTTCTCACTGCTCTCTGGCCCTCACTTATATACTGATTTCTGGACTGTCTGTCCCCTCCAGGACTGATCTCAGCCCAGACTCCCTGTCTCTGTCCTCTCCAGGACTGATCTCATGCCCAGATTCTCTGTCTCTGTCCCCTCCAGGACTGATCTCATGCCCAGATTCTCTGTCTCTGTCCCCTCCAGGACTGATCTCATGCCCAGATTCTCTGTCTCTGTCCCCTCCAGGACTGATCTCAGCCCAGACTCCCTGTCTCTGTCCTCTCCAGGACTGATCTCATGCCCAGATTCTCTGTCTCTGTCCCCTCCAGGACTGATCTCATGCCCAGATTCTCTGTCTCTGTCCTCCCACAGGAGTGATCTCAGCCCAGACTCCCTGTCTCTGTCCTCCCACAGGAGTGATCTCAGCCCTGTGCTGGCTGTGCCAGTGGAGTCTGGGGCTGTGCTGGCCTTGCTGTGCCAGTGGAGTCTGGGGCTGTGCTGGCCTGGCTGTGCCAGTGGAGTCTGGGGCTGTGCTGGCCTGGCTGTGCCAGTGGAGTCTGGGGCTGTGCTGGCCTGGCTGTGCCAGTGGAGACGGGGGCTGTGCTGGCCTGGCTGTGCCAGTGGAGTCTGGGGCTGTGCTGGCCTGGCTGTGCCAGTGGAGTCTGGGGCTGTGCTGGCCTGGCTGTGCCAGTGGAGACGGGGGCTGTGCTGGCCTGGCTGTGCCAGTGGAGACGGGGGCTGTGCTGGCCTGGCTGTGCCAGTGGAGACGGGGGCTGTGCTGGCCTGGCTGTGCCAGTGGAGTCTGGGGCTGTGCTGGCCTGGCTGTGCCAGTGGAGACGGGGGCTGTGCTGGCCTGGCTGTGCCAGTGGAGACGGGGGCTGTGCTGGCCTGGCTGTGCCAGTGGAGACGGGGGCTGTGCTGGGGATATTTGTCTCAGTCCAGACTCTCTCTCTCTCAGTGTCGATAGCAGGGGTGGCCGTGTTCTGCTATGCCTGGCTGGTCCCGCTGTGTGTCTGGGGGTTCCTGCAGTGGCGGCGTGGGTCGGAGCACCAGGTCGTCGGGTATTCCTTTCTGGAGACGGTCTGCGTGTACGGATATTCCCTGTCCATCTACATCCCCACCTCGGTGAGCCACATGTCCTCGTCCGACTGCTTTTGAGGCTGGTAGTCCTACATCATGAGCCTGCGCTCAGCCTAGTGTCTGATGGTGCAGTAAGGCTGCAGGCGAGCTGGCGGAGGTCAGATGGGGGCAGGTACTACAGTACACGCACAGGATCTAAGATCACTTCTGATAGCTGGCTGATCCGAGGTCATGGAATGAATGAGAGCTTGGCCCATTTCAAGGAGACAAGTAATCCTGACTCAGCTAGTCAATTCTCTAAACTTCTCTCCTTTTCTCTTTCTCCCTCTCCGCTGTCCCCTGTCCTTCTGTCTCCCTCTGTCCCCTGTCCTTCTCTCAGGTTCTCTGGATTATTCCGGTGGAGTGGTTGCAGTGGCTGCTTATCCTGGTTGCCGTGGCAATCTCGGGTTCGGTGCTGGTTCTCACGTTCTGGCCAGTGGTCCGCGACGACACCAAGGTCACTGCCGTTGCCACGGTGATCGCCATCGTCCTCCTGCACGCGCTGCTCGCCATTGGCTGCAAGGTGAGGCCCGGGGGGCTCCGGGGGGGGGGGGCGAGACCCGTACGGTGTCAGCAGCTGTCCACGCCCTTAACCCCCCTTTCCCTCTTCCTCAGCTTTACTTCTTCCAGACCGCTGAGCGCACGTGGAGCCCCACCACACCGGCGGCCACCCCCACAGGGAACCACAGCACCCTGCTGACCCGCACAGCTGTGACACACTGAGCAACACCGGCGGGGCAAGGGGGGGCCAAAGGAGAGGGTGAGAGGGCAGAGGAGGGGGTGAGGGGATAAGGGAACGAGGGAACGAGGGGAGGGAGGACAGCGGGGGAAAGTTTTTTGTTTTGGAGAAATTATTTATTTTGTGCTCTGGGGGTGGTACACTGGCAGGGGCTCAGAGGCGGGCGGGCGGGCTGGGCCAGCAGTCCTGCACGTTGTCGCCTTGTGAACGGGACAGCGGGGTACCGTGGGAGAGGGAGAGCGGCCCAGTCGCTGCGCAGGATGACCTGTCCCTCCCTCCTGCAGTCCCGCAGTCCCGCCGCAGCCCGAGGGGACGGAGCGTCGAGTCTCGGGGTTCAGGCACACCGAAGGGAAGGGGATTCCTTTACCCAGTTTGCAGTCAAGGGTTAGGGTTAACCCCATCATGGTTATTTATGTATTTTTCCTTTTGAGATGGAATATGATGGATCGCGGAAATTAAAAAGTTGTGGGAAGACATCTTACTGAGAACGTGTCCTTTTTACAGGGACATTTCCTGGGTTCGGGGGGGGATCAGGGCTTTTTAACTGAGAAGGAAGATCTGATGGACGTTGGCGTCATGCAGGTTTCGAGAGTTTATCCAGTCTGGTGTCTCCAGTCTAGCTTCCCATGAGCCCAGACTTACAGTGAGCTTTAACCCCTGGCGGAAGACACTGGGAGTACATAGGGCTGGGGCCGTACAGCACCAGGTATGAAGGAGTTTCTTTCGAAATAAAATATATCTTGAAGTCGCAGAAGGAGAAAATAGTCCAATTTAAAAATAGATATTCTTTTTACAGGATCCTGTTATAAAACAGATACTTTCTAAAACCCTTTTCTGTAAAGGGAAAAAAATATTCAGAAATAACAATGGTGCCAACTGCTGTCTGAAGCCTTTTATCCAGAATCAAGGGTGGAGACTCCCTTCCTGCTGTCCTGGCTGTAGACATGACCGACGTCTCCTCTCCCCAGGTGCGTCTGTTCTGAGCTCTAATTAACCCCATTGGGCCGGTACCGAGCAGTGACAACGCAAGAGCTCACCTTGTGACACTGCTAATGGGGATTCAAGCAGAAGAGGGTTGGAAAATGAGCGCAAACTGTTTCAAGGCACAGTTCAAGGTCTTCTGGGGGAGAGGAGGGACAGCCCCCGCGCAGCTGAGCGCTCCCTCTGCTCACCCTTTCAGGAGCAGAGCATCCTGGGAATGTGCCCTCCTGCAACTTGGGGGGGAACGAACCTGACCTTGTTCTCAAGCCAGAGGCTCTGTGCAGGATGTCAGTACCCTGTTTGGATTTATATTCAGAAGCTTCATTAACTCCGCGCAAATTAGTTTTGCTCTTGTGCTACAGTGTGTGCAACAGTAGGTGGCAGCACATTGCACTCTTGTCAGTACTTTTCCTAAAATTCTCTTTACCGTTAATGTCTGAACATTAATGTGTGCAGGGTAAGGACCACTCCTTCTGATCCCCATGACCAACATTAACGAGTCTGTGCAGCAAACGAACTACAGCGTCAGGGTTCACACACCTGACACATCCCAGTGAACCCGGACCCCAAGTCCTGACATTTTGAACTACCCGTCTGCTGAACTGTGATGGCTGCCCTCTGCCCCAGGGGATACCCCTCTGCCCCGTGTGCTGGAACAGGTGCTGCTGCTCATCAGCTCTGTTTTTTTTTGCCTCGTGTTGCGTCGTGGGCATCATCCCTTCTGCTTTTCCACTCCGACGGGACCGCGGCACGGAGAATCCCACGGTGAAATACAAGCCCTGGGAACTGAGTGGGCTTCATGAAACGGCTCCTTGGAACCCACTCACTCAGGGCGTGGAGAAGCACTTAGCTCTTTGATGCTCTTGACCTTCTGAAGCGATGGGCACTGCCAGCCTGGTGCGGCAGACACTTCCCCGCCAGCACTCCAGCGGGGAGACACAGTGGGCAGCGAAGGGTTAACCCTCGAGCCCTCACTGACCCCCGAGAATTCCTGAGGGGGGGGACCCCACAGCTGAGGGAGAGGTATAGTGTGGGGGGGACCTCGAGGCTGAAGGAGAGGTACAGTGGGGGGAACCCACCGCTCAGGGAGAGGCTTGGGGGGAGACCCCACACGGCTGAGGGAGAGGCTCCCTGGGGGGACCCCTGGACTGAGGGAGAGGTACAGTGGGGGGGACCCCATGGCTGTAGGAGAGGTACAGTGGGGGGAACCCACCGCTCAGGGAGAGGCTTGGGGGGGGACCCCACACGGCTGAGGGAGAGGCTCCCTGGGGGGACCCCTGGACTGAGGGAGAGGCTCGCCTGAGGACAGATACAGAGCCAGACCGTACAGGAACTCGCCAACGTTTATTTCACTCCACTGTCTCCTTTTTTTATGGTTTTGTTTTTTTTATGTGAAAGAAAAACAAAAAAAAAACATTAACTCTACAAACTAGCAGACACAATTTCTTCTTCTCTTTTAAAAGTTACTAAATCCAAAACTCAGAAAGGAAATCGGAGCTCTTCTGCGGAGGACGGCCTGGCCCCTGGCCCCCCGTCTCAGTGTCTCAGGCCGCGGTCAGCGGTCAGCGGCCGGACAGGAGGCGCCAGGGTGGGGGGGAGTTGTGAGGACGGGACGGGGGGCTGTAAACAGAGTCACGCTGCTGTTCTCTTGTCCAGCTGCAGAATTCCAGGTGGCCCGTCTTCCTCGTTCCGCGCCCCCCAGGAGAGAGAACCGCCCCCAATCGCGCCCTCTTCAGCTGTCCGGCCCAGTCAGGCCCGGCCCGGCGGTCGGCCGCGACGACACCAGAGCCGGGCGCTCGTGCTGGATGCGGGCAGGGGGGTACCAAATCAGGACGAGCCCGAGAGCCGTGGCCACGGGAGGCTGTAGACGGACACGGGGCCGGACGAGGGCGGGACGAGGGCTCTCTCGGGCGCCAGACGGCTCCGGGTTCTGGTCCGTAACCCCGGTCGGAGCGGGCCCGCGGACTGCACACAGCGGCACCGAGGACACGGCCTCAAAACGGCCTGGAGGCGCAGCCAGGAGAGACGGATGGAGCCCGAACAGCGACGGGAACAATCCAAACCCACCGGAAACCAGGAGGCGGGGGGCCGGGGGTCCAGTCGGGCACCGAGACGAACAGACAGACGGGTCTAGTCCAGCTTTCCAGCGTGTCTGCACATCTACAACTGGAGGAACGAGAGAACCACAGCCAGCCCAGTCCTGAGGCCGGGGAGCAGGCAGGGAGGGGAACTGCTGGCCTCTTGTGGACAGAAGAGGAAGCAAAGCTGCTGCTCGGTGTAAGAGGGACCCCAGTGGGGAACCTGGTTCAGTTCAGAGGGGCAAGGGGTGAAACAGGAGACACAAAGAAGAAGGGGATGGGGGAGGGGGTGGCAAAACAATTCATTCATCAGTGGGAGTCCGCCGATTGGCTGACCCACCGGTCTGTCACTCCCTGACGGGCTGCTGCGTTCATGTCATTGGCTGCACGTTCGACGGGACCCGCCTCCCTGGCAGCGACAGCAGGGTGGGCGAGTCAACAGGAAGGCCCCCCTCGGGCGGAGCAGCTGCACCCCTGGGGCGAGAGGCAGGAGTCTGACGGGGGAAGGGGGGACCAGCCCAGCAGGTGAGGGTGTGGAGGAGGCGCGAGGAAGCAGCAGACCGTGGTTTTGGTTTCCTTTGGGTTGTCAGTTCAGAGGGGGCGGGGCAGGGGTCGAAATGGGCGGGGCTTAGCTGCCGTAGTGCATGGTGTTGCTAGGGATCGCCATGGGTGACGCCATGGAGATGGCCGGCCCCCCCATGGTGAACTGGCTGTTGAGGGAGTAGTGAGCGCTGCTGCTGCTGGCACCAGGCTGGACCGCCGACACTCCTGGGGGGGGGGGGAGAGACAGGAAATCGTTTCAATCAACAGACCACAGGCACCAGGGCCACCATACTGACAGGAACCCCGGCAGAAACTCACTCTCACCCTGGACGATGCCCGTGCTCATGATGGATCCCATCCGAGAGTGAGTGTGGTTCACGATCCCTGTGTTCGCTGGAGACGGAGGGAGACACATTACGAGCGGTACAGAGCCAACACACTGACAAGCAGCACTCATAACACACACACACTGACATGCAGCACATGCACACACATACACAGCACAGACACACAGTCCTGCCCCACAAGGGGGGCTCCCACTCAAAACACAGTCCTGCCCCACAAGGGGGGCTCCCACTCAAAACACAGTCCTGCCCCACAAGGGGGGCTCCCACTCAAAACACAGTCCTGCCACACAAGGGGGCTCCCACTCAGAACACAGTCCTGCCCCACAAGGGGGGCTCCCACTCAGAACACAGTCCTGCCCCACAAGGGGGGCTCCCACTCAGAACACAGTCCTGCCCCACACTGGGCTGCGGAACGTCTGTCAGGTAGTCAGTCGGCATTTCTCTGCGTACCGAGGGGGATGAGGTTGTTGTGCGAGACGGAGGAGCCGCTGGCGATGACGGTGCTGAGGTCATATGCAGTCGGCATTCCTGAGGGACACGAAGGTCAAGTTTACACCACCGTTCGCAACAGAAAGCAAATCTGAACACTGTTTGTGTGTGGGGGCCCCCGTGTCTCTGTCTCTCTCAGTGCGTGAGTGTGGGGGCCCCGTGTCTCTGTCTCTCTCAGTGCGCGTGGGCCCATTTCTCTATCTCTCTCAGTGTGTGTGTGGGGGGGCCCCCGTGTCTCTGTCTCTCTCAGTGTGTGTGTGTGGGGGGGGGGGCCGTGTCTCTGTCTCTCTCAGTGTATGTGTGTGGGGGGGCCCCGTGTCTGTCTCTCTCAGTGTGTGTGTGTGGGGGGGGCCCCCGTGTCTCTGTCTCTCTCAGTGTGTGTGGGCCCATGTCTCTCAGGGGTACCTGACACAGCCATGCCCTGGCTCATGCTGTATGCACCCCCAGTATTCCACATGTTCTCAGAGGGGGAGGAGTAATGAGAGCCAGGGGGAGGAGTTGGGTTCGCTCCCGTGTACCTGAAACACACAGCACCCAATGAGTGAGCACCTGCCGGAAAAAATCCCACTGTCAACACCAATTGTGCTGCCCATGCAGGGGGAGCCCCCCTCCCACCAGCAGCCCCACCTGAAAAAGGGGTTCTTGAGGTCCAGGAGGTTGCTGGATTTGGAGCCCGTCTGGTCGACCTGTGCAACGATGCTGATGTCGTAACTCTGTCTGCGAAGGTAAAGAGAAGCCAAGGTCATTCTGGCCTGTTGCACCACAGAATAAAGGGCTCAGGGTCAGGTGACACTGGGTGACGCCTAAATCCTGTTCAGTACACTCAACCATACACTCATTCACAGCAAAACCTGCAGCACCCTGAAGAGTCTGCAGAGACAGAGCGATCAGTCAACGGGTGTCTGATGACACGGTAACTCCGAAGAAGGGTCAGGTTTCTCGGGGTGTCCTCAGGGCACGGCATGCGCAGCCGAGACTAGGAGCCCTGGTTCTGGCCCGGTGGCCTTACCTCTTGTTGGCGATGAGTAGGGCGGTGCCAGACAGCGTGTCACCCGCCTTGGCGAAGAGAGGCGACTGTAGGAGACAGCGGACCTGGTACCAGTGGGTCAGCGGTTCCGTGGGCGCTGTGGAGAGCCATACTGTCATCCTGGGAGGGGGTGAAGGAGAGAGAGTGGGTCAGAACCAAACCTTTAATACAATGTGGGCATGGAGACCCCCAGGCAGTGGGGCTGGACGGTGAAGGAACCAGTGTGCAAGGGAATAGGGTCTTAGCTAATGAGAGGTCTTGGTTAATTGCCCAAGGCTGACCAAACTGCATAACGTTCTGACTTTGTTAAACCTTACATGGTAAACTGGTATTGACCAATCATAAATGTACGTTTCTGTATGGAAATTTTACTCCTCTTCGAGAATAAAAGCCTGCTGCTGTCCTCGCGAAATCGAGCGAGAGACGAGGTTAACCTGTCAACGTCATCTGCCCGCCTTTCTTTATTCCAAAGACGAAATCTCCGTCTTGGTTTGCCGGGAGAAGGGTCTGAGAACAGGAAGTACTCACACTGAGCCGATGAACGCCACGTCGAACCAGAAGGCCAGCCCGTGGACCAGCCCCGAGTGCATCATGTGGAATTTGAACGGGATCTCTATCCTGAGGGAGAGGCCAAGGTAAAAATAAAAATCAGCCATGATGGAACACTGTGACCATCCACCCGCATGCATCGAACTGCACGCAAGACACAAGAGCAGCCTTCCAGCTTGTAATAATGAACAGCTGTCTGTACTGAGGATCTCATCCACACACTTCCTGAAAGAACCCAGGGTATCTGCTTCAACAGCAGGGCTGAGCAGTGTGTCTGTCCCACACCCCCACAACCCTTTGTGCAAAGGGGAGCCTCCCGATCTCAGTTTTATATGCACTCCTATGTAGTTCCCACCTGTGTCCTCTAGCCCATGTTTCACTGTTTGTTCTGAAGAAGTATTTTGTTAACTATCAGAATTTTTTTTTAAATTAAATCAGGTCTCCTCACAGTCCTTTCTGCTCAAGACTAAAGAGACTCAGTTCCTTCAGCCTGTCAGTGAGGACACCGCCTTCAGACTTAAGAGACTTAGTTCCATCAGACTGTCAGCCTAGGACACTCCAGTAAATCCAGGAATGTATTTGATGGACAGGGGCAATTCACACCCAGTGTCACCCTAGTGACTTACCTGTGTAGGTCATCTTCTTTCGCATCCAGGAAGTTTACTGTGTATTTCACGGATTTGGCCATCAGGATTCGGATATCAAAGGTGTCCTGGGAGAGAGGGGAGGGGGAAGAGAGAGAAACATGTTCCTGAAGCCATAGATAGACGAAATCTGAGGTCTCCCCCGGGTGTCCCAGAAATACTGCCTCAGGTCCGAGAAAGCTCAAGTGTCCATCTACACCAGGAGCGGCCAACCTGTCCTGTCCTGGACAGCCACCATCCAGCAGGTCTCACCGATCCACCCGTTATAAAGATCTGGAACGTTCAATCTGAGTTCGGATCGATTCACCAAGTTGATTCGCTCAGTATCGGTCACAGCCGAGATCCTCACTCAGCGATTTCCATTTCAAATAATCACCAAACTACGTAATTGAGCAAGTCGCCTGCTTAAGTGGTTAAATGATCTTAGCGTTTACAAGCCCGGGGTTCAAGGATGATGCAGGACTGGTGCTCTCCAGGGGCCAGGTAAGAGGAGCCCCAGGAGTTCGGACCGGAAAGCATGGCGCCCTGCTACAAACTCGGGGCGACTGCCTCTTACCACGATGGGCTGGCGGAAATACTCGTCCACGGCCGCGCCCCGGAGCGCTGACAGGTCCACTCCGTGGAAGGAGGGCTGGTACCTGCAGAGACAGGGGTGGCACAGGGTCTCAGCACAGAGGGCAGGGCTGACGGCACCACAGTACCGCACCCTCAGATCCCCCCTCCCTCACCAGAAGTTGGCCTTGGTGAACTGCTCCATGTACAGCTGCTCGTCGGTGAAGGGGGCGAGGTGCACGTCGCCGATCGTGGGGAACAGGTTACCTGCGGGCAGAGGGAGGGAGATCAGCCGGACGAGTCGCCGAAAACTGACTGGGCTTTACAACGCAGAGCTCCACTGACACAGAGCTCCAGACCAGAGAGAGGCAGTCTGAGGGTTAGGGTCTGTCGGACAGGAAGCACAGAGCAGAGAGAGGGACCGGGGACAGTGTGAGGGTTAGGGTCTGTCGGACAGGAAGCACAGAGCAGAGAGACCAGGGACAGTCTGAGGGTTAGGGTCTGTCAGACAGGAAGCACAGAGCAGAGAGAGGGACCGGGGACAGTGTGAGGGTTAGGGTCTGTCAGACAGGAAGCACAGAGCAGAGAGAGGGACCGGGGACAGTGTGAGGGTTAGGGTCTGTCAGACAGGAAGCACAGAGCAGAGAGAGACCGGGGACAGTCTGAGGGTTAGGGTCTGTCAGACAGGAAGCACAGAGCAGAGAGGGACCGGGGACAGTCTGAGGGTTAGGGTCTGTCGGACAGGAAGCACAGAGCAGTACAGGGAGAGATGTGCTCATGGGAGACCAGTGGCCAGCCTGAGGGGTAGGGTGTGTCAGAAAGCACAGAGCGGAGAGACGTGGACAGGGGGCAGCCTGTCTCTCACCGCTGGGCTTGAGGAACTTCTTGGCGTGCAGGTAGCTCTCCAGCATGCGCTCGTTGAACAGCATGTACCCCATCGGCTCCGACACGATGATGTCCACCTGCTCAGGCAGAGAGACCTCCTCCACCTTCCCAGGGATCACCACCACCCTGTCCGACAGCCCGTTACTGTTCACCAGGACCTGGGCAGAGAGACGGGGTTAGCACAGGGCATCATCATTTCTCCTCCCTCTGCACAGAGCCCCACAAGCCTACCCTGAACCCCCTCCCAGCCCTGGAGCCAGCCTGAAAAGGGCACAACAGCGCCTGTACTTTCCGCGGAGCTGAAAGAAATGCAGTTTGGGGAAGAAGTTCCTCATGAACTTTTACCGCAGCACCATAGAAAGTGTCCTCACTAGTGGCATCACTGTGTGGTACAGCAATACTACCGTGCACGACAAAGACGCACTACAAAGGGTTGTGTCAACGGCACAGAGGATTATAGGACGTGATTCACCATCAATCAGTGAGACTCACACCATCCTCTGTTGCAATAAAGCCCAATCCATCATTCAGGATCCCAACCATCCCGGCCACAAACTGTCCTCCCCCCTGCGCAAGTGGTACCACATCATTAAAGCACAGACCACCAGGCTTAAGAACAGCTTCTCCTCCACTGCAGTACTCATAGTACACACCCTTCACAGCTAACTGCAATGCCTCAGACTCGATGCACGTCTGCACTGTGGACCTTTGGCATGTTTTTGTTTTCACTACTACACATTGTTGTCCACGACACATTGATTGTCCTGTTGTTATAATTATGTTTGTAATGTACTGTCTATATCGTGTGCTGTTGCCTGTTGTCCTGTGCCGTCTGCTGTCCCGCACCATCCTGACAGATCCCACGTACGTGTAGATACGGGAATAAACTCCTCTACTCTGCTCTGCTCTCCCAACAGAGGGCAGTGGTGCTCGGTGCCCAGGTACCTCAGCGTGCTGCGCCATGGTGCTGGCCTCCACCGCGTAGATCTTCCTGGCCCCCGCCTGCGCGGCGAAGAACGACAGGATCCCGGAACCGCAGCCCACGTCCAGGACCACCTGAGGGATACGGGGTGGGGGGTTCATGGTTCATACAGACTCGGCAGCCCTGGTGCAGAACCAGCACCCACAACCAGTCCAGCCGCCGCCTGACCCGCTACCTTGTCCTTGAAGTCCGTGTGGTTCTGCAGGATGGCTCGCTGGTATGTCCCGGTCCGCACGTAGTCCTGCATCATGTTCTGCTGCTGGGAGAGGTAGCCATAGAACTGCAGAGGAGGAAGGAGAGACAGAGCTCAGCCAGAGTCCCAGAGCAAGACTACAGTCTAGACCAGGCAGGTCAGGGGCCTGTCCCTGTGTCCAACGGTCCAGGAGTCAGGGTCAGTCCGGTTGTCAAGTGTGCCCACTGGTTCATCGATATTGGTCAATGGGTGTGTCAGTAGATGTGTCCATGTGTCTGCTGGTGCAATCAGTATCAGTGGGTCAGTCCATGTGTCCACTGGTCCATCAGTCAATCTATGTGTCCATGTGTCCAGTGGTCCAGTCAGTCAGGGTCTGTAGGCATCAGTAGATCTGTCCACATATCCACTGGTCCATCAATCAGGCTCAGTGTGGGTGTCAGTAGATGTGTCCATGTGTCCACTGGTCCATCAGTCAGGCTCAGGGGAGGTGTCAATAGATGTGTCCATGTGTCCACTGGTCCATCCGTGAGGCTCAGTGGGGGTGTCAGTAGATGTAGCAGCGTGTCCAACTGCTCGGTCAGTCAGAGTCAGTGGCTAAGAGGATACGTCCACAACAGTCAGGGTCAGTGCTTCTGTACCTGAAAGTACTGCACAGCAGATGATTCCTCCGTCCTCTCGCTGAAGACGGAGCGCTCTACATTGTGACCACGGCAGTTCTTCAGGATGTTATAAAAGGAACAGAACTCTGGAATGAAGCACAACCCACTGGTGACAATACAGCAACGCACACTAGAGTGCACACCTGACAGAGACAGGGAGGGGGAGGCGCTCACAGAGAGAAAGACAGAGACACACACTGACAGGACGAGGGGGAGGGGGGTACCTGTGGGGGAGGAGAACTGCAGCAGCACGCTGTTACAGCCCAGCGTCACGATGAAAGACTGCTTCCCCACGCGGCTGCACTCCGTCTCCCGGGACACCGAGCACTTGAACACGCAGGTCTCCTCTGCTGGAACACGCAGCACGCACACAGATGTTAGAGCCCGCGCACATCTTCACTCTCAAACACCCCCACCGCGCTGGACTACAGCAGGTCACCCCTGCAGACCGGCGAGCCCTGCTGCCCCCAGGACTCCCCCATACAAACGGGGCGCAGTTTCACGAGCACAGACAGCAGAAAAGAAACATCAGGAGATATAATAATAATAATAATAATAATAATAATGTTTCTTTATTAGCGTTATACAATTTCTTGCATTAGGAATTCGTCTTTTCGCATACCCCAGCTTTTCTCCATGGAGACACAGACACACAGACAGGGAGAGAAGCTTGGGGTCAGAGCGCAGGGTCTGCCATTGTACGGCGCCCCTGGAGCAGTTGGGGTTAAGGGCCTTGATCAGGGGCCCAGGGAAGTAGGATTCCTCTGCCAGCCACGGGATTTGAACTGGCAACCTTCCAGTCACAGACGCAGATCCTTAGCCACAGAGCCACCGCTCCGGTCACTGGTGTCCAGGCAAGGGCACTGCAGTGGCTGTCCGTGCCACCCCGCCACTGCTGGCGTCCCCAGCTGGTTCCCCTCATGTGCTCCCTGACGCCACGGCAGACTGCTGCTGCAGGCACAGATACAGCGCCTCCTGGGGGGCCACTGCTGTCCCTTCCTTCACTCACACAGCAGTTCGCAGCTCACTTGTGTAGCAGAATGCAGGATCAAAATGATGAGCTTTCCATTTTAAAACTATTCCTCAGTTAATTTCGCCGTTCCAATCCTTGGCTGCTTTTTTCTTTAAAATAATCAACAAAACCATATTCGCTGCCAGGTAAGAGTGTCAAAGGGGTCATTAACTGTTGTTACAAGCTGACATCGTCAAGAGGAGTGTTTCATACAGCCACAGCGATATTAATGAATGCCACAAATATGCCCATCACGTTTACTGCCACACAACACAAAACCCTCCAGGTTGTGCAGATCCGCTCAGAGCTCAGGAGCCCAGCAGGTGGCGCTCTGGCCTGTGGAGATGAATGTCCAAGCAGGCGCCCCACTATGGTGACAAGACGCCATTCCGCAGGAGAAACTGGACCAGCCCTCCCAGTCCCACACACCTGCCTGGTTCTGTTCCACCTGAGCGCTCGATTAAATAACCACACCTAGTTAAGGATCTGTGCCTGTGGCTGGAAGGTTGCAGGTTCAAATCCCACAGCCGGCAGAGGAATCCTACTCCGTTGAGCCCCTGAGCAAGGCCCTTAACCCCAACTGCTCCAGGGGTGATGTACAATGGCTGACCCTGTGCTCTGACCCCCAGCTTCTCTCCCTGTCTGTGTGTCTCATGGGGAGCAAGCTGGAGTATGCAAAAAGAAATTCCTAATGCAAGAAATTGCATATGGCCAATAAAGTGATCTTATCTCACACCCGTCGTGTGCTTGACGTTTCATTCGGACACTTCAATACAGCTTTAGGTCCGGAGCACGTAGGAAGCCGCCTCATAGCTTCTGCAAGATCACCTGAGAGCTCCAGACAGAGTAGAAAGAAAGTGGCCAAGGTTCGAGCTCCAGCTGCTTCGATTAAGGATCCCTTTAGAGGCTAAAGAGCTCGGCTTTGAGCAGCAGGTGGGGGACCCCGGGACCAGGAGTGGGAAACCCCACGTTAAGCCATGGTCGTCAGGAGAGGCCCTTCAGGGTGAAGGCAGCTCCAGACATGCAAACGTTTTAGAACTGACGTTGAAACTAAAATAGCTGTACTCATCTTGCACTGCATAATCGTCTTATTAAACTGCTTCTGCTTTCACCAGGTAGTCCAACATCTTAAAATCCTCAGAAACAGACCTGGAGATCTTTCCAGCAGTCTAGTTAATAAGAATTAGGACTCTGACAAGTACCACTCAAGCTGCCCAGTTCTCCACGCATGGCGAGCAGGGGACGGACCCTCTTCCAGTCAACATCAACAGCCCCGCGCCGACACACCTCCCCGCCGCCGCCTCACGACTGGCTGCGGCCCCTGTCACTCAAGATGGGCACCGAATCACAGGGCACCGCCGCTGAGAAAACGAAGCAAGCGCCGCCCCCGGTGAGGGGCAGCGCATTGTCCGTCCGCGCTCCAGAAGAATTCAGCCCTCGCGCTGCTGAAAACGACCAGCCAAACGCATCTCCATCGCAGTTCGCTTTTCAGGCGGCTGCACAGCACCATTTCCACCGGCCGTACCGGCGCAAATCAGCTGATCGCTGGGCTTCGTTTACCCGACCCTTAGACTCGCACAAACCACGCACACCCCTCCGGGTCCACGGCCGAGCACCCCAACTCCCCCTTCATAGCAGCCTGATCCATCCCCGGGCTTCGGACCCGGCTGGGGCTCCTGCAGTGCCGGGTCGAGAGCGATGGACGGGAACACGCGAATCGTGCGGGGCATCACGGACACGTGCTACTGCCCAGCTGCCCCCCAGAGCAGGAGCACCCCGACTCTGAGTGGTCCCTCATCACGCTGCCTCTGGCGCCCGACACAAGCGGAGCTGGAAATGAGACGCTGGCCCTTTAAGAGCAGCGGAGCGGACGGGCCCTGTGCGCACCCGGGCCACGACGCTGCCTCCGTTGGCCCAACGGGTCTCCTCCGAGGGGGGGGGACACAACAAAAGGAGGTGCCCCTCCCCCAAACAGGACTCGGCCACCTGGCCAGAGGATCCCCCTTCATGCACTCGGGCCTTCATATAATCCGGGGCCTCTGTGTCTCTAGACTGCGCCATTCACGTCGCAACAAAGCCGAGAGGAAGAGGGAGGGGGCGGGGAAGAGAGGGGTGCGGGCTATTGTCCGTCTCCCCATGTGCAGCACCCGCACCCCGCCGATGAGGGTGGGGGGATCACCGCGACACGGGGCTCCCCGTGGCGGCCAGGGCGAGGCGGCGTGCCGGGGCCGAGACCCGGAGCCGCTGGACCGGGGAAGGTGATCGGCTCGCCGGTGCGGAGTCGCCGCAAGGCCGCTTTCAAGCTAGAGCTCGGACCTCGGTCAGGGCGGCAGGGACTGCAAACCCGTCCCTCCGCAGTAACCGATAAGGTACTAACGCAACCGAGCCCCCCTCTGCCCCCTCAACTCGCCGACCCAGGGACACCAGTTACAGACACCAGGCGCAGCTCCGTCCCGAGCAGGGCGCTCCGAGTCTGTTCGGGACTCCGGCGTCTCAGCAGCACAAGCGCGCAGAGCCGGGCCGGGCTGCTCCAGCGAGCCGCCGGGCCCCGAACCCGCCTGGCAAAGCGGGCTGGCTAACCCGGGCTGCGTGTTCCGGGAAAAGCCTTCGGGAAATCAGGCGGCACGGAAACCGGGGTTACATCCGAGGTGTCGGGAAACGCCACGCCGCTAGCGCGCAGAGCGAGGGTCTGTGCCGAGCACACAGGCTCGCATTCATCCAGCGCCGGGCGGGGAGGCGCCGCGCCGGGGGTGGTACTCACTGTTGGAGAGGGTGAGCAGGGCCGCGTCCTGCGTGGTTTTCACCTCGAGCTTCAGCGGCTGCTGCTCCGAGTGCCGCTGGATCTCTCCGTTCGCGTCGCCGATGGAGAGGAGCCGCACGCCGGGAAACACGGACACCGCCATCTTCGATGTGGGGGAAGAGAGACAGACGGACACGCAGAGTGAGCGTCTTTCCCGCACTCTCTCACACACACACACACGCTGAGCCAGGGTGGGGAGAGAGCGCCGCCTAGCGCCGGTCGGCGCATTACTGTTCAGTACCGCCCCGCCGCAGTTGACTCCGAATGCCGTCACCACGTTAATAAAGCTGGTAATGCAATAAGGGTCATAATGTCTCTTTCCTACCCTCCCCAGCGTATCAGAGTGACCAGGGTGCCTACCGATTCCAAGCATTCGTCAAATTAGTCCTTGACACCACGTTGCTCGTTCGTGAAAAGCAATTGATGATTTTTAAGGCTCTGACTGTAACCCTCCCCTGTGTTTAAGGTTAAATATTATGGATAACTCTGGGATTACAGTCCTGTGTCTCGTGCCCTGATCTCCCCCGGGAGCCCATCACCGCCACTCCCCAGTGTACCACACTACAGGAGCACACACGCGCTTCCAGATTGATAGATTTTATTGAGTTCAAAACAGGCGTATTTCCCACCACATACACTGGTACTGTCTGTGAAGGCACTGGACATTAATAATGTCAATTGAAATGTTAATTAAACAGACAGATATTATGATCTATACTAGCCATATACTGTTGATGTGTGTATCCGTGTTAGAGCAGTGTGTTTGGGGTGTCGGAGCAGGGGGTACATGTGGTCAGGGTGTCTGTGCAGGAGGGGTGTGTGTATGTTTGGGGTGTCGGAGCAGGGGGTACATGTGGTCGGGTGTCGGAGCAGGAGGGGTGTGTATATGTTTGGGGTGTCGGAGCAGGAGGGGTGTGTGTATGTTTGGGGTGTCAGAGCAGGTGTGTGTGGTCGGGTGTCGGAGCCAGAGGGGGTGTGTGTATGTTTGGGGTGTCGGACCGGAGGGGTGCCAATCCACAGAAAGAGAAGAAATGTGTTCGCTCCCCGCGGAGCTCGCTTACGTTTGAGGATTCACCAGCTCAGCCTACCGGCCTAATCGTAGCTACTCTGGGTGACCCTCCGGTGACATACCGAGCACCCGGCTCCCAGCCCACAACCTCTGGACACGGAACGGGGCGCAGTCGCGCAGACCGACCTGCGGCAGCGACGACTCTGTGTGTTCAGTCCGCGTCTCTGCCTCCTCCCGCCCCGGACTGCAGCGCCAGCTCTCCGAAACCGCTCTACGGGCTTTTCAGCGGTAGCCGCCTCGCTGTCACATTTCCCCCGGAAAGTGTATCGCTGGCAGGTCGTGCCTTACCGTTAAAAGCAAAGGGCAAAAAGGATCTTTCATGACCAAAAACCAAAGTGGCTTGAACGTTTTGCATTTTTATAATTTAAATCTAACTTTTAAAATCAACGGCTTTAGAAATTATATCAAAAACAAACATAATCTAAGGAACCAAATACCCCATTTGAGAAAGTGTCGAGTTTGTTCAAACATAAGTTTAACTCTGTCAGTATTGACCTTCCTTATTTTTCCAGTTAATCTGTTCTTGAATGCCGTATAAAAGATAAAAAATGCAGTAACAACACATAGGAGATCTGTGTAACTCCTGCTTCGTTCCTCCTTGTCTATCCCTCTGGAATGCAGTGCCTGTAAATATTCACCGACACGAGTTTGGACAGCTCCTGCCAGAGACCGCCTTGCAAACTAGGATAGAGAGAGAACGTTTAAAAATGTTAATCCTGTTAAGATGACACTTTCTAAATTCAAACACGAGACATAGAAAACTTTAAGCATTTCAGTGCGAATGTAAGATTTAAGGAGTTTGATGTCACGTACTGTGCTGCCAGCTCAAGTGAGTTTTCCCCTTTCTCCCAGCTCCTCTGATTCCATTAGGTGTGGGAATTGTGGGATGCGTTTTATTATTTTAGGGAAGAATTTTTGTCTAATTCCAGAGTATTTCTCACACTGCAGCTGAAGGTGCACCTCTGTCTCTGCTTCTCCCTGCTGGCATTGGGAGCACAACCTATCTTCTTCGGACAGGCAGGTCTGCCTGTGTCCAGTTTCTGTGACCAGGCTGTGGTCACTGAGCCTCTTCTCTGGACAGGCAGGTCTGCCTGTGTCCTCTGTCTATGGCCTGGCTGTGCTCGCTGAGCCTGTACTTCTTCTGGTCAGATATTCAGCTAGAGTGTATTGTCTGTTTAGTATTCTGTAGCATTCCAGCTTATGTTGTGTGTATGTTGAGAGATATTGCTGTTTGATCTGTGCTGTGATGTGCTTGAGTCTGAGTTGTGGTGCTCTCGCAGTGCTGTCCTGAGGCTGGTTAGTGTCGGTGTGACTTGGGTCAGTGAGCCTCAGGACCAGCTGGCTCAGGGGGCTCTTTGTTGGGCTCAGCTCTTGGCTCAGCAGGGTGGTATCAGTTTTGGGTCACTGCTTTTTAGATGTATCCAGTAGTAGACTGCTGTTTCCTGTATGTTGATCAGCAGTGGGTGGTCTTTCATGGTACTGCAGTACACAGATCGTCTGTTCCTCCACATTTCCAAACATCAGGAAATGTTTTCAGCCAGTCACTCCTCAAGAGGCAATTGATGATGGAACAGATCCTGTGTAGGCCTATTACTCAGGCTGTGTCTCACATGGCGCCAAGTTTCATAGGTGCAGATAGTTACTTAATGACTGAAGGGTTTTATTGAATGTAGCATCATGTGATCTATTTATTATTGGTTTATTCATGTAAATGTACGGGCTGTACTTTCTGGTCAAAGTGGTTGCTGTTCTGCTGAGGACTCAGGAGGTGCCTGTTTCACATTCCGAGATAATCAGAATAAGTCACAGAGGATCTGAACTAGTCACGGATCACAAATATCCAGGCATCTGGCCGGATACAGCTCTAACTTGCAAAACTCATATTCAGAAATTAGTACCTAAGTCAAATCCAGACATGGTTTCTTTCATCCAAACAGACTGTGTTTTCCACAATGACACAGGCTTTCTCTAGCTCAGATTTCCTCTAGTGTCGTCTTCCACTCTGTCCTGAAAATGATCACTGACACCACTTCACAGTCTTCTTGTGACCTTTCCTCCTGGATTGACAGGCCCTCTGCTGACTGGACAAAGGCTCTGCTGCTGTCACTTAATTTACTCATCTTGCTCCTGTCTCCACCATCTGCAGAGTGATAAAACTGTCCACAGTCTCCTCAGTCTGTACAGTGAAGAAACTGTCCACAGTCTCCACAATCTGTACAATGAAAAAACTGTCCACAGTCTCCACAATCTGTACAGTGAAGAAACTGTCCACAGTCTCCTCAGTCTGTACAGTGAAGAAACTGTCCACAGTCTCCACAATCTGTACATTGAAGAAACTGTCCACAGTCTCCACAATCTGTACAGTGAAGAAACTGTCCACAGTCTCCTCAATTTGTACAGTGAAGAAACTGTCCACAGTCTCCTCAATGTGTACAGTGAAGAAACTGTCCAAAGTCTCCACAATCTGTACAGTGAAGAAACTGTCCACAGTCTCCACAATCTGTACAGTGAAGAAACTGTCCACAGTCTCCTCAATCTGTACAGTGAAGAAACTGTCCACAGTTTCCTCAATGTGTACAGTGAAGAAACTGTCCACAGTCTCCTCAATCTGTAGTGAAGAAGCTGTCCACAGTCTCCTCAATGTGTACAGTGAAGAAACTGTCCACAGTCTCCTCAATGTGTACAGTGAAGAAACTGTCCACAGTCTCCACAATCTGTACAGCGAAGAAGCTGTCCACAGTCTCCACAATCTGTAGAGTGAAGAAACTGTCCACAGTCTCCACAATCTGTAGAGTGAAGGAACTGTCCACAGTCTCCTCAATCTGTACAGTGAAGAAACTGTTCACAGTCTCCTCAATCTGTAAACCATTGAACCGCAGTAACATGAACAAACGCAGCAGCAGGTGGCGCTACCAAATCAACAGTCACGTGGTTTCTGTACTTTAACTAAAAACCACACCTGGAACAAACTCCAGAACTAGATGCATACTTAAATGACTTTGTAGCCTTTCTTATTCGGGCTGAAAATGGCGTATATATTTATGAAATCTTATATTGCCGTGTGGCTGGCTGGCCGGCCAAAAGGTGCGGTTAAAAGAGGATGCACAGTCGGGCAACACTGTCACATGATCGGGGACCCGCGGCGTTTTACTGTCTGGCTTCAGTGGGTCAAAGAGTGATTCCGGTTTTGCAAAAACAGGATTGCAATGTTGAGCAGGGTGAGTTACGAGTCACAGAACTTTTCTTTTTACGTTGAGTTTCCACACAGAGTCTGTTCCCTTTGCGCCGGAGTCCCGAGGCCTGCTGGCAGACTCTTAATCACACAGAGGCTGTGGGAAGAGCGACATTTGGAAATATTTTATATCTCGTCTTGTGTAATGACGCGTGTGTAGCTCCGACATGGGGACGCCGGGATTTAAGTGGTTTAACATTGGTTACTAGTAGTATTTCGTGCTGCTAATGTGTGTGCTGTTGACATTTCGCCTGTAAACTTTTCTGAGGCATTATTGCAACACTAACGGACTTGTGCAGTGACACATTATAGTTATCTTGGCTGGCATTAATAAAATTAATTTACACTATACATATACACCTAACTTCTTGTGCAGCTCTTGTTACTGTGATACTGCAGTTGTCTTCTATCTCTGAGCACACTGACACGTCTGCTCCCTTAGCTCCAGAATGCTGTACCGAGAACACTGACACATCTGCCAATCTAGCTCCAGAGTGCTGTACTGAGCACACTGACACGTCTGCTCCTGTAGCTCCAGTGTGCTGTACCGAGGACACTGGAGCTACAGGAGCAGACGTGTCAGAGTGCTGTACCAAGGAGACAGACATGTCTGCCCCTGTAGCTCCAGAGTGCTGTACTGAGCACACTGACACGTCTGCCCCTGTAGTTCCAGATTGCTGTACCGAGGACACTGACACGTCTGCCCTTGTAGCTCCAGAGTGCTACAGAGAGATGCCGGTCTCTCTTACCCTTCAATAATAGTGCAGACTGTATACAGTGATTTCTCGGAGCAACAGGCCTACATAAATACAATCCTGTCTTGATCTGTCTTCTTCTCTTCCTGCTCCTTGCAGAGATTATTACACGCCGGAGTGTCATTGCTGAGGGGATGTCGGTCGATGCATCACAGCGCCCCCTGCAGGAGCCCCCTCATCCCCATTGTGGTGGAGCAGACGGTAAGCAGGGATCGCAGGAGGGGGGGGTTCAGTAGACACGACTATTCTGGGCCCTTAGCACACAGCCCCGGGGAGAGAAACAAGGAACATCAGGCCGGTGTTGTCCTGTGAAGGTGTCACATTCCTGGTCTCTGTCTCTCTCTGTCCCGGGTCAGGGCCGAGGGGAGCGTGCGTACGATATCTACTCACGGCTGCTGAGAGAGAGGATCATCTGCGTGATGGGGCCGGTCAGTCAGTCTCCTCCCTGTGTTTGTCTGTGACTCTCTCTCTGTCTGTCTGTCCCTCTGCGAGATGCTCTCTGCCTCAATGCGCACCTCACTTTATAACCCCAGAGCTATTATTATTGTCATATCTTCTCAGTTTATGACCATGTGACTGTATTATATTGCCTCTGCTGCTCTCTTCTCTCTCGCTGTTGTCTTATTCTATTGATTTGTCCAGTCTGTCACTGAGCCCGTCTGTTAATCCCTCCTACTCTTATCACTCTGTGAATGCCCCCTCTCTCCTCACATCTCATCCTACGCCTCTCTCTCCCTCCTCCCTCAGATCGATGACTCTGTGGCCAGCCTGGTGATCGCTCAGCTGCTGTTCCTCCAGTCAGAAGGCAACAACAAGCCCATCCACATGTACATCAACAGTCCTGGTGAGCGGCCGAGCTTGTCGAGAGTGTGTGTGTCCTGGAGAGGCAGGACAGATCAGAGGAAAGGAACAGTTTGTGGTGGAAGACGCACAGAGGGAGAGAGAGGAGCTGCTGTATTTGGGTGCCAGTGTAGTTCATTGTGTTCAACTTTTTCCATCGATACAGCCTGTAACTGTACTGCATTCTCCTGCCTCCAGGGGGCGTGGTTACAGCCGGGCTGGCCATCTACGACACCATGCAGTACATCCTGAACCCCATCTCCACCTGGTGTGTGGGCCAGGCCGCCAGCATGGGCTCCCTGCTCCTGGCAGCAGGAACCAGCGGCATGAGGCACTCGCTGCCCAACGCCAGGATCATGGTGCACCAGCCATCGGGGGGCGCCAGGGTGAGAGCGGGCAGATGGCGGAGAGAGAAGGCAGTGTGCTGTGCTGCTATATTGAGTTGAAATGTGTGCTGTACGGTGTGTGAGTGTGTGTGTGTGTGTGGTGTGAGCAGTGTGTGCTGTACGGTGTGTGTGTGTGGTCTGAGCAGTGTGTGCTGTACGGTGTGTGTGTGGTGTGAGCAGTGTGTGTGTGTGGTGTGAGCAGTGTGTGCTGTATGGTGTGTGTGTGTGTGCTCTGCTGCGATGTTGAGCTGAAATGTGTTGTCCCTCACTATCCATGCAGGGTCAGGCCACAGACATCGCCATCCAGGCAGAGGAGATCCTGAAGCTGAAGAGACAGATTAACACCATCTACAGCAAACACACGGGCCAGGCTCTGCACATCATAGGTATCTGCACAGGGAGAGGGACAGGGACAGAGGGAGGGAGAGGGACAGGGACAGAGGGAGGGGTGTCGGCTTATGTGCAAAGAGGGTGAAAGGGGGAGAGTGTGTGTTCAGCAGTGTTTCACTGTCCTCTCTCTCTCCCTCACACAGAGAGTGTGATGGAGCGGGACAGGTACATGAGTCCCATAGAGGCCCAGGATTTCGGCATCATCGACAGGGTCCTGGTGCACCCCCCCCAGGCCGGGGAGGACGAGCCCGCAGTGCTGCAGAAGGAGCCCACCCCGAGCAGTGCCCCCTGCACCCCAACCGAGCCCTCCACCAACCCTCAGCCTGCCCAGGGGAGCCCCGCCTCGTCTGCCAAGCCTGAGCCCTGACGCCCTGCTGCCCGGCTCCCGCAGTCGCACTGTCAGAGCCGCCCTGCGGGGGGCGCTCTCACACTGAGGAGGCGGGCCTGTTCCCACCAGCACCTGCCGACTGTGCTGGCGGTGTGGCACAGAGCAGAGAGAGCCCCTCCAGTCTCTTCCTACACAGGCAGTGAGCCACTGTGGGCAAGACTGGCAGCAAAGCACCCTGCAGCAGAACCCACCCGGACCCGCACCCGGACTCATTTTCCCTGTCCGCTGCTGTTGGACCCTGCTGTCAGTGTCTCCCACTGACCTGTCTCTACTGTTCGGTCACTTTTTTAAAAATTAAAAATGTACCAAATCGTTTCTTGATGAAGACCGGTGAACATACTTTCTTACCTGCAGCGCTGTAGTCAGTCTGTTCGATATTCAATAAACTAGGTGTGACAGAACAGCTCAGCTGCAAGGCGTCTCTGTATGTGAGGGGGTGCGGGACCTGAGCCCAGGTGGGACCTGACCTGAGACCAGAGCAGCTCTGGGCAGCGGAGGCTGTGTGGACACCAGCCAACCACTTCTCATTGGTCCACAGGGAGGAACCTGGGGTGGTTCTTATTGGACAAGCCCGGTAAGCCTAGGAGGGACTGTTCCTATTGGATACCTCCGTGCTTTGATGGTTTATTCTGATTGGCTGGCTGGAAAGACGGACAAAATCGGCACGCGTGTCTGCCTTCCAGCTCCAACGCGTTTCGCTGTGGGTTCAGGTGAATGGAGAGCGGCTCCCAGGTGTGTCAGCAGCGGCTCATTATCTCGCACAGTGAAGGAGAAGTGATTGAAAAGCGGCGCAGCAGCCGGGTGCCCTGGCATCTCTCCAATTCGAAACTCTCTGCGTGTTGTTCAAGGCGGTGAGTTTGAGTTTGAGTTCGAGTTCCACCAGAGAGCAGCGGGCGGTAATCAGTGTTCTTGCGAAAAGAAAATCGCCCTGAACAACACTAGGCGTGTTTGAAGTTTAGTGAATAGGAGCAGTTACGTTCCAGGTGCAGGTTTGCCCAGCTCGGGAAGGGTTTTCCAGTAGCTGGGAGATTGTGTCCCAGGTGTAGAGGCGTGTCTCTGCCAGGAAGCCCGTGCAGTATGAGAGTCCAGGCTGCAAGCGCTCCGTCTTGTCTGTTTAAAATGATTTATTTTCCCCTTGTTTCTTTGCATTGGGCCGTCCTCACGCAGAGTCCGGCTGCGCTGATTCCCGTGGTAGTTGATTTCCACGCTTTTAGTGATCTTCTCCTCGAGACGAAATTTCTAATAACCCCCCCCTCCTCCCTTCAGTTACCCCCAGAGAAACACGTCCCGGAGTCTCGCTGCAGCCGAACCCCGGGGAGAATCTGTGCTCGACCCGGGCGGGACAGGAGAGAAACTCCGAACAGCGAAGAATTGTCTGGATGTCAGTGGCACCTGGGCGTGTGGGTTTGTTCTCAGTCGTAACGGGTCAGCTCGCAGTGACCTTTATTACTGCTCTGGTATTAGGAGTCCCTGTCGCTAGTGCATCACCGTGTGACCTCAGCCGCCGCGTAAGCGGATATTGCACTTGAACTGAGGATACTGCAGGGAAGATGGCGGAGAAACTGTGGCAGACGGACTCGGACACCAGCCTGCAGGACTCTCCAGGTAACAGCCCGGCCCGCTTCTCCGCCGGGAGTGTCCACCGCTGTCTCTCACCCCCGTGTCCCCTCTCTCACTCCAGCCCTCCGGCACACCTTCCGCATCTCGCCTCCCCGCACCCCGCCGAGGGGCGACGGACTCCACAGCCCCCCCACCTGGACACAGCGAGACCAGCAGCACCTGGAGCTCTTCATCAACGTTAGTGCAGGGCTTGGTCCTGGCGTGACTCTGCGGGGTCTCGGTTTGGCTAGATCAGTGTTTCTCCCCCCCGACCTGGGTCTTTTACAGCCTTCATAATAATTCTTTACACTTATATAGCACTTTTCTAGACACTCCACTCAAAGTGCCTTACAGCTAATGGGGACTCCCTCCACTCACCACACACCAGCTACAGTATCAGTGGGGAGGACAACAGAGTAATGAAGCCAGTTCAGAGATGGGGATTATAAGAAGGCAATTATTGGTAAAGACTGGGCGTAAATTTGGCCAGGACATCAGGGAAACACCCCTACTCTTTTTGAGAGATGCCCTGGGATTTTTAATGACCACAGAGAGTCAGGACCTCAATTTTATGTCTCATTCGGGGGACGGTGCCCTTTTAAATTATAGTGTCCCCGTCATTATAGGGGGGCATTAGGACCCACATAGACCACAATCTTGGTTTTTTCCCAGGAGGTCTCCCATCCAGGGCATGGCCAGCCTTACAGCTGCTGAGCTCCAGTTGAGTTGCAGGGTGATATGGCTGCTGGCTGTAATTCTTAATTGCAGGCTGACTGACCTTAATGTCCTGCTGGGGGCAGACATGTAGAGTTGCTGTTGATGCTGGGGGAGAGGGGGTGAGAGACCTCTCCCCTGCGCCCCAGGAGTCACTCCAGCAGGGAGAGCTCTCTGTGGGCGCTGCGGAGCTGGGAATCGGGGTGCGCGGGCAGTATGGGGGGGGTCTGGCGCCCTGAGGTTTTTTCCCCGGATCTGGTCTGAGCACAGAGGCAAGTGAGGTGAGGAAATCACATCAGACACCCTGGGGTGACAGGGCAGACACGGGGTCCCCCAGGTCCTGAGTGTGGAACCCCACTCCGCTGCTGTCGTTCTCCAAAACGCTCGGCGTCGGCAAGCTGCTGTCCTGTGTCCGGCAGGAGGCAGCGGCACTGGGGCTGCCCTCAGTGAGCACGGAGGATGCTGGGAGAGGGCGCCCCCCTGTGGCCGCGCTGCTGAACTGCGCCCGGTCGCTCATTGCGCTGCACCTGCAGAACCGGGAGAGACTGAGGGAGGCCGAGAGGGAGCGCGGAGAGAGTGGCCAACTGAGGGCCAGGCTGCACACACTGAAGGTGAGCACGGGTCCGAGTGAGGCCGGCGGCAGGGCGAGGAACCGCTCCAGCGCCACTCAGACCCCTCCCCTGCCCCCCCCCCCCAGGAGAAGCTGGAGCAGAGAGAGCTCCACCTGGCGGCCTTGCAGGACAGAGGGAGGAGCCTGCAGGAGCAGAATGCCGCCCTGCAGCGCTCCCTGAGGAGCGACAGAGAGCAGGTGAGCGAGCCGAGGGTCCGGCGGAGGCGCAGGAGCGACCGAACGGGGCGCTCATGAGGTCTCCCTCCCCCACCCCGCCGCGCAGACCGTGGGGCTGCAGTACCGCTGCTCCCAGCAGGCGGCCGAGCTCAGGGCCAGCGAGCAGAGGGCCGCCCGACTGAAGGACCGGCTGGCCCAGCTGGTGGACAAGCCGCGGGACCGCAGGGCCGGTGAGGACGCTCGGGGCGACCGGCGCTCGGAGAACCGGGCAGGCGGCCGTCCTCTCCCTGACTCCCCGCCTCTCCTGTCCAGGCATAGAGATCCTGAACCTCCTGCCCCGGCCGGACGGGAAGAGGGCCCCGGGCCGCGTGGGGAGGGGCGACGGCCGGTGAGTGTCCTGGGCCGGGGGGCTCAGCACTGGGAAAGGTTCGGCACCGCTGGGGTGGGGAGAGCTTGTGGGAAACCAGGCTGCTGCTGGAAGTGCTGCTGGTGCACCAGTAGGTGGCGCTCTTCCCTCTAGGCCTGTTATCCTGTGTGCTCTGTCATCTCGCTGGGGAGGGGGGTCATGCCGTGTGCTGTGTCACTCGTCCATTAGGGGGTGTGTCCAGTCATGCCCTGTGATGTCACTTGTCTGGGGGGGGTGGGGTCATGCCGTGTGCTGTGTCACTGTCCAAGAGGGGGTGTGTCCAGTCATGCCCTGTGATGTCACTTGTCTGGGGGGGTGGGGTCATGCCGTGTGCTGTGTCACTCGTCCATTAGGGGGTGTGTCCAGTCATGCCCTGTGATGTCACTTGTCCAGCAGGGGCGGGGAGGAGGTGCTGCGTCAGCTGCTGGAGAGGCGGGAAGCAGAGCTGCAGGAGGCGGAGTCTCGCCGTCAGAGCCTCTCCTCTCTGCTGTGCCTGCTTAGCCATGACATGGCCACTGCGCTGGGGGACGGGGTGAGCGAGGGGGGAGGGGGTGCAGCGGGTGGGTTAGGGAGTGAGGAGGGGGCAGGGTGAGGGAGGGAGGGAGGAGGACACGGGGACACACCCCCATCTTTGACCCCAATGCTCAGCCTGTCCGTCTCCCAGGCTGTCCTTGACTGCGCAGAGGCAGAGGGGGCGGTGCCGTGCTGGGAGCAGCTGAGCCAATCGGAAGCGGCGCTGGGAGATCATGTGACAGGGGGCGTGGTGCAGGTGTGGAGCTGCCTGAAGGGGAGGCTGGAGGAGCTGTCCGTCCACGGTAACGGCCCGCACAGGGTCCCGTCACATCGCGTGGCATCAGACAGCATGCTCTAAGTCCATCTGTCTGTCCGCAGGTCCCTCCTCGGCTGCTGTGGGGACAGACCAGGAGAAGCAGCTGGCTCAGCTGGAGGCAGAGCTGGAGCAAAGTCACCAGCTGATCCGGCTGCAGCAACAGCTGCTACAGGTTGGCTGCTTACTGTGCTGTTCGTGCCCTTCGCAGTTGTGTTGTCTGCAGGCCGTCTCTTACTCTGCATGCTCTCGTTCCCGCCCAGGACAGCGTGTCCCCTGCGCTCCCGCCCTCTCTCACGGACTCCTATTTCCTGGAGGAGTGGGAGCGGCTCCAGGCCGGGTGGGCGGAGCTGGACTCTCAGAGGCATAGGTTTCAGAGGGAGAGGCGGAGCTTCACTGAGGCTGCCATCCGATTGGGCCATGAGGTAAGGGGGGGAGGAGCATCATGGGGGAGGCGGCACCTGTCTCGGCACTCGGTCATGCTGTCTCCGTTGTCAAACATGTCTCTCAGCTGATCCCTACTGTCCTCGTGCTGTGTCCATCTTCATACCCGTCTCTCACCTGAATCGACTGTCCTCATGCTGTCCCTATCCCTGTCTTTGCAGCGGCGTCAGTTTGAACAGCAGAGGGCGTCTCTCGTGCAGCAGCAGTTCCTCAGCCTGTCGCCCCTCCTAGACCCACAGGAGCCTCTCGCCAGCAGGAAAGATCCCAGCCCACTCAGTGAGTGTCTGCCTCTGTGGGGCTCGGTGTGCGACTGTGGGCATCTGCCTCCTCTGTGGGGCTCAGGGTGCGACTGTGGGCTCGGGGTGCGACTCTCTCTTCCAGGTCTCAGTCAAGTCACCCCCTCTCATTCCCGGCTGACGGCCATCTCCACTCCGGGGTCGGGGGTCAGGGTGTGGGCCGGCCAGGGTGAGGTGGGCACCCCCAGTACGCCCGAGCTCTACCGCACTTTGAGGCTGCCTCTCCCACGCAGGTCAGCGCAACACGGGTCACGGCGCTGACTGGTCCGGCCCTGCGGCTGGCCTGCGCCCTCACTCTCTCTCCACACGCAGGGCCAGCATGAGGAGCCCTGCAGTGGCCGAGCACTGGACCTGGGCAGGGCCCCGAGGGTCGTACCTGCCCTCGGAGCTGGACGTGTCCTTCTAGATGGAGAGATGGATGCAGAGTGACCACCGCGCCCAGCCCAGTCCCAGCTGGCCAGAGGAATGGGAATACTACCTTATTGTTTTTGTGTTTTAATACTTTTAAAAATCGAATAAAGAGTTGACCTATAACCTCTGGTGGCACTGACACCTTTGTCCTTAGCAACTCTGTGTTGCAGTGTTCCTGCGTGCCAGCAGGGGGCAGTATGACAGCTCAGACCTGTTCTCCAGTATCTCTACTTGTTCCCTTCTGACCTCCCATGGACTGCTGTGTATAAAGTCAGTAATATATAGGATTAAATTTATAGACTTGTTCATACCTAAAGACTATATATCTATACGCTACAGCTCTGTACTGTCACACTACACTGTTCTATACAGCTCCATATGGATATGGATTGTAACAGGACTGTTCTACTGCACTGGGACTGTAGCCCCTATTGTAACGGGACTGTTCTACTGCACTGGGACTGAAGCCCCTATTGTAACGGGACTGTTCTACTGCACTGGGACTGTAGCTCCTATTGTAACGGGACTGTTCTACTGCACTGGGACTGTAGCCCCTATTGTAACGGGACTGTTCTACTGCACTGGGACTGTAGCCCCTATTGTAACGGGACTGTTCTACTGCACTGGGACTGTAGCAGCTATTGTAACGGGACTGTTCTACTGCACTGGGACTGTAGCCCCTATTGTAACGGGACTGTTCTACTGCACTGGGACTGTAGCTCCTATTGTAACGGGACTGTCAGGCAAGATTAATGTAGAGATTCTCTTTGCTGTCATGCCTGAGGCAAATGCTTCCCTCTTCTGTCTGTGTGCTGCAGCAGCAGACATGACTCACACCTCTATCACACGTCACAGAACCCACTTTTACAGGCATGTTTATAGTATACTGCTCTCAGCGACATGGCCCTTTATCACAGACCCTGTCCATGTGATTTTTTAAAAAAAGTTCTGCTTCACACATTGAGCCCTAGTGTGATGTGGTGATACACATAGTTTTGCATATGTACTGCTGTAACAATCACCTGTTTTTCTGTCCCACAGACGTATTTCTGAGAGTCTCAGGGCATTTCTGCCATTTTAGCTCATTAAAATATTAATAAATGACCAAAAACACTTGTACTTTTTTAATTTTCCTTGAATTGTATTCAGATTGGAAAATGTATCTGAAGATCTGGAATAAAAATATTACATTTAAATATACATTTAATTTTCTGAACAGGTATATACTGAAGGATCTCCCTACCGTGAAGCACCTTGTTCTTTGCTAAAGCAGATAGCACAGCTGCTCACTCACTGAGAACTGGAAAGCAAGACCATGCAGCTTGAGATGAGGCAGCTGCAGGGTGGCACAGTGGCCACCAGAGGGAGACAGACTGCACTCGCCAGATTCAACATGCATAAAGGGAAAAATGCAACTACATCAATTTTGAGCCCTTCTGCTATTTTATTTTTCCTATAAAGTATCTAAAGTCACTATAGAACACCGATAGCAGTAAAGGTTCAGTAAACCCAGCACTGTTGTCTCTTGCCCTGATACATACTGCACAGTCAGATATACAGAAAGTCTAGAAACAGAGCAGTGCTTTGACCCAAGTCCATATATACACCTACTATGCAAGACACCAATATAACACCAGTAAAACCCATCATCTTTAAAACACTGTTACAAAATAAAAGACTGACAGGTGATGAAGAGCTGGTCATCAGCCAGGCGGGAACCTCTCTTTGGAAGGATGAGGGGGAGGGGGAGTGAAAGGCTGGCTTCAGTCCTCCTTCCTCGGGGCAGTCAGCCTGTCTGCATGGCGTGCAAAGGTCTCAGCCACTAGCAGGGGGAACACTAGAGTTGCATCAGCATAGACCTGCAGTGTGACACAGCGAAAAGCACATTGTCACGGTAACGCCAGTGGACCAAGTGTCGAACTGTATTACTACAGTGCAGAACCAGTTTGATACATGCACGTCAGAAGAGCAGCAGCTGACGGACAGCACCAGGGTCTCTGTACCTTAACCGGCTTGGCGTCCAGACGGATTTTGCCCCAGGACACGGCCTCATCTGGCCGGGCGCCCGAGTCCGAGCCATCGAACTCCTGACCGGTGTTCACAAACACTGAGAAATCGGCACCGTTCCTCTGGAGAGAGAGAGGGGGGTGCAGGTCATGGGGACGCGCCACAGACACTACAATACTAGAACATCACCCACAGGCACTGTGTGAGTGCTACCAAGAGGTGAGCACTGTGTGTGCAGGGGTGCAGATGTGTGTGTGTTACAATGAGGTTGGCACTGTGTGTATAGGGGTGCGGTGTGTTACCATGAGGTTGGCACTGAGGGATGCAGGGGTGTGTTTTACCATGAGTTTGGTACTGTGTGTATGCAGATGTGCGTATTACCATGAGGTTGGCACTGTGTGTGTGCAGATGTGCGTATTACCATGAGGTTGGCACTGTGTGTGTGCAGATGTGCGTATTACCATGAGGTTGGCACTGTGTGTGTGGGGGTGCAGATGTATGTCTGTTACCATGAAGTTGGCACTGTGTGTGCAGGGATGCAGATGTGTGTGTGTTACCATGAAGTTGGCACTGAGAGGTGTAGGTGTGTGTGTTACTATGAGGTTGGTACTGTGTGTGTGCAGATGTGTGTGTTACCATGAGGTTGGCACTAAGGGGTGTAGGGGGTGTGTGTTACCATGAGGTTGGCATTGGCGATGTGGTGCTTGACTAGCCCTCCTCCCAGGATGATCATCCCTGTGCGTTTGGCAAACACTGCCAGACTGTTCAGCCTCCGGATATCTGCGGACAACACAAATGGAGCATCAGGACAAGCTGGAGTGAGAGAGACAGAGACCCACAGCAGGACACAGACACTCAGGGACGGACAGACCCTCCACGATGTCCAGCACCAGCCCCGGATTCTTGTAGGAGTGGAAGTAGATCATGTCCCCCAGGGAGCCGTCTGTGAGGGCCGGGCTAAACACCGGAATATTATTCTGGAAGACAGAGGGAAATATGTCCAGCCGAGATCCGAGAGAAGGTGCATCAGGTGTGAAAGGCAGTCAGGGCTGGTCAAGTATCAGTCAGTCAGGTATCAGGTGTCTGGCACTTAGACATCAGAGTCGGTCAGTTAGGTATCAGGGTTAGTCGGGTATTGAGATCAGTGTAGTCAGGTATCAATCAGTCAGATATCAGGGTCAGTCAGGTATCTGGGACAGGCAGCGGGGTATCAGGGAAGGGCAGTCGAGTATTGGGGTCATCTGCGTTAGGGTAAGGTTTAGGGTTGGGGTCACTCACCTTGTAGGCCCAGTAATAAACAGAGTCAGGGTTGTTGATCTCCTTGCCAAGTCGATGTATCATCTTGGAGGGGGTCCAGTGTGTGCCCTGGGACGCAGAGGGAGTCAAGGGAAGGCGAGTGAGAAAGAGACACAGGGAGACCTCAGGCCCTGAGGTGCAGCTCTGGCGGGGAGAGGAGGGGACAGCGGAGGGGTGAGAGAGGAACACAGCAGCGCACTGCAGCCCCAACCTCGGTCTTCTGCTCCAGCACCATCTGGTCCAGAATGGGCATCAGCCAGTCCTCAAAGCGACAGTAGTTCTCGTTGGGCACCAGCAGGTTCCCGATCCTGGACAGCAGGGCAGAGAAAGGCAGGGTGGGTCTGTTAGCTCTTCTGCCCGATCTCGACATGGCTGCACAGGACACAAGGTCAGAGCGTGCGGGCAAACAGTACAGACCGGTTGATGCCCCTCTCCCTCAGCTCTCTGCCCGGCAGGCTGAACTCCCCCAGGAAGGTCGGAGCAAGACACTTGATCAGGTCCTCCTCCACGCCGCCTGCTGTGGTCACTATCACATCCACCTGAGGAGGGGAGAGAGAGAGCTGTACACACACACATCTACCCTGAGAGCCCACACTGCACTCAGAGAGCTGAACACACACACACATCTACCCTGAGAGCCCACACTGCACTCAGAGAGCTGAACACACACACACCCTGAGAGCCCACACTGCACTCAGAGAGCTGAACACACACACACCCTGAGAGCCCACACTGCACTCAGAGAGCTGAACACACACACACCCACCCTGAGAGCCCACACTGCACTCAGAGAGCTGAACACACACCCACCCTGAGAGCCCACACTGCACTCAGAGAGCTGAACACACACACACCCTGAGAGCCCACACTGCACTCAGAGAGCTGAACACACACACACCCTGAGAGCCCACACTGCACTCAGAGAGCTGAACACACACCCACCCTGAGAGCCCACACTGCACTCAGAGAGCTGAGCACACACACACCCTGAGAGCCCACACTGCACTCAGAGAGCTGAACACACACACACACCCTGAGAGCCCACACTGCACTCAGAGAGCTGAACACACACACACACCCTGAGAGCCCACACTGCACTCAGAGAGCTGAACACACACACACCCTGAGAGCCCACACTGCACTCAGAGAGCTGAACACACACACACCCTGAGAGCCCACACTGCACTCAGAGAGCTGAACACACACCCACCCTGAGAGCCCACACTGCACTCAGAGAGCTGAGCACACACACACCCTGAGAGCCCACACTGCACTCAGAGAGCTGAACACACACACACCCTGAGAGCCCACACTGCACTCAGAGAGCTGAGCACACACCCACCCTGAGAGCCCACACTGCACTCAGAGAGCTGAGCACACACACACCCTGAGAGCCCACACTGCACTCAGAGAGCTGAACACACACACACCCTGAGAGCCCACACTGCACTCAGAGAGCTGAACACACACACACCCTGAGAGCCCACACTGCACTCAGAGAGCTGAACACACACACACCCTGAGAGCCCACACTGCACTCAGAGAGCTGAACACACACCTACCCTGAGAGCCCACACTGCACTCAGAGAGCTGAACACACACACACCCTGCGCCAACACTGCACTCAGAGAGCTGACACACACACACACACACACACACACACACACACACACACACACACACACACACACACACACACACCTGAGAGCCAAAACTACACTCAGAGAGACACTCAGAAAGGCTGTACCATGCCGTGCTCAGCCAGGTAGCGAATGGACTCTCTAACGCCGGAACTGATGAGGTTGGAGGTATACCCCAGGAAGATTGTGCAGCCCGTTTGCGGCCGCAGAGAAAATTCGAGGCTCAGGGTGCTCTCCTTGGACTCCTCCAGAGGCTCCAGCCTCTTCTCGATCTGAGGGAGAGAGCAGAGTACTGTTAACATTGTCCAGCTGTGTGACAGCCTGACTCACCGGCGCACTGCCTGCAGTAGTCTCACCATGTTGTTGACCTCCAACACAGCCTGGGCAAAGCTGGTGGCCTGGAAACCTGTGTGGAGATAGGACTGCAGCAACCCTCTGTGGTCAACCCCCTGGTTGAACTCATAACCTTTAACCTTGGGCGTCCCCTCAGGAAGGGCAGAGCTCTCCTTGAGCACCGACTCCAGGGCCAGGGAGGGGGGACTTTGCGCCATTCCTCAGCCAATCACAGCTCAGCACAACAATGACAGGCAGCGGCAGATCTGGAAGAGAAGAACACCTTTTTTTATTAATGGTATAAAGAGATTACAAATAGAGGTGAAGAAACAGACGAAAGACAAAAAACACAAACAGAACAAAATAATTAACTGAGGTAATGAGGTAATTTTTCATTAGTACTCTCTAAATTTAAGCATGAGCAGGGTGCTTTGAGAGGAACACCTTTCATAACGAGCAACGAACAATAATCACAGTTCCCTGACCCCGGTTCTTCAAGAAGGCTTCCTGTATTTTTCTATTGTAGTTTTGTTAAATTCATCGGCATCACTTATTAACAGTCCATTGACCCCAAAGAACAATAGAGAAAAGTTAACAGCGAATATAATAATAATAATTGCTTACACTTACTTAGCGCTTTTCTGGACACTCCACTCAAAGCGCTTTACAGGTAATGGGGACTCCCCTCCACCACCACCAATGTGCAGCCCCACCTGGATGATGCGATGGCAGCCACAGTGCGCCAGAACGCTCACCACACACCAGCTCTCAGTGGGGAGGAGAGCAGAGTAATGTAGCCAATTCATGGATGGCCATGATTCGTAAGGGCCAATGGGAAATTTGGCCAGGACGCCGGGGTTACACGCCCTGGGATTTTTAATGGCCACAGAGAATCAGGACCTCGGTTTTACGTCTCATCCGAAGGACGGCACCTGTTTACAGTATAGTGTTCCCGTCACTATACTGGGGCATTAGGACCCACACAGACAGCAGGGTGAGCACCCCCTGCTGGCCCCACTAACACCTCTTCCAGCAGCAACCTTAGTTTTTCCCAGGAACTGACCAGGCTCACACCTGCTTATCTTCAGTGGGTTGCCAGTTGTGAGTTGCAGGGTGATATGGCTGCTGGACATTATATGACAAAACAAGCTTTAGCAAATGTAAATTCTACCTGTAAACGGCACATAATAACCATTTTAAAAAAATGCTATTAGTTAATACCGGCTCCTGATATGATAAACGTGAATGAAGGGGACCGTGAACGACACTCTGACGATACTGCAGTACATCCCAGGTCCAGCTAACTATGCAGTAATGAGGGTGAAATCATGAAAACTGCTTTGTAATTTTATAGTAACCAGATATTTGCATGAACTGAAAAACACACCTGGCACGCTTGTCCTCCTCGAGTTCGGATCCCGGACTGTCGTTGTATTCTCTCCTCTAAGGACCAGGTTCGGTTTCGCTGTTTCTGGCAGTTAACTCACGTCGCAGTGCGGGACGCCGCCATGTTGTTGACGCACCTAACAACAACTACGGAAAGCCTGAAGGGACAAACCGGCCGTTCCAGCAGTGAGGCTCGTTGCAACTTTTGTTCTCGCCTCCCGCCACCGAACGAGCTTAGTTTGAAGAGAACTAGTCTATAGTTTGCAATTAAGGGTAGAGGGAAATGAAGCAGCTGTAAAGTGTGTCATAAATCTTCTTATCAAAGATACTAGATCAAGTGAAGGAGACCCGACAGTCAAGGAGAAAGACAGACAGGTACTGAGACAGATGGACTGAGGCTGACAGACCGACAATTAGGGACAAATATTCAAGGAGACAGAAAGATCAGGGAGGCAGGCAATGAGACAGACAAGCAGTCAGAGAGATGGAGAGAGACGGGCAGGCAGTCAGAGAGACAGACAGACTGATATAAACAGACAGTTGGTCAGAGAGACAGACAGACAGAGACAGACAGGCAGTCAAACAGACAGACATAGAAACAGACAGGCAGTCAGAGAGACAGACAGACAGACTGACAGAGACAGACAGGCAGTCAGAGAGACAGTGTGTTCAGGAGCAGCCAGGGGAACCACAGTGTGACACACTGAGGCTCAGAGGACTGTGAAGGTCACATGAAGGGGCAGAGGGCACACTGCAGGCTCACTGTGGGCTCATTACAAATTTACAGTGCCAGGGTCACTGGCGTGACATTTTGTGCTCTGCCAGGGCTCCTTTCAACTCTTCACACTTCACAGGGGCTTTGAAGTCACTGAGCCTGGACCCTGCAGGCTTGTGAGGGGGGAATCAGGGATCAGAGACAGAGGGAGACAGGCAACCCCAGCAGACCCCACAGTCCATATATATACAGACCTCCGTCTGCATCTCCAAGAGCAGGCAGTTCCTCTCCCTCTCCTCCTTCCTATCCTCTCCCTGTCTCTCTCTGTCCTCTGTATCTCTCTCCACTAGAGCAGACAGCCCCTCTCTGTCCTCCCGTCTCTCTCTGTGCTCCCTATCTCTCTCTACCAGTGCAGACAACCCCTCTCTGTCCTCTGTCTCTCTGTCAGAGGGCTCTACCTGTCCTGCCCGTGAATGAACCTGGATCTGTGAGACCTTGTGGAGAGTCTTCTGAGCCATACAAGTTCACCCTTCGTCATCTTCACTGTCAGGCAAGTGAATCACATTTCTCTCATAGTCAGGAGGCAGTGTGCCCATGTGTGCAATCCTGTAAAGTTCAGTGTGTGGAGGCGGTGTGCCAGTGTGTTCAGTCTTGTAAAGTTCAGTGTGTGGAGGCGGTGTGCCAGTGTGTTCAGTCTGTTCAGTGTGCAGTCCTGCGCTGTGCAGTGTGCTCAGTCCTGTGGTATTCAGTGTGCAGTCCTGGGCTGTGGGGTGTGCTCAGTCCTGCGCTGTGCGGTGTGCTCAGTCCTGGGCTGTGCGGTGTGCTTAGTCCTGCGCTGTGCGGTGTGTTCAGTCCTGCGTTGTGTGCTTAGTCCTGTGCTGTGCGGTGCGGTCAGTCCTGCGCTGTGCAGTGTGCTCAGTCTTGTCCTATGTGGTGTGCTCAGTCCTGCGCAGTGTGCTCAGTCCTGTCCTATGTGGTGTGTTCAGTCCTGCGCTGTGTGCTCAGTCCTGCGCTGTGCAGTGTGCGCCCGCAGTTGCCTGTGTGCTGACAGTCGTGTGTCCCTGCAGGGGGATGTTGGAGATGCCAGGGAAGTTCTGCAGCAGCAGTGTGGCTCAGGCTCGCCGGGCTGTGGACCAGCTTCGGCTGGAGGCCAGTGTGGAGAGGATCAAGGTGCGTCTTCGCTCGGATCGAGACCGTGAGCCCAGCGCCCCGCCCCAGCAGGACTGTTCCTGCTCTCACTGCAGGCAAAAAGCCTTCTCTCCATTCGCCACTGGCGCTGTGTCTGACTGGATCAGTTAAATTGAATAATTCTTTATTGCCACACAGCAGTAGGTAGGTTGGTCCCTTTTCAGGCCAAAAAAGCCCATGGGGAATGGGGGCACCATTGTTCCTCAACCAGCCAACACTGGAGGTGGAGGTGATGAGGTCAGCATCACGCTCTGGCTGGCCTAATACCCCCAGAAGGATAACCCCTGGTACTCATTTGGAAAGCAGGCTGAGTGGACCTGGGAGCCTTCTGGAAAGAATTAGCACAAGCTATATGGCCTGCCCCTACCTGGGATTGAACCCGGGATCGTTCAGCCAGGAGCCAGACACCCTTGCCATCTGAGCTACCACAGCCCCTGTGCCACACAGCAGTAGCTGGAGGAATTTGAGCAGACATACAACACGTACAATATTAAAAATTGAAATGAAGAGACAAGGAGAACACAATCACAATTGCACCTGTGCAGAAACATTAACCTCACATTTGGTAGCAGAATTCTAAGGGACTTGCTCACGGGAGGCTAGATAGCTGAAGGGGGAGAGCTCACCGATCGCCTGGCAGTGGGAAAGAAGCTGAGCCTGAAGTGCTTCTTGACAGGGCTTATTTCCAGTGTTTTCCTGAAGGGATCGATGCCTCTCGTTCCGAGAGACTGAGTCCAGGGTTAGTGCAACAGCAGAGTAAACGTTTGGGCAATTCTCTGTAAATCTCTAGAGACTTAAGAAATGTATTCGGAAGGTTTTCCTCTTTCTGTTTTGATGTGCTGTTTGCGCTGTAACTTGGGGCTCATGACAGGAGTTTCCCTGGTGTCTGTGTTCAGATCTCCATAGCTGCCACCGAGCTGGTGCGCTTCTGCCAGGACCACAGCAAGAGCGACCCGCTGCTCACCGGCATCCCCACCTCTTCCAACCCCTTCAAGGACAAGAAGTCCTGCGTGCTGCTCTGAACGCCTCTCACACCCTGGCTCCGGAGCTCCACGCCACAAAACAAGCCGACAGCCAACCCACAAAAGCCTCCTCTACACTGCTAGAGAGCAGACAAGAAATTCACTTCCAACTGTATGCCTAAGAGAAGGCTAGCTGGTATATGACAGAGTTGATTCCTTGAATGAAAAAAAACGAGGTGAGAAACCATGCAGCACTTTCCCATGAGCAGAGACTGAACAGAGCAGAGGGCACTGGCGCCATCAGTGTCCACCTGAGGGCATCAGTAATGTCCACCAGTGGGCGCTGGCGCTAACCATGTCCATCAGAGGGCGCTGGCACCAAGTTTCCACCACCAGATAAAGCCTTCCATGGCACAACCTCGGCACACTTGCCTGTAGAGCCTCTCTGGTGTTTAACAGTTGCGCTGGTGCCCTCTAGCGCCCTCTGGTGTGCTCTGTCTGCTCTTGAGACGGTGTTCCTCAATGTCCCATGTAGATGTGACCACGCTTAATTGTTCTATAGGGCAGTGTTCAGCATGAAGCCATCTCGACAGACCAGCTCACTTCATAAGCACCATTTTTTTTTAATGTATGTCCGCGGGTAAAGTTTTTAAGTGAATGACACTGTTGACTGTGAAGACAGGGCCATCAAACACTGAACCCTGTCCACCTGAATATTGCAGGAGAGCCTTGAGAAGGAAGGAAGGGGGGGTGACAGAGACACAAGATCACAAGATAAAAGAACTGACACTCCAAAGATCTGTACACAAGCATGTATTTATTACATAAACTGATATATACATAAAACACAAAACAAGATCAGCTGAGCATGTCTCGTGTTTCCATCTGTAACAGACAAAAAACCTGGATAGCGGCAATATGTCTGGGCTTTGTTCCATGCCCCCTCTTGGTCAGATAAGGGAACTACATGTGATCGGAGCTACTCTGTAACTGAACACGAAAACCCCTTAACACTACACTACAGCAAGACTGACAATGATCAAACTCTTTACAAACAGCTGCATGGAATGAATATTGAAGGATTTTACTGCTTATATATTTTAGACACATCAGATTAAATAGATCACAAGGAAAAAACATCAATAAACAGCCCTTCACTGGCACTTGGCCTATAACTGGACTGTGCAGTGTTGACGTGTTTAGCTGTGAGTAGCTATGAGTATGTGAGTGTGTAGGGAGACGGGGTTACCTTAATGTGTAAGTGTGTATGGGTCATTGTGCGTGTGTATGTGACTCAGTGTGCGCATGAGTCTTTGTGAGGGTGTGTGTGAGTGCGAGTGTGTCAGTGTGCGACTCAGTGTCTGTGAATGCATCTGTGTGTAAATAAGTCTGTGTATGAGTGCGAGTGCGTCAGTGTGGGTGAATGTGTCTGTGTGAGAATGAGTCATTGTGAATGAGCTTGTGTGCGAGTACGTCAGTGTGCGAGTGTGAGTGTGTCAGTGTGCGAGTGTGAGTGTGTTAAAGGAATTATATGCTCTTCTCAGGTTGTTTATTCCCTCTGCGTGATCCCTCACGTCTTGATCCTCCACACCTCCACGGACATGTCCCCCGAAGCAGCAGTCAGCACCCCTCCCTCCACACTGAGCTGGAGAGAGACGCCCACAGATAGACACTGAGAGAGAGACACCCACCGCCAGGCCCCCGATCACAGCTGGAGCCCCACCGCCAGGCCCCGGATCACAGCTGGAGCCCCACCGCCAGGCCCCCGATCACAGCTGGAGCCCCACTGCCAGGCCCGGATCACAGCTGGAGCCCCACTGCCAGGCCCCCGATCACAGCTGGAGCCCCACTGCCAGGCCCCCGATCACAGCTGGAGCCCCACTGCCAGGCCCGGATCACAGCTGGAGCCCCACTGCCAGGCCCCGGATCACAGCTGGAGCCCCACTGCCAGGCCCCCGATCACAGCTGGAGCCCCACTGCCAGGCCCTGGATCACAGCTGGAGCCCCACCGCCAGGCCCCGGATCACAGCTGGAGCCCCACCGCCAGGCCCCCGATCACAGCTGGAGCCCCACCGCCAGGCCCCCGATCACAGCTGGAGCCCCACCGCCAGGCCCCCGATCACAGCTGGAGCCCCACCGCCAGGCCCCCGATCACAGCTGGAGCCCCACTGCCAGGCCCCCGATCACAGCTGGAGCCCCACTGCCAGGCCCCCGATCACAGCTGGAGCCCCACTGCCAGGCCCGGATCACAGCTGGAGCCCCACTGACAGGCCCTGGATCACAGCTGGAGCCCCACTGCCAGGCCCCCGATCACAGCTGGAGCCCCACAGCCAGGCCCCCGATCACAGCTGGAGCCCCACCGCCAGGCCCCCGATCACAGCTGGAGCCCCACCGCCAGGCCCCCGATCACAGCTGGAGCCCCACCGCCAGGCCCCCGATCACAGCTGGAGCCCCACTGCCAGGCCCTGGATCACAGCTGGAGCCCCACCGCCAGGCCCCCGATCACAGCTGGAGCCCCACCGCCAGGCCCCCGATCACAGCTGGAGCCCCACTGCCAGGCCCTGGATCACAGCTGGAGCCCCACTGCCAGGTCTGGATCACAGCTGGAGCCCCACTGCCAGGCCTGGGCTTCACCTCTAACTGCACTTAAACGAGCTGCTTGCCAGTAAACACATTATCCTATTTGTATTCTAGGTCTTCGTGTTGAAAGGCTTGGTAGGAAATGTGATATTAGCTATGCCAATAATGCTTTCTTATCTATGAAGTGGAAGCACAGGGAGGGGAGGCGACTCTTACCCCATTGAAGACATCCCTGTGCTGCAGTGTGCAGAGCGTCCGGGGGGGAGCACAGGGTATGTGGACCTAGACAGCAGAGAGAGGAGTGAGGGGCTGTCCCAGAGCAAGCTGCACATGGGAAACAGAGAGAGACGAGGTACCTTGATAGTGTTGTCAGAGGAGCAAGTGTACAGGGCGCCTGGAGAGTTGTGCACCCCTGTGACCAGAGAGCGATGCCCCACGTCAAACTGGGAGACGTGCAGGAAGGAGCCACCCTGCAAGGTGAAGGTGTGGAGGAGCCCCTGATTGTCCCCCCCCCATATCTCCCGGCCCCCGTAGCACAGAGACAGCAGGTACGAGTTCAGCTGGGTAGAGAGAGGGAGACATGATGTTTCTACAGCACTGACGGCATCAGCACATCAACATGGCAGCATGAAAGTGTGTCAGAGGGTCAGTGTCCTGGGGCACCATTCTGTCAGTATGTCAGCATCCCAGTGCACCAGTGAGTCAGGGTTCCAATGCATCAGTGTGTCAGTGAGTCAGTGTATCAGGGCGTCAGGGCCCCAGTGCACCAGTGTGTCAGCGAGTCAGTAAATCAGGGTTCCAATGCACCAGTGTGTCAGTGAGTTAGTGTGTCAAGGTCCCAGTGCACCAGTGTTTCAGTGAGTCAGGGTCCCAATGCACCAGTGTGTCAGTGAGTCAGTGAATCAGGGTCCTAGAACACCGGTACACCAGTACACTAGTGCGCCAGTGTGTCAGGGTCCCAGCTCACCTGTATTTTCTGCAGGAGTCTCCCAGCTCGGCGGTCAAACACAGCCAGAGTCCGGTCCTCGCTGCCGGACAGGATGTACTGGTCATCAGCAGCGAGGCAGAGCACAGCATTACCATGGAGACGCAGACTCTTCACCTGGGGGTTTGCCGCTGTGACAAACAAACCGAAAATCAACAAGAAAAACAACAGGCTGACTTACGGAGACAGGCTGAGAGAGAAAATAATAAACCAGACTGTTTCAACTGACCACGGGGGTCATAGATGGTGACCTTCTTGTCGTAGGAACCAGCCACCAGGACGTCAGGCTGGCAGGACAGGCAGAGCACGGCAGCGCGGCCCCGAATCTCGCCCATCGCGGCCCCTGAGGCACCCAGGTCCCACAGTCGCACCGTGCTGTCGAAGGAGCCTGAGCACAGCTGGGTGCCCCGGGTGGACAGGCACCACACCCAGCCCCTGTGGGTGCCACTGCGCTGCTGCCCCAGGGTGCAGAGCAGCGCAGCCCCCGTGTCCCCCTCGCCAAGTCGGCGCAGGTCCCACAGATTGACGTTCCTATCTCTGCCCCCAGACGCACACAGCGCCCCCTCTCCACCAAGCAGCTGCACTGCGTCCACTGAAGCAAAGTGGACAGAATTCAAAGAGAAGTGCTGGACAGTCGCAGGAAAGGGCTGAGGATCTTCAAGTTCTATGTCTCTCTCGGCACCTTCCTGCCTGTCAGCGTCTCCCTCTCTCTCGGCACCTCCCTGCCCGTCAGCGTCTCCCTCTCTCATGGTACCTCCCTGCCCTTCTGCGTCTCCCTCTCTCTCGGAACCTCCCTGCCCGGCTGCATCTCCCTGTCTCTCGGCACCTCCCTGCCCGGCTGCGTCTCCCTCTCTCTCGGCACCTCCCTGCCCAGCTGCGTCTCCCACTCTCTCGGGACCTCCCTGCCCAGCTGCGTCTCCCACTCTCTCGGGACCTCCCTGCCCAGCTGCGTCTCCCACTCTCTCGGCACCTCCCTGCCCAGCTGCGTCTCCCACTCTCTCGGGACCTCCCTGCCCAGCTGCGTCTCCCACTCTCTCGGGACCTCCCTGCCCAGCTGCGTCTCCCACTCTCTCGGCACCTCCCTGCCCGGCTGCGTCTCCCTCTCTCTCGGCACCTCCCTGCCCGGCTGCGTCTCCCTCTCTCTCGGCACCTCCCTGTCCTTCTCTGACTAAATCCACTTGTCCATGACCAGCACCCTGTACTGTCCCGTTCCTTCCACCACTTCGGTCCCCCTGGACCCTGTCTCGCCCTCCTCCTGCTCCGTCACTTGCTCCAGACCAATGGCTGAGCAGCTCCTCCATCTCCAAGCAGGCTACTGGCCAATCAAAACCCTCGTGTGGTATGACGGGGAAGGCGGCTCGTGGGCCCGTCAGTCTCTGGGCACGGAGCCTCCAGGCCAGCTGGTCTGAGCTGAGCCCCGCCAGCGCACGGCACACCTGTGGCAGTACAGTCAGGACACAGCGCGCCGGCAGGAAGGAGGTGATCCGTGCCAGAATTTCCCAAGGCAATGAGAGCAGCCCTGTGACCTCACCGGGGGAGGGGCAGGGAGAAGGGCTAGTCTCCACGGCAACTGGAGAGGGGAGTCTGAAAGACAATATGAAACATGACAGGAGACAGGAGAGAAAGTGAAGGATGTGAGAGATGGCCAAGATGAAGAGATGCAAAGAGGAAGAATGCAGACAGGAGTAATGTAGACAGTAGGGGGAAAAGGGAAAACAGAAAAGGAAGAAGACAGAACAGTAGAGGAGAGAGAGTGAAGAGAGTGAGGGGGGTGAGGGTTATTAAGAGGGAGAAGGAATGAGGAAGCTCACCTGTATTCTCCCAGGGGCAGGGGCTCAGTGCCATACCGGGTGAACTGGTGGCTCTGTCTCTCTCTTGCCCCATCACTGCGCACTCTCTCTATGTACAGCTGCGCCTCAGTTCCACACTCTGCCTCCCCACCAGGGGCGACATCACTGTCTGACATCCTCTGTCACTGTGGGACAAAGAGAATTCACTGTCCTACTGCGCTGAGACAGTAGCCCCTATTGTAACAGGACTGTTCTACCGCACTGGGACTGTAGCTCCTATTGTAACAGGACTGTTCTACTGCACTGGGACTGTAGCTCCTATTGTAACAGGACTGTCCTACTGCACTGGGACTGTAGCTCCTATTGTAACTGGACTGTTCAACTGCAGTGTGTTCTCTAATCTTTGCTATTAATTGTGCATCAAGTAAGGGATCTCCACTAGAAAAAAAAAACAATCTTTAGAATTAGATTGAATGCCCAGAATGTTACGAAATGTTTCTACCTGGGAATCTTGCGTCTTTCTCTCGACTGTCATTGCCGCTGGCCCGGTTGCTGATGGTGGTGACCCGGAGACCTGTCCTGAACTGGGCTTAACAACAATAACAACACATGCAGCGAAAGGGCGCTGTCATCTCACGTCTCTGACGTCAGATTTCAACACCGCTCTTATAAGTCCGAACCCCGGAAGCCATTGTTTCAAACAAATTAATTTCCATAAACATTCTTCGATTTTAATCACTCATTCGATCTCGTTCGCCGGTTACCAAGCAGTATCCTACTTCCGGCGCGCAGACTGCGTCATCGCCGAGCTTCTGTTGTGGTCGTTGTCGCGTGAAGAAAGAGAGCGGAACCGATGCACACTAGCAGCTGATAAATACCAGCTCTTACAGCGTATTTTTCTCAGTTGGCCATTGCGTTGGATATTTTGATGTATTCTACATTATACAGGCGTACAGCATGCTTGGCCTCTTCATACTGTCCTTCTTTACCAGTTCGCTGTCTGATTACATTCTTCGAATTTGTTAATAGTGTACTGTGTAGCTTTTTTCTCTTCGCGAATAACAAGGGGTTAAGAACCCCTCTGGCTCAGAAACCGGGAGGTCTTGTGAAGTACGAGTGAGAATCACAAACAGCCCCACGGTGCAGTGCACTACGAGAGAGAAGTACAAATACCTAGGAAAGTGCACCTGCAGTTTCTTCCCCTGGGCCAGAAGCTTCATCTCCACCCAAACCCCAGCTGCCAAATTGGACTCCTTACTTGCTTGATTGGACACAGCAAAGCCTATCTGGAACTTCAGACCTATAACAACCTGCTGGATTTGAAAGAACTAAGTTTAACCCAGAACCCACCCTTCTCAAGACCACTGGTGGAGCACTGGACTGTCTGCTCCATTCAAGGGCCTTATGGCCAACTATCTCCAAGATTACCTAGAAAACCTGCTGGGCTGGAGCTCTTCAAGACCTTCAGAGAAGATTCTCACCCTACAGGAGACTGCAGGGCTGCCTGGTCACTGCTGGGAATCAGTACAGAAAGCTGAGGCACCTGCTTGTACTTCTACACTAGTGAGATTTTGACTTTACTCGCCTGATCACAGGGTGAATGCAGAATCACAAAGGCTGCTTCTTGCACAGAATTGTGTTGAACACCCACACTCAGATGGGTGCACTGGGCAGAGCAGTGATACTGCGACCATGTTTTGGAAGGTTGCCAGTTCAAATCCCGCGGCCAGCAGAGGAATCCTACTCCGCTGGGCCCCTAAGCAAGGCCCTTAACCCCAGCTATAGATGCCCTATAAATGGCTGACCCTACGCTCTGACCCCCAGCTTCTCTCCCTGTCTGGGTGCCTGTGTATCTCATGGAGAGCAAGCTGGGGTATGCGAAGACAAATTCCTAATGCAATAAATTGTATATGGCCAATAAAGCGATCTTATCTAGATGTATATATTCCAGCCTCTGTAGAGAATTCCCACTATTTTTAATTACTATCCCAAACTCCACCCCAGTGAGACTCCACTCATGGGCTGAAAATAGACAAACCATCGCTGGCATTTTCTGAGAAGTCTCAGTATTGAAGTGATTCTGGAACGTGTCAAGAGCACGCCTGTCCGAACATTCACAGTAACATGTCCCCAACACTGGTAAATGAACTTCACACACAGAACAACAGTGACTGTTTTTAAAAGAGAGACACTCTTGAGATTTCGTCCCAGCATGGTAGAAAACGTTTATTGTTTATTCACAAAAGAAAAATATCAAGTGATAGGTCTGATACACGAGGCAGCATCCCACCTGCACCACAGCTTAGAAAAGCACACCTGCTTCTCTCTGCCACCACTCGAGACTGGAAATCAAAATCTGATTAGTCTTAAACAAGTCACACCTCCCTCACTCTTTACACCGGTTCCTAAAATTCAATTGAATGGTCCGCTATAAAACAACGAAAACAAAACTTTTTTAAAACAAAAAAGGAAAAAAAAACTTTTAAAGTCTAAAAAAAAAATTTGTGCGCATTTAGGCACAAAAAAAAGAACCAGAAAAAAAAAGTACAAAAATAAATAAAAAAATAAATTAAAAAAATTAAATAAAAAGAAAAATAAACATCTCCAAAATAAAATGCCGATAAAAAAAGTGACTGTGCATCCCACCGCTGAAGGATGCGTGCTGTCTGCGATCCGATGGCTCTAAGTGACTGGCGATTCCGATTCCTCTCGGTAGTGACAGCGGGTCTGGAAGGGGGTGTCACAGTCTCTGGGGGCGTCAGGCTAGACTAATCAGACCAGGTCAACTGTAATGATGAGCTACAAGTCGGCACTGCCAAGGTCGAGCCCCGGCTACATCAAGGGAGTTCGAAAAACCGACAGGGGGTTCACTGCGCCCCCCACACACAACCACACGGGGACTTCAGCACACCAACACTGAGACATTTACACGGACAGACTGGAACTGTAAGCTCTCACAGACACTAAAATAGGCTAAAAGACCGTCAAGACGCCCAGACACACACACCCCAAGACAAGCAGGCTGCAGGTACTAACTTCCAACACTTGAATCGACACAGGTGGAGGCTGGCAATAACCGTATCAGATTAATGGGATATCAAAACTACGAGGTTGTGACCTCACTGTATTGCGTTCACCTCCTTCAGTTTAACGTACAGATCTCTCTCCCTTAACCAATGCCTTGATTCCAATGGTTCAAAATACTTCAACTCCAGAAGCTCTGTGGGGAAACTGATGGGGTTTGTAGCCAGAGAACACTGTTTAAATGTTACAGCACACAGACACTGGGCTCATTAGCAACACCGGAAAAGCAACCTTGACACACATACATAATGTGCTAAAGCTGGAAGTTGTGAGCTGCTTGACACTAAGTGGAACACGAGGTGCTGGGATGTTAACCAAAACCTTTCTACAGTAGGCGTGCACAATCCTCAGAGTTGCCCCCTGCCCTGCCATGCCACCAGGCCATGGCCCAGAGAAACCCTGCTCCCCCTCGCCCCCGAGCCAGGCCCCGCTCCTCCAAGGTGGACACGATCGGGAGCAGGAGCAGCCCACCACAACCCTCCCAGGCCTGGCCGTTCGGCACACTCCAGATTCTTCTGCAACAAATGACTTCCCTGCTCCAGTTCAGGAGCCCGAATGCTTGTTAGCTTAAAATGTTTGGTTGGATAAAAATATTTGAAAAATGGGGAAAAGTTACGACTCAAAGGTGAAGCCAAATTACCTTCAAGTATTAAGCCCAGTTACACCCCTAAATCCATTTCTCGAGACGTGGTAGAAAGTCCGGAAAATGAAACAGTAGCAGCAAATTGATCCCATTCAACAGTATAAGGAGCCACGTTGCAGTGTTGTCCAATTCACTCCTGTACCTCCTCCATTAAATTCCTCCTGAACTTCCCTATTCAGTCTGCCTGGCTCTGGATACACCTGTGGACAGGTTATACCCAGTGACCAACACAGACCCCCTTCTTTGGGAGAGTCAAGAGTGAAAGACCACAATCCTATTAAACTTTAGAATGAGAGTGTGGTACCTTTCATAGATTCACACATCTTTTTAAAAGAAATTCACAGTTCACACACGCACACAAAGCAATAAAGACTCATAAGTGTCCAACTGCATGCTCACACACGGCGCAGGACATTCGAAATACCTGATTTTCTCTTGTTTTAAATTTCGTTTTCCCTTAAACATCAAACTTCTTTTACAAGTTGCTGCAATTATCTGGAAAAAAAGAACCTGCTTGCTCTGTTTGAAGACCAGCTTGTTGTTCTACAACAGAAGAGAATGGAGCCACAGTAACAGCAGAGAAGAAGAAGAAAACCGAGAGCTGCGAGGTGCCTCACTGCCACAGCCCGGGTCGCTGGCGTTTCTCCCTTCGACATCATTCCCTCCAAGAAGAGATGCCGACACCACGCAGTCCCCACAGCCCACAGCCGCAGATCCCCCGCTAGAGGGCCATTCACACAGCTGAGCAAGCTGTCTGCAGTCTGCCTCAGTGCTCAGCCTCTCGGACTAGAAAGTGACCTCAACCACAGCCCTTTCGAAAGCGGATCTGTACGCCTGCCTGTGGTTGTCGGCTCCGATTGGACAGCGATCCTTGCCGTTCCTCTCTGCCCCTCCTGCCACCCTCCCTCCCTAACCGATTTTTTCTCTTTAAAAAAAGTTCATGAAGCTCCCCGGTCCATCTGGCCGCCCCTCGTCCCTCCCCCCTCTACCCCTGTTGTGTGTGTATTCAGTATTGATCCAGAGGCCCCCCCTCCCCTCCCCCCTCCCTCCCTCTACAGACACACGGGCCTGGTGGGGTCATGGGGTCGTTGGGGGGGCAGGGTCTTCAGTCCCACCTCCTCCCCTCCCCCCCTCATCAGGGCAGTGCAACACGCAGAGATGGATGAGTTCCCAGTAACCCTCCCTGGAGAGACCTGCAAGAGCACAGAGATGTTACAGCCCGCGTCAGGACACCAGGACATCAAGACTCGCCACGACTGACTCCCACTCCCCAAACACCCCCATCAGCCCCGCCATTAACCATATACTGTCCCCCATTCCCTAAAGACTCCCATTCCACAAACACCCCATCAGCCCCCCCAATTAACCTTGCTGTTACCCATTCCCCAAACAGGCCTGTGTTTGGGGATTGAGGGATAAGGGGCATTCCCCAATCACCCCCACAGCCTCCGCACCCCACCTTTGAACCCCCCCCAGGTCTGGGCACTCCTCTCTCCCCTAGCCCTTGCTGAGAGCACAATGGCCTTCCGTTCCCGAGGAACAGCGGGCGTGTTTGAATGTGCGTGTGTGTACCTGACACGCATGTCCTCTCACGCAGCGGCTACACGCCGTAGCAGGCGGACAGGCGCTCTTTCAGCAGGGGCGGGAACTGCTCTGAAAACTGCTGCCAGTTCTCCTCGCCCACCTGGTCCTTGAACCCGTGCAGGATCTGAAAGGCACAAGCATCGTCAGAGCACAGCCCAGGGCCGCAGGACAGGTCCGGCACAGAGTCTCCAACGGGACAGGCGCAGTGGGGCCTCACCTTGTAGAACATGTCCCTCAGGTCGTCTTTAGGGTTCACCCAGGAGGCCACAGCATCACAGAAGAAAATGAAGTCCTGCAGACATGAGAGAGACCTGATTCAACCCACTCTTGAGCCCAAAGAGATTTACATTTGTACCCATTTTTACTGGGGCAGTACAATTACAGCATCTCACTCAAGGCGACACTAGCTCTGCCCCACCTAGGATTTGAACGCGCAACCCTCCAGAGAAGAGTTCAGCGCCATGACCACTCCCACACAGTGCAGGACCGTAACACCAGCGTGACATTAGGTTAAAAAAAGGAAAAAGGACGTGGAAGTTCAACAGCTTCAACATGTTTTAAAAACCTCCGAGTCTGATGGAGGCCTGTGGTCACATTTGCTTCCGTTGTTTTTGCCACCTCGACAAGGACAAGGGCTGAACAGGACTTCAGCAGCGTCGCCCATGGCGCCACGAGTGAAACAGTACAGCCCCCGTGCCGCCACGAGGACCTCACCTGCACCACTCCTCCCGGATTTACTCCGATCATCATGCAGATTCCCCGGAAAGCGGAGTCCTTCTCCTCGTTGTCCCGGATGTTCCGTAGAGACGTGCACCTGAGCAGGAGGAAACGGCAATCAGGATCCTCCCCTCAGCCCATCGCCCAGGCAGAGAGATGACAGGAGGCCCTCCGGGTCACGACCGGGACGGGAGAGCTGGGAACACTCACCAGGGCCGGATAAACTGCTGCAGCACCGGAGCCACTTCCTGGGGACACACATAGCCCAGCCGGCCGATCGTGATCGCTGAGGGAGGGAGAGGAGGCAGTCAGCATGGCAGCATACTGACAGATGCAGAGAAACAAAGCCCTGCACAAGAAATGACAGGCGGCCAACTTGGCCAGTGTATCCATCTCAAGCTCCCTGGGGTCACGCTATCAGAACACACTCATCCACACCTGGGAGTTCAGGATTCGAATGCCTATTACAGCTCATCACCAGTGTGACAGGAGGGTGGTCACAGAACAGGAGACCCGAGAGTGGGACACCCTCAAAAACCCCCCCACCCAGCCCTGCAAACTCTCCTGGACTCGTACCCGTGTTCTCCAGCAAGGTCTTGGGCGTGTTGGGTCTGTTGATAATCTCCACCAGGTTGTTCAGGACCAGCTGGACGTAGGGCTGCATCTCCGCTCCTGCTCAGAACCGACGGAAAGCCAAAAATCAGTCCCCCAGTCCCCAGTCCCAGAAGGAGAGCGAGCGAGCGAGTCTCGCAGCACCACAGGAGTTCCCCCGCCTGGCGACGCCCTCCACCACGGCCAGCGCCTTCATCAACAGCCCGGCCGTTCCGTCGATCAAGGAAAACCCTGCGGCGCGCGGCAGGTGGGAGGGGCTCCTGGTGCACCCAGAAACTCTGCCTGAAGCTTCTTTCCAAGTGCATGTTGTTCTGTGTCTCAACACAGACACCGCTCTACAGAGCAGCTGAACGACAGCCGGTAAAAACCCAGGCAAAGGGAAGAGACCCGTATTTAATGCAAAGTCTTCCCTGCTGCTCCTGGAGGAGGCAGACGTACCACAGAGCTAGCTCTCGCCCACACACTGTGCAGGTGACCGCGAACCGGCCCCGAGAGCCACCGACTCAGATCCTCACCCATCTGCATGCAGATCTCCCCGATGGCCCAGGTGGCGTTGTTACACACCGAGATGAACTCAGGGTTCAGGTTAGTGCCCAGGATCGGCATGAACTCCGCTGCCAGAGGAGAGAGAGAGAGATTAACCCACAGAAACAACGACCGCGAACACCCCCGCCACACACACACTTTCCTGCCTTTGTTCAGACCCCATAAACTCATTCTTTGCCTGTACCCCACTGAAAAAAAAAAACTGGGTACTCAAACTTATGAACAAAATGGTATTATGTCTCAAGACACTCAAAGCTCACACCCAAGACATTAATACGTCTCCCCAGAAAGCCCCAGAGACACAGAAATTACAACTCTGCACTGCAGACAAGAGCCCCTGACGCTCAGTGCTCCCCTTCCGCCACACCGTCAGACCACTCACATCCACACCCAGGAGTTCAGGATTCGAATGTCTACTACAGCTCATCACCGGTGTGGCGGGCAGGGGGAGAGGGGGCTCACACACACGGCGCACGCGGGCGGCTCACCAATGCAGGGCTTGACGTGAGGGAAGCACGCCTTCGTCAGGTCCCCCAGCAGGGCGAAGGAGCTCTGCCTCACCTCCGGCATGGTGTCCTGAAACCAGAGAGAGGGTCAGCCCAGAGACCCTCGAGGCTCGGGGCTGACGGAACGCGAGGCCCTGGCCCAGCCTACCTGCATGCACTGGAACAGCAGGGTCATGATGTTGCTGCGGGCGACCAGTTGCTCCACGTGGCCCCCCAGCCCCTCGGCCAGGCCGCTCAGCAAGTCCAGGGCCACGATCATGAAGTCCTTGTCTGGGGCCTCGTACTGGTCTGGGTGCTGGTTGTACATCTGAGACGGAGAGAGAGACGGGAGGGTGAGCCCCGCTCGTTGGCGTGCAGCGCAGCAGCAGCACCTGCACGCGGGCCGGGTGCGAGTCGCTCACCATGGCCTGGGCCAGGGTCTTCTGCACCAGGGTGACGCAGCGCTGGTACACGGGCTCGCAGTAGGGCAGGAACCCGCTCTGCAGGGCCGTGGCCACCGACGACAGGCACTGCGGACACAGAGTGCGAGGTGATCAGAGCAGGAACTGTTAGACCATCACTACACTATGAAGCAAAACAAGTGCAGGACTGTAGGAGAATGAAAAAAAGCGCACAAAAATACCATAAAACACGGCAGGGTCCAGTAACCAAGTTGAGGATCTAAAGTCTGAACAAAGGGGCTTGAGGAGGTGATGTCCTTGTGTTGATTAGTTTTTTTAAAGTTGTCATTCATATATTGTGGTTATTTTCCATTGTACACTGTTTAAGTACAGAAGCTTTTAAGACTTTCTGAAATAAGCCCCCCTCTCTGAGCTGGGAGAGAGGTAGAACCCATACCTCCAACAATGGGAAAAGGTCCTTGTCCTCATCCTTCAGCTCGTTCCACTTCTGAATGAGAGGGGGCATCAGTTTCTGGATATACTCCTGTGGGAAGAAGGAAGAGTGAGTGACACTGGTCAAATAGGTTCAATTTCACTCAGCAGGAAAGTGCAGTGACTGCAGTACAGAGAGAAACAGACTGAGCCCCTGGAGCTCCAGGGCAGTGATGCAGTACAGAGAGAAACAGACTGAGCCCCTGGGGCGCCAGGGCAGTGATGCAGTAAGAGATGCAGTACAGAGAGAAACACACTGAGCCCCTGGAGCCCCAGGGCAGTGATGCAGTACAGAGAGAAACAGACTGAGCCCCTGGGGCGCCAGGGCAGTGATGCAGTAAGAGATGCAGTACAGAGAGAAACACACTGAGCCCCTGGAGCGCCAGGGCAGTGATGCAGTAAGAGAGACACTCACCGGCTGGTTGAGGTGGTGCCCCACAGAGTCAGCCAGGGTCCCAATGGCATCGTACAGGATCAGCAGGTTCTTGTGCTGGTACTTCCCAAATGCAAACACCAGCGTGTCCAGGATGTAGCTGAGGTAGGGCACCAGCTCTGTGCACGCCTCCTCCTCCAGGGTGGCAAACGCACTGAGAGAGACAGAGGCGCCCAGCATCAGTGGCATAGCCCAGACACAGAGGGACAGAGCGAGACGGAGAGGGAAAGCTAAAGAGGTAGACAACAGCGCTCTTCCTCTGACCTGCAGGCCGCCTCCTGGACCCTCTTGTTGCCGTCCAGGATCCTCTTGAGCAGCTCGGTCATCAGGGGTTTCAGGTGCGAGTCCGGAGGCTGGCTGACCACCCAGTGGGCGTAGCGGCTGAGCGTCCAGCAGGCGATGGAGCGAACCAGGGCCTTCTTGTCACACAGGCACTGGATCAGGTGAGGGATGAGCTCGGGGAGGTAGGGCACCATGCCCTGCATGCAGCCTGGGGGAGAGCAAGGGGCCCGTTAAACTACAGACCTTCCTGTTCGACCGATCTCGCCCATTCACAGGACGGGGCCCGTGAGGAGGCTCGGCACTCAGGCGCCCCAGGAGATCCACCCCAATGAAAAGCAGCAGATGAGACACTCCCCAAAAGGAGGACTGGGAGCACAGGAACACAGTGTCCTGCCCGCTGCTGGGCACACAGCACCCAGCTCACTGCGGGGTAGACGGGAGCACTGGCCCCTACCTTCAGCAATGGCCCCCAGCACCAGGATGCCAGACTCCTTGATGACCCAGTCCGGGTGAAATAACAGCCCCTTCAGCAGAGGGAGCAGGTGGGGCAGCAGCTCATCCCGAAACACATTGGCCAGGACATCCAGTGCCGCCGCCGAGCACTTGCCTGCGGAAAGGGAGAGCACAGTAGGATTGTTTGAGCTTACACCCCAGCTCTTGGAAACCAGACCTGGCAAAGTTCAAGCTCTCCCACATGCCTGGCGTTACACGCTGCGGATCAGACAGTATGAATACGTCAGGGATCACTGGCAGTCACCCGTCACGGTCTCCATCACCTCCACAGCGCACACCCACACCGGGCCCGCCCGCCCGCCCTCCAGGACCAGCGAAGGACTCACGCAGATTCCAGTCGGACAGCGTGTCGTCATCGTCGTCGTCGTCCTCGTCGATGTCCTCGCCCTCCTCGCCTCCGCCCCCCTCGTGCTGCAGCGTGACGGTGCGAGACTTGTGGAAGCGCGGCTTGATGTCCTGCTCGCTGTCCGGCACGGTCTCGTCCTGCTCCACGTCGCCCTGGGACAGTGAGGGAGGACACACACCTGCCGTGAGTGCATGAGGAGCGTGGACATACTCGCTCACCGACTCCCCTTCCTGCTCACAATCCCAGTTGAAACTGCTGCTGGGAACAGGCCCAGCATGGGATCGGGCCGTGTGAACACACCCAGCCTCAGGGCGATCAAGAGCAGGCGTCCGTCACCTCCAGAGATGGGTCGGACTCACCTTTAGCAAGATGATGTCGATCTCCGAGTACTTCATGCCGTTCACCAGGATGGGAATGAGTCTGGGGACGGGAGGGAAAGTCAAATCCAGGAAGAAAACCAGAAGCAACTCTCTGCCCTGACTGCGCCCCTTCCCTCAGCCCCAGGGGTGCAGTCGCTCAGCCCTGGCTGCGCCCCCTCCCTCAGCCCCAGGGATACAGAGTCGCTCCGCACACACTGCTCCAGGAGTGCATAATCAATAGCAATACAGCTGCCCTTTACCACCCCAATCACAGCCCCAGCTGCCTCCACTGCCCCAGCCACCCCAGAGCCGGGGCCACTCACTGCACCAGGTGTCCAGTCAGCACATCTTTGCAGATGGGCTGCTCCGCCAGAGTGAGCCAGAACTCGCAGGCCTCCAGGGCCACGTTCTCGTCTGAGTCCTGCGTGCGCTGGAGCATGTACTGGAAGAGAGGGAAGAGAGGATTTCCCACTGGCACCTGAAAGGACTGAGTTCCGTGTGACCGCCATGGAGAAAAGGCCAGTCTCCTGATCAGACAGTATGAATACATAAAGCATCACGGCAAGTCAATATTACAGCTATCCATCACATCCAGAGACTGGGAGAGGAGAGAAGGAATGCATGGAAGGCCAGAGAGGCAGAGAGAGAGAGAAATCTCACCTGTATGATGCTGTGCATGTGGGGAATCAGCCTGTCGATTCTGACCTCCAGCAGCATAACCAGCGCACGGCACACGTTCTTACGCACTTCTGAGTCTTCATCACCAGCCAGAGCGAACAGGTGCTGAGAAAGAGACAGAGTCAGCAGAGCACACGTGCACACACAGGGGCTGAGGCAGAGCCAGTAGAGAACACACACACACAGAGGGGCTGAGGTAGAGAGTCAGTAGAGCGCACACGCACGCACACACAGGGGCTGAGCCAGAGAGTCAGTTAGAGCACGACACACACAGAGGGGCTGAGCCAGAGAGTCAGTAGAGCACTCATACAGACAGGGGCTGAGCCAGAGAGTCAGTTAGAGCACGACACACACACAGGGCCTGAGCCAGAGAGTCAGTAGAGCACGACACACACACAGGGCCTGAGCCAGAGAGTCAGTAAAGCACTCATATACACACACAGGGCCTGAGCCAGAGAGTCAGTAAAGCACTCATATACACACACAGGGCCTGAGCCAGGGAGTCAGTAAAGCACTCATATACACACACAGGGCCTGAGCCAGAGAGTCAGTAAAGCACTCATATACACACACAGGGCCTGAGCCAGAGAGTCAGTAAAGCACTCATATACACACACAGGGCCTGAGCCAGGGAGTCAGTAAAGCACTCATATACACACACAGGGCCTGAGCCAGAGAGTCAGTAAAGCACTCATATACACACACAGGGCCTGAGCCAGAGAGTCAGTAGAGAACTCATACACACACAGGGCCTGAGCCAGAGAGTCAGTAGAGAACTCATACACACACAGGGCCTGAGCCAGAGAGTCAGTAGAGCACGACACACACACAGGGCCTGAGCCAGAGAGTCAGTAGAGCACGACACACACACAGGGCCTGAGCCAGAGAGTCAGTAGAGAACTCATACACACACAGGGCCTGAGCCAGAGAGTCAGTAGAGCACGACACACACACAGGGCCTGAGCCAGAGAGTCAGTAGAGCACGACACACATGGGCTGAGCCAGAGAGTCAGTAGAGCGCACACGCATGCACACAGGGCCTGAGCCAGAAAGTCAGTAGGGCACACATACAGGGGGTGAGAGTCAAGAGGAGTTAGCAGCAGACACTCCACTGCACAGAGGAAGATCCTCACAGGCGGAGAGAGTCCATGAACAGAACTCCACACAAGTGTAGGACACTACGCTTGCCTGGGCCCATTACCTCGATGAAGGTGTCTATGTTGTCCATCAGGGCCTGAGCTCTGCCAATGATGAACTGATTCACACAGGCGATGGCATGAGACCTGGAGGGGAAAAGGGGAACAGAGTTCTAATAACACAACAGAAATCCCACCCATGGACAACAGCTCAGTGGCCTTGTTCTGATGTCAGAGCTAACAAACTCATCTACCCAAGAATTAATTACATGACAAAACACTGAACACTGAAGCTTCTCGACAGACATGGAGTGGGAGTGTGAAGGAGAGATGGGCATTGGTGTCTAAGGGCTTCTAGAGTCTCACCGTATTTTGGGGCTGCAGTGCTTGAAGAATTGCAGGAATTTGGGGATCATGATGTTGAGGGGCCGATTAAGGGCATCGCTGTCGAGGAGCTCCGATGAGTCTTCACACACCTTCTGCAAGGCGCCGAACGAGCCCTGAAGGCAGGAATGCAGAAAGGTTTCAATTTAGTTTCCACGGAGAAAGAGAGACGGGGAGCAGACACAGAGCCTACAAACAAGAAACCATCCTCCAGATGACACGCCTGAGACAGGAGAGCTAATGGATTCCAGAGTGTCTCAGCCACCATTAGCAGAACAGGTCCCTGGATCAGACAGTATGAATACATCCAGCATCACTGAGAGTCAAGAAAAGAGCTGTCCATCACTTCCAGGGATAGGGAGGCGCGAGGCAAGAGGGAGACAGGGAGGAGGGGAAAAAATACCAAGCCTGACCTCACAGGTGTTGTAGTCCTCTGAGTTCAGCAGGTTACAGAGCTGGGGCAGGAGCTCCGGCCAGGTCTGCAGCTCCCCTTTAGAGGCGATGGTTGTGATCAGGATGCCTGTGAGAGACAAGGGGCAGAGGGGAGAAAGGATTGGAACAGGGTTGGGGTGTATGAGGCAAGAATCTCAAAAGCACAAAAAACAAGAAGAGAAACCAAGAGATCAGCTCCTGAGTCAAAGCAAATGTCATATTGAGACATCTTCAAAACCAGCAGTGACACAGAGAAGTAGCACCTAAGCACTGGACGTACAGAGTACAGACAAGAATAGAGTCCAGAGTCTGTAAACAGTTTCCTAACCAGGCGGTTGAAGAAAACAGCATTTGATCCTTGGATCATTACATCACTAGAAACACATCAGGCATAATGGGCCGTACATCCCTGACCTCTACGATCCTAACTGCTCCTTGCACTGCTCTGCTAAAAGCTATTTGTAACACTACATACGGATTCACACAGGAGGAGTGAGAGTGAAGTCAGGAGAGAAGAGAGCCCATCTAGCCCGTTCAGTACTTGGTAACCAAGCGATGAGCCCGACTCCCACAATCCTGTTTAAAGAAGTGATTACAAATCCATTTCCATTCCGTTTGCACTGTAGTTGCCCCACCCCAAGTTGTGAAGACATCCGCTAGATTGATTCTGTCAGTGTCTCTTTGAGGCTTTGGAAATCTAGACCATAGACTGCTCCTCCAGAGTAACAAGGTTCAGCTCTTTGGATTTGAACACACGTGATACATCTCTATTTAAACTTTTAACTTGTTCTTACATGCTAGAATATTTCTCAGCTCTCTAAGCGCTTCCTCATCACTGTCAAAGAACTATTCCGTGATCAGTAATCCTACCACTGTTTTGACCTCCTCTGCAACAGAGTGTCCCAAGTGCCCTGCCGTAAGTAAGAACTGCAGGACAGCAGAGCGAAAGGGACTTTTACCCCAGTCCTAGCCCCCGCCCCCTCTTCCCGTCACCCCCAAGTCTCACCGATGGTGGCCCGGATCAGGGGGGAGGGGTCCCCGATGTTGTTCAGGCACTCCTGCTTGATGAAGTCGGCCACGGTGGGGGGGAAGTTCTGGTAGTGGGCCTTCACGTTGTTCTTCAGGATCAGCCCACTCAGGGAGCGAGTGGGCTCGTCTGGAGGTGGGGGGGGGGGGAGAAGACAGCAGGTGAGCCAGGACAGGAGACGGTAAAGCCAGCGACTGCAGAACCTCGGGCCCATCACCCCTGGAGAGGAAGACGGAGCTGGGGCTCCCCAGACTTGTGCACACTCACCTTCCGTCTTCAGCCGCGTGAGCACGAAGATCAGGTAGTTGTTGAAGTCGGGAAACTGGTTCAGCTGCTCCAGTTTCTTAGCGCAGCAGTTAAGGACAACAGGGCAGCACACAGTACCATGGACCCAGACCCACCACACAGACCCCCACCTCCCGCACCACCACCCCCCCCCCGCTGGCGCCCCAGCCCCGCGCCAGTAAAGGATGCCTGCTGGACGGCCCTCTGAGTGGCCGTGTTGGGAGACTGGGAGTCCTTCAGGAGCTGGAGGACCTGCTGGAGCCCCTGTTCGTCAGGCTGCCACTCCATCCTGCGCACACACAGAAAAAGGCACCGTGAGAAAGCAAGCCAGGACAGCAGTACGGAGCAGCACTGCGGGCGCCAGGCCCGTGCCGGGAGAGCTGCGGGTTCACACACAGCCACTGTCCTCTGGAGAGCCCCGTCGTGTGAGGTGTGAAGGCACTGCGGTCACAAATGTATCCCTGACTCTGTAGCCAGACCCTGAGCCCACCGTGGCTGTGGCAGAAGCTCCACTGTCCTCCTAGCAGTACGAGCTTTCTTTGACTAAAGCTGTTCTCCACAGCTTTTACTGTAACACAACAGTAATCTGTGTAACAGGACTGTTCTATTGCACTGGGACTATAGCTCCTATTGTAACAGGACTGTTCTACCGCACTGGGACTGTAGCTCCTATTGTAACAGGACTGTTCTACTGCACTGGGACTGTAGACCCTATTGTAACAGGACTGTTCTATTGCACTGGGACTATAGCTCCTATTGTAACAGGACTGTTCTACTGCACTGGGACTGTAGCTCCTATTGTAACAGGACTGTTCTACTGCACTGTGACTGTAGCCCCTATTGTAACGGGACTGTTCTACTGCACTGGGACTGTAGCCCCTATTGTAACAGGACTGCTCTACTGCACTGGGACTGTAGCCCCTATTGTAACAGGACTGCTCTACTGCACTGGGACTGTAGCCCCTATTGTAACAGGACTGTTCTACTGCACTGGGACTGTAGCTCCTATTGGAACAGGACTGTTCTTCTGCACTGGGACTGTAGCCCCTATTGTAACGGGACTGTTCTACTGCACTGGGACTGTATCTCCTACTGTGAGAAAACTAATCCCTTGTTGTAACATTACAGTTGATTGAAATCTAGACAGTTATCGCCAGACAGCAGTTCTACATACTGCCCGGAAAACTGCAATACTGGCCCACTTCCCCGCACAGCCACAGGTATCCGCGCGGAGAACGGTACGGGACCTACCGCCTCTCAATCCTCCGGCCACAGGGCTATACTTTATAATCGGATTGGGGACGAAAAGAGACCAACAGATCAGGATATAAATCTCAGCCTGACCCGGTTTAACCGCCATAATCCCATGGTCCCTCTAACCCACGCGATCGTCATTATCATCGCTCGTCTGGACAGCGGGCAAGCCGTTACCTTCCCCACCACACTAAACAATCACCTACACCGCCCCTCAACCCTGAAGCAGCCCATTCCTGCAACACCTCTTAAACATGGTCTCCGTCCCCAAACAGAGGAGATCTGTAGCCCTCCAATCCCACCAGTTTCCTACAGCCAGGATGGGTATCCGCACCGCCGGTGTGGAAATCACGACAGCCCCAGGCTTCTGTGCGGATCTAGGCCGCAGCGGCCTCGTTTCGGGTTTCCGCCGCAAGCGCCTATCGGCTGAAACCCGGCTGCCTTCTGTGCGGAGACAAACGCCTGGAAAGGGTACTCGAGCTTACAAAATACAACACTTGGGCGAATATTGAGGCGCAACTTTTAAATTTTCCCAGGTCGGAGACCCGCCGTCCCCTTTTCACGCGAAATCCCTCTGCGTGCTTCCAGACACGGGTTACAAATCGGCAAAAACAACGCCAGAACTCTCACCTGGAGATCTCGCCGAGTAGTGTAGTATGTAAATCTGGATCGTCACGGCGCGGCCCTAAATAATTACTGATTAGCTTAGCTTTATTAACAGTATTCAATTACTGCTATCGCGGCCGTGATGCAAAACCCCTCTGCCTTCTTCTGCTATTGCTGCTGCGGCTCGTTCTCGCGCTGGAGGGAGTGGGAAGCAAAGCAGCGCGCGCTCGACCCCAATAATTCTCCCTGAGCCCCTCCGGCTTCCGTCCACCGCTCTTTCCGGTCTCCCAGCCAATCGTGGAGTGCAGATTTCGTCACGTGCCCGGAAAGGCGGCATTTAGCCGTCTGCGGCAGCTGCGGCGGTTTCCCTCAATGGTGGCCGGGTTAGGGTCGGAGAAATGAAACTGCCTTCTCTCTCCAAAGCCCTTGTGTGAATCTAGCCGCCATGTTGGCTCCGAAGTTCTTCACGCTTTTGTAGTGATTAAGATGTCTTCGGTTTGAAAATGGGAGTCTTTCATCTCACCTTTTATTTTTCTCCTGCTGCAGGGTATCCGGCGTCAGCCGCCGTCAGGCTGATGTATAAAAATGAAATATACATGGCGGGCGATCACAACTTTGTGTACTGCCTAAGGTGCTACGGCAGCAGTGCAACACGTGTCACAGACCCGCGATATGTTTCCACGCGTGAGACAGGCTGCTGGAGCTCAAGTTCCCTTACAAGCACGTCTAAACGCCCCGTGCTGAGTACGAGCTGCATTCTGGCAGTGCAGATGTTTAAGCAACTGTTTTTATTTCACCTAAAACACAGAAAACGTAAAAAAAAATCACACCAGAAAAACGAGAAAATCTCTATCCACAATCTTTCTTTATATACAAACCGGCACTGAGAATGGTATAATCTAGAGGGAAAGCGCATGTGCAACTTTCCTCCCGCCACATAACTTCACATCCTCAGAGGTGTACGGACAGGCCCAAAGCACAGCCACTTCACAGACATTTACATCCTTCACGGAACAGGCTCTGTCCCCTCAGGCCCAGGGGAATAACACTGCCTCAGCACGCCTGGTCCCCCGGGGAGAGAGCCCCCTTCTGGCCGTCCGGTGCAGAAACACCTTTAACCAGCGGGAGCTCTGAGCTCTGAGCTCTGACCCGGAGCCGGAGTACAGCAGGTCAGCCAGACTGATGGTTCTGGTCATTCACGCCGATCCCGAGACTCCGAGACCCAGAGGAGACGCCCAGAGCAGATCCCATCCCTTCGATCCGCCCTCCCAGAATCCCATCCGGGCTGCTTCCCATGGGATCAATATCAGTCAGTCAGTTTCCACAGGGTAGCTGGGCAGCTCTTTCCAACACGCCCTCGTGCACAGAGACAGAGTCCCAAGGGGCAATTTGTATGAGAGCCTCCTGCGTACTGCCCCACACACGTCAAGTGGAGAGCCTTCTGCATACTGCCCCCTACAGGTCGAGCGGAGAAGGCATGAAGTGCTTCTCGTAATCGGAGAAGAAGGGCTGGGTATCAGTGGGGGAGCAGGACGGACCTGATATCACTTCTTCGTTGATCATTTCACTGTACCCCCCCTCCCTGCCCTGCTCCTTCTCCCCCTCCCCATCAACGTCCCCCCCCTTCTCTCTCCAGATCTCGGCCCCCTGTCCCCCTCCCTCCTCTGCGCTCTCCGTGCTGGCGATGGTCTCTCCGGGATCAGGAGCGAGAGGAATTTCCACAACCTCCAGCTGGCAGAGCATGGAGTCCAGCAGAAAGACTGCAGGGCACACGGCCTCCTTGGTCTCCTGTACCGGAGACAGACAGGGAGACAGTGAGACACACAGACCCAGACACACACGTGGACAGACGGACGGACAGAGACCCCAGGGAGACACATGGACAGACAGGCAGGGAGACGGTGGGGCACACAGACCCAGACAGACATGTGGACAGGGAGACAGTGGGACACACAGACCCCAGACAGACACGGGGACAGTGAGACAGACCTGCAGCAGTGGCATCTTGAGGATCAGGTACAGGCGGCTGTTCTGCGGGTCAGGTACCTTCTCACAGCACCACGACGGCACTAACTGGTTTCTGCAGGAGCACCTGTAGTCACACGAACAAGAACTGTCACTGACAGTGTGATACAGCTCAGAGAGATACAGCACAGCCACAGAGAGATACAGCACAGTTACAGAGAGACACAGCACAGCCACAGACCAGTACAGCAACAGAGAGATACAGCACAGTCATAGACCAGCACAGTTACAGAGAGACACAGCACAGCCACAGACCAGTACAGTGACAGAGAGATACAGCACAGCGACAGAGAGATACAGCACAGCCACAGACCAGTACAGTGACAGAGAGATACAGCACAGCGACAGAGAGATACAGCACAGTCACAGAGAGATACAGCACAGCCAGAGACCAGTACAGTGACAGATACAGCACAGCGACAGAGAGATACAGCACAGTCACAGAGAGATACAGTACAGCCACAGACCAGTACAGTGACAGAGAGATACAGCACAGCGACAGAGAGATACAGCACAGTCACAGAGAGATACAGCACAGCCACAGACCAGTACAGTGACAGAGAGATACAGCACAGCGACAGAGAGATACAGCACAGCCACAGACCAGTACAGTGACAGAGAGACAGCACAGTCTCAGACCAGCACAGCCACAGAGAGATACACAGTACAGTGTACAGTGACAGAGAGATACAGCACAGCCACAGACCAGTACAGTGACAGAGAGATACAGCACAGCGACAGAGAGATAGAGCACAGTCACAGAGAGACACAGCACAGCCACAGACCAGTACAGTGACAGAGAGACAGCACAGTCTCAGACCAGCACAGCCACAGAGAGATACACAGTACAGTGTACAGTGACAGAGAGATACACAGTACAGTGTACAGTGACAGAGAGATACAGCACAGCCACAGACCAGTACAGTGACAGAGAGATACAGCACAGCGATACAGCGATACAGAGAGATACAGCACAGCGACAGAGTGATACAGCACAGTCACAGAGAGACACAGCACAGCCACAGACCAGTACAGTGACAGAGAGACAGCACAGTCTCAGACCAGCACAGCCACAGAGAGATACACAGTACAGTGTACAGTGACAGAGAGATACACAGTACAGTGTACAGTGACAGAGAGATACACAGTACAGTGTACAGTGACAGAGAGATACAGCACAGCCACAGACCAGTACAGTGACAGAGAGATACAGCACAGCGACAGAGAGATACAGCACAGTCACATAGAGACACAGCACAGCCACAGACCAGTACCAGCACAGCCACATAGAGATACAGCACAGCCACAGACCAGTACAGTGACAGAGAGATACAGCACAGTCAGAGAGAGATACAGCACAGTCATAGAGAGATACAGCACAGCCACAGATATAGTACAGTCACAGAGAGTCACAGCACAGTCACAGAGTAGCATAACAATAACTGACAGTTTTCTTAAATAAAATCAAATAAACTTCTCTTGCTCTTTACTTGAAGCAGAATGCTGTCACCAGCACTACTGGCAGTCCCAGAATGCACAGTACCAGGATGACAGGGAGATCTGGAGCAGAGGAGCAGAAGTCATTCACACACTGAACCATGGCCCCAAACCCTCAGACAGCGAGATCACCCTCCTGAAGACAGCAAGCAAGTACAAGACAAGAGAGAGGAAGAGGAAGGGGGATGAGGGGAGGGGAAGAGGAAGGGAGATGAGGGGGGAGAGGAAAAGGAAGAGGAAGGGGGATGAGGGGAGAGAAGAAGAGGAAGAAAGATGAGGGGGGAGAGAGAGGAAGAGAAAGGAAGAGGAAGGGAGATGAGGGGGGAGAGGAAAAGGAAGAGGAAGGGGGATGAGGGGAGAGAAGAAGAGGAAGAAAGATGAGGGGGGAGAGAGAGGAAGAGGAAGGGGGATGAGGGGGGAGAGGAAAAGGAAGAGAGATGAGGGGGGAGAGGAAAAGGAAGGGGGATGAGGGGGGAGAGGAAAAGGAAGAGAGATGAGGGGGGAGAGGAAAAGGAAGAGAGATGAGGGGGGAGAGGAAAAGGAAGAGAGATGAGGGGGGAGAGGAAAAGGAAGAGAGATGAGGGGGGAGAGAAAGGAAGAGGAAGAAAGATGAGGGGGGAGAGAAAGGAAGAGGAAGGGGGATGAGGGGAGAGAGGAAGAGGAAGAAAGATGAGGGGGGAGAGAGAGGAAGAGGAAGGGGGATGAGACAGGAGGAGGAAGAGGAAGGGAGATGAGAGGCCAGGTCGGGTCCAGAACAAGAGGAAGACAGGCTGAGGAGGAAGAGGAAGTGGGCGCAGCGGGCAGTGGTACAGTACCTGTTTTGTCTTTGGTGGTGAAGTCCACAATGCTCTTTGGCCCCTCTCCAGCTCCAGTTTCAGCCCGGACCCAGAATTGGTACCGCTGGCCCGGCTTCAGGTCCTGCAGCTCCTGGCTGCAGTTCTCCGGACCCACAGTGTAATCTGGGGGGGCGACAGAGTTACAGGAGGGTCAGAGCACCACGGGTCTTTTCGCTGATCAAACTGGACGGACCGGACCGTGTTCTGAAGAGGTTCTGTGACTGTGCAGTGTGTCCTGTGTCTTGACCCCCACCCCCACCGGAACCATGTGTCTTCTCTTCAGAAAAAACACACCCCAGATCTCCTTCAGCTTCTCACAATCTCCCCCAGCTCCGAGCCCTCATTTACAGCACCCTGTGCTTCCCCGTCTGTCCCCCAGGGGGCGCACCTGTCACATTATCATGCCCCACCCTGTACCGCAGGATGAGGCCCCTCCTGTCAGTCAGTGGGATGTGCTTCCAGGACAGAAGGACCTTCGGGAACAAGGTCACCTTCACTCCTGGAACAGCAGGGGGCTCTGTGAGAGGATAAGAGGCAGAGGGAGGGGGGAATGTCACTGGACAGATGGGCAACTGAGCACTCTGCCAGACAGACAGGCAGAGACACAGAGGGACAGAATGAAGACAGAGTGAGACAGGCAGGCAGGGAGAGACAGACAGACTGAAGACAGAGTGAGGCAGAGAGACAGTCATGCAGGTTGAGAGACAGGCAGACAGGCAGAGAGACAGGCAGACAGACTGAAGACAGAGTGAGGCAGAGAGACAGACAGGAAGCCAGAGAGACAGGTAGAGACAGACAGACTGAAGACAGAGTGAGGCAGAGAGATGGACAGGAAGTCAGAGAGACAGGCAGACAGGCAGAGGGAGACAGACTGAAGACAGAGTGAGGCAAAGACAGACAGGAATCCAGAGAGACAGGCAGACAGACTGAGGCAGAGAGACAGACAGGAAGCCAGAGAGACAGGCAGAGGGAGACAGACTGAAGACAGAGTGAGGCAGAGAGACAGACAGGAAGCCAGAGAGACAGGCAGAGGCAGACAGACTGAAGACAGAGTGAGGCAGAGAGACAGACAGGAAGCCAGAGAGACAGGCAGAGGCAGACAGACTGAAGACAGAGTGAGGCAGAGAGACAGACAGGAAGCCAGACTGAAGACAGACAGGCAGACAGGCAGAGGCAGACAGGCTGAAGACAGAGTGAGGCAAAGAGACAGACAGGAAGCCAGACTGAAGACAGACAGGCAGGCATACAGGAAGGAACAGAGACAGACACAGAGGCAGCGATACAGACAGGCAGGAAGTCTGCATACTCACTGTCCTCTTTGGTGTAGCCAATGCAGGAGGCGGGCTGGCTGGTGCCGCTGCTGTAGACTGCGAACACCGACACTATGTAGGGGGTGTGAGGGCTGAAGGGGCCTGCAGGGGGAGACAGAGCGAGCCCTCAGCTGACAGCAGAGGAAGGGCCCGGCACCCCCACGGTGCTGCGTGCCATTAACCTGCGAACCATCGCTGCTCTCCCCCGGACCCCCAGGACCCCCAGGGCGGGCGTACCTGCCAGCACGGTGCTCTGCTGTGTGCCGTTGACTCTCGTCCAGTCGAACCCCCTGCTGGTGTTGCGCCCCGCCTCCTTGCGCTGCACGACGTACCCCTGCAGGTGCTCCGAGCGGCAGGGCGGCGGGGCCCAGGCCACGCGCAGGGCCCCCTGGGAGCCCGCGGCGGTGACGTTGACCCACTCCGGGGGCAGGCCTGGGCGGGGACAGGGGCAGGATCAGCGCGGCGCCTCTCCGCAGGGCGGGCAGCGGGCAGCCGGCCGGGGTCCCTTGACGCTCTCACCTCGCCTGCGCACGGCCAGTCTCGCCGGCCGACTGCGCCCCACAGAGTTGATGGCCGACACGTTGACCTCCGCGACCTCCGCCTCGGCCCACACGGCCTTCCAGAGGCACGGCAGAGGGAGACGGCAGGAAGGGGGCCCCCCCGCCTCACTGGAGTGGCACTCCAGACACCCGGCTCCTTCCACTGCTGGCGGGTCGTCTGCGGACACGTTCACCCAAGCGCTGCCTCCGTCGGCCCACCCCACACCCACCTCGTACTGCCGCACCCTGCCCCGCGCCAGGGGGGCGGGCATCTCCTGCGACAGAGGGATCCGGTCAGTACACTGCCGGGGTCAGTGGGGACAGTAACACCCAGACCTGCACCCAGCCCGGCTCGGAGAGCCATTGCATCACGCTGGTCGCAATACTCAAAGAGCTGAGCGAAGGAACACAGATAAATCACGCCTTACCTTCCACACCACAGCCAAAATAGGGTCTCTGTCACACCACAGGTCCAGCTCTCCCACCGGCACTAAGGGAGAGAAAGAGCTGCCCTGAAGGAAGGGGGTCTGTGTAGTACAGAGTGACAAGAAGGACTGCTTGATTTACCCATGCTTCCCATAGTCAAGTAGCACTGAACTACAGCTCCCAGGCACCGTAGAGTCTTTGCAGCGCTGGACTACAGCTCCCATGCACCCTAGAATCAGGCAGCACTGGACTATAGCTCTCAGACTCACCATCCTCCGCACTCAGCACAGTGCAGGGCCTGCTCCAGTCACTGAAAGGTGTTTTCTCCATGTCACTGCCTGTGACACAGCGCACCTGGAAATGGTGGTGGGTAAAAGGCTGGGAGTTGTTCAGGATAAAGTCAGCCTGACCCACAGAGTCATCAGTCACCTGAAGAACACAAACACACCAAGTTCAATACGCCAGAGACAGGCAGGCAGGCAGACGGGGACAGACAGGCACGTGAGTTCTCTGCTTTCTCACCTCAGTCCAGTCCGACTGGTTGTTGACCCAAAATCTCACCTCGCAGGTCTGGTCACAGTTGTCCAGGGGGCAGTTCCACAAAATGAAGATATCTGAGTTATCTTCCAAGGAACATGTCAGCACAGGAGGGGCAGGCTTTTCTGAGAGAGAGAGAGAGGGGCAGGCAGAACAATCTGGTCCTGAGAGAGTGAGCGAGAGGGTGACTTCATGACAGAGTGAGAGAGTGAATGGGTTAGGAGACAGTGAGGCAGACCACTGCCAGCGGGGAGAAACAGAGACAGAGGTGCACTTCCTACTGCACTGTGACAGATACTCTGGAATTAGAGAAACATTCTTTCCCAAATTTATACAGCTAATCCCAGAATTCCCACACCTGCCAGAATCACAACGGGTCCCAATCCTACTGGGAGAGGGAGGAGGGAACTTTGTTGAACTGGCAGCCCAGTATGTGATCTCCTGTCACAGCCTGAGGAACAGTGAGCTTCTCTCAATAATGCTCCATATTTTTATATGTAAATGTATTATGATGTGTCTATATTGGGAATGTAGATTTTATGTTAACTGTATTTGTTTTGCTTTGGCAACACTGATTTATTCATTGGTCATGCCAATACAGCACCTTGAATTGAACTGAATGAGTCAGTGACAGAGTGAGGGAGTGAGTACTTTAGTGACAGAAAGTGAGTGAATGGGTTAGGAAGACTGAGTGAATGGATTAATGACAGAGTGAAATTGAAAGGGTTAATGACAGTGAGAGAGTGAAAGGAGTGCAGACTCACTGATGGCGCCGGTGTTGAAGGCGACTTCGATGGATTCAGCTGAGCCCAGTGGGTTCTGAGCTCTGACCCAGACAGTGACATCAACGTGGCTCATAAATGAGGTGCGAGGAACCACAACACTGTTAGAACCATCGGGAACCGTGATATTGAGCAGAGTCCTGCAGGAGAGACACTGACACTGAAAAACTGAGCCGCTCTGAGGAGGACTGAGGTCAGAGCTTCTGCCCGGTGACCTGCCCCAGAGCCCAGAGCTCCTCCCCAGTGACCTGCCCCAGAGCCCAGAGCTCCTGCCCAGTGATCTGCCCCAGAGCTCAGAGCTTCTGCCCGATGATCTGCCCCAGAGCCCAGAGCTCCTGCCCGGTGATCTGCCCCAGAGCTCAGAGCTGCTCCCCAGTGATCTGCCCCAGAGCTCAGAGCTTCTGCCCGATGATCTGCCCCAGAGCCCAGAGCTCCTGCCCGGTGATCTGCCCCAGAGCTCAGAGCTGCTCCCCAGTGATCTGCCCCAGAGCTCAGAGCTTCTGCCTGATGATCTGCCCCAGAGCCCAGAGCTCCTGCCCGGTGACCTGCCCCAGAGCTCAGAGCTGCTCCCCAGTGATCTGCCCCAGAGCCCAGAGCTCCTCCCCAGTGACCTGCCCCAGAGCTCAGAGCTGCTCCCCAGTGATCTGCCCCAGAGCTCAGAGCTCCTGCCCGGTGACCTGCCCCAGAGCTCAGAGCTGCTCCCCAGTGACCTGCCCCAGAGCTCAGAGCTGCTCCCCAGTGATCTGCCCCAGAGCTCCTCCCCGGTGATCTGCCCCAGAGCTTAGAGCTGCTCCCCAGTGATCTGCCCCAGAGCCGTGCTGACCTGGGGGAGGAGTACAGGTGCAGGGTCAGGTTGGTGTGGAGAAGCTCCTGCAGGGCAGAGGGGCTCCAGTTCCAGGAGCAGTTCATGTCTGTGCTGCCAGGGGGGATGACACACTGAGGCGTGGAGGGGGTGCGGGGTGTCCCTGCAGGACAGAGGGGAGAGGGTCAGCGTACAGAAAGCCCACCAGCGTCTTGTGCCCTTTAGGTTTCCTACGAGATGTTGTAGCTGCTCATGCTGACGAGCTGCCCCACACTGACTCACAGGAGAAAGCAACTGATACACGTCTCTCACAGCAAGCTCGCATGTACCCCAGACTGCCACAAGGGCGGCGCTCTCGAGCAGTTTGCCAAAGGTACTCTGTCTAGGGGCTATTGACAGAGGTCAGGCTGAAGCCGGAGGTGTGGGATCACAGCACTCGAGCTGCTCTTTGAGCTCTGAGCTCACTCGAGCTGCCCTCGGATTGACACACTTCACTCCTGCCATCACTGACCCCAGCCACGTGCCCCACTACCCCTCCACAGCCCACTGCCCCGCTGGGACCTGATCGGAGTGGTGCAGCCCAGCCCAGACACCAGGACCGGTCCGATCTGCGACAAGAGAGGTACAGAAAACTACCTGTCCACTCCGAACTCTTTTTTCAACTTTTTCAACTGGACATGAACACGTGAGCACAGTCCCATCAAGGTCTGACGCCCATGTGAGTGCTCAGGGCACTGAGTCCATTCTGACCTCTGGCAGCAAGGCGCCGGACTGCCACCTGGGCGAGGGAGGGCTGTGCATCGTTAATCTGGCAGAAGAGCCAAGAGCAACAAGTCTGGATACTCCACTGCACTCGTATCGTTCCCACAGATAAGAGCCATTTCCTCTCCACCTCTCACAGGCCCAGATCCCAGCCTGGGCAGGACCGAATCACAAGCCCAGACCGCAGGAGTGTGAGACCGCTTCACTCTCTGGCCTGTATCCCCTCTTATGTCTATTAGTAATCCCATAATCCCGAGAGCACAACTCCTTCCAGACTCACTGTGTCTACTGTTCTACTTCAGTATCTACTGCTCTCAGTCTTCTTGTATATGCAACATGTAAAAGAAAAACCCATAACACAAAAGATAAAAATACCCTTCTTACAAAGTAATTTGTGATGTCATACTCACTTCCTCCCAGGAGTGTGATGTCACAATGTGGGCGGGGCTCCAGTCCAGGGCAGGTGATCTCACAGCGTAAGTGGAGCCGGGGTCCCGGGGGACGAATGACAGTGAAATTTGCTATGTGATTGTGGGTGTGGCTATGTGGGGAGAGCGTTTGGCCATCCGCGGCCAGCTGCAGTGCCCTGGAGTCACACCCAGGGGGCAGCAATGAGCCCTGTAACTGACATGCCCCAGACACGTTATGGCCCAGGTGGAAATAGCGCTCCCATAGGCACAAAACCTCCCCTGCCAGAGCTGAAATACAGAGAGAAAAAGCCCATCAGGGTCCCTCAGATCTTGAAGGACTTTTTACAAAACCAATCCATTATTTAAGCAATCAGTGTAAACATGTGTCTTAGTGGAAGTTCATTAGAAAAATTCAGCTTAATTTTAATGGAGTTCTGTTCATCTTATCCCCATTATTCTGGACTGCTCAGTTCTGCTCTGGAATCAGAGAGGTGCGTCTCAAACTATGCTCCCCGGACAGCGAGGCCCTTCTGCCCTCAGTTCCACTGAGCTCTCCCAAATTGCCACACTTTCTTCATTGCACAGTTTCTGACTTGTTTTCAATTGTTAAACAGAGAGAGATTCCGGGTTACCCAGAACGTTTTAACGCTGTCCCTGCCTACACAGATCACCCTGATCTTTGAGCAGCTGCAGAGGGACAAGTGCAGCTCCTGTGCTTGGGTGACAGAGCCCTGCTGGTTTTCAATCAGCTCGCTGAGGAAAAGGAGCTGATCTGAATCCAGATTTCAGCTGGTTGTAAAACTGCTTGAGGTGTGGGTCCCTACTGCTGCCGTCACCTGGCACAAAGTCTTACCGTGCTGCAGGAGACACACCAGGACCAGAAGGGTGGCGGTGTTCTGCTCCATCACTCATAGCAGGACTGTACAGGAGACAGAGGTCACGGAGCTCAGACACAGCACCAGACTCTGCAGCCTGCTCATACCTAATCACCCACCCTCCTCAACCCATCGCAGCACCACAGAGCGGCTGACAGGCTTTTCATCCCAATGTGCTCTATGGGCTTTACTGCACTGCACTGTGCTTTTACCCTGATCTCACTGGGCTTTACTGCACTGGACTGTGCTTTTACCCTGATCTCACTGGGCTTTACTGCACTGGACTGTGCTTTTACCTTGATCTCACTGGGCTTTACTGCACTGGACTGTGCTTTTCCCCTGATCTCACTGGGCTTTACTGCACCGGACTGTGCTTTTCCCCTGATCTCACTGGGCTTTACTGCACTGGACTGTGCTTTTACCCTGATCTCACTGGGCTTTACTGCACTGGACTATGCTTTTACCCTGATCTCACTGGGCTTTACTGCACTGCACTGTGCTTTTACCCTGATCTCACTGGGCTTTACTGCACTGGACTGTGCTTTTACCCTGATCTCACTGGGCTTTACTTCCCTGGCCTGTGCCTTTACCCTGATCTCACTGGGCTTTACTACACTGCACTGTGTTTTTACCCTCGTCTTACCCAGCAGGGAGGAAGTGAGTATGACATCACTGGGCCTTACTGCTCTGGACCAGTGCACCAGAGAAAGCCTTCGATCTGCACGGAGTTCACACACACAGGAGGGGAGGCGGAGAGAGGAAGAGAGACACAGAGAGGGGGGCGAGAGCTGGGGCGGGGCGCTGCCCTGCAACCAAGACCAGGGACCGAGCCCGAGACACACACTCACCCTCCAGCAGGACAGGGGTCCCCAGCCCAGGCCCGGAGAGCTGCTCCTGATTAAACACGCATCCTGGAGAGGCCCAGTCACAGTCCGCGAGCTCCTGCAGCAAGAAGAGAAGAGCAGAACCTGCAGCAGGCGGGCAGGAGTCTCACCCACAGAGACGTCCGCCAGGCACCGAGATCCCAGGCCCCGAGGACTGGAGCGATCATCACAGCTCCACAGGATCCGCCTCTACCGTAACTGACATCACCCCGAGCAGTCTTGCTTCTGGGCATTCACTTGTTGCAGAAAATATGAACTTCCAAACCAGACGCGCACACCGTTTTATAATTCCCCCACAGGAAGGGTCTGCTTCTTTCCGCACCTTCAAGCTCTTTCTCTCCTCATAACCGACAGGTCACGTAAAGCACTTTTCAGAAATTCACACCATAACCGCTGCTCAGCTCTCTCTTCCTGTCAGAGCCGAGCTGCACACACACCCCCACACGAGTTCTCTCCACACCTCAGCACTTCTCTGAACAATCTTACCAAGGCAAGTTCTGCTCTGAGTCACAGGACATCCACACTCCAGCACGCTCTCCGATTTCGCCCTTCCTCCTTGACTGGTTTCTCTTTCTGTACTCCTCCTTATCTGGGGCTGCTCTCACCCAGCTTAGCTGCAGGGCTCTCACTGACAGCGCTGCAGGCCCACAGCAGAGTGAGCGCCCCCTGCAGGACTGACACAGCTCTCACTGACAGAGTGTAAAAGGACTGTTCTACTGCACTGGGACTGTAGCCCCTATTGTAACAGGACTGTTCTACTGCACTGGGACTGTAGCCCCTATCGTAACAGGACTGTCCTACTGCACTGGGACTGTAGCTCCTATTGTAACAGGACTGTTCTACTGCACTGGGACTGTAGCTCCTATTGTAACATGACTGTTCTACTGCACTGGGACCGTAGCTCCTATTGTAACAGTTCCATTACCACTCTGTCCACCAGTCACACGGACACCCCTGTAACCCCCAGTCATACTCATGACTATGGTCACCCCTGAATGAATGAATCGTTGTTTTCTTCAAAACGTAAGAATTAAATACTCCAACTGACACTTGTCGTTTCCGTTTGAGGAAACCAGTAAACACACACACTGATGTAACAACAGTACACATTTTTTTGGTACGATTTCTAAAATAGACACAAAGTTGTTGTTTTTTTCAAAGAGGAAAGCGACGTTTTAAAACGAACTTACTCGCGTGCGCTACACCTCCCCGTCCCTCCGGCGGCGCGAGAGCCTCGAGTCCGCTTCGACGAGCAGCAGGAAGCGGCGCCGCCGATGGTGTAAGGGGCCCGCGAAGAAACTCGCCGGCCGGAAACGCTAAGGAGAAACAGACATTCTTCGCCCTGAGTTTCAAAGAGGAACCAAACTCCCCCTCAGTGTGCCGGACGCCACGGGTTCCCAGAAGAGCCGGGATGACAACCGAGTTTCCACAGGGAGACGGCGGGCGTGTTCTCCCGCTCCGGCAGAGGGCGCCTGATCCTATTTCTCCGGACCTCAAGACAGAGCTCCTCCCACACCCGAGCGCACACACCGCCGGCCGCAAGCTACCGAGAGCATCCTTCGCGATCCGTGCAAGAGAGGGGTGGGGCGTTTCATCGCAACCGGGTTTGATTAACAAGGCACCTTCATAAATGAGCTGTGTGAATCCCACACCTGTGGCTGTGTGATGCAGTAAAACCACCCAAGTAAGTCGTGAGGCTCCTGTCTGCCCACAAACACACTTGCCTGCCCACTTCTGCGGGCATATTCACTGGGGCAGCAGTGTCTCTGTGGCAGTTTCACTGGGGCAGCAGTGTCTCTGTGGGCAGTTTCACTGGGGCAGCAGTGTCTCTGGGGGCAGTTTCACTGGGGCAGCAGTGTCTCTGGGGGCAGTTTCACTGGGGCAGCAGTGTCTCTGTGGCAGTTTCACTGGGGCAGCAGTGTCTCTGGGGGCAGCTTCACTGGGGCAGCAGTGTCTCTGGGGGCAGTTTCACTAGGGCAGCAGTGTCTCTGGGGGCAGTTTCACTGGGGCTGCTCTGCTGTCTGGGTGCTGTGGGGTATGAAATACTGAACCCCTTAATCTCGGCAGTAACAGGATTTATGTAGAGGGATTGTTCAGCTTCCTCCTAACTGAGGACCTGCGTGTCTTCTGTCAGGTGGGAATAAACGGGGGCACGCAGAAATGACCCTGTGAACACAGGAGCAGCATACAAACTCCACACAACAGGGGTACTCCTGACCAGAATCAAACCCACCCCAACAGAAGGCAGAAATCTTTACACATGGCTGTAAGAAAGACCACAGGAAACACAAGGTAATGCAAAATGACCTTTTATTAAAATACACTCAGTAACGTAGAAATATCTCCTGCAGCAGACCAGAGCGCAGTGAGAGAGAGACTGGCAGGAGCTCTTCAGAGAGAGAGAGACACCAGGCTACTCCTTCACACCAGCAGCTCACTCTGCACTTCAGAGCAAGTGAGACAGGATGGCAGAGAGAGTGAGACAGTATCAGAGAGAATGAGACAGGATCAGAGAGAGAGTAAGACAGGATCGTAGAGAGACTGAGACAGGATCGTAGAGAGACTAAGACAGGATCAGAGAGAGACTAAGACAGGATCAGAGAGAGAGTCAGACAGGATCGCAGAGAGAGTGAGACAGGATCAGAGAGAATGAGACACGATCGCAGAGAGACTGAGACAGGATCAGAGAGAGTGAGATAGGATTGCAGAGAGTCAGGATCAGAGAGTGAGACAGGATCAGAGAGAATGAGGCAGGATTTCAGAGATTCAGAGAGAGCAAGAGAGGATTGGAGAGAGTGGTTTATTCAGCAGAAAGAGTGAGAGTGAGGGGAAGAGTGATACCTTCAGAACAGAGAGGGAGAGAAGGAGTGATGCCTTAAGCACAGAGAGTGAGATAGAGGAAGAGTAATCTCTTCAGCACAGAGAGAAGAGTGATCTCTTCAGCATAGAGACTGAGGAAAAGTGATGTCTTCAGCACAGAGAACTGATTTCACTCTTGCTACATCCCCACTTGCAACAGGCATTGGACAGTCCCACGACCACGTCCCGCCCCTTCCTGTCTGAAGTGCGCAGCGCCTCCAGCACTTCCTCCGAGATGGGTGAGCGGGCCGGCCGACTGAACCCTGCTCCCCAGCCAGGAGCCTCCAGCTCAGGAAGGTCTGCATAGGACAGGATGGAGTCAGGGCTCCAGCTGTCAGAGGCCTCACTGTCCGAGGGTCGTTCAGCAGGGGAGAATGGGTCCTGGGAGAGATCTCCTGGACATCGAGAGAGAGGTGTTACTACAGACACACTGACTGACTGGACACTCCAGTACATTAACACTGCACTGAGAGAGAGGCAGAAACTAAATTAAGGCAGAATGACAGACAGGCAGACTGACTCCGACAGCCAGAGACACACAGACACAAAGTCAAACATACAGTCAGGCAGACACAGCCTCAAACAAACAGAAGGATTCCGATAGACAGGCAGGAAGAGAAAGACCTGCAAGCAAAGAGACAAACAGGCAGGCAGAGAGACAGACAGAGAGAGAGAGAGAGACAGACAGAGAAGCAGGCTGGTGGAGAAACAGACAGGCCAGCTCACCTGGGCCGCGGGCTGTCCGTCTCCAGCGAGAGCCGCCGCAGGTGAAGATCACGGCTCGGATGAACTCGCGGCCGCAGAGCTTGACTCCATAGGACGGGGGGCGGCCATCCGAGCCCTGGGCCACCTCCGAAACCAGCACCCACAGGGCCAGGGCCAGCAGCAGCTTGGACATCGCAGCCGGGGAGGTGCGGAGAGCGAGGAGCGAGAGGCGTGCGTCTCTGGGAGTTGGCGGTGGCGAGGAGCGAGTGCGTTGCTGGGAGTGAGTGCTGTGCTTGTCTCTGGGCCACCAGAGTCATATTTATACTGGAGTCCAGCGCTCGGGCAGGTGACACACACCGCAGCCCCGATACGGGGGACGCAGATAGCGAGACCAGGAGAGAGACATTTCCAAGACAATATCAGGACCAAAGGTGCTCTAATTTGCCAGCGACGTGCCTCTCCGGAACGATCCGATCGCCGGTGACCTTTCCACACACCCCCCCCCCCCCCCCCGCTCAGGGGACAGATACGGCGCGGACAAGCGATCGCTAATCTGCCCCCTCTGTTATCACACATGAGAGCGCACACATACTCCACTCCTCGCTTATCTGAAATTGCCTGAGTTTCAGAAGCAGAATTCTAATTCCTGTGCCGATGAGTCTGAGTCTGATGATGTGTCAGCGCTGGTGTGAGCGGCAGTGTGGCACACAGACTCAGGGCTTCGCTCTGTGTGAGGGACACTTCCCAGTCCTGGGATTCTTCAATTAAGTTTGGAATTGTCACAGAGTTTATTTAGCATTCCGGATTTTTATATTCCCTAGTCACTAGCTTTCCATCCTACCACCACAGGAAGGAAAAGAACTGCTCACACACTCCTCTGTCACATCCCACGGTGCCCCCTGCAGGAGGGGCACAGCTCTCACTGACAGCACTGCAGGCTCACAGCAGAGTGAGCGCCCCCTGCAGGAGGGGCACAGCTCTCACTGACAGCACATCCTTCACAGGGCTTGAATACTGTGTCACTGCTGGAGAGATTCTGGGCACCACACCCAGTTCCAGACACTTAAGGCACTGTCTCTCAGATTTCCACCTCAAGTAACTGTCAGTACGCTGTAAGTGTCCCTGCAGTAAACAGGAAGTAAGTAATGCTGATGTGTCCCACATGATAATTTCATAACCCTAAAACCTCCCTGCGCTCTACGCTCTCTGCCTCTCAGTGCTTCTGTCTGTTGCTGTTGTGGTCCTGTTTGTGCTGCCTGTATTCATAGACACTTCCTGCAGCTGAACTTTTGAAAGCTCAGTATTTCTATTCATTGACGTTCTCTCTGTTCACATCCTGTTGTGTTTCTGAAAAATATACTTGATTTTTTTTTTAATTCTGTTACACTGGGACTGTAGCCCCTATTGTAACAGGATTGTTTTACTGCACTGGGACTGTAGCTCCTATTGTAACAGGACTGTTCTACTGCACTGGGACTGTAGCCCCTATTGTAACAGGACTGTTCTCCTGCACTGGGACTGTAGCCCCTATTGTAACAGGACTGTTCTACTGCACTGGGACTGTAGCCCCTATTGTAACAGGACTGTTCTCCTGCACTGGGACTGTAGCCCCTATTGTAACAGGACTGTTCTACTGCACTGGGACTGTAGCCCCTATTGTAACAGGACTGTTCTCCTGCACTGGGACTGTAGCTCCTATTGTAACAGGACTGTTCTACTGCACTGGGACTGTAGCCCCTATTGTAACGGGACTGTTCTACTGCACTGGGACTGTAGCCCCTATTGTAACGGGACTGTTCTACTGCACTGGGACTGTAGCCCTTATTGTAACGGGACTGTTCTACTGCACTGGGACTGTAGCCCCTATTGTAACAGGAGTGTTCTACTGCACTGGGACTGTAGCTCCTATTGTAACAGGCTTGAGTTTGAGGTTGACGTATGTGGAACCTTCCTTAAGTGGTTTACTTCATGCTGCTGCTAGGTAGGATAATACAAAAACATAATATTAACTTTCATTCATATGCTGAATGAAATCAAATATACATTTCGTTTACACCAAAAGACAACTTGTCTATTATAACTTCAGTTAATTGCATTAATGAAGAAAAGACTTGGATGTGTGAAAACTGTTACTCAACTCTGATAAAACTGAGGTTCTGTTGTTTGGAGGCAACAATACTGATAGGACTACTATAACTTCAGCACTTAACTCAGAGGATTTAAAAATGTGCCTCAAAGACTCATTATGTAACCTAGGCCTCATATTAGACACAAAGCTCTTAACTGTCATATTTAAACAGTATTGAAAACATGCTTCCTACAGCTAAGAAATATTACAAAACTATTATAATATAATTATAATTATATTATAACTATAAATATTACAGTTCCTCTCCTCTCAAGACAAAGAGAAACTAATACTTGCTCTTCTATACAGCAGGTTAGACTACTGCAATGCCCTACTATCAGGGAGCACCCATCACTCTTTCAACAACTTACAGTGAATTCAGAATGCAGCAGCTGGAATTGTTACTAGGAGCAGAAAGTACAACCATATAACCCCTATACTAAGCTCTCTTCATTGGCTTCCTGTCAGGTACAGGGCAGACTTCAAAAACCTTCTACTTATAAGGCTCTCAGAGGTCAGGCACCTGTCTATCTAATGGAACTTATTAATGTATAAAATCCAAGTCACCCGCTTAGATCACAGAATGCAGGTCTTCTTCATATTCCACGTATTAATAAAAAAAAAACAGTTGGCAGTAAAGCCTTTAGTTACAGGGCCTTTAGTTACAGCTTATGGAACAGTCTCCCACCCCATGTTCGGGATGCCGAGTCAATCTCAGTATTCAAATCCAGACTTTAGACCTATTACTTCAGCCTAGCTTACTCACACCTTACATTATAGCCTGCTGCAACCATGGGTGCTGGTGGTGCTGTCCATGCCATTGTGCATCTGTGTCTCTGTGTTGGCCCACCAGGTAGATACATCTGCTCAGACCAAACTGTCCTATTCGCCTCCCCACGTGTCCGGATGGAACCCGGGCTGGGAACCATCTGAGTTGGATGCTGCATCACTGCCATGGATCCAAGAGGGACATCATGGATATACAGTAGCTATCGTTTAGGACGGTTTTGCTGGTCTACAGAGATCTGCGTGGAGTCCTGACATACTGAAAACATGATGGATGGATTAACACCTTTATTCATTTTTTCCTTTTTTAAAATGATATAATGTTAGCATGCCCAAAAGGGGCCTATTGTAACAGGACTGTTCTACTGCACTGGGACTGTAGCTCCTATTGTAACAGGACTGTTCTACTGCACTGGGACTGTAGCCCCTATTGTAACAGGACTGTTCTACTGCACTGGGACTGTAGCCCCTATTGTAACGGGACTGTTCTACTGCACTGGGACTGTAGCTCCTAAGTTAACGGGACTGTTCTACTGCACTGGGACTGTAGCCCCTATTGTAACAGGACTGTTCTACTGCACTGGGACTGTAGCCCCTATTGTAACAGGACTGTTCTACTGCACTGGGACTGTAGCCCCTATTGTAACGGGACTGTTCTACTGCACTGGGACTGTAGCTCCTATTGTAACAGGACTGTTCTACTGCACTGGGACTGTAGCCCCTATTGTAACAGGACTGTTCTACTGCACTGGGACTGTAGCTCCTATTGTAACAGGACTGTTCTACTGCACTGGGACTGTAGCCCCTATTGTAACGGGACTGTTCTACTGCACTGGGACTGTAGCTCCTAAGTTAACGGGACTGTTCTACTGCACTGGGACTGTAGCCCCTATTGTAACAGGACTGTTCTACTGCACTGGGACTGTAGCCCCTATTGTAACAGGACTGTTCTACTGCACTGGGACTGTAGCCCCTATTGTAACAGGACTGTTCTACTGCACTGGGACTATAGCTCCTATTGTAACAGGACTGTTCTACTGCACTGGGACTGTAGCTCCTATTGGAACGGGACCGTTCTGTGTATCGATACTGCAGCTCAGTATTTCAGCACACCTCTGTCTCTCTCTGCTCTGAGGTGCAGGAGTGGGGCAGGGGCGCGTGGCAGCCAGCTCTCCGGGCGGAGTGGACCTGGTGTGGCGTAGCGAGCGCGTGCACGCTGACATTTGAGAGAGCCAGATAACAGAGGCAGCGGCGAGAATCCGAAGCCTGGGAACAAAGCAGCGGGCTGCTATCTGGATCGAGCTGTCAGAAGGTCCCTGCGCTGCAGAGGGACAGAGATGTCACAGCAGGTGAAACAACGCTGCTGGCATTTTCAGCTGATATCCTGCGATTAATTTCTCATTGTGCACAATCGGTAGAGGTTAAGGACGTAGCACACGTACATAAAAACTGTTTTCTTAATTACCTCCTGTGTTCGTGTGTGTGTGAGGGAGAGAGCAAAGTCTTTCTGTTGCATGGTAAGAGTGCAGACAGTGTCCCTAAGACAGCTCCCCGATTTCCTCCTTCTTTAGTTCCTGGACTGGACAGCGGGGCCGGAGCTAGGAGTGAAGGGTATCAATGAGAATACTGTGTATGCAGTTTAAAATATTAAATTAAAGTAACCTTAACTGTCCCTAAGGGATTTTGTCTTGCACATCATGAGCTCATAATCCTGTACAACAATAATGCAATAATGCAATACAACAACAGCAACAATAACAACAACAACAACTATATCCCTGCAAAAATTTTCTCATTGTTCATCAGCTAATTGCTTTGTGGTATAAATGAAGTAAGTGCTCTCTTAGTCATTATACAGGGGGTCTGCCAGAAGTAAGGAGAGTATATTCTAACCAAAGCGGATGAAAGGGGTCATCAAAGATTTTCTGTTCAAGATTAATAATGTGTTGCTCCCGTAGACATGTTATTGAGTCCGAGGAAACGTTCGTCATTTTGCCACCAGTCCTGATGACTTTGTTCAGCTTATTACAAGGTGCCTTTCCAGCTCCAAATACAAAAACTTACAGTGCTCTGAATTAAAATCTTATAAGAAAGTGTCAACATTGTGTTTTCTACATTGGAAATCCTTACCTCCCTTAAAAAATACAACCTTTGTTGCACTTTTAAATACCTTGCCTCCGGATTGGCAGTCCAAGTCAATTTACAATTCATAATAGTGCCGACATGTGTATATTCATTTACTGTTTCAATATCGGATCCATCATCAGTTACATGTCTTTCTAAAATCAATTAGCGTTTCTTTTTTCCTTTGTGTTTAGAAACAGAATTATCCTGACACCGATTCTAAAAAAAGGGATTTATCTCCTGTCTGTAATTTTGTTCGCCATGATTCAAAAGTCCAATCAAGGCGACATCATCCGCAGCATCACAATCGAACAGTTGTCATAGTGGCTTGCACAATCACTAGTGTACAATGTGAAAAGCAGTGGGTGCAGCACACAGCTTTGGGGTATCTGCGTGCTGGTGATGCCAGTGAGAGACTCCCCCACGCTCACTTGCACATACTGTCATCGATCAAGAAGAAAATCCGAAATCCCTTGCGAGAGTGTATGACGTACTCCCACATGCGAACGCTCCCCTACTAACCTGTTTTCCTGAATAGAGTTAAATGCTGACAACAGTCAGCAATGAGTATGTGCACATAGGACGAGTGAGTTTCTAAATGGTGGCAGTCTTGATTTAACAAGGTCACTGTCGCATCTTCCACTCTCCCTGTTTCACCCACAACGCAAGCCTCCAGGGGCCTTGAGTGTATCGGTTGCCATATAAAGATGGAACAAGAAGATTTGTTCAAAATATTTAGTTGCGACTGAAGTTAGTGCTACTGGGCGGGAAATCTTTTAATTCGTCAGGTTTTTTTCTTTAGGTGTAGGTATAATTGCAGATGTTTTCCACAAACTTGGAACTGTAAATGTATCTAGTGACCTAAAAATGTTTATAGAATACAGTTGTTCATGACATTTCTTCATTAGAAAACAGACAGAAATATTCCTTATCAAATTCCATGTTTTTTTATCTTAAATCCATGTTTAATAAGTGGGTCCCTGTGTGCCAGGCCGGACGACGCCAGTCCAGCACAGGGCACACACTGGACAAGACACAGACCTCAGTTAACTCTGCCAGCATGTCTCCTGGAGGAAACCTTCACCTATATCACCCTGCAACTCACAACTGGCAACCCACTGCAGCTCAGCAGGTGTGAGCCTGGTCAGTACCTGGGTGCGAGACTCCTGGGAAAGCAAGGTTGCTGCTGGAAGTGGTGTTAGTGGGGCCAGCAGGGGGCGCTCACCTATGTGGGTACACCACTGGTGGTGGTGGAGGGGATCCCCATTACCTGTAAAGCGCTTTGAGTGGAGTGTCCACAAAAGAGCTATATAAGTGTAAGCAATTTTTATTATTATTATTATAATGCCCCAGTATAGTGACGGGGACACTATACTGTAAACAGGTGCCGTCCTTCGGATGAGACGTAAAACCGAGGTCCTGACTCTCTGTGGTCATTAAAAATCCCAGGGCGTTTCTTGTAAAGAGTAGGGGTGTAACCCCAGCATCTTGGCCACATTTCCCATTGGCCCTTATCAATCATGGCCTCCTAATAATCCCTCTCTATGAATTGGCTTCATTACTCTGCTCTCCTCCCCACTGAGAGCTGGTGTGTGGTGAGGGCACTGGCGCACTATGGCTGCCGTCGCATCATCCAGGTGGGGCTGCACATTGGTGGTGATGGAGGGGAGTCCCCATTACCTGTAAAGCGCTTTGAGTGGAGTGTCCAGAAAAGTGCTATATAAGTGTAAGTAATTATTATTATAATTAATGCCCCATTATAGTGACGGGAACACTATACTCTAAAAAGGCACCATTCTTTGGATGAGATGTAAAACCGAGATCCTGACTCTCTGTGGCCATTAAAAATCCCTTATCAATCATGGCCTCCTAACAATCCCCCTCTATGAACTGAGAGCTGGTATGTGGTGAGGATACTGGCACTCTGGCTGCCGTCGCATCATCCAGGTGGGGTTACACACTGGTGGTGGTGGAGGGGATCCCCATTACCTGTAAAGTGCTGTGAGTGGAGTTATTATTATTATTATTATTATTATTATTATATTTGTTGTTATTAAACTGGAGCAGATCATGCAAACTCCACTCAGAAGGCACCTCGGGACCAATGGACTGGGAAGAAGAAGTGCTAACTGCCCTGCCACCGGTTTGACTTCCCTTATAATGTATTCCTCCAAAACAAGGAACGTGTTTAATCCGAAAAACTACAACTTCCAGGGTGCATTGCGAGCACTTACCCACACGCCACTCACTAACATCCTTTAGCCGAAACTGATAGGCATTTCATCCAATACACAACGGTACAAGACGGTGGCACAACCAATAATAACCAAAGAAAAGAGGGACTTTCGGGAAGTTATGGTTTTGAGTGTCACATTGATTGTCAAATCTCCTGACAAGTCAGCAAAGGGAATACTTGCCTGACGGGCACTTTACCCTATCAGCAAGAAGAAAAGAGGTGAGCTTCTAAAGCGGTTCCCCTATTAGTGATCGACAAGCCTTTTGTCGAATGAAACGAGAGCTTCTTTTGTATGACAGCGATATGATCCTATCACAGCAAGGCAGGATTAAGGCTTGGGTCCTGGCTGCGCCAATCAGAATGAGGGAATGGGAGGGAGGAAGGCGGGTGGGTAGCAACAGTTGCCCCGGTGAGGACGAAGCGCCATAGCCACGGTAGTCCTGGCGACAAGAACCCAGCAACGAGAATCAACAACAACAACCCGATTCCGTAAAAAAAAAATAAAAAATCCAACACCAAAAAAGCCCGGGGAAAAAACCCAGAGCAAAACAGAGGTGAATAAAGACTTTATTTCTCTCTCTTTTCTGCTGTTAGACAGTGAGCTGGTGAGGGAGAGTGGTGTGTGTGCCGCCCCGGAGCGGAGAGGTGCCGTGCGGGCCGCCCCGCCGCCCTCAAGCCCGGGCGGTTGTTATGACGATGTCAAATCCGTGATCGGGTACAAGATGGCGGGTGTGGCGAGACGCGACAGAGTACTTTTCAGCTGTTGTTGTGTTGTCAAGCCCTGTTGCCATACGGCCTTGAGAGAGGAGGAGGTGGGGGGACGGTCTCCATTCTCGAAAGAGGAAGCGAGGCTCGGGCAGCCGCCGCGGTGCGACACGCTGAACTTTGAAAAGTGTCTTTTGTCTTTTTATATCTCAGTGACATACAGTTTGTTGTTGTTTTTTTCCTTTGAGTTATGAAAATGTCTACGACCGTTTTGCGGAGATGTGAGTTTTTTTAGTTTTTATTTCTTAGTTGGCGACTGTTCCTTTCTTTGTATTTGTGCTTTTTAAAAAGTTTAGACGTCTCAGAAGCCGCGAGAGTCCAGAGACCGTGTGTTCGGCCAAACCTGCCTGGGCTGTCAGGGAGAGGAGTAACGTTAAGACGAGGCTTCTTGGGGCGGGGCGGTTGGTGGGATTGGCACCTGGGGCAGCCAATCAGTAAGAGAGAGTAGAAAGAACAGCCAATCGCAAGTAAGCAAGTGAAGGGTTCTCTCCCCCCTGTTGGAGACAGGAAAGGCAATGCGTGGTGTCACTCACCTGTCACGAGCGAAAAACGTTGAGAAAGGTGGTGAGTTTTTTTAAATGACGTCACCCGCTTCCCCGGAGAGCAGTTCGGTGCGACACGTGACATAGTAACGCGCACCAAGACGCGTATATTACTTTTTAATGAATAAAATAACGGCTGAAATATCGTACTATTTCCGAAGGAACACTCGCCACGCTTCGTCAAACGTTGCTTTTCTTAAGCCCAGGTGTGGAGTAAAAACTTTCTTTTAAAAATACCCTCGTCAATGTTTCTGGCGCTGTGCCATTGAAATAAAAAGTGTATTTCTGAACTACAAATAGTCTAGTGCTGAAAAGGCGCCACAGAAAAAAACTGCAGCTCTGCTGTGTCTCTGGTTTCCTGTTCCTGTGTGGTCTGTGGTAGCACAGTCCTGCCTCTGGGCTTTTCCAGTTCACTCTGTCCTTCAGTCTGTGAGCTGTCACGAGTAACGATCCTGTCTGAGAGCTGTCAATCACGAGTAACAGTTCTGTCTGCAGGCTGGCAGTGTGAGGAGTAACGCTCCAGTCTGTGAGCTGGCAGTGTGAGGAGTAACGCTCCAGTCTGTGAGCTGGCAGTGTGAGGAGTAACAGTCCAGTCTGTGAGCTGGCAGTGTCAGGAGTAGCAGTCCTGTCTGTGAGCTGGCAGTGTCAGGAGTAACAGTCCAGTCTGTGAGCTGGCAGTGTCAGGAGTAGCAGTCCAGTCTGTGAGCTGGCAGTGTCAGGAGTAACAGTCCAGTCTGTGAGCTGGCAGTGTCAGGAGTAACAGTCCAGTCTGTGAGCTGGCAGTGTGAGGAGTAACAGTCCAGTCTGTGAGCTGTCAGTGTCAGGAGGAACAGTCCAGTCTGTGAGCTGTCAGTGTCAGGAGGAACAGTCCAGTCTGTGAGCTGTCAGTGTCAGGAGTAACAGTCCAGTCTGTGAGCTGGCAGTGTCAGGAGTAACAGTCCAGTCTGTGAGCTGGCAGTGTCAGATGTAATGGTCCAGTCTGTGAGCTGTCAGTGTCAGGAGTAACAGTCCAGTCTGTGAGCTGGCAGTGTCAGGAGTAACAGTCCAGTCTGTGAGCTGGCAGTGTCAGGAGTAACAGTCCAGTCTGTGAGCTGGCAGTGTCAGGAGTAACAGTCCTGTCTGTGAGCTGTCAGTGTCAGATGTAATGGTCCAGTCTGTGAGCTGTCAGTGTCAGGAGTAACAGTCCAGTCTGTGAGCTGGCAGTGTCAGGAGGAACAGTCCAGTCTGTGAGCTGGCAGTGTCAGGAGGAACAGTCCAGTCTGTGAGCTGGCAGTGTCAGATGTAACGGTCCAGTCTGTGAGCTGTCAGTGTCAGGAGTAACAGTCCAGTCTGTGAGCTGTCAGTGTCAGGAGGAACAGTCCAGTCTGTGAGCTGTCAGTGTCAGGAGTAACAGTCCAGTCTGTGAGCTGGCAGTGTCAGATGTAACGGTCCAGTCTGTGAGCTGTCAGTGTCAGGAGTAACAGTCCAGTCTGTGAGCTGGCAGTGTCAGGAGTAACAGTCCAGTCTGTGAGCTGGCAGTGTCAGGAGTAACAGTCCAGTCTGTGAGCTGGCAGTGTCAGGAGGAACAGTCCAGTCTGTGAGCTGGCAGTGTCAGGAGGAACAGTCCAGTCTGTGAGCTGTCAGTGTCAGGAGTAACCGTCCAGTCTGTGAGCTGGCAGTGTCAGGAGTAACAGTCCAGTCTGTGAGCTGGCAGTGTCAGGAGTAACAGTCCAGTCTGTGAGCTGGCAGTGTCAGGAGGAACAGTCCAGTGTGTGAGCTGTCAGTGTCAGGAGTAACAGTCCAGTCTGTGAGCTGGCAGTGTCAGATGTAATGGTCCAGTCTGTGAGCTGGCAGTGTCAGGAGTAACAGTCAAGTCTGTGAGCTGGCAGTGTCAGGAGTAACAGTCCAGTCTGTGAGCTGTCAGTGTCAGGAGTAACCGTCCAGTCTGTGAGCTGGCAGTGTCAGGAGTAACAGTCCAGTCTGTGAGCTGGCAGTGTCAGGAGTAACAGTCCAGTCTGTGAGCTGGCAGTGTCAGGAGGAACAGTCCAGTGTGTGAGCTGTCAGTGTCAGGAGTAACAGTCCAGTCTGTGAGCTGGCAGTGTCAGATGTAATGGTCCAGTCTGTGAGCTGGCAGTGTCAGGAGTAACAGTCCAGTCTGTGAGCTGGCAGTGTCAGGAGTAACAGTCCAGTCTGTGAGCTGGCAGTGTCAGGAGTAACAGTCCAGTCTGTGAGCTGGCAGTGTCAGGAGTAACAGTCCTGTCTGTGAGCTGTCAGTGTCAGATGTAATGGTCCAGTCTGTGAGCTGTCAGTGTCAGGAGTAACAGTCCAGTCTGTGAGCTGGCAGTGTCAGGAGTAACAGTCCTGTCTGTGAGCTGTCAGTGTCAGATGTAATGGTCTAGTCTGTGAGCTGTCAGTGTCAGGAGTAAAAGTCCAGTCTGTGAGCTGTCAGTGTCAGGAGTAGCAGTCCTGTCTGCAAGCTGTCAGTGTCAGGAGTAACGGTCCAGTCTGTGAGCTGTCAGTGTCAGGAGTAACAGTCCAGTCTGTGAGCTGGCAGTGTCAGGAGTAACAGTCCAGTCTGTGAGCTGTCAGTGTCAGATGTAATGGTCCAGTCTGTGAGCTGTCAGTGTCAGGAGTAACGGTCCATTCTGTGAGCTGTCAGTGTCAGGAGTAACAGTCCAGTCTGTGAGCTGTCAGTGTCAGGAGTAGCTTTCCTGTCTGCAAGCTGTCAGTGTCAGGAGTAACGGTCCAGTCTGTGAGCTGTCAGTGTCAGGAGGAACAGTCCAGTCTGTGAACTGGTAGTGTCATGAGTAATGATTCTGTCTTTGTCAGTAACAGTCCAGTCTGTGAGCTGGCAGTGTCAGATGTAATGGTCTAGTCTGTGAGCTGTCAGTGTCAGGAGTAACAGTCCAGTCTGTGAGCTGTCAGTGTCAGGAGTAGAAGTCCTGTCTGCAAGCTGTCAGTGTCAGGAGTAACGGTCCAGTCTGTGAGCTGTCAGTGTCAGGAGTAACGGTCCAGTCTGTGAGCTGGCAGTGTCAGGAGTAACAGTCCAGTCTGTGAGCTGTCAGTGTCAGATGTAATGGTCCAGTCTGTGAGCTGTCAGTGTCAGGAGTAACGGTCCAGTCTGTGAGCTGTCAGTGTCAGGAGTAACAGTCCAGTCTGTGAGCTGTCAGTGTCAGGAGAAACAGTCCTGTCTGTGAGCTGGCAGTGTCAGGAGTAACAGTCCAGTCTGTGAGCTGACAGTGTCGGGAGTAATGGTCTAGTCTGTGACTGGAAGTGTCAGGAGTAGCAGTCCTGTCTGCAAGCTGTCAGTGTCAGGAGTAACGGTCCAGTCTGTGAGCTGTCAGTGTCAGGAGGAACAGTCCAGTCTGTGAACTGGTAGTGTCATGAGTAATGATTCTGTCTTTGTCAGTAACAGTCCAGTCTGTGAGCTGGCAGTGTCAGGAGTAACGATCCTGTCAGTGAGCTGGCAGTGTCAGGAGTAACGATCTTGTCTGTGAGCTGGCAGTGTCAGGAGTAACAGTCCAGTCTGTGAGCTGGCAGTGTCAGGAGTAACAGTCCTGTCTGTGAGCTGGCAGTGTCAAGAGTAACAGTCCTGTCTGTGAGCTGGCAGTGTCAAGAGTAACAGTCCTGTCTGTGAGCTGGCAGTGTCAGGAGTAACAGTCCAGTCTGTGAGCTGGCAGTGTGAGGAGGAACAGTCCAGTCTGTGAGCTGGCAGTGTCAGGAGTAACAGTCCAGTCTGTGAGCTGGCAGTGTGAGGAGTAACAGTCCAGTCTGTGAGCTGGCAGTGTCAGGAGTAGCAGTCCTGTCTGTAGGCTGGCAGTGTGAGGAGTAACGGTCCAGTCTGTGAGCTGGCAGTGTCAGGAGTAGCAGTCTTGTCTGTGAGCTGGCAGTGTCAGGAGGAACAGTCCAGCCTGTGAGCTGGCAGTGTCAGGAGTAATGATCCAGTCTGTGAGCTGGCAGCGTCAGGAGGAACGGTCCAGTCTGTGAGCTGGCAGCGTCAGGAGTAATGATCCAGTCTGTGAGCTGGCAGCGTCAGGAGGAACGGTCCAGTCTGTGAGCTGGCAGTGTCAGGAGTAATGGTCCAGTCTGTGAGCTGGCAGTGTCAGGAGTAATGGTCCAGTCTGTGAGTTTTGCGTGTCAGTGCAATGTGGAGCAGTGCCTGGAGCAGTCAGGCAGTGGAGCAATGTCCGTAGGAACAGGAGCAGCAATATTAACATGAGTAGTAATAGGAACAAGAGAAATGTCAGTAGGAATAGTTGCAATAATAGAAACTGGGTTTCAGTGATGCAAGTCTCTCAGTGTTGGACAGTGTTGTGATGTGAGGACCTCAGTGCTAGACAGTGTTGTGATGTGAGGACCTCAGTGTTGGACAGTGTTGTGATGTGAGGACCTCAGTGCTAGACAGTGTTGTGATGTTAGGACCTCAATGCTGGACAGTGTTGTGATGTGAGTCCCTCAATGCTGGACAGTGTTGTGATGTGAGTCCCTCAGTGCTGGACAGTGTTGTGATGTGAGTCCCTCAGTGCTGGACAGTGTTGTGATGTTAGGACCTCAGTGTTGGACAGCCTGCGGTATGTTCACTGTGTACTGTGTCTCCAGCGTATTCAGTGTCAGTAGGAGAAAGACCCAGAACATACTGCACTGCAGTAAAGGCAGGTTTCTCACATTACAGCTTAAATGTGGAATAGGATACCCAGTACGCCACCTCACCTCCTGTCACGCTGTCTGTTTTTCTCCCTCTGCCCCCGTTCAGTTTATTTCAGGCCGCGGTACCAGCCTGTCCTAGGTGTTGTTAAAATATATCTCTCTAACAGGGCTGTTCAGGACAGTGGAATCAGTTGCCAACTTATGATGACCTGTCTCTCTACTGCCATCCTCCACTGCTTTCTGCCAGTATCCCTCTCACTGTCACATTGGTGTTCATTCACAGTATTATTTGGAAAATATTTCAGCATTAACAGCAGTTTCCTCCCTCTCTCCCGCTCTGCTGTCTTATCTTTCTGCCCCTCTCCCAGGTCAAAGCAGTGCTGGGTCCGGTCATGGCAACTCCAGCCTATGTAGGGGAGCTGCAACAGTCCTCCCAGCCTCAGGGGGGCGGTGTGGTGACAGGACAGGCACAACAGACCCAGCCACCTGCTGCTCCCCCTCCCACCCCAGCACAGTACATGGCAGAGCTGCAAAGCGCTCCTCCCCCCCAAGCGGGACAGAGCAATACCACTCCTGCAACTCCCTCTGGGCAGAAATCGGCCCCCCCGGCTGGCACTGCCCCCCCACAGACACCTACGCAGACGCAGTATGTTACCGCGGAGATACAGAGTTCACCCACCCAGCCTGGCAGTGGCCAGGGCACTGCGCAGTACATCGTGGTCACTGTCACAGGTGAGAAAAAGATGCACTGTACAAACACCAACACATTGAGGGATAGACTCACTGTAAACACACTGACACATTTGAACACACTGTACATACAGTGACACGTATACACAGACTGACGCACTGAGGAATAGACTTACTGTATACACACAATGGCACACTGTATATACACATTGACACACTGTACACGTACTGGTATACTAAAGCATACACATATGTGTACACACACTGAGTCAGTCTGCATGTGTCAGTGTGTTTCACTGAGTCAGTGAGTTTATTTCAGGGAGTGCTATATTCAGACTAACCTAGCAAGTGTCAGGTAACATTGATATCGCATTGCCAAGCTGGGTGGACAGAGCGGGAGGGAGAGAAAAAGAGAGAGAGAGCTATTGTCCTTAAAGGCCACCAATAAAAGGACTGTAAATGTCTGAGTTGTCGTGTGGGAATACAGTGGCTGTATGACTACATAATCACAGTAACCCTGTAAACAGGTTTGTACCAACCTAACTCAGACTCTACAAACACAGTATTCTTCATGTGCTCAGAACTACATCCTCCACACATGTAGAGGCGAACGAGAGTGATGGGGAGACAGGGACAGAGAGAGTGACAAGGGAACAGAGACAGTGATGAGTGGGCAGAGGGACAGAGAGAGTAGCGAGGGTATAGAGGGACAGGGAGAGTAGCGAGGGTACAGAGGGACAGAGAGAGTGACCAGGGGCAGAGGGATAGAGAGAATGACAAGGGGACAGAGAAAGTGATGAGTGGACAGAGAATGATGAGGGGCAGAGGGACAGAGAGTGAGGAGGAGAGGGAGTGACTCGGGAGCTATAGTGCGAGGAGGAGAGGGAGTGACTCAGGAGCTATAGTGCAAGGAGGACAGGGAGTGACACTAGAACTATAGTACAAGGAGGAGAGGGAGTGACTCGGGAGCTATAGTACGAGGAGGAGAGGGAGTGACTCGGGAGCTATAGTACGAGGAGGAGAGGGAGTGACGCTAGAACTATAGTGCGAGAAGGAGAGGCAGTGATGCTAGAACTATAGTGTGAGGAGGAGAGGGAGTGACTTGGGAGCTATAGTGCGAGGAGGAGAGGGAGTGACACTGGAGCTATAGTGCGAGGAGCAGAGGGAGTGACTCAGAAGCTATAGTGCGAGGAGGAGAGGGAGTGACTCGAGCTGTAGTGTGAGGAGGAGAGGGAGTGATGCTGGAGCTATAGTGCGAGGAAGAGAGTGAGTGACTCGGGAGCTATGGTGCGAGGAGGAGAGGGAGTGACGCTGGAGCTATAGTGCGAGGAGCAGAGGGAGTGACTCAGAAGCTATAGTGCGAGGAAGAGAGGGAGTGACTCGAGCTGTAGTGTGAGGAGGAGAGGGAGTGATGCTGGAGCTATAGTGCGAGGAGGAGAGGGAGTGACTCGGGAGCTATAGTGCGAGGAGGAGAGGGAGTGACTCGGGAGAGGGAGTAACAGAAGGAGGAGAAGGAACACACACTGTCTGACCTTTCTGACTGCAGTTTTGTTGTTCCCATCTCTACAACGTTCCCAATCTGATACCTGTGTTTATGTGCAGAAGGGATTGTTTCTGTAGCCCCCGAGATTAGCTGTTCAAGGCTGTTTTCTCAGGATATAAAGCATCAGGCCTCAGCCTAAGCACATCCCACCCCCTCTCTCTATTCCTCCCTGTGGCTCCATCACTCTCTCTTTCTCTCTCTGCATCCTGAGAATGATGTACTACCATAACTGGTTTTATAACCTGGATTGTGGATACCGTAAGTAAAGATTTCTCTCTCAGTGTAGTGTTATTATACTGTAGGATACAGTTAGTCTAGTATCAATATTAACCTGCTTTCTCAGTACAGTATCAATGTACTGTAGTGTCCTGTCAGTCAGTGTGTCTGTATTAACCCCTCTCTCTCAGTGCAGTGTTAATGTACTGTAGTGTCCAGTCAGTCAGTGTGTCTGTATTAACCCCTCTCTCTCAGTGCAATGTTAATGTACTGTAGTGTCCAGTTAGTGTGTCTGTATTAACCCCTCTCTCTCAATGCAGCATTTCAATTACTGTAGTGTCCAGTCAGTCAGTGTGTCTGTATTAACCCCTCTTTCTCTCCGTGCATCAACCTTTTTATCTCAAGAGGTATTAACCTCTTCATCTCAATACAGTGTTAAATCTATAATGTCTGTTTAGTGTCTGTTAACCCTTCTCTCTCTGTATTTTTCAGAGGGTTCTCTTCACCCCAGTGACTCGGTGTCTGAATCTAGCCCCCCACCAGCTGTAGTGCAGACTGGAGTCCCTACTCAGGTGGTGCAGCAGGTGCAGAACTCACAGCAGGTAAACAGTTGAAACTCATCTGGTGTAACACCTGAACTGCTAACCAGGCTATACTTATACACTCACTTTGATCAACCATGTCAGACAGCACAAGGCTGCTTAAGCCCACAGCTCAGACAGAAGACACAGTGCTCACAGCTAAAGGTCACAAAGACCCAAACTGGACTGACTTACAGTTCTGTGTTCTCTCTTTCCTCCCTGTATCTTCATCTGTCCCTCACAGCGTCTGTTGGTCCAGGGCGGTGTGTCATCAAAGGGCGCTACAGTCTCTGCTCTCCAGCTGCCCTCAGTGCAGCAAGTCACCGTCCCTTCTCAGGTAACCCACTCTCATGTGTAACTGCTCTGTCTGATAATCCTTTCTTACAGGTAACTTTCTCACAGGTAATTCACTCTCTCGGGTGAGCCTTTCTCACAGGTAACTCACTGTCTCAGGTGACCCTTTCTCACAGGTAATTCACTCTCTCGGGTGAGCCTTTCTCACAGGTAACTCACTGTCTCGGGTGAGCCTTTCTCACAGGTAACTCACTATCTCGGGTGAGCCTTTCTCACAGGTAACTCACTCTCTGGGGCGAGCCTTTCTCACAGGTAACTCACTGTCTCAGGTGACCCTTTCTCACAGGTAACTCACTCTCTCGGTTGAGCCTTTCTCACAGGTAACTCACTCTCTCTGGTGAGCCTTTCTCACAGGTAACTCACTCTTTCCGGTGACCCTTTCTCACAGGTAACTCACTGTCTCAGGTGAGCCTTTCTCACAGGTAACTCACTCTCTGGGGCGAGGCTTTCTCACAGGTAACTCACTGTCTCGGGTGAGCCTTTCTCACAGGTAACTCACTATCTCGGGTGAGCCTTTCTCACAGGTAACTCACTGTCTCAGGTGACCCTTTCTCACAGGTAATTCAGTCTCTCGGTTTAGCCTTTCTCACAGGTAACTCACTCTCTCTGGTGAGCCTTTCTCACAGGTAACTCACTGTCTCAGGTGACCCTTTCTCACAGGTAACTCACTCTCTGGGGCGAGCCTTTCTCACAGGTAACTCACTCTCTCTGGTGAGCCTTTCTCACAGGTAACTCACTCTCTGGGGCGAGCCTTTCTCACAGGTAACTCACTCTCTCTGGTGAGCCTTTCTCACAGGTAACTCACTCTCTGGTGAGCCTTTCTCACAGGTAACTCACTGTCTCAGGCGAGCCTGTCTCACAGGTAACTCACTCTCTGGTGAGCCTTTCTCACAGGTAACTCACTGTCTCAGGCGAGCCTTTCTCACAGGTAACTCACTCTCTGGTGAGCCTTTCTCTCAGGTAACTCACTCTCTGGGGTGAGCTTTCTCACAGGTAACTCACTCTCTCGGGTGGGCCTTTCTCACAGGTAACTCACTCTCTCGGGTGGGCCTTTCTCACAGGTAACTCACTCTCTCGGGTGAGCCTTTCTCCCAGGTAACTCACTCTCTCGGGTGACCCTTTCTCACAGGTCACTCACTCTCTCGGGTGACCCTTTCTCACAGGTCACTCACTCTCTCAGGTGACCCTTTCTCACAGGTCACTCACTCTCTTGGGTGAGCCTTTCTCACAGGTAACTCACTGTCTCGGGTGAGCCTTTCTCACAGGTAACTCACTCTCTCAGGTGAACCTTTCTCACAGGTAACTCACTCTCTTGGGTGTGTTAGCGTGACACAGGTAGCTCCTTCTCAGACCTCACCTGTTGTTAAAATTGCTCCCTCTCCTGGCTGTCCTGACATGGTCCTGTATGGTCCAGGAGGTTGCTGGCTGGCAGGAGTCTTAAGATACAGGGCACAGTCTCAGCTTCTTACCCTGTGTCAGTGCTGCCCAGCAGTGCAAGCATGCAGCAGAACACCAGACTGCGCCCTTCTGCTATGCAGTTGTGATTGTGTGTTACAGTGATTTGTGTTGTTGTGTCACTGTGTGCTGTTGTGTATTTGTGTGATGTTGTATAACTGTGTGTTGCTGTGTGTCCTGACAGAGGCTGGTGGTCCAGGCAGCATCTCCAGGGACGAAGGGGGGGACAGTGTCTGCAGTGTCCGTTCTGTCTGTCCACCCTGTCCAGCCACAGGGTCACTCCCCCCCTGAGGTAGCCTCCAGCCCTGGTCACTCGCACCCTGTTGTGTTTCATGACTGAGAATTTGTCTGTCCAGCAGTGTCTGTATGTCTGCTGATGATTGTTGTGTGCGTTTCTGTATCTGTCGTGGTCAGCTGGTGTATCTGTAGTGGTCAGTATACGATGCGTTTTCTGTACCAGTCAGCATGTGTATCTGTAGTGGTCAGTGCACGTTGTGTTTCTGTCAATGTACCAGTACTGGCCAGTGTGTGGATCTGTAGTGGTCAGTGTGTTGTGTTTCAGTACTTGTCAATGTACCAGTACCGGTCAGTGTGGTCATTTAAGTGTGTTTCTGTGTGTCTGGACCACATTATGTCAGTGTTAAAAGTTACTGTCTGGTCTTTTATGAAAGGAGGTCTCTGCTTTCTAGCCAGTCAGTTGGTCAGCAGTTGAAGAATCTTGTGTCTGAACCAAAGTCCACCTCTGGTTTCCTGCACTAGTTGTGATGCAGATGCAGGTGTTATTACACTGGCCCAAATCGGGTTGTATTTAAACATCTGAGACTGACCATTTCAACCTGGAGAAGGGTTTCCATCCTTTCTGGCTGAAGGACCCCTTTTCCACCAGGATAATAAGGACCCTAATTGAAGCCTACAGTAAAATTGAAGGATTCTTATTAAATAATGCTGCTATTCAATGAGCAATTAAAAGCAGGACAGATCTGCTGTGTAGGAGTCTTGATTGTACACTATACTGGACTGGGGATGAAAGGTGTCCCTTTGTTTCTGGGCAGTTTGTGTGGGTCTTGTGGTGGAAGACCCTAACCTAGGTAATGTGTGATGTGCTTATAAAACACACACAAATGCCAGGCCTTAGCTACTGTAACCTGGGGTGCTTCGAGTACAGGATACAGAGAAGGAAAGAGTGTGACTGCAGACTGGACTGTGTGCTGGACTATGCCTACACTCCCCAATGTCATTGCTCTGTCTCTCCAGCAGAGGTCAGTAGTGCAGGCAGCGCCCCAGACGGCCAAGACAGGACAGAGTGCCCAGTTGAGTGTTACAAACCTGCAGCAAGTACATCTGACCCAAGAGGTGAGCTGTAATGAAACATGGAGATTTACAGAGCAAATCTGAGATACTGAGAGACACTTTCAAACAAAGATAAACAGAGAGATATACTGAGACACTGGTGGACAGACAGTGAGACACTGAAAGATATTGAGAGACACTGTCACACTACAAGAGACACCAAACTGCCACAAAGACACCTTCATACTGAATGATAAACACTTCTATTAGGGTTCATAAAATATTACGGCAGTAGTGCTGGTATTTTTTGTTGGTGTTAGTGGCATTCGTGCTGATTGTTGTATCAATGCGAGTATTGATACTGGTTCAGTGTTAACCTTAGAAAATTCCACTCGGGGCTTGAATTAAGTTCCCCCTTAATTCAACAGGAGAAACAGTTTCTCTCTCCTCCCCTGACCTGTGAGCAGTGGTGCAGCACTTCAGTGGGGATGAAGTGGGTCTCCTCCTGAATGTAGGATTGTGGGATTTTTGGAATGAAAAGCCTTCTTTAAATGCATTATTTATTATTACTGGTGTTGGGATTAAAGTTAGTATTGTTTCTTAGTTGATTGCCCTCTCCGTGCAGAGTCCAGGAAGCAGAGGTGTTGAGGCAGGGAGGCAGAGAGAGACAGAGAGAGAGAGGGGAGCCTTGCAGTGGGGGTCAGTCAAGCAGATAGACTCTGAGACAGATGGACAGCCTCCCTCCCGCTCCCCCTCGCCCCACTGCAGCCCGGGCTACGACAGGAACTACAGCTCCCTGTGCCCTGCCTTTCACCCCTCGCTCCCTTTCTCCTTCCCTTTCTCCCTCCCTCTCCATTTCCCCCTCTCCCTTCCTCTGCTGCCCCCTACTGGCACCCCAGTCACAGTGCAGCCCCTGCCCCAGCTACTGCTCTACGAGACAGCGGGGGCAACAGCCTTGAGAGTAGGTCCCTGAGAGAGAGGGATGGGGAGTGGGAGAGTGTAAGAGAGGTAGGAGATGTCAATGGAGAGAGAGAAAACCAGGCCTCTGCATGTGTGAATTAAGAACAGACAGACGAGAGGAGCCATTCAGTCTATCTCGCGCTTTTGGTAGTCAGTAGCTAGTTCATCTTATCCAATCATTCTTGAAGGAAGCCAAGATTACTGGCATTTAGCAACATGGCTGGGTAGCTTCTTCCAGACATACAGCACCCATAAAGATTTGTATAAAACACTTTAAATTCCCCCTCATTCTCCCTTTAAGTCTCACACAGAGCAGCTGAACACACTGGAGTCAACAGTCTAGAGAAGAGCAGAGGATCCTAACACTGAGGTTATTCAATAATTAAGGTTGTTAAGGGTCTGCTATTTAATTGTTATATAACAAAATCAACTGTCTGAAATGGATTGGAATGTGTGATATTTCACTATCCATGGTACAATACAATAATCCAGCATGGATTATTGTTAATATTCCTGTTTGTGTGTGCATTGTATGTTAACCCCATGTGTATGTGTACAGTACACTAACCCTGTGTGTATGTACTGTATGTGTACAGCACACTGGCGCAGTGTGTGTGTGAATGTGTACAGCACACTGGCCCAGTGTGTGTGAATGTGTATAGTACACTAACCCAGTGTGTGTGTGTATGTGCACCAGGTGCAGCAGCTCCAGCAGGTCCCAGTACAGCACGTCTACTCCAGTCAGGTCCAATATGTAGAAGGAGGCGATGCAGGTTACACCACCAGCACAATGTGAGTCTGACTGCCTGTCCATCTCTCCTTCAGTTCTGATGTTAAGGCAGTGTTAATGTACTGTAGTGTCCAGTCAGTGTGTCTGTATGAACCCCTCTCTCTCAGTGCAGTGTTAATGTACCGTAGTGTCCAGTCAGTGTGTCTGTATGAACCCCTCTCTCTCAGTGCAGTGTTAATGTACTGTAGTGTCCAGTCAGTCAGTGTGTCTGTATGAACCCCTCTCTCTCAGTGCAGTGTTAATGTACTGTAGTGTCCAGTCAGTCAGTGTGTCTGTATTAACCCCTCTCTCTCTGCAGACGTTCTGGCAGTTACTCCTACTCCGAGACACCCCTGTACAATGCACCTGCAGCTGCCACTTACTATGAGCCACCTGCTGCCTCAGGATCGCAGGTCACCACCCCTGTGACTTCTCAGGCGGTGTCTAGCTCAGCAGGGGGCACAGCAGTCTCTATGTTTGTGGGCACGGGACAGATTGTTGCCAATCCGAGCACAGGAGCTGCAAGTGCAACCGGGGGGACAGGGCAGGCAGGTGGGACCACTCCCAGCGGAGGAGCTGCAGCAGGTGCAGGGGGCAGCTACGTCATCCAAGGAGGGTACATGCTTAGTAACAGCGGGAGCAACCAGACCTACTCCCATACCACACGTGCCTCACCTGCCACAGTGAGTACAGCCTGTAGAGCCAGAGGGTGTGTTAATGTGTTCTCCTGAGAATCTGAAATGGGTGTGCCATTAATATTGTATACCTCCTCTCTCTCAGTGCAGTGTTAACGTAATGTAGTGTCCAGTTAGTGTGTCTGTATGAACCCCTCTCTCTCAGTGCAGTGTTAATGTACTGTAGTGTCCAGTCAGTCAGTGTGTCTGTATGAACCCCTCTCTCTCAGTGCAGTGTTAATGTACTGTAGTGTCCAGTCAGTCAGTGTGTCTGTATGAACCCCTCTCTCTCAGTGCAGTGTTAATGTACTGTAGTGTCCAGTCAGTCAGTGTGTCTGTATGAACCCCTCTCTCTCAGTGCAGTGTTAATGTACTGTAGTGTCCAGTCAGTCAGTGTGTCTGTATGAACCCCTCTCTCAGTGCAGTGTTAATGTACTGTAGTGTCCAGTCAGTCAGTGTGTCTGTATGAACCCCTCTCTCTCAGTGCAGTGTTAATGTACTGTAGTGTCCAGTCAGTGTGTCTGTATGAACCCCTCTCTCTCAGTGCAGTGTTAATGTACTGTAGTGTCCAGTCAGTCAGTGTGTCTGTATGAACCCCTCTCTCTCAGTGCAGTGTTAATGTACTGTAGTGTCCAGTCAGTGTGTCTGTATGAACCCCTCTCTCTCAGTGCAGTGTTAATGTACTGTAGTGTCCAGTCAGTCAGTGTGTCTGTATGAACCCCTCTCTCTCAGTGCAGTGTTAATGTACTGTAGTGTCCAGTCAGTGTGTCTGTATGAACCCCTCTCTCTCAGTGCAGTGTTAATGTACTGTAGTGTCCAGTCAGTCAGTGTGTCTGTATGAACCCCTCTCTCTCAGTGCAGTGTTAATGTACTGTAGTGTCCAGTCAGTGAGTGTGTCTGTATGAACCCCTCTCTCTCAGTGCAGTGTTAATGTACTGTAGTGTCCAGTCAGTGAGTGTGTCTGTATGAACCCCTCTCTCTCAGGTTCAGTGGCTGTTAGATAACTACGAGACGGCCGAGGGCGTCAGCCTCCCTCGCTCCACACTCTACTGCCACTACCTGCTGCATTGCCAGGAGCAGAAGCTGGAGCCTGTCAACGCCGCCTCTTTTGGCAAGCTGATCCGCTCCGTCTTCATGGGGCTGCGTACCAGGCGGCTGGGCACACGGTACAGACCCGTCACCACGCCATCACGGCATGCGACCCTGACAGACCCCTCGTCACTCACACGAGTGGGATTCACTTCTGTGATGCACTGTTGTAGCTCAACAAACGCTGTTGTAACGTACCTGATACACTGTTCATGTACATTACATGTCCACATCGTGACAGTTTTTTATTACAGTCTGCTACAATGCTGTGTGCATCCTACTACAGCAGGAGCTTGTGTGTGTATTGTCATAGTGAAGTATGTGTTGTTTCAGAAGGGCTAGTGTGCGAGTGTGTTGTGGTAGTGAAGTATGTGTTGTTTCAGAAGGGCTAGTGTGTGTATTGTCATAGTGAAGTATGTGTTGTTTCAGAAGGGCTAGTGTGTGTATTGTCATAGTGAAGTATGTGTTGTTTCAGAAGGGCTAGTGTGTGTATTGTCATAGTGAAGTATGTGTTGTTTCAGAAGGGCTAGTGTGTGTATTGTCATAGTGAAATATGTGTTGTTTCAGAAGGGCTAGTGTGTGTATTGTCATAGTGAAATATGTGTTGTTTCAGGGGGAATTCTAAGTATCATTACTATGGGCTGCGGATCAAGGCGAGCTCCCCTCTGCTGCGTCTCATGGAGGACCAGCAACACCTGGCTATGAGGCAGCAGCCATTCTCTCAGAAACAGAGGTACTGTCTCACTGCTTTACTGTTTACTGAGTGCCTGACTGTCTCATTGTTTCCCTGCTTAACTATTACACTGGCTATCTGATTGCCTGACTATTTCCCTGCCTGCCTGACTCTCTGCCTGCTTGACTATTATACTGCCTGAGTATCTCATTCTCTGCTTATTACACTGGCTACCTCACTATCTCTGCCTGCCTGACTGCCCGTCTGCCTTCTTGACTGCTGTACTGCCTACACCAGAGCCTGACTATCTCACTGCCTGCCTGACTGCCAGTCTGCCTTCTTGACTGCTGTACTGCCTACACCAGAGCCTGACTATTCAATTCAATTCAAGGTGCTTTATTAGCATGACCGATGGGTACAATCAGTGTTGCCAAAGCAAATGAAAGTAATGATATTTACATTAAACACAACAAAAAATAGAAGTAAAATAAAATCTACAGACATATTACAGACATTTACAACAAAGACATATTATAAAATATTGACATATACTGTAGGCGGCTGGAGCATTATTGGGAGACAGACTCACTGTTCCTCAGGCTGTGACAGGAGATCACATACTGGGCTGCCAGTTCAACTGAGTTCCCTCCTCCCTCTCCCAGTAGGATTGGGACCCGTTGTGATTCTGGCAGGTGTAGGAACTCTGGGATTAGATTTCTGAATGTTTCTCTAATCCCAGAGTATCTCACTGCCTGACTGCCCGTCTGCCTTCTTGACTGCTATACTGCCTTCACCAGTGCCTGACTATCTCACTGCCTTCCTGACTGTCTGCCTTCCTGACTGTTATACTGCCTACAGAAGTACCTATCTCACTGTCTGCCTGCTTTGACTACTACACTGCCTACCTGATTACCTGACTGTCTGCCTGCATGACTGCTACACCACAGCCTACCTGATTACCTGACTATCTCACTGCCTGCCTAGTATACTGCCTACCTGATTGCCTGAATATTCAATTCAATTCAATTCAATTCAAGGTGCTTTATTAGCATGACCGATAGGTACAATCAGTGTTGCCAAAGCAAATAAAAATAATAAAATTAACATAGAACAAAACAAAAAATAGAAGTAAAATAAAATCTACAGACATGTTACAGACATTTACAACAAAGACATATTATATAATATCGACATATACTGTATTCGGCTGGAGCATTATTGGGAGACAGACTCACTGTTCCTCAGGCTGTGACAGGAGATCACATACTGGGCTGCCAGATCAACTGAGTTCCCTCCTCCCTCTCCCAGTAGGATTGGGACCTGTTGTGGTTTTGGCAGGTGTGGGAACTCTGGGATTAGATTTCTGAATTTCGGGAAGAATGTTTCTCTAATCCCAGAGTATCTGTCACAGTGCAGTAGGAAGTGCACCTCTGTCTCTATTTCTCCCTGCTGGCAGTGGGAGCACAGCCTGTCCTCTCTGGGCAGCCAGGTCTGCCTGTGTCGCCCAGTTTCTATGGCCAGGTTGTGGTCACTGAGCCTGTACTTCGTCAGGGTCTGTTTCTGTTTGTTATTTTTTATTTTGGTCAAATATTCAGCTAGTGTGTATTGTCTGTTTAAGGTTCTGTAGCATTCTAGTTTATGTTGTGTTTGTGTGTGTGTGTCCCAGTGTGTGAGATATTGCTGTTTGATCTGTGCTGTGATGTGGTTGAGTCTGGGTTGTGGTGCTCTAGCAGTGCTGTCCTGAGGCTGGTTAGTGTTGGTGTGGCTCAGGTCGGTGAGCCTCAGGACCAGCTGGCTCAGGGGGCTCTGTTTTGGGCTCAGCTCTTGGCTCAGCAGGGCTTTGTGGTGGTAGGAATTTTGGTCACTGTTTTTTAGGTGTAGCCAATACTTTAATATTCTTTTCTGTATGTTTATCAATAGTGGGTACTGGCCTAATTCGGCCCTGCACCCGTTGTTAGGAGTTTTTCTCTGCACACGGAGGATGATTCTACAGATCTCCATGTGCAGAGTTTCTGTGGGGTGTTTGTCCCATTGGGTGTAATCCTGGTCTGTGAGGGGACCCCAAACTTCACTGCCGTATAGGGCAATGGGTTGGATTACACTTTCAAATATTTGGAGCCAGATTCTTGTTGGTGGGTTGATGTTGAAGAGCCTCCTTCTTATTGCGTAGAAAGCCCTGAGTGCCTTCTCCCTCAGTGCCTTCACTGCCAGGTCAAAACTCCCGGAAGAGCTGATGGTGAGACCGAGATATGTGTAGCTGGATGTGTGCTCCAATGTGTTGTTGTTCAGTGTGAATTTGTACCTGTTTCCCTGAGGTCTGGCTTTCTTCTGGAAAACCATAACTCTGGTCTTGTCCATATTGACTGTCAGTGCCCAGGTCTGACAGTACTGCTCCAGCAGTGCCAGGTTCTGCTGCAGCCCCTGTTCTGTGGGCGACAGCAGGACCAGGTCATCTGCGTAGAGCAGGAACTTGATTTCTGTGTCGTGTAGTGTAAGACCAGGAGCTGCAGACTGCTCCAACATTCCTGCTAATTCATTGATATAGATATTGAACAGTGTTGGGCTCAGGCTGCAGCCCTGTCTCACCCCGCGGCCTTGGGTGAAGAATTTAGTCCTTTTGTTTCCAATTTTCACTGCACATTTGCTCTCTGAATACATTGATTTAATTATGTCGTACACTTTGCCCCCTATGCCACTTTGGAGTAGTTTATAAAACAATCTCTCATGCCAAATCGAGTCAAATGCTTTTTTGAAATCGACAAAGCAGGCAAAAATTTTTCCTTTGTGTTTTTGGTGGACGTGTTTGTCTATCAGTGTGTGTAGGGTGTAAATGTGATCAGATGTGCGGTGATCTGGCAAGAAGCCAATCTGACTTTTACTCAGGACATTGTGTTCGGTAAGGAAGGCCAGTATTCGTGTATTTAGGATACTGCAGAATACCTTCCCCAGGTTACTGTTCACACAGATGCCCCGGTAGTTGTTGGGATCGAGTTTATCTCCACTCTTATAGATGGGCGTGATCAGTCCTTGGTTCCAGGCCTCGGGGAAACATCCAGCTGTCATGATGAGATTGAGGAGTTTGAGCAGGGCTTGTTGCAACTTTGGGCTGCTGTGTCTCAGCATCTCATTTATGACTCCATCATGGCCACAGGCTTTGCGTGGTCTGAGGGCCTGGAGTTTGTCCAGTAGCTCCTGCTCAGTGATTGGGGAGTCTAAGGGGTTTTGGTTGTCTTTGATAGCCAATTCCAAAATTTTGAGTTTTTCATAAATGGTGTTTTGGTCTGATTGATTTGTATTTGGGAGCTTTTCATAGAGATTTTCAAAGTATGTTTGCCAGATTGTTCCATTTTGGATGGCCAATTCTTCTGATTTTGATTTGTTTAAGTTGTTCCACTTTTCCCAGAAACAATTCTGATTTAGTGACTCCTCAATTTCTGCAAGTTGTTTGTCTATGTATGTGTTTCTTTTCTTTTTCAGCGTGTGTTTATAAAGTTTTACCATGTCACAGTACCTGAGTCGCAGATCTGTGTTGTGTGGTTGTCTGTGTTTTTCATTTGAGACTTTTCGTAGTGCATTTCTGATGTTTTTGCACTCCGTATCAAACCACTTTTCTTTTGCTTTTGTTTTTTGGTAGTTTTTTGATGTAGTTGTTTTTAGCTTAGATTTTGATGCTAGTTTGTGGAATAGGTGATTTAGTTTTTGTGTGGCCAAGTTTATGCCTAATTTGTTGGTTTGATACGGAGTGTTTAGGAATGTGTCCATCAGTGTCTGAATTTCGTCATGGCCCAGTGCAGTTTGGTATCTGTCTAGGCTGTCTGTGTCCCATCTGTATGCCTGGTTGAGGTCATACAGCTGGCTGGGCTGTGTCAGTGTGTCTCTGTGCTGGTGTGTTCTCTTCATGTAGAGTGTGATCTGGCTGTGGTCGGAGAGGGGAGTTTGTGGCCTGACAGTGAAGGCACTGATACAGGAGGGGTCCAGGTCGGTGATGGCGTAGTCCACCACACTGCTGCCCAGAGCTGAGCTGTAGGTGAACCTGCCTAGAGAGTCCCCTCTAGTCCTGCCGTTGACGATGTACAGGCCCAGCCCTTGACAGAGCTGCAGCAGCTCGCGCCCGGTGCTGTTGACCGTGGTGTCATGGCTGCACCTGTGTGAGGTGACCGGTGTGTGGTACAGAGGGGATTGTCCAAATATGTGAGTATTTCCCTGTGTGCTGGTGAAGTCTGCCAGTGTGCCTGTTCGTGCGTTGAGGTCACCACAGAGCAGCACGTTTCCCTGGCCCTGGAAGTGACCGATCTCCGTGTGGAGACTGTGGAGAATTCCCTCACTGTAGTAGGGGGATTCTGAGGGCGGGATGTAGACAGCACACAGGAAAACCTCGTTTTCTGTACAGATGGTATTTCTTTTGATTTTAAGCCAAACTCGTGACTCTTCTTTCTTTACTAATTGTATGGAGTGACTGAGCTCCGCTCTGTACCACACAATGATCCCCCCAGAGTCTCTGCCCCGGGTGATTTGGGGTTTTTTGACAGAGGGCACCATGATCTCCTTGTAGCCTGGGGGACAGTGGGTAGCCAAGTCTCCCCGACACCATGTCTCCTGTAGGATCATGATGTCTGTCTCCTTTACATCCTTGATAAATTCAGGATCAGTGCTCTTCAGCCCAAATGCTGACGAGCCCAGACCCTGAATGTTCCACATACTTATCTTTAGAGATCTCATTGTTATCGTTTGAATTATCTTTGCAATTTGTTATTGTTTTCTGGAACTGTATCAAATTTGTGTCGGACATTTACATCATCAACAGAAACAAGTATTGTGCTGGGTTTTTGTCTGTCGCTGTGGGTGATGGAAGTTCAACTCATAAGCCGGGTGCAGATGAGGTTCAGGAGCTGCCGGATTTCTCCCAGCTCCAAACCACTCGGGACTGCTGGTCTGGCCAGGGCTGCGGCGTAGCTGTGCAGGAGGGGCTCGGTCCGGCTCTGTTGTTGTGCTGGGTGGGGAGGGGTTGTGGTTCTGGTCCGGTTCAGCTGCTGGTCTGGGTGAGGGGCATGGGGTGGGGCGCTGGTTCTGGTCCTGTTCGGTCGTTGGTCTGGGTTGGAGGGCTGTAGGGTGGTGCTGGTTCTGTTCTTTGTGGGTTGAGCTGGTCTGGGTTGGGGGTGTGGGTGCTGGGGCGTTCCTCTGGTAGTCCTCCTGTTTCTCTCTGGGATGCTGTTTGGGTGTCTGCCCAGTGTGGTGTCTTTCAGAGTTTTTGTGAAGAGTCCAATGGTCTGTTTTTTGAGGTGTTTATGGTCGTGTAGATGCTGTGGTCCAAGGGTGGAGTGATGGGCCAGATAGACGTTTGGGAGCAGGGCGCAGCACCGTGAGATCTCGGCATTGATTCTCTGGATGGTGTGGTGCTGCTCGTCCTGTCTCGGCAGCAGGGTGGAGATGACAATTCGGGCGCGAGGGAACTCCTGTATGGCCCTCTCTGCCACTCTCCTGATGGACTGGGCCACCTGCTCCCTCTGGGTCCTCAAGTCGTTGGTGCCGGTGTGGATGATGATGTGCTGAGGGGCTCCCAGTACCGACCTGGACAGCAGCTGCAGGGCCTTCTCTGTCGTCGGACACCAGAGCTTTGCTGTTTGTAATCCCGGGAAGAGCCTGTGCTCATCGATGTACCTCCCGTTGGAGTCGATGAGAAGGGCTACTTCCATGCGTCTGCCTCTGGTGTCCAGTCTGCTGGAGGGGCGCTGTGCTGCCGGGCGGGGGGCTGCTTGGGGGGGTGCAGTATGTGAGGTGGGGGAGTTGGGTGGGGCCGGGTGTGTGTGTGGGTCACCCTGAGTGTTCGGCAAGGTGGGTGTGCTTTTGGGCAGTAGAGTTGTGAGGGGATTTGGGGTGCCGGGGGGTGCAGTGGGTGTGGTGTTTGCTACGGTGGGGGTACTGGGTAAGTGGGAGTTGGTGGTGGGGGTTGTAGGGGTGTCAGGTTGTGTGGAGGTGGGTGTGTCTTTGCGGGTTGGTGGTGGGTGTTGTGAGTTGTGTGTTCTGGGTCTCAGGGCTGTTCTGTTGCAGTCAGGGCTGCAGTGGGAAGTAGTGAGTTTCCTCAGCTGGTCTTTGAGAGTCTTGCTTGTCCTCTCCGCGAGCTGCAGCTCCTCTCTCAGCTCTGCTACTTCCGACTGCAGCTTACTGTTGTCCCGCAGCAGCTCCTCCATCTGTGCCCTGAGCTGTTTGTTGGAGGTTTTACATTCGTTCCTGTGTTTGTTCACCTCGTCTCTTAGCTGTTGTGCTGTCTGCCCCTCTGTGAGTCTCCCCAGCATCAGCTCCTTGAACTCAGTGAAGTCCAGCTCCAGAGCAGAGAGTTTCTCTCTCAGGAGGCGCACTGTGCTGTGGTCACAGGGGGGTTGGTGTGGGCTGTGTGTGTCCGGGTGGTGTGTTTCCGTGTTGCCGAGGGCTACACTTTTGCTGGGCTGTTCTGTGGCTGAGGCTGTGTTTGTGGGCTCTGAGTCAGGTGGAGCTGAACTCTCCGGTGTGGCGGGCATCAGGCTGCTGGGTCTCTCTCCTGTTTCTGGGGGAGGTTTCTCCAGGTCGGCCTGTGTTTTAAGGTCTGTGAACTTTTCCTCGAAAAGCTCCAGAGCGGCCTCACTGCCCTGTATCATCACTGTACCATTGTGGTAGGTGTTGACAGTCAGGACAGTGTCTTCTACCTCGCTGTCTCCCCCTATGGAGATTTGCCTGCCTTTGCTGATGCCCCTTCTGGTGGTGTTTGTATAATTCTTACACACAGCTGTGTGCCAGGCATTCGGATGCTCAGTAAAAAAGAGCAGGTTGGTTTTTATGTGCTTTTCTCCTGCCTGGCAGTAGTCAGCAATGAGGGTCTCTGGGTTTTCTTTCATCCAGGAGTCTTTGTACTGTTTCCTGGTCTTAACGGTTTTCACGTCCTCAGGGTACTGGAGTACTGTGCTGAGGGGGCAGGGCTGGTCCAGTGGGGCTGTGTTCTGCTCTGTACTCATCTTGCTCTTTTAAATACAATGGGCCCAGGTGAGAAGAGCAAACAGACGGCCTGGCTCGGGCGTTTTGAATACAATCAGCCCCCTGTTGCTTGGGAACAGGTTCTTCAACTTTGGCCTTTTGAGTGTAGTGGGCCCAAGTGGTATTTTGTTTAATTTAAACTTTAAGGTACCTTTTTCTAAAGACTTTTTAAACTTTTATCTACAAAACAGTTCAATTTTTTAGAGGCTTCTTCAAGAAAGGAGAAGAAAGAACAGGGCTTACCAGGTGTTTTTCGTGTTGATGGCTGAGTTCTTGGCTTCTCTTGATGCTGCTTGTATTTTCCCTTTCCTTCTTGTTTCCTTTGGTGTACTTTTTCTCTTTCTTTCTTTCTTGTCTTCTTATTCTTATATCCTTGTTTTAATGATTCCTTTTCTGTTTGTTCCTCTTCATCTCTTGGGGATTTTTCTTTTTGGAGTTTTTCCTCAGGTCCTTTATCCTCAGGTGTAGCTGTGTCTTATAGTTTATCTTCAGTTTTTTAGATGTTCGCTTTGTTGATTTTTTTTTTTTCCAATGGCAAATTATTTCTTTACTTCTGTAGTTTTCTTTAGTTTTGTTAGATGTTGCCTTATTCCTAGACTATTTGTTCAGTTCCAGAAAACAATAAAATCTCAAAGAAATTAGGAGCTCATCTTCTGTGCTGCCTCTCTCAGCCTCTCTCTCTCTCTGAATATCTCACTGCCTGCCTGCATGACTACTACACCACTGCCTACCTAATTGCCTGACTATCTCACTCCCTGCCTATTACACTGCATAAATGATTACCTGACTCTGCCTACTTGATTATTATACTGCCTTCCTAATTGCCTATCTCACTACCTGCCTGATTGACTGACACTCTGTCTGCTTGATTATTACACTACATACCTGATTGCCTGACCATCTTGCTGCCTGCCTGCCAAATTCTCATTCCACTGCCTGACTGAAGCCACCACCTGCAGATGGCCTGCCTGAGTGGCTCGCTGTCCCTGTGACTGGCTGTGTAATGGCTTCCCTGTCTCTCTCCAGGCTGAAGCCGGTGCAGAAGGTGGAGGGGATGACCAACGGGATGGCTCTAGGGACAGGGCAGCAGCAGGGTTCTGGCTTGTCTGACATCAGTTCACAAGTGCAGCAGTACCAGCAGTTCCTGGGTGAGAGAGGGGATAAATACTGAAGGTCACACCATTGATAGTGAGGACATCTGACTTTTCATTACCACTGAGGTCTTTACCTTCATAAATCTTTAATTAAATCATCAAGCGGCTTGGTTGGCACTTAAGTAATTTTGTCTCTGTTCAAGGTTGAAAGATTATGAAAGTTATGCAAGAATCGCAAGAGTTTAAAGGAAACCTCCTACATGAAAACAAATAATTCAAACTGAACATATAATTAGGTCTAATATGGGCTCTAGTATTTATTTGAGTGCTCACGAAGAACAGAAACAAGCAGCTGCAAGGGTCCCCAAGATCAGAAGTGGGACCTTTGTCTACACAGTCTGAGAGATTCTCTGTACATTATCAGTGACTGTGAGTGTGGGTCTCTGTCCAGTTCAGTTTGAATGAAAAGATGCATGTCAAATAAGCTGAAGAGCATTTTCTTTTCCTGTTCACCTGTCTTTCCAGATGCTTCTCGTGCTCTGCCTGAGTTCTCAGAGGTTGACCTGCAGGGCAAAGCACTGCCTGATGGGATATCATTAGAGCACATCAAGAGCTTCCAGGTGCTATACAGGGAGCACTGTGAGGTACGTCCCTGTCCTGTCTGTCACACTGTGGGGCACATCCCTTTCCTGTCTGTCACAGTGTTGGGTACAGCCCTGACCCATCTGTCTGTCACACTGTGAGGTACATCCCTGTCCTGAGGTACAACCTTGTCCATTTGACTTTATTTACCACTCTTAATTTACCTTTTAGCGGCCTGAAAGTTTTTCCTCTCCCCCTTACTCCGCTGCTCCATGTGTCCCTCTTTCTCCAGGCAATCCTGGATGTGATGATTAACCTGCAGTTCACTCTGGTGGAGACACTATGGAAAACATTCTGGAGATACAGTGACAGCCAGACCAGCGAGGGGGCTGCACTGCCTGTGTGAGTCTCACCCTAACACACTCGGACACTGATACACACTGACACAGTAACCTGCACACCTAGCAACACATTCCAACACACTCTGACACTCTGATACCAACTGCCTCGGTAACCTTCACACCCAGACTCGTTGTAATACACTCTGACAGCCTGGTTCACACTGACACAGTAACCTACACAACTAGACACATTCTAACACACTCTGACAAGTAACCTACATGCCTCGACATATTATAACATACCCTGACACCGTGATACACAATGACACAGTTACCCACACCCCTAGACACTAACATACCCTGATGCTGTAATACACACTGACACAGTAACCTGCACACCTAGACCCAACATACCCCGACACTGTGATACACACTGACACAGTAACCTGCACACCTAGACACCAACATACCCCGACACTGTGATACACACTGACACCGTAACCTGCACACCTAGACGCCAACATACCCCGACACTGTGATACACACTGACACAGTAACCTGCACACCTAGACACCAACATACCCCGACACTGTGATACACACTGACACCGTAACCTGCACACCTAGACGCCAACATACCCCGACACTGTGATACACACTGACACAGTAACCTGCACACCTAGACGCCAACATACCCCGACACTGTGATACACACTGACACAGTAACCTGCACACCTAGACCCAACATACCCCAACACTGTGATACACACTGACACAGTAACCTGCACACCTAGACGCCAACATACCCCGACACTGTGATACACACTGACACAGTAACCTGCACACCTAGACCCAACATACCCCAACACTGTGATACACACTGACACAGTAACCTGCACACCTAGACGCTTTCGAACACTTCAATTCCAAGTGGTTGCTTGTGTCTGTGTGCATGCAATGACCACTCACACTCTTGCTCTCTCAGCCATGACGAGTCGGAGAAGCGGCTGCCCAAGGCGTGCCTGGTGTTGCTGTGCAAATACGAGCCAGTGCTGCGCTGGAGCCGGGAATGCGACAACACGCTGTACCAGGGGCTGGTGGAGATTCTCATCCCCGACGTGCTGCGACCCATCCCCAGTGAGTCCACCGCAGCGCGAGTCCGGGATCACCTGCTTCTTCCCATTAGCCTCTCCCTGTTCCTGAGTTATAGAGTTGTTCCGTGTATGACAGTGTAGACCCTCTATGTAACACACTGTGTGCCATACTGTGTGCGCTGTGGGTTTGACTGTTCCACTCTCCTAGGTGCCTTAACTCAAGCCATCCGAAACTTCGCCAAGAGCCTGGAGAGCTGGCTGACCACTGCCATGATGAACATCCCTGAGGAGATGGTCCGGGTCAAGGTTAGACACACTGTAGAGACTGAATAGACTGACGTTGCAGTGATTAACACCCTGTGGAGATGGTCTGGGCAAGGCCACTTTCACAACATACAGCAAATACACAATATATTGACTGCACAACCAACTATCCATAAGATACAATACATGGTATACACCATGGTATGAGTACACTCAATACACTACACATAGATTGAAATATATTGCATTGTCCACTGATGGACAGAAAACTGTTAATCTCTGTGTCCTGGTCCATCTTGTCTCTGCAGGTGACCTCTGCCAGTGCATTTGCACAGACACTGCGCAGGTACACATCCCTCAACCACCTGGCACAGGCAGCCCGCGCAGTCCTGCAGAATACTGCACAGATCAACCAGATGCTTAGCGACCTCAACCGTGTTGACTTCGCCAACGTACAGGTCTGTCCGTCTGCCAGTTTCTGTGTAACACTGTCTCTATGTCCATCTGAAGGACTGTTCCTCTGACCAACTATTCCTCTGTCTGAATGCTCCTCTGTCCATCTGATCAACTATTCCTCTCCTCATCTGACCAACTGTTCCTCTGACTATCCCTTTGTCTCACTTTCTGACTCTTCCTCTGAACGACTGCATCTGACCAGCTGCTTCTATGACTGATGGTTCCTCTGACTGTCCCTTTGTCTCACTGTTACTCTCTCCATCCAATTACTGTTCCTCTGTCCTTCTATCTCACTGTCTTTTGTCCCTCTGTACAGCCATCCCTGTTGGTGTGTCCTGTTGCTGTATCTGTCCCTGTAGTCAGTATGTTCTGTCCCTCTGCAGGAGCAGGCGTCCTGGGTGTGTCGCTGTGAGGACCGGGTGGTCCAGCGGCTGGAGCAGGACTTCAAGCTGACCCTGCAGCAGCAGAACTCCCTGGAGCAATGGGCTGCCTGGCTGGATGGGGTCGTGGCCCAGGTGCTTAAGCCCTACCAGGCCAGCCCTGCCTTCCCCCGCGCGGCCAAGCTCTTCCTGCTGAAGTGGTCATTCTACAGGTGAGAGAACGCAGCCGAGTGGGAGGGAGGGGGGGGCTCTGAGTAGAAAGAGCTTGGCAGCATTAACAGCATGGCCTCCCTGCCTTCCTCCTCCAGCTCCATGGTGATCAGGGACCTGACCCTGCGCAGTGCTGCCAGCTTTGGCAGCTTCCACCTGATCCGGCTGCTGTACGATGAGTACATGTACTACCTGATAGAGCACCGCGTGGCCCAGGCCAAGGGAGAGACCCCCATTGCTGTCATGGGCGAGGTACAGTACTGCAGCTGAATACAGTGCTGTATTCACCTGAATACAGCTGCAACACTACAACACCTACACCTGTACTGTCATTCACACAGAGAAGAGCCTGAATACAGCGGCAACACTGCAACACCTCCATCTGTATTGACATTCACACAGAGAAGAGCCTGAATACAGCTGCAACGCTGCAACACATCCATCTGTATTGACATTCACACAGAGAAGAGCCTGAATACAGGTTTAACATACAATTGCTTTTATATCTGACATTGGTACATCCCGTAACTGTACTGAAGCACAGAACTCCTTCTGTTTCAGTTTGCTAGCCTGGGAAGGAGTCTGAACACACTGGACCCTGATAAAGGTATTGATTAGTGCATGATCACTCTGTCCTGTAATTTACTGATCAGTCTTCTTTTTAAAATATTAATCATTCTGTTTATCAAGTTGATCGGTCTCTGTAATATATTGATGTGTCCTCTACTGTATTGGATAGACTTTTAATGACCATTGTGCCCTGTTGTGTATAAATGCATCTGAGTATTTTCAATATTCTGTTAACAGAGAGGAGCCAGTTATTCCTCAGAGTAATGAGGATGTTCATTGGTTCATTTTAATTTCATTTTACAACCTCTTTTCTTTTTCCTCTCCCTCCCTGCCTATCTCCCTCTCTCAGAGGAGGAAGAGGAGGAGGAGGAGGAGAGTGATGAAGAGTGCTCGCAGGAGCTGTCTCTGCCTTCAGACTCCTCCGGGCTGCCTGTCGACTCTCTGGAGCCTCCCACCAAGCTGCCCCGCACTGACCCCAGAGGCCTGTTCAGCACCGCACCCCCAGACAACTGAGGGGAACACTGAGACCCTGCCACACACACGCACCCCAGTATCTGCAGCGGGAGAGTCAGGCACATAGTCCCATTCGCCTGTCTCCAGCCCACTCCTCCGCACCACACAGCCTGTCCACAAACTGTCCACAGACACAGTCCTCTGACAGCCTCATGGAACTGAACAATCACTGCTCCACAGGTGGAGCCAAACCTTCACTGCCTTGCCACCAGTCCTGTAGTGGGACTCCTAGTGGGCTTGTCTCCACCTAGAGGCCCTTCATGCAGGGTAAGGCACCAGCCTCACCAGTGCCCACCAATCAGAATCTAAGGCTAAGGGTTACAGGGTGTCCAGTCAGTTTGGAGGCTGTGTGGCCCAATCATGTGGCAGTGGGGTGGGAGGCCCTAGGTGTGAGTGGCTAGTAGCTGCAGTAACTGAAAGGGTAGCGTGGCTGAACAGTACGTACCCATGTGTGAAGAGCTGAGTGAGAAACTGCACATCTTCAGCCGCTCTGTGTGCGAGTGCCTGCGTTCGTGCCTGTCTGTGAATAGCGTCGTGTTTGTGGGCTGTGTCTTGGCGAACTCTGCTGAAGGTGGCCTTCAAAGGCATAAATTGACTGTTAGGGCCCTGGAGGCTGCTCTGTCATTCTACTCAGTCGAACCCTGACGCACAGGGGATAGAAGCTGCTGTAGGTGACAGACACGTGTGTGTGTGTGTGATTTTTGCTGTTCTGTTGCTCTTCTTGTTTTCAATCCCGGTGGCCTCATTCAGTCCAGACACGTAACTGTTTTTGCATCTTTTGTTGGTATGATCAATGTATTAAAAATTGAGAATAGTGTTACTTTTATTTTTGCGTTTTGTGCCAAAAATGTATTACCTGCCTTGGTGAATGATACACTTAATTTCCTGCCAGCATTTCTCTTGAAATAAAGACTTGGAGCAGCAAAGAGCGAACAGTGTGTGTGTGTGTGAGAGAGAGAGAGAGGGTGTGTTCATGTGTGTAATTGAGATAGAGCTGTGGGTGTATGAATGCTGTGTTTGTGAGAGAGAGAGAGCTGTGTGAAAACTTTGTGCCTGTGTGCATAAAGTTCACCCAGACAACCAGCAGTGTTCAACACATCACCCAAACTATAAAAAGCTAGTGTCTGGATTCTTCTACCTTTCTCTTGGTGTCGGCCTGTGTGTCTTGGGTGGCTGGCTGGGGGCCAGTGGGCAGTGCACTGGTGTCGGCCTGCCCTCTGTCTGCTCTCTACCCTTCCCTGCCTTTGTACCGTGGAATCATCTCCTGTTTCTGTCTGTCCTCGATGCGCTTTACCACAGCTTCCTGTTCTCATCCTCATCACAGTCTGCTCTCGGTATTTCACACCGCACTCGCATCAGGCTAGCAAGAGCCTGTGGGCCGTTTCTAGCTGCAGCTCCTTCCTGTTTATTTCCTAATATGAGTCACAAAAGTGTTTCCTCTTGATTGCTGAACACTGGTAGTCTGAATGCGAGTGACCTGGATTTCTGAATGTGGCTTGGAGAACCCTGTGCCGTCGATGTGTGTGTTTAAGTGTGTGTGGGGGTTCTATGCAATGAAAAGCAAATGTTTTAATTTTTAAAGTATATAAATAAATGATTTTTTTAAATGGCAGACTGTCAAAGATCTGGAGATTTCTTTTTCCCCTTGTGATGTTACTCTGTACACCTGTAGTCAAACAGGGATAGACCAGTGTATCCTTCATCTGACATGAGCAGCACAGTTCACATCTCCTCTATCCTGTCCTGCAGTGGAACAAGGGAGGGTGAGCAAAGAGTGATAAACCCCTGCAAACCAACAGGGAACAGAGAGAAGGGCGATCAAGGCTCCTTCAGTAATAAATCTATAACAGAGGGATTCTCGGTCTCCTATCCTATCACACACACAGCAGGACAGGAGACTGAGAGTAGCCATAGACTCAGCTCACTTACCCCAATTCCACTCCATCAGCTGCCATTATCCCAAAGCCCTTGAAATCTCCAGATTCATGGTCAGCCTTTACCCTCAGCAGAATTCTCTTCATTTTCTGAACAGCCCTGTGAGAAACCAGCAGTGCCACCAAGGATTTTCCAACACAAAAACAGCTTGAGAATTTTTGCTTAAGATATGAAAATGTGGGGTAACTTTTATTTCAGGTGGCTTCTGCTGCAGCGTGTATAAAAGGTCACCTGAGCTTTCCGATGTGTCACAGCCTTTTGGACGCATAGCAGCAGAGGTCACGTGAACTTTCAGTGTCCAGTATTGTGCAGGATGTCCAGCCCAGTGTCCAGTGTTGTGCAGGGCGTCCAGCCCACAGTGCTCTGCCTCTTTCTGACACTTTGCTGCAGTATCACAGCGTGTTCAAGAACAGCAGCAAGTTCTTCTTAGAAACATTTGTGAAGATATTATAAATAAACCTGTGATATATGTTTTCCTACTTTAAATGTAATTATTATAACAATGATCATTATTAGCAATTACAAAAGTGAGAAACTGTACTACTTTGTGATAAAAATACTTGAGATGTTTTTTTTATTTTATCCAACCATCATGGCCTTATTTGATCTCGCTGTCAGTGTTCTTATTCAGATGTGATTATTACAATATTTTTACTATTAGAGATAAAAATCCGCTGCCGTCTTTAGAAGGACGAGGTTTTTCCTCTAGGTTTGTGTTTGGATGAACTGGTTAGTCCACTGGTTGTCTGAGCCCCCCTGTGTTGTACTGTACCCATCACTGACCTCCATCTGCTCCCTCAACTCACAGCAGGGAGGAGAAACGGGGGAATGCACCAGTGCCCTCTTCTGTATCAAGAAAGAACTCGGCATCTCATCTTCAAAGTGGAAAAACTGTTTTCTACCTTTTTTTGTAACTTTTTCTTCCAAGAAGTAAAAAAAAAACTGCAAGCGTGATCAAGTGCTAGCCTGTGCGTGTTATTTTTTAAAACGTGTGGCTTACAGTATTTGCCCTGGATTTCTCATATTAAACAGGTGGAGCACTGCTTGCCTGTCTGTTGCCTGTGAAGTCAGTCTTCTCACTCATCAGCTACTGGTCTCGTCAGGAAAGGTGCGAGTGTGAATGAGCGTGCGAGTGTGAGTCGTGTGTGCGTGAATGCACATGTGCAGAGAAAAAGGACGCCAGTCCTCTACACCTGCTCACTCAGCTTTATGTAGAATCCTTCCAGAATCCCAGCCGCCACCTTCCTATCCCACAATGACAGACACCGCTCTGGCTGGAGCACCCAACTGAAAAGAACATCTGAGCAAAACATCCAAATATCCCAACGAAAAGACTCCGCACACTAATCCAGACACCAAAATAAAACGCCCACGTTCATCAGAGCAGCTAAGACAAGAGAAGAGCACGACACCCCAGATCAGTCTGAAAGGAATCCACTTTTAATACAAATTTAAAATAAAAATTACACCATCCAGTCAGTTTAACTAATGAACCAGCAACAGCACCAAATAAAAGACGAGATACCAAAATGGCAGCACAGAGACGAGAGTACGAGCTGAAGGACAACAGAAAAGAATTCACTTGGAATCACGGGGCCGAGTGTCACGACCGGAGGAACTGTGGCTGATGGCGCCTGTCTTTCAATGCGTTCATACTGAGCTCAGCCAGGAAACCTCCTGAGACCCACAGCACTGGTCCCTCTTTCCCAGTCCCACAGGGAGCAGAGATCTGCCCAGACTGCCGGGCAACCAGGGGGTGACCACTGGCCCCTCTACGCTCCACTGTGTGAGCGGCTCACATGAACTGCTGCTACAGTACTTGAGTAACGGTACAGCCGGCCTCGGTATCTACACTGATCAGCAGTCAAGCAGGAACAAGTTGGTGTGGAATGACAGTAGTACAGGAACAGAGGTAGAGGCTCCCAGAGGTGTTGTCCGTGTGTGAATCTCTCAGTGTGCACAGTGTTGTCTGTGTGAGTCTCGGTGTGTACAGTGAGTGTAAAGTGTTGTCTGCGAGAGTCTCAGTGTGCACAATGTTGTCTGTGTATCTGTCCATCCCGTCTGTCCACCAGTCCCTCACAAGACGATCCAGGTGTAGCGATCGCTGTCCGCCAGCACTTTGAGTGAGGAGCCTGAAACACAGCAGCACAGCCCATCAAATAACTACGACACCTGTACTACACCCGATCACCCCGACCTTACTGAGACCAGCTACACCTATACTACTCCCGATCATTCCGTCCTGACTATGACCAGCTACACCTGTACTACACCCAGTCTCCCTGACCTCACTGTGACCCGCTACAGCTGTACCACACCTGATCACTCCAACCTCACTGTGACCAGCTACACCTGTACTACACCGGTCTCCTTGACCTCAATCTGACCTGTAGTACCACTACACCTGTACTACACCCGATCACCCCAACCTGACCCACTACACCTGTACTACACCCGATCACCCCAACCTGACCCACTACACCTGTACTACACCCAGTCTTCCTGACCTCACTCTGACCAGCTACACCTGTACCACACCCGATCACCCCAACCTGACCCACTACACCTGTACAACACCCAGTCTTCCTGACCTCACTCTGACCAGCTACACCTGTACCACACCCGATCACCCCAACCTCACTGTGACCAGCTACACCTGTACTACACCCGGTCTCCTCGACCTCAATCTGACCTGTAGTACCACTACACCTGTACTACACCTTGTCAGCCTGACCTGGCTCTGGCCTCACGTGTCGCGTGACCTTAGCTTGACCTGCCCTTGACCTCGCATGTCCATGCGGAAATTTGAGCTTGACCTCTCTCTGATCTCGCATGCCTGTGCGTTAATATCAGCAGGGCCTCGCTTGTCCGTGAGGTTAAATCAGTCTGACCAGTCTCTGGCGGGAAGTGGCGTACCTTTGTGCAGGGCCTCGTTGGTCATGCGGTTGATGTAGCAGGAACTGCTCTCAGGAACCAGCCACTTCATCACGGTGTTGACACAGGACTTCCTGTAGGAGCTCCACACGCTGCCACTGCGGGAGAGAGCCAGTCAGGGAGGGGAGGTGGGAGGAAGTGAGAGACAAGAGCAGGCAGACCTTGGTGCCCTTACCTGGTCTGACCCTTGACCTCTGTGAGCTCTCCCACCCCCACCGTGCGACAAACTCCTGTGCTCAGGTCCCAGGACACCTGCAGGCTGGAGTGGTAGGTATTCGGCCTGCAGACAGACGGAGACCAGAGGTCAGTTTCTGTCCTGCCAGCACCTTGAGCTTGCAGACAGGTAGAAGGACAGGGGAACACACGGTCAGGAAGGTGGGGAACAGGGGGACATGGGGACAGACTAACCTGCAGTGCTCCTCCTCGGGTGTGGGGAAGGCCAGCAGGAGCAGCCCAATGTTAATCACCACGGTGTTCATCTCTGGACACACCTGACAGAGAGGAGAGAGGTGTCTCAGCGTGCAAGCACAGCCCTGTGCGCACACACTCCTGTCAGTGCGACACCTAGTGGCTGGTATCGAGAATGGAGCAATACCTAACCAGCCGGGCTACACTGCCGGCGCTGGTGGAACAGATCACGGACACAGTTGGTCAGACAACGTTATTAGATGTAAATTGTTGAGACTGCACCCCAGGGAAGTGGGTTGGGGCCGTGTGCCAGATTTTGGGTCTGTCTCACCTCCAGAATGACGATGTCGTAGTCACTGAAGGAGCAGAACTGGGGCGCCCAGGCAGCGTCATTGCGGATCACCTCATTAATCACATACTCAAAATCCAGCGTCAGCTGCTCCACACAAACGCACTGAGCCTGCGGAGGCAGAGAGGTTATACAGACACGAAGGAAAGGGTTATTCAGGGAGCGAGACGGGGGTTGTCCAGTCAGAGAGAGGGGGACAGGCAACAGAGTGCCGGACAGAGGCCTTACCTGGCTGGGCTGCTGTCCCTTCACTAGCCGCAGGCTGCGGCCCCTCAGGTCAGTCACTGTGAATGGCAGCAGCACCTTGTCATCCTCGTACTCTGACAGAGACACGGGGGAAGAAGCTTCTGTAACACCAGCTCCACCACATCAGACACTCATGCCAATCATACACCGAGAAAGGGATGAGGACCAGAGAGAGGCTTCTGTCACACCAGCTCTGCTACATCAGTCAGTCATACAAATCAAAACACAGAGAGAAGGATGGGGACCTGAGAGAGGATTCTGTCACACCAGCTCCACCACATCAGACACTCATGCCAATCAAACACCAAGAGAGGGATGGGGACCAGAGAGAGGCTACTCATCACATTTCTGCAACAGGCTCCCTTTACACCAGGGAAGACAGCTCTGTGCACACTCACCGGTGTCCTGCTCTGGCGCCCCCGGTGGCTGTAAACAATACTGCAGCCTGGTGTAGTTCACGTAGCCAGGCTCCGTGGCCGAGGAAGAGAGGGTGGAGGAGGAAGAGGAGGACACAGAGCCGTGTGACTCACCCACACCCTCAGGGTCACGATCAACAGGGCTTGCCTGCTCCTCTGACCCCGAGAGCTCCCGAGTACCCCCTGAGGAGGAGGAAGGTACAGGACTCTCTCTCCCTGCCCTGGTCTCTTCCTCTGTAAGCGCATCTCTGCTGTCTCCCCGCTTGCCCCCCGCTTCCTCTCCACTACTGTTTCTCCCCCGAGCTCGTCTGAAGATGTCTGCCGCGAATTCCCGTGCCCTGGCGGCAGCCTGCGATTGGTCAGGCGAGGGAGATGGGGGCTGGGGCTTGCAGGGGTCCTGTGTCTGATCGGGGGACGAGCAGGGAGTCCCAGGGGCTCGGGAGGAGGGAGAGGGAGAGGGCAGCACCACGGGCCGGGAGGGCAGTGGCGATCCAAGGCCCCTCCTCCTGTACAGGATCTGACTGGACTCCCCCTGATCCCCTGCTGAAGACACAGAAAAATGGGGAGAGTGAGAACGAGGAATTCACAGCTTCCTTTCACTACTGATCATAACTCAAAAGCCAAAGCAGTAATAGGACACTTAGACAAGGCTACCAGCGGATTATAGTTAACTTAGTAACAACGCCAAAAGGATTAACTGCTGTACTGTACCAGGGCAGACAGACACGGCACAGGCCACCAAAGAGATGCACAAACAGCATACTGTCAGCGTCAGACAAAACAGACAATTTCGGCAGTACTGTACCAGGGCAGACTGACACGGCACAGGCCACCAGGGAGTAGCTGGTGTTGAGCAGCACCACCTGGTCCTGCTTGAGTTGGAAGGCTGGCTGGAAGGTGGGGAAGGGGTAGACCACCTGGTACCGCGAGTTCAGCACATAGCCATGGGCTAGGCACTGTGAGCTGCCTGAGAGAGAAAGAAACACCTGTAGGATTCCCAGATCTCCAGTCACCCAGTAACTGTTTGCCAATTGTTATCGCTTAAGCAACGCTTTTATTGCTCAAGCAAGTAACAGTCTCTCAAGCTGAGTATGAGACACAAAGCACAGTGGACTGAGGAGGCAGAGAGGTGGGGCCACATACCTGACTGTGATGCAGCGGGTGGGCCAGTACAATGGGTGCAGGGCCGTGAGGGAGGCATTGTTGCTACGGTGACGTAGATGTCCCTGTTGTTCTCATCGCTCATCATCAAATTCATCAGCACAGAACTGGAGCTGCGGGTACTGACACATAATTGCCATGGCACACACTGACCCCAACACCACACCCTGATGCACACCAACCGAGATATCACACTGACCCCAGTGCTACACCCTGACACACACACAGAACACAAACCGGCCACAACACCACAACCCCCCAATTTCTCCATACCGAAAGACTCAGTTTTGCTTACTTGAAGCCGAAGATGACAATTTTGGAACGGTCACTGGGCCACTCACACACCGTTAGGTACAGGTCACTGTAGATCTCCTCCCCCGCAAACAGGCGCACCTGCCTCACCTGAGGGGAGAGTACATAACACATGTCGGAAAGGTCACCTTTTCCAGTTTGTGACTTTGTTCACTGTTACTGGACACTTCACTGGCCCCAGGTGTGTGTGTGTGTGCGTGCGTGCGTGCGTGCGTGCAGGGGGATTCTCACAGTGACGTCTCACCTGTCCAGGTGTGTGTGTGTGTGTGTGTGTGTGTGTGTGTGTGTGTGTGTGTGTGTGTGTGTGTGTGTGTGTGTGTGTGCAGGGGGATTCTCACAGTGACGTCTCACCTGTCCAGGTGTGTGTGTGTGCAGGGGGATTCTCACAGTGACGTCTCACCTGTCCGGGTGTGTGTCTGCAGGGGGATTCTCAGTGACGTCTCACCTGTCCAGGTGTGTGTGTGTGCAGGGGGATTCTCACAGTGACGTCTCACCTGTCCAGGTGTGTGTGTGTGCAGGGGGATTCTCACAGTGACGTCTCACCTGTCCAGGTGTGTGTGTGTGCAGGGGGATTCTCACAGTGACGTCTCACCTGTCCAGGTGTGTGTGTGTGCAGGGGGATTCTCACAGTGACGTCTCACCTGTCCAGGTGTGTGTGTGTGCAGGGGGATTCTCACAGTGACGTCTCACCTGTCCAGGTGTGTGTGTGTGTGCAGGGGGATTCTCACAGTGACGTCTCACCTGTCCAGGTGTGTGTGTGTGCAGGGGGATTCTCACAGTGACGTCTCACCTGTCCGGGTGTGTGTCTGCAGGGGGATTCTCACAGTGACGTCTCACCTGTCCAGGTGTGTGTGTGTGTGCAGGGTGATTCTCACAGTGACGTCTCACCTGTCCAGGTGTGTGTGTGTGTGCAGGGGGATTCTCACAGTGACGTCTCACCTGTCCAGGTGTGTGTGTGTGCAGGGGGATTCTCACAGTGACGTCTCACCTGTCCGGGTGTGTGTCTGCAGGGGGATTCTCACAGTGACGTCTCACCTGTCCAGGTGTGTGTGTGTGCAGGGGGATTCTCACAGTGACGTCTCACCTGTCCAGGTGTGTGTGTGTGCAGGGGGATTCTCACAGTGACGTCTCACCTGTCCGGGTGTGTGTCTGCAGGGGGATTCTCACAGTGACGTCTCACCTGTCCGGGTGTGTGTGTGCAGGGGGATTCTCACAGTGATGTCCTATCTAGGTGAATGCAGGGATGTCTCACCTGGCGCAGGCGGCTGTGCAGGTTAAACTCCCACCAGTAGAGGTGATAGATGTAAAAGGAGAAGTCGTCCTCCCCACAGTCGCTGGTATAGGACAGGACATACCGGCCGCACTTTGTGAAGCCCAGGAAGATGTGACTGCACACACAGGTAAAAACAACACAACACTGAAGGCTCCTGTGATACCAAAACAGGATAAAAGAAGGACAAAGAGAACACACAGAACAACAGACACATGCAGGTAGACCCAGAAAAATATATTTAGAGAAAAACAGAATCAGGCACAGGAGCTCCTCACTGACACAGAGACACACAGACAGGCCCTGCTCTGAGGAGCTCCTCACTGACACAGAGACACACAGACAGGCCCTGCTCTGAGGAGCTCCTCACTGACACAGAGACACACAGACAGGCCCTGCTCTGAGGAGCTCCTCACTGACACAGAGACACACAGACAGGCCCTGCTCTGAGGAGCTCCTCACTGACACAGAGACACACAGACAGGCCCTGCTCTGAGGAGCTCCTCACTGACACAGAGACACACAGACAGGCCCTGCTCTGAGGAGCTCCTCACTGACACAGAGACACACAGACAGGCCCTGCTCTGAGGAGCTCCTCACTGACACAGAGACACACAGACAGGCCCTGCTCTGAGGAGCAACTCACTGACACAGAGACACACAGACAGACCCTGCTCTGAGGAGCAACTCACTGACACAGAGACACACAGACAGACCCTGCTCTGAGGAACTCCTCACTGACGATGGTCTTCAGAGACACACAAACTCGGGGAGGCAGTTTCCGGAACAGGCGGTGAGTCAGCTGACCAGACAACTGACAGAGAGAGAGAGAAACTGGATCAGGCTGCTGAACACCAAGGAGTCAGACGATAATAATAATAATAATAATAATAATAATAATAATAATAATAATAATTGCTTACACTTATATAGCGCTTTTCTGGACACTCCACTCAAAGCGCTTTACAAGTAATGGGGACTCCCCTCCATCACCACCAATGTGCAGCCCCACCTGGATGATGCGACGGCAGCCATAGTGCGCCAGAACGCTCACCACACACCAGCTCTCAGTGGGGAGGAGAGCAGAGTAATGTAGCCAATTCATAGATGGGGATTATCAGGAGGCCATGATTGGTAAGGGCCAATGGGAAATTTCACCAGGAAGCCGGGGTTACACCCCTACTCTTTTTGAGAAACGCCCTGGGATTTTTAATGACCACAGAGAGTCAAGACCTCAATTTTACGTCTCATCCAAAGGACGGCACCTGTTTACAGTATAGTGTCCCCGTCACTATACTGGGGCATTAGGACCCACATTTACCACAGGGTGAGCGCCCCCTGCTGGCCCCACTAACACCTCTTCCAGCAGCACTAACAACAATGTTAAACCTGGAGTGAATCAGGCTGCTACACACCAAGATATTGCCGTGACTATGGGAACACCTTATATAAATAAAGATACTGCAGGAGAATTTACACGTTGAGCCAAAAATTCTAGTGATAATAATCAGAAACTCCAGGAGGCCCGAGAGCTCAAACATGAGGGGTCTCCTCTCATTCGTGATCCCAACCACCTGGCGCCGCATGCAGGCCGAACCCAGTACTGCAGACAACCGCCCAGTCATCCTGCCGGAAAGAATCTGGGATCAGAAAAACCGCTTTCTCTAGACATGTTCTCTAAATCGACCCCGGTGTCGATGCCTTTAATTGTGCACTCGACTGTGACTGAAGGTCATGTTCCTCATCTACCGACAAACACGTCCAGCTAGCCACAACAGGAACACATTAAGACCGAAAAAGACCGAAGCCTTTTCCTTTCCGCGTCCAGGGTAAACTGTGTGTTGGATTGTGAGTAAAAGCCGTTAAGAAAAACAAGCCCTCGTTATCACGGTTCTTATTACTGTATCTGCACTGAAAGGCCAGGCTGCCTCCGGCTCCGCAGTTACTGACGAGCCCGCAGTTTCCGCGTCTCCTCAAAGTCCGCGAAGGTGCGCGCCGCCGTCAGGCGTGGCCTTGTATGTCGCGGGCCGGTCTGGAGTTACCTTGCCGCGGTTCAACAGCTTGACGAGGTGCTCTTTGTATTTTTTCGCCGGTTTCTGTTTGTTGTCATCCCTCTCCGATTTCGAGCTGGGCGCCATTTTTCGCCACTCCAAGCTGCCTGCACGCTCCCGCCTATCCATGAAAGTCGCTCTCCCATTGGCTCACCGCATACCCGCCAAGCTTCTCTATTGGGCAAAAGACCCGTCAATCAAAGCTAAAGCTCCGGTCTCCCAGCTCTGTTAAGATTGGTCGTACCAAGTCGCTCCTCCTACACAAACGTCGCTTAGATTGGACAGTGCTTGGTGTCAATCACTGTTGTTCCACCCCCTATTTACCCCAAACCCTACCCCCCCAGCCCCCACTGAGCTCAACAAACTACAAACCCCCAAAGAAGAGAAGGCAGGGACATCAAACTCACCAGCACTGGGCAGTAAGAGGATTTGTGTTTCTGTATAACTAGAAAAGAAACACCTACACATTTATCTGTAAACTGCATATATACAAAACTGTTTTGATAGACTAGCAAAACTTCACCTTTATGCGTTTCATTGTGAATGTTAGATATAAGGGGTTTGATATTCTCTTATACTTTGCAAGATGTAAATACATGGTCTTTAAAATTCATGTTAGTTATATCACACCTACAGTATACAATACAAAAGGGTCCAGTGCTATTCCCTCCTTTAATGCTTACGAGTTTGAAATGCAATAGTACTTAAACTCCATCAAAAGCCTGAAGAATAAGGCAAAAAACACAACTTACATATGTAAAAAAAATAACTTGTTGCCAGAGGCAATTACAAGCCGGAGCACATGTTTGTTCTGGGTTTTTTTTGTTCACTTTTTCACCATTTCTCCTTCGTTTGGATTATTTGATATTCAATAAAACTTAAAAACAAAGCCTGACCTTTGCTTGCTGGTACCTATTTGATATGCCAGCAGCCATATCACCCTGCAACTCACAACTGGCAACCCACTGAAGCTAAGCAGGTGTGAGCCTGGTCAGTACCTGGATGTGAGACCTCCTGGGAAAAACTAAGGTTGCTGCTGGAAGAGGTGTTAGTGGGGCCAGCAGGGGGCGCTCACCCTGTGGTCCACGTGGGTCCTAATGCCCCAGTATAGTGACGGGGACACTATACTGTAAACAGGCGCCGTCCTTCAGATGAGACGTAAAACCGAGGTCCTGACTCTCTGTGGTCATTAAAAATCCCAGGGTGTTTCTCGAAAAGAGTAGGGGTGTAACCCCGACGTCCTGGGCAAATTTCCCATTGGCCCTTACTAATCATGGCCTCCTAATAATCCCCCTCTATGAATTGGCTTCATTACTCTGCTCTCCTCCCCACTGATAGCTGATGTGTGGTGAGCGTTCTGGCGCTGCACATTGGATGCTGCACACTGGTGGTGGTGGAGGGGAGTCCCCATTACCTGTAAAGCGCTTTGAGTGGAGTGTCCAGAAAAGCGGTTTATAAGTGTAAGCAATTATTATTATTATTATTATTTGCTCAGTGATTCTCATCCAACTCTTTGTGTAATGAAGGGCCTTCCTGTCATCTATTGGAGCTCCTCAGGGGCTCCTGTTATCCACCGGGGCTCCTCAGGGCCTCCTGTTATAAAGTTGGGGCCCCTCAGGGCCTGCTGGTATCTATTAGGGAGCCTCATGACCTTGTTTCTCAGGAAGTCCTGCAGTATCCTTTGGGTTAACGGTGACCTTTCACAATGCTGAAACCTCTGCGACTCAACCCCTCAAACTAGTTTTGCACCAGGCCCAATGGGGAGTGGGAGTGTGGCTGCTGAGGTTCGGATGAGATGCTTTCTTTTTCAGAAACTCCCCCAGACCAGGAGCGGCGTAGTTACAGTTACAGCGTAGAGGCAGGGTCCAGCTCACAGCAGATGGACTATGCCCTGGGCCCTGACATGACCAGCGCCACTCTCCCAGAACCAGGTGCCCACACGAACACTCGCTGCTCTTCTGTTAAAATGCCATGTAGCAGCAGCAGAGCCTGCCGCCCTGGAGCACCCCCTGCTGGTCAGGGGCAGCTCCGACACCCCCAGCCCACCATGACCTGTTCCTGGAAATCTGCTTCGGCATCCGAGCTGGGCAAACTGTTCCCTACCCCAGCACCTCTGAGCGCACAGCAGGCATCCTCAGGCGATCAGCCGAGAAAAGCCATCTGGAGAGGGAAGTGATTTAGGTCAGAGAGAGAGCTCCCACTGCCAGCGGGGAGAAATAGAGACAGAGGTGCACTTCCTACTGCACTGTGACAGATACTCTGGGATTAGAGAAACATTCTTCCCGAAATTCAGAAATCTAATCCCAGAGTTCCCACACCTGCCAGAGTCACAACGGGTCCCAATCCTACTGGGAGAGGGAGGAGGGAACTCAGTTGAACTGGCAGCCCAGTATGTGATCTCCTGTCACAGCCTGAGGAACGGTGAGTCTGTCTCCCAATAATGCTCCAGCCGCCTACAGTATATGTCAATATTTTATAATATGTCTTTGTTGTAAATGTCTGTAATATGTCTGTAGATTTTACTTCTATTTTGTTTTGTTCCATGTTAATTTTATTATTTTTATTTGCTTTGGCAACACTGATTGTACCCATCGGTCATGCTAATTAAGCACCTTGAATTGAATTGAGAGAGAGAGAGAGGAGGGAAGGTGTCGGATATCTTTTATTGTGAAGTTTTTAAAAACGAGCAGTAAAAAGTAAAAACCAGGTGTACAATATACAACCTCATGACGTCTCAACAGGAAAAAAAAACATCACCTCCCCAAAACCACCCACTGCAGACATTTGTCATAACCATACGCAGGTGAACACCAACCTCGTCACCCAGGCACAGCGTGTGCTCGCCAACCAGCCATGTCGCCACACATCCAGAGACACACACACACTCGGCCACATCACCACATATCCAGGGACACGTGCACACACACACACGCGCACACGCACGCGCGCACACACACGCGCGCACACACACGCGCGCACACACACACACACTCGGTCATGTCACCACACATCCAGGGACACGCGCATCCACACACGGCCACATCGCCGCACATGCAGAGACACGCATGGACACACATACACTATACCACATCGCCCAACATCCAGAGACACGCATGTACGCATGGCCACGTCGCCCCACATCCAGAGACACGCGCACACACACTCGGCCATGTCGCCACGCGTCGAGACGGGCGCGTGCGCGCACACACACACACTCGCCCTCAACCTTGCCAGCAGACCACACCACAGGGCCCCTGAGGAAGATGTACAGGGAGAATTAAAAAACCAGCACGCAGGCACAAGACAGAGGACTCCTCCACGCGCCCTCTGCTCTCCTTACTGGGAATGTTCCAAGCTGAACTGGGACACAGCTGTAAAAACACGGCTCCGCCTCCGGCCCAGGCGGACACGGACAACCGGACCGCGCGCTCAGCCGCGCAAGGGGTGCCAGTCAAGTCTCTCCCCCCCCCCCCCGGAGTCCGCTCGCATCCGCAGGAATAAAAATCAGACTGAGGCGGAAAAAACTCCGGAAAACTAGAGGAGTCAGCCTCTCTCTGCCTTCACCCGTAGAGAACGAAAAAAGGGAAAAAGTCTTTTAAAGAATTTTTATTTTTTTTTAAAAAGCAGAACGAAGGGAGAAGGATTTAAGGGGCTAAGGGGTAGGGGAAAAGGGTGTGTGTGGGGGGGGGGGGCACCCTTCTCTTCTCTCGGTCTTTCACAGGACAAAAATAAAAACAAAAAAATAAAAATCAAACTCGAAATTAAAACTCCAAGTTGCAGTCTGGCTGTGGATGAGCAGAATGGTGAATACCCCTCTGACTTTCCGGCCCGATCCTCCTCTCTCCGCAGGGCGGCTGTCCCGTCCCATCCCATCACCTCACTGCGTCTGCAACACAGAGACGTGGTCACTGCCGACCGGCCGATTCCGGCCTGGGGCAGAGTGTCCGTGGAGCTGTGCCAGGCGCGTGTGTAGGGAAGATTAACCCAGCCCTGCGCTGGTCTCCGCTTGGGAATCCCGGGCTGCGCACGGACTGCCCCCTGCAGGGAGCTACAGGGCCCGTGCCTGAGAATCCGTGCTGTGGTGCGTCTCAACCTCCGCTGCAGTTTCGGGGGGAGACTGCAGACTGAACCCTCTAAGACCAGCTGGAGGCTCGGCCCTGTGCCAGCTCAGCGACCGGGCCCGTGTGGTGGCGAGAAGCCGTAGGTACCTGCTGTCCCTGCTGTGGGGGGGCTGTCTGTCCGGCCGGCTGGCCCCCTGTCTGTCCGTAGTAGGCGGCCTGCTGCCTGTAGTACTCGGCCCACGCCGCGCTGTAGTCAGTCTGGGCACCGGAGGCAGGGGGCGCTGTGCCAGCTGCCTGGGCTGAAGGAAAAGAAAAGTAAGGCCAATCGCCCTTAGACTCGGGGAGCTCTGTCCCACACGCCTGCGCCGGCTCTTACCCAGCTTCTTGTAATACTCCTCCCAGGCCTTGGTGTAATCTGGCTGGCCAGCAGGCGCCTGGCTGGCCTGAGGCTGGTCTGTGGGCGCGGGGGCTCCTGTTGGGGCGGCGGGGGGCTGTCCAGGTACCGGGGCGGGAGGCTGCTGGTAGTACTGGGCATAGTAGGCTGCCCAGGCTGCACTGGGATCTGCAGCAGCTGCCGCCTTGCCTGCAACACCGAAACACAGGCAGAGACTTCAGGAAAGACCCAGGATTGACAGACACTGCTGTCCCACTCCTCTCACATTCCCCCTGAATTCACACACTGACACACACCTGACTGGACTGGAGACACTGCTGTCCCTCTCCTCTCACACTCCCCCTGAATTCACACACTGACACACACCTGACTGGACTGGAGACACTGCTGTCCCTCTCCTCTCACACTCCCCTGAATTCACACACTGACACACACCTGACTGGACTGGAGACACTGCTGTCCCTCTCCTCTCACACTCCCCCTGAATTCACACACTGACACACACCTGACTGGACTGGAGACACTGCTGTCCCTCTCCTCTCACACTCCCCCTGAATTCACACACTGCCACACACCTGACTGGACTGGAGACACTGCTGTCCCTCTCCTCTCACATTCCCCCTGAATTCACACACTGACACACACCTGACTGGACTGGAGACACTGCTGTCCCTCTCCTCTCACACTCCCCCTGAATTCACACACTGACACACCCCTGACTGGACTGGAGACACTGCTGTCCCTCTCCTCTCACACTCCCCTGAATTCACACACTGACACACTACTGACTGGACTGGAGACACTGCTGTCCCTCTCCTCTCACATTCCCCCTGAATTCACACAGACACACACCTGACTGGACTGGAGACACTGCTGTCCCTCTCCTCTCACACTCCCCCTGAATTCACACACTGACACACACCTGACTGGACTGGAGACACTGCTGTCCCTCTCCTCTCACACTCCCCTGAATTCACACACTGACACACACCTGACTGGACTGGAGACACTGCTGTCCCTCTCCTCTCACATTCCCCCTGAATTCACACACTGACACACCCCTGACTGGACTGGAGACACTGCTGTCCCTCTCCTCTCACACTCCCCTGAATTCACACACTGACACACTACTGACTGGACTGGAGACACTGCTGTCCCTCTCCTCTCACATTCCCCCTGAATTCACACAGACACACACCTGACTGGACTGGAGACACTGCTGTCCCTCTCCTCTCACACTCCCCCTGAATTCACACACTGACACACACCTGACTGGACTGGAGACACTGCTGTCCCTCTCCTCTCACACTCCCCTGAATTCACACACTGACACACACCTGACTGGACTGGAGACACTGCTGTCCCTCTCCTCTCACATTCCCCCTGAATTCACACACTGACACACCCCTGACTGGACTGGAGACACTGCTGTCCCTCTCCTCTCACACTCCCCCTGAATTCACACACTGACACACACCTGACTGGACTGGAGACACTGCTGTCCCTCTCCTCTCACATTCCCCCTGAATTCACACACTGACACACACCTGACTGGACTGGAGACACTGCTGTCCCTCTCCTCTCACACTCCCCCTGAATTCACACACTGACACACCCCTGACTGGACTGGAGACACTGCTGTCCCTCTCCTCTCACACTCCCCTGAATTCACACACTGACACACACCTGACTGGACTGGAGACACTGCTAGAGACACTGCTGTCCCTCTCACAGGGGACACTCTCCCTGAATTCACACACTGACACCCCTGACTGGACTGGAGACACTGCTGTCCCTCTCCTCTCACACTCCCCTGAATTCACACACTGACACACACCTGACTGGACTGGAGACACTGCTAGAGACACTGCTGTCCCTCTCACAGGGGACACTCTCCCTGAATTCACACACTGACACACCTGACTGGACTGGAGACACTGCTGTCCCTCTCCTCTCACACTCCCCCTGAATTCACACACTGACACACACCTGACTGGACTGGAGACACTGGTCGAGACACTGCTGTCCCTCTCACAGGGGACACTCCCCCTGAATTCACACAGACACTGCAGCGACAATGGAAGCCTTATATTTTTGACAAAAAATATAAGGGGTGCAGCGTAGTTACAGGGTAGACTCGGGGTGTAGAGGGAGACCGAGGAAGTGGAAGAGAGCTATCAAGAGAGAAGCGTCTTACTGGGGTCATGGGGTCCGGGGGGCTGCCACTGCTGGTAGGTGTTGCCCCAGCCCTGTGGGGGGTACTGGTGTGGTGGAGGGGGACCCCCACTGGAAGAGAGAAGAACTGCCATCAGTACTGGAGGCTGTCAGGGTGTTGCCTGTGTCCCTGTGTCTGGGCAGGGAGGACTACTCACTGTGGTGGGCCTCCTGGAGGTCCCTGGTTGTAAGGGCTTGGGTTGTAGGGCCCCATTGGACCTGAGGGGCCAGGCCCACCAGGCCCTGGACCCACCGGACACAGTGGACCCTGAAAGAGAACCAGAATCAGACGGGTCCAGTCCAGCCGAGTCCTCAGAAGGAGGCACAACCGGGGAGCAGCTGTACCTCTCTGTACCTCTCAGCTGTACCTTCAGCCAGCAGCCATATCACCCTGCAACTCACAACTGGCAGCCCACTGAAGCTAAGCAGGTGTGAGCCTGGTCAGTACCTGGATGGGAGACCTCCTGGGAAAAACTAAGGTTGCTGCTGGAAGAGGTGTTAGTGGGGCCAGTGGGGCGCGCTCACCCTGCGGTCCATGTGGGTCCTAATGCCCCAGTATAGTGATGGGGACACTATACTTTAAACAGGCGCCGTCCTTCGGATGAGACGTAAAACCGAGGTCCTGACTCTCTGTGGTCATTAAAAATCCCAGGGCGCTTCTCGAAAAGAGTAGGGGTGTAACCCCGGTGTCCTGGCCAAATTTCCAATTGGCCCTTACTAATCATGGCCTCCTAATAATCCCCCTCTATGAATTGGCTACATTACTCTGCTCTCCTCCCCACTGATAGCTGATGTGTGGTGAGCGTTCTGGCGCACTATGGCTGCCGTCGCATCATCCAGGTGGATGCTGCACATTGGTGGTGGTGGAGGGGAGTCCCCATTACCTGTAAAGCGCTTTGAGTGGAGTGTCCAGAAAAGCGCTATATAAGTGTAAGCAATTATTATTATTAAATTAATTACCTCGATCTTCTCCTCGATCAGCTGCTTGGCGTGGTCGATCTGCTGGGGGGAGCCCCGGATGGTGAACAGCTTGAAGTTGGGGTCACCGTTGGGAGGGGGCTGGCGGGAGATCTCGACGAACGCCCCCGTCTGCTGGTTGATGGCCTTGACGTTCTCCCCACCTGGACAGGCAGACGGCCCAGCGGTCAGACAGGAACAGCAGTGCACGGAGGGCAGAGAGAGAGAGGACGACGACAGGGGTTGACCGGTGGGGCTCGTTAAGCTCAGGCTGTCCGGGGACTGACCAGCAGGGCCGATTGTTTGGCCAGTGGCTGGGAACCAGCTACATCTCAGGTCAGGCAGGAACTGCACACCCTGACAGGGTAACAGCTGGCAAAGTGTCATGCATCTCCAGGATCAGAGCCGATCAACCAGCTGTCTCCTGCCATTCATACAGCACTCTGGTCTGGACTCTCCACAACGTGCACCTGTGTCCAGCAAACGCTGGTCACGGCCCCTCAGCCTTCACTGACTGAGGACCGCTTTGAGAACACATCACCCCTGACTGGCCAAGAGGCCCAGCTAACACACCAACACAACCAAACCGCTAGGAGCTCTTAAGGGGGAACTGCAATGCTATCTTTACATTTCAGGATTAGAAAGAACTGCCATATAGGAGTGCATTTTAAACCACAATGAAAGTAGAATATTCCCTATATGTGGAAAATCTCAAATATTCATCAATAGACCAGGTATGGAAATTTCAACAAGCAGGCTTGTGAATAAATCTCTTTTAATCCAACAGAAATATTGCTGTTGACGTCGACACTGTTTTGCCAACAAATACCACTTACTTGTTGACTCTGCATGCAGATCCAGTACAAACATGCCTGTCATGAAGTGTCTGCTGCATAGCCTTACTTATTCACTTATACTCGTACATCCTATTACATTAGTCGTTACAGTGACCAGCAAGCAGGAAGGGCTGCATCATGTCACAAGTCTCACAAACTCTCGCCTGTGTTAAGACCAGTAGTCTGTGACAACATGGCGACCATACAAAGTTTTCACAAAGTTCACGAATTTGTGCTCAATTCGTAATTTTAAAACTGTTGTTATACTGTCAATTAGTTTACTGAGATTTAATAACCTGTTTGAGGAATTGGCACTGCATTCCCCCTTTAATCCTGACAACCGCCAGCACAAACAGTGTTCGCTAATTAAGTAATGCTGTGACTCAAAGCAGATACAGGCGCAGGCTCACAGCCAGAGACAGTGGACAGCCCCTGGGCCCCACTGGCTGAGTGCCCATTATGTGGACAGACTGACCTCTGCCGATGACCAGGCCGCACTTGTGGCTGGGGATGGAGAAGGTGACCTCACCACCTGGGGGACCCCAGTTGCCTTGCCCCCGGCCACGCCCCCGACCCCCAGGGGGCATCCCCGGTCCGGGGGGACCCGGGGGGCCTGACTGAAGAAGAGAAGAGAGGAAATGAACTGTGGGAACAGTTCACCTGCCATATAACCAGCTCAGGTTACCCCCCCGTACCCCCTCTCCCCTCCCCTGCACCCCGCTCTGCTCCCCCGTACCCCCCTCCATCCTCCCCTCCCCGCGCCCCGCTCTGCTCCCCCGTACCCCCCTCCATCCTCCCCTCCCCGCGCCCCACTCTGTCCCCTCGTACCCCCTCTCTCCTCCCCGCGCCCCACTCTGCCCCCTCATACCCCCTCCATCCTCCCCTCCCCGCGCCCCACTCTGTCCCCTCGTACCCCCTCCATCCTCCCCTCCCGGCGCCCGCTCTGCCCCCTCGTACCCCCTCTCCTCCCCTCCCCGCGCCCCACTCTGCCCCCCCGTACCCCCCTCTCTCCTCCCCGCGCCCGCTCTGCCCCCTCGTACCCCCTCCATCCTCCCCTCCCCGCGCCCCACTTTGTCCCCTCGTACCCCCTCCATCCTCCCCTCCCCGCGCCCCACTTTGTCCCCTCGTACCCCCTCCATCCTCCCCTCCCCGCGCCCGCTCTGCCCCCTCGTACCCCCTCTCCTCCCCTCCCCGCGCCCCACTCTGCCCCCTCGTACCCCCTCTCCTCCCCTCCCCGCGCCCCACTCTGCCCCCCCGTACCCCCCTCTCTCCTCCCCTCCCCGCGCCCGCTCTGCCCCTGGGTACCCCCCCTCTCCTCCCCTCCCCGCGCCCCACTCTGCCCCTCGTACCCCCTCTCCTCCCCTCCCCGCGCCCCACTCTGCCCCCTCGTACCCCCTCTCCTCCCCTCCCCGCGCCCCACTCTGCCCCCCCGTACCCCCCTCTCTCCTCCCCGCGCCCGCTCTGCCCCCTCGTACCCCCTCCATCCTCCCCTCCCCGCGCCCCACTTTGTCCCCTCGTACCCCCTCCATCCTCCCCTCCCCGCGCCCGCTCTGCCCCCTCGTACCCCCTCTCCTCCCCTCCCCGCACCCCACTCTGCCCCCTCGTACCCCCTCTCCTCCCCTCCCCGCGCCCCACTCTGCCCCCCCGTACCCCCCTCTCTCCTCCCCTCCCCGCGCCCCACTCTGCCCCCCCGTGCCCCCCTCTCTCCTCCCCTCCCCGCGCCCGCTCTGCCCCTCGTACCCGGATGCTCTGCAGCAGGTCAGCGATGATGCGAGCAGCGTGTTCACAGCGCTCTGGGGGACCCATGATGTGCGCAATCTTGTCAGGGCCAGTACCGTCATCTGCACAACACAGTAACACAATAACACAATTACTGACAGAACACACACACAATATTAGGGCCAGTGCCATCTTCTGCACTACACAGTGACAATAACAATTACTGACGGAACATACACACAAGTATTAAGGCCAGTTCCATCGTCTGCACAGTGACAGTAAAACAATCACGATTACCAGGAGAGTACACACACTATCAGGGTCAATACTGTGGATTTTGTTGTCTACACAACAACACAAATGCAAACTGGACTGACTGTGTATGCGCATACGTGTATAGCGCACAGCACTGAACTGGATTCAGAGTGTGTGTGTAGCGCACAGCACCTGGCTTGAACTGGATTCGGACAGTGTGTAGCGCACAGCACCAGGCTTGAACTGGATTCAGACAGTGTGTAGCGCACAGCACCTGGCTTGAACTGGATTCAGACAGTGTGTAGTGCACAGCACCAGGCTTGAACTGGATTCAGACAGTGTGTAGCGCACAGCACCTGGCTTGAACTGGATTCAGACAGTGTGTAGCGCACAGCACCTGGCTTGAACTGGATTCAGACAGTGTGTAGCGCACAGCACCTGGCTTGAACTGGATTCGGACTCCAGCGTCGTTCTGGATTTTCTTGATCATCTCTCCATTGCGTCCAATGACCACACCCACAGAGTGACGAGGAACGGGCACCTGCACACGAGCCCAGACCGATCCATCAGAACCCAGGCAACACCCTGGTGCCCATAGGAGGACAGGTGGTACTGGCAGGATCAGGGGAGACGCGGGAGGGGTACTGGCAGGGTCAGGGGGAGACGCGGGAGGGGTACTGGCAGGGTCAGGGGGAGAAGCGGGAGGGGTACTGGCAGGGTCAGGGGGGGACGCGGGAGGGGTACTGGCAGGGTCAGGGGAGAAGCGGGAGGGGTACTGGCAGGGTCAGGGGGGGACGCGGGAGGGGTACTGGCAGGGTCAGGGGAGAAGCGGGAGGGGTACTGGCAGGGTCAGGGGGGGACGCGGGAGGGGTACTGGCAGGGTCAGGGGGGGACGCGGGAGGGGTACTGGCAGGGTCAGGGGAGACGCGGGAGGGGTACTGGCAGGGTCAGGGGAGACGCGGGAGGGGTACTGGCAGGGTCAGGGGGAGAAGCGGGAGGGGTACTGGCAGGGTCAGGGGGGGACGCGGGAGGGGTACTGGCAGGGTCAGGGGGAGACGCGGGAGGGGTACTGGCAGGGTCAGGGGGAGACGCGGGAGGGGTACTGGCAGGGTCAGGGGGAGACGCGGGAGGGGTACTGGCAGGGTCAGGGGGAGACGCGGGAGGGGTACTGGCAGGGTCAGGGGGAGACGCGGGAGGGGTACTGGCAGGGTCAGGGGGAGACGCGGGAGGGGTACTGGCAGGGTCAGGGGGAGACGCGGGAGGGGTACTGGCAGGGTCAGGGGGAGACGCGGGAGGGGTACTGGCAGGGTCAGGGGAGACGCGGGAGGGGTACTGGCAGGGTCAGGGGAGACGCGGGAGGGGTACTGGCAGGGTCAGGGGGAGACGCGGGAGGGGTACTGGCAGGGTCAGGGGGAGACGCGGGAGGGGTACTGGCAGGGTCAGGGGGAGACGCGGGAGGGGTACTGGCAGGGTCAGGGGGGGACGCGGGAGGGGTACTGGCAGGGTCAGGGGGAGACGCGGGAGGGGTACTGGCAGGGTCAGGGGGAGAAGCGGGAGGGGTACTGGCAGGGTCAGGGGGAGAAGCGGGAGGGGTACTGGCAGGGTCAGGGGGAGAAGCGGGAGGGGTACTGGCAGGGTCAGGGGGAGACGCGGGAGGGGTACTGGCAGGGTCAGGGGGAGACGCGGGAGGGGTACTGGCAGGGTCAGGGGAGAAGCGGGAGGGGTACTGGCAGGGTCAGGGGGGGACGCGGGAGGGGTACTGGCAGGGTCAGGGGGGGACGCGGGAGGGGTACTGGCAGGGTCAGGGGAGACGCGGGAGGGGTACTGGCAGGGTCAGGGGAGACGCGGGAGGGGTACTGGCAGGGTCAGGGGGAGAAGCGGGAGGGGTACTGGCAGGGTCAGGGGGGGACGCGGGAGGGGTACTGGCAGGGTCAGGGGGAGACGCGGGAGGGGTACTGGCAGGGTCAGGGGGAGACGCGGGAGGGGTACTGGCAGGGTCAGGGGGAGACGCGGGAGGGGTACTGGCAGGGTCAGGGGGAGACGCGGGAGGGGTACTGGCAGGGTCAGGGGGAGACGCGGGAGGGGTACTGGCAGGGTCAGGGGGAGACGCGGGAGGGGTACTGGCAGGGTCAGGGGGAGACGCGGGAGGGGTACTGGCAGGGTCAGGGGGAGACGCGGGAGGGGTACTGGCAGGGTCAGGGGGAGACGCGGGAGGGGTACTGGCAGGGTCAGGGGAGACGCGGGAGGGGTACTGGCAGGGTCAGGGGAGACGCGGGAGGGGTACTGGCAGGGTCAGGGGGAGACGCGGGAGGGGTACTGGCAGGGTCAGGGGGAGACGCGGGAGGGGTACTGGCAGGGTCAGGGGGAGACGCGGGAGGGGTACTGGCAGGGTCAGGGGGGGACGCGGGAGGGGTACTGGCAGGGTCAGGGGGAGACGCGGGAGGGGTACTGGCAGGGTCAGGGGAGACGCGGGAGGGGTACTGGCAGGGTCAGGGGGAGACGCGGGAGGGGTACTGGCAGGGTCAGGGGAGACGCGGGAGGGGTACTGGCAGGGTCAGGGGGGGACGCGGGAGGGGTACTGGCAGGGTCAGGGGGAGACGCGGGAGGGGTACTGGCAGGGTCAGGGGGAGACGCGGGAGGACACTCACATCAATGCCGCCTCCCCCTCCGCCCATACGGGAGCCGTACTCATTTCTCTCCACAAAGCCGGGATGATCCCTCTCTCGCAGGATCTCCTGCACCAGCTCCCGAGCTTGCTGCACCACGAGAGAGACAAAGAGAGACGGTTCATGTTGTTACAGCTGTAGGCGACTATGAAGTGTCCCAAAGAACAGTGTCAAAATTTCCAGCTTCAAGGCGAAGGGGATGTTTGATGTTCGCTGAGATGTAGGGGGTCCAGATTCAGTAAACAAAGCAATCGTGAAGTTTACCTTAGCTAATTTCCGGGTAAATGATTAAGTGCGTCAATCAACAGTCCAGAAAGACACCATGTAAGAGATCAGAACAGAACGATAAAGAGAGGAGACAACATAAAATGTGTGCCGGGTGAGAGCTCCTTGCCCAGATCATCCATAAATACCAGGTTTGAGCTAAGTAATTGAACCTTGCTAAGAGAGCTTGCGATTCAATGTGTTTTTAGGCAGCTCCGATTTCTTGAATGGAGAATCCTTTGGTTACAAATAGCCTCACCTGGTTAGTGGGTATATCTAAGTATAAGGAGATGGGTTTTGTAACATCTGGGGTTTGCAGAGAGAGAGATTCAACCGCAGACTCCATTCTATTCAGTCCAGAAGGCAGCTGGCCTTATTCTGGGTGGTTAGGATGTTACGCCTCTAGAGGGGTTCATACAGACACACTGACTGACTGGACACTCCAGTACATTAACACTGCACTGAGAGAGAGGGGTTCATACAGACACACTGACTGACTGGACACTACAGTACATTAACACTGCACTGAGACAGAGGGGTTCATACAGACACTGACTGACTGGACACTCCAGTACACAAATACTGGAGAGACGGGCAGTACCTGTACTTTGTAAGGCTCTCCGATGATGCGCAGGGGTTTGTCCATGTTGGCTGACTGAGAGCCATCCTGGATGAGGATCATCTTCACTCCTGCACGCTCCTACACAGCAACACGACAGTGACACTTCCACGCAGCAGCACGGCTGAGCCACACCCCCCCAGACACGCACAATCCAGCACCCTGCGCCCACTCCTTCACACCCAGCTGTACCTGCAGCTGCTTGATGGTCTCGCCCCCCTTGCCGATCACCAGCCCTGCCTTGCCGGCGGGGATCATGATCTCCTGCACCGACCCGCTCTGGCCGTTGGTGGACTCGTGGAAGGTGGGCGGCGTGCCGCGGCCCCGGGACACTATCTCGTCCAGCAGCATCTTCGCCTTCCTGAGGGGAGGGAGGGAAGGACCCTGAGCGCAGTCCCCAGACCCCGGGCTCGAGGGCGCAGTCACAGGGGGGTCATGTACTCACTGTATGGACTCCGGGGTCCCCGTGAGAGAGACACTCCGGTCCGGCAGACCACCACTGTCTGAAAGCAAAAAACATCGGCTTATACACTGGACCCGCCCCGGGCAGCCCGCCGGCCGGACACAGTACTGCCCAGCAGGACAGGCGTGATAGGCCACAGGACACTCACCTGGAGCAATCTGAACTTTGCACCCCGAGTCCTGCTGGATCTTATTAATCTGCTCTCCTCCTCGACCGATTACTAAGAAAGAGAGAAGAGCAATTAAGAAGCCCAAATGAACTCCCGTCCCTCCATTAGCAATTAAACAAACAGGGCTGATACTCACTGAGTCCAACCATGCCATCAGGAACACGGTACTCCTCTGTGGTACTCGCTGGCCTGAGAGAGGAGGAGAGAGAAGCAGAGGGAGAGGCAAGCGGAGAGAGAGAGCAGGAGTGAGGAAGAAGAGGGAGAGGCGGTGATCGGAGAGTGGGATTGAGGGAGAGGCCGGGTGCAGAGAGAGGAGAGAGAGAATAGAGCAGGAATGAGGAAGAGGAGGGAAAGAAGCAGGGGACCGGAGACAGCAGGAGTGAGGGAGAAAGGCAGGGGAGCAGATCAGATGAGAGAAACGGAACCACTATGTTCAGGATCTGCTTGTGAAACCACACCCTCTCACACCCACCCTCCAGCCCCCCACGCTGTCAGGGGTCTTTACCTCTGCTGGTGAAGGGCCGCCAACTGAGCTCCAATGGCTACAAGAGAGAAACCGGGAGCAGGTCAGTGCTGAGGCAGAGGGAGGAGGGAAAGACGGGGGGAGGAGAGATCACGCCTGAAGAGGACAGACACGGACAGAAACGGACACGCGCAGAACAGGAGCGACTCCACTGACACCCACAGGACGAGCGGAGGGACTCACACAGAGCAGAGGAGGAGTCCCGCTCACTCTGAGACGCCATCTTCTTACTGTCCGGCTGTTCTGCAAGACAACACACACACAGCGTCACAACGCAGGCCGCAAACTCTGTGACAAGAGGCACAGAGCAAAGTACAACACAGGGGAATGAGAGCACAGCGCGAGAGTATAGAGATGGCACAGCGCGAGTACAGTGATGGCACAGTGCGAGATTACTGGCACAGCGCGAGTACAGTGATGGCACAGTGCGAGATTACTGGCACAGTGCGAGATTACTGGCACAGTGCGAGATTACTGGCACAGCGCGAGTACAGCGATGGCACAGTGCGAGATTACTGGCACAGCGCGAGTACAGTGATGGCACAGTGCGAGATTACTGGCACAGCGCGAGTACAGTGATGGCACAGTGCGAGATTACTGGCACAGTGCGAGATTACTGGCACAGTGCGAGATTACTGGCACAGTGCGAGTACAGCGATGGCACAGTGCGAGATTACTGGCACAGCGCGAGTACAGTGAAGGCACACCAAGAGTATTAAGACGGCACAGCACAAGATTACTGGCACAGCGAGAGTACAGTGAAGGCACACCAAGAGTATTAAGACGGCACAGCACAAGATTACTGGCACAGCGAGAGTACAGTGAAGGCACACCAAGAGTATTGAGGCGGCAAACTACGAGATTACTATTAACATTAATTTCTTTGCTGTGCCAGTAAACAGGCTGGAGTTACAATCGGGGATCAGAAGGCACACCTGCATCCTCCAGCTGGCGTTTCTGCGCAGTGAAGGTGTAGCTCTCGGTACTGCTGGTGTTGTTCAGGGGTGCTGTTCCAGCATCACCTCCAATCTTTGCTGCAATCTGTGAACGACAAAGAAGATCAACACTGTCCAGCACCACACACTCAAAAACACTGCAGCCCTGTCAACAATTCATTTCACATACAGCCAGAAACAACCATCAACAGTGCAGGAGAACAGTCCTGTTACAATAGGGGCTACAGTCCCAGTGCAGTATAACAGTCCTGTTACAATAGGAGCTACAGTCCCAGTGCAGTAGAACAGTCCTGTTACAATAGGGGCTACAGTCCCAGTGCAGTAGAACAGTCCTGTTACAATAGGGGCTACAGTCCCAGTGCAGTAGAACAGTCCTGTTACAATAGGGGCTACAGTCCCAGTGCAGTAGAACAGTCCTGTTACAATAGGGGCTACAGTCCCAGTGCAGTAGAACAGTCCACTGGGTTGACTCTGTCGAAGTCTTTAAGGATTTTGAATACTTGTGTCAGGTCCCATTGTAGTTTGCCGTCAGTCTAAAGAGACTCAGTTCGTTCAACCTGTCAGTGAGGACATCCCCTCTAAAGAGACTTGTTTCTGTTAGAGCTGGATACTCCCTTAGACTAAAGAGACTCAGTTCCTTCAGCCTGTCAGTGTAGGACACTTCCTTCAGACTAAAGAGACTCAGTTCCTTCAGTCTCAGCACATACTTGACTCCTCTTCTCTGGACTGATTCCAGAGCAGAGCAGCGATATCTTATAGCTGTAAAGCAGTGACTTAAACCGTAACACTGATCTGAATGAAACAGTTTGCTACAGCCGGTATAAACATTGTTATCTCTACAGGTTCTTCACCAGCGTTTAATATTACCTGACACACATTCAAGAATGATACGTGTCGCCCCGAAGCCGAGATGTTTTGCTGAAGGCATGCTGGAGTCTCACCTTGGTCCCATGATCACAACCACGGCTTCCGAACCGCGACGGTTCGTTTAGAAAACGTGTCCAGGGACTCATAACCCCGTTCCGGACATGATGCACTAGACTGTCGAGATGTCGTGAACCAGCCCTGAAGAAGGAGACCCGAGGGTGGTGTGGGGTGATGTGGCGCGGAGACGGGAGGAGGTGGGTGTCTCTGCCAAAAAGTGCAGACGTGCGCCCGCAGGTCCGGTCCAGACCCGCTCAGGACGGCGGGTTCAGACGCGGGGAAGGCGGTTACTCGATTGTTTATGCAGGACAGCGATGAGGGTCTGCGCGTTTCTCTAGCCCCGACTCTCCCCCGGCCGCCGCCGCCGGCGTAAGTGTCGCTCAGCCCGGCCTCCTCTGCCCAGGCCGCAGCCCAGCGAGCTGGGGAGAGCGGCGCTCCCCGCCTGCCTGTCTGAGTGCTGGCAGTCTCCTTTTATCAGGGTCCCACGAAACGGAGACAGCCAGCACGCCGGCTCCATTGATCCCAAACCCCCTCTACGCGCCGTCCGCACTCCCTCCCCTCCCCGTCGCTGCCCCGGCCTCCCCCGGCTTACCTGCCGGGCCCGCTGCACCGCGTCCGCGAAGGCGTCTTTCTTGATGGCCCCGCCGGCTCCGAGGGCCTGCTGTCCGCCGACGAGAGGAGCTGCGGCCCCGGGCGGCGGCACCGCGTTGTACTCCGACATGCTTGTCCGCGCTGAGAGAGGGGGGAGGCGAGCGGGCTAAGGCAGCGTTCGGGCCGGGTCGAGGTGCGCAGGAGCGGGAACCCTGTAAGGCAAGAGCCGGGGAGGAGCAAGGGAGCCGCGGTGAGGAGGAGGAGGGGGGTTGCCTGGGCCTACCGGATGTCCCACCCACCACCTGCCTGCTACGCAATTGGATTTGACGTTCGTATAACTCGCCCGCTCTCCAGGTGTGTGTATTCCGAGTGTCTGACAGCTAAACTAGCCAATCAGAACAGGCTGGCCGGATTTGATTGACAGAGCGGCCTACGGGGGTTAATGTTGGCGCTGCTGAAGGGTGAGCCAATCACAACACAGCAATGAAGTTTGAAGGACAGCACCAACAACCAATGATCTTTTAAAACCGGCATGGCGTGGAGCACGAACTGACAGGTTGTCTGACAAATCCAGAGCTAATATGGAGAAAGAGGGGAGGGGCTTCAGTAAACAATGGTAACCTTGCACTATTGAACTGCAGCGTGGGTCACGTGTGCCTTGGGGACGTCTTATCTGGATGTCACACTCACACCTAAAGAAGGCTTCATAGCCGAAATGTTGTGTTTTCTCTCTTCTTTTCAGCATGGAATAAACCTATAACTTGTTCCTTATCCGGATTGCGTTTTATTGCACAAATTATAAATCTACCCATCTGTAATACACCTGTCTTTAAATTCGCGACATGTGGTTGAAAGCAAGACAAACAAAAACTTCTGGAGGTTTATGTAAGAAAAGTACAGTATAGTCCTCCGACGCCATTTTGGCTCAAGTGCAGATGGTGTGAACTTGAGCCAACATGGAGGCTCCTCCTCGTTGCCAGTCCGTAGCTGCTTGCGTGAGGTAACCCAGAAAATCAGCTGATTTGTAACCTCTTGACACCAGGGGCCCGGGCCGCTGCACGTTTTTGCTCTAGCTCTTCCTTAACCTTCGAAGGGATCTGCAGCACTCGGAGCAATTGAGCAATTAGGGGTCAATTCGCTACTGTATTATAGTATCTGCTGTGGCCAGCAGCCATATCACCCTGCAACTCACAACTGGCAACCCACTGAAGCTCAGCAGGTGTGAGCCTGGTGCTCACCCTGTGGTCCATGTGGGTCCTTATGCCCCAGTATAGTGACGGGGACACTATACTGTAAACAGGCGCCGTCCTTCAGATGAGACGTAAAACCGAGGTCCTGACTCTCTGTGGTCATTAAAAATCCCAGGGCGTTTCTCGAAAAGAGTAGGGGTGTAACCCTGGCATCCTGGCCACATTTCCCAATGGCCCTTACCAATCATGGCCTCCTAATAATCCCCCTCTATGAATTGGCTTCATTACTCTGCTCTCCTCCCCACTGAGAGCTGGTGTGTGGGGAGTGTACTGGCGCACTATGGCTGCCGTCGCATCATCCAGGTGGGGCTGCACATTGGTGGTGGTGGAGGGGAGTCCCCATTACCTGTAAAGCGCTTTGAGTGGAGTGTCCAGAAAAGCGCTATATAAGTGTAAGAAATTATTATTATTACCTTAGGGAGGCTCCCGGTCCAGTCACACCTTGTTCTTGAAGGGTCGGGACAACAGTGTAAGAGAGGGCAGGGGGCTGCATCATTACCATTTACAAACCTCCTTTGTTGGGGACACGTTTAACTCTTCTGGCCCTGCTGGTCGCTGAGGTGCAGCTGGCACACGGGCTGACGGGCCTCAACATGCTGACACACACACGCTGCAGGCATGACGCTACACACACAGATCGAAGACAGCATATCTTTTATTTCAGATTGCAACTCCATACATGGGATTCCAGGACAAAAATATAGATATAAACTGTGGGTCTGGGGCAGGGCCAGGGTTATATAGTTAGTACACACTTAGGTGTCCTGATATGTGACTTGTTGCATCGTGGCACCAGTCCGACAGACGTACCTTCAGGCATTCGAGTCGTGGACAAAACATCAGATTCTGGGAAACCCCTTCGAGCTTCATGAAGAGATGGAGCTGAACCATGAATCGTGTCTAGAACCTTTTTAGGCGAGGTTTCCCACCCAGAACCGGCTGCCCCATTCCCCCTGGACCCAGAACCGGCTGCCCCAGTCCCTCTGGATCCAGAACTGGCTGCCTATCCCTCTGGACCCAGAACCGGCTGCCCCAGTCCCCCTGGACCCAGAACCTTACTCCCCCAGATTCTTGGACCCAGAACCGGCTGCCCCAGTCCCCCTGGACCCAGAACCGGCTGCCCCAGTCCTTCTGGATCCAGAACCGGCTGCCCCAGTCCCTCTGGACCCAGAACCTTACTCCCCCAGATTCTTGGACCCAGAACCGGCTGCCCCAGTCCCTCTGGACCCAGAACCTCCTCCCCCAGATTCCTGGACCCAGAACTGGCCGCCCCAGTCCCCCTGGACCCAGAACGGGCTTCCCCAGTCCCCCTGGACCCAGAACCGGCTGCCCCAGTCCCCCTGGACGCAGGACCAGCCCTTGCAGAGGGCCTTCAGGCGTCACCGCACAGCTGAATGTAATGACACAGTGTTCCTGTATTGCTACATGGAGCAGTGTGAGGGGCACAGGGTCACAGACAGGAGGAGGAGTTGCTGTCCTCACAGTCGCCAGTCTAACCAGCACAGAGACAGGGGAATATTGTCATTGACATCAGGGCCTGGTGTAATAATAAACGGGAATATTGTCACTGACATCAGGCCCTGGTGTAATAAGAAACAGGGGAATATTGTCACAGACATCAGGCCCTGGTGTTATAATAAACGGGAATATTGTCACTGACATCAGGCCCCGGTGTAATAATAAACAGGATAATATTGTCACAGACATCAGGCCCTGGTGTTATAATAAATGGGAATATTGTCACTGACATCAGGCCCTGGTGTAATAAGAAACAGGGGAATATTGTCACAGACATCAGGCCCTGGTGTTATAATAAACGGGAATATTGTCACTGACATCAGGCCCCGGTGTAATAATAAACAGGATAATATTGTCACAGACATCAGGCCCTGGTGTTATAATAAACGGGAATATTGTCACTGACATCAGGCCCTGGTGTAATAATAAACAGGATAATATTGTCACAGACATCAGGCCCTGGTGTTATAATAAACGGGAATATTGTCACTGACATCAGGCCCTGGTGTAATAATAAACAGGATAATATTGTCACAGACATCAGGCCCTGGTGTAATAATAAACAGGGGAATATTGTCACTGACATCAGGCCCTGGTGTAATAATAAAAAGGGGAATATTGTCACTGACATCAGGCCCTGGTGTAATAATAAACAGGGGAATATTGTCACTGACATCAGGCCCTGGTGTAATAATAAAAAGGGGAATATTGTCACTGACATCAGGCCCTGGTTTAATAATAAACGGGAATATTGTCACTGACATCAGGCCCTGGTGTAATAATAAACAGGGGAATATTGTCACAGACATCAGGCCCTGGTGTAATAATAAACAGGGGAATATTGTCATAGACATCAGGCCCTGGTGTTATAATAAACAGGAATATTGTCACTGACATCAGGCCCTGGTGTAATAATAAACAGGGAAATATTGTCATAGACATCAGGCCCTGGTGTTATAATAAACAGGGGAATATTGTCATAGACATTAGGCCCTGGTGTTATAATAAACAAGGGAATATCATCACTGACAATAAAACTGTGGGGGAGTATGTGGAGGAGTGTTATTAGTGTAATGAACAGCAGTTCAGCCTGTCCCTGAGCTTTGTGATTGCCACATCTCACTATCAGATCATTTTCACATTAAAAACATAATCCTAAAAATATTCTGGCTGTTTCTGTCATGCAATGAAGGAGAAACACTTCCAACTTTTTTCCAAAAACATGTTTGGCTGCTGCAAATGCGCTTTGTGACAGCCCCCCATGCCTGTCTACAAACAGCACATCCCAAAGTTTGTCCTGTGACAGGGACTGGTGTCTGCAAGACACTGCATAGTGGGCGTGCAGACAGCGCCCCCTGTCTGTCTACAGTGACTGTCTGTGACCCCCATACTGACAGCCAGACTGGAAACAGTCTGCACAATCTGTAAACAGTGAACAGTAGAACTCATCGACAAATCAGGGCTCCTGACCCCTGCCCCACCAGAAGAAACAGACAGATTTCAAACCGTACATTCCTGTTGCAATCCTGCCCTCAAGTGCAATCCTGATAATAATCATTATGGGAATAATGCTTATAAAATACATTCAGCCTTAGTGCCTTAAATATGTATTTATACGTAGCGTACTATATACAGTATACAATCACATATACAGATTTACCACACAGGAACCATCAGTAACTCAGGCTCAGTTGCTTAAAATCATCAGCAGTGAGCAGTGAGGTGATTTCTACAGCAGATACAGACAGTTCTGTCCTTGTCTCTCATCCCTCCTTCTCTCCCACTGTCGTCGCCACGTTTACACCATAGTTTGGTACAGTATGACTGTCTACAGCTCCCCAGGGTTTCTCTCACAGAGAGCAGAGGTAAGAGCTTGCCTGTGCAGTCGGCGCAGTACAAGGAGTGCAGCAGGCTTGCGCAGTCAACACAGGGCAAGGAGCAGGTCTGCGCAGTCAGTGCAGTGAAAGCAGCAGGCTTGCGCAGTCAGCACAGTATATGGAGCAGGTCTGCTCAGTCAGTGCAGTGGAAGCAGCAGGCTTGCGCAGTCTACACAGGGCAAGGAACAGGTCTGCACAGTCAGTGCAGTGGAAGCAGCAGGCTTGCGCAGTCAACACAGGGCAAGGAACAGGTCTGCACAGTCAGTGCAATGGAAGCAGCAGGCTTGCGCAGTCAACACAGGGCAAGGAACAGGTCTGCACAGTCAGTGCAATGGAAGCAGCAGGCTCGCGCAGTCAGCACAGGGCAAGAGCAGGTCTGCACAGTCAGTGCAGTGGAAGCAGCAGGCTTGCGCAGTCAGCACAGTATATGGAGCAGGTCTGCGCAATCAGTGCAGTGGAAGCAGCAGGCTTGCGCAGTCAACACAGGGCAGGAGCAGGTCTGCACAGTCAGTGCAGTGGAAGCAGCAGGCTTGCACAGTCAGCACAGTATATGGAGCAGGTCTGGGCAGTCAGTGCAGTGGAAGCACCAGGCTTGCGCAGTCAACATCGGGCAAGGAACAGGTCTGTGCAGTCAGTGCAGTACTACCGCAGGAGTGTAGAGCTCTCGACAGACTGTGATCTACAGAAATAACAACATACATAGAGGTGTATCCCTAAATAAAACCAAGCAAATCACTATAAGAAACCCAATCACATTCAAAACAGAAGGCTTTGAACAGGTAAAGTGGCTCGTACCTGGAACCATGACGCCTCTGGGATGGAAAAAGATATGACTGGCCTGACCTGACGTAACCACCTCACTGCTACATAGACAATCCCTGAGCTGCCGCAGGAGGGCAGCATGCTGGGAACTGTAGTTTAGTGCCTCCTTCTCCCATAATATATACAAAGAAAAGGAGAGGTTTTTCACATTTCAATTAAAACAGCACACGCGTGCACACACAGACGCACACAGGCCCCAGGATCTGAGTCACTGATGGCGCTCTCACGGTCTGCGAGAGCGCTATCCCAGAATGCCTTGGCCCATGGCCGGAGTGTGACGTTAGGAATTCAGATTTTGAGGTGTGAACCTGGCTGCGTGGCCTCCTGGTGACACCCACACTGACAGCCAGACTGTCACTGTGACCCCCATACTGACAGTGGAAACACAGGCAGCTGCCATGCAGTCCCCAGGCAAAGACAGGACCTGCAGGGGTGTGCATACGCCAAACTGAGCACCCCCTCCCTGGGACACGCCCTCTCCTCTTCCTCCATCTCTCTCCACCCCCCTCCCCAGCCCTCCCTCTCTCTACCCCCCCTCCACTTCCTCCCTCCTCTTGACCCAGCCCCAGTCTAAGATGCCCCCCCCAGAGCGATCTTGGTGTTCTCATACACCACATAGCTGATGCTGACAGCTGGGATGACCTTCAGGAAGTTGGGCGCGATGCCACGATACAGGCCAAGGACCCCCTCCCGTGACACGATGTGTCTGAACTGGCCAAGCATAGACAGCTGGGGACCCCCCTCCACAGAGGCTGAGAGAGAGGAGAGAGAGGGGTTAATATAGACACACTGACTGACTGGACACTCCAGTACATTAACACTGCACTGAGAGAGAGGGGTTCATACAGACACACAGGACACTCCAGTACATTAACACTGCACTGAAATACACATAGCCTTACCCTGGGCTTGCATGCGGGTTCGAATCAATGCTAGGGGATAGCTAGCCAGCTGACCACAGGTACTGGATACAGTGCCACAGCCCAGCAGAACCAGGACTCCTGGGTCAGGAGAGCCCAGACTGTATCGCTGTAGCCAAGCTGTCTTAAGAGTCTGTGAGAAACACAATGGTAAAAAAGTTCAACTGGACACTATAGTACATTAAACACTGCACTGAGAGAGAGGGGTTCATACAGACACACTGACTGACCGGACACTACAGTACATTGACACTGCACTGAGAGAGAGGGGTTCATACAGACACACTGACTGACTGGACACTACAGTACATTAACACTGCACTGAGAGAGAGGGGTTCATACAGACACACTGACTGACCGGACACTACAGTACATTAACACTGCACTGAGAGAGAGGGGTTCATACAGACACACTGACTGACTGGACACTACAGTACATTAACACTGCACTGAGAGAGAGGGGTTCATACAGACACACTGACTGACTGGACACTACAGTACATTAACACTGCACTGAGAGAGAGGGGTTCATACAGACACACTGACTGACTGGACACTACAGTACATTAACACTGCACTGAGAGAGAGGGGTTCATACAGACACACTGACTGACCGGACACTACAGTACATTAACACTGCACTGAGAGAGAGGGGTTCATACAGACACACTGACTGACTGGACACTACAGTACATTAACACTGCACTGAGAGAGAGAGAGGGGTTCATACAGACACACTCACTGGACACTACAGCACACTGACCTCATACACTGCCAGGTCAATGCCTGCGTAGGGGATGATCCCCAGCATGTTGGGCAGGTAGCCCTTGTAGAACGCCCGCAGGCCCTCCCTGCGTAGGATCTGCCGTGCACAGTCTGCCACTCCCGAGTACTGTCCAGTGCGCCGCAGTGTGAGACGGGTCTTCAGGACCTGGAAAGAGACAGACACTGATCAGTACAGGGTCTTGAGGGACCCCACTCTGTACAGGGTCCTGCAGGAAACTATTCTATTCAGGGACCTGTAGGACACCACTCTGTACTCTCTACAGGGGCCTGAAGGAAGCCACTCTGTCCTCTGTATCTGGGCCTGTAGAAGGATATACTGCCAGTTTCCTTGTGCCTGTTGTCCCAGGATCAGGTTCCGTTGCCCCAGGGTCATACTCACCTCCATGGGGTAAATGATGGTCTGAGCAGTGGCTCCAGCCAGGGACCCTGCGATGAACCTCTCCTGAACTCTCAATGAGCCCTCGTTCCCCCGGATCGCCCGCTTAATCTGGAGTGAGTGAGACAGAGGGCGAGCAAGTGAGACAGGGAGTGAGTATATATGAGAGTGAGACAGGCAGGAGTGGGTAACGGGTCTAACAGAGAGAGTGGAAGAGAGTGGGGCAGGGAGAGAGAGAGTGAGACCGGCAGTGTGGAAGAGAGTGAGACAGGGAAAGAGAGTGAGACCGGCAGTGTGGAAGAGGGTGAGACAGGGAAAGAGAGTGAGACAGGGAGAGAGAAAGTGAGACGAGCAGTGTGGAAGAGTGGGGCAGGGAGAGAGTGAGACAGGCAGTGTGGAAGAGTGGGGCAGGGAGAGAGTGAGACAGGCAGTGTGGAAGAGAGTGAAACAGGGCATCAGAGTAGCAGGTCCCACCTGTTCGTAGGCCATGAACTTGATGGCGGACTCGGGGGCGATCTTCAGCACATTGATACCGTTTCCACGCCACAGCGAGAGGACCCCTCCCTCCTGCACCATCCCGCGCAGACCTCCCAGGACCTTCATCTTGCGCAGCCCCCCCAGAGCACCGGCCCCGTGAACCTGGAGACACAGCACAGCCTCCACACTCCACAGCTGTACAACATCACAGCACAGCCTCCACACTCCACAGCTGTACAACATCACAGCACAGCCTCCACACTCCACAGCTGTACATCATCACAGCACAGCCTCCACACTCCACAGCTGTACAACATCACAGCACAGCCTCCACACTCCACAGCTGTACAACATCACAGCACAGCCACCACACTCCACAGCTGTACAACATCACAGCACAGCCTCCACACTCCACAGCTGTACAACATCACAGCACAGACTCCACACTCCACAGCTGTATAACGTCACAGCACAGCCTCCACACTCCACAGCTGTACAACAGCACAGCCTCCACACTCCACAGCTGTATAACGTCACAGCACAGCCTCCACACTCCACAGCTGTATAACGTCACAGCACAGCCTCCACACTCCACAGCTGTACAACAGCACAGCCTCCACACTCCACAGCTGTACAACAGCACAGCCTCCACACTCCACAGCTGTACAACATCACAGCACAGCCTCCACACTCCACAGCTGTACAACATCACAGCACAGCCTCCACACTCCACAGCTGTATAACGTCACAGCACAGCCTCCACACTCCACAGCTGTACAACAGCACAGCCTCCACACTCCACAGCTGTACAACAGCACAGCCTCCACACTCCACAGCTGTACAACATCACAGCACAGCCTCCACACTCCACAGCTGTACAACATCGCAGCACAGCCTCCACACTCCACAGCTGTACAACACAGCACAGCCTCCACACTCCACAGCTGTACAACATCACAGCACAGCCTCCACACTCCACAGCTGTACAACATCACAGCACAGCCTCCACACTCCACAGCTGTACAACCACACAGCACAGCCTCCACACTCCACAGCTGTACAACCACACAGCACAGCCTCCACACTCCACAGCTGTACAACCACACAGCACTCACACACAGCTGCACAACACACAATACTGACCCACAGCAAAACCACACACTGCACTGCACATCTTTGACCCACAGCAACACAACACAGTACACAAACTGGCCCACAGCAACACATCTCTGGACAGCCAGGTCTGCCTGTGTCCAGTTTCTGTGGCCAGGTTGTGGTCACTGACACTATACTTAGTCAGGATCTCTCCCACCACACGCCCACCCCGCTCCCACTCCCTGCTCCTCTTCCTCAAACCTGCAAGAAGACTTTCAGCCGATCCAGTGGGGCGGTTCCGGTTCGGGACACCGCCCCTGCCATCGCCCCGGCAACCAGCTGCTTCCACCACAGCCCCGACCGGCGCTCCCTGTCCGAGAACTCGTCCGGAACCGCCAGGTTCTCCCCGATGTCCAACACCTGGGGGGAAAGGGACAGCGGGGGAGGTCAGTGAGTGAGCACTGGTCCGACTGGTTCACCCCCCCTCCCCCAGGCAACCCCCTCCTTTACAGACTGGTTACAGGGTGTGTGCTCAGTCAGGACGAGCCCGCGGGCCAGCCCTACTGACCAGGACTGACCAGGGAGTGCTTCCAGTAGTGCGCGATGTCCTCCATGTTGGTGATGGGGTTCAGCAGGAAGTGGTCCCTCCACTCATTCCAGTCGATGGTCATGGTGCCGTCCTTGTCGATCCTGCACAGGCAGAGGGGAGAGACACTGAACTACAGAGACTCCCTCCGGGCTTGGTCCACACTGCACACTGCACACATCACACTGAACACCCCCTCCCACACTGCACACATCACACTGAACACCCCCTCCCACACTGCACACATCACACTGTTCACCCCCTCCCACACTGCACACATCACACTGAACACCCCCTCCCACACTGCACACATCACACTGAACACCCCCTCCCACACTGCACACATCACACTGAACACCCCCTCCCACACTGCACACATCACACTGAACACTTCACACTGCGCACCCCCTCCCACACTGCACACATCACACTGTTCACCCCCTCCCACACTGCACACACCACACTGAACACCCCCTCCCACACTGCACACATCACACTGCACAGCCCCTCCCACACTGCACACATCACACTGAACACCCCCTCCCACACTGCACACATCACACTGAACACCCCCTCCCACACTGCACACATCACACTGAACACCCCCTCCCACACTGCACACATCACACTGAACACTTCACACTGCGCACCCCCTCCCACACTGCACACATCACACTGTTCACCCCCTCCCACACTGCACACACCACACTGAACACCCCCTCCCACACTGCACACATCACACTGAACACCCCCTCCCACACTGCACACATCACACTGAACACCCCCTCCCACACTGCACACATCACACTGAACACTGCACACTGCGCACCCCCTCCCACACTGCACACATCACACTGCACATATCACACTGCACAGCCCCTCCCACACTGCACACATCACACTGAACACCCCCTCCCACACTGCACACATCACACTGAACACTTCACACTGCGCACCCCCTCCCACACTGCACACATCACACTGCACACATCACACTGAACACCCCCTCCCACACTGCACACATCACACTGAACACTTCACACTGCGCACCCCCTCCCACACTGCACACATCACACTGAACACCCCCTCCCACACTGCACACTTCACACTTCACACTGCACACCCCCTCCCACACTGAACACCCCCTCCCACACTGCACACATCACACTGAACACCCCCTCCCACACTGCACACATCACACTGTTCACCCCCTCCCACACACCAGCACTAGTCACCCTCTGTCACTCTGACACACTGCACTGTGTCAATACTGCACACTGCTGTTTTGCCGTGACGCAAGACTGACCCCTGCAGGATGGTCTGGGCCTGCTCCGTGGTGATGTCCACCCCGAGGTTGTGCAGGGCCTGCTGGATTTCACCCACGTCGATCTGACCTGCAACACAGCGCTACTGTCAGCACAGGCAGGGAGAGCAGGGAGCCAGGGGCAGCGGCGTGGCTGGAGGTGGGCAGGAGTGGGCGAGTGGGAAGGAGAGAAGGCTGTCAGCCCTCCCTCGCATACGCTGTGAACTCCACTAACAGTGAGAACAGTGTTTGTACAGCACGCAGCAGGTCAAACATGGGCACAAAGTGAGACCAAGTGCTGTGTAAGCATACACTGAAATTAATCACTACGAGTATCCAGTGAGTAACCTAGGAGCATACACTAAAGTATCTGATGAGTACAGTACAAGTAGAATTAGTGCAGTGTGTTTCCTATGAGTATGCAGTGTGATCATAAAAAGATGGCCCTGTCAGTACAGCAGGAGTATGTGGTGAGTATCCTGTGAGTACAGCAGGAGTATGTGCCGAGTATCCTGTGAGTACAGCAGGAGTATGTGCTGAGTATCCTGTCAGTACAGCAGAAGTATGTGTTGAGTATCCTGTCAGTACAGCGGGAGTATGTGCTGAGTATCTTGCGAGTACAACAGGAGTATGTGCTGAGTATCCTGTGAGTAATGACCATCATTGTTGCGGTCCAGGCTGCGGAACATGAGTCTCAGCTCCTTCTCGTGTGACCGCAGGTAATGGGTGAACTCCTCGAAATCCAGCAGGCCGTCCAAATTTGTGTCCCCCGCTCGGACAATCTCCTGACAGGGGGACAGCGGGAGAGGAGCAAGGAAAGAGAAAAGTGAGAATCTGAGATAATAACAGATTCCTGCAGCTAAGCTTATCTTTGACAGCCCTGCAGACACACTGTTCTACTGCACTGGGACTGTAGCCCGTATTGTAACAGGACTGTTCTACTGCACTGGGACTGTAGCTCCTATTGTAACAGGACTGTTCTACTGCACTGGGACTGTAGCTCCTATTGTAACAGGACTGTTCTACTGCACTGGGACTGTAGCCCCTATTGTAACAGGACTGTTCTACTGCACTGGGACTGTAGCCCCTATTGTAACAGGACTGTTCTACTGCACTGGGACTGTAGCTCCTATTGTAACAGGACTGTTCTACTGCACTGGGACTGTAGCCCCTATTGTAACAGGACTGTTCTACTGCACTGGGACTGTAGCCCCTATTGTAACAGGACTGTTCTACTGCACTGGGACTGTAGCTCCTATTGTAACAGGACTGTTCTACTGCACTGGGACTGTAGCCCCTATTGTAACAGGACAGTTCTACAGCACTGGGACTGTAGCTCCTATTGTAACAGGACTGTTCTACTGCACTGGGACTGTAGCTCCTATTGTAACAGGACTGTTCTACTGCACTGGGACTGTAGCTCCTATTGTAACAGGACTGTTCTACTGCACTGGGACTGTAGCCCCTATTGTAACAGGACTGTTCTACTGCACTGGGACTGTAGCTCCTATTGTAACAGGAATGTATCCTAACATCACGGTAGCGTCATGTGCGTTCTCGTCCCCCGCAGAAAAACAATACGGGCTTACGAGTCCCAGAATAGAGCGACAAGCGGGGGAGGGTGGAAAGAGACGCATGTCTTAAAATAAGAAAGCTATCCTGTCGCGGACAGTGGGCCGGCCCCTGCCTCACCTCCTCCGCGTGGCGCCCCAGCGACATGCCCCTCGCCGCCAGCCCCTGACGCAGTTCCTGCACGTCGATCCTCCCGTCCTTGTTCAGGTCCAGCTGCTCGAACAGCTCGATCCATATCTTCTCCCGCTCCGGGTCGGAACCGTTGCTGTAGTCCTGGCAGCGGGCCCGCCACCGCCGGGCCCGAACCCCCGATTCGCCCATGGGGCCGGGAGGAACCGAGCCAGCTGTCACAGCTGCCCCGCTGCCGCGACCCGGTCAGGTGGGGGCTGGGGCGTGTTCCGAGCTACCCCGAGCTGTCGCGGAAACGGCCGAGCGGGGAAGCTGTTCCGAGAGTCCCGGTTCGCTACTTCAGTACCGGAGATCGCCGGCAGAACCGGGGTCGAATCCGGCTGCTTCCCACGCCGGCGGGAGAAGACGGAAGAGCGGAGAAAGAGGCGGAATCCTCGGCGTCTTCGGGGAGGCGCTGGACTCGCAGCCCGACTCGCATCGCCGCCGAGCCCCTAACCCGCCGGGGCCGGAACCGTAGCGCCGCCGCCGGCTCTGTCCCGGCTCTAAACCCGGCTCTTTCCCGGCCGTGAGCGCCGGTGAAAGTGCGCCTGAAGGCTTTTTTCTGCTAACCGCGCTGCACAGTGCGACACAGCCCGAGAAAGACGCACTCCGCTCCCGCCTGCCTCGGTTTTCCTGCCCGGCCAAAATTCCTGTGGGTTCACCTCCCTCTCGGTGCCTTTCTCGATTACGTCCTGGAAAATAAATAGCCGAAGGTGAAACCTTGATATCCCCTCTCTCTCTCTCCTGCTCTCTCAAGGTTTTAAGGCGTCAGCTTCGAGAAGTGAAATTGAGGAAGAGAGCGGCTCCACTGTGCTCTCTAGTGTACCGGAGTGTGCTGAGCCCCGGGCAGCTGTGCGGCAGTTCGGTGTTTATATCAGGCTCCGTAATACGCTGGAATACTAGGCTCTACTGCAGGATACTGTAATGTCCCACGGTGTACTGTACTGTAGTGAGCTATACTGTAAGATACTGTAATTTCCCACAGTGTACTGTACTGTAGTGCGCTATACTGTATGATACTATAATATTCCATACTGTACTACAGTGTGCTATACAGTAGGATACTGTAATATTCCACACTATACTGTAGTGTGCTATACTGTAAGATACTATAATATTCCATACTGTACTATAGTGTGCTATACAGTAGGATACTGTAATATTCCATACTGTGCTGTAGTGCTCTATACTGTAAGATACTATAATATTCCATACTGTACTGTAGTGCGCTATACTGTAGGATACTGTAATATTCCATACTGTACTATAGTGTACTATAGTGTGCTGTACAGTAGGATACTGTAATATTCCATACTATACTGTAGTGCACTATACTGTAGGATACTGTAATATTCCATACTGTACTATAGTGTGCTATACAGTTGGATACTGTAATTTCCCACAGTGTACTGTACCATAGTCAACTGAAATGTCCTGTATTGTACTGTAGGAAACTGTAATGTCCCACACTGTACTGTAGTGCACTATACTGCAGGATACTGTAATGTCTCAGTGTACTGCAGTGTACTGTAATATTCCATTCTGTACTGTAGTGAGCTATATAATGATAATAATTCCTTACACTTATATAGCGCTTTTCTGGACACTCCACTCAAGGCGCCTTACAGGTAATGGGGACTCCCTCTACCACCAGTCCACTCGCCACACACCAGCTACAGTATCAGACAGGAGCACAACAGAGTGATTAGGCCAATTTAAAGGGATTATTAGGAGGCCAGTATTTGTAAAGACTGGGTGTAACTTTGGCCAGGACACCAGGGTAACACCCCTGCTCTTGTCAGGTGTCAGGACCTCTGTTTTACATCTCATCTGAAGGACGGTGCCGTTTTTTCAGTATGGTGTCCCCATCACTATAAAATTAATTCTAGACGTCCAGGTTTTGGAGGATTCAAGGGAATCAGCCTCAACAGCATGGCTGGGCAGCTTCTTCCAGCTTCTTCCAGACTCCCACCACCCTCCGTGCCAAAGAGCAGCCTCAATGTCAGTGAGCGGCCCTGGCTCCTGGTTTCACTGCGAGGATTTCTGGGTCGGAGCTACTCAGCACTGCTGAGGTGAACCGGTCCCGGGACCCAGTGACACCCAGTGACACCCACCTCTGTCATCATCCCATCACACCTGTTAGCGGCTGGGTAAAGGGCTCAGAGGCCTGGAAACACTGTGGTCAGCACTCCGAGAGCAGGATTAGAGCTGCAGAGCTGCAGAGACACGGGATTATTGGAGTCTCGGCTCTGGTGTTCTCCAGAGCCCTTCACCATCCACTGGGCTCTGATTCACGAGCCTGACACACGCTCACACTGACACTACCTCACACTGACACATGCTCACACTGACATACACTTTCACTAACATGCACTCACACTGAAACCAACTCACACTGACACTAACTCACACTCACACTGACACACGCTCACACTGACACACGCTCACACTGACACACACTCACACTGACATACACTTTCACTAACATGCACTCACACTGAAACCAACTCACACTCACACTGACACTAACACACACACTGACACTAACACACACTCATGCTGAAATGACACTCCAGACAGTAGTAGTTAACAAGACCAGGCCCTCTGTGTGTCCCCCTGCTGTCTGTCACGCCCCTGACACCCTCCGGACAGCGGGGGGCAGTAGTGTGTCTCGTACAGTTTGTGCCAGATGGATATTTTGTCATTCAGGGATAGTTAAAAGTCACACTCTACACGCTACGGGTGATTTTCTCTCTCACAGCTCACACGAAAGTGGGGCAGGTTGATAATATGTTTCAAATAATTACAAAAAATAACCAGATCGGGGAAACTTCCATAAAAAAATCTGAGCCCGGTCTCTCAACCGCAGTTCCTCGCTCCAGCCAGCAGATGGCACTCTCACACACAGGTTGTTTGGGGCACAGCCAGGAATTAAAGGGGGTCTCGTCTGCGTAAGAGGGCGAGAGCAGCCATGTCACTTTTTGAGCTGTTTGTAAGGATTTAGGATTACCAGGAAAAACTGATTCCTTTATGAAGGGGGGTTTTAACATCGCTGTATTTCCTAGATCCTGGAGCAGTTCTGAAAGGTGCTGTAACAGGAAGAGCTGTTGAATCTGGTAGCAGGTGTGTTTCACGCTGTGGAGGAGGAAACTGGCACACCTGTCACACAGCACCCATGCTTACACTGAGCCAGCAGAGAGGGCCTGTGTCGGGGCGAGGAGTGGGACATCGACTCAGCCCTCTGGGTGGGAGTCTGCGATTGGGCTGTACTGACACAGCAGAGGAAACAGAGCCGAAAACACCAGCCAGTGTCACCAGTGGAGTGAGTGTCCACAGAGCCACAGACACTGATGGAGTGGGTGTCCACAGAGCCAGTGTCACCGGTTGAGTGGGTGTCCAGTTAGAGCCAGTGTCACCGGTGGAGTGAGTGTCCACAGAGCCACAGTCACTGCTGGAGTGGGTGTCCACAGAGCCAGTGTCACCGGTTGAGTGGGTGTCCACAGAGCCAGTGTCACCGGTGGAGTGGGTGTCCACAGAGCCAGTGTCACCGGTGGAGTGAGTGTCCACAGAGCCACAGTCACTGATGGAGTGGGTGTCCACAGAGCCAGTGTCACAGGTGGAGTGGGTGTCCAGTTAGAGCCAGTGTCACCGGTGGAGTGGGTGTCCACAGAGCCAGTGTCACAGGTGGAGTGGGTGTCCAGTTAGAGCCAGTGTCACTGGTGGAGTGGGTGTCCACAGAGCCAGTGTCACTGGTGGAGTGGGTGTCCACAGAGCCAGTGTCACCGGTGGAGTGAGTATCTGTGGGTGAAAGTCACAGTCACCGGTGGAGTGGGTGTCTGTGGTGAGAGTCACTGTCACCGGTGGAGTGGATGTCTGTGGTGAGAGTCACTGTCACCGGTGGAGTGGATGTCTGTGGTGAGAGTCACTGTCACCGGTGGAGTGGATGTCTGTGGTGAGAGTCACTGTCACCGGTGGAGTGGGTGTCCAGTTAGAGCCAGAGTCACCGGTGGAGTGGATGTCTGTGGTGAGAGTCACTGTCACCGGTGGAGTGGATGTCTGTGGTGAGAGTCACTGTCACCGGTGGAGTGGATGTCTGTGGTGAGAGTCACTGTCACCGGTGGAGTGGGTGTCTGTGGTGAGAGTCACTGTCACCGGTGGAGTGGGTGTCCGTGAGTGGGAGTCTGAGTCACAGCTGTGTCTTGCCTGATTGATGTGGCTCCCTGGCAGTTTAAACTCACCTCAGTCTATTTCCAGCTACAGAGCCTCAGCCCTCAGGCTGAAGAGGGTGAGATGGGGAGGAACTCGTTAGAGAGGGGCTAACGACCTGTTTCCATCCTCCCCTTTCCTCTCCTTCCTTCCTCTGTACAGCCGCTATCCGAGTGCACGCTAACAGCCTGAACACACACACTGACACACACACACACTGATATACACACACACCAACCGCCTGAACACACACTCTGACACACACACACTGACACACACACACACTGACCGCCCAAACACACTCTGACACACACACACACTGACCGCCTGAACACACTCTGACACAAACACACACTGACACACACACACACTGACCGCCTGAACACACTCTGACACAAACACACACTGACACACACACACACTCTGACACACACGCTCTGACACACACACACACACACTGACACACACTATTATTTTCTTTGTATAGCCCCTATTTGAGTGCATGCTGATAGCTCCTCACACACACTTTGGCAAAAACACACACAGTAGGAGTCACACAGGACACAGTACTGCTCCAGCAGTGCCAGGCTCTGCTGCAGCCCCTGTTCTGGGTCCAGATGGGCTGGCAGTGCCCAGGTGTGACAGTGCTGCTCCAGCAGTGCCAGGCTCTGCTGCAGCCCCTGTTCTGGGTCCAGATGGGCTGGCAGTGCCCAGGTGTGACAGTGCTGCTCCAGCAGTGCCAGGCTCTGCTGCAGCCCCTGTTCTGGGTCCAGATGGGCTGGCAGTGCCCAGGTCTGACAGTACTGCTCCAGCAGTGCCAGGCTCTGCTGCAGCCCCTGTTCTGGGTCCAGATGGGCTGGCAGTGCCCAGGTCTGACAGTACTGCTCCAGCAGTGCCAGGCTCTGCTGCAGCCCCTGTTCTGGGTCCAGATGGGCTGGCAGTGCCCAGGTCTGACAGTACTGCTCCAGCAGTGCCGGGCTCTGCTGCAGCCCCTGTTCTGGGTCCAGATGGGCTGGCAGTGCCCAGGTCTGACAGTACTGCTCCAGCAGTGCCGGGCTCTGCTGCAGCCCCTGTTCTGTGGGCGACAGTAGACCAGGTCATCAGCGCAGAGCAGGAGCACGATCTGTGCATCAGGGGATGTGTCAGGGAAACGCTCTCCTGAGGTGTCAGTGTGTCTTTGGGCTGAGCACTGCGGTCAGGCAGGGGATGGTGGGCTGACATTGAGCACGCTGATGGAGGAAGGGTCCAGGTGAGCGACAGTGTCGTCCTCTGAATCTTCCTGGTGTCCCCTCTCATCCTGCCACTGAAAGCCTGGGCCCTTTAGAGAGCTGGAGTGGTACAAGCTGGGACACTGGGGTCACCACCTCTGGTGCAAACGGGAGTCTGGACTACACACTGACGAGTGCAGCACCGGTGGGGTCTGGCCTGCAGACTGGCAAGGGCGCAAGGGGGCGTGGTCAGGGGCTCTGGGCTGTGGCAGGAAGTCAGGCTGGCGCTCACGCTGGCCTGGCTCTGCGGTCGCGGGGTTAAACGGCCTGCACACCACAGCGCTGACATCCGGCCCTGCACTCTGTGGGTCACTGTGGATCTGCGCTGTGGACCGCCAGTCAGCCTCAGCACTTGGTCATTTTTAATCAATCCTGGCGTCATTATAAACATTATAAATACTGCAGGTACAGTGAACCCCATCTCTCCCTCACGTACGTCTTTCTGCAGGGGGTCCCAGCCCCCTGGTCCTGGGCTGGGAGCTTGGCCCCCAGCCAGGCGGGCTCAGCACAATCTATGGAGACTTAAACACTCTACAATCCTTTCTGTACACTGGGTTATCTAGTGAACTACAGAATATAGATATCCAAGAGCTATAGAATATGTATAGTGGATCAAAAAGCCAGCTTCGCACTGGCTACTGCAGTCCTGGCGAACTGAGCTTCCTATCCAGCTGACATGAGCTTCGTCCAGCTGACCTGAGTTTCCTGTCCAGCCAAACTGGGCTTCCTGTCCAGCTGACTTGAGCTCCCTGTCCAGCAGACCTGGAGCTGCTGTGATCAGAGGGAGCTGAAGATGAAATGCCAGACTAACACTGTTCACAATGCTGAGCAGCTGCAGCTACAGAGCTCAGAAGGTGCTCCAGCACATCGTCCATCTGCTGCCTGCAGAGATCGACCAACCGCAGAACAGGAACCCCGGAACGTCTTCCGCTTTTATATACAGAAAATACATTAGATGGTGCTTTAAGTGCATTTAAATGTGTTCTTATGTGCTTTTCAAATATTTTACAGTCACTGCTTTAGATTGCAACACACGTGTGGAATGAACAGTGAAGCTTCTCCTGCACACTAATCTCCTGCACAGGAGCCAATGACAAAGGCTGGAGGGGCAGGGAAGGGGTTAACTCCATCAGGGAGCTCTCTTACACACATACCAGGGCTGGAGGAGGAGGAGGAAAGAAAAATTAAAAAGACCTTTTGTCCAATCAGCACCGTACAGCTTATACAGTTTGGCCAATAAGATACACAGGTTCTGGGTCTAGCTGTGTAAGCCGCACCCCCTCCCTATTCCACTTCAAGAGTGTCTGTCTGACAGCCACGCCCACTGGGGCACAGGAGCACCCAGTGAGACACACACATTCACGAGCAGACACGCACGTGAGCTGGTGATGAGTGTGTCTGAGGGGGGTGGTGGGGGCTGGTGTATAAATACATCTGTCTGGGCTGTGAAGGGAGGAGAGAGGAGAGAGACGGAGGGGGAGGGGGAGGAGGAGGAGGAGGAGGAGGAGGAGGAGGAGGAAAGGAAAGGAAAGGAAAGCCTACTGCTCACAATTTTCATTCAAACCGACACGGACTGCGTGTCCTGGGCTGCACTCAGACTCTCACAGCCACCATCCAGACAGAGAGGCACTGGAAGAGGGAGAGAGACGGGCTGGAAGAGGGAGAGAGAGACAGGGTGGAAGAAGGAGAGAGACAGGGTGGAAGAAAGAGAGAGAGACAGGCTGGAAGAGGGAGAGAGACAGGGTGAAAGAGGGAGAGAGAGATAGGCTGGAAGAGGAAGAGAGACAGGGTGAAAGACGGAGAGAGAGACAGGCTGGAAGAGGGAGAGAGACAGGGTGGAAGGGGGAGAGAGAGACAGGGTGGAAGAAGGAGAGAGAGGCTGGAAAAGGAAGAGAGAGACAGGCTGGAAGAGGGAGAGACAGGCTGGAAGAGAGAGAGACAGGCTGGAAGAGGGAGAGACATGGTAGAAGAGGGAGAGAGAGACAGGCTGGAAGAGGGAGAGAGAGACAGGCTGGAAGACATTAGCGACATGAGAGAAAGGGGAACTCTGGGCACCAGGGAGAGAGAGGGGGTGCAATCGTGATTCCTTGTGGATAAGCCAGCCCAGAGCAACTGAGGGGTGAGTACTCTGAACACTAATCATCATCAATCATCATCATCCTCATCCTCACCATCTCCTTGTAGCAGGTGTGTGATGCTCTAGCTGTGCTGAAAGGGAAGTGCTATTGTGTAAACTTGCAGTGTCTACCTGCAGATTGAGTGTCTGTACAATGCATGCGTGTGGGTGCGTGTACAGTATGTGTGAGTGTGCATGTGAGTGTGCGTGCATGTGAGTGTAACTGAGTGTGAGTGTGCGTGCATGTGAGTGTAACTGAGTGTGAGTGTGCGTGCATGCGAGTGTAATTGAGTGTGAGTGTGTGTGAGTGTTCTGTGGCCATGAGCTACTATCAACGGCACGACAGAAATAGTAACGGCTGACAAACAGTGTGGTGGGACACTGTCACAGTGGAAATGAATTTTCAGTCTAAACGTGGCTGAACTTCTGTTGTGAATTTTGTGCATGCTGGTGCTGGTGTCTGAGAAATTGCCCAGGAGGTGTCTGTGAGCCTGGAAACGATTGTGTTCCTCACAGGGCTCAGCCACTCTGTGTCAGACCCCGAACCTGCCCAAGCACACTGGGAAGAGGTACGGAACCCCAGAGTGGTAATACATGGTACAAATACAATACACCTGTAGCAAGACAGTGAGATCAGGGTAAAAGCACAGCCCAGTGCAGTAAGGCCCAGTGAGATCAGGGTAAAAGCACAGTGCAATAAAGCACAGAGAGGTAACTAAGTGAGAGTAAAATTTAAGCTTTTAAAATCATAATTTTGAAGTAATGTAGAAATCAGAAAAGTGTGACTTGCTTGCTCATAGGTTTGTGAGTGAACAGTGTAAGAGTGTTCACAGGTTTGTGAGTGAGCAGTGTGAGTGTGTGTTCACAGGTTTGTGAGTGAGCAGTGTGAGTGTGTATAGATAGAAATGTCTTTATGAGGTGTGAATGTGTGAAAGACAGACACTGTACCCATATGAGATACACTATGGGACACAGGGTGTTTCTGAGTTTTGTGCGTCTGTTAGTGTTTTGCACTATATATCCGTCAATGTGAAAGTGTATGTAGCGTGCGTCTGTGTGAATGACTCTTAACTGGGAGGATGTGGGTTCAGCTCCCCAGTGAGCCCAGTTTTCCACCCTGGCCAGCCGTGTAAGGAGAGGGAATGAATAGCAGTGAGAGCAGGAGTGTGTGTCAGCCCCTGTGGCCTGGGAATAGGAATTGAATTGTGTTATTGATCCAGTCTGGGGCAAGCAGACACAGACAGCCTTGCCCACGGAGAGCAGTGACATTTCCACAGACCCCGAAACGGCACGCAGACCCCCTCCCCCAGAGCCTCCGCACAGAGCTGGACAGCTGGGGGGGTCTGAGTGTGTTTCCTGGCAAGTGGGCTAATACAGAATAAAACATTGAGGGGTGAGACTCACACTCCCAGGTTCCCCTCCGAGCCAGGAGGTCTTTGCTCTTTGGCCTTTGGCTTCAGTCTGGAATCAACCAACAGTCTACCCCCCTCCCTCTCCCTCCCCCTCCCTCAATTCAATTCAGTTCAATTCAAGGTGCTGTATTGGCATTTCCAATAAGTCAAATCAGTGCTGCCAAAGCAAAACAAATACAATTAACATACAACAAAAATCTACAGACATTTACAATACAGACACAGTCATACGATATTTACATATAAAAATATGGAGCATTATTGGGAGACAGGCTCACTCTTCCTCAGGCTGTGACAGGAGATCACATACTGGGCTGCCAGTTCAGCTGAGTTCCCTCCTCCCTCTCTCAGTGGGATTCGGAGTTGTTGTGATTCTGGCAGGTGTGGGAATTCTGGGATTAGATGTGTAAATTTAGGGAACAATGTTTCTCTAATTCCAGAATATCTGTCACAGTGCAGTAGGACTCTGTCTCTATTTCTCCCCGCTGGCAGTGGGAGCACAGCCTGTCCTCTCTGGGCAGCCAGGTCTACCTGTGTCACCCAGTTTCTATGGCCAGGCTGTGGTCACTGAGCCTGTACTTCGTCAGGGTCTGTTTCTGTTGGCTGTTATTTATCTTGGTTAGATATTCGGCAAGTGTGTATTGTCTGTTCAGGGTTCTGTAGCATTCCAGTTTATGTTGTGTTTGTGTGTGTGTCCCAGTGTGTGAGATATTGCTGTTTGATCTGTGCTGTGATGTGCTTGGGTCTGAGTTGTGGTGCTCTAGCAGTGCTGTCCTGAGGCTGGTTAGTGTCGGTGTGGCTCAGGTCAGTGAGCCTCAGGACCAGCTGGCTCAGGGGGCTCTGTTTTAGGGCTTTGTGGTGGTAGGAATTTTGGTCGCTGTTTTTTAGGTGTAGCCAATACTTTACTACTCTTTTCTGTATGTTTATCAATAGTGGGTACTGGCCTAATTCAGCCCTGCACCCGTTGTTAGGTGTTTTTCTCTGCACACGGAGGATGTTTCTACAGATCTCCATGTGCAGAGTTTCTGTGGGGTGTTTGTTCTATTGAGTGTAATCCTGGTCAGTGAGGGGACCCCAGACTTCACTGCTGTATAGGGCAATGGGTTGGATAACACTTTCAGATATTTGGAGCCAGATTCTCATTGGTGGGTTGATGTTGAAGAGCCTCCTTCTTATTGCGTAGAAAGCCAGTGAGTGCCTTCTCCCTCAGTGCCTTCAGTGCCAGGTCAAAACTCCCAGATGAGCTGATGGCGAGACTGAGATATGTGTAGCTGGATGTGTGCTCCAATGTGTTGTTGATGAATGTGAATTTGTACCTGTTTCCCTGAGGTCTGGCTTTCTTCTGGAAAACCATTACTCTGGTCTTGTCCAGATTGACTGTCAGCGCCCAGGTCTGACAGTACTGCTCCAGCAGTGCCAGGTTCTGCTGCAGCCCCTGTTCTGTGGGTGACAGCAGGACCAGGTCATCTGCGTAGAGCAGGAACTTGATTTCTGTGTTGTGTAGTGTGAGACCAGGAGCTGCAGACTGCTCCAACATTCCTGCTAATTCGTTGATATAGATATTGAACAGTGTTGGGCTCAGGCTGCAGCCCTGTCTCACCCCACGGCCTTGGGTGAAGAATTTGGTCTTTTTGTTTCCAATTTTCACTGCACATTTGCTCTCTGAATACATTGATTTAATTATGTCGTACACTTTGTCCCCTATGCCACTTTGGAGTAGTTTATAAAACAATCTTTCGTGCCACTCACTCTCATTTCACTTTCACAATCATTTCACTCACTCTCCCTCTCGCTGTCCCTCATTCTCCCTCTACCTCACACTCATCCTCATTTCACTTTCACAATCATTTCACTCACTCTCCCTCACACTCACACTGCCTCACTCTCTCTCTTCCTCTTCCTCTCCCTCCCTCTCGCTCTCCCTCTACCTCACACTCACTCTCACTTCCTCTCACACTCCCCCTCTCTCCCTCTCCTCCTCCGTCCTGTCAGAAGGGGGCGCTGTGTGCTGTGTGTCTGCTCTGATCGGAAGACAGGACAGTCCTGGGGTGTGTGTGTGTGAGTGAACATGTGGCAATGTGTGTGTACAAGCTCGTTCCCGATTCCCAGGAAACATTCAACGCTGTCGGTGAGTTTGTGTCCAAGGGAAACCATTGGCCGTTGAGTGTACCCTGTGCCTCGAACCCGCGTCATCGTGCAGGGGTGGCCTGAGGCTGGAGAAGAGCTAGCTGGTGATCTCGCTGACGTTGCCCTACCACCAGAGTGACGCACAGGAGCTACATCCGCCCCGAGACAGAGGGACGGGCGGGAGCGCGAGATGACAGCTCTGCACTCACACCGTTTCTGGAGCGAATCCCCGAAACTCTAGGTAGATTGAGTACACAGATGCACCCTTATTAATAACAACAATTTCATTTGGTGGGGGGGGAGGAGGAGTCGGTCTACCGCCATTTTGGCTCAGCCGAGCCACAGCACAGTGCATGCAGTTGCTTGAGCCAAGATGTCCGACGTACAGCAGGTGTTGCCACACAGTGCCCCCTGGTGGCAGAAAGGTGGCAGGGCATCACCGCGGTCCCAATCCACATTCATCGCTGTCGGTGGGTTGTGCTGCTTGACTCGAACCCGCTGAGCGATGAGTGAAAACTGTGACCTGACTCTCGAGGCGCCCGGACAGGCCTTCAGCGGGGTGAAGCCCAGGTTTCATACTGCACGTTTCACACTGGAACCCAGCCCGGGTGGGAGCCGAACAGGTGAGAGGGAAATGGAAAGGTAGAAAAGTGTGGACTTACACCTTCACATTGCGTAATTGTTTTGGTACGCTGGCGCGTCGGTGTCTGGTGTTGTTGCCCTCTCTGTGTGTCACGGCAGGTGGAGCCTCGGGTTGCGGGTTCGAGCCCGGGCGCCGTCTCGAGCGAACTGCCCCTCCCTGTGGACACGCCTCTCTCTCCCCCAGCCGGCCGCGCGCCGGGGCCGAGGGCGGGGCCTGGCGGCTGACGTCACGGCGGCGGCTGGACAGAGGGGCTTTGCAGCCCAGTGGACCCGGCAGGTACTGGACTCGCGCGGCCAGGCGGAGGTAAGCGGTTCCCCCAGGGCTGCGGGCGTGCAGCCGCAGGTGCCCACGAGAGGGACACAGGGCGTGCGCTGTTAAAGGCTTCTAGTTAGTTTATTTTTAATTAATTAACGCTTTATGTTTTCCTTTCCTGATATTCTCGGGGTCTCCTGTTCGGTCTTATTATTCCTACTGTGCTGGAGTTTGGGTACTACTGTGCTGCTGTTTGGGGTACTACTGTGCTGGAGTTCGGGGTACTGTCTGCTGACGGTTGGGGTACTACTGTGCTGGAGTTCGGGGTACTGCGCGCACGCTCGGAATTCTCTTCCTGCTGACTGGTGACAGCCCCGGTCCTGATGGCCTGAGCACCTCTCTGAGGAGCTGCTGCAATCAGCTCGACTCGCGGTCATGTCCGACGAGAAGAGAGGCGCCGACCCTGTCTGTAACCCAGTCTGAAGCGACCGGGCCGCGGCTGGGCTGCAGGTCCAGCCTGGAGCTTCGCGGTTCGCCGGTCGTCTCACTTGCGGTTGCCGTGGCAGAGCTCTCAGGACGGGCGAGCGCGCCAGCCGTATACACCCCGCACCCCGAGGGGCAGGCCTGGAGATGGGTGCCACCTACAGTATGCGCCGACAGCCGGTGTAGCGGGGCGCGCTGCGAGGTGCGCTGGCGTCTCTCATCTGTGTCCAACAGACCTTTTAAGCAAAACAAAAAACACAAAGGAGACGAGTTTGCAAAACGAACGCAAGAGGAAACTTCTTTATTAATCTACTTTCGGGCGTAAATCGCTGTTTTTCCCCTGAATGCGGTTATTTCCTAACTCCGCCAGAACCGCGCAATTAGCAGTGTTACACTAACGGGGCTCGTGTCCGGCTCGTCCGGGAGATCAAGGTGCCCGAACCCCGAACCGAGAGCCCGGTCGGCACCGAGTCCGCTTTCCTCCTGGGTTGCGTATAATTACTGTTCCGTTTGATTTTGTTACTGAAAGTCTTGACTTTTTCTGATGGGGGTTTTTAAGTAAAACTTGATTGAAATCGGGATAAAAGGAATAAAGTGAATCGATGATCAGGTAAAAGGTAGAATATAGTCCCCCGAGATCGGCCGTGGCTCTGTCGCCCTGTTCTCTCTCAGGAGATCTCAGGTCGGCCCTCTTTAACGCGCGTCTCTGTTCTAATGGAAGTTCGCATGAAACGGGTACTTACTGGCTGTGTGTGTCTGTCATGGCGCGATGCCTGATGACTCCATTGTTGTTAATGATAACGCCCGGACGCAGGCAGCTAGATCAGCTCAGAGACACTCTTCCTGCACTCTGGAGCCCCAGTCCTGCGCGTCTCCCCCCATTTCTGCACTCTGGGGCCCCAGTCCTGCGCGTCTCCCCCTCTTCCTGCACTCTGGAGCCCCAGTCCTGCGCGTCTCCCCCTCTTCCTGCACTCTGGAGCCCCAGTCCTGCGCGTCTCCCCCTCTTCCTGCACTCTGGAGCCCCAGTCCTGCGCGTCTCCCCCTCTTCCTGCACTCTGGAGCCCCAGTCCTGCGCGTCTCCCCCTCTACCTGCACTCTGGAGCCCCAGTCCTGCGCGTCTCCCCCTCTTCCTGCACTCTGGAGCCCCAGTCCTGCGCGTCTCCCCCTCTTCCTGCACTCTGGAGCCCCAGTCCTGCGCGTCTCCCCCTCTTCCTGCACTCTGGAGCCCCAGTCCTGCGCGTCTCCCCCTCTTCCTGCACTCTGGAGCCCCAGTCCTGCGCGTCTCCCCCTCTTCCTGCACTCTGGAGCCCCAGTCCTGTGTTTCTCCCCCCTTTCTGCAGACCGGAGCCCCAGTTCTGCGTCTCGCCCCTCTGCCTGCGTACGAGATTCTACGGTGAACCAGGATGGATCGGAGGAGACCAACTTTCGACTTGTCCAGAGACTACCTGGGTCTCGCCAAGCTCGTGATGGAGATCCGGTCCGACCTGGTGCCCCAGGAAAGAGATGGCTCCAGAGGTCCGGAGGCTGCGGGGGACAGCGGGACAGTGGCCGGGGTGTCCAGCCCTGGAGCAGCTTGGCCCGGGAGCGGGGCTTTGGAGCCGCCCAGGGACCCGCAGGCACGGCAGACTTCCCGGCTGACCCAGCGGGCTGGGGGACAGAACACCAGCTCGCGAGGTGCGGAGGCGCCGGCGACCCCCAGGAACCCACAGGAGCCCCGCCGGGCAGAGAGCCGCCCCCCGGCCGCGGCCCAGCGGCGCTGCAACTTCTGTTTCCGGAACAAGGAGTCGGAGAGCGTCTACCTCTCCCACAGCCTGCGGGACGAGCTGGGAAAGGTGTCCTGTCCCCTCCTGCGGAGGTACGTGTGCCCGGTGTGCCACGCCTCCGGAGACACGGCCCACACCCTGAAGCACTGTCCCTCGAGGCTGCGCAAGTGAGGGGGGGCCCGGCCCCTGGCAGCGCATCCGGTCGAGCTGCTGGACGTTTTTAAAGTGTCCGAGAGGAATTATTTTAAACTGTTGCGTTGCTTATTTTAGCCGTGGTGTTGTGGAATCGGCGAGCCAGCTCGTGTGCGGCCAGCTTGGCGCGGACCCAGCGAAGACGAGGGGAACCCAGCGGGTTTGGGAGCCCCAGCAGTGCACGCGAGAGTTGGGGGGGGGGGGGACTTGTTGGGGGCCACATGGACGGTCGCTACTGCACGTTGTCCGAGTCGGGGACTGTTTTCTGCGTTTGACTGTTTTGTCTCTTTGTTAATGTGATCCGTACGGTTGTCAAAAACCCTTTTTGGTATAAACAAACAAAATAAAACCGTAAAAAGTGCCCCCCGGTGTCGGCAATTTAATCCTTCCAGCTGGCAGGGCCGCGAGGAAGTCACTGAGCGCCCCCAGATTCCTGCTGCTGGAGTTGCTCTGCCATACTGCACCAACTTGAACAGAGCTGTCCGGGCACGCCGACTGGCACTGACAATACAAGCCTGGAATGGCTTTCCGGGCGCTGCAGTGTCCTGGAGGGTAAGCAGTAGTGTAAATGCAGGGGGTCAGAGGTTTACTTGAGTAACAGTCCGGTATTCTCCCAGTACAAGCAGTCCAGTTACCCCTGTGGCCAGGCGTGTGGCTTCTGTCTCCGAGCGAACTAGAACCTACGGTATCCAGTATCGCCAGTCTCTGCAGCCCCTGTTAATTGAATTGTTCTCTCTGGAGTATCCTGTTGATTCAGCGTCTGAGGCCCTCACTCCAGTGCAGTCTATAGCAGCCATAATATGCCTCACTGCTGCTCTCCTTTCAAAGGTGAGGGGTCACTGATCAGTACAGCCCCCCCCCCCGCATACTTGTCTATATGTTACAGTTCCTCACAGATATCAGTTATCAGTTCTTATCTGACTTCTAACAGTAGTGTTTGTTTGAAGTTCCCAGCAGTGTCCTGGCCGGGTCAATGACAAAGTTCAGCCACTTCGTTTCCCCAGCCACTTCCCTTCAGAGGTCTCGGGCAGAGCTGAGCCCCATCAAAGGCAGGGGAGTGGCTCCCAGGTCCACTGGCTCTCTCAAGAGAGAAACTCTGTGATTATTATCAATTATGTCTTTCTTCATCAATTAACTCCCAAGTGCAAAGCTGGTCACAAAAGCATCACCGGATTGATGTGGGAAATTCCAGGGTCTGTGGTATCTGGTCTCCCTGTGTGGGTGAACATCCCAGTTCTGCAAACACTTCAGATCTCCTGCTCGGCTATTTCAGTTCTGTTGATGCCAACAGGAAGCACCTCTGAAGAGAAGGGGTAGTGATCAGTACCGGACCCCACCCCTTCATCTTGCAGTGATTTTGAGGATCTACTTTATACCTTATTCCACAATACCGACAGTTGAGATCCTGTGTTTATGGGTTTGGGTGCTCAAGGATTCCTCTAGACTCGCTGTAGTTCTCCCATAGGAGGGGGTCTATGGGCTGGTTTGTTCTCTGGCTGAGCACTGTGAACCTGCCCTCATACGGAACAGGATCCAAAACAACACAAACATACCGACTCCAAACTTCTTACACATAACCAACTTTTAACACAGACGCACTGACTCACACACTCGGAAACACTGAGATCTGTAAGACACCAGTCCTAGCTAACATATAAAAAAGCTTTATTATGCTTATTTTTTACCTTAACTCATGAATTAACAACCACTAGAAATATTTTTAACAGTTTCTGTGTAAAGAGAGTAGGGAACAATGAAATCTGTTAATAATCAACAACCCAATAATCACTCATGAGGGTAATAGAGTACCAAGCCACTTCTCTTTCAAATGAGCCAATTATCAAACATCACGAACAATCAACAACCAATAACTAATACCTGGACAATGGGCTCCTGGAGGAAACAGATTCCAGTACAACTCAAGAGCTGGTCCAGATCCATCTGTCATGGGGAGAGGAGAGTGTGCTGTGTGTCTTGGGGAGGAGAGAGGAGAGTGTGCTGTGTGTTTTGGGGAGAGGAGAGTGTGCTGTGTGTCTTGGGGAGGAGAGAGGAGAGTGTGCTGTGTGTCTTGGGGAGGGGAGAGGAGAGTGTGCTGTGTGTCTTGGGGAGGGGAGAGGAGAGTGTGCTGTGTGTCTTGGGGAGGGGAGAGGAGAGTGTGCTGTGTGTCTTGGGGAGGGGAGAGGAGAGTGTGCTGTGTGTCTTGGGGAGGGGAGAGTGTGCTGTGTGTCTTGGGGAGGGGAGAGTGTGCTGTGTGTCTTGGGGAGGGGAGGGGAGAGTGTGCTGTGTGTCTTGGGGAGAGGAGAGTGTGCTGTGTGTCTTGGGGAGAGGAGAGGAGAGTGTGCTGTGTGTCTTGGGGAGAGGAGAGTGTGCTGTGTGTCTTGGGGAGGGGAGGGGAGAGTGTGCTGTGTGTCTTGGGGAGGGGAGAGGAGAGTGTGCCGTGTGTCTTGGGGAGAGGAGAGTGTGCTGTGTGTTTTGGGGAGGGGAGGGGAGAGTGTGCCGTGTGTCTTGGGGAGAGGAGAGTGTGCTGTGTGTCTTGGGGAGGGGAGAGGAGAGTGTGCTGTGTGTCTTGGGGAGGGGAGAGGAGAGTGTGCTGTGTGTCTTGGGGAGAGGAGAGTGTGCTGTGTGTCTTGGGGAGGGGAGAAGAGAGTGTGCTGTGTGTCTTGGGGAGGGGAGAGGAGAGTGTGCTGTGTCTTGGGGAGAGGAGAGTGTGCTGTGTGTCTTGGGGAGAGGAGAGTGTGCTGTGTGTCTTGGGGAGGGGAGAGGAGAGTGTGCCGTGTGTCTTGGGGAGGGGAGAGGAGAGTGTGCTGTGTGTCTTGGGGAGGGGAGAGGAGAGTGTGCTGTGTGTCTTGGGGAGGGGAGAGTGTGCTGTGTGTCTTGGGGAGGGGAGAGGAGAGTGTGCTGTGTGTCTTGGGGAGGGGAGAGTGTGCTGTGTGTCTTGGGGAGGGGAGAGTGTGCTGTGTGTCTTGGGGAGGGGAGAGGAGAGTGTGCTGTGTGTCTTGGGGAGGGGAGAGGAGAGTGTGCTGTGTGTCTTGAGAGGAGAGTGTACTGTGTGTCTTGGGGAGAGGAGAGGAGAATGTGCTGTGTGTCTTGGGGAGGGGAGAGGAGAGTGTGCTGTGTGTCTTGGGGAGGGGAGAGTGTGCTGTGTGTCTTGGGGAGAGGAGAGTGTGCTGTGTGTCTTGGGGAGGGGAGAGTGTGCTGTGTGTCTTGGGGAGAGGAGAGTGTGCTGTGTGTCTTGGGGAGGGGAGAGTGTGCTGTGTGTCTTGGGGAGAGGAGAGTGTGCTGTGTGTCTTGGGGAGGGGAGAGGAGAGTGTGCTGTGTGTCTTGGGGAGAGGAGAGTGTGCTGTGTGTCTTGGGGAGAGGAGAGTGTGCTGTGTGTCTTGGGGAGGGGAGAGTGTGCTGTGTGTCTTGGGGAGAGGAGAGGAGAGTGTGCTGTGTGTCTTGGGGAGAGGAGAGTGTGCTGTGTGTCTTGGGGAGGGGAGGGGAGAGTGTGCTGTGTGTCTTGGGGAGAGGAGAGTGTGCTGTGTGTCTTGGGGAGAGGAGAGTGTGCTGTGTGTCTTGGGGAGGGGAGAGTGTGCTGTGTGTCTTGGGGAGAGGAGAGTGTGCTGTGTGTCTTGGGGAGGGGAGAGGAGAGTGTGCTGTGTGTCTTGGGGAGAGGAGAGTGTGCTGTGTGTCTTGGGGAGAGGAGAGGAGAGTGTGCTGTGTGTCTTGGGGAGAGGAGAGTGTGCTGTGTGTCTTGGGGAGGGGAGGGGAGAGTGTGCTGTGTGTCTTGGGGAGGGGAGAGGAGAGTGTGCCGTGTGTCTTGGGGAGAGGAGAGTGTGCTGTGTGTCTTGGGGAGAGGAGAGGAGAGTGTGCTGTGTGTCTTGGGGAGGGGAGAGGAGAGTGTGCTGTGTGTCTTGGGGAGGGGAGAGGAGAGTGTGCTGTGTGTCTTGGGGAGGGGAGAGGAGAGTGTGCTGTGTGTCTTGGGGAGGGGAGGGGAGAGTGTGCTGTGTGTCTTGGGGAGGGGAGAGGAGAGTGTGCTGTGTGTCTTGGGGAGAGGAGAGTGTGCTGTGTGTCTTGGGGAGGAGAGAGGAGAGTGTGCTGTGTGTCTTGGGGAGGGGATGGGAGAGTGTGCTGTGTGTCTTGGGGAGGAGAGAGGAGAGTGTGCTGTGTGTCTTGGGGAGAGGAGAGGAGAGTGTGCTGTGTGTCTTGGGGAGGAGAGAGGAGAGTGTGCTGTGTGTCTTGGGGAGGGGAGAGGAGAGTGTGCTGTGTGTCTTGGGGAGGGGAGAGGAGAGTGTGCTGTGTGCCTTGGGGAGGGGAGAGTGTGCTGTGTGTCTTGGGGAGGGGAGAGTGTGCTGTGTGTCTTGGGGAGAGGAGAGTGTGCTGTGTGTCTTGGGGAGAGGAGAGTGTGCTGTGTGTCTTGGGGAGGGGAGAGGAGAGTGTGCTGTGTGTCTTGAGAGGAGAGTGTACTGTGTGTCTTGGGGAGGGGAGAGGAGAGTGTGCTGTGTGTCTTGGGGAGGGGAGAGGAGAGTGTGCTGTGTGTCTTGGGGAGAGGAGAGGAGAGTGTGCTGTGTGTCTTGAGAGGAGAGTGTACTGTGTGTCTTGGGGAGGGGAGAGGAGAGTGTGCTGTGTGTCTTGGGGAGGGGAGAGGAGAGTGTGCTGTGTGTCTTGGGGAGGGGAGAGGAGAGTGTGCTGTGTGTCTTGGGGAGAGGAGAGTGTGCTGTGTGTCTTGGGGAGAGGAGAGTGTGCTGTGTGTCTTGGGGAGGAGAGAGGAGAATGTGCTGTGTGTCTTGGGGAGAGGAGAGTGTGCTGTGTGTCTTGGGGAGGGGAGAGGAGAGTGTGCTGTGTGTCTTGGGGAGGGGAGAGGAGAGTGTGCTGTGTGTCTTGGGGAGAGGAGAGTGTGCTGTGTGTCTTGGGGAGGGGAGAGGAGAGTGTGCTGTGTGTCTTGGGGAGGGGAGAGGAGAGTGTGCTGTGTGTCTTGGGGAGGGGAGAGGAGAGTGTGCTGTGTGTCTTGGGGAGGGGAGAGGAGAGTGTGCTGTGTGTCTTGGGGAGAGGAGAGTGTGCTGTGTGTCTTGGGGAGAGGAGAGTGTGCTGTGTGTCTTGGGGAGGGGAGAGGAGAGTGTGCTGTATGTCTTGGGGAGGGGAGAGGAGAGTGTGCTGTGTGTCTTGGGGAGGGGAGAGGAGAGTGTGCTGTGTGTCTTGGGGAGGGGAGAGTGTGCTGTGTGTCTTGGGGAGGGGAGAGGAGAGTGTGCTGTGTGTCTTGGGGAGGGGAGGGGAGAGTGTGCTGTGTGTCTTGGGGAGGGGAGAGTGTGCTGTGTGTCTTGGGGAGGGGAGAGTGTGCTGTGTGTCTTGGGGAGGGGAGGGGAGAGTGTGCTGTGTGTCTTGGGGAGGGGAGGGGAGAGTGTGCTGTGTGTCTTGGGGAGGAGAGGGGAGAGTGTGCTGTGTGTCTTGGGGAGGGGAGAGTGTGCTGTGTGTCTTGGGGAGGAGAGAGGAGAGTGTGCTGTGTGTCTTGGGGAGGGGAGGGGAGAGTGTGCTGTGTGTCTTGGGGAGAGGAGAGTGTGCTGTGTGTCTTGGGGAGGGGAGAGGAGAGTGTGCTGTGTGTCTTGGGGAGGGGAGAGGAGAGTGTGCTGTGTGTCTTGGGGAGAGGAGAGGAGAATGTGCTGTGTGTCTTGGGGAGGAGAGAGGAGAGTGTGCTGTGTGTTTTGGGGAGGGGAGAGTGTGCTGTGTGTCTTGGGGAGGGGAGAGGAGAGTGTGCTGTATGTCTTGGGGAGGGGAGAGGAGAGTGTGCTGTGTGTCTTGGGGAGGGGAGAGGAGAGTGTGCTGTGTGTCTTGGGGAGGGGAGAGGAGAGTGTGCTGTGTGTCTTGGGGAGGGGAGAGGAGAGTGTGCTGTATGTCTTGGGGAGGGGAGAGGAGAGTGTGCTGTGTGTCTTGGGGAGGGGAGAGGAGAGTGTGCTGTGTGTCTTGGGGAGGGGAGAGGAGAGTGTGCTGTGTGTCTTGGGGAGGGGAGAGGAGAGTGTGCTGTGTGTCTTGAGAGGAGAGTGTACTGTGTGTCTTGGGGAGAGGAGAGGAGAATGTGCTGTGTGTCTTGGGGAGGGGAGAGGAGAGTGTACTGTGTGTCTTGGGGAGAGGAGAGTGTGCTGTGTGTCTTGAGGAGAGGAGTTTGGGAGAGGAGATTGTGCCTTGTGTCTTGGGGAGAGGAGAGGAGTTTGGGAGAGGAGATTGTGCCTTGTGTCTTGGGGAGAGGAGATGGTGCCGTGTGTCTTGAGAGGAGTGGAGAGTGTGCCGTGTGTCTTGGGGAGAGGAAGAGAGGGGGTATATTAAATTCTGTCTCAGAGAGCGGAAACCATGTTGTGCTCACTCTCGGGGAGAGATGAGGGTGCGCTCTGCTCTACTGCAATTCTAGGAGTGAAGCAGCCCAAACGCTCCCCTCCTGCTGGTCATTCTCAAACTTTGCTGTCTGCGTCTCAAAGCCAGCCTCACGCCCTCCATCTCCCGGTGGGCGGACATCACCAGCCGACTGCGAGAGAGAAAGAGAAAGTGTCCTTTTAGAAAGGGGAGGGGGATCTAGGGTAACCAGCAGCAGTGTGCACGCCTGTGTGAGACGGGTTCCCTGACTCTAGGGCTGCCTGCTGGAGAAAAAGGACTGTCCCTCCCCACAGTAATTTCTGAAAGGACACTCACTTCAGCTGCGACAGCTCGGCAATTACTCCGCACACCCGCTCCGTGGCGTCTTCAAGCTCCCTGGGGGGGTCTGGGGTAGTCCTTATCTCACTGCAGGTGGACAGGCAGACCCAGTGAGAGACACTCAGAGAAGCGCAGCGCAGATGTTCAAGTAGGTGTGCAAGTGAATATATATACTGTACTTGTGTACAGTCCGTTGCATTGAAATTCTTTTAATGAACTAAATTATATATAACTTTTATTTACACCTTCATGTTAAATAGGTATATTGAATGCATGCAATGTTTTACTATTATAAATATAATTAAATTAAATAATTAAAAAAAGACACAGCAAGAGTCAGACAGACAAGAGACAGTCACAGAAGATTCGTGCTGACAATGGGCTACCCCTGTCCCTCAGTCTCCTTGTCTCTCCCTCACCACAAAGCCATGTCTTCCAAGAGGGGGTCAGGCAGTGAGCTGACACGGCTGCAGGCTGGGTAAGGCCCAGGCTCAGGGCAGCTTGCAGCGATGGTCCTGGGGCTCTGTAACTCTGGGCAGTCCTAAGAGAGCAAGAGGCACAGGGTGCAGGGTGCTGGCAGACACAGAGGATGAAGAGATACATCACAATGACTGAATCGGAATCAATTACTTAACCAGAAACACTGTTTACTCACCTGAGTGCTGCAGTACTCGATTAACTCCGAGTCGCAAGGCACAGGTCTCTCCTCACAGCCAGGGGGCGCCCCTGGGCCACTGCTCAATGTGGTAGCAAGTGTGTGCACGTTTCTGGGGTCCTGGGGATCCCCGTCTGCACATTCTTCCCTCTCCATGTCCATCTCTTCAGTGGTGGAGAGCCCAGAACCTGTCAGCTCCATGAAAGCTTGTGGACGGGGGTTCTCTACAGTAGCAGAGTGCACCCCAACTTCCCCAGCTGGGGGGCACTCAGTGGATGGCCTCTCCAGTTCAGGTGTGAATTTTCCACAGCCGGTGGTGACTCCTGCCCCGGTGAACCAGCTGCCGGTCGGGAAATCACAGGCGTTTTCGGGCAGGACCTCGAGCTCAGGAGAACACAGCTGCTTCTTTGCACACACTAACGGGGGCGTTCCTCGTCCTCCCTGGATTCCCACTTGCGTGGGAAGAGCCCCAGTTTCTTCTTCCTCCTGTGGAGCGCTGATGCTGTTCTCCCAGGCGCTGGGCGACACCAGGCCTGAATTCCCAGAGTGCCCAAGAGCCACTCTCCTCCCAGGGTGCCTGTCCTCCAGACGATACACCTCACTGACGTCCTGCTTGTGCGCCGCCACTCTGCTGAAGGAGGGCTTCCAGAACCCCCTGGCTATGCCCTCCATGATATCAGGGGGGCCCTTCGCCCCTCTTTGGAAGCACTGTACCCCAATTTCCGAAGAGAAAGTGAGGTTGACCTTGGCGCGTACATTCATCACCGCCACAGGTGAGGAGTCTGGGCCAGGGTCTTGAGGAGTACCCCCAGCTCTGCTCTGCTCAGCTTTGCCAGTTGCATCTTTCTCCCTCATACGGGCGTCAGGTGTGCCCCATCCAACCCCAGCTGCGACAAGGGCTTCAGAGGTCACCTTCACCCCCCCCGAAACAAGGTGGTTAGATCCCGCTGTGAGAAAAAGAGGCGGGATTGTGATACAGCTTCCCGGCTCAGCTCCGGCCTCAGTCCCGCTTCCCAGGATGGCGCAGGCCAGGCTTCCTGGCCCCTCCGCAGAGGGAACGCCGCGCTGCACTCGCAGGGTTCTGTCCAGAGCGACGGCACCTGGCTCAGCGCTGCACGGATCAAAACGACATGTCCACTCCCTGTAGACCAGGAAGCCAGCTGATTCCACTTCCTCTTTCCTGTGGTCTTCCTCCTCTGCTTCTGTGGCTCCGTTTCTCCAGTACGGGCCCCCGTGGATCTCGGCCTGTCCTTCCGGCTCTTCCCTGCTCTCTCCCAACTCCCAGTCGCCCCTCCTGGATTTTCTGTATCCTGTCTCTCTGGGACAGTGGCTCGATCTTTCCCCTGCCAACTCTGTGCACCTCTGTCCCTCGAGCTGGCTCGCCACCCTCCCCTCATCGGCACGGGGCGCACTCTCTAAGCCTGCTGGGTCAGTCCTCTCTGCCACCCCAGCTTCTTTGTCATCTACCCCCCGCTGCTCTGCGCCCACCTGCCCGTCCCCCGCGGGGTGGCTGTGCTGGGGCGGGTCCGAGAGTGTCAGGCTGGTCTGGGTGTCTCCAGCGGGTGGCTCAGTGTGTAATGCCAGGTTGTGTGGGCCCGGAGCTGTGGACCAGCCCTCCTCTGCTGTCCTGCACGCCATCTCTTCCACATGAAAGGCATGTTCCTGCCCTGCACCCCCTTGCGTGGCCCCAGAAATATCTTCTAGTGCAGGTGCCCTGCGGCTGGGGTCCTGTTCCTGTGCCCCCCCAGATCCCTGAGCAGCAACCTCCTGCGGAGCAGACAGAAGGGTGCACATGGATTCAGAGGAGGAAGCCCCAGAGTTCTCCAGCCTATTGCCTGGAGCAGCTGGACCTCCTGCCTCTGGGCGGGGCGTTGTTGCAAGGTACTCTTGCTCTAGTCCCCCACTGCTATCTGTTTCGATATGTTCCCCCCTCTCTGAAGCATGGCCTGGCACCCCCGAGTCTTCACACATGGTGGTAGGGTCTGCCGGAGCTGGATGGGCTGGCGAGATGATGTCTGCAACGGAGTGATCCACTTGCACAACCTGAGGGGGAACCACAACAAGTAATTAACTCCAGTTTTACATAATGTAAATGCTTCTGAGCACTGAAAATAAAATAGTAAAATGTTCATAAATTGATCACAGTTTACAAACACAATCACAAATCATTTTATCATCTAAATTAAACACAGTCTCTCGGCTCGATGCTTTGAGAACTCAGCTGAAAATGGACAACACACGAAAGAAAAAGCCAGAGTGGCCCCCTGTATCTCTTGAACACAGCCCCGAACCCGGGCTCATAGCCTGTAGAGCCTACCTGCCCCCTGAGAGAGGATGCGTTCCCTCTTGGTTTCCTGAACACAGGCACGAACCTGCTGTCCTGCAACAACACAGCAATACAACACAGTACAGCACTGCAGTACATACCAATATACAGTACCATCATACAACAACACAACCCCATACTGCACAAACATAACAACACTACTCAGTACAACACTCAGGAACATGCTGACACATGACAGCAAACCCCCACACACAACACAACATAGCACTGAGGAACACACTGACACTGGACAGCAACACAACCCCATACTGCTCAACAGTACAGTACATTGACACAACACATTACAGCACTGCAGTATATAGAGATGTAAGTGGGACCAGTAGGGGGCGCTCATCCTGCAGTCTGTGTGGGTCCTAATGCCCCAGTATAGTGACGGGGACACTATACTGAAAAAAAGGCGATGTGCCTCCAATAAGATGTAAAACCGAGGTCCTGACTCTCTGTGGTCATTAAAAATCCCAGGGTGTTTCTCAAAAAGAGTAGGGGTGTTTCCCTGATGTCCTGGCCAAATTTACGCCCGGTCTTTACCAATCATGGCCTCCTAATAATCCCCATCTCTGAACTGGCTTCATCACTCTGTTCTCCTCCCCACTGATAGCAGATGTGTGATGAGTGTACTGGTGCACACTGGCTGCCAAAGTACCATCCAGGTGGGGCTGCACACTGGTGGTGGAGGGGATCCCCATTACCTGTAAAGCTCTTTGAGTGGAGTGTCCAGAAAAAGCAATGAAAAAGTGGTAAACCTGCTGGTGTAAAATTTCTCCTGGAATGGAGATGAACAGAAAAGGATGGACCCCCAGTGTGAAGAGGGGTCTAGTGGGTGAGAGGCGCTGTGAGGTTACCTTGGTCAGAAGTCCTGAATGTTGGTTAAGCCCACCAGCTCCTGTTGGCCCCCAAACAGCACTGCACTGAGGCCTGAACACAGTACAACACACAGCTGTACTGAAACTGTTTAACACACTCTCTCACATACTGAGGCCTGAACACAGTACAACACCCAGCTGTACTGAAACTGTTTAACACACTGTCTCTCTCACACACCGAGGCCTGAACACAGCACGACACACAACTGTACTGAAACTGTTTAACACACTGTCTCTCTCACACACTGAGGCCTGAACACAGCACGACACACAACTGTACTGAAACTGTTTAACACACTGTCTCCCTCACACACTGAGGCCTGAACCCAGAATGACACACAGCTGTACTGAAACTGTTTAACACACTTGAACAGTGCAGTCACTGCCTGTCTGTACCCCTGTGAGCTGCTGGGCTCTGTAGTTGCGTCCACAAACTGCAGCTCCCCTGACTGTCCAGTGGGGATGCCCTCCTCCCTCTCAGAAAGCTTCCTCTTCCTGCTCCTGCTCCTGGGGGGGCAGGCTCTGGGCTCCCGGCTGTCTGCTAGGCGAGGTGGTAAGGCACAGAGAGGAAAGGAGTGATACCACACCACCATATTATAATAATAATTAATAATTAATAATTGCTTACACTTATATAGCGCTTTTCTGGACACTCCACTCAAAGCGCCTTACAGCTAATGGGGACTCCCGCCACCACCACCAATGTGCAGCCCCACCTGGATGATGCGACGGCAGCCATAGTGCGCCAGAACGCTCACCACACACCAGCTATCAGTGGGGAGCAGAGCAGCGTAATGAAGCCAATTCCCCCAGCCGGCAGAGGAATCCTACTCCATTGGGCCCCTGAGCAAGGCCCTTAACCCCAACTGCTCCAGGGGCGCCGTACAATGGCAGACCCTGCGCTTTGACCTCAAGCTTCTCTCCCTGTCTGTGTGTCTGTGTGTCTCATGGAGAGCAAGCTGGGGTATGCGAAAAGATAATTCCTAATGCGAGAAATTGTAAAGGGTTAATAAAGTGATGTTAAGTAACTGATGAACTGATGGATTCCAAAGCATATAGCTATTAAAATAAAAATGAAGCCAATTCATAGGGAGGGATTATTAGGAGGCCATGATTGGTAAGGGCCAATGGGAAATTTGGCCGGGACGCCAGGGTAACACCCCTACACTTTTCGAGAAATGCCCTGGGATTTTTAATGACCACAGAGAGTCAGGACCTCGGTTTTACGTCTCATCCGAAGGACGACGCCTGTTTACAGTATAGTGTTCCCGTCACTACACTGGGGCATTAGGACCCACATGGACCACAGGGAGAGTGCCCCCTGCTGGCCCCACTAACAACCTTAGTTATTCCTAGGAGGTCTTCCATCCAGGTACTGACCAGGCGCGCACCTGCTTTGCTTCAGTGGGTTGCCAGTTGTGAGTTGCAGGGTGATATGGCTGCTGGCATTGCCATAATATTACACTGTACATTAACTGGTTTGACAGATGCTTTTATCCCAACCTAATCACAGTATAGAGAAACCTCCTTGTGAATTTAGCATCCATCCACCCACCCCAAGAAAACTGCTGATCCCTGGAAAAGTGAGGGATATCCGGACCCCAAGACAGAACGACACCAGGGGCAGCCCAGAGACCCCAGTCCAGCACAGACACACCAGGGGCAGTTCAGAGCCCCCAGTCCAGCACAGACACACCAGGGGCAGTTGAGAGCCCCCAGTACAGCACAGACACACCAGGGGCAGTTCAGAGCCCCCAGTCCAGCGAAGACACACCAGGGGCAGCCCAGAGTCCCCAGTGAACTAGGTCAGCATCACAGCCTGAGGAACAGTGAGCCTGTCTCCCAATAATGCTCCATATGTTTTTATATGTAAACATCTTATGATTGTGGCTTTATTGTAAATGTCTGTAGATTTTGTTTTTGTTTTATGCTAACTGTATTTGTTTTGCATTGGCAACACTGATTGTACTCAGCGGTCATGCCCACAAAGCACCTTGAATTGAATTGAATGTCTCTGGGAGGAAACTGGAGCAGCTGGAGAAAAACCCCACAGACACAGGGAAACCATGCAAACTCCGCACAGAAGGCACCCCAGTGGAGAATCGAGGCCAGGACCCGCAGTGCTGCTGCAGCAGCCCAACAGAGTTCCCCTTCAGTCAAACTTCTCTGTGTGACAGCAGGCTGGCAGCCGTTCCCTCCTCTCTTCTCCCGGCCTGTCTGACAGGTTCTCTCACTCCACCACCTGTCTGAACCCCTGGTTGGAGGCTGTTGAACAGGAACAGGCTGCGCTGTTCGGAGGGCTGACATACAGGATGGGCGTGTACCCTGCTGAATCGCGACAGCGGTGCTGCACAGCTCGGTAAGGTCAAGTAACACAGAGGGCTGGCATGATGAGGCCGGTTCTGTCCGAGCGGGTCTCGAATGAAGTCGAACATAGGAATAAAACCCCTCAGACTCTCTCCTACCTGCGGCCTGTCTCCTGGGCATCGTGGCGCCGACCCGGGTCTGAGAGTCACTAAAGGGGAGACAAGGCGCCGGTCAGTACCCAGCACACCGCCGTGCCCACCCCAGCCTCTGTTGACACGGCCGGTTTGTTCATATTTCTGTATTTCTGTTAATGTCACCTCGCTGGGCGCCGCTCCGCTCTCCCCGCCGCGCCAACCGCCGTCCGCGCCCCTTGTGCCCGCGAGCCCCCCGCCGCCCGAGGGAAGACCGGCATATCCCAGCATGCAGCGCGCTGGGGCTGCGGGTCAGAGAGCGGCTCTGTTGAAGCCACCTTCAATGAAAAGGCTTTAATTTAAAATAAAAAGGCTTCCAAACTACACAGAGGCGCTTTATTTTATTTCTATATTCCCTTTAATCCCAAACACATACGGAAACAGAATACTTAGGTTTCGTAAGAACCCGGCTATGCTGTTGGAAGACGGCGGTTAGCTGTAGAGGAGCGGAAAACCAAATAAAGCTATACGGAGTAGACAAACAGGTACAGCGTGGTTATGAAAATAATTCGCTTTTACTTTATATCTATTACACGTTTCCGCCCTTGTACTGTACATAGATAAGCCTCATGATTCGTCACTCCTCTCTGTTCTTGGGTTCATGATTAGGATTTAGCACTTCAGATTGCCACCGAGGTTTCTGAACCGTCAGTTAAGCGGGAACGGTTAACATCTGTTCCTGCACCAGAGCATCGAACCGGTCCATATCGTTCCGGGCTGAAACTGTACAGTATCTATTGGCGCCATTCTTTACGACAGTGAGGGCACAAGCGGGCGCATTTCTGTGGCGTCGGGTGCTGGCATGTGCCGTAAAGTGTCGGGGGGGCTCTGTTGCTTGGAGACGCAGACGGAGCGAGAGGGAAGTAGGAAGAGAGTCGCAGCGGCTGGAGGTCGGATGTGATGGTAATAATGTTGTTTATGTCGCCAGAAATACAGCGCGATAGCAATTAATAAGCCCTTTGAGTCGATAAACTCCTCTGGCGACAGCAGCACACCGGGGACCAGGACAGCCACAGGCCGTACCTGAGGAGAGCGCGACACACAGAGTTTCCCGTGGCTTTAACCGTGACAGCGCCGTGAAGCCGTGACCTGTAGGCAGGGCTGTTGCCACTCGAGACTATTACCTGCCGCAGCTATCTGTAAGCGGAAGAGTAAAGTGTATTCTGAGCTCCTGCGTGTGCTGTCGTGACCGTTCCCCGCAGACTGCGGACCTGTTCATGCAGTCCGGAGGGGGGTCTCTGGCGGCTGCTGTCGCTGTGCGTGTCGCCCAGAGCCGGTGTGTGAGGGTCTCTCCGTCGTGTCCTGACACCTGTCTCGACTTGCAGAGCCGCTGGCGGGGGTGACGTCAGCGCTATATCGCGATTCAGACCGGAGTTTCTGTCGGCATGAGTCGCAGTCGGCCCGCTCGAAGCAGGGGACAGGGAGCCGCGGCAGCCAGACAGGTGAACCTGCAGGACGGGCCAGCCCGCTGCTTCCAGAGCCTCTCTCTCTCTCTCCGGGCCTCTTTCTAGTACTGTACTTAGTGTCGTGCATCAGCAGAAAACCCCAGCAACCCACTCACTCTCTCTCAGTGCAGTGTTAATGTACTGGAGTGTCCAGTCAGTGTGTCTATATGAACCCCTCTCTCTCAGTGCAGTGTTAATGTACTGTAGTGTCCAGTCAGTCAGTGTGTCTGTATGAACCCCTCTCTCTCAGTGCAGTGTTAATGTACTGTAGTGTCCAGTCAGTCAGTGTGTCTGTATGAACCCCCCTCTCTCAGTGCAGTGTTAATGTACTGTAGTGTCCAGTCAGTCAGTGTGTCTGTATGAACCCCTCTCTCTCAGTGCAGTGTTAATGTACTGTAGTGTCCAGTCAGTCAGTGTGTCTGTATGAACCCCTCTCTCTCAGTGCAGTGTTAATGTACTGTAGTGTCCAGTCAGTCAGTGTGTCTGTATGAACCCCTCTCTCTCAGATGGGGCTGCTGCTGGACCTGTCTCCAGATGGAGAGGACGATCCTGAAGGGAATGATACGGAGCTGCAAGCAGAGCTTCTGGCTCTCGTGGGGGATGATGGGACGGCTAAGAAGCCGAAAGGCAAAGGTAAGTGAGTCAGGGAGCCCGTGATGTCAGCGATGCGCTGTGTGCGTCTAATAACAGACTTGCTCTCCGCCTCTTCCTCTGTACCTTGCAGCCCCATTGCCCATGGAGGATATAGAGCACATGGCCGCGCTCTGCATGAAGGATCTGGATGAGGAGGAGGAAGATGATGGAGATCTGGAGAGTGATGCAGATCTCATGGTGAGCCCCAGGGGGCGCCGTTTCCTCAGCTGAGATACACTGTCTGGGATGAACTACATAACCTTCTCCTCTGCCCTGCAGGCTGAGCTTAACGAGGTCCTGGAGGAAGAGGAGGAGGCAGAGCCCCCCCCCGCCTGCGCTGCCCCTGCCCCCCGCATCTCCCCAGGCACTCCCACTGCCCCTGGGGGGCTGGAGTCCCGCCTGTCCGCGAGGATTGACATGTATCAGACGGCCATCAGCAGCGCCAAGGCAGCGGGGGAGAGCAGCCGGGCGCGGAGATGCGAGAGAGGCTTGAAGGTGGGTGGGGACATCGGGGGAGGACATGTCTCTTACAACCGGCCTGCAACTCATTTTCCACATCTCCCCTGTTCTCCCAGACTCTGCAGTCCATGCTGGCGTCCGTCCGGAAGGGGAAACCGATCAATGAGGATGAGATCCCGCCCCCTGTGGCCACAGGCAACCACCCTGCCCCCTCCGAGCCCCCCACCTCGGCGGATAGGACCCACAGATTGGATGAGCCAATCAGAGAGCAGGACCAGCAGCAATCCCAGGAGGCGCCCGTCCCCTGCTCCAAAAGGAGCGCCCCTCCCACCTTACCCAAACCCAGCCTCCTGCCCCCACCACAGCGTTCCCTAGCAACGACCCCAGAGACGCCCTTAATCTCCCCTCTGACCCCCAGTCAGCCTGAGGGACCGGAACATACAGGTGAGAGTCTTCACAGGAAGACAGGAAGCAGTGGAAGGGTGATGAGAAACTGGCCCCGGTGGCCTAACTGAGCCTCTGTCTGTCTGCTGGTGTTTTGCAGGGGTGAAGGCGGTGCTTCTAAGCAGGCAGAGGGAGTACAAACTCGCAGCTTTGCAGGCCAAGCAGAGTGGGGACACCGAGCTGGCCAAGAGACACTACGGAATCGCCAAGGTACTGCACTGGCGCCGCCTGCTGTTCCCCAGCTGCATGCACTCGCCAAGCACACACCATTCCTTAACATCACGTCTCATACAGGTCAGATACTTAAATACCTGCCGGAATCAGGACAGATATCAGTCCTACTGGGGGAGGAAACTGATTAGAGTTGCAGCCCAGAAAGTGATCTGCTGTCATTGCCTGAGGGACAGACGGTGATAAATGCTGGCAGAGTGTCCGACCACGGCGAGAGACAACAAGGAGAAACAGACACGGAAGAAGTACAGGCTCAGTGTCCTCAGCCTGGCCATAGAAACTGGACACAGAGACCTGACTGTCCAGAGAGGACAGGCTCAGTGTCATCAGCCTGGCCATAGAAACTGGACACAGGCAGACCTGGCTGTGCAGAGAAAACAGGCTCAGTGTCCACAGCCTGGCCATAGAAACTGGACACAGAGAGACCTAACTGTCCAGAGAGAACAGGCTCACTGACCACAGCCTGGCCATAGAAACTGGACACAGATAGACCTGACTATCCAGAGCAGGGGCTCAACTGGACACAGGCAGACCTGGCTGTCCAGAGAGGACAGGTTAGAGAGGACAGGCTATGCTCCCACTGCCAGTGGGGACAAGTGGGGACAGAGATGCACTTTCTGCTGCGGTGTGAGAAATACTCTGGGATTAGACATTCTTTCCTGAAAAAACTCAAATCCTACTGGGGGAGGAAACTCAACAGAGCTCCAGCCCAGTATGTGATGATGTTACAGCTGTAGAAACAGAGAATTAGGGTCTTTAATAATAGTATATTATTGTTCTCAGTGTTTGCTCATTGTTATTGCTTTGGGAATAAAGGTAACTATTTCAAAAGGTAGTTGAATTTGAACAAATTTGAGCCCTTTAAATAATTGGCAGCTATTGTTGTCACTGTCTATAAATGTTTGCTCTTGCTAATTTTCATTGCTTTAGAAACTGTGATTCACCACCCACGACAATAAACCTCTTTGAATTTGAATTACATTTTGCTAGAGAAGAAATCTTTGTACCCCAGTCCTAGATAACTGCACCACCAATCTATCAACCCTGATAAGACACACTCATAAAAACAGATTTAAATCACTTCAAAAGCAGCTCAGCTCTCTGCAGTACTTGGCCACAAACATCTATCATCTCTGCCTTTAAACCGTGGAAAACCCCAACATACAGATACAAATCGTTGATATTTCTGAAATGAAACAACAGATACAGTGCCTTGCAAAAGTATTCAGATCCTTGACCAATTCCCTCATGTTACTGAATTACAAATCCTACATTGAAATTGAATTTTCTGCAATATTTTTATTTCGTACGTATTAAGTACTGAAACTCAAAGTTAATTATTTTAATGTGACATTGTTTTATTTTAGAAAATATTCTTAAGAAAAATACAAAAAAGAAATATGCTGTTTGCATAAGTATTCAATCCCTGTGTTGCGGACGCTCTGGTTTTACACAGGTGAAAAACAATTGTCCTAACAAGGACGCAGTTGCCTTACAATTGGCCTCTACCTGTGAATCATTAAAATAACTGCCACGTTTTCTGGATAAAACCCCTGCAGTTAAGGGATCATTATTCAGGTTGTAAATCTGGACAGCTATGAAAATGTAAACTCAAGAGCATTCCAAAGAAGTTAGAGATAAAGTAAAACAAATGCTTAAACTAGGGAAAGGGTACAAAACAATGTCCAGGTGTTGGGATGTCCCAGTGGGCACTGTGTTAGTTCAATTAACAGGAAGTGGAAGCTACATCAAACCGTCCCTCAAAACTCTCTGCACGAACAAGAACCCAGTTGCGATGTGGGAAAAGATTTTGTGGTCAGAAGAGACCAGGATAGAGCTTTTTAGCCAAAATTCAAAGCGAGATGTGCCCACTGCCCACGTCTCAAAAAACACCACACCTACAATGAAGTATGGTGGTGGTAGTATCATGCTGTGGGCCTGCTTTTCATCAGCAGGGATTGGGCATCGTGTTAAAATAGAGAGAAGAATGGATGGTGCAAAATACAGGGAGATACTGCATGAGAACCTGCTTCAGTCTGCTAAAAAACTGAGGCTTGGGAGAAAGTTCATCTTTCAGCAGGACAATGATCCCAACCACGAGGCCAAAGTAACACTGGAGTGGCTCAAGAACAAAAAGGTGAATGTCCTACATCGGCCCTGTCACAGCCCTGATCGCGATCCAATTGAGAGTCTGTGGCGCTATTTGAAAATTGCCCGAACACCCTGGAGCACATCTGCCTGGAACAACGGGCCAAAATCAGTCCTGAACAGTGTGCAAAGCTGGTACATACTGACCCCCAAAGACTTAAAGCTGTTACTGCTGCAAAAGGTGGCTCTACAAAATATTAAAATGTGGGGGTTGAATACTTATGCAAACAGCATATTTCATTTTTTTTATTTTTTTTAATAATATTTTCTAACATAAAACAATGTCACATTAAAGTAATTACTTTTGAGTTTCAGTGCTTTGAAATCAAAATATCACAGAGAACAAAATTTCAATGTAGGATTTGTAATTCAGTAAAATGGGAGAATTGGTCAAGGGTTGTTTCCAGAAAAGCGCAATATAAGTGTAAGCAATTATTATTATTATTATTATTATTATAAGGGTCTGAATACTTTTTCAAGGCACTGTAAGTTCATGGTATGAAGAAAAGTAAAGACTGTTCTATCTGTGAGTATTGTTAGTTAAATACGACTCAATAATTAACGTAGCATTCAGATGATGTATAGAAGGCACTGTCCTGTTTGAGCTTTTGATTATACAGGTGAGCAAACAAATTGCTTACTGCTGGATAGTGATACCTGAACTGGGATTTTTGTTATGAAAAAAACTTGAGTGATCTATGTATCTCTTGAAGCATTCTGTGCTTAATCAAGTCAGTGTGGTTCAGTCCTCTTGGGTGAAGTGAAATGAGTGGATTGGGGGGATCGGTGAGGTGTTGGTTAATTATGCTTGTTAAAGAGCTCTGAACTTCTTATCAGCCTGTCATTGTGTGACGTCCAGTGTCAGAAGGTCAAAATGAAAAACTAAGAACTTAAAGCTTCTTAGGATTTTAGCAATGCATGCAAGCTACAGGGAAGTGTGAAGGTGAGAATCTTTACACTGATGTACCTGAATACAGGTGTGTGCTGTGGCTCAGGTATGCTCATGTTGTAAAACTACAGTTTTAGACAGGGTGGTGCCAGAATTGTCAAATTTCTCACATCTTTCCCACTCTGTTTGACAGAAATTTGATCCCATCCTGGAGGCTGTGGACAGAGGGGAGCCGGTGAACCTTGGGAGTATACCTCCCCCTCCTGGTCAGTTTGTGCAACTCCACCATTGAAAACGTCTAGCTGCACTGCTGCAGGACTGACTGAGCTACAGCTCTCTCTCACTCCCTCTCTGTCTCCTTAGCTGTCTCTCCATCTTTCTCTTCTTCTCTCTTTCTGTCTCCCTAGCTGTCTCTCTTTCTCTCCTCTCTCTTTCCCCTTTCTCTCTCTGTTTCCGTGTTTTACCCTGGCGGTATGAAAGTGTTATCTTGTTGAAAATAAGCACAAGGAGGAGCAAACTGGTCTGCCGGTGTTGCTCTTGGCTTGTTTATAATCTGTAACCACCCTGATCCAGGAATCTCCCAGGAGGAACTGTGCAATGTCTTATTCCCCGAGAAGGCGGTCAGGGTTCAGTAACTTCCTGTCTGTGTCTTTTTCCCATTTCCAAGGAGATGCTGTGATTGACAGCCCAGCCCCTCCTACCCAGCCCCCAGCTCCAGCCCCCCCAGCAGCGCCACCTGTGGCGGACACTGGTAGGATCACGTGGAGGCTGCCCACTGGGAAATCCACGAGCGCATTATCTTAACTTACCACTTCTGTGTTTGATTGATCCGATTGCCCTGTGGCCGTTCTCGTGCGTTATCGATGATGTTGAGGGTGGTTCTGTCTGTGTGCGCAGCGCCACCCGCCCCCCGCAACGTCGGCGAGGCTCTGCAGCAGCGCCTGGAGAGATACCGCGTCGCCGCGGAGACGGCCAAGAGCAAGGGAGATGAGCGCAAGGCCCGCATGCATCAGCGCATCGTCAAGGTGAGCACCCCCTGCAGTGCCGCCCGGTCGCTGGGCGAGCCCAGGGCCTCACGCAGATTCAAACCCGTCCCCCAGCACCCACCCTCAGTGTCCTCAGCCCCGTCGGGCATCACTGTGCGCTCCGGCGCTTCGCTGCAGATGAAGAAATCCGCTGGGGTCACTTTGTGGATCATGTGAAACTCCTCGGTAAGGCCTGGGCTAGCACACAAGGCTCTCAGGTCTGGGCTAGCGCACTGCCTGAAGCCCAGGAGTGTGTCTGGAGGCTCTCAGCTCTGGGCTAGCGCACTGTCTGAAGCCAAGGAGTGTGTCTGGAGGCTCTCAGCTCTGGGCTAGCGCACTGTCTGAAGCCAAGGAGTGTGTCTGGAGGCTCTAAGGTCTGGGCTAGCGCACTGTCTGAAGCCCAGGAGTGTGTCTGGAGGCTCTCAGCTCTGGGTTAGCGCACTGTCTGAAGCCCAGGAGTGTGTCTGGAGACTCTCAGCTCTGGGCTAGTGGACTGTCTGAAGCCCAGGAGTGTGTCTGGAGCCTCTCAGCTCTGGGCTAGTGGACTGTCTGAAGCCCAGGAGTGTGTCTGGAGCCTCTCAGTCTGGGCTAGTGGACTGTCTGAAGCCCAGGAGTGTGTCTGGAGGCTCTCAGTCTGGGCTAGTGGACTGTCTGAAGCCCAGGAGTGTGTCTGGAGGCTCTCAGGTCTGGTGTAGCTTCTGTTGAAGTCTGAGATGCTATACTGTGTGTGACCAAGGGATTCTATACACACTGACTTGACCCTCTCTCTTTCTCTCTTGCAGCAATACCAGGACGCCATCAAAGCCCACAAGGCTGGCCGCCCGGTCAACCTGTCTGAACTGCCTGTCCCCCCAGGTAACTACCTGCATTATCTTTCTCTCCTGTGTTAGTCACTGCCCATCTGTCTCTCTCTCCTGTCTTGGTCTCTGCCTGCCTGACTGTTTCTTCCTCTCCCTCATTTGCCTGCGACTGTGATGCTGGAATTTTTTAATAACTTTCTTTATACAACCTCAAAGCAGCTTTGTGGAGTGGTGTGGGGTGAACCACTTGGAACTGAATGTTACAAAGACAAAGGAACTGGTGGTAGATTTCAGGAGGAAAAAGGTCAAACCTACTCCTGTCTACATCCATGGGAGTGGCGTGGAGATGGTGGACTCGTACAAGTACCTGGGAGTGCACATCGACGATAGACTGGAATGGTCTAAGAACATCGAGGCCATCTATAAGAACGGACAGAGCCGACTTTACTTCTTGAGGAGGCTCAGGTCCTTCAATGTGTGTAGTAAGATGCTACACATGTTTTATCAGTCGGTGGTAGCGAGTGCCATTTTCTACGCAGTGGTGTGCTGGGGCTCTGGGATTAGAGCAGTAGATTCCAAAAGGCTGAACAAGCTCATCAGGAGAGCGAGCTCTGTCATTGGGTCTGACCTGGACCCCTTGGAGGTAGTGGCTGAGAGGAGAATGATGTCCAAACTGGAGGCCATCATGGACAACTTCTCCCATCCCCTCTATGACAGGCTTGCAGGAATGAAGAGCACGTTCAGCAATAGACTGATTCACCCACGGTGCGACAGGGAGCGCTACAGGAGGTCATTCTTGCCGTCTGCCATAAGACTGTACAACGCATCCACCTTGCGTCTTGGCAGAGGCAACAGCGACAGTGACCTGTTTCTGGACTAAACGCATATACACATATACTGCTACATCTGTTCTCTTTCTTTTTCTTTTTCTTTTTCCCGTTTACAACCACTTTTGTGCAATATATGCCAGGGACCTGTGCAATACATTTATATTTATATTTATATCTATGGTTACATCTATATTTATATTCATACGTGTGATACGATTTTCTGTGTACTGTTCTGTTCTAGTTTCCTCTTGTGTGTCCGGACTGTGAGTAACTCTTGTATTGTATTGTATGTATTGTACTATTAGTATATAATTCGTTACACTGTGGCTGTGTTGTGTGTGTTAAGCTGCTGTTGCACTGCAATTTCCCTCACGGGATCAATAAAGTATCTATCTATCTCTCTTCATCAGGCTGCCCTCCAGTACAGGGGTCAGAGGGCAGTGGTGGAGATCAGAGCATCATGGGAGTGCTTGAGACAGCTATGAAACTGGCCAATCAGGATGCAGATGCTGAGGAAGAGGAAGGGCCAGGGGAAAAAGTGATGAAGGTGAGAATTTGGGGGTGAGATTTGCAACTAGCCCCCTCCTCACTCTTACTCACAGCCCCACCTTTTCCTCTCCTCCAGCCCGAGGTACAGCCAGTTGCCAAGCGACAGGCAGGATCAGCCCCGTCACGCCCCAGCCTCCAGGCCACCCGTGAGGGCGGAGCTGACACCCCTAAACCCAAGCTGGGGGCGAAGGGTAGGAGTCAGTGTTGATTGAGTTTGTCTGTATGCCGAGGTCGGTATGTCACTGTGTTATACCAATATATATTAACTGTTATTATTGTGTTATTACAGCAAGTTTTTTAATGTTATTACTGTACACCAGTATATTTTACTGTTATCCCAATGTATGTTATTGTGTTAATACGCTGTATATTATTATGTATATTAGTGTGTTATTTTCGTGTATAGTGTGTGTGGCTCATTGTGTTAGCCCAGTGTATACTACTATGTATGTGATCTGTTATCCCCAGGTATATTATTGTCATTACAGTGTTACTGTGGTGTGTTTCACTGTATTGTCCCGTTGTATATTTCTGTGTTATTACACTGTATGTTAGTGTTATTCCATTGTTACTGTAGCGTGTGTGCCTCGTGGCATTACCCTGGTGCACATCACTGTTTTCTCACACTGTTATTGCACCTGGAACAGAACCCCTGCAGTACTGTTACTATGTGGCTCTGTCTTGCAGCCCAGCAGCAGCTGGACTTCCTGCAGACTCGCAGACAGCAGTTCCTGCGCGCAGCGCTGCGCTCCAAGCAGCAGAAGGACCTGCAGGGGGCAGCACTGCAACTGCGCCACGCTAAGGGCCTGGACCCCATGATAAATGCGGCCAAGAGCGGGCTGCCTGTCGACATCACCAAGGTAACCGGCGCTGCGGTGATAAGTGACTATGGCAACGCGCCAGCGGAGGGGTGGGTCTGGGATGGGTGTCTCACTCCCATGTCTCTTTACTGCTGCCTCTTCCACGCTCAGGTGCCTCCGGCTCCGGTCAGCGTGGACGACTACACCCTGGTCCAGTCACGCAGCACACCGGTGTCGGCCCGCAGCGCCGAGCAGTACGCCCAGCTGATGGACCGCCTGAGGCAGCAGCACAAGGTCGGCAGCTGTGACCGTCTCCGGTAGCCCACTGTCTGCGTCGGAGAGAGGTGCTGACTGTCTCTGTTTCTCCGCAGAAATGTCTGAGTTACTCTGAGCAGTTCACACACCTGGGCAATGTCACTGAAACGAGCAGGTCAGTCCGTCGCCCTGCATCTCTGTGCCTGAGCCCATCCCTCTCCCTGTGTCCAGCTCGGATTCACCCCCTCTCTCCCTCGGGCTCAGGTTCGAGAAGATGGCGGAGGAGTGTATGAAGAGCATCGACGTACTGAAGCAGGCGCTGCAACATGGCTGCCCTGTTCCCAAGCACCACACAGAGGAGAGGACCTTCAACATCATTAAGTCAGTACAGCTTCCTGACACACTAATGCACCTTCACCACCATGGAGTCAGTACTGCTCCCCGACACACTGACGCACCTTCACCACCATGGAGTCAGTACTGCTCCCCGACACACTGACGCACCTTCACCACCATGGAGTCAGTACTGCTCCCCGACACACTGACGCACCTTCACCACCATGGAGTCAGTACTGCTCCCCGACACACTGATGCACCTTCAACGCCATCGAGTCTGTCACCGTCACTGACATGCCAAGGAGAAGTACATGTTATATCCTCTTCCTGCATATTTTCTATTCACTCTTCCTCTCCCCTTGCAGGATCTTCCCTGAGCTGAACAGTAACGAGCTCCTGCTGACGATAGTGAAGGGCATCAACCTGCCAGCGCCCACAGGTACAGCGTCACTTTCAGCGAGATATTGCTCTAGGAGCAATTATTAGGGTGTGCACAAATTCTCAAGCTGTACAGATGTGTAACAACTGTGATGTATTCATGTCTGTGGCTCTTTCTGACCAGGGCTGTCGAACGAACTGGACTCCAGTGTACGGTTTGAGTTTCCCTTTCCCAGCTTGGTAAGACACACGCGCAGCCACACACAGACCCACATACATGCAGACATGTGCAGACACGCATACGCCTGTTCTAAATTCTCTGTGCCTGGCAGACCTGCTGCCCGCAGGACTGCATGTATCCTGCAGGAGCGCCTGTGTCTGGCAGACTTGCTGCCTGCAGGAGCGCGTGTGTCCTGTAGGAGCTGTCTGTTTTTTTGTGCTCCACTGACCCTGGTCCTTTTGGCCTGTTTCCAGGAGGAAGCCCAGAGAGACAGGACGCACACAGTGAAGAACACCAACTGCCCAGGTACTGTCCCACTGTGTCACTGTGTGTCACTCTAACACTATAACATTCTGAGACACTTGACCACTCTAATCCTGTATCACACTGTATCACCCTGTCCCCCCTCACAATGCAGAGTTTGGGGAGAATTTCAAGCTCAACATCAACCGGGGTCATCGGGCATTTAAGAGGGTTGTCCAGTCAAAGGGCATCAAGCTGGAGGTTGTCCACAAGGGGTGAGTCTGTCTGTCCAGCATCTCTGTGTGTGTGTGTGTGTGTGTGTGTGTGTGTGTGTGTGTGTGTGTGTGTGTGCAAGCAGTGCTGATACAGTGTGTCTGTCTCTCCTGTTTGTATGCATGCTGATGCAGTGTGCATCTTCCTGTCTCCTGTCTCGGAGTCCATGCATGCGCAGACGCAGTACTGAAGCAGTGTTCTTTTCCTGTCTCCTGTCGCAGTGTGTGTGTCTCTCCTGTCTTTGTGTGGGTGTGCGCCGTTGCAGTGCTGATGCTTTGTCTGCCTGTGTCTCTGGTGTCTTGGTGCGTGTGTGTGCACACAGATGCAGTGCTGATACTGTGTGTGTCTCCCCAGTGGTCTGTTCAAGAATGACAAGGTTGTCGGCACAGTGCAGTTGAAGCTGGAGGCCCTGGAGTCGAGGTGCGAGATCAGAGAGCTGCTGGAGGTGAGAGGCGCGCTGGTGACGCACTGCTTTGTGATATACACACCTGTGAAGGCCTACTCACAAGACAAACTCTGACTGTCTGACTGTGTGCGCAGGTGCTGGATGGCCGCAAGTCCACTGGGGGGCACCTGGAGGTGCGAGTGCGGATCAGGGAGCCTCTGGGTGGACAGCAGCTGGAAACGGTTACTGAGAAATGGCTGGTCATTGACCCCGTGCCCCTGCCCTCGGTGAGAGAGACCTGGAAAGAGACAGGATCGTGGTCTAAATCCATCACTCTTCAGTTGGCTTCAAACTGTTTGACACATAGATCATATTCCCAGTCTGCCACGTCCAGTGGGAGAGCAGGGTTGTCAGACCTGGGCTTGCAGCCTGGACAAGACCAGAGTCTTGGCATTCCAAAAAAAAGTCAGGTCTCAGGGGAACAGATACCACTTTACCCTGGGGAACAGATACCACTTTACCCTGGACATAACTGTCCTGCCACACGGCTCACGCCTGGGCCTGGCGTCGCTGTCCTGCCACACGGCTCACGCCTGGGCCTGGCGTCGCTGTCCTGCCACACGGCTCACGCCTGGGCCTGGCGTCGCTGTCCTGCCACAAGGCTCACGCCTGGGCCTGGCGTCGCTGTCCTGCCACACGGCTCAAGGCTGGGCCTGGCGTCGCTGTCCTGCCACACGGCTCACACCTGGGCCTGGCGTCGCTGTCCTGCCACACGGCTCACACCTGGGCCTGGCGTCGCTGTCCTGCCACACGGCTCAAGGCTGGGCCTGGCGTCGCTGTCCTGCCACACGGCTCACGCCTGGGCCTGGCGTCGCTGTCCTGCCACACGGCTCACGCCTGGGCCTGGCGTCGCTGTCCTGCCACACGGCTCACGCCTGGGCCTGGCGTCGCTGTCCTGCCACACTGTTCACGCCTGGGCCTGGCGTCGCTGTCCTGCCACACGGCTCACGCCTGGGCCTGGCGTCGCTGTCCTGCCACACTGCTCAAGGCTGGGCCTGGCGTCGCTGTCCTGCCACACGGCTCACGCCTGGGCCTGGCGTCGCTGTCCTGCCACACGGCTCACGCCTGGGCCTGGCGTCGCTGTCCTGCCACACTGCTCAAGGCTGGGCCTGGCTTCGCTGTCCTGCCACACGGCTCACGCCTGGGCCTGGCGTCGCTGTCCTGCCACACGGCTCACGCCTGGGCCTGGCGTCGCTGTCCTGCCACAAGGCTCACGCCTGGGCCTGGCGTCGCTGTCCTGCCACACGGCTCAAGGCTGGGCCTGGCGTCGCTGTCCTGCCACACGGCTCACACCTGGGCCTGGCGTCGCTGTCCTGCCACACGGCTCACACCTGGGCCTGGCGTCGCTGTCCTGCCACACGGCTCAAGGCTGGGCCTGGTGTCGCTGTCCTGCCACACGGCTCACGCCTGGGCCTGGCGTCGCTGTCCTGCCACACGGCTCACACCTGGGCCTGGCGTCGCTGTCCTGCCACACGGCTCAAGGCTGGGCCTGGCGTCGCTGTCCTGCCACACGGCTCACACCTGGGCCTGGCGTCGCTGTCCTGCCACACGGCTCACACCTGGGCCTGGTGTCGCTGTCCTGCCACACTGCTTATGTTCTGCTGCACAAATTAAGGCTGCTATTCCTTCCTAACTGATGTACAAAAGAGCATAATATTTTATCCTCTTATAAACCACTGACCCTCCCTCCTGCCAACTCAAGGCCCTGGAGAGCCCCCTCAGCCAGCTGGTCCTGAAGCTCAGTGACACCAGCCAGCCTCAGGACAGCAGAGCTATACAGCTGAAACAGCACCAGCCAAACAGCACAGGACCCACTGGGACACTCGCATACAAACACAACACAAAGTGAACAACAGTACCCCACCCACTGGGACACAGACTGGGGACAGGGGTGAGAGAGGAGCAGGGCAGGGGGGTGAAAGGCAGTTTAAGTAACAGAAATTGTTGCTGCGGTTGATTCAGTTCCAACATCTTTTTATACTTTATTGCAATCTTGCTGTCAGGTGTCCATCTCCAAATCCAGACCCCCTGGAGATCCGGTGAAGGACTCCAGACCCCCTGGTGATCCGGTGAAGAACTCCAGACCCCGCGGCGATCCAGTGAAGAACTCCAGACCCCCTGGAGATCCAGTGAAGAACTCCAGACCCCCTGGAGATCCAGTGAAGAACTCCAGACCCCCTGGAGATCCAGTGAAGAACTCCAGACCCCCTGGAGATCCAGTGAAGAACTCCAGACCCCGTGAATCCAGTGCCAGGTGAGCTCCTGTCTGTTTGTGTGCCTGTGACAGGGGAGAATTTCCCCCAGAAGAGTGAGACTGTGCTGACCTCTTACTGTTGGTATTGTGTGCTGAGTATGAGCGTGAGTGTGCATGTGTGTTTGTATGAGCAAGCCCTCCAGTGATACTAGTGAGGGACTGCAACCCTGATGTTGCCAGTGTGAGTGAATTGAGAGAGAGCCTGTCTCTGCAGTCAGTGTCTGGACAGAGAGAGAGCCTATCTCTGTGGTGCCAAGTATGTGATCTCCTGTCACGGCTTGAGGAACAGTGAGCTTGGTTCTCAAATATGTTCCATGTGCTATGTGTTGTATGTAAATGTCCTATGATATTTTTGTATTGTAAATGCTGTATTCACTGTCTATGCTTTGGCAACACTACAATTTACCGGACATGCTAATAAAGCTGTTTGAACTTGGATTTGAAGAGCAAAGAGTGTGTCTCTTCTAGTCAGTGTCTGGAAAGTGAGAGGGTCTCTCTCTCTTCTGCGGTCAGTGCTGTGTGTCGTTTGCTTGCAGACCCTCTGTCTGTGCTGTGCTGTAGCACTTAACCCATGAGCTCCTCCAGAACCACAGACAGTGACCCACAGAGCCAAGATCCCTGATGCCATTCGTCAGTGATGAACACCTCTTGTTTTGTCTCCCTGGTCCCTCTCTGTCCCTTCCTTTCCAGCCACTCCGCCTCCTACAAGCTGCACAGCCTGAATCTGCTCAAGTATGACAAGGACAGACTGGAGAAGAAGGTTGGTCTCTTCATCTCTGTCTCTTTCTGCCTCTGTCCATGGTCTTGCTTTTTGGTGTAATAACTTGTGTCTGAAGATTTTTTACATTCAGACTATCTGTTTAGTAGTTAGTAGTTAGTAGTTCATTGATCTGAGGATCTTGTCCTTGTTCTGTTTCCTGAAAGAAGCCAGATTATTGGCTTCCAGACGTGGCTGACCAGCTTGTTCCACACTCCCTTCTATAATTATCTGGTTCAGTTTCGGCCCCCTTTCTGTCCCTGGTCTGGGAATACTGGCTCTTGATTTCTGCTGGGAGAGCTTTCCCTGGTCTGGGAATACTGGCTCTTGATTTCTGCTGGGAGAGCTTTCCCTGGTCTGGGAATACTGGCTCTTGATTTCTGCTGGGAGAGCTTTCCCTGGTCTGGGAATACCACCTCTTGATTTCTGCTGGTTGAGCCGTCCCTGGTCAGTGTATACTGGTGACACAGTACAACACCACACAGAGTAGACAGTACATTACAAACATAATTATAACAACAGGACAATCAATATGTCGTGGAGAACAATTAATGTGTAGTAGTGAAAAAAAAACATGCCAAAGGTGCACAGTGCAGACGTGCATTGAGTCTGAGGCATTGCAGTTAGCTGTGAAGGGTGTGTACTATGAGTACTGCAGTGAGGGAGAAGCTGTTCTTAAGCCTGGTGGTCTGTGCTTTAATGATGTGGTACCACTTGCGCAGGGGGGAGGACAGTTTGTGGCCGGGATGGTTGGGATCCTGAATGATGGATTGGGCTTTATTGCAACAGAGGATGGTGTGAGTCTCACCGATTGATGGTGAATCACGTCCTATAATCTCTGTGTCGTTGCCACAAACCTTTGTAGTGCATCTTTGTCGTGCACGGTAGTATTGCTGTACCACACAGTGATGCCACTAGTGAGGACACTTTCTATGGTGCTGCGGTAAAAGTTCATGAGGAACTTCTTCCCCAAACTGCATTTCTTTCAGCTCCGCAGAAAGTACAGGCGCTGTTGTGCCTTTTTCAGGCTGGCTCCAGTGTTGTGAGACCAAGCCAAAAGTCGCTGGAGATCTGCAGACTGAGGAACCTGAAGCAGCTGACTTTTTCCACTGCTGTGCTATTGATGCTGATTGGGGCGTGACTCCCTGTGGGTCTCCTGAAGTCCACATTGAGCTCTTTTGTCTTGTTGATGTTCAGGGCCAGATTGTTGTCAAGGCACCGCCTTGTAAGATAATTGTGGTGGTGTCATCTGCAAACTAAATAGTGTGGTTGCTGCTGTAAGTGGCTGTACAGTCGTGGGTGAACAAGCAGCCTTGGGGAGCTCCCATGTTCAGGATCGCTGGAGAGAAGATTTTCCACCACCTGAGGTCTGCCTTTCAGGAACTTCAGCATGCAGTTGCATTTCTCTGCATGACACACTGCTGTAGTCCTACCTGCAGTGTTCCTCTCTCTGCCTGTGCCAGTCGATGCTGTTCCTTTGGGAATGATGTTCTGAACTGAGCTCTTTCCTGGGCCACCAGTCCTTTCTCTCTCTAAGTCTGGTGTCTGACTCTCTATCTCTCTGGTGTCTTCCAGATAGCAGAGTGCCGTCATTCCAGGCGCGATCCTCCCACCGATCTGCTGTCCCAGTACCAGGATGTGTGCCAGCGAATCCAGTGGCAGCGCGGACTGCTGGAGCACCCCTCTCCCACCCTGCAGCGTGGTACGGACCCCACACACACTGTCTGCTGGCATTGTGTATGTGTGTGAACAAAGCGCAGTGCAGTCTGGCTGTGTGTATGTGTGTGAACAAAGCGCAGTGCAGTCTAGCTGTGTGTATGTGTGTGAACAAACCGCAGTGCAGTCTGGCTGTGTGTATGTGTGTGAACAAAGTGCAGTGCAGTCTGGCTGTGTGTGAGTGTGGACGAGGTGCAATGCAGTGTGTGTGTGTGTGTGTGAACAAAGAGCAGTGCAGTGCAATCTGGCTGTGTGTGAGAGTGTGTGTGGACAGGACGCAGTGCAATCTGGCTGTGTGTGTATGTGCTTGTGTGTGAATTTGTGAACATGGCAGTGTTTGTTACACCATTTCTCTCTGATCTGTCCTTCAGATTATGAAGCAGTGCTGAATCACTTCAGGAAGAGGCTGGAAGAGTCAATCAAACAGTACAGCACTGAGGGCAACAGGGTGAGTTACTGAGTGAGAATGGGCCATTACTAAGAGGGAGAGAGACCGGAGCATTACTGAGGGAGAGGGAGAGAGACCGGGGCATTACTGAGGGAGAAAGACCGGGGCATTACTGAGGGAGAGAGAGAGAGAGACCGGGGCATTACTGAGGGAGAGAGAGAGAGAGACCAGGGCATTACTGAGGGAGAGGGAGAGAGACCGGGGCATTACTGAGGGAGAGGGAGAGAGACCGGGGCATTACTGAGGGAGAGAGAGAGACCGGGGCATTACTGAGGGAGAGAGAGAGAGACCGGGGCATTACTGAGGGAGAGAGAGAGAGACCGGGGCATTACTGAGGGAGAGAGAGACAGAGACCGGGGCATTATTTAGTCGCTGGGGGTGATCGTTCTTCTCTTTTTCACAGGAATCTGCTAAAGAGGCTCTGGGCCGTCTGAGGCTGGTGGAGAGTGAGGTGAGTGATTTACAGCTCCTAGTTCTAATCTCTAAATCACTGAGGACTGTGTATGGAGCATCAGTATACCTGTGACATACAGCAGCACTGTATCTGCTGATCTTCACACCTTATCTGCTGATCTTTACACCTTTATCTGCTGATCCACACACTGTACCTGCTGATCCACACATTGTATCTGCTGAACCACATATTGTACCTGCTGATCCACACACTGTATTTGCTGAACCACACACTGTACCTGGTGATCTTCACACCTTTATCTGCTGATCCACACACTGTACCTGCTGAACCACACACTGTACCTGCTGATCTTCACACCTGTACCTGCTGATCCACACGCTGTATCTGGTGAACCAGACACTGTACCTGCTGATCCACACCACGAGTAATCTGTCTGCCTCTCTCTCTCACAGATCGAATACCTGGGGAAGAGGCGTCCAGTCTGAATTGAGGGGAGGGTGGCAGTGGAGGAAGGTTCCTGAGGTCAAAGCTGGGATCATGTGCAAGCTGGGACATGCTAACACTGACCTGCATATTAGGACACGCTAATGCCGATGTGCACACTGGTACACACTAACTGACACACACACTGGTACACGTGAATGATGACTCGTGCTGGTGCACACTAACGCTGGAATGCACACTAGTACACGCAAGCACTGGTACATGCTAACGTTGAGGTGCACACGCACACGCTGACACAAGCCCGCTCACACTGGTACACATGCACACTTTACACACTACACACGCTGGCATAGAGCAGTCTACACACACACGCCTGTACTCATGTCTCTGTGGGACCCTTATTTTAATGCACCTGGCTGTTCGCTACAACCCCAAATCAGACTCCACATGGGGTGACGACAGACCAGAACAAACAGCCTGGGCTCCTTCAGGTTCCAGGTTTGTACATGCGTCACTGGCCTTGTCAGGACCCCTCAGCTGTCTGTCAGGAGTTACCGGTTCAGTGAGGAGGGACACTGTCTCAGACACACTCACACCTGCACCGCCTGTCACACACACCTTCCTGTTCCTTTTCAGAGGGAGAGTAGGGGGTGTTGACTCTTTACTTTGAGAGTAGGGTCTGCTTGTTTTTGCACTACATGTTCGGGGCTGGTTTCTGATGAGATTCTGCACAGCCACAGGACCGCGCTCAGCAGCCTGAGCCAGTGGGGTCCCGTGGGCAGGGGCCGGGTCCAGACTGGGCTCTGTCACCCCGATTCTCCACGTCAGGGTGCTGCTGGGATGTGGGCGCTCTCCCTCCTGCTCGACACCAGGAATAAGCGGCAGTGTCACACTGAAAACATCCATGACAAAACCCTGTCCTGAGTTTTCAGACACTGGTATATATAGAAATAGTCCTCCTGCACCCACTAGTGCAGTGTGACCCTGTCACTGTGACCCGGTTCACAGGATAGCTGCCCGGCGCTGTGACCCAGTTCACAGGATAGCTTCCCGGCGCTGTGACCCGGTTCACAGGATAGCTCCCCGACGCTGTGACCCGGTTCACAGGATAGCTGCCCGGCGCTGTGACCCGGTTCACAGGATAGCTGCCCGGCGCTGTGACCCGGTTCACAGGATAGCTGGTGTCACAGGTGTCACAGGCCAGAAAAACCACACGCCTAGAATATCAGACATCAGGATTGTTGAATGCCGGGAATATCAGACTGGGAAAGGCTGCGCTTCAGTGGCTGAGCTGCTGAACGAGGTCTCTGTGCTCAAACACTACCTTGGCTTCCTCTGCTCCTCCTGAATATTCTGTATAATAATGGGGCTGCTGGGATAGATTTGTATGACGAGATTGCTATGAAATGTTGTTATAAAATGAATAGAATATTAAAAAAAACATTGTGAAATAAAAAGTAATTGAAGGCATTTGATTTAATGCAGAGCCCAGTGTGACCTGTTCTGTGCTGTGGGTCGTGGGGTAAATGTGTGTGTTGAATGTTGTGTGGACAGGAGTGTGTGTTAATGTGAATTTTGTCCAAGCTGCGTGTGTGTGGTCTGGGCTGAGCACCGTGACACTGAGGAGCTCCTGTACATGTTAATAATTGCGGAAAGATACTTTTATAAAGTAAACCATTAAAATTACTAATTACTGTTGTAATGGATTCGTTTTGTAAATACGAATTTGGGGGGGAAATGTATTTTAAGGGATTATGGGTTCGTTTACATAAGAACTGTAACATCCCACATACAGAAGTGTGACCGGGTGATGATTTGCAAGTATTTTCCCCCGAAGTCTTGTTAATTTTAACAATCCCTCGCGCTATTCATTTGTACCGTCACTCGGTTCTATGAACGCGCCTCTATGTGCACGTGACCCCGGGCTCGCCGCACCTCTCGTGCTGATTCGGGGAGGGGGGGTCTGCTTCCTGTCTGGAAGAACACGTGGTTCCGTGTGTCAGAGTGGATTTTTCTGTTATATTTGTCGTCGGTTTCCTTCCACGTTAACGGAACGCGTCCTTTGTCTTCGGACTCTTGAGTTTGGACCTCCAGCGCACAGTACTCCGTTGACATTTACCGTAGCGACAATTGGAGAGAAATTCGTCTTGCTGTCGCGCCATGACGCTGGAAGCGATCCGGTACCGGGACGGGTCCCTGCAGATCCTGAACCAGCTCCTGCTTCCGCACCAGACCGAATTCGAGGAGATCCGCTCGGTCCAGGACGGCTGGGACGCCATTAAGGCCATGAAGGCGAGGCATTCACTCCTACCGTACCGTAACGTACTGTCCTGCGCTGACTGAGAGTGCATGTTGCTGTGTGTTAGACTGAGCGCTGCCGTGTCACCCACTTCGAGCTCATCCCCGGACTCTGCTCCTTCCGCAGTGACGTGGGAACACGCCAGTCTCTGGAGTATCACGGGTACAGCGTTAGTGTGCAGTGCGTGTCAGTTATAGATTAACGTTAGTGTGCAGTGACCCTCTCCCAGTGTAGTGTGGGGTTCAGTGCAGTGTGCAGTGACCCTCTCCCCCCCAGTGCAGTGTGCAGTGACCCTCTCTCCCCCAGTTCAGTGTGCAGTGACCCTCTCTCCCCCAGTTCAGTGTGCAGTGACCCTCTCCCCCCCAGTGCAGTGTGCAGTGACCCTCTCTCTCCCCAATGCAGTGTGCAGTGTCCCTCTCCCCCCAGTGCAAGGTCCAGTGACCCTCTCCCTCCCCAGTACAGTGTGCAGTGACCCTCTCTCTTCCCCAGTGCAGTGTGCAATGACCCTCTCCCCCCCAGTGCAGTGTGCAGTGACCCTCTCTCTTCCCCAGTGCAGTGTGCAGTGACCCTCTCCCCCCCAGTGCAGTGTGCAGTGACCCTCTCCCTCCCCAGTGCAGTGTGCAGTGACCCTCTCCCCCCCAGTGCAGTGTGCAGTGACCCTCTCTTCCCCCAGTTCAGTGTGCAGTGACCCTCTCTCTTCCCCAGTGCAGTGTGCAGTGACCCTCTCTTCCCCCAGTTCAGTGTGCAGTGACCCTCTCTTCCCCCAGTTCAGTGTGCAGTGACCCTCTCTTCCCCCAGTATAGTGTGCAGTGACCCTCTCGCTCCCCAGTGCAGTGTGATGGGTGTGTATGACGTCTCTCTCACTGTCACAGGTAGATAGGGGAGTTTTTTGCCATATGTACAATTCTTATGAATTCTTATGTCCTTCTGTCTTAGGTTCGTGGCGCCCCAGCGATTGCCATCGTGGGGTGTCTGAGCCTGGCGGTGGAGCTGAGGGCGCGGCCGCTGCAGGAGGTGGCAGAGCTGGTGTGGTTCGTGCACAGCTCGCTGAGCCACCTGAGCTCCGCCCGCCCCACGGCGGTCAACATGAGCCGCGCGGCGTGCGAGCTGGTGGAGTTCACGCAGAGGGAGAGCCAGGAGCGGAGCGCCGAGGAGCTGAGGGAGAGGTAGGGCGGGGCGGCCGCGACGCTGACTCAGCCTCAGCCAATGACGGAGCCGCATGTCTGAAGTGCCCTCCCCCTCTGTCTGTCCCTCAGCGTGATTGGCTGGATCGAGGCCATGCTGGAGCGCGATATCGGCGACAACAAGAAGATTGGAAATTTTGGGGCGCAGCACATCCTATCAGGGGTCCCCCATGGCCAGATTAGCGTCCTGACCCACTGCAACACGGGGTCACTGGCCACGTCTGGGTATGGAACTGCACTGGGTGAGTTGCAGCCCGACACAAACACACTGGCACGGCGGTGGTGGGTATAGGGGTTCAGGCACACTGGTGGGTTCTGGTACACTGGTGGGTTCAGGGGTTCAGGCACACTGGTGGGTTCAGGCACACTGGAGGGTTCAGACACACTGGCACACTGGTGGGTTCAGGCACACTGGTGGGTTAAGGTACACTGGTGGGTTTAGGGGTTCAGACATGCTGGTGGGTTCAGGCACACTGGCGATGCTGCTCTTCAGAGCTGCAATGACCAGAACCAGAGGATTTTTTTTTAATTATTATTATCAAACAGTTCATTACATTTCGTCCATTTCACGTTCACATAAATTCCAACCAAAATTAAAACACAACAACCACAATGAACCAGAGGAACCAGAGGATGTGGGTGCAAACTGCATAGGAGGGCATGTAAACCTGAGAACAGGGGCAGTTCTTTCCCCAGAGGCCTGTAGACGGGTGGAGCGAGCCGGTGCGGGGGGCTGTGGCGGCCAGGCATGTGCTCAGCAACCGTGCTGCTGTGTCTCTGCACAGGTGTGGTGCGCTCCCTGCACGCCATGGGCCGGCTGGAGCGGGTCTTCTGCACCGAGACGCGGCCCTATAACCAGGGCGCGCGGCTGACCGCATACGAGATGGTGACCGAAGGCATCCCAGCAACCCTCATCACTGACAGCACCGCTGCCCTCGCCATGAGAGAAAAGGGCATCTCAGGTCAGTTACCTTCTGGCTTCTGGTGCACAGCAGGCCGGTCCACTCCAGGCTTTACAGAGCTGTCGCCAAGACTCCTGGTGCACAGCAGTCAGGTCCACTCCAGAGTCTGTCTGTCAGACTCAATGTAGTGGTCAGGTGGTGCCAGCATGGTGTTTGTGTGTTTGTGTGTGAGTGAAAGGCACCTCTTTCTTCCCCTCGGTCAGTCAGTCAGTCCTGTCCATGTGTGTCCACAGCGGTGGTCGTGGGGGCCGACAGGGTTGTTGCCAATGGTGACACAGCCAACAAGGTGGGCACCTACCAGCTGGCTATTGCAGCAAAGCACCATGGGATTCCATTCTACGTGGCAGCACCCAGCACGTCATGTGACTTGAACCTGGAGAGCGGGAATGACATTGTGATCGAGGAGCGCCCGGCCACAGAGCTCACTCACATTAATGGAGCTGCCATCGCTGCCTCGGGTACGAAATACAGTTCGTGTCCAGTCAGTGTCAGTGTCAGTGTCAGTGTCTGTATGAACCCCTCTCTCTCAGTGCAGTGTTAATGTACTGTAGTGTCCAGTCAGTCAGTGTGTCTGTATGAACCCCCCTCTCTCAGTGCAGTGTTAATGTACTGTAGTGTCCAGTCAGTCAGTGTGCCTGTATGAACCCCTCTCTCTCAGTGCAGTGTTAATGTACTGTAGTGTCCAGTCAGTCAGTGTGTCTGTATGAACCCCTCTCTCTCAGTGCAGTGTTAATGTACTGGAGTGTCCAGTCAGTCAGTGTGTCTGTATGAACCCCCCTCTCTCAGTGCAGTGTTAATGTACTGTAGTGTCCAGTCAGTCAGTGTGTCTGTATGAACCCTTCTCTCTCAGTGCAGTGTTAATGTACTGTAGTGTCCAGTCAGTGTGTCTGTATGAACCCCTCTCTCTCAATGCAGTGTTAATGTACTGTAGTGTCTAGTCAGTGAGTGTGTCTGTATGAACCCCTCTCTCTCAGTGCAGTGTTAATGTACTGTAGTGTCCAGTCAGTCAGTGTGTCTGTATGAACCCCTCTCTCTCAGTGCAGTGTTAATGTACTGGAGTGTCCAGTAAGGACAGGGTGATCACCTCTCCTTCCTCTCCGTTTCTCAGGGGTTGACGTGTGGAATCCTGCCTTCGACGTCACTCCGCATCAGCTGATCACAGGTGGCATCATCACAGAGCTGGGCGTCTTCCTACCTTCAGAGCTGCAGGCTGCACTGACCGGCCGGCTCACTGCGCTCTAGTGACCCCTGCTGGAGGGAGGCTGCAGTGTAGCCCTGCGCGCTGGCTTATACACTAACGCACACACACTGCCCTGCGACCCCTGTGCCCTTGTCATCGCCCTCTGTCACGGGGATTTCTGCGCCTTTCCCTACATGGGTCCCAGCAGCCGGCAAAATTCCAGTCTGTATCCTGCCATCATGGAGAACTGTCACCCCCCCCCCGCCCTCCAAGGTCGGACTTCCTCGTACCCATCTCTTCCACAAACTCCGTTTATTTACCCCAAGAACTTTCCCCACATCTGACATTCCTTCTTCCAGCTGATCTGGGAAAATCGCTTTGTCTGTGACACTAGCTCGAATCCAGGCTTTTCCAGGGCCGACTCGGAGTCGATCTGCTACTCCTCCTGACCAGCTCCGACAGGGAGGGTTCGAGTAAAGACCGTGGCCTTTAGGGTTTAGGGTCTCCTGCAGGGACACAGCTGAGCAGAGCCACAGGGGCAGGCGTGCAGTCTGTACAGCACTTACGCACAAATACACACACACGACCGCTGACACACAAATATACACACACACGACCGCTGACGCACAAATATACACACAGACGACCGCTGACGCACAAATACACACACACCAGCCCTGCTCTCCTGAAGGTCTGGGGCTCTGGGTAAAGACAGCCCTGGTTGCCCTGGTTACCCGGGGGCTGCAGGTCTCCCCCTCTCTGCTTGGGTGTTTCCCTTGAGGTGCCTGACAGGTGCTGAGACCTTACGGGTCAGAAACGAATGTGATTCCAGGCCATCTCTCTGCAGACAGAACCCCCCTTCCCGAGCTGGACAGCGGCTGTAGCCCAGGCCAAGATCACAGGCAGGGCTGACCACTTTCGTGCTGCTACTGGGAGTCCAGTCCAGTCCTGTCCTGGGGGGACAGTGTGTCTGCAGGAGGGTTCAGTCCAGGTCCTGGGGGGGGTGGTCCAGGTCCTGGGGGGGCTAGAATGTCTGCAGGGGGTCCAGTCCAGGTCCTGGGGGGGGTGGTGTGTCTGCAGGGGGTCCAGTCCAGATCCTGGGGGGGGCGGTGTGTCTGCAGGGGGTCCAGTCCAGGTCCTGGGGGGGTGGTGTGTCTGCAGGGGGTGCAGTCCAGGTCCTGGGGGGGCTAGAATGTCTGCAGGGGGTCCAGTCCAGGTCCTGAGGGGGACTGTGCTCTGGGAGCTGCTGAAGAGATCCTCCTGGCCACCTGTCTAATGGCAGAGGGTCAGAGTTCCCGGGTCAGTCTAGTTGCAGTGTTGCTGTGTCTTGTGCCTGTGACTGTGCCGCACGACGCCGTGCCAGGGATCACCAGGGGAGAGGGCAGCGCCGCACTGCAGCCGGAGCGCCAGCTGTGTGGGCCACAGGGGTGCGCTGGTGCCCTTTGACCTGGGAGCGGTGGTCAGGGCGCTCCGCGTGCCGCCGGACAGCAGTGACAGTGCACGCGGGGTCTCTATGTGTAGAATGTAGAAATATATGTCTGAATAAAGTGTTGACAGTAATGTACCGTGTGCAATATTGCCATCCAGCCCAGATTTAATTACATGAAAAGATCTAATAAAATCTCAGTGAAGTCGCTGCATCTATCTAGAGAGCAGTTGTGAAGTAAAATAACTGTAGCTTTATTTCTGAAGAGCAAGACGGCGTCTAACGGTGCTGCCCCTCTGTATCCCACAACGCACTCCTTGCACGACAGTGCCCCGCTGTATCCCAGAATACCCTTCTTCCTGCCTGCCTGCCTTGTCCCATAGTTCCTGGCGCGAAGACGAACTCGGAAGACGGCATGGCACAGGGAAAGCAGAAGTTCAAAGCGCAGCGTCCCGGAGTCAAAAAAGCGCAACAGCAGCACAAAAATAAAGGGCCAAAAAAGGGAGGCGAGTATTGGGGTTTTCGTTTTTTGTACGGAAGGACTTCTAACTATTTCGTTAGTGTAACTGCGCTTTTTGATATCCGCCATGTTGGCTCTGGGTGCCTTAGGTGATGGAGAGCCGGAATGGCTGAAGGTGCAGCGCTGTTAGTGCTGTGTGTTGAGCACTTAAGAGAGGTGGCCAGCAGTGGATGTCTTTTCTGAGTTGTCTATTTCTGTACGTACCTATGATTACCCACAATTGTACATGTTTATTTCCCAGCTGAGTTCTTAAAATCGTGTCCAAGTAAAATGACTGGCGTGCAGGACGAGTGATTCACTTGCTTGTGTTTCTTGCACGCAGCCCGAGCGATCGCCCCCAAGAAAGCCCAGGTGGTCCAGCAGCAGAAACTGAAGAAGGTGAGAGCGGCCATCGCCTCACGGGCAGCTCAGGGGGTTATAACAACCCCCCTGTGGGCTCGGGGAGTTACAGTGAGCCCCCCTGTCGGCTCACGGTCTAACTTGTTCAAGTTGTGTAGAGAGGTTCAAAGCTCATGTGGGGTGTCGGTTTGATGGCAGTGTTGTTGCTGTTCCCCTCAGAGCCTGGAGGTGGCGATCAGGAGTCACATCGAGCAGGAGGTGACACAGAGGGCCAGCACCTCCCTGCACAAGAGGCTGAGCCTGCTGAAGAGCACAGAGGGGAAACCTGGAAAGCCGAAGTCTTCGTAGAGCACAGACGCACACCTACAAATACACACCTTCACCTGCGCACAGACACACAACTACACACACACACCTGCACCTGCGCACAGACGCACGCCTAAACACACACACCTGCACCTCAGCACGTTCCACTCAGTGTGGAATGGACCTCTGTGTGTGTCTCTGCACAGCATGCCCCCCGCACTGCAAAACACTGCAGGCTGCTGCCCACTCCCCTCCAGAGAGGGGCGAGCTCTGATAGCGGGGTTCCCCTCGCTGGGCGCTCTCCAGCACGCGGCACCGTGTGTCCTGGTCACCTCTGACAAGCCAGGGGCTCCACCTCTCGGGTGTTTCCACCTGTCCTCTTCAGCATGGAGCTGCTGCAGATCTGCAGCTTAAGGACATACTGTACATTTGAGAACGTCGTGGACTGAACCTGCCTGCACTGTTGATGTCTGTGTGTCCCGGCCTCACCCTGCCAGGGGCCAGCGCATGGTTCTGACCCTGGACGTGCACAGACTTGCACGAGAGGCCTGGAATGGACCGAGTCTGAGACTGGGCTCTGGTACTGTAGCGCTCTGTATGGAGCAGGAAGCTGCAGTACCTCCACCAGTCCAGCAGGGGGCAGCGGGACACGGGCAGGAGGAATTCTGAAGTTGCTGGTTTGATCGTTTTATGTAGGGGATTTGTAGATGTTTTTGGCTAGAAGTTCACTGTCCACAGCTATCAGGTAAAAAAACATACCCAACCTTAGACCCTTAGATCCTGTCCTCAAACATGCTGCTTATTTTATTTTCAGGTTCTGGAAGTTGTTTGAAATCTTGCTGGCTCTGTGAACACTCCTCTGTCAGAGTTTCTGCCTTTTATTCTTAATTAAATGTTTCAGAATTCACTCAATGCAGACTTCTACTTTGTTCTATTTATTTTGTTCAAAATGCACTGACTACTTGAGTTCCTTTCTTGTCTCTCAGAGCCTTGTACTCCCCGCCCTGAGTGACTGTGTGTCTTCTTCGTAAACAGATGCCTCAGTTTGTGAATTGCCCCTGCCTGGAGTCTTACAGCCCCGCTCAACACTGCTACAGAAGCACTGGGGCAGTTGAGTGAGGTGCTGCCCTTGTGGCAAGAGGGGCAGTAGAGAGTGGCACTGCCCTGGGGCAAGAGGTGCAGTGGGGCACCGCCCTGGGGCAAGAGGGACAGGAGAGAGTGGCACTGCGCTGGGGCAAGAGGTGCAGTGGGGCACCACCCTGGGGCAAGAGGGGCGGGAGAGAGTGGCACTGCGCTGGGGCAAGAGGTGCAGTGGGGCAAGAGGTGCAGTGGGGCACCACCCTGGGGCAAGAGGGGCAAGAGGTGCAATACAGAGTGGCACCGCCCTGTGGCCTTGTGGCAAGAGGGGTAATACAGAGTGGCGCTGCCCTGTGGCCCTGGGGCAGAGACGACAGTGGGGCAGTAGAGTGTGGCACTGACTTGTGGCCTTGGGGCAGTAGAGAGTGGTGCTGCCCTGTGGCCCTGGGGCAGAGACGACAGTGGGGCAGTAGAGTGTGGCGCTGACTTGTGGCCTTGGGGCAGTAGAGAGTGGTGCCGCCCTGTGGCCCTGGGGCAGAGAGACGGCAGTGGGGCAGTAGAGTGTGGTGCCGCCCTGTGGCCCTGGGGCAAAGAGACGGCAGTGGGGCAGTAGAGTGTGGCGCTGACTTGTGGCCCCCGGGCAAGAGGGGCAGTAGAGAGTGGTGCCGCCCTGTGGCCCTGGGGCAGAAACAGCACTGACATTAAGGGCAGTGGGGCAGTAGAGAGTAGTGCTACCCTGGAGCCAGAGACAGCATTTCAATGCCCGCTTTGATGTTCTGAACATGGGAACTGCTGAGAAGACCCCAAGTGTGCACAGTGAGTTTGTTCTGAACCCCTGGACCCCTTGCAGTTCGCCTACCAGGACATCAGATCAGTTGATGATCCTGTCTCCCTGGCCCTACATACAGCCCTGGAACACCTGGGCACTGGGAACCCGTATGTGAGAATGCTGTTTGTGGACTACAGCTCAGCATTCAATCCATCATACCCAGCCAACTGGTGACAAAGCTCAGGGGATTAGGACTGTGCAACTCTGTCTGCAACTGGCTGCTGGACTTTCGAATCGAGAGACCACAGGTGGTGCGGATAGGTAATAAAACATCAACACCACTCACCCTGAGCACTGGAACCCCACAAGGCTGCTGTCAGAGTCCAAGGTTGCACTCCCTGTTCAATTCAATTCAGGGTGCTTTATTAGCATGACTGATGGGTACAATCAGTGTTGCCAAAGCAAATAAAAATTCACATGAAACAAAACAGAAAATAAAAGTAAAATAAAATCTACAGACATTTACAACAAAGACATATAATATATTTACATATGCTGGAAACCTATGGAGCATTATTGGGAGACAGACTCACTGTTCCTCAGGCTGTGACAGGAGACCACGTACTGGGCTGCCCTCTCCCTGTTCACTCACGACTGCACAGCAAGACCCAGCAGCAACCACATCGTTACGTTTGCGACGACACCACTATAATAGGCCTGATCAGCGATGATGACGAGTCCACTTACAGAGAGGAAGTCGTACAGCTGCTGAGGTGGTGTCATAGCAATAACCTGGACTTGAACGTAAATGAAACGAAAGAGCTAATAGTGGACTTTCGGAGACACAGGCCACACGCTCCCAGCCCACTCAGTATTGATGGAACGGAAGTGGAAACAGTCCCCAGCTTTAGGTTTCTGGGAATTCACATCTCTAAAGATCTAACCTGGACTGTGAACACTGACTCTATCATGAAGAAGGCTCAGCAGCGCCTCTAGTTCCTGAGGTGCCTCAAGCGATGGGGGATGCCAGTACCTGTGCTGGTGAACTTCTACTGCTGCACCATCGAGAGCGTCCTCACCAAGGGGATCCCCGTGTGGTACAGCAACACCTCTTCGCAAGAGAGAGAAAGGCACTGCAGAGAATGGTCAATGTGGCCCAGAAGTTCACCGGCTGTGGTCTCACAGAGATTAAACAGCTCTATGAGGACCACTGCCGTGGTAGAGTTCTGGTCATCACGGAGGACAGTCACCACCCCGGGCATGAGCTCTTCACCCCACTGCCCTCAGGCAAGAGATATAAGAGCATACGGACACTTACCACTAGATTCTTCAACAGCTTCTATCCACAAGCAGTGCGATTGGCGAACACTTTTAGCCATCCCCCTCGGACCACACCTACACCATCACCATCTACCTCTTTATGATTTCGTATTTATTGCACAACTCCAGTCATTGTTTACACATCTGCATTGTTTACACTCAAACTGTTTACTTGTTGTACGTTGTCTACTGTTTATTTGTATATTGTCTTGATGCACTGTCTGCACTTTGTGTTTCTACACTTCTTTTAACAATCGAGAGACTTTCTGTAAGTAAGAATTCCTTTGGACCAGTGCATGTACCACTTACATGTGGCAATAAAGTTCAAGTTCAAGCAGTGGGGCAGTAGAGTGTGGCACTGCCCTGTGGCCCCGGGGCAAGAGGGGCAGTAGAGAGTGGTGCTGCCCTGTGGCCCTGGTAAAGAGACAGCACTGGCATCAAGAGGGCAGTGGGGCAGTAGAGAGTAGCGCTGCCCTGGAGCCCAGGGGCAGAGACGGTACCAGCCCTTCTCGGGATGCAGGAAGTCAGGACCGGGCTGTCTGTTCCCGGCTCCCACCGCCCTGAGTGTAAAGAAGCGTCTCCCTGCAGCGTCCTTGTGTGCGCTCGTCCTCCACAAACAGGGCTGAGGACCAAAGAGATTCGGTTTCTTCTACCCGAGCAGCTCCGAGGCGGCTTTCTCTTATCGCGCAGCGCTCATTACCATATTTCCAGCCCCCTGACTCCTCGGGGAACAACCTGTTCCTCTTGCAGCGAGTGAGACAGTGTCTGCACGAAAGGTCTGGGCTGCGGCCACTGAGCTCAGCGGCGCGAGGACGCCGGTCCGGCCGGAGGAGTCGAGCGGGTTTGCCGCGCGAGGCGGGGAAATGTTCCGCGGTTTCGCCGAAACGTGTTTCTGTTCCATTGTGTCGCCGCGCGAGGGGGCGTGTTCCGCTGACTCACGTTCCAACCGGTTTTTTTTTTGTGAATGAAGAGAAAGAACCGCGTGGCCATATGTGGACTTCCAGGTGGACGGACAGGTGCTCGAACCACTCAGGAGGCAGGAAGCCCATTTGAGGCCAATGGGGCGCCTGCGGTGGGCGGGTCGACGGGGCCGCAATTGGAAAGCGTCGGAGCCGCGGCACGGTATTTGTTTTAAGATTTAAAGGGATCGTGACGCTGAAAGACAGAGGACGAGCACACACACACAAAAAAGTAAAGTTGACGCAAAACTTTGTTTTTTACGGGCTACCCGCGAGGAAGAGACGCTCGACAGCTCCAATCATCTCTGCTCACCTGCCTATGGACTGAGGCTGCAGAGCAAAGTCGTCCAGCGGGTCCCAGGGGAATGGACCAGCCGCCAGCGAAGCGGAGAAGCCTCGGTGCCGGTGCCGGTGTCGGTGTCGGGGTGTCATCGTCAGCACTGTGCGGAGAAGTCCAGTCCAGAGCCGGACACAGGCGGCGGGTGCAGTCGCTGATGGACCTCAGCGCGCAGAGAGTGGTGGAGAGCTGGACGTATGAACAGGTGAAGTTCTTAAAGCTTGGAGTTACTGCATTGAGATATTCCTTACTGTCCACCGCTTCCAGCCTGAGTGTCCAGTCAGTGTGTCTGTATGAACCCCTCTCTCTCAGTGCAGTGTTAATGTACTGGAGTGTCCAGTCAGTCAGTGTGTCTGTATGAACCCCTCTCTCTCAGTGCAGTGTTAATGTACTGTAGTGTCCAGTCAGTCAGTGTGTCTGTATGAACCCCTCTCTCTCAGTGCAGTGTTAATGTACTGTAGTGTCCAGTCAGTCAGTGTGTCTGTATGAACCCCTCTCTCTCAGTGCAGTGTTAATGTACTGTAGTGTCCAGTCAGTGTGTCTGTATGAACCCCTCTCTCTCAGTGCAGTGTTAATGTACTGTAGTGTCCAGTCAGTCAGTGTGTCTGTATGAACCCCTCTCTCTCAGTGCAGTGTTAATGTACTGTAGTGTCCAGTCAGTCAGTGTGTCTGTATGAACCCCTCTCTCTCAGTGCAGTGTTAATGTACTGTAGTGTCCAGTCAGTGTGTCTGTATGAACCTGTCTCTCTCAGTGCAGTGTTAATGTACTGTAGTGTCCAGTCAGTCAGTGTGTCTGTATGAACCCCTCTCTCTCAGTGCAGTGTTAATGTACTGTAGTGTCCAGTCAGTGTGTCTGTATGAACCCCTCTCTCTCAGTGCAGTGTTAATGTACTGTAGTGTCCAGTCAGTGTGTCTGTATGAACCCCTCTCTCTCAGTGCAGTGTTAATGTACTGTAGTGTCCAGTCAGTCAGTGTGTCTGTATGAACCCCTCTCTCTCAGTGCAGTGTTAATGTACTGGAGTGTCCAGTCAGTCAGTGTGTCTGTATGAACCCCTCTCTCTCAGTGCAGTGTTAATGTACTGTAGTGTCCAGTCAGTCAGTGTGTCTGTATGAACCCCTCTCTCTCAGTGCAGTGTTAATGTACTGTAGTGTCCAGTCAGTCAGTGTGTCTGTATGAACCCCTCTCTCTCAGGTGAAGGAGCAATTGTTCCGGGTCCCGGATGTGATCCGGAATCGGATTGTGTTCTGGTCATTCCCGCACAGCGAGAGGGAGATTCTGCTCTACTCCTCTCTGGGCGATGAGGCAGGGGGCTCCTTCCAGAGAGGGGTGCAGCTCCTGGAGACCCCCGGAGCCGTGCAGGACATCCTGCAAGTCGGTGAGTCCCATTTGGATACATTTCACCAGCGTTTATCCGCTATTCCCTTGTGGCTGTTTTCCGCACTGCCTTTTGGAATGTGTTGGGAACAGACCCTCTCAGTGGAGGGGATGGTACTGTAGGTAGTGCTCCCGCTGTTGCAGCTCTGTGCCTCTCCTGGCTTGTCCTGCAGTCTGGACCGTCCCTCTGACCTGCGCTGTGTCGGCCAGGTGTGCCAACACTGCTCTTAGGCGCAGGGCCTGACGTGTATGCTCGTGGCTCAGTGAGGGATTGGGGCTGGGATTCAACAGGTGGGCTCCAGTGCTACCAGTAGGTGTCCTACATACGCCAAGACTGCTCACGTGATGTGGTGCCAGGGGCGACGAAACTCTCCCAGTCTCTCCCTTCTGATCTCTCTTGCTGGGGCTGCTTTGTCGCTCAGTGTCTCCCCTCTTTGGTTGTAACTGTGCCCCAAGGCTCCAAATTCCTTTCTGGTTTCTGTTAGAGAAGAATGTAGAATCACAGCATTTTTGGGTCAGTGTCACAGTGTGGTACAGGAGCTGTAGAGCAGGGTGGGTGTGTGTGGGTCAGTGTCACAGTGTGGTACAGGAGCTGTAGAGCAGGGTGGGTGTGTGTGGGTCAGTGTCACAGTGTGGTACAGGAGCTGTAGAGCAGGGTGGGTGTGTGTGGGTCAGTGTCACAGTGTGGTACAGGAGCTGTAGAGCAGGGTGGGTGTGTGTGGTAAGTGTTACAGTGTGGTACAGGAGCTGTAGAGCAGGGTGGGTGTGTGTGGGTCAGTGTCACAGTGTGGTACAGGAGCAGGTGGGTTGTGTGGGTCAATGCGGTACAGGAACAGTAGGGTGTGTCTCTGTGGATCAGTGTTACAGCACGAAGTGGAGCCTCTGTGCTCTGACTGCAGGCAGGTGAGCTCCCAGGTGCGACAGTCGTGTCCCAGCTTGTCTTCGCCGAAACTCTGAGATCAGGTGGCAGGTGGCAGAACAGGACAGGCTCAGTCTCGCTCCCTCTCCCTCTCCCAGGATTCCTGCTCAGCGCCAGCATAAGGGAGTGCCCTGCGTGTCTGTCCTCGGACCCGAATCTCCGCCCCCCCGCGTGTGCGTGCGCGGGCGCGCGGGTCCTCCGCGTGTCGCTGGCGTTCGCCCAGCGCAGGGTCACCGCCGTGTCCTGCTCCTGCGGGGGGGATGCGTACTGTGCCCATGTGGTCGCTCTCCTGCTGTTCCGGCTGCGAGGGGGCGGGAGGGGGGTGCGCGGGCGGCCCCCCATCTCTGACACGCTGGCTCGCCTGAGCCGAGCCCAGCTTCAGAAACTGGCCCAGCACCTCATCGCCCAGAACCCCCCCTCGCTGGTGCCCGCGGCCCAGGAGCTGGCGGAGCAGCTGCAGGAAGAGGGGCGCCCTGGTGAGTCCGTGTCCGCGTGCGTCCTCGTCTCTCTGCGCTGCTGTGGGCGTTGGGGTGACGTGTGTTTGACCCTGCGGTGTGGCCCCAGGAGCGCCGGACCCCACAGCCGGACTGGGCCCAAAGGGAGACGGCCGCTGGGCTCTGCAGGAGGACCAGCTGAGACAGAGGCTCAGAAGAGTCGTCAAGGCCTCGGTCAGCAGCAGAGGACTGCAATCCAGCTGCGCACACATCTCGGCGCTGATTCGCACGGTACGGACCTGACAGGGAGGGGCAGGGAGTCTGTCTGTGTCTCATCTCTCCTGGTCTGCGCAGGTGCAGGAGGGGCAGGGAGTCTGTCTGTGTCTCATCTCTCCTGGTCTGCGCAGGTGGAGGGACAGGGAGTCTGTCTGTGTCTCATCTCTCCTGGTCTGCGCAGGTGCAGGAGGGGCAGGGAGTCTGTCTGTGTCTCATCTCTCCTGGTCTGCGCAGGTGCAGGAGGGGCAGGGAGTCTGTCTGTGTCTCATCTCTCCTGGTCTGCGCAGGTGCAGGAGGGGCAGGGAGTCTGTCTGTGTCTCATCTCTCCTGGTCTGCGCAGGTGGAGGGGCAGGGAGTCTGTCTGTGTCTCATCTCTCCTGGTCTGCGCAGGTGGAGGGGCAGGGAGTCTGTCTGTGTCTCATCTCTCCTGATCTGCGCAGGTGCAGGAGGGGCAGGGAGTCTGTCTGTGTCTCATCTCTCCTGGTCTGCGCAGGTGCAGGAGGGGCAGGGAGTCTGTCTGTGTCTCATCTCTCCTGATCTGCGCAGGTGCGGGAGATGCTCAGGTGCCGGGACAGTAACGGACCGCGGGTTCTGGCTGTGCTGACAGGAGAGCTGGTTCTGGGGTGCTGGGGCAGCTCGGGGGCGCTGAGCCCCTTCGTGACAGAACTGTGGGAGCAGCTGGGTGAGTGAGAGAGCCGGAGCGGAGAGTATAACAGCGCCCGTCCGTCCGTCTGCTGGGCTGCGTCCAGCAGTGTCTTACCAGTCTCGGCCTCTGTTTCCCTCCAGCCTCTCTGTGGGTCAGCGTGGTGCTCAGTCCCTGGACCGGGCCGGACCAGCGTGCTCACTGGCTGGGCCTGCTGCAGAACTGGAACCAAGATCAGGCCACCCCGCTGGAGGAGGGGAACCATATAGCTGACGCACGGGGCTCCCAGGTCACAGGTACGCACCCCGACGGCCTTCCTTCCTGCGTGTGTGCTGCTGCTGCCTGCGCCTGTCGGCCTGCTGCTTACCTCCCACCTCCCTCCCTCCCCCTCAGCCCGGCGCTCAGTGCTGTGGCCGGCCCTACAGTGTGGGGGGCTCCAGTGGACGGCCCCCGAGCTCCAGAGAGTCCTGCGGGGTGACCAGGGGGCGCAGGGGGCACCGGCGTGGGCGGGAGAGCCCCTGCCCCTGGTGTGTGCGCGCATCAGCGCCCTGCGACGTCATGGATACGGGGAGGAGGCTCTGCGGCTGGGGCTGGCCGTCGTCAGCGCGCTGAGACTGGAGAGGCGCAGGGTGTCCGAAGGGCTCCGACCGGCCAGAGAAGGTGGGACAGCGAGATGGTTTGCATTCTATTTGGGAGCCATAGGCTTTGTTATCTGTGGCTCGGGTGAGGGAGTTAGATGTGCGCTGTAAGAGGTCTCTGGCTCCTCCTCCCACAGGATCTCCACAGGACCTTGTGACCCAGGCAGCCAATCCTGAAGGGTGGGTGGGGCATCCACTGGATCCCATTGGCTGCTTGTTTGACACCTTCCTGGAGGCGTGTCACGTGAATGAGGATGGCCACGCCCCTTGTCCTGGTAGGAGACAGCCCTGGCCTGTGTGCGTGGTGATGTCAGTAAAGATGTTTTAATTGAACTGGACACACAGACATGTAGACAGTTTGCAAGCTACATACCTTCTCTCCACCTCGCCCCCTTCCTCACCTCTTCCCTTTGCTTCCCCTCCCCTCCTCTCTCCCACATTCCTGCTGTTTCTCAGGCACTGTGCCCGCGGCAGGCGGGTTGCGCGACTCGGGCGAGTGCAGCGTGTGCGTGGCAGTGGAGGTGGCACTGTGGGGGCTCGGCCAGCAGAGGGCGCTGCCCGTGGGGCGGGGGTCCCAGGACCGGGCTGTGAGATGTGAGGAGAGGCTGATCTCCCGGCTCGTCCAGATTCCTCTCACTGACCCAGTCATCGCCACCCTGCGGAGAGAGAGTGCCGCCCTGCTGGAGGGTAAGAGGGAGGACAAACATCATCATCATCACTTCCAGTATCCAGTCAGCCAGTCTGTCAGTATTAATCCTTCTCTCTATCTTCAGGGGGGGTGCTCAGTGCACTAGGGGAGGTGGTACCCCAGGATACAGTGCCCATGCACTCTCTAGCACGATACCTGCTGGGTGCCCTGGTGCCCCATGACCCCGAACTGGCTTTCCGGGTGGCACTAAGGGCCATGAGGTACGACTGGAAATGCACAAAACCGATGTCGATGCCCATCTCTGTGCTTGGCAGGATGCCTGCGCTGGAGTCTGGGTGTTGATGCCAGAGTGTGTCTGTGTATTGGGTGGGACGCCTGTGCTGGAGTCTGGGTGTTGGGCAGAACACCTGTGCTGGAGTCTGGGTGTTGATGCCAGAGTGTGTCTGTGTGTTGGGCGGGACGCCTGTGCTGGAGTCTGGGTGTTGATGCCCGAGTGTGTCTGTGTGTTGGGGGGGACGCCTGTGCTGGAGTCTGGGTGTTGATGCCCGAGTGTGTCTGGGTGTTGGGCAGGACGCCTGTGCTGGAGTCTGGGTGTTGATGCCCGAGTGTGTCTGGGTGTTGGGCAGGACGCCTGTGCTGGAGTCTGGGTGTTGATGCCCGAGTGTGTCTGTGTGTTGGGCGGGACGCCTGTGCTGGAGTCTGGGTGTTGATGCCCAAGTGTGTCTGTGTGTTGGGTGGGACGCCTGTGGAGTCTGGGTGTTGATGCCTGTGTGTGTCTGTGTGTTGGGCGGGACGCCTGTGCTGGAGTCTGGGTGTTGGGCAGGACGCCTGTGCTGGAGTCTGGGTGTTGATGCCCGTGTGTGTCTGTGTGTTGGGCAGAACGCCTGTGCTGGAGTCTGGGTGTTGATGCCAGAGTGTGTCTGTGTGTTGGGGGGGACGCCTGTGCTGGAGTCTGGGTGTTGATGCCTGTGTGTGTCTGTGTGTTGGGTGGGGCGCCTGTGCTGGAGTCTGGGTGTTGGGCAGAACGCCTGTGCTGGAGTCTGGGTGTTGATGCCAGAGTGTGTCTGTGTGTTGGGGGGGACGCCTGTGCTGGAGTCTTGGTGTTGATGCCAGAGTGTGTCTGTGTGTTGGGGGGGACGCCTGTGCTGGAGTCTTGGTGTTGATGCCCGTGTGTGTCTGTGTGTTGGGCAGAACGCCTGTGCTGGAGTCTGGGTGTTGATGCCAGAGTGTGTCTGTGTGTTGGGGGGGACGCCTGTGCTGGAGTCTGGGTGTTGATGCCAGAGTGTGTCTGTGTGTTGGGGGGGACGCCTGTGCTGGAGTCTGGGTGTTGATGCCCGTGTGTGTCTGTGTGTTGGGGGGGACGCCTGTGCTGGAGTCTGGGTGTTGATGCCCGAGTGTGTCTGGGTGTTGGGCAGGACGCCTGTGCTGGAGTCTGGGTGTTGATGCCCGTGTGTGTCTGTGTGTTAGATGGGACGCCTGTGCTGGAGTCTGGGTGTTGATGCCTGTGTGTGTCTGTGTGTTAGGTGGGACGCCTGTGCTGGAGTCTGGGTGTTGATGCCTGTGTGTGTCTGTGTGTTAGGGGGGACGCCTGTGCTGGAGTCTGGGTGTTGATGCCCGAGTGTGTCTGTGTGTTGGGGGGGATGCCTGTGCTGGAGTCTGGGTGTTGATGCCCGAGTGTGTCTGTGTGTTGGGCAGGACGCCTGTGCTGGAGTCTGGGTGTTGATGCCCGAGTGTGTCTGTGTGTTGGGCAGGACGCCTGTGCTGGAGTCTGGGTGTTGATGCCCGAGTGTGTCTGTGTGTTGGGTGGGACGCCTGTGGAGTCTGGGTGTTGATGCCTGTGTGTGTCTGTGTGTTGGGGGGGATGCCTGTGCTGGAGTCTGGGTGTTGGGCAGGACGCCTGTGCTGGAGTCTGGGTGTTGATGCCCGAGTGTGTCTGTGTGTTGGGTGGGACGCCTGTGGAGTCTGGGTGTTGATGCCTGTGTGTGTCTGGGTGTTGGGCAGGACGCCTGTGCTGGAGTCTGGGTGTTGATGCCCGAGTGTGTCTGTGTGTTGGGTGGGACGCCTGTGGAGTCTGGGTGTTGATGCCTGTGTGTGTCTGTGTGTTGGGCGGGACGCCTGTGCTGGAGTCTGGGTGTTGATGCCAGAGTGTGTCTGTGTGTTAGATGGGACGCCTGTGCTGGAGTCTGGGTGTTGATGCCCGAGTGTGTCTGTGTGTTGGGTGGGACACCTGTGCTGGAGTCTGGGTGTTGGGCAGGACGCCTGTGCTGGAGTCTGGGTGTTGATGCCCGAGTGTTTCTGTGTGTTGGGGGGACGCCTGTGCTGGAGTCTGGGTGTTGATGCCTGTGTGTGTCTGTGTGTTTGGGGGGACGCCTGTGCTGGAGTCTGGGTGTTGATGCCCGAGTGTGTCTGTGTGTTGGGGGGACGCCTGTGCTGGAGTCTGGGTGTTGATGCCTGTGTGTGTCTGTGTGTTGGGGGGGACGCCTGTGCTGGAGTCTGGGTGTTGATGCCCGAGTGTGTCTGTGTGTTGGGGGGGACGCCTGTGCTGGAGTCTGGGTGTTGATGCCCGAGTGTGTCTGTGTGTTGGGGGGGACGCCTGTGCTGGAGTCTGGGTGTTGATGCCCGAGTGTGTCTGTGTGTTGGGGGGACGCCTGTGCTGGAGTCTGGGTGTTGATGCCCGAGTGTGTCTGTGTGTTGGGGGGACGCCTGTGCTGGAGTCTGGGTGTTGATGCCTGTGTGTGTCTGTGTGTTGGGGGGGACGCCTGTGCTGGAGTCTGGGTGTTGATGCCCGTGTGTGTCTTTGTGTTAGGGGGGACGCCTGTGCTGGAGTCTGGGTGTTGATGCCTGTGTGTGTCTGTGTGTTGGGCGGGACGCCTGTGCTGGAGTCTGGGTGTTGATGCCCGTGTGTGTCTGTGTGTTGGGTGGGACGCCTGTGGAGTCTGGGTGTTGATGCCCGTCTGTGTCTATGTGCTTGGCAGGATGCCCATGCTGGAGTCCCCGCTAGCCTCTGGTGACCCCTTGTTGTCCCCCAGTCATGTGCCCGGCTGGTTTGTGCTGGGTCACCTGGAGACACGGCAGTGTGAGCTTGCTGCCTTGCTGCTGACCACAGCTAAAGGTCAGTACTGTGCTGTCCCACACCCTGACCACTGTCTCTCTCTCTCAGGGCTGTATGGAATAACTGTGCTGACTCTCCTTTCTATACTGACTCTCCGATTGACTGAACGGCACTATGACTATGACTCTCTATCACTGACATGTATGCCTTGACCGCTGCACTCTGACCTGACGTTGCTGACCTCTGCACCTTAACCTCTGCACTCTCACCGGTAGACAGTGATTGGCTCACCTTGACCTCTGCGCTCTGACCCTTGCACTCTCATCTGGAGACACTGACTGGCTCCCCTTGACCTCTGCACATTGACCCCTGCACTCTCACCCGGAGACACTGACTGGCTCCCCTTGACCTCTGCACTCTGACCCCGGCATGGTACTGGCACTCCCAGCTGAGCAGGCGCCTCACTCTGATGTCCGTCTCCCCAGGCGATGAGGCGCGACTGCGGGTCGTCCTGGACTCCATCCTCCAGCACGTCCACTCCGCACTGCTGCTCCACAAACTGGCTCGCGACGCCGCCACAGTCGGGGCCCCCCCTGAGGCCCCGGCTCACGGGCAGCGCCCTCTGCTGGCTGTGGCCTTGGAGCTGGGGGTCGAGGCAGCGCGAAGAACTCGGGGCTCCAGGAGCCAGAGACGCAAAGAGATGGTGACCTGGCTGGCGGAGTGCGCTGCCCAGAACGGTCAGTCATTCCTCTGCAGGCTCTCTCTCTCTCTCTCTCTCTCTCTCTCGGGGCTGTCTGGAATAACTGTGCTAACTCTCCAGTCTCTCTCTCTCAGGGCTGCCTGCTCTCCTCCTCCTGATGCAGGACTGGGAGTCTCTCCTCACACCTCAGGAGGCCGTGACCCTGCTGGTGCCTGGTGCCCTCTCCACAGGGCCGGGGCTCAGCCCGGGTGAGCTCAGCCAGCTGGCAGGCTGCGCAAGAACGGTGGCGCTGGAGTGCCTGGCGTGGGACCCCCTGACCTGCACGCTGCCCTCCCTCACGCTGTGCCAGGGCGACGCCACTGCCCTGGACGCCGCCTACCGCATCGTGGTGGGAGCAGCGCGCGGCAGCCAGAGCAGTGCCAGTCTGTTCTCCGCCGCCCGCTTCCTGGAGCGCCAGGGCCTGCCCCGCCGGGCCTGCACGCTGGCCACCATGGCGCTGGCCCGCCTCTGCATCGGCGCCGACGCGGACGGGCACCCCGCCGTCCCCGACGTGCTCTGGGCCGTGGGCCTGGCGCGCTCGCTGGGCGCGGCGGAGCTGGCGGGCGCGGCGGGAGCGCTGGTGGGCGCGGTGCGCTGTGCGCCGGTGCTGTCCGAGGTCCTGCAGCTGTGCGGCCCGCCGGCGGACCACCGGGGCACGGGCCTCGCCTCCTGCCTCCGGCTCCTGGCGCGGGCGGCACAGCGGGCGTACGCGGGGGCGGTCCGCGCCCGCCTGGCCGCCGGGGGCGTGCGCCGCTATGGCGAGGTCCTGCGCCTGCTCTCCCTCGCCCGCCCCGCCTTCCTCGCCACGCCCGGCGGGCACCAGCACTTCGCCAGCTTCCTGCAGGAGCTGCGAGACAGCAATCCGGGCAAGAAGAAACTGCTACTGCTGCTGAGGGAGAGGTTCGGCTAGAGAGAGGAGAGGGGAGAGGGGAGAGGGGAGAGGGAGAGAGAGGAGAGGGGAGAGAGAGGAGAGAGGAGAGGAGCAAGGGAGAGGGAGAGAGAGGAGAGAGGAGAGAGGAGAGAGGAGAGAGGAGAGAGGAGAGAGGAGAGAGGAGAGAGGAGAGAGGAGAGGGGAGAGGGGAGAGGGGAGAGGAGCAAGGGAGAGAGAGAGAGGAGCAAGGGAGAGAGAGGGGAGAGAGGAGAGGGGAGAGGAGCAAGGGAGAGAGGAGAGGGGAGAGAGGGGAGAGGGGAGAGGAGCAAGGGAGAGAGGGGAGAGGAGCAAGGGAGAGAGAGGGGAGAGAGGAGAGGGGAGAGGAGCAAGGGAGAGAGGAGAGGGGAGAGAGTGGAGAGGGGAGAGGAGCAAGGGAGAGAGAGAGAGGAGAGAGTGGAGAGGGGAGAGGAGCAAGGGAGAGAGAGAGGAGAGGGGAGAGGAGCAAGGGAGGGGAAGAGAGAGAGAGGAGAGAGGAAAGGAGCAAGGGAGAGAGAGAGGAGAGGAGAGAGAGTGGAGAGGGGAAAGGAGCAAGGGAGAGAGAGAGGAGAGGGGAGAGAGTGGAGAGGGGAAAGGAGCAAGTCAGAGGGGGTGAGAGAGAGGAGAGGGGAGAGGAGCAAGGGAGAAACAGGGAGAGGAGAGGGGAAAGGAGCAGGGGGAGAGGGGAGAGAGAGGGGGCGGAGAGAGAAGAGGGGACAGAGAGGAGGGATAGAGTGGTTCGGGGGAGAAGGAGGAGGGAGAGGACAGAAAGCCGAGGTCAGACGGCTGAACAGAAGCTGAGCTGTGAAACAGAGTTTTTATTTTTTAGTTGCGGTTCTTGTTGTTGTTGAGTTTTGTGTTGGTGGTGATGAAGAACGGAGGGAAGAGCTGTACATGACGAGGACAGCTGAGGGAGTTCACTGAGGAGGAGGAGGAGGGGGTGACAAGTAGCATCTCAGTTGTCCAGAAAGTGCAGCCCAGTAATCTCTACTTTTGTTGTATTTTATCTTTGTTCATGTATTTATTTGATCAAGTGGATGATTTCTTTAGGACTTTTATTTATTTTCTAACCCTGCCGGGTCTCCTGTCTTCCCGCACGAAGGACTTGCACATGAAGGACCCCTGATCTTGAAATAAAGCGGTGAAGAGCAGTTCGAGCTTTGGTGGTTTCTTGCGGGGGGGCCCGGGTCGGCAGTGGCGCCCGCGGCCGCCCCCTGGCGGTGAAACAGCGGCGTAGCTGCGGTCGAGCACAGGCTGATACCGGGCGCGGGAGTCCTGGCGAAGCGGGTCAGAAATCCGGCAGCTGAGCGAAGCAGAGATGCCGGCACTCAGGGAGGGAAGCTCGGAGACTCTTTAAGAGCAGCAGAGAGGTGCAGGGCTGGTCTTGAACAGCCAGCTCCCGGGGAGACGGGGGAGAGCGGGGAGACGGGCGGGGAGCAGGACCACGCATCTCCCGCCGGGGGGCTCGTCCTGGCGCGCTGCGAGAGCGGGGGTACAGTCGGGGAGCAGTCCTCACTCCTGCGCCCGTGGGCAGCGATTCCCCAAAGAGTTTAAAGAAATGAAAAATTCTTACAGATTTGTTTTTTGCCAATAACGATACAAGACAAACATTCAAACATGTTGAAGAAAAAAAAAACAAATCGGATAACACGGAAAATAGGTACACTCTTTCACCCCAAAAAGTCAAACGGAATCGGACATGTTTCAAACACTTGGAAACGAGGGCAGTGGATGATTTAGACTTCTGAATTAGAGCTAGATAAAGGAATCTGAGGCGGGGATTTGAAGAGTCCTTTAATAATCAAGGGAAGGGAGCGTTTCCAAAAAAAGATCGAGAAAAAACACAGAATAATGTTTTTCCAGAGATAATTACAAACCTAACCACCACAACAGAGTTGAAGTAATACTGCATTTCAATCGTACTGCATACATGTTGATAGAGAGAGCAGCACCGAACCAATGGGTACTGTGGCTCTACTATCGAAAAGATTCATTTTGAAAAGATGTTCTTTTTCCGTATTACATCTTAAAACGTGTAATAAAATATCAAACTCCTTCAATCTGGCATTCACACGGAAATGCTAAAAGATCAAGTTAAGCAGAAAACAGAAGAGGCCGCAGCCCGGTGCGCGCGCCTTTAAAAACCACAAACAATTTGAGCGCGACAGATAACGGTCCTGTGCTGGTGTGTCTTTATTTTACTGAGGAGGCTGGGGATGCAGACCTGAGCGACGAGCTGTACACGACGACGAAAACCCGCCGTTTTCCTGAATTATCGCTTCCTTAATTCATGGTTTGACTGGGATTCCAGTCTTTCACTGGCTCGAGGCCCGCGGAGGTTCGGCTCGTGTGTCGGCACCTGCCCCTGCAATTCGCCCCTGCCGCCACCAGAGGCCGCCCTCGGCTTGTGTGCGGGGTATCACCGTGCTGGTTGAGCAGCGATGTCGGCTGGGCCCGTCCTCGATTTCCGCCAGTTTCACTTTATAATGTGTGATGTGTGCGTGCAGCGCGGCACAGAGCTTGACCGGGCTCCAGCCTGTGGCACCCCGACAGTTTCTCACACTGCCTTCACAATCAAACAGGCGGTTTCCCTTCGGGAGGGACAGGGGTTACTGTCTTTGTGGGGACATTTACTGCCCCACTCTGATAGTCGTACAAGCCCCCCTCCTTACAACCAACAGCCCCCAAAGCCAGAGGCACATCTTTACACAAAGGTTTGTGGGGGAGTGGAACAGGGTGCCCAGACATGATGTTGATGTCGATACCCAGGAAACGTCTGGAGCAGATCGACTGGTTTCTAAGCAGCACAACATGTCCCTCTGGTCCAAACGGGCCAGATGATCTCCTCTCGTCTGTGACTTCATGATGTTCTCATCCTAACAACCTGGTTTCTACAGCACCTGTCATCCCACTTTCCACTGCAGGGGTCCGGCCTCACAGGTCAGGCAGGACAGAGGAACTGCTGACCAGGCTGTTAGGAGGGACTCTAGTCCTGAGCGACACTGTCTTGTTTGTGCTGGCTCCCTTGTGTGCTTGGTGTTGTGTCTCATGCACACAGCTCTGTTCTGTTTCTGCCTGTTTCCTGTTTAAATACGGTGAGTACAAATGTTCACACGGGGTGCTGGGGGAACAGAGAACCCATTTCCATTGTCAACGAGGGCCAGGGTGCCAGGATCTCCACTGTCCACCAGGGGGCACTGCACCTACAGCTGTCTATGTCCACTGGAGTGTCTTCCCCAAATTCCTACTTCCACGTGGAGTAGATTCCAGTTTTCTCAGCTCCCACTATCTGTTTAGCTCGCATGCCGCCTGTGTCTGCAGCTGCCTTGGGCTTTGATGACATCACATCCTGTCTGTAGTCAAGGAGCTGCGTGTTTTCTGCGAAGGAGAGGAAGTGGCCCGCTGGGCGGCCGCGTTCCTGGAAAGCCGAGCTGTCGCCCGTCACCCCCCCAGTCTCCATGGCGACACACCCAGATAACAGCAGCGTGAGGAAGGGGGATGGGGGGACAGCAGGCTGCTGATGCTGTTTGTCTCATCGGTTTCACCGCCCCCCTCTGTGTCCTGCTCCAGGCTCTGTAACAGGCCCTGTGCTCTGTGCTCTGTCTGTACCACGCCCTGTGCTCTGTGCTCTGTGCTCTGTCTGTACCACGCCCTGTGCTCTGTGCTTTGGGCTCTGTACCCTGTGCTCTGTGCTCTGTCTGTACCAGGCCCTGTGGTGCATTCAGGCTGTGTAGTGCAGTGCTGTAGCTATGTAGAGACAGTATAACATCACTTAACCCTTTACAATTTCTTGCATTAGGAATTTTTCACATACCCCAGCTTGCTCTCCATGAGACACACAGACAGGGAGAGAAGCTTGGAGTCAGAGCGCAGGGTCAGCCATTGTACAGCCCCTGGAGCAGTTGGGGTTAAGGGCCTTGCTCAGGGGCCCAGAGAAGTAGAACTCCTCTACCGGCTGCGGGATTTGAACCAGCAACCTTCCAGCAACAGGCGCAGATCCTTAGCCACAGAGCCACTGCTCTGCCCCCATAGTATTCAGGCTGTGTAGTACAGTGCTGTAGCTATGCAGAGACAATACAGTTCAATACTGTTCAGTATACATGCGACAGCTCTATCTAAGCAGCAATTACAGTAAGTTGTCGCGTCTGGCTCCTGTCTGACCAGCTGTGTGCGTCATTGTTTTTGTGTGTGTGTGTGCGAGTGCCAGGAGCCGACAGTGGTGATGTCCCTGCACGCTCTTATCGTCCCTGTTGTTACCTGTTTTGTTGCCACGGCGACAGCTGCTGGCGGCAGGGCTTTATAAACCTGCAGAGGTGGAGCCAGGTGTGAGCGAGCGAGAGAGGCCCGAAACCTCCCCCCTCCTCTTGGAAACAGGAAGTGGCGCAGGCTGAGAGCTGTGTTTGTCACCATGGCAACAGCGCGGCAGCTGCAAACATCCTGCTGCCGCGGAAACATCAGTGACATCATCGACACGAGGGCACAATCAGTGCACACACCTGCAGCAGGCTGGAGCACCACGCAGCAGTAAACATGAATGAGACGAGCTGCACAGCGTCGCATGGTTATTCTCCAGCACGGGTTCGAGACACTGGACCCCACAGACACCACTGACAGCCTGGTCTGATGTGAGTGTGTGTGAGCACGAGCTCGGGTTCAAGACACTGGTCCCCACAGACACACAGTCTGGTCTGGTGTGAGTGTGAGTGTGTGTGAGAGAGCAAGAGCTCGAGTTCGAGACACTGGTCCCCACAGACACCACTGACAGCCTGGTCTGGTGTGAGTGTGTGTGAGAGAGCAAGAGCTCGGGTTCGAGACACTGGACCCCACTGACACCACTGACAGCCTGGTCTGCTGTGAGTGTGTGTGAGCACGAGCTCGGGTTCGAGACACTGGTCCCCACAGACACACAGTCTGGTCTGGTGTGAGTGTGTGTGAGAGAGCAAGAGCTCGGGTTCGAGACACTGGACCCCACTGACACCACTGACAGCCTGGTCTGCTGTGAGTGTGTGTGAGCACGAGCTCGGGTTCGAGACACTGGTCCCCACAGACACACAGTCTGGTCTGGTGTGAGTGTGTGTGAGAGAGCAAGAGCTCGGGTTCGAGACACTGGACCCCACAGTCACAACTGACAGCCTGGTCTGGTGTGAGTGTGTGTGTGAGCAGGAGCTCGGGTTCGAGACACTGGACCCCATGTGCAAGTACTGTAGTTGAATCTGAGCCTGTGTCGCAGTGGCAACATGCCAATGGCATACTACATGCAGGGCCCAGGATTGACACCAGGGGGCACTATCACATGGGCTCTGTGTGTGGCGTACACACACAGACGGTCCTGTGGCAACCTGCATCCATTATCGGCATCCACCACTGTCTGAGGCAGCGATTTCCCTGTGATCCCGTTTTTCCCTGACGCACAGGTTGTGTGTGTGTGTGCACGTGTGTGTTGGGGGTTCTGCGTGGATTTTTGTGACCTCATTCGCATTCATGATGTCATCCGTCACTGCAGAATTGTGCTCCACATTTGTCTTCACGACAATCATTCACAGTGGTCTTGCATCTCAGCCTGACCCGGCCCTGCCCACTCAGGCTTTGTCATATCGTCGCTGGTACTGCTGGTGCTGTCGCTCCTGCTGAAGTGGAGCGAGTTTAGGAAGTTAGGACCATCACCAGCAAAGAGCACTGAATCATGGGTGAAAATCCCTGCCAGTGCAGGCAGGGCTAGAGAGACAGAGGAGAGAGAGACAGAGGGGAGAGAGACAGAGAGACAGAGGAGAGAGAGACAGAGGGGATGAAAGGAGGTGTTACATGATGCTCTGGTTTCCCAGAATTCCTTAAAGCAAAACAACTCAAGACACATGTCTAATTTCTGTCCAACTAATTTTTTATTGTAATTAAAGCAGCGAACAGTTTGGAAATTGCAGTTGTTAAAATCATCGTATTAGAACGTCAAGGCAGAGCAGCAGTCCTGGCTCTCTGTGACTGCGCTGTCTGCGCATCTGCTGCACTAGTCCAGGCTGCAGGGCTGCTGAGTTCCTCTCCTCTCCCCTCTCTCTTCCTCGGCAGACAGGGCTCCTGTTCCTGCTGAACTGAGCCAGCTAGACTGAGAGCACTGATATTCAGCACAGCAGGCCCAGGAGACAGGCCCACTGAGAGACAGACAGGCCCACTGAGGGACAGTGAGACCCACTGAGAGACAGACAGACACAATGAGGGACAGACAGGCCCACTGAGGGACAGCGAGGCCCACTGAGGGACAGACATACTGAGAGACAGGCATTGAGGAGGGACATGGAAATTCAGATATGGGCATTAAACACGGGAGGAAAAAATATTTTTCTTACGAAAATAGAGTTGACTCTTCAGACAAGAGATACCAGGATTGACTCCAGTCTGTGCTGTTTGTCAGTCATGCAGAATGGGAGATCTAAGCAGCAGAACTTAACCACTGTGAACATGGGAAAGACATACAGTGTTCACAGGTGGAGTAAGTCCTACTGCTCCAGAGCCTGAGAGAGTCCATTCTGTTCCAGTAATCAATTATTAGTGGCTGAGTGTGAGAGGAGAGGGACAGCAGTGTCTCCAGTCTAGTCAGGTGTGTGTCAGTGTGTGAATTCAGGGGGAGTGTGAGAGGAGAGGGACAGCAGTGTCTCCAGTCCAGTCAGGTGTGTGTCAGTGTGTGAATTCAGGGAGAGTGTCCCCTGTGAGAGGGACAGCAGTGTCTCTAGCAGTGTCTCCAGTCCAGTCAGGTGTGTGTCAGTGTGTGAATTCAGGGGGAGTGTGAGAGGAGAGGGACAGCAGTGTCTCCAGTCTAGTCAGGTGTGTGTCATAGTGTGAATTCAGGGGGAGTGTGAGAGGAGAGGGACAGCAGTGTCTCCAGTCCAGTCAGGTGTGTCTTGATATGTCAGTACGTCAATTCCATTTTGCTCCCAGCTGTCTGTAGCTCATCAGCTATTGGAAATCCCTGGCAATGTGATTCATGATTGTTCCAAAATCACTCTGCCAGGAATTCCAATTGCCAACAGCATCACGTTTGATCCTCCCAGGTGCTGTGGAGCGTTCCAGCATTTCCAGTGTCTCTGCAGGTCTGGTAAAGTGTCAGCCTCTCTCTACAGGCCTTGTACACAACATTGCACGTTCACTTCTTTAACTCACTCAGCTCTCTTCCTGCATCTCTCACCCCCCCGTGCTTCCGGTTCAAACACAGCTCTCGGACGACTCCATGTGCTTCTCTCTGTAATGAGAAAGTCCAGACTCAGCACACAGACGCCCCATCTCTCACTCCCCACACACAGAGTCAGCACACAGACACCCCATCTCTCACTCCCGACACACATTCAGCACACAGACACCCCATCTCTCACTCCCCACACACAGTCAGCACACTGCAGAGTAACAGACTCTCAGACAGAAACAGACTGCAGAAAGAGAGATACAGACTCACTGACAGAGAGAAACAGGCTCAGAGACAGAGACACAGAGGGACAGACACACAGGCTCACAGAAAGAGAGACAGGCACTTTCCCATTACAGCTGCTCTGGGTTCTAATTGCCATCATTTGACTACAATGTTTAATTAGTTTATTAGTAAGTTTGTAGTGTTTGGAAAACAAACAACATTTGCTGTTAACATCAAAACTGCCTCAGAGGGCATGACACTGAACAGAAGACTAGTGACTCAGAGTTGAACTCTCCTGAAAATCAGCAGGCTAATCCAACTCAGACAGACATCGTCATCATCCTCAGACCTGTAGAGTAACTGTAGAGAGACACTCAGTCCAGCTCCTCTGTATCTTCACAGTAACACTCCATCATCATCATCCTCAGACCTGTAGAGTAACTGTAGAGACACCCAGTCCAGCTCCTCTGTATCTTCACATTAACACTCCATCATCATCCTCAGATCTGTAGAGTAACTGTAGAGACACTCAGTCCAGCTCCTCTGTATCTTCACATTAACACCCCATCATCATCATCCTCAGACCTGTAGAGTGACTGTAGAGACACTCAGTCCAGCTCCTCTGTATCTTCACAGTAACACCCCATCATCATCATCCTCAGACCTGTAGAGTAACTGTAGAGACACTCAGTCCAGCTCCTCTGTATCTTCACATTAACACTCCATCATCATCCTCAGATCTGTAGAGTAACTGTAGAGACACTCAGTCCAGCTCCTCTGTATCTTCACATTAACACCCCATCATCATCATCCTCAGACCTGTAGAGTAACTGTAGAGACACTCAGTCCAGCTCCTCTGTATCTTCACATTAACACCCCATCATCATCATCATCCTCAGACCTGTACAGTGCAGTGCAGTGCAGCGGCTCTAGAGCTGTGAGCTCCTGGACAGTGCTGTATTCCCTGGGCTCAGTTCAGTCAGGCTGTGGAACAGGATGTGGGCTGTTTGATTCGTGTGGTTCAGCACATGATGGCCTGAGAACTTCAGAGCTGCTGTATCTCTCTTCCTCCCTCCCTTTCACTCTGTCCCTCTGCCTGGAGCGGCCCGAGCCCCTCCCCCACCCTGCAGTGCGTGAGAAGGCTGTTATTTCGGGTCGGTGGCTTTTTTTTCCCAACTGTGTGACCGGAGAGAGAGCCGATCCCGAGTGAGTCAGTGAAGAGGCGCGTCCCTCAGCTGTCCGTCCTGTCACAGCCCCGCCACCCGGCACACCAGCGTCCCCAGTCACCATCCTCAGACATCGGGGTGGGAACTCTAATCCGGGGGGCGCAGCGCCAGGCCCACCCACACCACTGGTATACCCTGGAGGTCTCCCAGCCTGGCTGAGCTGGGAGTTCTGGCCTGGAGGGGAGGAGAAGCCGGTTCTGAACTAGGAACCGTTCCTCAGCATCAGCTGTGAGGGAGGACCCGCGGGGCAGAGCTGGAAGAGCCGCTGGGGTGACTTCCTCGGGGGTGGTGACACGCGGGCAGGACGTCCCGGGGGGGACAGAGGCGGGACTTCCTTGAAGGGGCCGGCCCACTGAGCGGCTCCCCTCAAGGGCTGAGGGAGCAGGGGGGGCAGCAGCGCGGGACGTCCTGCGACGTCTCTGCAGCGCGCACACCCGGGACACAAGGGGCAGATCTTGCGGCGCGGGGTGTGAACGCCAGAGCCCGTCAGAGTGGAGCTCCACACCGGAGAGTCAGCTTCCGGGCAGCATCGTTAACAGATCCCCTAATTACTGAGCTCGCGCGCGGCTGGCCTGGCTGGCCTTCACACTGTACCATACCTTTTTAAGCAAGTTATTCGGGGGAGCAGGATGTCATTTCCTCAGAGCCGTGACACAGAGGGGCTTTCTGCATGAGCCCCGGGTGCAGCCTGGCCATGCTCCTGCCCCAGTCATCGAGAGGTTAAAAGTAAACGGAGCGACACGCAGATGTAAAAACCACTGACAGAGGGCTGGCACGGAGGATGAGGGCAGATGTGTCCTGTTGGTCTGACCTCAGCAGTCAGCAGTCAGCTGGATGGAAACGCAGGAGATGGTGGACACCTGTAGCAGAGGCACAGATCTGCAGTAGGGGAACAAACTGGTCTCACATGTTCCACGTCAGAGGCTGAGTCGCACCGGATGAGGAAGCACTAGGCCCCGTGGAAGCCAGGGGCTTTCCTGAGCTCAGGGTCAAACAAAGACACAGGCAGCCTAGGGACGAGAGTGAAAGCTGCTCCCTGGTCCTGGGCCGCAGCTGGGTGAAGAGGATGGGTGACTGGGGCTGTGCTGAACAGGGAGACAAGGAGTCCCAGGCCTACAGAGTCTTGTCTGAGTGAGGACATGCAGGGAGTCGGGACTGCGGTGTCTCCCGAGTGAGGACACAGGGAGTCGGGACTGCGGTGTCTCCCGAGTGAGGACACAGGGAGTCGGGACTGCAGTGTCTCCTGAGTGAGGACACAGGGAGTCGGGACTGCAGTGTCTCCTGAGTGAGGACACAGGGAGTCGGGACTGCAGTGTCTCCTGAGTGAGGAGAGAAACAGAATTGTCTCTGGGCCTTAACTCTGCCCTTGTGTTTGTCTCAATGAAGACTGGCAGGCCGACAGGAAGGAGTTGTACTGAGAAGGACACAAAATACACACACTGTACACATGGAATACACACTTCATGGAATATACACACTACATACAGAATACACACACTTCAGCATGGTCACGCTCTCTCCCACTTCACTCACAATACACAGAACATACACACATCACACACAGACTGCACACATCACACACACTACACAGAATATACACACATCACACACAGACTGCACACATCACACACACTACACAGAATATACACACATCACACACAGACTGCACACATCACACACACTACACAGAATATACACACATCACACACAGACTGCACACATCACACACACTACACACACAATACACAGAATATACACACATCACACACTACACACACTTCACACACAACCTTAACTGGCCTGTGACTGGCGTTCTCCAAAAAGTATAAAATCAACAATAAACTGAAAAGTGCAGACTCCCTGTGCAAACGTGCAATGCCTGAGCCATGTGCGCCCAATCCCTGTGCAAACCTACAATGCTGGAGAAACCCCTGTGTAAATCTGTAACTGTTCTGCTATTCCTTGTGCGAGCTTGCACATTGGTGTGGATTTCTGCTCTTGGATCAGTTTGCATCGGTTCTTTCATAAGACTTAAACACAAAAAGAACAGGAGGTTAATAAATCTTAGAAATCTAATTTACCTGTATACCTGTTTAACACATCACTAACTTATCTGTATACAGTACCTGCATCACAAGTCAGTAACTTACCTGACAGCAGAGTTGGAGCCCTAAAGCCAGTCCGCTGTCCGGTTGTACAGATGTTGTGTAGAACAGTCCACATTCCTATGTCCAGCGGTGGTGCCCTCAGCCTGGGTCAGTCCGCTCTCTGACTGTCCAGCGGTGGTGCCCTCAGCCTGGGTCAGTCCGCTCTCTGACTGTCCAGCGGTGGTGCCCTCACCCTGGGTCAGTCCCCTCTCTGGCTGTCCAGCGGTGGTGCCCTCACCCTGGGTCAGTCCGCTCTCTGGCTGTCCAGCGGTGGAGCAGAGTGAGCTCTGTTTCTCTCTGCTACCATGTGTGCGCCAGCCAGCGGTGTGTGAGAGCTGAGCTCAGCGCCTGGGGAAGGGAAATCCTTATACGAAACGTCAGCCTCTGGTTCCTCCCCCTACGATAGGCGCCATGTGGTGGGGAGGGGGCGGACCCGACGGCCACACTGCACGCAGTACAGGCGCAAGAGGAATCGACTCCTGGGCCTCTTGCTGCAGAGAGTCGATACCAGCCAGTCCTGCAACGGAAGAGTCCTGGTCTGAAAGAGCTGCTACTTCAGGTGACATCAGTCAGCAAGGTGACTGGTCACTCACACACTCTCCTGGACAGTGAACACAGAGCACAGAGTTACAGAGGTGGAAGGCTTGGTGTGAGGAAGAAAAGCATGGCAACACTCCATCATCATCATCACCCTCAGACCTGTAGAGTAACTGTAGAGACACTCAGCCCAGCTCCCCTGTATCTTCACATTAACACTCCATCATCATCATCCTCAGACCTGTAGAGTAACTGTAGAGACACTCAGCCCAGCTCCTCTGTATCTTCACATTAACACTCCATCATCATCATCATCAGAACTGTAGAGTAACTGTAGAGACTCTCAGCCCAGCTCCCCTGTATCTTCACATTAACACTCCATCATCATCATCCTCAGACCTGTAGAGTAACTGTAGAGACTCTCAGCCCAGCTCCCCTGTATCTTCACATTAACACTCCATCATCATCATCCTCAGACCTGTAGAGTAACTGTAGAGACTCTCAGCCCAGCTCCCCTGTATCTTCACATTAACACTCCATCATCATCATCCTCAGACCTGTAGAGTAACTGTAGAGACTCTCAGCCCAGCTCCCCTGTATCTTCACAAGATCTCTCCCTGGATTCTGTCACTTGGAACTATTGTTTGGCTCCTGTGTTAGGAGGTTTATGGCAGACGGCCCTCAGACTCAGACCCCACCCCCTTCCCTCTCCGGAGCCCACAGCCCACGTCACACATTCCTCGTGCACACGCCCACCCCTGCACCGCTGTCGCCTAGCAACACACACACACACAGACACGCTTACAGCTGAGAGGGACGGAGATACAAACACACTCTGACAAACACAGATGCACACGTCCCCAGAAGAGAAGATTATGTAAAGGTTGTATTTGTGTGTGTGTGTGGGGGGGGGTGTTTGTGTGTGTGCAGAATGCAGACAGCCATTGATTCTATCATTTTTACTACAGAGATGTCTTTAAGTACAGTGCCAACTCACTGGTCTTTCACTGGTGTGAGAGACACACACAGTGAGATAACTAATACACTAATACTTTACTAATTTACTAATACACAAGTACAGTGAGAGTCATGTCTTTATGGACACACACACAGTGAGAGTCATGTCTTTATGGACACACACACAGTGAGAGACTTGTCTTTATGTACACACACACAGTAAGAGTTATGTCTTTATGTATACACACACAGTAAGAGTTATGTCTTTATGGACACACACAGTGAGAGAGTTGTCTTTATGTACACGCACACACAGTAAGAGTTATATCTTTATGGACACACACACACACACAGTGAGAGACTTGTCTTTATGGACACACACACACACACACACACACACACACACACACACACACACACACAGTGAGAGACTTGTCTTTATGGACACACACATGGAGAACAGCAGGGCTGTAGCTTTATTACTGGGTGTGTCTGAGGTGGCGCTGAGAGAGTGAGGTGTGTGTGTGTATGTGTGTGCGTGTGTGTGTATCTCAGACACTGAGTCAGAAGGCTCCGATTTAAAACTCTGATCTCACTGCCAGACTGGGAAAGCTAAAAAAAAAGAAGTAGTTTGGTTGTCATAGCAACAAGGATCTAATTATACAAGCATTTCAAACAGGAAATGGGTCTTCCTTTAGCGTGGAATACCAAAGTCTCTGTAGTGTTAATGTACTGTAGTGTCCAGTCAGTCAGTGTGTCTGTATGAACCCCTCTCTCTCTCTCAGTGCAGTGTTAATGTACTGTAGTGTCCAGTCAGTGTGTCTGTATTAACCTCTTTCTCTCAGTGCAGTGTTAATGTACTGTAGTGTCCAGTCAGTCAGTGTGTCTGTATGAACCCCTCTCTCTCAGTGCAGTGTTAATGTACTGTAGTGTCCAGTCAGTCAGTGTGTCTGTATTAACCCCTCTCTCTCAGTGCAGTGTTAATGTACTGTAGTGTCCAGTCAGTCAGTGTGTCTGTATGAACCCCTCTCTCTCAGTGCAGTGTTAATGTACTGTAGTGTCCAGTCAGTGTGTCTGTATGAACCCCTCTCTCTTAGTGCAGTGTTAATGTACTGTAGTGTCCAGTCAGTCAGTGTGTCTGTATGAACTCCTCTCTCTCAGTGCAGTGTTAATGTACTGTAGTGTCCAGTCAGTGTGTCTGTATTAACCTCTTTCTCTCAGTGCAGTGTTAATGTACTGTAGTGTCCAGTCAGTCAGTGTGTCTGTATGAACCCCTCTCTCTCAGTGCAGTGTTAATGTACTGTAGTGTCCAGTCAGTGTGTCTGTATTTAACCCCTCTCTCAGTGCAGTGTTAATGTACTGTAGTGTCCAGTCAGTGTGTCTGTATGAACCCCTCTCTCTTAGTGCAGTGTTAATGTACTGTAGTGTCCAGTCAGTCAGTGTGTCTGTATGAACCCCTCTCTCTCAGTGCAGTGTTAATGTACTGTAGTGTCCAGTCAGTGTGTCTGTATTAACCTCTTTCTCTCAGTGCAGTGTTAATGTACTGTAGTGTCCAGTCAGTCAGTGTGTCTGTATGAACCCCTCTCTCTCAGTGCAGTGTTAATGTACTGTAGTGTCCAGTCAGTGTGTCTGTATTTAACCCCTCTCTCAGTGCAGTGTTAATGTACTGTAGTGTCCAGTCAGTGTGTCTGTATGAACCCCTCTCTCTTAGTGCAGTGTTAATGTACTGTAGTGTCCAGTCAGTCAGTGTGTCTGTATGAACCCCTCTCTCTCAGTGCAGTGTTAATGTACTGTAGTGTCCAGTCAGTCAGTGTGTCTGTATGAACCCCTCTCTCTCAGTGCAGTGTTAATGTACTGTAGTGTCCAGTAAGTCAGTGTGTCTGTATGAACTCCTCTCTCTCAGTGCAGTGTTAATGTACTGTAGTGTCCAGTCAGTGTGTCTGTATTAACCTCTTTCTCTCAGTGCAGTGTTAATGTACTGTAGTGTCCAGTCAGTCAGTGTGTCTGTATGAACCCCTCTCTCTCAGTGCAGTGTTAATGTACTGTAGTGTCCAGTCAGTCAGTGTGTCTGTATTAACCCCTCTCTCTCAGTGCAGTGTTAATGTACTGTAGTGTCCAGTCAGTCAGTGTGTCTGTATGAACCCCTCTCTCTCAGTGCAGTGTTAATGTACTGTAGTGTCCAGTCAGTGTGTCTGTATGAACCCCTCTCTCTTAGTGCAGTGTTAATGTACTGTAGTGTCCAGTCAGTCAGTGTGTCTGTATTAACCTCTTTCTCTCAGTGCAGTGTTAATGTACTGTAGTGTCCAGTCAGTCAGTGTGTCTGTATGAACCCCTCTCTCTCAGTGCAGTGTTAATGTACTGTAGTGTCCAGTCAGTGTGTCTGTATTTAACCCCTCTCTCAGTGCAGTGTTAATGTACTGTAGTGTCCAGTCAGTGTGTCTGTATGAACCCCTCTCTCTTAGTGCAGTGTTAATGTACTGTAGTGTCCAGTCAGTCAGTGTGTCTGTATTAACCCCTCTCTCTCAGTGCAGTGTTAATGTACTGTACTGTCCAGTCAGTCAGTGTGTCTGTATGAACCCCTCTCTCTCAGTGCAGTGTTAATGTACTGTAGTGTCCAGTCAGTGTGTCTGTATGAACCCCTCTCTCTTAGTGCAGTGTTAATGTACTGTAGTGTCCAGTCAGTCAGTGTGTCTGTATGAACTCCTCTCTCTCAGTGCAGTGTTAATGTACTGTAGTGTCCAGTCAGTGTGTCTGTATTAACCTCTTTCTCTCAGTGCAGTGTTAATGTACTGTAGTGTCCAGTCAGTCAGTGTGTCTGTATGAACCCCTCTCTCTCAGTGCAGTGTTAATGTACTGTAGTGTCCAGTCAGTCAGTGTGTCTGTATGAACCCCTCTCTCTCAGTGCAGTGTTAATGTACTGGAGTGTCCAGTCAGTGTGTCTGTATGAACCCCTCTCTCTTAGTGCAGTGTTAATGTACTGTAGTGTCCAGTCAGTCAGTGTGTCTGTATGAACTCCTCTCTCTCAGTGCAGTGTTAATGTACTGTAGTGTCCAGTCAGTGTGTCTGTATTAACCCCTCTCTCTCAGTGCAGTGTTAATGTACTGTAGTGTCCAGTCAGTCAGTGTGTCTGTATGAACCCCTCTCTCTCAGTGCAGTGTTAATGTACTGTAGTGTCCAGTCAGTGTGTCTGTATGAACCCCTCTCTCTCAGTGCAGTGTTAACACATCAATTTCCCTACGGGATTAATAAAGTATTATCTATCTATCTAATGTGCTGTAGTGTCCAGTCACCAGGCTGTGTGTCACAGCTTCCTCCTCACTCTGCTGTTCCTGCACTGTCAGCGACTGTTTCCATGGTGACAATGAATACAGTATAAACAGTGCGGCCGCATGGTGTCTCTGTGTCAGATGAGAAGTGTAACGAACCGCAGCACGTCACTGCGGCTGTCCCTCCCTCACGCTCTCTCTTCCTTCCCTACTCTCTCCTACTCCAGCCTTCTCCAGCTCCCCTTTCTCACTCTCTCTCCTACTCTTCTGTCTTTCTCAAGCTCTCTACACCTCCCTTTTGTTCTCTTATACAGTAGGTACTAGAAGAGTCCAGAGCCCTGTGACTGGGCTATGTCAGTGTCCTGGACTCCACAGGGACTAGAAGAGTCCAGAGCCCTGTGACTGGGCTGTGTCAGTGTCCTGGACTCCACAGGGACTAGAAGAGTCCAGAGCCCTGTGACTGGGCTGTGTCAGTGTCCTGGACTCCACAGGGACTAGAAGAGTATAGAGCCCTGTGACTGGGCTGTGTCAGTGTCCTGGACTCCACAGGGACTAGAAGAGTCCAGAGCCCTGTGACTGGGCTGTGTCAGTGTCCTGGACTCCACAGGGACTAGAAGAGACCAGAGCCCTGTGACTGGGCTGTGTCAGTGTCCTGGACTCCACAGGGACTAGAAGAGACCAGAGCCCAGTGACTGGGCTGTGTCAGTGTCCTGGACTCCACAGGGACTAGAAGAGTCCAGAGCCCTGTGACTGGGCTGTGTCAGTGTCCTGGACTCCACAGGGACTAGAAGAGTCCAGAGCCCTGTGACTGGGCTGTGTCAGTGTCCTGGACTCCACAGGGACTAGAAGAGCCCAGAGCCCTGTGACTGGGCTGTGTCAGTGTCCTGGACTCCACAGGGACTAGAAGAGTTCAGAGACCTGTGACTGGGCTGTGTCAGTGTCCTGGACTCCACAGGGACTAGAAGAGTCCAGAGCCCTGTGACTGGGCTGTGTCAGTGTCCTGGACTCCACAGGGACTAGAAGAGTCCAGAGCCCTGTGACTGGGCTGTGTCAGTGTACTGGACTCCACAGGGACTAGAAGAGTCCAGAGCCTGTGACTGGGCTGTGTCAGTGTCCTGGACTCCACAGGGACTAGAAGAGTCCAGAGCCCTGTGACTGTGCAGTTAATACTCTTGATTTTAGTATTTTATTTTATAGCACTCCTTTGGTATTTTGTGAAAAAGCAAGTGGATAAGGTTCTAGGAAATCTACACAAAAAAGGATATCCTATTCACATATTTGTCACCCCCTCTCTTTGTGGTGAGACTCTTTCCAGTCTGGCTGTCGGATGAAGCCGCAATGTGCCAGAAAATTTCTTCTGGTTTACTGGCACAGGCCCTGAGCTGACTCCTTTCAGGACTTAGTGTGTAAGGAGACACAGAGCTGAACAAGCAGCCCAGGCTCTCCTCCAATACAATACCTAAGTTCAGTGTGACGGGAGACACAGAGCTGGGTACACAGCCCTGACTCTCCTGTGATATAGTATCTGAGCTCAGTGTGACAGGAATCACACACACACAGAACACACAGCCCTGCCTCTCCTCCGATACAATACCTGAACTCAGTGTGAAGGGAGTCACAGAGCTGAGTATGCAGCCCTGACCTTCCTCTGAAAGAGTACCTGAAAACTTCCTGTGTATTCGCAGTGCACCTGTGAGTTACGTGTGTGTGGTGCAGTGTAGTGTGTGTCTATGCTGGAACAGAGGAGTGTGTGCGTGCGCGAGTGTGTGGTGTGAATTTCCCTTGACTCTGACTCACACCCTGTGACTCACCCTCGGTCTAACAAACACTGCGTCGCTGTGGCAACGGGGATTCCTCCCCCCCCCCCTTCCACAGCTCAGCTCCGAGTCCTGTTCTACTGTCTCTCAGGTCACCTCCAGTCCCACTAGGGTTAATTCAGACTGAGAGCAGACTTACTGAGGACAGCCTGGACTGAAGACAGACTGAAGACAGACACTGAGGACAGGCTGAGGACAGACTGGACTGTAGACAGACTGAAGACAGACACTGAGGACAGGCTGAGGACAGCCTGGACTGAAGACAGACTGAAGACAGACAGTGAGGACAGGCTGAGGACAGACTGGCCTGAAGACAGACTGGACTGAGGACAGACTAAAGACAGACACTAAGGACAGGCTGAGGACAGACTGGACTGAGGACAGACGGAGGACAGACTGAAGACAGACACTAAGGACAGGCTGAGGACAGACTGGACTGAAGACAGAATGAAGACAGACACTGAGGACAGACAAACTGAGGACAGACTGAAGACAGGCACTAAGGACAGGCTGAGGACAGACTGGACTGAAGACAGAATGAAGACAGACAGACTGAGTTGACACAGAAGAGAAGGAGGTTTATAGAACTTGTCCAAATAGATTAAATACATAGATTCCCCAGTATCAGCCTGATACAAATGAATTTAAAAAATGTGTTCATTGTCAACATGGTGACTGGATCTGTCAGCATCTAACAGCCACCTGGCTGCAGCAGAATTCAGAGACTGCGTCTGCCAGGACACTGCAGGAGGAACTGTGAACACTAAACCTCCACAATGACAAGTCCCTCCCACACTGTGTGGCCTGTCACACTCTCTGGCCGCAAATGTGTGCAGTACAGTACAGTGACACGGTGAGATTGTAGTATAGTACCATACAGTGTAGTACAGTACAGTGACAGAGTGAGATTGAAGTACAGTACCATACAGTGTAGTACAGTACAGTGACACAGTGAGATTGAAGTACAGTACCATACAGTGTAGTACAGTACAGTGACACAGTGAGATTGAAGTACAGTATAGTGACAATATAGCACAGTGACACAGTGAGATTGTAGTAAAGTAAAATACAGTGTAGTACAGCACAGTGACACAGTGAGATTGTAGTACAGTATAGTAACAATATAGTACAGTGACAGTGAGATTGTAGTACAGTACAATACAATGTGGTACAGCACAGTGACACAGTGAGATTGTAGTACAGTACAATACAGTGTAGTACAGTACAGTGATGCAGTGAGATTATAGTACAGTACGATACAGTGCAGTACAGTACAGTGACGCAGTGAGATTATAGTGCAGTACAATACAGTGGAGTACAGTATTGTAGTACAGTACAGTGACGCAGATTCTAGTACAGTATGGTGATGCAGTGAGATTGTAGTACAGTATAGTGAGAATATAGCACAGTGACACAGTGAGATTGTATAACAGTATAGTGACAATATAGCACAGTGACACAGTGAGATTGTAGTACAGTATACTGTAATACAGTACTATGCCAGTGTAGAACAGTACAATGACACAGTGTAATTGTAGTACAGAACAATGTTGTACAGTACAGTTACACTGTGAGATTGCAGGTTGGTACAGTACCAGTGTAGAACAGTACAGTGACAGTTAGATTGCAGTTCAGTACAGTGTAGTGCAGAACAATGATGTACAGTACAGTTACACTGTGAGATTGCAGGTTGGTACAGTACCAGTGTAGAACAGTACAGTGACAGTGAGATTGCAGTACAATACAGTGTAGTACAGAACAATGTTGTACAGTACAGTTTACACTGTGAGATTGCAGGTTGGTACAGTACAGTACCAGTGTAGAACAGTGCAGTGACAGTGAGATTGCAGTTCAGTACAGTGTAGTACAGAACAATGTTGTATAGTACAATTACACTGTGAGATTGCAGGTTGGTACAGTACAGTGTAATACAGCATAATGAAAGTGACATTGCATTGTAGCTGTGGGGTGTGATCCAGACGTAAATGTGCACTAGTGGCAGTCAGTAGTGAGTAATATACCTCAGTTCTCCTGCAGGGGGCTCTGTCTCCCCTCTCTTCAGAGGACACGAGCATCCCTCTGGTTGGCGAGGCAGTGTAACAACACCAGTTTTTTTATTTTTTGCGTCTTTCTTCCTTTCTGCTTGTTCCTTCAAAACAGCCACTTTGGTGCCTTTGTGAGTGGTCAGTGCAACAGCTTTAGCTGACCTAAAATGACCACAGGCAGAGATCTATTTTAATTGCTAAAGCCTGATCATTAGACCTAAAAAAAGGAGGATGCCATCCAACTCATCCAGCTCAATCAGTATCTAGTAGCTAATTGATCTGGGATCTTTTCCAGCCCTTTCCTGAAATCAGCTTCCAAAACATGGCTGGGCGGCTTGTTCCACACTCCCACCACTCGTTGTGTAAAGAAGTGCCCCCTGTTCTCAGAATTACACTTACAAGTTGCAAATCCTCCTGTGTCCTTTGGGGTGTTTCACTGTTGATTGTGAAGAAGTCCACTGGGTTGACTGTCAATGCCCCTGAGGTGATTGAACAATTGTGCCAGGTCCCCCTGTAGTCTGTGTTTTAGACTGAGGACGTTTAGTGCTCTGTAATCTTCAGGAAAGGTGTGTAATGTTCCTGCCTGTTTCTGTGTCAATGTATTAATGTGCAAGGGAGTGATAGATTGTTACAGATTCATGGAATTAGAAAGGTGTGAGAGATAGTTATAGAAGAACAGAGTGATAAAGGAGTGAGAGAGGAGTGAGAGATTGTTACAGATGGACAGAGTGAGGGAGAGGAGTGAGAGAGGGAGGAGTGTGGGAGGAGTGGGAGTTTCTACAGATGGACAGAGGAAGAGAAAGGAGTGGGGGAGGGGCAAAGGCTCACTGAAGTTTGAATTCAGCCCTTAAAAGCCTCTCTGCTCTCTCCTCCTCTCTCAGTCCTTTGTCACCTCGAGACAGAGACGCAAGGTAAGTGAGAGACTGTGTGTGTCTTCATTTCTCTCCTGAGAGGGTGAGCCGTGGGCACAGAGAGGGTGAGGAGCAGTCTTCATCATCACCACGCTCCTGACACATGGAGAATTCTGAGCAGCAGTCGAACTTTGGAAAAAAGGATGTAGCTATATACAGCCCTGGGAATATAAAGGGATTCCTGTGATTGTAAAGAATTAACTTTCCATAAATCTGATGATGACAGAGTGTTAATGTGAAGATACAGAGGAGCTGGACTGAGTGTCTCTACAGATCTGAGGAGAATGATGATGGTGGTTATGGTCATGGTGATGATGCTGATAGTGATGCCAATGATAGTGATGATGGTGATAGAGATGAAGATGATGGTGATGATAGTGATGACAATGATAGTGATGACAATGATGATAGTGATGGTGATAGTGATGATGGTGGTGATTGATGATGCTCATGATAGTGATGATAGTGGTGGTGACAGTGTGTCAGCAAGTCGGATGTGTTTGTGATGCTTGTTTTGTGTTTGTCTTTCTCTGTACAGAGGCAGACGGTGTGTCTCTCAGCCCCAGTTCTTCTGCGACCAGCCATCCAGACGTGCTGCTGTGCTTCGTGGTGTCTCGGCCAGCTTTGTGCTGTTGTGTGCTGCGTAGTTGTGTACCTTCAAGTGTGTGTGTTGCACAGTGTAGCTCTCTTGTGCGGCGGTGCTTTGCTGCGTGGTGCTGCCCCTGTTGTGTTGTGTCTGGTTGTGTAGGTCCTGTGCTGTGTTGTGTAGAGATGGACAAGTCTGCGGGGCTCCTGAGCTCTCTATCCTGCCTGACCCAGACCTCCTCCCCGAAACAGCACAAACAGCCTCCTGCACCCCATACCCGGGGTTTTGGGGTCCCAGTGACAGTAGAGAGCTCAGTCCCCTTCTTGAGTGGGGGGTCATACTCCCTGGGACCCCTATACCCCCATCCTGGCCCCCAAGACTACCTGTCCTTCCCTCCGGCTCACCCCCCTGGCCACTCTGGTTTCCGACACCCCACGCTGGGGGGGTTCCCAGCCCTGCCCCCGTTCTCCCACTCCCCGGCCCCCCACCCCTCGCTCTCGTTCCCCGAGGGGATGGAGCGCCTCTCCAGCGCCTACGCCGCCGCCCTGGCCGCCACCGTGAGCACCAACAAGAGGCTGGGGTCCCCCGCGCCCCCCTGCACCCCTCCCGAGGAGCGCCCCCCGCCCCAGCGCCACGCCCGAGAGAGAGGCCGGCGGCAGAGGGACGACAGCGGGATGGAGGGCCTGCTGGACGCAGCCAAGAGGGGGCGCCGGACGGCCAGCCCCGACAGCGCCGGACCTGCTGGCCCGCGGAGAGGTGAGTGTGTCCGCGTGTCCGGGACGGACCAGAGTGAGTTCGGGACGGCAGGTCAGTGGAGCCGGCTGGCCAGTACCCCAAGGCCTCGTGCGGACCCCAGTTTCCAGCACACAGCAACCCGTATACAGCCCAGAGCTGCAGTTTAATACAGCCCAAAGTGCTGGACCTCCAGATCTCTCCCTCTGTCTCTTTCAATCTGTCTCTCTCCTCTCCTCTCTCTCAGTCCATCCTTCTCTTCTCCACCTCTCTCTCAGTCTGTCTCTCCTCTCCTCCTCTCTCTCAGTCTGTCTCTCCCCTCTCCTCCTCTCTCTCAGTCCATCCCTCTCCTCTCCTCCTCTCTCTCAGTCTGTCTCTCCTCTCCTCCTCTCTCTCAGTCTGTCTCTCTCCTCAATTCAATTCAAGGTGCTGTATTGGCATGACCAATGAATAAATCAGTGTTGCCAAAGCAAAACAAATACAGTTAACATAAAATCTACATTCCCAATATAGACACATCATAATACATTTACATATAAAAATATGGAGCATTATTGAGAGAAGCTCACTGTTCCTCAGGCTGTGACAGGAGATCACATACAGTACTGGGCTGCCAGTTCAACAAAGTTCCCTCCTCCCTCTCCCAGTAGGATTGGGACCCATTGTGATTCTGGAAGGTGCGGGAATTCTGGGATCCCAGAGTATCTGTCACAGTGCAGTAGGAAGTGCACCTCTGTCTCTATTTCTCCCCGCTGGCAGTGGGAGCACAGCCTGTCCTCTCTGGGCAGCCAGGTCTGCCTGTGTCGCCCAGTTTCTATGGCCAGGCTGTGGTCACTGAGCCTGTACTTCGTCAGGGTCTGTTTCTGTTGGCTGTTATTTATCTCGGTTAGATATTCAGCTAGTGTGTATTGTCTCTTTAGGGTTCTGTAGCATTCCAGTTTATGTTGTGTTTGTGTGTGTGTCCCAGTGTGTGAGATATTGCTGTTTGATCTGTGCTGTGATGTGCTTGGGTCTGAGTTGTGGTGCTCTAGCAGTGCTGTCCTGAGGCTGGTTAGTGTCGGTGTGGCTCAGGTCAGTGAGCCTCAGGACCAGCTGGCTCAGGGGGCTCTGTTTTAGGGCTTTGTGGTGGTAGGAATTGTGGTCGCTGTTTTTTAGGTTTAGCCAATACTTTACTACTCTTTTCTGTATGTTTATCAATAGTGGGTACTGGCCTAATTCAGCCCTGCACCCGTTGTTAGGTGTTTTTCTCTGCACACGGAGGATGTTTCTACAGATCTCCATGTGCAGAGTTTCTGTGGGGTGTTTGTCCCATTGAGTGTAATCTTGGTCTGTGAGGGGACCCCACACTTCACTGCCATATAGGTCCATGGGTTGGATTACACTTTCAAGTATTTGGAGACAGATTCTCATTGGTGGGTTGATGTTGAAAAGCCTCCTTCTTATTGCGTAGAAAGCCCTGAGTGCCTTCTCCCTCAGTGCCTTCAGTGCCAGGTCAAAACTCCCAGATGAGCTAAGAGTCAGACTGAGGTATGTGTAGCTGGATGTGTGCTTCAGTGTGGTGTTGTGGTATTTGTTTCCTGAGGTCTGGCTTCCTTCTGGAAGACCTGTCTCTCTCTCCTCCTCTCTTTCAGTCTATCCCTCTCTCCTCTCTCTCGGCAGCAGTGTGTGAGGAGCACAGGGTGTTGTTGTTGTGTTAATAGGAGCAGGATGGGAGAAACACAGGACAGGGTGCTGCCATTGTGTTGCAAAGTGTGCTGTGCTGGGAGGGAGGGGGAGGGAGAGTGCAGGGGTCAAGGGGTCGAGCTGAAAAGGAGCATCAATCTGTTCGGAATAATCAGCCCATTTGTCAAGAGGTAGAGACAGTGGGGGAGAGGAGGAGCAGGAACAGAGCATGGAGTGAAGGGAGAGGAGATGGGCGGAGGTGTGGAAGCACAGAGGGAGAGGAGTGAAGGGGTAGAGCGCTCAGGAGGACTTCTTCTCCTTTCTTGAGAACCCCCTGTAACCCCTCCGACACCCCAGAGCCCCCCCTCGCTGTGCAGGTGGCGTAACAATAGCCACCGCCCTCTGTCCTCTGTCCCGGGGGGCTGCTCATTAGCATGTGAAGGACCTGCTGTCTGGGAGGACGCTCCTGGGTGGGCTGGCTGTGAGAGCGTGGGGGTGGGAGCACCCCTGTGGGAGAGAGCTGCTGCTCTGGGTCCCGAGCCCCGAAAGTCAGGCTGGCTGCTCATGTGTGCTCCGTCCCCTGAAAATCAGGCTGGCTGTTTCCGTCTCTGTGTGGTGGGATGTCCTTACCCCAGTTCAGATTCTGTGGACCCCAGATCCTCTCCATCAGCTCTGTCCATAAGCCTGATAGCTGCCAGCTCCCTTCTCTGTGCCTCAAACAGGCCTGACCCCTGCAGGTTGAGCCTGAGCTCTGCGCAGGTCGGGAGAAGTGTGAGTGCGAGTCAAAAACGCCCCCTTGTGGCTCCGAGACGTACAGAAGGGGGGAAAGAGAGTAAGAGGGGGCAGACAAATCTCAACAGGGTTGCAGCCCAGAGTGTGATCTCTTGTCAAAGTGTGCCTGTCTCTCAGTAATAATAATACAGCGTGTGATCTCCTGTCCCAGCCTGAGGAACAGACAGTGAGTCTGTCTCTCAGTAATAATAATAATACAGTGTGTGATCTCCTCCCCCAGCCTGAGGAACAGACAATAAGCCTGTCTCTCAGTAATAATAATAATAATAATAATAATAATAATAATAATAATAATAATAATACAGTGTGTGATCTCCTCCCCCAGCCTGAGGAACAGACAGTAAGCCTGTCTCTCAGTAATAATAATAATAATAATAATAATAATAATAATAATAATACAGCGTGTGATCTCCTGTCACAGCCTGAGGAACAGACAGTGAGCCTGTCTCTCAGTAATAATAATACAGTGTGTGATCTCCTCTCCCAGCCTGAGGAACAGACAGTAAGCCTGTCTCTCAGTAATAATAATAATAATAATAATAATAATAATAATAATAATAATAATACAGCGTGTGATCTCCTGTCACAGCCTGAGGAACAGACAGTGAGCCTGTCTCTCAGTAATAATAATACAGTGTGTGATCTCCTCTCCCAGCCTGAGGAACAGACAGTAAGCCTGTCTCTCAGTAATAATAATAATAATAATAATAATAATAATAATAATAATAATAATAATAATAATACAGCGTGTGATCTCCTGTCCCAGCCTGGGGAACAAACAGTGAGCCTGTCTCTCAATAATAATAATACAGTGTGTGATCTCCTGTCCCAGGCTGAGGAACAGACAGTGAGCCTGTCTCTCAGTAATAATAATAATAATAATAATAATAATAATAATACAGCGTGTGATCTCCTGTCCCAGCCTGAGGAACAGACAGTAAGCCTGTCTCTCAGTAATAATAATAATAATAATAATAATAATAATAATAATAATAATAATAATAATAATACAGTGTGTGATCTCCTGTCCCAGTCTGAGGAACAGACAGTGAGCCTGTCTCTCTGTAATAATAATTCAGAGTGTGATCTCCTCCCCCAGCCTGAGGAACAGACAGTGAGTCTGTCTCTCAGTAAGGTCTTCTGTGATGTCCATAAATGTCCAATGTGTTCGTACTGTAAATGTTGTGTTAATTGGATCTGGTTTGAAAACACTGTAACTCATCAGTCAGCTCTTTGACTTTGAATTTACAATCGGAGACGCAGAGGGGAGGGAGAGGCGGGGTCTCCCAGGAGCTGTGTCTGATTTCATGGTGTCTCATTAAGCAGCTTCACACAGAATTGGAGGATGTGGAGGAGGAGGGGGGTGTCAGCGTGTCTAATTTCTGGGCTGCTCAGCCTGTGTTCTCCCCTGGCAGCGTGTCAGTGATTTGACCCTGCAGGCCCAGAGGCGACACAGGGGTGACCTCACACCAACGACACACTCCTTGGGGCTCAAAATGTTCTGCTAGTTCTCAAAATATGTGCCCTGCTTTGTGTGTTCCCCCTAGAGAGGTTCAGTGAAGCCCCCCTCTCTCTGCGATGCCCACTGTGTCAGACTGACCTCGCCCGAGCCGAGCTCCTGGACCACCTGCGCAGTGAACTGGAACACATGGACTCACTGCCAGCCAGGTACAGGGGAGAGGGGCAGACGTGAACTTTGTCCTTCACTGTACAGTACAGGTTGTCCACCCACTGCCAGTGGGGACAAGTGGAGACAGAGGTGCACTTTCTGCTGCAGTGAGAGAAATACTCTGTGATAAGACAAACATTCTTCTTTAAATTTTAAAAATCTAATCCCTGAATTCCCACACATACTAGAATCAGCTCCCAGTCTTAGAGAATGGGCCTTGCATAAACCTTGTGTGAAAGGTGTACGATTTATTAAACATGTGTGATCTAACAGGTTTATAATTCTGTGTTGAACTTACTGTACCACTCTGTCACTCCAGCCTCTCTCAGTCAGAGCACCTCCAGGAGCTGCAGGGCTGTGATCAGGTAAGTGAGGGTATTTTAGTGCACAGCAGTGCAGTATGAAAGAGTGCAGTGTAAAACAGAGTAGTACAGTGTGCAACAGTGCAGTGTGAAACAGTGCAGTGCAGTGTGAAACAGTGCAGTACAGTGTGCAACAGTACATCAAAGTGCAGTGCAGTGTGAAACAGTGCAGTACAGTGTGCAACAGTGCAGTGTGAAAGAGTGCAGTGCAGTGTGAAACAGAGCAGTATGAAACAATGCAACGTGAAACAGTGCAGTACAGTGCGTAAAAGTGCAGTGCAGTGTGAAAGAGTGATACAGTGTGAAACAGTGCAGTATGAAACGATGCAGTGTGTGACTGCAGTACAGTGTGCAACAGTGCGTAAAAGTGCAGTGTGAAACAGAGCAGTACAGTGTGACACAGTGCAGTGTGAAAGAGTGCAGTGCAGTGTGAAACAGAGCAGTACATTGTGCAACAGTGCAGTATGAAAGAGTGCAGTGCAGTGTGAAACAGTGCATGTGAAAGAGTGTGACAGTGCCAAACAGTTCAGTATGAAACGATGCAGTGTGAATACAGTGCAATACACTGAAATAGTCCAGCGCAGTATGAAAGTGCAGTACAGTGCCCAACAGTGTGGTGTGAAACACTGCATTGTGAAACATTGTAGTGCAGTGTGAAACAGAGCAGTACAGTGTGCAACAGTGCATGAGAAAGAGTGTGAAACAGTGCAGTACACTGTGAAATAGTGCAGCGCAGTGTGAAACAGAGCAATACAGTGCAGTACAGTGTCCAACAGTGTGGTGTGAAACACTGCATTGTGGAACAGCATAGTGTGAAACAGACAGTGCAGTGTGAAACAGTGCAGAGTGAAACCCTGTAACCCTCCTGATGTTCCCAGTAATGAGTCCCTCTCTCCCTCTCTCTATTTGCAGTCTCCCTCATTGGGGTCGCCCCCTTCCGAAGATGAGGGGCAGAAACTGGACAGACAGCAGGTGAGTCCACAGCAGTGGGACTTTTCACTGTCTCCCTGTCCATCTCTACAGCTGCTCAGAGTGTCCCAGGTCGCGTGGTTTGATTTTGCCTCGGTTGGGTTGTGCGCAGTGTCTTTTCTAACGGGTGACCCCCCTGTCCCAGATGTTCCTGCAGGTGAAGACCAACAGAGAGGCTCGTCTGGGAGGTGAGGGGCTGAGAGTAGTCGTGCTGTGAGTCTGTTGCTGCTGCTGCTGTCCTTCTGACCGATGTGTTTCAGTTCGTGCAGGGAGCTGCAGGAGGAACAGGGCTCTGGATGATCACCAGGTACGTGGCTCGATCGCCGATCCGCCCTGAAATGGTGCTGTGGCCAGGCAGCGAGAGGGCTGATTGATGAGGGGTTGATTATTGACTGGTTTCAGGAGGCCCCCCCAGTGAAGACACTCAGACTTACAGACTCAGAGGAGAACAGCGGGGACAGGACTCCCAGCGCTGGTGCAGGAAGAGAAGCAGAAGAATGTAACGAGGGGCTGGGCTGTGCCTCGCGCATTGAGGGTTTGTGTCCTCTACAGATCAGACATGCAGCCCTGGGGAAAAAACTACAGTTCCCAGAAGGCTTTAGGACATCCTCCTAGGTTTTCTGTTGTCAGTCTCAGGACTATGACAGCAGGAACATGAAATGAACAGATTCAGAGTGCAGAGCTCTATGCTATAATAGCACACTGATACGCAATACTGCACTATAATACACAGCAGAGAAACAATGAGAGGTCTCTGACTGTAGCATATTAACCCCCTTCCTCCTCTCTCAGGACAGCTGGGAACCCCCTTCGGTGTGGACAGTGAGCTGGACTCCGAGCCGGAGGGCTCCTCGTATCCTACACTCCCTGGAGAGATCCCCCTCTTCCTCAGTTCCTCACACTCCTCTGTTGTCTACTCAGGCTCAGTTCCTGTCATTTTCACTCCATTATCAATCATATCACAACTTCTCTGCTGAGTCTTCATCCTCCTCCTCTCAGTGCTTGATGTGTGATCCACAGTCTGCTCAGTTCAGCCTTTTTCCCTGAGCCCTGTCGTCTTCCCCGAGTTCACATCGCTTCCCTGACTCCGGAGCTCTGACCCCAGTCCTCTTCCCCGAGTTCACATCGCTTCCCTGACTCCGGAGCTCTGACCCCAGTCCTCTTCCCTGAGTTCACATCGCTTCCCTGACTCAGGAGCTCTGACCCCAGTCCTCTTCCCCGAGTTCACATCACTTCCCTGACTCCGGAGCTCTGACCCCAGTCCTCTTCCCCGAGTTCACATCGCTTCCCTGACTCCGGAACTCTGACCCCAATCCTCTTCCCTGAGTTCAGATCGCTTCCCTGACTCAGGAGCTCTGACCCCAGTCCTCTTCCCCGAGTTCACATCGCTTCCCTGACTCCGGAGCTCTGACCCCAGTCCTCTTCCCGTAGTTCAGATCACTTCCCTGACTCCGGAACTCTGACCCCAATCCTCTTCCCTGAGTTCAGATCGCTTCCCTGACTCAGGAGCTCTGACCCCAGTCCTCTTCCCGTAGTTCAGATCACTTCCCTGACTCCGGAGCTCTGACCCCAGTCCTCTTCCCTGAGTTCAGATCGCTTACCTGACTCCGGAGCTCTGACCCCAGTCCTCTTCCCGTAGTTCAGATCACTTCCCTGACTCCGGAACTCTGACCCCAATCCTCTTCCCTGAGTTCAGATCGCTTCCCTGACTCAGGAGCTCTGACCCCAGTCCTCTTCCCGTAGTTCAGATCACTTCCCTGACTCCGGAGCTCTGACCCCAGTCCTCTTCCCAGAGTTCATATCGCTTCCCTGACTCCGGAGCTCTGACCCCAGTCCTCTTCCCCGAGTTCACATCGCTTCCCTGACTCCGGAGCTCTGACCCCAGTCCTCTTCCCGTAGTTCAGATCGCTTCCCTGACTCTGGAGCTCTGACCCCAGTCCTCTTCCCCGAGTTCACATCGCTTCCCTGACTGCGGAGCACTGAAGCCAGACCTAAGCTCAGTCTTTTCCCTGACTCCGCACTCAGATTCCCAGTGCGAGACAAGGAAGCAGAGTCCAATAGCAGGAGTGAAGCAGATACAGCCATTAGCTGTACAGGGTGAGTAAATATGGGCTGGAATTTGATGACGAGGAGCCAGGAATTAGACTCATTCACTGATGATTTAGAACACTGGGAAGAAGATCGATTTGTATTATTCCTCATATTCCAGTTATTAAATTCAGTTCCTGTAAGCCGGGCAGCTGTGTTCGTCTGTGGCTGGTCAGTGTGCATTAGCCTGTCTCTCTCTGTCAGGGAGTCAGCAGAGCCGCTCCGAGCCCGCATCACAGCGCTGACGGCCCGACTGCAGCAGAGAGAGACCTACCGCTGTCACGTCTGCCTGGTGAGAGCAGCACTCCTTACACTCACACCTCTGAGAGTTCTGACCCGGCAGCGCCAGACCTGGAGCTGAAAGGGATCAATGCCTGTCAGTATTGAATATTTGCCCATGTGGCAATGAAGTGTGGTGTCCAGTCCCAGAACAGGATTACACGAAACACAGATATCCAACAGACAATGCAGACAGTCCTGTTAAAATACGTCATGTGCAGATAACAAATTCCAATCTTTTGGGGGAGAGGAAACACAACAGATCTTGTCACCCAGTGATCTCCTGTCACAACCCAAGGAACAGCAACCCTCTCTAATAATAATGTTATTAAGTATTTAGTAATTGTCACTATTTTGGCACCAGTGTGATGGGCTGCCAATAAAGATCTTCGAATTTGAGTTTGAATGAAGGCCACAGATTCACCACCCTGCTGACAACATTGACATCGCTGACACTGTCTTTATCCTGCACTTCTCTCTTCCCAGGACTCCTACTCTGTACCAGTGGCATCTATCCAATGTTGGCACATCCACTGTGAGGACTGCTGGCTCCGCTCACTGGTGAGGACCTGGACTGTATAAATAACCACCTGCTGTAACACTGTGTTAAAGTACTGGGACTGTAGCTCCTATTGTAACAGGACTGTTCTACTGCACTGGGACTGTAGCCCCTATTGTAACAGGACTGTTCTACTGCACTGGGACTGTAGCCCCTACTGTAACAGGACTGTTCTACTGCACTGGGACTGTAGCTCCTATTGTAACAGGACTGTTCTACTGCACTGGGACTGTAGCTCCTATTGTAACAGGACTGTTCTACTGCACTGGGACTGTAGCTCCTATTGTAACGGGACTGTTCTACTGTGCAATGAAACTAGTCTCCCGTAGGTCCCTGCTATCCTTTAGTCAGAGGAGAGCATATTACTCTGTTGTGTGAAGTGATTTTGACAAGTTGCCTCCCTGTTTTAGGGTTCAAAGAAGCTCTGTCCGCAATGCAACACAATAACCTCCCCCAGTGACCTGCGCCGGGTCTACCTGTGACAGGGTGCCAGAAACCTTCCCACCTGACTGCCATACTTGCATGTCACACCTATACCAAACCACACAAGCGAGCACTGGCGCCATCTGGTGTTCACCCTGCCTCTGTACAAGAAGCGGATTCAGTCACTATCCTCTGGCACGTGTACTGTAGGTCTCGTGACCTCTCTTGTGTCCCAGAGGTCATGTGACAAACCCCTTGTGCAGGCGCTGCCCTGAAACCATCACTTTCGAACAGATACTGCTGGAATAACTCTGCTAAACCCGCTGTCATTTTTTACAATAAAAGAGGCCAAGTTTGTATTTTGCATATCTTTTTAATTGTTGTAATAAAAGGAATGAAAAACATCAACATTTTGTCTGTACTGGATTTCATTTACACACAGACCACGCCCACCCAGGCAGGGCTCCCCTCTGCTCTTGTCATGTACCATGGTACCCAGATGGACAGTGCAGGACAGAATCCGTGAGTTTGAGACACAGCTGTCCTCTGCTCTGACCGGATAGTCCAGGGGTCAGGCAGCAGGAGGGAGCACGGCTGTCCTCTGCTCTGACCGGACAGTCCAGGGGTCAGGGACAGTCTGGTCAGGTCCCACAGTCTGGTCAGGGTGTAGGGCTTCCACCAGTCCACTTCAGCCCAGTTCACCAGCTCCAGCCACTGTGAATCGCTTGTAGGTCAGAGCTGAAACTAGTGTTACTGAGGGAACAGAGTATGAAAGGAGAGAGGGAGATTCCTGCAGCTCCTCAGTGCTCAGATTCGGAACCAGAGTCACTGTAATCAGCCACCAGAGACCTGACCTGCAGGGTTTTAGAGCAGGCATCCTGTTCCTCCACTGTCCCACAACCCCCTGCTGTACCTAGTGTTCCAGCTGCCTGGTAGCCGTCTGTGGTGGGTGCAGAGGTCGTGTGGTCCGAGTCTGTGCGAGTGCTGTGTATCTGCGCCCCCTGCTCTCGCACTGCAGGCTCTGCACTGCTCACACCCACCACCTCTGGCTCTGGTTTCCTCGAAGAGGCCCCCGCTTCTCTCCTCTGATCAACACTTGAATCGAGCCCCCCAGGGGCAGAATTCCTGCGCTGTGTGATGGAGATTTGTGTCCCGCCAGTGTCGGCCTTCTTGCGGACCAGGTTGAGGGGGGAACAGGCTGTCGAGGGGCCTGGCACACGGCCTGCTCCCGCTTTCCCAGCCAGTCCCAGTCTGCGCAGCGCACTTGAGGCCGGGGATTCGCCCCCGGGGGATGGAAACCAGGAGCGAGCAGCAATCTCCCGTCGCTTTAACTGCTGTCTGTCCTCGTAGGCTGGGGAGAGAGAGGTTACGACTGAGAAGGGCTCCACTGAATGTAGCAGAGTGTGCGGTGTGGTGCTGAGCCATTTTGTGCTGTGCCATGCGGTTCTGTGCTGCGCGCATCTGTGTTGCGCGGGGCTGTGGGGTGTGGTGCTGAGCCATTTTGTGCTGTGCCATGCGGTTCTGTGCTGCGCGCATCTGTGTTGCACGGGGCTGTGGGGTGTGGTGCTGTACAGTGCTGTGCGGCTCTGTGCTGCCTGGGGCTGTGGGGTGTGGTGCTGTACAGTGCTGTGCGGCTCTGTGCTGCCTGGGGCTGTGGGGTGTGGTGCTGTACGGTGCTGTACAGTGCTGTGTGCCTCTGTGGTGCGTGGGGCTATGGGATGTGGTGCTGCGCGAAGCTGTGCTACGTGGGGCTATGGGGTGTGGTGCTGTACGGTGCTGTGCGAAGCTGTGCGCCTCTGTGCTGTGCAGGGTTATGGGGTGTGGTGCTGCGCGAAGCTGTGCGCCTCTGTGCTGTGCGGGGTTATGGGGTGTGGTGCTGCGCGAAGCTGTGCGCCTCTGTGCTGTGCAGGGTTATGGGGTGCGGTGCTGTGCGAAGCTGTTCCCCTCTGTGCTGTGCGGGGCTATGGGGTGCGGTGCTGTGCGAAGCTGTGCGCCTCTCTGTGCCTCTGTGCGCCTCTCTGCGCCTCTGTGCTGTACGGTGCTGTGCAAATTTGTGCGCCTCTGTGCTGCGCGGGGCTGTGGGGTGTGGTGCTGTACAGTGCTGCGTGGGGCTGTGCAAAGCTGTGTGCCTCTGTGCTGCGTGGGGCTATGGGGTGTGGTGCTGTACATGTACAGTGCTGTGTGCCTCTGTGTTGCGTGGGGCTATGGGGTGTGGTGCTGTACATGTACAGTGCTGTGTGCCTCTGTGTTGCGTGGGGCTATGGGGTGTGGTGCTGTACATGTACAGTGCGGTGCGCCCCTGTGCTGCCCAGGGCTGTGGAGTGTGGTGCTGTACAGTGCTGTGCGGGGCTGCGCGGGGCTGTGTGCCTCTGTGTTGCGTGGGGCTGTGGGGTGTGGTGCTGTACAGTGCTGTGTGCCTCTGTGTTGCGTGGGGCTGTGGGGTGTGGTGCTGTACAGTGCTGTGCGGGGCTGCGCGGGGCTGTGTGCCTCTGTGTTGCGCGGGGCTGTGGGGTGTGGTGTTGTACATGTACAGTGCTGTGTGCCTCTGTGTTGCGCGGGGCTGTGGGGTGTGGTGCTGTATGGTGTTGTGCGGGGCTGCGCGGGGCTGTGCACCTCTGTGTGGGGCAATTGGGCTATGGGGTGTGGGGCAATACAGTACTGTCACTCACAGTCAAGGCTCTGGAAGGCAAGCAGGGAGGCCAGTTTCCTGTCGCCCTCAGACTCAGGGACAAGAGGGATGGACAGACTGGCTTTGTTCCGAAAAGCAGAGTCCTTCTCCTCCTCCTCAGCCTGCGCTTTCTTCTCCTCCTGACAGAGAGAGAGGGACAGACTGTTCACAGTGTGCGAGACTGACAGGGACAGGGAGAAATGGAGAGACCAGATTATTCTCCACCTGTAAACTCACTAACCACCTTTGTAATTCTTGCACACACTCCTGCAATACACTGCTCACTGAAAGATGATGGCCAAGCTCCCAGCAGTCTGGAACTTTAAAAGGAGAAGAGGGGAAACACCACCCCTGCTGGACAGCTGGAGCTCTGTCCACTATGTCTAGAAGTGGCAGAATACCTCTGCCATTCTGTCAGTTTCATAATGGGTAACAACTCAATTAAACGAGGGGCTTTTCCTCTGTGAACCTACAATTATCACGCTAAATTATCACGCTAAAAGTACTGTTTTTACAAGACAGTAAAAGTAAATTACAATAATCTTGATGGGTAATAAAAATGTGGCTGGCACAGTGGTATGATGGTCTGCACAACTTGGTCCAATCTGGTCTAGGTTGTCCTCTGTGTGGAGTTCCTCCCTGTGTCTGTGGGGGTTTTCTCTTAACTGCCCCTGGTGTGTCTGCGCTGGACTGGGGGCTCTGGGCTGCCCCTGGTGTGTCTGCGCTGGACTGGGGGCTCTGGGCTGCCCCTGGTGTGTCTGCGCTGGACTGGGGGCTCTGGGCTGCCCCTGGTGTGTCTACGCTGGACTGGGGGCTCTGGGCTGCCCCTGGTGTGTCTACGCTGGACTGGGGGCTCTGGGCTGCCCCTGGTGTGTCTGCGCTGGACTGGGGGCTCTGGGCTGCCCCTGGTGTGTCTGCGCTGGACCGGGGGCTCTGGGCTGCCCCTGGTGTGTCTGCGCTGGACTGGGATAATTTGGATGGATGGACGGAGTGATAATTTAGCTTGGATGGGCGAGAAGGTGCTCAAGTACAGCACAATCCCACCACGCTGGTCTCCTTAACTCTCCAGCTGGGGGCTCTGGGGAATGCGGGCAGCAGCAGGGGCATCCGTGTCCTGGCCAGGCCCGGCTCAGCAGGCTCCGTCTCCAGAGCGGGGATCCCCCGACCAGGCTGGAGAGGGCGCTCCTTCCAGTCAGCATGTCCTCCACCCCGATGGCACAACTAACACTTTCACCATGTTGACACACCACTACCACCTACCCGGAACTTCCTGCGGAGGGCGCTGTTGACCTGGAAGTCGTCCCTCCAGGCCTCCTGGTGCTCCTGGATCTGGGAGAGGGTTGGGATAGCGGCACGCAGCTTCTCCCGGTCCTTCCCGCCGTGCTCCAGCCGGAACATGGCGTCCGTCTCCAGCTTCTCCTTGTCGCTGCGCTCTGAGACATGGGGAGACACAGCGGGAGAATGACACAGCCCAGCCCAGCAGCAGAGTGAGGGGTGAGCCAGGAGAGGGGCAGGGGGAAGGGGGTGCCATACCGGTCACCAGAATCTGCTCGTTGTCTGCAGGGTCCCAGCGCTCCTCCTTGCGGCAAGCCCCGCTGACAATGACGTAATCGCAGCTGGCCGGGTCCGTCTGCATCTCGATATAGTTCACACACAGGTGGCACTTCATCCTGAACCTGAGACACAGAGAGAGCTTCCTCTTCATCCTGAAATTGTCTCTCTCTCACACACATCTTCCTCTTCATCCTGAACCTCTCACACACACCGGAGGAGTGCACACGCTATCCATACAATTCCATTGTACCAGTACCGGTTACATATGGCAATAATGTTCAAGTTCAAGTTCATACCTGTAGATAGGGGTGGTGTAATAGTTCCCCACCTTCTTCTTCTCAGCATTGTATCGTACCCCTGCAGCACAGAAAAGATGAGAAGTACTGAGCATGCTCGCACGCACACTCTCCACTGAGCACAGGAGTGCTCGCACGCTCGCACGTTCGCACGCACGCGCTCCGCTGAGCACAGGAGTGCTCGCTCGCAACCCAATCACACAACGGCAGAGGAAAGAAGGCTGACACGGGGAGGAAAAGGGTGAGGGGTACAGGCTCATACCCATGCCAATGTGGTTCTTGCAGCCATCACACCAGATGTTGTAGGGCATCTCAAACCTGCAGACAGACAGGTGTCACTGGGACCATCTCACCCACGGGAGCCACGCAGAGATTAGTCTATAGCAGTGGTTCTCAAACTTTTTGGACCAAGTACCACCCCTAATCCAACCAAAGCATCCAAGTACCACCTACAAGTCATCATCTCATAGGAACCCCAGAAATTCTCAATGACCAACATGAGCGCGCGTGCACACACACTCACACATACATATAATAAATATTATAATAATAAACTTTATTTGATATAGCACCTTTAAAGGTGGCTTCTCAAAGTGTTTTACAGAAAAAAAAACATTAACAACAACTAATAAAAAAGCACCATTTCAGTGAGAGAGGTGAGCCTGTTTAGTTGAGCAAAGCAGATGTGAATTAATTTTTCGAGCCTTGATACAATTCACAACAGAGTCTAACAGATATTAAATCGTCAGGCATTTTCTTGACGGCAAAGGTCTCACGGTGGATGTTGTAATGCGTACATTAATTTCTGGAGCAACCTAATTCGTGCAACTACACCGTTATGTCGGCTTGTCGTTGCTGTAGCACCGTCTGTACAAACTCAGACGCATTTTATCCAGTCGAGGCCATTCTCTTCGATAAATTCATTCAGAAGCTGAAATATGTGCTCTCCTGTAGTTCCTGTTGGTAGCGGTTTACAGAACAGAAAGTCTTCATGGGACATGCCCTCAAACTCGTATCTAACGTAAACGAGCAAATTGGCCAAATCGACTACAGACTCATCTAATTACAGTGAAAAACATCTGCTCATCTTAACGCGCGCTGTCAGCGTACTTTTGATATAATCCTTCATTTCAATAATTCTATGAATGACTGTGTCTTTCAGGGGGAGGGGGGCAGCAGGTCAAGCTGTTTAGCAGCTTTTTCTCTACACATAATACGTGTCAGCTCTTTTGCCAACGGTAAATAAGGTTCTTCAAAAATAGTGTAGCTTACCTGCTTTAGCAATACGCAAGCTTGCATTTTTCCGCGTTTCCGTTTTTATTTCCGTATTCATTTAATGTTTTTATTTCATGCGCATGGGAGCGAAACAGAGACGCTCGGTGTATTTTTCTCAAATTAGAACAGTTCTTAAATATTTTTCTGTTATCACGCTTTCGTGTTCACAAGATTAACTGCGTTCGTAGCACGTATTTCTATGCATTCCTGTGTTTAGAACGTTGGCATAGTTCCAAAATCACGCACATTCTCCTTTCTCCCTATTTGCTGGAGATACAGTAGCTTTTTTTAAATACAATTGGTCACTTGCATCCGTAGCACGCATTCCCTATAGAGTGGTATAGAATTACAGAGTATCTCTTGTGTCCACTGAAGTATTAGCGCGCACTGTATCGTAGTACGTAGGCTGCGTATTCAACACGTATTAAAATACAAAATATGAAAGCCCGTCCCGATTTTTCAGTGCACACCACACAGTTCCAGGGTCATTTGGCGTACCACTTGGCGGCACTCCACGTACCACTGCCGGTACGCGTACCACAGTTTGAGAACCACTGGTCTATAGTATTCAAGCTGGTACAGAAACAGTATTGTACACTACAGCTTGCTATAGTCCACAGTGTGTGATTCTCAATGCACGTTACCCTGTGTGCACTGCAGTGACTCACCGGATGATGAGGATGCCCTGGGACAGTTTCCTGGCCCTCTCCCGCAGAGGGTGGCTGTTCCTGTAGCCATTGAGTGACCCATGCTGGAAGACAGACACACGCAAACTGAACTTTTTTCCCCAATTAGAGGCCCTCTTTTTGCTTAAATCACGAATTTCTAGTTGCAAGTATACCTACAAGGGTGGCATGATTGCAAAATGGTTAGCACTTCTGCCTCGCAGTGCTGGGGCCCTGGGTTCAATTCTGGACCAGGGGTGCTATCTGCGTGGAGTTTGTATGTTCTACTCATAATCGCTTGGCTTTCCTCTGGGTGCCCCAATTTCCTCCCACAGTCCAAAAACTTACTAGTAAGTTAATTGGCTTCTGGGAAAACTGGCCCTGTTGTGAGTGTGTGTGTGTCTGTGTGCCCTGTGATGGACTGGTGTCCTGTCCAGAGTGTATGCCACCTTGTGCCCACTGCTTGTTGGGACAGGCATCCTGAATTAAATGAAGCGGGTAGAAATTGGATGGATCAGTAAAATCAGGAGTAGTCAGGGAAATGCCTGTGTATTTATTTGTTGTTATGCCTGGACCACATTGCTATTGACCTGTCATGCCTACAAAGCATGACTCAGAATGGATATGAACTCTGTGTCACACAGACAGGCACACCAAGCTTGTCTCTCTCTGAGTGACACAGACAGACACACCAAGCTTGCCTCTTGCCCTTGTCTCACTCTCTCACCTTGGCTGGGTCGAAGTCAGGGGGATAATATTTGTTCACTCCTTTCCGCTCCCCCTGAAAGAAAAAACCCCACAAATGAACACAAATCATAAGAGGACTGAGAAACGTGAGACATACTCAGAGGGAAGACTGCAGACAGGCAGAGACCTCACAGGTACAGGAGAGGGGGACAGAATGGCCACCGCTCAGAGCACAGGGAGAGAGGAGACGGGAGACAGAGAAGGACAGAGAGTGAGGGAAAAGGAACAATGAAGAAAGATCAGAGGAGCTAGTGAACAGTTCTCACCATCTTGAGTCTGGGGCCACTGACACTGAGGACAGCGTTTCACACTCAGAACACAGGACACCTCAGGAATAGCACACACCCCGGTCACTACAGCACCCCGACACCTCTGGAACAGAACACATCCCCGTCACTACAGCACCCCAACACCCCGAAACCTCTGGAAAAGAACACTCCCCCACCCCCCCGTCACCTGTGGAATAGCACACACCCCGGTCACTACAGCACCCCGACACCTCTGGAACAGAATACATCCCCATCACTACAGCACCCCAACACCCCGAAACCTCTGGAAAAGAACACTCCCTCCCCGTCACCTGTGGAATAGAACACACCCCGGTCACTACAGCACCCCGACACCCCGAAACCTCTGGAAAAGAACACTCCCTCCCCGTCACCTGTGGAATAGAACACACCCCTGGAACAGAACACATCCCCATCACTACAGCACCCCGACACCCCGAAACCTCTGGAAAAGAACACTCCCTCCCCGTCACCTGTGGAATAGAACACACCCCGGTCACTACAGCACCCCGACACCCCGAAACCTCTGGAAAAGAACACCCCCCCCGTCACCTGTGGAATAGAACACACCCCTGGAACAGAACACATCCCCATCACTACAGCACCCCGACACCCCGAAACCTCTGGAAAAGAACACTCCCTCCCCGTCACCTGTGGAATAGCACACACCCCGGTCACTACAGCACCCCGACACCTCTGGAACAGAACACATCCCCGTCACAACAGCACTCCGACACCCCGAAACCTCTGGAAAAGAACACCCCCCCGTCACCTGTGGAATAGAACACACCCCGGTCACTACAGCACCCCGTCACTACAAGCACCCCAACACCCCGACACAGCTAGAATAAAACAGACCCCTATCACTACAAGCACCCCGACACACCTATAATAAAACACACCCCGAAAACCCAAAACCGCGTGAACAGAACACGGCGTTGTGAAACACAAAACTATGAGAAGAAACTACCAGAGAACTGTAACTCCTTTTGGCCTGTGGAGATTGTGTTATTAATGTTGTTACATCACAAAAAACAAGTATATTTACATTATATAAACAAAGGAAGGTTTCAAAAGACGCTCGGAAGCGATACACAGCAGTGACGTAATTAATAATATGTTCAAAATACAAACATATACATCTATATTTCAGTAAAATGTAAAATGTTTCAGTAAAAAGTAACGACAGACGTAAACAAATTACTATGCAATACTCACGCTAGCTCCTCTCGAAAATTGTTCGACGTCACTTCCTTTGCGTGGGAACGAAGTGAATGTGAATGGTCTAAATACATTTATGATAGGTGAAGGTAAATACCAGGCACATCGATAATTACCATGTAAATCATATAATCTATTTGTTTAAGCTACTGATTTCTAACTTGGAAAAAAAAAAGAGATATTGCGAACTCGCTCGTGGAACTATTCGGCGTTCGTCCCCTGGGACCAGACGGACACATTAAACCGGCGGACCAGTGTTTTGGTGAGTGCGCTGTTTGCTGTATCATAAGTACCTGCCTTCTAGTTATTAGTTTGTGGTTTTCACAGTTGAAATCTGAAATTAATTCGTGAGACAAAGAGAGAGCTATTATTCTCCTCTGTGACTGTTAAAGTTCCAAAGATATAAGGAAGCCGTATACGGTCTATTAAGACTGGTAGCGTAAATGCTGTTGTATTCGTTTGATTTATGCCTTAATGCAAGTACACGTACAATAAAAACAACCACTGTCGTGAAAAATGAACATTGTGCGATACCGAGGCTAAACAGTGTTGAGATAAGAACTAGTATTACTACAAGTAGTAATACAATCCTCGCAACACCGTGTGTGAGCCGTGAGCACGGTGTGAACCTCTATTTTCAGGGTGTCTGAAGTTCAGTGTCCTCTGCTCGCACTCTGAGCCCCACACAGCGTGGCTCTGTAGCCCTGCAGTGCGACACCCGTGGAACTGAAGAGCCTTCTCTCTGTATCTTCGTCTGTACCGCTGTGGTGACCCCGGCTTTTCGCAGACATGACGTCCCTGGTGAGGACCGAGAGAGAGGCGGTGTGGTGTCCGTTCTGTCCGTGTCTGCGCCTCTCGTTTCTCTCCCCTGTCCCTCTGTCTCTCTGTACCTCGGTCTCCGTTCAGTCAAAGGGCTTCAGTCTGTAGGCTTAACAGAAAGTGGACACAGATTTGTGCTGTAATCTCCCTCACTCTGATCTCACCTTCTCTCTCAGGGGAGCAGTTCTTCGTCTGCCATGGAGTATGTCGTCAGAGTGCCCAAGTGAGTGTCTGCATTGTCCTGCTTTTCTGGGTCATACAGTACACCCAGTGCCGTCCCGTATCGGACTGGACCGCTCTGGGTCATACAGTACACCTGGCGCCGTCCTGTATCGGACTGGACCGCTCTGGGTCACACAGTACTCCCGGTGCTGTCCAGTATCGGACTGGACCGCTCTGGGTCATACAGTACTCAGAGTGCTGTGATTAACCCTGTGACTCTCTTTTGCCCTAGAAACACCAATAAGAAGTACAACATCATGGCCTTCAATGCAGGAGACAAGGTCAATGTCTCCACCTGGACTCAGGTAAGGCTCAGTGAGGAAGAGGAGGCAGCAGTGTGTGAGGCTCAGTGAGGAAGAGGAGGCAGCAGTGTGTGAGGCTGTGAGGAACCCTCAGTCAGGCTCAGTGAGGAAGAGGAGGCAGCAGTGTGTGAGGCTCAGTGAGGAAGAGGAGGCAGCAGTGTGTGAGGCTCAGTGAGGAAGAGGAGGCAGGAGTGTGTGAGGCTCAGTGAAGAAGAGGAGGCACCATGTGTGAGGGTCGATGAAGAAGGTGGCAAAGGTGTGGCGGTCTCTCCGCAGGCGCGCATGGAGCGTGACGTCAGTAACAGGAAGATGTACACTGAGGAGGAGGGCCCGGAGTCAGGGGCGGGCAGTGAGTACGGCAGGAAGCAGAGGGAGGAGGCGCGCAGGAAGAAGTTCGGCATCGTGACCCGCGAGTTCAGGCTGGAGGACCAGCCCTGGATCCTGAGGGTGAACGGAAAGGCAGGCCGCAGGTGAGAGCAGCCTGGGGGAGGTGTGGGAACAGCCTGGGGTGGAGCCTTGGGCAGAGGATTAGAAGAAAGGGGAGGAGACTGAGGGAGGTGGGGTGAGAGGGGGAGGGGATTGGGGAAGGTGGGGATGGCAGAAAGGGAAGAGAGAGGGGGAGGAGCCTGGGAAAGGGAGGTGGGATAAAAGGTGGGGCTGGGACAGAGGGGGAGGAGCCTGGGAAAGGGAGGTAGAAGAAAGGGGAGGAGACTGGGGGAAGGGGGAGAGAGAGGGGGGGAGATTGGGGAAGGGGGAGGAGAGGGGGAGGAGATTGGGGAAGGGGGAGAGAGGAAAGGGGAGGAGATTGGGGGGAGGGGGAGGAGATTGGGGAAGGGGGAGAGAGGAAAGGGGAGGAGACTCAGGGGAAGGGGGAGAGAGAGGGGGAGGAGCCCGGGGGACGGAGCGGATCAGCCCTGGATCCTGGAGGGTGAAGGGTGGGTGTCTGTCACGCTCTGAGGCGCAGTGTCAGGGCGTATGGTGTGTTCCTGCAGGTTCAAGGGGCAGAAGAAGGGCGGGGTGACAGAAAACGCCTCCTACTACATCTTCACGCAGTGCCCTGACGGCGCCTTCGAGGCCTTTCCTGTGCAGGGCTGGTACAACTTCACTCCCGTGGCCAAGCACAGGACGCTCACTGCGGAGGAGGCTGAGGAAGAGTGGAGCCGGTACGGGCGGCAGGGCGCTGTTGTGAATGCGCACGTGTGGAATCGATCGCATGTGTGTGCGTGAGAGCGGGCTGGAGTGCGCGCGCGTGAGAGCGGGCTGGAGTGTGTGCGCGTGACAAGGTGCTCAGTCCCTGCAGCATCATGTCTGACTGTCCCTCTTTCTGTCTGTCTGTCAGGAGGAACAAGGTGCTCAGTCACTGCAGCATCATGTCTGTCTGTCTGTCTGTCTGTCTGTCTGTCTGTCTGTCTGTCTGTCTGTCTGTCTGTCAGGAGGAACAAGGTGCTCAGTCACTGCAGCATCATGTCTGACTGTCCCCCTGTCTGTCCCCCTGTCTGTCCCCCTGTCTGTCCCCCTGTCTGTCTGTCCCCCTGTCTGTCCCCCTGTCTGTCCCCCTGTCTGTCCCCCTGTCTGTCTGTCTGTCTGTCTGTCTGTCTGTCAGGAGGAACAAGGTGCTCAGTCACTGCAGCATGTCTGACTGTCCCTCTGTCTGTCTGTCAGGAGGAACAAGGTGGTCAATCACTTCAGCATCATGCTGCAGCGCCGCCTGAAGGAGCAGGAGGGCGATGACGGGGAGGAGGAGGAGGACAGGGAGAAGGGAGGGAAGAAGAAAAAGAAACCAGGGAAAGGAGGGGACCTGCGCATCCATGACCTGGAAGACGAGCTGGAGATGAGCAGCGAGGACAGCGACAGCAGCCCGGGGGAGGGTGAGAAGGAGGGGGAACAGCCCTGGGGGACAGGAGAGGGTGAAATGGAGGGGGCAGTCTGGAAAGGAGAGGAACTTAATGTCCCTGTCCTGCTGTTCCTCCTTCCTCTCTCCCTGACCTGCTGTTCCTTCTTCCTCTCTCCCTGTCCTGCTGTGCCTCCTTTCTGTGTCCCTGTCCTGCTGTGCCTCCTTCCTCTGTCCCTCCTCTGCTGTGCCTCCTTCCTTTGTCCCTGTCCTGCTGTGCCTCCTTCCTTTGTCCCTGTCCTGCTGTGCCTCCTTCCTCTGTCCCTGTCCTGCTGTGCCTCCTTCCTCTGTCCCTCCTGCTGTGCCTCCTTCCTCTGTCCCTCCTCTGCTGTGCCTCCTTCCTCTGTCCCTGTCCGCGCAGACGGGGAGAGCAAGCCCAAGACGAAGAAGCAGCCGGTGAAAGGAGGCGCCAAGAAGAAGAAGAAGAAGAAGAGAGGCAGTGACAGCGAGGCGGGGGAGGACAGCGATGACGGGGACTTTGAGGGCCAGGAGGTGGACTACATGTCGGACGAGAGCAGGTGAGGGGGGTCTGCGTGCCCCTGTGTGCAAGCAGGAGTGTGGGCCCAGCAAATACTGCATGACTGTGTTCGCACCTGTGTCTCTCTGCCGCAGCTCAGAAGAGGAGGAGCCAGAGAAGGTGAAGCCCAGCAAGGGAGAGGACGTCCCTAAAGGTGAGAGGGAGAGGGACCGCTACGCTGCTTATTTCATTCCTGTCCTTGCTGGGCAAGGGGAGGTGATCCACTCTGCCCGAGAATGTGTGTGTTAAAGAGGAGGTGATCCACTCTGTGCAAGTGTGTGTTAAAAAGGAGGGGATCCACTCTGCACAAGTGTGTGTTAAAGGGGAGGTGATCCACTCTGCGCAAGTGTGTGTTAAAGGGGAGGTGATCCACTCTGTGCAAGTGTGTGTTAAAAAGGTGATCTTTTCTGTGTGCGCGCGTTAAAGGGGAGGTGATCCACTCTGCACAAGTGTGTGTTAAAGGGGAGGTGATCCACTCTGTGCAAGTGTGTGTTAAAAAGGAGGTGATCTTTTCTGTGTGCGCGCGTTAAAGGGGAGGTGATCCACTCTGTGAAAGTGTGTGTTAAAAAAGAGGGGATCCACTCTCCACAAGTGTGTGTTAAAGGGGAGGTGATCCACTCTGCGCAAGTGTGTGTTAAAAGGGAGGTGATCTTTTATGTGTGTGTCCATTAAAAGGGAGGTGATCCACTCTGCGAGTGCGCTTGTATGTTAAAGGAGAGTTTTCTTGCCATGTGCAGGGATAGACGAGATGTCGGAGAGCAGCGAAGAGAGCGAAGAGGAGAAACCTAATGAGGAGGAGAAGAAGGAGGAAGAGGAGGAGGATGGAAAGAAGACTCCTGTGCAGCAGGAGAAGAGGAGGAGAAAAGGTGAAGAGACAGTAGTACAGGCGTGTGTGCATGTCCAGCTGAGGTAGTGTTGAGTGTGGCAGTGCTGACAAGTGGGCTGTGGTAGTGTTGAGTGTGGCAGTGCTGACAAGTGGGCTGTGGTAGTGTTGAGTGTGGCAGTGCTGACAGTGGGCTGTGTTCACAGACAGCAGTGACGAGTCTGAGAGTTCAGAAGACAGCGACATTGACGGAGACATGCCCTCCGCACTCTTCATGACCGTGAGTTCAGTCCCTCTCCCTCTCTCTCTCTCTCTCAGATTCAGAATTGTCTGGTTTTATTACAATGGCTGCTGTCACAGTGAATGTTAAGTTCCTATGGCCATGCTGTGGACACTCTGTGGACACAGGTCAGCCTCTGTCCCCCTGTTATGGCCAGGATCTAATAACTGAGCCTGTCCTCTCTGGACAGTCAGGTCTGCCTGTGTCCAGTTACTATGGCCAGGCTGTGGTCACTGAGCCTGTCCTCTCTGGACAGCCAGGTCTGCCTGTGTCCAGTTACTATGGCCAGGCTGTGGTCACTGAGCCTGTCCTCTCTGGACAGCCAGGTCTGCCTGTGTCCAGTACCTATAGCCAGGCTGTGGTCACTGAGCCTGTCCTCTCTGGACAATCAGGTCTGCCTGTGTCCAGTGCCTATAGCCAGGCTGTGGTCACTGAGCTTGTACTTCAGTCTGTTTGTCCCAGCTGTCTCTCACCCAGGTCTCTATCTCTCCCTCCCTCCTTCACTCATTCTCTCTCTGTGCCCCTGCAGAAGAAGCGAACCCCCCCAAAGAGAGCAGGGGGTCGGAGTTCAGGGGGTAGCTCCCGCGCCGGCAGTCGTCCTGGGACGCCCTCGCTGGACAGCGCCAGCACTTCCAACACACTGAAGGCAGCTGCCAGCAAGCTGGAGCAAGGTGTGGCTTGTCTCTCCCCTGCATGTCTTTGTCTCCCCCCCCCCCCCCCCCCCGCTCCTGGCAGGAGTGATAAGACCTGTCTGTCTCTCTCCCTGCCCCTGTCTCTCAGGGAAGCGCTCGGAGACCCCCGCAGCAAAGAGGCTGAAGATGGAATCCAGCCCCCAGAGTGCCTCAGGCAAGACCACTCCCCAGCCTCCCTCTGGAAAATGCACCCCCAGCTCCAGGTAAACACAGGTCTCACCCCTCTGCCCTCTGTCTGTCTGGTACTTTCTCTAGCCCTGCTCTCTCTAACCCCTCTCTCTCTCCCTCCGGCTGTAACCACTCTCTCTCCCTCCAGCTCTCTAACCCCCCTCTCTCTCTCCCTCTGGCTCTGTAACCCCCCCTCTCTCTCTCTCTCCCTCCGGCTCTGTAACCCCTCTCTCTCTCCGGCTCTGTAACCCCCCTCTCTCTCTCTCCCTCCGGCTCTGTAACCCCTCTCTCTCTCTCCCTCTGGCTCTGTAACCCCCCCTCTCTCTCTCTCTCCCTCCGGCTCTGTAACCCCTCTCTCTCTCCGGCTCTGTAACCCCCCTCTCTCTCTCTCCCTCCGGCTCTGTAACCCCTCTCTCTCTCTCCCTCCGGCTCTGTAACCCCTCTCTCTCTCTCCCTCCAGCTCTCTAACCCCTCTCTCTCTCTCTCCCTCCAGCTCTCTAACCCCTCTCTCTCTCTCTCCCTCCAGCTCTCTAACCCCTCTCTCTCTCTCTCCCTCCAGCTCTCTAACCCCTCTCTCTCTAACCCTTCTCCCTCAGCGATGTGCAGCTGACCGAGGAGGCAGTGCGCCGGTACCTGATCCGTAAGCCCATGACCACCAAGGACCTGCTGAAGAAGTTCCAGACGAAGCGCACGGGCCTGAGCAGCGAGCAGACGGTCAACGTGCTGGCCCAGATCCTGAAGAGGCTGAACCCGGAGCGCAAGAGCATCGGCGACAAGATGCACTTCTACCTCACCGAGTGAGAGGGTCCGGTCCGGTCCGGTCCTGGAGCAGCAGGGTTCATCCGAGCTGTTTCTTTCATCCTGTTTTTAGAGAGGACAAGGGCAGCAGTGGGCTGTTGCTGTCTCTGTGCACTGATACAGACTGTCCAGCAGGGGACAGTGTTTGCATCTATCTGAGATTTATAATAAAATTACGTTTCCCTGACACAGATGGGTCTTGAGTGTGTCACTGTCACATACACACAGAGACGGAGGTACAAACAGCACACACTCTATAGGACACACTGCACGAGCAGACTGCAGGCTCTATAGGACACACTGCACGAGCAGACTGCACACTAAATTACACACTGTACATGCAGACTGCACACTCTATAGGACACACTACACGAGCAGACTGCACACTATAGGACACACTGTACGTGCAGACTGCACACTCTATAGGACACCCTTCCGGTGCAGACTGCACACTCTCTATAGGACACTCCAGTCTGCAGACTGCAGTGTGTCCTATTCAGAGTGTGCAGTCTGCACACTCTATGCACTGAGACAAACAGGAAATGTCTCAGAGGAACAGAGCACTGTGGGAAGGTGCCTGGATTTCAACTGATTTACAGTGTAAATGTGTGCAGTGTAAGTGTGGGGTGGGGAGTCTGGGTTTCCGGCTCTAAATCCCACAGACGGCTTCCCACTGCCAGCTGATCCAAATTGGAGCATTCCTGCCCGGAGTGTACTGTGACCACCCAGACGTACCATTTATGGAATGTCCCAGGGAGCCCAGCCGGGAATTAAATGCAGGAATTCCAAGTGTGCGCTGGAGTTCTGCCAGCCAATAAAACTGTCACTCTCCTACACAGATAACAACCCGGCTGCATCCCAGGTTATCCATGAGTCAGAGGGCACAGCCCTGCCACCCACACAGCGCCAGCCTTGATGTAACTCCAGGGCTCTAATTTCATGTTCAGTTGAGGTCCTTGAACCTTAACCACTGGACCAGCTGTCCTCCTGGTGTGACAGCCCTGTATCTTAACCACTGGACCAGCTGTCCTCCTGGTGTGACAGCCCTGTATCTTAACCACTGGACCAGCTGTCCTCCTGCTGTAACAGTCCTGTATCTTAACCACCAGACCAGCTGTCCTCCTGGTGTGACAGCCCTGTATCTTAACCACTGGACCAGCTGTCCTCCTGGTGTGACAGCCCTGTATCTTAACCACTGGACCAGCTGTCCTCCTGGTGTGACAGTCCTGTATCTTAACCACCAGACCAGCTGTCCTCCTGGTGGGACAGTCCTGTATCTTAACCATTGGACCAGCTGTCCTCCTGTTGTCGCAGTCCCGTACTTTATCCACCCTCTCCCCCTCTCCCCTGCTGTCAGAAGCTCTCCTGTGTGTTAATCCCTGGGGAATGTGCAGAGAGAAGAGGAGACGCTGCCTGCACATACTAACACACCTCTCTCCCATCTGTCCCCCAACTTTCATATCAAAAACTGTCAGTGTCAGAGTCAGTGTGTTAGTGTAGCAGTACAATAGTGTGTCCGTGAGTTAGTGTTGAAGTACATCGGAGTCTGTTGGCATGCTAGTGTAGCAGTACAGCATTGTGTGTGTCCGGGTGTTAGTCTAGTTAGGCTCACTGTCTGTTCCTCAGGCTGTGACAGGAGATCACACACTGTATTATTATTATTACTGAGAGACAGACTCACTGTCTGTTCCTCAGGCTGGGAGAGGAGATCACACACTGTATTATTATTATTACTGAGAGACAGACTCACTGTCTGTTCCTCAGGCTGGGAGAGGAGATCACACACTGTTTTATTATTATTACTGAGAGACAGGCTTACTGTCTGTTCCTCGGGCTGGAACAGGAGATCACACACTGTATTATTATTACTGCTGAGAGACAAGCTCACTGTCTGTTCCTCAGGCTGGGACAGGAGATCACACACTGTATTATTATTACTGAGAGACAGGCTCACTGTCTGTTCCTCAGGCAGTGACAGGAGATCACATGTTGTATTATTATTATTATTATTATTATTGAGAGACAGGCTCACTGTCTGTTCCTCAGGCTGGGACAAGAGATCACATGCTGTATTATTATTATTACTGAGAGACAAGCTCACTGTCTGTTGCTCAGGCTGGGACAGGAGATCACACACTGTATTATTATTATTATTATTATTATTAGTAGTAGTATTATTATTATTATTATTATTATTATTATTATTATTATTACTGAGACAGGGTGGAGATCGCAGTCCCTCTTCTCTCTGTCCTTCTCTTTACTTCTCCCTCTTCCCTTCTCTGTCTGCTTTACCCTCTTCTCTCCTTCTCTCTCTCTTCTCTCCCTTCCCTCTCCTCTCTCATCTCTTCGGAGGCAGTGGAAGGAATGTGGCCAAGCTAATGCCCTGTCACGCCTCCCTTTGTCCTGGGATTAGAGCCTGACAGATGGGATATTCCGACAGCAGCATTCCTTCCACTGGCTCACCTGGTGCAGGTGCACGGTGAATCCCAGTCTGCATCCAGAGTGGAAAACCTGCCCCAGGCTCCAGGATGGATGGGCTTCTGCGAAGCCTTCCTGAAACATGATCCACACAGCGCAGAGAGAGAAGCGTCTCCACAAGACATACTGACCTTTCCTTTCTCACCCTCCCTCTCCAGTCTCCAGTCTCTGTCCCCTGACCTCTGTACCCCATCCTCTCTCCAGTCACCCCCCGACCTCTGTACCGCACCCTCTCTCTCCAGTCACTCCCTGACCTCTGTACCGCACCCTCTCTCTCCAGTCACTCCCTGACCTCTGTACCCCACCCTCTCACTCCAGTCACTCCCTGACCTCTGCACCCCACCATCTCTCCAGTCACCCCATGACCTCTGTACCCTACCATCTCTCCAGTTACCCCCTAACCTCTGTACCCCACCCTCTCACTCCAGTCACTCCCTGAACTCTGTACCCCACCCTCTCACTCCAGTCACTCCCTGACCTCTGCACCCCACCATCTCTCCAGTCACCCCATGACCTCTGTACCCTACCATCTCTCCAGTTACCCCCTAACCTCTGTACCCCACCCTCTCACTCCAGTCACTCCCTGAACTCTGCACCCCACCCTCTCCAGTTACCCACTGACCTCTGCACCTCACCCTCTCTCTATAATCCCCTGACCTTTGTACCCCACCCTCTCTCCAGTCACCCCCTGACCTCTGTACCCCATCCTCTCTCCAGTCATCCCGGCCTCTGTACTCCATCCTATCTCAAGTAACCACCTGACCTCCACAATCTGTCCTTTCTCTCATCACCCCTGACCTATAACCTCTGCACCCTGTTTCCTGTCCTCTTTTCAACCAGCCTCTTTCACTCAAATTCAAAGTTGACTGACAAGAAATAGTTTTGCCAAAGCAATAACAATTCGTGAAAACATTTACAAATAATTTGAACAGTGAAATAGTGTAATTAGAGAGGCTCACTGGCTGTTCCTCAGGCTGTGACAGGAGATCACACTCTGAATTATTATTACAGAGAGACAGGCTCACTGTCTGTTCCTCAGACTGGGACAGGATATCACACACTGTATTATTATTATTATTATTATTATTATTATTATTATTATTATTATTATTATTATTACTGAGAGACAGGATCACTGTCTGTTCCCCAGGCTGGGACAGGAGATCACACGCTGTATTATTAGTATTACTGAGAGATAGGCTCACTGTCTGTTCCTCAGGCTGGGACAGGAGATCACACGCTGTATTATTAGTATTACTGAGAGATAGGCTCACTGTCTGTTCCTCAGGCTGGGACAGGAGATCACACACTGTATTATTATTATTACTGAGAGACAGGCTCACTGTCTATTCCCCAGGCTGGGACAGGAGATCACACGCTGTATTACGTCAGCAGCCATATCACCCTGCAACTCACAACTGGCAACCCACTGAAGCTAAGCAGGTGTGAGCCTGGTCAGTACCTGGATGGGAGACCTCCTGGGAAAAACTAAGGTTGCTGCTGGAAGAGGTGTTAGTGGGGCCAGCGGGGGGCGCTCACCCTGCGGTCCATGTGGGTCCTAATGCCCCAGTATAGTGACAGGGACACTATACTGTAAACAGGCGCCGTCCTTCGGATGAGATGTAAAACCGAGGTCCTGACTCTCTGTGGTCATTAAAAATCCCAGGGCGCTTCTCGAAAAGAGAAGGGGTGTAACCCCGGTGTCCTGGCCAAATTTCCAATTGGCCCTTACTAATCATGGCCTCCTAATAATCCCCCTCTATGAATTGGCTACATTACTCTGCTCTCCTCCCCACTGATAGCTGATGTGTGGTGAGCGTTCTGGCGCACTATGGCTGCCGTCGCATCATCCAGGTGGATGCTACACATTGGTGGTGGTGGAGTCCCCATTACTTGTAAAGCGCTTTGAGTGGAGTGTCCAGAAAAAGCGCTATATAAGTGTAAGCAATTATTATTATTATTATAATTATTATTATTACTGCTGAGAGACAGGCTCACTGTCTGTTCCTCAGGCTGGGACAGGAGATCACACACTGTATTATTATTATTATTATTATTACTGAGAGACAGGCTCACTGTCTGTTCCTCAGGCTGGGACAGGAGATAACATGCTGTATTATTAGTATTACTGAGAGACAGAATCACTGTCGGTTCCTCAGGCTGGGACAGGAGATCACACATTGTATTATTATTACTGAGAGACAGGCACACTCTGTTCCTCAGGCTGGGACAAGAGATCCCACACTGTATTATTATTATTATTATTATTATTACTGAGAGACAGGATCACTGTCTGTTTCTCAGGCTGGGACAGGAGATCACACACTGTATTATTATTATTATTATTATTATTATTACTACTGAGAGACAGGATCACTGTCTGTTCCTCGGGCTGGGAGAGGAGATCACACACTGCATTATTATTATTACTGAGAGACAGGCTCACTGTTTGTTCCTCAGCCTGGGACAGGAGATCACACACTGTATTATTATTACTGAGAGACAGGCTCACTGTCTGTTTCTCAGGTTGGGACAAGAGATCACACACTGTATTATTATTATTATTATTATTATTATTATTACTGAGAGATAGGATCACTGTCTGTTCCTCAGTCTGGGACAGGAGATCACACACTGTATTATTATTATTATTATTATTATTATTATTATTACTGAGAGATAGGATCACTGTCTGTTCCTCAGACTGGGACAGGAGATCACACACTATATTATTCTTATTCTTTACCAACAGGCTCACTGTTTGTTCCTGTGTCTGTGACAAGACATCACATACTGGGCTGCAGCTCCATTGAGATTCCTCCCCCAGCAGGATTGGAAGCTGTTCTGCTTCTGACAGGTGTGGAATTTCTGGGATTAGATTTGATTGGGAAGAATGCTTGTCTAATCCCAGACCCTCTCTACGGCTGTCCAAGGCTCCTCTGGACTCTGAATCTGGACACTGACTAGAACTCCACAGAACCCCAGCTGCCCAGACAGCACAAGAGGGGTGACGCTGCGACCTCACAGCTCATTTCGGGGGGCAACACCAGCCCCCCCCCTCTCCTGCGTGTTCCTCCTTCAGGATTATGTAAGAAGAAAACACATTCCCCCAAATCCCCTTAATTTATGGACATGCTGGTGGAGTGTGTCTCTGTCAGTCTAGGAATTTCCACTAAAGTAACATCTGGATTCCACTTAGATTTTAAAAAATTAAATGAATCCCCCTCCCCTTCCCAGGCCCTGGAGCCTTGAGCCTTAACCCTTCGCGAGGAGATGCGCTCTGTCCGAGGCACACGCAGGACCTCCCTCTCCTTCCTCCTGCCTGCCTGCTCCGAGCGGCACTCTGGACTAATCAAGACCAGTCTCCACAGGGGAACAGCTTTAAGCAATTTACAGAGGGATTACATTTTCCCCTCCGGCCCGTGCTGGAAAATACTCTTTCCCCGATTCTGGGATAACCACTATTTATAGAAAAAAATTCCACATAAGAGGCGAACTGCCCCCTGTGTAACCCCGGACGCGCCGAGCGGAGGGCTGGAGCTCTTCGGAAGGAGGCAAGGAAAGGGTTAATCTCCGCCCTCCAGCCCCGCAGGGGATAAAAATGCGAGGGGTGACCTGTCTCTCAGCAGCTTGCTCTCACCTTCTCCGTTCCCAGGTTTCCGGGAGAGACAGAGCGCGCAGGAGCCGCGGGGATGCGGGCCGCACTGGAGCTGGCTGTGCTGCTGTACTGTCTGTGGCCTGGAGAGGGCGGAGGACAGGGGCAGCTCCACTCACCGAGGGGTAAGAGACACCCGGACACGAGCTCCACAGCTCTGAGCTCCACTCATACACTCCTCCGACATCCACAGCTCTGAGCTCCACTCATACACTCCTCTGAGCTCCACAGCTCTGAGCTCCACTCAAACACTCCTCTGAGATCCACAGCTCTGAGCTCCACTCATAAACTCCTCTGAGATCCACTCATACACTCCTCCGAGATCCACCGTTCTGAGCTCCACAGCTCTGAGATCCACTCATACACTCCTCTGAGCTCCACAGCTGAGATCCACTCACACACTCCTCTGAGCTCCACAGCTCTGAGATCCACTCATACACTCCTCTGAGCTCCACAGCTCTGAGATCCACTCATACACTCCTCTGAGCTCCACAGCTGAGATCCTCTCATACACTCCTCTGAGCTCCACAGCTGAGATCCACTCATACACTCCTCTGAGCTCCACAGCTGAGATCCACTCATACACTCCTCTGAGCTCCACAGCTCTGAGATCCACTCATACACTCCTCTGAGCTCCACAGCTCTGAGATCCACTCATACACTCCTCTGAGCTCCACAGCTGAGATCCACTCATACACACCTCTGAGCTCCACAGCTGAGATCCACTCATACACTCCTCTGAGCTCCACAGCTGAGATCCACTCATACACCCCTCTGAGCTCCACAATTACACTCCTCAGTCTCACTCTCTATACCCGTATGTCTCAGTCCTGCTCTGCCTGTCTCACTCTCTATACCTGTCTGTCTCAGCCCTGCTCTGCCTGTCTCACTCTCTATACCTGTCTCAATGTGTCTCAGTTCTGCTCTGCCTCAGTCTATATACCTGTCTGTCTCAGTCCTGCTCTGCCTGTCTCACCCTCTATACCTGTCTGTCTCAGCCCTGCTCTACCTGTCTCACTGTGTCTCAGTTCTGCTCTGCCTGTCTCACTCTCTATACCTGTCTCACTGTGTCTCAGTTCTGCTCTGCCTGTCTCACTTTCTATACCTGTCTCAGCCCTGCTCTGCCTCACTCTTTATACCCATCTGTGTCTCAGCCCTGCTCTGCCTGTCTCACTCTCTATACTCGTCTGTCTCAGTCCTGCTCTGCCTGTCTCACTCTCTATACTCGTCTGTCTCAGTCCTGCTCTGCCTGTCTCACTCTCTATACCGGTCTCACTCTCTAAGCCCTGCCCTGCCTGTATCACTCTCTATACCTCTCTCACTCTCAGTCCTGCTGTGCCTGTCTCACTGTGTCTCAGCCCAGCCCTGCTCTGCTTGTCTCTGCAGAGCTGCAGGGTGAGGCTGTGACCCAGGAGAGGACTCTGCAGGAGGAGGGTCAGAGGCCGGGGCCCCTGGGAGCTCGTGCAGAGAGGGAGGGGGCCCCCAGGCTGGTTCGGTCCCGGTCCCGCAGGGGGGACGACTCCCTGTGCGGTCTGCGCTCCCTCCTGCTGCGGGTTCGGGAGCTGGGCCTGGGCTACGACTCGGAGGAGACGGTGCTGTTCAGGTACTGCGGGGGGGGCTGCCCGCGGGAGCGCTCCAACCACGACCTGACGCTGTCTGCCCTGCTGCAGCGCGGCGCCCTGCCCCCGCCACCGCCTGGCACCCACATGCACAGCGCCCCCTGCTGCCGGCCCACGCGCCACGAGGACCTGGCCTTCCTGGACTCCGCGCACCGCTGGCACCGGGTGGAGAAGCTGTCTGCCGCCGCCTGCAGCTGTGTGGGCTGACGGGAGTGGATCCGTCCTGGGCTCAAGGACTGCTCACAGGGCACACCTGGAGGGGCCAGTGTGCTGCCGCAGAGGCCCATCAGTCCCCAGTGTTACAACACTGTGCTTTTACCCTGATCTCACTGGACTTTACTGCTCTATGCTTTGCTTTTACCCTGATCTTACTGGGCTTTACTGCACTGGACTGTGCTTTTACCCTGATCCCATTGGGCTTTACTGCACTGCACTTTTACCCTGGTCTCACTGGGCTTTACTGCAGTGGACTGTGCTTTTACCCTGATCCCATTGGGCTTTACTGCACTGCACTTTTACCCTGGTCTCACTGGGCTTTACTGCAGTGGACTGTGCTTTAACCCTGATCTCACTGGGCTTTACTGTGCATTTGCCCTGATTGCACTGGGCTTTGGTGCCCTGGACTGTGCTTTTACCCTGATCTCACTGGGCTTTACTGTGCTGTACTGTGCATTTACCCTGATCGCACTGGGCTTTGGTGCCCTGGACTGTGCTTTTACCCTGATCTCACTGGGCTTTACTGTACTGTACTGTGCATTTGCCCTGATCGCAATGGGCTTTACCGTCCTGGACTGTGCTTTTACCCCAATTTCTCTGGGCTTACTGTCCTGGACTGTGCTTTTATCTTGACCTCACTGGGCGTTATTGCACTAGACTGTGCAGTACCATGAAGCACCACAGTAACCTTGTACAGGGTGCGCTTTGCTGTATGGTACTATATACGGTGTCCTGTTCCATGCTGAACTCCACTGTTCTATGCTGAGCTGCAGTGGGTTCGAGTGCCCACTCTGAAGGAGACTCGGGGTTAATCCCAAACTCCTGGTCTGCGCTGGAAAGCGAGAGAGGCCAGAGGCCAGGCTCCAGGCGGCTGCTGTGTGTCGGTGTGGGAGTCACGCAGGCTTCGCCACTCTCCAACGCCCCCCATGCCAGAAGTCACCAGAAGGCCAAAGTACCAACAGAGATCAGCTATTTATGGAGTAATAAATTATTTATTTATTTGGAAAGCTATGAGTTGGACTCATTATATTTTATTTGTGTCTTTTGTCATTGTGCATGGCTGCAATGTGACAGTTGTAATAAATCTGAAGGAGATGCAGAGTGGGTGTCATGGCTGTGAGTCTGTCCGGTGTGGTGTGAAATCAGACCCCCATCACACATGTTGCAGAATGAATGGACTCTCACAGACTGACAGGACTGACGCCTTCCCGATTCTGGGACTTTCATCCCTCGCACCTCCCCTGGCCACACGGGGCTGGACCAGACAGCACCTCTATTTTCCTCCCGTGAAGACTGAGCCTCGGCGTCAGAGTGAGGGAGCAGGGCAGCCCCAGCAGTGTCGCAGTCTAAGTCCTCCCCCCTGCTCCCTCGCCTCAGGCCGGGAGGTTCCGGCAGATGACGGAGATACGGCGATCCCGGGGGACCCTGCGCCCAGCGAAGAAGGACTCCTCGTCCCGCAGGACCTGGTGTGTGAAGCTGTAACGAGCGCTGTCCCTGAGGGACAGAAGGGAGGGAGATGTGTTCATGTGTGTAAAGAATAGAGCAATTCACACCCTGTGTCTCTCAGTCTCAGCCCTGTGCTGTGGGAGAGTGTGACGTGTCCACCCCGTGTCTCTCTCTCAGTCTCAGCCCTGTGCCGTGGTGCAGTGTGAGGTGTCCACCCTGTGTTTCTCTCTCAGTCTCAGCCCTTGCCTTGGTGCAGTGTGACAAGACCACTCGGTTTCCCTCATATACAGTGCCTTGCGAAAGTATTCGGCCCCCTTGAACTTTTCAACCTTTTGCCACATTTCAGGCTTCAAACATAAAGATTTAAATTTTTTATTTTATGTGAAGAATCACCAACAAGTGGGACACAATTGTGAAGTGGAACGAAATCTATTGGATTTTTGAAACTTTTTTAACTAATAAAAAAATGAAAAGTGGGGCGTGCAAAATTATTCGGCCCCTTTACTTTCAGTGCAGCAAACTCACTCCAGAAGTTCAGCGAGGATCTCTGAATGATCCAATGTTGTCCTAAATGACTGATGGTGATAAATAGAATCCACCTGTGTGTAATCAAGTCTCTGTATAAATGCACCTGCTCTGTGATAGTCTCAAGATTCTGTTGAAAGTGCAGAGAGCATCATGAAGACCAAGGAACACACCAGGCAGGTCCGTAATACTGTTGTGGAGAAGTTTAAAGCCGGATTTGGATACAAAAAGATTTCCCAAGCTTCAAACATCCCAAGGAGCACTGTGCAAGCGATCATCTTGAAATGGAAGGAGTATCAGACCACTGCAAATCTACCAAGACCTGGCCGTCCCTCTAAACTTTCAGCTCAGACAAGGAGAAGACTGATCAGAAATGCAGCCAAGAGGCCCATGATCACTCTGGATGAACTGCAGAGAACTACAGCTGAGGTGGGAGAGTCTGTCCATAGGACAACAATCAGTCTTACACTGCACAAATCTGGCCTTTATGGAAGAGTGGCAAGAAGAAAGCTATTTCTCAAAGATATCCATAAAAAGTCTCGTCTAAAGTTTGCCACAAGCCACCTGGGAGACACCCCAAACATGTGGAAGAAGGTGCTCTGGTCAGATGAAACCAAAATCGAACTTTTTGGCCACAATGCAAAACGATATGTTTGGCGTAAAAGCAACACAGCTCATCACCCTCAACACACCATCCCCACTGTCAAACATGGTGGTGGCAGCATCATGGTTTGGGCCTGCTTTTCTTCAGCAGGGACAGGGAAGATGGTTAAAATTGAGGGGAAGATGGATGCAGCCAAATACAGGACCATTCTGGATGAAAACCTGTTGGAGTCTGCAAAAGACCTGAAACTGGGACGGAGATTTATCTTCCAACAAGACAATGATCCCAAACATACAGCAAAATCTACAAAGGAATGGTTCACAAATAAACGTATCCAGGTGTTTGAATGGCCAAGTCAAAGTCCAGACCTGAATCCAATCGAGAATCTGTGGAAAGAGCTGAAAACTGCTGTTCACAAACGCTCTCCATCCAACCTCACTGAGCTCGAGCTGTTTTGCAAGGAAGAATGGGCAAGAATTTCAGTCTCTCGATATGCAAAACTGATAGAGACATACCCCAAGCGACTTGTAGCTGTAATCGCAGCAAAAGGTGGCTCTACAAAGTATTAACGCAAGGGGGCCGAATAATTTTGCACGCCCCACTTTTCATTTTTTTATTAGTTAAAAAAGTTTCAAAAATCCAATAGATTTCGTTCCACTTCACAATTGTGTCCCACTTGTTGGTGATTCTTCACATAAAATAAAAAATTTATATCTTTATGTTTGAAGCCTGAAATGTGGCAAAAGGTTGAAAAGTTCAAGGGGGCCGAATACTTTCGCAAGGCACTGTATCTATTGTAGCAAAGCAAGAAACCCATCTTCTTCTTGACTTCCCAGCTCTCACAGAGCACATGGTTCAGGTCTGGCTGTGCTGTCCTGCTTCAGCCAAGCAGAAGTGACCAAACTTGTACACCTTTAGTATCACTCACTGCCTCTGCAATTAGAAAAAATATAGCATAGGAAAATATCACCTGTCCGCAAGCCCAGCAGATCCTCTTACCTGAGGATGTAAAGCGATCGTCTGGGCAGCAGGAGATCTACCCAGTCAGCCATGTCCTGCTCGCTGACCAATCGCATCACGCTATCGGAAAGGAGGCTGAGCCCAGCAATCGTGCTGCCACAGAACTGAGAAAGGGGAGGGGTGGAGTCAGAGGGAGAAAGGGAAGGAGCAAGGGCAAGAGGTGGAGACAGAGAGCAATGAAGGCAGAAGGGGAGGGGCGGGAGAGAAGGAGAAACACTGTTGACACCCTGTCTTTATGTCTCAGTAAAGCTGCTGACATACTGATGCCCGCTGTGTAGCTGCCAGTCAGACCAAGTAAAAGGCTTCTGACTCTCCTGCTGTCCATATACACAACCCACAGATAGAAAGACCGCATCACGTCCCTAACTTATTATGATGACATTTCTATTTCTACCTTTGGTATGTTGAAAACAGATTCGGGCAGGATGTGTCATGGGAAGTCAGCACACAGCTGGCCAAGTTAACTGGAGCCTCTGAACTCGGGGCAGCCCCAATTACAGAGGGGCTCAGACGAGATATCAGACCTACCTTGACACTGTCGATGTGTGGCTTGATGAATCCAGTTCTGTCCAGGTCCAACACGTGGACCGGGCCCAGCAGGGGCTCCCCTGCAGGGAATGCTGCCTGCCTGACCCGCCTCAGCACTGCCCAGCTCCCCTCGGTCCACTGCACACGCTCTGTCTCCCGGTAACCATGGATGGCCTGAAGGATGGGAGAGGTGTCATGGGAACTGTAGTCTTTACTATCACAAATATTAATACTATACTGTGACTGTAGCCCCTATTGTAACAGGACAGTTCTACAGCACTGGGACTGTAGCCCCTATTGTAACAGGACTGTTCTACTGCACTGGGACTGTAGCTCCTATTGTAACAGGACTGTTCTACTGCACTGGGACTGTAGCCCCTATTGTAACAGGACTGTTCTACTGCACTGGGACTGTAGCCCCTATTGTAACGGGACTGTTCTACTGCACTGGGACTGTAGCCCCTATTGTAACGGGACTGTTCTACTGCACTGGGACTGTGGCCCCTATTGTAACGGGACTGTTCTACTGCACTGGGACTGTAGCCCCTATTGTAACGGGACTGTTCTACTGCACTGGGACTGTAGCCCCTATTGTAACAGGACTGTCCTACTGCACTGGGACTGTAGCTCCTATTGTAACGGGACTGTTCTACTGCACTGGGACTGTAGCCCCTATTGTAACAGGACTGTTCTACTGCACTGGGACTGTAGCCCCTATTGTAACGGGACTGTTCTACTGCACTGGGACTGTAGCTCCTATTGTAACAGGACTGTCCTACTGCACTGGGACTGTAGCTCAAAATGTAACTGGACGCACTGGAAAGCGGTTTTTGCACAGGCTTGACAAAAAGCCGCTATAACTGACAATCACAATTACTTTATCACATTTAATACTCACGTCATCCCAGTGGTCAAACTCGTATCGCTTCTTCCTGAGCCCAGGTTCCAGCTCCTGCAACAGGGCGCGCTCCTCTGCTTCAGTGAGGAAGTTCTCACTGACCTCGACTTGCCCGCGTACTTTCTCTAGCACGTCGGGGCTTGAGCCCGAGACAAGGCGCCTATCATCAACATTACTTTCCCGGCCTCCTTCCCAAGCGAGCCCCGAGGCTTCCAAGGGCCTAGGGACAGAGCAGTGGTGAGGCGAAGGACGAGGAAGCGATATTAAATTTACACGCTTCAAAACTGTTAACAGAAGACTCATGCCGTCATTTGGCCACAAAACACAATTCCAGCAAAAAGTCTACTTCTTCTAATAAAATTTATATCTGAACTCCACTGTTAAAACCCCCCTTCCTTCTTCACCTGCCGAAAGATTCAGGACGCGGCCATCTTGGCATCCCGTAGCGCACCTTGGGTTTTGTAGTCCACCGACATACAAGTCACTTTTATTTTATGTCGCCCTCTATTGGTCAGAGGACGGTCAGATTTAAACTAGCTATTTTACACAAAAGGTAACCATAACACATCTGTTCGTTACTGGGTATGAAGGCATTTTTGCAGTGTTTTTATCTTTGCTTGTTATTAAAACAATAATCATTATTGTTTTCATTGACCTCACAGATCACTGTCACTTTGTCTCTCCTGGTGGCCTAAGGTCTGAAATAGGACTTAAGTCGGGTCTTCCCAACGGGTCCATACTATCAGTACTGCAGACTCAAAGCAGAGTGAGCACCCCCTGCAGGAGGGACACAGCTCTCATTGACAGCACTGCAGGCTCACAGTAGAGTGAGCGCCCCCTGCAGGAGGGGCACAGCTCTCACTGACAGCACTGCAGGCTCACAGCAGAGTGAGCGCCCCCTGCAGGAGGGACACAGCTCTCACTGACAGCACTGCAGGCTCACAGTAGAGTGAGCGCCCCCTGCAGGAGGGACACAGCTCTCACTGACAGCACTGCAGGCTCACAGCAGAGTGAGCGCCCCCTGCAGGGCTGACACAGCTCTCACTGACAGCACTGCAGGCCCACAGCAGAGTGAGCGCCCCCTGCAGGAGGGACACAGCTCTCACCAACAGCACTGCTGGCAGCTCTGAATGGTATACACAAATCAACAAAACACAACAAAATTTTGAATGCACTGAAATTTTATATCACAGTATCAAAATAATTAAAAAAAAGAAGAATTTGAAAAAATACAGTTATTTTCTTTCATTCTTGTCACTGGGCCTTGGGCTGGAAATCCAAGATACAGACGGGTCCCTAGCCTGACTCCTCCTCCTTCTCCTCTGACTCCACCCCCCAGATCTGAACACGCCCCTCCATGGCGGTGAGAAGGTGGGGCTCCGTGGGATGGAAGCACAGTGATTGGACGACTCCTTTTCCAACAGGCAGCTTCAATGCCAGAGAGCCCTGCAAGAGAGTGGAGTGTGAGAAAGTCCTCATTCTACTGTAACAGGAAAGAAATGTATCCCTCCTTCTGCCAAACCCTCCTGACCTCCACCAAGTCCCAGAAGTACACATGTCCGTCCTCAGAGCAGCTGAGCACGTGGGTGTCTCTCTCTGACAGGCAGCAGTCCAGCTTGTAGCTGCTGTTCCTGTGTCCGGTGTACCTGCACAGAGAGATACTGCTGAAAGTGAGGGAGGCTCTATGACATCAGCACCGGTACCAATCCAGTGTGGGAGGCTCTGTGACATCAGCACCAGTACCAATTCGGTGTGGGAGGATGTGTAGCGGATAGTGTAATAAACACTGTTTACAGTGAAAGGAGTATATTCACTGTGAATACAGTGAACAGTGTGTATTCAGTGCGAATACAGTGTATATTCAGAGTGAATACAGTTGTCTACAGCGAACAGTGTGTATTCAATGTGAATACAGTTGTCTACAGTGAACAGTGTGTATTCAGTGTGAATACAGTGTTTATTCAGAGTGAATACAGTTGTCTACAGTGGACAGTGTGTATTCAGTGTGAATACAGTGTTTATTCAGAGTGAATACAGTTATCTACAGTGGACAGTGTGTATTCAGTGTGAATACAGTGTATATTCAGAGTGAATACAGTTATCTACAGTGGACAGTGTATATTCAGAGTGAATACAGATGTCTACAGTGAACAGTGTGTATTCAATGTGAATACAGTGTATATTCAGAGTGAATACAGTTGTCTACAGTGGACAGTGTGTATTCAGTGTGAATACAGTGTATATTCATAGTGAATACAGTTATCTAAAGTGGACAGTGTATATTCAGAGTGAATACAGATGTCTACAGTGAACAGTGTGTATTCAATGTGAATACAGTGTATATTCAGAGTGAATACAGTTGTCTACAGTGGACAGTGTATATTCAGTGTGATAGTGATTACAGTGTGGACAGTGTGGGAACAGTGTGAATACAGTGAGGACAGGGTGGACAGTGTGATGCACTCACTCTCCCAGCAGTTCCCCGGTGCTCTTGTCTAGCAGCCGGAGGGTGGAGTCCAGGCTGGCACTGAGAGTGCACTGTCCATCCTGACTGAAACACACACAGGTTATGGGGCCTGCAGGACAGAGAGAGACAGAGGTGATAAGCACTGCAGTGAGAAATGTGACACTGACACACATCGTCATTGTCAAACACACATATTCACTGACACACACCATCACCAACATGTTCACTGTCAATGACAAACACACACTTGATTTCCCACTTCCACAGCACAGCCCTGAAACAGGAGCACTGCCACTCACTGTTTACAAAGTCGCTGAACAGCTGACCCATCCGCAGGTCATAGCGCCGCACTCTGCCATCCACCGAGCTGCAGAGACAGGGAGAGATACAGGCAGAGAGTCTGAATACAGGTGTCAATCCTTATTCCTTTCACACTGCTAATTCAGTCCTGACGAGACAGGGGGGAGACAGGGTTTGAGTCTGAACAAAATTAATCTTTATTTCTTTCACACTGACTCAGGAATGGACACTGTTAAAGTACTGCAGTTAGTGACAGTTTAATCCTGCAGTGCTGGTTCAGTACTGACCCGGTCAGCAGCTCGTGTTCAGACACTTCAACACTGCTCACACCATCTCGCGCCTCGTCCAGAATCTGAATCGGGTCGGGCCTCCTGGATCGCGTGTCCCAGCAACGCACTGTGCTGTCTATAGAGCCTTGGGTACACAACACACACACACTGTGAGCAACACTGTCACTAAGAGAGTGACACACACAGCCTCTGCCCTTTGGCTCTGACCTGAACCACAGTCACACACAACCCCTGACACACAGACACACATAGCACTGAACTGATTTACACAACCCTGCTCAGCCCCGCCCAGCCCCGCCCAGGCACAGACAGGGGCAGACAGGGGCAGACAGGGGCAGACAGGGGCAGACAGGGGCAGACAGGGGCAGACAGGGGCAGACAGGGGCAGACAGGGGCAGACAGGGGCAGACAGGGGCAGACAGGGGCAGACAGGCGCAGACAGGCGCAGACAGGCGCAGACAGGCGCAGCCCCTTCCCCTTGGCTCTGACCTGACACAATGACTGTAGCCTCTTCATTAAATCTGACACAGTTCACCTTCTGTGCAGAGAGAAGGTGACAGAAAACATCTCAATGTTAAAGCACACAACACAGAGGGATTACTAAATAAAAGAGCTTTTAAGAACAAAAAAAAGGAATATACTGTATATGCCAGTTATTTATTTTCAAATTAAATTTGAAAAACAAACATTTGACTCAATTTGGCATGAAGTGCTGTGCCAGAAGTCAGAGTAATAAAGTTTCTGTTCATCTAATAAAAAAATTACTGATCTTTCCCGGTCTGAGTTTTCACAGTTCTTTATCCCCCCCATAGACACTTATGCTCCGCTAGTCCCAGTTTTTATCAGTTGAGTCCGATTATCTTTGCTTATAACAGTTTTCAATTAAGCTGTCAGTCTTCATTCATTTCACTGAGTGAACTAAACCTGAATTCCATTAGAGACAAGATGGCCACTCCCTGCTGAAGCCTCCCAGGCACATGTCAACTGTACAGACCAGTCAGGAATGTACATTCCCTCACAGACTGGTTTCCACACTCTTCAAAGTGGAGTAAGGGAATGGTGTCTGCGACATCAATATCAATATTCTCGGAGATCAGCTGTGAAAATCAGAAACAGAAGACCAGCTCTTTCTCAGTTCTGTCTCACCCCAGCATGTCCTCTCAGCTTGCGGGTCACCTGGGCTGTGGCCACATCCCACAGAATCACAGTCTTATCTGCACTGCAGGAACACAGCTGGCTGTTGTCATAGGAGCTGTACAGTGAGACACAGGAGGTGATACTGAGAGGGACAGACAGTGGAGTTAATACTGAAAGAGAGACAGACAGAGGAGTTGATACTGAAAGAGAGACAGACAGACAGTGGGGTTAATACTGAGAAAGTCAGACAGAGGAGTTAATACTGAGAGAGACAGACAGACAAATGGGTTAATACCGAGAGAGACAGACAGATGGAGGAGTTAATACTGAGAGAGACAGACGAAGAGTTAATACTGAGAGAGACAGACGAAGAGTTAATACTGAGAGAGACAGACGAAGAGTTAATACTGAGAGAGACAGACGGAACGGTTAATACTATGGGAGAGAGCCAGGCACAGGGGTTAATACTGAGAGACAGACAGAAGGTTTGACATTGAGAGAGAAAAACTGGAGAAGGTAATATTGAGAGAGAGAGATAGAGGGGTAGAAAATGAGAGAGAGACAGACAGAGAGGTTAATACAGGCACTCACCCATCAGTGTCCAGCACCTCGTAGCCGTGTCCACTGTAGGTCTGCAGCAAAATCCCACGTCCAGCACTCCATAGTCGCAGAGTCTTATCACTGCCACAGCTTAGCACGTAGTTACCATCCGCTAGCAGAGCACAGCACAGTGATCACTGCTATAGCACAGCACATAGTTACCATCAGCTAGCAGAGCACAGCAAAGTGATCGCTGCCACAGCTCAAGACATAGTTACCATCCGTTAGGAGAGCATAGCACAGTGATCACTGCCACAGGTCAGCACATAGTTACCATCCACTAGGAGAGCACAGCACAGTGATCACTGCCACAGGTCAGCACATAGTTACCATCCGTTAGGAGAGCATAGCACAGTGATCACTGCCACAGGTCAGCACATAGTTACCATCCGTTAGGAGAGCACAGCACAGTGATCACTGCCACAGATCAGACCACTGAGATACACACATTATTGAGATGCACACACTGAAAACACATTACACTGAGATACACACCACTGAGACACACACATAGAAAACACACACCACCTAGATACACACACTGCAGAAGTGTCTCACCATTGAAGCGCACAGCTCGAACTGCTCCTTGATGACAGTCCAGGGTGTGAAGTAGCACACTGGGCAACTGCGGAGGCTGGGGCTTGGGCAGAGGAAACGCCATGGGCACTAAGAGATAGAGAGACAGGGACTGGGCTACACTGGCACTAAGAGATAGAGTGGGTTACACTGACACTGAGAGAGACAGAAACTGGGTTACACTGGCACATAAATAAGAGAGACTGTAACTGTTCTGTAATTGTTTTGAGAACACTGAAATGCATCGTTCATTCGAGTAAAAATCTCTGAATTTATCAAACTAAACTGGCAGTGACAGGAACAAAAAATGAGAGTCAAACTGAGATAGAATTAGAGACGGTGTGATTGAACTGCGACATTGAAAATCATTCCAGTATATAATTTATCTCGATGTGATTTGTCACTATTCCACACTTGAATTTACGTTTTATGCGAGCAGCAACAACAACGATAACAACAAAAACAATAATACACTTACCGAAGCCAGCAGGAAACCTTGTGGGCGGGCTGTCTCAGTTTGTCTGTCTTAAACTGGATTTGAAATAATTAAAACTTTTCTTACAAACCAATATTCTCGATTCATCGAATAAGGAATTGTTTCTTGCTGGGACAGAAGATATACACCCTCGTCAGATAAGTTTTCACTTTTCACATCATAAGAAAACTAAAGTACCGTGTTAACTGAAAATCGCAATTCAAAATGTTGAACAGACAAAAAGATTTGTTTCTGTAATTTATTATAAAACTTAATCTCAACCATAGGAACCAGTGTCTTTAGCGAGTGTTTCCCGTCGACAGGGAAAAAACGTGAGTGGCATAAAGACGAAAACTATCACTACGGTGATAGCTGAGGCAAACTTTTGGAACAGTTCTTATTTAAAAAAATCAAGAATTAAAAAAAACACTATGTGATAAAAACAAATCCATCTGAGGACGTTTTACAGTTGCCGGAAAATAAATGAGGTCTGTTTTGATGTTACACTTCCTCTACCTCCTCTTCCGGTCCGAGGAAAAGGAAGTGACGTTTCAAAGGGGACTGGGCCGGTCGCTGATGACGTAGTTCATGTGGATTGTAGGGTAAGAGGACGAGTGAAGTCGAGTCTTCTGTTACATTCAACACCCAAACTAAGACAAATATGTCTTCCAACAGCACGTCCGACCCCAGGAGACCGAACAAGATCCAAAGGTTAGTAGCGGAGCTTTCGCCAGCTCGGCCGATGACTGACCCGCGTCACAGTAGCTGTACGAGGGATCAATGAAGTTAATCGCTAATCTCTCTCAGGACAGCGGTGTCCAGTGCGTGTGTGTCCAGTCAGTTGTGTTATTGTGTATCTCTCCTCTCTCATGACAGTGATGTCTGTGTGTGGAATTAGTCCAGTCATTTGTTCTGTTGTGCATCTACCTTCTCTCTCAGGACAGTGGTGTCCAGTCAATTGTGCTGTTGTGTATCTATCCTCTCTCTCAGGACAGTGGTGTCCAGTGTGTGCTCAGTCCAGTCAGTTGTGTTGTTGTGCATCTATCCTCTTTCTCATGACAGCAGTGTCCAGTGTGTGTGTGTGCGCGCTCAGTCCAGTCAGTGGTGTATCTCACCTCTTTCTCATGACAGTGATATCTGTGTGTGTGTGCGCGCTCAGTCCAGTAAGTTGTGTTGTTGTGTATCTCTCCTCTCTCTCAGGTACAAGCCCCCCAGCACAGACACAAACCCCACACTGGAAGACCCCACTCCTGACTACATGAACCTGCTGGGGATGATCTTCAGCATGTGTGGGCTGATGCTCAAGGTGCAATCACTGTTGTGTGTCAGCGGTGCGTCGGTGTTTTAGCAGCTCAAGTGTGTGTGTGGATCGCTGTGTGTGTTAACTTGTACGGTTTGTGTTATAGCTCAAGTAGTGTGTGTGTGCGCATCACAGTGTGTGTTAACTGTTGTGTGCGTTGTGTTACAGCTCAAGTGGTGTGTGTGGATCACAGTTTGTGTGTGTATTAACTGTTGTGTGCGTTGTGTTACAGCTCAAGTGGTGTGCGTGGATCACAGTTTGTGTGTGTATTAACTGTTGTGTGCGTTGTGTTACAGCTCAAGTGGTGTGCGTGGATTGCTGTTTACTGCTCCTTCATCAGCTTCGCCAACTCCCGCAGCTCTGAGGACACCAAGCAGATGATGAGCAGCTTCATGTGAGCATCTCCTGTCTCCCCGTCTGTCTGTCTGTCTGTGTGTCTCGGGTCTCCCTGTCTGTGTGTCCCTGGTCCCTGGTCCCTGGTCCCTGGTCCCTGGTCCCTGGTCTCTGGTCCCTGGTCCCTGGTCCCTGGTCTCTGGTCCCTGGTCTCTCTGTCTGTCTCCCTCCCTGTCTGTGTGTCTCGGGTCTCCCTGTCTGTCTGTCTCTGGTCTCCCTGTCTGTCTCCCTCCCTGTCTGTGTGTCTCGGGTCTCCTTGTCTGTCTGTCTCTGGTCTCTCTGTCTGTCTCCCTCCCTGTCTGTGTGTCTCTGGTCTCCCTGTCTGTCTCCCTCCCTGTCTGTGTGTCTCTGGTCTCCCTGTCTGTCTCCCTCCCTGTCTGTGTGTCTCTGGTCTCCCTGTCTGTCTCCCTCCCTATCTGTGTGTTTCTGGTCTCCCTGTCTGTCTCCCTCCCTATCTGTGTGTCTCTGGTCTCCCTGTCTGTCTCCCTCCCTGTCTGTGTGTCTCTGGTCTCTCTCCCTTTCTTTTGTGTCCCGAGCCTCCAAACAGTCTGAGTGACCATCATCTTTCAAGACCCACTGCCCCCTGTCTGTCTGACTGATCCCTGTTTGTCCGAGTGGTCGTCATCTTTCCAGTCTTCCGGTGACCCCTGTCTGTCTGCCTGCAGGCTGTCCATCTCGGCTGTAGTGATGTCATACCTGCAGAACCCCCAGCCCATGTCCCCACCGTGGTAACGAAGACCAGACATGGAGAGGCTCTGAAAAAGAACCGAGCCTGGAGCATCAGGACCCAGTCCAGCTGCGCTGCTGCCCGGACACCTGGGGAGGGAGAGGAGGGGGAGAGCTTCCTGATAGCTCACTCCTCAGCCCTTCCTGTCACTCCTCAGCCCTCTAGACCTTCTTCATCTCCTTCACACTCTCTCTCTCCCTTTCTCTCTCTGATGTTTTTTTATTTGCATTGTGAAACATTGGACAGTATCTGGAATAAAACCCACAGATTTTAAATATTTTTCAGAAATGTTCACTGCTCTGTCTGTCCCTCCGTTGTTGTTTTAAGTCAGCAAACTGTAGCAATCTTATAGTGTACCAGACTGCTGTAGTAGTTCAGGTGGGTAGCTGCGTCAGCATGCGTAGGCTGCAAATGAACAAGTAATAGGTTTATTCCATGCTGAAAAAAAAAAAGAAAGAGAACACAACGTTTCGGCCGTGGAGCAGACTGCTGTAGTCTGCACTGGGCCAGACTGCTGTAGTCTGCACTGGGCCAGACTGCTGTAGTCTGCTGTAGTCTGGACTGGGCTAGACTGCTCTGCACTGTACCAGACTGCTGTACTCTGCTCTGAACTGTACTAGACTGCTCTGGAGTATTTATGTCCTTGACACCAGGTGTGGCTAGGGTACATGTATTTACTGAAGATTAATTGGAAAAATGAATTCAGTTTTTCATGACTCATTCATGTTATGAATTTCTGTTTAGGTTCATGTATATATATTTAGTGTAGTTTTTGCTCTCCCGTCTCTTTTCACTATTAAGATCCCTTTTCCTTTCCTACTGTGCCCCCAATGTCACTTGGAACTTCTAGAGCCAGGCCACTAGGTGTCACTGTCACCCCACTCTTCTCTCAGCCTGAGTCTGGAGGCCCAGATCTCTCCCACACGCCTCCTCCAATGTGAGTCTGCTCGCGGGCGTCCTGCGCTGGTCATCGCCTGATCGTCCACTGGAGCGAGCAGCAGAGTGAAAACAGCTGTGAGAAGGGGCCCGTGTCTGCTTGTCACCGGACACCGGTGAGACCTGTGTTGTGTTCCACAGTCCACCAGAGGCAGGGCTGCAGGATCACGGTGAATCCGGGATCAGAGCACTCCGGACCAACAGCACGCCCCAGCTGAGGCGAGAGGCCGGAGCAGATTCCCTGGAACGGCTCGTGAAACAGCGGGAAGAGACCCTCGGAACGAGAGGATACTGTCATTCAGATAAACAAGACAGGCTGAATAGAGGGAGCTCCTTCCCTGACCCCATGCCAGGTGACCCCAGCAGCAGGACCTCAGGTCTGGGGACCCCAGGAGAAGAGCCTCAGGCTGTGACCCCAGCAGTGTTGCACCGCTCCTTCCTGGAGGGCAGCTGGTTGTGCGGAGAGGCTTCGGGGGCCGAAGGCGATGATTCTGCTCGGTGACGGCAGATGAATAATTACTGCAGCCCAGGGGTGATTAACGCAGCCGCCGGCACAGGGGCGCTGCGCTGACCTAGTTTAGCAAAGTTTTATCCTGTGATTCTGCCAGGTGGCGGAGCGACCCAGAAACAGGCCCACAGGCTGGATTGCAGAGGTGACCCCGGGGGCTCAGAGCTGGGGTTCAAGGGGTGACCCTGGGGGCTCAGAGCTGGGGTTCCAGGGGTGACCCCGGGGGCTCAGAGCTCGGGTTCCAGGGGTGTCCGTGGGGCCTCAGAGCTGGGGTTCCTGGGGTGTCTCTGGGGGCTCAGAGCTGGGGTTCCAGGGGTGTCCGTGGGGCCTCAGAGCTGGGGTTCCTGGGGTGTCTCTGGGGGCTCAGAGCTGGGGTTCCAGGGGTGTCCGTGGGGGCTCAGAGCTGGGGTTCCTGGGGTGTCTCTGGGGACTCCAGGACAGGAGCCCAAGGTGTTTCGCCGGTGGTTTAGAGGAGGAGCTAACAGTTATAGCAAAGGGAGTAATTGCAGGAGAGAGTAATAGTGAGAGAGTAACAATGAAAGGGAGTAATAGTCAGAAAGTAACAGGGTGAGTAATACTGGGAGGGAGTAGATCAGAAGATAAGATCACTTTATTGGCCATATACAATTTCTTGCATTAGGAATTTGTCTTTTTGCATACTTCAGCTTGCTCTCCATGAGACCAAGCACACAGTCAGGGAGAGAAGCTGGGGGTCAGAGCGCAGGGTCAGCCATTTATACAGCCCTTCTGAAGCAGCTGGGGTTAAGGGCCTTGCTCAGGGGCCCAACAGATAAGGATTTTCTGCTGGCTGTGGGATTTGAACTAGCAACCTTCCAGCCACAGGTGCAGAGCCTTAGCCACAGAGCCACCACTCCGCCCTAATGATGAGTAACAATGAGAGAATAATTGTGGGAGGGAGTAATAGAGAGAGTAACTAACAGTGATAGTAGTTACAGCTCCATCGCACAACTCTGCTGCTTTAATGCTCTGCTGTGGGACTGGGACGCTGCACTGCGAGCTGCAGAATCAGGACGGGGCTATTCTTAGCGACACGCTTGTTAGAGGGAGGCAGTGCCCCGCTTCGTTAGCCAGTCGTTAGGAGGAACCTGTGACAGATCTGGGCGAGCGGCCGACTCCCTGGGGACCTGTCCCCTATTGAGAGGAAAACAGCTCTGCTTGCACTGCCACACTCGGCCACCAGAGGGCGCCACAGGGCAGGTGACAGGAGCCTGTCCCGTCTCTCTCTGTGTGCTGCACAGCAATAAGCAACCTGCAGTAAGAACAGGCAAGTGTGATAAAGCTAATAATATTGACAGTTAATGATGAAATGAAGATGAAGATCTCTGGGCTGGACTCTGCTCTCTGGGCTGGACTCTGCTCCCTGGGTCAAGCTCTGCTCTCTGGGCTGGACTCTGCTCTCTGGGTCAAGCTCTGCTCTCTGGACTGGACTCTGCTCCCTGGGTCAAGCTCTGCTCTCTGGGCTGGACTCTGCTCCCTAGGCAAGACTCTGCTCTCTGGGTCAAGCTCTGCTCTCTGGGCTGGACTCTGCTCTCAGGGCTGGACCCTGCTCTTTGGGTTGGACTCTGCTCTCTGGACTGGACTCTGCTCCCTGTGTCAAGCTCTGCTCTCTGGGCTGGACTCTGCTCCCTAGGCAGGACTCTGCTCCCTGGGTCAAGCTCTACTCTCTGGACTGGACTCTGCTCCCTAGGCTGGACCCTGCTCTCTGGATCGGGTTCTGCTCACTGGGCTGGACTCTGCTCGCTGTGTCTGTACGGGCTGCAGGCTGGGACAGGAGCTGCCTCACTCTCTCCCGTCACTCGGGGGACCAGTGTGGAGCAGCTCCTGTGCACCCTTCCCACCCCACTCCGCTGTGTGGCTGTGAGTGGGATCGGATGCCCTGCCTATCTTTCTGTGTGCTGCTGCACTTACTTCACACTCCGCTCCTTCTTAATTACCACACTCGTTTGTTTAATTAACTGGTCGAAATTCCTGTGGCTTCCAGAGGCTCTTTGTATTGGGAAAAAAATAAAACTGTGTAGTTGAATCATGTCCCCCAAGACTCCCCGGCCCAGTCTATCCTCACTCTCTGTCCTCAGTCTGTATGTCCTCCGTCCTGTCTGTCCCTACTCTGTGCTCAGTCTGCACATCCTCAGCCCAGTCTGTTCTCAGTCTGCACGTCCTCTGCCAAGTCTGTCTTCAGTCTGTACGTCCTCAGTCCAGTCTTCCCTCAGTCTGCACGTCCTCAGTCCAGTCTGTCCTCAGTCTGCACGTCCTCAGTCCAGTCTGCATGTCCTCACTCCAGTCTGTTCTCAGTCTGCACGTCCTCACTCCAGTCTGTTCTCACTCTGTACGTCCTCAGTCCAGTCTGTCCTCAGTCTCCCCTCAGGAAGCTGAACACTGAGGAGGTTTAGTAATGAAGGTGTTTAGCAGACTGAGGGATCAACAGCAATAGGTCTTGTACATGAGCTCTGGGTGGTGAGATGCTGGTGTGAGGCAAGTGTTTGGTGCCTCACTAGGACAAGCGATGGGCTTGTGGAGCTGCTGTGGGGAGTCCCTGAGGGACCAGCCCACTCAGGATGGTGACATGCGCAGTGGAGTGCAGTCTGCAAGGACATGGGTCCCCTCTCCTGCAGTGTTTTCCTGCTCGCTGACCGTCAGTCCACGCTGGAGCAGCAGCTGAGGTCGGGGAGAAGCCCAGCACTCAGCACTACGTGTCGATGGGGAAATCAATGGTCAGCAGGACTGACCGCTCACCCCGAGCCCCACCTGCTGCTCCCGGGCCAAGTCCACATCAGCAACTCACACTGTACCCTGTATTCACCTGTACCCTCTAGCACTGTCTCCAGTCCAGTCAGGTGTGTGGCAGTGTGTGAATTCAGGGGGAGTGTGAGAGGAGAGGGACAGCAGTGTCTCCAGTCCAGTCAGGTGTGTGTCAGTGTGTGAATTCAGGGGGAGTGTGAGAGGAGAGGGACAGCAGTGTCTCCAGTCCAGTCAGGTGTGTGTCAGTGTGTGAATGCAGGGGGACTGTGAGAGGAGAGGGACAGCAGTGTCTCCAGTCCAGTCAGGTGTGTGTCAGTGTGTGAATTCAGGGGGAGTGTGAGAGGAGAGGGACAGCAGTGTCTCTAGCAGTGTCTCCAGTCCAGTCAGGTGTGTGTCAATGTGTGAATTCAGGGGGAGTGTGAGAGGAGAGGGACAGCAGTGTCTCTAGCAGTGTCTCCAGTCCAGTCAGGTGTGTGTCAGTGTGTACAGTATGTGATGATGTCATCATTCATTGACCCTATATATTTTTAAAACTTTTTCTTAGATTTATTTAATTCCCTTTTCATACATGGTATGCATGGTATGTGACCATGGTCAAAAACTCTGCTCCCAGCTGTAGCCTTAGTACTGTCCCAGCAATGGATATATGAGGACCCCTGAGCGCCCCCTGGAGGATTGAGAACACTGCTGGCCACAGGGTCCCGGGGGCCCAGTCTAGTGACACAGCTGGCCCGGACTGGACTCGCGGTGTCCTGACGCTGGGGCTCAGCCCGCTCCGTGTTCCGGGCCGGGGTTTCTGCTGCGTGTCTCTGCGGTTCTTCCTCGGGCCTGTGGGCTGGGATGAGTGAGTTGTGGTGGAGAGGTCGTTAATCGGGTGCTGGGAAGTGCTGATGGCGAGTTCATAGTGCTTACTCCACAGCTCAGGCCTGATTGATCAGCACATCAATTAATACACAGTCAGGACTGGCATGGCCACCTTTAAAAACAGCACAAAACAGCCAAAAGCACAGCAGAGACCAATCTTCTAATTACTCTGGGCTGGTGATGTGTGTGGAGACCGCTGACTATCTATCTGTGTGTGTGTGCGTCTGTTTCTCTTTGCCTGCCTTTCTTTCTGTATTTGTATTAGTCTTACTCTGTATTTCTCTGCCTACCTGTCTGTCTCTCAGTGCCTGCCTATCTATCTCTCTATATTTCTCTCCCTGTACCTGCCTGTCTCTCTCTCTGTGACTGCCTGTCTGTCGGTCTCTTGCTGTGGCTGTCTGTCTCTCTCTTTGTCTATCTCTCTCTGTGCCTGTCTGTGTGTTTCTCTCACTTCAATTCAAGGTGCTGTATTGGAATGCCCGATGAGTACAATCAGTGTTGCCAAAGCAAAACAAATACAATTAACATAAAACAAAAAAAAATCAACAGAGATTTACAGACATTTACAATATAGACACATCATAAAATATTTACATATACACATATGGAGCATTATAGGAAGACAGACTCCCTGTTCCTCAGGCTGTGACAGGAGAACACATACTGGGCTGCCAGTTCAACTGAGTTCCCTCCTCCCTCTCCCAGTACGATTGGGACCCGTTGTCTCTGTCTCTCTCTGTGCTGCCTGTCTTCTGTCTGTGTCTGTACACCTGTCTCTATCTCTGCGCTTTCTGTCTCTCTGTGCCTGCTTGTGTCTCTCTCTGTTGTGTCTGTCTCTCTCTGTGCCTGCCTGTCTCTCTCTTTGCGCCTGTCTTCTGTCTGTGTCTGTATGCCTGTCTCTCTCTGTGCCTGTCTTCTGTCTGTGTCTGTCTCTCTCTCTGCGCCTGTCTTCTGTCTGTGTCTGTACGCCTGTCTCTCTCTGTTGTGTCTGTCTCTCTCTGTGCCTGCCTGTCTCTCTCTTTGCGCCTGTCTTCTGTCTGTGTCTGTATGCCTGTCTCTCTCTGTGCCTGTCTTCTGTCTGTGTCTGTCTCTCTCTCTGCGCCTGTCTTCTGTCTGTGTCTGTACGCCTGTCTCTCTCTGTTGTGTCTGTCTCTCTCTGTGCCTGCCTGTCTCTCTCTGCACCTGTCTTCTGTCTGTGTCTGTACGCCTGTCTCTCTCTGTGCCTGCCTGTCTCTCTCTCTGTGCCTGTTGTCTGTCTGTGTCTGTACGCCTGTCTCTCTCTGTGCCTGCCTGTCTCTCTCTCTGTGCCTGTTGTCTCTCTCTGTCAGTCTCTGTGAAGCACCCCTCTGCAGGGCTCTCTGGGCTGGGGCTGTGGGGCAGGGTGTGCTGTGGGCACTGGAGAGCGGTCAGGAGGCAGGAGCTGCTGCTCGGAACAGCAGCGTCTTGCCCTACTTGCCAGCCGCTGGGCACTGTGGGAACTGTTAATAATTGCAGCTGTTTAAAAATGCATCTCGCTCACTGCTGCAACACGAGTCTGCGTCAGCCCATTCACACGCCAGCCCCCTCTGACTGGACCGGGCCGGAGAGCCGCCTGGACTGCCCTGTCAGCACTGACCCACTTCAGCCTGCTTTCGGAGTAACTGAAGGAGCTGTCAGGATAACGCCTCTTCTCTTTTTCTGCCAGAAGTGAATGTGCTAAACCGTAGTGTAGAGAGAAACTGAATTCCTGACGCCAGGCTCTCCTTGGCACTACACTGAGCTGTACTGGAATCTGTCCTACTGTGCTGTACTGTACTCTGTCCTACTAGAGCTATACTGAGCTGTAGTGCACTCTGCCTTACTGTACTGAGCTTTACTGGGCTGTTCTACACTCTGCCCCACTCTACTGGGCTGTACTGAGCTATTCTGAGCTATACTGGACTCTGCCTCACTCTACTGTGCTATACTGGACTCCACTCCACTGTACTGAGCTATACTGGACTCTGCTCCACTGTACTGAGCTCTACTGAGCTATACTGGACTCTGCTCTACTGTACTGAGCTGTACTGAGCTATACTGGACTCTGCTCCACTGTACTGAGCTATTCTGAGCTATACTGGACTCTGCCTCACTCTACTGTGCTATACTGGACTCCGCTCCACTGTACTGAGCTATACTGGATTCTGCTCCACTGTACTGAGCTGTAATGAGCTATACTGGACTCTTCCCCATTGTAATGAGCTGCACTGGACTATACTGAGCTGTACTGGACTCTGCACCACTCTACTGAGCCGTACTGAGCTGTACTGGACTCTTCCCCACTGTACTGAGCAGCACTGGACTATACTGAGCTGTACTGGACTCTTCCCCACTGTACTGAGCAGCACTGGACTATACTGAGCTGGACTGGACTCTTCCCCACCGTACTGAGCTGCACTGGACTATACTGAGCTGGACTGGACTCTTCCCCACCGTACTGAGCTGCACTGGACTATACTGAGCTGGACTGGACTCTTCCCCACCGTACTGAGCTGCACTGGACTATACTGAGCTGGACTGGACTCTGCACCACTCTACTGAGCTGCACTGGACTATACTGAGCTGGACTGGACTCTGCCACATTGTACTGAGCTGCACTGGACTAAGCGGTACAGTAGTGGATTTGTATCGATGTCATGTAAGAGTGAAGCAGAGACAGCCCCTCAGCCCGGGACCTGGGTGACTGGTCCAGACTGCGGGCTCGCAGCCCACTGCGTGACGTCACCCTGAACGGGAGTAGGCCAGGGGATGTAGAGCCTGCACGAGGACAGCGCCCTCTGGTGCTGGTGCACGGCTGTCAGTGAGAGCGTCTTCGCTCCTCCAGCTGTGGAGGGTGGAAGGTGTACAGGGGCTGTAGCCACGAGCAGCGGCTGGTGCCAGATAGCAGGAAGTGTGAGAAGACAATGATGCTCCTCACACCGTGTCGTACTCAGGGTGTGTAGACGAGAGGTAAGATGGTTACTGAGGGTGGACCTTCAGGATGAATTCTGTGCTGCCTGCTCTGCGCTCTGTGGTGTATATTTTCTGCTCTGCACTCTGTTCTGTGTGATTCCTGCTCTGCGCTTTGTGGTGCTGTGTTACTACCTGCTCTGTGCTGTGTACTACACTCTTACCATGAAATCCCACTTTAAACCTTGATAGGGGACACACACACAGCCTTTTGTTCAGTCTCCAGAGACCCTGCTGTGCAACTATAAATACCTTGCTGGTATACAGAGAAGCCAGAGGAAGACAGAGCTCTGTACTATAAAAGCATCTCAGCATATCTCTGCTGCTGGGAGCCCAGGGGAGGCGCACACACCAGGACACGAACCAGTTCCAGTCGCACTCATCCTACCACTGCGATCTGCCTGGGCTCGGCATCCCTCTTCCTACAGATCCATGCATCTTCAGTCTGTGTGGGTGCTCTCTGTCTCTCACACGCTGTTTCATCATCAGATGAATCTGTCTGTCTGCGGAGTGCAAACCCGGGACTGTGTTATTCTGCTTGCTTCTGATCAGCCGCGGCATGTGTCTGCCCTGCTCAAGGTGCTCCTCGTTTCACAGGTTCAAGCAGAAGCATCGGAGATAAGATTAGGCAACCTGGTATCCCCCACTGCACCCCGGCAGCTGCGAGCTGTAGCAGAGGCTGAGTGAGTGGACTGACGCTCACAACCCTCCCCCACCTCTCTGTGTTCACTCAGAACCCCTTCCCTACCTCCTGCTCTTGGGCTCGGCAGGAGGGTAGTCGGTGCAGTGGAGTAACCGGCTGGAGCAGAGAGGGGATTAGTGCTTGAAAGGGAAGCAGCAGGCGGTGTTGGGCACACCTGCTGAATGACAACGCTGCATGCCGAGATCTCATCACAGTGCAGTCTGAGTCCGGGGACACTGTGCCTCCCACCCGCTGCAGTATACAGCACACAGGGCACTGACACTCACTGACACACGTGGGACAGAGAGCACTGACTCTGCTACAGACCTGGGACGCAGAGCACTGACACTCTCCTACAGTACATACTTGGGACAGAGAGCACTGACACTCTCTTACACACCTGGGACTGTCCTACACACCTGGGACTCAGAGCACTGACACTCTCTTACACACCTGGGACTCAGAGCACTCACACTCTCCTACATTACATACCTGGGACAGAGAGCACTGACATTCTCCTACACACCTGGGACTCAGAGTACTGACACTCACTGATACACCTGGGACACAGAGCACTGACTCTGCTACACACCTGGGACGCAGGGACTGACACTCACCTACAGTACATACCTGAGACAGAGAGCACTGACACTCTCTTACACAGCTGGGACTCAGACCACTGACACTTTCCTACACACCTTGGACAGAGAGCACTGGTACTCTCCTACACACCTGGGACACAGATCACAGACACTCTTCTACACACCTGGGACACAGAGCACTGATTCTCTCCTACACACCTGGGACACAGAGCACTGACACTCTCCTACAAACCTGAGACACAGAGCACTGATTCTCTCCTACAGACCTGGGACTCAGAGCACTGATGCTCTCCTACACATCTGGGAGTCAGAGCACTGATACTCTCCTACACACTTGGGACACAGATTACTGACACTCTCCTACACACCTGGGACTCAGAGCACTGATTCTCTCCTACACACCTGGGACACAGAGCACTGACACTCTCCTACAAACCTGAGACACAGAGCACTGACTCTCTCCTACACACCTGGGACAGAGAGCACTGATGCTCTCCTACACACCTGGGACTCAGTGCACTAGCACTCAGTGACACACCTTGGACACAGAGCACTGAATCTCTCCTACACACCTGGGACACAGCGCACTGACACTCAGTGACACACCTGGGACACAGAGCACTGATGCTCTCCTACACACCTGGGACACAGAGCACTGACACTCAGTGACACACCTGGGACACAGAGCACTGATGCTCTCCTACACACCTGGGACACAGAGCACTGACACTCAGTGACACACCTGGGACACAGAGCACTGATGCTCTCCTACACACCTGGGACACAGAGCACTGACACTCAGTGACACACCTGGGACACAGAGCACTGATGCTCTCCTACACACCTGGGACACAGAGCACTGACACTCAGTGACACACCTGGGACACAGAGCACTGATGCTCTCCTACACACCTGGGACACAGAGCACTGACACTCAGTGACACACCTGGGACACAGAGCACTGATGCTCTCCTACACACCTGGGACACAGAGCACTGACACTCAGTGACACCCCTGGGACACAGAGCACTGATGCTCTCCTACACACCTGGGACTCAGAGCACTGACACTCAGTGACACCCCTGGGACACAGAGCACTGATGCTCTCCTACACACCTGGGACTCAGAGCCTTGAATCAGCGCACGGACACCTGACTGCGCCCCCCTGGGATTTATTAACACTGTATAGCCGTAATACTAACGCGCAAATCCGGCGGTTCGGGGTTTGGCGGACGGGGCGGCCGGTTCGGTGCGAGGGTTAAAGCGGCGTGGAGGGGGGGGGGCGGGGTGGAGAGGCCGCGCGAGCAAATCAGCGGCCGCAGCGCGCGTCATGTGCTGCGAGGCTCGGCCGGGGATTTGGGGACGGGCGCTCGTGCAGTGTTAAATTGATCAGGCTCTCATTACTGCTCAGCCTGCCAGCTCTTCGGAGGCGCTCCGTCTCTCTCTTTCTCTCTGTCCCGGGATTGTCTTTCGGCTCGGAGATACCCAGCCCGGCACGGCCGAGCCGAACACGCAGCGCAGCGCAGCAGCAGCGGCGGCTCAGAGGAGGAGGAGGGGTGGGGGGGGTGTGCGCGCGTGTGTGTGGAGGAGTCCGAGCATGCGGGACTCGCGCGGGCTTGCGGTTCCTCTGTAGCGCCCCGAGCTGCTCTCGAGCTGTCGCGACCGGCCGTGTGGGTCTCCGCTCGCCGCCGGCTGGACTGACGATGTCCCAGCTCCGGCTCGTCGAGCCCCGCGGACCGCGTCTCTGCCGGATGTCCCCGCTGGCTTTGGAGATCAGATGATGGGAATGACAGCCAGGATGTTGCCTTGTTTTTGAGGAGAAAAAAAAACCCGAAAAGATCCACCGCGTCTTTTTTTAAAATAAAGTAGATATACAGCAACGAGCGAAAAGGCTGCGATAGCAGAATTCCGCCGAGCCCGAGCCCGAGCCCGAGCCTCCCGCCCGGCGCGTAGTCACAGATGTCGGTGTCTCGGGGAGTGCTCGCGGAGCTGGGAGGAAGCAGGTCGCTGGACTGTGTCAAACATTGCGGATCTGGCAAAAAAATAAATAATTAAAGTGTTTTTGTATAGTCAAGCCTCGGATGGTTTTTTTTTTGTTTTTTTTGTTTTTAAAAAGCCCACATTCGAATCGAAGATGCACAGCTGAAGCCACGAAAATCCAGTCGTTCCCCTCCTGTCGACTCCGGCGTGTAATTGGGGGCTGATGCGGGGGTCCTGCGCCCGGAGCCCTCAGGGTAAATCTGCGGAATCCGAGCAGCGCCTGCGGGGCACCGAGAGCGGTGGGGAGGCTTCGCCGGGAGGACGTGGGGGATATCCGATCTAAGAGCGGGGCATAGGAGCGCGCAGTTTGCTTCGAGTGCTTGAGCCGCGAGGCGGGGGAGCGCGGAGGGACCCAGGCGCACACGCGACCCGCCAGCTCGCGCCGAACCCTTGGTGTGGAGCACGGTGGCCGATGGGCCGTGATGTGGCAGTGCTGCTCCGTATATTCGCCTTCTCTGCTGCTGCGTAACGACTGGCGCTTGGCGTCGTTAGAATGGCTCGGTTCGGAGACGAGGTGCCGTCCAGGTATGGCGGAGGACCCGGCCAGGGGGGACCCGGACGCGGGGGCAGCAGGCAGGGGGGCCCGCCCGGAGCCCAGAGGATGTACAAGCAGTCCATGGCCCAGCGCGCCCGGACCATGGCCCTGTACAACCCCATCCCGGTCCGGCAGAACTGCTTCACCGTCAACCGCTCCCTGTTTCTCTTCAGCGAGGACAACGTGGTGAGAAAATACGCCAAAAAGATTACTGAATGGCCATATCCTTTACCGCTGCCTAGCGCAGTGCGGGGCGCCCTGCGCGCTGCGGGCGAGGACGCGGGTGCTCTCTGGTGTAGAGACGGGGGTGAGCGGTGGGCGGGCGGGCGCTGCTGTGCCGGCCGCAGGACAGGGGCTACTGGGCTCCCAGCTGTTGCTACAGCTGGCAGGGGAGGACGGAAAGGGACATTTTATCGAATGAGAGATCATTGCATAAGATGGTAGGCTACTCATCGCAATATTACTGCATATTGCTGCCTCTGCCGCCCTTAGAAATACGAACAGCGTGTTAAGCAGGCGGATTATCCTTCTTATCGCCGTTCTGCACCAGTGTTGATGTGTTTATTAACAGGCTTATGTTTTAGGATGGAGACAGCAGGTATCCGTTTACAGAGCCGGGCGATAAGACGCGCTGTAGGAGAGAGAGAGAGATTTCGATTTCCTCTCGTGTGCGCGGGGAAGAGTGCAACAGGACCGCCGCGCTGTTCTCGGTTTCTCAGGATGCATGACCTTAGCGGGGTGCGCGTGTGTGCGTGTGAGAGAGAGAGAGAGAGAGAGAGAGAGAGAGAGAGAGAGAGAGAGAGAGAGAGAGAGAGAGAGAGAGAGAGAGAGAGGCGCGTGTGCTCGGTGCACGCTCAGACACAAGCACGCACGGACGCGGGCAGAGCAGCGCAGTGGAGCAGCGCGTGGGGGAGTCGGTGGATCTGGGCTGCGTTCGCGTCCGCGCTGGCTGCTGCTGCTGCTGCTGATGTCAGCATGTGTGACTCTCAGCTGCTGGCAGGGAGGGAGGCGCGCCATCCATTTCTGTGGGCTCTGTGCAAAAACAACCTTAGGCTGTGTGTGTGGCGGGGTCCGGCCGTGTGGCCACTACCACACCCTGGGTGACGGTGCAGCACAGGTGTGCAAGCATGTGTGCAGCAGGCAGGAGGATCTCAGGATACCTGTCGTGTTCCGAGTGCGAGGACAGTGGCTCTCTGCGGGCAGAGAGGCAGAGCTACAGTCTGGGTCTCTTCCTGGGCCGCTTGAGCGATGAGGGTGGTGCAGAGTAGCACATGAAGGAGCTCTGCTTGCAGTGCCTCTCTGTAGGGCCTGCTGACAGGCTGTGGGGCGTTACTGGGCCCGAGAGGCACAATACACACTGGCTGAGCCAAAGACAGCAGGGAAGAATAGACCCCGATGATGACCACTGCCTAGAAACTGGACACAGGCAGACCTGGCTGTCCAGAGAGGACAGGCTCAGTGACCACAGCCTGGCCATAGTAACTGGACACAGGCAGACCTAGCTGTCCAGAGAGGACAGGCTCAGTGACCACAGCCTGGCCACAGAAACTGGACACAGGAAGACATGGCTGCCCAGAGGGAACAGGTTGTGCTCCTGCTGCCAGCAGGGAGAAGTAGAGAGGTGCAATTTCTGCTGAAGTGTGAGAAATACTCTTGGATCAGACAAACATTCTTCCTGAAAATAACAAAACTAATCCCAGAATTCCCCCACCTGTCAGAATCAGAACAGCTTCCAATCCTGCTGGGGGAAGAATCTGGAGCTGCAGCCCAGTAAGTGATCCCCTGTCGCAGCTTGAGGATCAGAGTGCCAGTCTCCATAATATGGGTATGCTGTTGTTTTAAGTATTTACTGTTATTGCATTAGCAACACTGTAATTCACTGGAAGTCAGGCCAATGAAGCAATCTGAAGTTTAATTTTAGACAAATATATATCTTGTGATTCTGGCCTGGTCGAATCTGGTACTTGCAGGACACTCAGGTGTTTGTCAGTTGTCAACAATCCAAGTCCTTAGTGATCTCAACAGTGGTGCTATTTGTCTGTACTGTACTGGAGCTGTAGATCAGTGGTGTTGCAGGTCTGTACTATACTGGAGCTGTAGATCAGTGTTGCTGTTGTTCTGTACTGTACTGGAGCTGTAGTTCAGCTGTTGGTCTGTACTGTACTGGAGCTGCAGATCAGCTGTTGGTCTGTACTGTACTGAAGCTATAGTTCAACTGTTGGTCTGTACTGTACTGGAGCTGTAGATCAGTGTTGCTGTAGGTCTATACTGTACTGGAGCTGTAGATCAGCTGTTGGACTGTACTTTACTGGAGCTGTAGCTCAGTGTTGCTGTTGGTATTTACTGTACTGGGGCTGTAGTTCAGCTGTTGGACTGCACTGTACTGGAGCTGGAGCTCAGTGTTGCTTGTTGGTCTGTACTGTACTGGGGCTGTAGTTCAGCTGTTGGTCTGTACTGTACTGGAGCTGTAGATCAGCTGTTGGACTGCACTGTACTGGAGCTGCAGATCAGTGTTGCTGTTGGTCTGTACTGTACTGGGGCTGTAGATCAGCTGTTGGTCTGTACTGTACTGGAGCTGTAGTTCAGCTGTTGGACTGTACTGTACTGGAGCTGTAGTTCAGCTGTTGAACTGCACTGTACTGGAGCTGTAGCCCAGTGTTGCTGTTGGTCTGTACTGTACTGGAGCTGTAGTTCAGCTGTTGGACTGTACTGTACTGGAGCTGTAGGTCAGCTGTTGGACTGCACTGTACTGGAGCTGTAGCTCAGTGTTGCTGTTGGTCTGTACTGTACTGGAGCTGTAGATCAGCTGTTGGACTGGACTGTACTGGAGCTGTAGATCAGTGTTACTGTTGGTCTGTACTGGAGCTGTAGATCAGCTGTTGGTCTGTACTGTATTGGAGCTGTAGTTCAACTATTGGTCTGTACTGTACTGGAGCTGTAGTTCAACTGTTGGTCTGTACTGTATTGGAGCTGGAGCTCAGTGTTGCTGTTGGTCTTTACTGTACTGGGGCTATAGATCAGCTGCTGGACTGTACTGTACTGGAGCTGTAGATCAGTGTTGCTGTTGGTCTGTACTGGAGCTGTAGATCAGTTGTTGGTCTTTACTGTACTGGAGCTGTAGATCAGCTGTTGGTCTGTACTGTATTGGAGCTGTAGTTCAACTATTGGTCTGTACTGTACTGGAGCTGTAGATCAGCAGTTGGTCTCTACAGTACTGTAGCTGTAGATCAACTGTTGGACTGTACAGTACTGGAGCTGTAGTTCAGCTGCTGGACTGCACTGTACTGGAGCTGTAGCTCAGTGTTGCTGTTGGACTGTACAGTACTGGAGCTATAGTTCAGCTGTTGAACTGCACTGTACTGGAGCTGTAGCTCAGTGTTGCTGTTGGTCTGTACTGTACTGGAGCTGTAGATCAGCTGTTGGACTGTACTGTACTGGAGCTGTAGATCAGTGTTGCTGTTGGACTGTACTGGAGCTGTAGATCAGCTGTTGGTCTGTACTGTATTGGAGCTGGAGCTCAGTGTTGCTGTTGGTCTGTACTGTACTGGGGCTGTAGATCAGCTGTTGGACTGCACTGTACTGGAGCTATAGTTCAGCTGTTGGACTGCACTGTACTGGAGCTGGAGCTCAGTGTTGCTGTTGGTCTGTACAGTACTGGAGCTGTAGATCAGCTGTTGAACTGCACTGTACTGGAGCTGTAGCTCAGTGTTGCTGTTGGACTGTGCAGTACTGGAGCTATAGTTCAGCTTTTGAACTGCACTGTACTGGAGCTGTAGATCAGCTGTTGGACTGTACTGTACTGGAGCTGTAGATCAGCTGTTGGACTGCACTGTACTGGAGCTACAGATCAGTGTTGCTGTTGGTCTGTACTGGAGCTGTAGATCAGCTGTTGGTCTGTACTGTATTGGAGCTGGAGCTCAGTGTTGCTGTTGGTCTGTACTGTACTGGGGGTGTAGATAAGCTGCTGGACTGTACTGTACTGGAGCTGTAGATCAGCTGTTGGACTGCACTGTACTGGAGCTGTAGTTCAGCTGTTGGACTGCACTGTACTGGAGCTGTAGCTCAGTGTTGCTGTTGGACTGCACTGTACTGGAGCTGCAGATCAGTGTTGCTGTTGGTCTGTACTGGAGCTGTAGATCAGCTGTTGGTCTCTACTGAACTGGAGCTGTAGATCAGCTGTTGGTCTGTACTGTATTGGAGCTGTAGTTCAACTATTGGTCTGTACTGTACTGGAGCTGTAGATCAGCAGTTGGTCTCTACTGTACCGGAGCTGTAGTTCAACTGTTGGACTGTACAGTACTGGAGCTGTAGATCAACTGTTGGACTGTACAGTACTGGAGCTGTAGCTCAGTGTTGCTGTTGGTCTGTACTGTACTGGAGCTGTAGATCAGCTGTTGGACTGCACTGTACTGGAGCTGCAGATCAGTGTTGCTGTTGGTCTGTACTGGAGCTGTAGATCAGCTGTTGGTCTCTGCTGAACTGGAGCTGTAGATCAGCTGTTGGTCTGTACTGTATTGGAGCTGTAGTTCAACTATTGGTCTGTACTGTACCGGAGCTGTAGTTCAACTGTTGGACTGTACAGTACCGGAGCTGTAGTTCAACTGTTGGACTGTACAGTACTGGAGCTGTAGTTCAACTGTTGGACTGTACAGTACTGGAGCTGTAGATCAACTGTTGGACTGTACAGTACTGGAGCTGTAGTTCAGCTGTTGGACTGCACTGTACTGGAGCTGTAGTCTAGTGTTGCTGTTGGACTGTACAGTACTGGAGCTATAGTTCAGCTGTTGGACTGCACTGTACTGGAGCTGGAGCTCAGTGTTGCTGTTGGTCTGTACTGTACTGGGGCTGTAGATCAGCTGCTGGACTGTACTGTACTGGAGCTGTAGATCAGCTGTTGGACTGTACAGTACTGGAGCTGTAGATCAGCTGTTGGTCTGCACTGTACTGGAACTGTAGTTCAACTGTTGGACTGTACAGTACTGGAGCTGTAGATCAGCTGTTGGACTGTACAGTACTGGAGCTGTAGATCAGCTGTTGGTCTCTACTGTACTGGAGCTGTAGATCAGCTGTTGGACTGCACTGTACTGGAGCTGGAGCTCAGTGTTGCTGTTGGTCTGTACAGTACTGGAGCTGTAGATCAGCTGTTGGACTGCACTGTACTGGAGCTGCAGATCAGTGTTGCTGTTGGTCTGTACTGTACTGGAGCTGTAGTTCAGCTGTTGGACTGCACTGTACTGGAGCTGTAGCCCAGTGTTGCTGTTGGTCTGTACTGTACTGGAGCTGTAGTTAAGCTGTTGGACTGCACTGTACTGGAGCTGTAGCTCAGTGTTGCTGTTGGACTGTACAGTACCGGAGCTATAGTTCAGCTGTTGAACTGCACTGTACTGGAGCTGTAGATCAGCTGTTGGACTGTACTGTACTGGAGCTGTAGATCAGCTGTTGGTCTGTACTGTACTGGAGCTGTAGATCAGCTGTTGGACTGCACTGTACTGGAGCTGTAGTTAAGCTGTTGGACTGCACTGTACTGGAGCTGTAGCTCAGTGTTGCTGTTGGTCTGTACTGTACTGGGGCTGTAGTTCAGCTGTTGGACTGCACTGTACTGGAGCTGTAGCCTAGTGTTGCTGTTGGTCTGTACTGTACTGGGGCTGTAGATCAGCTGCTGGACTGTACTGTACTGGAGCTGTAGTTCAGCTGTTGGACTGCACTGTACTGGAGCTGGAGCTCAGTGTTGCTGTTGGTCTGTACAGTACTGGAGCTGTAGATCAGCTGTTGAACTGCACTGTACTGGAGCTGTAGCTCAGTGTTGCTGTTGGACTGTACAGTACTGGAGCTATAGTTCAGCTGTTGAACTGCACTGTACTGGAGCCGTAGATCAGCTGTTGGACTGTACTGTACTGGAGCTGTAGATCAGCTGTTGGACTGCACTGTACTGGAGCTGTAGTTCAGCTGTTGAACTGCACTGTACTGGAGCTGTAGCTCAGTGTTGCTGTTGGTCTGTTCTGTACTGGAGCTGTAGATCAGCTGTTGGACTGCACTGTACTGGAGCTACAGATCAGTGTTGCTGTTGGTCTGTACTGGAGCTGTAGATCAGCTGTTGGTCTGTACTGTATTGGAGCTGGAGCTCATTGTTGCTGTTGGTCTGTACTGTACTGGGGCTGTAGAGCAGCTGCTGGACTGTACTGTACTGGAGCTGTAGATCAGTGTTGCTGTTGGTCTGTACTGGAGCTGTAGTTCAGCTGTTGGACTGCACTGTACTGGAGCTGCAGATCAGTGTTGCTGTTGGTCTGTACTGTACTGGAGCTGTAGTTCAGCTGTTGGACTGCACTGTACTGGAGCTGTAGTTCAGCTGTTGGACTGCACTGTACTGGAGCTGTAGATCAGATGCTGGACTGCACTGTACATGAGCTGTAGATCAGCTGTTGGACTGCACTGTACTGGAGCTGCAGATCAGTGTTGCTGTTGATCTGTACTGTACTGGAGCTGTAGTTCAGCTGTTGGACTGTACTGTACTGGAGCTGTAGTTCAGCTTATGGTCTGTACTGTACTGGAGCTGTAGATCAGATGCTGGACTGCACTGTACTGGAGCTGTAGATCAGCTGTTGGACTGCACTGTACTGGAGCTGCAGATCAGTGTTGCTGTTGGTCTGTACTGTACTGGAGCTGTAGTTCAGCTGTTGGACTGCACTGTACTGGAGCTGTAGCCCAGTGTTGCTGTTGGTCTGTACTGTACTGGGGCTGTAGAGCAGCTGCTGGACTGTACTGTACTGGAGCTGTAGATCAGTGTTGCTGTTGGTCTGTACTGGAGCTGTAGTTCAGCTGTTGGACTGCACTGTACTGGAGCTGTAGATCAGCTGTTGGACTGCACTGTACTGGAGCTGCAGATCAGTGTTACTGTTGGTCTGTACTGTACTGGAGCTGTAGTTCAGCTGTTGGACTGTACTGTACTGGAGCTGTAGTTCAGCTGTTGGACTGCACTGTACTGGAGCTGTAGATCAGATGCTGGACTGCACTGTACTGGAGCTGTAGATCAGCTGTTGATCTGTACTGTACTGGAGCTGTAGTTCAGCTGTTGGACTGTACTGTACTGGAGCTGTAGTTCAGCTGTTGGTCTGTACTGTACTGGAGCTGTAGATCAGATGCTGGACTGCACTGTACTGGAGCTGTAGATCAGCTGTTGGACTGCACTGTACTGGAGCTGCAGATCAGTGTTGCTGTTGGTCTGTACTGTACTGGAGCTGTAGTTCAGCTGTTGGACTGTACTGTACTGGAGCTGTAGTTCAGCTGTTGGACTGCACTGTACTGGAGCTGCAGATCAGTGTTCTGTTGGTCTGTACTGTACTGGAGCTGTAGTTAAGCTGTTGGACTGCACTGTACTGGAGCTGTAGCTCAGTGTTGCTGTTGGACTGTACAGTACTGGAGCTGTAGTTCAGCTGTTGAACTGCACTGTACTGGAGCTGTAGATCAGCTGTTGGACTGGACTGTACTGGAGCTATAGATCAGCTGTTGGACTGCACTGTACTGGAGCTACAGATCAGTGTTGCTGTTGGTCTGTACTGGAGCTGTAGATCAGCTGTTGGTCTGTACTGTATTGGAGCTGGAGCTCAGTGTTGCTGTTGGTCTGTACTGTACTAGGGCTGTAGATCAGCTGTTGGACTGCACTGTACTGGAGCTGTAGCCTAGTGTTGCTGTTGGTCTGTACTGTACTGGAGCTGTAGATCAGCTGTTGGACTGCACTGTACTGGAGCTGTAGCCTAGTGTTGCTGTTGGACTGTACAGTATTGGAGCTGTAGTTTAGCTGTTGGAGTGCACTGTACTGGAGCTGTAGCTCAGTGTTGCTGTTGGTCTGTACTGTACTGGAGCTGTAGATCAGCTGTTGGACTGCACTGTACTGGAGCTGCAGATCAGTGTTGCTGTTGGTCTGTACTGGAGCTGTAGATCAGCTGTTGGTCTCTACTGAACTGGAGCTGTAGATCAGCTGTTGGTCTCTACTGAACTGGAGCTGTAGATCAGCTGTTGGTCTGTACTGTATTGGAGCTGTAGTTCAACTATTGGTCTGTACTGTACTGGAGCTGTAGAACAGCAGTTGGTCTCTACTGTACTGGAGCTGTAGTTCAACTGTTGGACTGTACAGTACTGAAGCTGTAGATCAGCTGTTGGACTGTACAGTACTGGAGCTGGAGCTCAGTGTTGCTGTTGGTCTGTACTGTACTGGGGCTGTAGATCAGCTGCTGGACTGTACTGTACTGGAGCTGTAGATCAGCTGTTGGACTGCACTGTACTGGAGCTGCAGATCAGTGTTGCTGTTGGCCTGAATTGTACTGGAGTTGTAGATTAGCAGTTGGTCTCTACTGTACTGGATCTGTAGTTCAACTGTTGGACTGTACTGTACTGGAGCTGTAGATCAGCTGTTGGACTGTACAGTACTGGAGCTGTAGATCAGCTGTTGGTCTGTACTGTACTGGAGATGTAGATCAGCAGTTGGTCTCTACTGTACTGGAGCTGTAGTTCAGCTGTTGGACTGCACTGTACTGGAGCTGTAGATCAGATGCTGGACTGCACTGTACTGGAGCTGTAGCCCAGTGTTGCTGTTGGACTGTACAGTACTGGAGCTGTAGTTCAGCTGTTGGACTGCACTGTACTGGAGCTGGAGCTCAGTGTTGCTGTTGGTCTGTACTGTACTGGGGCTGTAGATCAGCTGTTGGACTGCACTGTACTGGAGCTGCAGATCAGTGTTGCTGATGGTCTGTATTGTACTGGAGTTGTAGATCAGCAGTTGGTCTCTACTGTACTGGAACTGTAGTTCAACTGTTGGACTGTACAGTACTGGAGCTGTAGATCAGCTTTTGGTCTGTACTGTACTTGAGCTGTAGTTCAGCTGTTGGACTGCACTGTACTGGAGCTGTAGCTCAGTGTTGCTTTTGGTCTGTAATGTACTGGAGTTGTAGATCAGCAGTTGGTCTCTACCGACTGGAACTGTAGTTCAACTGTTGGACTGTACAGTACTGGAGCTGTAGATCAGCTGTTGGTCTCTACTGTACTGGAGCTATAGTTCAACTGTTGGTCTGTACTGTATTGGAGCTGTAGTTCAGCTGTTGGACTGTACAGTACTGGAGCTGTAGTTCAGCTGTTGGACTGCACTGTACTGGAGCTGTAGCTCAGTATTGCTGTTGGTCTGTACTGTACTGGAGCTGTAGTTTAGCTGTTGGACTGCACTGTACTGGAGATGTAGCTCAGTGTTGCTGTTGGACTGTACAGTACTGGAGATGTAGATCAGTTGTTGGTCTGTACTGTTCTGGAGCTGTAGTGCAGCTGTAGGTCTGTACTGTACTGGAGCTGTAGATCAGCTGTTGGACTGTATAGTACTGGAGCTGTAGATCCGCTGTGCTGTAAGTCTGTACTTTACTGGTCCTGTAGATCAGTGGTCCTATTGGTCTGGACTGTACTGGAGCTGTAGATCAATGTTATACAATATCTGTTGTATACTCGATCTTTAGATCACAAGTACTGTTGGTTTCTTCTGGAGCTGTAGATGAGCTCTGCTGTTGGCCTGGACTGTATTGCAGCTTTAGATTAGCTGTGCTTTGTGTCTGTACTGTGCTGGAGTTCAGCAGTGCTGTTGGTTGTAATGTACTGGACTTGTGTTGTTTGTCTGGACTGTACTGAAGCTTAAGATCAGATACAAAGTAGGACAGTAGATCAGTGGTGCTTTTGGTCTGTACTATAGTGGAGTTGTAGATCAGCTGTTGGTCTGTGCTTTATTGGAGCTGTAGTTCAGCTGTTGCTCTCTACTGTACTGGAGCTGTAGATCAGTGTTGCTGTAGGTCTGTACTATACTGGAAATCTAGATCAGTGTTGCTGTTGGTCTGTACTGGAGCTGGAACCAGCAGTACTGTTGGTCTGTACATTATTGGAGCTGTAGTTCAGCTGTTGCTCTCTACAATACTGGAGCTTTAGATCAGCTATGTGTTTTCTCTGTATTGTACTGGACCTATTGATCAGCTGTACTGTTAGTGTGTACACTGCTGCTGCTGTAGATCAGTTGTGCTGTTGGTCTGTACTTGCTGGAACTGTAGTTCAGTGTTGCTGTTGGTCTGTACTATGATTTGTCAGAAATCTAACTCAGATGATTACAACATTCAACATTGGGTCGTTCTTACCAGACCTTTAAATGGAAAATCAAACATACAAATTGTACACTTTCATTTGCTTTGCCTGTCCTAGTCATACATTCACACGTGAAGTCCTGTTCTTCTGCAGTACAGTTAACTTCATCAGGAGGTGTTTTCATGAAAGAGCGGAGAAGATGTGCATGTGAAAACTGATTACTCCTGGTGTTTTCCAGCATTGCCAGAGATTCCCTGGTATGTAGCCAAGACCTCCCAGACCACACTGTAGCCCTTGGAAGTAATGGCTTCATGCAGAGCAGTAATCTAGAGCAGTAGCTTTGAGCTGCCTGACAGAGCTGTCATCAGCTCAGTAGATCCACAGTCAGACTGCAGTTTGGGCTCATTCCTAGTTGTATAATTCCAGGTCTCTTCCTTTCAGCCGTTCCTGGAACTGGACGTGAAAGGCTGAAATGGGCCGCCTGCTTGTCGGGCGAGGCTGGGTTCTGGTGGGTCCGTTTGGTGCTGCCTGTCTCCTGTGGCTTCTGGTTGTGGCCATTGCTGTTTCAGTTCATGTGCTGTAGCGCTGGGAAAGTGTACAGCACCGCTTGTCCAAGAGCGTGTCACTGTATCCTGGCTGCTGTGATTCAGTCTGGTGTGAGAGAGTGTGTCAGTGTGTCCTTGCTGCTGTGATTCAGTCTTATGTGAGAGAGTGTGTCAGTGTGTCCTGGCTGCTGTGATTCAGTCTGGTGTGAGAGAGTGTGTCAGTGTGTCCTGGCTGCTGTGATTTAGTCTGGTGTGAGAGAGTGTGTCACTGTGTCCTGGCTGCTGTGATTCAGTCTGGTGTGAAAGAGTGTGTCAGTGTGTCCTGGCTGCTGTGATTCAGTCTGGTGTGAAAGAGTGTGTCAGTGTGTCCTGGCTGCTGTGAGTCTGGTGTGAGTGTGTCAGTGTGTCCTGGCTGCTGTGATTCAGTCTGGTGTGAGAGTGTGTCAGTGTGTCCTGGCTGCTGTGGTTCAGTCTGGTGTGAGAGAGTGTGTCAGTGTGTCCTGGCTGCTGTGAGTCTGGTGTGAAAGAGTGTGTCAGTGTGTCCTGGCTGCTGTGATTCAGTCTGGTGTGAGAGAGTGTCAGTGTGTCCTGGCTTCTGTGATTCAGTCTGGTGTGAGAGAGTGTGTCAGTGTGTCCTGGCTGCTGTGATTCAGTCTGGTGTGAGAGAGTGTGTCAGTGTGTCCTGGCTGCTGTGATTCAGTCTGGTGTGAGAGTGTGTGTCAGTGTTTCCTGGCTGCTGTGATTCAGTCTGGTGTGAGAGAGTGTGTCAGTGTGTCCTGGCTGCTGTGATTCAGTCTGGTGTGAGAGAGTGTGTCAGTGTGTCCTGGCTGCTGTGATTCAGTCTGGTGTGAGAGAGTGTGTCAGTGTGTCCTTGCTGCTGTGAGTCTGGTGTGAAAGAGTGTGTCAGTGTGTCCTGGCTGCTGTGATTCAGTCTGGTGTGAGAGTGTGTGTCAGTGTGTCCTGGCAGCTGTGATTCAGTCTGGCGTGAGAGAGTGTCAGTGTGTCCTTGCTGCTGTGATTCAGTCTGGTGTGAGAGAGTGTCAGTGTGTCCTTGCTGCTGTGAGTCTGGTGTGAAAGAGTGTGTCAGTGTGTCCTGGCTTCTGTGATTCAGTCTGGTGTGAGAGAGTGTGTCAGTGTGTCCTGGCTGCTGTGATTCAGTCTGGTGTGAGAGAGTGTGTCAGTGTGTCCTGGCTGCTGTGATTCAGTCTGGTGTGAGAGAGTGTGTCAGTGTGTCCTGGCTGCTGTGATTCAGTCTGGTGTGAGAGTGTGTGTCAGTGTGTCCTGGCTGCTGTGATTCAGTCTGGTGTGAGAGAGTGTGTCAGTGTGTCCTGGCTGCTGTGATTCAGTCTGGTGTCAGTGTGTCAGTGTGTCCTGGCTGCTGTTAATCAGTCTGGTGTGAGAGAGTGTGTCAGTGTATCCTGGCTGCTGTGATTCAATGTAGTGCAAGAGAGCGTGTCAGTGTGTCCTTGCTACTGTGAGTCTGGTGTGAGAGAGTGTGTCAGTGTGTCCTGGCTGCTGTGATTCAGTCTGGTGTGAGAGTGTGTCAGTGTGTCCTTGCTGCTGTGAGTGTGGTGTGAGAGAGTGTGTCAGTGTGTCCTGGCTGCTGTGATTTAGTCTGGTGTGAGAGAGTGTGTCAGTGTGTCCTTGTTGCTGTGGTTCAGTCTGGTGTGAGAGAGTGTGTCAGTGTGTCCTGGCTGCTGTGAGTCGGGTGTGAAAGAGTGTGTCAGTGTGTCCTGGCTTCTGTGATTCAGTCTGGTGTGAGAGAGTGTGTCAGTGTGTCCTGGCTGCTGTGATTCAGTCTGGTGTGAGAGAGTGTGTCAGTGTGTCCTGGCTGCTGTGATTCAGTCTGGTGTGAGAGAGTGTGTCAGTGTGTCCTGGCTGCTGTGATTCAGTCTGGTGTGAGAGAGTGTGTCAGTGTGTCCTGGCTGCTGTGATTCAGTCTGGTGTGAGAGAGTGTGTCAGTGTGTCCTGGCTGCTGTGATTCAGTCTGGTGTGAGAGAGTGTGTCAGTGTGTCCTGGCTGCTGTGATTCAGTCTGGTGTGAGAGAGTGTGTCAGTGTGTTCTGGCTGCTGTGATTCAGTCTGGTGTGAGAGAGTGTCAGTGTGTCGTGCTGCTGTGATTCAGTCTGGTGTGAGAGAGTGTGTCAGTGTGTCCTTGTTGCTGTGATTCAGTCTGGTGTGAGAGAGTGTGTCAGTGTGTTCTGGCTGCTGTGATTCAGTCTGGTGTGAGAGAGTGTCAGTGTGTCCTGGCTGCTGTAAATTCAGTCTGGTGTGAGAGAGTGTGTCAGTGTGTCCTGGCTGCTCTGATTCAGTCTGGTGTGAGAGAGTGTGTCAGTGTGTCCTGGCTGCTGTGATTCAGCATGGTGTGAGAGATTGTGTCAGTGTGTCCTTGTTGCTGTGGTTCAGTCTGGTGTGAGAGAGTGTGTCAGTGTGTCCTGGCTGCTGTGAGTCTGGTGTGAAAGAGTGTGTCAGTGTGTCCTGGCTGCTGTAATTCAGTCTGGTGTGAGAGAGTGTGTCAGTGTGTCCTGGCTGCTGTGATTCAGTCTGGTGTGAGAGAGTGTGTCAGTGTGTCCTGGCTGCTGTGATTCAGTCTGGTGTGAGAGAGTGTGTCAGTGTGTCCTTGTTGCTGTGATTCAGTCTGGTGTGAGAGAGTGTGTCAGTGTGTCCTGGCTGCTGTGATTCAGTCTGGTGTGAGAGAGTGTGTCAGTGTGTCCTGGCTGCTGTTATTCAGTCTGGTGTGAGAGAGTGTGTCAGTGTATCCTGGCTGCTGTGATTCAATGTAGTGCAAGAGAGCGTGTCAGTGTGTCCTTGCTACTGTGAGTCTTGTGTGAGAGAGTGTGTCAGTGTGTCCTGGCTGCTGTGATTCAGTCTGGTGTCAGTGTGTCAGTGTGTCCTGGCTGCTGTGATTCAGTCTGGTGTGAGAGAGTGTGTCAGTGTGTCCTGGCTGCTGTGATTCAGTCTGGTGTGAGAGAGTGTGACAGTGTGTCCTGGCTGCTGTGATTCAGTCTGGTGTGAGAGAGTGTGTCAGTGTGTCCTGGCTGCTGTGATTCAGTCTGGTGTGAGAGAGTGTGTCAGTGTGTCCTGGCTGCTGTGATTCAGTCTGGTGTGAGAGAGTGTGTCAGTGTGTCCTGGCTGCTGTGATTCAGTCTGGTGTGAGAGAGTGTGTCAGTGTGTCCTTGTTGCTGTGATTCAGTCTGGTGTGAGAGAGTGTGTCAGTGTGTCCTGGCTGCTGTGATTCAGTCTGGTGTGAAAAAGTGTGTCAGTGTGTCCTGGCTGCTGTGATTGAGTCTGGTGTGAAAGAGTGTGTCAGTGTGTCCTTGTTGCTGTGATTCAGTCTGGTGTGAGAGAGTGTGTCAGTGTGTCCTGTTTGGTGTGATTCAGTCTGGTGTGAGAGAGTGTGTCAGTGTGTCCTGGCTGCTGTGATTCAGTCTGGTGTGAGAGAGTGTGTCAGTATGTCCTGGCTGCTTTGATTCAGTCTGGTGTGAGAGAGTGTGTCAGTGTGTCTTGGCTGCTGTGATTCAGTCTGGTGTGAGAGAGTCTGTCAGTGTGTTCTGGCTGCTGTGATTCAGTCTGGTGTGAGAGAGTGTGTCAGTGTGTCCTGGCTGCTGTGATTCAGTCTGCTGTGAGAGAGTGTGTCAGTGTGTCCTGGCTGCTGTGATTCAGTCTGGTGTGAGAGAGTGTCAGTGTGTCCTTGCTGCTGTGGGTCTGGTGTGAGAGAGTGTGTCAGTGTGTCCTGTCTGGTGTGATTCAGTCTGGTGTGAGAGAGTGTGACAGTGTGTCCTGGCTGCTGTGATTCAGTCTGGTGTGAGAGAGTGTGTCAGTGTGTCCTGGCTGCTGTGATTCAGTCTGGTGTGAGAGAGTGTGTCAGTGTGTCCTGGCTGCTGTGATTCAGTCTGGTGTGAGAGAGTGTGTCAGTGTGTCCTGGCTGCTGTGAGTCTGGTGTGAGAGAATGTGTCAGTGTGTCCTGGCTGCTGTGATTCAGTCTCGTGTGAGAGAGTGTGTCAGTGTGTCCTGGCTGCTGTGATTCAGTCTGGTGTGAGAGAGTGTGTCAGTGTGTCCTTGCTGCTGTGAGTCTGGTGTGAGAGAGTGTGTCAGTGTGTCCTGGCTGCTGTGATTCAGTCTCGTGTGAGAGAATGTGTCAGTGTGTCCTGGCTGCTGTGATTCAGTCTGGTGTGAGAGAGTGTGTCAGTGTGTCCTGGCTGCTGTGATTCAGTCTGGTGTGAGAGAGTGTGTCAGTGTGTCCTGGCTGCTGTGATTCAGTCTGGTGTGAGAGAGTGTGTCAGTGTGTCCTTGCTGCTGTGAGTCTGGTGTGAGAGAATGTGTCAGTGTGTCCTGGCTGGTGTGATTCAGTCTGGTGTGAGAGAGTGTGTCAGTGTGTCCTTGCTGCTGTGAGTCTGGTGTGAGAGAATGTGTCAGTGTGTCCTGGCTGCTGTGATTCAGTCTGGTGTGAGAGAGTGTGTCAGTGTGTCCTGGCTGCTGTGATTCAGTCTGGTGTGAGAGAGTGTGACAGTGTGTCCTGGCTGCTGTGATTCAGTCTGGTGTGAGAGAGTGTGTCAGTGTGTCCTGGCTGCTGTGATTCAGTCTGGTGTGAGAGAGTGTGTCAGTGTGTCCTTGCTGCTGTGAGTCTGGTGTGAGAGAATGTGTCAGTGTGTCCTGGCTGCTGTGATTCAGTCTCGTGTGAGAGAGTGTGTCAGTGTGTCCTGGCTGCTGTGATTCAGTCTGGTGTGAGAGAGTGTGTCAGTGTGTCCTTGCTGCTGTGAGTCTGGTGTGAGAGAATGTGTCAGTGTGTCCTGGCTGCTGTGATTCAGTCTCGTGTGAGAGAATGTGTCAGTGTGTCCTGGCTGCTGTGATTCAGTCTCGTGTGAGAGAGTGTGTCAGTGTGTCCTGGCTGCTGTGATTCAGTCTGGTATGAGAGAGTGTGTCAGTGTGTCCTGGCTGCTGTGATTCAGTCTGGTGTGAGAGAGTGTCAGTGTGTCCTGGCTGCTGTGATTCAGTCTGGTGTGAGAGAGTGTCAGTGTGTCCTGGCTGCTGTGATTCAGTCTGGTGTGAGAGAGTGTGTCAGTGTGTCCTGGCTGCTGTGATTCAGTCTGGTGTGAGAGAGTGTGTCAGTGTGTCCTGGCTGCTGTGATTCAGTCTGGTGTGAGAGAGTGTGTCAGTGTGTTCTGGCTGCTGTGATTCAGTCTGGTGTGAGAGAGTGTGTCAGTGTGTTCTGGCTGCTGTGATTCAGTCTGGTGTGAGAGAGTGTGTCAGTGTGTTCTGGCTGCTGTGATTCAGTCTGGTGTGAGAGAGTGTCAGTGTGTCCTGGCTGCTGTGATTCAGTCTGGTGTGAGAGAGTGTGTCAGTGTGTCCTGGCTGCTGTGATTCAGTCTGGTGTGAGAGAGTGTGTCAGTGTGTCCTGGCTGCTGTGATTCAGTCTGGTGTGAGAGAGTGTGTCAGTGTGTCCTGGCTGCTGTGATTCAGTCTGGTGTGAGAGAGTGTGTCAGTGTGTCCTGGCTGCTGTGATTCAGTCTGGTGTGAGAGAGTGTGTCAGTGTGTCCTGGCTGCTGTGATTCAGTCTGGTGTGAGAGAGTGTGTCAGTGTGTCCTGGCTGCTGTGATTCAGTCTGGTGTGAGAGAGTGTGTCAGTGTGTCCTGGCTGCTGTGATTCAGTCTGGTGTGAGAGAGTGTGTCAGTGTGTTCTGGCTGCTGTGATTCAGTCTGGTGTGAGAGAGTGTGTCAGTGTGTTCTGGCTGCTGTGATTCAGTCTGATGTGAGAGAGTGTGTCAGTGTGTCCTGGCTGCTGTGATTCAGTCTGGTGTGAGAGAGTGTGTCAGTGTGTCCTGGCTGCTGTGAGTCTGGTGTGAAAGAGTGTGTCAGTGTGTCCTGGCTGCTGTGATTCAGTCTGGTTTGAGAGAGTGTGTCAGTGTGTCGTGCTGCTGTGATTCAGTCTGGTGTGAGAGAGTTTGTCAGTGTGTCCTTGCTGCTGTGATTCAGTCTGGTGTGAGAGAGTGTCAGTGTGTCCTGGCTGCTGTGATTCAGTCTGGTGTGAGAGAGTGTGTCAGTGTGTCCTGTCTGGTGTGATTCAATCTGGTGTGAGAGAGTGTGTCAGTGTGTCCTGGCTGCTGTGATTCAGTCTGGTGTGAGAGAGTGTGTCAGCGTGTCCTTGTTGCTGTGATTCAGTCTGGTGTGAGAGAGTGTCAGTGTGTCCTGGTTGCTGTGATTCAGTCTGGTGTGAGAGAGTGTGTCAGTGTGTCCTGGCTGCTGTGATTCAGTCTGGTGTGAGAGAGTGTGTCAGTGTGTCCTGGCTGCTGTGATTCAGTCTGGTGTGAGAGAGTGTGTCAGTGTGTCCTGCTGCTGTGATTCAGTCTGGTGTGAGAGAGTGTGTCAGTGTGTCCTTGCTGCTGTGAGTCTGGTGTGAGAGAGTGTGTCAGTGTGTCCTGGCTGCTGTGATTCAGTCTGGTGTGAGAGAGTGTGTCAGTGTGTCCTGCTGCTGTGATTCAGTCTGGTGTGAGAGAGTGTGTCAGTGTGTCCTGGCTGCTGTGATTCAGTCTGGTGTCAGTGTGTCAGTGTGTCCTGGCTGCTGTGATTCAGTCTGGTGTGAGAGAGTGTGTCAGTGTGTCCTGGCTGCTGTGATTCAGTCTGGTGTGAGAGAGTGTGTCAGTGTGTCCTGCTGCTGTGATTCAGTCTGGTGTGAGAGAGTGTGTCAGTGTGTCCTTGCTGCTGTGAGTCTGGTGTGAGAGAGTGTGTCAGTGTGTCCTGGCTGCTGTGATTCAGTCTGGTGTGAGAGAGTGTGTCAGTGTGTCCTGCTGCTGTGATTCAGTCTGGTGTGAGAGAGTGTGTCAGTGTGTCCTGGCTGCTGTGATTCAGTCTGGTGTCAGTGTGTCAGTGTGTCCTGGCTGCTGTGATTCAGTCTGGTGTCAGTGTGTCAGTGTGTCCTGGCTGCTGTGATTCAGTCTGGTGTGAGAGAGTGTGTCAGTGTGTCCTGGCTGCTGTTATTCAGTCTGGTGTGAGAGAGTGTGTCAGTGTGTCCTGGCTGCTGTGATTCAATGTAGTGCAAGAGAGCGTGTCAGTGTGTCCTTGCTACTGTGAGTCTTGTGTGAGAGAGTGTGTCAGTGTGTCCTGGCTGCTGTGATTCAGTCTGGTGTCAGTGTGTCAGTGTGTCCTGGCTGCTGTGATTCAGTCTGGTGTGAGAGAGTGTGTCAGTGTGTCCTGGCTGCTGTTATTCAGTCTGGTGTGAGAGAGTGTGTCAGTGTATCCTGGCTGCTGTGATTCAATGTAGTGCAAGAGAGCGTGTCAGTGTGTCCTTGCTACTGTGAGTCTGGTGTGAGAGAGTGTGTCAGTGTGTCCTGGCTGCTGTGATTCAGTCTGGTGTGAGAGAGTGTGTCAGTGTGTCCTGGCTGCTGTGATTCAGTCTGGTGTGAGAGAGTGTGTCAGTGTGTCCTGGCTGCTGTGATTCAGTCTGGTGTGAGAGAGTGTGTCAGTGTGTCCTGGCTGCTGTGATTCAGTCTGGTGTGAGAGAGTGTGTAAGTGTGTCCTTGTTGCTGTGATTCAGTCTGGTGTGAGAGAGTGTGTCAGTGTGTCCTGCTGCTGTGATTCAGTCTGGTGTGAGAGAGTGTGTCAGTGTGTCCTGGCTGCTGTGATTCAGTCTGGTGTGAGAGAGTGTGTCAGTGTGTCCTGGCTGCTGTGATTCAGTCTGGTGTGAGAAAGTGTGTCAATGTGTCCTGGCTGCTGTGGTGTCAGTGTGTCTTTGTTGCTGTGATTCAGTCTGGTGTGAGAGAGTGTGTCTGTTTGTCCTGGCTGCTGTTAGTCTGGTGTGAGAGAGTGTGTCAGTGTGTCCTGCTGCTGTGATTCAGTCTGGTATGAGAGAGTGTGTCAGTGTGTCCTGGCTGCTGTGATTCAGTCTGGTGTGAGAGAGTGTGTCAGTGTGTCCTGGCTGCTGTGATTCAGTCCTTTGTCCCGTCCAGAGCGTATCCTGCCTTGTAGCTGTAGCTTGCTGGTTCTCCCCTGTGACTGTGTATTGGATAAAACAGTTAGAATATGGGTGAATGGATTTCTTTGAAATCTGCTTAGCCTGTCCATGGGTCAATTAGACGCACACATTTACAGAAAGGTCTTCTGAAAGATTACAGGAAGGTATCTAAAGAGGTAAATCAAAGGAGACTCCTTCTGCACTCCAAATGCAGAGCAATTTGATCCACTGCACGTTTTAGTGTTGTCAGTCAGACTCTAACTGCACAGTAGTCTGATAGATTGCAGGGTTCTTGTGCAAACAGGAGTGGGAGAGCAGGAAAGCAAGACATGACCTAATGTCCACTGTCCAGGGTTTATGAGGTTAATCCTACCAACACTTTTCAAAAGAGCTGTGGCTCCCTTAAATGTCCCTCTCCATGCTCATCACCGTGATAGATCTCTCAGTCATTAATCACTCAGAATGAACCTTGAGGAGCTTGGTTTGGATGCAGGTCACCAGTGTTAAGCACTTTATATTTTTCTGTGTGTAAATTTTCACACAGAAGAGGGTCATCAACTTGGACTCTGCATTTCCTGGTGTCAGTCTTTTTACCAGAGGCACACAGCTTCTGAAACTTGGACTGGCTCAGACTGCAGAAGAATTGGAGTCTGGTCTGGCCAGTGATGTAGCATTTAAAGGGCTTTGGTTCTTCCACTTTGTTTCTGGTGTCAGTGTGTCTTTGTCCGTGTGTAGGAGGTGAGATTTTATTAACATTGATTGCATTAGCATGCACTGATACTCTTTGTCAGGACCCAGAGCTCACTTTTGGCTGTTCACTTTTCAGATGTATTAGGAATTGCTGTTTTATATTTATCTACAGAAGATATGCATCTTGTGTAGCTGTTTGGATCTGAGGTAGTTAAATGTGGGCAGGATTTGTCAGAGCTGTGATCTATGGGAGTGTGGTGTCACTTGTACAGTCTGTGTGCTGTACAGCACTAGGGCTTTGCTGTGCAGTGCAGATGTGCACTAGGGCTGTGCTCTGCAGTGTAGATGTGCACTAAGGCTGTGCTGTGCAGTCATTGTCCTGTGCAGTGTAGATGTGCACTAGAGCTGTGCTGTGCAGTGTAGATGTGCACTAAGGCTGTGCTGTGTAGTCAGTGTGCTGTGCAGTGTAGATGTGCTATCAGTGTGCTGTGCAGTGTAGATGTGCACTAGGGCCGTGCTGTGCAGTGTAGATGTGGACTAGGGCAGTGCTGTCCAGTCAGTGTGCTGTGCAGTGTAGATGTGCACTAGGGCTGTGCTGTGCAGTCAGTGTGCTGTGCAGTGTAGATGTGCACTAGGGCTGTGCTGTGCAGTCAGTGTGCTGTGCAGTGTAGATGTACACTAGGGCAGTGCTGTGCAGTGTAGATGTGGACTAGGGTTGTGTTGTGGGGTGTATATGTGGACTATGGGCAGTGCTGTGCAGTCAGTGTGCTGTGCAGTATAGATGTGCTATCAGTGTGCTGATCAGTGTAGATGTGGACTAGGGCCATGCTGTGCAGTCAGTGTGCTGTGCAGTGTAGATGTGCACTAGGGCTGTGCTGTGCAGTCAGTGTGCTGTGCAGTGTAGATGTACACTAGGGCAGTGCTGTGCAGTGTAGATGTGGACTAGGGCAGTGCAGTGTAGATGTGAACTAGGGTTGTGTTGTGCAGAGTAGATGTGGACTAGGGTTGTGCTATCAGTGTGCTGTGCAGTGTAGATGTGCACTAGAGCTGTGCTCGACAGTCAGTGTGCTGTGCAATGTAGATGTGCACTAGGATGGTTCTATGCGGTCAGTGTGCTGTGCAGTCAGTGTGCTGTGCAGTGTAGAAGTGCACTAGGGCTGTGCAGCGTAGAAGTGCACTTGGGGTGTGGTGTGCAGTGTAAATGTTTAGCAGGGCAGTGCTGTGCAGTCAGTATGTTGTGTAGATGTGCAGTAGGGCTATACTGTGCAATCAGTAGTGTTGTGCTGTGTAGATGTGCACTAGGGCTGGGCTGTCATTGTGCTTTGTAGTGCAGAAGTGCATTAGGCGTGTGCTTTGCAGTGTAGATGTGCGCTAGGGATGTGCTGTGCAGTCTAGATGTACACTAGGACAGGATTGTGCTGTCAGTGCGCTTTGCAGTGTAGTTGTACACTAGGGTTCTACTTTGCAGCATAGATGTGCATTAGGGCTGTACTGTTCTGTTAGTGTGCTGTGCAGTGCAGAAGTGCATTAGGGGTGTGCTGTTCTGTGTAGATGTGCACTTAGGCTCTGCTGTGCAGCTTCTTCTGCTCCTCTGCTCACTGTGTGGACTAACTGACCCAGCAGTCTCTGTGCTGCAGCTTGTGGACTGACTGACCCAGCAGTCTCTGTGCTGCAGCTTGTGGACTGACTGACCCAGAAGCCTCTGTTATCTGGCCTGTGGACTGACTGACCCAGCTGTCTCTATGCTCCAGCCTGTGGACTGACTGACCCAGAAGCCTCTGTTATCTGGCCTGTGGACTGACTGACCCAGCTGTCTCTGTGCTCCAGCCTGTGGACTGACTGACCCAGAAGCCTCTGTTATCTGGCCTGTGGACTGACTGACCCAGTGGTCTCTGTGCTCCAGCCTGTGGACTGACTGACCCAGCAGCCTCTGTTATCCGGCCTGTGAAAGCAGTGATCAAGATTCAGCCTGCAGAATCTAAATTATTTATCATCCCTCTCTAGTGAGATCCTGCCTGCTGATAATGTAGTGGCTGTCGAGCCCTGGCTGGTGTGCAGAGGTCTGAGTAACAGGCACCAGCTCTGGGATATAGACTGGGTTTGCTTGTATACCTCTTTCTATCTGCTTGTTTGTTTCAGCAAACATGTAGAGAAGGAGACCCTAGACACTCTCCCTGAATCTCCCCCTCCTCTTCTTCACTTCTTGTTCCTCTCCAGACCCTCCATGTTCCTGTCTCTATCTGCTTCAGTGTCCCCCGGAGTGTTCCTCTCCTTCACTGTCTCCCCCAGGTGTCTCCTCTCTCAGGGCTGTACCCCCTGGTGTCTCCTCTCTCAGGGCTGTACCCCCTGGTGTCTCCTCTCTCAGGCTGTACCCCCAGACCTCTCCTCTCTCAGGGCTGTACCCCCAGGTCTCTCCTCTCTCAGGGCTGTACCCCCAGGCGTCTCCTCTCTCAGGCTGTACCCCCAGGTGTCTCCTCTCTCAGGCTGTACCCCCAGGTGTCTCCTCTCTCAGGCTGTACCCCCAGGTCTCTCCTCTCTCAGGCTGTACCCCCAGGCGTCTCCTCTCTCAGGCTGTACCCCCAGGTGTCTCCTCTCTCAGGCTGTACCCCCAGGTCTCTCCTCTCTCAGGGCTGTACCCCCTGGTGTCTCCTCTCTCAGGGCTGTACCCCCTGGTGTCTCCTCTCTCAGGCTGTACCCCCAGGTGTCTCCTCTCTCAGGGCTGTACCCCCTGGTGTCTCCTCTCTCAGGGCTGTACCCCCAGGCATCTCCTCTCGCAGGGCTGTACCCCCAGGTGTCTCCTCTCTCAGGGCTGTACCCCCAGGTGTCTCCTCTCGCAGGGCTGTACCCCCTGGTGTCTCCTCTCTCAGGCTGTACCCCCAGGTGTCTCCTCTCTCAGGCTGTACCCCCTGGTGTCTCCTCTCTCAGGGCTGTACCCCCAGGTCTCTCCTCTCTCAGGCTGTACCCCCAGGTCTCTCCTCTCTCAGGCTGTACCCCCAGGCGTCTCCTCTCTCAGGCTGTACCCCCTGGTGTCTCCTCTCTCAGGCTGTACCCCCAGGCCTCTCCTCTCTCAGGGCTGTACCCCCAGGTCTCTCCTCTCTCAGGCTGTACCCCCAGGCGTCTCCTCTCTCAGGCTGTACCCCCAGGCGTCTCCTCTCTCAGACTGTACCCCCAGGTGTCTCCTCTCTCAGGCTGTACCCCCAGGCCTCTCCTCTCTCAGGGCTGTCCCCCAGGTGTCTCCTGTCTCAGGGCTGTACCCCCTGGTGTCTCCTCTCTCAGGGCTGTACCCCCAGGTCTCTCCTCTCTCAGGCTGTACCCCCTGGTGTCTCCTCTCTCAGGGCTGTACCCCCTGGTGTCTCCTCTCTCAGGCTGTACCCCCTGGTGTCTCCTCTCTCAGGCTGTACCCCCAGGTCTCTCCTCTCTCAGGCTGTACCCCCAGGTGTCTCCTCTCTCAGGGCTGTACCCCCAGGTCTCTCCTCTCTCAGGGCTGTACCCCCTGGTCTCTCCTCTCTCAGGCTGTACCCCCAGGTGTCTCCTCTCTCAGGCTGTACCCCCTGGTGTCTCCTCTCTCAGGCTGTACCCCCAGGCATCTCCTCTCGCAGGGCTGTACCCCCAGGTCTCTCCTCTCTCAGGCTGTACCCCCAGGCCTCTCCTGTCTCAGGGCTGTACCCCCTGGTGTCTCCTCTCTCAGGGCTGTACCCCCTGGTGTCTCCTCTCTCAGGGCTGTCCCCCAGGTCTCTCCTCTCTCAGGCTGTACCCCCAGGCCTCTCCTGTCTCAGGGCTGTACCCCCAGGTGTCTCCTCTCTTGGGGCTGTGCCGTGCACTCTCTGTGGGTAGTGTGCGTGATCGGGCCCAGTGAGGGAGGACTGCTTGCTGTTGCCTGAAGAGCATGAGGAAAGATTACTATGCAGATTTATCCCGGGAATTCCGGGAATAGAAATATTGGCCGAGCTGCCTTCCGAGGTTCAGAGTGTTAGACTGTCAGCGGCCGTGGCAGTGCCTCTCAGAATTATGCATTCCCGATTCCAAGTGGATGCTGCGATCCAGGATACAGGAATCCGGAAATGCTGCTCTTTAATAAAGGAGCTGATGGATCCTTCAGGTCAGGCGACAGGAGTTCTGTGTCTCCTGTCCCCTGGTCCAGTGAGCTCCCGCTCCTGTTATCTCTCTGTGCCCACGGGGCTCCATCTGCCACCGAGCTCCTCGGCATGGGGCGTCCCTTAGGGAACCCCGAGGCTCAGAGTGGGTGTGTCTGGCGCTGTCCTGCCCCAGGGACAGAGGGGCCGGGGCTTGGGGCGGACCTCCTCCTGCCCGATGGCCCCCCGGGCGCGGCTGTAGACGCCTGTCCGTCCCGTTTCTCTCGCCCGGCTGCGGGGGGGTCCGCGCCCCGCTCCGCGCTGCCTGTCTGCTCGGCGTGCCACGCGTGTGAGCTGGCTGTCTCCCCTCCTCGCTGCCCGTGAATAATTCAGGGGCGCAGGCCTCGCTAGTGTGCTGGTGTGCGGCTGTGCAGTGACGCGGGAGCGTGGCTATTTTTGGGAGCTGAGCTCTGAGAGCCGGTGTGATGGATTGATTTTTCATGCTCGTGTTCGCGGAGTCACATGTGGTTCTGCTGCTGCTGTCGAGCCCAGAGACCAGCCAGCAGACCTGCTCTCCTGCGGCTGCCAGGGCCCGAGATTCCTGCAGCTGGGAAAACCTGGAGCTGCGCAGTTGGAGTCTGAATAACACAGTAAAACCTGGAGTGGATCAGACTGTTCTACAGTTGGAGTCTGAATAATACAGCAAAACCTGGAGTGGATCAGACTGCTATACAGCTGGAGTCTGAATAATGATACTGTAAAACCTGGAGTGGATCAGACTGCTGTGCAGTGGGAGTCTGAATAATAATACAGTTAAACCTGGAGTGGATCAGACTGCTGCGCAGTGGGAGTCTGGTCTGATTCCTTCTAGTCTTGCCCTGCTTGAAGAGTACTGTGTCCTTCCTGGCGGCAGTTTCTCCTGTGTTCTCTCTTCACCTGTTAGTCTGTAACAAATGTGTCTCTCTCCTGTGTGTCGGCTGCCTCCCTGCTGGCCTCATTCTGAAGTTCTTGGGAAAATGTCAAGGAGGTGTTTATTCGTAGAGAAGCTATAAAGACCAGGCCTGGCAGTCAGAGAGCCAGTGTGTGGGATTGTGAAGCCCCGGTCTCTTGTGTTGGGGGTGAACTGCGGTTCTGAGGGGGTGTCTGCTGTCCAGGCCCTTCCCTTTACAGCAGTTAATGGGAATCCCAGGTTGAATTCTGGGGTTCAGGGAGTCTCCCCTGTTGTCTGTTGTGAGGGCCTCTGCTGACATGGTGTGTCGCTGAAGGGCGTGATGCACTCTGATCCGCCCCAGCTGTCACTGGCTGCAGCGCTCTTGTATCGAATCCAGAACCTCCTGTACTGTGGAGATTTCAAGCCTGTTCATTTGCTGTGGTTCCGAATTGATGCAGACAAAGGTCGTGTGTGCCTTGTGGAATAGTGTGTGCAAAGTGCCAGACGACAGGTCTTGATCTCCCGAGCTGGGCTCTGGGTGACACTCAGGGGGCTGTGCAGTAGGGGTACCCACTTTCACGGACTGGCGGCCCCCTCACAGTAAGGGGAGCTGGAGAGACCCAGCCTGTCCACCTCCCTGTTGGGCGTCTGTCCCGCTCCCCTCTTCCAGCATGCTCTGCTCCTGCCTCCAGACAAGCCTGGGTGACTGGGGTCGAGGGGTGTCCGGTGCAGCCGTGCCCTGAGTCCTGGCTTTCAGACACTGGCAGGGCGCAGGGGGCGGACAGGCGAACTTGGCGCTCCTGACGGAGTGACGCAGGAGCAGGGCGGGGCTCCTGTGGCCTCGGGGTGCTCACAGCTGAGCCCCGCTGGCCCGTGCCATGCTGTTCCAGGCATCAGGGCGGCTGTAGAGGGTCTTCTTATCCCACCTGCCCCCAGGCAGGATCCGGCACGTGGCTGGATTAAATTGGGTCACTGCGGACCTCAGCCAGAAAGCTGGGATCTTGTGAGATACAGCGCAGGGAAAGTGCTGGAGTCTGGGAAAAGACGCTGCTTTAAAAAGGCAAGCGAGAGGGCGAGAGAAACGCACGTTCCCTTCCCTGCTCCGAGGACTCGCCTCGCTATTTATAGCCGCGCGGGGAGAGCAGCAGAGACTCCCAGCGTCCTGGCAGCCGGACCTCTTCCGGAGCGCCGGGCCGGAGCACGCAGGAGTGCAGCAGGGGCGAGGATCTCGGGTTTCGGCCCGGCCTCTTCCGATTCCTGCTCATCGATCGCAGAGAGTGAAGGGATACGGCCGTCGGGCAGCCCGATCCTCCGCTGGTCCTGCTGTGTGCCTGCGAGCAGGAAATGGTTTTGGCCAGGCTCAGCTCTCGGCAACAATCCTGCACTGAGTGGCCCCTCTGTCCCCCTTGTCCCCCCCGGCACGTTCACCGGTTCTGATCTGGGTCCAGCACCACACCCCTCTGTCCCCCTGTCCCCTCTTGCCCGTTCACCGGTTCTGATCTGGGTCCAGCACCACACCCTCTGTCCCCCTGTCCCCTCCGGCCTGTTCACCGGTTCTGATCTGGGTCCAGCACCACACCCCTCTGTCCCCCCTGTCCCCTCCGGCCCGTTCACCGGTTCTGATCTGGGTCCAGCACCACACCCCTCTGTCCCCCCTGTCCCCTCCGGCCCGTTCACCGGTTCTGATCTGGGTCCAGCACCACACCCCTCTGTCCCCCTGTCCCCTCCGGCCCGTTCACCGGTTCTGATCTGGGTCCAGCACCACACCCCTCTGTCCCCCTGTCCCCCCCGGCACGTTCACCTGTTCTGATCTGGGTCCAGCACCACACCCCTCTGTCCCCCCTGTCCCCTCCGGCCCGTTCACCGGTTCTGATCTGGGTCCAGCACCACACCCCTCTGTCCCCCCTGTCCCCTCCGGCCCGTTCACCGGTTCTGATCTGGGTCCAGCACCACACCCCTCTGTCCCCCCTGTCCCCTCCGGCCCGTTCACCGGTTCTGATCTGGGTCCAGCACCACACCCCTCTGTCCCCCTGTCCCCCCCGGCACGTTCACCGGTTCTGATCTGGGTCCAGCACCACACCCCTCTGTCCCCCTGTCCCCTCCGGCCCGTTCACCGGTTCTGATCTGGGTCCAGCACCACACCCCTCTGTCCCCCCTGTCCCCTCCGGCCCGTTCACCGGTTCTGATCTGGGTCCAGCACCACACCCCTCTGTCCCCCTGTCCCCTCCGGCCTGTTCACCGGTTCTGATCTGGGTCCAGCACCACACCCTCTGTCCCCTCTTGCCCGTTTACCGGTTCTGATCTGGGTCCAGCACCACACCCTCTGTCCCCTCTGGCCCGTTCACCGGTTCTGGTCTGGGTCAGTGTAAAACCTGGAGCAGATCAGAGCGCTGTGCAGTGGGAGTCTGATTCGCAACCCCGTTGGTGTCTGACTCCAAGCTGAGTCCTGGGTCCAAGTGGAAAGTCTCCATGAGTCTGATTGGATAGCTGCCTCTCTCACCATCGATTTCTGACCCCTGGGTGTGGGAATTAATTAAATGTCGGAGTCGGAACGTCGGGAATCAGCGCCCCCCCCCCCGAGCCCGTCCACTGACTCAGGCTCTGTGTCGGAGCGCCGCTGGCCCCTGCCTGGCTGAGTCAGTGCTCGGAGCTTTTTAAGAATGAACGGGGCGTCTCTGCGTGCCAAGCCGTCCTGCGAGAGCCAGCCCTGCCCGTACCGCCCCGAGATCCGCAGGCTGGCTGCTGGCTGCCGACCGCGTCTCCGAGCCACTTTAATTAAACAGAGAGGCTCGGCTGAGCGGCTGGGGGGGAGGGCTGGGCCATCACTCTTGCTGATTATATTGATACTAATTGGACACAGTGGAAGTTTTATTTCCTCTTACAGAACACACAGGGCCATTACTCAGACCACGCTCCGGGGCTGGCAGTGCCCCCAGCCAGTCCCAGTTACAGCTGCCAAGAGGACTAAGACCCGGGTCCTATCCCAAGGGAAAAATTCCATTCCCGGACACTTCCGCTCTGTTCCAAACTCTAGTTACCATTACTTGAGTCAGCAGGCTGATCGCCACAGTGTTCTTAATTCCCTTAAATTCCTTACCTAGGACTGTGGACTGCTTTAACAGAGTAGCACACTCCAGTGCAGCAAAGCCTAGTGAGATCAGGGTAAAAGCACAGTGCAGTGCAGTGAAGCCCAGTGTCAATGTTGTAAAAGTGCAGGGAGGCCCAGGTGATCATGGTTAAAGTGCAGTACAGAAGGGAAAGACCTGGTGAGACAGTTACACACACCAGGCCACAGGGAGACACACTGCAGCGCAGGGCTGTGAGTGAGCGTGTTCATGAAGCAGCAATGTGAGCTGTAGGGCCTGGGCTGACTGAGTGACTTGGACAGATATCGCCATCTCTTAATGGGATGCTCGTTAGTCGCTTAGCTCTGATTAACTTCTCTTCGGGCTGGGAGAGCAGCTCCTCACCCATGGTCTAGGGTGCTCACTTCCTTACCCAGGGAGGTCGAGTGCCTAGTTCCTGCAAGATCCAGCCCCTGTCCAGGCCAGCGTGCTCACCGTGGTATAGAACATGACTGGACGTGTATTTCAGTCTGAGAGCAGGGGGGAGGGGCATCTGTTCTCAGCTCTGCTTGCGATTTGGAGAAGGTTCTGAAACAGGCGTTCAGGCTGGGAACGCTTTAGTGCCCCCTCTCTGATGGACAGTGCGTTCGCTCTGTTGTTTTCCTTAACCTTGCCTCCCTCACTCCTTTTGAATACATGATCTTAGCTACCATCATTGCCAACTGCATCGTCCTGGCTCTGGAGCAGCACCTGCCTGACGGGGACAAGACCCCAATGTCAGAACGCCTGGTGAGTAACACCCCTTCCCTACTGTTACAGATGATAGATTTATTAGCCATATACAATTTCTTGTATTAGGAATTTGTCACATACCCCATCTTGCTCTCCATGAGACACACAGACAGGGATAGAAGCGCAGGGTCAGCCATTTATACGGCACCCACTGGAGCAGCTGGGGTTAAGGGCCTTGCTCAGGGGCCCAAAGGAGTAGGATTCCTCTGCTGGCCGCGGGAACTTAACCACAGAGCCACCGCACTGCCCCAGAATATACAGAGACTGTTACCCCTGCAGGACAGCTGGTCCAGTGGGTAAGATACAGGACTGTCAAACCAGGAGGACAGTTGGTCCAGTGGGTAAGATACAGGACTGTCACACCAGGAGGACAGCTGGTCCAGTGGTTAAGATACAGGACTGTCAAACCAGGCGAACAGCTGGTCCAGTGGTTAAGATACAGGAAAGTTACATGTGTGTTGTTATGTACTGTATACTTTGGTATGTTGGTGATGTTGTGTTGCCATTGCAGGACGATACAGAGCCCTACTTCATTGGGATCTTCTGTTTTGAAGCTGGGATTAAGATTCTGGCTCTGGGCTTCGCTTTCCACAAGGGCTCCTACCTGCGTAATGGCTGGAACGTCATGGACTTCGTGGTCGTCCTCACTGGGTGAGTGCCTTGCCAGAGGGTTGCAGTACTTGCACATGTCCTGGGGTGAGGACAGTGGCTCCTGCACCATGCATCATGGGTCCTCAGTCTTTACTGAGCTGCAGACAGGCAGTACACGTAGTACAGCACACAGCTGTCTGAGGGGGTGTGTGTGTTCTGCAGTCTGTCCTGTATCTGAGGTGTGTGTGTTCCTCTGTGCTCTTTGAGTAAACACACACAGCTATCTGTCTAGTGAGTGTGAGAGTGTGTGTGTGTTATTCTGAGCTCTATGCTTAAACACACACAGCTGTCTGTCCTGTGAGGCTGTACTGTATGTATCTGAGACTGTGTGTGTGTGTTATTCTGAGCTCTGTGGTTAAACAAACACACAGCTGTCTGTCCTGTGTCTGAGGTGTGTGTTCCTCTGTTGTCTGTGATTAAACACACACACAGCTGTCTGTCCTGTGTCTGAGGTGTGTGTTCCTCTGTGCTCTGTGGTTAAGCACACACAGCTGTCTGTCCTGTGTCTGAGGTGTGTGTTCCTCTGTGCTCTGTGATTAAACACACACAGCTCTGTCCTGTGTCTGAGGTGTGTGTTCCTCTGTGCTCTGTGATTAAACACACACAGCTCTGTCCTGTGTCTGAGGTGTGTGTTCCTCTGTGCTCTGTGATTAAACACACACAGCGGTCTGTCCTGTGTCTGAGGTGTGTGTTCCTCTGTGCTCTGTGATTAAACACACACAGCTCTGTCCTGTGTCTGAGGTGTGTGTTCCTCTGTGCTCTGTGGTTAAACACACACAGCGGTCTGTACTGTGTCTGAGGTGTGTGTTCCTCTGTGCTCCGTGGTTAAGCACACACAGCGGTCTGTCCTGTGAGGTGTGTGTTCCTCTGTGCTCCGTGGTTAAGCACACACAGCGGTCTGTCCTGTGAGGTGTGTGTTCCTCTGTGCTCCGTGGTTAAGCACACACAGCTCTGTCCTGTGAGGTGTGTGTTCCTCTGTGCTCCGTGGTTAAGCACACACAGCTGTGTGCCCACTCTTCCTGGAGAGAGACAGGGGTGCGTGCGGTGAGGCCCATGCCAGGCGCTGGGCTGTGTTTGATTAGCGCAGCTCCTCTCCCTTGACTTAATGAGGACGGAGTTCGCAGGGAGACATCACAGCGTCACAGCGGGAGAGACTGGCTGGAGCTGCAGGAAATGTCACTTCTCCGTGCGGGGAGGGAGCGGGGAGGGAGCAGGGAGGGAGAGGGGCCAGGGCGCACCTGTAGCCTCCTCTGGGGTGACATCTGGGCAGGGGGCGCAAAATAACCGCCGAGCTCCAACCCCCTCTGTAAGAACCCCTTGGCAGAGGGGAAACTACTTGTGAAGTGGAATCCCCGGAGCTTACAATTTCGGGTGAGAGGCCTTTGTGGAGCTGGTCGCCAGTACAGTCCCTCTGCGGGGTCAAGACACGGTCACTCTGTAGCGCCCCCCAGAGGCCACGCCTGGCACACACACGAGGCTAGCTGCACTCCGCCCAGGCAGGGTCACGTGGGGCAGTTCCACCCATCGCGGCTCCACTCCGCGCAGGGCGGGTGGCCTGGCGCTCGCAGGCGTCTCCCTCGGATCGCTGGCAGCTGGGCCGTTCTGCTCTCGTCAGCGGTCCACTAGCTGACTGGTCCAGGCACAGCTCTGAAACAGTCAACTGCTCGGATCCGGATCCCAGAGACCCTGCCATGAGCTCTGGTGCCGTTTTCTTTACATCTGACGTCGACCCGTGTGCTTTTCGGCTGCGTCCGGGGCCGGGTGAACATGCAGGGAGAGAAGTGGACACAGACGAGGACAGATAGGTGGATGCATGAATGAAATATTAAATGGGCGGCCGAGCAGCGCGGCTGGTTACTGTAGTGTTGCAGTGCCTGAGTGCCTGGAATGCCACGTGACTCTGTGCGTCTCTCCACTCCCTGGGGCTTCGGCAGAGCAGGAGGGGGGAGGGGGAGGGGGTGGGATTGGAGCGCCAGAGATGGAGAGAGAGGAATGAGAGTAAGTTGGGAGACAGGAGAGGGGTGGGGAGAAACACAGAGGGGGAGATACAGAGAGAAGGAGCAAGATGTGGAGGGAGGGAGGGAGTGAGAGGGGGCTGAGAGAGAGTGTGATGCTGCAGTAACCTGTTTTCTGCTGCTGCAGATGATCAATCATCCATTGCAGCCCTGAGACACTGGAACACCGAAACACACAGCTGTAGCATACACATATATATACACACACACGTACACACATATATACACACACATACACACACAGCTGTAGCATACACATATATATACACACACATACACATATATACACACACATACACACACAGCTGTAGCATACACATATATATACACACACATACACATATATATACACACACACATACACACATATATACACACACAGCTGTAGCATACACATACACACAATATACACACACAGCTGTAGCATAAACACATATATACACACACACACGTACACACATATATACACACACATACACACACAGCTGTAGCATACACATACACACATATATACACACACAGCTGTAGCATACACATATATATACACACACACACGTACACACATATATACACACACATACACACACAGCTGTAGCATACACATATATATACACACACACACGTACACACATATATACACACACATACACACACAGCTGTAGCATACACATATATATACACACACACACGTACACACATATATACACACACATACACACACAGCTGTAGCATACACATATATATACACACACATACACACATATATACACACACATACACACACAGCTGTAGCATACACATATATATACACACACACACGTACACACATAAATACACACACATACACACACAGCTGTAGCATACACATATATACACACACACGTACACACATATATACACACACATACACACACAGCTGTAGCATACACATATATATACACACACACGTACACACATATATACACACACATACACACTTATATACACACACAGCTGTAGCATACACATATATATCCACACACATACACACATATATACACACACATACACACTTATATACACACACAGCTGTAGCATACACATACACACATATATACACACACAGCTGTAGCATACACATATATATACACACACACACGTACACACATATATACACACACATACACACACAGCTGTAGCATACACATATATAAACACACACATACACACATATATACACACACATACACACTTATATACACACACAGCTGTAGCATACACATATATACACACACATACACACAGAGCTGTAGCATAAACACATATATACACACATATACACAGAGCTGTAGCATAAACACATATATACACACACATACACACAGAGCTGTAGCATAAACACATATATACACACATATACACAGAGCTGTAGCATAAACACATATATACACACACATACACACAGAGCTGTAGCATAAACACATATATACACACACATACACACAGAGCTGTAGCATAAACACATATATACACATACACACAGATATACACACACATACACACAGCTGTAGAATACACACATATAAACAAACATACACATATACACACAACTGTAGCACACACACATATACACACAGCTGTAGCATACACACATACACACACATACACACACAGCTGTAGCATACACACATGCACACACATACACACACAGCTGTAGCACACACACATGCACACACATACACACACAGCTGTAGCACACACATATACACACAGCTGTACCACACACACATAGCTGTATCGACAAACACACACATACACAGCTGTATTGACAAACACACACATACACACACAGCTGTACTGACACACACACAAATATACACAGACAGCTGTATCAACAAACACACACATTGAGACACACAGTGATATACACAGCACAAGCACACACAGCAGTACTGCCATACAGACACACATACACAGACGGCTGTACCACACACATACTCACACATAGCTGTACCATACACACATAGCTGTATCGACAAACACACACAGATGTTCCACCACACACATACCCAAATATACACAAATAGCTTTAATGAGACACAGACACACATAGACTTGTACCAATACACACTCCATACACACACCTATATCGGCAAATGTCCACAGCTGTACCACCAAACACACTCCTACACGCATATACACACACAGCTGTAATAAAACACAAAAAAACACACACACATAGCTGTACCACCACACATAAACACACACATTTGTACTGCAAACACACAGCTGTACTGACATGTGCAGCTGTATAGAGGCTATTTTAGAAACACACAAATATATGCACACAGCTATGCCACCACACACAGCCGTATACTCACTGCTGTACCAACAAAAGTTACTCACTTGGCACAGTGTACCCTTGCATGCTCTGTACAGCTGCCTACTCTTGGACCAGTAACTCGTGCGGCATGGTGGACTCTCACTCTGTACCAGTTACTCATGCGGAGTGGTGTATTCTCACTCTGTACCAGTTACTCATGTGGCGTGGTGTACTCTCACTGTACCAGTTACTCATGCGGAGTGGTGTACTCTCACTCTGTACCAGTTACTCATGCGGCGTGGTGTACTCTCACTCTGTACCAGTTACTCATGCGGCGTGGTGTACTCTCACTCTGTGCCAGTAACTCGTGTGTCGTGGTGTACTCTCACTCTGTGCCAGTAACTCGTGTGGCGTGGTGTATTCTCACTCTGTGCCAGTTACTCGTGCGGCGTAGTGTACTCTCACTCTGTGCCAGTTACTCATGCGGCATGGTGTACTCTCACTCTGTACCAGTTACTCATGCGGCGTGGTGTACTCTCACTCTGTGCCAGTAACTCGTGTGTCGTGGTGTACTCTCACTCTGTGCCAGTAACTCGTGTGTCGTGGTGTACTCTCAGTCTGTGCCAGTAACTCGTGTGTCGTGGTGTACTCTCAGTCTGTGCCAGTACTTGTGCAGTGGGGTGTATTCTCACTCTGTACCAGTTACTCATGTTGGGGGGGGGAACTCTCACTCTGTACCAGTAACTCGTGTGGAGTGGTGTACTTTCACTCTGTACCAGTAACTCGTGCAGCATGGTGTACTCTCACTCTGTGCCAGTACTCGTGCGCCATGGTGTATTCTCACTCTGTGCCAGTTACTCATACAGCGTGGTATATTCTCACTCTGTACCAGTACTCGTGCGGCGTAGTGTATATTCACTCTGTACCAGTACTCGTGCGGCGTAGTGTACTCTCACTCTGTGCCAGTACTCGTGCAGCGTAGTGTATTCTCACTCTGTACCAGTACTCGTGCAGCGTAGTGTATTCTCACTCTGTGCCAGTACTCGTGCGGTGTGGTGTACTCTCACTCTGTACCAGTACTCATGCGGCGTAGTGTACTCTCACTCTGTGCCAGTACTCGTGCAGCGTAGTGTATTCTCACTCTGTGCCAGTACTCGTGCGGTGTGGTGTATTCTCACTCTGTGCCAGTTACTCATACAGCGTGGTGTATTCTCACTCTGTGCCAGTACTCGTGCAGCGTAGTGTATTCTCACTCTGTGCCAGTACTCGTGCAGCGTAGTGTATTCTCACTCTGTGCCAGTACTTGTGCAGCGTAGTGTATTCTCACTCTGTGCCAGTACTCGTGCAGCTTAGTGTATTCTCACTCTGTGCCGGTACTCGTGCGGTGTGGTGTACTCTCACTCTGTGCCAGTACTCGTGCAGCGTACTGTAGTGTATTCTCACTCTGTGCCAGTACTTGTGCAGCGTACTGTAGTGTATTCTCACTCTGTGCCAGTACTCGTGCAGCGTAGTGTATTCTCACTCTGTGCCAGTACTCGTGCGGTGTGGTGTACTCTCACTCTGTACCAGTTACTTGTGCGGCGTGGTGTACTCTCACTCTGTTCCAGTTACTCGTGCGGCGTGGTGTACGTTCACAGTTGTATCAGTACACACACAGTGCAGGGGGATTAACACTGTCTGGCCCAGATGTCCTCTCATCACAGTGTAGCACAAGGACAGAGTGTCGCCCCTCTTTTCCCCCTCTCTTCTAAATCCTCTCCCTCTCTTGGCCTTTTGTGAGTTTACTGTTGATGTTTCTTTCATTTCCAAAGCGCTTTGAAGATGAAATGATTCTCCCCTCCGCTCTGCTCTCCTCTCCTTCCTGCCCTGTGCCTTTGATTTCTATTTACGGCCTGACCGAATCGCACTGGCACGGCGCCCCTCCCTCTCTGGCATGCCGATCCTGTTCCCCACGCCCGTGGACACGGAATGCCACTCTCCCGATGCCTGTTCTCCTGGTCTCCCTGCAAACCCTGGCCCGCTGGGGACGGACTTTCAGACGTGGCAGCGTGTTTGTGTCTTGGCTATAGTAGCTGTGTGTCGTGACTGTGCCCGGCTGGCACGGCATCTGTCTCCCCAATTTCACTGCCGGCACGGCTAGCAGCACCAGGCTTGCTGAATAGACACGGTGCCTTACGCCACACGCTGGCAGGCTCATGACTGGGAGGCCTGGACTACTGCCCCTGTGCCCCCCCCCTCTCTCCCTAATGCCCTTGTTCAGCCCCTGGTCTCTGGCATCTCGCTGTGTCTGGTGTTGAGTATCTGCGCCGATCCCGTGTTCACAGCGGGGTGAGGGACTGGAGAGAACAGCAACTCGCTGAGTGAGCAGCACTAATGGAGAGAGAGAGGAGGTGGAGCTGGTGTAGCTAATGGAGGCTGTGTGTGTGTAAGAGACAGAGAGCTGAAGCGAAGGATGGAGAATTGTACTGTATTTTTTGCTTTTTCTGCTGCTTTTGCTCCTACTACAGCTCTGCGCAGGGGGAAGGGGGGAGGGGGAGGGATGGGCAGTGGGGAAGGAGGGAGAAAGGGAAGAATGCGAGTCGACAGGGGAGGGAGAGGAGAGCGACAGGCAAGCCACTGGAAATGATGGAGAGCGAGAGAGAGGAGGGAGGGGGAGGGGAGAGGGGGGAGGGGGAGAGAGGCAGTTTGGCACAGGCTGGGTGCTGGGCTATCAGCTGAGTGAGCCTGTTCTGCTGAGTTCAGCAGGAACGCAGGAGAGGGAAGAGAGAGGGGCAGAGCGAGTGTGCGAGAGCTTGGAGGGGGATGGTCTGAGGACACAGGCGGATGGAGAGATCGCACACGAGCTGGTTTATCCGGTATCGATCCTCCGGCTCGCGGCACGCCTCTGGGCTGCAGTGGGCTCTTCCGATTAAGGGATCTTCCCCATACGCTGTGTAACAGGCTGTACTAACGCTGCAGATCAGGGGGGCGGTAGGGCAGCGGTGACACGTGTTCACTACTGAGGGAGCCTGCCAGCACTGCTTCACGACGGGCCCAGTATCTGTTCTGTAGCTCTCCAGCCTGCCCTCTCCCTCTCCACTCTGTCTCCAGCCAATGGGGAGCTTTCTTTCTCCGTTTCGAATCAAACAGTTCCAGTGAATTTGCATCTATCAGTTTTTCCTTGTGCAGGCACCATCTAACATATGTATACTGTATATCATTAACAATGCACCAGGGTGGCTGGTATTTCTAACATGAAGCACCAGGGGGCGCTTGTCTTGAGCTGTGAGTTTGCTATTGCATGCGGAATGTGTGCTGATTCTTCCCTTCCCTTCCTGAACCGGACGGGTCTGTGTGGGTTGATGGGAGAGACACAAGCTCCCCTGGGAAAGGCAGGACTTCTATTCCAATTTTCTTGAAATTCTGTAGTGTTGTAGTATTCCGGTATTCCATAGTAAAGGGAACTTGGCAACAGAAAAAAAATGATTTTTGCAGTAGTCTTTGTCATAATAAATATTAAGGAACTTTAATTGTTATTGTTACTTTATTAATTTTGGCTAACTATCAAACTACATTAACAGCACCTGCTGAAGCATTAAATTATTAATTTTATTTTTAATAAATATATATTTTTTATTTTATTAATCACATTCAAAAAGTTTTAAGGCTGATCAGGAGGAAGAAGAGAGTAAATGAAAGATATTATCCTTTAGGCAATTAAAATCTTCACCTTAAAGAATAACGCACGTGAGGTTCTGGTCAGTTGTTCACACTAGGTTGACTGCACAATACAGACGGGTCTGGAGCTGTCCATGGTTCTGAAACTCAGTTTTCCCTGACTTACAGGCCAGCGTGCACTGTACAATATAGACGGGTCTGGAGCTGTCCATGGTTCTGAAAGTCAGATACAGGCCAGCGTGCACTGTACAATACAGATGGATCTGGAGCTGTCCATGGTTCTGAAAGTGAGATACAGGCCAGCGTGCACTGTACAATACAGATGGGTCTGGAGCTGTCCATGGTTCTGAAAGTGAGATACAGGCCAGCGTGCACTGTACAATACAGATGGATCTGGAGCTGTCCATGGTTCTGAAAGTCAGATACAGTCCAGCGTGCACTGTACAATACAGACGAGTCTGGAGCTGTCCATGGTTCTGAAAGTCAGATACAGTCCAGCGTGCACTGTACAATACAGATGGATCTGGAGCTGTCCATGGTTCTGAAAGTCAGATACAGTCCAGCGTGCACTGTACAATAGACGGGTCTGGAGCTGTCCATGGCTCTGAAAGTCAGATACAGTCCAGCGTGCGCTGTACAATATAGACGGGTCTGGAGCTGTCCATGGTTCTGAAAGTCAGATACAGTCCAGCGTGCACTGTACAATACAGACGAGTCTGGAGCTGTCCATGGTTCTGAAAGTCAGATACAGACCAGCGTGCACTGTACAATACAGATGGATCTGGAGCTGTCCATGGTTCTGAAAGTCAGATACAGACCAGCGTGCGCTGTACAATACAGATGGATCTGGAGCTGTCCATGGTTCTTACTGTCAGATATATCTATACGGCCTAATCAAGCAGGTAGCCAATAGTTTCTAAAGATTTATTTTTGCATAATATAGTTAATTTTGAACAAACATCTAAATATCTGAAGGACCAGTGTTTCCTTAATTGAATTGCATGCATGTTTTCTTAATTGCCTTGTTAAATTGAACAATAACTTACAGGTTTTACAAGTATTTTGAAACAGATTATTCAGGATGCTCTATAATACGTTCTACATTGGTACTATTGAACTGGATACTCCAAGTACGGAATATTAGAGTGTGGAAATATTCTGTTTCTGTATCCTAGCTATAGAATAGCTATAATACGGATAGTGTACTGACAAAATAGAAAAGAAGCTGTGTGCCAGTGAAAGTGCAGAGCTGTCCATTGGGCTCATTGCCATACAGTACAAGTGAGAGTGTGCAGAGCTGTCCATGGTGCTGACCACCATGCAGCACAAGTGAGAGTGTGTGGATCACATGGAATACAAACCAATGCACACAGGGATTAAATTACAAAAGTAGGATGTGGTGCTGGAGATTAGAGCTGAGACCCAGGGAGTGGGTAAGGGAGGCAGTGTGGTCTGGAGATTAGGGTTCAGGGAATGACCCAGGGAGTCAGTGTGGTCTGGAGATTAGGGTTCAGGGAATGACCCAGGGAGGCAGTGTGGTCTGGAGATTAGGGTTCAGGGAATGACCCAGGGAGGCAGTGTGGTCTGGAGATTAGGGCTCAGGGAATGACCTAGGGAGTCAGTATGGTCTGGAGATTAGGGCTCAGGGAATGACCCAGGGAGCCAGTAAGGTCTGGAGATTTGGGCTTAGGGAATGACCCAGGGAGTCAGTGTGGTCTGGAGATTAGGGCTCAGGGAATGACCCAGGGAGTCAGTGTGGTCTGGAGATTAGGGCTCAGGGAATGACCTAGGGAGTCAGTATGGTCTGGAGATTAGGGCTCAGGGAATGACCCAGGGAGCCAGTAAGGTCTGGAGATTTGGGTTTAGGGAATGACCCAGGGAGTCAGTGTGGTCTGGAGATTAGGGCTCAGGGAATGACCCAGGGAGTCAGTGTGGTCTGGAGATTTGGGCACAGGGAATGACCAGGAAGGAAGTGTTGACAGGAGATCAGGGCTCAGGGAATGACATGGGGAAGCAGTGTGGGTTAGTGGCTGGTAGAAAGGGCTAGAGAAAGAGGCAGCATGAAGGCGAGAGTCTGAGAGCTGCAGTGTGGCCCATCAGAACAGCAGCAAAGTTCTGATGACCCACTTCGGCAAGTATGTCTCTCTGTGTCATTGGGAGAGGGCTGGGCTCCTCCTGGCGGAATGAGTCATTGGCGCGCGGAGCAGTGAGCCTGGCGCGCAGCAGGGTGGCTCTGAGTGGACAGGCGCCCACACTGAGTGAACACATGGCACTGCCACATTGCCAACCACACACACACTCACGCGCACGCACGCGCACGCACACACACACACACACACACACACACACACACACACTGATACCGAGGCATTCACGTCTGGGACACACTGCAGAACGCGCAGCTCTGTAAGTGTGTCCATCTGTGTTTGAAAATGTCAGGTTTTGTTATTGTGTCATAAAGCATATATTTAGAAACAGGGAGCATTCTGAGTTTTAGTGTCTCTGTGTTTTTGTGAATGTGTCTTCTGTAGCAGCAGAGCAGAGACTCCAAGCCTTTCAAAAAAGAAAAAATAGAAATCAATAGCATGGGCCCCTCCCCTGGTCCCGTTGCCGCGGCAATGCTGAACGGGCTCAGAATACTGATGCCTCCCCAAGATTCTATCAATGAGCAAGGGCCCTGTTGCCGTGGAAACAGTTATGAATGAGAAGAGGCCAGTAACCGTGGAAACTGTGTGAATGAGAAATGACCGGTTGCTATGGAGATGCGGTGAATGGGAATGGGAAGAGACCCAGAGAGGTGGTGTGATGCAGTCAGAGAAACTACGTTGTTAATAATAATAATAATAATAATAATAATAATAATAATAATAATATCCTCCAAATATAATACACTTTTATGCCTAGGCATGCTCACACACTTACTACAAATATTGTAATAATAATGATGATAGAGTAAACTTTTGTTATCATGTTACACTGTACCATCCAGAACATCTCAGACAGAAAGCAAAGCTGAGCTGAAACGATAGTATTAAAAATAATTATCCTAAACTGTAATAATAAATCCAATGCAATGCATAAGTGACATGATTGAGGCTGTAGCTCCTGCAGGGGTTTCCATCACTTTCCTCAATCTCACAGACACACTAACACACACACGCTAAAGCACATGTACACACTAACTCAAACAATCTCACAGACACACTAACACACACACGCTAAAGCACATGTACACACTAACTCAAACAATCTCACAGACACACTAACACACACACGCTCAAGCACATGTACACACTAACTCAAACAATCTCACAGACACACTAACACACACACGCTCAAGCACATGTACACACTAACTCAAACAATCTCACAGACACACTAACACACACACGCTCAAGCACATGTACACACTAACTCAAACAATCTCACAGACACACTAACACACACACGCTCAAGCACATGTACACACTAACTCAAACAATCTCACAGACACACTAACACACACACGCTAAAGCACATGTACACACTAACTCAAACAATCTCACAGACACACTAACACACACGCTCAAGCACATGTACACACTAACTCAAACAATCTCACAGACACACTAACACACACACGCTCAAGCACATGCACACACTAACTCAAACAATCTCACAGACACACTAACACACACACGCTAAAGCACATGTACACACTAACTCAAACAATCTCACAGACACACTAACACACACACGCTAAAGCACATGTACACACTAACTCAAACAATCTCACAGACACACTAACACACACACGCTCAAGCACATGTACACACTAACTCAAACAATCTCACAGACACACTAACACACACACGCTCAAGCACATGTACACACTAACTCAAACAATCTCACAGACACACTAACACACACACGCTCAAGCACATGTACACACTAACTCAAACAATCTCACAGACACACTAACACACACACGCTCAAGCACATGTACACACTAACTCAAACAATCTCACAGACACACTAACACACACACGCTAAAGCACATGTACACACTAACTCAAACAATCTCACAGACACACTAACACACACGCTCAAGCACATGTACACACTAACTCAAACAATCTCACAGACACACTAACACACACACGCTCAAGCACATGCACACACTAACTCACCAGAAGTACAGAAACACACTAATGCACACATTCTTATAGAAACACTTACACACAAAAGCACATGCACACACTAACTCAAACAATCTCACAGACACACTAACACACACAAGCACACACACATGGTAACTCACACAATCTCACAAACTAACTCGCACAAGTACACGCACACACTAACGCACATAAATCTCACAGAAAAACACCTGCTGGACAATATGGAGAATCAAAAAAGGATAATCAACACATGAAAGCATAGAGTTAAAATGCAGAATTGAAATCAAAGGATTTGTGTTTAAACTGCACAGTGCACTAGTAAGATGTCATTCAGTATTATGTGCAGCTTTCTTTACCATATTGAATAAAAGTTATTGATGCTATGGAATCAATCAAGAGAAGGGCCACCAGATATATTCCTGGATTTAAGGGAATGTCATATACTTGCAGGCTGAACCAACGGAACCTTTTCAGGCTTGAACAGAGAAAACTGTGGGAGGACATGATTTAAGTTTTCCAGGTTCTTGCTGATACATTTAACCCAGAAGACTCCATCAGAATGTTCAGTAAAACACCGGAGGCCTAAAGCGAAAACTACTAAGACATAGTTTTTTTAATTGAGAATTGGAGGCATTACTTTACATACAGGGTGGTGGGAGTGTGGAACAAGCTGCCCAGCCATGCCCTGGCTTCATTCTCGAGACAGCTGGATGAGATTCTTGTATCATCCATCCTTTCAGCCACTTCATCCAATTCAGGGCCGTCAGGGAGCTGGCGCCTATCCCAGCAAGCAACGGGCACCAGGCAGGGTACACCCTGGACGGGATGCCAGTGCATTGCAGGGCACAAACAGACACACTCACACCAGGGCCTGGAGGAAACCAAAGCACCAGGAGGACACCCACATAAACACAGGGAGAACATGCAGACTCTACACAGATAACATCTCAGGTTTTCAACCCAAGGCCTCAGTGTTGCCAGGCAGCAATGCTAAGCACTGCGCCACCGTGCCACCCATCCTCTGATCAATAAACTACCAATTACCAAACAAGCGAGGTGGTCCAAGAAGACACAGACAAGAGGCACAAGTCTCCAGTGCAAACGCTGAGATGTGTGTCTGAGCTGTGGCTCCAGGGCGGATCCGGTTCGGTCCGGCGCGCAGCTGGGTGGGGAGAGAGCTGCAGGCTGGCAGCTGGTGCTGCTCCTCTGCCTGGCAGGAAGGAGATTGGCAGTGAGTCCCTGCAGAATTCCTGGGCTGACGGCTCCACAAACACCTCATCTCTCCACTGATGTTCCTTCAGAGAGTGTGAATCCCTGTGTTTAACCCGGCGCACACAAGCTATCACTTCCCTCCCCTGGGTGACTCCTGTTAGACTACCTGCGTCTCACTGCTGCTGCTCGACTCCCGTTTCTCACCCCTCTCCTCCTCTCATTCCTCTCTCTCTCACTCCGCTCACTCTTCTCAATCCTCTCTCTCCCAGTCCTCTCTCTCACCTCTCTCACTCCTCTCACTCCAACCTCTCCCACTCCTCTCTCTCCCACCTCCTGCTTCTCTCCCACCTCTCACTCCTCTCCCTGTCACTCCTCTCTCTTCCACTCCTCTCTCTCCCACCTCTCTCACTCCTCTCTCTCACTCCTCTCTGCTCCGGACTCTCTCCCTGGATGTGGCTGTGTTCCCCAGATGCTCTCGATGGGGCTGTAGGAGAGACCAGGGCTGACTCACAGGGCTCGCCGCTCTCTCTCACTCCTCTCTCACTCATCTCTCCTCTCTCACTCTCTATCTCCTCTCTCACTCCTGTCTCACTCCTCTCTCTCCTCTCTCACTCCTCTCTTACTCCTCTCTCTCTCCCCTCTCTCCTCTCTCACTCCTCTCTCTCTCCTCTTTCACTCCTCTCTCACTCCTCTCTGCTCCGGACTCTCAATTCAATTCAATTCAAGGTGCTTTATTAGCATGACCGATGGGTACAATCAGTGTTGCCAAAGCAAATAAAATAATGAAATTCACATGAAACAAAACAAAAAATAAAATTAATATAAAATCTACAGACATTTACAACAATGACATATTATAAAATATTTACATATACTGTAGACAGAAGAATGAGAGAGACTCTCTCTCCTCTCTCACTCCTCTCTCACTCCTCTCTGCTCCAGACTCTCTCTCTGGGCCAGACTTGGCTCTTTGGCCTGTGAGGAACTACAGTCCAGCTCCTCGCAGGGCCTGGGCCTTTCCGTCCGCGTCTCCTCCCAGCGTCTTGGCTCTGTCCCATCCCTGCTGGGGTTCCTGTCCCTGGTACCGGAGAACCCGGCAGTTGGGTCGGACAGTGGGCAGGAGGAGCAGGGCTGGCCAGAGAGGCCAGGGCAGACCTACCGCCCAGTGTGCGGCCTGGCCCGGCCCAGATTCAGCCCTCGGCCACGTGGGTTTGAGGAGCAGGGAGCTGTGTGCTGCCGTTTGACTTTAGGAGCGCAGCTGTCTGTTGTGGAAAAGAATATTAATCTGATCTGGCTGTTTTATAGCACTGCGGCGACAGAACCACCAAGAGGTTCTGGTTCCCCTTTTGTGTGAATAAGGTCACACTTAGCAGCCACAGACAGCTGCTCCACCAGTATCTAGGTGCGTCAGTAAGACATATCCGACTTCCAGCAGGGAAAAGGATGTGCATGCCGATCTAACCATCGACAAGTTTAACAATTCAGCTGTTACACAAAACTGCTGTAACACCATAACCCTGAAAGGTGTTCCTCGTAGGACACCAGTGTGTCTGTCTGGAAATTGAAGACATACCTGCCTGTTCCCAGTGTCTGTATGACCCTGTACTGAGGCCAAGATCAAAAGCACAGTCTGTACCAGCTCTCTGTCTGCGGGGACTCCGGTCAGTGCAGCACCCCCTCTTGTGGCCACTCTGTGTCGGTGCAGTGGAGGAGACTACAAAATTCTCCATGAAAAGCCCCTAAGCCTCCACCGTGACCACAAAAAGAGCCAGTATGAAGGATGGGGAACACGTTCTCTCGACTGTGGGGGAGGGAGGGGCAGTTTTGGTACAGAAGCAGTGTAGTAGTGCAGTAGTGGAGTGGGGTGTCTGGTGTGCAATGCAGTGTCTGGTGTGGTTCTGTAGTGTGCAGTGGGGTGTCTGGTGTGGTTCTGTAGTGTGCAGTGGGGTGTCTGGTGTGATTCTGTAGTGTGCAGTGGGGTGTCTGGTGTGATTCTGTAGTGTGCAGTGGGGTGTCTGGTGTGGAGTGGGGTGTCTGGTGTGGTTCTGTAGTGTGCAGTGGGGTGTCTGGTGTGGAGTGGGGTGTCTGGTGTGGTTCTGTAGTGTGCAGTGGGGTGTCTGGTGTGGAGTGGGGTGTCTGGTGTGGTTCTGTAGTGTGCAGTGGGGTGTCTGGTGTGGAGTGGGGTGTCTGGTGTGGTTCTGTAGTGTGCAGTGGGGTGTCTGGTGTGGTTCTGTAGTGTGCAGTGGGGTGTCTGGTGTGGTTCTGTAGTGTGCAGTGGGGTGTCTGGTGTGGAGTGGGGTGTCTGGTGTGGAGTGGGGTGTCTGGTGTGGTGCTGTATTGTGTAGTGGGGTGTCTTGTGTAGCAAATTGTGTTATGTTGCATGAGCTGTGTAGCAGATTGCTCAGTTGATGCCCAGGGTACATCTGTCATTTGCAAGGAATTGATGAGCTATGAGGAAATCAGGTCTTGATTGAGGGAGGGTGAATTCCGTCCTGTTGTGTCTCTGCTTTTAGCTGACTCAAGTTTTCGGTTGTGACCCCCTCCCAGGTTCAGCAGTTAAATAGCTATTGATTGAGTGAGTGGCTAGGCTGTAGATCACAGCTGCTAACAAATGAGCTTTTACCAAAATTAACAATCTTGCAGGTCGAGCACAGAGTGGCCAGTGGGCCAACAGACTGACACACTGCTGGAGTGAACAGACTGTGAATAGAGCACACTACAGAACAGTGTGAATACAGCTCACTGCAGGACAGTGTGAATACAGCTCACTGCAGGACAGTGTGAATACAGCTCACTGCAGGACAGTGAGAATCCAGCTCACTACAGGACAGTGTGAATACAGCACACTACAGGACAGTGTGAATACAGCTCACTGCAGGACAGTGAGAATACAGCTTACTACAGGACAGTGTGAATACAGCTCACTGCAGGACAGTGTGAATACAGCTCACTGCAGGACAGTGTGAATACAGCTCTCTGCAGGACAGTGTGAATACAGCTCACTGCAGGACAGTGTGAATACAGCTCACTGCAGGACTGTGAATATAGCAGACTACAGGACAGTGTGAATACAGCTCACTGCAGAACTGTGAATATAGCAGACTACAGGACAATGTGAATAGAGCAGACTACAGGACAGTGTGAATACAGCACACTGCAGGACAGTGTGAATACAGCTCACTGCAGGACAGTGTGAATACAGCTCACTACAGGACAGTGTGAATACAGCACACTACAGGACAGTGAGAATACAGCTCACTGCAGGACTGTGAATATAACAGACTACAGGACAATGTGGATACAGCTCACTGCAGGACAGTGTGAATACAGCTCACTGCGGGACTGTGAATATAGCAGACTACAGGACAGTGTGAATACAGCTCACTGCAGAACTGTGAATAGAGCAGACTACAGGACAATGTGAATAGAGCAGACTACGGGACAGTGTGAATACAGCACACTGCAGGACAGTGTGAATACAGCTCACTGCAGGACAGTGTGAATACAGCACACTACAGGACAGTGAGAATACAGCTCACTGCAGGACAGTGTGAATACAGCACACTACAGGACAGTGTGAATAGAGCTCACTGCAGGACAGTGTGAACACAGCTCACTACAGGACAGTGTGGATACAGCTCACTGCAGGACAGTGTGAATACAGCTCACTACAGGACAATGTGAATAGAGCAGACTACAGGACAGTGTGAATACAGCTCACTACAGGACAGTGTGAATACAGCTCACTGCAGGACAGTGAGAATCCAGCTCACTACAGGAGTGTGAATACAGCTCACTGCAGGACAGTGTGAATACAGCTCACTGCAGGACAGTGTGAACACAGCTCACTACAGGACAGTGTGAATACAGCTCACTGCAGGACTGTGAATATAACAGACTACAGGACAGTGTGGATACAGCTCACTACAGGACAATGTGAATAGAGCAGACTACAGGACAGTGTGAATACAGCTCACTACAGGACAGTGTGAATACAGCTCACTGCAGGACAGTGAGAATCCAGCTCACTACAGGAGTGTGAATCCAGCTCACTGCAGGACAGTGTGAATACAGCTCACTGCAGGACAGTGTGAATACAGCTCACTGCAGGACAGTGTGAATACAGCTCACTGCAGGACAATGTGAATAGAGCAGACTACAGGACAGTGTGAATACAGCTCACTGCAGGACAGTGTGAATACAGCTTACTACAGGACAGTGTGAATACAGCTCACTGCAGGACAGTGTGAATACAGCTCACTACAGGACTGTGTGAATACAGCACACTGCAGGACTGTGTGAATACAGCACACTGCAGGACTGTGTGAATACAGCACACTGCAGGACTGTGTGAATACAGCTCACTGCAGGACAGTGTGAAGGGCACAGATAGGGCACTAACATCATACATTTACACCCATCTTCTCTCTCTCCACAGTATCCTGGCAACAGCTGGGGCAGAATTTGACCTGAGGACCCTGCGAGCTGTGAGAGTCCTGAGACCCCTGAAACTGGTGTCAGGGATCCCCAGTACGTGAGGGGAATAAGCAGGGATGGAAGAGGGGGGGAAGGGTTGGTTGGTGGGACAATATCCCAGAAAATGTCCTTACGGTGTAAATGACATTTCTTATGACCCAACGGCATCTTCTTGTAAACCTGTTTGTTTCAACCCTTGTCGAGGTTCAATTGAAGGAAGGTTGGAATAGTAAATAAAAATAAAAATAAAAATTAGCCTGTCATAAACCCCTCAAACATAGGAGTGCAGCTATATACACTATAAGTGTTCGTGCGTCAGTGTCTTTCTCCTTCTTCCTAACACTTCTCCTCATCTCCTCTCTCCCACTCTCTCCATCCCTCTCGATGTCCCTCTCTCTCTGTCCCTCTCCCCCTATGAATCTCTCTCTCCCTGTTCCTTCTCTCTCCCTCTGTCTCTGTCTCTCCCCTGTTCCTTCTCTCTCCCTGTCGCTGTCCCCCTTTCTCTCCCTCTGTCCCCTAACTCCCCTCTCTGTCTCTGTCCCCTCACTCCCCTCTCTGTCTCTCTGTCTCTGCCTCTGTCTCCTCATTCCCCTTTCTGTCTCTCTTCCTCTGTCCCTCTCCTTCTCTGTCTTTGTCCCCTTCTGTCTCTCTCCCCTATGTCCCTCTCTGTGTCCCTCTTCCTCCCCTCTCTGTCTCTCCTCTGCCCCTGGGCCTCTGCTCCCCAGGTCTTCAGGTGGTGCTGAAGTCGATAATGAAAGCCATGATCCCCCTGCTGCAGATCGGCCTGCTGCTCTTCTTCGCCATCCTCATGTTTGCCATCATCGGCCTGGAGTTCTACATGGGCAAGTTCCACAAGACCTGCTTCGACAACATCACCGGTGAGTCCTGCCCTGCCATGCTGGCATTGGAGCAGTCCTGTCTCTCTCCTCTCTCCTCTCTCACTCCCTCTGTCCTCCACCCAGCTCTCCTCTCCTCTCTCTTGCGTCCTGCCCTGCACTGTCTGCTCCAGCTTTAGAGAGCTGCCCACAGCTCTGTTAGCTCATTGATAGAGATGTTGAACAGTGTTGGACCAGGAGTTCAGACTGTTCCCACAGCTCTGTTAGCTCACTGATAGAGATGTTGATCAGTGTTGATCAGGAGCTCAGACTGTTCCCACAACTCTGTTAGCTCATTGATAGAGATGTTGATGAGTGTAGGACCAGGAGCTCAGACTGTTCCCACAACTCTATTAGCTCATTGATAGAGATGTTGATCAGTGTTGGACCAGGAGTTCAGACTGTTCCCACAGCTCTGTTAGCTGACTGATAGAGATGTTGATGAGTGTTGGACCAGGAGTTCAGACTGTTCCCACAGCTCTGTTAGCTCATTGATAGTGATGTTGATCAGTGTTGGCCAGGGGCTCAGACTGTTCCCACAGCTCTGTTAGCTCATTGATAGAGATGTTGATGAGTGTTGGACCAGGAGCTCAGACTGTTCCCACAACTCTGTTAGCTCACTGATAGAGATGTTGATCAGTGTTGGACCAGGAGTTCAGACTGTTCCCACAGCTCTGTTAGCTCATTGATAGAGATGTTGATGAGTGTTGGACCAGGAGCTCAGACTGTTCCCACAGCTCTGTTAGCTCATTTAAAGAGATGTTGATCAGTGTTGGACCAGGAGCTCAGACTGTTCCCACAGCTCTGTTAGCTCATTGATAGAGATGTTGATCAGTGTTGGACCAGGAGCTCAGACTGTTCCCACAACTCTGTTAGCTCATTGATAGAGATGTTGATCAGTGTTGGACCAGGAGTTCAGACTGTTCCCACAGCTCTGTTAGCTCATTGATAGAGATGTTGATCAGTGTTGGACCAGGAGTTCAGACTGTTCCCACAGCTCTGTTAGCTCATTGATAGTGATGTTGATCAGTGTTGGCCAGGAGCTCAGACTGTTCCCACAGCTCTGTTAGCTCATTGATAGAGATGTTGATGAGTGTTGGACCAGGAGCTCAGACTGTTCCCACAACTCTGTTAGCTCATTGATAGAGATGTTGATCAGTGTTGGACCAGGAGTTCAGACTGTTCCCACAGCTCTGTTAGCTCATTGATAGAGATGTTGATCAGTGTTGGACCAGGAGTTCAGACTGTTCCCACAGCTCTGTTAGCTCATTGATAGAGATGTTGATCAGTGTTGGACCAGGAGTTCAGACTGTTCCCACAGCTCTGTTAGCTCATTGATAGAGATGTTGATCAGTGTTGGACCAGGAGTTCAGACTGTTCCCACAGCTCTGTTAGCTCATTGATAGAGATGTTGATGAGTGTTGATCAGGAGCTCAGACTGTTCCCACAGCTCTTTTAGCTCATTGATAGAGATGTTGATGAGTGTTGGACCAGGAGCTCAGACTGTTCCCACAACTCTGTTAGCTCATTGATAGAGATGTTGATCAGTGTTGGACCAGGAGTTCAGACTGTTCCCACAGCTCTGTTAGCTCATTGATAGAGATGTTGATCAGTGTTGGACCAGGAGTTCAGACTGTTCCCACAGCTCTGTTAGCTCATTGATAGAGATGTTGATCAGTGTTGATCAGGAGCTCAGACTGTTCCCACAGCTCTTTTAGCTCATTGATAGAGATGTTGATGAGTGTTGGACCAGGAGCTCAGACTGTTCCCACAGCTCTGTTAGCTCATTGATAGAGATGTTGATCAGTGTTGGACCAGGAGCTCAGACTGTTCCCACAACTCTGTTAGCTCATTGATAGAGATGTTGATCAGTGTTGGACCAGGAGTTCAGACTGTTCCCACAGCTCTGTTAGCTCATTGATAGAGATGTTGATGAGTGTTGGACCAGGAGCTCAGACTGTTCCCACAGCTCTGTTAGCTCATTAACAGAGATGTTGATCAGTGTTGGCCAGGAGCTCAGACTGTTCCAACAACTGTTAGCTCACTGATAGAGATATTGATCAATGTTGTTTCACCACAGGACTCTGAGTAAAGAACTTACTGATTGCTGAGAACAATGACTTTGATGTTGTAAGGTTTACTCTCACTCCCCTTGAGACGTTTGTGAATCAGTACTTCATGCCTAATTGAATCAATGCTGTGCAAAAAGAAGTAAGACAGGTAAGTTTTTTTGTCCTTTTTCTCATTCCTAACCCCTTTTCCTTTCTGTTTTCTTCTTGTCTCTGTACCAATCACTCAGGTGAGATCCGGGAGGAATTCCCCTGTGGAAAGGAATCTCCTGCACGACTGTGTCCGAACGGAACAGAGTGCAGGGAGTACTGGATCGGTCCCAATTATGGCATCACTCAGTTTGACAACATCCTGTTCGCAGTGCTGACTGTGTTCCAGTGCATTACAATGGAGGGCTGGACAGACCTGCTGTACTATGTAAGCCATTTCTAAGAGCCATCTCCTCCTCTCCTGTCTCTCTCCTTTCTCTCTGACCCTCTCTTCCTCTCCTGTCTCTCTCCTCTCTCCTCCCTCTCTGACCCTCTCCTCTCCTGTCTCTCTACTTTCTCAATTTTTTCAATTCAATTCAAGGTGCTTTATTAGCATGACCGATGGGTACAAATCGGTGTTACCAAAGCAAATTAACATGGAACAAAACACAAACATATAATAAAATATTGACATATACTGTAGACAGATGGAGCATTATTGGGAGACGGACTCACTGTTCCTCAGGCTGTGACAGGAGATCACATACTGGGCTGTCAGTTCAATTGAGTTCCCTCCTCCCTCTCCCAGTAGGATTGGGACCCATTATGATTCTGGCAGGTGTGGGAACTCTGGGATTAGATTTCTGAGTTTAGGGAAGAATGTTTCTCTAATCCCAGAGTATCTGTCACAGTGCAGTAGGAAGTGCACCTCTGTCTCTATTTCTCCTCGCTGTCTCCTGTCTTTGACGTTGACTTGGAGTGAGTGGACAGGCAGGGAGAGGGAGTGAACTCTGTCTCCGGGGTTAACAGGGCAGAGGTTCGTGAGAGCGACACAGAGAAACAAGCCAAGCAGCTGCATTGTCCTGTCTTAGAGGGACCTGTAGGACACAACACTCTGCTCTCTCAGCCCGCTGTTCTGAGGGTGAGGTGGAATGACTGCTTGTCTGTCTGTCCAGAGCAATGATGCCGCAGGAAGTGCCTGGAACTGGCTTTACTTCATCCCCCTCATCATCATCGGCTCCTTCTTCATGCTGAACCTGGTGCTGGGTGTGCTGTCTGGGTAAGTCTCTCTCTCCCTGCCTGTCTCTCTATCTCCATCTATCCCTGCCCATCTTAATCTCTGTCCTTCTCTGTCTCTCCCTGACTGTGTCTCTCTCTCCCTCTGTCCCTGCTTGTCTCTCTGTCTCTATCACTCTCTGCCCCTTCCTGTCTTTGTCTAATGGTCATACCTGTCTCATGTTCTCTGTCTGTCTTTCCAGCTCTCTGTGGTTTCTTGTCATGTGTGTCTGTGTCCATTCTGCTGCTCAGACTGTGTGTGTGTACAGTACTCCTCTGTGTGCTGCTCAGACTGTGTGTGTGTACAGTACTCCTCTGTGTGCTGCTCAGACTGTGTGTGTGTACAGTACTCCTCTGTGTGCTGCTCAGACTGTGTGTGTGTACAGTACTCCTCTGTGTGCTGCTCAGACTGTGTGTAAAGTACTCCTCTGTGTGCTGCTAAGACTGTGTGTGTGTACAGTACTCCTCTGTGTGCTGATCAGACTGTGTGTACAGTACTCCTCTGTGTGCTGCTCAGACTGTGTTTGTGTACAGTACTCCTCTGTGTGCTGCTCAGACTGTGTGTGTACAGTACTCCTCTGTGTGCTGCTCAGACTGTGTGTGTACAGTACTCCTCTGTGTGCTGCTAAGACTGTGTGTGTGTACAGTACTCCTCTGTGTGCTGATCAGACTGTGTGTACAGTACTCCTCTGTGTGCTGATCAGACGATGTGTGTGTGTACAGTACTCCTCTGTGTGCTGATCAGACTGTGTGTGTGTACAGTACTCCGCTGTGTGCTGATCAGACTGTGTGTGTGTACAGTACTCCGCTGTGTGCTGCTCAGACTGTGTGTGTGTACAGTACTCCTCTGTGTGCTGCTCAGACTGTGTGTGTACAGTACTCCTCTGTGTGCTGCTCAGACTGTGTGTGTGTACACTACTCCTCTGTGTGCTGCTCAGACTGTGTGTGTGTACACTACTCCTCTGTGTGCTGCTCAGACTGTGTGTGTGTACAGTACTCCTCTGTGTGCTGATCAGACTGTGTGTTTGTGTACAGTACTCCTCTGTGTGCTGCTCAGACTGTGTGTACAGTACTCCTCTGTGTGCTGCTCAGACTGTGTGTACAGTACTCCTCTGTGTGCTGCTCAGACTGTGTGTGTGTACAGTACTCATCTGTGTGCTGATCAGACTGTGTGTGTGTACAGTACTCCTCTGTGTGCTGATCAGACTGTGTGTACAGTACTCCTCTGTGTGCTGCTCAGACTGTGTGTACAGTACTCCTCTGTGTGCTGCTCAGACTGTGTGTGTACAGTACTCCTCTGTGTGCTGCTCAGACTGTGTGTGTGTGTACAGTACTCCTCTGTGTGCTGCTCAGACTGTGTGTGTGTGTACAATACTCCTCTGTGTGCTGCTCAGACTGTGTGTGTGTACAGTACTCCTCTATGTGCTGCTCAGACTGTGTGTACAGTATTCCTCTGTGTGCTGCGCAGACTGTGTGTGTGTACAGTACTCCTCTGTGTGCTGCTCAGACTGTGTGTGTGTACAGTACTCCTCTGTGTGCTGCTCAGACTGTGTGTGTGTACAGTACTCCTCTGTGTGCTGCTCAGACTGTGTGTGTACAGTACTCCTCTGTGTGCTGCTCAGACTGTGTGTGTGTGTACAGTACTCCTCTGTGTGCTGCTCAGACTGTGTGTGTGTGTACAATACTCCTCTGTGTGCTGCTCAGACTGTGTGTGTGTACAGTACTCCTCTATGTGCTGCTCAGACTGTGTGTACAGTATTCCTCTGTGTGCTGCGCAGACTGTGTGTGTGTACAGTACTCCTCTGTGTGCTGCTCAGACTGTGTGTGTGTACAGTACTCCTCTGTGTGCTGATCAGACTGTGTGTGTGTACAGTACTCCTCTGTGTGCTGATCAGACTGTGTGTGTACAGTACTCCTCTGTGTGCTGCTCAGACTGTGTGTGTACAGTACTCCTCTGTGTGCTGCTCAGACTGTGTGTGTACAGTACTCCTCTGTGTGCTGCTCAGACTGTGTGTGTACAGTACTCCTCTGTGTGCTGCTCAGACTGTGTGTTTGTGTACAGTACTCCTCTGTGTGCTGCTCAGACTGTGTGTGTACAGTACTCCTCTGTGTGCTGCTAAGACTGTGTGTGTGTACAGTACTCCTCTGTGTGCTGATCAGACTGTGTGTACAGTACTCCTCTGTGTGCTGATCAGACGATGTGTGTGTGTACAGTACTCCTCTGTGTGCTGATCAGACTGTGTGTACAGTACTCCTCTGTGTGCTGATCAGACTGTGTGTGTGTACAGTACTCCGCTGTGTGCTGCTCAGACTGTGTGTGTGTACAGTACTCCTCTGTGTGCTGCTCAGACTGTGTGTGTGTACAGTACTCCTCTGTGTGCTGCTCAGACTGTGTGTGTACAGTACTCCTCTGTGTGCTGCTCAGACTGTGTGTGTGTACACTACTCCTCTGTGTGCTGCTCAGACTGTGTGTGTGTACACTACTCCTCTGTGTGCTGCTCAGACTGTGTGTGTGTACAGTACTCCTCTGTGTGCTGATCAGACTGTGTGTTTGTGTACAGTACTCCTCTGTGTGCTGCTCAGACTGTGTGTACAGTACTCCTCTGTGTGCTGCTCAGACTGTGTGTACAGTACTCCTCTGTGTGCTGCTCAGACTGTGTGTGTACAGTACTCATCTGTGTGCTGATCAGACTGTGTGTGTGTACAGTACTCCTCTGTGTGATGATCAGACTGTGTGTACAGTACTCCTCTGTGTGCTGCTCAGACTGTGTGTACAGTACTCCTCTGTGTGCTGCTCAGACTGTGTGTGTACAGTACTCCTCTGTGTGCTGCTCAGACTGTGTGTGTACAGTACTCCTCTGTGTGCTGATCAGACTGTGTGTGTGTACAGTACTCCTCTGTGTGCTGATCAGACTGTGTGTGTGTACAGTACTCCTCTGTGTGCTGCTCAGACTGTGTGTGTGTACAGTACTCCTCTGTGTGCTGCTCAGACTGTGTGTGTACAGTACTCCTCTGTGTGCTGCTCAGACTGTGTGTGTGTGTACAGTACTCCTCTGTGTGCTGCTCAGACTGTGTGTGTGTGTACAATACTCCTCTGTGTGCTGCTCAGACTGTGTGTGTGTACAGTACTCCTCTATGTGCTGCTCAGACTGTGTGTACAGTACTCCTCTGTGTGCTGCGCAGACTGTGTGTGTGTACAGTACTCCTCTGTGTGCTGCTCAGACTGTGTGTGTGTACAGTACTCCTCTGTGTGCTGATCAGACTGTGTGTGTGTACAGTACTCCTCTGTGTGCTGCTCAGACTGTGTGTGTACAGTACTCCTCTGTGTGCTGCTCAGACTGTGTGTGTACAGTACTCCTCTGTGTGCTGATCAGACTGTGTGTGTGTACAGTACTCCTCTGTGTGCTGTTCAGACTGTGTGTGTGTACAGTACTCCTCTGTGTGCTGATCAGAGTGTGTGTACAGTACTCCCCTGTTGCTGCTCAGACTGTGTGTGTGTACAGTACACCTCTGTGTGCTGCTCAGACTGTGTGTGTGTGTACAGTACTCCTCTGTGTGCTGCTCAGACTGTGTGTGTGTACAGTACTCCTCTATGTGCTGCTCAGACTGTGTGTACAGTACTCCTCTGTGTGCTGCTCAGACTGTGTGTGTGTACAGTACTCCTCTGTGTGCTGATCAGACTGTGTGTGTGTACAGTACTCCTCTATGTGCTGCTCAGACTGTGTGTACAGTACTCCTCTGTGTGCTGCTCAGACTGTGTGTGTGTACAGTACTCCTCTGTGTGCTGATCAGACTGTGTGTGTGTACAGTACTCCTCTGTGTGCTGATCAGACTGTGTGTGTGTTCTGACAGGGAGTTTGCCAAGGAGAGGGAGCGGGTGGAGAACCGCAGTGAGTTCCTCAAGCTGAGAAGGCAGCAGCAGATTGAGAGGGAGCTGAATGGCTACTTGGAGTGGATCTGTAAAGCAGGTACGGAGTACTTACATACACTAATATACACACAGCCACACACACACACACACATATATATATACACACTATATATACAGATATGGAGTGGATCGGCAAAGCAGGTTCAAAGCTGTGACACACAAAAAGAAATTCACACCCCCATACACATACTGTATATACATAAACAGACACAGCCGTATTCTCGTCCAGAACGCCTCTATTTGATTTAACCCCTTTCATTCTGTTTAGAAGAAGTGATCCTGGCGGAGGATGAGAATGATTCGGACGACCGGATGCCCTTCGATGGTATTTGTGCCGTGTGTTTCGGGCCGTGCTTGCTCGCCTGGGCACGGCAGTGATATATATACACACGCCTGTATATATGGATCCACCTGCTCATCTGCTATCTCTCTGAACCTTCTGCTGACACGTGTGATGAGGGAAGGGGTATCTCTGACACACAGCTACTCTTGTGTGTGTGTGGGGGGGGGGGTTGGGTGGTATTGGGCTTTCTCACACCAGGGCACGGATCAGAATCAACAGAATCCAGAGATGAGTGGCTGCTGCTTCTCTGTCTGTCTGTCTCTTATTCCTCCTCCCATTTGCTTCATGGAGGAAGAAGGCCTCCAGCTTTAGCTCACAGCTTCTGCTCTCCCTGACTGTGTGTGAGTGTGTGAGTGTGCACAGTTTATGTGTGTGAGAATGCGTGTGCACAGTGCACGTGTCAGAGTATGTGCGAGGGAGAGTGTGCATGCACAGTGCATGTGTGTGTGAGAGCATGAGAGTGAGAATGCATGTGCACAGTGCACAAGTGTGAGAGTGAGAATGCATGTGCACAGTGCACGAGTGTGTGTGAGTGACTGAGAATGCATGTGCATTGTGCATGAGTGTGTGTGCGCCTCACTGTCCCTGTGCCACCCCAGGATCCCGGAGGAGAGCCACCATTAAGAAGAGTAAGACGGACCTGTTGAATCCAGAGGAGGGCGAGGACCACCTGGGGGACATCGCCTCTGTGGGTGAGCGATGGGGGGGGGCCCACAAACCAGCTCTAAACTGACCCCCACAGCTACCATTCCAGCCCCAGACCTGACCCAGCCCACCACCAGTCCCTGCTCCAGTGTGCCTGGGTCATCAGATGATCGTACTAAGACTGGCCTGTAGTTGCCTCCAATGTATTGGTGCCCAGGGATGCCCTGATGCAGTCTTGCACTGAACTGGTCATCAATAAAGCAACACAGCACACAGTGCACAGTGCAGGGGCCACTATCACAGTGTGCATCCTGAACCCTTCAATGTGCACCATAAGACTAAACCCATCTTCCTTCTGCCGCAGGCTCGCCCTTCGCCCGTGCCAGTATAAAGAGCGCTAAGCTGGAGGGCTCTTCGTTTCACAAGAGGGAGCGTCGGCTACGTTTCTTCATCCGCCACATTGTCAAGACTCAGGCCTTCTACTGGACTGTGCTCAGCCTGGTGGCTCTCAACACGCTATGTGTGGCCATCGTGCACTACAACCAGTCTAAGCTGCTGTCCGACTTCCTCTGTGAGTCCAACTGACTCTCCCCGATCTCTACCCTGTGTTTATGATTGGAACTCTAGACCCCTTGCTCCTGATCAGTAATCTCTACATCAGAAACTATACTTTTCACCCCTGATCTGTAAACCCCACAACTGATCGAGACCTCTCACCCCTGATCTGTAAACCCCACAACTAATCTAGACCCCTCAGCCTGAACTATAAACTCCACAACTGATCTAGAACCTGTACCCCTGATCTGTAAACTCCACATTTGACCTTGAACTTGCACCCCTGACCAGTAACCTCAAGAACTGATCTAGAAACTTTCAACACTCATCTGGAAACTCCAACTCTGATCTAGAAGTTTCACCCCTGACCTGCAAACTCTACAAGTGATCTAGACCCCTCACCCCAATCTGTGAACACCACAACTGATCTAGAACCCTTGTCCCTGATTTGTAAACTCAACAGCTGATCTAGAACCCTCACTGTTGGCCTAGTACGTCTTCTCAGCTCTGATGAGTTCTCTCTCCTCACCCTGTCTCCAGACTTTGCGGAGTTCATTTTCCTGGGACTCTTCATGTCAGAGATGTTTATAAAGATGTATGGTCTGGGGACCAGGCCTTACTTCCACTCATCGTTCAACTGCTTTGACTGTGCGGTGAGTTACAAACGCACACACACACATACTCTGACACACAGCACTGCGCTTTCACAGACACACAAAAGTAGTTATGAAGGCCGAGTATTGTACTGTTTTTCATTGGTAGCTGATGGGTGAGTGCTTTACTGTGTTCCATTGGTGTCCTGTGGATTGTGTGTCCCTGTGGTGCGGAGGACTGATGGATGAGTGTTTTGCTGTAACATGTTCCAGGTCATCGTTGGCAGCATTTTTGAGGTGATCTGGGCCGTGGTGAAGCCAGGGACCTCCTTTGGGATCAGTGTCTTACGAGCTCTCAGGTTATTAAGGATCTTCAAAGTCACCAAGTGAGTCTGTTGGCTGTTCTGAATGTCTACCTTGCATAACTGTACCTGTTAGCTCTGGACATTACTCTTTCTTTCATGCCCTCTATGTCCACTGACCACCACTCTCTCTCCCAGTGACCTCTGTCCAGTGACCACCACTCTCTCTCCCAGTGACCTCTGTCCACTGACCACCACTGTCTCCCACTTCCACCCTCTGTCCAGGTACTGGGCCTCCCTGAGGAACCTGGTGGTGTCTCTGCTCAACTCCATGAAGTCCATCATCAGCCTGCTGTTCCTGCTCTTCCTCTTCATCGTCGTCTTCGCCCTGCTGGGCATGCAGCTCTTCGGGGGGCAGTGAGTACCCCATCTTTGTCTCTCTCCGTACCTGTGCCCCGCCTCCCCTGCACCCACACTGCCCTCCAGCCTCTCCCTCTCTCTTATCCCGTCTCTCGCTCTGTTTTCCACGGCTCAGGTTCAATTTCGACACCGGAACACCTCCAACCAACTTTGACACCTTTCCTGCAGCAATAATGACAGTGTTCCAGGTAAGGGGAGGTGGGCGGAGTGGAGGGGTGTGTGTGTCACGGACTCTGCCCAGAGTGATGCCGCTGTATGTCTCTGTGCACAGATCCTGACGGGAGAGGACTGGAATGCTGTGATGTACGACGGGATCGAGTCTCAGGGCGGAGTGAACTCAGGAATGGTCTTCTCCATCTACTTCATCGTGCTCACACTCTTCGGAAACTGTATCCTGACAGCACGGTCCTCGAGCGCACAAGACACACACAGTTAAACACTCTGTTTCATATACACACTCACAACACAATCCCCTGAACACAACACACACACAGTAAAACACACTGATGGACACTCTCAGTAAAGCATAGCGATGCACACTCTCAGTAAAACACAATGATGCACATACACAGTTAAACACACTACTGCACGCACAGTCAAGTAAAACACTTGGATGCACACTCTCAGTAAAACACTGTGAGGCAGACTCTCAGTAAAACACAGTGATACAAACTCACACTCACAGTAAAACACACTGATTCAGACACACAGTAAAACACACTGATTCACACACTTACACACACTCAGACACACTAGTGACACTGCCTAGTTGTAGGATAGGTTTTTAAAACGGCATGAGACTCAGGTGCTATGTCTGTTGACTTTGACCCCTGACCTCAGACACCCTGCTCAATGTGTTCCTGGCCATCGCCGTCGACAACCTGGCCAATGCACAGGAGCTCACTAAGGTACAGCGCAGCTTCGCTCCATTAATAAGCTGTGAAGAACTGCATTACAATTATGTAGATAGAGCCTGTTCTGGTAAGATTAGAGCATTGGGCTCTAAAAACTTCCTGGAGTCAGCTTAAATTTCACACAGTGGAAGCAAACAGTGCAAGGACTGCACCTGCAACAACCACAACTTTTCTGAGAAAAGGGTTAGAATTCACAACGCAGCAGAACGAAGCAGCTCATCGGTTGCTACTTGCGATGTGACCTGTAGAGGGCGGTGCTGTAGCATAGTGTTGGTGACCCCGGTTTATAAGCTGGTAAGGTGGAGAGCAAGGTCACATGATCAGGAATGAGATTTTAATGCTGGATGAGTTTTGAGGGGTTGATGCTTTCCTGGCAGTTGTATTCTGTATTCTTCCTCATCCTGGTGCAGCTCAGCCCCACAAGCTCACAGAAACAAACTACAACTCACGTTCCTCAATGACTGAAGGACAGGAAATAGGAGTAGTAACACCAATTTAGGCATTAAGACCTCAAGCAGAGATGAACCAGCAGACCTTGTGCCTCCCTGGGACCAGGAGTATAGATCACTTATTCAAATAATCAATCACCGAGTACTGGATCAAATAGTCATGGGAGGTCATCAGGGGAATCGATCACTGAAAACTGGATCAAATGGTCATGGGAGCTCAGCAAGTGAATCGATCACTGAATACTGGATTGAATGATCATGGGAGATCAGCAGATGAATCGATCACTGAATACTGGATCGAATGATCATGTGAGATCAGCAGATGAATCGATCATTGAATACTGGATCAAACGGTCATGGGAGCTCAGCAAGTGAATCGATCACTGAATACTGGATCAGATGGTCATGGGAGCTCAGCAAGTGAATCAATCACTGAATACTGAATTGAATAGTCATGGGATCTCAGCAAGTAAGTCGATCACTGAATACTGGATTGAATGTTTGTGGGAGCTCAGCAAGTGAATCGATCACTGAATACTGGATTAAGTGGTCAATGGAGCTCAGCAGGTGAAATAGTTCAGTTTGAGGGAGGAGGTACTGTGTCCTGTATACTGTACCCTGGAGGAGAAAAGGGGCTGACTGATGCTGGGAGTCACTGTAAAGCACAGTATTGTCTCTCTCTCCCTCTCTGACCAGGATGAGCAGGAGGAGGAGGAGGCGACCAATCAGAAGATCGCTCTCCAGAAAGCCAAGGAGGTGGCAGAGGTCAGCCCCCTGTCTGCGGCAAACCTGTCCATTGCAGCGTAAGTGTCCCACAGTGCCTCTGCTTCTCTATGGCACGTCCCCCAGCTTTCTGCAGCACGTCCCCCCCTTTCTCACCTGCTGCCTGACTGTCTGCCCTGTGCAGGAAGGAACAGCAGAAGAACCAGAAAGGGGTGAAGTCAGTGTGGGAGCAGCGCACCAGTGAGATCCGCCGGCAGAACCTGATGGCGAGTCGGGAGGCGCTATATAACGAGCTCGACCCCGAAGACCGCTGGAAGGTGAGGGCACTCCTTTTCTCCTCCCCCAACAGTGTGACTCTTCCTCCCCTGTCTTCCCCCTGCAGGTGTGACTCTTCCTCCCCTCTCCTCCCCCTGCAGGTGTGACTCTTCCTCCCCTCTCCTCCCCCTGCGGGTGTGACTCTTCCTCCCCTCTCCTCCCCCTGCGGGTGTGACTCTTCCTCCCCTCTCCTCCCCCTGCGGGTGTGACTCTTCCTCCCCTCTCCTCCCCCTGCAGGTGTGACTCTTCCTCCCCTCTCCTCCCCCTGCAGGTGTGACTCTTCCTCCCCCTGCAGGTGTGACTCTTCCTCTCCTCTCCTCCCCCTGCGGGTGTGACTCTTCCTCCCCTCTCCTCCCCCTGCAGGTGTGACTCTTCCTCTCCTCTCCTCCCCCTGCGGGTGTGACTCTTCCTCCCCTCTCCTCCCCCTGCAGGTGTCGTACTCTCGGCACATCCGGCCAGACATGAAGACCCACCTGGACCGGCCGCTGGTCGTGGACCCCCAGGAGAACCGGAACAACAACACCAACAAGACCCGGCCCAGTGACACCAGCTCGGAGCAGCGGCTCAGCCAGCAGCGGGCCGAGGAGTTCCTGCGCAAGCAGGCGCGCTTCCACGAGCGGGGCGGGGGCGGGGGCGGCGGGGGCGGGGGGGGCATGCCGGGCCGGCCGTACGAGCGCGCCGACTCCACGGAGACTCGGAGGCTGGGCGGCCGCAGCAGCAGCAAGGAGCACGACCCCGGGCCCCCCCACCCCCAAAACCACATGCACCCCGACTGCCCCGAACCCTCCCCCGGGGAGAGAACCCGGGACCCCCATCGCCGGCACCAGCACAGGGCCCCCGCCGGCCGGGGAAAGGACGGGCGTAGCATGTCTCCCCGCGGGGAGGGGGGCGCCCCCGAGCCCCGCCGGCCCCGCCCGCACCGCCGCGCCCCCGAGGACGAGGACGGAGGGGGCGGGGGCCGCGGGGGCCGGCACAGAGGGGGAGCAGGGAGGGGGCAGGACGGAGGGGGCGGCGACTGCGAGCAGCCGGACCTGCCGGACCTGGCCGAGAGGAGGAGGCGCCATCGCCACGGCGCCCAGTCCACCATGGACAGCGACGGCCGCCGGGACGGGGAGAGGGATCGCCGGCACCGGAGGAGGAAGTGAGTGACCGGGGAGGAGGGGGGCGCCACACGCCTGCCGGCTGCCCGCGGTGCTCTGACCGTGTCCCTCTGTCTCTCTCTGTCCCCCTCTCAGGGAGGGGCTGGGCAACGGGCCGGCGTCCGGCCCCAGCCTGTCCACCACGCGGCCCATCCAGCGGCAGGACAGCCAGCACAGCGAGCACATCGACAACATGAAGAACAGCCAGCTGGCCACGCAGCCCCCCGCCGCCCGCAACCACGCCAACCACAGCCCCTCCGCCGTGCCCAGCCCCGCCAAGCCCGCCAACCACGCCAACCCACCCCCCTGCTCCGCCCTGCCCAACACCCACAACGCCCTCAACCGCAAGACGCCCAACAGCCCGCAGCCCCCGGCCGGCAGCCCGGGCAAGACGCCCGAGAGCAGCCTGATCCTCACCAACCCCCCCTCCACGCCCAGCGGCGCGCCCAAGAGCAGCGCCAAGAAGCCGGAGCACACGGCGGTGAACATGCCGCCTGTCTTCCCCAGCGAGAACGCCACGCTGCAGGGTGAGGGAGCCTCTGGAACTCTTTAACGGGAGTGCCAGCTCTTGGTCGTGTCCTGTACCCACCCGGCTCGTCAGATGCCAACCGGATATGGCCGGCTGGCAATGACCTATGACCTTTGACCTGGGCTGGCTGGCTGGCTCCTCTGTTGAAACCCTAACCCCAATCCTGTCAGCGCCCGTCTTCGGGCAACAGTGCCCCGTTCTGTGGGCCTCGGCCGCTGACCCAGGCTGCGTGTGGGTCTCTGAGAGGCTAATCAGTGTGCCTTTTCTCTCTCTCTGCCTTTCTCTGCTTTTTTCCTTTTCTACCTGCCCCCTGTGTTGCTCTCCTTGTGCAGAGAATAAGAATGCCAACACGGAGCCCCTCCCGAAGAAGGAGGAGGAGAAGAAGGAGGAGGAAGAGGACGATGAGAAAGGAGGGGAAGATGGACCCAAGCCCATGCCACCTTACAGCTCCATGTTCATCCTGTCCACCACCAACCCGTGAGTCAGTGTCGTGTCAGGTAGGGGTGGGCGGTGCCTGTTGGCAGTGTCAGGTAGTGGTGGGAGGTGCCTCTTAAACAGTGTCAGGTAGTGGTGGGAGGTGCCTGGGCAGTGTCAGCAGTGGGCTGAGCCTGTTGGCAGTGTCAGTTACCAGTAGGGTGGGCCTGTTGGCAATGTCAGCAGTGGGCGGTGCCTGTTGGCAGTGTCAGCAGTGGGCGGTGCCTGTTGGCAGTGTCAGTTAACGGTGGGCGGTGCCTGTAGGCAGTGTCAGCAGTGGGCGGTGCCTGTAGGCAGTGTCAGTTAACGGTGGGCGGTGCCTGTAGGCAGTGTCAGCAGTGGGCGGTGCCTGTAGGCAGTGTCAGCAGTGGGCGGTGCCTGTTGGCAGTGTCAGTTAACGGTGGGCGGTGCCTGTAGGCAGTGTCAGCAGTGGGCGGTGCCTGTAGGCAGTGTCAGCAGTGGGCGATGCCTGTAGGCAGTGTCAGCAGTGGGCGGTGCCTGTTGGCAGTGTCAGTTAACGGTGGGCGGTGCCTGTAGGCAGTGTCAGCAGTGGGCGGTGCCTGTAGGCAGTGTCAGCAGTGGGCGGTGCCTGTAGGCAGTGTCAGCAGTGGGCGGTGCCTGTTGGCAGTGTCAGTTAACGGTGGGCGGTGCCTGTAGGCAGTGTCAGCAGTGGGCGGTGCCTGTAGGCAGTGTCAGCAGTGGGCGGTGCCTGTTGGCAGTGTCAGTTAACGGTGGGCGGTGCCTGTAGGCAGTGTCAGCAGTGGGCGGTGCCTGTAGGCAGTGTCAGCAGTGGGCGGTACCTGTTGGCAGTGTCAGCAGTGGGCGGTGCCTGTAGGCAGTGTCAGCAGTGGGCGATGCCTGTAGGCAGTGTCAGCAGTGGGCGGTGCCTGTTGGCAGTGTCAGTTAACGGTGGGCGGTGCCTGTAGGCAGTGTCAGCAGTGGGCGGTGCCTGTTGGCAGTGTCAGCAGTGGGCGGTGCCTGTTGGCAGTGTCAGTTAACGGTGGGCGATGCCTGTAGGCAGTGTCAGCAGTGGGCGGTGCCTGTTGGCAGTGTCAGTTAACGGTGGGCGGTGCCTGTAGGCAGTGTCAGCAGTGGGCGGTGCCTGTAGGCAGTGTCAGCAGTGGGCGGTGCCTGTAGGCAGTGTCAGCAGTGGGCGATGCCTGTAGGCAGTGTCAGCAGTGGGCGGTGCCTGTTGGCAGTGTCAGTTAACGGTGGGCGGTGCCTGTAGGCAGTGTCAGCAGTGGGCGGTGCCTGTTGGCAGTGTCAGTTAACGGTGGGTGGTGCCTGTAGGCAGTGTCAGTTAGTGGTGGGCGCTACCTATTTTAGCAGTCTGACAGACTGCTATGCTGTCTCCAGATTCCGGCGGGTCTGTCACTACATTGTGAACCTGCGCTACTTCGAGATGTGCATCCTCATCGTCATCGCCATGAGCAGCATCGCACTCGCTGCTGAGGATCCCGTCCAGCCCGACTCCCCACGCAACAATGTAAGTCCATCTGACTGTTCAGGGCTCAGTGTCCTCAGCTCTGCCTGTCTGCCTGTCTGTCTTCCTTTGCCCGTACACTGTCCTCTGTTCTGCCGTGTGTAATGTCTGTAAAGCTGGGGTTGTACCCTGAAGGTCTTTGTGTTTGGCCTGCAGGTTCTGCGGTATTTTGACTACGTCTTCACAGGAGTGTTCACTTTTGAGATGGTGATCAAGGTGAGGCAGCCTCTCCTGGGCAAACATACACACAACATTTGACACAACAGCTTGTTCTTCAAGAAAGGCAGCTTTGTGTGGACAGCGGACAGTGTGGGCAGTGAGTAGTGTGGGCAGTGTGGACAGTGTGCAGTGTGGAAAATGTACAGTGTGGACAGTGAGTAGTGTGAGAGAAATGTGGACAGTGTGAACAGCGAGTAGTGTGGACAGTGGACAGTGAGTAGTCTGGACAGTGCACAGTGTGGACAGTGAGAAGTCTGGACAGTGTGCAGTGTGGAAAATGTGCAGTGTGGACAGTGAGTAGTCTGGACAGTGCGCAGTGTGGACAGTGAGTAATGTGGACAGTGTGCAGTGTGGACAGAGTGGACAGTGAGTAGCTTGGACAGTGTGAGAGAAGTGTGGACAGTATGAACAGTGTGCAGTGTGGACAGAGAGACGTGTGGACAGGGTATGAGATACACTGGAGTCCAGCTGTAATGACGGTCTCTGTTTCAGATGGTTGACCTGGGCCTGGTTTTGCACCAGGGGGCATATTTCCGGGACCTGTGGAACATCCTGGACTTTATAGTGGTTAGTGGTGCCCTGGTGGCCTTCGCCTTCACGTAAGTGTCCCCTGAACCCCTCCCTCCTTCTCTGCTTGCCTGCTGACCCACACTGTCTCCCCCTGCTGGTCACATGCCACAGTGCAGCCTTGTCCCGCTGCCACCCTGGAGCCAGTGCTCCTTCCTCTCATCACTCAGTCTCACTTCCTGCCAGATTCTCTCATCCTTCATCCTCCAGCAGTCTGCACTGTCCCTCTGCACTGTCTCCTCTCTCTGTCCCTCTGCACTGTCTCCTCTCTCTGTCCCTCTGCACTGTCTCCTCTCTCTCTGTCCCTCTGCACTGTCTCCTCTCCCTCTGTCCTTTTGCACTGTCTCCTCTCTCTCTGTCCCTCTGCACTGTCTCCTCCCTCTGTCCCTCTGCACTTTCTCCTCTCCCTCTGTCCTTTTGCACTGTCTCCTCTCTCTCTGTCCCTCCGCATTGTCTCCTCTCTCTGTCCCTCTGCACTGTCTCCTCTCCCTCTGTCCTTTTGCACTGTCTCCTCTCCCTCTGTCCCTCTGCACTGTCTCCTCTCTCTGTCCCTCTGCACTGTCTCCTCTCCCTCTGTCCCTCTTCACTGTCTCCTCTCTCTCTGTCTCTCTTCACTGTCTCCTCTCTTGGTCCCTCTTCTGTCAGTCTCTCCCTGTCTCTCTCACTCCTCTAACCCCTCTCCTCTCTCAGTCTCTCCCTGTCTCTCTCACTCCTCTAACCCCTCTCCTCTCTCAGTCTCTCCCTGTCTCTCTCACTCCTCTAACCCCTCTCCTCTCTCAGTCTCTCCCTGTCTCTCTCACTCCTCTAACCCCTCTCCTCTCTCAGTCTCTCCCTGTCTCTCTCACTCCTCTAACCCCTCTCTTCTGTCAGTCTCTCCCTGTCTCTCTCACTCCTCTAACCCCTCTCCTCTCTCAGTCTCTCCCTGTCTCTCTCACTCCTCTAACCCCTCTCCTCTGGGCTCATGCACTCTCGTCCACCTGCCCTCTCTCACTCCATCCCTCATTCGGGATCCGGGGCAGTAGTCCGCGCAAATCCGCCCCAGACTCCCATCAGCATCCCCCCACCCCCCCCAGAGCCGCCGCACCCTTCCGTGTGAGTGACGACCCCAGGCACCTGTAACCCTTTAGTGCCCAGGGCTGTTCTAGCTGTTCATGTCCGTCGGAGCAGCTGTGCGCGGGATCGAGGTATTTCACTTGTCCTTTACTCTGCACGGCGGGAGCAGGGTGTGGGGGCGGGGCATAGCAGGTGGGGTGGGGCAGGGCATGGGGTGGGGCGGGGCGCGGGGTGGGGCATATCGCAGGGGCGGGGCGATTGGGAGGTAACAGGTGGAATGGTTTCTTGTGTGTGTGCTTTGCCCTGTATGTAGACAAATAGATCTCTCACCACCTATCAAAGATATATGATGTATATACAGCAGAATGGCCAGAGTGCATATATAAAGTATATATATACTGTGTGCCTATATACAGTCTGCTTCACCAGCGGCTACTGCACTGCTGATCGTCAGACATACTCTTAACGAGAAGCTGTTCATCAATACTGGGACACTGGTAGGAGCTCCAGGGCTGTTTGTACAGAGGGCGGGCTTGTGAAGCAGGCTGCATATACCTTTCTCTGTATTTCTATATATGTTTGATAGGTCTGTCTCAGGGCTCCGCTGGGGGAGCGAGAATCGGAATCACTCCGCCCTGCATCGGCTCCGGCATGTTTTCCGGAGGGAAACCCCTCCCTTTCTCCCTCTCTCCCCCTTGGCCAGTCTCCTGGGGGTCAGACATGTGCCACCTTAATGAGGGCAATAGGAAAAGGGGGAGAGAAAGGAAATCTCCGAGTGTAGGAACATAGGCACGAGACAGCTGCCCCAGATCGACAGGTGCCCCAGGGTGACAGCGGTGCCCCCTGCCTGTGAGCCTGGTACCTGCCTCCCCCCTCCTTCCCCTGTCTCCGTGCTGTATGTGGACTGGGATCTGCTGGCTGTACGTGCGTCTGTGTCCGTGTCGGGCCTGGGTTAGGGACTAACCACAGCAGCAGCGTGTTCGGTCACAGCCCAGGCCACAGCGACCGCACAGGTGAGGCAGCCTGCATGTCCAGCCCGTGGGAGCCCAGGACCTCCCGAGAGCATCCGATAGACGAAGCATCAGGACAGTGACACCAGGCTGCTGGCTCTGAACGCCAGCTGATTCGGTCTGACTTCGATATGAGAAATATGCTTGACAGATGGACGGGCAGATACATACCTAATAGATGGGCGGTGTTATCTAGACTGACAGCAGCATTTCCACCTTGAGGCTGAGCAGGGCTCAGCAGGGCCAGCCCGGGTCTGGAGCTCTTTGGAAAATCAGCTTGCTGCTGTAAGTGGTGCTGGTGGACCAGTAGGTGGCCCTCATCCTGCTGGACCAGAACCCCTAAACCAGTGTCCCAGTACAGGGACTGGGGCCACGCGGCTGTGGGAGCTTCCTTCAGAACCTCCTTTGGATGAGACATTAAATGGAGGCCGTGAGGTGGCCATTAAAGGTCCCAGGGCACTGTTTGTCAGAGTCTGGTGTCGTGGCTAAACGCCATTCTTAGCCTCATCAGTCTGGCCCCTCTGCTGTCCCCTTTACCCAGCTGGTGCAGCAGTTTTTTCCTGGGAGGGACTGCACCTCAGTGGGGAGGGATGCGGGTGCCCTGCTCTAGGCCCGGTCCACCGAGATCCTTGTGAATGAAACGTGCTATTCACACGTTCGCCCCTCGAGTGCAGATGGAGGACCAGGGGCCCAGGGGGACAGGGGAGCTGGCCGGAGAGACGAGTCTGGACAGTAACAGGTTTGGTCCAAGGCCAATCGATTCGTCCCCAAGCTCAACCCACGAGAGCCACCTCCGTCTGGAGCTCAGCGGACCGTGCCAGGGCGCTGAGGAGCTGCCGAACAGTCGGATCCGATTCGCTGGTTGTTTGGATGTGGTTCTCTGCAAGCTGAAAGATGCATGAGTATTTCTGACTGGCTGGCCGAGCGCGCCTGCCTGCCTGCCTGCTCTGCAGGACTGAGCTGAGGCTGCGATTGTCATTCTAGGCTGGGGACAGAGAGCCCAGCAGCAGGGGACTGCCTTCCACACACAGGCCTGTCTCTCTTTCTCTCTGTCTCTCTCATGTCAATGTGTTTCCTCCCCTCCTCTTTCTCTCTCTCTCGCTGTCACTGACCCTCTCTCATCTGTCTCCGCCTGGTCACCCACACAGGAGCAGCACGCGGTAAAGTTCCTCTTTCTCTCTCTCTTGTCTCAATGCTGTCAGACAAACGATGGCCTGTCTCCCCCTCTGTTCCCTTTCCTGCTGTTAAGCTCTCTCTCTGTCTCTCTGGATCTCCTAATTTGTCTTTGGTTCAATTCTGATGTTTTGAGTCAGATGAGTCACAGTGAGAGCTTTTGCCACTGTATCTTCCAATATTTCTACCTGCTGTGGGTTTTTTTTCTCTTGGCTAAATCAACCAATCAATTAATTAATCAATTAATCCTTGGTTCTAACACAATTAGCTCTCCATCTGGAGCACTGCTAAAGTCTCATCAATAAATACCTCTAGCGGCAAAAACTTGGCAAACACAGGGTGCCTACATGTGTCACAGGCCATCTGTTTCATTTTTTTACTGTGACATGTTTTTTACCAGCCCATGTTTTAGAAGTAAGCAAAGAGCAATGGGCTCTGGATGTGTAGCTCTGACCATGGAAACCAGGAGCAACCAGCCAGAATCACAGCACAGGAAGTAGAATTATAGAGCAACCAAAGAGGATCACACTACAGGAAGTAGACTTATAGAGCAACCAGAGAGAATCACACCACAGGAAGTAGAATTATAGAGCAACCAGAAAGAATCACACCACAGGAAGTAAGGTTTTGGACCCGCAACATCAAAGGAAGGCAGCAAGGCACCAGAGGAAACACTAGAGCACAGGAAGTAGAATTATAGAGCCACCAGAGAAAATCACACCACAAGAAGTAGAATTATAGAGCAACCAAGAGAATCACACCACAGGAAGTAGAATTATAGAGCAACCAGAGAGAATCACACCACAGGAAGTAGAATTATAGAGCAACCAGAGAAAATCACGCCACAGGAAGTAGAATTATATAGCGCACAGAGAGAATCACGCCACAGGAAGTAGAATTATAGAGCAACCAGAGAGAATCACACCACAGGAAGTAGAATTATAGAGCAACCAAGAGAATCACACCACAGGAAGTAGAATTATATAGCGCACAGAGAGAATCACGCCACAGGAAGTAGAATTATAGAGCAACCAGAGAGAATCACGCCACAGGAAGTAGAATTATATAGCGCACAGAGAGAATCACACCACAGGAAGTAGAATTATAGAGCAACAAGGGAGTATCACACCACAGGAAGTAGAATTATAGAGCATACAGAGAGAATCACACCACAGGAAGTAGAATTATAGAGCAATCAGAGAGAATCACACCACAGGAAGTAGAATTATAGAGCATACAGAGAGAATCACACCAAAGGAAGTAGAGTTATAGAGCAATCAGAGAGAATCACACCACAGGAAGTAGAATTATAGAGCAACCAAGAGAATCACACCACAGGAAGTAGAATTATAGAGCAACCAAGAGAATCACACCACAGGAAGTAGAATTATAGAGCAACAAGGGAGAATCACACCACAGGAAGTAGAAGTATAGAGCAAACAAAGAGGATCACACCAATGGAAGTACAATTATAGAGCAACCAGAGAGGATCACCACAGGAAGTAAGGTCTAAAGCTGCAGCACAGGACGTGCTGTTATAGAGGTGTGATAATGAAGGGAGAGCAGTGAAGACTAAGACCTCCCTTCTCAAAACAGTATAGTACTTTGTGAGTCATATGACGTAATTTATCCTATGGAAATGCCACCACAAGAGGTGACAAGATCTGATCTTGTTTTAGTCATGTGTGCAGCAATGAAGGGGTTAAAGTGTTGAGGGCATGGCTGTGTCTCCTTTCGAACCCCAAGCCCCAGTCTCCTCTCCCTGTGGAGCTCTATCTGGAGAGCAGAGTGCAGGGAGCTGCCTTCTCTCCACAGTAACAGTGGCTAACACTCTGGTCACGGGCTCTAGGGCTGACTGGTCTGTACCCATGCTGCCCTGCGAGAGGACGGGTGATAGGAGACACAGCCAGCCCGAGGCTGTGTGAGTGAGCTCAGGGCAGGGCGAGTGATGGATCTGTAAGAAGTCATGTCACGTAAAGCCATTGCTCGTGTAGTGCGCCAGGGTGACAGTGTCCCCAGCAGCCTCTGGGGGATGGCGCTGTATGGCGCCCATCAAGCCCAGTGCCTGCCTGATTGGCTGTTCCTTGTCCGGCCTGCAGGGGGAGCAGCAAGGGGAAGGACATCAACACCATCAAGTCCCTGCGTGTCCTGCGAGTGCTGAGGCCACTCAAGACCATCAAGCGCCTGCCCAAGCTGAAGGTATGAGTCGGAGCGCACGCGTGTTCCTGTCCCGCGCCTTATAGGTGTCACAGGGCGGACTCGTGCGTCTGACCCCCGTGCCCGGGCCTGTCCCTGTCCCCGTCCCCACAGGCAGTGTTTGACTGCGTGGTGAACTCCCTGAAGAATGTGCTCAACATCCTCATCGTCTACATGCTCTTCATGTTCATCTTCGCCGTGGTGGCTGTGCAGCTCTTCAAGGGCCGCTTCTTCTACTGCACCGACGAGTCCAAGGAGTTCGAGCATGACTGCAGGTGAGGGGTGTGGAGTGTAGTGGGGGTGAGGTGTGGGGGGGAGTTGGGGTGTAGCCTCAGGGTGTGGTGAGGTGTAGCCAGGGTGAGGCTGCAGTGTGGTGAGGTGTAGCCTCAGGTTTGTGGTGAGGTGTAGCCGGGGTGTGGTGAGGTGTAGCCTCAGGGTGTGGTGAGGTGTAGCCTCAGGGTGTGGTGAGGTGTAGCCGGGGTGAGGCTGCAGTGTGGTGAGGTGCAGCCTCAGGTTTGTGGTGAGGTGTAGCCGGGGTGTGGTGAGGTGCAGCCTCAGGGTGTGGTGAGGTGTAGCCGGGGTGAAGCTGCAGTGTGGTGAGGTGCAGCCTCAGGGTGTGGTGAGGTGTAGCCTCAGGGTGTGGTGAGGTGTAGCCGGGGTGAGCCTCAGGGTGTGGTGAGGTGTAGCCTCAGGGTGTGGTGAGGTGTAGCCTCAGGGTGTGGTGAGGTGTAGCCGGGGTGAGGCTGCAGTGTGGTGAGGTGTAGCCTCAGGGTGTGGTGAGGTGTAGCCGGGGTGAGGCTGCAGTGTGGTGAGGTGTAGCCTCAGGTTTGTGGTGAGGTGTAGCCGGGGTGTGGTGAGGTGTAGCCTCAGGGTGTGGTGAGGTGTAGCCGGGGTGAGGCTGCAGTGTGGTGAGGTGTAGCCTCAGGGTGTGGTGAGGTGTAGCCTCAGGGTGTGGTGAGGTGTAGCCGGGGTGAGGCTGCAGTGTGGTGAGGTGTAGCCTCAGGTTGTGGTGAGGTGCAGCCTCAGGGTGTGGTGAGGTGTAGCCGGGGTGAGGCTGCAGTGTGGTGAGGTGCAGCCTCAGGGTGTGGTGAGGTGCAGCCTCAGGGTGTGGTGAGGTGTAGCCGGGGTGAGCCTCAGGGTGTGGTGAGGTGTAGCCTCAGGGTGTGGTGAGGTGTAGCCGGGGTGAGGCTGCAGTGTGGTGAGGTGTAGCCTCAGGTTTGTGGTGAGGTGTAGCCGGGGTGTGGTGAGGTGTAGCCTCAGGGTGTGGTGAGGTGTAGCCGGGGTGAGGCTGCAGTGTGGTGAGGTGTAGCCTCAGGGTGTGGTGAGGTGCAGCCTCAGGGTGTGGTGAGGTGTAGCCGGGGTGAGCCTCAGGGTGTGGTGAGGTGTAGCCTCAGGGTGTGGTGAGGTGTAGCCGGGGTGAGGCTGCAGTGTGGTGGGGTGTAGCCTCAGGTTTGTGGTGAGGTGTAGCCTCAGGGTGTGGTGAGGTGTAGCCTCAGGGTGTGGTGAGGTGTAGCCGGGGTGAGGCTGCAGTGTGGTGGGGTGTAGCCTCAGGTTTGTGGTGAGGTGTAGCCGGGGTGTGGTGAGGTGTAGCCTCAGGGTGTGGTGAGGTGTAGCCGGGGTGAGGCTGCAGTGTGGTGAGGTGTAGCCTCAGGGTGTGGTGAGGTGCAGCCTCAGGGTGTGGTGAGGTGTAGCCGGGGTGAGGCTGCAGTGTGGTGAGGTGTAGCCTCAGGGTGTGGTGAGGTGCAGCCTCAGGGTGTGGTGAGGTGTAGCCGGGGTGAGGCTGCAGTGTGGTGAGGTGCAGCCTCAGGTTTGTGGTGAGGTGTAGCCGGGGTGAGGCTGCAGTGTGGTGAGGTGTAGCCTCAGGGTGTGGTGAGGTGTAGCCGGGGTGAGGCTGCAGTGTGGTGAGGTGCAGCCTCAGGGTGTGGTGAGGTGCAGCCTCAGGGTGTGGTGAGGTGTAGCCTCAGGGTGTGGTGAGGTGTAGCCTCAGGGTGTGGTGAGGTGTAGCCGGGGTGAGGCTGCTGTGTGGTGAGGTGTAGCCGGGGTGTGGTGAGGTGCAGCCTCAGGGTGAGGTGAGGCCGCGGGGCGTGTGGGTTAGCCGCAGCGATGACACTGCCGCAGTCACTGGATGTGTGCTGTGTGCCCACAGGGGGGAGTACCTGGTGTACGAGCGGGACAACGAGGTGAAGGCGCAGAGCCGCGAGTGGAAGAAGTACCAGTTCCACTACGACAACGTGCTGTGGGCTCTGCTCACGCTCTTCACCGTCTCCACCGGCGAGGGCTGGCCTCAGTGAGTACTGCCGCCGCACACACAGCCGACACGTCCCTCGCTGCGCCCAGCCACTGACCTCCTGTCTCTCTCTGTCCCTCTGCCTCCTCCTGTCTCTCTGCCTGTGTCTCTCTGTCCCTATGTCTCTCCTGTCTGTCTTCCTGTGTCTCTCTGTCCCTCTGTCTCTCCTGTCTGTCTGCCTGTCTGTCTCTCCTGTCTCTCTCTGTCTCCTCCTGTCTCTCCCTGTCTCCTCCTGTCTCTTTGTCTCTCTCTGCCTATCCTCTCTTGCTCCTCCTCCCCTTCGCCCCATCTCTCTCTCCTCGCCTCAGAGTGCTGAAACACTCAGTGGACGCAACTTATGAGAACCAGGGTCCCAGTCCGGGCTACCGGATGGAGATGTCCATCTTCTACGTGGTCTACTTCGTGGTGTTCCCCTTCTTCTTCGTCAACATCTTTGTGGCCCTCATCATCATCACCTTCCAGGAGCAGGGAGACAAGATGATGGAGGACTACAGCCTGGAGAAGAATGAGGTGGGCAAAACAGGACACAGACACCTACCTGTGCTTGTCTGCGTGTGTCTGCGTGTGTCTGCGTGTATGTACATGTATCTACGTGTATCTGTGTGTATCTGTGAGTATCCGTGCCTGCACATGTCTGCGTGTATCTGTGTCTGCACATGTCTGCGCATATCTGCGTGTATCTGCATGTATCTGTGTCTGCACATGTCTGTGTGTATCTGTGTTTGTCATGTCTGTGTGTATCTGTGTCTGCATATCTGCGCATGTCTGTGCATGTCTGCGCGTGTCTGCGCATGTCTGCACGTGTCTGCGTGTATCTGCATGTATCTGTGTCTGCACGTCTGTGTGTATCTGTCTGTGCATGTCTGCATGTAACTGTGTCTGCGTGTGTCTGTCTGTCTGCCTGTATCTGCGTGTCTGCGTGTCTGCGTGTCTGCGTGTCTGCGTGTGTCTGTGGTTACCCCAGGGTAACCTGCCTGCTGTGTGTCTGTGTGTCTGTGTGGTGTGTGTGTGTCTGTGTGTGTGTGGAGTGTTTGTGTCTGTGTGTGTATGTGTATATGTCTGTGTCTGCATGTGTCTGCATGTGTCTGTGTGTGTATGTGGATGTGTATGTGTCTGTGTGTCTGTGTGTCTGTGTGTCTGTGTGTCTGTGTGTGTATCTGTGTGTGTATCTGTGTGTGTGTATTTGTGTGTGTATGTGTCTGTGTGTGTATATCTGTATCTGTCTGTATCTGTGTGTGTGTGTGTCTGTGTGCATGTATCTGTATCTGTCTGTATTTGTGTGTGTGTATGTGTATGTGTCTGTGTGTGTGTATCTGTATCTGTCTGTATCTGTGTGTGTGTGCGTGTGTGTGTATGTGTCTGTGTGTGTGTATCTGTATCTGTCTGTATCTGTGTGTGTGTGCGTGTGTGTGTATGTGTCTGTGTGTGTGTATCTGTATCTGTCTGTATCTGTATACGTGCGTGTGTGTGTGTAGTAACTGCCCTGCTCTGTCCTCTCCAGAGAGCCTGTATTGACTTTGCCATCAGCGCCAAGCCCCTGACCCGCCACATGCCGCAGAACAAGCAGAGCTTCCAGTACCGCATGTGGCAGTTCGTGGTCTCGCCGCCCTTCGAGTACACCATCATGGCCATGATCGCGCTCAACACCATCGTGCTGATGATGAAGGTGACAGCTCGCCACTGCAGCGCTGCTCCGCGCCCTGACTCCGAGCCGGCTCGGGTGCTGACTCTCCTCTCTCTCCCCTGTCTGTGTCTGTGTCCGATGCCTCCAGTACAATGGCGCCTCTTTGACCTACGAGTCAGTGCTGAAGAACCTGAACATCGTGTTCACCACCCTGTTCTCCATGGAGTGCCTGCTGAAGATCATTGCGTTCGGGATCCTGGTGAGTGTCCTCCGGGCAGGGCCCCCTCACTGCGCTGCGCGGGACAGCTGACTCACACTGTTGTGCTTTCTCTCTGTCTCGCCCCTACCCCTCTCCCGACAGAACTATTTTCGGGACGCCTGGAATATTTTTGATTTTGTGACAGTCCTGGGCAGCATCACAGACATTTTAGTGACTGAGCTCGGGGTAAGTGCCCGCACGGGAGTGTGTGCGTGCCCTGCGCAGTGTGCGTGTGTCAGTGTGGAGAGGGGCAGAGGGCTATGTAAGTGTCCCTGCTGGCTGAGCCCAGCCTGAGGTATGATGACACCCTTGAAAACCCCCCCATCCTGCTACAGGACCCCCCCAGTTCGGGCCAGGAGATAGCGGCCATCAGCCAGGTCGCTGCTCTTGCCTGGAGTTTCCCAGTTCTCCCAGTAGAGCAGTCTGCAGTTCCCCAGTTCCTCCAGTAGAGCAGCTCTGTCTGGAGTTCCCCAGTTCCCCCAGTAGAGCAGTCTGCAGTTCCTTAGTTCTCCCAGTAGAGCGGTCTGGAGTTCTCCAGTTCTCCCAGTAGAGCAGTTGTGTCTGAAGTTCCCCAGTTCTCCCAGTAGAGCAGTTGTGTGTGGAGTTCCCAGTTCCCCCAGTAGAGTGTTTGGTCTCTCCTGGGGATTCCCAGTTCTCCCAGTAGAGCAGTCTGCAGTTCCCCAGTTCTCCCAGTAGAACAGTTGTGTCTGGAGTTGCCCAGTTCCCCCAGTTGAGCAGTTCTGTCTGCAGTTCCCCAGTTCTCCCAGTAGAGCTGCTCTGTCTGTGTTTCCCCAGTCCTCCCAGTAGAGCAGTCTGCAGGTCCCCAGTTCCCCCAGTAGAGCAGTTGTGCCCAGGGGTCCCCAGTTCTCCCAGTAGAGCAGTCGTGTCTGGAGTTCCCAGTTCCCCCAGTAGAGCAGTCTGCAGTTCCCCAGTTCTCCCAGAAGAGCAGTTATGTCTGGAGTTCCCAGTTGGCCCAGTAGAGTGTTTGGTCTCTTCTGGGGAGCCCCAGTTTTCCCAGTAGAGCAGTTGTGCAGAGCTCGTCTGTCCCTCTCTGAGTGTTTCCACCTGGTGTGTGACTGAGCACTGTGTGAGCTGCTTGTCATGTGCAGTATTCTTGAGATCAGTGTTAAACCTGTGTTAAAGAACTAAATGTATACATGCAATTATACTTTATTGTATATATAGATGATTATATATACAGCATCTAGTGTAGCAATTATTTCGCTTTTTAGTTTGTAATATTATAATGATTATTTATTTCTTGTTTTATCTTTTTACATGCTTTCTTTAAACTGTGCTTTATTGGCGCCTACGCCTCTGATAAATTCATCCAATCAAAATGCACTATGAAACTCATGTGTCCATCCATGAACTGGTCTGTGTGTTCATGCCAACTTAATCTTTACACACTGGTTGCAAATCAAACCCCCTCTTCCCTCCCCTAAACCCCCTGCCCCCCCCCAAAAAAATGCCAATATAAACCATTCATCTACAACATCTACCTGTAGAACCTGGTTGGTTTGTAATTTTTGTAGCCCTAATGCAACCATTGACTTATCTAGACCCTCTGCATGTGCTTCTGTCTGCGTGACCCCTGACCTCTGACCCTGCTGCCTGAGTGTGCTCAGTCTGCTCCGACTTCCTCCCAGCGTCACAGCTGCGCCACAAGGACACACTGACCCGCGCTCGCACGCACACACACGCACCGACGCCTCCACTCTGCTCTACTGGGTTGTGTCGCGTTTTTCTCACTGCTGCAGCACTTTCGAGACTCGCTGCCACCATGAGCTGCCCTCGGCCTTTCCGACAGAGCCCACCTCTCTGTTTCTACTTCCTTTTCTGTGTTGCAGTTTCAATACAGACAGATGCTAAACACCTAGAGGGAGTATTTCGCTGTAATTATGCCTGCCTAAGCCAGAAAACACTCGGTCCAGTTCTCTGCGAGTCTAATTCAGGAGCTCAATCAGAACTGAGCTCTTGGGCTTCCCCGTGTGAGTTCCACATGTCCTAGCCGAAGAGGGATTGTCCGCGATTTCCTTTGCTCACTGCACCACAGCGCCCCCATGTGCTGACTGGGGCACTTGTGAGCCTGCAGTGCTGTCAGTGAGAGCTGTGTCCCTCCTGCAGGGGGCGCTCACTCTGCTGTGGGCCTGCAGCGCTGTCAGTGAGAGCTCTGTCCCTCCTGCAGGGGGCGCTCACTCTGCTGTGAGCCTGCAGTGCTGTCAGTGAGAGCTGTGTCAGTCCTGCAGGGGGCGCTCACTCTGCTGTGGGCCTGCAGTGCTGTGAGTGAGAGCTGTGCCCCTCCTGCAGGGGGCGCTCACTCTACTGTGGGCCTGCAGTGCTGTCAGTGAGAGCTGTGTCCCTCCTGCAGGGGGCGCTCACTCTGCTGTGAGCCTGCAGTGCTGTCAGTGAGAGCTGTGTCCCTCCTGCAGGGGGCGCTCACTCTGCTGTGAGCCTGCAGTGCTGTCAGTGAGAGCTGTGTCCCTCCTGCAGGGGGCGCTCACTCTGCTGTGAGCCTGCAGTGCTGTCAGTGAGAGCTGTGTCCCTCCTGCAGGGGGCGCTCACTCTGCTGTGAGCCTGCAGTGCTGTCAGTGAGAGCTGTGTCCCTCCTGCAGGGGGCGCTCACTCTGCTGTGGGCCTGCAGTGCTGTCAGTGAGAGCTGTGCCCCTCCTGCAGGGGGCGCTCACTCTGCTGTGAGCCTGCAGTGCTGTCAGTGAGAGCTGTGCCCCTCCTGCAGGGGGCGCTCACTCTGCTGTGAGCCTGCAGTCCTGTCAGTGAGAGTTGTTGATTACAAAAGGTCAGTGCTCTAGATCTAAACTAACTACTAACTCACACCTGCCAGCACACAAACACAAAGGCCTGCAGCTCACAGAGAGCCAGTGGGCTGTTAGGGGTGACACCCGGCAGGGAAGTTGCCTCTCCAGTGCAGCTGGGATTGAAGTAAAGAGTCAGACTCCCTTCCCATGAGGAGTGTGCCCAGCTTCTTGTGCATGCTCTGAAACTGCAGGCCTGTCTCTGGCTCTGTGACAGTGAAATATCCACACCCTGACTCCCTGACACCCTGACACTCTGACACTCTGACCTGGACACACTGACACCCTAACAACCTCACTCCATTTTACACTGGCACGCTGACACCCTGACACTGACACCCCGACTCTCTGACACTCTGAGACAGTTCTATTCTAACACAGACACCCCGACTCTCTGACACTCCAGACACTTCTATTCTAACACAGACACCCCGACTCTCTGACACTCTGGACACTTCTATTCTAACACAGACACCCCGACTCTCTGACACTCTGGACACTTCTATTCTAACACAGACACCCCGACTCTCTGACACTCTGAGACACTTCTATTCTAACGCAGACACCCCGACTCTCTGACACTCCGGACACTTCTATTCTAACACAGACACCCCGACTCTCTGACACTCCGGACAGTTCTATTCTAACACAGACACCCCGACTCTCTGACACTCTGAGACAGTTCTATTCTAACGCAGACACCCCGACTCTCTGACACTCTGAGACAGTTCTATTCTAACGCAGACACCCCGACTCTCTGACACTCTGAGACAGTTCTATTCTAACGCAGACACCCCGACTCTCTGACACTCTGAGACAGTTCTATTCTAACACAGACACCCCGACTCTCTGACACTCTGAGACAGTTCTATTCTAACACAGACACCCCGACTCTCTGACACTCCAGACACTTCTATTCTAACACAGACACCCCGACTCTCTGACACTCTGGACACTTCTATTCTAACACAGACACCCCGACTCTCTGACACTCTGAGACAGTTCTATTCTAACGCAGACACCCCGACTCTCTGACACTCCAGACACTTCTATTCTAACACAGACACCCCGACTCTCTGACACTCTGAGACAGTTCTATTCTAACGCAGACACCCCGACTCTCTGACACTCCAGACACTTCTATTCTAACACAGACACCCCGACTCTCTGACACTCCAGACACTTCTATTCTAACACAGACACCCCGACTCTGACACTCTGAGACAGTTCTATTCTAACACAGACACCCCGACTCTCTGACACTCTGAGACAGTTCTATTCTAACACAGACACCCCGACTCTCTGACACTCCAGACACTTCTATTCTAACACAGACACCCCGACTCTCTGACACTCTGGACACTTCTATTCTAACACAGACACCCCGACTCTCTGACACTCCAGACACTTCTATTCTAATTCAGACACCCCAACTCTCTGACACTCTGAGACACTTCTATTCTAACGCAGACACCCCGACTCTCTGACACTCTGAGACAGTTCTATTCTAACACAGACACCCCGACTCTCTGACACTCTGGACACTTCTATTCTAACACAGACACCCCGACTCTCTGACACTCTGAGACAGTTCTATTCTAACACAGACACCCCGACTCTCTGACACTCCGGACACTTCTATTCTAACACAGACACCCCGACTCTCTGACACTCTGAGACAGTTCTATTCTAACACAGACACCCTGACTCTCTGACACTCCGGACACTTCTATTCTAACGCAGACACCCCGACTCTCTGACACTGAGACACTGTTCTCTCTGGCACCCTGGCGCCCCGACTCTCTGACACTGAGACACTGTTCTCTCTGGCACCCTGGCGCCCCGACTCTCTGACACTGAGACACTGTTCTCTCTGGCACCCTGGCGCCCCGACTCTCTGACACTGAGACACTGTTCTCTCTGGCACCCTGGCGCCCCGACTCTCTGACACTGAGACACTGTCCTCTCTGGCACCCTGGCGCCCCGACTCTCTGACACTGAGACACTGTTCTAACTCTGGCACCCTGGCGCCCCGACTCTCTGACACTGAGACACTGTTCTCTCTGGCACCCTGGCGCCCCGACTCTCTGACACTGAGACACTGTTCTCTCTGGCACCCTGGCGCCCCGACTCTCTGACACTGAGACACTGTTCTCTCTGGCACCCTGGCGCCCCGACTCTCTGACACTGAGACACTGTTCTCTCTGGCACCCTGGCGCCCCGACTCTCTGACACTGAGACACTGTTCTCTCTGGCACCCTGGCGCCCCGACTCTCTGACACTGAGACACTGTCCTCTCTGGCACCCTGGCGCCCCGACTCTCTGACACTGAGACACTGTTCTAACTCTGGCACCCTGGCGCCCCGACTCTCTGACACTGAGACACTGTTCTCTCTGGCACCCTGGCGCCCCGACTCTCTGACACTGAGACACTGTTCTCTCTGGCACCCTGGCGCCCCGACTCTCTGACACTGAGACACTGTTCTCTCTGGCACCCTGGCGCCCCGACTCTCTGACACTGAGACACTGTTCTCTCTGGCACCCTGGCGCCCCGACTCTCTGACACTGAGACACTGTTCTCTCTGGCACCCTGGCGCCCCGACTCTCTGACCCTGAGACACTGTTCTCTCTGGCACCCTGGCGCCCCGACTCTCTGACACCGAGACACTGTTCTCTCTGGCACCCTGGCGCCCCGACTCTCTGACACCGAGACACTGTTCTCTCTGGCACCCTGGCGCCCCGACTCTCTGACACCGAGACACTGTTCTCTCTGGCACCCTGGCGCCCCGACTCTCTGCCACTGAGACACTGTTCTCTCTGGCACCCTGGCGCCCCGACTCTCTGACACTGAGACACTGTTCTCTCTGGCACCCTGGCGCCCCGACTCTCTGACACCGAGACACTGTTCTCTCTGGCACCCTGGCGCCCCGACTCTCTGACACCGAGACACTGTTCTCTCTGGCACCCTGGCGCCCCGACTCTCTGACACCGAGACACTGTTCTCTCTGGCACCCTGGCGCCCCGACTCTCTGACACTGAGACACTGTTCTCTCTGGCACCCTGGCGCCCCGACTCTCTGACACTGAGACACTGTTCTCTCTGGCACCCTGGCGCCCCTCAGGGTGTCTCTCAGAGTGTGGATATTTGCATCGCTGTGCTGTCATGCCGGTTCGTCTCGCTGCCGTGTGCAAGCCTGGTGGATCAGCATGCTCTTGTCAGGAACCGCATGCCCCCCTCCCCCGGCCCCCCCTGTGTGTCCCGCTCGCCGCGCAGCAGGGGGCGCTCACGCATGATCACTGGAGTCCCATGTGTCGCTCCCCTCCGCCGGGCGCCAGTGTGAGTGTCGGTCAGCCAGGGCGGGCGGGAGCCGTAGTGCCCAGTGCAGGGGGGGGCTCCAGTCCGGCGGGTCCGGGCCCCTGGGGGGCTCCAGTCCAGCAGGCCGCGGGTCGGTGTCGGGCACTGCAGAGCGATTCTGGACTGGGGCTCTCCGGGACCGGGGCTGCAGTAGTGGAGCGGAGTGGGGTAAATCCCGGAGCCGGAGCCGGAGCCGGAGCCGGAGCCGGAGCGACGCGTGCACATGTGCGGGATCTGTGGGCACTCAGGCGTGGCGCCTCCCTGTGTCTGTGGCTCTGACACGCGTGACAGACTCCATAGTGTGTGGCCTGCTTGTCTCCGAGATCAGTGCATTTGGTTGTTTCAAAAAACGCAACGCTACTTAACCTGATTGGATGATGGTGGTTAGAGACTCCTCTGTTTGCTTCTCAGTTTCGTCCTTCTTTTGGGAGATGTATGTGTTTTTGTTTTTGTTCTGTCCTCTGTCTTCCCTTTACTTTCCCTTCCTTTTGGTTCTGTTTCGGTGAGTCTCTCGTTTCGTTCCTCCTCTGCGTTCTCCTCCTCCTCTCTCTCCCCTGCCTCGTGTGTCTGTCCGCTGTCTTTGCTTTGGGTTTGCTGCGTGTGGGGGGGTGGGGGTGGGGGTGGGGGGCGTAGGCTGATGCAGCCTCTCTGTCTCTCTCTCTCCCGCCTGTGTTTAAACGCCCTTGTGTTTGTAGAACAACTTCATCAACCTGAGCTTCCTGCGGCTGTTCCGGGCCGCGCGCCTCATCAAGCTGCTGCGCCAGGGCTACACCATCCGCATCCTGCTCTGGACGTTCGTGCAGTCCTTCAAGGTGCTCCCTCCCTCCTCCTCCCCATCTCGCCCTCCAGCTCCTCGGGGCGCCCGTGACCCCTGACCTCTCTCCCTGTCTCCCCAGGCCCTGCCCTATGTCTGCCTGCTTATCGCCATGCTGTTCTTCATCTACGCCATCATCGGGATGCAGGTGAGTGGGAGAGAGCTTAGCGTGTGTGCAGTGTCTTCAGGACAGGGTGTTCGTGGGATGCAGTGTGTGGACAGTGTGTGCGTCGCCTAGTGTGCAAGGTGTCGCACAGGTATGGACAGTTTCCATCCAGTTCGCTGTGCAGTGCTGTCTGCAGTGCAGTACGTGCGCACTGCAGTCCGCAGCAGAGTGTGTATGCAGTGGAGTGTGTGTGCAGTGTGTATACAGTGTAGTGCAGAGTGTGTACAGTGAGTGTGCAGTGTGTATACAGTGTGTGTGCAGTACAATGTCAGTGTATCACTGTGTAGTGCAGAGTGTGTGCTGTACAGTGTTTACAGTGCAGTTCAGTGTGTATACTGTGTATATACAGTTTGTACATTATACAGTGTGTACAGTGCAGTTCCCTGAATATACAGTCTATGGTGGTCCTCAGGTGTTCGGGAATATTGCAATTGATGAAGAGGATGAAGAAAGCGCCATCAACCAGCACAACAACTTCAGGACCTTCTTCCAGGCTCTCATGCTGCTCTTCAGGTCAGTCAGTGTTTCCATCTGTATGTCAGTTTGTCAGTGTATCACTCTGTCAGTGTATCATTGTGTCAGTCTGTTGTGTCAGTGTAACACTGTCAGTGTATCATTGTGTCAGTCTGTTGTGTCAGTGTATCACTGTGTCAGTGCTCAGGTGTGCCAGTCTGTTGTGTCAGTGTATCACAGTGTCAGTGTATCACTGTGTCAGTGCTTAGGTGTGCCAGTCTGTTGTATCAGTGTATCACTGAGTCAGTGCTCAGGTGTGCCAGTCTGTTGTGACAGTGTATCACTGTGTCAGTCTGTTGTGTCAGTGTATCACTGTCAGTGCTCAGGTGTGCCAGTCTGTTGTGACATTGTATCACTGAGTCAGTGCTCAGGTGTGCCAGTCTGTTGTGACAGTGTATCACTGTGTCAGTGCTCAGGTGTGCCAGTCTGTTGTGTCAGTGTATCACTGTCAGTGCTCAGGTGTGCCAGTCTGTTGTGTCAGTGTATCACTGTGTCAGTGTATCACTGTGTCAGTGCTCAGGTGTGCCAGTCTGTTGTATCAGTGTATCACTGTGTCAGTGTTCAGGTGTGCCAGTCTGTTGTGTCAGTGTATCACAGTGTCAGTGTATCACTGTGTCAGTGCTCAGGTGTGCCAGTCTGTTGTGTCAGTGTATCACTGAGTCAGTGCTCAAGTGTGACAGTCTGTTGTGTCAGTGTATCACTGAGTTAGTGCTCAGGTGTGACAGTCTGTTGTGTCAGTGTATCATTGTGTCAGTGCTCAGGTGTGCCAGTCTGTTGTGTCAGTGTATCACAGTGTCAGTGTATCACTGTGTCAGTGCTCAGGTGTGCCAGTCTGTTGTGTCAGTGTATCACAGTGTCAGTGTATCACTGTGTCAGTGCTCAGGTGTGCCAGTCTGTTGTGTCAGTGTATCACAGTGTCAGTGTATCACTGTGTCAGTGCTCAGGTGTGCCAGTCTGTTGTGTCAGTGTATCACTGAGTCAGTGCTCAAGTGTGACAGTCTATTGTGTCAGTGTATCACTGAGTTAGTGCTCAGGTGTGAAAGTCTGTTGTGTCAGTGTGCCAGGGTGGCAGAGGATGAGTGTGGTCTTGTTGCTCTCAGTAACCCCAACTCCCTCCACCTCTCTCTGTGCCAGGAGTGCCACGGGTGAGGCCTGGCATGACATCATGCTGTCCTGCCTGGGCGGCAAGCCGTGTGACCCCCGCTCTGGCATCCAGGCGGATGAGTGTGGGAACGAGTTTGCCTATTTCTACTTCGTCTCCTTCATCTTCCTCTGCTCCTTCCTGGTGAGTGGGCACCCTGCCTGTGTCTCTTGATCGATGAGCGAACGAGTCGGATTCAGACTGATGAGCAGGATGTAGAAATGTCTGCTCGGTCTAAGGAACGCCAGGGCTCAGTGCTGTCCTGGAACTGTGCTCCGTTCCGCCCCTGTGAGCGTGTGTCTGTGTGCAGATGCTGAACCTGTTCGTGGCCGTCATCATGGACAACTTCGAGTACCTGACCCGGGACTCCTCCATCCTGGGGCCCCACCACCTGGACGAGTACGTCAGGGTGTGGGCAGAGTACGACCCTGCAGCCTGGTGAGTGGCACCGACCACCTGAGCGGAAACACTGACAGACTGGCACACCTGAGCACTGACACACTGGCACACCTGAGCACTGACAGACTGGCACACCTGAGTACTGACAGACTGGCATACTTGAACACTGACAGACTGGCACACCTGAGCACTGACAGACTGGCACACCTGAGCACTGACACACTGGCACACTTGAACACTGACAGACTGCCACACCTGAGCACTGACACACTGGCACACTTGAACACTGACAGACTGCCACACCTGAGCACTGACAGACTGGCACACTTGAACACTGACAGACTGGCACACCTGAGCATGGACACACTGACAGACTGGCACACCTGAGCATGGACACACTGACACACTGGCACACCTGAGCACTGACTCACTGGCACACCTGAACACTGACAGACTGGCACACCTGACTGCTGATGCACTGACATACTGACAGACTGGCACACCTGAGCGCAGACACACTGGCAGACTGACACACCTGAGCACTGACAGCCTGGCACACTGACGGACTGGCACACCTGAGCATTGACACACAGACAGACTGGCACATCTGAGCATTGACACACTGACAGACTGGCACACCTGAGCGCTGACACATTGGCACACTGATGGACCCAAGCGATGGCAAACTGATGGGCAGGCTGACGCCTGCTCTGTCACAGCCGGGTACAGCCTCACTGGCACACAGTGGTACAAAGTCTCTTTGAGCCTGGTGCTGTGCCGACTCCAGCCCTGTTTAGCCAGCTGGCTGACAGAGATGACGCCAACAGCGCCAACTGCGCCGTTTTGCAATGCAGAAAGGAGGCTGGGTATCAAGTGGAACCCGCTGCCCTTCTCCTCTATTCTGTATAACTCACCTGTACCCCACCCCCCTCCGCCACCACTGTGAGGAGGGGGCAGAGGCAACACGCTCCAGACCCGGGCCTCTCTGATCCATAGCACCGCAGTGAGGGATTGTGGGAGGACAATCCCGCTGTGCACTAATGGCCGCAGTGGAGCCGGGCTCTGCCGGAGCTGGACTCTGCCGGAGTGACTGGAGAAGAAGACCATGAAGCTCCCCCGTCTCGGAGGGCCACTGTGCCTCCCTGTCACCCTTCCCATCTGCCACCAGGGCTAACAGCACTCTGCTCAGTGTCGCCCCCTGTCTGCAAGCGGACTGCCTGTGCCTTCTCTGATGCCAAAGGGCCAGCTGACCTCCACTGGCAGGTGGGGTGGAGGCTGACCCCCATCAGCCACCTCCCTAACCCCCACTTCTGTCCCCCAGATCGCAACCTCCCCACCCAGGTGTGTGTGAGTTTGTGGGGTGGCTGGATGTGGGGGCTCAACGAGAGCCAGGATCACAGTGTCTGCAGTGTACTGCTCCTTCCCCCCTTCTCCTTTGCCCTCTCAGGCTGTCCAGTTTGGTAGTGGTGACCGATCCCCCCCTCCCAGCTGGAATCTGCATACCGCCCAAACTTATTGTGCCCCCTGCCCCCCAACTCCCCACACACAGGATAAGTTTCCTGGTATCGGATTTCCAGGGCCGAGTGCCCGTCGTCCTGGTGCTGTTCTGGAGACTGGACAGTAGGGGGCAGCAGTGACCATAGCAAGAAGAAGACACAGCCTGGCCGACAGGAAGAGAGGAGAGAGGAGGGGGGTGCAGGGGGGCTCAGAGCCTAGAGCAGAAAGAGAGTGAAGGAGGCAGGACAAGCTACCAGGGCTGTGCCAAAACACTGTCAGAGTGCCAGGAGAGGGCCACAACAGGGATGCCTAATCAGTTCTAGGAGAGTGCTGAAACTGAGCCAGGCAACGCTAGAACAGTTCCCAAGCAGTACCAGAGCAGGTCCAGAACAGTTCTCGAGCCGTGCCAGTACAGGCCCAGTAGCCCTGAGCGGTGCCAGTACAGGTCCAGAACAGTTCCTGAGCAGTGCCAGTACAGATCCAGTAGCCCTGAGCAGTGCCAGTACAGGCCCAGTAGCCCTGAGCGGTGCCAGTACAGGTCCAGAACAGTTCCTGAGCAGTGCCAGTACAGATCCAGTAGCCCTGAGCAGTGCCAGTACAGGCCCAGTAGACCCGAGCAGTGCCAGTGCAGGCCCAGTAGTCCCGAGCAGTGCCAGTAAGGGTCCAGAAAAGTTCCTGAGCCATGCCAGTACAGGTCCAGAACAGTTCCTGAGCAGTGCCAGTACAGGCCCAGTAGCCCTGAGCAGTTCCAGTACAGGCCCAGTAGTCCCGAGCAGTGCCAGTACAGGTCCAGAACAGTTCCTGAGCAGTGCCAGTACAGGCCCAGTAGCCCTGAGCAGTTCCAGTACAGGCCCAGTAGTCCCGAGCAGTGCCAATACAGGTCCAGAACAGTTCCTGAGCAGTGCCAGTACAGGCCCAGTAGCCCTGAGCAGTTCCAGTGCAGGCCCAGTAGTCTTGAGCAGCCAGTGCAGGACCAGGACAGGTGCAGAGCAGTTCTAGAACCGTTCCGGGTGGGGGTTGGGTAGAGGTCTAGATCAGCTTAGGAATTGTGCCAGGACTGTTCCAGAGCAGTTCCAGACCTGTGCCAGGACCGTGCCCAGGGAGGGTGAACTGCTGTGAAGGAATCTGTGTGACTTTTGCTGTGTTTTCTCTCTCCGACTGTCCCTGCTGTGTGTCTGTCTGTTCTAACTCCCTCTATTCTTCTTTCAGCGGGCGAATTCATTATAAGGATATGTACAGTTTATTGCGTGTTATCTCCCCCCCTCTGGGCTTAGGCAAGAAATGTCCTCATAGGGTGGCCTGCAAGGTTTGACTTCCACTAAAACCTACAACCTGCTCGCATTGAAGCGGAATGAATGTCGCTTTCTTACTTCTCTCTCCATTTTCTCTTGCATTCTGACACAACCAAGAATGTGCGGGACAATGCAGTCACCTGTAGAAGCATGGAGTGCACTGACCTTTTTATGTTGTTAGGCCACCGAACAGGAAAGGCCAGCCCCAGCCATCTCTGCTTGCTAGACGTTATGGGGATAGGAGCGTGCATTGTTCTCGCTGGGGGGACAGAAACTGCATTGACAAATACCTGCCACCCCTCCGCACTCCCACAGGGGGCGCTGCCTGCTGTGGAAGCCCACGGCTGTTCTATGCAAGAGTTGGATTTGCATAGAATATTGTTCTAATACCACAAGCAAATATATATATATATATTTTGAGATATATATACTTACCAACGTCTATCATTATAGATCTATGAAAACGTCAGATCAACTCAATTTTCTCTCACTGACAAGCCCAAAATAACCTTGTTTTGTTTTGTTTTTGTTACTTTTCTTTTCCGTATCTTTGATTTACATACTGTTTTTCTTCCTTTGCCTGTTATCTTTGTTAATTTGGCCCCCTGGGACCTTGTACCTTCCCTGTTGTTTTGGTGGTATTTTTGTATTTTTTTAATGTTTGGCTCATTACCGCCCTCCAGTGGCCGCATCAGTTACAGTGATATGTATGAGATGCTCAGACACATGTCTCCGCCGTTAGGCCTGGGGAAGAAATGCCCAGCCCGGGTCGCATACCAGGTAGAAGGTCCCTTCCTGGCAGCGCTGTGTTCTGTAGTGTTGGTGTTTTGGAGGGGAGCGCTCTGGGGTGGGAGCTGTAGGGGTCAGAGGTCAAGAATCCACAGGGGCAGTGGAGTGACTCGGGGTGAAAGGGACCCCTGCTGTGTGGCACTCACCTCCCCTTACCTCGTTTCTCCTCTTTGCAACAGGTCTGCACACACACACACACACACACACACACACACACACACACACACACACACACACACACACACACACAGATCATACAGGTCTGCACAAACACACAGATCATACAGGTCTGCACACACACAGATCATACAGGTCTGCACGCACACACACACACACACACACACACACACACACACACACACACACACACACACACACACACACACACACACACACAGATCATACAGGTCTGCACACACGCGCAGATCGTACAGGTCTGCACACACACACACAGATCATACAGGTCTGCACACACGCACACAGATCATACAGGTCTGCACACACACACACACAGATCATACAAGTCTGCACACACACACACAGATCATACAGGTCTGCACACACACACACACACACACACACACACACATACACACACACACACACACAGATCATACAGGTCTGCACACACACAGATCATACAGGTCTGCACACACACACACACACAATGATCATACAGGTCTGCACACACACAGATCATACAGGTCTGCACACACACACAGATCATACAGGTCTGCACACGCACAGATCATACAGGTTTGCACACAGGCACAGATCATACAAGTCTGCACACAGGCACAGATCATACAGGTCTGCACACACGCACAGATCATACAGGTCTGCACACACGCACAGATCATACAGGTCTCCACACACGCACACAGATCATACAGGTCTGCACACATGCACAGATCATACAGGTCTACACACACACGGGCTGATCATACAGGTCTGCACACACACACACAGATCATACAGGTCTGCACACACACGGGCAGATCATACAGGTCTGCACACACACACACAGATCATACAGGTCTGCACACACACACAGATCATACAGGTCTGCACACGCACAGATCATACAGGTTTGCACACAGGCACAGATCATACAAGTCTGCACACAGGCACAGATCATACAGGTCTGCACACACGCACAGATCATACAGGTCTGCACACACGCACACAGATCATACAGGTCTGCACACATGCACAGATCATACAGGTCTACACACACACGGGCTGATCATACAGGTCTGCACACACACACAGATCATACAGGTCTGCACACACACGGGCAGATCATACAGGTCTGCACACAAACACACAGATCATACAGGTCTGCACACACACAGATCATACAGGTTGACACACACGGGCAGATCATACAGGTCTGCACACACACACACAGATCATACAGGTCTGCACACACACACAGATCATACAGGTCTGCACACGCACAGATCATACAGGTTTGCACACAGGCACAGATCATACAAGTCTGCACACAGGCACAGATCATACAGGTCTGCACACACGCACAGATCATACAGGTCTGCACACACGCACACAGATCATACAGGTCTGCACACATGCACAGATCATACAGGTCTACACACACACGGGCTGATCATACAGGTCTGCACACACACACAGATCATACAGGTCTGCACACACACGGGCAGATCATACAGGTCTGCACACAAACACACAGATCATACAGGTCTGCACACACACAGATCATACAGGTTGACACACACGGGCAGATCATACAGGTCTGCACACACACGCGCAGATCATACAGGTCTGCGCACACACACACATGCGCAGATCATACAGGTCTGCACACACATACCCAGATCAAACAGGTCTGCACACACACACACTCAGATCGTACAGGTCTGCACACACACACGCGCAGATCGTACAGGTCTGCACACACATACAGATCATACAGGTCTGTACACACACATGGGCAAATCATACAGGTCTGCACACACACACACAGATCATACAGGTCTGCACACACACAGAGATCATACAGGTCTGCACACACACGCACAGATCATACAGGTCTGCACACACACGCACAGATCATACAGGTCTGCACACACATGCATAGATCATACAGGTTTGCACACACGGGCTGATCATACAGGTCTGCACACACATGCACAGATCATACAGGTCTGCACACACATGCACAGATCATACAGGTCTGCACACACGCAGATCATACAGGTCTGCACATACACACAGATCATACAGCTCTGAACGCACAGACACAGATCATACAGCTCTGCACACACATGCGCAGATCTATAGGTCTGCACACATGCACAGATCATACAGGTCTGCACACACACACGCAGATCATACAGGTTTTCACACACACGTGCAGATCATACAGGTCTGCACACACACACAGATCATACAGGTCTGCACACACACACACACACAGATCACACAGATCTGTGCACACACACGCAGATCATACAGGTCTGTGCACACACACACACACACACACACACACACACACACAGATCATACAGGTCTCCACACACACAGATCATACATGTCTGTGCACACACGTGCAGATCATACAGTTCTGCACGCACACACACACAGGTCATACAGCTCTGCACACACACAGATCATACAGGTCTACACACACACAATAGTGACCCTTGCAGGAGGAGGGCGTGGCACTGTGGTGGGGTGGGATCTGAGGCGGGGAGCCTTGTCGTTTAATCCCTGACCTCAGGAGTGCTCTGGTTCCTGTGGATTGACATGTACACGTGCACACTCTCACACTGCTCTCTTGTTAGCGCGATAGAAGACTGACGAACAGAGATTGTTAATGGTTTCACTGCCATTCATAGAAGGACAACGATAAAAGCAACGAAAAAAACAAATAAGATCCATGGTGAAATTACCTCTCCATTTACGCAAAGGACAGTCCAATACAAAAACTGCCACTAACTTTTCCACCTGTCCTCTGTTTCTCTCTGTCAATGCAGTTCTAGTCTGTTTCCGGTCCCTCCTCTCTAACGTACTGTGCCCAGCGACCTGTTCCTCCTCTAGTGCATGCCCACTCTCACCCTGGCTCAGTCATCTCCACCTCGCACCCGTGCTCGCCCTCTGTCACTCTCGCCGTGCCTGTCGGTTTTGTGGCTGATGGAGACTCACTGTCCGCCCCCCCTGCCCCTCCTGTCGCCCTCTGTCCTCCGCGCTCTCCTCTCTCCCTCCTCTTCCTCTCTCCATCCGCCTGCCCTCTCTGGGGCAGCTCTTCCTCTCGATCTTTTAGCAACGCGCACGCACACACACACACACACACACACACACACACACACACACACACACACACACACACTCACAGGCCCCCCCATACCCACCTCTTCGGGATTCCTGCCCAGTTTAGTCCAGCCTGGCTGTCAGGTGCCAGTCCTGGAGAGGGCTGCCCCCTACAGGTGGGTGCGGGAAGAGAGACCCGCTCAGCACTCAGAGTCCTGGTTTGGACTGGGGAGAGGCCGGGCTCTGGTGGTCCTGCTGGCCTGGCTCAGTTCAGACCCGACTCCTGCAGCCCAGCTCGTGGCTGGGCAGCCCTGTGCTGTGCCCATCTGCGCGCCCACAGGCCGGCCGCCCTGACCTTCGCTGGCTCCTCCGAGAGAATGGTGCCGTCAGCTCAAAGCCTGGCTCCAGGGAGAGAGAGCAGCTCCTGTCTGGACCAGGGTTCAACCCTGGATCTCCTGATCCGCCGGGGTCATGTGGCCTGGTCCAGGGTTCGACCCTGGATCTCCTGATCCACCGGAGTCACGTGGCCTGGACCACGGTTCGAACCTGGATCTCCTGATCCACCGGACCAGGGTTCCAGAGTAGGCTGATGTTATAAGTTAGGAGCTGTCCGCCCCTGTAAAGACACACTGTGGGCAGCCAGACTAGCGGCTCACCCTACAGTCACACCCTCCCACCCCCATCTCTCTGTCTGCCCCTCCTGCCCCATGAGCCTGCTGCCCCAGTCTCCCCCTGCCCCTATTCACCGTCAAGGAAGAGAAAGTGAAACGATTTCAAAACCACTCACAGGCTGGTCTGGATTTAAGATCACCTGTTCTTACTGGTTGCTCCAGTCTGGCTCCAGTCTAGTTTAACCTGCTGCAGGTGAGCTGTGCTATAGATCTAAACTCCTGTTTCTCTGTCAGTGGAGCTCTGTCTGGGACAGTGACCCCTGTATCCTCACACCCTGTATCTCTATGTGGGACAGTGACCCCTGTATCCTCACACCCTGTATCTCTATCTGGGACAGTGACCCCTGTATCCTCACACCCTGTATCTCTATCTGGGACAGTGACCCCTGTATCCTCACACCCTGTATCTCTATCTGGGACAGTGACCCCTGTATCCTCACACCCTGTATCTCTATGTGGGACAGTGACCCCTGTATCCTCACACCCTGTAGCTCTATCTGGGACAGTGACCCCTGTATCCTCACACCCTGTATCTCTATCTGGGACAGTGACCCCTGTATCCTCACACCCTGTATCTCTATCTGGGACAGTGACTCCTGTATCCTCACACCCTGTATCTCTATGTGGGACAGTGACCCCTGTATCCTCACACCCTGTATCTCTATCTGGGACAGTGACCCCTGTATCCTCACACCCTGTATCTCTATCTGGGACAGTGACCCCTGTATCCTCACACCCTGTATCTCTATCTGGGACAGTGACCCCTGTATCCTCACACCCTGTATCTCTATGTGGGACAGTGACCCCTGTATCCTCACACCCTGTATCTCTATCTGGGACAGTGACCCCTGTATCCTCACACCCTGTATCTCTATGTGGGACAGTGACCCCTGTATCCTCACACCCTGTATCTCTATCTGGGACAGTGACCCCTGTATCCTCACACCCTGTATCTCTATCTGGGACAGTGACCCCTGTATCCTCACACCCTGTATCTCTATCTGGGACAGTGACCCCTGTATCCTCACACCCTGTATCTCTATCTGGGACAGTGACCCCTGTATCCTCACACCCTGTATCTCTATCTGGGACAGTGACCCCTGTATCCTCACACCCTGTATCTCTATCTGGGACAGTGACCCCTGTATCCTCACACCCTGTATCTCTATCTGGGACAGTGACCCCTGTATCCTCACACCCTGTATCTCTATGTGGGACAGTGACCCCTGTATCCTCACACCCTGTATCTCTTTGTGGGACAGTGACCCCTGTATCCTCACACCCTGTATCTCTATGTGGGACAGTGACCCCTGTATCCTCACACCCTGTATCTCTATCTGGGACAGTGACCCCTGTATCCTCACACCCTGTATCTCTATGTGGGACAGTGACCCCTGTATCCTCACACCCTGTATCTCTATCTGGGACAGTGACCCCTGTATCCTCACACCCTGTATCTCTATGTGGGACAGTGACCCCTGTATCCTCACACCCTGTATCTCTATGTGGGACAGTGACCCCTGTATCCTCACACCCTGTATCTCTATCTGGGACAGTGACCCCTGTATCCTCACACCCTGTATCTCTATCTGGGACAGTGACCCCTGTATCCTCACACCCTGTATCTCTATCTGGGACAGTGACCCCTGTATCCTCACACCCTGTATCTCTATCTGGGACAGTGACCCCTGTATCCTCACACCCTGTATCTCTATCTGGGACAGTGACCCCTGTATCCTCACACCCTGTATCTCTATCTGGGACAGTGACCCCTGTATCCTCACACCCTGTATCTCTATCTGGGACAGTGGTTCTCTTGCACACTGACTCCACTATCCTCTCAATCTTTTGCCCTTTTTCTTCGAAACCCCTCTAACAATGTCAGACACCCCCTGTCCTGCACCCCGAACCCCCGCCATGCCGTCTCTCTCTCTGTGTTTGATAGTTACCCCCCTGCCGCCACCCCACGGCCCCGTGCCTGTAGCGTAGCCTGTAGACTTGCACCACTGCACTGAGAGACACGTCTATAGCACAGCTAGGAGTCTCGGCGACGGGACAGCGCATCGACACCGGGAATACCGCGGCGTCCGCTGCACGGCTGCTCGTCCTGTGACGCGTGCTGCTTGGCTCTGCATGCTGCATGTGACTGTGCACGGGTGTGTCTGCACGGCTGGGGTGTCCTGTCCAGCGGCGATGGCGATGGCGCTTGTGTGCCCAGCGAGCTCGGCCCTCCGCGGCTCGCGAATGCTCGGCCCTTCCCAGGAGCAGCCGTCCGATAACTAAGGAAACAAACGCAGTGGCTCCCCCCACCCCACACCCTGTCACTGGGCCTGTTTGCTTACTTATCGGCGGGTCGAAGTGATCGCTGTGGTCAAGCTGAATTCTGTGAGACCAGCGGACCTCCACCAGGGGGCGCTCTGTAGCTACGGCCTCAGCACTGCGAGTCTGTGAGGTTGGTCTCCACCCACCAGTGGAGCATGGGGAGGCACGGTGGCCGTGCACAACTGTGCACGGGGGGGACACGTGCACCAATTCCAAATTGAAAAGCAAGCACGTCGGAAAAGCACCGCAATCAAAACAGACACGTGTCACATTATCGGTTGCCAATCAGGTTGGTGTTTACTGCCCCTGCGCCTGTCGCCCCCACTGGGTGCTTGTGGACTGATCTGTGCCCAGGCGAGGCCTGGTGAACTGCGGGATCTCTGTGCCCGACAGGGATATTTCCATGTTGGAATGTTGGAGAATCCGGGCAGAGTCTCGAGTCAGCAGAGCAGGCCGGTGTCCAACAGAGCGCCCCTAACCCTCCCCACCCCCCCACTGCCCCCCCCCCCCCCCGGAGGTTCCGGACGTGCAGCCCCACCCCGGACACGCCCCTCTCTCACCTGCTCTGCTGTGCTCCCCACAGCGGCTGCTACGCATGGACCTGCCCGTCGCCGACGACAACACGGTGCACTTCAATTCCACCCTCATGGCCTTAATCCGCACGGCGCTGGACATCAAGATCGCCAAGGGTATGGGAGCCGGGGCCTCTCCGGGCCTGGGGAGGGTGAGGGGCGTGAGCAGGGCACCCAGGCGAGCCCCGGGTTCGAGCCTGGCTCAGTGGAAGAGCACTTCTGGACAGAGAAGCAGCTGCAGTTTGTTTAAATCACTCAGTGCAAATTCCCTGTCTGTCCGCCTGTGTCCGCCTGTGTCTGTCTGTGTCTGTCTGGGTTCACCTGTCTCTGGATGTCTCTGGATGTGTCTGTGTCCGGGTGTCATGCTGTGTGCATCGGTGTGTGTTTGTGTGTCTGCCTGTGTCCATTTTTGTTATGCTGTGTATGTCCGTGTGTGTATCTGTGATTATGGATGTGAGTTTGTGTGTCTGTGTGTGTTTATGTGTGCTTTATGTGTGTCTTGTTCCCAGGAGGTGCAGACAAGCACCAGATGGACGCAGAGCTGAGAAAGGAGATGTCAGCCATCTGGCCCAACCTGTCACAGAAGACCCTGGATCTGCTTGTCACTCCTCACAAGTGTAAGTTCCCAGGACACTGTATCACCCTTCGGTAGAGAGAGCAGTTTCTGCTGCTCACCGCTCACTGCCCACATCTCACTGGTCACTGCCCACATCTCACTGCCCACTGCCCACTATCCACTGCCCACATCTCACTGCCCACTGCCCACTGTCCACATCTCACTGCCCACTGCCCACATCTCACTGCCCACTGCCCACATCTCACTGGTCACTGCTCACTGCCCACATCTCACTTCTCACTGCCCACTGCCCACATCTCACTGCTCACTGCCCACATCTCACTGCTCACTGCCCACATCTCACTGCCCACTGCCCACATCTCACTGCCCACATCTCACTGCTCACTGCCCACATCTCACTGCCCACTGCCCACTATCCACTGCCCACATCTCACTGCTCACTGCCCACTGACCACATCTCACTGCCCACTGCCCACTGTCCACATCTCACTGCTCACTGCCCACTGCTCACATCTCACTGGTCACTGCCCACATCTCACTGCCCACTGCCCACTATCCACTGCCCACATCTCACTGCTCACTGCCCACTGACCACATCTCACTGCCCACTGCCCACTGTCCACATCTCACTGCTCACTGCCCACTGCTCACTGCCCACTGCTCACTGCCCACATCTCACTGCTCACTGCCCACTGCTCACATCTCACTGCCCACATCTCACTGCCCACATCTCACTGCTCACTGCCCACTATCCACTGCCCACATCTCACTGCCCACATCTCACTGCCCACATCTCACTGCCCACTGCCCACATCTCACTGCCCACTGCCCACATCTCACTGGTCACTGCCCACATCTCACTGGTCACTGCCCACATCTCACTGGTCACTGCCCACATCTCACTGCCCACATCTCACTGCCCACTGCCCACATCTCACTGGTCACTGCCCACATCTCACTGCTCACTGCTCACATCTCACTGGTCACTGCTCACTGCCCACTGTCCACATCTCACTGCCCACTGCCCACATCTCACTGCCCACATCTCACTGCCCACTGCCCACATCTCACTGCTCACTGCCCACATCTCACTGCCCACTGCCCACATCTCACTGCTCACTGCCCACATCTCACTGCCCACTGCCCACTGCCCACATCTCACTGCCCACTGCCCACTATCCACTGCCCACATCTCACTGCTCACTGCCCACTGCCCACATCTCAGTGCCCACTGCCCACTGTCCACATCTCACTGCTCACTGCCCACTGCTCACTGCCCACTGCCCACATCTCACTGCTCACTGCCCACTGCCCACATCTCACTGGTCACTGCTCACTGCCCAATGCCCACATCTCACTGCTCACTGCCCACATCTCACTGCTCACTGTCCACATCTCAGTGCCCACTGCCCACTGTCCACATCTCACTGCCCACTGCCCACATCTCACTGCCCACTGCCCACTGCTCACTGCTCACTGCTCACATCTCACTGGTCACTGCCCACTGCCCACATCTCACTGCCCACTGCCCACTGTCCACATCTCACTGCCCACTGCCCACATCTCACTGCTCACTGCCCACTGCTCACATCTCACTGGTCACTGCCCACATCTCACTGCCCACTGCCCACATCTCACTGCCCACTGCCCACATCTCACTGCTCACTGCCCACATCTCACTGCCCACTGCCCACTATCCACTGCCCACATCTCACTGCCCACTGCCCACTGTCCACATCTCACTGCCCACTGCCCACTGTCCACATCTCACTGCTCACTGCCCACTGCTCACTGCCCACATCTCACTGCCCACTGCCCACATCTCACTGCTCACTGCCCACATCTCACTGCTCACTGCCCACTATCCACTGCCCACATCTCACTGCCCACTGCCCACTATCCACTGCCCACATCTCACTGCCCACTGCCCACATCTCACTGCTCACTGCCCACTGTCCACATCTCAGTGCCCACTGCTCACTGCCCACATCTCATTGGTCACTGCTCACTGCTCACTGCCCACATCTCACTGCCCACTGCCCACATCTCACTGGTCACTGCCCACATCTCACTGCCCACTGCCCACATCTCACTGCCCACATCTCACTGCCCACTGCCCACATCTCACTGGTCACTGCCCACATCTCACTGCTCACTGCCCACTGCCCACATCTCACTGGTCACTGCCCACATCTCACTGCCCACTGCCCACTATCCACTGCCCACATCTCACTGCCCACTGCCCACTGCTCACATCTCACTGGTCACTGCTCACTGCCCACTGCCCACATCTCACTGCTCACTGCCCACTGCCCACATCTCACTGCCCACTGCCCACTATCCACTGTCCACATCTCACTGCTCACTGCCCACTGCTCACATCTCACTGGTCACTGCTCACTGCCCACTGCCCACATCTCACTGCCCACTGCCCACATCTCACTGCCCACATCTCACTGCTCACTGCCCACATCTCACTGCCCACTGCCCACTATCCACTGCCCACATCTCACTGCTCACTGCCCACTGCCCACATCTCAGTGCCCACTGCCCACTGTCCACATCTCACTGCTCACTGCCCACTGCTCACTGCCCACTGCCCACATCTCACTGCTCACTGCCCACTGCCCACATCTCACTGGTCACTGCTCACTGCCCAATGCCCACATCTCACTGCCCACTGCCCACATCTCACTGCTCACTGCCCACATCTCACTGCTCACTGTCCACATCTCAGTGCCCACTGCCCACTGTCCACATCTCACTGCCCACTGCCCACATCTCACTGCCCACTGCTCACTGCTCACTGCTCACTGCTCACATCTCACTGGTCACTGCTCACTGCCCACTGTCCACATCTCACTGCCCACTGCCCACTGCTCACTGCTCACTGCCCACTGCCCACTGCTCACTGCTCACTGCTCACATCTCACTGGTCACTGCTCACTGCCCACTGTCCACATCTCACTGCCCACTGCCCACTGCTCACTGCTCACTGCCCACTGCCCACTGCTCACTGCTCACTGCTCACATCTCACTGGTCACTGCTCACTGCCCACTGTCCACATCTCACTGCCCACTGCCCACATCTCACTGCCCACATCTCACTGCCCACTGCCCACATCTCACTGCTCACTGCCCACATCTCACTGCCCACTGCCCACATCTCACTGCCCACTGCCCACATCTCACTGCTCACTGCCCACTGTCCACATCTCACTGCCCACTGCCCACTGCTCACTGCTCACTGCTCACATCTCACTGGTCACTGCCCACTGCCCACTGCCCACATCTCACTGCCCACTGCTCACTGCCCACTGCCCACTGCCCACCTCACTGCCCACTGCCCAGTCACAGTGCTGGTAAATCCTGGCAGCGGGAGTCCCAGTGTGGCACTTTGTGCCCGAGCCTGGCTGCGGCCTTGTTGCGGCCAGCCCCATCTCCTGCTCCAGGGCCCATCTCGCCCCCCGTCATCGTCCAGGGTAACTTGTCTCTCCTCCCGGCAGCGACGGACCTGACTGTGGGGAAGATCTACGCGGCCATGATGATCATGGAGTACTACCGGCAGAGCAAGGCCAAAAAGCTGCAGGCTCTCCGGGAGGAGCAGGTACTGCCGTAGCGACGATCACTCGCACAGCCGCAGAACAAGCTAACTGCATTCAGCAAATTCTCCTCCTGCTGTCAGAGCTGTAACAAAGAGGACCACTCCCCGCCCTCCAGATCCCAGCGGATTCTCCCAGCACATCCCAGTCCCCAGAGGGTTGCGCCTGATCCCAGCACAGTCCATCTCCCTTCCGGCACAGAATTCCCCGCCCCAGTCCCATCAGGATCCCCCTGCCCTGGCCAACTCCCAGCCGAATCGTCCAGTGGTCCCTCCGAAGTCCAAACGCTCACCCCACTTGCAGCAGAGTTCACCCCAGCTCTCCCAGCAATTTGCCGACAGAATTCCCTGATCCGTGCGAGCCTGTTAATCCCGGAGTTTTCCCCAGCTGGTAGGACAGGTGTCCATCACAGCGGGAGGAAGAGGCACCGCGGGGGACCGGCGCCCCCCTGCTGTCACCCCGGAGAAGAGATGGCCTCGGTTTGGCCTGTCGGCATTCCCAGTCTCTCCTCGGATCAGCAGGCTTCCTGGCTTCATCCGCCCCCTGGCTCCCGAACTCCAGCCAGGCCTTGCCCCCTGCACGCAGCCCGAGGATCAGTCCAAGCTCCCTGATGCAGAGGGGCGCAGTTCGGGGGTGAGGGACTGGATTAGAATAAGGACTGAGGTGACTTGTAGGAGGATTAGGGGTTCAGGGTCACGCCCAGTACTGGGAGTCAGGATCAATGTCAGAGGAACTTAGGAATTGGGGTATGGGGGTGATGAGCAGGTTAGGGGGCAGAGGTGGGATCGCTGGGGCGAAGCCTCACCCTGATCTTAACTCCAGAGCAGCCCGACGCTGAGAGGGAGGAACTGTGACAGCCGCTCCAGGGCCAGGAAGTCGAACCCAGGGCCAGGGGCCGTCTCTTTGTTACAGCTCTCCCAGGCACCTCTGAACCTGCTGTGCTTCCATTTCCAGCTCCCTGATGTCCAGCCCTCATTCCTCCCCCCTCTCCTGCCATGACTGTGTCCCGGACTGTAGCCCTCCTCCCTCCTGCCCGCCTCCCTCTGGGGCTCCTGTCGCCCTGTGCCGCCCACTGAGAACCTGTACATATGTAGCCTGACGGTTTGTAAAACTTTGATTTGAAACGTTCAAGTGAAGTAAAATAGAATCGAGTCAGAACCAGATCTGAGGTGCTGAGCCTTCTTCTTCCTTTTGGGTTCCTGGTGCCCCCTGTGGCAACACGAGTCTTCCTGTGCTGCACTTACCCCTCTGCTGTAACGTCGGTGTGTCCCCGAGACCCCCGCCCCCCACTGGTGGGGTCCGTTCTGTTCTGGGGCAGCGTCGTGAGAGGCAGCCCGCAGGACCGCGTGACCCAGGCAGAGCTCCGATCCACCCCCCCACCCGACGGGGTTAAAAACGCCTCCTTTCACCCCTGTTTTGGTCCCCCTTGGCCTTAGCAGCATCTCTGGGGTAACCCCCACTTCAGCACTAATATTCCCCTGTCTCCATTCGTCCTGTTCAAGAGGCAGCCTTCCAGATTTGGGATGGGGAGGGAGCCGAGAGGGAGGCTCTGTCTGGGTCCGCAGTCCCAGGCGCCAGACCAAGGACGTCTGTTTTAAAGCAACACTCCACACAAAACTGTCTGCAACACTGGCTGAGTCTCTGTTCATGACCTCCAGTCCTCTGGAGGAAGGGTGCGTCTTTGTGCAGCAGGGGTGTAGGTGGGTGGGGAGGCAGAGGACAGGGACGTTGTGATGTATGACATCACACTTTGAGCCAGAGTGGCATCACACATTGAACCACAGTGACATCACACTCCAATCCAGAGTGACATCACATATTGAACCACAGTGACATCACACTTCAATCCAGTGTGACATCACACTTCAATCCAGTGTGACATCACACTCCAACCCAGTGTGACATCACACCTTGACCCAGAGTGACATCACACTTCAATCTAGAGTGACCTCACACTTCGACCCAGAGTGACATCACACTTTGACCTGGGCCTGTGGCTCTTTGATTCAAGATTTCATACCTTTGTTCCTTCATGACACTTCTGCACATGACCAGCCTGACCTGTCCTGATGAAATAGAGGCTCTGCAGGCCATTGGACAGGTTGGAGATCAATCCCCGAAACAGAGAATGCTAGGCCCCCTGCTCGATCTTCCCTGTGGGTCCTGTATCGGGTCAAGGGTCACACTAGCTACACCCCCTCTCCCAAGTCTGACTGCAGCTTTCCGTCGAGGAGCACCTGAATGCTCTGCAGGAGTCCCCTCTCTCCCTCCCTCCTCTCTCCCCCTTCTCTTTTTCTCCTGAACTTCATGCTGGAAGAGTGTTGCATTCCTGTCCCTGAAGTCACCCGCCACCATCAGACTAACACACCCACCACAGTCACGCGCACCAGCTCCTACCTCCATTCTGCCTTCACATATTCCAGTCGGCCGCCATGTCGAAACAGCCAGGCGCTAGCCAGCCGGCCAGACACCACAGTCCGGTACCTTCCACTGAAATGACCGGTTTTCCTGGGTCAGTCTGCCAGCAGCTGAGACAGCTCTGGTGGATCTACCGGACCACAGGTCATACGACTGCTGAATTACTGGAATGAACCGAATCAGTCACACTGGCGAGCAACCTGGACTGGTCACTACGGGGCCCACTGGAGCACAGCACCCCCTGCTGTGAACTGCGGGATCTGCACGTCTCCTCAGTGCCGGATCTTGGAAAGCCTGCCAGGAAGTGAAATGGGATGAACGTCTCCGCTTGCTGCTGTTGTTTTTTTGGGCTGGGGAGAAGCAGGGGGAGAATATGGTGGCCTGCAGTGCCACTGCCGCTGTTAAACTGTTCATCTACAATGATGTCGACCAGGGCTGCTGGAATCTTGGAAAAGACACAAACACAGGGCTACTGTCTGTAACAGAGCTCAGTGTTGACGAGTAAAACCAAGGCAATGTGTGTCTGTAAACCCCCAGAGAAGGAGAGAGACAGGCTAGTGGGGCCATGCTCCAGTGAAGACAGACAGAGCAGAGCTGGGTGACGATCTGATGCACAGACAGACAGTAACACACACAGACAGACACACAGACACACAGACACAGACAGACAGACAGTAACACACACAGACAGACACACAGACACACAGACACAGACAGACAGACAGACAGACAGTAACACACACAGACAGACACACAGACACAGACACAGACAGACAGAAACACACACAGACACACAAACACAGACAGACAGACAGAAACACACACAGACAGACAGACACACAGACAGACAGACAGACAGACAGATGGGATTAGCGTGAGTCCCAGCAGATACACAGACAGACAGGGTTAGAATGAGGTCCCAGCACACAGCAGTTCCCAGCCGGGTTTGGGGAGAGCTGTGCTCTGCTAGGGTGTCACAGTGAGCAGAGGCCCTGAGAAAGAATGAAGCATCTCTGCTCATTAATCACAGAGGTTTGTGAAGCGAAGGACCTGAGTGCCAGGGTGGGCAGCTCGAACCCTGGGCCTCTGCAGTGCTGTGGGACACGAGCCCTGGATGCTAGACTCCCGCTCTCTGCTCCTGTGGCAGCCCACGGGCCTGGGGTCAGGACGCAGACCAACAGCTTGACTGGCTCAGACCACAGCACAGCAGGAGTATGGACAACGCAGACTCAGCCCTGCTGCTCCCTCACAGCCGGGCTCTGACCAATGGCCTCTGACCTCTGACCTCTGACCTCTGACCTCTGACCTCGGCGTGGGAGCCCACCTCCAGAGGCTCTGGCCTCTACCTGTTCCTCCCCCCCATCTCTGCCCCCACCTGTCTCACCTGTCCCTCAGAGGGCCGCTGGGATACGCAGGGCAAGTCTTTCCTGTCCTGCTGTGAGCTGCAGCCGAACAGGAAGTAGAGAGAAGATGAGCGAGAAGACAGGACGCCGATTTTGCAGATGCTGAGGCATCCCAGAACGGGTCACGGATCAGGATCGGACAGGACATGAGGGGCTCCGTAACGGCATGGGGATCGGCTAAGATAGGGGTCACTCCATGCTGCGCCTCTCCCCTCCAGGACTGTGCAGCTCTCCTTCCATTGGGCTCCCCCACCCCATCGCTCAGCCTGTCCAGTAGGGGGCAGTGCTGCCCTTTCCCGGCTCTTCCCGGCGTGTCCCAGATTCTTTTTTCTCCTTTCTTTGATTTTTCTTCTCCTGGTTTAACCACTTTGCTGCTAGAGGTCTGGGTCAGCAGGTGTGCTTGGGTTTGCCCTGCCGGGGCACAATTTCGGCACAGTGGGGTGAAGGGGCGGGCAGTGGCAGGTCCTGATTCCCCCAGGGGGGCTGCCAGGCTCGGGGGGGGGGGCCGCACCACCTGCGGTTCAGCACAGCAGGACTGGTAACTGAGCCAGGGTCTGGTCTCCCTGATATTTCTGCAAGGGCGGGTCGCTGCAGGCTCAGTTCTGGCCCACTGTGGTCGCAGCTCTGCCTGGCACGGGCCTGTGATCCTGCCCTGCCCTGCTCCAGGAGCAGCTCCTGGCTGAGGATCCGGGCCAGCCCAGCAGTGTGGTAGGAGCTGTTTCGGGGCAGGGTGTGTAGGTGACAGCCCGCACACATTCCCGGGAACGCCAGTATCCCCCCCCACCTCCTCCTCCACGGATCCCCACACTCCCAAACCTGAGTGAAGCGTGAATCCAGACCCGCCACACCGCTGCCCTCACCCCAGCACCCAATTGGTTACTCCTGTCCGTGCACTGCTCGGGGGGCAGCGGGCACCCCCCCTTCCGGACTCCAGACGGCGCGGCCGCGAGGACTGCATGCGGACCCCAGACGCCGCAGGACCCCCAGTTCCCACAGTGCCTCCCGGCCGGCCCCGCGGTCGCCCCGCAGCCGGCGGAGCCCCCATTTGCACTCTGGATGTTGTGACTCCATTTCCCATAAGTCTGTCTGATACCAGCTGTAGGCCATGTTGTATCTCACACAGAATCGAACGCCATTAATGTTTCAGCGCATGGAGCCCCCTTCCCCACCCCAGGACGCTGGGCAGGGAGTCAACAGTCTGCCAGAACCACAGCAAGACCCCTCCGGCAACCTGTAAGTAGCCTTCTCCCGTCTGTGTCCCGGGTGCCCAGGTTCCGATCTCGGGGTGCTGCCCCGGCCCTCCTGTCCAGTTTTCTGCCGCAGCAGCTTCTTTCCAGGGAATGAAAGAAGGGCGCAGGTGCCGAGGGTTTAATTGCTCGTGCTGGCGGTGGGAAGGCCAGCTTCGTGGAGCTGAGACAGCAGCCTCCTTCTTGACATGAAGCTGTACAACAGTCCAGCTCCCGGGAGATAATAATAATAATAATAATAATAATAATAATAATAATTACTTACACTTATATAGCGCTTTTCTGGACACTCCACTGAAAGTGCTTTACAGGTAATGGGGACTCCCTCTACCACCATCAATGTGCAGCCCCACCTGGATGATGTGACAGCAGCCATAGTGCACCAGTGTCCTCACCACACATAGCTCTCAGTGGGGAGGAGAGCAGAGTAATGAAGCCAGTTCAGACATGGGGATTATTAGGAGGCCATGATTGGTAAGGGCCAATGGGAAATTTTGGCCAAGATGCAGGGGTTACACCCCTAGATTCCTGTCCCCCCCCCGTCCTGCGAGTGCGGCAGGCGGGGAGCTGCTACCGCTGGGATCCCGCTCACCCAGAGGCGAGGTGCTCAGGGCAAGCTGCCTGCTGCGCTTGGAGGCTCCCCCAGACATACTCGAGAGGGGTTCGAGTTTGGGGGTTCACACACACCCACCCCGGTGTTTCAGCTTCATAGCTGGTGTGCTTTAGAAAGCAAAAGGGGCCTTAACACAGCCCCCCCAGCTGCTGCAGGGTACGATGACAGACGCGCTCGTCACGAACAGTCTGCTCTGTCAATAGCTGGTCAGCCATGCTGCTCACCTGCACCGCAGCCAGACAAACCCCATTCTCGGAACAGACCAGACCCTGCAAACCTCCACTTCCTGGTTTGAAATCATGTGACGAAGGAAGGCAGGTCCTTCCAGAGCTTTGTGGGAAATGTAGTTCGGACGAGAGTCGCCATCTTGCCTGAACCCACCGTCTTCTCACTCGGCCTCTGGACAACGGGAATGGGGGAACGAAAAGGAACTGCTTTGCAGTCTTTTCTGTGGAGTGCAGACGTGTGTTTGCGTGTGAGCCTGCGTGTGCCGCGAGAGTTTAAAAACAGGGCCCAGGTTCAGGACAAGTGCCAGCAGTGCCCCCATCCCTGCCCTGGGGAGCAGTGGAGAGTGGCGCCACCCTGCAGGACAGTGCAGGCTCCGTCTAACCCCCTTCTCTTTCCCCCAACCCCTTTGTCCACAGCCCCCAGCAAGGGGGGATGACGGAGAGCCAGTCGTGGGTGACAGCCAGGGCGCAAGAAATGTTCCAGAAGGCAGGAAGCTGGAGCCCGGAGAGGCCTCATCCCGACGACGTGCACAACAGCCGGCACAACCCGCAGGTAGAGCCACGGACGGCTGTAGGCGCGTCCGCTCAGAGGGCCACGGGAGCTGTTAAAACACTCACACAGACCTTCCGCTAATCCTCTCCTGGGGAGGGGGGACAGGGCTTTGCTGAGGGGCGCTCAGGCCTGCCGCGAATCGAGCTGCTCGCCTCCATCTGTCTGGTTCCCCGCTTCATCCCCATCCACAGGCAGACGTCGGCAGAGCCGAGCTCCCTCCCCCCAGGGAAAAGGGGCCGCCTGTCCCTCCGTTTCCCCACCCCCCACCCACTCCGGTGGGATTCCATACACCACCCTCACCGTCACTCTGTCTCTCTCTCTGTCTGTCACTCTCACTCTCACTCTCACACTCGCTCACTCTCGGAGTCGGGGCCCAGTCCACTGTCCCCTCAGCTCATGTCACTCCATGGCCACTCCTCGCCCCCTGCTGGGGCTCCCCCGGCCCAGCCCCATGCCCGCCAACACAGGCACGTCCAGGAGGTAGCCCCCCCAGCGCAGCTCTCTCTCGGAAAACCAGAGCCCCCTGGCTGCCCTCTCTCAGAACAGGGGTGCTCCTCTGTTGTCAGCAGCTGGGTGGCGCCATTGGCACCCCGAGAACAAGCTACAAGCAGAATCGCAAAGAAGGCCCCCCAAGGCTCTACTGCTGCCCCACCTGCAGCTCGTAACATCTGCACCACCACGGACTTAAAGACACCCCAAAACTGATCCACAGACACCCCACAGACACACTCTGTCTCCAGTGATATCCCAGTACTGATCCACAGACACTCTGTCCCCACTGATACCCCAGATACTGATCCACAGACACACTCTGTCCCCAGTGATATCCCAGTACTGATCCACAGACACACTCTGTCCCCAGTGATACCACAGTACTGATCCACAGACACTCTGTCCCCAGTGACACCCAGTACTGATCCACAGACACACTCTGTCCCCAGTGATACCCCAGTACTGATCCACAGACACTCTGTCCTCAGTGGCACCCCAATACTGATCCACAGACACTCTGTCCCCAGTGACACCCAGTACTGATCCACAGACACACTCTGTCCCCAGTGATAGCCCAGTACTGATCCACAGACACTCTGTCCTCAGTGACACCCCAATGCTGATCCAAAGACACTCTGTCCCTAGTGACACCCAGTCCTGATCCACAGACATTCTGTCCCCACTGATACCCCAGTACTGATTCACAGACACACTCTGTCTCCAGTGATACCCCGATACTGATCCACAGACACACTCTGTCCCCAGTGATACCCCAGTACTGATCCACAGACACTCTGTCCCCAGTGATACCCCAGTACTGATCCACAGACACTCTCCATGATGAGAGCTGATCCATGCTACTGAAAGATACCCCAAATCACTTTCTGTCGCCTCTGCGTCTGGTGGTCCTGGGATTTAAGGCTCTGCAGGAATCTACTCGTTAGTTCAGGTGGCCTGCGGACGTTCGTGCCCAAGCCTAGAGACCTCCCCCAGGAGGGGGCGCCGGTCCATTACAGGGTTCCCCCCAGCAGTGCTCGAGCCCACAGCCCAGGGGCGACAGCGGAGACGTTGCCGGAGCCCGCCCCCGTGTGTCGGGGTGCTGCGTCAGTGTGTACCCCGGAGGTGGTGACGCTGATCTCCCTGTGTTTTGCAGTCGGTAGAGATGAGGCAGATGGGGCGCGACGTGCTCTCCGACACTGAGCGCCGCCCCCCAGTGGAAGGGCACGGGAGGGCAGCTTCCATGCCGCGACTTCCTGCAGACAACCAAGTGAGCACCTTCATCCTCTCGCACCCGCATCCCTCCTCCTCCTCCTCCTCCTCCTCCCCAGCTCGCGCTATCCGATCTGCCCTTCAGAAGGTCCGGGTCGCGCAGTGGAGATGGAGAGAGGGCCGCCCCGTATCGGGGTTCAGAGGCCACCCCAGGTTTGTTCTCCAAGTCCGTTCCTCGAACCCCTGTCCCTCTGTCCCACCCCAGGAACTTCTCCCTATCGGTCTGTGTCCAGCTTCCCCCCCCCCCCCCCCCCCCGGGGTCCCCCCTTCGCGTTACCGGGACGCCCCGAGGTGCTCAGGTGTGCTGAAGGCAGACCGGATAGCCCTTCTGTCTGCGGCAGAGCTCTTCCTCTTCCTCCTCCTCATCGACCTCAGGATCTCATCGCCTGTGTGTTATAGCTGTTGTTCACCCATGGCCATCGCTCGAGCGCGCTCTCTCTCTCACCCTCCAGTGGGCGCCAGTGCACCCCTCGAACCGTGCACCTACACAACATGTGGAAGCTCTCTCCTCTCCTCTCCTCTCCTCCCCTCCCCTCTCCTCCTCTCCTCCCCTCCCCTCTCCTGCTCTCTCCCCTCCCCTCTCCTCTCCTCCTGTCTCCTCCTCTCTCTCCTCCCTTCTCTTCTCCGTCCCCTCCTCCTTTCTCCCCTCTCCTCTCCTCCCCTCTCTCCTCTCTCTTTTCCTCTTTACTCTCTCCTCTCCTCCTTTTTCTCCTCTCCTCCCCGCTCCTCTTCTCTCTACTCTCCTCTTTCCCCTCCTCTCTCCCCTCTCCTCCTCTCCTCCTGAGCTCCTCTGCGCCCCTAGCTTGGCTCCTCACAGGTGAAGGTCTTTGTTTCAAGCTGTCCTGCTCTTACCTCACACACCTGGTTTCCATCCGCTGCTCTGGCCCCAGAAATTAGTACCTGTCGCAGCAGAGGTCACGTGACCTTACAAGTGTGTGAGTGTGCACAGACAGGCGAGTGAGTGTGTGAGTGTGTGCACAGACAGGGGAGTAAGAGAGTGTGTGAGTTTGCACACAGACAGGGGAATGAGTAAGTGTGTGAGTATGTGCACAGACAAGGAGAGAGTGAGTGTGTGAGTGTGTGCACAGACAGGGGAATGAGTGAATGTGTGAGTATGTGCACAGACAGGGGAGTGAGTGAGTGTGTGAGTGTATGCACAGACAGGGGAGTGAGTGAGTGTGTGAGTGTATGCACAGACAGGGGAATGAGTGAATGTGTGAGTATGTGCACAGACAGGGGAGTGAGTGAGTGTGTGAGTGTGTGCACAGACAGGGGAGTGAGTGTGTGAGTATGTGCACAGACAGGGGAGTGAGTGAGTGTGTGAGTACCTCCTGCTCTTACCTCCTGTCCTGCTCTTACCTCACACACCTGGTTTCCATCTGCTGCTCTGGCCCCAGAAATTAGTACCTGTCGCAGCAGAGGTCACGTGACCTTACAAGTGTGTGAGTGAGCACAGACAGGCGAGTGAGTGTGTGAGTGTGTGCACAGACAGGGGAGTAAGAGAGTGTGTGAGTTTGCACACAGACAGGGGAATGAGTAAGTGTGTGAGTATGTGCAGAGACAAGGAGAGAGTGAGTGTGTGAGTGTGTGCACAGACAGGGGAATGAGTGAATGTGTGAGTATGTGCACAGACAGTGGAGTGAGTGAGTGTGTGAGTGTATGCACAGACAGGGGAGTGAGTGAGTGTGTGAGTGTATGCACAGACAGGGGAATGAGTGAATGTGTGAGTATGTGCACAGACAGGGGAGTGAGTGAGTGTGTGAGTGTGTGTGTGCACAGACAGGGGAGTGAGTGAGTGCGTGAGTGTGTGCACAGACAGGGGAGTGAGTGAGTGTGTGAGTATGTGCACAGACAGGGGAGTGAGTGAGTGTGTGAGTGTGTGCACAGACAGGGGAATGAGTGAATGTGTGAGTATGTGCACAGACAGGGGAGTGAGTGAGTGTGTGAGTGTGTGTGTGCACAGACAGGGGAGTGAGTGAGTGCGTGAGTGTGTGCACAGACAGGGGAGTGAGTGAGTGTGTGAGTATGTGCACAGACAGGGGAGTGAGTGAGTGTGTGAGTGTGTGTGTGCACAGACAGGGGAGTGAGTGAATGTGTGAGTATGTGCACAGACAGGGGAGTGAGTGAGTGAGTGTGTGCACAGACAGGGGAGTGAGTGAGTGTGTGAGTGTATGCACAGACAGGGGAGTGAGTGAGTGCGTGAGTGTATGCACAGACAGGGGAGTGAGTGAGTGTGTGAGTGTGTGCAGAGACAGGGGAGTGAGTGAGTGTGTGAGTGCGTGCACAGACAGGGGTGTGAGTGCGTGAGTTTGTGCACACACAGGGGAGTGAGTGAGTGTGTCAGTATGTGCACAGACAGGGGTGTGAGTGAGTGCGTGAGTTTGTGCACACACAGGGGAGTGAGTGAGTGTGTCAGTATGTGCACAGACAGGGGTGTGAGTGAGTGCGTGAGTTTGTGCACACACAGGGGAGTGCGTGAGTGTGTCAGTATGTGCACAGACAGGGGTGTGAGTGAGTGCGTGAGTTTGTGCACACACAGGGGAGTGAGTGAGTGTGTCAGTATGTGCACAGACAGGGGTGTGAGTGAGTGCGTGAGTTTGTGCACACACAGGGGAGTGCGTGAGTGTGTCAGTATGTGCACAGACAGGGGTGTGAGTGAGTGCGTGAGTTTGTGCACACACAGGGGAGTGAGTGAGTGTGTCAGTATGTGCACAGACAGGGGTGTGAGTGCGTGAGTTTGTGCACACACAGGGGAGTGAGTGAGTGTGTCAGTATGTGCACAGACAGGGGAGTGAGTGTGTGAGTGTGTGCACAGACAGGGGAGTGAGTGAGTGTGTGAGTATGTGCACAGACAGGGGTGTGAGTGAGTGCGTGAGTTTGTGCACAGACAGGAGAGTGAGTGAGTGTGTGAGTGTGTGCACACACAGGGGTGTGAGTATGTGCACAGACAGGGGTGTGAGTGAGTGTGTGAGTATGTGCACAGACAGGGGTGTGAGTGAGTGTGCACAGAAAGGGGAATGAATGAATGTGCAAGTGAGTGAAAGGTGCCTGCAGGAGTGTGTGTTCAAGCAGAGTTTTTGTGTGTATATGTAAGTATGTGAGCCTCGTGAGTTTGTGCATTGTGTATGTTAGTGCGTGTAGTGCGGGTGTTTGTGGGTGTATTTAGTAAGTGTGTGCAGTGTGAATATTTGTGGGTTCAGTGTTAGTATTTTTGTGTGCAGTGTGAGTGTGTGTTTGTGGGTGCAGTGTGTGCAGTGTGAGTGTGCAGTGTGCGTTTGTGTGTGCAATGTGGGTGTTTAAGTGTGCAGTGAGTGTTTATGTGTTTATGTGTGTCTGTTTGTGCAGTGTGAGTGTGTGTGCAGTGTGTGTTTGTGCAATGTGTTGTGTGTGCAGTGTGTGTTTGTATGTGCTGTGTGACTGTATATGTGACATTTTTATGTGGGTGCAGTGTGTGCAGCCTGAGTGTTTATGTGTGCAGTGTGACTGTTTGTGTATGCAATGTATTCATGTGTTTGTTTGTGTCTGTGGGTGCAGCGTGAGTCTTTATTTGTGCAGTGTGTGCCTGTGGGTGCAGTGTGCGTATGCAGTGTAACTGTTTGTGTATGCAGTGTGTTTGTGTGTGCAGTGTGAGTGTTTATGTGTGCGGTGTGACTGTATTTGCAGTGTGAGTGTTTATGTGTGCATTGTGTGTTTGTGTGTGTGCCTGTGGGTGCAGTGTGAATGTTTATGTGTGCAGTGTGTGTGCCTGTGGGTGCAGTGTGAGTGTTTATGTGTGCAGTGTGTGTGCAGTGTGTGTTTGTGTGTGTGCCTGTGTGTGCGGTGTGAGTGTTTATGTGTGCAGTGTGTGTGTGTGTTTGTGTGTGTGCCTGTGGGTGCAGTGTGAATGTTTATGTGTGCAGTGTGTGTGCAGTGTGTGTGCAGTGTGTGTGCCTGTGGGTGCAGTGTGAGTGTTTATGTGTGCAGTGTGTGTTTGTGTGTGTGCCTGTGGGTGCAGTGTGAGTGTTTGTGTGCAGTGTGTGTGCCTGTGGGTGCAGTGTGAGTGTTTATGTGTGCGGTGTGTGTGCAGTGTGTGCAGTGTGTGTGCCTGTGGGTGCAGTGTGAGTATTTATGTGTGCAGTGTGTGCAGTGTGTGTGCCTGTGGGTGCAGTGTGAGTATTTATGTGTGCAGTGTGTGCAGTGTGTGTGCAGTGTGTGCAGTGTGAGTGTTTATGTGTGCAGTGTGTGTGCAGTGTGTGTTTGTGTGTGTGCCTGTGGGTGCAGTGTGAGTGTTTGTGTGCAGTGTGTGTGCAGTGTGTGCAGTGTGTGTGCCTGTGGGTGCAGTGTGAGTATTTATGTGTAAAGTGTGTGCAGTGTGTGCAGTGTGTGTGCCTGTGGGTGCAGTGTGAGTATTTATGTGTGCAGTGTGTGCAGTGTGTGCAGTGTGTGTGCAGTGTGAGTGTTTATGTGTGCAGTGTGTGTGCAGTGTGTGTGCCTGTGGGTGCAGTGTGAGTGTTTGTGTGCAGTGTGTGTTTGTGTGTGCCTGTGGGTGCAGTGTGAGTGTTGCTCAGTGTCTCAGTGTGTCGTTCCTCCCTGTGCTCTGTGCCACAGCCTGTGTGGTCTTGCTCTGTGATCTGTGGCCTGGGCCAGGTGCCCCTGTCCCCACTGTGTCCACACCTGCTGGTAAGTGTGTAGCTCTGAGCTCTGTTCTGTCTGTCACTCTGCTGCTTAGTGTCTAACTGGGGTCTCTTCTCTGCTCTTCTCTTCCTTCTTTCTTCTGTCTCTATTTTGTTTGTTTTTTATTGTTTTTCTCCTCTACTCCTCCCTTCCCTCTTTCCTCCCCACTTCTCCTGTCTCTGCCCCTTTTAACCTCTCCTTCTATATCACTTCCAACCATCTGCCCTCTCTCTTCCCTCTCCCTCTATCTTTCTCCACCTGTCCATCCCCCCATCTCTCTCCCCCGTCTCTCTCTCCCCCTGTCTCTCCCTGTCTCTCTCTCCCCTGTCTCTCTCCCCCGTCTCTCTCCCCCGTCTCTCTCCCCGTCTCTCTCCTGTCTCTCTCTCTCCCGTCTCTCTCTCCCGTCTCCCTCCCGTCTCTCTCCCGTCTCTCTCTCCCGTCTTTCTCCCTGTCTCCCTGTCTCTCTCTCCCTGTCTCTCTCTCCCTCGTCTCTCTCTCCTGTCTCTCTCTCCTGTCTCTCTCTCCCGTCTCTCCCTCCTGTCTCTCTCGTGTCTCTCTCTCCCGTCTCTCTCTCCCGTCTCCCTCCCGTCTCCCTCCCATCTCTCTCCCTGTTTCCCCGTCTCTCTCTCCTGTCTCTCTCTCACATCTCTCCCCTGTCTTTCTCTCCCGTCTCTCTCTCCTGTCTCTCTCCTGTCTCTTTCTCCTGTCTCTCTCTCTCCCGTCTCTCCCCTGTCTCTCTCCCGTCTCCCTCCCGTCTCTCTCCCTGTCTCTCTCTCCCCTGTCTCTCTCCCTTGTCTTTCTCTCCCGTCTCTCTCCCCGTCTCTCTCTCCCTGTTTCGCCCGTGTCTCTTTCTCCCTTGTCTCTCTCTCCTGTCTCTCTCTCCCTGTCTCTCTCCCGTCTCCCTCCTGTCTCTCTCTCCCGTCTCTCCCCTGTCTCTCTCTCCCGTCTCTCCCCTGTCTCTCTCTCCCTGTCTCTCTCCCGTCTCCCTCCCGTCTCCCTCCCTGTCTCCCCCTGTCTCTCTATCCCCTGTCTCTCTCCCTTGTCTCTCTCTCCCTTGTCTCTCTCTCCCGTCTCTCTCCGTGTCCTGTGACTTCGTGTGTGTGAACCTGGTGTCTGACTCTTGCCAGCGGAGGAAAGGCAGACCACGCGGGAATAACCTCAGTGTATGTACCCTGTCTCGCTCTTCCCTTCCTCCTTCATTTCCTTCAGCCTTCTCTCGCTGTCAGCGCTCTGCATGTATTTCCCATCTCTGTCTGTCCACTCTGTTCGTCCACCCTTGTCCTCTCTCTCTGTCCACTCTGCTCGTCTACCCCTGTCCTCTCTCTGTCCGTCCCCTCTGCTCGTCCACCCCTGTCCTCTCTCTGTCTGTCCCCTCTGCTCGTCCACCCCTGTCCTCTCTCTGTCTGTCCACTCTGCTCGTCCACTCTGCTCCTCCAACCATGTCCTCTCTCTCTGTTCACTCTGCTCGTCAACCCCTGTCCTCTCTCTCTGTTCACTCTGCATGTCTGTGCATGTCCTCTCTCTGTCTGTCCTCTCTGCTCGTCCAACCTTGTCCTCTCTCTGTCTGTCCCCTCTCCTCGTCCACCCCTGTCCTCTCTCTGTCTGTCCACTCTGCTCGTCCACTCTGTCTGTCCACTCTGCTCGTCCTTTCCTGTCTGTGCTTGCCTCAATGTGTGTGCGTGAGTGTGTGTGTGTGCATGGGCGTGTGTGAGTGTGGGGTCAGTTTGAGAAAGTGGCCCCTCGGGTACAGTGTGGGGGATCTTTAAATGGACACGCATGCACACTGGTTCGGGTGAGTAGAGACCTGGGTCCCCACAGAGGCAGGAATACAGATGTGTGTCAGGGGTCATCCGGACGTCCCGCCAGATCCCAGAGAGGCCCCAGGACAGCTCCTCCTTGTCAGAAGCCCCTTTCCATCATTCTGTTAGACACCCCCTCTCCTGCCCCTGCGCCAGACTGTCAGGACCATGTGCTGGCTCTGCATGGCAGGCGCAGTGCTCCTTTCTCACCACCAGGGGGCCCCCTCATCCTGCAGACTGGGGGGGTGCTTGGGGCTCTGGGGGGGGTACAGGGGCGCCCGGGCAGAGCAGGCAGCACAGGTAAGACAGGGGTGCATGCTGGGGCATGGCCTGCGATCAGCCCTTTGGGGGCAATGTGAGAGAGCAGGGGAGGGGGCGCCAGGGTCCCCCTCCCGGTCTGACCGTCTCTCGGGTCCCGCATCGCCCCGGCCCGACGGAGACAGACCCCCGCCTCGCTCTGTCCCGCAGACCATCGCCGACGCCAGCCCCATGAAGCGGTCGGCGTCCTCGCTGGGCCACGGGCGCTCGCGGGGCCTGCGGCTGGACGACTACTCCCTGGAGCGCGTCATCCCCGAGGAGAGCCAGCGGCACGGGCACCGGCGCAGGGAGCGCAGCCACCGCGCCTCCGAGAGGTCGCTGAGCCGCTACACGGACGCCGACACAGGTCAGGAGGACAGCTGGGAAAGGGAGCTGGGCCAGGCGCGTGCTGGGAAAGGGAGCTGGGACAGAGGCATGCTGGGAAAGGGAGCTGGGACTGGCGTGTGCTGGGAAAGGGAGCTGGGACTGGCGCGTGCTGGGAAAGGGAGCTGGGACTGGCGCGTGCTGGGAAAGGGAGCTGGGACAGAGGCGTGCTGGGAAAGGGAGCTGGGACTGGCGCGTGCTGGGAAAGGGAGCTGGGCCAGGCGCGTGCTGGGAAAGGGAGCTGGGACAGAGGCGTGCTGGGAAAGGGAGCTGGGACTGGCGCGTGCTGGGAAAGGGAGCTGGGACAGGGGCGTGCTGGGAAAGGGAGCTGGGCCAGGCGCGTGCTGGGAAAGGGAGCTGGGCCAGGCGCGTGCTGGGAAAGGGAGCTGGGACTGGCGCGTGCTGGGAAAGGGAGCTGGGACAGAGGCATGCTGGGAAAGGGAGCTGGGACTGGCGCGTGCTGGGAAAGGGAGCTGGGCCAGGCGCGTGCTGGGAAAGGGAGCTGGGACTGGCGCGTGCTGGGAAAGGGAGCTGGGACTGGCGTGTGCTGGGAAAGGGAGCTGGGACTGGCGTGTGCTGGGAAAGGGAGCTGGGACTGGCGCGTGCTGGGAAAGGGAGCTGGGCCAGGCGCGTGCTGGGAAAGGGAGCTGGGACTGGCGCGTGCTGGGAAAGGGAGCTGGGACAGAGGCGTGCTGGGAAAGGGAGCTGGGACAGAGGCGTGCTGGGAAAGGGAGCTGGGCCAGGCGCGTGCTGGGAAAGGGAGCTGGGCCAGGCGCGTGCTGGGAAAGAGAGCTGGGACTGGCGCGTGCTGGGAAAGGGAGCTGGGACTGGCGCGTGCTGGGAAAGGGAGCTGGGCCAGGCGCGTGCTGGGAAAGGGAGCTGGGACTGGCGCGTGCTGGGAAAGGGAGCTGGGCCAGGCGCGTGCTGGGAAAGGGAGCTGGGACTGGCGCGTGCTGGGAAAGGGAGCTGGGCCAGGCGCGTGCTGGGAAAGGGAGCTGGGACTGGCCAGTGGGACGGACTGGGTAGGTGAAAAACAGGAGTTTCACTGGGGAAACCGTGATCGAGGAGCGGCAGGCAGCTGGATTAAGGAAAAGCTAATCTTATTTTAGGGAAAACATGCATGACGGAGGAGCAGGATGCTACCGGATCTGTTGTCGGGCTCCAGGGGTGGGATTGGGGAGCGGAGGTGTGGAAAGTTAGGGAGCTGGCTCGGAGCTGGAATTGGGTCGGGGAGGGTGCGTGCGGGGTGCCGAGCCAGCCGTGACCCGTTCTGACCCGGCAGGGCTCGGCACGGACCTCAGCACCACGACGCAGTCCGGCGACCTGCCGCCCAAGGAGAAGGAGCGGGAGCGCGAGCGCGAGCGGGAGCGCGGCCGGCCCAAGGACCGCCGGCACCACCACCACCACCACCACCACCACGGCTCGCTGGAGGAGGAGCGCTGCGGCCCCGAGCGGCCCGAGCACGGCCACAGGACACGGGACCGGCGCTGGTCGCGCTCGCCCAGCGAGGGCCGGGACTGCCGGCCACACAGACAGGTGGGCCCTTCCCTCCAGGCACGGGGCCGTGGGGACACGGGGACACTGGCCCACGGTCACGAGGACATGGGGACACTAGCACTGGCACACCGGTCACAGGGACACTGGCACACTGGCTCACTAGTTCTGGTACACTGGCCCACGGTACCCTGGCACACTGGCACTTGCACACTGGTATACCAGGGTCAGGACATTATTACACATGCACATGGGACATTGGCACACTGGTACACTGGCACACAAGGCACAGCAGTACACTAGCACTGGCATACTCACACACTGGTACCCTTTATGGGGGCTTCAGGTGGATCAAACAGTGCCAGGGGGTGTTTGGAGATCTGGCTTAGGGTATTAGTGGATTTCATTGAGCAGCAGGCAGCACCACTGATTTTGGGTAGATGCAATGCTGTCAGTGAGAGCTGTGCCCCTCCTGCAGGGGGCGCTCACTCTGCTGTGAGCCTGCAGTGCTGTCAGTGAGAGCTGTGTCCCTCCTGCAGGGGGCGCTCACTCTGCTGTGAGCCTGCAGTGCTGTCAGTGAGAGCTGTGTCCCTCCTGCAGGGGGCGCTCACTCTACTGTGAGCCTGCAGTGCTGTCAGTGAGAACTGTGTCAGCCCTGCAGGGGGCGCTCACTCTGCTGTGGGCCTGCAGTGCTGTCAGTGAGAGCTGTGTCCCTCCTGCAGGGGGCGCTCACTCTGTTGTGGGCCTGCAGTGCTGTCAGTGAGAGCTGTGTCCCTCCTGCAGGGGGAGCTCACTCTGCTGTGGGCCTGCAGTGCTGTCAGTGAGAACTGTGTCAGCCCTGCAGGGGGCGCTCACTCTGCTGTGAGCCTGCAGTGCTGTCAGTGAGAGCTGTGTCCCTCCTGCAGGGGGCGCTCACTCTGCTGTGAGCCTGCAGTGCTGTCAGTGAGAGCTGTGCCCCTCCTGCAGGGGGCGCTCACTCTGCTGTGGGCCTGCAGTGCTGTCAGTGAGAGCTGTGTCCCTCCTGCAGGGGGTGCTCACTCTGCTGTGAGAGCAGTGGGGTTCACAGTTCAGTTAGGTCGTGAGTTTTGGAGGAAGGGGCCAGTCCCTCTGCCTCCTACGCTGGTCCAGTAGGAGTGACCAGGCTGTCTGACAGGATAAGGACACTAGGGGGCGGTCTCAGACTGAGCTGGGCTAGGGCCTGTGCTTGCATGCCCATTATTGCAGCTGCACTTCTGCTTAGTTGTATGATAGCTGCTTCTTCACTTTATCAGCGGTTTCTTATTTTGCCAGAAGAAAACATACATATAAACATGTGCAGGGCTGAAGTGTATATATATTTGCATAGTTGTATATACAGTGTGTGTGGTGGACTCCCAGCATGGCCAGGTGCAGATCCCAGTGTTCTGGGCCGCAAAGACACTGTCCGCCTGCGGCAGCGATCCACACAGTGATCCTGTGGCCCAGCTCAGGCTCCAGCTGCTCTGGACTCACCCAGTGTTAAAGCCCTTCCGTATTAACTAGAGTCCTGACTCCAGTCTGTCAATGAGCAGTGAGGACAGACAGACTGGAGACTGAAGACAGAGGAGAGACTGAGGACAGAGGGGAGACTGAAGACAGACTGGACTGAGGAGAGACTGAGGACTGAGGACAGACTGGACTGACGACAGACTGAGGACAGAGGAGAGACTGAGGACAGACTGGACTGACGAGAGACTGAAGACAGACTGAGGACAGACTGGACTGAGGACAGACTGGACTGAGAACAGACTGACAACAGACAGACTGAGGACAGAGGGGAGACTGAAGACAGACTGGACTGAGGAGAGACTGAAAACAGACTGAGGACAGATTGGAGACTGAAGACAGACTGGACTGAGGAGAGACTGAAGACAGACTGAGGACAGAGGGGAGACTGAGGACAGACTGGACTGAAGGAGAGACTGAAAACAGACTGAGGACAGATTGGAGACTGAAGACAGACTGGACTGAGGAGAGACTGAAGACAGACTGAGGACAGAGGGGAGACTGAGGACAGACTGGACTGAGGAGATACTGAAAACAGACTGAGGACAGATTGGAGACTGAAGACAGACTGGACTGAGGAGAGACTGAAGACAGACTGAGGACAGAGGGGAGACTGAGGACAGACTGGACTGAAGGAGAGACTGAAAACAGACTGAGGACAGATTGGAGACTGAAGACAGACTGGACTGAGGAGAGACTGAAGACAGACTGGACTGAGGAGAGACTGAAGACAGACTGAGGACAGAGGAGAGACTGAAGACAGACTGAGGACAGAGGGGACACTGAGGACAGACTGGACTGAAGGAGGCTCTCAGTGATGTGGGAGTGGAGCCGTCACTCAGCCACAGACTGGCAGTGTCTGGCTGGACAGAGCTGGGAGACAGCTGGAGTGTGTGTGTGTGTGCGCGTGTCCGTGTGTGTGTGTGTGTGTGTGTGCGCGTGTCCGTGTGTGTGTGTGTGTGCGCGTGTCCGTGTGTGTGTGTGTCCGTGTGTGTGTGTGCGCGTGTCCGTGTGTGCGCGCGTGTGTGTGTGTGCGCGTGCGTGTGAGCCAGCCCGCTGGACAGCGAGACTCATCAATCTCTCTTCACTTCTCTGTCTCTCCTGTCTGTGCCTGTCGCTGTGTTTGCTGTCTGTTCCTCCTGGGCTCTGCGTGCCGGCCGGCCTCCCTTCCTCGTTAATGGTGTTGTCCTTCTTTGATTTGCTCTGTTTGGTTTTCATGTAGGGCAGTAGTTCGGTGAGTGGGAGCCCCGTCCCTTCGACCTCGGGCACCAGCACCCCCCGTCGCGGCCGCAGGCAGCTCCCCCAGACCCCCGCCACCCCCCGCCCCCACGTCACCTACTCCCCCGTGGTCCGTAAGGCCGTGGGCACCCCCCCGTTGGGGCCCCCGCACCCCCACTCCGGCCGGGTCCCCACCCCGGCGTCCCGGCGCTTCTCCCCGCCGGGGCACGAGCCCCCCGAGCGCCCCGAGCGCCCCGGCGGCTCGCCCCGCGGGCCCCGGCACGCGCGCTGGTCCGGCTCGCCGGACGGGCTGGAGGACGACGGCTGCTTCTACCACCAGGACTACGATTACGACCCCCCCTCCTACGAGCCGGGGACCCCGGGGGGCAACCCCCACCCCCGCTCGCCCAGGACTCACCGCCGCGGCCCCCCAGGCCGGCCGGCCTCCGCCTGCTCCCCCCCGCCGCGGCACTGCGCCCCCCGCCGGCTGCCCAACGGATACCGGTCCTCCTCGCCCTCGCCGCACCACGGGACGCCCCACAAGCCCCCGCCGCGGGGGGCCCCCCGGAAGGGTCTGCACGAACCCTGCAGCGAGACGGACGAGGACGACTGGTGCTAGCGGCCCGCCACGCCACAGACTCCCGGGGGGGACGTCCGCCGTCGCCCGCGCCGCCCGCTCCGGCGGACAGGAAGTGGACAGGAGGGGGGCGGGCCGACCAGGCATGTTTCTTTCTTCTGCTGCTCAGAGTGGGTTTGGGGGGGGGTAGGGGAGGGCCGGGGGGGTCGCTGCACGGAACCAGACGAAGAGGAGAAGAGAGGGGGGCACTCCGCCCCCCAGGAGCCCAGCTGCGGCGACCGGGACCAGAGTGGCCACGCTGGCCTATATCGATGAGTTTTATCATCTGCGTCCACCTGGGAGGACAAGGGCCACAGTGTGAGCGCGGGCACCGAGGATGACCCCCGCGCCGGCGGCCAGGGCACCGTCTTCTTCAGGGCTCCCTCCTCCTCCTCCTCCTCCTCCTCCTCCTCCAAACATTTGCTTGCTTTGTTATTCTGTTGCTACTGTTCAGGCTGCTTGGGACTTCCCAGAGTCGAATCCCAGTGGGTTCCTGCATGAGGACGGGACACAAGGTCCGGGCCGGCTGGGGGGCTGGGGGGGTGGGCGGGCGTCGACGGGTGGGTCTGCTGGAGTTCTCTCTCGCGGCTCCCCTCTCTCGCTGTGGGTCATGGGGGTGAAACAGGGCCTCGAGCTGCCACATCTCTGGCCTCTACAGCTGCTGGCAGGAAAGCCCTGAAAGTCAAACCCCCTCAGTAATAAACCTCTTCAATATTGAACCCCTCAGAATTAAACCTCTTCAATATTGAACCCCTCAGAATTAAACCTATTCAATATTGAACCCCTCAGTAATCTCTTCAATATTGAACCCCTCAGTAATAAACCTCTTCAGTATTAAACCCCTTAATACTGAGCCTCAGTTTTAAACCCTTCAATATTAGAACAGACTGAGGACAGACTGAGAACAGACTGAACTGAGGAGAGACTGAGGGGAGACTGGATAGAGGACAGACTGAGAACGGACTGAACTGAGGAGAGACTGAGGGGAGACTGGAGAGAGGACAGACTGAGAACAGACTGAACTGAGGAGAGACTGAGGGGAGACTGGATAGAGGACAGACTGAGAACGGACTGAACTGAGGAGAGACTGAGGGGAGACTGGAGAGAGGACAGACTGAGAACGGACTGAACTGAGGAGAGACTGAGGACAGACTGGACTGAGGAGAGACTGAGGGGAGACTGGATAGAGGACAGACTGAGAACAGACTGAACTGAGGAGAGACTGAGGGGAGACTGGATAGAGGACAGACTGAGAACAGACTGAACTGAGGAGAGACTGAGGGGAGACTGGATAGAGGACAGACTGAGAACAGACTGAACTGAGGAGAGACTGAGGGGAGACTGGAGAGAGGACAGACTGAGAATGGACTGAACTGAGGAGAGACTGAGGACAGACTGGACTGAGGAGAGACTGAGGGGAGACTGGATAGAGGACAGACTGAGAACAGACTGAACTGAGGAGAGACTGAGGGGAGACTGGATAGAGGACAGACTGAGAACGGACTGAACTGAGGAGAGACTGAGGGGAGACTGGAGAGAGGACAGACTGAGAACGGACTGAACTGAGGAGAGACTGAGGGGAGACTGGAGAGAGGACAGACTGAGAACGGACTGAACTGAGGAGAGACTGAGGACAGACTGGACTGAGGGGCTCTGCAGACTGCAGCCTGCTTTGTGAGAGACAGTGAGTGACTGCTGTCCACAGCACCTAGAGCAGCCCAGCGCTCAGGCCCTGAGAGCAGAGCTTGAGGGGCTGACTAACCCCAAAGCCAAACACCCAGACACAGCGCTGTGGGCCAGGGGGTGTGAATCGGACATCCAGAACAACCTGTGCTTCCAGTTTTTCATGGGCTTCCTGCAAAGAGAGAGGGGGTGGAGAGAGAGAATCCGTTAACACCAGCAGGAATAACGATGAGAGCATGAACCTGTGTAGATACATTTCACGGTTTGTCTTGTTCTTCTTCGAGTTGTCTCTGTGTCTGTGTGTTGCCACTGAGGGGGATTCTGTCAAGAATGGTGTGCCGGTCCTGGGGGTCGGGTACGGTCGGGCCAGGTTCCGGCTGAATGAGCCCTGGCCTTGGGTTGTGACAGGGGCATTGTGGGACCGCTGTCTCCCTGGAGCTCCAGTGTGGCAAAGGCCAGAAACGCACACTGCCATCTGGCGCCACACTTCCCCATCCCTCCCGCTGGCCTGCCCCGGGGGGCGTGGCTGGCCTGTGCGCTGGGCTCACATTGCCGTTATCAGGGGGGTGCTGTGCCCCGCCAGCCAGCTGTTGCCCTCCCCTCTGTGTCGGACCACATCTGTTCACAGCTGGACTGCGCTGTGTGCAGCCTCCCGACCCTGCGGCAGTGTTCATGAAGCAAACACTGCGTCAGCCGGTTCTTCGAGACAGCGCCTTGTCAAACTGAGGGAAGTGCTGAGGAGGTCTGCGAACCTGATGGCTGGCTAAACTGTCATCTGGTTAACCTGCTGTCTGGTTAACCTGATCATCAGGTGGAACCCACTGTCTGCTTAACCACACATGGTTAATCTGGTTGTTTTGTCTGGTTAACCTGATTGCCTGGTCAATCTGTTGGCTGGTTAACCTGTTGTATGGTCAATCTGTTGGCTGGTTAAACTGTTGTCTGGTTAACCTGTTGTCTGGTTAATCTGCTTGTCTGGTTAATCTGTTGACTGGTTAACCTGTTGTCTGGTTAATCTGTTGTCTGGTCAGTCTGTTGGCTGGTTACCCTGTTGTCTGGTTAATCTGTTGTTTGGTCAATCTATTGGCTGGTTCAGTCCACAAGAAAGCAGGACAGCCCGAGAACTTCAGGACTGGTGGAGACACTCAGGGCTCTTGACTTCTTAAAACAAACACAAGATAAAAAACAGACAGGAGACAGAGAGAAAAGAGGGTATGAGAGTATATGTTATATCACCTCTAGCTCCTCACCTCCCTAACTCTGACTGACCCTCTCACACCCCTGACACCACCCCCCACCCCCCACCCCAACACTCACAGGGTGAATTGGTACTGTCCTGGTTATGCATTTCACTTTCTGAGGAGGACTGGGAGAGCTTAACTTTTAGGGGCTAGGGGGGTGTCATCTTCCTGTCCATCTCCTGTGTGACAGGACACAGGTCACAGTACAGGGGCAGGATGGGACACTGAGTCCCTGGGGGAGCACAGCTGGAGAGATGGGATCTCCCACTAAGAGGAACGTCCTACAGACTGCTCAGTAGTCACCAGTGTATGGAATTGAGAGGGGACATGTCAGCGACTGATGCCATTTTGGCTCAGAGAGAGGGATTCTAAAGTATTACAACAGAGGAGCAGCTGGAGCCAAAATGGCAGAAAGGGGATCCAGTTGCCAAATCTTCTGCCACTGAGCAGCGAACCTAATAAGATGATACAGAACGTGTACATTCATTACCAAGTATTTTTATAGTATTATTATTCTGAAATTCATTAGCATGAAAATGCAACACAAGCCTGTCTGATTTTCCAGAACTGCCAGCCTGTTTTCTGAAGTTCCTTTCTGCGCTGTAAGGGTGCTGCTCTCCCACTCTCTCTGGAATCACTGCAGCCCGGGGGGTCAGGGGCTGGGAGCCAGTGGAACAGGCAGTGTGTGTGTGTGTGTGTGTGTGTGTGTGTGTGTGTGTGGAGAGAGAGCCTGTGTGTCAGCCTGTTGCTGTGCAGAGAAACTACCAGGACCCTTTCTGTCTGTCCCTCCTCTCTCTCTCCTCCATCTCTTCCTCCTCTCCCTCCTCCCTCTCTCTGTGTCTCTTTCTCCCTCCTCTCTGCTTTCTCTCTCTCTCATCACTCTCTCCGACTCCTCCCTCTGTCCCTCCACATCATTCCTTTCTCTCTCTCCCTCCTCTCTCTCTCACTCCCTTCACTCCTCTCTCCCTCCTCTTCCCTCTATCTCTCCTCCCTCTCTCCGTCTCTCGGTCTCAGTTACAGTGAAACAGCCAGTGGGTTGGGGTCCCCGGGGGAGGAGGGGGGGGTGCTGGGTGTGGCTCTGTGAGGCAGGGGGCTGCGCTGAGCCACTTGTGGCCTCCACCGTCTCCTGCTCTGTAACATCCTGTCTGTCTCCTGTGCGTCCTGTATACGTCACCCATAAACCTCCAGAAACAAGCGCTGTGTCTGTGCTGTTCCATTCTGTCTGCTGCCTCGTCTCTGTGCTCCATCACGCCACACTATCACTCTGTCTCAGCCAGGGAAGCAGTGCATCCACAATCCCACTCTCCGCCCGTTATCCCTCCAGTGACCACAGGAGGGGAGCTGCACTGAGGGCCAGTGAGTGGCCGACCTGCTCAAGAGTAGAGTTGCACGCAGCTGAAGGGCTCTTCACTCACTGGCTCTGGGCCTGATTCTCAAAAACCCTGCTGGGATGCGGCCCTTAGGTCCGTTCTGGGGACCGCTGGTCTCGAGAGAGTTCTGATCCGGTCCGCAGTCTCAGTGAGTGACCGCTGGAAGCGGAACTGACCCAGCCCAGGTACAGGTGTCCCACAAGGCAGAGAGCGGGCCTGAGCAATTAGCTACCTGCAGCTCCGATGGGTATCTGGGTGCTGCCCCCTAGTGGCCAGTGAGTGTAGCTACCTTTTCATGAGTCTCAGTCTGCTGTGAGGAATCACATGCAGTACAGAGTGAAGCGAATAATTCGCAATGTCATTAACAGCTTTTTTGCCCTCAGGGATGAGTGTTGAGGTTCCCCACTCCAGTTACATACTGTCTGTCACACCTGTCTGTCTCTACTTCCCCTATCTGTCTCTGTCATACCTGTCTGTCTCTGCTACCCCTATCTGTCTCAGTTACACCTGTCTGCCTTTGTTACACCTGTCTGTCTCTGCCGTCTGTCTGTGTCTCTTTGCTTGTGTGTGAGCTCTGTCTGTCTGTCTCTACTTCCCCTATCTGTCTCTGTCACACCTATCTGTCTGTAACACCTGTCTGTTTCTGACACACCTGTCTCTCTCTACCTGTCTGTCACACCTGTCTGCCTCTGTCATACCTGTCTGTCTCTACCTGTCTGTCAAACCTGTCTGTCTCTGTCACACCTCTCTCTCTCCCTGTCTGTCTTTGACACACCTGTGTATCATGGACACCTCTAACTACCTTGCCAGTCAGTCTCCACCTAACTGTGCACCTCAAACACACCTGTCTATCTCTACCAGCACTGTGTGCCTCCTGCTCACTTCTCTGACCCTATCATACCTGTATGCGCCCACCTCTCTATCGCAACTGCCACCTTCCTCTCTTTAGTGTGGAAGCACCACTCATCATCTGCCTAAAACCTGTCTACCTCTTCAGAAAACACTACCCTGAGCTGTGACGCTAACCCTGAAAGTGAAGCTGCATGCTAACTGCCACACAAGCCCTGCTGTTAGTCCTCACTCCGTCCCTAATTAATAACAGCCATCAGAGTTACTCTTTAAGAGGGTTAAAGGGCTGATCTGAGGCCCCTGAAGACAGCACTGTCACCCCAGAACAGAGCACATTGGCTATAGCACTGTCTCTCTCTCTCCAAGCGTGTGAAACTCTCACTCTCTCCAGAAGTCCCTCTCCTCCTGTACTGCCCAGTCTCACTCTCCCAGTGCCCCGTCTCACACGGCCACTGGGGCACTCTGTGTGAACTCTATCATACTGACTCTATCACACTCACAGACTGACACTGTCATACTGAACTCTATCACAAGGACTGACACTAACACTGTGTGACACTAAACTCTATCACACTGACAGACTGACACTAACACTGTGTAATACTGAACTCTATCACACTGACAGACTGACACTGTATCACACTGACAGTAAAAGATTGATACTGTCACACTGAGCTCTATCAATCTTTTACAGTATGATTGACACAGTCATAATGCCACCTGAGGGGTGATAGGGCATTAGAGAATCAGACCATAATAAATGTCTGTCTGACATTAGAAGAATAAGGATAGGAATAAAATCACTATCTAAATACTAATCAAAAAATCCCCATCTGACAGCACTGTAGTTTTCTTATATCACACACTCAAACTCTGACCAGAACAAACAGCCTGGGCTCCTTCAGGTTCCAGGTTTGTACATGAGTCACTGGCCTTGTCAGGACCCCTCAGCTGTCAGTCGGGAGTTACCGGTTCAGTGAGGAGGGACACTCTCTCAGACACACAGAGGTCAGGGGTTACGAGCCGCCTCTCAGCTGCCACCTGTCTGAGGCCTGTCATGGATAAGGAAAGTCGCTGGAGCTCGGGATATCGTTGGGCACACGCGACACAATCTGGAAAGACGTTGTCATCCAGTGTCATCACCTCCTGTCTGGGGGGAACGCCCAGGGGACCCGATTCCTCCACCTGCGTCCATCAGAGCCCACCAACCCCCCTCCCCGGCGTGCCTGCAGGTGCCATTAGAGGCACAGGCACCAGGGGGCGCTGTGTTTGGCCCCGGGTTAAGGCAGGACGTGAGCGAGTGCTGTGTTAAGCCCAGGAGTGGGGGATATAAGGGCGGCAACTGAGACAGGAACAGCGGAGCATTGCACTCTGACCTCTGACCTCTGCACCAGCTCCCTCGACCCGTATCCTGTGCGTGGGGCTCGCAGGGTCCCCGAATTCGAGGGGCAAAGACTACTGTTTCTCCACACCCCACTTCTTGAGCCACACTAACTCCCGACCCCCAGATGCTCACAGGCAACGGAGTACAGAGACCCCCCACACCCTGAAGGCCTGAAGAAGGGGAGAGCAGCTCGGACCTCCAGGAACAGGGGAGTGAAAGAGGGAGAGTGTGTCCGCGCAGGTGTGTGCGTGAGCGCGCATGTGTGTGGGGCTGGTGATGTCACAGAGCTCGGGGTCACGAGGTCACGTCTGTCTGTTTCACTGCATTCCCAGACTGCATCAACATTCTCACATCCACTGACGAAAAATTAATCAATTCATTAATTACAAATGTAGGAGCCGCTATGGAATTAAAAAAAAAAAGAATTAAAACTAAATGACAAAAAGAAAAAAAAGTATTTACTTACAAAACTGCATGTGCAATGTGCATGCTACAATATGGGTTATAATGTCATCTTCAGGACAAGTATATATATATAGCGATAGATGTTTTTAAAGCAATGTGTTTCTTTTTCTCTTCTATTTTTAAAAACAAACAGAAAAACAGAAAAAAAAACTTTGGTAAATGAATTAATTAATGGAAAGTTTGTTTGTTTATATTCAGAGCTGTTACTGAACTGGGTGAGATGAGACACAATGTCAAACGCTAAAAAACGATTTCAGAACAGACCCTCCACAGAGCTGTTCCCTACTCTGGCTATGAGACCTCTCTCTGCTCTTTCTACCAGTGCATTTTGTAATTCCAAACAGAATCTTCCTAATGAACCTGAATAAAATCAGAGAGAATGCACACTCCTGTCTGTCTGTGTCTCCCTTCTCTTCCTGTGCTGAACGGCAAGCTCACCTCAGCTCTCCTGCCCAGAGGGGCCCAGCTGTTAGCTGCCTGCCTGTCCCTCCTCCTCCCCCTGTTGAGGAGATACGCTTCCTGTCCCCACATTCCTCCCGCCCACCACGCCTCCTGCTTCCTGTCCCACATTCCTCCCGCCCACCACACTTCCTGTTTCCTGGACTCCCAGACACCAGCAGTGTGGGTGGCTAGCCCCACTCACACTGAACCACACTGTTACACAAAGACACACACTGGTACACACTTTCACAATAACTCACACTAGTACGGCTGACTCACTGATTACACCGATTTACACTGCTACACCGGTTCACAATGACTCACAGCTACACTGTGGCACAACACCAGTTCACAGTGACTTGTGCTGGCACACACTCATAAACAATGACTCACAGCTACACTGTGGCACACACCAGTTCACAGTGACTTGCGCTGGCACACACTCATACACAATGACTCACAGCTACACTGTGGCACACACCAGTTCACAGTGACTTGCGCTGGCACACACTCATACACAATGACTCACAGCTACACTGTGGCACACACCGGTTCACAGGGACTCCCACAGACACTCATACACAATGACTTAGTTACAATGTGGTACAGTGACTGTTCTCTGCTCCCCCAGACTCCACACAAGGTGACAAGAGACCAGAGCAAACTCTGGAGGCTGCTGGGTGGAGACGAGTCATTTCCCTTGAGAGGGTGTCTCCTTCTGCATTATTTTTACTTATACTACATGCCCCCTGGGACACTGACCCACACAGGAACAGCTGGTACAGCATCCCACTGACACAGCTTCACGAACGCACAGTCCAGGGCAGTAAAGCCCAGTGAGATCAGGGTAAAAGCACAGTGCAGTACAGTAAAGCCCAGTGAGATCAGGGTAAAAGCACAGTACAGGAGTTTAGCAAACCACTTCCTGATCTCGAACGTGTCAACATGTTTACCACAGGCACATGCTCTGCTCGCAGTGAAGACGGGACAAGAAGGCGTTGTTTTGATTCAGATATTTTATTAATAACTTAAGGACATATGTACACACTGAGTTATGAGCCAATAACTCTGTACACACAGAAGCAGCTTGGATTTCACACAAGTTAAAATAATCAACCCCTCCCCTACACACACACACAACGCCTCAAGGCGTCTCTTGAGTCTTACAGCCCTATCACATCCCCCCCAGGATGAAGTCAGGTCACTTTCACGAGTGGAGAACCCCCACCCCACCCTCTACTCTTCAAGTGTCCCCACAGCTCCGGTGGGCGCGCTGATGCAGGACTGTATACAGACCAATACGGTACACGACCGCGACAGTGTACACGCATTCCACGCGTGACTGAGGGGGTCCCCATACCCCCAGTGCTCACAGTCAAGCGCTTTGAGCGGTTACAGCGAGATCCATCTCCCGCGCTCCAGCTGTCAGTCGGACGGAACCGCCTCAAGCCGCGTGCGACTTCCCGAGTCACGCGACCGGCTTGGAATGCCGCTGCGGCGCGAGTCCCATGACTGATGACGCACTGCCCTCCCCGCGCGCTCATCGCCAGACTCGCTCCCTTCAAACACAGTGTTCCAACAGTCCCTCTCGCTGGCAACTCTCCTCCGTGTCCGGAAGTTGTCCAGAGCCGATTTTCTGCGGGATCCCCTCCCCGCACACAGCTGCCGGAGAGAGCGCGGCAGGTTCGGACCCGCTGGGTCAGTCCCGGGCGGAATCAGCCCGCGAAGGGCCGACATTCGGTCCGTCAGCCCCCGTCCGCGGCCCCCTCGGAGCCTGCCGGTCGGCGCTTGTCGCCTCGCCGGCGTGTCGGTCAGTGTCCATGTCCGTGTCCGTGTCCTCCGTGGGCGCTCAGAAGGCCACGATGGCCCGGGACAGCGGCATGGCGCTCAGGGTCTCTCCGGCGCGGTGGCACCGGAGCGCAGCGAGCCGGCTGGGCGGCTGCTCTTCGCCGGCCGCCTCCATCCGCGCCCTCTTGCTGGGCAGGAACTCGGGCTCGGCGGCGGTCGTTCCCGGGCGCTTCCGCGCCAGCCGGCGCTGGCCGGCGGGGCTGCAGTTCTCCTTGTCTGACGGGCCGTCGCTGCCGTACGGAGCCCGGGGCTCCCCGCCCTGCGCCGCGCTGGTGTTCTCCAGCCTTGGCGCCAGCGGCCGGCCGGGGGGCGCCGGGGCCCCGGCGGGCGGGCTACCCGTGTCCATGCGCTCCTGCCCCGGGACGGCCGCGGCGGCCTGCGCGCTGCAGGCGTGGTAGATCTCCCGGGCGGAGCGCACGACCAGGGACAGCAGCAGGCTGCGGTGCAGGCGGCAGCCGCCACGCTGACTGCGGGAGCTGTAGAGCTTGCCCAGGGACACGGCCACGATCCTCTTCGCGTCGCAGGTCATCTCCATTCTGACTCTCTGGCGGGCGGCGGACGTGCCGTGTGGCTCAGGGAGTGCTGGGCTCGGGTGCGCGCTGTCAGCTCGCCTGTGGCCCAGCTGTTGTCACCTCTTACGAGTACGCTGGTAGGCTGAGCAGGGCGCTCTTATGTAGCCTCGCTGACGTCACAGGCGCTGTCTTCGCCAATCGACGCCTACAGGGCCCCTTGATTGACAGGTGCAGGCCGCCACACCCCCCTGGTGTTTCCTGTCCGGAGGGACTCTTGACATCTGGGCTACGTAATAATAAAATAATAAAATAATAATGCAGTTGTATCCCGTGCATAGACGCGGGCTTTGTGACCTCTGCACGCTGGAGGTTAGCGCAGTGTGGATGAGCCTCTGCGGGTCTCCTACAGGAATTCTGCGGGGATGTTGCGTGTGGGACACACATACTGACACGTCTCGCACCCGCGTGTCTGTGGACGGCGTGCGTACACTGCTGTGCGCCGTGTCGCGGCTTTGTGAACCGGCACCGTGCCGGAGGTGGCTGGGGTGGATCTGGGCTCTGTGCCTGCTGTACAGATGTCGGATCTAACCGCCCCCCTCTCTCGGCTCGTTATTCCCCGGGGGGTATTTCCTTGGTGACGTCGCCCCCGTACGCCCATACAAGGCGCTTCCGGGCTCCCGGGTCCCGCGCAGTGGAAAAGCCGTGACGCAAGGCGGCTGTACTTCCCTGCTTACCTAATTCAGCAGCAGCGGGCTGGAAGGGGCGGGGCGGGGAGGGAGCGTCAGCTCTCGCCTCCTTATATGGCGCTGTCGCCGGCTGCGCCCGCTTCCTTTGCCCAAATATGGGAGGCGCCTGAGGCGAGGCAGCGGCCGTGAGCGCCCTGTCCCTCATGTGTGTTACTGCTGCTGTAAATAACTCATAACTGGTACTGGACCTGGAGCGGAAACTTATTAAATGTATAAATGTGACTCCGCTAGCCAGGTTTGCAGATATTTTAAGTAAGCTAACCTGCGTGTAAGAAAGTGTGACACTCTATTCCTGACGTCATTACGGTTTTGGTTCATATGAAACCATCATTATAGCGCCACCGTCATGTGACAGGGGTGAATTCTTCAAAGCGTCATGTGACAAGAGTGAAGTGCGCAGGCCCTGGTCATGTGATGGAGGAGTGGCGGGGGAGAAAGAGCTGGAGGAGGGAAGTGTGTGCTGGGTCTCTCAGACTGTCGCTGACGACATGTCGCTGGAGGACCCGTTCTTCGTGGTGAAGGGGTGAGTTTACACGAGTAAAACATGAATGTATACGTACACAGTGTAGGCGCTAACAGTAATGACACTGATTTTTCCTAGACACGGGGCACTCGCTGGCGGGACAGTTAGTGTTTCGGCGAACTGAGCAGGCGGGGTGTTGAGAGCCCCAGTCCTGTATCAGCGTGTCTGTGACGCGCCGGTCAGCCAGGGTGTAGGCAGCGAGTGTGTCAGACACTCAGGGTGTAAGCAGCGAGTGTGTAAGACACTCAGGGTGTAAGCAGCGAGTGTGTCAGGCAGCGAGTGTGTCAGGCACTCAGGGTGTAGGCAGCGAGTGTGTCAGGCACTCAGGGTGTAGATAGCGAGTGTGTCAGGCAGCGAGTGTGTCAGGCAGCGAGTGTGTCAGGCACTCAGGGTGTAAGCAGCGAGTGTGTCAAGCAGCGAGTGTGTCAGGCACTCAGGGTGTAAGCAGCGAGTGTGTCAAGCAGCGAGTGTGTCAGACACTCAGGGTGTAAGCAGCGAGTGTGTCAGGCACTCAGGGTGTAAGCAGCGAGTGTGTCAAGCAGCGAGTGTGTAAGACACTCAGGGTGTAAGCAGCGAGTGTGTCAGGCAGCGAGTGTGTCAGACACTCAGGGTGTAAGCAGCGAGTGTGTCAGGCAGCGAGTGTGTCAGGCACTCAGGGTGTAAGCAGCGAGTGTGTCAGGCACTCAGGGTGTAAGCAGCGAGTGTGTCAAGCAGCGAGTGTGTAAGACACTCAGGGTGTAAGCAGCGAGTGTGTCAGGCAGCGAGTGTGTCAGACACTCAGGGTGTAAGCAGCGAGTGTGTCAGGCACTCAGGGTGTAAGCAGCGAGTGTGTCAGGCAGCGAGTGTGTCAGGCACTCAGGGTGTAAGCAGCGAGTGTGTCAGGCAGCGAGTGTGTCAGACACTCAGGGTGTAAGCAGCGAGTGTGTCAGGCAGTCCGGGCGTAGATAGCGAGTGTGTCAGGCAGTCCGGGCGTAGATAGCGAGTGTGTCAGGCAGTCCGGGCGTAGGTAGCGAGTATGTCAAGCAATCGGGGTGTAGGTAGCGAGTGTGTCAGGCAGTCAGGGTGTAGATAGCGAGTGTGTCAGGCAGTCAGGGTGTAGATAGCGAGTGTGTCAGGCAGTCCGGGTGTAGATAGCGAGTGTGTCAGGCAGTCCGGGTGTAGATAGCGAGTGTGTCAGGCAGTCCAGGTGTAGGCAGCGAGTGTGTCAGGCAGTCAGGGTGTAGATAGCGAGTGTGTCAGGCAGTCAGGGTGTAGATAGCGAGTGTGTCAGGCAGCGAGTGTGTCAGGCAGTCCGGGTGTAGGTAGCGAGTGTGTCAGGCAGTCAGGGTGTAGATAGCGAGTGTGTCAGGCAGCGAGTGTGTCAGGCAGTCCGGGTGTAGGTAGCGAGTGTGTCAGGCAGTCCGGGTGTAGATAGCGAGTGTGTCAGGCAGCGAGTGTGTCAGGCAGCGAGTGTGTCAGGCAGCCAGGGTGTAGGCAGCGAGTGTGTCAGGCAGCGAGTGTGTCAGGCAGTCAGGGTGTATCAGGCAGTCAGGGTGTATCAGGCAGTCAGGGTGTAGGCAACGAGTGTTGCCTACAACACTCGTGTAGGCAGCGAGTGTGTCAGGCAGTCAGGGTGTAGATAGCGAGTGTGTCAGGCAGCGAGTGTGTCAGGCAGTCCGGGTGTAGGTAGTGAGTGTGTCAGGCAGTCCGGGTGTAGATAGCGAGTGTGTCAGGCAGCGAGTGTGTCAGGCAGCCAGGGTGTAGGCCGCGAGTGTGTCAGGCAGTCAGGGTGTAGGCAGCGAGTGTGTCAGGCAGCGAGTGTGTCAGGCAGCCAGGGTGCTGTCAGGGAGGTGCAGGAGTGTAACTGGAGGTGTGTTGCTGTGCTGTCAGGGAGGTGTGTCGCTGTGCTGTCAGGGAGGTGCAGGACTGTAACTGGAGGTGTGTTGCTGTGCTGTCAGGGAGGTGTGTCGCTGTGCTGTCAGGGAGGTGCAGGAGTGTAACTGGAGGTGTGTCACTGTGCTGTCAGGGAGGTGCAGGAGTGTAACTGGAGGTGTGTCACTGTGCTGTCAGGGAGGTGCAGGAGTGTAACTGGAGGTGTGTCACTGTGCTGTCAGGGAGGTGCAGGAGTGTAACTGGAGGTGTGTCACTGTGCTGTCAGGGAGGTGCAGGAGTGTAACTGGAGGTGTGTCACTGTGCTGTCAGGGAGGTGCAGGAGTGTAACTGGAGGTGTGTCGCTGTGCTGTCAGGGAGGTGCAGGAGTGTAACTGGAGGTGTGTCGCTGTGCTGTCAGGGAGGTGCAGGAGTGTAACTGGAGGTGTGTCACTGTGCTGTCAGGGAGGTGCAGGAGTGTAACTGGAGGTGTGTCACTGTGTTGTCAGGGAGGTGCAGAAGGCCCTGTCCCGGGCGCAGGGGCTGTATGCACGCTGGGAGGAGCTGCTCCAGGGGGAGGCGCTGGTCAGTCGGGATGAGATGGACTGGAGTGCCAACGAGCTGAGGAACAGCCTGAGGGGCATAGACTGGGACCTGGAGGACCTGCAGGAGACCATCTGTATCCTCAGGGAGAAATGGGGGGAAGGGGCGGAGGGAGAGACTGGGAGGAGAGACAGGGAGACAGGTGTGGGAGGAGGGAGAGATAGGGAGACACAGGGGTGTGGGAGAGATTGGGAGGAGGGAGAGGGAGACAGGGAGACACGGGCGGGTGGAAAGATTGGGAGGAGGGAGAGGGAGACAGGGAGACACGGGTGGGTGGAAAGATTGAGAGGAGGGAGACAGGGAGACACAGGGGCAGGAGGAGAGATTGGGAGGAGGGAGAGGGAGACAGGGAGACACACGGGCGGGTGGAGAGATTGGGAGGAGAGACAGGGAGACACACGGGCAGGAGGAGAGATTGGGAGGAGGGAGAGAGAGACAGGGAGACACGGGCCCTGGGAGAGATTGGGAGGAGGGAGAGGGAGACAGGGAGACACAGGGGCAGGAGGAGAGATTGGGAGGAGGGAGAGAGAGACAGGGAGACACAGGGGTGGGGGGAGAGAATGGGAGGAGGAAGAGGGAGACAGGGAGACACAGGGGCAGGAGGAGAGATTGGGAGGAGGGAGAGGGAGACAGGGGGACATGAAGCCAATTCTTTCAAGAAAGGGATCAATTAGCTTCTGAGTATCCAGTGAGCTAGGGAGGGAGAGACTGACAGAGGAGAGTGGGGACTGTTTGTGAGTGTGTGAGACTGGCAGCCACAGTTCCTCTCTCCAGGCCAGCCCATGTCCTTAGCCTCTCAGCCATCGTGGAGTCGAACCCGAGCAAGTTCCGCCTGGAGGAGCAAGAGCTTCAGGACCGAAAAGACTTTGTTGACAGGACCCGACAAGCTGTGCAGGTGCCACGTGTCTCTGTGCTTGTGTGTGAGCACCGTCTGTCTGTGTCTCTGTGCTTGTGTGTGAGCGCCGTCTGTCTGTGTCTGTGTCTCTGTGCTTGTGTGTGAGCGCCGTCTGTCTGTGTCTGTGTCTCTGTGCTTGTGTGTGAGCGCCGTCTGTCTGTGTCTGTGTCTCTGTGCTTGTGTGTGAGCGCCGTCTGTCTGTGTCTGTGTCTCTGTGCTTGTGTGTGAGCGCCGTCTGTCTGTGTCTGTGTCTCTGTGCTTGTGTGTGAGCGCCGTCTGTCTGTGTCTGTGTCTCTGCGCTTGTGTGTGAGCGCCGTCTGTCTGTGTCTCTGCGCTTGTGTGTGAGCGCCGTCTGTCTGTGTCTCTGCGCTTGTGTGTGAGCGCCGTCTGTCTGTGTCTCTGTGTTTTAAGTGCCTGTCCAGTGTGTATTATTCAAGCAGTATGTCACTCTGTGTCTGTCGTACAGGAGATGAAGGAGCACTTGTCCAGCCCTGAAGCCCAGGCACAGACCGAGAGGAGGAGTCGACAGGTCAGTGAGGACAGAGAGAGCTGTCTTACATCACATTGTACTCTGTCACACTCTGTAGTTTGCTGTCTCCCAGACCTTCTCATCTGTCCCAAAGAAACTAGTGTTAATGTACTGTAGTGTCCAGTCAGTCAGTGTGTCTGTATGAACTCCTCTCTCTCAGTGCAGTGTTAATGTACTGTAGTGTCCAGTCAGTCAGTGTGTCTGTATGAACCCCTCTCTCTCAGTGCAGTGTTAATGTACTGTAGTGTCCAGTCAGTGAGTGTGTCTGTATGAACCCCTCTCTCTCAGTGCAGTGTTAATGTACTGGAGTGTCCAGTCAGTCAGTGTGTCTGTATGAACCCCTCTCTCTCAGTGCAGTGTTAATGTACTGTAGTGTCCAGTCAGTGAGTGTGTCTGTATGAACCCCTCTCTCTCAGTGCAGTGTTAATGTACTGTAGTGTCCAGTCAGTGTGTCTGTATGAACCCCTCTCTCTCAGTGCAGTGTTAATGTACTGTAGTGTCCAGTCAGTCAGTGTGTCTGTATGAACCCCTCTCTATCAGTGCAGTGTTAATGTACTGTAGTGTCCAGTCAGTGAGTGTGTCTGTATGAACCCCTCTCTATCAGTGCAGTGTTAATGTACTGTAGTGTCCAGTCAGTGTGTCTGTATGAACCCCTCTCTCTCAGTGCAGTGTTAATGTACTGTAGTGTCCAGTCAGTCAGTGTGTCTGTATGAACCCCTCTCTCTCAGTGCAGTGTTAATGTACTGTAGTGTCCAGTCAGTCAGTGTGTCTGTATGAACCCCTCTCTCTCAGTGCAGTGTTAATGTACTGTAGTGTCCAGTCAGTCAGTGTGTCTGTATGAACCCCTCTCTCTCAGTGCAGTGTTAATGTACTGGAGTGTCCAGTCAGTCAGTGTGTCTGTATGAACCCCTCTCTCTCAGGCTCTCCTGGGGGTTCCTGGTCCTCGGGGAGGTCTTCATTCAGATCAATACCTTGTGTCAGCAAACTCCCTCTACCTGGAGGAGCAGCAGGCACAGCAGCAGGTGGGCACGTCGGCGGGGCAGCGGCCAGGGCAGCCCCCCGGCGCCACACTGCTCACTGCCTGTCCCTCTCCCAGCTCATCATGCAGGACCAGGACACGCAGCTGGAGCTGGTGTCCGGCAGCATCCGGGTGCTGAAGGACATGTCGGGACGGCTCGGGGACGAGCTGGAGGAGCAGGCCCTGTGAGCGAGCGGCACGGTCTCCGCGGCAGCGGCGCGAGTCATGACAGCAGCTGTCCTGTAGGGGGTGCAGTGGTTGGGGGTGGTTATTGAGGCACTGCACAGGGCACCTCTGCACAATGTGGGGTGCAGCAGAGTTAAAGATGCAGAAGCTTTCATCCCAAAATCTGTAACTGAAATGCAGCTGAAATCACCACAGGACAGCAGCGTGGGGCCCTGGGCTTTCTTTCTGCTCATGTGTACAGGGGTGTACATGTGCAGGCGTGCGTGTCTGTGCATGTGTCTGTGTGTGCTGCATGCGTGCACTTGTGTGTGTGTGTCTTCTTGTAGGCTGTGTGTGTGCGGGCTGTAGTCCATGTGTGTGCGTCTGTGCAGGCTGTAGTCTGTGTGTTTGGGCTATAGTCCATGTGTGTTCGTCTGTGCAGGCTGTAGTCTGTGTGTTTGGGCTATAGTCCATGTGTGTGCGTCTGTGCAGGCTGTAGTCTGTGTGTTTGGGCTATAGTCCATGTGTGTGCGTCTGTGCAGGCTGTAGTCTGTGTGTTTGGGCTATAGTCCATGTGTGTGCGTCTGTGCAGGCTGTAGTCTGTGTGCCGAGGCACAGCTGAACCATGTGGTTTCTGCAGGATGCTGGGTGAGTTTGCTGAGGAAATGGATCACACCAGCTCCCGGATGAACTCTGTGCTGAAGAAGATGGAGAAAGTCTCTCACATGACTAGCAGTGAGTCTGTCTCTCACGGTGTGTCCTGTCTGTGGCCGAGTCGGAGTCTGTGAGTCTGTCTCTCTCACAGTGTGTGTGTGTCTGTCACCGAGTTGGAGTCTGTGAGTCTGTCTCTCTCACAGTGTGTCCTGTCTGTGGCTGAGTTGGAGTCTGTGAGTCTGTCTCTCTCACAGTGTGTCCTGTCTGTGGCTGAGTTGGAGTCTGTGAGTCTGTCTCTCTCACGGTGTGTCCTGTCTGTGGCCGAGTCGGAGTCTGTGAGTCTGTCTCTCTCACAGTGTGTGTGTGTCTGTCACCGAGTTGGAGTCTGTGAGTCTGTCTCTCTCACAGTGTGTCCTGTCTGTGGCCGAGTCGGAGTCTGTGAGTCTGTCTCTCTCACAGTGTGTCCTGTCTGTGAGTCCGTCTCTCTCACTCAGTGTGTCCTGTCAGTCTCTCTCCCTCACCATGTCCTATCTGTCCCTTTGTCTGTCAGGCCGGCGACAGTGGTGCGCTATTGGGGTTCTGGTGGTGACTGTGCTCATCGTTCTCATCCTGATCTTCGCACTTTGATCCCTGACCTCCCCACTCCCTCCTGAGACCAGGCAGCGATGGACAGGCTGAGAAGATGGGCGCTCCTTTTCCTTCACCCCCTCCTCCGTCTCTCCCTCCACCCCTGGGACTCTGGGTCCTATCAGTGCATTCGTCCAGCTGGGCGCCTGCTTTTTTTAGACGGTTTTAGCTTCAGCGCTTCTGTGTCTGTGTGCCCTCGACCAGGGCAGCTCTCTCTCTCTGTTTCCAGACCAGAAGTGATTTTAGGATGCCATTGGATGAGGGTTGAGGGTCAAGGGTCACTGACCCCAAGCACAAGTAGAATGGTCTGTTGCAGCTGGACCACTCTGTGGGTACCCGGATTGGACCCGGAATCCCCCGAGGGTTGTGGGATCAATAACGAGGTGCTGCTTGGAGTGATCCTTCTGATTAACTCTTTCGCTGCCAGCGAGCCTGTTGCCCTCCCCTTGGGAAGCCCCGGTGTCTCCAAGGCGAGATGGGAGAGGTACCAGCAGGTCACCCCACCCTGACCTCACAGTCTCCCTGACCTCTCATGCAGCCCAGTCCCGGCGGTGAGTCCTCTTACCCCCAGTGCTTTGCTGAACTAGCTGCTGGTTACCTGTAAATTTGAATGTTTTATAGCCACTTACTTGAGCCTTGACAGAGCTGAAGCTGCAGTGCTGCTGTTCCACAGCTGTTAGCTGGCAGGTTCCCTCGTCCTGGAACCAGCTCAGCCGCCATGCTGTTGGGGTACCCCCTCCCCGAATCCTTATGGAGCAACACCGCGGATCCTCGGGACTCCCCCACCCCATTTCCTGCCTGCGAAGGGCTCTGTGGATCTGGGCCGGCCCTTTGGGAGTGTGGGCAAAAGGCCCGATCTGACAGTTGTTTAATTAAGGGCTGTGATTAACAGGCCTGGGGGAGATCTCCTGGGGTGAGTGCCTGAGTCCCTACGTACACAGTTGCTGCTGATGTAGGGCGGGTCCAGACAGGCCCGCTTTTTAAAAGAGGGCAGATGGCTGCTGTGTGCTGCCGTCTGACAGGTGTTTAGCGGGCTTTTCTGATTAATGGGCCTGGGTTCTGCTAACAGGACACAGCTCTGCAGAGGGCCCTGGGCTGTGTTGAGGGGACACAGCTCTGCAGAGGGTCCTGGGCTGTGTTGAGGGGACACAGCTCTGCAGAGGGCCCTGGGCTGTGTTGAGGGGACACAGCTCTGCAGAGGGCCCTGGGCTGTGCTGATGGTACTGCACTCTGCTGTGCCCTAGGCAGAGAAGATTTCTGGTCTCCAGAAATGTATTTACGGTTTTATATTTGTAAAATATCTTTTATTACAGGACTGTTTTATAATACACCTTGATCTTGTCAATACAGCTGTACAGTTGTTTTTGAAGTGCCGTTTGTTTGCATAAGGGGGGTGTGGGAGGCTGTTGAGTACTTTTGGGGGGTACAGCTTTCTGCAGGGGGGTCACACTTCACTCCAGCATTCTAAACATCCCCTCTCATGACACGTGCCAAATGTACCGCACCTTCACCATGAACCGCGGGCCCTGACTTCGCTGCCGTACCCCGTGGCGCAGGGGTCTGCGCGTGTGCGTCCAAGCTCTTTCTCGACGGCGTCTGGCCCCTGCGGACAGGAGGGTTGGGGACGGGGCTTGGACGGGTGACTTCACGCGCGGTGGTGGTGTGACGCATGGAGGAGTCCAGGCTCGTTTCTCTTCAAGCGCTGGACCGATCCCGACGGGCCTGGGCAAGCCAGGGGCTTCAGAGAAAGATCCAGCTCCATTTCCCCAGCAGCCCTTTCCACCGCGGTGGGCGAAACGGGCACGCTCCTCTCCCACGCCCCTCTGCCCCTGCAGCGGCGGTAGAAAGAGCAGGACACCCCCCTTTTTTTTTTTGTTACAAACTTTTTATTAAGATATTCAGATTTTTTTTTTACAGTAGTTAATGTGCAATTATCTTTATTATTGGGTCACAGTTAGGAATTCACAAAGTTATTGGCACTTTGAACACAGAATAAACACTGGCGTTACAGGATTCACAGCGGGGGGGCTTTGACATCAGTAGAGGCTACTGCGTTGGTCTGGAAAGCGCTTCTGGATTAATACCTCATGCTGTGAGTGCACAACTAACAATCAAACTTCATTAGTGCTTCTATGTATAATATACAGTATATATAGAGTGAAAGGACCTGCTGGCCCCTGCTGCACTGCTGGGAGGGGCAGGGGCTCGGCCCCTGGGGGAGAGCGGATAGGCCCGCTCTCCTTCCCTCAAGACACCCCGCTTCTGGCTGAGCGAACCCCTCCCGCCGGCCGGGGGCTGGAGGCAAGGAAGAGGAGCTCCCGGACCGAAGGGGGGCGAACAGAGCTCCTCTCGTCTCCCGCGGCTCCCAGCACACCCCCGCCCCCTCCCGGGGCACCCCAGACGGCCCCGAAACAACAAGCCGGAAAAACTCCTCGTCCCACACCGACTCTGGCCGGGATACAACGTGCACGGCCCTTGGAATGACGGGAAAGGGGAGAGCTCTCCCGGAACGCTCCAGAGCCGTGGGGGGATGCCACAGCCAGGCAGGGGCCGGCTGTGCACGCCCGCCCCCTGGTGGCTGTGCACTGCGACAGCGGGCTTGGGCCCCCCACTCCAGGCACACAGACCCCACGCCCCCCCGGCCTGGGTGGGTGGGAACTTTGCAAAAGATTTTCAGCCCTAAAGCGGCGGGGGACTGGAGAGCGGGAGGGCCGATGGGGGTCCGGGGGCCGTGTGCCGAGGCCTGGCCCGTGCCAGAGAGATCTCGCCCCCAGGAGGGTGCTGGGACTGGAGTGGCGGCCGAGCGGCCCCCTCTGGTGTCACCTCCACCTTCGCTCGTGCGTTCGGGGTGGAGTCCGACTGGGGCCTGTACTGCCCTCCACCATGTCCACAATCCCGTCCTCTTCCCCGCCACCGCACACCTCACAATGGGCAACTCTACTGGTTAATCATGGATTAGTAGTATGTTTTTTTACAGCCTAATACTACGGTACTTCGAAAAAGGAAAAATAAAAACCGGAAGAAGAGACAAGAGACGCCCGCTCTGCTGTTCCAGAGACCAGTATCTCCCCACAGAGCTGTGACCCTGGTGAGCACCCACAGCTCCACACTTCCTGTGTGCATCTGTCAACGGCACATCAGCGATAGCCACCAGACTGCTGACAGATACCGATGAGCAACAGTAAGGCAACAGCAGTTAGTCCCTCTACCCTGGAGGGAGAAAGACATCACAAACCAAACTGCCACTTTGAAATCTACACCAACACGCTGTTACACACCGAGAAGAACATCACACCGAGAAAATATCCCTTCACTGTTCTGTCTGAGCTGTGTCTGTCCTGCCTTGACTCTTATTACAGGGCCCAGTGCTCCACACCTGACAGGCCCTGTCTCTCTCTCTACTGCACACTGACCCAGTGCTCCACACCTGACAGGCCCTGTCTCTCTCTCTCTACTGCACACTGACCCAATGCTCCACACCTGACAGGCCCTGTCTCGCTCTCTACTGCAAACTGACCCAGTGCTCCACACCTGACAGGCCCTGTCTCTCTCTCTACTGCACACTGGTCCAGTGCTGCACACCTGACAGGCCCTGTCTCTCTCTCTACTGCACACTGACCTAGTGCTCCACACCTGACAGGCCCCGTCTCTCTCTCTACTGCACACTGGTCCAGTGCTCCACACCTGACAGGCCCCGTCTCTCTCTCTACTGCACACTGACCCAGTGCTCCACACCTGACAGGCCCTGTCTCTCTCTCTGCTTCAGGCTGGGCCCAGTGCTCCACACCTGACAGGCCCTGTCTCTCTCTACCGCAGACTGGCCCTGTCACTCTCTGCTTCAGGCTGGGCCCAGTGCTCCACACCTGACAGGCCCTGTCTCTCTCTCTGCTTCAGGCTGGGCCCAGTGCTCCACACCTGACAGGCCCTGTCTCTCTCTCTGCTTCAGGCTGGGCCCAGTGCTCCACACCTGACAGGCCCTGTCTCTCTCTCTGCTTCAGGCTGGGCCCAGTGCTCCACACCTGACAGTCAGCGTCAAACTCTTGGCAATCTGTTACATTTTCAATTAACACAGTTCTCTGACAGAAAACAACAATAAAAACAGTATCAGTAAGACAGTCTTGCTAATATTTACATTAGGAATCACTTTGACTCAGAAAGACGGCACTGCTTACATTCCAAGAAAGCCCAGCCTCTGAAACATGGAACAATCACTTTACAGAAGGTGCAGATAAACACAGACTCTGCAGAGAGCCTCACAGGACTCCACAGACTCACCCCAGGCCTGCTTGACACAACACACATCCTCAAAGAGCCCCAGTCACACACTGGACACACGCACGTCCTCAGAGCCCTCAGCAGTCAGACAGTGGACACACACACAGAGCCCTCAGCAGTCGGACAGTGGACACACACACACGTCCACACACAGAGCCCTCAGCAGTCGGACAGTGGACACACACACACACGTCCTCACAAAGCCCTCAGCAGTCAGACAGTGGACACACACACACACGTCCTCACAAAGCCCTCAGCAGTCACAGTGGACACACACACACACGTCCTCACAAAGCCCTCAGCAGTCAGACAGTGGAAACACACACACGTCCACACACAGAGCAGTCGGACAGTGGACACACACACACGTCCACACAGAGCCCTCAGCAGTCAGACAGTGGACACACACACACACATCCACACACAGAGCCCTCAGCAGTCAGACAGTGGACACACACACACACGTCCACACACAGAGCCCTCAGCAGTCAGACAGTGGACACACACACACACACGTCCACACACAGAGCCCTCAGCAGTCAGTCAGTGGACACACACACGTCCACACACAGAGCCCTCAGCAGTCAGACAGTGGACACACACACACTTCCACACAGAGCCCCAGTCACACACTGAACACACACACATCCACACAGAGCCCCAGTCACACACTGGACACACACATGTCCACACAGAGCCCCAGTCACACACTGGACACACATGTCCACACAGAGCCCCAGTCACACAATGGACACACACACACGTCCGCACAGAGCTCCAGTCAGGCACCCAGATGTCAGGCCATTACACACACACTCGGGTTTGTCTCTCTCAAACTTCTCCTTGCGGTCATTAGTTGTGTTTGTGTGTCCGCACACACACTCAGAGCCTAACACAGGCACCGCCAACAGACAACAGACACACCCCCAGACTCCCACACCTGCTCCTGTCTCTCCAACTCCCAGGCACAAACTCTTTCATTAAGGCAGCATTGAAACACGTTTTAAAAGTGTGCAAATTTTCTCCTCTCCTGCTTCTGGTGAAACTGGACCAGAGGAAGTTGTCTACCTAGCGCCTAGCGGACAGCTGGCAGCTCTGAACCCACAGCCCCTCCCCCAGCTCACATGCTGGGACCTGGGAGGACCCCAGACACAGCTGATGACACCCCCCCCCCCCCCGGCACGGCAGCTACCCGATAACCCAGAGACACGCTGCCCCAGTCAAGGCCAGGGGGCCAGCACCAGGCCATCGGTAGCGCTGTGATTGTACCTCCCAGCCACAAGGGGGCGGCAGCTCTAGTGCAACTGCTTTTTTAACTTCTTAATCTCTCAAGGAGAGCAAACTCGTTTTTCTCGCAGGGTTGAACGAGTTTCTTACAAGCGTGACCCCCTCCTTCTATCGCCCTTCAGAGCCAAGGCTGCCTTTCAGCAAAGCCACTTGACCCCGCAGGGGGAAAATGACTGTCGTTCCTCTGAAACTGCAGTAAGAGAACGTTTCTCGGACACCCGAGTATTTCCCCCACTGTACTCCACCCCCTGCCTGATTCCAGCTGCCCTCTGACCTCTGACCTCCCAGCCCCTCCTGCACGTCAGGCTCGTACTGGTGTGTGGCACCCCGACCCACACACACGCGCGCGCGCGCGCGCACCCACATCCTGGCCATGCCCCGTGGGACACCCCCGCACCCCCAAACCCTGAGGGGGGGGGGAAGGCCGGCGGGACAGGGGGCCTGTTCTGAACTAAAAGCAGCTGCTGCCCTGTGAGCCTGGGGCAGAAACGGACACGCCACGGGACACACAAACAAAAAGGAACATTTGGATAGATCTGCAAATGCAAAAATATTCTTTTTTCGTCATTTTCTCATAAACTTTAGTGGGAATTACCTTCACAAACAATTCAGTCTGAAAACGAGATTTTAAAACAATCCCTCTCTTTCTCTCTATATACGCACGCACAGAGACGCAGGTATATAATTATATATATATTCTAAAAAATATCCGACAGTCTTTTCTCTCTCCCCGTGTCTTCAGTAACTTGCTCCTCTGTCTCCGGGTTCTTGGCATGTTGCTTACGCACAAGAGAATTAAGCCCAAAACACAATTTTGTATAAAAGAAAAAAAACAAACAACAAAGTAATTAAAAGAAGAGAAATGGTCAATGTTCTGGTCAGAATGTGCCACCCAGAATTCAGAGGAGGGGCGAGTGGGGGGGTGACTGGAACGGCCGTGACACAGACTGACGGACACGAATCCGCCCGTCACGTCAGGGCGGCTGGCCAGCGCAGCCAATACTGCCGTCAAATACATTCAAGAATCAGGACAGTGTTTCAGAGCAACGTGCAGACTCCCCCGCGCTCTCCCTGGCCTCGAGTGGGGAATGTGTTTCTTCGACTCGGAGAAGAGGTCTGGATTCGAATCGCAGGCCGTGATCGCAGCTCTTCCCCAGGGTAGGCGGACCGGACCCGACCGGCCCGGACCAGGAGTTTAAATTAAAAGCAAACTTAAGAGCAGATGAGGTGGGCAAGGGGCCTTTCTTGCGCTGAAAGGGTGCATTAACCTCTCGTTTGCTGTACCGCAGCTACCCCCTTTCCCATAACCCCCTGCCTCTCGATACGCCCCCCCCAACTCTTCCAGAGCTGAACTGTGGGTGACACCTGGAGTTGGCGGGGGGGGTGGGGGGGGTCACTTACTAAAACAAAGTGCTGCTGTCTCCGGCCCCCCCCTGCAGGGCCTCGCTGGAGCCGCCCCCCTCGCTGGAGGCCGTGGCCTCCAGGCCGCCCCCCTCGAAGCCGTGCTCCGCGCCCAGCCCGTCCGCCTCCATCTTCACGCTGTCCGGCAGGAAGTTGGGGTACGGCTCGCCCTCCGCCATCAGCATCTTCAGCTTGGGGATCCAGCTCTTCCGCACGACGCGCCGCGCGTTGGTGCACATGTCCGCCGCGATGGCGTTCATCTCGCTCTCCTTGAAGCTGGGGGCGAAGTTCTGGCAGTAGACTGGCGAGACAGGAGGAGGTCGCAGTGAGAAAAGCCCACCCAGACGGCCCCCTTTGACTGAAGACCAAGCGTTTCTATCCGCTTCTTGCAACTCGGGGTCTTGGCGGAGCCGAGTCTAGCCCAGCATGCAACGGGCACAAGGCAGGGTACACCCTGGACGGGGCACCACACCGTCACAAGGCATACAGACACACACTCACACCAGGGCCAGTTTTCCCAGAAGCCCCTTAAGCTGCCAGCATGTGTTTGGACTGTGGGAGGAAACCCAAGCGATTACGAGGAGGACAAGCTCCTGAACCCAGGGCCCCAGGGCTGTCTTAACTCATTTCCACTGATATGCAGGGCTTCAGGAACAAACAGTGCCCCCTGCTGTAACAAGTTGGTATTGCTAGCAGGGCCAGGTCTGCCTGTCGGTGAAGCTGAAGATCGGTGTAAACACGAGTCACTCACACTTGACCGCGTGCAGCACGCGGCTGTCCAGCGGCTTGCGGCTCGGGTCGTTGGTGGACGAGCGGATCCCGGTCCCACAGCTGTTGGCCAGAGTGTTCCTGCGGGGACAGGGGTTCAAAATCAAGCTTGGAAAGCCATCACAGAGCAACAACACAGCGTGCAACACACATGATGATCATTCACATGAAACAAAATTGTTCTGTCGCCTGTCGCCTGACACCTGTTGAGCCATCTCTGGGCTTGTCGAGCAGTTACAATGGCTACAGTCGCCTGTCGAGACGTCTCCGCGACCGCGGACGCCTGTCGAGCTGTCTCTCTGCTTGTCGAGCAGTTACAATGGCTACAGTCGCCTGTCGAGCCATCACGGCGACCGCGGACGCCTGTCGAGCTGTCTCTCTGCTTGTCGAGCTGTTACAATGGCTACAGTAGCCTGTCGAGCCGTCACGGCGACCGCGGACGCCTGTCGAGCTGTCTCTCTGCTTGTCGAGCAGTTACAATGGCTACAGTCGCCTGTCGAGCCGTCACGGCGACCGCGGACGCCTGTCGAGCTGTCTCTCTGCTTGTCGAGCAGTTACAATGGCTACAGTCGCCTGTCGAGCCGTCACGGCGACCGCGGACGCCTGTCGAGCTGTCTCTCTGCTTGTCGAGCAGTTACAATGGCTACAGTCGCCTGTCGAGCCGTCACCGTGACCGCGGACGCCTGTCGAGCCGTCACGGCGACCGCGGACGCCTGTCGAGCCGTCACGGCGACCGCGGACGCCTGTCGAGCCGTCACGGCGACCGCGGACGCCTGTCGAGCCGTCACGGCGACCGCGGACGCCTGTCGAGCCGTCACGGCGACCGCGGACGCCTGTCGAGCCGTCACGGCGACCGCGGACGCCTGTCGAGCCGTCTCTCTGCTTGTCAAGCAGTTACAATGGCTAGTCGCCTGTCGAGCCGTCACCGTGACCGCGGACGCCTGTCAAGCCGTCACCATCACCGTGACCACGGACGCCTGTCGAGCCGTCTCTGTGCTTGTCGAGCAGTTACCATGGCTACAGTCGCCTGTCGAGCCGTCACCGTGACCGCGGACGCCTGTCAAGCCGTCACCATCACCGTGACCGCGGACGCCTGTCGAGCAGTTACCATGGCTACAGTCGCCTGTCGAGCCGTCACCATGACTGCAGCTGTAGGAGCTCACCTGTCGAAGAAGGAGGCCAGCAGTCTCCGCAGCAGCACCTTGTGCCGCGTGCCCGCGCTGACGTGGCAGTTCATCAGCTGGGCCCGGGTGATGAACACGCTGGTTCCTGCAGCACCAAGAAGCAGGGATCAACTCACAGAGCACACTGGGCCACACACAGCTCACAACTGGAAACCCACTGGAGCTCAGCAGGTGTGAGTCTGGCCAGTACCTGCTGGTAGAGGTGTTAGTGGGGCCAGCAGGGGGCGCTCACCCTGCTGTCTGTGTGGGTCCTAATGCTCCAGTATAGTGATGGGGACAATATACAGTAAAAAAAAAAAGCTGCCGTCCTTCAGATGAGACTTATAACCACGGTCCTGACTCTCTGTGGTCATTAGAAATCCCAGGGTGTTTCTTGAAAAGATTAGGGGTGTTACCCCGGTGTCCTGGCCTAATTTCCCCCCGGTCTTTAAAAATCATGGCCTCTTAATAATCCCCATCTATGAACTGGCCTCATCACTCTGTTCTCCTCCCCACTGAGAGCTGGTGTGTGGTGAGCATTCTGGTAAAGTACCAGTAAAGTGCTTTGAGTGGAGTGTCCAGAAAAGCGCTATATAATCATAAAAATAATTAATACCTGGGAACTGTGGATCATCTGGGAGTGACGCAAAGCTTCCTAGCCCATGTAGCCCCTACTGTTCTACTGCACTGGGACTGTAGCTCCTATTGTAACAGGACTGTTCTACTGCACTGGGACTGTAGCCCCTACTGTAACAGGACTGTTCTACTGCACTGGGACTGTAGCCCCTATGGTAACAGGACTGTTCTACTGCACTGGGACTGTAGCTCCTATTGTAACAGGACTGTTCTACTGCACTGGGACTGTAGCCCCTACTGTAACGGGACTGTTCTACTGCACTGGGACTGTAGCTCCTATTGTAACAGGACTGTTCTACTGCACTGGGACTGTAGCTCCTACTGTAACAGGACTGTTCTACTGCACTGGGACTGTAGCTCCTATTGTAACAGGACTGTTCTACTGCACTGGGACTGTAGCCCCTACTGTAACAGGACTGTTCTACTGCACTGGGACTGTAGCCCCTATGGTAACAGGACTGTTCTACTGCACTGGGACTGTAGCTCCTATTGTAACAGGACTGTTCTACTGCACTGGGACTGTAGCCCCTACTGTAACAGGACTGTTCTACTGCACTGGGACTGTAGCCCCTATGGTAACAGGACTGTTCTACTGCACTGGGACTGTAGCTTGTAGGTGTGTCTGACCTGTGACGAGCTCCAGTTTCTCAGCAGGGTCCCCCTCCTCATACAGTTTGGGGTGGCAGCGGTTGCCGATCTGTGTGATGAGCTCAGCGGGCAGCGAAGCCAGGTCCTGCCGCACGCGCATCCGATTCCGGGTGTCAGACGTCAGGTGGTCCGGCAGAGCGTCCACCCGCTCACCAGCTGAGCGCAGGGAGACAGGAGGCGACAGTCAGGCACCGCGAGCCCAGCGTGAGCGCCCCCTCTCCCCCTCTCTCCCCCTCTCCCGTCTCCCGTCTCCCGTCTCCCGTCTCCCGTCTCCCGTCTCCCGTCTCCCGTCTCCCGTCTCCCGTCTCCCGTCTCCCGTCTCCCGTCTCCCGTCTCCCGTCTCCCGTCTCACCTGCGGGGCCCACGTTCAGCATGCTGTACATGGTGTACATGTTGCAGATCTGCCGGTACTGCTCCTCCGTGCCCTCCTCGCCGCCCTCCTCCTCCTCATCCTCGTCGTGGTAGGAGTTGGGGGAGTCGCTGGTGTAGGCGCTCAGCGTGCCGGGGCTGGTGCCCTCGGAGGCGCTGTTGTTGCTGTTGTTGTTGGGGGTGGTGGTGGTGGTGGTGGTGGTGGTGGTGGAGGAGCTGGTGTTGCCCCCCGCGTGGCCGCCGCCGGCCGCCCCCTGGGTCTGGATGGCGCCGCCCCGGCCCGCCTCCTGGGAGAAGCGGGCCGCCTTCCTCATGCCCCCCCCGCCCCCCCCGCCCGAGCCCCCGCCGGCCTCGCGGTTGCCCCCCTCCCACAGCCGCTTGGCCACGGGGGTGCAGACCACCGAGTAGGACGAGGCCTCCTGCTGCTCCATCTTGACGCGGGACACCAGGGGCAGGGCCGTGAGGCAGGGGGAGGGCCGCCCCGCCGCGGCGCCCCCCCCGGCGGCCGCCCCGCCGCCGCCCCCCCCTCCGCCGCCCGCCGAGGTCTGGGTGACGGGGCTCTGGGGCTCGGAGGGGGGCGTCTCCTCGGCGTGCAGGCCCTGCGAGTCGCAGCTGGGGGAGCTGACCTTGAGGAAGAACTCGGTGCCCTTCTCCATGATCTGCTGGATCTGCAGGAAGCCGGCCGTGTACATGAGCAGGAACTGGTCGCCCACGTTCATGCTGAGCCGGCCGGTGTAGCAGAAGGCCAGGATCTGCTGGAAGCTCTGGGGCTGCACGGCCGAGGGCAGCTCCACCACCGAACTCTTGCCCCCCGTGTTGAAGAGGTCCCGGAAGTAGGAGCTGCTGGCCGCCAGCACCGCCCGGTGGGCCTTGAAGGAGTGCCCCTTCACCACCACGGACACGTCGCAGTACAGCCCCTGCAGCCGCTGCTCGTTCAGACACTCCAGGATGTTGTTGCCGAAGTTGGGAATCGCCATCTGCAGCGTCTGAGCCATGGCGCTACGCCCAACACCACAGTGTCTGCAAACACACACAGAGAGAGAGAGAGAGAGAGAGAGAGAGAGAGAGAGAGAGAGAGAGAGAGAGAGAGAGAGAGAGAGAGAGATTCATACAGACACACTGACTGACTGGACACTACAGTACATTAACACTGTGCTGAGAGAGAGGGGTTCATACAGACACACTGACTGACTGGACACTACAGTACATTAACACTGCACTGAGAGAGAGGGGTTCATACAGACACACTGACTGACTGGACACTACAGTACATTAACACTGCACTGAGAGAGAGGGGTTCATACAGACACACTGACTGACTGAACACTACAGTACATTAACAGTGCACTGAGAGAGAGGGGTTCATACAGACACACTGACTGACTGGACACTACAGTACATTAACACTGCACTGAGAGAGAGGGGTTCATACAGACACACTGACTGACTGAACACTACAGTACATTAACACTGCACTGAGAGAGAGGGGTTCATACAGACACACTGACTGACTGAACACTACAGTACATTAACACTGCACTGAGAGAGAGGGGTTCATACAGACACACTGACTGACTGGACACTACAGTACATTAACACTGCACTGAGAGAGAGGGGTTCATACAGACACACTGACTGACTGAACACTACAGTACATTAACACTGCACTGAGAGAGAGGGGTTCATACAGACACACTGACTGACTGGACACTACAGTACATTAACACTGCACTGAGAGAGAGGGGTTCATACAGACACACTGACTGACTGGACACTACAGTACATTAACACTGCACTGAGAGAGAGGGGTTCATACAGACACACTGACTGACTGGACACTACAGTACATTAACACTGCACTGAGAGAGAGGGGTTCATACAGACACACTGACTGGACACTACAGTACATTAACACTGCACTGAGAGAGAGGGGTTCATACAGACACACTGACTGACTGAACACTACAGTACATTAACACTGCACTAAGAGAGAGGGGTTCATACAGACACACTGACTGGACACTACAGTACATTAACACTGTGCTGAGAGAGAGGTTACTTTTCACCAAATTAAGTACAAAGCTTTCACAACACTTAATCAGTTCGTTAAAATATTACGTAAACCTTAATTTAACACATGGTGTTAAAGTAAGACTGTGAATAAATTCACCTTGCGCTCAGTGAAAATTAAACACGTGAACCTGATTACATGTGAGAGCTATCAACATAACTGGAGTGCATTTTTTTTTACATTTTTTTATCTTACAATAAAATCCAGCCACACTTCCGAAACTACAATCATGTAAAATACTCTTCATGTGCATCATTAATGGCTGATCTTTGTATCCTTTATATTTCTAGTGTTGTCAACAATCCAGAGTAGCCCTCTGCAAAATCACCTGGAATATCCAGTATTTTCAATTAGTACTCTGACCCGGCGTGTATTTCCCAACATGCACTGGCCCCAGACTGACCTCTGACCTCCAGCGCACACTGGGCCTCAAACACAGACCTACAGCCAGCTGGCATTATTACAGTTGCTTGGTGAAGTGAAACTAAACCACTTTCACAGCTGTAGTGCAGTAAAGCAATACTTGACACACTGATTCACCAAATTCATTCTGTTAATGTTCAAGTATAACAGCAGCAGAGCAGGAAAGTTGGGCTACCGTGTGAGATAACCATGTACCTCAGTCCATCCCCACCACTGACACACAGTGACAAAGTGTTCTTTCTTTAGAAGATTTAAATATTTTAGTCAATTCAATTTGTACAGACAGACAGCCCCAGGCACTGGAAGAGAGACAGACAGATACAGACAAACAGCCCCAGGCACTGGAAGAGAGACACACAGACAGCACCGGGCACTGGAAGAGAGACAGACAGATACAGACAGACAGCCCCAGACACTGGGGGAGAGAGAAAGAGAGAGACAGACAGATACAGACAGACAGCCCCAGGCACCGGGAGAGAGAGATACAGACAGACAGCCCCAGACACTGGGGGGGGAGAGAGAGAGACAGATACAGACACAGTCCCAGACACTGGGGGGGGAGAGAGAGAGACAGATACAGACAGACAGCCCCAGACACTGGGGGGGGAGAGAGAGAGACAGATACAGACAGACAGCCCCAGACAGTGGGGGGGGAGAGAGAGAGACAGATACAGACAGACAGCCCCAGACAGTGGGGGGGGAGAGAGACAGATACAGACAGACAGCCCCAGACACTGGAGGGGGGGAGAGCAAGAGACAGATACAGACAGACAGCCCCAGGCACCGGGAGAGAGAGACAGACTGACAACACCAGACAGACAGCCCCAGACACTGGGGGGGGAGAGAGACAGATACAGACAGACAGCCCCAGACACTGGGGAAGAGAGAGAGAGAGACAGACAGATACAGACAGACAGCCCCAGGCACTGGGGAAGAGAGAGATAGACAGACAGATACAGACAGATACAGACAGACAGGCCCAGAGAGGGTGGGAGACAGAAAAGGTCTGAGAAAAACTGAAAAGGAGATGACATTTAGGAGAAGACGGAGGAAGTGGAACAAGGTCATGTCAGGTCATACAGCGACTTGACAAAATCAAGCTGACTCCGAGGTGTTCAGACCTATTTCTCAAATCAGCATTTATCTACAGTAATAACCACGTCCGTGAAATAACAACCGACTCATTTCGATTCGTGTCGAAGTTCCTGGAAACTGAGTTTTCTCCAGGATGTGGGTGGTCTACAGAATTCTCAGGACTTCCCGGACAGCTGAAAGAGTCGGTACCACCTGTGTGTGTCCGGGCCTGCCTGTCGCTCGGGAGTTGGACTGGTAGTCCACCCTCTCTCACAGTAACCTATCCCAGCCGCCTGCCAGCTTCACCCCTCAGAAAAGCGTTTCCTTCACCGCAGACCTGCTCATTTCCTGGTTCACGTGAAGCCTGTTCCGTTTGCCCTAATTTGAGCGATCTTAGCTCGTCGGACCCCGTGTCCGATCCTCGGTTCAAAACATGCCCGCCCCGTCTTCATGGGCTCCGCTCGCGCACGACCGAGAGAAACAGCCCGAGCCCGCCCGTACCGCCGTCTTGTCACGCGTGGAGAACCGTGGGACAGGATGGTTCTGCAGTAGCGACACGGCGATGCGATCATTTCATTTTTATTATTTTTTTTATTTTTTTTAATCGGGGAGCACGGAGAGGGAGAAACCGGAAAAGAGGCGAGAAAACGGGGCATCGGGAGGAAGGACGGGCGAAACGCAGTTCCACCCCGGGAGCGGGTCCCGGGGCCGGGGGCGGCAGTCGGGCAGAGCCCCCGAGTGCCAGCCTCTCTGCCCGGCCGAGGTGGTGGGCAGGGAAGCCGCGGAACAAAAACAGAAAAACCGACCCCCGGCCAGCCGTGTCGCCCCGGCCGAGCCCCGGCCGGGGCCGAGAGGCGAGAGGCAGCCGCAGTCGCCCGGTGTGTGTGTGCCAGCGCCGAGCGCCGCCTCCTCGGGCCTAGAGCGGCGGGACGGACCGACGCGCTCGGCTCCGGCTTCAGCGGCTGGCACAGAGATCGCCCCGGCTTTTGTTTGCGAGGGGGGGGCTAAGGTGGTGTGGTGGGGGAGGTGTGTGTGTGTGTGTGTGTGTGTTTTTGCGGCGGCGGTGGTCGTGGTGGTGATAGTGGTGGTGTGTGTGTGTGTGTGGGGGGGGGCTCAGATCGGGGTGGGTTTGGGGGGGGCAGTTTACCTGCATCCACACACGCACCCCCCCCCCCCCAAAAAAAAATAAATCAGACCCGCCATCCTCCCAGACATCAACAGGTCAGCTCGGGACAGACGGAGCTACCGGGGACGAGCCAGACGAGAGCAGAACGGGGAGAGGGGAGGGAGGTGAGCAGCCGCTAGCCAAGACACGACTTTTAACCACTTGTCGCCACTCCGGGATGCGCGCAGTGCCAGCCTCCCGATCCTCGCCCGGGCTCTCCACTTTCTCTCCCCCGGCCGCCCGGGGGACACGGCGGCGGGTGCGAGCTGCTCCCGACAACAAAGTTGCGCGATCGCGCCGGAGCCGCTGGCCCGGAGCAGCGGGCTGTGTTTTTCGCCACTGAAGTGGTTAAAGTTTGGCTGGTGCCGTTCCTGCCAGCCCATCCCCCATCGCACACCTTCCCAAAAACAATAACCCCCCAAAACCGCTCCGAAGAGCACCGATTTCTCCCCAAAGGGCGAGCCGCCGGGGTCGGGCGGGCTGCCCACACCCGCCCCACGGGCCCCCCTGCCCTCAGCGACCCCGATCGAGCGGCGTGGCGCCGGGAAAAACTCACCCCCTCACTGTAAGCTGTTGGAAAGTGTTTCAATGGAGGAGTCAGAGGCTTTCTCTCTCTCTCTCTCGCTACAGGCAGCCATTCATTGTGAGCACAGGCGAGCCGCCGAGCGCAGAGTTATCGAGGGCAAACACTCTCCCAGGGGGAGCCGAGCGCAGAGCCACCGATCGCAGGACCGCACGGCCGCCTCCGCGTGGAAACGCCTCCCCGCACGGGCCCGGGCCCGCGTGCCCCCTCCCCACACACACACACACAAGCCGCGCGCGACGGCCCCACCCGTGTCGGCGACGCAGCTGGTGTCTGGGCTCCGGCAGCCCCGGGGATGTCATTTGCTCGGAGTTTTGAAGTTGTGTTATTATTAAAAAAAATAATGGTAATAAAACTGAAAAAGGGCCACTTTACATAGAGACGGGCTGTTCTTTTCAAACACCTTGGAAGGTTTTTTCAATTTACTTAAAGGTGCAAACCTACCGCGTCTTTTTCTCCAACATTCATTTAAAGTATTATTATTATTATTATTATTATTATTATTATTATTATTATTATTATTTAAAGTAAGTCTTGTATAAAGAAGGTCAGTGTCCACAGACAGGCTCGCTGTGTCCAGTGTGTCCTGAGTGGATCAGTCCCTGTGGTTCTGAAGCAGGTCAGTGTCCACAGACAGGCTCGCTGTGTCCAGTGTCCAGCGTGTCTCGGCTGTGGTCAGTCCCTGTGGTTCTGGAGAAGGTCAGTGTCCACAGAAAGGCTCGCTGTGTCCTGAGTGGATCAGTCCCTGCGGTTCTGAAGCAGGTCAGTGTCCACAGACAGGTTTGCTGTGTCCAGTGTGTCCTGAGTGGACCAGTCCCTGCGGTTCTGAAGCAGGTCAGTGTCCACAGACAGGCTCGCTGTGTCCAGTGTGTCCTGAGTGGATCAATCCCTGGGGTTCTGAAGCAGGTCAGTGTCCACAGACAGGCTCACCGTGTCCAGTGTCCAGTGTTTCTCGGCTGTGGTCAGTCCCTGTGGTTCTGAAGAAGGTCAGTGTCCACAGAAAGGCTCGCTGTGTCCTGAGTGGATCAGTCCCTGCGGTTCTGAAGCAGGTCAGTGTCCACAGACAGGTTCGCTGTGTCCAGTGTGTCCTGAGTGGATCAGTCCCTGCGGTTCTGAAGCAGGTCAGTGTCCACAGACAGGTTCGCTGTGTCCAGTGTGTCCTGAGTGGACCAGTCCCTGTGGTTCTGAAGAAGGTCAGTGTCCACAGACAGGCTCGCTGTGTCCAGTGTCCAGCGTGTCTCGGCTGTGGTCAGTCCCTGTGGTTCTGGAGAAGGTCAGTGTCCACAGACAGGCTCACCGTGTCCAGTGTCCAGGGTGTCTCGGCTGTGGTCAGTCCCTGTGGTTCTGAAGAAGGTCAATGTCCACAGACAGGCTTGCTGTGTCCAGTGTCCAGCGTGTCTCGGCTGTGGTCAGTCCCTGTGGTTCTGAAGAAGGTCAGTGGCCACAGAAAGGCTCGCTGTGTCCAGTGTGTCCTGAGTGGATCAGTCCCTGCGGTTCTGAAGCAGGTCAGTGTCCACAGACAGGTTCGCTGTGTCCAGTGTGTCCTGAGTGGATCAATCCCTGGGGTTCTGAAGCAGGTCAGTGTCCACAGACAGGTTCGCTGTGTCCAGTGTCCAGCGTGTCTCGGCTGTGGTCAGTCCCTGCGGTTCTGAAGAAGGTCAGTGTCCACAGACAGGCTCGCTGTGTCCAGTCTGTCCTGAGTGGATCAGTCCCTGTGGTTCTGAAGAAGAGGAATGTCCAGAGTGTCCAGTTCAAACCTTGAGAGGACGTGCTCGAAACCCCTGCTTCCTGATCAGTCAGTCTGTCACCACAGGGTGTCACTGTGTTGTTGTGTGTCACTGTAGCACGTCAATCATTGTCACTGCGGTGTGTGGCTGTAGTGTGTCACTGCACTGTTGTGTGTCAATGTAGTGTTGCGTGTCACTGTAGTGTGTTAGTGTAGTGTCACTGTAGTATGTTGGTCATTGTCACTGCAGTGTGTCACTGTGCTGTTGTGTGTCAGTGTAGTGCATTAGAGCAGCATGATACTGCAGTGTTTCAATCATCGCAGTTTGTTAGAGTGTAACTCCAGTGTGCCACCGCGGTGTGTCACTGTACTGTGTCTCTCCGTCAGTGTCGCTTACACAGTGCGTGACTGTCATTCATCCATTAAGAGCTGGACAGTGTTGTACAGTCTATGAACAGTGATAAGTTGTAAGGGGCAGTATGGTGGCACGTGGGGTCATAGCTCGTGGTGGACTGAGGTGCCTTTGGTGTGGAGTTTGCACGTTCTCCCTAAGTCTCGTGGGGCGTTTCTCTGGCTTCTCAAGCTTCGTGCCGGCAGGACGTAGGCTCCGGACAGCCCGACTCTTCCGGGAATCAAGTTCGAGTTTATTGTCATTATACTCATATACAGGTATATGGTAAAACGAATGGCTATTTAGCTAGCTCTCAGACGGTAAGCAGTAAAAACAACAACAACAACAATACAATTGTATATGAAAAGAAAGAGACAACAGGCAAGATGCAAAACAACAACAGGCAATGTGCAAACCAGAATCAGCTTCCTGGTGAAACATCAAGGCGATTCGCCAGTCTGCTCTGCGAGACGCGCCCCAAAAGACGAGCATCGCGTCTCTCGCGTTTTTTAATCCGTGTGGGCTTCCGTAGTTGCAATCTTCACGCGACTGCTTCCATGTGAGAGCGTGCGGCTTGTTGTTACTGCGTCTTTACTCTGGGACTCAAAACCGAAAGAGCTTAAACTCGGACTTTGGTGACATCTTTTGTAGAGACGGGCAGTTTTGTACAGACCGCTTCAAACCGGTAGCTGTGAAGCTCGACACGACTGCTGCTGTGTGAGTGGGGTGAGTGTCGCACAGGGTGATTCTGCTGTGCAGAAACGCGCCGTTCGTGTCGTGTCTGTGTCTCTGCGCGTGTGTCGGGGGGGGTCGCACTGTAACTGACTGTGGGGGAGGGGGGCGTGCGAGAGTCACGTTTCTCAGTGCGTGCCCGGGTCAGGGACTTTGTGGTTTTGAGGGCACCAGTGGAACCTGTGAGGAAGTGGGTTTAAAAGCCAGAGAGCAGGAGGCACCTCTTTACCCAAAGGGTGGTGGGAGTGTGGTACTGCCTGCCCTCCCGTGCTCTGGAGCTGATATCTTGGTTTCTTTCAGTCGTCAGCCAGGTGATCCACTAGCTGCTCTGTGTCAAACAGGCCAGCGGGGCTGGACGGCCTGCTCTGGGCTGTTGGATTGTGGCTGATCTCTTGCCTTCTGTCGGATTTTGCTCTTGGTGGGTGTGTCTGCCCAGGCATGGCTCCGCCCTGTGTAAGTCTGCGTGCGAGGGTCACAGGCTGTGTGTCTGAATCCTTCCCCAGACTCTCGGGCAGGCCTGAGGGCGGCTCGGAGTCAAATTGGAGCAGACCCCTCCTCTCGATGGAGGCCCAGAGGCTGCGTCCACACAGGGTGTTCCCAGGACGGGCTGACGCGCGCTCCTGTGTGATTTTCAGGCGCCGCTCCATGCTGGTGGGCCCCGCCCGGCTGGTGCGCTGTGCTGCCCTGCGTCTGCCCCTGCCCACAGTGAGGCGCTGTGCTCCGACGCCCGTCGCTGCCCAGAGGAGGCTGGTGAGTATGGACCCTCAGTCCGACCGCCCGGGCTCCCAGGGCGGCCCCCACGCAGCGCCACTGGACGGCTCCGCGGACTGCCCCTCCGTGGCAGCGGCCACGCCCGCGCCAGTCCCGCCGGAGGAAGGGCACTCTCCGGCCGGACTGGGGAGCGGGCTGGAAAAGGACCTCGCCCACTCGAGATGGGCCACACCCGTCCACAGTGGCATGGCGAAAACAGAGCCGGGGTCTGCCCCGCCCACCCAGGACACACCCATGGATGCGGAGCCCGGGCTGTTGCCCGGAGAGACAGTCATCAGGGAAGGAAAAGCCTCCATTCTGTTCCCCAGTGCCAATGAGGTTTTCTACAACCCTGTGCAGGAGTTCAACAGGGACTTGACGTGAGTGCAGGCCGACGGTGACGCCACCCCGGTTTCACCCACGGTGCCGATCTCCTGCGCTCCTGCGGCCCCCTCTGCGTGTTGAGCCCCCGCCTGTCTTGTCTGTCCTCCCAGCTGCGCGGTCCTCACCGAGTTCGTGCGGGAGCAGCTGTCGGCTCGCGGCGTGCGCGTGGAGGTGCCGGGAGAGGAGAGCCGTGTGGTCGTGCACCTGGCGGAGGACAGCGCGAGCCAGGGGGAGGCCAGGACTGCGGTGGTGGGGGAGTGCTGTGAGGTAGATTTATAGGGCTGTAGCCAGACCAGCAGCGGGGCAGGGCCTGTAGCCAGACCTCCAGCAAAACAGGACGGGGCCTGTAGCCAGACCTGGAGAGTGGTGGGGCGGGGCCTGTAGCCAGACCTGGAGAGTGGTGGGGCGGGGCCTGTAGCCAGACCTGGAGAGTGGTGGGGCGGGGCCTGTAGCCAGACCTGGAGAGTGGTGGGGCGGGGCCTGTAGCCAGACCTGGAGAGTGGTGGGGCGGGGCCTGTAGCCAGACCTGTAGAGTGGTGGGGCGGGGCCTGTAGCCAGATCTGTATAGTAGGGGGTGGGGCCTGTAGCCAGATCTGTATAGTAGGGGGTGGGGCCTGTACATAGACCTGTGGTTGGACGGGGCCTGTAGCCAGACCTGGAGAGTGGTGGGGCGGGGCCTGTAGCCAGATCTTTGGTGTCTGAGATTCTCTGTCTGCCCGCATGTCTGAGAGTCTCTCTCGTCTCAGGATGGCCTCAGGGTTTTGGAAGGTCTGGCCGCATCCGGCCTGCGCTCAGTGCGTTTCGCCCTGGAGGTGCCAGGGTTGCGCAGTGTGACGGCCAACGACTGCTCCTCCCGCGCTGTCGACCTCATCGCCCGCAACGCCCTGCACAACAGTGTGTCACACCTGGTGACGCCCAGCCACCGCGATGCCAGGTACCTTGACTGTTCTGTACACTGTTACTGTACTGTGTGAGTAAGTAAATACTGTGTAGAGTCACAGTCCAGTACGTTAGTGTTTACTGTGTGAGCGTTAGTTTTTTACAGTGTTACTCAGTACCGTCCTCTCCTGTTTTCCCAGCATGCTGATGTACGAGGCGCGCGGGCGGAAGGAGCGCTATGACGTTATTGACCTCGACCCCTACGGCAGCCCTGCCCCCTTCCTGGATGCTGCCGTGCAGGCCGTGAGCGAGGGAGGTCAGAGGTCGCTCCGTCTCGCTCCCTGTCTCTCACTGTTACATTCCAGCTGGACCCTGGGCAGACCCAGATGTAGGCCATCTCTGGAACCGGGCCGGGCCTGGGTCACTCTCTGGTATCGCTGTGCCAGGGAGTCGTCCCCAATCTTGCCAGGAGCAGACTGGTGATCAGGCCCCTGCTGCACTGGTGACAAGTGTAACACCAGTAATGTCACAATAATGACCATCGCCTCTGACGGCAATGGTCATCAGTGTGTTTAAGGACTGTGGAGATTCTTGCTGCTGTAGTTGCTTTAGGGGTTTAGCCACATGGTACAGGCTGGAGTTCCTGCTGGAAGTGTCCTCCTGTGTTTGTGGCACAGGGTGGGCTGAAGGCTTTCCCTAGTCAGCAGTGCTGACATCAGGCTGCTAGTGACTGATCTGCTGAAACACTGCAGGCTGGACCTGTGCTTGTGTAGTAAGCTTGCACGCCCCGTGCTGACAAGCTGACCCGTCGCCCTCTCCCTCTCAGGGCTGCTGTGCGTGACCTGCACTGACATGGCGGTGATGGCGGGGAACTGCGGGGAGACCTGCTACAGTAAATACGGCTCTGTGTCCATCAAGGCCAAGTACTGCCATGAGATGGTGAGCAATGGGCTCGTCGACGCTTAAAAATTGGAAAGTGTCTTGTCTGTGCTTACAGCATGCTTTAATTGACTGTGTTAGTTAGCGTAACAGACGTTAGTGTCACAGTGCTGTGTGTGTTACTGTACCACTTGTCAGTGCGTCACAGCATTGTGCTGTGTGTCAGAGTGTCAGTGTGTCACGGTGATGTGCTGTGTTGTGTCACAGTATCCGTGTGTCCTCAGGCCCTGCGGATCATCCTGCACAGCCTGGACCAGAGGGCCGGAGTGTACCAGCGCTTCATCGAGCCCCTGCTGAGTGTCAGCGTGGACTTCTACATCCGAGTGTTCGTCAGGGTGCGCACGGGGCAGGCCAGGGTCAAGAGCTCGGCCAGGTACCCCGCACACGCAGACTGTGCTGCAGCAAACAGGCTCTGTGAGGAATGAGGATGGCGTGGTGTTGTGGTGCAGTAAACAGGCTCTGTGAGGAATGAGGATGGCGTGTTGTTGTGGTGCAGTAAACAGGCTCTGTGAGGAATGAGGATGGCGTGGTGTTGTGGTGCAGTAAACAGGCTCTATGAGGAATGAGGATGGTGTGGTGTTGTGGTGCAGTAAACGGGCTCTGTGAGGAATGAGGATGGTGTGGTGTTGTGGTGCAGTAAACAGGCTCTGTGAGGAATGAGGATGGCGTGGTGTTGTGGTGCAGTAAACAGGCTCTGTGAGGAATGAGGATGGTGTGGTGTTGTTGGTGCAGTAAACAGGCTCTGTGAGGAATGAGGATGGTGTGGTGTTGTGGTGCAGTAAACAGGCTCTGTGAGGAATGAGGATGGCGTGGTGTTGTGGTGCAGTAAACAGGCTCTTTGAGGAATGAGGATGGCGTGGTGTTGTGGTGCAGTAAACAGGCTCTGTGAGGAATGAGGATGGTGTGGTGTTGTGGTGCAGTAAACAGGCTCTGTGAGGAATGAGGATGGTGTGGTGTTGTGGTGCAGTAAACAGCCTCTGTGAGGAATGAGGATGGTGTGGTGTTGTGGTGCAGTAAACAGGCTCTGTGAGGAATGAGGATGGTGTGGTGTTGTGGTGCAGTAAACAGGCTCTGTGAGGAATGAGGATGGTGTTGTGGTGGAGTAAACAGGCTCTGTGAGGAATGAGGATGGCGTGTTGTTGGTGCAGTAAACAGGCTCTGTGAGGAATGAGGATGGCGTGTTGTTGCGGTGCAGTAAACAGGCTCTGTGAGGAATGAGGATGGCGTGTTGTTGCGGTGCAGTAAACAGGCTCTGTGAGGAATGAGGATGGTGTTGTGGTGGAGTAAACAGGCTCTGTGAGGAATGAGGATGGCGTGTTGTTGGTGCAGTAAACAGGCTCTGTGAGGAATGAGGATGGTGTGTTGTTGGTGCAGTAAACAGGCTCTGTGAGGAATGAGGATGGCGTGTTGTTGCGGTGCAGTAAACAGGCTCTGTGAGGAATGAGGATGGCGTGTTGTTGCGGTGCAGTAAACAGGCTCTGTGAGGAATGAGGATGGCGTGTTGTTGCGGTGCAGTAAACAGGCTTTGTGATAAATGAGGATGGCGTGTTGTTGTGGTACAGTAAACAGGCTCTGTGATAAATGAGGATGGCGTGGTGTTGTGGTGCAGTGAACAGGCTCTGGTGACGAATGAGGATGACATTGTGTTGTTGTGTTGCAGTAAACAGGCTCTGGTGTACAACTGCACTGGCTGTGGTTCCTTCCATCTGCAGAGGCTGGGAAAGAGGACGAGCCAGGGCAACCAGTAAGATACCCGTCTCCCCCTGTCTCCCCTGCAATTCAGAAGTTCTACATCACACTGAAAAATCGGTTAATTAAGTACATTTCTGCTGAACTGTAAAAATCTAGAGCCAGAAAAGCTAAGTATGTTCAGCTTTAGTAGAATAAGAAAAATAAATCCTCTTAATGATACTGGGCGGACTGTCTCTTTCGCAGAATGAAGTACTCTGCTGCCTCAGGGCCTCCTGTCGGCCCGAACTGTGAGCACTGCGGCTACAAGCACCATGTAAGTGTGCGAGCGAGCGTGCGCCTGTGTGCAAGCGTGTGTCTATGTGCATGCACGCTTCTCCACTGTTTTTGTTCAGAGTCACAGTGGCTGTGTCCCTGGGGGTTCCGTCTGTGAGGTGTCTTGATTCTCCCCTCTCCCTCTAGCTGGGGGGGCCTATCTGGGCTGAGCCGATCCACAGTCCAGAGTTTGTCCAGAAGGTTCTGTCTGCAGTGTCGGCGAACCCATCCAGATTTGCGACGTCCCGCCGCATCGAGGGAATTTTGAGCGTGATCACTGAGGTCAGTGCGGTGCTGGATAGAGGTCAGAGGTCAGTGTGCCAAGGCAGTACACTATGTGCTGTAGTAGTGACACAGTTGTGTGTGTTTCAGGAGCTGGAGGATGTGCCCTTGTATTACACCTTGGACAGTCTGAGCAGCACGGTGCACTGCAACACCCCTTCACTGCTGCAGGCCAGGTAACACACTGCAGAACAACACAATACACACACACACAGCAACACCCTTTCACTGCTGCAGGCCAGGTAACACACACTTCAGAACAACACAACATACACACACTACAACACCCCTTCACTGCTGCAGGCCAGGTAGTGTGGGTCCTGCCCAGCCCACACTCTCGGGGTACAGTACCTTCCTCAGGGTGCTGAGTGCTGACCTCTCTCCCCGTCTCTCAGGTCGGCCCTACTCCACGCTGGACACAGGGTGTCGCTGTCCCACGCGTGCAAGAATGCTCTGAAGACTGACGCCCCTGCCAGTGCACTCTGGGACATCATGAGATGCTGGGTGCGAACAAGGGAGGGAGGGTGTCTGCATAGTACAGTATCTGCACAGTGCTCACAAGTGTGGCATACAGTGTGTGTATATTGTGTACTATATCCAATGAGTTTGAGTCATGTAGAAAGTGTGTAGTGTGTGGTGTGTACGGTCTAGAGTCTGGACAGTGTGCAGTGTGTACAGTGTGTAGTGTGTGCAGTATACAGTGTGCATTATCGAGTGTACAGTGTGTAGTACATGTACAGGGTGTTCAGTATACAGTGTGTATTGTGGTGTGGTGTACAGTACACTGTGACGCAGTATTGACACATGCGGCCCCAGTAACAGCAGTGTCTGTTCTGTGCGCTGCAGGAGAAAATGAACCCAGTGAAGAGAGAGAAGCTGTCGGAGACGAGCCCCGCCTTCCACATCCTGTCCACTGCGCCAGTGTGAGTTCAGACGGACTGTCCAGCGTGCTGGACTGAGGATCGTCCTGCCTTACTCCTCTCTCTCACTCCCCACCCTGCCTTCACTCTCCTCTCTCTCTCTGCGTCCTGCCTCACTCTCCTCTCTCTCTCCCCACCCTGCCTCACTGCTCTCCTCTCTCTCTCCCCGCCCTGCCTCACTCTCCTCTCTCTCTCCCCACCCTGCCTCACTGCTCTCCTCTCTCTCTCTCCCCACCCTGCCTCACTCTCCTCTCTCTCCCCACCCTGCCTCACTCTCCTCTCTCTCTCCGCCCTGCCTCACTGCTCTCCTCTCTCTCCCCGCCCTGCCTCACTCTCCTCTCTCTCTCCCCACCCTGCCTCACTCTCCTCTCTCTCTCCCTGCCCTGCCTCACTCTCCTCTCTCTCCCCGCCCTGCCTCACTCTCCTCTCTCTCTCCCCACCCTGCCTCACTCTCCTCTCTCTCTCCCTGCCCTGCCTCACTCTCCTCTCTCTCCCCGCCCTGCCTCACTCTCCTCTCTCTCCCCACCCTGCCTCACTGCTCTCCTCTCTCTCTCCCCGCCCTGCCTCACTCTCCTCTCTCTCCCCACCCTGCCTCACTCTCCTCTCTCTCTCCCCGCCCTGCCTCACTCTCCTCTCTCTCCCCACCCTGCCTCACTCTCCTCTCTCTCTCCCCGCCCTGCCTCACTCTCCTCTCTCTCCCCGCCCTGCCTCACTCTCCTCTCTCTCCCCGCCCTGCCTCACTGCTCTCCTCTCTCTCTCCCCGCCCTGCCTCACTCTCCTCTCTCTCCCCGCCCTGCCTCACTGCTCTCCTCTCTCTCTCCCCGCCCTGCCTCACTCTCCTCTCTCTCTCCCCGCCCTGCCTCACTCTCCTCTCTCTCCCCGCCCTGCCTCACTGCTCTCCTCTCTCTCTCCCCACCCTGCCTCACTCTCCTCTCTCTCTCCCCGCCCTGCCTCACTCTCCTCTCTCTCCCCGCCCTGCCTCACTGCTCTCCTCTCTCTCTCCCCGCCCTGCCTCACTCTCCTCTCTCTCTCCCCGCCCTGCCTCACTCTCCTCTCTCTCCCCGCCCTGCCTCACTCTCCTCTCTCTCCCCGCCCTGCCTCACTCTCCTCTCTCTCCCCGCCCTGCCTCACTCTCCTCTCTCTCCCCACCCTGCCTTCACTCTCCTCTCTCTCCCCACCCTGCCTCACTCTCCTCTCTCTCTCCCCACCCTGCCTCACTCTCCTCTCTCTCTCCCCACCCTGCCTCACTCTCCTCTCTCTCTCCCCGCCCTGCCTCACTCTCCTCTCTCTCCCCGCCCTGCCTCACTCTCCTCTCTCTCCCCGCCCTGCCTCACTGCTCTCCTCTCTCTCTCCCCACCCTGCCTCACTGCTCTCCTCTCTCTCTCCCCACCCTGCCTCACTCTCCTCTCTCTCCCCGCCCTGCCTCACTCTCCTCTCTCTCTCCCCGCCCTGCCTCACTGCTCTCCTCTCTCTCTCCCTGCCCTGCCTCACTCTCCTCTCTCTCTCCCCGCCCTGCCTCACTCTCCTCTCTCTCCCCGCCCTGCCTTCACTCTCCTCTCTCTCCCCACCCTGCCTCACTCTCCTCTCTCTCCCCACCCTGCCTCACTCTCCTCTCTCTCTCCCCACCCTGCCTCACTCTCCTCTCTCTCTCCCCACCCTGCCTCACTCTCCTCTCTCTCTCCCCGCCCTGCCTCACTCTCCTCTCTCTCCCCGCCCTGCCTCACTCTCCTCTCTCTCCCCGCCCTGCCTCACTCTCCTCTCTCTCCCCGCCCTGCCTCACTCTCCTCTCTCTCCCCACCCTGCCTCACTGCTCTCCTCTCTCTCCCCGCCCTGCCTCACTCCCCTCTCTCTCTCCCCGCCCTGCCTCACTCTCCTCTCTCTCTCCCCGCCCTGCCTCACTCTCCTCTCTCTCCCCGCCCTGCCTCACTCCCCTCTCTCTCTCCCCGCCCTGCCTCACTCTCCTCTCTCTCTCCCCGCCCTGCCTCACTCTCCTCTCTCTCTCCCCGCCCTGCCTCACTCTCCTCTCTCTCCCCGCCCTGCCTCACTCTCCTCTCTCTCTCCCCACCCTGCCTCACTCTCCTCTCTCTCTCCCCACCCTGCCTCACTCTCCTCTCTCTCTCCCCGCCCTGCCTCACTGCTCTCCTCTCTCTCTCCCTGCCCTGCCTCACTCTCCTCTCTCTCTCCCCGCCCTGCCTCACTCTCCTCTCTCTCTCCGCCCTGCCTCACTGCTCTCCTCTCTCTCCCCGCCCTGCCTCACTCTCCTCTCTCTCCCCGCCCTGCCTCACTCTCCTCTCTCTCCCCGCCCTGCCTCACTGCTCTCCTCTCTCTCTCCCCACCCTGCCTCACTCTCCTCTCTCTCTCCACCCTGCCTCACTCCCCTCTCTCTCTCCCCGCCCTGCCTCACTCTCCTCTCTCTCTCCCCGCCCTGCCTCACTGCTCTCCTCTCTCTCTCCCCGCCCTGCCTCACTCTCCTCTCTCTCCCCGCCCTGCCTCACTGCTCTCCTCTCTCTCTCCCCACCCTGCCTCACTCTCCTCTCTCTCCCCGCCCTGCCTCACTCTCCTCTCTCTCTCCCCGCCCTGCCTCACTCTCCTCTCTCTCTCCCCGCCCTGCCTCACTCTCCTCTCTCTCCCCGCCCTGCCTCACTCTCCTCTCTCTCTCCCCGCCCTGCCTCACTCTCCTCTCTCTCTCCCCACCCTGCCTCACTCTCCTCTCTCTCTCCCCGCCCTGCCTCACTCTCCTCTCTCTCTCCCTGCCCTGCCTCACTCTCCTCTCTCTCCCCGCCCTGCCTCACTCTCCTCTCTCTCTCCCCGCCCTGCCTCACTCTCCTCTCTCTCCCCGCCCTGCCTCACTCTCCTCTCTCTCTCCCCGCCCTGCCTCACTCTCCTCTCTCTCTCCCCACCCTGCCTCACTCTCCTCTCTCTCTCCCCACCCTGCCTCACTCTCCTCTCTCTCCCCGCCCTGCCTCACTCTCCTCTCTCTCCCCGCCCTGCCTCACTCCCCTCTCTCTCTCCCCGCCCTGCCTCACTCTCCTCTCTCTCTCCCCGCCCTGCCTCACTCTCCTCTCTCTCCCCGCCCTGCCTCACTCCCCTCTCTCTCTCCCCGCCCTGCCTCACTCTCCTCTCTCTCTCCCCACCCTGCCTCACTCTCCTCTCTCTCCCCACCCTGCCTCACTCTCCTCTCTCTCCCCGCCCTGCCTCACTGCTCTCCTCTCTCTCTCCCCGCCCTGCCTCACTCTCCTCTCTCTCTCCCCGCCCTGCCTCACTCTCCTCTCTCTCTCCCCGCCCTGCCTCACTCTCCTCTCTCTCCCCGCCCTGCCTCACTGCTCTCCTCTCTCTCTCCCCACCCTGCCTCACTCTCCTCTCTCTCCCCGCCCTGCCTCACTCTCCTCTCTCTCTCCCCGCCCTGCCTTCACTCTCCTCTCTCTCCCCGCCCTGCCTTCACTCTCCTCTCTCTCCCCACCCTGCCTCACTCTCCTCTCTCTCACTCCCCACCCTGCCTCACTCTCCTCTCTCTCACTCCCCACCCTGCCTCACTCTCCTCTCTCTCCCCACCCTGCCTCACTCTCCTCTCTCTCCCCGCCCTGCCTCACTCTCCTCTCTCTCTCCACCCTGCCTCACTCCCCTCTCTCTCTCCCCGCCCTGCCTCACTCTCCTCTCTCTCTCCCCGCCCTGCCTCACTCTCCTCTCTCTCTCCCCGCCCTGCCTCACTGCTCTCCTCTCTCTCTCCCCGCCCTGCCTCACTCTCCTCTCTCTCCCCGCCCTGCCTCACTCTCCTCTCTCTCCCCGCCCTGCCTCACTGCTCTCCTCTCTCTCTCCCCGCCCTGCCTCACTCTCCTCTCTCTCCCCGCCCTGCCTCACTCTCCTCTCTCTCTCCCCGCCCTGCCTCACTCTCCTCTCTCTCCCCGCCCTGCCTCACTGCTCTCCTCTCTCTCTCCCCACCCTGCCTCACTCTCCTCTCTCTCTCCCCGCCCTGCCTCACTCTCCTCTCTCTCTCCCCGCCCTGCCTCACTGCTCTCCTCTCTCTCTCCCCGCCCTGCCTCACTCTCCTCTCTCTCCCCGCCCTGCCTCACTCTCCTCTCTCTCCCCGCCCTGCCTCACTGCTCTCCTCTCTCTCTCCCCGCCCTGCCTCACTCCCCTCTCTCTCTCCCCGCCCTGCCTCACTCCCCTCTCTCTCTCCCCGCCCTGCCTCACTCTCCTCTCTCTCTCCCCGCCCTGCCTCACTGCTCTCCTCTCTCTCCCCGCCCTGCCTCACTGCTCTCCTCTCTCTCTCCCCGCCCTGCCTCACTCTCCTCTCTCTCTCCCCGCCCTGCCTCACTCTCCTCTCTCTCCCCGCCCTGCCTCACTGCTCTCCTCTCTCTCTCCCCGCCCTGCCTCACTCCCCTCTCTCTCTCCCCGCCCTGCCTCACTCCCCTCTCTCTCTCCCCGCCCTGCCTCACTCTCCTCTCTCTCTCCCCGCCCTGCCTCACTGCTCTCCTCTCTCTCTCCCCGCCCTGCCTCACTCCCCTCTCTCTCTCCCCACCCTGCCTCACTCCCCTCTCTCTCTCCCCGCCCTGCCTCACTCTCCTCTCTCTCTCCCCGCCCTGCCTCACTCTCCTCTCTCTCTCCCCGCCCTGCCTCACTGCTCTCCTCTCTCTCTCCCCGCCCTGCCTCACTCTCCTCTCTCTCTCCCCGCCCTGCCTCACTCTCCTCTCTCTCTCCCCGCCCTGCCTCACTCCCCGCCCTGCCTCACTGCTCTCTCCCCGCCCTGCCTCACTCTCCTCTCTCTCTCCCCCGCCCTGCCTCACTCTCCTCTCTCTCCCCGCCCTGCCTTGCCTTCACTCTCCTCTCTCTCTCCCTGCCCTGCCTCACTCCCCTCTCACTCGCTGTCCTGCCTCTCTCTCTCCCTGCCCTGCCTCACTGCTCTCTCACTTGCTGTCCTGCCTCACTCTCCTCTCTCTCTCCGCGCCCTGCCTCCCTCTCACACACACACTCTCTCTCCCCGCCCTGCCTCCCTCTCCCCTCTCACTCGCTGTCCTGCCTCTCCTGTCCCAGTCTGCAGGCCTGCTTCACCGTGCGGGAGGATGCGAACCCCCAGTCTCGCCGTCGTCACCTGACCCGATTCCAGGAGAACCCCCAGGCCAACTGGGGGCCTAAGGCCCGGGCCAAGGCAGGGTGAGCAGCCAGTCACGGTGGGGGACACAGGGCTGTAGCCAATGAGAGAGAGGGTCACGGGGGTCAGAAAGATCACACGATGCGCTCTGGTTCAGCCCAGGGCTGGATGAGTCTGGGAGGTCCTGACAGGACAGTCAAGCTGTTAGTTCCGTTTCTCAGTTGTTTCCTACTTGGCCTCACCCTGCAGTCCAATTGTCCCTCCCCCTGTCCCTCTCTGAGCCATCTGTAACTCTCTGTCCCTGTCCCGTCTCTCTGAGCCGTCTGTGACTCTCTGTCCCTGCCCCTCGGTCTGCCTGTCCCTCAGGGGGGGGCTGTCGGAAGCTCTGGAGCAGCGCAGGAAGCAGCTACAGAACAAGAGGAAGAACCGCAGTGCGGAGACACCAGCCCTGAAGAGCTTCCCCTGCAAGAGGTTCCGCCAGGTGAGGACCCCACTCCCACTCCCACTCTCAGACCAGCCCTGCAAGAGGTTCCACCAGGTGAGGACCCCACTCCCACTCCCACTCCCACACCCACTCTCCTGCCAGGTGAGGACCCCACTCCCACTCCCACACCAGCCCTGAAGAGCTTCCTCTGCAAGAGGTTCCACCAGGTGAGGACCCCACTCCCACTCCCACACCCACACCCACTCTCGCACCAGCCCTGAAGAGCTTCCCCTGCAAGAGGTTCCACCAGGTGAGGACCCCACTCCCACACCCACTCTCACACCAGCCCTGAAGAGCTTCCCCTGCAAGAGGTTCTGCCAGGTGAGGACCCCACTCCCACTCCCACACCAGCCCTGAAGAGCTTCCTCTGCAAGAGGTTCCACCAGGTGAGGACCCCACTCCCACACCCACACCCACTCTCGCACCAGCCCTGAAGAGCTTCCCCTGCAAGAGGTTCCACCAGGTGAGGACCCCACTCCCACTCCCACTCTCACACCAGCCCTGAAGAGGTTCCACCAGGTGAGGACCCCACTCCCACTCCCACACCAGCCCTGAAGAGCTTCCCCTGCAAGAGGTTCCACCAGGTGAGGACCCCACTCCCATTCCTCCCACACTCTCTCACTCTCGCCTTGTCCCAGGGCACCTGCACGCAAGGGGAGCAGTGCTGCTATTCCCACGACGACCAGCAGGGGCAGAGCGCGGCCGGGGAGAAGTCCGAGTGACAGCACCAGGAGGGAGGGGTTACCAATCGGCCCACTCCACTGCCTGACACCACCCAATTAACTAATTAACGGCTGCAGGGGGCAGTGACCTTGAGTGGCGCAGCTTTGTGTGGGAGTGAGGCCTCAGAGTTTTTAACTGTAAGCGAGCACAATAAAGACTGTGCTACTCCCTCTGTGTCCGTGTCCATCTGTCTGGGGGCCCGAGACCAGGGAATGGCCACCTGGGCGCTATATTCGCCCTACAGCGGCGGCGCTTGTGTCCTCATCATTCCTGCTGCCAGGTAACAGCTTTTTGATTGAACGTCTTGGTTGTAAAAATGTGCAAATATCTATATATGCCCTCTGAGCAGTCAGCTCATCCCCACCAAGCGAACAGGGGAGCCTTATGACCTCTCGTATGCTGCCCTTCGGGGGTGTCAGGGCTACACTGCCTGAGCTCAGAATAACAGTCCAGCGGTCTCTCCGCGTCCCTGCTCTCCTTCAGGAGCCCGATTCTCCCTCTCCGAGAGGCTGCAGGGAGCAGCTTACACACGTGTGCTCCAGGTACCTAGTGTGCTTTGTGCAAGTCTCCATTCGCTGTGCCCATCACTCCCTCAGTCTTTCTCTACTCTCAGTGCTGGAACAATACTCTGTCTCTTACACACCAATCTGTCTGTCTGTCTGTCCCTCCACAGCAGTCGTACAACACAAATACACAGTGTGTGGGGATGCTTGCACTCTCTTCCACACTGATCTGTCTGTCCCTCCACAGCACTCGTACAACACAAATACACAGTGTGTGCGCTCTCGTCCACACTGATCTGCCTCTGTCCCTCCACAGCGCTGCTACAACACAAACTGTGCGTTTGTGCGTGTGCACATGTGGAGGGACGGACAAACCCACTGAGCTGGGTTTGTCCATCCCTCCACACTGCTGGTATGACACACACACCTCAGTGGGTAAGAAACACACACAGGCTCTGTTCCTCCCTCATCAATGCTAGTACAACACCGGCTCCTCCCACTCTAAATGAAACAGAATTTTTATTTTGTTTGCTCAGAGCAATCTTATTCCCAGCATGTTTTACAGCAACAACAGTTGTGAGATTTTTCTCTCTGGATTTGTAATATAAAAAAGGCACATTGGTCTAAGAGACAGACAATAAAAATCACCCCTCGTACACAATGCAGGAGCTCTCAGCTAAGGAGAGAGAACTGGAGTGAACAAGGAGGGATTTGTCTTCACAGATTGATTAGTGGTTATTGATCTCCAGCAATTGGCTATCGCAGTCTCACTCTCAGCAGGAAGGTCCGAATCTCCATTGGCTGAAGCCTGACCACTGCCGCTGAGGGGTCTCCAGGCCTGCCATGCAGGGGCTCCCACTCTGAAAGAGCCAGCCAATCACAGCTTCAGTACTAAGCACATGACTTGCAAAGGCCAATCACATACTTCAAATGCGTAGCTGCTGCTGGGCTGCGTTGTGCAGTACAGAACAGGAGATTGGCCCACCTGCATCACCCCGCCAGTCCAGACGCCTCACATCCTCTTTCCACTGATTGGCTGCCAGGCTCATCTCGGACACGCCCACCACCTCCAGCGTGGAGAAGAGTTTCTGGGGGAAGAGAGCGAGGGAGTCAGGGATATGATTAGCCATGACCATCCTGGTTCAGAATCCCATTCCCTCCCTCCTGTGGGCGATGACCCTGCCTCGATCCAGAAGGGATCCCGAGAGGGCGGGGTACAGGAGGACTTGCCCTCCAGCCCCCGGTCCTGCACACAGAGCCTCCGGCCGGCCCAAAGAATTAGCACCTGCTCTCCGCTCCAAGACCACAGCTCTGAGCCACAGCCTGCGTGCTCACAAACTCCACCCGCACAGCGGCGGGGCACTTACCTGCAGGTCCACAGTGACGGGCTGGGAGTGGGTCTGGCTGTCTCCCTTCTCAAACTGGTGCTCCAGCCTGACCAGTACCGAGTCGCTGTCCCACTGGGACACTGTCAGCAGGTGGACAGCAGGGGGCAGCTCAGCTTGAAGCCCTGAGAACTGAGGGGAGAGTTTAACAGAAAATGTAAAAACATACAAAAAAAATCAGACCCTTCTGCTAGAAAACGTTGCCGTACAGTGACAAGGTGTACAAGACCGCCGAGACGAACTCTTTTTCACTCCCTCCGTCACCCCCCTTCTCTCACCTCAAGCAGGGTGCCCATCTCTCTCTCTCTCCCTCCCCCTGTCTCGCCTCAAGCAGGGTGCCCATCTCTCTCTCTCTCCCCCTCCCCCTGTCTCACCTCAAGCAGGGTGCCTGTCTCTCTCTCTCTCCCTCCCCCTGTCTCGCCTCAAGCAGGGTGCCCATCTCTCTCTCTCTCACCTCAAGCAGGGTGCCCATCTCTCTCTCTCTCCCTCCCCCTGTCTCGCCTCAAGCAGGGTGCCCATCTCTCTCTCTCTCCCTCCCCGTCTCGCCTCAAGCAGGGTGCCTATCTCTCTCTCTCTCCCTCCCCCTGTCTCACCTCAAGCAGGGTGCCTGTCTCTCTCCCTCCCCCTGTCTCACCTCAAGCAGGGTGCCTGTCTCGCTCTCCCCGGGCTGCAGTGATAGCAGGGGCTGCAGGGCCTGTCTCTCTGCCTCGGGGCGGTGGGTGTCGGCCGCAGTCCCAGGGGGGGTCAGCGACACCAGCAGCTTCCCTCTCACCACCAGTCCGTCGTAATAATCGCCCGGCTCCGAGAGGGGCTCCCCCACACCCCGGAAATCGTCGTACAGCAAGCGCCTGTGCAGCTGCGAGAGACATAGGGGTTCATACACAGAGAGAGGGGGCGAGCTGAAGAAAGAGAGGTGTCTACAGAGCGAGAGGGGGACAGGAGGTGGGAGGGGGTAGTCTCACCATGAGCTCCAGAGACCCGTCCCGGATACTGCTGCCCCCTAGGGATCGATCAGTCAGCACGGTCAGCTGGGACTGCTTGTCCTGCAGCGAGAGAGAGACAGGCACAGAGGACGAGGTTGAGCCAGAGAGAGGCAGACAGTGAGAGAGACAGGGTGAGGACATGAGAGAGAGGGAGGGAACTCAGTTGAACTGGCAGCCCAGTATGTGTTCTCCTGTCACAGCCTGAGGAACAGTGAGCCTGTCTCCCAGTAATGCTCCATATGTTTACAGTATATGTACATATTTTATGACATGTCTCTGTTGTAAATGTCTGTAGATTTTATTTTACTTTTATTTTGTTAAAAATTGAAAAATTGAACCCAGTGTCAGTATTGGTACAGTATCAAACCTGAGGAATACTAGGTGCCTGACGGCAGTTATTTGCACTTCAGTCAGAAGGGAGGAAAAAAAAGCTTGTTTTGTATTACTAAATGCAGCAGGATGTAGTGACTTCTGCAAGGTACTAAATATTGTGAGTTTTAGTATTGTTAATCTTAAAATTAAGGTGGACCAGCTAATGGTAAACTCCAGTTCCTTTTAGAAACAATAGTTTCACAAATAGGAGCTATCTAATATAATAAATAGCAAATATAAGGGTTATTGACAGAAATTGCTTGATAACTTAAAAGCTTTCAGGTGAACCTGTATTTTCTGGGCCTGGCAAACAAATCCAGTTTACTTTCAGTGTCAAGACAAAACATGTTAATTTTATTATTTTTATTATTTGCTTTGGCAACACTGATTGTACCCATCGGTCATGCTAATAAAGCACCTTGAATTGAATTGGAATTGAATTGGAATTGAATTGGGAGAGAGACAGGTAACAGCAGGCAGGCAGATGACCTTCATGTAGATGCGGGTGTTGACAGGGTAGTAGTTTCCAGCAACTGGCTCAGTCTGTTTCAGGTCCCAGGTGGGGCGGAAATCCCTCCTGCAACAACATCAGGAGCGTTAACACAGAGGAAGCCCGCAAGCAGAAATCAGGAAACACCAGGAATGAAGAGACTGCTCTACTGCCGAGGGCGCAAATTCACTGCTGTCCACCAGGGGGCGCACACAATCCATCGCAGTCCCCACGAGGGCCAAGGGTGCACCGGCCCAGTCCGGCTCGGCCCAGCGGCTCACCTGCGCTCCAGGATCTCCCGGCCGTTGGAGTCGGTGTAGAAGAGCCCGGAGGTGTTCATGCGGGAGTCGAATCGCGTGATCACCTCTTTCCCCAGGCCGTCCCTGTGAGAGAGCAGGGGCGAGGAGGATGAGAGACGGAGGAGGAAGAGGAAGAGGACGAGGACAGACAGAGAGAGCGAGGAGGGCGAGAGACTCACTCCACAGGGATGGGCCCCACAGTCCACTCCAGCTCCAGCTGCCTCTGCCCGCGGGACAGCCGCACCACCTGGGACACCCAGGGGCTGAACTCCTGGTACACCTCCGTCAGCAGGGGGGTCTGGAGCAGAGGAGGCAGTGACCAGCCCGCACAGGACGGCATTCGGTCCCCCAACATCACAGCCCCCGAGTGCACCCTGCTCCCAGGCCTGACCGAGCCATGTCTGCTCATGTGACGACGGTGCACCCAGAGCAGCATGATGGCTAGCCCGTCCCAGCAGCCCCCAGCAAGCAACAAGGCCCCCCGAGCCCAGGAGGGGGCAGCACGGAGCCACACGGCTCTTCCACTCAGAATCGACTAGGCCGAGGGGCGCCGGCCCACAGGGCAGGAGGCCGTGTCTGCCCCCGGCTCGGCGTGACGTGTACAGTGTGTGGGGGTCACGAGGGTCCTACCTGCAGAGTGCGTGCCCGTGCCCTGTGGCAGAGGGCGAAAGGTGTGGAGGAGTTGGGTCTGAATATGTAGGCACCTGAGGTCTGGGGGCTGTCTTCATTCCCAGAGCTCGCATTGTACCTGCAGGCAGGCAGACGGGTCAGACAGACAGACAGACCAGTAGAAGCCCTGGCTGAGCTCCAGACAGACAGGCAGGTCAGACAGACAGACCAGTAGAAGCCCTGGGTGAACTCCAGACAGACAAACAGGCAGGCAGGCAGGCAGGCAGGCAAGACAGACAGACCAGTAGAAGCCCTGGCTGAGCTCCAGACAGACAGGCAGGCAGGCAGGCAGGTAAGACAGACAGACCAGTAGAAGCCCTGGCTGAGCTCCAGAGAGACAGACAGGCAGGCAGGTAGGTAAGACAGACCAGTAGAAGCCCTGGCTGAGCTCCAGAGAGACAGACAGACAGGCAGGCAGGTGGGTAGGTCAGACAGACCAGTAGAAGCCCTGGCTGAGCTCCAGCGTCTGCTTGGTCTCCAGGTTACTGATGCTGCTCAGCATGCCGGTGTGAGGGTCGAAGGTCACCTTGAGGAACTGCAGCAGAGAGAGGGGTGAGGAGGGGTGAGACACTACCGGACGGGGGAGAGGAGCACGCAGCGGGGCGGCACACTGACCTCATTCTGGATGGAGGGAGGGGTCCCGGGGCGCGGAGTGTGGGGGTGCCGCCTGCTCCCCAGCAGCAGGGAGACGGAGTAGGTGCTGAAGCCCAGGGGAGGAGCCCCCACCTGGAACAGAAGCTCATTGACGGCGTACCCCCTGTCCCTCCGCACAGCTTGCGTGAACGGGGACACTGGCACCACCTGAGCGAGAGGAGGAGAGTCAGTGCCGCTGTCCACACACACACACACACACACACACACACACACACACACACACACACACACACACACACACACACACACACACACACACACACACACCTGAGCGAGAGGAGGAGAGTCAGTGCCGCTGTCCAGACACACACACCTGACCGGGAGGAGGAGAGTCAGTGCCGCTGTCCAGACACTGTCTCACACACACACTCTCACCTGCGTGTCCACAGCCTGGCCCCTGGGGTCAGTGACTCTGTACCCGGTGCCGTTGACCGGGAGCCGCACTGTCCAGGTGACAGAGCGAGCCAGGGGATTGTAGATGGTGACGGAGAACTGGGACAGACAAGAGGGGAGAGAGAGGGGAGGGTCAGTCTGTCCACGCGGCCACGATGCACAAAGTATCCTGTGGGCTGGAACGCTACCACAGCCTGGGTTACCTGCGAGTTGTTCTCGGAGGCAGGACACACGCTGATGTTGAGATTCTCGCAGTAGAAACGAGGGGTGACTGACCGACTCAGGGTGGAGAGAGAGTTACTGACCAGCACCTGAAACAGAGAGCAGACAGCAATCAAACACTGGTTACACCTGAGAAACAGTGACCAGAACTCCTTCCACCACAAGGCCCTGCTGAGCCCAGAGGAGAGCCCCCAGTGTCAGCTGGTTCTGAAGCTCACTGACCTCAACCAGCCTCAGGACAGCACAGCTCAAACCCAAATCACAACACAAACCAAGCAACACTGGAATACTACAGGACCTTAAACAGAGAATACACACTAGCTGAGTAACCGACCAGGGTAAGAAACAGCAAAGAAAAAAGACTCTGACGAAGTACAGGCACAGTGACCACAAGCTGGCCATAGATACTGAACACAGGCAGACCTGGCTGTCCAGAGAGTGTAATAATAATAATAATAATAATAATAATAATAATAATAATAATAATAATACAGCGTGTGATCTCCTGTCCCAGCCTGAGGAACAGACAGTGAGCCTGTTGATGTAGATACAATCACGCGGGGACAGCGATGGAGAGAGACAGGCTACCTGGCAGCGAGCCCAGCCCATGGCCAGTCTGCGGGCGTAGTCGTTGGCGACATGCTGCTTCTCCGTCCCCGACACAGCGTCGTGATGCTGGGCCACAGCCATCGCCTCCCCTGCCAATCAACACTCGGGATCAAGCGGGAGGCGGCCAGTTACCACACAGAGCACACCCGTCTCGGAGACGTGCACACACACACACACACACACGACTCACTGAGCGCGTCGCTGTCGCCGTCGCCGTAAGGACCCTTGCGTGACGACGGACCCCCCAGGACCTCCAGCTGATTGCAGGCCTGAAACACACAGCGTCACGTCACCGAACCGCCGGATCCCCGCACGCGCGCTCGCCGGCGCGTGTGTGTGCGTGCGCGCGTGCCGACCTGCAGGACGTTGTTGCTCAGCCGCTCGTAGCGCTTGAGGGCCGGCCGGCTGGTGAAGTACCCCGTCCAGAAGTTGTACGCCCCATCGGCGTAGGGGAAGAAGTCGTCCCTCTTCACCGACCTGCAGGGGGCGACAGGCCGTGAGCGGGTGTCCTCTGCCCCGGGCGAGGCGCGGGCAGCGGGGCGGGCGCGCGGACGCACTCACCAGCTGAGGTTGGCCTGGTGCAGCTCCTGCAGGTAGCAGGAGGGGGTGGAGTAGAGGACGTTGACGTTGCTGCCCACGGACTGCTGCAGGTCACACACACACACACAGGGCAGGAGTCAGGAGCGCCACGCGGCGAAGAACCAGTCACCCTCCGGCACAGTCCCATCCAACACGACAAGTACAAGAGTGCCGCAGGAGACAAGAGAACTGCTCTACACCGTTTGAGACATACTTCAGCGGGGACGACAGATGCCCCAAGCCTAATTCCATTACACCTAGGGACACAGAGTGTGAATTCACTGTGGAGGGTGCGAGACACACTCACCATAATGCTCTCGGCCTTTATTACAACTCTTTGTTTGTAGCAGGTATGCAAGTTGATTTGATTTGCCCCAGTTGCTTTGCTACTTATTTCCACTAATCTGCCCAGCCTGTTATAACTGGCACTGACGTTGCCAGACCAACAAGCGAGATATTCACCAGTAATCCAACATGGAGCAATCAGTGAATTCATGCTGATCGATAACCAATTGTCTAAACGCTAATAAACAGTGAAGCACCCACAAGCGTGGGGGGATGGAGGTCACAGGGAAGACCCAGGCTGGACTGGGGGTACAGGAACGGAGTCAGGGATGAGCTCGAGCCCACACTGCCCCCCAGTGGCTGACCTGCACATTGACGTAGCGGATCAGCTTGTCCAGGTTCTTGTACCAGAGGTTGGCGTTCTCGTACTGGAAGTCCGAGCCCATCGTCATGATGATGTGATTGGTCTTGTACATCTCAGCCTGAGACACAAGAGAGAGTCACGCAGACTGGACAGGGAGCGTGTGTGACTGTGTGTGTCAGCGTACAGGTGTGACTTTTTCTGAGATCTGTATCTAACTCCTGGCAGACCGGCGCTGGGTGGACAGCTCGGGGGGGGGGGGGTCAGGTGATCTTTTGAGTGAAATGAAATCGAGTCAAGATCAGAAAGCTGCAGATCCCTAAAAGCCAAGCCGTCCAGAGCAAGGCAAGACAAGACCTCCTCCACCAGACGAGATGCCAGTCCTGCACAGGGCACACCAGGGGCAGTTCAGAGACCCCAGTTAACTCAGCCAGCTTGTCACCTGGAGGAGCAGCCAGAGAAAGCCCCTAAAGACGCATAGAGAACATGCAAACTTCACACAGAAGGCATCCCAATCCAGAATGTAGCCCAGAGCCAGCTGCCAGCACAGTTTCACCTCTCCTGATGCATCCAACAATACACACTTCTTACTGCATCATCAAATGGCAGCGGCCTTCAGAACTCATGAGTGTATCCGACAGAGGTCCACCGGACTTCGGCAGTACTGGCCTGGTTGCGAGCCACATCCAGGAAGTTCTTCACCACTATGTCCGCGTTGTAGTCTTCCAGCTGCGGGTCATCCTGGATAGGCGGGTCAGAACAGGACTGGTCCCAGCAGAACCCAGCGGGTGGGTTATAGCCATTGGGCAGCACACCTGGAGAGGAGGGGGGCAGGGGCAGAGCACCCCCAGAGAGAGGTGTTAGGTGTTAGGGATACATGCACAGGAGATCAGGATTCGATTGAGGAAGTGATCTACCCTTCACTGATGTACATGAAGAGCAGAGCCCAGGACAGTCCTGTTCTCAACTAAAGAGCCGTTTAGAAAGAACCATATTTTATACCGCTTTGTCAAGCAGAAAGCAAACTCAGAGAAGCAAAGAGAGGAAGTTAGACTTCCTAAAAGGAGCTGTTTGTTAGATTTCACTGAGGCGTTGTCTGTCACAGGAAACCATTTGAGATACTCGCTACAGTTACATCCTATTCTTGAAGCTGCCTTGCTTTAAAAATAACATCAAACATGACAGAACATAAAAACTATTAGACAAAGAATCTATATGAAATTAAAAGCGGGGTCAGAGCACACCCAGAGGTGAGAGGTGAGAGGTGAAAGGTGAAAGGTGAAGGCCCAGTACCTGTGAAGAGGTCGGCGCCAGGCGGCTGCAGGCTCTCGCTCGCCCTCCACAGCAGCTCCATCTCCTTGTCCTTCATCCGCCTGCGCTTGTCCTGGTAGTCCAGCCGGCCGAAGAAAAACCCGTCAAACCCCATCTGGGAGAGGGAGGGGGACAAGCACACTGGATTACAGAGGGAAGGGGACAGCGAGAGCAGAAGATGGGTGCGTCAGGGGCTCAGGGGCCCCCACCCGGTACCTGCGCGAACAGCGAGGCCTGCTCCCGGGAGTGCCCGAAGGGGTCGATGTGCCAGGCTACACGCGGGCGCCCGCACGGGCCGAAGGTGTCGTTCAGGAAGCGCAGGCCCAGGGTCATCTGGTCAATGATGGCACTGTAGTGTGTCGAGGCCTCGTCGTTCATGCACCAGCCGCCGTTGACGAACTCCAGTCGGCCTGCACACAGACACAGGGCCACACTCAGAAGCTGCGCTCACTCTCTCCCTCACACCGGCGCAGGGCCACACTCAGACCGCTGCGCTCACTCTCTCTCTCTCGCACGCCTGCGCAGGGCCACACTCAGACCGCTGCACTCACTCTCTCTCTCTCGCACGCCTGCGCAGGGCCACACTCAGACCGCTGCGCTCACTCTCTCTCTCTCGCACGCCTGCGCAGGGCCACACTCAGACCGCTGCGCTCACTCTCTCTCTCTCGCACGCCTGCCCAGGGCCACACTCAGACCGCTGCGCTCACTCTCTCTCTCTCGCACGCCTGCGCAGGGCCACACTCAGACCGCTGCGCTCACTCTCTCTCTCTCGCACGCCTGCGCAGGGCCACACTCAGACCGCTGCGCTCACTCTCTCTCTCTCGCACGCCTGCGCAGGGCCACACTCAGACCGCTGCGCTCACTCTCTCTCGCACGCCTGCGCAGGGCCACACTCAGACCGCTGCGCTCACTCTCTCTCTCTCGCACGCCTGCGCAGGGCCACACTCAGACCGCTGCGCTCACTCTCTCTCTCTCGCACGCCTGCGCAGGGCCACACTCAGACCGCTGCGCTCACTCTCTCTCTCGCACGCCTGCGCAGGGCCACACTCAGACCGCTGCGCTCACTCTCTCTCTCGCACGCCTGCGCAGGGCCACACTCAGACCGCTGCGCTCACTCTCTCTCTCGCACGCCTGCGCAGGGCCACACTCAGACCGCTGCGCTCACTCTCTCTCTCTCTCTCTCGCATGCCTGCGCAGGGCCACACTCAGACCGCAGCGCTCACTCTCTCTGTCTCGCACGCCGGCGCAGGGCCACACTCAGACCGCTGCGCTCACTCTCTCTCTCGCACGCCTGCGCAGGGCCACACTCAGACCGCTGCGCTCACTCTCTCTCTCGCACGCCTGCGCAGGGCCACACTCAGACCGCTGCGCTCCCTCACCCTGCTGCACGAGCTGCGTCACCGTGGCGCGCATCTGGGCGCCCTGCTGTCTCCACCAGCGGTAGAAGAAGGCCGTCTCCACGTAGATGAAGCGGCGCCGGGGGTCGGCGAGCAGCTGCTCGATCACCGAGTCCAGGATGTACTGCACGCCGGCGTGCTGGATGTCGTTCCGCGCTGGGCACGAGAGAGGACCACAGGTTACTGACCCGGGCAACTTACTTCAGTCACCCACCACCCTTAGCGTAATGAGGAAATCCTTCCAAATTCGCCTATAGCATCCAGCAGGGGCCCCAGGCCCCTCACTGCTGGGCACAGTCCCCCCAACCCCACAGAGCCCCCCCATTCTCCCGCGCTCAGGGGAGATTCAGCGCCTAGAGATCGCGTTCGACCCAGACGGGCAAGAGACACAAAGCCCATCAGAAACTGGGCTGGGGCTGATGAGCGGTTCTCTCTCCACTTTTCTTCCTTCCGTTTTCGGGGTTTTTAAATGTGCAGTCCCAACACCCGCAGAGAAGAGGAACTGGAGCTCCTATCTGTCCTCCTATCTCTGCTCTTATCTGGCAGCTCAAAGTGGGGCAACAGACTGCAGCTGCACTGTCTGAGCTGCGATCACACTGCAGCCTCCCGGCCCCCACCCAGGCCCGAACCCGCCGGCACAGGGACGCGCGGGCGAGCAGGGGAGAGAGAGCCCCCAGCCGGGCAAGACCCAGAACGACCCCAGCTCCACACCGGCACCCCCTCACCTCCGTAGTAGTACTGGTCCACAGTCTTGAGCCAGCCCACGTCGTCGTGCGTGTGGGGCACCAGGTGCACGTTCAGCATGGAGGGCCGGGTAGCAGGGCAGGACTGCACACAGAGCAGAGAGACACCAGGGTTACCCCAATACAGGCCAGAATCACCCCCCTCTCTGAGCTCCCAGCTCACCAGGGCCCTGGACAGAAGGCTGGGGTCCCCACGACTCCCAGCTCCGCAGCGCCTCCCCGGGGGCGGAGGCCCACACAGGGGGCTCTCCCAGCCCGGAGGTCCTGCGGAGGGGAACCCCGCTATTACTGTCCCAGCAGCACTGTAACAACCGAGAGCAATTCCGAACAATTCCGATCACACCGAGAGCCGTAAACCATCGTTAATTTAAGAAGCACTAATCGTTTGCGTTTTACTCTTCATGTAATTAGCTCCCAGCGCAAACACCGTCCGAGAAAGGACAGCCTTCATCTCGCTAATCGCGGCGGCTGAGCTCCCCTCTCTCCCATCATCACCTGGTAGCCGCAGCCCGGAGGGTCGTGTCTCGGCGAGCGGGCAGGGAAGCCCCGAGTCCCGGTTACCAGCAGCAGGAGCAGAAGGACACTCGCAGCGCCAACTGCCATCTTCAAACTGCAGCCCCCAGCCAGAGGCGCGGGGTCATATGACAGGGCTCGGCGTCACCTGACCGCAGCGCGAGCAGCTGACGGCTCGTGGGCGGGGGCAGGCCAGGGGAGGGGAGGGGCCTGTGCGCGTCACCTGCTCGTGGGCAGAACAACCGGAAGACCACTAGGGTCTGACGCTTAAAGACTGCTCCTGAGGTTTCTGCTGTTTCCCAGCTACGTCGATCTTCAAGCTTCCTCTGAGGTTCTCAAGGATCCTCTCCTCCAGCTTCCTCGCCCTTCTTTCTGTGTTGTGCTGGACGAGAGTGTTCTTCTCTCCGGAGGAATAGGCGCTGCGTGTCGTGTTATTACTGCAGCACGCAGCCTGCAGGAGCTGTGAAGGGCATGGGCTTCCTGTGTGGACGTGTCACCGTGGGCCTGCTTAAACGTTTACCACGGGATACCATAACTGCACGTTTCCTTGACAACGCCGCGACTCCGCTTCGGCTCCAGCCCCTCCCCCTCTGTGTGGACCAGAGGACACGGTGCGCCAGGGGCAACCGCCTCCATCCGGGTGGGCGCAAGCGGAGTGGCCGCTGTCTGCTTGTTGCTGTTGTGATTGTAACAGGCACCTGTTTCACAGTTTAAAAGAGCCTCCCACCCCATCTTTCCTGTTTCTGAAGAGTGTCACACCCCTTCTCCCTCACACTCTCAATTCAATTCAAGCTTTATTGGCATGACCATTGAATTTCAGTGTTGCTAAAGCATGTACAATTAACACAGCATCTACAAACATTTATTATATAGACACATCAAATCTTTCACATCACACTCTCTCTCATCACAGAACATCACACTCTCTCCCATCACACTCATCACAGAACATCACACTCATCACAGCACATCACACTCTCTCTGTCCCTCACACTCTCTGGCTCGTGTGTCTGATTGTGGTGTATTTCTTGCAGTGAGTCTCTCTCTCTCTGGTCAGTTATTTAGCTGGTTTGTCTTGTCTTTTTAGGGTCCTGTAGCAGTTGAGTTTGTGTGTCCAGTGAGTGAGGAAGTATTGTCCAGTGTGTTGTGTGTGTCCAGTGGGTGTTGAGTTTGTGTTTCCAGTGGGTGAGGTAGTATTGTCCAGTGTGTGTTGAGTATGTGTGAGTGTCACTGTTGGTCCTGTGTTGTGATTCTGCTGACTCTGATCTGCAGTGTAGTAGCTGTTCTGTCCTGAGGCTGGCTGGTGTCAGTGGCAGTGAGATTTAGGAACAGCTGGCTGAGTTGCTTTTCTCAAACACTAGCACTCTGTTTGAGTGCCTGTGTCAGATCCTGTAATATGCAGAAAGAAAGGCCTTAATTTTACCAGGTGCAGCAATGCTGTGTTTTTGTCTGCTCTGTTTTGTGCTTAGTGTTGTGCCAAGGGAATGCTCAGTCAGTACTCACAGAAGTACAGGACAGGATTCACTGTGGATGTTAAGCCAGTAGAGGGAGCCCTGACTCTATAACACAGCATGTACAGCAGACCTTCCCATTCCTGGTGTCTAGATCTTAAACAATGTAATAGTTCTAACTAAATAGTCTACCTTCTGTCAAAGGCTGAATTAAGTTACAGTCAAATCCAGGAGACCAGCCCTTACACACAGCCCTGCTATACAGTCATGATTACACTGTATATCCCTTATACACAGCCCTGATATACAAACCTGTTACATAATCCTGATACAGACCTGATACACAGCCCTGTTATACTGTATAGCCCTGATACACAGACCCCAGCAGAGAGCAGCACACTGCTGAAAGACGACTCATCTGGATCTTACCTGCTCTGGGCCACTGTAGGAGCAGTTTTTTCACCCAAAACCAGAGGAAATTTTTGGGATATTTGGGATGTTTGAGCTTCCCATGAGGGGAAAGAACAAGGCCCGTCTCTGTGCTGGGAGGTAAACACTATCCCAGGCCAGGGAGCGCAGAATCGGAGTCGAGGGCTGGGGAAAGGTTTCACCACATCCCTCCCAAACTCTGAGTCCCAATTCCGGGAGTGTGTGTCACATCATGGAGCAGGACAGTGGAACTGCAGAGACCCAAGAGGAGAAAGAGGAAGGTTCTTATGGCTCCTATTTCCACACAAAGATCCCCAAGATCTGAGATGAGCCCCTACAGCCCAGAGATCACAGCCGGGCTCCCAGTCTGAGATGAGCCCCTACAGCCCAGAGATCACAGCCGGGCTCCCAGTCTGAGATGAGCCCCTACAGCCCAGAGATCACAGCCGGGCTCCCAGTCTGAGATGAGCCCCTACAGCCCAGAGATCACAGCCGGGCTCCCAGTCTGAGATGAGCCCCTACAGCCCAGAGATCACAGCCGGGCTCCCAGTCTGAGATGAGCCCCTACAGCCCAGAGATCACAGCTGGGCTCCCAGTCTGAGATGAGCCCCTACAGCCCAGAGATCACAGCTGGGCTCCCAGTCTGAGATGAGCCCCTACAGCCCAGAGATCACAGCTGGGCTCCCAGTCTGAGATGAGCCCCTACAGCCCAGAGATCACAGCTGGGCTCCCAGTCTGAGATGAGCCCCTACAGCCCAGAGATCACAGCTGGGCTCCCAGTCTGAGATGAGCCCCTACAGCCCAGACAGCACAGATGGGGTCACTCCCAGTGTATGCCTGTCTCACTCCCCTCTCACTCCCAGTGTGTCCCTGTCTCACTCCATCTCTCCTCACTGTGTCCCAGTCTCACTCCCCTCTCTCCTCGCTGTGTCCCAGTCTCACTCCATCTCTCCTCGCTGTGTCCCAGTCTCACTCCATCTCTCCTCGCTGTGTCCCAGTCTCACTCCCCTCTCTCCTCGCTGTGTCCCAGTCTCACTCCATCTCTCCTCGCTGTGTCCCAGTCTCACTCCATCTCTCCTCGCTGTGTCCCAGTCTCACTCCCCTCTCTCCTCGCTGTGTCCCAGTCTCACTCCCCTCTCTCCTCGCTATGTCCCAGTCTCACTCCATCTCTCCTCGCTGTGTCCCAGTCTCACTCCCCTCTCTCCTCGCTGTGTCCCAGTCTCACTCCATCTCTCCTCGCTGTGTCCCAGTCTCACTCCCCTCTCTCCTTGCTGTGTCCCAGTCTCACTCCCCTCTCTCCTCGCTATGTCCCAGTCTCACTCCATCTCTCCTCGCTGTGTCCCAGTCTCACTCCATCTCTCCTCGCTGTGTCCCAGTCTCACTCCCCTCTCTCCTCGCTGTGTCCCAGTCTCACTCCCCTCTCTCCTCGCTGTGTCCCAGTCTCACTCCCCTCTCTCCTCGCTGTGTCCCAGTCTCACTCCCCTCTCTCCTCGCTGTGTCCCAGTCTCACTCCCCTCTCTCCTCGCTATGTCCCAGTCTCACTCCATCTCTCCTCGCTGTGTCCCAGTCTCACTCCCCTCTCTCCTCGCTGTGTCCCAGTCTCACTCCATCTCTCCTCGCTGTGTCCCAGTCTCACTCCCCTCTCTCCTTGCTGTGTCCCAGTCTCACTCCCCTCTCTCCTCGCTATGTCCCAGTCTCACTCCATCTCTCCTCGCTGTGTCCCAGTCTCACTCCATCTCTCCTCGCTGTGTCCCAGTCTCACTCCCCTCTCTCCTCGCTGTGTCCCAGTCTCACTCCCCTCTCTCCTCGCTGTGTCCCAGTCTCACTCCCCTCTCTCCTCGCTGTGTCCCAGTCTCACTCCCCTCTCTCCTTGCTGTTCTGTGCAGGCTGAGAGATCGTCTCTGTTCCTTACTGGGCTTCTGTTTGGGCAGCAATCACTGGAGTTCCTGTGCTGCTTTAAAAATAACCCTGGAAGTAGCACATTCCTCCCTCCCTCCATCTACTGTGTCTTTTATTCATTCCCTCCCTTGTTCTCCTGTTTTGGAACGGCATGTACTCTCTCTCCCTCTCCCTCCCTCTGTCTCCTGTATTCCTCACTGTCCTGCTCTCTCTCTCTCTGTCTCCTGTATTTCTCACTGTTCTGCTCTCTCTGTCTCTCTCTGTCTCCCTCTGTCTCCTGTATTCCTCACTGTCCTGCTCTCTCTGTCTCTCTCTGTCTCTCTCTGTCTCCTCTATTCCTCACTGTCCTGCTCTCTCAATTCAATTCAATTCAAGGTGCTTTATTAGCATGACTGATGGGTACAATCAGTGTTGCCAAAGTAAATCCTCTCTCTCTGTCTCCTGTATTCCTCACTGTCCTGCTCTCTCTGTCTCTCTCTGTCTCCTGTATTCCTCACTGTTCTGCTCTCTCTCCCTCTGTCTCCTGTATTCCTCACTGTCCTGCTCTCCATGAGAGTCTCTCCACACTCCTGAGTATGTCTCCACATCCTATGTATCACTCTATCCTGTTGAATATCACTCTACACTCCTGGGTATCACCCTGCAATCCTGAGTACCACTCCACACTCTTGAGTATCACCCTGCACCCCTACGTACTACTCTACACTCCTGAGTATCACCCTGCACTCCCGAGTACCACTCCACACTGAGTACCACACGTCACCCCTGAAAATCAGCCTGCACTCCTGAGTATAGCCCTGCACTTGTGAGTATTGCTCCACACTGAGGTATCTCTTGCAGTTCTACCCCACAGACCCATTGCCTGTCTCCCTCCTGCGTGCCATACTGGTAATGACAACAACACCAGTGATCAGAGCGGTTTGCTCCGGTAGCAAGCAGGGACTCTCTGGGCACTCTAGTTGCACTCGAACAATGACAGCAGATGCCTTTGTGTTGCTCTGGACACCCACAGCCATGGCAACAGAGAGGAAGGTTGGGAGGGTGAGGTTAAAATAATCCACAGCTTCTACAGATCCCTCTCCCCCACTAACCCTCCATTTTCTTTCTCCTGTTTTTCTGGCTCTATCTGTTCAACATCTCCCTCCCTGTGCATCTTCCTGCCCCATCACTATGTTCTGAATGTAATTCTTCCCTTTTCTTGTGAGTAAAAACTGATGATAACTTTCTCTTCTCTGTGTGTATTTATTTGTGTAGAAGACATAGAAAAAAACATTTTCTTTCAGTTTTCCCCCTCCAATCTCTCCCTTCAGAGAGGGAGAGTGTCCCTTACCAGACTCAGTGATATCGCTCGGTCTGTGGCCTGAACAGACGGAGCACTTAATGAACGAGAGACCTGAGCCTGTCAGTCTGTCTGATTATTGCAGAGAGACCTGAGTCTGTCAGTCTGCCTGAGTCATTGCAGAGAGACCTGAGCCTGTCAGTCTGTCTGATTATTGCAGAGAGACCTGAGTCTGTCAGTGTGTCTGAGTCATTGTAGAGAGACCAGAGTCTGTCAGTGTGTCTGCGTCATTCCAGAGAGACCTGAGTCTGTCAGTGTGTCTGAGGGATTGTAGAGAGACCTGAGTCTGTCAGTGTGTCTGAGTCATTGTAGAGAGACCTGAGCTTGTCAGTGTGTCTGATTATTGCAGAGAAACCTGAGCCTGTCAGTCTGATATGTACAGAGCGAGGTGAGTCTCGAAGTGTGTGCAGTTTGGGCCACATGCTTATACCAAACTCCCTGTGTGTATGACTGTCCACGCTGGGCTGCAGGTCACAGCCAGTGAGTGCGTGAGCAAGCGTCTGTGTCTGCAGCAGAGAATACAGGGGCAGTCAGGCAGCGTGTTTCCTGAAGGTGCTGACCTGTGGTGGCTGGGCGATCTCACCTCCCTCTTCCCAGAACATTCCTCACATACCGCTGTCTCAGGGACAGGGTCTGTGTGCATTCAGAGAGGGAGAGAGAGGAGGGAGAGAGGGAGAGGAGCTGAGAGGAAGGGGGCGTAGCTGTTGTTGCGCTCTTTGATTCGTTACACTTTTGGTTGTATTTTGTTTTGGATGCTGCTGTATCACACTGATATTTATTTCTCTACCAGACCTGTATCCTTATCGTGGTGCTCAGAGGGCTGTTGGTTGAATGATGTGCACTTTCACTCACCTATAAAGTAGAAACGATGTTTTTCTCCTGTCGAAAACTAGACAAACACCTTCGATCGGACTTCTGTGGAATGTAGTAACTCCTAAATTTATGAATGACTGCATTCATTCCCTTGACCACGCCCCTCTGGCCCGCTGTCCACTTTGGAGTCCCCGACCCCTCCCAGACACGCCTTCTTGGCGCGTGTATTGGCCGGCCTTCTGCATGGCCATTGGCGGGCTGCCTAGCGGTAGGCGGGGCAGCTGGGGACAGCACGAGGGCAGTATATAAAGCTGCTGCGAGGTTTTCCAGCAGCAGAGACCTGACAGTAGGCGGGGTGGTGCGCACTGAAAGACGATATTGTTGTTGTGGGGGAACCTATTTTGGACTGTAAACTGTTGCAAGATTATCTATATAGAGAGATTGATTTTCCGGCAACCACGGATCCACGAAAATAGTAGACGCTGGTTTCAGTAGAAAGTCAGTTTGTTATAAGTACCATTGATTTACATTTTTATTTTTATTTATTTTAATAAACCACAATGGAGAAAATATTCTACGTGGCTCTTTTGACAGTTGCGAGTGCCTGTTTGGTAAGTTGACTATTTTTGTTCTACAAGAGACAGTCCAGCAAGCGGCGCGGCCGGAGGTGTTGTCGGGCTGAGCAGACGTCGCGTGCCGCTCACAGGACTTGATTGTCTAATCATTTTTGTTGGTTTTAGCACATCCGCTTCTCCAGTCATATTTTACCACGACTTTGTCTGCTTTTAAATTTTATTTGTCGTTTGCTCTCTTTTTCCTTTTGCTATTTCGCCGTTATTTGCCTCAGTTCGTGGTTCGTGGTCGGTTTCAAACTCGTCACCGCCAGGAAAGGGTTAACCCCGAGGTTACTGCCCCTTGCTGCCCCACAGCCACCACACAGCCCCGTACGGCCCCTTACTGCCCCTCAGACCCCACACTGCCCTATACTGCCGTCTGACTGTGACTGTACTCTCTCCCTGGACACAGGTGTGTGGTCAGTGTCCAGCAGTCTGACTGTAACTGTACTCATCTCTCTCTCTCCCTGGACACAGGTGTGTGGTCAGTGTCCAGCAGTCTGACTGTGACTGTACTCTCCCTGGACACAGTCTGACTGTGACTGTACTCTCCCTGGACACAGGTGTGTGGTCAGTGTCCAGCAGTCTGACTGTGACTGTACTCATCTCTCTCTCTCTCTCCCTGGACACAGGTGTGTGGTCAGTGTCCAGCAGACTGACTGTGACTGTACTCTCCCTGGACACAGTCTGACTGTGACTGTACTCTCCCTGGACACAGGTGTGTGGTCAGTGTCCAGCAGACTGACTGTAACTGTACTCATCTCTCTCTCTCTCCCTGGACACAGGTGTGTGGTCAGTGTCCAGCAGTCTGACTGTGACTGTACTCATCTCTCTCTCTCTCCCTGGACACAGGTGTGTGGTCAGTGTCCAGCAGTCTGACTGTGACTGTACTCATCTCTCTCTCTCTCCCTGGACACAGGTGTGTGGTCAGTGTCCAGCAGACTGACTGTAACTGTACTCATCTCTCTCTCTCTCCCTGGACACAGGTGTGTGGTCAGTGTCCAGCAGTCTGACTGTGACTGTACTCATCTCTCTCTCTCTCCCTGGACACAGGTGTGTGGTCAGTGTCCAGCAGACTGACTGTGACTGTACTCTCCCTGGACACAGTCTGACTGTGACTGTACTCTCCCTGGACACAGGTGTGTGGTCAGTGTCCAGCAGACTGACTGTAACTGTACTCATCTCTCTCTCTTTCCCTGGACACAGGTGTGTGGTCAGTGTCCAGCAGTCTGACTGTGACTGTACTCATCTCTCTCTCTCTCCCTGGACACAGGTGTGTGGTCAGTGTCCAGCAGTCTGACTGTGACTGTACTCATCTCTCTCTCCCTGGACACAGGTGTGTGGTCAGTGTCCAGCAGACTGACTGTGACTGTACTCATCTCTCTCTCTCTCCCTGGACACAGGTGTGTGGTCAGTGTCCAGCAGACTGACTGTAACTGTACTCATCTCTCTCTCTCTCCCTGGACACAGGTGTGTGGTCAGTGTCCAGCAGTCTGACTGTGACTGTACTCATCTCTCTCTCTCTCCCTGGACACAGGTGTGTGGTCAGTGTCCAGCTGTGTGTCTGTGCCCAGGCACCCCTCCACGCTGCCCACCCGGAGTAAGCTCTGTGCCGGATGGCTGTGGGTGCTGTAAGGTGTGTGCGCGCCAGCTGAACGAGGACTGTGGCCCCGGCCTGCCCTGCGACCACCACAAGGGCCTGGAGTGCAACTACGGCAATGACCTGCAGGGGGCGCATGGCATCTGCAGAGGTAAGTGGTGATGCACCTCTCCTGGTGTCTTTAATTGAACCTTCAGTTACATCGATCATTTACTTCAAGCGGAACTGTAGTCCCATTTTCCCAGACAGGTTATTAAATCTCGGTAACAAAATAAATTCACTGAAGTTATAGGGGGAAAAAAAAAGAGACATTTTGAATTAAGCACAGAATTGTGAACTTTGTGAAAGTACTGTAAGTCACCATGTTGATGCAACTCGCGTTCCCACGAATTGCCACGTGATGCAGCCCTTCCTGCTCACTAGACTCCTTAATGAATAATGTAAAGGAATGTAGAAGCGATTAAATACAGGCTGTGCAGCAGACATTTCACCTCAGAAATGCTCGATGTGATCTGCGTGCAGAGTTAACAAGTAGTGTCAGCAAAACCATATTAAAATCGAAAGCGATATTTCGCAAGCAACAGGCGCAAGGCAGGATACACCCCGGACAGGACGTCTTTCCATTGCAGGGCACACAGACACACACACACACACACACACGCACCAGGGCAAGATTCCCCAGAAGCCAACTAACCCGGCAGTGTGTCTTTGGACTGTGGGAGGAACCCCATGTGGACCTGAGGAGAACGTACAAACTCCATACAGACAGGTCTGGAACTGAACCCGGGGCCTAGAGCATTCAAATTTGAAAAGATGTGAGATTGAACTTTTTAAAACATTTAGTTCAATTAGATTTTGGTTAAAACAAAATCACCGTCATGTGATTTGTGAACCTCCATTGGTCACGCAGCAGGTGAGCACTGCTGATTCGGATATGCCCACATACAGGGAACGCTGATTAATTAGCTCGTTAGGAAATGAATGAATCCTGCTCATTTAACAGCAATAACAGACAGATGCACACGTGGACACAAGACTGCCCTCGCTGTGAGAATGTGCTGGGGGGAGGCTCGACAACTCGGGCTTGGCCCACAGGGGGCACTGGGGAGGTGGACTGGGACCACAGCCACATTGTGAACGAGCCCCGAGTTCCTCCGAGCTCTAATAATAGAGTAGTTCACAAAAACACAGGATAGAGTGTCTCTCTCCTGTTCCTTCTCTCGTTATAGAGATTCACACAAAGGTTCAGGAGGAGGTCAGTTAAACACCGATGAGAAGACGAATCTGTATTCCTGCTGCTCTGCATTAATTAGTGATTGTCTTCAGCACGTCTGGGTCTGGGTCTGTGAAGGGGTCTGGTGACCTGTCTGTGTGTCCATGTGGGTGTCCTGTTGTGCAGGTAGTCATGAGCTCAGTGTACAGGAATGTCACCCAGCCTGTCAGACACATTACTGTGTGGGGGAGGGGGCTGTCTGGTGCAGGAAAACCAGTTCCGCTAGTGAAACTGATTCCCATCTGAAATTGTCATTATAATATCACACTGTATAATACATAGAACATGACATCTAATGTCAGTTGCATTGAAGTGTGTATGACGACAAGGAGCAATTGTTCAATAACCCTGGGTCACTGAAGTGTCTGTCTCAGGTCTGTTCACCTCACATTTCCTGAGAACACAACTTTATCAACCCCAGTGTCTCTCTCTCTCAGTGGTAGTGTACAGGACTGTCTGTATTAACCCCAGTGTCTCTCTCTCTCTCAGTGGTAGTGTACAGGACTGTCTGTATTAACCCCAGTGTCTCTCTCTCTCTCAGTGGTAGTGTACAGGACTGTCTGTATTAACCCCAGTGTCTCTCTCTCTCTCAGTGGTAGTGTACAGGACTGTCTGTATTAACCCCAGTGTCTCTCTCTCTCTCAGTGGTAGTGTACAGGACTGTCTGTATTAACCCCAGTGTCTCTCTCTCTCTCAGTGGTAGTGTACAGGACTGTCTGTATTAACCCCAGTGTCTCTCTCTCTCTCAGTGGTAGTGTACAGGACTGTCTGTATTAACCCCAGTGTCTCTCTGCAGCTAAGCTGGAGGGCCGGACCTGTGAGTACAATGGCCGAATCTACCAGAATGGGGAGAGTTTCCAGCCCAGCTGTAAGCACCAGTGCAGCTGTATCGACGGGGCAGTGGGTTGTGTGCCCCTCTGCCCCATTGAATTGCCCCTCTCCTCACCCTCCTGCCCCACTCCCCGCCTTGTCAAGCTGCCCGGGCACTGCTGCCACACTCTTGTCTGCCAAGAGGGGGTGAAATGGAAACCAAAAACAAAAGTGCACCCCCACAAGAGCCTGGGCACCAGCGGGGACGAGCGAGAGGGGAACGAGCTGCTGGAAGTGGGGAAGTCGAGTGAGAAGCACCCTGGATACAAACACCTGGCAGGTACAGAGCAGGGAGAGGAGGGGAGGGGGAATAGGAGGAGGGAAGAGGGGAGGGGGAATAGGAGGAGGGAAGAGGGGAGGGGGAAGGGGGAAGAGGGAAAAGGGAAGAGGGAAGAGGGGAGGAGGCAGGAGGAGGGGAGGAGAGAGGGGGAGCAGGAAGGGGAGGGGGAGGGGCAGGAGCGAGGGGGAGGGGAGGAGGAAGGGGCAGGAGGAGGGGGGAGGGGCAGGAGAGAGGGGGAGCAGGAAGGGGAGGGGGAGGGGCAGGAGAGAGGGGGAGGGTAGGAGGGAGGGGCAGGAGAGAGGGGGAGCTGGGAGGGGTGAGGGGCAGGAGAGAGGAGAAGGGGCAGGAGGAGGGAGGAGGGAGGAGGGGCAGGAGGGGAGGCCAGAGGAGGAGCAGAAGGAGAGGGAAGGGACTGGGGCGATTGAAAGCTATAAGAGTGTTTATATGGTATCAAACTAAGCTCCCTCTCCCTCTCCCAGCCTGGAGGTCAGCAGGGGGCTGGTCACCTGTCCGCCGCTGCGTCGTCCAGACGACCGACTGGTCCCCGTGCTCGCGCACCTGCGGCATGGGCGTGTCCTCGCGCATCACCAACGACAACGCGCAGTGCAAGCTGGACCGCGAGGCCCGGCTGTGCAGCGTCAGGCCCTGCGGGCAGAGGCTGGCCCCTCTCCAGGTACGAGCCACAGGGAGCAGAGCCAGCCGCGGGGGGCTGCCCCCGGAGCGGTTCTGGTGATGGCACTACCCCAGATCACAACAAGTGCTCTTCTGGACCTCAGTACCTCCTGGATATTGTTTGTGCTGAGCTGATTACTTCATTGATCTATTAATTGGACTTTAAAATCCCCCAGGCAGAGAATCCTACATGCAATTGTTAATGAGATCAATTATATAGACAGGTTCTACTGAATCTCCCAGCAGGTGTTTGATATCGACAGGGATCAGGCAACTGTGTGATCCGAGGGTGCAGTCTGGTCTGTAAATGACTGCCCTGAGTAAATAAAGACTCCCTCCCCCATCACATCCTGCTGTGTCCATACAGCCAGGGAGCTGGTGTGTCTATATTAATCTGTCTCCCTCTCTGGAGTGTTATGTTAATGTGCAATTTTATCCACTCGCTCTCTCAGTGCAGTGTTAATGTACTGTAGTGTCCAGTCAGTCAGTGTGTCTGTATGAACCCCTCTCTCTCAGTGCAGTGTTAATGTACTGTAGTGTCCAGTCAGTCAGTGTGTCTGTATGAACCCCTCTCTCTCAGTGCAGTGTTAATGTACTGTAGTGTCCAGTCAGTGTGTCTGTATGAACCCCCCTCTCTCTCTCTCTCTCTCTGTTTAGAAAGGGAAGAAATGCACTCGTACCCAGAAGGCCCCAGAGCCCCTCAGGCTGTCCTACGCTGGATGCCGCAGTGCCCGTCTCTTCCGGCCCAATCAGTGTGGTCAGTGCGTGGACGGGCGGTGCTGCGCCCCTCAGCGCACGCGGACGCTGGCCGTGCTCTTCGTCTGCCCGGACGGCGAGCGCTTCGAGAGGGCGGTCATGATGGTGCAGTCCTGCAAGTGCAGCTTCGAGTGCGGCCCCCTGAACGACGTGGCCCTGCGGCCCCGGCAATGGCTGCAGGGGGACACGCACAAGTTCGCCGACTAATCCACGCCTCACCGGACCCGGGCCGTGTGGCGCCGGTTCTGCAGGGACAGGGGGACGGACCCCACCGGACGGCAGTCGGGGCCCGGCCACGGCCCCGTTGTCCGCTCGGCTCTGCCTGCATCTCATGACTGCCTCGGTGATCCGAACACTGCTGTTCTGATCCGCTTCCACGCCGGGCCGAAGGATGATACCGCGCGGGGGGGTCCGCCGCAGCTAGCGCCCCTCCCCGTGCCGGGAGACGCTGCGCTGGACGAGAGTGGTCAGTCTCAAATCCTTCCTCCTTCCTGCCGCTCCGGATCGGATCGCCCTGCCTCCCGCGCCTCCGGACCGGGCTCGTTTCTCAACCAGGGCTGGAGCCCGTGCGAAGCGCAGCCCCAGAGCTGCAGTCTGGATTCGGGAGGCAGCCGCCTTGTGTGTTACAGCAGGCAGACAAGTGGGAGCGTGTTTGTCTGTCTCCTGGGTTATTGCGAAGCGTAGCTGTCTGTACTGTGCGTCCGTCTGCTGCCGACGGAGGAAACTTGTGAAGATGCCTTGATGTTGGCCGAGAGACCAGTGGAGTTGTCGCTGTGCGACGATTCTGTCCTTAATTAACCTTGCAAGAGTGTCCTGGGTCCTGGAACCTGTGCTGCAGTGACCCCACTGTCAAACCGTCCCAGGGACTGGTCAGTCACAGGAGAGATCCTCCTCTCAGGTGCACAGGCTTCTGTGCCTCTTAAGTGGAGCCTAGTTTTGTTTCCCTACGGTAGTATGCTGTATAATAGTTTTTTGAAATTGTTGAACAATAAATTTTATAGTTGGTCTGATCATTGGCGTGGTTTTGTTTTTGATTAAAGGAGGACAGCAGGAGTAGGGCCTCTCTTCCCAGGCCATGCTGTGGTCCAAACTGGACACGTAGAAGTGGGGACTCAGCCTCACACTTTCAGCACCATCAACCCCAGGAGAGGCACGCAGTGCCCCAACAGGACTCCTCCAGCCAATCAGAGCTCAGAATGAGGGCAGTATAGATCTGAGACAAGTACACTTCCGGGCAATCGGAGCTCAGGCCAAGGGCAATATAAGTCATACGGCATGAGCACACCTCCATCCAATCGGAGCTCAGGACAGATTATACACTAACATGACACCTCCAGCCAGTTGGATCTCAGCAGAAGGGTAATACGACACCAACATGACACCTCCAGCCCATCGGAGCTTCTGTGTGAAGGTTACATGTGAACATAAAGTTAAACATACAGTAAGGCCCTTTTCAACTCTTTGAGAAGGGAGCAGCGTCTTGACTCTGGCCATTGGTGTCGCTTTAACCCTGAGCAGCTGGCAAGTAATCTGGCCGGACTGCCAGCTCTATTTTAACAGCTCGCCTCCATCACAGGAAACTCTTCCAGGACCCGTTTCTAAGTTTGAACGGGAAGAAAGGAGACTCCAGATACCGGACACCTGGCTAAGAGGCTCCGCGCTGGCGCAGCCCTGGCTCAGTTTGCACCCTGTGCAATTTCAGGAAAGGGGAATTTATAGAAGCCCCTATTTTCTACAAGATCGCAAGACACTGGTGACCTTTAGCTCACTTACATCTATTTTCTCCTTCAGCTGCTGGACACCCAGCGGAGAAGATGCGTGCGCGTTTTGGCACACAGGGGCGCCCCCTAGAGGCAATAAGCCTGTACCAGGAAACTCCAGCCCGGGCTGCCCCTTCCCAGGATCCCACCCCCCACTGAAACGGCCTCTGCTTCTCACTTGAGCCACACTTTGCCCTGTCCAGAGCTCCAAGCACAGCCCCCCACCCCTCTACCACTGTAGCCCCAGCCGTCAACACACAACTTCAGATCCTTGGCCCAAACTCAGCCCACAGGAGCTCCTGGACAAACGCATCAGGCGACCCGCTAAAGCTCCTCTCTAAAAACAAACCGCTCTCTCAAAGCTTTAATGAAAGAGACGCATCCTGAGCTGTAGCTCGAGACAGAAAGGCACCCAGAAACTAGCCCTGCCTTCACATGGCAATAAAACAATACAGTAAACCCATGTCGTATAAAAAACAGTTTTAATCTCATGGAAACAAAACGAGTGCGATTAAAAAAAAATTAAAACTGCGTACACCCCCCACCCCAGCGCTGGTGAAGTCAGAGGGGAGCGAGGGAGGAGGGAGGAGAGTAAAACACATTCAGAGGTTCTTCAGAAACGGAGGTGGTCCTGGGGAGACCCTCACAGGAGCAGGGGCTCATCTGGACTGCTCGACTGCGGAGACACGGGGGGGGAGAGAGCGTTACAGCGCGGGCGGGCGAGGCCTGGTGCAGCGGCGGTCCCGGCCGCGGGCGAGCGGACACTCACTGTAGGTGGAGATGTCGATCTCCTCGGGCAGCTCGGCCACGTTGACCTCGAAGCGGTCCTGCACATCGTTCAGGGTCTTGGCGTCGGTCTCGTCCGACACAAAGGTGACGGCCAGGCCCTTCGTCCCGAACCGGCCCGCACGCGCCACCTGGTGGGGAGAAGCAGGAACTGCTCAGACAAACCCATCCGTTTTCTCCCACCTCTTGTCATTTCACAGTGTGGGGGGGGGGGGGGGGGGGTAAAATCACCTGCAGGTTTCCACCCCGCTCATAACTACCTCAATCGGCATGTTAATAGGCGTGACTGGTCCAGCTGACCCTCGCCCTGCCCTTGGGGGCAGCTGGAACACACACTGATGCCCCAGGACGAAGATCGGACGCCCAAACCCCCACCGCGCTCACCCTGTGCAGGTAGGTGTCCGAGTCCTCCGGCATGTCGTAGTTGAAGACGATGTTGACCCTCTCGATGTCCATCCCGCGGCCAAACAGGTTGGTGGCCACCAGGATCCGCCGCTGGAAGTCCTTAAACTGCTGATAGCGGGACAGCCTGCAGGGGGCATGGGGACAAGGGTTCTCTCCATTATCCAGATCACCAGCTGCAGACTACAGTACTATGGTCTGCCCTCAGGCTCATTAACTAAAATTACTACTTCTCCAGATCACCAGCACACCAGACCACAATCACCTCTGTTCTAGCACAGCTGCACTGGCTGCCCATCCAGCAGTACTGCTCCCAGACAATAAGGCTGTACAAGACAAAGGTTCCCTTCTACCTTCCTGACCACTCTCAGACTCCACCCTGGTCTTTAAGATCAGGTCAGTTTATTCTGCTGCAGGGCCCACAAACTATCTGTATACCAGCTGTGGTGACCTTTGTTCTCTGCTCCTAACTCTGAAACCTTTAAAAAGGACGTTAACACCCGTCTCCACCAGCAAGCCTCTCTGCTTCAAGGATAAATTACCAATCTTTTGCTTCTTAGTTGTCAAGCTCCTTGACTTCTACTTTAAGATAAGATCACTTTATTGGCCATATACAATTTAGTGTATTAGGAATTTGTCTTTTCGCATACCCCAACTTGCTCTCCAATGAGAGAAGCTTGGGGTCAGAGCGCAGGGTCAGCCATTTATACGGTGCCCCTTAAGCAGCTGGGGTTAAGGGCCTTACTCAGGGGCCCAGTGGAGTAGGATCCCTCTGCCTGCCGCAGGATACAAACCGGCAACCTTCCAGCCACCCATTTTTTGTGAAGCACATGGAGAGTCAATGCATTATTAACATTGAGGACCCCCAAACTCCTGGGGATGAGGGCCTAAGGGTTTCTGTGTCCCCAGTGAGGCCAAGCCAGGGCCTCTCGCTGTAGCCCTGGAACCTCCTGGATCCGCCACCCGGCCTCACCGGGACAACCGCAGCCCAAGGCCCAGCCTCCAGCATGGAGCACAAGGAGGTGCCAGCCTTCGGACAGCTGTACTGGGCCCCTCCTGACGGCGGTCCCCGACACACGCAGGCGAAGGTCAGTAAATCCCAGAGCTGGGAACGGGCCTCACCTCTCCTCCTGGGCCATGCCCCTGTGGATGGCGATGGCAGGGAAGTTCTGCTCCACCAGCAGCTGCGAGAGGGCCACACAGCGCTGGACCGACTTCACAAAGATCACCACCTGCCACGCAGAGAGGGATACGCTCAGCTCAGAGAGGGATACCTCCCAGGGCAGTTTTTACCCCCTATGGCACCCCCCCGCATCAAGTCCCCCCCAGTCTCGCAGGGCAGGATGGTTCAGGGCCTGAGCCTCAGGCCTGGTGACCCGTGGGGTAACCATGAGCCTGAGCCAAGGCGCCCCAGTCCATGAACCCTCCTGCCCAGTTCAGAGCTCGAGAAGGGGCCCCAAAGCAGCCCAGCTGGACCGCAGGGCAATCGGAGACAGAATCCCCCGGGGCTCCGGGCCGGACCGGACCGGCTCTGCAGTACCTGGTTGAACTCCAGCACGTCCAGCAGGTCGAAGAGCTTGCGGTTCTTCTCGCTGTCCTTCAGCTTGCAGTAGTACTGCTGCAGGCCGTGCAGGGTGAGCTTGGTCTCATCGTCCACGAACACCTCCATGGGCTGGGCAGGCAAGAGCACAGGTTAGCGCAAGGGGCTGTGCCGTCACCTGGGGGCTGCAGGTTCAAGCGCCTGAGCTGCTGCTGCTGCAGCAGGTCAACCAGAGGGAAGTGGCCAGGCTGCGATACTGACTCCTCAACACCTCACACACTGCCAACAATCACTCCCACACAGCAGGACCATCAGGATCACCCAACCCGACCTGCGGGCCCACCCTCTCCCCCAACCCCACTCACATCCTGCATGAATTTCCGGCAGACGGGCCGGATCTCCTTGCTGAGCGTGGCGCTGAACATCATGCACTGCTTCTCGTGAGGCGTCAGCCGGAAGATGTCCTGGACGTCCCGCCTCATATCTGCGGCACAGACGCACAGAGGCAGGGAGAGGTAAGCAGAGTGCAACGCCCACCACAACCACCAGAGGGGTGGACAGGACTGCAAGCAGAGCGAGCTCGAAGGACATTTTGTCCCCTCATCCCCAGGAGTACCTGCACCTCTCCTAAATCCCTCTGGGAAGGGCGAGGGGGGGAGACTGCAATCCCAAGCCAGGCTATAGATTAGTGTAACATGCTCAGGTGTCTGTTGTCAATGGGACGCTCCAAGTTTCCAACAGCCAACCAATGTTAAGAAACACAAAAGGGAGCCGAGGTCTCTGTGGGCCGAGAGAACCAATTCCCACGATTCAGGGCGCCCCCACGTCCGGGGTGACTTCCAATCGGCATGAAGGCTCCTGTCCAGGCAGGAGTGCCCCGTCCTGGATTATTTAATGGGTGGGCACCCTATCCATAACCCTGGACTTCAGACAAACAGGAGACTAGAAGCGCAACAGAAAGCGAGCTGGATTCCTGGCCGTATCCAGAAGGGCCCTTCCCCTTCAAAATCCTACACACGACAGCAACATGCCACTTCAGGGACAGCTATCAAAGGCCCGGGCTTGCAGACTTCCTTCAGACACGTAACTGGGGGGCAAAACACCGGCAGAACTCCCCAGTGGAGAGGGGTGTGCGCTTCTCCCACCATCGTGGCTGACCCCACAGCGACCCCGGCACTCACCCAGCTGCTCCAGCATCTTGTCGCACTCGTCCAGGACGAAGTGCTTGACGTTCTTCAGGCTGAGCGTCTTGTTGCGGACCAGCGCCAGGATGCGGCCCGGCGTGCCCACCACGATGTGCGGGCAGTTCTTCTTCAGGACCTCCTCGTCCTTCTTGATGGACAGCCCCCCGAAGAACACGGCCGCCTTGACGGTGGGCATGTACTTGGAGAAGCGCTCGTACTCCTTGCTGATCTGGAAGGCCAGCTCCCGCGTGTGGCACATCACCAGCACCGCCACCTGGGGACAGAAGGGGACACTGTCAACATGGCCACGGACACTTGGGCGCAGGGGCCGCCACGGCCCTCACCAGCCTCCTGACGGGGGAGGGGGAGCCGATCATGGCCGACCACCGCTGAAGTCACTGCTATAGTCACAGAACCGGCCTGTCAGAACGTGCTTCCCTGTCTGTGTGCTGCGGAAATCTTCCTTTCGCCTCACCGAGCCGCTAAAGTCTGTGCGACACGTACTCCGAGTACACAAACCATCCAGTCGACTTTACAGATGGGTACAACTGATGCAAAACAAAACTTTGGTGCAGAAAAACCGAGATGTTCGCACATACAGTGGTGCTAGAAAGTTTGTGAACCCTTTAGAATTTCTGCACCTAAAATGTGATCAGATCTTCATCCAAGTCATAAAAATAGATAAGGAGAAGCCAATAACACACAAAAGGATATACGTTTCCATTCATTTATTGATCAAAATGATCCAACATTAAATGTCTTTGTCAGAAAAAGTATGTGAATCTCTAGGATTATCAGCTCAGTTAAGGGGATAATTAGTCAGGAGTGCCAATCAATGGGATGACAATCAGGTGTGAGTTTGGGTGGCTGCGCCCTATTTAAAAAACAAACCTGAGTCTTCACTACCAAAGTCTGGTCTTCACCAGACAGGTTTGTGAATGCATGCCATGCCCCGATCAAAGGAGATTTCTGAGGACCTCAGAAAAAGGGTTCTCGATGCTCATCACGCTGGGAAAGGTTACAAAACAATTTCTAAAGACCTTGGGCTTCACCAATCCACTGTTAGGCAGATAGCGTACAAATGGAGAAAATTTACACCATTGTTGCTCTCCCCAGGAGTGGTCATCCAACAAAAATCACTCCAAGAGCAAGGCGTCTAATATTCCAGGAGATCACAACGAACAGAGTAACGTCCAAGGATCTGCAGGCCTCTCTTACACTGGCTAATGTCAGTGTTCCTGAGTCCACCAGCAGGCAAACGCTGAACGAGAAAAGTGTGCATGGGAGGACAGCAAGGAGGAAGCCACTACTCTCCAAGAAGAACATTGCTGCCCATTCAAAGTTCGCTAAAGACCACCTGGGTGAGCCAGAAAACTACTGGAAGAATGTTCTGTGGACGGATGAGTCGAAAATAACCTTTTGGCTTAAAGGAGAAACATCATGTCCGTCCGTGAACTGAAGCTCTACAGAAGGTGGGTCTTGCAGCAAGACAACGACCCTAAATACATAAGTCACCCAACCAAAGAATGGTTGAAGCAGAAGAAATTTTGTGTTTTGACAATTCTATCGGATTAAGGTCTGGACTTTGGTCCAGACCTTAATCCAATAGATTTGTTGTGGCAGGACCTGAAGCGGGTCCGCCAACATCACCGAGATGAAGCAGTTCTGTAAGGAGGAATGGGCCAAAATTCCTCCAAGCCGATGTGCGGAACCGATCAACAGTTACCCTGAACGTTTGGTTGAAGTCACTACTGCTTAAAGGGGTCACACCAGTAACTGAAAGCATAGGTTCGTACCTCTTCTGACAAAGACATTTAATGTTGGATCATTTTGATCAATAAATGAATGAAAAAGTATATCCTTTTGTGTTGTTTTACTGGGTTCTCCTTATCTATTTTTTTATGTATAGTTTCTAGCACGTGCTGTCAACACAATGACAGAGGATACTGGTGCCTACTACCTAAGAGGATAAGAGTAACAGCACTCAGAATGAGTGACTACTTAATGTTTTTGTAGCCTCTTGGTGCTTTGAAGCATCATCCAGGTGGTAATTCTTAGATTTAGGGAGTGCAGTGGACGTGAAGCACAATTTACTCTTAACACTGCTCTACTGCAAACGCTCCTGGTACAGAAGTGGCTTAAACGGCTGTTTGCAGCCAGTGATCTGGCTGCCTGCGTCTCCAACCCGAGCCCTGACAGAGTCTGGTGGAGAGGTGCACTGGCCTGCTCCCCTGCAGTGGTTTGCAAGTGAAGACCAGCTCCTCTTGGCCCCCTCGTGGCCACACGGGAGAGGCCGTGTCCAGATGGACAGCCGGCCCAGGACACTGACCTGTCCGTCCACAGGCTCGATCTGCTGCAGGGTGGCCAGCACGAACACGGCCGTCTTGCCCATGCCCGACTTCGCCTGGCACAGGATGTCCATGCCCAGGATCGCCTGCGGGATGCACTCGTGCTGCACTGGGAGAGGCAAGGACAAGAGACGGGTCACCTGGATCCGCGGGATTCACAATCCCCCCACCCCCCCCTCCAGCCGCGGAGCGGGGCGGCGCACTCACCCTCGGAGGGGTGCTCGAAGCCGCAGTCCACAATGGCCCGCAGCAGCTCGGGCTTCAGCAGGAAGTCCCGGAAGCCGGAGCTGTGGATGGAGACGTAGGAGCCCTTCACCTCCTTCTTGCCAGCAGGCACGGCGCTCTCCGGCGCGGTCTGCGGCTCCTCATCCTCCTCGTAGTCCAGCAGCTCATTCTCAACGTCGTTCTCTGCCATGCTGGGGGGGAGGGGGCAGCAAGCGAGGAGATCGTTAGAGCAGAGCCCCACACCTGAGAGCAGGCACTCCAGCGAGGAGAAGACCTCATCATCCCCACACCACACTCAAGACACACACCGAGAGGAGAAGACCTCATCATCCCCACACCACGCTCAAGACACACACCGAGAGGAGTTCATCATCCCCACACCACGCTCAAGACACACACTGAGCCCCAGCGAGGAGAGGCCTCATCATCTCTCAAGACACTGAAAGCCACTCAGTGCACCCAGTCTACACAGGACACGAGCGCTGCCGGCCAGCTATACTTGACCCCTACACAGTCTAAAACCCGTCCAACAGCGTCAGCAGTCTCACTTGGCGGTAATTTGAGGGCTGACTGCCTGTCCAGCACTTTCTGCAGAACAAGTATCAGGACCCCCCGGACAGGTCACCAGCCGTCACCCTCCCGCCCGCGGAGGGTTTCGATTTCAACACCACTGCGAGCGCTGAAGACCGATACTCGAAACGCCTGGACAGATAAACCCTTCCCCAGCAGCGCGTTTCAGAAGCGAAGGAAAGGCTCTAAAACGGCAGAGCCGCTCGGCCCGGGCGAAGGCACAAAGCGACAGGCCGCAGCCCGAGCACCGCTCTTTCCTGAGCGCCCCGACCGGGGGAGGAAGTGCCCTCTGCCCGAACCGAACAAAGACTGAAAGCGGGCCGCGAAGGCCCGAGCGCGGAAAAAAACAAATACTTATTTAACCAATGAGAAATGCGCCCTTAAAAAGAAAAGGCAACGCGTGGAAGAAAGACAAAAAACCTCTTGCTAAAGCGTTCCTTTCAAACACGAAAGGCAAAGTTTTAAGTAGCAAAAGTCGACTTCGCACGACGGACTTTCGGAAACGCCGAAACACGTTGTAGCTAAAAGCCACAGGTCACCGGCGCCGGGAGGTCACAACCCCTGACCCGGTTCGGCATATCGGCCCAGACCCCGGAGCAACGCGTCCAGAAGCACTGTTCACCCCGCAGCAGGCGAGCAACGCCGCCGGGAACAAGTCACCTTTCAAGGAGAGCGAGGAGGAGAAACAGCAGCTGGTCGGCAGCGGCAGGCGAGCCCGGGACAACAGCAAGCGCTCGGCCGGGCTGCAGCTGCCATGACGCTCCGCAGCGAACAATGGGAGGTCGAGTCTGCTCCTTCCGCCGGCCCGCAACACCGGCCCGCCGGCCTGCCCCGACAGCGGGGCTGCTCACGGCTGTCCCCGGCCCTCCTGCAAGCGGCCCGCCCGGCCCGGCTCGGCCCGGCTCGGCCCGGACGGAAAAGCAGGTACCGGACTCAATGAAGCCGGCAAACCGAACTGCCGTCCCCCCTCCTTTCTCACCGACTCGCACAGAAAAACACAACGATTCGTGGACTAGTGCCGCAAGAAAATTTCAATTACCCTCCTCCTAAATAAATCCCAGAGACACCACAACCCCAACAAAACGAAAAACTGCGACTTGGAACAAACTAAACCCCGAATTTCCCGTTTCTCACCTCTCAGCTCAAACCCCAAACAGCTTCAATCCGCCGCTGAAACAACACACATGGCAAGGCCGCTTGGTTTATACAAGCTTCCGGAACTACCGCCTCCGGGCCAGCTGAGGCTCCTATTGGCTAAAGTGATCTTCAATCACATGAAAACTCTCCGTAGCCCCTTTCTATTGGCTTATTCATGTGTCCATCACGGAAGTACTCCTATCGGATTGGTTTGATTGTTGGGGTAAGAGGCGGGTTCTACTTTGCCCGCTCGGAAGGAGACACAAATGCCGTTCCACCGGGAAATGAAATGAGAGGAGGGTTTTCGTCTTCGGCTTTGCGAAGTTCATAGTTGTCACACGTGGAATAACTTACTTTAAACTTTAACTAGTTAGAAAAATAAGAGTCTAGATTAAGCGACCTTTCTGGTATTTATACAATAATTGTTAAGGGGACGATTATTTTATTAATGAACTTGTCCAGTGGTTAAGATACGGGACTGTCACAGCAGGGGGACAGCTGGTCCGGTGGTTAAGATCCAGGGTATATGAGAGCTGTGCATTAGAACTATTACAATAGAGGAGTTAATTGATCCTAGGATCAGGATCAATAACTTGGTGACAATTTCTTCCAGATCCCCACAAGCCTTATTTACAATATTAACAATTCTAAAATAACTGCCTTTGTACAGCACGTTTCATCTCAAAGGATCCCAAAGCCCTTCGGAATAAGACGGAACCCACTTCACCCCGCTGTCCAGAGGCCAGGGGTGGGAGTGACCTGTGCTCCTGCTCCAGGCAGGTTAAGGGGTCAGCAGGGAGGCCAGTCTGTTCGAGCCCAGAGTGGGACTGATGCAGGACAATCCCCTTACAAACAAAAGTATCCCAAGATCTTAAATATAATAATAATAATTGCTTACACTTATATAGTGCTTTTCTGGACACTCCACTCAAAGCGCTTTACAGATAATGGGGACTCCCCTCCACCACCACCAATGTGCAGCCCCACCTGGATGATGCGACGGCAGCCATAGTGCTCCAGTACACTCACCACACATCAGCTATCAGTGGGGAGGAGAGCAGAGTAATGTAGCCAATTCATAGATGGGGATTATTAGGAGGCCATGATTGGTAAGAGCCAATGGGAAATTTGACCAGGACACTGGGGTTACACCCCTACTCTTTTCGAGAAACACCCTGGGATTTTTAATGACCACAGAGAGTCAGGACCTCGGTTTTACGTCTCATCCGAAGGACGGCGCCTGTTTACAGTATAGTGTCCCCGTCACTATACTGGGGCATTAGGACCCACATGGACCTCAGGGTGAGCGCCCCCTGCTGGCCCCACTAACACCTCTTCCAGCAGCAACCTTAGTTTTTCCCAGGAGGTCTCCCATCCAGGTACTGACCAGGCTCACACCTGCTGAGCTTCAGTGGGCTGCCAGTTGTGAGCTGCAGAATGATATGGCTGCTGGCCAAGTAGGACCAAATGACCAAGTAGGCAGTACTTTGATTTAATTGATTTAATGTCTCATCAGTTACAGGATCTGTTACATAGAAGGACAGCAGTTCCACAGTCATTCACAATGCACAGTTTCCACAATACTGATGTGGAAATTCCTGTCCAGAGGGCAGAGTCCAGAAGGTAGAGCGCCACCTACTGGTCCACCTGCACCACTTACAACAGCAACTCTCCCATCCCAGTGCTGACCCGGCCCAGCCCAGCCCGGGCCCAGGTGCTGGTGCCCATGTCAGGAGGAGAGGTACACAGGTATAGCTGAGGAGGAGTGAGGAAGTGAGCGGGGCAGGGAGAAGAGTGTGAGTGTGCACCTGTGTGAGTGTGGGTGTAGGTGTGCCCCTGGGTGAGAGTGAGAGTGGGTGTGCACCTGTGTGAGTGTGGGTGTAGGTGTGCACCTGTGTGAGTGTGGGTGTGCTCCTGGGTGAGAGTGAGTGTGGGTGTGCACCTGTGTGAGTGTGGGTGTGCTCCTGGGTGAGAGTGAGTGTGGGTGTGCACCTGTGTGAGTGTGGGTGTGCTCCTGGGTGAGAGTGAGAGTGGGTGTGCACCTGGGTGAGAGTGGGTGTAGGTGTGCACCTGTGTGAGTGTAGGTGTGCACCTGGGTGAGAGTGAGTGTGGGTGTGCTCCTGGGTGAGAGTAAGAGGGGGTGTGCTCCTGGGTGAGAGTGGGTGTAGGTGTGCACCTGTGTGAGAGTGAGTGCGGGTGTGAGTGTGCATGACAGTGTGCTTGTTGTTTGCTGGTCAGTAGCTGTGAAAGGAGACACAACAGTGTTAGACACGGGCACTGCTAACACTATCAGCAGAACTTGTGAGACTGCTGCTGCTACTGATCACACTGCCCCACCACCTGGCCCCACCCCACCGCCCTGTCCTGCCCCGCCCTGCCCCGCCCCACCACCCGGCCCCACCCCACCGCCCTGCCCTGCCCCGCCCTGCCCCGCCCCACCACCCGGCCCCACCCCACCGCCCTGCCCTGCCCCGCCCTGCCCCGCCCCACCACCCGGCCCCACCCCACCGCCCTGCCCTGCCCCGCCCTGCCCCGCCCCACCACCCGGCCCCACCCCACCGCCCTGTCCTGCCCCGCCCTGCCCCGCCCCACCACCCGGCCCCACCCCACCGCCCTGTCCCGCCCCACCACCCTGTCCTGCCCCGCCCCACCCTACCCCACCGCCCGGCCCCACCCCACCGCCCTGTCCTGCCCCGCCCCACCCTACCCCACCACCCGGCCCCACCCCACCGCCCTGTCCTGCCCCGCCCTGTCCTGCCCCGCCCCACCCTACCCCACCACCCGGCCCCACCCCACCGCCCTGTCCTGCCCCGCCCTGCCCCGCCCCACCACCCGGCCCCACCCCACCGCCCTGTCCCGCCCCACCCCACCCTACCCCACCACCCGGCCCCACCCCACCGCCCTGTCCTGCCCCGCCCCACCCTACCCCACCACCCGGCCCCACCCCACCGCCCTGTCCTGCCCCGCCCCACCCTACCCCACCACCTGGCCCCACCCCACCGCCCTGCCCTGCCCCGCCCCACCCTACCCCACCCCACCGCCCTGTCCTGCCCCGCCCTGTCCTGCCCCGCCCCACCCTACCCCACCACCCGGCCCCACCCCACCGCCCTGTCCTGCCCCGCTCCACCCTACCCCACCCCACCGCCCTGTCCTGCCCCGCTCCACCCTACCCCACCCCACCGCCCTGTCCTGCCTCGCTCCACCCTACCCCACCCCACCGCCCTGTCCTGCCCCGCCCTGTCCTGCCCCGCCCCACCCTACCCCACCCCACCGCCCTGTCCTGCCCCGCTCCACCCTACCCCACCCCACTGCCCTGTCCTGCCCCGCCCCACCCTACCCCAACACCCGGCCCCACCCCACCGCCCTGTCCTGCACCGCCCCACCCCACCCCACCACCCTGTCCTGCCCCGCCCCTACCCCACCACCCGGCCCCACCCCACCGCCCTGCCCCGCCCCACCCCAGCTGGGCCCTCTCACCTAGACAGTCTGTGCGGAGTCCCCGTTGTGCCCCTTCTCGTTGCTCACCAGGCTCTGGGGCAGCAGAGTCGATCTCCCAGCACCTGCCCCGCTCCGCATTTCTCCTGCCCCCCCTGGGTACAGACCCCGCACCCCCTGCGCCGGCTGGGCAAAGCCCCGCGAGGGAGGGGGGCTGACGGAGGCAGCGCCCGCCCTCACCCTGCTCCTGGGCACAGAGGGCAGCGGGGGCATGTTGAGGGGCAATGCCACCCCAGCCCGGGCGTGCCCGGGGAAGAAGGGCCTTGGGGGGAAGGGGGGGTAGGCTGAGAAGATGGGGTGCGGGGGGCCCATGAAGGAGGGGTAAGGGAGGTACTGGGGGTGTGGCAGTGCTGCATTGAAGTAGTACGGCCTATAGAAGGGTGGGGTGCAGGGAGGCCGAGGGGGGTGCCCGTTATGGAGGGAGGGGTCTCTTGGTGGGGTGTCCAGTCTTGGGATGGGGCCAGGGAAGGGGAAGTGGGGTGCACCAGGACCTGGGAAGGGGAAGTGGGGTCCTCCAGGGCCAAGGAAGGGGAATTGGGGTGCACAAGGACCAGGGAAAGGAAACTGGGGTGCACTGGGACCTGGAAAGGGGAATTGGGGTGCATCGGGGCCAGGGAAAGGGAATTGGGGTGCATCGGGGCCAGGGAAGGGGAATTGGGGTGCATCGGGCCCAGGGAAAGGGAATTGGGGTGCATTGGGGCCAGGCTCATTCTGGATGAATGGGTTCTGTGGTGCCGTGGGGCTGGGGAAGAGAGGAGGGGGAGCTGGAGTGGGGGATTTCGAGGTGCCCCCGGGACCAGGCAGCGGGGACTCTGTGGGGGAGCCCTGCTGCCCAGGGGGGGTCCGGACCTGTTGGCCACACAACAGCAGGAGACAGCAGAGAGAGAGAAAGGTCAGCCTCAGTGCCCACCCCAGCGCTAGGCTCGTTTTTGCTGGAATTGTCAGTGGGCATGGCTGGTGTCTTGTAGGGGTCTGCAGAGGCATGCTGTGCCCTCCCCGTGTTCCCTGTCCCTCCCAGCAGAGCCAGTAACCAACACCCCGCCAGGCTCACAGCTCTCTATTCTAGTCCATCACAAAGCCTCTTTGTGTCTGGATCTGTCCCTCACAGCAGGGCCTCACTGGGCACAGCGGCCCCTTCAGGCTGATTCTGAGCACTCGCGCGCTCCTGTGGCTCTAGGATCCCAGTCTTTTTCATGTGTTGCCCTTAATTGTCTGTTTCTAATCTTTGGGTAGATAAATTTATTAATTGCTCAAATAATAGGTATGTACCCTATTACAGGAACTCTGGTCCTTGATTTCTGACTATTTCTGTTAAATAACTTCTAAAGTGTTTAATTGACCAAATCACTTGCAACTGATCACAAATTTGGCGTCTTGGCCAAATTTCCCATTGGCCCTTACCAATCATGGCCTCCTAATAACCCCCATGTCTGAACTGGCTTCATCACTCTGCTCTCCTCCCCACTGATAGCTGGTGTGTGGTGAGTGTACTGGTGCACTATGGCTGCTGTCACATCATCCAGGTGGGGCTGCACATTGGTGGTGGTGGAGGGGAGTCCCCATTACCTGTAAAGCTCTTTGAGTGGAGTGTCCAGAAAAGCGCTTTATAAGTGTAAGCAATTATTATTATTATTATTATTATTATTATTATTATTATTATTATTATTATTATTATTATTAATTAACTTGTTCCAGGTCTTCAGTATCTCTGCTACACTGGAGAGGCATGTGCTAGGACCTTTTTAACCACAAGGGGGCAGTGTTACCTTTCTCAGCCTCAGCTGACCGTTCTTCTGAAAGATCTGAAAGATAAGGGAGCAGGGAGGAGGCGATGAAAAACACTTATGTGTCGTCTCTCAGTGCTTCCTCTCGGGTGAACAGTCCTGCGTCTGCCCACGTGTTCTACACAGAGACACTCACCGAGGCTGACAGCGCAGTGCCCAGGACACACAGCAGCACAACGACCACACGCATGGCGAGATCACTCTGGAGCACCACCTGCACGACAACAGCAGGCGGTCAGGGAGACGAGCAGCCTGAGGACTGTGGCTTCCTGGGAACATCACTGCCCTGTTCATGGTGCTAGTTCTCGTCATGGCGAGAGGTCATGAAAGTGTGCGTTACTTGTGTTCTGTTTGGCAGCTTCCAGACTGAAATGTCCTGCAGTCCAGTGGCTGCCTGTTTTCCCTAAGAGCTGCACTCTCCATGCAGAACACAAGGCACGCACACAGAGCTCAGAGGAGCTTGGATCCCACAGGACAAGACGGAGCTTGGATCCCACAGGACAAGATATAGCTTGGATCCCACAGGACAAGACGGAGCTTGGATCCCACAGGACGACGGAGCTTGGATCCCACAGGACAAGACGGAGCTTGGATCCCACAGGACAAGATATAGCTTGGATCCCACAGGACAAGACGGAGCTTGGATCCCACAGGACAAGATATAGCTTGGATCCCACAGGACTCACACGGGCCAAGACAGTGCTCAGAGCTAGACAGAGCTCAGAGGACAAAACTCAGTGCACAGTGCAAGAAGCAGAGAGGATACACAGGATAACACACAGCTCAGAGCACAGGGTGTGAGGCACCTGTATATAAAACTATTACACTGCACACCTGGAGTACAGAAGCCGAATACAGGACGAGACACGACAAGACAGAGCACTAGGCTTGAAGCACAGAGTACACAGCATGGGACACACATCTTGGAGCATGCGCCATGAAGCACAGAGCTCAGAGTTCAAGGCATGAAGCACAGAGCACATAGCAGTGAGATAACCGACACTAAACCAACCTGCAGCAGTGAATCTGTGAGCAAAATCGTCCAAGAGTGAATGCGTCTGTCTACAGTAAAGTGCTACAGCTGTTACTACTCATACCATTACTGCAATGACTCTGATCTCCCCTCACAGTCTCCCATCACACCAGTCAGGATCAAGAGCTCCATGTCCACCCCAGACAGACAGAATCCGGACGAATCACTTTCTCCTGTGCTGCCATCTGGTCTTGTGTAAAGGCACAGGTGTGAGTAAACAGTCTTACCTGAGTTCAGCTCTCTGGGTGTACTGTATGTCTGTCTCTGCTGGGCTTCTCTCCTCCTCTGACTGCCTTTAAACCAGGGGTACACACCCCTCCACACACACACATCTTCACAAACACATTTTCGCACACTCCCCCTTCTAGACATACCGTTGCACTTACACACACATAGACCTGCAAACACACGCCGGCTGTTGGGATTTCAGATTCCCTGTTTCCCTATTCCCTATTTGCTCTGTCTGTGAGACAATCCTCCAGTGCTTTCTCCCTTGTTAAAAACTGCACACCTGGTTTATAGAAATCTAATATACGGCACACACTGCACACCTGGTTTATATAAACCTAATATACAGCACACACTGCACACCTGGTGTATATAAACCTAATATACTGCACACACTGCACACCTGGTGTATATAAACCTAATATACTGCACACACTCCTGGGGTATATTTACTGTCTATGATGCACTCCTGGGGTGTATTTACTGTCTATGATGCACTCCTGGGGTGTATTTCCTGTCTTTGATGCACTCCTGGGGTATATTTACTGTCTGTGATTCACTCCTGGGGTGTATTTACTGTCTATGATGCACTCCTGGGGTATATTTCCTGTCTGTAATGCACTCCTGGGGTATATTTCCTGTCTGTAATGCACTCCTGGGGTATATTTACTGTCTATGATGCACTCCTGGGGTGTATTTACTGTCTATGATGCACTCCTGGGGTATATTTCCTGTCTGTAATGCACTCCTGGGGCATATCTGCTGTCTATGATGCACTCCTGGGGTATATTTGCTGTCTATGATGCACTCCTGGGGTATATTTCCTGTCTGTAATGCACTCCTGGGGCATATCTGCTGTCTATGATGCACTCCTGGGGTATATTTGCTGTCTATGATGCACTCCTGGGGTATATTTGCTGTCTGTGATGCACTCCTGGGGTGTATTTACTGTCTGTAATGCACTCCTGGGGTATATTTGCTGTCTGTGATGCACTCCTGGGGTGTATTTACTGTCTATGATGCACTCCTGGGGCATATTTACTGTCTGTGATGCACTCCTGGGGCATATTTACTGTCTGTGATGAACTCCTAGCTCTGACATGCTGTAGAACATACGGGGTGGAGATGCTGCCCCATCTTGACTGGGTGTTTACCTGCATTCCTGAGGTGAGAGCGGACTCCTGCCAGGGAGTCTGGATGTTTGGGGCTTGTCTGCAGGAGCACCCACATTCTCGCGGCCTGGCACCCTGCCCCCAGCTCCTCGCTAGTCGCTCTGTCTCCCAGCCCCACAGGGACATGTCTGGATGTGCCAGGCTGTTTGGTACAGGGGGCACAGGCCTCAGGAACGCAAACTGAGAGCTGGGGGGCAGTGCTGAGGGCACAGGAGTAATGTCTGCCCGTCCCCGATAATCACAGGGTGTGTGCTTGAGTGTTTCACCTGTGTATGGGTTTTTCCCAGAGCACATGCTGACCTGAGAGGGAGAATATGTGTGTGAGCGCGCGTGTGCATTAGTCTGTTTGAGTGTGTGTAAATGTGCATTAGTGTGTTGATGTGTGTGCATTAGTGTGTTTATGAGTGTATGAGTGTGCATTAGTGTGTTTATAAGAGTGTGTGCATGTGTTTGACTGTGTGTGAGTGTGCATTAGTGTGTTTATAAGAGTGTGTGTATTAATGAGTGTGAGTGTGCATTAGTGTGTTTATAAGAATGTGTGTGTGTGCATAAGTGTGTTGATGTGTGCATTAGTGTGTGTGAGTATGCATTAGTGTATTTGTGAGAGTGTGTGTATAAGATGCCCACAGTGGGCTACAGGTTATAACCTAGTCCTAATTCATTGTTTATGTGTCTTGATTTTGCTGTGGTGAAGTGTCTGAGAGATGATTCGGAGAAGATTACATCTTCTGATCTCCAGTGCTGTGCTCCAATCTCGTGCTCTTGGTCAGAAATGAAATGTATTTTCCCTTAAAACACCCCTATTCCTGCTGGCTGCTGGGAGCTCCATTACCCAGATCCCGCACCCAGGACTCCCCAGATGACAAAGCCGATGAAAAAGCAGGTGTGAGCTGAAGAGGTTTATTAGGAAAGCGCCTCCTGTCCCTCACAGCCGGGGGGCGCTACACTGCACACAGCTCTGACACACGCCTGAGGATTGTCAGTGAAGTTCAAGTGACCACGACTGAGCTAGTCCCGGTGTCTCCAGACTGCGGTGGGCAGGCCGATCAGGGCGGAGTCACTCCCGCTGTTTCCAGCACTGGGATTTCATTCTCACTCTGATCGGGATTAGCCCGGAGCTGCTGATTCCGGTGCTGCGGACGGACTCTGGAGAGACTCAGGGTGGGCTTTCCCTGGGGTGTCCACCTGGCAGTGCCCCTTCAAGTTACACACGATGCTCTCCGCAGCCGCGCCCAAATGGCAACACGACCTGGAGGCCGTGGAGCCCGATGTGTACTGGGGACACCGGCCCAGTTCCCAGTCCCGCGGAGGGAGGGGGTGAACACGGTTTACACTCCGCACCTGCGCCAGTCCGCTGCGGGCTTCACATGACCTTTCACCTTTGACCTTCCTGCAGGCGGAAGAGAAGACCCGGGCCGGATCCGGACCTATATCTGCGACTCCAGCGCCCAGGAGGGGCTGAGCTCGGGGACGAGGACGGTGGCGGGCGGAGCGTCTGGCGTGCCGCTGGGGGCGCTCTCCGGCCTCTGGAGGGCGTCGCGGACGCCGGGGGGCAGCGTGTCGAACAGCCAGTCCTCCACCAGCAGCCCCGCCCGCCTCAGGCTGGCGCAGCGGCCCAGCTCGGCCGGCAGCGCGTCCAGGCTGTTCCCGCGCAGGTCCAGGTGCGCCAGCCGGGCCAGGTGGCGCAGGCCGGGCGGCAGGGCGGCGAGGGGGTTGCGGGCGGCGCAGAGGCGGCGCAGGCGCAGGCAGCCGGAGAACAGCTCCGGGGGCAGCGACTCCAGCCTGTTCCCGCCCAGGTCCAGCTCGGAGAGCAGCGGCAGCCCGCCCACCTCTGCGGGCAGGGCCCCCAGCAGGTTGCCGGCCAGCTGCAGGCAGCGCAGCCGGCGCAGGGTGAAGAGGGCGGGGGGCAGCGCCTGCAGCCGGTTGTGGGACAGGTCCAGCAGCTCCAGGCCGCGCAGCAGGCCCACGGCGGGCGGCAGCGCCGGGATGCGGTTGCGGGCGAGCCTCAGCGCGGTCAGGCGGCGCAGCTGCGCCAGGCCCAGCAGCTCGTCCAGGCCGCGGAGGGCGTTGCCGGACAGGTCCAGGCTGTGCAGGCCGGTCAGCGAGAGCACGGCGGCGGGCACGTGCTCCAGCTCGCAGCGCCGCAGCGCCAGCTCCGCCAGCCCGCTACCCAGCCTGCGCAGGCCGCCCAGCGCCAGCAGCCGCGTGCCCTCGTTGTGGACCTCCAGCCGGGCCAGGCTGCCCGCCAGCTCGCCCAGCTCCCCCGGCACCCGGCGCAGGCCGCCCCGCAGCGACAGCATGCGCAGCTGGCGCAGCTCGCGCAGGCAGCCCAGCCCGCCGGCCAGCCCGCCCGCCAGGTGCAGCTCGCGCAGGCCGCGCAGGGCGTAGGCCCAGCCCGGGATCTCCGCCGCCTCGGCCACGCGCAGGTGCAGCGACTCCAGGCGGTCCCGCAGGACGCGCAGCGACTCCGGCTCCAGCCGGGCGGGGCAGTGGTACAGGTGCAGCTCTCTGGGGGGAGAGAGCGGAACACCAGCAGTTATCCTGGTTATCACACACTCACACACTCTTTCACACTCTCACTGACACACAATCACACTCACACACAATCACACTCACTCATACTCACTCACACTCTCACTGACTCACACACTCACACGCACACATGCATACTCACACACACTCTCACACTCACTGACACACAATCACACTCACACACAATCACACTCACTCACACTCACACTCACTCACACACACTCACTCACTCACACTCACTCTCTCAGTCCCGTACCGGAGTGCGGTCATGCGGGACACCTGTGCGGTCAGCCTGGCCTCGGGGATCAGCTCCAGCTTCAGCACCTCCAGCTCACAGGACACACACTCTCACACACTCTCACACTCACTCACACTCACTCACACTCACACTCACTCACACTCACTCACACTCACTCACACTCACTCTCTCAGTCCCGTACCGGAGTGCGGTCATGCGGGACACCTGTGCGGTCAGCCTGGCCTCGGGGATCAGCTCCAGCTTCAGCTCCTCCAGCTCACAGGACACACACTCTCACACTCACTCACACTCACACACTCACTCTCTCAGTCCCATACCGGAGTGCGGTCATGCGGGACACCTGTGCGGTCAGCCTGGCCTCGGGGATCAGCTCCAGCTTCAGCACCTCCAGCTCACAGGACACACACTCTCACACACTCTCACACTCACTCACACTCACACTCACTCACACTCACACACTCTCACACTCTCTCAGTCCCGTACCGGAGTGCGGTCATGCGGGACACCTGTGCGGTCAGCCTGGCCTCAGGGATCAGCTCCAGCTTCAGCACCTCCAGCTCACAGGACACACACTCTCACACACTCTCACACTCACTCACACTCACTCACACTCACACACTCTCTCACTCACTCACTCACACTCACTCACACTCACTCACACTCACACTCACTCACACACACACACTCACTCACACTCACTCTCAGTCCCGTACCGGAGTGCGGTCATGCGGGACACCTGTGCGGTCAGCCTGGCCTCAGGGATCAGCTCCAGCTTCAGCACCTCCAGCTGGCCCAGGGAGAAGAGGGCGGGTGGCAGGCGGGGCAGGCCACACAGGTGCAGCTGGGTGCGGCCGCGGTGGTCCCGGGACACCAGGCCCCGCAGCCTCTCCGCGCCCCACTGCTGCTCCAGGCTCTCCTCCAGCAGCCGCGTCTCGCTGCCGGGCGACAGGAAGACGGCCAGCCGCTGGCCGGGCAGCGGGTCGTACTGGTCAGCCAGGTGCAGCAGGAAGGCAAAGTCGTTCCTCACGTCCGGCACGTCGCGGATCGAGCTCTCCTCACGCACGCGCTGGAAAGAGTACTCCCGCAGGGACCTGCAGCGGGACAGCGGCACCGCAGACTGGACTGATTCCCAGACTGGACTGAGCCCACACTGGACTGATCCACACTGGACTGAGCCCACAGTGGACAGAGAGACAGACAGACTAACAGAGACATAGAGACACACTTGGACAGACCTGCGGAATATCCAGCAGAGAGTGTAGAGCCCCAGCAGCCCGTACAGCCACACCAGGGCCAGGTAGGACAGCAGCAGCTTGCGCAGGACGCTGGCCAGGTCGTGCGTGCAGCGGAAGGCGCTGTAGCCCGTCAGCGCGTGGATCTGCGGCCGACACTCGTGAGTGAAGGAGATGGAGCCCAGCAGGGGAGAGGTGTAGCTCACGATCAGCACAAACTTCACAACCTTGAACACCGTCTGAGCCACATACACCTCGGGAGACACAGCACCACAGTACAGAGCTCAGCAAGTAGTAATACCATGTGCAGTCAGGTCAGCATTAAATAGTGCACTACAGCACCGTGCGTCACAATGTAGTACACTACAACACAGTGTAACACAATATAGTACACAATAATGCAGTGCCACACGGAGCAATTTAACACAGGGCAATACAATATGGTATGCTATAGCACTGTGCAGTTTAGCACGGTGCAATTTAGCGCACTGCAATCCAATATAATACACTGTAGCACAGTGAAATTTAGTACAGCACAATACAATATGGTGCACTATAACACAGTGCAATTCAATATTGAGCACTATTGCACAGTGCAATTTAGTACACTGTAGTGTGGTGCAGTTTAACAAAATGGAATACAAAATAGTACACTATAGCACAGTGCAATTTAGAACAGCACCATACCACATAGTATGCTATTGCACAGTACAATATAGCACAGTGCAATTCAATATGATGCACTGTAGTGCAATTTAACACAATGCAGTACAATGTCGTACACTCTAGCACAGTGTAGCACTGTAGAGCAGAATGAGCAGAGCAGGGAGAAGACACTGACCTTGTACACCAGGTCACCCTCCTCGCTGTGCGCCCGGAACCTGCGCACCCTCTCGAACAGCGCGCGGGCCGTCTCCCCATCGCTGCGCTCCAGGCTGGGCGGGGGGCCGGCGGAGGGCGTGGCGTCGGCGGGGGGGGGCGCGAGGGACAGCCGGGGGGAGCAGGAGGAGGAGAAGGAGCAGAGGGAGGCCGTGGAGGAGAGAGAGAGGGAGGACGAGGACAGGGGCTGGGGGTGCAGGGACGGGGACGGGGACGGGGGAGGGACGGGGGCTGCGGCGGGCGCGCTCCCCTCCCGGCCCAGCAGGGGGCTGTCGGTCCCGGAGTCCAGGCTGGGCCGTCCCGCGAGGGAGTTGAGCCGGAGCCGCGTCCCCTCGGCCCTGGTCTGGGTGGAGTCCTGCCAGGCCGTGTGCGACAGCGCGCGGGACGTCCAGGGGGACTCGAAGCACTTCCCCAGCACGGCGATGAAGTGCTCGATCCTGGCCGAGGTCTTGGGGTACTTGAACCAGAAGCTGCCGCTGGCCAGCAGAGCCAGGGAGTGCAGCAGAGCCACGTAGGGGAAGAAGCGGGAGTACCAGGGCAGGGCGTGGTGGTAGCACACCTGGCTGATGTACACGTACTGCTGGTAGTCGAGGTGGGTGCGGCGCCCCCTGGGGGTAGGGTGGGGTACTGCAGGGGAGGTCTGGGGATGGGAGTTGGAATTGGAGGGCTCCTGGCGAGCGCGGGGGGGCTCCTGACTGGGCTGGGACCCGTTGCCCGGAGCCTGGGAGGGGGGGTCGGAGGGCAGACACACCACCTGGTCGCGGGACAGCAGCAGGGTGCCCGCCAGCACGGACACCATGAGCATCAGCAGGACCAGGTACTCCATGAAGACGTCCCACCAGGGCTTCAGGATCTTGTAGCTGCTCTGCCTCTCGCTGAGGGAGGCCAGCTCTGTCAGAGTGAACATCGTCTGCGGCAGAGAGAGGGAGAGGAGGGCTCTGATTAGTCACTGCTGCCCCTATTGTAACAGGACTGTTCTACTGCACTGGGACTGTAGCTCCTATTGTAACAGGACTCTTCTACTGCACTGGGACTGTAGCTCCTATTGTAACAGGACTGTTCTACTGCACTGGGACTGTAGCTCCTATTGTAACAGGACTGTCCTACTGCACTGGGACTGTAGCTCCTATTGTAACGGGACTGTCCTACTGCACTGGGACTGTAGCCCCTATTGTAACAGGACTGTCCTACTGCACTGGGACTGTAGCTCCTATTGTAACAGGACTGTCCTACTGCACTGGGACTGTAGCTCCTATTGTAACAGGACTGTTCTACTGCACTGGGACTGTAGCTCCTATTGTAACAGGACTGTCCTACTGCACTGGGACTGTAGCTCCTATTGTAACGGGACTGTCCTACTGCACTGGGACTGTAGCCCCTATTGTAACAGGACTGTTCTCCTGCACTGGGACTGTAGCCCCTATTGTAACAGGACTGTTCTACTGCACTGGGACTGTAGCCCCTATTGTAACGGGACTGTTCTACTGCACTGGGACTGTAGCCCCTATTGTAACAGGACTGTCCTACTGCACTGGGACTGTAGCTCCTATTGTAACAGGACTGTCCTACTGCACTGGGACTGTAGCCCCTATTGTAACAGGACAGTTCTACTGCACCGGGACTGTAGCCCCTATTGTAACAGGACTGTTCTACTGCACTGGGACTGTAGCCCCTATTGTAACAGGACTGTCCTACTGCACTGGGACTGTAGCCCCTATTGTAACAGGACTGTCCTACTGCACTGGGACTGTAGCCCCTATTGTAACAGGACAGTTCTACTGCACCGGGACTGTAGCCCCTATTGTAACAGGACTGTTCTACTGCACTGGGACTGTAGCCCCTATTGTAACAGGACTGTTCTACTGCACTGGGACTGTAGCCCCTATTGTAACAGGACAGTTCTACTGCACCGGGACTGTAGCCCCTATTGTAACAGGACTGTTCTACTGCACTGGGACTATAGCCCCTGTTGTAACAGGACTGTTCTATTGTGGAATAATTGTAGCCCCTAATTTAACAGGACTGTACCACATACTATATAGTATATACAGGACTATATACTACATCCATCCATTTTCTAACAGCTTCTTCCAATTCAAAGTCCTGGCAAGCAACATAACCCACCAGCATGTCTTTGTTTTTGCAAACAAGAGAGACCATACAGACTCCACACAGACAGCACTCCAGGTTCAGCACAGACCCAGGGCCCCAGCACTACAAGGCAGCAGCGCTAACCACTGCGCCACAGCGCCGCCCATAATTTACTACATTGTTAATGAAAGAGTTTTTGCGTGTAAAAGAAACGTACCTTTGAAATTTCTCGCGGCGATTCCTCGCAAAGTTTTCTCCGAAGTCGGGAGCTGTCTCCGCCCGCGCGAGCCGCTGCTCTTCCACTGGAGGTTCCTGTGGGGGGCCTGCGCGCGACCCTGGGAAAGGGGAAAGCACGCGTGATTGGGGGCCCCCAGAGCGGTTGTCATAGCGACGCGATGCTGAAACAGAGCAGGACCAAATTAGCACCGCAGACACGTAGCCTCGTCCGGCGGCAGACCTCGCCGTCCCGTCCCGCTCCTGTCTTCGGGGCTGATTTATTAACTGCAGACGTTCCACCGAGTATTCGTGCTCCTGAGTTGTTAAAACCATCAGGAGATTTTATTTCCACGCGTTTCACTTCATCGCCTTCTTTCGCTGTCGTCGTGATCATTTCAGGGAAAGTTGAACAGGATCGTCCCCTCGGACTGACTTTTTCAGTGCGGAATCGCCACGGAGGTCCAGTACCTGAGATCCGCCACACGGGGTCACCCTTTTCTCTCCCACGCGCCCAGGCGGCACGTGAATCGCACGACGCACTGTCCTATCTAATACTTAATAGTAATAATTGCTTACGCTTATATAGCGCTTTTCTGGACACTCCACTCAAAGGGATTTACAGGTAATGGGGACTCCCCTCCACCACCACCAATGTGCAGCCCCACCTGGATGATGCGACGGCAGCCATAGTGCGCCAGTGCCCTCACCATAGACCAGCTCTCAGTGGGGAGGAGGAGAGTGATGAAGCCAGTTCAGAGATGGGGGTTATAAGGTGGCCATGACTGGTAAGGGCCAATGGGAGATTTGGCCAGGACACTGGGGTTACACCCCTACTCTTTTTGAGAAACACCCTGGGATTTTTAATGACCACAGAGAGTCAGGACCTCGGTTTTACATCTCATCCGAAGGACGGCGCCTGTTTACAGTATAGTGTCCCCGTCACTATACTAGGGCATTAGCACCCACATGGACCGCAGGGTGAGCGCCCCCTGCTGGCCCCACTAACACCTCTTCCAGCAGCAACCTTAGTTTTTCCCAGGAGGTCTCCCATCCAGGTACTGACCAGGCTCACACCTGCTGAGCTCCAGTACACTACTTAACCCCCCAGGCTCTAGCAGCACGGCCAATCACGCCGTTAGAGAGCAATTAAACACCTATATTTCTGGATCACAGTCCCACTGAGGGCCATAACCCACTAGTGCATGTGGTCACCATCCAAACTGTGCAACGTGGTTGAGGCATTTATGGGGTGTAGAGAAACTAGTACGTTAATTATGGGTGTGAGTATGAATTAGCTGGATAATTATTAATTACCTGGTCCCCACCAGCTTACCGGGTCAGAGGCTGCTATTTCCATGGCAACCCCAGCGGCGGAGGGTCCTGTTGCTGGTGGGATTTACAGACAGGTGGGACTGAAAGACCACAGGACAGGTGCTGATGCTGATGTCTCTCCCTGCCCTTTCTTTCTCTCTGACTCCTCTCGGACTACCCTACTGCCAGGGTACCCAGTCTCCAGCTGGGGAGGTTTTCGTCTGTCCTGGGGGACCAGGTGGGGACAGGGGGTGCTGGGGTCTGGGGTTAGGCAGGGGATCGTCGGGGAGTCAGATATACCGTATATCACAGGCCAGTGATCTCCAGTGCTGATGTGATCATGCTGTGGCCTGCTCTTTCCTGGCCACAGAGTTTCTGGAACTCGAGTTCTTGCAAAACTCTGTGGCTGATTTGCATGAACGTGCACAAAATTAAGACCACAGAGCTTAATATAGAGCTCAATATATAAAATTGAGAAGTGAAATTCTCAATTTTGTAAATAAATTTACAGAAACGTGAGCAAGACTTCCCACAAAAACATGCACATCAGCTGCAGTTCATCAAAGAGTCAAAGTGGCAAATATATTCTCTTAGTGCATGTGCAGCACACTGACACAGCCCAGTCACAGGCTCTAGACTCTTCTAGTCCCTTTGGAGTCCAGTACACTGACACAGCCCAGTCACAGGGCTCTAGACTCTTCTAGTCCCTGTGGAGTCCAGGACACTGACACAGCCCAATCACAGGGCTCTGGACTCTTCTAGTCCCTGTGGAGTCCAGGACACTGACACAGCCCAGTCACAGGCTATAGACTCTTCTAGTCCCTGTGGAGTCCAGGACACTGACACAGCCCAGTCACAGGCTATAGACTCTTCTAGTCCCTGTGGAGTCCAGGACACTGACACAGCCCAATCACAGGGCTCTGGACTCTTCTAGTCCCTGTGGAGTCCAGGACACTGACACAGCCCAGTCACAGGCTATAGACTCTTCTAGTCCCTGTGGAGTCCAGGACACTGACACAGCCCAGTCACAGGCTATAGACTCTTCTAGTCCCTGTGGAGTCCAGGACACTGACACAGCCCAGTCACAGGGCTCTGGACTCTTCTAGTCCCTGTGGAGTCCAGGACACTGACACAGCCCAGTCACAGGGCTCTGGACTCTTCTAGTCCCTGTGGAGTCCAGGACACTGACACAGCCCAGTCACAGGGCTCTGGACTCTTCTAGTCCCTGTGGAGTCCAGTACACTGACACAGCCCAGTCACAGGGCTCTGGACTCTTCTAGTCCCTGTGGAGTCCAGGACACTGACACAGCCCAGTCACAGGGCTCTGGACTCTTCTAGTCCCTGTGGAGTCCAGGACACTGACACAGCCCAGTCACAGGGCTCTGGACTCTTCTAGTCCCTGTGGAGTCCAGGACACTGACACAGCCCAGTCACAGGGCTCTGGACTCTTCTAGTCCCTGTGGAGTCCAGGACACTGACACAGCCCAGTCACAGGGCTCTGGACTCTTCTAGTCCCTGTGGAGTCCAGGACACTGACACAGCCCAGTCACAGGGCTCTGGACTCTTCTAGTCCCTGTGGAGTCCAGTACACTGACACAGCCCAGTCACAGGGCTCTGGACTCTTCTAGTCCCTGTGGAGTCCAGGACACTGACACGGCCCAGTCACAGAGCTCGAGAGTTTTTTACCATGATGTCATTGGACGTTAGTGCACTCTTCAGGGAACATGTCAGAGCTGTGAGGATCAAAGATCTCTCCTCTCTCCCTGTTGATCCACTCTTCCCCACCCCCACAGCCACGATCTTTCTGATCTCCCAGTCTGCATCCTCACAGAGGGGTCTGGGAACTCCAACTGCAGGAAGACATCAGAAACCAGAATTATCCTTCCAGTTGGGTCCCGTCCTCCCGTTTCTCTCACTGACAGCCTCAACTCTTCGAAATCCTTCCTATTCCTCGGCCCTCTCCTCCTGTCCTCCCCGAGACACTCATTCTCCCCTCTTCATGCCCGTTTGCCCACGTGCCCCCTTCCCCACCCCTCCTGACCTGCTCTGTCTCGTGCTCCTCTCTCCCTCACACCTGAAGAGCACTCCACAGCCAGGATGTGCTATTTCTATGGGACAAATCCTTATCTGTTCCTTTACCGCACTCTACTATGCTTCACCATTGTGGACCCCTGGGGACTGAGGGCACCCCCAGCCAGCAGCTCCAGTCTCCTCATCCTTCATTCACATTCTGCACGTTCGACAGACCTTCTGGAGCCCAGGGGACACAGCTAAAGAGCCTTGAAGAGGAGAAAAGAGCAGCTCAGCAGTGAGGAATTTTTAGCAGTGATGATGTGGTTGAGTGAAGTAACTCTGCTGTTCCGGGCAGGTCTGCCAGATTTCTGTTTCTGTTCCTGGAAGCCCCCCCTCAGATGGACAGGGGTTTTCCCCATGTTCTGGGGCTCCAGGAGCATATATATCCAGCGACCCAGGCGCCCAGCGAGACTGAGGGAGCAGAGCCGGACCCACTGGATTCTTCAGCACACCACTGACGCAGGTAACCGCTTGGGCTTAATAAGGGTGTGTTCTGGGTGTTGTGAGCTGAGGCAGCAGCCCAGGGCACTTCAGAGGGCACCGGGGGCTCCAGGAGAGACAACCGGCCAGCAGGGGGCAGTGCCAGCAGCCCAGGGCACTTCAGAGGGCACCGGGGGCTCCAGGAGAGATACCCAGTCAGCAGGGGGCAGTACCAGCAGCCCAGGGCACTTCAGAGGGCACCGGGGGCTCCAGGAGAGATACCCAGTCAGCAGGGGGCAGTACCAGCAGGCCAGGGCAAATCCCAGGGCACCAGGGGCTCCAGGAGAGACAACCGGCCAGCAGGGGGCAGTGCCAGCAGCCCAGGGCACTTCACAGAGCACTGGGGGCTCCAGAAGAGATACCCAGCCAGTAGAAGGCTGGCAAAAGAGGAGAGGCTCCGCAGGGCAGGGGCACAGACATCTTGCTCGTTTCTTACTGTGCTGGCAGTGCCGACGTGCCCAGGTGGGCTGACCTGTTACTCTGCTGTATTCTGCACAGGCTCGGGTACGATGATGTGGGCTTTCTTGGCACTGTGCTTCCTGCTGTGCCATCCTGCCCAGGGGGCAGCGAGCGCAGGAGAGCAGAGGGGCCTGGGGCAGAGGGACAACAGCCCAGAGGCGCAGGAGGGGCGCGGCTGCAGTTCCACGCTGGCAGAGGTGCTGGGGCAGCTGCTGAGGCAGTGCCTGACCTGGAAGGGAGGCTGGGCGGAGCTGACCTGCGACCCCACCGAGATGGGGTTCCACGGCTTCACCCCGGAGCCGAACTCCAGCAGCTCCTTCCCCTGGTACAGCTTCCTGGTCCAGAACCGCATCCGCTACTACCACCTGCGCAAGGCCAACGCCAGCCTGTCCAAGTTCGAGCTGTCGCCGGACGACCGCCACACGCTGGTGGGCCTGTCCCTGCTGCGCCCCGCCAATGCCTCCTCTTCCTCCTCGCCCAAGGTAGGCTCAGTCTTCCTCTCGGACCCGTGCAGCGACTGGGGCACCGTGCCCATCCCGGCCGCCGCCCTGCAGCCCCTGCGCGGCCTCCCGCCGGCCCGGTTCCAGAGCGCCCTCTCCAGGCTGCAGGCGGAAGCGCAGCGCCCCCGCCGCACCAAGCGCTGCCTGCTGTGCAAGATCCTGCCGCTCATCTACGTGAAAAGCAGCGACCAGCACGACGGCACGGCGGTGGTCCACTGGCAGAACATCCACGATTCGGACGAGTACAGCCGCGTGGCGCTGTACCCCAACGCGGACTCCTCGCCCTGGGGCTTCCTGACCAAGGCGAACGCGGAGGGGGTGACGGACGGGTATCTGCGCACCCGCGTCCTGGTGCACCCCAACATGGAGGCGCGCTTCTACCTGGACCCGCTGCTGGTGCTGCTGGAGCGGAAGAGCAAGGGCTACCACCTGTCCTGTTACGAGGACCCCACTTACGTCAGCATGTCCATGAGGCTGCAGCTGGTGGCGCAGCATGGGCAGGCCTGCGCCCGCGTCTTCATCGACGTCTCCCAGCACCCCAACTGGCGCAATGAGGTCTACTACTGGTGGGTGGGCTTCTACAGCAGCCGGAACAGGGCCGCCAACGAGCACCAGGAGTACCAGTGGGTGACCAAGGCCTCCTACGTTACCTCCGTCTTCCTGGACGAGGAAATTTTCAGGGTGTACGACGTGGGCTGTGGGGGCCACATTGGCCCCCGGATGAATGTGCGCATCTTTGGGAGCCGAGATTACTCCAGAGAGAGGGCCCGCACCCCAGAATGGGACTGCTGAGAGAGCCCCGCCGACGCACAGAAATCCCACCGCTGACTCACTAATGCACAGAAATCCCATAGCTGACCCACTAATGCACACTCTCACTGGCATACTTACAGAAACACAAACTGACACACTAGTGCACACACACTCACTGGTATACTTACAGAAACACAAACTGACACACTAGTGCACACACACTCACTGGTATACTTACAGAAACACAAACTGACACACTAGTGCACACACTCACACTGGTATACTTACAGAAACACAAACTGACACACTAGTGCACACACACTCACTGGTATACTTACAGAAACACAAACTGACACACTAGTGCACACACTCACACTGGTATACTTACAGAAACACAAACTGACACACTAGTGCACACACTCACACTGGTATACTTACAGAAACACAAACTGACACACTAGTGCACACACTCACACTGGTATACTTACAGAAACACAAACTGACACACTAGTGCACACACTCACACTGGTATACTTACAGAAACACAAACTGACACACTAGTCCACACACGCTCACTGGCATACTTACAGAAACACAAACTGACACACAGACACACGGACACACTAGGATACCCAGAGTTTCCTGCCTTATTTCTTAAAATAATAATAATAATAATAATAATAATAATAATAATAATAATAATTGCTTACACTTATATAGCACTTTTCTGGACACTCCACTCAAATAAATCATGCCCGACAATCTCTGACCAGAGACCAGACCATGAAAGAAAGAGAAACTGTCACCCCATTGATGTCACTGTGAGCACTGTTACTAACACTGTATGATTTTTGTATGATTTGTATGATTTGTATGATTAGACAGACAGCCTTTCTGTAACATCAAGTCCTGGGTTTCTCAGCTACAACTGATGAACTGGCTTCGCAAGCTCTGTACTGCTTTGTTGATTCCTAAATAAATATAACATATTACACTCTCTGCTGGCTGTTTATGTAGAATTATTTCTGTGTTGTGTTTCACAACACCTACAGCCTGTACTGAATTTACTGTGAGCTGGATTAGTTATTAACTGTGATTATAATCGGACTCTATTTACACTGATGGAGCAGTCTGGGACTCTCCAGGCTGGACTGAACTGACTGTACTGTGAGCTGGATTAGTTACTAACTGAGATTATAATCAGACCCACACTGACTCTGACAGAGCAGTCTGAGACTCTCCAGGCTGGGCTGGACTGGACTGACTTTACTGTGAGCTTTATTAGTCATTAACTGAGACCAAAATTATATTTAGACATACTGTATACTGTATATTTTCCAATTTTTATATTTTGTCAAATCTATAACGACATACGTATTTTTGTCATTAATGTAGTCAGGTTTACCATGTTCTAATGTGAAACATGGAAAACAGGTCATGATAGGAGATGAACGTGGAAATATACGAGAATGTAATTATTCAGCGAAGAATCACTTTCTGATATCTTACGTCCTGTCCCCAAAATGTCGCATACAACACAGAGCGTGTCCGTGTGTCGATTCCTGCAAAATCACGATTCCTACGGCTGCGACATATGCCTGTTAGTAGTGTGAATTTTGAAGTGAGACGATGCGAAAGGGGTACTTCGTATCTCTAAAATACTAGGGCCAGACGCAGAATCAATCCTTATTTAAAGATAGACGCGTCGCCATTGTAAAAAAAAACCTATTTTGTCGCCTGGCTGTAGAATAAAAACTTCCTGCTATTGGCTAATACTTTTGTCTATCAATTGCTTTCCTGCTGTCTATTTGTCAAAGCCTTTTCAGTCAAGAAAATAGTTTTTTGTGATTGGTGGGCTTCACCTCCTGGAGGCTGGATCAAAATACTTTGAGTCGCAGCAACACGCAGGATTATCTGCAATATGATTGGAGCAATGTCCTGCCTCTTAAGCGAAACTGATTTTCTATTGGTTAATATTCAAATCAATCAATAGTGTAACTCGTCTATCAGCCAACGCCAAGGGGCGGGTCAGACAATATTATTGGATATCAGTCCGTCTAGGGGCGTGTCAGTGGGCAGTTCGACCTCGCGTGGGCGTCGCCTCGAGGTCTCCTTGAGGAAGCTCGAGCGAACTGACAGCTTGAGGTTTTTTTTTTTTCAATTTAACGAAGTGACCGCCTTCGGGCGCCGCTTCATAATAACAACAACAATAATTATTATTCTTATCGTGAAACGCTAGTAGTTGTAATTCATATATTTTCTTTCCAAGGCCGTGTTTTCTTGTCCTCACGTATTTTATGCGCGCACGGCGAACCGCAGCTTCTCGGCGATGCCCGCCGCTCTCAGGCGAGGTCCGTGTGTCTGAGCTGGCAGACTCGCCCGCCCACGGCAGCCCGGCTTCAGGTGTGTTACTGCTCCGTTTCCTCGGTTTTCCGGCTGTCGGGACGGCGGTTTGTGTGAGGGAGGGTGGGCGGTTGTGTGCGGATGGCTGTGGGCTCCGAACAAAGCGAGGCGGCGGGCGGAGTTGTGCTTTTATAGGGACGAACACCGGTTCGTTTGTGTGTGTGTGTTCCGACACAACACACACACACCCCTGCGCTGGGTACGACACACACATACACCCCCCACCCCTACACTGGATACAGCTGGATAGAGGCAGAGTTGGGGTGACACACAGAGATATTGGGTATATAAGCCAGTCTAATATCTGTACATACTGTCAGAGACACAGAGTTGGGGTGACACACAGAGATATTGGGTTAATATGCCAGTCTAATATCTGTACATACTGTCAGAGACACAGAGTTGGGGTGACACACAGATATATTGGGTATATAAGCCAGTCTAATATCTGTACATACTGTCAGAGACACAGAGTTGGGGTGACACTCAGAGATATTGGGAATATAAGCCAGTCTAATATCTGTACATACTGTCAGAGACACAGAGTTGGGGTGACACAGAGATATTGGGTATATAAGCCAGTCTAATATCTGTACATACTGTCAGAGACACAGAGTTGGGGTGACACTCAGAGATATTGGGTAAATATGCCAGTCTAATATCTATACATACTGTCAGAGACACAGAGTTGGGGTGACACTCAGAGATATTGGGAATATAAGCCAGTCTAATATCTGTACATACTGTCAGAGACACAGAGTTGGGGTGACACTCAGAGATATTGGGAATATAAGCCAGTCTAATATCTGTACATACTGTCAGAGACACAGAGTTGGGGTGAGACACAGAGATATTGGGTAAATATGCCAGTCTTATATCTGTACATACTGTCAGAGACACAGAGTTGGGGTGAGACTCAGAGATATTGGGTATATAAGCCAGTCTAATATCTGTACATACTGTCAGAGACACAGAGTTGGGGTGACACACAGAGATATTGGGTATATATGCCAGTCTTATATCTGTACATACTGTCAGAGACACAGAGTTGGGGTGACACTCAGAGATATTGGGTATATAAGCCAGTCTAATATCTGTACATACTGTCAGAGACACAGAGTTGGGGTGACACACAGAGATATTGGGTATATATGCCAGTCTAATATCTGTACATACTGTCAGAGACACAGAGTTGGGGTGACACAGAGATATTGGGTAAATATGCCAGTCTTATATCTGTACATACTGTCAGAGACACAGAGTTGGGGTGACACTCAGAGATATTGGGTATATAAGCCAGCCTAATATCTGTACATACTGTCAGAGACACAGAGTTGGGGTGACACTCAGAGATATTGGGTATATAAGCCAGTCTAATATCTGTACATACTGTCAGAGACACAGAGTTGGGGTGACACACAGAGATATTGGGTATATATGCCAGTCTAATATCTGTACATACTGTCAGAGACACAGAGTTGGGGTGACACAGAGATATTGGGTTAATATGCCAGTCTAATATCTGTACATACTGTCAGAGACACAGAGTTGGGGTGACACTCAGAGATATTGGGTATATAAGCCAGTCTAATATCTGTACATACTGTCAGAGACACAGAGTTGGGGTGACACACAGAGATATTGGGTATATAAGCCAGTCTAATATTTGTACATACTGTCAGAGACACAGAGTTGGGGTGACACACATATATATTGGGTAAATATGCCTGAATTCCTGGCTATTGAGGGAGAGAGCAGATGGCTATTCTTCAATGGCTTTCATGAAACCGATTCAAACAAAGATGTCTGAAAGTGCTTTGAAAGAGAGAAGAAGGGAGAAAGGGCAGGAAGACTGAGATGAGGAGTAGATATGGGAGAGATGGGGGTAAGAAGACAGAGATAGGGGACTGGAAGGGAGAGATGGGGGGGGTAGAGAGGAGTTAGATGGGGGGCGGATTTAGAGGGGAGAGATGGGGGCTGAAGGGATGATTAGAAAGATGGGAGACCAGGGGACAGGCAGGACAATACTGTTTCAATAATTGCTGTGTGTGCCACTATGTGCTATGTGTGCCAGGAGCCAGGGCTGTGTGGGGACTCACAGGGGAAGAACAGCAAGCAGGCAGACTCCCCAACAATGACAGTATTGTACACAAACCCTGGCGGATTCAGAGTTTGAAAAGGAAAACCCATCTATCTGCATTATTGAGAGAGCACCTAGACTGGACAGTTAGTCTGGTGGCTCACAAACTGTAGGGTGGAATGACAATGAAGAAAATTTGAATGCTTTTATTTTTTTCTCAACTTCCTGTGTTCTGTATTAGGGAGCCCTGAGTCAGTAGTTGTACTGGGAGCCCTGTATTAGGGAGCCCTGTGTCAGTAGTCTGTACTGGTTGCCCTGTATCAGGGAGCCCTGTGTCAGTATTCTGTACTGTGAGCCCTGTGTTAGGGAGCCCTGAGTCAGTAGTCTGTACTGGTTGCCCTGTATTAGGGAGCCCTGAGTCAGTAGTCTGTACTGGGAGCCCTGTATTAGGGTGCCCTGAGTCAGTAGTCTGTACTGGTTGCCCTGTATTAGAGTGCCCTGAGTCAATAGTCTGTACAGTGAGCCCTGTATTATTGAGCCCTGTGTCAGTAGTCAGTACTGGGAGCCCTGTATTAGGGAGCCCTGAGTCAGTAGTCTGTACTGGTTGCCCTGTATCAGGGAGCCCTGTGTCAGTATTCTGTACTGGGAGTCCTGTATCAGGGAGCCCGGAGTCAGTAGTCTGTACTGGGAGTCCTGTATTAGGGTGCCCTGAGTCAGTAGTCTGTACTGGGAGCCCTGTATTAGGGAGCCCTGTGTCAGTAGTCTGTACTGGTTGCCCTGTATCAGGGAGCCCTGTGTCAGTATTCTGTACTGTGAGCCCTGTGTTAGGGAGCCCTGAGTCAGTAGTCTGTACTGGGAGCCCTGTGTCAGTAGTCTGTACTGGTTGCCCAGTATTAGGGAGCCCTGAGTCAGTAGTCTATACTGGGAGCCCTGTATTAGAGTGCCCTGAGTCAGTAGTCTGTACTGTGAGCCCTGTATTAGGGAGCCCTGTGTCAGTAGTCTGTACTGGTTGCCCTGTATTAGGGATCCCTGAGTCAGTAGTCTGTACTGGGAGCCCTGTATTAGGGAGCCCTGTGTCAGTAGTCTGTACTGGGAGCCCTGTGTCAGTAGTCTGTACTGGTTGCCCTGTATTAGGGAGCCCTGAGTCAGTAGTCTATACTGGGAGCCCTGTATTAGAGTGCCCTGAGTCAGTAGTCTGTACTGGGAGCCCTGTATTAGGGAGCCCTGTGTCAGTAGTCTGTACTGGTTGCCCTGTATCAGGGAGCCCTGTGTCAGTATTCTGTACTGTGAGCCCTGTGTTAGGGAGCCCTGAGTCAGTAGTCTGTACTGGGAGCCCTGTGTCAGTAGTCTGTACTGGTTGCCCAGTATTAGGGAGCCCTGAGTCAGTAGTCTATACTGGGAGCCCTGTATTAGAGTGCCCTGAGTCAGTAGTCTGTACTGTGAGCCCTGTATTAGGGAGCCCTGTGTCAGTAGTCTGTACTGGTTGCCCTGTATTAGGGATCCCTGAGTCAGTAGTCTGTACTGGGAGCCCTGTATTAGGGAGCCCTGTGTCAGTAGTCTGTACTGGGAGCCCTGTGTCAGTAGTCTGTACTGGTTGCCCTGTATTAGGGAGCCCTGAGTCAGTAGTCTATACTGGGAGCCCTGTATTAGAGTGCCCTGAGTCAGTAGTCTGTACTGTGAGCCCTGTATTAGGGAGCCCTGTGTCAGTAGTCTGTACTGGGAGCCCTGTGTTAGGGTGCCCTGAGTCAGTAGTCTATACTGGGAGCCCTGTATTAGAGTGCCCTGAGTCAGTAGTCTGTACTGTGAGCCCTGTATTAGGGAGCCCTGTGTCAGTAGTCTGTACTGTGAGCCCTGTATTAGGGAGCCCTGTGTCAGTAGTCTGTACTGGTTGCCCTGTATTAGGGAGCCCTGAGTCAGTAGTCTGTACTGGGAGCCCTGTATTAGGGTGCCCTGAGTCAGTAGTCTGTACTGGGAGCCCTGTATTAGAGTGCCCTGAGTCAGTAGTCTGTACTGTGAGCCCTGTATTAGGGAGCCCTGTGTCAGTAGTCTGTACTGGGAGCCCTGTATTAGGGAGCCCTGTGTCAGTAGTCTGTACTGGTTGCCCTGTATCAGGGAGCCCTGTGTCAGTATTCTGTACTGTGAGCCCTGTGTTAGGGAGCCCTGAGTCAGTAGTCTGTACTGGGAGCCCTGTGTCAGTAGTCTGTACTGGTTGCCCTGTATTAGGGAGCCCTGAGTCAGTAGTCTGTACTGTGAGCCCTGTATTAGGGAGCCCTGTGTCAGTAGTCTGTACTGTGAGCCCTGTATTAGGGAGCCCTGTGTCAGTATTCTGTACTGTGAGCCCTGTGTTAGGGAGCCCTGAGTCAGTAGTCTGTACTGGGAGCCCTGTGTCAGTAGTCTGTACTGGTTGCCCTGTATTAGGGAGACCTGAGTCAGTAGTCTATACTGGGAGCTCTGTGTTAGGGAGCCCTGAGTCAGTAGTCTGTACTGTGAGCCCTGTATTAGGGAGCCCTGTGTCAGTAGTCTGTACTGGGAGCCCTGTATTAGGGAGTCAGTAGTCTGTACTGGGATCCCTGTGTTAGTTACTAGTCTGTACTGGGAGCCCTGAGTCAGTAGTCTGTACTGGGAGTCCTGTGTTAGTAGTCTGTACTGGGATCATTGTGTTACGGAGCCCTGTGTCAGTAGTCCGTACTGGGAGCCCTGTGTCAGTAGTCTGTACTAGGAGCACTGTGTTAGGGAGCCCTGAGTCAGTAGTCTGTACTGGGAGCCCAGTGTTAGGGAGCCCTGTGTCAGTAGTCTGTACTGGGAGCCCAGTGTTAGGGAGCCCCGTGTCAGTAGTCTGTACTGGGAGCCCTGTGTTAGGGAGACCTGTGTCAGTAGTCTGTACTGGGAGCCCAGTGTTGGGGAGCCCTGTGTCAGTAGTCTGTACTGGGAGCCCTGTGCTAGGGAGCCCTGAGTCAGTAGTCTGTACTGGGAGCCCAGTGTTAGGAAGCCCTGTGTCAGTAGTCTGTACTGAAAGCCTGTTGTTAGTGTTCCCTGTGTGGGTAGTCTGTACTGGGAGCTCTGTGTTAGGGATCCCTGAGTCAGTAGTCTGTACTGGGAGCCCAGTGTTAGGGAGCCCTGTGTCAGTAGTCTGTACTGGGAGCCCTGTGTTACAGAGACCTGAGTAAGTAATCTGTACTGAAAGCCCATTGTTAGGGTTCCCTGTGTGGGTAGTCTGTACTGGGAGCTCTGTGTTAGGGAGCCATGAGTCAGTAGTCTGTACTGGAAGCCTAGTGTTAGGGAGACCTGTCAGTAGTCTGTCCTGAGAGAACTGTGTCAGCAGTCTGTTTTGGAATCCCGGGCACACACTGAACTGGGTTATTCCAAGGTTTTGATGGTAAACGTATGGAGTGTTTCTTTATAATGGGAGAATGCAGAATACAGTATACGAATAGCTAATAATGTCATCGGGATGTCAGGCAGCAGTTAGATCCTTTCCATTGTGTGTTTGTGAAAGACAATTTTCTGCTCATTCTTCCTTGTGTTGTTTGTGTAGCTGACGTGAGGTGCTGTGATACCTGCGCCAGGTAAGAGGAGAGAGGAGGAAGCCCCAACCCTTGCCCCCCCGTAGCCTACCCAGAGTGCAGCGCTGCAATTATGGCCAGCCCCAGAAGCAGCCCCCCACCTCCCTCGGACTCGGATCCAGCAGGAAGCCCAGAGCAGGACCCCGAGAGATCCCTGTCACCTCCTGCCCTGGACCCAGATCCCCCATCCACTGGTAGCCCCGTCCTCAGCCCTGACTCCTCCTCCCAAGATGCTATGCTGTCGGCGCCGGCCTGCTCCCCTGCCGACTCGGAGAACCTGAGCCCTGATGAGCTTGAACTGCTGGCCAAGCTGGAGGAGCAGAACAGGTGAGATAGGAAGCATATCTCTGTGAAAACGGGTGCCACACTTTTAATATCTGCTGTCGGTACAAGCAGTGTATTGTTATTGATTAGGTCTTCTATCACAGGTACTGCTCTGTTAATACAGATACTCTACTGTCAATACAGGCACTGTACTGTTCAGACAAGGACTCCCTGTGCTCCCTGCTGCTGCTAGAACAGCAGTACCTTCACTGCAGGGACTTGTATGTGTAGAACAGAGGCTGTGCCTTTACCATATGTTCTCTCAGGTTTCAACAGGTGAGTCTCAAGCAATCTCTCTTTCTCTCCTTTCCCTCCTTCTTCTCTCCTCCTGTCTCCACCTCCCACCCCCCTTCTATCTCTCTTCCTCCTCCTGTCTCCTTCCTTCCTCCTCTTCCTCTCCCTCCTCCACTTCTCCACCTCATATGATCTCTCCTTCCTCCTCCTCTCTCTCTCCTTCCTCCTTCTTTGTCCTTTCATCCTCTATTCCACCTCCTGTTCTGTCTCTTTCACTCCTTCTCTGTCCCACCTCATATTCTCTCACTCTCCCTCCTCCGGTGTCCCTCTCTCCCCCTCCCTCTTCCTTTCTGCTCTCCTCCTCTCTCCCTCTCTCTCAGGCTTTTGGAGGCAGACTCCAAGTCCATGCGCTCCATGAGTGGCTCCCGGCGGAACAGCGGCTCTTCGCTAGTGTCCAGCTCCTCCGCCTCCAGCAACCTCAGCCACCTGGAGGAGGACACCTGGATCCTGTGGGGCCGCATCGTCAACGAGTGGGAGGAGTGGAGACGCAAGAAGGACAAGCTGCTCAAGGTTTGAGAGAAGGAGGGTGAGGAGAGATGGAGGATGAGAAGAGGGAAGAGGGAGGGTGAGGAGAGAGAGGAGGGAGAGAGGTAAGGTGAGAAGAGAGGAGGGAGTGAGAGAGGGTGAGGAGAGAGAGGAGGGAGTGAGAGAGGGTGAGGAGAGAGGGAGTGAGAGAGGAGGGAGAGAGGGATGGTGAGGAGAGAGGAGGGAGGGTAAGGAGAGAGAGGGGGGAGAGAGGTAAGGTGAGGAGAGGGGAGAGAGGGAGGGTGAGGAGAGAGGAGAGGGAGTGAGGGAGGGGAGGGTGAGGAGAGAGGAGTGGGAGTGAGGGAGGGTGAGGAGAGAGAAGAGGGAGTGAGGGAGGGTGAGGAGAGAGGGGAGGGTGAGGAGAGAGGAGAGGGAGTGAGGGAGGGTGAGGAGAGAGAAGAGGGAGTGAGGGAGGGTGAGGAGAGGAGAGGGACTGAGGGAGGGGAGGGAGAGAGAGGAGAGAGGGACTGAGGGAGGGGAGGAACAGAGGGATAGAGAGGACAGGGATTGAGGGAGGGCAGGAACAGGGAGTGAGGGAGAGAGAGGTATTGAGGGAGGGAGGGAGAGAGGAGAGAGGGAGTGGGGGAGGGAGAGAGAGGGGAGAGACGGATTGAGGGAGGGGAGGAACGGAATGTGGGAGGGAGAGAGAGAGGGATTGAGGGCCATGAGGGAGAGAGAGAAGAGAGGGATTGAGGGAGAGGAGGAACAGGGAGGAAGAGAGAGGAGAGAGGGATTGAGGGAGGGGAGGAACAGAGGGAGGGAGAGAGGAGTGAGGGAGGGAGAGAGAGAGGGGAGGGAGCTCTTCAAGCTCTTCAAGAGGAGAGAGGGATTGATGGAGGGGAGGGACAGAGAGGGGAGGGAGGGAGCTGCTGTTATACATGTGACCTAGCTGTCTCCCCTCTCTCTCAGGAGCTGATCCGCAAGGGCATCCCCCACCACTTCCGGGCCATCGTCTGGCAGCTGCTGTGCAACGCGACCGACATGCCGGTGAAGAACCAGTACTCGGAGCTGCTGAAGATGTCCTCTCCATGCGAGAAGCTGATCCGCCGGGACATTGCACGCACCTACCCCGAGCACGACTTCTTCAAGGGCCAGGACAGCCTGGGCCAGGAGGTGCTCTTCAATGTCATGAAGGTAGGGGGGGCTGCGGAGCCGATGTGCCCCACGCTCAGTATTTGCTAAAAATCCCACAGGGAAACAGAACTGGAGATTCCTGCTGCACAGCAGTGTGGTCCTTTCAGGTTTATCCAGCACCACTGACGAAACGGAAAGAAACGAAGTGTCTTTTTAGTGCTGTGTCGTTTTTACTGATGCGTCTGCAGTGTACAGCCAGCAGTGGTAAAAAGCTGAGAGTGCAGGCGTTGCTGTGACTGGGCGCCTCTGTCTGTCTCCAGGCCTACTCCTTGGTGGACCGGGAGGTGGGCTACTGCCAGGGCAGCGCGTTCATCGTGGGACTGCTGCTCATGCAGGTAGCCGTGCGGAGACAGCGATGGACTGAGCCACAGGCGGGGCCGGGCAGCGCTGTTGTCTCACTCTCCGTCTCCCTCCCCTGCCGCGCTCAGCCCTCCTTCCCGAAGGCTGCTTCCCCTTTCCCTTCCCCCTCCCCCTCCCTGCATCACTTGTACCCCCGCCCACAGCACACAGATCCAGAACTTTATTGTGGACTTATTCTCCCTCCTCCAAACAAAGTGTGGAGCCTGTAATCGGCAAAGTATTTTTCTCTCTCTTTTTTCATCCCCATATGCCTCTTTGCCCTCCTCACCCTATCACTGTCTCCCTCTCTCTCACTCCTCTCCCCCTCTCTCCCTCCGTCTCTCCCTCCGTCTCTCACTCTCTCCCTCTCCCTCCCTGTTCCTGCCCCTGTCTGTGCACAGATGCCGGAGGAGGAGGCCTTCTGTGTGTTTGTGCGTCTGATGCAGGAGTACAGGCTGAGGGAGCTCTTCAAGCCCAGCATGGCTGAGCTGGGACTGTGCATCTACCAGTTTGAGTACTTGCTGCAGGTGAGATAATTTACAGCAGTGCAGGAGCAGGGAAATACAGAAACACAGATGTAGATGTAGTCATGTCAAAATCCATATCTTTGAAAACTTAGACTAAATCTTAACTCTTCTGAGACACAGTGCCTCACGCTACAATATTGATATCTACTGCTATGTGTTGTATGCTATTACTTTCTCTTAAATTTTACCTTGTACCTTGTACCTTATTTACCTTGCAGCAGAGTAATATTGAGTTTAAAAGTGCAGTTGGCTGATAGGGATGCTGCACTGGCGCTCAGCTCAGGCAACTGCAATAATGGTTCTTTCCACAGGGTGGTGACAGATACATACAACAGTAGTCCCAGACACTGCTGCTGAGATTTTTGCTCTTTTTCATTATGATTTCAGGTTTTTTCTCGTGTTTCCTAAGATTCTCTTTATCAGTTGGTATTTACAGTAAATGTTTTTTTTGTCTAGGGTCTTGTTTTCACACTAAGTGCAATGTTAGCGACAGTAGTGTTGTCAGTATAAACCAACAACCAACAGTGGTGACTAATCTGGCAGTATTGTGATCTCTGTGACAGTGCCGTACTGATACAGTGGTGATTAATCTGGCAGTTTTGTCTCATCTTGGACAGAACTGTGTTGAGATACAGTGTTGATTAATCTGACAGTTTTGTCTCCTCTGGGACAGACGTGTATTGAGATACAGTGGTGATTAATCTGACGGTATTGTTTCCTCTGGGACAGAACTGTGTTGAGATACAGTGGTGATTAATTAGACAGTATTGTGTCCTCTGGGACAGAACTGCGTTGAGATACAGTGATGACTAATCTGACAGTATTGTCTCCTCTGGGACAGAAATGTGTTGAGATACAGTGGTGATTAATCTGACAGTATTTTCTCCTCTGGGACAGTGCTGTACTGATGCAGTGGTGATTAATCTGGCAGTTTTGTCTCCTCTGGGACAGAACTGTGTTGAGATACAGTGGTGATTAATCTGACGGTATTATCTCCTCTGGGACAGACGTGTATTGAGATACAGTGGTGATTAATCTGACGGTATTGTGTCCTCTGGGACAGAACTGTGTTGAGATACAGTGGTGATTAATTAGACAGTATTGTCTCCTCTGGGACAGAAATGTGTTGAGATACAGTGGTGACTAATCTGACAGTTTTGTCTCCTCTGGGACAGACGTGTATTGAGATACAGTGGTGATTAATCTGACGGTATTGTTTCCTCTGGGACAGAACTGTGTTGAGATACAGTGGTGATTAATTAGACAGTATTGTGTCCTCTGGGACAGAACTGCGTTGAGATACAGTGATGACTAATCTGACAGTATTGTCTCCTCTGGGACAGAAATGTGTTGAGATACAGTGGTGATTAATCTGACAGTATTTTCTCCTCTGGGACAGTGCTGTACTGATGCAGTGGTGATTAATCTGGCAGTTTTGTCTCCTCTGGGACAGAACTGTGTTGAGATACAGTGGTGATTAATCTGACGGTATTATCTCCTCTGGGACAGACGTGTATTGAGATACAGTGGTGATTAATCTGACGGTATTGTGTCCTCTGGGACAGAACTGTGTTGAGATACAGTGGTGATTAATTAGACAGTATTGTCTCCTCTGGGACAGAAATGTGTTGAGATACAGTGGTGACTAATCTGACAGTATTGTCTCCTCTGGGACAGTGCTGTACTGATACAGTGGTGACTAATCTGGCAGTATTGTCTCCTCTGGGACAGAAATGTGTTGAGATACAGTGGTGATTAATCTGACAGTATTGTCTCCTCTGGGACAGTGCTGTACTGATGCAGTGGTGACTAATCTGACAGTATTGTCTCCTCTGGGACACAAATGTGTTGAGATAACAGTGGTGATTAATCTGACAGTATTGTCTCCTCTTGGGACAGTGCTGTACTGATGCAGTGGTGACTAATCTGACAGTATTGTCTCCTCTGGGACAGTGCTGTAGTGATGCAGTGGTGACTAATCTGGCAGTATTGTCTTCTCTGGGACAGTGCTGTACTGATACAGTGTTATTATACAATGGTGACTAATCTGACAGTATTGTCTCCTCTGGGACAGTGCTGTACTGATGCAGTGGTGACTAATCTGACAGTATTGTCTCCTCTGGGACAGTGCTGTACTGATGCAGTGGTGACTAATCTAACAGTATTGTTTTCTCTGGGACAGTGCTGTACTGATGCAGTGGTGACTAATCTGGCAGTATTGTCTCCTCTGGGACAGAAATGTGTTGAGATACAGTGGTGATTAATCTGACAGTATTGTCTCCTCTGGGGCAGTGCTGTACTGATGCAGCGGTGACTAATCTGACAGTATTGTCTCCTCTGGGGCAGTGCTGTACTGATGCAGTGGTGATTAATCTGACAGTATTGTCTCCTCTGGGACAGTGCTGTACTAATACAGTGGTGATAAATCTGACAGTATTGTCATCTCTGGGACATTGCTGTACTGAAAAGTGGGGATTAATCTGACAGTATTGTCTTCTCTGGGACAGTGCTGTACTGATACAGTGTTATTATACAGTGGTGACAGCATTGTTGTTACTGTACTGTCATTACTGTCATTGTCATTACTTGTACTGTCTGTAATCTGACAGTACTGTCTTCTCTGGGACAGTGGTGGTGACTATTCTCCTGTGTTTCTGTCTGTGTCTCTCAGGAGCAGCTGCCAGAGCTGAATGTGCATTTCCGCTCTCAGAGCTTCCACACCTCCATGTATGCCTCCTCCTGGTTCCTCACGCTGTTCCTGACCTTCCTGCCGCTGCCTGTGGCCACGCGTGTCTTTGACATCTTCATGTACGAGGTCAGAGCGCCAGTTTGTGGAAGCCAGCTTCTCCAGCTCATCAGTAACCTCCAGACACACTGCCTGACCCCGGGCCAGTGTTTCCTAATTCCAGTCCCTTGATATGTGTGTTCCAGACGTGTGTCAGCGGGCTGATGTGCGTGTCAGCGGGCTGATGTGCGTGTCAGCGGGCTGATTTGAGGGTCAGTGTGCTGATGTGCGTGTCAGCGGTCTGATTTGTGTGTCAATGTGCTGATGTGTGTGTCCCTGCAGGGGCTGGAGATTATTTTCCGTGTGGGGATGGCCATTCTACAGAACAACCAGACTGACCTCATTCAGCTGGACATGGAGGGAATGTCCCAGGTACAGGTCCCTGAGACCACTGAGAAACACACTGAGCTCTGGCTCCTTTATCTTCATCGTCTCCAAGTCCTTTTCTTACTGTTATTAATCCGCCTTTTGGGTGGCTGTTGGTGGTGTGGCGACATCTCTGGATTTTGAGGGTCTAATCTCTCTAATGTGTCTCCCCAGCACTTCCAGAAGGTCATCCCCCACCAGTTCGACAACTGGCCTGACAAGCTCATCCTGAGGGCCTACCAGGTCAAATACAACCCCAAGAGGATGAAAAAGTATGCAGAAAACAGCACAGCAGCACAGCATGATACAGGGCCACACGGCTTAGCATACAGGACATTAGAGTGGTAACAAACGAGAGGAGGCCTTTCAGTAGCTCATTGTTCCCAGGATCTCAGCCAGCCATGTCTTGAGAGAAGTCAGGGTTAGCCAGGACAGTTTCTTACAGACTCACACAAACTGGTGGTTGAAATGCACAGACCAGGGCAGCACAGCACAGGGAACAAACAGAGCACAACACAGCATAGGGTAACATCACAGGGCAGCAAAACACAGTGCAGCAACATAGGGCAACAACAGAGCAAAACAGTGCAACAACACAAGGCAACACAGCACAGGGTAACACCAGAGCACAACATAGCAAAGGGTAACAGCATAGCACAGGGCATCAACAGAGCACAACACAACATAGTGTAGGACAGAACTCTTTAGTTTGATAAAGTGCAACTCTGTACACTTTATAGCAGCACAAACTGCACATATACTGATTTATCTGATACAGGAAAGCACAGGATGGTATCGTACAGAATATTTCAGGACTAGCTGCTGAGTTTTGTGTGTGTGGTTGTGTAAGTTTGCGTGCCAGGCACTTCCTTGTGTCCACTGTAGTGAAGTTTCATTGTTCCTTGCCCTTTCACACATGGAGAGGGAGATAGTGCAGTCTGTTTCGTGTGACAGTACTGTGCTGTCACTGAGCACAGGGAGCTGTGCTGAGGCTATGTCCTGTGTCCCCAGGCTAGAGAAGGAGTACACCACCATCAAGAACAAAGAGATGGAGGAGCAGATAGAGATCAAGGTGACTGTTTCTGTCTTTATTTTGCAAATTGTACCTCAGGGCCTGCATGAGCAGCATAAATGGAGATCACCTGTGTTATACACAGTGGGAAGCCTCCACGCAGCACTGGGTCTGGAAAAGTTTGTGGTTCAGTCAAGACCTGACTGCTTGTGTTTTCTGAGAAAAGAGTGAGTAATTCAGCATAAACCTGAAAAGAGTGAGTAATTCAGTGTTGTGAGAAAGTCTCTCAGGTTTGCTGTTGAAATTGAAGAAATACACTATGATACGGATGCAGGTACTGTATAATACAGGAGCTGCTTGCAGAAATCGGTTGGAGTGAAACAGTGTAAGAAAAGGAGCATGGCCACACTGCAGCAGGGTACAGTCAATAGGTGTGAAGCAGGCACAGAGTATAGGACAGACAGGTGAGTCCAGTGCAGTGGAGTAAAGTCAGGTGGGCTGTATCTGTGTGTGTCAGAGACTCACCCCCAGACCCTATGATCTTCCCCCACAGAGGCTGCGCACAGAGAACCGACTCCTGAAGCAGAGGATTGAGACCCTGGAGAAGGTGGGAGAACTGGACATGCACAACCTTTCTTTGTGGGGAGAAGAGATGCCTTTACTGTCCTTTAAAATAAGTGAATGCACTTTTGGCGTCTGACAACGTTTTACACTTTTCTTCTTGAGATAGTGACAGAAAAGGATGGAGACAGCCGGGGACTTGGCGTCCCGTGATGCCAGAATCCTCTCTGGTGGTAGAGCCCATTAGTGCCAGAGCTCCCTGATGTCAGAGCACATTAATGTCAGAGCCATCTGGCCAGAGGTCCCTAGTGCGTGAGTCCCCTGGTGCTAAAGATCCCTGGTGTCAGAGATCCCTACTGGTGAAGCCCCCTGGTGCCACACATTCCTAGTTCCAGACCCACCTGGTGTCAAAGATCCTTATTGCCAGAAGCCCCAGGTGTTGGAGATTCCTGGTGTCAGATCCCCCTGACATCAGAGCTCATTAGTCCCAGAGTCCATCAGAACCAGAGCTCCCTGGTGTCAGATCCCCCTTGCATCAGAGCCCGTTAGAACCAGAGCCCCCTGGTGTCAGAGGCCCGTTAGTCCCAGAATCCATCAGAACCAGATCCCCCTGGCATCAGTGCCTGTCAGTGTCAGAAGCTATCAGTACCAGAGCACCCACTGTCTGTTAATTGTGTCCCGGGTCAGATCTTTAGCCTGTGTGCGTCAGTGCTGTAGATTAGTGAGCTGGGCTGTAGACAGTGTCTCTGGCTGCACAACTGACTTTTCCTCTGCTTTCAAAGCCTGGTTTCCAGTTGTCCCTGTTTTATGCCTTTTCCCTTCCTTTTCCCTCTCTTGTTTTCTGTTCTTTCTCCTCTCTCCTCTCCCATCTCATTTTTTTCTCCTCTGGTTTTCTCGTCTTTCTTGAATCTCTCATCTCCTCCCTCTATCTGGGCACACTCTCTGCTGACCTTTACTTCCTGTCTTTCTTGTCGCTGTCTCTCTGTGTTACGCCACCTCTCTCTCGCTCCCTCCGTCTCTCTGCGACGCTGTAGGAGAGTGCCGCTTTGGCAGACAGACTGATCCAGGTACCGTATTTAAACAACATCCCCTCCATACCTCCCCCTTCCCCCCGTCTCCTTGCACACAGATAACACAGCCTCCTCACTCCTGCATGAGAGACTGCCTGTGTGTCCACCTGTCCACCATTTGCCCATCTGTCTGTCCAAGGCTGGGATGAATGAGGTGAATGAGGACCGACGGCTCAGCTGCTGATATGTGCTAAAATTGCCAAGATGGCCAGTGTTAACAGAATAGGCCCTTATTGTGGTGAAAATAACAGCAGCCATATCACCGTGCAACTCACTGGCAACCCACTGAAGCGAAGCAGGTGTGAGTCTGGTTAGTACCTGAATTGGGAGACCTCTTGGGAAAGCTAAGGCTGCTGCTGGAAGAGGTGTTAATGGGACTCGTAGGGAGTGCTCTCCCTGCAGTCTGTGTGGGTCCTAATCCCCCAGTATAGTGATTATATATACAGTATTTATACTGTACAAAAGTGCTGTCCTTCAAAAGAGATGTAAAACCAAGGTCCTGACCCTCTGTGGTCATTAGAAATCCCAAGGCATTACTCAAAAATAGTAATCCTGGTGTTCTGGCCAAATTTCCCCCTGGTCTTTACCCATCTTGTCCTCCTAATAATCACCCATCTATGAATTGACTTCATCACTCCGTTCTCCTCTCCACTGATAGCTGGTGTGTGGTGAGCGTTCTGGTGTGCTATGGATGCAACACATCATCCAGGTGGGGCTACACATTGGTGATGGTGGAGGGGAGTCCCTATTACCTGTAAAATGCTTTGAGTGGAGAGTCCAGAAAGGCGCTGTAGAAACATAAGATATTATTATTATTTACCTCCTTGTTAGAGAATTTTGCCCTTTGTCGAAGTGATAAGGGAGAAATTATTCCAGTTCCAGCCTGACAGACTGATGGGTACACTTACTCCACTAGTAACTGCCCTGCCTGCTCGCTGTGTTGTGCTGTGCTATGCCGTCCGGGGAGCAGAGGGAGGGGAGAAGGTGTGTCAGATCCTCATTTTCTGTTTGCGATAGCCGTAATGTTCAGTGGGGGGTCCTGTGTTCACTGCTGAAGTCCACTGTGCGAGTTCTTCAGAGGTAGAGTGTGTGGCATCTTTGTGCTATGAGCTGCTGTGGGTTTGGTACCCTGTTTAAAGGCCACAAGGTGGCGTCTCGAGCTCCCATTCACATTCTATCATCTGAGTGCAGCTGTAGCAGGATCCTAGTCTGAGATGAGCCCCCACAGCATAGTCCAGGGTCCCAGTCCAGGATGAGCCCCTGCAGCCCAGAGATCACAGCTGGGGTCCCAGTCCAGGATAAGCCCCCACATCCCGGACTGGGGTTAAAATCCGAATTGGTCCCCCAAAGCCTGAAGATCACAGCTAGGGTCCTGGTCTAGAATGAGCCTCCAGTGTTTCAGGCTGGGCTCTGGCTCACTCACTGTGGCAAGGTTGCCTCTCCCCTCACGTACAGCTGATCTCAAGGAAGACACAGACTGGGATACACAAAGACAGCACCAGTCTGGAGCCTATGCAGTCAGGGCTACAGTGCACCCTGTTGTGTGCTGGGGCTTTAATTGTCTCCTCTCTCCCCTTTCCTCTGCACTTTGCTCTTTTTCTGTCTCCCACTCTCCCTCTGTCCGCCTGACCCACCTCTTCCTCTGTCCTCTCCCACTCAGGGTCAGGTCACGCGAGCTCTGGAGGCAGAGGAGAACTATGTGATCAAGAGGGAGTTGGCAGTGGTGCGGCAGCAGTGCAGCACAGCCAGCGAGAGCCTGGAGAGAGCGCAGGACACCATCAGGGAGCTGCAGCAGCACCAGGTACTTCACACAGGGCACAGTAATGACAGTCATAGACACACAAATGGGAAGAGCAGCACACAGTCAGGCCAGACAGCAGGAGGAGCCAGCGAGAGGCCGCCAGGGACAGTTTACTGTTACAATTACTGCTGCTGCTGGTTTTGAGCTCGGTGATAATGTTATCTGTAATAATTTTGGGTGTCAAGAGAGAGAGAGATGGGAACAGAGAAAAGCAGTGAAAGAGAAGGAGAGAGAGGGAAGGTGAGGCAGGCGTGAGAGAGGGGGGGAAGAGTGAGAGAGCATGCTCTGGGTCTGAGATTGCACCTCTGGAGGGGCTGAAGTTGTTCTTTTGTACCAACGATGAGAGCGCCCAACCGCCTCTCGCACCCCGCCCTATCTCAGGCACATTACGCTGAAAATAGCAGCACAGATCAGGCCTGGAAACTCCCAGCACTGTCAGGTCCTGCAGCTATTTTGGGGTCTACTAGACTCTTCATGCCTCCTTCAGGCTGCACGGATATTGTGCAGCCCGCCATGATGCCCTCCGCACCCCTCAGCTCACATGGTCAGAGATCCCAGCCAGCCACCACATGCAAGAGGCTGAATCTGAGCTGAAAAACACTTCCTGCAGTTCTTGTCTACCAAACCCACAACTGCCGACAGAACACCAGCATCTATCTCAATAGTGCCCGTGAAGCGAGGAGATTCACTTATTTATCAAGAGTAATGAAGGCTGTTTCCTGAAGCACCCTGGTTCATCAGAAAGCAGCTTTTCTGAGTGTATCGAAAAGTCACTTACACCAGCAAGAGGAGCAAGATATCCTAACATTTTTTTTCCATTTTACGAGCAGTGCTAATGTCTGTAATGGTATTTAAAATATAAGTGAAAATATACTGCTCTCCGCACTGTTATTGTTTAAAAAAAGAGTGCAGAATAAGCCCTCTGTCTCCAAAGCCAAACGGGAATCTTCTTCCAGGTCCAGGATTTATGTTGGGACTCTTCCGTGGCCGTAGAGGAGGTAGTGTAGGCCCGACTGAGGCATCTAGATGATTTTCCACTCTGAATACAGAACTTGGGCCTCTCCTGAGTGCTACTGTCTTCGTGTTTCTCCAGAACGCTGGGCGTTGGGTCTTATTAAAAGAGCTGAGAAGCTGGTCAAGGGAGAGGTGCTGGCAGGTGGAAAGACACATCACTCTTGGCGCAAGCTGCTGTCCGGCTGCGCTTGTTCTCTGACGAATTAACTTTCTGACTTCCTGGCAGGGAGCGCGCTGTGAGAACGAGCACGGTGGGAGGGCAGGTGTGAGGTGTCTGCAGTGCTGTGTGGTTTGTGTGCTGAGATGGTACGAGATCTGGTCACAGGTTAGCGCTGGCTGTGCTGCAGCATTTATTTGCTCAGAGAGAGTGCACGTCAGTGTGCTTGTGTCTATGACACCGTGTGTGTCTGTGTGTCCCAGTTTGTGTATCTGTGTGTCTTGATGTGTATTTCTCGTTGTGTGTGTGTGTACATGTGTCTCAGAATGTGTGTCTGTGTGTCTCAGACCGTGTCCGTCTGTGTCATGGTGTCTGTGTGTGTATCTGTGTGTCTTGGTGTTAATGTATATGTGTGTCTCGGTGCATGTGTGTCTGTGTGATTTTACTTCTGTGTATCTGTTGGTATGTACAGTAGGCAGCTCGTGCTTGTTTGTGCTCGCTGTGTTGCCCAGTTTGTGTATGCGCACACACGGGTGAGAGAGAGGTCTCGCCCTCCTCAGCTGCAGTCTCAGCAGTGTGCTGAGCAGTGTACTCGCTGTGCTCTTTCAAAAGAAGCCCCAGCTGGCCGGGGGGCCCACTCTGTGGCTCGTCAGGTTTAACGGGCCGACAGGCAGGTGTGCTGGCACCGTCGCTCCTATCTGGGTCAGTGCCAGTCACCTGGCGGAGTGCGGTGTGGCCCTGGCGCGCTGCATGGCGCTCCTCACTTGTGTGTGTGCCTGCCTTCCCTCCACGGGACTTCCTCCTGCTCCAGGTGCCACAAGCCGCCATGTTGTGCTGCTGGTTTAAAGAGCTCAGAGCTCTGTGTCTCATGATCACTGTTGTTCAGTTAAAAGCTGGTGGGGTTCCCGAGAGCCTCAGTGAGTAAAGGCACATGTCCAACCCTATGGTCCCGACACTGCTAGTTCCAGTTTGTGTTTAGGTCACTGGCCCTCTGCAGGGGTGCCTTAGGGACTGGTTAACCCAGACAGTCATTCTGTGCCCAAACCTCTTTCTCTGGGCACTGCCCTCTCGGGACCTTGAACTCTGTCTTATGATCGACAAAATGCTGGCCCTTCTGCAACCTGTGTCCTGTCACTCTCCAGCCATGGCTTTAGTATGGCGAACGCTTGAAGGTGAACTGGTTGATGTTCACCAGTGCGGATAGGAGGGAAAGCTCTCCTCTTAGAATCCCTGGCTGCACCCCTGGCCAGTTGTGACAGCTGTTACCCAAAACATATGAAGCTTGGTGGGCCTTAGCTGAGACCGTGGGCCCGCTGTGCCAGTCCCTGCCCACCCTTGTCCTTCAGTGAGAGTGGCGCCAACAGCAGAGCAAGGCTGGCACAGCATGAAGGTTGTAGTGGCATTGAAAAGTGATTGAGGGGGAGGAGGGCATGAAAAACGAAGAATAAAAGGCAAATGTAAATTTGGGAGGTCAGCGTAATGACACTGATTGCCTAGCTCTCGGTCACGAGATCATAGGTTCAGGCTTCGGTGGTGCTGTGCTGGAGCTTGAGCTTGGCTCTAGTTCCTACCCCGAGGTAAGGTGAGTCTGCACCGGAGCCTCAGTATGATTCTTCAGGGAAACCAGAGGCAACAGGATGAAAAAAATGCAGATAAAAGCATGAGGCAGCTGCGAAATACAGTTACCAGTCTTTTCTTCTCAGCTTGTCCGCCATTTTTTGTTATCTGATGAGAAAGAAGCCTGTAAGAGCAGCTGCGTGCTTGTGTGTGAGAGCGCATCAGTATATGGGACTACAATTACCATTGTGTGTATGGGAGATTTCTTCAGTATTTGTGTCTGCAATTAGCGTTGTGTTTGTGAGAGACGGCTTCAGTGTGTGTGACTGCAATTACCTGAGTGAGCTTCAGTGTGTGTGACTGAAATAACTATTTCCAGTGCCTATGGGTGATGATTTTGTCTGTGTATTCTATTGTGAATTAGTTTTATTGGAATGAGTTTGCATTAGTATATGAGTGGGTAGGGTTACAGCAATGAGTGTGTATTAGCATGTGAGAGTCTTTGTTAGAGTATGAATCTCTGAGGGTGTCAGCACGCCTAAGTGCATGTGTCTTAGTTTGTGTATTTTAATGGTACAACAATGAGTATAAGTTAGCCTGTGTATGTCTTGGTTTGTCTTTTGTATGAGTGTGCAGATGTGACTGTATCGCTGAACCCCATATGAGAAAGTGTCTGGCATGACTAAGACAGTAACTCCTCATATACTGGCTCTGGGAGGACAAGGCAAGTGGCTCATGTATTATTAAGGGAAAAAAAAAATCCAAACCTACATGGCCCTGTGTGAAAAAGTGATTGCCCCCCCTGTTAAAACATAAATCAACTGTGGTTTATCACATCTTTGGAAAGCTGAGTTCAATTTCTCTAGGCTTGATTACTGCCACACCTGTTCTCAATCAAGACATTACTTAAATAGGACCTGCCTGACAAAGTGAAGTAGACCAAAAGATCCTCAAAAGCTAGACATCATGCTGTGATCCAAACAAATTCAGGAACAAATGAGAAACAGAGTAATTGAGATTTATCAGTCTGGAAAAGGTTATAAAGCCATTTCTACAGCTTTGGGACTCCAGCAAACCACAGTGAGAGCCATTATCCACAAATGGCGAAAACATGGAACAGTGGTGAACCTTCCCAGGAGTGGCCGCAGCCAGACAACTCATCCAAGAAGTCACAAAAAACCCCACAACAACATCCAAAGAACTGCAGGCTTCACTTGCCTCAGTTAAGGTCAGTGTTCATGACTCCACCATAAGAAAGAGACTGGGCAAAAATGGCCTGCATGGCAAGACGAAAACCACTGCTGAGCAAAAAGAACATAAAGGCTCGTCTCAGTTTTGCCAGAAAACATCTTGATGATCCCCAAGACTTTTGGGAAAATACTCTGTGGACTGATGAGACAAAAGTTGAACCTTTTGGAAGGTGTGTGTCCCATTACATCTGGCGTAAAAGTAACACAGCATTTCAGAAAAGGAACATCATACCAACAGTAAAATATGGTTGTGGTAGTGTGATGGTCTGGGGCTGTTTTGCTGCTTCAGGACCTGGATGACTTGCTGTGGTAAATGGAACCATGAATTCTGCTGTCTACCAAAAAATCCTGAAGGAGAATGTCTGGCCATCTGTTCGTGATCTCAAGCTGAAGCGCACTTGGGTTCTGCAGCAGGACAATGATCCAAAACACACCAGCAAGTCCACCTCTGAATGGCTTAAGAAAAACAAAATGAAGACTTTGGAGTGGCCTAGTCAAAGTCCTGACCTGAATCCGATTGAGATGTTGTGGCATGACCTTAAAAAAGCGGTTAAGGCTCGAAAACCCTCCAATGTGGCTGAATTACAACAATTCTGCAAAGATGAGTGGGCCAAAATTCCTCCACAGCGCTGTAAAAGACTCATTGCCAGTTATCGCAAACGCTTGATTGCAGTTGTTGCTGCTAAGGGTGGCCCAACCAGTTATTAGGTTAAGGGGGCAATCGCTTTTTCACGCAGGGCCATGTAGGTTTGGATTTTTTTTTCCCTTAATAATACAAACCTTCATTTAAAAACTGCATTTTGTGTTTACTTGTGTTATCTTTGTCTAATATTTCAATTTGTTTGATGATCTGAAACATTTCAGTGTGACAAACATGCAAATAAATAAGAAATCAGGAAGGGGGCAAACACTTTTTCACACCACTGTATAAACCAGATGGCACCTTCTTGAGACCCGAAGGAGCCCAACTGTTTCTTCTGCTCTTCTGTCACCCGCTGTGGAGTCTGATTAGGGGGTGTAAAGAACAGTCAGTAACAGAATGAGGGTCGGTGGGTGGGTTCCCACAGAGCTGGAAATACAAGCATATGTGCGCTCTAGCGTGTTCGTGCTACTGTACTGAGCGTGTGACAGTGTTACAGTACTGCGTGTGAGCGTGTTCTTGCTAGGCTGAGTGGTGCTGGGTGGTTTCACACTCGCGCTGAGAGCCGAGGGAGGGTGTGGCGCGTGTGAGAGAGCGCTGACACTTGCTCTGTACATTCCGGGGTGACGAGAGCCGCTGCCCCCCTCCCCTTTGTGATTTCTCCCAGATTCATCAAGTCGAACCCGCCTTGCTGTTCAAGCTCTTTGTTCATCAGTTCAGACTGGTGTCTGATTGAGTGTTGTGTACTGGTGCTGGGATAGTTCCATTTTGTGTCAGAGCAGGTTGTGTATAATAACCCGATACTACAACTAATAACAACAGTGACTATTCACATCACATAACTACTTTTAGGATATTAATAGTAAGATTTAACCAAGCGAAATATTTATTCAGGTGATTTATACCAGAAAGCTGGCTTTTCTTTCTTGATCTAATAAAATGATGTTAGATAGGATCTCATAATAACCTATTATGAGAAAGACAAACAGCTACTCATTTAAAAATTATTTCTATCATCCTTTCATTTTATGTGCTGATCTGGGCTTTCTCCTCTGACACCCACTCCACAGTTTGCCAGATTGTGCCTGTATGGAGCTCTGGAGGTCTTTCAGAAAGTGTAATTTTAAAGTCACTAAATGCTGAGTGTCGAAAAACTCCAAGGAATGGTTCTTGCATGATGGTTGAAGTATCTGTACTGTCTTTGCGACAGAGTGTCTTTATATTTCATGGTTCCCACTACAGTGCCTACTCAATGTCCACTTCAGGACTGTGGACTGTTAGATCATGGGTTCTGTTGTGTGTGTGTGTGGACAAGATTGTTAGATCATGGGTTCTGTTGTCTGTGTGTGGACTGATAGATCATGAGTTCTGTTGTGTGTGTGTGTGTGTGTGTGAACAAGACTGTTAGATCATGGGTTCTGTTGTCTGTGTGTGGACTGATAGATCATGCGTTCTGTTGTGTGTGTGTGTGTGAACAAGACTGTTAGATCATGGGTTCTGTTGTCTGTGTGTGGACTGATAGATCATGCGTTCTGTTGTGTGTGTGTGTGTGTGTGTGAACAAGACTGTTAGATCATGGGTTCTGTTGTCTGTGTGTGGACTGATAGATCATGCGTTCTGTTGTGTGTGTGTGAACAAGACTGTTAGAACATGGGTTCTGTTGTCTGTGTGTGGTGTGGCATTGCGGTGTGGACAGAAGTGGCTGTATGGGAAAGCTGTTGAGAAGAGAGTTGTGGGTGAGCAGGGAGTATGTTTTACACGCATGGTTATATATAGACAGGCACAAAGGCTTCCTGTACATGCTGTATCCCACCCAGTCACCCTCAGAGGAGACTGACCTCTTCTGGCTGTGTTCTACTTCATTTCTCCCAAGACAAATCAACAGTGAATCAATAACGGAGCACATTTTCTCAGAAAATGTTTTCTTTCCCATTCTGTAGATAAATAGACAGTTGGTAGATTTTTGTAAATTCACAATTCTGAACCCCAGGCTGTGAACAGCTCTCTACTGCGTTGATAGTACAGAAACGTTCTGTTACTGCACTTTCATTAAAAATATATTGGCTCTATACTTTATATACTTTATAAGTACAGTTAAGTCATCATTCTCTTTTATCTTGCTTTCTTTACATAACTGTAATCTCCCTAGATATGAATTAAAACTCTTTCAATTAGATAATTAATCCATCCTGATATGGATTAAAGCATTGACAATTGTCTAAGAAAAGCCCTTTCTTTGCTTGCCTTGCTACATTTTTCTTTCTGAAAGTGTTGATATGAATGAGCATGAAAGAAAATGAGTGCACTTTAGCCTTGTGTTACAAACACATAATGGTTAAAATGTGTGTCATTTCCCTTTGCAGTATTTATGAAATCCAGCACTGAAGGTTTTTTAGAACCTTCTATCAATAGTGAATAGACCTTAAAGCATGCTCCCTGACGCACAGCGAAGAGCAAGAGAGTGAGCACACTGCTCCATGGAGGCGCTCTGACAGCTCAGGGTTGTCACGGAGCTGTGTCTGCGCTGCTCTGTGCTGTCTGCTGTTCTTACTGCAGTCAGAGCTCCTGCACCCTGTTTGTAGCGCTGGGTGCTGAGCAAGCAGTGTTGCCAGAAGTGTGAGTGTAGTGCCCTGGTTTTTGAGTTTGTTCTGCCTTGTTCTCTCCTGTATCCTGCCTCCTCTCTTTCCTCTGTCCCGTCTCATTTCTCTGGTCTTCTGCCTTTTCTCTCTACTGTCTCCTTTCTCTCCTTTATCCTGCCTCCTTTCTTTCCTCTCTCCTGTCTCTTTTCTCTTCTTTCTTTCAGTTGGTCTTCTGCCTCCTCTCTCTCATCTCTGCTTTCCTTTGTGCATCCTAAGGGCCATGCTGCGCAGTCTGATTGACCCCGCTTTCTCTGGCTTGGCGTGAGTGAGCACTGAAACTGATGACGTGTTGTGTGCAGGCCGGTGTAGCTCCGTTCACACGCTCTGGTTCAGAGTAACGCAGGTCACACACAGGACGCCAGCCTGCCACCCCCTCAGTGTTACACACAGGAGTGCTAGTCCAGGGAGCCTTGCTGTGTTACAGATACAGTATGCAGACAAGGTTGAGGGGGACAGATTGTGATCGTGAAGGGGAATGCCCGTGCTCTGGTGTGAGTGGATGCCTTGGGCTTCAGCGAACTGTGGGAACAATAGCAGTTTGTGTGCATTTAAGGGTGTGTTCAGGAAGAACTGTTATTTCCCACTATGTGTGAAAATCAGTTTTGTGCCTCTCACGCTGTCCTTTTTTTAATCTCTGCTATTTTCGTGAAGCGCGTTTGTCCTCGCTTCTTCCCCCTCTCTCTGTTGATGTGGTGCAGATGCCACCCTGCGTGCTGGCCAGCTCCATCAGGGCCCAGCTCCTCGCGACTCAACCTGCCTCACTGCCTCTCTCTTCTCAGTTTTTCACCTCTGTCCCCCACTTCTCTCTTTCTCTGCCTCTCTCTCGCGGGATCTGATTGCGCTCTTCTTTCCCACGCCCCCGGTTTTCTTAAAAGGACAACCTGTAAAACGTCTCCTCTCCTCCTCTTTTCTGAGCAAAAAAGGGCCAAAGTGAGACAAGTGGCACTCTGAAAGTGACTCGGCCTCTCTGTGACCCTTTCACCTCGTGCCCGTCATAGCAACAGGGGTGAGAGGAGGGGGGAGCTCTGGACCGTGAGAAAGTGCCTTGACTTCTGCTTCTGTGCCATTGTGACTCAAACCACAGCCTTCTGCTCTGTCGCCCCAACCACAGCTCCTCTCATTGAGCCCGTTCATCAGACTGCCTTCTCGTCTTGGGCCGAATGAGAGGCCTTAAAGGAACTAGCATGGTCCAAGGGCAAGATTGGAACCAAGAACTCTCCCGTGTCTCCCTCTGGGGATCCCTTCTGGTTCTGAAACCCACCAAATAGCCTCACCAGCAGCTGCAGAGGTTTTTTCTGTGTAGTTTGCTGCCATGTTTCCGCTTTGTCTCCTCTTGTGTTTTCACTGCAAAGTGTAAAGAGAGTTGTTGCTGCACACTCAGAGTTCGCAACGTGTGGGAAAGTTTGCAGACAGAGCTGGAGCAGTCCACTGACCCATCTGTCTCTCTCAGTACACAGAGCAGTTTGTCAGTGGCTTGCAGACCGAGCTGGAGCAGTCCACTGACCCCTCTCTCCCTCAGTACACAGAGCAGTTTGACAGTGGCTTGCAGACAGAGCTGGAGCAGTCCACTGACCCCTCTCTCCCTCAGTACACAGAGCAGTTTGTCAGTGGCTTGCAGACCGAGCTGGAGCAGTCCACTGACCCATCTGTCTCTCAGTACACAGAGCAGTTTGTCAGTGGCTTGCAGACCGAGCTGGAGCAGTCCACTGACCCATCTGTCTCTCAGTACACAGAGCAGTTTGTCAGTGGCTTGCAGACAGAGCTGGAGCAGTCCACTGACCCCTCTGTCTCAGTACACAGAGCAGTTTGACAGTGGCTTGCAGACAGAGCTGGAGCAGTCCACTGACCCATCTGTCTCTCAGTACACAGAGCAGTTTGACAGTGGCTTGCAGACAGAGCTGGAGCAGTCCACTGACCCCTCTGTCTCTCTCAGTACACAGAGCAGTTTGACAGTGGCTTGCAGACAGAGCTGGAGCAGTCCACTGACCCCTCTGTCTCTCTCAGTACACAGAGCAGTTTGACAGTGGCTTGCAGACAGAGCTGGAGCAGTCCACTGACCCATCTGTCTCTCTCAGTACACAGAGCAGTTTGACAGTGGCTTGCAGACAGGGCTGGAGCAGTCCACTGACCCCTCTCTATCTCTCTCAGTACACAGAGCAGTTTGTCAGTGGCTTGCAGACAGAGCTGGAGCAGTCTCGACTGCAGGAGGCTGAGTTGCTAGCTGCTCTGAAGGAGATGCAGGACAAAGTTTTGGAGCTGGAGAAGGTGAGACTGAATTTGGACATGCAACCTCTTTCATTCCTCGATCACCCTTCAGTCACTCCTGCATCACCCCTTTATCACACGCATAACGTATGACGGCTCAGTGAAGGGCACTAACCACATCATTACCTGTCCCGTCACTCCTCTTTTTAACCCAGCCTTTCTGACTGGAGTTATAGCCAGCATTTGTGAATTTACTTCTACAGAGAAATACACAGGCTCATGATGAGTCTGGATGTTAGCAAGAACAAATGTACTTAATTTTCAGAGTTAGTCAGGAGTAGCTTGGCTCGTAGTCATAAAAGACACAAATGAAACAAAACGTTCTTCCAAGGAGCATCTGAAAGTAGTCTCTTCCCCACCAGAACACAAACCTGTGTACACATCAAGTCTGTGCTTGCCGTTTGATCTGGCACGCTTTTGTGAGTAACTTACACCAGATTTATCAAAATAAAAGCTGAGGTTTGTTAATAACCAGGAAATATGAAGTGTTACTAAAACATGAAAAGGAAAAAAGGTTTTGTTGTGAGCAGCACTACAGGGGGGTTTCAGAGAATGTGGTTTGGCCTTTTTGTAGATGCACGCACCAGCCACACCAGCCTTTCCCTGTGAGAGTGGAAATCTCTGATCAGAAAGAAACTCTGTAAACTGGCCCAAATCATACAGACTTGTCTCTCATTCCTTATTTTGTACCAGCTGATGCTGTTGTCCATGGTGACTTATTCACAAGACCTATCTGGAATTTGAACCCACAGCCTCCTGGTTGCTGCTCAGTGTGTGGGTGGGCGCTCATTATCAGACTTGTTGAGCTCAAACCAAAGCTTTAATCCAGCGCTCTACTAAAGGGGCAGGAACAGAGAGGCTGTTGACTCTTAATGACCCCAAAGAGCACATGAGGGAGACAGGAAGCTAGGAGGCGAGAAGAGTGAGCCCTGCTCAGGGAGAAAGCAGGTAATCCTATGTGCATGAGAGAAAGTTGCTCTGTATAACCCCCAAACCCAGATCCCCCTCCCCCCCCCCAGCTGCACTCCGCAGTTCCTAGAAACCCAGGGCTCACCGCCGGCGCTTTGCGCTGCACATGAAAGCCTACAGGCGGGGCGCGCAGCCCCCCATCCTGGAGGCACAGAAACCCACCAGCCCACAGCTGCGCCTCACCAGCCCCCCGCCAGCCCCTTGCCGCGCTGACTCCCCGGGACAGCTCTCCGCAGCAACGAGGGGGGCTGCCTGCACACCCCATCTCCCCAACCGCAGTGCACTGGCACCCCACTCTACTGACACACGGAATACACACTCACACCCGGCACACCTGAAGAAGGCTCCATAGCCGAAACATTGTCTCTTTTCTTTTCCTTTCAGCACGGAATAAACCTTTAGCTGTTCCTTTGAATACACACTCTACTGATAGTCACTGTACTAAATAAACAGCACCCACACTCTACTGACACACAGCTCATACACAGCACACATACTGTACTGACGCACAACTGATACACAGCACACTGTTCTACTGACACACAACGGATACACAGTGCACACTGCTGTACTGACACATGACAGATACACAGCATACATACTGTACTGACACACAGCTGATACACAGTACACTGCTCTACTGACACACAACTAATACACAGCACACTGCTGTACTTACACATTATACACAAATACACAGCACACAGCTGATAACACAGCACACTGCTGTACTGACGCACAACTGATACACAACACACTGTTCTACTGACACAACGGATACACAGTGCACACTGCTGTACTGACACATGACAGATACACAGCATACATACTCTACTGACACACAGCTGATACACAGTACACTGCTCTACTGAAACACAACTGATACACAGTGCACACTGCTGTACTTATAATACACAAATACACAGCACACTGCTGTACTGACACACAGCTGACACACAGCACACTGCTATACTGACACACAGCACACTGCTGTACTGACACACAGTTGACACACAGCACACTGCACTGACACACAGCACACTGCTGTACTGACACAGCTGACACACAGCACACTGCTATACTGACACACAGCACACTGCTGTACTGACACACAGCACACAGCTGTACTGACGCAGCTGACACACAGCACACTGCTATACTGACACACAGCACACTGCTGTACTGACACACAGCACACTGCTGTACTGACACACAGCTGACACACAGCACACTGCTGTACTGACACACAGCACACTGCTGTACTGACACACAGCTGACACACAGCACACTGCTATACTGACACAGCACACTGCTGTACTGACACACAGCTGATACACAGCACACTGCTATACTGACACAGCACACTGCTGTACTGACACACAGCTGATGCACAGCACACTGCTATACTGACACACAGCACACTGCTGTACTGACACACAGCTGATACACAGCGCACACTGCTGTACTGACACAACTGATACACAGTGCACACTGCTGTACTGACACACAACAGATACATAGCACACATACTCTACTGACACACAGCACACTGCTCTACTGACACACAACTGATATACAGTGCACACTGCTGTACTGACACACACAGATATATAGCACACATACTCTACTGACACACAGCACACTGCTGTACTGACACACAACTGATACACAGTGCACTCTGCTGTACTGACACAACTGGTACACAGCACACACTCTACTGACACACAACTAATACACAGCACACAACTGGTACACAGCACACACTCTACTGACACACAACTAATACACAGCACACTGCTCTACTGACACACAACTAATACACAGCACATTGCTCTACTGACACAGCTGATACACAGCACACATACTCTACTGATGTACACTTGATCCATGAAAACTGATTACTTGTTTCAGTGTTATAGATGACCTAGCCTCAGCCTGGCCTCGTGCAGTGGTGTCTGACTCCAGTGTGTGAGGCTCTGTCAGGGTTAGAGATGAGCTAGCCTGAGCCTGGCCTCGTGCAGTGGTGTCTGACTCCACTGTGTGGGGCTCTGTCAGTGGTACAGATGAGCTAGCCTGAGCCTGGCCTTGTGCAGTGGTGTCTGACTCCAGTGTGTGGTGTTTCATCCCTTTCTGTGTGTGTGTCCCAGAGGAACAGCTCCCTGCCTGATGAGACCAATCTGGCGAGGCTGCAGGAAGAGCTGAAAGCAGTGAAGCTGCGAGAGCTGGAGACTCTGAGCTCCTTCAGGGAGATGCAGGAGCAGGTCACTGAGCTGAACCAGCGCTGGCAGGTACAGTACTGAGAGAGGGATGGGTCACTGAGCTCAACTGGCGCCGGCAGGTCCAGTACTGAGAGAGGGATGGGTCGCTGAGCTGAACCTGCACTGGCAGGTCCAGTAATGAGAAAGGGTCACTGAGCCAAACCGACGCCAGCAGGTCCAGTACTGAGAGAGGGATGGGTCGCTGAGCTGAACCTGCACTGGCAGGTCCAGTAATGAGAAAGGGTCACTGAGCCAAATCGACGCCAGCAGGTCCAGTACTGAGAGAGGGATGGGTCGCTGAGCTGAACCTGCACTGGCAGGTCCAGTAATGAGAGAGGGATAAGGGTCACTGAGCCAAACCGACGCCAGCAGGTCCACTACTGAGAGAGGGATGGGTCACTGAGGTGAACCTGCACTGACAGGTACAGGACTGAGAGAGGCTTGTCTTTCACTCCCCCTGTCCTTTCTCCCTCCCTTCTCTCTTCTCCCCTCTCTTCCCGTTTCCCAGCATCACATGTCCCGGGGTGGCGGGGGGGGTCACTGGAAGGAGTCCCCAAAGAAGAACGCCCTGAACGACCTGCAGGACCGGCTGATGGGGGTGCGGCTGAGGGAGGCCCAGGCCCAAGCCGAGCTGAGGGAGCTGAGGCTGAGGGCCCTGCAGCTGGAGAGCCAGGTACTACATCTATCACACAGCCTTAGATTCCTGGGAGGAAGAGTACAGGGTACAGTACTACTTCCATCTCTACTTATCCATCTTTTCCTTTCTTTCTTGCATTCTGTCCCTTCCCCTCACTCTCTTTTAATTTCAAATTCAAATCCAAAAGAGCATTATTGGCGTGACAGATGAATAACAGTGTTGCCAATGCAGATACTATAAGCACATTTACAGACATTTAAAGTTCAAACATATAATTAGGCACTTCTATAGAACACATAAAATATAAACCGTTATTGAGAGCCAGGCTCACTGTTCTTCAGGATGTAACAGGGGATCCCAAACTGTGTTGCCAGCTCAATTGAGTTCCCTCCCCCTTTCCCAGTAGGATTGGGAGCTGTTTTGGTTTTGGCATGTGTCAGAATTCTGGGATTAGATTTGTTATTTTGGGGAAGAATGTTTGTCTAATCCCAGAGTATTTCTCACTGCATCAGGAAGTGCGTTACTACCAGTTTTTCTGGGGTTTGTATGTGTGTGTCTCAATGGGTCTTTCCCTCACTCCCTAGTTCTCTTCCTCGCTTTCTCTGCCTCCCTCTTTTCTTCTAATTTCTGTTCAGTTAATTTCAGAGGTGTGTTGCTGGAAGTGGCCCACATTAGCAGTGTTACCAAACCAGAAACAGAGCCCTACTCAATTAAGAGTAGTGTAAAAGAAAAGAATGCAAAAAAAGTACAAATGAATACCTGTTGTTAAAACAGAACACTCCTCCCTCTTTTCCTCTCTCCCTCAGAACCAGATTCAGATTAACCTGGTGAGCCGCCAGGAGCAGGAGAGCGCCGCCCTGCAGGAGAGAGTGCAGAGCCTCACTGCACAAAACAAGGCCCTACAGGGCCAGCTGGGAGAGATGAAGAGGAAGCAGGCTGAGTCTGACTGCAAGGTACAGCTGGCTCAAGCTCTGCAGCCTGTCGAGTTCAGCTCTCGAAGAAGAAGCTCTTCTTGCATCTAAGTCTCTCTTCTCCCTTCCTGTCTCTCCGGCCCCTGTTCATCTGCTGCCCTCCCCCCTGCCTCCCGCTCCCCTCTGTCCTCTCTCAGAGCAAGGAGGAGGTGATGGCTGTCCGTCTGCGGGAGGCGGACAGTATGGCTGCCATGGCCGAGCTGCGCCAACGAATCGCTGACCTGGAAATACAGGTGCTTGTCTTCCCACAGTGCACTCTTGTGGGGTGCGTCATAGTATGCTTCACTGCGTATCACGGCTTTCCAGTGTGTCTCTTCATGTCAGAAAGTGTCAGTCTGTTACAGTGACAGTGAGTTTAACAGTGTGACTGTGTTACAGTGCCAGTGAATGTGAAACAGTGACAGTGAGAGAGTGTCAGTGTGCTACAGTGACAGTGGGAATGTGCAAGTGTGTAACAGTGACAGTGAGTGTGTTGCAGTGACAGTGTCAGGGTGCTACAGTGACAGTGGGAATGTGCAAGTGTGTAACAGTGACAGTGCACATGGGAATGTGTAACAGTGACAGTGGGAGTGTGGTACAGTGACAGTGGGCATGTCTGTGTCCACTATTGCCTCACACTCTGCCGACTGTGCTTTGACAGAAGGAGGAGGGCCGGATCCAGGGAGAGCTGAACCACTCCGACTCCAGCCAGTACATCTCGCAGCTGAAGGAGCAGATCGCAGAGCTGAAGGCGGAGGTCAGGAATTAGAGCACTAGCCCTGCTTCATTAAGAACATTCACCCTGGCTTATTAACCTAGAGACTGTGATCCCCTGCTAGAGAGAGAGGCTGTGATCCTCTGGGAGAGAGGGAGAGGCTGTGATCCCCTGGGAGAAGGGGAGAGGCTGTGATCCCCTGGGAGAAGGGGAGAGGCTGTGATCCCCTGGGAGAGAGGGAGAGGCTGTGATCCCCTGGGAGAAGGGGAGAGGCTGTGATCCCCTGGGAGAGAGGGAGAGGCTGTGATCCCCTGGGAGAGAGGGAGAGACTGTGATCCCCTGGGAGAGAAGGAGAGGCTGTGATCCCCTGGGAGAGAAGGAGAGGCTGTGATCCCCTGGAAGAGACAGAGACTGTGATCCCCTGGGAGAGAGGGAGAGGCTGTGATCCTCTGGGAGAGAGGGAGAGGCTGTTATGCCCTGGGAGAGAAGCTGTGGCCCCCTGGGAACTGACTGCCCACAGGGTTCCCATATCATGAAGAAGCCTCTGTGTGGGGCAACAGGGTGTCTTTTCCATGACAGTCATAGAGTGATGTTACTGTCAGAGATTCCCAGGCACAGGGGGAGTAACTTCACACACTGGGGGAAACCCCTCGCGTGCACGCACACACATTAATTTGTTCACACACACTTCAAGAGCACAGTCCCTCTTCGTTCGCTGGCTCAGCCCATCCAGGACCTCGGGGCTGTGCACGGGTGTCATACCTCAACACCGGAAACACACCCTGGTTCTGGAACTGTTAGAATTATTCCCCAACGTCAGCAGGTTTAGGCTGCACCCTGTGAAGTCAGGATTGCCACTCTGAAGATGTGTCTTACTGTCAGCATGGAAAACAGGCCAGACTACGTTGTCAGAGCTCTGCCGAAATGAGGAGCAGGGAACTGTCACCAAAGTCCTCACGATTGGCACCTCCATCTTATTTTTTACCCTTGGGTGGCTGAATGCTGAGAAGAAATTTATTTGGGGGCTCCTGAATCAAAAGATCGTATGCGTTGTCTCTGAAATCCCTTTGTGTGAAGTTTAATGGTGAGCGTTATTTTCCCCTGCTGCTAGGGCAAAGGCTTTGATGTGTTTTCGCTGCTTGTAAAATCTTTCTCACAGCAGCGAGGAGCAGGAAACCAGACCGCGGGGCACAGCAGCAGGTTCTGTGTTCATCTCTGTTATGGTTCAAATCACGGCCCTGGCGTGGGGCTCCTGAATGTTACCGCTCTCCCTTCTGCTTGCTCATCTAGAGAGCACATGTGCGTGACAGCGCGGCCGCCTGCGTGGGGAGGGTATTTCTTTGCCGTGCAATCACGGGCGCCGGGCTTTCTGTTCCGAAACGCCCTGATTTTGTCACTTGTCACTTGTGTGGAAGCAGAGATACAGGCCTGAAATTTGACAAGCAGGAGCTTGCCGGAACCTGATTCTCGGAACCTTGCGCGCGGGCATCTGTCAGTTCAACAGATATTCCAAAATGACTGAGCTCCGCGTGACAACAACTCTTAAACAAATGGCTTGTTTAATTGATCTATAACTTAAATAATCGAAGAGTTGATCCTGCTAGACTCAGGCCTCTCTTGGACGCAGGTTTGAAATCCTGCCCTGATTCTGACATGCTAGCAGAATGTTTTTACAAATCCAAGTTTCTGGAGTTCTAGGTAAACATTGTATATCCAGGTCATCCTGCAACAGCTTGATGTTGAGGAGAACAGTGAAAAGTGTTGAATTCAAGGCAAGAAATGGAGGGAAGATCCTGTGAATAAAGCTCTATAATGAACTAGTGAGACCTCATTTTGAATATTGTGTACAGTTTTGGTCACTACTTTATAAAAATTATTACTGCTCTGGAATCTGTCCAGAGAAGAGCAAGCACATGTGTACTGGGGCTGAAGGGAATGTCCAGCACTGACAGGCTGGGGGAGCTGAGAGTTTTTAGTCTTGAACAGAGAGGAGTATGAGGGGCCCTGGTTCAGGTATTCACACGTATTTAAAGACTGGAAAAAATGTAAAAGTGAATTTCAAATCAAGAACAGGTGGTGCTTCTTTCCCCAGAGGGTTGTGGGAGATCCTTGGTTCAATAAGCTGCTAACTACCAAACGGACTAGATGGGCTGAACAGACCCTGGTCTGTAACCGTTCTTTTGTTACCGCAGCGCGGTCAGCCTTAGAGGTGTTTCTGATTCAGTCATGACTCAACGAGGGTGCAGGCCTCTGGAATTTCCCTGTGTCAAGTTTTAGATTCCTCTGCGTTCGCTCAGGTAGAGCCTGCGTTCATACAGTCGGGTCGCCAGTCTGGTTAGAAGACTGTGTGATGGGCAGCATGGGGCAGAACGTGGCTTTGCAGCACATCTGTGTGTCCTACTGTACCTCTGTGTTCCTGAACGTGGCTCCACGGGCAGATGTGTACCAGGCCGGCTTCTGATACAGAGCGGTGATCCAGCTCTTGATATGTTGACACCCAAGCCTGTGTTATTAATTCTGCGTAGTTTCATTGCATGGAATAATATCATACAAGTAGCCGGCTCAGTGTCTGCGTGTATAAAAGTCACAGAGTTGAAAACCAATACCCTGCAGCATTGTTCAGTCTCTCTCTTGTAGATCTTGTGAGCACAATGAGAAATGTTCTGTGTTGAGAGCTGGTCTGGTAAGGCCTGGTTCTGTATTTGATGAAGACTCTTGTCTGTGCAAGGTGCAGCACAGCTGTGTTCTAAAACAAGTGACCCCAAAACATGCTGCTCTCCCCACTGCATACTTCAGTATTTCAGCACATTTGTTATCGGTGTTGATCTGGTTGGTGACCTTCTGTGTCAGGCCCTGCATGGGGCAGCTGCCCTCATGTGTGCTTCTCTTCCTGTGTGGTAAGATGCTGTGCCAACTGTCTTGTATGCCAGAGCCTTACGCTTACAGCGCTTGACACAGAACAGAGAATTTGTTGGCGTGAAGTAGAACACTCCCTGTGGCCTTTAGTTCTCCCTGTAGCCTAATTATTTGTCTACAGAGCACAAGTCCGCACGTCTGAGAATGAGCGATGCTGGGGAACAGTTAAGCAGCCACAGCCCCACACAGAATAGCACTGGAGAGGGGGTTAATGGGAGGCGGAAGGCAGAGGGCAGATATTAGTAGGGAGGAAGCAGGAGTGCTTTGATGCGTCTCAGTCATTTCTAGCGTTTCACTGGTGAACCACAACCCCCCCACACCTCCTCCCCCACCGCAGTGAAGGAGTGTTCTGGAGAAGAGTGCGTCTGTGATTTACTGCCATGCTGCACTGGGCCTGACTCACACTGACGCACAGAGACAGGCTGCGGCCTAGCGCTGTCACGCAAGCCTTAACCTTTATACAGAGAGTCACACAGGGCCAGCAGGACACGTGTGTGTGTGTACCCGTACACGCAGGAACAAACAGTGGAAAGAGACTCACACAATCCATACATGATGCATACACAATACACACTCATACACACAGAAAGTAGACACATCCACTCACACTCCTCTGTATTTCTGTCTCTGTAGGGACCCTCCCACTGACCCACATTCTGTTGTAATTGACGGTCCTTTACACCCACCAATCAGACTCCATAGGTGATAAGAATAAATAGCTTGCCCTTTTTTAGGTTAAAAAAATTACTGTGAGGGCATCTCCATGTCATCTATCTGTCAGGAGTTAATGTGTCTGTGGGCTCATTTTCTCAGACTCCCATTGTTTCTTTGATACATTGATAGTAACACATGCCCACAAGACACACACACTGCAGACACACAAACAGCACAACATACATGGACAAACACACTCACACAGTCAGAGCAGTACTCAGATCACACCTCTGCTCCCAGATTAGGTTTACAGTGAGTTTCAGATAAACTAATCTCAGCCTAACAGAGAAAAATGCAAATAATCATTCAGATTATCTGCAGTTTATTTGAAGGCTGAGTAAAATTTAGCACCAGAGTAAAAACGATAAAAATAAACCATATTTTTAAACACGAAGGTCCTCTCAACAGAAATCATTGGAAATCAATCAGAAATCCCCATCTACTCATTTGTCTCTTGCCCAGATGGCCTCCTCTCAGTCCCACTCAGTCCCTTGTGCTCCGTGCTGGAGCTGAGAGATCAAGAAAGTTTTTTCCAAACAGCAGAAACCAGAGCCACAGATCCGTACAGCACTGTCCTGGCTATATCCTCCTGGTGTGACAGTCCTGTATCTTAACCACTGGACCAGCCGTCCTCCTGGTGTGACAGCCCTGTATCTTAACCACTGGACCAGCTGTCCTCCTGGTGTGACAGCCCTGTATCTTAACCACTGGACCAGCTGTCCTCCTGGTGTGACAGCCCTGTATCTTAACCACTGGACCAGCTGTCGTCCTGGTGTGACAGTCCTGTATCTTAACCACTAAACCAGCTGTCCTCCTGGTATGACAGCCCTGTATCTTAACCACTGGACCAGCTGTCCTCCTGGTGTAACAACTTTTGAAAATGGAAAAATCTGTATAATCCAGGCCATGCAGCCCTGATTCCCTGGAACGCCAATAGCCTCAGGTGCTGCCCCTGCCAGGGTCAAGCCCTGGCCCTCTCAGATTCATGATATGAGCTGGATCAATTAGGAATAATGTTACTGTTAATGAGTTTAGAGAGGAGGAATTAACAATATTGAAATCACTGCACACATATACAGTGCCTTGCGAAAGTATTCAGCCCCCTTGAACTTTTCAACCTTTTGCCACATTTCAGGCTTCAAACATAAAGATATAATTTTTTTAATTTTATGTGAAGAATCACCAACAAGTGGGACACAATTGTGAAGTGGAACGAAATCTATTGGATTTTTGAAACTTTTTTAACTAATAAAAAAATGAAAAGTGGGGCGTGCAAAATTATTCGGCCCCCTTGCGTTAATACTTTGTAGAGCCACCTTTTGCTGCGATTACAGCTGCAAGTCGCTTGGGGTATGTCTCTATCAGTTTTGCACATCGAGAGACTGAAATTCTTGCCCATTCTTCCTTGCAAAACAGCTCGAGCTCAGTGAGGTTGGATGGAGAGCGTTTGTGAACAGCAGTTTTCAGCTCTTTCCACAGATTCTCGATTGGATTCAGGTCTGGACTTTGACTTGGCCATTCAAACACCTGGATACGTTTATTTGTGAACCATTCCTTTGTAGATTTTGCTGTATGTTTGGGATCATTGTCTTGTTGGAAGATAAATCTCCGTCCCAGTTTCAGGTCTTTTGCAGACTCCAACAGGTTTTCATCCAGAATGGTCCTGTATTTGGCTGCATCCATCTTCCCCTCAATTTTAACCATCTTCCCTGTCCCTGCTGAAGAAAAGCAGGCCCAAACCATGATGCTGCCACCACCATGTTTGACAGTGGGGATGGTGTGTTGAGGGTGATGAGCTGTGTTGCTTTTACGCCAAACATATCGTTTTGCATTGTGGCCAAAAAGTTCGATTTTGGTTTCATCTGACCAGAGCACCTTCTTCCACATGTTTGGGGTGTCTCCCAGGTGGCTTGTGGCAAACTTTAGACGAGACTTTTTATGGATATCTTTGAGAAATGGCTTTCTTCTTGCCACTCTTCCATAAAGGCCAGATTTGTGCAGTGTAAGACTGATTGTTGTCCTATGGACAGACTCTCCCACCTCAGCTGTAGTTCTCTGCAGTTCATCCAGAGTGATCATGGGCCTCTTGGCTGCATCTCTGATCAGTCTTCTCCTTGTCTGAGCTGAAAGTTTAGAGGGACGGCCAGGTCTTGGTAGATTTGCAGTGGTCTGATACTCCTTCCATTTCAAGATGATCGCTTGCACAGTGCTCCTTGGGATGTTTGAAGCTTGGGAAATCTTTTTGTATCCAAATCCGGCTTTAAACTTCTCCACAACAGTATTACGGACCTGCCTGGTGTGTTCCTTGGTCTTCATGATGCTCTCTGCGCTTTCAACAGAACCTTGAGACTATCACAGAGCAGGTGCATTTATACAGAGACTTGATTACACACAGGTGGATTCTATTTATCACCATCAGTCATTTAGGACAACATTGGATCATTCAGAGATCCTCGCTGAACTTCTGGAGTGAGTTTGCTGCACTGAAAGTAAAGGGGCCGAATAATTTTGCACGCCCCACTTTTCATTTTTTTATTAGTTAAAAAAGTTTCAAAAATCCAATAGATTTCGTTCCACTTCACAATTGTGTCCCACTTGTTGGTGATTCTTCACATAAAATAAAAAATTTATATCTTTATGTTTGAAGCCTGAAATGTGGCAAAAGGTTGAAAAGTTCAAGGGGGCCGAATACTTTCGCAAGGCACTGTATACATATACACATATATAGTCACATACACATGAGAAACTGCTGCCAATGAGAAATGTTAATGTACTGAGGATGCCAGTGTTCCTATCTTAACTCCCTTCTATCTTTGTTTTCCTTTCCACTCCCTTCCTGCCTCCTTCCAGATCAGACAGTTGAAAGGACCGTCCCAGCGTTTCAAGGACCCAATGCGGTCATTCGATGGGCTCCACATGGTGGGCCAAGTGTCAGCAGGGGAGGGCGACTCTCTCAGCTCGGACGACGACCTGCTGCCCAGCCCCCTCCCACCAGGCGCCCTTTACCCCTCTGGCTACCCCTGTGGCCTGGGGGCTGATGGGAAGGACAGCGAGGGCAGCACAGACAGTGAGGCGGACGAGCAAAACGCCGAAGATGCTGGCTTGGCTGAGCAGGAGCTGTACACCCACAGGGGCTGTGCTGATGCCCTGGAAAACTGAGGCCCTACAGAGGGAGAGAGGTAACAAAGGAGACGCCACCTCTCTCCCTTCTCACTGTCTTTCACAGAGTCAGGTCTCCTGCTTCAGTGTTGTACATTTTCCCTCTCTCCACTTCTTCCCCACTGCTCCTCTCTCTCTTGTGCCTCCTTTCTTTGTCTCAGACTTACAGGCATGGTGCTCAGCGGCTACAGGAAGCTCCTAGGCACTTTTTTTATACTTCACCATCTTGCAATCCAAGCACTGTTGGCCTTTCCTCTGTCTGTCTCTCCCTCCCCGCTTCCTTCTTTATCACACACACAGACACATCTCCCAGGGGTCTGTAACCAGGGAGAGTCCTATCATCTCTCTCTCGAATCCCTTGATATTTCCCTCTCTTCCTGTGTCCCGCCCCTTTCCAAGTAGTCAGTGCTGTGCTGAAAAGAGTTTCCCTCAGAGAGACTCTTCTTCACATCGAAAACCCCTACACACCCAGCTCTGGCAGAGCAGTCCAGAGTCTCGTGGCTGTGGAGCTCAGCCTTGGCTCTGGGAGCCCAAGGGCCTGCTGTGTGTTCAGAGCGTGTGTTGGGGGGATTGTAGGGGACAGGCACACAGGATATCAGGAGTGTCCTTGGTGCTGCTTCTTAAGGATTTGTGGGAAGTAATACCTCACCTTCAGTCTCCTGGCTTGCGTCAGACTCCTCTCTTTCCACTGCCATCGTCAGCGTGGAGCACGCTACCCAGCCACACGTTGAAACCGGTTTGCCGGGGCCACTGAAACACATTGTATTCTAGATCGGACAGCAGAGCACCCTAACCCTTCATAGGCGCATCTGTTTGTGTCCGCCACCTTCCCTCCCAAGAGCTTCCTCTTCTACAAACTGTGCCCCGCATGGCCATACCTGCCATGACACATCCACAGTGATGGGAGATCAGGCTCCTGCTGCACAGCTGTTTTAGCCGTTCCAGATTTCACCTGCTGCACTGATGGAGCAGAAAAGACAGCATTAGAAACGTCACATTAATTCCATCGAACACTTTTTTGCTTCAGTGCTGTTTGAAATCGCTAGGGTCTGGTACTGGCTTCTGTATAAAGGCCCTGCAGCTATAGTATGTGAAACCTAGGGAAGGTTAGATCACTGTGCATTCAGAGCCTATTGGGTATTTCTGGTTTCCCTGCATCCTTTGTGTGTCCTCAGAGGCTGAACTTGCCCAGAGACTGGGAAGTGTATTTTTTTGCATGACTGTTTCTGTTCTCGATGAACTGTCTTCAGCACGCACTGGTAACCAGTGACCTCAACACATGTTGCAAACATGTCCCCCACCCACTTTCACCCACTCAGACAAAAGGCTTAAGACTTTGTCTTCAGTCTTCAGAAATTCAGCTCTTGGTGCTTCCAGTGAAAATCTCTCCTGTGTTGTAGTTTAGAGCAGTTTGAAATGAGCTCAGCGCAGCCTCCACCAGCCAGTCTCTGTCTCCCTTTCCTTCCTTGCTTTCCTCTTCTCCCTCTCGCAGTCTCTCTCACTCTTTCTCTCCCAGTCCCTCCCAGTTTCTCTCTCTCCTTCTCTCCCAGTCTCTCAGTTGCTGCTCTCTTGGTGTTAACAGGCTGCTACAGACTCTGCCCAGCTCTGCCACTGCCTGCTGTGAAAACACTACACAAAAAAACAAGCTGCTTCACAGACCAGAGAAAAACTCAAAGACCATTTCACAAACTTTCTTAAAAGAAGTTTACACTCCCATGTATTGTGTAAAGGACAACACTTGTGCATTCCTCAGACTGTCCAAGACTCTTTTTAAAAAGGAGACCATAGCTCTCGATCTCAGTAGCCTCAGGATCGTCCACCAACCTGTCGTCTGCAAGCTTTTAGAATCTTGGAGTCCTGGAAGCGAGCATGTCCGTGTGTTGGAGTTTTTGTGAAATGATGTCTGTCACGCTCAATAAGCTTGGAAACCAGAGATGCGAGGTTCTGTATCACGTGCTGGAATCGCACCTGTCAGTGCTGAGCTCAGCACAGAGAGAGGGAAGAGGGGAAGAACTGAAAGGAGAGTTCCAGAAGTTAAGGGACAAGTGACAGACAGGGTCATTTCTCCTTTGGCTTTGAAAAAAGATGTTTAAAAGGTTCCACAAGAAACACAATGCCTACAGTCGTTGTCCACTGTCTTTGACGCTGTCAGGAAATGGATTGCATCTCCATTCCCACAGCTGAGTTGCGACTCAGGGTTGAGGCCTTGTGAACTCCCATGTCCAAGCGATCTTAAGGAAGCTGGATGTGGTGTTTCAGGAATACTTCCAGTGGAGCAGGGGGCAGTGCTGAGGCTTGAGTTTGTTAACAGAGCCCCTTGAGTTGAAGCTCAGGGCTTGAGCCTGTGCTGGAGTGCATCTCGGACAGCCAAATCTTGTCGTTTGTAACTGCTCAAGCTACCCACCGGCAAACCACTCATATGTTGATAAAACAGATCTATCTGCATCGAGTTGGACTCTGAAGAGCCTGTTCCCCACTCCGCACTGAAAACTGTGGCAGACTTGTTCGTTGTTGTTCATAACTTAAAATGCAGTTTGAAAAACACGCTTTGTGCAAGTTCAAACTATCAGTCAAGCTGTCTGCAGACAGGACTTTCATTCTATGAAGATTACTCTGAGTGGTTTGTCTTAGTGATTTGTCTTTGTCACTCAGTGAGAGGAGGGCGGACTGGTTTTCTTCACGAAGACCAATGCCAGGAAAACAATTAGAGATTGAGTTTGTCTCAGTATTTAGGTGACAGAAATAGCTTTGGCAAAACTAATACTCAACTGTAAACACAGATAGAGAGGGCAGAAATAGGTTTAAAACAAGCAGCCAAGGTACAGTAGCTCTGAACAGAACTCCGTTGTCTGGAGGCTTGGGGCTGGACTGTGTTAAAACAGTGTTATGCTGAGTGGTTCTGTGCAGTTCCCTTTCGGTCTCTCTCCGTGTCCAACCAGGAATGGGTAAATATCCCCTTTGCCCCTTGCACTGCACGCTGCCCACTGCCTCCTGCTGGAGAAAAGAAATCAGAAATGCCAGAAATCGAAGGTGAAAATGAGGAGTGTCTGAGGAGCTCCAATCCTGCTGGGGCCTCTTTCAGAGTCGTAAAGCATGGACTCTTCTACATATCTATAATAGGGGTATTACTAGATAATATAATAGATTATACTATAAATACCTATATATAAACATAACTATGTATGTGTGTATATTTGTCTTAAACCATACAGATGAGGAGAGAGAAACCTTCAGTTTCTCACTTGTAAAACAAAGATCATCAATTAACTCAAAACCATGGTGCCAAATCTGTTGTCGTTGTTTCTTTTTTTTTCAATGTGATGGTTTCTGTATTCATTTTTTTTTTAAAAAAATTTTTTTTACAAGAACTTTCTTCCCTGTGCCGTTGATGTATTGAGAGTGCCAAGTGGTGCTGACCCATGTGGCTCAGTCCGAGCGTGTGCGTCCCACTCTGTTTTACTGTGCAAGCAAGAGGTGCACTGACCAGGGCACCGTGAAACCCACAGCTGTTCCTCACAGAACCCAAACACCACTTTCCATTTCCTGAAACCTCTGCCAAACTGGTGCCATGGCCAGGCTATACCCCAGTCAGTCACCATGAAGGCCCAGTCTATGCCCACAGGGCTGCCCTGTCTCTTAGGGTCAATGGGCATGGTTCATTACATAGGCAGCAGCGATGGCCAGCCTGGTCATGGGGATCCTGAGCCCAGCGGGTTTTTAGGTCATCTCAAAATCACAGCAGGGTCCACACTGGCAACCTGAGGCAGCTTGAGTGAGGCAGCTAAGAGGGCACAGTAGTTTAGCCAACAAAAATGTCTTCTTCAAGGCACTTGCCTAAAACAAGAGCTAACATTCAGCAGTCGTTTTGAGTGAAAACCAGGCCCTGCTTCTCTGCAGTCCATGGAGACCTGACTGTTCTCCCCAGGAATTGTAGTGGGAGGATTTAGGAGGGACCTGTACGCTCTGCTGAACACAGTCTGCCCAGGACGAGAGCTGGCCAGTGTTACAGGACAATAGTGGCAGCTGTAGGTTTCCAGTGTGTCACCTGGCATCGCTGCTGTGAAATAGATGGGCAGTGGAGCGCTTGTACTGAGTGATCTTGCATTTGCCTTGTTTTTGCTCAGTGTGTCACTGGGAGTGTGTATTGATCGGCTGTGTCACTAGGCTGGGTACAGGAATGGGCCACAGGAGGCGGCAGCAGTATGTGTCTGTGACCCAGGCCCAGGCTGCCGAGTTAGTGCCTTTGGAGTGTATAGCAGTTTGTACCTTGCCTGGTGACTTCTCCCTCCCCAGTAACAGAGGGAGCTCTTCAGTAGTGCCTTGCCTCTGCCTTGGGGCTCTCTCTGTTATACAATTCTCCATTCTAACCTTTTCCTGTCTGTAATACAAAAATGCCTCAATGTCACCAATAATACTGAGGAACTGCATTGTGCAATCTCTTTAACACTAAAATATTCTGTTGCCATATCTCACTTTCCCTGAAACTGAACATATCTGCCGCTCCACACTCCATTCTGGTCTCACTTTACAGTATAACAGAGACACTTCTTTACTCTCTGACAGTGAAACGCTCCATTCTGGTCTCTCTCACTTTATAACAGTCACTCCTTCACTCTCTAACAGTGAAATAGTTAAACAGTGTCTCTCATTCCCCAGTCTCGTTCTTTCTCCTGCCACTGATCCACTCAGTTCTTCTCTCTCTCTCACTCTCAGTCACAGGCCTGTGTATGAGGGGCGTCTGTGGGCTGTGGTCCCAGTGCAGACTGTGTTGCTTCTGTAAATGCTGTTGAGAGAGGAAGGAGGCGGTGCTGCGCTGGGTGTGCTTTTAGATCAGTGCAATCTGGAGTGGAAAGGGCTGTACAGGGTACCGGGCTGGCTACGTGTCTTCATCTTTCAGAGTTGTCCTCTCTGTGTCCTGGCGAGAGCAGCGCTCTGTGTGTCTGGCAGCCATCATGCACCGTGCCTCCACCTGGGCAGCCCTCTACAGTGTCCGAGCAATCCGCAACCAGCAGGCCTCTCCCAGATCCACAGCTCCTTGAGACTGCCAGGACCGTGGAAACCTCCCTTAGTTCTTGACACAGAGAGCTGTGGGAGTCTGGGACAGGCTTTCCCTGCTGTGCTGTGTCCTGGGCTCCATCACAGGGAGGCTGGATGGGATTCTGGGATTGATTGGGTGAACGGAATAAGACGGGCCAAACAAAGCTGCTTTCTTTCAATCCTATTGGACTTCCTTGCCAATAACAGGGTGGAATATTGAGAATAATCCGGAAACGCTTGGATCAGCGCTTTTTTTTCAAGAAAAAAACCGCTTCTTCACCCCGCCTGATGCTGGTGGTGCAGCCTGGGGACAGACGGACCGCAGAGCGGGCAGTCTGACACGGACCTTGCTGTCCAGGTCTTGTTACTGACCGGCAGCACACCACACTGCTGGACAATGATGGTCCTGGTCATTACTCACTAATGATTAGAATAGTAATAATAATGATGATGATGTGCACTGATTTCATAAAGATTATTAATATTATTTATTTATTTATTTATTCCAACTACTGTATTTCATTTCTCTCATGGCGATGCTGTGTCCTGCTCAGTTAATGTCCATTTCTCTGTGCATTTTACCAGTTTAGGTGTTGTGTAATAATAACGATAATAACAGTGATGGACAAGATGGTGCCAGTGGTATTAATGAATATGATGGATAATGGATATAATTGAAATATTTCAGTGTTCTGTACTTGAAGAGAATGATATGAGATAAACATTTACACAATAAATTCTTACAAAACCTCATTGTTGCTTCTGTGCCTATGTTACTGTTGTTCCTGTGAATGGCTTTGTCAGACTGTATGTTTGCCATGTGTCAGTGTGTTGAGGGACTAGGATTATACAGTATACTGTATGATAGTACCTGTCAGTGTATATATATGATAGTGTCTCAGTGTGTGTGTCAGTGACTGTGCTGTGTCTCGATGAGTGTCTCATGTGCTGTGTCTCATTGCATGTGCCAGTAGAAGTACTGGTGTCTCGGTTTGTGTGTGTGTCAGTGAGTGTACTTGTGCCTCAATGAGTATACTGGTGTTTCAGTGCATGTTCCAGTGAGAGTACTGGTGTCTTGGTGTGTGTGTCAGTGAGTGTACTGGTGTCTCGGTGTGTGTGTGTGTGTGTGTGCCAGTGAGTGTACTGGTGTCTCAGTCCGTGTGCCAGTGAGTGTACTGGTGTCTCAGTCCGTGTGCCAGTGAGTGTACTGGTGTCTCAGTGTGTGTCAGTGAGAGTACTGGTGTCTCAGTGTGTGTGTCAGTGAGTGTACTGGTGTCTCAGTGTGTGTGTGTGTCAGTGAGTGTACTGGTGTCTCAGTTAGTGAGTGTACTGGTGTCTCCGTGTGTGTCTGCGACTTCACTGGAGTCTCGGTGTGTGTCGGTGTGTGAGAGTGGCGGAGAGCTGGTTCTCAGTGGCTCTAGCTGCAGACAGCAGGCTGTCCGCCCCCTTGCTCACCGCACGCCCAGGAGAGCACTTTCAGGCTGACTGGTCTGAGCCGAGTTGCTCCCTCTGCAGCTAAACTGAAAAATCACTGCTGTCACGCAGCTGCGGTCACGTCGCCACCCGGGGTTCCCCCCCTGCCCCGTTGCGCTCTCATTCTCTCTCTTTCCATCTCTGTCTGCTCTCCTTCCTCTCCATCCCTCCCTCGTCGTGCTCCACACGCTGCGCGAGCCACAGGCGGCCCAACTCTGACATGGCCGCCGGTCTTCTCCCTCCCTGCACAGCTCTGGCCCTCTCACTCTCTCTCGCATGCGCTTTCCTTCTCTGTGACTTTCTCTCTCCATCCCTGCTTACCCCTCTCTCTGACCGTCGGCACGTTTCTTTTTCTCTCTCCCCTTCCTTCCTTCTGTGCGTGTGGCTTTCTCCCCCCCCTCACACTTCCTACCCCCACCCCCTCTCAGTTGGGGCGCTGTGGCCGTTTGACAGTTTGGGCCTCTCTGAGTTCCCGATTGGCCCTGCTTGAGAAACACTCAGCCCCTTCCCCCGCTCCCCCCCCGTTTGAATGCCCAGCCCGCGTCAGACGCGTCCGGGTCTGAGGTACCATCTCCCTGTCCTGCTGCGTCTCCTCTACCCCGCGATTTCTGCAGCGACAAAGCCTCTGTCACCAACACACTCTGTATCTACGACTTGTTGATAATGGCTGATGAAATCTGAGCCGCAATGACTTGATTTTATTTTTTTGCATTGGATAAAGATTTCAAGATCTAGAATTCAGATTATAGCTCCTACTGTAACAGGACTGTTCTACTGCATTGGAACTGTAGCTCCTACTGTAACAGGACTGTTCTACTGCACTGGGACTGTAGCCCCTATTGTAACAGGACTGTTCTACTGCACTGGGACTGTAGCCCCTATTGTAACAGGACTGTTCTACTGCACTGGGACTGTAGCCCCTATTGTAACAGGACTGTTCTACTGCACTGGAACTGTAGCTCCTACTGTAACAGGACTGTTCTACTGCACTGGGACTGTAGCCCCTATTGTAACAGGACTGTTCTACTGCACTGGGACTGTAGCCCCTATTGTAACAGGACTGTTCTACTGCACTGGGACTGTAGCTCCTATTGTAACAGGACTGTTCTACTGCACTGGGACTGTAGCCCCTATTGTAACGGGACTGTTCTACTGCACTGGGACTGTAGATCCTACTGTAAGTGGACTGTGGTCCCTGTTGTCACATGCTGTCTCTGTGATGCACTCCTGCAGGCTTGGCCAGAGCAACAGCTCTCTGTGTGCTCACGGATTGACTGTCGGACTGGTGTCAGCTATGCCTGGGCATGGTTTCACAAGAGGAAACTGACTGTGGTTTGATGCTGCAAGGCGATGCTGTGAGAGAGAGAGAGGGTTTGGGGGGAGAGGGAGAGAGGAGGAGGAGTGTGACTTATCGCTGAAGAGGTACGAAAGTGGCTGTGCGCACGCTCCCCTGCTCAATCGACTCTGCCTGGCGCACTCCCTTGTGTCCTTCGTTAATTAGTTAATTACTGCTGTTACTCTCACCTTTGCTGCCTGAGTCTGGGATCAGGACCTGCCTCGGTCGTGCACAGGGACCCTCGGGCAGAGCTTCTCCCGGCTCAGAATTCATCTCCTCGTCTCCTGGAAAGTTTGGGGTTCTTCATCGGTTGGTCTGTGTGCTCTCTGTGCGGAGAAAGTCGCGGTAAGTGCTGTCTTTTTTATAAAACACACTTTATATTTCCAGAAATACCACAAATGCTGTTTTGCATTGGAGTTTTGGTCCAGAGAAACTCCTCTCTCCTGGTTTGGACTTGTTTTTCTAGTTTATTTTTATATATTTTTTTAAAACAGGAGTACATCAGTCGGTACTAGACTAGTCTTTACTAAAATCAGTTTGAACCAACACCAGCATTCTTACCTGTATTGAGTATGAAGAGAAGGAGCAGTCCTCTGCAGTGAGCAGATTGAGAATCCAGACAGTGCCCATGTATGTGCGGAAGTCCTGTTAAATCTCACGCACCTGCCCAGAGATCACACTGCTGCAGACGTGTCTCTGAGCCGCGGGACAGCGCTCCTGACCTCCTGGTCAGACTCTGCTGTCCGTGTCACTAGCGCTGCTCCAGATCTAGAGTTAAAGAGTTAACTGTGGCACCGCTATCGGAGCTCATCGCGATCTGGCAACAGAGGCAGTGCACAAAGCGCTGAAATGAGTAGTAGGATCGGGAGTGCCCAGTCCCTCAGTCCCGCTCATGGCTGCGTTCATGGTGTGGAATGGGAAGGCTTTCTGGTCTGTTGAAGTATGATGTGATCATGACCAGAGACAGTGGTCCTGGCAGGTTTTGGGGTGCTACAGGGTCAGGCTGAGGGGTGAGCCCCCATGATGAACAGGGCGACGGGGGAAGTGAATGTAGGCAGGTGGGCAGTGGCATTCTGGTTTGTGTTTTTTCTCTCTTCATATTTTCCACCACAAGCCCAGACCAGTGAAAGCTGTAGTATGACATGTGATGCTTTTCTGACCCTGTGTTTCGTCTGCTGTGCTCCCCGAGCCGCCTGTGAGCACACCCATACACCTGTACACCCATATACTCACACACTCGCATACCCATATACCCGTACACCCGTATACTCGCACACTCGCACAATCACATACCCATATACCCGTACACCCGTATACTCGCACACTCGCACAATCACATACCCATATACCCGTACACCCGTATACTCGCACACTCGCACAATCACATACCCATATACCCGTACACCCGTATACTCGCACACTCGCACAATCACATACCCATATACCCGTACACCCGTATACTCGCACACTCGCACAATCACATACCCATATACCCGTACACCCGTATACTCGCACACTCGCACAATCACATACCCATATACCCGTACACTCGTGTACTCACACACCCGTACACCTGTACACCTGCACAATCACATACCCATATACCCGTACACCCGTATACTCACACACTCGCACAATCACATACCCATATACCCGTACACCCGTATACTCGCACACTCGCACAATCACATACCCATATACCCGTACACCCGTATACTCGCACACCCGCACAATCACATACCCATATACCCGTACACCCGTATACTCACACACTCGCACAATCACATACCCATATACCCGTACACCCGTATACTCGCACACTCGCACAATCACATACCCATATACCCGTACACCCGTATACTCGCACACTCGCACAATCACATACCCATATACCCGTACACCCGTATACTCGCACACTCGCACAATCACATACCCATATACCCGTACACCCGTATACTCGCACACTCGCACAATCACATACCCATATACCCGTACACTCGTGTACTCACACACCCGTACACCCGTACACCTGCACAATCACATACCCATATACCCGTACACCCGTATACTCACACACTCGCACAATCACATACCCATATACCCGTACACCCGTATACTCACACACTCGCACAATCACATACCCATATACCCGTACACCCGTATACTCACACACTCGCACAATCACATACCCATATACCCGTACACCCGTATACTCACACACTCGCACAATCACATACCCATATACCTGTACACCCGTATACTCGCACACTCGCACAATCACATACCCATATACCCGTACACCCGTATACTCACACACTCGCACAATCACATACCCATATACCCGTACACCCGTATACTCGCACACTCGCACAATCACATACCCATATACCCGTACACCCGTATACTCGCACACTCGCACAATCACATACCCATATACCCGTACACCCGTATACTCGCACACTCGCACAATCACATACCCATATACCTGTACACCCGTATACTCGCACACTCGCACAATCACATACCCATATACCCGTACACCCATATACTCACACACCCGTACACCCGTACACCTGCACAATCACATACCCATATACCCGTACACCCGTATACTCACACACTCGCACAATCACACACCCATATACCCGTACACCTGCACACCGGCACACCTGCACACCCATATACCCGAACACCCGTACACCCAGACACACTTGCACACCCATATACCGGAATACCTGTATACTAGCACACCTACACACCCGTACACCCGTCCCGCAGGCTGTCTGCCCGGGAGCCCCAGGGTGCAAGATCACGGCGTCCCTCTTGCGGGTGGATGCGTTGCCATGGGGTGGAATCTGGTGAAGCTGGGGGGCTCGTGAGCCTCACGCGGTCTCACCAGGCGTGTGTGACCAGGAATCACGGGGGACCCGCAGGAAAATCATACTCCCTCAGCGGAGAAAATAGGGGCGCAGAGACGCTCGGTGAAGTTGGGGCGCCTCGGGGCGAAGGACTGGGCCACGTCGCTGTCGAGAGAGTGCAGGGTCACGCGGTGGGGGGAGGGGCGGCGAAAGTGGCGTTGCGTTGGTCTGGGGTACTGGGGCGTGCTGGGGCTCAGTCAGCTGTAGATTTCACCAGCACCTCCCAGACCCCCGGCACTCTCCTGTACTGTACATCTACCAGCCCTCCATCCCCTACAGCTGTAGAATTAACGAGTCATTAACACCCTGCTGTTAAATTAACAAACCATCGATACTCAGCTGTAGAATTAACCAGTATTGTTACTCTGCTGTGCAGTTCACAAAGCCTCCGTACTCTCCTGTACATTAACCAGACATCAATACTCGGCTGTATAATTAACCGGTCGTTAACATCCTGCTATAATTACTCAGCTGTGTTATTAACAATAATTGCCAGGTTGAATATTTACAAGCCTTCTATACTTTTACTGCATAATTAATGACCCATCATTATAATTTACATAATTCATTAATAATAATATAAAGTAGCCATTACTACTCTGCAAAATAACTAACAGACAGGTTTCGATACCTTGCTGTATGATTAATGAATTATAACTACTCATTTACATAATTAACCAGGCACTTCCATATGTGGGCAAAGTTTTTTGTTACACCCAAGTCAGACTCTGCTTGTTTAGTGACACTTTGCAGCTCTTCTCCAAATTCTAAAGAGTTTGTGCATTGGCTACGATAATTCAGACTCACCAGGCATGATCCATTGTCTACGATAATGTATTGTGAAGGCAATGGACAATTTGCAGCTTTCACAATTAATTGTTACTCACTCTCTTAAACTTTCAAAACTGTGTGCAAGAAGTCGCATATTATTTCTTCATCATTTTCATTGACGTTATCTGCTGTTAGAGCTACCCCATATTCCTTACTGAACAGGTCTAGCATCACAGTGCCGACTCTACCGGTCTGTCTGCGATGTCTGTAACAGCTGTAAAAATAGAGAGTTCATACTTGTTCTTTCTGTGACATTGTAGGACATTGAAAATTGGCCAGATTGGACTCCTGGTTTGTTTCACGCTAGAGGGCAGGGATGCGATTAGTCCCAGGGCAGGTCTGGGAAGGAGGTTTGAAGTGAGTTTATGACAAAGGCGTTCGAAGAGCTGGGCAGAGAAACGCCTATTCATCATCTGAACGCCCTAGGGCACAAGACAGTTGACAAAAAAGCCCCTTCGATTGCTAGTATCTCACACATCCAAAGATCGCACTGAGCTGTTGCTTGACATAAGCCAGGGTATCGGCTTCAACAACAAGGGTGGGTAGTTTGTTCCACACTCCCACCACCTTTTGTGTAAAGAAGGGCATCCTATACTTGGTTTTAAAAGCAGTTTCATGCACAGACAGCACTGTGTGCATCCATACATTCCATACCATGACAACCTGTGTTCACGTAGCAAGAACAACAGGTTGCATTAGGAAAAAGGACATGGCTGTACAATAGACTGTATGTTCATCAAGAGCATTAGGCAGCTAAATAAGAACCCAAGAGTCACATCAAGGGTGTAACCCTTTAAACCTGATGAGAAAACCAATTAACTCTAAACAATCTCTACAAAAGCCAGGATTGTGTGTGTGTGTGTGTGTGTGTGTGTGTGTGTGTGGTGGCATTGATGTACAGACTGCGCTGTGTGCAGTGGGAGGGACCTGGAGGAAGGAACTCCAGATCTCATGATTACAACTGCAGACAGCACATAATTCATCTTTTCAAAAAAAAAAACCCTGGTGCATCAGTCTCGTTGCGTTAAGAAAGGAGTACAAATTCGGGCGACCCGAACGCACTGCCGTACACTATAGACCCACACTGCTCTTCAACCCTAGCTCCCCAGCTCTCCCCAGCACACCCCGACCGCCTCCGGAGCGATTCTCACGCAGCCCCCACAGGCCTGGGGCAGGGGCTCTCCTGTCTTGGCGCCTTCAAAAGGAGGAAGCAATCTGCCGATGGTGTTCAGATAATACAGAGAATCAGGAAATCAAAGCAGTGCCTCAGCCAACATGATGTGGAAGATAGGAGCATTAGTTTGATGTTACAGATAAACTCAACAGTTACTCTACAGATGGTGATGGGGTGTTAATGTGAAGATACAGAGGAGCTGGACTGAGTGTCTCTACAGTTACTCTACAGGTCTGAGGATGATGATGATGATGGGGTGTTATTGTGAAGATACAGAGGAGCTGGACTGAGTGTCTCTACAGTTACTCTACAGGTCTGAGGATGATGATGATGGAGTGTTAATGTGAAGATACAGAGGAGCTTGACTGAGTGTCTCTACAGTTACTCTACAGGTCTGAGGATGATGATGATGGGGTGTTAATGTGAAGATACAGAGGAGCTGGACTGAGTGTCTCTACAGTTACTCTACAGGTCTGAGGATGATGATGATGGAGTGTTAATGTGAAGATACAGAGGAGCTGGACTGAGTGTCTCTACAGTTACTCTACAGGTCTGAGGATGATGATGATGATGGAGTGTTAATGTGAAGATACAGAGGAGCTGGACTGAGTGTCTCTACAGTTACTCTACATGTCTGAGGATGATGATGATGGAGTGTTAATGTGAAGATACAGAGGAGCTGGACTGAGTGTCTCTACAGTTACTCTACAGGTCTGAGGATGATGATGGGGTGTTAATGTGAAGATACAGAGGAGCTGGACTGAGTGTCTCTACAGTTACTCTACAGATCTGAGGATGATGGTAGAAATAGAGGCTGATGAAAATTCAGTAGAGATTTTTCTAATCGAATGCCACAAAAGGAATTGATTTCAGTTTGTTTGAGATGCTGTACGAAGGGCTGTGTGGCGAGGACGTGTCGCCGCTCTGTGCCATGGCAGGTTTACCACATGGCGCCCCAAATAGAGCCTGTGTCACACTGTGCACGAGAGAGCCCAGTGTGACACAGAAGGCTGAGGTCTGGGCTTTCAGCACAGCAGTGTGACGCCCACACAGGGGCGAGGTGTGCTTGTGTGGAGGGGACAGCCTCGTCTCATCTTCAAAGCTTGTCAGGAGAGAGGTTTCAGGCCTTGCCTACGACTTCTCTCACTCCTCCCACAGGTGGTCCAGCTGACGTGCTCCTCTGACACTGCTGCCCGGTCGTGATGCACTGTGGGGTCCCCCCCGCACCCCCTGCAGAAGAGGGGGTGTCCCTGCTGGAGAGTTTATTTCAGAGTAACCAGCCCACCACCCGAAACGCCCTCCAGCACACGAGGGTGGAACTCAGCCACAGCATAATGAAAGATTTAAACCACACAGAGTTCCTGAGCGGGGCTCCTTGATGCGGAGTGACCCCAGTTCATGACGGGTTCCTTCTAGTTCAAGCCCCTGTAGCGCGAGCAGAGCCTTGACATCTCTAATGATGCAGCAGTCAAGACCTCAGATTAACGGCTCAGCTGGAGGACGGCTCCTCCTACAGCCCTGTGTCCCCGGTCATGTTACTGGGACACTGGTTTCGAGGTTCTGGTCCAGAAGGAGGAGCGCCACCTACTGGTCCACTAACACCACTTACAGCAGCATCCTGCTGAGCTCCTGAGATCTGAGGAAATCGGCCTGCAAGGTGCTAACACTTGTGCCTTTTTTGTGTTTCAGGGGTCTCTATCCTCCTGTCCCCCCTCTCTTCTATCCTCCTGCCCCACCTCTCTCGCCCTCTCTGCCTCAGTCCCTCTCTCTCCCACCATGCCTCGCTCATTCCTCGTCCGCAGCAGGAAGGGAGGATCTTACCCTGGTCTGAGGTTCATGGGGGACAGTGACTGCAGAGCGGAGGAGCCTGGAGAACAGGGTGAGAGAGAGGAGGAGGAGAGGAGGGAGGGTGAACAGGGTGAGAGAGAGGAGGAGAGAGGAGAGAGGGTGAACAGGGTGAGAGAGAGGAGGAGCGAGGAGGGAGGGTAAACAGGGTGAGAGAGGAAGAGAGGAAAGAGGGTGAACAGGGTGAGAGAGAAGAGGAGAGGAGAGAGGGTGAACAGGGTGATAGAGAGGAGGAGAGAGGAGGGAGGAGGAGAGGATGAGAGGGAGGAGGAGGAGGAAATGAAGAGAAGGAGAGGGAGGAGTAATGAGAAGAGAGGGAGGAGGAGAGTGGAGGAGCAGAGGGTGAGAGGGAGGAAGAGGAAGTGAAGAGAAGGAGAGAGGCAGGAGTAAGGAGGTGAAGAGAGGAGGAGGGGAGAATTAGGGGGAGGAAGAGGAGAGAGGGAGGAGGTGGAGAGAAGGAGAGAGGGAGGAGGGAGGAGAAAGGGAGGAAGGGAGAATTAGGAGGAGAGAGGGAGAGGGGGGAGGTGGAGAGAGGGTGAACAGGGTGAGAGGGAGGAGTGAGATTGAACAGGGAGAGAGAGGAGGGAGGAGAGAGGGCAGTCTGGGGAGGGAGGGAGCAGGCAGACAGGTGGGTGGTGTCGGGCTGCAGTCTCCCCATCATGGGTGAGTTCAGACGTGTTAGCGAAGGCTCATGTGCGCTCCCTCTCTCCCGCAGGGCGAGCTCCCTACAGAGTCGTGAGCTGCGTGCAGGAGCTAAAGGGGAGCCCCGAGCTGAGGACCCCCCATAGCTGGGAGCCCCTGTACACACCCAGTGCCTTCCAGGAGCCGGCCGAGGCGCCGGCCTCGCCCCCGGGCCCCCAGACGGCCCTGCCCCACGCTGCCTCGCGCACGGAGCAGGGCTGTGGCCTGCCTCTGGCTGCAGGTGAGCCCGACCGACTGCTCCTGCAGGCTGCGGGGTCCTGGCCTGTGCTGACCCCGGCGGTGGTGAAGTCAGGGAGTTCTGCCCTCTGCCCTCTGACCCTCGTCTGTCTCCCCCTCCAGAGGTGCAGTCTGCGCTGTCGGCCCCGCGCCCCCCCTGCCTGCCCTGGGCTCCTCTGCAAGAGAGTCCGGAGAGGGAGGGGGACCTGGAGAGACTCCTGCGCGCCCTGCTGAGCGAGAGCCGTGGGCAGGGCGAGAGCGGGGAGCCCCTGGGCTGCAAGCTGGCGCCCGGCCGGTGTCCCCTCTGTGGGAAGGTGAGTGAGGTCGAGAGTGGCGCCGCAGCCCAGCCGTGTGCCCACTGAAGAACGTGACAAAGCAACAGCACGGGTCTGTCACGAAGCTAATGAATCTGTTATTGATCCTCCCCCAGCTCTTCTCCTCCTCTCCTGGCCTGGAGACACACCTGCGCAGGTCACATGTCAGCAGGCTGGCCCTCCCATTGGCTGGCTACACCAAGGCTAGCAGCCAATCGTATGGCTTCAGGCCGGAACTGGGCATCCAGTGCAGGGTCAAGGTAAGGTCAAAGAGCAAAGGGCATTTTCAGGAGTGTTGTCGTCTTTTGTTGCCTTTCAATGTGTTTTTATAATTGTAAAGCTGGAGATATCATGAAGGACTCAGTGTGAAAGCGGGAATCTGGTATTTCTAAAGCTCTCACTTTTAATACTACAGTATGTTACAAAACAGCGAGGCTGAACTGGAAAATGTGATAACTGTGCTGTGTGTTTCAGGAGCGCAGTTTCAGCTGCAAGGTGTGCGGAAAGGTGTTCAAGCGCTCGTCCACGCTGTCCACTCATCTGCTCATCCACTCGGACACACGGCCCTACCCCTGCCAGTACTGTGGCAAGAGGTTCCACCAGAAATCTGACATGAAGAAGCACACCTTCATACACACAGGTGAGCAACTCCTGTTATTGTCTGTATTAACCCCAGTGTCTCTCTCTCTCTCTCCCTCAGTGGTAGTGTACAGGACTGTCTGTATTAACCCCAGTGTCTCTCTCTCTCTCAGTTGTAGTATACAGGACTGTCTGTATTAACCCCAGTGTCTCTCTCAATTCAATTCAATTCAATTCAAGGTGCTTTATTAGCATGACCGATAGGTACAATCAGTGTTGCCAAAGCAAATAAAAATAATAAAATTAACATAGAACAAAACAAAAAATAGAAGTAAAATAAAATCTACAGACATGTTACAGACATTTACAACAAAGACATATTATATAATATCGACATATACTGTATTCGGCTGGAGCATTATTGGGAGACAGACTCACTGTTCCTCAGGCTGTGACAGGAGATCACATACTGGGCTGCCAGATCAACTGAGTTCCCTCCTCCCTCTCCCAGTAGGATTGGGACCTGTTGTGGTTTTGGCAGGTGTGGGAACTCTGGGATTAGATTTCTGAATTTCGGGAAGAAAGTGTCTCTCTCTCTCTCAGTGGTAGTGTACAGGACTGTCTGTATTAACCCCAGTGTCTCTCTCTCTCTCTCTCTCTCTCTCTCTCTCTCTCTCTCTCTCTCTCTCTCTCTCAGTGGTAGTGTACAGGACTGTCTGTATTAACCCCAGTGTCTCTCTCTCTCAGTGGTAGTGTACAGGACTGTCTGTATTAACCCCAGTGTCTCTCTCTCTCTCAGTGGTAGTGTACAGGACTGTCTGTATTAACCCCAGTGTCTCTCTCTCTCTCTCAGTGGTAGTGTACAGGACTGTCTGTATTAACCCCAGTGTCTCTCTCTCTCAGTGGTAGTGTACAGGACTGTCTGTATTAACCCCAGTGTCTCTCTCTCTCAGTGGTAGTATACAGGACTGTCTGTATTAACCCCAGTCTCTCTCTCTCTCTCAGTGGTAGTGTACAGGACTGTCTGTATTAACCCCAGTGTCTCTCTCTCTCTCTCTCTCTCTCTCTCTCTCTCTCTCTCTCTCTCTCTCTCTCTCTCTCTCAGTGGTAGTGTACAGGACTGTCTGTATTAACCCCAGTGTCTCTCTCTCTCAGTGGTAGTGTACAGGACTGTCTGTATTAACCCCAGTGTCTCTCTCTCTCTCAGTGGTAGTGTACAGGACTGTCTGTATTAACCCCAGTGTCTCTCTCTCTCTCTCAGTGGTAGTGTACAGGACTGTCTGTATTAACCCCAGTGTCTCTCTCTCTCAGTGGTAGTGTACAGGACTGTCTGTATTAACCCCAGTGTCTCTCTCTCTCAGTGGTAGTGTACAGGACTGTCTGTATTAACCCCAGTCTCTCTCTCTCTCTCAGTGGTAGTGTACAGGACTGTCTGTATTAACCCCAGTGTCTCTCTCTCTCAGTGGTAGTGTACAGGACTGTCTGTATTAACCCCAGTGTCTCTCTCTCTCAGTGGTAGTGTACAGGACTGTCTGTATTAACCCCAGTGTCTCTCTCTCTCTCTCTCTCTCTCTCTCTCTCTCTCTCTCTCTCTCTCTCTCTCTCTCTCTCTCTCTCTCTCTCTCTCAGTGGTAGTGTACAGGACTGTCTGTATTAACCCCAGTGTCTCTCTCTCTCTCAGTGGTAGTGTACAGGACTGTCTGTATTAACCCCAGTGTCTCTCTCTCTCAGTGGTAGTGTACAGGACTGTCTGTATTAACCCCAGTGTCTCTCTCTCTCTCTCTCTCTCTCTCTCTCTCTCTCTCTCTCTCTCTCTCTCTCTCTCTCTCTCTCTCTCTCTCTCTCTCAGTGGTAGTGTACAGGACTGTCTGTATTAACCCCAGTGTCTCTCTCTCTCTCAGTGGTAGTGTACAGGACTGTCTGTATTAACCCCAGTCTCTGTCTGTCAGGTGAGAAGCCACATGTGTGTCAGGTGTGTGGGAAGGCCTTCAGTCAGAGCTCCAACCTCATTACTCACAGCCGCAAGCACAGTGGCTACAAGCCCTTCTCCTGCCCCTCCTGCTCCCGAGGCTTCCAGCGCAAGGTGGATCTGCGGCGCCACCAGGAGGCCCACTGTGGGTACAGCATGGCTATCAACACCCAGAGCTGAAGTGGGTGATGCCCACAGTGGGTCACGGGCCTGGCTTCACACACATACACTCTTGTTGAGTGTCTTAGTTTCTGAGCTCCATCTGGGCAGTTCAGATGCCTCCCTGTGTCTCCATTCTACTGGACCAGAACCTCAGGGCCCAGGGCAACCGACTTCAAAACACCTGTCCCACTGCGTTCAGCCTTTAAAGACTCACTCTGGACAGGGACCGCAGCTGTGCTGTCTGGGCTGTAGGGGCTCATCTCAGACTGGGAGCCCAGCTGTGATCTCTGGGCTGTAGGGGCTCATCTCAGACTGGGAGCCCAGCTGTGATCTCTGGGCTGTAGGGGCTCATCTCAGACTGGGAGCCCAGCTGTGATCTCTGGGCTGTAGGGGCTCATCTCAGACTGGGAGCCCAGCTGTGATCTCTGGGCTGTGTGGCTTATGCTGGACTGGGACCCTAGGAGGTTGCGTGATCTGTGCTGTGCCATGTCCAAGACATTAAACCAAGGGCTTGACTTAGAGGTCATTAAAAAATCCTGTTTTTAAAAAAGGGTAGTGGTATTAACCCCAATATCCTGGTCAAATTTCCGCCTGGCCTTTCAAAGTCATGGCCTCCTAATAATCCCCATTTCTGGACTGACTTCATCACTCTGTACTCCTCCCCACTTAGAGCTGGTGTGTGTGGCGAGTGTACTGTGTCACTCTGGCTGCTATTGCATCATCCAGGTGGGGCTACACACTGGTGGTGGAGGGGAGCCCTTATTACCTGTAAAGTGCTTTGAGTGGAGTGTCCAGAAAAGCACTGTGTAAGTATAATAATAAGAAGAAGGATAAGCAGAAGCCAAATGACATTTGCTGCTTTGCTCCCTAGAGGTAATGTGATCTAGATGTGGGACCTTTCCTTGTACATTATTATTTTTTATTTTTGAGCACATTTTTTTTATGTTCTATTTAATGTTAAATAAGAAAATAAAAACAACTACAACTCCAGAGGTGCAATTCCCAAGTCTGCCCACAAGAGGGGGGGTACAGCACAAACTCCAGATAGGACTGTGGTTCCAGCCTGAGTGGTGCTGGGACATCTAATGGCAACAGCTCTGAGGTTTCAAAAACAGCCGAGCAAAAAAAATAATAATTCCTTCTCCGGCCAGCACTGAGGCTCGTATACTTGCTGCCTACCAGCCTGACCAGCGTGCACGACCAGCTGGGCAGAAGGTTGAAGGTCAGGGTGTAAGAGGTAGGTGTGTGTGTGTGTGTGTGTGTGTGTGTGTGTGTGTGAACAGAAACACCGCACTATCACACTGCTGGGTTTTGCGCAACACTGTAACACACAGAGCACTTTTTATTGAGAAACCAGATAGTAAAAGTTTAAAACAAGAAAAACCAGCAGCTGAATAGTTACACTACAATAAAAATATAGGGTCTTACATTCATGTAGTCGTTCAGAAACTCGTCGTCGTTCAGAACTGTATCTCACCAAACACTTTGCTCTGCCAGGGTTCAGGATTTGACAGCTGGGCTCTCAAACACTCCTCTCACTGCTCTCTCGCTCTCTCTCACACACACACACACACACACACACACTGGAAAGAGATCTGCTATCCTTCCCTTCTTCTGTGCTTCTGCGGTCTCTCTCCACACTGGAAGAAAGGTAATAATTCAATCCAATGTGTGTGTGTGTAAATTACATTGCTACCAGTGTGTATAACGACATGTGTCCGGATCAGTGTGTGTGTCTGTGTCAGTGTATATCTGGATCAGTGTGTATAACAGCGTGTGTCTGAAACAGTGTGTATAAGACTGTGTGTGTCTGTCAGTATGTATAACAGCATGTGTCTGGATCAGTGTGTGTAACAGTGTGTGTGTCTAGGACTGTGTGTGTGTCTGTGTAAGTGTGTATAACAGTGTGACTGGAGCAGTGTATAACAGCGTGTGTCTGGATCAACTCTGCTTAGACTGCCCTTATTTGAAAACTTGGAACTATTGTTTATTCTTGGGAGCAGAATGTTTGTGACAAAAACTATTTGTCTGTAGGCAGGGGTATCAGTAATTCCTGTCTGTTATAGGTGTTGGCGAGTATCAGTGTTTGTGTGTCCCCCATACCTCAGTGTTTATACAAACTCTCCCACCTCTACAGAGAACAGCTGGAATGTTCCACCAGGATAGGGGGGTTCCGGGAGTCCACAGTGGTTCGATCCGCCTTGTTTAGGGAACTCTTCCTTCGTTGCTCTGGTGTCCCTTCAACAATTGTTTTAGCAATTGTTAATTAAATCTGACAAAAAATCATCAGAATTCAGAGAAACATCTCAGTTTATAATTAATCCAGCTCACAGTACAGTCGGTCCAGTCCAGCCTGGAGAGTCTCAGACTGCTCTGTCAGAGTCAGTGTTAGTGTGAGTCTGATTATATTCTCAGTAAATAACTAATTAAGATCACAGTTAAGTCAGCCCAGTCCAGCCTGGAGAGTCTCAGACTGCTCGGTCAGAGTCACTAGGTTAGTATTACCAGTTTTGAAGTAGATGCACCACAGCACCCCCGTGAGACTGACACCGATCAGAAAGGCTATGAAAGAGATTCCTGCCACGACTGCAGTGTCCAGACTCGCCGGACCTGAAGGTTGGAGAGAGGCAGCAGGGAGAGGCAGGTTAGGTCATATGTCGACACTGAAGTCAAGAAAGGCCATTAGCAATCACAGCGCAAGAGGCACGTACTGGAGACTGCAGGGCTCGGAGTGGACAGCACAGCCATCCTGGGATTGGGGACCCTCTGCCCTGCAGACACGAGACAGCAGAACAAGCAGGGTGGTTTACAGAGAGCTAGAGGACAACAAGCAGGCTGAGAGAGAGAAGGGAACTGCATGAGGGCAGTGGGAGAGTTCAGAGAGGGAACAGGCGAGAGAGAAGGAGGCAGTTCAGGCATGTGTTGCATGTTGTATGGAAATGGCCTGCAATTGTTTGTACTGTAAATGCCTGTGGATGTATTGGCTGTGTCTGCTTTGGCAACACTGTCATTCATCAGTCATCCCAATAAAGCTGTTTGAAATGTGAATGTGAGAAGGAGTGGGAGGAGTTTTGCACTGACCAGCAGTGTGAGCAGCAACCTGGACCACTTCAACAGACTGAGTGACCAGCATGGGCCGAGAGACTGTCCAGCTGAACTGGGCACACTCGGGGCACTGGGACACGGAGGGCAGGGAGGGGAGACGGCCTGTGCACAGCTCATCCAGAGAGAGACACTGAGAGAGGGACAGAGAGAGAGAGAGGGATCGAGGGGGAGAGGGGGAGGGACAGAGAGGGAGAGAAAGGGGGATAGAGGGAGAGAGAAGGGGGGACAGAGAGATAGAGGGAGAGAGAGGGAGGGAGGGACAGAGGGAGAGAGGGAGAGAGACAGGAGGGAAGAGAGAGGTAAAGAATAACAGATGTAAAAGGAGTAAATGAGAAACCTTGTATATTCCTGTGATGAATTAGAATGAACAGATCCACACCTTCTCCCTACCTGGGGAACTGAGGAATTCTGGGCCAGTTCAAGCGTCTGGGTCTGCCCATAGCATCTGCTGGGGGTGCTGTCTGGGATCCCCCTTTTCCTGTGGCCCCCAGCGGTGGTGCCTGAGGGCCCTGGCCCAGCTGGGCTCCCCTGAGAGACCAGGCACTGCCTGAGCCGACAGTGCAGGAACTGGACGGAGTTATTATAGACTGGCCGGAGGACGAAGCTGAACCGCAGTCTGTGCTCCTGCCCCTGTCCTCCTGTCCTCCTCTCTCTCTCCTGCTTTCCTCCTGACCTCTCCCCTCTCTCCTGCTCTCCTGCTGTCCTCCTCTGTCTCTCCTGCTCTCCTCCCTCACACATGATCTGTGTCAATATGTCTTGCTCTCTTGCTCTCTCTGCTCCTGTCTTGCCCTCCTTTGCTGTCTGTCTCCTCCTCTCGTCCTTCCTGGCTCGTCTGTCTCCCTGTCTGTCAGGGGTACCTCCTCTCTCTGTTGCTGGCTCCCCCCCTCCCTGACTCTCACTCTCCTCCTGTCCACTGTAAAAGGTGACAGAGGGGTCCTGTGGACAGCCACCCTCTATGACTGTCCAGCCTGGCTCAGCCTGGGGGTCAGAGTGGGGTGACAGCATGCAGGACTGCACCCTCACACCCAGCCTGCCACACCCCTCCAGCACCGACACCTGCAGAGACATAGAGAGACATTAACACTGAGAGAGGAGTTAATACAGTCACACTGACTGAACACTACAGTACATTAACACTGCACTGAGAGAGAGGGGTTCATACAGACACACTGACTGGACACTACAGTACACAGTACATTAACACTGCACTGAGAGAGAGAGGGGTTAATACAGGCACACTGACTGACTGGACACTCCAGTACATTAACACTGCACTGAGAGAGAGGGGTTCATACAGAGACACTGACTGACTGGACACTACAGTACATTAACACTGCACTGAGAGACAGGGGTTCATACAGACACACTGACTGACTGGACACTACAGTACATTAACACTGCACTGAGAGAGAGGGGTTCATACAGACACACTGACTGGACACTACAGTACATTAACACTGCACTGAGAGAGAGGGGTTCATACAGACACACTGACTGGACACTACAGTACATTAACATTAACTGGTAGACAGTGGGTTACTGCAAATAATGAAGAAATAGGACAGTTCTAGACTTAAATCATAATCTACATGTAAACACACAACTCTAGAAGTGAGTATGCCAGATCAAAAGTGAACACACAGCTCTAGAAGAATCAAGGTGTAAACACAGCTCTAAAAGAGTGTGCCAGATTGAAAGTGTGAACACAGCTCTGGAAGAGTGTGCCAGATTGAAAGTGTGAACACAGCTCTAGAAGAATCAAGGTGTGAACACACAGCTTTAGAAGAATCAAGATGTGAACACACAGCTCTAGAAGAGCGTGTGCCAGCTCTAGAGGAATCAAGGTGTGAACACACAGCTCTAGAAGAATCAAGGTGTGAACACACAGCTCTAGAAGAGCGTGTGCCAGCTCTAGAGGAATCAAGGTGTGAACACACAGCTCTAGAAGAATCAAGGTGTGAACACGGTCCCTGAGCCCAGAGTGATGGACAGGTATGGTGAGTAGAGGAATGCGTCTCTCACCTCCGCAAAGACCCTGTTGTTGGCAGCAATGACACAGGGCCCTGCCTCTCTCTGCTGGAAGGTCTGCGATGCATACAGCTCCAGGGAGAATAGGGGCCCTCTCTCACCCCTCTGGCTCCCAGGGGCCCCCCTGTCCAGAACACTCCCTGGGCGTCTGGCCTTGAGGCGTGGGAGGGCACTGGGAGCACTGGGCCGGGGAGGGACTGGAGCCAGACAGCTGAACTAGAGAGACACAGGGGTCATTACAGTCACTGACTGGACACCACACTGCCCATTAACACCCCAGCTAACACCCACTGACTGGACAGCACACTGTCTGACTGGACTAACACCCACTGACTGGACAGCACACTGTCTGACTGGACTATCACCCACTGACTGGACAGCACACTGCCCATTAACACTCCAGCTAACACCCACTGACTGGACACCACACTGTCATACTGGACTAACACCCACTGACTGGACACCACACTGTCTTACTGGACTAACACCCACTGACTGGACAGCACACTGTCTGACTGGACTAACACCCACTGACTGGACACCACACTGTCTTACTGGACTAACACCCACTGACTGGACAGCCCCCAGCAGAACCTGCCAGAATCACGGACCTAAAGTGCTAGACTGATCAAGGACCTGCTTGACTCACTGCAGGTACATGACTAAGTAACCGACTGACTCGTTGACTCAATGAATCACAACTAACAATTCCCCCAAATTAGCAATTCTCTCACCGACCTGCTGACCAAGGCACTGGTCCTTCAGATGAGACTCTGAAGCAAGGCCAGTCCTCCAGCTTGTCCAATACTCAGCTGTCTAACTGACTTCAAATCCCTACGGGGCAGTCTGAAGAATGAGCAATCAACAGTTTCTTACAGGAATGGCCAGGGGTGTCTGTCCCAGACCCCAGCTGTCCTCAGAGCCTGTGTCCTGCGTCTCGTTTCCCACAGCAACCGGGTAGGTGGGTCTCCATAGCAACACCTAGACAGGAGAGAATTCTGATGACACAACTGTGAGAAAAACATTTTGTATTCTTCCATTAGGGCCAATTAATTAGAGCCCATCAACTCCAGAGCAGGCAGATAAGGCTGTCTGTGTCTCACCGGGACTCGTTCTGTCAGTGCCTTTATATTATTCTCCTCCACTCTCCCATCATTCTCTCCCTCCTATTCCCCTGTGAGAGACATCTCATTGGAGCTAATGGACCTCACGCCAACTTTGTAAAGCTGTGCAAGAAAAAGTGCAACGTGACCTGGGTCATCCCTGACACTCTGGTTCCCTACAGAAGCATGAATGTGAAACGTTTATGTAGCGATATTAGACCTAATCATGCTAACTGGAGAGATTGTACAGAAGATACAGGACTGTCACACCAGGAGGACAGCTGGTCCAGTGGTTAAGATACAGGACTGTCACACCAGGAGGACAGCTGGTCCAGTGGTTAAGATACAGGACTGTCACACCAGGAGGACGGCTGGTCACTTTTTGTCACAGGCTCACTCTTCTCCCCTTACCAGGGCTCAGGTCTTAGTAGGTGCTAAATTATACCAATCCACAATAAAAAAATCTTAATTTATTTATGAGGCAGCAGACAGTTACAAAAAGACACCAAACTGCATTCCTCCAGTGGCCATTAGCACTTCCTCCCTGGATCCCACAGGAGAACTGTCCCAGCAGAGCTGGGCCTCTGTCTTTGACTGTGGAGGCTCCTGTAACCTCCACACACTGAACCAAAGGCATGGGGAGACCAGCTCCCCTCTGGTCCAGAAGAGGGCGCTGTGAAAACAGACCATCCAGCAGCTGTTTCCCAGGGTTTAAATGTGGCCCTGACTCTGAATGTGGTTTTGACTCTAAAGCAGGTATGGGACCTGACAAAGAATGTCTGCAGCTACCAAACATTTCCACATTCACCCATTGTATTTCTCCTATTTTCTCTATTATTTTTTTTTGGCCTCCTACCATAATACAGTCCACAAACAAAAAGGTAAGCACTCTTTAAGTTTCAGCTGAAGTTCCCCGCCATTTTGACCTGAAATAAATTAATCAGCGGTGTCACGAGGCGGGCGTGTCCTCACCGTGTTACGATACAGCACGCTGCGCGGCGCGTACAGAAACTCCGCCTCTGTCCCACAGGAAATGACCGGATACTCCAAAAAGAAGTGTGTCCCATTGGACTGTGCCCCGCACCGGGGGTCACTCAGGGTCACTGCTGACACAGGCTGCATGAGAACAATAACAATAATTAACAATTGCTTATATTTCTATAGCGCCTTTCTGGACTCTCCACTCAAAGTGCTTTACAGGTAATAGGGACTCCCCTCCACCACCACCAATGTGTAGCCCCACCTGGATGATGTGTTGCATCCATAGCACACCAGAACGCTCACCACACACCAGCTATCAGTGGAGAGGAGAACGGAGTGATGAAGTTAATTCATAGATGGGTGATTATTAGGAGGCCAAGATGGGTAAAGACCAGGGGGAAATTTGGCCAGAACACCAGGGTTACACCCCTAATCTCACACACCCTGGGATTTTACCACAATGACCACAGAGAGTCAGGACCTCGGTTTTACATCTCATTTGAAGGACGGCACCTTTTTACAGTATAGTGTCCCTGTCACTATACTGGGGCATCAGGAACCACATAGACCGCAGGGTGAGCGCCCCCTGCTGGCCCCACTAACACCTCTTCCAGCAGCAGCTTTAGTTTTTCCCAGGACTCTTGCACCCAGGTACTGACCAGGCTCGCACCTGCTGGGCTCCAGCGGGCTGCCAGCTGTGAGCTGCAGGGTGAGCAGAGAAGGTGGGGCAGGGTGTTTTTACAAACACAGACAGCAGGACAATGCTAACAGCTCTGAGGAGCACTGGCGGGGACTTACCTCTACAGTCTCCCTGTCGATGGTGATGGACAGCGCCCCCCACTGGCACAGCACAGCACATGCATTGCCTGTGCTCCTTCCTCCTCCTCTCCCTCATTCCCCAGCAGCCCCCCGCGCCCTGCCCCCTGCCTCAGCCACTGCTGCACCTGCAGCGCCTCGATCCCGGGGCCAGGGGCCTGCTGGGGCCACAGCCTGGGGCCGGGGACCGGCTGGGGCTGCCCTGGGGGTCGGTCTGCAGAGAGGGATATTTTTTTAGATTTTTTTTATTTTTTAAATACAAAAGGGGAAAATGCCACAAACGGGGGTACAGTTCATACATACAAATATACAGATGACAAAAGTAACGTCAAGCGATTGGAGCAGGAGAAAGACTGTCCACAGCACAGAGGTTATGTGGTGTTATATAAGTTTATATTCCAAAAGATTTTTGTAGATCAACTCACCAATCTTATTTTTACTCTAGACGTATGTATGTAGAATTCTGCCAACATGAAAATGACATTTTCCATTATACAGACTTCTTTGTTTGGATTTGGAACACCCAAGAACAATTTCCTTAAAGATTAGAGGTACACGAATATTTAGCCAAGAACCTACAGAGTGCCAGAAAGCTGTTGAATGCTGTCATGATAAAAAAATGTGTTGTTTCAATATCTGATTCGCAGAATCAGATATCTGTAATCAGGTGTTACAAAGTTGAACTGTTTTCTCAAAAATTCTTTAGAGGGTGATGATATCAATCTCTCGGCCATAATTATATAAAATATCGTAAGTACCCATTTTAATCTCCAGTAGAAGGGGAATTATATTACCCTGGATTGTGGAATGTTTTCACCAATGCCAGAAGAGCAGGTGGAATTGCATAAAAAATTTTAAAAAATTAAATTGCTTTGGGTTGGATTCAATGTAATATTTTTTAGCAAAATCAGAATACTCATAGACTTCTCCATTAGCTTCTAATAGATGCACCGCTGACCAAATACCTTTATTAAACCAGGACTCATAAAATATGCTCTTTTTTTTGCAGGATTTATATGTTGTTCCATATAATAGAATTATGTGGGGTGACGTTATGGTTATATAACAATTTCCAATATAACAGTACTTGTTGATGGAAAGCACAGAGTCTCATTGGGAGCTTATTTATATGAAAATCACATCTGAACAAGAGGTCAATGTCACCTAATTCTCCCATTACTCTCCTAGGACTAGCAAAGCAGAAGCTGTCTTTGTCATTCATAAAAGTACACAACCATTTGATCTTTAGGGCACCATTCATGATATCAAAGTTGATCATATTGGCACCACTCTCTTCATACGATTTAATCATTTTTCCTTTTCTTAATGTGTTTTCTTTTTCCAGATGTAGGAGAAATGTAATGTATTTATATTTTTACTTATTGCGGTGGGGATGGAGATTGATGCTGCTGGGTAAATAAATCTGGAGATACTTTCTGTTTTAACCAGAGATATCTCTTTGTAACCAGCTATTCAGCCTAGCCTGAGTTTTGGAGATGTTGCTAGCTAGATAATGATTCATCCTATCTTCTACCTTTTGACTTATGCAGAGCCCCAAGTATTTGACTTGCAATTTAATTGGTTTGTAGAAAGTTCGAATTTCTACAAGTTGGCTATCATGAATAGTCATTAATTCACGTGTTAATGTTTAAAGATAATCCTGAAGTGTTTGAAAATGTCTCAATAGTTTCAATTGCCAACAAAACCTGATTTTATCTTTTAGAAATAATGTTATGTGGTCTGCCATTTGGCTAATAATAATAGGAGTACCCATGGCCTTCAACGGCTTAACGTTACTGTTGTTGATTAGGATTGCTAATGTTTCTGCAGCCAATATAAATAATAATGGAGAAATGGGGCAGCCTTGTCTAACTCCTCGATTGATGAGAAAGCGTGGTGACGTTCCATTAGGAAGACATACCGAACTGTTAATTATATAGTAGTTAATTATTGTAATAAATTTGGAGCCAAACCCAAAAAATTTTAAGGTTTGAGCAATTAATGCATGTCCCAGTCTGTCAAAAGCCTTGTAGAAGTTGAAAAATAATATTAAAACCATCATCAGATATTACATTTCGATAATCTAACAAATCCAATACTAAACATATATTATTTTGGCTATTCCTTCCTATTATAAATCCTGATTGTGTCTCACTAATTGCCTGCGATAAGCCATTTTTTAATCTTTTTGTATTGTCATACGAGAAAATCTTGTACTCTATATTTATTAATGAGACTGGCCTCCAGTTATCAATCTATCTAAACATTTTACCTGTTTTAGGGATTAATGTAATAACACCTGTCTCTTAGAAGTAGACAAAGTATTATCGGATATGCACTCCAAAAAGGTTTGATATAAAAATTCTCTTAAGTCTTTCCAAAAGAATTAATAAAGTTCCATGGTTAATCCATCTGTGCCTAGAGCCTTGCCCTTAGCTAGCTTCTTAAATGCCAGATAAACTTCTTAAATTCTTAATTCTTAATCATACCTAGCTCTGAATTTTGGTGCCTTTGTCTCAATTTTGTTAAAAAAGAGCTCAGAATTCTTTTTTGAGAACTCCGATTTGTATAATTCTGAAAATAATTTTACTTCCATAGAACTTCCATAGAAATTTGTCTCTGGTCAGATATCCATTTTGCTCTTGATCTCACATAGGCCCCTCTTGCTTTTCTAATATAAATATCATCCAACTCATTAAGACATTTATTGAACCATACACAAGCACTTGAGCAAACGAATGCAATTGGCTAGCGGCTACGCTACCTCCTCCCACCAACTTTATGACAAATCGATTGGCCAGCTCCGCCTCCGTGTATGAGGTCAGGTTGGAAAAGCCCATCTGATTGGCCCAGGCCAGGAGGTCAGAGGTCATGAGGAGGTCAGTGGAGATCTGGCTGGTCAGAGTCAGACGAGGGTCGGGGGCCCAGCGAGCAACAACATTGCTGGAGGACTGAGAGAGGGAAGGAGAGGGAGGACAGACGACTATCACTGTTATCACCTGGACAGAAAGGAGCAGCAGCACAGCACACTCACTACAAACACACTGAGCAAAACTGACACTGGGCAGAGCTTCTCTGACACTATCCTGTCCGTCTGGTACCTGGGACTGAATGTACAACCCACTGTGTGTCTGACAACAGCTACTTATTATTACTAATTTATTTGACTGTCCCTTTCATCCAATGTGACTTCCATTCACACTCATTTAAACACCTGGGTGTATCACTGGAGCACCCTTCCCCCTGGGGTTTGAGCTCGGAACTCTGCCCACTGTGCCACGCTGGGGCAAAGAAGAGAGAGACACTCACAAAGGTGGTGACGTGGGTTTCCAGATCCCTGGCCAGGAGGGCCCAGCTGACGGCTGACCTGCTCCTCAGAACCAGAACCACCCCCCCCCACAGCGCCCGGCCTGCAGTGGGGGGCTGCAGAGACACCTCCACCTCCACCTGCACAGAGCTGAGAGAGGAGAAGACACACACCTCTCAAAAAGCATGGATATGATCACCCCCTCTCCAGAGCACAACACTGATGGATGTGAATTAGTGAACAATTAATCAATAATCAATAATTATAATTAATAATTAATTAATAATGCTTAAATAGTGCCTTCACCCACCCGCAAAGCGATGATCCCGCTGAGTGGAGATCGATCACATGCACTTCCGGGTTGTGACCCTGCCTGGGGCTTGAGCAGCCCTTCACTTCCTGTGGCTGGAGGTCAGAGGTCAGGTAGTTCTGGGACAGGAAGAGGGGCTGCAGCACACAGGCACTCGGCATCATGGGATCTGCAGGGCACAGGAAGACATACCCTTCGTCAGAGCTGGCTGGTACCCACTCTCTGCCTCACGCCAGGCACTTCACTCACCACTGCCCAGCCGGATGTAGATGTGGTTGGCACGGGGGGTGTGAACGAGGGATGTGACAGAGGAGTGCTCATTCAGAGCCCAGAGCAGCAGAGTGCGGGGCCGAGAGGGCAGACCCCTGACTGACTGTACTGTGACAGACCCCCCAAGGGCTGTCCAGTCCACACTGGAGCTCTCCGACACCTGGCACAGACAGGGAGAGAGGCCAGAGTCAGACACACTGGTGGTGCAGGGGCCAAGATGGCAGGAGAGAGAGCAGAGAGGTGAGAGGAGAGAGACAGACCTGGATGAGTGAGAGAGAGGAGAGAGGAGAGAGGCAGACCTGGATGAGGTGAGGGAGAGGAGAGAGGCAGACCTGGATGAGGGAGAGGAGAGAGGCAGACCTGGATGAGGTGAGGGAGAGACAGACCTGGATGAGGTGAGGGAGAGGAGAGAGGCAGACCTGGATGAGGTGAGGGAGAGGAGAGAGGAGAGACAGACCTGGATGAGGTGAGGGAGAGGAGAGAGGCAGACCTGGATGAGGTGAGGGAGAGGAGAGAGGAGAGAGCCAGACCTGGATGAGGTGAAGGAGAGGAGAGAGGAGAGACAGACCTGGATGAGGTGAGGGAGAGGAGAGAGGAGAGAGGCAGACCTGGTTGAGGTGAGGGAGAGGAGAAAGGAGAGACAGACCTGGATGAGGTGAGGGAGAGATAGACCTGGGTGAGGTGAGGGAGAGGAGAGAGGAGAGAGGCAGACCCGGATGAGGTGAGGGAGAGGAGAAAGGAGAGACAGACCTGGATGAGGTGAGGGAGAGGAGAAAGGAGAGACAGACCTGGATGAGGTGAGGGAGCCCCTGCTGCACTCTCTCGGCCTGCAGTAGCCAGCGCACTGTGTGTTTAGAGCGCAGAACCAGGGCCAGGGGGCGACTGTGAGGGAGAAACAGGGACAGAGGGCGGAGGAGGACAGTCACCTGCAGAGAGAAAACATGGGTTCTAATACTGCTGCAGTCACACACTGACAGAGGGACATGCTGACTGACACGCTGACTGAAGGGCACGCTGACTGAGGGACACACTGACTAAGGAAAACACTGAGGGACACAATGACTGAGGGACACACTGACTGAGGGACACACTGACTGACTGAGGGACACACTGACTGACTGAGGGTCATGCAGACTGACATGCTGACTGACACACTGACTGACTGAGGGACACGCAGACTGAGGGACATGCAGACGGACTGAGGGACATGCTGACTGACTGAGGGACACACTGACCGAGGGACATGCAGATTGACTGATGGACACACCGACTAAGGAAAACACTGAGGGACGCGCTGACTGACTGAGGGACACACTGACCGAGGGACATGCATACTGACTGATGGACACACAGACTAAGGAAAACACTGAGAGACACACTGACTGACTGAGGGACACACTGACCGAGGGACATGCAGACTCACTGAGGGACACACTGACTAAGGAAAACACTGAGGGACACAATGACTGAGGGACACACTGACCGAGGGACATGCAGACTGACTGATGGACACACTGACTAAGGAAAACACTGAGAGACACGCTGACTGACTGAGGGACACACTGACCGAGGGACATGCAGACTGACTGATGGACACACAGACTAAGGAAAACACTGAGGGACACGCTGACTGACTGAGGGACACGCTGACTAAGGAAAACACTGAGGGACACACTGACTGACTGAGGGACACGCTGACTGACTGAGGGACACGCTGACTAAGGAAAACACTGAGGGACACGCTGACTGACTGAGGGACACACTGACTGACTGAGGGACACGCTGACTGGCCCTGTATGACACTGGTGAGGCTGATGCAAGGTTCACACCTCGCGACTGGGGCTCCGGGTGGCTCGTCCTATGCTGATCACATGTGTCTCCCTCTCACCCAGTCCCCTCGAGGCACAGCCTGGCCCTGCCCCAAACTTCTCCAGCAGTCCCTGCACTGGGTGCAGCGCCCCTGCTGGAGAAAGATGGCATTGTAACTCTCCTGAACACCCTGGATAGAGAGAGGGAGGAACAAAAAGAGGGAGACAAGGGGAGAATTTTTCATCACCGATTTTTTAAATATTTCAGAATCTGCCATCAAATTTCACCCGGCAGCTCCCTGCCCACTCAGGGGTCTGGGGTGTAATCCGACTGGTTCCCATCTTAATACAGTACTCTCAGCCTGCTCCTTGGTGTGTGAGGGGAAAGCACTGAGCCAGAGTAGAGGGTGGACACAATGTAAGCCCACAGGGCATATCTACAACATGTCCATACAGCGTGTGTGTTGATACATAGTGTTTGAAACAGTGTATGGTGTTATCTGTCTCTGTACATACTGTACAGTGTTTGTTAATGTATTTGTGTTGATGCAGTGTATGAGTTCATGTGTGTCAGATGATGTATGTTAATGCAGTGTGTGTAGATGCAGCGTGTGAGTTGATGTGTGTTAATGCATTCTTTTTTTAGATGAAGTGTGTGTTAGTGCAGTGTGTGTGAGTTGATGTGTGTTAGTGCAGTGTGTGTGGATGCAGTGTGTGAGTTGATGTGTTTGTAGATGCAGTGTGTGTTAGTGCAGTGTGTGTGAGCTGATGTGGGTTAGTGCAGTGTGTGTGGATGTAGTGTGTGTGAGTTGATGTGTTTGTAGATGTAGTGTGTGTGTTAGTGCAGCGTATGTGGATGCAGTGTGTGTGTGTGTTGACGTAGTGTGTGTGTGGATGCAGTTTGTGAGTTGATGTGTTTGTAGATGCAGTGTGTGTGTTATTGCAGTGTGTGTGAGTTGACGTGTGATAGTGAGTGTGTGTGTGGATGCAGTGTGAGTTGATGTGTTTGTAGATGCAGTGAGTGTGTTAGTGCAGTGTGTGTGAGTTGATGTGTGTGTGGATGCAGTGTGTGAGTAAGTGTAGTGTGTGTAAGCTGATGTGTGATAGTGCAGTGTGTGTGTGTTGAAGTAGCGTGTGTGTGGATGCAGTGTGTGAGGTGATGTGTTTGTATTTGTACAGAAGAGGGGTGACTCTGCTGGGTGAACTGCCACTTATCCCACCACATCTCTAACTCCCCGCCTCCTCCTGTGCTCCTGAGCAACTCTCTCTCTAGAAGTATACTGTATAGAAAGTCTCTTCCCTGTCTCCATCCTTCCCTTGGTCTTTCTCTCTAGCCATCCAACCACCTAGTATATAGATCAACCCTTCAATATTCCTCACCTGCCATTCCAACTGTCAACACCAGGAGGCAGAGCAGAGTCAGTCCCTTCAGGGACGCCATGATTGTGTTTCCACGGCTCGAGGCTTCACTGAGGATGAGACTGTGGCCTCAGCTCCCAAAACATGCTGGGAAAAGATGAGTAGAACAGTAGGGGCTACAGTCCCAGTGCAGTAGAACAGTCCTGTTACAGTAGGAGCTACAGTCCCAGTGCAGGAGGACAGTCCCGTTACAATAGGAGCTACAGTCCCAGTGCAGTAGAACAGTCCTGTTACAATAGGAGCTACAGTCCCAGTGCAGTAGAACAGTCCTGTTACAATAGGAGCTACAGTCCCAGTGCAGTAGAACAGTCCTGTTACAATAGGAGCTACAGTCCCAGTGCAGTAGAACAGTCCTGTTACAGTAGGAGCTACAGTCCCAGTGCAGTAGAACAGTCCCGTTACAATAGGAGCTACAGTCCCAGTGCAGTAGAACAGTCCCGTTACAATAGGGGCTACAGTCCCAGTGCAGTAGAGCAGTCCCGTTACAATAGGGGCTACAGTCCCAGTGCAGTAGAACAGTCCCGTTACAGTAGGAGCTACAGTCCCAGTGCAGTAGAACAGTCCCGTTACAATAGGGGCTACAGTCCCAGTGCAGTAGAACAGTCCCGTTACAATAGGGGCTACAGTCCCAGTGCAGTAGAACAGTCCCGTTACAATAGGGGCTACAGTCCCAGTGCAGTAGAACAGTCCCGTTACAATAGGAGCTACAGTCCCAGTGCAGTAGAACAGTCCCGTTACAATAGGAGCTACAGTCCCAGTGCAGTAGAACAGTCCCGTTACAATAGGGGCTACAGTCCCAGTGCAGTAGAACAGTCCTGTTACAATAGGGGCTACAGTCCCAGTGCAGTAGAACAGTCCTGTTACAGTAGGAGCTACAGTCCCAGTGCAGGAGGACAGTCCCGTTACAATAGGGGCTACAGTCCCAGTGCAGTAGAACAGTCCCGTTACAATAGGGGCTACAGTCCCAGTGCAGTAGGACAGTCCCGTTACAGTAGGAGCTACAGTCCCAGTGCAGGAGGACAGTCCCGTTACAATAGGAGCTACAGTCCCAGTGCAGTAGAACAGTCCTGTTACAATAGGGGCTACAGTCCTAGTGCAGTAGAACAGTCCTGTTACAATAGGAGCTACAGTCCCAGTGCAGTAGAACAGTCCTGTTACAATAGGAGCTACAGTCCCAGTGCAGTAGAACAGTCCTGTTACAATAGGAGCTACAGTCCCAGTGCAGTAGAACAGTCCCGTTACAGTAGGAGCTACAGTCCCAGTGCAGTAGAACAGTCCCGTTACAGTAGGAGCTACAGTCCCAGTGCAGTAGAACAGTCCCGTTACAATAGGGGCTACAGTCCCAGTGCAGTAGAACAGTCCCGTTACAATAGGGGCTACAGTCCCAGTGCAGTAGAACAGTCCCGTTACAGTAGGAGCTACAGTCCCAGTGCAGTAGAACAGTCCCGTTACAATAGGAGCTACAGTCCCAGTGCAGTAGGACAGTCCCGTTACAATAGGGGCTACAGTCCCAGTGCAGTAGAACAGTCCCGTTACAATAGGGGCTACAGTCCCAGTGCAGTAGAACAGTCCCGTTACAATAGGAGCTACAGTCCCAGTGCAGTAGGACAGTCCCGTTACAATAGGGGCTACAGTCCCAGTGCAGTAGAACAGTCCCGTTACAATAGGGGCTACAGTCCCAGTGCAGTAGAACAGTCCCGTTACAATAGGGGCTACAGTCCCAGTGCAGTAGAACAGTCCTGTTACAATAGGGGCTACAGTCCCAGTGCAGTAGAACAATCCTGTTACAATAGGGGCTACAGTCCCAGTGCAGTACGACAGTCCTGTTACAATAGAGGCTACAGTCCCAATGCAGTAGAACAGTCCTGTTACAATAGGGGCTACAGTCCCAGTGCAGGAGGACAGTCCCGTTACAATAGAGGCTACAGTCCCAATGCAGTAGAACAGTCCCGTTACAATAGGGGCTACAGTCCCAGTGCAGTAGGACAGTCCTGTTACAGTAGGAGCTACAGTCCCAGTGCAGAAGAACAGTCCTGTTACAATAGGAGCTACAGTCCCAGTGCAGTAGAACAGTCCTGTTACAATAGGAGCTACAGTCCCAGTGCAGTAGAACAGTCCTGTTACAGTAGGAGCTACAGTCCCAGTGCAGTAGAACAGTCCCGTTACAATAGGAGCTACAGTCCCAGTGCAGAAGAACAGTCCCGTTACAATAGGGGCTACAGTCCCAGTGCAGTAGAACAGTCCTGTTACAGTAGGAGCTACAGTCCCAGTGCAGTAGAACAGTCCTGTTACAATAGGAGCTACAGTCCCAGTGCAGTAGAACAGTCCTGTTACAATAGGAGCTACAGTCCCAGTGCAGTAGAACAGTCCTGTTACAATAGGAGCTACAGTCCCAGTGAAGTAGAACAGTCCTGTTACAATAGGGGCTATAGTCCCAGTGCAGTAGGACAGTCCTGTTACAATAGAGGCTACAGTCCCAGTGCAGTAGAACAGTCCTGTTACAGTAGGAGCTACAGTCCCAGTGCAGTAGAACAGTCCCGTTACAATAGGGGCTACAGTCCCAGTGCAGTAGAACAGTCCTGTTACAGTAGGAGCTACAGTCCCAGTGCAGTAGAACAGTCCTGTTACAGTAGGAGCTACAGTCCCAGTGCAGTAGAACAGTCCAGTTACAATAGGAGCTACAGTCCCAGTGCAGTAGAACAGTCCCGTTACAATAGGGGCTACAGTCCCAGTGCAGTAGAACAGTCCTGTTACAATAGGAGCTACAGTCCCAGTGCAGTAGAACAGTCCTGTTACAATAGGGGCTACAGTCCCAGTGCAGTAGAACAGTCCTGTTACAACAGTCCCAGTGTAGTAGAACAGTCCTGTTACAGTAGGAGCTACAGTCCCAGTGCAGAAGAACAGTCCTGTTACAATAGGAGCTACAGTCCCAGTGCAGTAGAACAGTCCTGTTACAGTAGGAGCTACAGTCCCAGTGCAGAAGAACAGTCCTGTTACAATAGGAGCTACAGTCCCAGTGCAGAAGAACAGTCCCGTTACAATAGGGGCTACATTCCCAGTGCAGTAGGACAGTCCTGTTACAGTAGGAGCTACAGTCCCAGTGCAGTAGAACAGTCCCGTTACAACAGTCCCAGTGCAGTAGAACAGTCCTGTTACAATAGGGGCTACAGTCCCAGTGCAGTAGAACAGTCCTGTTACAATAGGAGCTACAGTCCCAGTGCAGTAGAACAGTCCTGTTACAATAGGAGCTACAGTCCCAGTGCAGTAGAACAGTCCTGTTACAATAGGAACTACAGTCCCAGTGCAGTAGAACAGTCCCGTTACAATAGGGGCTACAGTCCCAGTGCAGTAGAACAGTCCCGTTACAGTAGGAGCTACAGTCCCAGTGCAGTAGAACAGTCCCGTTACAATAGGAGCTACAGTCCCAGTGCAGTAGAACAGTCCCGTTACAATAGGGGCTACAGTCCCAGTGCAGTAGAACAGTCCTGTTACAGTAGGAGCTACAGTCCCAGTGCAGTAGAACAGTCCTGTTACAATAGGAGCTACAGTCCCAGTGCAGAAGAACAGTCCTGTTACAATAGGAGCTACAGTCCCAGTGCAGAAGAACAGTCCCGTTACAATAGGGGCTACATTCCCAGTGCAGTAGGACAGTCCTGTTACAGTAGGAGCTACAGTCCCAGTGCAGTAGAACAGTCCCGTTACAACAGTCCCAGTGCAGTAGAACAGTCCTGTTACAATAGGGGCTACAGTCCCAGTGCAGTAGAACAGTCCTGTTACAATAGGAGCTACAGTCCCAGTGCAGTAGAACAGTCCTGTTACAATAGGAGCTACAGTCCCAGTGCAGTAGAACAGTCCTGTTACAATAGGAGCTACAGTCCCAGTGCAGTAGAACAGTCCCGTTACAATAGGGGCTACAGTCCCAGTGCAGTAGAACAGTCCTGTTACAGTAGGAGCTACAGTCCCAGTGCAGTAGAACAGTCCTGTTACAATAGGAGCTACAGTCCCAGTGCAGTAGAACAGTCCCGTTACAATAGGAGCTACAGTCCCAGTGCAGTAGAACAGTCCCGTTAGAATAGGGGCTACAGTCACAGTAGGATCACTGAAATATGACCAGTAAGGCTAAAAAAAATCCTAAAACACAAGATGCTTCCAAATGTGTAATGTGTAATCATTCAAGCAGTAACTTATTTGGCTTTGCAATGACTACAACACGGGTTATGAAAACAAGCCGAACGCTATTTACTGAAATTTGATCTTTCAGAAATCTGTGTCGGAACAGAGCCCAGCACCCGGTCCATGAGTGCACACAACAGCCACATCCACCACGGCGTCGTGTGAAATGAGACACGACAGACAGATCTCCCTCCGTCCCCAAAGGGACATTGGGTGTTTAGAAAAAATATATCGGGTCAAAGACGAAGCAAGAATACGAGAGGCTGTTTTTTTCCCAGTAACGCAATACCGGCTGAGTGGAGTTGGTCTTGGCTGCGGTAGTGTCTGGAGCGAAAAACGCTCAAAAGCCACACTAATCCACGCCACGCGTGGCAATACACGCTCGCTCGCAGAGTCACAAGCAAAACGGGGCGCGATTCTTCTCCGCGGGAGAACGGAGCTCACGCGCATGGTCCTGCCTTTTTTTTAAAAAAGAGAGAAAGACACCCCCCCCCCCCAAACTCACACACTCACACACGCAGACCCACACCCTCGCGTGCTCGGCTCTCACCTCGGCGGACAGCGTCTGTACTGGCTGCGGCAGAAACGACAGAAACTCACCGTCCGCTCGGTACCGACTGTTTACACACTAAAGCTACACACACACACTCCTCCCTCTGTCACACACTCATACAGACACTCTCCCCCTCCCTCCTCTCCCCTCTCCCCAGAAGCACAAAGGAGAGACCAGCCAGTTTCAAACTCCGCGGCTGCGGGAGATGCCGAACTTGCGCGAACTGTAGCGCTTTCTGCCGCCGCGCCGCTGTTTCGTGTCTGCGCGTGTCCGCGCGTCTGGGCGCGCCGTGAGGAGAGTGATGGAGATCAGGGGTGAGAGAGAGAGGAGAGTGATGGAGATCAGGGTGAGAGAGAGAGGAGAGTGATGGAGATCAGGGGTGAGAGAGAGGAGAGTGATGGAGATCAGGGTGAGAGAGAGAGGAGAGTGATGGAGATCAGGGGTGAGAGAGAGGAGAGTGATGGAGATCAGGGTGAGAGAGAGAGGAGAGTGATGGAGATCAGGGGTGAGAGAGGAGAGTGATGGAGATCAGGGGTGAGAGAGAGAGGAGAGTGATGGAGATCAGGGGTGAGAGAGGAGAGTGATGGAGATCAGGGGTGAGAGAGAGAGGAGAGTGATGGAGATCAGGGGTGAGAGAGGAGAGTGATGGAGATCAGGGGTGAGAGAGAGAGGAGAGTGATGGAGATCAGGGGTGAGAGAGAGAGGAGAGTGATGGAGATCAGGGGTGAGAGAGAGAGGAGAGTGATGGAGATCAGGGTGAGAGAGAGAGGAGAGTGATGGAGATCAGGGTGAGAGAGAGAGGAGAGTGATGGAGATCAGGGGTGAGAGAGAGGAGAGTGATGGAGATCAGGGGTGAGAGAGAGGAGAGTGATGGAGATCAGGGGTGAGAGAGAGAGGAGAGTGACAGAGATCAGGGGTGAGAGAGGAGAGTGATGGAGATCAGGGGTGAGAGAGAGGAGAGTGATGGAGATCAGGGTGAGAGAGGAGAGTGATGGAGATCAGGGGTGAGAGAGGAGAGTGATGGAGATCAGGGGTGAGAGAGAGGAGAGTGATGGAGATCAGGGGTGAGAGAGAGAGGAGAGTGATGGAGATCAGGGTGAGAGAGAGAGGAGAGTGATGGAGATCAGGGGTGAGAGAGAGGAGAGTGACAGATCAGGGGTGAGAGAGAGGAGAGTGATGGAGATCAGGGGTGAGAGAGGGCCAACAAAGATTTCAAATATTAGTACTAGTTGGGATTTTAAATAATGCTGTAAACTTTACAGCCCCTGATGAAAATGAAATGCATCTATAATAATAATTACAGTAATAATACCTGCACCACTCACCGGCTGCTTGGACAAGTCGTTCCAGTGCTCATCTGTCCACAATCGCGCAGGCAGTCCACATCTCCATGGCAACCTCCAACACAAAACAGGTCATTTCACCCTCTGACCTCTCTACCTCCTGCCTCTCCCATCGCTCTTCCTCTCCTCTCCCCGAAAGTGAACACACCGCAGAGGGTGCTGCAGGAACGGAGGGAGCCTCCTGAGATGATGGGGCACCCCCCTCATCTCAGGAGGTCAGAGGAAGTCTCATGGCATCACTTGCCCCGAGTCCGGACTCCGCAGCCCCGTCAGAGACAGGGAAGCGACTCGGGTCTGGGGATCCCTGCAGGAGTGACGTCTCTCCCGGGCCAGCTGACAGCCTCCCGGCATCCCCAGCTCCAGCACACTTCCCCCAGGCCCAGCGGGTGCTCTCCCGGGGAATCAGCACGGCGCTGGACAGACGTGCCGGACCACAGCCGAGCGAGACGGGCTGACAGAGAAGCCCAGGGATCTGTACTGCGGCCAGCGACCACGTTCCCTGGTGACACCAGACCAGGGGGATGGGAAAACGGGATCTCGCTTAGGATATTGTGGGCAGCTCACTCTGTCCACAAACAAGATGGATAGTGCTGATCGCAATCGCTCCCAAAGAGTGAGCCGATACATTCCAGGGCTTAAAGGAACGCCCGCCCCACCCACAGGCCCAGAAATCCAGGAATGGAGAAGAGTACGAGGGGACTCAAAAATTCAAAATTCCCCAAGGCATCAACACAACCCACCCAGGGGATGTCTTCAGCGCTTCCCAGGAGAACACACACGGGGATGTGTGTTTAGAAGCGAGGGCAGGAGGCACTTCTTTACACAAATGGATGCAGGTGTAGAGAACAAGCTGCCTGGCCGCACTGTTGAAGTCGATTCCTTAATGTCTTGAAAGGAGCCCGGGCGAGGTCCTTTGATCAGAGTGCTTCTGGTGACTGCAGAAGAGACATGGGCCAGCCGGGCTCCTCTCGGCTGCAAGCTCTCTCGCCTACTGAAGTGTTGGTGCTGTGTATGTGAAAGTGCTGTACACCGGCAGACTGATTACACGACACATTGTTGTAAGTGAAAACAGAGAAAGAGAGCAGGAAAATAAACAGGCTAGCCCGCAACACAAACTTTTAGGAAGTTTTTATTCATTTTTTTAAATTTTGCTTTATTTCTCAAAAAATCCTGAGGTATTCACAATATAATGGCATTTCTTCTTTTTGAAATATCAAGGAGACAAGACAGGGAAAACAAAAAATAATTAAACAATAAAATGGAAACGGGATACAACAACACAGCTTTACAGTTTCACAAATGGACAAACACGTAGGATAGGAGGTGTGATATAAATAACTATGAGGCCTTGTAATTTGTATTTTTCCCATTTTCAACAGAAACCATGCAAATCATTGTACTGTTAAAGCCCCGCCCCTTCCCCCAAATGACACACCCAATACATCAACCCCTCCCCCTTTCCGGGGTAAACCCCGCCCCTAAGCAGGAACGGACTCTTCTATTGGTTAATCAACGCAGCAGTGCAAAGATAGGCATGATTGGCTTGAGCTTTGAAAAAAAAAAAGATTTTTGCAATAACTGATTTAGCATTAGCAAATCATCACCATTATAAATTTGCTCCAAAGTGCTTTTTTTGGGAAGGGAATTAGTTAGATGGGATGGTAGATCGATCTTCCATTGTCTGTGCTGCCTCCTACTAACATGAAGAATAACTGTCTGGACGAGTACAAACAGACCTGACCATGTTTCTTGGAAATAACGGCAGGCCTTCCCTGTGCTTCCCAGAACAGAGAGGGAGGGTCTGTCTGGGATGGCTTTGTTCTGGGGCTGCTGGGCTATATGGTCTTGGGACAGGTAAACAGACACACATTGTGCAGCACTGTACAGAGAAACACACTGTTCTTCAACTGCTGCAAATTTGTGGGTGTCTGTCAGTGTACTTGTCTGTTTGCGTGTGCATTTCTGTTAGCATATGTGTCCGAGTACCCCTGTCTATGTGTGCATGCCTGTTAAAGTGTGTATGGGTATCCCCGTCTGTGTGTCTCTCTCTAGGTCTCTGTGTTCCCTCTCTCTCCCCTGGCTCTCCACTCCTGGAAACGAGAGATGCTTCTGACTCAGAAAGCAGTGTCCAGCTATCACAGTCAGGGGGAGGGGGGTGCTGGGATTCACTCTCCCAGTGGAAATTTGGCTCTTGGAGAGAAACCACAGCTCCAGCCTGTGCTGATTAATCCCAGAACTCCAAAAACAATGAAGTGTACTTTCATTTCCCTCATCTTTTTTTTCCTGACACTTGGAGAGAAAAGCCGTACGTCTCCTCCGGGGGCACCAGGCCCCCAGCCCGAGAGAACCCAGCAAACCCCAGCCAGAGAAAACCCAGCAGCAGCGCTTTCAAAGATTTAGATTCATTTTTTTTAACCCTGAAATAACAGCAAAGACAACAAGTTTCAATAACACAATCAGTATCTGCGGTTTCCTATCCACTGTCTGTGAACAGAAGCTTTGTGGGTGCGCTCACGCCCCCCACAGGACAGGGGGGGAGGGGCTGGGGCTGTCTGTGGGGCAGAGGGGAAGGGCTGCCCCTACAGGACTGACCAAGGCAGGAAATCCAGACAGTAACAGTTAAAAAATTAAATTAAAATACACAAAACCAACAACAACAGTTTAGCAGTGAATTCACTCTCCTCTCTCAGAAGAAAAGACACACCTTTGTCGTGTTGGGTAAGAAACCAGTATTACACCCAGAAACACTCCTTTCATTCTCATCTTCTGCAGAAAGGGGACTTGAGTATTTTATGTATTTGGTGTGATTAATCATTGCCCTGAATCAAACACACAGAATTACACAGTGTACGTCAGCCACACTGCAGACCCTGGTGCTCTTTACAGCACCTGACCCTGCCAGTCACATACGCAGACAGACAGCAGCAGCACAAACTTGGGGTCACCTCTGATTCCACACAGAGAAGTGTGTACCAGCTGTTCCAGCGCTGTGACAGACTGAACCCCACTGACTCTCTCCTCACTGTACCAGCGCTGTGACAGACTGAACCCCACTGACTCTCTCCTCACTGTACCAGCGCTGTGACAGACTGAACCCCACTGACTCTCTCCTCACTGTACCAGCGCTGTGACAGACTGAACCCCACTGACTCTCCCCTCACTGTACCAGCGCTGTGACAGGCTGAACCCCACTGACTCTCTCCTCACTGTACCAGCGCTGTGACAGGCTGAACCCCACTGACTCTCTCCTCACTGTACCAGCGCTGTGACAGACTGAACCCCACTGACTCTCTCCTCACTGTACCAGCGCTGTGACAGACTGAACCCCACTGACTCTCTCCTTATTGTACCAGCGCTGTGACAGACTGAACCCCACTGACTCTCTCCTCACTGTACCAGCGCTGTGACAGACTGAACCCCACTGACTCTCTCCTTATTGTACCAGCGCTGTGACAGACTGAACCCCACTGACTCTCTCCTCACTGTACCAGCGCTGTGACAGACTGAACCCCACTGACTCTCTCCTCACTGTACCAGCGCTGTGACAGACTGAACCCCACTGACTCTCCCCTCACTGTACCAGCGCTGTGACAGACTGAACCCCACTGACTCTCTCCTCACTGTACCAGCGCTGTGACAGACTGAACCCCACTGACTCTCTCCTCACTGTACCAGCGCTGTGACAGACTGAACCCCACTGACTCTTCCCTCACTGTACCAGCGCTGTGACAGACTCTCTCCTACACACTGCAGGATTAAGAGCTCAGATCAAAGTGAACAACTTTCTAAAAGACAACAATGCTGAGAAAAAATATTTATATCTAATCCAGGCGAAAATCTCAAAAAATAGACGTCACGGAGGCAAAAGTGTGTCTTTCTTGCATACACAATTTTAACACTTTGCAAAAGATATAATATAATATATATGTAAAAATTATAAATAAAGATAAGAGTGTGCCCACCCCTCCCTTACCCCACTGCCATTTTGCCCCTTTATCCTAAAATCAATAGCAGTTACATCTGTGACAATAACATGCGATTGATGTAGTTACAGCATTGGACTACCTACCTCACGATAATCCCTCCCTCCCCCAACTACCCCCACCCTACAATCCTTAGACAATCACTCCGGAAGCCCGCCCCCATCCCAGCGGCTGTTCCCGTACACTCCAGCAACAGGGACCTTCAGGGTAGTGCCAACTGCGTGCGCACGCAGCACCCGCCCTGCAGGGGGCGACGCAGCAACAGAAGTGAATGCTGGCGGCTAAGGAGAAACCGGGGCTAGTTTCACCCGCGAGCCCCGGAGAGTCCGTCTTGGAGCCGCTGGGAAAGAATCTGTGGGTGAAAATGGTTCTACTGACATTGCGGGCGGCCAAGGCACAAGCCCAGACTCTGGTACCGGCCTCAGATTTGGCGAGACACTTCCTCCAGGCCTGTCCCCTCTGCACTAGACTGGAGTGCCACTGGGGGGGGGGGGGGGCTTGGGACGCAGAAGGATGAAGAAACGCAGGCCCCACGGGCGAGCCAGACGCTCGCTCGCCCGCCCGCTCGCCCGCCTCGTCCATCCGCTGGAGTGCACGGGGACAGCCGCTCGGGGACAGAGGGAGGAAGGGACGTCACACTGACAGGGACACTCCTGTGCCCCGCTCGCCCTCCTGCGCTCAGCGCCATGGGGGACCGGCCTCCGCTACTTAATGCTCAAGACTGGGGGCTCCAGAAACAAGACCAGTGCCAAGCTCTGTCTTGAGGTCGTGCCCCAGGTGCGTGGTCGCAGTGCCAGCGGGTCGGATTGAGCGCGTCTAAAATCGGGGCTTTTACCAGAGCCACACTAGCCACCCCCGTTATTAAGAACCCCTCTTAAAATTAAAAAGCCAGCAGGTTAATCAGTTTGTCTGGCAGCTCAACGTTTCCAAAGGAGTCTCCCCTCAGTATGGACGCCACAGGCCTGACGGCCCCCTCCAGAGACTAATCTACAGAGATTTGTATATATAGAGCATCATCAGAAGAACAATTTTCTTTTCAGTTTTTCTGTACTGTTGACACCTTTGGTGTGTAACGCTGTGACCCCTCCCCCTCCCCCTGTTGGTTTCCATGACAGCAGGCTTTGCTGAGACCACGCCCTTGCCCCACCCCGCCCCGCCCCAGACAGACATCACTACTGACAGCACCTCTTTGTATGAAATGAGAATTTCAAATAAATTAAAGCTCTTGAGCAAGACGCTCTGATGCTCCATGCCTTATCGTTAACGTTTAATGAACCAGTGTGAATCCCAGATCAATGCTCAGGTTGCAGGCTGGGAGTGTGTGTGTGTTTAAGGCAGAAATAATCAAACACCTGGTACGCTCATCTGCTCTGGGGCACATCCAGTTCCTTAATTAAAACAATCAGCAATTAACCACGGAAGGAGGCGGCAGTGCTGAGGCCTGGGGCTGATGCCGCTGTGCCTTGAACGAACACGGAGCGGAGAGATTTAAATCAGGCCCTCAGCCCCCTTTGCTCCCTCGCAGCTCTTTTCTCTGTAAAAAGATGTAAGCCACATCGCCAAGGGAGCGTCCCAGCCAGGCACAGACACGCAGGGAGAGAGTGGAGGAGGAGGCAGTGACTGCACAGCAAGCAGACTCACAGACAAACTCTCCCAGGGCAGAGCTGAGGCTCCTTCAATCTGTACACCACTACTGGTGGACAATAAGTGTTATACATTTCTTAAGGTGCTGTACATTGCATGCAAGATAATGTTTAATATTTTACAATAGGTCTGTATCCCAGGTGTGTCTATACAGTGTGTCCAATAAGAGGCTGTACTACAGCTGTATCTATACAGTGTCTCCAGTAAGAGTTTGTACTGCAGGTGTGTCTATGTAATGGGTCCAATAAGAGTCTGTACTGCAGGTGGGTCTATACAGTGAGTCCAATAAGAGTCTGTACTGCAGGTGGGTCTATATTGTGTCCAGTAAGAGTCTGTACTGCAGGTGTGTCTATACAGTGTGTCTAATAAGAGTATGTACTGCAGGTGAGTCTATGCAATGTGTCCAGTAAGAGTCTGTATTGCAGGTGTGTCTATACAATGGGTCCAATAAGAGTCTGTACTGCAGGCGTGTCTATACAGTGCGTCCAATAACAGGATTTAATAAGACACTCGAGGTGTATATACATTGTTTCTAATAAGAGGCTGTACTGCAGGAGTGTCTATACAGTGTGTGCAATAAGAGGATCCAATAAGACACTCCAGGTGTATATATACAGTGCCAGTGTTGCCAGACACTATGGAGTAAGCCGCTCCACTGTGTCCCGACTGCCGAGAAGGTTTCAGCAGACCAGCACGACAGATGACCGTCCAAGATGCGGTCGCCCTCGAGTGACCGACACATCAGACTGGTCCATCTGAGAGATCGTTTCAGATCTGCCACCTGTACTGCTGCTGAAACTGCCAGCAGACACAATGCCTGCATCAGCGATAGGACAGTGAGGCTCCATCCTGCTGGCCTTAGAGCAAGGCGGCCTGTCAGAGGCCCTCTGCTCACACCTCCTAGACATCACGCCAGACAGAGGCTGCGAAAGACTCGTCAGCAGTGGCATCAGGTCCTCTTCACGGATGAGTCACTCTTCAGCCTGTTCCACACGGAACAGGGAGGGGGAGGTGTTGTGTTTCTTTTTTTCCATTGGTATATGTTGCTTTTAATAAGAGTGTGTACTGCAGGTGTGTCTACAGTGTTTCCATTAAGAGGCTGTACTGCAGGCGTGTCTATATATATATATGTCTACTATATATGTCACTTTATAGCCACATACAATTTATTGTATTAGGAATTTGTCTTTTCACATACCCCAGCATGCTCTCCATGAGACACACAGACAAGGTGTCAGAGCGCAGGGTCAGCCATTGTACAGCACCCCTGGAGCAGTTGGGGTTAAGGGCCTTGCTCAGGGGCCTAAGGAGTAGGATTCCTCTGCCAGCCACGGGACTTGAACCGGCAACCTTCCAGCCACAGGCACAGATCCTTAGCCACAGAGCCACCGCTCCACCCATATAGTGTGCCCATTAAGAGTCTGTACTGCAGGCGTGTCTATATAGTGTGTCCATTAAGAGTCTGTCCTGCAGGCGTGTCTAAACAGTGTGTCCATTAAGAGGCTGTCCTGCAGGCGTGTCTATACAGTGTGTCCATTAAGAGGCTGTCCTGCAGGCGTGTCTTTATAGTGTGTTCAATATGAGTCTGTACAACAGGTGTGTCTATATAGTGTGAGCAATATGAGTCTGTACTACAGGTGTGTCTATATAGTGTGAGCAATATGAGTCTGTCCTGCAGGTGTGTCTATACAGAGGGTCTAATAAGACACTCCTGGTGTATATACATTGTTTCTAAAAATAGTCTTATTGCGGGTGTGTCTATACAGTGTGTCCAATAAGAGGCTGTACTATACCATATCTAATAAGAATCTGTAGCTCGGTACATTACGGTAGAGTAGGTTGTAAGTTGAGGTTGAGGCAGAATAGTTAGTAGTTACTGGACAGCTACCAAACATCTGTAATGTTGACACATGGTTCTGTCTAGTCATTTCATAGATCTGCAGAGTAACACTCAGTCCAGCTCATAGCTTCACATTATTACTCCATCTTCACCATCATCATCCTCCTCCTCAGATCTGTAGAGTAACTGAGACACTGAGTCCAGCTTAACTGTATCTTCACATTAACACTCCATCACCATCATTATCAGGTCACGAGTAGAGACACGCAGTCCAGCTCATGAAGGAAGTGACACTGCGAGCTGCTCTTCCTGGACAGCTGAAACATGACCAGTGCCACCTGGTGGACTGGACTGGAAACTGCCGCATCTGAGTTGCTAAGCGCACAAGCTGAAATGAACAAAGCAGCTTTCCAGCCTGAGGGCTCCTGTCATTTTTAACACCGCAACCTGAGTTACATTGTACTAGTGGTCCTACTCTATCTGACTATGAAGGCAATTTAGGCTTACAGCACAGAAAAGCAGTAAAACCTGCTTGCTTAACCTATAAATTAGTCAAAAGGCAAGTAATTTTAACCAAAAAAAGTAACTAAAAAATGACTATTGTGACATTGTGACACACGGTCTTTGCAAAATGGCCCGAGTCTGCAACAATACATTCATATATAGGGTAAAGGAGATGATCTGCGTTTGACAGCGCGAGCAGGCTCCCACAGGTTGGGGCTGTTCTCTGGTCCAGAGCACAGATCATCTCTCACCGAACCCGGGCTGGCCCACATCGACCCGGATCCTGAAGACTCAGCAGGGCCTGGAATTAGAACCGAGCCCGATCTCATCAGAACCCCGAAGCTAAGCTTAGCGGATCCCGGTCGGGACCGGGGCGGGAGACCTCGGATGTCAGCTCGACAGCCGCAGCTCAGAAAACTTAAAAATATCGGGAAAACAAAAAGATTTGTTCTCTGAAAAATTTGTCAAGCACATCTGTTACAGCTAGATAGTGAGTCTATACAATCATAGTATTTACTTCGATTTTATGTTTTTATATTTAACATATTGAATTACGGTAAGAGGTTAGTAGGATTTTTATAAGGCAGTAACATCTGACTCTATGAGAATTTGTCTTAACGCACCACTCAGAATCGCTAACGTAGGGATGAAGGGTGCTGGACAGACTCAAGGCAATAGTTATTAAGCCTCTAGACTCCTCTCTTTCTCCCCCTGCCGTGATGTCTCTATCCATTGCTGTCTCCTCTCTCTCTCTCTCCCTCTCACACGTTCTGTTTCTCTGCATTTCATCTATCCCAGCTTTCAACTCCTGCTCTCTCTTCCTCCATCTTGCTTTCTGCCCTTTTAAAATACCCCTCCCTTCGGTTTTACCCTCTCCCTCTCCCTCCCACTGGGTCGACATGCCCTGTTCCTTCATCTAGACGTCTCTCTCCTTTTCAGTCCTCTCCATCCCAGCACCGTGATCCAAATGGGAAAATCTGCCTAGTAACACTTTAAAACTACAAGTGTACTAAGAATACTTCTATACTTTGTAACAAGGCAACAGTGAAATTACAAAGTCCCCTAAAGGTCTAAAAACATTTACAAGAGTTATTCCAGTTCTAGATTTGGAGCTGGACTGAGTGTCTCTACAGTTACTCTACAGGTCTGAGGATGATGATGATGGAGTGTTACTGTGAAGATACAGAGGAGCTGGACTGAGTGTCTCCACAGTTACTCAACAGATCTGAGGATGATGATAATGGAGTATTAATGTGAAGATACAGAGGAGCTGGACTGAGTGTCTCTACAGTTACTCTACAGGTCTGAGGATGATGAGGATGATGAAGTGTTAAAGTGAAGATACAGAGGAGCTGGACTGAGTGTCTCTACAGTTACTCTACAGGTCTGAGGATGATGAGGATGATGAAGTGTTAATGTGAAGATACAGATTTGCTGGACCGTCTTCTATTCTAACTGCCTTACTGGTGTACCTTCAATGATTTTTTTAAAGAAATCAAAAAAGAAACCAGGTGTTTCTCATTTTTGTGGGGGAAGGCGGCAGCAGCACAGAGCTTGAGAAGAGAGAGGAAACAAACAAAAGAAGGAGACAGAGAGAGAGGAGAGTGGGAGTCTCCAGGCCGCTGTGACCTCTCTCTCTGCCAGAGACAGGCTGCCGCTCCCTCTCTCGAGGTCCTCATCTCTCAGTTCTGCAACAGGCTGCTTCAAGCCCTCACTCCTGCTCCCTCTGCCCGTGGACAGGGAGGCCGGATTAAGCCCACAGAGCAGGAGATGGAGGAGACAGAGTCTGGCCTCCTGCATAGCCAGGCTCCCGGGCTGTGTGACCTCCCTCCCACTAGAGCTCACAAGCTCCCCTGTCTTTCACATTCCCACCCAGTCCCTCCCTGTCTTCCGCAGGCAAGGTCAGCCCAGCTCGTCCGCAGCTCCAGAGGGGTATTCTCACCCTCCCGCACCGGGGCTCGCTCCAGACCACCTCTGCCACAGCAGTGCCGCAGAGCGCCGAGTGGGACGCAAGCTCATTGTTAAAGAGCCAGAGAAGACAAAGAAAGCACATCCTGTACAATAAACAGCGAAACGTTTCACGACCGCACTGAGCAAGGTTGTACCAGGTCAGTGTCAGAGCAAGCAAGCGCTCAGAGCCCTGATGCAGACATGGGTCCCCAATGTACTGACACAAGACACAGCTCTGCAGCAGAAACACTGCACCCTCTGACCCACACAACTGTTAGAGCTGCTAGGGGTTCTGAAGGCTGTGTGACCAGCACTGTGTGTGAGGGAGATGGACAATCACTGTAGGTGAGAGTGACCAGCTGTGCGTGAGAGAGCTGGACAATCAGTGTAGGTGAGAGTGACCAGCTGTGCGTGAGAGAGCTGGACAATCAGTGTAGGTGAGAGTGACCAGCTCTGTGTATCTGAGAGAGGTGGACAATCACTGTAGGTGAGAGTGACCAGCTTTGTGTATCTGAGAGAGGTGGACAATCACTGTAGATGAGAGTGACCAGCTGTGTGTGAGAGAGCTGGACAATCACTGTAGATGAGAGTGACCAGCTGTGTGTGTCTGAGAGAGCTGGACAATCACTGTAGGTGAGAGTGACCAGCTGTGCGTGAGAGAGCTGGACAATCACTGTAGATGAGAGTGACCAGCTGTGTGTGTCTGAGAGAGCTGGACAATCACTGTAGATGAGAGTGACCAGCTGTGTGTGTCTGAGAGAGCTGGACAATCACTGTAGATGAGAGTGACCAGCTGTGTGTGTCTGAGAGAGCTGGACAATCACTGTAGGTGAGAGTGACCAGCTGCGTGTGTCTGAGAGAGCTGGACAATCACTGTAGATGAGAGTGACCAGCTGCGTGTGTCTGAGAGAGCTGGACAATCACTGTAGATGAGAGTGACCAGCTGCGTGTGTCTGAGAGAGCTGGACAATCACTGTAGATGAGAGTGACCAGCTGCGTGTGTCTGAGAGAGCTGGACAATCACTGTAGATGAGAGTGACCAGCTGCGTGTGTCTGAGAGAGCTGGACAATCACTGTAGATGAGAGTGACCAGCTGCATGTGTCTGAGAGAGCTGGACAATCACTGTAGATGAGTGACCAGCTGCGTGTGTCTGAGAGAGCTGGACAATCACTGTAGATGAGAGTGACCAGCTACGTGTGTCTGAGAGAGCTGGACAATCACTGTAGATGAGAGTGACCAGCTGTGTGTGTCTGAGAGAGCTGGACAATCACTGTAGGTGAGAGTGACCAGCTGTGTGTGAGAGATGAACAATCACTGGCCTCTGTATACTCTGTATAACACAACCTGTCACAGACCGAGAGAGGCTGTCTGAAGACCCTGGACTGCTGGCCATTTCTACACTCTGTGTGCCTGTTGACAACCCCTGTCAAAGTGTTCTGTATAATTCTCCTGGATCTCCAGGTCATCCTTAAACAGATGACTTAATTCTCTGTGTGTACTGTCTATTGCACCATTCTGTTCGCTTTGGCAATCCTGGCGTCGCACTGACGTGCCTGCAAAGCTATCCGACACCTGAATGTCGAGCCTCTCAGCAGAGAGGAGAAACACCTGTCTGTATTATAGACCCACGCTCAGAGAGAGGACACAAGGATGAGTCTGCAGGTGTCTGTCCGTCTGTCTGTGCTCACTGCCACTCGGTCACCACCAGTGAGTGCCTGTCTGTCCGTCGGGTCCCACCCACCCTCCCTGTGCCTCTCTCCGTGTTGCCCCCTCCTGGCTACCTGCTGAACAGCGAATGCAGGTGCTGTTGGCTGTAGAGCTGACTGGTGCGCGGTGACTCTGTCCGCTCCATCACCTCCTGGAACCAGCCCGCCACATCCACTTCCAGAACCTCATAGCGCCGGATAAAACTGTGTTCCTGTGCAAGACAGAGAGACACTGGGGTTAATACAGACAGTCCTGTACACTACCACTGAGAGAGAGAGACACTGGGGTTAATACAGACAGTACTGTACACTACCACTGAGAGAGAGAGACACTGGGGTTAATACAGACTGTACTGTACACTACCACTGAGAGAGAGAGACACTGGGGTTAATACAGACTGTACTGTACACTACCACTGAGAGAGAGAGAGAGAGACACTGGGGTTAATACAGACAGTCCTGTACACTACCACTGAGAGAGAGAGAGACACTGTGGTTAATACAGACAGTCCTGTACACTACCACTGAGAGAGAGAGAGACACTGGGGTTAATACAGACAGTCATGTACACTACCACTGAGAGAGAGAGAGACACTGGGGTTTATACAGACAGTCATGTACACTACCACTGAGAGAGAGACACTGGGGTTAATACAGACAGGCCGAGTGGTGTGAAAAAAACACATCAGACACACTACTTACAAGCAGCTTGTGGTATTTTGGCCTTTTCCTGTGATCCTTTGTAAGGCTGTGAAGACAGAGGGAGAGACGGATCAGCACATCTGTCGCAGCGACCGACTGGCTGAGCTGGTGGCGTGCGTGGGCCGGTCCCCTCACCAGTCTTTGACGAAGGACTGGAAATCCAGGGAGAAGCCCATGCTGAGAGGGAGCAGGGGAGGCTCTTCCTGGAGAACTTTGGTCAGCACCTCAAAATCCGTCTTGCAGTTCTTGTAGGGAAACTGGCCAGTCGCCAACTCCACCTGAGGGGGTGAGGGACAGAGAGAGGTTCTGCACGTAAGCACTGCGCCAGACCAGCGAGACAGGCACAGAGCGAAGACAGGCTGAAGGAGGAGAGTCTCACCAGCGAGATGCCCAGACTCCATACGTCAGCTCTGATGTCATAGTCTGGCTTGCTGGGGTCAGGGGGGTCTATCCTCTCAGGCTGAGAAAACATAGCAGGTCACACAGAGGGCACCCACACTGTACACACACAGCAGGTCACACAGAGGGGACCCACACTGTACACACACAGCAGGTCACACAGAGGGGACCCACACTGTACACACACCGCAGGTCACACAGAGGGCACCCACACTGTACACACACAGCAGGTCACACAGAGGGCACCCACACTGTACACACACAGCAGGTCACGCAGAGGGGACCCACACTGTACACACACCGCAGGTCACACAGAGGGGACCCACACTGTACACACAGCAGGTCACACAGAGGGGACCCACACTGTACACACACAGCAGGTCACTCAGTGGGGACCCACACTGTACACACACAGCAGGTCACTCAGTGGGGACCCACACTGTACACACAGCAGGTCACACAGAGGGGACCCACACTGTTCACACAGCAGGTCACACAGAGGGGACCCACACTGTACACACACAGCAGGTCACACAGAGGGGACCCACACTGTACACGCAGCAGGTCACACAGAGGGGACCCACACTGTACACACACCGCAGGTCACACAGAGGGGACCCACACTGTACACGCAGCAGGTCACGCAGAGGGGACCCACACTGTACACACACCGCAGGTCACACAGAGGGGACCCACACTGTACACACAGCAGGTCACACAGAGGGGACCCACACTGTACACACACCGCAGGTCACACAGAGGGGACCCACACTGTACACACACCGCAGGTCACACAGAGGGGACCCACACTGTACACGCAGCAGGTCACGCAGAGGGGACCCACACTGTACACACACCGCAGGTCACACAGAGGGGACCCACACTGTACACACACCGCAGGTCACACAGAGGGGACCCACACTGTACACACACCGCAGGTCACACAGAGGGGACCCACACTGTACACACACCGCAGGTCACACAGAGGGGACCCACACTGTACACACCGCAGGTCACACAGAGGGGACCCACACTGTACACACACAGCAGGTCATGCAAGAGGGGACCCACACTGTACACGCAGCAGGTCATGCAAGAGGGGACCCACACTGTACACACACTGCAGGTCACGCAGAGGGGACCCACACTGTACACGCAGCAGGTCACACAGAGGGGACCCACACTGTACACACGCAGCAGGTCATGCAAGAGGGGACCCACACTGTACACGCAGCAGGTCATGCAAGAGGGGACCCACACTGTACACACACTGCAGGTCACGCAGAGGGGACCCACACTGTACACGCAGCAGGTCACACAGAGGGGACCCACACTGTACACGCAGCAGGTCACACAGAGGGGACCCACACTGTACACACACCGCAGGTCACACAGAGGGGACCCACACTGTACACACACCGCAGGTCACACAGAGGGGACCCACACTGTACACACACCGCAGGTCACACAGAGGGGACCCACACTGTACACACGCAGCAGGTCATGCAAGAGGGGACCCACACTGTACACGCAGCAGGTCACACAGAGGGGACCCACACTGTACACACACTGCAGGTCACGCAGAGGGGACCCACACTGTACACGCAGCAGGTCACACAGAGGGGACCCTCACTGTACACACACAGCAGGTCACTCAGTGGGGACCCACACTGTACACGCAGCAGGTCACACAGAGGGGACCCACACTGTACACACACAGCAGGTCACACAGAGGGGACCCACACTGTACACACACCGCAGGTCACGCAGAGGGGACCCACACTGTACACACACCGCAGGTCACGCAGAGGGGACCCTCACTGTACACACACCGCAGGTCACGCAGAGGGGACCCTCACTGTACACACACTGCAGGTCACGCAGAGGGGACCCACACTGTACACACGCAGCAGGTCACACAGAGGGGACCCACACTGTACACACACAGCAGGTCACGCAGAGGGGACCCACACTGTACACGCAGCAGGTCACACAGAGGGGACCCACACTGTACACGCAGCAGGTCACACAGAGGGGACCCACACTGTACACGCAGCAGGTCACACAGAGGGGACCCACACTGTACACACACCGCAGGTCACACAGAGGGGACCCACACTGTACACACACCGCAGGTCACACAGAGGGGACCCACACTGTACACACACAGCAGGTCACGCAGAGGGGACCCACACTGTACACGCAGCAGGTCACACAGAGGGGACCCACACTAAACACACAGCAGGTCACACAGAGGGGACCCACACTGTACACACACAGCAGGTCACACAGAGGGGACCCACACTGTACACACACCGCAGGTCACACAGAGGGGACCCACACTGTACACACACAGCAGGTCACGCAGAGGGGACCCACACTGTACACGCAGCAGGTCACACAGAGGGGACCCACACTAAACACACAGCAGGTCACACAGAGGGGACCCACACTGTACACACACAGCAGGTCACACAGAGGGGACCCACACTGTACACACACAGCAGGTCACGCAGAGGGGACCCACACTGTACACACACCGCAGGTCACACAGAGGGGACCCACACTGTAAACACACTGCAGGTCACGCAGAGGGGACCCACACTGTACACACACCGCAGGTCACACAGAGGGGACTCACACTGTACACACCGCAGGTCATGCAAGAGGGGACCCACACTGTACACACACCGCAGGTCACGCAGAGGGGACCCACACTGTACACACACCGCAGGTCACACAGAGGGGACCCACACTGTACACGCAGCAGGTCACACAGAGGGGACCCACACTGTACACACACAGCAGGTCACACAGAGGGGACCCACACTGTACACACACAGCAGGTCACACAGAGGGGACCCACACTGTACACGCAGCAGGTCACACAGAGGGGACCCACACTAAACACACAGCAGGTCACACAGAGGGGACCCACACTGTACACACACAGCAGGTCACACAGAGGGGACCCACACTGTACACACACAGCAGGTCACACAGAGGGGACCCACACTGTACACGCAGCAGGTCACACAGAGGGGACCCACACTAAACACACAGCAGGTCACACAGAGGGGACCCACACTGTACACACACAGCAGGTCACACAGAGGGGACCCACACCGTACACACACAGCAGGTCACTCAGAGATAAAATATTAACACTGCACAATTTCCACAATTTTACTAACACCCAACATGCAGGTTTCTAACCTCCAAAACTGTTTAAGCACATTTTACAGTATTGTGGAGTGCAGAATTCATTGGTATACTCACCGCCATGTATGCTGCACAGCCAGCACTGCGGGTCTTAGCTTTGGAGTCAACCAGCCTGCCACTGATGCCGAAGTCACAGAGCTTGATCTGGCCCTTGGCATCCAGGAGGATGTTGGAGGGCTTGACATCTCTGTGGATCACACCATGCTTCTCCTTCAGATACAGCAGGGCCTTCACTATCTACACACAGACAGAGAGAGAGAACACACCTCTCCTTCAGATACAGCAGGGCCTTCACTATCTACACACAGAAAGAGAGAGAGAACACACCTCTCCTTCAGATACAGCAGGGCCTTCACTATCTACACACAGACAGAGAGAGAGAACACACCTCTCCTTCAGATACAGCAGCGCCTTCACTATCTACACACAGACAGAGAGAGAGAGAACACACTTCTCCTTCAGATACAGCAGGGCCTTCACTATCTACACACAGACACTGGAGACACTCACGGCTACGGTCATCTTTCCCAGGATGCGCTCAGGGATGGGTCCCTGGATCCTCTTCTTAAGCTTCTCTGCACATGTCCCCATCAGCTCCATGGCAATAAACACGTCCGTCTGCACATGCAGTGAGAATACAGAGAGAAACAAACACACGTTCACATGTGTATATAGTGTGTTAAGAAAGAGGAAAAGACCAAATCAGAGCAGTAGTTTCACACGGTGTCCAAATTTAAAATCTTAAATCAGGTCTGCAGGTCTCCACCTACCCCCCACTGTGCCTCTGCAAGTCTATTCCTACCCCACAATGCCTGCCTATTCCCCACCCCCTCGTTTCAGACTCCACCCCCATGACAATCTCCACCCCCCAGGGCCAGGCTCCACCCATCCCTAGGACCCATCTCTGCCCCCCCCGGTGCCTGTCTCTGCTCACATTAGTGACAATGGCGCCATAGCACTGTATGATGTAGGGACAGTCGTGGCTCTTCAGAACCACATCCAGGTCCATCAGGATCCTCTTGTTCTCGTCCTTGTTGCCCGTCCGTCGCATTTGCTAAAACAATTGAAAGTAAAATCAATCCTGACATCAGTCACCAATGTTACAAAAATAAGAATGAGAGCAACAGGATTCAGATTTATTCCTGTCAGTTCTAATCTGGGGCTCTCAGACTGACTATCTATCTCTTAACAACGTCTCACTCTCTCTCCCCAGGTGAAGGGCTCACTCTGTCTCACTTTCCCAAGCTGAATGCCTTTCCCTCTCAATCTCCCCCACAGAGAAGTGCTGCCTCTCTCACTGAGCGCCTCACTCCCTCCCAGTGAGGGGCTCCCTCACTCCCAGCGTGTGTGTGCTGACCTTGACGGCGATGATGTGGTCGGTCTTCTTGAACCGCACTTTGAACACCTGTCCACAGGTGCCGCTGCCGATCTCCCCCTCGTTGATGAGGTCACTGACCTCGGCTGGGTACCTCTGGGGCGCACACAACAACGACATCATCACAAACGAGCAACGATATCACAACGGCCCGTCAGAAACTGTCACCCGTCTGCTCTGCACCGGCTCACCCGACCACAGAGAAAACGCACAATGGCTACTGTCCAGCATCCCTATGGACAAAGGATGCGTCTAAAAGCCACTAGACTATGATCAGCCATAATTTGGCCAGCAACACTGTCAGGGTCTCCGCAGAGCCCTGCTGGGGGACTCGGGCCGACTGGAGAGGAGCCTCGGGCCGTCCGAGGAGCCAAGACCCAAGGGAACGTGCCGGGAGACACTTCCACAGGCCGAGGCCGAACAGCACCCCGTCTCTCATGTTCTGAGCCCTGCTGGACCAAAAGACCTGCTGTGCAATCGCAGGAGATCCTGGCACTGACCTGGCCGTCGATCTTCAAGTATCCCGTCTGCTTCATGATCTCCTGCAGCTTCTGGTCGATCTCCGCACTGCGCAAGAGAGAGAGGGACAGCACTGCTCACCCAGAGCACAACACACTGCTGCACAGTACGGGATGTACAGTGAGAGAGGGGAGAGCGCAGACACGGATGAGCTGTACAGCTACTCTACAGATGATATACGGTGTGAAAATACAGAGGAGCTGGACTGAGTGTCTCTACAGGTCTGAGCATGATGATGGAATGTTAATGTGAAGATACAGAGGAGCTGGACTGAGTGTCTCTACAGTTACTCTACAGGTCTGAGGATGATGATGATGGGGTGTTAATGTGAAGATACAGAGGAGCTGGACTGAGTGTCTCTACAGTTACTCTACAGGTCTGAGGATGATGATGATGGAGTGTTAATGTGAAGATACAGAAGAGCTGGACTGAGTGTCTCTACAGTTACTCTACAGGTCTGAGGATGATGATGATGAGCAGATATAGAACAACTTTATTTAAACCTCACTTCTGTCTACTCACATTTAGTTAAAATTATAATCACAACATACCCAGTACATGTTCTGGTTTATTCAAATACACTACATCTGATGGTAAAACCTGGAGTGGATCAACCTGCTGTGTGCTGGGAGTCTGAATGACGACCCTGTAAAACCTGGAGTGGATCACACTGCTGAGAACTGGGAGTTTGACTACCAGGCCTGACTTTGAATCTAGTTCAGGTGCAAGTACCCAGGGGAATCTTACTTCTCCAAGCTCTTCTGCAGGCTGTAGGGGGGAGTGGGTAGAGTCAGCATGTGGCGTGGGCGGCTCGGGTGCGAGTGGTGCTGGGGGGAACTCTCCGATGACGACGACCGACTGCCCCCGTCATTGGCCAGGGGGAGCTGGAGAGCTGGGGAGAGAGAGGGAGAGGCGGCGAGGGGCGAGGGGAGGGAGGTGGGGATGGGCAGCAGGAAGACAGGCAGGAAGTGGGGTTTAAGGGAGAGACAGAGCACAGCGTGTCAATCAACAGATCAAACTTGTCCTTCAGTTCCTTACTCAGCTCGAGAAACACCATCTGCAACAGGACACTGTGCGAATCTGATTATAATCTCAGTAAATAACTAATTAAGATCACAGTAAAGTCAGTCCAGTCCAGCCTGGAGAGTCTCAGACTGCTCTGTCAGTGGAGTCCGATTTAATTATCAGTTAGTTATTAATCCAGCTCACAGTACAGTCAGTCCACTCCAGCCTGGAGAGTCTCAGACTGCTCTGTCAGAGTCAGTGGAGTCTGATTATAATCTCAGTTAGTAATTTATCCAGCTCACAGTACAGTCAGTCCAGTCCAGTACAGTATGGAGTACGGCTCTGTTAGTAACAGTATGAGTCTGATTATAATCTCAGTAACTAATCCAGCTCACAGTACAGTCAGTCTAGTATAGCCTGGAGAGTCTCAGTCTGCTCTGTCAGTGTGGGTCTGATTATAGTCTCAGTAACTAATCCAGCTCACAGTACAGTCAGTCCAGTCCAGCCTGGAGAGTCTCAGACTGCTGTCTGTTAATTTTTGTATTAAAAGGCAGTTAAAAGAAAACTGAACTATGAAGTAAATTAAAACAAAAAATAAATTAGCGGTGAGTGTTAGCATGTCCCAGCATGCACCAGGCGATCTCAGCTCAGTCCGTGAGGATGCAGTTTCACAGCGCGCGAGGACTCTGCCACTCCAACCTCTAAACGCTCCTCAAGAGGTCCCCTTTTCCATAAGGGTCACTCAGAGGGAACAGGAGGCACTTCTTTACCCGGACGGCGGTGGGAGCGTGGAACAAGCTGCCGAGCCATGTGATCAATCTCTTGACCACTGCTTTTAATCCTGACAGCCTCACTCTTTACTGAAACCACAAACTGATTGCTTGACACACACTTAGTAGACAGAATAACTAGCTTTCTCAGCCGACCCAAGGGTGGGATGGGGGGTGGCTATGTGTGCTGCACAGCACTCTGAAGACCACTGCGTACAGGACAGCCCAGTACAGGTGTGCTGAACCCTGTGCAACACGCTCAAGCCCACCCCCCACCCCGCCCGGCTACAACAGGGGGACTCCTCAACCGCTCTGTGCTCCGTTTCTCCGCCCTGGAGCGCCGGCGGCTCACAGGGAGCTCGTGCAGAGCCGCGGCCCGGCGGCCGGCCCACGCGACCAGGCCCCGCGCTCTCTGCCGCGAGCCGGCAGCCTCGCCTCTCGGCGACTCCCGGCGCAGATCTCAGCAGGGCGAGGACTCGGTTAGTCAGTTAGTCAGCGCTGGCAAACACCGGCCCCCGGTTACGCCATGACACCCATCGTTTGTCGGCAGAGTACAGTCGCGCGCAAACAGGACGGGGGTACAGCCGCAGAGAGCCCACGACGGTCACCGGACAGCTCCTGAGCTCGCCAAGGGGAAATCCAATCCAGACAGAGGGAGAGAGAGAGCTCAAGGCACAGAGGGGCGGCGGGCAGGCAGGTGACGCAGAGTTAAGACGCGTCTGTAGGGCGCCATGCACTGCTGTGAAGCTGACATGCTGAGTGTCTCGCCAATACAGCAAACCAGGGGTTAATACCAACACGCACACTAGTCCCGCCACTGCACCCAAACGTAGACAGGGGGTGCCAGAGAGGAGAAAGAATGAGGGGAGGGGGACTGAGGGATGGTCTGGACAGAGACAGGACAGAAAGGAAGAGGGGAAGAGTGGAGGAATAGCTGGAGTGAGGAATGAGCTATACTGAGTGGGGCTGGAGGAACAGGAGCCCACAGAAGGCAGCAGTGCAGAGAGAGAGAGGGACAGGCTGGACAGAGAGGGAGAGGGAGAGGGACAGGCTGGACAGAGAGGGAGAGGGAGAGGGAGGGACAGGCTGGACAGAGAGAGAGAGAGAGAGAGGGACAGGCTGGACGGAGAGAGAGAGGGAGAGGGAGGGACAGGCTAGATGGAGAGAGAGGGAGGGAGAGGGAGAGGGAGGGACAGGCTGGACGGAGAGAGAGAGAGAGAGGGACGGACAGGCTGGACGGAGAGAGAGAGAGAGGGACGGACAGGCTGGACGGAGAGAGAGAGAGAGGGTATAGGGCTGCAGTGGCCGGAGTGAGGGATGTATTGAAATGGTACCTGCGCGCTGGGAGGGGGCTGGAGCGGGACTGAGCTGGATCACGATGACTGGACAGGGAGAGGAGAGAGAAGACACACACATTACTGTACACACTGCTGTACAACTGTATATACTGCCGCACACATTGCTGTGCACACTGCTGCACAACTGTGCACATATTACTGTGCACACTGCTAAAACCAGCTGTACATACTGTCCACTCTGCTATAACCAGCTGTTCACACTGTCCACTCTGCTATAACCAGCTGTTCACACTGTCCACTCTGCTATAACCAGCTGTTCACACTGTCCACTCCCACACACACTGTGCACACAGCTACAGTGCAGTCCCTAAGTATTTGGGCAGTGACACAATTTTGGTTGTTTTGGCTCTGTACTCCAGCACATTGGATTTGAAATGAAACAATGACTATGAGGTTAAAGTGCAGAATGTCAGCTTTAATTATAGGGTATTTACGTCTATATTGGGTGAACCATATAGGAATCACAGCCCTTTTTATATGTAGTCCTCCCATTTCAAGGGATCAAAAGTAATTAGACAAGTGGCTGCTCAGTTTCTGTGTGTTGTTGCATCGTTAGTTCATGCACAAAAGGTCTCGAGTTGATTCTAGACGTGGCATTTGCATCCGGAGTCTGTTGCTGTTGCCTCTCAACATGAAGACCACAGAAGTGTCAATGCCAGTAAAACAGGCCATCATGAGGCTGAAACATCAGAATAAACCAATCAGAGACGTAGCCAAAACATTAGGTGTGTCAAAATCAACTGTCTGGTACATTGTTAGGAAGCAAGAACGCACTGGTGAGCTTAGCAACAGCAAACGACCTGGTAGACCACAGAAGACCACAGTAGTGGATGACAGAGGAATACTTTCAATCGTGAAGAAAAACCCCTTTTCGACTGCTGAACAGATCGAGAACACTCTCCATGTAGGCATAGATGTGTCAAAGACCACCATAAAGAGAAGAATACACCAGCATGACCTCAGAGGTTCACCACAAGACGCAAACCACTGGTAAGGTAAGCCTCAAACACAGAAAGGCCAGGTTACAGTTTGCTAGGAAGTACATAAAAAAGCCTGTGGAGTTCTGGGACAAAGTCTCATGAACAGATGAGGCGAAGATGAACCTGTACTAGAGTGATGGAGACAGGAAAGTGTGGAGAAAAAAGGGAACTGCTCATGATCCAAACCATACCACCTCATCTGTGGAACATGGTGGACGTAGTGTCGTGGCTTGGGCATGTATGGCCGCCAGTGGAACCAGTGGAACTGGCAGTCACATCACCAATACCAGCAGCCATATCACCCTGCAACTCACAACTGGCAGCCCACTGAAGCTCAGCAGGTGTGAGCCTGGTCAGTACCTGGATGGGAGACCTCCTGGGAAAAACTAAGGTTGCTGCTGGAAGAGGCGTTAGTGGGGCCAGCAGGGGGCGCTAACCCTGCGGCTCATGTGGGTCCTAAAGCCCCAGTGTAGTGACGGGGACACTACACTGTAAACAGGCGCCGTCCTTCGGATGAGACGTAAAACCAAGGTCCTGACTCTCTGTGGTCATTAAAAATCCCAGGGCGTTTCTCGAGAATAGTAGGGGTGTAACCCCGGCGTCCTGGCCAAATTTCCCATCGGCCTTTATCAATCATGGCCTCCTAACAATCCCCCTCTACAAATTGGCTTAATTGGCTGCTCTCCTCCCCACTGATCACTAATGTGCGGTGAGCGTCCTGGCGCACTATGGCTGCCGTCGCATCATCCAGGTGAGGCTGCACATTGGTGGTGGTGGAGGGGATTCCCCATTACCTGTAAGGCGCTTTTAGTGGAGTGTCCAGAAAAGGCGCTTTTAGTGGAGTGTCCAGAAAAGCGCTATATAAATGTAAGCTATTATTATTAATAAAGACAAGTAAGCCAACAGCAGCAGCAGGATGAATTCTGAAGTGTACAGAAGCATCTTATCTGCTCAAATCCAACCAAATGCCACAAAACTCATTGGACTACACTTCACCTTGCAGCAGGACAATGACCCCAAACATACTGCCAAAGCAACTATGGGGTTTTTCAGGGTCAAGAAGTGGAACGTTGTTGACTGGCCAAGTCAATGACCCAACCTGAATCCCACTGAGCATGCATTTCACTTACTGAAGACTAAAGGCAAAAAGCCCCCGAAACAAGCAGGAACTGAAAATGGCTGCATTACAGGCCTGGCAGAGCATCACCAGGGAAGTTACCCAGCTTCTGGTGATGTCTACGGGTCGCAGACTTCAGGCAATCATCAACTGCAAAGGACTTGCCACAAAGTACTAAACATGACCATTTTATTTAAGATTATGTTAATGTGTCAAATTACTTTTGGTCCCTTGAAATGGGAGGACTATGTATAAAAAGGGCTGTGATTCCTATATGGTTCACCCAATATAGACGTAAATACGCTTGAATTAAAGCTGACATTCTGCACTTTAACCTCATAGTCATTGTTTCATTTCAAATCCAATGTGCTGGAGTAGCCAAAACAACCAACATTGTCCAAATACTTAGAGACTGCACTGCTATAACCAGCTGTACACACTGTCCACTTATATACACACTGTCCTCACTGCAATAACCAGCTGTACTCACTGTCCTCTTCCATACAGACTGGCCACACTGTTGTAACCAGCTGTACAAAGTCCACTTCTATACACACTGTCCAGTGCTTTAACCAGCCGTACACTATCCAATTCTGTACACGCTGTCCACTCTGCTATAACCAGCCATACCAACTGTCCAATCTGCTATAACCAGCCGTATACACTGTCCAGTCTGCTATAACCAGCCGTATACACTGTCCACTTCCACACACTGTCCAGTCTGCTATAACCAGCTGTGCATAATGTACACTGCTACACACGGTTATAATGAAATATACACACTGTATATCCACAGACAGCTATGCAAACTACAGCATACACGGTTGTAATCGCCGTGTGCACCGCTTTGCATCACTTGCACACACACAGCTACTCTCGCAGTGACCCCACGAGTAAATGCTGTTTCTACAATCAACAAACCCAGGAGGCGGGATAGAAGAAACAACTCCTTCGGTGTGTTCATCTATAATTATGGTGCCAGTGTTTTAGCTCCAGTGTCTACTGTCCTACTGTGCGTTTCTCACTGAAGGATTCTGTTACTTCCTTGGTCTCCTGTCCTATTGCACATGTAGAACTGAGGGATCCTGTCCTGTCTCCTGTCTCTCCCTGTACTGCTGTGTGCATATCAGTAAACTATGCCACTGTCAGACAGACAACCACGTTTAACATGCCGAATGACTACTTTCTATTTCAGATGACCGACAAACGCAAGCCAATCCAAACACACGGGTTTACAATCCCGGCACTCTTCTGCGGAGTGAAGACAGCTCCTCCACCTACAGACCTTCTCAAACACGCCTGCGAGACAGGAGCTGACACCCGTACGGATGTTTTCACGCGTCTTGCTGAGCTTTGTGCTCAAGTCCAAGACAGAAGCTGCAACGTAACTTAACCCGTCACAAGGTCGCGCCACGGCGGTCCCGTCACGGCTGCGGTGTTTACAGGAGGCGACAGGGCCGCCCTGCCGCTTCCTTGGTCACATTTTAAACCACTAAGCCCGAAAATGAAATGAAACTGAAAAAAAAAAAAACAAGAAACCAGACAGCGGCGCCGGGAAGCGACGGGACTGGACGACCAGGCAGAGCCGCGGCCTGCAGGTCCGAGTCCAGACCCGCAAACCGCAGACGAACTTCACTCGTGTCCGCTTCAGGTCCCGAATACCGGACCCGTCCGGCACCCAGGGTCCGGCGGGCGCTGCGGTTTGTGTAGAAATGTCTACAGATTTTCGATCTCCCCTCCTCCTCGTTCCCCTCCCTCTCCCCGTCCCTGTCCCGAATTCCTGCCGGCCCCCACCACCGCTCCCGGCTCTACCGGCTCCAAGACTCACTGGGTCGGGGTCGGGCACGCTGCGGGCTCATATCGATGTTGAGGTCGATGCGCCTTCGCGCTTCTTTATTCTCCTGTTTTAATTTCTCCTCGATTCGGGAGAGTCTCTGCTCCAACGACGACATTTTGGAAAAACTGAGAGGTACCATCGAGTGCGCACAATCTCTCCACAGACTCTCCCTCAGTGGCATGCTGGGATAGTGGATGACTACACTACCAACTATCCGGTGCCATAGATATCCAGACAGTGTAGCATTTACGAACCGACAGAGACAACCCTCATGATAATGATGACGATAAATACAATGATACTGACATTATGAGAGGAATGCACTCTACCATTGTGGAGACAAATAAACACTGTATTGGGACATTTTGTACTTGTTTAAAATAAGAGTAATATGCCGTGTTAGAGCGCCTCACGTGGTCCTGGAGGACTGACAAATCAACATATTTCGTAGGATTTTTTTTCAGAGTATAATTATAGAACACATTGTATCTCTAATCATTATCATTAGTGCTGTTGTATCACGGGTGAATTTGTTTCAGAATTATGGGGAAAGATGTTGTCACTCCACAGAGGCTGTGGACAGTATGTGTGAGAGGAGAGCTACAGCCAGGAGACTGTGGACAGTATGTGTGAGAGGAGAGATACAGACAGGATTCTGTGGACACTGTGTGAGAGGAGAGAGAATACAGACTAGAGACTGTGGAACCAGCCTTCTGTGAATACTGCATAAATCCTGCATGAACCCTTTATGAATTGTGTTAGTCCCATGTGAATCCCCTGTGAACCCTGAGTAATCCTGCCTGAACCTCCTGTGAACCCTGAGTAAATCCTGTGTGAACCCTCTGTACTGTGAACCCTCTGTAATTCCCATGTAAATACTACATGAACCCTGTGTAAATACTGTGAACCCTCTGTAATTCCCGTGTAAATACTACATGAACCCTGTGTAAATACTGTGAACCCTCTGTAATTCCCGTGTAAATACTACATGAACCCTGTGTAAATACTGTGAACCCTCTAATTCCCGTGTAAATACTACATGAACCCTCTGTAAATACTGTGAACCCCGTGTAATTTCTGTGTAAATACAACATGAACCCTCTGTGAACCCTGCATATATCTAGCTTGAAACCTGGTAAATCCTGCAATCCCCTTGTGTATCTTGTGTAAATGCTTTGTAAACCCTGTGTGAATCCTGCGTAAATCCTGTATGTGCTCTTTGTGAACCCTGCATAAATTCTTTGCACCTTACGTAACTCCGGCCTGAATCCTCTGTGAACCCTGCATGAATCCAGCCTGAATCCAGCCTGAATCCTCTGTGAAACCTGCATGAATCCAGCCTGAATCCTCTGTGAACCCTGCATGAATCCAGCCTGAATCCTCTGTGAAACCTGCATGAATCCAGCTTGAATCCCCTGTGAACCCCTCCATAAATCCGGCCTGAATCCTCTGTGAACCCTGCATGAATCCGGCCTGAATCCTCTGTGAACCCTGCATGAATCCAGCCTGAATCCTCTGTGAAACCTGAGTAAATCCTGCAGGAACCTTCTGTAAAAACTCCACATGAACCCCATGAACTGCACAGCTGGCCAAGGTTAAATGAAACCAGTCCAGGAAACAGGAGACTTCCTCTTGGAAGGGTTTCAATAAGATCCCATTATTGGGGTACAATTTGGTACAATGCTGATTTTGGGGTGACATGGATCTTTGGGTCACCTGAGAGAGATTCCTGAGACTGCTTGCTGTATGTTTTCCCAGTGACACTAAACACACTTGTGTAAGAAAAGCCCTTTATAAAAAAGATACATTAAACAGGAAAATTAAGAGTAAAAATAAAAATTTAATCATTCAGTCCTTCACTACTTCCACAATGTTTTTTCTGCATAACGTACTCAGTATAATTTACACAACTTTGTTAATATCATCATTAATATTATTTTAAATCCTGAAACTAAAATTTCACTTACTGTAAAATAATAACAGAACTTTTCAAACCTTCACAAGCTCCACAAGAACCAGGTCTGGAGTGACCACTCCTTCTCCACATGATCCGGACCTTCAGAATCGGGTCTGGAGTGACCACTCCTTCTCCACATGATCCGGACCTTCAGAATCAGGTCTGGAGTGACCACTCCTTCTCCACATGATCCGGACCTTCAGTATCGGGTCTGGAGTGACCACTCCTTCTCCACATGAACCGGACCCTCAGAATCGGGTCTGGAGTGACCACTCCTACTCCACGTGAACTGGACCTTCAGAATCGGGTCTGGAGTGACCACTCCTTCTCCACATGATCCGGACCTTCAGAATCGGGTCTGGAGTGACCACTCCTTCTCCACATGAACCGGACCTTCAGAATTGGCCCTGGAGTGACCACTCCTTCTCCACATGATCCGGACCTTCAGAATCGGGTCTGGAGTGACCACTCCTTCTCCACATGAACTGGACCTTCAGAATCGGGTCTGGAGTGACAACTCCTACTCCACGTGAACCTGACCTTCAGATTCGGGTCTGGAGTGACCACTCCTTCTCCACATGATCCGGACCTTCAGAATCGGGTCTGGAGTGACCACTCCTTCTCCACATGATCCGGACCTTCAGAATCGGGTCTGGAGTGACCACTCCTTCTCCACATGAACTGGACCTTCAGAATCGGGTCTGGAGTGACCACTTCTACTCCACATGATCCGGACCTTCAGAATTGGGTCTGGAGTGACCACTCCCGATCCCGGCTGGTTGTGTCTCCTTCATGTCCTGCTCATCCGCTCTGCTTGATAACCCCCCCCCGTTCACACACACACACGTACTAAAAGCATTTAAAAATATAATTGGAGCGACTCGTTCCTCCAGCGCTGCAGGCTTCAGTCTGCAAACCTCTCGCTCTACTCATGCCAGCCCCGCAAGACAGCTCTCGAAACGTTAAGGCTTCGGTCGGTGCTACAGCCCCACCCCTCACCACCTCTATCACAGTATAACCGGAAGTCTCTTGCTCCTCCTCCTCTCTCTCAGTGTTTAGGCGGAAAAGCCACACTGCCTGCCCACCACCCTACCACACCTTGTGCTGCTCAGTCCCCTCCTCCCTCCTTCACTGAGGACCCATGCCACACGAGCTGCCGCACCGGGGCTGGGTCTCTGCTCGAACCCCGTCACCTCTCCCTCTCTCCTTCTCTGCAGCTCGGCCTGCACGCGGGAATATGTCATTCCCGAGAGTCCGCTGACCTAATCCACATCCTCTTGTCCGGAGAAGGAGAGGGACGAAGGCAGCACGCAGGGAAGCAGAGGAGGGAGCGCTCTGGGAACAGTCCAGGGTCCAGGTGTCCAGGGGCAGACACACAGCCCAAAGTCTCCCTCGGTCGCAGCGCCGAGACGGACAGGCAGGCAGACAGCGCCCCCTCTGTCCAGGCGCAGCAGGGCTAGCAGAGGTCGGAGACGTAGTCAAAGTCCTTGAAGCTCTCCTGCTCCTTGCGGGAGAGCGGGCGGGGCTCTCGGGGTGGGGTCAGGGTGGGCGCCTCTGTCGTGAACTCCTCGTCGAAGTTGCTGACGTCCTCCTTCCCCACGATGGAAGGCACGAAGGGCGGCTTCACCTGCCGCTGGAGCAGCGCCTCCCAGTCCACCCCCTGGGAGAGAGAGACAGGTTAGACACAGCACCTCCCAGTCCATCCTCGGAGAGAGAGAGACAGGTTAGACACAGCACCTCCCAGTCCATCCTCTGAGAGAGAGAGACAGGTTAGACACAGCACCTCCCAGTCCACCCCCTGAGAGAGAGAGACAGGTTACTCAGCACCTCCCAGTCCACCCCCTGAGAGAAGAGACAGGTTACTCAGAACCTCCCAGTCCACCCCCTGAGAGAGGAGACAGGTTACTCAGAACCTCCCAGTCCACCCCCTGAGAGAGCGAGAGACTGGTTAGACACAGCACCTCCCAATCTACCCCCTGGGAGATGGATGGAGCAAGGACGAGATAAGGAGTAAAGATCAGAGAGGGAAGAGAGCAGAGAGATCCAGGCAGTGGACACACAAACCCGGAGATAGAGAGAGGTTAGACACCAGAGGGCAGAATGAGGGAGAGCTTACAGACAGCGAACAAGGATGATGAGAGAGAGCTAGACAGTGTGACGCTTACCCTGAAGAAGGGCTGCTTCTTCACATCGTCGGCATCCCTCTCAGTGGAGCCCAGTCTGCGCTCTGGGTTCCTCCGCAGGAGCTGCACACAGACAGTGCCCACAGTGCATCAGTGGGACGACACAATAATCATGAGTGGACCACGGCCACCCCCCACAGGCCAAGAGGAGGTCCAGCTGTGTGGCTCAAGCCCATAACAGAAACAGCTGGATAAGATCCCGGGACAAATCCCTGGCAAGCAAACTCAGTGTGCTGAACAGCGTCTTCTCATCTCTGACCTTTTGTTAAGTTCTTCTAATGGGTTCTCATTTAATAAGAGACACGACAGCAGGAGCTGGTGTTTGATTTGCCTTTTCTAGGTGGCTGACGGCACAAGGCCGGCCTGTGATTGGCCAAGGGGAGAACCTCACCCGTCTCATGATGCCAATGGCCTCGGTGGAGAGGAATCGTGGATAACGGACTTCATCATTAACGATGCTGTCGAACACCTCCTCCTCATCGTCACCTGGGAAAGGAGACTGAAACACAGGCAGCGTGTCGGTACGGTTGTAATTCCACAGGCTGTTAAGCCCCGACAGTTCCACGCAGTACGTTAATAACGCAGAAAACGACAAAAAGAGAGAGGAGCACAGGGACTCGAATGCCGTGACGACAGAAACAAACGGCCCCTCACCTCGCCCACCAGCATCTCGTACACCAGCACCCCCAGCCCCCACCAGTCCACCGCCCGCGTGTACGATGTGTCAGTCAGCACTTCGGGGGCCAGGAACTCCGGGGTCCCACAGAACGTACTGGTCCGGTCGCCGTAGCCCATCCCTGACGCAGAGAGGGGACAGCAGTGAGGGACAAGCCAGCTGACGGGACACACTGGCCGTCGGACCGAGCAACACGGCCAGGCGCGCACACACCTTCTTTACACAGGCCGAAGTCCGCAATCTTCACATAGCCCTCCGTGTCCAAGAGCAAGTTGTCCAACTTCAGGTCCCTGAGGAGGAGAGGAAGACACCGTGAGGGACAGCGGTGACAGAGGGAGGAGACTGAGGGAGAGGAGGAGGAGAGGAAGGCTGACAGCAGTCTAGTGACATGAATGAGAAACAGGGAGGGAATCTTGGTACTCACCGGTACACAATCTTGTGATCGTGCAGGAACTGCAGCCCCAGAACCACACAGGCCGCATAAAACCTGCAGACAAAGAAGAGAGCCCAGTGAGAGACACCCACACAACGCAGATGCAGACCAAGAGACACCCATACAACCCAGACACACTCACACAACCCAGACACAGACCCAGAGACACTCACACGACCCAGACACAGACCCAGAGACACCCACACAACACAGACACAGACCCAGAGACACCCACAGAACCCAGACATAGACCCAGAGAAACACACACACTCACACAACCCAGATACAGACCCAGAGAAACACCCACACAACACAGACATAGACACAGAGACACTCACACACCCACACAACACAGACACAGACCCAGAGACACCCACACAACACAGACACAGACCCAGAGACACCCACACAACACAGACACAGGGACAGAGACAAGAGCCTAGTGAGACACAGACACTCACACAATACAGACACAGGGACAGAGACAAGAGCCTAGTGAGACACAGACACTCACACAATACAGACACAGAGACAGAGACAAGAGCCTAGTGAGACACAGACACTCACACAATACAGACACAGAGACAGAGACAAGAGCCTAGTGAGACACAGACAGACACAGACAACGGGATGTACTGACACAGCGCGCGTCTCTGTGAACACATCGGAGTGAATGTGCATCATGAGGTCGCCCCCTGCAGTGTACTCCATCACAAAACACACGTGTTCCGGCGTCTGGAAACACGCAAACAAGTTCACCAGGAACGGGTGACGAGAGGTGTTCACTGTCTCAAATATCCTCTTCTCACACATCAAACTGAGAGAGAGGAAAGAGGGAGAGAGGAGGAGGAATCAGAGGGAAACACAAACATGTATTTAGTATGTGCTTAAAATGATACGTTTTAAGTATCGATGTACTATAGCACGGCTGTGCTGTGTTACTGTGTGCCCTGTCCCGGGCCAGGCTGGTGCAGAGCCGCTCACTCTGAATTGACCTGGCTGCACAATGATGCTGCCCTGCAGGCCACTGTGTGTGCTACAACAGGGTAGCTCGCCCGGAACGAGAAGATCTCACCTCTCAACCTCGTCTCTGGCCACGATGTCTCCCTTCTTCAGGGCCTTGATGGCGTACATGGTACCCGTCTTCTTGTACTCCGAGAGCAGCACCTGGGACAGGCCAAGCACACACACTCAGTCCCACACCCCACTACAGCAGACTGTGTGTGACTGTCCCCAGAGCCCACTGCCCAGACAGATCCACTACAGCAGACTGTGTGTGACTGTCCCCAGAGCCCACTGCCCAGACAGATCCACTACAGCAGACTAAGTGTGACTGTCCCCAGAGCCCACTGCCCAGACAGATCCACTACAGCAGACTGTGACTGTCCCCAGAGCCCACTGCCCAGACAGCTCCACTACAGCAGACTGTGTGTGACTGTCCCCAGAGCCCACTGCCCAGACAGATCCACTACAGCAGACTATGTGACTGTCCCCAGAGCCCACTGTCTAGACAGATCCACTACAGCAGACTGTGTGACTGTCCCCAGAGCCCACTGCCCAGACAGATCCACTACAGCAGACTGTGTGTGACTGTCCCCAGAGCCCACTGCCCAGACAGATCCACTACAGCAGACTGTGTGTGACTGTCCCCAGAGCCCACTGCCCAGACAGATCCACTACAGCAGACTGTGTGTGACTGTCCCCAGAGCCCACTGCCCAGACAGATCCACTACAGCAGACTGTGTGACTGTCCCCAGAGCCCACTGCCCAGACAGATCCACTACAGCAGACTGTGTGTGACTGTCCCCAGAGCCCACTGCCCAGACAGCTCCACTACAGCAGACTGTGTGTGACTGTCCCCAGAGCCCACTGCCCAGACAGCTCCACTACAGCAGACTGTGTGACTGTCCCCAGAGCCCACTGCCCAGACAGATCCACTACAGCAGACTGTGTGACTGTCCCCAGAGCCCACTGCCCAGACAGATCCACTACAGCAGACTGTGTGTGACTGTCCCCAGAGCCCACTGCCCAGACAGATCCACTACAGCAGACTGTGTGTGACTGTCCCCAGAGCCCACTGCCCAGACAGCTCCATTACAGCAGACTGTGTGACTGTCCCCAGAGCCCACTGCCCAGACAGATCCACTACAGCAGACTGTGTGACTGTCCCCAGAGCCCACTGCCCAGACAGATCCACTACAGCAGACTGTGTGTGACTGTCCCCAGAGGCTGGCCTACCTTCCCAAAATGGCCACGGCCCAACACTGCAATCAGCCGGAAGTCCTGTAGGCAGAGGGGGGCTCTCCTCTGCTTGCTGGCGGGGCAGACAGACACATGTGCAGGTCAGACCGGGAGAGGTAGGGTACACACACATGTACACGCACACACACACACTCCTGGGGAGAAGCAAGCAAGGGCGACCGAGCTGGATGGCCTGTGCTGCTTTTGCCAGAATCACCCTTGTTCGTTTCTGACATGAGCTGGTTACTGCTGCTACCTCTCTTTCCTTGCCTGGTGCGTTAGCCCCCCCCAGGGTTCTGAACTGGGCCAGAACGGATCCCCCTACCACTATCCTGACTGCACTGCAGATGACAGCTCCAGATGGGCCGGAACCAGCAGGCAGGGCTCATCTCACACACACACACACCATCCACCGGTTCACAGGTGCAAGAGCCTCGTTCTCTGAGCTGGCCTGCCCCGAGGCCTGCTGGGTAATACCTGTTCTGAGAGCTCTGGGAGGGCGTCCGGGCCGGCCGCTCCCCGGCAAGGCTGGGCGGGGACAGGGGTTCGACAGCAGGCACGCGCTCTCCCTGTGGAGGAGGGGAGAGACCGTCACAACAACGCAGCAGAACGGCTTGCGGCTGGAGGTGAATTTCCGCCTCACCTTGCCTCCCCCCGGTGCTTATTAGTTTCCTCGCTAATGAATCCGGTGGTCACGCTGGCCGAGCCATCTGCCGGCTGGCCTTGCGGGGAGGGGCTGTGTGTTAATTACTGCCGGCGCTCTGCACCAGCACGAGTCTCTCTCAGCGCCCCCCCTCCCCCTCGGAGTGTAAATATCCCGGCCTCGTCAACGAGCTGCGAGAGGGGCCGGCTGCATCGCGGACTGAACCCCGATTTTACCCTGGCCTTACACTTATTTTACCATGGCCCTATCCTGGTTTTACCCCGATTTTATCCTGGTCTCACCCTGATTTTACCCGGTCTTATCCTGGTCTCACCCCGTTTTTATCCCGGTCTCACCCCGATTTGACCTCGGTCTTATCCTGGTCTCACCCTGATTTGACCTCGGTCTTATCCCGGTCTCACCCTGATTTGACCTCGGTCTTATCCCGATCTCACCCTGATTTGACCCCGGTCTAATCCTGGTCTCACCCTGATTTGACCCCAGTCTTATCCTGGTCTAACCCCGATTTTACCCTGACCTAATCTTGGTACTACCCCGCTGGGTCTTACCCTGATTTTACCCTGGCCTTACCCCGATTTTATCCTGGTCTCATCCTGATTTTATCCCGGTCTTACCCCGATTTGACCCGGTCTTATCCCGGTCTCACCCCGATTTGACCCGGTCTTATCCAGGTCTCACCCCGATTTGACCCGGTCTTATCCCAGTCTCATCCCGATTTGACCCCGGTCTTATCCCGGTCTCATCCTGATTTGACCCCGGTCTTATCCCGGTCTCATCCTGATTTGACCCCGGTCTTATCCCGATCTCATCCTGATTTTACCCCGGTCTTATCCAAGTCTTACCCATATTCTACCCCGGTGTTATCGTGGTCTCACCCCGATTTTACCCCGGTCTTTTCCCGATTTGACCCGGGCATTACCCCGGTCCTACCCCAGCCCGACCCCGGTCCTACCCCCTGCCCACTCACCGGGGTGTGTGGCTCGGAGTCTCTCTGGGGCTCGGCTCTCAGAGGGGAATCGCTGTCCAGGCTGAGCTTCTCCACCGAGATCTCCCTGGAGCAGGAAGACACACGCACTCGGTCACCCGCCCTGACCACTCACACTCCAGCTGTCCGCACCGGCACCGCTGCCGTGTGAGCAGAGCGGTCAGTGTGGTCAGTACAGTTACCCGGTGCTGTGGGAGTGTGTGGAGTGGTCAGTGTGGTCAGTACAGTTACCAGGTGCTGTGGGAGTGTGCGGAGCGGTCAGTGTGGTCAGTACAGTTACCCGGTGCTGTGGGAGTGTGTGGAGTGGTCAGTGTGGTCAGTACAGTTACCCGGTGCTGTGGGAGTGTGCGGAGTGGTCAGTACAGTTACCCGGTGCTGTGGGAGTGTGCGGAGTGGTCAGTGTGGTCAGTACAGTTACCCGGTGCTGTGGGAGTGTGCGGAGTGGTCAGTACAGTTACCCGGTGCTGTGGGAGTGTGCGGAGTGGTCAGTGTGGTCAGTACAGTTACCCGGTGCTGTGGGAGTGTGTGGAGTGGTCAGTACAGTTACCCGGTGCTGTGGGAGTGTGCGGAGCGGTCAGTGTGGTCAGTACAGTTACCCGGTGCTGTGGGAGTGTGTGGAGTGGTCAGTACAGTTACCCGGTGCTGTGGGAGTGTGGGGAGCGGTCAGTGTGGTCAGTACAGTTACCCAGTGCTGTGGGAGTGTGTGGAGCGGTCAGTACAGTTACCCGGTGCTGTGGGAGTGTGCGGAGTGGTCAGTGTGGTCAGTACAGTTATCCGGTGCTGTGGGAGTGTGCGGAGCGGTCAGTGTGGTCAGTACAGTTACCCGGTGCTGTGGGAGTGTGCGGAGCGGTCAGTGTGGTCAGTACAGTTACCCGGTGCTGTGGGAGTGTGCGGAGCGGTCAGTGTGGTCAGTACAGTTACCCGGTGCTGTGGGAGTGTGCGGAGTGGTCAGTGTGGTCAGTACAGTTACCCGGTGCTGTGGGAGTGTGCGGAGCGGTCAGTGTGGTCAGTACAGTTACCCGGTGCTGTGGGAGTGTGCGGAGTGGTCAGTGTGGTCAGTACAGTTATCCGGTGCTGTGGGAGTGTGCGGAGCGGTCAGTGTGGTCAGTACAGTTACCCAGTGCTGTGGGAGTGTGCGGAGTGGTCAGTACAGTTATCCGGTGCTGTGGGAGTGTGCGGAGCGGTCAGTGTGGTCAGTACAGTTACCCGGTGCTGTGGGAGTGTGTGGAGTGGTCAGTGTGGTCAGTACAGTTACCCGGTGCTGTGGGAGTGTGTGGAGTGGTCAGTACAGTTACCCGGTGCTGTGGGAGTGTGTGGAGTGGTCAGTGTGGTCAGTACAGTTACCAGGTGCTGTGGGAGTGTGCGGAGCGGTCAGTGTGGTCAGTACAGTTACCAGGTGCTGTGGGAGTGTGTGGAGCGGTCAGTACAGTTACCCGGTGCTGTGGGAGTGTGCGGAGTGGTCAGTGTGGTCAGTACAGTTACCCGGTGCTGTGGGAGTGTGTGGAGCGGTCAGTGTGGTCAGTACAGTTACCCGGTGCTGTGGGAGTGTGCGGAGTGGTCAGTGTGGTCAGTACAGTTACCAGGTGCTGTGGGAGTGTGTGGAGCGGTCAGTGTGGTCAGTACAGTTACCCGGTGCTGTGGGAGTGTGTGGAGCGGTCAGTGTGGTCAGTACAGTTACCAGGTGCTGTGGGAGTGTGTGGAGCGGTCAGTGTGGTCAGTACAGTTACCCGGTGCTGTGGGAGTGTGTGGAGCGGTCAGTGTGGTCAGTACAGTTATCCGGTGCTGTGGGAGTGTGCGGAGCGGTCAGTGTGGTCAGTACAGTTACCCGGTGCTGTGGGAGTGTGCGGAGCGGTCAGTGTGGTCAGTACAGTTACCCGGTGCTGTGGGAGTGTGTGGAGTGGTCAGTACAGTTACCCGGTGCTGTGGGAGTGTGCGGAGTGGTCAGTGTGGTCAGTACAGTTACCAGGTGCTGTGGGAGTGTGTGGAGCGGTCAGTACAGTTACCCGGTGCTGTGGGAGTGTGCGGAGTGGTCAGTGTGGTCAGTACAGTTACCCGGTGCTGTGGGAGTGTGCGGAGTGGTCAGTGTGGTCAGTACAGTTATCCGGTGCTGTGGGAGTGTGCGGAGCGGTCAGTGTGGTCAGTACAGTTACCCGGTGCTGTGGGAGTGTGCGGAGCGGTCAGTGTGGTCAGTACAGTTACCCGGTGCTGTGGGAGTGTGTGGAGTGGTCAGTGTGGTCAGTACAGTTACCCGGTGCTGTGGGAGTGTGTGGAGCGGTCAGTGTGGTCAGTACAGTTACCCGGTGCTGTGGGAGTGTGTGGAGTGGTCAGTGTGGTCAGTACAGTTACCCAGTGCTGTGGGAGTGTGCGGAGCGGTCAGTGTGGTCAGTACAGTTACCCGGTGCTGTGGGAGTGTGCGGAGCGGTCAGTGTGGTCAGTACAGTTACCCGGTGCTGTGGGAGTGTGCGGAGTGGTCAGTGTGGTCAGTACAGTTACCCGGTGCTGTGGGAGTGTGCGGAGCGGTCAGTGTGGTCAGTACAGTTACCAGGTGCTGTGGGAGTGTGTGGAGTGGTCAGTGTGGTCAGTACAGTTACCCGGTGCTGTGGGAGTGTGCGGAGTGGTCAGTGTGGTCAGTACAGTTACCCGGTGCTGTGGGAGTGTGTGGAGCGGTCAGTGTGGTCAGTACAGTTACCCGGTGCTGTGGGAGTGTGTGGAGTGGTCAGTGTGGTCAGTACAGTTATCCGGTGCTGTGGGAGTGTGCGGAGTGGTCAGTGTGGTCAGTACAGTTACCAGGTGCTGTGGGAGTGTGTGGAGTGGTCAGTGTGGTCAGTACAGTTATCCGGTGCTGTGGGAGTGTGCGGAGTGGTCAGTGTGGTCAGTACAGTTATCCGGTGCTGTGGGAGTGTGCGGAGCGGTCAGTGTGGTCAGTACAGTTACCCAGTGCTGTGGGAGTGTGTGGAGCGGTCAGTACAGTTACCCGGTGCTGTGGGAGTGTGCGGAGTGGTCAGTGTGGTCAGTACAGTTACCCGGTGCTGTGGGAGTGTGCGGAGCGGTCAGTGTGGTCAGTACAGTTACCCGGTGCTGTGGGAGTGTGTGGAGCGGTCAGTGTGGTCAGTACAGTTACCAGGTGCTGTGGGAGTGTGCGGAGCGGTCAGTGTGGTCAGTACAGTTACCCGGTGCTGTGGGAGTGTGTGGAGTGGTCAGTGTGGTCAGTACAGTTACCCGGTGCTGTGGGAGTGTGCGGAGTGGTCAGTGTGGTCAGTACAGTTACCCAGTGCTGTGGGAGTGTGCGGAGCGGTCAGTGTGGTCAGTACAGTTACCCGGTGCTGTGGGAGTGTGTGGAGTGGTCAGTGTGGTCAGTACAGTTACCCGGTGCTGTGGGAGTGTGTGGAGCGGTCAGTACAGTTACCCGGTGCTGTGGGAGTGTGCGGAGTGGTCAGTGTGGTCAGTACAGTTACCAGGTGCTGTGGGAGTGTGTGGAGCGGTCAGTGTGGTCAGTACAGTTACCCGGTGCTGTGGGAGTGTGTGGAGCGGTCAGTGTGGTCAGTACAGTTACCCGGTGCTGTGGGAGTGTGTGGAGCGGTCAGTGTGGTCAGTACAGTTACCCGGTGCTGTGGGAGTGTGTGGAGCGGTCAGTGTGGTCAGTACAGTTACCCGGTGCTGTGGGAGTGTGCGGAGTGGTCAGTGTGGTCAGTACAGTTACCAGGTGCTGTGGGAGTGTGTGGAGCGGTCAGTACAGTTACCCGGTGCTGTGGGAGTGTGTGGAGCGGTCAGTGTGGTCAGTACAGTTACCCGGTGCTGTGGGAGTGTGCGGAGTGGTCAGTGTGGTCAGTACAGTTACCCGGTGCTGTGGGAGTGTGCGGAGTGGTCAGTGTGGTCAGTACAGTTACCCGGTGCTGTGGGAGTGTGCGGAGCGGTCAGTGTGGTCAGTACAGTTACCCGGTCCTGTGGGAGTGTGGGGAGCGGTCAGTGTGGTCAGTACAGTTACCCGGTCCTGTGGGAGTGTGGGGAGTGGTCAGTAGAGTTACCCGGTGCTGTGGGAGTGGGCATTGGGGCTGTAGGTCCCTGTGCTGTTGGCTGTAGGTATTGCCCTCCTCAGCAGTCTGACCCAGGTGGCGATGTCAATGTTCATCTGTCGAGCCCGCAGGAACGCCTTGCCTACACAACACCACAGTGACACAACAACACCCCGTCACTACACATCAGGACACTAGAGTCGCACAACAACACCACAGGGACACAATAACGACCCGTCACAAAACAAAAGGAGTGAATGTCACCCTGACACCAGGAACAGCGCCATGCCCACCTCTGAACTGGATGACACAGGCGCTGGGTCTGTGTCTCCATCACAGGCCTGACCAGGCAGGTTCAGGCAGCTCAGCAATGGAGGGTTATAAAATCGCAATAGCAGATCCACCCACCAGATGGTGCTAAAGTAGAGAGTAAAGCCCTCTCCCTGATGCTTTGACATTAGGACTACAGGGCTGCACGGGTTCTGGTATGTGGCTAGCCTGATGTGCACACATGCACACTCGCTCTCTCACCCTGCTGCTTGGAGAAGACCTTCTTCTGCCTCTGCAGCTTGGGGATCCTCTCGATGATGGGGTTGAAGAACCTCACCTGAAACCCACACAGGAGAAATGAGACAGGGCTGACACACACAGGGATGAACCATGCAGCTGATGTCACAGATCAACAGCAGTAATAAGTTAATCATAGCATTGATAGCATAATGTAGACCCTACTACCATAGATTTGTACCAATGGAAATCACTAATATATAGATAAGATGATCAATTCTGTTAATGAGGGTGTTCATTGTATTTTGCTCTCACTCCAGAGTGCACTTCAGGAGTGTAGCCATGTGTGACTTCAGTGAACGAGACCCGTACCTCAGCCAGCAGGATGCCCTGAGGCTCCAGCTCCAGCTGAACTCTGTGTCTCTGGTTATCTAGGAAATCCTCCAGCTTCAGGTACTTCAAAGCACAGAGAGAGCGATAGTCTCTCCAGTACACTGCAATCTCCATCTCCCTGGACTGAGAGAGACACTGGGGTTAATACAGACAGTCCTGTACACTACCACTGAGAGAGAGAGAGACACTGGGGTTAATACAGACAGTCCTGTACACTACCACTGAGAGAGAGAGAGACACTGGGGTTAATACAGACAGTCCTGTACACTACCACTGAGAGAGAGAGAGAGACACTGGGGTTAATACAGACAGTCATGTACACTACCACTGAGAGAGAGAGAGACACTGGGGTTAATACAGACAGTCCTGTACACTACCACTGAGAGAGAGAGAGAGACACTGGGGTTAATACAGACAGTCATGTACACTACCACTGAGAGAGAGAGAGACACTGGGGTTAATACAGACAGTCCTGTACACTACCACTGAGAGAGAGAGAGAGAGAGAGAGAGAGAGAGAGAGACACTGGGGTTAATACAGACAGTCCTGTACACTACCACTGAGAGAGAGAGAGACACTGGGGTTAATACAGACAGTCCTGTACACTACCACTGAGAGAGAGAGAGACACTGGGGTTAATACAGACAGTCCTGTACACTACCACTGAGAGAGAGAGAGAGAGAGAGAGAGAGAGAGAGAGAGAGAGAGAGAGAGAGAGAGAGAGAGACACTGGGGTTAATACAGACAGTCCTGTACACTACCACTGAGAGAGAGAGAGACACTGGGGTTAATACAGACAGTCCTGTACACTACCACTGAGAGAGAGAGAGACACTGGGGTTAATACAGACAGTCCTGTACACTACCACTGAGAGAGAGAGAGACACTGGGGTTAATACAGACAGTACTGTACACTACCACTGAGAGAGAGAGAGACACTGGGGTTAATACAGACAGTCCTGTACACTACCACTGAGAGAGAGAGAGACACTGGGGTTAATACAGACAGTCCTGTACACTGTTGTTAGTTTTATTCTTATTTACCCTCTCCAGCTCCACAGTGAAGGTCTGGTCCCAGGACTGCTCCCCCACACTCTTCCAGGCTGTCTGCCACACCACTGTGTTCTCCAGCTTGAGCACAGCGCTCACCTCCACTAAGAGAGAGACACAGTTAGGCAGGCAGCTGCTTGACAGACTGACAGACTTCCATATAGACAGATTCTCACACAGTGTTACTCTGACACGGACAGGACAGATAGTCAGTCTTGCTGGGTGTACAGACAGACACTGGGACAGACTCACGGGACAGCTCGTCAGTCTTGCTGGGTGTACAGACAGACACTGGGACAGACTCACGGGACAGCTCGTCAGTCTTGCTGGGTGTACAGACAGACACTGGGACAGACTCACTGGACAGCTCGTCAGTCTTGCCGGGTGTACAGACAGACACTGGGACAGACTCACGGGACAGCTCGTCAGTCTTGCCGGGTGTACAGACAGACACTGGGACAGACTCACGGGACAGCTCGTCAGTCTTGCTGGGTGTACAGACAGACACTGGGACAGACTCACTGGACAGCTCGTCAGTCTTGCTGGGTGTACAGACAGACACTGGGACAGACTCACGGAACAGCTCGTCAGTCTTGCCGGGTGTACAGACAGACACTGGGACAGACTCACTGGACAGCTCGTCAGTCTTGCTGGGTGTACAGACAGACACTGGGACAGACTCACTGGACAGCTCGTCAGTCTTGCCGGGTGTACAGACAGACACTGGGACAGACTCACTGGACAGCTCGTCAGTCTTGCCGGGTGTACGGACAGACACTGGGACAGACTCACTGGACAGCTCGTCAGTCTTGCTGGGTGTACAGACAGACACTGGGACAGACTCACGGGACAGCTCGTCAGTCTTGCCGGGTGTACAGACAGACACCGGGACAGACTCACGGGACAGCTAGTCAGTCTGGCCGGGTGTACAGACAGACACCGGGACAGACTCACTGGACAGCTCGTCAGTCTTGCTGGGTGTACAGACAGACACTGGGACAGACTCACTGGACAGCTCGTCAGTCTTGCCGGGTGTACAGACAGACACTGGGACAGACTCACGGGACAGCTCGTCAGTCTTGCCGGGTGTACAGACAGACACTGGGACAGACTCACTGGACAGCTCGTCAGTCTTGCTGGGTGTACAGACAGACACTGGGACAGACTCACGGGACAGCTCGTCAGTCTGGCCGGTTGTACAGACAGACACTGGGACAGACTCACGGGCCAGCTAGTCAGTCTGGCCGGGTGTACAGACAGACACCGGGACAGACTCACTGGACAGCTCGTCAGTCTTGCTGGGTGTACAGACAGACACTGGGACAGACTCACGGAACAGCTCGTCAGTCTTGCTGGGTGTACAGACAGACACTGGGACAGACTCACTGGACAGCTCGTCAGTCTTGCTGGGTGTACAGACAGACACTGGGACAGACTCACGGGACAGCTCGTCAATCTTGCTGGGTGTACAGACAGACACTGGGACAGACTCACTGGACAGCTCGTCAGTCTGGCCGGGTGTACAGACAGACACTGGGACAGACTCACTGGACAGCTCGTCAGTCTTGCTGGGTGTACAGACAGACAGACAGACAGACTCACGGGACAGCTCGTCAGTCTTGCTGGGTGTACAGACAGACACTGGGACAGACTCACGGGACAGCTCGTCAGTCTTGCCGGGTGTACAGACAAACACTGGGACAGACTCACGGGACAGCTCGTCAGTCTTGCCGGGTGTACAGACAGACACTGGGACAGACTCACTGGACAGCTCGTCACTCTTGCTGGGTGTACAGACAGACACTGGGACAGACTCACGGGACAGCTCGTCAGTCTTGCTGGGTGTACAGACAGACACCGGGACAGACTCACGGGACAGCTAGTCAGTCTGGCCGGGTGTACAGACAGACACCGGGACAGACTCACTGGACAGCTCGTCAGTCTTGCTGGGTGTACAGACAGACACTGGGACAGACTCACTGGACAGCTCGTCAGTCTTGCTGGGTGTACAGACAGACACTGGGACAGACTCACGGGACAGCTCGTCAGTCTTGCCGGGTGTACAGACAGACACTGGGACAGACTCACTGGACAGCTCGTCAGTCTTGCTGGGTGTACAGACAGACACTGGGACAGACTCACGGGACAGCTCGTCAGTCTGGCCGGTTGTACAGACAGACACTGGGACAGACTCACGGGACAGCTAGTCAGTCTGGCCGGGTGTACAGACAGACACCGGGACAGACTCACTGGACAGCTCGTCAGTCTTGCTGGGTGTACAGACAGACACTGGGACAGACTCACGGAACAGCTCGTCAGTCTTGCTGGGTGTACAGACAGACACTGGGACAGACTCACTGGACAGCTCGTCAGTCTTGCTGGGTGTACAGACAGACACTGGGACAGACTCACGGGACAGCTCGTCAATCTTGCTGGGTGTACAGACAGACACTGGGACAGACTCACTGGACAGCTCGTCAGTCTGGCCGGGTGTACAGACAGACACTGGGACAGACTCACTGGACAGCTCATCAGTCTTGCTGGGTGTACAGACAGACAGACAGACAGACTCACGGGACAGCTCGTCAGTCTTGCTGGGTGTACAGACAGACACTGGGACAGACTCACGGGACAGCTCGTCAGTCTTGCCGGGTGTACAGACAGACACTGGGACAGACTCACGGGACAGCTCGTCAGTCTTGCCGGGTGTACAGACAGACACTGGGACAGACTCACTGGACAGCTCGTCAGTCTTGCCGGGTGTACGGACAGACACTGGGACAGACTCACTGGACAGCTCGTCAGTCTTGCTGGGTGTACAGACAGACACTGGGACAGACTCACGGGACAGCTCGTCAGTCTTGCCGGGTGTACAGACAGACACCGGGACAGACTCACGGGACAGCTAGTCAGTCTGGCCGGGTGTACAGACAGACACCGGGACAGACTCACTGGACAGCTCGTCAGTCTTGCCGGGTGTACAGACAGACACTGGGACAGACTCACTGGACAGCTCGTCAGTCTTGCCGGGTGTACAGACAGACACTGGGACAGACTCACGGGACAGCTCGTCAGTCTTGCCGGGTGTACAGACAGACACTGGGACAGACTCACTGGACAGCTCGTCAGTCTTGCTGGGTGTACAGACAGACACTGGGACAGACTCACGGGACAGCTCGTCAGTCTGGCCGGTTGTACAGACAGACACTGGGACAGACTCACGGGCCAGCTAGTCAGTCTTGCCGGGTGTACAGACAGACACCGGGACAGACTCACTGGACAGCTCGTCAGTCTTGCTGGGTGTACAGACAGACACTGGGACAGACTCACGGAACAGCTCGTCAGTCTTGCTGGGTGTACAGACAGACACTGGGACAGACTCACTGGACAGCTCGTCAGTCTTGCTGGGTGTACAGACAGACACTGGGACAGACTCACGGGACAGCTCGTCAATCTTGCTGGGTGTACAGACAGACACTGGGACAGACTCACTGGACAGCTCGTCAGTCTGGCCGGGTGTACAGACAGACACTGGGACAGACTCACTGGACAGCTCGTCAGTCTTGCTGGGTGTACAGACAGACAGACAGACAGACTCACGGGACAGCTCGTCAGTCTTGCTGGGTGTACAGACAGACACTGGGACAGACTCACGGGACAGCTCGTCAGTCTTGCCGGGTGTACAGACAGACACTGGGACAGACTCACGGGACAGCTCGTCAGTCTTGCCGGGTGTACAGACAGACACTGGGACAGACTCACTGGACAGCTCGTCACTCTTGCTGGGTGTACAGACAGACACTGGGACAGACTCACGGGACAGCTCGTCAGTCTTGCTGGGTGTACAGACAGACACCGGGACAGACTCACGGGACAGCTAGTCAGTCTGGCCGGGTGTACAGACAGACACCGGGACAGACTCACTGGACAGCTCGTCAGTCTTGCTGGGTGTACAGACAGACACTGGGACAGACTCACTGGACAGCTCGTCAGTCTTGCTGGGTGTACAGACAGACACTGGGACAGACTCACGGGACAGCTCGTCAGTCTTGCCGGGTGTACAGACAGACACTGGGACAGACTCACTGGACAGCTCGTCAGTCTTGCTGGGTGTACAGACAGACACTGGGACAGACTCACGGGACAGCTCGTCAGTCTGGCCGGTTGTACAGACAGACACTGGGACAGACTCACGGGACAGCTAGTCAGTCTGGCCGGGTGTACAGACAGACACCGGGACAGACTCACTGGACAGCTCGTCAGTCTTGCTGGGTGTACAGACAGACACTGGGACAGACTCACGGAACAGCTCGTCAGTCTTGCTGGGTGTACAGACAGACACTGGGACAGACTCACTGGACAGCTCGTCAGTCTTGCTGGGTGTACAGACAGACACTGGGACAGACTCACGGGACAGCTCGTCAATCTTGCTGGGTGTACAGACAGACACTGGGACAGACTCACTGGACAGCTCGTCAGTCTGGCCGGGTGTACAGACAGACACTGGGACAGACTCACTGGACAGCTCATCAGTCTTGCTGGGTGTACAGACAGACAGACAGACAGACTCACGGGACAGCTCGTCAGTCTTGCTGGGTGTACAGACAGACACTGGGACAGACTCACGGGACAGCTCGTCAGTCTTGCCGGGTGTACAGACAGACACTGGGACAGACTCACGGGACAGCTCGTCAGTCTTGCCGGGTGTACAGACAGACACTGGGACAGACTCACTGGACAGCTCGTCAGTCTTGCCGGGTGTACAGACAGACACTGGGACAGACTAACGGGACAGCTCGTCAGTCTTGCTGGGTGTACAGACAGACACTGGGACAGACTCACTGGACAGCTCGTCAGTCTGGCCGGGTGTACAGACAGACACTGGGACAGACTCACTGGACAGCTCGTCAGTCTTGCTGGGTGTACAGACAGACACTGGGACAGACTCACTGGACAGCTCGTCAGTCTTGCTGGGTGTACAGACAGACAGACAGACTCACGGGACAGCTCGTCAGTCTTGCTGGGTGTACAGACAGACAGACAGACTCACGGGACAGCTCGTCAGTCTTGCTGGGTGTACAGACAGACAGACAGACTCACTGGACAGCTCGTCAGTCTTGCTGGGTGTACAGACAGACACTGGGACAGACTCACAGGACAGCTCGTCAGTCTGGCTGGGTGTACAGACAGACACTGGGACAGACTCACTGGACAGCTCGTCAGTCTTGCTGGGTGTACAGACAGACACCGGGACAGACTCACGGGACAGCTCGTCAGTCTTGCTGGGTGTACAGACAGACACCGGGACAGACTCACAGGACAGCTCGTCAGTCTTGCTGGGTGTACAGACAGACACCGGGACAGACTCACGGGACAGCTCGTCAGTCTTGCTGGGTGTACAGACAGACACTGGGACAGACTCACGGGACAGCTCGTCAGTCTGGCCGGGTGTACAGACAGACACTGGGACAGACTCACGGGACAGCTCGTCAGTCTTGCCGGGTGTACAGACAGACACTGGGACAGACTCACTGGACAGCTCGTCAGTCTTGCCGGGTGTACAGACAGACAGACAGACTCACGGGACAGCTCGTCAGTCTTGCCGGGTGTACAGACAGACAGACTCACGGGACAGCTCGTCAGTCTTGCCGGGTGTACAGACAGACACTGGGACAGACTCACTGGACAGCTCGTCAGTCTTGCCGGGTGTACAGACAGACAGACAGACTCACGGGACAGCTCGTCAGTCTTGCTGGGTGTACAGACAGACACTGGGACAGACTCACAGGACAGCTCGTCAGTCTTGCTGGGTGTACAGACAGACACTGGGACAGACTCACTGGACAGCTCGTCAGTCTTGCTGGGTGTACAGACAGACACTGGGACAGACTCACGGGACAGCTCGTCAGTCTTGCTGGGTGTACAGACAGACACTGGGACAGACTCACGGGACAGCTCGTCAGTCTTGCTGGGTGTGCAGACAGACAGACAGACAGACAGACAGACTCACGGGACAGCTCGTAAGTCTGGCCGGGTGTACAGACAGACACTGGGACAGACTCACGGGACAGCTCGTCAGTCTTGCTGGGTGTACAGACAGACAGACAGACAGACTCACGGGACAGCTCATCAGTCTTGCTGGGTGTACAGACAGACACTGGGACAGACTCACTGGACAGCTCGTCAGTCTTGCTGGGTGTACAGACAGACACTGGGACAGACTCACAGGACAGCTCGTCAGTCTTGCCGGGTGTACAGACAGACACTGGGACAGACTCACTGGACAGCTCGTCAGTCTTGCCGGGTGTACAGACAGACACTGGGACAGACTCACAGGACAGCTCGTCAGTCTTGCCGGGTGTACAGACAGACACTGGGACAGACTCACTGGACAGCTCGTCAGTCTTGCCGGGTGTACAGACAGACACTGGGACAGACTCACAGGACAGCTCGTCAGTCTTGCCGGGTGTACAGACAGACACTGGGACAGACTCACTGGACAGCTCGTCAGTCTTGCTGGGTGTACAGACAGACACTGGGACAGACTCACTGGACAGCTCGTCAGTCTTGCTGGGTGTACAGACAGACACTGGGACAGACTCACTGGACAGCTCGTCAGTCTGGCTGGGTGTACAGACAGACACTGGGACAGACTCACTGGACAGCTCGTCAGTCTTGCTGGGTGTACAGACAGACAGACAGACTCACTGGACAGCTCGTCAGTCTTGCTGGGTGTACAGACAGACACTGGGACAGACTCACAGGACAGCTCGTCAGTCTGGCTGGGTGTACAGACAGACACTGGGACAGACTCACTGGACAGCTCGTCAGTCTTGCTGGGTGTACAGACAGACACCGGGACAGACTCACGGGACAGCTCGTCAGTCTTGCTGGGTGTACAGACAGACACCGGGACAGACTCACAGGACAGCTCGTCAGTCTTGCTGGGTGTACAGACAGACACCGGGACAGACTCACGGGACAGCTCGTCAGTCTTGCTGGGTGTACAGACAGACACTGGGACAGACTCACGGGACAGCTCGTCAGTCTGGCCGGGTGTACAGACAGACACTGGGACAGACTCACGGGACAGCTCGTCAGTCTTGCCGGGTGTACAGACAGACACTGGGACAGACTCACTGGACAGCTCGTCAGTCTTGCCGGGTGTACAGACAGACAGACAGACTCACGGGACAGCTCGTCAGTCTTGCCGGGTGTACAGACAGACAGACTCACGGGACAGCTCGTCAGTCTTGCCGGGTGTACAGACAGACACTGGGACAGACTCACTGGACAGCTCGTCAGTCTTGCCGGGTGTACAGACAGACAGACAGACTCACGGGACAGCTCGTCAGTCTTGCTGGGTGTACAGACAGACACTGGGACAGACTCACAGGACAGCTCGTCAGTCTTGCTGGGTGTACAGACAGACACTGGGACAGACTCACTGGACAGCTCGTCAGTCTTGCTGGGTGTACAGACAGACACTGGGACAGACTCACGGGACAGCTCGTCAGTCTTGCTGGGTGTACAGACAGACACTGGGACAGACTCACGGGACAGCTCGTCAGTCTTGCTGGGTGTGCAGACAGACAGACAGACAGACAGACAGACTCACGGGACAGCTCGTAAGTCTGGCCGGGTGTACAGACAGACACTGGGACAGACTCACGGGACAGCTCGTCAGTCTTGCTGGGTGTACAGACAGACAGACAGACAGACTCACGGGACAGCTCATCAGTCTTGCTGGGTGTACAGACAGACACTGGGACAGACTCACTGGACAGCTCGTCAGTCTTGCTGGGTGTACAGACAGACACTGGGACAGACTCACAGGACAGCTCGTCAGTCTTGCCGGGTGTACAGACAGACACTGGGACAGACTCACTGGACAGCTCGTCAGTCTTGCCGGGTGTACAGACAGACACTGGGACAGACTCACAGGACAGCTCGTCAGTCTTGCCGGGTGTACAGACAGACACTGGGACAGACTCACTGGACAGCTCGTCAGTCTTGCCGGGTGTACAGACAGACACTGGGACAGACTCACAGGACAGCTCGTCAGTCTTGCCGGGTGTACAGACAGACACTGGGACAGACTCACTGGACAGCTCGTCAGTCTTGCTGGGTGTACAGACAGACACTGGGACAGACTCACTGGACAGCTCGTCAGTCTTGCTGGGTGTACAGACAGACACTGGGACAGACTCACGGGACAGCTTGTCAGTCTTGCTGGGTGTACAGACAGACAGACAGACTCACTGGACAGCTCGTCAGTCTTGCTGGGTGTACAGACAGACACTGGGACAGACTCACAGGACAGCTCGTCAGTCTTGCCGGGTGTACAGACAGACACTGGGACAGACTCACTGGACAGCTCGTCAGTCTTGCTGGGTGTACAGACAGACACTGGGACAGACTCACTGGACATTACAGACAGACACTGGGACAGACTCACTGGACAGCTCATCAGTCTTGCTGGGTGTACAGACAGACACTGGGACAGACTCACTGGACAGCTCGTCAGTCTTGCTGGGTGTACAGACAGACACTGGGACAGACTCACTGGACAGCTCGTCAGTCTTGCTGGGTGTACAGACAGACACTGGGACAGACTCACTGGACAGCTCGTCAGTCTTGCTGGGTGTACAGACAGACACTGGGACAGACTCACGGGACAGCTCGTCAGTCTTGCTGGGTGTACAGACAGATACTGGGACAGACTCACGGGACAGCTCGTCAGTCTTGCTGGGTGTACAGACAGACACTGGGACAGACTCACGGGACAGCTCGTCAGTCTTGCTGGGTGTACAGACAGACACTGGGACAGACTCACGGGACAGCTCGTCAGTCTTGCTGGGTGTACAGACAGACACTGGGACAGACTCACTGGACAGCTCGTCAGTCTTGCTGGGTGTACAGACAGACACTGGGACAGACTCACGGGACAGCTCGTCAGTCTGGCTGGGTGTACAGACAGACACTGGGACAGACTCACGGGACAGCTCGTCAGTCTTGCTGGGTGTACAGACAGACACTGGGACAGACTCACGGGACAGCTCGTCAGTCTTGCTGGGTGTACAGACAGACACTGGGACAGACTCACTGGACAGCTCGTCAGTCTTGCTGGGTGTACAGACAGACACTGGGACAGACTCACTGGACAGCTCGTCAGTCTTGCTGGGTGTACAGACAGACACTGGGACAGACTCACTGGACAGCTCGTCAGTCTTGCTGGGTGTACAGACAGACACTGGGACAGACTCACTGGACAGCTCGTCAGTCTTGCTGGGTGTACAGACAGACACTGGGACAGACTCACAGGACAGCTCGTCAGTCTTGCTGGGTGTACAGACAGACACTGGGACAGACTCACTGGACAGCTCGTCAGTCTTGCTGGGTGTACAGACAGACACTGGGACAGACTCACTGGACAGCTCGTCAGTCTTGCTGGGTGTACAGACAGACACTGGGACAGACTCACGGGACAGCTCGTCAGTCTGGCTGGGTGTACAGACAGACACTGGGACAGACTCACGGGACAGCTCGTCAGTCTTGCTGGGTGTACAGACAGACACTGGGACAGACTCACGGGACAGCTCGTCAGTCTTGCTGGGTGTACAGACAGACACTGGGACAGACTCACTGGACAGCTCGTCAGTCTTGCTGGGTGTACAGACAGACACTGGGACAGACTCACTGGACAGCTCGTCAGTCTTGCTGGGTGTACAGACAGACACTGGGACAGACTCACAGGACAGCTCGTCAGTCTTGCTGGGTGTACAGACAGACACTGGGACAGACTCACTGGACAGCTCGTCAGTCTTGCTGGGTGTACAGACAGACACTGGGACAGACTCACTGGACAGCTCGTCAGTCTTGCTGGGTGTACAGACAGACACTGGGACAGACTCACGGGACAGCTCGTCAGTCTGGCCGGGTGTACAGACAGACACTGGGACAGACTCACTGGACAGCTCGTCAGTCTTGCTGGGTGTACAGACAGACACTGGGACAGACTCACTGGACAGCTCGTCAGTCTTGCTGGGTGTACAGACAGACACTGGGACAGACTCACGGGACAGCTCGTCAGTCTTGCTGGGTGTACAGACAGACAGACAGACTCACGGGACAGCTCGTCAGTCTTGCCGGGTGTACAGACAGACACTGGGACAGACTCACGGGACAGCTCGTCAGTCTTGCTGGGTGTACAGACAGACACTGGGACAGCCTCACTGGACAGCTCGTCAGTCTTGCTGGGTGTACAGACAGACACTGGGACAGACTCACTGGACAGCTCGTCAGTCTTGCTGGGTGTACAGACAGACACTGGGACAGACTCACTGGACAGCTCGTCAGTCTTGCTGGGTGTACAGACAGACACTGGGACAGACTCACTGGACAGCTCGTCAGTCTTGCTGGGTGTTCTCCCGCTCACACTTCCGCTGCGGCCGTACAGTCCTTTCCCGCTGCGCATGAAGGACCTGCCCTCGCCGGGACTGTACGATGGCAGCACCACGGCGGTGCCTCGGGCTCGTCCTGGCACCACCTCCAGCAGCCCCACACAGCCCAGCAGACGCACCTCCAGAGTCCCTGCGCACAGAGAGACACAGTGACACCCCACCCACAGACACAGTGACACCCCACCCAGCACCTCCAGAGTCCCTGCGCACAGAGAGACACAGTGACACCCCACCCACAGACACAGTGACACCCCACCCAGCACCTCCAGAGTCCCTGCGCACAGAGAGACACAGTGACACCCCACCCACAGACACAGTGACACCCCACCCAGCACCTCCAGAGTCCCTGCGCACAGAGAGACACAGTGACACCCCACCCACAGACACAGTGACACCCCACCCAGCACCTCCAGAGTCCCTGCGCACAGAGAGACACAGTGACACCCCACCCACAGACACAGTGACACCCCACCCAGCACCTCCAGAGTCCCTGCGCACAGAGAGACACAGTGACACCCCACCCAGCACCTCCAGAGTCCCTGCGCACAGAGAGACACACTGACACCCCACCCAGCACCTCCAGAGTCCCTGCGCACAGAGAGACACAGTGACACCCCACCCACAGACACAGTGACACCCCACCCAGCACCTCCAGAGTCCCTGCGCACAGAGAGACACACTGACACCCCACCCAGAGCCAGTGACACCCCACCCAGCACCTCCAGAGTCCCTGAGCCCAGAGAGACACAGTGACACCCCACCCAGCACCTCCAGAGTCCCTGAGCCCAGAGAGACACAGTGACACCCCACCCAGCACCTCCAGAGTCCCTGAGCCCAGAGAGACAGAGTGACCGACAGCAGGCATCAGTTACCTGTGAGGGGTGAGGGCTTGCTCAGTGTGCTGTACTGGTTCTGCAGGTAGGGGCCGCACTGCCGGGCGCTGAAGGCCGGGGAGGAGTCCAGTACCAGCTCCTCCTTGATCAGGAAGCTCTTGGGATGATCCTCCGGCAGCTCGGTCAGCCGCTGCTCCAGGGAATGGCGCAGGAGGTCCATCCGCTGGGAAGACTCACTGAGCTTTGTCTGGGCCTGGCAAAGAGCAGTCGAAAGCTCAGCACTGAACCGAGCCAGGACTGGGCCTGGGACAAGGGGAAAACCGAGCTGGAGCAGGCCTGGGACAGGGAAGGACCGAGCCGGGACTGGGCCCGCAAGAGGGTATCAGTCGGGCCCAGCGTCCGCGCGGGACCGTGCGGCCGTCGGGCCCAGCGTCCGCGCGGGACCGTGCGGGTGTGGGTCCCAGCGTCCGCGCGGGACCGTGCGGGTGTCGGTCCCAGCGTCCGCGCGGGACCGTGCGGGTGTGGGTCCCAGCGTCCGCGCGGGACCGTGCGGGTGTGGGTCCCAGCGTCCGCGCGGGACCGTGCGGGTGTGGGTCCCAGCGTCCGCGCGGGACCGTGCGGGTGTGGGTCCCAGCGTCCGCGCGGGACCGTGCGGGTGTGGGTCCCAGCGTCCGCGCGGGACCGTGCGGGTGTGGGTCCCAGCGTCCGCGCGGGACCGTGCGGGTGTGGGTCCCAGCGTCCGCGCGGGACCGTGCGGCCGTCGGGCCCAGCGTCCGCGCGGGACCGTGCGGCCGTGGGTCCCAGCGTCCGCGCGGGACCGTGCGGGTGTGGGTCCCAGCGTCCGCGCGGGACCGTGCGGGTGTGGGTCCCAGCGTCCGCGCGGGACCGTGCGGGTGTGGGTCCCAGCGTCCGCGCGGGACCGTGCGGGTGTGGGTCCCAGCGTCCGCGCGGGACCGTGCGGGTGTGGGTCCCAGCGTCCGCGCGGGACCGTGCGGGTGTGGGTCCCAGCGTCCGCGCGGGACCGTGCGGGTGTGGGTCCCAGCGTCCGCGCGGGACCGTGCGGGTGTGGGTCCCAGCGTCCGCGCGGGACCGTGCGGGTGTGGGTCCCAGCGTCCGCGCGGGACCGTGCGGGTGTGGGTCCCAGCGTCTGCGCGGGACCGTGCGGGTGTCGGTCCCAGCGTCTGCGCGGGACCGTGCGGCCGTCGGGCCCAGCGTCTCTCTCTCTGTGTCGGAGAGCTGTACCTCCAGCATGGCCTTCTTGTCGTGAGCCTTGCACGCTCCCAGCAGCCTCTGCACGTTCTTGGCGCCCTCAACCACGGCGTGCTCCACGCGGTAATGATGGCGCAGCTCCTCGATCCGCAGCTCCACCGCCGAGAGGTCAGGCTTCCCTGCGTGAGGGAGAGAGGGGTCAGGCCCGCGCCGCGGTGAAGAGGGGAGAGTGCAGGTGGAGAGGGGCCGCACAGAGCCGACGGGGTGACCCAGCCACACAAGGACGCAAAGCCTCCTTGGAAAATGGTGCTTCGCCAACCCTGCCGGAGAGCTTGGCGACAGCCTCCCTTCGTGTGTGTGTGTGTGTGTGTGTGTGTGTGTGTGTGTGTGTGTGTGTGCGTGCGTGCGTGCGTGCGTCAGGGCTGCGTCTGGGGATGAACGCCGTCCTCTCCTAAAAAGGCCAGGAGCAGCCAGCCAGACACCCCAGCGGCTCACAGACAGCGTGCGCTCACAGCTCGGGTTCAGCGCAGCACACACAGCAGTGCGCCGGGGCGAGTGTGAGTAAACACTGCCACGCACCGAGTACAGTATCCAGAAATAACCCGGACCCCCCAGGCTGTGGTCCTCCCTCCCCTCCCTCTCTCTCTCTCCCCAGAACCTGGGAGCACAGGCCCAGCGACAGGAGGGGGAACAGGAGCTGTCAGATTGCTGAACTCCACCGCTGCCTCTGACTAAACTCATCGACATCACTGCTCTCACTGATCTGCTCTGTCTCTTCTCACACTGCTGGTGCCGGCTTGCTTTTCTAAGGCTGTATGTTATTGAGCCTGGTGTTGCTGCCGCTGCTGCTGTTCTGTGTTGACGTTCTGGCGATTCCTTAATGTCTCTGGATCGGAGCAGCCGTATCAATAAGCGTTTCCCTGCACGTGTGCGGATGACACACGTGCCGAGCCGAGCTGTGGCGGGACAGGCAGCTCACAGACACGCAGGGACGGCACGGCTGGGGTCTCTCTCTGCGGAGACCATGGCATCACCTCGCGTCTCGCCTCGCTCCAGCCCGGCCCTGTGCGGCCCCGGGGGCTCTGCTGACCCCTCTGTTGGGGTGGGGGGGGGGGGGCAGGATTGATTTGCAGCTCCATCTAAGTGGCCTGCAGCGGCGGTCGATAGCTGGGCATCACTCCTGATGCGTGCTGGAGACGGATGTCTCAGCAAATCAGCACTACCCCTGGTCCCTTCGGCCCTTTAATGAGCTCTTAATGAGGGCTAATGGTCACGTAAAAGGCTCTGGGATGGCTCTGTGAGTGCTCTCTTGATGACAGCACTGATCAATCTCCTGTGCTCTTTTCCTGTCTGTATCTGGGCGAATACAGAAGGGAAAGCAACAGCGGTGGGCATCGCGGCTTCCTCAGCTGCTTCCCAGTGGACTGACCCTGGCTCAGTGTCCAGCTCATCAGACAGTGATACAGACAGTGACACAGACTGACCCTGGCTGTCCTCAGTGTCCAGCTCATCAGACAGTGATACAGACAGAGACACAGACTGACCCTGGCTGTCCTCAGTGTCCAGCTCATCAGACCGACACTGGACTGACCCTGGCAGTCATCAGTGTCCAGCTCATCAGACAGTGATACAGACAGAGACACAGACTGACCCTGGCTGTCCTCAGTGTCCAGCTCATCAGACCGACACTGGACTGACCCTGGCAGTCATCAGTGTCCAGCTCATCAGACCGACACTGGACTGACCCTGGCAGTCATCAGTGTCCAGCTCATCAGACAGTGATACAGACAGAGACACAGACTGACCCTGGCAGTCATCAGTGTCCAGCTCATCAGACAGTGACACAGACTGACCCTGGCTGTCCTCAGTGTCCAGCTCATCAGACAGTGATACAGACAGTGACACAGACTGACCCTGGCTGTCCTCAGTGTCCAGCTCATCAAACAGTGATACAGACAGAGACACAGACTGACCCTGGCTGTCCTCAGTGTCCAGCTCATCAGACAGTGATACAGACAGTGACACAGACTGACCCTGGCTGTCCTCAGTGTTCAGCTCATCAGACAGTGACACAGACTGACCCTGGCTGTCCTCAGTGTCCAGCTCATCAGACAGTGATACAGACAGAGACACAGACTGACCCTGGCTGTCCTCAGTGTCCAGCTCATCAGATAGTGATACAGACAGAGACACAGACTGACCCTGGCTGTCCTCAGTGTCCAGCTCATCAGACAGTGATACAGACAGAGATACAGACTGACCCTGGCTGTCCTCAGTGTCCAGCTCATCGGACGGTGATACATACAGAGACACAGACTGACCCTGGCTGTCCTCAGTGTCCAGCTCATCAGACAGTGATACAGACAGTGACACAGACTGACCCTGGCTGTCCTCAGTGTCCAGCTCATCAGACATTGATACAGACAGAGACACAGACTGACCCTGGCTGTCCTCGGTGTCCAGCTCATCAGACAGTGATACAGACAGTGACACAGACTGACCCTGGCTGTCCTCGGTGTCCAGCTCATCACACAGTGACACAGACTAACCCTGGCTGTCCTCAGTGTCCAGCTCATCAGACAGTGATAGAGACAGACAGAGACACAGACTGACCCTGGCTGTCCTCGGTGTCCAGCTCGTTGGCCTGCACTGCCTTGCGGATCTGCATGCGGATGATGTCGATCTTGGTCTTGCTATCCTGCAGCATCTGCTGTGCCGTCTGGAGGAGCTTCCGGTCCTGGAGCAGAGAGAGGGAGAGGGAAGCACGAAGGCCTGAAATGTGTCTGAACTAAAGAAGGGCAGAGCGAGTCTACGGTGGCAGAGTCTACATGAGAGCACCAGGAAGGAAAGAGAGCGAGTGCTGGAGAGCCATACCTTGGTGGAGCCGTTGGAGTACATGTGAATCATGTTTTCTGCCCCCTGCTTGACCTTCAGCTCAATGTTGAGCTGCTTCTCCAGAGCGGCGATGCGGTCTTGGTTGGCAGAGGAGCGGCTCACTGTACCAGGGGACTGAGGGGCATCTGGGAACAGACAAACAGCTTGTCTCTTACACAGTTCCGACAGTGCACCAGGCCTTCACTGTCACTGTGCTCTGTGCTCTGTTACTGTGCTGCCTGCTTTGTCACTGCACTATACCACTTTGTCACTGTGCCATGCTCTGACACTGCGCTCCGTCACTGCGCTCCGACGGTACGCTCCGTCACTGCGCTACAACGGCACCGTCGCTCGCAGAGCTCCAACGGCACCCTCGCTCCTGGAGCTCTGACGGCACACTCGGTCACAGAGCTCCGACGGCACACTCGGTCACAGAGCTCTGACACTGAGCTCTGACGGCACACTCGGTCACGGAGCTCTGACACAGAGCTCTGACGGCACACTCGGTCACAGAGCTCCAACGGCACACTTGGTCACAGAGCTCCAACGGCACACTTGGTCACAGAGCTCTGACACTGAGCTCTGACGGCACACTCGGTCACAGAGCTCTGACACTGAGCTCTGACGGCACACTTGGTCACAGAGCTCTGACACTGAGCTCTGACGGCACACTCGGTCACAGAGCTCTGACACTGAGCTCTGACAGCACACTCGGTCACAGAGCTCTGACACTGAGTTCTGACGGCACACTCGGTCACAGAGCTCTGACACTGAGTTCTGACGGCACACTTGGTCACGGAGCTCTGACACTGAGCTCTGATGGCACGCTCGGTCACAGAGCTCTGACGGCACACCCGGTCACGGAGCTCTGACACAGAGCTCTGACGGCACACTCGGTCACGGAGCTCTGACACAGAGCTCTGACGGCACACTCGGTCACAGAGCTCCAACGGCACACTTGGTCACAGAGCTCTGACACTGAGCTCTGACGGCACACTCGGTCACAGAGCTCTGACGGCACACTCGGTCACAGAGCTCTGACACTGAGCTCTGACGGCACACTCGGTCACAGAGCTCCGACGGCACACTCGGTCACAGAGCTCTGACACTGAGCTCTGACGGCACACTCGGTCACGGAGCTCTGACACAGAGCTCTGACGGCACACTCGGTCACAGAGCTCCAACGGCACACTTGGTCACAGAGCTCCAACGGCACACTTGGTCACAGAGCTCTGACACTGAGCTCTGACGGCACACTCGGTCACAGAGCTCTGACACTGAGCTCTGACGGCACACTTGGTCACAGAGCTCTGACACTGAGCTCTGACGGCACACTCGGTCACAGAGCTCTGACACTGAGCTCTGACAGCACACTCGGTCACAGAGCTCTGACACTGAGTTCTGACGGCACACTCGGTCACAGAGCTCTGACACTGAGTTCTGACGGCACACTTGGTCACGGAGCTCTGACACTGAGCTCTGATGGCACGCTCGGTCACAGAGCTCTGACGGCACACCCGGTCACGGAGCTCTGACACAGAGCTCTGACGGCACACTCGGTCACGGAGCTCTGACACAGAGCTCTGACGGCACACTCGGTCACAGAGCTCCAACGGCACACTTGGTCACAGAGCTCTGACACTGAGCTCTGACGGCACACTCGGTCACAGAGCTCTGACGGCACACTCGGTCACAGAGCTCTGACACTGAGCTCTGACGGCACACTTGGTCACAGAGCTCTGACACTGAGCTCTGACGGCACACTCGGTCACGGAGCTCTGACACTGAGCTCTGACGGCACACTCGGTCACGGAGCTCTGACACTGAGCTCTAACGGCACACTCGGTCACGGAGCTCTGACACTGAGTTCTGACAGCACACGGTCACGGAGCTCTGACGGCACACTCGGTCACAGAGCTCTGACGGCACACTCGGTCACAGAGCTCTGACGGCACACTCGGTCACAGAGCTCTGACACTGAGTTCTGACGGCACACTTGGTCACGGAGCTCTGACACTGAGCTCTGATAACACGCTCGGTCACAGAGCTCTGACGGCACACTCGGTCACGGAGCTCTGACACTGAGCTCTGACGGCACACTCGGTCACGGAGCTCTGACACAGAGCTCTGACGGCACACTCGGTCACAGAGCTCCAACGGCACACTTGGTCACAGAGCTCTGACACTGAGCTCTGACGGCACACTCGGTCACGGAGCTCTGACACTGAAGTCTGACGGCACAGTCGGTCACGGAGCTCTGACACTGAAGTCTGACGGCACAGTCGGTCACAGAGCTCTGACACTGAGCTCTGATGGCACACTTGGTCACAGAGCTCTGACACTGAGCTCTGATGGCACGCTCGATCACAGAGCTCTGACGGCACACCCGGTCACGGAGCTCTGACACTGAGGTCCGACGGCACACTCGGTCACAGAGCTCTGACACTGAGGTCCGACGGCACACTCGGTCACGGAGCTCTGACACTGAGGTCCGACGGCACACTCGGTCACGGAGCTCCGACACTGAGCTCTGACGGCACACTCGGTCACGGAGCTCTGACACTGAGGTCCGACGGCACACTCGATCACAGAGCTCTGACACTGAGCTCTGACGGCACAATCAGTCACAGAGCTCTGACACTGAGCTCTGACGGCACACGGTCACGGAGCTCTGACACTGAGCTCTGATGGCACACTCGGTCACGGAGCTCTGACACTGAGCTCTGATGGCACACTCGGTCACGGAGCTCTGACAGTGAGCTCTGACGGCACACTCGGTCTCAGAGCTCTGACGGCACACTCGGTCTCAGAGCTCTGACGGCACACTCGGTCTCAGAGCTCTGACGGCACACTCGGTCACAGAGCTCTGACGGCACACTCGGTCACAGAGCTCTGACACTGAGCTCTGACGGCACACTCGGTCACAGAGCTCTGACACTGAGCTCTGATGGCACACTCGGTCACAGAGCTCTGACACTGAGCTCTGATGGCACACTCGGTCACAGAGCTCTGACACTGAGTTCTGACGGCACACTCGGTCGCAGAGCTCTGATGGCACACCCGGTCACTGAGCTCTGTCTCAGCACAGTGCTGCTGTTACCTCTGATCTCGTCAGGGCCCTTGACGACGATGTGTGCGTCCAGCTCCTGCAGCTGTGCGTGCAGCTCGTCCAGGCGGCGGTTGGAGCTCTTCAACATGGTGTCCACGCTCTGCAGGTTGCGCTTGTCCGTGGTGGCCCGCCGCAGATTCTCCGCCCCTTCCTTGATCTTCAGCTCCCGCCGGATCTCCCGCCGGATTCGCTCCCGCTCCTCGTCCAGGCGCTGCTGCACGCTGGTGTCCGAGAAGTCCGCATTCTGGTCCAGGCCCAGCTGCTCCAGAACCGACAGGCCCGCTGGATCACTCTGTAAGAGAGCAGGAGAGGAGGAGGTATTGTGAGAGACTGAGGGAGAAGCCAAGAGAGTGCTGTGCTCTGAGCTCAGCTGCTGCGAAACTGACAACACACCTCTGTCCACATGTCACTCAGGGAAAGAGAGAGGGAGGAGAGGGTTGGAGAGAGGGAGAAAGCAGGGAAAGATGCAGGAGACAAAGGGACAGGGAGAAGAGAGGGAGGGAGAAGGAGGAGAAAGGGGTAAAGAGAGGGAGAGAGGATGGAGAGATGGAGATGAGAGAGAGGGAGAGAGCTAGGAGGAAAGAAGTAGGGAAGCAGCTGACAGCCATGTCCACAGAGAGAGGGATTGTGGGACAGAACAGAAAAGGCTTGTGGGGGAGGAAGGCAGAAACAGAGAAAGAGCAAGACAGGGACAGAGCTCCGTCACTGTCTACAGTTCACTCTTGTGCCCCCTGAACACTCTTCCCAGAGACACAGCGCAAACACAAACTACAGAAGACAGTCTGGTCTAAAGCCCTGCAGGGGCCCATCAGCCCTCGGCCTGCAGCGCAGACTGACTCACTTCCTGCTTCCTCCGAAGGCCTTCCGAGAGCAGCACCGGGCTGCAAGACTGCTGCAGAGTAAAGGATTCTGTTTCTTTATAGAGACGGACGCTGCACTCTCTCTGACCCAGGCTGGATTGGAAAGCCCCTGCCTTCTGCATCCTCCGAGAACAGACAGGACAGCGTTTCTGAAACTCTAAAAACTTCGCCAGTTATTGTTTCCACACCTCCGCTTTGGGGGACACCCAGAAGGCAGCGTGTCCATCTGCTCTTCCCATGTTTCCTAGAGCAAACCTGACTTCTGTGCTGTGAAACATGTCTTGCGTTCAGCCCATCAGGAGGAGCTCTGTGAGCGTGAGGTCACTGGTCATGTGACTCGCAAGACGCCCATGTCTACAGAAGATCTGGTCTCCTCTCTCTCCACGCAGCACAGCTTTGGTTCTGCGCTGAAAGTTTCCTCCTTCATTTACATAATTTTATTGCAACTGTACAGAACCACACCGCAATAATGCCTTTGTCTATTGTGTAACCTGATGCCTGTAAAACTGAAATCCGTTTTTCCTGATATTTCTCACAACATTCCAGATCCTCCTAAGTGAGCATGAAGAGGCATGCCGCTCCTCTGTCGCTCCATGAACCACAGAGGGCAGACAGAGAGGTGGCAAATACACTGCAAACTCACAGGCTGCCTCAGAGCACGCTCAGCAGATCTGTCTAAGTGTCAGGACCCTTAGGATAGCCCAGATCTGAGCCAGCGAAGTCCAGGCGGAAACAGAACCCTGTGCCAAACTGTACATGTATTGGAAGTAGGGGGTGTGGAAGGGATTTGACTACATCCCCTCGTGCCTGTCACCAAATGCTCTGATAGTAGGAGAGTTCTCTCGGTTAATTCGTTATTAACTAATCCAGCTCATAGTACAGTCAGTCCAGTCCAGCCCTGGAGAGTCTCAGACTGCTCGGTCAGTGTGAGTCTGATTATAATCTCAGTTAGTAACTAATCCAGCTCACAGTAACACCAGTCCAGTCCTGCCTGTGCTCTGTGATGTCAGGAGGAGACATGCAAGGCTGTTATCTATTCCTGCTCTCAGCAGATTAGCACTGGGTTTAACAAGTATGAGTTCATATAACAACTAGTGAGTCACATAGTAATGAGACACATTCAGGATGACAACTCTCTGGAAAACTGAAGCCTGTTGACCTTTCAAATCGATGACAATTGAATCAGAAAGAAAAATAAACAGATTAGGATGGAAGTGATCCCTGCGCGGTGCCGAGCCTGCGCCTGGCCGTCCTGACAGCACCCTCCTCTCCCCTCCCCCATCGCACACACACAGGTCAGCCCCGTCCCTGGAGGCTGAGGCCCGGGGCCACGCGGGGCCACACACACACACGGGGCCCCGGCGGGGAGATGGGAGTGGCCGACACAAGAGAGCAAGCAAGAGAAGGAGAGGGACGGCGGCGAGAAACCGAAAACCGCGACGTCAGCCAACGGACACTGGAGCGCCGGCGGCCGCGGGGCCGAGCTGCCCTACCGCGGTCTCGATCTCCGGAGCGTCGGCCACGCTCTCCTCCGCGCGCGGCCCGGGCCCTGGGCCCTCCTCGCTGGACATCGCTGGAATCCCACAATCCCACGCTCCCAGGCCTCCCCCCACCCCTCCCTCTCCGGCACGCGGCACTGGGCGACTCCCACCCGGACTGGATGTGCAGGGGAGGGAGGACAAAAAAAAACTTGGAACAAAATAAAGAGCACAAGGTCCCGAGCTGCCGCGCGAGAAACGGAGAAATAATCTGCGCCAGCCCCACCCGGGGACTTCCTGTTCTCTAACTGCTGATGGAGGGACGGCAGGCAGAGAGAGAGAGAGAGAGAGACTGAGCTGGTACGTGTTGCAAGCTCAGCCACACAGCTTCCTTCCTGCTGTCACTGGCTCCGGGAGGCGAGAGGTCGAGACGCTCCGCTCGTCTCGCGCTTCTGAAAACGCAGTGGTGGGGGTGGGGGGGGAGACGTCAGACCGGTGCGCGGGGGGCTCGGCTCAGCCGGGGCGCTCCTGTTGCCCGTACGGAAGCTGCAGGAGGCCGCTTCCACGCGCACGGACGTGTGGCGGCATCTCTCTTGCTCTCTTGCCCCCATGGCTGCCTCCCCCTCCCGGCCACCACTGCAGGGTCCGAGCGGGCCGCCCGCGTCTGCTAGCGCCCCAGCTCTCCGCCCCCTTCCTCAATCCGGACGCACGCGGACCGGAGGGGAAACTGGGAACCGAGAAGAGGGAACTGGCCGCTGAAACACGACGCGCTTCAGAGCAGGAACGAGAAGCCGGAGCAGAGACGCGGGGAACAGGCCGCAAGATCAATGGGCTCCAATGCATCACCGCTGGCGAACGGGATCTCAGAGCGGCCAATAGGCACAGCTCAGCCCGCAAGGCCCGCCGGGCCGCACAGGGCATCCGACACTCGGGCACGGGCGCACAGGCAGGCAGGCCGAGAGACGGCGCCGAGCTCGAGCACCGCTTGCGTCTCATACCGATGTGCTTAAGCTGTTTGTCAGCTCAGCCAGTCCCTGTTTCAAACCCAGCCTGTGTTTGTCAGCAGGCCCCTGTGTCAGTGAGTGAGATAGTCACAGTCGGCAGGCCCCTGTGTCAGTCAGTCAGTCACAGTCGGCAGGCCCCTGTGTCAGTCAGTCAGTCACAGTCGGCAGGCCCCTGTGTCAGTCAGTCAGTCACAGTCGGCAGGCCCCTGTGTCAGTCAGTCAGTCACAGTCGGCAGGCCCCTGTGTCAGTCAGTCAGTCACAGTCGGCAGGCCCCTGTGTCAGTCAGTCAGTCACAGTCGGCAGGCCCCTGTGTCAGTCAGTCAGTCACAGTCGGCAGGCCCCTGTGTCAGTCAGTCAGTCACAGTCGGCAGGCCCCTGTGTCAGTCAGTCAGTCACAGTTGGCAGGCCCCTGTGTCAGTCAGTCAGTCAGTCACAGTCAGCAGGCCCGTGTCAGTCAGTCAGTCACAGTCGGCAGGCCCGTGTCAGTCAGTCAGTCACAGTCGGCAGGCCCGTGTCAGTCAGTCAGTCACAGTCGGCAGGCCCCTGTGTCAGTGAGTCAGTCAGTCACAGTCGGCAGGCCCCTGTGTCAGTGAGTCAGTCAGTCACAGTCGGCAGGCCCCTGTGTCAGTGAGTCAGTCAGTCACAGTCGGCAGGCCCCTGTGTCAGTGAGTCAGTCAGTCACAGTCGGCAGGCCCCTGTGTCAGTGAGTCAGTCAGTCACAGTCGGCAGGCCCCTGTGTCAGTGAGTCAGTCAGTCACAGTTGGCAGGCCCCTGTGTCAGTCAGTCAGTCACAGTCGGCAGGCCCGTGTCAGTCAGTCAGTCACAGTCGGCAGGCCCCTGTGTCAGTCAGTCAGTCACAGTCGGCAGGCCCGTGTCAGTCAGTCAGTCACAGTCGGCAGGCCCCTGTGTCAGTCAGTCAGTCTGCTGTATCAGCATCAGTGTCTTGTCTGCTCCTGCGCTGCTCTGCGTGCCGCAGCAAGAGAGGAAGGGCAGGCAGAGGGGCTTCACCGAGTGAGGCGATCAGAAGAGAAGGGACGTCCGTCCTCGAACAGCAGGAGAGGAACTCTGCGCACAGAGCGCAGCCGAGGCAGGTCAGCGGGCACCGCTGCCCTCACCCATCCCCCAAGCGACGCTCCCCCAAGGCCAGACCCGGGTCCGGTCCCCCCGTCTGCAGAGGACCCCGAGTCGTCTGCGAGCCTCTGCGGAAGTGGAACCGCCAGCGCACAGCGGAGCACTTCCTGCTGCCGCGCGCCGGGAGCAGGAACAGGCTTGCGGAGCAGCAGAGAGAGCCGGGCCGGAGGAAACGAGAGCACCTGGCCCGCCGACCCCTCTCCCCCCCGGCCGGTCGGCCCGTCGTCGTGGCGGGGTACCTACACTCACAGTGATCCCCATCCATGCCTGCTGTGTCCCTGCGTGGGCACGCGTCCGCTCGGGGCTCCACGCTCGCTCCCTCCCTCTCTCTCTCAGGCCACAGAGCACGCCACAGCCGGGGGACTGATCGCTCATCGCCGCTCTTAAAGAGACAGCAGCACCCTCAGCCCCGCTGGACTGGCTCAGACGAGGCTGGAGCCCTCTCTCACACACACACACCTCTGCTCCTGGTGGACTGGCTCAGACGAGGCTGGAGCCCTCTCTCACACACACACACCTCTGCTCCTGGTGGACTGGCTCAGACGAGGCTGGAGCCCTCTCTCACACACACACACCTCTGCTCCTGGTGGACTGGCTCAGACGAGGCTGGAGCCCTCTCTCACACACACACACCTCTGCTCCTGGTGGACTGGCTCAGACAAGGCTGGAGCCCTCTCTCACACACACACACCTCTGCTCCTGGTGGACTGGCTCAGACGAGGCTGTAGCCCTCTCACACACACACCTCTGCTCCTGGTGGACTGGCTCAGACGAGGCTGGAGCCCTCTCTCACACACACACACCTCTGCTCCTGGTGGACTGGCTCAGACGAGGCTGGAGCCCTCTCTCACACACACACACCTCTGCTCCTGGTGGACTGGCTCAGACAAGGCTGGAGCCCTCCCTCTCTCTCTCACACACACACACACCAGGCCTGGTCAGCACTGGGATCTGCTGTGAGTGGTGGACCAGTATGGAGTCAGTAATTACAGCCTGGCCACAAAAACTGGACACAGACAGACCTGATTGTCCATAGAGGACAGCTCAGTAACCACAGCCTGGCCATAGTAACTGGACACAGACAGACCTGATTGTCCAGAGGACAGGCTCAGTGACCACAGCCTGGCCACAGAAACTGGACACAGGCAGACCTGGCTGTCCAGAGAGGACAGGCTCAGTGACCACAGCCTGGCCACAGAAACTGGACACAGGCAGACCTGGCTGTCCAGAGAGGACAGGCTCAGTGACCACAGCCTGCCCACAGAAACTGGACACAGGCAGACCTGGCTGTCCAGAGAGGACAGGCTCAGTGACCACAGCCTGGCCACAGAAACTGGACACAGGCAGACCTGGCTGTCCAGAGAGGACAGGCTCAGTGACCACAGCCTGGCCACAGAAACTGGACACAGGCAGACCTGGCTGTCCAGAGAGGACAGGCTCAGTGACCACAGCCTGCCCACAGAAACTGGACACAGGCAGACCTGGCTGTCCGGAGAGGACAGGCTGTGCTCCTACTGCCAGCGGGGATACGCAGAGAGAGAGATCCACTTTCTGCTGCAGTGTGACAAACAAATTAGACAAACATTCTTCCCTAAAATAAACCTGATCCCAGAATTCCCCCACCTGCCAGAATCAGAACAGCTCCCGGTCCTGCTAGAAGAGGAAACTCAACAGAGCAGAAGCCAGGTATGTGATCACCTGTTACAGCCTGAAGAACAGAGAGCATAATAATAACATAATAGTAATCTGTTCTATGGTATAGATGTGGTCTAATTGTTGTTGCTTTAGAACTTTAGAGAAGTCAGAAAAGGCCGAGCGAGAGGAAGAGAAGAGTCTCCAGCAGCTGGGACAGTCTGGGAAGCACCAAGAGCAGCACCTGTCTCACAGTTCTGAAACACACACTCACACTCTCTCGTACACACACACTGAATCTCACACACACTCTCACTCTCTCGTAAACACACTCATTCTCCCATTCTCTCATACACACACACACTCATAGCGCTACACACACGCTCACTCTCACACACACACTCATAGCACTACACACACGCTCACTCTCACACACACGCTCATAGCGCTACACACACGCTCACCCTCTCACATACACTCTCTCACACACATGCTCACTCTCTCACACACGCTCACTCTCTCACACACACTCAGCGCTACACACACGCTCACTCTCTCACACACATACACATAGCGCTGCACACACGCTCACTCTCTCACACACACACTCACCCTCTCACACACTCATAGCGCTACACACACACGCTCACTCTCACACACACACTCATAGCGCTACACACACCCTCACTCTCTCTCACACACTCATAGCGCTACACACACACTCACCCTCTCACATACACTCTCTCACACACACGCTCACTCTCTCACACACGCTCACTCTCTCACACACGCTCAGCGCTACACACACGCTCACTCTCACACACATACACATAGCGCTGCACACACGCTCACTCTCTCACACACACACTCACCCTCTCACACACTCATAGCGCTACACACACACGCTCACTCTCACACACACACTCATAGCGCTACACACACCCTCACCCCCTCACATACACTCTCATTCTCTCACACACGCTCACTCTCTCACACACACACTCACCCTCTCACACACTCATAGCGCTACACACACACGCTCACTCTCACACACACACTCATAGCGCTACACACATACTCACCCCCTCACATACACTCTCATTCTCTCACACACGCTCACTCTCTCACACACACACTCATAGCGCTACACACACGCTCACTCTCTCACACACACTCAGCGCTACACACACGCTCACTCTCTCACACACATACACATAGCGCTGCACACACGCTCACTCTCTCAAACACATACACATAGCGCTGCACACATGCTCACTCTCTCACACACACACTCACCCTCTCACACACTCATAGCGCTACACACACATTCACCCTCTCACACACACTCATAGCGCTACACATACGCTCATAGCGCTACACATACGCTCATAGCGCTACACATACGCTCATAGCGCTACACACACACTCATAGCGCTACACACACACTCATCCTCTCACATACACTCTCATTCTCTCACACACACATGGTCATGGGATCCTGCCTGCACTCTGACACCCCGACACTCCCCTCGCGCAGGCGCTGCCCTCGAGCCAGCTGCCCTGGCCGCCCCTCACAGTGCCGGGGGCTGGGGGCGGATCCCTGTCCCAGTGTGTGGAGGAGAGCTGGCCCGCGAGATGGCGGGTGCGAACAGGTGCTTCATCTGGGAGGCCAGGGCCCTGACAAAGGCAGCAGCCCCACGGGCCGGCGCTCCGCCTGACTCCACTGCGCTCAGAGCACACGGGGGAGAGCAGACGCCACTGCAGGGCTGGAGAGGCAGTCTGTCAGGGGTCCGTGTGCAGGACCGGCCCGGCTCTCCCGAATCACACAGCACTGATCTCACAAGGGCGGGCTTGTGTACTGGACAGAGAGACACACACTGCTACTGGACAGCAGCACACACAAACACAGTTACTGTACAGCAGCACAAACACACACACACACAAACACACACACACACACACACACACTACTACTGTACAGCAGCACACACACACACACACACACTGCTACTGTACAGCAGCACACACACACACGCACTGCTACCGTACAGCAGCACACACACACACACACACACTGCTACCGTACAGCAGCACACACACACACACTGCTACTGTACAGCAGCACGCACACACACACTGCTACTGTACAGCAGCACGCACACACACACACACTGCTACTGTACAGCAGCACACACACACACACTGCTACTGTACAGCAGCACACACACACACACACACTGCTACTGTACAGCAGCACACACACACACACACACTGCTACTGTACAGCAGCACGCACACACACACACTGCTACTGTACAGCAGCACGCACACACACACACACTGCTACTGTACAGCAGCACACACACACACACACTGCTACTGTACAGCAGCACACACACACACACACACACACACTGATATAAAGCCACAGCTTTGAAACACCATCGCTCACAGACACTAACAGATATCTAGAGGGCCACAGTGTAACAAAAACAACAAAGAGAAAGTAGTACAAGACATAATGAGACAAGCCCCAACACAATTGTTACATCTTTAGCAAGCCAATATTAATCCACGCAGGCACAATGTTAATGGTTCACAGGCCTCTGGGCGAGTGAGTGCTCCACAATTCTGGAAGTGCTTGTGTCTGCTTTGTCTCGGGCGAGAAGTCAACAGGAGATAAAGTTGGGGGAGATGGAGAGGGGGTGGGGCGGCGGGGGGCTTGCTCAGTGTGAGAAAGGCCTGGAGACTGGCTGGAGCGCGGCGAATCAGGATGAATGGGGCTATTGTCTCTCCGGGAGAGAGGACGGGCAGGCACAACGCACACACACTCGTCTGTATTCCCATCTCTGCGGGGATTTTCCATTGACCCTCATTCTATTTTCATTCAGTGATCTATACTCCTCCGCACGAAACTCCACACGGGGCGAGAACACACAGCTCTGGCACTTCGGATTTAAAAGAAGCCGCCTCCTGGTTTGGTGAAAACCTCGCTCCCACATCCTCCGTCTGTCGGCAGGCATCCTTGGGGGGAGATTTCCTCAGAGGTTCCCCCATACTGGTATCCAGACAGCCCCAGTGCCAAGGTCTCTGCCAGCCCGGGCCAGGACCAGCCCTGACCCCTGTCCCCTGTCCCCTGTCCCCTGTCCCCTGTCCCCTGTCCCCTGACCCCCTGACCCCTGACCCCTGTCCCCTGTCCCCTGTCCCAGCGGCAGCCTTCCCCCTCTCCCTCATCCTGGCACTAGCTCGAACCCTAGTCCTGGCCCACTAACACGACGGCAAGAGCTACAACATGCTCATGCTCTGGTACAGAGACCAGACCCAGCGGTGCTGAGACAACAGGCCCGCAGAGCAGGTCCAGCCCAATCAGGACCAGACCCAGCTGTACTGAGACAGAACAGGCCCGCAGAGCAGGTCCAGCCCAACCAGGACCAGCCGCAGAGCAGGTCCAGCCCAATCAGGACCAGACCCAGCTGTACTGAGACAGAACAGGCCCGCAGAGCAGGTCCAGCTCAACCAGGACCAGCCGCAGAGCAGGTCCAGTCCAACGAGGACCAGCCCGACCAGGACCAGACCCAGCTGTGCTGAGACAGACCAGTTCCAACCTAACCAAGAATAGACCGGACCCTGGACCCTCACTCTCGGACCCAGGGCTGATAAACAAGCTCATCCCCAAACAGTTCCTTGTTGCTTCCAGACACAGCCGTACAAGCTGAGCCGGGAGAGCAAACACTCCCAAAACCTGTCTGACCAGGGAGGCGTCCGTCTCTGCCGCAGAGCCACCAAGGACGCACGGCCACAGGGGTTCGAGGGAGCACCAGCACCCTTGGCTGTGTGCCAGCGAGCTCGCTGTGACGTCAGCAGGAAGTGCTGTATGCCTGCGCACACAGGAAGAACCAAATAAACCTGTCAGAGCAGACTGAGGAAGGACAGAGCGCACACACACACACTCACATCCCCCTCGCTGTCCTGACAGAGCGCACACACACACTCACACACTCCTCTCTGCCCTGACAGAGAGAGCACACACACTCACACACTCCTCACCATCTTGACAGAGAGAGCACACACACTCACACACTCCTCGCCGTCCTGACAGAGAGAACACACACACTCACACACTCCTCTCTGCTCTGACAGAGAGAGCACACACACTCACACACTCCTCGCCATCCTGACAGAGAGAACACACACACTCACACACTCCTCTCTGCCCTGACAGAGAGAGCACACACACTCACACTCCTCGCCGTCCTGACAGAGAGAGCACACACTCACACACTCCTCGCCGTCCTGACAGAGCGCACACACACACACTCCTCGCTGCACTGACAGAGAGCACACACACACACTCCTCGCTGCACTGACAGAGAGCGCACACACACACTCCTCTCTACACTGACAGAGAGCGCACACACACACTCCTCGCTGCCCTGACAGAGAGCACACACACACACACTCCTCTCTACACTGACAGAGCGCACACACACACTCCTCGCTGCCCTGACAGAGAGCACACACACACACACTCCTCTCTACACTGACAGAGCGCACACACACACTCCTCGCTGCCCTGACAGAGAGCACACACATACTCCTCGCTGCCCTGACAGAGAGCACACACACACACTCCTCTCTACACTGACAGAGAGCGCACACACACACTCCTCGCTGCCCTGACAGAGAGCACACACACACTCCTCTCTACACTGACAGAGAGCGCACACACACACACTCCTCTCTACACTGACAGAGAGCGCACACACACTCCTCGCTGCCCTGACAGAGAGCACACACACACACTCCTCGCTGCCCTGACAGAGAGCACACACACACTCCTCGCTGCCCTGACAGAGAGCACACACACACTCCTCGCTGCCCTGACAGAGAGCACACACACACACTCCTCGCTGCCCTGACAGAGAGCGCACACACACACACTCCTCTCTACACTGACAGAGAGCGCACACACACACACTCCTCTCTACACTGACAGAGAGCACACACACACTCCTCGCTGCCCTGACAGAGAGCACACACACACTCCTCGCTGCCCTGACAGAGAGCACACACACACACTCCTCGCTGCCATGACAGAGCGCACACACACACTCCTCGCTGCCCTGACAGAGAGCGCACACACACACACTCCTCGCTGCCCTGACAGAGAGCGCACACACACACACTCCTCTCTACACTGACAGAGAGCACACACACACACACTCCTCGCTGCCCTGACAGAGAGCACACACACACACACTCCTCTCTACAATGACAGAGAGCGCACACACACACTCCTCGCTGCCCTGACAGAGAGCACACACACACACTCCTCTCTACACTGACAGAGAGCACACACACACTCCTCGCTGCCCTGACAGAGCGCACACACACACTCCTCGCTGCCCTGACAGAGAGCACACACACACTCCTCGCTGCCCTGACAGAGCGCACACACACACTCCTCGCTGCCCTGACAGAGCGCACACACACACACACTCCTCTCTACACTGACAGAGAGCGCACACACACACTCCTCGCTGCCCTGACAGAGAGCACACACACACTCCTCTCTACACTGACAGAGAGCGCACACACACACTCTTTGCTGCCCTGACAGAGAGCACACACACACACTCCTCTCTGCACTGAGAGCGCACACACACACTCCTCGCTGCCCTGACAGAGCACACACACACACTCCTCGCTGCCCTGACAGAGCGCGCACACACACACTCCTCGCTGCCCTGACAGAGCGCACACACACACTCCTCGCTGCCCTGACAGAGCGCGCACACACACACACTCCTCGCTGCCCTGACAGAGAGCACACACACACACTCCTCGCTGCCCTGACAGAGAGCACACACACACACTCCTCGCTGCTCTGACAGAGAGCACACACACACACTCCTCTCTGCACTGACAGAGATCACACACACTCACACACACACACACTCCTCTCTGCACTGACAGAGAGCACACACACTCACACACACACACTCCTCTCTGCACTGACAGAGAGCACACACGCACACTCCTTGCTGCCTTGACAGAGCACACACGCACACACTCCTCTCTGCACTGACAGAGAGCACACACGCGCGCACACACACACACACACTCCTTGCTGCCCTGACAGAGTACACTCTCCACCAGGGGCCAAGCAGTTGAGTTGGGAGGTACAGTAGTTCTGATTCTGATTCTTGTGTATAAGTAAATCAGATTTCAATCTTGACAGAGTGGGGAAAACCACAAACAATGAGGACTTCTAGATAAAGAACAAAACACAAGAAAGACCATGTCGGTACTTCTCTGCAGCTACATAATCACACCAATCCGCGCCCCGGCCTCTCTGACACCAAGTCCTCGAATACCGTATACCAGTGGTTCTCAACCTGTGGTACACGGAGCACCCCCAGGTGGTACGCCAGATGACCCTGGAAATTTGTTGTGTGCACTGAAAAATTGGGAATTAAAAATCAAATAATTAAAAATTATGTACATTTTTCCATCTGTGATTCACTTAATCGGTTTCTGAAAGCTTGAGACAGGTTTTTATATTTTCTATGTTAATCAAATTAGTTTATGTGTCAAATACATAGCCTACGTACTTAACTACGTTGAGACAGCGCGCGCTAATACTTGAGTGTTCGCACTCCTCTCGAGCTTTCAAGAAACGCAGCTGAGCGCCACCTTCGCCAACAGAACAAGCGACCGAAAATGAACACCTCGCAAAAATCAAGTATCATGTCATGGCTGAAAGGAACAGACGCCAAGAGTACTGACGCCAGCACCGGTAGATCACGCTCACCCGCTGAGAACGAGGAGGATTACACATCTGCCACTAGGGGTGCCATTTCTGACACCCTGAAAAACTTTCCTGTTGCCTTATCTGGGAAGGGGGTCGGGATGGAGAGGGTTTTCAAAATATCCCACGGTTTGTGTTCATCTGTAAAGTAACTGTGATGATGTTTAACTGTGAAATGCACAAGCCCCCTCTGCTGCAATAACAGAATCCTCTGTTTTGCTGGCAGATTTTGCAAAAGAATCTGTTACGTTGCCTTTTTGTGTTTGAGTCGACATGAGCTTGCAAGTCAAGTCCACCTTTATCTGCCACGGAGACAGAAGTACCAGGCGTGCACACACCAAACACTCAGCTTCCCCCTCTTCTCTGCCACTTCGGAAACACGGAAATGTCCGTTTTAGTCCTGCTGTGAATTTACACTGTCGCTTCGAGGGCAGGAAAACGAGAAACAAAACAGGGAGCCTCTCGAGGGACTGCTCCTGCACTGCACAGACTGGGAACAGACACCGATACTGGCGCCCGATTTCGCCCTCTCGTGACACAATCGTACACGCACAGGACCAGAACCGAACGACAGCGTAGGGCGAGAAGCCAACTAGAGAAGTTGAGAAATTCTCTCTCTTTCCAACTGTCTTTATAACTTTTGTTCATTATTCTTCACGGTGAAAATAATGGGACCGAAATCCCGGACATTTCGGGATATTTGAAAATCCCCCCCGGACGGAGATATAAGGATCAAAATAGAGGACACGGCCGGGATAATCCGGATGTGTGGTAACCCTCTCGGCCACCGACACTAGCTCTGCTGCTGAACCTGCTGAACCTGACAGGCAGCGCTGCTCGTGTTAGCAAGCGTCGGGAATTCGCTACAGGGCGGTGCGATCCAAATGATCTCGGTGCTCAGTGCTGTTTGTATTACATGCGTGTGTGTGAGTTCCTGAGAGAAGATGACTTGGAGGTGGTACTTGGTCCAAAAGGTTTGAGAACCACTGGTGTATACAGTACACGCGTGTTTGTCTGCAGCACGGGCAGCTCTGCAACACGCAGGAACTGTCTCTGGGCCTGAACGTCAGTGTCCGTCTGCATCGGGCTCCGCGCTGCCACACGCTGCTGTGTCTGTTTGCGTAGGCGACGCTGCTTAATAATATATGCGACTTACACCACCCCACCGCTGAAAAGGGTGCTGGTAAGTCAATACCCTCCTGGGTACGTTCTGAGGGCTTGATGGGCCCCAGTGTCCCACCTCATCCCTCAACTCTCACTGCCCCCGCAGAGCCGGTATCCTGGGAACGTCCCGGGCCCCGCCCACCCAGCTGACAGCCACTCGACCTCATCCCGGATCGGCAGTGGAGAGCCGTCACCTTGACGACGTGGCTCCAGGTAACCAGACGCAGTCACCTGTGCTGCGCTCCTCCCTCTCCCTCATGTAACCACAGGTGATACTCGCCTCGCAGGGCAGCCTGCTCAGCAGCTCGGTGCGACACTGCGCCAAGTCCCACTGCTGCTACAGCTCAGGCTGCTCGCTGGAAGGTACAGCACAGGCAGAGCTTTTTATGAGACTAGAGTCAGCTGTGCACTTCAGAGTCAGAAGAGCCTATTAACATATCATCATAATAATAATAATAATAACAACAATAATAATTGCTTACACTTATATAGCGCTTTTCTCGACACTCCACTCAAAGCGCTTTAGAGCTAATGGGGTCTCCCCTCCACCACCACCAATGTGCAGCCCCACCTGGATGATGCGACGGCAGCCATAGTGCACCAGTACACTCCCCACACACCAGCTCTCAGTGGGGAGGAGAGCAGAGAGTAATTAAGCCAATTTGTAGATGGGGATTATTAGGAGGCCATGATTGGTAAGGGCCAATGGGACATTTGGCCAGGATGCCGGGGTTACACCCCTACTCTTTTCGAGAAACGCCCTGGGATTTTTAATGACCACAGAGAGTCAGGACCTCGGTTTTACATCTCATCCGAAGGACGGCACCTGTTTACAGTATAGTGTCCCCATCACTATACTGGGGCATAAGGACCCACATGGACCTCAGGGTGAGTGCCCCCTGCTGGCCCCACTAATACCTCTTCCAGCAGCAGCCTTAGTTTTTCCCAGGAGGTCTCCCATCCAGGTACTGACCAGGCTCACACCTGCTGAGCTTCAGTGGGCTGCCAGTTGTGAGTTGCAGGGTGATATGGCTGCTGGCATATAACAAATAACCCACTCACACTGATGTGAGTACTCTGTCCTGTATCTGTCACGAGTAGGAGCAGGGCAGTGCTCTGTGCTGTATCCTTCACGAGCAGGAGCAGGGCAGTGCTCTGTGCTGTATCCTTCACGAGCAGGAGCAGGGCAGTGCTCTGTGCTGTATCCGTCAGAAGCAGGAGCAGGGCAGTGCTCTGTGCTGTCAGTCAGCAGCAGGAGCAGGGCAGTGCTCTGTGCTGTCGGTCAGCAGCAGGAGCAGGGCAGTGCTCTGTGCTGTCGGTCAGCAGCAGGAGCAGGGCAGTGCTCTGTGCTGTATCCGTCAGAAGCAGGAGCAGGGCAGTGCTCTGTGCTGTCAGTCAGCAGCAGGAGCAGGGCAGTGCTCTGTGCTGTCGGTCAGCAGCAGGAACAGGGCAGTGCTCTGTGCTGTCGGTCAGCAGCAGGAGCAGGGCAGTGCTCTGTGCTGTCGGTCAGCAGCAGGAGCAGGGCAGTGCTCTGTGCTGTCGGTCAGCAGCAGGAGCAGGGCAGTGCTCTGTGCTGTCGGTCAGCAGCAGGAACAGGGCAGTGCTCTGTGCTGTGGGTCAGCAGCAGGAGCAGGGCATTGCTCTGTGCTGTCGGTCAGCAGCAGGTGCAGGGCAGTGCTCTGTGCTGTATCCGTCACGAGCAGGAGCAGGGCAGTGCTCTGTGCTGTCGGTCAGCAGCAGGAGCAGGGCAGTGCTCTGTGCTGTCGGTCAGCAGCAGGAGCAGGGCAGTGCTCTGTGCTGTCGGTCAGCAGCAGGAGCAGGGCAGTGCTCTGTGCTGTCGGTCAGCAGCAGGAGCAGGGCAGTGCTCTGTGCTGTCGGTCAGCAGCAGGAGCAGGGCAGTGCTCTCTGCTGTCGGTCAGCAGCAGGAGCAGGGCAGTGCTCTGTGCTGTCGGTCAGCAGCAGGAGCAGGGCAGTGCTCTCTGCTGTCGGTCAGCAGCAGGAACAGGGCAGTGCTCTGTGCTGTCGGTCAGCAGCAGGAGCAGGGCAGTGCTCTGTGCTGTCGGTCAGCAGCAGGAGCAGGGCAGTGCTCTGTGCTGTCGGTCAGCAGCAGGAGCAGGGCAGTGCTCTGTGCTGTCGGTCAGCAGCAGGAGCAGGGCAGTGCTCTGTGCTTCTAGTATCCATTCAGCTCTACTCCACAACATAATGCATTCAGGAGCTCCCCTGCTCTGCCTATTCTTCAGTCACTAGCAGGAAAGACAAAATGTGTTCCAAGCACTGTTCAGGGGTGATCCTTGTACATCCCATAATCACACAGGCTCATTTTAAGGCTTTATAGCATAAGCTGCTGCCGACACGTTGCAACCAAGGCAGACTGGAGTCAGGCATTGGCCCTGTGCACTGCAGGGGAACACAAGTGTGGACAGGGAGGGTCGACTCGAGAGACATGTCAGAAATCTGTATGAACTGAAATCACACCAGCTATTTTTAGCTCGGGTCCACTGCAGGCCAAGCCCATCATTACAGACCCACCCAGGCACCCGGGACGGCCAGGCTGAGACTCCCCGTGCTGGCAGGCACGGCCAGACCACAGCAGTGCGATAAACCACATGCAGACTGACACCCTGCTGGAGCAGAGCGGCACACAGCTGCACACTGGAGTCACAGCCCAGCGCAGCCCGAGCCAGAGATCCACAGCCGGCAGCGCACAGGCACCCACAACACAGGAGGAGGCATCGCTTCCAGGCACACAAGAGCTGGGCCGGGTATCTGTTAATCCTGCACAGAACAGGTGGACAATCTCAACAGTGCACTTCTGACAGTTTCCGTCAGATGTACGAAGCACATGGAGGCGAGAAGAAAAACAGAAAACATGATTAAGCGAACAGACTGAGCGAGTATTCTCTAGCAGGAGCTCTAACAAAGCATTAATGACCTCATTACAGGGCTTTTGCATCCATTCAGGGCATCTGGCCAGCTGAAGATGCAGACGGGCACAAAGCCCCAAAACAACTGGAGGCAACACGATCGCAGCGATCAGGTTACAGGGCAGCTCGTGTTACCCCAAGATCCGGAGTCATACCCATCTGGGGCTGCAGCTGGAGCCTCAATTCTCTCACTGCTGGCAATGGGGAACCAGGAAACAACACGGACCCCTGCTGCTGTAGCTGACAGTCCCTGTGGAGTCCAGGACACTGACACAGCCCAGTCACAGGCTCTAGACTCTTCTAGTCCCTGTGGAGTCCAGTACACTGACACAGCACAGTCACAGGCTCTAGACTCTTCTAGTCCCTGTGGAGTCCAGTACACTGACACAGCCCAGTCACAGGGCTCTGGACTCTTCTAGTCCCTGTGGAGTCCAGGACACTGACACAGCCCAGTCACAGGGCTCTAGACTCTTCTAGTCCCTCTGGAGTCCAGTACACTGACAGAGCCCAGTCACAGGGCTCTGGACTCTTCTAGTCCCTGTGGAGTCCAGGACACTGACACAGCCCAGTCACAGGCTCTATACTCTTCTAGTCCCTGTGGAGTCCAGGACACTGACACAGCCCAGTCACAGGACTCTGGACTCTTCTAGTCCCTGTGGAGTCCAGGACACTGACACGGCCCAGTCACAGGGCTCTGGACTCTTCTAGTCCCTGTGGAGTCCAGGACACTGACACGGCCCAGTCACAGGGCTCTGGACTCTTCTAGTCCCTGTGGAGTCCAGGACACTGACACAGCCCAGTCACAGGGCTCTGGACTCTTCTAGTCCCTGTGGAGTCCAGGACACTGACACGGCCCAGTCACAGGGCTCTGGACTCTTCTAGTCCCTGTGGAGTCCAGGACACTGACACAGCCCAGTCACAGGGCTCTGGGCTCTTCTAGTCCCTGTGGAGTCCAGGACACTGACACAGCCCAGTCACAGGGCTCTGGACTCTGTTGTTCGGTCTACAGGTAGCCTGTTCCACAGTCCCACAGGTGCCTCCCATTCTCAGGTATAGAAGCACTTTCACACAGTTTCCACACTTGTGTCCTCTGGTTCACGTTCACTGTCGATTCTGAAGACGTCCCCTGTGTGTGCTGACTCAGTCACTGTCTCTGAGGACTGTCACAGGATATTACAGCTGACTGACCGCTGGGCACGCAGGAGAGGAACACAAACCCTCCCAGTGGGTTTCAATTCTGTGCCTCTACCTCTCAACCCTGACATTCCACTATCCTTTATTTCTTTTCCACCTTGTCTAGAAGATGAAAGAGATGTGTCCACATGAGCACCCAGGTCTTTTCGCCCATGTCCAGCCTGCACCACCCTGCTGGTCTCCAGGTGAAGGCAGGGTTCGCGGTGGTGTGGCCACAGGGCAGGGGGAGGAGGGGAGTTACACTGTGATTGAGCTCTCCGCAGCCCTGGAGGGAGAGAGAGGGGCTGGAAAAGACTGTGTCCCCCTGCAGACGGAGAGAGAGGGAGAGTGGGATAGACGGACAGGGAGAGCAAGTGGGACAAAGAGACATGGAGAGAGGGAGGGGATAGACAGAAGAGAGGGAAACAGAGAAAAGAGATAGGGAGGGAAGAGAATAGACAGAGGAAAGGTGGAGGGAACGTAAAGATGAAGAGGTCAACAGAGATACAGGCAGCGGCTAACTTGACTTACTCGGCAGAACAACAACAGCTTCTAACCCACACTACAACTTGTACCGGCCCAACGCAGCTGTAAGGCCCCCTGGGAGGGCGTTCCAGTGAGATAGCTTCTGAGCCCCTGGGGTCCTTAGCCTCTGGGGTGTTGACCCCTGAACCCCTGAGGTCCTGAGCCCATGAGCCCCTCAGCCCCTGCAGTCCTGAGCTCCTGAGCCTCTGGGGTGTTGACCCCTGAGACCCTAGGGTCCTGAGCCCCTGAGTCTCTGGGGTCCTGAGCCCCCCAGCCCCGGAGCTCCTGAGTCTCTGGGGTCATAAGGCGCTGAGCTCCTGAACTCCATAGCCCCTCAGTGCCTGAACCCCTAAGACTCAGAGCTCCTCCTGCAGCGGTGGCTTGGCATGCCGTCCAGCTCCAGCTCGAACCCCACACTCTCCCAAGCTCCTGTACAATAGTGCGCACTCTGCGTGCTTCCCCTAGCCTGTCCTGCTCCCCTGTGCTCCCCAGATGATTCTGGGGCGCAAGTGTCCGATCAGGCTGCTGTGTACGCTGATGCGTCTCTGTGACGGCCCGAGAGGCTCATGGGGAGAGACTCTCGCCTCCCTGCTGCAGTATCTTCCTTTCACCTCCTTCAGGATAGGAAGGGCTTGAACAGCTACTCAGAGCCCAGCCGAGCCGAGCCGCTGGAGTGTATTATAACAACGAGGTTGTTGGAGAGCTTTTCAACAAAGCACTGTGCACTACTGTCCACACGGGACACACAGACACCAGTAAGAAAAGGAAATGGAGGAAAAGGCCCAGCAGACTGACGCAGAGGAGCCCCGCCGCACAGAAGGGACAGGTCTGTGTTTTCAGTTGCCACAAGGCGTGAAGCAGCCCGATTCCAGAGACAAGGGCGAGAGGCAGAGGGCTGAAGGACTCGGCAAACTGCCACCCACTTCCTGTGGGGAAGAAGAGCTCCAGCCAGCGGCTGCTACACAGCCCAAGACCCCACTCCTGTCTGCGGGTTTTTAATAACCAGGATCAACAAGAGCTCTGCAAGGTGTCAACTGGCACAGGGCCCAGAGTCTGGCTGTAATATTTAAAACACCCAGGGAGCAGCAAGCTGGTGAGACACACAGCACACTCGTGACTTCACCCAGAGAGCACAGAGCTCCAGTACAGCGCGCTGACTTCACCCCGAGAGCGCAGAGCTCCGGTACAGCACACTGACTTCACCCCGAGAGCACAGAGCTCCGGTACAGCACGCTGACTTCACCCCGAGAGCACAGAGCTCCGGTACAGCACACTGACTTCACCCCAAGAGCACAGAGCTCCAGTACAGCACGCTGACTTCATCCCGAGAGCACAGAGCCCCAGTACAGCACGCTGACTTCATCCAGAGAGCACAGAGCTCCAGTACAGCACGCTGACTTCATCCAGAGAGCACAGAGCTCCAGTACAGCACGCTGACTTCATCCAGAGAGCACAGAGCTCCGGTACAGCACGCTGACTTCACCCAGAGAGCACAGAGCTCCAGTACAGCCCGCTGACTTCACCCCGAGAGCACAGAGCTCCGGTACAGCACACTGACTTCACCCCAAGAGCACAGAGCTCCAGTACAGCATGCTGACTTCATCCCGAGAGCACAGAGCTCCAGTACAGCGCGCTGACTTCACCCCAAGAGCACAGAGCTCCGGTACAGCACGCTGACTTCATCTCCGAGAGCACAGAGCTCCAGTACAGCACGCCGACTTCACCCCGAGAGCACAGAGCTCTAGTACAGCACACCGACTTCATCCAGAGAGCACAGAGCTCCAGTACAGCACGCTGACTTCATCCAGAGAGCACAGAGTTCCAGTACAGCACACTGAATTCATCCAGAGAGCACAGAGCTCCAGTACAGCACACTGAATTCATCCAGAGAGCACAGAGCTCCAGTACAGCACACTGAATTCATCCAGAGAGCACAGAGCTCCAGTACAGCACACTGAATTCATCCAGAGAGCACAGAGCTCCAGTACAACATGCTGACTTCACCCCGAGAGCACAGAGCTCCAGTACAGCACGCTGACTTCATCCAGAGAGCACAGAGTTCCAGTACAGCACACTGAATTCATCCAGAGAGCACAGAGCTCTAGTACAGCACACTGAATTCATCCAGAGAGCACAGAGCTCCAGTACAGCACACTGAATTCATCCAGAGAGCACAGAGCTCCAGTACAGCACACTGAATTCATCCAGAGAGCACAGAGCCCCAGTACAGCACGCAGACTTCATCCAGAGAGCGCAGAGCTCCAGTACAGCACACTGAATTCATCCAGAGAGCACAGAGCTCCAGTACAGCACACTGAATTCATCCAGAGAGCACAGAGCCCCAGTACAGCACGCAGACTTCATCCAGGGAGCACAGAGCTCCAGTACAGCACGCTGACTTCACCCCGAGAGCACAGAGCTCCATTACAGCACACTGACTTCACCCCGAGAGCACAGAGCCCCAGTACAGCATGCTGACTTCACCCCGAGAGCACAGAGCTCCAGTACAGCGCGCTGACTTCACCCCAAGAGCACAGAGCCCCAGTACAGCACACTGACTTCACCCCGAGAGCACAGAGCCCCAGTACAGCACACTGACTTCACCCCGAGAGCACAGAGCTCTAGTACAGCACACTGACTTCACCCCGAGAGCACAGAGCCCCAGTACAGCACACTGACTTCACCCCGAGAGCACAGAGCTCCAGTACAGCACGCTGACTTCACCCCAAGAGCACAGAGCTCCAGTACAGCATGCTGACTTCACCCCGAGAGCACAGAGCTCCAGTACAGCTCACATCACCCCACAATTTACTTTTATATTATCCTTACAAACTTATCACAAAACCGTTTAAATCGATTTTAAGAAACATCAAAAATAAGATTGTTCAAAACTTTCCTAAAAGGGAACTTCCCTACCAACCCGTCACCTTGTTAATACAGTCCTGCGCGGAACCTGCAGCCTAGACACCCGGCCTGAGCCACCTGTCCGCCGGCACTCCAGGAATCAGCTGGGTACCCCGGCTTCCAGAGCCCCAGGAGCCCGCCGGCTCTTAACTCCACGCCGAAGAAAATCCCCGTCCGGACCGGGCTCGGTTTCGCACCATCCCGGACGGAACCCGAGGTCGACGACACGACCTCTCTCATGACTCTCGAGGACAGACCCCGGACGCACAGACCCATCCGTCACCCACGGGCACTGCCAATACGGCGGCTTACCTGCACAGCGTCGCTGGCCATCCTGCGAGTCCCAGCAGAGCGGGAAGCGAGAGCGGCTTCACCCGCAGCAGCGCTGTGTGTGTCCGGCGCGCAGCCTCCTGCCTCCTGCCTCCTGCCTCTCTCTCTCTTTCCTGGGAGTCCGTCTGCGTCACCAGCAGGGCTCAGACAGGCTCTCGCCGCAGCCCGCCGGGTCTCCGCCGCCGCCCCGTCGCCACCCGCAGTCACCGCGGCCGGAGCCCCCGGCGCGCTGCCTCATGTCCTCCCCGCCGCCCCGCTGCCGCTTCCGCCCCCGGCGACACACGGGGGACCCGCACAAAGAGCCGGGACGGCGCGAGCGGTGCCCGCCGAGTCACAGCCGCGCCGCGTCAGGACGCAGGACTGTTGTTTCCCAGAGGCACGTGCAAGGCGCCCCGTGCCGCTGTCCACGCGCACCGCAGAGGAGGCACAGCCGGTGAGCTCGCGGGGCCGGGCAGGCGGACAGAGACAATCCGCATCGGTGTCAGACTGGAGCTCCTCTCCTCTCCTCCTCCTCCTCCTCTCACTCTCTCTCTCTCCCCCCTCCTCCTCCTCCCTCTAGCGCGACTTCGCAGTCACAGCCCAGCGAGCTCCGCAGAGACTCATCAATCCCTTTATCCGACCGCGAAAGAAATGAAACCCCCCAGTTTTCAGAATCGGCGAGGCGTTTTCTCTCTCGCTGAACTGGAACTTCTCAGCTGCTGTTTTGTTTTATTAAAGGGTGTAGGAGGGTAAAATCTGAGTTTGTTGTGTCTTTCCTTTGGGCTGATGATCCTCGAGCGCCGTCTAACTGCCGCTGCTGTGGCTCGAGCGGGCTGGGGCTGGTCACTCGAGCGGAGCTGCAGATGGTGCTCGAGCCGGATAGGGAGAGCGCGTGGAGGTGACGGGAGCGCGCCTGAGGAGGTCATGTGACCCGTCGGGTTTTCTTCTGCAGATTAGTGGCGTTTTATTCCTGCCACAAGAGAACATTGTTGCATTAAAGTCATGTAAATAGCGCACACTGACTGATTTTGGAGTATTATGTGGTCTGAAATACCTCTGTATTTTTTACACTCACACTCGTACAAAGGCACATTCTCGAAACTTCGCATTGTTAAACTCGCGGTGCCAGTTCCCCCTCACCCTCATTCTGTTGTTACTGACTGTTCCTTACACCCCTAAACCGGACTTTTCACGGGGTGACGCCAGACCGGAAGAAACAGTGTGGGCTCCTTCGGGTTTCAAGAAGAAAGTCCTCTCAGAGATTTCAAATTCAAACAGTTTAATTGGCCTGACTGGTGAATTACACAGTGTTGCCAAAGCAGACACAATCAATACAACATCTACAGACATTTCCAATACAGACCCATCACTGGACAGTGCCTGTCTGTCAGCAGTTACTGTCTCAGTGAGCAGAGACACTGGAGAACCTGAACACACTCACGCACACACAGTCACACGCTCCCTGGTCCCTATGGGCTGTGAGGCAGTGGGGTGCCTGTATGTCAGGGACAGAGAGACAGGAAATACGTTACTGTCCTTTCCTGCTCACAGGAAGTCTGTCTGTTTCACTTTTTACCCAACACTCCACTCCAGCCCTTCACACTTACTGCAGTTCAAACACACACACTCCTAAATACAAACAACCACACATGAACAAGTACATCAAGCGCGCTGCCAACGCCTTCGCCACACACACTGAGAGCTGGACACATTGTTAATACCAACACAAACTCAGGAAAGAAAATGCTCCATGCAAATTGGAAATTTGCTTCTTGTCAGATTCACCCAGAGCAGTGTACAGTGTACAGAGGCTGCAGAGAGTCCGCAGTGCTGGGGAAGTTCAGACACTACTCTTGTTTTAGAGGAGGGAGAGAGTGAGGGGGAGGGTCTGTCACTGTGATACAGCACAGCTGTGTTCCTGCACTGTGCTGTTTGCACACTGCCCTGTGATGCAGCACAGCTGTGTTCCTGCACTGTGCTGTTTGCACACTGCCCTGTGATACAGCACAGCTGTGTTCCTGCACTGTGCTGTTTGCACACTGCCCTGTGATGCAGCACAGCTGTGTTCCTGCACTGTGCTGTTTGCACACTGCCCTGTGATACAGCACAGCTGTGTTCCTGCACTGTGCTGTTTGCACACTGCCCTGTGATACAGCACAGCTGTGTTCCTGCACTGTGCTGATTGCACACTGCCCTGTGATACAGCACAGCTGTGTTCCTGCACTGTGCTGTTTGCACACTGCCCTGTGATACAGCACAGCTGTGTTCCTGCACTGTGCTGATTGCACACTGCCCTGTGATACAGCACAGCTGTGTTCCTGCACTGTGCTGATTGCACACTGCCCTGTGATACAGCACAGCTGTGTTCCTGCACTGTGCTGTTTGCACACTGCCCTGTGATACAGCACAGCTGTGTTCCTACACTGTGCTGATTGCACACTCCATGCCTGAGACTCTAAGACTCACTGACGCCACATCACTGTTGTATTTATATATAAACACGGTAGCAGCAGCAACAGCACTAGTGGAATTATAACCAAATCTAAGAGACATCTGCTTTGTTGCACTGAGAAGTAACATTCTGAGATCCCTGCCGTGTCAACTATAGGCAGTCGTTTAGGCGCCGCCTTGCGGCAGGAGCGGGAATCGCTCAATGCGGGCCATCATACAGCACGATGTGTGCGAAGGACAGTCATCCGAGGCGAGGGGCGAGGGGCGAGGGCTCTGACTCTGGGGTGGGGAGCAGATCTGACCGCCACAAAAAAAAAACACGCAACAGCATTTCCACAGAGAAAATGGCAGCTGCTGTTGACGGAAGGAACTAGTGGCGCACGGGTATGTTTACAGTATACTGTATATAAGCGGGTACTTATCCTTGACCTTGCCGAACCTGCAAAATGTTTTGACTCTTTTCCCCCATTCCGCGCACGCTTTCCCACAGTGGCTGTCAAGAGTTATCTACCTCTCAGCCGAAACGCTGTTTCCCTGCTTCTCTTTTCAGCATGGAATTAACCCTGTACTCGTTCCTTCGCACCCCGCAGTGATCTCTGTTTACTGCTCTATTCCGGTCATGCTGGTAAGACACGCCCCTGCCTGAACTGGGGGAGGCCGGCTGTACTTATCAGCCAATAGGATTGCAATACACCCTCTGCGCGGGCCGGCAGATCACGTGCGGCGCCGGAGGCGGTGCCCCGAGGCGCGAGGGCGTGGTGAGTAACGCCGTTGGACTTTTATCGAATGAAATTTATTTTTCTAAGTACGGTTATCAATACTTTCTCCTCACATCCGCGACCACACTACCTTGTTGCGGATTTTAGGAGCGAGGGTCAGCGAAAACATCCAACATTTGTTTTGATATGGCTAAAATTATGTTCTTGTTATTATTAGCATCAGTTTTTTAAATATAATTAGTCTCATTATATACGATCAATTTGTAAAATGGGGCGGGTACATTACGCTATCATTGTATAGTCCAAACCATTGTAATAAACTAATATTGTTATAAGTTTGAACGAGGATCCTAAATGTGTTGTTGTTTAATACCGTAGTTACAGTATAAAGGTTTTCGTTGTTATAGTATAAATGTATTTTACATGGTATACCACAGTTAACTATGTTGTAGTAAAGTGTTATATAGCTGACTACAGTTTGATGTGGTGTAGTTTATTACAGTTCGCCATGGTGTATTATAGTTTACTATGCTGTAGTATAATTTATTATAGTATACTAGAGTTTACAATGTAGTATTACAGTTTAATATAGTTACAATATAGTTTACCATGGTGTAGTACCCACAGGTAAGGACACCTCTGATTTTGCCCTATTATACCACAGCTCCGCTGGTCTTTACTGTGAGTTACTACAGGAAGACATGGAGACTGGTCTAGTGCTCTTTAGCACAGAGTGTGAGGTCTATGTCAATCCTCAGCTATGAAGTTTCTGATTGTCTTATTGAGAGCCCAGCTGTGTTTGGGGCTGAGCAGAAGAGACTGCCAGGGGACCTGCCCCAGAAACAGGAAATTGAGAGCTGGAGTGTGTAGGCGAGCAAGAGACAAGCACTTCTTTACAGAAGCAGGTATTTCTGTTGGGGTCTGTGGCAGTCTGCCTGCCTGCCTTCGCTGTTAAAGATCCGACTGTGTGTGAGAGAAATGATTCAATAATATTTCAGAATCGATTAGCTATTGATCATCAAACAAGCAGGGCAGATCGCTTCTGGTCTTTAAACCATCTTGTGTTCTCAGAACAGCTGCTTGTTTGTGTGTGTTTAGCTGTCAGAGTGTGTTTCAGATAGACCCACTAGAGACAGCAGAAGGCAATTGTATCCTCCCCACTCTGGGAGATGACATCCGTCAAGGCCCAGTCCCAAGGGAATGAGCCAGGGGATTTTCCTGAAGACGACCCCAGGCAAGAGACCCTGTTCCTAGGCACCAGTCAGGGAGAGACACTGGAGCAGCCAGCTGCCTGGGATGGTGAGAGAGCCTGGGGTCATCTGATCCACACCGAAAGACCTGCACATCAGTGTGAGGCTCTTGTCTGTCCACAGCGATCTCTCCAAACTGTGATTGAAAGTGGTCTTCACTCTCTTTGCTTACACTATCTGTTGGATCTCCTCTTTGACACAAACGAGAGTCGTTCCCCTCCTACACCCAAGGAGCTCTAACAGGCAGTTCTGATTGTGAGTGAGTGTGCCCTTCCGGTAGTCCAGCTTGTTCACGGCAGGCCTCTCTGCCCTGCCAAAGCAGCACACTGCTCTGCGTGTGGCTGCGTGTCTTTGGCTTGACAGATGGCTCCAGGAGGGTGGGAGCTACAGGCATGCTCCTGTCGTTGAGTGTATTGCTGCAGACCGAGCCAGCCACAGGCCGCCCCCTGGCTGTGAGGAGTACTGCTGTCCGCCTCTGTCCACAGAGCTCCCTGGGAGCCACCCCTACACCTACTGCCGCGTCAGCACCGTGGACGAGAAGCTGTGGCCGATCGAGCACCACCTGCAGTGCCTGCTGAAGAAAGTGGACGAGTTTCAGATGCACCTGCTCTACAGGTGGACAGGATCACACTTCTACACCAGCTTGTACTGTACTTTGTGATGCTATACACACCAGTACACTGTACTGCAGTGTATAGTGCAGTATACTACAGAGTAATGCTGCAAAGTGTACTGTAGTTCTCCGCAGTCTAGTACAGTGTAGTACTACAAAGTGCAGTATGTTCAGTGCAGTCTAGTACAGTGTAGTACTGTATAGTCCAGTAAAGTCTAGTACAGTGTAGTACTGTGAAGTGTAGTGCAGTCCAGCGCAGTCTAGTATGGTGTTTTACTGTGAAGTGTAGTATGTTCAGTGCAGTGTAGTACTGCAAAGTGTAGTGTAGTTCAGTACAATCTAGCACACTCCACCAGGGGACATTACCCAACCTGTAGTAGTACTGAAACAAACTACAGTGCAGGACAGCAGCCCAGTGCTACAGGGGGCCTAACCCATTCAGTTTAGATCCAATGGACCCCCCATGTTTCAGATTCCGAATGAATAGAAAAGTACTGCTTAGCCTAGTTGTGTACCCTCAGAGGCTCTCCCAAGCCACACACCACATCCACAAGTGAGGGGATCCCTGATGTAACAGGGGAATTGAGCACAGGGTCCCCCTGTGCAGTGCAGTGCAGTCCTGTGACTCTGATGTCTATCCGTCTCCGGGCTGCAGTCGAGATCGGATGCCGAAGGAGGGCTTCACCGAGGCTGTGCTGACCTTCTTCAGGAGCTGCCAGCCCTACTTCGCCTACCTGGAGTCGACCGCACGCAGCGTGGCCCCCAGCCACAGGCCCCTGCCGCAGCCCGTTCGGACACGGGTGAGAGACCAGACAGGCGGGCTGAGCCCGGGAGGGGGAGAAGGGCGAGAGAGTGGGGAACGCAAGGACGGTAACATGGAAGGTAGCAGAGAGAGGAGGTACTGCAGTAGATGTGATCACCCAATAGTCTTACCTTTCACCTTCTCTCTGTGTCCGTGTCTACCTCTGCCTGTCTGCCAGCTGTTACAGTTTTCCCACCTACTGTGCAGTCGATTGGAACAGCTGGTGCTGATGTATGCCTCCCTTGGCCTCCTGTCCCTGGAGGAGACTGACCCCTGCAGGTACACCGTAGTACTACACCCGCACTGCTCAACACCCCACACACAGACCCCCGCTCGCTCTACTCCCTTCCTCAGCCTGGCCAGTGTACTTTCTCAGGGTCAGCAGCGAAGCCTAGAAATCTGAGAGGAAGTACATTTAAGAGCAGGGGGCTCAAGAGAGGCTCGGGCAGCAAAGACCAAGTGCCCTAACAGCCAGTGTCAGTGGTCCTGATGTCCCTAGCTGCCTATGATATAAACAAGAAAACAACTGTGACATACTGTGCAGAACACAAAAATAAAACCGAATGAAAAAAATTACTGGAGGGTGGGAGCATGAATTAGTTTACCTAGTCATATGGTCCCAGCCACTACCTTGCCTCCCTGGCAAGTTATATCAGGTAAATGGGCTCGACTTGTTCAGGGACCCTCTCTTGAGTTGTTCTGCTACCCCCCCATCTCTCTCAGTCTCTCTCAGTTCCACTGCGGCGAGGTGCAGCTCGGGCCGGGCTGCCGCGTCTCGGCGTTCCGCTACTGCCGCCCCTCCCCCTTCCACGCCGGCGGCGCCCCGGGGCCGAGGAGCGGGCTCTACAAGTGCGTCCGCTGGAACGTGGAGAGGGCGCCGGGGCGCAGCTGGAGGGAGGCGGCTGGAGGATGGGCAGAGGGCGCGATGGAGACGGGCGTGGAAAACGAGTAGTGAGTGAGGCGAGGCGGGTGGTACGCGGAGTCCGAGCAAGAGAGGATGAGGACTGAATGAGCGGACCCTAGTCTCATGGCAGAGCATGGTTTCCCCTCTCACCCCTGCGTGTTTCTGCAGCTACTTCCTGTGCTGCGAGCTGCCAGCAGGCGGGCTGAGCAAGACGGAGAGCGGGGGCGGAGTGGCCAGCAGTCCACTCAGACCTCCGTGCGCCTGGTCCATCGGGCAGTGGGTCCAGATCGACCCTGATCCCGAAAGGAGTGACATCTATGACTGGTAAGAGGAGGGAGGGGCAATGTAAGTAGTACTGCTAATGCCGAGCGCTGCTTTACGTTGAGCAGTAGGTGGCGCTCCTCCCTCTAGATTGTAACTTCCACACCCATGGTGACCACAGCAACTGTACTGTAAGAAATGCTGTTCTTTGGATAAGATATTAAATCAAGTTCCTGACTACTTGGTCATATCTGTTGGTCAGAGCAGAGGTGTTAATCACACTGGACTCCTTCTAGCCCCCCCTTACCTGAACTGCGGCAGCAGTTTCTTGCTGCTCATTGGGACTGCACTTCAGTCGGAGGTGAAGCAGAAGTGCACTGGGATGAAAGTCATTCTTCATATACAAACTGTACTGGTGCTTAGAACAGTGACAACAGCAGTGCGTGTCCAGAACAAGACTCCTACAGGTCTGCATCTCTTTCTCTCAGGGTGTTGTGCGTTGTGCCCAGAGGGGAGTACAGGCCACTGCTGTTTCTGGGGGAGGAGGAGCCCACGGTCAGCACTGCCACCGACTACCTGTTAGGGGTGCTGCTGAGACAGGGCCTGGGGAAGCCAGGGACCGAGGGCTACTGAGGTCCCTGCGACAACATGCATCAAAGCCACAGCACTCAGACAACCACTGCAACAAAAATTCATGATTTATGTATAAACTTGCTCTTCCACTTCTAACAGCAGCTCAGGTCACAGGTCTTCAACACTGCCATCTAGCAGGCCACTTGTGGTACAGCATCCTACACTGCACTTCTCACAGGGCTGCACTTCCAAGATATTTACAGCTTTCTTACATTAATACGAAGACCTATCATATTTCGTACACAAGTTCTTAAAAAGCATATTAAAATTGGTAGACTTGCTATTAAAATACACCCTGACCGGTCTCCTTTCTTACATTCTTCAAATTAATTTAGCTTTATTTGTCTATATGGTGCTTTTCACTTACCTTTCCAGAGATCAGGATACAGGACTTGGCTCGCTTGCCGCTTTATGACACGCAGGGCAGTCAAAGGCGACAGAGTGCAAGAATACTAAAAACAAGCACAGCCGATGCAGTGTGGCCTTGTTTTCACACAGGGTCTCACAAACACCTTCCTCTGGCCCAACTTAAGACCACTGGAATTGTTCTTTGACAGGATTGCCTTCCATTCTGCCTCAGTGGCTCTTTCAGTTTCTCAGGAGCTGCCCAATCCCAGGATCTCACCCATATCCATCAACAACGACCGCCATCTTGTGAACCTGATACCTCTTTATTCCCCCTCAGCCCCTCATCCTGAACTGCAATATCCTGCCTCTAGAAGGGCTGTCTCTAGGCCTGTAGTCTGACCACTGGCACAAGGTCACAATGTTGACCTTCAGAGCTCTCTGGTGATCTGGCAGCAAGAGACCTCATGATGGAAGATCACCCCAGCGGAGCACAGGCTTGACCCAGTACACTAAGTGAACTTTTCTTGATTCATTTTCTTGTATGTTTATGTGTACACTTTTTAGTGAAAGAACAATTGCAGAGTTTTATTAAAAAAACATTTTATTTTAGGAAAAATGAAATAACTACATATTTTACATAAATCAAACAAAAAATTAAACAGTTTTCCAAATTCAAGAAAATCAACCTTTATATAAAATCACCTCCCTTCCTTCCAGCTGAACCACAGCCTCAATTACAAAATAAACTTTCCAACACTGGAGAAAAATCACATTTAGCTGCCATTTCACAGAACCTCGAACCTCCAGCCTGAGGCCCATGCGTCTCCCCTTTCCCTTTTTCTTTCAAGTTACAGGAGGCGTTTGACCTAATTATTAAATTGCACAACTACACAAAAGCACAACCATTTACTGAAAACACATCCTAAAAGATTGAAGACTGGCCTATAAAACGCTCTTCTTCAGTCTGTAGGGTAAACAAATGACCTGACCTGAGCTACTGCACACAAGCATTCAAACATCAGAATGAAAAAAACCTGCCTTCTCCCGAAGTCTATAAGACTTAGGTTCAGGATCAGCTGAACACATTTCTCTACTACACGTTTGTATTTGCAAGTTTCAATCCCTTCTGTAGTGCGCTCAGTAACTTCTAAGTTCCTTACTTAAAACCTACTTCACAGCTTTTCATCTGCCCTACAGTGGAAATAAAAACAACCTGCATTCCCTTTTCCCGATGTCAGAAATGCACAGGCACTGCCATCTCCCTTCTGTCAGAAAATAGAACTGCAGAAAAAAGTCCAGCTTTTATTCAAACATTTACTAAGGTCTAAACAGGGAATTTATGTTCTTGCATTAAGGACAGTCTACTAAATAACAGTTCAGCAAATAAAACTAGTTCCTATTGTTATAAGCACCTGCAGTGCATTGGCTTGGCACAAAAGTTCATGCTTAAGTCTTTAATTGTTAGAACAATACTATCTCCAGAAGTCCTTCTGATACACGCATGCTGTGCTACAATCCAGTAGTACAGTGCTGTTTATTCACATTTTCACAGTATCCTGTGTGAATAGATCGTACCATCTGACTGCTGTCCCACCCTGCGCTGCTAGAGCCCCGAGGTGTCACAGGTTTCGAGTGCGGTCTTGAGCCTGCTCTGTAAAGAGCACCCGAACAGGAGTACCCAGGGGTTTGCTTTATACAGAACAGTAAAAGCCACCTTTAACTCAGGACACCGTTGAAAGCCATTGGTCCTCGTACCATTTGAGACTAATAAATCTTTAAGCACATAAATTAAATTAAATGTGGTATCGTACCAGAAGTGTTCAGAGTGTAAGCAGGTGTGTAAGATAAACCTGAAAGAACTACACAACCATAATCTCCCCTTCCCTCCTCCACTGTGACAAGGGAGGGCTGCCAAAAAAAACTGGAGTCTAGAAGAGGAAGCCCATTACAGGGCCTCACTGATCCCTGACTTGGCCAGTTGCTCCCTCACTATGAATCAATTGTCAAAAACAGTAGGGAAAAAAAGGAGAAAACGCAGAGATCCACAGAATTACGGAGAAAATAGTGCAATAGATAAAAAGTGGAAACTCTTATCATTTAGGTGATTAACCTCCAGAGTTCACAACTGCCCCTGGTTCAACGTGCCAGCATACATCACTGGTTTTGAAAACCGCTTCTGCATCACCCTTCTGTTAAAAAGAGTCCATTAGGAACTACAGCAGCTCAACTCTGCAAAAATGTTCAGTTCACTGGAGCTTTGTCCACTGACCATTATTCTTCAATGGTCTAAAGTACTAGAGAGCAGAACCACAGTATCATTGCTAAAGAACCCTGGTACCGGACTCGAAGTACTGACAGTGGGAAAACAATCCCGAACGGACAGACATCTTCTGATCTGCAGTGAGATCACCTTTCCTGTAGCTTTGGAAACAAGGCTCAGGATTTAAGCATGCATTTCAACAGGCAAGACTTTTGTCTAAAACCTGAATTTCATGCTCAATTTATTTCAGCCCTGTATCCCTGAAATGTATCCTGTCATCCCTGAATCCAGACTGGCACAAAAACCATACGAGTCTCCTGAAGAATAAGTGCCGTAAAAATGTAATAGCTGCTTCAACAGGCACAACACCTGTAAACAGAATATTAACCACAGAACATGCTGCATTCAGGAGAGAAAATATTAAAAGACAAATGCGGAGAAAGCAAATATGCTGCAGACAGAGCTGACTCTTGCTGCTGATGCTAGCTCTCTGAGCCACACACCAATCCCACTGTTCTCAGAAACTTGGGCTGGCCAGCTGTCTGCCTTCTTCATTGTTACAGACCTCTCTCTTCCCCATGAGGTACCCTACACCCTTTTTCTCCCTCTCTCTCCACTCTCAGCTCCTTCTACCCCTCTCCTTTGACTAAGCCCTGGCCTAGCCAGCCTCTCTTGCTCCCACTGTGCCCCTCTGTCTCCAGTCCACACCAACCAAATTCTTCAATAGCTAGACATGGTCTATGCATTGGCAAAAATTCAAATCTGCTAACTTGTTGCAGGAGTAGAAACACTGCTGCCCCATAAAGATAATGAGCTGTTTTTCTCCCCCACCCCCCCCTTCAGTCCCCTCTCTCTCTACTGCAACACAGCCCATCCTCCTCTCCCCTCCCCCTCACTCCGTTCACCCTTTGTTCCTCCACTCCTCTGTTCTGATTATGACATCAGCAACCGCAGCGTCCCCTCAGACAGAAAGACCCAGGAAATTATGTCATGGCCTTGGAATGCCAAGAGGCCTCCCACACACAGACTCCTCTACAGCACATCGCCAACAAAACAGCACAGATGAAGCCTCTATCCCTCCATCTCCCTCCCAAAGGAGAGAGGAGAAAGAATTTCAAACTCTCATTTTACTGCCGTCATGTTACGCCCAGAGCCCAACCAGATTAAAGCATGACCTTCGACCTCTCCCTTCCCAAAACCCACTTCCAGTGTTGTCGGCAGGATGGCAGCACTAATGTTGTAAGCTGTTTGCCAAGAGGCTTCAGCTCTGTTTTTTAGTTCACTGCCTGTTCGAACAGCACAAGGCTCCGTCCCTCTGCCCGAGATCCTTCCTTCTGCAAAGGAAAACAAGACTGATACCAAGTCCAGCAGTCAGGAGTCATCCTTCAATTAGAGATCATCATTAATTAAAAAAAAACACATTATTAAAGTAAACACTATCAAGAACCCCAGCTGGCAGTGATTCATGTTTTCCGTGCAGGTGTTGCCTCACGCCGGGAGGATGAGGTATTGCACCTGTAGCCTGATTGATGATTGATAGCTGATGGATCTCAGATGTGTCTCCAGCCCAAAACCATATCAGTTGTTGATTAGGAAAGCCAGAGCAGACAGCCCTCATCTGATTACAGATTCCTTAGATCCCTCAGATGGCTTTTGCTTCCTGCTGCAAATTGACAGTTCTGACGATTATACATTAGACACTTAATTGATTGCTGATCAGTTTTCAGATTGAAATTGATTGGTTGCCGACTGCTCTCCCTCCTTCCAGTAGTGATTATAAATAAGGTGCCGATTGGTGGTAGGGTGGTTTTTCACCCTGTCGCTGACCAGGGGTGAATTATCGGTTATTGATCAGTGATGGATAAGGATATTGCTCAGTGGCGTGTCTTTTGATTGAAGATGATTTCAAGTTATCAATCAGTGATGCTTCCAGGTTTTGGAATGGAACTGAAGTGAATGAGCTGAAATGAGCAGCGCTGGACGGCGGGTTATTGATCAGTGATGAACAGGTATTGATGGCTGGCGTGCTCCCGGCTGTGCCTCAGTGGTGAGTCTCCAGTTCCACCACGGTCCAGTCACCCTGGCTGCAGCCGTGGTCCTCGGGGGAGTAGCTGGTGACGGCGGTGATGCTGGCACCGGGGGGGTCAAGCGGAGAGAGCAGCTCGGGCCAGCGGCTCGACTCCAGCGGGCTCAGCGTGCCCCCCGAGCCGGTCAGCAGCAGGGGACAGCGCTCCCCCGCCAGCAGCAGCGTCTGGTTGATCAGCTGCTGGACCATCTCCGCCTTGTTGACCCAGTCCAGCTCCAGCAGGGGGCGCTGCGGGTCGGGCCGCTCCTGGCTGTGCAGGTCTTCCTCCTTCCCCGTCGCCGCCTGCAGCTCCCCACACTCCTCTGCCCCCTCCCGCCGGATCCACACCCCTTCTCCCTCCTCTTCCTCGTCCGTGGTTTCCATGGCCTCGTAGATGGTGCTGAGCGCGGAGGACGGCGAGAGGAGCACCGCCACTGGTGCCGTTTTGTTCTGCTGCTGCTGCTCCTTGCACTCCTGTTCCTGGCGACATGCTGGCTGCGTCTCCTCGCATGGGATCTCCCAGTGCAGCGGGGCTTCTCCACCCTGCCGCTGCTGCTGCTGCTCCTCCGGCTGCGGCTGCTCCCCTCCCAGGAGTTCAGGGCTCCATCGGAGGAGGTGGCCGCCCTCGTTCTGCCCCCCGCCTGCAGAACAGTCAAGATCTCTTGGGAAAGTGTTGGAGGAGAAGGACGAAGGGAGGGACGTAAGGGAGGAAAGGGATCACAGGCAGAGGGAAAGGAGAAACGAAGGGAGGTGAAGGATAACAGGCAAGGAGAAAGGAGAAACAAAGGGAGAGGGAGGGAGGATCTCAGGCAGAGGGACAGATGGTGAGAAAAAATGAAGTAGAGATGAATAGAGGGCAGGCGGTGAGAGAAAGCTGCCCTGGGTGAGTCCAGACAGACACCAGGCAAGCAACAGGATGGCCAACACAACAGCAGCAGGAGATGAGTGTGATCCTTCAGGAGCTAGATGTGAGAGACTATCACCTATCCCTGGTGTCTGTACAGATAAAGAGGATGATGGAATTACAACAGGATTTCCTGCCCTCCACACTACCAGGAAATATGCCAACATGCCAGGTTCAGTGGAGCAAATCATTAGGTGAAAATAAATGCCGACATTGAGCAGTGCTGTTCATTAATGACAATTACGCATGTAATGGATTGTCTTTATCAAATACTTAAGACTGCAGATACAGCACAGAGTATGCAGGCCCTGTCATAACCAATTATTTTCGAAGAGACTGTACATGTGGAGGACATGGACTCATTCACTGTGAACAGCGCCGCTGCACTGCAGGCATCCTACAGTCCTCTGTCCGGCAGGCGTCCTACAGTCCAACAACAGCTGTTCCCCCTGTCCGGCAGGCGTCCTACAGTCCAACAACAGGTGATCTACAGTCCTGGTTCTTGATACGAGACTCAGTGGCCTCTGACCTCACCATCAATGAATCGGTGATTATCTGAATGAAACCAACTAAATTATTCAGTATTAATTAGCAAACAATTGGAAAAAAAACGTATTACTTGAGGACTGGTATGAGCTATCCCTGACCTAATCCATCAATGCCAGAGAGGAACATATGCAGATCAGAGCTTGTCAACTACTACCCACTCCACCTAGTTCCACTCCAGGGCTTGAATACAACAAGGCCAGCACCTATATGGCGATGGTCATCCTGCTGAGGGGACTGTTCAAGAGGTGCTGGGAAGGCTGGTTAGATCCTATTGAGAAGGACTCCTCTTTTCCCAACCCAGGGAGCATCCCGCTCTATACCGCACACACCTTAAAGGAAACAGGACAGAGACCCACACTACTACAGCAACAACAGCCATTTCCATAGTCAGAGAGCACCGGCCTCTCCCAGGAGGAGCGCAAACGTGTTTTGCAACACAGCTCAGAAGCCCCCTGAGCACCATTAACAGGAACACAGATTGTAAACACCCAGGGCCGAGGACAGGACAGAAGACCCAGAGCTCTCACCCTCCCTTCCCCCAAGACACCCATGATCAGTACAGAGCACCAGGCAGTTCCTGGATGAACACTACACACCAGCTTGAACAGAGACAGGCAGACGGGTGGAGCAACAGATCGACAGCAAGAGAGCTACAGGCAAAAAAAACCCACCAACACAGAGCGTGCAAGTGCAACAGGCTGGCGGGAGAGGGCAGGGGGTTAGCCAAAGCAGAGCGCAGAGGTTCCGTCAACACAAGAGAATAAAGGAATTCGGATCGAGAGCCAGTTTTGTGCAATGAAGTGGCCACTCCTGTATATGCAGTAACCACAGAACAGAGTGCAGAAACTCGGAACAGGAGAAAGGAGCCAGCCAGCGCCGTGAGAGCGTGCGCACCATGCAGGGAAACCGGGCCGGGCTGAGCCGAGTCTCCGTGCTCCTCTTCGGGGAAGCGGGCCTAGCGAGGAGGGAAGAAAGGGCGTTGCTGTCAACATGCGCGTTAAGATAGCAGCACAGCAGGCCTGTCTGCAAAGAGAGACGAGTCCCAGGAACAGCACCAGCAGAGGGGCTCCAGTGAGGACAGGAGTCACCCCTCCTTAACAGCAGCACCAGGCCCTCTCCTGTCCCTCGGGGGGCAGATCCAGGCCCGGTCCTCTCCTCTGTCTGTGGGGCAGATCCAGGCCCGGTCCTCTCCTGTCTGCAGTGCAGCGCCCGGCCCGGCCCTCTCCTCTGTCTGTGGGGCAGATCCAGACCCGTTCCTCTCTCCTGGAGGCAGCGCCTGGACCGGTCCTCTCCTCTGTCTGTGGGGCAGATCCAGGCCCAGTCCTCTCCTCTGTCTGTGGGGCAGATCCAGGCCCAGTCCTCTCCTCTGTCTGTGGGGCAGATCCAGGCCCAGTCCTCTCTCCTGGAGGCAGCACCAGGCCCGGTCTGGTCCTCCAGCGCCGAGCAGTCAGAGCAGCAGAGGGAAGGCAAGTGCTCACCTCCCTCCCCTGTGCATGCGCTGCTGGGGGTAAAGGTCACACACACACCCCTGTACGTAATGAATGAGCAGGGACGAATCTAGGGTAAGTGGAGAGTGACATGTGCCCTTAGACATGTCCAGGACACAGGGATCCTGTGGGCTAATCGCTAGTGCTACTATACTTTCAGATTTGACCATCTATATAAGTGTTTGTCCAGCAGGTGGGATGTAGTCTGTGATGAATCTGCTCCCCCAACACCACCATTCAGATAAACACAGCTTCTAAAGAAAGGAAAAGGCTGAACATGAGCTTGTGGCCAGAATTGTCAGATCTCAGTGCTGGATTAAGTTTTTTTTTTGGGGGGGGGATATTTTGATTTGCAACAGCTGCTGGAATATGGGATAAATTTACTGGGCATCAAAATCGAGCCTACACAGAGCTCACCATGACAGGATCCCCCCCAGTGAACAGTTTAAGACATGTCTGCTCTGCCCTACATTCAGTCCGATTTTCACCGATAAAGCTACTGATGGGCTTTAAAAAGGTTCAGATCGAACAGACATGCACACCAAGAGAATACTCTTTCCGTTCGGCCAACTAAAAAAAACGATGAGTACCCTTTTGCAGACTCCATGTTTCTACCACTGGCTTCTGATGAGCTGTGTCCTGTCACTGGCCCAGCCGACGGGCTCTGAGCACCCCCGGGAAAAATCCCAACTCAAGGGACACACACGGATCACAAGGATGGACTCTGGGAAGGACACGGGGTATACAGTGAAAATGCAAAGGTAGGGAATCTAGCCAAGACGCTATCCCTCTTCTCGCTCCCAACCCTGAGAAGAACTTCGTGCATCCACAGCTCCTCTGTGATCGGAGCACGGCCCTGCAGACTAAACTCACGCATTCCCTCAAACAGTCCTACAGCATCGGAAAGTCGGCAGCAACCCAGCTGCCTTCGCCCCCAGTGAATCGATGATAAAACGTCAGAGTGGGACGATGCTCACTCAACACATCACCGTGTTCAAACCGCATTGATCAGATTGATCAGGCCGCCTACTGACTTTCACTTGGCACCCTCAGCCTTTTTAAGAGATCCAGTAGAAAGCTATTAACAGGAAAAAATAGGCGTGTTGATCATACCAAGGGAAAGAAAATTCCCCGTTTTGTCTGGGAATCGGAATGAGTCTTGGAATGAAGCTTAGATTCAGCGACAGAACTGAGGCACATCCTCCTGGCAGGGCCAGTCTTAAAGCAGAGCCGACATCTCATCTTTATCTTGCCCAGGCAGGAAACAGGCACAGGGCTCCCTGGAGAGACCGTTCCTGCACTGGGAGCACCTGGCCACTCTCGCCTCCTGAGAACTCCCACAGACCACTGCCCCCTGCCTGGGCAAATTCAACCAGCTCTGCAACTGAGGGCCAGCACCCGAGCCCAGAACAGGTACAGGGTCTCTCAGGGAACTCAAGGATCCCCCCCCCCACCTCCTTGCCTCCCCCCCAATCCCCTCCTCCCAACACCCCCTGCGTTAAACAAACTGTCCAGGAAACCCGCAGTAATGTTAAATATCTAATCTTTATTCAAAGCTGTAAAGAAATCCTCAACAATCAAACAAGACAGACACGGCCGGGTACAAGTCATTCTCGAGGTGGGTAAGGGGGGGCGGGGGGGGGGGGGGGGGACAGGGGGAGGCGGAGGGGGGCAGTGCTTGGAATTACAAAAAACAAGGATAAAAGTAAGCGCTCGTCTTCCTGGTAAAAACAGGAGGAGAAACCGGGCGAGGAGTCCTCTCTCTCTCTCTCTCTCATCGCATTAAGAGCTTCATCCGGACAGCGCCAGGCCGGCGCGGCGAGTTAAACACAAGGTGGGGGGGGTGGGTGGTGAACGGGGCGACGAGCGGCGCTCTGGCAGCAGGGGAGCAGTGGCGAGAGTAGTTATTGCACATACAGGAGTTTACGCCATGGACTGGAGTGGGTGATCGCGCAGAGAGACTAACAGTCGCAGGACGAGGCGCTGGGCCTCCCCCCTCCCCTCCCCGCCTGCACGAAAGGGACCGCGGGTCTATACGTTACCTGCCAGCGCGCTATCAGTCTTTTCGCACAGGGCCGCGTAGCAGGGCAGCACGGGGTCGCCCTCCTGTCCCGGGGGCGGAGAGGCGGGGCTTTCCGGGGATCCGGGGAGGGGAGAGGCCTCCCGGCCGACCCCACCGCCGCCAGCCTGGGGGTACCCCGCCTTCTCGCAGAACAGGTACTCCTGCTCGCCCTCGCCCTCGCCCCCCCCCGGGGCGGAGAGCTCCAGCGCCCCCTCCTGGAGGGGCAGCAGGTCGACGGGCGGCCCCACGGCCTCCCCGTCCCCCTGGCCCGCGGCGGCCCGCAGGTTGAGCTCCTTGATCTCCTCCGGGAGCTGGTCCTCGTTCTCCAGGGAGAAGATGCCGGGGCTCTTCCCGCAGCTCTCCGTGGTGGAGTGGGCGTTGGAGTCGAAGACGTAGGACGCCGCCGAGTTGGCGGACTGCGGCGTGTCGCCGTCCCCCTCCCCGCCCATCAGGCTGGCCTCCTCCTCCTCCTCCTCCTCCTCCTCCTCGGCTGCCTCTTCCTCCAGGGCCGAGAGCGCGGCCGCGGTGTCTCCCGCCGCCGCCGCCACCGCCGCCACCTTCTCGAAGGCCAGGTTGTCGACGCCGTGGGGGTCCGGCTCACCCACCTGCGCCTCGCCCTCGGTGTCGCTGGCCTCGTCCTCCGAGGACGCGGCGGAGCGCGAGCGGGAGGAGGGCGCGGAGGCGGGCTCGGTCGGGGCGTCCCCCAGGACCTCGTCGGCCGGCAGCGTCTCCGCCTCCTCCTCTTCCTCGTCCTCGCCGTCGCCCCTCTCCAGGTGGATGCCCAGGTCCTGCTCGACCTCGGGGCGCCCGCCCGGCGGCCGCTGCTCGGGGGGCTTCTCCTCCGAGCGGGACTCCACCCCCGAGCTGCTGTCGTAGTCCTTCAGCTCCTCCGGCGTGCTGGTCTCGCTGCTGCTCTGGGCCGCCAGCTCGGCGCCGCTCAGCGTGCTGGACTTGGACAGGCCCGGGGCGCCGGGGGGCTCGGGCTCGGGCTCCTGGCCGGGCACCTCGGCGTCGGCCCCACGGGGCCCCACGGGGAGCGACTGCGGCTTGCCGGCGGGCTGGGCCTCGGGGCTGCTCTGCTCCAGCCAGGCCTCGGCGGCGGTCTGGGTGGGGCTCTCGGCGGCGGCCCGCCAGGGATCAGCGCTCACGCCGGCGTCCCCGGCGCACTGCCGGGCCCAGGGCTCGGCGAAGGGGTTCGTCGCGGCCCACGGGCCTCCCGCTGCGGCGGGGACCAGAGCCGGGGGCGGCGTCTGGCGCAGGCGGTTGAGGTTGTCCACGGCCCGCTCTTCCTCCGCGAAGTCGTCCTCGTCGGCGTTGCCGTAGCTCTCCAGCCCGCTCTCCGTCACGCCCTCGCTGGCCATGTCCACATCCTCGTCCTCCTCCTCCTTCAGGGCCTGGCGGGGGTCCTCCGCTCTCTCCGAGCCCACCTCCATGTCGCACACCCGGTCCCCCTCTTCCTCGTCTTCCTCCTCCTCGTCCTCTTCCTCCAGCTCGTTCCCGGGGATCTCCGGGACCGCCTCGATGTCGGGGGAGCCCACCGACGCCCCCTCTCCCTCAGCGCCTTTCAGGCTGGCGTCCCCCAGGTCGTCGATGCTCTCCGTCCCCTCCAGCAGGCCGGCGTCCGACTGCGGCGCGCTCAGCTCCGACACCCCCTGCTGGCTGCAGCTGACGTCTTCCGAGTCCATCTCCGACACGGCCGCGCCGCCGCCGCCCCCGGACTCGCTCCTCTCCCGCGCGTCCGGCAGGCTCGGGGCCGCCCCGCTCCCGGCGTAGCCCTCCTCACCCTCGTCCTCCTCGGTGGGCTGCGTCTCGCTCATCTCCGACACGGAGACCGGCTGGCTGCCGTCCTTCTCCTCCTCATCATCATCGTCGTTGATCTCCTCGTCCGCTTTCTCGATCGCCACCTGCCGCTCCTCGACCTCGTCCTCCTCCTCCTCCTCCTCCTCTTCCTCGTCCTCCTCCTCCGGTTTCGGAGTCGATCTAAAGAAGTCGGGCGCTGGCGCGGGCTCCGGCTCCTCCTGTGGTCTCTGCGGCTCCACCGCGGCCACGGGCTTCGGGACCTCAGCCACGTGCCGCTCTTCCTCCTGCCCCGGCTCGTGCTCTTCCAGAACCGGGCCCGCGCTGGGAGGCGGGAGCCCCTCGCTGTCCGCAGTCAGCTCCGGCGGCGTGGCGGGCCGGTCCTGGCCCAGGACGGCCTCCTCCGGCACCGCGCCCGTCGGCTGAGAGGGCGGGGGAGGGGGAGGAGGAGCCTCCTCTTCCGGAGTCGACCGCGCGCTGGGGAACGGCGGCGACGGCGGCCGAGCTGCCTGCGCCTGCAGGGGCTCCGCGGCGGCAATGTCCAGCAGGGGGGTCTCCGGGGCGCTAGCGGGTGACTCCGCAGGCTCGGCTGCGACTCCTGCTTCGGCCGCGGTCGCCGCGCTCTCCAGGGAGGGCTGCGGTGCCGACGCCGCGACTACCGCGGTGGCCGCGGCAACAGTGGCGGCGGCGGCAGCGGCGGCAACGGCAGCTTCCGGCGCCGTCGGCTTCTTGGCCGGCTCCCCGCTGGCCGCCAGGGGCTGGACAGGCTGCGTGGGCCGGGGGACACGTTTGACGGGCATGGGGGCGCTGCTGCCCACCGGCTTCCTGGGGCTGGGCGAGGCGGGCTTGCTCAGCGCCGCCCTGCTGCCCGGGTGCCGGGGGCTGGCTGCCGGCTTGGCGTCCTGCGTTTTGGGCCGGGCCGGTTTCTCGGCCGGCTTGGCAGCAGCGGTGGGCTTGGATGGGCCGGCGGCGGCGGCGGCGGCAGCCTTGCTCGGTTCCGTTCTGGTGGGCTTGACCGGGGCGGGCTTGGTCGCAGGGGCAGCAGGTTTCTTGGGTCCAGCGGCGGGCCGGGCGACATCTTGGCGAGAGGGAACGAGAGGATACAGACCGTTACTGCACAGAACCAAAACACCAGGGCTCACTGACACCGAGACCAGAACACGGACCCAGCTCCAATCCAACACCGGCGCCAGCAGGCCCCCGGGCGATTGGCAACAACTCAGGACTGTAGCTCTAGTCAGTGAAGTTTTAACTACGTAGCAACATTTCCACACGGTATTGAACATGAACTCTGCACTACAAACCCTTCTCAGTTCCCTCTTCATGAATCAATAAAGTGAAACTATTAAAGACACGCAATTCAGACAATGACTCCTCTGAGCACGAAGCTGAAACTGTTTGACATCCACGTCTCCCTCTTTCCTGATGAAAGAGGACGACAGAGGAAGAGCTTGTCACCTTTCTTCACCGGCGCTGCAGTAGTTCTGCTGGGCTGCGATGCTGCACTTCGGCCACCAGGGGCTGCTGTGGCACCAGGCCTGGAAGAAGGCGGCCGGCTGGAAGAGGATGCTGCAGTCTTGGCTACGGTCGTCGTGGGAACAGGGCGAGAGGAGGCAGTGCTAGACACAGGCCTGTGGGAAAAACAATTGTTAAGATATCGCAGAGAGAACCATTACACTCCATCTTAATGTTTTTATGGCACGTCACTTGAAAGACTTAAGTCACATCTAAGGTAAAAAAAAAACGAGCTCTCCTCACACCCTGAATTCACACACTGACACACACCTGACTGGACTGGAGACACTGCTGTCCCTCTCCTCTCACACACACATAGACACAAACACCTGACTGGACTGGAGACACTGCTAGAGACACTGCTGTCCCTCTCCTCTCACACTCCCCCTGAATTCACACACTGACACACACCTGACTGGACTGGAGACACTGCTGTCCCTCTCCTCTCACACACACATAGACACAAACACCTGACTGGACTGGAGACACTGCTAGAGACACTGCTGTCCCTCTCCTCTCACACACACACATAGACACAAACACCTGACTGGACTGGAGACACTGCTAGAGACACTGCTGTCCCTCTCCTCTCACACTCCCCCTGAATTCACACACTGACACACACCTGACTGGACTGGAGACACTGCTGTCCCTCTCCTCTCACACACACATAGACACAAACACCTGACTGGACTGGAGACACTGCTAGAGACACTGCTGTCCCTCTCCTCTCACACACACATAGACACAAACACCTGACTGGACTGGAGACACTGCTAGAGACACTGCTGTCCCTCTCCTCTCACACTCCCCCTGAATTCACACACTGACACACACCTGACTGGACTGGAGACACTGCTGTCCCTCTCCTCTCACACTCAGCCCTAATTTCTCCAGCACATACAATCACCATCTCTCCTCCAAGTCTGAAATCTGCCTTTCTGACAGCAGCTCTCAGGCCTTGAACTGAGAAAGTGGTTTGTAAACGCATGTGGTTGTGGTCCGACAGTGAAAACCCACAACAGCACAGGCAGGTCAACAGTGCATCGATTAGTTCTGGCTGTGGAAGAGAGCACAAGGGAGGGACGGGTAAGCGGAGAGCAGCTGTGACATGAATCGATTCGTCATCCTTGCTCATGCTCTTAAGGCACTCCGCCCTCTGCTCAGGCAATCCCAGGCTCGCACCCCAAGACACCCCCACCACGCACTGCGCCGGCAGAGTGGCAGGTGTGTGCGGGTGTGCGTGTGCACACCGTCGAAGGCGAGATGGGGCTCGTTTCACACGCGCACGCACACACGCACACACCCAGCCCTCGGGACAGCCCGCGCCTGTTGGGTCTGGTCCCAGCCAAGCAGTGCTGCTGCCGAGCAGAGCTAAAGTCTGCAAAACTGACGCTCGTCACACTGCTTCACCAATCCAGTGTGCAGGGTGTCAACAGGGTCTAGAACCCAGGACCTCAGTAATCTGAGGACCCCCCAAACACCACCATCCGACAGGCTGCCTTTGTGTGGCATGCAGGACCTGACGAGCACATCCAAGCAAAGAGCTAGTACTCTTCCATGATCTCAAATTCCTCGTTTCCAGCAGGGAGATTAAGGCCGTCTGATTAGGTCTGATCGGTCACAGATCTCCCCAATCTCCGAAACGGATTTCCTCCCAGTCGCCACAAGGAAGGAAATTCACCAAGGCTGTGAAGATTTAATTACTCCTGTCTGGAATTTCGACACGGATTAGGGCGGATTGCTTGCAGGGAAAGGAGAAAGATACACATACAATAAGCTTTTTAGGACATCCTATTAAAAGATATTAAACTAATTTCACCGTCCCATTAGTTAAAAGGCTTTTATACCGATTGCCAGGCACTAAATGAAGTAATTTCGCAGCTCAAAGATAAGTTAATGTAACAGGACTGTTCTACTGCACTGAGACTGTAGCCCCTATTGTAACAGGACTGTTCTCCTGCACTGGGACTGTAGCTCCTATTGTAACAGGACTGTTCTCCTGCACTGGGACTGTAGCCTCTATTGTAACAGGACTGTTCTACTGCACTGGGACTGTAGCCCCTATTGTAACGGGACTGCTCTACTGCACTGGGACTGTAGCCCCTATTGTAACGGGACTGCTCTACTGCACTGAGACTGTAGCCCCTATTGTAACAGGACAGTTCTACTGCACTGGGACTGTAGCCCCTATTGTAACAGGACTGTTCTACTGCACTGGGACTGTAGCTCCTACTGTAACAGGACTGTTCTACTGCACTGGGACTGTAGCTCCTACTGTAACAGGACTGTTCTACTGCACTGGGACTGTAGCCCCTATTGTAACAGGACTGTTCTACTGCACTGGGACTGTAGCTCCTATTGTAACGGGACTGTTCTACTGCACTGGGACTGTAGCTCCTATTGTAACGGGACTGTTCTACTGCACTGGGACTGTAGCTCCTATTGTAACAGGACCGTTCTCCTGCACTGGGACTGTAGCTCCTATTGTAACGGGACTGTTCTACAATAGGGGCTACAGTCCCAGTATGGTTTCCCTGTAAAAATAGCTGTTTCTTCACCTCAGTCCCTGTCCGACTCATGGTTTCTCAGTATCTCAGAAGCAGTTTATTTTCTCCTGTGAGTTTGCATGCAGTGCAGAGAGTTAAATTTGAAAAGCAAATCTCACTGTTTGCATACAAGGTTGTATCACCAGTGAGATCACTGCCATCGCAGACATGACACATTAAGATGCAACACACACCCACAGACAAACTAGAAAAACACCCAATAATCATTAGACTCCAACTGACACTGACAGAGCAGACTGAGAAACTCCAGACCATACTGGACTGACTTTACTGTGCTCTGGATTAAACAAGATTATAAATCAGACTCCCTCTGACATCCCATTATAAAAGCAAATACAAATATAGCCCCAGACAAAGGGTTACTTTCATCACAAAAGCAATCTTATCTGCACCAGGTTTTATTACAGCCAACAACAGGGGATGGAAAAGTTCCTGCTCATCTCATTCAGGCTCAAATGGACCCAAACAAAACAGTTCAAATATTACTTTCTGCTTCCTCACTACAGTTCGCACAGGAGCGCTGCTGCTAGCAAAACCCGGCCCGGCCAAGTGGAACAGGAGTCTACCCCCAGGTCTGAGGGCCCCAGATGACTCTCACAAACCCACAGTGCCCCGCAACCCCTCCTCACCTGGTTGTCTTGGAAACAGCAGGCCTGTCGGGCTTGGCCCCGGGTGCGGTGTTGGTTTTGGGTGCCGCAGCGGAGGCAGGCTTGGGGGCTGAAAGAGGGGAGGAAACCGTTAAACTGTGGAACGGAGAAGACGGAGGAAGGGAGTGCTCAACACTGCCACATGCCCGAGCCCAGCAACGGTCAGAGGACTGACCACAAGCCGGTCCTCACCAGTACTGACCCACGACAGGACAGCACCTCCAGCAGACTGACCACAAGCCGGTCCTCACCAGTACTGACCACAAGCCAGTCCTCACCAGTACTGACCTGCGACAGGACAGCACCAGAACAGACTGGCCACAAGCCGGTCCTCACCAGTACTGACCTGCGACAGGACAGCACCAGAACAGACTGGCCACAAGCCGGTCCTCACCAGTAGTGACCCACGACAGGACAGCACCTCCAGCAGACTGACCACAAGCCGGTCCTCACCAGTACTGACCCACGACAGGACAGCACCTCCAGCAGACTGACCACAAGCCGGTCCTCACCAGTACTGACCCACGACAGGACAGCACCTCCAGCAGACTGACCACAAGCCGGTCCTCACCAGTACTGACCCACGACAGGACAGCACCTCCAGCAGACTGACCACAAGCCGGTCCTCACCAGTACTGACCCACGACAGGACAGCACCTCCAGCAGACTGACCACAAGCCGGTCCTCACCAGTACTGACCCACGACAGGACAGCACCTCCAGCAGACTGACCACAAGCCGGTCCTCACCAGTACTGACCCACGACAGGACAGCACCTCCAGCAGACTGACCACAAGCCGGTCCTCACCAGTACTGACCCACGACAGGACAGCACCTCCAGCAGACTGACCACAAGCCGGTCCTCACCAGTACTGACCCACGACAGGGACAGCACCTCCAGCAGACTGACCACAAGCCGGTCCTCACCAGTACTGACCCACGACAGGACAGCACCTCCAGCAGACTGACCACAAGCCGGTCCTCACCAGTACTGACCCACGACAGGGACAGCACCTCCAGCAGACTGACCACAAGCCGGTCCTCACCAGTACTGACCCGCGACAGGGCAGCGTTCTGGTGGAGCTGGCCGAGGGGACTCTCTCTGATTGGCGCCCCCTCCTGCCCAGAGCACTCGTCTGGTCACGGCAGGCCCTGTGGACTCACCGGCACTGCTGGGCCGCACCCGGGCAGTGTTGGTCCCGCCCGCCGGCTTCTTGTTGGGCTGGGCCGCCCCCGCCCCTGCCTTCGTGCCGTTGGTCGATGTGGAGTTGGCGCCGGCCGCCGAGACGGGCCGGGCAGACCCTGTGGGCTTCCTGTCGGCCATCTTGTTGGGCGTGCTTGAGGAAGAGGCGGTGCCAGCGGCCGAGCCAACCGGCCTCTTCGTCGGCGCCACACTCGCCATGGTCACTTTCTTCTTCTCCGTGCCAGTGGCGGCCGCGGTCGCTTTCTTCGCCACCCCATTGGCCAGGGGCTTCTGGACGCCGTTAACCGCAGAGCGGTTCTGCGCCGTCCCAGGTCGGGAGCCGGGACCCGCAGCACCCGCAGCCTTCCCGCCAGTAGAATTGGCCTTGCCTTTAGCTGGACCACCCGCCTGGCCTTTCGGCTTGGCCTTCCCGGCCGCGAGCTTGCTGTTCCCCTCCTTGGCTGCAGGGGGAGCCGTCTCCTCAGCCAGCTGCTTCTCCTCGGCAGGCTGCTTCTCTTCGGGGGGCGGGACCTGCTCCTGTGGCTCCTCCCCTAAGGGTGCTGCCTCGACGACAGGCCCCGCCTCCAGTGTCTCTGTAGATTCCATTGCTGCCGTGGCAACCCCATCCGGCTTCATCTCCCCCAGGAATGGCTGTGTGGTGTCCCTGTGCTACTCTTCACCACTGCAGGAGCAGCTCACTCACTTCTCTTCCAACCAGACTGTGCCTTCTGGACAGGAAGACTTGCTCTGCATGCAGAGAGAACGGTTCACCTGCAAGAGAGGAGAGGAAGGAGTTAAACTTGAGTGGATCCCTTGAAATGTTTCTGGGGAAAAACGAGCCCAGGCAGTTTGCACAGACTTGCCTGTTCAACAACTCCAGTCTGGAGTAGAAACGGCACGCGTCACAAAACTCAACGCTCAAGGGTGGTGAAGTAAACGCTCAGCCAGGTCACGCCCTGCAGCCTGGGAACACAGCCAGAACAGGAAGTGACATCAGGTCCAGGGGGAAGCCACTGCAAACGCCACCCCCAGCCCACCAGAACAGAGGCCTTCTGGGACATGGGGAGGGACGCAGAGCACCTCCAGTCACACTTCAACAGAGACTCTGACAAGGAACACCTGGTCACCCAGGAGAGCACTCCAACAGTGTGCACTGCCAGTCCTCACCCCCCTCAGCTAGAACAGCCGCCCAGGACCCCCAGCGCCCCGGCCCTGTGCACTCAGGGTGAGACATCACCCCCAACACCACAGTGTGCACGACCCTGTGCATCCAGGGGGAGGGACAGCACCCCCATAAACAGCAGGAGACAACAGCAAACTGCGATCGGTCCCTCACGACCTGGTGAAGCCGCCATGCAACTCCTGTCGAACCCCTGTCGCTCACACACTCCTGCAGAGAGCAGAGAGAATTTCCTCCCATCACACTGCACACAAGGAGCTGCCTCTTTCTCCACTAATAACCAGCAGCGCTGCCTGTAACCCGTCTGTGCAGACTGCTCTCAACCCCCACCCTGTGTGTGAAGCACCCTGACCCCTGACCCCTGTGCCCAATTCAGGATAAAGCCTGGAAATAACTCCCCCCACACACAGCCCCTCTGACCTCCAGCTGCCACCTGGGCTATCCCATCAGCCCCCTGGAGACTGCCGCGCTCTGTGGTCAGAGGACACCTGTTTACACGGGTGGGGGCTCTGCAGTCCCCCCAGGACAGCTGCAGTCCAGGGAGGTCAGTCCCCGACAGCTAACTAAACAGATACGGGACTGGACAGGGATGACAATGGAGAAAAACTGGCTGATGACCACTGCTGGCCAGAGGGCTTTTCTCAGCTGACCAGTCAGAGGCAACGTCTGGAACCAGCTGGTCTCCTGCAGCCTTGGGCTTGCAGTGCTGTCCGAGAGCTGTCTGTCCTCCAGGGGGCGCTCACTCAGCTGAAGCAGCAGCACAGGGCTCTGACCGGCTGCTTTTAGCAAAACTGACCCCCCATGCTTGGATAGGGGTGATCCCAAATGAACTACTTAAACTGCTCAAAAGTGCTCATCACTCTCATCCTGACAGCCGCGCTCCAGTCTGGCCAGACTTGGGCACTGTAACTCCGCCTGTCTGAACAACGACCCGCTCCACACACACGGCCCAGTCCCCCTAGCAACAGAACCGAACCTCTGACCCGCAGCCACTGACCTGACTCTTGTGATACAGAGAGGAGAGGACGGGCCAACACAGAGACAGATCAGACCAAAAACCACGAGGCCCAGGACAGTCCTGTACCGAACTTCGCAAGCCTACAAACGACAGGGTGAGAGGACAGAGGACACCATCGCACAGCCGCCAACCAGCAGTGTATCAGCAACACCCTCCCATGATGCGCCACAGGCTGAAGAACACGCCATCACTCCCATTCGATATCACTGGTACACGGAGAGCAGCTCCTGAAACAGGATGAGGGATGTACACTCCCAACAGAGTCAATAACTCCATCAACTACCAGAGCAGATGACATCACCTGCTGAGGATCAGGATTCGACACCCCTGCCAGTCATCTGACAGCTAGTGTGTCTGTGCACTAGATCAGCTGTATGTAACTGTCCAGCACTGTTTGCACTGCAGATGTGTTAATCTTATGAGCTTTGACAACACGAAGCCATCAGCCATGCCAAAAAAGCTTTGTTAATTTGAATTCCTGCCTGTAGCGACAGCCCCCGGCCAGCAGCCCAGCCCAGAGCCAGAGCGCCTGTAGCGACAGCAGCCCAGCCCAGAGCCAGAGCGCCTGTAGCGACAGCAGCCCAGCCCAGAGCCAGAGCGCCTGTAGCGACAGCAGCCCAGCCCAGAGCCAGAGCGCCTGTAGCGACAGCAGCCCAGCCCACAGCCGGAGCGCCTGTAGCGACAGCCCCCCGGGCACCAGCCCAGCCCACAGTCGGAGCGCCTGTAGCGACAGCCCTCCGGCCACCAGCCCAGCCCACAGTCGGAGCGCCTGTAGCGACAGCCCTCCGGGCACCAGCCCAGCCCACAGTCAGAGCGCCTGTAGCGACAGCCCCTTGACCACCAGCCCAGCCCACAGTCAGAGCGCCTGTAGCGACAGCCCCCCGGGCACCAGCCCAGCCCACAGTCGGAGCGCCTGTAGCGACAGCCCTCCGGGCACCAGCCCAGCCCACAGTCAGAGCGCCTGTAGCGACAGCCCCTTGACCACCAGCCCAGCCCACAGTCAGAGCGCCTGTAGCGACAGCCCCCCGGGCACCAGCCCAGCCCACAGTCGGAGCGCCTGTAGCGACAGCCCTCCGGGCACCAGCCCAGCCCACAGTCGGAGCGCCTGTAGCGACAGCAGCCCAGCCCACAGTCGGAGCGCCTGTAGCGACAGCAGCCCAGCCCACAGTCGGAGCGCCTGTAGCGACAGCCCCCCGGCCACCAGCCCAGCCCACAGTCAGAGCGCCTGTAGCGACAGCCCCCCGACCACCAGCCCAGCCCACAGTCAGAGCGCCTGTAGCGACAGCCCTCCGGGCACCAGCCCAGCCCACAGCCGGAGCGCCTGTAGCGACAGCAGCCCAGCCTACAGTCTGAACGCCTGTAGCGACAGCCCCCCGACCACCAGCCCAGCCCACAGTCAGAGCGCCTGTAGCGACAGCCCTCCGGGCACCAGCCCAGCCCACAGCCGGAGCGCCTGTAGCGACAGCAGCCCAGCCTACAGTCTGAACGCCTGTAGCGACAGCCCTCCGGGCACCAGCCCAGCCCACAGTCGGAGCGCCTGTAGCGACAGCCCTCCGGGCACCAGCCCAGCCCACAGCCGGAGCGCCTGTAGCGACAGCAGCCCAGCCCACAGTCTGAACGCCTGTAGCGACAGCCCTCCGGGCACCAGCCCAGCCCACAGTCGGAGCGCCTGTAGCGACAGCAGCCCAGCCCACAGTCGGAGCGCCTGTAGCGACAGCCCCCCGGGCACCAGCCAAGCCCACAGTCGGAGCTCCTGTAGCGACAGCAGCCCAGCCCACAGTCGGAACGCCTGTAGCGACAGCCCTCCGGGCACCAGCCCAGCTGACTGTCAGCGACTCTGACAAGGGCGGCGCAGTGAGGCAGGGTGCTGGAGCTATGCTGAGAATGCCAGCTATGTGGTCACCAAGCACAATGCAGGACTGCATTCCAACATCAGAGCAAAATATCAGCCTTCATACCAAGAATCCCTGGAATACACCCCAAAGAAAGTGAACCAGAGATCTGGACTGACACTGTTTTTGCCAGTGGATTGGAAGCATTCTCCAAGCCCTCACAATAATCCCCGGAAATACATCACTGGTGGAGCAGCTGGACTCCCAGAACTGGAAGAGTTCCAAGTGACAGGAGCACTTTCGGGAAAGGCAACAGAGAGAGGGGAGGCGAGAGAGAAGGGAGCTGAACGGACGGAGGACTTGGGAAAAGAGATGGAGAGGGACAGGCTAGACAGAGAGGGAAGCTTGAGTGGAAAGCTGACAACATGTCCTGCTCCAGTCTCAGAAGAGGGGGGGTGAGGGGCTACAGCTGGCTCTCTTACCATACAAGGCAGCGTTGCCTAATCCTGTGTGATCATCTCACTGCAGCCCAGCGCCACGAACACAGAGAGAGAGACTGCAGGACTGTTCTACTGCACTGGGACTGTAGCCCCTATTGTAACAGGACTGTCCTACTGCACTGGGACTGTAGCTCCTATTGTAACAGGACTGTTCTACTGCACTGGGACTGTAGCTCCTATTGTAACAGGACTGTCCTACTGCACTGGGACTTTAGCCCCTATTGTAACAGGACTGTCCTACTGCACTGGGACTTTAGCCCCTATTGTAACAGGACTGTTCTACTGCACTGGGACTGTAGCCCCTATTGTAACAGAACTGTTCTACTGCACTGGGACCAATACTCCTGTACAGCGCCCTTGTAACATAACATTTGTGATGGCCAAGCAGGCTGCCATGAATAATCCTTTCTGCTGTTTACAAACCGGCTGCACCAGCTGCTGAAATCCAGGCTGATGCCCAAGGCTGGCACCGCCCTGCTGACAGACAAGTCTGCACCCCCGCCCCCCCCTCCGGCTGGGACGCCGATGGATCAGCAAGGATCTTTCCCATAGCCCCCGAATTCCTCAGCACCCACAGCGGAGAGGACACGAGCCACGGCGGCCTCCACCCGACGCCCTGCTCGGCGGAATTCCTCCGGGAGCACGGGAGGTTGGGATCGGGATCCTACGGCACGCGCCGTTGCAAAACGGACGCCCACGGCAGCGCCAACAAACGAGGTCACGCCGGGGGAACGCCGTCGCCACCGGGGCTCGGCTCAGGCGACTCAGAGAGCGCGGGATTTATTACCCACAGAGCTCGTTAACCCTGGACAAAGACTGACACTAATCCCACATTATCTGCGGTCCTGCCGCCGGTCGGAGGGAGGGAGGGGGTCTAAAAGAGGAACGAGCCAGAGGAAGAAGGGCAGGTGCCGTGGTTACACAGACTGGGCTAAGTCCACCAGGATCAGGGCACTGCTGCACACGCTTGTCATCACTGCCCCCCCACCCAGCGCTGGACCGCCCCAGAGGAGAGAGCAGAGGTCACACTGCAGGCCCCCGAATTCCCACTCCTCGGCCCGGGTCTCTGGAGGCATGGCCAGCAGGAGCCCAGCCAACACCCTGAGCCACCGGGCTCGGAGCCAGGACACAGGCGGGTACAGACAGCACGCTGCAGTACCAGCGCAGACCTGCGGGGGGCGGCAGAGGCGGACCTGCAGTCTCCGTGGAGACGGTGCTCGTGCGCGAAGGCTGACAGGAACAATGCCGGGAGTCCCAGCCCGGAGCAGCGAGGCGCCAGCAGGAAGAGGGCTCCACCAGCAGCTCCGCAAGGAATGCCAGCGAGGAAGCAGGGGGTGAGGGGGCGTCTTCCTCCGCGGACAGACCAGGGGACACCACTGCAGCGCAGCTGAGCCAGGAGCCCCATCAGTGACTACTGCACTGGTCTCTGCACTCACCCACTGGGAACCAGTTCAACTTCAATCAGTGACTACTGCACTGGTCTCTGCACTCACCCACTGGGAACCAGTTCAACTTCAATCAGTGACTACTGCACTGGTCTCTGCACTCACCCACTGGGAACCAGTTCAACTTCAATCAGTGACTACTGCACTGGTCTCTGCACTCACCCACTGGGAACCAGTTCAACTTCAATCAGTGTCTACTGCACTGGTCTCTGCACTGACTCACTGGGAACCAGTTTAACTTCAATCAGATCGTCAAACAAAATAAGCAAACTAGCTCATTCCGGGTGAACCAACCCTGGTCCAGGTTTATGTGCAGCGCACCACTACACAGTTCAGTACCAACCGGGCCGACACTGCTCACATGCACTACAGCACACAGCCAGAACCGGGCCGAGACACACCCAAACCACAGAGGAACTCCCGGCCCCGGCGTCCATCCAGCCTGCCTGATCCGGTTCCCAGTCCCAGTTCCTGCTCTCCGGTCGGGAAGGGCTCGGATGAGGGAAGTGAAAGACGCGCCGACCCTCAGCCACGGCGACAGAAAACCTGTCCGACCACCTGCCCGCAGTCCCAGCTCTCGCGCACACCTGCTGCCCCGCGGCTGCTCCGACACCTGCCCGTCTCGCTCACCCCGGACCCCCGAACACCGGCGACCCTCGTGCAGCGCGGCACTCTCGCGACCCCCCCACCCCGCACAGAGAGAAACTCCCACCAGCCGCCGTCAAGCCAGAAGGGCGGATACGGGCTCCGGTTCGCTCGCATCGATCCCGGATTGATCAGCGGGTGATCAGAGGGGAATCCGGATCGATACGGTCGCCACAACCGTGCGGGCCCGGCGGCGTGATCCGACGAAAACAACAACTAATAAAATGACACTTTTCATCTGTAACTTCATGCTGCGAGGTACAGGGTGTCTAACACTGTTTTCCCCAGAGCTGCCGTACCGTGTCGCCTCCGGCTCCTGCTGTAAAAGGGGGAAAGTTCGCTCGCCCGTCTGCTCCTTTATCTCCTCGGATTCAGCGTCTGAATCACATTCTGTTCTGCCGCTGAGACGCGCGCGCGTCCGGCACCTTTGTTCGCCTGTATTGAGCGAGAGCGGCCGCGCGGGTGGGGGGGGAGAGGAGGAGGGGGGGGGGCGGCGGCAAGGCTGCGATTCTGGTCCTGAAGAAAGGAGCCGCTTTTCAGCCCAGCCGAGCGGACAGCGCGATTACCGCCGCGCGATTACCCGCCCGGCTCCCCGGGGCGGAGAGGCGGCGGCGGCGGCGGCACGCAAGACGAGCCCAAGCCGAGCCGAGAGTACCCGTCTCCCGTCAGCGCGGCTGGACCGCGTCCCCGTGTCCCCGGATCGTCCAGGGGTTCGGGAGGACCAGTCGCACCATTGCGCTTTTGTTGGAGTCCGTCTGTCCCCGCTAGTGTCCGGTCCAAGCGCATCTTCAACTGCGGTCCAGTACAAACCCAGCCACACCGGCACCGGCCATCACCCGCAGCGACACACGCCCAACCCCCCCCTCCTCCTCCTCCTCCTCCTCCCCGTACCCCAAAACCCACACCGCCCGGCCCCAAACAAAAGGACTCCCGAAGGTACCAGCCCAGCCCGGGCCCGGCTGAGGAGACTTTCGTCTGCAGCCGTCAGAAAGTCAGAACACGAGCAATTTCATCTCCCCCGCCACACACGCCCTCCCCGCTGCCCCCAGACACACAACTTGCCTCCCCGGGTTTTCCGAACAGGCGCTGCGGCCCAGATACCATGAAGGGGGAATGAGGGGCAGCCTGCTGAGCGCAGAGCAGCCGAAACCCAGCGAGCGCCGCAAATGCGCACAAAGACAGCGAGCGCCGCCAGCAGCCCCGCCGTGGGCGGGCGGGCGGGCGGTGGCGAGACCGGATTCAGCACGGCACTTTCTCTGGGCTGGGAGCCGGCTTCACACGGGACGACACAGACAGCCGAAACCTCGCTCGCTATAACCACGACAAAAGGGGCGTAGGCGCAGACAGAACCCGGCGGCCTCAGGGTAAAAGGACGGCGTGCTCGGCACACAGCGAGTCCCTCACCTCCAGCGAGCGGGGCCGGCGACAGAGCAGGACAGAGCCGCTTCTACAACGCCCAGCGCTTCACGAACACAGGCTCCTCCGCCGCGTCTCTAACGGCGCCGGTACCGGCTGCAGACACACCGACTCGAGCGAACAGGGAGCGGTGCTGATGGGCCTCCAGTCCGACCGCCCCGGGCGCTGGGCTCACACACAAGAGCTGCCGATGGGCTCCGGATCGCGGACAAGAGAGAGGGAGTGACCGCGCCGACGGGATGGAGGCGGGGGACGAAACTGAAAGAGAAAAAAAGCAGGATTTTTTTTTCAAAAAAAAAAGGGGGAAGAGAACTTCCCAGCATCTAGCCAGCGAGCCAGCGCCCAATCACTGCCGGAGCCGTGATTGATTTCAGAGAGAAGATGATGTCATCCTCCCGGCCGGCGCCCCGCCCCTCCCTTTCTCCCCTCAGCTACCACCGCCTACTAATCCTCCCCCCCCCCGTCCGTCCTCCGCTGTCTGTGTTCCACAACAATGGCGTGGAGAGTCTGGCGAGGCGCAGACACCTGACACTAACACGGGCGGCCCGCAGGCGACACTCCCCGCCCGGGACCGGCTCTGTGGGCTGTCGCCTGAAAACTGGCCCTGGATAAAATGCCAACAAACTGTCATCAAAATCCCCTGTCTCTCCCCAGAAAACCCCGGATTCAAGCGGAACAGAAAAGAGAACGAATTTAAAGAGAGACAATCCTTTGTTTTTCCTGTCTGTGCTCTCTTGGAAACTGAGTATCTGATCTCCCACACACTGCAGAAACAACCACATACAGCCACTTCACAGGTCTGATGATGATGGAGTGTTACTGTGAAGATACAGAGGAGCTGGACTGAGTGTCTCTACAGTTACTCTACAGGTCTGAGGATGATGATGATGGAGTGTTAATGTGAAGATACAGAGGAGCTGGACTGAGTGTCTCTACAGTTACTCTACAGGTCTGAGGATGATGATGATGGAGTGTTAATGTGAAGATACAGAGGAGCTGGACTGAGTGTCTCTACAGTTACTCTACAGGTCTGAGGATGATGATGATGGAGTGTTAATGTGAAGATACAGAGGAGCTGGACTGAGTGTCTCTACAGTTACTCTACAGGTCTGAGGATGATGATGATGGGGTGTTAATGTGAAGATACAGAGGAGCTGGACTGAGTGTCTCTACAGTTACTCTACAGGTCTGAGGATGATGATGATGGAGTGTTACTGTGAAGATACAGAGGAGCTGGACTGAGTGTCTACAGTTACTCTACAGGTCTGAGGATGATGATGATGGGGTGTTACTCTGAAGATACAGAGGAGCTGGACTGAGTGTCTCTACAGTTACTCTACAGGTCTGAGGGTGAATATCAGTGTCATGGAAGTGAAGGAGAGGGAGGCTCAGTACACTTGCCCAAACCCTGACAAATGACAGATGAATTCCCACAGCATTAGATCTTATCTCAGCTAGCGTGACATTTTTATGGGCATCAAGCGCAGCACTGCTGCAGGCTGTACACGTTCAGAGTGAACTCCTGTCTGCCAGCCTGTCAGCCTCCTCCTGCTCAGGGAGACAGGCTCCTGCACTGCTTCCTGAAGGAGGAGAAGACCATTAAAACACTGTGCTGACACCGTTACAGGCATGTGTCTGCAAGGGGCGCTCACTGTAGCTCATTTAGTAGACATGAGAGAGAGGGGTTAATACAGACACAGTGACTGACTGAACACTCCAGTACATTAACACTGCACTGAGAGAGAGGGGTTCATACAGACACACTGACTGACTGGACACTACAGTACATTAACACTGCACTGAGAGAGAGGCGTTCATACAGACACACTGACTGACTGGACACTACAGTACATTAACACTGCACTGAGAGAGAGGGGTTCATACAGACACACTGACTGACTGGACACTACAGTACATTAACACTGCACTGAGAGAGAGGCGTTCATACAGACACACTGACTGACTGGACACTACAGTACATTAACACTGCACTGAGAGAGAGGCGTTCATACAGACACACTGACTGACTGGACACTACAGTACATTAACACTGCACTGAGAGAGAGGGGTTCATACAGACACACTGACTGGACACTACAGTACATTAACACTGCACTGAGAGAGAGGGGTTCATACAGACACACTGACTGACTGGACACTACAGTACATTAACACTGCACTGAGAGAGAGGCGTTCATACAGACACACTGACTGACTGGACACTACAGTACATTAACACTGCACTGAGAGAGAGGGGTTCATACAGACACACTGACTGACTGGACACTACAGTACATTAACACTGCACTGAGAGAGAGGCGTTCATACAGACACACTGACTGACTGGACACTACAGTACATTAACACTGCACTGAGAGAGAGGCGTTCATACAGACACACTGACTGACTGGACACTACAGTACATTAACACTGCACTGAGAGAGAGGGGTTCATACAGACACACTGACTGGACACTACAGTACATTAACACTGCACTGAGAGAGAGGGGTTCATACAGACACACTGACTGGACACTACAGTACATTAACACTGCACTGAGAGAGATAGGTTCATACAGACACACTGGATACTCCAGTAGTACACCACCTCATTAGCGCAGTGCTGTGCCTGGGACAGACAGAGGGTGATCGGGGCTGTGGGTGGGAGTTTGCCGTGGTGATAACAGTTTGTGCGGAGGCAACAATGAGAGGAAATTTTCCTGAACGCCGTGACGGTGGAGCGCGGATGTGGCTGCTCTCTGTGAGCTGATTTATTTCTCAGGCGATTGTTTCATGGCTGTAATATTCCTGAGCCTTGCTGAGGCACAGAAACAGTGTTGGCCGCCCCCCCGCCTCTGAGGGCCGCACCCCAGCTGGGATCGCAGGGCAGGCATGTCACTGTGTGAACTGACATCCCATTGATTATTCCAACACTCCGGACTGTGTTACCACCACCCACTTACACACTCCCAGTCATGCACTCGCACACTCACACACATACCCACGCACACTCACACTCACACATACACTCACACTCGCACACATACCCACTTACACACACTCACACACACTGACTCTCAACACACCCATGCACACTCACACACATTCACACTCACACTCGACACACACACTCACACCCATACCCACTCACACTCATATACTCGCACACTCACACACATACCCACGCACACTCAAACTCACATATACACTCACACACATTCACACACACTGACTCTCAACACACCCATGCACACTCACACACATTCACACTCGACACACACACTCACACTCATATACTCGCACACTCACACACATACCCACGCACACTCAAACTCACATTCACACTCATAAACACTCACACTCACATACCCACTCACACACACTGACTCTCAACACATCCACTCACGCACACCCACACTTACCCATTCACACTCAGCACACCCACACACACTCCCACACTCCCACTCTGTACTCCCGTCTCTGTGGGGACCCTATTGACCGTCATTCTGACTGGTCTCTACACCCCCAAAACAGACTCTACACAGGGAAACAACAGCCCTGAAACCAGAAGGTGGAGCTCCTTCCCATTTCAACATGCTGCCAGATCCCTAAGAGTCCTTTCCACTGTGGGGTGTCTCTCACTCGGGGGTTACTGTCACTGTGGGGGTGTCTCTCTGTCAGGAGGCAATGTCACTGTCGGGATGCCTTTCTGTCTGGGGGTACTGTCTTTGTGGGGGAGTACTGTCTTTGTGGGGGCGTCTCTCTGTTGGGAGGTACCGTCACTGTGGGGGTGTCTCCCAGTCGGGGGTTGCTGTCACTGTGGGGGCTCTCTCTGTCGGGAGGTACTGCCTCTGTGGGGGTGTCTCTGTGTCAGGAGGTATTGTCCCTTTGGCGGCTTTGTCTTAGATGTTGTTCCCCCAGTGAAAGTAACACCTGTACAATCACACTCACACAGACGCACACTCGCACACAAAGTGCTCAATTAAACACAAAGATTAATAAAGTTGTGTACTATAGTAAACCTATAAACTGAAACAGATACACTCTGAATGTACAGTAGATACCATAATGCTCAGTATGACCTAATATTTTTCCCCAGCAGCTAGCTTCAGTAACAGTGACAGATGAGATAGATTGACCTCTTTGTGAAGCCTGTGAGTGTGCAGGGAGCCACTCCCAGCTTCCTATCTCCACTGGGAATTGCTGGGAATGATTGATTGCCCTGCAGTGAGCCTGTGCACAGGCACCGTTGGAAATTCCCTGTGCAATCGGATGCTCTCAAGCACGGCCACCGCAGAGCACATTAACGGAACCGCAGCCATCCCTGTGACAGAGATGGAGAGATGGAGACCGAGGACTGGAGAGAGAGACCAAGAGGGTCTGCAGTCCCCCTCATTGATGAGCCTCCCCTGTGGAAAAGCAATGGCCCGAGTTCAGCCCAGTTAGGAGTTTAATGATTAATTAAGAGAGTGTGGAAACAGAATGAGAATGAGTACAGTACTGTAGTAATAATAATAATAATAATAATTGCTTACACTTATATAGCGCTTTTCTGGACACTCCACTCAAAGCGCTTTACAGGTAATGGGGACTCCCCTCCACCACCACCAATGTGCAGCATCCACCTGGATGATGCGACGGCAGCCATAGTGCGCCAGAACGCTCACCACACATCAGCTATCGGTGGGGAGGAGAGCAGAGTAATGTAGCCAATTCATAGAGGGGGATTATTAGGAGGCCATGATGGGGTAAAGGCCAGGGGGGAAATTTGGCCAGGACACCGGGGTTACACCCCTACTCTTTTCGAGAAGCGCCCTGGGATTTTTAATGACCACAGAGAGTCAGGACCTCGGTTTTACGTCTCATCCGAAGGACGGGTATGCTGTAGTGAAGTGTACTTTACTGTAGTGCACTGCAGTGAGTTATTGTACTGAACTATATTACACAGCAGTGTAGTGAAGTGTACTTTACTGTAGTGCACTGCAGTGAGTTATTGTACTGAACTATATTACACAGCAGTGTAGTGAAGTGTACTTTACTGTAGTGCACTGCAGTGAATTACTGAACTGAACTATATTACACAGTAGTGTAGTGAAGTGTACTTTACTGTAGTGCACTGCAGTGAGTTATTGTACTGAACTATATTACACAGTAGTGTAGTGAAGTGTACTTTACTGTAGTGCACTGCAGTGAGTTATTGTACTGAACTATATTACACAGCAGTGTAGTGAAGTGTACTTTACTGTAGTGCACTGCAGTGAGTTATTGTACTGAACTATATTACACAGCTGTCAGGGTGATGACTGGGAGAGATCGGGGTGAGATCGGAATGTGGGTCAGGGTGATGACTGGGAGAGATCGGGGTGAGATCGGAATGTGGGTCAGGGTGATGACTGGGAGAGATCGGGGTGAGATCGGAATGTGGGTCAGGGTGATGACTGGGAGAGATCGGGGTGAGATCGGAATGTGGGTCAGGGTGATGACTGGGACAGACTCGAGTGTGGATTTATGCACTGGTCTCCTGTTGCTTTAACTGACTGTCGACTTCCTCGCCTCCAGTTCATCAAGAGCTGCCGAGCTGCCGGCCCGGCTGAGATCAGGCCCTATAAATACCGGCGCTGTGGGGCGGCGTGGCGCACACAGACGGCACAGTGTTTACAAACAGGCTGTGTCAGCGCAGCACAAAGGGCCCACTGTGCGCTGATCAGCTGGGCTCGGACGCCCACGGGTGCAGGGCTCCTTGCCAGCCTGGCTGTCCTGCGTCTGCAGCAGGACACAGAGTTCACTGGCCTGGGAGACGCCAAGGAAATCGAGGGGGATCCAGGAGATCATCAGATTGTCCACTCTCTCCGCTGAGACACTGACCGCCTCTGGGCGACAGACAGACACACAGACTGACACACCAACACACAAACACAGACACACAGACTGACACACAAACACAGACAGATGCACAGACTGACACACCAACACACAAACACACAGACACAGACTGATACACCAACACAGACACAGACTCATCAACACACAGACACAGACTGACACACCAACACACAGAGGCAGACAAACACACAGATTGACACATCAACACAGACAGACACACAGAGGCAGACAGACACACAGACTGACACAGATAGATATGCAGACACACAGATTAACACACTTACACAGAGACATGCAGACTGACAAACTGATACACCAACACAGACAGAGGCAAGCAGACACACAGACATGCAGAAGGACAGACTGACACGAAGAGATATGCAGATAGACAGGCAGACAGCTGGACACACATGCTGAAAAGGGTCAGGTTCTCATGTCCTTGTTGCATCTCTTACATCTTTTATCTCTCTGCAGACATCTTCTGATTACCAAGAGCCTCCTCTTCGGCTCCACACAGAACAAAACCCGGACTTCCGGTCGCTGCCGTCCTCTAGTCGATCATGTCTGGCCTCCTGTCTCCATCTAGTGGTCACCTTTTGCATTTGCAGTTCATGAGGCACAACGCGCTCCTTCCGGTCGGTGTCTTATGGCGCTGTTTCCAGGCAAAGGCACACGCCCGTCTACTGCAATAAAAGTGCTGAGCGGCACGCAGACAGCTGCTAATACACACCGGTTCTGTCTCCGCAGTGTGTTCTGATCAGGAAATAAAAAGAGCCCCAGCCTCTTCGCCATTTCTTTTTCCATTGCAACACTATAGCACGTACACCAATGAAACAGGGTAACTAGACAACAAAAGGTAAGATACGATCATTTCATTAGCCCTATACAGTTTCTTGCATTAGGAATTCGTCTTTTCACACAGCCCAGCATGCTCTCCATGAGACACACAGACAAGGAGAGAGAAGCTTGTGGTAAGAGCGCAGGGTCAGCCATTTATACGGCACCCCTGGGGTTAAGGGCCTTGCTCAGGGGTCCAACGGAGTAGGATTCCTCTGCCGGCCATGGGATTTGAACCAGCAACCTTCCAGCCACCGGCGTAGATCCTGAGCCACAGAGCCACCAGTCGGCCATAAATTCAGTTAATTGAATTCAATAAATTGAATTACTGAATAGATTCAATAAATATGGAACTTACTGTCAAGACATGGGCATATATCTCCACTGTCAGAATCTTTCAATTGTCTCCCCTTTTGTCATGGGGCAGACTCTAAAATACTCTTTCTGACCCATAAACACTAAACGCTCACTCCTGCTAGCAACTGCTAGCATCTGCTAGCATCACTCAGACCAAGCAGGACACTCTGGTCAGGGGACAGCAGTTACTTAGTATTTCAGAGAATCTCCAAAATCACCGTAAGTGGTAGAGCCCTAGCTGCAGGGAGACCATGCAAACTCCACACAGACAGCACCCTGGGAGTCGAACTCAGGGCCCCAGCTCTGCAAGGCAGGAATAGTAACCATTGTGCACCACCCCACCTGTTATGGTTAAACCTCCTGACCCCTAGAGGGCGCCTTGAGCCCTGGTTGCTGGCCAAGCTGTGCCTGTATTTGTCATATAGAAAAAAATAAACATATGACAAAAACTAAATGCTATTGTGATTCTGTCACTACAATGTCTATTATCATGGACGTACAGGCAGTCATAGTGAGTGAGCCCCCTGCTGATCCAGTCGGGATATCAGCCTGCTCCGCTGCCACAAACCTGGAGGGGTCCAGGAATGCCCGCGGTCCCTGGCTCCAGGAGCGCGCTCGCAGGAAGGGGCTGGAGGGCGGCTCTTCTGCTCCATGGGGCTCTTCCTGGGAGGCCGGTGGTGAGCTCTCGGGGCCACAGCGCCTCTCCGGATGGGGGGCTTCTCCAGCACCCCTGCTGTACTCCGCGCTCCATACTAAGGCCGCTGCTTGCAGAGGGTCTCGGTGGTTGGTGGTGTCGCACCGGCTCTTCCCAGGTCTCGCCTCACTCCTACCGTCAGCCCAGCTAGAGCTTCGTAACTCCTTCCTGCTCCACTTACAGTACGTGCCCGGCCCTTCCCGACCGCCGCGTCCGGCCCGCTCCCCCGGGCCCCTGTACGCACCCGGCCCTTCCCGACCGCCGCGTCCAGGTGATGGAGACTAAGACACTCCATAATCCCTGCAGCACGCCGGGTTCACGGTCGTTATTCCTAGTTAATGATCACATTGTGGACTGTATCGACACCCCGCTCAGAGAGAGGAAACGAAACAGAAAGCCGCAGTGACTACTTCTTCATGTCTGCCCAACCGCAGCGTCACTCGCCTGTCTCTTTGCCAAGTCATCATGCTCCCATCATGCTCCCATGTCTTGCTCACCAGTGCCTTCGACAAGTCCCTCACGTCTAACGAGAGGGAGCGTCTTCTCCCTTTCTCTGCTCGGGGAGCAGCCTGACTCTGAAAGCTCTCGGCCGGTCGGACTCGGCCACGACCCACAGCTCCCTGAGCGATCCTGGCTTCCTGTTCTCCCACGCCGCCTGCGGCTGGAAGGAGGCTGGGTCCGCCCACTCACCCGACGCCAGAGTGGCGAATCGGCCCCAGAGCCAGCTGGGCGGGGACCAGGCCGGAGGCAGGTTTGTGGCCCCAGAGAGACGGTTCGATTTTTAAGAACTTTATTTTCCTTTCACAAAAAAAATACAGGACATCACAAATTAGAAAGCTTTACATTAATATACATACTTAAAACAGTATATATGATCACATCTCATTACATTTTGACACGGTACCAGTTACATAGCAACAATTTCTTTTTTTCTGGTGCAAATCACATTCTTAGTTAAACATGATAATGTTTCTCACAGTTTCTTGAGATATTGACCTATGCTCTCTATTTCCCACAGATTTTCTGCTTCCTCCTTCCCTTCTCTCCACAGATCTCTGAGGTAATAGTTCTCTCGGGTGATGAACAGGGCCAGGCTACCTGCTGCCTTGACTGGGACCTCGATGCCTTTGAACAGCCCCATGTTCCTCACTCTCCACAGGGCGTCTTTCCCACTGTTCACCACGGCCCAGATCCTGTCAAACACGTCAGGAGGAAGTTTGACAGGAGAGATGCCGTATATGACGAAAGCAGCGGTCAGGGTAAATTGGGGCGAGAGAGCTTGCAACCAATCTTCAAACTGTGCCCAGAAGGCCTTAGCAAAAAAGCAGGACCACAGGAGATGGGTCACAGTCTCCTCCGCGCCGCAGCCCACCCTAACGCAGCGAGGGCTGGGGGTGAGGCCCCTACGGTACAAGAAAGTTCGGACCGGTAAGCGCTGGTGGACGACAGAGAGACGGGGGGTCTTGTCCTGTCAGCTCCACAGCTGCGCAGTTGGCCAGGAGAGAAAGGAGGATCACCATGTGGGGGAGCTATGACTCAAGGTCATGGGGGCAACGACAGTGCATAACTCCAGTGGGGGCAGCTGCCTGTTAGAATATTTTAATATTACCCCCCCTGTCGAAGTAACCAGACTCGTACTCACAGCTACCTTCTTCTCACTGGTCTTCTTGGTTTTCAGACAGAGAGACGTTCTGGTCCTTTAACACAGTCGGGGGCTGTGGCAGGTCAAAATCCAAATGAATATGCAAAGATAACAACGCTACTTATCGCGCATTATCTTCTAACAACATGCTGGCTGTGAGCTTGGAAGGTCCCAGACATCACTGCTGGCCCATGTCGCGACTGGCAGGTGTGTCTGTGTGCGGGGGGCCATCACAATATTGCATCCTGCCAGAACTCACAATACAACTATTGTGACCCTGAAATATCGACTAATGTATATAAAAGATACATTTTTGGAAGATGTTTAAGTTTTTGTGATGCATATCACTTATTTATGTACTTTTATTTTAACTAACTAACCTAATAAATATACTAGTTATATTATATTTGATCAGCACCTCCCAGGAGGTCAATAAGACTAGTATATTGCTTACAGTACAGTACAATTTATCAAGCACAGTCCTTTGGACTAAGCTTGATCAATTCAAATTTTGTTAGCATAGCACTTTACATCAGCTTTAGAGATTTGCAGTTGCTTATTATTATTATTATTATTATTATTATTATTATTATTGGGAGCTTCTAACGAAAGTTAGGGAGGGATGACTCAGCTGTCAGTAATTAGGTTTCACCCCTGCTGTCATCTCCTCACCTGAAACACTATACTGTAAACACTGCAGGTGCAGTGAACCCCTTCTCTCCCTCGCGTACGTCTGTCTCAATCCCCCCTGCGCCCCATCTCCAGCGCTGCAGCTGCCCCCGGGCTCCTCCTCACCCTGCCGGGGATCCCAGCCCCCTGGTCCTGGGCCGGGAGCTCGGTACCTCAGCCAGGCGGGCTCAGCCCAGGAAACACTCCATAATCCCTGCAGCACGCCGGGTTCACGGTCGTTATTCCTAGTTAATGATCACATTGTGGAATGTATCGACACCCCGCTCGGAGAGAGGAAACGAAACAGAAAGCCGCAGTGACTACTTCTTCATGTCTGCCCAACCGCAGCGTCACTCGCCTGTCTCTTTGCCAAGTCATCATGCTCCCATCATGCTCCCATGTCTTGCTCACCAGTGCCTTCGACAAGTCCCTCACGTCTAACGAGAGGGAGCGTCTTCTCCCTTTCTCTGCTCGGGGAGCAGCCTGACTCTGAAAGCTCTCGGCCGGTCGGCTTGGGGGGACGCGCTCTGGTGAGGACTCGGCCACGACCCACAGCTCCCTGAGCGATCCTGGCTTCCTGCTCTCCCACACCGCCTGCGGCTGGAAGGAGGCTGGGTCCGCCCACTCACCCGACGCCAGAGTGGCGAATCGGCCCCAGAGCCAGCTGGGCGGGGACCAGGCCGGAGGCAGGTTTGTGGCCCCAGAGAGACGGTTCGATTTTTAAGAACTTTATTTTCCTTTCACAAAAAAAATACAGGACATCACAAATTAGAAAGCTTTACATTAATATACATACTTAAAACAGTATATATGATCACATCTCATTACATTTTGACACGGTACCAGTTACATAGCAACAATTTCTTTTTTTCTGGTGCAAATCACATTCTTAGTTAAACATGATAATGTTTCTCACAGTTTCTTGAGATATTGACCTATGCTCTCTATTTCCCACAGATTTTCTGCTTCCTCCCTCCCTTCTCTCCACAGATCTCTGAGGTAATAGTTCTCTCGGGTGATGAACAGGGCCAGGCTACCTGCTGCCTTGACTGGGACCTCGATGCCTTTGAACAGCCCCATGTTCCTCACTCTCCACAGGGCGTCTTTCCCACTGTTCACCACGGCCCAGATCCTGTCAAACACGTCAGGAGGAAGTTTGACAGGAGAGATGCCGTATATGACGAAAGCAGCGGTCAGGGTAAATTGGGGCCAGAGAGCTTGCAACCAATCTTCAAACTGTGCCCAGAAGGCCTTAGCAAAAAAGCAGGACCACAGGAGATGGGTCACAGTCTCCTCCGCGCCGCAGCCCACCCTAACGCAGCGAGGGCTGGGGGTGAGGCCCCTACGGTACAAGAAAGTTCGGACCGGTAAGCGCTGGTGGACGACAGAGAGACGGGGGGTCTTGTCCTGTCAGCTACACAGCTGCGCAGTTGGCCAGGGAGAGGCCAGGAGAGAAAGGAGGATCACCATGTGGGGGAGCTGTGACTCGAGGTCATGGGGGCAACGACAGTGCATAACTCCAGTGGGGGCAGCTGCCTGTTAGAATATTTTAATATTACCCCCCCTGTCGAAGTAACCAGACTCGTACTCACAGCTACCTTCTTCTCACTGGTCTTCTTGGTTTTCAGACAGAGGGACGTTCTGGTCCTTTAACACAGTCGGGGGCTGTGGCAGGTCAAAATCCAAATGAATATGCAAAGATAACAACGCTACTTATCGCGCATTATCTTCTAACAACATGCTGGCTGTGAGCTTGGAAGGTCCCAGACATCACTGCTGGCCCATGTCGCGACTGGCAGGTGTGTCTGTGTGCGGGGGGCCATCACAATATTGCATCCTGCCAGAACTCACAATACAACTATTGTGACCCTGAAATATCGACTAATGTATATAAAAGATACATTTTTGGAAGATGTTTAAGTTTTTGTGATGCATATCACTTATTTATGTACTTTTATTTTAACTAACTAACCTAATAAATATACTAGTTATATTATATTTGATCAGCACCTCCCAGGAGGTCAATAAGACTAGTATATTGCTTACAGTACAGTACAATTTATCAAGCACAGTCCTTTGGACTAAGCTTGATCAATTCAAATTTTGTTAGCATAGCACTTTACATCAGCTTTAGAGATTTGCAGTTGCTTATTATTATTATTATTATTATTATTATTATTATTATTATTATTATTATTATTGGGAGCTTCTAACGAAAGTTAGGGAGGGATGACTCAGCTGTCAGTAATTAGGTTTCACCCCTGCTGTCATCTCCTCACCTGAAACACTATACTGTAAACACTGCAGGTGCAGTGAACCCCTTCTCTCCCTCGCGTACGTCTGTCTCAATCCCCCCTGCGCCCCATCTCCAGCGCTGCAGCTGCCCCCGGGCTCCTCCTCACCCTGCCGGGGATCCCAGCCCCCTGGTCCTGGGCCGGGAGCTCGGTACCTCAGCCAGGCGGGCTCAGCCCAGGAAACACTCCATAATCCCTGCAGCACGCCGGGTTCACGGTCGTTATTCCTAGTTAATTATCACATTGTGGAATGTATCGACACCCCGCTCGGAGAGAGGAAACGAAACAGAAAGCCGCAGTGACTACTTCTTCATGTCTGCCCAACCGCAGCGTCACTCGCCTGTCTCTTTGCCAAGTCATCATGCTCCCATCATGCTCCCATGTCCTGCTCACCAGTGCCTTCGACAAGTCCCTCACGTCTAACGAGAGGGAGCGTCTTCTCCCTTTCTCTGCTCGGGGAGCAGCCTGACTCTGAAAGCTCTCGGCCGGTCGGCTTGGGGGGACGCGCTCTGGTGAGGACTCGGCCACGACCCACAGCTCCCTGAGCGATCCTGGCTTCCTGCTCTCCCACGCCGCCTGCGGCTGGAAGGAGGCTGGGTCCGCCCACTCACCCGACGCCAGAGTGGCGAATCGGCCCCAGAGTTCTTACATTGATGGGGATGTGATTTATTTGGGGGGGTTACCGGGTTTAATTTCGACTTGTGTCTTTAAAAACCGTTCCAAACATCCCCCGTTGACTATGAGCTTGAATCCTTCTTGAGCATGCAGTACTCCTGGGAATCCTGATGTTCCAACAGTACAGCCGAGAGCAAGCTTATCTTCAGCTACAGGGGGCGTGCGGGGTCCCGGGGGAGAGAGGGAAGATGGGGAGACCCCTTACAATACGGTGTCCCCAAAGTGCAAAGCACCAATTCTTTTGCACCAAGAGGAGTAGGGCGATACCTTCTGTTAAAGTCAATGCTCGTTTAGATGGGACAGTCTTATTGCATATCGCAAGATATGAATGTAGTATTCATTCCCGATGAAATAAAGTACCATTTTCACAAGTCGGAATTCTTAGGCACAGCCCTCAGTGGACAGTCTTCTAAAGTCTAAGAAAAGATGACTGCAGTAAAAAACACTGCACCAATGCAATGCTAACTCCTTCAACATCCTTTTGACTTACGTGACCATCGTGTTGGTTTGGTTTCGTTTTCATTTCTTGGTTAGAAAACCGTCAGCTTTGTTTCCTTTTCTCTCTCTGGGTGCGACACTTCTACAATTCCACGTCACAACACGGAACACGAAGTGTTGTGGTCGTGGGCTTATTTCCAGATCTGTGTTGCTGTCTGCGTGGAGTTTGTATATTCTCCCCGTGTTCGTGTGGGATTTCTCCCACAGTCCAGAGAGGTGCTGGAGGATTAATTGGATTCTGTGAAAATTGGCCCTGGTGTGAGTGTGTGTCTGTGACTGTGTGCCCTGAGATGGACTGGTGTCCTGTCCAGGGGGTACCCTGCCTTGTGCCCGTTGCTTGCTGGGATAGGCTCCAGCTACCCCGTGACCCTGAATTGGAAGAAGCGGTCTGAGAGTGGATGGGTGTCTGTACTGTAAGCACTGGTCTTATTGACATCCTGGGGGGGTTTCATTAAATATAATACATTATACTGTATTTATTAGTTTAGTTATAATAAAAGTACACAAATATGGCATATATATCACACCAACTTAACAACATTCCAAAGAAGTATTTTATACATTAGTCGATATTTAATGCTCACAGTAGCTGTGTTGTAAGTTATGGCAGGATACAGTTTGTTTAATACCCCTCCCCTCACACGCCTATCAGTCGCGCTCGTCCAGTCAGCACATTGCTAGAAACTATCTTTGCAAACTTTCGGATTGTGAACTGCCACACCCCCGCGACAAGTATAAAAGGAACCCAGAACTCCCCCGTCTGTATCGATGAAAAGACGAGCGATGAAAAGGAGGAAACCGTGAGTATGAGTTTGGTTACTTTTACATGGGTTGACTGGGGTGGGTGCAATGATCATATTCAGTGCTGTCCATCCTCCGGTATACTTCCTTATTTCACTCTTTCGTGAACACTTGTTTTCAAAGCTGGGGAACTGGAACCCGCTCTTGTTGGCGATGAATCAGAAAAAAAGTGTCTGATGTTCAACACATCTGTATATGGAGAACGTTTGTTTGCTACATTGCATGCTATACACTTGGCACAAATAAAAAAAAAACATCTTTCCTCACAAGACTATTGTGAGGCGCTATTATTGTCACAGGTATCGTCTTTGCACATTGTTTATAAAATGGATGAATTAAGTGGGTGTATTCTTCAGACAGTTGCAAAAGAGATTAGAAGTCACCACAGTCGTCGTATCAACTACTGATTTGGTATTGTGTCTTGTAAAGAGAAACGCCGTTTGTTGCTCTGTGAGTTCCTGTCTGGACTTCCTACAAACAGCGCAGTGAAAGACCGCATTCGTTAACCTGTTAACTGCAGGTGTGAGCACCGCAAGATATATACCGAGATAAAGCGCCTTCTTTTGTGTGACGTCACCCTAGATCTGCGGTCTCTGACTTGCTGTCTCTAGGGATGGGTTGAAAACAGAGTTGCGGCGTTTCCCTCAACAGATTTTGTGTTTTTTTTTTTAAGGTCAAAAAAGGTAGAAGAGCTTCAACGAGGTAAGTAAAGATTAATTTCCTGCTGAGCAAGCATGCCAGCCTGAACGTCAACAGCGTTGCTACTGTGAGCTCTGCTGAATTCCTCAATGTCCTGATCGGAGATATCCTGCTTAGCTCTGAAGAGCTAGCTGTGGTGTATTCCGAGTATTTTCTGCAGCTGCCCTTATTGTGACCTTACTACCCTGTGGACTGTCACAGTTTCACAGCAGGAAAAGAAAGAAAAACTCAGCCGCTGTCTGAATCCATTAATCGGTTCAAGAGTCTCTCCTGCTGCATTCCAGTGTCGGGGCAGATATACCCTTATACACTCTCATCGTCCCCAGTCTCACTCTCCAGCGTGCGGCCTGATCCCAGGACGAGCGGCCCCTCTGCTCCCGGCTGTTGCACTGTTTCTGTTCCGTGTGATTTCAGAAAGGAAGGGTCCCCGGAAGAAAGGGAAACTTGGTCCTCAGGGGCCCACAGCAGGTGCTGTTGGAGCCCCTGAGGACCAGGTCAAAGAAAACCTCATCTGTCCAGAGCGCGCCTGTGTCATCTCCCCAGAGGAAGAAGCAGAGACCAGAGACGGGTCTAGCACACCGAGTATATCCCAGGTACCCTTCCCTCCGCTCTCCTTCCCTGCATCCGCCCGCGCGCTTCAGGGAGGAGGGGCGCCTGTGATCCACGCTGGGCCCGGCCGAGCTCACGCACGCAGCAGTGACTGCAGGTGGCAGCGACCACCTGGAGGAGATCCCATCATCGGTGAACTACAGAGCTGCCGATGGGCCAGACAGGCCTAGCGGCTCCTCTCGCTTACAGCCTTTCTCCTGTTCTCATGTCCTTGCCGAACGACGGGGGCAGTTTCATATCAAACCTGGTCATCAGTGATTTTGTGCAATAAGCATGCTAGCAGGGTACACAGCAACAGCCAGCGGGAATCAGTCAGGGGGTGTAGGAATGGATGAAGAACAAATATCTGCCTCTGCTCAGATTGTCAATCCAAGCCCGGCACAGGGTGTGAGGGCTTGAGTCTAGGAGGTGGCCCTCTGCTGCCAGAAGGACTGAACTGCAGCTTTTCTGTGAATTCAATCCTCCTTCTGTAATGATGCAGGTGACAAAGCAGGAAGGCGAACATCAGGAAGAAGAAGAAGATATTTCAGAACTAAAGGTAAATCTGGACCTTTCTGTATGTGAGCCTCAGTGCTGCAGTAACCCACAAAGTGAAACCAAATCTTCTAAAACATACACCCAGATATATAACTAAATTCTATATACTGTATGGCAATGACTTGGGTTTTGGAAGATTGGAAGATAGTATAGATAATATACTCTTTGAAACGTTTGGTATGTTCATTGCGTGTGTAGTGCCATAACTGGAGAAACATTTTCTTGCAACACAAGTGAGCAGTACTGTGCCGTGTGTCTGTGTGGCCAGCAGTCTCCCTGTACAGCACTGGTGGCAGAGGCAGTTCACTTCGGGATATTAATCCTCTTCTCTTCTCTTGACAGGCTGGGGAGATACACAGATGGCCTTGTCTTATTTTACCTACCCGTTATAAAAAAAATAATTTCTTTTTAACTCCTAATCCAAGTGAATCTCTACATTTGTATTTGGGAGAAAAATATATTAATGTTATTGAGCCAAATTCAAATAAAATAGTTGAATTTATATTATGTTATAATTGGAATAGCACTCATTTGGAATCAGCAAAACTATTCCAGAAAGACCTGACCTCAGTATTCCGATCTGAAGCCAATATTCCTTCAGAAACAGTAGACATAGCCGAGTATGAAGATGTAGATGTATATGAATATAAAACTCGAAACAAAATAAAGATTAAAGCATTAAACTTTGTTAATGAGGCCAGTTATACATTAATTTTAAAAATGTTAATTTCCAAAAAGGACAAAAAAGATATTTATTTTAGGGTTAAAGATTTTGTAATGCGACTGAACCCTGAAAATCTCTATATAGAACCATGGGGTACAACAGATGAAGGAAAAACCTGGCACTGGAAATACAAAGACCTAATTTATGATAGTCTTAAAATTGCTTCTGGTAGAAACTTTAGTCAAGCCTTGAACGTGCTGGTCAGGGGGGATTTCGATAAAAGACAGGATAGCTTTAGTAATGTCAATATTCATGAGGTTGTGGCTATGCTTGCGGTCTTGATTTCCGAAGCAATTCGAAACCCCAGCACTTATTACATCAACTTGATCATGATGAGATGGAATTTCAATTGGGAGCAGTTTAAGGACTGTCACCCCATGGTTCAGGGAGGGTCGTGGAAAAATCAGAAGACCTATTTTAATAGTGGCGAAATTATTGATGAGGAATTTGACCCCCCAGATAAAGTGTCACAAAGATTTCTTACAATTATTAATAAATATATGGAAGAATATAAATACTTGCATTCTTATGAATGTCAAGAGGAACCCGTTAAGGTCGTTTGCAGGAGTGCGGGAGAGAGGTCAGGTTCTAATGAAGGTGGCGGAGAGGTAGAATCGGAGGGTAGTTGGAGGGACTTAGCTGGGGGACAGGACGCCCAAACCCCCTTCGCTCCAGCGAGGACTGAGCCGGGGGGGGTTGCAAGAGGAAGTCCTGGGTGCGAAACTTACTGTTTAGACAGTACGTAAGAGAGGAAGTGTGTGAGATTAGAATCTAACCCTGCTCCCGAACTTCTCCTATAAACTCCATCTTAAGTAGGGCGCCCCAAGATCCCCAAGTTTTTTTCTTCATTTTTCCAAGAAAATTGTTCTCCCCCCCCCCCAAGTATATTGTTTTATGATACATTAAACATTCTCCCAGAAAACTGAGTCCGATGCTTTTTTTCTTCTCATCTCTAGTGAAAGTGTATGATCACAATACGGTAACAACCCTGGCTGAAAAACAAGGACATCTTTATTAGCTACACCCCTGTAGGGACAACGGTCTTGAGGGACAGCCCTGTAAAGACCCCCCTTGAGAAACAGACCCTAGAAATCCCCCCCCCCCCCCCAAAGAACAACCCAGCCAGAGACTCCCCCTAGAGTCCCCCCCGAGGAACCCCTAGAAATCCTCCCCCTTCACGAAGAGCCCCACAGCGCCCAGGTCCCAGCCCTCCAGGAGCTGCACTGGAACAGAGATCCCCAGAAACGAAGCCAAGAGCCGAGCTGGAGGGTCCTTTAAAAAGTGCTTTTAATTCGATGAAAGGCTGGGGGAGCGCACAGGTCTGTCTCCCCCAGCGCGAGGCAGGTCTCCCGCGTGTGCAACGACCTCCTACAACAACTCTGACGTCTTACAATAAAAACAGAAAACGCGAAATTAAACATTAGAATTCAGCAACACAGGAGGAGAAACACCTCCCCCTAGAAGCGGCTGAGTTGACAGCTGACATCCTGACAGTGACAGGAAGCGACAGAGAATTGCAGCGCAGGCACAGACCGTACCTCTGTACACCTCGGTGTTCGCTGTACACATAAATATATTTACACACACTACTACACTCCTGAGACAAAGAGAAGGCTCCGTCTCTCTCCGTGGTCCGAGCACTCGGAGCCTGTTGTGCGTTTCAGAAGAAAAGAAGATCTGTGCTCCCAAATGGATCGGACACCTGTGGAGGTGCTACTTCAGCTACAGTCAAAGGGGCACTCACTCCCTCTGAATCCCAACAGGATCAGCCAGCAGGGGGCGCTCACTCCCTCTGAATCCCAACAGGATCAGCCAGCAGGGGGCGCTCACTCCCTCTGAATCCCAACAGGATCAGCCAGCAGGGGGCGCTCACTCCCTCTGAATCCCGACTGGATCAGTCAGCAGGGGGCGCTCACTCTCTCTAAATCCCAACTGGATCAGTCAGCAGGGGGCGCTCACTCCCTCTGAATCCCGACTGGATCAGTCAGCAGGGCACTCACTCTCTCTGAATCCCGACTGGATCAGCAGGGGGTGCTCACTCCCCACGAATCCCAAGCAGATCAGTCAATGTTGAGTTACTCACTCCGAATCCCAGTTGAGGTGTTATCCAGGCTCCACGGGTTCCAGCCTGGGTCACATCAGTGTGTGGAGCCTTGTCTGCACTTCCTCCTCCTCATTGTGGGGTAGTGGGGTGCCCCTGCAAGCTGAGACACAGCTTGGTGGGGTTGTTAATAGCAAAGAACAATGGCAATTGTAAAGTAAAACAAATACAAAACAAGGGAGATGCGGTCAGTTCTCATGAATCCATGATTCTGATGATCACAGAAGGGTGATGGCAGTCTCGAGCCACCCCTCCCCCCAAAACAAGAAGTCCCCAAACTCCCCCCCCCCATCTGCTTACTCCCAGCCTCTGACTCTGCGAGTAGTTCCCCTGACAGGTCAACTGCTGATCAGACAGGTCTTGTGTAACAGGTGCTCTGTGAGCGATTAGAAGGCCTTGCACACTTTCAGCCACTACTCAGGTCTGCATGAGGGAGGTGGATGATGGCCACCCATCCCGTCTGGCTGCTTTCACCCACAAGAGGTGATGATGGTCACTCTTGCGGTCACTCCTTTATTTCCGGATTTATAGATTGCACTGCTGACTTCGTTACTGAATGAGAAATTCTTCTGGGTCTCCACTGTCTGTCCATCATTTAGACCCAGAGGTGCCATGATGGCCTGCATCTACCCCTACTCTCAGGTTTCTCACTGGTCACAGGAGCGAGGATCAGCTCAGGATCTTGCTTGCTGTTGCCCGAACCATCTGGTGTCATCCAGTGTTTACAGATTAAAAAATTAAAAAACAACCCCCCCCCCCCATAATGAACAATTCAAGCTCTACTGCTACAGAAATTTACCTTCTGCCATACAGGGATCAGAGGGACCCAAGAGGCAAACTGGCCATGGGACTAGACATACACACAAAGAACAAAGACCAAAAACAAAAATAATACTTTAAAATTAAGGGAACTGGAGTAGACGCCCACTGCATGGCAGTGTATTCCACTCCAGGCACTAGCAGCTGCAGGAGCAGGAAGAGGTCTGTGTAGACGTGTGGAGCAGCACTGAAGGAGTGCTCAAGGGTCAGAGGTCGACTCTGGCTCTGACCTCCGACCCGGAAGAACTCCCAAGGGTCTGTTAGCTGTGAAGGCGCTCTAGAGGATGAGGAGGGAAAGGGGATTCGCTCACTCACTGAGCTCTAAGCGACAGGCTAGCTGCTGGGCAGGTTGGTCCAGGACTGACTGGACGTTTCAGGTCACTCGCCCACAGGTGCAATTTCATAAAAGAGAGTCGGCCTGCAGCTGGAAAACCTGGAGCGGATCAGAACACTGTGAACCTGGAGTCTAGTCTGCTTCCCTTAAATAAAATAGAACAAAAAGAAATAAAATAACGTCCACGGGGAATAAAGACATCCTGCTTCTCTACCGTCCCTGTGCATGGCCTGGGAAGGGGATTAAGTTTAAAAGGAGATGCAGGGCAGGGAGAGCTCCCACACGCGTGCTCTGTGTGAGCGGGCAGTGTGTCGAGGCAGGTGTGTTGGCATGTGGTCGGCGTGTCGCAGGGAGGGGCCGCTTCTCTTCCAGCGTCAGCGCACTGCAGTGTCCAGCAGGGCTGGTGCAGTACCGGCTCTGACCAGCAGAGGGCACTCCAGCCCCAGCCAGCAGCCCCGGTCAGTTCACCAGGAGCACGTCCTCGTACGTCGTGGTTCTGGAACCAGAGAACACACAGCCACCGGTTCTGATGTCAACAGGCCCGTTTCTACTGGAGAGACACCATGCATGAGCACACGCACACACGCACGTGCGCTCACCTGTCAAAGCAGCAGAAGATGGAGCAGGCCGAGGTGTCCAGCCCCCGGAACTTCCCGGATCCGGGCGTGTCCGTGCACTCGGCGATGAAGGCCTGCAGGTCCGTGATGTGGGCAGTCTCCATGGTCTGGTGCTGGAGACAGAGAGAGAGCGAGAGAGTGAGAGTGAGGGAGCAGAAGGGGTGTCTTTTACCCCCCACCTACCCAAACCGCACGTCATCTGCCTCTCCTCCTCCCTCTACATAGCCTCTCGCACTGTCTCCTCCCTCTTCCCACTGCCCCCTCCCTCCCCCTTCTACCCCCTCTCCATCCGTCCCCTCTCCCTCCCCTCTCTCCGTCCACTCCCTCCCCTCTCTCTGTCCACTCCCTCCCCTCCCCCTCCGCCTCCTTGTCCACTCTCTCCCCCTCCGCCCTCCCTGTCCACTCCCTCTCCTCTTCCCCCCCTCTCTCCGTCCACTCCCTCCCCTTCCCCTCCGCCCTTCCTGTCCACTCCCTCTCCACTCCCTCCCCTCTCTCCGTCCACTCCCTCCCCTCCCCCTCCTTGTCCACTCTCTCCCCCTCCACCCTCCCTGTCTACTCCCTCTCCTTTCCCTCCCCTCTCTCCGTCCACTCCCTCCCCTCCCCCTCCGCCTCCTTGTCCACTCCCTCCCCTCCCCTCCCCCTCCCCCTTCTTGTCCACTCTCTCCCCCTCCGCCCTCCCTGTCTACTCCCTCTCCTCTCCCTCCCCTCTCTCCGTCCACTCCCTCCCCTCCCCCTCCGCCTCCTTGTCCACTCTCTCCCCCTCCCCTCTCCCTGTCCTACTGTACCTTGATGCACTCATAGGCGCCGGTGATGAGTGCGATGAAGAGGCTGAGCACCATGTAGATGAAGAGGGAGATGAAGGTGTACAAGTACACCTGGCTGAACCACCACACCAGCAGGCTGCTGTCCTGCATCTCGGCGAAGGTCACGAACATGTCGTCCCCGTTGATGAGGGAGAACAGGCACTCCGACACCATGGACAGTGTGCGGAACTGCAGGCACACAGGGGGAGGAGGAGCCATGACTGGGACTGCTGCTGTGGAGGGTTGTGCGGTGTTCTTATGCAGTGTTGTGTTACCTTGACGTGGTAGGGCCCCAGCACTGTGCTGAAATTCATAAGTGAGACTGGACTGCGTGCAGCGTTGTGCAGCATTGTACTACCTTGATGTGGTAGGGCCCAAGCACTGTGCTGATATTCGTCAGTGAGACTGGACTGTGTGCTGCTGTGCAGTGTTGTGCAGTGTTGTGTTACCTTGACGTGGTAGGGCCCCAGCACTGTGCTGATATTCGTCAGTGAGACTGGACTGTGTGCTGCTGTGCAGTGTTGTGCAGTGTTGTGTTACCTTGACGTGGTAGGGCCCCAGCACTGTGCTGATATTCGTCAGTGAGACTGGACTGTGTGCTGCTGTGCAGTGTTGTGCAGTGTTGTGTTACCTTGACGTGGTAGGGCCCCAGCACTGTGCTGATATTCGTCAGTGAGACTGGACTGTGTGCTGCTGTGCAGTGTTGTGCAGTGTTGTGTTACCTTGACGTGGTAGGGCCCCAGCACTGTGCCGATATTCGTCAGTGAGACTGGACTGTGTGCTGCTGTGCAGTGTTGTGCAGCGTTGTGTTACCTTGACGTGGTAGGGCCCCAGCACTGTGCTGAAATTCATAAGTGAGACTGGACTGTGTGCTGCTGTGCAGTGTTGTGCAGTGTTGCGTTACCTTGACGTGGTAGGGCCCCAGCACGATCCAGCCACAGAAGCAGTAGCCCAGGTAGATGACGGCGGCGCAGCAGCAGAAACGGATGACGTTGGGGAAGGCGGCCCTGAGGGTGATGATCAGGATCTGATCCGGGCATACAGGACAGGGGAGAAAGAGTGGGTCAGCTAGAGACGGGAAACCCGACGGGCCAGTCCGGGACCGACACGGCGACGCTCACGCACTCACGTTGTACTTCTGGAAGAAGCTGAGGTACCGGATGACCCCGACCCACACCAGCAGGGTGGACGTTCCCAGCAGGATCCCGCACACATCATAGGAGGACAGGTTCTGTTTGAGACAGGGAGACCGAGCCGACCCATCAGCAGAGCCAATCAGCTCGCAGGCGGAGAAGCCTAACGAGCTGGGTCCAGTAACGAGGCTGACCTTAGACTCGATGCCGATCTTGATGCAGCTGCCCACGATGATCAGGATGTCACTGATGACCAGCAGGATGTACCAGCCGTTCACAAACTCCAGCCTGTCCTCCCAGCACACCCTGCGCCCCAGCTGCTCGCGGAAGAACCGCGCAAACTCCTGGGCACCGCAGCGGAGAGGGAGCAGAGCACACTGGTCAGCGAATACACCCCCAACACTGCTCCGCTCGAGAACACACCCCCAACACTGCTCTCCCCGAGAACACACCCCCAACACTGCTCCGCTCGAGAACACACCCCCAACACTGCACTCCCCGAGAACACACCCCCAACACTGCTCCGCTCGAGAACACACCCCCAACACTGCTCCGCTCGAGAACACACCCCCAACACTGCTCTCCCCGAGAACACACCCCCAACACTGCTCTCCCCGAGAACACACCCCCAACACTGCTCTCCCCGAGAACACACCCCCAACACTGCTCTCCCCGAGAACACACACCCAACACTGCTCTCCCCGAGAACACACCCCCAACACTGCTCCGCTCGAGAACACAGCCCCAACACTGCTCTCCCCAAGAACACACCCCCAACACTGCTCCGCTCGAGAACACACCCCCAACACTGCTCCGCTCGAGAACACACCCCCAACACTGCTCTCCCCAAGAACACACCCCCAACACTGCTCCGCTCGAGAACACACCCCCAACACTGCTCTCCCCGAGAACACACCCCCAACACTGCTCCGCTCGAGAACACACCCCCAACACTGCTCCGCTCGAGAACACACCCCCCAACACTGCTCCGCTCGAGGCCCTAATGAGCTGGTCAGCAGTGTCCGCGTCTGTGGCGCCCCCAGTCTGGGTACCTGCTGCAGCAGCACCCCCCGCAGGATGGACCGGCCGCACAGCAGCAGGGACAGCACACACACGATCACCACGATCACGTCGAACGCCAGGCGCGTGTAGTTCTCTGCTGCGGGGAGGACGGGGAGACGTCAGCAGCCCCTCTGGTCTGGGTGATGTGCAGAGTCAACAGATCTGCGCGTGTGCTTGCGTGTGTGTATTTGCGTGTGCATGTGCATTTATGTGCTCGTCTCTCTCACTCTGTCTGGCCCATTGCTCTCACCACACTCCTTTCTCTTCTGTCACCCTCCTCTTCCCTCTCCCCCTCCTCTCCTGTCTCTTCCCTCTCTCCCCCTCCCCTCTCCCCTCTCTCTCTCCTGTCTACTCTCCCCATTTTAACCCCAGTGGTGCCTCTGTACAGATCCCTAGGCTGCGACAGGGTGAACCCCAGGACCCCTGACTGTGTGCCCAGGCTGCGACAGGCCCTGCGCCCCTCTCACCATGTCCAGACACACTGGGGTCTCTGCACTCCTTGATTGTCGCCTCATTGTTGAGGCTGATCTTCACTCTGCCGCTGTGGGCCTTGTTATCGTAGACGATCTGTCAAGGACACAAGGCTCATGAGCATTTACACAATGTGCACAACGGTACACTATACTGCAGTACCATGCAATACACAACTGCACTTCACTACAGACACACTACAGTACAGATCTCAACACTACACACTACTGCACTACACTGCCATACACTACAGACCCAATACAGTACAGATCTCCACACTACCAACACACAACTGCACTACACTACAGACACACTACAGTACAGATCTTGCCACTAAACACACTACTACATTACACTACAGACACACTACAGTACAGATCTTGCCACTAAACACACTACTACATTACACTACAGACACACTACAGTCCAGATCTTGACACTACACACTACTACATTACACTACAGACACACTACAGTACAGATCTTGCCACTAAACACACTACTGCACTACACTACCTTACACTACAGTACAGATCTTGACACTACACACTACTGCATTACACTACCATACACTACAGTACAGATCTCGACACTACACACTACAGTTCAGATCTTGACACTACACACTACTACATTACACTACCATACACTACAGTACAGATCTCGACACTACACACTACTGCATTACACTACTACTACACTGCCATACACTAGACTCACTACAGTACAGATCTCGACACTAAACACACTACTGCACTACACTACTACTACACTGCCATACAGTACAGACACTACAGTACAGATCTCGACACTAAACACTCTACTGCACTACACAGATGACAGATGTGCTGAGCGCCGAGCGCACTCCCCTGCGGGTAACAGCACTGTCACACAGGGCCTGCGCTGCGGTCCACTCACTGTGATAGTGAAGGTGTAGCAGTCTGGGATCTCGTTGTTTATTATGGTCTGGATATTGATGGCCTTCAGGCGGAACTGGACTGTGACATTGATGAGCCTGAGACCCAGAGAGAGAGGGGTGCAGAAGGAGGAGAGGGGTGCACAGGGAGAGGAGAGAGAGGGGTGCAGAGGGAGAGGGGTCAAGCAGAGAGAGGGGTGCAGAGGGAGAGAGAGGGGTCGAACAGAGAGAGGGGTGCAGAGGGAGAGAGAGGGGTCGAACAGAGAGAGGGGTGCAGAGGGAGAGAGAGGGGTCAAACAGAGAGAGGGGTGCAGAGGGAGAGAGAGGGGTCGAACAGAGAGAGGGGTGCAGAGGGAGAGAGAGGGGTGCAGAGGGACAGAGGGGTCGAACAGAGAGAGGGGTGCAGAGGGAGAGAGAGGGGTCGAACAGAGAGAGGGGTGCAGAGGGAGAGAGAGGGGTCGAACAGAGAGAGGGGTGCAGAGGGAGAGAGAGGGGTCGAACAGAGAGAGGGGTGCAGAGGGAGAGAGAGGGGTCGAACAGAGAGAGGGGTGCAGAGGGAGAGAGAGGGGTCGAACAGAGAGAGGGGTGCAGAGGGAGAGAGAGGGGTCGAACAGAGAGAGGGGTGCAGAGGGAGAGAGGGGTCGAACAGAGAGAGGGGTGCAGAGGGAGAGAGGGGTCGAACAGAGAGAGAGGGGGATGGTTAAGCAAATGTGGAAACAATAAAAAAGACAATGCAGGGATACAGAGTTTAAATCAAACCAAAGGACGTTATATTAAAACTGACAACAGACTAAGGCAAGGAAGGGCTTGTTCAGAATGCTGTGTATACTATTGGTCCTCATGCTACAGAAAAATCACTGCTGCTCTGGCACCAGTCTGGAGAAGAGCAGGGTGACTCCCAGGGTGTCCTGCAATAACAGGTTAGGAGAACTGAGGCTCTTTAGACCTGACGGAGAAGACGATGAAGGGACATGACCCAAGTATTCAAAATCCTCAACACAACCAGCCCAGAGGACCGCCTCAGTCCATACATGAATGAGAGGACACCAGCGGGAACTATGTGGAAGCAGGGGACACTTCTTTACACAAAGGGAGGTGGGAGTCTGGAACCATCTACCCAGCCATGTTGTTGAAGCCGGTACCCTGGTTTCCTTCAAGAAACAGCTGGGTGAGACCCTCGGATCAATTGCCCACTAACTGGGTGGACGGCCTCCTCTCCTCTGAAACCCTTTTTTACGTCCTTCTTTGATTACAGGAAATAACAATGTCAAGAAAACACACGACATGTGTCCTCGTGTCCACAAGCCTCACTTGTGAAACTTGAGAGTGAAGTTCTTGTAGCTGTCCGTCAGCAGGTGGGGCGTGGCCAGGGGGTTCACTCCGACACACTCTGCCAGGAAAGAGAGATGGAGACCCACGCGATCAGGGCTGCAGTTTCCCCTCAGCATGGCGGGGGGCAGGGTCAGGGGTCAAGGGGTAAGGGGTGTGGAACAAGGGGTGGGGTCAGGGGTGTGTGGGACAAGGGGTGGGGTAAGGGGGTGGAGAACAGGGGGCAGGGTCAGGGTGTGTGGGACAAGGGGTGGGGTCAGGGGGCGGGATCAGGGGTGTGGGGACAAGGGGTTGGGTCAGGGGGTGTGGAACAGGGGGGCGGGGCCAAGGGTGTGGGGACAAGGGGTGGGGTCAGGGGACAGGGTCAGGGGTGTGGGGACAAGGGGTTGGGTCAGAGGGTGGGAAACGGGTTGGGGGCAAGGGGTTGGGTCAGGGGATGAGAAACAGGGGGCGGGTCAGGGGTGTGGGGACAAGGGGTGGGGTAAGGGGGTGTGGAACAGGGGGGCAGGGCCAAGGGTGTGGGGACAAGGGGTGGGGTCAGGGGTGTGGGGACAAGGGGTTGGGTCAGAGGGTGGGGAACAGGGGGCGGGGTCAGGGTGTGTGGGACAAGGGGTGGGGTCAGGGGGCGGGTCAGGGGTGTGGGGACAAGGGGTGGGGTCAGGGGGTGTGGAACAGGGGGGCGGGGCCAAGGGTGTGGGGACAAGGGGTTGGGTCAGAGGGTGGGGAACAGGGGGCGGGGTCAGGGGTGTGGGGACAAGGGGTTGGGTCAGAGGGTGGGGAACAGGGGGCGGGGTCAGGGTGTGTGGGACAAGGGGTGGGGTCAGGGGGCGGGTCAGGGGTGTGGGGACAAGGGGTTGGGTCAGGGGGTGTGGAACAGGGGGGCGGGGCCAAGGGTGTGGGGACAAGGGGTTGGGTCAGAGGGTGGGGAACAGGGGGCGGGGTCAGGGGTGTGGGGACAAGGGGTTGGGTCAGGTGCGGGTTCAGGGGGTGGAGTCAGGGGTCGGGTTCAGGGGGTGGGGCTGGGGGCAGGGATTGGTGAGAAAGGGAGGGGAGGGAAAGGTGGGCCAGTGGTCGCTACACACCTGTGACTACCCTGGGGTCGATGTTGAAGGTGTCATTCGCTGGGTCAATCCTGCCCCTCTTGTAGTACTGCTGACACAGATAGAGGGCGCTCTCGTTCACGTGCTCCCCAAACACATAGGCATAGCGCCCCACTGTGGTCTCTGGCAGGGCTAGGTACTGCAGGAGAGAGGAGAGACTAAGAACCACTGCAGACTATAAGAAACAGACTCCAGTAAAGCTTCCTGCAGGAAGACTACTTCAGCGAGAAGGAGTAAGTCTTTCAGCCACGTGGTTTCGCCAGGGGTACCTGCTCGATGGCGTGGTGGATGTGCTCGTACACATCAGTCTGCGTGTACACCGCCAGCGTGTCTTCTGAGCCGTCAGCGTAGTCCTTCAGGAACAGGTGCTTGAAGGACATGGTGTTCTCATCCTTAAACGTAACCACCATCTGATTACTGAGGCCAAAGAACACCAGCTGAGGGAGAGGAGAACAGAGGGGGAGAGAGGAGAGACAGAGGAGAGGGACGGGAGGAGAAGTGAAGCGAACAGAGGAAGAGGAGGGGAGAGGAGGAGGGTGAGGGGAACAGGGAGAGGAGGAGGAGAGTGAGGGAAACGGGGGGAGAGGAGGAGAGAGGAACAGAGGGAGAGGAGAAGAGTGGAGGAAACCAGAGAGAGAGGAGGAGAGAGAGAAAGGAGAGGTGGGGTTATTCAGAGGCTGAGGATCTCAGTGCAGTTTAACAGAACAAGCTGCTCCACACAGCACCCTGCAGGACTGTCCTCCACCCCTTCCAGTCAACACCAAGCCACAGCCCCCCCAGTGGAGGGGCCAATCATTCTCACGAAAGAGTTTTTATTTCAACTGCTATTTGTGAACTTGATCTGACATGAAGGGAAAACCATTTTCACTTTTAACAACACTGAAACACTGAAACTCGAGATGATTGAAGACGTTGCCTCAACCGTTATCGTGCTTGTATTTGCCACATGTTTTGAAACTCTCAGCTCTGTGGAAGACAGAGCGCAACACAAGTCAATTTCAACATCAGGTTTTTTCCTGCGCTTAGTTTTGATCATGGAAAGTGCAGACTAATGTGGTGTAAGGCATATGCAATGTGTTGAAATGAATTGTTATGTTTTATAAGGTGTATGTAATGTGCCATAAGATGCCGTAACGTTAATGGAAGGTATTCTACCATGGATCGTACACAGTACTGTCTGTAATGTGCTGAAAGGCACTGTCATGTGCTGTAAGGTGTATGCAATGTGCTGAAATGAACTGTAGCGTGTTGTAAGGTGTATTTAATAGGCTGTAAGATGTGTGTAACGTCAATGGAAGGTATTCCATCATGGATCGTACGCAGTATGTAACGTGTTGTAAGGCGTATGCACTGTTAACGGAAGGGATTTGGTAGCTACAGTACCTGCACAGTCACAATGATGATCTTCAGCAGCTGCAGAATTAGTTTGTAGGGCTTGCGGCCCTTGGCGTGGTACTTATCACAGGGGCTCATGAAGAAATACTTCAGCTTCCGGCGAAGAGCCTCCTCCTCCTGCTTGGGCCCCAGAGAACCACTTCCTGGGGTCGCCCGAGAGTCCCCCGAGTCGTCACTGTGGCCCTGAGAGCCATACCGGGTCACAGCGGTCAACAGCCTGTCCCTCTCTGACGAGCGGAGGGGGAAGAAAGGAAGACAGAGGGAGATCAATGCAGGCCTCCTGACCAGTTCTGTACAACGGCACAGCGACAGGAGTGCAGCCCCGGGCTGATCAGGACAGAGCAACAGCAGCAGATACAAAACACCCGCCCAAAGGTCAAAGGTCAAAGGTCAGCCGGACATACACGGCAGTCACACAGAGGTAAAGATCTGGGAAAGATGGAGCTCAGCAGACCGGGAAGAGGAAATGAAATGCCTGCCTGTGAGCACCGGAGGATACAGCCAGAAAGGCAGCACAGAGGCACGCCGGCCGCCCCTGTATCGAACAGCCAAGGTCACTAGACGGCTCACAGCTGAGAGTAGGCCAACAGGCCCCGCCAGATCCTCAACGCTTGGGAGGATCTCAAGCAGCTGCTCCTGGAGAGAAGCCAGGGTATCGGCTGGGCGGCTTGCTCCCCACTCCCACCACTCTGTGTCAAAAGAAGCTCTGCCTGTTCCCTACGTCTCTCTGGGCTCCCTGGGCCCGTCAGCACGCCCTGGAGGATTGTGTGTTTGTCTGGGGTCCCCCTCCACACGGGGGCTCTACAAAGACTGAGCCCCCCCCCACCCTGCTGGTGCCCCGGGAACTGCCCTCTTCGGGACGGGAACCCTGTGCTGCTCAGACGGGCTGACCCGCGTGAATCGGGGTGCAGGCAGGGTCTCCGACTACTGCCCATACTGAGATATCAGACATCCCCCCCACCAATCCCACCAGACCAGTCCCCTGCTCCCATATCCAGGAATCTGATCGGGCTCCGGCCCTGATCCGCTGGCTCATTCGCGAGACCAGCCCGAACCCCTTTCCCGCACTCTCAGGTGGAAGCTGTCCGCCGCTGACATGGCACCACGCCGAGGGCGTTTTACAGGGATGCCAGTTTCTCCGGCTGTGGGCTGTGGTGGAAATCTTTCCCGAAAAACACGAAACTAACTTTACGACGCACTCGGAATAAAACACACACTGCTGTTCATAAAACCTGGAGTGGACCAAGTGGCTGAGCACTGGCAGTCAGACTGACAGCACTGTCACACCCGGACTGGATCAGGCTGCTGTGTGGTGGGGGTCTGACTGACAGCACTGTCACACTGGACTGGATCAGGCTGCTGTGTGGTGGGGGTCTGACCGACAGCACTGTCACACCGGACTGGATCAGGCTGCTGTGTGGTGGGGGTCTGACCGACAGCACTGTCACACCGGACTGGATCAGGCTGCTGTGTGGTGGGGGTCTGACCGACAGCACTGTCACACCGGACTGGATCAGGCTGCTGTGTGGTGGGGGTCTGACCGACAGCACTGTCACACTGGACTGGATCAGGCTGCTGTGCGGTGGGGGTCTGACTGACAGCACTGTCACACCCGGACTGGATCAGGCTGCTGTGTGGTGGGGGTCTGACCGACAGCACTGTCACACCGGACTGGATCAGGCTGCTGTGTGGTGGGGGTCTGACCGACAGCACTGTCACACTGGACTGGATCAGGCTGCTGTGCGGTGGGGGCCTGACTGACAGCACTGTCACACCCGGACTGGATCAGGCTGCTGTGTGGTGGGGGTCTGACTGACAGCACTGTCACACCCGGACTGGATCAGGCTGCTGTGCGGTGGGGGTCTGACTGACAGCACTGTCACACCTGGACTGGATCAGGCTCTGTATAGAGGAACTGAAAGTACCAGACTTCTGTGCTCTCAGGTCACCGAGATGAATCTCAGTGTGCTACTTTACAGCTATGACCAACATCAGAATGGGGAAGCAAATTTCCTGAGCCACACAGTACAACCATCGTATCAAAAATCTGCTTCCTCTTTTACAACAACTGTAGTGTCCAGTCAGTGTGTCTGTATGAACCCCTCTCTCTCAGTGCAGTGTTAATGTACTGTAGTGTCCAGTCAGTCAGTGTGTCTGTATGAACCCCTCTCTCTCAGTGCAGTGTTAATGTACTGGAGTGTCCAGTCAGTCAGTGTGTCTGTATGAACCCCTCTCTCTCAGTGCAGTGTTAATGTACTGTAGTGTCCAGTCAGTCAGTGTGTCTGTATGAACCCCTCTCTCTCAGTGCAGTGTTAATGTACTGGAGTGTCCAGTCAGTCAGTGTGTCTGTATGAACCCCTCTCTCTCAGTGCAGTGTTAATGTACTGTAGTGTCCAGTCAGTCAGTGTGTCTGTATGAACCCCTCTCTCTCAGTGCAGTGTTAATGTACTGTAGTGTCCAGTCAGTGTGTCTGTATGAACCCCTCTCTCTTAGCACAGTGTTAATGTACTGTAGTTTCCAGTCAGTCAGTGTGTCTGTATGAACCCCTCTCTCTCAGTGCAGTGTTAATGTACTGTAGTGTCCAGTCAGTGTGTCTGTATGAACCCCTCTCTCTCAGCACAGTGTTAATGTACTGTAGTGTCCAGTCAGTGTGTCTGTATGAACCCCTCTCTCTCAGTGCAGTGTTAATGTACTGTAGTGTCCAGTCAGTCAGTGTGTCTGTATGAACCCCTCTCTCTCAGTGCAGTGTTAATGTACTGGAGTGTCCAGTCAGTCAGTGTGTCTGTATGAACCCCTCTCTCTCAGCACAGTGTTAATGTACTGTAGTGTCCAGTCAGTGTGTCTGTATGAACCCCTCTCTCTCAGTGCAGTGTTAATGTACTGTAGTGTCCAGTCAGTCAGTGTGTCTGTATGAACCCCTCTCTCTCAGTGCAGTGTTAATGTACTGTAGTGTCCAGTCAGTCAGTGTGTCTGTATGAACCCCTCTCTCTCAGTGCAGTGTTAATGTACTGGAGTGTCCAGTCAGTCAGTGTGTCTATATGAACCCCTCTCTCTCAGCACAGTGTTAATGTACTGTAGTGTCCAGTCAGTGTGTCTGTATGAACCCCTCTCTCTCAGTGCAGTGTTAATGTACTGTAGTGTCCAGTCAGTCAGTGTGTCTGTATGAACCCCTCTCTCTCAGTGCAGTGTTAATGTACTGAAGTGTCCAGTCAGTCAGTGTGTCTGTATGAACCCCTCTCTCTCAGCACAGTGTTAATGTACTGTAGTGTCCAGTCAGTGTGTCTGTATGAACCCCTCTCTCTCAGTGCAGTGTTAATGTACTGGAGTGTCCAGTCAGTCAGTGTGTCTGTATGAACCCCTCTCTCTCAGTGCAGTGTTAATGTACTGGAGTGTCCAGTCAGTGTGTCTGTATGAACCCCTCTCTCTCAGTGCAGTGTTAATGTACTGTAGTGTCCAGTCAGTCAGTGTGTCTGTATGAACCCCTCTCTCTCAGTGCAGTGTTAATGTACTGTAGTGTCCAGTCAGTCAGTGTGTCTGTATGAACCCCTCTCTCTCAGTGCAGTGTTAATGTACTGTAGTGTCCAGTCAGTCAGTGTGTCTGTATGAACCCCTCTCTCTCAGTGCAGTGTTAATGTACTGTAGTGTCCAGTCAGTGTGTCTGTATGAACCCCTCTCTCTCAGTGCAGTGTTAATGTACTGTAGTGTCCAGTCAGTCAGTGTGTGTGTATTAACCCCCCTGTATTAAACAGAACTATGTCATTACATATTAAACTTCCTGTCTAAATCCCTTTACTGAAAGACAGTTGTATCTGATCAGTGCAGTCAATCCTGGTGTGATAAGAAAACTGGAGTCTTCCCAACAGATATCCTATCTCTCAGGTTTCCATGAGCACAGGAATAAAGAATCCAGACATTCCGGCTGCAGACAGCAGCTCATATCTGCAGCGCCACATTCCACTAACAACCATGACAGCATTAGAAAACCACAATCTGCACCTGCCAGCTGGACCAGCCCAATCCAGGCCTTACTGAGGGACAGTACAGTTCCCAGAATTCCAGGTGCCGAAGTCAGACACGAGCTCAAAACACCAGGCCAGGGACACAGCTCTCACTGACAGCACTGCAGGCTCACAGCAGAGTGAGCGCCCCCTGCAGGAGGGGCACAGCTCTCACTGACAGCACTGCAGGCTCACAGCAGAGTGAGCGCCCCCTGCAGGAGGGGCACAGCTCTCACTGACAGCACTGCAGGCTCACAGCAGAGTGAGCGCCCCCTGCAGGAGGGACACAGCTCTCACTGACAGCACTGCAGGCCCACAGCAGAGTGAGCGCCCCCTGCAGGAGGGGCACAGCTCTCACTGACAGCACTGCAGGAGGGACACAGCTCTCACTGACAGCACATCAGGTGTGTGCGCGAGTGTGCGTGGGTGTATCTGGGCACGCGCCAGGTGTGTGCCAGCTCTGTTCCTGCTCCCTGCTGACTTTGTGTTTCTGTTTCGCCGAGAGCTGCCATGAGTTTCGGGGCCCAGCTCACACGGTCCATCATCACGCCAGCGCACCTCTCCTCAGGCTGACCCCCCCGGACCTGCCCTTCCTCGGGAGGAAGACCGCAGGCTGACTCACAGAGGGGGCGCGCTGAGGCAGACGCTCGCTCACCGTTCCCAGGCCAGACCGAGCCGGAGTAATAACAGCGTCTGCGCGCTCCTGCCTGTCGCCCCACACCCAGCAGCCTCAGCGGTTTCACCCGCGGCCCTGGGAAAGGATTTGAAACCAAGGCTGACCTGGAGTCATCATCAACCGCGGAGCACACTCAGCTCCTGGAGAGCAGAGCTGCAGCTCATCCGTCAGCTGGAGAGCGCTCAGCTCCGACGCGCCGCGTCACGAACCTCGTGTGTCAGCAGCAGCGGCCAGTTGGCGGCTTAAAGCCGATACAGCAGGGATCACAGTTAGAGTCAAGACACCCAGGCCACACTGAGGAGCAGTGAGGTCAGATAGAAGCACAGTACAGCCCACAGAGATCAGGGTAAAAGCACAGTCTAGTGTAGTAAAGCCCAGTGAGATCAGGGTAAAAGGACAGTCCGGTACAGTAAAGCCCACAGAGATCAGGGTAAAAGCACAGTCTAGTGTAGTAAAGCCCAGTGAGATCAGGGTAAAAGGACAGTCCGGTACAGTAAAGCCCACAGAGATCAGGGTAAAAGCACAGTCCAGTGCAGTAAAGCCCAGTGAGATCAGGGTGAAAGGACAGTAAAGAGCAAAAAAAGCCCATGGAGATCAGGGTAAAAGCACAGTCCAGTGCATGAAAGTCCAGTGAGATCAGGGTAAAAGGACAGTAAAGAGCAATAAAGCCCAGTGAGATCAGGGTAAAAGCACAGTCCAGTGCAGTAAACCCTGCAGAGATCAGGGTAAAAGCACAGTCCAGTGCAGTAAAGCCCAGTGAGATCAGGGTAAAAGGACAGTAAACGGATCTTTTTTTTTTTTACAGAAACCTTGCATAACAATAGCGACACGCTCTCGCGGGAGAAGTAAGGCGAGTCGAGTAAGGCGATCTCGCGCTGCATGAAGCCAGACCCAGCTCGCACGAGCCGAAGTTCTGCGATCCGGACGGTCCGGAGACGCCGGCGGCAGGCGGCGAACTCGTGCGCACAGAAACTCCTGACACAGCAATCCGTGCGAGACAGCGCGAGGTGCCGCCGGGGGAAACCATAGCAACGGGGTGCGAATTAGAGCACAATTAGAGCTGGAACCCATCAGGGCACTAACCTGAGCCGCGGCGGGGGTTGCAGTTTTTACAACCCGCAGAAGCCATCCCCGTTTCTTAAAATACATCAATTACTGTGTTAAAATAAAGACGACTTGAAGGAAAAAAACGACTTCTCTGTCATAAATAAATAAAAAAACAGGAACTGTGGCTCTCTGGGTCCCTTTCTGGCTTAATCTTCACGCGTATATTCACGGTCCCATGAAGACAGTCCGCCCTCTGGCTCCAGCGCAGCAGCGACAGCACGGATGGCCGCTTCCGCGCGGTCATGTGACCCCCCGGCACGTGACCGGGCACGCCCCTCGCCGCTTGCAGACCAGCGCGCGGGGCCGGCTGACGCTGGGCTTTCTCGCGTCTGGCGCGCGGTTGGGTGAGATCCGCTGGACGCGGCGGCCCTTTCGGACCCAGCGCCCTCGGCCGGCTCAGAGCGGTTCTCCTCTGGGGTTTTTTCTATTTTCTCGGGGTGTGGGGGGGGAGAGACGCAATCCTGGGATTTCTATTTCTCTGCGTTTGGCAACGTGTTGCAAAACGTCTCCGCTTCCCCCTGCCAGTTACACTGCCTGCGTGTGACGCTCGGATGATTTCAATTTGCCTGTTATCTTAATCCATCCAGGCGAGCAGCGATGCAACTGGTCCGGTTTTACAGCGTTCTCGTGTATCACACCGTAACGCCGAGGTCGCTAGCAGATGAAAATGAACAGGAATTCTCCAGCAGGGACAGACGGGACGCCCCAGGACGCGGCTGTGACGAAACGTCTCAGTGTCGCGAAGGGGAAGTTAGTTTTAAGTAACCTGTCACTGCAATAATTACTTTTTTGGAAGAAGAAGTGACGTTCGTCCACAAGGTTTCTTTTGCTGGTTTTGTAACTCGCGGGGGGGAGGGTGGGGGCATGCTGGTGTGTGTGGAGTCTGCATGTTCTGCATGGAGTCCAAGTGCTTCCCCCAGCTCGACCTGGGCTGCAGGTGGACTGGTTGTGAGAAATTGTTGGTTTCCAGGGGAACCAGTAGTGGATCTGGTCTGTAGGGATCCCAGCAGCAGCAGGGAGTAGGGCTGTGCTGACCCCAGCTGTCCTGGGTCAGTCCCACTCGGGGTTCCTACAGTCCTCCCTGCTCTCCCTTCAGCCAAGGCCCTGACTCCGCGGTCAGTAAAGACCCCAGGGCACTGTTCGTGAGGGGTGTGCTGACCCCAGTGTCCTGGATCAGTCCCACCAGGTCAGTCTGCTGCCCCCCTTCCTGTATCTCACCCCTGCCCCTGACCTGTACTGTGTGCCCCCCCAGGGGGAGGACAAGGGTGAGATATCCACTGGGCATCGAAGGTGCTGTAAAAACACAATCCATTAATGAGCACGCGACTTGTCAGCCGCCTTCGGTGAGCCCAGCAGACAGATGGAAGGGCTGTGCCTCAGCAGTCCGGCACCGACGCAGAGCAAGGAAATCAGACCTCCAGTCACGGCTGCTCTTGTTCGTGGTTTTATTTTTCTTTAGCCTTTCATCCTCGCTACAGAGGCAGAGCCCCCCACAGGCACGCCCTGCAGGGACTGGAGTACCCCCACCCCGCACCCAGTGGAACTGCTCCGCTTTTCCCCAGTGGTGTAAATGCAGTCCTCTGCTGCTGGGTGCTGCTGGGTTTGTGCCTCCTCTGCCTTGTGCTTGGTGTTGTGGCACACATTTACACCCGGTACAGACTGCTCATTTTAATACGGCAGAGGCTCTGGCAGCCTTACAGATCAAAAGGGCTGTATATATATACACACACACACACAACACAAACCCCCATGGTCGGGAAAAAAGAAACATGGAAGTCACTTTGATAAAGGAAAAGCTACTTAAAACCAATATGTTATATTAATTCAAGGTAAGACTTTAATTTCAATAAAAGGGCCGTGGGCAGTTTGCTTGAGCAGCAGGGAACACTACAGACAAACACTGCCAGGGAGACAACCCACCTTTCTTCACTTTGCTCTGTAGACTGATAAAACCTGTCTGTACACAGACCAACATGCCGTCGTGTATACAGTCGAGATACAGGCAGACTGTGGACAGTGATACAGATGGCACACAGAAACAGATACAAATATAGATTTGCAGACAGACAGCCCATAGACAGACAAAAAGCCTCTGTGCAAACACATATAGACAGCCAGACAGACACATACATACAGACAGCCAGCCCACAGCCAGATAGACACATACATACATGCAGCCAGCCAGCCCACAGCCAGACATACTGTATATACAGACAGACAGGCAGCCAGCCAGCCCAGAGCCAGACACATATATACAGACAGACAGGCAGCCAGCCAATCCACAGCCAGCCATATATACAGACAGACAGGCAGCCAGCCAGCCCACAGCCAGACACATACATACAGACAGACAGGCAGCCAGCCCACAGCCAGACAGACACATACATACAGACAGCCCACAGATAAACACATAGATCAAGTGGCTCCCATTGTCTGAGGTTCCCCAGCTCCAGCCAGCCCATGGCTCTGGTTCCCCCTGTGTGCCACCCAACCAGAACCGGGCCAACACCAGCCCACCCTCTGCCCAGAGTCCGTCTGGACGCCGGTACACCCGCGCGCGGCCCTATCTCCCGTCCAGCGCCTTGTCCCTGGCGATGACGGACTCGTCGAACTTGATCATGAGCGTGGTGCCCTTGTGCCAGTGCGCGGTGACCTTGGCGGGGAAGCCGCTGTGCGTGAGGATGGCCTCCACGATGCCAGCGGTGAAGGAGGCACAGTTGAGCGTGCTGTTCTCCTTGGGCACCGAGATGAAGGCGTTGATCAGCGGCTCCTTCTCGATGATGTAGTAGGTCTTGTCGTCGTCGTTGGCCTGTTCCAGCTTGTCTGCTTCCTTCCCAAAGAGTGCCTTCCACACCGACACCTGCAGACACACAGACACGCTGTGGGAATCTGCCCAGGAAGGACTCACTCCCTGCCACCCCAGGGACAGATACCCCCTGCCACCCAGGACAGAGACACCCCCTGCCACCCCAGGGACAGAAACCCCCTGCCACCCAGGACAGAGACACCCCCTGCCACCCCAGGGACAGATACCCCCTGCCACCCAGGACAGAGACACCCCCTGCCACCCCAGGGACAGATACCCCCTGCCACCCAGGACAGAGACACCCCCTGCCACCCCAGGGACAGATACCCCCCTGCCACCCAGGACAGAGACACCCCCTGCCACCCCAGGGACAGATACCCCCCTGCCACCCAGGACAGAGACACCCCCTGCCACCCCAGGGACAGAGACACCCCCTGCCACCCCAGGGACAGATACCCCCCTGCCACCCCAGGGACAGATACCCCACTGCCACCCAGGACAGAGACACCCCCTGCCACCCCAGGGACAGATACCCCACCGACACCCAGGACAGAGACACCCCCTGCCACCCCAGGGACAGATACCCCACTGACACCCAGGGACAGATACCCCACTGACACCCAGGACAGAGACACCCCCTGCCACCCCAGGGACAGATACCCCACTGCCACCCCAGGGACAGATACCCCACTGCCACCCCAGGGACAGATACCCCACTGCCACCCAGGGACAGATACCCCACTGACACCCAGGACAGAGACACCCCCTGCCACCCCAGGGACAGATACCCCACTGACACCCAAGACAGAGACACCCCCTGCCACCCCAGGGACAGATACCCCACTGCCACCCCAGGGACAGATACCCCACCGACACCCAGGACAGAGACACCCCCTGCCACCCCAGGGACAGATACCCCACTGACACCCAGGACAGAGACACCCCCTGCCACCCCAGGGACAGATACCCCACTGACACCCAGGGACAGATACCCCACTGACACCCAGGACAGAGACACCCCCTGCCACCCCAGGGACAGATACCCCACTGCCACCCCAGGGACAGATACCCCACTGCCACCCAGGACAGAGACACCCCAGGAGAGAGATACCCCACTGACACCCCAGGGACAGATACCCCACTGACACCCCCAGGAGAGAGACACCCCCTGCCACCCCAGGGACAGATACCCCACTGACACCCCAGGGACAGATACCCCACTGACACCCCAGGGACAGATACCCCACTGACACCCCCAGGAGAGAGATACCCACTTCGTAGGGGGCTGAGGCCAGACGAGGCCGTACGCACCTTGATGAAGAGCAGGATGTTGAGCACCTTGGTCTCCCTCTTTCCGTTCTTCTCCCTCAGCACCAGCACGTCCAGGACCCGGGAGCCCACCTGCTGCCCCAGCTCGGCCAGCCGCGCCTGCAGCTCGGACACCGAGTACACCCGGCTCTGGCAGTACTGCACCATCTCCGAGAAGAGCAGGGCGAACGCGCTCAGGCTCACCTCTGTCTTAGGCCGCGTCAGCGAGCGCTCCAGGATTGCAGACTTGCCCCGGGTGAACCGCGTGTCCATCTTTGGGGACAGAGAGGATGAGGGTAAAAGTGAACGAGAAAGGAAACCTTCGATAAAGGCATGTCTTTGGCAACAGAGACCACTGTAAACAATGCCAGCTTTAAGACATAGAACTGTCACAGCAGGAGGACAGCTGGTCCTGTGGTTAAGATACAGGGCTGTCACACCAGGAGGACAGCCGGTCCAGTGGTTAAGATACAGGACTGTCACACCAGGAGGACAGCTGGTCCAGTGGTTAAGATACAGGGCTGTCACACCAGGAGGACAGCCGGTCCAGTGGTTAAGATACAGGACTGTCACACCAGGAGGACAGCTGGTCCAGTGGTTAAGATACAGGACTGTCACACCAGGAGGACAGCCGGTCCAGTGGTTAAGATACAGGACTGTCACACCAGGAGGACAGCTGGTGCACCAGAAGGTTAAGGTGACTAAACCCCAAGTTCTCCATCCTACAGAGATATCAGGCCGAGGTCTCGCTGTCTGAGACTTCGCCACGGTTCGCCACCAGGTGTCTATATCTTAAAGTTTATGATGAGGGCAGGGTCCAGCCCCAATACCACCTGGTCCCGGATACATCTATCCTGAAACAAAACGGAGGTCTGAAGCTGCCCCTGGACTCAAGTAAATTAACGACTGCACCATATTCTGGGAACTGTTAATGCCGTATGCATCACGCTTAACCGTTTATAAAAATAATCCTGATTAAGACGTAAAGGAAACAATCTGAGTGTTCAGACTACACGTCGTCTTCACTACGAAACCTGAGACATTCGGCGTCACCTTTCACAGATTCACCTTTTTCTGCGAGAATGAATAGAAAGAGACAGACATTTCATCCGGAACACAATCCGTCTATTAAAAACAGCAACACTAATTTCCAAATATCTCAAACAAGATGATAAGAAACAGCGCTGGCCTGCTAGATCAAAACATCTAATCGTATTCATTACATTACATTACATAATCATACATTTTGTTAAAATTATTAGAAATCTTACCTTTTTAGACCAAATGAAGTCGTCGGACCAAACGTAAACACAATAATTTCCGCTTCCGGGTTAAATGTCCCTCGCCTCTTAAAGGTGTAGTGCCCTCTGTCGCCGTAAATATAATTACGACAGCCATGCTTTTCCAAATGTGTAAACCGATTCTTTTTAAGAATAATGTATTATAGCATTAACTATCCAAACTAACATCTGCACATTAAAATCTCCACTCGTACCAGTGCACAGAAAAATGATTCCAATTCTGTTTTATGATAAAAAATGCTTGATGCTATTCTCTTGTAGTTTTATCACAACATTTATCTATATTTCGTATTCACAGCACTACACGCAACATAGAACGACACATAGCATCATGCCTAGAGATGTTAACATGTGTATTTGAGTCTGCATGTATTTATCTATTGACGATCAATCTATATTTCCTCGCAGGTGTTGTTGCCAGGAAACCGAGCGCTGGTATCTGGTGCTGAGCAGCTCCTGCTTCACCGCACCATGAGGCGATGGTGGGGGGGACTCACTCTGACACATTCCATCAATTTTAGTGGGCTATTATTTTTATTATTATTGAGACTCACTGTCAAGAGACAAGAGATCACATACTCTTGACAACAAATCACATTACAGCCCTGTCTGTCAATCACCCAGTTTCTATGGCCAGGCTGTGGTCACTGAGCCTGTCCTCTCTGGGCAGCCAGGTCTGCCTGTGTCCAGTGGGTGTTGTGTTTGTGTAAGTGTCCCAGTAGGTAATGTTGTCCACTTTGTGTGGTGTTTGTGTGTGTCCCAGTGGGTGAGGTAGTGTTGTTTGGCTTGTGTTGGTTGGTTTTGATTTGGGTTTAGGTCTCTAAATATTAGCCTAATTGAGTGCTGAGATTAGTGTTTGGTGCTTTTCCCTGCACACAAGGTCTTCCGCCTTCCTCCCCTCTCTCTACCCCCTCTGTTGACCCCCTCTCTCTCTCTTTCTCTCTACCCCCTCTGTTGACCCCCTCTCTCTCTTTCTCTCTACCCCCCTCTGTTGACCCCCTCTCTCTCTTTCTCTCTACCCCCTCTGTTGACCCCACTCTCTCTTTCTCTGTTCCACCTCTCTCTCCTCCACTCTCAATTCTCAATTCAATTCAATTCAAGGTGCTTTATTAGCATGACCGATGGGTACAATCAGTGTTGCCGAAGCAAATAAAATAACGAAATTCACATTAAACAACAAAAAATAAAAGCATTCTCTCTTTCACTCCCCCTGCACTCCCCCTGCACTCTTTCACTGCCCTCTCTCACTCCCCCTGCACTCTTTCACTGCCCTCTCTCACTCCCCCTGCACTCTCTCAATTCTCTCTCTCTACCACCTTCCCCACCCCCTCTCACTGTCTTTCTCTCTGAAACCTCAGAGACTACACAGTTCCCACAGCGATTCAAGAGCTGCTTTCTTGACTAGCGGATACGTTGACTCTGGTATTATTATTATTATTATTATTAGATAGCTGTATCGGTGAAAGGTGTGTTAACTTGGTTAAACCGCGAGTCTCTGTGTGCTTGTTAACTTATCCTGTCTGTCTGAAGGTTGTGTTAACTCAGTTTAACTGTGTCTGCACACCGTGTTAACTCGGTTTAACACTGTGTCAGAGGGCTGTATTAACTCAGTTTAACACTGTCAGAGGGCTGTATTAACTCAGTTTAACTGTGTCTCTGCACACCGTGTTAACTCAGTTTAACACTGTGTCAGAGGGCTGTATTAACTCAGTTTAACACTGTGTCAGAGGGCTGTATTAACTTTAGTTTAACTGTATATGAAGGATGTATTAAATCAGTTTAACTGTGTCTTTGTGCACCATGTTAACTCATTTTAACTGTGTCTTTGTGCACTGTGCTAACTGTGTTGTCTTAATTCAGTTTAATTCTGAGGGGTGTATTCATTTAATTTAACTTTATTAAATTGTGTTAACTCAGTTTAACTATGCCTTTGTGCACTGTGTCAACGCAGCTTAACCAGTGTGTTTGAGGGCTGTATTAACTCAGTTTAACCAGTGTGTCTGAGGGCTGTTTTACTCAGTTTAACCAGTGTGTCTGAGGGGTGTATTAACTCAGTTTAACCAGTGTGCCTGAGGGCTGTTTTACTCAGTTTAACCAGTGTGCCTGAGGGCTGTTTTACTCAGTTTAACCAGTGTGTCTGAGGGCTGTTTTACTCAGTTTAACCAGTGTGTCTGAGGGCTGTTTTACTCAGTTCAACAGTGTGTCTGAGGGCTGTTTTACTCAGTTTAACCAGTGTCTAAGGGCTGTTTTACTCAGTTCAACAGTGTGTCTGAGGGCTGTTTTACTCAGTTTAACCAGTGTGTCTAAGGGCTGTTTTACTCAGTTCAACAGTGTGTCTGAGGGCTGTTTTACTCAGTTTGACCAGTGTGTCTGAGGGCTGTGTTAACTCAGGTTAACTGTTTGTCTGAGGGCTGTATTAACTCAGTCTAACTGTGTGTCTGAGGGCTGTGTTAGAGGCAGATTCAGAGAGAGACAGAGTGATGTCCAGCAGTCCTAATGCACCAGTGATGTATGCAGACCTGAAGACTGAGACAGTACAGTGGATTCCTCCTCAAGCAAACCCAGCAGGTACTGGACCCCGCCGGGAGCCAAACAAGCTGAAACCCACACGCAAAACTGTACGCTAAGGGCTTGTGATTTACTTTAGGACTGACATCATCCCTGACTCACCAGCACACAGACATATGACTGATCAGCAACGTCATCACGGTGCCGCCTTCCCACTTCCCCTGTTACTTCAGGGGTTGAAATTGTACTTCCAGCAGACGAAACACCGACAAGAAAATACACTTTCAGCCTTAGTTTGTGCCAGTGAAATAAACAAGCATGACGACTTTCATCCTCCTTCCGCGCTGCCTGGCGATGATGTCACGTGTGGCCGTTCTCTGCAATGCCATGATGAGGCACGGTGTCAGCGTGACATCAGACCAGCCGCGCGCGCTCCGTCTGGACAGAATTCCCAGGCGCTGGGAGGAATGATTCAGGACACTAAGTGGAAACTGATCTGAAACTCCCCCTCTGTGAGGGCCACACTCACGGCTGGCTGCTTCTTCCCTCCCTACGCAGCAGCCAGGCCTCCTGAGGACCCCATCGCCCCCCCGCAGAGGCGTCCGGCGCGCTGCCTGCCCTGGTGCCTGCTGGTCCTGCTGTGTGTGGATGTGTGCCTGCTGCTCGCCGGGCTGTGCTGTGGTGAGTGGCGACTGTGCACTAGTGAAGAGCACTGAAGCTCAGTCTTGCACACTCATTAGGTGTAGAACAGGCCATGGGGAACCAAGTGTGCCGAAAAACTTAATATGAGCAAGAGAAAAAAAACTTGGAAATAGAAATGATGTCGTGCCAAATTACAGAAAGCACAATGACTTCCGTTTTGCTGCTCATTTCACCTGTTCAGTACAGTACAGGTGACTGATTGGTGCTCTAACTGATGGGGTGATGGGTTGACCTCAGTTTCAGGTATGGCGGCCCAGCAGCTAGCTGTGAGTGGGGATCTGACTGCATTGAAATTGCAAGGTAGGAGCTGCCATCATTTGTGCATCTGTTTCCACGTGGCTGTGTGTATCTATGTGTGTATCCATGTGTGTGCTTGTGTTTGTCTGTGTCTGTATGTGCATCTGTGTGTATCTGTGTGTCAATCTCTGTGTCTGCATGTGTCTATCTCTGTGTGACAGTCTCTGTGTGCATGTGTCTGTGTGTGTCTATCTCTGTGTGTGCATGTGTCTGCATGTGTGTGTCTCTGTGTGTGTCTATCTCTGTGTGTGCATGTGTCTGCGTGTGTCTGTCTCTGTGTGTGCATGTGTCTGTGTGTGTCTGTTTGACGGTCTCTGTGTGTGCATGTGTCTGTGTGTGCGTACTCTGTCTCACCCCTGCCTGTGTTTCCCAGTGGATTCCTCATTCCAAATGGCACAGAGGACCATCAGTGACTTACAGGAGGACTGGGATACAAGGCTGCACACTGGTGAGGCTCAGGCCCGTCTTGCAAGCCAGCCTGTCTAGGGGGGCGCCAGTCCTGGCGCTGGAGTAGAGCAGGGTCCCGGAAGGCCCGGTGCTGTCCTTCACTGTCGCCCTGCTGGCCTGCTGAGGGAGCGAAGGTTGTAGGGATGCAGGCGTACCTGCTGACGACACAGGGAATCCTGGTCACAACCGGGTCAGGCAGGTCACCGCGTTCAGCCTCTCTCTGATGCCCAGATCTCATCCAGCTGCTCCTGGAAGGACCTCCTGTGGGCTCTGTCCATCCTCGGACACTGGGGTCTCCCGCCAGCAGCCCCCCCTCTCCTGAGAGGACACGCTGAGCGGACACGGGGTGCAGCCCTGCCGCAGTGACCTTTCCCCCCAGTCCACTGTGTCCCAATTGCCACCCGGTTCTTAATTGATTAATTGTATCAATTAAACATAATGAAAGTTCTCAACTGAATTTTGTCAATCGGAATTTGAGGTTATAAAGGTAAACATTAGTTCAAACAGTGTCTTTAAAAGTAGTCACCTCCTGGGGTTTTTTCTAAAATGTATTTAATTCCCTTCCAAATAACTTCCTTTCTTTATCTCAGCTTCTCTCCAGAAGATCCGCAATGTTTCGGATGTCCTGAGGCAATCCAGTAAGTCTCTCCGGAAGAGCGCACTCTTTAATGAGTCTTCGGGTTAATGAGGGAGAGCCGCTGATTGTTAAATGGGTGTGAAATTTGTATTTATTGGAGCAGGTTAAAACAATTTTAATTATAGTTTGAGGTATTGCTGTGCCCACATCAGTTGTGTTGTCTTATATTCAGGAATTGTGAGATATTATAGTCTCCTGTACCCCTGTCCTGTAGACCTGCTGCGATCACAGTGTTTCTCACCTGTCCTGTAGCCCTGCTGCGATCACAGTGTTTCTCACCTGTACTCCTGTCCTGTAGCCCTGCTGTGATCAGTGTTTCTCACCTGTCCTGTAGCCCTGCTGTGATCACAGTGTTTCTCACCTGTACACCTGTCCTGTAGCCCTGCTGTGATCACAGTGTTTCTCACCTGTCCTGTAGTCCTGCTGTGATCACAGTGTTTCTCACCTGTACACCTGTCCTGTAGCCCTGCTTTGATCACAGTGTTTCTCACCTGTACACCTGTCCTGTAGCCCTGCTTTGATCACAGTGTTTCTCACCTGTACACCTGTCCTGTAGCCCTGCTGTGATCAGTGTTTCTCACCTGTCCTGTAGCCCTGCTGTGATCACAGTGTTTCTCACCTGTACATCTGTCCTGTAGCCCTGCTTTGATCACAGTGTTTCTCACCTGTACACCTGTCCTGTAGCCCTGCTTTGATCACAGTGTTTCTCACCTGTACACCTGTCCTGTAGCCCTGCTGTGATCAGTGTTTCTCACCTGTCCTGTAGCCCTGCTGTGATCACAGTGTTTCTCACCTGTACACCTGTCCTGTAGCCCTGCTGTGATCACAGTGTTTCTCACCTGTCCTGTAGTCCTGCTGTGATCACAGTGTTTCTCACCTGTACACCTGTCCTGTAGCCCTGCTTTGATCACAGTGTTTCTCACCTGTACACCTGTCCTGTAGCCCTGCTTTGATCACAGTGTTTCTCACCTGTACACCTGTCCTGTAGCCCTGCTGTGATCAGTGTTTCTCACCTGTCCTGTAGCCCTGCTGTGATCACAGTGTTTCTCACCTGTCCTGTAGCCCTGCTGTGATCACAGTGTTTCTCACCTGTCCTGTAGCCCTGCTGTGATCACAGTGTTTCTCACCTGTACCCCTGTCCTGTAGTTCTGCTGTGATCACAGTGTTTCTCACCTGTACCCCTGTCCTGTAGTTCTGCTGTGATCACAGTGTTTCTCACCTGTACCCCTGTCCTGTAGTCCTGCTGTGATCACAGTGTTTCTCACCTGTACACCTGTCCTGTAGCCCTGCTGTGATCACAGTGTTTCTCATCTGTACCCCTGTCCTGTAGCCCTGCTGTGTGATCAAACTCACAGTGTTTCTTACCTGTGCTGCAGGTATTCCAGCCCTCCTGAACTCTTCTGTCCTGGGCCAGTTTTGCCAGATGACTCCTAGAGAAACTGGTAACACACCTGTGGACAGCAGGCCAGGTTAGTGTGCTGTGGACTCCTGTCCCTTTCAACACACATGGTAGTAATCAGAACTTTCCTTGCTGAAGAAACTTTCCTTGCTGGCTGGATATGATCCTCAGATCAATCAACTACCAGCATGGTAGATAAGCTAGATGAGCTAAAAGGCCCTCTGAGGGAGTCTACATTCCTGACTGGACTGTGGAGCTGAGATGTCCCTGAGAGGCTGCCGTAGAAAGTAGCCATTTCGCCTCAGTCACTCCTTCTGTTTCCCAGAAGAGCAAACATGGCTTCTCTCTCACAGGCCCTCTGTCAGTTGTAGACATTTCTTGTGATCAGAAATATCCAAAATGATTTTGCGTGTGAGAGGCGACCCAGTTCATTCCCCCGGCCAGGCCAGCTCGCCCTGATCCATCTGCTCAGCTGCCCAAGTTGAGTCGACCCGGGGAGAAAGTGTCAGGTACAGCCCTGCTCTGCCAGGCCAGTGCCATGCGGTCATTAATGTGCATCAGTAGGCACCTCCTTCAGCACAGTGTCTCCACTCTCCCTGCTGGGGCTCTGGATTGGAAACTCTGGGCCGGTGGGGAGAGCACCACCTACTGGTCCACCTGCACCACTTACAGCAGCAACCTGGTTTTCCTCAGAGGTCTCCTGGCCCTATACTGCCTTGAAGAGGCTCTGAGACCTAAAGAGTCCTGAAAGATTCATGCAAAACCAGAAATACACTAGCTCAGACGTAGACAACCTGCAGCCGCCCCAATCTGCTACATTTCAGAAATGTACTACAGCTGGCTTCTTAACTGACTAATAGTCAAGAGGGGCAATAGAGCAGTTAATGGGCTGGCTGTATCTGAGTTCTGGGGTGGAGTGGACAGGAAGGGCAGTCTTGCCCTTGCTATGGCTGTCTGGCCCTGATCGTGCAGCGTGTGTCTCCACATTCTGCATCAGGCCAGCGAACGGGGAGACAGCGGTGCTGTGCCCCTTGTCCCGGACTGTTGACTCGTCTTCTGTGTCTGGCAGGGTACAGCTGCTCCCTCTGCCCTGCGAACTGGTCGAGGTTCAGAAGGCACTGCTACCTGGTCTCCACGGAGACGGGGACCTGGGAGGAGGCGCGGGAGGCCTGTCTGTCTCTGAACGCCAGGCTGCTCGTCATCAACAGCCCCGCAGAGCAGGTGAGGCTGGGGGGCAGGGAGACAGAGGAGGGATGGGAGGAAGAGAGAGAGAGAGAGAGAGAAGGACAAGGAGGGATGGAGGGAGAGGAAGGAGGAGATTATTAAGGAGAGAGGGAACGGAAGACAATCAGGCAGGCCGTGCGGGAGGGATGAAGAGGTGTGCCTGCAGATCTCAGACCCCCGCTGACCCCCGGTGACCCCCAGCTCCTCTGTGCTCAGGAATTCGCAGCCACGCTCTCCCCCCATCTCCAGCGCTGGATCGGGCTGAGCGACACCGAGCAGGAGGGCCAGATGAAGTGGGTTGACGGAACTGTGTTGGACCTCAACGTGACTCGAGGGTAATGCCGTTCCTCCGGTACCGTACCCACACGGGTACTGTACCCTCGCCATCCACAGAGCCAGCCTCGGCACAGTAACGGGACTGGCACAGCGCGGACACACTCGTCCACTCGAAACTGGGGGCGTTGTGACTCATTAGTGAAGCCGAGCTCAGACAAACAATCATACTACTGCTAATCCTGTTTATACTGAGACTGCTAATCCTGCTAATACTGAGACTGCTAATCCCGCTAATATTGATCCTGTTACTATTAATCGTTCTGATACAGCTTATCCATCTTATATTGATCCTGTTACTATTAATCGTTCTGATACAGCTTATCCATCTTATATTGATCCTGTTACTATTAATTCTTCAGATACAGCTAATCCTGCTAATACGGACACTGTCACTGCTAATCCTGTTACTGCTGACACTGTCACTGCTAATCCTCTTACTACAGTTGCTGCTGATTCTGCTACTGCTGTTACTGTTACTGTTGTTAAACCTGTTACTGCTAATCCTGTTACTGCTACTGCCAATCCTGCCACTGCTGAGCCAGTGACTGCTAATACAGCCCCTGCTACTCCTAACCCTGCTGCTTCTGACACTGCTGCTTCTGCTACTGTTAGTGCTGATCTTGTTCCTGCTAATCCTGCTAATCCTTGTATTACTGACACTGCCGTTGCCGGCACTGTCGCTGTGAGGCCTGCTGGTTGCACTGATACTGTCACTGCTGCTGATGCAGCTGCCACTGCTGTCAGTACAGCTTTCACACATCGCCCCCCCCTCTCTGGGGCTGCCCCGCCCCATGCCCCGCCCCCAGCCCCGCCCCCTGCCCCGCCCCCGCGTGCTCCTCGAGCCTCCCGTGTGTCTGACTGTGTGTGGGCCGGGGCCCTGTCCCTGTCCCTGTCCCTGTCCCTGTCCCGCCCCCGCGTGCTCCTCGGGCCCCCCGTGTGTCTGACTGTGTGTGGGCCGGGGCCCTGGCCTGTCCCTGTCCCTGTCCCTGTCCCTGTCCCCGCGTGCTCCTCGGGCCTCCCGTGTGTCTGACTGTGTGTGGGCCGGGGCCCTGGCCTGTCCCTGTCCCTGTCCCTGTCCCCGCGTGCTCCTCGGGCCTCCCGTGTGTCTGACTGTGTGTGGGCCGGGGCCCTGGCCTGTCCCTGTCCCTGTCCCTGTCCCTGTCCCCGCGTGGTCCTCGAGCCCCCCGTGTGTCTGACTGTGTGTGGGCCGGGGCCCTGGCCTGTCCCTGTCCCTGTCCCTGTCCCTGTCCCTGTCCCGCCCCCGCGTGCTCCTCGGGCCCCCCGTGTGTCTGACTGTGTGTGGGCCGGGGCCCTGGCCTGTCCCTGTCCCTGTCCCTGTCCCTGTCCCCGCGTGCTCCTCGGGCCTCCCGTGTGTCTGACTGTGTGTGGGCCGGGGCCCTGGCCTGTCCCTGTCCCTGTCCCTGTCCCCGCGTGCTCCTCGGGCCTCCCGTGTGTCTGACTGTGTGTGGGCCGGGGCCCTGGCCTGTCCCTGTCCCTGTCCCTGTCCCTGCCCCCGCGTGCTCCTCGGGCCTCCCGTGTGTCTGACTGTGTGTGGGCCGGGGCCCTGGCCTGTCCCTGTCCCTGTCCCTGTCCCTGTCCCTGTCCCCGCGTGCTCCTCGGGCCTCCCGTGTGTCTGACTGTGTGTGGGCCGGGGCCCTGGCCTGTCCCTGTCCCTGTCCCTGTCCCTGTCCCCGCGTGCTCCTCGAGCCTCCCGTGTGTCTGACTGTGTGTGGGCCGGGGCCCTGGCCTGTCCCTGTCCCTGTCCCTGTCCCTGTCCCCGCGTGCTCCTCGGGCCTCCCGTGTGTCTGACTGTGTGTGGGCCGGGGCCCTGGCCTGTCCCTGTCCCTGTCCCGCAGGCTATGGAACACGGGCCAGCCGGACGACTACCAGGGGCGGGAGGACTGCGTGCACTTCGTCCCCGGCTCGTCCAGGTGGAACGCCCTGTCCTGTGAGGATCGCCTGGCCTTCATCTGCGAGAGGAGGCTCCTGTGACGCCGGCGCAGAGCTAACCCTTAGCGATTAGAAAACTCTAAGCATGTCTTTGTCTTTGAGGGTGTGGGAGGGGGGGAGATAGTGCTTTGGGCCTGTAGGATGAAAGGCGCTGTATAAATGTAAGGTATGAGAGACACACAGACACAGGAGGCCTGGGCCTCACTGAGAACCGTCCGCCAGCTGTGCAGGTGCTGACTGCGGGGCCGAGGCCGCTGGGAGCGAGCCCCCGCGCGCGGCGTGGCCGGCAGCCCAGCCCGGAAGAGTGGGGGGGGGGGTGGTCTGTACCTCTCTGCGGTACGTATCAGACTGAACCTCTGCGGTTGTTTTCGTTCGGTCGCTGGCTTTCGCACTTCTGAAGCAATAAAAGAACAGCACAAAAGCAGCGCGCGTGGTGCATGTTATTGCTGTCTTGTTTTCTGAGTCTTGCAACAGAGCACACTAACTCACACTGGGAGCGTCTCAGATGGTGAAACTGTGGTATCCTGAGGTTAAAGCACAGTAAGCTACAGTAAAGAGTTTGATTCTTGCGAGAAACAGCTGCATGAGATCCTGGGATCTATCTTCTACCGAACAAGAAAGATGGGCCACATGGCTCCTCTCGTTTGAAGCCATTCCTATATTCAGTAAAGCCCAGAGAGATCAGGGTAAAGGCACAGCCTAGTGCAGTAAACCCCACAGAGATCAGGGTAAAAGCACAGTCCTGTGCAGTAAACCCCACAGAGATCAGGGTAAAAGCACAGTCCAGTGCAGTAAAGCCCACAGAGATCAGGGTAAAAGCACAGTCCAGTGCAGTAAAGCCCACAGAGATCAGGGTAAAAGCACAGTCCAGTGCAGTAAAGCCCAGAGGTTGTGGTAAAAGCATAGTAAAGCTATTATATATAAACACCGTATGAATCATGGAGAAACCAGGGTGAGGTCGATGCCCGATGCTGACAAACCGCGAAAACATCCTGTCAGATTTCCTCCTGAATTTCATCAGGGCTCTGCCGCCGACCGCACGCTATCTTCCACAAGCACACCTGTGTGGCGGTTTCTTTGGCTTCATTTTTATCAGGTTCAGGATGAAAAGAGCTGGGCGATAGAGAGACGCGATACTCGAGTGTGCGATACAGTCATCTCCGACATCTGCCCGCCCCGCCGCTCGCGCACCCTGTGGGGTACCGGGTGGAGGGGTGCGAGTGACGTCACGCCCAGCAGCTCGGATCGTTTGCAGGTTTTTAATCAAAATCGTTTCAAAGGCGGAAATTCCGCGGACAGCCGGAGAGCTGAACTCGAAAAACCCCCGAATTCCTTGAACGTCTGGACCCCAGACAAAAGCCTCGTTTCACCCCCGCGTCTCCTACAGCCGCTGGCCGGGTCGGTGTGCTTGAACTCGGGCGCTGCTCCGGCGGGATGGCGAGAGAGAACTTCTACGTCGTTCGCAACCCGAACACGGGCGACGTCAGGGAGGACCGAGCCAGGAAACCGAGAAGGAGCAAGATATGGGTATCAGGTACAGCGACGGCCTGCCCAGCTCTTCGATTTTATTCAGCCGATTGCTGAATTACTTAATTATTTAATTCTCGGAGCGATCGATTATTGATCTACTAATTTGATTGAGCAGTTATTTCATTATTTACTTATTCGATCGGATATTTGTTTATTTTACTGTTTGACTGAATGATCAATCCAATTTCTGTTTGTTTTTTAGTTATTTGATGGCTAATTAGAACATCAACTTATTTATCTTATCGACCTTTTGTTTGGATGGTTATTTAAATATCTAATGATGTATTTAATTCTATTGCGCAGCTATTTAATTATATGCTCCTAGACTTTTATTATGTTAGTTGTTCCGTTATTTATTTGATTGTCGTCTTTAGTTATTTATTATCGGGGTGATCCTTTAATTATCTAATAGCTTGACTGTTTATTTTACAGTCTGAATGACTAGGTATTTAATACTCTGATCGATTCAGTGGTTAGTTGATTGTTTATTTAATCCTGTGATCAATTAACTATTTACCGCTTTATTCTTTAAATAATAATGCGTTATTATTTACTAATTCGATCTCCTATTTCACTTGATTGTTTATCTAATCAATTAACTGTTTTTCGTTATTTAATGACGGATTTGATTATTTACTTAAATATCAGATCGATTGATTGTTCGTTGATTTCATTATTTAATTATTTGGGATTTTACTTTTTATTAATTGTCTAATGATCTAGAGTGTTTATTCACTTGATTATTCACTAATTGACTTGAACTATTGAGTCGACTAATTAATTCCTTAATCAATTGATTATTTTTTTATTTAATTATGCGATTGGGTCACTATTTAGTTATTGTATTTATTCTATCGATTGACTGCTTTTTTGCTATTTTCATTATTAAACTGGTTCAGTATCTACCATGTCTAACAAGCGATTTGAAACAGGCGGGACTGTACAGGGCGTCTTTCCCCCTCACAATCCGAAGTAAAATTAAAAAAAAACTAAACACGAATTTTAATTAAAACAGCCGAGCATTCTCTGTAAAAAAAGAGCTTGGTTGCTCTCCACACGCAAAATCGAGTCCGTGAAAAACACGTTTCTTGACAGCAATACAAACCGTTTTCGCTTTAGACCTATTCAGGCGATGCCGTATCTCCGAAAGTCTTCCTCAGAACGGTTTTATCCACAATTACCTTTCTCGGACCAGGAAGGTTTTGTTTAGCGAAAACAAAAATCTTTTTTCAATACCGTTTGCTCAGCAGTAAATAAACCGCCGCGGCCCGAGTTCACATTCAAGCACAACTCGTCTAACAACAACAACAACAACAATAATAATAATAATAATAATAATAATAATAATAATAATTGTTATTATTGTTTATTTCCCTCGTGTTTGTGTAAATTATTGCCCTGCTAATTTCTGCAGGAAATGCAAAATATATTTATACAGGAACAACAAAAAAAAACAGCAGATCTGTCGCCCCGACCTCCCTCACACTGGCGACGCGTCTCCAGTGGGCTGATTGTAAACACGCCGGCTGGTGTGGTGACAAACTGGAGGATTTCGGAGCCCCGCGTCGCTTAGGTGACTGAACCCCCATCGACCACATTATCTACTGGCCGGTCACCCCAGAGGCCGGAGACCGGGGTGGTGCGGGGTTCGGGCTGAGCGGGAGAAGCACCCTGTTCGGGGTCACAGACACCCCCCGACCTCACCCCCGATCCCCGCTGGACTCAGGCCGCGCCTCTTAAAATGTAAAAGACACCGAAACAGCCACAAATACTTCATCAAAAATCCAGCAGCAGAGGCGTTTTTTTAACAGATCGGGTGGTAGATCGCCCCCCTCTCCTCCCACCTTTGCTCGAAAAATAATTTTCTTCGCTCTGCTGACGTTTTATTTAACACGGCCGCTGATCCTGTCGGCCATTCCCGCCAGTGCAATTATTTGTTTGTGCGTTTAATTCATGCACCCATGTATTACCCGCTGCGCAAAACATTTGAGACTTCCAAATGAGGACTTTTTTTTTAGTCTTAAACGGAGTATTCAAGTAGTTCAAATTCTGCTGACATCAGTCCAGCGAGAAGAAGCACTTCGGAGGACATCAGTGGAAACTATGTTGAAGTGCATTTACAACTGAGAACAGGAGGCGCTTCTTTACACAAAGGGTGGTGGGAGTGTGGAACAAGCTGCTCAGCAATGTTGTTGAAGCCGACACCCCTACTGGAATTTTCCCAGAAAAATCGCTGATGTGTTTTTCTCTCTTGACACAGAGAATAATTTGAATCCTTTGTGCTGCGTAAACAGAAATATATGTATAGAAATATTATAACATCCGTTTAGTTTTATTTTATTTCCGAATGTTATATTTGGATATATGTGGACATGTGTGTTGTTCCTTCTTGCAAGAATGTGCGCGCGTGCCTGAATTCCGCCCTCTCTCCGTCTCTCCCCGGCTCACGCGCGCAGACCGCCTGGCCTCGAGCTCCTCGGCAGAGAGCGAGACGGGGAGGCGTGGCTGGGTGCTGACAGTCGTCTTCCTCCTGCTGTTCCTGCTGTCAATCATCCTGCTGATCGTCATCGCGACCAAGAGTAAGCGCGTTCCTCCCGTTCTTGTGGCTACTCAGCTATTCTCGCTATACGGTATATTCTCGCCCCAGGGCTGCATCCTCGATCGGGGAAGCCCCATGTAGCAGGGGTAAGGAGTCACCGTTAACTCAATAAAATTGTAAAGTGCTTAAGGTGGGACTTTGTTTAATTACCTAATTTCAGTATAATCTGGGATATAAACCTTCTGTTTTCCAGTACCACAGTTCCCTTGACATGCTTAGTTGGTCAATACCTTTCAAGAGCTCCCAATCGTCAAATACCAGCTGATTCAGGGTGACCTATAAGACAGCGGGACTGGAGACCCCTGACATTGGACTCAGTCAAGAACGAGCGCATCTCTGCGCAGTACAGCTCTACCCAGAAGCCTTTGCTTCACCCCCCACCCTCCAAGCATGGTGAATGATGCTTGGAGGTGGTCCTGAACATCTGGCCACAGCTGTATAAAGACTGGACTGAACATCTGGCCATGTCTGTATAAAGACTGGACTGAACATCTGGACACAGCTGTATAACGACTGGACTGCTGCCATATTCAGACCCTGCACCTAGAGCTCTTCTGTCCTGCCAGCTGGAGTGCTGGCAGTCGTTTCTCTTGGAGGGGACAGAGGGAAGCGAGCCCTGTGAGCTGAAGAGCCTAAACGCTCTGTCCTCCATCCCCACAGTGTCCAGGCTGCAGCAGGAGAACAGCCGCCTGCAGGACAAGGCCAAACTACTGGAGAAGAAGAGTAAGACCTGGGCTAGCACACTGGCACACACACACTGACACACTGGCACACACACACACTGGTACACTGGCACACTGGCACACACACACACAGGAACACTGGCACACACACTGACACGCACCAACACACTGGCACACACACTGGCACACACACTGACACACTGGCACACACACACTGACACACTGGCACACACACACACAGGATCACTGGCACACACACTGACACGCACCAACACACTGGCACACACACTGGCACACACACTGACACACTGGCACACACGCACTGGCACACACACTGACACAATGGCACACACACACACACACACACACACACACTGGCACACACACAGACACAGTGGCACACACACAGGAACACTGGCACACACTGACAGACACACACTGACACACTGGCACACACACTGACACACGCACTGGCACACACACTGGCACACACACACTGACACACTGGCACACACACTGACACACGCACTGGCACACACACTGACACAATGGCACACACACACACTGGTATGCATACTGGCATACACACACACTGGTACACACACTGGCACAGTGTCACACACGCACTGGTATGCACACTGAAACACTGGCACATACACACACTAGCACACATACTGACACATACACTGGCACATAAACACACTAGTATGCACACTGGAATGGTGTGTGTGTGTTCGTGTACCAATGTGTGTGTGCCAGTATGTCTGTGCCAGTGCAACGCAGCACCAGACACTGAACTGAATGTGTTTCTGTCTGCACGCTGTCTTTCAGTCCTCAGATACAGGGAGCAAGTCAGCAGGAATGTCAGCACCATCACTGATCTGTCCTACAAGACTGGGGAGAACGGTAAGGCTCTGGGACAAGCCAGCTGGGGGCATCCGTTCCTGACATCTCCAGCAGGTGGCGCTGCTGTTCAACACTAACTCTCCCTTCCCGTCTGTCTCCAGTGTCCAACATGCTGAAGGAAATCACAGACATCCAGAATCACACAACCCAGAGCCTAGATGCTTTCAACACCAGTGAGTATGGACTGAGATGCCACGCTTCTCCAGCTGTCTTTCAGGAACAAGGACAAGCATGCTATGTGGCCGTACAAGGTCTGAATCCTCCAGACTGAATTCAGTGACTGATTAAGCCCAGTGGTGTCGAGAGCAACAGCTGCCTTCTCTCTTCAGCTTCTCGTGGGAGAGCGGCTGGAATCTCACTGCTGCGGATAATGGGATCTCTGCCGACCCTCCTGGCTCACGGGCCGGTCTGGCGTCATGGAACCTCTAGTCCCAGGTTCCTGTAACGCACCCAGGGGACACAGCGAGGGATGAGGGTCTCCTATCTCAGCTCCTGTCTGTCTTCCTCCCACAGCCCTGAAGAACAGCCTGTTGACCCTGCTGGTCAGCTTCCTGGAAAGTTTCACCCTGGACAATAAAGGTGAGTGTGCTAAAGGCTTCCTAACAGGTGAGCTTTCCTATCCCGGCATCCCTGCCTCAGGGATCTCTGGGACACATTCACACGGAGATCCTGACCTGATGGAAGGGCATCAGGACTGTCCAGCAGCATGTCCAGGGCTGTCTGTAGGTTTTAATTCTGACTGTGCCCTTAACGAGCTAAATCAGCTCATTATGGGCTCAATCAGACGTCATGTGCCTTGAAATCCCAGACACGCCGGTCCAGCAGGCCCGGCGCTGGGCGGCCCTGTTCTAGACCTGGCGCTGTGAATCCCGTCCCCTGACGCGGCCCGTCTCGGACCCTCAGGGGCGCCGCAAGCCAGGGGGGACCCAGGACATGACCTCAACTGCTCCGCCCTGCTGGCCAAGATCTGCCCGGAGGGCTGGAGGCTGTGGAAGCTGCACGCATGCTACTACTTCTCCTTGGAGAAGAAAACCTGGGAAGAAGCCCAGAGGGACTGCCGGAGCAGACAAGCCCACCTGGTTATCCTGCAGGATGAGGGGGAGCAGGTACGGCACACTCCTAACAGCACAGCGCAGGATGGGGCAGGACAGCAATGCGGTATTACACAGTACAGGAGGGTGGAGTTTCTGTGTTAGCATGCTAACACAGTACAGCACTGCCGACTGGCACAGCACAGCACCGCAGTTCAGCAGTACAGTACTGCACTCCAAGACACCAGTGGGGCCAGTTACTTCCCTGGGTGACAGGTCTCTCTCTGTGTGTTTAACAGAGCTTTGTGTCCGGGAACAGCAAGGACACAGTGTGGATTGGACTGAACGACACAGCCAAGGAGGGGACGTGGGTCTGGGTGGACGGTACCAATCTCACAGTATCGTAAGACTGACCGCCACACCCTGAGAACTGCACACTGACCAGAAGACTACTGACCTGGCGCCTTGAGACACTGACTGGCACACCAACACACTAAATACCCGACATCTTGACACACTGACTGGCACACCAACACACTCATTACTTGACACACTGACTGAGTAACATGCTGACTCTACTGACTACCAGACACCTCAACACAGTGACAGCTCTACACACTGATTCTACTGACTACCAGACACCTCAACACAGTGACAGCTCGACACACTGACTCTACTGACTACAGACGCCTCAACACAGTGACAGCTCGACACACTGACTCTACTGACTACCAGACACCTCAACACAGTGACAGCTCGACACACTGACTCTACTGACTACCAGACACCTCGACACAGTGACAGCTTGACACACTGCCACATGTGACAGACTTTCTGACTGTTTTCCACTCTTTTCACAGATGCATAGAGCTGTTGATGCTCATTCTGATAACAGACTTCCCTCTCCGCAGATTTTGGCATACTGGTGAACCAAATAACAGTGGTGGTCAAGAAAACTGTGTTGAGCTTCTTACAACTCTGGCCAAATGGAACGATCTTACCTGCTCAATGGTCAGGCAGTACGTCTGCGAGAAGCCCCTGTCCTGACCTGGCGTCCTGCCGGGGCTGGCGTCCTGCCGGGCCTGGCGTCCTACGCGACCAGCGCACATCAGGACCCAAGAGGCTTCTCTGCGTCCAGATCCTGGAGCTGCAGGGCAGACCCATTTCCTGGGCCGCCCCCGCTGTAGCTGTCGCCTGGGTCCTGCGCTGCCGACACAAGGCTGGCGGGCAGAGGGACTGCTGCGACGCCGCGAGCAGAAATGCCCGCCGTGCCGCCTGCTGTCCCCGTGCCGTCTGCCTCTGCCCCTGCTCTGCGGTTTGCCAACAACACCCTCCTCCTCCTCCTCCCCACGGTCCTGCTCGCTAGCTGATTCTGTCTGCTGGCATGCTAGTGCCCCCCAAGGGGGGCGCTGTAATGCTTAAAGAACAAGAGAGAGGGGCACCAACCGAAATCAAATTCCTGCCCAGGGAGGTCCCTGACTGCTGGGCAGGTTAGAATCGCACTGCTCCTCCAGCTTTGCAGCGGTAGTTAGCTGTGTTGTTGTAGGCCGCGCTGTAGCCCTTTGCTCCATGACACACGAAGGGGTGTGTGCTCCTGCTGTTGCCCCAGTAGTTAAGAACCTGAAGGGGAGCTGCAGTCCCAGTTTCTCACACCCGTTATTAAATCTCGGGAGCAAAATAAATTAACTGACGGTACAGGAGAAAAAATGACCAATTCCGAGTCAAGCACAACATCATGAACTCTGTGAAAGTATTGTAACGCTTACGGCCGACAAGCAGTGTGTGTAAGAGCCGGCGTACCAGAGCGGGTGACGTCACCGCCCTTCCCTGTGATAGCAGGACCACAGCTACTGGGCTGTGGAGAGATCTCTCTTTGGCTCACGGGGCTGGGTCGCTGCAGAGAGACGCGGAAGTCCCGGGTTCGAGCCTCCAGTCGGGATGGGGCTGACCAGATGCGGCTAGGGCGCCCGCCTGAGCCCCCGTTGCGTTACATTGGTGTCAGAAGCGGGGCGGGATAGCCCTTCGCCGGGGATGGCGATTTAAGCGGGGGAGAGTGTAACGCTTACGGCCGACAGGCACTGTGTAAGAGCCGGCGTACCAGAGCGGGTGACGTCACCGCCCTTCCCTGTGATAGCAGGACCACAGCTACTGGGCTGTGGAGAGATCTCTCTTTGGCTCACGGGGCTAGGTCGCTGCAGAGAGACGCGGAAGTCCCGGGTTCGAGCCTCCAGTCGGGATGGGGCCGACCAGATGCGGCAAGGGCGCCCGCCTGAGCCCCCGTTGCGTTACAGTATTCTATGTTGTCGCAAACCCCTGGTCGCACCACAGGAGAGAGCGAGAGAGCGTTCACGAGAATTGTGATGTGAAGCTTCCCTTCCTGCTCACTAGTGACTAATGTACTGCAATATACAGGCACATGAATACAGGCTGTGCAGCAGACACCCCCCCGACGTGATCTGGACACAGAGTTAACAAGCATTTGAAGGCAAGACTGTCACGAAGTCGAGAGCAATATTTCGTTCAGATTAAAAGAGCTGGACTCACAAGCCTGCTTGTTTGCAATGTCATAGAAGTTTTGTTGTCTCGTTCTGAATCACATTACATGGCGCTGCGCGTAGCTGGAAATTCCGTCTATTTTGTGATGTTAATTGGAGGTTTTACAAGTTACTGTGCACATTTTACTGTTGTGGTTTGAAATGCGCTCATCGATGCTGATCCTTTCTAATCTCGAAATACGAAAGTAGCGTCGCAGTTCCCCTTGAAGGACGCTCATAAACAGCAGGAAGGCATTCAGTCCATCTGGTATGATGGGTTGCAGCAGCTAATTGATCAGAGGACCTCTTCTGGCCTCTTCTTGAAGCATCCCAGGATATCAGTTTCAGCAGCATGTCTGGGCCTCCTGTTATCAGCTCCCACCACTCTTTGTGTAAAGAAGTGTTCCCTGATTTCAACCCTACATGCGCTCCCTCTAAATTCCCACTTGTCTCCCCAGATGCCTGTTAAACTGTAGCTCCCAAAGCAGTCCAGCAGGTGGAATTAGTCAATATCCGTCGACACTGCTTTTTACAGCTCACTGAACGTCTTGAAATGATCACTGTTGCTGTGTTGCGGTTGTTTTTTATTATTGTCACTCGGGTTGCTTTAAAGCTTGATTGAGATTTTTTTGTTGTGTATTCTGGGCAGCAGTGCTGTGTAGCCTCTTGCTGTGGTGGAACGTGTCTCATTCAATAAAGATGCTGAAAGAGCTTCACTCCGTGTTCTCTGATTTCTCAACAGCCAGACGAGGGAGGAGATGGCTGACTTGATAATGCAGCGTTCGTATTTCACGAGTGTGTCGCTACACACTGCATCAAGCATCAGTGCTTTCTACAGTGATATAAATTTAACTATAAACATTTCTCAGGACTGTGTCGCTGTGCACTGTCTCCATCTGTACACTGTGTCTCTGTACTCTGCATCTATATCTGTGCTCTGTGTCTCTATTTGTTTGTCTGTATCTGTACTCTCTCTCTCTATTATGTATCTGTACTCTGTGGGCCTCTACTTTGTGTGTATATCTGTACTCTGTGTCTGTATCTGTACTCTCTCTCTATTATGTATCTGTACTCTGTGGGTCTCTACTTTGTGTGTATATCTGTACTCTGTGTCTGTATCTGTACTCAATGTGTTTCCACTTTCTGTATCTGTACTTTGTGTATGTATCTATGTGTCTATATTGTGTCTTTCTCTGTACAATGTGTACCTTTTTACTGTGTCTGTATCTCTCTATACTGGGCCCCTGTGCTGTGTTTGTACAGGTACACTGTCTCTCTGTGCAGACTGGGCAGGACAAACAGAAGGGAGACCGAGGACAGACTAGGCTGAGTACAGTTCAGGCTGCGGACAGACTGAGGACAGAGTAGGCTGACTACAGTACAGGCTGCGGACAGACTGAGGACAGACTGTGGTGAGGTCAGACTGAGGACAGACTAGGCTGAGAGGAGTCTGAGGGGGTTTCTGAGCCAGTACTGTATCCAGGTGCTGAGCTTCTCACACACATCGCCTCCTTCCTCTTGTCACTCATTAACCCAGGTCAGAATTTACAGGAAAAGCACTCGCAGATACTGATAGAAGGAAATCATATTCATGGAACAAACTGTTCTGTAGCAACGTCAGAATCGAATCTAAGATCACAGTGCACAGAGGATCACACTAATCTATACACTTGAATCACCCCATATACAGACAGAGACAGACAAACACAGAAAAACTGACTGAAACATACAGATACATACTGACATGCACACACGCAGACTGACACACACAGTACACAGACTGACACACACAAAGATAAAGACACAAACAGACTCACTCAGGCACACACAGACAGACAGGTTTCGACAGAGCAGAGAGCCTGGTGTGTGTGCAGAGAGAGCTCTCTGTCCTTGACCAGGGCAGGCAAACACAGAAGCACACACACTCACACACTCACGCGCTGCTCACAGGCCTCCTGCAGTTCTGTCTGGCTCACGGCAGCTGACACTTTCCCACGGCAGGGCTGTGAGTCTCGGGGTGCAGGTGCGCCTCCTCTACTGTTGGCGATAAAAAATTTGGGGCTCGCGCGCCCCTGGGAACGTGCGCTGTGACCGCAGTGAGACACGCGAGGAAGAGGAAGATGATTCCAGCTCTACTTGTGCTGTGCAGCTTGTGTGTCGGAGTCCACGGTGAGGAAGGTACGTGTGGCTTTGCAATGGTTATTCCGGCTTTCCCAGACCCACAGAACAACCACACAACTTCTTCACAAGATTGCACAACAGAACAATACAACAGACCCTGCCTCTGTGTGTCTCACCAGATCAAGGAGAGGGTCTACACAGTGGGAGAGCTGTCTGACAGGGTCTCCAAGGAGCCTGTTCAGTAGTTAGCAATTAACCACTCAAAGATGTCACCCAGCTGTTTCCTGAAAGAAACCAGGGTATCGGCTTCAACAGCAAAGCTGGTACTTTGTTCCAAACTCCAACAACCCTTTGTGTAAAGAAGTGCCTCCTGTTCACAGGGTTAAACACCCTTTCACACCCTTTCCACTGGTGTCCTCTGGCTGGTGTTTCACTATTGATCCTGAAAAGGGGTGATGCCTCTGAGGATTTTGAACACTTGCATGAGGTCCCCTAACCTGCGGCCTCACCTCAGCGCCCTAGGTGAAGTCCACTGTGGGACGCCTCACAGGGGGGTCTTACAGTGATCAATGGAAACACTGAAATGAGGGGCAGGGAGATTGTGGCGCCCCCCTTGGCATCTAGTGGAACACGCAGCTTCAGAGAGGGGGGGCAAAAAATGTTTCCACCAGTAGCAAGTTCAAAAACCGTGGAGGGGACCCCCTGTCTCAATACTTGTGCTGCCCGAGCGTTTGACAGAATGCCAGCTGCGGGTCAATCTGGGGGCCACCTCGCTGTCTGAGCAGGGCCTCAGGGGCGAGGCCGGCAGACCCAGATGACTTGCAATGAGTCATCGATGGGGTCTCCTGGAACTCTTCAGGAACTCTTGCTCTTACCTGTGACCTCAGGGATCCTGTCCTGGCACCTGGATGATGTCATCAGGGCCGTGGAGCTCACAGAGCGCTCGAACCCGGGGCTGGACATCCTGGGAATCATGAGGACCCTGCGCAGCATGGCCAACCACGATGACAGCTTCCTTCGCCACTTCCTGGGGCCCCTCCCTGACGGCGGCCCCCCGGCTCGGACAGACGAGGCCACCCCGGCCCCAGCCTGGGACCACACCGGATTCGTCGCTGGGATGTTCCGCCACAGAGTGACAGCGGGCGGCCAGGAGGAAGGGGTGGTGCTGACACCGGACGGCACCACGACAGCCGTCGCCCCCATGATGCTCGGCATCGAAGCTGGGCTACAGAGAAAGAGGGGCGCCCCGGAATCTGGGATTCCTGACGCCCTGTATTCCGTGACCCTGGCCAAAGACCTGGGCCTGTCCTTCGTACGTTTCTCAAACTCCCAGCCCGCAGGCCGGCTCGGGCCCGATGGCTGCTGGGACAGCCTGACCGCTCCACGGAACTTCACCCTCTCCGGCCCGCCGGCCCTGGCCACGGACGCGCTCGTGAACGGGGCGATGGACGGCGTGGTTCTGGGGGATCACCTGTCTCGCGAAGAGGACCCCCCTAAGCTGAGCCAACTCCTGAAGCTGTACTTCCACCACAATGGCCTGGCGCTGGATAGCGCCCCCAGGCTGCAGAGCAACTTCCGCAGGGGGAATTTCGGCAAGCTGGCCAATGCCACATTCTTGCAGGAGCAGATCGTGGCCTCCCTGTCGCTGTACAGGGGGCTGATGGGAGACGCGCTGCTGGAGGGGCTGGACTCGGCCGCGCTGGAGTCTGCGGTGAGGGAGGGTCTGCCGGAGTTTGTCCACCGCTACATGGGTGAGTGCCCGGGCTGCATTTCGCCATCTTGACCCACGTCAAGGGCATCAGAGCTGCCAGGCCACGAGCCTGAACCCCACTTCTAGAATTCACCTACTTTTCCGAACAAGAGGACAGGAGGACGTCTTAGGGTAGAATAAGAATTATTGGAAGCAACATCCTTTCCTCCTCCCTCCCAAGCACACTCTCGTTCTCTCTCACTGTCAGTGTGCCCTGCCATCATCCCTCGCTGCATGTGGGGCGCAGAGCCGTACCGGGGCACCCCCACTCCGCTGGTCCTGCCGCTGAGCTTCCTGTACATCCACCACACCTACGGGCCCAGCCTCCCCTGCCTGACCTTCCCGGACTGCGCCCGCGACATGAGGGCCATGCAACGCTTTCACCAGGACGACCGCGGCTGGGACGACATCGGCTACAGGTAGGGCGCCGCAGCCCCAGCCCGAGGGCACAGCTGCGGGGGGGACGTTGGCATCCTGGTCACAGATGGAGCGACCCAAGCTGGGAGAAACTCTGGCGAAGTGGGGAGCCTTTACCCACCAGTGTGCTGTACTGGATAGGTGTGTGGGGGGGGAGGGGTGTTTCTGGTTTGTAGAAGGAGTCCCCGTGCCCCCCCTCCAAGTTTACAACCCAGTGATTTTTAACATTTGCATGATTCTCTCATGAATAGCAGATAGAAACCAGCGGCTCTGTCTCTCCTCCAGCTTCGTGGCGGGCACAGACGGGTACCTGTATGAGGGGCGGGGCTGGCTGTGGCGCGGCACCCACACCAAGTGGCACAACTCGCTGGGCTACGGGGTCAGCTTCATCGGGGACTACACCGCCACCCTCCCAGCGGGGAGAGCCATGGCGCTGGTGAGGGAGCGGCTGACACAGTGTGCAGTCGACGGCGGGCGCCTGGTGTCCAACTTCACCATCCATGGGCACCGGCAGCTGGTGAACACTTCCTGCCCCGGGGACAAGCTGTATACCGAGATCACAGGCTGGGAGCACTTCAGGGTAGGAAAGACCTGCCTCTCACTGCACCAGCTGCCACAGGGTGCTAACTAAGGCCAAGTGAGTCCATGACTGATGTAGTTCAGTCAGTGGGAGATCAATGTGGAAAGAAACTAGATGACCCTATGTTCCTTCAGGAAACTGAGGAGCACTGCATTACACAACAGAAGGCTGTCATTACTGTGCTACAGCTACAAAACAATACTGTTCCAGTTGCAGTTCAGTAGAGTATTGACCAATATTGTTGTTTAATTTCAGGTACAGTACTGTGCAGTATAGACTAAAATCACTACTTAATTAATGCTACAATACAGTACACTATCGACCAATGTCACCACTGAATTACAGGTTTAATACAATACATAATAGATCAAGATCATTGCTGAATTACAGCTACAATACAGTATAATTTACAGCAGAATGGTGTCACTACTTAATTACAGTTACAATATTTATCAGTACAGAACATTGTCATTGCTAAATTACAGCTACAATAGAGTATGCAACAGCACAATTTCACTCCTGAATTACAGCTACAATATAGATCAATACAGACCGGTGTCACTACTGAATTACCCGACAATAAAATAGACTATAGACTGATGTCATTGCTGAACTACAGCTACAATACAGTACGCTATTGACCGATTTCACTGCTGAATTACTGTTACAATACAGTATACCATAGACAAATGTCACTACTGAATTGCGGCTACGATATTGATCAGTATAGACTGATGTGACTGTTACTGCTTAATTACAGCTACAATACAGTACAGTATACACAGATGTCACTTCTTAATTAAATCTACAATGCTGATCAGTATAGACAGATGTCACTGCTGAATAGCAAGTCCACCACAGTCCATGATATCAGAACATTACCACAGAATGGGTGCCATAGTAAGGCTTTATTCCTCCTTTGTTGTTTACAGGAAGTTCAGCCCAAACCACCAGGAGACAGTCGAGCTGGAAACTGACACTTGAGGAACATGCCGCCACAATAAAACAGTTTTCTTAGAAAGACATAGATGGGCTTGACTATTCTTTCTGTTTTGTTTCACCTCAACAGTTTCTCTGCTGTTTTGACAGCTATTACACCAGCTAGATGATATGTTGACAAATTTGGTAGACACTTTTATCCAAAGTGATGTACATTTGCACCTGATTATGCACCTGGCTATTTAAGTGGAAGAGCTCAGGTGTGTAACTTGCTCAAGGGTACAACAGCAGGACCTCTCCTGGGGTTCAAGCCCACAGCCTTCCAGTTAAGAGTCCAGAACCCAAACCAGTGCTCCACACTGCTGCCCCACTTCCCACCTCCGACCTTTCTTGGGTCTTAACTATGAAGCCTTCGCAGATCAGGATAAAAAGTGGTCAACATATTAGAAATAATCAAGCACACACACAAACAGACAGGTTTCGACACAGCAGAGAGCCTGGTGTGTGTGCAGAGAGAGCTCTCTGTCCTTGACCAGGGCAGGCAAACACAGAAGCACACACACTCACACACTCACGCGCTGCTCACAGGCCTCCTGCAGTTCTGACTGGCTCACGGCAGCTGACACTTTCCCACGGCAGGGCTGTGAGTCTCGGGGTGCAGGTGCGCCTCCTCTACTGTTGGCAGTATAAATTTGGGGCTCGCGCGCCCCTGAGAACGTGCGCTGCGACCGCAGAGAGACACGCGAGGAAGAGGAAGATGATTCCAGCTCTACTTGTGCTGTGCAGCTTGTGTGTCGGAGTCCACGGTGAGGAAGGTACGTGTGGCTTTGCAATGGTTATTCCGGCTTTCCCAGACCCACAGAACAACCACACAACTTCTTCACAAGATAACACAACAGAACAACACCACAGACCCTGCCTCTGTGTGTCTCACCAGATCAAGGAGAGGGTCTACACAGTGGGAGAGCTGTCTGACAGGGTGTCCAAGGAGCCTGTTTAGTAGTTAGCAATTAACCACTCAAAGATGTCAAAGATGCTGTTTCCTGAAAGAAACCAGGGTATCGGCTTCAACAGCAAAGCCGGTACTTTGTTCCAAACTCCAACCACCCTTTGTGTAAAGAAGTGCCTCCTGTTCTCAGGGTTATACACCCTTTCACACCCTTTCCACTGGTGTCCTCTGGCTGGTGTTTCACTATTGATCCTGAAAAGGGGTGATGCCTCTGAGGATTTTGAATACTTGCATGAGGTTCCCTAACCTGCGGTCCCACCTCAGCACCCTGGGATCAAGTGGAACTAGATCTGGGGGGGCAAAAAATGTTTCCACCAGTAGCTGAGTTCAAAAACCGTGGAGGGGACCCCCTGTCTCAATACTTGTGCTGCCCGAGCGTTCGACAGAATGCCAGCTGCGGGTCAATCTGGGGGCCACCTCGCTGTCTGAGCAGGGCCTCAGGGGCGAGGCCGGCAGACCCAGATGACTTGCAATGAGTCATCGATGGGGTCTCCTGGAACTCTTCAGGAACTCTTGCTCTTACCTGTGACCTCAGGGCTCCTGTCCTGGCACCTGGATGATGTCATCAGGGCCGTGGAGCTCACAGAGCGCTCGAACCCGGGGCTGGACATCCTGGGAATCGTGAGGACCCTGCGCAGCATGGCCAACCACGACGACAGCTTCCTTCGCCACTTCCTGGGGCCCCTCCCTGACGGTGGCCCCCCGGCTCAGACAGACGAGGCCACCCCGGCCCCAGCCTGGGACCACACCGGATTCGTCGCTGGGATGTTCCGCCACAGAGTGACCGCGGGCGGCCAGGAGGAAGGGGTGGTGCTGACACCGGACGGCACCACGACAGCCGTCGCCCCCATGATGCTCGGCATCGAAGCTGGGCTACAGAGAAAGAGGGGCGCCCCGGAATCTGGGATTCCTGACGCCCTGTATTCCGTGACCCTGGCCAAAGACCTGGGCCTGTCCTTCGTATGTTTCTCAAACTCCCAGCTCGCAGGTCGGCTCGGGCCCGATGGCTGCTGGGACAGCCTGACCGCTCCACGGAACTTCACCCTCTCCGGCCCGCCGGCCCTGGCCACGGACGCGCTCGTGAACGGGGCGATGGACGGCGTGGTTCTGGGGGATCACCTGTCTCACGAAGAGGACCCCCCTAAGCTGAGCCAACTCCTGAAGCTGTACTTCCACCTCAATGGCCTGGCGCTGGATAGCGCCCCCGGGCTGCAGAGCAACTTCCGCAGGGGGAATTTCGGCAAGCTGGCCAATGCCACATTCTTGCAGGAGCAGATCGTGGCCTCCCTGTCGCTGTACAGGGGGCTGATGGGAGACGCGCTGCTGGAGGGGCTGGACTCGGCCGCGCTGGAGTCTGCGGTGAGGGAGGGTCTGCCGGAGTTTGTCCACCGCTACATGGGTGAGTGCCCGGGCTGCATTTCGCCATCTTGACCCACGTCAAGGGCATCAGAGCTGCCAGGCCACGAGCCTGAACCCCACTTCTAGAATTCACCTACTTTTCCGAACAAGAGGACAGGAGGACGTCTTAGGGTAGAATAAGAATTACTGGTTGCACACTTGATCCACTGACGCACACATCGGTAAAATCCTAGAAGCAACATCCTTTCCTCCTCCCTCCCAAGCACACTCTCGTTCTCTCTCACTGTCAGTGTGCCCTGCCATCATCCCTCGCTGCATGTGGGGCGCAGAGCCGTACCGGGGCACCCCCACTCCGCTGGTCCTGCCGCTGAGCTTCCTGTACATCCACCACACCTACGGGCCCAGCCTCCCCTGCCTGACCTTCCCGGACTGCGCCCGCGACATGAGGGCCATGCAACGCTTTCACCAGGACGACCGCGGCTGGGACGACATCGGCTACAGGTAGGGCGCCGCAGCCCCAGCCCGAGGGCACAGCTGCGGGGGGGACGTTGGCATCCTGGTCACAGATGGAGCGACCCAAGCTGGGAGAAACTCTGGCGAAGTGGGGAGCCTTTACCCACCAGTGTGCTGTACTGGATAGGTGTGTGTGGGGGGGGAGGGGTGTTTCTGGTTTGTAGAAGGAGTCCCCGTGCCCCCCTCCAAGTTTACAACCCCGTGATTTTTAACATTTGCATGATTCTCTCATGAATAGCAGATAGAAACCAGCGCTCTGTCTCTCCTCCAGCTTCGTGGCGGGCACAGACGGGTACCTGTATGAGGGGCGGGGCTGGCTGTGGCGCGGCGCTCACACCATGGGGCACAACTCGCTGGGCTACGGGGTCAGCTTCATCGGAGACTACACCGCCACCCTCCCAGCGCAGAGAGCCATGGCGCTGGTGAGGGAGCGGCTGACACAGTGTGCAGTCGACGGCGGGCGCCTGGTGTCCAACTTCACCATCCATGGGCACCGGCAGCTGGTGAACACTTCCTGCCCCGGGGACAAGCTGTATACCGAGATCACAGGCTGGGAGCACTTCAGGGTAGGAAAGACCTGCCTCTCACTGCACCAGCTGCCACAGGGTGGTAACTAAGGCCAAGTGAGTCCATGACTGATGTGGTTCAGTCAGTGGGAGGTCAATGTGGAAAGAAACAAGATGACCCTGTGTTCCTTCAGGAGGAGCACAGCATTACACAACAGAGTAGTGTATTGAGCAATATTGTTGCTTAATTTGTCACCACTTAATTACAGGTTAAATACAATACGCTATACACCAATATCACTGCTGAATTTCAGCCATAATACAGTATAATTTACAATAGAATGATGTCATTACTTAATTACAGTTACAATATTGATCAGTACAGAACATTGTCATTGCTGAATTATAGCTACAATACAGTATAATTTACAATAGAATGATGTCACTACTTAATTACAGTTACAATATTGATCAGTACAGAACATTGTCATTGCTAAATTACAGCTACAATAGTGTACGCCACAGAACAATTTCACGCTTGAATTACAGCTACAATATAGATCAATACAGACTGGTGTCACTGTTGAATTACCCCGACAATAAAATAGACTATAGACCGATGTCATTGCTGAACTACAGCTACAATACAGTACACTATAGACCAATATCACTGCTGAATTACAGCTACAATATAGTACACTATACACCGATATCACTGCTGAATTACTGTTACAAGACAGTACACCATAGACCAATGTCACCACTGAATTACAGCTACGCAGCTACGATATTGATCAATATAGACTGATGTGACTGTTACTGCTTAATTACAGCTACAATACAGTACAGTATAGACAGATGTCACTGCTGAATAGCAAGTCCACCACAGTCCATGATATCCGAACATTACCACAGAATGGGTGCCATAGTAAGGCTTTATTCCTCCTTTGTTGTTTACAGGAAGTTCAGCCCAAACCACCAGGAGACAGTCGAGCTGGAAACTGACACTTGAGGAACATGCCGCCACAATAAAACAGTTTTCTTAGAAAGACATAGATGGGCTTGACTATTCTTTCTGTTTTGTTTCACCTCAACAGTTTCTCTGCTGTTTTGACAGCTACTACACCAGCTAGATGATATGTTGACAAATTTGGTAGACACTTTTATCCAAAGTGATATACATTTGCACCTGATTGTGCACCTGGCTATTTAAGTGGAAGAGCTCAGGTGTGTAACTTGCTCAAGGGTACAACAGCAGGACCTCTCCTGGGGTTCAAGCCCACAGCCTTCCAGTTAAGAGTCCAGAACCCAAACCAGTGCTCCACACTGCTGCCCCACTTCCCACCTCCGACCTTTCTTGGGTCTTAACTATGAAGCCTTCGCAGATCAGGATAAAAAGTGGTCAACATATTAGAAATAATTAAGCACACACACAAACAGACAGGTTTCGACAGAGCAGAGAGCCTGGTGTGTGTGCAGAGAGAGCTCTCTGTCCTTGACCAGGGCAGGCAAACACAGAAGCACACACACTCACACACTCACGCGCTGCTCACAGGCCTCCTGCAGTTCTGACTGGCTCACGGCAGCTGACACTTTCCCACGGCAGGGCTGTGAGTCTCGGGGTGCAGGTGCGCCTCCTCTACTGTTGGCAGTATAAATTTGGGGCTCACGCGCCCCTGGGAACGTGCGCTGCGACCGCAGAGAGACACGCGAGGAAGAGGAAGATGATTCCAGCTCTACTTGTGCTGTGCAGCTTGTGTGTCGGAGTCCACGGTGAGGAAGGTCCAGAACCCAAACCAGTGGTCCACACTGCTGCCCCACTTCCCACCTCCGACCTTTCTTGGGTCTTAACTATGAAGCCTTCGCAGATCAGGATAAAAAGTGTTAAATATATTGGAATGAATCAAATATATAAAACCAATTAACCTGCCAGGGACACAGAGGTGAATGAAGTTAAAGCTGGAGGCAAACTGTGGCTCCATAGTGAATCAGGTCTTCTCCATCGTGCCCGGCAGGCGAGGGGTTAATCTCGTCTTGCCCATGTGCAGTGGGACAGGAAGTGGCTTCATGACAGCAGCACGCAGCCACAGACCTGGCTGCCAGGAAGTGTGAGGGCCGTGAAAGGAAGTAAGAGTGCTAAAGACAAGACAAGAAACACAAACAGAGGACAGGTGCTCTTCTGTGACATGTGTCTGCTCTGTCCAATAAGGATAAGGAGGAGAAAACCGGGAATTCCCTGGAACACAGTCAACAGGGTTCTTCCTGACACCCTGAGACATTACAATACAACCTTACATTTTCTAACTGAAGCAATTGCCATGGCAATTCAACACTAACCGATAGCACTGATGAAGTCATGTCTCCAGTCCAGTCACGTGTGTAAGTGTGTGAAATCAGGGGGAGTGTGAGAGGAGAGGGACAGCAGTGTCTCTAGCGGTGTCTCCAGTCCAGTCAGGTGTGTGTCAGTGTGTGAATTCAGGGGGAGTGTGAGAGGAGAGGGACAGCAGTGTCTCCAGTCCAGTCAGGTGTGTGTCAGTGTGTGAATTCAGGGGGAGTGTGAGAGGAGAGGGACAGCAGTGTCTCCAGTCCAGTCAGGTGTGTGTCAGTGTGTGAATGCAGGGGGACTGTGAGAGGAGAGGGACAGCAGTGTCTCCAGTCCAGTCAGGGGTGTGTCAGTGTGTGAATTCAGGGGGACTGTGAGAGGAGAGGGACAGCAGTGTCTCCAGTCCAGTCAGGTGTGTGTCAGTGTGTGAATGCAGGGGGACTGTGAGAGGAGAGGGACAGCAGTGTCTCCAGTCCAGTCAGGTGTGTGTCAGTGTGTGAATTCAGGGGGACTGTGAGAGGAGAGGGACAGCAGTGTCTCCAGTCCAGTCAGGTGTGTGTCAGTGTGTGAATTCAGGGGGAGTGTGAGAGGAGAGGGACAGCAGTGTCTCCAGTCCAGTCAGGGGTGTGTCAGTGTGTGAAATCAGGGGGAGTGTGAGAGGAGAGGGACAGCAGTGTCTCCAGTCCAGTCAGGTGTGTGTCAGTGTGTGAATTCAGGGGGAGTGTGAGAGGAGAGGGACAGCAGTGTCTCCAGTCCAGTCAGGTGTGTGTCAGTGTGTGAAATCAGGGGGAGTGTGAGAGGAGAGGGACAGCAGTGTCTCCAGTCCAGTCAGGTGTGTGTCAGTGTGTGAATTCAGGGGGAGTGTGAGAGGAGAGGGACAGCAGTGTCTCCAGTCCAGTCAGGTGTGTGTCAGTGTGTGAAATCAGGGGGAGTGTGAGAGGAGAGGGACAGCAGTGTCTCCAGTCCAGTCAGGTGTGTGTCAGTGTGTGAATGCAGGGGGACTGTGAGAGGAGAGGGACAGCAGTGTCTCCAGTTCAGTCAGGGGTGTGTCAGTGTGTGAATTCAGGGGGAGTGTGAGAGGAGAGGGACAAAGGGAGAGAGATACTGAGAAAGCCCCTGCTGCTTTGTTTGGGTTATCACCTTACCACCATCATGAGAAGTTGTGTTGTCATGCTGAAAAGAATGTCTATAGCTAAAAATGGTGAGATTTCCGATCTGTAACAGGTCGGGCGTTACACCCGAGAGCGCTGTGGTTTTCCTGCAGCTTCAAACTCGCTCTGCGATAGCAACATGCCCGTCCTGATTGGACAAAACTAAGGCTCCATGGCAACAGCCGCTTCCTGTCTGAAGAAGAGGTACAGCAAGTGAGACAGAGGTGGGGAGGGGGAAGGACCAAACCACGGAGCTGATGCGAGGGCAGATTAAGCCATTAAGACAACCGACGGATGGAGGAGTGACTGAGAGAAGGGTACACAGACGGAGGACAAAAAACAATCGTGGCCGACAAGAAGAAAGGGCTTGAGCCCCCCGAAACGCAGAGAAAGAGGAGCCCCGAGCGCCACGAGACCAGCGCAGCTCCGGGTCGCTCGGGCCACGCAAGGGAAGCAGAGGGACAGGCAGAGAGGGAGGAGAGACGGAGGGGACAGGCAGTCCAGGAGGACGAAGAGAGCCAGGCGGCTCAGCCGAGGAGCGCTGGCGAAGAGTGCCTTTGGTGTTGGTGGGGCGTGTGTCAAGTTTGTGTAGTGTGCGCGGACAGGAGCGGGAGGTTGCACAACTGCACAGAGCTCCGTCAGAGAGGAAGAGGCCGGCGGCAGCGCGGGGCCGGAGGGTGGCAGTGGATAATAAGAGTGATAACAGTGAGCAGTGAGGGACGGGGACACACTGTGCCCTGGGGGACGCGTGAGAGAGAGACAAGGACACTGACCAGTGGACAGGGACAGAGAGAGAGAAGGACACTGACCAGTAGACAGGGACAGAGAGAGAGAAGGACACTGACCGGTGGACAGGGACAGAGAGAGAGAAGGACACTGACCGGTGGACAGGGACAGAGAGAGAGAAGGACACTGACCGGTAGACAGGGACAGAGAGAGAGAAGGACACTGACCGGTAGACAGGGACAGAGAGAGAGAAGGACACTGACCGGTGGACAGGGACAGAGAGAGAGAAGGACACTGACCGGTAGACAGGGACAGAGAGAGATAAGGACACTGACCAGTGGACAGGGACAGAGAAAGAGAAGGACACTGACCGGTGGACAGGGACAGAGAGAGAGAAGGACACTGACCGGTGGACAGGGACAGAGAGCAGGGAGCAGTCCAGATGGGCACCAGCGGAGAAATGGAAGTGGAGCAGGCGGAGCCAGAGACGCCCGAAGACTCTGGGTCCCTGGAGAAGGCCCCGTCAACTCCCTCGAACCCCGGGCCACCCGAGCCCAGTGACGACGCTTCCTTGCTCCGGACCTACAAGTGGCACACGGGGGTCCGCTCGCCCTCCGAGACAGCGGGGGCGCCTCCGGCGGACAAGGGCGCCAGCGGCAGCGCCACGGCCGCCCAGCCCTCCAAGTGGAGCAGAATGCAATGGCGCAAGGCTCACAGCGAGGACCCGCAGGACAGGGTGGCGCCCCCTAGCAAACCGGAGGACGCCAAAGGCGACAAGCCCGCCTCTGCGCCCCGGAAGAACCCCTTCCGCCGAGCCCTGTCGGAGCCCCCCGGGGCCCTCTTCTCCACCGCCCCCGCCCCCGCGCGAGGCCAGAGCCCCCCCGCCGAGGGCCGCGGCTCCCCGGCCCTGGGGCCGCAGCAGAAGGGGGCCCTGTTTCGGAAGTACCTACGCTCCGTCTCCCAGAAGTTCAAGAAGCCGCGCGCGGCCGCCGGGAAGAGTGGGAACAGCGCCACCTGCAGCACAGAAGGTGAGGGGCAGCAGACCGGCCGCTGAGCTTCTCTCCTCGATAGCCTTCTGTCTGGAGCGCACTTCCTGTCTCTCTCTCACGCACTGACCAGTCCTCAGGGCTCACACACACACTGGGGGCTCACACACACACACTGGGGGCTCACACACACACACTGGGGGCTCACACAGCTTCTGGGGCTCCCCCACACTGAGGGCTCACACACACTGAGGCCTCACACAGCTTCTGGGGCTCCCCCACACTGAGGGCTCACACACACTGAGGCCTCACACAGCTTCTGGGGCTCCCCCACACTGAGGGCTCCCCCACACTGAGGGCTCACACACACTGAGGCCTCACACAGCTTCTGGGGCTCCCCCACACTGAGGGCTCACACAGCTTCTGGGGCTCCCCCTCATACTGGGGACTCACATAGCTTCTGGGGCTCCCCCTCACACTGGGGGTCCCACATACACTGGGGGCTCCCACACACACTGGGGATGTATGTCACCTACTGGGTTCCCTCACGAGGATGTTGACTCCCAGCTGGGTTCAGTCGCTGGGAGTTCAGTCAAAACCCATCTGCCTTGACTGAAATGTCCCTGAACAGATGGGTTTCCTTGACTGACACAGCACAAAACTTCCACCTCTCTGTCGGTGTCAAATTCATGGCTGCTACACGCTATAAACGGTTACACAGCAGCACAAGCATTTCCGGGGGAGCGAGACTGCAGGATTCTGGCCTGGTGGGGAATTTGAGACGTGACTTCAGTTTAATCAAAGTAGGTCAGATGGAAGAGGCCTCCAGTTGAGAAGCTGCTCATGTTGGTGCTGTAGCCCCACCTAGTGGTAGACGTGAGTTATTGTTTGTTTTCTGAGCTCAGAAGGAGAGGGGAGGAGAGAGGGGAGGAAAGAGTATATTTCCGTTTTGTGTTACTGCAAACTTTCTGTACTTGAACTCACTTTAAAGTACTTTTTTTGTACTTGCATGTTGTTTGATATGGCTGATCAGCTCCTGCAGAACACGTTTACTTACTTTTACTGTCCGGCGGGTAGAGGACATAACCCAACACATAACACACTGAACACAACATGCACCTATTAGCAAATAAGCTGTGATGAGAAAGAAAACTAAATATGTGAATAAAGTCAAACATACAATTCACTGTGCAGATGAGGGCAGCACTCAGCTCATCGCGCTGGTCGTATGGCTCAGTAAGCATATTGGTCTGACTGATCACTCGGCGCTGCTGGAAGGATTGCTGGTTATCAGCGTCCACAGCTCTGTTCCAGACTCCCCCTGAGCTGTGTGCTAAAGAGTGCCTCCTGCTCTTAAATACTTCCACTGGTCCTCTAGGCTAACAGACTCCAAGAGGCACACGGTCAGGAACCACTCAGGATCCGGAGCCTGAAATTCCTCTGTCTCACTCTGTACAAAACCAAACTCCTCTGTCCCACACTGAACAGAACCGAACTCCTCTGTCTCACTCTGTACAGAACTGAACTCCTGTCCCACACTGAACAGAACCGAACTCCTCTATCTCACTCTGAACAGAATCGAACTCCTCTGTCTCACACTGTATAGAACTGAACTCCTCTGTCTCACTCTGTACAGAACCAAACTCCTCTGTCTCACTCTCTACAGAACTGAACTCCTCTGTCTCACCCTGTACAGAACCAAACTCCTCTCCCCACACTGAACAGAACCGAACTCCTCTGTTCCACACTGAACAGAAAACGAACTCCTGTCTCACACTGAAGAGCTGCAGTTCCCTGCCCACAGTCTGTCCAGATCCGGCCTGACTCTCTGGACAGCACTCCCTCGAAGCTCTCTGTGGGGTGTGGTGTTGACTCACCATCCTGTTCTGTGTTCTGTGTTGACAGACACCAGCACCTCTGCTTCGCCCTCTGCTGCTGCCCCCACAGCGGCACCCTTTACCCGAATCTCCTGGACACCCCAGCCCGAGGTGCCATTCTGGGACATCTCCTGCTGTGTGCTGACGGACGGACAGATCATGATCTCTCGGGACGACGAGGTGAGAGGAGGCAAGACAGAGGCATAGTGCAAACAGATCTCCTCTTAAAGGGGCACAGCGGCCCCGGTTTCTCAGACCAGTTATTACATCTCGATAACACAATGACATTCATTGATGGTATTGGAAAAAAAACAAATTTCGAAATAAGCACAAAATCATGAACTTTGTGAAAATACTGTAAGTCGCCATGTTGATGCAACTCGCATTCATGTTCCCAAGAATTGATACACGATGCGGCCCTTCCTGCTCACTAGTCTCTATAATGAGTAACGTGATGGGATGTGGGAGCGATTTAATACAGGTTGTGTGGCAGACGTTTCACCGCAGAAACGTTCCAACGTGATCTGCATGCAGAGTTAACAAGTAAGTAGCATTTGACAGCAAAACCGTCTCGAAGGTTTCAATTTTTTCACAAAAAAAGGCAAATTAGTTCCTCAATAGTTTTCAGTAAATGCAGCATGGTTGTGGGGTTAGCTTTGCTGCTCGCAGCGCTGGGGCCCTGGGCTCAATTTCTGGGGTTATTCCCTTGCCTGTCTGTGTGGAGTTTGCATGTTCTACCTGTGTGCGCATGGGTTTCCTCCAGGTGCTCTGGTTTCCTCCCGCAGTCCAGACAGGCTGGTGGGTTAACTGGCTTCTGGGATAACTGGCCCTGGTGTGTGAGAGTGTGTGACTGTGTCTGAGCCCTGGTGTGAGTGTGTGACTGTGTGTGACTGTATGTGAGCCCTGGTGTGACTGTGTGACTGTGTGTGTCTGTGTGTGTCTGTGTCTGAGCCCTGGTGTGAGTGTGTGACTGTGTGTGTGTGAGCCCTGGTGTGAGTGTGTGAGAGTGTGTGACTGTGTGTGTCTGAGCCCTAGTGTGAGTGTGTGTGAGTGTGTGACTGTGTGAGCCCTGGTGTGAGTGTGTGTGAGTGTGTGACTGTGTGCGTCTGTGTCTGAGCCCTGGTGTGATTGTGTGAGAGTGTGTGACTGTGTGTGTGACCCCTGGGGTGAGTGTGTGAGAGTGTGTGACTGTGTGTGTCTTAACCCTGGGGTGAGAGTGTGTGACTGTGTGCGTCTGTGTCTGAGCCCTGGTGTGAGTGTGTGACTGTGTGTGTCTGAGCCCTGGTGTGAGTGTGTGACTGTGTGTGTCTGAGCCCTGGTGTGAGTGTGTGACTGTGTGTGTCTGAGCCCTGGTGTGAGTGTGTGACTGTGTGTGTCTGCCCTGTGATGGGCTGGCGTCCCAGGCTGTACCCTGTTTTGCTCTCGTTGCTTACCAGGAAGATCTCCAGCTCCCCCTCGAGCCTGGACTGGAAGCAGCAGTTAGAAAATGGGTGGAAGTTTGCAATAACGAATTTCAGTTTTAAAATGGGAGGCTGTGCTTTCCTGCATGATTTCTGGCACTGGGATAGTATGATTAGGATACTCCCCAGCACATCAGGGCAATCACTGGCAAACCTTTGGAAAAGTTCAGGAACACATAAAGGACACCGGAGCCTAGCAGGGAGAAAAACCATCACTGAGACCTACAGCAGAACAGCAACGTGTCCCAGCGTCCCCCAGGGGGCTCTAACATCGCTGACACCTACAGCAGGGCACCAATGTCCCCAACATCACTGATAGGTCTACTTGAGGGTGCTATTGTCCCATGAGATTGCGCTCATGCCACTGCTCTCTGGTGGACACTGGTGGATGGTGTTGTCAGCACCACTGTCATGTACAGTATGAGAAGGAGCCCATGAGACAGTGTTCCCATAGTGCCCCCTATGAGCATCTAAGTGCCATTGCTGCACAGTGCACAGTTCGCACCCCTCTCCTCACTACTTCTTCTCTGTGTTCACCTCTCCAGGCATTCTTTCGGACCGTGAACCGCATGAGCGGCTGCCAGTCGACTCTCAGCCTGCAGAACCTCACGGACAGCCATGGAACCCTGGGTCAGTATGGGCGAGACTCAGAGTGCACGCACCAGACACAGGCCAAGACACAGCTCAAGACCAGTCTGAGACACAGGCCAGACACAGGCCAAGACCAGTCTGAGACACAGGCCAGACACAGGCCAAGACCAGTCTGAAACACAGGCCAGACACAGGCCAGACACAGGCCAAGACCAGTCTGAGACACAGGCCAGACACAGGCCAGACACAGGCCAGACACAGGCCAGACACAGGCCAAGACACAACCTGAGACACAGGTCAGGAACAGGCCAAGACGCAGTCTGAGACACAGGTCAGGCACAGGCCAAGACGCAGTCTGAGACACAGATCAGGCACAGGCCAGACACAGGCCAAAATGCAGTCTGAGACACAGGCCAAGACACAGGCCAAGACACAGGCCAAGACCAGTTTGAGACACAGGCCAAGAGCAGTCTGAGACACAGGCCAAGACCAGTCTGAAACACAGGCCAAGACCAGACTGAAACACAGGCCAGACACAGGCCAAGACAGTCTGAGACACACCAGACACAGGCCAAGACCAGTCTGAGACACATGCCAGACACAGGCCAAGACCAGTCTGAGACACATGCCAGACACAGGCCAAGATGCAGTCTGAGACACAGGCCAGACACAGGCCAAGACCAGTCTGAGACACAGGCCAGACACAGGCCAAGACCAGTCTGAGACACATGCCAGACACAGGCCAAGATGCAGTCTGAGACACAGGTCAGGCACAGGCCAGACACAGGCTAAGATGCAGTCTGACACACAGGTCAGACACAGGCCCGACACCAGCCTCACACAGGCTCAACACCGGATTGACACCAGCACAACACAGCCCTGTCACAGGCTCGTCACTGGCTCCCGACACAGACGGAGACATGGGCCCATCACAACACCAAGCACGCAATGGTGCAGCCTCAAACACTACAACACCAGACAGGAAGTGAGGCGCGACCACCTGTCTCATCATCCCCCTGCTAGGGCAACTCAACTCTCCCAGAGGTTCGAAAGTGAGCGGGTGGATTGTGTTTGTGAAGAAGGGGGGAAAGTCTGCTACCTACATGGTTTCCGCTGTCAACTGGCTCAGACTGAGCCCGGTCCCACGCACAGCACAGCGCTGAGACTCTCCAAAACTGGCTCTCGGCAGCACACCTTGAAACGTCTGTGTTTACACTCCCGGACAGAGGGGTCTAGACATCTTGAACGTGCATGTGAAGATCCTGACCTGCGCTGAGGCACGAGTCGCGGTCAGAGGGTTTTCGGCTCGGATGAAATCCTCTGGGCTCTGTTCTGCAGCGTGTGAGCTGCCGCATGTCGGCAGGAAACGCTGACGTGATTTTGCTGCCTCCCGGGTCTCTGACGTTTCCTCTGATGGGCGATAGAGACAGGCTGGGCACGACAGAGCACAGGGGATTGCAGGAGAGCCTGTGCGTGTGGGGCCGTGTGTTTGGACGCCTGTGGAGCAGCTGGCCAGCTGTGCCCCCACCTGGGTCAGACGGGGGGCGTGAGGTGGGCTGTTGGGTATCGGAGAGAGAGGCGCTGAGCTGCAGGGTGCGAACTCTCACACTGTCTGTCTGCGGGACATGGGTTTCAGACGCTGGGCTATCTGCGGAGCCTCTCCCGGTAAGAACAGGGCTGGCGCCCACTGCTGATCATCTCATTGATCAATTGATCGATCCGTTTAACTGCTACATTATCGACTGAGTGTGCCGAGCTTGTCTGTTTGCTTGTGCAGTTTGGTCACTCTGCTGACAGGCATGTTATGTCTTAACAGTCGATCCTCCAGGCTCTTGATAGACTGTGATTGAGGTTATATAGGTTATATATAATCAATATATCTGACTCTGTTCCTGCCAGAGACACAGTCATTGTAGAGTCTACGCCTACACTGTATTTACAAGACTGACTTTCCAGAAGCAAGAATGTAGAATCAACCTTGAACTCAATTACTTGATTAATGAGCTGATTTCTGGTTGTACTGGTGATCCTTTAGACAATGTTTTATAATGTATGTACTTACAGCACACTCCAAGATCAGAGTGTAGTTGTGCAGCAGCTGCTTGTAGCTTTGGGACTCCTTGGGATGAGGTGCTTTTTAAATGCAAAGAATTATTATTTCTTCTTTTGCTACTACTAATAATAACCAATTAATAGAGCTTAGTCTGTTATTACAAGTTTACAAGTTGATACAACAAGGAGCTTTTACAGAAATAGTGTACAGTATATATATATATGCCAGCAGCCATATCACCCTGCAACTCACAACTGGCAACCCACTGAAGCTAAGCAGGTGTGAGCCTGGTCAGTACCTGGATGGGAGACCTCCTGGGAAAAACTAAGGTTGCTGCTGGAAGAGGTGTTAGTGGGGCCAGCGGGGGGCGCTCACCCTGCGGCTCATGTGGGTCCTAATGCCCCAGTATGGTGATGGGGACACTATACTGTAAACAGGCGCCGTCCTTCGGATGAGACGTAAAACCGAGGTCCTGACTCTCTGTGGTCATTAAAAATCCCAGGGCGCTTCTCGAAAAGAGTAGGGGTGTAACCCCGGTGTCCTGGCCAAATTTCCAATTGGCCCTTACTAATCATGGCCTCCTAATAATCCCCCTCTATGAATTGGCTACATTACTCTGCTCTCCTCCCCACTGATAGCTGATGTGTGGTGAGCGTTCTGGCGCACTATGGCTGCCGTCGCATCATCCAGGTGGATGCTGCACATTGGTGGTGGTGGAGGGGAGTCCCCATTACCTGTAAAGCGCTTTGAGTGGAGTGTCCAGAAAAGCGCTATATAAGTGTAAGCAATTATTATTATTATTATTATTGAGATAGTGCGTCTGAAAAGCACTGCAGATGGATCACTCACATGGATCAACTGGCACTAAAAAATGACTTAAAATAGTGGGTGGGCACCTGAATCATGTCTTCTCTTTGGGCTGGTATTTGATACGTGGCCAGAGAAAACATCAACACCAGCCATCACAGGACCACAGACCACCACCCGTTCTGACCAGTAGGGAGAGATTAAATCATTGAGGTCAGGGTAAAAGCACAGTCACGGTCAGTAAAGTCCAGTGAGATCAGGGTAAAAGCACAGTCCAGTGCAGTAAAGCCCAGTGAGATCAGGGTAAAAGCACAGTCCAGTGCAGTAAAGCCCAGTGAGATCAGGGTAAAAGCACAGTCCAGTGTAGTAAAGTCCAGTGAGATCAGAGTAAAAGCACAGTCCAGCGTAGTAAAGTCCAGTGAGATCAGGGTTAAAGTACAGTCCAGTGTAGTAAAGTCCATTGAGATCAGGGTAAGAGCACAGTTAAGAGCAGTAAAGTCCAGTGAGATCAGGGTAAAAGCACAGTCCAGTGTAGTAAAGCACAGTCCAATGTAGTAAAGCCCAGTGAGATCAGGGTAAAAGCACAGTCTAGGTCAGTGAAGCCCAGTGAGATCAGGGTAAAACCACAGTCCAGTGTAGTAAAGTCCAGTGAGATCAGGGTAAAAGCACAGTCCAGTGTAGTAAAGTTCATTGAGATCAGGGTAAGAGCACAGTTAAGAGCAGTAAAGCCCAGTGAGATCGGGGTAAACAGCACAGTCTAGTGTAGTAAAGCCCAGTGAGATCAGGGTAAGAGCACAGTGCAGTAAAGCCCAATGAAATTGGGGTAAAAATACATATTCTAAAACCTGAAGTGAGTCAGACAGCTTTGCACTGTGGGAGTCTGTTCTTGTTTCTGAAGAATCTCTAGAGACCTCAAGCAAACCACAGTTCTAATCCCAAGGTGAAATAATTAAACGTATTACATGAAGAAGCTCAAGATCTGAAAAGCTGGGTTTCTACTTTCCTATCTAATTTTCCACCTGCTTGAACCCCATGAATGAATGAGCTTGTTGACAGAGGGGTTCCGGTTGTGTTCTGACTGGGTGGGTCAGGCTTGGCTGGTCCTCACGCCCTCCCTGCTGCGGGCCTGTGCAGGAGGGTGAGACTGCTGAGTGTGAGAGGAGCTCAAGCCACATCCTGTGACAGTCTTCCTCACAGATTCAGCTGAGCACCTCTAAGTACTGTATATAGCTGAGTTTGTGTAGCTGACACCTATAAGTACTGAAAATAGCCGAGTCTGTGTAGCCGACACCTATAAGTACTGAAAATAGCTGAGTCTGTGTAGCTGACACCTATAAGTACTGAAAATAGCCGAGTCTGTGTAGCCGACACCTATAAGTACTGAAAATAGCCGAGTCTGTGTAGCTAACACCTACAGTATAAGTACTGTATATAGCTGAGTCTGTGTAGCTGACACCTATAAGTACTGTATATAGCTGAGTCTGTGTAGCTGACACCTATAAATACTGTATATAGCTGAGTCTGTGTAGCTGACACCTATAAGTACTGTATATAGCTGAGTCTGTGTAGCTGACACCTATAAGTACTGTATATAGCTGAGTCTGTGTAGCTGACATCTATAAGTACTGTATATAGCTGAGTCTGTGTAGCTGACACCTATAAGTACTGTATATAGCTGAGTCTGTGTAGCTGACACCTATAAGTACTGAAAATAGCCGAGTCTGTGTAGCTGACACCTATAAGTACTGTATATAGCTGAGTTTGTGTAGCTGACACCTATAAGTACTGTACAGTATATAGCTGAGTCTGTGTAGCTGACACCTATAAGTACTGTATATAGCTGTGTCTATGTAGCCGACACCTATAAGTACTGTAAATAGCTGTGTCTGTGTAGCTGCACACCAGGCCTATTATACCTAACACACCTGGGGCATATACTGACACACCTCATACTATAGTCCTAGATTGTACAGCTGTACCTCACATATTATATACCTAGGCTATATACTGTACAATATACTTTACAGTTTACTGCCATCTCCATATCCGGGTTCTTGAGACCCCGTAGGGTCTAGTAAAGTGGTTTGTGACAGATCCTGTATTGACGCTCACTTGGACCTGGATTCGAGGCTACAGATCCGCCTGTGAGGGACTGACGTTCTGTTTCTGGCTCTTGTTTGTGCCTTGGCTGTGACAGCGGAAGCACAGGAGGAAATTACCCCCCACCCCCACCAGCGGTCACAGATCGGGCAGTGATTAGATTCCAGCAGCTCTCGGGTACCGCTGACGCAGAGACAGGCGCTGGGAAAGGACAGAGACATGAGTCTGCTGTAAACCAGCGAGCTTGCTCGAGAGTCACAACAGCCTGAGAGAGACAGTTAAAAATCTGTCAAAATCAGGTTTGATGTTTTGAAGAATGTGCATCTGAAACTGTAGCTAGAGGTCCTTACAGGACATACAGCATGAACTACTGCGTAACTTTTATCAGCTCTGATGTTCAAAGGATTAATTTCTGAAAAGGGACTAAAACATCATTGTCTCTCGCAGACCAAGCTGCTCCAGTGGGTCAAAGGTCAAAGGGCCCTGAGGGAGGGGTCAAGGTGAGTCACTGTGCCTCCTATCTCTACTTCTGACTTGACAGAATCTCCCTAGAAACTACAATGTGATTTGCCAGCACGTACTACATTTCCCACAATGCTCTCTTCTCCCCGCCCCGCAGGCGATGATCATCCGCCGGCTCCGGCCGGGCCACGTGCGGAAGAGCTCCACGCAGCTGAACAGACAGGACGGCCACTGGTACACGAGCCGCCCGCGCGCTTCGGCGATATAGCGCCTTGCCGCTCAAGAGAAGCACAAGGCCACTGCTTCCTGGAGGGGAGTTGCCCCCCAGCGCTCGAACTGGCTTAGAGAGGAAGTGGGGGGGAATCTGGGTGGAGCGGGGTTCCCCTGAGACAGATAGAGGTGTATTCTCCCTCCCTCAACATGTACTCTCTCCAAAACACTCTCCCCATGGATCCTTGTCCCCTGCTTATCTCCCCCAAGGCTTCAACCTCCACCTTGTATTCAGCATATCTGGGGTGCAGGGGTACCCCTTGGCACAGGTGTCCAGAACCCGCTCGCCTGCTCACCAGCTCTCTGTCGTCTCCGTCTCTCTCTCCAGCCGGACCAGTCTGCACGACTCCCGGGAGTCGCTGGCCATCCCGGTCAGTGCAGCGGACAGCCTGGACCTCAGCAGTGACCAGACCACAGTGGTGCGGCCCGTCCACAGCTCCATCCTGGGGGAGAAGTACTGCTTTGAGGTGGGCACTGAGCCAACACCTGCCCCAGCTCAGACACCCAGACCTGACCCTGAACCCCTGCCCCAGCCCCAACACCCTGACCTGACCCTGAACCCCTGCCCCAGCCCCAACACCCTGACCTGACCCTGAACCCCTGCCCCAGCCCCAACACCCTGACCTATCCCTGACCCCCTGCCCCAGCCCCGATACCCTGGACTGACCCCCTGTCCCAGCCCCGATGTCCTGTACTGACCCCCTGTCCCAGCCCCGATACCCTGGACTGACCCCCTGTCCCAGCCCCGATGTCCTGTACTGAGCCCTGTCCCAGCCCTGATGTCCTGTACTGACCCCTGCCCCAGCCCTGATGCCTTGGCCTGATAGTGACCCCCTGCCCCAGCCCTGATGCCCTGGCCTGATAGCTACCCCAGCCCTGATGCCCTGGACTGATCCCCTGCCCCAGCCCTGTTGCCCTGGCCTGATAGTGACCCCAGCCCTGATGCCCTGGACTGATAGTGACCCCAGCCCTGATGCCCTGGACTGATCCCCTGCCCCAGCCCTGTTGCCCTGGCCTGATAGTGACCCCAGCCCTGATGCCCTGGCCTGACAGTGACCCCAGCCCTGATGCCCTGGACTGATCCCCTGCCCCAGCCCTGTTGCCCTGGCCTGACAGTGACCCCAGCCCTGATGCCCTGGACTGATCCCCTGCCCCAGCCCTGATGCCCTGGCCTGATAGTGACCCCAGCCCTGATGCCCTGGCCTGATAGTGACCCCAGCCCTGATGCCCTGGCCTGACAGTGACCCCAGCCCTGTTGCCCTGGCCTGATAGTGACCCCAGCCTTGATGCCCTGGACTGATCCCCTGCCCCAGCCCTGTTGCCCTGGCGCGTGCCATGCTGATGATGCCTTCTTTCTGCAGGTGATAAACTCGGAGGGCGGTCACTGTTTCGGCTGCAGCTCGGCCGCAGAGCGGGACCGCTGGATCGAGAATCTGCGCCGAGCCGCCCAGCCCAACAAGGTGAGAGCTGGCCCATGCCCTCCTCCCCTCCCTTCCATTCCCCTCTCCTTATCCCTCACCCCTCTCTTCTCTCTCCCGGTCTGGCCGACAGGATAACTGCGCACGCACCGAGAACGCCCTCAGCCTCTGGGTCAACGAGGCCAAGGACCTGCCGGCCAAGAAGCGCTACTACTGTGAGCTGCACCTGGACGGCACGCTGTACGCCCGCACCACTAGCCGCAGCAGCGCCAAGCGCACGGATGGCGCCGGGGGAGGGGGCGTGGGGGGCGCCGGCGGAGGAGGCGGGGGCGCCGGCGGGGGCGGGCAGCTCTTCTGGGGCGAGCTCTTCGAGCTGGACAACCTGCCCCCCGTCTCCCAGCTCACCCTGCACCTCTTCCGGGAGGAGGACAGCAAGAAGAAGAGCAGCGCCAAGGACGACGTCCTCTGCCCGCTGGGCAGCGTGGGCCTCCCCCTCTCCGACATCACCGGCCGCGCCTTCCAGGAGCGCTGGTATCCCATCCTGCCCTGTCCCGCCAGGGAGAAGGGCGGCGGCGGCTCCTCCGGCGCCCAGCTGGGGGCCCAGGCCTCGGTCCGGATCAAGGCCCGGTACCAGAACCTGCACGTGCTGCCCATCGAGCGGTACAAGGAGTTCGCCGAGTACATCACCTTCCACCACGTGGAGCTGTGCACCGGCCTGGAGCCGCTGCTGTCCGTGCGGGAGAAGGAGGAGCTGGCCGGAGCGCTGGTGCATGTCCTGCAGAGCATCGGGAAAGCCAAGGTGAGGGGGAGAGAGGGAGCAGGGTGTTGTGAGTGAGTGTGCAGCGAGTGTGCAGCGAGTGTGCAGCGAGTGTGCAGCGAGTGTGCAGGGTGTTGGCTGTGAGTGGGCAGTGAGTGTGCAGAGCGTGCAGTGTGTTGTGAGTGTGCAACGAACGTGCCGCAGGTGTGGGTATTGGCAGCGAGTGTGCAGAGTTTGTGTATGGTGTTGTGAGTGGGCAGTGATTGTGCAATGTGTGTGCAGGGCATTGTGAGTGATTGTGCAGTGATTGTACAGGGTGTTGGTAGTGAATGGACACTGAGTGGGCAGTGAGTGTGTAGTGAGTGTGCAGTGAGTGTGCAGGGTGTTGTGAGCGGGCACTGACGGGCTGTGTGCACCTGCAGGAGTTCCTGACAGCCCTGGGGGCAGCAGAGCTGCAGCGCTGTGGAGAGAAGGAGGCTCTGATCTTCAGAGAGAACACCCTGGCCACCAAGGCCATCGACGAGTACATGAAACTGGTGGGCCAGAAATACCTCATCGACACCCTGGGTACGGCCCTGCGCCCGGCTCTGTAACTGCATCTGCCCACTCCACTGCCCGGCTTCCCACGAGGACTGAACCACTGTCTCTCTGCCCACAGGGGAGTTCATAGCGCACCTGTATGGCTCAGGGAACAACTGGGAGGTGGACTCCCAGAAGTGCTCCCCCTCCGAACTGCAGAGCAATCAAAAGAACCTGAGAGAGGGCTGTGAGGAGGCCTTCCAGAGAATCACAGAGACCTACAGGTGAGAGACAGACATGGGTGAGAGAGAGACCGTTTAGAGAGACATGGGGGAGAGATAGACAGGTGTGGGAGAGAGACAGGGTGAGACACTGATCTGTGTTGTTTGAGCTGTGCAGTCCTGAGGCAGGTTGGTGTAAGTGAGCTTCAGAACCAGCTGACTCTGGGGGCTCTCCTCTGGGCTCAGCAGGGCCTTGTGGTGGAAGGAGTTCTGAGCTGAGTCTCTCTCTGTATAAACAGGACGATTCTTGGAATTTCCATTTGAATAAGAGTGATGATAATTCACTGTACGGAATGAATCTGCTAAAACCGATCAGCAGAGTGTGTCCCTCTCTGCTCCACAGCTCGTTCCCGGTGGAACTGAACGAGATTTTCTCAGCGTGGCGCGAGGAGTGCGAGGTGCAGGGGCGTGGCGAGATCGCCCAACGCCTGATCAGCGCCTCCCTCTTCCTGCGCTTCCTGTGCCCGGCTATCATGAGCCCCAGCCTGTTCGGGCTGACCCAGGCGTACCCCGACCCCGGCCCGTTGCGCGCCCTCACTCTCACCGCCAAGGTCATCCAGAACCTCGCCAACTTCACCCCGTGAGTCTGACGGCGCCGCTGGTGCCCACTGCCTGTTGACCACCGCCCACTTCCAGCGCCCGGAGGGGCGGGCACACGTGACACACTCACCAATCTCTCTCCCCCGCAGGTTCGGCGACAAGGAGGAGTACATGCTGTTCATGAACGACTTCCTGGAGCAGCACTGGGAGAGAATGGGCGTGTTCCTGGGCGCCATCTCGAACCCGGACAGTGAGGTGGACATGGCGAGGTTCGACGGCTACGTGGACCTGCCCCTGCGCCTGTGCGTGCTGCACGGGCTGCTCACCGACATCATCGCGCCCATGGAGCAGGTGAGGGGGCGGAGCAGTCGAGGGGGCGGGGCGGGGGCGGGGCCGGGGGCGGGGCCGGGGCGGGCATGCACACCCGCGTGAATCTGCACCGCCTCTTCCCCCTGCAGTGACGCCTCTCCCCTCCTCCTCCCACAGCACACCATAGACGGGCTGCACCCCCTGCCCTCCATCCTGAACGCCGTGGCCGACGCGCTGGGGCCATCCGCCCCCCGCATTGCGGTCAGCAGGTGAGAGTCGTCCTGGCCATGAGCTGGCGCCGTTTTTCACCTGGGATTGCCGACCGCTCTGCAAAGGCTTCGGCGCCTCTCGAATGCGAATCGGCACAGCGAGAGCAACGCCACCCGCTTGACCTTGTGGGACAGTGCCGACTGGAGGAGCGGAGCGTCTCCCGCTCACCGCAGCAGGAGGCGCTGCTGAGCAGAGCAGTTGGGCTCCAGCCACACTGCGGACAGCGTGTTTGAAGTCAGGCTTAATACTGATCCTGTCAGGCCAGTGAACACTTTCATTCCTCAGCTGATGCAGCCAATTAAATGCAAAAAGGGCAAAATCCTCTTTAAGACTCGTGAGTAGTGACCTGGTATCGTACGCACCAGTGAGTCAGGGGGGCTCAGTGAGAGCCCAGAAATTGAACGGGTCTCTCTCTCCTGTTTCCCTGAGTGAGCGCCCGGGGGGGTCTGATCCTTTCGGGGAACCCCCGAGCCTCGGCATGCTCTCCACTTCGATTCCGAGCCCCGCATGGTGTTGGGCTCCGAGGTGCGACTACCCCTGGTCCTTGTTCTTCGTTAAAGGGAAGGAAATACACAGCCCTGGGGATACCCCCCCACCCCGGGTGGCAGGGTGTGGGGACTTTGCGGATCTCGGGAGATGGGAGTCGGGGTGTGGCGTAGCCCTGGGAAGGGGGGGCCCTCTTCTAACCCTGCCTGTTCCCCCCACAGCCTCATCACGGAGCACAGCAAGCCCACCTACGTGCCCCCCCGCGAGCTGAGCAGCCACAGCCCCCTGCATGCCTCCCTGCTGCACCTGGAGGAGGGCCGGGGGCGCGGCCGGGCCGCGGGGCCCAGCAGGAAGCGCGTGCAGCGGACCCAGAGCGTGCCGGACCGCATCAAGCACCAGCGGCGCACCCCCCTCCGGCAGGCCAGCACCGAGAACCTGTCCCCCGAGATGGACGTGGACCGGGACCCCCCGCGACCCTTCCAGATCTCCGAACCCGAGAAAGTAGGGAGAACCCGCCCACCCTTTGATCAGGAAAGGGGTAACTGGTATCCATCCATTTTACTGGATGTAGCCACTAGCTCTGTCACCCTGCAGCTCACAGCTGGCAGCCCGCTGGAGCTCAGCAGTTGTGTGAGCCTGGCCAGGGCCCGGATGGGAGACCTCCTGGGAAAAACTAAGGTTGCTGCTGGAAGAGGTGTTAGTGGAGCCAGTAGGGGGCGCTCACCCTATGGTCTTAATGTTGGCCTTACTGCCAAATGATGAGGAAGGACACTATTAAAGATCCCAGGGTGTTTCTCAAAAAGAGTAGGGGTGTTACCCCAAGGTCCTGCCTAAATCTCCCCCACTGGCCTCCTAATAACCCCCATGTCTGGACTGGCTTCATCACTCAGTTCTCCCCACTGCTAGCTGGTGTGTGGTGAGCGTTCTGGTGCATCATCCAGGTGGGGCTGGTGGTGGTGGAGGGCAGTTCACACTACCTGTAAAGAGCTTTGAGTGGACTGTCCACATAGATAAGCGTAAGCAATTATTATGATGTAACTTCCATCACCATGAACAGTCCTGGTACTTTAACCCCTATGACTGAACCTGGGCTCATTTCCAGACCTGGGGCACTGTGTGTGTGGAGTCTGTATGTTCTCCCCCCTTCACATTGGTTTGCTCCAGATTCCAGGTGCTCAGTGTCCTCCCACAATCCAGAAACATAACTGGGGGGGGTTAATTGGCTTCTGGGAAAACCGGCCCAGGCGGGAGTGTGTCCCCGTGTGTCCTGTGAAGGACTGGAGCCTTGTCAGGAGTGTACCTCACCTTGTGCCCACTGCATGCTGGGATAGGCTCCGGCTCCCCCACCACCCTATGCTGGATGATGAACGTGCGCATGCAGACACTGAACACCGATTCTTCAGTACCGGCCTCTTTCCTTACCCGAGACGGACAGCAATAACATACCACACCATTAGGAAGAAAAGAATGAGGTGGGGCACCTGTGTGCACAGGTGGAACAGGACACGGGTTCGAAATACGACACGTTACCAATATCTTGGCTAGGGAGTGTACATCTCAGAAAGGAAACATTTTACCTTCTGTCTTCCTCTGGCTGAATCTGTTGTTCTTTTCTCCTGTCCCCCCCCCAGAAGGATGTGAGAGGAAAAATCCACCCAGCCCCAGTCCCCTGGATCAAAGACAACAAGGAGTCTTCTCTGGAGAAGACTGAGCATGAAGAATTCAGCCTGCTAGAGAAGGTGAGTAGTCCCCCCCCAACCAGACCAAGCAGCTCGGTTCTTCGCACAGGCACCCAGAAGAGCCAGAGCCCGATCCTCGGCTGGAGGAGTCTGGACTCCAGCCCAGCCTCTTCGTTCTGCGACTGTCAGAGCGATGATTAGAGAAAAGTAGTCCTGGACAGGACAGGACCCTCCAGATTCAGGACGCTGTTCTCTCTCTCGCAGCACGACCAGGAGATCTCGGAGCTCAGGCAGAATGTGGACCTGGTGACAGAGCGGGACCTGGAGCTGGCCAAGAGGCTGGAGGACTTCATCGCCCAGAGCCAGGACCAGAATGCACTGCTGCAGACAGAGGTGCAGGATCTGAAGGCCCAGTTGGCCACCAAAGAGGAGGAGCTCGCCAGCGCCACCTTCAGGTGAGGAGTGAGGGCTACGGACCAGACCAACTGTTGAAATAAACCACCAAGCATGTGAGGCCAGCCGGCTCGGGATCGACAAGGAGCCACAAGCCTCACCAGTGTGCCAATTCACCTACCCCCTGCCCGTCCAGGGTTGAAGAGACTGTCTGTAAGGAATGGGCTCATTTGACTGCCTCCCTCTCCTCTCTTTCTCGGCAGGCTGGGAGTGATAGAGGAAGAGAGGGAGGAGGACCAGACGAAGCTGAGTGTTGCCATGGCTGCAGCCGAGAGGATGGATATGCTGGTAAGAGCGAGGATGGGGGAGGGGTGTGTGTGTGAGTGAATGTACAGGCACCGCTATGCAAGAGCCCAGCGCTCTGGTGCTGAAGGGGTGTGCAATCCCACAGGGCTGATAACTGGCCAGTCCTCCCCAGCTTTTTCCCCAACGCCACTGGCTGCTTGGCTGATTAACAGGGCCAGTAAAATATACTGGGTGAATTAAAGGGAAGCAATTAGTAGGAAAGGAACAGTTTTGGGTCGAAGAGTTCTGGCCGGCAGGATTAGGACTGGATGGACAATGGAGTCTAACATCCCATTTTGGGGTGGGGGTGACACACCAAGGTGGGGTATTCCAGTGTGACTGATGTTACACATCGCCCCCCGAATTCTGTGCAGGGAGCGATACTCGAAACAGGTTTACATTTCAGAGCGCGATCGTGTGAAAAACGCCGTTGCTGTTGCTCAGTGTGAAAAGCCTGCCGATTAAATTACATCACTCAACTATTATCGGGGTGGGTCGACGCTGCTGTCCCCTCGATAAAGAGCTTCACACACGCACAGCTGTAAAACGTGCACAGGCTAAGCCACTCCAGATCAAAGCATCAGCCGACTGAGCGGCAGGCCCGACACAGACACGCGCTCTGACTGGGGGCAGGATCTGCCACGCACGCACATGTACAGCCGTGTTCTCCTCTGCAGGAGAGACAGTTTGCTGACCTGATGAACGAGGTGATGCAGCTGAGAGAAGCTGAGAACAGAAGAAGCCAGACTGCTTCCCTGGGTTCTGAAGAAGAGGTCTCCCAGGCAGCGGGGGGGATCCTAGGATAATAAGGTTATTCCCAGCCCCGTCAGCACTCGGACGCTCGCTTCAGAAGGAACGCAATAGAAAAAAATATAATCATTTGCCTTAGACTCAAGAGATTGTCCTGGGTCGTCCCAAAACAGGGACACAAGGAGGCCAGCTTGTGATCCCAACCGCAGGTAAAAACGAAGAGCCTACCAGGATGGAGAGGGCTCCTCTTCGAGGAGGGGATGGAGTGAGACGAGAAGCTCGTCTCTGTCTGGTGTGCAAACACCCGCGCAGCCGCCGGCGCAGGTCTGACACGACACCCTGCCGGCCACACCGCGCCAGCACCGCGCCGGCGGAGAGGGGCCCAGGGCGCCCTCCTTCAGGGCAAGACGGCTGGGCGACGGAGGCCGGACAATGTTCACTGCACTGCTTCTTTTCAAGTGACGTTTTAAAGTAAGCGTAGGATCTTCGCTTCTATGTAGTAGAGAGGCAGACTTGTCTTGCAATGTACGCAGAATAAAAACTGAAAAAGCAAAATGGTTCCTACAGCTTCTTCTAGCTTAGTACCTAAACCAGAGCTATCTGAGAAGCAAATTGGTCCAGCAATGAGATGTGTAGATCACATTAGATCTGAAGAGTAACAGTAGGGACACCCAATCCAGCTCCTCTGTATCTTCACATTAACACTCCATCATCATCCTCAGATCTGTAGAGTAACTGTGGAGACACTCAGTCCAGCTCCTCTGTATCTTCACATTAACACCCCATCATCATCATCATCATCCTCAGACACGTAGAGTAACTGTAGAGACACTCAGTCCAGCTCCACTGTATCTTCACATTAACACTCCATCATCATCATCATCATCCTCAGACCTGTAGAGTAACTGTAGAGACATTCAGTCCAGCTCCTCTGTATCTTCACTGTAACACTCCATCATCATCATCATCATCCTCAGACATGTAGAGTAACTGTAGAGACACTCAGTCCAGCTCCACTGTATCTTCACATTAACACTCCATCATCATCATCCTCAGACATGTAGAGTAACTGTAGAGACACTCAGTCCAGCTCCACTGTATCTTCACATTAACACTCCATCATCATCATCCTCAGACCTGTAGAGTAACTCTAGAGACACTCAGTCCAGCTCCACTGTATCTTCACATTAACACTCCATCATCATCATCATCATCATCCTCAGACCTGTAGAGTAACTGTAGAGACTCTCAGTCCAGCTCCTCTGAATCTTCCCATTCTGTAGTAAGGTCCAGTCAGTTATCCCAGGCAAAAATAAGTTCCCATCCACTGAACTAAAGAAAATGCTTTTATATATCTATAGACTCCAACTGGTGCAATGCTTATGGTCTTGGGGCACCAGGTACAGTATAAATGTAGATCCCATAGCATGACCATGTCCACAGAGAGGTGATGCAGCAACTCTGAACAACCACTGCGTAACATCTAGACCAACAATGGAGCAGATCGAAGCCGCCATTAATGCACCCCCAAACCCCGCAGAAAATAGAGACAAAGCAGGCAGCGCAACTGGACTCCCCATTGCTTAGCACCCTGATCCATTCCAGGGTTTACCAGCAGCAGGGGTTACCTGAACAAAACTGCAAACATTTCAAAATAAGACTCTGCAGGCTTGTCGGGGATACTGTACTCAAGGTACCATGCATGACATCTATAGCACTTGTGCCGATTTCCACAAGAGCCCTGCAGCTCCAAAACCTGGGCTGAAAATACTGTGCAACAGAAGACTGGCATCAGTTCCATGTAAAACCGCAGCTAGAGATCGCATTCCAGCTTAAAACAACTTTGCACTTTACTTTCAAAAGACCCAAGAACAACCAGCTGCACTGAGAGATCAAACATTACTTTTTTTAATACGTGTCAACAGTGATGAACAATATACACATATCTTACACCTGCCTTCCACCTCTGCTCCCCTCTGGCACAAACGGATTCAGTTATCTACTGACTGATCGATTGAAAAAGCTTTACAATTGTTATTTCTTAAAAAACAGGAGCAATAGTCTAGAACCCAACAAAATGAAATAAAAAAAAAAGTTTAAAAACAAATGCCCCCCCCCCAGATAACGTCTGCAGCCAAACAAATAACATGGAAAACTGCTCCCCCATCTTAGTCATCACTGTTCTTCACAACCACTGGTAAAGAAGTGATTCCCAAATAAGCCTACGCCCCAAGCCTCAGGATCTGTCACTCCCCCAATAACAAGAACCTTGATCTGAATCTTGGGTTAAAGTCCAGAATTCTGGTCCTAACCATGCTGGTACACCACAGTCACACTGTGTGTGTAACTGGCACAGGACTGGTCTGTGCCCAACATCCAGCAGAGGTTTGCAACGTAAAATCTAGGGCACCTAGGGTCCCCAAAAGACAAGAGGTTAACACTCTGGTCTACAAGTTTGAGCTCCAGCTGTCCAGTGTATCAGGGTTGAGGACTGGGGGTACAGAGGATGTGTACGGACGCCCTGTCAGAGCCTTATTGCATACATACAGCCCTGCCACATTAAAATAAGCACGCCAGCGCCCCCCAAAAGCATACAGTGGACTCGCCCCGTTTTCTCTGTTGGACACCCCGCAGCCCTGTGGTATAGCACCAGCACAAGCCGTGCCCAGTGAGCGTCTGCGTCAGGCCCCAGCAGGGCCATGCCTGTGCCCCCTCCAGTTTTGTGCCTGCCGAGTCCCCCCGTGTCTTCACGCGCGCCTTGTCTCAACAGGGCAGGGCTCAGTCTATACACAGATATTTACACATCTCAAATAAAAAAAAAAAAACTACAAATGAACTGAGATGGACATTTCATTCCCCCCCCCCCACAGGATCAGGCCATAGGATTCTCCTCTTCCTCTTCGTCTTCCTCCAAATCTTCCTCTTCTTCCCCCAGCCTCATGCCTTCCCCTGCCTCCTCCTCTTCCTCCTCCTCCTCCTGTCCTCCCAACCCTACATCTCCCTGCTGCTCTTCGGTGGCCGAGCTGTCCATCGGAGCTTCGCTTGTCGGCTCAATCCCAGCGGTCTCTGCCTCTGCCTCCCGCACTCCCTCCCCCTCGCCCTCGCCCACTCCTGCTGCCTCGCCCCCAACCTCTCCCTCCCCCTCCACCTCCACCTCCCCGTGCCCCTCTTCCTCTGCCCCCGCCCCTTCTCCTCCTCCTTCCCCGGGCGTCTCCCCCGCAGCGCCCTCCGCAGGCGCGGCGCCCTCATCCACGTCCACCTCGTGGTCCGCAGCCTCGTCCGTGAACGGGTCCTCTCCCTGGGCAGGGGCGGCAGAGAGGAGAGAGCAGGGATGAGAACGACAGGCAGGAAGGAGGACACATCTAGACCCCCGAGAGCCAGGGGTGGCGAGCCCTGAAGATCCAGGTGGATTCACCCCTCCCCCCACACGTGAACATGCTGCCGTGGGAAATCATGAACTTTGGGAAAACACTGCAAGTCGCCATGTTGATGCAACCTGCATTCACACTCCCAAGAATTGAGACACGATGCGGCCCTTCCTGCTCACTAGTCTCCCTAATGAGTAACGTGATGGGATGCATGAGCGAACAAAAACAGGCTGTGCAGAAGACATTTCACCGCAGAAATGCTCCAACGTGATCTGCACGGATAGTTAATAAGTAGTTTTTGTCAGCAAAACCGTGTTGAAGTCGAGAGCAGTATTTCTATCGGATTAAAACCAATGGATTCACAAACCCCGTTCTTTGCTATGTAATAAGGCCATTTCACGTCACCAGAAGTTTTGTTGCCTTGTTCCAAAACGCATTACATGGCACTACGCCTACCTGGACACTTCATCTATTTTGTGATGTAAACTGGAAATTTTACAAGCTTATGTCTACATTTTACTGTTTTTGCGGTTTGAAATGCACTCATCGGTGCCGATACTTTCGAACCCTGAAATCTGAAAATAGCGCGGCCGTTCCCCTGTGAAGGCCGAACCACTGCAGCATCGCCGGCGCCAGCTCACCTTTAAATAGTTGTCCAGCATCCGCCTGATGTTCTTGTTGTACAGGATGCTCTTCGCGATCGGCAGGCTGGACCTCTTGAACTGATCAAAGAGTCCCTGCAACACAGAGAGATCTCTGGGTCAAGGAACCCCGGACTCGCCTGGCCCTGACCGGACAGGATAACGAAGAGGAGGTGCTAATCAGATCCCCAGGCTCAGAAACGTATCCCCTAGTGGCAGGTGTCCTGAATAACCAACACCTACATGACTACAATCCATCACCACTGACTGCTCATTGTTGCAGGTGTAGCGGAGCTAGTGCGGACACGGTGATGTCATCGCCCTCCCTGCGCGTAGCAGGGACCTCAGCTGCCTGGGCTGAGGGAGGTCTCCTTTAGCTCATGCAGCTGGTTCCCTGTTACGTTACGCCGGAGACCCGGGTTCGCGCCCCAGGGTTCGTGCCCCAGGGTTCGTTGCAGGGTGGAGAGGCAGAGGGCACGAGCCTGCGCGGAACCACGACGGTCACGTTGTCCACTGCACACTGGAGTTTACTGCTGTATACTGCAAACTGTGCATTGTTTTCTTCACCGTACGTTGTATTGCATACTGGCGCTACTCATCTACTTTATTGCTGACTGTTGTCTACTCCTGTCTGTACACCGGGAGACCCAGTGAGAGGAACCGTTCCGACGTCCGCGTTACACGAGGCGGTCCCGCTGGGACCCGGGGCCGTACCTTGCGGTTCATCGTGTGCTCCTGCGACTTCAGGTGGCGCTGCAGCAGGCTGTGCTGCGCCGGGATGATCATGTCGCAGGCCATGCAGTGCGCCGCCTCGATCTTCTTGCAGAACTGCTCCTCCACCAGGCCTGCCAGGGAGCGACAGGTTCAACAGTGACTGACTGCCCTGGGTGTGTGTGACTCACTGAGCGGGTCGGGAATGGTGACCCGAGCGGAGCCAGAAGGAGAGATGAGGGGGGGGGGGGGGGGGTGGGCAGGGAGATGAGGAGAGAGGGAAAGAGTGAGGAGAGCAGGAGGGAGAGAATGAAGTGAAGAGAGAGGGAGGGGGAAAGTGAGCGAAGGTAGGAGGAGGGAGAGAATGAAAGTTCGGAGAATGAAAGGGTGATGAGAGGGAGAATGAAAGAGTGATGAGGAGAAAGGGAGAGAGTGATCAGGAGAGGGAGATAAGAGCGATGAGGGGAGAGGGAGAGGATGAGCGATGAGGGGAGAGGGAGAGGATGAGCGATGAGGGGAGAGGGAGAGGATGAGCGATTGAGTAGAGGGGGAGGGAGCGGGAGAAGGAGAGAAAGTGACAGATGGAGGGAGGGAGAGGGAGAGAATGCAAGTGAAGAGAGAGGGAGAGAGAGTGTAAGTGAATGAAAGGCTGATGAGGGAGAGGGGGAGGGAGCGGGAGAAGGAGAGAAAGAGTGACAGAAGGAGGGAGGGAGCGAGATCTGCGCAGTGACCTTTGAAGGGGTCCACCTTCTCCAGGGGCCCTTCCTTCTCCAGCAGCTCCTGCCGCTTCCGCAGGATCTTCTTGTTCCGGTTCACAGTGTAATCCTGCGGGACACAGGAGCGGGTCATCAGGGCCGCAGCCCGGAGAGCAGCTCGGGACACCCCCACGACAGAAGACCAACACGGGGCGCCCCCCCCCCGCTGCCCGGCAGCTCACGCACCTGCAGGAACTTGACCGTGCCTTCCGGCATCTTGGTGCCGAGGAACTTGAAGATCTCCTTGTGGAACTTGCTCTCCAGGTGCTCCTGCAGGAGGCTGTCTTCGGCGGTACGGAACTTGCAGAGGGAACAGGCAAACAGCAGCCTGAGCGGCGAGAGAGACAGGGGCGAGGTCAAACAGCAGCCCCAACCGCAGGACCGCGCCGACGAGGACCGGGGCGCCTCTTGGCCTCACCCCCGCCACGCTACCTGTGCTCTTTCTGCCGTTTCTCCTGCTTCTTCCTGTCCTTCCGGCGCTTCCTGGCCTCTTCGTCATCCTCCTCTTCCTCTCCAGCTGCGGGAGGGGGGAGAAGGAGAGAAGACGTGAAACGAGGAGACAAACCGAGGATACGGGCAGAGGGAGAGGGGAGGGGCGCAGAGCTCTCTTAATCGGCCGTGCGCATGGGTGAGAAAGGCGTAACCGGATCCACCCCCTTTCAGACCGCTTCTTCCAATTCAGGGTCGCAGGGGAGCCGGAGCCTATCCCAGCAAGCAACGGGCACAGGGCAGGATACACACTGGACAGGACACCAGTCCATCAGACACACACGGACACAGATGCTCACACACTCACACCAGGGCCAATTTTCCCAGAACCCAATTAATCCACCAGCACTTCTCTGGACTGTGGGAGGAAACCCACATGAACACAGGGAGAACATACAAACTCCACACAGACAGGACCCCAGGAACTGAACCCAGAGCTGCAAGGCAGCAATGCTGACCACTGCACCAAAGTGCCACCCTAGCATTGAATTAGTTAATGTCTATTAATGACTTAATAGCATGTTGTTGTCGTTAGTTCAGAGAGAACTGAAGAGGATCAGAACTGCACATAAATGATTCATTTGGTATTTCTCCCTTAGATAACGGACTTTGCACCTAATCAAAGATCTAATGATCGCAGGGCAGACCCACAGGCACAAAATGCATAACAATCAAAAGATCAAAACATAAACCTACTTTTCTTTTTCTTTCCTCCATCTTCTCCACCTTCCTCGCCTTCCTGCAGAAAGAGCAGCGCAACTTGTAATGAGACACATGACCGTAGGGACAAAAGCGTGTCAGTAGCCTTCACAGTGTCCCCCTGCGTGGGCTCGGGGAGAACACACAGGAGCTGACGTGGCTGCACGAGTCACGCCAAGCACAGCGCCCTCTCTCCCTCGCCAGCAGGGATCGAGACAGGACACAGACCGCACTCACCTCGTCTTCATTCTCTTCCTCCTCACCTGGAGACAGAACAAGAGACAGAGACGCCATCAGTGACCGCCATAACTTCCCCTGGGATCCACATCGCGCCACTTCATGACATCAGCAAGCCCAGACACCCGCAGTCCCAGCCAGAGCTGTCATGCCTGGGTGGTGCAGACCCCCGTACCATTCCTCCAGGGATCTGGGTCCCACTCCAGACTGGTGCACCAGTCTGAAACCAGGTTACTGCTGCTTAAAGCCGTCCCTGTCCCGATGGGGAAGAGGGTTTCCCCCTCCCCAGCGAGTACAGAGCTAAAACAGCAAGATGGGACAAATGGCCTCTTCCCACCCGTGGCTTCTCCAATCAGCCCACTGAAACCTGGACACCCTAAGCATTGGCACGCAACTGCCCGAGCACCAGCGATGATTAGTGTCCGAGTCAGCCTGGATGGCCTCGCTCCCTCAAGCCACAGAGAACCCCACCATGGATAGCCGAGGTACCAGCAGTGCCCCACCTCCAGGGGGCGCTCACTGTGCTCAAGGCCTGCTAAACCCAGAGGTCCAAACTTAAAACAAACTGTTCTAAAAGCTAAAATAACCAATTCTGCAAACCACAGCAGCGCAGGACGGTTCACTCAGGACGCCCTGCCCCTGCCCGCAGCCTCACCGTATTCCGAATCCTCTCCTTCCGAGTCTGTCCGCCGGAATTTGCTGTCTGGTTCATCAGATGCCTGGGAATGCCGCCTCTTCCTCCCTTCAAACTGTCGGTACATGGGCCCGCCACGCTGCCTGGGCTGAGCGACCACACACAAGACACACGGGAACAGGGAGCAGAGTTATCAGGCAACATGACAGTCTCTACAGTTACAGGTCTACAGGTCTGAGGATGATGATGATGGGGTGTTAATGTGAAGATACAGAGGAGCTGGGCTGAGTGTCTCTACAGTTACTCTACAGGTCTGAGGATGATGATGATGGGGTGTTACTGTGAAGATACAGAGGAGCTGGACTGAGTGTCTCTACAGTTACTCTACAGGTCTGAGGATGATGATGATGGAGTGTTAATGTGAAGATACAGAGGAGCTGGGCTGAGTGTCTCTACAGTTACTCTACAGGTCTGAGGATGATGATGATGGAGTGTTAATGTGAAGATACAGAGGAGCTGGGCTGAGTGTCTCTACAGTTACTCTACAGGTCTGAGGATGATGATAATGGAGTGTTAATGTGAAGATACAGAGGAGCTGGACTGAGTGTCTCTACAGTTACTCTACAGGTCTGAGGATGATGTTGATGGAGTGTTAGTGTGAAGATACAGAGGAGCTGGACTGGGTGTCTCTACAGTTACTCTACAGATCTGAGGATGATGATGATGGAATGTTAATGTGAAGATACAGAGGAGCTGGGCTGAGTGTCTCCACAGTTACTCTACAGGTCTGAGGATGATGTTGATGGAGTGTTAATGTGAAGATGCAGAGGAGCTGCACCAAGTGTCTGTATGGATAGGAGGAAGAGGATGACGGTGACGAAGAGCACTGCTTACTCACCCTGTTCTCCCTGTCCATGCGCGGCCAGTTCCTGCCGTCCCGCTGCCAGCCGCCCGCCATCGGGCCCCCGAAGGGGCCGCCCATGGGGAAGGGGCCGCCCATGCCGAGCACGTGGGGCGGGGGGGGCCCGGCGGGCATGTTCTGGTACTCCGGGCCCTGCGAGAAGAGGGAGGGCAGGCGGCCGTGCCCGCCCCGGCCCCCGCCGCACATCCCGCGTGGCACCATGAAGTTCATTTCGTTCCAGCGGTTGGAGAGGCGCTCAGACGAGGAAGAGGAGGGGGGGTGGTGCGGGGGGGGCATGCCGAAGCGGCCGTAAGGGGGCGGCTGGTGGAAGTGAGCGGGGTGGTGGTGATGCGGGGGGGGAGGAGGAGGAGGAAGGGGGGGAGGCCCATCTCTGTGGTGATAATAACCGCCGCCGCCCCCCCCGCTTCTGCGGTTCTGGGCTCGGTTCTGCTGCTGGTACTGGTTCTGAATCCTTCCTCCACGGTTACCGGATCCGAACCCATCCCGGTTCCCTCCTCCTCCTCCCCCCCTGGAGCGGTGACCCCCGCCCTGACCCCGCCGGGCCCCCCCGCGGCTCCGGTTGTTCTCCGAGCTCGGGGCACCCCCGCCCAGCCCGGCGCCCCCTCCCGCCCCGCCGGACGAGCTCTTGGACCCCTCCCCGCCCGCCGCCGCCTCCTCCCCGTAGCTAATGCTGGATAGGTACTTCTCCTTCTCCGCGGACAGGTCGTAGGACTCGAAGGACTCGAACCTGAAGGAGCTGGGCAGGGGGAGAGGAAGAAAGAAGCAGGGGTGGTCACGATCATCATCATCATCACTGCCATGCGACGCTGCCGACATGAGGAGCCGGGCTCACGTCGGGCACAGCACCGCGAGGACAGAGGACAGGAAAACTACCCGTTTACCTGCACTGGGGCATCAACAGGCTGACTGAGGGGGAGAGAGGGAGGGAGATGGAGAGAAGAGAGAGATTCTGGGCCAGAATCACAACGGGTCCCAATCCTACTGGGAGAGGGAGGAGGGAACTCCATTTATCTGGCAGCCCAGATGTGATCTCCTGCCACAGCCTGAGGAACAGTGGGTCTGTCTCCCAATTATGCTCCATGGGTCTTTGTTGTAATATGTCTATAGATTTTATTTTAGTTATAGTTTTGTTTCATGTTAATTTCATTTTTATGTGCTTTGGCAACACTGATTGTACCCATCGGTCATGCCAATAAAGCACCTTGAACTGAACTGAGAGAGAAGGACAGGGAGAGGGAGAGAGAAATGCACACAGAGACACACAGAAACAGAGCCAGCTGTGGCCAGGACTCCCCATGCGGCAGATCTCACAGGCTCAGCAGCCCAGTTACCCCCCTGGGATACCCCTCCGAGTGCTGGGCTCGCAGGGGCTCCGGCAAGGCGAGATGAGCCCGCTGTGTGCCTGAAGGCAACGGGTTCACGGGGGGCGGCGTGCCCGACTGGCACCTCTCACCCGTGCATCCGGTTTCAGGCAGAGCCACCTCAGACAGTGAGCCACAGCCTCATCCGGCAGGTACCGGGCACAAGGAGGGTCAAGACCCCGGACGGGACGCCCGTCCAGCAAGGGGCGCACCAGGGGCAGAGCGAAGACCGCAGATGCCTCAGTCAGCGCTTCCGCAGGAGTAAACGGGAGCAGCCAGAGGGAGACAACGCGCAGACTCCACACAGACGGTGCCCCCATGCAGAAGCAAACGCAGGACCAGGGGCTGTAGAGCAGCACAGTCCCCAGGCAGCGGCAGGCCTCACCTCTGATCGCCGTCGCCCTCGCACCCCTCCCGGGACATCAGGTCGAGCCGCTGGTTGATCTTGGCGATGAGGGAGTCGGGGTTCTCTTTCTTGCGCTTGGGCGTCTTGGGCGTGGACCCCTCGGAGACGCCATGGCTCCCGTCCCCCTCTCCGGTGCTCACGGAGCCCGGGACGGACTCGGCCTGGGGAGCCTCCCAGGAGCCGCCGTAGCCGTAGGAGTCCGTGGGCTGGGGGGGGCCAGCGGCTCCTGCAGACTGCGCGTTGAAGTAGTCGTAGCCCTCGTAACCTGGGATACACACACACAGCCGGACCTTAACCCTGCACTGCGGGCACTGGAGCTGCAGCTTATAGCCACTGCAGCGGACAGAGCAACAGCACCCTAACGTTACCACTAACAGGCTCCCAGGGCACAGCAGTTCCAGTGCTCGATTTACACTGGTCTTGCCCATGACTCCCAGCACACAGCAGTCCGATCCAGTGCTGGTTTAACACTGGTCTCGCCCATGACTCCCAGCACACAGCAGTCCGATCCAGTGCTGGTTTAACACTGGTCTCACTCATGACTCCCAGCACACAGCAGTCCGATCCAGTGCTGGTTTAACACTGGTCTCACTCATGACTCCCAGCACACAGCAGTCCGATCCAGTGCTGGTTTAACACTGGTCTCGCCCATGACTCCCAGCACACAGCAGTCCGATCCAGTGCTGGTTTAACACTGGTCTCGCCCATGACTCCCAGCACACAGCAGTCTGATCCAGTGCTGGTTCAACACTGGTCTCGCCCATGACTCCCAGCACACAGCAGTCCGATCCAGTGCTGGTTTAACACTGTTCTGTCCCACTAGTCCCTGAGCGCAGCAGTCCGGATTTTTCCCAACTGCAGGGCCCTTGGACAGACGAGCATGTGTACTTGAGCTCCAAAGCTTGGAGTGTGGTGCACAACGGAGGAACAGCGCCCCGCAGAGGGGGCAGCTCTCCCGGGAAAAGGGTCGATCACGCTGCACCACCCCATTCCGGCTCAGAACCCAGCAGCGCTTCCACCTCTCCGGGAGCGATACACTGCGCTCCAGCTCGGAGAAGGGCCAAACCAGTCCCGTCCAGGCTAAACTGGGCCAGCCCGTGACAACGTCGGACCACGGGGAGCACGACGCCGACGACCACGGCGGCACAAAGACGTGAGTGAGTGAAGGCCTCGCTCTCGCTCTGCAGGACTGGATCAGACTGCTGAGCACTCAGAATCCCACTGGCGATGTTAATAAAGCCTGGACTGGATCAGACTGCTGTGCACTGAGAATCTTGCTAGCAACACTACAGACCTGGAGTGGATCAGAAGGAAGTCCCCTTTGAGACCGATTCATTTTCCCGTTTCCACATCCATCTCACATCTTGTTTATAGATAAGAATCAGACTCCTGCCGCAAAGCCGTTTGATCCATTTCAGGTTTTACCCACCAACCCGAACGGAGACTCGGCCCGGCCCGGCAGGACCGGACACGCCGGCGTCGTGAAACCTTACCTGAGGCACCGACCTCGGCACTGCTCACGCCGGCAGCCGTACTCCAGGAGCCATAGCCTGCAACAGAGCACAGCACACAGGACTGTGAGGCCTGTCCCCCTGCGCAAAGCGCACACGAGCGGGCCGGCACGGACACACACAGACACACACAGACACACACAGACACACACAGACCCCGGCTCGGCGCAGGCACAGGGGTGCGTTTGCGTGTTGGATCAGTAACACTTCTTGAATCCATCCCTTTTCGAACACCTCAGCAGCACCAGCCCGTTTCCTCCACTCTCGGCCCCTGCAGCTCAACCCTCTCCGAGGCCCCACCACAGGAAAGGGTGTCTCCTTCTCCGATTCTGCCGGTTTTAGGGGGTCACCATTATATCACGCCCTTTCCGAAGGTTTGGGACAGCCTCAGTGTGACCTTCATTGTGGTTCCTCATCGGACAGGCCCACCTCTCCATCCCTGTTCAGACCACTTCTTCCAATTCGGGCCTATCCCAGCAAGCAATGGGTGCAAGGCAGGGAGAAACCTTGGAAGGGACGCCTGTCCATCACTGGACACGCACTCACACCAGGACCAATCTTCCCACAGACCAATTCACTCACCAGCAATCGCTCTGGACTGTGGGAGGACGCCCACGTGAATGGCGGGTGGGAACATGCAAACTCCACACAAATAGCACCCCAGGAACTGAACCCAGGTCCCCAGGACTGAGAGGCAGCAGTGTGGACTGCTGCCCTACCCTGCCATCCTAAATGAATTTGTGACTCGCTTACTTCATCAAAGCTGGAGTTTGCGCTCCTGGGAAATGGGGTACGGAGCTACAGACACCCCTACTTAAGACAGACAGGGAGACTGTCGGACATTTCCATACACCCTCCCTGCGGGAGGGGCAGGTGACACAGATTACGCTGCGAGCACCCGACCTGTCAGAGCCCCTGTTGTCTTGGGGTCTCGGACCAGGCTGCCCTCTCGCCTCCATTTTCCAAAATTAAGCAAAGCCATCCCCCCCACCCCCCCCCGCACGGACTCCCGTCAGCACAAAGACACGTACAGGCCGCCGCCAACCCGGCCGGCTGTAACGCCCCGCACGGGTCCGGGCTGGACCGGAAAACCGGGGTTCGAGGGAGCAGTTATTTCGCCCACAAGCCGTCGCGACTAGGGCTCCGGCCTCTCGCACGACGTGACAGGGGGAGAAGAGGTAGCGAGGCGGCCATTTTGAGTCGAGCTGCGAATCCAGCGACCGTCCGGCAGCTCGCCAGCGGCACCCCTCCGCAACAACAACAACACTGACAGCCTCCGTGCTGCTGGCGAGCACGGCGCGGTGCAAACGCTGCGAAGGAACGGAGTTGAAGAGCGCAAAAATAATAATTGTATTCAGAAGCCGCCGCCGCCGCCCCCCCAACAGCAACACGCCTCCTTTCGAGTCCGTACCGTCAGCGAGTTGCTTTCACACATCAGGACACGAGAAACCCCAAAATCAACGCGATTCAATGCGTGCAGTGTATCATTGTGCAAGTTAGCACGCTCGGCAGGTCAGTCGTGACCAATTCTGGCTCCGTGATTGACTCTGCAGAGCCGCGACTCCGATCTCGAACCGGCTGTCAACGTCCGGACAACTAAAAGCCTGAATAATCGACGCTGCAACGTTAACCGCCCGGAACTCCGCTGTATTTCTGCCAGGGTGCCTACACCTCACCAGTCTGCACTGCGCAGGGCTGTTAACCGGGCTAAAAGCGTCTCGGGTCCAATACCATAAAAATGTTCCGACATTACAGAACTGCGTGGTTCCAGACTAGCACAGAGAGCACAGGTATGGGGCACGGGGAATACGGGGGGCTCACGCAGACAGAACAACGATATCGGGGACGGTTAGCGTTTTCTTTTTGTTGAAACCAGCAAAAGATACAAAAATAAGTGCGTAGCTAGCAAAGCGAACAACGTCCATAGATGCAAATGCACTGCGTTTAAAACCAGCTTCTGCGACATGGATTTTGATCAAGGGAGCCGCACCGCAGTGTTTAAGTGTTAGGCACGGAACCCCTTACATTATTATGAAAAATGTAGAAATATAAACAACTTAAAGGTTCATTTCTTCCTGACTGACCTCCGTAATCGTTGCCATCCATTCTCCCCGTCTTCTCATTGGAACCAACTCGAAGAGCCTGGGAAGGGGCGAACCCGCTACGGAAAAACCCTGCCCAGGGGACAATCTCATTGGGCGACTGCTTGACCTGAGCATCACCCATTGGTTTGTAGAGGCATCAGTCATCCACGACATCAGCAGCTGGATTGCAGCGATTGGGTGGAAGCTAACGTCAACGAAGCGTTGCCTTAAGGAAGGAGCATATGAGTTGTCCTATTGGCCAACACTAGTATCAATCACAATTCACTTGCATTGTCATTGGTTAGAATTCCTGTTAGTCACCATGTGCCCGTTAGTCAAGAGCGGGAGAGGGGGGATTCATCTCTGATTGGTGGAGCTGGTCGTATTCATTGTCCAATCAACGCGCCACTGCCTGTAACGCGCCTTTCCTATTGGATGCTGTTTTTCCAGTCACCATGTAGGAGGAGGTTTGGGGTTCATCAAGCAAAAAGACGTCTAATGAATTAATTTACACAGAACGGGATTGTAAAAAAAATGTGACGGGTGTAATAACAGGTCAGGATGAAGTAGTACTTGTCAGTACTATTTCAGTGAGTTTTATACGCCCCTACTTAAAATAATCCACATCAGAACATACGGATCACTTTTCCACCCAATAAAGTGCGTTATTTGAATGCAGTCTTAAAACTGAAACCTGAGCTCCCTGCCTGGAGCCAGTCCAGCACCAGACCTGCCCGCGCCTGATTGCGCTGAATGTACAATATCAACAGGAAAATTCACTGCGGAACTAAAACCTGGACTCCTGTACTCGCACAGTGCGATCGCCCGAACAGCACCGAGCCGAGCGTGGCGACAGACGAGTCTCTTACACACGACCTGGGGTGTTGGGGCAGCTCCCGCCGTCCTGCTCGGTCCCTCAGTTTGGTGAACTGGAGACCCTAATCCCCCACGCAGTCCTGACCCCAGAATCCCCCAGGGAAGAGGCGGTACCGTCTGGGCTCCCGGACTAGGGTCGACTTCCAGAAGCGGTAGGGTAAGCGGGGGCGACGGATTGTACAAATTCAGAACCGAGTCAGTTATTTCCCTTCCAGCAATTCTTTGCGTTTTGCTCTCTCGAAAACCCTCCTTTTCTGAACATTCAAGGGGACACTCGTGTTAATTACCGCTATATAATGGTACGTGATGTATACATAATAGAGTGGTACAGTGGCCAGGACTGTTGCCTCACAGTGCGGGGGTCCTGGGCCCAGTTCCTGGGGTGCTGTCTGTGTGGAGTTTGTATGTTCTCCCTGTTTTCGTGTGGGTTTCCTCCCACAGTCAAAGGAAATGCTGCTGGGTTCTGGGAAAGTTGGCCCAGGTGTGAGTGTCTCTGTGTGCCCTGTAATGGACTGGCGTCCCATCTAGGGTGTATCCTGTTTTGCACCAGTTGCTTGCTGGGATAGGCTCTGTCTCCCCCAAACATTCGAAGATGTTTTTAACAATATATCGCAATTATAAGTATATATGTATGAGGTCTACATGCCAGTCACTGAGCATGCCATTCTTGTCTACCTCTTTGAAAACACAGGTAAATTTGTCTTTAGTTCTGCAGTGAATTTGCACTTTTGTTTCACATTGAGGATAGGGATAGTAGATTTTTTTGTGTGTGGAAAATGAATGAATGGAAAATACCAGACATTTCAAAATATTTGGAAGTTCCTCCAGGATGGAGTTGTAAAGACCAAAAAGGTGGATGTGTCTGGGAAGGTATGGATGGATTTTTGTGGTCGGAATCGGAAGCAGTGATGACTGTTTTACTGCGCAAGGTGATAATAATAATAATAATAATAATAATAATAATAATAATAATAACAACAACAACTCCTTAGGTTTCTATAGCACTTTTCTGGACACTCCACTCAAAGCTCTTTACAGGTAATGGGGTTCCCCTCCACCACCACCAGTGTGCAGCCCCACCTGGATGATGCACCAATACTCTCACCACACACCAGCTCTCAGTGGGGAGGAGAACAGAGTGATGAAACCAGTTCAGAGATGGGGGTTATTGGGAGGCCAGTGGGGGCCACTGGAGGCCAGCAGCCATATCACCCTGCAACTCACAACTGGCAGCCCACTGAAGCTCAGCAGGTGTGAGCCTGGTCAGTACCTGGATAGGAGACCTCCTGGGAAAAACTAAGGCTTCTGCTGGAAGAGGTGTTAGTGGGGCCAGCAGGGGGCGCTCACTCTGCGGTCCATGTGGGTCCTAATGCCCCAGTGTAGTGACGGGGACACTATACTGTAAACAGGCGCTGTCCTTCGGATGAGATGTAAAACTGAGGTCCTGACTCTCTGTGGTCATTAAAAATCCCAGGGTGTTTCTCGAAAAGAGTAGGGGTGTATTCCCGGTGTCCTGGCCAAATTTCCCCATTGGCCCTTACCAATCATGGCCTCCTAATAATCCCCCTCTATGAATTGGCTTCATTACTCTGCTCTCCTCCCCACTGATAGCTGGTGTGTGGTGAGTGTACTGGAGCACTATGGCTGCCGTCGCATCATCCAGGATGCTGCACATTGGATGCTGCACATTGGTGGTGGTGGTGGAGGGGAGTCCCCATTACCTGTAAAGCGCTTTGAGAGAAGTGTCCAGAAAAAGCGCTATATAAGTGTAAGCAATTATTATTAATTAATTAATTAATTAATTAATATAATTTGGCCAGGACTGAATTAACACCCCTACTCTTTTTGAGAAACGCCCTGGGATTTTGAATGACCACAGAAACTCCCATTTTTTTACATCTCATCCATAGGACGGCGTCTTTTTACTGTCCCCATCACTATACTGGGGCATTAGGACCCACACAGACCGCAGGGTGAGCGCCCCCTGCTGGCCCCACTAACACCTCTTCCAGCAGCCTTAGCTATCCCAGGAGTCTCCCACCCAGGTACTGGCTGGACTCACACCTGCTGAGCTCCAACTGCCAGTCGTGAGTTGCAGGGTGATATGGCTGCTGTGTTGAGGTTTGTATGGCGTGGGGGAAAGCTGATCAGGTCGCTGGGCACAAAGGCTGCACAAAGCGCACACCTCCCTCAGGCTCTTAGGTGCTGGGCCTGCAGCTGCAGCCCTTGTGGGCTTAAACCTTATATTTTAACGTCATTTCTCACAAACAGCGCAGAGAAAGTGTCACCTGCGCAGAGACGTGATCTGGCGAGGCTATTACAACAATTCAAATCTTTCTTCACCGCCAGGCAGCTGACGCATTTTAACAAGTGTGTCCACTTTCCAGACGTGTCGGCAGGTGGTCCGAACATTCACAGGAGACGTTTGGAAATGACAGCCCGGAGAAGTCGTTTTACAGAGTTTTTCACGTATTTCTGACCTGTTTAATAAACAGATGAACACGTGTTCGTATCCTTGCTGGAAGGTGTCCGATTCTGTGGAGCGGACCGCGGATGGAAACACTCCGGGATCTCAGGGGCCTCAGACTCTGTCACTGTGGGGCCACAGTGTCTCTGATTCCTCACTGGTGGTCACACACTGGGTCTAATGGATTCATTGATTCAGGTTACTGATTTCCTCTCATTTTGTTTTTTTCTTATCCCAAACTGCTTTGACAAGCCACTTTTACAGGTGCTATTATCATTATTATTATTATTATTATTATTATTATTATTATTATTATTGCTAATAATAAATCAAAGAGCCTTTGCCGCGCTCCGAGGAAGCGCCGGGTTTGCCACACTCAAGATGGCGGCCCGCAGCGGTCATGCCTGCCCCTCCGCCGCCACCCCGGCGGGCCTGCGGGGAGCATTATGGAGTCGCGCCGCTCGTATCCGGGAAGAGCCGAGGACAGCCGAACGCGCCCAGTGACAGCTAAATAGCAGCGACACGGAGACACACACACGCACAGAAAACGCACGCATAACACACGCAAAAAAAAAAAAAGATTACAGCATGCAACACGGCGTTGTTTAAAGGGCCAAGGAGTTAACTCCTTGAAACGCAACCAGGCCATTTTTCCCGTAAGTACTGAACTAGCAGTCCTGCGCAGAACCGGGCGGTTTTGTCTTTTTTTTTTCCCTCCAGGCGTTGTTTATACCAGACTAGAGCCCCGATTACAGCCTTGGCTTTGGCTTAGCTCGCTGGACGAGTCGAGAAAGAGCGACTTTAATTTTTCCTGGATATTTTACTAAGTAATGCCAGACCCTGGCTTGCATGGCAGTCCTTGGGGGCTCCCGCAATGTCTGTATATATATATATTTAAAAAACAAAACAAAAGCGGAGACTTGTTTCCCAGCTGACTGTGCAGAAACACTCACACACACCTTCGAATTTAGGACAGTCTGACCTGCGCTCGCCCGCCGGGAAGGCGCCTCTCTCCGGGATCGGAGCGAGGCCCGCCGGAGGAGCGGCCCCTAGTCCTCACCAATCGCATGTTGCTGTCGCTGGAGGTGTTCCTGCTGTGTCTGCGCTTGTCGATTTTGGCGGCGATGTTTGTCTCGCCGGACAGGGTGCGATGGCGGTGGTGTTGCCACAGAGGGGCGACAGTCGTGATGTTGTATCAGACAGGGGGCGATAGTGGTGGTGATGTAGTTGTATCAGACAGGGGGCGATAGTGCTGACGTTGTCGTTGTTGTTGGATTACACTGGGGGCGATAGTGGTGACGTTGTTGTTGTTGTTGGATCGGACGGGGGGGTGACGTTGTCGTTGTAATTGTTGGATCAGACGGGGGGTGACGGTGGTGACGTTGACATTGTTGTATTGGACGGAGGGGTGAAGGTGGTGATGTTGTTGTTGGATTGGACAGGGGGCAACGGCAACGGTGGTGACATCTTTGTTATTGGATCGGACACGGGGCGACGGTGGTGACGTTGTTGGATCGGACTGGGGATGACGGAGGTAATGTTGTTGGCGTTGGACCGGACGGGGGGCGATAGTGGTAACGTTGTTTTATCACATGGGGGGCGATCGTGGTGATGTTGTTGTTGGATCAGATGGGGCGACAGTGGTGACATTGTCGTTGTTGTTGGATCAGACGGGGGGGCACGGTGGTGATGTTGTCGTTGTTGGATCGGACGGGGGGTGATGGTGGTGACGTTGTCGTTATTGGATCGGACGGGGGGTGACGGTGGTGAGGTTGTCGTTGTTAGATCTGACGGGGGGCGACGGTGGTGACGTTGTCGTTATTTATGGATTGGACGGGGGGTGACGGTGGTGACGTTGTCGTTATTGGATCGGACAGGGGGCGACGATGGTGACGTTGTCGTTATTTATGGATTGGACGGGGGGTGACAGTGGTGACGTTGTCGTTGTTGGATCGGACGGGGGGTGACGGTGGTGATGTTGTCGTTGTTAGATCTGACGGGGGGTGACGGTGGTGACGTTGTCGTTGTTAGATCTGACGGGGGGCGACGGTGGTGACGTTATCGTTATTTATGGATCGGACGGGGGAGACGGTGGTGACGTTGTCGTTGTTGGATCGGACAGGGGGCGACGATGGTGACGTTGTCATTATTTATGGATTGGACGGGGGGTGACGGTGGTGACGTTGTCGTTGGATCGGACGGGGGGTGACGGTGGTGATGTTGTTGTTGTTAGATCTGACGGGGGGTGACGGTGGTGACGTTGTCGTTGTTAGATCTGACGGGGGGCGACGGTGGTGACGTTATCGTTATTTATGGATCGGACGGGGGAGACGGTGGTGACGTTGTCGTTGTTGGATCGGACAGGGGGCGACGATGGTGACGTTGTCGTTATTTATGGATTGGACGGGGGGTGACGGTGGTGACGTTGTCGTTGGATCGGACGGGGGGTGACGGTGGTGATGTTGTTGTTGTTAGATCTGACGGGGGGTGACGGTGGTGACGTTGTCGTTGTTAGATCTGACGGGGGGCGACGGTGGTGACGTTATCGTTATTTATGGATCGGACGGGGGAGACGGTGGTGACGTTGTCGTTGTTGGATCGGACGGGGGGCGACGATGTTGACTTTGTCGTTGGTGGATCGGATGGGGGGTGACAGTGATGACGTTATCGTTTCTTATGGATCGGATAGGGGGCGACGGTGGTGATGTTTTAATTGTTGTTGGATCGGACGGGGGTGACGGTGTTGACGTCATTGTTGTTGGATCGGACGGGGGTGACGGTGGTGACGTTGTCATTGGATTGGACAGGGGGCGACGGTGGTGACGTTATCGCTATTTATGGATCGGACGGGGTCGACGGTGGTGACTTTGTGGTTGTTTATGGATCGGACTGGGGGTGAGGGTGGTGACGTTGTCATTGTTGGATCGGACGGGGAGCGACGGTGGTGGCGTTGTTTTTGGATCGGATGGGGGGCGATAGTGGTGATGTTGTTGTTGGATCAGATGGATAGGACAGGGGCAATAGAGGTAACATCATTGTTGTTGGACCGGATGGGGGGTGATAGTGGTGATGTTGCTGTTGTATAAGACAGGGGGTGATAGCGGTGACACTGTTGTTCTGTCAGACCGGGGGGGCGATTGTGGTGATGTTGTCGTTGGATCAGATGGGGGGCGATAGTGATGACGTTGCTGTTGTGTAAGACAATAGTGGTGATGTTGCTCTATTATCGGACAGGGCGATAGTGGTGACTTTGTCATTGGATCAGATGGAGGGGGGCTGGCAGAGGTGACATCGCCGTTGGATCATATGGGGGGGGCGACAGAGGTGATGTCATCGCTGGACAGGATGAGGGGCGACAGAGGTGATGTCGTCGTTGGATGGGATGGGGGGGCGACGGAGGTGACGTCGTTGTTGTTGGATCAGACAGGGGGCGATACTGGTGATATTGTTGTTTTGGATCGGATGGAGGGCAACAGAGGTAACGTCGTTGTTGTTGGATCGAATGGGGGTGACAGGGTGACGTAGTTGTTGGATTGGAGGGGGGCGACAGAGGTGACGTTGTCATTGGACTGGCTGGTGGGGGGCGACAGAGGTGATGTTGTCATTGTATTGGACTGGGGGGCACAGAGGTGATGATGTCAGATTGGAAAAGGGGGACAGAGGGTGATGTCATTCTGAACTCCAGGTTTGGAAAAGCTCTGGAGGCTTTAGAGCATCTCATATCCGTAGTGGATGCAGTCTGGGAAACAAGGGCTTTTTGCAATAATTCTGGAAGAAATTCACACTGTAGATTTGGAGGGAGAGCTGGTAAACCCTGTTTTTCTAGACACTGGCCGGGATCTTCCAGCAAGTACAGACAGCGGGACACACTTCTGTGTGCATGTGGTAGCATTCCAGGACACATCCCTCTTGTCCTGGCCAAGGCTGAGGATGTTTTCCCTTCACAGTCAGGAATCCCCTCCTTGCGGAGGCGTGCGGAGCACGTGCTCCAGCAGGAGAGGGGAAGCTCCTGGCGTGCAGGAGTAGACATCATGGCGCGTTCATGCACCAGCTCCTCTCCTGGCAGCAGTGAACCCTCTGCACACTTCTGGGGCCTCAGTGCAAACAGCTGCCGCTAGCGCCCCCTGTCTGCCGTGGTGATGAGAAGCACGCACGCGCGTGTGTGCTGCAAAGACTGACCGCTCTGTCCTCTGCCCGTGCCCAGTGGCTGAGGAACCCTGCGCTATGTAGACGCGCCGTGAGGGCATTGGGTGGGAGGACGGTGGCGATCGCGGCGCCATGGAGAGACTGGACGTCACTGCTGTCGCTCCTGCAGACTCTCCAGAAGACCCCCTCAGTCCAGGACGGGCCCCTCCGTCCCCAGCCAGCACTCCAGCACAGGGCTCAGTGGCTCCTCCTGCAGTTCAGCACCGCACCTTACAGGTGAGGCCAGGGTATGGTTTCCATCCAGCGCTGGCAGTCTCCGGGATCCCAGCCCAGAATAATCACCCCCGGATACCGCACTGAGCAAACATCGGTTCATTTTTATTCAAAACGATTTCAGATACCTTTTAAAATAACTTTGGAATTAATAATAATATATTAATATTATAATAATTCCTTACACTTATATAGCACTTTTCTGGACACTCCACTCAAAGCCCTGAGTTAAATAGCTTCTGAGAAAACTGTCCCCTGGCGTGAGTATGTGTCTGTGATGGACTGGCGTCCTGTCCATGGTGTATCCTGCCTTGTGTCTGTTGCTTGCTGGGATAGGTTCCAGCTCCTCTGTGACCCTGAATTGGAAGAAGAGGTTAGAAAATGGGTGGATGGAATTGTCAGGTTATTGTTTTATGCCCACCTGCTTTCGAACCTCCAGGTGTGCCGACTCCCTCTCTCAGGGGGGAGGGAGGGGTGAAGAGACAGGTGAGTGTGCTCCCCGACACGCCCCCTCACTGGTCGCGCTGCCCCCAGGGGGCGCTGTTCGACACATGTCAACTGTCTTACGGTCTCGCAATGTCTGCATCGCAGAGTTTAGCCTGAGCAGCCCTGCTACACCTATAAAATCTCGTTTCTGTCCCTAATATTTTTTCGGCTCAAGAGATCGATTTGACTCTCACACAGTGCGGACATTCGAAGCAGCCGGCTAGGGCCCTGTCTCTCAACCTCACCCTTGTCTCTCCCAGGGCTCCCTCTCTCCTGGCGCCATGGACGAGTTGGCGGGTGACGCAAGCGGGGGCTCCTCGGCGAAGGGGGGGCCTCGCCCCTCGGCGTTTCCCTCCTCCCAGGCCTGGGATTCGGACTCCGAGAAAGACGCGCTGGACGGTACTGACCGCCGCCGGACTGCTCATGGACAGGTTGATTGTCAGGGTGGTGTTTCCTGGAAGAGGCACTGGGAAGATTAGCGCGTTGGTATTTGGCAGGAGGGAATGGGTACGATCTGTGAAATAATCCCGGCGTATTGACGAATCAGCGTCGCATGTCAGAAGAATCAGAGGGCGTCGTTGTATCTTACTCACTCAGGCCTGTGTGACAAGATGACTAGTCAGCATGATTTATCGGCACGCTGCGACAGGCATCGCAGTGTGATGTGTTTTACACCTATCGCTCACAGAAGGTGATCAGTTATTCTTTATTGATTGAGCTGCAGGGTTTTGACTAGATAGAACCACAGTGTGGTGCCAGTGTGTTTTACCACGACTCTGTGTTCTGTCCGACAGAGGAGGAGCTGCAGCACTTTTCAAACCCTCATGGCCTGGCGGCGCACAGCCCTGGACCCACCCCAAGAGCCCCCGGCCTGGGACCGAGGACAGACAAGTGAGCCACCCTGGAGCTGGGGGATAGAGGCAGTCTGTGCATGAGGCAGAGGACAGACAGGAGAGACGCTCTAGAGCTGGGGGATAGAGACAGTCTGTGCATGAGGCAGAGGGCAGACAGGAGAGACGCTCTAGAGCTGGGGGATAGAGACAGTCTGTGCATGAGGCAGAGGGCAGACAGGAGAGACGCTCTAGAGCTGGGGGATAGAGACAGTCTGTGCATGAGGCAGTGGGGAGACAGGAGAGACGCTCTAGAGCTGGGGGATAGAGACAGTCTGCATGAGGCAGAGGACAGGCAGGAGAGACACTCTAGAGCTGGGGGATAGAGACAGTCTGTGCATGAGGCAGATTGCAGACAGGAGAGACACTAGAGCTGGGGATAGAGACAGTCTGTGCATGAGGCAGAGGGCAGACAGGAGAGACTCTCTAGAGCTGCGGGATACTGACTGTGCACGAGGCAGAGGGCAGACAGGAGAGACACTCTAGAGCTGGGGGATAGAGACAGTCTGTGCATGAGACAGAGAACAGGCAGAATAGACACTCTAGAGCTGGGGGATAGAGACAGTCTGTGCATGAGGCAGGGGACAGGCAAAAGAGACACTCTAGAGCTGGGGGATAGAGACAGTCTGTGCATGAGGCAGAGGGCAGACAGGAGAGACGCTCTAGAGCTGGGGGATAGAGACAGTCTGTGCATGAGGCAGGGGACAGACAGGAGAGACGCTCTAGAGCTGCGGGATAGAGACAGTCTGTGCATGAGGCAGGGGACAGACAGGAGAGACGCTCTAGAGCTGGGGGATAGAGACAGTCTGTGCATGAGGCAGGGGACAGACAGGAGAGACACTCTAGAGCTGGGGGATAGAGACAGTCTGTGCATGAGGCAGGGGACAGGCAGGAGAGACACTAGAGCTGGGGGATAGAGACAGTCTGTGCATGAGGCAGGGGACAGGCAGGAGAGACACTAGAGCTGGGGATAGAGACAGTCTGTGCATGAGGCAGGGGACAGGCAGAAGAGACACTCTAGAGCTGGGGGATAGAGACAGTCTGTGCATGAGACAGAGGACAGGCAGGAGAGACACTCTAGAGCTGGGGGATAGAGGCAGTCTGTGCATGATGCAGAGGGCAGACAGGAGAGACACTAGAGCTGGGGGATAGAGACAGTCTGTGCATGAGACAGAGGACAGGCAGAATAGACACTCTAGAGCTGCGGGATACTGACTGTGCACGAGGCAGAGTGCAGACAGGAGAGAAAGTCAGACAAGTCAGAAAGCCCAAAATTGAACACGCGTATGGGCACCCTCAGGGGAGGCGAGGAAGGAAGGTGCAGATCCTCCTGCCTTCCTGCTTGCCTGTGTGCCAGCCGATGTCCTGTCATCAGATCAGGTGGTGTGGGCCTGGCGCTTGATCTCCATTTCCCATCATGCCTCTGTCTTGCTCTCCGCCTCAGGCCCGACAGCGAGGGCGACCACGCACCTGAGAGACGGCAGCCCTCGTCTCCGCGCAATCCCACCAGCGCTGGGTCCGAGGGGGGCCGGGTGGGGCCCAGCACACAGAAAGAGGAGCCAAAGATGCCGCTGTCCACTGGGACGCCCGACTGTAAGTGTCAAGATAGTGACGGTGGAGGAGTTGGAGACTCCCAGTGTCCAGCAGTCTGATCCTCTCCTGTCTTTACAGTGTCCTCAAGTAGACTCCCAGTGTACAGCAGTCAGATCCTCTCCTGTCTTTACAGTGTCCTCAAATAGACTCCCAGTGTACAGCAGTCTGATCCACTCCTGTCTTTACAGTGTCCTCAAATAGACTCCCAGTTTACAGCAGTCTGATCGTCTCCTGTCTTTACAGTGTCCTCAAATAGACTCCCAGTGTCCAGCAGTTTAATCCACTTCTGTCTTTACAGTGTCCTCAAATAGACTCCCATTGTACAGCAGTCTGATCCATTCCTGTCTTTACAGTTTCCTCAAATAGACTCCCAGTGGACAGCACTCTGATCCACTCCAGGCTTTACCAGATGCAGGACTCTCATTCAAATTGTTCAGTTCCTGGGGTGCTGTCTGTGTGGAGTTTGCATGCTCTCTCCCGGTGTTAAGTTGGGTTTGCTCTGGGTGCTCCGGTTCCTCCCACAGTCCAAAGACGTGCTGGTGGGTTAATGAGCTTCTGGGAAAATTGGCCCTGGTGTGAGTGTGAGTGTAGCCTGCCTTGTTTGCATTGCTTGCTGGGATAGGATCTGGCTCCCCCATGACCCTTTACTGGATGAACTGGTCAGAAAATGGATGAATGGCAAGCAGCATAGTAATAAAAAAGATTAATAAGGTTAATTGCCATGTTTAATTATGGGCGATGTGTAGATCTTGGAAGACTCCTGTAAAGATCCCTGGGGACAGGCTTCATCAGCCCTGCTGGGTTATTAGGGTGCCTGTTACGTTCTGCACCCCGATCCTCTTTGCTCTCCTTATCCCCACATTGTTATTCTAACGCTTCTCTCCTCCTCCTCCTCCTCTGCCCTTCCTCCTCCACAGCCGGAGAGGAGAGTGACGGCCCGGGCGCGGCAGCAGCAGCAACCAAACCAAAGGAAGGGCCGGGGCTCGGCTCGGGCGACTCGTCTGGCGGGAAGGGGAGCAGCCTGGAGGTGCAGGAGGACGTGTACCGCTTCCCCGCGGACTCGGAGCCCGAGAGCCCCCCAGTGGCGCCCTGGGCGCACTGCACGTTCATGGAGAGGAGGAAGAGGAAGAGAGCACTCCTGAAGCCCTTCTCCGGCCTGGGGTCGGAGCCAGTCCAACTGCCGGGGCACAGGGGGGGGAGTAAGGAGCCCCCCGTGAGACTGGGGGAAGTGGCGCGTTCCAGCTCTGGCTCCAAAGCCAGCTCCCAGCCCAGGGCAGGCAGCGTGTTCACGGGGAAGCTGAGAGAGGGGAGGTACGGCTTCCTGAAGACGGATCCTAAAGACCTGGGGGGAGGACAGGGAGAAGACCGGGAGCTGGAGGACGATAGAGGTGAAGCGAAGGGAGTACAGGAGGACGTGGAGGAGGAGGAGGAGAAAAGGGGAGCAGGAGAGGAGGAGGAAGAAGCACTTTGTCAAGAGACGTCGGTATACACCTGTGTGGAGTGCAGCATCTACTTCAAGAAGCAGGTCCACCTGCAGGAGCACATGCGCCAGCACTGCCAGCAGGGGGCGACGAGAGACTGGGGTGGCGCGGGCGAGGGGGGTGGCAGGAGAGGGGGCGGCTCAGGCGGCAGTGGGGCGCTTCTGAGAGGAGGGGCAGGCGCGGGGGGCCGGTTCAGCTGTGAGGAGTGTGGCTGGGAGTTCGAGGAGCGGGGGGCGTTGGCGCAGCACTGCCGGCAGCACCAGGAGTCGCGGCAGAGGATCCTGGAGGAGATCCGCAAGCTGAACGAGGACGGGGGCGGGGCCGGGGGCGGGGCCAGGGGCGGGGGGCGGGTCGACACAGGGGGCGGGGCCCTGGTCCTGGGGGGCGCCGTGTCCGCCCCCCACCGGCTGCGCTGCCCCAAGTGCAACTTCGGGACGGACTCCTCCAGGGTGTACGTGGAGCACGCCAAAATGCACATCAAGGAGCGCAACAGCCAGAGAGCGAGAGGAAGGGGGTACGCGCACCCCCATCGCCCCCTCCACCAGCAGCACCCCGGCGCCCGGGGCCCGTACTCCTCCCCCTTCGCCGCCGAGCCCGGCCCCGCCCCCTCGGGCAAGGGCTTCCAGGCGCCCAGCGAGAGCGCCCTGAAGGAGCACGGCCGCTACGCGCACCCGTCCCGCCTGCACGCCGCCCCCGCCGGCGAGACGGGGGCCCTTCTGGAGGAGGGGGGGCTGCCGGGGACCAGCCGCGACTACGCCGGCCCCGGCCTCTTCCCGGGGTTCCGGACCGCCAGGCAGGTGCCCAAGGCTCAGCCTTCGCCGCCCTCCCTGGCCGGGCTCCCGAAGCCGGGGGTGGACCTGGGGCACCCCGCCGCGGTCAAGGGAGGGCCCTACCGCCCCCTGAACTTTGACCCGTCTCAGCCCCGCAGGAGGGACGTGGCCTTCAAGACCATCGGAGCCCGGAGACCCGAGCGAGAGGGAGAGCCCGAGTCAGACCCACAGAGCCCCGAGGAAGAGCCCGAGGAGAACCAGAACCAGCAGAGTGTCTGTTCCGCCAGGCCAGCCGGATCAGAACCAGACCCAGCGGAGGAACCTGAACCTGTCTGTACTCAGTGGTTTCCAGGTAGAGTCGTTGGACCAGTCTGCCCGATTTTTCCTTTTCTCTCAGTCTTGCTTTCGTTGGTTTCTGAATTTTTCCTTCTCCTTCACTCATTTCTCTGTGTCTGTGACGTGATCGTCCCTCTACAGAATCCGTGCAGGTGCCGAAGACTGCGGTGCAGCTGAAACGCAGTTTTGCCCGCAGCCTGCAGGGGGCGGCAGACACCCTGGGCCTCTCGGAGGGCCAGCAGACACAGCTCCGTCACATGGTGCCTGTGGTTGTCATGGAGACCTTCGACTTTGGCCCCCAGACTGTAGCCCCCTTGAATACAGGACTGCGGAAGACCGACCGAGCTACAGGTGAGCTTTCCTTAAAAGCATTTCTAGCCCAAGAAAACATGTAGGTTATTGTTACCATGTTCCTCAAAGGAAGAGTGTGGTCTTCCATCTTCAGAACTGTCATGTACCACGAGTTTTGTGATGGGAATGTGTCAACCCCTATTACATTTTTCTGTCGTACAACCGGGAGAGCAAAGGGCCACCCCTGTTTAATTTTGCCATGGTAAGCCCTGCTGAAAGCACAGCGATGCTGTAAATTTGCGTCTGGGCAGCGGACCTGTTATCGAGGTGGGGGGATCGTGTTTTACGGAAATGCTGTTTACCTTTCCTGTTTTAAACTTTGGGGATAAGTAATACCAGTGTTACAGAACTTGAAAATGTAAGGTTCGGTCCCTTTATAGCACGGCCCAGGGGTTGATTCCTAGGGTGCTGTCCGTATGGAGTTTGCATGTTTTCCCTTTGTTCATCTGGGTTTCCTCTGGGTGCTCCAGTTTCCTCACACAGCCTCAAGACATGCCCGCGGCTTAAGTGGCTTCTGGGAAAACTAGCCCTGGTGTGAGTGTGTGTCTGTGAGGGACTGGCGTCCTGTCCAGGGGGTACCCTGCCCTGTGCCTGTTGCTTGCTGGGACAGACTCCAGCTCCCCCGTGAGGCTGATTTGGATAAAACAGTTAGAAGACGGATTGATCGATAGACGAATGGTCCGACACTTCTGGAGACTCTGTGTCTTGTGCTCTTGCTTTGAGAAATAAGGCGCCTCCCTCGCGTCTTGTCATTCTCCTGCTTCTGACTGTCCCATGATTCCCCAGCCGCGTCTCCTCCCTTACTGGAGCACCTCCTGGCCTCTCGCTCGCCCGGGGCAGACGAGGACAAGGAGGGGGGAGACCCCAAAGACCGCCACAATACCGACGCTGAGGAGGAGGAGGAGGAGGAAGAGGAGGAGGAGGAGGAAGAAGAAGGAGAGGGGCTCTTCTTCCTGGACGAGGACTACCCGGACCACTTGCCCCTGGGGTCGGACCCCTCCCTACTGAAGAGCGTGGAGAGGAAATGCCCCTACTGCCCCGACCGCTTCCACAACGGCATCGGGCTGGCCAACCACGTGCGCGGGCACCTGAACCGCGTGGGCGTCAGCTACAACGTGCGGCACTTCATCTCGCCCGAGGAGGTCAACGCCATCGAGAGGAAGTTCTCCTACCAGAAGAAGAAGAAGAAAGGTGAGGGAGGTGTGAGGCAGTGATGATAATAATAATGACTGCTTACACTTCTTTTCTGGACACTCCACTCAAAGCGCTTTACAGGTAATGGGGACTCCCCTCCACCACCACCAATGTGCAGCCCCACCTGGATGATGAGACGGCAGCCATAGTGCACCAGTACCCTCACCACACACCAGCTCTCAGTGGGGAGGAGAGCAGAGTAATGAAGCCAGTTCAGACATGGGGGTTATTAGGAGGCCAGTGGGAGGGATTTAGCCAGGACACCAGGGTAGCACCCCACTCTTCTCGAGAAATGCCCTGGGATTTTTAATGACCACAGAGAGAAAGAAAAGAAAAAAGAGATAACGTATCCTTAATTCTTGCCATGTGCGTCTCCTTTACTCTTCCCCTTCTCCCTCTTCCCCTCACTTGCCTTCCCACTGTGTCGATTCCTCCGTACCCCTCTCCCCTCTCTGCAGTAGCTAACTTCGACCCCGACACGTTCAGCCTGATGCGCTGCGAGTTCTGCAGCGCCGGTTTCGACACCCGGGCCGGCCTGTCCAGCCACGCCCGCGCGCACCTCCGCGACTTCGGCATCACCAACTGGGAGGTCACCGTCTCGCCCATCAACATCCTGCGCGAGCTCTTCTCCAGCCGGCCCGACCTCGCCCTGGCCCGCGACCCGGCGGCCCCGTCCCCGCCGCACAGCGAGCCCAGCGAGGGCGAGGAGCCGGAGCCGGAGGCGGAGGAGGCGCCAGAGGGCGGCGGAGGAGACGCGCTGTCCCCCTTCCCCTCCAGCCCTCCCCCGTCCTCCGCTCCGCCCTGGCGAGACGACAGCCTGCCCCCGGAAGGTATGTGGACGATGGGAAGAGGTAGGGCACTCAGTTCTTCAGCTCACCTCCCCATCCATCTAAAGAAACTGTGAACAGACACGTGTACAGATGCTTTGCCTAATTGCACTTAACCTGGCACAGTCATCTCCGAATCCTCCTCGCTCTCGCTCAGGGCAGAACCTGCTGCCTGCTTTCACCTCCCCCTCCCCCTTGGGAGGGGGAGGTGCTCACTGTTTCCAACCCACCCAGATCAGGGCGGAGCTATGCTCCCAGCCCCTACTTCAGGGAGGAGCCTTCTCCCAGCCCCCCCCCCCCCCCTTGGGGCGGAGCCTGCTCACTGCTCCCAAACCCACCCAGATCAGGGCGGAGCTATGCTCCCAGCCTCCCCCCCGACACACCTCGGGGCGGAGCCTACTCACTGTTCTCAACCCCACCCAGATCAGGGCGGAGCTATGCTCCCACCCCCACCTCCACTTCAGGGAGGAGCCTTCTCCCAGCCCCCCCCTTGGGGCGGAGCCTACTCACTGTTCTCAACCCCACCCAGATCAGGGCGGAGCTATGCTCCCAGCCCCGCCTCCACTTCAGGGCGGAGCCAGCTTCCAGCCCCCCCTCTCTACACACCTTGGGGCGGAGCCTGCTCACTGCTCCCAGCCCCACCCAGATCAGTGCAGAGCCCTCCACTGGGGCAGAGCCTGCCCCCTACTCCCAGCCCCGGCCCCACCTTGGGGTGAAGCCTCTTCCTGTCCCACCCCCACCTCAGGGTGGAGCCTCTTTCAGCCCCGCCCATATCTCAGGGCAGAGCCTGCTCCCATCCTCCCAGCTCAGGGCGATCCCGGCTCCCAACCCCCCCCTCCTCCTGCAGGACAGAATCAACTCCCTACCATGCAATCACCCCAAGAGCCAACTCCCAACCCTGCAAGTTGGGATCTCCCATTCCTGAATTTTCTTTGGTTTAATAGTCTCATCTCTGCATTGAAATCCACTTCTGTCCATTTGATCCAGGAGTTGTGGTCCTACTGGTTGCCTTGAACCATAACTCATGTGGCGTGGAATGTGCCCGTCTCTTTGTAATCGCTTGATGATGAGCAGTCTCGATTATGGCAGTATTGCAGTCCACCGAAGAGTAATTATGATGCTTCTTGGCGAGACCAGATCTATTCTGCACTAGCATGTGCTATCATATTATTCTGCTCCTGTCCTTCAGCTTCCAACAGTGAGTGTTTTTTTATTGGTGTCAGAGGTGAAGTACTGGCTTGGGCTGGTGATGCAATGGGATAAAAGATGCAGTAGCTCAGTAATAGAAAAGCAAGTAATTGTTACTGTTCTATAGCGGTTTCATCCCAGACGATCACAAAGCGCTACATACTTAAGGTAATGCTCCTGCTAAATCCACAAATAAAAGGCGAGTCAAAATCCGTTCTGCTGGAGAGAGGTTTAGTGTGTAATCGATTAGTCGTGTCGGCGGAGCTGCGCGCTCCCGGGGCCCCATCTTCTCGATCCTCCGCCCCCAGCTCGATTGGCCACGCCTGGCTTCGGCTGCGCATGTGGACGGACCAAGATGGCCGCTTCCACCGCCTCCCCGCAGACTGGCAGGGAGACAATAGCCCGGGCCCCGGAGACGGCGCTCATCGCCAACGGTGAGACCGAGGCGCGGAGCCGGGGAGAGAAGCGAGCCGAGAGCCGGGGGGTGGTGGCTGTGGGGACGGGGGAGCATTTATTACCCGCGGATTGTCGGCCCGCTGTGCGTGTAAGTGCGCGCCCATGGAAGTCGACCGTGAGCAGAAGGGGAAAAACAATTAAAATGAAATGGGGACTGTTGTGTCAATCAGCGCCACTGCTCAGACAGCAAGGTTTGCGTTATTAACAGATGTACACGGGGCTGTTTTAATATCTGGATTCCTCCACACAGATATTGAGGTATCGCTGCAGAAGAGCCCTCAGTAAGGCGCACAGAAGTGATGTGATCTGCGGGGTTTCTTTATTGTCTGAACGCCGGAGAGAGAGGGACAGGCTCCGCTTTGTCTCCGGGTCTCCCGGCGCCTCCGGAGAAAACGAGCGAAGTTACTGTTGCTCTGTTATAATCTCTTTGTTTTGCTTCTCCGTAGGTGTGTTTATTGTTTTGGTGGGTGGGTGGGTGGGGGGGTAAGTTTGAGAGCGAATAGTTTTGTCACATTCAGCAGCACAAGCGAAATCCCGTCCTGACATCCACAAAGACGATAATATTGCAACACCACCTCGCCTCCGCTCTCGCCGGAGACGCGGCAGACGCCGAGGAGAGCTCCTGTTGTTGTTGTGATTATCGAGACCCCCGCGTCCCTGTCCGTGCGGTCCGAGAGCCGGTTTCGTTACGCTGTCGGACTTCAGTGCCGTCGTGATTACGTCAAACCCAGCGCTTCTCGCCGCTCTGGCGTCGCCATCTTTACCACCGGGATCAGGATGACATTCGCTTTCCTGTCTCGGGTTGCGAGAGGGGCGGAATCGCCCGCCTTCCCCAGAAGCGGCTTATATTTTGAGAACAAAGGTGAAAAGACGGAGAAGCCGCCGGTGAGCAGATACGCTCCGCCAGGGAGCCGCGATGAACCCCCTCCCTGTCCGGGGCTGAGCCTGCAGATGGTTCCGCCGGTACCGGTCACAGTCCGGCTCGGCGTGTTCCAGTTGTTTCAGGAGCTGCGCAGTTACTAATACTGCACGTCCGCTCGCAAGGTGTTCTTACTGAAGCGTGTTTTCTGGTCAGCAGCTATAAAGGACCTCCAGAACAAATCCTTTTGACATGTCTGATTGAGATGATGGTCTGCTGTGGTTGGATGGGATATTAGGAGGCCCTGTCTGACACAGTAGTAAAACCCCAAGACCAGGGGTCCTGGGGTGTGTACAGGGCACGAACGGAGTCAGCACAGTGGACTTGCTGGACCAGCAGAGAAACGCGACCCAGAGGACACAAGTGGAGACTGTGGGGAGGTGCCACTTTACACAAAGGGTGGTGGGAGCCTGGAGCAGCCTGCCCAGCCGTGTTGCTGAAGCTGACACTGGCTGGTTGAGATCTGGGATCAATTAGCTACTAAAAACCAAACAACCTAGATGTGCTGAGTAACGCCCCCCACCCCTCTTTAGTCACCATTTTTAATGTTCTCCAGTCCAGGAGGGCTGCTGTGTGCGCAGGCTCTGGTTCCAGCTCAGCTCTTCCTGACCCGACTGAGCCGGGCCTCCTCCGGGTCGAGAGAACCAGGAGCCCTGCTGGGCTGGGGTACCCCTCGGTCTGAGCCACAGGGGGGCAGTGTAGAGCAGTGTCTGGGGCTGGGGTACCCCTCGGTCTGAGCCACAGGGGGGCAGTGTCTGGGCTGGGGTACCCCTCGGTCTGAGCCACAGGGGGGGCAGTGTAGAGCTGTGTCTGGGGCTGGGGTACCCCTCGGTCTGAGCCACAGGGGGGGCAGTGTAGAGCTGTGTCTGGGACTGGGGCACCCCTCAGTCTGAGCCACAGGGGGGCAGTGTAGAGCAGTGTCTGGGGCTGCACCTCGGTCTGAGCTATGCGGGGGCAGTGTAGAGCAGTGTCTGGGGTTGGGGTACCCCTCATTCTGAGCCACACGGGGGCAGTGTCTGGGGTACCCCTCCGTCTGAGCTACGCGGGGGCAGTGTAGAGCAGTGTCTGGGGTTGGGGTACCCCTCATTCTGAGCCACACGGGGGCAGTGTAGAGCAGTGTCTGGGGCTGGGGTACCCCTCAGTCTGAGCCACACGGGGGCAGTGTCTGAGTCTGAGGTACCCCTCAGTCTGAGCCACAGGGTGGCAGTTTAGAGCATTGTCTGGGGCTGGGGTACCTCTCAGTGTGAGCCACATGGGGGCAGTGTAGAGCAGTGCTGGGGGTGGTGAGTTTGAGTTGCTGTTTCCCCACATGCAAGATAATTCTGCCTGTTTGCTCCCAGAGCCGTTTCTTTTCGGTCTTGTGACCCCTTTGAAAGCATGGTGAGCCCGTCAGGTCTGCTGATCAATAATGCGCCAGTTCCCCAGTTCTGGCACGGGGTTGGCTTTGCTGTAGGGGTCAGAGCTGGGGGCACTGTGTCTGCGCGCCCCCTCGCTCTCGGGTCCCATGGGCCTGTGGCTATCGGGCGCCTCGGAAGTCTCGGGCCACGTTTTCCCAGCAGCCTCCAGTGCAGGGGTACGCTCTGGGGCAGTTTCACCCCCATGTTGGGCCAGAGAGCTGCTGAAACACCATTGACACCCTCTGGAACACGGCGTTGCAACTTCGCAAATGAGCGGTTCGCAGGGTCTGGAAAGCCCTGGCGGCACTGCGTTCTTTAGTCCGCAGGAGTCTCTCCTGCCTTAATCGCAAAGTGGTCAGGGGGCGAGTTTCTTTAACTGCTGAAGTCTGGAGCGCGTTTAGGTCGGAAATTCCTGATCCCTGGCAGTTTCTCCCTCATGTGTGAGGTACCCACAGCATTGTGCTGAGCTGACTCCAGGAAGGGCACTTATTCTGAGCAGGACTGGTTCAGGTGGACAGGCTGCCTGTGTGTCCAGCAGTGGGGAAATGCAGTCTGTCTTGAAGTGCCTGTATTTTGGTCTCTGTGAGTCTGCCAGTCTGTCTCTCTTACCAAGGCCTTGATTGTGATTGACTGCTTCCTTGTGTGTCAGTGGTACTTAAGCTGGTTGTTGGGCCACAGACACTCGGCAGACTGTCTGAGCCTGATTTTTTTTTCTCAGGCGGGGAGGAAGACGAGATGCCCGCGGTGGAGGTCGTGACCCCTGCTCCAGGTAAACGGAGTGCGGTGGCGCCCCCCCCAGGAGAAACGGGGCCCAAACCAGCAGACCCTGGCGTTGCCAGAGAGGAAACAGACACCAGGGGTGAGAGGGGATGAGAGGGGAGTTGGTACTGGACAAATGCAGAGATTGGGGTGACAGGAGTCCAAGATGAAGAGTGCTTTGACTCAACAATATCAAAGCTTCCAATCCATGACACAGCTAGCTCTGTGATTGATTATGAAGTTCTGAGCCTCTTATTCATGACACAGCTGGCTCTGTAATTGATTATAATATTGGAGCCTCCAATCCATGACACAGCTGGCTCTGGGATTGATTATAATATTGGAGCCTCCAATCCATGACACAGCTGGCTCTGGGATTGATTATAATATTGGAGCCTCCAATCCATGACACAGCTGGCTCTGGGATTGATTATAATATTAGAGCCTCCAATCCATGACACAGCTGGCTCTGGGATTGATTATAATATTGGAGCCTCCAATCCATGACACAGCTGGCTCTGGGATTGATTATAATATTGGAGCCTCCAATCCATGACACAGCTGGCTCTGGGATTGATTATAATATTGGAGCCTCCAATCCATGACACAGCTGGCTCTGGGATTAATTATAATATTAGAGCCTCCAATCCATGACACAGCTGGCTCTGGGATTGATTATAATATTGGAGTGTCCAATCCATGACACGGCTGGCTCTGTGATTAAACGTTAATCAACTCAGTTACTTACGGTACCTATAGAAAGTCTAAACCCCCCTTGGACTTTTTCACATTTTATTGTATTACAGTATGGGACCATGATATATTTAACTGGGAATTTTTGCCACTCAACACAAAGTACTTTATAATGTCAAAGTAAAAAAAAGTTCCAAACATTTTACTAAATTCATTAAAAATAAAAAACAGAAAATAATTGAATGCAAAAGTTTTGCCCCCCCCCCCCAGAGTTAGTATTTGGTAAGACCACCTTTGGCAGCAATTACAGCTGTGAGTCTCTTTGGGTAAGTCTCAATCAGCATTACACATCTTGACACTGGACTTTTTGCCAGTTCTTCTTGCCAAAATTGCACAAGCTCCATCAAGTTGGATGGGGAATGTTTGTGAGCAGCAATTTTTAAGTTATTCCACAGATGCCCAGTTGGATTGAGGTCTGGGCTTTGACTGGGCCACTCCAGGACATGAACCTTTTTGGTTTTAAGCTCTCCAGTGTGGCTATGGCTGTATGTTTTGGGTCATTGTTCTGTTGGAAGATGAATGGTCTTCCTAGTCCCAGTGCACCTCAGCTGCAGCACGTTTTCCTCCAGGATTTCTCTGTACTTAGCTCCATCCATTTTCCTTCTATCTTTATGAGGTTTCTAGTCCCTGCCGCAGAGAAGCGTCCCCAAAGCATGATGCTGCCACCACCATGCTTCACTGTAGAGAGGGTGTTCTCAGCGTGATGTGCTGTGTTAGGTTTGCACCAAACATAAGAGTTCAGTTTTGGTCTCATCAGACCATAGAATCTTCCTCCAAATTGTTGAGTCTCTCACTTGCCGAGATGTGAGAAACTCCAGCCGAGATGTGAAATGAGTTTTTTTCAACAAAGGCTTTCTTCTTGCCACCCTTCCATACAAGCCAGGTTTATGAAGTGTCTGTGCTACTGTTGTCTCATGCACATTGTCTCCCATCTCTGTCATGGAGGACTGTAACTCCTTTAGAGTTGCCATAAGGCCTCTTGGTGGTCTCCCTTACTATGGCTCTTCTTGCCCGGACACTCAGTTTTGGAGGACAGCCAGTTCTGGGCAGATTCACCATTGTTCCATATTATCTCACCTTTTTATTGATGGACTTCTCTGTGCTTCGAGGTATATTCGCTGCCTTGGAAATGTTCTTATATCCTTGCCCTGACTGGTATTTGTCAAGAACCTTGTTTCAGATCTGCTTGGAATGTTCCTTGGTCTTCATGGTGTAGTGTTTCCTCGGAAATGCACTAAGTGGGGAAGCTCCCAGACACAGGTGTGTTTATCCTGAAATCATGTGAAACACCTCAGCTGCACACAGGTGGATTCGAGTCAAGTAATTGTGTGACTTGGAGAAGAGAGTTGATTACTTCAGAGGTAATTTAGGTGTCAAAGAAAAGGGGTGAATACTTATGCATTCAATTATTTAATGTTTTTTATTTTTAATTAATTTAGTAAAACGTCTGGATTTTTTTGTTTCCCCCTTTGACATTATAGAGAACTTTGTATGATGAGAGGTAACAATTCTCAGTTAAATGCACCATGGTTCCATGTTGTAACAGCACAATAAAATGTGGAAAAGTCCAAGGTGGGTGTAGACTTCCTATAGGCGCTGTAATTCAGGAGATGGTTTTACATGCTGTATACCTGCTGGAATGACAGCGGCGCTTCTGTTCCAGAAAGGCAGCCTGTTAAACGTCCCCCTGAGGCTGAGACCTGGCGTGGAAGTGCTGTGAGTCAGATGGTTAACGTTGGTCCTCCTGTGCCCTGCTCTTTCTCTCCCCCAGCCTCCAGCCTGCTGACGTGCGCGGTGTGTGGCGCCTCCTTCGAGACCCGGAAGGGCCTGTCCAGCCACGCCCGCTCGCACCTGCGCCAGCTGGGCGTGGTGGAGTCGGAGAGCAGCGGCGCGCCCATCGACCTGCTGTACGAGCTCACCAGGCAGCGGGGGGCCCTGGAGGGTGCCTTCCCCTCCCCCGCCCCCTCCCCCTCCCAGCCCGCCTCTGCCAGGAAGCCGCAGCCCCCGCGGGCCGCGCCCACCCCGCCCCCCAAGAAGGAAGCGCCTGGGAAAGCGGGGGCGCCCGAGAGCGAGGAATCCGAGGAGAAACTCGGCCTGCTTCCAGCCAAGGCGGTCCCTTCTTCTTCCTCCTCCTCGTCTTCCTCCACCCCTTCCTCCTCCTCGTCCTCCTCCCCCGTCGTTGCCGGCGTCAAGGCGCGCCCCACCTCCCCCCTGCTGAAGAAGGCGCCCATCTCCTCGCTGCTGCCCGCCTCCTCCCCGCTGCGTGCCCTGGACCACGAGAGGGGGGCAGGCAGGCTGGTGGGGAGCAGCAGCAGCAGCACCAAGCCTCCCCCTTCCTCCCCCAACCCGCCCTCCTCCTCCTCTTCCTCAGGTGCCCTCCCTCCCTCCTCCAAGCCCTTCTGGGCACCCCAGGACACGGATGCCCCCCTCAACCTCAGTAAGTGTTTCTCGCTGCCCAAGAGTGTGCGTGCATTAACGGTCACTGCGTACCCAGTTTCTCTGACCGGTTATTAAACCTCAGCAGCACAACGGATTGACGTTGACGCGGGAAAAAAAGGACAAATTTCTAAGTAAGCACAAAATTGTGGACTTTGTGAAAGTGCTGTAAGTTGCCATGTTGTCACAAACTCGCATTCAAGTTCCCACGAATTGCGACGTGATGCAGCCCTTCCTGGTCACTAGTCACTGTGATGACTAATGTAATGTGATGTATGATTGATTAAATACAGATGGTGCAGCAGACATTTCACCGCAGAAATGATCTGCAAGAGTAGTGTTGTCCACAGAAACTTCGCAGTCGAGGTCTCGAAGTCAAGAGCGATATTTCGACTGGATTAAAAGCGATAGATTCACAAGCCTGCGTGTTTACAATGCTTGTTAACAACACACAGATGTTTTGTTGCCTCATTCTGAATCGCAGTACACGGCGCTGCGCATACCTGGAAATGTAGTCTATTTTGTGGTGTAAATTTACAAGTTACTGTGTACATTTTACTGTTAATGGGGTTCGAAATGCACTAATCGAAGCTGAGACTTTCAACCCCAAAACGTGAAAATAGTGTTGCAGTGTCGCAGTTCCCCTTTAACATGGACCTTGCAGACAGGGAGCTCCAGTAACTCCTGTCGTTTTCTCCTTCTCTTCCTGTCTCCCCCTCTCACTTCTCCCCCTCTTTCTTCACTCCTCTGTTGCCCCTGTCATCCTTCCATCCTTCCTTCCTGCCCTCTCTCTCCCTCCCCAGCTGTCGATTCGGAGAGCAACAAGGACATCGTCTGCAAGCTGTGCGGCGCCTGGTTCGAGACGCGAAAGGGCCTGTCCAGCCACGCCCGCGCCCACCTGCGCCACTTCGGGGTCGTGGACGCCGAGACGAAGGGCTCGCCCATCGACTACCTCAACGAGCTGATCAAGAGCGACGACTTCAAGCACCGCGCAGACGACGCCGAGTCCTCCCGCGAGGCAGGGGGCGCTGCCTCGGAGCGCCCGGCCTCCTCCTCGGCCCTCAAGCGCCCCGGCCCCTCCTCTTCCTCGGTCGGCGCGGCTGCCGGGCTCCACAAGCACCCGGCCCAGTCCCAGGGCACAGGCGGCGGTGGCTCTTCGGGGTCCAAATCGTCTGGCCTCCTGCCCCTGCCCCCCAAGAGGCTGAAGACGACCCCCAGCTCGGAGCGGTCAGCCATGCAGGTGTACCGGTTGAGCGGCGGAGAGCTGACCCCCCTCTCTCACGGTCAGTCGGGGTGCAGGGTTATTATCTCCCCTAGCGGTTCATTTCTTTACTCTTGAGTGGAAATAGTTCATATCTAGTAGGATTCATGGCGTGAGTAAGTAGTGGGGAGTCGAGTAGAGAACAGTGTTGGTGCTGTTGAGTATTCAGGCCTAGTGGACAGCTGTGATACGATTTAAATGCAGTAGTGTCGTCTGTTTTGGTGTAAAGCCAGTCTTTTGCGGTGCAGTTTACTATACAGAATATTGCAGTACATCCATCCATTCCTTACCGCTTTGTAAGAATTCAGGGTTGCAGGTAAGCCTATCCCGGCATGCGCAAGGCAGACATATGCTCGTACCACGGCCAATCTTCCCAGAAGCCAGTTAACCCACCAGCATGTCTTTGGATTGTGGGAGGGAACTGCAGCGCCCCGAGGAAACCCTCACGTACAAGGGGAGAAGATGCCATAATGTAACTCCACACAGACCGCACCCCTGTCCGAAAGCGAACCCAGGGCCCCAGCGCTGCAAGCCAGCAATGCTGACCACTGCTTTCAGTACAGCGCAAGTTCAGTACCGCACAGCAGTAGCTTTAAAGTAGTACACTTGAATACAGTGTGGTTTAATGGAGGACAGTGGTGTAAATACCATGCTGTGAACCAGTGTTAGGCCAGTATAATAAAGTGCAGTAAAGGTTAGTGTAAGAGAAGTGATGGTGCTGTTGTCCTCTCTGTGTGCGTCTGGGCAGTGACGGAGCTGTTGCCCACTCTGTGTGTCCGCCCACAGGAGAGACCGTGAAGGAGATCGGGTGCGAGTTCTGCGGCGAGTACTTCGAGAACCGCAAGGGCCTGTCCAGCCACGCCCGCTCGCACCTGCGCCAGATGGGCATCACGGAGTGGTCGGTCAACGGCTCGCCCATCGACACGCTGCGCGAGATCATCAAGAGGCGCGGCCTGCCCTGCGCCCTGCCCCTGTCCTCCTCGCCCCCGCCCAGCCTCGGCCCCAAGAGGCCCCTGCTCCCCAAATCCGGCTCCCCGTCCCTGGGGGGCGAGAGGGATGCCCCTCGGGCTCCCCGCTCCGTCTCCTCCCCCTCGTCCTCTCCCACCTCGGCCGGCCTGGTCAAGCGCCTGCCTTTCTCCCTGTCCCACTCGCACCCGCCCACCGCGCGGAAGGTGGTGTCTGGGGGCGGCCTGGCTGCCAAGCTGAAGCCAGAACCTGTCCATCTGGAGTTGGGGGTCCACAGCGCCGGGGGTTCAGGGGTTGGGGGTTACCAGGGAGACCCCTTGCAGGGACATCGGACCTGGACCGGGCCGGACACCCTCCTGCCTCTCAACCTGGGTGAGTGTGGGCAGGGAAACCTGCCTCTGTCCCTCGGTGGTGGTGATCTGTGCGTCTGTCACGCTGCCCTGGCAGAGTAACGCCGTTCCGGCACACCAGACGGGGGACACCCGTCCACACGGAGGGCTGGCATTGCCAAGTCACGGGTACGAGTGTTAATGAGCACCTGCCAGCTTCACAGAGCCGAGGAGGGAGCTGCCTCCAGAGTTCTGTGCATGTAGAGGCACCTGTCTGGGATCCTTCCTGCTCCTGATATATTTCTGGGGGATGTGGGAGAGAGAGATGGAAGGAGGAGGTGGCGGTATGTCATGAGGAAGTGTTAGTTGAGATGAGAGTGGAGATCTCACCGGTGCTGGTTCTCAATCTGCAAGGGGGCCGAAGTGCGGCCACGACGGCTTCTTGGGATGCTATCGCCGGACCGGCGAGCAGTAGGTCCACCTTTCGCCCTGCTCTCCTCGCCCATCTGACGGTCCCCCTCTCTCCCCCCCCCCCCCCCCCTCCCTCCCGTCCGCCAGCCCAGGACCACGAGCCGACGCGCGACATCCGCTGCGAGTTCTGCGGCGAGTACTTCGAGAACCGCAAGGGCCTGTCCAGCCACGCCCGCTCGCACCTGCGCCAGATGGGCATCACGGAGTGGTCGGTCAACGGCTCGCCCATCGACACGCTGCGCGAGATCATGCGCAAGAAGAGCGCGGCCTCCGGCGGCGGCGGGGGGGGCGTGGTGGTCAAGCGGGAGCCGGGGGTGGGGGGGCAGGCGTGGGACGAGCTGGCGTTCCCGCACCCCCGACCCTTCCGCAAGTCGCCCCTCAGCCTGCTCCACTCCGGGTCCCGGCTGCTCAAGCCGGGGCTCGGGAGCACCCTCTCCCTCTCCTCCCCCACCTCCTCCTCCTCCTCCTCCTCGCTCAACGGGAAAGCCGGATTCCTCTCTCCGAGCGCCTCCGTCTCGCAGCAGCTGGGAAAGAGGGCCCCGCAGGACGAGGCTGGGCCCGCAGGGGGCTCCAGTGAGCGCCACCAGCCTCACAAGCCCTTCTCCCCTCCGTCGGAGTTCTCCTTCCGAGGGAAAACGGGGGCTTCTCCGGACAAGCATGGAATGGGTAAGGATGGTTTCCCTGTCTTTATCTCTTCCCTCCTCGTGTTCATGTCGGCTTTCTCAATTCAGTGCAATTCAAGATGCTTCATTGGCATGTCCGGTTAGTGCAATCAGTGTTGCCAAAGTAAATTCTCTCTCCTCTCCTTTCCTTGTCTGTGAGATTCAAAGAGCTTTATTGGCATGACTGAAGAATTACACATATACAATAACTATTAGAGAGGCTGTTTTGTCTGATCCCAGAATATTTCTCAGTAGCAGAAAGTGCATCTCTGTCTCTGTTTGTCCCCGCTGGCAGTGGGAGCACAGCCTGTCCTCTGTGGGCAGCCAGGTGTGTGTCCAGGCTGTGGTCACTGAGCCTGTCCTCTCTGGGCAGCAATGCTGCCTGTGTACGGAGTCACTGGCTGGCGTAGGTGTAGTTCAGGCTGTCGGCGAGCTTCAGGACCAGCTGGCTGAGGGCTCTTCTCTTACCCTCTGTGCTGCGGCCCCCCCTCACTCTTCAGGGTCAGCAGTGGTTCTGCTGTGCCAGTCTTCTCTCTTTAGCCAGCAGCTCACAGCTGGCAGCCCAGTGGAGCTCGGCAGGTGTGAGCCTCGTCAGTACCTGGATGGGAGATTCCTGGGAAAGCTAAGGTTGTTAGTGTTAGTGAGGCCAGTAGGGGGTGCGCACCCTGCGGTCTGTGTGGGTCTTAATACAGTACAGTACAGCCCCAGAACAGTACTATAAAAAGGCGCCGTCATCCTTGGATAAAAACTAAAACTGAGGTCCTAACTCTGGACATATCTGACTAATTATAAATCCCAGGGCAAAGGTCTAAATAAGAGAAGGGCTGTTTATCCTGGTGTCCTGGTCAAATCCCCCCCTGGCCTTAACCTGTCATGGCCTCCTAATAATCCCCATATATGAACTGGCTTCATCACTCCGTTCTCCTCCCTGTTAGCTGGTGTGTTGTACTTGGGTTGTATCACCCAACACTTGCCAACCGGCACTGTCCCCAGACTGACCTCTGACCCCAGCACACGTTGGTGGTAGTGGAGGGGCGTCCCCATTACCTGTCCGGCGCTTTGAGTGGACTGTAAGTGTAAGGAAGTGTTGTTGTTGGTGCTGCCCGCTGAGCCCTGCCTGTCCTTCGTTCCGGCAGATGCCAGCTGCGAGCTGTGCGGGTTCTACTTCGAAAACCGGAAGGCCCTGGCCAGCCACGCCCGCGCCCACCTGCGGCAGTTCGGCGTGACGGAGTGGTGCGTCAACGGCTCCCCCATCGAGACGCTCAGCGCCTGGATGCGCAGCAAACCGCACAAGGTGGCCGAGATGCATCGCTCCTACCTGCAGGGAGGCCGCCCCTTCTCCAAGAAAGTGAGCTGCCCCCCTCTCTGTTACTGACCTGTAGTGTCCAGTCAGTGTGTCTGTATGAACCCCTCTCTCTCAGTGCAGTGTTAATGTACTGGAGTGTCCAGTCAGTCAGTGTGTCTGTATGAACCCCTCTCTCTCAGTGCAGTGTTAATGTACTGTAGTGTCCAGTCAGTGTGTCTGTATGAACCCCTCTCTCTCAGTGCAGTGTTAATGTACTGTAATGTCCAGTCAGTCAGTGTGTCTGTATTAACCCCTCTCTCTCAGTGCAGTGTTAATGTACTGTAGTGTCCAGTCAGTCAGTGTGTCTGTATGAACCCCTCTCTCTCAGTGCAGTGTTAATGTACTGTAGTGTCCAGTCAGTCAGTGTGTCTGTATGAACCCCTCTCTCTCAGTGCAGTGTTAATGTACTGTACTGTCCAGTCAGTGTGTCTGTATGAACTCCTCTCTCTCAGTGCAGTGTTAATGTACTGTAGTGTCCAGTCAGTCAGTGTGTCTGTATGAACCCCTCTCTCTCAGTGCAGTGTTAATGTACTGTAGTGTCCAGTCAGTCAGTGTGTCAGTATGAACCCCTCTCTCTCAGTGCAGTGTTAATGTATCCAGTCTGTATTTACTTTCCCTCTTCCTGACTGCAGGTTCGAGGGGGCTCTCTCTCCTCTTTGGAAGGATCATCCCTCTCCTCTGCAGCACAGAGGTCCCTGTCCTCACCGCGCCCCTCGCTGGGGTCACCTCTGGGGCGGCGGGTGGGCCGGGAGGTGACGGGGACGTGGGGGGCCTCCAGGGGCCCCGAGAGGACAGCTGATGGAGTTCAGGGCAGCCCACCTGGGTCCCAGGGGGAGGAATCCGGCCTGCACTTCCTGTCCCAGGCGCAGGCCCCCCGGCAGCACGGACAGGTGGCGCGCAGCGAGCTGAACGTGCGCTCGCCCCGAGGTGAGGCCTGGTCTGGGCCGAGAGGCGCTAATCTTGGGTTCTCAGTGTGCAGTGCTTAACGTCACAGGCTAGTGCGTGTCGCTCCTGGCAAGCATCATTGTGCTGTCCTGCAGCGCCCCCTACCTACCAGTACCTTTGAACCCCCGAACTCTCTTTCCAGAATGCTGGGCACTTTTTTCCCCAGCGACAGCTGTACAGTACACGCTAAGTAGTGGGTGCGTGGGACAGACTCGTGGGCGTGTGTTAGGCTGGGCGGTACTGACTCGTGGGCGTGTGTTAGGCTGGGCGGTACAGACTCGTGGGCGTGTGTTAGGCTGGGCGGTACAGACTCGTGGGCGTGTGTTAGGCTGGGCGGTACAGACTCGTGGGCGTGTGTTAGGCGGTGCGGTACAGACTCGTGGGCGTGTGTTAGGCGGTGCGGTACAGACTCGTGGGCGTGTGTTAGGCTGGGCGGTACAGACTCGTGGGCGTGTGTTAGGCTGGGCGGTACAGACTCGTGGGCGTGTGTTAGGCGGTGCGGTAGAGACTCGTGGGCGTGTGTTAGGCGGAGCGGTACAGACTCGTGGGCGTGTGTTAGGCTGGGCGGTACAGACTCGTGGGCGTGTGTTAGGCTGGGCGGTACAGACTCGTGGGCGTGTGTTAGGCGGCGCGGTACAGACTCGTGGGCGTGTGTTAGGCTGGGCGGTACTGACTCGTGGGCGTGTGTTAGGCTGGGCGGTACAGACTCGTGGGCGTGTGTTAGGCTGGGCGGTACAGACTCGTGGGCGTGTGTTAGGCTGGGCGGTACAGACTCGTGGGCGTGTATTAGGCGGTGCGGTACAGACTCGTGGGCGTGTGTTAGGCTGGGCGGTACAGACTCGTGGGCGTGTGTTAGGCTGGGCGGTACAGACTCGTGGGCGTGTGTTAGGCTGGGCGGTACAGACTCGTGGGCGTGTGTTAGGCGGCGCGGTACAGACTCATGGGCGTGTGTTAGGCTGGGCGGTACTGACTCGTGGGCGTGTGTTAGGCTGGGCGGTACTGACTTGTGGGCGTGTGTTAGGCTGGGCGGTACAGACTCGTGGGCGTGTGTTAGGCTGGGCGGTACAGACTCGTGGGCGTGTGTTAGGCTGGGCGGTACAGACTCGTGGGCGTGTGTTAGGCTGGGCGGTACAGACTCGTGGGCGTGTGTTAGGCTGGGCGGTACAGACTCGTGGGCGTGTGTTAGGCTGGGCGGTACAGACTCGTGGGCGTGTGTTAGGCTGGGCGGTACAGACTCGTGGGCGTGTGTTAGGCTGAGCGGTACAGACTCGTGGGCGTGTGTTAGGCTGGGCGGTACAGACTCGTGGGCGTGTGTTAGGCTGGGCGGTACTGACTCGTGGGCGTGTGTTAGGCTGGGCGGTACAGACTCGTGGGCGTGTGTTAGGCTGGGCGGTACAGACTCGTGGGCGTGTGTTAGGCTGGGCGGTACAGACTCGTGGGCGTGTGTTAGGCTGAGCGGTACAGACTCGTGGGCGTGTGTTAGGCTGGGCGGTACAGACTCGTGGGCGTGTGTTAGGCTGGGCGGTACAGACTCGTGGGCGTGTGTTAGGCTGGGCGGTACAGACTCGTGGGCGTGTGTTAGGCTGAGCGGTACAGACTCGTGGGCGTGTGTTAGGCGGCGCGGTACAGACTCGTGGGCGTGTGTTAGGCTGGGCGGTACAGACTCGTGGGCGTGTGTTAGGCTGGGCGGTACAGACTCGTGGGCGTGTGTTAGGCTGGGCGGTACAGACTCGTGGGCGTGTGTTAGGCTGAGCGGTACAGACTCGTGGGCGTGTGTTAGGCGGCGCGGTACAGACTCGTGGGTGTATATGTGTGTGTTAAGGCACGTGGTACAGACTCATTTCCAGTAGCGTAAAGCCTGTGCATTTGTTGCTCATCTCTCTCTCACGGTTCTTTGTCTCTTGTACCGTTTCGTCCCAGGGTTCGAGAGGAGGCCGCCCAAGCACCAGGCCCACGAGGGCGGGGAAGCGCAGAGCCGGCCGCCCCAGCCGCCCCGTGCCCGTACTGTGCCCGCCCTCGTGCCAAAACCCCCCTCCACCCCACTGGTGAAGCTGGTCGGCAACATCTACTCTCTGAAGTGCCGGTGAGTGTCGAGCAGCTGGAGCACCGGGGGGACAGAAGGGACTGCGTGTACGTGGTTCTGGACAACATCTCCTGCCTGCTTTACAACATGTGGACAGCATCTGTTTGGCTCCTCTTACGCAGTCTGTTCCTACGTCAGTATGATTCTTGTTTGCATCTCTGCTGCTGTCTGTCTCTTTTGTGTTGCTCTCTGTCTGCACTGTCATCTCTCCCTCCTTTCCCCCCTCCTCGCTCCCCCCCTCTCTCTCTATCCTTTCTCTCCCATTTCTCTCCGCACTCCTTTTGTTCTTGCCTCTCTCTCCTCTCTCCTCTCTCCCCCCTCGCTCTCTGTCCTAACCGGTCAATCTGTGTGTCCAGGTTCTGTGAGGTGGAGTTCCAAGGCCCGCTCTCTGTCCAGGAGGACTGGGTCAGACACCTGCAGCAGCACATTCTGGACATGAATTTCTCCAAGCCAGAGCCGCCGGCGCCCACACCAGAGCCGCCAGCAGAAGAAACACCCCCTGCCCCCGCCGCACAGGCCCTGTAGGGGGCGCACAAGAGCAGCTACCACCCACCCTCCGTGTCTCTTTCTCCCTCCTTTCCCCGCCCCCTCTCTCCACATCAGCAGTTTTTAAGCTGTTTTTAAAAGGGTTTCATTCTCCAAAGAGCTCTGTCCCTCTTGGTTTTTCAGTCCATCCATGTGTCTGTCTCTCTGTCTTTTGTGGGCCAGCAGGCCTGGATGCCCTGAGACAATGTGCTCCAAGACCAACACTAACTTCCCCCTACACTCACGATGCACACGCGCGCGCACGCACACACACGCCCTCTCCGCCTGGCTGTCAGGCTGGAGGCACAGGGCTCATCAGCTGTTTTGAAGTGCATTTTAGCAGTTTAGTGCAGAGGTGTCTGAGACACCCTTCCCCCCGCCCTCAGCTCTCCCTACTGGAGCACTGGAGGGAGCAGGGCAGTGTGGGGGCTGCTACCGACAAGCAGAATAACTCCGGGCCCCTGCTGCAGAGCTGCAGACACACGAGGAGCGGTGCCGGCCCTCAGCTGTATCGTAGTACTGGATTTTAATAAAGCCAACCCCTTCGACGAGAGTTGATCTGACGTGGTCAGGTGATGGGGTGGGGCGTGCCCAGGGGTACAGGGGTGCAGGTTCCTGCACGTACCTGTGAAGGCACCGCGTCCTCCCCGCGACACGGCGGGATGTGTGTCCTGTCTGCACAGGGCTGGGGAGGCCTGTCCCTTCTGCCTTGCGGACAGGAGGTGCTGGTGCAGGGTGCAGCATGGGCTCCTTCCCCCCACAACATCCCACAGGTGGTTTCCCTGGGCCGGGCCGGTGGGCGCTGGCCAGTCCCGTCTGCCGGGGCGCGCACGCGGCCTCCCGTTCCCAATCGGCAGCCCAGCCCAGACACCGGAGCCCCCCGTAACCAGGAGCGGCCTGGGTGCAGCAGCCCCCCCGAGGAAAAGGGGGGCGCATGTGGTGGGGGTCAGACAGTTCTGCGGGTGCTCGTATTGAAATGGCAGTGTCGGCCTGTATATGTGCATGCACACCTTCGACACTGTGCCAGTTATTCATCGGATTATCAGGACCTGAAGCAATAAAGTGGGAGGGGACCACGTCACACAGGAACATCTGTTCTGTGTCTGAACCACCTGTTCCACATGTACTGTTGTCACCCGCCTGTCCTGTTACTATATATTACTACATGTTGTTCTTAAGTGACTCGGACTATTATCTTACACTTATGATTATTAACTTCTATTAACTGCTAGCTACAATGTGATCTTGATTACTCTGTAATTATTGTAATGATTTGATTTTTAAAAATGCATTTGTGTTTTTTTTTCTGAATTCTGATGTGCGTTCATTGTTTTTTGCAGTAAAGGAGTATATATATATAGACAGATTTTTAAATGGTTTTTTCCTTTCCTCTATGGGTGCTAACCAGTCTGGCATTGCGGTGGGGGGTGAGGTAGGGTGGGGGGTTGATTGCAGGGGTCCTGAGAATGATGAGGACTCTGAACTGCGAGACTTGAAGGATGGTCTTGGGTGGCGTCCTTTCGGGAGGTCAGTCTCTCCGCCCGCTGCTCTCGGCTTGTCCTAGCGCAGACTGACCTGAGGGCAGGTTCTGTTCAGTGTTCTAGCGGGCTGGCGCTGTGCTGTCTCCTAGTCGGCACCGGGAACGCAGAGACTGCGTGCCGTCGGGATCCGATCTAAGAGCCCTCTTCCCAGCAGTGTTGTGTCACTGGTGGGTTATTCTTCGGGAATTTTATTTTTTACTTTTTGGGTCTCGTGCAAAATGTGAATGGAACATTTACCAAACTTAATTCTGTTCTTTACAGTTTTTTGTACTGTACTGCAGTAGAAGAAGAGAGACACCTCCACCTGCGTTGCAGCAGGAGGAGAGAGACGCACCTCCACCTGCACTGCAGCAGGAGGAGAAACACACCTCCACTTGCACTGCAGCAGGAGGAGAAACACACCTCCACTTGCACTGCAGCAGGAGGAGAGATGCACCTCCACTTGCACTGCAGCAGGAGGAGAGATGCACCTGCACTGCAGCAGGAGGGGAGACCTTGTATTCCAGGGCTCCACTTCCTTCAAAGTGTGTGAAAACAGCCCTGTTATCAGGATGCAGCTCCAGGTGTTGGAGAAGTGGGAACATGCTCGAGGTCTTGCTTCCTAAACCCACACCGCTCAAGGTCCTGGTCTCCCTTATGTGCCTGTAAGGCAAGATCAAGACCCGGTCACTGGACTCTTCGAGCAACAGGTGTAGGTGCTGCAAACCATGTTCAGAAGTACTAGCAGACTTCAGCAAGGGGTTAGTTCACCGGAATGAATTCACTGATCCTCCCCTTAAGCCTGACTCTTGCAGCTCCCATACATCAGTGGGTCCATTCCAGTCCTCAGGCGGTCACTCACTGGGTTTTCTAGGCAACATTAAGGAAGGGTGGTCAGTTATTACACTCCACTCCATTCCGTGATGATTCCATGTCGGATCTTTTGCACAGCCAGTTTATTCACAGAAGTCGATGGCATCAGTGCTTGAGAAGAGTGAAAGAGCTGTTTGGGAATCCTGTTCTGGAACATCCAGCATCTCCTTGGTCTGAGTAACAAGTGGCTCTGCACCTGGGAGAAAGTTTGACGTGTTGCAATCGCGGAGACGCCGGTCCAGAGCCACAGTCCAGCCCCCCGGGCAGTGCATAGAGAGGGGTGGTGAACCCGCGGGACTCCAGCCCACAGGGACCGCAGGGGGGAACCCCTCTCCCATTCTCCCCTTTAGGGGCACGCAGAGGTGCAATAGCCTGGCATCGGGTCTCCGAGGGTCCGGGGCAGTTCTGCAGCCAAATGGGCAGAAGGGTGTCACAGTGTCTGCATCGTTAAGGCACTACTGCGGGAAGACCATAGTCTGATTCCCCTGCGGAAACAAGCTACTGCTTTTGCAGCTTCTGAAAGAAGGAATCTTGAAGTCTTTATTAAAAATATCACCATTTCTTTCCAAACGTCTATGAATTTGTATGCTTATTTCCTGTTAATTGTTAAAAAAATGTGCAATTAAAGTACTAGGTTTAATCATCTGCACTTAACCCTGGTTTTATTAGTGGTGTCCTGGCATGAGCTCTTTATCGGTTCACTGACACGTACATCTGCCCACTGGGCTGCAGTCCATGGAAATTCGCTGTAGCCACGGTCCTGAAGAGCTACAGTCCGGGTGTCTTCTGATTTTTGTCTTGACCAATTAGTTATTGATCACTAAGGCTTAATAGATCCATTTTTAGCATTAAAAAGTCTGGCTTAGCTGCAGCCCTGGTCATCATGATCAGGCAGGTTTATTGATCCCCATTAAATCACCAATTTCATTGTGGTGAATCTAATGGGTTAATTAAACTAATTTAGAGACCGTGTAGGACTTAAATCCAGAGAACCAGAGTTCACTATTGAGCAGATCACTTCCTTTATGTCTCTAAAAACAAATGACCTTTAAGACTACCTGGACTGGGGTTCCCCATGACCAGGGCTGGTGACCCCTGGACTGACTGGACTGGGGTTCCCCAGGACCAGAGTTAGAGACCCCTGGACCAGGGCTGGAGAGGGCTACAGTTGGTCTGGCACGGCCAGCGTCAGTCCTCAGGTATAGAATCTGTCCAGGAGCCCTGGAGGAAGATGGCCACACACAGAAGTACCTGTTGGCGGCGCTCTGTGGAAGGAAACTCAGAATATGTCTGCTAAAGGTGTGTTCTCTTGGAAGTTCTGCTTTTACTCGGTCGATTTAGAATGATGTTTGCAGTACTGTACTTTTGCATTGGAAATCGGGGGCGAACCCGTCTCCGGAAAGATGCGATGTTGGAGGAGCTGCAGAAACGCTCCGCTCGTCTGCGCTGAGGCGCGTTGGTGGTTTCTCCGCCAGAGGGCAAACACATCGCTCCATGCGGGAGAGGCGATCCCCAGTGCCCGCCAGGTGGCGATAAAACGCTTCACCACCCGCTTTCGGCTCCTTAACAGGGAAAAGGCGCACTTATTGCATTGAGATTTTTTTTTTAATTAACAAAACCCAACCATTACCGTCCTTGCCATTTAAATGTACAAATGTACAGGTCATTCAGAGCAAGAAGGTGACAGAAGGCGTGACGCAGCTGTGATGTGAGGCCCCAGGTCGAGAGGGGGAGAGACACTGAGCACAGGCAGACGGACAGTGGGGTCGCCCCGAGCCTCTGTCACTGGACAATACAGGCCGAGCAGTCGGATTGACCCCGCTGTCCGTTGTCTAGAGACGGAAAGGTAGTTCAGCAGTAAGCGAGCTGTGTTTCCGAGGGAATCGGGACATCAAACGCGGGTAACAGTTTTCTTTGGGGTGACATCGACCTGGGTGGACAGCAAGAGCGACAGGCGTATAAACCGAAGATCCACGCGCTGTTTACGTCTTTCCGTGAGGGCGAAAAAGGTGTCTGTGTTGAGCTGCCGCTTTGACTGGTACTGTTTTCTCAGTACTGAGTGACCTCTGTGGCGGGAGAGACGGGTCAGCGCGCGCGCCTGTGGCCCCGACACCCCGGCCTCAGCGCCGCCGCTCTTTGGGCTCGTGCTGAAACCCCGCTCCCGCCTTCCGAGTGACCCTGGCTAAGCTCATCCTGGGTCACTGCGTTTCCCCACCCTTCCTCTCCCCTCCGGCACCCCCAAAACAAACCGGGGTGACCCTGGCTAAGCTGAAACTGCGTGTCCCCACCCTTCCTCTCCCCTCCGGCACCCCCAAAACAAATCGGGTGACCCTGGCTAAGCTGAAACTGCGTGTCCCCACCCTTCCTCTCCCCTCCGGCACCCCCAAAACAAACCGGGGTCCGGGCCACACTGGGGGCTGTTAAGTCCTCCTCAGGCTTTGTTTTCGTGCGCAGTTGTGTCATTGTGTTTCATATTGCGATGTGTGACTGTCTATGCGCGACGTGATTTCTGTATTTGGGGGCGCAATGTTAAACAGTATATTTTCAGTGATACTATTCACTAGTATCACTAGTATCACAAAGAGAGATGGACGCCGTAGTTCTTCAGCGACGGCGCGAAGACACTGTCCCGGGGAAAACGTGTGTTAGTTCTTTGCTCATTAATGCTGCTGCTTCATTGTCCTCTGATGTTTTATGTTGCTGGAAACGTGTCTGATTTACGTGCGGATTGACGCCTTGCAGTTGCAGCTGGGATTGTTCAGAGTTCAGCCGCACAGTTTACTAATACCCACAGCGTTGTTGTTGTTGTAATTATTATTATTATTATTATTATTATTATTATTATTATTATTATTATTATTATTATTATTATACCGGAATAATATATTATTATAATCACACCCGAAGAAAGCTTCACGGCCGAAACGTTGTGTTCTTCTCTTTTCAGCAGGAATAAACCTTTACTTGTTCCTTTGCAGCCTACGCATGCCGATGCAGCTAGCCACCTGAACTACTTATGCAGTATTATATGTATATGTATGTATTATACTTATATAATAATAATAATAATGATAATTATTATTATTGTTGTTGTTGTTGTTGTTGTTGTTGTTGTTGTTGTTGTTGAAATACATTTATTAAGCACGCACGACTGTGAAAAGCTGTATACATTTTGGCATTAATTTCAGCCACTACTTGCGTATTGTATTAGTAAGAATAATCAGAATTTCACGAACAGTGTGAAAAACTTCGTTCTGGCGCTTTGGTTTCTCTCTTTTAAATCGAAATCTAGATAAATATTTGTACTTGTTCTGACCGGTTCCACAGAAGACAGCTTTACCATTGAAATCAATAAAATACCGAAAAAGTGTGATTCGACAAAGTCGGTCGACGCGAACATTTGGAATACAGAAATCGGCAGTACGCCTTTTCGTGAATTTTAAGTCATTTCCTCGCTTTTATTCTCACTAAGAGGCCAGCTTGTACAATATGATGTGTTTTTATAAATTAAAAACATCTTGAAGAAGGAAACATTACGGCCGATCTGTGACGTGGCGGATTCGGAGAGTTTGATTCGAATTGAATCGAAGACGATTCGATTATCAGCGGCCGTGATTTCAAACACCCGTGTCCCCCCACCCCCCACCCGCGGGCGCGTGTTTGTGCTCTGTGTAACACAAACAGAGGCGGGTTTCATTTCAGTTTAAAGCGAGTTTGGCCTTGACTGGAATTGTTAAAAGTTCAGCCCTACCTGTCACTTATACACGAATAACATTATTATTATTATTATTATTATTATTATTATTATTATTATTATTATTATTAAATACACCATGTCGTACACCTACAGCGCTCTATTGATAGTAGTTAACCACACGGACATGGAATCCTTTAGTCTGAAAAGGGATAATTAAATCGTTTTAATTGTTATTTATTATAATAAATACAGTACAGGCTTATTTACTTTAGTTAATGTATTTATAGACGTAGCACCGTCTTCATTTCTTTATCTTTATCGTTTTACGGCAAAATAAATTCCGTTTCGTTCTGTTTAACCCGTCTGTGCGCATTTCAAACTTTATTAAAAGCGAAAATAAAAGTCGTGCGATTGCAAACAAAAACTCCTCTTTCCGCCTGAAGGAATTCGAAGTGTCTTTTTTTTCCCTTCGAACGGAAGTCAGGCGAAACAGGCCCTGCCCAGAACCCGGTTCCGAAACCCAGAAGAACTGAATACAGCGGTGGAGTCTGCCAGGAACCGGAACCTCGAGCGCAACTCAGTTCGGGACGATAGATCCCATTAATAATGACATCCGATTCTCTGCTGGAGAACATGATCTATAAACGATCTATTTGTTCTACACATCACCTGAAAAACAGGCCCCTAGACCCGAAGGAGGAACCCGCAGCCCTCTGCCGAGGCGGTGAAGAGTTTTTTTTTCGGTTTGCGTATCTTCAAACGCGCTTCTCTGCCTCCCCCTCGACGCCGCGTCCCTCTCCCCTCTCCCCTCTCCCCTCTCCCTCTCCCTCTCCCACACCCGCGGATCCGCTCGCCAGACTCGTCCCGCTGCTCCCGCCTCCTCCCCGCCCCCGGCCGCTGCGCAGTCTGCTCGGTGCGCTCGCGCGGCCAGCACGTCACGGACACCGCGAGCTGGACCGCACGCGGGAAGGGGCAGTGCCGGACGGACCCCGCCGCCCTCTTGCTCCCCTGTCTCCCGCCTGCAAGTGCACCGGGACAGCCGCCGCGTCCTGGCGCCGAGAGCGTCCGCCGAGCTTTCAATTTGATGGTCCTGAAAAGCGGTACCGAGAGTTTCCCTGTCGAGCAGGGTAGGTGTTGCAACGCCGGGCACTCTGTCCACCTGTCTGTCTGTATTCCTCATTACCTGTCTGTCTTTCTGTCTATCCACCTGTCTGAATTCCTCCCTATCTGTCTGTCTTACTGTCTTCCTGTCCACCTGTCATTCTCCCTACCTGTCTTTCTCTCTGTCTTTCTCCCTACTTGTCTGTCTTTTTCTCTGTCTGCCATTGTCCCTACCTGTCTGTCTTTCTCTCTGTCATTCTCCCTACCTGTCTGTCTTTCTCTTTGTATTTCTCCCTAGCTGTCTGTCCACCTGTCTGCCTGTCTGTGCGCGTCTGTGTTTTGATATTTCTCCCATTCTGAGAAGTAGAAGCACTTTACTTGGCGAAGACAATACTTGGGCGAAGTGAGACTGTCTTATTAAGATAATAATAACATTAATAATAATAATAATAATAATAATAATAATAATAATAATAATAATAATAATAATAATAATAATAATGGGTTGATTGGTGTAACTAGTGAGTTGAGTGATGGGTGGACTGGACTTGAATCTGGGCCTGCAGTGGGTAGTAGTCGTGTTCTCCCGTGACATTCCTGCACACAGGTGCCCGTGCCCGAGGTGTCTCGGGAGAGGTGAAAATCGCTCCTCTTTCCGGCCGCTCCGGGGCCTCGCGCTGACCGCACCGGCGCGCGCGGCGCTCACACAGAAGGTCCTTTGTCGAGACGAGCCGGATCCGGGCTGGTTCCGTTAACACGCCTGTGTGCGTCCCTGTGCCAGTCAGTTTTATAGTGAGCTTTGGGATTCATTACATTTTTTAAGGCATATTTGGCACAAGTCTGTCCTCTCCCGTGAAACACGGGTGGCAGGTGGGTTTAGGCGAGTTTAGTACCCGCCATCAGCGGACTCTTCAGAGCTCCGGTTCTTCGGAACGGAAGCCCGTCGGTTTGGATCATAGCGAGCACAACGGGACCTCGCCGCGCTGGATTGAAACGGGGGGTGCCGTTCGCCCTGTTTGCTTGCCCTGTGAGGGGACCCCGGGGCCTGGTCCCGCAGCCCTCAGGACAGAGTCCGTCTACCGGGTCTGGAACCCCCCGTGACCGGGCACCCCGGCGGCCCGCCCGGCCCGGACCGGCGTTCAGCGTCGCCGCGCCTGGTCCGGCGTTGAGAACGGCCGGTCCACCAGGTGACTTCAAAGAGAAGTGTTACTACACTGGATACAGAGGGCACAGTCCCCTGCTCCAGCGCCCCGCCGCAGAGTCGTGCGTGCTTGTCCCGTTATCGATCATTTCATCTGTAACGTATTCGGGCGGCAGAACTAAATAAGAATCATAGTAAAGGATGGATTTGGTAGATGGACGTCGCTCCTCAGCCCGTCGTGGGAAAACGTGCTTTAGTTCACTTTTAACAATGCTGGCCGCTTCATGGTCTTCATGGTGTTGAATGTTGCTGGAAGCGTGTCTGACTTGCGCGTGGGTTGACCCCCTGCAGCCACAGCTGGGACCGCTCCCAGTTCAGCCGCGCAGACACCGCTCTCGTCAGGAAAGTCACCGGCAGGCTCCGTGGGCTCGGTGGAGTCGTCCCGGTGGATCCCAGCCCGCCGAGGGCATTAGAAACGGCCAGCGCGAAGCCAGCCTCACGAGCCGCAGAGGTTCGCCCCGGTTCTGTGGCGCGGAAACCGAGCGTCGTGGGTCCTTCGGAAATTCCACGCGTGGCGCCGAAAAGAAGGCAGCGGCGCTTGAGCACCGCACACCTTCTCGGCGGCTTTTCAGGACGAGACAGGGACCGAAGAGGGTGAAAGCGCTCGGCGAACTGTAATAGAGACGTTGTGCTAACTTCGGCTCGGCTCGGAAACCTCAGCGGTTTCAAGAGCTATTTCACAGCAACAATATTATTATTATTATTATTATTATTATTATTATTATTAATAACAATAATGTTGTTGTTATTAATAATAATAATAATCTGATTCCTCGACTCTTTACGTGTTGTAGTAAAGTTACTACTATAGTGACCGGCCTGTGGTTGTGGAAATGAATCAGTTGTTTTAAATGTGCGCTCTGGTTATATTGTATTCTGAATATTTGAAACAGGACATTAAGCAATACTGATGGTTAAATCAGGATGTGTAGGCGTGTATTTTTTCGTCTTTCAATTTTGTTCTACGAAATTAACCGCAGTCCCAGTCCCCCGTGTCATGAGTCCACGCGTCCGGGTCTTTTCCGTGACGGGTCCCGAGCCGTCTCCGTGTCAGACTGCCTTGAGGCGAGAGAAGCGCCTTCAGGACCCTGAGATGAGATGAGAAGCGCTATAAAACCACAAATAATTCAAGTAATTATGAAATATTATCGGGTGTGTCATAAAAACGCGCTCCTGCTCTGTTTTTAAAGTGGACTCCAAGCACTAACTGCTGAAAAACTCTTTCAGAGAAACATGTTACATCGTGGCCTAATTATAAAAAAGACGCTTGTGTTTGCCTGCACCCGTGAATCTGATCCCACTCTCCGTCAGAAAACCACGCAGGAACGCGGGCGCGGGCGCGGGCGCGGGCAGAACTCGGCGCGCGGACACGCCGCGGGTCCACGGGCAGCGAGAGTGCAGCCTAAAACTCACGAAGACGTCGAAAAACAACGGCAAAAATTGAAGAAAAAACCCCCGCTATAATAGTGCAAAATTAACATCTGTAATTATTATGATGGCCACTGAAATCGCAGTCATAATTACTATTTCTGAATTACTATTCTTTGTGCCGTTAATTACCAGCAGCATGGAGCTTTTGGACCTGTAGAAGTAATAATAATAATAATAATAATAATAATAATAATAATAATAATAATAATAATAATAATAATAATAATCGCCGCAGACTCCAGCAGTTCTTTGACACGAGGAAGCGAACCCTGTACTTCTTGCAAATCTAGCTTTCTGTAGCGGGTTAGAAATCAACAGTTAGCGCCTGGAGAAGATTGGGTTTAAAGAGCTTTATAAAACCGTGACAACTATTATTATTATTATTATTATTATTATTATTATTATTATTATTATTGGATATTTTAAATAAACAATATAGTGGAATGAAATTCCAGTTATTCCAGTTTTACTAATAAATGATAACGTATCATTATTTTCTAAACAATACCTGCAATATAAACCTGTAGTGAATTTAACCATCGTGTTTGTCAACCACTCAGCGGACGAAATCTGTTCCTGTCTTTTTTTGTGATAAGTAATTAGACAGTTTCGGGTCGATTTCCGCTTGTTCAACATGATCGTTAAATAAAAAGCCTAACAGATAACGGTCTATGACAAAATAAAAATCGGCAAAATCATCGCCCATGTCCTTAAGTACAAAATTTTACATACGCATCATCCATACTCTATGCGTGTGAGTAAAAGAACTGTACTGTAAAATAGGACTGCGGGTTACTCGTGTGAATCTAGTTCCGTACATGCATGTCTGGCTTGCAATTTAGGAAAACTGCTTGCACTCCCTGTAAATACACATTTCACTGCCGGACTACCGCGATACAAATTAAAATAAGTTAAGCAACATTTTACGTAACATGTGGGAATCTGAAGGTGAGATGTTTATTTCGGGAGCATGGTCTTCAAAAAGCGACGCTGAATCACGTTAACCTCAAACCCGACAAGACACTCAGAGCGGGAATATTTTTATATTTCAAAAGCAAGCCGGGCGGCGATCGCATAGACGTAGGAATTTCGATAAAAGATATTACAAATAAACAGAGCCGTGGAAAACCCAACGAAAAAAATCACCGCGCCCACGGCGAGACTTTTGAATTCTCCGTCCGGCCACCAGTTACGGACTCCGGCGTGATTCTCTGAAGCAGTGATTTTATCTTCACGCGTTCAGAAAGAAACTCCGCGTCCACAGATAAATAATTCGGGCGCGATGTTTGTATGATACTGCCGTGCAAAGAACATGAAATTTATTTTTATTTTTTTTTAAAAAGGAATCTACGTTAATCGTACTTTGTATTTTGTATTTTGAAACCCCGTCCCTCGGTCTGGAAGGCGGTAACGCTGCTGTTAAGCGGGACGCGGTTTGTGTCTGATCGCCTCTCAGTCCCTGAGCTCACCGGACAGAGGCTGCTGACCACACTGCTGGACTCGCTTCTCAGTTTGTTTTGTCCCCGGGGCTGTAGGGCTCCGTCCCCACAGAAATGACGGGGGTAAATACGGGGTGACCCAGCGGAACCGAAAAGCCCGGAGTGTCGTTCGCCGGCGGTCCGCTCGCCTCTGTGTAGGTTTCGACACGGAGAGCGTATTCCCCGTTTCCTAACGAGCGACTGTATTTGTAATTACTTCTTGCTAATAATTAATAAGTAATACTTTTCGAGGTCCAGTATATTTGTATCGAGCTCAGCGCGCCATTTCTCTCTCAGGTCAGCTCGGGCCCTCGGCCGAGAGGATCCGTCTTCTGAAGGCCCAGAGAGAAGCGTGTGGCAGCGTGAGAGTGTGTGTGAGACTGTGTATAAGTGTGTTTGTGTACAGTATATGTGAGTGTAAGTGTGTGTGAGAAACTTTGTGTATATGTGTGTTTGTGTACAGTATATGTGAGTGTGAAAGTTTTTGCTTATATGAGTGTTCGAGAGTTTTGTGTCGATCATTATGTCGGTGGGTCTGAGGGGTTTGTGTCTGGGTGCGGGTGGATATCTCTGTGGGGAATGGCCACCCCGGTTCGGGAAAGCGGGGCGCTGTGACCCCGCTGTTGGGGGTCCGAACGGGTCCGAACGCCGAGCTGAAGCTCCGGGCGCGTGCGGTGTACACCCTCTCCGAACACACCGGCGCGGCATATCGCTAACAAGCCGTCTCGACACGTCTCGACACCCGGAGCGCTGTAAGCCCCCAGAAACTGTACTACTGCAGCGGCAGCGGCCTGCGCCCCGCTCCGACAGATCAACCGACTGATCTCAGTCACCCCAGGAAGACCCAGCTCCTTCTGGAAAAAACACACAAGCGATCGGAAAGACCGGAAAACAAAGTGTAGCTTTTGCTCTACTGCACACAACTGTAACACTCGTCAAACCGTTAAAATACATTAACATTTCTCTTCAACCTGCCCCACACTGGGCAAATACACGCATAATAATAATTATTATTATAATAATGTGATATTGTTGTTGAGTTTATTATAATGACACTGTAAAACGTTTGCTTTTGTTTATTATTATTAATATTATGGTTAAAGTCTTACACGTTTTTTAATTTGTTACCTTTACATAGTCAATTTCGTACTTTCTGTTGGTGTGGAACATGTAGACTGTCATCATCTAAAACTTCACAAGTCTTGTAAAATTGTGGTGGTTTGGTTCTCTCCTTTTCTCTGACTGCAGAAATGATGTAGCCGTCTGTTTCTGAATTCGAGGTTCGACTCGGCCCGTGTGGTTCGGCTGGTTCGGCGGTCGCTGACAGGCCAAACTCCTCTGGTCCAGGTTCGTGAGCGACGACAGTGTTTTTCCTTGCCAAGTGACCGCAGTTTTCTTGAAGCTTAAAGACTTATTTAATATTTCTAATGTGTTTAATTAATTATGATTATTTATAAATGATTTTTAAATTATTAGCTGACAAAAATTGACTCCCTGTTTGACCTGGAAATAAATAGGCCAAATAATTCAAATAATAATATGCAATTAATATTATGGCGTTGGATATCATGCCGAGAACAGTGAAAAGGGTTTGGGTTAAAAATAAATATTTTGGCTAAAGGTTTTCAGTGAACAAAAGGCCACGGGTTTAATCCAGCAGTCACCTCCGGGTGCGAATTTCATTTCAAATTCGTCCGGCGAAAATACGTAAATAAATACGGAGTGAGTGTCTAATCCCGCTTGACCCTTGCCCGGCACGGACGGATTTCTTCACCCAGCGCTCCGGCCTCGCTCGGACCCGGCTCCAGACCCGGGTGTCGAAACCGGGGCTTAACTGCGGAGTCGGCGGCCGTGTTGGTGGGGGGCGCCCGGGCAGCGAGTTTTAATTAAAAGTGAGGCGGGAGGAGTCCGGAGACCGCGGGGTTAAGCGCAGAGAAAGACGGTGGGTTTAAGCGCAGAGAAGAGGGAGACGAGGGCGATTAAGCAGCCCGGCACTGTGTTTGAACAGCCGTGTTTACGCTGCAGATCCGACCTGAACTATCCGTGGCTCTGCCGCGGCTCTCCTAAATCTCATTTCTATTACTTCTTCAACAACCAAAAAAGACCCCTTCGACGTCCTGATCGAATCCAGAGCCCTATATTCTCTGAAAATACATTCTTACTAGTGTAAAAAAAAAACAAAATGCCAAAATGTACCTTTGTGTGTATACTGTATATAGACGTGTTCCAGAAATATGTTTTATAAAGAAACCTACTCTCCTCTCACACACTTTGAGAACAGTGCTCTAAGATACCTCTGTCTGTTTTATAACCCCTCTCTCTCATTGCAGTGTTAATGTACTGTAGTGTCCAGTCAGTGTGTCTGTATGAACCCCTCTCAGTGCAGTGTTAATGTACTGTAGTGTCCAGTCAGTCAGTGTGTCTGTATTAACCCCTCTCTCTCAGTGCAGTGTTAATGTACTGTAGTGTCCAGTCAGTCAGTGTGTCTGTATTAACCCCTCTCTCTCAGTGCAGTGTTAATGTACTGTAGTGTCCAGTCAGTCAGTGTGTCTGTATGAACCCCTCTTTCTCAGTGCAGTGTTAATGTACTGTAGTGTCCAGTCAGTCAGTGTGTCTGTATTAACCCCTCTCTCTCTCAGTGCAGTGTTAATGTACTGTAGTGTTCAGTCAGTCAGTGTGTCTGTATTAACCTCTCTTTCTCAGTGCAGTGTTAATGTACTGTAGTGTCCAGTCAGTGTGTCTGTATGAACCCCTCTCTCTCAGTGCAGTGTTAATGTACTGTAGTGTCCAGTCAGTCAGTGTGTCTGTATTAACCTCTCTTTCTCAGTGCAGTGTTAATGTACTGTAGTGTCCAGTCAGTCAGTGTGTCTGTATTAACCCCTCTCTCTCTCAGTGCAGCGTTAATGTACTGTAGTGTTCAGTCAGTCAGTGTGTCTGTATGAACCCCTCTCTCTCAGTGCAGTGTTAATGTACTGTAGTGTCCAGTCAGTGTGTCTGTATGAACCCCTCTCTCTCAGTGCAGTGTTAATGTACTGTAGTGTCCAGTCAGTCAGTGTGTCTGTATTAACCTCTCTCTCTCAGTACAGTGTTAATGTACTGTAGTGTCCAGTCAGTCAGTGTGTCTGTATGTACCCCTCTTTCTCAGTGCAGTGTTAATGTACTGTAGTGTCCAGTCAGTCAGTGTGTCTGTATTAACCCCTCTCTCTCTCAGTGCAGCGTTAATGTACTGTAGTGTTCAGTCAGTCAGTGTGTCTGTATGAACCCCTCTCTCTCAGTGCAGTGTTAATGTACTGTAGTGTCCAGTCAGTGTGTCTGTATGAACCCCTCTCTCTCAGTGCAGTGTTAATGTACTGTAGTGTCCAGTCAGTCAGTGTGTCTGTATGAACCCCTCTCTCTCAGTGCAGTGTTAATGTACTGTAGTGTCCAGTCAGTGTGTCTGTATGAACCCCTCTCTCTCAGTGCAGTGTTAATGTACTGTAGTGTCCAGTCAGTCAGTGTGTCTGTATGAACCCCTCTCTCTCAGTGCAGTGTTAATGTACTGTAGTGTCCAGTCAGTGTGTCTGTATTTAACCCCTCTCTCTCAGTGCAGTGTTAATGTACTGTAGTGTCCAGTCAGTCAGTGTGTCTGTATGAACCCCTCTCTCTCAGTGCAGTGTTAATGTACTGTAGTGTCCAGTCAGTCAGTGTGTCTGTATGAACCCCTCTCTCTCAGTGCAGTGTTAATGTACTGTAGTGTCCAGTCAGTGTGTCTGTATGAACCCCTCTCTCTCAGTGCAGTGTTAATGTACTGGAGTGTCCAGTCAGTCAGTGTGTCTGTATGAACCCCTCTCTCTCAGTGCAGTGTTAATGTACTGGAGTGTCCAGTCAGTGTGTGTATTAACCCCCCTCTCTCTCTCTGTGTCCAGCGAGCGCTCTTGAGGGAGGTGGGACAGTATGAAAACGGAGGAGACGCGATCCTGCCTGCAGGCGCCCTCAAGCGTGCCCTTTGGTGAGTGGACAGACAGACGGATGGACTGTCCCTCCTGCGCCTCAGGTGTGTGCAGAGGCCGGTGTGTGCTCACGTGCGCTGCTCCGCTGTCCCTCCCCAGGCTCGGAGCGGCGGGAGGTGTGCGCGGGCTGCGAGTCGCCCATCGTGGACCGCTTCCTGCTGCGCGTCAACGAGCACTCCTGGCACGAGTCCTGCGTGAAGTGTGCCGTGTGCCTGCAGGCGCTGTCCGGGAGCTGCTACTGCCGGGACCGGCTGCTCTACTGCAAGCACGACTACGAGAAGTAAGACTGAGCGCACGGGCGGGCGGGTGTCTGTGAGCGTGCGGGGTCTCCCCTCCGTCCAGTCTGTCCTCAGTCTGTCCATAGTCTCCCCTCTGTCCAGTCTGTCCTCAGTCTGTCCATAGTCTCCCCTCCGTCTGTCCATAGTCTCCCCTCTGTCCAGTCTGTCCTCAGTCTGTCCATAGTCTCCCCTCCGTCTGTCCATAGTCTCCCCTCTGTCCAGTCTCCCCTCAGTCTGTCCATAGTCTCCCCTCCCTCTGTCCATAGTCTCCCCTCCGTCCAGTCTGTCCTCAGTCTGTCCATAGTCTCCCCTCCGTCCAGTCTCCCCTCAGTCTGTCCATAGTCTCCCCTCCGTCCAGTCTGTCCTCAGTCTCCTCTCAGTGCAGTCTGTCCTCAGTCTCCTCTCAGTATCCCCTCAGTCCCGTCTCTCCTCAGTCTCCTCTCAGTCCAGTCTCCCCTCAGTCTGTCCATAGTCTCCCCTCCGTCTGTCCATAGTCTCCCCTCAGTCCAGTCTGTCCTCAGTCTCCTCTCAGAATCCCCTCAGTCCAGTCTGTCCTCAGTCTCCTCTCAGTCCAGTCTGTCCTCAGTCTCCTCTCAGTGCAGTCTGTCCTCAGTCTCCTCTCAGTATCCCCTCAGTCCAGTCTCTCCTCAGTCTCCTCTCAGTCCAGTCTGTCCTCAGTCTCCTCTCAGTATCCCTAAGTCCAGTCTCTCCTCAGTATCCCCTCAGTCCAGTCTGTCTTCAGTCTCCTCTCACTGCAGTCTATCTTCAGTCTCCTCTCAGTACCCCCTAAGGTCCAGTCTCTCCTCAGTCTCCTCTCAGTCCAGTCTGTCTTCAGTCTCCTCTCAATGCAGTCTATCCTCAGTCTCCTCTCAGTATCCCCTCAGTCCCGTCTCTCCTCAGTCTCCTCTCAGTCCAGTCTGTCGTCAGTCTCCTCAGTATCCCCTCAGTCCAGTCTCTCCTCAGTCTCCTCAGTCCAGTCAGAACTCAGTCTCCTCTCAGTCTTCTTTCAGTCTCCCCTCAGTCCAGTCTGACCTCAGTCCAGTCTCTCCTCAGTCTCCTCAGTCCAGTCAGAACTCAGTCTCCTCTCAATCTCCTTTCAGTCTCCCCTCAGTCCAGTCTGTCCTCAGTCTCCTCTCAGTCTCCCCTCAGTCCACTCTGACTTCAGTCCAGTCAGTCCTCAGTCTAGTCTGACCTCAGTCCAGTCTGTCGTCAGTATCCCCTCAGTCCAGTCTCTCCTCAGTCCTCCTGTAGATTGACAGACTCACAGAGAGCAGCTGAACACACTGGAGTCAGAAGTCTAGAGAAGAGCAGAGGATCCACATGTAATGCTGAGGAGATTTAACACAGAGGGTTTTCATACTGAAGAGGTTTAATACTGAAGAGGTTTATTACTGAGGAGTTTAATACTGAAGAGGTTTAATATTGAAGGGGTTTATTACTGAAGAGTTTAATACTGAAGAGGTTTAATATTGAAGAGGTTCATTATTGAGGGGTTTAATACTGAAGAGGATCATTATTGTGGGGTTTAATACTTAAGAGGTTTATATCTCAGGGGTTTAATACTGAAGAAGTTTATTATTGAGGGGTTTAATACTGAAGAAGTTTATTATTGAGGGGTTTAATACCAAAGAGGTTTATTACTGAGGGGTTTAATACTGAAGAGGTTTATTACTGAGGGGTTTAATACTGAAGAGGTTTATTTCTGAGGGGTTCAGTACTGAAGAGGTTTATTACTGAGGGGTTTAATACTGAAGAGGTTTATTACTGAGGGGTTTAATACTGCAGAAGTTTATTTCTGAGGGGTTCAGTACTGAAGAGGTTTATTACTGAGGGGTTTAATATTGAAGAGGTTTATTACTGAGGGGTTTAATACTGAAGAGGTTTATTACTGAGGGGTTTAATACTGCAGAAGTTTATTTCTGAGGGGTTCAGTACTGAAGAGGTTTATTACTGAGGGGTTTAATATTGAAGAGGTTTATTACTGAGGGGTTTAATACTGAAGAAGTTTAATGCTGAGGGGTTTGAGAGGAGAGGGCTGAAGAGGGGAGAAGGAAAACTGCAAGTAAAGGAAAATGAAAAGCAGGAGAAACAGGAGAGGTGAAGCAGGGAAGTTGGAGGGGAGAGATAAGAAGATAAAGGAGGAGAGGGGGAATAGGAGCAGGGGATTTCAGAGGGGAGAGGACAAGAGGGGTGGAGGAGACGGGACACTGCTGCAGTGCACCAGCACTGGCCAGTGACTGATGTACGGAGGGGAGGCCATACCTGGCGACTCACTGCTTTCACCTCAAGTCCAGGTCAGAGTTCCAAATCGATTGCAAAGCCTGGCCCCTCCCCCACCCCTTGCCCCTCCCCCGGCCCGTTGGCCCCGCCCCCTGACACGGCCGACACCTTGTGAAGCACGAGAGCCTCCCGCGCAGCCTTGACTGCCAATGACCTTGGAAAGCAGAGCCGCAGCGAAGTGTGTCCGAGCTCCCTCGCCGGCGTCCGTCAGCACCAGGGCTTGCCTCTCTCTCATCGCCTCCCAGAGATGAGAAACACACCGCAGATTCATTTTCTTCTGTTTTGGGGTGGGGGTAGGTTGGTGGTAGATAAAAACATATCTCTGGGCTTTTGCGGTTCGGCCCCTCTGTAGAATGCTGTGATTCACCAAAGGCTGGGGGGGTCTCTATGCTCACTGATCTACTTCAGAGGAATGTCTGAGATCTCACACCCTTAACCCATCCCCTGCCTGTGTGCATGTGCCTGTTACCCTGTTGGAGTTCAGCCCTAGCTGTTTTCAGGGCCTCCTCCAAGCTCTGAAGAACACTTACTCTGCTTTTCCATTACGTGCATGCTTCTATTGCATGACACTTTATTGTACATCTGTGTGCTTTTACCCCAGTCTCACTGGACTTGCTTTTACCCTGATCTCACTGGGCTTTAGTGCACTGGACTGTGCTTTTACCCTGATCTCACTGGGCTTTACTGCACTGGACTGTGCTTTTACCCTGATCTCACTGGGCCTTACTGCAATGGACTTTTTTTACCCTGATCTCACTGGGCTTTACTGTACTGGACTGTGCTTTTACCCTGATCTCACTGGGCCTTACTGCACTGGACTGTGCTTTTACCCTGATCTCTGTGGGGTTTACTGCACTGGAGTGTGCTTTTACCCTGATCTCACTGGACTTTACTACACTGGACTGTGATTTTTCCCTAATCTCACTGGGCCTTACTGCACTGGACTGTGTTTTTACCATTTTACCCTTAACCACACTTACAGACACGCACACACACAATCACACGCTCACATAGAAACACAGGCTACCCTCATGTCTTCAGAGCAGTAGGAGCTGTAGTGGGACAGCCTCACAGCAGGGGCAGGTCCCACACCAATAAGACAGCACCACCCCAGGGCACAAAGCCTGAAAGCCAGTTAGTAAATTACTCTAGTCTGGGGCTTCAGGGCCTATCCCCCCATTTCTGGCCTTTTCTTCATGCTTAGATGAAGAACACAGGGTATCAGGCAGACATTAAAGAAACATTTATTTAAATAACATGCTTAGCAGGGAGTCTGGGTGGCGCGTCTTTGACTGTTCAGGCTGAGTACTTCTGGCACATTCTGTGAAAAGACACTCAAGAAAATGGTCAGCAAGCATTCTGACGAGAATAAAACCCTCAGATCAAGGAAATATTTTCAAAACTTTGATTTTTGTACAATTATATACAGATATATGTATTTGTAGCCAGTTTTCTACCTTAGCTGTGTTTTTAATCCAGCCAACACTGTTATTGTCAGTATTTTAAAATTTGCTCTTCTGAACACCGTGTGTAGAACATCTACATCTCATGGTCTGACCCACATGTCATACTAACTGAACACAGCTGGTGTGTATTATACACTGCACACACTGCACACCTGCTGCATTTGTACTGTACACACTGCACACCTGGTTTGTATTACATACTGTACACACTGCACAGCTGGTGTGTGTTATACACTGGACACATTGCACTCCTGGTGTGTGTTATACACTGTACACACTGCACACCTGGTGTGTGTTATACGCTGTACACACTGCACACCTGGTGTGTGTTATACGCTGTACACACTGCACTCCTGGTGTGTGTTATACGCTGTACACACTGCACTCCTGGTGTGTGTTATACACTGTACACACTGCACACCTGGTGTGTGTTATACGCTGTACACACTGCACACCTGGTGTGTGTTATACGCTGTACACACTGCACACCTGGTGTGTGTTATACGCTGTACACACTGCACACCTGGTGTGTGTTATACGCTGTACACACTGCACACCTGGTGTGTGTTATACACTGTACACACTGCACACCTGGTGTGTGTTATACGCTGTACACACTGCACACCTGGTGTGTGTTATACGCTGTACACACTGCACTCCTGGTGTGTGTTATACGCTGTACACACTGCACACCTGGTGTGTGTTATACGCTGTACACACTGCACACCTGGTGTGTGTTATACGCTGTACACACTGCACTCCTGGTGTGTATTATACACTGTACACACTGCACACCTGGTGTGTGTTATACGCTGTACACACTGCACACCTGGTGTGTGTTATACGCTGTACACACTGTACTCCTGGTGTGTATTATACACTACTCACACTGCACACCTGGTTTGTATTATACACTACTCACACTGCACTCCTGGTGTGTATTATACACTACTCACACTGCACTCCTGGTGTGTATTATACACTGTACACACTGCACACCTGGTTTGTATTATACACTGTACACACTGCACTCCTGGTGTGTATTATACACTGTACACACTGCACACCTGCTGCATATGTACTGCACACACTGCATTCCTTGTGTGTATTATATACTCTACACCTAGTGTGAATTACACACTACTCACACTGCACTCCTGGTGTGTATTACACACTACTCACACTGCACTCCTGGTGTGTATTACACACTACTCACACTGCACACCTGGTTTGTATTATACACTGTACACACTGCACTCCTGGTGTGTATTATACACTCTACACCTAGTTTGAATTACACACTACTCACACTGCACTCCTGGTGTGGATTACACACTACATACCTGTGTATTACACACTACACACACACTGCACTCCTGTGTATTACACACTGCACACACTGCACTCCTGGTGTGTATTACACACTACACACCTGTGTATTACACACTGCACTCCTGGGCACCTGTGAACAATCCCCACTGGCCTGTGGCCTGTTCCCCCCTGGTGTGGGAAGGGAAGCTGTTCTCTCCTGCTGTGTGTGTTTCAAACATTCTTCTGTTTCAAAGCCCACCAGTCCTTTTTTGACAAACTGCCACTCATCCCTCTTTCTTCTTTTCTGCTTCTCCATTTCTCTCTCAACTATGCCTCTCACTATCCAAGACTCTCTGTCTGTATGCCTCTCTTCTCTTTTCCTTCTCCATCTCTCCCTCCCTCTCTCTGAAGCTGAGGGTCGTTCATCACTGTCTGCTTTGTAATAATATTTCAGCGCAAAACCTCATTTCCGACTCGTTGAGATTGATAGTGCTGTTGACACGAATCTGTTTATCAGCACGATTAGCGCTCGTCTCTCTTAATCAGTGATCCTGCTGTACCTCTTTGTGTCTCGGGCCCTCAGAGACTGGGCGGGCTGGGGGTGTCTGTAGGGGGTGACAGTAATTAGCAATATTTTAAGGTGCCCCCTCCCTTCCTATATCTCCTCTGTTTATTTTTTCCACACATCTTTAAACCTGTTAATAACTGCATTAGGACAGAGCTTCCGGTTTAGTCTTTACTGGAGTCTCAGAGCTGTGAGGTTTGGTGTGAACTGGGCTGAGCCTCATCAAGGTGTTCCAGATGTACACAGCCCAGTGCAGTGGTTACGATACAGGACTGTCACACCAGGTGGACAGCCAGACTTGTGGTTAAGATACAGGACTGTCACACCAGGAGGACAGCAGGTCCAGTGGTTAAGATACAGGACTGTCACACCAGGAGGACAGCTGGTCCAGTGGTTAAGATACAGGACTGTCACAAAAGGAGGACAGCTGGTCCAGTGGTTAAGATACAGGACTGTGACATCGGGAGGACAGCTGGTTCAGTGGTTAAGATACAGGACTGTCACACCAGTAGGACAGCTGGTTCAGTGGTTAAGATACAGGACTGTCAGACCAGTAGGACAGCTGGTCCAGTGGTTAGGATACAGGACTGTCACACCAGTAGGACAGCTGGTTCAGTGGTTAAGATACAGGACTGTCACACCAGGAGGACAGCTGGTCCAGTGATTAGGATACAGGACTGTCACACCAGTAGGACAGCTGGTTCAGTAGTTAAGATACAGGACTGTCACACCAGGAGGACAGCTGGTCCAGTGGTTAAGATACAGGACTGTCACACCAGTAGGACAGCTGGTCCAGTGGTTAAGATACAGGGCTGTCACACCAGGAGGACAGCTGGTCCAGTGGTTAAGATACAGGGCTGTCACACCAGGAGGACAGCTGGTCTGGTGGTTAAGATACAGGACTGTCACACCAGGAGGACAGCTGGTCCAGTGGTTAAGATACAGGGCTGTCACACCAGGAGGACAGCTGGTCCAGTGGTTAAGATACAGGACTGTCACACCAGGAGGACAGCTGGTCCAATGGTTAAGATACAGGACTGTCACACCAGTAGGACAGCTGGTTCAGTGGTTAAGATACAGGACTGTCACACCAGTAGGACAGCTGGTTCAGTGGTTAAGATACAGGACTGTCACACCAGGAGGACAGCTGCTCTCCTGAGCAGACAGAAATGACATTTTGATACAGCTGCATCCATTTCTCTGTTCGTTTCTTTCATCCATGTTGGCTAATTTGGGAAAGACAAGTGAAGAACAGCCTCTGGGCACTGCAAGACACACAGCTCTTCAGCTGATAACCTGCCACATCGAGGTGAAGCTCCAGAACTTCACCACCATGTGGGGGAGAATACAGGTGTAACTGTTCTGTGTACAGACATCTGTCTCTCCTTCTTCCCCTTTCAGGCTGACACTGACGGTCAAGTAACTACCTCCTCTGCCCAGTTCAAAGTGTACTGTGTATAATACACACCAGTAGTGCAGTGTGTACTGTGTATAATACACACCAGTAGTGCAGTGTGTACTGTGTATAATACACACCAGAAGTGCAGTGTGTACTGTGTATAATACACACCAGAAGTGCAGTGTGTACTGTGTATAATACACACCAGAAGTGCAGTGTGTACTGTGTATAATACACACCAGAAGTGCAGTGTGTACTGTGTATAATACACACCAGAAGTGCAGTGTGTACTGTGTATAATACACACCAGTAGTGCAGTGTGTACTGTGTATAATACACACCAGAAGTGCAGTGTGAACAGTGTACACACCAGAAGTGCAGTGTGAACAGTGTACACACCAGGAGTGCAGTGTTAGTAGTATACACACCAGGTGTGCAGTGTATATGTCAGGCGTACAGTATATACAGTATATACACCCCTGGTAAGCAGTGTTAAGACCCAGATTTTAAACATAGCACAATGCAAATAGTATAGCATACTTAAAAAGAGTTTACCTAAACAATATGTATCCAACAGGCAATTGTGAGCATCTCTGTTTTGGATTTGAAGTGGTTTTGCTGTGAACAACAGTGGAGAGAAGTGAGGGGAAAACGAGGACAGAGAGAGAGTAATGACACCCTGGTCTCTGCTTATATTGCTGCTTTGCATATTCTGAGAGACGCTCCCTCACCTCGCCTCCCCCGCGCTCAAACAACAATTTAATTAGAGCCGGCTAATAAATGTTTCATGACGAAGCACACCGCTCGTCCCGTCGTTATTAAATCTCGGGGAAGGAAAAGTAACGGGAGGGGGTGAGAAGACAGGGGACGAGACAGAAAGGGGTGGAAAGCCGAAGTCGGACGGTACCAGAGAGAGGAGAGAGACAGCACATTCTCCACAGAGTGCAGCGCATACCCCGTCTCCGTGGCAACACCTCCCGCCAGCCCCTCCCCCCTCCCTCGCGCTCTCCCAGACACACTCTGACAGGAAATGAGAAACCCCGAAACAGGATATTGCGTTCTGGAGGGCCTGGGGATTAGATATGTTATCTAAACTAACACTTCGAGACTCTCTCTCTCACACACACACACACTCATAATAGACAAAGGAAGATCTAGGTACACACACACACAAAAATTGGCCAGACACACACAAAATAGACCACGGGCTCTCTGAGCTCACATACGCAGGGGCTGACACACAAACAAACTCAAAACAGACAACGAAAGCTCTGGGTGTACACACAGAAATTCACAGAATGACACACAAACACACAGATATAAAACAGACAGCTCTGTGCTCCCACATAGACTGTTTCACACAGACAAACACAAAGTAAAGAAAGCTACACACATCACAATCTGAAACAAAAAGGGAGCTCTGTGTACAGACATCGGCACATACAGGAGGTGTAGGGAATGAGTCCAGAGCAGAAAAAGCAGGTACATTAGATTCCCTGGCTCAAAGATATGTTGTATTCTGACAGGACAAAGGAACTCAATCTCTTCAGTCCTGAACAGAGAGAATTGTGAGAGAACTTGACACACTTATGTAAAATCCTCAATGGCATCGACACAGCCAATCCAGGGAGTTTCTTCAGAATCCACAGTGAAACATGAACCACAGAACTCCAGTAGAGACTGTGTGAAAGTACGTTTGAAACTCAGAACAGGGGCCACCTCTTTACACCAAGGGCTGAGGGAGTGTGGAACAAGGACCTCGTTTCCTAGCCGTCTCGTCGAGAGTGTGTGTGTGTGCAGGAGAGAGCGAGTGTCTATAAGTGTGTGTGTGTGTGTCGCGGGGAACGCCGGGAGATTTTAATAACGGAGAGGCAGCACAGAAAAATTTAATAAAGGGAGATGATGTGATTATGGAGACCTGGCTCCCAGCCACCTTCTCTCGCTCGGCAATATCCGCTCACAGCAGCGCGCTCTCTGTTAACCCTGCGCGCGCCAGCACTCTCAGACAGACACACATGGGCCGCAGACGCCTGGCGCTGCAGCTGGACTCTGTCCACATGGGCTGCAGGGGCGCTTGGGATCCCAGCCACCAGCTGTTAGTGTATGTGGGACAGTGTCCACCAGGACAGGACAGTTTTCACTAGGACAGGACAGTGTTCACTGTGACAGGACAGTGTTCTCTGGGATGGGACAGTGTTCACTGGGACGGGACAGTGTACTCCAGGACAGGACAGAGTTCACTGGGACAGGACAGTGTTCACCAGGATAGTGATCACTGGGACTGGACAGTGTTCACTGGGACAGTGTTCACCAAGAGAAGACAGTGTTCACTGGGACAGGACTTAACTGCACTGGACTGTGCTTTTACCCTGATCTCGTTGTACCGGATGGTACAAGAATGTTGCCCAACTCCTTGATCACTCCCACTTCAAAGTCTCTAAACTGGTTTCCAGTTTAGTTACATATTTGTTTAAATATCCCCTCTGTTTGATGTACAATTTGTGCATATTCCTCGTCATGTCCCACTGGATCAGGGACTGTGATTCACCACTGCAAGACTGAACAGTCTAGGCGAGGGGTCCCCATTTCCTTACTCTGCTAAGCTCTGTAGTTCCCTTACACACTGCACCCCAAACACAAACACAAACACTGTACCCCAGACGAGCACGCGTTGCATTCCAGACAAACAGTCTGTACCCCAGACACACACACACTACATCCCAAACACACTCACTGCACCCCAGACAAAAACACTGTACCCCCGACAAACACACACTGCTCCCCAGACACAAACACTGAACCCCAAACAAACGCACACTGCTCCACAAACACATACACTTTACCCCAAACAAACACACTGCGCCCCAGATAAGCACAGTGTATATCAGTGTCAGTGTGTGAGTATCAGTATGTGTCAGTTTGAATGTGTGTCAGTAGGAGTATCAGTGTGTGTTTTAATGAGTGTCTATCGGTGCGAGTGTGTTTCAGTGAATATCAGGGTATATGTCAGTGTGAGTATGTATATTGATGTGTGTTAGTGTGAGTATTAGTGTGTGTTAAGGTGCGTTTAATTGTGTGAATATCAGTGTGTGTTTTAATGTGAATGTGTATCAGTGCCATTGTGTGAATATCAGTATGTTTTAAGGTGAATGTGTTTCAATTTGTCAGTGTGAGTGTGTGAGTATCAGTGTATGTGTCAGTGTGAATGTGTATATCAATGTGTGTCAGTGTGAGTGTGTCAATGTGAGTGTGTGAGCATCAGTGTGTGTGTCAGTGTATGGGTCTGTGACAGTGTGTATGTGAATGTCATTGTGTTTGTCAGTGTGAGTATCAGTTTGTGTCTGTGTGAGTGTGTGAATCTCATTGTGTTTGTCAGTGTCAGTGTGTGAGTAACAGTGTGTTTTAAGGTGAGTGTGTTTCAGTGTGAGTTTAAGTGTGTGTCCGTATGAGTGTGAATACAAGTGTTCTCTGGACTTACCAACTGAGTTTTCAATTATCTAAGTGAACCCTTAATTGGCCTAATTAGACATTTTCAGAGCCTAAAAAAGTTGTGTATTTCAGCATGTTGTAGCACTGTAACTTTGCAGACACCCTGAAACCTCTGAATAGTTGAAGAGGTTGAAGGAAGGTTAACAGACTGTCTGTCGTTCAGTAGAGTGATTATGACACTGAGTGCTCAGCAGGAGCAATTTCACTTGTCATCACTTATCAGGAGCACTTTCTGGTGAAACAGTGCTATTACAACAAGAGGTATTCTTAGTATTAGAACCAGGAGTGTTAGTGACAGAACCAGCCGCAGGATTCATAGTACTAGAACCTGCAGGATTGTTAGTGACAGAACCAGCAGGATTGTTAATATTAGAACCAGCTGGATTGTTAGTGACAGAACCAGCAGGATTGTTCATATTGGAACCAGCTGGATTGTTAGTGACAGAACCAGCAGCAGGATTGTTAATATCAGAACCAGCTGGATTGTTCATATTAAAACCTGCAGGACTGTTAGTGACAGAAACAGCAACAGGATTGTTAATATTAGAACCAGCTGGATTGTTAGTGACAGAACCTGCAGGATTGTTAGTGACTGAACCTGCAGCAGGATTGTTAGTACTCGTACCTGCAGGATTGTTAATATTAGAACCAGCTGGATTGTTAGTGACTGAACCTGCAGGATTATTAGTGACAGAACTAGCTCGATTGTTAGTGATAGAACCAGCAGCAGAATTGTTAGTACTCGTACCTGCAGGATTATTAGTGACAGAACTGGCAGTATTGTTAATATTATATACAAGTCTCTAACAAGAGTTTGAGCTGGGACATGTCATTAAACTGTTCCAACGAAGTCTCTTACAGGAAATTGAGCTGGGAGACGTCACTAAAGTGGTCTGACGAAGTCTCAGACAGGAGATTGAGCTGGGAGACGTCACTAAACTGGTCTGACGAAGTCTCAGACAGGAGATTGAGCTGGGAGACGTCACTAAACTGGTCTGACGAAGTCTCAGACAGGAGATTGAGCTGGGAGACGTCACTAAACTGGTCTGACGAAGTCTCAGACAGGAGATTGAGCTGGGAGAGTTGGGCTGTCTCGGGCTGGAATATAACCCTTCACACACTGGCCCTCCAGGAGTTAGAGAAACTCCATCGGCAATGGAGGAGACCAGGAGTCCGGTCCGCTCTGGTGAGGTTGTGGTTTGAGTTACCCCAGTCCTTGTCGTGTGCTAACAGACATGGAAAGTGGCGTTTCTGTGGTTTTGAGTGTCGCTTGACAGCTCTGTCCCCAGAGCGTTTCGAACAGCGCTTCTCGGGGAAAAAAAGTGTTGCTTCCCAAACGGTGATCTGGGGAGAGACGAGAGCAGGGTCCCACTGTGACAAACTGACAGCATGGCACACGCAGAACCACACATGACCACAGCCGCCATCATTGGCACAGCGTGCTGGAAATCAAAGAGGTGCTGCTCAGTCTTCGCCTTGAGGGGACAGGCGCGAGTCTTTGGGGTGTTATTATTTCGTGACCGACAGATGGATTTATTAAGCCAATGAAAGATTAAAACTGGCAGATGCTTCTCAGACTGGACCAGGAAAGATTATGGTATTAGATTTTTAGACCTGGCTGGTTTTCGCATTGTTACCAGCTTCCAGTAACTGACACCTTTTCTGTGTGAGAAAGTGTGAGTGTCAGAGGGAGTGTGTGTGTGTGTCTGTGTGTGAGTGTGTTGCAGGGATGAATGTGTCTGTAGGGGTGTGTGTGTATGAGAATGTCTGTTTCATGTGTGTGTGTCAGTGAGTGTGTGTGTCTGTAGAGGGGGGTGCGCATGTGTGTGTCTGCAGGGGTGTGTGTCCACGAGAGTGTGTGCGTGCGCTAGTGTGCTGAGCCCCACAGTAGAGATTAACCCCACGCGATATCCCCAATCCTCTGTTATGAGTTGACATCGTCTGTCTGGACTCCGCGCTGTTTAAACAACACGCCTAATTAATCCTTCCTTTATTGCTTTCTCTGGGCGGGAGAGACCAGGCAACAACGACGGGGAAAGTGATAAAGAGTAGCGGAGAGGAGGGGCTGAGGACGGGGGCAGACAGGGGACAGAGAGACAGATGTACACAGAACACAGCGAGTCGGAAGAAATGCAGGTCGGACAGTGGCGAAGCGGAGAGCGAGGGAGCGAGAACTACAGTCTGTCACTACCGTGAAGGTCCTGAATAGCACGTAGAACCAGGCTTGGGTTGGCACACTTTAAAACGCATTACTGTTTCAGCGCAGGTCTTCTCATTAGCCGCCTGTTTTTAAAAAAGCTGTTTTGGTATACAAACTTCAGTATTTCTCGGTTCAGGATTTGTAGCGGAGAGTACTGCTGCCATCTAGTGCCCGTCGCTGGGAATAGCAGCGAGCTACTGACCCGCTTTCAGACTCGTACTCAGACCTTCGCCATTGGCCAGACCATTCACAGCAGGTGCTTGAACAGTAACAGCACTGTACCTCTCTCTTTTCCTTTACTTTCTCATCCTCTCCCTTCTCTCCTCATCTCTCTTCCTCCTATATTCTTTCTCTTTTTCTTCCCTTTCCTTCCTATCTCCTCTATTTTTATCCTTTCCTCTCCTTTCCCCTATCTCTCCTCCTTTCCCCTGTCTCTCCTCTCTCCTCTTCTCCAATCTCCTCCTCTCTCTCTCTCCACCTCTCCCCTGTCTCTCCTCTCCTCTTTCTCTCCCTTCTCCTCTCTCTCTCCTCCTCTCTCTCTCCTCCTCTCCCCTTTCTCTCCTCCTCTCTCCCTTCTCCTCTGTCTCTCCTCCTCTCTCCTGTCCCCTGTCTCTCCTCCTCTCTCGTCTCCCCTGTCTCTCCTCCTCTCTCTCCTCTCTCCTCTCCCCTGTCTCTCCTCCTCTCTCCCTCCTCTCTCTCCTGTCCCCTGTCTCTCCTCCTCTCTCCCTCCTCTCTCTCCTGTCCCCTGTCTCTCCTCCTCTCTCCCTCCTCTCTCTCCTGTCCCCTGTTTCTCCTCCTCTCCTCTCTCCTGTCCCCTGTCTCTCCTCCTCTCTCCTCTCCCCTGTCTCTCCTCCTCTCTCTCCTCTCTCCTCTCCCCTGTCTCTCCTCCTCTCTCCCTCCTCTCTCTCCTGTCCCCTGTCTCTCCTCCTCTCCCTGTCTCCCAGGCTGTTTGTGACGAAGTGCAGCAGCTGCCTGAAGGTGGTGGGGCCCTCGGAGCTGATCATGCGTGTGCTGGAGCACGTCTACCACGTGGAGTGCTTCTGCTGCTGCGAGTGCGACCGCCGGCTGCAGCGCGGTGACGAGTTCGTGCTCAAGGAGGGCCAGCTGTTGTGCCGCGGCGACTACGAGAAGGAGAGGGAGATGCTGTCTGCCATCAGCCCAGCGCCCACCGAGTCAGGTAGACCCGCGGCCATCGATACGCCTGACTGGGGCACGCACTGATCGGGTACTTCATGACCCATTAGTACGACCCAGTCCCGATCAATACCCCATAACGATAATGCAGCCCGATTATGCAATCATGAATAATAATAACTCCTTACACTTTTAGAGCACTTTTCTGGACACTCCTCTTAGAGCGCTTTACAGGTAGTGTGAACTCCCCTCCACTGCCACCAGTGTGCAGCCCCACCTGGATGATGTACCAGTATGCTCCCCACACACCAGCTATCAGAGGGGAGAATGGAGTGATGAAGCCAGTTCAGAGATGGGGGTTATTAGGAGGGCAGTGGGGGACATTTGTCCAGGGCACTGGGGTTACACCCCTACTCTTCTTGAGAAACACCCTGGGATTTTTAATGACCACAGAGAGTCGGGACCTCGGTTTTACATCTCATCCATAGGACGGCACCTTTGTTTTACAGTTTAGTGTCCCTGTCACTATACTGGGGCATTAGGACCCACACAGACCACAGGGTGAGCGCCCCCTGCTGGCCCTACTAACACCACTTCCAGCAGCAACCTTAGTTTTTCCCAGGAGGTCTCTCACCCAGGCCCTGGCCAGGCTCACACCTGCTGAGCTCCAGCGGGCTGCCTGCTGTGAGCTGTGAGCTGCAGGGTGATATGGCTGCTGGCTAAATGTCACTGCTGTGGCAGAAACTACTATATAATCCACCCGATCAGGTTATACATTATATAAAATAATCATCAATACTTCAGCAGTTAATAATGGGATGCAGATCTTAGCAAGCAGCCATTAGACGATAATGACCCTTGACCTGTCTGTGCCGGCGGCAGTGAAGAGCGATGAAGAGGAGGGCTCGGGCGCAGTGCCAGGGAAGGGGGGCGAGGACAGCAAGGAGCACAAGCGCTCCAAGAGGCCGCGCACCATCCTCACCACGCAGCAGCGCCGCGCCTTCAAGGCCTCCTTCGAGGTCTCCTCCAAGCCCTGTCGCAAGGTGAGCGCCCTCCAGACCTGGACAGGGAGACGCCCCCAGAGCCTGACCAGTACTGATCAATACACATGAGCGGCTAACTCGCAGTGAACAATGTACCCTAAACCCTGATCAGCACAATCTTAACCCTGATCAATACACACGATTAAACAGCCCACAGTGAGCAACCCCCCCCCCCCCCCCAAACCCTGATCAGTACACATTCAACCATGATCAATACATGTGATTCAACCACCCACAGTGAAAAACACACTTCCCAAACCCTGATCACTACACACTCAACCATGATCAATACACATGATTAAACAACCCGCAGTGAACAACAAACACCCCAAGCTCTGATCTTTACGCTCACCTGTGATCAATACACATGATTAAATAACCAAAGTGAACGAGAAGTACTTAAAACACTGCTCAGTACACTCTCAGCTGTAATCAATATATGTGATCATTTAGTCCAGTGTAAACAAGACATTTCCAAACCTTGTGTTATCCATCATCAATATATGCGATCATTATTCCCTGTGGCACATATACTGTAGAGTATATTCATTACTCAATTACTCAAGTATCAATAACAAAGTCAAGGGGCATGTTCAGAGATGCCCCCACAGCGCCTCTTGATGTTTCTCTTTCTGTTCTCTTTGGCTGCAGGTTCGAGAGACTCTTGCAGCCGAGACAGGACTAACCGTACGAGTCGTTCAGGTGTGGTTTCAGAACCAGAGAGCGAAGGTGAGAATCACTCTAGACCAGTGTGCAGCTCAGTGTGTGGCACAGTGTATAGGCCAGTGTGCAGCTCAGTGTGTGGCACAGTGTATAGGCCAGTGTGCAGCGTAGTGTGTGGCACAGTGTATAGGCCAGTGTGCAGGGTATAGACCAGTGGGTAGTGGAGTGTGCAGGGTATAGACAGTGTATAGGCCAGTGTGCAGGGTATAGAGTGTATAGACCAGTGAGCAGGGTATAGACCAGTGGGTAATGCAGTGTGCAGGGTATAGACCAGTGCGTAACACAGTGTCCAGTATATAGACCAGTGTGCAGGGTTAAGACCAGTGGGTAATGCAGTGTGCAGGGTATAGACAGTGTATAGACCAGTGTGCAGGGTTAAGACCAGTGGGTAATGCAGTGTGCAGGGTATAGACCAGTGGGTAATGCAGTGTGTGCGTTTTCCTGGTCCCAGATGAAGAAGATTGCTCGGAGACAGCAGCAGCAACAGCAGCAACAGCAGGAACAGGAACAGCTGGGGGGGCCGAGGAGGGGCCCCAGCCGAGGGGGGAGGCAGAGCAATGAGGACAGCGAGGGTGAGATGGGCGCCGGGGTGATGGGGGGCCATCCTGCAGAGCAGCCATCTGAACACATGAACCCTGGCCCTGTGTGAAAGGGTAGGGAGCAGGGACACAGGTCACTCTCTCATCTGTCCATCTGCCTGTCTGTCCAGATGGCTCCAGTGTCCATGGGATGGATGGACTGATGGCCAGCTATCCCACAATACCTCGCCAGCAGCTCCTGACTCTGGACCAGAATATCTACGGCAACGAGACCTTCCGTCATGGTCTCACCCCACCACAGCTGCCTGGGGACCACCTGCACCCCTACGGTAAGACCTCGTGTGTGTGTTTAAAGGGCTGTGGGCATCCCAGAACAGCCCTAACCAGCCCCTGTACCCCTCCCTCAGACTCAGAGACGGTGTTCCACGACCTGGACAGCGACGGCAGCCTGGGTCACCTGGGAGACTGTCTCCTGGCAACCACAGAGTCGGGGCTCCTGCAGGCACGCGTGGGAAACCCCATCGACCGGCTGTACTCCATGCAGAGCTCCTACTTCACCTCGTGACGCCCGAGAGACCCCCAGCGCAGAGCAAACTCCACACGTCTGCCGCAGAGGAGCCCCGGAGACGTCATCTGCACCTCGCCAGCCTGAATACCCCACGGGGGCGACAGGTTCACGGGCAGATCTCGTGTCGCGTAACGTGTGACAGAACCTGCCAGGCCTGCTCCTGGAGATGTGCAGTCCGGTGAGCTTTATAGGTGATCCCAAAATAACTTGACATCTGAAGACTTTGCAGATAAAGCTTGTAAGCTTTGACAATTTCCATAATGATCGAGAATGGTCCTATAGCTCAGCCCCCAGTGGCAAACATCCCGGACTGCGTTGCCCCAGGAGCAGGCTTTGCTACCCCTGTGCGGTTGCCCAGGTTTTGGATGCCTGACGTCCACTCAGGCTCAAGACAACACGCTCTCCGGCCATATTATTAGGACCCCAGTGAAATGGACAGGGACTGTGGGCGGCAGGCAAGACGCAGACTCCCGTTCCTTTCCTGGGCCCGCACGGCCGCCACAGCGCCACCCGGTGGAGAGGTAGAGGAGCTGGCGGGGTGTGCGGCCCCCACACGCCCCCCCACCCTGGCCACAGCCTCACCTAAAGGCGATTCCATCAGAAAAGTGGAAATTGACAGGGATGCAGCTGGTGACCCTATCCCAGTCAAGAGGCCTTTCCCTGCTCACAGGCGCCCAACACGTTGTGCAGAGGGGGTGCCTAATATTTTGGCCAGAGGGGGTTAGCAGGTGACTCACACTGGTCTGCTCCTCTCAGTTTGTTTTGGCTAGGGGCCTCTTGGGGACAGGGAGCACAGGGTTGGGAAGGGAGTTCAAAATGAGAATTGTTTTTGGTGAAGTTTACTCTTAATTTGTCCATAATGTGTAAATACCCTGACCAATGTTTTCTCTCCTGTCATCTCAGAAAGTGTTAGCATCCTTACATGACTTGAATCCATTCTTCTTTGTATTTTTATTATTTTTTAATTGCAAAGCTAAAACTAGTTACAGTACTGGAGAATAATGATCTTACACTAAGAGATAGGATAGTATTGCTAATTCTGTAGTTGTTACCCTTTTTTGGGGTGTGTTGCGATAATGTAGTTTCTGGGACAAAGGTGCAGACAGGTAAATTCAGACTTAAGCTGTACAGTAGGTAATCTCACAGACAGCTCTGAATTCACACACTGACATACACTGAGACGCAGATGACTGGGCTGTAGACACTGCTGTCCCTCTCCTCTCACAGTCCCCCTGCATTCACACACTGACACACACCTGACTGGACTGGAGACACTGCTGTCCCTCTCCTCTCACACTCCCCCTGAATTCACACACTGCCACACACCTGACTGGACTGGAGACACTGCTGTCCCTCTCCTCTCACACTCCCCCTGAATTCACACACTGCCACACACCTGACTGGACTGGAGACACTGCTGTCCCTCTCCTCTCACACTCCCCCTGAATTCACACACTGCCACACACCTGACTGGACTGGAGACACTGCTGTCCCTCTCCTCTCACACTCCCCCTGAATTCACACACTGACACACGCCTGACTGGACTGGAGACACTGCTGTCCCTCTCCTCTCACACTCCCCCTGAATTCACACACTGACACACGCCTGACTGGACTGGAGACACTGCTAGAGACACTGCTGTCCCTCTCCTCTCACACTGACACACACCTGACTGGACTGGAGACACTGATATCACACTCAGCCCTGAATTCTCCACTTAACCTTTCGTGAGAGGAAACAAGACCACTGAGGTGACATCAGTAATGAATCTTCTCCTGGATCTGAAGCCTTCCAAGTTCGATCTACAGCCTTCCAAGTTCGAAGGAGATGAAACGGCTGAGCTGGCTGGCTACCCAAGCAGCACGACGATGTGGTTGGAGTCTGTTCTTTCTTGTGTGCATATTCTAAAAACTTCTGCTCCTTTCATATTCCTGCAGCAGTGAAGGGGGCAGCCCTGGGGCTCTGTGCTTCAGCAGCTCTGTGACGAGAGCTTTGTTTATGAGCACAAGAGACATGGGAGCTGGGGAGGAGGGGGGGTGGGTAATGAGCTGTAACTCGTTAACTAATGAATTATCTGTAAGAACAAAACAGGGGGTAGACCAGCACCGTTAATAACGGTAATACTTTCAACATCTCATCTCGTATCCCCCACACAGATTTCACTGACTCGGGCTGCTCTGATAAATGCTTTCACCCCAGACTAAGGTGTTTAAATAGCAGGAACACGGCCGTTTCTTCAAGCTTATTCTCTAGAGCAAAATTCCCAACCCCCACTTTTCTCAGACTCCCCAAGTTCAAATAACTTTGTTTTTGTGAAGCCCATGTGGCGCTGTCTCGTGTGACCCTCTGGCCCTGGGTTCGAATCTCTGTTTCTTTCAGTGACTGGGGGGGCACGCTCTTCTCCTCCTCCACAAAGCACAGTAGACCTCTGCAGCATGGGAGGGTCACTCGGGGTCCAGGTCCTTGATGAGCCCCGCAAGTCACAGGGTACAGTCCAAGTTTTTTTCCAAAACTGTGAATTATGAAATACACACACACATTAAATAATGTCACACAAGGGAACCAACAAAAAATAATTTAATTAGGGTCAAGGTTTGTCCTGGTTCACTATGTATATTTATCCTCTTGGTAAATAGTAAAAAACACCACCATGGCAGAAGCCACCTTGTAGGTGTTCTGAGCCCTCTGTGAGTGTTGAAGTATTTCTGTGGGAACATGTGTGCTGTACTGTAGCTCTCTCCCTTGTGACTGCTTAGCTGCCGTTCCGCCTCTGCTGATGTGCTGTGATGTTAGTTCTCAAATACACACTCAAACCCAACCCAGCACTCCTGTGGTTCTTCTCCTGACTGGTGTCCGGTCGGCTGCAGAAACGGGTGTTTCAGGGGGACAAGGGTGAGTGTTTTGGGGTGCCTTGCTCAGTGCCTTTCCCTGCTTTAAAAAGCATGCACTCACACCTATGCAGACACTAATGTCTGCTCACACACCTGCACACACACACACACTCGCACCTAGTCACACACCCGCGCACACACCCTCTCGCACCTACAGTCACACACCTGCGCACACACACACTTGCACCTACAGTCCCACTCCTGCTCACACACACCCGCACACACACCCTCTCACCCCTACAGTCACACCCGCGCACACACACACACTCGCACCTACAGTCCCACTCCTGCTCACACACACACTCGCACCTACAGTCCCACTCCTGCTCACACACTTGCACCTACAGTCCCACTCCTGCACACACACTCGTACCTACAGTCCCACTCCCGCACACACTCGCACCTACACACTTGCACAGTCCCACACCTGTCCACTCACACACACACCTGCGCACAGTCCCACACCTGTCCACTCACATTGATGGTCACTTTCATAGGGTTTCTAGGGGACACCAGAACTAGAGCAGAGCAGGAGGATCAGTGGATTTTTGCAGGCACAGCCATGTCAGGGTTAACACAGGGGTGGGAAAATAATCACACACTGTGGTCTCCATCCCTCGGCATCTCTCCTTTAATATCTGATCCAGAAAATAGATTCATTTTCTAGTCTGTAGTCAGAGAGCTCATAACTCAGCATGCTCCCCCTGTCCTCCTCTCCCTCCCTCCTTCACCAAAGGCAGCTGCTCACCAGCGGGTGAAGATGGAAAGCGAGATACGACCACATTCCTGCGATTAATGTTTTACCGCCAGGAAAGAGCAGCAGAGAGGAAGAACAAAGGGAGGAGGAGGAGGAGGACAGGAGAGGGGCCAGAAAATAAGAGAAGAGTGAGGAAACAAAAGAGGAAAGGGGAAAAAAAGACAGTAATGCCTGTGTGTGCACAGGTGAACCCACCTACACACGCTGCAAACCCTGGGTGCAGTTCAGATGCATAGAGGGGAGCAGCACTCCAGACACACACAGCGCCATTCAATAAAAATCCCGCTCCTCGCTATTGGCTTTAGGGGAGCAGTGGCTGCTGAGCGCCGAGAGCAGGAAACGGAGGAGAGAGCGGCCCTCGATCCCCAGATCACAGCTCCTTAAATTAAGCTCACGCTAAACAGCGGTTTATTGAAGCGCTGGGTGGCTGACAGGGAGGCCACAGGCTCTGGAGAGCAGCACAACATCATAACTGCACTGCTGTTGCCGCGACACAAGAGCAGCCATCACACATCATCACGTCGACCTCTGACTGACACGCCTGCACAGCAGCAGACTTGAGCGACTCCCCTGAGCATTGTGGGATTGCTCATGGCATGGCGGTAGAATTCCATTCGAACAGATCCAGGGTCTTCCTGAGAGAAGCATGCCTCAGCGGTGTGTCAATCCCCTGACACGTGTTCTAGAAATCCAAACGTCTTTATTCCAGATCAAAAATGAAAACCCCAGCAGGGCTCAAGAAAGGAAAGAAAACAGAGCGAAACAGACCCCCCCGCGCCCCGCCCTGCTCTGGGCACAGTGTCCATGAGGAAGAGGGAAGATGGGGCTTGAGCCTTCTCAGATCGGGAATGGTGCCTTCGCCAGGCGGCATGGCAAGGAAATACAGAGGAGTAAGGGAATTGGATCTTCAGCACCAGGGGTCAGGGGAGGTGACCTCTGCTGGCCTAGGAGGGCTGAGGGACAGCCTCTGCTGAGGAGGAAGAGAGAGACGGCAGTTATTGATTAGATTCAGTTCATTTTGATCCGTTTGAACTGCCTTCGGCTGAGCAACAGAACAGGACATACGGATGCACAGACAGACGGTTAACAGGCGGGTGTGGATTACGGAAATGTGGATATTAATTGGCTATGGACGTTTCACAGTGCTGGAAAACAGACGTCTAATTCTGCTTCACATAGTCAAAATCAGTAGCTATGGAGCTGCTCTTCCTGTATGTTGAGCTGGGAAACCACCAGAGATAATAAATAGTCACACTCCCATGATTCATAGCGACTGCAGTGCTGTCTCTTATAGACAAGGTTATCCCTTCCCTGTCAGATTGACACACAGACAGGCTGACCAGAGACGGACACACAGACAAACAGATTAGACAGACAGGCAGTAATGGGAGTCTCACCCAGCCCGCTGAGCTTCACCGTCTCTGCGCAGGCCAGGAAGCGGGACACGTGGGGTGAGCAACTGGCGGCCGAGTCCTGGTTCTCCCGCAGGCACCGCTCAAAGGCGGAGAACGGAGAGGCGCACTCCGAGCGGATCTGCTGGATCACCGGGCTACAGAGCAGAGAGAGAGGATGGAAACACTGGCCTGGATAACAAACTGCCAACCTGACAGCCCTCTGCTGATCCTGACTGAGCCTGAGTCAGAGTAAAGCAGACTTTACTACACTGGACCGACTGTACTGTGAGCTGGATTAGTTACTGAGATTAAAATCAGACTCATACTGTTACTAACAGAGCTGTCCTCCATACTGTACTGGACTGGACTGACTGTACTGTGAGCTGGATAAATTACTAACTGAGATTATAATCAGACTCCACTGACCGAGCAGTCTGAGACTTTCCAGGCTGGACTAGACTGACTGTACTGTGAGCTGGATTAGTTACTGAGATTATAATCAGACTCCACTGACCGAGCAGTCTGAGACTCTCCAGGCTGGACTGGATTGACTGTACTGTGACTGATAAGTGATGAGTTATTGATCAGTGATTGACAAGCACCCTCCCCTCCTCCAGAAACCAAGCCTACACTCACTGGGAGGACGTACACTGCGCCACTTTCATCTTCAGCGCGTGGCACTCCTGTTGCCATGACGATGGGTTGGAGGCCACACACATGCCGTACTCCTCCATCTCTCTGCGGCAGTACCGCGCGGTGATCTCCATGGCAGCCTGCCTGCGAGTGAAACATGAACAGCACAGTGTGTACAGTACAGGCCTGCTATACTGCTATAAACCAGTGTGCACATCAGCATAGCACGGTCTCTATAGTGTGTTCTAGGTTATTACAGTATACTACAGTTTTCCATAGTATATTATTTATAGTATATTTATTACACAATGCTGCCGTTACTCTGTAATGTGTTGTTTTGTGGTTTAAATCTGTGCTAAACATATAACATTATATTTTAGTGTGCCACTCTACCTGAGCATCGCTGTGAGGGTGAGAAACACTGTTCCTGAAATTAGCAGCCCACTGATAGATAGCATAGCATTCTGGTACACAATATTGTAATTGCAATTTAATAATAATTAATTGCTTACACTTATATAGCTTTTCTGGACTCTCAGAGCACTTAACAAGTAATGGGGATCCCCTCCACCACCACCAGTGTGCAGCCCCACCTGGATGATGTGACAGCAGCCATAGTGCACCAGTGCCCTCACCACACACCAGCTATCAGTGGGGAGGAGAACAGAGCGATGAAGCCAGTTCAGAGATGGGGATTATTAGGAGGCCATGATTGGTAAGGGCCAATGGGAGATTTGGCCAGAACACCAGGGTTACACCCCTACTATTTTCGAGAAACGCCCTGGGATTTTTAATGACCACAGAGTCAGGACCTCGGTTTTACGTCTCATCCGAAGGACCGCGCCTTTTTACAGTATAGTGTCCCCGTCCCTGTACTGGGGCATTAGGACCCACATGGACCGCAGAGTGAGCGCCCCCTGCTGGCCCCACTAACACCTCTTCCAGCAGCAACCTTAGTTTTTCTTAGGAGGTCTCCTATCCAGGTACTGACCAGGCTCGCACCTGCTGAGCTTCAGTGGGCTGCCAGTTGTGAATTGCAGGGTGATATGGCTGCTGGCTAATATGTATTCCTCTTATTATTATAAGCAGTAGTCGTAGTGTTGTGTAATTATACATCACAGCTCCTAACGTACAATAAACCACTACACAACATCTATGTATACTTACATTTCTGAGCCGATTTATTGGTGATTGGGTATCTTGTCACATTACACACGTGAAGGTTAAACTGCCGCTCCGTCTCGATATAAACCCCGCCTTTCGCCAGCCCCGATTGGTCGAAAAGCAAAGACTAAACCAGGAAAAAAAGGCTCTTGCTCAAATTTTACTGGTTGCTCAGGATGTCAATCTTAGCCTGTAAAGGTTACATTTCCTAGGTCAATTCGTCTCTTAAAGGCACCAACGGTTAATTCCTGCATCTTTCATTTTCCCACAAACAGTTTCTTCGTTTCTTATGGCTTTTGTCCTGTGAAAATCTTTCTTTTTATTCTGCGGTGCTCATGGTTTTGGTTCTCTTTTCTCCAATAAAAACTGTATGGATATAGATAGCTCTGTGTTACCTGTGTAGGTGTCTTTGCTTCGTTTTGAATTATGCTTTTTTTTCTCAGTAAAGTACTACATTAGATTAACAGCAGACTACGGTCCCACTCCCCCGTACAACTCGCCTTTTTTATTCTCTTCCATAAAACGCGACGGCTATAGCAAGCGTCAGACCGCTGAGTTGCCGTGGCAACAACTTCCCACCTCCGTTCAGCCTGCGTGGGCACGTCACGTATCAGCGCGTCAACGTGCTGTCGTAAGCGGAAGCGAATGTGTGCTCCGTTGCCGCTGTGCCGCAGCCTGGAGAGAGATTTGTGCACGACACCGGGTGCGACGGGGAGGAGGAGGGGGGGTCGAGATCAGGACTAGAGAGAGACTGTGTGAAAAGAAGGTAAAAACCCCGTAGAGACATGGCCGCGGACGGAGCCGGGCAGCTGGGGAAGCCGGTCGGTGCCTCGGACAACGATGTTGGCGCGACTACAGCAGGCGCTGCGGGGGCTGGAGGGGTGCCTGAGCCAGCGGACGAGCTGGTCCGCTCCGTGTCCCTCTACCGCCGACGGCCTCGGTTCCTGCACGGCACGGTGCTGCCGTTCTTCGGGCTGCTGTACCCGGCGTGGCTTTACCTGTGGCTCGCCGTGTACGGCGCCGCCGACTACCCGGAGGCCGGCCTCATCGCGCTCGCCGCCATCGGGATTGCGCACGTCCTCACCGTGCTGTCGGGGCACTGGTCCGTGCACGCGCACTGCTGGCTCACCTGCGCCACGGTGAGGCTGGGGTCTGTGTGCCTGCACCTTGCTGTGCGACAGTGTGTCCGTGCTGCACCTTCCCGTTTCTCTGCTGTGCCTGTACTGCATCCTTCTCTGCTACACCGTCTGCCGCTTGTGTTCACTCGCAGTGCTGTGTCTGGGCTCGACTGTCTCTGGTGTCTGTGGGCTCTGTACTGCACGTGGGTGTGTGCACTGTATTATAGTACACTGGTTCTTCTCTGCTGCACAAGTCTTTACTGTGTCCTGTGTGGGTTCCCTGCGTGTCAGTACTGTGCTGTGTGTGTCGGTGAACCTGTGACAGTGGAGTTGTTGTGCAGTGGTCAGCTGTCCTGATTCTGAGCTGTGTGTGTGACAGTGGAGATGTTGTGCAGTGGTCAGCTGTCCTGATTCTGAGCTGTGTGTGTGTGACAGTGGAGATGTGCAGTGGTCAGCTGTCCTGATTCTGAGCTGTGTGTGTGTGACAGTGGAGATGTTGTGCAGTGGTCAGCTGTCCTGATTCTGAGCTGTGTGTGTGTGACAGTGGAGATGCTGGGCTGTGGTCAGCTGTCCTGATTCTGAGCTGTGTGTGTGTGACAGTGGAGATGCTGGGCTGTGGTCAGCTGTCCTGATTCTGAGCTGTGTGTGTGTGACAGTGGAGATGTTGTGCTGTGGTCAGCTGTCCTGATTCTGAGCTGTGTGTGTGTGACAGTGGAGATGGTGTGCTGTGGTCAGCTGTCCTGATTCTGAGCTGTGTGTGTGTGTGACAGTGGAGATGTTGTGCAGTGGTCAGCTGTCCTGATTCTGAGCTGTGTGTGTGTGTGTGACAGTGGAGATGTTGTGCTGTGGTCAGCTGTCCTGATTCTGAGCTGTGTGTGTGTGACAGTGGAGATGTTGTGCTGTGGTCAGCTGTCCTGATTCTGAGCTGTGTGTGACAGTGGAGATGTTGTGCAGTGGTCAGCTGTCCTGATTCTGAGCTGTGTGTGTGTGTGACAGTGGAGATGTTGTGCAGTGGTCAGCTGTCCTGATTCTGAGCTGTGTGTGACAGTGGAGATGTTGTGCAGTGGTCAGCTGTTCTGATTCTGAGCTGTGTGTGACAGTGGAGATGTTGTGCTGTGGTCAGCTGTCCTGATTCTGAGCTGTGTGTGTGACAGTGGAGATGCTGGGCTGTGGTCAGCTGTCCTGATTCTGAGCTGTGTGTGTGTGTGACAGTGGAGATGTTGTGCAGTCGTCAGCTGTCCTGATTCTGAGCTGTGTGTGTGTGTGACAGTGGAGATGCTGGGCTGTGGTCAGCTGTCCTGATTCTGAGCTGTGTGTGTGTGTGACAGTGGAGATGTTGTGCAGTTGTCAGCTGTCCTGATTCGGAGCTGTGTGTGTGTGTGACAGTGGAGATGTTGTGCAGTGGTCAGCTGTCCTGATTCGGAGCTGTGTGTGATAGTGGAGATGTTGTGCTGTGGTCAGCTGTTCTGATTCTGAGCTGTGTGTGACAGTGGAGATGTTGTGCTGTGGTCAGCTGTCCTGATTCTGAGCTGTGTGTGTGTGACAGTGGAGATGTTGTGCTGTGGTCAGCTGTCCTGATTCTGAGCTGTGTGTGTGTGACAGTGGAGATGTTGTGCTGTGGTCAGCTGTCCTGATTCTGAGCTGTGTGTGTGTGACAGTGGAGATGTTGTGCTGTGGTCAGCTGTCCTGATTCTGAGCTGTGTGTGACAGTGGAGATGTTGTGCTGTGGTCAGCTGTCCTGTTTCTGAGCTGTGTGTGTGTGACAGTGGAGATGTTGTGCTGTGGTCAGCTGTCCTGATTCTGAGCTGTGTGTGTGTGTGACAGTGGAGATGTTGTGCTGTGGTCAGCTGTCCTGATTCTGACCTGTGTGTGTGTTTCTCAGGAGCCAGACCCAACCAAGGCCACCCTAGCGAAGGTTGTCCCCATGCCCAACAATGGCTCACCGGAGCTGGTGCCCCTGCAGAGAGACACGGTGAGAGAACCCAGGAAACGTTATGCATTTGAGGAGCTTGTTTAGGGTTCATTAGTTAATTGATCGAAGATTTCATCAGGCTGTTTCTTGAAGGATTCCATGGTCTCAGCTTCCTCACCGTGGTTGCATAAACCACACTCCCACCACCCTTTGTGTAAGAAAGTGTCTGCTGTACTCTGGTTTGTGTGTTTCCTTTGACTCTGAAGAAGGCCAGTCGGTTGACTTTAAGGTCTTTGAGAATCTGAATGCTTGAATCAGGCCCCCCTTGTCTGTTCACTGGTGAAGAGATTCAGTGCCTCTGGCTTGTCCCTGCCGGACACTCCTTATAAAATACAGCATGTGTCCTTGCATGGCAGCAGTGACGATAAAGTCAAGTCAACAGCAGGACTTGTATTAGGGGTTGTGCAGAGCAGTGCCTTCTTCCCTGGGAGGAGAAGGGTCAGATTCCCGTTGCACAGCCCTGCGATCCACACTGTCAAACACCCCTGTAGATCCACACCAGGTCACGCCGTGTGCTGGGAGTGAGGTTCTGGGGGGAGAAGAGACCGGTCCGGGATCTGCAGGGGCGGGGGCGGGCGTTTGATCTGCTGCTTTGCTTGCGTGGCCCAGGACGAGGACGGCCGGGAGGTGATCTCGTTCGAGTTCCAGAAGATCCGCTACGTGTTCGCGGGCGGGGAGAAGAAGCGCTTCGCGCCCGTGGCGTTCCCCACCAGCCAGCCGCTGGGCTTCTTCCAGAACTGGAAGGGCTACCAGGAGGAGACCGAGCTGCGCGCCGCCGAGAAGAGATTCGGCTCCAACAGGTCGGTGCCGGGCCCGGGCCCGCGGCGTGGGGCTCCTCGGCAAGGCTGGGGGGCGAAGACGGATCAGACCCCTGTTCCGCGGCGCTCTGGTCCTCTCTGGGGTTTTACACCTGTTGGTCAGACTCCAAGTGCGTAGCAGTCCTAACCACTGCCGAGTTTACAGAATCGCCCAGGCTCCACGTTCGCAGAAGGCTGATTAGGTCCACGTTTAACAATATCATTCTGGTCCCCAGTGCACAGTAGTCTGATCCATTTCAGATTTTACCGTATAGGTCAGGCTCCAAGTGAAAAGCAGTCTGATCCGCTTCATATTTTACCAACCACAGTGCCCTTTTCTAGAAGCCGACACCAGGGGCTGGGGAGTTCAGGTTTGCTGCCTTGTCCTGATTATGAGCAGTCATGTCTATTAAGCTGTTATGTGTTTGCAATCCAGAGAAGACTGCTTGCTGAGTAGCAGCTGGAAATGTCTAATTCCAAAGGGGGGGTGGGACACGGCGGCGCAGTGGTTAGCATGGCTTCCTCACATCGCTGGGGCCACGGGTTACCGGGGTGCTGTCTGTGAGGGGCTTATATATTCCTCCGTGTTTACGTGGGTTTGCTCCGGGTGCCGGGTTTCCTCCCACTGTCCAAAAATTTCCTGGTAGCTTAATTGGCTTCTGGGAACGTTACCCCTGGTGTCAGTGTGTTTGTGTCTGTGAGTGTCCTGCACTGGACTGGCGTCCCATCCAGGGTGTACCCTGCCTTGTGCCCGCTGCTTGCTGGGACAGGCTCCAGCCACCCCATGATGTTCTACTGGATAAAGTGGTTAGAAAATGGATGGTGTGGGAGTGGACTGCACATTTGGCAAGACTTGCAGCACACAAAGTAGCTGAAACGCATCATACTTTGTGTGGTGTTTCAAACTGGTGTATTTATCCATAGATGAATTCAAACTCTGGAAAGTAAAACCCGGAGCAGACAGTGTGACTGTGTCCTGTTGGCCAACCGTGCTGATCTCTGTGTTGTGCTACTAGGGCAGAGATGGTGGTGCCAGAATTCCTGGAGCTCTTCAAGGAGAGGGCCACTGCACCCTTCTTCGTCTTCCAGGTGAGGATGCACTGCACATGTATCTGTCCTGTCTCCTGTCTTCTAGAATCAGTGTCTGTGTCTTACCTGTGCAGGTGTGCAGGATCAGTGTCCGTGTCTTATCTGTGCAGGTGTGCAGGATCAGTGTCCGTGTCTTATCTGTGCAGGTGTGTAGGATCAGTGCCCGTGTCTTGCCTGTGCAGGTGTGTATCTTCTCTTTCTGCCTTATCTCTGCAGGTGTGTATATTCTCTCTCTGTCTTACCTGTGCAGGTGTTCTGCGTGGGGCTGTGGTGTCTGGATGAATATTGGTATTACAGCGTCTTCACGTTGTTCATGCTGGTGGCTTTCGAGGCCTCTCTGGTTCAGCAGCAGATGAGGAACATGTCTGAGATCCGCAGGATGGGGAACAAGCCATACATGATCCAGGTGAGCAGACGTGCGGACAGTTCCTGGATCCCAGTTGCATCATTTGTACAACATGTTTAATGCTCTCTTACCATACATTTATAACAGTCTTACAGCATTCTTGTAATGCTCATACAACAGGTTTACAGCGTGTTTATAGCACTCCTGCAACAAGTTTACAGAATGCCTATGACATTCCTCCAGCAGTTGTACACCACGCTTATAACACTTTTACAGTAGGTTTACAGTATGCTTATTATGTTCCTATAACAAGTAATAAACACACTGTGAACACTTATACAGCAGATTTGCATCATGCATATAACCCTGCAGTAGGCTTGTGGCATGCTTATAACATTGTATTAATAGGTTTACAGCATGATTATAACACTCCTATAAAACATTTGCAGCATGCTTGTAATACTCCTACAGCAGGTTTAAAGTGTGCTTATAACACAAGTAGGGAGCCGTGTCAGCATACAAAGACTGCAAAGGAACAAGTAAAGGTTTATTCCATGTTAAAAAGAGAAGAAAAGAAACAACATTTCAGTGTGTTTACTGCTGTAAATTTGTTATAGAAGATCCCTATAACAAGTTTACAGCATGCTTGTGACACTCCCACAACGTATTTAGCTTATAATACTCTTATAACAAGTTTATGGCATGCTTATAACACTCCTATAACAGTTTTACAGCATTTGTATAGCACTTTTAGTGAATGCTTACAAATCTTTTACCATGGGTTTGCAACAGACTTGCAAAACTCAGTAAAGAAACTGTAAAAGTAATTTCAGTTAAACAGTCACTTCAGATTGACACTTAAGATTCTCTCCATTTTTACAGGTGTACAGGAACAGGAAATGGAGGCCGGTGTCCAGCGATGAACTTGTCCCTGGGGACGTTGTCTCCATAGGTACAGTTCCGTTGCTTTTCCTCACTTAGAGGATGATGCAAACGAGACCAGAACGGCGATGCCTGTGTGCTGATAGAGGGACATAGAGTGTCAGTGTAGTTTGTGCAGTGTGTGCGTATGGGTGCACAGTTAAATCAGAGTGTTAGCATATCAGTGCAGAGTGTGAGAGTGTGCAGTTTGTGTAGAGCGGTAGTGTATTGGTGAAGGGTGTGAGAGTGTGCAGTTTGTGTAGAGTGTGAGAGTGTGCAGTTTGTGTAGAGTGGTAGTTTATTGGTGCAGGGTGTGAGAGTGTGCAGTTTGTGTAGAGTGTGAGAGGGTGCAGTTTGTGTAGAGTGGTAGTTTATTGGTGCAGGGTGTGAGAGTGTGCAGTTTGTGTAGAGTGTGAGAGGGTGCAGTTTGTGTAGAGTGTGAGAGTGTGCAGTTTGTGTAGAGTGGTAGTTTATTGGTGCAGGGTGTGATAGTGTGCAGTTTGTGTAGAGGGGTAATGTGTTGGTGCAGGGTGTGAGAGTACAGTTTGTGTAGAGGGGTAATGTGTTGGTGCAGGGTGTGAGAGTGCAGTTTGTGTAGAGGGGTAATGTGTTGGTGCAGGGTGTGAGAGTGCAGTTTGTGTAGAGTGGTAATGTGTTGGTGCAGGGTGTGAGAGTGCAGTTTGTGTAGAGGGGTAATGTGTTGGTGCAGGGTGTGAGAGTGCAGTTTGTGTAGAGTGGTAATGTGTTGGTGCAGGGTGTGAGAGTGCAGTTTGTGTAGAGGGGTAATGTGTTGGTGCAGGGTGTGAGAGTGCAGTTTGTGTAGAGTGGTAATGTGTTGGTGCAGGGTGTGAGAGTGCAGTTTGTGTAGAGGGGTAATGTGTTGGTGCAGGGTGTGAGAGTGCAGTTTGTGTAGAGTGGTAATGTGTTGGTGCAGGGTGTGAGAGTGCAGTTTATGTAGAGTGGTAATGTGTTGGTGCAGGGTGTGAGAGTGCAGTTTGTGTAGAGTTGTAATGTGTTGGTGCAGGGTGTGAGAGTGCAGTTTGTGTAGAGGGGTAATGTGTTGGTGCAGGGTGTGAGAGTGCAGTTTGTGTAGAGTTGTAATGTGTTGGTGCAGGGTGTGAGAGTGTGCAGTTTGTGTAGAGGGGTAATGTGTTGGTGCAGGGTGTGAGAGTGCAGTTTGTGTAGAGTTGTAATGTGTTGGTGCAGGGTGTGAGAGTGCAGTTTGTGTAGAGTTGTAATGTGTTGGTGCAGGGTGTGAGAGTGCAGTTTGTGTAGAGTTGTAATGTGTTGGTGCAGGGTGTGAGAGTGCAGTTTGTGCAGAGGGGTAATGTGTTGGTGCAGGGTGTGAGAGTGCAGTTTGTGTAGAGTGGTAATGTGTTGGTGCAGGGTGTGAGAGTGCAGTTTGTGTAGAGTTGTAATGTGTTGGTGCAGGGTGTGAGAGTGCAGTTTGTGTAGAGTTGTAATGTGTTGGTGCAGGGTGTGAGAGTGCAGTTTGTGCAGCTTGTCCATGTGTCGGTTTGCCAGGCCGCTCTCCCCAGGAGAACCTGGTCCCCTGCGACGTGCTTCTCCTCCGAGGGCGCTGTATAGTGGACGAGGCCATGCTGACCGGGGAGTCTGTACCTCAGATGAAGGTTAGTTGGGCTAATAGAGCTCAATACTGTACCGTGGTATTATCATGCCTTATTACACTCCGTATCGCTCTTCTGGACTGTGTTGTAGTGTGCTGCTCTGTTCTATGCTATTCTGCACTACACTATAGCACAGTACTACCTTGCCATAACAATACGGTGTACTCTGCAAGCGTTTGAAAGCCAACTCAGGTTCAGAATCCGGTTTTGATTTGAAATGTAAAATTGGGCACAGATGAGGATTTGCTGCTGCAGTTAGTGGGTGCTTCTGAAAAAAGGAGTGTGAATAACTGAATAATGGAAGGATCTTCCTCTCACTGATTACAGTCTGTGCGACACTGAATTGGACTGTGTGCTATAATTTACTAGACAGATCATTCTGTACATTACTACAGCCTGCCGTAGGATTCTGTTCAATGTTATAATGTACTGTCCTTAACTCCACTGTACTGTGCTGCTCTGCTCTAGACTGTTGCTGTGCTATAGACCTGTAGACGTGTAGACAGTGTGCACTGCGAGTCGGGCTCTATTGCATGAACTGGCCCGGGTTAACCTGGTGTGTCTGTGTTGTAGGAACCAGTTGAGGACCTGGACCCATCCCGAGTCCTGGACCTGCAGACTGACTCACGACTCCACGTCATTTCGGGCGGAACCAAGGTGGTTCAGCACAGCCCACCCCACCGGGCCTCGGCCGGGCTCAAACGTCAGTACACCCCTCCGCTGCTAGGGGGCGACACTGATTCACATTTCCCACTCTATCACTCTTTCACTCTTCCTAGCTTGCATGGTCATCTTCTCTTTTTCTCTCCCTTCCTCACTAACTTCTTCGCTAGTTCCTCCTTTGGATAATTAAAACGCGTAGCAGGTCCAATAACTCACCCACCCACCGTGGACCAATCACTGGTGCATGGTCCCAGTACCTCAACCCTCTGGTTTTTGTCTCATAAACTAAAATCTGAAGACATGCCCTGCGACAGGACCGGAATAGCCGTGATGCATCGTCAACATATTTCAGTACGAGGGGTGAGAGTTCCCAGGGGGCCCTGCATAGCTTCCTTCCCACACGTCACTCTGGTGGTAGGAACAAGAGTAGTGTTTCCCCTTGGACGTTGCAGTAACCTGTGCTGGGTGAACCCAGTGTCCTTTAGTAGGCTGCCCCCTCACCGTGTTGGGCAGGAGCCTGCTGCTCTGTGTGCCCCCTGACTGCGTCGGGCACGAGCCGGCTACTCTGTGTGCCCCTTGCCGTGAAGTCAGTGCCTCACCTGGTCTTGTCCAGCTGTGCCCCTTGCCGTGAAGTCAGTGCCTCACCTGGTCTTGTCAAGCTGTGCCCCTTGCTGTGACGTCAGGGCCTCTCCTGGTCTTGTCCAGCTGTGCCCCTTGCTGTGACGTCAGGGCCTCTCCTGGTCTTGTCCAGCTGTGCCCCTTGCTGTGACGTCAGGGCCTCTCTGGGTCTAGTCCAGCTGTGCCCCTTGCTGTGACGTCAGGGCCTCTCTGGGTCTAGTCCAGCTGTGCCCCTTGCTGTGACGTCAGGGCCTCTCTGGGTCTAGTCCAGCTGTGCCCCTTGCTGTGACGTCAGGGCCTCTCTGGGTCTAGTCCAGCTGTGCCCCTTGCTGTGACGTCAGGGCCTCTCTGGGTCTAGTCCAGCTGTGCCCCTTGCTGTGACGTCAGGGCCTCTCCTGGTCTTGTCCAGCTGTGCCCCTTGCTGTGACGTCAGGGCCTCTCTGGGTCTAGTCCAGCTGTGCCCCTTGCTGTGACGTCAGGGCCTCTCTGGGTCTAGTCCAGCTGTGCCCCTTGCTGTGACGTCAGGGCCTCTCCTGGTCTAGTCCAGCTGTGCCCCTTGCTGTGACGTCAGGGCCTCTCTGGGTCTAGTCCAGCTGTGCCCCTTGCCGTGACGTCAGGGCCTCTCTGGGTCTAGTCCAGCTGTGCCCCTTGCTGTGACGTCAGGGCCTCTCCAGACCTGCTCCAGCTGTGCCAGTGCAGGTGCACCCTCCCGACATGGTGCTTGTGGGAGTCCTGGCCGAGCCGCTCTGGAGCACAGGCACAAACTCACCTTCACCTTCTCTCCCTCCACAGCTGTGGACAATGGCTGTGTGGCGTACGTGCTGAGGACCGGCTTCTACACCTCTCAGGTGAGGCCGCTGAACTGCAGCTGTGTCTATCTGTGTGCACCCGTCCTCTCTCTCTGTGTGTCTGTCCATCTCTCTGTGTGTCCTACAGTATTGGGGCTCATTGGCGTGCTTGGGGCGTGCACTGCACCCACCCCTCTCTCTGCTATCAGGGGAAGTTGCTGCGGACGATCCTGTTTGGGGTGAAGAGAGTGACAGCCAATAACCTGGAGACCTTCATCTTCATCTTGTTCCTGCTCATCTTCGCCATCGCTGCCGCCTCTTATGTCTGGGTGGAAGGTGAGACTCTGACATGCTGGTGACCGACACACTGACCCCAACAGGTGGACACTCCGCTGACTGACACACTGACCCCGACGGGTGGACACACTCCGCTGACCGACACACTGACCCCGAAGGGTGGACACACTCCGCTGACCGACACACTGACCCCGACGGGATGACACTCCGCTGACCGACACACTGACCCCGACGGGATGACACTCCGCTGACCGACACACTGACCCCGATGGGTGGACATGCTGGTGACCGACACACTGACCCTGCAGGTGGACACACTGCTGACCGACACACTGACCCCGACGGTGCACGCACTCCACTGACTGACACACTGACCTCGACGGGTGGACACGCTGGTGACCGACACACTGACCCTGACGGGTGGACACACTCTTCTGACTGACACACTGACCCCGACGGGTGGACACACTCTGCTGACTGACACACTGACCCCGACGGGTGGACACACTCTGCTGACTGACACACTGATCCCGACGGGTGGACACACTCTGCTGACTGACACACTGACCCCGAAGGGTGGACACTCCGCTGACCGACACACTGACCCCGACGGGTGGACACTCCGCTGACCGACACACTGATCCCGACGGGTGGACACGCTGGTGACTGACACACTGACCCTGACGGGTGGACACTCTGCTTCTGTCTGTCCCAGGTACGAAGGACACCAGCAGGAACAGGTACAAGTTGTTTCTGGAGTGCACACTGATCCTCACCTCCGTGGTGCCGCCCGAACTGCCCATCGAGCTGTCGCTGGCTGTCAACACCTCCCTCATCGCCCTGGCCAAGCTCTGTGAGTCCGGGTCTCCTGTCTGCCTCTGGCTGTGTCTCACTGTCTCTTTCATTTGCCAGTATGTGCCTTTCTGTGTCTGCTTTTCTGTCCCCCTGTCTCCTCCCTTACTGTCTCACTGTCTCTTTCATTGCCTGTATGTGTGTCAGTCTCATTATCTCTGTGTCTGCTTTTCTGTCTCCCCCCTCACTGTCTCACTGTCTCTCCCTCTCCCCCCTCACTGTCTCACTGTCTCTTTCATTGCCTGTATGTGTGTCAGTCTCATTCTCTCTGTGTCTGCTTTTCTGTCTCTATGTCTCCCCTCTCACTGTCTCTCCCTCTCCCCCTCTCAGATGTCTTCTGTACAGAGCCCTTCCGGATCCCCTTTGCAGGGAAGGTGGAGGTGTGCTGCTTCGACAAGACAGGGACTCTGACCAGCGACAGCCTGCTGGTCCAGGGGGTGGCTGGACTCAGGTACTCTCTCTCTCTCTCTCTCTCTCTCTCTCTCTCTCTCTCTCTCTCTCTCTCTCTCTCTCTCTCTCTCTCTCTCTCTCTCTCTCTCTCTCTCTCTCTCTCTCTCTCTCTCAGACGCATGCCTCTCCCTCCCGTCTTCCTGCTCTTCTCTGTCACTCACAGTAAGGCTCTCTCTGTGTCTCTGCGTGTATTCTCTCTCCTGCACACCTTCCCTCTCGCTCTGTCTGGAGCTGACATACTAGACCAGCTGAGCAACGAGTGGAGGGCAGGTGTGTTTACTGTATGTGTCTGACAGAGATGTAGAGGAGCTGGCCTGAGTGTCTCTACAGTTACTCTACAGATCTGAGGATGATGATGTTGGAGTGTTAATGTGAAGATACAGAGGAGCTTGACTGAGTGTCTCTACAGTTACTCTACAGGTCTGAGGATGATGATGATGATGGAGTGTTAATGTGAAGATACAGAGGAGCTGGACTGAGTGCCTCTATGGTTACAGTTCTCATAGTGATATGATGGGAGTGTTTCCATGCTGCGGTGAAGGACCTGGGCTCATCTCAGATCCAAAGTGTCGGCGCTCTAGTGTGGCCAGAGAGAGCCCAGTGCTCAGTGGCAGCTCCCTGCCTCGGCCCCTCTGAACCTGCGGTCTCTGAGTCTCTGCGATCTGTCTGTGTGTGAGACAGGGAGGGGAAGGAGCTGACGCCCGTGTCGGAGATCCCCGTGGAAACGCATCGTGTCGTGGCGACCTGCCACTCCCTGGTCACCATGGATGACGGGCAGCTGGTTGGAGACCCTCTGGAAAAGGCCATGCTGACCGCAGCTGACTGGAGCCTGACCAAAGGTACTGCAGCCTAGCTAACACTAGCACCAACGCCAACAGTCATACAATTTATTATTGCGTAGCATCTTCCAGTGCTCTGGGGCAGAGCAGGAAAAGGCCCCGTCACCCATAGAGTGTAGACGGGCTTGGGGGTCAGACAGGAGACCGGAACTAGAGAAAAGAAAGTTGCGAGGTGGGGAGCAGGATGATAGTAAGTCAGACAGATACTGAGGTACCAAGCCATGGGGAGCCTTATAGGTGAGCTTGAGGATTTTGAAGTCGACTCAAAAGCTGATAATAAGTCAGTACAAGGACTCCAGGACAGAAGTAATGTGATCGCTTTAACTTGACCTGGTCAGGATTCTGGATGCTGATTTCTGGACATACTGTAGTTTGTTCTATGTGGATTTAGATGCCCCAGCGGGTAAGGCATTACTGTAGTCAATTTGGGAAAAAATGAAAGTGTTGACCAGCTTTTCGGCAACTGTTAGCGATGTAATCGGGTGATATTTCTGATATTTTGACAGTATGCACTAGATGTGGGTCAAACGTTAAGCTTGGATCAATTGAGGACTCAGGGGTATTGATTATTGGTTATTGATATCCATATTGATCTGTGTTGGTTAGGCATGGCCTCCCCAGTGTAAGGACTCCAGGCCTGAGTTTTGATTATGGATTTCTTTATTTATCTGTCTCAGGTATTTCCTTCACAGTAAAAAGCCTCAGGCTCAGGAGCTGTGTTTTGACTATTGATTTCTTCATTGATCTGTTCCAGATGAGAAAGTGTTCTCCCGCAGTATAAAGACTCAGGGACTGAAGATCCACCAGCGGTTTCACTTTGCCAGTGCTCTGAAGAGGATGTCTGTTTTGGCCTCGTATGAGCGACAGGGCTCCAGTGAACTGTGCTACGTCTCCACTGTGAAAGGGGCACCAGAGACACTGCGCAGCATGGTACGGTAACTTCTGAGACACTGTCGTGTGCACTGTGGAGCACAGACACTGCACAGCATGGTACATTGTAATACCTGAGACACTCTCCTACTGTGTGTGTTGCAGTTCTCTCAGTGCCCAGACAGCTATGACGAGGTCCACAGGGAAATGTCGAGGGAGGGGGCACGTGTTCTGGCACTGGGCTACAAGGAGATGGGTCACCTCACCCACCAACAGGTACTACACCCTGCACAAACTCATTCCTTACTCGTGCTTTACTTAGTGTTCATATTCTCTTTAAATTCTGCCCACAGCCGGCTACCTCCAGCCCTTCTCCATTGTGTTGTCTCTGTGCGTGGGGAGGACCTGGGCGTTGTTATAGGACTGTGTTGTGTTTTGGCAGGTGCGTGAGGTGATGCGGGAGACCTTGGAGTGCTCCCTGCAGTTCGTGGGCTTCATGGTCGTTTCCTGCCCCCTGAAGAGCGATTCCAAGGCTGTGATCCGAGAGATTCAGAACGCCTCTCATCACGTCAGTACGCACGCGCTCGCTCCCGCCAGTCTGCGCTCTCTCTGGACCCGGCCCCGCTCTCACGCTCGCCCCCTCGCCCCCTCTCTCGCAGGTGGTGATGATCACAGGTGATAACCCCCTGACAGCGTGCCATGTGGCGAGAGAGCTGCACTTCATCCAGAGGGAGCACACCCTTATCCTGCAGCAGACGCGGTGCTCCGGTAAAGTCACTCTGCCCGCCCCTTCCTGTGTGTTTCCCCGCCCCTCTCGCATCTATACCCCTTCCTGTGTGTTTCCCCGCCCCTCTCGCACCTCCGTGTGTTTCTCCACCCATTCCCGCATTCCTCCGCCTCCCTGTGTTTCCCCACCCCTCTCACATCTCTCTGCCCCTTCCTGTGTGTTTCCCCACCCCTCTCACATCTCCCCGCCCCTCTCGCATCTCTCCGCCCCTTCCTGTGTGTTTCCCCCGCCCCTCTTGCATCTCACTCACCTGTCTCTATATTTGAATGCTCTGATTTGTAAGTCTCTGGTATTTTGGCACAGTCGGGAGCTACAATACATGCATGAGCATCATCAGTTTTCTCACAGCCTCTGCAAAGAAAATAAATCTGTCTTCTAGTAACCTTTAACTCACAACGGTCAGCACCTGATTCCCAGATCTGTGAGGATTAACTGTTAGACTAAAGCACAGTGTCAGAGAGCCTAGAGTCCCTGTTGGCCATGTTGTGATTGTGCTGTGTTTTACTATGCGGCATTTGATTGTGCAGTGTTTGACAGTGCGGCATTTGACTGAGCTGTACTCTCTCTTGATGTGCATGTCGCAGGTGCGCATTGGCAGTGGGTGTCCATAGATGGCAGTGTGTCCCTGCAACTCTACCCAACCTCCATGCACACCCTGGTCACTCAGTACGACCTCTGTGTGACGGGGGAGGGGCTGTCCAGGCTGACCCTCGAACCCCAGCTGCTGAACATCCTGCTGCCCCACATCCGTGTCTTTGCCAGAGTCAGCCCCAAACAGAAGGTTTGTACTGCTGATATAATTTGTACCCTGATCACAGTCATCGCTATCGCCATCATGTCTCCCAGCAAGCGACAGGCTGGAATTGGTCTCCTCTGGTCTTGGCTCCTGACGAAACAGCGACCCCTGCAGGTTCACGGGCTCCTTGCAGGCTTGCAGTAGCATGACCTGGCGAAGGGGCGGAACCTATCTGTGCTTCCTCTGGCTGTCTTGGGGGTACAGGGACCGTTGCCATGAGCTGAGGCATAGAGACTCTGCAGATTGGCTTGATGTGAAATAATAAAGACTTTCTGGAGGTTTAAGGTTATTTAAAAATTCTTAAACTGAACAAGAGGCTGCGAGTGAGAGGTGGCCAAGCCCCCCCTCAGCAGCGCGCACTTGCAGCGGCAGCTCTGTAGAGACAGTCCTGCAGAACAGGCGTAATGCTCCTCTGTAGCTGTTACTGCTGCGACACTGAGTCTGATTTCTCCCTTACTGATCCAGTCTCTCCCGTTTCTCCTTCACATCCCTCCCCTCACTCTCCCCCTGTGCTTCCCCTCTCTCCCCTCTCTCCCGTCTCCCAGGAGTGCGTGATCACCAGCCTGAAGGGGCTGGGCTTCATCACGCTCATGTGTGGCGATGGGACCAATGACGTGGGAGCGCTGAAACACGCCCACATCGGTGAGAGCACCTGCCGCCCCTCCTCTGCCTCACTAACGCTCGTCTGAGCACGACCCATCGTTTGCTGCTGCTAAGCGATAGATGATCATTATGGAACTGGTAGCTGGTCAATAGCTCATTGATAAAGTCCTTATCTAAACGCTGCTTTCCAGTATCTAATACTTCATTGATCATTTCAAGGCGCCTCGTTGTTACACCATGATTAATCGGTAGCTAATCGCCACAAGTCGCCACTGTTAGACTGGTTGTCGATACCTAATCAATCGATAATCGATCAGTGTCCCTCTCCCTCCCGCTCGCGGTCCAGGTGTGGCTCTCCTGGCGAACGCTCCGGAGAGGATGCCGGAGCGCCGGAAGAGAGGCCGGGAGGAGAGGGAGCCCCGCCCCAGCGGCGAGCTGCGCGCCCCCCCCCTCTCGGGCAGCGGGGGGGCCAAGCTGAGCTCGCGGGGGGCGCGGCAGAGGGTGCTGGCGCAGAGGGAGGAGCAGCTGGCCGCACAGAAGGTGAGCGCTGTCCGCGGGGTGCCCCGGTGCTGGCGTGGGTGTCCCCCAGTCCACGAGACGCCGGATTCCCCCGAGAGCTGGTGTGCCATCGGACACACCCCAGCACACCAGCGGGCCGGCGGGGACGCTGGTACCGCGCCCCCTGGTGCACGTGCGTGGTGTTGGCGCCCTCTGGCTGTGCACTGTACTGCTGTGTTTGGCGTATTGCTGTGAGTCATTGCGAGCTGGTGTGTTTCCAGGAGCGGATCAGCCAGGTGCTCAGGGAGCTGGAGGAGGACCAGGTCCAGGTGGTCAAACTGGGAGACGCCTCTATTGCCGCCCCCTTCACCTCCAAACTGTCCTCCATACAGTGCAGTGAGTATAGCTGTCCTCTGTGCAGTGAGCCTAGCTGTTCTCTGTACAGTGAGTACATCTGCCCCCTGTACAGTGAGTATAGCTGTGCTCTATACAGTGAATATAACTGTCCCCTATTCAGTGAGTATAGCTGAGCTCTATACAGTGAAGTGTGCTCTGCAGTTGGCTGAGTTTGGCTGTCCTCTGTGCAGTGCAGTGAGTGTCGCTGTCCTGTGTTCAGTGGGTGCAGCTGTCCTGTGTGATGTGCAGTGAGTGTCAGTACAGTGCAGTGAGTGTCACTGTCCTCTGTGCAGTGAGTGTCACTGTCCTCTGTGCAGTGAGTGTCACTGTCCTCTGTGCAGTGAGTGTCACTGTCCTCTGTGCAGTGCAGTGAGTGTCGCTGTCCTCTGTGCAGTGCAGTGAGTGTCGCTGTCCTCTGTGCAGTGCAGTGAGTGTCAGTACAGTATAGTGAGTGTCACTGTCCTCTGTGCAGTGCAGTGAGTGTCGCTGTCCTCTGTGCAGTGCAGTGAGTGTCGCTGTCCTCTGTGCAGTGCAGTAAGTGTCAGTACAGTATAGTGAGTGTCTCTGTCCTCTGTGCAGTGCAGTGAGTGTCGCTGTCCTCTGTGCAGTGCAGTAAGTGTCAGTACAGTATAGTGAGTGTCTCTGTCCTCTGTGCAGTGCAGTGAGTGTTGCTGTCCTCTGTGCAGTGCAGTGAGTGTCGCTGTCCTCTGTGCAGTGCAGTGAGTGTCTCTGTCCTCTGTGCAGTGCAACAACCAGAGAGAGAGCACTGCACACTGATAACAGCACTTCAGCAACATCAGTGTCACTAACAGGCTTTGTAAGCATTTTGAGTGCACAGTGATGCGGCTGTCAACCCTTCCTCCACTCCCTCTCTCCCAGTCTGCCATGTGATCAAGCAGGGGCGCTGCACGCTGGTCACCACTCTGCAGATGTTCAAGATCCTGGCCCTGAACGCGCTGGTGCTGGCCTACAGCCAGAGCGTGCTGTACCTGGAGGGAGTCAAGTTCAGCGACTTTCAGGCCACCCTTCAGGGCCTGTTGCTGGCCGGCTGCTTCCTCTTCATCTCTCGCTCCAAGGTGAGGAAGGAGGGAGAGAGGGAGGGATGGGAGAGGGAGAGAGAGAGAGGAGTGGAAGGGGCAGAGACACAGAGCAGAGCGCAAGGCGGTGCTGAAGGAGGAGGATGGGGGGGGAGTTTTCTCTTTGAAGGTCAGAGTCCTAGACCTCTTGTTGCTCAGCTCAGTGACCCCCTGTGCTTGTCCTGCCCAGCCACTGAAGAGCCTGTCGAAAGAGCGCCCCCTGCCCAACATCTTCAACCTGTACACTGTGCTGACAGTGCTGCTGCAGTTCCTGGTGCACTTCTGCAGCCTGGTGTACCTGTACAGAGGAGCGCAGGTCCGCAGCCCTCCCAGGTAATATTATTATTATTATTATTATTATTATTATTAACAATTGCTTACACTTATAAAGCGCTTTTCTGGACACTCCACTCAGAGTGCTTTACAGATAATGGGGACTCCTCTCCACCACCACCAATGTGCAGCATCCACCTGGATGATGCAATGGCAGCCATAGTGCACCAGTACACTCACCACACATCAGCTCTCAGTGGGGAGGAGAGCAGAGTAATGAAGCCAATTCATAGAGGGTGATTATTAGGTGGCCATGATTGGTAAGGGCCAATGGGAAATTTGGCCAGGACACCGGGGTTACACCCCTACTCTTTTCGTCAGGTCCACACCTGATTAGCACACAACACACACTGCCCACACACACAACATTCCACACACTGTCCACACCCCCACCATACACCACTCCACACACACAGCACTCCGCACACTGTCCACACACAGCACACACTGCCCACACACACAACACTCCATACACTACCCACATGCAAAGTCCAGACACAGCACACCCACACCATACACCACTCCACACACAGCACACCCACACACCATACACCACTCCACACACAGCACACCCACACACCATACACCACTCCACACACAGCACACCCACACACCATACACCACTCCACACACACACAGCACACCCCCACCATACACCACTCCACACACACAGCACTCCGCACACTGTCCACACACAGCACACACTGCCCACACACACAACACTCCATACACTACCCACATGCAAAGTCCAGACACAGCACACCCACACCATACACCACTCCACACACAGCACACCCACACACCATACACCACTCCACACACAGCACACCCACACACCATACACCACTCCACACACAGCACACCCACACACCATACACCACTCCACACACACACAGCACACCCACACCATACACCACTCCACACACACACAGCACACCCACACCATACACCACTCCACACACAGCACACCCACACCATACACCACTCCACACACAGCACACCCACACACCATACACCACTCCACACACACACAGCACACCCACACACCATACACCACTCCACACACACACAGCACACCCACACCATACACCACTCCACACACAGCACACCCACACACCATACACCACTCCACACACACACAGCACACCCACACACCATACACCACTCCACACACACACAGCACACCCACACCATACACCACTCCACACACAGCACACCCACACACCATACACCACTCCACACACAGCACACCCACACACCATACACCACTCCACACACACACACAGCACACCCACACACCATACACCACTCCACACACAGCACACCCACACACCATACACCACTCCACACACACAGCACACCCACACCATACACCACTCCACACACAGCACACCCACACACCATACACCACTCCACACACAGCACACCCACACACCATACACCACTCCACACACAGCACACCCACACACCATACACCACTCCACACACAGCACACCCACACACCATACACCACTCCACACACAGCACACCCACACACCATACACCACTCCACACACAGCACACCCACACACCATACACCACTCCACACACACACAGCACACCCACACACCATACACCACTCCACACACAGCACACCCACACACCGTACACCACTCCACACACACACAGCACACCCACACACCGTACACCACTCCACACACACACAGCACACCCACACACCGTACACCACTCCACACACACACAGCACACCCACACACCGTACACCACTCCACACACACACAGCACACCCACACACCGTACACCACTCCACACACACACAGCACACCCACACCATACACCACTCCACACACACACAGCACACCCACACACCATACACCACTCCACACACACGGCACACCCACACACCATACACCACTCCACACACAGCACACCCACACACCATACACCACTCCACACACACACAGCACACCCCCACACCATACACCACTCCACACACAGCACACCCACACACCATACACCACTCCACACACACACAGCACACCCACACACCATACACCACTCCACACACACACAGCACAGACACACACCATACACCACTCCACACACACACAGCACACCCACACACCATACACCACTCCACACACACACGGCACACCCACACACCATACACCACTCCACACACAGCACACCCACACACCATACACCACTCCACACACAGCACACCCACACACCATACACCACTCCACACACAGCACACCCACACACCATACACCACTCCACACACACACAGCACACCCACACACCGTACACCACTCCACACACACACAGCACACCCACACACCGTACACCACTCCACACACAGCACACCCACACACCATACACCACTCCACACACACACAGCACACCCACACACCGTACACCACTCCACACACACACAGCACACCCACACACCGTACACCACTCCACACACAGCACACCCACACACCGTACACCACTCCACACACACACAGCACACCCACACACCATACACCACTCCACACACACAGCACACCCACACACCGTACACCACTCCACACACACACAGCACACCCACACACCGTACACCACTCCACACACACACAGCACACCCACACACCGTACACCACTCCACACACACACAGCACACCCACACACCGTACACCACTCCACACACAGCACACCCACACACAGCACACCACTCCACACACAGCACACCCACACACCATACACCACTCCACACACACACAGCACACCCACACACCATACACCACTCCACACACACACGGCACACCCACACACCATACACCACTCCACACACACACGGCACACCCACACACCATACACCACTCCACACACACACGGCACACCCACACACCATACACCACTCCACACACACAACACTCCATACACTTTCCACACACAGCACACCCACACCATACACCACTCCACACACACACACACACACACAACACCATACACTGTCCACACACACAACACTCCATACACTACTCACATGCAAAGTCCACACACAGCACTCCGCACACTGCCCATGCACAGCACACTGTCCACACACAACACAGAGCTCTGAGCAATGAGCTGTTAGCTCTGTGCAGTGCACACACTATCCACGCACAGCGCTCTGCCCAAACACAGAGTCCATACACACTGCCTACCCACAGCACAGCCAGCTGACGACTCAGTGTGAACACGGTCTCGCTCTCTCCCCGGCCAGGCAGGAGCAGTTTGTGGATCTGTACAAGGAGTTCGAGCCCAGCCTGGTCAACAGCACGGTCTACATCATGTCCATGGCCATGCAGATGGCCACCTTCGCCATTAATTACAAGGTACTTCACAGAGTGCATGCTGTACTGTCCCTCCTGCACAGATTCATCTCTCTCTCACCCTGTCTGTCTGCCAGCACACTGTACTGTCCAGCCTGCACAGATTCACCTCTCTCTCACCCTGTCTGTCTGCCAGCACACTGTACTGTCCAGCCTGCACAGATTCACCTCTCTCTCTCACCCTGTCTGTCTGCCAGCACACTGTACTGTCCAGCCTGCACAGATTCACCTCTCTCTCACCCTGTCTGTCTGCCAGCACACTGTACTGTCCAGCCTGCACAGATTCACCTCTCTCTCTCACCCTGTCTGTCTGCCAGCACACTGTACTGTCCAGCCTGCAGATTCACCTCTCTCTCACCCTGTCTGTCTGCCAGCACACTGTACTGTCCAGCCTGCAGATTCACCTCTCTCTCACCCTGTCTGTCTGCCAGCACACTGTACTGTCCAGCCTGCAGATTCACCTCTCTCTCACCCTGTCTGTCTGCCAGCACACTGTACTGTCCAGCCTGCAGATTCACCTCTCTCACACCCTGTCTGTCTGCCAGCACACTGTACTGTCCAGCCTGCACAGATTCACCTCTCTCTCACCCTGTCTGTCTGCCAGCACACTGTACTGTCCAGCCTGCACAGATTCACCTCTCTCTCTCACCCTGTCTGTCTGCCAGCACACTGTACTGTCCAGCCTGCACAGATTCACCTCTCTCTCACCCTGTCTGTCTGCCAGCACACTGTACTGTCCAGCCTGCAGATTCACCTCTCTCACACCCTGTCTGTCTGCCAGCACACTGTACTGTCCAGCCTGCACAGATTCACCTCTCTCTCACCCTGTCTGTCTGCCAGCACACTGTACTGTCCAGCCTGCACAGATTCACCTCTCTCTCTCACCCTGTCTGTCTGCCAGCACACTGTACTGTCCAGCCTGCAGATTCACCTCTCTCTCACCCTGTCTGTCTGCCAGCACACTGTACTGTCCAGCCTGCAGATTCACCTCTCTCACACCCTGTCTGTCTGCCAGCACACTGTACTGTCCAGCCTGCAGATTCACCTCTCTCTCTCACCCTGTCTGTCTGCCAGCACACTGTACTGTCCAGCCTGCAGATTCACCTCTCCCTTGCTCTCACAGGGTCATCCCTTCATGGAGTCTCTGTCAGAGAACAGGCCGCTACTGTGGAGTCTGGTACTGTCTGGCCTGGCTATCGCAGGGCTGCTGTCCGGCTCCTCTCCCGAGTTCAATGAGCAGTTTGCGCTGGTGGACATTCCAACTGAGGTAGGAGAGGATGAGCGGGAGTCAGGAGGGGGTGAAGTTGAGAGGCAGGAGGCCTGATCGCATTAACCTGCTTATCCCTCTCTTTCCCTCTTGCCCAGTTCAAGCTGGTGATAGCCCAGGTCCTAGTACTGGATTTTGTCGCCGCCCTGCTGGTGGACAGAATACTGCAGTTCCTGCTGGGCAAGGGGGCATTGAGGATGCCTTGCTGAGCAATGCCTGGCAGCCATGCAGCGGGGCCTGCAGGGACCTGGCCCGGAGCAGAGGGGGGCAGCATGAGGAGGTGGTGGCGTCCAACTTCAAGCAGCAGTCTTGAGACGGACCTGTTAACTGACCGCCTGCCCTCTGCCGCGCCTGTCCCCGTTTCCCTTCTGTGACACAAACCCTCTCCCATCCCTTCTTCTTCCTCAGTCTCCGCCATCTCTCCCTCTCTCGTCTCCTCTCCCATCTCTCCCTCTCCCGTCTCCTCTCCCATCACGTCTCCCCCTCCTCTCTCGCCCCTGACCATGAGCCAAGACCGCAGGAGAGTATTGCGTGTGGTGAACCCGAGGGCTCCAGCGCACGTCCTCAAGTGTTTCACCCAGAACCGAAGACTTTTTTAACACTTGTTTTTGTAAAGACAGAACTGTGACCGCAGAGAATATAAAGGAGAAAAAGAACTGGGCTGGCGTCCGCGCGTCTGCTTCCTCCGTTCACCTGGCCTTCCCTAGGCCCTCGGGGATGTGCTGGGATTCTGGGCGGGGGGCACTGGGGGGTTACTCGACTGTAGCTGCTTGAATAGTTCTATTTAAGAAAACTGAGCGAAAGCCCGGAAGGAACAGCTGGTTGAGCTGTGGAACCAAGGGGGTGGCAGCTGCTGGGTTTTTTTGAAGCCCTGGCCTCTGTGGCCCCTGGGCCGGGAGTGGTATGATGACCAGTTATATTTCTACCCAAGGGGTTGCCGATACCCACTGTCCGTATAGGAGGGGCACTGGCGCCGAGCGTCTACTCCTTTCAGTCCGAGTTATCAAGTGTGCGTGTGTGCATGTGCGTGCGCAGAGGTCACGATGTGGGGAAAATATAGAGAGAGAGAGAGGCACCACTCTGCTTGGTCTATGCAACTTTATTAACCCCAGAACAAGCTGTATTTACATTGAAAAGACAGAGACCAGAGGAGCAGGACTGTAGACACAGATAGACCAGATGGGAGCTGGTGATGTCATTTCGCTGTGGTGTTTCCTTAGCAGTGTAGCAACACATTGTCTGGCGCAGGGCGGCCGTATTGCTACGGACAGAACGTGCATCACAATGACATCACAGCCCATCTAATCCTTCTGCGTCTAGGGTCAGCACAAAGGGTACAGGCCAGTGCATACTCCGTCTGCTACTTCACTGAAAGAACCAGGTTTAACTCCTTCATTTTCCAATAGTTTTATAACCAGTAAAGACTAGTTTAAATACCAGTAACTAAATTCTTACCTGTTAAAACACTTATTTTAGCTTGAGTTCCGAAAACCTCAAAGTGAAATACAAGTAAATTCTATACAATAGAAATCTAACGTATATAAGGATACATTGCAGAAACACTCTCTTGACTGCAGGTTAAAACAACTTCATGAAGACAAAAATTAACTTATGTTCCCATTTTTAAATAATAAAACAACTGTCATACTTTTGACAAACAGCACCTGTTCCAGCTGAAAACAGGAGGCTTTTCTTTACACAAAGAGTTGTGGGAGTGTGGTACAAACTTGCCCAGTTTCCTATATGAAATGACTGGAGATCCTCAGATCAATTAGATGTTAACTACAGATCAGGGCAGATGGGCCAGCATGACGGGCCTCAAGTCTCGGGTTCTGCCTGCTGCGCTGTCTGTTGCACAGGGTGCCCAGAACTCGGAGTGCAATGGTCTCACTGGCACTTCTACACAAACCAGTTCTGAACAGGACCAGCTGCACTGCTATCGGTCCAGGATGCAGACAGGCTGGGATCGGACTTGACTGGATCCCAGCAGTGCAGCTACTTCCTAGCGTTTGGCTCGAGGGAGGGGGGCAAAATTGCAAATCGTTCCTGGCTGCAGGAGCCGAGTAGCAGGGGCGCAGGTAGAGCGACTTTAAAAACCATCTGGAAAACCGGCAAAGGGAAGCACGATGCCGAAGAGGCTAATAGGGGAGATACTCATCCCTCCAGGAGACCCTGATTGGGATGGGGGGGGGGGGCAGGAGTCTCATGAGGGGATCAGCCCACACCCCCACGTGGGCCCGGCAGGCTGGGGGACAGCGGCGTCCTGAGACTCGAAACAGAATTTGATGCACCATCCGACCCGGGCATGCCATCGAGCAGCAGCCATCAGCTGGGAAGGGGAGAATAGGGTCCCGGGCACAGAAAGAGTAAGGGGGCTGTGACAGGGGGCTGTAACAGGAGGTCAGGATTGGGTTTCACACAGCCCCAGCATCAACTGTTCTAGACAGAAACTAGCTGTGCAGGCCTGCTTTTTATATTCTAACTCCACTGAGAACTACCCCTTCCATCTCTACCTCTTCTTTGCACGGAATTCCAAAAATGTTCTCAGCAGGTTTTCACAACTGTGAGAATCAGACTCTTAGTGCGTAGCAGCCTAATCCGCTCCAGGTTTTATCAATGGCAGGAGGGTGCTGTAAAAGCTTTGCTGGTGCAAGGAAACAGAATAATATAGGCTGTATTTTTAATTTAATCGCACACATCCGTGCATAGTCACTCCAAGTTCCATGACAAGCCAGAAATGTTCCGGTTTAGGTGTCACTTCTATGCAGGAGGTTTACAGATGGTAAAACCTGGAGTGGAACAGACTGCAGTGCACTAGGAGGTTGGGCTTGTTCTCCTGGTAAAGGTAGATGGGTAGTGTGCGTAACAAACATGGCCCTCGCGCTGTGCTCTAGGCCTGTGACAGCATAGGACTGGTCCGGCTGGCGGCAGATTTCTCCACACTGAAGGTGTAGTCGTACTGCAACACAACAAGACAACACTGTAACAAAACTGCAGAAGGACACCAATACAGGCATGAAATGTGCATGTGACAGCTGTAACACAACACTCACCTCGTTCTCAATGTCCTGGAGAGACTTGATACGGATGTTGTTTAGTTTGGTCAGCTGTACATTAACACTACACTGAAAGAGAGAGGTGTGTTAATACAGACACACTGACACTACAGTACATTAACACTGCACTGAGAGGGGTTCATACAGACACACTGACTGGACACTACAGTACATTAACACTGCACTGAGAGAGAGGGGTTCATGCAGACACACTGACTGACTGGACACTACAGTACATTAACACTGCACTGAGAGAGAGGGGTTCATACAGACACACTGACTGGACACTACAGTACATTAACACTGCACTGAGAGAGAGGGGTTCATACAGACACACTGACTGACTGGACACTACAGTACATTAACACTGCACTGAGAGAGAGGGGTTCATACAGACACACTGACTGGACACTACAGTACATTAACACTGCACTGAGAGAGAGGGGTTCATACAGACACACTGACTGGACACTACTTGTATCTGGGGAGAAACAGATACTCACAGCGCCGTCCATCTGGGTGTCAAACTTGGGATGCAGAGCGAACGGCACCCCGTCCATGGCTGAGGGAGAGCAGAGGGGCGCAGTCAGACAAGTGCAGCAGCCTGCCAGTTCACTCGCGCCCCCCCAGAACCAGGGCGCACACCACCGCAACACGCAGCGATGGGGACCAGGAAGGAAAGGGGCTGAGCTCTCGCTCACCTGGCGAGATCAGGCGGCAAGGCGCCAGCTCCTGTCCTTCCTTTTCGGTCACAGTTCAGTTAAAAGATCGTGAGGCACACCTGCATTTTCTCAGCTAAATGAACCACCGGCCACTTTTTTCAAAGGGCAGTCATGCCTCTAAAGCCCAAGGACCGCCGTGTTGGACTGTTAGCTAGTCTGTTTGTGTGACCAACAGCCTCCCGCTGAAGCGTCTGCGTCAGCGTGCTTGCGTCTGCTCCCTTTTGTGCTTAGTGTTGTGCCCCCGCCACATTGACTCCCGGGTTGACGCCCCTCCTCGTCACAGGGCCCCCAGTGTATGAATGCGTGCCTGCCCTGCAGGGGCGGGGCAGGGGGCGTGGCCACACCGCTGCCCACCTGAGATGCCGTAGATGTTGCTGGTGTCGTAAATGGGCGTGTCTATCACCTCCAGGTTGCTGCGGCGACGAGTTAACTTGCCCAAGGGGTGGCCATGGCTCGAGTTCCTGCATGCAGAGAGAGGGAGGGACACGACAGGCAACAAGGACAAAGCAAGACCTTTAGAATGACTTGATTTCATTGATTTCATGCTTTTCCCGTTGGATGTAGACCACTGAGGTCTTTCTTGTCTCGTTTGGTCTCTGAAGTGTGTGAACTGGGAAAGTGTAGAGGTTTTCCCTTCATCTAGCAGAAAAAAGAAAGGTTGTGAAGTACTTCTTCTATACTATTTACTGTACAGCATTTCAATATATACTGCTGCAGATTATAGCGCACCAGCACAACGACCTGGAGCCCTGTCGAGGGTTTAGTGAAGCAGAAATCCTACAGATTTGCCACAATGTGGGTAAAACGGATGGTTTTCACGAATCTACCCTCCACAACAAGGACAGCACATCCCACTGTCGTGGGGTTTTTGAAGATTTTAGAAAATTCACAAAAACGCCGCATCAAGAACTCAACATGTGCACTCCACTCAGCACTGACCTCTCACCTAACAACAACGTCATGTCCGTCGTGAGAACCTGTTTCAGTTTTGAACACATTTTTATTTTTGTTTTTCACTTCTGGGCCACTGCGCATTAACACTTCATCATCATCATCCTCAGATCTGTAGAGTAACTGTAGAGACACTCAGTCCAGCTCCTCTGTATCTTCACACTCAATCATCGTCTATAGAGTAACCTCTAGAGACACTCAGTGCAGATCTACAGGGAGCCTGCAGGGCAGTGAGTGGTGTGTAGGCCGGAGGCTGAGAGGGTTACCTCTGGTGCAGGGGCTCTGCAGAAGAGTTCTCGTCCAGCAACAATTTTCCCATGTCTACACTGATGCTGCGTGGTTTGACCTGGGGGCCAGGAGAGTTGAATGGTCCCTTCTTACACCACAGTACATAGCCATGCATGTCACTGCACAGAACACAAGGAGAACAGTTAATACAGAGACACTGACTGGACACTACAGTACATTAACACTGCACTGAGAGAGAGGGGTTCATACAGACACACTGACTGGACACTACAGTACATTAACACTGCACTGAGAGAGAGGGGTTAATACAGACACACTGACTGACTGGACACTACAGTACATTAACACTGCACTGAGAGAGAGGGGTTCATACAGACACACTGACTGACTGGACACTCCAGTACATTAACACTGCACTGAGAGAGAGGGGTTCATACAGACACACTGACTGGACACTCCAGTACATTAACACTGCACTGAGAGAGAGGGGTTCATACAGACACACTGACTGGACACTCCAGTACATTTACACTGCACTGAGAGAGAGGGGTTCATACAGACACACTGACTGACTGGACACTACAGTACATTAACACTGCACTGAGAGCGAGGGGTTCATACAGACACACTGGACACTACAGTACATTAACACTGCACTGAGAGAGAGGGGTTCATACACACACACTGACTGACTGGACACTACAGTACATTAAAACTGCACTGAGAGAGAGAGGGGTTAATACAGACACACTGACTGGACACTACAGTACATTAACACTGTACTGAGAGAGGGAGGAGTGGGGTGACTCGTACCCCAGGCAGGTGTAGTGTGGCAGAATTACTCTGCTCTTGCTCGTCAGCTTGATGTCCAGGACAGCCGTGTCTGTGCTGCCCCACGGCACAGTCTTGACACACAGTCGCTTCTTCTTCAGCACTGACACTTCTGGACAGAGGGACGGACAGAGGTCAGAGACAGCTCACCGTGTTTTAAACAAGCAGAACTTTAATCACTATTTCCGAAAAAAATAATCGTAAAAGTAATTCAGTAAAATAAGGTCACAGAGGACAATTTTCTCCATCACATACCACAGTAACTCACTGCCCTCTCTCTACTGCCCCATGGTACTCGAAAGTATTTATTTGCTTCCATCACCCACTGGTGCTTTGGAGTGCTTACTGCTCTCTATCGCCCCCTGGTGCTTGGGGGTGCTTACTGTCCTCTTAAATTTCTAATTCAGTTTTATTGGCATGACCGATGAACTACAGTGTTGCCAAAGCAGATACATTCAATACAACGTCTACAGACATGTAGATGACAACATAAACACATCATGGGACATTTACATACAACATACAACACAAGAACACTACTGAGAGACAGGCTCGCTGCTCCTCAGGCTGTGACAGGAGATGACTCTCCCTCTCCCAGTAGGATTGGGACCTGTTCTGATTCTGGCAGATGTGGGAATTCTGGGATTAGATTTGTTATTTGGGGGAATAATATTGGTCTAATCGCAGAGTATTTCTCACTGTGCATCTCTGTCTTTGTTTTTCTTTGCTGTCAGTGGGAGCATAGCCTGTCTTTGTTTGGCAGTCAGGTCAGCTTCTATGGCCAAGGTGGTATCACTGAACTTCTCCTCTCTGGACAGCTATGTCTACCTGTGTCCAGTTTCTATGGCCTGGCTAGTATCACTGAGCCTGTCCCCTCTAGGCAGCCAGGTCTGCCTGTGTCCAGTTTCTATGGCCAGATTGTGGTAATTGAGCCTGTCCTTCTTCAGGGTCTGTTTCACTTTGCTGTTTCCTGGTCAGGCATTCAGCTAGTGTGTACTTTCTGTTTAGGGTTCTGTAGCAATCCCCTATCGCCCCCTGCTGCTGTGGAGAACTCACTGTTATCCAGGTACTCTGGGATGTAGCAGTACCCATGAGGGATGGTCTCCTTGTCCAAGACAATCCGAATGTCCTGCACCACCATACTTGCAGTCATGCTCTGCCGGAGAGAGGGAGAGAGACATGGGGTTTGAATCCAAGTTCAGCTTCTTAATGTTAAGATTCCCCATAAGAACGCAGGAAAGGTGACAGATAACAGGAGGCCATATGGCCCATCTAGATCGTTATGTCCGTGTACAATACCGATAAGTCAGAAAGCTGGTACGGGCAGTGAGAATCTGGACCAGGCTCCTTACAACCCACATACCGCAGGGCACATGGCCCACAGCTCTATCACCCTGCAGCTCACAGCAGGCAGCCCGCTGTAGCTCAGCAGGTGTGAGTCTGGCCAGTACCTGGGTGGGAGACTCCTGGGAAAGCCAAGTCTGCTGCTGGAAGTGGTGTTAGTGGGGCCAGCAGGAGGCGCTCACACTGCTGTCTGTGTGGGTCCTAATGCCCCAGTATAGTGACGGGGACACTATACTGTAAAAAGGTGCCATCCTTCACATGAGACGTAAAACCGAGGTCCTGACTCTCTATGGTCATTAAAAATCCCAGGGTCTTTCTCAAAAAGAGTAGGGGTGTAACCCCGGTGCCCGGGACAAATGTCCCCCACTGGCCTCCTAATAACCCCCATGTCTGAACTGGCTACATCACTCTGTTCTCCTCCCCACTGCTAGCTGGTGTGTGGTGAGCATTCTGGCACATCATTAAGGTGGGGCTGGACACTGGTGGTGGTGGAGAGGAGTTCACACTACCTGTAAAGAGCTTTGAGTGGAGTGTCCAGAAAAGCGCTATATAAGAGTAAGGACTTACTATTATTAATAATAAAAACAACAATAATAATAATAATAATAATATGAAGAGACAGACTATCTCCAAAAACGAACGCCAGATCTTTCAGCATGGAGCTCCCAGGAGTTCGGAAGAGGGCGCGAACAACTCTCCCGGAGATATCCGCCTGGCTCCTCACCGTGCTGAAGCACAGGTAGTACCCCGACTTCAGCCCGAACCCCTTGGCGAAGTGGGCCGCCGACCCCTCGTGCGTCATGGTGATCTGCCGGGAGAAAGGCCGAGGAGAGAGGCACCAGGTTTCTTGGGGTGAATCGATCAGGGGTGTGTAGAAGACAAAATACGGACATCACTAATTGAGGTATGGATTGTATAAGGTATAGGGGACCACAGCTACAGTACGTATAATAAGGATATGGGGTACAGAGAATATAGGATAGTGGGGACCAGCGTATAGGGGATAGAGTATAGATTTTACAGGGTATAGACCAGGGTAAAGGGGAGAGGGTGTAGAGTCTACAGGGTATAGACCAGGGTATAGGGGAGAGGGTGTAGAGTCTACAGGGTATAGACCAGAATATAGAGGACAGAAAACAGGGTATAGAGGACCAGAATAGAGGGACAGAGTGTACAGGGTATAGAGGACCAGGATAGAGGGACAGAGTGTACAGGGTATAGAGGACCAGGATAGAGGGGACAGAGTGTACAGGGTATAGAGGACCAGGATAGAGGGGACAGAGTGTACAGGGTATAGAGGACCAGGATAGAGGGGACAGAGTGTACAGGGTATAGAGGACCAGGATAGAGGGGACAGAGTGTACAGGGTATAGAGGACCAGGATAGAGGGGACAGAGTGTACAGGGTATAGAGGACCAGGATAGAGGGGGCAGAGTGTACAGGCTATAGAGGACCAGGATACAGTTCATAGATGTACTGAATCAGAATACAGGAGTTACAGATCAGCAGTATGGACTAGCACATAGACATATGGAAGTACAGGGTAGGGTTCCCACCGTGGCTCTGGTTACCCCCCTCAACTGCAGTGTAGAGGAATTAAACCTGGTGAGTCTGAGCCCATTGGGAAGTACACACCAGGGGGCGCCAACGTGCAGCTCAGCAGGCCTGCCTGGCGGTACACACCAGGGGGCGCCAACGTGCAGCCAAGCAGACAGACGAGCTGTGCGCCAGTCCCTCCTCCAGCACCACGGCCCTTTGGACCGGGCCACACCCTCCTAGGGGCCTCTGCGGGGGCCGGTGAAGAGCCGTGCAGCCCGGGATTCCAGCAGGCTGAGCCCCAGTCTTACCAGTCTGAACTCCGGGGGACACGTGTTCGCGCTGGAGGTCCAGGCCACTGCCATGACAGGGGGCGTGGGCGGGGCTTGCACCGGGAACGACATCTGCGGGAAAGGGCACAGCAGGAGGGCGGGGCAGTCAGCGGTATTCTCATCAATTCATCCACCCTCCTCTCACTGCTTTATCAGGGCCGGGGTCATGGAGGAGCCGGAGCCTACCATCCCAGCATGCAGCGGGAGCTCCGGCTGCAATTCCTGCTTTCTGCGCTCCAATAGTGCAGAGCGTGTGCGCTCGTCCCCGGTTCACATGGGTTTTCCAGATGCTCCGGACTCCTCCCACGGTCCAGAGACACACTAGTGGGCTAACTAGTGGCTTCTGGGAGCATTGGCCCTGGTGCGAGTGTGTGTCTGTGTGCGTCCTGCGATGGACCGGCGTCCCGTCCAGCGTGTACCCCACCTTGTGCCCGCTGCTTGCTGGGTAGGCTCTGGCTCCCCCGTGACCCCGAATTGATTGGAGGAACCGGCAAGACTATGGACGGAGGAGGACTTCCTGTGTAAGGATTATGGTAAATAGTAGAATTCTGCAGCAGACGTCGAAATGGGTCGTGGGAGTCTTTCTGGTTAGCTGGTTCCAGTGTGTGCTCTCACGCCTGGCCGCCTGGGGCAGGAGCAGGAGAGACTCCAGCGGTGACGCACTGAAACGGTATGGACCGGTCCAGCACGCTCGGACCGGTCCAGCACGCTCAAACCGGCAGAGAAACGTCTTTCAAAAGCACCAGGTTACATGCAGTTGAGCAAGTTCAATTACTTCTAGGAAAGGTTCCAGTGCTGAATTAAACTGCGTCTCCGTATTTCAGGCCACCGTGCCCAGGCGAGCTCCATGTCGGAAAAATTACAACAAACGGCAGTATTTTTACTGCACGGTGCGGCACCTGCGTGCGTCACGATACACACCTCACCCAGAACAAAATAGTTCATAACGCTCCAGCAAAGCGAGTCCCTAAACTCTTCAAACCCCCTGGTGTCACGAACTAGTCTCTTTAGTTAGAAACTCGTATTAAACAGTTATCAAGGAAACGCCAGACTTCCCAGTCCTGAGCCAGTTTTTCCACACGAAGTTTTCGGCTGTTACCTGTTCAGCAACAGGAACTAAGATCACTCGCTTCTTCAACCAAGATCTAGACTTTATTTATTTCATTAACCACCACCAACGAAAAGAGAAAGACTCACTCTGACACGCGGAACCCACGGAATTAATTCACAGATATGATCTTTCGTGAGAACGCACTCTGCCCGGCTTCTAGTGCTTGGACGAATTTGAGTCTTCGCTCGATACTGCTGCAGGAAGTTAACTCCAAAAACTTCAAATCCCATGATTCCTCCCCCCGAACCACCGCCACATACGCTTTAGTCGGACGCGCCTGCGCACAGCGTACGCTTCGTTCTGCACCTGGAATGACAAAACTACACTTCCCAGTGACTCGTTGCGCGCTTGTGATTTTACGCATGCGCCGAATTCCTCGCCCTGCCGCGCCGGGCGGGAAGAATTTAAAAAACAAACTCGGGGGGGAAAATGGCGGAAAGTGTTGTGGCGTCCGATTTATTACAGGATGGGCAGGGATTGCCCGTTGATGACGGGAAAAGGTAACCTTCTCGTCTGTTTCGTTTCGGTTTAAAATCTCACTTTAAAAGTAGATACAGCCAGAGTGGAGGGGATTATCTTTCTAAGATAGCATGTCAAGGAAAGTGCTTGTGAGGCTCTCGTCCCCGTTTCGAATAGCAGGGTTGTGAACGTCACGGACCGACAGGATTAGAGCAACTTCAAAACAGTGAACTTGAGTTCCTTCTTCTGAGTGTGTGCGTTAGGTGCTGACAGGAATGGACGGTACACGGACAGGCAGGCCGCCGGATTCGCGCACAGGCAGGCCGCCGGATTCGCGCACAGGCAGGCCGCCGGATTCGCGCACAGGCAGGCCGCCGGATTCGCGCACAGGCAGACTGAGCTGTGAACCGCAGAGCACGGAGTAAGAAACGGCGCTACTGCGCTCGTTAGGTTTTAATCGCGACAGCATTGTGTCGTTTAGACCGGTTAGTCGAGTGGGCGACTCAGTCTGACCGAGAACGGTTACTCCATTCCTCCTGTTAGTAATCACGGTGTGGGACCGGCTTCTGGTGGTGGTACCGCAGCAACCAAGGCGTCGGACCTGATCTCTGACCGTGACATTTCAGGAAGACATTTTCAGGGATGACCCTATCAGAAACAGACACTGTACCATGTGTGGGAGTCTCTTATATAGTCCTAAAGCATATGCAATGATCACTTTTGAACACCCACTCATGGTAATCACAGAGAGTGACTGGAGCTGTAATCAGACTATAAAACATCCTCCAGAGCTGCCTGGACTCAGAGCACCACAGGAGATGCACCTTGTGTGTGTATCTTCTCAAGTGTCCTCAGAACAAATTAAACCTCATTTCAGACCTCCACTCAGCTGCACCCCAGCAGTGTTTGCTCTTTATTTTTAATGTTATATTTATAGTGCGCCTTGCGCAGTACAGGGTCGTCGGACTGGTAGGTGCTGTCCAATAAGTCCGTCGCGTCAGGTTGGGGTGATCGGGGCGGTGAGTCCGTGGCACTGGGAGCTAGAATGGAAAGGGCGTTTCGGAGCCTGGAATGGGGTGCTGAAAGGGGGCTGGAGTCCGGAGAGCACTAATAGGGTGCTGGTGTGTGTGCGGGGGGGGCGGGTAACAGTTCACTGCTGTGGTCTCTCCTTACCCCCAGCCAGTCACCCTTCTTCACAACTACAGACCGTTACGGGAGATCGGGACGTCAAATGTGGATCTTGTGCTTCTCTTCAGTTCTTTTCCACTTTTTCATTTGCAATCATGGATTGGGAATCGAGAAGTGGGAAAACTGTCATTAATCCCCCCTGCCTCGGACTCTGCCAGCGCCAAAGAAGGTGCTCTCCGGGTGACTGACTGGGCAGCTGCCCTGGCTTACAGCAGGAACCGGGAGCTGATGTTCTTTCCTCGTCTGTCCGCTGTCTTGATGTCTCTTTTCTCTCGGTTTTCCCGAAGGTGCGGGCAACAGCGGGACGACCGGGTCCAGGACGGGGAGGTAAGACGAGGTTCCGAGCTGGTTCTGATCCACCAGGGGACCATAGGTTTCCAGGAGGTGGGTGTGCCTGTGATCAATGCACCGACTGGACCTGCCCATCTCCGCGGTGACTGGTAATTTATGGGAATAAATCAGGAGCACGCGGTGGTGTTTATATTGGAACATTTTACTTAAAGGGGAACCGCAATGCTATTTTTATATTTCAGGGTTAGAAAGAATCGGCACTGAGGAGTGCATTTCAAAGCGCAGTAAAATGTACATAGCAACTTGTGAAATATCCGATTTACATCACAATATTTCCAGGTATGAGCAGCGCCATGTTCTGTGATTCAGAACGAGGCCACAGAACTTCCAGTGAGGTGTGCAGCCCTGTCACATTGTAAACAAGCAGGCCTGTGAATCCAGCTCTTTTAATCCAATAGAAATATTGCTCTCGGGTTCGAGACAGTCTTGCCGTCAAACCGTACTTGTTAACTCTGTCCAGATCACGTCGAAACATTTCTGCAGGGGGTGTCTGCTGCACAGCCTGTATTCATTTTGCGACAACATGGCGACTTGGAGTACTTTCACAAAGTTCATGACTTTTTGCTTAATTCAAAATTTCTTTCCATACCGTCAGTGAATTTATTTTGTTACCTGCCCGTAACAAACTAACTGGTCTGAGAAACTGGGACTGCAGTTCCCCTTTAATGGTGATCAGTTATGTATTCAATAGCTGAGGCCTGCTTGCGCTGGGGATCTCTTTGATCAAATGATCAGAGCACTGACCTCGTTTAACTCAGTACGTCGGGGCCTGATCAGTACAGGCAGTGGTGCTGGTGGACCAGTAGGTGGCGGTCTTTCCCCACGATCACAGTTTCCACAGCTAATGCACCAAGCTGGTGCTTGGAGACACTGCGCTGTAGGAGATGTCATATGAGACATTAAGCAGAGGTCTAAAGGACAGATTGTTGGAAATACTGTCCTTAAGATGCAAGGCTGTTTCCGTTTCTTGCATTTGAGAATCGACATGGTACCTTGGTTTACAGCACCTCTTTGCTCAGACCTTTGTGGGCTTTTCCAGAAACCAGTTCAAGAGCAACTGTAGACAGTCCTGTTTAAAAAAATCATGTTTGTTTTTCTAAAGCGTTTGGAAAAACCAACATAGCCTGTCTGCAAAGTATTGTTCCTGTTAGTCATCTCGCTGTGCTTTCAGTTTATGATTTGCCGGGCTGTGGACAAGAGGAGCTCCATTCCAACATTCCAGCTGGTGCACTTAATCCAGAGAACTTGGATTTGTATTGAAACAGGTCCTGAAGCAGTAATGTCTCCTCTGTATCTCCTCTAGGTTCCCCTTGTCCAGGTCCTGTCAGACCCCAACCCAGAGGGTCACCGCTTGCCCCCCACAGAAGATACCCCAAGGGGGGTGAAGAGAGCTCCCTGTAGGAGCCCCAGCCCCAGGGAGCCCCAGTCGAAGTCCCCCCGCACCTCTCTCTCCCCTGTAGGGCTGCCCCCTCTGGAAGATGCAGGTGTGGGGGGCGAGGATCCAGGCGCCAGGGAGCACGAAGGGGCAACAGCCAGGGGGAGCCAGGCCCTGAGTCCTTTCAGCCGCCGGAAATCATGGAGAAAATCGGCGAGAGGACGGAAGTCGCTGCCTGCCCTCCCCACAGAGTCTGATGGTCAGTACAGCAGTCTGATCCACTCCAGCTCTTATGCATTGTCACTCACTCCTAGGTCACAGCAGCCTGATCCACTCCAGGTTTTACAGCGGCCCGACTGCTGTAAAACCTGGAGTGGATCATGAAACTGAACCTGGTTTCATTTTGTCTCCTGCCATGATTGTCGTTTCATACGCTGCCTTCTCTAACCCTCAGCCACCCTCTAACTGTCCTTCCACCCCCCTCTCGCTTGCTTCCTCTCCACAGGGCTGTGCAAAGAGATCAGTAAAGATCTCCCTGAAAACGAGAGACTCACAAAACTGCTGGAGGCTTCAGTCAAGGTACATCTCCCCATGAATTCACGAGTTCTGTTGTGTCTCCAGTCCAGTCAGGGGTGTGTCAGTGTGTGAATTCAGGGGGAGTGTGAGAGGAGAGGGACAGCAGTGTCTCCAGTCCAGTCAGGGGTGTGTCAGTGTGTGAATTCAGGGGGAGTGTGAGAGGAGAGGGACAGCAGTGTCTCTAGCAGTGTCTCCAGTCCAGTCAGGTGTGTGTCAGTGTGTGAATTCAGGGGGAGTGTGAGAGGAGAGGGACAGCAGTGTCTCCAGTCCAGTCAGGGGTGTGTCAGTGTGTGAATTCAGGGGGAGTGTGAGAGGAGAGGGACAGCAGTGTCTCCAGTCCAGTCAGTGTGTGAATTCAGGGGGAGCGTGAGAGGAGAGGGTCAGGTATTTAGTGTCCTTGCGCTTCTTGAAGTCTAGCATGTTGTTGTACATTCTGGTGTCGTCTGCCTGCAGTTTGCGCTGACGAAGCTGCAGCAGTCTCTCCTACACGTGCCGGGGGCGGACCTGGAGCTCTTGCAGTCTGAAGGTGAGCTTCTCCCCGGTGAAGGAGCAGTGCGGCCTGCTGGTCTGTGCACCAGTCTCACTCCGTTCTGCCCTCTGCCCTCCAGTGTCCTCTGTGTGCGAGGAGGTGAGCCTGCTGCGCTCCGCTGGGCCGAGTCAGGAGGGACCCTCTGTGGACACCAAGCCCCCTGACAGGTAAGCTTGGCCTCTCTCCACTTCGCAGCCCCACGGCTTGTTGGTCTTCATCGCCACCTCACCTGCTGCCTTTCTCAGCTTCTGCATCGCACGCCCGTCTTTGTCTCCATCTCTCTGTCCCTTTCCCTGGAGTTTGCCTTGGGGGACTCCTGTCTTGGTGAGATTATTATCTGAAAGGTGAGCCTGTGCGTGTATCTTTTCTCGTTGTCTCGATTGGATTGAGCCACCCTCCTGCCCTGTGAGCCCCGTGCCGACAGCAGGCTGAGCTCGTAGAGACTCATAACTGGAAGCCTACGCTGTTCCTCGGCCAGCCACAAGGGGGAGCTGTTTCCAAGCCAATCCCCAGCAGCGCTCGGCTGTATCTCCTGGCTGTTGGGGACCAGTTGCACAACATAGGCTCGAACCAGTAAGGTCTGGTCTAGAGCAAACGCCTTCACTGGTTGGCAGCCCCCTTGTGTGTGGAAATCCTGAGTTTCTCTTTCACTTTCGTTGGAGTTCCTGGGGGAGGGAAGACAGCTGTTGTAGTAAAGTGCCTAATGCCAGCTCATGTATCCCTTAGTAATCCCCAAAAGCCAGAGGCGTCCCAGACTGTGGAGGAAATGAAGAGATCCATTGAGATGTAAGGCTTGCGTTTGGTCTTATTTTTGCCTTTTCTTTTGCATACTTTCAGAGTATGAATTCTTGTGTGAGGTTCTGTGACCACTCTTGTGCGACTGTGCCATGTCTTTGGTTTTCCTCCAGCCTGACTGCAGAGTGCTCAGCCTGGGAGTCACTGCTGCAGAAGCACCGCTGCCGAGCCGAGGAGATGGCCAGGTCAGTGATCTGTTCGGCTCTGCTCTCTCTGTCTGAGGGACCTGGACAGCTCAGCTCTCTCTCTCATCCTCTTCTTCTCTCTCTCATCTCTTTTCCTGCCTTGGTGTTTCTTTTCCTCTCTCGTGCCAACCGTGTGTCCCTCCCTCTCTCTCCAGGCGTGTGTCGGAGGGGAAGGAGCACGGCGTTCCTCTGGACCCGGGCCTGCTCTCCCAGTCTTCCCAGAGTAAAGTCATTCTCGGCAAGCCTGACTACCGCAGCGTCCTCCAGAGGCAGACCCCAGCACTGCAGTTCATGGAGCTGCTGGTGAGCTTAAATCAGAAGAGCTGTAGGGCAGCTGTACCAGACGTAGCCTTACTTCCCATGACACTACATGCAATGTTAGCTGGGCTGTTTAGATATCTGTAGGGTGAAGGCAGAGCAATGGCAGATCAGGGCCATGTGGAAACATGAAATGCCGGAGGACTCTGACATCCCCTGTGCTCATCATTCATATCCTCACAAAACCAATAGCGATGTTAGTGCCCTTTCCACAGGACGGTCCTGTTTTTACAGTTCCCCTGGGCACAGCTGTCACCTCGCTGTGGCTTGAAGAATTCCCGCGTCCTGTATTTTCGTTCTCGTGTGGAGATATTAGAGTTTCCCAGTTCGTCCCGTTTCTCTGGGAGAGATATTCGTGCTGACTGGACTCTTGTTCCTCTGCAGGTGGACAATCACTGCAAGCTCAACCAGATGTTGCTGTCCTTCCAGCAGGAAGCAGAGGGCTTTCTGAAGAAGGCCAGCGCAAAACTAAGTGAGAGCTCTCCGCCTGAGGGGGGACTGGGGCACTTTCGGTCGTTTCTTTTTCTGATGCTTCTCATTGCTGGTGTAAATGATGTTTCTAATTCTGATGCTGTGAGAATTCAGGCCGAACTGGCCTAAAGAGGTTGGTGCCAGATTTGCTAAGCGGATCGCTGAACCCACCCCTGCAGTGGCACAGCGGGAGAATAATATAGCATTGTCCTGAACAAGGCTTGTGCCCGGGTTCGAGTTACTGCTATGTAGCAGCTATTCAGGTTGGGCCAGTGTGCCGCTTAAGAATGAGCTGACCTAGGAGATGATCTCAAAATGGCTGTGAAGAGTGATGTCAGAAAAGGACCGTGCTAAACGGAAAAGCAAGCAGGAGTGACAAGAATTGGATTATAATCCAAGGATTAGCATTAATACACCAACAACAGCTCACACACCCCGAGAGAGCTGGTCATTAATACCCCAACGCCAGCCTGAACACCCTGAGAGAGCTGGTCATTAATACCCCAACGCCAGCCTGAACACCCTGAGAGAGCAGGTCATTAATAACTCAATGCCAGCCTGAACACCCTGAGAGAGCTGGTCATTAATACCCCAACGCCAGCTCGCACACCCTGAGAGAGCTGGTCATTAATACACAAACACCAGCTCGCACACCCCGAGAGAGGTGGTCATTAATACACCAACGCCAGCTCTCACACCCCGAGAGAGCTGGTCATTAATACAACAATGCCAGTTCACACACCCCGAGGAGAGCTGGTCATTAATACACCAACGCCAGCCTGAACACCCTGAGAGAGCTGGTCATTAATACACCAACGCCAGCCTGAACACCCTGAGAGAGCTGGTCATTAATACACCAACGCCAGCGCGCACACAGACACACACTCACTCTGAAAGATAGAGTTGATTGTTCCGGCTTTGAGAAACTCATGTACTTATATTTTTTTTTTATTTCAGCTTCCAGTGCATTCCGGGACCTGGAACAGTCACCCATCAAGAAGATTCTTAAAGTGTTCAAGAGCTCCTCAGCTGAGCCTGACCCAGTTCCTAGTTCTGTGTGAAGGCTGTCTTGGTAGCGCCGAAGTAGATTGTACTCCCTTTGTGCAGCAGTCCGATCCATTCCGGGTTTTAGAAGCTGCTTCTTCCCCGTGCAAACAACTGATTGAGCAGAAATCCAGCTGAACTAAAGGGCTTTGTGCAGATTCACTCCGAATATGATTACGAGCTGTAAACCTGCAGCACCGGGTGCTGGATTCTGTAGAAGGGCCCTGCACCTGGTACAACCAGAACAGTATTCAGATAATGCTAAGCCACTGCACTTGACACCAGTGCAGACTCTGAGGTGGGAGAGCTGAATGCTGGGCGTCTTTGAAAAGGTTGTAAAAAAAAAAAAAACCCGGAGTGGATTGGCCTGCTTTGCTAGAGGAGTCCAACTGTGACGTCCCTGCAGATGCGTGTTGGAATTGTCACACTGGCAGCTCTGGGAAAGACTGAGCCGCTGTAAATGTAATCTGTACCGTTATACCTTGCCTTGTCCATTGGCCTGCAGGGGGTGCTCTCGCACAGCTCAGCTCATTATTTCAGTAGCTGGTGTGGGGACTGCCATGGTTTGTGCCCAGCCTCTTGCAAGCACCTGATGTCCACCTGACGCTGCAGTGGCTCCTGTCTCCCTGTGGATGAGGGTGGCATGGCAGGTTACCGAGAGACGCTCTGTCCCGGGTCCAAGTCTCACCTGCCTGCCTGTGTCCCTAAACTGGTGTTCAGTCCTCCCAGCGTGCTTCCCAGCCGACTGGCACGCTTCACCCGCCATTGTTTGTCGGGAATGTTACTACGCCTTACGGGATATCTCCCAAGTCATCAGAACCTCAGCTGCCTCTGTGGGTCTGGCTCTGCTTTTTAAAAACGAATTGGTTAGGGGTCCCCTCTTCTGGGCCTGGGGGTACACAGTCCGGGTGCTGCAGGTCTCTCTGAAAGTGCTGCTCCTGAAGTCATCAAACTGGTCCAATTCAGCTCATCAAGAGCCCAGCTAGACTGGAAACCTCCAGGCCCAGGAGTGGGGTATCTCTGCTATGAGGATAATGAGTAGTCCTGGTGCATTATTCATTACATGACTTTACTAGTCTCTAAACGCTTCTCATTGTTTTAATTTTATTTGTCTTTGTATTTTGGTTAACTAATATAAAGGTTGAAAGAGGTTTTTATAAGTCTTCCCTTTGATCCACTTATTTCTTTTGATGAGCTGTTGTCTCCCTAATCAACCACTAGAGGGCATTGGTGTGTAACAAACGCTATGTTTTCTAAGGGGGTCAGAAATGCTGTAATCCAAGTCATTATAAAATACATCAATTTGTTAGGACAGTATGCCAGCACTGGGTGTAGACAGCGGGGTTGTAGCTGTGGGACACAGCCGGGTGACACACAGCCAGGCGCAGGGAGCGGGGCTGCAGCCGTGGGACACTGGGGGGCACGGACAGCAGGACAGTAGCTGTGGGACACAGCCGGGTGATACAGCCGGCCACAGAGAGCAGGGCTGTAGCCGTAGGACTTAGAGGGGCACGGACAGCGGGGCTGTAGCTGTGGGACACAGCCGGGTGATACAGCCGGGCACAGAGACCGGGGCTGTAGCTGTGGGACACAGCCGGGTGATACAGCCAGGCACAGAGACCGGGGCTGTAGCTGTGGGACACAGCCGGGTGATACAGCCGGCCACAGAGAGCAGGGCTGTAGCCGTAGGACTTAGAGGGGCACGGACAGCGGGGCTGTAGCTGTGGGACACAGCCGGGTGATACAGCCGGGCACAGAGACCGGGGCTGTAGCTGTGGGACACAGCCGGGTGATACAGCCAGGCACAGAGACCGGGGCTGTAGCTGTGGGACACAGCCGGGTGATACAGCCGGCCACAGAGAGCAGGGCTGTAGCCGTAGGACTTAGAGGGGCACGGACAGCGGGGCTGTAGCTGTGGGACACAGCTGGGCACAGAGAGCGGGGCTGTAGCTGTGGGACACAGCCGGGTGATACAGCCAGGCACAGAGAGCGGGGCTGTAGCTGTGGGTCACAGCCGGGTAACACAGTCCAGCGCGGACAGCTGGGCTGTAGCTGTGTGACACAGTCCGGCGCGGAGAACGGGGCTGTTGCCGGGTGACACAGCCGGGCGCAGACAGCGGGGCTGTAGCTGTGGGACACAGGCGGGTGAAGACAGCGGGGCTGTAGCTTATGGACACAGCCGGCGCGGACAGCGGGGCTGTAGCCGTGGGACACAGCCGGGCGCGGACAGCGGGGCTGTAGCTGGGTGACAGCGCCAGGCGCAGAGAGCGGTCCTCACACGCTGTTTTTCAGATGCCAGATGATACATGACAAAGAGAGCCAGGACATTAATTATCTGCTTAAGGAGGCATAGCCAGAATGTACCTCCCTCTCTCAGTCTCTGTCACACTCCCCTGTCCCTGCCTCTCATGGCTAACTGACTCCATCCCCTCCACACGCTGTCAGCTCACTCAGTCTCCCTCTCTTCCCCCTTCGCTTTCTCACCTTCCTCTTGCAGTGTATTTCTTCTGTCGATCCTTCCTCCTCCTCAGTACTGCACACACTCCTCTCCTGCATACATTTCTCTCTGCTCCTCTGTGCCTCCTAGCTCCCACTTTCCCCTTTGATCTTTATTCCGTCGCCACTCTCGCGGATAAATGTATGTGAATTGTGAGTAAGTACCTAGTTGAGGTGTCCGCACGCTAGAAGCTGACGGGAAGATTTAAACCTGCTTCATCTTACTACTCCGAGTGTGAAAGTTACAGTTCGCCAGGTGTCTGGGCTCCTGTGCCTGAAACAAGGTTATATGCGGATGTGCTGAGGGTGATGAACAGTTTCTCAGCACCAGCTCCATGTACGTGAGAGCTTGGCCTGCAGCGATGGGTTTGAGGTTTTCCTTCCGTAAGAGCTGCTGGCGAGGGGAGGAGGAGGTGACCAGGGTTCTGGGGAGCTGCCCAGGGGCGTGGTGCCTGCTGGGAGCAGAGGAGGATCCCAAAGGAGCGTCTGGTTGGTTCTGAAGCAGGCTGGGGGGTTCTGCCCAGCCTGGCCCGGTGTGCGAGAACCACGGGCCCCTGGGCTCTCATTCCCAGTTGTTGCCGCTTTCCCAGGGTCCGAGCCTCACTTTCTCCTGGTGCAGCTGTCTGTGGCAGGAGACAGGACTGAGCCGCCGCTGGAGCGAGTGAGAGACCCCTCTGCCCGTGCCACCCGGGGCTGCCCTGTGGAAGCCCGGCCGTGCTCCTCCACCAAGCGGCAGCGAGAGGGATCTGTGGGTCAGTACCCAACAGAACCGGATGAGTATCGCGGTGTGGAGCAGTCGGACCGTCAGGAGAGCAGCAAGTCCGAAGCATCATCAGACCTCTCGGCCTCTTGTGTCTCACAGCGAAGCCTGAAGCGCTGCCGTGAGTGTCTGTCTAGGCGCAGGGCTCTGTATGATCCCTGCGGAAGTGCAGAGCTCTGCTGATCATTCAGGATTTTTCCCTGAAGGGCTGGGAGTCTACACCTGCTCTTATCTTCCCAACCATGTTTGATGTCTCGCCCTGAAGCCGAAGGGAACGAATCCCAGAATGCTTCCAACCTGCTTACAGCTCGACTGCCCCCCATTCCCATCATATATGGTCACCCTAATTATTTATTGTGCTCCAGGCATAGTTCTTCCAGGCTCCTAGCTTCCTGCATTTCAGTTCCTATGGGAACATCACCACGCCTCACACATGCCCTGCTCCCAGGATTCCTGGCATGTTGTCCCGGTGTGAGGATGCTGCATGTTCTTCCTGCCTCGGGCACGTGCAACTGGTCATCAGCTGGTGGGCAAGGCCTCTGCGGCCTGCAAGGTCTCAAGGTGGGGGGGTGCAGGGGCTCAGGGTGGGTCAGTTCAGCAGAAAAGCCTATTTTCCTGCTGGCAGAGAGGCTACATTGTCTGTGTTTTCTAGCCTTCCTCCACCATGTCCGCAGTGAACCGACCTGCAGCCCCGTGGTGTTGGAGCGTGCTCCTCTCTGTGCTCGGTGCTGGGTGGACCCGTTGTCAGGGCTGCCTGTTGTGAAAGGCCAGGGTCCCAGCCAGCCGTGTGTGTCTGTGTTTTTCAGCGCAGGCCTGTCTGCTGCTGTGTGTGTGTGGTGTGGGTGTTTCCCCTCCGTGGACTTGGAGTTACAGGAGCTCCTGTACCTTTACCAGTGGTGGGGCTGCCCCTCCCCCCCTGCCACCCCTTTTCACTCCCTTCACTTCCTCCCTCACTCTCATCGTCTCTCAATCCCAGCATGCCCCCCACTCCGCTCTCCTCTCCTTCTGTCCCCAGACTGTCTTTCTGCATTTTCCTTCCAGCCCCCTCCTCTCGCTGCCTCTGCACACCTCCTCATACACAGAGAACCCCCACCAGCTCCTCAGACCTCATCCCTCTCTTCCCCTCCCTCCCTCCCTCTTGCTCTCAGCAGGGGTACTGAAGCAGAACGGCGCTCTGACATTGTCCCAGTGACTCACTCTCCCCTGTGTTATGTTAATGTGATGTACAAAGAGCCTGGAGAAATCTGTGTGTGTGTGTGAAGAGTGTGTCGGCACAAGTTTCTCTGTGTGACTATCCTTGTTACATTTCTACCCATATGTGCAGATTTTGTCCATCTGTGTCAGTGTGTCTTTGCAGCTGCAGCTGTTTTTAGTTGTAGAAAAGGAAAGGCGACGGGGGCTGTTGACTCTTCTCACAGCCACAGCCTCAGCAACTGTAGAGACACTCAGTCCAGCTCCTCTGTATCTTCACAGTAACACTCCATCATCATCATCCTCAGACCTGTAAAGTAACTGTAGAGACACTCAGTCCAGGTCCTCTATATCTTCATATTAACACCCCATCATCCTCATCCTCAGATCTGTAGTGTAACTGTAGAGACACTCAGTCCAGCTCCTCTGTATCGTCACAGTAACACTCCATCATCATCATCCTCAGACCTGTAGAGTAACTGTAGACACTCAGTCCAGCTCCTCTGTATCTTCACAGTAACACTCCATCATCATCATCCTCAGACCTGTAGAGTAACTGTAGAGACACTCAGTCCAACTCCTCTGTATCTTCACATTAATGCTCCATCATCATCATCCTCAGATCTGTAGAGTAACTGTAGAGACACTCAGTCCAGCTCCTCTGTATCTTCACATTGACACTCCATCATCATCATCCTCAGACCTGTAGAGACACTCAGTCCAGCTCCTCTGAATCTTCACATTGACACTCCATCATCATCCTCAGACCTGTAAAGTAACTGTAGAGACACTCAGTCCAGCTCCTCTATGTCTTCATATTAACACCCCATCATCCTCATCCTCAGACCTGTAGAGTAACTGTAGACACTCAGTCCAGCTCCTCTGTATCTTCACAGTAACACTCCATCATCATCATCCTCAGACCTGTAGAGTAACTGTAGAGACACTCAGTCCAACTCCTCTGTATCTTCACATTAACGCTCCATCATCATCATCCTCAGATCTGTAGAGTAACTGTAGAGATACTCAGTCCAGCTCCTCGGTATCTTCACATTAACACTCCATCATCTTCATCCTCAGATCTGTAGAGTAACGGAGGGAGTAGAAGGGAAGAAAGGGGGTAAATACAGGGTGAGAGATGCAGTGAAGATGAAGATTGAAGGACTGGCGCTGGACAGACAGACTGGGGCAGACAGAGGCTGAAAGTGGAGGGGGAGGGGAACTGTAGAGAGAGGCAGTGCACTGCAGTGGTCTCTGGCTGGTAACCACGGCAGCATGGTGAGAGATGGGGATCGATTCTCATTTAAATGAAAATGAGCCCCGTCCCCAAGGGAAAGAGTGAGGCAGGAGGCTGGGTCAGAGTGCACAGCTGTCTAACACACAATGAGAGTGAGGCAGGAGGCTGGGTCAGTGTGCACAGCTGTCTCACACACAGGGAAAGAGCGAGGCAGGAGGCTGGGTCAGTGTGCACAGCTGTCTCACACACAGGGAAAAAGCGAGGCAGGAGGCTTGGTCAGTGTGCACAGCTGTCTCACACAGGAAGAGAGGCAGGAGGCTGGGGTCAGTGGGCACAGCTGTCTCACACACAGGGAGAGAGAGGCAAGAGGCTGGGGTCAGAGTGCACAGCTGTCTCACACACAGGGAGAGTGAGGCAGGAGGCTGGGTCAGAGTGCACAGCTGTCTCACACACAGGGAAAGAGCGAGCCAGGAGGCTGGGTCAGTGTGCACAGCTGTCTCACACACAGGGAGAGAGGCAGGAGGCTGGGTCAGTGTGCACAGCTGTCTCACACACATGGAGAGAGAGGCAGGAGGCTTGGTCAGTGTGCACAGCTGTCTCACACACAGGGAGAGAGGCAGGAGGCTGGGTCAGTGTGCACAGCTGTCTCACACACAGGGAGAGAGGCAGGAGGCTGGGTCAGTGTGCACAGCTGTCTCACACACAGGGAAAGTGAGGCAGGAGGCTTGGTCAGTGTGCACAGCTGTCTCACACACAGGGAGAGTGAGGCAGGAGGCTGGGTCAGAGTGCACAGCTGTCTCACACAGGGAGAGTGAGGCAGGAGGCTGGGTCAGAGTGCACAGCTGTCTCACACAGGGAAAGAGCGAGGCAGGAGGCTTGGTCAGTGTGCACAGCTGTCTCACACAAATGGAGAGAGGGGCAGGAGACTTGGTCAGTGTGCACAGCTGTCTCACACACAGGGAGAGTGAGGCAGGAGGCTGGGTCAGAGTGCACAGCTGTCTCACACAGGGAGAGTGAGGCAGGAGGCTGGGTCAGTGTGCACAGCTGTCTCACACACAGGGAGAGGGGCAGGAGGCTGGGTTAGTGTGCACAGCTGTTTCACACACAGGGAGAGAGGCAGGAGGCTGGGTCAGTGTGCACAGCTGTCTCACACACAGGGAAAGAGCGAGCCAGGAGGCTGGGTCAGAGTGCACAGCTGTCTCACACACAGGGAGAGAGGCAGGAGGCTGGGTCAGTGTGCACAGCTGTCTCACACAGGGAGAGTGAGGCAGGAGGCTGGGTCAGTGTGCACAGCTGTCTCACACACATGGAGAGAGAGGCAGGAGGCTTGGTCAGTGTGCACAGCTGTCTCACACACAGGGAAAGTGAGGCAGGAGGCTTGGTCAGTGTGCACAGCTGTCTCACACAGGGAGAGTGAGGCAGGAGGCTTGGTCAGTGTGCACAGCTGTCTCACACACATGGAGAGAGAGGCAGGAGGCTTGGTCAGTGTGCACAGCTGTCTCACACACAGGGAAAGTGAGGCAGGAGGCTGGGTCAGAGTGCACAGCTGTCTCACACAGGGAGAGTGAGGCAGGAGGCTGGGTCAGAGTGCACAGCTGTCTCACACAGGGAAAGAGCGAGGCAGGAGGCTTGGTCAGTGTGCACAGCTGTCTCACACACATGGAGAGAGAGGCAGGAGACTTGGTCAGTGTGCACAGCTGTCTCACACACAGGGAGAGTGAGGCAGGAGGCTGGGTCAGAGTGCACAGCTGTCTCACACAGGGAAAGAGCGAGGCAGGAGGCTTGGTCAGTGTGCACAGCTGTCTCACACACATGGAGAGAGAGGCAGGAGACTTGGTCAGTGTGCACAGCTGTCTCACACACAGGGAGAGTGAGGCAGGAGGCTGGGTCAGAGTGCACAGCTGTCTCACACACAGGGAGAGAGGCAGGAGACTGGGTTAGTGTGCACAGCTGTCTCGCACACAGCGAGAGAGGCAGGAGGCTGGGTCAGTGTGCACAGCTGTCTCACACACAGGGAAAGAGCGAGCCAGGAGGCTGGGTCAGAGTGCACAGCTGTCTCACACACAGGGAGAGAGGCAGGCGGCTGGGTCAGTGTGCACAGCTGTCTCACACAGGGAGAGTGAGGCAGGAGGCTGGGTCAGTGTGCACAGCTGTCTCACACACATGGAGAGAGAGGCAGGAGGCTTGGTCAGTGTGCACAGCTGTCTCACACACATGGAGAGAGAGGCAGGAGGCTTGGTCAGTGTGCACAGCTGTCACACACAGGGAGAGTGAGGCAGGAGGCTTGGTCAGTGTGCACAGCTGTCTCACACACAGGGAGAGTGAGGCAGGAGGCTGGGTCAGAGTGCACAGCTGTCTCACACACAGGGAAAGAGCGAGCCAGGAGGCTGGGTCAGAGTGCACAGCTGTCTCACACACAGGGAGAGAGGCAGGAGGCTGGGTCAGTGTGCACAGCTGTCTCACAGAGAGAGAGTGAGGCAGGAGGCTGGGTCAGTGTGCACAGCTGTCTAACAGGGAGAGAGAAGCAGGAGGCTGGGGTCAGTGTGCACAGCTGTCACACGCACAGAGAGAGAGGCAGGAGACTGGGTCAGAGTGAACAGCTGTCACGCACAGGGAGAGAGAGGCAGGAGGCTGGGGTCAGTGTGCACAGCTGTTTCACACAAAGGGATAGTGTGAGGCAGGAGGCTGGGTCAGAGTGTGCACAACTATGCTTTTTACTTTTTGATTAATTGTGCATTTATAGAGCTTTTCTCTCTAAAGCTCTACATTGCTTATGAATATCTGTTACAGATATGGGGACAGTTTAGAGTATAAAAAGTAAAATAGCACTATAATCTACATAATCTCCCTAATTCCACCATACAATCACAGCAGTCAAAGTAGATCAAACCTGGCAAATGTAGTATTCCAGTCTGCCAGCATGCAGATTAGCTCAGTATATAGGATAGTAAATCCTGCTACACACAATTATCATTGGTGCTTAATTATTTCTTAATATTATTATAAATGGGTTTCAGGTCTGCCGCGTGTGGGCCACAGTGGGTTAGACTGCCAGGGAAACAGGACTCATCTTTGTGCTGCACAGACCGAGGAGTACAGAACCACTAGGAAAAAGGAGGCAGTGATAGAAGGGGACCCCAGTTTTGTGGGGTACAGACACCTGTCCACCTGACACCCAGGTTCCTGACCTTCTGGAGCGTGTGGACAGTCACGGTCTGTGCTTGGAGAAAACTTGTGGGAAGACCTGGGCTGCAGAACAGATTCAAGGGTTTAGCTTGGGAACCAAGGAGCACCAAGGTGTACAGGGATCTGCCCGGGAACTCAACTGATCTCACATGCAGCACAGGGAAGCATGAGAGATCCTGGGGTCTAACAGGTAGCTGATGGGACACAGGAGGTGGGGAGGTCCCTCTGGACCTAGCAGGGCCTGTGCGGGTCGGACGAGCTGAGCTGGAACCAGAGGGGTACCAAGAGGCCCGCAGACCACCGCAGGCGGGTGGGATCCGGCAGCAGAAGCCGTAGACGACGCCTCCCTTCTGGTCGGGAGCACACTGGAGTACGACCGGGGCTGATAGAAATCTGCCGGGCGCAGACGCCTCTTTTGCGAAGACAGGAGGGGGAGCGGAGGGCTGTGGTGTGAGACTAACCTGCCGGCTACCCAACTGGAGCTCAGGGGCACAGGCTCTTCGGAGTGGAAAATGGGGGTTATGGCATGTCTCACACCTGGCGTTACCCTCCCACAATTTCCCGATGATGGCACTTGCTTGCAAGATGGTGCTGGCATTACGGCGGGGTAGCAGTGTTCAGTGGTGGCTGGTGCACCCCTGAGAAAGGTACCCCACCCAGGTCGCCCCAGTGAGCTCCCAGGTTACAGGCTGCAGGCCGTGTGTGTGTCACTGGAAACTCGGCAGACTTAGTGAGTTTGGGACGATGACAGATTGCCAGGGAATTTCAGGGGTTTACACGTAAACTGGGGTGCTGCATTGACTGAGACATTTAAGGGTGGCTTAAAGACACCAGCCAGGGAACACGCTCTTAATAATAATATCACTTTATTAACCCTTTACAATTTCTTGCATTAGGAATAATCTTTTCGCATACCCCAGCCTGCTCTCCATGAGACACACAGACAGGGAAAGAGCATGGGGTCAGAGCACAGGGTCAGCCACTGTACAGAACCCCTGGCCCTGCTCAGGGGCCCAACAGAGTAGGATTCCTCTGCCGGCTGCAGGATTTGAACCGGCAACCTTCCAGCCACAGGCGCGGATCCTTAGCCACCGCTCCGCCCCGTAGACCTGCTCTTTTCAGACCACCAGGCTAGACTGAAGGGAGCAGGTGTGAGAAAATCACAGGGACATGCAGACTGCTCTAAGCTTCCTTCTGCAGCATCGTTTCAATCCTGAGAGCCGGCGTCTAGAAGGAGAGGTTTCTAACTTCGCGGAAGCAGGCTGTGAAGCCAGGAGGTGGACCTGACCGGCGGAGGAACCGGGAGCAGAGGGCGGTCAGACTTTGTCGCAGTGATCGTGAAAACACAGACTCATCCCGAAAACAATCAAGCCCGTGTCCAGGGAAGCGTGACCGGGAAGGCGGCGCGGAGCAATTAAGCAAACAATCGGAAAGACGCCTTTTTCTTCAGGCTGTGTGAGGGGCTCATGGCTGCACGATGGAAAAAGAGTCCACTGCGCCTCAGACCCAGCTGGAGAAGACATTAGAATTGCCAAGAGCCAGACGGAAGCTAATATTGCAACAGAGGTAAAAGATAATGAAAGGCGTTTTTCAGTAATACAACAGCAAAACACCGGCAGAGCCCAGGATAAGTAGTTTATGGGGTAATAGGGGATTAATAACAGAAGACAATAAAAATATTGTAAATATACTAAATTAATATCTCACACAGGCTTTTACAAGAGAAGATCAAAATAATGCAGAACAAGCAGTGTTGTATCTATCTTCACATTAACACTCTATCATTGTGCACAGCTGTTTTACAGGGACGGCTTGCTATTAGTATGATAATCAGATCTAGATCTCAGTCCAGCTCCTCTGTATCTTCACAGTAACACTCCATCATCATCATCCTCAGGTCTGTAGAGTAACTGTAGATACACTCAATCCAGCTCCTCTGTATCATCACATTAACACTCCATCATCATCATCCTCAGGTCTGTAAAGTAACTGTAGAGACACTCAGTCCAGCTCCTCTGTATCTTCACAGTAACACTCCATCATCATCATCCTCGGGTCTGTAGAGTAACTGTAGAGACACTCAGTCCAGCTCCTCTGTATCTTCACATTAACACTCCATCATCATCATCCTCAGACCTGTAGAGTAACTGTAGAGACACTCAGTCCAGCTCCTCTGTATCTTCACATTAACACTCCATCATCATCATCCTCAGACCTGTAGAGTAACTGTAGAGATACTCAGTCCAGCTCCACTGTATCTTCAGAGTAACACCCCATCATCATCATCCTCAGACCTGTAGAGTAACTGTAGAGATACTCAGTCCAGCTCCTCTGTATCTTCACAGTAACACCCCATCATCATCATCCTCAGACCTGTAGAGTAACTGTAGAGACACTCAGTCCAGCTCCTCTGTATCTTCACATTAACACTCCATCATCATCATCCTCAGATCTGTAGAGTAACTGTGGAGACACTCAGTCCAGCTCCTCTGTATCTTCACATTAACACTCCATCATCATCATCCTCAGATCTGTAGAGTAACTGTAGAGACACTCAGTCCAGCTCATCTGTAGTTTTAACAGACGTTATACTGTGTTACTGCAAGCTTGCAAGAAGAAAAAAATGCTTCTCTCTGCTTTTACATTTGGGCTGAGGGAAGAGACATTTACATGATGCATTTATCCTAATTGCTTCATGGGCTAATTAATCTGAATTAACAAGGGGGGCCTAGGGAGTGCGGAAGGGAAGGGGGATGGAGGAATTTACTCAGTATTTTGGTGAGCTTCTACAATGTAGAACTTTGTTTTTGTTGGCCTTTGGCTGGGTCATCATTTGTAGGACAGTTGCTGTTGATATCTGTGAATGTGCTGACCTGCACGCACATTGACATACAGACTACTACAGCAAGCAGAACTTGAGAGACAGCGAGAGAAGAGTGCTCTTTTATTGAATACAAGGTGTAGACACACACACTAACGCCATAAGACAATAGTATAGCTATGAATACACAGTACACAGAATACACGAGTACACAGACAGTACTACACCCCTCTGTTGATACAGTATGAACACAGACAGTCCAACACCTCTCTGTTGATACAGTATGAACACAGACAGTCCTACACCCCTCTGCTGATACAGTATGAACAGACAGTCCTACACCCCTCTGTTGATACAGTATGAACACAGACAGTCCTACACCCCTCTGTTGATACAGTATGCACACAGACAGTACTACACCTCTCTGTTGATTCAGTATGAACACAGACAGTCCTACACCTCTCTGTTGATACAGTATGAACACAGACAGTACTACACCTCTCTGTTGATACAGTATGAACACAGACAGTACTACACCCCTCTGTTGATACAGTATGAACACAGACAGTACTACACCCCTCTGTTGATACAGTATGAACACAGACAGTACTACACCCCTCTGTTGATTCAGTATGAACACAGACAGTCCTACACCCCTCTGTTGATTCAGTATGAACACAGACAGTCCTACACCCCTCTGCTGATACAGGATACAGACACAGGGAAGGCAGCTCTCTGCTGATGCTCAGTAGAGCAGTGTCTGTCCAGGACCGATAGCTGGCTGTCGGTAGATTGATTGCGGTCTGATTACTCTGGAAAGTTTTGCTGCTTCTAAGCACAAAGCCGGCCTGCTTCCTCGCACACCGTGATGAGGACAGACGGGACTCCCCTCTCTCCTGCTCCTCTGTTTATCCATCACCCTGTCTTCTTATCTGCACTTTTATCAGTGTGATGAACTGCCCCAGTGGCTGAATGGTCTCAGAAACTCAGAAACTGTGCAGGTTGGCAGAAAACACAAGTCAGAAACAGAGCCTGCCAGCTTTTTAATCTGCACTGCCCCTCCTCACAGGAAGACAGATTGTGGACGGGGGCTGGGCGTGCATGGAGATAGGATGTTTTAATAGACTTGGTGCTCTCTTAGGAAGACCAGAGGTCTCTCAAAAAGCAGAGGTGGACACACACAGCTCCCCTTGTGAGTCACACAGTGCAGTGTTCAGTACAGCTCTGACACACTGAATCATACAGCGCAGTGTTCAGTACAGCTCCGAATCACACAGCGCAGTGTTCAGTACAGCTCTGACACACTGAGTCACACAGCGCAGTGTTCAGTACAGTTCTGAGTCACACAGCACTGTGTTCAGTACAGCTCTGACACACTGAGTCACACAGCACTGTGTTCAGTACAGCTCTCACACACTGAGTCACACAGTACTGCGTTCAGTACAGCTGAGTCACACAGTACTGTGTTCAGTACAGCTCTGACACACACAGCAATGTTTAGTACAGCCATGACACACTGAGTCACACAGCGCAGTGCTCAGTACAGCTGACACACTGAGTCACACAGCGCAGTGTTCAGTACACCTCTGAGTCACACAGCGCTGTGTTCAGTACAGCTGTGAGTCACAGCGCAGTGTTCAGTACAGCTGTGAATCAGAGCGCAGTGTTCAGTAGAGCTCTGTCACACAGTGCAGTGTTCAGTACAGCTCTGACACACGGAGCCACACAGTGCAGTGTTCAGTACAGCTGTGAGTCACAGTGCAGTGTTCAGTAGAGCTCTGTCACACAGCGCAGTGTTCAGTACAGCTATGAATCACAGCCTAGTGTTCAGTACAGCTGTGAGCCACACAGTGCAGTGTTCAGTACAGCCCTGAGTCACACAGTGCAGTGTTCAGTACAGCTCTGAGTCACAGTGCAGTGTTCAGTACAGCTCTGACACACTGAGCCACACAGCGCAGTGTTCAGTACACCTCTGAGTCACACTGCGCTGTGCTCAGTACAGCTGTGAGTCACAGCACTGTGTTCAGTACAGCTGTGAGTCACTGTGCAGTGTTCAGCACAGCTCTGACACACTGAGCCACACAGCGCAGTGTTCAGTACAGCTGTGAGTCACAGCAGTGTTCAGTAGAGCTCTGAGTCACACAGCGCAGTGTTCAGTACTGCGGCGACAGAGAACATGACATATCTATGTGCCGACTGAAACAGAAATATCTCACGGCCGCTGTTGCGTGAATCGAGCTCATCCTTAAAGCTGTCAGCTTCCCAAGACCTTGAAAAAATGTTAATAACAGTAATTATATCTGTAATTACATCAATTAAGTTAATTGAGAAGTTCAAACGGGACCGCAGAGAAGCAGCCTGACCCTCCCGTCTGTCGCGGCGACCGCTCGCCGCCTCTATTCGCCTGTTAATTGCCATTTTAATTACCGTTTGAAAAACCTTAAACTCCCGAAGTTCAGTTCGGACACCGCAAAATGTGCGCAATACATTGCCGAATACAAAGTTTTCATGTCTGTGTGTCAGTTTTGGGAATTTCCCCTATTCCTTTTATCATCTGTAACAGATTTTCCGTGTGTGTGTGTGGGGGGGGTTAAGAAAACAAACCTGTTTCTTAGCAACCGCTCCTACCCCTTGTCAATCACAGTGTGTGTGTGTGTGTGAGGTTAGAGCAGTTTTAATAGGCCGGGCGAAATTAAAAATTAAACTTCCAAATTCCCTCCCCTCCCCCAGCCCGTCTCCACGGCAACCACAGCAGTCAATCACTGCCGAAGTGGGCGGGTAGAACGGGGCTCGAGACTCCGGCTTCCCGCCCCCTCCCCCCCTCCACACACTCTTACTCACGCGCGCGCGCACGCACACACACCGCTTGTCTCCAATGGCAACGGAGCTGCCAATCAAAGCGGGGGGCGGGCCCGTGGCGTCTCGCTGTCCAAGAAAGACCCCAGCGAGCTCGCAGCCGGGAAAGAGCGCATAGATACAGCAGAGCGGGTCGTCCAGGCGATCGGCTCACGGGCCTCCTGACTGCTTCGTGACCTGTCGGGGGGCACCACACCCGTGCGATTAATATTGTGCTTGTGCGGCGGGGGCGGGGCAGGAGTCGTCTACACTACACTAAAAACACACAAAAAAAGGTGTAAAAGCAGAACCACGAGAGGTACTCGCACACGTCCTATACACGCAGCCTTGCACAGGTAGCGCTCCCCCTAGCGGACGGCTGCGGTATCACAGCCCCCCCCGGCGGATGACGTAACGGCGAGTACGGAGTCTGAGTGCGCGAGACTGCCGTGGCGTGCGGGGAGTGGGGGGGAGGAGAGAAGAAAGGCACACCAGCAAGACAGCTCGCCTCGGCTGCTCGGAGGGCCGGAACAGACCGGGCTTTTGTATCGAGTTTCTCTCTCTCTCTTTTTTATTTTTTTGCCCCCACCTCTCTCCCTCGGTCCTCCCCCCCCCCCCTCCGCCGTGGTGGTTGGTTTGCGCGTGGAGGAGAGTGGAGAGGCGCGAGCGACACGCTGGGCTCTGCGGTCGCGTCGCGTTTTTACAACTAGTTTATTATCAAAGTGTGGAGTTTGGTACACGGCGACCCGGTCGCGCACGGCGGGAGCGGCGAGGAAAGACGGGAGCGCCGCACGGGGTCGTGTTCCCGACTTTGGACGGAAAGGGAGGTTGGAGACTCGGGATTTTTCTCTTACACGTTCCCCATCTTCTGTTGTTCTGTTCGGAAGATCTCCCGACAACCCCCCCGTCTCTTTCTGTTTGTTGTGTTTTTTTTTTTCCTGGAGAGCGGACCCGTTCCGTCTGAATTCTCGGGGTGCGTTTCTCTCGTCTTGGGTTTGAACTCCGGACAAAAAAAAAAAACGAGAGAAAAACCCCCCACTAGTTCTGCGTCGCTTCCATTCTCGCTTCTCCTGGCTGCCGCGAGCCGACACGGCGTCTCGAGGTCTGTGCGCGCGTCTCTGCCCAGGGCTTCACCCCTCGCGACAGCGCGCTATGCGATCCTGCGTCTCGGGCTGCTCTCCGTCGTCGGGAACAATGCCGTGCGCCGCCAGGGCTCTCTGATCGCCGCGGCTCCCGGACTGGATGTAGCTCTGCCCGGCGTCGGTGTGGCCTTTTCGGTTTTTTTTTAAAGCTTTTATGTTGTTGTTTTTTTTTTTCTTGTCGTTTCGGAGACGGGTTATTGTTTCTTGCCGCTCCGAAACTAGGGGATACTTGCCGTATTTGATGGGCCAACGCGTGCATCGGTAATAACTTCCACTCCGTGTTTTGTAGAGCCCGTATATGTAAATACATATATGTTTTTTTCCTCCCAAGTCCGAGATTTCTTTTTCTAAGCGAGCGGATTGAGTTTTCCTCGGGTCGAGAGCCCCGTGTGTGCAGGGAGAGAGAGAGTGAGATATTTACAAACCCACCGCCACCGTCTCGGCATTACACACCACCAGCCCCGCTCCCCGAGAAAGACGGCGAGCCCGCTCTCGGAAAGATGGATGACCAGACCCGCATGCTGACGGGTCTCTCCGGTCTGAGCGGACTACAGCAGACCGACGTCGGGGACCCCGACTCGGTGCGCAAGCAGCAGGCGCTGGGGCAGCCCCAGCAGGACATCGGCGACATCCTCCAGCAGATCATGGCCATCACCGACGAGAGCCTGGACGAGGCGCAGGCCAGGTGAGGCGGCCGCAGACGCCGGGAGAGGAGTGAGGGGCGAGGGCGGGGAGGAGGAGGAGGGAGGGGGGGTATTGAGAGCCGAGACAAAGCGCCGAGCCGGGGTTGGGAGTGGGGGGGGGCGGTGGTGTGCTGCACGCGGACGCGAGTGGAGCCCCCCGTGTGGCGCGCGGACCCGGCCCGCGCGCTTGAGGCGCTGCGGCTCGTGGCAGCTCGCGGAGGCTGGTCCGCGCTGTGGCCGAGGTGGCTGTGCCTGGTGGTGCTGGGTGGTGGGGGAGGCGGCGTGAACGCGCACAGGGCGCTGGGGAAGACGGCGGACGGACCCCCACTCTCCTGCTGCTGTTACCCCCCGGCCCGTGTCCGTGTCCGTGTCCCTGCCCCGGGGTGGTGTGCGCGGGTCAGCCCCCTTGTTCACACGCGCGACGTGGCTGGTGCCCCGCTCGCTCGCGGACGCCTATCTCGGAGGTTGGCTACTGGGGGTTCGGGAGAGAGGTGCCACCCGAGAGTGTTTAGTGTTCCTCGCTCCCGTGGGAAGCCTTGCCGCTCAATGCGCTAGTGCTTAGGGTTACCCACTCTCCCCCGAGTCCGTGACATGGGGTGGGGGCGTGCACAGGGGGCGATCCGTGTGTCCTCGTGCAGCTCTCGGGTGGGTTTTGAACTCGGGGGGCACCCCCCGCGTGTGGATGGGGTCTCGAGTGGGCTGTGCAGCCCTCATCCCGCGGGCTGCTGTTCGGCACGTGTTGTCCAGGTCACCCCAAGAGCAGAAAGCCCTCCTGCTGGCGGCCTTAAGTGAGTGGGGTCCCCCGCGCGGGGCCGCGGTGCAGAGCGCTGTGACGTCGCGCCCCCGAGCTCGAGGCCCCCCGTCTCGGGACTCTGCGGCGGGTGTGGGGGAGCCCCGGCAGTCCTGGGATGCGAGTTTATCCACAGGTTGTGTGTTTGTGTGTGTGTGGGGGGGTTACCAGACTTTTCGCGAACCGCTATTTTGGGTTTTGGGGGCGAAGCCCGTTTCCGACCGGTCAAAACTGGGTTTTGTTTCTCTCTCGCGCCCAAGATCGCTCTCCGGGTTTGAAGACGTTTCTGAACGTCCGGGAAAGACTCTGGGGGACGAATGTCTCTCGGAAAAGTAAGACCCGGAGGTCACTGGCCTGTTCCTGATAGGTTAGCGGCCGCCGGCGGGTGAGCTGAGGTAGTGGGGTTCGTGTCCGTGGGCTGGCCCGGGACCGCCGTTTGGAAGACTGCAAGCGGGACAGAAAACAGGAACGTTTCTCATGGCAACTCGCTGTGAAGCCCACCTGAGAGAAAAGGTTGAGGGTGGCGCCTTGGTACCGGTCCGTTTCGGTCAGAACCTGTGGCGGGTTGTATCGCCTACCCGCACACTCGTTCAGTTCTGGTATGATACTTTTTTTCACAGCTAGCATTTCTGGTTAAGAGGTTTAATTAATGTCTGGATGCTGACAGAAAAGTACAGTTCGATATTCTGGGAAAAATATCTTTTTATATAAGTTTTGTGTCCAGTGGTTTGTATTATTAGTATATTAAAGCCCCCCCTCCCTGGCAGTTTGGTCTAATTTATTAAAAAGCGCCGTTTGACCAGCTGGGTCCCATTCTTAATTTATTCATTTGTTTCCTATCGCTCTGTATCGCTCCTCTGCGCTGCTCATCCTGATGTGTGGCCAACCGGACCCAATCAATTCTCCGATAAATAAGTGTGGCTTTGCAGCTGCCCGCAAATTGAGTTTCCATTAAGGAGCTCTGGGCCTCAAGCACGGCTTGGGTAGGAGGGGCAAGGAAATTATAATTGACGTTGAGAGTCTCAGCCGGAGAAATGAGAGGAGTGGATTTCTTTTCTTTCCCCTGCTTGTAGCTCGCAGTGGGGCCCTGGAAGTCCTCGTAGTCTCGGCCCGGTCTCTTTGGTTACCGGGCTTCTGGGATAACGACGGTGGCTTGGTGGTAGTTCTCGGTGTGTGGGGGTCCCCTCGACCCCACGGCGACCCGCCTTCGGGCCCGGTTGGTCCAGCACGGTCGCCGGACCCTCTCGGATCCTCGTCCCGTCAGGCCCCGTGTCTGCCCCCCCCCCCACCCCGAAAAGCTGTCCACATCTTTGAGACCTTCATCCAGTAGCAGGGCGGCTGGCTGTGCCGAAAATTAGACCAGACTGGGGTTACCTGTCGCTGAGGGGCCTCCTAGGGCCCCAAGCCAGTCCTGGAGCGAGCGCCACCTACTGTTGATTTTGCTGCTGGAGAACTGTGCCGAGGCTGAAAACAGTGGGGCGCAGATATCCGCGGATTTACAGGTCTCCTCCTGTTTGGGCCGCCACCTGTTCTACGGGTTGTCCGGTAGCATCTCGGATCCCGGGATGCTGTTTTGGAGCTTCGGGACATTAAAGCAGTCCCAAACTGGTGTGGGCTCTGGGCTCATCAAGCTCCCAGAATCTCATCCAGCCTTTTCTTAAAAGAGATCGGCTTCTCATCCTAGCAAATCTCCTTTTGCTCAACGACAGCAGGTGGCTTGAGCTCCACTCTCCAAGGAACACGGCACACGTCCTGACCTAGGTGTGCGTGCTTTGGGTTCTGTCTGCTGCTCCCAGTTCTGGAAGTAGTTGTGTGGCTTGGCTTGGTCTGCTCATTGCAGAGAGACCAGTATGTACTGAGAAAGGTCAGACTCCCAGTGTACAGCAGTCTGATCTGCACTGGGTTTTCTCAGCTGCAGCTGTGTGTGGAAACGGGCGCCTGGGGGCGGGTGATCGCAGGTTGTTAGCTCTTCAGCTTCGAATTGCAGAAGCCAAGGAGCTAAATTAAGAAACCTTTGTTTAAAGTGCTCTTCTGCTCTATCAGTGCCAACATACCTGTGTTCGTGAAACCTGGAACAGCTCTGGCAGCTGTGTGCTGGGAGTCTAATCTGGTTGCCTTATTATTCGGCGTCCTGCGTGTGGATCTGTCAGTTGGTGTGTTTGTGAGAGCTCTGTGTCTGTGGCACCCCAGGCTGTGATTTCCAGGCTAGCTGCTGTGAAGCCGCAGAGCTGGCGCCCAGCTGGGCAGGCAGGGAATGGCTTCTGGGTGCTTTAGTTTCCCACAGTGCGATCACATGACAGTCTTGAGCCTTGACGCGGTGTCACACGGCAGCTGTGCCCACACGGGAGCCCTCTTATCTTGGTACTACATCTGCATCTCAAAGTCTGTGTCGTCTCTTTTTCTCTGTCTGCATCTATTGCTCTGCAAGTCCTGTTTGTCCAGGACACTGACACACCCCAGTCACGGGGCTCTGGACTCTTCTAGTCCCTGTGGAGTCCAGGACACTGACACAGCCCAGTCACAGGGCTCTGGACTCTTCTAGTCCCTGTGGAGTCCAGGACACTGACACAGCCCAGTCACGGGGCTCTGGACTCTTCTAGTCCCTGTGGAGTCCAGGACACTGACACAGCCCAGTCACAGGGCTCTGGACTCTTCTAGTCCCTGTGGAGTCCAGGACACTGACACAGCCCAGTCACAGGGCTCTGGACTCTTCTAGTCCCTGTGGAGTCCAGTACACTGACACAGCCCAGTCACAGGGCTCTAGAGTCTTCTAGTCCCTGTGGAGTCCAGAACACTGACACAGCCCAGTCACAGGGCTCTGGACTCTTCTAGTCCCTGTGGAGTCCAGTACACTGACACAGCCCAGTCACAGGGCTCTGGTCTCTTCTAGTCCCTGTGGAGTCCAGGACACTGACACAGCCCAGTCACAGGGCTCTGGACTCTTCTAGTCCCTGTGGAGTCCAGGACACTGACACAGCCCAGTCACAGGGCTCTGGACTCTTCTAGTCCCTGTGGAGTCCAGGACACTGACACAGCCCAGTCACAGGGCTCTGGACTCTTCTAGTTCCTGTGGAGTCCAGGACACTGACACAGCCCAGTCACAGGGCTCTGGACTCTTCTAGTCCCTGTGGAGTCCAGGACACTGACACAGCCCAGTCACAGGCTCTAGACTCTTCTAGTCCTTGTGCAGTATGGTCAGTAGTATCGAGCATTGTTGTAAATGTAATCGTATTACCAGCTCATGTCACCAATATTAAAGCCAAAACAGTTATTGCGTGTCAATATAATTTTCTACATCAGTTCTACAGTTTTTAACGGTGCTCTTTGATGCTGTAAAACTCGAAATGGCTCAAACTGCTATGCAGCTAGAGGTCCATTGGTTTTCTGTGATGTTGGAGTGTCTCAGCCCTTTTTTTCCCCAGCTGTGCACCATTGGTGTTCTACTGCACCATTGCCTGGCTGTTAACGTGAACCTGCTTCGCTGCAGAGGTCAGGGTCCTCCCTGTGGGCATCTTGTTGTCCTTGGGAGAGCCTAGGCTGTGGTCTTATTCAGTCCCTGTTCTTGATTCCTCAGTTGGAGTCAGGGTCTTCCATTCTTAGAACTGGCAGACTTCGAAGGACTGGTCAGTAAAGGAGGAGGCAGAAAAGGGCTCAGATTCCTGTTGTTTAGCAGTCTGGTCTTCTCCAGGCTTCACCAGCAGGGCGACTCTCGATCGCTCTGGGCAGGCGGTCTAGCTGTGCAGGTTTACTCACCGTGAGGCTCATCTCTCTAGCGCCTGATGCCCCCACCCCCCCATACTAGAGCCCTTGAGTCTAGTCACAAAACCCGGTGTGGATCAGGCTTGCTAAACAGCAGGAGTTCGACTACGAGCCACTGTTGGCCTCTGCGGGTGCGTGTAGCGTTTCGCGGGGGGCAGGAGGTTGGGGTCGTGTTGTGGTTGCTGATGCGTGCGCGCTGTGTCCTCAGATCCTGGCGTGACGAGCGACCCCGCTGGGGGGCAGGAGAGGACCGTACTGCCCCAGGAGAGGGAGGGGTCGCAGGGGGGGGCACGGCAGGAACTGACCTGCCACTCAACTTCCAGCACAGGTCAGTAAAATAAGCCCCCCCCTTTCCTCCTCCCCCCCTCTCTCCCCCTCCCCACTTGCTCCGCGGAGTAGCTACATGGTACTGGCAGCAGGCCTGCACACCCTTCGCGAGGTGCGGAGGGCGCTAGGGGTTACAGGGGGGTCAAACCCGGCTCCCACTGGGCAGCAGTCCGACCCACCCCCCCCGCTTGTGCGAGCTGCAGGAGTAGGAAGCTCAGGTGAAATTTTCGGCTGGGGGTGGGGCATGTTTATTCAAAGCAAGGTGGGTTTTGGCTTACCTGGAACCTCGCGTGGAGAGTGTCTGCGTGAGAGCCGGAGCAAACCTGGAGCGGGTCACATCGCTGCCGGGGCCTGATGGGTGTCCCTGTGGCTCCGCTCTTCATGGAGCAATCCGTCACATAAAGAACTGCATGATCTCACACGGCCGACCCGCTATCCCGGCAGCGTGCAGTTTGTGCGTTTGCACAACGCGCCGTCTGCTGACGTGTGGGACTGGGCCATTTCCGGTCCCCGACGTGCCTCCGCTTTTAAGTCCTGCCGCCTCCAGTCCTCGTCGGGAGCTCGGAGAGGCTCATGGGTCTCGGTCGGAGGGGCCGCGGGTCCTCCGCGCGTCGTGCTGGAGCACGGGTTCTCGTTTCTGACGCCGGCCCCTCTCTCTCTCTCCCCCCCCCTCTGCAGGAAGCACGCGCTGAACTGCCACAGGATGAAGCCGGCCCTCTTCAGCGTGCTGTGCGAGATCAAGGAGAAGACAGGTGAGGCGGGTGGCGGCCGAGCTGGGCAGGTAAAACTGGAGCGGTTCCGGGCTGCCGCTGGACCCTGCGGGGCTCGTGAATCGACCAGCGGGCTGACCCGTGGGTCACTTGGGTCGATGGATTGGTTTTGTGGCGCCTTTGGGCTTTTTACAGTTTGACTGGGTGACGGATGAAACGGCTAGGTCACCGATTGTCTGGTTCTGGGTCGATGTGCTGTTGCAGTTCTTGGACGATGTCCTGTATTGTTTTTCTCAGTGTTTCTGTAGAAAATAGTTATTCCACCTCTTGTTGGGCACTGACTATCATTCTGGTTTTAATGTGATTTGTAGTTTTAGTGCTGTTTGACTTTTGTGTTATTAGTGTTATTTGTAGCATTCAGGTTGTAGAAGAACACATGTGGCTATAGAAGATGAGTATTACTATGTTTTGTCCACCATTTAAATGGCAAGATCTTTGGGTTGAGTTTCTGTGAGCTAGATTAATTATTAGAGATTATAGTCGGACTCACACTGACGGAGCAGTCTGAAAGTCTCCAGACTGGACTGACTTTACTGTGAGGTAGATTAGTTATCAACTGAGATTATAATCAGATTCACACGGACTCTGACAGAGCAGTCTGAGACTCTCCAGGCTGTACTGGGCTGACTTTACTGTGATCTGGATTAGTTACTGAGATTATAATCAGACTCGCACTGACAGAGCCGTCTGAGACTCTCCAGGCTATACTGGACTGGACTGACTTTACTGTGAGCTGGATCAGTTACATATATTGTAATCATACCCCTGTTAGTTATTAGCCAAGATTATATTTGATCTCTTTCCTAACTTCAGCTTCACTCTCGACTCGCTACCTCTCCCCCAAGACCACATAGACTTCTCTCATTGTCTCTGAACATGGACACTCTCCTCTCCCTCTCTCTCTCTCTCTCTCTCTCTCTCTCTCAGTATTGATGGGATGTGCTGTGAAAGGCAGCCTCTGCCGGCTGTCATGGCGATCTGTCAGTCAGCCTCTCACGCTGGGCTCTGATTGGCTGGGGACGGAAGGAAGGGGGGTGTGGGGGGGTCAGGAGGGGGGTTCAGTTACCCTGGCAACCAGCTGTCTTATTTACCTAATGTCATTCACTTTGATTTTTTACGTTTTGCCTTCGAGCCCCTGAGACGGAGAGGGAGAGAGAGCAGAGGAAAAGGGAGAGGGACAGAGGGAGGGAGCAGTAGTCTTATGAAAAGGGTAGATTGTTGTTTAAAAAGATATTGAGATTGTTGCCCTAGTGCGTTTACGCTTTGGGTATGTCCATAATTGCAGTCTCGAGTTGCGGGAATTCTTGTATGTGAACTGATCATTGCAGTCCGCTGCAGGCCTGGTCGGCCTCCTCCTCCTGACCCTCTTGTCATTACTCCTCTTCCTCCCCCCTGCTCTCCCTGTGTGTCTCTCTCTCTCTCTCCTCCTGACCCTCCTGCAGAACAGGCGGAGCAGGGCCTGGTGCTTTGATATGTTAATGGCGGAGTGTGGAGGAGAGGGGGAGGGGGTTGTGAATTCCTCAGGGATCAGTTTGTTGGATTGTTTTCATTGTGAAGGAAGTCTCCCTGCATGTGCCAGGTCTGTTCGCTCTCTCTCCTCTCCTCTTCTGCTTCTTGTTTCTCCTCTGTCTCTGGTATGGGGAGGTATGCAGTTGTATTCAGTCCGTGCCTCTGGCGCGCAATCTTTGTCCTTCTCTGTGATTTGACAAGATCAAGATCAGGCCATGCGGCCTGCCCTGCTCGTTTGGCTTTTTAGTACCCAGTTGATCCAAGGGTCCCATTTTGTTGTTCCCTGAAAGACGCCAGGTTTCAGCTTCAACAGCACGGCTGGGTAGCTTGTTCCATTTTCCCACAACCCCTGGTACAAAGAAGTGCCTCATGGCTCCCTGTTGGTTCTGATGAAGTCTCCTGGGTTGACTTTGTCGGTGCCTTTGAGGACTTTGAATACGTGTCGGGTTCCCCCCCTCCAGTATAGTGCTGTATGTTCTGTGTGCTGGTGTGTGGAGCAGGGTCCTTGTGTGTTCTGGTGCTCGGAGCTCATGGACCAGGTGTGCCGATAGTGTTGCTGAACTGGGGTTCGTTCTGGACCTCCTGCAGGACAGCTGTTCCCGCATGGAGGGCATCCCGAGGCCTCTGCACTTGATCCCCTTAGTCGAGCGTGAAATAACTTTGGCCCATCTGATGAGAATCTCTCCGTACGGTCTCGGGAGGGTCTGGTGTCCAGTCTGGACTTGGGAACTCTGGGTATGGAGAGTGTCTTGTGTCCAGCTTGGTCTGGAGAAAGACTTGGTGTGAGGAGCACGGGGGTCTGGTCGGGACTGGGGAACTCTGGGAGCGGGAGGTGCTGGTGTCCAGTCCAGCTTGGGATAAGTCTGTTCTGTAAGGCTCGTTGGACTGCTGGGAGATTCGCTTCCTCGAGTCACTTCGCCGCTGAAGCTGAGGAGGAAATGCAAACCATGAAGATGTTTAAATCAAGCTGTGCTGAAGTGGTCTCTCTATTAAGCAGCGTTTAATTAGTAAAGCCTGTAAATTATGGTAACGAGTGTGAATGGGGGGGTGCAGCTCTCGTCATCTCTGTGATTAATTGTGCGCAGCGAGGAGCGCAGCTGGTGATGTAGCACCCTCCCTCCCAGCGCGTGCTGGGGGCAGGATGGTGGTGGCGGTGGCAGTGTGGTGCACCCTCCCAGTGCAGGCATGTGCGGTCCACCCCAGCGCAGCACCGCGCCCTGCTGCCTGTCCCGAAGCCCAGCTCTGCCACGTCCCTCATTCCCCCGTCTCTCCCTGTCCTGGGTTTTCCCCTCTCCCGGCGCCCGCTCTCTCTCTCTCTCCAGGTGGCGTGAGGGAGCGCGCTGTGATTGATGAGGACCTGGGAGCTGCAGTAATTGCTCTCTGTCTGATCGCAGCTGGACTGGCAGCCAGCTGATACCCCCCACACACGCGCGCGCGGCCCTGACAGCTTCACCCCTTCCCCCTGCGACACAGAGCCCTCGACTGGGGTCACCTGCTGCCCCTGCTCTGGCCCCGCGCGGGTGTCTGTGTGGGCCACACGGTGGCCATCGCTGTCCGTATCGCCACCGCGTCCTGTTCCATCATTTGCGTGGTATTTATCCTTCACCTTCGCTGCTTTGTCTTCAGAGCAGCACGGGGACGAGTTTCTCTACGTACCCTGTTGAAGGGATGCATCTGCCTAGCGCCTAGCCTGAACAGCAGCAGGCTCAGAAAACGGCAGAGCTGTTGGGGGGGCTCTGACTCGCAGTTAGTTACGGCTTCCTCCCATTATGATGGGCTGAGTTCTGTAGGAGCTTGTGGGGTCTCTCCATATACACACGGAGGCAGATTTGTGGCAGTTGCGCATTGTGGTATAAACTTTTCCTCGGGTGAGTCTGTTTCCACAAAGATAGTTTTAACTTCATCACATGTGAGATTCTGGAACTAGTGAACCACAGGCTTGGCCTTGTCTTCAATCGGACTCCCTATAGACAGCAGACTGATCCATGCCAGTGCTTACCAGCTGCAGGGGACTTATACAGAAGCAGCACCAAGAGGACCAGTGGCCTGAAGCCTTTATTTGAGTGTTTCCCTTGGCTGCAGTGTTGTTGTGGGAAGGTGTTTGTTTGCGTTGTGAGGTGTGACGCGCTCCCTGCCCTCTCTGCGTGTCTGTCGATCTCTCTTTCCCTCTCTCCTTTCCCCTTCAGTCTCTCTTCTGTCCCCCTCCTCCCTCTGCCTCTGTCTCGGGGCCAGCACACAGCTCATTTAGGAGCGCCCCATCTCTTTAATTAATGATATGTAAATTTCTCTCGGATGGATTGCATTAGCATACCGAGGGAGAGTTTTGGCTGCCCGACTCGTAATATAGCCTAATTAAGGCTTAATTAAAACTGATGCCCGTCTCTGTGTGCCGTGTCTTATCTGGACGGATGGGCGGCCTGGGTGTGGAGAGGCCTGGTCCCTCTGACTGGGCAGAGGTGATGATGATGATGGAGTGTTACTGTGAAGATACAGAGGAGCTGGACTGAGTGTCTCTACAGTTACTCTACAGATCTGAGGATGATGATGGAGTGTTACTGTGAAGGTACAGAGGAGCTGGACTGAGTGTCCCTACAGATTTGAGGAGGATTTAGTGTTAATGTAAATATCTATGCAACGTAAATGTTGCCTTATGATCAAGGTAACGATTTGATTTCCAGCCCCTGTTTTTTTTCAGTGCAGGTGACCTGCATCTGCTACAAATCAGGTGTGGATTGGATCTGTGGATCTGTACTGGGGCTTGGACACTGAGTTGTACGTCCTGGAGTAGCTCAGGCTGCTTTGCGCGGGGAGGTGGATATCATTTCCCATGTTGTGTGGAAGTGTTGCTGACGGCGTTCGCAGCGATGGGCGAGTAGATACCGGAGTTGATGTTCTCCTGTTGTCTTGACTGGAGACAGCTGTGCGGAGAAAAGATCAGGCTTCTTTTCTTTCTCTTAGTGATCCCTGTCTGCGTTTTCTGTTGGCCATTTGTCTTCCCTTGAATTTCACGTTTGGTTCTCCCAGCCCCCCCCCCCGTTTCTCTCCTCCTTCTCCTTTGCTTCTTTCTCTGTTCCCTTTGTCATGTCCCGGCGTGTTTCTGACTCTTCCTGTCCCTCCCCCTCTCCCTCTCCCGGTCTGTGGCTCTGTCTGGGCTTGATACCAGGATCTGTATTGTTCAGCAGTGATGCTGTCCGGTCCCCCTGTCTGCCAGGCGCTTATCTCTCTGCCACAGAGCTCTGCTCTCTGTGGGCTTGTGTGTGTGTGTGTTGGGGGGGGTTCTCCTGTGTTTTGTATCTACATGCGTGCACCAACACTGATGTGAACAGTTCAGTAAAAATTCATAGAAGGACATGGAGAGATGTGGTGAGTTTTTGAGAGCTTTGACTTGATGCTACAGGCCATGTTGTCAGAGCATCTCTACAGGTCTGAGGATGATGATGGAGTGTTAATGTGAAGATACAGAGAAGCTGGACTGAGTGTCTCCACAGTTACTCTACAGGTCTGAGGATGATGATGATGGAGTGTTACTGTGAAGATACAGAGGAGCTGGACTGAGTGTCTCCACAGTTACTCTACAGGTCTGAGGATGATGATGATGGAGTGTTACTGTGAAGATACAGAGGAGCTGGACTGAGTGTCTCTACAGTTACTCTACAGATCTGAGGATGAGGATGATGGAGTGTTACTGTGAAGATACAGAGGAGCTGGACTGAGTGTCTCTACAGTTACTCTACAGGTCTGAGGATGATGATGATGGAGTGTTAATGTGAAGATACAGAGGAGCTGGACTGAGTGTCTCTACAGTTACTCTACAGATCTGAGGATGATGATGATGGAGTGTTAATGTGAAGGTACAGAGGAGCTTTATGTGATACCTCTAAGAAGCTTCTCATATCCAGCACAAACAGTATGTAAATATTGGTCAAACGAACTTGCGTGTGCGGCTCCCCTTGCAGTAGGAGGAGGGTGAAGGGAGCACTGTGGTTACTGAGCCGGATCTGGGGACCCGGGACGAGGGGCCGCGGCTCATTCCTGGCTGGGCACAGCCGAGGGCGGCTCAGGTTACATGATCCGCACCGCTTGTCAGACGAGCTGGCACCGTCGCCGCAGGAAGACAAACTCGTTTAGAATCACAGGTTACAGGGACCGCGCGCAGGTCCAGCGCTGGACGTTGGTGTAAATCAGTCTGTAACGGCCGTGTGTGAGTGATCTCCTGTCACAGCCTGAGAAACAGGGAGCCTCTCCAGTAATGTTTCTCTTGTATATGTCTTGTTAATTGTTATTGCTTTGGCAACACTGTAATTCATGGGTCTGGCAGATAACATGCTGTGAATTTGAATTTGTGCGTGATTTTGTCAGGGTGTTTGCCTGGGATAATATTTTACCCATGAACACAAAGTTACAAACGAGGGCAGCGGGCTTGGCTCATCGTGCTTGTATGATCGCTAGAAACGACCCGATCCTCTGATCTCATCCTTGAATGAAACCAGTGTACCTGCCTCAACCACACGTCAAAGTAGTTTGAGACTCCACTTTGTGTAAAGACATTCCTCCCAATCTCATTTTAAATAGTTCCATGTGGTTTCTACGTGTGTCCCGTGGTTTGTGTTTCACTGATTTTGAAGACCTCTGGGTTGACTGCCAGTGCCTTTCAGGTCTCCTGGTAGTTGTCTCTGTTCAGGACTAAAGTGGTTCTGTTCTTCCAGCTTGTAAGTATTCCTAGAATTTATCTGGTTGCTCTTCTCTGGCCTGCTATCTGAGCAGAAATAGGTTTTCTATAGTGACAACCAGTGCTGTACGCAATATTCTACATGAAGCCGTTGTGCGTTGCATTGTTTTAACATAGTTTTTTTAGTAGCCACTGTTTCCTGTTTAAAACTTGTAGTTGCTTTATTCGCCTGTCCAGAATTCAGTCACGTGCATTACCTTGAGTGTCTACTGACTGTAATCTGAGAATTAATCCATTATATATAAACTGGAGCCAAGGCCTTCTGAAAATCTATGGGCTCTGTGTATCCATTACTGTTGCTGCTTTTCCAAGAGCTCTCTCAGGTTAAGTAAGGTTTTCATCAAGTCAGAATTTCCTGGTTCTCAGTCCTTGTCCTGGGGGCCCCCTGTCTCAGCTCGGGTTCATTCTAACTGGGCCTTTAACTGCCTGCTGCCTGGAACTGATCTGCATGCTGGGCTTCTCTCCACAACAGGGACTGAGAACCACTGGCTGAGAATCGGTCGTATAGACGATCCTCTAGCTTAGTTCTAGTACTTGTTTTTCCCAAAACCTCGCGTGTGATGGAAGCCAGAGTTGTGATCTTTTGGCCCCTGGTAGGAGTGGGCGCAGCCCTAGCGCTCCTCCAGTCCGCGGGTGCCTTTTATTGGCATGCGCGTCGGTGTTTGCGTGTTCCAGTTCTGGCTGTGTTTAGCAATGTGTGGGGCACTGTGAGGGATTGAGGAATTAGAGGAGAGCACTAATCTGTGATAATCTCCTGTCTTTCGCACAGTGGGGTGTGAACTGGCCTTTCTCAGCCAGCAGCACCGTGCGCGCGCACGCACTCGTTCACGTGCAGTCGGAGAGGAGCTGGGCTGAGTGTCTCTAAATTTTTCCTGTGGATGGCTCTGTTCTGTGCTTTGTAGATGTTATAAGGGAGCTGGGAACTCTCCTGGCGTGGGATTTCAATCATGCTGGAAATTATGGCCCACTTTTAAAATTAGGGTTGCCACCTTCTTCCACAGTGAGTTCCCAGCAAAGTGTCGCACGCACCTTGTCTTTATTTCTCCTGTGCTGTACGAGACTGATGGTGTTGTCCTGGGACTGTAGGGCACTGCTTCGCCTGATACTGCGCTGTGAATACAGGGTTATGCGTCGTTAGCCTGTGCAGGGCTGCTGTACTGTATTTGTGCGCTGTTCTACTGTACTCTTGTTCTGTAACTGTACTGTACAGGGCTGTGCTGTCTGTCATTATTCTCGTTTCATGTTATAAATGAGAGGAGCGCCTCGGAACTACTGCTTAATTGCCACCTAATTTGCATAACTGTGCAAATTAATGACCTCTCAAATGAGCATTCATTTTTCACAAGGTCTTTAGGAGCTCCTTAAGAGCCCAGTGTAATTAAAACAGGAGACAGGCAGGCATGCGGGCCCGCTGGCAGACTGTGAGAACCGGTGCCAGTGCCAGACGGGCACACCGCACGTGCACCCCGCGCTCTCTGGTCCCCCTCGCTCCCCCCCCAACTGTGGGCGCGTGCGCAGGGATGGAAGTGTCGCGTGTGGTGCCTGCATCGCCCTTGCGTTGAACTGATTTCGTGGTGGGAGATGTGTGTTTTTAGTGCCGATTGCGTTCTCTCCCCGTTTGTAGATCGACAGGCATGAGTTGGAGCCGTGTGCGACGAGAGTCCACACCTCTCGCTTTGTTCCTCATTGCTTGGTGGCGGTGCCCCCACCCACTCCACGGCGGTCTGATCCGGTCCAGGTTTTGCCAACTGCGGGCTGTGCTAATGAATCGGGAGCATCATGGGATTTTGTTTTGGAAATCGGGGACAAAGGGGTTGTATTGTACCCCCAATTTGGATGTGGGTTCTCTCATGAGCAGGGTGGTGACCCTCATACGGTCACGGCGCTGGAGATCTCGCGTGTCTTCCCATCTTCCTCTGAAACGGTCACCGTGGCGGTACCCACAGCGCAGCTTCCTCCGATGGGAGGGGCGAGGAGCCGGTGGTGCTGGACTCGCTCGCGGGCACTCGCCACCTCAGATCTCTGATGTCTGGATTGTAGGGCTATCTCTGCGCCCCCGGATCGCTCCAGGAGCCCCTGGCGTTGACTGCTACAGCCGTTCCTCAGAAAGTCAGCCAGTGCGGTGCAAAGTTAAGGTGGGGAGCAGTAGGGAGACCTGTTAGGTGCTGAAGATTGCAAAGCGCCTTTCGGACTCTAGCCATGAGCTTATTGCAGCCAAGGAATCTGCTAAACTTAGAAGCGCATCAGCGAAGAGACTTAGCAGACTCTGTTTGCCAGCTGTAGAAGCCTTATGTGATTAGAGACAGCCTGGAGCCTGTCCTACGGGGCTTGATGTGGATGTTTCGGCTTATAGCCCCTTTAACGCCTCCGCGGGTCACGCCCAGCCCTCTCCTGTGTGGGACTGTCCACCCTGATCTGGCCTGGTGGAGGCACTGCTGAGAGTCCACCCATTTGCTCCTGCGTCCGTGCCCCGTCGGCCAGCGCGGGCGGTACTTGCAGTGCCTGCCAGTCTCTCTGCGTCCAGCCTGTCCGTCCGTCTCTTAATCTCTGCCCTCGGCCTTGCTCGCTTGAGATCTTGCTGCGTCTCGAACAGGGGATGAAAATTGTGCTTTTTCGTTTTTTTTTCTAAAGGTCACTCTGTCCATCTCTAGCACTCTCTCTCTCTCTACTTCATTGTTTCTTTTGCTTAGCTCTCTGCCTCTCCTCCTCCTTTCATTACTTTTTTTTCCTCTTTCCTTCTCTCCCCTCTGCCTCTCGCCCCCGTCTCTGCCCCCAGTGAAAGGCAGTGAATACTCCAGGGAGCTGATGCAATTAAAATGCTAATCCTGTCTGTCTAGAGCGAGCAGGGAGACTGACAGCGTATGAGGGATTGCAGCTCACAGCCAGGGCCGGACTGAGAGGGAGAGAATAGAGGGAGCGAAGGGGGGAGGGGGCCGAGAGGCAGGCAGAGATGGAAAAGAGGATAGGACAAAAAGGAGGGGGTGAGTGAGAGCTAGGAGGAAGTAGGCAGGGGCAGGTGTAGCACTGTGCTTCCTCACTGTACAGTACTGCACCGGCTCACCATGATGAAATGCACAGACTTGTGTCTAACTGTAGAATGCTGCAGTGTCACAGTGAGTCACTACAGTACCCTGAGACACTGCAGTCCTGTACAGTAAGACACACAATCTGTCCAGTTCGTCCTAGTGAGCCACTATAGTGCCCTGAGACACTGCAGTCCTGTACAGTAGGACACACAATCTGTCCAGTTCGTCCTAGTGAGCCACTATAGTGCCCTGAGACACTGCAGTCCTGTACAGTAAGACACGCAATCTGTTCAGTTCATCATAGTGAGCAACTATAGTACCCTGAGACACTGCAGTCCTGTACAGTAAGACTCAATCTGTCCAGTTCTTCATAGTGAGCCACTATAGTGCCCTGAGACACTGCAGTCCTGTGCAGTAAGACACACAATCTGTCCAGTTCGTCCTAGTGAGCAACTATAGTACCCTGAGACACTGCAGTCCTGTACAGTAAGTCTCAATCTGTCCAGTTCATCATAGTGAGCCACTATAGTGCCCTGAGACACTGCAGTCCTGTGCAGTAAGACACACAATCTGTCCAGTTGTCCTAGTGAGCCACTATAGTGCCCTGAGACACTGCAGTCCTGTACAGTAAGACACACAATCTGTCCAGTTCTTCATAGTGAGCCACTATAGTACCCTGAGACACTGCAGTCCTGTACAGTAAGACACACAATCTGTCCAGTTCTTCATAGGAGCCACTATAGTAGCCTGAGACACTGTAGTCCTGTACAGTAAGACACACAATCTGTCCAGTTCTTCATAGGAGCCACTATAGTAGCCTGAGACACTGTAGTCCTGTACAGTAAGACACACAATCTGTCCAGTTCATCATAGTGAGCCACTATAGTAGCCTGAGACACTGCAGTCCTGTACAGTAAGACACACAATCTGTCCAGTTCTTCATAGTGAGCCACTATAGTACCCTGAGACACTGCAGTCCTGTACAGTAAGACACACAATCTGTCCAGTTCTTCATAGGAGCCACTACAGTACCCTGAGACACTGCAGTCCTGTACAGTAAGACACAAAATCTGTCCAGTTCATCATAGGGAGCCACTATAGTAGCCTGAGACACTGTAGTCCTGTACAGTAAGACACACAATCTGTCCAGTTCTTCATAGGAGCCACTATAGTAGCCTGAGACACTGCAGTCCTGTGCAGTAAGACACACAGCCGTGTGTGCAGCCCTTCACAGTGAGCCAGTGCAGTACTCTGACATTGCGGTCCTGTACAGTAAGGCATAGAACAGTCTGTGCAGTTCATCACAGGGTACTATAGTGGCTCACCATCATGAACTGTGATGAACTGCACAGCCGGCTTATAGCCCCTTAAACACCACTGTGTTCGTGTCTCTTACTGTACAGGACTGCAGAGTCTCGGTACTATAGTGGCTCACCGTGAACTATATCGAGACTTACTGGGGTTCCCTGGTCTTGGGGACCCTACAACTGCTGAGTAATAGAATGTACCCCTTAATTAGCTTAATACAGTAAATGTTTTTGTTGGGTTTGCCTTTTAACAATTGCATTTCAGAAGAGTCTCTAAACATTTGAATGAAAAGCAATGTTCCATTTGAGCAACTTGAAAGATTCGGTTAAGAGCTAGAGTGAGGGAGGTCGCCATGGCACCGGCAGGGACCTGTAGTAAATCGTATTGAGACACAAATTGTCCTGTACTGTACAGCAGGTACTGTCCCGCCCTGCTGCTAGCTGTCCTCCACTGTCCTCAAGTACAGTGGTTTCCCATGGAAACCTGGGGCAGCTGCTGTCCCTAGTTAACCCAGTGGATCGGCGGCATTGCTTTGTAAAAGTCAACTTGACCCAAATCATTTAATTAAAAAAAAGGCGCATTGAGGCCAGGAGACGCCAAAGATGAATTAGTTATGCCTCTTTAAATAGAACTTCCAGGGCGACAGTCTGATGGTGCTGGAGTGCTGTAAGCAGATCCTGAACGCCCAGCTCGCTCCTCTCCTTACAGCCCGCCTCTCGTGGAGCTGTCCCGGCGTGTGCATTGGCGTCGCCGTGGTGATTGGACAGCGGGTCAGTGATGCAGCGAGCGGACTGTGACACTGGGGAGGGCGAACGAAGCCGCAGGCTGGGTGAGGGATGGAAAGATACTGGAGGAGGTCGGGAAGATGAGCTGTTGAGGAGAAGGGGGGGGTGAGACTGAGGGAGAGGATGGCGATGAAGGTGGAGCGTGTGGGTGGAGGGTGACAGGAAGTGATGGCGGGGTCTGCCCTCTCCCCTGCTCTGCCACTCCACTGGCTGTGTGCTTATGTGTGAGTAATTAACAGTCATCAGTGTTTAATTACAGTGATTAAACGAGTCACAGGAAATTAAGCTGCAGCTGGGGGCGGGGCGTGTGGGAGGCGAGCCGTGTGTTGGGGGGGGTGACGGGGGTGAGAACTGTGAGGCGTCCCGTAGCGATGCCATGAGAGCACCAGCACCAGCTGCAGAAGCCCACAGTAACACTGCGAGAGGGAGGAGCTGCAGGGCCAGTGGAATAAGTGGTGTTCGAATTCAATTCAAGATCAGCTCCTCCGACTCCATGGGCTATAATAGTCCGCCAGGAGTGGGGTTCGAACCCACGCGGACTCTTGTCTACTGGTTCTTAAGTCCAATGCCTTAATCACTCAACTGTCCCGATGCTGCTCTCTCAATTCAGTTCAATTCAAGGTGCTTTATTAGCATGACCGATGGGTAATAATAATAATTGCTTACACTTATATAGCGCTTTTCTGGACACTCCACTCAAAGCGCTTTACAGGTAATGGGGACTCCCCTCCACCACCACCAATGTGCAGCCCCACCTGGATGATGCGACGGCAGCCATAGTGCACCAGAACGCTCACCACACATCAGATATCAGTGGGGAGGAGAGCAGAGTAATGAAGCCAATTCATAGATGGGGATTATTAGGAAGGCATGATTGATAAAGGCCGATGGGAAATTTGGCCAGGACGCCGGGGTACAATCGGTGTTGCCAAGGCAAATAAAAATAATAAAATTAACATGGAACAAAACACAAAATAAAAGTCAAATTAAATCTACAGACATTTACAACAAAGACATGTCGTAAAATATTGACATACACTGTAAACATATGGAGCATTATTGGGAGACAGGCTCACTGTTCCTCAGGCTGTGACAGGAGATCACATACTGGGCTGCCAGTTCAACTGAGTTCCCTCCTCCCTTCCTCTCTCTCTCTCTCCTTCTCCAGTTTCCCCTCTTGCTCCCCCCTGACCCTTGACTTTTTCTTTTTAAGAGGAGACGGAGTGCCCCTCCCCCCCCCTACCCCGCGGCAGGAAGTGGCCAGTCTGGGCCTGCTGGAGTCCTGCCCATGGGTGGCTGTATATCAGGGTGCAGCGCCCTGTGTTAGTGTATGGATCTGCAGTGTCATGTTACTATGTGAAAGTACAGCCCAGTGCAGGATCTTTGTAACTGCAGTGTGCTGTGCTACACTGAGTTTGCAGTAGTGCCATGTTTGTATGCTAAACTTGCTTATGGCACATTGCGGTCTAGTCAGCTGCAGTAGGATTGTTAACCTTATGTACCCGCATGGTTTGACACTTTAGGCTCCCACATTGGTGTCTTTTGCTCTACAGTGCTGGATGTTATGGAACTATAGAACAGTACTTTGTATGCTGAACCATGGCCAGCAGTCCAGCAGTTCATATTCAGTACAGACCGACAAGCCTTAGTGACAGGACAGTTTACACAAAGGGTTATAATTATAATATCTGTTACAGTTATGTAGCGCTTTTCTGGACACTCCACTCAAAGCACTTTACAGGTGACGGGGACTCCCTTCCACCGCCACCAGTGTGCAGCATCCACTTTATGGGAGCTGTGGGAGTGTGGAACAAGCTGCCCAGATGTGCTTTCAAATGGATACCGTGGCTTCCTTCCAGAAAAGACTGAGATGCTCAGAGCATTCTTGGGTGTTTAGGGCAGGTGAAGAGGAAGTCCCTCTTTCTCCGGCTGCTCTCTTGGGCTCTCTGTGGACCCTGGCTGGGTTCTGCTAGTGTTGGTCAGGATGACTCTGATAACGGGGTCCAATCTCCTTCAAGTTGAGAGCTTTAATTTTGCTTCTTGTTTTCTTGGCTTAGTGTGGACTCCTGCATTATTGCTGGTGGGGTTTCTGTCCTGGGTGGCTCAGTTCTGGGGGGTGGTGGGTGACCCCCCAGGGCTTTGTGGACCCTCGGAGTTTGTTTTTGTGGGGAGTGGGGCGAGGAGAGCCTGTGTGGGGGGTTTTCCAGAGCTCTGAGCCTTCGGGATTTCCATCCATCCCCGAATCCCTGAGCCTTATTGGCTGTATGGCACGAGGGGCTGTATCACGCTGTCAGGCCTGCGCCCCGGTTTTCCTTGGGAGGGCTTTTTTTTATCAGATCAACTATAGCAATCCTTGTCCCCACTGGGCTCCCTGTCGGGCTGGTGTAGTAGCTGCAGTGGGACTCCGGGGGGCGCTGTCTGGAAGAAAGGTTACGGGGTGGCGTTGCCAGTCCAGGAGCGCATTCTTTTCCCCAGTCTGAGGGAGGAGCAGGGACTGGCGGCTGCTGCAGACTGATTTGGGGGGGCCAGTGTGGGGAGGGGGGGGGGGGATCTGAGAGTTGGGGAACAGATTGAGCGAGAAGGGATCGGGGCGGCACACGCGCCCAGAGAGAGGAAGAGAAGTATTGGATTGGGGAGAGGGGGTAGAGGAGAGGTCAAAAGTTCACGTGGCGGAGCTGCTGCATTCCAGAGCAGTGAGAGCGGGGGAGGTGGGGGAGGGCGAGGAGCCGCAGCACAGCCCCCCTCTCAGGAATGTACGGGGGGGGGCAGAACAGAGGGAGGCGCTCCTGCCCCCCTCTCCCCCCTGCCACTGGGTCGCTCTCGGAGCAGGTGTGGCACCCGGCAGCGAAGAGAGGGGAAACTGAAGGGGTGTATGTTTTAAACGGAAGCTGCAGGTCTGTCCTCCTGCTCGATCTCATGCGAGAAGCAATGCGGGCAGAACGCAAGCCCTCCGCCGAGAAGCGCCCGGCGCGCGTCGTCCGATGGGACACCTGCCTGCCCGCGAGCGGTTTTCTTCCCCGCTTTTCAGGGATCTGCCGCCCTCGCAGGTCCGCGGGCCCCCGGCCGCTGCTGATCTCCAGTTCCGCCGTGCGCTTCGTGGCGAAGTTGCGCTCCTTCAGTTTAACCTGTGGAAGACTAGCCCCCGTGTTAAAGCAGTTCAACTGCACAGTGCACGGAGCCGACGTGCTGCCGGGTCAAATCGGAGCGCAGGAATGATTTCCCTGTGTGCTGCTTGGGCACAGCACCGACGGGCAGGTTTACATAGCTGTGCAATTAACCGTTTCGTCCAACACAAACACGACCCCGTTATTAACCGCGATGTCGGTTGTGCAAAAGCAGTGGAAGAGCGCCATCTGCTGGTGCGTTGTGAAACTGCAGGGTTTTTTTCCAGGGAAAGTGTGATGAATGACTTTTTTACAGTTTTTAAAGTTTTTCTCTGTCCGTAGTCAAGGTGCTGTAGTTAGCGGGCAGCGGTTTGACCCCTCCCTCTTTCTCTCAGTCCTCAGTATCCGTGGGGTACAGGAGGAGGACCCCCCAGACCCCCAGATCATGCGGCTGGACAACATGCTCTTGGCAGAGGGCGTGTCGGGGCCGGAGAAGGGCGGCGGATCGGCGGCTGCGGCGGCGGCGGCGGCGGCAGCGGGGGGGTCGCCGAACGACGGCAGCATCGAGCACTCGGACTACCGCGCCAAGCTGGCGCAGATCCGCCAGATTTACCACTCCGAGCTGGAGAAGTATGAGCAGGTGAGAGGGGTAGGGGGGGGACACCCACTGATTCTGATTTCAGCCTGGGGTGCACGTCCAGTGTGTTGACTTTACTCTCAGTGGTGCTGCACTGGGAGGTCAGTGGTTTCTGGGGGGATCCCCTTGCCAGTCTGGCATTGGTGTTCAAGCATCTTCCTGACGTTATACTTCATGCATTGTAACACGCCATCCCTTGGCGCTCTTTCTCTCTCTCTCTTTTCTCCGGACGGCTTGTCCGCGTGGCGCTGGGCGTGCTCCCCGGCCAGGCGTGCAGCGAGTTCACAAACCACGTGATGAACCTGCTGCGGGAGCAGTCGCGCACGCGGCCCATCTCGCCCAAGGAGATCGAGCGCATGGTGGCCATCATCCACCGCAAGTTCAGCTCCATCCAGATGCAGCTGAAGCAGAGCACCTGTGAGGCCGTGATGATCCTGCGCTCCCGCTTCCTGGACGCCAGGTCAGTCCGTGTCTGTCTTTCCCACCTGGTGTTTGTTCCCTCTCCGTCGTTACTGCTTCCCGCGGCAGGTTAGCGCCCCCTCACCGGCCTGTCTGGGGGCTCTGGCCCGTGTTTGTGTCGCAGGCGCAAGAGGCGCAACTTCAACAAGCAGGCCACTGAGGTGCTGAATGAGTACTTCTACTCCCACCTGTCCAACCCCTACCCCAGCGAGGAGGCCAAGGAGGAGCTGGCCAAGAAGTGTGGCATCACTGTCTCTCAGGTGAGATCGGGGCCTGGGGGAGGGGCTCAGCGTGGAGGGGGAGGAGCAGGGGGGCTTGGGCAAGAGGAGGATCAGGTGGAGGGGCTCAGCATGGAGGAGGAGGAGCAGGGGGAGGAAGAGGAGGAGCAGGGGGGGCTCGGGCAAGAGGAGGAGGATCAGGTGGAGAGGCTCAGCATGGAGGAGGAGGAGCAGGGGGAGGAAGAGGAGGAGCAGGGGGGCTTGGGCAAGAGGAGGAGGATCAGGTGGAGGGGCTCAGCATGGAGGAGGAGGAGCAGGGGGGCTTGGGCAAGAGGAGGAGGATCAGGTGGAGGGGGTGGGGTTCAGGGAGGGAGGAGGAGGAGCAGGGGGAGGAAGAGGAGGAGCAGGGGGGCTCGGGCAAGAGGAGGAGGATCAGGTGGAGGGGGTGGGGTTCAGGGAAAGAGGAGGAGGAGCAGGGGGAAGGGTACCTTACGAAGCAGAACAAACACTAGAGCAAATAAAAGTTACACCTCTCTGTGAGTCACCTGTCCTACACTTGGTCACTGTTCCCATCCCTCTCTGTCCCAGGTGTCTAACTGGTTCGGCAACAAGAGAATTCGTTACAAGAAGAACATTGGTAAGTTCCAGGAGGAAGCTAACCTGTACGCCGTTAAAACCGCAGTGGATGCGGCCAGTGTTTCTGCGCAGGCTAGCCAGGCCAGCTCTCCGGCGACACCGAACTCAGGTACCGTCTCCAGCCCTGAATCGGCACCCCTCCCAATCACCGCACCCCTCACCGCACCCTGCCTCACAGAATATTGGCCTGAAAGGGCCTAGGGCACAGCCGAAACCAATAGACAGACGGACAGATGGACAGACGGACACACTGGCCGCACAGACCTGCTTTCTGCGGAGATCAACAGTACTCTGCTGCGCCCTCTGCTGGCTACAGACAGCCCTGTGTTACAATCTCAGCTGTCTGTGATGCTGCTACACTCTTAACCCAGGCCAAATTTAAAATTCAGACTGGGGAAAAAGTAAAACCTGGACCGTCTGTAGTTGTCAGGAGCTGGAGCAGAGGAACCCAGGTCCATTCCAGGCTTTCCTAGTCCTGACCCTCTTGACACCCACCCTCCAGTGTATCTAGTTTTGTCTCAATGAATTAATTGGCCAAATGGCTTAAGTTGTCCATGTGATGTTTTCACCTAATTTCAATTTCATTTCAAATGACACATCTCAAATTGGAATTTAAGGAAATTGGATTTTAAATTTAGAAGAAGAAAAAAGTAATTTCCTTGCTCGGTCAGAAACTCATTAAGAAATTGACTGGAGACTGGGTTCAGAGTGGACTCCCTGGGCAGGGTCGGACAGGTCTGGTGATGGCACACGCATCTCTTCTTAAAAAAAAACGCACACACCACCCCCCCCCATGACCCTAAGAGGAGGCCATCCGCTGTTCCCTGTAGAGAGAGTAGTTCTGTAGTTCTGCTGTGGCGTTTTACTTCACACTCGTTCAAAGATGAAAATCGAGGTGTAAGAACCGGGCCTTTGTGTGGAGGTGGCCCTGAAAGGCAGACAAGGCAGAAAGTGAGTGTCTTTACTCATGGGCCAGCTGGAGAGCTGTGCGCCCCGTTCACAAACAGCCAGTGCTCCTGTTGGGGGTTTTAACGAGCTTGCGCTTTCCCAGCCTGCTGGACTGTCCGTCTGTCTGTGCGTCTGTCTGCTTACTCACCAGCACCCCCCCCTCCCCTCCAATAACCAGCTCGTCTCCTGTGTGTGACTAACTTCAGGCACTCAGACACATGGCACCATGGGGGCAGCAGTCCTGGGGTGATGCCAAGCTCCTGGGCATGCCTGTGTATGTGCCTGTACGTCACTGTTGCCCATTTGTCTTCTGTCTTTTGATTCATTTAATTTTGTTTTACTTTGGTTTAATCATCGCGTGCCAGGAAACACACACCTCCCATTGCCCTGAGGATATTCTGACCTGGGGTTCCCAATCCTGGTGTTGGGGGACCCCACACCTGCTGGGTTTGGATCACCTCAGCATTCAAATAATTGAACCCCTAACAGACCTAATGAGCTCAAATTGTAATCCAGAACTAATTCAAATTTTTCAGTCTCTGAATATATTAGAGGTAGTCTCGTAACTATGAACTTTCTTAAGGTACTTGCAAAGGTTCTAACCAAACAGCCTTTTGGTTCATTTAAAGGGGAACTGCAAAGCTATTTCAACATTTTGTGTTTATAATGAATTGGCAATGATGAGTGCTTTTCAACCCACAATGAAACTACCAGGTATGTGGTCACGTGTACAGCCCTTTAATTGCCATCACAAAAGTGACTAAGTTTCAGTGTATGTGCTATATTGTCACCATTGTCTGTGATTCAGAGGCAACAAGTGTCCCCATTACATTGTAAACGTGCTTTAGACCAAACAAATTCTCCTACTGCATTGATAGTAAATATTTCCATGGACCCGACGTATACAAAGCAACGTGTTTTTGACATACTTAATGGTTAAGTATGGCAAAAAAAAAAGAGCAGCCTGCCAACCAGCTAAAATAAACTCACAGTGAATGTTGTTAGGAGACCATGTCACTGTAAGCCAATGAGAAACTAGTGAGCGGGAAGGGCTGATGTCACATTACCGTTTGAGGAAACTCTCGTTCTCGCCCGTGGCAATAGCAGCGGGTTGTGACGACATGGCAGCCATACACGGTACCTTTCACGCTTCTTTACTTAACCCAAAATTTGAAAAAAATTTGTGATACCATCAGTTTTATTTTGTTACCAAGGTTTTATAATCTGAGAATAGAAGTCTGAGAATTTGGGACTGCAGTTCCCCTTTAAAAGGTCTTTAAGAGCTCAGCTGCAGTGAAAACCCAGTGGTGTGGAGGGGTTCCCAGGACTGGGGTCCCCTCCTCTAGCTCTTGAGCTTGTTCATGCACAAACCGGCCAGTTACCAAGGTGTTCTACAGCTACCAGCGTCGGAGTAGGAATCAGGAATACAAAGTTGACATCTGCATTGAAAGCAGGCAAGCGCAAGGGTTGATTTTCGGCTGGCGTAGGGGTGGAGTTTAGGCTGATCAAAGGTTTAATCTAGGCTGCCATAGGGGTGGAATTTAGTCTGGCGCAGGGGCAGAGTTTTAGGTGGAACATGGACACAGTGGGGAAGGGTGGGCAGCACAAGTGCAAAACTGCACCCAGGCCTTGTGAGTGATAAACTGTAGCCCTCAGCGTCTGCGCTAGGGGTGGGAGAGTGTGTCCATTGCTCTACCTGCTAGCCTGCAGCCACGGAGCACATGTTCCGGGTGATCGCTGAGCTATGGGCCGCTCTGGGGCTGACTCGGCACTGGCGCCAGACCTCAAGTGTGAGTCGCAAGGCTGGGCTATTAAGAGAATTTGTTTGAAAGCCCTGGGCACAGAAAGTAGTGTGAAGTGCTTGAGCATTGTAGTGTGTTCCTGAATATTGAGGTTGTGCTTTTCAGCTTTCTGCGAGTGTAGAGCACAGAATAGGCACAACATGACCCCCATGACCTGTGACCTGCGTGGTGCCTGCAGGGTCTTCACAGCCACATGACCTGTTCCATGGTGGGGAGACGTACCTGGCCTTGCGCTCACTCAGTGGGGTGCCTTCTCAGGCCTGCTGGGTGCCCTGCTACCCCCAGTATCCTAACATTGCACTTCTCTTGCCCTGTGATATAATAATGTGCAACATAGTTCCACTGGACTCCTGTCAGCTACCCCAAAACATCACCTCCCTAGCATAATATCACTTATACTACATGTTGCACCACCACCCTACCCCTGATACAGCAGGAGTCACCCCTCTATGCTGTCTGTCTCACCCAGAGCAAGCAAGCTTCTAGTTCTGTTCCCAGGAGGGCCGCAGCATCTTCTGGCTGCCTGTTACAAATGGCTTGCAATTACTTAATTATACTAATTATCTAATTAACTGGGTTCTCATGTAACACTTCCTCCTGATGGCTCAGAAACCAGGGGATTGATTTTCAGGAAATTGTGCCCTGACCCCAGTGCAGTGGATCTAAGGTTCCGAATTATAGCTATTAATCAGATCAGTTAAAGAGCAGTAGACCACAAGTGCATCCAGAACAAGCCGTGAGGAGGAGCTGGAGTCCCTGTCTGTGTAGAAGTATAGAACAAAGTCGTGCCCCTTCCCCCAGCACCAGCTGGTTCTGTAAGATTTCAGAAATGGCTCCTTGAGTTGATCGTGTTTGAAAAGAGATTTTTACATTTGTAAAACCCCAAAATCTGCCCACACATTAAAAACACAGCTTTGTTCACATGACCCCTTTTTGTTCACTTCAAAAAGTAAGTGTACAGGAATCTCAAAGAGAATTGCTGTTAGTCAGGCTCCTAGTCCACAGCACTCTGATCCACCCCAGGTTTTGCAGCGTTACCAGTCAGCCTCAGCTGCTGGGCTTGTACATGAATTGCTCCCGTGAGACAAACAGATCTACCACTTGACTCAAGTTTTTTGTGCGAGATCTCTGCCACCTGGTGTCACTTTTAGCAAGAGCACTGCAGGTGGTAAGAAATGTGGAGAGTTCTAGGTTACTGTACAGTAGGAATCAGATTGTCAATCCTCTCCAAAATGATCGTTTTACTTTTTTTCATATTTTCTCTTGCAAGCGCAGTCACAACAGTTTTGGGTGTTTGTAAATCCAGTGTGTTTGAGGTGTTTAGGGGTCTGAGTGACTCTTGATTCCTGTAATGGTCCCCTGGGATTGGTGTGCAGTTTGTTTGCGTAGCAATTTTGTGTGATTTTCTTAAGAACCACCCCACTGTGTGCCTGGAAATTAGAAAGAATCTGAAGCAGGAGAGCATCTGCAGCTGGTGTAGCTTGTGGAAGAAACTCTTATGTAGCAACCGAGGAGATAAATCGACTTAAGTGTGTGCAGTCCTGGACAATTTATGTGACATTAAATAAACTTTAGTTTAGATTTTGTAGGGTTGGTTAGCGTGGAGCACCTCTTGTCTGAGCCGGTTTGTCTGCCTTCCCCCCTGTGAAGAGCCTGGAGCCTGCCCTGTGTGTCTGTGGGTGCGTCTGCCACTGTCCTTGTCCCAGCTAGTGCTTCTCTTTCATCGTCTGTCCAATGCAAGATTGCAGGGCTGGTTTGCTGAAGTTCTCCCATTGTGCCCAGTGAGTGACAGCACCTCCTTTCTCCTCAGGTGGATACCCTGCGCCATGCTACACACCTGACGGGCGGTTATGAGGAGCTGACAGGGAGCGCCTTGTACCCTCCACGACGCATCAATGTGAGTAGTTGGGGGTGTACTCACAGACACCCCTGTCACAGAGTGAAGGCTGAGAGGCGGGGATGATATTCAGCTTGTAAAGAGCTATACACACACCTCCACTGTGCATTTATATTATTCCCTCTCTCAGTGCAGTGTTAATGTACTGGAGTGTCCAGTCAGTGTGTCTGTATGAACCCCTCTCTCTCAGTACAGTGTTAATGTACTGTAGTGTTCAGTCAGTCAGTGTGTCTGTATGAACCCCTCTCTCTCAGTGCAGTGTTAATGTACTGTAGTGTCCAGTCAGTCAGTCTGTCTGTATGAACCCCTCTCTCTCAGTGCAGTGTTAATGTACTGGAGTGTCCAGTCAGTCAGTGTGTCTGTATGAACCCCTCTCTCTCAGTGCAGTGTTAATGTACTGTAGTGTCCAGTCAGTCAGTCAGTCTGTATGAACCCCTCTCTCTCAGTGCAGTGTTAATGTACTGTAGTGTCCAGTCAGTGTGTCTGTATGAACCCCTCTCTCTCAGTGCAGTGTTAATGTACTGTAGTGTCCAGTCAGTCAGTGTGTCTGTATGAACCCCTCTCTCTCAGTGCAGTGTTAATGTACTGTAGTGTCCAGTCAGTGTGTCTGTATGAACCCCTCTCTCTCAGTGCAGTGTTAATGTACTGTAGTGTCCAGTCAGTCAGTGTGTCTGTATGAACCCCTCTCTCTCAGTGCAGTGTTAATGTACTGTAGTGTCCAGTCAGTCAGTGTGTCTGTATGAACCCCTCTCTCTCAGTGCAGTGTTAATGTACTGTAGTGTCCAGTCAGTCAGTGTGTCTGTATGAACCCCTCTCTCTCAGTGCAGTGTTAATGTACTGTAGTGTCCAGTCAGTGTGTCTGTATGAACCCCTCTCTCTCAGTGCAGTGTTAATGTACTGTAGTGTCCAGTCAGTCAGTGTGTCTGTATGAACCCCTCTCTCTCAGTGCAGTGTTAATGTACTGTAGTGTCCAGTCAGTGTGTCTGTATGAACCCCTCTCTCTCAGTGCAGTGTTAATGTACTGTAGTGTCCAGTCAGTGTGTCTGTATGAACCCCTCTCTCTCAGTGCAGTGTTAATGTACTGTAGTGTCCAGTCAGTCAGTGTGTCTGTATGAACCCCTCTCTCTCAGTGCAGTGTTAATGTACTGTAGTGTCCAGTCAGTGTGTCTGTATTAACCCCTCTCTCTCTCCTCCAGTCTAACGGCAGTTGGCAGGACAGCACTAACCCTTCCTCCGTCACTTCGCCCACTGCTGAGCCGGCGAGTGTCCACTCTGATACCTCCAACTGAGCACCAAATCACAGATCTGAGCACGGACAACTGCATCTCCTCTCCACTCCTCGTCATCCCTGCTGCTCCAGACCCCCCACCCTCCCCACAATACCTGAAACCTCAACCCCACCAGACCCGCGCCACGTCCCACTGCAAGGTCAGCGACAGTGCGTTCAGCTCCTGGGCCGGCGAGTCTCAGGACGGACACGAGTGGACAAGCCATCCACACCTGTGCTCCAGGTCGGATCCATCTCCAGTCGGTGGGGGGTGGGGGGGGGCACAAAGGTAACCCCTGACCCCCCTTGATCCCGCAGGCCGTCTGTCTCTGCACACACATCGCCACTGTGTCTCAACCAGACTGGACAACAGAGACAAAACACAAAACTGAAACTGACAGCACTGGACACAATGGAGCAGACACCGACACCACAGTACGGTGGTAGAGCTGTGTGCGCCACGCAGGCCCTGACACTTGATTGTCAGGGGGTAGAGTGAAGAAGCGAGGGGGAAGGTGGGGAGACACCCCGTCTTCCTTGGATGAGGTCGCACACTTTTTAAAAGTGCATGGACTTCCCTGTGCTGTCCTGGGGGCGCAGGCCCAGCCGAGGTGTTGGGGAAGCTGCCGGCGCCCCCAGTGTCTGTATGCTACAGGGGTTACTGTAGGCGTGCGTGCGCGCGCACGGTATCGGGGTTACTTCCTTAGTAATTAAGGATCAAGGCTCCTGACCAAATTAAATAGTCCTCATATTTCCAAACCATTATTCCTTCCAACACATCTGCTTGTGCCAAAAGTCCTGTCCCAGTACTGTTCCTGAGAATGCCCACACTGCGGCAGATGGGGAAGTTAACCGGATTGTGTATGGAGCAGAGGCATGTGCGCGGAGGGCCTACGGAGAAGCCTACCAGTTTGTGTCAGAATGGACTGTGGTGGGCAGGTCTTGGGCACGCTCCCAGTCTGTACCGATCTCCTGTTCTTCCTGACGTCTGTGGGTGCCAGGCTTTCCCTTGGGTGGGAGCTGCGACCAGAGCCCCGCTAACATCGGATCGCAGCGTGGGGCTTTGGAGACGCTGCAAAAAGCATGTCTGGCATTCGTCGGCATCCGTGAACGTGACAGCCTGACCACGGTTTCTATCCAGACGTGAGGCACACAGGGGATCACAGGAGACCGGGGACCCGTGCCGTACTGCTGGGGATCTCTTCTCCTTTGGTGGCTGGTCAGACAGATGTGTCTTTTCTAACACCCCGCAGGGTGTGTGGGGTCTGAGCTGTCTGGGTGTTGAGGTGCAGGGCAGAGATTCTCGGGGCTCTGGGCGGAGCCTGTGGTTGCGTTCAAACCACAAATGGGATCCCTGAGTTTCCTTGGGATCTTAACTCTCCTGGGTTTTGTTCCCAACCAATTCCTAATTTGTTAGAATGAACGAATTTAACCTATTGGTGGGGAGGGGGGGGGGATAAACATCTGTTAATGTTTTTTTCGAGTTATTCAAGTTTTGAGTACCGGGAGCGCAGATTGATTTGAAAGAAGTTATTGCGTGCTGCTTGGGAATGGAGGCCAGAAGAGGCGGTTCTGCGATCAGCACTGGACCTTCTGGGCCGGGTTTGGTTAGCTGCTCTGGGCCAAAGAGCTCCGCCCCCGGTCTCCCGTCTCGGAGACCCTGCTTGGTCCGAGGCCAGGGTGATGGAGACCCCGGGGGTCTGGAGCTACTCTGTGCAGGTCGAGTCGGTCCAGGATTCCTGCTCCCATCAGCCGTTAGTCTTTCCCTCACCTTGTCCCATTTATTTTCACATGTTTAGTTGAGAAGTTGTAGCCGATTTTTCATTTTTAATGCTGTTTCACAAAGAAAAGCACTGGGCACCAAAAATATGAGCTAGATGAAATTTGGGGAAGGGGGGGGAGGAGGGCATTAGGGTGAGTTAGGGGGGGTGGGTCTATAAACTTTAAATAAAAAAAACTGAGAAAATGTGACCGTCTTCCATGCATGTCGTCTTCTTTAGGTGTGTTTGTGTCGACTGTGTTGCAAACCGATGCTTTTCGTCTTTTCGCGTTGCAGAAAAATTATGTATTTCAAACCACAAGTGACAGTGACCAGATATCTCACTAAAGCCCAGCTCCTGCAGGCAGCCTCGCCTGGTGCCCACACCGGTCCACTCGACTGCTCCGGTGTTTCACAATGTCCCCCGCCGGCCTTTCCTTTCCTTTCCCTGCTTCATTTGGTCAAGAAACGGCACTGTCATATTGAGTGACGCAGCTCATTTCCCCAACTTGTCAGGGCCAAAAAATAGTGAACTGTTGAAGGTTAATCAGAATCGCCGAGTGGCTCTTCTGGAAGCTCTCCGAGGTTTGGTGTGTTTTCAGGCACGTTCTGCTCGAATTGCAGATTTTGCAATAACAGTCCTGTGCGAGGGACAGTACTGCAAGCTGCAGGAAAGGGACAGGCAGCTTCTGTTTTTTTGGCTTAGTTGCTTAATATCCCATCTTGTCAAAAAGGACAATTCCAGAACTGACCCTTGCTCAGCTCACACTGTGATCTGTCTGTGTGACTCCGAATGTGCAGCAGTGAAATCCGCTCCAGGTTTAACAAGTTGCGGGCTCCCAACTCCCACCAGGTATTTCACCTTGTTGCGCAAAGGTACTATTCAATTTGCGATGATGTGTGTGTGTGGTTAATATCAAGTAGAAGAACCACGTTTAGTGTTATAATCTACTCCAGAGCCCCATACCTTTGAATGCCTGAAGTGGATCAGACTGCTGTGCGGTGCAAGACTGTATCCTTGAACATATCAGATGTGTTTCGCTTTCATGTGATCTCTCTGATGTCTGTCAACCTAGCCTCAGCTTTTTTAAGAACATATAAAAGGCCATATGACTGTAATAGTATTGTTTCAGAACCAAATATAGTATTACCAACTTGGTAATGAGTAAGGAAATCAATGTGTATGAGTGAGGGGTACAGGAATGTAATTTGGGGTTATCAATGGATGTGCCCTGTTTTTAAGTCAACAGACGCCTTTTGAAAAATGTTTCTCTTTTTTTTGTTTAAAACACTAAAGACTTTCCGAAGCACCAGGAAGTTTGTGTTTTGTTTCTGCCAGTTCGTGGTTTCTCTAGAACTGCTGTTACTGCTTCTTTCGTTTTAACTTCTGTTAATACACCAAATTGTCTTCCCTGTCTTCTCCCGGCTGTGCATCGATGTCAGTGTACAGATTGTGGGTTTTTTTTTCTTTCATTTGACGATTTTTAATGTTTGGCATATAGCTGGGGAGACTGTAGACCAGATTAAATCAACAGGCCCTCTGTGCCCTATCGGCCATTCTGACTTAGCTGGGAAGATGCGCAGTCTGATTTAATGTGGGCTGATCTTTCAGTGATTGTTTTAGTGAGTTTTGCTGTTTTTTGTTTGGAGTGCTTTTTTAAAATGTTTTCTTTTTTTTTAACCACCTTCGTTTCCCCCCCCCCCTCCCCCCCCCCTGTTAGACTGTGCCTCCCAGCGGCCTGTCCGCACAGCGCTCGTCTCTGGGAATGTCGGTTGGGTGCTTCCGGGGATCGGAGCGGCGCCTTTCCGCCAGGGACCCCGGCCCTCTCGGGGAAGGGTAAAGGGGGGCGCTGGGGTGCGGTGACTGAGCCGGAACCCGCTTGAGCCTGAATCGAAAAGGTCCAGCTTTCCCTGCGCGCTCCCTGGAGAGCCGTTGGGATGAGAGATTCCCACCTCCGATCCCTCGGCACCGAACCCGTGAGGCCGCGCTGCACCGTGACCCGACCCGACCCCTCCTCCTCGCCCCCATCTTGTGTAGAGAAGTTAGCAGGCCGAGCCCTGGGGCTCCACTTATACCTCACGCGTGTAGGACACCTGTTCTGGGAGGAAAGAGGAGAACTGTAGTGTTGCTTATTAGAAAACTAAAAATAAAATCTAGTGTTTTTTTGGGAGTGTTTATTTGCTTTTTCTGAACTTTGCCAGGGCAGAGATCCGAGTTAAGAGCTAGATTTCCTGGTCTTCTTCCGAGCGGTGCAGCCAGGACTGGGGGGGTGGTGGAGCAGCCCCCGCTTGTCTCTACCTCCTGGAGCGGAGTTGCCCTCCTGCTCATGCCTGGTTTCTGCAGTAGCTCCACCCTGAGCGGGCAGGCGTGACCAGTATCCTCTCTGTTCTTGAGACTGTAACCATCGAGCCGTGAACGAGGGCGGTGTTGAAGAGGAAGGAAAGGCGACTGTGGGGTGATGCTGGCTGTTCCACAGATCAAGAGGAGCCAGCCTGCCTCCATTCTGGCTCCACACCCAGAGTGGTGCAGTGACACAGGAGCCAGAATGGCTGACAAAAGGGTCTCGATTTCCTGGCTGATGGGGGCAAGTTGCTCTCATGCAGATGGAGGCAGGTGGCAATAGCGTTAATGGTGCGAGGGGTGGCGGTGTGCAGTCAGGCCGTTCCTGTTTGGCCATGTGCCTATAGAATGTGGTCGTCTACTGTCCTGCATGGACACTGACCCCTAGAGGGTGCCACTGGGTGGGATGGTCCCAGAAGCATCGCTGATTCACAGAATCAAGCCCAGACATGGCCGTGTGGTTTAATAGTCTTGTTCACAGGCAGGCGGCGGGTTCAAGGCTGGCGGGATGTGCGAACCGATAACCTGACCAGTCTTGTTGGGGACCAGCCTCTGCGCCAGCCCGTGGGCAGAAAGCTTTGTTAGAAAAATGCTGCCCCTGTAATGAGCAGACTGAATAATCAGCTGTCAAACACCTTAAGGAACATCTGTCTGACTGAGGAATTGGATTAACTGTTCAGTCTGGAGCAAAGAGCTCAAGGCACTGCTCTTCTCCCCTGCTCCTGCCCCTGCTCCCAGGAAGTGAGTTCGTCAGGGCGACCGGACACCCCACGAGCTTCTTCCGTTCCCATGGGATATACAAATTTCCTCGGATCCGCAACAGTACCCTTTTTAGATTCCCAGATCCCCGAACATCCAAGTGCTGTTTCTCATGGGAATAATTGCCGGGGTGGGAGATGGGGGTGGTCTCCGGGACTGGAGGGCCCCTGCCTCTCTCTCTCTCTCCAGGCTTTCTGATCGACCTGAACGCCAGCTGCTGTTTGAGCGAGACCCGGAGCCCCTGTGGACGGGCCGCTGCCCCTCCAGGCGCGGGGGACTCCCCGTCCTGCCTCTCCACCGCGGCCAGGGACGGTCCCATCGCCGCCGGCTCAGCCCCAGACCCCGGCTCCAGCTCCCTGCGGCGGAGAGCGGCGCTTGTCGGGGGTCTTTTACAAGTCGAGCGCGGGTGTGTGTGAGGTCCTGTTCATCGGCAGCGGTGTAAATATCGGTGTTTTTATACTGGTTACCGAGCTCCTGATTATTTTTTTACTTTTTTATACAAGGGTGTGATGAGGTAGTGGCTCGCTACTATAATAAAGGTTACACAATGTTATAATATTAGCAGGATTCTTATATATACATACACATACATACCCTTCCAAATTGTAACTGCCTGTACCAAAAATACACTTATGTGTGTGTATGTATGCACAGTTTGACATTGTAATTTTAGAAATGATGTATATACTTACACCTGACGCAGGAAACTTAACTCTAGGTTTTGCTAATATACAGTATATATACATATATGTATTGTGTATATACAGAATTTAGTTTCAATGTTTCAAGTCTTGTTGGTGTGTTGTTACAATTTTTAGAACTGTCTTGTGGACTGTAAAAAAAAAAGTTAAAAATTAAAAAACTGCAAACAGAAATCCAAAGGCTTCTGGCAGCTTTTTAAGTATTGTTCTGTCCTCCCCTCCCCCCTTCTTCCTTCTGACTGAGGGGGAGCATTTGGGTTTGCATTTCCCCTAATTCTTTAGGTGCTGGTGATATAAAAGATTTAAAGCGATTTCCAATCAATCCCTCCACAGAGTGTAACAATCCACTTTCAGTGTAGATCACCTGCTGTTCACAGTCGGAGGGCTCTTAACATCTGCAGGAAGAGCCGTTCATCAAAGGCTGGACTTATCTCCTGGCAGAAGACTTTGTTAACGGATCACCGAGAGCCAATAATAACGCCCTGCTTCAGTAGTTCATCGGCTTGATGAATCAATTCATTCGTTCATTAAGCGGGAGAGCCCAGTGCTGGTGCTCGCTCCCTGGTCCTGCACCATCCTCCTCGCCTCCAGAGGCGGCTGAGCTCCGGGTTGTGTAGTCGACCCCGTCGACAGGCCCCCCCGCGTGACGGCGGGATACGACGGGGGGGGTCTTGCACGTGTGCTGCTACAGGAAGGTGGCACGGAGTCGGTTCCCTTGACGCCAAGGCTGTGTCCTCTGGGATGAACTTCCAGAACGTGTCCCAAACACAGAACGGGAAGTCGTGAGCGTTATCCGCGATTCCAGGGAGGAAGAGCAAGGGGCAGTGGTCCTCCTCCCAGAGGGAAGAGCAGCAGTTCAGCCCGGGAGTGTCCTGCAGGCCTCTCCGCGGGGGCTCTTTAATTCCAGGAAGGGAGGGAAGACTCTTGAGGCGTTCCTGGGGGTCTCCCCCTCCCCTGAAGCCAGCGTGTGGTCTGCGGTTGGCAAGGCAAGGGTAAAAGGAACAAGTGCAGGAGCGTGCAAGTGCCTGGAGTCTCCTGACACATCGGAGGTGAAAGGTCAAGTTACCCAGATCTATTGTGCCGATTCCTGGTGGGGGGGCTGATGAGCGAGAGGAGCCTTTGTTGATGGACGGTGGGTGTGTACATGATTTCTGCCCCCCCCCCGCACGGGGAAACACTAAACTTTTGGAGCCCTGAGAAGGAAAGGGTTGTTGTGGGCACGTGCAGTACCCATTCTCGTGTGTGTGTGCGCGTGCGCGCGCGCATGCACCTCTTGCAGTCAGGCTTGATCTGCTCCTCCCTGTGTTCGCGTGCAGATCAAGCTGTGCCGGTTGCCCCTGCCTTCCCGGGGGACCGAGTCGCCTCGCGGATTAAAAACGGAATTAATCTGGGAGCAAAGGTTTTTTGCAGACACGCTACCTACTGCTTAAATTTGCGGTTTGAGCACAAATCGAACCCTTTCTGGCAGTAGTTCCGGCATGCGCTAGGCATTGGATTGACATAAAAACCCTTCCCAGTTACTACTGGATTTCTAACGGTGGAAGCATTCATTTTTCCTCCAAATGTGGAAAAGTGATCTTAAGAACTGTTTGAGTGCAGTAGCATAGGATGCCCACACGGTGGCAGTAGATGGACATTAGAGCCACTATCCATACAGAGTAAAGAGCAAAGTCCCGAAGACCATGGCAGAACAGTTTTAAGGTGCAGCTTTATTGCAACACAACAGCTTATATCAGAGGTCAACCATCAAGATCTTTCTCTGACACTGCAACAAGCTAACAAGTTGTATGGTACTTGCTCCCTTATAAACCTTGTACACAAATGATTATGTATATTTTATCAGAGTATGCATGATTATATCAGGCGTTATCAGTGCACGTTTGTCATTCTTTTTCACCTATGTAGTGATAGGAGTGCTGCATGCAGTGTGCAATACAGGTCCACCAACCAACAGAAATAGCACAGAACTACCCCACCCTGAAACACACAGTCAGCCCAGCTGACCTCTCCCAGAGCAATACTGAGACACAAAGCAAAGCCTTCAGGGGGAAGCTCAGTGCATTTACAACAGAGAACAGGAAGTGCAACTTTACACAAAGGGTTGTGGGAGTGTGGAACAAGTTGCCTAGCTTGCTTGGCTGAAGGATACCCCGGGACTCCTCCGAGCAGGGACTGGATGAGATCCGATTGCTGCGTTACAGGCTGAACGAGCTACATTGGCCTGAGGCCTCCTTCCACCTGCCTGTACAAAACCTTTTATAACGAGTCGATCAAAACCTTTAGAGAAAGAGAACTGGGTGCTGTTTCAATGCAAGGATAAATAAGATATGGTAGGCATCAGCTCCTGCTGAGTCATAAGACAATATTCGAGTCACCATTCAGCAATAATGACATAGTCTCCTGCAGCTGTGGTTATTGCAGTGATGTCATCTAAACACAGGATTGTTATTTTTTAGCATAATGACTAACATCAGCCAAGCCAAAAGGATCTAGTGCATTTTTAACCATCCTAAAAGGTACTGCTACTGTGTACACAGCCAGTGCGCGTCACATGCACACAGATGGAAAGAGTAGAATGTGTTTAAGAAAACAGATGCTGGACAAGCGCTGGAGGGCGCAGCTTCAGTAATAACAGGATAGTTGCCTGCTGTCCTAGAAACCATTTCCATCAGGGTCTGTACAGGGGGCACAGGGGTCCAGTCACTCGCATCTTGCTCTGAGCAGTGGGGCTGCGCTCACCTTGGACCATGAGCCCGGAACAGGACTGGGACTGGGAGTGCGCCAGATGCTTCGAAAAGGGAGTTCAGCCCATCAGGAATATTCGTACACGGGTCCAAGGCCCTTACACTGGTGCTGTCCGGGGCCAGTATTTTCGGACAGGGCACCGCCCTGGGCTCTGGTGCGTCCTGTGGCTCGCACCCTGCTATGGTGAGGGGTTCAGGGGTGCGGCTCTGGTGCGCAGTGCGTCTGGGGTTCAGGGGTGCGGCTCTGGTGCGCAGTGCGTCTGGGGTGCAGACCCTGGCAGGGCGATGGGTTCATGCGCTGGAGGCAGCTGCCAGCTCCGCGGTTCCTCCTTCACCTGTGGTCCTGGCGGAGGCCGGGCCGGGCCGGACCGGGGCGTCCGTCGCCCCCCTGGCTTCAGATCTCGGAGCTGCTGTGGTGGCCGGGCGGCGCCCCGTCTCCGTTGTGGGGTTTGCTGTCGCCGTCGTCGAGGATGAGCAGCTGGGCCCCTCTTGCCCCCTCATCATCGTTGAAGTGGGTCTTCACCGTGCCAGCCTGCGGGACACACAGACACGCACACCCCGACACACACACACCGGGTTAGCATTCACAGCACCGGAGCCCCACACCCACCAGGACAGCACCCCTCCCTCCAGTCTGATCTCCCTGCCTGCCCCTTTCGCGTCCTCCCCCTGTCCCAGTCCCCCCCCCCCCCCCTTTTTACAATGTAGAGTCGCCAGGAGCGGTTACACCGTCGCCCCCTCTGAACCACACACTGCCCCCCCGCTGGTCTCGCTACAGTGACCAGGCAATGCCATCTCCTGCCAGCGCCGGCTGGCCTCTCTCCGGCCTGCACAGCCCTTGTGTGAGAGACCTTCGTGTCTGTCTCGTTTCCTGCTGCGATCACCACATCTGGGAACAGGCATCCTGGCCAGACTGGGCCCTAAGATCCCCCAGATGAACTTTCAGGCTGGCAGCTCATTAGGCAAGACGGCCCCAGTGGTCTCCTGTGGCTCAAAACCTTTCTTCTCGCAAACAGACGGCCTACTGAGGCTCAGGACTGAGAGACTGTCCGCTGTCAGTTGTGAAAGCAAGTCAGTACTCTGCATCTGCTCAGCAGTCAGTTATCTGAAGACAAAACAGGGAGTTAGCACATGACTGAATATTCCTGTTACACTACAGCATGTTGCCTCCTGGATCCTTGGTGCTGAAAGGCTGCTGTTTAACTGCACTCTCTAGCTTTCAACAACCTGCTCCTCCGCGAATTGTGCAAATTGAGAAAGACCTTTATAGAAAACCAGGGGCTGTGTGACCTCTCCTGATACTGGTACTAAAGGAGACACAGCAGAGGTCACTTGACCTTTAGCAAGGGGTGACAGCACACGTCACGTGACCTCTGCTGTGGCGTGCACTCCAGGTCACGCGACCCCTGATGTAACGTAGTAAAAGTCATGTGACTGCGTCCCAGCAGTGCCGAAAGGCTGTTGCTTTGCTGCACTCTGCAGCTCTCAACGGTATGCTCCTGCACAGATTTTGCTGATTGAGCCAAACTGCAGTTTCGAAATGCACAGGCCAGTTAAATAAACCAACCTCTGAACAGGTTCTCCCGGAGTCGGAGATTATCTCGGCAGCTGACTGGGTTCACTGGGAGTTAAACACGAGATTATAGCTGCCAAGTCTGCAATTTCCCCATGTGCTCAAGGTCACTGCAGACTCTGTAAGCCAGTGAGGACGAATACGTGACTTTTCTATGCACAAGAACCCTCTGTGCTGCTTTCTCAGCTCCCCACACAAACCAGACATCTTTTGATCCCCCTCCTCTGAGTAATCAAGTTAGTGGGCTGGTCACATCCAACACACATCTTGAGCAGGATGGCCCGCCCTAGTTCTCCAGGCCCCGTTTCTAACGGGTCAGACACGCTGATCGCGAAGATGGGTGGGGGAGACACCCAGATGCCGGCATCGGAAAGACTCTATCATTTCAAAAGTCACTGGGAGCCGAGGGGGATTTAGAAGCAGATGACAGAGACGCCGCTCATGTCTCGAGAGGCCCGGTGTCTGAGTGCAGACAGGGCAGCTCACCCGCCCGACAGAGAGCTCAATCTGCACAGCTGTGCGCCACAGCAGCCTGGAGCAACAGCTCTTCAGTGCTGCACCGCTGGACGTTTTGAGCTGCAATGGCTCTTTCAAGGGGCTGGAACAGATCCAAGGGTCGCTCTGCTGATGATTAGCTCAGTTCAGAAACTGAGAGCTGGGGAACAGGGGTACAAGGAGCAGGTCCAAGGAGTCTCGGGGAAATCGCTGTACAAGTTTGTCCGTCAACCAAGAAATACACGCAGCCGTTTCAAAGACAAAATAATTTTTTTAATAAGAGGGTCTAGAGGCCAGACAGTTCGTCAACTCATCCTCTAACAAGCGCCACGATGAGGGGTTTTGACAAAAACAAGCCAAGAATGGATTGTTGGCCCTCAATTGCAGTACAGCTTCTGCCTTTTCTCACAATTAGATTGAATTATAACTGTGAAAACATTGTCAGACAAATATTGACCACAGCAGCCAACTCCAGAAAACAGCCCTCAGTCCAGTCTCCCCCTGAGTCTGTCCTCAGTCGTCTGTCCTCAGTCCTCTTGTAGTTTAAGAGCTTCACACAGAGCAGCTGAACTCACCGGAGTCAGCGGTCTATCACTCAGAAAAGCACTTTAGCTACAGACTTTAACACAGACAGCATTTTATTTGCCCTGGTTACCTATTGAGGAGTAAATGAGCCTGTTAGCACACAAATCTGCAAAACAGAGATTTATGGAACACTGGGGGAGTTTTATGGAGTTGGCCACTAGTCTTTAGCACCATATGGCTGCAGGGTGAACAGTCCTGTTCCTGGAGGGGACAGCGTGGACAGAGCTGCCTGCTGTCTTTCTGACAGCTCTGGTCTTGAGGACCTTTAAATCAGTTATCTGTTTAAACGAACTAGCTGGATAACTCATCCCAACTTCAGATACTGAAAAGTCGCTTTGAAAAGTAAAAAAGATCCTGTCGGCACACCGGCCTGCCGTGACCAGTAATCAACACTCCCTGGAATAAAGGGACACAATGCCAAGCACAAAGCTGAGCAGACACAAACACTGGATCGTGTGTGTGCGCCCCGTAAGGCAGGGCCTCTCAACATCCGCTCCGTCTGATCTGTTCCACTCCACGGACTCGTTAATTATCAGTAATTAAACACAGTGGCAGAAAACGTCCGTAATGGAGTGGACTGCAACAGGGTGCAGGCTGCATGGGCCTGCTGCAGGGCCTGATGCAGATGCTCACATAGTCTCCATGTCTCCAAATGAATTGAAAAGCTCCATCATCAGAGCAACTGTCCTCGACAGACAAGTGACACCTGGACAGCCCGGCTGGACGCGGGGGCGCCCTGAATCCACTGTAATTACTGATAATGATCGTCCACGAAACAGACTGTTCAGTATTCCTCACATCTGCTGAGATGTGCACATGAAAGAGTTGCAAATTCCCTTTAAAAATCATATCATGCACTTAGAGAAGTGATTGAAGTTTTTTCTTCTAATTTGTTTGAATAGATATGTATGCCACAGTCAAGATAACATAGTATCAAAAACATTATTTACAATATTTATACATCCTGGGTCACAAGCACATCTAAAATAGTCTATATATGCTTTATATATTGTTCTAAAGTACTTTAGGTAGCAGAGAAGGAGGGGGTTTTACAAGTCACCTCCTATTTTAAAATTAACTCCCAGTTTTATCTCCCCATTTTGTATCTGCGAAATTAGTTTGAAATTTACATTTTTTTTAAACTGTTTTCAAAGTGCATTGACCAATAATGATTGTATTCTACTCTAACCCCTCAGTTCACAAAATTTCAATTTTGATAGCAAACAATATTTCTATTTTAAATGATTTGAAATTATATAAACATCCATGGAAAATAAATCTTACATACAAAACAACCTTAAAGCGGAAGTTGTAATTGGCTCTTCTGCATTACATGATTTGTGCTAGTTTCATATCCTGCTGCACATCTAAGCTCAGCTCTGTTGGCATTACTTATTTTTCCCACTCTGGCTGGGAACTTGCTCACGAGCAGAGAGGAAGTGAGATGGGGGAGGCATTTTTCCGTTGCTTCTTGAAGCAAACTAGCGTGTGCAACACTGAAATGCTTCCCCCCAGCATTTCCTCCCTGGGAGCACTTTTTTTTTTGGTCAGGACACCTTTACTGATAAACGTGCAAAATAAGGTGTGAAATGAAAGTGGACGAAATTGTGCAGGAAAGCAGCTTAAACGGGGCACAAGATCAGGATGAAACAAGAACCTGGACGATGCAGACTAATTCTCGCACCTGGCCGAGTGAAATGGATCAACTATGATTACAGTCGTACCCCCTCTGCCTGGTGCAGCCTGCACTAAGATTCGCACAGCATTCGGCTGCAATGGAAGGGTGACACGAAGGATATTCCCAGTCTCCCAGTATGCGCTGGTGAGACCTCCGCCAACGAAGACACAGCACAGAGCAGTCCCAGAATCCCGCACGCAGCCTGTTTCCTGGGGCGAGAGTCCGTTCTCCAAGTGCTCCGACATCCACGTCACACACCTGCCGAGCGAGTGAGTCCACGCCCCGCCTCTGTCGGGGAGACTTCTCCGAGATCCGCGCGCCGAGAAACTGGGCCTCGTCTCTCAACTCCTTTATTTCTGACAAGTTCTTACGGCTTTGTACTGCAGCAGCAGTCTCCAGGCGCATTTCCACTGAGCTCTTGTGTTAAAGTGTTAAAGACTGGGCCCCCAGGGATTTACAACAAATAGCAATTTTTACAAACCTGAAAAAGTAAGACTGCTCATCATACAGTCTTTAGAATTACATTCCATCTCCTGTTCTTATGTTTGTCACTTGTCCTCGTTCTAAGAATCCCAGGGGGATTTTGGGGCACGGTCCGGGTTCTGCTTCGGTTTACCCTAGAAGAGTCCTTCGCCCCAGGAGATGTAGTGCATTAAGTCAGTAGTCCAATAAAAGGAGCAATTTTAATCCATGAATTTCCAGCGCATGTGCTCCCACCCCAGTCCTACATCACGCACCTGAGACACCCTACAGGAGCAGAACTGGACTTGGACCTGGGCTCGAGACAGCACTCCGGTGGTGAGTGCCTGCTCTGTGGACAGACTGATAGATGGACAGGCAGAGACACAAGGAGGTGCGGACTCTCAGACTGACAGGGGTGCGGACACACACAGAGCGGACTCTCAGACTGACGGGGGTGCAGACACACACAGAGCGGACTCTCAGACTGACGGGGATGCGGACACACACAGTGGACTCTCAGACTAACAGGGGTGCGGACACACACAGTGGACTCTCAGACTGACAGGGGTGCGGACACACACAGTGGACTCTCAGACTGACAGGGGTGCGGACACACACAGTGGACTCTCAGACTGACGGGGATGCGGACACACAGTAGACTCGCAGATTGATGGATAGACAAACAAGCTGCTGGCTAGACAGAGCTGGAGACAGACACTTAGGAGATTCGGGGACCAGCCGCCAGACAGGTGGACAGGGTGTTCAGAAAGGACGGGCGGGCAGAAGACAGTAGATCCCATCTCTATCTTTGCTGTCCACACTTGTCTTGACCTCGACTGAGCCAGAACTTCAAACCCACCCTTCCCATCCTCAAATCTTGGAGAAAAAAAAGCCCACAAAACACGGCTCCGCAGCCCCGCGGGCCCAGGCGGCCAGCGGCAGAACAGCAAGGGCTCGGCTTGGGCAGTCTCGGGCTCGCCCTGACTCTCTCCCTCTCTGGCTCCCTAGTCTGCTCGGCAGCTGGTGTGCGATGGGGGTGCATGTGTGCGGGTGAGACCGCTGCTGTCCCCCCTCTCTCCTTCTCCTGTCCCCCCCTTTCTCTCACAGGGCTGAGTGGTTGTGGCTGCTGTTCTCGGACAGAACTTCCTGCTCAAGAGTGCTAAACCTCACCGAGGGACCCTTGTTCCCGGCGCGTGACGGGCAGAGGCAGCACAGGATCTGCCTGAAGGTCCTCCTCATGTCCTGGTCCCGGAACGAGTAGATGATGGGGTTCACCAGGGAGTTGCACTCAGCCAGAACCAGGCAGTACTTCTCGTACTTCAGAACCTCGCAGGACTCGCAGTGCAGACCGTCCAGCAGCAGGACCACCAGGCCCGGGGTCCAGCAGATCACAAAGGCTCCTGCAAGAGGGACAGGGTGCGGATATGAGATTCCAAAGACAGCCAGGCGCAGCGCAGGACAGGGCACTAGACTGCCATCATACACAGCTCCCCGCTGAATGGAAAATAAAGGAGAGTCAGAGTCGGCTTGTTTCCAATGGTGTCGCAAAGCAGCTGGGAACTGGGGGCACCCAGGGATTGCCGTCTACTTTCTGGGACATGGATCAAATTCAGGGGTGTCCAGTCCTGGACACCTGGTCCAGTGATTAAGATACGGAACTGTCACAGCAGGAGGACAGCCGGTCCAGTGGTTAAGATACAGGGCTGTCACACCAGGAGGACAGCCGGTCCAGTGGTTAAGATACAGGGCTGTCACACCAGGAGGACAGCCGGTCCAGTGGTTAAGATACAGGGCTGTCACACCAGGAGGACAGCCGGTCCAGTGGTTAAGATACAGGGCTGTCACACCAGGAGGACAGCCGGTCCAGTGGTTGAGATACAGGTCTGTCATACAGGGAGGTATCCTGTTTCTTCCAAGGCTCTCTGCACAGGGTGCTGTGTGAATTACTGAGCTCCTGATTCATGTTATTCCTCTTGTGTGGTTTCTTTGTTACCCAGGGGCCTTGGTAACATCCCAGCTGTTTTCCAACCCTGCGTGCTCCCCTCCCCCGCTGCGCCCCAGGAGTCAGAGTCAGTGTAAATATTGACAGGCTGCTGCAGCTGTGTAAGTGCTCGGCGCCCTCTGTTTTCCTCCCACCTGCCCCAGCGCCTCGCACTCTGCCAGGTTTCCAGGCCCCAGGGAAACCCGGGATGGGGCTCGGACAGTCACAGCATTCACGTATGGAAAGGGGGGGCCAGTGGGTCCGCCCCTGACCGTTCTGAAGCGACACTGCCGGGGGGGGGGTCCTCTCTCCCTCCCTGAGAAAGGAGCCACCTAACAGGTACCCCAAAATCTGTCCAACCACACCAAAAGGAATGCAATAAAACAGCTCGCTATCTGGTGGCTGTGGTTTGCTGGGGTACAGTGAATGTATACCCCAATGTTCCCAGGCTGTGCTGTACTCAGCGCTACCGCACTTCTCTCTCCTCCCCCCGCGGTCAGCCACACAACCCGGCCTGCAGGGGGCGGTGTGCTTCCGGCCCGGGACAGGCTGCACACATTCCAGTGCGTGTCTGTGCCGGGGGGGATCGTTCCAGAGAATTCGGAGGGGCATGTGTCTGAACAGGCCTCCCCGCGGAGCCGGGGGGGAGGGGGAGGAACGAGAACAGACTGGCTCAGACAGACCAATGTGTGTGTGAGCGAGTGCGTGTGTACGAACGTGTGTGCAAGCGCACGTGAGAGTGTGTGATGCGTGTCCGTGTGCATGAATGCGTGTGAGAGTTGTGTGTGTGTGTGAGCGAGTGTCCGTGTGCGTGTGAGGCATGTGCATGAATGTGTGTGAGTTGTGTGTGTGAGCAAGTGCGTGTGTATGAACGTGTGTGCAAGCGCATGTGAGAGTGTGTGTGAGGAGTGTGCATGATTGAGCGTGTGTGAGGAGTGTCCGTGTGTGTGTGAGGTGTGTGTAGGAACGTGTGTGAGAGAGTGGTGTGTGTGAGCAAGTGCGTGTGTATGAACGTGTGTGCAAGCGCACGTGAGAGTCTGTGTGAGGAGTGTGCATGATTGAGCGTGTGTGAGGAGTGTCCGTGTGTGTGTGAGGTGTGTGTAGGAACGTGTGTGAGAGTGGTGTGTGTGAGCAAGTGCGTGTGTATGAACGTGTGTGCAAGCGCACGTGAGAGTCTGTGTGAGGAGTGTGCATGATTGAGCGTGTGTGAGGAGTGTCCGTGTGTGTGTGAGGTGTGTGTAGGAACGTGTGTGAGAGAGTGGTGTGTGTGAGCAAGTGCGTGTGTATGAACGTGTGTGCAAGCGCACGTGAGAGTCTGTGTGAGGAGTGTGCATGAGTGAGTATGTGTGAGGCATGTGCATGAATGTGTGTGCGTGAAGAGTGTCCGTGTGTATGAATGTGTGAGAGAGAGCTGTGTGCGTGTGTATAAACGTGTGTGCAAGTGCATGTGAGAGTGTGTGTGAGGTGTGTGCATGAATGTGTGTGAGAGAGTTGTGTGTGTGAGCGAATGTGTGTGTATGAACTTCTGTGCAAGTGCACGTGAGCGTGTGTGAGGAGTGTGCATGAGTGAGTGTGCGAGGAGTGTCCGTGTGCGTGTGAGGCGTGTGCATGAATGTGTGTGAGAGAGTTGTGTGTGTGCAGAGCATGGGGTATATTTTGGGACATTCCTGACAGAGGATGGGTTCACAGGAAGCCAGTCCTGTGGTTGAATCTGTATTTAACAATAGAATATGGGAGCTGTGACCCTGCTACACTGAACCACAAGCTGTGTCCCTGCAGTGTGTGTGAGCACCTCTGTCCTCAGATTCATTAGCTCCTTGCAAAAACAAACCAGCTACAAAAACCGAAGGGTCTCCTCTTTCTGCAGCCCTGGTCTCATCTTATCTGGATCTTATGCAAGTATACCCTTGCAGTTACAGCACTGCGGTTTGATCCACTCCATATTCATAGGGATGATGCAGAAATACATCAGGTGTCTGCCCATGCAAAAAATTGCATGCTGCTGCACCGCACGCATCCACTGTTATTGGATCTGACTGTTATGCACCAGGAGTCCAACACTATAAAACCTGGAGTGGATCAGAGTGTCGTGCACTGGGAGTCAGATTCTACAACACCTGGAGTGGATCAGACCGCTGTGCACTGGGAGTCAGACTCTACAACACCTGGAGTGGATCAGACCGCCTTGCACTGGGAGTCAGACTCTATAACACCTGGAGTGGATCAGAACGCCTGTGAACTGGGAGTCAGACTCTACAACACCTGGAGTGGATCAGACCACCTTGCACTGGGAGTCAGACACCTGGAGTGGACTGGACTCCAGAGAGAGCGCCGCACTCACCCAGGATCATGGAGACGGTCTTCATGAGGCTCATGACGGTCTCCTTCTGGCGCACCTGGGAGGTGTGCTGGGACATGCGGCAGGCCTTCCTCCGGACGTAGACGAAGATGCGCGTGTAGACCACCACCATGATGGTGAAGGTGAGGAGGTTGAGCACGCCCCAGAACACCAGGTAGCTGCGGCTGTAGAGCGGCGCCATGGTGGAGCAGGTCTCTAGGCTGCACAGGCAGTGCCAGCCCATGGTGGGGATCAGCCCCATGATGATGGCCACCAGCCAGATGCCCAGGATGAGGCAGACCACCCGCCGGTTGGTCATCTTGCTGTGCAGCTGCATGGTGAAGATGGTCTGGTGCCGCTCCACCGCCACGGCCAGCAGGTTGACCACGGAGGCGGTCAGGCTGGTGTCCAGCAGCCCCTGCCGGACGAACCACTCATAGGAGGACAGCTTGATGGTCCAGGGCCCCGTGTGGAACATGAGGTAGAGGTAGGCGATGCCGGCGAAGAGGTCGGCGGCCGCCAGGTTGCCCAGGAGGTAGTAGATGGGGAAGTGGAAGCGGCGGTTGCGGATGATGGCGGTCATGACCAGGATGTTGGCCAGGATGACGATCACGCACACGGTCAGGCCCAGCCCCACCACCACCTTGTCCTTGGTGTGCCACACCGCGCTGATGTTCTTCCCGCTCATGTTGTAGAAGAACTCCACCGACATGTTGAAGTAGCAGACCGGGGCCGCGGCCGCCGAACTCATCTTGATTCGCCGACGAAGCGACCCGCCGCCGTCCCTCTCGATCGGATGTCTCTCTCTCTCTCTCTCTCTCTCTCTCTCTCTCTCTCTCTCTCTCCGCCTGTCGTCTAGCGGCTCGGTTTACTGCCCTCTAATCTCCCGGCTGCCCATGGCTCCCGGGAGATCGCGGGTGGGTTTGGTGATCCGTGATCCGCCCGGACCCCCCCCAGGCCAGCTCCTCTCCCCGCCGGACGGAAGCGTTGATTCCTCTCTAAGGAGAAGGTCCGGGCAAGAGGGCGGGGCGTCTCCCTGCTCCTGGGGGATTCGAGCTGCAACGAGATGAAGAAACGTATCAGCACGATAGTGCGGCTTTTTCACAACCCACAACCCCGCTTTTTCACAACATTTCTGCATGTTCTCCCCGTGAGCGCGCGGGTCTCCTCCAGGTGCTGCACATACGTATTTGAAGAAACCCTACCAAGCTGTAGGACTGTGCAGAGCTAGGCACCACAATCCAATAAGTCAGTATGGCACAGGGCAGGCGGATCCGGGCCGGCACAGGCCAAGCCAAGTCAGAACACCACTGGACTGCCTGATCCGGGCCGGCAGATGCCAAGCTGAGACAGTACAGCACAGGGCAGGCGGATCCGGGCCGGCACAGGCCAAGCCATGTCAGTACACCACTGGACTGCCCGATCTGGGTCAGCACAGGCCAAGCTGAGACAGTGTGGCACAGGGCAGGCCGAGTCAGGACAGTACAGAGCAGCGCGATCCGGGCTGGTACAGGCCAGTCAGGACATCAACACTCCAGTGTGCACTGCAGCAGCAGTGAGACTCTGCCATTCAGAGCCAGAGACACACCTTGTAATTACAGAGGAAACCTTGTAATTGAATCTGGGCTGAAGCACACAGCCTCCCTCCAGCCAGCCTGCACACAGACCACAGAGAGGGACAGAGCCAGAGATCAGAGAGAGAGGACAGAGACAGGGATAGGGAGTGGGAGAGAGGAGAGAGAGGATAGGGAGATTGGAGAGGGGATAGGGAGAGAGGAGATGAGATAGGGAGAGAGGAGTGAGGATAGGGAGAGAGGAGAGGGGATAGGGAGAGAGGGGTGAGGATAGGGAGATTGGAGAGGGGATAGGGAGAGAGGAGTGAGGATAGGGAGATTGGAGAGGGGATAGGGAGAGGAGAGGAGATAGGGACATTGGAGAGGGGATAGGGAGAGAGGAGAGGAGATAGGGAGAGAGGAGAGGGGATAGGGAGAGAGGGGTAAGGATAGGGAGAGAGGGGTGAGGATAGGGAGAGAGGAGATGAGATAGGGAGAGAGGAGTAAGGATAGGGAGAGAGGAGTAAGGATAGGGAGAGAGGAGAGGAGATAGGGAGAGAGGAGAGGGGATAGGGAGAGAGGAGTGAGGATAGGGAGATTAGAGAGGGGATAGGGAGAGAGGAGTGAGGATAGGGAGAGAGGAGATGAGATAGGGAGAGAGGAGAGGGGATAGGGAGAGGAGAGGAGATAGGGAGATTGGAGAGGGGATAGGGAGAGAGGAGAGGAGATAGGGAGAGAGGAGAGGGGATAGGGAGAGAGGGGTAAGGATAGGGAGAGAGGAGATGAGATAGGGAGAGAGGAGTAAGGATAGGGAGAGAGGAGAGGGGATAGGGAGAGAGGAGTGAGGATAGGGAGATTAGAGAGGGGATAGGGAGAGAGGAGAGGGGACAGGGAGAGAGGAGTGAGGATAGGGAAGGAGGAGAGGGGACAGGGAGAGAGGAGTGAGGATAGGGAAGGAGGAGAGGGGACAGGGAGAGAGGGGTGAGGATAGGGAGAGAGGAGAGAGATAGCCAGAGTCACAACGGGTCCCAATCCTACTGGGAGAGGGAGGAGGGAACTCAGTTGATCTGGCAGCCCAGTATGTGATCTCCTGTCCCAGCCTGAGGAACAGTGAGTCTGTCTCCCAATAATGCTCCAGCCGCCTACAGTATATGTCAATATTTTATAATATGTCTTTGTTGTAAATGTCTGTAGATTTTATATTAATGTTATTTTTGTGGTGTTTCATGTGAATTTCATTATTTTTATTTGCTTTGGCAACACTGATTGTACCCATCGGTCATGCTAATAAAGCACCTTGAATTGAATTGAATTGAATTGGAGAGGGGACAGGGAGAGAGGAGATGGGACAGGGAGAGAGGAATGAGGATAGGGAGAGAGGAGAGGGGACAGGGAGAGAGGGGTGAGGATAGGGAGATTGGAGAGGGGATAGGGAGAGAGGAGTAAGGATAGGGAGAGAGGAGAGGGACAGGGAGAGAGGAGTGAGGATAGGGAAGGAGAAGATGGGACAGGGAGAGAGGGGTGAGGATAGGGAGAGAGGAGAGGGGACAGGGAGAGAGGAGAGGGGACAGGGAGAGAGGGGTGAGGATAGGGAGAGAGGAGAGGGGACAGGGAGAGAGGAGTGAGGATAGGGAGAGAGGAGAGGGGACAGGGAGAGAGGAGAGGGGACAGGGAGAGAGGAGTGAGGATAGGGGACAGGGAGAGAGGAGTGAGGATAGGGAAGGAGGAGAGGGGACAGGGAGAGAGGGGTGAGGATAGGAAAGGAGGAGAGGGGACAGGGAGAGAGGAGTGAGGATAGGGAAGGAGGAGAGGGGACAGGGAGAGAGGGGTGAGGATAGGGAGAGAGGAGAGGGGACAGGGAGAGAGGAGTGAGGATAGGGAAGGAGGAGAGGAGTGAGGATAGGGAAGGAGGAGAGGGGACAGGGAGATAGGAGTGAGGATAGGGAGAGGGGTGAGGATAGGGAGAGAGGAGAGGGGACAGGGAGAGGGGAGAGGGGACAGGGAGATAGGAGTGAGGATAGGGAGAGAGGAGAGGGGACAGGGAGAGAGGAGTGAGGATAGGGAGAGAGGAGAGGGGACAGGGAGAGAGGGGTGAGGATAGGGACAGAGGAGAGGGGACAGGGAGAGAGGAGAGGGGACAGGGAGAGAGGAGAGGGGATAGGGAGAGAGGAGAGGGGACAGGGAGAGAGGGGTGAGGATAGGGAGAGAGGAGAGGGGACAGGGAGAGAGGAGAGGGGACAGGGAGAGAGGGGTGAGGATAGGGAGAGAGGAGAGGGGACAGGGAGATAGGAGTGAGGATAGGGAGAGAGGAGAGGGGACAGGGAGAGGGGAGAGGGGACAGGGAGATAGGAGTGAGGATAGGGAGAGAAGAGAGGGGACAGGGAGAGAGGAGTGAGGATAGGGAGAGAAGAGAGGGGACAGGGAGAGAGGAGTGAGGATAGGGAGAGAAGAGAGGGGACAGGGAGAGAGGAGAGGGGACAGGGAGATAGGAGTGAGGATAGGGAGAGAGGAGAGGGGACAGGGAGAGAGGGGTGGAGGAGAGAGATGGGGGGAGGGGGACAGAGCTTGCCAGACTAGCAGATAATGACAGGCACTCCCAGACAGCGCGGCGCACTGCCTGTCTGTCTTCCACACAATAAGAGCCCACAGCTGCTGTATAAATTATGCAGGTCAGACTGTTTACACGATAAAGAGAGCTGCGTCAGCTCGTATTCACAGGGCACTCTCCACCTGCAAAGGCCTCACTCTGTCCCGCTGGGAAGACCAAACTCCCCCGTCCTGCCCTGAAACCCATTTTGAGTCTTCAGCCCTCTTGCCTGCCCAGGAAGCACCTGACCCAGACAGAGACCCCCCCCCTCCGCTCTCTGTTTCGGGACCACCCTTTCACCCTCCCGCCGTGCCAGCTGCACCACGGTAGCCCGGGAGAGGCGTGCGCCACACTGCGCCAATCCCCCGGCTCGCTCGGTGCCCCTCAGCCAACGCCCCATCGGGACCTGCAGGGAGAAAAAAACAGCCTGCCAGAGCAACGAACCTGCAGGAGGAACGAACCTGCCAGAACAACGAACCTGCTGGAGGAACGAACCTGCCAGAACAACGAACCTGCTGGAGGAACGAACCTGCCAGAGCAACGAACCTGCCGGAGCAACGAACCTGCTGGAGGAACGAACCTGCCAGAGCAACGAACCTGCAGGAGGAACGAACCTGCCAGAACAACGAACCTGCTGGTGCAGCAGACCAGACGGACAAATAACCTCTTCTTCTGTGGGTCTGCCTTAAAATCAAGCCAAGCTCCAGACTGCTTCAAACCAGCCTCGGTAAACTGGCGTTGTGCAGGAACGGTTCTTAAGAAGAGAACACAAGGGCAACTTCAAAGAACCAGAGGACGATGGAGTCTCCGATCGCTACACGTGGCGAGAAACATGTTAATCGTCCAGGCAAGGTGTAGCAAATAAGTAAGTGACTAATCAACAGCCACCTGAAACCCACCCCACTGTCTCCAAGCTTGTTCAGTCACGTGTCAATAAACCCTCTGGCACAGCGCAAAACTGAACCGACCTGCTCGGCAGCTGCATTTCAATCACCAAAAGCTCCACCCTGAAACTGCCAAAGGCCACCAAAACATTTCAGGCGCTGGGTCAAACACCAGCTCACGTGATGAGACTCCAGAGGTACAGAGTACTTTGTGTTCTGGGGTTTGGCGTTGGCGTGCCTGTCCGTGGGGATCGGAGACCGACAGCCCTGCCTCGCCGCGAGGAATGAGCCAGGGAGGCAGCCGACAGGGTGAAGATGGGGTGGAGGAAAGATCAAGGCCAGGGGGCAGGGGCAGGGGGAGGGGGGGCTAAGCAGGAAGAGATACTTCTGGGTAAGAAGGCGGAGGTGCGAGATTCCTGTTCAACAGCTCCGTTCGGATCTCGGATGTCAGGATATCGCCGGATAAAACTGGCACAAGAAATGGCTGGTGCATCATCAGCTGCTCTTGCAGATCTCGTGGAGCCTTGTTAGCATGACTGAAGAGGACAATGAAGGAGCAAAATAGGTCATAAGATGCACCCCAGATTTAGGGGTGACCTAACGTGCATCGCGTCCTTGGACAGATTAATCAGGGGTCTCAGACCCACTCCCTGGGGGGGGCCCAGTGCCCTCTCGATTTTGTTCCAACCTGAGCTGGCAATTATAAACAATGAAGTATTCTGTTTGACGGATACAGGTTGTTGCTTAAGTTCTTTGACAGTCAATTCTTCACGCAGGTCAGCTCATTATCGGTACAGCTATCCGCGAATCACCTGGGAGCCACGTTAGGAGTGCTGCAATTAATCAATCAATTAGTGAGACCCAGCGTGTAACCCGGAGGTCAGGCTGATGAGCACGCACAGCTCGCCAACTGTCAGCCGAAGGGAAGTGCGAAGGCGAGGTAGGACAGGAAACGGGTTCTCGCTTCTCACGAAGCGTCAGCGCTGATCCCCAAATAAAGACAGCGCACGAGACTGCGCGCACGTTCTTCGAGGCTCAGAGACCTGGGCGGCCCTGCAGCGGGGTAGTGAGACGGCGCACCTGGGGTTCGGAGACAGCTTCCTGTCACTGCAAACCAGGTTTCACGAACGAGCCAGGATTTACTGCGCTGTCGCTCGGGGCAACGGGCCTCAAAGACACGAACGTAGCCCCCGGCGCGGTGGAGAGCACTTCCTGTTACTCATCGCAGAGACAGTCGCACATCTGCTGTGGGCAGGAGCCCGCAACCAGAATCGGCATGCAACCAGAGACAGAGGCAGCATCTGGCGCTCCGTGACGCTGCATGCGAGACAAGCAGAGGTTGCTCCCGCGCTGAAAGGTGGAAAGAAGGAGTCAATGCCTTGGCTGTTGAGCCTTCTTCAGGTGTGAGGAAGAGAGGAAGTAGGAGGAGGACACTGTGCATTGATTTGCCCCGATACCGTCTCAGTGTGGACACACCAGGACAGAAAAGACCCCCAGTGCACAGCAGTTGAATCCGCTCCAGGTTTTAATAAGACCCCTATTCTTCACGACAGCGATCTAGACAGCAGGGCCCTGCAGCTGCTAGTAAAACCCGGAATGGATCACACTGCTGTGGAACGGCCTGAACTTTTTCCTTTTCCTGGCGTGGATGCGCGCATAACTCTTCCTTCACCGCCGAACCACATCTCCCCGCACGCGGGGGACGCCCCAGAGAGCCGGAAACAATTCACCGCCTCTCCCCCGCCTCCCGGAAGAGCGCAGGGTCACCGCTCCGCGGAGTGCCAGGCCGACAGTCCCGAGGCGAGCTGCCCCGGGTTCAGGGGGGGCGTTCCTGCCCTGCCGGTGCCCTGTCCTTCCCCGCGGGGCCGCCAGCGCCGAGCCGCCGCCCCCCCGTTTCCGTGTGGGAGAATCCGCAGGGCTCCTGTAAACACAGGCTCTGCGCGCAGCCTGTCATTACCGCGGACACACCCGGCTCCCTGACCACACTGCCCAGCCCCGGGGCTGCGCCGCGGAGGGGGGGGCGGCGGAGATGGCCCTGGTCTCCGTTCCGTCATGATGCTGCGGGAGACGGGAAAACCAGACATGCCCGGACTCTGGGGTGACCCAACTCTCAACCCAGCGGTCGCCCCCCCGTAAAAACTGCCCGGGATTCATTGGCCCCCCTGGCAGCCGGAGGATCCGTGAATCCGCAGGGACCCGGGCTGCGCCGGCGGAGCCATCTTCAGGGAATGCGCCGCTGACGTCACCGGGCCCCGCTGGCCTTGGAGGCTCCGCGCGGGAGCGGGCGGGCGGGGGAGTCGGACCCGCGCCTCGCGGGAGAGGCGCTGCGATAAGGAGGAGGAGGGGGGTCTGCTCTGCCTCGCTGCTCAAGGACAGCCGTCTGAAGAGGCCGGCTGTGGGGTCACCCCGGGACAGCCTGGCGTGACTGCACGAAGACGCCCCAGGGTGACACCCCCTCCGGAGGCAGAACTCGGCACAGCTGTGACTGCGCCCCCTGCTGGCCTGCCAGGCGCTCCTGACGCAGAGGTCATGCCAAGCGAGGCGCCACCCCCCCAAGCATGACACCGAGTCTCAGATCAGACAGGTCCAGAGTCCGTCTCTCTGATGGATTCCGGGTGTAAACAAAGCCACGCACTACAGCAACCTGCAGCAGAACTGGAGAGAGCTCAAGGTGATGAGGATGAGGGTGATGGGGTGTTTCTGTGAAGATACAGAGGAGCTGGACTGAGTGTCTCTACAGTTACTCTACAGGTCTGAGGATGATGATGATGGAGTGTTAATGTGAAGATACAGAGGAGCTGGACTGAGTGTCTCTACAGTTACTCTACAGGTCTGAGGATGATGATGATGGAGTGTTAATGGGAAGATACAGAGGAGCTGGACTGAGTGTCTCTGATCTGAGGAGAAGGATAATAATTTTATAGGTCAAACATTTTCCTCTCACAAATGTCATCTTCCTCTTATGACACTTACCCTCTCCAGGGTAACCTGACCTTCGTGTGGTTCACACTTGGTAAAAAGAAACTCAAGAGTCTCTGGTTGTGAGGAAGGGCTGATGTTCAGGTCTTGGACTGACAGAGGTCTGCACTTCCTCCTGTCCCAGTTTTAAAACCACAAGCAGTCAGACTGAACTAAAAAAAGCTGCACGAAGCAGCTGCCTTCCTCACATTGATTTCTCCTCTCTCAACAGCAGTCGCCTCTCTCTCTCTCTCTCTCGGTTTTCTTTTCTTCAGAAACACCCACTTCCTCGTACTTCTATGTCACTGCTTCTCTGGAAGCAGTGATTGATAACCAGCCTGACTCGCGCCTCTGTGACATTTACCATTTACGGGCGGGCGCTGCCCGGGGGAGGTGGAACACCACCTGGCATAAAACAGAGCACGCACAAACACACTGGTGCAACGGTGGTACTGCCCAGGACCGGCCTGCGGGTGTCAGCCCACACATCCCAATGAGTGCCTTTGCAAAAAGAGGGTGGCTGTGCCGTGTGGCTCAGACCGAGGGGTACCCCAGCCCCAGACACTGCCCCCCTGTGGCTCAGACCGAGGGGTACCCCAGCCCCAAACACTGCCCCCCCTGTGGCTCAGACTGAGGGGTACCCCGGCCCCAGACACTGCCCCCCTGTGGCTCAGACCGAGGGGTACCCCAGCCCAGCAGGGCTCCTGGTTCTCTCGACCCGGAGGAGGCCGGGCTCAGTCGGGTCAGGAAGAGCCGAGCTGGAACCAGAGCCTGCGCACACAGCAGCCCTCCTGGACTGGAGCTGGAGAGCCACACAAACCTTTCAACTGGGGCTCCTCCCCCCGGCCTCCCCCACTTTACTGAACCTCAATTCATCTCAGGCGCGGGGGGATTAGTACCCTTGCGAGCCCTTTCCTATTCGAGCATCTCTGCTGCTCGGGGAGATGGAGGTGGAGGCCCGCTCCCCGCACGCGCGAGTGTCCTCGCGGCAGCCCCACCGGCACGTTCGGTTTCGTTTCGTCTCAGTTCAACGGCTGCCCGAGGAGCGAGGCTGGTCGCGAGGGCGAGAGCGCTTGCGCGCCTGTGCTCGCCGGCCGGCAGCACGCGCCGCCCGGGTCGCCTCCCCACGCCGCCGCGCGACCCCTAGCCCCAGCAGTAGCCCATCTCGCCCAAGACAGGGCGCAGACGAGGAGGGAGAGATCCGCGCTCCCTGCACTCCTGAAATCCGAGCTATGTTGTTTTGACTTCGCTCTTCAGGAAGAGGGCGAAGAGTTTCTTGCAGGACGGGTGTCCGAGGGCGCGCCTGCCCCTCCCCCAGCGTCACAACACCCCCTTCAAGGGCCGGTGTGTTCTTTAGGCGAATGGGCTCCGCTGCCCTATCCCCGTGGGGCCGCTCGGCCACCGCACGAACCCCCTTTCCGCTCTGCGCTTCCTCCGCGCGGGGACGCCGGCACGGTCTCGCACCCCCGCCTCGCTCCGGGAGGGTCGCGCGATTCCCAGAGGAAACGCAGATGCCCCCGGCCGCGAGCTGTTAATGACCAAACCGCCCCCCACCACAAAAGAGTCACACATGCAAACAGCGGGATCTGATAGCGAGAGAAGCGGCGTAATTAGCGCTGCGGGTCGATGCCGCCCCATCGCCCAGCCAGATAGCGCGCCGGAGGGATCAAAGCCCGGCGGCTGGCTTTAGATATGCGGATCCTTCAAGGGCTGCCATTCCGAGATACCTGGACACAAACAAAGAGCCCGTCAGTTCCGGGGGGGGGACAGGCCTTCAGGGACACCACAGTCCCTCTGTCTGTCTGTCAGTCCCTCCCTGGGGGTCTCGCTGCGCCCCCCGCTCCGACCCTTTGATCTGCTCGGCAAATCAACATCCCGGCCGACAGCCGCGACCGAGAGGTCCGAACGCGTCCGGTCCCAGGGAGAGACCCAGCAGGTGAAGTTTCGCCCCGGCGGCTCCAGGGCCGGACTGACGGCCACAGCTGCGCCCCCGACAACCCCCCGAACACGCGTGAGAGCAGAGATTTGCAGTACAGGCGCAGAGTCACACCTCCCCGAAAATACTCGCGAAGGCTCTGCCTGTACACACTGAACAAAGGCGGCATTATTGACCTTCGCAGTCCAGGCCGACTTTATTTTATTTTTTTACGAGACACTTGGCTCGAGTGAATGACAAAACCCGCTTGTTGGGGTTTGTTCCTGTAAGACGGGGAGAGCGAGGGCGGGGGGACGTCGGCCAGCTCGGCGACGACTGTCCTGAGGTCAGCCCAGCAAAGAGGCCCGTCCCTTCGCAAACACCGGGCATGGAAACTCACGTCCTGACACACCGAGGAGTCTTACAGTCCGGCCGAGGACGTGTCTGAGATCTTGGAGCGCCTGTGACAGCTGGCGGGCTCTCGGGTTGTAGCCGGCGGCTCGGATATACAGGTCGGTCCGCAGCCGCGGCGGACGAGCCCAGACTCCCGGGCAGCTGTCAGGAGATCCCTTCTCCCCCACGGCCACGGACCTCGAGCTCCGTCCCCACGCGCACGGGGACAGGCTTTTGCCCTGGCACGGCGCGAGGCTCCGGCTCGTGATCCGTGCCACCCAGCCGCGCTCTCTCTCTCTCTCTCTCGCTCGCGCGCGCGGCGGGGCGAGATCGCGTTACACTCCGCGCCGTCACACACCGCACATTTCACAAATCACGTCCCCCGCGTCCCGCGTGGCAGGGGGAAAGCCCCCCCCCACCACCACCACCACCTCCCAGTGCGCGCTGGACTGGCAAGGTCCGGCTTCATGAAGGAGGGGGCACGGGGAGAGCGGGGAACTGCGCGTCCTGGCCGCGAGAGCTCCGGCTCCAGTCCTGCGCGCCTGCTCCGCCAAACCCCGACTCGCTACGCAGGCGACTTGTTGCCAACGTCTTGTTTGTTTAAAGGAGGACAGATAAGAAAAGCCCGTTTCTTACCTCGTGTTTCTCAAGATTTCTGGACTGCACCTCCAGCCCGCAAACCAAAAGACATACGTACGTCGAGGCGTACGAGCCGCTCTTGGGGGTCTCCCGCCGCTTTGCTGCAAGTTGTTAATTGTAAGTCCTCAGGAGTCGGGCTCAGTGGCAGGGCGCGGCCCCATCTCGCCTCCGTGTATCGCAGAGCTGGCCGAGCTCGAGCTCACCCGAGCCCGAGACAACCTGGGCGCACGGGCCCCGCCCCCGCCGCCCGCCGATTGGCCGCTTCCCGAGCCGGGCGTTCCAATCAGGCGCGCCTCCGAGCCCTGAGTGACAGCTGAAGTTGGGTACCGTGCGGGGTCCCTTTGCCTTCTGCGAGTTACTTCGCTGGCGTAGCGTCTTCGCCGGAGACGAATCGTGCGGGGTCTCCTGGCTTCGGCAAATCTGATCTATCTCAGCCAGGCCAAACAGCCCGACGGGAGATATTGCGAAGAGAAGAAAGGTTTTTCAGTCTGTCCTGTGACCGGGGCTCTTAAGAAATCCTTTGATCCCCCGCGCCCCATCCTGCGCCCAATGAGACGGGCACGCCGATGCGATCATCGGTCGGCGCGGGTCCAGTCCAGCAGCCGGTGTGTTTGATGAGCAAATTAAATCATAGGACTGATTTTTTTTTTTTAGACAGAGATAAGGAAGGAACGCACGCCGGGATCTGTAAAAGAAATATTTAAATGAAGCCTAATTGATAATGTCAGCCCCAACGCCTGCTGATACCCGAGAATCAATATGTCTGTCTTGTCTTCAGGTTCAGCGGGGCTGTTAATCGATCCCGGTTCCCAAGTCAGTTAAACAATAATCTTCAATCATAACAGTATACCACATTTTAGACGGCACCTTTAAAGCCAGTCCTCCCACAGTGTTTTGCAATACGTAAAAAGCACATTACAGGGAAAAAAAAAAAGTTTTCAGCCTAGATATCACAACACCCAGATGTGGCTGAGACTCCGTTTTCCTTTGGGGTACGGTCCCAGAGCTGTGGGGTCCAGCAGCAATGGCCCCGTCACCCCCAGAGTGCAGAAGAGTGGGGGACACACCGTGACCCAGAATCAGCTGAGCGGCTCTGCTAGAGACTGAAGATGAGCCAGATTGCATCCGAAGGAGTCCCCGTTATTCATGAAGAACATTGCCAGTGAAGAGGAAGCAACAGGAGCTGCTCAGGGGCCGGAGGTGTGTTGTGTGAATGCCGCCGGGAGGACAGTCCCGGTGCAGAGGCTCTGCCACCCTGCAGGGGGCGCCCGTGAGCACAGAGGGGAAGTGAGGCGCGGACACACGAGAGAGAGGAAGCGGAAACCGGGGTCCCCTGCCATCACAATGCAGATCTCCGAAGGGAGAATCCGACAGTTTCAGGACGCCGGAGGCCAGCTGGGGCCCGGGGCCCCTGGGACCCCCTGATTTATAGCGTGGGGCTGGAGACGTTAAGATCCCAGGAGATCACCAGGAGGCGCTGTGACGGGCCGCCTCCTGGTGGCTCTGGGCTCCACGGCCCTGAAAACCGCCCTCCGTCGTCTTTTTCCGAAAGCACTCAGAGAGAGCAGAGTCCCCCCCAGAAATCTCCCAGTTTTGAAACTTCAAAGCCAGCTCCAGAGAGGCTCATGGGCTGCCTGCCCAGCCTCTGTGTGTGTGTGTGTGTGTGTGTGTGTGTGTGTGTGCGCGCGCGCACGCAGAGCGAGAGGCCGCCTCCCTGTTTGTTAGAGGCCCAGGCTGCTGTTTCTCTGCGGCCTCCTGTGAGCAACAACAACAACACAACACATGTGGCACAAACATCATCTGGAAAGCGTTTGCTGTGGCCTGCCGATGTGTCAGGGCTGGATTCATTAAGAGTCCCGTCACGCAGGGAGGAGGGGAGGAGAGGGGAGACGCAGCAGGGCCGGAGCCCAGAGCCAGCCGCGCTCTGGCCGCAGACGCACTCCGACTTGGGTCGGCGGCGCTTCAGCTCCAGGAAGTTCCCGCTGCCGGGCGGCGAAAGGGAACGTGACACTGAACTGCTTTCGGGCGAGCTGGAAGGCAGCTACGTCACACGAACAGGTTTGTCCAACAAACAGGTTCGGGCTGAGCCAACTCTTCCTTGAGGCGGCTTCGGAGGGGCCCCTTCCGGAGCGAACGAGAGCCGTGATGCTCGTCGGCCCCCCCGCCGGGGCAGGAGACGGTTTCGCAGGCAGCTGGGGGGGGGGGGGGGGGGCAGGGCTGCGGAGACGGCTCTGCGGGGCCCTCGGCCTGCGTGCCAGCTGTGATGCCCTCTGGACTAGTGGGAGCTCTGGTGTCAATTAAGAAGAGCCGCTGGGCTGGTCTGGGCCTGGGGGGGGCAGGGGGGGAATTTTCCACTCTGGGCTGCCCTGCTTGCTTCTTCGTGCTCAAGAGACCAGCCCTCTCCCTGGGCTCCCCCCATCCCCATCATCTCCTTTCCCAGGCACCCCTCAACCCCCTCCCCAGACACAGCCCCCCCACCCAGGTTAAGAGCAGCTCACTGGGATGAGCACAGCCCCCCCCCACCGCACACACACACACAGTCAGACTGTGAGCACCAGTGTGTGTGTGTGTATGTGTGTGTGGGCAGGGAGGAGGGGGTATTTACTGTAATTGAGCTGATCCTCCCATCCCTCCTGCTAGCGGGGAATGAGTAAGAGAGGAGCCAGAGGGCACCAGGTCACACGCCGCGCGGAGGGGGGGCGGGGCGGAGGAGCTGCTGTCCCAAGACCTTTTTCCTGGAACACGGCTGCCTCGGCCCTCACGCCCTCACGCCCAGACTCGCGACAACCCGGAGCGATACAGTCTGGATTGGCATACAGGCTGGACTGGGATGGGGTTTGGATTGGGATATGGTTTGGACCGATATAGCTTGGGTTGGAATATGGTTTGGGGGTTGACCAAGGCCAGGATCAGATCAGAAGGACCAGCATGTCCTGGCGGGCTACAGAGACAGGGCTGTCTCAGTGCTGTACCTGCATGGCCACCTCTCAGTCAGAAAAGGGGGATTATTTGTATTGCCGCCTGATCCCGATTCTGAATGCTGCACTGCAGTACTCAGTATGGCCATTCCCAGGCACAGCAGCGTCCGCAGACTCTGGATTGCAGAAAGGCTGATTCTAGGATCTCCATGATGCCGCCTGGACCCCTGTGGTGACTGAGGACAGGCGAGGTCCCTGCGGTGCAGCCTTGCACCTGCGCTGACGCCCCAACAGCGTGGGCATTCCCAGTGGGCGAGAGAGCGTACAGACACAGACACACACACACACACACACACACACACAGTCTTGCTCGTCTACGCTCACCTGTGAGTGTCAGAGCAGTGGTGCTGAGAGCAGGCAGCCACAGAGGCACAGAGGTGTGACACAGCAGCTCACATCCAGCAGCGAGGGCAGGCTTGAGTCAGGGCCCAGATGTGCACTTTCAAAATAATTCACAGTCAAGGTTCACTCCAGGATGAGCACAACACACATGCATTCACACGTGCACACGCACAACACACATGTGCCCACAAATCAACACACGCACAACACACACCACAAGTGTGCTCACACATGCACAAGCACAACACAAACACACGGATGCTTAAATATACACACAACACACATATACTCAACCATGCACACACAACACACACATGTGCTTAAATATGCACACACACAACACACACAGACTTGCAGAGGGCCCTGTGTGCAGACAATGGGATCTCAGCTGTGTGTTCTCAAGAGGGCCTGTACAGCACGTCCCTGCAGTGAGAGAAGAGTCTGGACAGGATGGCGAGCCAGTATCATGCCTCTACAGGCAGGCAGAGACAGAGGGAGAGGAGGAGGAGGAGAGAGGAAGGGAGAGATCAGAGAAGAGAGGAATGAGGGGAGGGGTCAGTGGAGAACAGCGAAGGGGGGGGTGGTGAGAGGAAGGAAGGAGAGAGCAGACAGGGTCTAAGGGAGACAGCGGGCAGAGAGAGCAAAGAGACAACAGGGAGCAGAGCGAGAGCACAAGGGGCAGATAGAACAGACAGGGGGCAGATAGGGAAGACAGGGGGCAGAAAGGGAGAGAGGGCAGAAGGTGGCAGGAGTGGCCTGTGCGAGGAGTAACAGAGAGAGGGGCATGCCTGCTGCGGGCTCTCACTGATCTGTTCTCGCACGCCCCATACCTGAATGGGTGCCAGGCTGGGGAGAAGGATGGCGTAACGGATACGCCTGACTGCCAACCGCGCTCCCAGAGCCACAGACCCACGTCCCCCAGCCCCAGCCCTGACTTCAGCCCAAACGTACAGGGCGCGCTGAAGGAGAAAGAGCACGTTAACGTGCTCCTGGCGACCCTGTCTCTAATCTCGCCCTCCATGTGCACCTCACGCCCTGGCGGTCTGGGACCTCATCGTGCACAGTGTCCAAGACAGCGACCCCGGACCATGCTCTCAAGATCCTCGCTCAACACTCTGAGCCTCACTGCTCCGGCTCGGCGTCACACTGAAAGACTTCCCTCCACCCCCAAACCATCTCACGACTTTTTTCTACAATCCAAAGGTTTAGGATCGCCTCAGCTCCGAGGTGCAGAAAAGAACACGAGAAAGCAAAACGTGCAAGTTTAGGAATGTTTCACGTCATTTTAGGGAACAAGTAGAGACCTGAAAGAGGAAGCAGAGAACTGCAGCAAGTGAGCAGCCAGCTAGTAACTATCGGAGAGCTCATGGAGGTCAGATCTAGTCACGCTCATTGGTAAATGGTGTTTGCACATCTCCGACAGCCTTGGTCAGCCTTTAGGAGGACCTGCTTTGACAACCAGTCACCCACACAAGCCTGAAAATAACATCCACACACAAACATACACTCACAAACACACATGGGCACACTCATACACTCACAAACACACATGGGCACACTCATACGCTAACAAACACACATGGGCACACTCATACGCTAACAAACACACATGGGCACACTCATACGCTAACAAACACACATGCACACAAACGCGCACACAAACATGCACGCCCACACATATACTCACAACCACACGCACACAATCACTCACAAACACACGCACGGACACATATACTTGCAGACACAGATACACACAAACTCACACACAAAAACAAATATACAGACACACAATCGCCCCCTCCCACATAGGATTTCAAACCGGAGAGGAAACAGACAATGTCCAGTCTCGTGAGAGAAATCTCTCCCCCCCCCCGCCGGTGAGTTGCTTTCAAAAAGAGTGCAGGGAGGAGACCAAGAACCCACACAGCTCAGATCAGACAATCCTCATCCAAATCCCTGCCCATCTCTCAATTTGTCAGTCAAATCATGATGCTCCCCAGGTCAGGATGGGCCTTTCCAATTAACGTCGCTGGTTTTCAGCTCTCTGTGGTCGAGATGCCACTGCTAGGTGCTGTTTTCTGGGGGTGTGGTACTGTACCCCAGACCACAGCACTGTACCCCACAATGCAGCACTATACCCCGGACCACAGCACTGTACCCCAGACCACAGCACTGTACCCCACAATGCAGCACTATACCCCAGAACACAGCACTGTACCCCAGAACACAGCACTGCACCCCACAATGCAGCACTGTACCCCAGACCACAGCACTGTACCTGGAACACCGCAGCTCTGCGCACAGCTCTGCAAACACGCATGACACTTCTCAAAAGCCTCAGAAAAACACATTTCGCATCCTGTTTCTTCTGAATTTAAGCCATGTGAGAAAAGAAAAACGGGACTGAGAGCAGATGGACCTGAAAGAGCTCTATTAAGTCACATCAGACTGCCTGTCAGTAAAAGAGGCAGAGAGAAGCGAGTGAGTTCTTCTTCTGTCCTGCTGCTGCTCTCTGAAGAGTGGCTCTGCTTCACCGTTCCTATAGTTCACCGGGACGAGGAAGGTCCTTCCCGCTGCCCTCTGCGGCACCTCCGCTGTCTCTCGGAAATGTGGCCGCGGTGAACATTTTTCATCTGTACTGCCTAGAAAGGCGGGGAGGGAGTTGCTCTCTGGAGCTGAAGGCTCTGAAAGGAGTCCTGCAGGCACCAGCTGCTCCTCTGTAAAGAACAGGACTCGGAGAGCGAGCACACAACTGTCCCAAACTCCTGGTGGCAGCTCCCCTGGAGCGGAGGCAAGACCGACAGGAGAGAGCACGTGTCCCTCCGCTCTCCAGCTCCCCCTAGTGGCGGCGTGCGGGATCCAGTGTCCCCACACTGGCTTGGACAGGGCCCTCCGACCCTTTGCCACCTGTTTGAAAGTACCCTGAGGTTTTGTGCGTCCAAAACAGAGTTCATCAGCAGTGCCAGTCCTCAGCAGCCTATAGTCATTCTGGCAGTACACGCTTTCCCAGGCATTTCAAGGACGTCTTCTTCTTTTCCCCAGTATTCCATGGAAAATCAAGCTGCTCCACCCCGGGTTTTCCCAAGGTGCATGGGAGTCCTCCATGGGTTTTGCGGTGAAGCAGTTCTCTTGCTGTGCAGCTGCAGCAGCTGACCAGCGCGGGTTTCCCCCTAGTGGTTGTTCCTGGTACTGCCACCTCTGCCCCCCTCCCTGAGGAAGGCCCAGATGAGCCCGTTCACGGCCTCCGGCTGGTCCTGCTGCACCCAGTGGCTGCAGCCGGGCACGATCCGGACGGCGCATGAGCCGCGCATGTACGCCCGCGAGGCCCGCGCCAGCCCGGGCCCCAGGAAGGCGTCGGCCTCCCCCCAGAGCAGCAGGCAGGCCACGCCCACGTCCTGGTGCCGCAGCGGCGTGTCGCTGCGGAGAGAGACAGAGAGGCGGAGAGCCGTCACCGGTGCCCTGGCTCGCCGACAGCCTGCTGGAGGAGCTGCACAGCGCTGGACACGCTGGGCTGGACACGCAAAAACGACTCGGGGTACAACTGTGTTGCGGCATGTGTGTGCGTGTGTACGAGCTTGTATATGTGCATCTCTGTTTGTGTGCGTCTGTGTGTCAACATGCATGTGTGCATCTAGCTGTGTGTGCATGTATGTGTTAGTGCATGTATGTTTGCATCTGTGTGTGTGTGCATATGTGTCCATTTGTGTGCGTGTATGTGCATGTATGTGTCTATGTTTGCATCTGTGTGTGTCTGGAGAAAAATGAAGCATCTGCTGTAAAATGCAAAAGCAAGCAGCACAGGGGCATTTAAAACGCTGGCACAGGGAATGTGGCATTTCAGGCCCTGGAACACAGCAATCGGCACTAGAAATGTGCCAAAAAGAAAGGAACGGATCCCTGTCTGTATCCCGGCGGAGCTCGGGGTCACCTGCAGAGGCTGCGGTAGTAACTGAGAGGCCCGGCGAGCCCCCCGGGCTGGGACAGCTGGTACAGGTAGGCCTCCAGTTCCTGCTCCGTCAGCCGCCTGGCCCGGTTCTGGATCCCCACCCAGCGACCCGTCATCAGGCTGCGCACCAGCTGGGAGGCGGGGTGGAAAGGGACAGGGAGTGGGGAGATGGAGAGCCGCACAGTGTCAGAGAGCATGGGGAGATGTGATGCAGACTGTGGATGTGGTTTGAAGGTATGATTCAGAGCAGGAAGGCAGAGGAAGACCACAGCTGTCGTGACTTCCTGCACTACGATATAAAGCTGTCATTGTCACAGTGCCACTGTGTCTGTGGTGTGGTGCTGTTGGGTATTTTGTGATGTCATGGGTCGTGGTGCTGTTGGGTATTTTGTGATGTCATGGGTCGTGGTGCTGTTGGGTATTTTGTGATGTCATGTTATACCTGCATGTTGATGTCATTCATCTATTATTTCAAAAACAGCGAAAAGGTTCTTATAGAAAGGAAAGAGGCAGGGAACAGGAGAGGCTGCCGCATAGATCCAGCGATCCGGCCCCCCCAGTGCTGGGGCGGTACCTGGAAGTCCTCCAGTGGGAGGGTGAGCTCGGGCAGGAAGGGGATCTGGAAGAAGGAGCTGTGGCTGCAGCGCAGGAGCTGGCAGGGGTGTCGCAGGATGTAGTCTGCAGAGAGGGAGAAAGAGGCCGTCTCTCACACACAGGGCTGGATCACCCTGGACTCTCACCCTGCTTTCACACACGGCGGCAACAGCCTGCCACACAGCCGGGCACCGGAGTGGATCAGACTGCTGGGCACTGGGAGTGTGACTTACAACAGTGTAAAACCTGGAGTGGATCAGACTGCTGTGCACTGGGAGTGTGGCTGACAGCAGTGTAAAACCTGGAGTGGATCAGACTGCTGTGCACTGGGAGTGTGACTTACAACAGTGTAAAACCCGGAGTGGATCAGACTGCTGTGCACTGGGAGTGTGGCTGACAGCAGTGTAATTCCTGGAGTGGATCAGACTGCTGGGCACTGGGAGTGTGACTTACAACAGTGTAAAACCTGGAGTGGATCAGACTGCTGGGCACTGGGAGTGTGACTTACAACAGTGTAAAACCTGGAGTGGATCAGACTGCTGTGCACTGGGAGTGTGGCTGACAGCAGTGTAAAACCCGGAGTGGATCAGACTGCTGTGCACTTGGGACTCCGACTGACAGCCCTGCGACAGTCTTAAAAATGGGTTCAGCAACATAAATCAAACAAATTGATTCCATCAAACCAGGTGGCGCTTAGCTGGAAGACCAAGAGTCCCGACGTTCCTCCAGGCCTGGGAGCCCTGTGAAGCCCCGGCTCTGAGCTCTCCACACCGGCACACTCACCCCGCCAAGCTGACGGGTGTGGCGCACTCATCACCACCAGGCGGCGCACCTGGGCAGGATGCTCAATCGCGAAATGCCACGCCAGTGTGCCGCCCCAGTCTTGGCCCACCAGCACACAGCTCCGGTGTCCTGGGAAGAGACAGAGAACCAGCAATGTCAGAGTCAATGTCAGCAATGTCACAATCCATCCCTCTTCCCAGCGGAGCTCACCCAGGCTTTCGATCACGTCCTTGATGTCCCCCAGCAGCTGGTCCAGTGTGTAGTCCTCCCGCCTGCGGGGGGCGTCGGAGTCCCCATAGCCACGCAGGTCCAGGGCCACCGTGTGGTACTCTGAGCTGAACTCCTGCAGCTGGTAGCGCCAGGAGAACCTGGGGGGGGAAGCGAAGGGAGCAGGACAGCGCATCACCACAGAGGGAGGAAGATGAGAGGGAAGGAGGAGAGAGATGTGACGGGAGGAAGGAGACAGAGGGGGGAGGAGGGGACAAGAGGAGAGGCGAAGAGGATCGTTTCCCCTACCAGTTCTCAGGAAATCCATGAAGGAAAAGCATAAGAGGACGGCTGGCGTCTCCTTTCGTCACATAGTGGAAACGCAGGCCAGAGCTCTGGGAGAGAGGGAGGGAGAAAAATGAGTCCCTGCCCCTTCACTTTCCCTACGGGATTAATAAAGTATTATCTATCTATCCACTCACTCCAGTCCCGCCCCATCACTCACTCCAGCCCCGCCCCCCTCACTCACTCCAGTCCCGCCCCCCTCACTCACTCCAGTCCCGCTCCCTCACTCACTCCAGTCCCGCCCCCCTCACTCACTCCAGCCCCGCCCCCCTCACTCACTCCAGTCCCGCTCCCTCACTCACTCCAGCCCCGCCCCCCTCACTCACTCCAGTCCCGCTCCCTCACTCACTCCAGCCCCGCCCCCCTCACTCACTCCAGTCCCGCCCCTTCACTCACTCCAGTCCCGCCCCCCACACTCACTCCTGTCCCGCCCCCTCACTCACTCCAGTCCCCGCCCCCTCACTCACTCCAGTCCCCGCCCCATCACTCACTCCAGCCCCGCCCCTTCACTCACTCCAGCCCCGCCCCCTCACTCACTCCAGTCCCGCCCCCTCACTCACTCCAGTCTCCGCCCCATCACTCACTCCAGCCCCGCCCCCCTCACTCACTCCAGTCCCGCCCCTTCACTCACTCCAGTCCCGCCCCCCTCACTCACTCCAGTCCCGCCCCCTCACTCACTCCAGTCCCCGCCCCATCACTCACTCCAGCCCCGCCCCCCTCACTCACTCCAGTCCCGCCCCTTCACTCACTCCAGTCCCGCCCCCCTCACTCACTCCAGTCCCGCCCCCTCACTCACTCCAGTCCCCGCCCCATCACTCACTCCAGCCCCGCCCCCCTCACTCACTCCAGTCCCGCCCCTTCACTCACTCCAGTCCCGCCCCCCTCACTCACTCCAGTCCCGCTCCCTCACTCACTCCAGTCTCCGCCCCCCACACTCACTCCAGTCTCCGCCCCATCACTCACTTCAGTCCCCGCCCCATCACTCACTCCAGTCCCGCTCCCTCACTCACTCCAGTTCCGCCCCCTCACTCACTCCAGTCTCCGCCCCCCACACTCACTCCAGTCTCCGCCCTATCACTCATTCCAGTCCCGCCCCCCACACTCACTCCAGTCCCGCCCCCCACACTCACTCCAGTCCCCGCCCCCTCACTCACTCCAGTCCCGCCCCCTCACTCACCATGCCGCGCAGGTAGCTGTGCTCGCCCAGCACGGGGTCCCTCAGACAGGCAGGGGGCTGCTGACGCATGGTCCAGCGGAACACGTGCCGAGGGGCTCGCAGGCCCCTCCATGTGATACGGGTCAGGACCAGGGTGGCGGTGAGCCCGGCGGTGCTGTACACCAGCGCCCAGTAACACAGAGACTGCAGGCGCAGGCAGAGCCGGATTGGAACCAGGAGCAGGGCAGACAGCAGGCCAGTCATGGCGGGGCAAAGCTGGGGTCAAAGCAGGCCGTGTCCAGAGACCCAACTGGTGGCGTCCTCTGTGACCCCCTTTTCTGCTTCTCTGTCACATGGAACTGGACACGCCTTCCCCCTGCCTGCCCTTCTCACATGTGTAGCTAGGAACACGGGGGATGGATGAGGAAAAAGCACTGTTAGAGACAGCTACCTATCTATTGAGCCATCCATCTAACGTAGCTACCCACTGTTAAGAGCGGACTGCGACTCCTTTCTGTCAGAAAAGAGGTGGAGGATTATGTTTTTATATTAACCAAAGATGGTGCAGCGATGTGTCTGTCTTGGCCAGAGTGTGCTCCCCTTATTTGGAAAGTCTTATCATCAGTTGTAAGCCATTCTATCCCCCTCGCGAATTTGCCTCTATAATTCTGGTTGGGGTGTATATCCCCCCTCCTGCCAACACTCACTTAGCACAACAACAGCTGGCTGACCAGATCTTGGAGGTACACTAGAGCAAAGATATTCAGACTCTCCAGTTATCATTATGGGTGACTTCAATCATACCAATCTGAGTGTTGAACTGCCAAAATACAAACAATTGATCAGTTGCCCTACCAGAGAAGGCAAAACCTTGGAGCACTGTTACAGCATCATTAAAGATGCATACCAGGCAATCATCCGAGCCCCACTTGGAAACTGATCATTCCCTCTTCCACCTTATTATTGGATTTGGATGACTATGCCGATATAGTTACTTCTTACATCAGTTTTTTTTTAGGAATCCTGCATGCCAACAAAGACTGTTTGCAAGTACAATAACAACAAACCTTGGTTCACCGCTGAGCTAGGAAAACTACGCTCTGCCAGGGAAGAAGCCTATAAAAGTGGCGACCGGGATGCATATAAAAAGGCCAAGTATGCACTCGATAAGGCAGTCAGGGCCGCCAAACGCAGACACAGGGGAAAGCTGGAACAGCAGTTCTCCTTGAATGACTGTGCATCCGTATGGAAGGGTCTCCAGACCATAACAAACTACAAATCAAAACCTTCTAATACTGCAGCAGACCCCGCACTTGCAAACCAGCTTAACATTTTCTATTCGCGATTGGAGAGTCAAAGGGTCTCCACCTCACCCCCTCCCCCCAGCCCAGCCACAGTCAGTCTGCGACACCTTTTACACTTCCTCTCTCTCTTCCACCCCCGCCAGTTCGCACCCCGCACCCTGCTGAGCATCAGGCGAGCTGCTCATTTTTCAGAAACAGAAGATTAGGAGGGCGCCCGGCCCTGATCGCTGGGCTGAACCGCCATCTTCCGTCTTTGCTGATCTTTTCAACCAGTCCCTGGCCCAGTGCGCGGTGCCTGCTTGTTTCAAACCCCCCGTTATCATTCCGGTTCCCAAGAAACAGGAGATCTCCTGCCTGAATGGCTACAGACCGGTCGTTGTGAAGTGCTCTGAGAGACTCCTTCTTCATCCCCTCACAATCCTGGCTGACGCTCTTCAGGACTCACTGCGGTTTGCAAACAGAGCGAACAGGTCTGTTGACGATGCCATCAGTTTGGCTCTGCATTACACCCTGCAGCACCCGGACAGCTCTCACACTTATGCCCGTCTTCTGTTTGTAGACTTTAGCTCTGCTTTCAACACTATCGGCCCTGATCTACTTCGGGATCAGTTGAGGCAGCTCAATGTGCCCCATCCTGCCTGCCGTTGGATCCACGACTTTTTCACCAATAGGAAACAGGACGTCAGGGCGGGCGGCCACGTTTCGGACCCCGTCCTTCTCAATACTGGCGCCCCACGGGGCTGTGTGCTTCCACCCGCGCTCTACTCACTTCACACCAACGACTGTACATCTATCGATCAGTACATCAATCTGTCAGACTTCTCACGTTGGCGGACGACACCACTCTGGTTGGTCTTATCACGAACGGTGACGAATCCACAGACCGGGAGGAAGTAAACCCCCTGGTGTCACGGTGTGGAGTCAACAACTTGGAGCTGAATACACAAAGAACTGCGGAGACGGGCGTTGATTTCAGGAAGAAGCCCACCCCCCTCCTTCCTTTGGAAAGACGTGGTTTCACGGGTGGCAGAGCACAGCCTGACACATTTTTAGGAACTGTCATCCAGCAGGACCTTGACTGGGACAGGAACATCACCACAATTACCAAGAAGGCCCAACAGCGCATGCAGTTTCCTCGACAGCTTCAGGAAGTTGGGCTGTCACAAGCACTGCTGGCCCAATTCTACACAGCCACAACAGGATCAGTCACGACACCTTCTATTTCGGTTGGGTTTGGCTCTGCATCACCACCCTCACAGTGGAAACGACAGCGATGTGCAGAGAAACTCATCGGCTGACAGCTCCCCTCGCAGATCTGTCCTCAACAAGATAAGAAGGAGGGTGGGGAGAAGCATGGCCACTCTCTCCTCCAGGGTTTTCCCTCTCAGCGGAGACCAAGCACGAGAGCCCCAAAAACCACGACTAACCGACACCCGCCCAGCTTCTTCCCCCAGGACGTGACTCCTATAAACAAGGACAAATCTCTCACGCCCCCTCTGTGACCAGTTGCACATCTTCATTTCACACAGGCACACGCCGCCGATACTTTCTGTAAATATACGCAGAAGTCACTGTACATGTTATGACCCAGCTGTACATACTTTTAAATTGTACGTATCACGGAACCTTGTTTTTATCAAGCACTTATATTATTATTATTATCATCGGTAGATTTCTTTTTTTTTTTTACTTTTATCTGATTGGAATTTATGTCGACACCTGCACCAAGACACACGCCACCACAAAGGGCCAGTTTTCCCAGAAGCCAGTTAATCCACCAGCTTGTCTATCTTGTATATCTTGTACTTGGCAAATAAAGCTTCTGATTCTGATATACATCTTCTCTAATTTGCTTCTGTGCTTATTTAGCCATTTATCTGAGTATTCTGTATCTACAGCAGAGGTGAATTCCACACAGCTGTCTATGCTATATTTGTATGTAGATGTATACGTGGTTCCTGGTCAAACTTATCGCTTATAAATTCGTGCTGTTGCATTCTTTTATCAAAAGCATGGTTTCTGTAGGCATTTCCCCAGGCTGGTGGTCTACAGGCATAGTGTCAGACCTGGGAATGACTGGATCACTGCTGCTGTGCACCTGTCACTGCTGTTGATGCCGATGCCTCTTTAAGAACGATAGGAAAAATAAATGCTTCACAAAGCAACAGCAATGGATACAGTATTTGAACAATTGCTCATCCACCACTTCTTCCGATTCAGAGTCGAAGCGGAGCAGGAGCCTATCCCAGCAAGCGACAGGCGTCATGCTGGACACCCTGCTGGCCTGGATGCAAGCCCAACACAGGGTAACCCGCCACTCAGACACACACCATCACACAGGGCCAGTTTTCCCAGAAGCCAGTTAACCCACCAGCTTGTCTTTGGACTGTGGGAGGAAACTGCAGAGCCCAGAGGAAACCCACGCGAACCCGGGGAGAACATGCAGACTCCACACAGACAGCACCTCAGGTCCAGAATTCAACCCAGGGCCCCAGCGCTGTGAGGCAGCAATGCTAATCCCTGCGCCACCGTGTCGCCCAATAATCGTTCAATTGAGGTTAAAAACGATCCGCTTTTTTCGTGGCAGGAATGAATGACAATTAGAAACTAATTACGATACACTGCGCACGATCGACAGCAGAGGGCGACAGGAATATCGAACTTTTTTGAGGTATAACGTTATTTTGTATAGATTAAAAACTGGTTGTATTACACTCACGGTGGGGAACTGTCAAGTTCTTGAATCAGAAAGTACCAGTGTCAGAAGTCTTTGCATTGGCCACAAAACAACGTTCAGAGCCCAGAAGCTGAGGTCAAATTCCTCGTTTCAAGGAAAAGATGAATAATGTGTACTGGCATGATTTAAAAAAACCGGCGTTGTTACAGAAGGTCGGCTGTAGTAGGAAAAGAATCCGTCGATTTCAACGGAAACCAATACGAATTGCTCGAATACAATATTTGTTTTTAATTAACGGTATTTTATAGAAATATATATTTCTGGAAAAAAACGTGATTTTTTAATTAAACACGCCTGACAATAACCTTCCGTCGTAACACTGTTTTCATTTAAATACAGTGAAAGATTACAAACGAAATGAGCAACTGAAATATCCGATTTTTAATACAAACACACAAAATAGTTTAAACATTACGATTAACTGTATAGGAAGGTTTTGACGTCGGGCGGCTTTTGCGTATCAGCTAAAGTATTTGGAAAGTAAGCAGCATTAGTGTAAATATTGCAGACGGACTTTTTTTATATTTTAGAAATATTTACGTCAGTGACAGATTCTTCCTTTCGGAAAAGTCCAGAGATCACACAGCGCAACCGGAACTGCTTCTCATCACTGCCCAGCCCACAAAACAAAAAGCAAGATTGTAACTGGCTGACACGGTTGTCAATTTAACTCTTCGTCCCCCGCTCGCGTAAGCTATTGGATGATACCTGCGTCAGAGGCGGGGATACCATGCAGGGAAAGGAAATTCTGATTCGTGGAAAATAACGTCGCTCAAGGATTGAGATTCCCATTGGTCCATCCAGCCGCAATCACATGACTCGTACATCTTCCCTCCTCCCCCAGTCCTGTTTTCGGTGGGAAATGAAGGCGCGCTGCGTCTTAATAGAGGGTACCTCCATACGTACATTATCCGCGACGTCTCTCAGTCTTTCCTACCTAGACGTAGAAACTGAGACAATGAGTACAGGTCCTTGGTTTGATGTATTTAGCGCTCACATTATAAACTCACCCCGACGCACACATTGCACACATCCAGGCTTGCAGTGGGTTGTTCTGTCCTGCGTGGACTGGCACAGTACGTGTTGTATACGTGCTTTTTTAAATGGTAAAAAGAAACCATCGTGTTTCTCGACCGCGAGAAGAACCCGGGGACTTTTCCGGGAAAAGAGTTCTCTCTTTCTCCGCTGGAGGGCGCAGGAGAACCGTAGGAATGTCGGCCTATTTGTCCTGTCTCGGTCTTGAACTTTGCCACGATTTTCCCTAGCCTAAACATCGGGGCTACGGTCTTCATTGCATACATTCTTCCAATAGTAATCGCTTTGTACAGAGCTCTGCTTTGGCACGTGTGCGTTTTCAAGCCGAGATGTTGGGTAAGTTCTGAAGCTACCGGCCTGACCAGCCTTACACATCTGAGCGGAATTAGCTGCTTCAAGTTAATCGTCTCACTGACGGCCTCTGCGTGGGTTTAAAAGGAACTGTACGTTATATCTTCACACGTGCTGTAGACACAGTGTGGCAGCATGGAGACCGTTTGGACTCATGACTGGAAATTGTTTGAATCCTGCCTGCAACACTACTGCGGTACCCCGAGATTGCTCCCCCAAATGCAGCTGTAGACATCCATCCATCTTCTCACAACTGCTTCCAGTTCAGGGTCACAGGAGAGCCGGAGTCTATCCCCGGCGAGCAAGGGTGCAAGGCAGGGTATGCCCAGGACAGGACTACTCCTTCACCGGGCACACAGAAACACACACACTGACACCAGGGCCCAATCTTCCTCATTCCAACGAACCAGCTGGTCTGTGGACTGTGGGAGGAAACCAGAGCACCCCAAGGAAACCCATGCAAACCGGGAGAGAGCATACAAACTCCACACAGACAGCACCCCAGAAACTTCATCCAGGGTACCTGGGCGAGACAGCACTGCTGACCACTGTGCCACCCCCCGCTGTGGACAGTGGTTCCAGAATCTGTGTGTCGAAACGTTCTTGAACCCTGGGAGAAGCACGAATACACCCAGAAAACCCAGACAGGGCCACGCGTCACCCGACAGAAGTGACCTCGCCCTCCCGAGGCCTCTGGGGTGGCACACCTTCTGGCTATGTAGGGAGTGAGGCTGGGCACATCCTGGTCCCCAACAAAGTACCCGCCCCCCGGGCCTCAGGGTTCCCGACGCCCCCAGGCGTCAGTCCTGCAGGAGTGCACCCCAGAGCAGCAGCAGCAGCCCAAGGAGTCTGGCACGGGTCACGCTCGGCTGCCGCCCAGGCCTCCCGGGGAGCATCTTCAGCAGGAGGCCCGCCTGCTGGTCACCAGCTTGCACCCCACCTCTGAAGACTGTGACTGGCTCAGCTCCAGTCCCCGAGAGCTGGGCTGTAGAACAGCAGGAAGGGTGGGAGACTCACGAAGGACGCCTTTGTAAATTCACAAAGCTCTTGCTCCTCGCATGACCAGTGGACTCCGGCCCTCTTTCAGTTCCCGATTCCCGGCTCTGACCACTGAGAGACCTGGGGAATCTGGGCTTCCTGTCCGGCTGCACTTCCCAGCCCCGCCTTCAAATTCCCTTTCCATATCCAGCTCCCAGTGCCCTCAGCAAACCTGACGCGACCGGGTTACTAGACAGCACCTTCAGGAGTTGTACCCACATTTACAAGATGCTATAAAAATATCCATCCATCCATCTTCCAACTGCTTCTTTCAACACAGCTCAGGCGGGTGAGCTGGAGCCTATCCCAGCAAGCAACAGGCACAAGGCAGATGGACACCAGTCCATTGCAGGGCACACACCCACGCCAGGGTCAACTGTCCAAGAAGCCAATTAACCCACCAGCATGGCTTTGGACTGTACCCAGAGGAACCCATGCAAACATGGGGAGAACATGCAAACTCCACACAGACAGCACCCCAGGAACTGAACAGAGGGCCCCAGAGCTGCAAGACAGCAATGCTGACCACTGAGCCAGTGCTGCCTCACTTCCTAACCGTGCCTTCAAATTCCCTTTACACTGCAACTCCCAGTGCCCTTGACTTCACTGCTCTGATCACCCCAAACCTGACAACTGGGCTACTTGAGGTGATGTACATGTACCATGCAAGGTGCATATATATGTAGTTTTGCAGAAAATGCACAACAGGCTACCTGGATTTACCATGAACCTTCGTCTCTCCTCCCGACAGAAATCCAGGACAGTCTTGCCAAGCAGAATCCAGCAGACCAAGAGAAGCACTCGGATGTGTTTTTTTTAAAAAAAGAGATGTTTATTCCATGATCATTACAGACTGAATTGTATTCCTCTATTACCTTACTCCGTGATATACCAACTGGCGTAATCAAGGAAAAAAAATAATAAAATAAACACAAAAATAAAATTGAAAAATTCTGTCCGACACGGATGTCGGCACTGTACTGCGTAGAGGGTTTCTATGGCACATAACATCCAACTGTTAACATTAAAAAAACTCAGACATTAAAAGGCAGAAAGGAATGAAGAAAAAAAGGTGAAAGTGAATTTTTGCATTTTTTTCTCCTTTTGTTAAATGTTTTTGAAACTGAACAAACAAAAACAAAATATTTATATATATATGGACTTCACTGAAATGGAGAAATGAAAGTGACAACATTATACTCATTACAGATGTTCACTTAAGTTTTCCACCCGCAATTAAAAAAAACAAAAAGATAGCTTGGAGAACTCGAACACAGGACTGCACTTTCCTCAGGCTCACTCCACTATACATAAACACACACGTGTGTGTATATAAATGCGCGCGCATGTGTCTCTAAAGCGTTTCCGTTAAACAATGAATTAGATGGAAAAAATGTTTTTGTTGTGCATAAAAAAAACCCCAGCTAAAACTGTTTTTCGTAAAAACTGATTTAAATCGTCTTAAGTGTCTCATTTCTGTCCTTGCACACCGTCTCCAGGTTCAACAGAGCAACAGGGTCACACATCCACCCCCCACGACCCCCCCCAAACCACCTCTTAACAATTAAATAATTTTGCCGACTATAGTCACTGTACAATACAGGCACTGTAGAAACACCATGTGAGAAAACGGGAGAGGATAAACTGCGCCCCCTAGTTAGAAAAACCCCAAAGAAGAGGGACCTGCACTCCACTACTATTTAACAAGAACAATGATATAAATTATCCCCCCCGCCTCCCCCCAAAAAGAAAGTTTGAGTTCTCAGCCGACTCGTTCGCCCCTCTACTGACTGTGAAGTGCACCCTCCTCCTTGTACACGCAGCGGAGAAGTCGAGCGTGCTGGCCTGGACAGACATGCATGAGCTTTGGTAGAGAGTCGTCTTGCCCCCCCGAGATCCAGCTATCTAGCGACGAGGGGTGTTAAGAGGAGGGGGGACGGGGTGGTGGCCACCGGCTATCCGGCCCCTCGTCTCGGAGGACTGGTTCAGGAGAGAGGGACGGCCGGGCCAGAACCAGAACGGAGCAGGGGAGTTCCAGAGGTGCTCTCTCAACCGCCCTAGCAGTCGGGGGACACAGGAAATCCACACTCCCTGCGAGGGGCTGGCTGTAATTCCACATCTCAACAAGACGACGGCTCAAGTTCACAAGAACAGTCGCCCTTTTAAAGACACCCCCCCGGGTTTGGTTCCGCTCCGAGCTGCCGCGAGCCGGGCGAGGTCCAGCAGCGAGCACGGATGGGCCGCTGATCCTGCGGGGGGGAGTGTGAGGGGAGAGACAGCAGACTTTTTTTTTTTTAATACTAGCTACCTTTTGATGTAGGGTGAAGAGAGGAAAAAACAAAGCATTTATATATATATAAAAAAAAACAAATTACAAATATATATAACCCATGTTAAAAGAAAGCTCTCCGCACTCTGCACAGGGAAAAAGGCATAGACAGCTCTCGGACAGGTCTGTGTGAGAGGACAGGAGGGGCAGGCTGGCTAAGAAAAAACTTTACAGTAGATCCTACAGACTGGAAAAAGCACAGAACCTCTGCTCCCGGCGAGACTGCATTTGCTGTTGTATCCGTTTTTGTTCATATCTCCAGGTGTGTATATATATAATATATATATTTATATTGTGTGTTTACAAGTCAGATGTGTAAGGCAGGTTTTACCATGAACACCCCACCCCACCGCCCCCCGCCCTCATGGGGTCCTAAGACCCCCCCCAATAAAATTGCGACCTTGTTACCCATGCCCCCCCCCAACCCCCCCTCCCCCCACATCCACAAGCTCTTCCATGTTTTTTTTAAATTCCAACACGAAACGCAAAAAATTGGTTGTCATCCGTCACCTTTGCCCCCCCGGATCGCTCCCGTCGGTCCGGCTGCTCCCGGTTCGGGGTTTCTTCTCCTGGACACCCCCCTTACCCCGCCGCCCCCCCCCCCCAGCCTCCCCGGCGCGCACCGGCCGCGGCGATCGGTGATCACCCCTCCCACTCCCCCGGCAACACGCGGAAAGAGGGGGCTCGTCCCTGGCGACGCGGAAATCCGGGAGAAACGACAAACGAACAAACCAAGAAGCCAAGCGATCCCGCTGGTCCTTCCAATCCCACTGGGGCCGAGCCGAGACTCCGCAGAAAAGGCTTTGTCCTTGTCGGGTTCCCCCCCCGCCGTCCTCCTTTCCACAGACTATTCCCAGCGATTTAATTATCCCGCCGAACTTACTCCTGCTTCCTCACAAGGAAGTCCCGCTGCTTGTCCCATCAAGGTTCGCTTTCGCGTTTTAATTGTTTTTTTTTTTGTCATTTAAAATTCTTTCGGTCCACTCCACGAAATGTTTGTTTGTGTTTCGCTTTGCTTTCAGAACAGGTTCTCCTCAAAGATTGCCATCAGGTCGCTCTGGAAATTCATGTCGATGGTGGATTCCATCTGAAACAAAAAAACAAAAGCAAAATTTGAGAAAGTTTTGTCTATGCCCTGGCTTGGGAAGAGCCAGCTACGCCGCAGACAGGCAACAGCTGTGATACACAGTCCGAGCAGCCCAAGGGCCAGCTCGATACCCGTGTGCGCTACACATTCAGTCTCTCTCTTACTGTCTGCAGTAGCAGGGCCTGGTGCACCCAGAGACGGAAAGTCTCCTCTCTGTCTCAGGATATCTGACCGAAATTCAAACAAAGTGCAGAAGTGGGTGTATGAAAATGTCCACCTGACCCAGCAGCACTTGCTGTCCGGTTCCAGGATGGGAATAAGGCCCAGGAGACACACCGACCCCTAGGCAACAACTCCACTTTTTTTCCCCCCCAAGAGCTGTGGGGGCTTGCCCCCTCCCCAGCCACGCCGCTAAAGTCGACAGCCTGGGCGAGACCCTCGGACCCATCCTCTACCCTTCGGACACTCACCGCCTCTCTCCTCCGCCTCTCCTGCTCCCTCCGGCGCGCCAGGTCCCTCTGCTGGTCGAGGGCGGACTGCGAGGGGGGAGGCTGCTGCTGCTGCTGCTGCTGCTGCTGCTGGGGGGCGGCCTGGCTCTGAGAGGAGGCCACGGCCTGCACCTGTTGCACCTGTTGCTGCTGCTGCTGCGCCTGCTGGGCTTGCTGTGCCTGCGCGGCTTGCTGGGCTTGCTGGGCCTGTGCAGCCTGCACGGCCTGCTGGGCCTGCGCCGCCTGCACGGCCTGCTGGGCCTGCGCCGCCTGCTCCTGCCGTCGCCGCGCCTCCTCATGCGCCCTGCGCACGTGCTCCAGAGAGTCCTCCTCATCACGGCTCCTGGGACACAGAAGACCGGTCAGCCCCGGCACGGCTGCAGCAGGGTGTGGAAGAGCCGACCCTTTCACTTGGGTTTATACATCTCTCTCCCCCACCATCGCTCTCTCCTCCCTCAGTTCCCCCCGCCGCACTCACCTGAGCCTCTCCTGCTCCCGGCGCATCCTCTCCTTCTCGGCCTGCTCCGCCTGGGCCTTCAGCGCCTTCTCCCGCTCCTCCTTCTCCCGCGCTGCGCGCCGGAACTGCTCGAAGCTGTCGCTGGAGGACTTCACCGTGGACGAGGGCGCTGCCATCGACTTCTGTGCCAGGCTGGCCCAGGGACCCATGTTCTTCAGCTTCAGGTCCTGGAGGAACGAGAGAACAGGATCATTGCTCTGTCTCCAAGCGACAGCCAAACCCCAGCCAGAGAGACACGCCACCCCCACCTTCAGCCGAACCCGAGCCGGAGACACACATCCCATACACCCAAACTGCTGCCAGGCTTATACCCCCTACAACCAGACCAGATCGGCGACCACAGATAGACAACACCAACAGACCAACCGGCCCTCAGACGAGCTGGGTACAGCTGTGGTCGGCTCTTTAGGAATGATGGAGAAGAGGTGCAGCCTGCTGGAAAGTGGTGTCTTGACACCCACCCACTAGCCCACCTCCATGGAGAAACTTGTCCTCTCTGCAACTGACTCGTGTTACCTTTTTGGGGGCGACGGGCGTTTTGGGCTCCTGCTTGAGCTTATCCTTGTCCGGTCCAGAGGATGGAGGGGCACTCTGCTCTGAGGGCCGTATCACAGGCCGGGAACTCTCCATCTGCCTCACATCTGATCCTGGAGCGCAAACACACAGAGAAGAGCTCAGCACAGATCCGTTACATACACACTGCTCATCTCGGAGGGCTATAGAGGCAGACAGGCGGGCTTTGACCTCAGGGCAAAGGAGCACTGCTCTGACCTAAAAATGTCCACAGGATTCTCTGTACCACTAGTTTAAAACTTCCTCCTTCCAGAGACAGATGGCAACAAAGACCAAAGAACAAACTTTGCCTCTTTATTCCCCTGTGCATTTAACAATTAAGCTAATCCTCACTCCGTAAAGCACACCTCAGGTCACAAACTATTTCAAAGCATCATACAAAAAAACAAAACAGTTGAAAAGAGACGGACAAATTAAAAAATGCAATTTTGAACCAACAAGAGCTCACATCATATTTGATTCAGCAGATGCTAATAGCCTAACTTAAGCCTGACTTCAAATTATACCCATCTATATAGCTGTGTAGTTCACTGGGGCAATCTGAGTGAAGGACAACAGCAAACAGCACTCAAGGGTATAAAGACACACCCCCATCCTCAAAAAAGGTCCTGGGCCCATAACCGCCAATCCCATCTTCTGCCATTTAAAGCCATCAAGCAGTCAGATTTCCTCCTTTGTGGAAGGATTCTGTACAACATAGGACACTCTGTCCCACATAGCTCTGGTCTTGGGGACACACCAGAGTTTTGTGCCAGGCTGGCCCAGGGACCCGTATTCTTCAGGTCCCGGACGAACGAGAGATCAGGCTAATTTCTCTGTCTGGGGCCCACCATCAGTGGCACAAGGGCCGGTGGTCCAGACCAATTGGAAAGAACCAGATCTACGCACTTTCCCCGCCATCCAGCAGGCGAGATTCTCCGGTACCTGGTCCAACAAAACACTCAACTGCAGGCACTTTCTTTCCCGCTCACTCTGCTGAAAGCTGCTGTGCATCCCCGCATATCGTGCTTGAGCTGCCACGCTCAAAGACAAGGCAGAAAAAAAGGGCAACCCAGATATTTCTGTTCACTTCAGTGTGCAAACAATGGGGACCGAACGGGGAAGAGGATTAAAGCCACCCAGTCAAGTCAAAGGGTCAGAGTCGCTAATGCAGAGCGTCATCAGTCTAAAGCTAGACATGGCAGTGTGGGCACTCAATGACTGTACTGTACAACGGCCTTAGTCCAACACAAGTCCCACAATCAGCCAGTGACTGGGGAATGGGGACACCTGTACTCTCTCTGCATGCATGTTGAAACACTCACTCTGCTGGGCGTGTCCTTGCTGCGGGGGCTTGTCGGGATGCTTGGGGGGCTCTTGGCGCATGGTGGGGCTGAAGGGCTCTCCACGGATCACCGGCGATGGGGGCATCTTCTCCTCCTTCACGCCCCCATGAGGCGGGGCTGGTCGCTGCTCCTGCCATCACACACACAGACAACACGCGTCACACACACAGACGCACAACACGGCAAACGGGTGGAGCATGGGACACAAGGGGAGAGCACTGCGGCTCCGCTGAATTTCACACGCCTCCCTTTTCTCTACCCTCTGTCAAATGCCACCAGGAACCTGCCACCTCTTGGCTCAGGAACTTTCTTCCCGGATTGGGAGTGCAAACCAACAGCGTGCCAGAGGACCCGGCTCTCCGCAGCGGAAAAGCAAGGCTCCGGGCCCTTTCTGGGTCACTGACCGTATTCAGTGATACAAGCGTCCATTCTGCAGCTGCAGGATGGGCTTCTTTGAATGACCCCCCTCTGCCTTCCACCTTGAAATGACATCCATCCTAAGCGTGCTGCTGCCCTCAGCCCACACCTGGCACACCAGGAACTACACACGACTTCCAGATCAGCCCCGCCAATTCCACGGAGGAGCAAGAGCAAGGGGCAGGGGTATCTGTCAGGTATGTATGGATACTAGCATTATTAAACCAAGGATCTTGAGCAACAGATGTAGCCAATAGATGTACCTGCGATGTAGCCAGGCAGCTTGCTCCAGATATACCCAGGTTTTGTGTAAAAACAAAAAGGTGCTCATTGTTGGCAACCCTGGAACTCCTATCCTAAACCCTAAGGAGACCTTTGTGAAGTGCCGTGTACGGATAATATTCACCGGTTTCTTAGGCTGCAGGTTCTGATGCGGAGGAGACAGATGCACGATGGAAGGGTACTGAGCCATCTGGGGAGAGTGCATCATCAGAGGAGAGGGGTTCTCTCTCATGTGTCCTGGGTCAAAGAAGACAAGAGTCAGGGCAAGTAACAGGTCCACAACTTAGGCTCCACTTGTCCCATCCCTCTCCCTTCCCCCAACCCCTAGCCTTCTTATCCACAAAGGACACTGGGTAGAGCTCCGTTCCGAGATGGAATAAGGGTAGGATCAGGGTCCCTCGAGGTGCTGTCGAGTGCGGGAGGGAAGAGCAGAGAGCGACCAAGAATGGCTGTGCTTACCAGCATAGGGGTCGGCCTTGTGTTGGCGGGGCGAGGGGTGGTGGTGGTGCTGTATGATCGGTTGCGACTTGGTGGCCTGGACCGCCCCCTTGTGCTGCTGCTGCTGCTGCTGTTGGTGCGGGGGCCCCTGGATGTGCTGGGACTGAGGGTAAGGGAGCGACTGCATGTGCAGGTGCCTCTGCTGCCCCGCATGAGTCTGAGGAGGGGGAACCTGGGCTGGCGGTGCCTGCTGCTGCTGCTGCTGCTGCGCAGGTTGCGGTTGTGCGGGTTGCTGCTGTTGCTGGGCTGGGCCCTGTGGGGTGGGCTGGGCCTGAGACTGGACCTGCACGGACTGCAGCAAAGAGGTCTGCTGCTGCTGCTGTTGCTGCTGCTGCTGCTGCTGCTGGCGGTTCTGCAGGTGCTGCAGGTAGAGCTGCACCTGGTTCAGAGGTAGTCCGTGGTGTTGCGGGGCGGGCGGCTGCTCGTCGTCGTCCTCCAGGAGGGCCTGCGGGGGCTGGGCGGACAGCAGCCCCTGCGGCGTGAGCGTGGGCGAGGGCGCGTGCGGCCGGTGCGGGGGCGGCGCCGCCGGCGAGGGGTGGTGGTGGATGTGGCCGGTCTGGTGGTGCGGCGGCGGCTGCTGCTGCATGGGTGGCTGCGGCGGCTGCGCGGGTGGCTGCGGTGGTTTGGGAGGTAGAGGTGCTGCGCGGTTGCTGGGTCTCGAAGGCTGCTGGGGCAAGGCGTTGTGCAGAGCTGGGGAGAGAAAAAAACGCTCTGCCTTCAGTACGAGCCCGGATCAAACTGGCTTTCCGTGCAGAGCCTTGCCCCCTCTAAAGCGGTGGTGCTTAACCCTTACTGCAGCCTGCACTGTGGTTCTCAAAATCTGTCCTCCATCAAAGTCACAGAAGCCGGTCAGGCCTTGAAACCTGAGATACGTCATAACTATAGAACGAAAACAATAGAATTATACATTTTATTCTTCAGGAAAATAAAGAACATGAAAAACTCTTTTTAAAAAATCAGGCTCTGAAAAGGCATCATGTACCCCACGATGGTACAACAATCACCAAACACAAGAAAAATGAAAGCTGCCTAACAACTATCGCAACTCGCTGCACAGATATCTTGCTCTGGTAACAGTTCAGACCCACAGCTAAGCACACCTGTAGACCTTCACTCTGAGGGGCAAGCTCTGGCACACTGGCCTCGTGGGCAGTCCTGTTCTGCACCAGCACTGCCATGTCTCAGCCCACACTGGCAGGAGAGTTTGCTACCTTGGGCACAAACCGTCTGCCGCTTTCTGCCGACGTCACAAAGACTGAGGCGCACAAACGCACAGGATGAAGGTCAGACAAGGTCCGAGTCCAGTCCTCACTGCCGGACCAAGACTAAGGAAACGTGCTGCCATTCTACCCATTCCACAGGAGCCATGAAAGCTCGCCACATCAACTGGTAAACTGGGAGGATTCGGCAAACTAAGAGAACGGGAAGAGGTCTGCCTCTGGGGGGGGAGCCAGGCGGTCCGAAGGTCAGCGTGGCCACACTGACCTGGGGAGGCGAGGACGCTGTGCTGGCTGAGGTACGGGTGCGCCTCTGGCGGGGGAGAGACCACGCTGGCAGCGGGGTGCGCGTTGAGGTGCGGGGCCGGGGGCGAGGGCTGCTGCGGAGGCAGGTGCACCAGGCCGAAGTGCGGCAGGCCGTCGAAGGAGCCGCCCAGCAGCTGCGCCGAGTCCATTGCCGGCACGGGCGGCGGCACGTACGAGGGGGGGGACTGCTTCAGCTGGGGCGGGGGCACGGGCTGCACCACGGGAGCCGGCTGCTGGGCGGGCAGAGCTGCGGGGGCCACGCCGGGCACTGGGTGTCCATGGTGCTACGGAAGGGGAGACAGGAGACAAGAGGGCATCAGCTGATCGTTTGAAACCACATCACAGACCAATAGGAAACCAGGGTTGACGTGGTTCTGAGTCACAGACCAGGATCTGACAGTCCAGACGTACCTCCTGTCGTTCGGCTTAAAGGGCCACGCAAGGCAAAAGGGATACAGGCTAAGCTATACCTTTGCTCTTTACTTTTTTCAGAGATCAGTCCCGTTTACCTTCTTCTGCTCCTTCCCAGAATGGCCTCTCTTCTTTATTTTGGGTGCCATTCCTGCAGGAGGAGAAAAAAAGAAAGCCTTTTACAAGCCACTTCACTTCGGTCAATCCTAGTACTTGTGTATCACACGCAGATAGAAGATCGATAAGTGACTAGTAACCTCACGAAGCTGAGAGGCCTGCCCACATAAGGTTCTGGTGTTCCCCTGTGCGTACCTGCGTCCGAGTCCTCGCTGTCCGAGGAGCTGGTCTCGCTGCTGCTCCCCGAGTCCGACGAAGAGCCGGCCTTCGTCTTCATGGCACCCATCATCTCCATGGTCTTCTCTGCCACTGCGAGCGAGAGGGCAGGATGAAGACGGGAGGGACAGGGGAGGACAGAGACAGGTGTGAGGGACAGAAGGGAGACCCGCACTCACCAGGGACCTTCTTCTTCTTCCGCAGGCAGGAGGAGACGTATCTCTCCAGCTCGCGCAGCGTGGAGGGCTTCAGCGTCTCGAAGTCGATCTCGATCTCGTCCGGGTTGGAGTTCTTGAGCGAGGGCTCGCGGGACTGGATGATGTGGACGACCCGGCCCAGCTTGTCGCCGGGCAGCTTGTTGATGTCCAGGCTCAGCTGCCGCTTCTCCTCGTACGACATGGGCTTGCACTTCTCCCCAGCCAGCATGCCCCCCACGCCCTCATCCTCCGAATCCAGAGCAGGAGGCACTGTTGCGGCCACAGGGGGAGGGGGCGGGGCCGGCCGGCTGTTCTTCACACACTCCTTTTTACTGTCAAGGGAGAGGGAAAGAAATTGACTAATGAGCCAACGACATCAAGAAAACTCCAAACACTAATACTGTTACTTCACAATCTGATAGGTTCATGGGTTAGCAAGTATGAGGGCATCTCCGACAGTGTACATCTGAAAAACTCCCTTGGAGATTGTCACCCTGCTGGTTTTTTATAAATAATGCTGCTAATTTGTACCATCTGTGCAACACTCCTGCCCCAGTCCTCACCTGGTCTTCTTGGTCTTTTTGGGTGGGGGTTCCTTGCTCTTGCTCTTCCTGGGGGGCTGGGGCAGCTCCTCCACCTCCTCCAGCACCACTGCAGCCAGCGCCTTCTTCTTGTGCTTTTCCTTCTCTTTCTCCTTCTTCTTCTCCTTCTTGTCCTTCTCCTTCTTCTTTGGTTTGCTGGCCTGGGGCTGGGAGAGGGCCGCCAGCTGCTCGTGCACGGCTTTCAGCTGCCGGACAGAACAACGGGACAGGGGTCAGTGCCCAGATGTAGACTCGCTCACCCCCGGGCTCCCTCCCTCTTCTGGCTGTACCTGTTACTGAAGCTCCGCTAGCAGCCGAGCTCTCACTCTCTTGTCCTGTTCCTGCAGCCCTGCGCCCTCCAGGCCCCCTGGCTCTCCCCTGACCCGCTACTCCCTCCAGGCTACTTACTGAGCTCTCACTCTCCCCTGTACCCTCTCTCCACTCCGTCCCTCCGTCTGTACCTGTTCCTGCAGCGCTGTTAGCCGCTGGGCTCTCCCCTGTACCCCCGTCTGTACCTGTTCCTGCAGCGCTGCTAGCCACTGGGCTCTCCCCTGTACCCCCTCCCTCCACCCCACTCCCCCCGTCTGTACCTGTTCCTGCAGTGCTGCTAGCCACTGGGCTCTCCAGTACCCCCTCCCTCCACCCCACTCCCCCCGTCTGTACCTGTTCCTGCAACGCTGCTAGCTGCTGGGCTGTCTCCTGTACCCCCGTCTGTACCTGTTCCTGCAGTGCTGCTAGCCACTGGGCTCTCCCCTGTACCCCCCTCTGTACCTGTTCCTGCTGCTCTGCTAGCTGCTGGGCTGTCTCCTGTACCCCCTCCCTCCACCCCAAACTCCCTCCGTCTGTACCTGTTCCTGCAGTGCTGCTAGCCGCTGGGCTGTCTCCTGTACCCCCGTCTGTACCTGTTCCTGCTGCTCTGCTAGCCGCTGGGCTGTCTCCTGTACCCCCGTCTGTACCTGTTCCTGCAGCTCTGCTAGCCGCTGGGCTCTCTCCTCCTCTGAGTCGTCGGTGCTGCTCTCGCTGTCGGACGAGCTGTCGCTGCTGCTGTCACTGGAGGAGGGCGGCGGCGGCGGCTGCTGCTGCTTCACCGGGGCCGGGATCACGGGGGAGGGCGCTGGCACCGCCACCTCCTCCGGCTCGTCCGGCATCTTGGCGAAACGCATCTCAAACACGTCCTGGGCATGGAGCAAGGGGAGAGCGAGGAGGAAGATGAGTCTGGATCCAACGGGTAGCCCTACTATTGTCCTCTTATTCCAGGACACAGGGACAACACCCCTGAGTCCTGAACTCCAGTCCACTACTAGAAAACAGCCAGCAGGTCTTTTAACTTCCATTTCCAGCTTGCACCCAAACCCACTGTGAACTGGGACTTTTCACATAAATGTGTCTAAAGAAGCGCCCGAGTCTTTTGTAAGTACGTTCTCTTCTGGCTCCACTTTGCATCTCTAGACGTCTAGTTTATTTATCTGTACATCTCATCATGTTGCAGAAATCCAGACTGTGTGTGGTGTTGTATGTTCTTACAGTGCTTTTGGAGGGCCACTCCATGGGCCACCAGAGCTACAGACACACCCCGAGCTATTCTGGACAAGACGCACATTGACAGCCTGCATGATAAATTGTTTTTCCTCTCCTCCGCCATGTTCATGAATAACTGCGATCTGTCTCTTGTACACAGCTGGGGAGTTCCAGTTTCTTTTTAACCCCTCTGAACAACAGAGCTAAGACAGGCGAGGGACCTGAATTTCAGCATGCAGGTGCTCTCGCACCATGATCAGGCTTGCAAACGACTTTGCGCCAGCAGTCCTACCTGCAGCTTGCGAGCCATGGCCACCACCTCGTGGTCGGGGGGGTTGTACTTGTAGCAGTTGGAGAACATCAACCGCACGTCGGCCGCGAACTCCTGGGCGTCCCGGTACTGCCGGCTCTCCAGCTTAGACTGCGGGGTGGAAAACGGGAATTAAATCAAGCGGATCCTTCTTGGCCGGTGGCGGAGTCTCGAAAACCTTGAGACTACTCTTCAGGGACAGCTGAAGCTCAGGGTCCCCTGTGGCGCTTGACTGTCCTGTCCCTGCCTCCCGGAAAGGAATCCACACACCTCTTCACCTGCCAGCGGCTGCCATCCTCTCTGCTCCTCCCTCTCCCTCCCTTACGCTTCCTGTGCAATGTCAGCCCTAGTCCCCTGCCAACCTTGGTGGTGCCGAGGTCCAACTGTGCAGACCCAGATCCTCCACATCCATTGGCTTGTGCCGGCATGCCTTACTGCGGTCCGCATCATTATGTCAGTGCGAGGGGGCCAGGGGGGCTCACCTTGATGGTGCTGAGGTCCATTGGGTGCTTGATGATGTCGTGGTAGTCGTGCAGGCCCAGCGCCTCCACGTCCACGGGCTTGTAGAAGGGCCAGGCGTAGGCTGCGTGCTTCTTGGCGAACATGTCCTTGATGATGCCGCTGCAGTACCGCAGCTGCTCCTGCTGCTTGGGGCTCTGCGCGCCCCCGGACCCCAGCAGGGTCCCCGGAAGGACCCCCCCGACCCCTGGCTTGTCCAGGGCTGGGTGCTGGGAGTCTGGAGCCTCCTTCTTGGGGATCTTGGCCGGCCTGCTGCTGTCCCTCCGGGGGAGCGTCTTGCCAGATTTGGACTCGGGCGGGGCCGGGGACGACTCGCTCATCTGGTCGTTGGCCGTGGGTGTGGTGGTGTCGGCTTTCCGTTTCATGCTTTTCCTCTGCTGGAGGAGCGAGAGCACGAGAGGGACAGGGAGGAGACAAAACAAGACCAAGGATATGAAACAGTGCAGTTAAAGACGGGGAAACCGGGGGAACTTCACTATACAAAGGAAGGCCCTTATAATAGTGTGGAGCACAGCCCTGGTTGATGAAGCCAACATCATGGTCTTCTTTCAAAAAACAGCTGGGTGAGATCAGAGGGTCAATTAGCAGCCAGCCACTTAATAAACCACTTCACCCACATGAGCTGGATGACCTCCTCATTTGTAACCCTCCTCACATTTTCACAAAAGACTCAAGAAGAGAGTAGGTGAAAATGCCACGACACTACAGAACTGTGCTGTCTAGGGCAGGTGAACAGGCGGTCCCCTTCAATGGGGAGCAGATGACGCCCTGTCTTCTCTGTGGGCTGCAGAGAAACAACTACACCGAGACACACTTGTGCGGTCTTCATCTCCTCCAAAAACAAAACTTAAGACTTTTGACCTCAGACATCTTAGATGGAAAATTCTAATTGTGGATGCCACAAGCTGACATAATGAGAGAGCAGCCACAGCTAAGCTAAAGGGCCACAGGCCCACACTCTGTCCTGAGCCGACTCCCTTGCCCCAGGAAGACTTACTTTATTGGGCGGTGCGGTGCTCGGTGGCATGGGCACTGGGGGTAGGGTGGTCTGGGCAGGGTTAGGCACGGAGGTCATGGTCATGATGGGATTCTGGGTAATGCAGTCTGGAGGTGCCAAGGGGTATTGCGGCCCTGAGGGAGGTGGATGTGCCCGCGCCTGAGGATTCTGGGGCAGAGTCTGTTGCGGGGGTACCCCGCGTGATTGCAAAGTCTGAACGTTTTGCTGGGGGTGTGTCCTGGTCTGGGTCCCCGGGGGGATGGGTGGTGGTCCCCTCGTCTGCGGCCCCTGCGATGAGTTGGCAGGGGGCCCACGAGTCTGGGGGGGCGTGGAGGGAGAGTCCAAGGCAGTCCCTGGCTTCGAGCTCACACCTGGGAAGAAAAAAGAAGACCAGTGACTTCTACACTGCACAGTGCACAGGAGGAAAGCTTATACGAGCAAGATGTATTTTACTTATTCAAGATGTGTTTAATCTTATCTGGATATTAATAGGTTTTAGACTTATCATCCAAGGATGATTACAAAGCTATATACAAAGCAGATGAGACAAGGAAATGGTTACATAAAAGTAAATAGCACACAAAATATGAATGCGGTCCTCAGCTGTCATATGACTCTCTCCCGGCCTTGAGAAACTAAATGAACCCACTGCACAGCAGACTCAGCCACTCAAGGATTTACTAGCTGCATGGCATCTGTGCAGACAGACAGGGCCAAATCAGACAACACTGCCTCTAAGCTTCATCTGTGCTCTTTGCAGAAGAGGCCTGCAGCTGGGCTGAATCACATGAGTTTGATCCATCACTCCTGAACTCTCGTGCTCACTGGCCTACCTGCGTCTTTCCGTCCTCGGCCCCGGCCCTTTCCCGACACCACAGGGATCTCTGTCTCCTCCTGGGGCATCTCCGAGATCTTCTGCAGGAACATCTTCTCCAGGGCCTCGGCCATTAAGACTATGTCATCTCCCGGCTACAGCACAAGGACACACACAGGACATAACGTGAAAGGTGTGCCTGAACTCCTCTGCTCCTGTGTGAAGTTGGCCTTGCCCTGTGCCAAACGGTGGTTAGGATCAACAGAACAGACTGTTCCACTTTGTGTGCGAGGGGATGCTTGTGGGGGGACGGAGGCAGGATGTCGACTACTTACAGACCGCATCCTCATAAGCCTGTCTACAGGTATGTCGCATTTCGGCAGCGCACAAGACATCAAGACGACTCACGTTAACTAACTTTACCACTCCCCATTGTGAAGAGCCTGGCTTCTCCATTGAGAAGAGCCTGGTTTTCCTTTATAATGTCCTTGGCTCCCACATACCCTATGAATCAAGCTGCGCATTGCAGGTGCAAGGAGCTGAAGGGTGGGGGTGGGACGAATCATTTGTGTGGAAAGCAACACAAACGACAAACACAGGAACTGTTGCAATCGCAAGCCCCTATTCTTGCACAAGTAGAAATCGTTCTTCATATTTTTGGTGCTGTGACAAACTGCAGCCCCACTGTCATTCCCTCTCCCTACACTCCCATCAGCCTGCCCCTGCACTTCCACGATCCCTCGAATGCCTGCACTGGAGCGGCACAAAGATTTCTCAGAAAGGGCTCAGGAGCAGAGATCGCAAATGCACAACGACATTCACTGCAAGTTTCCGGCAAATTTTGGAGCCGTTTCGTTACCCCGAAGAAGCTTTTCCAAGAACAACGTAATGCAAAACTCATCGCAAGGTGTCATTCTCCCCCCCCCAACTCAGCTGGACGTTTTTGTCTCAATTGTCTTCGTGCCAGTTGCCAATAAACCAGCGTGTTCTTTTGGCTGTTCTGCTGCTGTAAGCGCTGACCAGCTCGGCTGGGCAAATCCCGAGCTCCCTCAATGACACAGCAGCCCAGCCGTGCGACGGTGGTTCATGAGGCGTTGGGGTTGACGACAGCAGTAGGCAGCTGCAGTGGCACACAGACATTCTGCACTGCGGTGTTTTGGCTACAGTGAGTTAGATAAGCAGCGGGGGGTGGTTAAGAGAAATAAGGTCACAGTGACCGTGTGAGGAGGCCAGTGTCAAGGCCAGTGTGCCGTGCGGCGGGCGTGTGGGCAGCCGGTACCTTGTTGTAGATGTAGCAGTTCGTAAACATCGTGTTGAAGTCTTGAATACATTCCTGGGCGTTCCAGTAGAAGCTGTTCTCCAGGCGTCGCTTGATTGTTCCCATGTCCATAGGAGACTTGATAATCTTGTAATAGTCCTGTGGAGGACAAGAGTCAAGCAGGTCAGCCGAGCCGCAGTGCAGTCTGGACACCAGTGATCCCCGTGTCCAGAGGGGTACCTGCCCCACCCACTACATCATACGACAGTTCCTCCCTCAGTACCAAAGCAACTGTTAAACTGTGCTCAAATGTCAATGACAGACTGACACAAAGACCTGATGGACTGACAACAGGTCTGCACTCCTAAAGGGTGATACAGTTCAAACCAGAAATCTGTCAGACTTTCTAAGGTGTGTCTGACAAAGTCATTCACGATCTACTTCCTTGCAGAAGCATTACTATGCTACTTTGATTTGCATATCACACCCCAACAGGGCTGAGAATGGGTGCTGCTGAAGGCGGCTCCCTGGAAGCCTTGAATAAATGGCTGGGTGAGATCCTTAGATCGATGAAATGGGCTCTCAATTGTAACACCTTCCATCTTGATCCTCGAGAGTCAGACCCTGCATCTTTAATAGCTCCGTCACTGGGACAGGCGATACTGCCAAAGGCCAGAGGAGATGTGCAATCAGTAGACTTGAAGACGTATCAGTGACACCCAAGCACAGCTTAGCACGCTGCTTTTATTACACTTTGTGAAATTGACAGACGACCTTGAGTCTGGCACAAGAGCTTCCAAGCAGTGTCACAGACACAGTTCCTACTTAAAAGCATGTTAAAATCATGCTAATAGACCCACAGGGTATACAAAGAGACCAGAAAAACAGGCCAAGAACCACCTTGGTTCAGGCACTCCGAAGTGCAAAACTGTAAAAAGAGACTTAGAGGCAGCATCTTAGTACCTAAGATCTTCACTGTAACTTGCACCGAAATATCCTATATATATATATCACTCCTTACTCCAAAGCCCAGTATTAGAAAAACTTTACTCTTCATGCTTTTGTCTTCAGACAAATAGAACAGTCTGTACATGACTTAAGAAACCATTAAAAAGACATTTAATTCATTTGAAACAAAGTCGATGATAGAAAATGAAGAGAGTTATGTAAAACTGATTTTCGGAAAATGTTACACAGAAATCGTATTTTTTTTAGTGCAGTGCATTCGACTAGAGCCAAATATAAAGAAAACAAAAACCGACAAAGCTCTACTTGTCCCGGATTTACAGAAAACCAGTAACTACAGCACAATTTCACAGCAGCGGATTCATTCCTCTCTTACAGGCAGCACAAGCCAAAAGAATCCCCCCTATCAAACGCTGTGTGATGAGCCTGAGAGGAAAGTTATATGAGTTATTCGACAGCAGGCCAGGGCAAATGGCTCCTGAAGTTTCATAATTTCTGGACTGAAAAAAATAAAACCAAGACAAGCCGAGACAGAAGATCCTAACATCCACCGCTGTCAATATCAATACATAATCAGGAGAATTTTTTATGGAATTTGGAATCGCGGCCTAAGTCTGTTTTGTGTCTGATGGAGGCCCCTTGCTGAAGTGACACCACCCCTACACGCTGGTGTCTGAAGAAAGCTCTCTACTCTGCAGCATGAGTTCTGGACTGGACCGGGTTGGGTCAGGCCGGGCGCACTCACAGGCAGGTTCAGCTTCACGGCGTCCACAGGCTGCTGGAAGGGCCAGGCGAAGTGGTGCTTCCACAGCGTCTTCAGCACCACCTTGAGCAGGTACTGCAGCTGGTTGGTCTGGCGCTTGGGCCGGTTGGAGCTGGAGGTCTCCGGGGGGGCGGGGTTCTGGAAGGCTGGGGCGGGCTGCACGGACGGCTGGCCCGGCGTGGCCGACATCTGCGCCGCGTCCAGGCCGTCCCCCATGGCTGCGCGCTCGCTCACTCTCGTCCCAGGCGCGGTCTGCACAGAGAGGGCTCCAGTGATGCCATTGCACTCCTCGCTGGGCTCTCTGGGAGGGGGGGGGGGGGGGGTGGAGAGGGAGAGGATCAGCACAGGGAAAAGCCAACAGTTCAACAGTCCCAGGACACAGGGGGCTAGACAGCGGATCAGGCTCGGGGAAAGGGACAGGACACTCGGCCCAGTCCGGACCATGTCACGCCCTGGGTGAGACCGCACTGAGCACTACTGCCCCGAAGGCTGGCTTGTCACACAGACGCTCAGCACACTGCACAGACAGCAGCAACAGACCTACACAACTGAGCAGTTCTTAGTCTCAAGGCCTTGGGGTAGTCTATGGGCTCAGGAATCCCAGAAAATATTCGGCTGACTTCCAACATATACTGGCAAGGGTAATACAGCTGTGCCAGACGTGCCTTAGATGCTTCTTCTGATGTTTGGTTTCACAAATGGAGCGCAACATGTGTTCACGGGCAATGATGAATTGCAAGAGTAAGCACACATGAAACAACAACAACAAAAAAAGATCAAGGCAGAACACAATGGGCAAGACAACTGGATCCGTTATCTCCACCACCTCCCAGTACAGCTTTGTGAGAAATCAATACCATTCCTCCAGGAGGACAAAGTCACACTCATGACAACTCCAGCAAGGCCAGCTGAACATCCGGGACAGAAACGCAAAAGCTTCCTCTCTGAACGCTTGAGTGGACAGAAGAGAAGAAAACTCACCAGGACAGCTCCCAAAAAACCAAGGTGGATCCACACAGCACCAAAATACCAGGGGGAACAGACTGAACCTCAGCTCTCGCACACGCCTCCTTACAGCGATCCATGTGTAGGTAGTGCAATAGCTCCCAGCTCCCATGAGAACCCAGACAGACAGGAAGAGAACAGTAGCACAACGATGCACAGATGCACTGCTCAATCCATTTAACACAGACTCCAAACAGGTTTATCCTAATCACAACAACGGCACTTCCGCGCTCAACATCAGAACATATCCAACTCGAGGAAGTTGAATCAAATTCCAAAAACCATAAAAACTGAAAAGTGGCTCCTTCGAGATCAGATAAGAAAAGCCCACCGAAAGCTGTAAAAAAAAAAACACCCTTGACTACCGGCGTACTGGCACTCATCTTGTTTTTGTGTCCCAGAAACAAAAATGAAAGTTCAGAGAGTTCAGTCAGCCCGCGACCAAAGTTTTCACCCACGACTGTTTGTCTTTAGCTCTTCCTGCCTTTTCACCCGAGTGCACCACTGGAGCAGTTTTAAGCGGGGGTGGGGGGAGAATAAAAGAAAAATGAGAATTTCAGCCCGAAGAGCAACACAACACGAATGTTTACACAGCTGATCGACCCTCTGTAGGACATACTTCAGTCTCTGCAGCGCACAGTCCTGTGAACGGGACGGGAGACGGGCACCTGAGCCAGCGTTGTCAACTGGACTCTGCCGCCAGTTTCACTGGGGTCTCCTGAAACTCCTACTCTAAGGCTGTCCTTAAGCTGCAGCCACTCCAGCACACCCCTCTGAAGCCTGATCCCGCATCAACAAGGGGGCAGCTGCTTCTTTAACACTACGGTGGCCCGCCTGTCAGTATAAACGCCTCCAGCCCAACCTCTAGGCATCACTGCGTCTTGGGTGCCTGAGGCAACTTTCCACCAGAGGGCCATCTGTGTGAAATCAGCAGTGCCAAGCGGAGGTGAAACAGACTACAGCTTCAGCTCACACAGCAAGAGCACTACCTTCTCGCGCGTTCAGCGTAATTAACACTGCTCATTACGCTGTGCTCCCTCTGCCCCCGATCATTTTTTGGGCTTTAACAAACACAGTTACATTGTAAGAAGGATCCATGTTGCGGATCATCTGGCGTAAATAACTTCCAGCACCACCGCATCTCACTGAGAAACTGCCATCATCAACGCCCGCCTGAACGCCACAGCCACACACGAACTCCCCCCGACCCCGTGTAACAGAGAAATGGATGTGGCACAGAAATCTACATCAGTTATGGTGCCTGTATGAGGTTGGAGGGGAGGGACAGAGACCCTAAAACAGCAGTAGAAAAGGGGAGACAAATCCTCACCAGAGTCCAGCTCTCGCTTGGGTGAGCCAGACAACAGGGATTAACAGGCACAGTTCACCGAACCATGAACTTGATGGGAACCGATCTTCACTGGAAAGGCCCTAGGAGCAAAGGTCGCAGCCTCACTGCCTCTGGGCTAGGCTGCGACAGAAGCAGGACAAGCGTCCCAGCTCTCTCAATTACAGGCGATTCGGGGTGACCAACAAGACCAGGGTCAGACAGCAGCTGTGTGCACCACTGCCCAGAAGAGATGCCACTCAAGAGCACAGCAGCACGTGCTATATAAGCTCCAGGCCTCAGACGATCGGCTCTCCTGACCACCGTTAACCGCTGACCCCCGACTGAAATAAAGCCAGAGGAACTGGTGTTACTAATAAAATGGGCTGGTTAATGTCAATGGCGTATTCCTGCCAACCTTTAACCCCCCCAGGTACACAACCAGACCAGCCACTCTTCCTATCATTGTGAAGCAGAACTCACCAAGCGTTGGATTGTTCACCAACAGGGAACGTGAGCTGGGTTTAGACCGTCGTAAGACAGGTTAGTTTTACCCTGCTGATGATGTGTTGTTGCAATACCGCACTGCGCGCACACACATTTCAGAAGGGCTCTCGGGTCTGGTGAGAAGCCGCTGTGCTCGAGGGCCAGAGAGCCTGAATATAAAGCACTGACCACAGTGGAACAGCCAGAATTTGTATTCTCCATCCGGGAACAGCCCCCACAAAGGGGTTTTGGGGTACACTTAAGAACAAGGGCAGGTCCTTCAGCCTCTCTTTACCATTTGGTAGTTAGTTAACTGATTTGTGAAAAAAGCCAGGATATCTGCTTCAACAACATGGCTGGGCGGCTTTTCTCCGTTTTAAACGCATTACCATGCAGTTTCCACTGCTGCCCACAGGTTCGCGTTTCACCGTTCATTGGGAAAATAACCACTTGGGGGAAAAAGGGCAAGGACAGCCCCAAACCGGTACTCTGAAACGCAGACAGTGAAGGAGGGGGAAAAACAATATCCACTCTTGTCGAGATCTTCTGAAGGACACGGCTGCCACTGTTTACAGAAAAAAAAAACAAGGACACTTTCCGTCTGGAAGAAATGGTCCAAGAAATTCCTGTCGGACACGTACAGTGACGTCACTGTGGTTGAACACTACTGGTTTTCCGACTTACAGGTTGAAATTTCCCACCCTTATAAAAACAGGCTGACTGTACTGTGACTCACAGCTCTCTCTCCAATGTCTGTGTGCTTGCTCTGTCTGTCTGGGTCAGTGTGTGTGACACACACACACACACACACACACACACACACACACCAGTGTGCCTGCTGTGTCCACATGAGATTCTCTGTCACCAGCTGCTGTATCTGTGTCCTGCCTTTGTTGGGGGCAGAGAATAGCAATTTTACTAGCGCTTTTTCAAGAGACTCCAGGTGCTGAACTGCCAGTGCATTTAGGCTGTCTCGTGGCTGTGTGCTGTAGTGGTCTGCACCAATGTTGTGCTGTGACTGCGCCGCCCCCACTTCACCCGGGCACCCCAGCCTTTCCCTCCGCTAAGACAAGCCCACCAGGGCGACTGGTTTCATCCCAAACATTCACCCACTAAGAGAAGCTCTCCTCTACAGCAGGGAAGGGAAAGCCTCCAACCTCTTAAGTCACTGGAATAATTACTTGGAACAAATCCGACTGCTTGTAGTTTCTGGCCCGCATGGCCTGTAATCATCCACCCTGCCGCCAACACTCCTCCTCGGCCCAGAAAGATTCCCAGGCTCCACGAAAGGGTTCTGATGCAGTGAAAGAGGACACACTGTAAGTGTAAGACTGCTTCTCCAGCGTCCCCAAGCCTCTGGAATTAGCCCGCTCAAGGTCCTGCCCCCAGCTCCCACCCCCAGCCCGTGTCACGGGAACACAGTGCATCAGGCGGCAGAGGCAGGCAAGAGCCAAACGCATTCCTGCCCAAGGCCATCTGCTGCTGCGCAAGTCATGAGACCCCGGCGCGGATACAAAGAACAAGAAAATACCCGAACGCTAACAGAGAGGTTATTTTCAGAGCATTCTGTTCTCCACACTCAGGGGGAAAAAAAACAGGAGGTGCACATCTAGCTAGAGGCTAAGCTGATGAAATAAAAACTATCTTCTCTGGGAGTTCTGGGAAAAGGCATCCAGACTGCTGCACAGGGTTAGCAGCGGTTCGCAAGTTGCTGTGCCACAACGCATCTGCGCACGAGGGGCCTGGACAGATTTGCCACGGATTTTCTGGACAACCGGCGTCAGCACCATCGGTGTAACCACGTGTGGGTGCCTGAGGTTTCTGCGGTGGTGACTGCCATCATCTGCCTAGAACAAGGTCCTTGAGCACTCATGAACAACGCACCCACCACCGAGTAAAACCCAGAGTACCACAAACCAGCAAGACAGCCAGTGAAATCACTAGAGATGCAGGGTGCCGACATTTGTGTACACAGCTACTCTCCGTGGGATTTACTTCTGACTGACACTTTTATCCAAAGCAGCTTCATTTGCACCCATTTATACAGCTGGGCGCGTTACTGGAGGAAACTAAGGGAAAGGTTCCAACAGTACCACAACCAGGGATTCAAACTTCAAACAGACACTGAGAAAATCAACCCAGAGGACTTCAACAGAACCAGCAGTGACACAAGAACCAGACAGCGCCAGTGGAAATTACAGGCATTTCAAACTGAGAGCAGGAGGCACTTTACTCAAAAGACGTTGGGAGTGTGGGACAAGCCGCCAGGCCATGTAGTCATATTGTTGAAGCTGATACCCTGGCTTCTATCAGGCAACAGCTAGATGAGATATTGCATCAGTTACCTTCCAATGAACCAATGGGCAAGATGGGCTGCCTCCTATTGCTCGTAACTTTTCTGAAGAACTCACAACATCCCAGCTCTGACCAGTCCTCCACAGTGCTGCCTGTTCTGCTGGACCTGGGGGGGGACACCAGTCTGCTCCATCACAGAGTTCTGCTGCAGCCAGCTCACTGATGAGCTGGAGGACAGAGGTGGAAAGGAAGGAGCTTCAAGCCTGCGTCAAGGTACTACAAAAGGAGCAGACAGCAAGGCCTGCAGGCCCTGTCCCCCTGAGCTGCAACTTTCTTATAAGCAGGCCTGAGCCCACGCGGTGGATGGAGTGTGTGTGCGTGAGTCAGACCGTCCTGCTGATTCATCTCATGAGCGGCGCTCACATGGGCACGGCCTCGCGGCTTATGGGAACCAGTGGCCATGAACACAGCCACCCCGCCGTCACACCCTCGCGTACTTACTCACTCCTAACGCGCGCGCACACACACACACACGCACTCTGCCAACAGCTCGCTGCCACGAGACCGAAAAAAAAACGTTTCAGGAACAAAAGCTATTCAGGTTATTCAGGGGTGGGGGGGGGGGGGGTGGGGGGGACGACAGAGGAAAAAAAAATTCAGACAGCAGGATCTTGCGTGTCCGTTTTTCAACATACCAGGAGCTGCGGGTTACACAACCTTTAACACAGAGTGGGTGAGCATCTGAAAAAAACAGGTTAAGTAATTATCCTTGATGAAAAAAAAAAACAAGTTGCTGAAACTTGAGTTGCTCTCATCAGCCAAAAATCTGTAAAACCATTTCCCCCCCCCGCCACCAAGGAATTATGGCGCTTTTGAAAGCAGCCACACAGCTCTAGAACAGGCATGATTTGAGCTGCAAGCCCAACAGCGCTGGACCTGGTTTTTCCCCGACCACAAAAAAGAAACGGGAAAGACGAGCAGAAATGTCTGCTTCCCGACAGAGCAGCCCAGACCCAGACAATTCAGCTTCGAGACCGATGCGTGTGGAAGCCGGAAAACTGGGACAAGCTCCCATCTCACAGGTGCGGAAAGAGGAATGAGAAGAGGCACCATGAGGAAGAGAACAATCAGACTGGGAAGAGCCCCTCGGGATTTCTGGAGCTCCAGAATTTCTCTGCTTACTTGACATCAGCCTTAGATGTCTGACAGCACACCCCAGGCCACAAACAGGCCTCTCTGCTCTTCCAGGAGGAATGCGACCCAAGACACAGGCCAGAGAGAAATACTTCGCCCAAGAGCTGGGCTGTGTGGTACCGGGCCGTCAAACAAGCTCAGTGGTTCGCCTCTGGTCTTGGCGCTCGCCAAAAGGGGAACAAAAAGATCACCTCTGGGTAGCAGGCAGTGCAAGCTGCGCCTGCCAGAATCATGTAAAAATACAGTCCTCGGCCCTGCTTCTCAGAACACACAGAAGCGCGACAGGACAGCAGGCGCTAGTTAACAATAAAGACTGGGTGATCAGAAAGGAGGAGAGGGGTCAGGACGAACCACCCAGGAAGAGAGCTGGAGTCGGCGTTGCCAGGCAACGTGAAGAACCGAGAACGCACCTGGGGCGGAAGATGCCTCCGTAGCCCTGCGGGACAGCCAGAGGTCCCAGCAGGCAGAAACCAGCCCGACTGGCTCTGCCAAGTCACACACCTGCTCCGGTCCGGGCTGGAGTCGCCTGGCTGCTATTGTTCCTGAAATGCAGAAGTGCAGCTGCGCTTGTGCTCGCGTGCGTGAGGACCAGCAGAGCACCTTGCCAGTCCCTGCGGCTCTCCTGAGACATTTTCACCCCCCTCCCCCTCCCCGCAGGTAAGGATTTGCATAAGTGCTCCCTCTCTAGGGTAGGGCTGAAAATCTCCCTTTCCATTGAAAAAGCCATTAACAACACAGCTCGCCCGAAGTGCACAGGAATTCGGATGCATGGGTAGACTTGCCGAGGGTGGGTAAAGGCAGCCTCAGAACCCTAAGGGCCTGCATAAGACTGCCAGCCTCTGTGCCCAAGGGCAGCACCAGGGCAAGAGCTCTGCAGGCTTTACAGAGGTTGGCAGCGCACTGCTCTGATCAGCAGGAAGCGTGCGGCAGCCATTCTGAAGGGAAAACTTGCAGAAAATCCCACCAGCAGCTAGCCCAGGACCTAACGGAGGAACACCAAATCAATTTCGGGAACTGAAGCGACAGACAGTTGCTTTAAGCCAGCACCACAGACACAATTCACATACGGAGGCACAGCCTGGCACTTCAGAAACTGCACAGATGCTAGACAAATATTTCTGTGGAACCAGAGTCATAATTTACAGATTGCTCCAACATCAGCGTCAAATTCTTTAATAACTATCTCAGTGAAAAGGAATGAATGTATGCTTCGTTAAGGTCGGGGGAAGTGTTTGGGTTAGAGCCATCTTCAGTTGTGTTCCCATAACCTTCAAAGCAGAAGAATGAGTCATGATGAATAACAGTAAGCGAAGGTGGAGCGGCTCACTGGGGCTCCAGCAGGAACTCGGAGCACGCAGTGGACATGCAGATTTCACACACCAGGTGCTGTCTGTACAGCATACGTGCCAGGTGAGTAGACCATACAGTGAACTGAGAGCCAGTATGACAGCATATATATACATGCTCCTTAGTGTGTAGCCCCGACAGTGTACTGAGAGCTAGCAGGACAGTGTACACACAGTGTTCAGCCCCTACAGTGTACCGAGAACCAGGATAGTGCATATATATATATACACACACACACACACACCAGCCCCTACAGTGTACTGAGAGCTAGTGGGATAGTATATCTACACACATCAGCGTGCAGCCCATACAGTAGACTGGGAGCCAGTAGGACAGCATGTACACATGAACGTACACATACACACACTAGTGTGCAGCCTGTACAGTGGACTGAGAACCAGTAGAACAGCAAATATACACACCTTTGTAACACCCCAATAATTTACTGACAGTCTGTAGGACACTGTCAATCTATAGTTAGTAAAAAGGTGGTTGTGAAACTGGAGGAATATCAGGAATTACCAAGTGGATTAATCAACACATAAATTAAGTAATCCTAATTTATAAAAATGTTACCAAAAACAACCTAGAGGTTGGTATAGAGGCAAATGAGTTTTGTTCTCTGGCAAAGCTTTGGAGAAAAGAGTAATAATTCAGGCATGCTGAATTAAACCCAATATATTTTTAACAACAACAACAACAACAACAACAACACTAAATAACACACAGAATACATACAATGCACAAGTCAGACTACGTACAAACCTTCTAATAATGCTTTTCAGAGGCGTTATGTCCTAATCACCCAGAAAAAAAAAGATAAGGCAGAAAGACTGCCTTCTAAACCAAACAATTTCTAAAAATGTACCCACTAACAGAAGCTGTTTTTAACCAAGGTGTTATTTACACAGGAAATCGGGGTTCCCTCAATAACCAGAGTAGCAGGCTCACTTAAAGTTCAAGTACTTAGCGCCAATCTCGCCTTTCCAGGTGACCTAGAACATGGAGCTCGCCTTCCCTCTTTTCAACTCATAATCAGTTTTCCTACTTTTCTCTCTAGCTGTCTTTTTTTCTTTTCTACCTAGTTGTCACTTAATCTTTAAACCAGAACGTAATTAAGGCAAATTATACGAGGAACATCAGACTGCTCTGATCAATCAAAAAATCCTCTGAAGTTGGAAATGTTGGCAATATCCAGGTGTCCCCATTGCAGCAACATTCTTAAAGACAATTTATAAAAGTACATACACACACCAGTGTACAGTTCCCACACTGTACTAACAACCAGTAGAAGTATACAAACACACTAGCGTACAGCCCTTACAATGCATACACCAAAATGGATTAAAACTTGCTCCTAGAAAATAAGGACCTACTATATTGAAGTGTCACAGGTCTATGAGATACTGAAGACTCGGTATATTGTTTCTGTTACTCAGGGCACTCAGGGCTTGGAGTTTGTGTTGCCTGTGCCGTAAGGCATTCTGTAAACTACGTCACTCTTTGTCCGACTCCATCTGCATCTTCATTGGAATGCACATTTCCAAACAATGTCGTTAGGCCATCAACCCCAAGATCCATACAGCATCCTCTCTCTCAGATTTCCAGACAATCTCCATGAGGCTTCCTAGAGGAACAGCACACCGATTCCCGGCAGGACCGGAAGAAACACTCCAGGCTGTGTCAAAACATTCCAGGGTTCTCTTCCCCTACCTCTTCTGTTGTCAGGGGGGCCCTAGCCTGCGACAAACAACGACCCCCATCACTCAGACCCCACGAAGGGCAGATCTGGTTAGTTAAGGGCTGGGACAAAACACACCTGAGTGCCGGTCAGAGGTACAGCCTTCTGTTCCGTCTGCCCCCAGAGGTGAGGGTCGAAGGCCACACAGCTCCCTGGGGACAGCGATGGCCACCCACCCATGGTATGAGGTATGTGGTAACTGGACGATGTGCCCCGTCAGCACCCTGTCGAAACACCGGGGTAGCGATGGAAGGAACGCCTTCAACAGCAGAGCTGTCTGTTAAGAGCACAGCAACGAGCGGCCAGGAACATCATTTATCACTGCGGTTGCAGATCCAACCCCCGTGCCTCGTCTCTTGCTGGGTTTTACAACCAAATTTTTCACCCAGGCATGAAACACCAGACTGGGAGAGGAGGAAGTGGGCACAAAGGAATAGCGTTCCACAGGAAACCATCACAAGGTCAAAGGTCAACAGGCACAGGAATGAAGGAACAAAGAACTATATGCAGAACTACCGCTCACATCTGCTTTCACAAAATAAAAACAGCGCACCGGGGGTGGCCTGTACTCCCCATATCTGTACAGGGGACCTTTTTCTACTGGTGTTGACTGTTCCAAACTGTTTCTTCGTATAAGGGGTGAGACAGAGACCCAAACCAAACACTTGACAGTAAAAGTCATTTGGTTCATTAAAAAGAAGTCATGTGCACTTCGACAACAGCCCCGATAATCATGCCTGGCCCAGCAGCCAGCGGACATCTCCACCTGACACAGCTCCCCCTCCTTCTCAGCCCCACCCTGCAGGGAGGCTCCCTGGAGCACAGCCCGGCGCTCTCACACTCAGCCGGCGAGGACAGGAGGGGTGTCTGCACGCCCGTGTCTTCCAGCTTGCACGATTTTCAACTTCGGGTGCAGAGCGGCGAGTGCTCTTCTCGTTTGTCCACGTTATTAAAACTTGCCCCTTCGCTGCATTTAAACCGCCTCCCCCCCACCTGCCCCAGATTCAGGGCTCACTGCGACACCAGTCTACAACACCGCAAGGGGGAACCACGTCACGGCGGGCTCCGTGCACACTCGCCTCCGGCCACACACAGCGGAGGACAAGGAGTCAGACTACAAGCAGATTCCACACGAAGACAGAATGCCAGAGAGCCTTCCGTGACAGTGAGCCAAGTGGGCACTGTGACCCCCAGACTGCACTCTAGGTCCAGCATGTACATGTGTGTACACTGGACTGGCAGGGCTAAAAGGGCATGGTGGAGACGGACTGAGCTGGATTAATGATTCCCTGAGCGCTGCCGCCAACTGACCAACACCTGGATAGAGGGCTCGCTGTCGGAAATGAAATTATTCTGCGGTTTCTGACCCCAAAATATTTCTCATCAGGAATTCCGGAAAGACGGAACAGCAAAACCAGGGAAGATCCTTAACGCTGGTGCTCAAACCCGCTGTGAAGGTAACGGGACTGCAGGGGCTCGGCGCCACCTTGCGGGCCGAGCCGGGCCGCGGCGCACCCGGGCCTCCAAGAGCCGCCAGGCCCAGAGGAGGATGCTCAGATGGTTGGGGTTTCCCCTGCTGGTTCACTTGCCTGCACCCGCCTCTCGCGAAGGGCTGCAGGGCGGGGAGGCGACTGACGCAGACTGTCAGTTATCAGCGCACTCATCTAGACACACGAAGGACACGGCACAGACTCTGGTAATCTGATCAATGCCAACTCCTCGTGCACACAACGCACCGCAACGAGGCGCATGCACACACACACACACACACACACAACAACAACCAGGAACACACTACAACTCTGTGCACACACAACCGGGAATACGCATGCACAACCACTCCGCACACCCACAAAAACCACAACTGGGCAAACGCTCTTCAACTACGCACACGCGCAAACTGCTACCTGCTGTAAGCAAACACAGAAGTGCACACACTGCAACTCGGAGCGCAAATGTACACCACTCCAGTTTTGTTTTCTGCCTTTCAGAAAGCACTAACACAACTCTGCAATGACCATATAATTGCCTTTCTATGACCCAAGCTGCCACGCAGCACGCAGCACACACAGCACGAGCAGAAACACAAAATCAATCACCTGTCCGCACGAGAGAGTAAATACCATACAAGCCGTCACAAGTGCACTGCTCTGTTATGTGAACTACCCGCGCAGCCTGCAGGGCAAAACACAAGGGTCCAGGGTGGTGCTGTTAATCCAATGCCTGAACATGCCACAGGGCTGGAAAAGAAATGGGAAGAAACCGGAGCACCGCTGCTGGAAAACCAGAGACCGCATGAACCCAGGAGAGGAGAAGAGCCAGGGCGACACGGGGGCAAGGAGAGGAGCCCAGAGGAGAGCGGAGCCAGGGTGACCCTGGGGGGAGGAGCGCAGAACACATCCAGGCCGATATAACAAACAAGAACATGAATCACAAAGAAACACACAGCACGCAGCTCTTGGAGGTCCAGGCTTCAGGCCCACGGGTGGCAGAACGAGCTCAAAACCCACAAAGAAATCAGCACTTCACACCCCCTGCAGAGCTTCCCGAGGCAGGAGACTGACTACCATCACCAGCCAACAAACCACATGCGCCCTGCACTGTATTCTGGAAAAGCACCAGCAAACTTTATTGAACTTTTTAGGCTTCACATTTCTTTAGCAACAGTATTGCACATTGCGTAATGAATCTTCTGTAACGGCCCAGGAGATAGACTGGACAAGGATTTTGCCTCCGAGACAGAGAAGCACACAGAAACCACTGACCCTGACAAGTAGCTCTACTCTGCTCAGGAGAACTCGTTTTAAAAACTAGATTCAAGACAGGACAGGACGCATGATTGTGGCAGTATTTGCATTTCAGTCTGCAGAGTTTACAGCACTGCTGAGGAGTAAAAAAAACTAAACTCTTCAAACATAACTGGACTTTGTTTCCCTGCAAAGTCGGCCTGACGTCCAGTCCGGACCCAGCAGGCCCACCGAACGCCACACTCCTCGCTGGGACACCCCAAGAGGCAGTCAGACTCAACTCCCCCTAAGCCCCGTTGTAAAAGAACAGGGGCGCTGATCAGGCCATGGCTTTGCGATGGGAGAAAACCTTAAACCTGTTCAGCTAGCGGGTATCTCAGGCAACGAGGAATTGCCACTGAAATTCCACTTCAAATCGGTTTTTGCTGGCAATTCCAAGACAAACAACCCGCCCGCAGGCACGCTTCGGTTTCGGCACAGCTTGGGAACAAATCTGTCAGCGCCAACTTCCCCTTAAACCTCTGCTTCCGTCAGCGGCTAAGAACAGCCGAGACGGGTTGTCTGTACCACTGGAAACCAGTCCCCCCTCCTCCGCGCACACAGGAGCAAAGTTACACCAGAGCAAAATGTAAGGATCAGAAGCGTTATTACTGTACAAAAGCAAGACGAAATACTTAAAATATAAAAACAAGAAACCCTCTTGTTTAATATTTAACATAACAAATCATACCTTTTCATAGTGAGCGAGTAGTGTGCAATTTTCTCCAAAAGGGCATCCAAGGTTTGGAAATCCAATAAATCGCTTGACTTTGAATGCATTTTGTAATCCATTTAAAGAACTCACTCTGAAGAAACTGCCCCCACAAATGGTTGTTTTTGGTTACTGCTGTCGTTTCTCTTTGTAATCCAAGAAGACGTGCATCTGCTCCCGCAGCAAAAGGAAGGAAAAACTTCACACGGTAACTTCCCGGTCACAGCAAGAAAATAATCCTCGTGTTTCGGGGCTTCTCGATATCCAACACGGAAGATAAAAACAACGGAAAATGTTTTTAAAACCTGTGAAACCACAGGCCCCAGCAGGAGATTCCGAGGAGGAAGAAAGCTCAGCTTCTCTCCCCCTCCCTCCCCCTTCTGCTCCGCGATCCGCTTCTAACAGCACTCTCTTCTCCGCGGAGAGACGGGGCTGCTCCCATTGTGTGAACTCATTCCGGCACAACGCTGCCCCCCCCCAGCCCGCCCGACGCCCAACCGGACACGCTGCCCTCTGGTCTGTGCGGACCGGAACGAATAAACGGACATAAATCACACGCGAGAACAGAAAACCACCATGAAAAGAGGAGAGAGAGAGAGACGACTCCCGTAGAGCTCCGGGCTGAGCTCTGTCTCTCTCGCAGTCAGCCGCTGTTGCCCAATAGTGAAAATGGTTCTCCAACTTCCTCATTGACGATACTTTAAACCCTCGCACTACTCCCCCCCCTCCTCTCTCTCTCTCTCTCCCTCCTGCTCTCTGCCCTGCCTCTTCTCTGCTCCCCGTCAGCAGCCTGGCCAGATCTCGGCTCCATGTCTCCTCCTCTTCCCTCCCAGGCATGCACACACACTTCAGCCCCACCCCCCACCCCTTCAATCAGGAACTGACCAGCCTCCAGTCTCCCATCCCCCCTCCCTCAGCACTCAGCTCTGGCTTTATTCTCTCCTGCATGCTTCCCCACCCGTCCCCCCCCCCCAATAAAAGATCTTCTTATCTATTGCCTGCCCCCCCCCCCTCCCCACACCTCCCTCACTGGGTCTTAATTCAAGCTCTTTCTCCTGCCTCCCTCTCTCCCTCTCTCTCACGTCTAGACTAGAGAAGCCCACAGCACAAAGGACTCTGGGCATGATAATGGATTGCTGGGATACGGGGGTCGTCCTACAGCACGCTCCCTGGAAAAAGGAAAAAGGATGGCAACAAGGAGCTGGCTATATCCATATATGCCTCCCACCCACTTAACGTGGGGAGGGCTCCAGAGAAGGAGGTCTGGGATAGGGATAGGATGTTCCAGGGAAGATGTGGGAACCTACAGCACTTGCCAGCAGCTGCCTGCTAAGCAAGTGGGTACACACACCTCCTGGCATTGCCAGCCCCTCATACTACCCGGAAACCAAGTCCGCTCTGGAGGAACAAGAGGAGAAGCAGGGAAAATGACCCCAGATCAATGGGTTACCAGCAGCAGGGGCCCCTCCCTTCTCTTATTAACCCCTTGTGCTCAGGAATCCCTCGAGTGTGGCCAGAGGTTGGGGGCCACAGGTCGCGTCCACGCGAGTGGCCGGAAGAGGCCTGAGAGCCGCTGTGCTGGAGAGTCGACTGCCCTCTCGAAGAACGAAGCTACAGGCACACGTCCACACCAAGCCGCGGCTAGAGAACATGGGGTCTCACGCGCCAGTCCGCCCTTCGCCTCTGAAGCTCCCCTGCGCTCGAGGGGATGACAGTGGGGACCCCGATCCCAGCATTCCAAAGCCTCACAGGCTCTGACAAGAAACACCCAGTGGGAAGCACCGAAACGTGAACTGGATAAGTTCACAGAGAACGGGAGGCACCTCTTCACGCAAAGGCAGTGGAAGCGTGGAACAGGCTGCCCAGCCACATGGCTGAAGCCGATACCCCGGCTTCTCTAAAGAAACAGCTAGACGAGACAAGCTAGCAGCCGACTGGTAGCCTTTAGATCAATGAGCCACTAACAGGGCGGCTTAGATGAGCCAAATGGCCTGCTCTCGTTTGGGACTTCTCTGATTTTATCAACCATGTATCAAGTCTAGAATGTTTGTATATAAACATATGCATAAAATCCACCAGACCTCTACGTCCTTATCTCTTCAAATTAATTGCAGAATATAAAGATGAAGTTGCTTGTTTAGAATTTCACGTCAAAATTAAGTAACTGGCCTTTTCACTAATGTCACATAAAAAGAACATACAGGACACACTTCTGCTCCCCACCCCCTCCTCCAATATTTTAGGAAGGGCGAGGTTTCAGATACAGGGAGGATGCTGTCGATTGTGCAGTGCCTCTGGCTCCAGCCCATCCTCCTTCCTCTCCTCTTCTCAGATCAGAACAGGGCTTTATTGACAACACCAGCTTTTCTGAACCGTAGCACATGGAACATTTTCTCCCGCTCTCCCTCCTCTCTCCTCCCCCGTTTCCTGCCCCGGACACAGTGACTCAGCTCCGTACCCGGCAGCGCTCTCTTCGCTGATGAACTCGGGGATCTGGGAAGACCGCACAGGACCAGGACAGAAGAGGTGGAGAAAGAAAAGCTCAGGAGGTCAACGGGCTGCACAGAAAGAGGAAGTGCACAGGGATCAACGCGGGGGTGAAGAAGGGTGAAGGACATCTGACCCCTCGAGCGTCAGGAGAGAGGGAGGAGAGGAGGAGAAGGAAGAGAGCACACCCTGCCGAGCCCACAGCTCCTCCACTCAGCAGAGGAATTCGGAGGATCGGGGGCACGAGTCAGCTCTTGAGCTTGCTCTCCCCTGCAGAAAAAGGGGCGCAGCGCCGCAGGGTGAGGCATGTTTGTCAACTGCGCCCCCTCAGCTACTGACCTGAGCCATGAGCTGCAACACCACCCAACCCCTCACTCCCTCCGAAACCACGCCTCTGTACAACTGCCCTTCTCTCCCAGTCAGAGACGTCCGCGGCACTGTCAGCCGAGAGGGAAAATCGGTGCACCATCGGAAAAACACAGCCAGCTAGCCGCAGCTAACCGGAGCTCTGCGAATCCCTGTGAGATTCCCAGGCCGTGCTGCAACAGCATCACATCCCAGCAGCGTCAGCGTAAGGGAAAAATATTCTGCTTCAATCACCACCGCCACCAGACTGCTTGTGGGCGGCTCTTTCGCTCAAAGCACCGTGGGAAACGAGAGCGTGTTCCTGAGCTCCAGCAGAGCGCGCTCTGTGCCTCGGGGACACGGAAATCCCCCCCCACCCCCCCGCCGCGGCTCACTGGACCTCCCGGCGCCCCTCAATTAAATAAGTAATGAGGCTGCAGCCGGGAGACAGCTGTTACTGCGCGGGCCTCTGGTGCCGCACCAGCTAATTAGGCTCATGTTTTAATTGCGTTAGTCTGTGTCTAATGAATTGTTAATTTGAGACCAGCTCACGCACATATGTTTGGTTTCGTTTTCCCTCCCGTTAAAGCTCCTGTGACCCTAGCCAGATACCCACCACCTGAGATACCGGAAAAGCTGCACATGCCCTAGACTAACAAACAGATTTTTATCTGGAATTTATCCGAAACCTTCCCAAAAACACTCCTATAAAGCAAGATGCACTTCAGGGAAATCTAATCAGACGCCAAGTTGCTCAGCTGCTTTGATCCACTCCTGATCTTACTGGATGCAAGGATGGTACAGTACAAACTGTACCAATGGAAGCAAATATTTCAACACCAACACCAAGCCTACAGCACCTGGTACGGGACTGTGAAAAACCTGGGATAGATTTGACAGCAGTGCAACTGGAGTCTTGTTTTGTTCCAGGGTACACTTGAAAAGGAAGGTAAGAGAGGATGCCGGTGAACACCTCTCTCTCCCCCAGCCCGAGCCCCCCGCAGCCACACAGGGTGGTTTCTGTGTTGGCGACAGACCGCAGTCTGGCCGGGGGGGGTCCCAGTGAGGTCAGAGGTGATGGCCATCCCTCCCCCTTATCCTCCTCCTGCTGCTGTTGTAAAAAGCAGACAGCTGGGAGGTGAGCGACCCTGCCGAGCCCCACAGTCCCCTGCATGGCTGTAAACCGCCCAGAGCGCCAACGCCCACGCCGGGGCATTCACCTTTCACAAACGCACTCCACCCTCTCCCATCCAGCCTTCCCACTTCCCCTCCAGATCCACACACAAGCCGAAAACACAAACCGCAGCACCGGGGACTCATCCAGAGGCTGCCCTCTGTGCCTGGGGCACAACGCGAGGCGCTTTCTCTGCAATCACAACCCCGGACAGCAAAACTGCAGTTTTCAGCTGTCTGCTCTGCAGATCCTCACTCCCCCCTCCCCCCTTCTCCAGCAAGACAACCTTTGAACTCAAACATCAGCTCCAGCCCTCTGTCATAAGAGCAGGCCAGCAGTCTGGGGAAAAACAGCCCCAGTGCACGCCCCCCCCCCTCCCAGAACACACACCATCCCTTCAGATCAATACCTCCTGTAGACAGCTTATCAGCAGGGCTAGTGCCAGTAGGGCTCCAGAACCGTCTCTGTGTGTACACTTATCTCTGAAAGCCAGCCCACAGGGACAGGAAGTCCAGGGACAGGAAGCCACTGCAGGGATTGTGTTGGGGGGAGGGGCCATGTGGAAATGGCTGCTCTGACCTTTCACCCCTGCAGAGCCTGGGAGCCTGTAAAACCTGCCTTTATCTGCACATACCAACCAGAGGGCCAGCACAGCCTGCATTAATCACTACGCCCCAACCAGCCTGCCAGCACGAACCAAGCAGGAAGATTTACTGTAGAACACCCGACTGCTGAGAAAACACGCCGCCAAATTTTAGCAAAAATTAAATGCATTCAAATTTAAGGTGCACTACTGACTACAGGTACTCTGTTTAAATGTAATAAAGACTAATGACACACCTACACTGTTCCATTGTGTACACTTACAGCTGGGTTTTCTCTAGCACACAGCTAACACCGCAGTGGAAATTCGTAAAGCCGGGCCTCTATGTTCTTCAACCCAGGGCTCCCCTAGTCCGATCCCCGAAGCCAGCGGCACAGGAGAGTTCAACTTCAGTCAGGCCTCTGCTGGCGACGCCTCAAGGACCCCAACAAAACCGTCTGGGCAGCTGGTCTCGAGGACTGATATGGGGGAGCCCCGCTTTAACCAGAAGGGCACATTACTCAGCGACAGGAGAAAGGAAGGTCTGAATCATTTCGGCAGCAGGGCAGCTGCTGCAGACAGTGCGACGCACGCGCCCCACTCGCGTCACTTTTCAAAACAGGTCCACCTCACACGCGGCCATAAGCCACTGCTGCCCAGCAAGCTCGCTTTCCTCGGCCATCTGTACATTTTAAACCCAGTAGGAGCCCAGCGAGCCGCAAGAGGAGACAGGGAGAGAAGGAAGAGACAGGAGGGAGAGAGAGAGGTGAATCAGAGGACAGCCCCACCACCCCTCCCCTCCCAGCAGCTCTCCGAAAAAAGCCCGGAATGCCGGCAGCCGGGAAACAAAGGGCTTCCCATCACGGAGGCCCCAGCGCCTGGTCCCCGCTCCCCGTCCACCTGCCTGGAACAGAGCGCACGCTGGCAGGACAGACCTCGGAGCACACGTCCACAGGAGCGGGACTGCGGGAGAGGGAACGCGATCTCTCGGAACTGAAGCCCCAAAACGTGAAAACCAGATGCTGGCTGCCACTTTCAAAACGCAAACCCCCCAATTCACAGACTCAAAAGACACACACTGGAGCGGGACCTACTGAAGCACAGATACTCCCAAAGGGAGCAAACTGTTTTCCCCATCCATCCATTTTCTGACCACTTTATCCAATGCAGGGTCGCCAGGGAGCCGTGCCTATCCCAGCAAGCAATGGGCACAAGACAGGGTACCGCCTAAGGGAGAAGTTGGTCCATCACAAGGCGCACACACACTCATACCAGACCAGTTTTCCCAGAAACCAATTAACCCACCAGCCTGTCTTTGGACTGTGGGAGGAAACCAGAGCACCTGGAGGAAACCCATGTGAACATACAAACACTAATTACCTAATTAACCAGCACTGCACTGAACTGCAACTACAGCACAGAGTGCACACCAAGATGGCCCCAGTGAAGAAACAGTCTATCCAGAGAGTGGGGGTGTCTAAACCCAGAGCTGCACCCCTCCCTGTCATTACTCCAGCTGCGTCCTGAAAGGCGGAATTGAGCCAGTTCATTAGGAGGAGTTCACGCATATCCAGATCTCCGATCACTGACCGTTTAAGGCCGCCTGCGAAGCCTGCAGGACTGTGGCTCTTGGGAGTCCTGCCATAAAACATCAATGAACAGATTCCCGAGACAGAGATCCCTTCATTTTCCAGGCAACCCAACAGAGCTCGATGCCACAACCCCCTGCTCCCAGCCCCCCTAAAACAGCGATAAATCTATCAAAGACCTTCTCAACTACAGAGAAGCTGCTGCAGCCTGTGGACTTCCCCCTCCCCCACGGCACCCCTCCTGCCTTCTCTCAGGTTGCTGCACAGCCTCCTGTTTAGCAACCAGCCACCCCCCAGCCTCCCCACAAAAGAACTCTACCTCCCCCACCCCGCAGGACAAAGACCCAGCTGGCACGGCTGCCCTGCAGGTGAGAAGGGGGAGCAATGAGGAGGAGGGAGAGAGGGTGAGCAAGACCTTTACAAATTAAAGACCCTCCCGTTGGCTCCAGATGACCACAGCCAGCCAGGGTCCCAGTCCAGGATGGGCTCCTGTAGCCTGGAGACCACAGCCAGCCAGGGTAGCAGGAACTTTTACATATCTAGAGAATAATGTAGCACTCTGGACCGACTGTGATCCTGGGACCCTGAATGCGACCTCCAGACATTGCAGAGAGAAAATTAATCACTGGTGAAAGCGTACAGTGGTGGTAGAAAGTTTGTGAACCCTTTAGAATTTTATGAATTTCTGCATAAATTTGACCTAGAATGTGATAATTTAATAACAATAAAGAGAACCCAATAAAACAAATAACACAAAAGGATATACTTTTTCATTCATTTATTGATCAAAATGATCCAACATTAAATGCCTTTGTAAGAAAAAGTATGTGAACCTCTAGGATTATCAACTCAGTTAAGGGTATAATTAGTCAGGAGTGTCAATCAATGGGATGACAATCAGGTGTGAGTTTGGGTGGCTGTGCCCTATTTAAAAAGCATAAACCTCTTCACTACCAAAGTCTGGTCTTTACCAGACAGGTTTGTGAATGCATGCCATGCCTCGATCAAAGGAGATTTCTGAGGACCTCAGAAAAAGAGTTCTCGATGCTCATCACGCTGGGAAAGGTTACAAAACGATTTCTAAATACTTTGGGCTTCACCAATCCACTGTTAGGCAGATAGTGTACAAATGGAGAAAATTCACACCATTGTTGCTCTCCCCAGGAGTGGTCATCCAACAAAAATCACTCCAAGAGCAAGGCGTCTAATATTCCAGGAGATCACAACAAACAGAGTAACGCCCAAGGATCTGCAGGCCTCTCTTACACTGGCTAATGTCAGCGTTCCTGAGTCCACCAGCAGGCAAACGCTGAACGAGAATAGTGTGCATGGGAGGACAGCAAGGAGGAAGCCACAACTCTCCAAGAAGAACATTGCTGCCCGTTCAAAGTTTGCTAAAGACCACCTGGGTGAGCCAGAAAACTACTGGAAGAATGTTCTGTGGACGGATGAGTCGAAAATAGAACTTTTTGGCTTAAACGAGAAACGTTATGTTTGCCGAAAACCAAACACTGCATTCCAACATAACCTCATCCCAGCCTTGAAACACAGTGGTGGCAGTATCATGGTTTGGAACTGTTTTGCTGCCATGGGAGCAACTACATGTCTCCATGACTAAGCATCCTACAGTGCCCACTGTAGGCTGCTTGAACCAAAAGATAGGCCAAAGAAGCAGCTGCAGAAACCTTTTAATCAGAGAAGCTGGCGGAATTAAAAGCCCATTTATACACTGTGACTGGTGTCCCTCCCAGTTACAGGTCCACAGCCCTGACCCACCAGGCCACACCCACCCACCACCTTTCTATAAATCTATCTATTTCAGGTTGATCACTTGAGTACAAATGGGGACACACTGTACCTAACCACCCCTCCAATTTCTAACCTCTTTATCCAGGTTTAGGGTCATGGGGGAGCTGGAGCCTATCACAGCAAGCCGTGGGAATCCAGTCCATCGCAGGTCACAGACACACTCGCACCAGGGACAAACCTCCCAGAAGCCAAATAACCCACCAGCTTGTCACTGGACTGTGGGGGGGAAACCCACACAAACACGGGGAGAACACACCAACTCCACACAGGTAGGGAAACCCAGGTCCGGAACTCAACACCGAGTTCTAGTGCAACGCTAAACACTGTGCCACCGTACCATCCTGAACACACACTCTACTCCAAAAAATTAACACTCCTCAACATTTTGGCAAGTACAAGCCTTCATCAGGACAAACACCTGATAAACAAGAGTTCCCCAAAAGCTACCATTTCTTGTGAAAGGAAGCCCCATTTTTAACCTGCTTTTAATGATTTTTTTTACCAGGAAGCGCTGCGTTGTGGGATTTCCGGGTGTGCGTTATTGGGCTCTTTTTTATCCAAGCACAAGCAACGGGTTCCTGAACACGGTCTGGGGCAGCGGAACGAGACGTTGGGACCACCCATCGGCAGAGCGGGTGCCCGAGCCTCAGCCCCGCTCGTTCTAAGCCCTCTCGGAACGTGTTCGTCCGCCAGCCCCGTGCCCAGACCGGACGCCTCAGTGACCGCCCCGACGCGGACAGGAAAGCCCGGCGAAACCCCCCCTCGCAGCAGCGCCAGCGGAAGGAAAAGAAACAACTCACATTTTTGTTGCTCGTCCGCCTCCAGCCCTCCTACTTAAAAGGGCTCATCTTCCCAGATCCAGACCTGTTCGGGAAGCCCGCCGCCACTCCCCCAGCCAGTCAACGACAGCGGTCACGACGCACAAGTCAGGAGTGCCCAGCGATCGCAGGAGAGGAGAGGGGGGCCTTCGCACCTGGAAGAGGAAAGGAAGATCTGGTCACAATTCCTGGAGATAACGTGCCAAATCCCAAGAGGAGCCACCGTGGCAGCAGAACAAGACCGATGGCCAACTAGCTGTCAGGCAGGCTCCTCGCTAACCGGGGCACCTGTCACCCCCCCAAGTGGCTTCCCAAAACCGGCAGGTCTGACCGTTCAGTCAGGAGCAGGGGTGTCTCATCCTGGCCTGAGAAGGCCGGTGTGCATCTGGAGCTTTTTGTTCCACCTCAGCTCTTGATGCGTTAAATCAGCCCATTGCTGGCTTCGTGGGAACAGAGAAGTTCAGCTGCTGCTTGGAAGAGGCTGGCGACACCTGCCGAGCCAGCGGCTCCCCAGGTCCCAGAGAGGACACCGCAGCCACACGCTTGCTCCACTAGCAGGTTCATTATTTTACTGTAGACCGGCGCAAGCCTGCTCCTTCTCCCCCCCCACACACAAGCACCACGGACCCCCACTTCTACCGGCCAGCCGACGCGTCGACTGCTTCTTATTTCGAAAACCGAAGCAAAGAACGAGCAGCATGCTTAAAAGCCAAGGAGAGCGAGGCTCAGCTGCGCCCTTCACGCAGACGCCGACTTGCCCTGGACACCGGGAGGATGGAGTCACCCACTGACCCGCCTCACTCCTTCTGGACAGACACGGAAACACGCGGACGCATTTGCGCCCTCGCTGAGCTGGGGCCCACACACACAGCATCCGCACCAGGAATAAAAATACAGGAGATACGGCAGAAGCACCTACAGCCTTCAACAAATCCAATTCTTTGGCGCGTTCTTTTTCAAGGCCCAGAGGTCTTACTTATGCTGCTCATCACAGCCGACAGGAAACATTCCATGAGCTAAAACCAAATACCCAAGGTAAAAGCAGCTCATTAATGTTTTCCCAATTTTCCCCTCACTCTCTCTCGTTCTCTCTCTATTTCCTCGAACCAAAGGTTACGTCCACAACCAGGCCCTGGGATGCGGTTTCCATGGCAACGGCAGCAACACTTGAATATCAAACAGCGACTTTTGGGGGAAAAAATAAAAGAAGGGAGGGTCTCAGCAGGAGTCTTAAGAATGAAGAATAATTCCCGACAAAGAAAAATAAATTAACAGTATTACAGCCAATGTTACACAGCGGCACGCATGAACACTGGTCCCTGATTGGTCTGCGTACTTCAAGTACCAGTCAGGTCTGGGACGGCAGGTCTCCTGCACAAACGCCACACCCTCACCCTCAGGGGAAAATCTTTGAGCCACACAAAATATTCTGTTCATAGAAACTAGCCAGCAGCCCAGGACAGACCGCTATGACACCTGCAAGCTCTGTTCAGCTGAATACTTCTTTGCAATAGCCGACTGAATTTAAAGCCCTTTAAAGACAAAGTTAACATTAACGGCTTGTAAAGCCATATTAGAAACCAAGCTAAAAGCAACACTTTAAAAAGCAATGTTTACAGACAAGCCTTTTCATGCAAGTGACTAAACCCTGGCCAGGAGAAGAAAAAACAACTGCTACTTGAAAAAAAATGTGTGAGCGTGTTCGCTAGTCATCAGATTCTGATTTAGTTCAAACCTGGGCAGCGTTCAGATGTGCAAGAACAGCCAGCAGGCAGGAGAAGATTCTAGTTTTCGAGTTCCGAGAAGACAGCCTTTAAATCAGCGCACCGACGTCTTCAGAATCAGGAACCAGAGGACACAAGTAGGAACTATGTAGAGGTGCCTTTAAAAATCCAAGGCAGCTGACACGTCTTTATACAAAGAGTTGTAGGAGTGTGGCACAAGCTGCCCAGCCCTGTAATTAAAGCCAACATCCTGGCTTCCCCCAAAGAACATTGGAATGAACTGATCCTTAGATCAATTGATTACCGAGGACCAAACGGGCTAGATGGACAGAGTGGGCTCTAGCATTCTCGCGCACATCAGAAGGCTTTCACGCTCCTCCACTTCCACACTGCACTGAGGAGCTCCGAGCGGGCAGCGGAAAGGAAGAGGGACCTGGCCCAGCAGAAAGAGAGAGGGAAGAAGAGACACGACCAGGGAGACAGGGCCCAGTGCTGAGCTCCAGTGAAAGCCCTTGGCTGCCTGGGCTCTTGGGAGACAGGCGGCGCCCTGCCTTGGCGCGCAGACGCGGCGAATGCGGGAGGAGCGACTCCCACACGACGAGGCTGGCGGGTCCGCAGGACGAGAGAGAAGCAGAGCGACACTGCCGAGACCACCAGTAACCCCACCTCAAACTCAAACAGCTATTGACCAGAAGGGCACAGGAGGCCTGGAGCTGCAGTCTCCACTTAAAAATCGCCACGCCTCTCTCTCCCCTCTCTCTTACGGGAGCCGAGCACTGCTCAACCTGGATAGTCGCAGGATGGGAATGCTACTTCTGCTTTATTCTCCCCCCCCCCAGCGAGAGGGAAAGACAGGAGCTCATCACCCTCGCCCCGCCCCTCTTCCCTCAACTCCACGCTCCAGGCAGGCTGCCGGGGGAAGAACTCCATTCCATTCCAGTTTGATCCAGCTAAAAAAAAAAACTTGCAGAAAACTACATGCAACTGCACAAGACCAACAGGGAAGGGTACGGCCATCACACCCACCAGGCTCAAGTGCCTGTTGGCAATATTTAGGAACCCAGCTTGTTCCAGACCTCCACCACACTCTGTGTAAAGATGTTCCTCCTGTTCTCAGCTCAAGATTGCACAAGAACAGGAGGCCACGCGTGACCATGTAAGCTAGAGACTAACACAGAAAACATGAGCTCGTGGGTGCAAAGTAGGACATTCCAGCATGACATGAAATCAAAGGTCAAAGGCCTGTCTCACTGTCACAATGGTAAAGCACTTGTTTATACAGAGCAGGACGACAGGATGAGGGGTTTCCCCACCGGAAACTTCAATAATCTAATCGACACGCGATGAAGAGGAGGCTGTGCTGTACTGCTTCAGAAGTGAGCACCCGCTTTGAAGCTATACTGCTGCACAAAACACCTGTACCCCAGCCCCGTACATCCAGGTCAGAGACAACCATCTATCTGGGTCGAGCTCAGCCATTTAGAATCTTATTAAATCCCACATCACTAACCCCCGCAAAGGCTGAGAATCAAGCACAGGCGAGTGTGACTAAGCCAGAGCAACATGGCAAGGCAGTTTGTCCCAGACGCCCGTTACTCTCTCAGAGGACGATTTCTGATCAAAATCTGAAGGGTGCACACACTGTCTTTCCTCTGCGAGTCATGAGTCAGCCCTCTGTTTTCAGGGGTCAAAATACTTCAGTCACAGAAAGATTTTGGTCGCCTGCCTTCTTAGTGTAAAGTCAGGAATCAGCCCCCTTGTCCTCCTGCAAACAGATTCCACAGAAGGCACTTTCCAGCAATGTGATAGCTCTTTTGAAACAAGGTATTCGAAACAAGGCCTTATCAATGGGTTGTACAGAGCAGAGAGAGCACAAGGCTGGGAAGGAAAGAGGACATTGTGTGCTAGTGTTCATACAGTGCGATTCTGCCCCAAGACATGGATTACAACGTCACAATGGACCTATCAAATACTAACATTTCAACTTTCCAGCCGCTGCAGTTATCAAAACTGCATGTAAAAGAATAAACCTTAGAGAATGTAGTACCAAACCTTGAAAATCTTAGCAATATCTGGAGTTTTCGCAAATACGCAGAGCCGTGAGATAATATTACAAAGCATATAGCTTCACACAGCTCAACACAAAGTCAGAGACCTTCTGAACCACAGCTTGCACAATAAAAGACCAGACTCCCAGTGCACGGCAATCTGATCCACTCTGATTTCTACCAGCTGCTTGACACTCTTGCAGAAGAGAAAACTAACTACTGAAGATGTAATGTTTATGATCTCATACTAAGCAAATGCATACACACAAATGATGGAGACTGTATCACTTTCGTGCTTTACTAGTATCTTTTGTTCAGAGCATCCTACACCAGGTACAAAAAGGACTGGACTACAGTAACACAATGTGAATGCTGTCTGAAGACCTGTACCAGCTGTACGTCAGTACAGCCCGTGGTCCCAATCTTGTGTTATCTGGGAATTCCCTTTAAAGCCTCATCAAACCACTTGGTTTGATTTTTCAGCAACAATGAGCAACACAGTAACTATTCATTACGTACATGATCACGTGCCAGCAAACTGGTTTCTTATAACCTCAGAACCCCTGCGACAACCAAAATACAGAACATCAGGGGCCCAATGTGAAAAGAGTGACAACATCTTCCGGCACTGCTGCTTCCAAATTTCTTTTTTTATAAAGAGATTCTGATGAGCGTCACCTTAACACTTAAAATGTAGCACGCTCATTACAAGACCAGAATTGCTGCCGTTTGATCTCTCTAGTTTCAATTAAGGCTCCTGCCATCCAATGACGATAACGAGCGTCATTAATGGTCTGATGAGGCTGAGGAGAAAGATGCTATGTGAGGCTGAAGCCAGACACCCTGTGGGGAAAACCCAATCACCGGCACAAAAAAATATAAATTTATGCAAAATGCCCTTTCTGAATAACCTTTAAAATTAAAAACCTAACAGACGTTCAAAAAAACACACAGCAGCCTGTAGTAAGGAAAAGTTTTCATCTCGAAGAAGTCACTTCCCACTAACTTCAGTCCGCGTCAGAGTCAAGAGTCGGTGGGGCAGACACATGGTCTAGCGAAGCCGTGATAACTCCACGCGGCGGTCTTCCGTCATCACTGGGCAGTTGATGCATTTTAATAGGCCCGTGTCCACTTTACAGAGGCACCTCGGTGCCTCTGGGGATGTTTGGAAACACACGAGAACTGTTTTGATGCAACGCCCATTCAGAACATAAAGGTTAGAACCAAGAGGCGGCCATACGGTCCATTTAACTCACTACTATCGGGGATGGCTAACTGGCCCAAGGATCTCATCCAGCCATCTCCCGAGACAAGCCAGGGTATCGGCTTCAACAGCATGGCTGGGCAGCTTGTCCCACACTCCCACCACCCTCTGGGTAGACGTGCCTCCTGTTCTCAGGTTAAAATTGCACTTCAACATAGTTTCCACTGATGTCCTCCCATTTGTGTTCCGCTGCTCATTCTGAAGAAGTCCCCTGGGTTGGGTTGTTTTGAGGCCTTTAGAGATTTTGACTCTATGCATCGGGTCCTGTTCAAGACCAAAGAGACTCTGTTCCTTCAGCCTGTCAGTGTTGCTCATTTTTAGTGTATTTCTGGCAGGGAACAGAAACCCATTGGCCACAATGCCATGATGGAGAGGAGCTGTGCTGTAAATCCAGTTGGTGTTGTCTGGGGATGGTTTTCCTAACCTCCTCAGCGCACTCCCAGTATCAACCTAAACTCATTTCGTTGCCGCGTGGTCTCAAAAAAAAAAAACATCACCTGCCATATGTCCCCTTGGTCCTAAAGTAGTCCCACAGAAGTCGGAGCCCCTCCAGTTTCACAGCACTCCTCAGCCATGCCCCTCGAGCTTTGAAACTCCGCAACCCGATTTTCACCACGCAGAAATAGAGTAATTAAAAGCAGAGCTTTAATTACCCCTGCTTCAGCAGTGCGACTGACACAGCGGCCGGAGAGCCGCTAAAACAAGAGCAGCTGTTTAGCAGGGGATCAGCCGCCCGACCCTTCAGCCCAGTTATGACAGGTCTTGCAAAGGTCACCACTCGACCCCCAAGCTCACCCGCCACGGTAAGGAAGTGCTGACAGGGAGAGCCCAGTACTAATCGGTGGCGACAGCGTCCTGTCCCAAGGACAGCGCCAGTTCTCCCAGGGAGGAACGGCAGCCAAGGTGCCCTTGGCGGATCAAGGGAAGAGGAAATCAGGTCGGAGCCGCCAGCACCGGCAGCCCCAGCCCAGTCCCGTGAGCAGAAGTGGAAAGAAACAGCAGGAGGCCACCTGGGAGAAGGGCAGCCCAAGATCAAGGGCAGAAAGCCCAGTCCAAATGGACTGGACTCACAGCGCACAGAACATCGGGGTGCCAGGTCCCCCATCTGTAGGCTATCCCCTGTGTTAAACAGCAAGGTGGGGGGGGCAAAGATTCTGCTTGCAGTGCCCATCTCCAAGTTCCGACATACACACAACTCACAGAGAGAGACAGGATGCTGCTCCGTGTTGTCGGTGAGCCCCTGGAGCAGTTGGGGTTAAGGGCCTTGCTCAGGGGCCCAACGGAGTAGGATTCCTCTACCGGCTGCAGGATTTGAACCGGCAACCTTCCAGCCAGAGCCACAGAGTCACCGCTCCGCCCGCTAGGCTAACAAGGAAGAAGATGCTACTGACGCACACATCCACTGCAGAGATGGACGACACATTCCAAGTGCCCGGCTAGCAGCACGACCGACTGAAGGCGAAGGAACTCGAACAGGGAGGGAAGGTCAGTCACTTGCGAGGTTACAGCTCCGACCGATGCCGGAACAGTGTTTCAGGCACTTGCTGGGGGCCTCCTCCGTGCTGGAGGTGCAGGCTGCCCGCGTACTGGGGGGCAGGGGAGTTAAAGGGGTCTGAACTGGCTGTCCGCACGAGGTCCCGGCAGGAGGCAGACCACCGCAGAGACCCGCAACCTCGCCACCTCCCGTCGACAACGCAGTTCCGCTTGGCCTGTCCTCCGCCCTCCCGCCTGGCGTCCCAGAGGGGGGGGCCAAGATCCGGTGCCCACAACCACAACAGCCACACAGCCGGGAAAGTACAATCAGGAGCAGAGCACTCGCCTCTCTATCACAGGGACGGCACTTGCAACCAACTGCCATGAAAAGGGAAGCCCCTTCAAAAAAAGCACACCCCCGCCCCGTACCAGGACCAGTGCTCTATCCAGCTCACACCCTCCTCTGTGGTAAGAAATTCAGGAAAGCACGGAATCGCTGAATTTATTTTTTGGGACTGGGGAGGGAAAAGGGCAGCATCCATTGGCCACCGAGCACAAAACAGAACTGGGACTCCTTCCTGCACAGGACAGCATGCCAAACAGTTTAGGAATCGCTGCTGCTTCTCGGACAGGAGCCCTTCACACCAGACACACACATCAACATATTATTAACTGGCTGAACAGAGCCTGGGGCCTGTCCGATTCCTGGGCAGGGCTGACCAAACAGGAGAACAGAAGCGAGGATTATACATTTATCACCAGTTCAATAATCAATCATCTCTAATCAGATAAGTTAGCTGAACCTTGCAGCGAGACGTGAACTGCTGCTTAGTAATACTATACCACGGTACACGTACATCGGGACACTATGCAGTACTATCAATCTATTAATTAATTCGGGTAGCATTCGCGCGGAGAACTGGGAGACGTGCATAGCCCTCATGTCACACAAGCTTATAACTGAAGTAGCTTCAAGCGTTTTTGAAGACAAGTTTGCGACCAGAAAAAAAAACCCACACACCCAGTTTGAAAATGCATAATTCATCTGCGTGCCTCTCCTGTGTCAAACGCGGCGGACGAAAGCTCTCGCTCCTGCGCCACAAGAGGACCGGGCCGCTCTCCGTGCAGAACCGGTACCACAGTATCCGAGCCAGCAGACCTCCAGGCGGGCAGCTGAGACAGACCGCCCCCGGACACCCGTGCCCCAGCGCCCTAGGAACACCCTCGGACAGCCGGCCCGCTCCGGCCCGGCCTCCCGAAAGCGCAGGTCCCGGCCAGAGGGGCGCCCGGCTCAGGCTGTCGAGGAATTTGTGGAAAGGGAGGAAAGTGGGAACGGAGCCCCACTCGCTCTCCGTTTCCACGACACGGGGGGAGGGCTTCGTGAGTTGTGCGTTTGGCCGGAGCGAGAGTAACAACAAACCTACATATTTCAACAACCCCCCCCCACCCCCACCCCCTTAACGCGCCTTCCCTCCCCCCGCCGCCCATCACCCCACTAAAAGCCCCAAACCGTGACATTTTGAACAGGCTGTGACTAGGGGATGAAACACGGAGCCCCAATCTGTAGAAAAACGTATGTGTAATGTTCTTACACTGGTGGGTTTTCTTAAAAATCGCTAAGATCTCGCCCGCTTTCCCTTCCTCAGAGCACAAAATGGCGGCCGCAAAGAAGATCGGAGTCCTTTTTTTCGTATAATAAATCCCAAAACGCACTTCTGCTTCGGGGTATTCAACAAAAAATGATCCCTTAATATCCTGCAGATGCTGTCGATCGCTTCGCATCAGCCATTGCTGTCGGATGGCGGTTTAAAAGCACTAAATTGCTTTCATCTATGCTTGCTTAAACCTCGAACTAAAAATCCTTCCGAAAAAAAATCCCTAGCACACAAGCTACGCTAATTTTGAAGTCTAGTGGCCCCAGATTACGCAATCTGCGCACCGCAACCCGTAGGATTCGCCAAATATCCCGAAAAGTGGCGTAAACCGTTTCTGGAATCTGCTTTCTCCTCAAGACAGGAGCATTCCCAACGCTCACTAGAACGCGTAACTCTACGGGCCCACACTAAACTGAAGTGCGTAAACCTGCTTCCAGAATACCACACGGGCCGCAGTGCTATTCCCGAAAGGACCTGCGTGATTTCGCGCACGTAGCAACCGCGCCAGAGAGCAACGCCTACGCTACGCATAGAGCGTAACTTTTGTCACGAATACGGCCTTGGAGGTAGCTAAACAACCCAGCAGACAGCAAGACTGCCCCTCTCGCCTCTTTCGGTCCAACACCTTTTTCCACAGTGGCCGCTGCAAAAGGAGCTTTCGAAAGCTGAAGCCACAACTCCCACACTGCAAGCCAACTGGAAAGTGCCGCGCCGGCTCCAGCACTCTGCGCCTCGTCGAGCCTCGGGCCTCCCGTACAGACTCCCCGCTCTCCCGGCTTGCGCTCCGCACATCAGCGGGCAGGCACCCCGCCGTCGCTTCGGCCGTCAACCCCCTGGGCCTCAAGCGTACCCCAACATACCTCCCTCCACCTCCCAACACACCCCAGCTTCCAAAGCCATCGTATTGTGGCGATACGACACACTCCTTCCACCCCCCCGCCGCAAAACGAAAGTCGTTTATTTACCTTTTTTAATTGGGTTGTCAGCGCGCGCGCGGATCTTCCTTTTTCCCCGAATCCAGAACAAACAGCTTCTCCGACGTCACTGACGTCATACGCACAGCAGACGGCGCGTAAGGCTATAATGCTGTTGCGACTACGACCAACCCCCCCCCCGCCACCAATCCGCCCCGCCCGCTGTTGTAGTACAATGCGTTAGCAGCCGCTGAGCTCTGTCGTTACAACACGCACAAAGGTTCAAAACAGCGCCAACACACTGACACCACCGCAGCGACCACAAGCCGACACGAACGCCATGACATTAGGCAGGCGTCCCATCTTTTTATGACAATTCAAATAAATTCAACGAACAAAAATAGCCTGACGCCTTGCAATTTCCTTTTCTATGCATATGTTCATCTGCGCTTTTCGTTTCGGCTGAAAACAGGGGGAGGGGCGTTTATTGCACAAAGAGGTGTGGGAGTCGGTGTCGCCCTGGATCGCTTCGCTGCTCACAAAGGGGGCGAGTGGCCTCCTCCCGGTCAGCCTCATTCTGCAGCTCCAGCAGGGGGCAGTGTAACTCCCTGCCGGCGAGCAAGGCGCCTCTCTACCCCTTTTCTCTTTTTCCTTTAATTGAGACAGGCAACCGGAAATACTCTACATCGCAATTAGGACACCTTTTGCCGAGTGACGTACTGTATTGTGTTCGGCTTGTAAGGCGGAACGAAATGATTTTTGGAGCATCTAGAGTTCATGTGCATGCTGTTAATTAAGCCCATTAACTGACTTTCTCCTGGCACCACGATACTGTAGGTGAAGTGCACGATATTCTGAATGAGTTCGAGTAGGGAGTGTAGGCTGCAAAGGAACAAGTAAAAGCTTTATTCCATGCTGAAAAGAGAAGAACAGAAACACAACGTTTCAGCTGACTTGAAGGACCCACACCCGAAGAAGGCTCCACGGCTGAAACGTTGTGTTTCTTTTCTTCTCTTTTCAGCATGGAATTAACCTTTTACTTGCTCCATATTCTGAATGAGGTCCTGCTGGTGTGTTGTACATCTTGAGCATGGCGTCTCTCAGCTGTGATTTCTATATCCTAGCATCCTGTCTAAACTCGGTTCGTGGGGCTTCTGGCGTTTTCTGTTTTTTTTCTCGTAGTTGGTCTAACTATTTAATCAGCTGCATAACTGTCATGTTTCCAGCTAGCCTCTGAGGAGATATATCGGCCCCTGTTCTTTCAACAAACTGGTTTGACCAATCACCTCTAAAAGACCGTAAGATCATATAAATGGTTAATATAAAAAATAATGAGGCTAGACGATTCATCTGACAATTCAAATGAGAGCATATCCCAGAAGAAACAAGGATCTCCATTGCTAGAGTTTGAGGGCACGAGTTTAGAAAACAGGAATGATGCATCAATACCACAATTAAATAACAAACAACTCGTCAAACTCAGTCTTATATATAAAATGCACATTTGTGCTCTCTGATTGCAACACTCTGCACTATGTCTATGTTAAATGTTACCCGCCAGGCGTTTGTTCAGTTCTGAGTGTGGTCTAAATCTATAGGGGTTTCTGTACAGATGTACGGCGGAAAGCATACTGACCAGCTGCATCACAGTCTGGTACGGCAACTGTACCGCATCCGACCGTAAGGCACTGCAGCGGGTGGTCAAAACTGCCCAACACATCATCGGCAGTGCCTTACCATCCATCCAGGAAATATACAACACCAGGAGTCTGAAAAAAGCCACCAAAATTATGTCTGACCCCACTCACCCCAGTCATAACTTGTTTGTCCCCCTGCCATCCGGCAGAAGGTTCCGGACACTCCAGTCACACACAACTGGACTCCAAAATAGCTTCTTCCCCAGAGCCGTCAAGCTGGCGACGCCCCCACTCCCTCCCATCATACTATGATCTTTCCTGACTTCTTCCTGTACCCACAATGACTGTTCTCCAACACCACTACATACACGACAACTGAATGGAAGCCGAAATTGTAGTTAATACTGTATTAGTTGTAATATTTATTAATCACTGTACTCTTTGCACTGTTCCCCGAATTACTTTTGCATTGTTTTTGTCCTGTTTGCGTATTTGCAGTTTTGATTACATTGCTATTGTTATTGTGTTACTGTCTATTGTCTTATCTTCTGTTCTGTTTATATACTGCACCTGAGTGACTAATGAGAAACACTTTTCACTATACTATGCACCTGTGTAAGTATAATGACAAATAAAGATGATTTGAATTGTAAGGTACAGGTTCTGGCCAGGGTCCATATCTGTACCGTCTGCCGACAACTTTCAAAGTGGTATCGCGGCGACCTCTTGTGGTCAGAGCCGCGAAGAGCAGGCATGTCAGACCCTCGTCTGCAAAAAAAACTGAGAAAATGTATTTAAGAGCATGGTGTCCGTCTCGAGGGTTACCAACAGCCTTCGTCCTTCCAGGTCTCTCTGGCTTGCCGGCAGTTTTCCGATCCTCCTGCCCCTGACGGTAGTGTACTGCAGACCCCCAAGTCTTGCAAGCGCCTCCTCTGTTCAGTCCCGAATACTCCTTCCTCTGGCCATCAGCAAAGCCCTGCAAGCTTCTGCCCCAGTCCTGTATCGCTACAGGCAAATCCAGTAAGACACCTCAGCAACAAAATCTCACTGGTCTGCCGGCAGCGAAGCCGAGCCCTGCAGATCTGGCAGGACCAGCACAGTGAGGCCCAGACCGGACGGGACGTCCCACAAGGATGAGTCACGCCGCTGTGGCCATGGGCCCCCAGGGGTGAGTCACTCAGGACCAGGACTAACTCCCCCGGCTCCACCAGAGATGCCAACACAGGAAGGCCTGGCGCCCCGAGCCTCCGACACCAGCTCCAGTCCCAGGAGGCCTCTGCTCTTCTGCCCCACTGCCGTTACCCTGGACCAGCTGGCCCCCTTAGGTGATTGCCTGGGGAGACCTGGGAAAACCTGGATCCTGGCCTCAGAGGATGGGAGTTGTGGACCTGGGCCATACAGCACAAGTCCCAAAGGTCCGCATCTCGGCTGCTCGGCTTCTAACGCATTCAGGGCTTTGTCAGGATATCACCCCGATTCTGACACCTCCCCCTCGCTGGCTCCCCATCACCCATCGCATCCCTTCAGATTTTACTTTTAATTCCTACAGCCTCGCATCCCAAATCCTAGCAATAACTCGCATCTCTCATCGCCCCGTAGGGCTGTACTCTCTGTAGTGTTTGCCTTTTCTCCTCCTCCCACCTTCTTCAGCTCTATATCTACTCAATGGTATGGTGATTCTTTATCCAGTTAAGTATCCCCCACACAGCTGGTGTACATGGGCACTGAAATAAACCCTTCCCAAGCCTTGAGAGCAACGGCCCTGCTGACTTCGCGGTCGTCTTGGAAACATGAGCTGGACAGTGAATTAGACGAGCTTGAGCCCGGGGCTACGGAGCCAGTATCAAGACCACATAAGAGCTTTCCGGGAACAGAGGAAGATTTGGGTTCCCCCCCCTCCCAAGCAGCATTCAGCCGAAAGCGGCGACCAGGTTTAGCGAACGGGGAGAGAAGTCACCAGCCAGAGCGACACTGCAGGCTCCGTTAAGCACAGGGTAAGCTCTCCCCCAGGAGCGGTGCTGAGCTCTGGGAGCCCACAAGCCGTCCAGCTTACTGGGCCCCTCCTCTGCTCGGCTCTCGTCAGAAGCTGCAACGTCAACTAATCCAACACGAACAGGCAGCGGAACGGGGCCGCAAACATGGTGTTCCACGTGCGTCAAGAGTTAACAAATGAGCACACCGTTTTCACTTCTTGGACACATTTATTCACAACAGTTCATAAAAAAAAAACAACAAAAACAGCCATTTCTGAAAACTTAACCCCCCCACCCCACACTCTCTCCCAGGAGCCCCCACCTACACCAGCATTTCAGCATCAGCCCTCATCAAATGAACTCTGACCCCCACAGGATGCACACCACCCAGTCAGTTGGCCCACTGCAGACATGGTCCAAGTCCAGCACCCCCTGCTGCATGCAGTTTGTCCCTGCACTGCTCCCACAGCGGACTGGAGTGGAAGCTGAAGTGCACCGCGGCAGATGGCGTCTGAAGGGGTTAAACTAGACCAGCAGCACTTGGGGAGCCTGACCGAAGAGGAAGACGTGTTGTACACAATCCCGATCCTTCTTGCATCGCTTGCTGGGAAAACTGGGCAAAGAAGCTGCGAAGTCCAGGAATGTCATTTTAAAAGGGAATAGCAGGAGGACACTTGACAATGTGGCTCTTTAGGATTGAATCCAGGAGGATAAAGGGGGGGGGAGTCGTAGAAACAGTCCTTGATCACATCACAGCTCAAGAGGGGCTTCATTATTAACGGCCAAAGAATTAAAAAACAAAACAGAAACAGATAGCATCAACTCCCAAGACCAGTCGCCTCTAGGGAAGTGAGAGTGTTCAATAGTCCAAACAAGATGTGCCGTCCAGCTGATCCATAGGGATTTGGGAGGGTCAGCTGCGAGGACTCACTCCAGCAGGGAAGACTTCTGCTGCAGGAGAAGTGTTCAGGCTGCCACAGTTCCGGTCGGGTGCTCTTCAAAGTCAGGTTAGTGGCATTCAACAGCAACAGCAGAAGCTCAGACAGCCCAGACTCAACGAGCCAGGGTATTTACAGAAAGACGAGGGACCCCAGGGCTTGGGGAGAGGAGTTAAGACGGGCGTTTCCAGTTCTGGGGCAGCCCCAGACAAGCAGGATTTACAAATATTCAATTCCACACTACTCCTGTCCCAGAGAGGGGGGGTCTCCCAGCTCACTTGACCCATAAAGACAAGAGTGAGTGGTATGGGTTCAAGCCATCAAGGGTGAAGTGAGGAGTTGGCCAGGGATCACGATGCCGTCGGGGGACTCGTAGGCATGCAGTGTCGCCGGTGAGAGACTCACATCACCTCCGATCAGTACCGAACTCCTTTGTGCAGTTTTTGGCCATGAACCCAGATACAGAAAAAACTGGCAATCCCAAAATTAGGCGGAAATAAAAATCAGGGGGGGGTGGGGGGTGGGAGAAGGGGTCTAAATTAAAAAGTGAATTCTTAGCAAGAGTGCAAACGCCCTGCAAGTTTCTGAGGGAAGGACTGGGTTCTCCTGCTTTACATGAAAGGGAAATGAAAAAATTGACAAAGCCACGAGTAAGTGTTTATTAACTGATAATTAATTTAGGGGCTGACCTACAAGGCCTCCTGGGGCTCGGCTTTGCAGGAACTGGTCGGCCCATCTCCTTCCTCCTCCTCCACCTCATTGCCCTCCACCTCTTCCTCATTCCCCTCCTCTTCTCCCAGCTCTAACACCTCCTCTCCGGGCACCCCCTCCATATCCCCTTCATCCTCCATTTCCAGACCCTCCCCCTCTTCCTCTTCCTCTTTAACCTCCTCCTCCTCCTCCTCTCCAGCCTGGGAGCTCAGGACCCCCTCCGCCTCGGCCTCGCCCTCGCCCTCGGCCTCGCCCTCCGGTGCCCCATCTCCCTGGCTCTCGTTCAGCACCTCCCCCTCGGTAACGTCCATGGGCATGGACTCGTCCGGGTCCTGTTCATCAGGGTTGTTGGTGAACGGGTTCTCTCCCTAATTGCCGAAAAAAAGAGGACAGAGGGGTTCAGTATGAGCTCGTTAGCCAAGCCGTGACAGAGGAGACCTGAATCAGGAGCTGCGGTCCTCCCTCACCTTAAGGTAGCTCTCCAGCTTCTTGCCGATGACCTTGTGGTTGAGAATGCTGCGAGCCACAGACAGGCTGGACCTCTTGGACTGCTCCATCATGCCCTAGGAACAGCACAGGTCAGAGCAGCTTGGACTCCCTGCTCTGTACCCCCTCTCTCCCCACACCCATCTCTCCTGTCTGTACCCCCTCTCTCCCACACCCATCTCTCCTGTCTGTACCCCCTCTCTCCCCACACCCATCTCTCCTGTCTGTACCCCCTCTCTCCCCACACCCATCTCTCCTGTCTGTAATCCCCCTCTCTCCCGACACCCATCTCTCCTGTCTGTAATCCCCCTCTCTCCCGACACCCATCTCTCCTGTCTGTAATCCCCCTCTCTCCCACACCCATCCCTCCTGTCTGTAATCCCCCTCTCTCCCCACACCCATCTCTCCTGTCTGTAATCCCCCTCTCTCCCCACACCCATCTCTCCTGTCTGTAATCCCCCTCTCTCCCCACACCCATCTCTCCTGTCTGTACCCCCTCTCTCCCCACACCCATCTCTCCTGTCTGTAATCCCCCTCTCTCCCGACACCCATCTCTCCTGTCTGTAATCCCCCTCTCTCCCGACACCCATCTCTCCTGTCTGTAATCCCCCTCTCTCCCGACACCCATCTCTCCTGTCTGTAATCCCCCTCTCTCCCGACACCCATCTCCTGTCTGTAATCCCCCTCTCTCCCCACACCCATCTCTCCTGTCTGTAATCCCCCTCTCTCCCCACACCCATCTCTCCTGTCTGTACCCCCTCTCCCCCCACATCCATCTCTCCTGTCTGTACCCCCTCTCCCCCCACACCCATCTCTCCTGTCTGTACCCCCTCTCCCCCCACACCCATCTCTCCTGTCTGTACCCCCTCTCCCCCCACACCCATCTCTCCTGTCTGTACCCCCTCTCCCCACACCCTACCCCCGTCACTCCTCTCTTGCCCTGCCCTCCCCTCACCCTGCGGTTGAAGTTGTGGTCTGGAGACTTGAGGTGCTTCTGGATGAGGTTGTGCTGCATGGGGATGAAGATGTCACAGGCCGCGCAGTGGGCCGCCTCCACCTTCCTCACGAAGTGCTCCATCCCGATGTCTGCAGGTGAGACACACGGCCGGTCAGGCACCTGCAGCAGAGCGCCCCCCGGGGGGCGGAGGGGTCTGACCTGCTGCAGTAAGGCGCCCGCCGTGAAAACAAGCACAATGCGGGATCAGATTCAGTCGCTACAACCTGGCTCCCCGTCTCCGAGGTCAATAAACCAGCTGCAGACCCGTTCACGGACAGGCACCGAGCTGTGAGGTAACGAGTAAGAACTGCAACCTTTGTTTAAACACCTACCTGTTGCAGATTATTCCTTTACTACATTAGACTTCCATACACAACAGTGTTATTCGAGTAGTTAAGTAGCCTGGGCTCCGCAGGCCAGGTTTCGGAGGCCCAGTTTGTGAATGGTTTTCAGTCCAGCTGGGATCCTTACCGCGGGTCAGGTCCTGCTCCTTGTACACCTGACAGATGGCCGCGCTGATGTTTTCCATGTGGTTCCTCCTCACCTCCGTCTTCTTGTATTTGTTCAACAAGTACTCCTGAGAGGGTTGAAGAAAAACGTCTGAGCCAGGTCTCTATCCCCCAGAGTTTTCAGACGACAACTGGGTCAAGCTGCTCATGGAGCATTCCTAGACAGTTCACAAAATGGGCTCTCCGTGGGGAAAATCCCATTGCCACAGGAATGTTTTCTGGGGCTTCCATAACATTACCATTGTCATACCGCCAATGAACACGGCACCCTCTGCTGCTCGGAGGCAAAACTGAGAAATCTGACAAAGCATTATTGTAGCCCATTGTAGCTCAATTAACACCCATAACACTGCCCCATAGTTACAGTGCTCACCTTTATACAAGACAACAAAACTCTTCCTGACTTAGGCACTTGGAAGAAGAGTCCAAGACCTGGGAGCTCTTAATTGCTCAATGTGGGGAAACAGATCATCGAGTACGTGACTCAGTACTTGCAGTATTCATAAGTACTCAAAACCCACATTGGCTCCGACAGCACTAACCCAGCAGATTACTTCAAAGCCAACAGTTAAACGAGTGGGGAAAACTACATGGATGGGCATTTAAAACCAAGATCAGGAGGCTCTTTACGCAATGGGTGGTGGGAGTATGGAACAAGCTTTCCACCCATGTTGTCGAAGCGAACTACCCAAGGCAAGAAAGGTATTTCCGGATGAGGATAAGATCCTGGGATCAATTAGCTACTAATTAACCAAACATGCTGGGTGGGCCACATGGCTGCCTCTCGTTTGCGGCTGCTTTTAAGACTCGCCATGGGAAGGCTGCACTCTGGCAGATATGGGCGACCCTTCGTGATTTACCAACACCACCAGGCATGTACAGCTACTTGGAGACACTGGATACAAAACATCACTCTAGACAATGATAGTCACGAGAACTACATTTAAAAAAAAAAAACGTCCTCAGAAAGATATTAATATCCGAGAAAGGAAAATGTATTTTTTCCCCCCTAAAGCAGCAGCATTCTCTTTAAAACCTAACAGTGCCAAACCATTGGTTTCAGGCCAATTTGTCGACTGAGGAATAACTGGGACGAGCTGAAGGAAATGCAAACGCCTGGACATGGGGGCCATACCTGCAGGAAGTCGGTGGTGGGTTTGGACAGCTTGCTGGCCAGGAATTTGAAGTGCTCCTTGTGAAACCTGCTCTCCAAGTGTGCCGTCATCTCGTCGTTGTAGAAGGAGCGGAATTTGCAGACCGAGCAGGCGAACATCACCCTGGGAAGGCAGGCAGGGTTTTGGCAAAACAGACCGAATGGGTACCAGCAAGGCGTTGCTCACGAGAAATGCGTCTTTATAACGCCGACGGCATTGTTTTGTCTAAAAGCGCCAAGACCCTGTGCGAGAACAGCGAGAGTCCAGAAGGGGCCTCGAGAGCACAGAAATGGGCACATGGGGCTGTGGGGCCGGAGAACCGATGTCTCGGAGAAGCAGGTCTCCAGGCTTCTTTCCGGACAAGGTCCTCGGCAGGATGAGCAACTACCCAACCGAAAGGGCCCCTTGTGTTCAGCTGGGTTACTGTACTGCAGAAGCGATGTTCCAGCGTGACAAAGAGCAACGAGAATGATTCCTAGTCTCAGGGTACTGCAGTATACAGACAGGTCAAGAAGGAAACTATACGTCTTCAGGCAAGAAGAAAGGAGGTTTGAACCAGGTGGGGTACAGAGAGGTTCCTCCCATGGGACTGGTTCACATTCAGTAGTGTATCAGGGTTAAATATAGTAATGTAAGGGAAAATCATTCAGGACATAGATTAGGGAACACTTCTTTACTCAGAAGAAGTATCGGCAACAGGTGCAGACACCTTTACTCAGGTGGGTGTCTGCAACAGGCTTGCCAGCCAGGTGGCTGAGTCCCCCACCCTGAGCACCTTTCAGAAACAGCAAGGTGAAATCTTTGATTCACTTTAAAGCTCTTAAACAAGCAACAGAGGCCGAATACCCCCCCCCCCACACACACCTTATTCGCAAATGCTTATGAATGCCCTTGCCCCCCCCCACTTCCCCCTCACCTCTCCAGGAACCGGCTGCTTCTCTTCTTCTGCTTGGGCTTCTCTGCCCCCTGAGGCTTCCCTTGCAGCCTCTTCTTCACCTGGCTGATCTCCTCCTGCATGGTGAGCGCTGGGACAGGGAGCCGGTGAGAGCAATGAGTTTCACAGCACAGACAGATGAACTAAGGTGCATCCACCCATCTAACTGCTTTACCCAATACAGGGGAGCTGGAGCCTATCCCAGCAAGCAACAGGTGCAAGGCAGAGTACACCCTGGAGGGGACTCAAGTCCATCACAGGGCACAAACACAGTTACTGACAGTCCCACTCACACCGGGGCCACTTTTCCCAGATTCCAACTAACCTGCCAGCATGACTTTGGACTGTGGGAGGAAACCCACATGAACATGGGGAGAACATACATCTCCACGCAGACAGCACCCCAGGAACTGAACCCAGAGACCCAGCGCTGCCAGGCAGCAATGCTGACCACTGTGCCATCTATGGAACATATCTGACAGAAATGCAATAAATTCTTACCATCCTCTCCCTCTATAGAATCTTCAACCTCCTGCAAATGGAAGAAAAAGACCATTCAAGATTCCAGATTGCCAGAAAAATCAACACAGAACGACGCACGCAGGCCACCACTGCAGAAGCCTTACACAAGCCAGCCCGAAATGGGGACAGCAGCCGGATACAACGGCTGCATTCAGCTCACTGGTTATTCTGATCACCTAATCCCACTGCATCAATCCAAGCTGGATGGACGACAGCTGTAGCAGAGGAGCTGTCAGTCTGCTTGGACTGGCTATCAGGTCATCCTGGGTTACCAAGTGCTCCAATGTGAGCATCACTGTCTCTCCCAGGAAGCTCCTGACCACCTGGGAGCAGGGCCACACGGCACAGGAGGGCCAGGGAAAGGCCACTCACCGTTGTAGCCTTCCCGTCTTCTGCTTCTGCGCTGGGCTCCTCGGCCTCTGCAGAACACACATACACACACTGGGGTCACTCGGGATCGGACCCGGGCTCAGGTCATCACCATCAAGGACGCAACGCTTCTCCGGCGCCTCATCAGAACCCGAGACCTTTATAGCCACCCACCTCGGGGTTAGGTGCCCTACCACGGTTAAGAGACTCCAAACCTCAAACCCTGAACAAACACGCGATTCTGCAGTTTTCCCTCTTACTTTCCAGGATGCAAAATATGCAATTAGCATGCAGGCACAGCAATCCCAGCCCTGGATCGCCAAGCAAACGCCAGGAGGGAGTTACCGTTGGCGGACTCCGATCCAGCCTGCTCCGTCTTCCCGATCTTGCTCTCCGGCTCGTCGGCAGCGGTCAGGGACTGCTTCCGTTTTTTCTTCCCGTCCTTTGGCACCTTCACCTGCTGAGAGAGGCAAGGTAGGGTGAGCCCCCCTCCCCAGAGCTCACTGCTCCCTTCCCACCCACACGCAGGTAGGCACTTGAACCTCTGACCGCCATATGACTTGTACAGTCACTGCACTGCAGGCAAACTTTCTCTCTGCCTCGCAGTCTCTCTGACACTCCTCCTCCGAATGGGACAGGAAAGCATCCCAAGCAGAAGCATCCGAGAGCTCCGCCTCGTAACCCGCTCCCGGCCGGCACAGCTCAGCTCAGGAAAACAAAGCGGACTCTACCATAACCCCCACAGACAGCTTCCGATCCTTCTGCGTGACACGGGAGGCCATTCCTCAAAGCTGTCCCTAGGAGGAAGATTTATGAAGAGTTCCTCGGCTTCAGGCACAGGTTCGAAAACCAGGCCCCATTAACCTGCTGCTGGTAACGTTTCGAGACTCTTCAGCTGAAGCCAAATGTCGGGTAATAAAGAAAGATGAATTAAGAAATATTATAAAGTAGCATGCAAAAGAAGTATACTAAGATTTTGATTTTTGAGCCGAGGAACACCCTAGCACTCTCACAGACTGCTGGCCGTACTTACAGAACTCAGCCTTTTGTGTCATGCATCAAAGCCAAGGCAAATAAGCCAACAACCAAAGCACTCCACCCTTCTTCACAAAGTTGCACGATCTCAACATCCCGAAAGAACATGAGAAAAACAAAATCATTCTGGTTCTTGTTCAAAATTTCTAATTTCCTTCTACGGCAGACAATATCAAGGTTGTTCATCAGACCCAGGGACTCAGATTTTAAAAAAGCCACTAAATCAAACTGAGCAAATGCTCTTCAGCAAGTCCTGTCTTCAATACCAGCACATGAGAACTACGATTAATTCAACAGTAGACCCCACACACTTCGGTGCCATCCAAGATCAAGGTGAAGTGCTCTGCAACAGAGCGATACTGACTACGGTGGTCTCCAGAGTTCAGCTTGGCCGATAGTTCCCTGCTCCTGCTCGTACTGTGACCAGTGGTACTTCCTGGAGGGCTCGGGCGCACAGCCCTGCTTTGCCATGGACACTGGTGGGCGGTGGGGAGGGCAGCGTGGTGATCCGGCTGTGGCCCTTGAGTCGCTGGGACCCATGAGCAAGTATTCCTCTGCAAGGACAGGTGTGCACACTATGCACACTAGTGCCCTGGCCCTTCTGCTCCAGCACCACTGTGCCCAGACATCAGATCACACAACGGGGGGATTTGCAAAACGCAATGGATTGCCTGCCCAGCCCCAGTTTGCATTTTTTTTTAGGAAAGAGGAGCAAGACTCTAGATTGCCCAGGATGACAGGAAGACAAGGCCTCAGGATGCCGCGCAATCTGGCCAGGTTTCACAGTTGCTGGATTGTTCAGATCCAGTCTCCTCACCCCCCACCCCACACAATCACAAAAAACAGTCTGACTGCACCCTGCCACAGGCTCAGCCTGGTTGTCATACTGCAATCCGCTATATCCCAATCCCCTAGAAAACACCTCCCCCTCCACACACACACCAGGCCCCCTCACCTAACCCAACCACTCCGCTGCAGAAGGAGTTGTCAAGAACAGGACCAGGGGAGAAACTGCACTCCCTGCCCACACGACTGCCCTGGGGGCGCCGAGGAAATGAGACGGCACTTCACATCCCACGATTCCAAGCCTCGATTTGCAACAACACTTCCTCGCGGTGAGTCAGAACCACAACCATCGCCTAGCTGGGAGGTTCAGTCGAAGCGTGCCTCGATCCTTTTTAAGGCATGGCCGAAGCCTTTCGACTAAGAAGCAATCTCTTTCCCCACCTGCAAGAAATATCGTCCCCTTTGGCATACTCCCCCATCCCATGTTGCTCACAACGTAAAAAAAAGGAAGAAAACTTCCCGCTGAGAATCGGTAACTAAGGAGATCTGAAGGGAGTCAGAGCAGGATCACCCATGGTGTGGTGCCAGCAGAGCCAGCAGGAGAGCTCCAGGACCCGAGGCCCCCCGCCTGCCTGCCGCCCCAGAGACTGGGGAGATCGGCGCCCCTCTAACCCGGGGACTGGGGGGCGTGTCCGGCTGCTGCGCCTGCGCAGGCGGAACAGAGGGCGGCGCTTGCGAACAGGCGGCGGACAGATACGGACAGGCTGCGGGGATGGGGACGGACAGGGGGGGTGGCGGCATCTGGATCGGCTGTGTAGATGCGGGCGGGGCGCGTGAATGGCACGGGCAATGGGAGAGAGGTGGGGAGGGATGGATTTCAGATTTTTTTTTTTGCCCCGGCTGCTGCCGGTGTGGTCGACCACTCTGCGGGTACTTACTCGGCTGGGCGTTCTCTTGCGCACGCGCTGTCGGCCGGCCCACATCCCCGCTCCGCCGCCATAGCGCCTCCCGGGGTAATCCGGCGCGCCCGGGGGCTGGTACATGCCCATTTCAGGGTACATGTGGTGAGAGAGGAGCGACGGGAGCTTGCCGCCTGGAGAGGGGCCCCCCCTGCCGCCCATTGGGGGCTCGCTCCACCGCCCAAAACCTCGGCCGCCCCCGGGGCCTCTGGGGGAGCGCCGCGCGGCCCAGCCCTGGCCGTAGGTGTCCCGCGGCTGTCTTGGGTTGAGAGACTTTCCGGATCCATAGCCGGAGCCGTCATAGCCCCCTGGTCCGCCGTAGGCAGCGCCGCCCCGTGGCGGCATGTGATCCGGCCCTCCTTCACTGTAACCATAGCCGGATCTGTAGAGATCCCGGTCGTTTAGTGAGGTGGCCCGAGAGTCGAAGGACTCGTATTGGTCAAACCTGCAAAGGAGGTGCAGAGCAAGGAAGGTGAGGAGAGCATGCCGACTTGGAAACACACAAAAAAAAAATAGACTGAATGCAGGGAAATACATTATTTTTGTCGTGCACACAGGTTTCCTGGCTCTCTCCCCCTCCTGCCCCCTCTAGGTAGTGACATTTTCTCGTTCGTTTTCCAGGTGCCAGCAAATCAGATCAGATCCGAAAGCCTTTTCCGATACTCCATAGGCAAAGGGTTTAAGAAAAAATGGGGGGGGGGGGGGGGGGGAACGAGACCCACAGTGTCTCCAGAGAGATTGGTTTATCCCAAAGCACAACGAGGACGGCCTGATGGGCAGCCTCAGGAGCGCACGTGCTACCTCGTTTCCGAAACGGGGGAAGGGGAGAGGGTGTGCAACAGACTTTTTCCACCTGTTCCCCCCCCCCCATACAGGAGCACAGGAGAGATGCCTCCACAGAGCAACATGAGGCCCCAGCCCACAGCGCGTCACACTGCACTCAGGCCAGACCGACCACACGGGGACGTTCACCGGCTCTTTGGTTTTATCAACCGGAGGTGCATTATCAGGCTGAGCCAAAGCCAAGACTCAGGGTCTTCCATGTGACTCTTCGGGCTAGACTGTTTCCGTAGCGGCACGCCCACCCTGCTGGCAGAACAAAAGTGGGGAAGAGGGGCTAGTCTCTGGAACAATGACAGATCTTATCAATCTTTTTTTTAAAAAAAAAAACAAGGAACAAAGGCAACCTGTTGAGAGAGCCTCAAAATAACAAAAAGGTATTAGTTCAAGTGCAAAAAAACAGTGAAAACAAGGATGGGATGGAGAGACAGAATTGCTCAGACTCGGCACACCGTAGAGGCCTCCAGCAGCACTGCCCCAGGCGCGGGGACTGCAGCAGCAAGGGGCAGGACAAAAAATCACGTCACCGATTCAAAAATGAACACAGGATTTCTTGGGAAGAAAAAAATGGGTTTGTGATCATTAAGTGGATCAACAAGCAATGTCCAGACAATACTGGTTGCGTTGATACATTAACCTGATCGGTCATATGTAACCCTGTACCCGACCCTTGACAAGACTCCATGTGCTGTCCTTGTCCAACCTGTCCGCCAACAGTCGAACCCCTGTACCCTGGACCCCCCAGGCCAGTCAACGCCCAGAATGCACCATCGCAGAGACAAACAGCGGCCTTTATAACACATCGCCACGTCACACTTCCACTTGACCACTTACAAAACTGGACGCACTCAGAGGCTCTCTTCCAAAAGATGCAGCGGCCCCAATGCCAAATCAATGCAAATATCCATCTGTGTCAGCATCCCTACTCCCCCCCACCAGGCCACAACCAACACCTTCCAACTCCACTTCACAGAACTCCCATTGAGCTACACTGAGGGGCACCGCTGCCTTCTGGGAAGCTAACTGAGCCACGAAGGGAGACGTTCACCCATCAAAGGTCAGAGCTCAAGTGGATTCAAAGACAGGAAAGACTTGGGTTGATCAGATGGTGAAACCGTTCTATGCTTTTGTGTTAAAGTAGAGAAAACTGGGAATATAGGGAACCAGGATCCAATATGATTTTTAATCCACTCATTTGCTGAACATTTCTGAAGGCCATTGACTTTCACGAGCTGCTCAAAGCTCCTGCTTATGTTTAGAAGGACTAGGATTCTGCTTAGCACTAGCACTGCACCTGCCAGTATAAAAACACTTGCCCCACATAACCAAACCAATGGGAAACTCATCTCTACAAAGACTATGTGCCATTTTGAAAGGTGGTTCCTGCAGTGTTGTCACGCAACTTCAAAATGCCTACCACTTTCTTCCCCCTTACCCCAATATGGATTCATCATCGGCCAACAGACTTTTCTTCAACTGAACCAGCCGAGGACAGGGGAGTAAAGAGACTGAGCACACCCACAGCAGCGAACGCCCCTGGAGGAGCAACACAGTCCCACAGTCCTGTATTCCAAGCAAGCTTTCAGCCTCCAGAGGGTTCCCTCAAGGTCAAATGAGTTTAGTGCCAAAGCCGCAGGCCACAATAACCATGGGAAGAGGAAAATCAAGGTGGGGGCTCTTCTTTTTTAGAATGAGCGAGCTAAATCCAGCGTCTGCCTCCAGGACACACGAGCGCTGTCAGAAGCACGGTGACCGCAGGCCGCGCTGTGGACAGCACTGGAATATCTGGACGGCCCTCCAGAGACAGGCTGGCAGCACTCAGTGCTCGGGGGCACAGAAGTGCGTGTCCGGGGAGGAAAGGGGACGATGGAACAGACCCCCTCTGCTCCCTGGAAAGAGGGATGCCCCTGGGCTCGAGAGAGAGGGGAACACCAAGGGAAGCTCACGCGACACACACCAGCTCTCGAGACGCCCCCCCCTGCTGCTCCACGAGAGCGCGGGGCGTGGCGTGTGTGCGCGCACGCAGTTTACCTATCGCTCCGGCCCCCTCCATGGCCCTTCATGGCCCCCGCGCCCTCCAGCTGGGTCAGCATGTCCAGGCGCTGGTTGATCTTGGCGATCACGGCGTCGGCGCTGGTGCCGGTGGTGGAGAGCGAGGAGGGGCCGCCAACCCCCGACAGGCCCCGCTTCTGGCCCCCGTAGCCCCCGAACCCCGAGTCCTTCCCGTAGCCGAAGCCATACGAGTCGTACCCGCCCGAGCCTGGAGGGGAAAGAAACCCGCAGGTCACCCGCGGAGGGCACACAACGCGCTCCCCACCTCTGGCGTTCACACCGCGATTCGCTACAGCGCTGCGGAACCCGAGTCGAGGGAGAGCCCTTCCCACCCCACACAGCAGGAAGTAAAACAAAGGGTCAAAATATCTTTCTACAGAATGAAGTGACCGAGGAGATGCAAACACCCTCAACAGCCACACGCCACCGACCCGAACAGTCAGCTGGGAAATCGGTATTTCCAGAGCCCGGAAACCTGACAGGCCCAACCCAGCCGGTCCTGAAACTGCAGAAGAACGTTTCAGTCTGCTGGCAGAGGGACCACAGACCTGAAAGGTATCTCGCTGCTGTCCTGGTTTCTAGTTCTGGACTGTTTTGTACAGCACCGGGTACGGACATCTGATCCGTAACAATGAGCCCCAACCGCTGTTAAATGCAACGAGGAAACACCTGCATCCGAGTCCAGATTAGCTCGGATTTAGGGGTTAACTCCTAACCGTCCGGAGTCTCCGCCCAGACAATCAGCATTCCTCTTGAAATTACTTAAACGCTTAAGGTGAGGTCAGTGTAAGTCTGCCACACCCCTAACACACACATCCATGTAAAAAAAAAAAGGGAGAAACAGGACTGTGCTGATCTTACCCCGGCTGGAAGAGCCGCCACTCCAGCTGGAATAACCTGAAACAAGAAGACAGGGAGTCATCAGGCAGCCACGGGGAGGGGGGAACGTGCACACCAGGAGTCAAGCTGCTCTGCCAGCACGCGCTGGGCCGCCTCTCCGTTAACATTCAAGCTCTGCTAAACCGCACCCTCCGGCCCGTTCCCTTGCTCCTTCTGGAGAGGCCTGCCGGGTCAGCGTGGTCATGGCCGTTCACAATCCTCAAAGGGAAATCAGGAAGCAGAGAGTGCGGGGGGGATAAGCTGCATGGACATGCATTTAAAACCAAGCACAAGGGACACTGTACACAAAGGGTAGTGGGAGTCTGGGACAAGCTACCCAGCCACATTGGTCCCAGGATGTCAGCCAGCCATTTCTTTAAGGAAGCCGGGGTACCATCTTCAGCAATCAACCGCCCAGTGGACCAGACGGGCTTCCTCCTGTTTGGAAGCTCCCTTGTGAAGCAGTACATGTTGAGCAAAATGACAACCAGCACAGCTCCCCAGCTTGCAAACGAAGACCTTTTACAACCAGTACACATATACATGCAGAAGAGCATCACCTGTATATGTGTACAGGTATGAATGAGAACTTGAACCCGTTTTTGAATTGGGAAACCTGTACCTGCGTTCTGAGGGTAGTAACTGGAATTCATTCAACAGAGCGTGAAGGGTCCTCTAGGATGGGATATGCTTTAGGAAAGACTTGTAATTGGGGGAAAAAACGGCAGTAGAAAACTCTTCGCCTTTCTCCTTGGTTTGACAAGGGGATATCTTTTTTTCCTCTCAGCAGATTGTTAGCGCAAATGGAAAAGACAGATGTGTAAAGAAATCACCTTTTACTCCCTCTCCCCGCATCCTTTTTTTTTTATTTAACCCAACAGTTCTAGGGATGGTGGGAACTATGAACGTAGAAGGGTTCACACTACAGTAGGACTACAACAGAGCTGATGACTTTGCGCCAATTAATTTCCGCCGGCAGGCCCGCTCCCCGTCCCTCACTTCCGCCCTGTCACTGTCACGCGGCGACAGCAGCCCTTTCAAAACACTGCTCCATCAAACCTAGAGCAATCGCGACAGCAGCAGCAGCGTGCGATTCAAGCCATCGTCCAGTCATTGCATTAGCCTTCCAGCCCGAGTATCCTGCACAACACGCGTACGGCTCGCGAGTACGTTGCTCTGCATTGTTCTAAAAAAAAAAAGGACAATTGTAAAATCCAGAGTTGGGGGGTGGGGGGTGTGTCGCTTGGGACAGCATTTCTAAATAGCCTACGCCGTCCAGCGTGTTTAACCGTGGGCGAGTTGCATTTGAACATGAGTCTCGGTAAAACCAGCTTGGGGGAAGCAGGTTTTGCGTTTGTCTCCAACAGCCTCTGGGACCCACAGACAGGGAACCCCGAAATCGCTTGGCTGGCTGATGCTACAAGGCTTTCGATGAAGGTACCACAGTACTCCACCGGCTACAAGCCGTATTTCAGCTCTCCACGCACAAGTGTGCAGGATTGTATCGGGAGTAGAGCCAGGGGGATGGGGGAGGCAGCAGGAAAAGCGGCTGCGAGTCGCACGTTTAAAAGTACAAAACACCGACTATAACGCGGCGGCCATTTTCTTCGGCTCGCCCCGTGCGCAGCGGCGCACCGACTCCATTTTAACGGCATCGCACAGGACGGCAGCCCATTTCCAACCCCAACCGGACCTGCAGAGGCAGAAACGAGGCGCCCCCGCGTTGCAAACAAACCGTAACGTGGGAGTAAAGCCTACAGGCATTAACAGCTCCGGTAAAGAAAATGGCGTGCGTTTCCCCTACACAAAATGACTGTGCACATCGTAGAGGACTTGTATAGCTCTGGGATGGCCGATATAGCCTAACCGCCGTGCCAGAATACAGTTACCCCCCATTCCCAACAACCCTGGGTAAAACCCTGCTTTTCACCGCACGCCTCTGAGCAGCAAAGTGAAAATGAAACCGGCAAACTGTACAGTGCGGTGGGACAGCCCCGACCAATACCGGCCCGTTTAATCTCTCCCTCTCCATCATGCTACACAGCACACTAAAAACCGGGGCAATACATAAATAATTCAAGCCAAGCAGATGAACAAGCCCGACGTGCAGGACTTCCACAGCGACCAAAACGTTTTTAAAGAGCCTTCTGAGCCAGCAGGGTTCTCAATCCGAACGTGCACAGGAAAAACGAGACTATAAGTGTTACACAACGGAGAAACGAAGGTGCCTCGTGTAAGCCGTTCTACTGCATCAGAAAGATGAAAAAATAAAGACGATAAACATCTCCTTTACCGTAACCACGGCCGTCCATTGCTCTCTGTAGTCCAGGCAGATCTAAGCAGCACTCTCGAGGAGGTAGATCTACAATCACCTAGACAACCGCTCCCTCGCATTCCCATTGGCCGAGTGAAGGCAGATAACTCATCTAATTGGCTCAAACGGTCGTCGTTCAAAAAAATCGACCTATCAGCCACCACGGAGTCTTGAATAGGCAGTGACAAATAAAGAAGAGCGCGTCTGGTAGGCTCCTTCTCAGAGGTGGAGTGAATCTCTTCATTTTGTTTGTAGGATCTGTTGTAAGATCTCAGGAGCGCTACCTTCACCTTGTATCTGCTGTACACATTGTGAAAATTGCTATTGCTGTTGCTGTCCTACTGCACTATGACTGTGGCCCCTATTGTAACAGGACTGTTCTACTGCACTGGGACTGTGGCCCCTATTGTAACGGGACTGTTCTACTGCACTGGGACTGTAGCCCCTATTGTAACGGGACTGTTCTACTGCACTGGGACTGTAGCCCCTATTGTAACGGGACTGTTCTACTGCACTGGGACTGTAGCCCCTATAGTAACAGGATCCCCTCCAAGGTGTTTCAAGCCAAATGCTTCCTGGGATAGGCTCTGGGCTACAGTGACCATGAACAGAATAAGCAGTTATAGAAGGAGATGTGATGTAAAAAACCTCATAAAGGTTACAAGCAACAGAAGGTCATTCAGCCCATCTCTCCCAGTTGGTAGTTGGTAGTTAATTGATCCCAGCATCTCACCCAGCCTCTTCTTAAAAGAAGCCAGAGTATCAGCTTCAACCACAAGGTTGGGCAGCTTGTTCCACACTCCCACCACTCTTTGTGTAAAGCAGTGTGCCCCGTTCTCAGTTCTAAATGCACATTTTTCCAGCCTGAACCTTTCAGCTCCCACTTTGAAGGGGACCAGAGTCCACAGACTGGAAAACCCCAGATGTGAACATGAAGCGGATAGAAACAATGGGGTGGCTCCGGGGCATCTTGGGAGGAGAGAGAGGAGGAGGAGGGGTAGGTGGCACTGGAGGAAGACAGAGAGTGATTGTCAGAGCACTCCCAGCTCCTAGTGTGCATGTCAGCACAGTAACATATTTATCCCACAGGCTTGGCTGCAAAAGAGCTTTCAGAACAACTCATGCAGGGGAGTTAGGACAGAGGAGTAATGTGCATATGTTTCTTTTTTATTGGAAAGACGTGGGTGGCACAGTGGCACATATTCATGCGTCTCAGAGGGTTCGATAACATTTCAACCCCCAGATTCTGGAGCCACTGTATACAGCTGGAGGCGGCACAGTGGCACAGTGGTCAGCATTGCTGCCTGGCAGTGCTGGTGTCCTGGGTTCATTTGCGGGCCTGAGGTGCTGTCTGTGTGGAGTTTGTATGTTCTCCTCATGTTCCCTTGGGTTTCCTCCAGGTGCTCAGGTTTCCTCCCACAGTCCGAAGACAGGCTGGTGGGTTAACATGGGCCCTGGTGTGAGTGTGTGTCTGTGTTTGTGTACCCTGCCTTGCTTGGCCAGGAGAGGCTGTGGCTCTCCTGTGACCCTGAATTGGAAAACGCGATTAGAAAATGGATGGATGGATGTTAAAGACCCCTTTATTTGCAGAGATGCAGTGCTGTGTAATCAATCGACTGAGCCTCTAGTACGATTATGAGTGTGTACTACATTCGCCACTAGGTGTCACTGTTTCGCCACGTCAGATATCCAGGTGGCGTGTGTCACCCAAGAGGAGGACAAGCAAGATAACAGGATGGGTCTCAGGCCAGCGCACTCTCAGTCAATCAGAGCAATGAGACCTCGATCGCGCCACTGAGTCTGTCAGACCACATGTCGGACACAACAAAACACTTGAGGGAGAAGTAAGAACAAGTGACGTCATCACTGCCATATCACTCTGCAACTCACAACTGGCAACCCACTGGAGCTCAGGAGGTGTGAGCCTGGTCAGTACCTGGATGGGAGACCTCCTGGGAAAAACTAAGGCTGCTGCTGGAAGAGGTGTTAGTGGGGCCAGCAGGGGGCGCTCACCCTGCGGTCCATGTGGGTCCTAATACCCCAGTATAGTGATGGGGACACTATACTCTAAACAGGCGCCGTCCTTCGGATGAGACGTAAAACCGAGGTCCTGACTCTCTGTGGTCATTAAAAATCCCAGGGCGTTTCTCGAAAAGAGTAGGGGTGTAATTTCCCACTGGCTCTTACCAATCATGGCCTCCTAATAATCCCCATGTCTGAACTGGCTTCATCACTTTGCTCTCCTCTCCACTGATAGCTGGTGTGTGGTGAGCGTTCTGGTGCGCTATGGATGTCGTCACATCATCCAGGTGAGGCTGCACATTGGTGGTGGTGGAGGGGAGTCCCCATTACCTGTAAAGTGCTTTGAGTGGAGTGTCCAGAAAAGCGCTATATAAGTGTAAGCAATTATTATTATTATCATCAGAAAAGCCTACAAACTATTCCTTCAGCCAGCACTAAGAGCTTCGTGAGCGTGTGGCTTAGAAATCTAGCCCCACCTGGCCCGTGACATTGAGACCACAGGGAAGGGTCAGTGAACAAGCAAGCGGCAGCCTAGCGGGGAGAAGTCTTGGTGTAAAGGAATTGTGAAAGAGACAAAGACACACGATGGGGTCTTCAGGACTGGGGAACTGTCGGACCTGGGGTATTGGGCAGGCAGCAGTAACTCAGTCTCACAATACTGTTTTATTCATGAGCAGTTCACAGAGACACTCAAAGCCCTGTACAGTAGAGCACACCCACAGGCACTACAGCACACGACGGAAGAGAAAAGAAATGGAAAGACAAGCACAGGAAATTGACTGTGTGAACCCAAGAGTAAGACACATCAACATTTAAGTGAAAAGAAAATCACTTTTGAAAAAAAAGACTCTTTTACACATCAAACGTTTAAGTGAAAAGAAAGTCGCTTTTGAAAGGGTCAAGCAAGTGGATTCGGGCAGCGAGATGCACAAGTGTTGGGCTGCATCTGGTCTTCAGCAGAGTGAGAAGGATCTGTATCTCTGTGTGAGTCTGGTCTTCAGCAGAGTGAGAAGGATCTATATCTCTCTGTGTGAGTCTGGTCTTCAGCAGAGTGAGAAGGATCTATATCTCTCTGTGTGAGTCTGGTCTTCAGCAGAGTGAGAAGGATCTATATCTCTCTGTGTGAGTCTGGTCTTCAGCAGAGTGATAAGGATCTGTATCTCTGTGTGAGTCTGGTCCTCAGCAGAGTGGGAAGGATCTATATCTCTCTGTGTGAGCCTGGTATTCATCTATCCATTCCAAACCAGGATCTGGATTCTCCCTTCTGCTTCCTAATTGCAGTCCTCAGGATCACCCCTCTGCAATCACCCCTCTTTTCACTTCCTTGTTTGGAGAGACAGAACCAACCTCCGAGAAACACTAGACAGCAGGAGCTGGCACCCCACCACCACCACTGCTATCACCACCGATTTATCACCAAGCCAGCAGCTCTATCACCCTGCAACTCACAAGTGACAGCCCACTGCAGCTCAGCAGGTGTGAGCCTGGTCAGAACCTGGATGGGGAGACACCTGGGACAGCTAAGGCTGCTGCTGGAAGAGGTGTTAGTGGGACCAGTAGGGGGCGCTCAGCCTGTTGTCTGTGTGGATCTTAATGCCCCATTATAGTGACAGGGACACTATACTGTAAAAGGGCACCTTCCCCCTGAATGAGACGTAAAAACCGTGGTCCTGACTCTCTGTGGTCATTAAAAATCCCAGAGTGTTTCTCGAAAAGAGTAGGGGTGTTACCCAAGTGCCCTGGCCAGATCTCCCCTACTGGCCTCCTAATAACCCCCATGTCTGAAGTGGCTTCATCACTCTGTTCTCCTCCCCACTGATAGCTGGTGTGTGGTGAGTGTACTGGTGCACTATGGCTGCCGACGCATCATCCAGGTGGGGCTGCACACTGGTGGTGGTGGAGGAGAGTCCCCATTACCTGTAAAGCGCTTTGAGTGGAGTGTCCAGAAAAGTGCTACAGAAGTGTTAGCAATTGTCATGAATGTCCCCTAGCTGCCCACTGTCACAAACTTCACGTCCGCGTTGTGGTTCCTCGTGCCCGAGCCCTCCCCCTCCCCCTCGCCCCCCGCCGCGCCTCCGTCCCGCACCCGTCGCCGGAAGAGCAGCGGGAAGGCCTTGCGGAAGGAGGCGCGGAAGCTCTCCCCCAGGAAGGCGTAGACGATGGGGTTGAGGGCCGAGTTGGCGTAGCTCATGCAGTTGGCCCAGGTCTTGATCTTGTAGGTGTAGTAGTCCACCTGGAACCCGGGGTAGAAGCCCTGGCACAGCATGAACAGCATGATGGGGCCCCAGCACACGGTGAAGAGCAGCACGATGGCCACCACCATGCGCGTCACGCGCCCGCGCATCGCCGCCGAGCGCTCCGACAGCCCTGGCACCCGCTGCAGGAGTGGAGGAGGAGAGAACTACCGGGTCAGTTCCCAAGCATCCCGGCTCGCGCAGTAACCAGCTGTCGGGTTAGGCTCTACCTACTCGGTTGGCTAATCATCTGATTAGCTACTGACTAGCTGATTAATTAATGACTGACTCCAGTTTGTCCTGGTTAACCCAGTTTAGCCTCCAATAATGCTTAGTTCTGATCAAACTCTGTTAAAATACAGTTGGGAGTCTCAATCAGGACCTAGCCATCTAGTTACCTGTTCAGCAGCTCAGGCCAGTCTCTAGTAACCAGATTAGTAGTCACATGGTGAGATCTGATCATCACTGCTTAGTCTCTGGTTACCAGGTTAGAGGTTCTGGTAACCATCGAGTTACCAGATCAACAGTTGCATGGCTAGGTCTGAACGATGTGGTTTAGTCTCACGTCCGCAGTGCTGGTCAACTTCTAGTTGCCAGCGGAGCAGTCCCCATGCGGACCACCGAGGGTGGGTGGTCTCTAATCGCGTCATTGGCGGTCAGTCCGCGGTTACCTGGTAGTTGTGGTCAGCGGGCTCCACCAGGGGCCGGGCCATCCTCTTCAGCACGACGGTGTAGCAGATGCAGATGGTGAGGAGGGGCAGCAGGTAGGCGGCCAGGAAGGTGTAGAGGATGTAGGCTCTCTGCAGGCCCTCGGTGGGGAACCTCTCCGTGCAGTAGGTGCGCAGGCCGTACCACAGGCCCACCTCGATGCGGTGGTACAGGGCCATGGGCAGCGACAGAGGCAGGGAGCCTGAAGGAGACAGAGGTCAGGGGTCGGACGTCGGGGGAATAGAGTACCGCCCCCAGGAATCCCCAAGCACCTCCAAAATCCCACCAGTGCAGGAGGAGCATCCAACGACCGGGGTCCTCTTGGCTTTCACTCAAGCAGCTCTTTATCTGCTGAGGCACCAGTAACAACAGTTTTCCACAGAGCACTTCACGGACTTAGACAGGCACAGACAACGCTGTGCTGCAACGAAAGATCAGGCCTGGAGTTTGGGACCCCAGGATGCCTGAATGGGAATAAGGGAGGGGTATTTATAAATGCCAGTAGGAGGCTTTTTCTTTTCTCAAAGAGCCACGAATGGCATTGACAAGGCAGTCTGATAGTTACAGTAGCAGCTAATTAATCTGAGGATCTCATCCAGCTGCTTCTTGAAAGAAGCCAGGGGATCAGGTTCAACAGCATGGGCAAGCTGTTCCATCTCCCACAACGCTTTGTGTAAAGAAGGGCTTCCTGTCTCGGTTTTAATTGCCCTTCTCCGTAGTTTCCACTGGGTTGCCTTTGTTAGTGGCTTTGAGGATTTTCCTTAGTTGAACCAGGTCCTCTCGTAGTCTCCTCCGTATAGAAGAACAATCGCTCTGATTCTCCACAATACACAGAGACGTCCTGGGGGAGCTACTGACATATAGACCAGCACCAACAGCCAAACAAGTGTGACGAACGACATGGACTGAACTATTCCGTCTAAAGCCCAGCCTTTGCAACCTTTACTTCTGTTGTTTTCACGTTCTGAGCCAAACCGCCAAAGGCCAGAAGCTGAAATTCAACTGATGAGTCCCAGAGAGAAGCAGCAGAGACGAACAAAAAAGCACAACCCAACCCAGTGATGGACATTCCAGATACCCACCGATCCATATCCCAACGCTGACTGCCATGGCAACACGTGGTGTACGGCGCCGTAGTGACTGGAGCGGGTATAAGGTTGCGTAGCAACGGTCCACGCTCATGGCCGTCAGGGTGATGCAGGTGGCCTGCACAGTGACCTTCAGAGAGGGACAGGAAAGGGTTAAACAGATACAGCACTGCCAGCAGTAGAGGACTGGAGGGGGAGAGGAGTGCCTGTCCTTTCATTAGTCCTGCTTGTGCAACACTGTGTTGCAGAGTATGAATGCATCGGTGTGTTTGAGTGTGTGCAGGTGTGTGTGTGTTGGTCTGCCCACCCAGGGGTGTGCAGATGTGAGTGCTTGTCTGTGCAGGAGAGTGTTAGTGCATATCTGTGTGTTTGCCTGCGCAAGCGTGTGTGCAGGTGAGTGTGTATGTGTGTGTACAGGTGTGTGTTGGTCAGCCCATCCAGGGGTGTATGGATGTGTGTGCAGGTGTGAGTGTTTGCCTGTGCAAGCGTGTGTGTGCAGGTGCAGGCCGATGTGAATGTACAGGTGAGTATGTATGTGTGTGTATGTGCAGGCATGTGTTTGTCTGCCCATGCAGGGGTGTATGGATGTGTGTGTGTGTGAGTGCTTGTCTGTGCAGGAGAGTTTGTGTTTGTCTGTCCAAGCGTGTGCATATCTATATATTATGTGTGCATATCTGTGTGTGTTGATGTGTGTGCATATCTGTGTGTTGATGTGTGTTCAAGTCTGTGCATGTGTGTGTTGATGTGTGTGCACGTCTGTGTGCGTGCTAATGTGTGTGCCTATCTGTGTGTGTTGATGTGTGTGCAAGTCTGTTTGTGTTAATGTGTGTGTATCCATGTGTGTTGATGTGTGTGCAAGTCTGTGCATGTGGGTGTGTTGATGTGTGTGCAAGTCTGTGCGTGTGTATATGTATGTGCATGTCTGTGCATGTGTGTGTTGATGTGTGTGCAAGTCTGTGCATGTGTGTGTGTTGATGTGTGTGTGTGTCTGTGTGTGTGTGTTGATGTGTGTGCATGTGTGTGTGTTGATGCGTGTGCATGTCTGTGCATGTGTGTGTTGATGTGTGCGCAGGTCTGTCTGTGTGTGTGTGTGCCTGTGTTACGTGAGGAGGAGAGGGTCTGTGATTAGACTGGCAATTCTAAACGGTCAATGAATATAAAAGCAAAAAGGAAATATCAACAGCTCCCCACACTCCTGTAGAAGAGGAGGGTGAGGCTGCGCTGGCCCAGAGGGGTACCTGCTGCAAGTAGTTGACAAACTTGCACATGAACTCCCCGAAGATCCAGCTGGGCAGGGGGTACAGGGTGGCAGTGAAGGGCACGCAGCACACCAGGAAGGTGATGTCTGTACACGCCAGGTTGGCTGGCACAGAAGAGGGGCACAAGGGAGAGGAGAGAGACAGGGAAGAGGGGGAGAGAGTTAAAACAGGGAGCAGGGAAAGGGACAGATATCAGTCTTGATATCACTCAAACGCTGGAGAAGCGATCTGAATTTTAATTTGAGAGGGAGAAGAAGAAAGGAGAGCGAACGGGAGCTGGAGAGAGAGAAAGAGCCGAGCTTTTCAGATCATTGAACAGATACAAGCAGAGAGAGACAGCTTCAATCTGTGATGAAAAACATTCTCGATTGCTCTGATCGCGGTGAGAGTCTGTCCGTGAGCCTCCATACTGGGGAACCCCATCCCCACAGTATGGCCGTCTACGGGACCCCGTTAAAACAGAACAGACAGTCGGAGAAAAAGCACTACAGATAAAAAAAAACGTTTAAGTCACGGCTATCCAGTTACCAATAAACTGCAATTTACCGTCGTGAACACTTCATGCAAAAGATCAACTCACACTTGTTGATCGTCGTGAGGACCGTATTGATCCGTGATCAATAATGAGCTGAATTCGGACCCCCTCTTTGTGCGGGTCTAACCTGTCACCTGGGTGCTCTGAAAGCAGTTCTCCTCCAGACCCCGGTCTGCCCGGGGATCCGGCGACACAGGCTGTCCGTAACCGCTCGCGGTTCTTCTCTGCGGGCGTAGAGCGGGTTCGAGTTGTCCCGGGTTCGAATTGTTGGGTCTTTAAATTAATCTGCGGTTAAGAACAGAGCCCCATCCTCTTCCCGCTGTCCCCTCAACCCAGCGGCTGCTGGTACGAGCCGGGACACGAGAGAACACAGGACACGGGTGGACACCGACACACGGCGAGAATTCCTCTACAGAACGGAACTGTACGGAACTGAATGGAAGGAATTTCCACTTTTTAATGCTTTCATTCAGCTCTACAGTGTGCGACACTGGAGTGTAGTGTCGCACAGCTAAAACAATTATCGCACCAACAGCCATAAAATATAAACGGACTAAACAATGCGCGTTACCATTACACAATTTGGTCACCGCAGTCCTCTTGTCAAGAGAGAAACAACAGATTCAGTTACTATTGTGTGAGAGTTCCCTAAGGACCGGGCTTACGGACCGGGACGGTCACGTCAACACCCGCCGCAGCACGGACACCTACCGCAGGACCTTCTGGGCAAGGTGTACCAGCAGCCCGGCTCAGGGTCCGGACGACCCACACTCACCTATGTAGAAGTTAGTGGCCGTCCTCATCTGCCTGTGCTTGCTGATGACGTAGATGACCAGGGAATTTCCCACGAGCCCCACCAGCAGGACCAGGGCGTAGAACAAGGGCACGAGCCAGGCGTCGGTCAGGAACGGCGGGGACTCCTCGCCCGTGACGTTGTAGATCCACAGCCTGGTCCCGACGCCTTCGGCACCGGCCCCGGCGAGCAGGCTTCCCCCGGGCTGGGACCGGTGGTCCTCGCTGCCAACGGGGCGGCGGCTGGCGACTTCAGCACCGGCGGCGGACCACAGCTCAGTGTCGTTGCCGGAGCCCACGTCGATCGCGGGTGGCGTGGAGTTAAAAAATTCCATTTCGTCTTTGCAGGTGTCCCGAGCGCAGCTCCTCAGGAACACACAGGCACCATCCCGGCAAGAGCGAGCGCCGATCAGCGGCTGACCTCGCCGTCCACCTCCCGGCAGCTGGACAGATGTTCAGTGCTCTTCGTCCAGGAGCTGGCGCCGCGCGCTTCTACAACACCCCGAAGAAGAGGGTTTGACCGCAGTTACCGAACTCCCGGGACAGTGACTGCTCATCTCACGGATTCCAGCCGCCCGGCAGCGGAGTGGGTGCGCACGGGAGACTCTTTCAGGAGTAACGCGGTCCCCTCACGTCCGGCCGCCGTCGCCTCTCCTGCGCGCTCGCTGGACGGCTGTGCAGGGATTCCTGCTATATATAGCGGCCTCGGGCTGGCGGGGGGGAGGAGAAGCCCCCGTCTCTCCTGCGATTGGCTCGCTGCTTTATGAGGGCCCTGCGATGGACTGGCGTCCCGTCCAGGGGGTACCCGGCCTTGCGCCCGCCGCTTGCCGCGATGGGCGCCAGCTGCCCCCCCGGACCCCTGTACTGGAAGAAGCGGTTAGGAAATGGGAAGACGGGTGGCTCTGTGGTGGGAGCGCGACCGTCTCCACCTCCCGTTTGATGTGGAAAAAAAAAGGCGACACTCACTCCGATCCTCTAGGATCTTATTCTCCAAACTCCTCTTGCTTCCATTATTTGTCCTGGCTCGGACCTTGCAAGAGCCGTGATTAGTGCAGTAGGACCCCGACTTACACTTTTCTCCGACTGAGACTCGGAGCTGTACCCACTCTCACTCGGGGCGTGCACGGGGCTCCCACGGCGCGCAGGGGCGCGGCGCGCAGCCGGAACTGGGCGCAGCAGCTGTGGGCGCGAGGGCGAGAGGCTCCAGGTCCGAGGAGACTGAGAGGCGTCGCCTTGGCTGTTTTTTTTAATGTGAAAGACATGATGGGGGAACAGACCGAGGATTCAGAGAGGGGGCATGACTGAGACCTTTTCACACCCGGGAGAAATGGGCTCCATTGTACGTCTGCGGAAGTCAAGCTGGTCTCCACAATCAGCCCGTTCTTTCCCCACCCTGAGAGCAGCGTGCAGAGAAGTGATCAGGGGAGAAGCTCAAGCAATTAACCAGCGCCGTTTGATCACCCGGCAGATGTGCTGTAATTGCTTCGAGAGCGCACTCGAGGAGGAAAGGACGGGTGTCTTTATCGTGGCGATAAAACGCTGGTTAGCATTTTAAGTAACATCACACTGAGCAAATTGCAATTTTGCGCTGCTTCTGTGTGACAATGTAGAGGGCGTCTGAAAGGAAGCTCGGAAATACTCGAAGAGAAGGTTTTCTAAAGATGATGATATCTCAGTCCTGTTCAGAGACGGAAAGAGACAGTCCTGAGGAGATGATGAAGGCAGCGATAAGTACCATAAATACTGTACAGTTTCACAGGGGTGTAGAGATTTCCTTGTAAAACGTCCTGAATGTGTTATTTCATATTAAAGTTCCTCATCTGCAGAAAGACACTGCTCTGTGTGTGTGGTAAGACACTGTGTTCGCTATAACCCCCCCCCTGCGAGTGTGAGAGATATTGTAATTGTGTAATTGTGCGTGTCTACATGTGCGCGAGATTCTTTGTGAGTGTGTGTTTGGATGTCCCTGGGCGTGATTGTCTTTGTCTGTGTGTGTCAGAATTGCTGTATAAACACTCTCCCTCTGCCTAGCCTGCTGCAGTGCCTAACTCTCACATCTCAGGATCAAAAGCGTCATGCTGAAGTTGTGTGTCATCACCTGGAGACTCACATTGGTCTTGAAAGTCTCCCTCTCACACACAAAGTGTAAGTTCAGGACCCTGTGCAGACGGTATAATCCGGACATGAGTGGAGAAGGACATCAGGGCAAGGCACAGCAGGATTAGGACGGGTTGACAGACAGGGGGCAGTGATCCGGTGATCGGCATGGGGGGGCGTGGCGTAAGCAAACAAGTCCAGGGAAGTCCAAAACAAGAAATCCGGGGTGCAGTCCAAAATCCAGGAACCGGGTGATTTCATCCAAGACAGACAAGGTTCAAATCCGTAACGGGATCCAGAACAGGAACAGGGAAGCAGGAAGATAAAACCAGGGTGACGAGGCCCCGGACTCAGATGGTCAGGGCGCCGTGATGAAGCCTATGCCGTGGGGTCTCTCCTGGACCCGCTGGTAGGCGGGCTTCTGAGCGTCCATCTTCCAATGCAAAGCCAGGAATGGCGAGAGCACCAGGCTGAAATAATGAGAGACAAGAAGAGGGCAGGTGCACATAATCGCTAAGCCAGCTAAGCTCTGAGCATCAGTGGGCAGTGGGCAGTGAAGCAACCGGCATTTACATAGGATAATTTCTGAAGCCTCCGGTTGACTTGCATCAAGGGTGTTCATGTGAGCCTCTTGAGCGTGGCAGGAGAACCTTGCTGGGAGAGGGCAGGGTTTTACTCTCGGGTTTTCATGGGGGCAGAGGTCAACTGAGCTAATGGAGGGGGGTAAGAGGAAGCTGGGAGGCATGATGAAGTTTCCTGGGGCACACCATGGTAGAAAGTGCAGCATGCCGGTGGCACGCTGAAAAGAAGGGCAAATTCATAGTGGAAGAGTGATGCACTCCACATTCAGGGGTACCCCTGCAGAGCCCCCCACCATAAAGAATCTAAAGGGTGGAGTTCGGCATTCCTGCTGGTCTACTTTCCTCAATCCCCCTGAATAACCATCGCTCTTGACAAAAGCCAATTTGCAGGACATTGCTCAATCAAGAGTGTATGGCACTGTCACAAACAGTTGCCTGGCAGAGACAGAGGGGTGTGTGAAAGCAATTAGGCATTAAGAAACCAATCGAGCTCATTTTCTCTATGACGCAGCTGCACAGAAAAGCGAGATTCCGTGACATGAGGACAGAACAGCTGGGAGCTCCTGATTCCTAACGGGGAGCCAGGCCAGAGCAAGTCTGTGACAGTCTCATGTGCTGCACTCTGCTGCCTTCATTTCTGAAAACATCCAGGGTGAAACAATTCAGGACTGATGTCGCAGACGGCTGTGCCAATGTAGTTCTACACAGATGCAAACACAACGGGAAAGAAAACAGCCTGGAACTTGACACAGCGATGCTGCAGGGCTGCAGTAATTGGACACTTACACACAGAGCAGAGCTGGATGAAATTAATGGCCGGTCCTTATGAAAACAGTGAAGTTACCTAAAATAGCAGGTGCTGTGCAGAGGTGGCCTGAATAACTGAGCACCATCAGTGCAGGCGCAGGCACTCCTCTTCACAATATTAGCTCTGCTGCAGAGAAAGTGTTGTTGCCAAGGAAAGCCCTGATCACAATGTACCCAGTGCGCACCAGAGGACATTATAGACAGCGCTGGCAGAAAGCATTAAGTTTTCCAGTGTAATTACAGAACATTGCATTAGAGTGAGTCTGGAGGAAGGCTGTTAGGAGAAAACAGGCTGAGGGAGTGATGTAAACCTTCTCTCTTTGTGAAAGACCAGAGTCCACACAGTGGGAGACAGTCTTCTCTCTCTGTGAAAGACCAGAGTCCACACACTGGGAGACAGTCTCCTCTCTCTGTGAAAGAGCAGAGTCATCACACTGGGAGACAGAGTCTTCTCTCTCTGTGAAAGACCAGAGTCCACGCACTGGGAGACAGGGTCTTCTCTCTCTGTGAAAGACCAGAGTCCACACAGTGGGAGACAGAGTCTTCTCTCTGTGAAAGACCAGACCCCACACAATTTCACAATTTTGGAGCTAATTGCCCAAATCCATCCAAATCCATTGTATTCATCCACTACATGTATGAGAAGACATGACATTAGTCTGCAGGTACATCTAAATAAAATCCATCAGGTTTAAATTTGGTACAATTTTACATTACCTGACCGTGCAAGCTCAGTGATACCCCCTACTTCCCCTGCTGGGAATGAGATCTGTACGTCCTGCAGTAATCTGGGGGTAATAGTCTTTTTCATCACTGGCTTTGCCCCTTATCCAGTGCTGCTGCATTTTTATCAAGTGGTGCATGAAGATCCAGGCACAATTTCTGACCTGTGAAAAACAGCAGAATTGCTTTTTCAGCCCTGGCAGACTGTTTTGTTGGGTTATTTTGCTGATGGCTGCAGTTAGGAGCTAAGATATTGTTTTATTTCTTGGTCCCTCTCCCCTCTCTTCTGTCTCTGTCATGGGTGTTTCAGGAGTTTCCCCGCAGACCTGCCCCGTGAGCAGCGCCTGATTGATTAGGGCCCTCAGCCGCCCCGCCAGCACCATTCCCAATGGTGAGAGGTGAGAGTTTCATTCAGCACAGCAGGAGCCAGGCACTGAAACACTCAATCACACACCTGCTTCCTTCGTTCTGTTTCCTCTGTCAAGAAGAAATCTAGATATTGAATAGGACTACAGCACTGCTGAATAACAGATACTGCACTGCACTGCACAGAATAGATAAATATCACTACAGAATTAAAAACACTTTACAGTACAGAGCTATATACTATAAATGCTGAATTACTCCTACAACACGTTACAGAGCAGACCAATATCACTGCTACAACACTTTATAGTGCAGACCAATATCACTGCTGAATTACTGCTGTATTACTGTAAACCAACAGCAGGTGGCGGTCTTTGGCTCAGGGAAGATTGAAAAATGGAGTTGAAGTAATTATTTTAGTGAAGATTGAAAATTGTTGACATGGCATTTGTCTAGTTGAATGTTCCCAGTGCCTGGTGGCATTAATATGGTGATTAGAGAAGATTAAGAAATGCTTAAGTTGAATAATCCTGTGGCCGATGATTAATGAAGACAGGGAGTGAAGAATCAGTGAGAAGATATAGTGACTTGTGTGGGTATATAAGTGAAGAACAGCCTAGAATGAAGAGGAACATGCAGACTTCCCCAAGACAGGAATTGTGTGATAGAGCTGACTGACCCCTTCAAATGACAAAAACTGGGGAGACATGCTGGTGGTGTCAGATGTAGTGTGGTGTGTGTCTGTGCTTGTCATCCACCCCAATCTTCTTTTTTAGTCTTGTTCAAACACACCTGTTACACGAATGAGAGGGGGCCATGGCTTTGTGGAAATGATGATAAAACTAAAAGCTGATAAACATTAATCAGGTTCCGCATCCACAGCGCATGGCTGCAATGAAGAGGAATAATCAAATTGCACTTCTGTCTATTGCTGGTGGACATTTGGGAAGAGCAGAAAATGTTAGTTTTTGAAATTCTTGCTGTTGTAATTTTGCTGTTGTTGTAATGTAGTGGAGTGTAGCTCCACTACATTCATTTGGATATCAAAAAGTAATTAACGTTAATCCATTAGCTCGATTTCTCTGCTGTAATTAGTCAGAGCTGCGGAGAGCTTCTGGATGGAAATAAATATATATATATTTTCAGAGTCGCTTTGGGGCAAAAGAAACATTTGTAATTTTGCAGACTAATTGCCTGAGAATAACAAATGTATTCCATTAGTCTCCAAGGACTCTGGTTCCAGATGTGCGGCACAGCAGCCATGTGAGTACTTGGGTTAACCCCTGCCTGCCCAGGTGGAAATCTGCATGCAGGAATCACTTGTATGGGCACAAGGCTCTATACTGCAGTGGTTTACATCCCTGGTGCTGAAGGAACTCTGTATCTGCAGGTTTCTGTTCCAGCTGAGCTCTACATTTCCAGGGCTTCATTGATCCACTTGCTTGTTGACACCTTTATTTAACTAGTTTCTTCGGTCAGTCCTGGGTGTCAAGAATTCCCGATGTTAACAGCTTCAGCACACCGAACTATACGCAGCCCCTCAATGTGCTTGCTGCTATTTCTGGAAAAAACATCTTTGATTACAGGTGGGAGTGACACTGTGTCAGACACACCCACAGTGGGAGTGACACTGTGTCAGACACGCACATGGTGGTAGTGACACTGTGTCAGACACACCCAGAGTGGGAGTGACACTGTTTCAGACACACCCAGAGTGGGAGTGACACTGTGTCAGACACACCCACGGTGGGAGTGTCTGTGTTTTGCACACGCCCCAGATGGGAATGGCACAGTATCAGGCACATGTTTTGTCCTTCTGCAGCGGTCCAATTGGTTACCTGAAGAAAGGGCAGCTCTGAAACTCAGAAAATGGCAAAGGTTGAGAGATATCAATTCCAATTCCCTTTGACCATTTAAGAGCTGAAAGCACATTTACAAATATGCTTCAAATAGAAACCTGTGTTGTAAGAACTCAGCAGAAACCAGAAGAGACAGTTCCTCCGGGACTTGTTGGGGTGGGTCACCACTGCTCTCCTGTACTAAGGGCTGTCTAATCCTAGTCCTGGAAGGTATACAGAGTCTGCTCTGAGTCGCTTTGGGGCAAAAGAAACATTTGTAATTTTGCAGACTAATTGGCTGAGAATAACAAATGTATTCCATTAGTCTCCAAGGACTCTGGTTCCAGATGTGCGGCACAGCAGCCATGTGAGTACTTGGGTTAACCCCTGCCTGCTGTGTCAGACACACCCACAGTAGGAGTGACATGGTGACAGACACACCCACAGTGGGAGTGACACTGTCAGACACACCCACAGTGGGAGTGACCCTGTGGCAGACACACCCACAGTGGGAGTGACATGGTGACAGACACACCCACAGTGGGAGTGACACTGTCAGACACACCCACAGTGGGAGTGACCCTGTGGCAGACACACCCACAGTGGGAGTGACATGGTGACAGACACACCCACAGTGGGAGTGACACTGTCAGACACACCCACAGTGGGAGTGACCCTGTGGCAGACACACCCACAGTGGGAGTGACCCTGTGGAAGAGTCTGCTCTGAATCAGCTGTTTACTGGCTTAATTAGACAAGTTTAACAGCTTCTCCCAGCTCTTTGGGTGGCAATGCTTTGAAGAGAGCTGGAGAAGATGCCTCTGGGACCAGGGCTGGACAGGCCTGGCTATTGTAAACATAACGCCCAGCTGCAGCAGCCCTGCTTTAACACAAACTGTCACCATAACTGTTTAATTCCTGACGATCGTCCATTAAATAATATTCTGGAAGGCTCTTTCCTGCTGAGGTCTTAATGGAGCGCTTAATTGCACCAGCTTAATTAAAACCTTTTTCCCGTGGTTTTCGATGTAAGGAAATCTGCCACCAGGCTGTTTACATATTCCAGCAAATGGCATACTTATCTCCTAAAGGTGCTTTTACAGGTCCTTTTTAATTAACAGCTAAGACACAAGCAACAAAAGGCATCTACAACGAAATCAGCGATCACTGGTGGTCAGACAAAGCCCCTGCAGGACCTGTTGCATCACAGCTCTTCACTGACAAACAGATGCTCGGGTTGCCGTGGAGACCCCCTGCATCGGTCCTCACCAAGAGCTTTTTTCTCTCTCACTTAAACGCATCTGGTGACCAAGTTCTCTCTCCATCTCATTTCATATCTAGATTTGCATCTGTCATTCATAGCTTCAGCAATAACTCTGCCTTTATACGCATGTTCGTTCCAGGAAATAGGAAGCATTGAGTGCAACAGAGCACCGCGTTTTTACTCTGCTCAAGGATCCGACTTGGGTAACTGTTGGCATCTTGGCAGTGTTACCACCATGTAGCTCAGCCGGGCTGGGCCTGGTCTGTAAGGACATGGGGGGGCTCCGAAGAAAGGATAGAAAACTGCTGCTATAACTGGCACTAGTAGACCAGTAGGCGGCACGCTTCCCCCTGGACTGGTTTTTCCACACCAATGTCCCAGGGTGGTGCCTGGACACTGAGCTGTAGGAAGTGCCGTGCCTCAGATGAGATGTTAAACTGAGATCCCGACTACTTGTTCATTAAAGATCCCAGGGCACTGTTTCTCAGAGTGTTTCTGTGCACTGGCTAGGCTCTGCTCTGGGCTTGAGCAATCTGACCTCTCCAGAGACCCTCTTTAATTAAGGAGTGCAGCAGTTTCTCACTGCTGCCCCTGCTCTGTGCCCAGTGGGGCTGGCGAGTGTCCCCCCAGGTGGGGGCTGCAGTTCAAATGGGGATGAAAAGTGTGTTTCTGTATCTGGGACAAGATCATCTGAAGCTGATGGTCAGTCCAGTACACTGCAGCTTGCACTGCACAGCACAGCAGATGCTGTGTTTAATCTGGCTGCCCCACAGCACCAGGGTCCTGTGTTTGAGCCCAGCCTCAGGTGCCTGTATGTGTGGAGTTTGTATGTTCTTGCCTTATTTGCATAGGTACTCCAGCTTCCTCCCAACCCACAGAAAAGCATGTAGGCTAGGATTGACTAGCTACTCAAAATCATCCCCAGGAGCAAGACAGCTGCTCTCCCGACCTCAGTTCCTGACCCCGAGTGGAACAGCCTGCTAAGCAGATTGCATGCAGTCCTAACAAAGTGGCCGCTCGGTGTGGCAGTGTTTCACTGGCAGCGCTGCTCCAGAGAGACACAGGCACTTTAAAATCCCCAGAAAAAATGAAGCAGAAAACGGATTGCTGCCGCTTACGAATGGGTCTCACGAGCCGTCCTGCCTGCAGGCTGTCCTTACTCCTGCTGCTTGTTATTTCCAATTCCTCTCAGCAGACGTGAGCGGGGACGTGACTGCTGCCCATGTGCTGAGATCGCCCAAGGGCAAAGAAGACCTGCAGGAGGATTCAGCCCTGAAGGACTTGCTTCTCCTTCGGCCGAAAGGCCTTTGCAGACAGCTGGTTAAAAGTCGTGTGTGTCCAGTACCACACGCCTCTGCTGGCTCTGCACGGCGACAGACGAGCTCTTTTCTTTACTCCCCGGGAGCCACTGACTTTCATCGCACTCTACAAAAAAGTTCTCATTGATTTCAAATAAACCATGCAGTTCATCAGGGATCTTGGACCCATCGTCTAAAGGGAGGGCTTAGTGGATTCAAGAAAAGTCAATTAATTAGACATACACAGGATTTTTCTTAAGGGGTTTTACAGTTGAATACTTGTACCATTACCATTTTATTTAGTGAAAGGAACACTTATCAATGGATCTCCTCAGAGCCTGTTATGCAGCTTATTAGACAGTTACACAGCTTATTAAATAATGAGACCAGCCTGGGGGCCCTGCTGTATGTGATGAAATTTCAGAAGCACCCCTTTGGCACTCATCCATCGGCTGCGTGTGTGCTCCTGCGCCGTTTATCACGATCAAGGCCCAGGAACCGATTCAGACTAATGCTTTCGACCGCTAAAGGCAGACCCAGGCTCGAGCAGACATGCGGACAGAACGTCAGCCTCACCCAGGCTCTGCAATGCTCTCTGTGGATGCAATGGGTCCGGGACTTTTAGCCATTTGATCACGCATGCAAGATTCAGGCATGGACCCTGACTGGCCCTGTGCTCAGACTGATCATTCCACAGCGAACCCAATGCATTGTGTTCAGAATTCAGCAGCCAGAATCCTGACCAGATCGCGTGCAAGCCTGAAGTTTTTGCACTGGCTTCCTTTTAGGCTTTGAGTCGACTTCAAAATCCTCCATCTCACCTATAAGGCTGTACGTGGTTTGGAACCTCAGTACTTGTCTGTTACTATCGTCCTATTCCCCGCCACGCAGATATCTCCCAGATATCTGGCAAGCTTATTCATATTCTATGGGTGACACAGCCTTCTCTTCCTACATCCCATCTAAAAGAAGGCTCTGGCTCTGGGATTCTATCCCCAAGGATATCACAGAGTCACCTACCCTGAGTTCATTTAAATCTAGACTCAAAACCTCTCTCTTCTGAAGGGCTTTTATTTCATTAGTGTCTGTGTCTTCAGCTGCACCCATTGTGTTTCTCATATGCTTATTCTTAATTAGTAATTTGCTATTCTTATAAGTGTTTTTTATGCCTACTGTAAAGTGCTTTGAGATGCTACTTTTAAAAATATTATTATAATTAGGTCACAGGCACTCCTCCAAGCCCTCTGTCTGTTTCACAATAAAGGTTAACGAGCACAGAGTCGTTAACGTTTTCAGCTGCAGAGCAAACATCACTGGCTATCCAAATCAGATTTGATTTGGGGGCTAGCAGGTGACAGCATCCTGGCCACTGTTCTCAGTCTGGAACACAGATGAAGCGCTGTGGGGGTGCAGGTGGTGTTTCCAGGCAGGAAAAATGAATGCAAAACCTAATTACAATTACGTCAGGAACCCCAAGCAAGCTCTTCTGGATCGGATACAGCACAGCGATGAGCCCTGATCTGCTGGGCAGCGGGGCTGCGGGTGCAGGGGAGCCCCCACGGGCCACCCTGGGAGATGGTGTGAACGGATCTGTGATCCTTCTGGAGTAAAGGCATAATATAAATGCAAGGGATGATGATGGTGAACATTTCTCAGCACGATTTATGTGAGACGTTCCACTGTGCCTCACTGAAGTCCACACTTCTCCACATCCGCCACAATGCGATCTCCGTTCTTCCCCTGTTTCCCATCCCTGTGTGTTTGCTCGTTAGGGGATCCCCTAACCTTAAATTGTGTTTCTCATAAAGGCCGGCACGTGGCTCTGCGGTTGTCGTGGAAACGCAAGGCTTAGTCAATAAAGAACAGAATGTAATTAATATTCCCAAGGACCCTGCAGAGATGAGAGAGCTCTGAGCCACTCTTAATGAATATATGCATATTTCTTTTTCTTACTATAGCTACGGTATACAGACCAGACTGGGTCTGGTCAGTACTGGGATGGAAGACTGCTAGGGAAAACCAGGTTTTGGAGCTGCGTTTACAACAACAGCCAAGTTCAATCAGACTCAGCTGTCAGTAATGAGCTATCATGCCACATGCCATATGCCATTTCCTCACCTAAAAAGTTATGAAAACTGTTCATAATCCCCTTCTCTCTGTCTGAATCCCTCCTGCGCCGCATCTCCAGCGCTGCAGCTGCAGGGACAACGAGGGGCGCAGATAAGAATCATTCAGGTGTGCTTGACTGTACTCTGTGTGTGCCTCCGCATCACATTATTAAGGATTTTGATCGTTGAAGAATGCTATTATGACTGTATAAGGTAGTGTTAAATACGGGTTGCTCTTTGGCTCATTCTCGCATTATAATTCATCCCTGCATACAGAAAAGGACGATTTCTCCAGGCTGAGTTTTTCATCAGTTACTAATGAGCATTGACAGAACGCACAGTAGGTAAGAGGTTGTCCCTTTAAAGAAGGCGGTGCTGCTAAATAACCCCGCCAATCACATTGCACGTTACGCGAGTCCGTCAAATGATTGGCATGCACTGCAGACCAATCGGCGCTATCTCTACCGGAAGCGTTGTGAAGTGAAGGTTGATGCAAACATGGGGGTAAAGTTAGAGATCTTCCGGGTAATAATGCATTTATTTTAAATACACTGGCTTTGTCTCAGACGTAGAGACCTCTGAAACCTGAGATGCAGTTTTATTTAACCGTTGCCGCTGTCGGTTAGACGAGGTTTCTGTAGATCTTAGTAATAATCTCTGTTATCTCGCACGTTCTTGCTGCTGAGTCCTTGATACGGTGTAAGGTGCTCTTTTATAAAACAGGGGTCCAAACTGTGTTCTTATGTTCGCGCTCTGTCCGTGTTTACCAGTAAGCTGCTGATACGGTTGTCAGGAGCTGTGTAATGCGAGGCCCGTGTTTGACCCTGAAATCCTTTTGATCGGTCTCCTGAAACATATTTCAACTCCTTTGCTCAGTTCGGCCGTCTTTCATAAGCCTTCAGGTCATAAATTAGTCGCGATCGTTTTTATTGCCTTTTTTAAGTTACTGTTTAGTTAAGTTAGTTTTAAAGTGAGCTGGAGCACCTGCAGACACGCAGCGGACCTTGGGGACAGGGACCCCTGCTTCAGGCCCATCTGTACTCCTCTGGTCTCGGGGTGTGAGATATGTACCCCAGGGAGTAACTGTGAATCAGCGCAGGAGCCTGTGTGAAGGACAGCAGAGAGGAGAGAGTAGTGGTGTAACAGTGTGGACAGGGAGAGAGGAGAGAGAGTAGTGGTGGAACAGTGTGGACGGAGAGAGGAGAGAGCAGTGGTGGAACAGTGTGGACGGAGAGAGGAGAGAGCAGTGGTGGAACAGTGTGGACAGGGAGAGAGGAGAGAGCAGTGGTGGAACAGTGTGGACAGGGAGAGAGGAGAGAGCAGTGGTGGAACAGTGTGGACAGGGAGAGAGGAGAGAGCAGTGGTGGAACAGTGTGGACAGGGAGAGAGGAGAGAGCAGTGGTGGAACAGTGTGGACAGGGAGAGAGGAGAGAGCAGTGGTGGAACAGTGTGGACGGAGAGAGGAGAGAGCAGTGGTGGAACAGTGTGGACGGAGAGAGGAGAGAGCAGTGATGGAACAGTGTGGACAGGGAGAGAGGAGAGAGCAGTGGTGGAACAGTGTGGACAGGGAGAGAGGAGAGAGCAGTGGTGGAACAGTGTGGACGGAGAGAGGAGAGAGCAGTGGTGGAACAGTGTGGACAGGGAGAGAGGAGAGAGCAGTGGTGGAACAGTGTGGACAGGGAGAGAGGAGAGAGAGCAGTGGTGGAACAGTGTGGACAGGGAGAGAGGAGAGAGAGCAGTGGTGGAACAGTGTGGACAGGGAGAGAGGAGAGAGAGCAGTGGTGGAACAGTGTGGACAGGGAGAGAGGAGAGAGCAGTGGTGGAACAGTGTGGACAGGGAGAGAGGAGAGAGCAGTGGTGGAACAGTGTGGACAGGGAGAGAGGAGAGAGTAGTGGTGTAACAGTGTGGACGGAGAGAGGAGAGAGCAGTGGTGGAACAGTGTGAATCTGCACAGGAGCCTGTGTGACGGACCGGGAGAGAGGAGTGGTGTAACACGGAGGTGGGGATGACGTATGCACACTCATTGTGTTGGGCGTGGCCTGGCTGGTCCACACAGGTGCTGGCGATTTAAGGCCTTGTAAATCTGCCTGCACAGTGCTGTTCTGCAGCTGCTTCACTGCCAACAGCCGCCTGTCGCTCTTCTCTGCACACAGATGATGCTGTACCTGTCCTTCCCAGTGGCCGTGTTCTGGGTCTCCAACCAGGCGGAGTATTTCGAGGAGTACGTGGTGAAGAGAAAGGTACTTCTGTTGATGTGGGCAGTTTGCACGATCATACACTGCACAGCTTGTTTCTCTCCTCCTTATCACTGGTCGCGGTGCAGCCAGCAAGCAATGGGCACAAGGCAGGGTACACCCTGGACAGGACGCCAGTCCATCACTGGGCACACACAGACACGCACCCTCACGCCAGGGCCAGTTTTCCCAGAAGCCAGTTAACCCACCAGTATGTCTTTGCACTGTGGGAGCAAACTGGGGCACCCAAAGGAAACCCACTCAAATGTGGGGAGAGCATGCAGACTCCACACAGACAGCACACAGGTCTGAAATAGAACCCAGTGCAGCAGGGCAACAATGCTAACCCCTGCGTCACCATGCTTCCCATGTGTTATACATGTGCATGTGAGAATTAAGTGGCTAGGTAAATGAGGGTACTGTAATCACCATTTCAGCAGTTTTACAAAGTTTTACAAAGCCAGCAGCAAAGAGTTCTGAGAAAACGCTTCGACTCTGGCGGCAGGAAGCAGGTCTGTGAGCTGCCGGCTGGGCGCTGCTCCTCTCAGGCTGACCGGCTGCGTGTTGTGTGTTTCAGCGGGAGATCTACCCCCCAGATGAGAAGATGCACGTAAGTGTTGGCCTCGCCTCTGCCTGGTGATTAGCGGTGCTGCCGGCCCGCTGACAGGAGCTCGACGGTGTGGTTAGCGTCGGGGGCTGCCGCAGGCCCTGGGATCGCGGCGCCTGCCTGCCGGAGGGGAAATCGATGGCCGCTGCTCTGGGAGCGCGGGCGCCTGGCCTTTAAAGGGCAGGATCAATCACTGAGCAGCCCCTGCGCCGCTCCGGGAGAGTCTGGACAGCCTCTCCCCCATCTCACTGGAGGAGGGGGGCAGGTGTGGAGAGAATAGGAAATGGAAAACAGAAAGAGTTAGAGCAACTTTTTACAGATACAGATCGTATCATTCAGTATAAGTGGTGTTAATCTTGGTGTGGATTATACTTGTACACACTGCACTCCTGGTGTGTGTAATACACTGCACACACTGCACTCCTGGTGTGTGTAATACACTGCACACACTGCACACCTGGTATGTATTATACACTGCACACACTGCACTCCTGGTGTGTTTTATACACTGTGCACACTACACACCTGGTGTGTATTATACACAGTACACACTGCACTCCTGGTGTGTGTTATACACACTGCACTCCTGGTGTGTGTTATACACAGTACACACTGCACTCCTGGTGTGTATTATACACTACTCACACTGCACTCCTGGTGTGTTTTATACACTGTGCACACTACACACCTGGTGTGTATTATACACAGTACACACTGCACTCCTGGTGTGTGTTATACACAGTACACACTGCACTCCTGGTGTGTGTTATGCACGCTGTGCACACTGCACTCCTGGTGTGTGTTATACGCTGCACACTACATACCTGGTGTGTATTATACACTGTACACACTGCACTCCTGATGACGCTATGCTGTTTGTGTGTTCTCTGGGAGCAGAGGAAGGAGCTGGAGGAGTTTAAGGAGAGGATGCGGAACAGGAAGGAGCAGAGGCTGCTGAAGCAGATGGGTGTGAGTGAATCCCAGCAGGACTGACCCGACACGGCTCCGAGACGGATGGGGCAGAGCAGCGCCTCTGAGCCCTCTTTAACCTCGGCGGCATGGGTCCAGAGCACTGCTGAGCTGGGGGACTGGCTGCAGTGAAGACAGCCCGATTTCCAGTACTTGTGCCCTGTGCTGTGGGCTACAGTTCCTTCTGGTGGGGTTTTACAAAGTCATGGTGCTGTAGGTGCACTAGCTCTTCACATGAAAGTCAACTTAGTTCTCCAACTACAACCCTTTCGGCTTTGACTCCCAACTCCCTTTGTGCAGCAGTTCGGTCCGGCTCATGTTTTCCCAGCTTTGTCAGCAATGGCTTTGGTTCACAAGAAGCCGTAAAAGCCTGAGCAGCTCGTTTGCGTTCTCTTGTTATCGTCTCTCTATGCAGTTGGACCCAGAGCAGTGTAACAAGCTTTAAATACAGGATGCAGGGCTTTGGAAAGAACTGCTTGGAAAACCTGGAAACGATCAGACAGCTGTGCAGTGGGAGCTTGGTCTCTCTGTATTGAAGAAAGGGTGTGATGATAATGTTCAGGAATTTCCTAGAAGCTGAAAGCTTGATACAAAGTAGCTTCAATCTTTAGGAATGTGGCCCAAGGGAATAGCAAATTCATGTAAATATAAAATGCAGTTATGTATTTTTCTTAAAACATTGGTGTAAATGTGTTTTCATTAAAGTTTTTTTTCTCACCCAAGAGTTCTAACATATATTCTTATGGTATGAGTGTGGGAAGGGAGCAGAGACTTCACTGGTCAGGACTGTCCCCAGCACAGAGAGAGAGACTTCACTGGTCAGGACTGTCCCCAGCACAGAGAGAGAGACTTCACGGGTCAGGACTGTCCCCAGCACAAAGAGAGACTTCACGGGTCAGGACTGTCCCCAGCACAGAGAGAGACTTCATGGGTCAGGTCTGTCCCCAGCACAGTGAGTGAGACTTCACTGGTCAGGACTGTCCCCAGCACAGTGAGTGAGACTTCACTGGTCAGGACTGTCCCCAGCACAGTGAGTGAGACTTCACGGGTCAGGACTGTCCCCAGCACAGAGAGAGAGACTTCACTGGTCAGGACTGTCCCCAGCACAGAGAGAGAGACTTCACTGGTCAGGACTGTCCCCAGCACAGTGAGTGAGACTTCATGGGTCAGGACTGTCCCCAGCACAAAGAGAGACTTCACGGGTCAGGACTGTCCCCAGCACAGAGAGAGACTTCATGGGTCAGGTCTGTCCCCAGCACAGTGAGTGAGACTTCACTGGTCAGGACTGTCCCCAGCACAGTGAGTGAGACTTCACGGGTCAGGACTGTCCCCAGCGCAGAGAGAGAGACTTCACTGGTCAGGACTGTCCCCAGCACAGTGAGTGAGACTTCACGGGTCAGGACTGTCCCCAGCGCAGAGAGAGAGACTTCACTGGTCAGGACTGTCCCCAGCACAGAGAGAGAGACTTCACGGGTCAGGACTGTCCCCCGCACAGAGAGAGAGACTTCACGGGTCAGGACTGTCCCCCGCACAGAGAGAGAGACTTCACGGGTCAGGACTGTCCCCAGCACAGAGAGAGAGACTTCACTGGTCAGGACTGTCACCAGCACAGAGAGAGACTTCACTGGTCAGGTCAGTCCCCAGCACAGAGAATTATTTTATTGGGAGTTTTGGGTCCCCCAATGGCTGAATTAAAATACTAATTTTTAAAATTGCATCAGACCTCCACTATTGTGGTAGTAGAAGAGAGGGCTCTTATTTAAAGACTTAAGAAAAAGCAAACATCTGTGACAGTCATCAGCAGCAGACACACTAAAGTGCTCGATAAACACACTCTGGAGATGAGATGTTTGTGCGGCACTCGGGCAAAATGTAATTAAATGTAATTGATCTGTACTTTTGTACAGAAGCCTATTAGCGCCATGGAGAAAACAAATTCTTGTGTTTAAAGACCTGAAATTGCTTTGTTACGAGATATGGCTGCTAACACATTGCCACTAACGAGGTTGTCTTCATCAATGCATGACTCTGTTGGCTAAGGCCCCAATTTTAGAGCCATCCTGGAGCTGTTTGGGGTTTTGCTTAGCATTCCCTTATTTCATTACAGTCATGTCTGTGCAAGCCAACACAGAAACACTCTTTCCTCTCCCTTCACAAGCCACGTTTCCTGCTGTTTGCTGTGAGTTTCCAAATCGAAATGTATTTGATGTCAGCACAGGATGAAATCGTTGGAGGTGTTTATGCTTAAATACTTATGGGTAAACCAACAGTATATGATAAACGTATTCTGTTCAATGTTTAAAGATGAGATGACAAGTTATCTGCATGTTTCGTATAAAAAATACAGTGCGTTTGTAAAGTCTTGACTTTTCTGCTTTTCATAAAAATAGTGAAAATGACGTGTTTACCCCAGGAATGCTCCATCACAGGGCAGTTTACCTTTGCGTACACAAAACACATCACACATGCTCCTTCATTTGCTAATTCATTTACACAAAGAGGAGTGTGTCGATATTCTTCTTATGGTAATGAAAGTGTTACTGTGTGTGGGACAATATTTCTGCATATACAGTATACTACAATGTATTAATATATTAGACAATATTGAAATATTATGCAATATTGTTCAAAAAGTAAGTATTGTGTTTAAATACCATATAATTTAAATGCAATATATTTTTCCATGGCACTTATAGGCTTCTGTACCACATGACAATTTCTGTAAAATAAAATTTGGATTTAATGGTGGTATTTGCTGACCATGTTGGCGCAGTGGTCAACAGTGTCGCCTTGCAACCCTGGGGCCCTGGGTTTCAATTCCTGGGGTGCTGTCTGTGTGGAGTTTGTACGTTCTCCCTGTGTTCACGGGCGTTTCCTCCAGGTGCTCCGGTTTCCTTCCGCAGCCCACAGACTGGTCTGTGCTGGTAGGTTAATTGGCCTCTGGGATCAATTGGCCCTGGTGTGTGTGTCTACGTTTGTGTCTGTGTGTGCCCTGCGATGGACTGGTGTCGCTTCCAGGGAGTACCCTGCCCTGTGCCCGTTGCTGGCCAGGATAGGCTCTGGCTCCCCTGTGACCCTATACTGGATAAAGCGATTCAAAAATAGGTGGGTTTTATATAGTACAGAAGGACACAGTCCATCCCTTGACAGGAGCTCATCCTGGTTACTGTAGTGCTGAGTGGACTGGGATACTGGAACACCTAAGGTAAAGCACCTCTCTCAAGTACCCACAGCCTGTCTGTTAGGAGACCAGGTGCTTACCCACTGTGCTGCAGTCATACAGACATGCAGAGAAGAGCAGAGATGTTCAGACAGCTCAGCAGGTCAGTGAGGTGCACGCATATAAAGGTAAAACTCTATGGAGAATGTATGTAGATGGAGGAGCTTGGCTGATGCTTTCTGTTTGAAAATGCTGCTGGATCACTCACCCAGCCCTACAGCCCCGTGGTGCAGAGAAGTGCCCCCAGACACATTGTGGAAGTGTGCTCTAAATCTTTAACATCTCCAGAGCCGCTCCTGGAGGGGGAGAAGAGGCAGCTTTGAACATATGCAGTTTCTCCAGGAGCTGTGATGAGAAGTCATTGTCATTCTGGTACAATTTCAGAGGCTGTCTTGATTTCAAAGGTTTATTTGTCTTTGTTCAGAAATACATTTTTCTTTTCCCCCGGCAAGTGTGAAAGGTATGAAATATCAAAGGAGCTGATTGCCTCATCAGGAGTCCGAGCAGATTTCTGCAGGGAAGCGTCGCTGCTTTCATCTCTGCCTGATGATGGCAGGAAAGTGTGTGCTAAGCACATAACACCATCCCCTGAATCAAGGCTCACTGGTACAGGACATGGGTACAGCTGACTGGTGCAGACTGGTTCAGGACACTGGTGCAGTTCACTGGTGCTGACTGGTACAGGACACAGGTACAGCTGACTGGTGCAGACTGGTACAGGACACTGGTACAGCTCACTGGTGCAGAGTGGTACAGTACCTTGATAGAGGCTCACTGAGAATAGGGGGTACAATTCTGGTCATGATGTCACAAAAAATATGGCTTTAGAGATCCATCCAAAGAAGAGCAATCAGATACATTCTTGGTCTTAAAGGCATATTCTACTCTGGCAGGATGAGGGGACTGAATCTCTTTAGTCTTGAACAGAGAAGACTATGGAGGGCCTGATTCAAGTGTTCAGGATCCTCAAAAGTACCAGTTAATTAACTGGAGACCTGGATTCCATGCTGCCAGCCTATCAGCCTGCCACTGTAAGAGGGAGGGCTGACTCCTCCCTCAGCCCCAGCCCAAGCCAGGTACCCACGTCACCCAGGTCTCAGAGGCACCTGCGATCGCCGTGGCAACGGAGCCAAAGCGTCAGCGATTCCTCCCCGAGGCAGCGGAAGGCGGGAGAGAGAGAGTGACGAGCGATGGAGGACGGCAGCGAGCTGCCTGGGCGTCCGAGCGGATGGTGAACGGAGTGGCCACCTGCAGCTGCCCGCCAACCCTTTGCTTGACCGTACACGTCCAGAGAGAGGAGGCTTGGGGGTCTCAAGGGGTATCCAGGGGGACAGTCCCAGCTGTTTGACTCAGGTATCAGATGGGCGTGTGGTGAACGCCCTGTCGCTGCTCTCAGCGTGGTGTCTCGGCCTCACCTGTGACCGCAGTTAGCCCACTTGCCCACTAGGGGGCGCACAGCCTCGCGAAAGACACGGCGGGGTTCCTTCTGTGTTTGACGGAGAAGAATCGAAAATTTCACATTCTCACATGTTTGTATTTAAGGCTTGTTTTTTGTGATAAAATGGGTGGCTGGGTTTTTGTTTTATGGAAGATAATAAAGAGTCTGGAGCCGCACCCCCCCTGGACATCACACGATGGGCCGTGGGGTCTGTCTGGGGACAGAGTCTGTCTCAGTTACAAGCTTAAATTGATCCCTGTGTGATGTCGAACAGCTTCCTCCAGTCTCGTTTTGAAGCACTTACTCTGCTTCATGGAGCTGATGTAATGGACTGACTGAGCCGGTCAGGTACCCAACCACCCCTGGACACAAAATAAACATGAAAGGCTAGCTATCACTCCTGCTGGACTCTCGCCTGCTGAACTGAACCCTTTACCGAATCAATAACGTTTTCCTTACAAATATTTTAGCTGAACCTCTTTATGCAAAAGCAATTTGAATACAATTCCCACTTGTGCCTTGGGCTCCTTACTAAAGCTATCTGAGCAGATCACAGCGCTACAGTAGCTGCCCTCCCCGATTCGAGCCAAAATTCAAGTCAGGCAATACCACTGTCCCTGGGAGACACATGGGCAGAGCTATCCATTGTGATGTCACACTCTGTCGACCATTGTGACATCACTTTACCAGTCTGGGCCTTGATGACAACTTTAGCACCACCCCACCTCCCTTCAGAAAATGTAATCCTCCTCTTTCAGGAAGTGACAAGTTCCCCCTCTTCTAGAGAGGAAGGACTACCTACAAAATTCCGGCACACACTGTCCACCGTAGCCAGGTGGCCCAAGGCTGACCAGCTCTCTGTCTCGTCTCTCCTCCTGGACCACAGCGAGTGGCGGCGATGAATGGACAGGACTAGCCTGCTTGGCGGCTCCCTCCCCTTGCGGCGCCGCCTGCTGGGCGCTCTGGACACGCTGGGCAGGAGGAAGACGCACCGCTTCCTGGCCACGCTGTTCCTGCATGAGCTGGCCAACGTGCCGCGCCTCAGCGGCATCCTGTTCTGCAAAGTGCGCCTGCTGGAAGGCAGCTACGCGCAGGAGTCCCCCCGGTGTGTGGCAGGCTGGTGGGGCGGGGCAGGGCGGGGAGGGGTGGGGTAGAGTAGGGAGGAGCTAATGGGGAGGGGTGGGGTAGAGTAGGGAGGAGCTAATGGGGAGGGGTGGGGTAGAGTAGGGAGGCGCCAATGGGGAGGGGTGGGGTAGAGTAGGGAGGCGCTAATGGGGAGGGGTGGGGTAGAGTAAGGAGGCGCTAATGGGGAGGGGTAGGGTAAAGTAGGGAGGGGCTAATGGGGAGGGGTGGGGTAGATTAGGGAGGAGCTAATGGGGAGAGGTGGGGTAGAGTAGGGAGGGGCTAATGGAGAGGGGTGGGGTAGAGTAGAGAGGAGCTAACGGGAAGGGGTGGGGTAGAGCAGGGTGGGGCGGGAAGGTGCAGGTGGAACAGTGTAAAGCCCCCTGCATCAGAAACACAGTCCAGGTGATGTTTCCAACAGAGTGGGGAGGCCCTGCTGTGAGCTCCCCCAAACCACGTCCCCAGGTCTGAGATTCTGTCTTCTGCTGTGTGATGAAGCTGAACTTTCGGGCGGCTGGTTAGGAGGGCAAGCAGCTCTCTGTAGCCCGAGCTCCGATCCCAGCGGAGAGAGCAGAATCATCCTGTGTGCCCCCCCCGCACGCTCACAGGGGACACTGACCCTTCCTTGTCCCCCCATGGCAGGCAGGAGGTGCTGCTGAACGCGGTGCACTGGGGGGCGACCTTTGAGTTTGAGGCCAGGGTGTCGGTGAACCCCCACACGGGGGTGCTGGACAGCTGTGTCTGCAGGCTGTCGGTGCGCAAGGTGAGAGCCTCTCTCTGCCATGGGCGACCCCTTTATCTCTCACGCCGGGTGCAACAGCAGGAGACTCTTACAGTAACAGCCAGATTTCACTTTCATTATCCAACATCCTGTAAAAAGAGCTGGGGAAATCTTACAAGGTCCAACCCAGCATGAATCAGGCCTGTTTCACTCACCTCCTCAGGTCTTCTGCCAATATCATGAAGGTTGTAGGAATTGTATGAAAACATCTGGATTCTGGTCAGGATTGGGGGCAATCCCTTTGCTTAGAATATTTGCCATATTATTTTTCTGAATTTTGGATTCTGCTTTGATTTTCTGCAGATAGTTCTTGATGGTATGGGGTGGGGTGGAGAGGGAAATATCGGCCTCTGCTGGTCAGTATTTGAACAGCAGGTTCTGCTGAAACCACGATTCTGGTTTCCTGACCAAGGAGAAATAACTGAACCCAAGACGCAATGCCAGCCGGGAAACTGGGAAGCCGAGTGTTCCCGTCCCTTCTCCCGGCGTTTGTCTTGACTGGTGTTTGTCTTACAGGATGTCAAAGGAGGGAAGTCTTTTGAGAAGGTGAGTCCAGCCGAGCCGCTGCTGGGGGTGTCTTCCCGGTGTCTCAGCCTTCCCTGGCTGCTGGGGGTTCAGGAGAGGGGGATCAAGGAGGAGGCGTGACCGGTGGTTCAGGTGTTTTTTTAAAGCATAATCGACAACAGATCAGGTCACACAGGTAATGGGGGATTAAGATTAAGATCACTTTATTGGCCATATACAATTTCTTGCATTAGGAATTTGTCTTTTCGCACACCCCAGCTTGCTCTCCATGAGACACACAGACAGGGAGAGAGAAGCTTGGGGTCGGAGCGCAGGGTCAGCCATTTATACGGCAGCCCTGGAGCAGCTGGGGTTAAGGGCCTTGCCCAGGGGCCCAAGGGAGTAGGATTCCCCTGTCGGCCGCGGGATACGAACCGGCAACCTTCCAGCCACAAGCGCAGATCCTGAGCCTCAGAGCCACTGCACTGCACCGATTATCAGAGCTGTAATAATAGATCTTGGAGCTCCCCAGAGGAGGAGTGCACCCCCACTCCACGCCAGGAGTTGACATGGGCGACTGGAGGCCGGCAGGTGTCCTGGGAGCTTTCCCGATCAGCAGCCAAACCCTCAAGGAGATCTGGCTTGTGCCCGGGGCGTTAGCCGAGCTCTGGATTGTAACTGAGATCAGAGAGCCCCCGAGCAGAGCCCCCCGGTCGTATGTCTGTGACCCGGCCCCTCCCCGCAGGTGGGCTACGCGGACCTGGACCTGTCGGAGTTCGCGGGCTCCGGGCTCGTCGCGCGACACTGCCTCCTGGAGGGCTACGGCAGAAAGGCCAGCAAGCCGGACAACTCCATCCTCAAGGTAGCTCCGCCGCTGCCGGGAGGAGCTGGTGAGAGGGTCTCGGTGAACTTGGCACACGCTTCTCCTGCAGAAGCTGCAGTATTTTATAAGGTGGACATTCAAAAGTGGTTTGAACTGGATTGGGGGAATGCTGGACACCAGGGCTGCTATGTAATTCTATACTGTTCTACAGGGACGCGTGCTACAGACCTGAGGAACCAGTTGTATGAAATGAATCCGATTGATCTTTAGCAAACAGATGTGTGTGATTTTGGAACACTGCCAATCTTGTGAGTACAGGGAAGCGTGACGGATGACAGAAAAATAAGCCAGAGCTGAATTACTGTGAGAAAAACACACCGAGCATCTCTGGTGTGTTTCGCTCCCATGCGTATGGAATAAAAAGTTCTTTTAACTTCCGAGACGGACTCCTGACTGTCTTCTAAGGGGAAGAGGGAAACATTTCTCCAACGGAGCGCTTCTCAGTCTGTACCGGGGGAATCCCTGAGCGCTTGTCCTTCGTCTGGATGGGAAGGAAATTCTGAGCTCTTTTCTTCTGAAGGTTTTGCAGCGGTGCACTAAGGGCTTTGGTGAGACGAGCGGCTCTCTCTCAGCCTGGCCCCTTCTTTCACCTCCACAGTCGCCATCGCCTTCCCGCCCCCAGGGCTTCCCGGACTTTCCGTTGATACCCCTCTCTGTCGTCCGCAGGTGGGGGTTCGGATGCAGCTGCTGGCAGGGGACCCCTGTTTCAGGGTGTAAGTCGGCCGTTTCTGTGCTGCTGGGTTCTGCAGCGGCAGTGCGAGAGGCAAACACAGCTGGCGGGTCACGATGCGCTGGAAAACGACACCGCACTTGCTGAAAGCTGGCTGAACTGGCCCAGGGGGGTCCGGTCCGGGCCCTGGAGAACTGCTGTGTCTGTTTGCTTTTCCTTTCGTGCTCAGCTCTCAATGACTTCAGACAGCCCATTACTGCATCATTGGCCAACTATAACAATCTCTCCCAGCTGTTGCTTTACAGAGACCCAGAACCTCCAGGGCCAGGGCTGGGTGGCCCTGATTTCGCTCATGGGATGGTCAGGTAGTTGGGAAAACTGAAACTCCCGTGAAATAGGAAGCGATCAATCAGTCAACTAACCATCCTGCCACTTGGCCGATCAATCAATTGATCAATCCATTAGTTCCTCAATCAAACTACCAGAGACCCAATCAATCAGCCAGTAATTGATCTTTTAAAAAGCAATCAACGGATCACTGTGTTTTTCTTCCAGACCTTCCTCCTGTGTTGGCCATTCGGCCCTGTCTCTGAGCGCACTGCCATCATCAGCCTCACCTGAGCACAGCTGCTATGCGCCAGGTGACCGCGCTCGCCCCAGCACACCCCCCTCGTCGCCTGCCTCTCCCTTCTCACTGCCGAGGCTCGGGTCCTGCAGCGTCCCGCCCTGCAGGGGGCGCCCTGCTCACACATGCCCTGTCTTCTTCCCGCGCTCAGCCTTCTCCCTGGACACCCTGCAGCGGGAGCGGGAGGTGACGGGCGTGCCCCCGGGCCCCTCGCGCTGGCTGGAGCCCGAGCAGGCGGAGCGGGCGGCGGTGGCGGGGCAGCTGACCCGGGTGGGGCACACCAGGGTGGACGCCCGGGACGTGGTGGAGCACCTGTGCCGGGAGCGCCTGTCCGCAGAGGCCGACCTCCAGAGCGGTGCCCAGGGTGCGAAACACACCTGTTTTACTGTCCCATTCGGCCCATCTGAGGATCTCATCTCCTTTCCTCGACAACATGGCTGGCAGCTTGTTCCATTCTCCCGCAACCCTTTGTGTAGACATCCTGTTGTCAGTCGCTAATGTGCTCTCCCACAGTCTCCACTGGTGTCCTCTGGTTCAGGTTTCACCATTGCTCCTGAGCTCCCCTGCTGAGTTATTCCCCCTCTGGGGTTCCTGTGTTCCTCGGTCTTCCTCCCAAGTGAGGGAAGCCAGGCTCTTCTTTGGGGTGCTTGGGATGCTGCTTTTCAAACGCCCAGGCCTCTGAGCTGTGAGCGTTGGGCTGTCCCTGGCCAGCCCACCCATTGACCGCGAGCTCTGCCTCAGCGACGGAACAGGGCCCGATCCCCAGGCTGTCCAGGGTGGATGGACAGCTGGCCGGGTTAGTGATCACGCTCTCCTTTCTGTCTCGAGACAGATGAGGGATTGACCTTGTATGTGGGCTCTGATGGCACAGCCACAGTGGGACACAGACACGCCCGTCACAGGTAAGGCGGAAGCAAGTGATATACAGTATGTGTTGATTACACTGGGGGGATATTCTGAACAACTGCCTCAATTAAGTAATTAAGAACAAATTAAGTAATTAAGGGTCAGCTGAATAACTTGTAACTGCTGGCTGGGTCACAGTTGTGTAATACCGGACAGATATCAGTAAATCTGACAACAATAAGTGCTCTGGTTCTTCTTCATCCTTGGTTTCTCTGCGCAGGGACGCCAGTGCCGCAGGCCTGGAGAAAGTGGTTTTCTGAAAATAAAGGTGCCCGTCGGGCCTGCCCGCAGCTCCCTGCCTCTTTTTTTAGCCAGCGCCTGGGGGTCGATGCGGTTCTCGTCGCTGGCGGCTCGTCGTGTCGGGCGCGGTGTGAGCCGTCTGTGTGTGTGTGTGGGCAGTGACCCGGGCATCTGATTTACGCTTAGAGAAGAGCGGGCAGAATTAAAGAAGCAATATGAGTGTTTTTGGGGGGGTCTTTATATTCAAGAATCACGTTTGCATGTGTATCCAGGCCAACACCGTCTTAATTCCATCAACGAAATGGCACCGGTGACGTCACGCCCGCCGCCGGAAGTACCGTCAGAGGGTTTGCTTTTCACTTTCTCCAGCTGTGAGCCCGAAACCCGGAAGTGTCAAGATGGCTCCCAGTGGGCTGAAGGCAGTGGTCGGGGAAAGTAAGTAAAAAAAAACAAGTTTACAAACCATGGAGGAGAAAGTTGTCTGTCGTTTCTGTTGCACTGGTTAAAGAGTGGCGTTTGTTAGTGGTCGATACATCACTTTATACAGCAGCGAAGTGAGGAAAGACTTGCGTCACTTGTAAACATTCGTATCTCGACAATCCTCTGAATTTGTGGATTTTTTACTTTTTTAAAAAAATGCCAGATTTAAAGGCACGTATTCTATAGCCGTTGCTTTTCAGTTCACTCAAAAGGGATCACTTGCCGGCGTCTGCGGCAGTGACTGTTATTTCAAACCTAGTTTCCTCGTCTTCTGAATTAGACTCGGGTCCGGTGAAACTCGCTGTCTGTAAGGAGATGCATGGCGCTGCTCGGATTTACATACCGGCTAACTGATGGGGAAAAAAAGTAATTTAATGATGTGAATTGGTAGATCTTCGTTAGATCTTCATCTCACTCTGGTATCTCCCCCAGCTAAGGTGATCCCAGAGTAAGACTGTCTGAAACTGGCGAATGGCAATGCGGAGAATCGGTGATTTCTGTTTAAGTGTTTGGTTCATTTACAGTATATCCAGTATTTACAGTGGTCGCGTACGTCAACGCCCGAGTAAATCTTCTGCACGTCAGAGCCCCGAAGAGTCAGGAAGTGTGCCGCCGCGGTGATGGCCCCCAAATCGGGAATTTTAAGTGTCCAGCCCCTCGGGCGTGAGCGCAGGGAACAGTGGGGTTCAGTGGGGTCGCCGCGGAGGAGCGTGTGATTAAAACCCGCTACGCGACTTGTCCGCCCGTGGCGGGGGGTGTAATTTACCGAGGACGGACTGGGTTCGAGACGGTTCGCCGTGGTCACTCCGCGTCGTGTGTGGCTGTCATTTTTGATATTGTGTGTGTGTGTGACCGTCCGCGGAACTGCTCCGCCTGCCTGACCCGTCATGTGACACGGACGGAGGTGTTCGGTGTTGTGCTTATGGACCTTTATGTCATACACGGTATTCGGACGATTTCACCCGAGTGACAGTGACATGAACAACTTTCCCCTGTCTTGGTGGTGGAAAGGAAACCTGAACACCTGTCTTGGCGGTGGCTAGCGTGCTGGTGCAGGGGGAGACCCGCAGACTGCGGGGTGGTGTCTGGAAGAGAAGGAAGTGGTCCGGACTCTGCTGCAATACCGTTATTGCGAGCGGCGTTATTTCCCTCTGCTGTCGACTAATCGCACCTCCTCCCACCCTCTTACTCCCTTCTGTACTTAGATATCTGATTCCTGGTTTTTTGTAAATACTCTAACAAGTTTAATTTTCAGTTAGTGCCTCACCACATCCTTAACAAAAAATCAGTTCCTGTGCGATCCCAGTTCGGTATGCCGGCTTTGGAGAACAGGAAGTTGGGATTTCGAACAGAAGATTCATAGATACGGAAATGTTTATTGCCACACCACAGCATTTGGCGGTGTCTGCTTTCGGTACAGCAGAATAACACTGATGGAGCACATAAGCAACACGTTCTTCTTCTTCTTTGCCTTCTTCACCTTCTTCTTCTTCACCTTCTTCTTCTTCTTCTTCACAGTCTTAGTCCCAGACTGTCCTGGGGTCAGCTGCTTTGGTTGCTCTTCTCCACTTGTCTCTGTCGAGCACATCTTCCTCACTCACGTCACACACCTCCATATCTGTTCTCACACAATCTATCCATCTCTTTCTAGGCCTGCCTCTTCCCCTGTTACTGTCCACCTCAAATTCCATTACCCTCTTTGTTACTTCCTCAGCGTCCCTCCTCATGATATGTCCATACCACCGTAACCTCGCCTCTCGCATCTTCTCAACCACATCCACCACCCTACATCGTCTACGGATTTCTTCATTTCTGATCTTATCCTTCATTGAAATCTGCAGAATCCATCTCAACATCCTCATTTCAGTTCTTCTCATCAAGTTCTCTTCCCTCTTTCCAACTGCCAAGCATTCAGCTCCATATAGTAGTACAGGTCTTATCACAGTCTTGTACATTTTGCATTTTAACTTTCTAGGAATTTTCCTGTCACAGATTATTCCAGTTATTTCTCTCCACTTGTTCCATCCAGCTTCCACTCTTTGTTTTACTGCCTCCAGTGTTTCTCCTCCCTTTACCAGTTTTGATCCAAGGTATTTAAAGCCATCAACCTGTTTCAGTTTTCCTCCATTTGTCTCCTCAACATTGGTCATTGTATCTCCACTTTTCTCCATTACCATTATTTCAGATTTTTCTGCATTCATTTTCAGTCCACCCTTTTCCAGACTCCTCTGCCATTTGAACACTTTCTCCTGTAGTTCTACTTCTGAATCTGCCATCAGTGCCACAGCATCAGCAAAGATGAGTTCCCAAGGCACTTCTGTTCTTACCTCCTCTGTCAGTGTGTCAATAATGTTTATGAAAAGGAAAGGACTTAGTGCTGACCCTTGGTGTACTCCAACTGTGATTTCAAACTCTTTTCTCTCCCCGTTGTGTTACCATCTTTGTAGTTGCATCTCTATAGGTTGCTTGAATTTAATTCACCATGCTTTCTGGTACTCCTTTCTTCCTCAAGCACCAATACACCACCTCTCTGGGCACACGGTCATATGCCTTCTCCAAGTCCAGAAAGGCCACATACAGCTTTTTTCCTTTCTCTAGTGTCTTCTCCTGTAACTGTCTCATCACAAAAATGGCATCTGTTGTGCTTTTCCCCACTGAGAATCCACATTGTGAGTTGTGGATCCTGACTATCTTCCTGAGTCTCTTGTCCAGAATTTTTTCCATGATTTTCAATCCATGTTCCAGAAGTTTTATTCCTCTATAGTTTTTACACTCCGTTGGGTCTCCTTTCTCCTTGTAGATGGTAACCATACTGCTTTTTGTCCATTCTTCTGGAATTCTCTCTTCCTTTGCAATATTGTTTAGCAATCTGGTCAGCCACTGAATCCCCTCTTCATCTAGGTTCTTAAAGTGTTCTGCTGCTATTCCTGATGGTCCAGTTGCTTTGCCCACTTTCATCTCTTTTTATAGCTTCTGTCACTTCCTTTACTGAAATTTCTTGGATTGGTCCACACACTACGTCTGCCTCCACTAGGTTCTCCCTCTCATTTTCTACATTTAACAGATTTTCGAAGTACTCCAGCCATCTTTGCTTGATCTGTTCTTCTTTAATCAAGACTCTGCCTTCTCCATCCTTGAGTACTGCCACCCGGATAATATCTTTTTTCTGTCTCGCTCTATGTTTAGCAATCTTGTAGATTTGGTCCTCTCCTTCCTTTGTTTCAAGTTTCTCATACCATTCTTTCCAGGCTCTTTCCTTTGCTCTTGCTACACTTCTTTTTGCTACCTTCTTTAGTCTCTTATATTCTTGTAATTCTCCAGTGCCATCTTTCAGTGCCTTGTATGCTTTTTCCTTTTCCTTCAGTGTTTCCTGAACTTCCATATCCCACCACTACTCTTCATTTTCCCTCGGTCTGCCTCCTCTTGTCTTTCCACACACCCTGGTAGCAGCCTCTTCTAGGATGTGGCTCATCTCAGTCCACTCTTCTTCAACTGAAGGCTCCTCTGTTTCCTCTGTGTTGTTTTTCATTTCTTTCACCAGCCTGTTGAAATCTACTTTGTTTTTTCTATGTTTCCACACTTTTGTTCCTGCTGGGTGTTTTCTCTGCTTTATTCTTCGCTCCTTCAATAAGCAACACGTACAATATACCAAAATAATACGCACTGAAATGAAAACACAAGCACAGCACAATGCCAATCACATGCATAGGTAAACATTAACCGTGCAGCCGGCAACAGAATTATAAAGGAGGTTCTCACGGGAGGCTAGATGGCTGAAGGCGGAGAGTTCACAGCTGAGGGTGAAACGTTTTCCCAAAGAGGGGAGCTGAGAAAGATTACGAGCTGGGTGAGAGGGGTCTGAAATAATCTCGTAAGCAGGACTGGAGGTGCGGCTTGTGCAAAGGCATGAAAAGGAAGGGAGTTCACAGCCTGTTATATCTGAGGCCCTGGGTACAATTCTTTCCATTTTTCCTTTTGTAGAGCAGTCTAAATTCCCAAACCGAACAGTCATGGAAGCTGTCGATATACTTTGAATAATGGCCGTGTGAAACTGGCCAAGATCTTGCTGGTTCACTCCGTGTTTCCTAAGTTCCTGAGAAGGTACATCCTCTGTTGCACCTTATATGATCCGTGTTGATCGTAACTTATCGTAAGATTGTAACTTGTGTTTATTCCCAAGAACGTGAAGAAATTTGTGGACACTATAGGATGGTCATTAATGATGATGGGGACATGTCAGAAATCTACAATGATTTCTCTAATTGGGAGATGAGCTCCAGACAGAGGTTGGGTGGAAAAGCAGGAAATGTATGTGTTCGGGGAGGTAGATCAGATTCCCAGTACACAACAGCAACATGCAGCAACAGCACTGTAATACTTCATTGTGGCAACACTCTGCAGCTGGTAAAACCTGAAATGGATCGCATTCGTGGAGTGGGAGTTTTTCTCAAGTGTTACTGGAATGTGTTTCGCTGCTGGTTGGGACTAATACGTATGTGTCCCTTAACTGCTGTGGAATGTGACATCAGGTCTGGAATGGCAGGTGTGTGCGGAGAGTCTGGGCAGGTGGGACAGGCTGCAGTGACAGAGGGACCCAGTGAAGGGTACTCCAGAATTACAGGTGTTGCGTAATGGTTCTGCCAGAACTCCCTGTCAGGCACGTAGAGAGCTCTCTGCCACTGAGAAGGGGGTTTGTTGCCTGTTGTCGTTATTGAGAGTAGCAGTACTTGTTGTGATATGAGAACCCTGTAGCTATAGTGGTAGCTTTTACACATCTGTTATAAAGGAACAGTCCAGTACTATCTCTATTGTAACAGGACCGTTCTACTGCACTGGGACTGTAGATCCTATTGTAATGGGACTGTTATACTGCACTGGGACTGTAGCCCCTAATATAACAGGATTACTGTACTTGGATGGTAGCTCCTATTATAACAGGACTACTGTACTGGGACTGGAGATCCTATTGTATTAGGGTTCTACACCACTGGGATTGCAGCCCCTATTGTTATACTGTTGTTCTACTGTACTCTGTTAAGCTGGACGTGATCCATTCTCTTGCCTGCACTTTCTCTCATTGGCTGACCCAAATCAGAGAGGCCTGTCACCAAGTGGGCCCCTGTTTTAGATTAACCTTCTTTCCTCTGGCCTTGATTTTTAAATCTACTAATCCTGTGATGAGAGTTGGGACAGCTTTTCTGGATGGAGAGTGAATCAGAGTCTATCATTCCTTGAGATTTGGGCTCTAGCAAATTGAGTTAATCTCAATCTGTTTGGGGTTGTTCCAGGAGGTTGAGTGTGGAGAAGGAGACCTGGTCTCAGTAGATCTGATAGATCTCATTGCTGAGAAATCGAGCAGACCAAATCTGACCGCCCCAGTGCTATTCTTGCTGTCCTAAAACAGGTGCTTTAAAAAAAAAATTCAAATCTAGTAATAAAAAAAACGAATTTTGTTTTGCTGCTTCTCCTGTTGCTCCGAAACTCTCCTCCCTGTTTCCCCGACGGGATGGAAATTAAAGGCGAACCATAACAAGTAGTTGTTTTCCAGTATGGCCGATCTAGTGGGTGAGGCAGAAATCCTACCATGATTTGACCTCATTAAGAGGTACATCAGAGAGAAACAATACAAACGGGCATCAGGAGGGACCCCTGTTGGACTCTGGTGACCCCAGAGCCGCTCTGCAGCTGGGCGACTATTGTCAGAGAGAATCTTTATCCCCGAGGGGCAATTTGTTTGGCAGCAGCACACGATATAAAAAACACACAAATAAACCATACACACATATACACACATATTTATATATTCGCACAACAGGATCATCTGTTGAGCAGGGTTATATAAATGAGAATTTAAGCCTGTTTGTGTTTAGGTTGGGAAATCTGTATCTGCCTTCTGAGGGGAGTAATTGAAATTCATTGAACAGAATGGAGAGGGCAGGGGGTGCTCTCTGTTAAAATCCACGCAGCGGGAATCGAATTTGCGGAGCGGGCTGGGAAAAAACACGGCAGGCTTGCCAACATAAAAAGCTGTCAAGCACCGAGTCGGGAGAGTGTCACGGAGAGCGCGTAGCACTGCTGGATTTAAATAGCAGGCCTGCTGCCCCTCGCTGGCTGAGGTTAATTAAGTTATTTGACCTCACCGCATTGCAGTCTGATAATAACACAACCAGGTAAAGCAGGTGTGCTGATAACATGCTGTAATCAGAATCATTTCTGTGTCTGTGTTCTTAAGCAAATGAAAGTGGGGATTGAAACATTCATATAGTCTCATATAGCCTTTATAGTCTAGACTCTTCTAGTCCCTGTGGAGTCCAGGACACTGACACAGCCCAGTCACAGGGCTCTAGACTCTTCTAGTCCCTGTGGAGTCCAGTACACTGACACAGCCCAGTCACAGGGCTCTGGACTCTTCTAGTCCCTGTGGAGTCCAGGACACTGACTCAGCCCAGTCACAGGGCTCTAGACTCTTCTAGTCCCTCTGGAGTCCAGTACACTGACACAGCCCAGTCACAGGCTCTAGACTCTTCTAGTCCCTGTGGAGTCCAGGACACTGACACAGCCCAGTCACAGGGCTCTAGACTCTTCTAGTCCCTGTGGAGTCCAGTACACTGACACAGCCCAGTCACAGGGGTCTAGATTCTTATATGCCAAGAAGTTAATCTGCTTCTACAGTATATCAGATGTTAACTTGCATTCATTTTTTCTGCTGAGGTGTTTCTTGAGATCCAACACATATGAGCTATCTTGCAGTGTGTTAGGGCTGTCTGTTCACAGGAGATGCACCAGGTTCTCACCCCCTGCTCTACAGTCTCTGCAGAACAGTGTCCTGTGAAACCGTATTTAACACTGCAGATAAAAACAGCACTGAGACTGTCAGATTGTCTAATTCCAAGAATACTCACTTCTTTGAAAGTTTCGAAAAGTCCCAGAACTGTTCCGGCACTGTGCCAGTGTTCAAGAAATGACGGCGCCACTGTTCCAGAACTCTTCCTGGACTGCGCCGTTGTTCCAGAAGTCTTCCGGGACAGAGCCAGTGTTCCAGAACTGTTCCGGGATGGCGCCATTTCTCCGGAACTGTCCTGGGATGGCACCAGTGTTCTAGAATGGCTTCCCTTGGGTTTTGTGCTGTTTTCACCAGCTCTTTCTCTTTCCCTCTCTCAGGAAGAGCCTTGTCAGAAATGATTTTTCCGGCTTTAAGGGTGCAGCCCATTGGGTGAAACAAAACCCAGGTAACGTTTGTTTTTCTCTGCTCTTGTCCATCAGAAATCCTGAGCGGCGTGATTAGGAGTGTGAAGAAGGAGGGAGAATGGAAGGTAAGGGTTTTCTGACGGGGGCTGTTCGTTGAGTACTGCTTCGCGGACAGAAGGACGAGCCCTCCGCCTGCTGCTCGGTCTCGTTAGCCCCTCTCTCTCCTTCCTGCTCCCTCTGTAGGTCCTGATCGTCGACCACCCCAGTATGAGGATCCTCTCGTCCTGCTGCAAGATGTCTGATATCATGGCGGAAGGAATCACTAGTAAGAGGCGGAGTATCCCCCTATAGCAGTGAAGTGTAGCTGCAGTACCCCAAAAGAAATGTCCCAAAGAATCCTGTACAGAACGCTTTTCTCACGTGAGGTCGCTGTCCCGTTCTAGTTAGTACGCATGAAAGAACACTAACACGCAGGGGCATCCTGTGTCCGGTCCCTGCAAGCCCACATGTGAGAAACACGCCCTTAGTGACTCCAGCTCCGGCAGGTATCACTGCAAACACCAGTGGGGTTATGGGTAAGAAGTTCTTTGGGTTGATGTGGGACCTGCCAGGGTCTCGGAGAGGAGTCATGTGTCTTTTCTCTGGCTCTGCAGTTGTGGAGGACATCAATAAGCGCCGGGAGCCCATTTCCAGCCTGGAGGCCATTTATCTCATCTCCCCTGTTGAGAAGGTAGGGGGCGCTGTCTTTCCCAGGGGACCTGGAGGGAGGCAGACAAGGCCTTCATGCATATAGAGTGGGAGTGGAAGTGAGAGTGGTATATTACAAATCTTAAATGTTATTACCTATTAATACAGTCAGTCAGTGTGTCTGTATGAACCCCTCTCTCTCAGTGCAGTGTTAATGTACTGTAGTGTCCAGTCAGTCAGTGTGTCTGTATGAACCCCTCTCTCTCAGTGCAGTGTTAATGTACTGTAGTGTCCAGTCAGTCAGTGTGTCTGTATGAACCCCTCTCTCTCAGCGCAGTGTTAATGTACTGTAGTGTCCAGTTAGTGTGTCTGTATTAACCCCTCTCTCTCAGTGCAGTGTTAATGTACTGTAGTGTCCAGTCAGTCAATGTGTCTGTATGAACCCCTCTCTCTCAGTGCAGTGTTAATGTACTGTGGTGTCCAGTCAGTGTGTCTGTATGAACCCCTCTCTCTCAGTGCAGTGTTAATGTGCTATATTTTCCAGTCTGTATTGACTCCTCTCTCTGTGTCCCAGTCTGTCATGGCGATGATTAATGATTTCCGAGATACGGCCTTCACTTACAAAGCGGCTCACGTCTTCTTCACTGATGGTAAGATTCCGTTCTCTAGCAGCGCCCTGATCTCTGACACTGGTGCTCTGCTGAAACTCGGCTGTGTCTGATTGATGTACAGAACCAACAAAGAAAGAGGGAATTAGCCTTTAAACAAATTAGGAACTGTGATTCTGGAACTAATGTTATTAAAGGGATTCTGAAAAGATCCTTAATATGAATCAGAAATTGACCTTGGGAATTAATTGCAAAAAGAAATTGTTAATGGGGATTTGGATTTAATGCAAAAAAAGAATAAGGAACTTGATTTGGAAATTGATTTGAAGCCAGCTGACACTAGAATTGGGGGTGGATTGGGGTTTTCAGAAAAGGAATTGGGAGCTGAATCCACTGCCTGGTGCCAACGTGTTCCTGTCGCTCCACAGTCTGTCCGGATAACCTCTTCACTGAGATCGGCAAGTCGCGGGTGTCCAAAGTCATCAAGACCCTGAAGGAGATCAATGTGGCCTTCCTGCCCAAGGAGTCCCAGGTGCGAGTGGTGAAACTATAGGCCGTGTGTCCCTCTCTGTGCACTGCACCGATTCCAGCCTCTCTCCCTCCAAGCTGTCTTGCCTTCACTCCGGACTCTTCTCTCCCTTGGTCCTAACATGAGCAGAAACAGCCGTCTCACATTGGGGTATTTGCTTTTTGTAATTCGTGGTCTTGGAGAATTTTTTTCAGCTTCCCCTTAAAAGACATTCAGGAGTCCGTCCCAGAAGTTAAAATAAGTTTTTTTTTCATGCACATGGGAGTGAAACGCACAGAGATGCTTGGTGGATTTTTCTGGTCTTCTCTCTAGACAGCCTGAGCTCTGATCCATCCCTCTGTCCTCCCTGGTCTTCTCCCTGGACAGCCCTGGCATCTCACCTGTCCTTCTGTCCTCCCAGGTCTTCGTCTTGTCCCCAGACATCCTGAGCTTTGACCTGTCCCTCTGTCCTCCCAGGTCTTCTCCTTGGTCAGCCGTGACCTCTGACCTGTCCCTCTGTCCTCCCAGGTCTTCTCCCTGGACAGCCCTGAGCTCTGACCTGTCCCTCTGTCCTCCCAGCTCTTCTCCCTGGACAGCCCTGAGCTCTGACCTGTCCCTCTGTCCTCCCAGCTCTTCTTCCTGGACAGCCCTGACCTCTGACCTGTCCCTCTGTCCTCCCAGCTCTTCTCCCTGGGCAGCCCTGACCTCTGACCTGTCCCTCTGTCCTCCCAGCTCTTCTTCCTGGACAGCCCTGACCTCTGACCTGTCCCTCTGTCCTCCCAGGTCTTCTCCCTGGACAGCCCTGACCTCTGACCTGTCCCTCTGTCCTCCCAGGTCTTCTCCCTGGACAGCCCGGGCTCCTTCCACACCTTCTTCAGCCCCCATTCCTCAGCCAACAAGACCAAGCTGATGGAGACCCTGGCCGAGCAGATCGCCACACTCTGCGCCACGCTGAAGGAGTACCCCGCCGTGCGCTACCGCAAGTAGGACAGGCCGAGGCTGACTCTCCTTCTTCAACTCTGACCTCCTCGTTTCAGTCCCCAAGACTGACGGCCTGTTCTGCTCCATGTTTACACTGTTACTCTTCTGACCCCTTGCAGTCTCTTTCATGCCAGCTCTTACACTGACGTCGATCAGGCTCCCAGTGCACAGCAGCCTGTTTGTTCGTCTCCATGTTTAACACTGCTGTCAGCCAGGCTCCCGTTGCACAGCAGTGTCATCAGCTCCAGGTTTTATCAGCTACAAGATTCTTGTGTGGGTCTCGGCCAGATGATTGATAAATTGTGCCTCCGGTCAACTTGCAAGTGTTTTCTTTCCTAGTGCCATGCTCTCTTCCCTCCAGTATTGCACCTTTGTGGTTTTCTTAGGAGTTATTTTAGGACATGAGGCTTTGGAGAATGACAGAGTGACTTGGCAGCTGGCAGAGGCAGGGCAGAAATGAGTGTGAGCTTCTGGGGCCCCTGGGGGGGGGCTGGGATGCAGTGAGGCTCACCAGCCTGTCTGAGTGGCCCCCTGGATGTGTGTCTCATTGGTGTGCCTCCTGGGAATGTAATTCCGCACAGTCAGAGAGACTCTGGTCTGAAAGATTAGGGGGAGTTGGGGGCTTTCACTGAGCTCTCCATTTCCAACTTGGGGGGGTGCTGCTCACCAGTCACAGGTCAGCCATATCCAGTCACTGGGCTTAGCTAGCTTTAGAGGGATCCTGGCTTCTTGGGCTTCTTGCTCTCTGGGTCCCGGCAGTCTGATCCACTCCAGGGTTTACCAGCTCCTGGTGTGCTTGTGTTCCGGTTTCCTCCCACAGTCCACAGACATGCTGGTGGGTTCGTTGGCTTCTAGGAAAACTGGCCCTGGTGTGTGCGTGTGCGTGTCTGAACCCGGCCGTGTGCCTGTTGCTTGCTGAGGTAGGCTCCAGCTCCATCCGTGACCCTGAATTGGATACCGAGGTTAGAAAATGGGTGGATGGTGTGCTGGCCAGAGACGGACGTCGGAAATTGTAGGGGGCTTTGATGGAGCCCCTAATAACAGGGACAAACCTCCCCCCTGAACACGGCAGTGGGATCCTGGGTAAAATATCGAAGGCCAGCTCTGTCCCCGTTCTGCCAGCAGGATGGCGCTCTGTTGAGCCGGCGTGAGGGTGTGGGTTATGTGGGACTGAAGTCCAGGAAGTCTTGTCTCAGCGGACAGTCTGTTTGTTTGACCTGGGAGAGGGGGTGGCCACAGTGTTTGGCCAGTAAGCCAGAGCCTGCTCTGCCCTGTGTGATCTGTGCACTGGCATTGGAGCCGTGACGCCCGGGTCACGTTTCTCTGTGCGTCTTCCCCCAGGGGCCCGGAGGACAACGCGGCCTTCGCCGAGATGGTGCTGGACCGGCTGAAAGCCCACAAGGCGGACAACCCCAGCATGGGAGAGGTGAGGCGACCACGCGCCGGAGTGTCCTGGCCTTCCTTTTCCCCCCTGGCTTCGCTGTCAAGAGACTCCGGGGGAAAATAAAGGAAACAAGCTGGATTGCCGGGCTTGGAGAAGCCATGGAAAACGTAGGAAGGAGAAGCCCATCCTGTGGGATCAAGAAGACTCACAGTCTCATGTGTCAGCGTGGTTTTAATCACCTTGCCTGCTGGCGAGACGGTGTTTCTCCTTCGGGTGGGCTTGGGCTTTTATATCCTTTTTGGAAACAGACGGGCAGGGAAATGGATATTTTATCTGCTGAAATAAAGCTGAGTTATTACGATCTTGAAGGGTAATTGCCGCCATTTACCAGCTGTGGTAATGCAAGGAAAACAATTGTTCATTTTTAGGTTTTTGTCACTTGTGTTATGGCTCCGGTGGGCTGTCGGCCAATCCCTGGGCCAGCCGAAGGCCAGCAGAGCCTCTCTCTGCCCGCCCTCTTTGACCTTTGACCTTGCCTGACCTTTGCTCTTCTTGCATGCTGTGGGTTTTGTTTCTCTGTGCTTCTTCCTTCTTTCGCTTTCATCTTTGTTTTTTTCTTTTCCAGTCTGCTCCTCTCTTGCTGTTAAGCGGTGCTCACGCTCTCTCCTGGTGGCGGATGTCCCAAGGCACGTACTGTACCTGGTTTCCCTTCCTCTGTCTGCTTCCTCCGTCTTGGGAACTTCCACAAGCCCCAGACCCTTTCAGAACAAGCTGCCTCAACGGGCAGATTGTCCGTAGTCACAGTATAATTAGTATTCAGTGTCAGTGTGCTGATGAAGGCTCCTTTGTCCGATGCTTTTATCTAAAGCAAATGACATTTTTGCCTGTTTTTACAGCTGGGTATTGTACTGGTTCAGTCTGGGTAAAGGACGTTGTTCAAAAGGACTGCAGCAGTAATTTGGAAGTTGTGGGATTTGGACCCACAGCCTCCCAATTAAGTCCATAACCCCGGCCTTAACTGTGCTGACCCGTCTGTGTGAAGGTCCCTGGCCGGGAGTCCCTTCCTTGCTGGTCCAGTACTGCGACAGCAATGTTTTTAGAAATCTATCCAGTTTTTCCGGTTTCCACATTCTTAAGATGGCAGAAGCGAGTGTGGCAGCAGGTTACAGTGTGTGAGGCCCAGTTTCAGCAATGGAAATGCAAATCACTGCCACTTTCCGAGCGTCTCTCTGTGCTTCACTGAAGTACAAAGGAACACACGGTGATCCGGACCCTGCTGGGAAGCAGAGACCGTGAAATATACGAAGTCTCGGCTGTGGTAACCTCTACTGGTTCTTTTGCAATTTGCATGCTGATGCAGCTGCCTGCTCTAACAACTTCACTGATGTACAACACACTGACAGTGCCCAGCTGTACACTGCACTCTGCAGTAGTCAGGAAGCCAAATCAAAGCTTCTATTGCACAGCAGTCTGATCCACTCCAGGTTTTACGGTGTTTTCAGTCAAACCATTAATGAACAACAATCTGATCCACTAAGGTTTATATAGGGTTATGAATCCCAACTCCTTCTGCACAGCAGTGTGACCCACTATAGGTTATATAGGGTTAGCAGTCTTGATTCCCTGTGCACAGCAGTCTGATCCACTTCAGGTTTTAACAGCTGCACAAGGCTCTTGTTTGGAAGCCAGCACCAGGTGCTGGAGATTTCAAGCTGATGATTTCAAAATTTCCTGGGTTTTCTGCCTCTTCTCTGTGATCTGCGCAGGGCTGTGCAGCGGTTCGAGCCTGCAGGGCCTCGGAGTGCCGTGTGCCTGAATCCCTGCCTCGTATGCCTCTCTCTCTCTCTGTCAGGGTGCTGACAAGGCCCGATCCCAGCTTCTGATCGTGGACCGCGGCTACGACCCCATCTCCCCCATCCTGCACGAGCTGACCTTCCAGGCCATGGTGTACGACCTGCTGGACATTGAGCACGACATCTACAAGTGAGTCCGGTCAGGGCGAGTGCGTCTGAGCGGCCGGCTCTCCCGCAGGGTGCCTTGTCAGCATAACAAGACTAACAAAAACTAAGCAACATAAAAACAACACAAATACATAGAAACACCAAAAAACAAAAACACATGGTCAGCCACAGAACAAAACAGCTCAGGCTTGCTTAGGTCTTCTTGCCGTTTTCTTGTTGAAATAAGAAAAGAGAAGAAATCTATGATGAAAGTAAAAACAGACCATTTGGATGTGTGAAATAATCAGAGATCTGTACAGAAAGGGACCCCAGGTCCTATAGAACCCCTTTCCTACAGAAAACGAATTCTCTTCTTTGTAACTGGGCTCATCTCATCAGGCCAGCTCTCGAAACAGAGCACAATGGCAGATGTCCACACTTTGAGAATAATTTGTTCCCCACAACCATTGCGAACGTCAGTGCTGATTGTTCTTCCTGTGTTAATCTGGGAGTTGCCTGTGAGCAGCCAGAGGGCTAGTTCAGGACCTGGGGTATATTCTTCCCAAACACTTTGGAGCACCACTGAAATATTTCTGTCCAAAATGGATACAATGTGGGGTTTGTGAAGACTGCAGACCTGCAATCGAGGCCTTTATTAAGCTAAATTAATTTGTAGGACAGTGTCTTTGTTTCCAGCTTTTTCCAAAGTGTTAAAAAGCAGATAATTGGCTGGCTGAGTGTTTCTCGTTAAGGGGGTGTTAAGATTGGGAGCAGATCGTTTAATTATGTACTGGTAGGTAAGTACTTCAGTGAAGGCTCAGAAAGAATGAACACTGGAAGAGATGGGACTCGTCTTAGGGGCAGGAGGAGTAGATCCTTGTCTGTAACAACAGAACAAAAGACATCTGGTGGCTGTGGGAATAGTGAAATGGCGCTATATAAATTGAAGGTTGATGGTTAGGTTGGTTGATGTGTTAATTGATTTTCATGTTTAATGGATAAGCTGACTGGCTCATGGATTATAAGTGATTTTGTCAGTTGACTGATGGTTTCGATTGAGTTTTGGATTATTAGACTGTTTTTGATTGGCCAGGGGGTTATGTGGTTGACTGTTGAATTGGCTCATCAGCTGATTGGCTGCCTGGTTCGGGGGGGTGTCTGATTGACAGGTACGAGACGACGGGGATCGGGGAGTCCCGAGAGAAGGAGGTCCTGCTGGAAGAGGACGACGAGCTGTGGGTCCAGCTCAGACACATGCACATCGCCGACGTCACCAAGTACGTTAGCAAGTCCTTTCCCAATCTTCCTCCTCCTCCTTGCCCCTTCCTGCTCTCCATTACCCCTTCCTCCTCTTCCTCGCCCTTTTCTCCTCCTCCTGCATTTCCTGCACTTCCACTCTCTTCCTCCCATTTCTGCCCTTCCTCCTCCTCACCTTTGTCCTCCGACTGCACCTCTTCTTCGCCCCTTCTTTCTTCTCCCAACCTTTTGTCCTTCAGGAAGCCCTGGAGAGAAGGACAGGGGACTCACCTCACGATGTGCCTCCTGTACAAAACTAACACGCGCTTGCCTGTACGTGCATGGAGGAACAAAGCCACTTTCTCCAGCTTCCTTACTTACCTGCTGTGCTGAGTAACAACAAATAGAAAGAGAACGGTGGTGATTTGCGGTTGACCCAGATTCAATTAGGAGTGCCTCGATAAGGTCACAGGTGGCACGGTGGGACAGTGTTCAGGATTGCTGTTAGCACTGCTGCCTCCCAGCGTGGGGGCACTGGACTGAATTTGTGTCCTGCCTTGCGCCCGTTGCTAGCCGGGGTCAGCTCCAGCTTCCCCGCGACCCTGAATTGGATGAAGCAGATAGAACATGGAAGGATAGGGGATGTTTAAGCAGCAGTGCAGGTGTTTGCAGGAATGTTGGCATCTCTGAGACATCTTTTGTTCTGTCGCAGGAAAGTTACGGAGCTGTTGAAGAATTTCTGTGAGGGCAAAAGGATGAACACCGACAAGGTGAGCTGCCCAGACCGCGACGTTGCTTGCTGACTTCACTGAGGGCTCGGGGGCTCTGAAACCCAGGGAATGCTGTTGCTGTGTTTGGGGTCAGAGGTCGTCTGGCAGGCTGACTTCACGGTGCTGTTTCCTGTCCTAGGCCAACATCAAAGACCTGTCTCAGATGCTGAAGAAGATGCCGCAGTACCAGAAGGAGCTGAGCACGGTAGGTCGTTGCTGTAGTGAAATCCGCAAAGAGCCGTGGGGTGGAAAACTGGGGGGCATTGGAGTTACCTTTACAGACGGAGTCAGCGGTCCTCCCCATCGCACTGGAAACAACTAACAGAGGGTCCCTGTTACCAGTTCAGGGACTCCGCTACAAGGCTCTGTTTGGGCATACAGCAGCTTACAGTGAAATGACTTATAAAAGGTAATTAATATCCATAAGCAATAATGCAATGAGCATGAGACACATTCCCGAAACATACAGTTCAGTCACATGTATGTACCTGTAGCTCATAAACAACAACAAGCAGAAAAGACAAGTGCGCTGCGATTCTTACACTGTAGATGTCTGCAGCCTGTCCGCTGGTTCTGCTGCATTTATCACCTCCCAGCAGGCTCTGCACTCATACTCACACCCACACCCACACTCGCACGTTGCCTCTTGTGAGCAGCGCTTCGCTGTGCACCAGCACTGGGCTCCCCGGTTGTGGTGATAGGACCGCGCAGACACGCTGAGATGAAGACGGGGCTCTCGCAGCACAGAGGCCTCGAGAGGTGCACACAGCAGGGGGGGCCAAGCTGAGGCCCGCGGGGTGACGGTTCAATACACGGGAGTGCCTGTCGTCTGGGCACCACAAAGCTCGCCGTACGTGCAGATCTGTGTGACGTAGAGTGAATTTAGTTTCCATAATGAATCGATGAGGTACATTGGGAATGACAAATATTGGGGTGACTTTAACAGACCTCCCCCCCCAGGCCTTGCTGGAGGTCGGGGTGAGCTGTGCTGTGAGATGCTCTGACTTTTCGCTGGTACTGGGTTTAGCCGTGACTGACACAGAACCAGGAGTCTTCAGGAGAGGAGACGCCCAGCCCTGTGTTTCCAGGGTGCCACGCTGCACTTTGTTACGGCTTGTGTGCCAGCAAAGGGCTGCTGACAGGATGCCCACCCACCTCCGCAATATCACCCCACCCACCCACCCTCGTGTCCTCTGAGCAGACAGCTTTAGTCGCGGTAATGACAGCTTCTCAGAGTGAGCTGTTCTTCCCAGGACAGATATTTAAGATTCAGCTCTTTTTACCTTTTCTTTCTGTCTGAATTCTTTGATTGTGCAGGATATTATTAATAGATATTATTATATTGCTTACATGATATGCATGACATTATATGTATCATGTACATTATATACTATACCTATACATTGTATATGTACTGTGTATGTGCATCATAAAGGGTTGGTATCGCAGCACCATCTAGTGGCCTGGCCAGGAGGGGAGAGCAGAGGCCAAATCTTTTCAAGCTTTCTGAGATCATTCTGTACGTTTGTATGTGACTTCGTCTCATAAAGTGATCGTGTTAGGAGCTGAGGTTGGGTGGGGTTTGTGTAATTGTTGGAGTATTTTTCAGTACTTCATTAAGATTTCACAGAAACCCAGTTTGCACTTAATTGATTGCCAATAGAATACATATAACCCCGATTTGTAGCCCCGAGTCGGAAGGGGGGGGGTGTGCAGGCGGTATGCTGTGTGTGTCTGACGCTGGCCTTGCTGTGTTCCAGTACTCCACTCACCTGCACCTGGCCGAGGCCTGCATGAAGAAATTCAGGAGCAACGTGGACAAGCTGTGCGAAGTGGAGCAGGTCAGTGGCAGCCCGCTACCCCAGACTGGCCCAGACTGGGGGAGTGGGGGGGTCGGGCAGTGTCCCCGGGTTTGGAATATTTTTGGAATTGATACCATGGTGTTGGAGAAAACCTGCCGGGCACCCCCTTCTCCCAAGTTACTGTGTGAGCCGCAAGAATTAGCTTCAACAGGGCTTCACACACTGTACCCCTAAATTCATCGTCCACTAAATGGGGAGGGGAGGCGGTGTGTGTCTCAAGAGCAAGTGCCTCAGCAGCACAAGATAGTCACCCTCCAGAAATTACTTTCTGTTTTGTGTTTGTTCTCCCAGCGTTAAAGTTTCTTGGTGCTGCCTTTAAGTTGTTTGCCACAGGCTTTTTTGTGCAGTAGGGGATTTGAAAGAGCTCCTAGATTTCAGTCTAAAATCCTTTTTTTTTTAATTTACAACGTGTGGCATAATGTTTTTTAGCCAGCTGCTGTCATTTCTCCTCCCAGTAGAGCTCGGCTTCTGCAGCGCGGCGCAGTTATGTCACTGAGATTAGTCAGTGTGTGCCTGATGTTCCAGCGCATCAAGGATTACTGCACATCCTTTACCTCCCCTGCCTACCCTTCACAGGCAGCTGGAGCTGGGAACCACTGAGACAACGACAGAATCCTCTTGATCTCTGAGTCTATTAATAGTCCACTTCTGTACAACCATTCCGACTCCAGCTGGTTTGTGATCTTGTGGTTCTTATTTGTTTCGTGTCACACCCCGTGTTCGTGGTTTCCCAGGATCTGGCAATGGGAAAAGATGCAGAGGGGGAGCCCATCAAGGATCCCATGAAGACCATCGTCCCCGTGCTCCTCAATGCGGAGATCAAACCCTACGACAAGATCCGCATCATCTTGCTCTACATCTTCCTGAAGAAAAAAGGTTCGTCAGTCCCTGCTTGCTGTCAAGGCCAGACTGTATTGGATCACCTTCTCCTAAACTTCACACCCTACTTCCTGTCCAGCCCAGACAGGCCTGTATCACCTTTCCCTAAACTTTACACCCTGCTTCCTGTCCAGCACAGACAGGGCTGGATCACCTTTCTCTAAACTTTACACCCTGCTTGCTTCCTGTCGAGCCCAGACAGGACTGGATCACCCTCCTTGCTGCTGAGCACAGACAGTATCAGGTCACTCACCCCCGACCTTCTGTCCCTGCTCCCTGTTCTGTTGGTGACTAGAGATCACCCTTGTCTTAGTTTTGAGGAGCTGTGTAATACTGGCGTGTGAGTGTAATGTAGAATAGCAAGGCTGCTAGCAGCGAGAGGAGATGTTCTGGTGTGGTTTTCGTGTCATTCGGGCACTAATGCTGTCTGTATCGATAGGGATCGCTGAGGAGAACCTCACCAAGCTCATCCAGCATGCCAACATCCAACAGGACAGCAACATCATCACCAACCTGCAGAAACTGGGCTGCCCCATCATAGCTGGGGTAAGTGCCCTGAGGTGCCGCTCCCTGGGTTTACGCTCCCTGTGTTGAGTAGATTGGTGTGGACAGATGTTCAGATGTACCTGCTGAGAGAAAGCGGTGTGTGTGTTTCAGGGGGCGAACGCCGGGAACACCTTACCAGACAGGAAGGAGCGCAGGGAGAGCACCTACCAGCTCTCCCGCTGGACGCCCATCATCAAGGACGTGATGGAGGTGAGCACAGAGGGGTCAGGAGCAGGCTGGCCAGGATCTACTCACTTCCTGTGTTTATTCTATTTGCAAGTCAAGTCTTGTTCTCCTTGTTCTCTTTTCATCAACCAATGACTGATGCGTACACAGAGAAGTGTCGAAATGCTGTAAACACGCTGAACTGAAAAAAACGATTCTGTCTACAGAACGCCATAGAGGACAAACTGGACAGGAAGGCCTGGCCGTTTATCTCTGACCCCATCCCTACGGCCACCACGCAGGCTGCCGTGAGGTAAGAGCCTGGGACTTCGGCCTCTCTCCTGATCCCTGAACCCGGGCCCACACCCGGACACACGGCAGTGTGTCTATTCAAGAGCCCCTCGTGAAATCTTGTGAATCATGCTGATAACTTGGGAATCCGTGGTGCTTTCATGAACAGGAGAAAGGAAAATTCATATTGTGTCATCTCTCCGAATCCCATGTTTTGAGCACTCATCAGTCTCAGTTAGGCTGCATTGTGACGGGCCGGTACTTTATTGATTGACTTGGATCTCTGTCTCTCCCGGCAACAGCAGTGCCCGGTTCGGACACTGGCACAAGAACAAGACGGCAACAGAGTATCGCTCTGGGCCGCGGCTGATCGTCTTCACCATTGGCGGTATGGCACACTCCGAGCTGCGTGCGGCTTATGAGGTGACCCGCGCCACCGACAACAAGTGGGAAGTGCTCATGGGTGAGTCCTGAATGGCTGAATGAATTCCTTTACAGTATGGTACTCCGTGTCTGGCTGCTCACTGGTTCATTGATCCCAGGATCTCAAATGTGTCCCTAACCTACATCATTCCTGCTCTTCGTCTTCTGGAGGAGATAAGCTGGTCTGATGCTGTTCCTCCCTTCCCACAGGGTCCACCCACATCCTGACACCCACCCACTTCCTGGATGACCTGAAAAAGCTGGATCAGCCTCAGCAGATGGATTGAGGCTCCCGCCAAATCCTGCAGCTAGGATTTCACACCCGCGGTCCAGATCTCCTCTCCAAAATTCTCTGCCCCCCCTCCACCCAGACCTGAATAAACCTGTCTCTGTCTCTGTACCTCTGTATTAATTTCTGTCTGTATCTCCAACCCCAACCCTAACCCTCTCCTGGACCTGCAGAAACCTGTCTCTACACCTGTCTGCTCATGTCTGTCTGTAACTCAAACCCTAACCTTTCCCCCAGACCTGAATAAATCTGTCTCTGTCTCTGTCTCTGTCTCTGTCTCTGTCTCTGTCTCTGTCTCTGTCTCTGTCTCTGTCTCTGACTCTGTCTCTGTCTCTGTCTCTGTGCCTCTCTGTTCATTGATTGATGGAGAGGAGATACAGTCTGTCCGTATCTCAAACCCTAACCCTACTGCGATCCCTAACCCTCTACCACACCTCTCTGTCTCTGCCCCTCTCGGCTCATGTCTGTCCGTACTGAAAAGGAATGTCTTCACCGCTATCGGGCCGTGACACCACGAGCAAACGTGAATGCGTCTCTGTGCCTTAGAAACACCGCAAGTCTTTTTGTCTGCCGCAGATCGAGCCTGAAGGCACCACTTGAGCTTCTTGTTCAAACCGTTCTCTTCAAGGGGAAAAGAGGGCTGAGCCCACACTTGCTTCCCTAGTTTCCGTGCCTGTCGGTCAGCGCGTCGTGAGATCGAGACAGTCGAGGGCTGAGCGTGTTCCTGCTCCGGCCTGGCGCGCCCAGAAAGAGACATCAAGTCATCTGATTCCCTCGACCTCGCATGCGATGGACCGATTTCTTTCCTGTTCTCTTTCAATACAATATTAATAGATTCAATACGAGTTTTTAGGAAGAATCTTTGAGAAGAGACCTTTGATCTAAGAGCTGGAAAGCCTTGAAAAATAACAACGGTCCATGAGCGGATCTCTCGAAGTGCGTTGCTTTACAGAGCTCCTTCTGGCCCCGGTTTTTGACTCGGCATGTGTTTTGTCTCTGCTTTTCAAAATTGTGACCCGACTTTCTTCTGTAATTGTCAGGGTTTTTTTAACACTGTGCTGGCATCCCCGGTGTTGTAGAAACACCCTATTTCCTCATCTCAAATCTTGATCCGGGAAGAGCTTCAGGGCAGAGCCATCAGATTTCCATCCTGCCCAGCTCCCAATGGCTTAGCTGATCAAATAATAGTCTTAATAAACTCAGATCACAGTGACCTTGAACCCTTGACTGAAGGTGTATGAGAATGCCTGGGATTCTGTTCAGACCAGATCTGGGGTCTCGGACTCTGTTCTTCCTGCTTCTTGTGTCAACCCGAGTTGTCTGTTAAACACTTAACCTTGTTACCGTCTTATGCATTGTATAGGATGTTCCTTAACGTCTTTTACAGTTCATAACTCAGAATATTCAATTCATTAAAACGACAGTTCCCTATATAAAATATTTTGAAGCCACGTGTGAAATACCACAGTTGAGCTGCCCAATTGACATAATTAGATGCTCCATAATAACCTGAGAGCTCAATGGAACAATACCCAGAGGACACTGGGCCCTCCAGGACTCTTGACACCCTGGGTCTAGATTAACAGTGACCTTTAACCCCTGGCTGAGGACTGGGTATGTGCAGGACACCAGAATGATGACAAAAAGGTCCCGCAGCTGCCAGTGATCAGGAAAGAAAAAGAATAGCTCAATAATGAAGGAAGCAGTTTAGCCACCTGTTTAGATTTAGAGTCTTTTTATCATTGTTCACCTGTTGTCACGCTTTAATCAAATCTGTGGTGTACATATTTATTATTTGAAATTGAAAAATAAAATTCTAAATATATATGCTTATACTGAAATATATCTAAATCTCTGTGTGTCTCGTGATCTGTGCAGAATGCAGTAGACTGAGTAACTGCTTCCCTCTGTCCTATAACCTTCCTGTCCAATGATCTGTGACCCTGTGACCAAGTGCCTGGGTCTGTCCTCTTTCTGTTCAGGGTATGCAGGACTGTCACAAGAGATGGCCTGGCCGGAAAAAGGCTCTTCTGTTCCATAGCACTCCGTTCCATACTACTGTTTTCTGAGTCTGTGCCCTAGCTAATTCCAGACCAAAACTAACTCAGGGATCATGCCTGCTGGGATGGCCAGTCTGAATCCCGGAGACCACCACCTTCCTCTGAATTCAGAGACAGGGGCCCGAGACTGGGACAGGATTAATTAGAATTTAGTGTAAGACCTCGGAATCACCCAAAGACTGGAGTCAGAGACAAGAGTCTTGTTTTTGCCTTGTTACCGGAATATAAAAGAGCAAACAAGCTATTGGAGAACTCCTGGGTCAGGACAGATGAAAATAGCTTATTTGTCCTGATTGATTTAGCTGAGATTGGAACCATCATGGCTGTATGCCCCCATGCTGAATCGTACAGTTCTTAACCTTCCCCAGCTGAGCAATGCTACGCGGTTATGTCCTGCTAATGAAACCATGCACCAGAGCTTTTATAGTAATGATTTTGAAACAGTAGAAGAGAGAGTACTATCTGGATAGCTTTGTGTGACGATTGTCTTTTTTAGCTTTTTGGTATTTGCAACAAGTACAGATTAACTCCCAATGCCCCCTCCTGATCTGATCTGATCACTTCTAAGGGAATTGGCAACTCCTGGGTTTGCGGTTTCCACTGGGAAGTTAGATTTACAGAGCCCTGCGGTACCAAAACGAGCAGCAAAAACAACTGGAACACAACACGGGCCACAAAAGGCAGGTGGCACTAACACACACCTGGCAATGCCTGTGGATCTTGCTCAGGGGATTGACCTAGACAGTCTTGTCAATGGCAGATTCCTATAACTGCAGCAGGGGATTTGTGACGCGTTGCAAAGGAATTGTATGGAGCAAACAGAATCAGCTGTTCTAAAAGTGCAGTGAAAAGGCTTTGGTGCTCATACTCAGACCTGTATCTGGGACACATTCTGTATGGGGGGGGTGGGGGGGGTGCTCATTCTAATGAGGCCAGGCTCTGTAAATCTAGCATACACCTCCGGCTATTGTCCTGCACATTCCAGTGGTACATGCCAACTCCAGATCAATGGTAGTTATTAACAAACTGAATCCTTGTGACTTATTCAGAGGATGTTTGAGTAACGGTGAATCAAGACAATAAGTAAGTGTGAGATATGGATGTTTTTTTATCTAACTTTTAACAGTTCAAAATAAAAAAAGGATTTAGGGTGGTTTAGTATTTATTGAAGAAATAAGAATACAAGCTCCCTGTGAGTGGGGCTGTGATGAAACAGTTTTGTGTATTGCTTCTTGAATGCCAGTGAAATTGTCTGAATTCACTCACCAGAGAGTCTGTCTCCAATCTGTGTTTATTTTGTTATTGCAAAGAATTGATTAAATAAATCTGTGTTCTGAATTTGGAGGGGGTTCTCCTTTTTGGATCTCCTGTCTTGTTAATCTGTGAGCATCGTTACCAATCTGTACGCTTTTGCTCTTTAAAAACAGTGAACAATAAACGAAGGCAAGAAGATCTCGGAGAAGACGCCTGGCTCTCTTCTACTGTAAATAACAGGGCTCAAGATGTGGGAAAGTCATGCAGTGAATTAAGAGCACTGTTGCAGTTGTCTGTTCAAAGCAGGTCTCTCAAACCCAGTGCCTTCAGGGTCTGGTGTCTTCTCCAGCCTCAGAAGTCAATTAAACAATTAACCTAATTACTTTATGATTTAGACAAGTATAGTTTTTTTTCTTCATGTCTTTTAGAATTGATTACGCAAGACATTCACCTCATGAAAGGAAAATACCAATAGATCTCCTCAAAGCCTGGTTAGAGGTGTTAGAGTTATGCTGTGTGACTGAACATGCTGAGCAGAACCAGAAGACCGGCCATGTGTACCATCAGAGCCGGCTGGTTCCACGGGCCCTGCAGCAGAACCTCTGATTGTGATTGGAGAGAAGTCATGAAAAGCAAAGTAATGCTGTTTGGGGCAGTTCTCTTTCACACTACTGCATTTCATAAGAAACTTAAAAAAAAACTTCTTCCACTCAAGAGTCTGATGAAGCATCTAAGGGGTTTGGGGTCCATGGTGTAGGGACCTCGGCTACAAATAAACAGGCCGAGAGACTTGTTTTTTCAGTGAAATTCTTGAATATGTTACACAAGCAGTTATTTAAAGGGCTCAATTAGCCAGATCTGTTAAGAAATCAGTGGAAATGGAGTCCCAGGAGATGAGACGTTCCAGGGATACTCTGCAAACGGTAGAGCCCAGACCGGAGCCAGCTACGCTCCTAACCAGCATCTTTTCCACTTGTTTCTTCAAGTTTGCTGTGTTTTCATGTGGTCACAGCACCACATCTCCCCTGTTTGTTCTTCCTATAACACATAGCTTAAGAACAGAAAAACCCTGCAAGAGGAGTACCGCAGGTGACCCAAGACTAAATCCCACTTCATCCTCATCCTAACTTCAAAGAATTCAGTGTGTAATCCCGATTTAACTGTATAAACTGTATGTATGAGTCTTTATCCCCTATTTCCTCATATTAGTGCAATACTTACTCAGCAAGTCTGAAAATGCTTGGCAGGCTCTTTAGGGAAGAGATTAGTCTTATAAAACCATTTTAAATCCTTGATGTCTCTTTTTCTTCCTTCTAAATGTCTGTATGCTGGCAATGTTATAGCACCAAAGCCATACAGTGGCTGGATTAATCCTGAAACCTTGTCCATTTACTGTCTGGCCTGGTGTTTGCCTCCCAGACATGAATCAAATTCCTTTTTTGTCACTTGTATCAGCAGCAAGGGGACACAGTCGTGCACGTGTCCTGTCCAGTGTCTCAGCTGCAAGTGGACACACTTGTGTGTGTGTGTACTGTCCAGTGTGTCAGCAGCAAGGGGACACACTCATGGAGGTGTCCTGTCCAGTGTCTCAGCAGCAAGGGGACACACTCATGCAGGTGTCCTGTCCAGTGTCTCAGCAGAAAGGGGACACACTTGTGCAGGTGTCCTGTCCAGTGTGTCAGCAGCAAGGGGACACACTCGTGTGTGTGTCCTGTCCAGTGTGTCAGCAGCAAGGGGACACACTCGTGTCTGTGTCCTGTCCAGTGTCTCAGCAGAAAGGGGACACACTTGTGCAGGTGTCCTGTCCAGTGTGTCAGCAGCAAGGGGACACACTCGTGTGTGTGTCCTGTCCAGTGTCTCAGCAGAAAGGGGACACACTTCTGCAGGTGTCCTGTCCAGTGTATCAGCAGCAAGGGGAAACACTCGTGTCTGTGTCCTGTCCAGTGTGTCAGCAGCAAGGGGACACACTCGTGTCTGTGTCCTGTCCAGTGTGTCAGCAGCAAGGGGACACACTCGTGTCTGTGTCCTGTCCAGTGTGTCAGCAGCAAGTAGATGCATGTGTGTGGTCTGTCACATGTATCAGCAGCAAGGGGGCACTGTAGTGAATTTTTATTTTATATCACAACCCCCAGCTGTACCCTATTTGGAGTCACCGGCTGTGCCTGTCTGCTCCCAGCTGGGATCCCTGTACCAGCTCCTGCGGACAGGCCAGCTGTGGGTCAGCACGGGCAGTTTCTCCCAGCTGTGATCCCTGTACCAGTTCCTGCGGACAGGCCAGCTGTGGGTCAGCACGGCCAGTTTCTCCCAGCTGGGATCCCTGTACCAGCTGCTGCGGACAGGCCAGCTGTGGGTCAGCACGGGCAGTTTCTCCCAGCTGTGATCCCTGTACCAGCTCCTGCGGACAGGCCAGCTGTGGGTCAGCACGGCCAGTTTCTCCCAGCCGACTGCAGTGCTCTTTGACCAGTCCTCGGAGGTGCACTCCCAGCCTGGAAGGTGTGAGTGCATGGCGAGATCTAATCCTCTGAAAGGGGGCCCGCTCCTGATGTCTCTGCAGCCGAGACGTGGGGGAATTAACGTCACTGATGGCGGAACAGGAGTCGTTCAAGCTCACTTAAAGAGCGTTTGAGCAGCAATCCCAGGGGATGAGCTCATTTATCTGGGATTAACGCGGAGGCTCCCGGCGATATTAACACAAATATGGAGCATGACTGTGTTTCTGGGGAGGTTGGGGATGAGCTCAGGGATAAAGCGCCTTTATAAAAGAGCTGAGGTCCTCTTGCTGTCTGCCGATCGGAGTGTGTTCAGCTCCTGCAGTGCCTGTGACTGCCAATACAGCTCTGAGACTACACCTGAGGTGTTTAAATATTCATTTATTTTGTGTCTCGCCCGGCTGGAGTTTAACAATGACTGCTGCGGACTCAAACACAAAGGGAGGGACCCAGAGTGGCTCCAGGGAAGGACGTCAGGTGAGTAATCGACAGAGATGCTGTGTTCTTCTATTCATCGCTTCTGCGTCTCCTTCATGAAAGCCTGGAGAAAATCTGGAAGGTTTTCAGGGGGAGGTGTCAGATCTAACGTGTGCTTCGGTTAAGAAAACTAACTCAGTAAATTGCTTATTTTGCTTATAAAAATAAAATGAGCTGGAAGACTGTAGATTAAAAACAATGGAAGTTGTGCCACTGGGATGGGTTTGCTTGCTAAGGCGTCTCATAATAAACTTTGCATTCTGATTGGCTGGCCAATTTAATCGTAACCACTGATAGGCTACCACTATCAACATTTTTGTAGTTTGCTAATTGGTCAATCAATGCTGTTAATCTGAATGGGAAGAGTGCTGATTGGCTGCTTGGGCACTGTGTTATATTGTTATGTGCACACCGATGTTGAGAAAGTTAAAAAAAGGTGTCAGGATATCAAGTCCAAGACATCTGTTTGCGATCCTTCCAAGTTTAAAAGATTTAAAAACGTTTAAGAAAGTTTCTTTTTTTTATTCCCTCTAAGCAACGCATCCGTTTCTCGCTGTGGTTTTGTGAGCGAGCACTGCAGTGTCACTTTTTGTCCACTAGAGGGCAGACACCGAGCACACAGAGGCCGACAGCTTCTTCCAGCTCCTGAGCCAAGTGCAGGGAGGCCGTCTGGATGAGCAGCGCTGCCCCATTGACCTGGGCAAAACCGTCAGCACCCCCAGCGGGACCCCCACTGCTGGTGAGTACCCCCGTCGAGCGCCCCTAGCCTGGCTTCCACAAGGGTCTCCATTCTGGCCACACGGACCACACACAAACACGAATATGAGTGGAGAAACCCAGGACTCATGTCATCCTTCTTTCCATCTCTCTCTTCCACTCTCCCTCCTCCTCTCTGTCCTCCTCTTCCTCCTCCTCCCTCCATCTCCATTCTTTTCTGTCCCACTCTCTCCCTATCGCTCCTCCTCTCTCTCTTTCTTTATCCCTCTCTCCCACTCCCTCCCTCTCTCCTCCTCTCTTCCTCCTCTCTCCACCCTCTCTCCCCCTCTCCTCCTCTCACTCTCAGGCTCTGCTGGCCCAGAGATTGATGACCTCTTTGACCTCCTGATGACCACTCAGAGTCATCGCCTTGACGACCAGCGGGTGTCGCTTGGGCCGTTGCCTTGTGGGCGTGATGAGGGGGCAGGGCAGGGGGCGGAGCAGCTCTGCAGCATGGTCTTCAAGCTGCAGGTGAGCAGCAGCAGGGTGGGCATGGAGAGGGGGCAGGGCAGGGGGCGGAGCAGCTCTGCAGCATGGTCTTCAAGCTGCATGTGAGCAGCAGCAGGGTGGGCGTGGCGAGGGATCAGGCAGGGGGCGGGGCAGCTGTGCAGCATGGTCTTCAAGCTGCAGGTGAGCAGCAGCAGGGTGGGCGTGGCGAGGGATCAGGCAGGGGGCGGGGCAGCTCTGCAGCATGGTCTTCAAGCTGCATGTGAGCAGCAGCAGGGTGGGCGTGGCGAGGGATCAGGCAGGGGGCGGGGCAGCTCTGCAGCATGGTCTTCAAGCTGCAGGTGAGCAGCAGCAGGCAGTGCCTAGGGGCCACAGCGCCATGAACCCGCGTTTTAAACTGCCTGTTTCTGCCCTGTGTTGCACGCAGGGGTCCAGGATGGAGGAACAGCGCTGCCCCACTCCCGGGGCCCCCCCAGGGCCGCCTCGACCCCCCACATCCTCGGGGCCCATCGCTCCTGGAGATGACTACTTCTCCTTCATCAACCATGTTCACACGGCACAGCTGGGAAAGAAAAAGACACGTCCATGAGAGGGACTTGGGGGGGCTGGGGAGAGGGGGGAGAGAAGGCACCGAGGGAGAAGGCACTCAGGGCTTTCTACGCAATAAGAAGGAGGCTCTTCAACATCAACCCACCAACAAGAATCTGGCTCCAAAATTTTGAAAGTGTAATCCAGCCCATTGCCCTATACGGCAGTGAAGTGTGGGGTCCCCTCACAGACCAGGATTACACTCAATGGGACAAACACCCCACAGAAACTCTGCACATGGAGATCTGTAGAAACATCCTCCATGTGCAGAGAAAAACACCAAACAACGGGTGCAGGGCCGAATTAGGCCAGTACCCACTATTGATAAAAATACAGAAAAGAGTATTAAAGTATTGGCTACACCTAAAAAAACAGAGACCAAAATTCCTACCACCACAAAGCCCTACTGAGCCCAAAACAGAGCCCCCTGAGCCAGCTGGTCCTGAGGCTCACTGACCTGATCCACACCAACACTAACCAGCATCAGGATAGTACTGCAAGAGCACCACAACTCAGACTCAGCCATATCACAGCACAGATCAGACAATAATATCTCACACACTGGGACACACACACAAATACAACATAAACTGGAATGCTACAGAACCCTAAACAGACAATACACACTAGCCGAATATTTGACCAAGGTAAGAAACAACAAACAGAAAAAGACCCTGACGAAGTACAGGCTCAGTGACCACAGCCTGGCTATAGAAACTGGGCGACACAGGCAGACCTGGCTGCCCAGAGAGGACAGGCTGTGCTCCCACTGCCAGCGGGGAGAAATAGAGACAGAGGTGCACTTCCTACTGCACTGTGACAGATACTCTGGGATTAGAGAAACATTCTTCCCGAAATTCAGAAATCTAGGCCCACCTGCCAGAATCACAACAGGTCCCAATCCTACTGGGAGAGGGAGGAGGGAACTCAGCTGAACTGGCAGCCCAGTATGTGATCTCCTGTCACAGCCTGAGGAACAGTGAGTCTGTTTCCCAATAATGCTCAATATGTTAACAGTATATGTAAATATTTTATGATATGTCTTTGTTGTAAATGTCTGTAATATGTCTGTAGATTTTACTTTATTTTTATTTTGTGTTCTGTTTCATCTTAATTTTATTTTTATTTGCTTTGGCAACACTGATTGTACTGCTAATAAAGCACCTTGAATTGAATTGAATTGAAATTGGGAGAGAGAGGGAGGAGAGAGGGAGAGGGAGAAAGAGAAAGAGGAGAGGGAGAGGCACAGGGAAAGAGAAGGACTTGTTCCTCTGGAGATCTCACTCTGTTTTTTGCGTATAGAAGCGTTAGGTATACATTCTCCTGTCCTTGTCGTCAGTGTTTTGTAGTGAACTGTGGTGAATTGTGAGACTGGCCCAGGCTGTGGTTCAGGGCTTGAAGAATGCAGTGCACTGGGAGGGACACTGGTCAATCTGAGAGGAGGGAAGTCTGTATGATTTTCTGTATCTTCACTCCTAACAGCACAGAATATAAACTCCACAGCTGATGCACAAGAGTGTCCCTGAGTGTCTCTTTCTCCACACACTGCAGCCAGCTAGTGAAACCTCAAACAATCCCTGAACAGGCCTGTAACTGCCACCTCACCCTTATCAAGGAGACACTCATTTTAGTGGGGAGAGAGAATCAGGAGTGCATGACACACAACATGCCTGGTTGTTTTTTTGTTTAGTTTTATCCTGGATTTTATTTTAACTGTGCTCTTTTTGTTCTTGTTAATTCTCTGTGTATTTCACATCCACGACTGCAGCTCCAATCTTGGGCAAGACCCATTGTGAAACTCATACTGCTCCTGTTCGAGAGGCCCCGCAGTGACGTCTTTAGTCTGGCGTTCCAGAGTTAGAAAGCTCTGTGTGTTCCCCTCTACATTCTCTGCCCCCGATTTCCATCTTGCGATGCAGGTGTCTTGTCTGTGGCCAGGCCCAGACTATGGATCATGGGCAACACACAATGGACCTATACTTTAGATCACCACTCCTGGATAGTGTTCACTAGCTATAATCGCACCTCAGATAATCTTCCTTATTAAGGTTTTAAGGAATTCGACGCTTTGGGATGTTTTATCATCTAACCATTTAAAACAATCTTTTAATAATATTTTGCTTCCAAATTTCACATGTGGAAAAAAGCTTAACAAAACCATAATTACCAATCACACCCGAAGAAGGCTCCACAGTCGAAACGTTGTGCTTCCTTTCTTCTTTTTTCAGGATGGAATAAACCTTTAACTTGCTCCTTTGCATCATTATCAATATTCAGTTACATTATGTACACAGTACACTACGTCGTAGTACGTCACTTTCATACGTAGCGGGGCTTACCAAGACAAGCACGGTCATTGGCTGTCAGGATGACGCAGTGTGAATTGTCCAATGAGATTCCCGCAGTGGGCGGTGATTGGGGGATTCGTCGGTAGCGCGTTCTGGAAGTTAATTTATCACGGAATTTCAAACTTAATTTTGTTTTATACCATACATAATGCCGTCATTAACGGAAAAACGAGAGGTCACATTTGTAAGTAGGATTTTGTAAAGTCTTATTATTATTAACTGGAAAGTGTAGCTGTCGGGCCGTAGCGTGGTTTTGAAGCTTGTTCCCCCCGTAGGCCTCGGTTGAGCCTCGGACTTGCCTGAGTCAGTGTGGGGGGGACGAATGCGTCCTGTTCTGGCGTGAGGGCTTTACGGATAGGGGGTCATCATCGGCATGGGCATTGTTAAAAGTGGGAAACTTGAGAGATGTGTACTTAAATTGAGACGCAGACCGCAGTTTCCCCAATTAATGTTTTTTTACTAATTTCAGATACACGTCTGCAGCGATTAAACAGTGACCAACACACGACTCGGATCTTTAAACAATCTTAATTTATTACTCAACAATTACGTTTGAAAGAATTAGCTTCATTTCTTATATCCCTCAGAAGACTTTGCATTTATGCAGTTTTCAGGCAGCATTTTAAACGCTCAGCTCGCAACTCGTCAAACGCGTGATGGGTTTTAAAAAGCAACTGGTGTATCGAAGAGGTAGACACGACTGACGGTACTTCTCCCCCTTTGTTAAATAAATATGTACCCATACATACCAATACTTATCCGTGTCACCTCTTCCCCCCTGCCCGTGTCCCTGTACACCCGTGATCTCTCTGAAGGTGCTGGATGATCACTGGGATAAATACAAACAGTCGTTTTCGCACAAACGTTTGCTAAGGGGGGGCTGGGATCAGAAGGAACGGTGGTGTTTGCATTTTTGAAGACGCTGTTTTGCTCGCAACTTGTAACTTTTCCAACTCTCCTTCGTTCTGTCTCTCTCCCTCCCCCTCCTTCTGTCTGTCTTCCTCACTCCTCTCTCTCCCCGTCTTTCTGTTTCTCTTTCTCTCCTCCTCCTCTGTCTCTGTCTCATTCTGTCCCTCTCTCTCCCCCCCTGTCTGTCTTTCTGTCTGCTGTCTGCCGGTCTGCAGGAGGAAGAAGACCTCCCCTATGAAGAGGAGATCATCCGGAACCCCTACTCCGTCAAGTGCTGGATGAGGTACATCGAGCACAAGCAGAGTGGTCCCAAGAGCGTCCTCAACATGGTGTACGAGAGGGCACTGAAGGAGCTGCCCGGCAGGTGAGGCCCGGCTCGGCCCGGCTCGCTCCCCCCCGGGAGACACAGACAGACTCTGCCCAGGGACCCGAGTTCAGAGAGGTCAGCTTGTTCGGTAGCTCGTTGACCCTGGCGTCTCATCACCAGCCCATTTCCTGAAGGATCCCTGGCATCCTGCTTTGACCGTGTGGCTGGGGAGCTTGTTCCACACCCCCACCTCCCTTTCTGTAAAGACGAGCGCTTTAAGACTGAGTCTGCTTGTAATCAGCCAGCTAGGTCCTGTGAAATAACTTTATGGAGTATTCTGCAGGCACGCCAGAAGTGACTGAAACCTTTGATCCTTTGAGAATTCACTTAGACAAGTTGTGTTCTCTGGTTCGTGTTTCGCTGTTGGTTCTGAAGAAGTCCGCTGCGATAACGTGCAGTCTGCTGCATGTGTATGTATGTGCTCAGCTGACACTGATTGAGCCTGGGCTGTGTCAGTAGCCAACTGTGATCATGACTCCTCAGAGGGGACATCACGACTGACTGAGTGAATTCTGGTTTAGGGGTGCCACGGGCCTCAGCTGTGCTTCCTGGGGCCTGCTGCCCCCAAATGGCTTTCACAGGCCGTGGGTGTGTAGGACTGTTGTGCCCACAGGTTTCTCCCTGGGTGGTACTGGAGCTGATTTCTAATCACTGGGGTATTCAAACAGAAAGTGACCACAAAGAAAATCTCTTCAGTCACTATATTCAAAATCTAGAGACAGATCTTGAACATTTAATATCAAACCTTCAGGTTAAAAGGCTGGTATTTTGTTGCGGTTATTTTGTGCAGCATTCAGGGTGAGCAAGCCAAATCAACCATTATAACCACAGCAGCATTTCTAAGCATAATGAAGCAAAGGCCTTCGATTCCGGAGTTACGGTAATCGTTTTGGGACAGGAAGGCACGTAGTTGAGGGGTGAAGCGAAGAGCAGAATCTAAATGCAGCGCAAGTTGTGCAGGTGAGGAGTTTTTCACCTCTCGTTGGTTGCTGATTAAAGTCCCGGCTGTCTCTGCAGTTACAAGCTGTGGTACAACTACCTGAGGGAGCGCAGGAAACAGGTGAAGGGGAAGTGTGTCACCGATCTGTCCTTCGAGGAGGTCAACAACTGCCACGAGAGGGCGCTGGTCTTCATGCACAAGGTAGCGGCCCGTCAACCAACCACAAGATCTGTTCCGTCCCGTCTGCGTTTCCTCGGGAGTAGGGCTTTATTCTGGTACCCGACCAGTTAAAAACCTTGCAGAGAGTTTATTGGAGGCAAACCGGTTGCCCCCTCCCGAAAAACTGCCTGTGTCTCAGTGAGCACGTTGGAGGAGCTAGAGTGCAGTGCTTGTTCTGAAGGAGCCTCTCCCGTCTCTCTCCTCTCTCAGATGCCGCGGATCTGGCTGGATTACTGCCAGTTCCTGGTGGATCAGTGCAAGATCACGCGCAGCCGGCGGACGTTCGACCGCGCGCTGCGGGCGCTGCCCGTCACCCAGCACTTCCGCGTCTGGCCGCTCTACCTGCGCTTCGTCTGCCGCTACCCGCTGCCCGAGACGGCCGTCAGGGTCTACCGCCGCTACCTCAAGGTGAGCGCGCCGCCGCCGCCGCCGCCCCCGCCCCCCTCCCCCGCGGGGAGAGCCGAGGGCTCGGCCCGGAGCGCGCGGGAAGGGGGCCTGACTCTCTGTCTCTGCGCAGCTGTGCCCGGAGAACGCGGAGGAGTACATCGAGTACCTGCGGTCAGTGAACCGCCTGGACGAGGCCGCGGTTCGCCTGGCCGCCATCGTCAACGACGAGACCTTCGTCTCCAAGGAGGGGAAGTCCAACTACCAGGTGGGTGTCGTCTTCAGCTGTCTGCTTTCCGCTCTCGCGCTTCCCTGGCACAGAGGTGAATCCGTGAATCGAGCCCCCCCCCCGAATCCCGGTGGTCCGGGTGTGACCCTGTGTGTGTAACTGTCCTCTCCTCGTCCCGCAGCTGTGGCACGAGATGTGTGACCTGATCTCCCAGAACCCCGACAAGGTGAAGTCCCTGAACGTGGGCGCCATCATCCGCGGGGGGCTGACGCGCTTCACGGACCAGCTGGGCAAGCTGTGGTGCTCCCTGGCGGACTACTACATCCGGAGCGGGCACTTCGAGAAGGTAGGGCGCCAGCGCTGAAGCTCGCTTCAAAACACAAGCAAGGGTACAGACAGGAGGTGACCGTACAGCCCACCTAGCTCAATGGGCTAATAATAATTTCTTATGTTTCTATAGCACCTTTTTCGGACACTCCACTCAAAACACTTTTCGGGTAATGGGGACTCCCCTCCACCACCACCAGTGTGCAGCCCCACCTGGATGATGCGACAGCAGCCATAGTGCACCAGTGCCCTCACCACACATCAGCTCTCAGTGGGGAGGAGAACAGAGTGATGAAGCCAGTTCAGAGATTGGGATTATTAGGAGGCCATGATTGATAAAAGCCAGTGGGGGAGATTTGGCCAGGACGCTGTGGTTATATCTCTACTCTTTTTGGGAAACACACTGGGATTTTTAATGACGACAGAGAGTCTAATTTTTTTTAAATCTCATCCCAAAGACAGCACCTATTTCATTCGGGGGGAAGGTGCCCTTTTACAGTATAGTATCCCCATCACTTTACTGGGGCACTAGGACCAACACAGACCTCAGGGTGAGCGCCCCCTACTGGCCCCACTAACATCTCTTCCAGCAGAAGCCTTAGTTTTTCCCAGGAGGTCTCCCATCCAGGTACTGACCAGGCTCAGACCTGCTGAGCTTCAGTGGGCTGCCAGTTGTGAGGTGCAGGGTGATATGGCTGCTGGCTATTAGTTAAATGATCCAAGGATCTCATGCAGCCTTTTCTAGAGTGAAGCCAGGGTATTGTCTTCTACAACATGGCCAGGTAGCTTGTTCCACAATCCCACCACCTGTTGGGTAAAGTTTGTGTAAATCCGTTCTCGGATTTAAGTTCACTTCCATATTGCCTCGACTTGTGCTGTCGCGTTCATATTTCATTGCTGATTCTGAGGTTCACTGGGTTAACCTTGTCGGTGCCTTTGAGCTTTTTGAATACTTGTATCGCGTCTCCCCGCAGACTTCCCTGATCCCGGAGTAGACAGGTTCAGTTCTTTCAGCTTGACCCAAAACATAAGATCGAGGGACAGAATTATTTCCTCTCTGTCTCTCGCCCTGCTCTCCCCCCTCTGCAGGCGCGGGACATGTACGAGGAGTCCATCCAGACCGTGGTGACGGTGCGGGACTTCACGCAGGTGTTCGACAGCTACGCCCAGTTTGAGGAGAGCATGATCGCTGCCAAGATGGAGACCAACTCCGAGATGGGGCAGGACGAGGAAGGTGAGGCCTGAGGTCCCAGACCAGAATGCCCCAGGACAGTCTTTTGGATAATACGCACTCGTTCACTCCTCAGCATCTAGCGACTAGGTTTGCTCAGCCTGCGGTCTTCTTTCCAGTTCTCCATTGTAGTATAGTAATCCCTTGCCATGCACAAATTTATTGAGTACACGCTTTGAATTGACTGTTATATAATATATATCATTTTTCAATGCGTGTCTCCCAAGCCTTGAGCAAAACCTTATCTGCAAAGTGAGCTCCGATGCGTGCTGGTAAGAGAGTTTGTGTCACGAGAGGAAGCGTGAGACTGCAGCCTCGCGGTCTGGTCTTGTTCTTTCTCAGTTAGCCTCCTCTGCAAGTCGGCATGTCCAGCAGTTTCGATTCATATGTGTACGAGAGAGACCAAAGAGCACAAGTGTGGCCAAGCGATCTAGATCCGCGTTGAGCTTCGAAGAGAAATGTCACGTGGTTGGCACTTTGCGTGGCAGACTAATCAAGCTGGGGGTCGGCTGTTTGGTGTAAATGTCAATCCTTGCACTATAGGAAAGTGAGGAAGTGAGCAAAGGGAGTGTAAGAAGTGGCGCAGCGATGTTGCTCTTGTATTTGTCATGTAACCCAGTCTACATGGGTGTCATCACAGCAATAATGCTAGAAATCACATTACAAATTAATTAAAAAACTATACAGTATTGTTTCCACAATATATTGTGTTTTTCTGTTGACATTGTTTTACTTTATAATAGGTCAAATGTGTTTAAGGGAGTTTAATAAGTTGAATCGTGACTTCAGTTCCCCCTACCCTATTTTTCCCATAAGGCCAGGAGTTTACCAGCTGCAAAATGTAGCTGGCAAGGGATCACTGTACTTCAATACAGCCTAATTAAAACCTTTAGGAGCTGGAAGTCGTTCAAGTCTCCACTGCAGTGGACTGGAACAGCTGTTCTGCGGGCAGCTGTGATGGTTGCTGTGGGTAAAAAGATGACTTTTATTTGTAATTAACGGTATCAATAATCAATAATCGCCATTTGCGGCTGTTTCCGTTTCCTCCCCAGACGACATCGACCTGGAGCTGCGGCTGGCGCGTTTCGAGCAGCTCATCAACCGGCGCCCCCTGCTGCTCAACAGTGTGCTGCTGCGGCAGAACCCGCACAACGTGCACGAGTGGCACAAGAGGGTGAAGCTGTACGAGGGCAAGCCGCGAGAGGTCAGCACCCGGGGCAAATAATTCCCATATCCCAGCGAGCAGGCATGGGAGCGCTGCGGCCTTATCCACAGGAGAGGGACATAGGCTTTCTTGTTTTTCCTGAGCACGCCGCATCGTTAATTTGTTAATCGGTTTGGTGGGCGTCCGTGTCGCTCGCGTTCGCTGGAGACTGACGCTTGTCTCCTTGTGAACGGGCAGATCATCAACACCTACACGGAGGCGGTGCAGACGGTCGACCCCATGAAGGCCACCGGGAAGCCCCACATGCTATGGGTGTCTTTCGCCAAGTTCTACGAGGAGAACGAGCAGCTCGACGACGTGAGTCAACAGAGACGTTTAAGTGTCCGATCGTTTCCTGGTGCGCCGGCCAAGCTGTAGCACCAGAAGCCATGTGTTTTTGTCTCAGTTTGTGGCAGCACTGTGGCGCAGGGGTTAACATTGCTGCCTCGCAGAGCTGGGGCCCTGGGTTGAATTCCGGACTTGGGGTGCTGTCCGTGTGGAGTTTGTATGTTTCCCCTGTGTCCGCGTGGGTTTTCTCCGGGTGCTGCAGTTTCCTCCCACAGCCCAAAGACATGCTGGTGGCTAATTGGCTTCTGGGAAAACTGGCTCTGGTGTGAGAGTTTGTGTCTGTGTCTGTTTGCCGCGAGATGGACTGGTATCCTGTCTGGGGTGTTGCCTGCTGGGATAGACTCCGGCTCCCCATGATCCAGAACTGAAAATGAAACCCGATTAGGATCGACAGATGTTCACTGTCTCTGATCGGCTTGTGAAAGATCTTTTTCCGCTCTCTCTTTTCTCCAATCCATCTCGTTCTTTCACTTCATCTTATGTCACTGTTATTACTCTCTGTTCCCTCCCATGGTTGTCTTCCCCTACGCCTGCCTCTCCTTCTTGCTCTCTCTCACTCCCCCATGTCCCCCTCTGTCTCTCTGCTGTCCCCCCCCAGGCACGGACCATCTTTGAGAAGGCCACCAAGGTGAACTACAAGCAGGTGGACGACCTGGCCAGCGTCTGGTGTGAGTACGGGGAGATGGAGCTCCGGCACGAGAACTACGACCAGGCACTGCGCATCCTGAGGGTGAGGGCCCGTCAGACTGGGGTGGGGGTTGCGGGGGACAGTGCAGGACTCGGCAAGTGCAGGACAGCAGAAGCCACTTCTGGCACCAGCGTGACTTGTGTCCCGCCATATCCCATCATCAGCGTGTTTTGTGTGGATTCTCAGTGCAGGCTGAAAGAGTCCATTTCTTCAAATGCAGTCTTGAAGCTAGGCAGAGACAGCTGCTAGACAGAATAAGCAAGATCCCTGTGCAAATTTCCACATGATGGGTTACAGTACAATCCCATGTGAAGAGGGTCTGTCACCTAAATACTGTTCTGATGCTGATGTCTCTATCCTATAAAATCTGTTCTGTGTCAGCTCATTTCAGGACCTCTGAACAAACTAAAAATAGGTTTTATGTAAAAAAAAAACTGCACTGTGAAATGGTGAAACCATAGGATAGCTGCTCTTAAGCAGTTTATTTTTTAACCACCTCTGTTTTACAGAAAGCTACAGCCATTCCATCGAAGAAAGCAGAATACTTTGATGCATCCGAACCGGTCCAGAACCGGGTCTACAAGTCTCTGAAGGTGTGGTCCATGCTGGCGGATCTGGAGGAGAGCCTGGGGACATTTCAGGTGCGTTTATTTTCTGTGCAGTTCGGACACCTGTGGAGTGCGTCAGTGTGCAGGTGTGGAGTCCCCTTTCGATGCACATTGCAGATGGGATCTGTTTCTGCCAGTGCAGTTGTGTGTGAATTTACTGCCATAAAGGGCTGCAAAATGCTGTGTGGGGGAAAAAACTTGTTTTCATAATGTGCCCCCACACTGTTTGTGTTAAAAGGGGTCTCCTTTACTTGGTTTTGAAGGTGCACAGGGAGAGGGAGGATGGACTGTTGTCTCTGAGGCAGGATGTTAAGTACTCACATCAGCGCATGCTCACCAAAGTTAATTTGGACAGCAAAGTAGAAGTATCCACCTGTCCTGTCTGTGTGCAGGCGTGTGCTCACCTCTCACCTGCAATGTTCTCTGCTGTTCGCCCTTTCAGTCCACCAAGGCGGTGTATGACCGCATCATCGACCTGCGGATCGCCACGCCCCAGATCATCATCAACTACTCCATGTTCTTGGAGGAGCACAACTACTTCGAGGAGAGCTTCAAGGTGAGGGGAGCGGGTACCCTCTGGGGGGTCCTCTAAATAAATGTTTATTTTGAAAAAATGTTTACCCATAAAAACATCTGTAGAGTGATTGAAGGATGCCCATGGTTTTGCTTTTTCTTGTGGAATCTGTCCAGTGAACACATCCCACTTTCATAGGCTGGATTAAAATTTTTAGTATCGGCTACTCTGTACTAAAATGAATGTGATCTTTACAGTCTTTAATCTTTGTCTTTTTATACTTTACACTCTCTTCCATTTATTGTACAGAACTGTAGATAATTAGATTTTCTAATTAAGCCATGTTCCAGAACACCCCTCTCGGGGATTCTTCATGACGCCGCTGGCGTGATTGGTTTTTTGCAGGCCTACGAGCGGGGCATTGCCCTCTTCAAGTGGCCCAACGTGTACGACATCTGGAACACCTACCTGACCAAGTTCATTGACCGCTACGGGGGCAAGAAGCTGGAGAGAGCCAGGGACCTGTTCGAGCAGGCCCTTGACGGCTGTCCGGCCAAGTACGCGAAAAGTAGGTGAAGCACTAACGTTGGAAACGCAGGTCGGCCAGGCTGGCTTTCACTTTGACGTGTTCTTGTTCAATGTGTCAAGCATACAGGTTGCTGAAAGAGCTAGATTAAAAGGGCCAACTTCATCTGCCTCCCACCAGTGAGCATCTTAGAGAGAATGAACTAAATCTAAAGCTTAAAATGGAGCAGACACCAAAAATACACATACATATTTCATAACCTGGCAGTGTGGGCTGAGCTAATAATTCTGCTTTGGAAGAGGCATTGTGGGTAAGCTGAGCGGTTTTCACGTGGTAGGGCTGCTCTGTAAAAGTATCGGTTTCCATTGATCTGGCTGACGGTGACCGTCTGCTTGCTTGGCAGCCATCTACCTGCTGTACGCCAAGCTGGAGGAGGAGTACGGCCTGGCGCGCCACGCCATGGCCGTGTACGAGCGCGCCACGCAGGCCGTGGAGGTCGGCGAGCAGTACGAGATGTTCAACATCTACATCAAGAGGGCGGCCGAGATCTACGGGGTCACACACACGCGCAGCATCTACCAGAAGGCCATCGAGGTGGGTTCAGTGAGGGCCGCTGACGTGACCGGTGCTGCGGCCTTAGGTCATGCTGTGTTTCAGTCTCAGAGGCACCTTCGACCGCATGGCCCTGCTGTGACAACAGGCGAAAAGAAGGGTGACTCTCCCCTGTGAACCTATACGCACACCGAGAGGAAGAAGTGCCCGCTTTCTCGGCTGCAGCACTGGCTGGTCTCTGCCCACGTTGGCGCCTGAAGCTGCACATCCTGACGTAGCGAGAGAGGGCAGAGAGAACAGCCGACAAACCTGCCTTTCACTCCCTGTGGTGCCTGTGTTGATTAATTTCCTTATCGGGGAGGAGAGGAGGTCCAGGTGCTCAGGGTTGAGGGCTTGTTACCTGAAGGTTCCCAGTTCAAGCCCCAGTTGTGCCTCTGAGTTTCTACTCCTCCTGTGCCACGCCCTCCAGTGGCAGTTTCACACTAGGGGCCTGTCGACAGCGAGTCTCCAGCAGCACTCGCTCCCCTGTGCCGCGGTTCTGTTTCTTGGATAGAAGCCTTTCGCTTGTTCAAATTATTCTTTGTGTTCCTTCTGTTCATATAGAGCAACTGCATGGAAGGGTTAGGTTAAAAACGCCAATTTATTTGCATCGCTAAATGTATTGCGCTGTAAAAAAAAGGTTGCGAAATGACTTTGCATTTTAAAACTGATAAAAGGAGTGAGTCATCTTCCAATGTCCTTTACTAGGAAAGAAAGCAGATAGTGTGGCAAATGTTTCATGGACATTTCATCAACGTGAACAGTTTCTGTTTCACTGTCATAATCATGATAGCGGTGAAGGACTTTGAGGGCTGGTGTGTGCTTGTTTAACTGCTGGGGTGTGTGCTCTGCTGCCCCCTAGGTGCTGCCTGATGAACACTCACGCGAGATGTGTCTACGCTTCGCTGACATGGAGTGCAAGCTGGGGGAGATTGACCGCGCCAGAGCCATTTACTCCTACTGCTCTCAGATCTGTGACCCTCGGGTTAGTATCTTCTACTTCACCTGGGGCACATGGAGACACTTGAGTTAGTGTGTGTGGGTGTCCTACCCACCCTGGGGTACATGGATCCACTCGGGATAGTGTGTGTGTCTCCTGACTGCCCCGGGGCACATGGATCCACTCGGGATAGTGTGTGTGTCTCCTGTCTGCCCTGGGGCACATGGATCCACTCAGGATAGTGTGTGTGTCTCCTGTCTGCCCTGGGGCACATGGATCCACTCGGGATAGTGTGTGTGTGTCTCCTGTCTGCCCTGGGGCACATGGATCCACTCGGGATAGTGTGTGTGTGTCTCCTGTCTGCCCAGGGGTACATGGATCCACTTGGGATAGTGTGTGTGTCTCCTGTCTGCCCTGGGGCACATGGATCAATTTTTTAGACATGCTATTTGTTTATGACTGACCATTCTGCAGCCAAAGTGCAAGTCTTGATGAATGTGTCTGACTTCTACATTTCTGTTGATGCTTGCTTTTCATCCCGTCTTGAAACACTATTTTAAAGGGGCAACCTACAAATTATTGAGTTTAAGGCATTTTCCCAGTGACTCTCATTTATAATCTTCTGGATTATAGTGTTTTATCAGCATTCCATCTGGGCTTTCACTTATATTACAATTTAAATATTACTATTCTTTATTAAGTACTTTGTATCCAGACTGTGTAGTAGACTCTTGTCTTTAGCTCACTGAAGTTCAGCTCTCCCTGGAGCAGTTCACTGTTGCGACACCTGCTAGACCAGAAGACAGTTACTGCTCTGACTGAACTAGTAATTGGCTTAATTAGAGCTTTCCAATTAATAGGTGAGTGACCAGACATCTCCCAGTTGATGAAGAACTGTAGACTAAAAATAAATTCTGATAACTAATCTAATCAGTTTAATTAAAGCCTTAATTAAACAATCAAAAAAGTTGTAAATAGAAGATACTAGAATCCCAAGGATTGCAGTGGTGAATCACGGGCCTTATGGTCTCAGGGAGCCTGATAGGAAACATTCAGTGTGTTTCTGGTTCCTCTGATATTTTTCCATCCTTCCAAGTCTTTGGTCAATTCAGTTGTTTTATTAAATTAAAATGCAAAACTGTTTTCAAGTGATACAAAAGGTTGATCATCAACACCTTTGAAAGTGACAGTGTCAAGCTGGTTTAGAGGTGTGACTTCGAGTTGAATGGGATGGGGTTGATAGTGGTGTGATTGTCTGGTCTCAATTTGAGTAATGGGGATGAACACCAAAAAATGATGCACGCAGTTCGAACCTGGTTCCTCTGGGTGTCCTCCTCTTCTTGGGACTGGCCAGCAGAGATCCTGAAGAGCTGCAGCTGAGCAGGTCCTGTCGGTCTCCCAGGACGAACCGGCAGTGCAGAGGGGACTTGGACCCGTGTGCGGCCTTCTGTGTAACCTGGGGGAGGCGTTCCACACAGCCTCCGTGCTGCACGCCAGATCAGGCTCGCTGGGGGGCGTGTCCCACCCGAGAGAGTCCTGCCCCAGCATCGGCGCGTATCCACTGGGGCAAGGAGAGAGCTTTTGGACAGTTGTGGGAAAAGGCACAGAAGTTTTTATGGGTTGTGCAGAAGGGAGAGGTGTAGATTGGACGGGTTGTGATTTAAAAGGTTTACGTGGGACAGAGTCAATTAACAGGGGCTGACGGGGCTTTTTTAACACCTAAGAGTTCAGAGTTGTTTTTGGCGAAAGTGAGCGCCGGCTCGCCGGGCCTGGGGCCTGTCTCCTCTTGTGCAGTTGCCCAGCAAGCCAGCAGCTCAGGCTGTGAGTGTTACAGAACCAGCAAGGCTGAGGGGTTGGGCACAAAGCACTGCAGTGGCTCCCCTGCTCAGGTGGTTGATGGCGAATTGCGCTAGGTGTCTGGATGTCGGGATAGGAGTAAATTCAGGGTGGCCGATGATGCATGTCAGATGGCGACTCTCCTGCCCGTGTTTAACCCCCTCTCTCCCGCTCTGCTCCATGTGCACGGGGCAACAGATGACACCAGGGTTCTGGCAGACATGGAAGGAGTTTGAGATCCGGCACGGGAACGAGGACACGATCCGGGAGATGCTCCGGATCAAGCGCAGCGTGCAGGCCACCTACAACACACAGGTCAACTTCATGTCCTCCCAGATGCTCAAGGCCTCCACCAGCTCCACTGGCACAGGTAGGACAGAAGGGGGCAGCAGAGAGTGGGGACAATCAGACTTGCTTCAGTCTTTCTCGCTGGTTTTAGGTCAGATTATCCACCAATTATCTGACTGCTTTATCCAGTTCAGGGTGGGGGGGAGCCAGAGCCCATCCCTGCAAGGTCAGATCACACTGTGGAAAAACGGGCTACTATAGAATGAGCAGTGAAATACAAACAAGATCCGGAAGTACATTTAAACCAAGAACAGGAGACCGCTTGCTCCACACTCCCAAAGCCCCTCTGTGTGAAGAAGTGCGGTTAACACACTTGTTTTTTTATTTTAAAAGCACTTTCACATACTTTGTTCTGTGGTTTGTGCTTCACTGGTTATTCCATAGAAATCTGATTCTTCGTAGAAGAAGAAATCCATAATCTTCAAGACAATCATTCAAGACTAAAGCGATTTGGTTCCTCAAGCTTCTTCTAGCAACTTCACTTCTTTCTCTGTAGTGTTTTGCTGTGGAGTTGTGTTGCCTCACTGTGTGTGTTGCCTTCCTGTATCCTGCAGTGTCCGACCTGGCCCCTGGGCAGAGCGGTATAGACGACATGAAGATGCTGGAGCAGAAGGCCCGACAGCTGGCCGCCGAGGCTGAAGAGGACCGGCCCAAGCCCAAGGACAAGATCCTGTTCGTGAGGTCAGTCTAATGCAGAGTCCCAGGCCTCCGGCCTGCTGCGCCGGGCTGCAGTGTCCCAGGCCAGTCCCAGATTTTCTGATCTAGCAGGTGTAGCACAGGGGCCTGCTGTGCCGGGCTGCAGTGTCCCAGGCCAGTCCCAGATTTTCTGGTCTAGCAGGTGTAGCACAGGGGCCTGCTGTGCCGGGCTGCAGTGTCCCAGGCCTCCGGGCTCCAGTGACCCAGCCCTTGGTCTGTGTGAGCTAACTGGTGTGAATAATCAGCAGTAAAAGGCCTTATAGAACATCCTCAGTCTAGCTAACAAAATAATAGTGTGTTTAAGCGACTGTGCCTCGTTGCACAAAACCCAGAAGGCACTGGGGCCTCCAGGATGTGCGTTTGTCAACGGAGAGCTCATGGTTTAATGTCAAATCTTCCTTGGCTCAGATAAAAACGTGCTCCGCTCTCAGCTGAAGGCAGGCAGTCAGCAGGGAATGTGGGGAAGCGGACGGGGCTGCAGGATGGGTGGCGTGTCCTGGGGGTGCTCTCTGGAAGGGTCTTTTTCTGGGGTGGGGCAGGGGGTGCTGTGCTCACGAAGGGTCAGGTTTCGGCAGCATTGGCCTGACGAAGGGTGTGTCTGTGCAGAAGCGACACGTCCCGCAGCGAGCTGGCGGAGCTGTCCAAGCTGGCGAATCCCGACGAGATCGATATTGACGACGACGATGAAGACGAGGGGGGTGAGGATCACGAGCCTGACGGTGAGTACAAGATGACTCTTGGTCCAGCCAGACTCAGTTAGGAGTGCCTGGATTAGGTCACAGCGATTAACATTGCTGCCTCGTCACTGGGTTCAATTCCAGCTGCCTGGAGCCCGGTGCTTGCTGGGATAGCCTCCAGCTGCCCCCGTGACCCTGTATTGGGTAAAGTGGTTAGAAGATGGAATTGATTAGTTCCCACACTGTGCTCCAGAGCCTGCTGTCTGTGCTACTAGGAGTGAGGAGATTAGTGGCTGATAATAATCACAGGCTCCTGCTTCTGTCCACAGAGGTGCAGCTGGAGCAGAAGAGCGTGCCGTCCGCTGTGTTCGGGGGGCTAAAGGATGACTGAATGCGCTCAGCTGGGAGCCCGACATCACGGCAAGACGCAGGACATGCAGGGAGGCCTGGCAATGCCAGCGCAGCCACACCCGCGCCATGCACCCATGCAGACGCTCGACGTGTTAAAGTGAGCAGCGAAGACACAAGAGGTGGATCACCACCCCTGCACAACACTGAACACTGCAGGACTGAGTGCAACTTGGCTTTAAGAGCTGATATCTGTCGGCTGTGGCTGACAAACTGTACAGTTCCACTGCTTTTTTTTGGGATGGGAATCCATTTTGATACAGTAAGATTTTATTTGGAAGATGTTTGTCAGGTGCATCCTTTTAAAATACCTGTTAGTGGATTAAAAAAAAAAAATTGGTATCAAAGGAGTTGAGAACATGTAAAAAATGAAGCTTTCTCCTTTTCTAGTTAGGACTTGATTTTGTTTGGGGGGGGGTTGCTATTTCGAAGATTGGTTTATTGATCGTTGGCGCCAACATATGTTTATATCCGTTTAGTTTTCTGTAGATGATTAGGACCTGCTCAATGTGTGCTTTCCCTCCCTGTGAAAATAAGCACTGGTCCTACCCTTTCACTGTACTGCTCAATATGACCATTAGAGGTCGCCCTTGTCGTAGCAGACATGTACAGAGCCGCCGGATTCAGACAGGATTTCTGAAGTTGAGAACCAAAACAACATGACTCTGTGTGTGTGGGGGTGGGGATTCCCAAAAATATCTTCTTTGATCCTGCGATGCTGCGGTGCTGCGAGGATTTACTCGTGGGAAACGGGAATTGAGAGGGAATCGCACAAGAAGGAAAAAAAAGAAAAAAAACTCTGGGGGGAGTGTGGTGTGTCCAGTGGCTGCGTACATGAAAACAGTACAATAACAAGTCTTTAAAAAGCAGCTAATTTACACATTTAAGATTTGTAAGAAAATCGGGGTTAACAACAAACATACAGCAGGATTTTCAGAATGTCACTAGTATGTCTGCAAATACGTATTTTTTTACTCTTAAATAAAGTTTGCATTAAAGGTGATCTCTTTTTTTTCAACCCACTTGAAATCGCTGCATGATTTGGAAGTAGCTCTTCCTGTTTAAAGAAAACCAATTTGATGATCTTCTTGTTTTATAAATAAAGCAAACAAAGATTGCAGAGTTGTCTCCGGGTTGATTCCTGGGTGGGTTCTCATGAAACTGGTACGCGTGCTCCACTCAGCTGCCACTCTTGGTGTGCAGGTGTCAGATGAGCTCCTCCATTTGGGCTGGTTTTATGGCCTCTAGCCCCTGAGGAGCTTGTGTTTCAAGCCAGGGGCTGCCGGTCCAGGTCCTGGCGCTCCACACTGCTGCTGGTTTGCATTCCCGCTGCGCTGAGCTCTCCGTTACACCCTTACACCACTGAGCCCTTAACACACTTCATAAGGCCGTGCGTGCAGACTGCTTGGTTGTTTTCAGCTCTTTAACACCTGTTGAAGGTCACCTTTTAACTATTGCATTTCAGAATCAAATATCAGATGTGCATCTGCATTTTTAAGTAAAAAGGCAAATGTCCCAAACAAGGAAAGTTACCTTAGGTAGGGTTTCAGTCAAGTTATTCAGCTTGGCTGGAATTGCAACTAGCAGGTATGTGGGGCAGCAGGACCAGGACCTGCTACAAATAAAGAGAAAGTGAATTCCTGTGTCTCACCGTGTAACACATATGCATGCATTGTACCTATGGTGTTATATAAATCTTAAGTTTTGCTCATTTCACAAAGTTAGAAAGCAGGACCGACTGCATAGATGTCTAATTCTGCCATCTTCCTGTTTACTCGCAGTGAGAGACAGCTGTTGGCCTGGGACTCAGAGTGGATCTTGTACGACACACCCTTCAGGGCTATTGGTGTGCCTGTTAAGTGTGAGTCAGAGGAATATTAATTAGCTCTGCCCGCTATACAATGCATTGATACAATACAATGCCCTGTAGAACGTGTTCACACTTCTGTAGGTGTAGCAGTTCTGCAAGTTACAGATTTCTTCCAGATTATCTCAAAAGGATTATAATGAACAAATTCCGCCTAGTGCTCACTCTAAAACGTAGTAAAGAGCACGCTACGAGGAGTACTTGTCGATGGGGAGGGAAATGAACATGAAAGCCCTAAAAAAAAATCTAATAAGATTAAAATACTTTCCCCCTTAATCCTCTTAGAAAAATTTTTGTAAAGATTTTGTTTTTCCCCCACTAAAGATATCATGTGATTTCTGTAAGGCTACTAGGAATTCCAGTCCTAACAGGAGAGAGGGGTGTGTGTGTGTGTTGGGGGTAAGGGTGAGGATTGATTAAGGCCCTCCGTTGCTCTAGAAAATGCAATTCAGAAATCAATTTCGAGAACAGGCATCCGTATATCCGCTCAAAAACAAGCTGGGAGAACTGAGGGAACAAACCCAGGGAGAAATACGAGAGGCCGAACTTTGGCACGGCCTCACCTGCTGCAGGCCCATTCCCTGGTCCGCAGCCTGCGGAGGGGGAGTTAAGATCTTACCCCCACAACGCGTGCCCTCAGTGCTCACATACGGCAGCCTGTTTCACTCACGGGCACTGGGAGACCAGTGGAAACGCCAGGCTGCAGGTGCTGTGGTGTTGAGGCACGCAGGAGTGTGCGGCAGCAGGCAGGAGGGCTGCCATCATGAATCACTGATCATGAAGTAGCGAAGCGATGTGCTTTTCTCGCCCCTGCGTGCACAAGCACACCCTGGTGAATGTCTACTGGGTATGTCTTCACACGCCCGAGGCAGACTGTGACGTTGTGTGGCGTGGAGCAGGAGGGGCCTCTTTACACAAAGGGTGGTAGGGGTTTGCCACAGGACCCCTGGCCATGTTGCTGAAGTGGGCTCTTTAAGAAACAGCTGGAAGAGATAAGCTGCTGATCAGCAGAAACGAGACCAACCCCCCCCCAATGACCCCGTCTCTCCTTCCCACCCCCCACCTCGTGTATCTATTCTTTATAGAAAAGCAGGGTGCGGGCGCAATTTCTCTCATTTAAATATCATTGTACTTAAAGGCTCCATTCGACATCCCACCCGGGACTAGTTAAACAGCTTCCCTGTTCGGGGACGCGTGGTAGACTTTTGACGAGGAACTGGAAAATCCCGTATGCTATACGAGTTTGACCTGTACTGCACCTGACTGTCGGGGAAAGAACTCGTAACGTGATCGGCTTTTTCCGGCTGAGCCCCCCTACCTGCCCGCGTTCGGCTTTCACACGCTAGAGCCCGCCCCCCTGCCCGTCTAGCTCCAGCTGCAGCACCCGGATTGGCTGGGAGCAGGGTGAGTGACGTGCGCGGGGAGCACCTGGAACGCAGGCGGCGCTCTTCACGCGAAGGATCAGGCGAGACATTGCAATAAACCGTAGATCATGGACGGGCGGAGAAACGGGGGGCTGAATGAAGAATAAAACCTACGACCGTCGCCTCGCCACACAGCTAGCTTGTCAGACGAGCCCTGTGGGAGATTTTCAGGATTTTCACTGTTAAGGACAGACCGCTGCCCCCGCCCGCCCCCACCACCTCCCTGTGCAGAAACTCCTGTTGGAAATCTACATGCTGACGGCTCGATCCAGGATTCAAGGGAGACTCTTAAAACACGACAGCTGTGGTTTTTTTTCCATGATTCCCGTCTGTGCTTCTCCAGGACGAAGAAGGAAGGAGACCCGGTGTGTTTTTCGGCTCCGAATGGAGTAGCACGATCGCCTGGAGATCTGAATTCGCTGTGCCTTCCCCTCTCCCTCCCTCTCTCTCTCTCTCCCTCCCCTCTCCCCTAACCCTGTCCCTACCTCACCGTTTTTCCCAACCAGAAAGCTTTGTTTTTTTTTTTCCTGTTTGCTATGGTGGATTCAAATGCGATGAGGAAGACGTTCACGGTCCCGGAGATTAAGCCTCTGGATCAGTACGATTTCACCCGAGCCAGAATATGTGCCAGTTTGGGCTGGATTCTGACGAAGTCCTACGGCAGTGCAGGTACGTCTTCGTTTCTCCTGGCTTTCCTGTGCGATCCGGTATTGTTCCGCCTGGCCCCGTGTGCCATCGAGGGTGACTGTACCAGCGCAGTTACGTGAAGGTGAATGGCGTACTGTGTGAAGCGTCGTGTCGGCTCAGCTATTTCCCAACCACAAAGAACCACAAAGCAGATACCGCAGCCGGCGTGACTGCACGGCCGTGAGTCACCGCACACATATCCATTATCTAGGTACGGTATATCTCCATAGGTATAACACAGATCGCCCGAGTAATTATGTTGACGTAGGGCGTCTGAGGCGTGCTGTAAATGAGAGAGGCAAATTTAACTCGGCGCCAGGAAAACAGGCCGGCTATGTCAGTTCGTTGGGTCATTGCTGAATGGGATACGTAACCACAATAGTAGATTGCTTGTATGCAACGTAGCATGCATGCATGTATGTGTGTGGTGTGTGTATGTAGCTAATTTATGGGGACATTCAAGAAACATGGCAGCGCGAGCACAGTCTTGTCTTTCATCCACGGGTTATATTTCAAGCGGTGTTCCCGGCCTGTCAAGCTGTTGGGAGAAGATGTATATATTTAGGGTCCCAATGTAACGAGGTGCGTGCGGTGTCCTAGTCCCCGCCTGACTGTCAGATCGATAACTAGTTGCCATAGCTGCATGTAGGACTATTGACAGCGGCCTGTCTCGAGCCGTGCCCCCCCCCCCATAATCGTTCTCACCCCCTCGCGCGGTGCCCACCTTCTCCGGCCCGCAAACAGGGTTCCGGCACAGACGTGTAACAGGGTGACAGCCCCGGGAGACACGCGTTTCGGGATGCGGTCACATCCTAGCGCCCCGGGGTGAAGAAACGGGATACCGGCCGGCGTAAAATGGGACAAACTGGATTCAATCTGCTGACTTCATACAAAGACTTAAGCCCCCACTACCCCACCCAGTCTTTAACGCACAGCGACCCAGACAGTCCGATCCTTTTGTTAAATAACACGCCCGCTGTCTGAACGGACCTGCTTCTGGTCAGTTTGAAATCGATAGAGCCCAGAAGAGAGACCAAGCGAGTCTTTCTCGTCTGGGTGCCGGGACACGGGGGAAAAAAAGCTGACAGTCCGTCTTGAATGCGTTTTCGCCTGGACCCTAGAAAAGAAAAAAAAAGCCCTGAATGGAAATTAAAGATGATAATTTTATTGCTATTTGACCCGATTTAAGTTTTTCTAGAAGTGTGTGGGGGGGAAATGGCGGTGTTTCTGTAGGAGGTTGTCGTGGGTATGTTTTATTCTATTTTTTAAACTGCGTTAGTGTTTTTGAATTAGTATTTTCTAATTTCCCGGGCAAGGGGGCAGGTGCGGAACCTACCTCCGAGAGAGGAACGTCTCCGTTCCGCTCGCCCGCTGTCTCCCTATCCATTATTCGGGAAAGCCGGGGCAAACAGGAAATATCGTGACTTCAATAGATTAGACGGCAGCGAACAGTATTGTTCACCTGTCTTGCAGCCATCCTCTCGATAACCGCGTCATGTTGGCCGTAGACGGAAGGCGAGTTTCAATAAAAGCCCCACCGACCCGGGCTACGTGAATGTGAATGAGATGTGTCGTTTTAACTTTAATTTCATAAATGTTTCGATAGGTGCTTTGTGTGTACCACTCTGACGTTACTGCTTCTGATGGCGCTGTATGTGCAGATAGTTCGTTGTTTTGATCCGGCTTGGCTGTTCTGAGGTTCACCTGACACGACTCCACACACATGTTCGACCGTTTCAGTCTGTCATTTTTCATTTTGCTAGTTAGTGTTCTTGTGTGTGTGAGGGATGGGTTCTGTTTCGCCTCGGTGTCGGCCCGGTCCATTATCCCCTGGGCCGGTTACCGCCTGCCAGGCTGAGCTCAGCACGTTTGAAATATTTTAATACACGACGGCCCCTCTTGTTTTGGGTGTCTTTTTTGTTTTTAACTGAGCGCAGCACCTGCTCTTCGAGTGTGGGAGCAGTTGCTTGATTGGTCAGTCCTTCACAACCCCGGTCGCGAAAATAAGGCGGTCGGAGAGGAAATAAATAATCGTATTGATTAATCTGAAGATAGGGAGGCGACCCCCTTTGCCGAAAACAGACCTGCCGCTGTCTTTATCCCTCATATTGATGTGGTTTCCCTAGATGACCTGCTGCTTAGCGAAGAAACCAGTTTCGAAATTCCCTTTCAGCTGGTTAAGTCTCTTACAGTCCCAAGGGATCAATTATAGATGACTTCTGTCGTTGCTGGCAGACGCTCCTGGCTGTAGTCAAGGGGGCAGGGAGAGATTTACATTGTGTGGTTTATACTGTAGCTCTCAAATCCAACTCCTTCAGATCAGTTCTTGACCTACTGTTCCTGATTCATTTTTTTAGCTGGACAGTTTATTATTATGATTAATATGGTTAAAAAGATTTTACACCAGGGGGACAGCTGGTCCAGTGGTTAAGATACAGGGCTGTCAAACCAGGAGGACAGCTGGTCCAGTGGTTAAGATACAGGACTGTCACACCAGGAGGACAGCCGGTCCAGTGGTTAAGATACAGGACTGTCACACCAGGAGGACAGCCGGTCCAGTGGTTAAGATACAGGGCTGTCACAGCAGGAAGACAGCTGGTCCAGTGGTTGAGATACAGGACTGTCACACCAGTAGGACAGCCGGTCCAGTGGTTGAGATACAGGACTGTCACACCAGGAGAACAGCTGGTCCAGTGGTTAAGATACAGGGCTGTCACACCAGGAGGACAGCTGGTCCAGTGGTTAAGATACAGGGCTGTAACAGCAGGTGGACAGCTAAATAAAAGTGTTAAATGAGCTATTTAAATTCCAAAAAGTATGTGAAAGCTGTGACCCATTGAGAGTTGCATAACAGAGGGCGAGCCCATTCCATTTCGAGTTGTCCCGCTGGTTTTGCGGAGCGCAGACCGATGTCGAATGGGGGGACCAGCCCCCTGGGGTCCTGTGAAAGCTGTCGTATGAGACGGGCTGGTCCTGGGGCTGTTTCTCCCGAGCCACAAGTGGGAGGGGGGGGCAGGTTGTCTGCGGACGCCTGTCGCTGGGGAGATGGCAAGGGTGTCATCTTGCTGTCCCATCCAGCTGTTTCTTGAAAGAGCCAATGGTCTTGACTTCCACAAAACAGCTGAGTGGCTCGTTTCAGACACCCGCCCCCCTTTGTGTCAAGACGTTCTGCTTGTTCTTGTTCAGAAGGCTTCGGAGTTTCCAGCTGTTTCCAGCTGTGTTCCTGACACTTGTTTAGAATGGAAAAATAAAGTGGGGGTGAATGAAGTGGTAGTGATTCGTGCTGAACTCGGGGTGCATTGAAGAGAGGGCGTTACCCTCCATTTCCGAAAGTGGGGGGTAGGAGGAGGTTTGTGTGAAGATCCTGCTGTCTCTCATTAGCCCTGACAATAATATAAACACTGCCAAACAGTATTCTATCATCTTCCATGCTTTTGGGGAGAAAGCCAAACAGCAATTGCTCACGCCTGAAGAAGGCTCCACAGCTGAAACGTTGTGTTTTCTCTCTTCTCCTTTCAGCATGAAATAAAGCTAGTCCTTGTTCCTTTGCAACAATTGATGCAGGCTTCACAACTTCAGGCAGCTCATAGACTTGGGGTTTATCCCAGTTTCTGTGGCCATTAAGCCAAGTGAACCTGCACAACTCTGCCTGCAGGGGGCACTGCTGATTGCCAGAGGTGAACTACCGCTTATTGGTGTAGCTAGGCTGACTGCAGGCGACGGGTGGGAAGTCCTTGGACAGAACTCGAACCCGAGACCCTGTCTGGCCAGTGCTCGCCAGCCCCTCTGGACTCGGCTGTGACCGAATTAGTACACCCCTCAGGCAGTAATTCCCTGCGCCAGCTCAGCTGTAAACAGCCTTAATTCCCTTCATAATGGGCCTGGGCGCTGAAAGGAAATGAGGTTAGTGGGCTCGCTGGGAGCCTAATCCTGCGTGCGCCTGTATCCCAGCGACGGGCTGCTGTTTTCAGGGATCTCTGCCGAGCCGTTCCTCGCTGGGTTTGAAGATGCCTTCCCAGAAACCTGCTGGGGCAGAGTGAGGTCACCTCTGTGATGTCATCGGGGGGCGGGGCTGCCAGGCTGGGCTTCAGGTCTTTCCGATGCAGGGATCCTTCCCAGTCTTACCTCCCAGACATGAGTCAAGAGTCACTCACATCATGCCCTGTTATGTCAGACTATATGACTTTGGCTGGCATTGACCTTTGACCTCCACTGACTGTTGGTCAGAATCCAAAACGCTCTTCTGAGCGTTAGCTTTGATGAGGTTTAAGACCTGGACCCTGGATCTCTAGTCCAACCCTTCTCTCTCTCTCTCTCTGTCGCTGTGCTTTCTGGCACAAAGAGAGCGTCTGACACACTCCGGTCTCCTTTTCTTTCATTTGTGGATGTGAAACTTCTCTGCCATTTTCCCAAACTGGTTCTCAGTTTCCCACTTTTTAGTTAATAATTCCACCTGTTGTCATAATCGCTAAACCAAATCTAAGTATTCAAAGTCCTCCGAGGTATAAACAGTGTCCACCCTGCGGACTTCTTCAAAATCCCCGCTGAAACACGAACCACAGGGCACGAGTGGTAACCGTGGAAGTGCTTTTAAACGGGAGGCCCTTTTTTACGCAAAGAGATGTGGGAGTGTGGAGCGAGGCACCCAGCCCTGTGGTTGAAGCGGATACTTGGCGTCCTATACGAAACAGCTGGGTGAGGTCCTGGGATCAATTAACTACTAACTACCAAACAGGCCAGGGGCAGGGAATGACCTCTTGTTTGTGAGCTGTCCTGTGTTCTGAGCTCTGCAGGAGCTGTGCTGAGGCTGGGACTCAGCTACCAGGAGCAGGGAGAGTGCCATGAGCTGTCCGACACCTGTGCTGTGAAAGCGGTTTGAGGCTTGAGACTGACTGAAAGGCGCTATATAAAGACAAGGCCGTCCGACTGGTTTGCACTCTTAGCTGCGGGGCCACCATGCCGTTTGTTGTCGGTGTCGCTGCCGTGTTCACTCCAGGGACTGATTGCACTGGGCTCAGCTTACTGGAAAACTGGTGTTCAGTTTGATGCACGTGAATACACGCGCACACACACGCACACACCCCTCCTCCTCGGCCTGTTCCTGCCAGTTTGTCTAGTCAAATCTCCAAGCCTGCTCTGTCGGGTGTTTATCGGGGGAAGGCTCGTTAGCAGGGAAGCAGTCAGAAGGAGCGGGCGCTGTCCTCCATCCTGTCTGAGGGGCACCCTGCCGCTCTGCCCATTCCCAGAATCCACTGCGTGAAGAAGAACGTGAATTCCGGGCTGGAGCCGCTCGGCCGACTCTTGACCGACTAAGAGTTTACACATCTGCACGCAAGCCTGGACTGGTGCCTCTGTCGCTGCTTGACTTCCTTACATGTGAAAGTGAAATATTGCACGCTAGCCAACAGGGCGGCAGTGTGGCGCAGTGCTGAGGGGTTTGACCTGAGGCTACCCCAGTTCTTCCTGTGAACCCTGTGTGGCTGGACCCTGAACACTGACTGTTCCAGTTAATCCTGTATGGCTGGACCCTGAACACTGACTGTCCCAGTGAACCCTGTGTGGCTGGACCCTGAACACTGACTGTCCCAGTGAACCCTGTGTGGCTGGATCCTGGACACTGACTGTCCCAGTGAACCCTGTGTGGCTAGACCCTGAACACTAACTGTGCCAGTGAACGATGTGTGGCTGGACCCTGAACACTGACTGTCCCAGTGAATCCTGTGTGGCTGGACCCTGAACACTGACTGTCCCAGTGAACGATGTGTGGCTGGACCCTGAACACTGACTGTTCCAGTGAATCTGTACAACTGGACCCTGAACTCGGCACAGCAAGAGAAACGGGAAGCTGCCAGAGCCACAGACTCTCCGGAGGTTTATCGATCGGAATAAATGAGTCACGATGCACAGCCAGCAGTGCGTGTCGGCCGGGCGGTGAAGACATGGACAGAAAACAGAGCCAGGATCCCTGCTGCTGGCGGAGGGAGAGGAGTCCTGGCCTGGCGGAGAGAGCCGGCGGGCGCTGGAACGTGACGCTGGCAGCTCGCGGGGCACGCCCTGGACTGCGCTGTGTCAGCTGAGCCCTGATCCTCGCGACCGGCGGAGTGTGGAGACACCCTGCCCCCCTCGCTGTTTGCTGAGGGTGTCGTCCTTGTGGCTCAGAGCGGCGTGAGACCTGCAGCCCCCAGCAGCAGCAGGAGTGTTTGTGATGGAAACGTTTGCCTCAGTGAAGCGTCTGAATGCTGGCCTCTCCCTGCGACTCACAGGACCTGCAGAGAGCTTCCTGATCGGCGGAGCCCTGTTCGGCTGCTCGGTGGCTCGTTAATCCAGGGGTCTCCTCACCCAGCTGTAACGAGAAGCCTGGGCATCTGCTGTAATGTCAAGACCGAGCCCCCTGTTCCCGTGCTCCAGGCTCCCACCACCCTCTGTGTAAAGAAGCGCCTCCTACTCTCAGCCTGCGTCCTGTGCTCAGTGTTTCCGCTGTTTGTCCTGAATGAATGAAACTCGCAGGCTGGCACCTGAGAGTCTCCAGCGCTTGACTTTGAAGAGCTGCTTAAACAGCTCCCAGCTCCTCGAGAATGCAGTGTTTGTTTAGTACTGACACACCTCCTGTTGCAAGGCTCATCAGCAGTTGCTCAGTGAATAGCTCCCAGTTCAGCGAAACTCTGCCATCGCCCTCTGGGCGTTAGATGTGTTCTGTCATCATCAATCGGCATTATTTAAAATTCCACGCTGCCGGAAGGAATGGTGCTGCAGCTGGCTAAAATCTCCATGCGCCCCTATACGTGCGTAAGGCAGGTCACTGCAGGGAGAGGCAGCTCAAGGCTGGGTCTGGGCTGGGTAGCGTCTTGTGGAATTGTAGGCTTGTTAAGTGACTAAGGGCACACTTGGGTCTGAGCAGATGCTGGCCATTAGCCAGGGCTGTTTTCAAATGAGCTGGGTGAGTTTCTCAGCTGACCGCGGAGATCTGAGCAGAGAGGAGGGGGGGGGTTGCCTTGGCGTTCTGTTACCAGGGAGACGCCGGATCTCTTCCACCATTCCAAAGGTCCTCAGCGTTCCGCGGCGGACACCGTGATGTCACTGTGACCTTTGACCCCCCTATCAGCTCCCAGCCAGTGAGCAGACGGGTTCAGCGCTCGTCTTGTCCGAAGTCCGTTTTGTCCCAGATTTCCAGGCTCTTCTCTCCCTCTCCCTCTGTGTTTCTCTTTCCCCTGCTTGGGGTCCTCCCTGCCTCTGTGTCTTCTGACTGCTCTGGCCCCCTCCTGCTGAAACACGCCTGCCGGTGTCCGTGGCGTGTCAGAGGAGCGGAGCACTGCGGCGCCCTGTCAGGAACATGGAAGACGGAAAGGGAAACGTTGGCGCTCTGAGAGGAAGACGGCCGTCGCTGCTCACCTGTGCCTTTGCTCTGAGCTACCAGTCGTTTACACTCTTAACCCTGTTCCTCTGTTCCTTGGAGCATGTTCCTCAAGGCCTTCAGCGGTTGATTATTCCCAGCGCTCGGCTCACTGCAGCTAGCTGGGAGACACCTGGCAGCCTCGTCAGGGGTCTTACCCTTACACCCTCAGTTGGTTCAGTAATTGGACCCCGTCTGTAACTGGGAGCTCGGGGAGGGTGGGGGGCACAGAAACCAGAGATGTCGTAGCCCCCCCCCCCCAATTTAAGTGTCTGACGAGCTGCCCACCTGTCCCATCAGCTAGAGTGTCCCATTCTAGCCTGGCGACCCTGGGCTCGTTCTGCACTTGCGCGCAGGCGGCCTGGCCAGTGTCTGGCCCCGCAGTCCTGCGTGTAAATGATCCCGATATCTCTGTGTGCGATCAGGCTGCCCGGGGTGAGGGAGGGGGTCATTTGCATCTGGATTTGCCTGCCTGCCTGCCTGCTCACTCTTTAGCGACTGCCTGGTTCTGTTCTTTTAAAGAGAAAAGCAATGCTTTATTTCTGCCAAGAAAATTGGACACAAAGCAGTGGGTCTGGAAAGAAGGAGGCTCTGTGGACAGCTGGGGAGAGGTGTCCCTGCAGTGTTGAGGCATTGTCAGCTGTGTCTGACAGATCTGTGGGTTCTGACATCGCTCCCTCCTGCCGCCTCTCCCGTTTTCTCTATTACCCTCTCCCTCATTAGCCTGCTAAAACCCATTTATTAGTGTGAAGAAAACCCTGAATCATCTGTGTGAGTCTGGGCTGCTTGTTACAGTCAGGAAACTCTCCCTGTGTCTGTGCACAGAGCAGGAGTCTCTCTCTGTGTCTGCTGTCGGGTGTCTGTGCACAGAGCAGGAGTCTCTCTCTGTGTCTGCAGTCGGATGTGCACAGAGCAGGAGTCTCTCTCTGTGTCTGCTGTCGGGTGTCTGTGCACAGAGCAGGAGTCTCTCTCTGTGTCTGCAGTCGGGTGTCTGTGCACAGAGCAGGAGTCTCTCTATGTGTCTGCAGTCGGGTGTCTGTGCACAGAGCAGGAGTCTCTCTCTGTGTCTGCAGTCGGGTGTCTGTGCACAGAGCAGGAGTCTCTCTCTGTGTCTCCAGTCGGGTGTCTGTGCACAGAGCAGGTGTCTCTCTCTGTGTCTGCTGTCAGGTGTCTGTGCACAGAGCAGGAGTCTCTTTCTGTGTCTGTGCACAGAGCTGGAGTCTCTCTCTGTGTCTCCAGTCGGGTGTCTGTGCACAGAGCAGGAGTCTCTCCCTGTGTCTGCAGTCGGGTGTCTGTGCACAGAGCAGGAGTCTCTCTCTCCGTGTCTGTGCACAGAGCAGGAGTCTCTCCCTGTGTCTGCTGTCGGGTGTCTGTGCACAGAGCAGGAGTCTCTCTCTGTGTCTGCTGTCAGGTGTCTGTGCACAGAGCAGGAGTCTCTCTCTGTGTCTGCTGTCAGGTGTCTGTGCACAGAGCAGGAGTCTCTCTCTGTGTCTGCAGTTGGGTGTCTGTGCACAGAGCAGGAGTCTCTCCCTGTGTCTGTGTACAGAGCAGGAGTCAATTAAATTCAAGGTGCTTTATTAGCATGACCGATGGGTACAATCAGTGTTGCCAAAGCAAATAAAATAATGAAATTCATATGAAACTAAACAAAAAATAACATTAATATAAAATCTACAGACATTAACAACAATGCCATATTATAAAATATTTACATATACTGTAGACAGAAGGAGCATTATTGGGAGAGAGACTCCCTGTTCCTCAGGCTGTGACAGGAGATCACATACTGGGCTGCCAGTTCAACTGAGTTCCCTCCTCCCTCTCCCAGTAGGATTGGGACCCGTTGTGATACTGGCAGGTGTGGGAACTCTGGGATTAGATTTCTGAATTTAGGGAAGAATGTTTCTTTAATCCCAGAGTATCTGTCACAGTGCAGTAGGAAGTGCACCTCTGTCTGTATTTCTCCCCGCTGGCAGTGGGAGCACAGCCTGTCCTCTCTGGGCAGCCAGGTCTGCCTGTGTCACCCAGTTTCTATAGCCAGGCTGTGGTCACTGAGCCTGTACTTCGTCAGGGTCTGTTTCTGTTTGTTGTTTCTTACCTTGGTCAAATATTCGGCTAGTGTGTATTGTCTGTTTAGGGTTCTGTAGCATTCCAGTTTGTTGTATTTGTGTGTGTGTCCCAGTGTGTGAGATATTGTTGTCTGATCTGTGCTGTGATATGGTTGAGTCTGAGTTGTGGTGCTCTAGCAGTGCTGTCCTGAGGCTGGTTAGTGTTGGTGTGGATCAGGTCAGTGAGCCTCAGGACCAGCTGGCTCAGGGGGCTCTGTTTTGGGCTCAGCAGGGCTTTGTGGTGGTAGGAATTTTAGTCGCTGTTTTTTAGGTGTAGCCAATACTTTAATACTCTTTTCTGTATTTTTATCAATAGTGGGTACTGGCCTAATTCAGCCCTGCACCCGTTGTTTGGTGTTTTTCTCTGTACATGGAGGATGTTTCTACAGATCTCCACGTGCGGAGTTTCTGTGGGGTATTTGTCCCATTGAGTGTAATCCTGGTCTGCGATGGGACCCCACACTTCACTGCCGTATAGGGCAATGGGTTGGATTACACTTTCAAATATTTGGAGCCAGATTCTTGTTGGTGGGTTGATGTTGAAGAGCCTCCTTCTTATTGCGTAGAAAGCCCTGAGTGCCTTCTCCCTCGGTGCCTTCACTGCCAGGTCAAAACTCCCAGTCTCTCCCTCTGCTGTCGGGTGTCTGTGCAGATGTGTTGCTGTGCTGTGCTCCCTGCTCTCTCCAGCTCCATTGTTCCTCCACCCTGCCAGGGCTGTCCTGGAGCAGTAGGAGGATTAGTGGGGGGTGGGGATTAGTGTGAGAGTCCGTCTGGAAGCTTGTCGGGATGCTGGGGCGGCGGTGACTGGAGGCTTGCCTGTAGAGAAGGCTGATGCTCATGTGTTCTGCACCAGGAGAAGATATTATAATTGCAAGACTGGTCCCTTAGCTTGCTCCCATCTTTCCAGACATTGGAAAGACTGTTAGTGCCCTGTCTCACTCCTCCAGAGGGCCTGGTAGTATAGAAGATCTTGCTGGCTCTGGATCACAGTAGCATGCAGTTAGTATACATATATGTTTATATAAAGCATATACTTAGTGTTTTTAGATTGTGACTTTGCACACAATGTTTGCAGTAAGCAGATGGGAAAACTAAAGAGGATCCAGATGATAGTGGGATTTGAGCTTCTAGTTGAAATCCCGTCTGGATTTGGGTTAGTCGTGTAAAACAAAAGAACAGGATGGCATTTCCCTGCCTGTGAATGGCGAGCTTTGTCTACCTGGCCTACTAAACGCACAGTGATAACGTCACACCTCAGTGTTTATGTGTGCTCTCAGTTACCTGATCACCACTCTGCATGGGAAAGGAAAGTGTAGCCAGCGGTTTCCTGCAGCAGGGAAAGAGAGCTCTGGCGTACAGTGGTGAGCACTCTGCACAGTGTGGTAGGAGTGTGAACCCCTGGGATTCAGCAGCTGACAACTCTTGCATGAGTCCCTAAACCTACTCTAACCCTAACCCTAAGCAGTAGTGCACACAGCGGGGAAGTACTTTGCTGAATAAACAGTTTCTTGAAAGTACCCAGGGTATCGGCTTCAACAGTAACCCTGGGTAGCTTGTTGCATGCTCCCACAACCCTGTGTGCAAAGTGCGTTTGGTTTTAAATGCACTTCTATGTAGTTTCCACCTGCGTCCTTGGGTTGGTGTTGCACCGTTGTGCCTGGAAGTCTGCTGCACTGCTTGTGTCAGCACCTTTGAGGATTGTGACTAGAAAAACTAAATCTTTTCGATGCAGAGGTGCGTCTCTGTCCTGGAATTCTGATAGGGGCCTGCTCAACCTGTTGTGACCTTGACGGAGTTAATCATTTCATATTCCCCCTGTATAAATACCAGCTGTGCATCTTATCAGGCAAGAATGTGGCCTACAGGTCTGTACGCCTGCTGGAGTCTCTCTGTCCGCAGACTCAACAGGACAGCCGGTTTCTAGAGGAGGTGTCTTTTGGAACGGTGACGTTGGAAACTGAATGGAGTGTTGTTAAATGATTGAAAAGGGAATGAGCCCCTCCTCCTCTCCTGTTGCGCCTCGGCTGCTGAATTTGTAATTAGCCTGAGAAATTGGCATCCGTGCCCCACCAGCCCATTTCAGCACCCCTTCCTATCCAGGGGGGCAGACGCTCTCCTGCCAGCTGGGGGCAGCGCTGAGACCAGACGTCGGACCTGCCTCCTGGACTCCAGCCTCTTGCAAGGCTTTACCTGCACATTCTGGACAGGGACTGAGATATTCCGAATGCAGGCCTCTGAGAGGACCTTGTCAGTTCTGAACCGGAGGCTGTGAGCACTAATTTGTCTTCCACATCTTGCAAATCGTTACCTGGCTGATTTTGCAAAAAGTGTAACACAGCCCCGAGGGTGGACGAGAGTGGAGATTAGGGATGGAGGCATTTGGCACTGAAAAGAGGTGGCTTTTCCTTTACGCAAAGAGTTGTGGGGGAGTGGGGCTGGAGTTTGGAGCAAGGTGCACAGTCACGCTGTTAAAGCCAACAAAATCTCGGGGAATGGGTGAGCTGAGCTAGTGGGATTTCTCTTGTAACCTGCGATCCTGTGTTCTTGAACGAGTTCCGACACTCGTGATGGACTGTTACAGGCCCTCCCTCCCGCTGCAGACCTGCCATCCAGGTCTTTGGGTGACTCGGAGCTGTCCCTGTGTGTGTGTTCCTGGGATAGCAGGCTGGGACGCAGTGTGACCTTCCCAGGTACAAGTGCTTTCTGATAATGAGTGAGCGAGTGGGTTTTTTTTCCCTGTCTTCTGTCCTGCTGAGCTCCAATCCGTCAGTCAGTAAATGGGCGTTTGTCTTATCTCGTGCCCCTTGTGCACATGTGTCGCCTTGCGTGTCACAAAACGGAAACAGGACAGGGACATGCAAACGGGAGCCACATTGACTCTGGCGGGCCGCCGTGCTTTCGGTAAACAGCCGGAGGGGGGTGGGGAGGGACCGGGCTCATGTGATGTTTTCGGGGATCCGGATATACCAGCCTGTCCGGACTGTCAGGATTGTGGGCTCTTCCGGTTATGTGGGAAAGGAGGCTCGAGCAGTCCGGCCTGTGGAATGTGCTTGAATCCTCGCCGCCTGTTTCCTCCCAAAGACCTCCTCTGGTCTGATTTTGTATCTGGCACCACCAAGCAGCGCAGGTTCGTGCTTCCAGCCCCTGCTAGAGCTCTGTATCCCCTGATCGTCCTTTTCAAGAGCCGCGCGGGCGACGAGGTCCTTTTATCCCCCTGCTGTCCAGACTTAACGGCCGGCGCCTCGGCTTTCTGGAGAGGGTCCTTCTGTCTCCCAGGCGGGTTCGGCGGGACCTCCCTGCGCCGAGCTGGACGGGCAGACCGGGGTGTGAAAAGAGCGAAGGGCAGGGAGTTCAGGTCAGGAGGGAGAGCTTTCGAGGAGGGACGGGGGTTTGGGAAGCGAGTGCTTGCTCCCTGACCCCTTGAAGTCGGAGCAGCAGGAGGGTCCCGAGCGAGAGGGGGCCGTTGTAGCGGGCAGCTTATGGATTCCAGGATCTCATCCAGCCTTCCCTGAAAGAAGCCGGGGTAGCGGCTTCAACCAGACGGCCTGTGCCACACTCCCACACTCCTTTGCGCACAGCTCATGGCGCGCCGTGCAGCCCGTGCTTGCCGCTGCCCCTTCTGCATGTCACGAGGCCCGAAGCTCAGGTTCGCGGGGTCGAGTTTCCTCTCTTTTTCTTTCCTCCTTCTCTCCGGATTGGACTTTTTCCGTTTTTCTTTGTTTTCGGGTGACGTTTCCTGGGAAGCCGATGATATCAGTCTCTAGATAGCATTATTTTGTGATGTACCGTTCGACATTCTAGATGTTATCGCTAGATAGATCTGTTTGCTTGCAGTAATAATGACACGCCCTTATCGTCACATCAGAGGCCTGTAAATAATTCTCTGCTGTCAGGCTGCCTGCAGAGCAGTAGGGAAAGTGGATTGAAATGTTTCAAGGCTGACTGGATATGGGGACGTTGTGGGCTTGTTTTTCTGTGTCTGTGATGGGAAGGTAGCAGGGGAATGTGCGCTTTAGCTCGCATTCTCACAGCTGCACGGCCCTGGGTTCAAATCCTTGCAGGGGAGCCTTCTGCGTGGAGCGTGCATGTTCCCCCCCAGTTTGAGCATGTAGTCTCTGGGCGCTCCTGCTCCTTTACACCTGCCCCTGGGTTCGAATCCCCAGGCCCCCATGTGGAAGAGAGCTGCTGTCCTCGCCTCATTACTCGCGAGAGGCAGGACGCAGTGTGGGTGACATGGAATGATGCAGCTATTACTGTGCGGGACTCAGCCTCTATTATGGAATCTGATTCCCTAGGATCTCCAGGAAGTGCTTGGTAGTGGAGGTCTTGGGATCAATAAGCTCCTCAGCCTTGACGAGGTCAAGTGAGTCGGCCGCGTTAACTCTTCCCAGGCTGGGCTCCTGTCTAGCAGCTCCAGAGGGCAGGAATCCGAGACTCCGCTGATGCCGACGGTGTCCGTGCTGAGGCCGTCGGCACAAGCGCCCTCTTGGTTTGCAGTTGGATCACTGAAGCGCCAAGGGCATCTCTCTGCACTCGCCACCTCTTCAATGGCTGTTACACTCTCCCTGCAGTGCTGCCACTGGCCTGTCCCTGTCAGTTACAGACCGAGCGCTGGCGATCAGTGAGCTGATGTGCAGGGGTGCAGTATCTGTGACTCCGCTGTCCCGTACAGAGAGCTGGGTGCGGTAGAGGTGACTCTGCTGTCCCGTACAGAGAGCGGGGTGCGGTATCTGTGACTCTCCTGTCCCGTACAGAGAGCGGGGTGCGGTATCTGTGACTCCGCTGTCCCGTACAGAGAGCGGGGTGCGGTATCTGTGACTCCGCTGTCCCGTACAGAGAGCGGGGTGCGGTATCTGTGACTCCGCTGTCCCGTACAGAGAGCGGGGTGCGGTATCTGTGACTCCGCTGTCCCGTACAGAGACCGGGGTGCGGTATCTGTGACTCCGCTGTCCCGTACAGAGACCGGGGTGCGGTATCTGTGACTCCGCTGTCCCGTACAGAGACCGGGGTGCGGTATCTGTGACTCCGCTGTCCCGTACAGAGAGCGGGGTGCGGTATCTGTGACTCTGCTGTCCCGTACAGAGAGCGGGGTGCGGTAGAGGTGACCCTGCTGTCCTGTCCCGTACAGAGAGCGGGGTGCGGTAGAGGTGACCCTGCTGTCCTGTCCCGTACAGAGAGCGGGGTGCGCTATCTGTGACTCTGCTGTCCTGTCCCGTACAGAGAGCGGGGTGCGGTATCTGTGACCCTGCTGTCCTGTCCCGTACAGAGAGCGGGGTGCGGTATCTGTGACCCTGCTGTCCTGTCCCGTACAGAGAGCGGGGTGCGGTAGAGGTGACCCTGCTGTCCTGTCCCGTACAGAGAGCGGGGTGCGGTATCTGTGACCCTGCTGTCCTGTCCCGTACAGAGAGCGGGGTGCGGTAGAGGTGACCCTGCTGTCCTGTCCCGTACAGAGAGCGTGCCTGAGGAGCTGAGGGAGCCCTTCTACAGCGACCAGTATGAGCAGGAGCACATCAAGCCCCCCGTCACCCGCCTGCTGCTGTCCTCGGACCTCTACTGCCGGGTCTGCGGGCTGGTCCTGGGGGGCGAGGCGGCGCCCCGGGACAATGCCGCCCTCCTGCAGCTCCTCGCCCGCAAGGGGGTGCCCCCGAAAGACCAGGAGACCCCGATCACGGAGGCCGACCTGAGACAAAGGCCCATCAAGATGGTGAGTGGCATCCTCAAAGCCGTCTTCAAAACAAACAAAACGAGAGAGGGGGGAGATGAGAAAGCAGCCAAGCGTTCCCACTTCTGTCTTCTGTCTTCTTCAGCATTGCAATGGGTAACAAACAAGTCCTGCTCTAGCCTTGTCACACAGAGCAGTCCTCCTGCAGGTTTTTCCTGGGATATGAAAATCCCGAGGGAGAAAGCTTACGGAAGCAGTGATCGTGGGCCTGCAGAGTCAGTCTGCAGCTCCGAACACTGCAGGAGAAGGATCAAGGATAAACGATGGTCGGTTTCAATTAGAGTTTACAGAAATATCAGTGGTGTAGTCAGACGCCTCCCTGTTCTTTCATAATCGGGTACTGAGAGAGCTGCATTACCATTTCAGACACGAGCAGCGAACAGACAGATGTGCACATCTGGCCTCCTGCTTCTAACATGTTGCACAGGGGCGAGAGCTGGGCTGCCAGGGGGCTGATGGGATAGCCCCCAGCTAAGCAGGGCGGCTGTGCAGAAGAGGGATCTGTGGAATTAATTTCGCCGGCGGATTCCTTTTTGGAAGCTCGGGATTAGAGAGGGAAGAGGGGAAAGGCAGGATCAGCAGCGGGGGCCGGAGAGCTCGTCACAGAGGGGCTTAGCCATCAGACGTCTGGGCCCGTGCGGGACAGAGAGTATAGGAGGGCCTGATCTCATCGGAGATCCTCGTCTCCCGTTTCCCGTTCGCTGGAGAATCTCGTTAACCGACGAGCGAGGGAGTGCCCCAGGGAACAGAGCAGGTTTTCACAGGAGCGCGGCCAGATTCTCCTGCTGAAAGTCCGGTCCTCACCCCTGCGGGGCTGTGCAGCCAGGACCCCAGTCCCGTGTGCAGAAGTGTGGGTCTCATCAGTCCTCGTGCAGACCCGACCAGTGGAGCCCCGAGCTCCCGCGGGAGTGCGCATGACTCATCGCGGGCGGGGTGGCCTGGGGCTCGGGCAGGCGCTGAGCTCCGGCGCGGCGTGTTAAACTCCTGCCGGCACCGCGACGGCGTCCGTCCCGGGGAGAGGGAGAGGCGCTCGGTACCGGCGCCTGGGCCTTCTGGGAGACAACCGGTTTCTCAGCATTGGGACTTAATTACCAATTAACAAACAGGTCAGCCCTGCCGGCCAGCCTGCCACCCTCTGCGATCTCACGTCTCGTCTGAGCCTGCTGCAGGGCGATTTTCGACATGGCTGCACGTCCAGTGCTGCGGTGTTATCGCCCGTCTCTCCCAGATTGGGAAGATTAAGGCTTTAATACTGTCAAAACCTGACTGCACACGCCCCCTTCTCACAAGCAGATTAGAGTGTGTAGCCGGGTGCGTTAATCTGCTGGGTTAAAACCCAGCCCCCAGACGGGAGAGGGGCCGGTTTGTTCGCGTTGGTGCGGTTTACTGAGGCCTGCGAGGGGGAGAAGTCTGCTTCTCTGCCAGTATCGCTGATCCAACCCTTCCAACCTTGAGCGGCAAACAATATCCTTGTGCCGCCGCAGGCCATAGGCTGTAAGAGCTGCGACAGGTGGAGCCAGCAGTCTGGGTGACCACCACTCCTGATTGGCGGTCCGGTTCCCTGCACGTTAGGGTACGAATGGAAAACGTTTAATCACGAGCTGCGCTCAGTGCAGGTGAGGTGGATTCTCCTACTCTGGGCCATTGCAAGGCCATTAAAATTAGCAAGCTAATTTGTAAGCTTCCTTGCTTAATTGATGGGTTGGCCTCCTCATTGTTTCTCTTAAGTGTTTAACTGCCCCACCCTGCTGCTGAAGCTTGCTAGTAGCAATACAGCTCAACAATGGGGACCAGAAACACGAGCTCGTCTGCCCCTGTAATTGACCCCCAGATTAGTTCAGAGCTGTCTGACCCCCAGGACCCCAGAATCTCCTGGGCCACAGTCCAGATTGGGTTCCAACTGCCTCCACTTGCCCTTGAATTGAACCGATAATGTGCTGCATCGCCGCTTTCTAAGTTGATCCGGGCTCCTAAAGACGCTGCAGCCTCCAGGCTGGTGACGGTGGCCCCTGTGCCCTGTGATCTGCTGCGAGAGAGCTGGGACGGCCTCATTGCGCCTATCGTGAGTTAAATGAGATGACCCAGAGGTCAGGATGGACCCAAACCGGAGGATTTCCAGTCTCCTGCTGCTCCGGCCGGAATCTGCGGTGCGCTCAAGAAGGAAGAGCCGCATCTGTGGATCGGCGCCTGTCTGCCTGGTTCCGGCGGGCAGACCCGGGGCGAGATTCTGGTGGCGGCGGCGGTGGCGGTGTGAGTGATCATCACGCACCTCTCAGACTGCGTTCAGACAGAGGAGACTCCCGCATGGACCAGCACCAGGAGAGGAATCCTTCCGGCTCTCCCAGATGGGCTAGGAATAGGAAACGTGAGAGGGGGTTGTTCCTCAGCCTCCGATTGGAAAATTGCAGGATCGTAGGAGCAGAGCCCCTCTCTGCGTGTCCCCCCCTGTGTCTCCATCTCTCTGCGTGTCTCCCTCTCTCACTCCGTCGCTCTCATGCCACAGAAGAGTGTTTGCTCCCAGAGAGGCAGGCTGGATCTGTTCCTGGAGCTGGCGGGAGTGGCCTGGCTCCGATCGGAAAGTCTTGTGGCTTTTCTTGTTGTCTTAATGGAGAAGTATCCCATTCTCAGTGCGCTGCGGCGGCTCAGAGCCTCTTCCAATTTGCGCCGGATTTATTTATTTTCCTCGCTCGCTGCTTATTGTGAGGCGCTCCTGCCATCTGGCAGCCGGACCAGAGAGGATTTCAAGCTCTCTCCCTCCCGGTGCTGGGCTGCTGCTCCGCTGTGGTTCGTGTGTTTCAGCCTGGTCCTCTGCTCTCGGTGTTCGCTTAGATGGGGGGCCGCTGTCTCTGCCTGCGCTCCTACAGCCTGAAACCACAGAGCTGGAGGAAGAAAGCGCATCCCTCCCTGGTAATCGCTTCCGGATTTGTGGCGGGAGGAGGAATGGTGGGATATTTTATGAAAGCTGCAGATGTGGGCTTCCTCAGGAATGCCTGGATATTGAGGAATTTTTATTTGCAAAGTAACGTTTGTGCATCTTAGCACCCAGGGATTTGCTGTCCCAGTAGAGTTGATCAATGTATGAAACAAAAACCCTTTTTTACTAGGTGAAATGAAATGGCTGTCCACCACATGTGGCTGTAAGGATCGTGAGACTTTGCCCACCTGGTGCTATGGTCCCTCTGCAGAATACTCACAATTATATATTATTAATTTCTTGCATTAATATAGCGCCTTTCAACCTGAAGGATCCCAAAGTCCTTCACAGACAGGTGGGGTCCCCACTGAGACGCGGCTCTCGGATCAGGGGGTGCAGCCGCGCTCCTGCCGTCCTTTCTTTTGTCTTCTGGGGAGCTGCCCCCCGTTAGCAGCTCCTGCGATTTGGCTTGGTGGAGTCTGGTGGGCGGGTGCCGCTAGGGTCCAGGACATCATCCGCCTCCACCCCTCCCTCCCGCAGATCACTGCCACGGCCATCACTGTCCGCAGATCTTTGTTAATTCCGGCCGGTCCAGAACGCAGCGCTGCTCGTGGGGCTCTCGTGTAAGCATGCCTCACTCACTCATTCGCACTCACTCATTCATCCTCCCTCCTATCCTAAATGATTGACCCAGCGTGTGGCGGGCTGTCCCGGCCATTTCACACCCGCCCCTCCCGCCCTCCCCCTACACTGCCCTTTTGAGGTGTTCTTCTTTGCCTTTGTTTTAGAGCAGACCTGCATTGTAGTGCTGGCTGACTGTTGCCAGGGCTGTTATGGGCTGTTGTTGCCATGGGCAGAGCTGGGGATGGTGGGGTTAACGATGATGACAGGAGCCTGTCTCTTGGGGCAGTGGAGGATGTGTGTCTCGGAGGGGGAGCAGGGCAGTGTGCGTGTATCCTGGGGGACGTGTTTGTGTCGACTGTTTGGTCCGGCCTGTCAGAGTGCTGCTGTTCTCAGGTTCCAGGCTGCCTGTCCGTGAGTGTGTTTCGATCCCGCTGAGCTTGGCGTTGTTCCCTGGGTCAGCAGTGCTGCGTGTGCAGCTGCACTCGGCCCTCTGCAGGTGCGCCGGTGTGGGTCGCCTGCTGCTGGGGCTCTGCTTGGCCAGACAGCCTGCGTGTCGGCCCGTGAGCTGGGTGGCTCCGGGCCTGCAGACCCTGGCAGCTGGTCAAGGCCTAAAGCAACAGGTCGTCTGCTTTCTTATCCGAAGAATTAGTAGGATCGCAGGAGACATGGGAGCCAGGCAGCCCTGATGTCTACAGTGCCTGGGAAGTTGCTCGTTCCTGATTTGTGCTAACAACACATTTTGTTATTATTATTGTTATTATTATAACTCTGCAGAACAGTGAACCACAGGCAGTGCCTGGAGAGCTCAGGGATTCAGCACCAAGCGACTCGTCTGAAGGGTTCAGCTCCGAGCAGCTCAGTGCAATTCTGTTTGCACAGTATATGTTTTTTTACCTGGTGAGCCGCTCCCTGCAACAGACGAGATCAGGCTGGGAAGTGTTTAAACAACAGAGCATCTTAATTGCATTAAAGGGCTCAGTGCATCTAATCTAGTTAGGGTGCTAGAGAGGTTTAATACTTCCTGAAGGAGGGCTTGTTCCACACAGCCCTGAGAAGCAGAAACATTCGTTTTTTTAAACACGCCAGCGCCTGGTAGGATGTCGGGTAGCTGGGGCTTGTGGGAGGCCCGTGCAGGGCCTGAAGCAGACGCTCTGATGCTCTCTGACATGGAGGAAGGGATGAGTTGGGGTTGTGAGATAAGTGGGGACGTTCCCCAGCGTTTGGTGCTTCAGTGGAGGGGGGGTGCTTGGTTTATTTTGTTGGGGCTGTGTTGAAGATCCGCAGAGACGAAGCTGTTTGACCTGGGGGCAAGAGAGGAGACAGTTTTCCATGCAAATCTGCAGGCCGTCAGCTGTCCTTCTCCAGCCTGCAGGTCCCCTATGTAGCTGTTGTTTTTCCCGTTTCATGCCCGGCTGTACAACCTGTGCAGCGCGTCCCTCTCCAGTGCCTCTCCCAGTGTGGCGGTGTCTTCACTCACACACGGGCCTTTCAGAGCAGGGAAAGCTGCCTGCAGTCTTCTGTCTGAACAACCTTTGTTTTTCCCAGGACAGATGGAGTTTCGGAAATATTCGAACAGGCGAGTGTCTCTGGAAATTGAGTTTCCAGACATGAGCAGGGAGAACTTAGCTCCTAGGGGCGGGGCTCGTTAGGACCCAGAGAGCGAGTTTGTCGTATGATGACGTCACTTGCGGCGAGAGTGCTGACTCAGGGCAGCCCCAGTGGGGCTGTGGCGACACCTAGTGGCAATTCTGGGAATTTTCTTTCCTTTGTCTAGTAACGTGTAGACGTCTCACAGACTGCTTGTGCGGTGAACAGCTGTGTACTACTATATACTGAGCTCCCTCTTGCGTTGGTGCAGAAATACCCTCTAGTTTTGTTTTTTGGCGGTGGTGTTCAGCTTCAAGAGGGACTCTTGAGAAATGAGTTTCACAAAGCATTGTACTTTAAGAATTTACAAATGGATCTGCTTGCTTTATAAGAATGTACTATTACACATTGTTTCTTGTATTTTTGTGATAATTTATTTGGCTGGTCCTTTTATTCAGGGAATCTGGTACTTGTGCCCAGTTATAGAACTGAAGCAGTCTGAATCAACCTGGGATTCGAACCCAGTTCTAGTCCCTTCAAGTTTCCAGTCCCAAACCCACACCTCTGCTCCTGCCTGATTTCATGTATAAATAGCATATATTCTGTTGGAGAGTAGTCCTTTCACAAGAACCACAACCTCATCATGAAGGGAATAATCTACGTAGATATGAATTGAACTTGAGTTATGAGCGGGTCTTATCTTGTTTGGGGCCTCCTGCCTCCTTGGCTTTAACTCCTCCCCTCTCCACTTCTGATTGGTGCAGAGCGCTCACTTGGCGGTGATTGATTCGCTGATGTCCGTCTGCGCCATGGAGACGATGGGCAGGGTGAAGATGCCCGCTGGGCTGGAGCAGTTTGGCGCCGACAGCCAATGGGAGAACGCGGTGCTCTACTGGGTAAACAAGGTAGGTGGCATGTGGATGAGGATTAGTTAGCAGGGGTCCTCATGGCTCTCCGGCCAGCAGCCCCTGCCGAGACTTTGCTGGGTACTGCTCAGCTCACAGTGATGTCACCGAGAGGAGCGGTGCTCCTCCGATCAGCACCCTGTCGGGAACTGTGGAGCTTGCGGTGATGTCATAAGATGACTTGCTCTGATTGGTGGGCATGTTGGAGAAGCACAGGAGTTGTCACAGCGATTCCAAATTTCAGGATAGACGCTTCTTGTGTCTGAGCTGTGAGCTAAGTCTTTGCTCGTGACCCAGTGCCCTCCTTTCATTGGTGATGAAAGGAGAGCTCAGCTGCCCTGGGAGAGGTGATACCCTGTGTTTCCGCCCCTGTGCTGGCCGACAGCTCCAGCCCGGCTCAGGTGGCCTGATCGCCCTGTGTCCTGTCTCCGGCAGTGCATTCAGAAGCTGAGGGAGAGCACGGACAGGGGCCTTGCACAGCGGTCGCAACCTGGCATGGAGCTGCAGCAGAGCCAGCCCTCGGTGAGTCCTCCGACCCACGAAGCACGTGTGTGAACGCGCACGCACACGGCAGGATCACGCGCTCACGCATCTGCACGCAGCAGCAGGAACACACACGCGTGCCTAATGACGCATGAGCAAGGAATAATTCGTTCAGTACAGTGCTTTTTAGCGCACGTGAATCCCAGTGTGCTTTAGATACAGCAGAGGCTTCACGTCCCCACCATGAAGTGCAGATCCCTGTCATGCATGGCCGTTGCAATGCTCAGCGCCCCCTGCTGAGGAGAGGGATACTCCACTATGGAGCGCAACCCTGCTGCAGATAAGGACCCCCCACTAGTCAGTGTGTCTCGCAGGCGCCCCCTTACACAGCACGCCCTGCTGCAGAGAGGGGTGCCCCCACTACTCGGAGTGCCCTGCTGCGGGGAGGGGCGCTCCACTACTCAGAGTGCCCTGCTGCGGGGAGGGGCGCCCCACTACACAGCGCGCACTGCTGCGGGGAGGGGCGCCCCACTACACAGCGCGCACTGCTGCGGGGAGGGGCGCCCCACTACACAGCGCGCACTGCTGCGGGGAGGGGCGCCCCACTACACAGCGCGCACTGCTGCGGAGAGGGGCGCCCCACTACAAAGCTTGCCCTGCTGCAGAGAGGGGCTTAGAACAGAGGAATACCTGCACTGCTTTGTTATTAAGCAAAAGGTGAAAAACGCGAAAGCAGTGAAGTTCTAGTGATTTTGCTGTTAGGTGTCGGTATCTGGACTAATCTAATGGAGTAGTTAAGATTCCTTACGAGGGCCAGGAGACAGAGTGGGGGAGGAGGAAAAACCAGGAGAGAGCACACAAGAGAAGGAGAAAGAATGAAGTATAACAGGGAATGAAAAAACTCAGCCTAGGAAATGTACTAAGTAAACCTTCATTATGCACATCAAGTCATTTTGTTTTCGTACATGAATGTATCCTGTAAAACCTCTGTTAAATGCCCAGGCTCAGCTGTCTGTCTGGCAGCGTTTCCAGATCCTCAAGGGCCATGAAGACAATGGAGTCCTGGAGCGCCTGTTGTTAAAACCACATTCTTGTTATCGGGAATGTCTGTCAAAAATAAAGAAATACAGAGCGAGAGTAATTCACAGCCCAGGACAGGCACAGCTGTAGACTAGGGGTTCCCAGGAGACCCCGGGATCTGGAACCGAGCGGGTTTTCTCCGTCTCCGACTCGCCAACGTCTGAAAGCTGTCCGGGAGGGACAGATCCAGTTTGATCTTCATGGGATCAGTTTTAATCTTTCTCCCGGCCGAAGAGCTGATTCTCACATAAGGAGATCAGGAAAACCTGCTGACTTCGGGGTGATCGAACCCCTGCTTCTGCTTCAGGAGGTGCACACAGAGGGGCGCCCCTTTGCTGCAGCATATAAGAAAACCGGGACCAGCATTTAACAGACGTTTTACTGTTTTTGCTCCCGTAATGCTTCTAACGGCTCACCTGTCTTTCTCCTTTTCCACCTTTGACCTCCTGACCTCTTGACCTTCCTCCTTGCTCCTCTGTGGCAGTGCCCCACCCGCTGGTACTGGAAGCTGGTTCCTGTAAGTGGCTGCTCTCTCTTCTCCTCTGTTCTTTCTCTAACTCTCTCCCCTTCTCGTCGTGCCCCCCGAAAGGCGACAGGACCAGCCAGCACAGCGCTCCCGGCCGCTCTGCATTGCGCTTCGCCCTGGCAGCGTGTAGAGAGATCCATGTACACTCACAGCAGCTGTCTCGGGCTGGTGCTGGCATCTCCAGTGTGTTAATAATGGCGGAGGGGGGAGGGGCCGGGGGCGGGGCCGGGAGGGGAGTGGGTGTGGTTGGCTTGGAGTAGGAGGAGCCTGTCTTATAGGGCAGAAGTATAGATTTGTGCATGATACCCTATATCATGTGTGTCAAAGCCACGGATTCTGGGATACTCCTGCCCCATCTGCCCTGCTCTGCCCTAAAATATCATTTTGCCTCGCACTTACCCCAAATTTTTTTCTGTCTATATATTTTTTTTACCCCTGCTGTTTATCAGTCTCTCCTCTGAGTTTGGTCTCAGACCACTTTCTGCTGGCTCCCCTGTCTCGGGCTGACCGGGTCAGACGGAACCACGCCTCGCTTGGTGTTGGAGCAAGTGAATCGCCATGCCCCGTCTGCCATACTCCTGAGAGGTGCAATCTGTCGCTCGTTACAGATCAGACACAGGGTGGGGAGCATTCAGGGATGGCCTGCGTTCTCCCTGTGGCTTACGTCTAGTGTGAACCTGATCATTTTTTTAGTTTTTTCTCCTTGACTTGCAATCCCAGCATCCGTTGCTGTGACACAACCTTATTCGGGGACGTGTGTGTGTTGAGTTAAAGCCCACTGAGCAAGTAGGCATACATCATTGAGCCATATCCCCTGTCTCTTGGATCACAGCCACGGCCTCTAGCACAGAAATGACCTGAAGGGTCTTGGGGTGACCCCAGCCCTGTTTCCCGAATGTCCGAGTCTGGGTTCTTCAGCATTTACTGTGCGTGTTTCTTCAGTCTGGGGCCCACGATCAGGCCCATAATTGCATCATTAGTCAATTGCTCTGCCTTGAGCATGTCCCACGAACTGTGCTAAAATAGGGTGATGTTGATTAGAAACCCCACACACAAGAATTGGACCCAAACCACATTTGTACCCCCAGCCACTGGCATGATCTAGGAGACGATCGAGGGAGGGCGGGGAAGAGGTGTGTCATGTATAGTATTATTACCAAGTGGAATGATCCTATTTACATGCCTTTCTGATCCACCCACAAGCCACACCTCCTCCAGCCCCCAATCAGAGAAGCTGCATGCATGGTCACATGACTGTCTTTCCCTGTTGCCCCGCCCCAGACCCCGCCCCTGTGACTCTTGGCAGCTCAGTCTGTGACATGGCATTTATGCTTCTCCTTTCTTTGCCATTTGCATTCAGCATGCCATCGCTTTTTGTTTGAAGGAGTCTGGGAGTAAGCCTCCTGTGGTAATGTATTGTTCAGTTTCTTCCAAAAGTAGAGACAAGTCCAGTATACACATTTACTTCACAAACCAGAACACTTCCATTCTGTTCTAACTGGATTACTGTGTTTTGTTTTTAATTCTCTTTGACCACTTTATCATTCGTTTCGTTCATTTTTTTGACTAAAGGGGGGGTACAGCACTGCTGTTATTTCTCTGTTTGGAGAGCTGCTTGTCTGTGTTTTGTTAGGTTTAGAGGCTGAGCGTATCCGGAAAAAAAATTGACTTTATTTTTGATAAGGCACCACTCTTAAAGAATAGATTGTCCTGGGTCTGTGCAACAAAACACCAGGCACAAAACGGGAGGAGACTCAAACCAGCAACACTGCCTGGAACAGTGAGGAGGCCATGTGATCTGCAGGGCCAGATGCGGACGGTCACACAGATGGACAGAAGATACTTGTTTAAACAGGCGTGGAAGAGTAGCTGTGAGGTTGAAATTAAAGCAGAGGAAGGGGATCTGCAGCACAGAGACCACAATAGCGGGCATGATGTCCCAACGAGGGCCAAGAGCTCCGTAACCCTCTTTCCCTTCCCCCCCGACTTCAGTGCTGGACTGAAGTGGCATGCTGTCGGTTCGACTCGGCAATCATCGCATCAGTTCGCAGCCACCCCGGATCAGGCCTGCTCTCTCTGGGCTCTCACACTCCCATTAAACCTTAAAAATTCACGAGCAGGGGCCAAGCAAAAGGAGGTTAGCGTGCTCCGAGGGATGATTCTCGCCTTGTTCGCTGCGCATCAGCAGCTCTGAGCTCGGGCGAGCTGGAGCAGGGGGAGGGGCACAGTTCTGGCACAGCGCTGACTGTTTGAAGCAGAAGAAGCCATTCTGTGTTGTGCAGTTACTGTCACAGGGCCCTGGCCTGTTAAAACAAGCGGCCATCACACCACAATCGATACGTACTGCAGGCCAATATCAGGCACAATGCAGAGCAGGCACAAACACCAAGTACTTACTGGACATGGATCAAAGTTATCGGGCCAACTCTGGGAGAAGATACCCTGTGGTCTTTTAAAATGAAATGTCCTTTTAAATAATGGGGAGGATCGGATTGGGTTGGGAGTTCGTTTCAGGTGAGCCGTTTTGTTGGGTCGTAGAATCAGTACGAGCATTTCCTAGGACTGTCGCGCTGAGCTACCCTCCTTTTACTAAAAAAAACAACCCCCACCAGCTCACCTGTTTGATTTCAGTTTTGTTTTCTGTTCCCACTCCAACACATTCAGGCATTGTCCTCCTGCATCTTGCTGTCTTGTGAGCTTGCTGGACCATTTTCTTTCCTGTCGCTCGTCTGCATGAGGGGGCTGGGGGGGAGTGTTTCGTCTCTCTGTCCTGTGTGTGTGTGTGGGGGGGGGGTCAGACTTCCTCTGCTGCTCTGATGTGCCTGTCCCGCACCCTCGCTGTTTGCGGAACGCCCCTGTCTGGCCGCTCTGTCCTGTGCTGTGTCTTGCGACGCCGCTGGGTGTATTTTATCGTAGTCCTCGTCTCTGCTGCTGTCTTTCTTTTACCTTTTGTGGGTTGTGCCGATTTTTCTGGACTGTTGGCTGGCTTCGCTCGTGACAGGGGGGGAGGAGGGGGGCAGTTTTGATTTCTTTCATTTTTGTTTTCCTGACCTCGCAGACCGATTCTCTGGGTTTCTGGGGAAAGTAATGGTGTCCTCTAAAGATAACTGATCAGCCGAATCGAATGATTGGCTACTTAGTTTAGGCCAGATGTTAAACAGGAGACTTTGGGACATTGCAGTTATTTAATTGAGATGTAAGAAGAAAGACGTAGATATATTTTTTTGCGTGGCGCTGCGGATAACAGAACAGAGCATTTTGGCTGACTATAATTTGGCCAAGGCAAGTCAGGAAGTAAGAAGGGGACGTCTATCTGTGTTACACACACTTTGCAAAGCAGTAAGTCACCAATGAGCTTCAGAGCATTGTGCAACACCGATTTACCACCCCCACCGCTATCACTAGTGCTGAATATTCTAGGTGTCCACAGACCTGGTTTTGGCATCAGGGAAGTGCCAACAATTTATCTCAGTCAGGCCTGCACTCTTGCTACAGCTTTTTAGGGGGTGCACTTTATTCACCTGAAGTTTTGGGGAACTGGGGTGGGGGGTAGATAGGGCAAATTCTCCACACTGAAGGCATTAAGGCTTGGTGAGGGTACCTCAGGGATTATAGAAGAAACAAGTGGCAAATCTCTGGGGAGACTTGCTCGTTAGCTGGCATGATCAGTGCATGACGAACCAGGCTCTGCCATTAAGGAGCGGGCGGTGCCGAAGTCCGGGCCTGGAACAGTTTGGAATGGTTCGGCGTTTGAGCTCCCAGCACACCTCCCTTCCCCGGTCGTGAGGGATTCCTTAGGAGAGAGGAATCCTTCCTCCGCCGGCCGGCCGGTCCTCACCCTCTCCCCTCTCGCTCTCAGATCCGCTACAGGAAAGACAAGATGCTGCACAAGCAGACGCCCACCTTCCCGCTGGTGGCGGGCACCAAGGACCTGTCCAACGGCTGCGCCATCGCCGCCGTCGTGCACTACTACTGCCCCGGCCTGCTCCGCCTGGAAGGTGTGTGCGCTGTCTGTTCGTCCAGCGTCTCGTCCCCGTGCCCTAAAGCCCCCCGCGTCGGTCCTAAAGCAGAGGGACCGGCTGAGGGGGGCTCAGTCGCCTTTGTTTCGCCCAGACATGGCCCCCGGTTTCCCCAGGGTCCCGCTCTCAGCTGTCAGTTGGTTTTGGTCTTTTCTTGTGCAGGAATCTGCCAGGCTTTAACAGTGATCAAACAGGTGCTATATTTCATAATGCAGCGATATAGCGCCTTTCATCACAATGGATCTGGGCCCACTTCTTCCCACCGATGTGCAGACCCACTGCACAGATCAGAGGGAGGGGTGAGACGCTGCTGTACAGCTCAATTAAGAGCCCAGAGCCAGGACGCTGTGCCATCCTTAAGGCCAAATAGTTTAACATCAGTCTGAAGATTGCACAAATAAGTCAATCCGAAGTTCACTTCTGTCTTTCACTTTTCATAGTGCTTCCAACACCAGAAGATTCAGTAACGGACCATTCCTAGTCCAGCTGCAGCTGTGAAATAGGGCAGAGAAACCTGCAGTACCAGTCAGAGACGACACCCCCTGCTGGTTTCCTCTCACCAGCTTCGCAAGAGTGCATAAATCTGTGGAGAGGGCTAACTGGGTCAATGCATTGAATTTCAACTATTTTTGGAACAGCTGCAGAATTGGGGTTTTCAGTATTGGTGGTGGCATATTTGTATACATCACATGTCTCGAAAGGCCAAAATCAATATTAATAGAGGAATCTAGTAGAAAATAAAGGCACAAGCAATCCTCAGGTTAAAGGATCTCTGAACTACCTCCCGGAGACTTTTAAATGAGCCCCAGAAAGATTCTACATGATATCAAGTGGTTTGTGTTAATTGTGGGCCCCACTGCTCACTGACTGACTGTGACTGTCTGTCTCCTGCTGCTCTGCTCCCACCACAGACGTGTGTTTGAAGGACACCATGTCAGTGGCTGACAGCCTGTACAACCTGCAGCTGATCCAGGACTTCTGCCAGAGCGCTCTGAAGAGCTGCTGCCCCCTAGCGCTGGAGGACCTCCTGTACGCCCCGCCTGCACTCAAGGTACGTCAACCTTCCGCCCGGCTCCAGGTGGACTCGGAGCGCTTTAGAGACCGGAAGTGCTTTTGCCCCCTGCCCCCGACATGTCGTCAATTCCTCTGTTTAATGGATCGTTTGGATTCAGTGAAGGCAGCTGATGGGACTGGGGATCGGTCAGTCTGTCTGCGGGCTCATTCAGAGCGCAGCTCTGTATCCGGATCCCGTGAGCTCGCTGTTCCCCTGATCAGTGGCTGTGCTTTGACCCAGTTCCCAGCAGGGCGGCGCTGTCCGTTCTCCACTCACCTGCTCTCTGGGGCAGTGGGAGCCCAGGAGTCTGCCCTGGACAGGGAGTCCTGCACAGAAATGAGGGCAAAAGAAATCCATTAAATCATCCGTCTTTAAAAATTGGCCCAGCGCAGGCGGAGTTTGTCAAGGGTCATTGTGGCTGTGGCAGCCCTCTGCACAAACGGCCTGCGAGTTTGGGTTTGCCCACCGTCTCTTTCTGTCCCACGCTTGGCACTGTCCGATCCAGGCCTGGCTGGCACCACAGGTCCTCCCCTCACCCACCCGTCTTCCACCTCACAGGACGCACAATTCTCCGCTAATTGTTTACTAACGAGCTCTGAAACAAGAGGGTCTTTGTGCCTGTGTGTGTAGATTCAGGGATTCAGGAGGGCATAGTGTTAGAGGGGTCCCCTCTCTTCCATGCCACCCTGCCAAGCAGCACAGTTTCGTGTGAGCTTCTGAAGAGAGCGAGGTCCCGGCAGATTCGTGCAGAAACGAGCTACAGTTCTGTCTCTCCTGCCCTCTGGCCAGGACGCACCACTAACAGTTGTGGGGCTGTTTTGACAGGTGAACATCATGACCTTCATGGCCGAACTGTTCGGCTGCTTCGAGGTGCAGAAGCCGGATTTCGTTCAGCCCAAAGAGCCCCTGGACCTGCAAGGTACTTGCTCAAGCGCAGGCAGGAAGCTGGCCCGAAGCCTTGTGTTGCCGACAGGGAGGAGAAACCCGTGTTTCAATACCGTGGAGGGGGTCTGCTGTGCACGTGTTAGCACTTCGCGCGGCCTGGCTTCAGTTCGTGGGGTGCGGTCTGTGTGGAGTTTGCATGTTTCCCCTGGGTCTTCCAGTTTCCTCCCGCAGTCCAAAGACATGCTGTTCGGAAAATTTAGCCCGTGTGAGTGTGAGTGTGAGTGTGAGTGTGAGTGTGAGTGTGAGTGTGAGTGTGAGTGTGAGTGTGAGTGTGAGTGTGAGTGTGAGTGTGAGTGTGAGTCCTGTGATGGTACCCTGCTGGGTTAGGCTCCGGCTCCCACGCTGCCCTGTACTGGGTGAAGCGGATGGATGGTAGAAACATCCAGAAAGCGGCTGGTCCCCGGCCTGGAAGGGGCTCCTCCCGGCTCGTGGCTCGGTGAAACGGTGGGAGCTGGAGGACCTCGCCGTGAAAAGTCTTTTTGGTTTTTGCAGACCCATCCGGACTGAGCGACTGCACCACGCCGACCAGCGCCAACAGCAACAGGTACCAGGCGTTCGGCTCAGACCTCGCCCTTCCACTCCCTGTCCCCCCCCCCCCCCCCCCCTCCTCCTCTTCCTCTAAATCCCCCTTTTTTTCCAGAAGAGTTGGCAGTGTCCTTTTAAAAGCCCTTTTCTAGCGCAGAGCAGTGCTTGGCGCGTCTCCAGCCTCCAGTGATTTGTTGACTTGGTGTGTTTCAGTGCCTCTCCTGCCTTCGTCTTCAGACAGCCCTTCCTGCCCATCTCCCCGCAGTCCCCAGGGGGCGTGCCAGGTAGGGACTCGCAGTCCGCACCGCTCCTCCATCACGCCTGTGCTTTCCCACTGCCTGCTCTTGCTTCGCTAGGCTGCATGCTGCTCTTCCCATGGAGTCCTGTTGCGAATGGTTTGAAGCACAGCCTATAAACTTGTCTTCACTAGTGAAAAGCAGGGATTTGCTGTTGGGGTTTAGAATGCATAACACAGGAGAGCTGCGTCTTGGGGTGCAGTGTCAGCTCTCTCCTTCCCTGTGTGGCTGTGTGTCGGCGCTGGCCAGCCCCTGATCTTCTGTCTCCCTCTCTGTGTGTCGGCGCTGGCCAGCCCCTGATCCTCTGTCTCCCTCTCTGTGTGTCAGCGCTGGCCAGCCCCTGATCCTCTGTTTCCCTCTCTGTGTGTCAGCGCTGGCCAGCCCTTGACCGGCTCTCTCCCTCTCTGTGTGTCAGCGCTGGCCAGCCCCTGATCCTCTGTCTCCCTCTCTGTGTGTCAGCGCTGGCCAGCCTCTGACCTGCTCTCTCCCTCTCTGTGTGTGTCAGCGCTGGCCAGCCCCTGATCCTCTCTCTGCCTCTCTGTGTGTGTCAGAGCTGGCTAGCCCCTGTCTCAGCCTCTGACCGGGTCTCTCGACTCTCTGTGTGTCTCGTGTACAGGAGCCCTGACACAGTCTACCTCAATGCCACATGTGGAGGGTGTAGGGAAGACCTGGCCCAAGAGACAGATCAGGTACAGCCCGACTCTTATCTGTTTTTCTCTCGGTTGCTCACTCTTCTCCCATCCTCCCCCTGTCCTTTTCTTCCTGCGCGCAAGGATTCATTGTTCTCCCACCTCTCTCCCTCTCCGTGCCCAGCCGCCCGCTCTCCTCCGCCGTGTCCTTCAGCATCCCGTTCGGCCTGGACAGCGACGTGGACATCGTGATGGGGAATCCTGTGGGCATGACTCGCTCCATCAGCTCCGACAGCCTGGGGCCCAACGTCTTCCAGCCCGCGCCCAGCGCCCCCCCCCGCGCCACCTACACCTCTTCCGAGGAGGTCCCGGACTTGGGCGGGAAGGGGAAGGGGGTGGGAGGGCAGACGGCTGCCCAGACCGGCCAGAACGGGCCCCTGGGGTCTCACAGGGCGTCCTGGGGCACTCAGACGCCCCCCGTCAAGATGCGCATGGAGAAGGACCCCGAGGGGCTGGAGAACGGGCTGGAGGAGAGTGGCTACGCCGACCTGCCCACCATCGAGGAGGCCCTGCAGATCATCCACAGCGAGAGCAAGATGGAGCCCCGGTTACACCCGGACGGCGCCGCGGACGGGTTCTACCTCCACTCCCCGGACGAGCCTGCCGGCTTCCGGCACAACGGGAGCCCCTCCCGGCTCAGCTCGTCGGCCCCGTCCCGCGCGGGGATGATGTACCGGCCCTCGGGGGAGCCGCAGGAGAGGGAGCGGGGCCAACGGCGGACGCGGCGCACCTCGGAGGGCTCCAGGGCCTCGCGGGACGACGACTCGGTGCTGCGGGACGGCAGCGTGGACTCAGACGCTTCCGAAGACCTGCCCAAAGCGCCCGCCGCGCCGGCGCCCGCCGCCGCGGACGGGGACCCCCGAGACGAGGCGGGCACCGGGACTCTGTCCCTGTCCTCGTCCTCGGACAGCGGCGTGAAGATGACCAGCTTCGCGGAGCTCAAGAAGAAGCTGGTGCCCGCCGCGCCCGCCGCCGCCGCCGCCACCACCGAGACCCCCAGGGGCAGCCCCGAGCCACAGATGACCACCTGGGCGCAGCGATCGGAGGAGAGCCCCAGCAAGAGCCCCGCGCTCAACACGGAGATGTCGCAGCTGGGCGCCAGGCTGGAGGAGAAGCGCCGGGCGATCGAGGCCCAGAAGAAGCGCATCGAGGCCATCTTCGCCAAGCACCGCCAGCGGCTGGGCAAGAGCGCCTTCATGCAGCTCAAGAAGCATCAGGACGGCGGCGGCGAGGCCGAGGCCGAGGTGCCGGAGGAGCTGGGCCAGCTGACGCTGGAGGAGCGGCTGGCGCGCATCGAGGACGAGGAGGAGCAGCCCCCCCCCACCGAGGACCGGGACAAGCTGGCGGACGGGTCGCGCCAGGAGAAGCAGGTCACCTTCTCCCCGGAGATCCGCAAGCCGGAGGAGGACGCGCACCTGGGGGACTACAACAAGGCCGTGTCCAAGCTCAACGCCGCGCTCAGCTCCCTGCAGAGCGACATGCAGCGGCTGGCCGAGCAGCAGCAGCAGCTCATGCGCAAGAAGCCCGCCACCCAGGCCTGGGTCATCCCCGCCAGCCCCAAGCCCACCGCCGCCGCCCCGCCGCTGCCGTCCCCCCGGCCGTCCCGGGAGCCCACGCCGCGCTCCGCCGACCTCTCCTGCTCCTCCCCGTCGCCTTCCCCGTCTCGCAAGCCCGCCAGCCACCCCGCCCCTCCCAAATCCCCCCAGCCGGCCCCCCGGAGGGCGCAGTCCGTGCCACCCAAGAGCCCCAAGCACGCCCGCCCCCTGGACCTCAAGTTCCCGCCCCTCACCCGCGTCCTCACCCCCCCCAACAACGTGGACAACCTGCCTCACCTCCGCAAGTTCTCCCCCAGCCAGTGTCCCGTCCAGACCTCCTCCTCCTTCAGCATCGGGCACCCCCGGAGCCCCAGAGAGCCGGGCAAGCCCTTGGGGCCCATCCCCAAGCCCCCCGGCCCGGAGGACGACTCCTCTGAGACTGGTTCGAGCGAGGAACCTGCCATGTTCAGCCTGGAGCTGGAGGGCCACACCCGGCCCCCCGTGGGCCCCGTCGTCGGGCCCTCTTCCTCCCGGAAAGAGCCGGGAGGGGGCAGCAGTTCGGGGGCGCCCTCGGAGTGCTCCTTTGAGAGCGACCTGCAGCCCTCCTTCAACAGCAAGCGCAGCAGCCTGATCGAGATCCCGCTGTCCTCGCTGCGCGACCCCGAGGAGGCCGAGGGGGACGAGGGCCCCGAGAGCTTCAGCGACTCCACAAGCGACCACACGGAGCCCGAGCAGAGGGGCGGACTGGGCTTCTTCTTCAGGGTGAGTCTGGGCCGGGGTGTGGTCCTTAATTGAGCCAGGAGCAGTCCCTCGCTTCAGGAACTTCAAGAATTAACCCCCTGGAAGTCTTGAGCTATACTGCTGGCCCTTGGCGTAGGACAGTCCTCTCGAAAGGCCAAGTGAAATGCCAGACTCGGGGGTGCTCTGTGCTCTCCACCACGAGCATGTCCCATGGTGCACAGGGCACCGAACCGTAAGCAGGCGAGATGGACAGGGAGGGGGTAAGAGGGAGGTAGGAAGGATAGCTTGTAGACCAGAGTGCTTGTACAGGCTTTCCACCATGAATGATTAACTCAGACCATCAATTATTTATTTTTGGCCTATATTACTGGGATCGTAGCATTCCGAGGAGGGTGGGGGTTATGTTCCTGAGCCGTAAAGAGGACAAGAATCTCCTCCCAGTCTGCCCTGTCCTTGTCAGGGATTTGGACAGCAGAGGGTTAGAAAACCAGTGCTGCTGTCCCCAGGCCAGACCAGCGTCTGTTTGTCAGTCGGTCAGCCGGTCTTGTGCATGTCCACGCCTGAGCGTGTGTCCGTGTGCCCGTCAGGACGAGGCGCGGCCGGAGGACGAGATGGCGCAGCGCCGGGCGGCGCTCCTGGAGAAACAGCAGAAGCGCGCGGAGGAGCTGAAGAGGAGGCGGCAGTGGCAGGAGCAGGAGCGAGAGGCCAGGTCAGTGCTGTGGTGGTGTGACACAGACCCCGGACTGGAACAGGAGGGCAATGAAGTGTGTCGTTATCGCTGTCCCAGGCATGTCCAGGATGTAGGGGTTAGAGGGGCCTCTGTGCTATCACAGATCACGCATGATGAAATGACTTCTGTCGCTTGACCCACCAATAACCAACCAGCGTGCACACTGACTGACCGACCAACCAGCGTGCACACTGACCGACCAGCACTCCCACTCACTGACTGACCAACCAGCGCGCACACTGACTGACCGACCAACCAGCGTGCACACTGACCAACCAACACTGCCACTCGCTGACCGACCAGCCAGCGTGCACACTGACTGACTGACCAACCAGCGCGCACACTGACTGACTGACCAACCAGCGTGCACACTGACCAACCAACACTGCCACTCGCTGACCGACCATCCAGCGTGCACACTCACCGACCAGCACTCCCACTCACCGACCGACCAACCAGCGTGCACACTCACCGACCAACCAGCGTGCACACTGACCGACCAACACTCCCACTCACTGACCGACCAACCAGCGTGCACACTGACTGACCGACCAACCAGCGTGCACACTGACTGACCGACCAACCAGCGTGCACACTGACTGACCGACCAACCAGCGTGCACAGTACTAACACACATGCTCACTGGCCGAACAGTCAACCACACTGACTGACCATCATGCTGGCTTGCTGACCGACTGTCCTGTTCCGTGCTCAGGCCTCAGTCCGAGGAGGGCAGAGGGCGTGTGGAGGACAGGCCCCCGGCCCCCCGGACGCCCCCGCCCGAGGGGACCCCGCAGCGCCGCGGAGACTTCACGCGGCAGGAGTACCAGCGCCGGCACCAGCTCAAGATCATGGAGGACCTGGACAAGGTGCTGCGGCAGAAGCCCACCACGGTCCGCGGCGTGAAGAAGCAGAGGCCCAAGACCGTCTTCCGGGACGACTCGGTCCTGGCCCGCAGCCCCGTGAAAGGTCTGGAGCAGAACCTTCCCGCCCTCCCTCTCTCAATTCGATCCGATTCGATTCAAGGTGCTTTATTGATGGGTACAATCAGCGTTGCCAAAGCAAATAAAAATGAAATTCACGTGAAACAAAACAAAAAATAAAAGTAAAATAAAATCAACAGACATATTACAGACATTTACAGCAAAGACATCACTCTCTCTCACCCTCTCTCTCTCTTTCACTCTCTCTCACTCAATTCAATTCAATTCAATTCAAGGTGCTTTGTTAGCATGACCGATGGGTACAATCAGTGTTGCCAAAGCAAATAAAAATAATAAAATTAACATAGAACAAAACAAAAAATAGAAGTAAAATAAAATCTACAGACATGTTACAGACATTTACAACAAAGACATATTATATAATATCGACATATACTGTAGGCGGCTGGAGCATTATTGGGAGACGGACTCACTGTTCCTCAGGCTGTGACAGGAGATCACATACTGGGCTGCCAGATCAACTGAGTTCCCTCCTCCCTCTCCCAGTAGGATTGGGACCTGTTGTGGTTTTGGCAGGTGTGGGAACTCTGGGATTAGATTTCTGAATTTCGGGAAGAATGTTTCTCTAATCCCAGAGTATCTGTCACAGTGCAGTAGGAAGTGCACCTCTGTCTCTATTTCTCCCTGCTGGCAGTGGGAGCACAGCCTGTCCTCTCTGGGCAGCCAGGTCTGCCTGTGTCGCCCAGTTTCTATGGCCAGGTTGTGGTCACTGAGCCTGTACTTCGTCAGGGTCTGTTTCTGTTTGTTATTTTTTATTTTGGTCAAATATTCAGCTAGTGTGTATTGTCTGTTTAAGGTTCTGTAGCATTCCAGTTTATGTTGTGTTTGTGTGTGTGTGTCCCAGTGTGTGAGATATTGCTGTTTGATCTGTGCTGTGATGTGGTTGAGTCTGGGTTGTGGTGCTCTAGCAGTGCTGTCCTGAGGCTGGTTAGTGTTGGTGTGGCTCAGGTCGGTGAGCCTCAGGACCAGCTGGCTCAGGGGGCTCTGTTTTGGGCTCAGCTCTTGGCTCAGCAGGGCTTTGTGGTGGTAGGAATTTTGGTCACTGTTTTTTAGGTGTAGCCAATACTTTAATATTCTTTTCTGTATGTTTATCAATAGTGGGTACTGGCCTAATTCGGCCCTGCACCCGTTGTTAGGAGTTTTTCTCTGCACACGGAGGATGATTCTACAGATCTCCATGTGCAGAGTTTCTGTGGGGTGTTTGTCCCATTGGGTGTAATCCTGGTCTGTGAGGGGACCCCAAACTTCACTGCCGTATAGGGCAATGGGTTGGATTACACTTTCAAATATTTGGAGCCAGATTCTTGTTGGTGGGTTGATGTTGAAGAGCCTCCTTCTTATTGCGTAGAACTCTCTCTTGCTTCACTCTCTCTCTCACTCTCCTGTGTCTCCTGCAGGCTCCAGGCTCAGTAAAGTGTACCCTCACTCCATGCTGTCTCACTCTCTCCCTCTCCTGTGTCTCCCGCAGGCTCCAGGCTCTGTAAAGTGTACCCTCACTCCACGCTGTCTCACTCTCTCACTCTCCTGTGTCTCCCGCAGGCTCCAGGCTCAGTAAAGTGTACTCTCACTCCACGCTGTCTCACTCTCTCACTCTCCTGTGTCTCCCGCAGGCTCCAGGCTCAGTAAAGTGTACTCTCACTCCACGCTGTCTCACTCTCTCACTCTCCTGTGTCTCCCGCAGGCTCCAGGCTCAGTACAGTGTACTCTCACTCCACGCTGTCTCACTCTCTCACTCTCCTGTGTCTCCCGCAGGCTCCAGGCTCAGTACAGTGTACTCTCACTCCACGCTGTCTCACTCTCTCACTCTCCTGTGTCTCCCGCAGGCACCAGGCTCAGTAAAGTGTACTCTCACTCCACGCTGTCTCACTCTCTCCCTCTCCTGTGTCTCCCGCAGGCTCCAGGCTCAGTAAAGTGTACTCTCACTCCTCGCTGTCTCTCTCCACCATGGCCAATGACACAGGCGGCTCCCTGATGGTGAAGAAGTCCCCCAGGTGAGAGGCTGACACAGGCAGGCTCACATCCCCTCTGGACACGTCGGCATTCTTGTGTGTCCTGCCCCCCCCCCCCGGCTACTGACCGATCCACTTCCCTATCTCCCTCAGAGCTGATTCGCCCTTGGGTCTGATGTCACCGAGCCGGCTGGCCAATCAGAACGGAGAGAAGGACTGGGAGAACGCCTCTACTGCCTCCTCTCCTGCCTCTATCCCAGAGTACACAGGTGCGTCCCAGTCTTACGCCACAGAGACTTCGAGGACAAGATAAACTCATTTAGAAAATCTTACTATACCACAGTTTCAGAGCCTGTCTGTAGCAGTTTCAGGCTTTTTCTTAAATATGACATGCCAGCAGGAATACAGACTTAACCCCTTCGTCTGTTGCTGTACAGTACTGTAGACCACTGTAGCTAAATCAATTTCTCCAATTTGGCTAAATTCAGAACATTTTAGTTCAAGGGCTGTAGCCGACGCTTCTCAAGTGCATGACAAACTACTTGCACTCAGAATGAAGGTTTGGAGTTAAGAGTACGAGTCACAATGGTTTGTGGGTATGAATGTTAATTAGTTTTTCGTCCAATCGTTACGCTACAGTTTCTAATTCTGCCCTTTTGCACATAATAGTTGAAGTTATGGATACAAGCATACAGACGGCTGTTTCACTTTTACAGCCCTAACAGGTCAAAATTCAAATATGTATTAAGAAAGCATTTACTGCCCGTTATAAATAAGTCAGTTTATTATAACATGTAAATGCTTTATTAGTGCCTACTTATGTAATGGACAATTCATTGTTCTGCAGGCTATAAAGAGTTAGGTGTAGGTCACATATCATGCAGGTTGAGAAGAAAGCGTCCTGATTCGTGTTTTGTGTTTGTGTCTGAAGGTCCGAAGCTCTATAAGGAGCCCAGCTTCAAGTCCAACAAGTTCATCATCCACAACGCCCTGTCGCGCTGCTGCCTGGCGGGCAAAGTCAACGAGCCGCAGAAAAACAAGATTGTGGAGGTAAGATACCCCCCCAGGCTGCCGATCGACCCTCTGGGCTGCAATTTAATTTCACTGTCCCTGTATGGAGACCAGGGGCAGTGCAGTGTGCTGCAGGAGGACCTCCTCCAGTTTAACCAGGGTCCTTTCTACTTGGAAACTAGAGATCACATGGCTGTGTAAGAGCAGGGGGGTCAAGCCCAGATCCTGGCTAATCTCCACTGATCGAACTGGTGCAGCAGCTGCTCCCTCCTGCCCCTGCCCTGCCCTGTGCCTCCCTCGGTTTCTCTTTGGGGTGCTTTGGGTGGAGAGTGGGTCTGTGAGTGCAGGTACTTTAACTGTAATCCCTGCGATCCGTCTCCCTCCTCTCTGTCCTCTGTCCTCTGTCCCCTGTCCCCTGTCCGCTGCGTGCTCTCGCAGGAGATGGAGAAGAGCAAGGCCAACCACTTCCTGATCCTGTTCCGCGACTCCAGCTGCCAGTTCCGCGCCGTCTACACCATGAACCCCGAGACGGAGGAGATGGCGCGGCTCACGGGCTTCGGCCCGCGGGTCATCACGCCAGCCATGGTGGAGTCCATCTACAAGTACAGCTCCGACCGCAAGCAGTTCACCCCCATCCCCTCCAAGACCATGTCCATGAGCGTGGACGCCTTCACGATACAGGGGCATCTGTGGCAGAGCAAGAGGCCGGGCACCCCCAAAAAGCCAGGCACCCCCAAATAGCCTGAATATGCGGCAACAGCCAAAGGCCAGCTCCACCTAAAAACAAATAATTTCCACCCCCCCTCCCTCCTTCTGCCCACCCTCCTTTGGGCCTCCGGCTCACCCTGGGGAAGATCTGGTCCCGGGAAGAATGGACCTGTGTTACTGGGGGCGACCTCCCTTTCTGTGTCCAGCTTCTGACCCGCAGTTCCGGACCCCAGTGTCCCGATCTCTTCTTTCTGCAGCCACTGGCCTTGCCAGGACTGTCTGTCAGTATCTCCCCCCCCCATCGGCGAGTTCCTGTTATCAGGATGGTGTGCATCAACAGGACCTGGGGCCACGCCCCCTCGGCTGTTTGTTTGTAGGACGACTCCTGTTTAAGCTGTGATGACCTGGTCGCCGCGATGGGTCAGGGTCGTGACCCAAACCCAGAACCCGTCTGGAAAGTGGAGAGGAGGGGTGCGTCGTTTTTAGGGAATTGTGTAGACACTGATTTGCCAAACTCAACAGCCTGGTGAACAGGGGCTTTTGTGAGGGGGTGTGGCCCGTGGGTGTGGCCTGGAACGGGGGCGTGGTCCCCAGGCTCTGGACTCACTTACAATGCCTTGCTTTTTTTGTGTTTCTGCTTCAGTGAAGAACCTTTAAAAAACGGTGGTGAAGACCGAAGGAAAAGAGGTGTGGGTGAAATGTTTTATTTGTGTAGGGCCTGGCTCTGCCCCTGCCCCGCAGCTCAGAACCAGACGGCTCTGGGCCACATCTTGAATGTACTGTACAAACACCGAGCCCGTCCGTTCCTCAGCGGGACAGAGCCGGGGGTGTTTCTCGGTGCACCACGAGAACACCTCTGTCCCGATGCGCCAACTGTTTTTTAATTCTGGAGGAAAGGCATTCATCTCTTTGCCTGTGGAGGGGAGGGTAAGGACAGCTCGTTTCTGTCTGTCCAGGCAGTCGGCCTATTTTTCTACAGCTTCGATGCTCTTCTGGACAAACGATATATACACAAGACCGAATTGCACAGCCTGTAGACTCCTCTCTGATTACAGGCCCGCGCCCGAGTCCTTTCTTCTGACCGGGCAAGCAGGACTTTGTTATCTCCTTGTTTTTGATGCTTCCTTGCAGATTTTTAGCAAACCTGTATGCTTGTAAGGAGCAATGGAAGAATGAAGTACTAATAATATATATATATAATATATATAGAGGTGGTTGCAAGTCAAAACTGCAAAAAAAAATGCTTCTGTTGAAACGAATCCAAGTGAAAAATCAGAGATGATCTGTATATATGAAGGCTATTTAATGATTTTGTTTTCTTTTTTTTTGCGATGATTTGTATGAACTGGAAATGACTCTGTAAGGCTGTAAGCTTGCTTGTTGCTGGACATGAGCGGCGGAGTTTAATACGTGTGGGCGAATGGAGCGGAGGGGCGAATTAGGGCGTATGCTAGGGGATCTGACCCTACCTGGGAAAATAAAAAAAAAAAAACTACATTTGAAAGCGTTCCAGATTGCTGGAGGATTTGAGTGAAGGTACAGATGCTCTTTTGTAGGGATCTAGAACACAGATATTTGTCTGCTAGTTTTCATTCCACCATGCAGTCTTAAGTCTGGGCTGGAATCAGTTGTTCACCCAGTTAATTAGTACTGTTTCTGGGATCACAGGTTTCTTCAAAAACCTGGAGTGGAGTAGGGCCCTGTAGGACTAGGAGTGGTTGGGGTTCAATACCCAGTGGCACTTCTAACTTTGGGCTGCACAACTCCAGTCCAGGAGGTCTGGTAGGTTTCTGGTTTTCTTTCCACCTGAGCCCATAATTACCTCATTGAACTCAGTATTGGCTTAACTGGACTCATTGATGCTTATCCTATCCTTGTTCTTGAGAAGCTGGAGAGTTTGGGACCCCAGTCTAAGCGATGGGGTTGAGCAGTGTCACTCCAAAACTGACAAAACCTAAGCTTGCTTTTCGCCAGTAAGAAGCAGCAGCTTTTTTCCATCATTGAATCAATGCAAGTATATAGAAAAATAAAGATGCAAGATCGTTTTGCCCCCCTTTGTATCACAGAAGCCACCCTCGCCCAGAAGACGCTGCTGCACACTTCAGTGTTGTGTGAGCGGAGACCCTGCTCCTGGCAGCTCTCTCGTCACACAGCCCCAGTCTCGGTCAGCAGAGGCGATGAATCTCCCCGTTTTTATCTTCAGTTCGGCTGAAGGCACGTCCCACAGGGCACTTCCAATCCAGCCAGGGGGCCTCGGGGTGTCTTGGGGTTCGTGGGGTGCTCCGAAGAACTGTAACGGAGCTCACGCGAGGAACGCAGTGTCTTGTTCATTCACAGGTGCGTTAAGAGGTGATTACGAATGATAATTTAAAAGGGCTTTCGCTTAAACACCTTGGTTATTGTTTTTGGACAATCGTCTTTGTTTTCTTGTGCACTGGAATGCTCGATCAGTGTTTTACCCATTTTTCTAAGGCATGTTCTCCCTGTGTTCACGTCGGTGTCCTTCGGGTGCTCCGTTTTCCTCCCACAGTCCACAGACATGCTGGTGGGTCAACTGGCTTCTGGGAAAACTGGTCCTGGTGTGTGTGTGTGTGTGTGCATGCGCCATGCACTGGTGTCCTGTCCAGGGTGTACCCTGCTGGATCGGCTCCAGCTCCCTAACGGCCCTGTGCTGTTAGAAGCTGGGCTGTGGTGTAAAACAGACGTGCGTGCTGTGTTTGTCCACGAGACCAGAACCGGTCCGACTGAGCTGAGTGAGCAGAACCTTCTCGGGTTAGCCCAACACACACGGACCAGCGGGCAGAAGGTAGAAATGGGCTGCACAAGCAGTGGTGTTGCTATTAACGAATATAGCGCTTAGCGACTGTGAATCCCACAGCTGACAAGGTGTGGGGCCCGTCTTCAAGACTTGAAGACTCCCCCTTTCAGCACAGTGCTACTCAGAGTGGGGTCTCCCCTGCTCAGCATTTTAAACCTCACCAGGGAAGAAGCAACTGCAACATGTTGAATCAGAAAGTGGTTAGAAACCAATCAAAGCAGGAGCCGGAGAAAGGCCAGCAGTTTGAATGCCAGCTATTTAGTCTCCTGTGACACTAGGGTGTCCCTGTGGGTTGCATCCTCCTGGGGGTCTTTGGCAGCTCAATCTCTCAATTAGCTTTGCGAGCCTGAATGTTTGCTGTACTGGATGGAAACTGAACACCTCTGTCAAGGCGTGAAATTGTGTTGTAACTACTGTACCCCAAATTCAAGGGTCTTATACAGACAGATAGTGGGCTATCGTCAATAATGAGCCAATAAAGAGACCTGGTCGACTAATTTAGAAGGTGAATTGCAAATGAAAATGGGAAGACGGACACGGGGTGAGTCCCTGGTTCTGGGGTCCCCTGTGGTGCAGCTTATCCATACCTTAAAACATGTCTTCTTGGGTGTCACTGCCTTCTTTTTTAAAAAAGAATTTAGTCTCTAGTTGTTCTCATTTTGCAATAGTACAGTGCCCTGCTGTGCTACCACCACCTCCCAGCCAGAGAACAGCCCCAACACAGCACCAAGCACCAAAGGGAGTGGGCTCCAACACAGCAGCATGGTTTATCTGCTGCTGCTTGGTCTGCCTTGAATCAGCAGGGGCCTGATGTAGACTATCACGACTGCCTCTCCGGTGTGGAAAATTGGTGAGGGGGGAACCCAGTTTTTTTTTGGGTGTGGTTAAATAGCCAGTCTCTATGATGCTGGTCTAGTGTTTCCTGGACATGTGTGTTGTATGAATAATTCACTGCACCCTACTGTCTGAGGTGCAAGATGCTTGCTGCTAAATAACTGGACTAGGGTTCTGATCCGATCTCCTTACTCTGAGGATCCGAGTTCCTTGGCACCACTGAAACCACTAAGAAGCCGACTGCAGGCACACGTGTTTGAATCGGACAAAGTCTTTCATGCACCTGCTCTTGTGACCTGCGCATTACGATGTCAGCACTCAGCCCAATCAGATTGCAGGGCCAGGGCCCTGAGATGTGATGCAGGAGGCCGTGTGTCAGCGTGTGTCAGCGTGTGTCAGCGTGAGTCTTGAGTCTTGAGTCTTGAGTCTTGAGTCTTGAGTCTTGAGTCTTGAGTCTTGAGTCTTGAGTCTTGAGTCTTGAGTCTTGAGTCTTGAGTCTTGAGTCTTGAGTCTTGAGTCTTGAGTCTTGAGTCTTGAGTCTTGAGTCTTGAGTCTTGAGTCTTGAGTCTTGAGTCTTGAGTCTTGAGTCTTGAGTCTGTGCACGCGCTGTGGTTTCTGTGCTGTCCTACTGTGAAAACTGCCACCTCTCTCCGAGTGAGGTGCGTATTTATTGGAAGGATGGAGATGCAACTGTGCTGGGTCTTGTTCTGTTTTTGATTTGCAGATTTTATTATTTATGTCAGGGATCTGATTTCTGTTGATGTCGTTTCTGTGTTCACGAGGAGGTGGATGTTTTTCCCTCTTGCCGCTCTGTGCATGAATGTCGCCTCCCCAGCCCTGAACTGTACATATCCCCTGTCCACACAAACGAGCCGCAGGTGTTGCCACCTGGGAAGACAAATAAAACCCTTTTAAAACGAGCCTCAGCTTTTCTTTACTGGAGTCGATTTATTTATTTATTTTTCCCTCATGCCCAATTTGATTTACAGCTTTGCGTTTCTTGTGTTCCATCCCTGCCTGTAGGAGCTCATTTTTGCCAGCCAACTTTATTTTAAAAATGCCCACCATAACGGGAGCAAGAGGCATTTCTTGAAGGGATGAAAGGTTTTCAACATGGTATTTGAATTCACCTGTTAACGGACTAATTAAGTCAGAGATGTCTGGGGGTGGGGTGGGGCTGAGGGAGGGCAGGAAAGTGGGTGAGTGCACCTCACTGCACCAGGGTATATCGAAGTGGGGGCGTCGACCCCACTGTCCCAGATCAAACCCCTCCCCCTGGCACTCTGGGGCAGAGGGTCCGGCTACGTGGCTTGACCTTGTGTCTCTCACACTGTCCTTTCAGTTGAAGAGATTGTTTCACGGCACAGCCCGAGGGCGTCTCTACAGAGTTGATTGCGGGGTTGATCCATCCAGTTCATGGTGAGGATGGTACTGGTTCCCCTGCCTGGCCCGGTTCGTTACACTGACCCACCCACTTGCGCCTGCGTGAAAGCCTGGTGTCCACTGCTTTGTTTGAAACAGGTGGTGGACGGCGGCTGGACACCGGCCTTCCGCGCTGGTTCCAACCGCAGCTGCTCCGTCTTGCTCGAACCCTCACCGGCCCGGGGGCCAGGGCTCGGCTCGGGCGGCGCCTCCCTCGGGCTGGGGAGGAGGAGGGAGACACCTGCTCCTTCCTCTTCTCCAGTACGAGGCGCGATCCAGTTTCCCCGGATTAATGGAAAAGAGGCCGCAGCCACATCCCTCCCCCTCCCCCCCACTGGAGAGGAGAGAGGGTTACCTCTAAATCTACTGGGACGATGGGAGCCGAGGACAGGTGCTCCCGACAGTGAGACGTCATGATGATTCCTCAGGCTTCTAGAGCGCTTTTCTGGACTCTCCACTCAGAGCGCTTTACAGGTAATGGGGACTCCCCTCCACCACCACCAGTGTGCAGCCCCACCTGGATGATGCGACGGCAGCCATAGCGCACCAGAACGCTCACCACACACCAGCTATCAGTGGGGAGGAGAGCAGAGTGATGAAGCCAGTTCAGACATGGCAGTAGGAGGACACGATTGCTAAAGGCCAGTGGAGGATTTGGTCAGGACACTGGGGTTACACCCCTACACTTTTCGAGAAATGCCCTGGGATTTTTAATGACCACAGAGAGTCGGGACCTCGGTTTTACATCTCATCTGAAGAACAGCACCTTTTTACAGTATAGCGTCCCCGTCACTATACTGGGGCATTAGGACCCACACAGACTGCAGGGTGAGCGCCCCCTGCTGGCCCCACTAACACCACTTCCAGCAGCAGCTGTAGTTTTTCCCAGGAGTCTCCCATCCAGGTACTGGCCAGGCTCACACCTGCTGAGCTCCAGTGGGCAGCCAGTTGTGAGCTGCCCACACGCTCACTTGAATGCTGCCCCCCCCCTCCTCTGGATCCCCGAAGCTGGAATGTGAGGCGGGACGGTCCGTCTGTGGGGTCCGGGTGAAAGCGGAGCAGGTGTGGAGTGCCCGGGCCGCTCCTCAGGCCTGCTTGGCGTGCAGCATCTCCGTGAGCAGGGAGTTGCAGGGCAGGTCTCCCTGCAGGTGCCGCAGGTACAGGTACTCCTCCGTCTGCAGGCTCAGGCCGCGCACCTCCGGCAGCTTCAGCAGCAGCTGGCCGAACTTGTCCGTCTGGCCCGGGTGCGCCGCCATGGTGTGCTCCATCAGGGTCCGGTTCACACCCTCCTGCACCCGCTCCACCTGCCCGCCGGCCCCCAGGCCCCTCGTGTCTAGAACACGAGAGCAGAGGCGTTAGGAGATCTGTCAGGGGCATTACAGCAAGAGGACAGCTGGTGCAGTGGTTAAGATACAGGGCTGTCACACCAGGAGGACAGCCGGTCCAGTGGTTAAGATACAGGGCTGTCACACCAGGAGGACAGCCGGTCCAGTGGTTAAGATACAGGGCTGTGACATCGGGAGCTCACCAGGTTTTAGAATATACTTACCTGGGTTGAAAAGCACAAGGTATTTGAGACACACAAACTCCTGTCTGTCCAGCTGCAGTGTCCGCAGTCTGGACACTAGGTCTTGTGTTCGAGACACCAGACTGGCCAAAGTGTCCCCCGCCTGGGACAGCACAGTGGACACTTCAATCTGAAATGGACAACATAAGGATTATATAATTACATTTTCTCCATTCTTATTTATCAAGAAGCAGTTTAGTTCACTGATATGTTAAACCAGTCGCAAGCTAAAGGTCTGTATTTTATTGCAGCTGGGTTACTCAAACACAAGACCTTCCATTGCAGTGCAAGTCTTTGCCAAGACATCTGTTTAATTATGTAATTCAATTTAATTATTGTGTTGATTAAAAAAATAGCCATTTGACCTTAAATCATGAGCTGGCGTGGACAGGGTGCGGCAGAACTTGACATCCCCTGAGTCAGTGCAGTACAAGCAGATAGATGAGACCTAACCTATATGACTACCTTTGCGTTGGCCCCCTCTTGTGGCCATCTTCTAAAACTGCATTTAAAAAATAAACTCGATAACTTTACATTATAAGCTATAAACCTTTAAAGCAGGGGTGCACAACCTTTTTTAATGCAAGATCTACTTTTTCATTTGCCAGTCCAGCGCGATCTACTAGTGTGAATTTGAAGCTCTGATATAGGAAAAACAGACTGTGTGCACATCCGCACAATAACGATACCCATCACTAAAATTACAGTAAATAAAAGCAAGCGACTCATGCTACAGTGAACCAGTAATGTTCCCCATTTTAGAAAAAAGAATATCCTATCTTGTACACTGTGAGCATCGGCACTGAGACGCTTATTTGAGAACACCTGTGATTCTTTTTTTGAACGTGTTGACACTGCTGATCATGTCGATGACATTTTTATTTTGTCCCTGCAGCTCGACATTCAGCTCATTCAGCAGTCCAGTCCAGTCTGGGAGGACTGCTAAATCCAGAGGCCACTGGTCATCCTCTAATCGGGCATATTCACCGTGTTTAGACGACTCGGGGAGCTCTTTGATTTCAGGCAACAGCTGTCTGAACCTCGCCACCCATGTTTGTTTTTGAAATCTCCAAACTGCAAGTCAGCTGCCTCAGTAAACGCCTTTTTTTATGACTTCTCGATCCCTGAACGACTTGTTGTGTTGAGCCGCGTCTCACACGGAGCGATGCGATGATTGCCGCTTTCCCTCTTGTATTAGGCCTCGTGACAAACCGACGGCTGCTAGTGGACATTTGATTTTTCCCGCTTTTCTTTTCCGTAACTCCACATCATTCGTTTTGTGTGCAGTTTTGAAACGTTGTTCTATATCCCCCCTTTTCGCGTAGACTCTACCATCGCAGATTTGAATGCGAAAGTACAAAAAAATAATCATGCTCCCATTCCTTGTGAGTTTTCGGTCTGTTTGCTTCATCATTTTCGCTCAAACACTGCAACTATCAAATAGGCGTTCAAACTTAGCGAATGTGGGGTTCGTGCGGCAATAACCAAGAGAACGTTCTTGAGTCACACACAACACTATTTACGGAGCTCCTCTGGCCTTTTTTTCAGTCAGCCAGCACTCAGGGAAGAGACTTTTACAACCCATTCGACAATGGTCACACACACACACACACACACACACACACACACACACACACACACACACACACACACACACACACACACACACACACAAGGGCAGTAAAATGGACGACATTACATGCACAGATCTGAATGAATTTTTAGGCTATCAAAAAAAGTAGTCAAATAGCCCATTTTTTTTTTACCAAACATTCTGGCGATCGATCGGCTGGTTGGGCACCCCTGCTTTCAAGTAAGGAGGGAAGATAAAAACTTTCAGCACTTTCACTGATCAAATCTGAATACTTATTCCCACTATCAATATTGTATATGTGTATAAAAAGATTCTAGCCCGTGGCTCTAAAAGTGATCACAGCTGCCCGGCGCCCTTACAAGACCCTTGTATCCCAGCATGAGACAGGGCGACTTGCCCAGCTGCTCTGACTGGTGCTGCTGCTGTTGCTATTGCCCATGCGGCGCCATTAGTACCTGTTGCCCGGTAACCAGGTAGATGCTGCCTTCTTTCCCATAAGCCACCTGTCTGTAGAGGTGGTCGAGCACCAGCAGCTCACTCCAGCAGCCCTGCAGCAGGGCCATCTGCTCCTCCACCTGAGAGAGAAAGAGAGAGAGGGAGAGAGAATTGCATTGATCAGCACACATCTGCACCAGCTCCTGTTCACTTTAAAAAAACACACAAGGGCTCCACACACTGGATCAGGAACGTGCAGGCGACACAGTGTTTCCTGTACTGTGTTCACGTAATAACGTGAAAAAGGTTTCAATCGAGAGGCTGTTCAGTCCATCCAGCCTACAGCAGCCAGTAGGTAACTCATCCCAGGATCTCATCCAGCCTTTTGTGTAGAGAAGCCAGGTGACTGGCTTCCACCACCTAGCTGTCACGACCACCAGGGAGTCAAGACCAACTCTTAAGCGAGCTAATCAGCACCAGCAGCGGGTGATTATTAACAAACGCCGCCGCACGAGTTAAACCACCTGCACACACTCCACCGTGCGCAGTGCTATTTATACCATCTTCACCTGCTTCCCGCTGCTCGGTATTGAGTCTACTCCTTGAGAGCTCTACCTGGCGTTTTTTCCCGTACCTCGTTTATTCTGATTATTGGGCTCCCCTTCTGCCTTTTCGACTTTGCACCTCGCCTCTCGCCTCGGACTGTTTGCCAGCGGAGTTCTCCCTGGATTACTATTTGCCTTACGGCTTTTGACCACGACCTTGCCTCTCGTTTTGGATTGTTCACCTGCCTCTTCTATTACCCGTGCCTGCGTCTGCTCAGGATCCTTGTATCTTCCCACCAGGGATTCCTAACACTAGCTGGGCAGCTTGGTCCACACTCCCACAACCCTTTGTGTAAAGAAGCCCCTTCCTGTTCTGACTGGAGGATCTCATCCAGCCGGTTTTGAAAGAAGACAAGGACAGACAGAGTGAGAGAGACAGGGAGTGTCACAATCGTACGCCCCTCCTCTTAAGAACGCTCCCGCGCATCCTTGTTTGTGTTGATTTTTCCTGCACCTGATCCTGTTCCAGCCCCCTTCCTATAAAAGCCAGACGCTCCTACCAATCTGGGCTCAGCAATGGAAATGGACGCCCGGAAGCCCACCTACCAGCGAGTCCAGGAGGGGCTCGACAGCATTGGCTTCACCACGGCGTCCCGACCATCTGGGTCTGGGGCTGGGAGCGCCTGGCCCCGTTACCCCTTTTATTTCCCCCGACTCTTCGCCAGATCCCGCTCCGGCTTTTAACTCCTTCTTGTTCGTCTTGGATTGATTACCCGGCTCTGAACATTTGCTCACCCTGGGATATTCTTATGGACCCCCTTCGGACTTGTTTGCCTGGACCACGCCCCCTCGAGCACCTGCGCACCTTGGACACGCCCCCCTGTTCTTCCAGCCCTGATCCTAGTCTTTTTTCCCCGTATTGTCTCACTCCCCTCTGGATTCTGCTGCCTGCATAGGGTCCTGAAAACCGCTTCGTGACAGGGAGACTGACCGCCTGTCCGTCCCCCCCGTACTGGACCAGCTGGACAGAGGGACGCGGTGCCAGGAACAGCGCGTCGAGGCGCCTCCCCCCGCCCCCTTACCGGCAGCTCCTTGAAGACGGCGCAGCTCCTCGCCCACTCCACCAGCCCCAGCAGCGTCTGCTCCGCCATCTTGCACATGATCCCGAAGGTGTTGAGCCGATCGTGTTTGCCCCGGCTCGCCTGCTCCCTCTGCAGGCAGGCCAGGATGCGGGCGCACAGCTGCGACTCCTCGGGCTCCCAGCGCAGCATCTCGGAGAGGCCGGCGGGCGCGGGGGGGCCCGGGAGGGCGGGCAGGGGAAATCGGGCTTGCGCGTGGCTGTAGAGCCCCTGCGGGGGGTAGCTCGGGTGGGCCGGGGGTTTCTCGTTCAGGACGGCTCGGGGGCAGAGGGTGTGCGCTGGTGCTGGGGCCTGCCCCCTGCAGAACCCCTGCAGCTGCGGCTGGGCGCACTGAGCGGCGGGGGGGGGCTCTGGGGGGGTGGGAACAGACGCCAGGGCCGCCTGAAATCCGTGCGTCGCGCCGGACTGTCCCGCCGGGCTTTCCGCTTTGAACCTGCAGGGGGCGCTGTGGAGATCAGCCCGTTTCTGCTGCTTCAGCTGCCGGTCTCTCCGGTACAGGGGCCCGAACTTGTTGCGCCCCCCTCTCATCCTGTCGGCTCTCACCGCTGTGGGGTAGAGAACGGCGTTAGTGCCGACGCAAGCTCACAAGCTCACCCCCCTCCTCCCTTTCTCCCAGCCTGACTCGTCAGTAAAGACCCCCCCCCAGATCAGCAGAGTTTGCACCTCAGACACTGGAGAGGGAGAGCAGGAGAGAGAGAGGGATAGAGAGAGAGAGAAAGAGGCGAGGGAGAGCAGGAGAGAGGACAGGAGAGAGAGAGGGATAGAGAGAGAGAGAAAGAGGCGAGGGAGAGAAGGAGAGAGGACAGGAGAGAGAGAGAGGGATAGAGAGAGAGAGAAAGAGGAGAGGGAAAGCAGGAGAGAGGACAGGAGAGAGAGAGGAAAGGGATAGAGGGATAGAGAGGGAGAGTTGGAGAGAGGGATAGAGAGGGAGAGAAAGAGGAGAGGGAATGAGGGATGGAGAGGGAGAGTTGGAGAGAGGACAGGAGAGTGAGGGAGAGAGGGATGGAGAGGAAGACAAGGAGAGAGAGGGAGAGAAAGAGGAAAGGGAGAGAGGGATGGAGAGGGAGAGAAAGAGGAGAGGGAGAGAGGGAGAGAAAGAGGAGAGGGAGAGAGGGATGGAGAGGGGACAGGAGAGAGGACAGGAGAGAGAGGGAAAGAGGGATGGAGAGGGAGAGAAAGAGGAGAGGGAAGGAGGGATGGAGAGGGGACAGGAGAGAGAGGCAGAGGAGTCACCCACCCTCCCTCCTCATGCCCACGCTCAGACACTTCTGGAAGCGGCAGTAGGGGCAGCGCTTCCTCTGCGTGGTGTCGATGGGGCAGCGCTGCCTCTCGGCACAGGCGTACTGCTTGTTGTTCTGCACCGTCCTCTTGAAGAAGCCCTGCGGGGACGAGCACAGGGGGGTTGCTGCTGGACGTCAACGCCTGTCTCGCAGGGGCAGGGGGGACGACAGGCGGAGAGTGTGGGAGGTTATGTAGATGATTGGGCCCCACAGTCTGCACTGATGCCTCTCGGCACTGGGGCCCGGCCCTGGGGTCAGCTCCTGGGGTGCTGTCTGTGTGGAGTTTGTATGTTCTCCCACTGTTCACATCGGTTTCCTCCCACAGTGCAAAAACATACTGGTAGATTATTTGGCCTCTGGGAAAACTGGCCTTGCTGGGAGTGCATGTCTGTGGCTGTGCGCTCTGTGATCGACTGGCGTCCTGCCTGGGGAGTACCCTGCCTGTGCCCGTTGCTTGCTGGGATAGACTCCGGCTCTCCCATTGACCCTGAGTTGGATGAAATGGTTTGAATCTGGATGAAATGGATGTCAGTGAGAGTCTGTGTGCAAGATGGATTCAGGTGCCACCCCCCCCACCTTATGCCAGCAGTCATATCATTCTGCAACTCACATCCAGCAGCCCGCTGTAGCTCAGTTAGTGAGCCTGGTCAGTACCTGGGTGGGAGACTCCTGGGAAAGCTAAGGTTGCTGCTGGAAGTGGTGTTAGTGTGACCAGTAGGGGGCGCTCACCCTGCTGTCTGTGTGGGTCCTAATGCCCCAGTATAGTGATGGGGACACTATACTGTAAAAAGGTGCCGTCCTTCAAATGAGACTTAAAACCGAGGTCCTGACTCTCTGTGGTCATTAAAACTCCCAGGACGTTTCTTGAAAAAGACTAGGGGTGGCTGCTGTCACCTCATCCTGGTGGGGCTGCACACTAGTGGTGGTGGAGGGGATCCCCATTACCTGTAAAGCACTTTGAGTGGAGTGTCCAGAAAAGTGCTCTAGAAGTGTAAGCAATTAATATTACCTTGCAGCTTTCACAGGTCAGCAGGCCGTAGTGGTATCCTGACACCCTGTCCCCACAAATCGGACACGATTCCTGAGGGGCCTCCGGCTTCACCGGCGGGGCTGTGGGCAGAGAACAAGCTGCACCATTCACTAGGAGGGGGCCTCTCTCTGTCAGACAGCCTGCTTCTGGCCAATTCACAGTGGGACCCTTCCTTCTGAAGATCATGGTTCCTCGTACCTGCTGTCGGAAATCTAACCCTTTCCCTTTCCCATAACTTCCTCATGGGGTACCACAACACTTCCTCTCAGCTCACCACAGTTCCCAGATAGAGAGCTGCTCAGAGAGTCATGTGACTGGAGAGAGCAAGGCAGCGATGTGCAAGAGAGAAGCTTGGAGTTTATGAGACAGTCATACACACTTCAACACACAGACACATGTCCAGGTTTATAATCCCTCATTGTGCCTCTAGCCAGACAGCTTGAAAGCAACAGAATCCACAGAGATTTGACAGTCAGAGATTAGACAGACAGACAGATAGGGACAGACATGGACAGGTAGAGACAGAGAGAGACAGGTAGAGACAGACAAGCAGGTAGGGATGGACAGATAGAGCCAGGGACACACAGGCAGGTAGGGACAGACAGACAGGCTCAGGTAGAAACAGAGAGAGAAACAGGTAGAGACAGACAGGCACAGGAAGAAACAGAGAGACAGGCAATTAGGTAGGCACAGACAGGTAGGGACAGACAGGCAGACAGGTACAGGAAGAGACAAAGAGACAGACAGGTAGGGACAGACAGGCAGACAGGTACAGGAAGAGACAGAGAGACAGACAGGTCCAGGCGGATCCCTGTCCCTGCTGCTCTGCTGTCCTGTGAAGGGCTGACTCCCCTCGGTACTCACATGCAGAAGAGGCCTCCTTCCCCAGAAACTCCTGGATGAAATCTCCGGGAAGGAAGGGCAGCTCCGAGGGCGGGTCCGAGGAAAAGACGCTCATTTCGGGAGAGAGCCCTGCCGCCGATCCCCCCCAAAGTCCGGGGATCTCACTGCGAGAGACGCCAGCCGAGGCAGCGACAGGGAGAGAGCGGGGAGAGGGGAGAGGTGGCTCCCAGCGCCTGCGCTCGGACTTTGCTCCGCCAGCAGGGTCATAAACCCGGCTCCCCACCCCGGGAACAGCTCCGCGCTCCCAGGAGAGGCCTGGCCTGCGGGCTGAGCAGCACAGAGCCCCGCGCTGGGCACGCACTGCAGATAAGACACCAGCCCCCTTAACCTCTTCCTGCTCGGCCCCGCTCAGAGATCGCGCTCCTATCTTCCCTGACAGCAGAGGCAGGGGTATCTGAGCTCTCTCTCTCAGGACTGGGCCCCACTCCCCATGTGAGGGCTTTTGGGGTGCCCAGAAAGCGAGGAACAGGCTCTGCACCGGGGGGGGCCCTGGCGACGCTGTCTGTCTGACTGGGTGGTCAAAGAGCCCCTGATGGGTTTTTCTGAAGACACACGATTCCGCTCAGAGGAGGCTCTCTCCTCCTGGGCCCATGTTTCTACGGCAGGCGAACGAGCAACACAGCAGAGGAGGCCATTCGGAGCGGAACGTCTTTCATGAAACCCAACCTGCTGTTTGAAAGAAATCTGGCCACCTGAACATCTGCCAATCGGAGCAGAGGTGAATCAGCCTGAGAGTTTCGCCAATTGACGTCACAGCAGATAATGCGGTCCAAGGGTGTGAAATTATCTCTGCCCCTATCAGTCAGATATCTGATCACAGCCTGTGCAGTGCTAATCTGGGGTCATCTAGCTTGGCAGTGTGCATGCAGGTGTATACTGTATATGCAGGACACATTCATGGCTGTATTCTCTGTTTCACCTTTTCTTAGCACCAGAACTGTGATCATCTTATGGGAAAACGCATATTCATGCATCATTCGGGTTGAGAGCATAATTCCCAGTTCTCCACTGGACGGATTTTCAAATCCGATCAACATAAAAGAAACCAGTTTAAGAATATTGAAATGCACCATTAAGGTCGGTGGTTGCCCTTAGTAGGAGCTGTAAGTAGGGGACCCCTGCCATGCAGCCTCAGAGGTATGATTTAGAAGTGACAGAGTACTCTCAGAGTACATCGCTGTTCTCACTCCCTCCTCCTGGCATACGAGAAGTGTCCACCAGATGGCAGTGTTATGCCTTCGGTGAGGGGGAGCTGTGTGTCTGGAGCAGGAGGGGAGAAGCACAGCCAGACAGACAGCCTGGGAGAGGAAAATCAGAAGGCTGCCCCAGAAGTACAGGGGGCGAGGCCAGACCAGGATGGGTACAGGGCAATAGAGACGTCTGCCAGCATCTTATGTCAATCGTGGACTGTAATTCTAGCTAACTGATCTCCCCCAGAAAAGCACCGGTGCCACCAACCCCCCCGGCGTGTTCCTGCACTCTCCGTGTGGAAGCACCTCACTTCATGCTGATCACCAGCATATTGGTTCCGGGCGATCAGTTTGGAGACCTGTGTTTTGTAACGCCAATCGTGAGTCAGAGACATTGGAAACAGGCCATGTGCACAGACACTCCAGCAGAGAGAGAGAGAGACAGGCAGACACAGACAGACAGGTAGGCACAGAGAGACAGACACAGAGACAAGGAGGGAGACAGAAAGGTAGACAAAGACGTAGAGACACAAAGACATAGAGGCAGACACAGAGACACATAATAAACACAGACACACTCTGACAGAAACTCAGACACACAGAGAATGACAGGCAGACAGAGACTGACCCACAGAAAGAGATAGACAGACAGAGACAGACACAAAAAGAGAGACAGGCTGACAGAAAGACAGACACACACACAGTGAGACAGGCAGACAGAGAGACTGATATACAGAGAGAGAGGCAGACAGAAAGACAGACACACACAGAGAGAGACAGGCAGACAGAAACTGACACACAGAGAGAGGCAGGCAGACAGAGAGGCACACAGAGAGACTGACACAGAGAGACAGGCAGAAAGTTAGAGAGATGGACAGAGAGATAGACAACAGAAACCGCGCAGTTTGGAAACATGCCTATAGCCTCCAGCTCCCCTTTTGTCTGCTCGGTAAACACAACGTTTTTCCTTGAATGTTCCCCTCTGGCTGTGCAGACAGAGCTACTTGTGTTTCCCTATGGCAACGCGGTGTTGTGTCAGTAAACACCCAGGCGGAGAGGTGCTCTCTGCCAGGGCTCTGGGAAAGAGCTGGTCACGGGAGAAGGAGATGTCATTGTCATCTCGGCCTTGGCTGGGCCGCCTCGCTTGCTGTTTTTCCACACCTTGAAGTCAACAGTTCCCCTGAAATCTACCTGATCTCACAGGCCATGAGTCATCGCCCCAGCTGGCATCCAGGGGCCCCAGGCAGTGCCGCCCTCCCCCTGGCAGTGCAGGTCGTTTTGGGCCCTTCCTCTTTCCGCATTGTCAAGAATCTTCCTTCCTTCCGAGGAACGCCGGGCACTGCAAGCACTGGGAACTGGCCAGCCGGTTGACACAGCCCTGGTGGTGATATGGGCTCGGGAGAAGCTGGAAGGTGCCAGGCTGGGAGCTCATCTCCTTCAGTGGGTTAATCCTGCGTTTTAGCAGAAACTAGACCAAAAGCAGACGCAGTGCCAGGCCAAATGTTTTCTTCCACGTCGAGAACTTTTAATGCTGACACAATTCTTGATTTGAATTTTAGCTGCAACTGACATTAATAATGAACAGCTTATAAATGTCCATCTGTACTTTTCATTGAAAACAATTTACAGACACTAGGGCCTCAGTCTAACATCTCAACAGATGGACACATTACAGGTAGGCTGATATAACAGCCCTGTATCTTAACCACTGGACCGGCTGTCCTCCTGGTGTGACAGTCCTGTATCTTAACCACTGGACCGGCTGTCCTCCTGGTGTGACAGTCCTGTATCAGCTGGAACAGTTGTCTTTCTGATAGCAAAGATTGTCACTGTATTATTTCTTATTGCCATCTGCCTCAAAATTGTTTATATCATGGCAATCAGGTGGAATGCACTTACTGTTTCTGCAGTGACTTGCAACTGCACCTCTTGCAGACAGAATAGAAATAAAGAGCACAAACGAACAGAGTACAGTATACTGCACACAGGCTGCAAGATTCTACAACTATTACCATGATGAAGAATTTCTCATGGACAGGGCACAGAACTTAACCTTCCTCTGTGAAATCAGATCATTTCAGGTGACTTTGCTGTACAGTACAGTGAGACCTGCCCTGCCCTGCTCAGGAGGAAATCTTCATCATGAAAGTACCCTGGCCAGAGGGTTCACTTGTGTCCTTTCTTCTACTTCGACTATCAATCGCCTCTTCCAGCAGAAACAGGGGACAGTCTGCAGCCCGAAAGAGGGGAGGGAAAGATTAAATCCGGGTTCTGTAGTTGTTCCTGGGTAATTGCACCCTCCAGGATCCCCAGCTCTGGAACACCTAGAGAACTCACATTCAAATGTTCAAAGGATTCATGAAAGACCGGGTATTTGCATCAAAGGGCTGCAAATAAAAAAAACTATCTGTGGGAATGTCAAGTTTGCAGAACCGACAGACACAAATTTCAGGCAAATTTGAATCTTCACAGGCTTTCTGGGGTGCACCCAAAGAGGTGTCTCTGATGACCCCGATTTGGGAATTGCTCGGTGTGGGTGTGTTACAGGGCTGTGCTTCCCTTGGACCAAGTAACCACTTTGTTGGGGGTGTTTCTTACGAACATCACAGTCTTGATCAAAGGCTGACAGAGATGAGCAGGTTTGTTGCATCAGCTGTGCTGTGGACTGTCAGCACAATGAAACCATCGACATCCTCACACCCCAGCTCCCCAGTCCTACTACCAGAGAGAGGCAGCTGCAATCTCTGTTTGTAAAATGCACAGAATTACTCATTTATACTGGTCTGCCGGCCTTCAGGGCTGAGAAGGAGGGACAAAGGCAATGCAGCGTGTGTTCAGAAATCCACACGCGTCAGGGGAACTGTCTTCTGTAACGCCACCAGCCTGGCAGTGCCAACAGCACAGCTCGGGCATTGGAGAGGGCACACCACAGCTCTCACAGGGTACACAAAATACACAAAAAAATAATAGCAGTGCAAAATAAAACTTCTGCAAAAGAATAATGATAAAAATAACCCGGCCTCTCTGCATTGCTGTACGTAAAAGTGCATTCTGTCACAGTTTAGTCATCTTCAACTTACAGTGATGTGCCTAGATCTTGCAGCTGTAGGATATAGTGGATCTGTCAGCGAGAACCCGCTGGCACCCTGATGCAGATCTCCTCTTCTCTGTCAGGGACAGCCAGTCCCATTCCACACACCCGGAAGCATGCAGGGATCGCCTGTGGATCCTGGGAACGCCATGTTCACAAGCCCAGCCACCCACCCTAATCCTAGTCCTTGCACTAACCCTAATACTGATCCCTACACCAGCCCTAATTCTAACCACAACCCCAAAACTCAGCTCCAGTGAGATTGGACCTTACCTTGTCCCCTAACCATGACCCTGATGCCAACCTCTCTCCTATCGGTACCTCTAACTGTACCCCTTCTCCAGTAACCCCTGCTCTCCTGAGTCTTCTGTTTCTAGGGAGAAGACACAATATACCTTGCAAAAAAGGACACTTGTTTTCTGTACCTTGAAATTCTTGTTTGGCTAAAAGCCGCAACGTCATTTTCGCCCTGCTTTCGGACACAGCAGAGAGCTATTTTTCACGAGCTAATTGGCACTTTGAAAACACAAAAGAGCCTTTGTTTCTTTTCATTCTTGAAACGACGCCTCTTTGAGCGTGCGACGCACGAGCTTTCTCTTCCCTGATAAAAACCAGAGATTAGGGTTTGCAGCTCCCCTGTGACAGAGAACTGCGAGAGCACGGAATGTGAGCAGCCCCAGGAGATTTTCACCCAAACCATTGTGCTTTGAATAGAAAATATGGTGTGACTCACTTTTCTGGTCTCAAACTGTTACCCAGAGGTAAAAACGAATTTCTTGACTGCAGCTTCTCTTGCAATGACTTCAAACGATGCCAGAAATACAAAAACACACCAGAATTTTCTTATTAACAAATGACACAAAAAACCTGCCACTTCTGGGATGTGGTAGCGAGCTCATATTCGTATTCCAAACCCCCACAAAACTGGTCGAAAGAGAGGTGAGAGCTGAGCAGCACATGTTTTGACAGCGGGTTTGATCGCCAAAGTCCGCAAAGTGGAGACCAGAGCAGGGGTGTTCTTGAGGAGGCTGCTTCCCAGTCCAGCTCCGATCCTACACCTTGAGCATCAATCACTCGATCTTCACTGTGTGCATTACTTGCCACAGAAATCCTCACCTCTCCCTGCCAGTGCCAAAGCACAGAAAGATCAAGAGAACTGTGCAGTCCTGATATGAGAATACCCCAGAAAATCTATGCACAGGTAAGCAAAACACATAGTTATAGCCAATTAGTTTTTTAGGACTAAGAGAATCCTATAAAACAAAAACAAAATATAAAACATATTTATTGCTTATAAATGGTTCTGAGGCTGCAATAGTGAACACTCAGCTAGCAGGGACTTTGAGCTGGGCTGCACTCTGTCAGAAAAGAGACTGATCGGGGGCGCGTGAGGTTTTAGGTACATCAGATTCAGACCGGCGAGCTCATGATCCTGTAGAGCTCAGGCTCAGCACAAATGGAGGAGCTCCATTCTTCTCAATCTTCCCCACCCTCTACAGTGTGTCTAGGTATGCTGTTCCAGGCATCCACCACTCTCAGGGTAAAGAAGTGCCTTCTGCTTTTAACCTTAATGCACGCTCTCTGAATTTCCACTTGTGTTCCCCAGGTCCTTGTCACGCTGATGATCCAAAAGAGATTAATTTTGCAAGATTGTTTCGAAGAAATCTAACCTATGAACAGGACCCAGTCCTGACGGACAGGAATAAAGCGGTCAGTATAGTGCATTAGTTGGGAAGGCAGAGGTAAAATGTGTTTCTTGAAGCTCATATTTCTCTCTATATACAGTATAATTCTCATTAATTTACTGTGTGTAATATTCAAATAAAGAATTTAAAAGCAGTTTTAGTCATGTGACCAGACGATTTGGATTTTCTGCAAAATGAACAGCTAGCTGATCTGCAGTGCTTGCATGCACACTCAAATAAACACAAGCATGCACACACATGAACAAACACAAGCATGCACACACATGAACAAACACAAGCATGCACATACACAAACACAAGCATGCACACACATGAACAAACACAAGCACGCACACACATGAACAAACACACACACGAACAAACACAAGCACACACACACATGAACAAACACAAGCAAACACAAGCATGCACACGTGCACACAAAAGCTCAAACAAACATGCATGCACATGCACACAACAAAATCCAGCTTCCCTTTACCATACATCAGATGAGACAGACAGACAGTGAACGCCGAGCTGTGGAAGAAAAAAACAGGATAACAGGTTAATACCCAGAAGGAGAAAAACCTGAGTCTCTTTCCCCCTGGAGTGCAGTGTGTAAGTGGTAAATGTGGCCTTTCACACAGAAATCATGTCATATCCCTGAGCAAACCTGCATGACAAAGAAAAACTATGGGCAAGAGAAGACATGTCTTCTTAAGGAAAGATGGACATCCTGACAGGGAGAAACATCAAGGGTTCTGAGCATTCATAGAAACTTATCACCTACAACTGCAGCAAATTCACAAAGGTATTATTAGGAAACAGAATCTTTTTTGCAGCATTTTTGCAAAATTCCACATGCTGCTCATGCCTTGGAGAGGGTGAAAATCACAGACAGGCAAGGGGAGTAGTACAGCATTTGCAACAGGATGTGCAATTCTGTCCCAGTCCTCTTGTACAGCCTGGACAAGCACGGGCCTGTTCACTGGTCTCTCATCCCTAGATGGCACAAATCATCCCAGCTCATCCCACAACTGTTTGGTAGTTTTCAGTTGTGGTGAGGAGAGCGTCCACGGCAGAACTCTCACATTCACATCTCATCCGCCACACGAGGAGGAGCATGTCGTCCTGCTGGGGTGTTGACACTTCAGGATGAGCCCACAGGAAGTGAGGTCATGTCAGGAAGAGCTCACAGGACGTGAGGTCCCAGGACTTGATCAAGGTGGTGTGCTGTCTGATTGCCATCAATTACTGCAACTGGAGGTCTGTAGACACTCCTGGCCAGACCTTGGACCTCCTCGATGACCTTGATGAGCAGCAGTGACTGGTGTGCTGTCATTGACGGACAGCGTTCGGCTGTTATGTCTTGCCAGGCTGACGTGCCCTAGAGTGAGAGACAGCGTGCTCGTTTATTACAGCCTGCAGCAGTACCGATGGTGTGAAGGCCGTGCTCTGTTGAAAGTGGGGCATTTTGGTGCCATTCTGTTTTTATTGAATGACATCCAGAAGGTTAGCTCAGCACACTGCCTGTGCCCAAAAAGCTCTCACTAAAGAGGTGATTTAGTGTTCATGAGAAGACGTCTCTCCAGTGTATCACGCTCAGTCAGGAATGATTAATTCATCAAACTGCCAAAAAAACATTTAATCAATATCTAAAATCCGTAAACATAATTTTTCTGCAAAAATTTAATAATACGTTTCTATTGATGCTCAGCATAAATAGGAGACTCACTGGAAGGGCTCGGGACAGCCTTTTGATCATGGCAGACCGAGATAATCACTTCTGCATCAGAAAAGTGTTAAAAGACACCTTTTGGCACCTGCAGTCGGACAGATGTGGTTCCTAGACAAGCTGGTGGGTGCAGCATTTGTGCTTCTCCTGCAGGAATGACCACTTCCTGCAGGCTCAGCTATGCAGGAAGTCTCTATCGGCAGTGCATGCTGACACTGAGCAGGCATTTAACGCAGAGCGTTAGCACAGATATCTCCATATGGTGTCCGAGAGGTTAAACACAAAATCTGCTTTCCTCCTTGTCGCATCCAAGTGTTTTGTTGGTTGAGATACAAGTCCTCATTTTTTAGTTTTCTTTTAATTCTCGGTAGCTTCCTTGACAGATTTGCATTAATTAAGGCCTTGCTGTCAGGCGAGTGATTTATTTATTTTTATTATAAATGTTGTCTGATGTAAGAGATTAGGATTAGGATTATTTCATAACAGCGGAACGCTTGCTTCTCATTAACTTCAACCGAATATGCAAATCCACATTGCTCATTAACTCACGTGACAAGAGAGATCAGTTCACAACATGACTGAGGAACTGAAACTGAAATCCAGTTCTTCCTGAGCAAATGAAAGAGCTCAAACCAGAGGAGGTCATTCGGCTATCTAAGATGATTGGGTGGGAAGTAATTCCCAGCATCCCTTGTCCCAGGTTCCTGATGGACCCCAGGGTATCAGCTTCTAAAAGGATGGCTGGGATCGTTCAGTTGTAATCATAGCAGACTTACAAGACACCTCACAGAGCGATAAACTGAACAGGAGACATTATCTGTCAGACGTCTTGCTTGCTGTGCCCTGAAATCACACGCAGGGGTGCAGCAGATTCTGAGGGAGGGAGGGAGGGGGTCCTCTGGGGCAGATGTCTGAACTCTTGAAACCACTACTAACACCCTCCCCCTTCTGCACATATATTAAACCAACCTGTCACGGACGTCCAAAGGGACTAACCGTGGGGAGCAGGAGAGCAGAAAAAGACCCATATGCGTAGCGGCGAGACGGGAAAAAGGCCCGGGCTCATAGTGCAAAGAGTTCAGGAATGCCGTATAGAAACCTATGCCCTCAGGGAGCGGACGTGGGGCGCCCTGGTGCTAGGCGGGTCTCAGGACATCCGAACGTCAATGCTGAGCGAGGACAGAGTGCAAGACCCGGAAATATATAGCCCAAGGGAAAGAGAGGGACAGGAAGGACTGCAGACCGGAAACTAGGGACAGGACAGAGAAGGAGCGCCCCCTGGCTGCAGAGGGCGTGACACAACCTCTACACGTTTGTTAGGCTTGGTGTGACAAACACAACCCCCTGGCTGACGAACAGTCCAGTGCAGTATAGCCCAGTGAGATCAGGGTAAAAGTGCAGCGCAGTGCAGTATAGCCCAGTGAGATCAGGGTAAAAGTGCAGTGCAGTAAAGCTGAGTGAAATCACGGTAAACGCATAGTGCAGTGCAGTAATAGCTTAGTAACATCGGGGTAAAAGTATGGTCCAGTGCAGTAAAGCCCCATGAGATCAGGCTAAAAGCACAGTAAAGCCCAGTGAGATCAGGGTAGAAGCACAGTCCAGTGCAGTAAAGCCCAGTGCGATGAGGCTAAAAGCACAGTCCAGTCAAGTAAAGCCCAGTGAGATCAGGATAGAAGCACAGTCCAGTGTAGTAAAGCCCAGTGCAGTAAAGCCTAGCGAAACCGCGGAAAAAGCAGAAATCCAACGAGCTCATGGTAATTCGAGAGTAAAACAGGTCCATACAAACTGCGGATAACTAGGCACATTGACAGCAGTTTATAATCAAGCTCAGCCGGGGGGAAAGCTGGGACAGAGAGCATGGCAGGTTAACTTAAAATCCTTCCCGGCTGCTGAAAGAATGAGTCGGACCCTGTTTCCCTGCAGACCCGATCCAGACACATACTCTCCGTTCACCGTTAGTAAAGATCGCGCGCAGAGCTGCAGGAGAAGGGGAACACGCACATACCGTCAGGTACGCCGATACTGGCCAGGATATTACCTCTCACATAGAGAGCCCGCAAACCCCCAGATGAGCTACAGTAGCTACATTTTACACCAAAGGGTTCAAACTCTGCTGGGCGGGGACTATGCAATCAAGTAAAATAACAAAAGAACATCCAACACAGGAGAGCGCGCTCCTTATGGGAGTGCTGTACCTTCACTACTTTATTGGACTGCAAACCTTTTCTTAAAAGGAAAATTGGAGCGCAATTCTGCCCTGTGTTGCAGTAAATACTAGTTGCCTGTTTCTAGACCAAGCCCTGTTTGCTTTGAGCGCGGAGTGCGCAGGAGCGCGATGATCGCCCCGTGTCCACCCGCACAGCCTCACGGCGTGAAGGGTGACCGTCCGTAGGAGAAAAAGATTCGTTACTGCGCTCCGACCAGACGTCCTGAGCTGGTCATTTACGGTCCCGAACGTTTTCCCAGCCCGTAAACCACCCTCGACCACACAAAGACACGCTGCCTACTCTGAGAAAGTTACATATTGAAAATCTTGGAGGTTAATTTAAAGACAGCCGGAGCGCTGGCGAACTTTAGTGCGCATCTGGAGCGGAGGGACATAGAACAGCGCTTCATCAAAGCAACAGCAACCGCTAGAATACTGATAATACGGGTTGTATTATATTGAGAATGATAAAATATCTACAAGCCGTGCAGGTTCAGCAGAGAATGCGGGAAACGCGGTTTTTCGATGTTTATCCGCCCGTTCTGCAGCTCGGGCGCCGTATTTCTTAAGCCTTCAGCACCTGTATTTCGTGTTCCTCTCTCTTGTCCCGTAAGTCAGAGCTCCTACAGAAAGAGCTCTAGGGTAGCTCCGGCGGAAACGCTCTTTCGGGGAGAGATGTGGTGACGGTGTGCTCAGAGGGGACCGGGGCTCCTGCGGGTCTTCGGAAACACGAACCTGTCTGTGGGCTGACATGAGCACGTATATAATTATTATTATTGTTGTTGTTGCAATTATAGCTATAATAATATAATATGTTATAATAATACAATGTATTATATTGCTATAATAATAGCAATATAGCAATAATAGCTATATTATAGCTCAGACTATTATTATTATGATGATAATAGTAATAATAATAATAATGCTCAGACAATCCATTTTATTATTATTATTGACAGTGAAAAATAAAGGCAGTCGTAAGTGCAAATGTTATTGCTACAGTATATATATATATTCCTGGACTTCGAAGACAGAAAACTGAAATTTCACAGCAGCCGAGCGCCGAGCGTCCGCGCTTGTTTCAGATGTGACCCTGTTCTGTTGGGCGGGGGGGTGTGGAGGAGTCCTGGGTCTCAGAGCGGAGCGGGAGCGGGAGGGACAGCCCAGCTGCCGTCGTGCCCGCCCCGGCCCGAGCGGTACTCCCCTCCGGGGCCTGTCTGGCGCGGCTCCCCGGCCAATCGGGTCGCGCCGGGGCGAGGCCAGCGGAGTATATATCCTGCCACCAGGCGGGCGAGGAGGTCACCAGCGCCAGGAGAGTCGCCACACGCTCAGCCTGTAGCAGTCTCGACTTCTGAGAGCTGTTGGAAACAAGCATCGCCTTTCGCTTCGCTCCAGAAACCTCCCCGTTTCATCTTCAGATTCCGTTCGTCGACATCTCTAGCCTTTACGACAGGAGACATGGTTCACGTCCAGCGCCAGCAGCAGCGGTTTTCCAGCTCCTCTTTCTCCGGGTTCGGCGGAAGCGGGTTCCGCCGGTCCGTGGCTGCGGGCTCGGGTTCGGGCTCGGGCTCGGTGCGGCTGGGCAGGTCCGTGGCTCAGATGAGCAGCACCAGCTTCGGGGGCGCCGCGGGGGCGGGCGGCCTGGGCCTGGGGTTCGGGAGCGGTTCGGGGGCTGGCACCGGCTCGGGGTTTGCCTTCGGGGCTGGCGGTAGCGCCGGGTACGGGTACGGGGCGGGAGGCGGCCTGGGTGGGGGCGCTGGCGCTGGGGCGGGCGCGGGTGGTAGGTTCGGGTACGGGTTCGGGGCTGGTGCTGGGGCTGGTGCTGGCGCTGGCGGGGAAGCCGGCGGGGAAGGCAGCATCATATTCATGGGGAACGAGAAGCAGCTGATGCATGGGCTGAACGACCGCCTGGCCGCCTACCTGGAGAAGGTGAGGACCCTGGAGGCCACCAACAAGGAGCTGGAGGAGAAGCTGCGCAACTTCACGGTGTCCAAGGTGCAGACCCACGACCTGTCCGCCTACGACGCCCAGCTGAAGCCGCTGAGAGAGCAGGTACCGCAGTCTTCCTCGCAGTCCTTCCCTTTCCCAAAAGACAGATCTCTGCGCAGCGCATTTCCGCCCCTCTGGCTCGGGTGGTCCCGCAGAAACCTGTTGCAAGAGCTAAGCTGCTTGAGCTGCCTTCACACACACATGGCGGCGTTCACTTGTGAGCGCGCGGGCCGGGCAATACAGACTGCCCGTGTGCGAGGAGAGCCGAATTCCCGCACACAGCGTTTTGTTGAAAAAATGTGTATCATCGCGGAATGGATCCACGCTCATTCCGAGAACAGGGCTTCATCGTGCTCGGATTGACCCAAGGCAGGCGCGACCCGCGTTTTCCCGAACCACGAGTCAGTCAAACCGTTATACCCGAAAAGGAGCACGCTCGTGTTTCTGTGGTCGCAGGGATTAGCCGTATTTAAACAAGGCTGCCTGCCAGCTGTAATTCGCTTTGTGTGGGTAATACCCAGCGCTAGTTCATTGTAATCCTGACTGATGCGTCTGGAAGGCGCTATCTGCATAGTCCTGGCATGCTGCCCCAACCCGACCTTCTCTTTAAAACGCCTTTACAAGTTTTTAAAAGAAACGTGTGGCTGTGCAGGCACGCATTTAGAAATACTGCGCGCAACAGTGCTGGTTTAGATAGTTCTGTGGCGTCACTTTGATGAATCGATGACTGATATCCAGCTTCTTTTCTTGCTCAGTATGCAAGCGGTTTGAATCATTCTGCACCTAGACACAGAGGTACCGTACACAGACGACAGCATGCCTGTGTTACCGTCTGCCTGTGTTACTGTGTTACAGTCGTCCTACAGCCTGTGCCCTGTCCTTCCTAGACTTGTCTCATTGTTCGCTCCTCCTCCTCCCTGTACAGATCCTGGCTCTTATCCAGGAGAACTCCCACCTGGCCCTGGAGATTGACAACTCCAAGCTGGCCGCTGATGACTTCCGGAGCAAGTGAGTAGGAAAAAAAAAGGGAGAAAGAAGAGGTTACCCTGCAGAACTGACTCTGCAAAAAGATCACCAACGCCGCTTCTTTACGCGAAGAGTTGTGGGGGTGGGGGACAAGCTGCCCGGTCATGTCACTGGCTTCTCTCGGTCAGTTTGCCACTAGCAGATCTGCAGGGACACTCGGCACACAACTGCATGCAGCTGTAGGTCTCGCAAGACACGACCAAAACACACTCAAGCTACTGCAGAGCCCGGACTCCTGCATGTCAGGGGTGATCCCGTGGGGCCTGATGTTCACCCTCCAGTGGGTCTTCCTCCGTGAACGAGCGTGATGCCCCCCCAGTCTCTGAGCGTGCAGCATGTAATGTCAGTTGCCGCCCGTCATCCACCGTAGGGGGGTCTCAAAGGTCCGCAGACCACTTAAACCAAGTCACAGATGCGGAGGACCACCTATGCCTACGTCCGCTTCTTACCCTGTAAAATTCATCACCTATTAATGTACTGAAAATAACTGATATCGAATTCAATTTCATGACAGTACTAATATTTTTACGAACAAAATTGCAAAGTTTGCAAATGTTTTTTTATTGCTTAAAAAGTTAACGTGAGGAATGGAGTGGCTAAGACTTGCTTAAAGAAAGATGACTTTGTCAGTCCGCGGACCACCTGGCGCGCGCTGGTGGACCACCACTGCTCTAGAGGACACAGCCATGCCTGTCCCTGCCTGCCCAGGTACGAGACCGAGTACAGCCTCCGGCAGGCGGTGGAGACCGACATCAATGGGCTGAAGGGCCTGAAGAAGGAGTACGAGATCACGCAGAGCACCCTGCTGCAGGACGTGGAGGCGCTGAAGGAGGAGATGGACTTCCTGCGCAAGAACCACGGGGAGGTGAGGCGAGACCATGGGGAGCAGGGAGAGGGGGGTTCGGCAGAGTCGGGGGTGGGGTGACAGAGTTGGGGCGCTGACCCCCGTGTAACCTGTGGCGACAGGAGCTGGCGAACCTGCGGGACGAGATGTCCGGCACCGTGCACGTGGACCTGCAGGCCATCACCGGGGTCGACCTCAGCCGCGTCCTGGAGGACATCCGCTCCGAGTACGAGGCCGTGGTGCGCCGCAACCAGGACGACGCCGAGAGGTGGTTCCTGAAACAGGTGGGCCGGTCTTTAACCCCCCCACACCTCCCACCAACAGTCTTCCAACGGGTGGGCTGGTCTTTAACCCCCCCACACTTCCCCTGTGTGGCCACATTGCCTCCCCCGATCACCAGCAAGCACGCAGCCATCGCTGGTCCCAACATCCGGCCCCAAAAAGTCCAGAAAAACTCCATAGACTGAAACTATATACTGTAAATGCTCCTGCTCTGGTTTGAATGTTAAAGTTTTACTTTACGCTTAAAACAACGGAGCTGTGTTTTGAAGAATGCAAGCTGGTGGACCAGAGGCGCCTGAGTTTCCCACCAGGCGACAGGCTCCAGGTCCCCATTCTCCGTGCCCATGTGGACACTGGTTCCGGACCCTTGTCAGGGTCACCCTCATTGGCCACGCCCCCACTGACCACACCCTCACTGGGCACACCCATGTAGACCACGCCCCCACTGGCCACACCCTCATTGGGCACACCCATGTAGACTACGCCCCCACTGGCCACACCCTCATTGGGCACGCCCGTGCAGGCCACACCCTCACACTTCCTGCTCTCGCCCTACGCAGGCGGGGATCACGCAGGAGATGGATGCTCAGAGCACGCAGATGGTGAAGACGGACCAGACTGAGTTCACCGAGCTGCGCCGCTCATCGCAAAGCCTGAGTGCCGAGCTGGAGGCCCTCAGGGTTTCGGTAAGAGGCGCAGGAGCTATGCAGCTGGTGTCTCCTTGGTGACAGGGCCCCCAGGAAGTCTACCTCTCGCTTGAAGCAAAGCGCTGTGTGTCAGCGTCTGGTCTTGCACAATCTCTTCTGCTTCATTTCTTTCTAGATGCAGCTGATGTGGTTGGACAGCTCTTCATCAATTTGTAATTCAGTAATGTCATGTACTATTTACACACACACTGCCTATTTAAATGCCTTGGGGCAACCTTGTTGTGAAAGGCTCTATATAAAAATACATTGAATTGAATTAACTTAACAAGGGTTTTCTTAAAGAAAGACCAATGTGTTTGTGCCTGTCCCTTTTCTGGGCTCAGTTTTGCACTATAATTATATTTCAGTGGTACTTCCTAATACATTCCTGTCAATACCTATTAAACCAAAGAAAGGCAGAGAGGTAAAATTCTACAAGAGGAATTGCACATCTATTAGTTGCTAAGACATTTCTTTTGTCCATCTGTCCCAGAAAATGTCCCTGGAGGAGAGGCTGTCGATGACGAACGCCCGGTACCAGTCAGAGCTGCAGCAATACGCGGTGATGGTGGGCGGCGTCGAGGAGGAGCTGTCATCGATCCGCGAAAGCATCACCCTGCAGTCCCAGGAGTACCAGAGCCTGCTCAACCTGAAGATGAAGCTGGAGATGGAGATCGCCACCTACAAGCAGCTGCTGGAGGGGGTGGAGTCAGGCACGGGAGGCGGGGCAAGGTGCGTCCTGATTGGTCAGCAGGGGGTGGGAGGCGGAGCGTCCTCTCAGACCTGCTGGCCCCCACAGGAAAAGAGGAAAGACTGGATCTGTAGTTTCATTTTTCTGTTGAGGTTGAGTTAAAAAAGCGTAGTCGATTTTTTTTGGAAGCAGGACACCAGCGCCAGCGGCTGTGCAAGTTTGGACGTGTCAGTTTGGAAGGTGTCGTACTTAAAATGAATCCATCTGAAATCGGGATTTAAAACCAGAAAACAGTTTCCGTTGATGAAGCCAGTTAAGTAACTAGCCTGTTTTTGCTCCTTTTAGCGTCACCAGCAAATCGAGCACCACGACTTTGAGCAGTTCGAACGGGTCGAGCAGCTCAAACTCTACGAGCAGTACCACCACCACCACCACCACCAGGGTGGTGAAAGGTAAGAGCCGTTCGCCTCGAGAGCTGGAAAAGAATGGGCCCGAAAACACTATTAAGGCAGATACACAGTGCTCCCCAGTGTCCAGCTCTGCCCCACTTGACCTCTGACTTCGTTTGTTGAATAATTTATTTTTTAAGCATTTAAGTGACCCGTGTTGCTGTTAGTGGTGTTGGTAGACCAGTAGGTGGCGCTCTTCCCTCTGGCCCAGAATTTCTGCACCTGTGCCCCAGCATGGTGACCGAGTCTGTTGTCCTGATGGCACATTAAACAGAGGACCTGACCTAATGTTGTCTCCCTCTTCCCCCTGCAGAGGAAACCACCCAGGTCGATTCCTGAGCTGTCCGCGGATGTGCGCCGTAGCGACACCGAGGTCTTAGTGGAGCCAGCCTGATGGAGAGCGGCTTCTTCTACCGATGAGCAGTAAAAAATAAAGAGAGCCTGGGCTCAGTTTCATGGCAGTGCTTGGTCTGTGGTTTTTCTTTCCTCCTGCATGGTGGCTCAAGGACAGGTTCCACATGAGCGATTTAGTGACCAGTAGCTGCAGGCGCACAGAGGCAGGGCGTTTCCCCTTTGGATCAGAACTGGTTGTTCCGTCACCCCTGGGGCCTGGCTAGGGAAAACAAAGAAGGTCCAAGTCAAAACCTTGATCCAGGGGTCACCACGTGGACACCCCTCCACCCTCCCCTAAACAATAAATGCACGAGAAAGCTAACAGGGCAGGTGTGGTCCTGACCGGTGCAGCGCTGGCCCATGCAGAGACCTTGCACTGGGTGTGCTGACTTCAGAGTCTCAATCACCCATCATTCCAGTAACATTGCCCACTGCCGCACGCCATGGTCAGCTCTCTCTGGATTGGCATCAGGCAATGAACCCCTGGAGGGCAGCAGTGGCTAAACCATGCCAGGATGATCGTTTCCACCTCCGAAGCAGGTGCAGATGGCTCAGCTGAAGGTTCATTAGAATTAAAGACAACCATCACTTCAGGTCTTCAGTACTTGGTGCCCTGTGTTATGCCAGGTACTATATAAAGAAATGCTGATCAGGCTGGAGAGACGTATGAGTGCACAGGGAGGGGAGGTGCCCAGGCAGGGCTGACCCACGCTCTGAGAAACATGCTCTCTGCCCGTCTGCACAGTGTCTCACCTCTCCAGTGTGAAACCTGTCGCTGGGGCTCAGGATCCTGTTTCAGAGATGCTGTCAGAAAGCAGATCCCATTCCTCTGCCCTCAATGAGGATTTAAAGCTACAGCCCTGAAGCTGGATACTCTGCGCTTGTTCAGAGTCTCGCCCGAAAGCCTGAAGTCATGGAAGCCCTGTGTGTGACTGCATGGCCTGAAAAGGTTTTGCGTGCTGTACGCCCGTTCCTGAAGGGGATGTGTAAATAATAGCTGTACATTGTGTGCAATGACAAAAGCAGGAGGCACTTCTTTACACAAAGGGAGTCTGGAACAAGCTGCCCAGCCAGGTGTTGAAGATGATACCCTGGGTGTCTTTCACGAAACAGCTACCAACCGAACTAGATCCAGCTGGGATCTAATCTCATGTGAGGTTTCGGTTGTGAAGGGAGAGATTCAGAACTGATTATTGGAGTGGGTATGTATCAGTGGTCTAGAGGCCTATATAAAGCCTAATTCCTGAGGATAGGGGAACTGGGGCTAGTCTGCCACCTGAACTCTCACCTCACTACTCAATTTAATCTGCTCAAGTGGAGACAGAATATGTAGGAGTTGAAGACAGGTCCTGGGATAAATGTGTATTTCTAGTCCTGTTTTTTTTGGAACAAAATGTCTTTCCTCTCCACCACATTTGTCTCTTGTCTCTTGAAGTAAGCAGAGATAAGCTATGCCTTCTCAGAGAAAGGTGTGCACGCTCGATTGGCTGAGCTTTTAATGAGAATGATTATTCTCTGCTCTTACAAATCCCCCACTCAGCCTCACATTAGCCAAATGAGCAGCACTTATCAAAAGACTGTGAAATGATTGAGTTTTCCCCACAATACTCCAGTCCCCTGAGGAAAGATCCTGTGCCCATCTTAGACAAGGGTCTGCTACAGGCGCTACAGGGTAGACGGGGGTCTGCTCCAGGCCCTGAGGGTAGACAGGGGTGCCCCAAACTTACAGTCTCTTTCATGAAGCTCTGTCTGTTTTAATACAGCTTTGCTAGGTTCTGTGGCTATGACAAAACACCAGCGGTAATTTTAAAAAATTAAAAAATATGTAAAAAATTGCAGTCTGAAAATCTGTTGAAATGCTATAGCATCTTACCAGGCTGGAGTTTCCTCCTTGCAGCAGAGACGTCTCCTACAGCCACTATCCCACCCCTCCCCAGGCAGCAGGTTCTTTATCTCCTGCTGGACTCAGTCCAGGGAACAGCCTCCCCGCTCAAAACACCTCTATTCTGAAAGTGATAACCAGGTGTATTCTAAGTCAAAATGATTCACCTTTAAAAAATGAACACGAGAGCCTAGTGATGTTGTTTTTTTAAGTTGTTGGTTTTTTTAAGAAGAGGTTCTTCGTCTCTTTTCTATTTTTTAACTTCATTTTTTTGTCTGAAAATCTTCTCATATTCTTCCTGCTCTTGATCTAATGTATAGAGCCAGCAGTGCAGTACAGATTGGAGGAAATGGGGGGGTCTCTTGGCCCCCCACATTCCTGAACTTTCATTTTTACTGTCAGTCAGAATGCGACCAGACCTGCTTTGGATAGAGATGTAGGGGTGTTTGGGAAAATCTGATGAAACTACAAAAATGTCTCAGTATAAGCTGGGGACTAGTCAAGAGACAGAGACTTTGTAGCCTCTCTGTAGAAATGACCCCAACACCCCAACGACATACTGCTCAAATCACATCTAAACCACTTATTTCTAAAGACTGGAAACACTGACCGCTTTCTGATCAGCGGTAATCATTTCTGATCATGTAAGCAAGGTATTGAATTCGAGGATCTCAAGAGCTAGATTTCTGTTCCATATGATTTCTATATATATCTCTAATAAAACGAACACAATATTAATAAAATATCATAATGCAAACGTTAACATTGCTGCCTCACAGCACAGGATTCAATTCCTGGGAGTGCTGTCTGTGTGGAGTTTGTATGTTCTCCCTATGTTTGCATGGGTTTCCTCTGGGTGCCGTGGTTTTCTTGAACAGCTCAAAGGCATGCTGTCGGGTTAATTGGCTTTTGGAAAAATGGGCCTTGGTGTGTGTGTCCGCCCTGAGATGGACTGCTGTCTCTGTCAGGGTGTATCCCGCCTTGTGCCCGTTGCTTGCTGGGATAGGATCCTGCTCCCCTGCAACCCTGTACTGAATGAAGTGATGAGAAAATGGATGGATGAAACATCATCAGCCTATCGACTAGCATGTCTGAAGTCCAACTGGTTGCATTCAAGCCAGTTGTATCAGGCTTCTGTTTGGCAAGAGAGAGCATCTGAAGTCCTGAGTGACTTGTGAAGTAAGGACACTGTTTAGCACTGTTCTGCAGAGGCTACTCTGGTGTGTTCTCTGTAAATCAGTGCTTTGTGTGTTAGTACCAGTCCCCGGTAACCAGATCACATAGAATCACAATGTATTGACTGACGCTTGGATCTCCCAGGCTCCCAGAGCTTGCCACTGGCTATCCGGTGTAATTAGGCCATTGTAGCACAGTGGACTGATGGAGTCATTTTACCATCTCAGAGTTTCATCTTCGTATGCCAGGTGCATTCCTTCACACTGTCCTGTCTGCACAGACACCTTGCCGTGCGGAAGGATCAATTCTGGGAGAAAAACAAATTCCTAATCCTAAAGAAAAAGATTCTGAACTGTAATGTGCAGAATATGTTCATGCAAGTTATGAATCGGGATCCAGTACAGCCCAGAGACGGTGATACCACAGTAGCATAAAAGAAAATCCTCGAACTGGATACACAAGCTTATAGGGAAGAGTAGCTCACAGCAATAACAATAACAGTAGCTGCAGGACACATGGGAAATTACATTAAAATGATGATCTGCATGCATACAGCTGCAGTGCAAATACACTGGTCTCAAATTCCAATGAAGAGGCGATTCCTTGCAGATTTCAAAACACAATAAATTCACAATTCCTCTTCCCACAGAGCCTGCTACATTGTTTCGTTCTTTTTAAATTAATGGCTTAGGCAGATCAGCATCCACAGCGACAGCTTGAAGAGCTGGCCATTTACACAGAACAGCATTAAAGCCTGAATTAACTTGCGCAACCCAGGTAGGGTTTCAACCTGCAACCTGGTGGCGAGTTCAGAGCTGTAACCAACACACCACAACGGTGCTGGTCACAATTAACACCATTGTATCACAGGGAAGAAGACGCTGTGTTCACAGTGCAGCTCATATCCTACTTCACTGCCGCAAAGACCTTAAGGCTTCCAGCGTGTTCCACTTCCTTGCCAACTGCAAGATTCAACCCCAGACTGCCCCTGTGGGAGGTTTCTCCAAGGGATTTGCATTCCATAAGCCAAAGGCATCATCACAGGAGATGCCCACCGGCGACCCGATTCACACCAAGGGCAAAACCCGTTAATCAATTTAGCACAGTGCAGATTTTGCACACATGCCTTCAACCAATCCGCAAATCTGAGACAACATCACCATAGGAAAGGGCAGAGCTATAAATTCATAGCTGCAGCTTATCAATGCATCCCAGCGCCTGCCCACAGCCAGAACCAGACAAAATGATTCGACAGGACAATACGTTCAATCCTTTTCTCCGTGCAAAATGTGCAACAAGAAGGGGTCTGATATCATTGCAGGGCACTGTGGCACGTGTGCATGTGTGAGTGTGAGCGTGTGTGTGTGTGCGCATGAATGTTTTCTGGTTCCCTGAAACTGGACTGGCCACCGCTGACTTTCAGAGCGAGGGACTGGAGTGTGAGATGGAAGGAGACAGGCCAGAGAGTTAGAGAGTGATTGTCTGTGCGGATGAACAGTCCTGCTTTGAACAGCTCAGTTTACAGAGATCTATCAGCCACAATAGCTATTTTCACAGTCACTGTTTGCTTTTCTAATAATGCCACAGCGTACAGTCGCCTCAGGAACGCCCTGCAAATAGTTGATGGCTCTTAAAGAGATTAATAAATGAACAGATCAACCACAAACATATTTGAGTGAGAAGGTCTGCCTTTATCTGGAGCTTCAGGGTTCTGGTTAGTTATTGCATTTTTAAGCAGTTCATTGCATACGTCTTGAATATTACCAAGTGTACTGCTACTGCCACTGGTGCTTTAGTGACTTCACTGGTTTATATAAAACACAGTTTACAGTTTCTCACTCAATCTCAGTGTAATACTATGAAACATTTTAAAAAATTGTGCAAGAAAGAAATGTTTTAAACATATGTAGCATGCAATATGTTCTATACACAAGGAATAAACTGCAAAAAGATTTGACTTCATATGTGTGTTTATTTTAGTTACAATATGTGAAACATAATGATTATGCTTTTTTTAACATGTACAAAAGAACAATTGCACAAAAAAAGACGTTGATCTTTCAGTCAGTTCACGTCGTCTGAACGTTTAACTAAAAAAAACCAGTTCTGTAATAATGTATTGTCTGACAGAGTTAAATTGAGGAACATTACAGTTTTCAGGAGTAGACTGAAAGAAGACTGAAGACTTCCCTCTGCTGGCGCATAGGAGCACCTGCAGTGGGATGTTAGAATGCGCCCTGCTCAATTGCAATGCTGTTGCTACCAGCTGACACTAGAGCTGGGAAATTAATTCTGGGACTCATGTGCACTGGACAGTGGGGAGCTTCTGAAGTCAGAGCAGTCCTGTCTAGCTGTGCATCTAACCTTACATAAATAAAGCTGCAAACGAGAGCAGGCCATTCAGCCAGTCTTGGCCATTTCATAACTTTAGGTCCATCTGTTCCTTCAAATTGCAAAAGAGCCTTAAGTTTGCACCTTACCTGCCTCTCTCGGAAGTCCAGTTCCAGACGCCCTTAAAATATTTATTTTTTGTTAAGCTGACCAAAACAAAACGCAATATTCTAAACAAGGTCTTACAGATAAGACATGAGCTTGGGCTGAATATAAATTGAAATGTTTTGCTCTCCACCCAGGCTTTCCCCAGCATGGCGTGATGATGACTGAGGACAGCCTGAGAAGAATCTACACAAACACCCTCCCTGCAGCTCCGTTCCCCAGCGCTGTGCACAGTGTGGGTTCCAACCACCTGGCCCTATTGGTGCTGAATTCATAGGCGTTCTATAATGCCCCACTTGCTGCTTCTGTGTCTACCACTCCCCCCCTCCTCCTTTCTGCCTGCAAATTGAACTCGTTTGCTAATTAGAATGGAATCTAAGTCATTGATAAGAATCAGGAAGAAGAGTGGACCTAAAATGTGTGCATGCATGCATCTGTGTGTATATGTACCATTTTGTATCTGTGGGTGCATGTATCTGTGGATGTGTGCATTTGTCTGTGTAAATGTACCATTTTGAATCTGTGGATGCATGCATCTGTGTATGGGTGTATCTGTGCATGTATCAGTGTGTATGTGTGTATGTGTGCATGTAACTGTGGCTGTATGCATGTGTGAAGAAATTCAATGTGCAGAGACAGAAGGCTTGAGTGTGTCCCATTGACGCAGACTAGCAGAAGAAACGCTCAAAACTACTGCGCCCAGGAAAGAGAGACAGCAAGAGCTCTGTACCGGAGTATAGGAAAGCACATTTATTGCACCGCGGGGCAGGAATGACTGTGGCTGCTTCCTCTTTGTGCCTCACTGGGTACTGACCTGTGTCTCAACTGAGTGTATTCACAGAAACGAGAGGGCTTGGAAGCACAGGCTGAGAACAGCTCACATGTGTAGCGCACACCCACACACCTCAGGGACCTTAGGCTTCTGTAAATGTTGACTGGATACTGAACAGATTTCTTTTAACCCCCTGAACAAAACCCGCTGAGCACTGGGGTCGGGAGAAAGATTAATACCAGGATTCGGGTGTGGAAGATTCTTACGATTTGTTTCCGTTTTAGATATTAGGGCCAAGGTTTAAACAAAAGCTGAAGAAAATTACAAATTAAAAACTGAACCTGAATTCCTTTGCTCGGCTGTATGGCTCAGGGGTGTCAGACTCAATTCCTTGGCGAAGCCAGTGAGGTTTGTGTTCCAACCCCAGCAGCCGAATTAAACATTTCACCTTTTCTTAATCACTAGGTTTTTAATGGTTGGCTGCTGACAACATTCCTTTGATTAAAGAGACAGTCACCTGTGAAACACCTGGGAGCCTGGTTGGAGTCCCTCTCCCAGTGCAAGTTAATTAGTAAGGGGCGATGCCTGGCTCTCTGGGAATGGAGTTTGACTCCCTGCTTGTAGATCCTAGAGTCTTGTGCCGATTGCCTGTAATTCTGAGGGATGCGATTCCTCACAGTGATGCCGGAGTAGACAGGGAGCAGTGCAGATCCTTGCTCGACGTTCTAGCGATAGTGTCTCTCTTCGCACCCGAACCCCTGAGCTCGGGCGTCAGCCCGCTCGAATCCACGCCTCAGCGGCTTGACTGCCCCCTGGTTGTTTAATCGTTCCGACTGCGGGAGATGACGTGACGAAGGATGGGCTGGGGAGGAGAGCAGGGCGCGGGCTCAGCTCTGCGCATACACTCCAAGCTGTGGGGATGAGAAGCTTTGCGGTGTGGGTCCAGGACGCCCTGCACACGTTTCCTGTTCCCTCCTTCCCTGGACGGCTGAGCTCAGGCGGACACTGTGGCATCGCTGGGGATCTCCTCCTGCGTCGCGCAGACCAGCTCCCCCTTAGAGATGTACCACACCTCGTTGCGTCGGTTGAGCAGTTTCATAGGGCTGCAAGTGACCACCACACACAAGAGAGGAGATGCTGTTACTGCGCACACCACTAGAGGGAGCCATTATCCCTGAAAGAGCATCGCCCGACTGCCACCTGATCGCAGTCCTCAGGGGTCTGTGCTTCAGTGCTGATGCTATGCAATTATGGCACATCTCGCCTGCTGAGTTCCACTGCCAGGGGTGTGATAACAAGGCAGTGTCCACTAGAGGGCGTTACTGGTCCTAGGTTAGTAATAGATAACAGGCGTCTTGTAGCTGTGCTCTGTGTCACTGTCACGAGACACTAGCATGATAATAATCAGGGGAATGTCTGAATGTGCACAGGGGGAACGGTCTGCTGGTTAATTGGCAGGCCGGGGCACAGTGGTTTGCTTAAGGTCAGCAGGTGAATTGGTCTACTGAGATACGTGCTCAGCTGTGGGAGCAGGTTGTACTCACTTCAGAGGAAACAGCCTCTCTCCTGGGTGTGAGGAGGGCTGGGGAGGACTGTTAGTTTGTGCCCCAGCGTCAGTGAACTATCTGAGCTCATGGGTTTGAGGGAAGTCCTGTGTTTGTGGTGATTTAACTGTGAGAAACAGCTTCCCAGCATAGACACGATATTCATGAACCGTAAAATCAATGAAAGAAAAGCTGTACAATGAGGAGCAATCAAAACCAAAATAAATCACTTAAAATATCAATTGAGGCAACAAAAGGTTTAGAAATTGCAAATCTTAGGTGAATTGTTACCACCAAAGGGCCTGTCTGCAATTCACAAAGCAAGTTTATGGGAAAGGTGTTATCCCTAATTTTAACTTGGCTGCAGACATGTCAGGTTATAATGGAAAAAAATATGTGAGCTGGAAATCTACACTACCTGCTCATATATATATAACCAAACCCTGATGGACCCTACAGTGGATCTGAGTGATGGGACTGCGCCCCCTGCGCTGACAAGGTGAGAAGGCCGATGGTACCTTTGGTAGCCCACGCCGTAGTGGAAGACATTGTGGTAGGAGGCCTGGGTGTTGTTCAGCTCTTTGGCCAGCAGGCGGGAGTAGAGCTTAGAGGTCATGGACAACATCCAGCCCCCATAGCTCTTCACATAGACGGTCATCTCCGGCATGTCAGTGAAGTAGACCTGCAGACCAGGCCAGAACAGCTCAAGACCATGTACTATACCTGCATTTTCACGGTTTACAGTGATAGAATTGCATGCTGGCAGCTATAATCACCCTGCAACTCACAGCTGGCAGCCCACTGACCTCAGCAGGTGTGAGCCTAGTCAGCACCTGGATGGGATACCTCCTGGGAAAGCTAAGGTTGCTGGGGGAAGAGATGTTAGTGGGGCCAGCAGGGGGCACTCACCCTGCAGTCTGTGTGGGTCCTAATGCCACAGTATAGTGACGGGGACACTATACTGTAAAAAGGCGCTGTCCTTTGGATGAGATGTAAAACCGAGGTCCCAACTCTCTGTGGTCATTAAAAATCCCAGGGTGTTTCTTGAAACGAGTAGGGTATAATCACAGCCTCCTGGCCAAATTTCCCATTGGCCCTAACCAATCATGGCCTCCTCATAATCCGCATCTCTGAACTGGCTTCATTACTCTGCTCTCCTCCCCACTGATAGTTGGTGTGTGGCGAGTGTACTGGCGCACTATGGCTGCCGTCGCATCATCCAGGTGGGGCTGCACATTGGTGGTGGTGGAGGGGAGTCCCCATTATCTGTAAAGCACTCTGAGTGCAGTGTCCAAAAAAGTGCTATATAAGTGTAAGCAATTATTATTATTATTATTATTATTATTATTATTATTATTATTATTATTATTAATAGCCATTTGAGCTCAGTGCAACTGAGGCAGGCTGGAAGGTTTGTGCTTTAGGGTCTGTGATGATGTCACAATACAAGACTCACCTCCTCATTGGTCGGTTTGGGGGCTTTCTCCTGATAGGCTGAGGGCAGCAGGAAGTTGATGGTGTACACTGCTGGCTCCAACAGCTTCTTGTCCTCGGGAATGCGGATGATCACGGGGGCGGTCATGTCGATCTTGACTCCTGCACAAACACACGAGAAGAAAAATCATCCCTGAGGAGACTGGATGGTGATTCAGTTCATACTGAGAAGATGAGAAATGAAAGACAAGTAAGGCCATCTTGCTTGTTTGGCAGGTAATTGTTCTGAGGAGGCACAGAGGTTAGCATCGCTTGGGTGTTATCTGTATGGAGTTTGTATGTTCTCCCCCTGTTTGCATGGGTTTTCCCCCACAGTCCAAAGTGGGTTGACTGGCTTCTGGAAACGTTGGCCCTGTCGTGTTCGTCTGGGTCTGTGTGTGTGTCCTGCAATGGACTGGCATCCCATCCAGGGTGTATCCTGCCCTGCACCTGTTGCTTGCTGCCATGCTAACCTGGACCCAGAAATTTCTTAAAAGAAGCAGAGTGCTGGTCTCAACAGTTTCTATTCTTGCATTGAGGAAATAAAGTGCTCTCGTCTCTTGAGCTATAGCTGCCTGGGCTTCGGTTCAGGTCTGGCGCCCCCTGCTGACAGCCGGCGTTAGTGATCTCACCGTCCTCATTGGCCCCAGTGATGTATTTATAGAGCCTCATGAAGCCCTTTCCCGCGGCCGTCTCCAGGAAGTAGGCCTGCACGTCCGTAGACACCCACTTCGTAGCGTCATAGTGGCGCACCTGCGACACAGACACACGTGTCGCTCACACTGCCGGTGGCTCTGGGGAGACTCTTTCTAACGCTGCACTGAGATTTGCAGAACTTTTGTGCAAAACACAGCCCCAGCCAATCAACCTAGTTAGTTAAGAACTCATCTGGATCCATATGGATCTGCAAGGCCCTGATCTAAGACAAGAATACATGTTGTCCATCAGCAATGCAAACAGTCTGTACCTGAACTAAGCAACCAAATGCACTTCAGGAAAAAGTGTAAGAAGACTTCCACTCTGGGGGGGGAGTAGCGAGAGAGGGGACCTCACCTCATAGTTCGGCGTTTTGCAGATCAGGTCGAAAAAAAGACACTCCTTGGTCTCCGTACAAAAGCTAGACTCGCTGGAATTGCTCGGGCTGGGTAAAGGAAGCACAAACGGCGAAAAGCAATGAAAGAAACTCTCGGCCTCGCGACAAAAACACAGCCGTCGTGAACTAATGCTCACACTTGACATGAAATCAGTTTAGTGGGGGCTGCTATCACGCAGCGCTGAGGGCCCTGGGCTTAATTGCTGGGGTGCTATCTGCGTGGAATTCGCATGCTCTCCCCATGAACACTGGCTGGTTAGTTGGCCCTGGTGTGACTGTGTGTCTGTGTGTGCCCTGTGATGGACTGGTGTCCTGTCCGGGGGGTACCCTGCCTTGTGCCCATTGGTTGCCAGGACAGGCTCCAGCTCGCCTGTGACCCTAAACTGGATGGATGCCGTTATTCTCACCAGGTCTGTAAACTGGCCAGTCCAATGTAGCCTGTCCTATACTGGTTTGTACCCACTGCAAGGAGTCAATGTGGAGGGTCTGTGTCTGCGAATGTGCTGTGGGAGCTGGAGAGACGGCTGAACAAAATCAGAGAAACAGGGAAATGACGCAGAGAGATACGGGAGCGAAGCTGAGACACACAGGAATGAAGCTGGGGGATACAAGAAACAGCTGTAGATGTTCTGTGTGGACCCTTCTACCGGGCGGAGAAGTGAGAGGTCTGGAGGGTGGAGAGGTGTGTGAAGGCCTGTTTGCTGGACGGAGCTGGTCTTCAGTTGTTTCTCGTCTCCCCCAGCTTCACTCCCGTATCTCTCTGTGTGAGTTACGCCGAGTCAGTGTGGGGGGTCTGTGGTTGGGAACAGGGCACTGGAGTCTGTGGAGGAGGGGCTCCTTCTTCACACTGGGAGTAAGAGAGAGCCGGGCCGGCCCGGTCCTTACCCCACGGCCGCGTCGGATACCAGGAAGAGCGCGAACACGGCCAGTCCTGCCAGCGCCCTGGAGGAGAGGAGGAGGGAGAACGGACATGAGCAGCCGGAGCGGGACCTGCTGCCAGCCGCATGGCGGAGCGGAGCGGGCCGATCTCATCGCTTACGCTGGATGACAGACACTTCCTGCAGAACTTCATCAAACACACACACTTATTTTGTCAAGCCTAAGAGGTCTCTAATGAAACAGTCTGGATGATCTATTTGAAAGGTTTGTCATTTTTCCCCACTATTATCAAATACATATTGTAGCTTTTTGTGGCTGTGAGCTTACTCCGGGGCAGAGCTCGTTTGCGATCAGGCGATTCTGTTCAGGCAACGTCTTCGGTGAAAGCGATAATTCCAGAAGCCAGCACCGTACATCATAAAGACAGTAACGGCACCGAAACAGATTGGACGTGCCCACTCTGAGCTAGATGTTTCCTGCTGATCTTGCAGACTGCGCCGGTTTACAGAGACACGCAGAAACGCTGAGTCACACCAGGATCAGGTGTCTGGGCGACACGCTGACCGCAGAGAATCCAGCTGACCGCTCTGTGCCAGCGACAGGCTGGCCCTGACAATTGCCCTGCAGAGGACGTGCCAGTGCCAGGCTGCAGAGTGCCAGCCCTGCCCGACACAGACGCACAGGCTAGGCCAGGCCAGGCGGTACTGCAGTGTCACTGCCAGGCTGTCTTTCATCCCCAATTCCCCTAACAGCCTCTCCAAGTCCCACACCTCTAGCTGTTGCCTTTGCGTGGGCTTCCCCAATGAGCAGCTGACCCAGCAGATATTCCCCGATGGATGTTTAGAGGAAAACAATACATTTTAATTGCAGATATGGCTGTGCACGCTAGCATTATCAATTAGAATCGATAGCAACTCCGCCTTAAACCCATACTGTTATTATTTCTGTTACAGAATGCAAAATTATTCCGTTATTCCAAAGCGAGCTGGCGGGCCGAGGCGTGCTCGGTACTTTTCAGATGGCTCACCACTCGCACAGCTACTACTAACTCATGAGCCGGTGGTGTACTGTAGATCGGACAGGGGAAATCTGAATTCAATATTTCATCAGTCCCTCGGCGACGCCCAGAATTGCTACAACAGTTCATCACCTGAAAGTCTCTGGTGACTTGGCAATGGCAACTCGATAGCAGGTTCTCTGCACCCGGAAATCTGATAACTGCTCAGCTAACACGGGACCGGCGCCCGGCCTGCCACCTGTCTCCCGGCCGCGGTCGCCTACAAGCCCACGGAGGAATGAGTCCTCTGAGGAAAATTGAGCTTTCCTGCATCAGTCTTGTTCCACATTCAGATGCATACGCGTTATACCGCAAGATAATCCCTTGTTAACCACCACTGCTACGTCAGATACAGAGCAACGTTTGTAATCGAAGAACTGCGGTTTTCATGCGCAGGGGAGGTGCGGATCTACTCCCTGTCAAGACACTGACGACACGGTCGCGGTGATGAGAGGGTCAAGAGCCCACATCTGTGACTTCACCTCCGGAGCTCTGGCCACGTTTAGCGATTCCTACTCCTCCGTTCACGACGCACAGCCTCTCGGAGTCACTCATAAACTCTTTTTACCGTAATCCGGCTTTAACTCCTGATGCACGGTAAGGTTCTTAAGAATGATCTAAGTACTAGCAGAGCAAGTCAAAGGTTTCTGACCACAACCAGGTACTCCTCTCCAATGCAGACGCACAACGGGGCAAATGCAATTGTTTTAATCGCGAATATTGATCACCCAAATAAAATCTAAGATTTTAGAAACAGATCTGTTTCATCCCGGCCTCCCACCACAGGCGAGCGGAATAGGATGAAACAGCATTAAGACAGCCTAATGGATCGGTCTGCTACATTCAGCAGGGACGTGTTATGTGACAAAACCAGGGTCACTTTCATAACGAGATAACACTTTCAGAAGAAGTGCCTTTTAGACAGCGGAGCAATAGAATTCAGAAGAGCGGATCAGCGCTTCTTTGCTCCCACAGAGTCGGAAATCTGTCAGCATTAAGCTTTGCGATTACCGTATATCCCGGTAGCGGGCGCGGAGAACGGATTTTCCTACACTGAAGGAGAAAGGCTTCGCGCTTCACCGCGCGCATTTCAAAGGACGAGTTGGAAAGGGCGGCACAGAGGCCGGAACCCGGGTCTCGTCGCCGTCCCTGCCCGGTGTCGGCACTGGGGCTCCGCAGCTTGAGGACTCCGAAAGGCGCTGGTCTGAGGATACCGCCGCGACACCAGACGAGGTCAGTGGACACAGCCCCGGCAGATGCGCCGCGACAGTTCTGCGCCCCAGTCCCGTTGCTCTAACAGTACCCCCCGCGGACAAGCGGGCTGCATGCCGAAAAAGCTCGCGGTTTTACGAAAGGGGCTCCGTACTCACATTTCCGAGAAGTTCCGCGGGCAGTCCCTGTCTTCGCTCCTGTGTGTGAAACGGGCTGTGATGCGCGGCGCAGTGCGGTCCCTACGTGTCAACTCCTGCCCGGGGAGGCGCGGTTAAATAGCTGGCTTACGAGCCGCGTGTCTGTGAGGCCCCATCCCCAAAACAGCGCACACAGCCAGTGAGGACAGGAATGAGCAAGAGAGAGGGAGGCTATTGGCCGCCGAGGAGGAGTTTCTAACTCCAGAATAAACAAAAGCTCCATTTTTACGCAACGAGAGAGAAAAAAAAGGAGTAGCATCGTTGTGAAAGCTGTTTTTTTTTCCTCCTTTCCCTACACTAAAAAAAAAAATCTTATGAAATAGGTTACATAACGGCATATTGGATTGCAGCCCGCAGTGCGTCGGGGTCAGCATCCGGTCTTGGCGTTGGTAGGAGTGATTTTGTCATTTCTATTTTGTTTTTAACCGGAGGGTTCAATTGTCTTGTATTTCAGAGACATGATGAAACATCTTAGGGACTAGAATGGGTACTGTCCGTCCAGTCAAGAGTCCAGCCCTCCCCACCCCCTTTTATCTAACCCCTTGTTATCGGCACCCAACTTTTTTTAAAAAAATAATATCACTTTATTAACCCTTTACAATTTCTTGCATTAGGAATTATCTTTTCACATACCCCAGCATGCTCTCCATGAGACACACAGACCAGGTGTCAGAGCACAGGGTCAGCCATTGTACAGCGCCCCTGGAGCAGTTGGGGTTAAGGGCCTTGCTCAGGGGCCCAACGGAGTACCAACACCACCGTGTGTTCCTTCTCCCTCCTCCCGCCCTTTCCTCTCAGTCTTGTACCGCAGCGCGGGGCAGTTATTAAACACAGTGAATCAGAGTGAGGACAGTTCAGTGGAGTTTAACACGGTGAATCAGGGTGAAGAGAGAGGTCAGTGCAGTTAAACACAGTGAAATCAGGGTGAAGAGAGTTCAGTGCAGTTAAACACGGTGAACTCAGGGTGAAGAGAGGTCAGTGCAGTTAAACACGGTGAATCAGGGTGAAGAGAGAGTTCAGTGCAGTTAAACACAGTGAATCAGGGTGAGGACAGTTCAGTGCAGTTAAACAGTGAATCAGGGTGAGGACAGTTCAGTGCAGTTAAACACTGTGAAATCAGGGTGAAGAGAGAGTTTAGTGCAGTTAAACATGGTGAATCAGGGTGAAGAGAGAGTTCAGTGCAGTTAAACACAGTGAAATCAGTGTGAAGAGAGAGTTCAGTGCAGTAAAACACAGTGAATCAGGGTGAGGACAGTTCAGTGCAGTTAAACACAGTGAATCAGGGTGAAGAGAGAGTTCAGTGGAGTTAAACACAGTGAAATCAGGGTGAAGAGAGTTCGGTGCAGTTAAACACTGACATCAGGGTGAAGAGAGTTCAGTGCAGTTCAACACAATGACTTCATGGTGAAGGGAGAGTTCAGTGGAGTTAAACACCTTCCTCCTCCGTTTTCCTGAGCATGGTCAGTGTATCCACTCAGCTCAACTCAGCTGTTAGAAAACTTTGATCGATGCAGATTTGTTTAAATTCTGAGTATTTTTCTTTTAATTTCAAGCATGTTTATTGCAATAAAGACTGTCAGTCTTTACAAAAGGTACAAATCCAACAATGTATTTTCTCTTGTACTTTTGAGTGCCAGGAGGGTCCTGACTCTCCTAGAACAGTTTTCAAGGAAGCTTGAAAAGGACAAGAGCAACACACACTTGCACCACACACTCCTGCTGGACACCAACAACACACAACAACACAGACCTGCACACACACTCCTGCTTGACACCCAACAACACACAGGCGTGCACAGATGTATGAGCCAGGTGTGGAAGTGGAGACAGCCCACAGCAGGGCAGTCACTGTGCAGGAGAGCTCCTCTATAGCAGGGATCATGTCACCACGTCCACCCGCCCCTCCGTACCCAGCTGCAGGCCAGTTCATGCTTTGTGTCTCTGAGCTTTCCTTGCTGCTACCCATACGGGCTCCTGGCTTGCCAATGCTGGGCAGGCAGGAAGGGTCTGCTGTGATCCAGGCTCTTGATTGTGTGTCTGTGTTGGAGAGGCGGAACAGGTTCCTGTAGCCCCACCCCCTCCAAGACCCACAGCAGGCAGACCCCAGCTCCTATTGGGTACTGCTGCCACTGCTGGCCCCGCCCCCCCCCTCTTCCTCCTCGCAGATGTCATCCATGATGAGCTGGTAGAGGTCGTACAGGCTGCCCTGGCTCAGACAGGTGGCCACCGTGGAGCCCGAGCTGGCGTGCAGGGGGCTGGGGTTCACCACCCGTGGCTTGTGATTCCTCGTCCGGCTGCGGGGGTGCACGCACTCCGTCCCGGGAACGTGGGGCTCTGAGAGACACAGAGGGAGACCCCTCAAAATAAAAGGCGCCAGGCTCGGAAATGGAGGGCCATCAGATTCCCTATTGCACAGCTGCGGAAATCCATTGCAGCAGTTCAGCACAAGACACTCTGGGTGTATTTATTCCATGTCTCTGCCTGTAGGAAAACCTGGAAGGGATCAGACTGCTGTGCAATGGGAATCCCGATGACATTCTGACAGTGCCCTTTAAGTCAAACTTGGGTTGTAAAACACTAACTTTAAAACACCATAAATGCAGGAAACTGAGTAATTGATTACAATTATAATATGAGCATACAGATATTCAGTGATACAGAGGACAGGCCCTCCCGCGGGTGCTCTCTTTACCCTGCCGGTTGTAGCAGTCCTCAGCGCAGCAGCTGTGCTGGTTCCTTTGTCTTGGGCCGTTGCTGCGCCGGGGGGGCAGGATCCGGATGGGTAAAATCGGGATGTGGCAGGTGTAGCAGGGGGAGCCTACGTCCATCCTCCCGAAACCTCTGGTGGGACAAAACGAAGTGGGCAGGGGGGAGGGGCCGTAGAGAAACACTTTCTGCCCACGACCCGACACGCCAGAATGCAGCTGCGTGTTTGTGGCACAAGGGGGGCGCTAGGAAGAGAGCCCGAGCTCAGCTGGGAGAGAAAAAGCTCGACTCAGGAGTGTTCCACTTCTCACATATACAGTAGAGTGACTAGAGGAGGAAATAAGGACATTACTCTGCTGGGACTAGCCCACACAGTAATTCGAGCTATCACTGTTGCAGAAGTGAAGTGATAAACAATGTATGTAAAAGTGCCCTACACACTGCTTTTAAGCACACGAGGTCTTTCTTTACCTGAAGGTGCGGTTACAGCGGTGGCAGTGAAACTCTGCGAGGCCCCACATTAGATTAGGGGGCACAGGGTCATACTTCATCCTGCATCCATGACAGCGAGACACCTGGGACACACAGGGGAAACGGGGGGGAATGTTATAATAATAATAATAATAATAATAATAATAATAATAATAATAGCTTACACTTATATAGCGCTTTTCTGGACACTCCACTCAAAGCGCTTTACAGGTAATGGGGACTCCCCTCCACCACCACCAATGTGCAGCCCCACCTGGATGATGCAATGGCAGCCATAGTGCGCCAGTACACTCACCACACACCAGCTCTCAGTGGGGAGGAGAGCAGAGTAATGTAGCCAATTCATAGAGGGGGATTATTAGGAGGCCATGATTGGTAAGGGCCAATGGGAAATTTGGCCAGGACACCGGGGTTACACCCCTACTCTTTTCGAGAAGCGCCCTGGGATTTTTAATGACCACAGAGTCAGGACCTCGGTTTTACGTCTCATCCGAAGGACGGCACCTGTTTACAGTATAGTGTCCCCATCACTATACTGGGGCTTTAGGACCCACATGGACCGCAGGGTGAGCGCCCCCTGCTGACACCACTAACACCTCTTCCAGCAGCAACCTTAGTTTTTCCCAGGAGGTCTAGGAAACACACCTGGGATCTGTCTGGGATCCAGGATATGTCTGGCCCTGATCTAATGATCCTACCTGCTTCCGCTGATCCTACCCTGATCTGCTGATCCTGCTTTCTTCTGCTGATCCTACTCTCTTCCGCTGATCCTGCTTTCTTCTGCTGATCCTACTCTGATCTGCTGATCCTATCCTAATCTGCTGATCCTATTTTCTTCCGCTGATCCTACCCTGATCCAGTGATCCTACCTTCTTCCGCTGTGGCACACGGCGCCACCAGTCCTTGTCGCAGGGCTGGCAGGCGAACTGGCAGGTTTCAGAAGGGAAGAAGTGGCGCTGGGCGTTATTGAACATCTGCACGTTCTTTTCGGTGAGCGGCAGGCAGCGCAGGCGATCAGCGATCTCCTGCCAGCCAGAGACACACAAGCACACCTTCCCCGTGAAGAACGATGCTCTTCCAGTGAGTGATTAATGTGTGCACTAATACTGTTACAATGAGTGATTAATGTGTGCACTAATACTGTTCCAAAGAGTGATAAATGTGTGCACTAATACTGTTCCAATGAGTGATTAATGTGTGCACTAATACTGTTCCAAAGTGATAAATTTGCGCACTAATACTGTTCCAATGATTAATGTGTGCGCTAAAACTGTTCCAATGAGTAATGTGTGCACTAATACTGTTCCAAAGAGTGATAAATGTGCACACTAATACTGTTCCAATGAGTGATTAATGTGTGCACTAATACTTTTCCAATGAGTGATTAATATGCGCACTAATACTGTTCCAATGAGTGATTAATGTGTGCACTAATACTGTTCCAAAGAGTGATTAATGTGCACACTAATACTGTTCCAATGAGTGATTAATGTGCACACTAATACTGTTCCAATGAGTGATTAATGTGCGCACTAATACTGTTCCAATGAGTGATTAATGTGCACACTAATACTGTTCCAATGAGTGATTAATGTGCACACTAATACTGTTCCAATGAGTGATTAATGTGCGCACTAATACTGTTCCAAAGAGTGATAAATGTGTGCACTAATACTGTTCCAAAGAGTGATTAATGTGTGCACTAATACTGTTCCAATGAGTGATTAATGTGCGCACTAATACTGTCCCAATGAGTGATTAATGTGCACACTAATACTGTTCCAATGAGTGATTAATGTGCACACTAATACTGTTCCAATGAGTGATTAATGTGCGCACTAATACTGTTCCAATGAGTGATTAATGTGTGCACTAATACTGTTCCAAAGAGTGATTAATGTGCGCACTAATACTGTTCCAATGAGTGATTAATGTGTGCACTAATACTGTTCCAATGAGTGATTAATGTGTGCACTAATACTGTTCCAATGAGTGATTAATATGCGCACTAATACTGTTCCAATGAGTGATTAATGTGCGCACTAATACTGTTCCAAAGAGTGATAAATGTGCGCACTAATACTGTTCCAAAGAGTGATAAATGTGTGCACTAATACTGTTCCAATGAGTGATAAATGTGTGCACTAATACTGTTCCAAAGAGTGATTAATGTGTGCACTAATACTGTTCCAATGAGTGATTAATGTGCACACTAATACTGTTCCAATGAGTGATTAATATGCGCACTAATACTGTTCCAATGAGTGATTAGTGTGTGCGCTAAAACTGTTCCAATGAGTAATGTGTGCACTAATACTGTTCCAAAGAGTGATAAATGTGCACACTAATACTGTTCCAATGAGTGATTAATGTGCACACTAATACTGTTCCAATGAGTGATTAATGTGTGTGCTTATACTGTTCCAATGACAGGTTAATGTGTGCACTGATACTCTTCCAGTAAGTGATGTGTGCATTGATACTCTTCCAATAAGTGATGTGTGCGCTAATACTGTACCAATGAGTGATTAACGTGCACTCGTATCCCAGTCCCTAAACTCTTACAAAAATAGTAAAGCCAGTCCTTACCTTAATATCACCATCGTCGACGGGAGTCCTCTTCTGGGCGATCTGCTGGAGAGAAACAGATTAACCACATGGAGGTCCATTGCCAAGGACCTGTTGCCACATCCTGCACAGCGTCACCTTTCCGGTAATGTAACACAGCTGTGCTGCAGGAACATCAGGACTAGCCCACATACTGTATATCTCCACCACATCAGACTCATCCCAGGAGCAAGGTCCTCACAGGTGGAGTATTGCGCAGGTCTTTAATATGCATTGGTTTCAGGCTGAGAGATAATGTCAATTGATACGCCTCCAGACTGCATGAAACGCCTTCCAGATTACACTAAATAAAAGCGTCATAACAGTAACTGCATCCCTGGTATGGCATTTACGAAAGTCTGCAGGATTGTTCTACACTTCAGATTGTATTCCCACTGATTTTCTCCCACATGTTCAGTCTGCTTCCAGGATGGTTGAGGACATGAATCCCTTGTGCTAGAGCTCACTTGTCATGGATCAGTGCGTCTGTTGTTTCACTGAAATCTAGACTGATAGCACTGTATCTGGTCAGTAAAATAGCAGAAAATACCATGCTCCAGCCTAGGGAGAGGTCAGAGGTCACCACGGCTTCTGCAGCATTAAGTGAGACTGGCCCCTGGACCAGAGGATGGATGGACCTGGAGGATGCTAATCTCTCGCAGGGTTCCCCTCCGGCCACGCTGGTTACTTTTCATACTAATGGGTTGACAGCAGCAAAAGGGGGTACAGTACCTCCCTCTAGGGTGCTGCTATGGGGACTCAAACCCACAGACCACCAGTTACACGTCTGCAGCTCTACCCTTGACTGCCCTTGTAAATAAAGTTCTGGGAAGCCAGATACTCGCTCCATGAAAAGAAGCTGATTCAAGCAGCCAGGGTGCACCCCTTCATGTTTTTCTGTCCCTGCTCTCCACCAACACCAGAAGTGTCCCTGCCCCTGTGTGCCACTGCATGATACTGGAACAGGACCAACAACAGCCGCTTTGTTTCTCTAAAGCGAGTAGATAAAGCCTCTTTGTTCATCTCGCGTATTGTGCAACCGCAGCGTGACCCTGCAGGGCCGCCAGCGTACCTGCGGGCCCCTGGGCGGGGCTGGGGCCGGGCCTGGGGCGAGCTCCTGGGACTGCTCTTCTGCCTGGAGCTTCTGAACAACGTTCTGAAACGGGACGGGCGCACACAGGCAGGGGGTAGAAAACAGAGGGACGTGAGAGCGGACACAGGCACGGCCCTCGGACCAGACTGACGCCGACCCACAGAGCAGGAGGTCGTCTACAGTGAAACAGTAACCCCCCCCACACACACACACACACACACACGTTTCAGCTCAGCTGAACACCAGCATTCCCCTTCTTCCTTCTCTATTTTTTCCGTGTCCTCTCTTGCCCCTTTCCTCCCTCTCTCTACCCCTGTCCTGCCCCTCCATGCTTCTACTCTCCCCCCTCCCTTCCTCCAGGCAGCCCCAGTGCACTCTGGGAAGGAGCTTTACCCTGACCACCGCGTCTCTCTTCAAGCACATCATGTCCTCTTCGTCCAGCCCTGCGCAGAAGGGAGAGACCATGATGAGCAGCCCGTCCACCCGGCTGACCGCACACAGAGGCCCTGGCCAGACCTAGGGGGCCAGCAGACCCGGCGGGCCGGGAGCACCACGCCCACGCCAGCTCCCAGGCCACAGCCCCCTGGATCCGGCTGCACCGCCAGCGGCTCCAGCGACTGACTGCCTGTGCGGACCCGCCACAATCCCTGTGACCTCATCTCTCCTGTCTGCCACCAGGGGGGACCAGTACTCTTGTTTTGAGGGAAAGGAAGGCCAGGAACTAAAAAGCCTGACTTTACAGTGTGCAATTCCACTGCAAAACCAAATCCCTGTGCCTTCCGTTTCAGGGCGGGCGATTCGCTGGCTTTCTCAACCACCCTTGCTGGCGACAGGTCACCAGCACGGCACATTCTCGGATTTTCACGCCGTCTTCCTGTGCGTCTCAGATCTTTTTGCTGCATGTGGGCCTCTCCCAGGGCGGACTCATCATGTGCACCACTTCAGGGGCCGGAGTCACCAAGCTTCGCTACAGCGGGTCACGATTGGGGGCGACCGTGTAGGGCAGGTGGAGTGGGATTCTGGTCCTGGAGGTCTTGCTGGTCACTTGGGGGGAGACGTTCACCTCATCCAGCTAAGCCAAGAAGGACCGGTGACCCTCCAAGACCAGAGCTGTGTGCCCCCTGGTGTAGGGAATGCAAGCTGCTTGTGTTGAAAAACCCAATGTGTCACAGGTCTAAACCCCCCCCCCCCCTCCGCCACCTCCTTCAGCCACACTGTCACCTAACCTCTGTCCTTCATCAGGATGATATCCATGGCGACCAGCTGGTGGTTGTTACCATAGCGACGCATCAGCACCGTGGCAACCTCGATAGAGACCTTGCCGTAGAACTGCTCTCGCAGGCGCCGGACACTCTTCTCCAGCTTGAGGTGGACAAGGAGGAACACACAGAGTCACTCCGGGGAGTCAGAGAGAGGAGCAGACAGGAGGAGACAGGAGAGAGGTGAGAGGAGGAGCGAGGAGGCAGGAGAGAGAGGCAGAGTGAGATAAGTGAGGAGCGAGGGAAAGAGAGGAGGAAGCTGGGACTGTTACTTCATGAACTCTCCTCTTCCCGCAGTGGAGTCGCTCGCTCTACAGACAGTGCGGCGGTGGCGCTCTGTCCCGGGACCCGACTGTGACTCCTGCAGAGACAGACTCCGCTCCTTCCATCCACACACTGACAAGCTTAACAAGCACCTAACGGCGGCGGTGCTCAGCCTCTGGGGACCCGAGTCACGGCAGCCCTGGTCCAGTCCAGGTTTTACCAGCTCCTGCCTGCTGGATGTCCACAGCTGCCTTACTTGGAGGGCAACGGCACACAAAGACGAGGAGTTACCAATATCAACATCCCCACATCCAATCATACCCTCAGAGCTGGTGAATCCTGAAATGGGTCAAACTGCTGTGCGCCAGGAGTCTGTGTCCGCGCGGACACCACACAGGGACGGTGCCTGTTTCTCAGACGTCCGGGACACTGACCCCCAGGCTAACACCTCCCATTTTGGCAGGGCAGGGCTTCATAAGGACACCTTTGCCAGCACACTTTGAAAACGCAAACGCAAAGGAAAAACCCGGACAACCGTGTCTCAGCTACCGGCCACCTCTCGCCTCTCTCCCCCAGTGCACTCCACACCGCTTGCAACGGCAAAAGAAAAAAAAACAAGAAAAAAATAAAAGGTGGAGGGTCATTTCCTTACCCCAACTACACTACAGCCGTCCAGGGGTGCCGGTGTTGCCAGGCGACAGACCCGGGCCCTGCCGGGCTGTCCGGCCTGCCTGTTCCCTGTGCAGCTCAGCCCGAGGGATACAGTCCTCGTAGCAGCCAGGCGCCCGGGGTATCTGACGTGCGCCCACAAGCGCGGTGACCCGAACTGGGGTCAGTGCGTGTGCGCCTCTGGAGATGGACTGAGAGGGGCGGTTTAACGATGTGACACTTCGGTATGAAGTTCGGAGAAATGTTTTTTTTCTTTGCGTGTCACCGCTTTTCAGCCTCCTCTAAAACCTAGGCGGACCGAGAGACAGGTTTGGAAATAACAGACAGTCGCACAGATCGGTAGACTGACGGTCTTACACCAGATAGAGACAGGTGGGGAGAAGTTTTTTTGTACGTTTAATAAAAAACGGGGGGCGGGAACTGTACGAGTTCAAAGTGAAGTTACACCGTGGCCTCTCAGCCGTTTTCCGCAAAAACGTGCCTAACAGACACCAATCGTATCCGGTTAGAAAGCCGACGCTGCCGGAGTCAGCCAGGCGCCGATTCCCCCCGAGCAAGCAGGAGGGGTGGCGCTGTGGCAAAACCCGAAGTTTAGTCGCAGAATAAGCCGTTGAACTGCGCTGTGGGTTTAAGTAACCGCGGGAAGCGCCGTCGAGAAGCACTGGTCCGCAAACCACGAAATAATAATAAAAAAACCACAATGCAGCAGAAGAAATCATGAACAGCAAAGCGGAAAAATAATTGTTCCAACTGCCCTACCTCCACCACCTCATCCTGAAGCCTGCGAGCCATGGCTCGGGTTGAAGCCGACTGTGTGTGGCGGACGCGCACGGCCGCACTGCAGCAGCTGCGGACTGGTGTTGCTACGATTAACAGCTGGGCCTGCGTTTGCACTCGCTCGCGTTCCTGCTCCTGCAGAAGCGGCCGCTGCCCTGCAGCCCCGAGCGTCTCCTTCACACCTACTTTCGGTTTCACACTGCTCGCTGGCGCAAGCGCGGCTACCGCCACTAGGCGGCGCCATTTCGCCAGGACCGTGCATGAACTGTCAGCCCGAACCCCATACCTCCCTCGTACGAGCGAAGTAAAGACTAAAGCAAAGACTGCTCGGGTCTAACTTTTTTTTTCTTCTGTTTACAGAGGCCATGCGACTCTGGTGCTTTCATCTCAGCAAACAGCGCAATGCTGACTCTGCACACCGACGTCTTTCTGTTTAAAGAAAGTTTTTAAAAGCCCAGTCGTGGCTGTAGGTAAAACGTGGAGTTGTATCCTACGTAAACATCTCAGGTTCATGTCTTGACCCTGGCATTTGTACTGTGACATTTATTTATAACTGATTTTTTTATAAAATATCGGATCCCTGAGTTCTAATTTAATTACAAAAGTACGTTCAATATTTGAACTTTTACTTGTAGTCATTCTAAACTATGGACCGCAGAATTTTTATTTTAACAAAACGAGCTCCCGATTAATGAAATAATGAAAGCAAACCTACACAAAGCCGTAAAAAAAGAGAGAAGTCGCAACCGATTAAACTACAATCCCCAGAAAGCACCTCGCCGAGCGACCCACGGCGTTTCCTCCGCCCTCGCTCGGAGCCCCCCTCTCCACCCTCCGCCCTCCGGCCAGCCTTGATGTGTTCATACAGTAGCCAGGACCAGTCTGGTGATGCGCTGTCGATGTGGGTACAGACGTGTAAACTTCTGTAGAGCAAAACGGGGAAAGTTTTTGCATAAACGATCAGCGATGGACGGTTTCTGGTGAGCGTGCAGAACGCAGGTTGGAAGTAAAGACTTTGCTGTTCTGGCAAAATTCTTCTTTTACGCGAACTGGCTGTGGCGAGCTCAGTTACAACGGCGCTTACAGTGCAGCAGCATCTCTTTTTTTTGAGTGGGGGTGGGTGAAATTGTGTTTAAGCCCCTGCAGTTTTAGATCTCTGTAAACGGAGGTGTAATTTGTTAAAACCGAGGTAATTTACCTGAATTATGGGTACTGTGCGTGTGTATTACAGTAAATGCGTACCACCGTTTAGTTTAGCAGTCCCGGAGTTTATTCCCTGTTGAAACAATCTGTAATACCGCAATACAAAAATACAGCGTTACCTAGATTAACTCTTGTTATTTTACGCCAGGACTCCAGGTTGTAACGAGGCATCTTGTACAGCTAACAGAATGATCTGTATTTTAAATGATCTGCCAGTGTGATAGACGCTGTAAGGGCAGTACTGTTATTCACTGTTATTTTCGTTTACGCCTATTAGCGGCTTCTAATTTGCTTCAGCAATCAATATGGACGCCAGCTTTACTGCTACTTAACGTCTTTATTGGGATGAGGGAAAAAGGACTGCTTCCAGAGGGATGTGAGAGTTTTTGAAATACGATGTTGAAATAAAGATTTAATAACGCGTTTCACGATCCTGCGTCAAGGAGGAAACTCAATAATATCGAATACTTTGTGATTATGCTGCAACAAGTCCAGAATGTCTTCAGTGTTTTCCCAATCGCAGATAAAGACACGCTGGTGTGCCTGAGTCGTGTGCAAGTTGGTGAAAAGAAGATGCTCATTGTATTTTGCCCTCTTTCCCACCCAAACTGTACCTTAAGCCACACACAGACACACACACACCTGACCAAGCAGCGTCTGCAGTTCCCTGCAGCTGAACTGTTAAGTGACGACTTTGCGGGTGTCTTCCAGGTAGGGGCAGTCGAACCCCGGCTGAGGAGATCGGCGCTCCGGGTGGTGAGCGATTTCAGGTAATTTCGTTTCCCCCGCCGCGCCAAGCGTGCCTCCTCCCCGGAGCGGCAGCGATCCCTCTGAAGCGCGGGGGGCGCCAGCTCGGCCTTCCCCGCTCCCTCACACTCTCCTGGGTGCCCTGCTGACGCAGCTGACCCCCTGACTCACGTCACTGGGCCAGAGGTCTCCAGGTCGGCTGAGAAGCAGGATCCCAGCCCCTGACGTCCAGGGATTGCCCCCGCTTTCCAATGGCTCAAGGTGCCACAAGCCGGCAGCCCGGAGGAGGGGGGGGCCAACCTGTATATTTTCAAATGCGATAGAAATCGGAATCAGTGCTCTGTGACAAGATGTCGCTCCAGGACTGATTGACTGATTGGGCATTAAGTCACTGGGCTGGGGCTGTACAGTGTCCCTCCCCACTCTGTGTGTGCCTCTGCAGCAACACGAGAGCACAGACACTGCTTCGCAGAGGGTACCTGTACTGCACACACGTCGGTGAAACCGTGTTATGAAGCTGAAACGCAGGTCTTGGGTAGTTCTGCAATAGCGACACCCCAGAAACCCATGACAGTGAATTCCTGACACGCGTGCTGCGTGTGCAAAGCCATTTCTGCATCTTCTTACTGCAGCAGCTCCTGCACACAGCGCCCCTGAGCTGCCACTGGTAGGAGGCTGAGAATTCATGGGGCCGATGGGCACCTCCAGGAAGGGGAGAAGGGGGGGTGACTAATGAATGTGAGGCCACTGCAGACAAAGCGCTTCCTTTTCACGGAAGGAATTAAGAGTTGTGTTGCCGGGCCTCAGGGCGGGAGACGAGCCGGTAAGGCCAGCCTTCCCTGAAAGGGTTAAAGACCTTCTGGGTAACCATAGGGATCTCCGTCGCGCCATGCTGCGACGGGACAAAGAGGATTAAAGGCTTAGTGCCAGATCAGGCTGCTCCACTGGTCCGTGTGTGTGTGTGCGCATGTGACAGGGAGGAAACTCAATAGAGCCCTGTGTTTCCCTGGACAGTTCGATTCCCCGTGACCCGGTCACAGGGGGCACGCTGTCCGTCCCGGGCTCTCCAGGAAGAGACTCCTGCTTTTCTGGAGGATGAGGAGGGGCGCTGATAGCCGGTAGCTTCCTTTCCCGGACCAGACCCTGCAGAGGAAGCAGGAACAGGGGTTGCAGTCCCAGTGAGTATGTGACGGTGACAGGCACTGCACACACTGCACGCGTTTTGGACTTTAGCTTGTTAGTTTTCATCAGTGTGATCTGCATACCAAAGGTTTTTTGTACCAGCCTTTATTTTTAGCATTATCCTTGATTGCATTATAAATGTCTCCCTACAGCTGGAGGTACAGTACTCCTGCATAGGCAGTATTTATTAGCTATTGTTGTTGAGTTGCTGGAGATAAATGTGCAGTGATCAAGTGAGTCTAGAAGTAAGAACTGTACCGAGATCATGTGTGCTGTGCTAAAAAAGTCATACCTTTCTTACGGGGCCTGGCCTACTTAACATTGATAAGCACGTGGTTTCCATTTATATCATGACAAAAAAAAAGGGCATGTGTTTTTACCTGTTGTAGCATAGGCATCCAGCAGGGCGGCGCCATGGCATGCAAGACCGTGCTGGTAACAGGCTGCTCCTCGGGGATTGGGCTAGCTGTGGCCGTACGTCTGGCCAAGGATGAGCTGAAGAGGTTCAAAGGTCAGAGGCACCTCAAGTATCATCATCATTATTGTCTGACGGTATAGAAGCTGTATTCCTACACATGGAATAACACACAGTAAAAAAAAAGCTATGGGGGTAAAAGTTGTGTAAGGGAGGCCTTTGCTGATGCATAGTCCCCCGTCTGGCAGTGGTGGCCACCATGAGGGATCTGGACCGCAGAGGCCCGCTGGAGCAGGCGGCAGGGAGCGCCCTGAACCGGACCCTGGAGATCAAGGAGCTGGACGCCTGCAGCGAGGACTCCATCAGGAGCTGTGTGGACAGCATCCCCTCCCGCCAGGTGGACATCCTGGGTGAGACAGACTTACAGGCGCACAGCCTTACGTGGGCCTTGTGCCAGGCAGAAGTTGTTGAGCTCAAAAGCAAGAAATATGCCATCTGCTTTGTCTTAATGTAATTCTTCAGGATCCACAGCTGCAGCAGTGTGCTGGCCTGGAGCAGGGCTCTGGGAACCCCGTCCCCTGCAGCTGTAAACGCTAGCCCCTAACTGGTTTAAACTCTTGTCAGGAATGACGGTTTTCCTACAGTACGTTTCATTCCAGAAGCACAGAGGTGCGTCTCTCACATAAAAAAGCCGAGAAAAAAGTCAGAAGTGACTGGCACACTGTGATGAGTTTGTAGAACCACTTCTTGCCCCGCGGGCCTGCAGAGTGGTGTTGAAACAGGATATACGATCATTTCCTCCTACTGTGCGTGTGCGTGCCGCCCTGGCATCTTGGCGTCTCTCCTCAGTGAACAACGCGGGCGTGGGCATGATCGGCCCGCTGGAGTGCCAGAGCATCGGCGCCATGCAGCGGCTGTTCGACACCAACTTCTTCGGGCTGGCGCGCCTGGTGAGGGAGGTGCTGCCGGACATGAAGAGGCGTCAGGACGGGCACATCGTGGTGATGAGCAGCGTCATGGGCATCCAGGGTGGGCAGCTGGGGGTGGAAAGGGGGGGGCGGGTCCATGCTTCTTTCATATAATTGGTAGGAAATTGACATTTACCTTCTCATGGGTGAAAATATTAGGAATTCGCCCCCTAGTGGACTCGTGGGGAAACACTCAGTGGCCTGCGCCCATTATTTCCACAACAGGGAAGTTGGTCCTTGGGCTAACCTTGATGAGCTTGTAGAGCTTGATGCTGGAGAACCCAGGCAGGCATGACCTGTAGCTTGACTATGGCTGTAACCAGTGTAGCCGGTCTGCTGCCTTGGTGCTTTTCCCACCAGGCTATGCATTGTATGACTGGCATGTGGGCCCATTTGCATACTGTGATGAAATGGATGTGCTTGCCTTGAAACCTGGGGAAACACTAGGGCCATACACAGACGATAAAAGGCCTTTGAGAATGAGAGTATTCAGAGCACAAAAGGGGAAGATCCATTTTCATGTGACTGGTATTCCTTCAGAAGAGGCCTTTTCGGAAGATTCAACATCAGCTGTCTGGGAACTGCCCTGTGACTTCCTGCAGCCCTCCAGGGGCACAGCTAATTTTCTCTCCTCGTCTCTCTTTCTTATCCTCTCATCCGAACCCATCTTCCCCCGGGGGCCCCAGGTCTTCTCTTCAACGACGTTTACTCCGCCTCCAAGTTCGCGGTGGAGGGTTTCTGCGAGAGTCTGGCGGTGCAGGCCCTCAAATTCAACATTAGGTGAGTGCGGGGCCTCTGCTCTCCAACCCCAGAGCTTTCCTGGATTCCAGAGCATTCCACAGATCGCCCACACGGGAATCTAGTTAAGGTTTGCTGGCGTCTGGTCGAGAAGGATAAGGCTCCTCAGCCCGGGGTGGTGGTACCGCCTGTGCTTGGAGTTGGCGTGAGCGAATGGTCCTCCCTCTTCCCCCCCTCTCCCCTTCCCAGGATGAGCCTGATCGAGCCCGGGCCGGTCATCACGGAGTTCGAGAAGAAGGTCTACGAGGAAGCGGACGGCATGGACCTGGCGGGCACCGACGAGGAGACGGCCAGGATATTCCGGCAGGTCTACCTCCCGTACTCGCGGAAGATCTTCGCCGCGCTGGGGCAGACCCCCGAGGAGATCGCAGAGGTAGCGCAGTCGGCTGAGGAGCTGCCCCTAGGTCTCATACAGAGGGAAATACCTTCAGCGCGGCGGGTTTGCACACATGGGCCCACTCTGAAGGCTGGGCAAGTCCTGCCCCATCGTGCCGCAGTCTGAGAGTGGTGCTTGTCCATCTAGGGGCTTTTAACTGACCGCTTGATTGGCTTCTGGGAATAAAAATATTCCTCGTGCGGGTCACTGGCCTGCCCAGTGCGGTTCCAGTCTCCTTGGCCTATAACCCCCGCTTTTGCTTTCCGGTTTTTTTCCCATCGCAGCAAACATTCCAGGTGATCACGGCCGACAGCCCCCCCTTCCGGCTGCAGACCAACCGCCTCTACACCCCCCTGACGACGCTGAAGCACGCCGACCCCAGCGGGCGCCTGCCCCTGGACGCCTTCTTCAAGATGGTCTTCAAGCACGACCGCGTCTTCAGCGCCAGCCTGGGCTTCCTCCGGCTCCTGCGCGGGCGTGGCGCCAAGAAAGCCTGTTGAGACAGCGGGATGGGTGGGGGGGGGGATGTTGGGGCGCGGGCATGTCGCCTCACTCTCATCACTCGGGCACGCCCCCTCCCGCCTCCTTCACCACGGGCCCGGATCTGTCCCGCAGCGTCCAGCCGGAATCGCAGGGATAATCGGAGCGAGCCCTGTGTCGGCTGGGCCGGGGCCGGGCCCCCACCACGGCTCCTTCCCTCTGGTCTTCAAAGGCCGCAGTCCTGCTGGGCTGTTCCTAAAGCGCCGCCTCCCGCGCCCTCGCCAGCCTCGATGTTTCGGTGGTTCAATCACGTCGAACAAGAGAAGCGTTAGCGAGAGGAACAGGCCTCTCAGCACGCCTGTCCAGTTTGCTACGCGGTTCTGCGATGGCACCGCGGCCCCGGTCACCCCCGCCTCCAGAGCTGATCCGTGCCATTGGAGGAACACCGGATTCTAACAGGTGTCCAGAAAAGCGTGCCGCGCACCTAAAAGAGGGAGTTCCTTCAGTCTGTCACTGGAACCCATCTGGCCAAACCGCAGGGCCCAGCCTTCACCACCGAGCACCCGTCTCCGCAACTAGGAGCTCGTCGCGGGACGGTTGAGCCGAGGGTGGCGTAGTGAGCGGGCCCCTGATGAAACCGCCCCTCTGCTGTCCCTGGTCCGGTTTGCTGCCAGGATCCTGTTTACTAGATCAGGACGTATCAAGAACAGCAGGGGAAAAAAACAAAACAAAGCTTTTTCCTGCGGGACGTGAAGGTTGAAAAGCTGCTGCCCTGGCCTCAAGCTGCCGTGGTCTGGTCCGGTCCGGTGGACGTCTAGGAATGGGTTCTGGTCCGGTCCGCTCCTTGTGCCGATTCCATCAGTCTGCGTCTGCCGCCGGCTTGTCAGGTCGCCTGGAAGCAGCGATGGTCTGGGACACGTGGCCCCGTGGGAACTGGAGCCCTTCAGGACAGGAAGTTCTGTGGATTTTTCCCAAGATTTTCCACAGAGGCTGGACTACCGAAAACAGAGCTAGAGTTTTCTTACAGGCTTGCCCAAGTACAAAGTTAGGTCAATCAATAAATTAAAACGTCAGTAGTGTGTGATGACTGACCACAGGTTTACATGTTAGAGGTTTAAGTTTATTTTCAGTGGGCCTGGCCATTAAACTGCAGACATTAGACGTTTTAAAATAATTGTGCTTTCTTGACATTGCACAGGATTCTAGGTACTCTTTTGCAGTATAATCCATGACTCCTTGTTAGAACTGTGTTGTATTTTAATACCTCAGGAGTGAAAGTACTATCAGCCTCATTTCAAGGAATGTTTGTAACAATGTGGTGGATTAAAAGAAAGCTGAAACTACAGCACCTTGTATTTGTAATCACCCTCACAACCAATGTTTTTGGACAGTGCCCTCACACCTATTTGGCTTTTTTTAAAATAAAAAATAAAAAGTTTTTAATTAAAAATGAATAAGGTTCCTGCCATCATTAAACATTAAACTAGTTTTAAAAAGCATTTTGCAAAAGTGTTTGTATAGCTTAGTATTTAAAAAATATATTTTTCATTGCAGTGATTAAAAAGGCAAAAAATCCAAAATCTGCCCTGTGTCAGTGTCCTGGACTCCACAGGGACTAGAAGAGTCCAGAGCCCTGTGACTGGGCTTTGTCAGTGTCCTGGACTCCACAGGGACTAGAAGAGTCCAGAGCCCTGTGACTGTGCTGTGTCAGTGTCCTGGACTCCACAGGGACTAGAAGAGTCCAGAGCCCTGTGACTGGGCTGTGTCAGTGTACTGTAGAATTGTAGGACTGCTCATTATTTTTTTAAATTAGATTTATTTCCACATGTGCACATTAGTTATACACAGCACATCTGAGTAGCTTTATACATCAAGAAAAATATCACAAAAAGTGATCCAAGTTGTAATACTTTAAAGGAATCATACAAAGTACTTTTCTTATACAGGAAGTAGCACTTGGACACCAGTGCTTTGGATGCTGCATAGACCTTCCAACCAGCAATAAAAAAAACAGGATTCTTAAAATCAACAGCACTCAAGAAAGAAAAAACCATTGCACACTGTAAAATGTCCCATCACACATACTATGTGCAGACACACTGAGAAGCATGCTCCCAGACGTACTCTCCGTCCAACTCCGAGACAATTAAAGCTATCGAACCACGAACACTGCAACACCTGCCGCCCCCTGAACCGTGTGCATGAGCCTGAAACTGGGTGTCACACCACCCACTTCTGAAAATGGGCTCTTTACATTATTACCCTGGCAATTCATTCACTTTGTCTAAAGAGAAACTAGGGCCACAGAGCAGATCAACAACTCATCGCCTGGTTCACAAATACTAAGGAGGTACAGGAGTGACAGACCAGCTCTGGTCTTCGAGGGCCGCGGCCCGCAGGCTTTGCTCGAAAACAAGGAAAGCCTTCAGGTCTTGCAAACACTTTTGAAAAATTAAGCAAATACTGAGCTCAGTTAGGTAATGAAGGACATGGGTGGAAAGAAAACAATGAAGCCTTTTAGCCCTCCAGGTCTGAAGTCATGCAGTTCCTGAGGTCCAACTCATTTAACAGGCTCAGAGGGGTCCAGCTCCGGGCCTGGAATGCTGGTCTTGCTGTAGGTTTTCATTTCAGATGGGCTTAACTGGACCAACTTCCCGGGCAACTTCTTCCCAGCTTAACAGTACCTGGCTCCTTACAGAGACATGGAAAACCTGCAGACACACCTGCCCTGCAGGACTAGAGCCGGATCGTCCTGATCCTGATCCACCTCCACACAGAACCACAGTGGTTCTGTGGTGGTTTACATTTCCACGGGCCAAATGAGCTCCAAGCAATCCCACCAGGCTCTAAAAGCATCGGCTTGGATCCAGCTAAGATTCTGAGTACTTCACAGCTCGGTGAATGAAACCCAGAAATTCTAGTCTCCTGAGGACAAGGTTGAAGATCATAGCTGAACGGCCAGAATACAAGCGGCTCGCTGTAGCGTAACAAGCTTTTTTACCTATTTAGGGAATTCCTTGCCTGCAGTCTACCAGTATTGGGTTCTCTCCGAGATGCGCCTCCTGGTCACCAGCTGTCACAGAGTCCATTGCCGACACGGGACTGTTTGTTTCCGCCCACTACAGAGGGGCGACTGAGGCAGGGACGGCAGCAGTGACGTCGGGCGGAGACACGGCCCTGCAGTGGGCGTCGCTGTCTGCGAGCCGCAGTTGTGGACTCTGAATCACGGCACAGTGGCGGCAGCTGGCCGAGCCCATCTGGTTCAGTAAGTACTGCGTGCAGCAGGAGAGTCCCAGCGCCTTGGTCCAGTGAGGACAGCGGGACTGTTTTGTGCGGGAGGGTGGGACAGGGTTTGGGAGGCTGCAGGAGAAGAACTGAAACAACCATCTCATGGGCTATAGCACAGTCCGAACGCAAACACACACACAAGTGGGCCGGCCGTCCTGCTCAAAACAACGCCTTTCTGGCCTTGGAAACATTTACACCCCATCTTTTGCTGTAAGAGCTTAATTTCATTTTACAAAAGCAGGGCAAAAGTACAGAATTTGTACACGTTGGCTTCTTGATTTTTGTTTCTTCAAGCACAGTCTTCCTGGCTGTCCTGCAGGATTAGCACAGTAAATGATACATTTATCTTCAGATCTATTTATAATATATGTACACCATTTTTACACGAATGCATAGCTTTGCAAGTGCAGAGCTGGTGGTGCCTTTTCGCAACTCAGCTCATCTCTGATTTCAAGGGCCTTTTACTGGCATAGAACAGTGATTCTCTCATCCTGGTCCTGCAGTGCTCATATACATCTTCCTGGCCGAGCCCCTCATCCCCAGTGCCAAATTATCTTCATTTTCTGTGAGAGTTGTTTTTTTAATTTGCTGTCAGCACTGAAGAAGCTGCATGAGACTTGTAGTTGGTATGAACCCCGTGCTAAGGCATTGAGGATTTAATCCAAAGAAAAAGCCCTGACTCACCGCGGGCGTGTCTGGTACAGGGTCATCCCCCTCCTGTGTTTGTTCCTCTTCAACTGATTGCCTACTACGAAATGTTCATCCAGAGATAAGCCAGCGCATTCTTAATTAGCAAGTGGAGCAGAAACTGCAAAAAGGTCTGTGGGCACAAGTTGCTGAAAATAATGCACTTTAACTGGGGGGGGGGGTCAGAAATTGAGGACTGAGTGCAGAAGAGGGTCTACACCCGTAAGCAGATCAGTTCCAGGCTGCAGGCAGCACTGGCGGCGAATGAACCCCAGCAGACACAGGGGTCCCCAAGGACCAGGACCGAGAAGCGCTGGCGTACAGGAAAGGAAAGAGAACAAGGCTGTCTCTGCTGGCCCTGTGTCTTTTAAGAGGAAGTTAGGAAGGCATGGTTCTGGATCACCCTGGCGTGTGGTCTTTAGGACTCGACACCAATCCCGTGCTTCCAGGTGCTTTAACAGGCCGATTTCTAAAGCGTCCCACACCAGCGCCAAACCTGCTGCACTGATATTTTCCATTTTATAGATAAGATCAAAATCCAGGAAGAGGTACGGTAAAGAGTTAACCATACAATTCTGGGAGCTTGACAGAAACTCTGAAGCACTATGGGTGCTCATGTTCATAAACTACGTTTCTCAAGATTTTTTTAATCCCATGAATCAAATGCCCTGTAAAACCAAATAACACACAAAAAAACATGTATATACAGGTACATATAAATAAAAACACTTGAAGTGTGGCTGGACTGAGTTGCACATGAAAGGAGAAGTACAGTAATCTAGTCCTGTTCAAACTTTTCTTTGTTGAAATAGAACAGCCACCTGGACCACACAAACAAACTGTAACAAACTGCACTTTGGATTCGGGTTACTACTACTAGCAATCATGTGCAGAGACCTAGCAAAGGTGATCCGGGTTGCAAACGATAGTTTCCGAAGAGGCAAACAAGCTGTAAGAGGAGGCCTGGTTCTTCTGGAATGAAGTAAAAAAAATACGTCTTATAATTACAGAGATGACCCATCTCAGATATTTTTTTTTTTTAAAGGCTACCACCTACGATTTAAAAAATAAATACATACGTTGCCTGCCATTTCCCATTTCCGAGCTACTTGTTACTCAGAAAAAAAGACGGGGCTCCGCCTCAACCCCAACACACCCCCCCCCCCCCGCCGTGGACCGCCGTGCGGTACCCCAAGTTGAGAGCGCTGTGAGCCGGGACTCCGGCGGGCCCTGTGCTGGAATAGCTTGGCAAAGGAGATCAGCGAGATCATTCCAGTGTGCCGGACACTGAAGGCTCTGCGTGCTTCTTTAAAGTTTTTGCATCAGGGATGGAGTCAGCCTCAGGGGCTGTGTAGCCAGACTGTACCAGAACAGGAGCAGGATTCTTAAGGGGAGGAGTGGTATCTCTGCCATTTCCATTTTTGGGTCAGAGATGCTTTCCCAACGTGCCATTAAAGATCGAGGAATTCGAACACCCTCCGTCTTCTGACCCGACTCCTCTTCTGCAGACACAGCAAAAGGAGAAAGGATAGCCCCCTGCAGACAGCGGGATGTGTCTTTTAAAAATGCCATGGTCCTTGGGGCTGCTCTCTTCACCCTCAAGATGAACATTTCACTGCCCCGCTCTCAGGGGCTCAGCTGGGGGGTGAAGTGGGGAGACACAGCAACGGTTGTCGAAGCAAAAAAAAAAAAAGGAAACTGATGGAAAAAAATAGGAGGCTTCAAGCTTCACGGGGCCTGCTGATTCAGATTCTCTCTCAAAAAAACGGCAACAAAAAAAAGACAGAACACGTCACGACAAAATCCAGCGTTCGTTTGCATAGAGCAAGGCAACCCGGGGCTGCAAAGCAGGCCGCGAGCTCCTGGAGAGGAAGGGGGAGTGCAGGGCTCGCCTCAGGCGGTCTCACACCGCCGAGTCTCTCAGTCTCTCTCTGCCATTGGACGTCTTCTTCACTTTGGAGATCCCCTCCAATACACCAGACTCCGTCACCCTGTATAGGGTCACAGGCAGAAACACGGGCATTAAAGGGGCTCTCCAGGGGCATTTCTGTGAGAGCCAGAAAGTAGGAAGGACAAGCCGGAGAAGGGGGAGAACACCTACTCAGGAAGTAAGAAAACACAGGGGAAAAAAATGCATTTGCCTGGCAAAAGGAAAGATATTCCTCATGGACGCCCAAGCTTTACTTTCCTGTACGATGGCACCAATAAAAACAAAACTGCTTTTAAGTAAAAATGCTCATTGTTACCTGACTACATAGCTGGAAATGAACGGCCACACACTTAACACTTGGGATCTTGAGTGCACAAACTCATCACTGACAAATGTATGTCCACCCTGCTCCTAGTTAACCAAATGGCTTTTTTGCGCTGCTCACAGTAAAATCTTGCTGGGGAAACACCTCAGGCGCAGAGATGGCCCACAAAGCACAGGGGCTGATGACAGACAAAATAAATAACAATCTTACACTTCGTCCATCTCCACATCCTCCTCGTCCTGGGGCAGCTGGAGGTAGGGGTTGTTGGAGGCTGGCCTGAACTTGTACCCCGTCAGCACAAAGAAGATCAGAGTGGAGACTTCCACCAGCAGCTGAAAAACAGCACACAGCCCCCGAGTCAACACCCCATTCCTTTATAACCGAGACTACTCCTGCCTGTACACATTCCCGCAATATTCAGAATCTTCCTTAACCTTTCATGAATGGCTATATTGTTTTCTTTTTTTCTTAATAAGAAAAACACCTGAGGGGAGTCCTAGCATATTTTTCCCATGTTATGGCTTAGATCTCCCAACAACATTGCGCTCACAAAAATCTGATTCACCTCGAAAGAGACAAGCACCAGTTCGGACACAAGCAGAGTGCCTTACCTCGTAGAACCACTGCCACTGGAACGGCACGGTGACTTTGAGGAGAATGGCGATGATCCGGGTGAAGTAGATGTAGCACACGATCTGGAGGCAGAGCACAGACTTAGACATGTGAAGAAGGAAGGGGCTCCTCCTGTTCTACACCTGGGCTGGAGCAGCACACCTGGAGCACAACAGCACTGCCCCCCTGCAATACTCCTGCCTGCACAGCGCTCCGACTCTGTATCCTCAAGGCGAACAGCAAGAACAGAGCTGCACGGTACTGACCATCACGTAGTAGTGCCGGAAGAGCTTCAGCTTCTCCAGGTTCATGGCAGCTGCAGGAGCAGAGGAGGAGAGAAGTGTGAGAGATTGGAAAGACACCAGGGAACAGTGACGAGTTGGGGGGCTGCGTGGGCAGGGAGGGGAGCCAAGCAGAGGTCAATTCCAGAGTGAACAGGAAAGGCTGGAAGGACACAAGCTTGAAGGGCTGAAAGGTAACTGCTGATTGTGCCTACGAAGACAAGGCATCAATGTGTTCCTTCACAACACTAGCCTGTAAATACACTAAGAATGCATCTGCTGAGCAATATGATAAGCAAATGAAATACGAATAAAAAGCAATATGAAAAGTACTAAGTGCGCCAATGTGAAAAGCTGTAGTACGAGAAAAAAGAAACATACCAGTCCAGACTCAGGTTAAAAACGATCAATTATTGTTTACTGACTGCTTTAAAAAATACAAGTTGTGTGGCCCCCTTATAAACAGCACAAACCCAACACATTTTTGTGTGCTCCATTTGTGCCCTTTAAAGTAGCATTTCCTGCTGCTTTCATCGATGAAATATATCGCTTTCTTTTTTTAGGGTGTGATGTCACTCAGCCCCCCTTACAATGGCGACAAGAGGCATGTGAGCCCCTGAAAAAGCTTCACAGAGCTTGTCAGTAGCACACATTCAATATGCAGGGATCACATCAATCCAGACTGAACTGAGATTAAAGGTACAAATCCCTTATAAAAAAAATCACCTCCTACAATACACTCACTTCAGACGATACAGTCATCCTCTGCACAAATCCACAAACTCGTGAGAACACCACGCAAAACAGAAAGTCAAGTCCTCAAGCCAAATGTTATTAACAGACTACTGTGTGCGACTTCTTGAAAAGCCCCACACATCAGAAATACTAATAAACCATCAACACTCACCTTTCCCGTCTGTGCTGGAGGCTTCCTGCAAATGACGTATTGACCTAGAGTTGGGAAAATCAGAAACCGTCACTGCCCTGGGCCTGGCTGCACTGAGGTTATTAAGCATGAGCGCGCGTGAACCAGGAGAGCCAGGGTTTACAGCACAAGTGTAACGAGCTGCATGGGCTGCAAAGCACCAGGCTGACACGAGAGACGGATCTGCCACCGATATCAATCTGCATCAGTGACTGTGTGTGGTGAATGCTGTGAGGGCAGAAAAGGCTAGTCAAACCACACAGCAGCTGACGATCGCCTTCGGGCCTCCACGAAGAGTGACAAGGGAGGGTTGCTGAACGCTGGATAACGCTGGGGGTGATTTTCTGAGACTTTGCACATGTTCAGCCGCAGCAGGCTACTTACCAGACCACGGGGAAGAGGATGGCTCCACAGCAGATCAGGTCGACCAGGAAAAGGATCTCCTTCCACAGGGCGTACTCACTGGTGCCCTCCTCCGTCGACTCGATGATGATGTAGGCCACATTGGCCAGGACCTGCACAGAGAAGACAGAGTGGCTACTGACCGGGAACACAGCTGGTCCACTCCAAAGCAAGTCTTTAATCTAATTTACCCCTACTTAATTAGGGCAGCAAGGTGAAATAAAATAATGCAATGTCAATTAACCAATTAAGGATCAATTACACACAGGTTAATTAAGCAGTTTACAAGAGCCAGCAAACACTCTTAATAAATCAAAAGAACCCATACACAAAAGATATTCAGTACCTGAAGGGGGATAACAATCATGAAGATCTTCTTCTCCTTGTCCGACAGGATGTATTTGACAAAAGCCCAGCCAGTCCCAATGAGGGCCAAAGTGATGAAGAGCAGGGCCCCCTTCAGCCTAAGAAGAAGACAGGCAGAGGCAGCCTGATCAGCGCCTGACAGCTAGGTAGCTCTATTGAATGCAACCCCACACCGGTATCGCAGAAAGACAAACCTGCATTGAAATCTAACTGCCCACAGAGCATTCATACCACAGTGCACGCAGACTTTCAAACATGTGTCAAGGGCAAAGAATTAAAGGCAATGTTAAACGCCTTAAAAACAAGGACTAGTCTAGAAAGTACTCTTTGGAACAAAAAGACCCTGCTGCTAACTCAGTACAGGTCCACATGCACAGCAGAACTCACAGGTGGGTGATGTAGTACATGACAGCCCAGCCTTCAATGGGGTGTCCTTTGGTGTTGATGAAGTAATAGTTTATCTGCAAATTAAAACACGTTCAGATTAGCTTGTAGCGGTGAACAGTTTTTTTTACACCCACTCTCACGCTATCAGCACCAAACCTGCAGATTTTACTGGAGTAATTTACTGGCAAGTGATCATGCTGTTCTTGGCCAATTAGACCCACAAACGAGTTAATGAAGTCACAGGGTACTGTAGCTCATCTGGATTGGTAGGGCAGCAGGGAACTCTGCTGAAGCGGCTCTCCACACAACGCTGAGAACTCACGCTGTGAAAGATGAGCGAGAGGGACTTGGTGAAGGCCAGCGCTGCCATCAGCCAGTGGATTTTAAAGACGTTGAACCTGCGGGGACAAAGACAAGCCCGGGGGTGGCTGAAAGCACTTGAAAACCAGAGAGAACAAACACATCCATCAAGGCCTGCACAAGACAAAAACAGAGAGGCACCCCTGGAACTGCCTGCTTCTACTATGAGGGAGCTTTTAAAACTAACCAGCCTGTTCATAATGAAGAGGATATAATCACCGTTTAAATCTCCAGGAGTAGAAATAAGCACTGGAGCACCCTGATGTGGTTTTTGCTATGTCAATAAGCCACATAAGTGTTAAACAAACTGCTCATTACTGCTACAGGGGTGGGCAGCAGATTAAAAAAACCCAGAAGGAGCCCCAGGCCCATAAAGCCTGGACTTTGTGCCCCTGAACCCCTTTCCACCCAGGTGGGGCATCACGGCTGCAGGGTGGTTTCTATGAATGTGTGGAGTGGTCACAGAGGAACAATGCTGGAAAATGCAGAACATCCCACATTCCCGGGACATCAAGCTTACCAGCATTGGAAGAGCATTTGGTTTTTGTTTTATTTTACATCATGGGAGCTTGGCTCTTCCCTCAATAGGTGTTTCTAACTCTCAGCTCTACCCCAGTGGCCTGTGAGGAGAACCTCAAAGGTTTTGAGGTTCCAGATCTCGAGAGGCGAATGGGCAAACGAGAAGGCAGAAGAGAGACAGAGCTGGAAAGGGCAAAGAATAAAGCAGCAGAACCTGACAATGCTTCACATTACGCCAGCGACTGACCAGCCATGCTGTGGACACGAATTCTCTGGGAAGCTTCAGGTAACAGCTGGATGAGGGCCTTAGATCAATAAGATACTAGGAACCAAGCGAGCAACACCAGCCACAGAGCCCGTAACTGCAGCGTCCCAGTGTCTGGCTCTGGTTACCTGTGCTTCAGCAGGATGTACACCCAGAACATGGCGGCCGTGAAGAAGAAGCCCGACATGACGATGTATAGCAGGGGCAAAGGAATCTCCGCAGCCGACAGGTACCCCCCGGGGTTCCTCTCCGTGATCAGCACCTGCAGGAAACAGAGAGAAAACACCTGGGAGTCAGGGAACTCCGCCTCCACCTCCATCTGCCATCCAGGGACCCAGCTCCAATGCAATTAGCAAGCAAACAGACACTAGGGCAGTGAAATTCAGTCCTGGTCCTGGAGAGCCACCAGGTTTTCTAGGCAACTTGTAATCATCAGTGAGATAAGTCCTGGAGGCAGGAGTAACAGAGACTATTTAAGTAAACAACTGGCTCAGTTCAAGTCATTAATAAGCAGGAGAGTATTAACAGGTACCAGATCTGTCCTCCAAGACCAGGAGTGATTTGCATTAGACTGCACTGGTCCTGAACACATATTTAAGTGAATGAAGGACCAAATTCACAAGGAAGCAATCAAAATGAGCTGCAAACAGGCCTTGACATTAGGCATCCGACTTCAAACAAGTCTGCAATAACAGTTGAGCTGGCATTCTTCCCTTTACAGCGAGGGGTGACTCTGTTATCACAACCTTACCCGCCACCATCCAACCCGATTAAACTCGCCTGCTCCCCACTCTCTCGCCGACTTCATAACTGTCAGATCACAGGTGACGGAGGTAAGGGTGTGGATTTTGGCAGAGGCGAGAGGAACATGGAGGATGATATTAAAACCATGTAAATGCCCAAGCTTCACTCTGCACACCTGATGTGGGCAGTGTACACAAGCTTTCACACTGATGCTCATCATCCCCTACAACGGAGCACAGCTCAGCCTGAAGAGCCCTGGCCCCATGACCAGGAAAGTAAAGTAGGGTGGTGGAGCCAAGCCTGGGCTCCTGAGCCAGGAGGACAATGCATAGCAGAGCCAGGACAGAGATTAGACTAGCGCTGTCCTTCTCCGTGACTGTCATGCACTGCAAGGCTGATGCAGAGAATACACCTGCAAGAATAATCTTAACAGCTCAGGCCATCCTGTCAAACACCGCAGCTGAGGGTCAGCACGACGGGAGACAGTGCAAACTCACGTCCAGGTTGAAGGGGATCTCCTTCCCGGGGATCCTGTTCCTGCAGTTGTGGAAGTTGAGGCTGTACAGTCCCTCGGACTTAGAGCCGAAGGTCAGGTGAAACTGCGGGACGGACAAAAGGGACAAGTAAGTTACTCACCTCTGCTCTAATGAAAAGATTAGGCTGAAGAAGCCAAGATGCTTCATTAACAGATGTCTGTTGACCATGAACCATGAACACTGCCCTTAACCTTTCAGGACCAGAGCTGGGTATTCCTTTGGAAACTGATTTCTTACAAGACTATATTTTGGAAACAAAGACTGGCCTGCATTTACTGGCCAAAATATTAGGAACCCCTGGTGCATACCACGACTGGCCTGTGCCAAGAGCTGGAGTGTGGCAGGTGCATGCCACAAGGCTCTGAAACATCTGCATCGGATCTCCTCCTCCTTTTCCAGAACAGGATTCCTGTTTCCAACAGGATTGAGATCTGAGAATGGCACTGGCCAATAATGGCAAAGGAATATCTGTCTCAGGCTGCTCGAGCCCAGCCATGAAGTGCCAGCACCAACAAGACAGTATTCGTACTCATGGGAGGGTTCCTAATGTTCTGGCCAGTGAGCATACAACACCTACAGGACCAGGACTTGACACCAACAGCACTGAATCATGACTACAAATTTGGAAAAAAGCTTCAAACTAAATTGAAAAATCCCATTAACCTACAAAGTTAGAAGAAGAATCTCAATTCATTTTTGCTGTTTCATCAGTACAGGCTTCGGAGAGACAAACAGACAGAACAGGCAGCTTTACTACACTGATATTCCAACAATTCCATAATTCCAAGGGTTTTTCTCCAGCACATTTCCCTGGTGTACGGTAAAGGAAAGGGAGGTGCTTAAGCAATAAACCTTGAAGAAAATGTTTCTTTTTGCTTACACTGAAGTTGTAGACGTTGTCTCTTTTTCCCAAGGCGAACGTCTTCTCCACCTGCGCCGTAAGAGCAATCGATTAACTGCTTGCAACAAAGAACCATTGAAACAAAAACACAGAACTGCATCAAAACAAAACACAAGTCTTCTGAGCAGCAAACACCGGCAGCCTGGCCATCAGGGATGACCACACGACTGGGCTCCCGACTCTTCTGGGATTGTCCAGCACGCCTCCGGTAACAGCCCTGGTCTCCTCCCAGGAGCCCCGCGGATCGCAAAGATGTCAACCGGACACGAATGAGACCACTTAGGAGTAGCACCACCCTCCACACCTCCACTGAGTGAGGTGGAAAGCAGGTGACCTGGTGCATGGAAGTTAACAGGCTGCTCTTTCCATAGCACAGAAGATACCTGCTGCGCCGCTGCACTCTGCTTACTTTACTGGGCAAGGTGCTGGGGCTCTTCCCCGGCGAGGTCTTCCGCCCGCCCTTCTCGGGCTCGGCTTTCTTCTTCTCAGGCTCCTTCCCTTTCGACACCTCCGCAGCAATCGGACTGCTTTCGGTGGGGGCTTTGGCCGCGTCTTGAGGACTTTCCCTTTTTCTTCTGTTTCCTGCCAAAGAACGAAATGATCTGCGCTCTATTTGGGCTATTGCAAAGTCCAAAATCTGCCGACGCCACTTGTTTATCCTGGATTGGATTACTCGCCCATTCAGTTTCTGTCATCAGCTGCTTAGCCCTTGGCTTCCTGGCAAAGGGCCCCCATATCCATGAGGGGTGAATAAGGACCTGCACATATGCTCCTCCGGCAGGACCACCTGTCAGAGCCTTTCCATCCATCCTCTAACCTCTTTACCCAGTACTGGGTCGCACAGGAGCTGGAGCCTATCCAAGCAAGGCAGGGTATACCCTAGATGGGACGCCAGTCCATCGCTGGGCAGACAGACACACTCACACCAGGGCCAATTAACCAAACTGCATATCTGTGGGCTGCGGAAGGAAACCGGTGCACCCGGAGGAAACCCACTTGAACACAGGGAGAACATGCGAACTCCACACATACAGCAGAACAGCACTTGAACCCAGGGCCACTGCGCTGCAAGGAACCGCTATGTCACCCACATCCTTCCCATATCCCAGCTCCAAACTCCATCAGGTTTTCCACAACTCTCCTAGTCGTTAAAAGTCTACAGCCCTCTAACCCTGATCAGTGTATATCATAACAGAGATAGAGAAACCTGGATTCCAGAGCCTGAGCCCTAGCGGATACAAAATCACTGATATGACATGCCTCCTCCTGTGTGCATATCAACACGTTTCTGACTAAGGCTCAGAGCCTCCAGCTAGACATGTGACCTGCGACAGGCTTTTTCAATCAACAGTCATTTGTATGTGAGAGAACAAAGGAAGAAATGTTGAACAGGTATGGCCCACAGAAAAGTATTGAAGTATTGAAGAGACTGAAGTCTCGCAGGCTGGCAAGGAGCTTAGCTCATCAAACTCTCCAGTAAAAACAGAAGACAAAAACAATTATACTTGAAACATGGATAACACTAACCTGAGGACTTTTCGGCTTCCTTGTTTTGCAAGTCCACGGCGAGGATGCTGTCCTGCTCCCCAAACATCTGGACTTTAACTCTGTACAAAACGAACAGCACCAAGGTTAAAACAGATGAACACCCCCCCCACACCCCTGAGGACTCACATCTGTAGCCACAGTTGAGGATGCCTCATAGACTGAAAAAAAGAACTGAGATGCTATTAAAGAAAGTCTCGAACATTCAGCCAATAACAGCCAGAAAGCCGGACTGGCTCTGGGCAGGACCCCAGGAGTTCTGCTTTCCAATTCAGCCTTGAACTGAGCTATTTGCATAACTAGATATTACAGAGGCAAGTCAAATGTTTCCTAAAGTCAGCTTTAAATCTGTTGTGTGAAAACTAAAACATAATACAGGCAAATAAAAGCAAACTCCTGGTTCAGTTAGCTCTCCAATCACAGAGCTGAGAGGTCAGGAGGGACTGGACAACTCCAGGCAGCACAGGAGCAACCCCAGAACTGGTGACCGGTATCGGGCGGCACACAAGGCCAGTCAGGAAGCCCTCAACATGAGGGGGCTCCTGGGATCTTACTCTTGGGTTTTGACATCGATGAGGAAGAGGATGAGGGGCTCAGAGCTGCTCTTCTGATTCAGCACACATTCATCCAGGTCCTCCGCCTGCAGATACACGCACAGAGGAGAAGAGGGGACAGAAACAGGGTCACTGCCTGCATCACGGGGTCAGACTCTCAGAGTCTCAGATTTCACACCAAGCAGGTCCGCAGAGAAAACACATTTACTGTTCACACCCACATTAACAACCTGCAGTTACATTACAGGTATGAGCTGGGAGCAGTGTCAGTGCGCGGGCTACAGACGAACAAGCAAATCTTAATTGAGGAAAAATAGAAAGAAAAATGAAAACTCATAACATTTCTCTACTCAACCTTGAGAAAGCTTCACAGCCAAAACAGTGAGATTGTCATTCTACTTTATATCATGGAATTAATATCTACTCGTTGCTATAAATACTGCATATATTATATATATTTACATACACAGGTCTATTAGTTCTCATAAGAAGAGAATTTAATCCCAGGGGTTCCAGTGCTGGCACAGATTTGAGGAGACAGGTAAATCTGAACTCTACAGTACGTGCTGGCATAGTCAAACGTACAAGGAGGAGCTGAATAAAAATCTGAAGAGTAAAACACAAGCTGCCTCACTCCCACATCTCTCACACATCTCTGCCACAGCATTGTGCATTCCAGGTCTGGAATTGAACTCTACTCTACTACCTCTCCACTCTAACCCCTGAAAAACAAATATCTACTTACAGCGTAGGTCAACACTCCATCGACACGGGATTTCGACAGACTGAACCCAACCTGCCAAGCAAGTTCAAAACAAACAAAAAAAATGATTTCAAAATAAGTTATGCCGTGAAGTTATCCTTTGCATGACCGACGCTGCCCACACTGCTGCAGGGTTAAATGAAGTGTAAACTACAAGCAGCTGTTGAAACAATAAATTACATCTGTCAGCATTGAGGTCTGGGATCTCACACTGATCTTGGACAGACAGAAGGCATTAGACACCAAGCCCTCGCATAATTTCTTAATAAAAACACAGGACGTCCCCTAGAATCCGTAGAGGTGGCAACGAAGTCTGGTAAGAGCTGCAAGAAGAGAGAGCCCTTCATCTTTCTTTCTCCAGAGCTCTGTGCTTTTTTCTCCCCTTTCCCTGGTTTGTACCTGTTGTCTGGCATGTGTGCACTAAGGACTAGGGTGTGGCTGCAGTCTGTGTTTGTGGTCAGCCCTTTTACTGAGGAACCGCTGAAAAGTGAAGAGCAACGCTCACATAGGCCATCAGGACAATAATGAAGCACAAAAGCTGCGACACTGCCGCAGGACATGCACAACTCAGAATCAAATTCTGCAGACAGAAATTTGTTATGAGCTGAGAGGCTGAGAACCACTAAACCAGATATTAAGATGGACGGCTCTGCCCAAAAATGAGCTAATGAGCCAAATTCTGTTCGGCCTACAAGCGTGAGCTTGACTGTGTTGTATCACTTAAACAACACACTGATTATAGAATCAAGTGACAAGATTTTGCCACCACACTGGTCAAGGTCAGCCAATGCAGACATGACTCGAAGAGGCTCAGGAAGCTCTGCCTGTGATCTCCACCTCACCCCTAAATTCTCAGCTATGTGAGTGGGGCGTGTATAGCTGAAAACTGTGAATAAACTGTAACATTGGGTTTCCTGCAGACATCTGCATGCAGGAACGGCGCAGGCTGCTGCCAGAGCAGAGTCCTCACACAGCATGCAGTACAGCGCAGGAAGCGGAGAAACCCAGGGATGCAATCCCTGCCACAGGCCGGGGAAAGACGACGGACGGCGATCTGCTCACCGTTCTGCCGTCGATGGTTTTCTCGTCTTTAAGGCTCAGCCCTCTCAGGTAGACGTCCAGTGTGCCGTTGCCGTAGAACCCAAAGGAATTCAGGCGGATCAGGGATCGGGTCTCATTCTGGAATGAAAGAGACGCAGGAAGAGGACCGAGTTCAGTCAGGAAGACCAGCAGACAGCAGTATTCCTCTCTTTCCCTTCGATCCTAATCAAATAGAAGCGGACTGCTGCCACCCCGCTCCGAATTTTAACCCTTCAGGAACGCTGGAAAAGGAAAACTAGATTCATGTCAGAATGACTCATCCGTTGCATGTCAGTCACAGAAACAAAATTATCAACCGAGACACAGAACAATTCAAAATTAATTCTACATTTTCAAACCACATTGTTTAAAACTATGACTAAGACCAATGTAATATGGCTCACAATACAGTATATAGTGATTTCAAATATCCAAGGATGGAAAGCTTATTGCAGCAAGTATAGATACAAACAGGGAGCTGCATCAGCTTGGAATACACAATGGTAAATCCCACACACATCATGTTGTTAAAGTGAAGATATTACAATACCTACACAAGCACGGACACCAGACTTTGATCCGCACAGTGGTTCGGCTTTGACGTCAGCTTTTCACCCGGCTGGTCCCGCAGGGCTCTCGCACAATGTGTGCACCCGCAAGACAACCGCCAGACCCAGCCCCCCGCTCAGCTGCGCACCGAGGAGCAGCAGCGACGGCCGAGATCCTCACGCAGGTCATGAAAAGTGTGAAACTGCTGAACCATGTGTGTTATAGGCTGTGCCGGGGGGAATAACCTCCCGCGCAAGAAGGCTGCGGATGTTAAGACAGCGTGTCTGATGAGCAGGAAAGCCAACGCTAAGCATGAGCGCTGGAAGTATTTCATCACCGCATCAGTCTGCACAACCTTACTCCAAGCGAAAAAGCATACATCCAATACTGAACAATGGTTTAATTCAACAGCAGCTTGTAAAACAGTAAACAGCGGACACAGCAGTGCAATCTGAGTCCGATTTCCACACCCGGCTGTAACCAGCTGCAGTGCACGCCTGCTGTTCCCCCCAATTGCTGTGAAGACACAAGGGCTCGTAAACCGCCTCTGTCTTGCACTGCTCAGCTCTGACACCTGACAGTGGTGAGTCATGCAAAAGGCTTTACTTAAGATGCTCACAAAAAGACAGGGGTGAGAGTGTGGGGGGAGCAGGGTTAGACAGGCCAGTAGCCTGTGACGCCTGTCAGACAGCCGGTTCTTTAAGAGTGGATCTCAAGGTGAAGCTTGCTTTTGCAGGGAGAGGGTTGCAAAGTCAGAGGCAGTCCATCCTGAGCTAGTTTGAGACAGTTCTTGCAGGTGCGTGTTAGGAGGCAGGAGGGAATCACAGCTCATACACAGGGTTGGAAACCAGTCAGGACTCACAATGCCAAGTAGTTCAGGTGGGTAGCTGCGTCAGCATGCGTAGGCTGCAAAGGAGCAAGTAATAGGTCTTTCTCACACCTGAGGAAGACTCCACAGCCGAAACGTCATGTTTTCTTTCTTCTCTTTTCAGCATGGAATAAACCTATTACTTGTTCCCTCACAATGCATAGCTGTTTTATTCCAAAACCAGCAATTTCCAGCTTGCAGGGATTCATAAAAGTGGTCGAATCAAACTGAAAGGGTACATTAAATATATTTTAACCCAATTTCTAACTACACAAATTTACTTTGATGGGTGCAATGATAAAAAAAATACCCAGACACCGATTCTGATAAATCCCAGACAAAACCAGGCTACTTGGTAATGAGAATCTATTTGTTGTCACTATAAAACCTGGAGTGGATGAGTGAATGCAATAGGAGTCCTGTCTTGCACCAGACTCCTGTGCAACTGTGGACTGACCGCTTTCACTGATACTGCTAAAGGAGATAAGGTTTCGATATTGTGCCTGTCTTTCAGAGCCACACAGAGGACAAGGTGTACATTTAGAGTTGTCTAAATAAGTCAATCAGCTCACATGGGCATTCATGCTTCAGTTAAACACACGTAAAAATTTGTATTTTAAAATATGTCGGTATGTCATTTAATTAACTCGTAACGAGTGCATTTATGTCATTTTTCCCGTAATAATAAAGGCTGACATTTCTCTAGAGCCTTCCATGTCAAAGGATCCCAAAGCTGTTCTGCTATGAAGAGCAAACTGTGACAACCCATTTGTTCACGCTGTGGTTTTAGCGCAAGACGCTATCATTCAATTCGTGTCCCTTTAGACACGCCAGATATTAAGCAAAACGCCGTGTCTAGGTGGCGTGGCGGTCTCCCGCGTTTGAGCCGCCACGACTCACCCGGATCTCTCGCACGTTTCAACCGGAATCGCCTGACACGGATCATGGTAACAAAGATAAATATGTTTCGTCCCCTGAAGTTCACGTCAAAAGTTCCAGCGATGCTAACAGCGCTCCCAAGCTGTCTCACGGATCAACAACTCTACAAGAAGCGCTGGTGGCTCTCGGTTCCGTCAGCTAGCTACACCGAGCCTTCACTGCTTTGTCGCTCATTTGATTCAGCATCCAGGCGCAACAACAGGAGGCAACGATGCGACCTGAACCACACGGTATTCAGAGGCCCAAACATGCCGACCGTACAGCGCTGACTGGGGCCGTATGGAACAAATGGAAACGCCTCTTACCTTCAACACTAGATGGTGTATCCTAGCGCCACAGCAGCCAAAAAGAAATATGAAAACGAACAGTCGACAACAACTTCCTCGGTCCCCGGCCATCGTCGCTTCCCCTACGATAAGGTGTACGTTGTTTTTATTAGTCCCTAAACTCCGCTTTCCAGTTCCGAGTTACTTCCGGCTCCTCAGTCAGGAGTTACACGTCACCACAGCAACACCTCGCACTTCCCGCCTCCACAGGAGCGAGTGACGCGACTCTTATCCAATGAAAAGCCGCAGGTGTCGCCTCTCGCCCGCCCCCTGTGATTGACTTCAGTTTGAACGAATCGGGTATTTCTTAGAGGAACTTTTTACCGCGTGACCTGAGGGGGTTTCACTACAGGTGAGGTTTCGAAGCTGTACAAATGACTGACGTTTGTTGTGTAAAGAAACTTCCCATTTTAGCGACTCATCCTGCATTGAAAACCGCTTTCATCTCCGTGACCCCATGGAATTATCATCTTGAAAGAAAAAAAAAACATTATTCTTTTTACTTTAATTGATCGCCTGATACCTGTCTGTTCTAATACGTGTTAAATAAATATCAGTAAAATCCATATATATTCTTAGGGTCTGTGACCTTAACATCAGAGTGCGTAAAAGGTTAACCTTATCTAACCTTCTTAATAAAAGTCAGGCTGCAGCATCTCACACTTTTCGGCGATGGAGATTAGCTCAAATTGTAGAGCGCTCGCTTAGCATGCGAGAGGTAGCGAGATCGATCCCTGCATCCTCTACGTGAGTGTTTATCCATCAGCTACATCACCCTGCAACTCTCACCTGGCAACCCACTGAAGTTGTGCTAGTTGCCAGTTCCTGGCCGGTAGACCGCCTGGGAAAGCTAAGGCTGCTGCTGGAAGAGGTGTTAGTGGGGCCAGCAGGGGGCGCTCACCCCGCGGTCTTTCTGAGGTCCTATAACCCAGTGTAGCGATGGTATACTATAAAGGCGCATGAGATGAGACGTAAAACAGAGATCCTGTGACTGTAATGGTCATTAAAAATCCCAGGGCGTTTCTTAAAATCCTCCCCACTGAGAGGTGGTGTGTGGTGAGCGTTCTGGCGCACTATGGCTGCCGTCGCATCATCCAGTTGGATGCTGCACATTGGTGGTGGTGGAGGGGAGTCCCCATTACCTTTAAAGCGCTTTGAGTGGAGTGTACAGAAAAGCGCTATATAAGTGTAAGCTATTATTATTATTAAATATTATTATTAAAATGAGAGGGTTGTAACCCCGGTGTCGTGACCAGATTTCCCCCTGGCCTTTACCAGTCGTGCAATCTTAATAAATATTCCCGTTCATTACTCTGTTCTCCTCCCCAGGTGGCGCACTTTGACGGGCGTCGCATCATCCAGGTGGGGCTAAACATTGGTGGTGGAGGGGAGACCCCATTACCTGTAAAGTGCTTTGAGTGGAGAGTCCAGAAAAGCGCAATGTAAATATAAGGATTATTTATTCCCTAAATCGCTCAGTACTACAGACTAGATTTACTGTCGGTGCCACTAGAGGGCACTAGGGCATAAATACTAGAGGGTTTCCGAGAAGCTGAAAAAAAGTCTAAACCGGAATTAAAAATCGTTTTCTGTCGATTCGAAAGACTGCCCCACAGTGTTATTCCCTGCTTTTAAATAACAGCACCTGCGTGACAGGCTGCACTGTATGCGAAAAGACAAATTCCTAATACAAGAAATTGTATATGGCCAATAAAGTGAGCCCATCTTATTTTATCTTCATCCCCACAGCGCAACACCCAAAAAGCTACCTGAACAAACGCAGGGAGGAACTGGAGGTTAGATTGACGCCCACATAACCAATCAGAACAAGCGAAAATGATGAGCTCACCCAATAACAATGGGGCTGGGAAACTATTGACAGCCACATTCGCCAATAAAAAATACGGGGCGGGTCTATTGATGCCCGCTGGTAATGCGGCTGAGGTCACTTATGTTCAACTCGGTGATGTTCAAGGGGTCGTGACCCCATTACCCTTCCTCCTTTAAAATCCTTTCAAAATAAAGTAACTCCACATGTAAAATGACAGTAATAACTCAGGAACCTTTCGCAGTCTTGTATTGTTATTATTAGTTTTTCAAACCCCCAGACGTAAAACCAACAGACTCAGGAAATCTTTCATTCCCACTGCAATTACACTCTTTAAAACACTACAAAGTAACTACTTTGTCTCTTGTTTCTTGTCTCCTGTGACACGTCTGTATTCTCTTCCCTTTTGATGGTGTGTATTTGTCATTGTGTTGTGTTTGACTGTGCTGCAAAACAAATTGCCCTAGGGGACAATAGAGCTTGAATTGAATTGGAAACAGCAGCACGGACTCCCAGGAGGGGTAAATGAATTACCTCCAAGTGGCTTTTAGCCAGTGTGTGTCTTACAAAGTCACTAGGTGGCGCCAGTGCTCAGTTTATTGCTTCACTGACCGTTCCTGCAGGGCTGGGCTTGGGCCCTCAGTTCTCCTCTGTGTTTGATACCACAGTTCAATCAATTCAGGTTAATCGTGTGAGGCAGCAGGTTGGGTCTCTGCAAACACACAAGGAATCATGATGATTATTTATAATCATAATCATTATAATACGAGCGTATTACCTTCCATGCAGTAACCATTAGTTTCATCCTCATATGCCGGTGGTGAGCAGAGCCTCACCTTGCAGGCACAGGGGAGCTGTGTGGGACTCTACCCTTTACACTTCTGCTACTACTCTTTTGCAGGTAGCCAACTGATCCCAGGACCGGCTCCAGCTGTTTCCTGAACGAAGCCAGGGTATCGGCTACAACGACCTGGCTGGGCACCTTGTTCCACACTCCCACCACCCTTTGTGCCTCCGATCTCCTCCAGCTGTTTCTTGAAAGAAGCCAGGTATCAGCTTCAACAACATGGCTGATTGTCCCACCAGTCTGTGTAAATAGGTGTCTCCGGTCGTCAGCTTTAAATGTGGTTTAATGGATCACACAGCCACTGGAAACCAGATGAGCCAGAGGGGCCAATTGACCTCTTAACTGTCACCATTTTGATGCAAGTTTTCTGAAGGACATCACATCCTCCTTCAGTAAACATCAGGGCCGCCTGTTCTTCTTTACTTCAACAGTAAAAACCTCTTGAACAACAAAGACGGCAAGAAAAAAACAAGCACTCAAGAATTCGTAGTTACCTACATTTTTTTATTAGAAGTAACTTATTTTACAAGTCATCTGTTGAATACAAACATTGTGAAAAAGTGTTTCTGTACAAAGTTTTTAATCTACTTTTAAACAAGTATAGGAATTAATAACAAAAATAAACTATAACTGCTCTAATAATACAAGACCAAGGAAACTGGCCGCTTCTTCAGTTCCCTGATAATGCTAATAAGAAATACATTTTCTTTTTTTACTTTTTAGTACATACTTTTTAAAACATAAAATTTTCTGAAGCAATCAGAACAACTTCAGATGGACATATTTACAAATAGAAGGAAAATGTCTGAAATGTACAAGTAGCTTTCTTTTTTATTCGCACGCGTGTTTGCACTCGGAAAGAAAGAGGGAAAACTGAGCCGGGACCACGGGGAACAGGGTCCCCGACATCGAGCGGGATTGGTTTTCCCGAGATCCCGGCACATTCACGGAGCGCAGGCAGGGACGACGGGAAAACGTGCTCTTTCAAGAGCCACCAAAGCCTGCCGCTGGGGCTCTCTACAGCTGGGCTCCGGTTAAAAATCTCATTTCAAAAACTCCAGGAAGTGGGAAAAGTGCATTCCGACCAAAACCAAAATGGACAGCCTCAGCCCTTAGCGTGCTGTGCCTGATCAACACAGTAGTTAATAAAATGTCCATTTTAGGAAGTGTGGATGTATTGGAAAATCACTGCAGCGCCTCTCTGTGAACACGAACTCTCGATTTGCCTTCAGCTACAGAAGCAACGTGAGTGCAAAAGCCCTCAAACAACAGATGTTGGAAAGTCTGGAGGCTGAAAGATCTGATCCAGAGGTTTTATAAAACAGGCAGCTGTGGGACCTGCTGGCTCAGCAGTGGCGATCAACTCAATGGCAGTGAGATGCTTGGTTAATATCTATTTCTGATTTCATTCTGCAGCACCTGGGGTCCCGGTTTCCAGTGCAGCTCTCGGGGCATGTCTGTGTGTGTGTGTGTGTGTGACGCTTGCTTGGTCTTCACATTTCAAAGCTGCCCCTGGGGGTGTAGGGTGGGGGAGAGGGAAGGGTCGCTAGTTACGGGACTGTAGTAAAATAGAACCAAACAAGTTTTAATTTTGGGCCAAGCAGCTTGCTTTCAGTTAAGACCTTGCTGGTGTTCTCCATACCATTTATATATATATATAATATATATGTAGAATATACATGTGTAGGTGCATATTATATATACACACACAATCAGCTACTTTTAAACATGTGAACCAGAGAAGTGCTTCTCATCTTGAGAGGCACGATCACCAGCACAAACACTTCAGGGAAGGAAAGGAGGCCGCACACATCTGGACAGCAGTCTGGAACAGCGAGGTCCACTCTCGTCCGAGACGGCAGAGAGAGCAGACACCTGGCATGGCAGCTATAAAGGAATGTTTGTCTTCTTTCTTTTTCTTCTTCTTACAAAAAAAAACACACACACACAAAAAGGTCCTACTGAATACAGATCTATACAGAAAAACTATTTCAATTTAGTCTCCAGGTCCAATAATGTCCCGAGACATTTCCCCGAACCCGGAACAAAGCCTTTCCATGTTTCGAATCAACCCCACGACCAATTCCGTTAACCCTTTACAGGTCCCATGAAGGACAGGAGAGCTCAGGAGGAGAAACACATGCACTGCTCATAGCCTTCCCAGGGGGCAGTGCTCCGCCCCCCCACGGTACCTTGTGATTGGCTGGGCAGGACGGCTTCATTAAAAATGCCAAAGGAGAGGGGGGGGGGGGTGGCGGTACTGCATGGCAGCATCTGCTCCGCCCAGACTCAGACACCTCTGAGCCAGCCCTGCACTTGCATATGTAGAGCTACTACCGATACAGCGCGAGCGCCATACACCATTCCATAAACCGCCTCTGTACAGAGTGACATGGCCGTAGCAGCCTACACACAGCCCCCCTCGCGCCTCCCTGCCTCCTGTCACACCGGCCCTCTGACCCGCGTGTGTCCCATCACTGGTGTGGGGGGAGAACGAGGGACGCAGTTCTCGTCCAGGCAGTGGCCGTACTCTCTTACCGAGAGCCAGCAGCCCTGATTAACCAGCTCAGTTCTACGCCCCAGCAGTCCGGGACTGTCAAAGTTGTGGAAGCGCTCAAGGCTGAGCCGGGATTTCCCAGGCGTGGAGCTGTGCGAGCGAAGAGGCCGGAGCCGGGACTGAGCGCGAGCCCTGCGGCGGGGCAGGAATGTAGCAGCTGTGGAAACGAGCTTCTTCAGCTATTGGTCCCCACGGAAGCAGCAGGAATCCACGGAGATCCCAGGAACCCGCACTCGTACAGCAGCATGCAAGTCAGGAAGGGCGCAGCTCAACGACAAGGGCAGTGACCAGCGGGGCGGCTGAAGCTACCGGTTTTCTTGGGGAGTTTTTTGTTTTTGTTTTGGAGGCTCGTCCCCCTTTGGAAGGGGGCCAGGTCGGAGGTCGGAGCTCTCCGAGAGCGAGCCTGTCCGGCCGCGGGGAGTGGCGGCGGGTGTGGGTGCAGCCTCGGACCCGGGACGTCCCCGAGACGGCTAAACGGATGGCGGTATTTCGGGATGGGGGAAGTCGGCAGTGCCGGACTCGGCCTGCGTGCGTACTTCTGAAAAACACGTCCTTTAAGAACCTCAGCCCTCCAAACTCCTCAAGCCCCGCTATAAATATATCTCTATATGTACACTTTACGTCCTACGATCGGAATTATATTACTGACTTCAGCTTTATTCTCTTCAGTTCTCCAGGAAGTGCTCAGGGGTGGGGAACGCCCAGCCTGTCCCACAGGCAACAAGGAAAGGAGAAAGCAGGCAGCCGTTTGGAAAAAGTCTCCATAGGTGACTTTCGTGTGTGGGGCCATTACTGTTAAAGCCCAAACATTATTAGGGGGGACATGGGGCGCCCCACAGTGTCCTGTGTCCGACGTCGAGATCCAATCCGCACGACACCTCTCCCTCTCCGAATGTACGGATTCGCTCACCCAGTCGACCCGTGCTTCAGCGGCGCAGGTGAGGGGCGCTGGGGGGGGTTCAGCCAAAAGGCAGTGACTCCTTCCGAATTCTGGACACTCGGCGGAGGGCGAGAGGAAAAGCACAGGGCGCCACAGCCGAGACCTCGGGTTCAAGACAACGAGAGCAGGAGCAGGCAGGAGAGAGGGGGGGCCAGGCCGGACAGGCCCAGCAGAACACAGACAATAAATAAAAAAAAAGGCAAATGAAAGACTTCCTTCAAGAGTTCTCTTCCGGCTTGTGAAAGTTCATCTTCTTCTTTAGCAGGAGAACGTAACCCAGTCTTTGAAATTCAAGACTTTCTCCTTCATGTAATGGTCGCCCATCCCCGCGCGGTCCCGAGGGTCCGTCAGCGACACAGTGAGTCGTACTTCATTAAAGGTGCCCTCTCTGTCTTCTCCAGACAGCGCGCCTCTCGCTTCACTCTTCCCTCTCTCTCTCTCTCTCGACCCGCAGCCAGCACCGAAAATCAGCGAATCCGGACCCGGAGCCCCGCGGACGGGCTGGATGTGAAGGGAACAGGGACAGTCCGAGGCCCTGCAGAGAGAGGGATGGAGCGCTCCCTGCAGGGGGAGGCGAGAATCCGCCCGTGTTCCTCTTCACGCGAACACCTGCATCTTGCCCCCTTGCTCTTGGATGTGGGGGATCTGGGTCTGGGTGGTACCCACGATGGCCGGGCTCGGGGTGGACTCGGACCAGTCGGACACGGAGTGGGGGGACGGGCTGGACCAGGGCTCGGGGGACTCTGGGGAGGGGGTCAGGTAGGGGTGCTCGCTCTGGAGGTGGAGGTAATGCTTGGGGGTGGCGTCCAGGGCCGAGGTGTAGCTGTGCTGGGATGGGGGTGTAGGGTAGTCCTCCAGGGCCGGGTTGCCAGCACCGGAGGCCTGCGGTTGCGGCTGGGGTGCCGGAGGCTGCTGTTGCTGGGGCAGCGGTTGCTGGAGAGGCGGTTGCTGGGGCAGCGGTTGCTGGGGAAGTGGCTGCTGGGGAGGCGGCTGCTGGGGAGGCGGTTGCTGGGGAGGCGGCTGCTGGGGAGGCGGCTGCTGGCTGAAGAAGGGGGCCTGGGGAGGACCAGGGGGAGCCTGCTGCTGGGGCTCGGGGGGAGTGGATGATCCCCCCATTCTGGCCAGGCTCTGCTGGGTGGCCAGGACTTGGCTGTGCAGCTGCTGTTGGGCAGTAAGCTGCTGGTTCTGCTGCTCCGCCACTGTTTGCATCTTGACCGGGCTGAGGCTCTGCTGTGGAGAAGACACTTGCTGTTGGTGCTGCTGCTGCTGTTGCTGCACCAGGGCCTGCGATCCGTGGAACATGCGCTGCTGGTGCTGCAGCAGGAGCCCGTGCTGCTGCTGCAGGATGGCCTGCTGGCTCTGAGCGTGCATGCCCGCCTGCGTGCTGATGGGGTGCACGAGGTTGATGACCTGCTGGCCGCACTGGGAGCTGGCGGGGAGGCGGGCGTGCCAGTCGAAGGGGATGCTGACGGGGCTCACCATGCCCAGGTTGAGGCCCAGCTGGCCGGAGTTGAGGACGTAGCTGGGGGGCCCGGGGTTGGCGTTGACCGAAGACATGGAGACGCGCCCCTGCATGGGGTTCATGGAGAGAAGGGCGTTCTGGCTGGGGCCCTCCCCGATGTCACTGAGCTGCGCCAGGGAGACGGCAAAGGGCCCGTCCATGAGGCTGTGCACCAGAGGGGTGGACGGCACGGACATGGAGGAGGCCGGGTGGAACATGCCAGGGGAGGGCATGGTGGCGGGGGAGGCGGGGTTGGTCACGTAGCCGGCGTTGCTGGCCCCACCGCGGGGGGAGTCCAGCGAGTCGACGGGCGACAGGGTGACGGAGCTCTCCAGCAGGGCGCTCTGCATGTCCAGCGTCAGCTTCTTGCTCCTGGCCTTGGCCGAATCCTTCGCCAGGCCCGAGATGTGTTGCTGCTGTTGGCCGCCGCCCATCCCGGCTCCCTTGGCGCTGGGCCGCCTCGACTTCTTGCCCTGCGGGGTCTGCTTCAGGCCGGGGATGAAGGTCCCAGGGGGGCACATGAGCGGGGAAAGCGTGTGCCCCCCTGCCATGTGGTGCCCGGGCGCGGCGTGCCCCTGCGGGCTGCGCACGGTGTTGTACTCGTCCAGCAGCTGCACGATGTCGTGGTGCATCCTGTCCTGCGCGATGTCTCTGGGCAGCCGGTCCATGTGGTCGGTGATCTCCCGGTTGGCGAAGTGATCCAGCAGGATCTTGGCGGCTTCGCAGCTGCCCTCCCGCGCTGCCAGGAACAGGGGGGTCTCCTCCTGGAGTGGACAGGGAGAGGAGAAACTGAGTGAGCCCACCCTGGGGTCCCGTTTCACCCGTTAATTTAGCAGGACCCAGACGTCTTGGGCTTTTATATATACAATAACCGGAGTACGGTTTCTGTCATCTGTAAATGTCCTCCGAAAGAAAAAACTTCCAAGATAGAAAGCATTTGCCAAGCCGGAGCTTAAAAACACAGTAATATATTGGCAAACTCCAAAACACTTTCAAACATTTTAAGAATTGTGTATCATATTGGTTTAATATTGGCTGTCCAACACCCTGAACTGGGCCAGGATGTCTAATGTCTCATACTCTGAACTGGACCGTGCTGTGTAACACCCTGAACTGGGCCAGGGTGGGGCTGGGATGCGTCACCTTGAGGTCCTGCATGTCCTTGTTCGCTCCGTTCTTCAACAGGGCCACGGTGGCCTCCACATTGTTAACAGCTGCAGCCCAGTGCAGAGCGGACTTGCCTGCAACACAGACACACAGACACCCCTTCAATAACCAGAAGAGCACATAGACACCCCTTCAATAACCAGAAGAGCACACAGACACCCCTTCAATAACCAGAAGAGCACACAGACACCCCTTCAATAACCAGAAGAGCACACAGACACACACAGATAGGCACAATCACGGTGCCAATCAGGACAGGTTGAATGGCATCTGTTTGCCCCTGTGCATCAGCCTGGCCAAGCAGTGAAGAGCTCTGCAGTCAGCACGAGCTGAAGTCATCACTCTGGGCCTGGAGAGACAGGCGATCGTCCCAGCGCTCCAGAGCAACGTCCGGAGGAGCTACCGGCCCCGTACCGCGCTGCCCCCACTCACCCAGCTCATCCACGGCGTTGACGTCCGCGTGGCAGGCGATCAGCTCCTCCACCATCCCCTCCACCGCCAGCCGCGCCGCCAGGATCAGGGCCGTCGAGCCGTCGTACATCCGAGCATCCAGGTCCGTGGCTCGGGTCCGGATCAGGATCTGAGGGCGGACAGAGAGACAGCGAAGGGGGGAGTCCCGTCAGTCCGTGGGAAGAGCACTGCCTCTAGAAATCGGTCACACACAGGGCAACAGGAAGCCTGCAGGACCGAGTACAATCCGTAAGGAGGTTCATCAAGACAGGATGTGACCGGTTCCAATTGTGATGGATTTATTCCTCTTCTGAGCGCCCGGGGAGCGCGGGACTCACCTGGAAGACGCCCTGCGCGTCGGCGGCCACCGCGGCGTGCAGCGGCGTGCGGCCCGTGTTGTCCTGCGCGTTGGCGTCCGCGCCGGCGTCCAGCAGCCTCTTGGCGGCGTCGGCGCGGGCGTAGCGGGCGGCCAGGTGCAGCGCGGTCTCCCCGGTGCGGTCGGTCTGCGCAGCCAGGCTGGCGCCCTGGTAGATGAGGTCGGAGATGATGTTGGCCGACGACTCCTCGCCCTCCTCTTCCTCGGCCACGGCCGTCTCCAGGCCCCCGCCGCAGAAGGAGGCCAGCATGAGCGGGGTGAAGCCGTCTGCGCGGACAAAGGCGAGTTGCTCAGAAAAACGGGCTCTACCCTCTACCGGTGCTACCTGCCCTCACGTCCACTGGCTGGTCAGGCGCAGGCTCAGCCCTACCTGGCCCTCGGACGTTGACGTCCATGCAGTCGCTGTCGAATTCTCCCTGAGGGGGCGTCAGGGCCATGGAGGGGGGCATGCGGATGTCTGCGGCAGCGAGGTGATGCTGCGTCCACTGGCGGCAGTCCACCGCGTCCTCACTGTCCGACAGGGCGTTGGGCTCCTCCACCTGGGACACAACGCACACACACACGGCAGTCAGACACTGCATTCAGGTGGCGTTGGACGGGAGGGTGAGACTCCAGGGGGCTGCAGGTTCAAGTCCTGCACGTTGCTGTACAAAGGGGTACTGGCTCTGATCACAGGGGGCTGAGGATTTAACTGCCAAGCACTACAGTGTCCCTGCTCGCCTCTTCTGGTGGAGAAGGGCCGCTGTGGAGAATACTCATTTGAATTTGCTGGGGTTCTGTCCAGTTTTTATAGCACGCCCATCTGCTCAGTTACCTTGAGCCTCTTGGCCTCTGGGCAGTCTGGGTCCAGCCACTGGTCACTGTGGTCACCCAGGAGGCTCTCCTCCACCGTCTTGGGCATGTGTCTGCAAGGAAAGACGAAAACCAGCTTAGACCAGCTGGCAACATCCCAGCAAGTGCCCCCCTCCCCCCCGAGGGAGACCTGGTCTCTTTGGTTCAGACTCCCAATGCACAGCTCCAAGATCCACGGCAGGTTTTACCAGCAGCAGAGCGTTGTGCCACACGTGCCACAGAACACCAGGAGGCACGACGCACTCTTTCACATCAACTGCCTTTGCAGTACTTCTCAAAATCAGCTATCAGACTGTACATCTTCCACGCCTGCTATCGTCTCACACGTGGTGACGTAGCCGGCTGCTGGTAAAAGCTGGAGGCGATCCGACAGCTCTGCCCTGCGGGGCTGGGGCTCTGTCCTTACTTCATGCCCAGCGCGTCCTGGCCCACGGGCTCCCGCCGGTTCTTGTTGCTGCTCGTCTCCTTCTTGAGGAAGAAGCCCTCGGGGAACCAGAGCGTGCTGTGCTCCCGCTTGCGCCTGGCGATCAGCATCCCCACCACCAGGATGACCAGGAGGAACAGCCCCGCCACGCCCACCAGGGGCAGGAGCTTACTCCATTCCACCTCGTTCTGAGGCACCTTCTTACCTGGAGAGGAAGACAGGGAGTCAGTACAATCCTACATTTTGTTTTAGTTAGGTTTCTCCCTTTCAATTTGCGGTCGTCGATGATAGGTTCTCTACTGAAACCTCCCAATGTGGAATGGCCGATTGCTAATCAGCTGCAGCCCTCCCCTCAGAGAGTGCATGCTCCCCTCTGCCACGCCCCCCTGGATGCACTGCGAGCTCCACAGCCCGTGATCCACTAGTCTCCCGGGCCGGGAGAGGGCTACTTACTCTGGACCTGCTTGATGGGGTAGGGGAACCGCAGCCTGTCCACAGTGTGCAAAGCCCCAAGGTAATCGGCCGCGATCTCCGCCGTCGGGAAGCAGTTGTCCGATCCCTCGGCGCACAGCCGGTTGTCGATCTCCAGTTCCACAATGGAGCTGCGTGACACGGACCAGGAGAGAGGCGTACACCATGAGCTCAAACGCCTGGATTGTCATTGGATCACGTGCTACTTTTCCTGGTGACGACCCCACCATCCGAGAGCCGATCCCGGAAGCCCAGGGAGGGACAGAGGGGCTCTCATTCTCTGGACAGGACGCCAGTCCAACCCAGGATTGAGGACAGCTCGTCCCTGGGAGGTGGGAAGAAACCGGAGCACCTGGCACCAGCCCATGGGGGGAACGAGCAAATTTCACACAGACAGGCAGAAATTGAACCCATGTCCCTGGAACGGTGAAGCAGCCGTGCCGAAAACTCCACCACTATGACGCCCCTGCAGTCTAACTCTAAAACTTATTATGACATTATCCTCTAACACGGATCGGATTCCGATCCTAATCGTATTAAAAACATCTGCTTATAGAATTAGCACAGCTTTATTCCGCCATTATTAAATCAGCTGGGTTCCTGCATCAGTCTCGTGTGGTATTATTCTGCACATTGTCATGTCAACAGTGTGCAACAGTGGTTAGCAACCTCACGGGAATAGAGCCATAGGTTCAATTAACCCCTGGTGGGTTAACTGGCTTTTGGCCCTGCTGCGAACATGTGTTTCTGAGTCTGTTTGTACCCTGCGATGGACTGGCATCCGACGCGGAAGCTCACCCTATGACCTCGCGCTCCGACCCCAGCTCCCGGCGCTGCCGGCGGCTGCTCTGGCCGTAGTAGGGCTGGATCATGATGTTCCCGTCGTCGTCTAGCCGGAAGCGCAGCGCGGTGCGCAGGATGGTGCTGAGGTTCTGCAGGAAGCGGGTGCTGGTGCGCAGGAGCTCCTCGGGGGTGATGAGCACCACGATGACCAGCACGCCGTCCGCCAGGTTCTCGGGCACGCCGCCCGCGCAGTCCAGCCCGTCCCAGCCGCACTCCTCCGTGTTGCAGCCCTGGTCGCAGCGGCCGTCCGCGTAGTGGTCGACGCAGTACTTCTCGTAGATGGGGCTGGGGGAGACGGGGAGGGGTGAGTCCGGGAGGGGCTTCAGGAAGCACAGGAAGGAAGAGGACACCGGACTGAGGGCGGGCCGGCACTCACTTGCAGATCTTGTCCCTGGCCTTGCAGTCGAAGTTGTCGTAGAGGCACTCGGCGGTGTTGCACCTCTCGTCGCACTGGCTGTTGTTGAAGAGCCGCCAGCACTCGGGGTGCGGGCAGCGCCCCCAGGGGTTCACCGTCAGCGAGCAGTCGCCCCCGTCCCACTGGCAGGAGTGCAGGTTGCACTCGGCGTCGCACACGCCGTCGTCGGCCTTGCCCGCGCAGTCAGCCCGCGGGCAGGGGGGCTCGGCGGCGGGGGGCGCCGGCGCCAGCCTCCCCCCGCCCTCGCAGCGCTTGCCCTGCGTGCCGGGCGGACAGGAGCACTGGAAGAAGGGGAAGGAGCTGACGTCTCTGCAGGACCCCCCCTGCAGGCAGGGCTTGGCGGCGCAGCCCGCCGGCTCCCGGCGCTGGCAGTCGGGCCCGGCGAAGCCCAGCGGGCAGTGGCAGCGCGGGCCCTGGGGCGTGGTCATGCACGTCCCGCCGTTGTGGCAGAACAGGTCCCGGCAGAAGGCCCCGTTCAGGCAGGGCTGGGAGCCACAGGTGCCCGACTCCCTCTGGCACTGTCGGCCTGCGGGGAAGAGCACAGAGCAGCTGACGTCAAGCACGGCCAGGATCTCAGCCACTGCTGGTACTGCCCACTCCTCCTTCACGTCCTCCTTGCTGGAGAGATCGGGCTCGGACAGAACCACACGGGACTCCTGTGCGGGACAGCAGGGGATCCCCATCCTGATCCCGGAGGCCCCAACACCTCAATTAACTAATTAAATAACCAAGTTGCCTGATATTTTTCTCGCTCCAAGGAATTTACTCTTACTTATGAAACATGCTGGTTAAAAGGCGACCGCCCACACGTTCCATAGCCGAGCGCGGTCAAACGGCTTCAATTAATGGCATTATTGAGTCGCTTGTGGGTTCAATGGTGTAACGGAGCTCATCTCAGCTGGAACGAACACGTGCCGGCGTTCGGGACTCCAGGACCAGGACTGGGAAGCCCTGGGACAGCCAACACCTGCCTGCCCCAGGTAAGAAACGAGGAAAGGGCTATCCCAGGCGCGGGTACCGGGTCCGGGTGCACTGTCCAGCATCTTTATCGCAGCCAGTTACTGGCCGATCCAGAGCGGCAGCAGCACTGGAAACAGCAGAGGAGGAGGAAGAGGCTCTTACCGGTGAAGCCCGGCTTGCAGACACACTGGTAGTCGTTGGGCAGCTGGATGCAGTCCAGGGCGTTGGCGGAGATGCAGGGGCTGGAGCGGCACTCGTTGATGTCGCCCTCGCAGCGCTCGCCCGTGTACCCGGGGGGGCAGCTGCAGCGGTAGCCCCCGACCCTGTCCACGCAGGTCCCGTTGTTCAGGCACTTCGGCCCCCAGCCGTCCGGAGCCGGAGCGCAGTCGTCCACGTTGATCTCGCATAGCACGCCTGCGGGGGGCCGGAAGACAGGGTGAGCCACGCCCTCGGGGCCTCTCCGCGGGCGGGGCGTCTCCGGAGAGCCGCGGTACTCACCCAGCGTGCCGGGGGGGCACGAGCAGATGTAGTGCCCAACCAGGTCGATGCAGGTGCCGCCGTTCTGGCAGGGACGAGACTGGCACTCGTCGATCTCCGACTCGCAGTTCACCCCCTCGTACCCTGGCAAACACTGGAGAGAGGGCACAACCACAGACCAGGGTGAGACGCCAGCGCCAGGGCGGGAGAGGACATGCATTGAGGATGGAAATCGGGAATCATGTCACGCAGAGGGTTGTGGGAGGAGGGAGCAAACTCCCCAGCCGAAATCCAGGGATCCTTATAGATAACGCTGAATAGGACCCTCGGATCAATCACTCCCATCATCTGCAGCACTTCCTGTGTTTCTAATTTTATTTCATGCTGCAGTTTTTCCAGTTTTTCACTCCCAGGGCGTTAGCTTTCATCTCTGTGCTTTAAGCTGTTACCAGGGGGACACGTCACTGAACTAAAGACATGGGCAGACTGACTACCAGCCACGCCACAAAACCCTCTTAATTCTGAGTCTTTATAGAACAATAAACCATACTCATGTATCTCTTCGTGTTTTTGAGTTTAGCTCTGTACATCTTCCTGAGAGAGGCTCACCTCGCAGGTGTAGCCGCCCAGGTAGCTCGTGCAGGTGGCGCCGCGGCGGCAGGGCCTGTCCAGGCAGAAGTCCACCTGGCTCTCGCAGTAGCTGCCGGTGTAGGCCTTGGGGCACTTGCAGTAGTGCGTGCTGCCCACGTTCACACAGTGGCCCTCGTTCTGGCACAGCTGGTCCGAGCTCAGGCCTGGGGAGGGCGGGAGAGAGGGGGGTGTAAAGACTCCACACTCTGGGAGAGACTAGCGCTCTGAAACACCCGAGCACAACAATACAGCTCTGGGGGCAAATCATAATCATAATCCTATAACTTATAAATACATTTTATTTATGGAAACACCTCTCCAAACCTAAGGATAAGGTACATAATGACAGAAAGCCAATCAAAATAAACAAAATAACACACAAGACAAGCTGTACCACAACCAGACATAGGCCCCAGTAAAAAGGTGAGCTTTGAGTTGTGAGTTTAAACCCAATCAGAGGATGTATCTCTCGGAGAGTCTGAGGAAGGGCATCCCACAGTACTGGAGCAGTGAGAGAAAAGGGCCGGCCACCAGCAGTCTGAGATTTACTCCCAGAGACACTGAGCAGGGGACCAGCCTCAACCGAGCCTACAGGAAGGGTATGAACATGGAGATGTCTGATGGGGCCAGATTACTCAGAAACAAGAGCTCACACTGCATATGGGACTTCATACGCAACCAATGAGGAGATTCAAAGGTGTGCACGAGCGAGTCCTCGTTCCGGAGAGCGACACCGGCAGGGGAAGAGCTCCGTACCTCTCTGCTTGGCCGCGGCCTCGCAGGACACCCCCGGGATGTCGCAGTAGCGGCCCGACCAGCCGGCGGGACAGACGCAGCTGAGGCTGGAGTCCTGCTGCTGGCAGCGGCCCCCGTTCTTGCACGGAGACGAGCGGCACAAGTCCACAGCGACCTGCGGGGACACCGGACACACGCGGCGAGGGTGAGGTGCTGTACCGGGACTCACTGCCCTGGAGTCTGGCACCAAGGCGGGGACTGGTCCTCCCTTCCACTCTATTCTACTCCATTCCACAATTTCCAGCCAACCAGAAGCATATTCACATAATTGACACTTAATTGCCTAATTAGGTTTCAATTTCTTGACTGATTAACTGTTTATTTGGATCATGCAAGGAGTCATGCAATTTCTTTTTGGGGATTTAATTTAATTGCTCTTTGATTTTAATTACTTTAACTTGGCCGTTAAAAGCTGGATAACGGGGCCGTGCTTCTTAACGTTCATCAAGGGAACAAACGCTTGCAAGTTAGCCGGAGCGAAAGAGCGGAAGGTGTGGGGTTTCGGGGTCTCTCTGACCTGGCAGCGAGCGCCGGTGTACCCCCGTGGGCAGACACAGCGGTAGGACCCCAGGCCGTCCACGCAGGTGCCCGCGTTCAGGCAGGGCCGCGAGTCGCACTCGTTCAGCTCGTGCTGGCAGTTGGAGCCGGTGAAGCCGGGCAGGCAGGTGCAGGAGTAGCTGTTGATCCGGTCGATGCAGGTACCCCCGTTAAAGCAGGAGCTGAGGGAACAGCACAAAAGCAGGACGTCCATTAGCTGCACCGCAGACAGACCGAGAGCCTCCCTGGGGCCGAGGACCACTTTCAACAGCTTCACGAACATAACACCGCAGGCAACAGCCATCAGAAATTCAACACGTCGTCATAGGACAGGCCAAGGTGAAAGAGCACGTCTCCAACTCCGTTTTAAAAGTCGCCCATGGTGTCGCATCATTCCCCAGCCGGGACGCAAAGCAGCTGGGAGCAAGAGGCACCCAGGGATCGCTGCGGACTTCCTCGGACACGTAGGAAGAGCACAGCTGCAGTCTGCTGCTGAGCCACTGAATCCAAGACTTAGAATTCAGGTCTGGGTCTGGACTAGTAGAATGCTAGAACTAGAATTTTAGAGTTTGATCATGGACTAGTAGAATCCTAGAACTAGAATTTTAGAGTTTGATCATGGACTAGTAGAATCCTAGAACTAGAATTTCAGAGTTTGATCATGGACTAGTAGAATCCTAGGACTAAAGTATTAAAAATGACTCTGAACTTCACTGGCAGCCAATGCAATGGCACCAAGAGTGGAGCAGTGAGCTCAGTGCCCTGCAGTCTTGAAGCCAGCGGGCACCCCTCGGGCGTCTAGCCGTGATCCTGGAGAGTCCAGGGGGTCTTCTGATGTTCCCGCCAGCTGAGCCCAAGGAACGTGTCTCACACAACAGACCCGGCCGCTCACCTCTCCGTGCAGTCGGGGACGTTGGTCTCGCAGTGGATGCCAGTGAAGCCCGGCCTGCAGCTGCAGGTGTAGCTGTTGACGTAGTCGGTGCAGGTGCCCCCGTTGCGGCAGGGGCTGCTCTGGCACTCGTTGACCTCGGCCTGGCAGCGGGGGCCGGTGAAGCCCGCCATGCAGCTGCAGCGGAAGGAGTTCACCCCGTCCGTGCAGGAGCCGCCGTTCAGGCAGGGGTCTGCGGGGGGGAGGGGCAGGGAGGAGAGGCGTTAACTCTTCCGCTCTGCTCTCCGGCCGCGCGATCCCAGGCCCGGCGGGCGGAGAGGCGCGAGCGGGCGGCACTCACTGGGCGCGCAGTTGTCCACGTCGGTCTCGCAGTTGGCGCCGGTGAAGCCCGGCCGGCAGGAGCACAGGTACCCTCCCTGGGTGTCGGAGCAGGTGCCCCAGTTCCTGCAGGGGCTGGACGCGCACTCGTTGACGTCGATGTTGCAGCGCTCGCCTGCGACAGCAGGGGGGGACAGTGAGCGGAGAGGGAAGAGGAAGGAGAGAGGGTCAGAGAGGAGCGCGGGGACGACGCCGGAGTACCGGAGTGAACGTGCAGTGGCTGCGGATCAGACGCCCGCAGCGGGGACACACGGCCCGGCATGCACACGAAAAACCACGGTAAAACCACAGAACTACCGTGTTCCGCAACAACTTGTTGAAAGAGAGGGGCCGAGAGACCCCGCTGAAACGAGCGAGCGCGGCACGGAGGAAGGGAGCAAGGGAGACGCGGTACAGCCAGAATCCTGACCAGGTCTAGTGTTCACATTACTCCTATCCTGGAGTCCTTGCACTGGCTTCTGGTCAAATACCATGTAGACTTTAAAATCCTCATGCTCACCTATAAGGCTCTGCATGGCTTGGCACCTCAGTACCTGTCTGAACTATTATCGCCCTACTCCCCACCTCGCAACCTCCGCTCTTCAAATTCTGCCCTCCTTACTGTCCCCCAAGCCAGTCTACATTGTATGGGTGACAGGGCCTTCTCCTGCTATGCCCCCAAGCTCTGGAACTCTCTGCCCAAGGATATCGGAGAGTCACCTTCTCTAAACTCTTTCAAATCCAGACTCAAAACCCTCTTCTTCAGAAAAGCCTTTACATAACTGGTTCCATTCTTCACCCCTCTGCTTTTTTTAGAACCACCATCCACGGTCTCCTGTGTATATTGTAATTGTGTTTTATCTTGTGTATTCCTCTTATTTATTGTTGTTGTCATCCTGTAAAGCACTCTGAGAAGCCACCTTTAAAGGCGCTATATAAAATAAAGTTTATTATTATTATTTTTACCTTCCCAGCCCGGCTGGCAGGCGCAGGAGAAGCTGCGGTAGTCGGCGCTGTGTTTGCACACCCCTCTGTTCTCGCACGGGTTGGGCGAGCAAGGCGTCAGCACCTCCGCACAGGTGCGTCCTGCGGACAGAGAGCAGCGGTCAGCCGGCACAGGCAGCGAGGGAGCCTCACCCACACTCCAGCTCCGAGCTCCGAGCTCCAGCCCGAGATTCCAACAGCCTTGCGGATCTTTTCGGATCCAGAAACCCTGCTTCTTGATGGTTTTCCCAACGTGAAAGTGACGTCGCTCGAGCCCCGACCCCTCCCCTCTGCCGCTGATCCCGAATTTCTCCTGTCCCGCCCCATGATGCAATCTGAGCCAGTGAGGCAGCCGCCCTCTCAGAGACATGCCTCATATCCGTGAATCTCATCTCATGGATCAACCATCCAGGACACAGGGCGCAGGCGTTCCTGCCAGGGGTGCCAGCGGGAGGCTCACCTGTGTAGGGCAGCTCGCACAGGCAGGTGAACATGCCCACGCCGTCCACGCAGGTGCCCTGGTTCAGACAGGGGCCGGAGGCGCAGTCGTTGATGTTGGTCTGACACAGCGTACCTGCGGGCAAACACCGGCACGTGGGCTCAGCCAGTGGCTGGGAAAGGCTCTCTTGCATCCGCTCCAGCCCCCCCAACCCCACCCGCCTCATCCTCGTCCGCCCCTTCCTCCTCCTCTTCCTCTTCCTCACCTCGAAACCCGTCCCGGCACCTGCAGCTGAAGCCGTTGACCAGGTCGATGCAGCTGGCGCCGTTCTGGCAGGGGTTCGACTGGCACTCGTTCCGGTCCAGGTCGCAGTTCTTGCCCACCCAGCCCGGCTCGCAGTCGCACCTGTACCTGCGTGGGGGGGACACGGAGCAGGGAGAGGCGGGGTCACGGGGCAGCCGGTGTCGGGGGGGGACCAGCCCCGCAGCCCCAGACCTCGCTGGCCTGACCCGCGGGGACACACGGAGATTGGGAACGAGACGCGAGACTCAGGCCTACAAAGCGGGGGGAGAGGGTTTCATATTTCTGGGAAGGAACGCGTCTCCGGACCACCCAGCCAGGCCGCTGCAGCCGAGCGGGATCCCGGTGAGCTTGTGGGATCGGGGTGAGCCGAGCTGGCTGGTTTGTGGTCCGGCTGAGACCTCGCTTCATCAAGGAACCGACGCCTGATTTCACGAGGAAGTTCCCACACTCGGGGGGCCCCCTGCATCTACAAGCCCCCCCCCGGCCCGGGCTTGGGCTGGGGCTCCTTACCCGTTGACGTCGTCCCGGCACGTCCCGCGGACACAGGGGCTGCTGCTGCACTCGTCCACCTCCGAGTAACACAGCAGGTCGTGGAAGCCCTCTGGACACAGGCACCGGAAGCCGTTCTCCTCGTCCACGCACGTGCCCCCGTTGCGGCACGGGTTCGAGGCGCACTCGTCGATCTCCACGTTGCACAGCGGACCTGCAGAGGGAGGTGACCACGGAGAGAAGGGGGGGGGTGAGAGGTCTTGGGCGGCAGGGGTCGCCAGGGATGGGAGAGGACCACAGCAGATGGGTTTCTCCTCACCTGTGAACCCCGGCTTGCAGACGCAGTCGTAGCGGTTGATCCGGTCCACACAGATGCCGTAGTCGCAGGGGTTGCTGGCACAGTCGTCGTAATTGATCTCGCAGTTCGGGCCTGGAGAGGACAGCAGCGCGTCAGTCCCACGGGGCGGGGCAGCAGTCCCACACTTCGCATCACCACGAGAAACGGGGGCTCCGTGGAGAGGCGAGGGCAAAGGGGTGAGGGCAGGCAGGCAGGCAGCAGAGGGGCAGAGGGGCAAAGGGGCAAAGGGGCAAAGGGGTGAGGGCGGGCAGGCAGCAGAGGGGCAGAGGGGCAAAGGGGCAAAGGGGCAAAGGGGCAAAGGGGTGAGGGCAGGCAGGCAGCAGAGGGGCAGAGGGGCAAAGGGGCAAAGGGGCAAAGGGGTGAGGGCAGGCAGGCAGCAGAGGGGCAGAGGGGCAAAGGGGCAAAGGGGTGAGGGCAGGCAGGCAGCAGAGGGGCAAAGGGGTGAGGGCAGGCAGGCAGCAGAGAGGTGAGGGCAGGCAGGCAGCAGAGGGGCAGAGAGGAGAGGGCAGGCAGGAAGGCGGGCTGTGTGCACTCACCGGACGTGCCAGGCTGGCAGTGGCACAGGTACCCGTTCACCACATCCACGCACTTGCCCCCGTGCTGGCAGGGGCTGCTGTGGCACTCGTTGACCTGGTTCTCGCAGCGGTATCCCACGTAGCCCGGCTCGCACAGGCAGGTGTAGCTGGCGATGCCGTCCACGCAGGTGCCGTGGTGGCAGGGGTCCGGCCTGCAGTCGTCCACGTTGACGTCGCACAGGGTGCCCTTGAAGCCTGGGGGGTACAGGAGGCGGGGGAGTCAGTACAGCAGCCATGCCGAAGAGTCTCTCCCAGTTCCAGCACCAAAGGACCACGCACAGTCCTTTCGAGCTTCCACGTTCGTCTCGCGAGCCGCCAGGAAGCGACGGGAATCCGAACGGAAAGGGGGCCGGAGACACTTCCTGGCCACAGGACCGCGGGGGATCTGCGGGGGACGGACGCTGGCCCAGATGAGCGAACAGACCCCGGCTGAGGTAAGCGAGCGACGTCATCCCGTACATCGAAGGGGACGGCACAAAGGGGGGCTCTGGGCTGACAAAGCCGGCCTGAGTAACGGTATTCATTCCTGCTGGAGCCCATGGCGTGAGACGGGCGCTATCAAGTGAGACCCCCGCGAAACCCCCCCCACACCCAATCAAAACCTCCTGGGGTCCCAAGTTAAGGGGGGTGGGGGGTCCTTGGTGTTAAAAGAGCAGGGCCCCCCACCCCCCTCGGAAGATATTCTACAAGCTGCGACCACAATGCCCCTGGCCTGTCCAATAGGCGAGCGAGCTGGAGGTGTCCCAGCTCTCTGAATACTAAGCAGGGCCCTGGACACACAATACTGCTTTATCTCCGCAGCTCGAGAGCCTGCTGCCGCCGCGCTGGCTGCCCTCTCCATTAAAAAGGGGTTTCCTTTAAAAAGAAGGCACCCATTTCTCCCTGGGTGCTGCACATAGGAGCTATTCCACTCCCCCAACCCTCCCCCTGAACAAATCTCAACTACTACCTCCTGGCTTAACAGGAAAACAGCCAGCATGCTGCTTCACAACCCCCCTCCCCCCATCGCCCGAGGACGGAAACGCAGCGTGGCCCCAGCAGGGCAGTGTCTAGCGCCGCTCTTGTGGGCAGCGGCGCTCTGGGGGTTCGGCTGCCGTTTGCCTCGAGCCCAGCAGTCGGCGGAGTGAGCTTTGCGGGAGGAATAAAGAGACAAGCTGGGCAGATCTGTTGGCCTGGGAGAAGAAGAAGGGTTTCGGAGTCTGTCACTGTCGAGGGGCTTCGTGCAGAGGCGGCCCCTGGGCTGCAGGGGGCAGCAGAGGCCTCGGTAACGATCTCCACGGTGAGAAGTTCTGTGTGGCGCGCAGTGCTGGCACGTCTAGCTTTTCGATTTTTTTTGCAGTGCTCTTTGTGACTCCCGGCCCCTTTTTAATGATTTATTCACAAAGTGAATCACAACTTCTTGTTTAATGGTTTATTCACAAAATAAACTCTCTAATATTACTTCCTGTACAAATGTCCATCGTGTTAGATTCCTCCACTTACAAATGTTAATTATGTTAGATTAAAAAATAATAATAATTCTAATTAGATTTCCATTAGAATCCATAATGCTGAACACTACAAAAGTGGTGTGATTTTCATTCCTGTTCAATAATGCCTTGAAAATAAACTCTTAAGCTTATTGTGACTTTCCTGAGACTCTTCTCTGATCGGACATGGGAGCAGATTTTTTCCCAGTCTGTGAGGATAAAACCACGATGAAGTGGACAAACTCCCACCTTAACAGTCCATGTCTTTACATGTTTTGTTTTCTGGGGGAACGGAGAAGCCCGAGTGCAGTGCTGCTGGCTGCCCCCTGGCTCCCAGATCCCCCGCCCTGCACCCCAGATGACACTCTCGGACAGGGGAGCCCCCCAGATGTGGCACCCGGCCTCTCCTGCTCTGGCCTGCCCCAGCTGGCACAGCGCGGCTCCCGGCAGCCGGAGCCCGGCCCAACACAGCGCCCGCGGGTCCCCCCACCCCAGGCTCACCTTCGGTGCAGCGACACTCGTAGCCGTTCGGCCGGTCGATGCACTTGGCGCCGTTCTGGCAGGGCGTGCTGGCGCACTCGTCGATGTCGATCTGGCACGTCGACCCCGTGAACCCTGGGCGTGGAGCGAGAAACGAGACGCAGACGATTAAATGAGAGAAAGGGAAAGGGATCACAGACCAGAGACGGGGGTGCTGTCCCCCTGGGGGGGTGTACAGTGGAATAGTGGGATATTGCGATACTGAATGAATTGAACGATACCAAAACCAGCACTTCCATCGTTTATCTTGGAATAAGATTTGATATCACGGTGCAGACTGAAAGTACGGCACATGGAACACCTTATCTTGGGCTCCTCGGCTGCAACGCCTATTTTTCATTCCCCTAATTGATGCAGAACTCAGTGACTTCCCAGCGGTCCTGGACGGGCGAGTATCACTTTCGGAGCAACGGAGTTCAGTCGCTGGGGGGCGCTCTCTCAATTCGAAACGGCTGCACTGACTGACCCGTCCGGGTCTTCCCACTACCACCCCTGCTTCGGCAAGCTCTTAAAAGAGCACAGGGGTGGCCAAACGTGACTGACGCCCGGAATATTCCGCTCCCTCCTCGCTGATAGTGCGGACCGCCGGGAGCCGGGCACTGGAGCAGCGCCGGGCAGGGACTGCGGGCGGCCGAGAGGCCTCAGCGAGCGAAGGGCGAGACCAGTGGGGTCGGAGAGGGGCCGGCTGATGTATGGAGACGGCAAGCTGATTGACAATAGATTTGTCCTCCCAATTTTTTTTCCACCCTTTTTCCAAGTCGTTGTCGGCTCCCCTCTGTCCCCCCCACCCCCCCGCCCCCCTCGCCCCTCCTTCCCTGCCCCCCAAAAAAAGTCTGCAGTCTCAATAGCTGTACGCGGAGCAGGGGGCTGTGGTGTGTCTGCCCCAGATGTAAATTGGGAGCTGGAAAAGAATCTCATTAAGAGACTGCTGTTTTCTGTGGCTCCTGTGCACTGCGCGGTGGAGAGAGGCCGGTGGACTGGGAAGGGGGGGGGAGGTGGAGAGGCTGGTGAGGACACAATGGGGTCTTTGTGCAGGCAGGGAGATAGACGGCCTTGAGGCCCTGCCTGTCAGCGCTGCTCCACCAGGGACAGCCTTCAAAGGACCCCAGAGAGGGCTGCTGCACCCTGACCCCCTTCTAACCCCTGGGAAAGCGACACCGGGGCTGAGAGGGAGATGGGGGGCGGCCCAGCTCGCGCTAGAGGTGCCATGCACTCCTGCCCCGCCACGGGTACGAGGGCATCCGGCAGCACTCTGAGCCACACGCAGCCCACTGCTACCCTTCCAAGATCTTATCCTCTTCGCAAGAAGCCAGTCGCATCCAAGGCTGAAATCCCCAAACCATCAAGCAGCTCCCCACTCGCCGAGAAGCGCAATCTCTCAACCTGCCTCCTGCCAGCGGGGAGGCTCGTCTGCTCGTCTGCGGCCCAGAGGAAATCGGATGGAGAGGGGCTGCAGGGGGAGCAGGACAGCGGAGAGGGAGCGGCAGGCGCCGTTTACCTGGCAGGCAGGTGCAGTTGAAGCCGTTGACCATGTCCTTGCACAGCCCGTCGTTAACGCAGGGGTTGCTCTCGCACTCGTCGATGTCCACCTCGCAGTACGTCCCCGTGTAGCCTGTGTGTGTGTGGAGGAGGGCACAGACACATCCAGTTGGCACCTGGTGCTCTCTCTCCCCCCAGCCTGTCCCCCCACCCGCCCCTGCTACTAGCGGGCTCGACGCAACACCAGGCACAAAACAGAGCAGGCTCAAACACACAGCCCGCTGGCACCCAGCACACTCCACAACACCAGGCACAAAACAGAGCAGGCTCAAACACACAGCCCGCTGGCACCCAGCACACTCCACAACACCAGGCACAAAACAGAGCAGGCTCAAACACGTAGCCCTCTGGCATCCAGCACACCACACAACACCAAGCACAAAACAGAGCAGGTTCAAACACACATCCCGCTGGCACCCAGCACACTCCACAACACCATTCCCAAATCCCCTCACTCAAAAAGCAACACAGCACCAAGCACAAAATGGATGACGTGAGGTGAAACAGACAGAGCTCTTTGTAACTCGAAGAGCTTTGGCTCAAATCCTGTTTGGGACATAACCCAGCTTTCCTGTGGGGGGGGCAGTGGTTACAGTTCTGGACTCTGGCCCAGGGGGTTGTGGGTTCAGATCCTAGCTGGCACACTGCTGTGCTACCCTTGAGCAAGGCTCCTCACTCAGAATTACTCCCATACGCATGCTGTATAGATGCGTGCTCCCTCTGCGACGAGAAGCTTTGTTCAACTGCCTTAGCTGGTGACAGTAAAGGACTGTAAAATAGGAGGAGCCCCTGCTTCATGTTCAGTCACTTCTTTTTCATCACAGACCTCTCCAATGCACGAGGCTAACCTCAGCATGATTCACGCAGAGACCACCAGGCAAACGAGCTGTGGCGGGCTTGCATGTAGGGGGGTGCTCATTGAGGGGGCTTCTAAGTACAGCAGAACCAGGCGAGGGGTTTGAGGGATACCCCCGACAACCCTCTGTCCCGGATCTTCACCAGAGCCTCTCGGATCAGGCCAGCTGGCACTGCACGGGCCTTGGCAGGTCCGGAACAGGGCCTGGGTTCAGAAATTCAGCACAGTGTCGAACGGCCAGGGCACAGGCTATAAAAGGGGGGTTTTCAGAGGGCAGGCGGCGTCTGCACCTTCAGCCTGGGGTCTGGTAAAAGCCGAAATTAATGATGGGAATGGACGAGCGCTCTATATGGGGCACAGTGATAAACACAGAGAGCTCCCATTGTGCTGTGCTCTATTCCCACTACTTCAAACCCTATTAGCATTCCACGCACACTGCCTCTCAATCGAGAGAGAGCAGGTCTGCAGGCCTATAGACCCCAGACACACACAGTTTCTCCCAGACCCCTCCCCCCAGCCCAACGTATAGGGCTCTCAATGAAAGCTTTGAGTCGGGGCTCCCTGCCGACGGCACCGCAGCCATTGTCCGCTGTCCAAGAGTCCTCCCTCCCGCACCCCTGCGCTGTACCCACTCCGGCAGAACAAATGCGCTGCTTTCTAAAACGCTCCCAGAGGTGCGCAAACGAGCACCAGGCTCCGCGGTTGCTCGCCGTAACGCTGCACATCTGGCGTGAGAAGTGCTCTTGACGTCTGCTGCAGTCACAGAGCGCGCGGCGGCAGGAAGAGGTGCAGATCGCACCGACGGCACTAGCCCAGCTCCTCCCCTGCTCCTGGGCTGCGTCTCCGGGCGTGAAAGCTCTGGGACGGGCAGAGAGACTTGGGACTCGGCTGAATCGGTCGGAGTCCACTGCCGAACCTTTCGATTGCTGAATTGCCCCGACCTGCGCAGCCGGGTCTGACGTCTGTCCACGCTGATCTACCCAACACGGGGTAGTGGAAACCCCGGAGCGGCTCGCGCTGCTACGGAACAGGATCCGCGCGTCTCACCTTGCATGCAGATGCAGCTGAACTCCCCGATGCGGTCCAGGCAGGTGGCGTCGTTCTGGCAGGGCATGGACAGGCACTCGTTGATGTCGATCTCGCAGCGCGGGCCGGTGTAGCCGTTCCCACACTGGCACTGGAAGGAGCCCACTGTGTTCACGCACTTGCCGAAGTGCTCGCAGGGGTTGGCGCCTGGAAGAAAAACCGCGGGAAGAGCTCAGGACCCAACCGCCCCTCCTCCGCGGCCCCAGTCCTAGGAAAACCTACGTGACGTCGGGAGCACTGGCTGCTTCTCCAAAGGCAGGGAGCTGCAGCCCCACCACTGCCTGCCGCCCAGCCCAGCCCCGAGAGAGAGTCAGCTTGCCACTGGTCACCGAGCCGAGCCCCTCATCACCCCCCGTCCCCTTGAGAGGCCTGTCCTCCGCTTCTGAGGGGGACAGTCCTGAAGAGCTGGCTGGGGTCCGACAGCAGCGTCCCACCTTGACGGACCAGGGCTGCGATTTCCAGGCTTTCTGGACTGCGGAAGAATGTGCACCGAACTGGGTGCAGGGTTCATGACTGTGGACTCGGAACCAGAAGCTTTGTGGGTTCAACTTCCAGGCGAGACACTGCAGTTGGACCCCTGAGCAAAGAACTTCACCGACATTGCTCCAGTAATATTTATACACCTGTCCAGCTAAGTGACTATAAAGAAGGGGTGTGTGAAGAGGGGAAGGAGTTACCGATGGAACACTCATCCATATCCTGGTCGCAGGCCCCTCCGAAAAAGCCTGGGGGGCAGGTGCAGATGGCGCGGCCGTTCAGCGGGTTGGTGTCGCACACCGCGCCCTCGTTACAGGGGTTACTGACGCAGGCGTCGTCCAGGTGGCACAGCAGACCTGCGCAGAGGGACAGGGGGCAGCGTCAGCGACAGCAAAAGAAGGATCACCTGCCCGAGCGAGACAAGACCCAGAGGGAGGGAACCCATCCTCTCGGAGGAGCGAGAGTGAGCGAAGTGAAGAGATAGGGACAACGTGGACGGGGAACAGACAGAGGAGGAACAATCACAGGAGAAGGGACACAGGGGAAGGCAGGCAGGCAGGCTGAATGACACTGGGACAGACAGACACAGCACCAGACAGACCGATCCAGGACAGGAAGTGTGACACCGGGACAGATGGGTGGACTGACGGACACTGGGACAGACAGGGGTGGACAGAGAGTAGTGGACAGACACTGGGACAGGGAGACAGACAGAATGGCAGACACTGGCCAGAGACCCAGAGACAGACAGACGGGAGTGGACAGACAAGACACTGGGACAGGGAGACAGACCCAGAGACAGACAGACAGACGGGAGAGGACAGACAGACACTGGGACAGATCGATTGACTGTCAGACACTGGGACAGACAGACCCAGTGAGACGGACCCAGAGACAGACAGACACTAGGACAGACACACAGACCCAGAGACAGACAGACGGGAGTGGACAGACAGACACTGGGCCAGACAAGAGGTGCAGGCTGTACCTGTCTTGCCCACAGGGCACTCGCAGTAGAAGGAGGCCACGCGGTCGTGGCAGGTGGCGCCGTTGAAGCAGACGGCGGTGGCGCAGTCGTCGATGTTCTCGCTGCAGTCCTCGCCCGTCCAGCCATTGACGCAGACGCAGGTGTGCCCCCCGATGGTGTTGAAGCAGGTGCCCCCGTTGTGGCAGGCGTTGGGCTGCATGAGGCACTCGTTCACATCCTCCGCGCAGTACTGCCCTGCAAACACAGGCAGCACCCCGTCAGGGTGTCTGCTCCGGACCAGAACCACCAGCGGTCCAACAAAACCAGACTGTCCCGACGCGTGACCTGTTCTGTCCTGCAAGGTTCTGGGACCATCAGCCTCTCCCTCTGCACACAACACAGCGAGGATAGCAGAAGCACCAGACAGAACATCTCATGCCCATATGGGCAGCTTTTCAGAGTTCTGCTTCTAAAAGCCTTTTTAACAAGTCTTACAGAGAGGGGAAGGGAGGCCAGCAGTAATTTGGAAAATCCCTCTTAACTAGCAGAATATTTCAGAGGACATAGGCTTACATTTCGGCATTCGTGATCCTGGACCCTGCAGATTTTTTTAATCTATGGTGCTTCCATGCTCGAAACCCGAGAAATGTGGCTTTTTGTCAAGGCCGAGCACATCAAGAGCTCCCTGCAGGCGCGCGCGCTCCGAGATGGAACTGGACACAAGGTCCGGCCGGAAAGAGGTCGGGAGTACCTGTCCACTCTGGCGGGCACTGGCAGTTGTAGGTGTTGACCCCATCCACACAGATCCCTCCGTTCATACACTTGTGGCCCGGACAGTCGTCGACATTCACTTCGCAGTTATGCCCCTCGAACCCTGGGTCGAGGAGAGCGGGAGATGGAGGAAGAGAGAAGGCGAGGGAGAGAAGGGGAAAAATCTTAACATCTGGTACAACGCACGCCCCAAAACAAAAATAACAGCGGCACAATGGCGCCACGACCAGGACAGCGGATCTCCTGACGGAGAAGTACTCAGCCAGGGGACCCCTCATTCAGGGATCACCCCCAGATACAGCCCTGCCAAAGACAGGGAGGAGCAGTAAAGGCTGCATCCCCAGTAACTGGACACAAGACACCCGTTTTAAAAATTCAGATTAGCAAGCCGATAGGGCAAGGACGCATCGGTTGGAAAATGTCAACAATGCACCTCTCGGGTCCTTCCCTTCCCCGCAAATCTAACAGGAATCTAACAGGAAGACACTCATCTCTCCCGTCGTCTGCACTGGAGCACTCCGGGCAAGCGCCGGGTCTTCCTGTCGCGCCAGAGCCATGAGAGGGCGGTAATAGAGAGAGGAGGGCCTCTTTCCTGTCCCAAACCCCTTCACTTTCAATTGCTTCCTCCCGCTGCGAGAGCCACTTCCTGTCCGGCCCTCCGGGGGATACGCAGACCCGCGGGGAACTCAATTCCCGCTGTTCTGACAGCCGCGGCCCACCGCCAGCGAGGCAGCAGGACAGTAGCGCGACCGGAGAGAAGGAGATCAGTCTCCTGGGGAGTGAGCAAGCCACGGGCGGCGCGGAGCTCAGGCACGGGGACGGCGTTCCTGCATTCCGCCACGGATCCGGGAAGGAAGTACTCGACTTCCTGCACGAGCTCCCCCCCACCCCCCGCCTCGTCCCCGCGGCTCTCGTACCCGGCAGGCAGGCGCACTCGTAGGCCAGGTCGCTGGTCTGCCGGCAGGTGCCGCCGTTCAGGCACTGCGAGGGGGCGCAGGGCACGGAGGGCACCTCGCAGGCGCGCCCGCTGAAGCCCGGCGGGCACTGGCAGCGGTAGGAGCCCGGCGTGTTGACGCACACCCCGCCGTTCAGGCACACCCCGGGCTTGCGGCACTCGTCGATGTCGCTGCGGCAGTTCTTGCCCTGGTAGCCCGGCGGGCAGGAGCAGTTGTAGCGGTTGTTCCAGTTGGTGCAGCGGGCACCGTTGGCGCAGGGGTTGGTGGCACAGGCGTCGATCAGGGAGCAGTGCTGGCCTGGAGGGCAAGAGGACAGGGTTAGGGGGATTCCGACACACGGACTCGCGCTTCACCTACGGAGCTGCTTGGTTTCTGTTTGAGGGGAATCTTTACAGAGGCCTCAGTCTGCCAGCGTGTCTTCACTGTGCCGAAAGAGCTCAAATAAATCAGAGCACATCTTCCTCGTTTTGAATGTATATAGTTTTGTTTAAAAGTTATATAATTGTAAAATACAAGGGAACAAATAGGAATAGACCTTTTTTTGCTTGTGTGTAGTCTAAAGTGTACTGTAAAAGTAAGGCTGAGGAATGGTGATTATATGTAAAATGGTTTTGGTTAGTTCTCTAAAATAACAAAAAGAAGCACAAGAATCACGTTTTTTTTCCAGAAACCAAGGTCTCGAGTTTTGAGATAAATCTTGAGCTGCCAGTCACAATCTGAGGGTGCCGGTCTAAAAGGAGAAGGAAGAACAAGCTCGATCTTCTGAAGCTCAAGCACGTTTCAGCTGGGCCGGACCGGGCCGCACACCACAGACTGGCTCGCTGGCCTCATGGGGAGCTCCTGTCCCGGGGCGGGGCGCCGTTACCTCGAAATCCTCGCTGGCAGACGCACGTGTACTGCGCCGCCATCTCCGACACCCAGCTCTTGCACGTGCCTCCGTTCACGCAGAGCGACCGGTGACAGGGGTCCTGGAACTGACACAGCTCCCCGATGAATCCGGGGCGACACCTGCGCACACGAGAGGGGAGGAGGAGGGGGTGAGTGTGGCGGGAGCACGGACAGAGCGGCCGTCAGGGTCACACGCTGCCTGGGGGGCCTGGTGTGTCTGGTTTCTGTTCCACTGCCAGCCTCAGCTGCATAGTTGGTCCCTTAATTTCATTAACACATACAAGGAATCTGATCTGGTGTCGCGATGCAAGAACACAAATGGAAACAATCAATAATATCATGTCCACTTCACACCAAGAGCACGCACAGGTCCACAGTTGCGGGCGGAGCGGTGGCTCTGTGGCTAAGGATCTGCGCCTGTGACTGGAAGGTTGCTGGTTCAAATCCCACAGCTGACAGGGGAATCCTACTCCAGTGGGCCCCTGAGCAAGGCCCTTAACCCCAACTGCTCCAGGGGCGCCGTATATTGGCTGACCCTGCGCTCTGACCCCCAGCTTCTCTCCCTGTCTGTGTGTCTGTGTCTCATGGAGAAAAGCTGGGGTATGCGAAAAGACAAATTCCTAATGCAAGAAATTGTATAGGGCTAATAAAGAAACATTATCATCATTATTAACATTAGTTACATCCACAATTAGCTGCACGGTCACAAGCAGGCTAACCAGGCTCTGAGGAGATGTACAGGTATGTGATCTTTCCATGAAAGGAGTGGGGCGATTAATCAGCTGTGAACAACACAAGATAAATCCCATCTCTAGCTTGTAGACAGCCGAGGATGAGTTCAGCAGCAGTCTCTCGAGCCCATGGGAGCTGCTGGCAGGGCACTGACTGATCACAGACACCCTGTGCCTGGGCCACTGTGGGTCACCAACTTCCTCTGATCCTCCACCCTGCCCACCCCAGCCCCCGCCGGCTCGTCGGAATTCCGTTTCTCAAACCCTGTGGACACGCGCCAGGTGACTCGTCTTCATCAGGCTCGGTCAGGCCCCAGCCGCCTTCCTCGGACCCTCCTCTCCCTCTCGGAGTGGCGAGTCCACAATCAGCCCCTCTCTGCACTGCACCTTGCTTTGCAACGCTCGCCTAGGCCCTGACGTTCTTTCAGAACATGGGGTTTTGGAAATAAGGTCACGAATCTGAGAGGGGGCCATCTGACCCACCCGGCTTGCCTGGTGGTTGGTTAGTAACCAATTGATCTGAGGATCCCATCCAGCCGCTTCTTTAAAAACAAACAGGGTATTGATTGGGCAAATCGGTCCCCACTCCTACAACCCTTTGTATAAAGAGGTGCCACCTCTGTCGACTTGGAAATCCACAGAGCTGTTCTTAACTGTCCTTCAAACATGACTTCTGTTGCTCAGCAAGCACTCATGTCCACGTACATGGAACTGAGGATTTGGGGATTAATGACTATCATGTTCTGTCTGAGCCACACAGATGGAAAACACACACATCCAAATGAATTTTACAGCACAGTGTCACGTGTGTGTTCTCCTAGTTCGACAGTTAAGTTAAATTGTACGAGACACAAATAGCTGGAGGTATTTTTTCTACTTCTGAATTATGACATTTATTTACACTCTAATGCGGATTTTCTCATTTTAGTCCATTCTTGTCAGGCTCATACTGAAGCCTATTAATCCATCAATCGTCAGGACAGACTGCAGTTGCAGTGTTTTTCCAGGGCTGACTCCGGAGAGGAAGAGTTTCCGAGCTTACGTTTCGGAGGTCTGCGTGATTTACGAGGAGGGGCCGGGAGCCAGGCCTGGTGGTGTTTTCTTAAGCGTCTGGAGCTGCAGCAGGACTGGGCCTGTGCAGGCGCTCTGGTCGGGCCCGGGAACGGGCTGGGGGTTTGGCTGTGTTACCAGACCGCCGGCTTCGCTTGGGGAAGTGGGTCTGTGGCGCCTTTACCGCAGATCTTGGCACCTTATAAACGAGCTGAGGGCAAACAGACTTAACCCCCGCATGCCACCCTGACCCCTGACATACAGCCCTGCATTGGGAAGGGAGCAGGGTTAATTACCTGTGGCTTCAATGAACATTTAGCATGGATTCCCTCCATTTCACCCCATCTTACTGCCCTGAGACACTGCTGTCCCTCTCCTCTCACAGTCCCCCTGCATTCACACACTGCCACACACCTGACTGGACTGGAGACACTGCTGTCCCTCTCCTCTCACACTCCCCCTGAATTCACACACTGACACACACCTGACTGGACTGGAGACACTGCTGTCCCTCTCCTCTCACACTCCCCCTGAATTCACACACTGCCACACACCTGACTGGACTGGAGACACTGCTGTCCCTCTCCTCTCACACTCCCCCTGAATTCACACACTGACACACCTGACTGGACTGGAGACACTGCTGTCCCTCTCCTCTCACAGTCCCCCTGCATTCACACACTGACACACACCTGACTGGACTGGAGACACTGCTGTCCCTCTCCTCTCACACTCCCCCTGAATTCACACACTGACACACACCTGACTGGACTGGAGACACTGCTGTCCCTCTCGTCTCACAGTCCCCCTGCATTCACACACTGACACACACCTGACTGGACTGGAGACACTGCTGTCACACTCGGCCCTGAGCGTATAAAAGAGTAACCGTACTCTCACCATCAGGCCCCCTTGCGTTAAGCGCCCGACACCACAGCCTCTGCCGCCTCCCTCTCCGCACGCTCTGCCCCTCAGCAGACGGCCCGGGGCGGCGCAGAACCGCCAGCACGAGCCCCCGGCAGAGGGAAGATCCGGAGCCGTGCCCTGCGAAGCTGGTCTGAAGGGGGGGGGGGGGAGGGGTCGGAGCTGCTCTTCCCACACTGTCAGCCGCCCGTCACGGCCTCACTCTGCAAACATTCCCACAGCTGGAGCTCCTCACTCACACCGAGCCGGCTGCTGCATCCCGCTCCCTGCCTTCTCTCCGCATGAGAAAGCTGTCGCGCTTTCCCCTCTTCCTCCACACACACACACACACCCCACCGCCCACTACCGCGCACTGGGAGCAGACGGCAGCACAGCGGACAGCAGGACTTCGGGAGTTCTAGCGTTCCTGCGCCGTGCTCTAGCACGCCGAGCTCCAGAATCTCCGTCCCTCGGCCTCGTTTGCGGCCTCGTTCTGGCGCGGCTCGGACCCGGAGTCCGCCGTCTGCTTCGCCGTTTCCAACTCGTTCGTTTCCGAGAGCGCCCGGGCCCGACAGGATCAACGGAGACATTGTTCTCCGGGCAGACCGTGCAGATTCGAGTCCCCGCCCTCGCCAGGATCGGGTATTCGCCTTGCAGACTCCTGCTGCCAGAGCCGTGGGCAGACAGATGTGCTTCAGAGCCGCCGCTGGGCGGATCGAGCTGGACCAGCGCGGGCCAGGTCTGGAGAGGGCTGCTCCCGAGCCCCGAGACGGACTGCCAGGCAGCTCTGTGAAAAGGCAGCAGCTAGTGCCGACTAGTAACCCCTGAGCGGGACGAGGTGCTTGAGAACGAGTAGCAGACACTGGAGGGAACAAGTCAAAACCTCCAGAGGCGAAGTTCCCCAGCGTATCCTGTGCCCTGTGCAAGTAACCGAGCCGAACCACAGAACGCCATTTCTAGAACAGACGGGTTTACAGCACTGCTTTACAGAGGAGAGCTTCCATGCACAAAAGCATCTTTGATGCACAAAAGAAGGGCTGTACTAGAGTCAATATGTGCACTGTGAGTCCGCACTGTGATCATTAAAGGCAGGTACACCGTGGGGCCCAGGCTTCAAAGAGCACAAGTGAAGCCAGGGAGAGAGGGCGCGGTTTTAAACTTCATATCACAACTCTCTAACTCTCTTTTTCTGTCAGCCTCTCTTTTCTCCGTGTAAGAGGATCCCATTGCGCAAATAAATCAATTCTCCGCACGCCAGGAAATACAACGCCCAGCTGTTCCAATTGTTGTGGACGTCTGCGTCACCCATGGGATGATCTGATAACTCTCTTCATGGTCGGTTTTTAAAATAAATTTCAGATGTTACTGGTCGGGGAGAAAGCCGACACCAGCACACCTGACACAAAGCACGCTCAACTTACACAATTCCCTAGAACGGCCAGCTCTTCGATGCCGTACGAGGAGAACAAATTCAGCCCAGACAACTGGAGGGTGTAAAAGGAGGTATGGCCTCTGACTTCATCACAGTTTCATCTCTCTCTCTTATTCTTTCTGCTTTGGTTATCGTTCACGACAATTAAGTGGAATTGAAGCAACGTCTAAAAACAGCACTCAAAAAACCATGCCAGGAAGCTCACAGGGGAAGGAAATTAATGTCACACCATTGCCCATTTTTCCCCGTAAAACATTGCAGCACAACACTAAAATTGTTCCCCAAGCCAAGGCTCCCACAGTGTCCTGAGGAGTCCTGTAGAAGTCAAGGTGGACGGCAGCTACCGTCAAAGTAGAAAGACTGGAACACAGGAAACACTGTAACAAGCAAAAGATGAGGAGCCCTGGCCTTATTCCAGGCAGTCCTTTACTATTTAAGATGTCTGCAGCTCCAGGTTCAAATAAGCAAGAGAGTTTGGGGTCAAATCGCTATTACCTGGTCAATTAAGCAATTAAGGGAGTGCTTGGATGAGGAAGGGCAGTGTGATTCAAAGCCAGCCAACCCCTCTGCCCTGCCGTTCCCAATCGGAGAACAGCTCAGTGGGCAACGGCGAGGGCGAGGAGATGTCACTCCCTGAAGGAAGAGGGCGCCAGAGAGCAGCACCCCGTCTGAGGAGGGCACACTCCCAAACACACACACACACAGGCCTCCTGCCCACTGCCATTCCTTCTCCACACGTGTTTTTCCATTGAGGAAGACCGCAAAATCTTGCCTTTGTTTTTTTTAATTGCTTCAGAGTTTCCATGGCCTTTGTCTTCCACGATCAAAAGCATCCAAAGCATTCCAAGCACAATCAGCCCCTCCCAGTCCTGGGCTGAAACCTTTTCGGCTCTTGTGGTTAGGGTGGTTGGGTGGGGGGGTGGGGGGGTTGGGGGTGCAGATTTGCTGATGACAGCTGGATCTCGCCCCTGTGGGACAGAGGACAAGGGACACTCACACTAGGCAGTCAGGGGGCAGAGCTGCGGGACTGGGAACCTCCTGGTATAATAACCCCCTTCGTCTTCAGTGCCGGACCAGCTAAGGCCCAGCACTAAGCAGGAGCCCACCTAGAACAGCAGTCAACATCACACCAGCGCCGAGACAGACGAGATTGTGCGACAGCCACTAGGGCTTCCTGGCAGCTTCACGTCCTGCAGTGTCAACTTACAGCCACAGCCTTTGCAGATAAGATCTCATGAAACTGGACTCATTTTTGCACATAAAAGCTGTTGTCTAATTCTTCCAGTCTGAAAGGGCATTCCACTTGAATATCAGATTCTTTCACCTCCCAGATTCTCTTTAACGCATGGCAAGCATCCATCGGAGCTGACTCCGGGATGAGTCTGGAGGAGAGGAGAGCAGGCCGGAAAGCAAAGACAGATGCGGTGCCGCTTTTATAGCTATCGCCCGGGAAGAAGCAGCCGAGCTCCCTTCTGAGCCCGGAGGCATGTTTTACTTTAAATGGGAAGCACATGGCAAGGGAGAGACCACAAGAAAAAGGATGCAGATGGAAACAATCGGGCAATCATCTATCACTTCCGCATCCCAGTTTCAGGAATGTCGAGCATGGAGTCACTACCCCCCCCCCCCAACCACCCACCCCATTCCACTGGCACCGGGGTTCAGAAGGGGCCGGAGGGAAGCTGAGGACATGGATGGATTCCCGGCCTCAGAGGACCGTCGCCAGCACATAAATCTGGCTCCTTCACCGGCCGCAAAGCAGGAATCGGAGACACCTTGCCAAGGAACCGTTCCGATTCCTGCGGGGCCGCGGAGCCGAACCCCGTGATTTGTGCACGTCTGCCTGTCCTGCGAACTGAACAGTCGGGAAGACGTTGATCCCCGAGCGCAGAGGCAGTCTGCTCAAGGCCCAGAGGTTCTGCACCCCCCCCTCCCCACTCTCCCCGCTGAAATACGACGGCGTCTGGTTGAGAGCAGGAGGCAGGAGCGCGGCGCTCGAGCTTCTGCATCGCCAGCCCCCTCCCCTGCACCCATTTCACACCGCAAGGTCAAATGCCAAAGGTCGGCCGTCTTAATTGTGATGATAATGCCACCCAGGTTAAGAGAAAAGAGAGTGAGGGGGCACAGAGGGTACAGGACCCCCACCCCCCAGGCTCTCCCCCCCCAGCCCCTCTCTGCCCCCTCCGCTGCCTCCCCTCAGCGGGTATGTCATATTCTCTGTAATCCCTTGTCTCCAGGCCTGAAATCCCCAGCCATGTTATTGTAGGCCCCAATCCCTGTTGCCATGGTTTCCTCACAGGCCAATAAGCAAGCCTGACATCCCACCAATCAAATGGAAGAAAAGAGCTCTGACCCCTGTCCTTGGGTATTCATCACGGCTTGGCTGGGTTTATTTAGAAGCAAATTAACTATGTCTGGAATCTGGGGATCACAGAGCCCACTGGAGCAGGGGGAGGGGAGGGGTGAGGTAATTTTAATTACAGCAATTTTTTACCTCGCTTTTCAAAGAAACTCAGACTTTAAGATGAAAACTGGATGGCAAAGTTCTCTGACATTATTTTCTTATGCTTGAAAGCGATACGACACCTCCTCTGGGTAAATTCACACCAAGCGTTTGTGGAATAGAAACCTCTTAATGGCGCCTTGCTCACTGGCACAAAGACACATCTTTACAAAGACCAGCCCCCCAGTTCACACACACCGCAGACAGACGCTACAGTAAGTCCTGGCTCAGCATCACATAGGTGCTCCTGAAAAAGCATGACTTCAGGTACGTTTCTCTCCATTCTAAGAAAAGTGCAAAAGCAGTCAAACTTCTGAGAATATCCTTACTCTTGCGAAAACCTTTCTGAAAATAAAACATCCTGTGTTTGATGTTAAAATGAAACATCCTAAATCCTGGGAAAGATATTTTTCATATGACCAAATATATGGTCCATATTTTTTGCACCAACTATCAACCCAAAAGGAGCAGATTCCCAGCCACATCAGCAGGCAGCTGGGTTGACTGAAACTGAAGAGACAGTCGTTTCTAAAGCCAACCCATCCCCAACGCCACCCTCTACCAAACACAGAGCAAGGTCACGGAGCACCGCTGACCGCAGACCGACACTGCCAGGCTCCGACCCTCTGTCTATAGATGTACAGTGGCCAGACCTCAGGTCCCCTGGACAAAGAAACAGGAGAGCAGGGTGCCGCAGGTGTTAAAGACGTTGAGAATTTAGCCCATAAACGGAGGCCAAGAGTCTGATGTGCAGACAAAACCTTGTTATTTCCCAGCTGTTGTTAAACCAGCACAGGTGCTTTAGAGAGCCAACACACAACACAAGGCAAAGCAACACAGCGCCACACGTGGCTTGCCATCGGAGTAGCACCGCTGCAGGGCTGGTCCAGCCATCGCCAGCACCTGGCCAGACCTCAGCATGGCACCCTGGGGCAGCCTCCCCAGCTCACACCCCGGACACCTGCGGACTCACGTCACTCTGCGAGCGGCGCGCGACTTCCTGTCGGGGGCGGTCAAGCTCCGTCTCGGGGGGTAGCAGGGGCCCCCGAGGGGCGGGGCGGAGCGGGGCGCCTGTGGCCCGTCAGGACGCTCGGTGAAACAGGAGCCACACTCCGCTGGACTGGATCTGCGTCACGGCGATCCGGGGCTCGGCCCCGCTCGAATCAGAACCGCAGAACAGAACAGAGCAGGAGGGAGGAGACAGCAAGCACAGAGGAGGACCGAGAAGGGAGACAGGAGAGGGAGGAGATGGAGTGAGAGGAGAAGAGGGTGAGAGGATGAAGAGAGGAGAAGAGGCAGAGGGGGAGGAGATGGAGTGAAGGGAGAGGGCAGAGAGATGGGAGAGGGGAACCAGCAGAGATGCCAGTTTAAGCTGCCCCTGATTCTGACTCCTCTCCCTGGGGCGTGTGCCAGAAAGATCTGGAAAACTCCCTTCACAGAGCGGCACAACTTCCTTAGCTTCCTCCCTGAGCGATGGCGATGGACTGCCCTCATCACACCGCGCAGCACTCAGACCCACCCAAGGCTGCTGGGAGTCAGCGTTTCACATCCAGAGCTCAACAGCTCTGGCAGCTGGTGGATTCATAATTCTTATTCTTCTTGGAAATTGTTTGCTCCACGACAGGGAGCAGAGAATTATCCGAGAGAATAGAAGCGCTGGGCCAAGCACTCTGCCTGGAGAAGCTCAGCAGGATCTGGAATGCTGCAGCACTCCTGCTCATTCCCTTAGAAAAATGAGAGGATGGGATAGATGGGAATTCTGTCACAGAAAGCCTGGAAGCACTGGCAGGAGGCAGCACTGCCAAGTAGGGTAATAAGACAGGTCTTAACGAAGCCGTTTGCCACAGCGGGTCTCCAAGTCCTAAACACACACAAAAATATCAGCATGCACAATTCCCTAAACTCCAGGCAGCATCGGGAATCTCCTCCTCCAGCTCGGCGCTCCACCACAGCCAAGCTGGCTACTGGTACTGGCCAGGTACTGGACCGTTCCGAGACACACCGCTGTGTCACAGACTCGGCATCAGCTAACTTGCAGGCGCTTTTTTTTACGCTAAGGGCAGTGGGGGTGTGCAACAGGATGCCCAGCCACGTTCGTGAGGCCCATACCCTGGACCCTCTCAAGAAACAGCTGGACGAGATCCTCGGATCGGTCGTGGAATTCCGTGTTTTTAGGGCTCTGGCCATGCCCCAGCAGCACGAGAAAGGAGAGGGGAAGCTGCCCAGAATCTCCACGCCCCGATCCGCAGCGTGTCCAAGCACTGAGACACCCCCCGACAGCTGGGCGCAGCTCTGCAGATGTCAACATCTGTCATAATTAACGAGGACACGGTCTCCGTGTAGCCGAGGGAAGGGGGCAGCGATTGGACACGGCCAGCAGTTCAAATCCGTCTGGTGTTTTTTTATTGCGCCTGCCAGGATTGTGTGGAAAACGGCATGAAAAATCCGATGTTATTGCAAAAGTTCCTCTGCGGAAATTGCACAAGAAGGACAATGAACCGTTCTCCAGAGAAACTTCTGAAATGAAAAAATGAAATATCTGTATGGATATTTTAGCACTTGCTTTGCTTGTACCTTTGAAGTCGAAACTGGGGAGAATATTTCAGCGACAGTGTGTGACACCTTGAAGGTCTCCCTGAGAAACTCTCCAAACTTTCTGTAAACTCCCGTCTTTTATAGTTTCTGTGACTCAAAGCCCACATTTGAGCCCTGAAAAAACTGGGCTGAGGACTGACAGCCCAGTGTGTTAGTAAAACAGCTTAAGGCCTCTAATCTGGCATCTGGAACTACACTATTTTGGCCAGTGCTGAAGCAAGATGACACGCAAAGAGAACAGCTGTGAAAAAGTGAATGCTTGATTCACACTTACTCGCGATCACTGCCCACAATGGTGCAATCATTAGCACAGACTGCAGGTTAAGACTGAAAACCAGAGGCACGCCTTTACAGGGAGAGTTGCAAGTGTCTGGAACAAGCAGCCCTGCTGGAGGCATCTTGTCTGGGTGGTTGTTGCTGTAATTAGCATGCCCTTGTATGGCAGGCGTTTAATATTAATTAATTTGCGTAGTATTGATTTTTTTTCATTGCCAAAACAAAGACCTCAAGCAGGTAAACGCAGGATTGACCCACTGAGCGGGACGGGGCCGCGCGACCCCCCCACGTCTCTGGGTGCGATGGGATTGTCCGCCCTCAGAGAGCTGCTCTGGGTGTCCAGACCCGGGAACAGTACACAGGCTTGTAAAGCTGTTATATATCCTGCCTCAGTCCTCTCCTGAGCGCAGGAAATGCTTCACCTCCTTTCCCGTCGGCAACACAATCCCAACTGTAGCCCGCAATTCCAAAAAGTCAACCCCAGAATCCCGGAGCTCCGCTCTCCCCGGCCCCCCGGGACCAGCGTGCCTCGGGCTTTAGTCTAGGAAGAGCAGGAAGCTCTTAAAAAGGAGCAAATGCTCAGGAGCCAGTAAGCAGCATCTCGGGGTCTCTGTCTTTCTGAAGGGGTGCTGTCCTGCTGTTCACTTGTCACCCACATAGGTCCGCTGCTGTGTGCGTTTTCCCACACCCACCCTGCCGGTCCTGCTTCTGCGTCCTCAGGTTTATTTTCACCCAGCAGCTAATTTAATTCCAGCAAAGCCATCTTTCAGAACACTTTCTCAGAAACATCCGCAAGGCAGCAGGGTGTGTGCGAGTCGGGGGCACATCCTGGGTGGCACAGCGCCCTGAAGCCCACATGTGAAGGCCCACGGTCTCCAACAGCGCCACATACACACACCCCTCCCCGGCCCGAATTCCCCTTCACTCATTTCAGAACAGCTGGAGCCAAACCAGTCAGACTCCCGCTGCATAGCGGCTGGACCCAGTCCGGGTTTTACCAACTGCAGTGGACCAGCACCAGGTTCAGGACGGTGCTACCATGATTACTTGTATACCGACACGACTTTAATCAACAGCTGCTAATGATCGTCGGTTCCCCCCCCCAACGTGTGTTCTGTGTTGTGTGAGATTATGCTGACTGTTTCTAGTGTATTGTGCATCTCGGGCCAGGAGAAACTGTATTCCGTTCTCTCTTGTACATCTGTATAAGTGCAGAATGGCAATAAGGTGAACTGACTGATGATTTGTAGTAAACGGGAACTGAGCAGACGAGTGCAGGTTACAGAATATTAAGCGACCGGCTGCTTTCTCATGCTTCAGCCAGACAACCTGCTGCAGACAGAGCCACACAGCTGGTTCGTCCTACAGGGGATCAAACCGCTGTACAGCAGGGGCCTGACCTGCCCCCCCCACCTTCGATTTTCTTACATTCTTTATGCCAGCCATCCCAGAGGGCCTGCAGTGGGAGCCGGCTGATAAAAACCTCCCCTCCTCCTCCTCCCAGTCCTCCGCAGGCAGGGGAGCTGTGGGCCTCCATTGTGGAAGTATCAATACTAACACTCCATTGTTAAAAAAGAGGTCTACTTTACCCTCTCCCTCCTCCCCCCTTACACACACAGACCGGTTGTAAATGTCAAAAGATGGCTTGCACCCTCCCCCCACCCCCTCTTAAAAAATCAGAAGTGGGGGAAGGGTTTTTTCCCAGATAAAAGGGCTGAAGTAGTCAGAACCTCATTGTCTGTGCGAGGAAGGGGGTGCATAGTGTACTCAGACTCCAGGCTTTCAGGCCTACAGGGACAGTAGGACAAACAGGCCTCAGCTGTTGTCGGGGCAACCGAGACCAATGGTTTAAAGTGGGGGGGGAGGGAGGTTAGACAGGGTTCTATGAGGACATAGTTTGCATAGTTTTTTGGAACCCAACACAAAGGATTATTTTTATTAAGGGTTTAAAAAATGTAACCCTTCCCTCCCCCACCAGACCACCTGAAGATCTACATTCCAGAAGTTAAGATCTGACCAGGGAGCTGCTGAACGATCTGGAGAGGCCGACCCCCCCCCCCCCATCTTAAAGCTACAGGTCGTGCCCCCCCCCCCTCCAGCACCAAAAACGTGCTCTTTTAAAACGGCGTACTAGATGGCACTGCTGCCACAGCTCAGAGCCAGGCCCAGGATTAGGAGTTCCTCAGCTCGGATGTCGATATATTGGTTTCTGCCTGGCAGGGGAGGTCAGTGGGAAACTGGTGAAAACCTGGCAAGAGAGGACAGGTGCAGAAAGAAGGAAAAACACAGATTCTCTGTGCAGACAGACCTCCACAAGCTCGATTGTGCTTCATTCCGCGGTCTAGAGACAAAAGCCCCAAGACGACCAGTCCTTCTGCTTCAAGACAAAACAAGACCGACGTGTAGAAGGGAAGTGGAGCAGCCCTCAGGATTGTTTTTAAATTGTTCATTTTCTTAAGCTTCTGGAAACTTTCAAAAATAAGACTTTCAAGGCGATGAACACCAGCAATATCAAACGTGCCCCTGCACCAGGCAGGAGGGCAACACCTTCCTCTGGGCCTGACAGTGCTCAGAATGATTTCATGGCCTGCTCGTTAACAGCTATGCCCTAATTATTCTAACCTTACTGCACTGGTGTGATGAAAGTGGGTAAGGCGAATGCAGCGGGGTACAGGCATAATTGGTATTGATCAGAGTGATCAGCTGGCTCAAGGAGTGATCAGAGTGATCAGCTTACCCAGGGATTGATCCGAGTGATCAGCTGACCCAGGGATTGATCAGGGACTGACCAGGAAATCAGCTGACCCAGGGACTGGTCAGAGTGATCAGCTGGCTCAAGGAGTGATCAGAGTGATCATGTGACCCAGGGATTGATCAGAGTGATCAGAGTGATCGGCTGACCCAGGGATGGATCGGACCAAGGTCCAGTACACAGCACAGCAGCCTATGGCGAGAATCAGCAACAGAGCAACACCCTGAGGCTCAGATCCCAGAAAACCACCAAGGCACTAAGAGAGCAAGCAGAGGTCATCTTTCCTCTCTTCATCCCATTGTGGCCTCCCTGATCCCGCTCTAAATCCAGCGCTCCATTTGGGAATCCGCTCCCTGTGTGCGCGGGGCTCGGCTCACGGATGGCTCGGAGCAGGAGGAGGAGGATGAGGAGCACAAGCCCCTCAGAAGGGATGAGAGACACTCGGCTCTCAGCGCTGCCAGAACCCGCCAAGAGCCAGAGGGGCCGTATCCTTTCAAGTAAATTCGCAACAGAAAGAAGGAGGCGTCTGCTTGTCTTCAAATCTGTTTCCTTTCAGCCCAGAGGTTCTGAGCTGAACCAGAGCCCCCTGCTCTGGGAAGCAGAGTTTCTAAACCGGATGCTGGGGGAAAAATAAAAGGGCCTTTTTAATGGCCCGATATAAACACATCCTAGAGAGCAGCCTTATTTTAATGTACCCTGCCAGCCAGCTCTTCCGTGATTAACTCTTGGCGCCCTGGGAGAAAGGAATGTGTGGTGCTGACAGTGCCTGAAACAGCAGGGATTTCTGGCACAGACTGCGCACCACTGAGGTGCTGCGCAAGCTCACTGCGCAGGAACACCGTTTTTCATTCAAGTGTTTTCGTTTAGCTGGTGCAAACAAGCAGAACCTGCAGAGCTGCAGGATTCCTTTTTTAAATTGTACAGCCCGCATCTGGACCGAAATAACAGGCAAGAGCCTGGCTCACTGTATAGATAGGTTCATGGAAAACTGTCGGCACAAATACCTGCACTGTCTATACCTTTAAAAAAGCCAACTAAAGCAGCAGCTCTTTACACCAAGGGTAGTGGGGGTATGGAACAAGCTGACGATCCTCTTCGGGAAAAGGCCGCATCAGAACCTTGGATCACCGAGATCAAAGCAAAGCTACTGAGGTCACAACACTAGCAAACCCAGCGAGCCACATGAAATCTGCCCTTAGCATTTTAAGGCCAGTTTGTTCCCCGCCCACGACCCTCCCTCTTGGTATCAGGCCACCACAAGGGCGGCGATCTCCCAAAACCAAAACCATCGCAGAGGACCGCTGTGCTGTTTCCAGCGCCTCCCAGGATCGTGGGAGTTTGTGTGCGTCCTTCACAGCCCCGGTTTAAAGAGAGCAGATCAAAGGTAGAGCTCAGACAGCATCCAGCAGCCTCCCGTCCTGCTGAAGAGGAGGAGAGGGCGGGCGAGGACGTCAGGGGTCACCCGGGGGCTCGGGCTCCCATTCCCCTCTCCGAAGAATTGCCAATAATAGGTCTCCGGAAAATTAATACCCACAACATGACCAGACCTGACCCCATCTCCTGCCCTTTCCTTCGTTTTCCCTCTGCAAACCACACCACCCAGTTCAACTGCCTCTTCAAACAAGCCAAAACAAAACATACGACGGAAAAATCTTCTCCCTGCCAAGTAAATCGCTTTCCTAAAACGGCTATTTCCCTTCTCCAGGACTCTGGGAACCGAGGATCAGCCCTGTGCCATTTTCCCACTGCGCCAGAAAAGCCGAAGGAAGATAATTGGAGCCGAATGTTTCCTTGACGAGGCTGGAGGCTGCGAGCTTTCGAGGGGAGGAGGGAGGGAGAGAGTCACAGCGCCCGGCCGCGGGACACGACCCCCCCCGCGGGCCTGCTGACAGAAAGGATTTCTAAATCTGAAAAGTATTTCCAGAAAAAACAAACTTCTAAGGCTGCTTCCTTTTTGCTGTTTTTCTGTACATTCTCTCTCATCCCTCGTCCTGCTCCGATTCTGCACGAGCCCACAGCCAGGCAGCGACTGTCCCGAGACAGTCACGTACTGCAGTCCTGTGGCTCTGCTCCCTCTTCCTCTCGATGCCATTCCTGTGACCACCGCTAGAGCAGGTCGCAGGTCACAGGTCGCAGAGACCGCGCGGGAATCAGAGAGCACTGTGGGTAAAAGAAACGAGCAGCAGCAGGGAACCCAGAGGCTGCGATCTGCATCGCTGATGAAATTCTCTGCTCTCCTGCACCGCAGGCAGGAATCCTCCCACGCTCCTGCACCCAGAGGCTCGTTTTAAAGGAGCACCCTGCAGGAAAGCTCCCTGAAGCACAGGGCCAGGGGCGTCTCTGACACAGCTGGCACCTCGGGAACACCTGCGTCCCAAAGAAAGCCAAGCGACCAGCGCCTAGCCTTGGAGAATTAATGATGCTCACCATGCTGTCGTTGGGGACGTCACCCATGTGAAGTACCGCGCAGTCAGCGATACAGAACCAGCCACGCGGGCTCTGGAGGGGCGTGAACGCAGAGCAAGATCACGACGATGTCGTTTCCCGCCGGCCGGTGGAGACACCGCCAGTGATGTAACTGGAGTCGGTGAGGGGCCTCCACCAGCCCTCCAATCCCACAAGCCCAAAGGTCTAACACACAGATGTCTTCAAGCCCCGAGCAGATGAAGACGTAGCCGAGCGAATATGGGATCTGACGGAGAACGTTTTGTGTTTCAATAATAAAGAGCTCAGCTGCTCTGAAAGCCAGCAGACCCCACACGTTTCACAACACGAAGCCTTCCAAAGCCTCCAGCCTGAGAACACAAGGACAGAGCAGGAAAGCAGAGGAGCTCGGAGCCAGAGGACGTCTGGGGTACTGTTGTCCCCAAAGACACTTTATTGCACTCCTAATTGTTTTCAGCTTGACAAGGAATCGACTGCAAAACCATTCACCATGAGTCGTGTAGCACGACTCGGGCTGAGAGAAGCGCGTGGTGATGAAAACGCAGAGCTGCTGTGCTCCCTCAGCTCAGACAGGGTACAAAGGACCAGGCAGCTCCTCCGTGCCACTCGGACACCAGCCCCTCCACTCTTCATTGAAAACACACGGCCGCATGGTCAGTCAGGTAGGTGGGCCGCAGAACGAGCTGCGGGGAAATCTCGGGGTCCCCTGGCCGCCCGCCAGCATCATGTGTGTTTTGAATGAGCTCACAGAAACCCAGACCAGAGGGCACCTCACACTGGCTGCCCTGGGGCCCATGAGTCGGGTGGGTTTCATTTCCGTTTAAAAGGAGGTTTAAAAGCAGGTTGAGCATTCCTGAGAACTCCTGGAGAGTAACTGGAGCCCGCAGTCCCAGACTAAACACTCTTCTCCGATCTCTAAGCAGTGAGAGAAATGCACTCTCATGGTGCTGGTGCCCGCAGAGATTAGGGCGCCCCCAAGTCAGGGGGTGCCGGGGCAGCCCATTACTCACCGCTGGCTTACCGCCGGTCATTGTCTATGACCTCCGTGTGATGGGCAACACGTGGAAGCCAGCTGGGTGGTGCGAACAACACCAAGCTCAAAAGGGAGCAGGCACAAACACAGCCAGGCCGCAACGAGCAGCGGGGCCTCGCTCGTCCTGCAGGGCTAGAGAGCCTCCAGCCAGCCGTCAGCCGGAGTCAATACCATGTGTGGCAGAGCAGGGCAGGCCAATCCTCCTCTTCCTCCTCCGTTCCGAGCAGAAGAAGCAAACGTCGCCAAGCATTAAGAAACCTCACTCTTCCTCCGCAGCGGCGGCGGCTGTGAAGTGTCGCGGTAAATCCATAAATAAACAGTGCTGCAAAGGTCAAGCTCCAACACCACTCTGACAGCCTTCAAGTGCTGCAAGACATGCCGGGAACTCTCTCGCAACACATTTCAAAGACAGGCCTTTGCCTTATCACCCTCTTCGCTGTCCTCCAGTGTAACCAGCACATTTCCTTCTCCGCCTGGAAGACGTGCTTCCCTGTCTTTCAGCCTCTGCTCCTAGCCTCGCCCTGGAATGGGTGATGGGTGCCCGCAGGAATGCCCTCTGCCTGCTGTGGGGCAGCTGGCGCCGATGAGCGTGCAGATCCCTGCACCACTCCGTCCGGAGACGGACCCTCTGGTCACTCCTGAACCGCGCCGTCCAGAGACGGACCCTCTGGTCACTCCCGAACCGCGCCGTCCAGAGACGGACCCTCTGGTCACCCCTGAACCCCGCCGTCCAGAGACGGACCCTCTGGTCACTCCCGAACCGCGCCGTCCAGAGACGGACCCTCTGGTCACTCCCAAACCGCGCCGTCCAGAGACGGACCCTCTGGTCACTCCCGAACCGCGCCGTCCAGAGACGGACCCTCTGGTCACTCCTGCACCGCGCCGTCCAGAGACGGACCCTCTGGTCACCCCTGAACCACTCCGTCCAGACACAAACCCTCTGGTCACTCCTGCACCACTCCGTCCAGACACAAACCCTCTGGTCACTCCCGAACCGCGCCGTCCAGAGACGGACCCTCTGGTCACTCCTGAACCGCGCCGTCCAGAGACGGACCCTCTGGTCACTCCTGAACCGCGCACAGTGCAGGCAGGAGCACTGGCCCACGTCAGCAGGCATGTGGTCTGTGCACTGACTGTCTGTTAAGAAGTATAAGAACGTCTCCTAAACAAACGCACAACCCATCTGCGTGGTGTTTTTCAAGAGGGACAGCAAGAGCTGGGGGCTGGGAGCCAGGTCCCGGGAGTGTGGGAATCAAAGGGCTGCTGGAAATGCGGTCGGGAGTTTATTTGGACATTTGAAAAAAGTAAGAAGAGCTTTATGGGTGCAGCCCCAGCTGGCCAGCTGAGCGACACTTTACACGCGGGCATCCCTCCTGGGTTCCACAGCTTCAAATGTCAACCAGGCCAGGCCTGACCACCCATGCTCTTCTGACGAGCCACAGGTTGAGCCAGGGGAGCGGCAGGGACACGGGAATCTGGTACATCTCCATCTTTGTCTTCATTTCCCCACTGGCCGCCGGAGCTGGAGGAGCGCCGCGCAGGGGGGCTTCCAGGTCCAACCCCTCATCCCACCCCTATGGATTCCTGTCCCAGCACGGATCTCTCCACACATCCCGGAATACCCCGCCACGGTGCAGGATGAGCTGCGACGCTCCGGAATTAAATCTGCGGCCTGCAGAGGGTTCTTTGGGTCAGGAATCAACTTACTGAGCCGGCCCGGAGCTCACAGAGAACACAAAGCCAAGCAGACTCGGTCTTGATCCGGTGCAGATGGGGTGATACACCTTCTCGTTCCATATCAGGGCCCCTAAAGGCCCTTGTGAGGAGAGGCCAGTGAAAGCCAACTGCTTTCTGTCCCTCAGCAGTCCGAGCGTCCTCCGCAGCACAGTGAATCTTCTCCTCGCCCAGGAAGACAAGGGGAGCGCCCGGAAGAAGAAGGAATTTACAACCAGCGGGAGCTGGTCTTAGGACGCAGGAGCACCAGTCCTCCTCAGCCTCTGTTCTGAGACCCACGTCAGGTGTAAAAATGGCCCTCGAGAAACTTCGGATCACGCAGCCGAACTCTTCCCAGGATCCTCCCACAAACGGCTTGTGAAGGCTTTGGGACCAACAGCCTCAGAGTAACCCACCAGCAGAACAGGCCACAGGGCCTCCGCTGGTTATCGGCCATGTGCTCTGTCAAACTGGGAGAACTGAAGTCAATTTGAAGAATTAAAAAGACAGTTTTACTCATTCTGGCTCCGGCCTCTCTTTCGAATCTGGAGACGAGAAGTTTGTCTTAAAAGGGGAGAATTCTGCTGCAGGCTGAAGAGCTTGACTGTCGCAGAGGTCTCGTCTGTGCGTTGCGAGGAGAGGGCGTACCGAGTGAACTCAGCCCAGCGGTACAGCAGCAAGAGCTGGGAGACTCGAACCAGAAACCAGGGAGTGCCTGATCTTTCCTCTGGGACAGTGCCTCGGGGCATCACGAACCCCCCCTCCCCAAACCTGACTCCAGGTCCGAGAGGACAGCCGGACGGTTTGGCAGGAGAGGAGACGGCATTCTGATAATGCCTGAGGACGAGGGAGAGACACAGCTGGCCTTGCCTCGCAGCAGGGCGGCCTGCTGACCCCTGGCATTGCCTCACATCAGCTCCCTTCACCTGACCACGTCCACCTCCGGCCAGCGCCTGTCCCCACACTACTGCAGTCACTGACCCCGTCTCCCCAGTGTAGACAGGCCATCAGCTCTCCTGCTGGACACTCAGATACCCAGCGCTGGCCCAGTGCTGGAGGTGGTGTGCAATTGCCAGAGGGAGCAAACTTGGGCTCAAGCTACACGTTTTCCACACAACAATTAGGAAAAACCAACCCAACTACCCCCAGACACACACCAACAGGATCATCTGCTGCATCGTGCCAAGACTCTTGTTTGTCACAAAAGATGCACATCGCCTTGCAGATTCACGTGACCACATCCTCTCTGGACAGTGAGATTGTCTCACACCACTGTAATTATGCGCTTGTGACAATGCCCCAAAAATAGGCCTCTCTTTTGTTTCCTGCTCAAAGACCGCGTCTAGAAATTGACTAGAGAACAGCTGTGGTTGTTCCTCCTTTCCGAATCCGCCAAGAACAGTACATCTGCGGCAGAGACCGGGCGATTGCTCAGAGTGCACCAGGAGGGCGACCACACAGCGGGAAGTGTCCGTCTGCGGGACCCTGCTCCGAAGGGCAGAGACAGCCACTGCACCAGAAGTTCCCGGTCCCAGAGCAGAGAGCTGGGAAGGCGGGTATTGGACCGCGGCTCCAGAGTCCCAGGATCGGAGCTGGAGAGTGTGAAGCGAGGGCAAGTCTCCCTGGTGAGCCGGGTGACTTCCACAACCAGAAGACCCCTGCACCGCTGGCTGGGCAGCAACCCCGGAGCACGGAATATCCTGCAGCTGGTTTTCCGTTCCAGCTTGATTTCCGCTCCTCTTCCAGGTTTGCTCTTTTCTCCACTCCGGGAAACGGAGCATGTCCCAGGGCCCCACATCACACAACGCTCTCCCCTGCTCTGAGCCCCGGCGCTGGGCGCTGGGCGCTGGGCGGCCTTGATCCCAGAGGAGCTAACGAAGCAGTGTGTGTGTCCGTGCGTGAGTGAGAGAAGGGGGTCACACAGAGAAATGCAAGGCACTGAAACCACTCCTTTCCTTCTCCGGAGGGGAGAGGGAGGCGTGCGGAAGAGTTTAATGGGCCAGAACACAGGGATCATTCTTCGCCCGACAATGGCGCATCTCCGCTCTCCCGCTGGAGAGGAGCCTCTCCAGGCCCAGCCGGCCAGCTGCTCCTCTCCTCTCGGCGCCTTTCACCCGAGCAGCGGGAGGTCGGGGCTGCGCTCTCCCGCCTGGAGGGAGACGCACCCCGCCGCAGGGAGAGCCCTCGGAAAGGGACGCCGGACCTGGACGGCCGTTCGGATGAAATATTCCAGAGCTTGTGGGTCCCCCCCAGCCTCCTGGGACCCCCGCTGGCGAAGAGCCCTGGGCCTGGAGATCACAGGGAGCCGAGGCGGGATGAGGAGAGGTGGTGGAACTGGAGCTGGGAAGCTCCGGGGGCAGGATCCGAGGGGAGTCATCGGCACGTTTTCCCAACACCCGCCGAGGCCAGAATCCCTGAACAGCCAAACAAGAGCGCCTGGAGGAGCAAGATCAATTCTGGGCGGCTACACCTTTAAATCCGAACTGCGCTGCCGGTACACCCTCTCTCCCCTGCCTCCGGACACCAGTGCCTGATTACACACTCATTCCCAAGAACAAAGCCATTTTCCAGGGACAAAGGCTCTGGTTACCTGAGTGCCCCTCTCGCCACAGTCCCCTCTCGCTTTACAGACCAGTCCGGCAGCTTCTCCATGACTGTGTCTCTCTTGTTCCTGTGCAGGGGCATGACGTTCCCGATTCTGCTGGGGTTTTTTTTTTTAAAGTACTCCCTTTCTTCCTTGTTGAGGCCTTGTTTGCTCCAAGCCCTCCTCCACGCCAGCGAGCACCCTGGGTACATTGGCTCTGCCACACCCCCGGGCGGCGACTGAAACTCAGAAAAGTGCCCCCCACAAACCCACAGAGCTTCCTCCAGACAGCTCCCCTGCAGCGACTGGCAGTCACAAGGCCATTACCCATTAACCCACCTGACTGCTAATGAACTTGCTGCCAGTGCTCGCTGGCCGCGCCTGCACACTCACTTCCCCGGCGGGGCGTGCCACGACGCACACGGGCAGGTTACTGTTTAACCCGGGGGCCGGAGGGCCGGGCACGGTGCCGGAAGCCGCCTGGAAGGACTCTTGTCACCAGCTGTTCGCCCAGAGGTCGAAGGTTTTTCACAGGAGAGCTGCTCGTCTCCACGCAGGGAGCAGCGGGAGGCACGCACGCAAACGCTCCCCGGAGACTTCGGACCCGCTCGGAGCTCGATCCCGGAAGAGCCGGGGCGCGATCCGCGCGGCTCTGAATCCGGCCCCCGTCTGCGTGGAAAAGTTTCCTCTTGTGCAGGGAAAAAAGATCTCACCCCCTCCTCTCTCCTCCCCAACCCCCCTCAACGACAAACACCCTGCCTGCTTTCCTGCCCTTCGAACCCGGGCTTGTCAAGACACCAGCGCCCCCCCTCTTGCCACGCTGGTGCCACACACGCGTTGTAATAGCATGGCCTGGGGCAGTCTGTATGACAGTATCACTCCCTGCAGTCCTACCACTGCTCTCCCTGTGATTTCACCACGCTTACCTGTGCTTTTACTGCACGTCAGATTACAGGCACCTGCCGCGAGGAGCCTGGGCTGAAAACAGGAGCGCAGCCCCGCCCGCGTCGGCCTGGCTCAGGTGCCGGACCCACCTGTGCGCTTGCTGGCAGGCGGCCCAGCCTCTACCTGCCCCCCTCTCCCCTGAGGCCCCGCCCCGCCACGCAGCCGCGGCCTGCAGGAACCCGGGGCCACGGGATCCGGTGTCCAGGGGTAGGGTTGCGAGAGGGACAGACGGGAGGGAGGGAGGGAGGGGGCCCCGCTCAAGGAAAAGAGAGAAACTCCGGAGAACAGCCAAGTGCAGCCTTGGTGAAGAGTGCAAAGGAAACTGGGAAACGTCCCTGAAGAGGAAGCAGGCCGAAACCACAGCCAGATCTACACAGCTTTACCACTACATTCACAGAGAGCAGGCCACCGGGCCCACCGAGCCCGTTCGGTAGTCAGTAGCTGCAGTGGTCCAAGGGTCTCTTCCTGCCATTTCTTGAAAGAAGCCAGGGTATCGGCTTCTACTGTCCTGGGTGGGGCGGTGGCTCTGTGGGTGGAAGGTGGCCGGTTTGTATCCTGCGGCCTGCAGGGGAATCCTACTCTGTTGGGCCCCTGAGCAAGGCCCTTAACCCAACTGCTCCAGGGGCGCCGTATAAATGGCTGACCCTGCGCTCTGACCCCAAGCTTCTCTCTCCCTGTCTGTGTGTCTGGGGTATGCGGAAAGAAAAAATTCCTTACACAAGAACTTTTATATGACCGATAAAGTGATCTTATCTTAACATGTCTGGGCAGCTTGTTCCACACTCCCACTACCCTTTGTGTAAAGCAGTGTCCCATTTCTGGGCCTGTATGCGTAATGTGTCTGAATCGGGTTCTTCTCCAGCAAAGGGGATCTGTCATGGCACTGGGGACAACACCCAAGGCTTTGCTGCTCCAGACTGAAATGTGCTCTCCAGTGCATCGCGGTAAAGCCAGGCAGAGATCGCCTACCCGTGCACGGTGTCGTTTCTTATCAGAGAGCTGGAGAGCGTCAGGGCAGGAACAGTGTACGGTCCTGAGCAGGGAGAAGGTTTAGTGCCAAGGCCAGACAGAGAAAGAAGGAGGCACAGAGAGCATCCCGCCGATCCGAGCAGTGGACCCCAATGCTGCCTACAGACACACAGTGGGGTCACCTTCAGCCGGCTCCATCTGACCAGTTACAGGGAGTCTTGTCACAGTAGTGCGAAACCCTACGCTACCATAATCCAGATGCTCGTGGTGCCCGAGACGATTAGTGAAAGAGAAAATAGACAAGTTTAAATGCATCTGTGGGGAATTCTGAAATGGAGACGGACCTGTCTTTAGGTATCACAGAGCATAAACGATTACCCGCCACGTCTCCCTGCCCAACTACAGCCCCACTGTCTTCAGCTTTCAGCCACCTGGTCTCCCCCCTTTCCAGCGCAACCAGTATCAGCGTCTGCACCGAGCGTCTGCGTCAGGCCCTGCCTGTGCTGTGCGGGCTGCGGCGCTGGCCAACCCCGCAGGGGTGTCACAGGAGGCCCCCCTCCCCGCTCGGAGCAGCCCCCCGCCCCCTGAGCCACGCACCCCTTACGCCCGGGCAGGAGTAGCTCCAGCTGCTGAAGCCGCGCAGGGCCTGCGCAGCCGGCTGCAGCCCTGCGCAGAGGAAGCCATCTGCGCGCAGCAAGGGCAGACGGGGGCGGGCTCAGATCACGGCCACGCCGCTGCCCGTTCCTGATCGGCCCGGGGGGAGCTGGCTGGCTGCCCAGCGGAAGAGGGGCTGTCTGCGCGCACGGCTGCGAGGGGCCGTGGGGAAAGGCGGACACACACACCCCCCCCGCAGCTGGAGGACAGCGGAGAGTGCTGATCGAGCCCCACTACTCGAGCCGCCGGGCTGCGCGGCCCCCCGGACGTCTGGGAATCCGAGCTCCTGTCTGGAAGCCCAGCGACCGAAGCTCCTTCAGCAGGAGAGAAGAGCTCAACAAAGTCATTCTCTCAACAGGAGCTCATCCACGCCCCAGCACTGCCTTCGCCACAGCAGGCACCCCAGCCACAGGCCTGCGCGTATAACTCACTTATTAACCCTCTGTGGCCTGGACTTCTGCCCAGACACACATCTGGATCCCTGCGCACCGGGACCTTCGGGGGGGAGTGGGACCCCACCCGACTTCTCCAGGTCCCGACGGGCTATGACGGGCTGCCTGGCTGCTCCTGGGGAGGTCTGGGGGTCCCCATGGCTGTACTGCTGGGGAGCGTGAGCACTGCCGGGCTGCTCTTGGGGAGCTGACTGCCTGCAGGCAGCTGAGGTCTGGGGGTCCACCCCCCCCCCCCGCAATGCTACCCTTTCCGGCCCACACCACCGCACCTGAGAGCCCCCCGTCTGCGGGGCGTGGGAGGGGGAGCAGGCAGCAGAACCCGGCCGGTCAAGGGGAGGGGGAAGAAAACAGGAACGAAAAGGAGCTGTCCTGATGCCTACAGCTTTGTGGGAAAAAGTCCCACTTACATCAATTCAACGCTTATGTCATGAGACCAATGTGGTGGGATAAAACAGAACAGGTCATTATAAATGCGGTTATGACCCCCGCAGTTGCTAAATTGCTGCTTTTCAAGCCATAAATTAGAGGTTATTTCTTTTGGCTTTTTTTTTTTTACAGTTTTGACCTTGGGGTTCAGAATACCCCAACGCCAAGAAGGTGCTCTCAAGATCGGCGCAGCGGTGGACCCGGGCGCTGCGTCACCCGTCACCCCCCGCGCGCGCGCGCGCACGCTCAGGTGAGCCGTCACCTGCGCCAGGCGCGAGCTGCTCTCGCCCTCCGCGCACGGGCCAGGGACCGCCGTTTGACTCGTGAGATTCTTTCCCACGCGACTGTAGCTATTGTACTGGGTTGGAGCGCGAGAAGGGGGTGGCAGTCTACCCAGGGCAGTCACGTGGGAAGCACGTCTCTCCGGTGGCGGGAAACGACAGGGAGAGAAAAAAACCAGCCCGGGGCCTCGCTCACGGATAGACGGGCCACGCGATGAAAGAGCACGACACGAGCCTCCCGAGAGATCCGGGGGCTCTGTCTCCGGCGTGCTTACTAAGTTGCAGAACAATGCGCCGTCTCTGCCCCGAACAGGTGCGACAGGACGGGGCGGCGAGACGGGTACGAACCCGTCCCGGCTCTGACCTCTTTGGCTGGCTTAGTCTACGTTTCATTCGCTTTTGAAGACTTCTCACTGGATCGCCGAAGGGCACGTCCTGAGCTCACCGCCCACTTTCCCCTGCTCGCCACCAGCCACTTCGCTTCCAGTGTATATCCTCCAATTTCCCAAACCAGTGAGTACAGACATTTCCTTCACGCCCGGAATCGTCAAAGCGCGATTTTAAAATCCCCCCAGCACGTCGCAAACACGCCCACTAAAGAGGACCGATATCTGTTCGATAAGGCCGATAAGTGCACAGAGACCCTGAATTCAGTAGCCTAACGCCATCCGTACTGCACAGGCTGTAACCAGGCCTGGCTCCCTCACGCAAGAGCACTCGAAAGAACCGACATCCAGAACAGCTGACGAGACCCGCTGCAAGGACAACACATATTTCAACATATTTTCACCGGTGTCTTAACGTACAGCTCTAAACAAATAAAACACAAACAGCACAGAAAAACTTCGAAACGAAATCGACACCCCCGTTTTTTTCCACACCAGCCCCCAGGAGAAACGCGCGTCACGGAGAAGACCTGAAGAATCTCCCCGAAACAGCGAGTTGTTAAAAACACTTACATGCAGATGGAGCGTTTGTCCTCGCACCTTCCCCCGTTCTCGCACGGCACGTCCGGGCAGCTCAGACCTGCGTGGGGGAGAGAGACACGAGAGACACGCGTGAGACCGGCGCGCGCTGCGAGTCCACCGACCCTCAGCGCGCGTCCTCACGGCACGGAGTGGGAGTGGGGAGTGGGGGGATGTGTGGGGCACCTTGAAATGGTACAGATTAAAAACACCCGGCAGGTGCTGCTCGCCCACCGGGCGAATTCGGCGCCGCGATTTCCGAGACGAGCGCCTGACAGCCCGTCATTTCGCCCGAATGGAAGAACACGAAGGGTTTTCAGGTGAACGCGACTCGCAGACTGTCGGGGGACACGGGCTTGGGGCAACTGGACATCTGATAGCGACATGTGAACGGACGAGCATTCGCCTTAATTCCGATCCTCTCGGGCACACCTTCATCTCATACTGGTCCGGCGGCCACATTCGCGAGGAAATGTCATTCACACCTTTCGCTGCTTTATCGATAATCCCATCGCCCTTATCACTGGGAGTGAATATCTCCCGTCCGTCACAGCTCCACGCGCGGATCTGACGAGCCCCACCCCACGCCGCGCGGTCGAAGTCCTTCCAGTTTGGCGGTTTGAAAATACGAGTCTCGTCTCTCTCTTTTTTTTACTCCGGAGGTCCCGACCGACCGGTTTTAAATAACAACAAAAACAAGCCGTCGCCTCACGGAAAAAAAAAGTGTGTGGAGTGTTGTGATTTTTTTTTCGCAATTCCTGATAATCACTGTAGTTTACCAAGACACACAGTTATGTTTACCAACTGGGCGAGAGAGGAGATAAGCATTTTATCTCTGAGCCGTGTCCATATCAAACTTCCCTGTACCTGGGTAAACAGGCTCCGTGATTGAAGTCAGCTGGAGACATGGCAGCCCTGTGATTGATCGTCTTTAGCGTTCAGAAACTGTGTACCAGTACATTTCAGGGGCAAATCGTCACGATTTCGACGACAAATCGGATTTTAATCTCAGAATGGTACCCCATTTATTTAGTCCGCCTGATGTTTTAATTAAAAAAACGTAAATCTTGCTGCTTCTTTTGTTTTTACTGGAGCACTTTGGGATGAATCATTTGTTCTGGAATACAACAGCAGCGTCTCTACAAGGGCTTGAACCCACAACCTTCCGGTTGTGAATCCGGAACCCCAACCGCAGCTGATACTGTAAGAAAAACCGCCGAGGCGTGGAGTTACAGAAATTCCAGTGGTTTCCGGATATATTCTTTATAGAATAACACCACGGCGAAAATAGCGTGAGGGTCGTTTACAAACCCGTTACTTTACGCTGCACTGAACTGATAAATTTTAATTAAGTACAGTCTTAAGAACTCAAGGAGATTGGAAACGATAGGGGGAGGCTTTTGGCCCATCGAATCCAGTCGTTTCTTGAGCGAAGCCAGGGTACCGGCTTCAACGCTGTGGCTAGGCGCCTTGTTACACCCCCCCACCACCCTTCGTGTAAAGAACGGCCTCCTGATCCCCCCCCCGCGTTTAAATGCAAGTCCACGCCGCTTCCCCTTCGTGTCCTCGGCGTCGCGCTGCACTGCTTTATTGCTTTACGAGGCGCTCGGTATCTGCAGGAGTCCACGCCGCGGTGCGAGGTGTGAACGAGCCCCGTCAGGCGCTCGCTCCAGCGCGGCGAAGTGACACTTCGTGTGGGCCGAAGGAGGACGGTTTCCTTCAGTGGCTAAGCCCACTGCAGGTCAGTTAAAACTCGCAGTCGTGCAGGGTGGGTGATTTCACTGCGAGGGCGACGCATGACCTGTGCAAAGATGCGAGGCGCGTCAAAGAACAATCCCACACTCATTAACGAGCGTCCCTTCCCCCACCCGAAAAAAAAAACAGTTCAATTGTTGAAAAGCTCTTTGTCCGCAAGGAGGGGGTCACTACCCGCTTTAGCGACCCCCCACTCCCCCACGACAAACACACAAGCGTAACACCCCCTCCTCCCGACTCTTAATTATTTCAACTGCAACTCTTCCATTCGCAACTTTGCAGAACGCAACTGAGCTTTTTTTATATTTTTTTTTTAAAAAAGGGCTAAAATGAAAACTCCTGCCGCCGAGCGAAGAGGCGCCTCGGTTTAAAAGGCAGCCGAGCGTGCTCCAGAGAGCTCCCGGAGGGCCGTCCTGCGGTGGATATGACCCAGCTCCTCCGGGCGGCTTGGTGCCTCGCTCAATGCTTTTCTCACGGTGCTGCTCAGCCTGTTACAGAATTACACTCCGCGCATCAACCCCGCCGTCTGACGAGAGGAGGGCGGCCAACTAGGAGACAGATGCTGGAGTAGCGAAACCGACTGAAATACCGTCACCCCCTCTCCCTCACACACACCACGGAGAGCTGCAGGAAAAAAAGGGCTTTTTTTGGTCACCTTCGTGAAAAGAATGCACCATCACATGTGGAGTAGGGAGCACTTAGAAACCCCAGTTCCCAGGAAAATACTTCTTTGCGTAAAGTTCTCATCAGATTCCCACGGGGCATCAGCGCCAGTACCTTAACCCCTCCGCGTTTCTCACGGCAGATAAAGAGGGTTCACCCGTGCATTCCCTAAAACTTCAACGGCGGCGACCGTAATCTCAGTCGGCGTCACGCGAAAAACTTAAAAAGAGTAACATTAATGCCACAATCTCTCCCAAGTGCTGATTGAGCACAAAAAAAAAAGAGATCAAGGCTTTAGACGGGCGTTATGCGCTTCAAGGAAATCGAGCCCCGAATAAACAGAAAACAGCACCTCCGTGCCAGACTCTGCTAGCGGCTGCCCCCTGTACCCCAGCGGCGCGGGGCACCGCTGCCAGCGCCCAGCGCGGGCACGGGCACGGGCTGCCCTGGTGCAACAGGTTAACGCACACGAGCACAGGCGAGCCCTTCCGCGCTCGAGGATCACCCACACGAGCACAAGACACCGGGGCTGCCTTGGCGTCTACACCGAGCTCAGAGAGATGATCGCGCCGCTTGTCATTACTAACAATCAAACAAGAGCAAAACTTTTCAAAAGCATAATACTGGACTGTTTGCGACGTGTTACCTTCGCAGTCTTGACACAGGTGTAAAATCCACAGAAATATCCAAATACTGTAAGTCCCCATTCCTTAAGACGCGTGTTCAAAGCAGCTCTTCTCTTAAAAGTGTTATAATTCATCCATTAAAATGCATGCCCAGAGCATAAGCGTTCCAAGAAATCACGTTGTGAAGCGGAGCGACATAAAGTTGATTTTTTTTTAATGTATAGATTTTTAAAAATCTCAACGGCGAAGGCGAAGAAATGAAGACGACTCGTATATTCCGTGTTCTCCTCTTTCCCAGCAGCGGAGGAGAAGCCTGCCCTCCGTCGCTCCGAACCTCTGAAGAAACTTTGAAAAACTTTTTTTTTTTCCTCTAGTTTACTTCAGGTCCGGAGCAAGTGGAGTATTACTCCGCCCCCTCTCCCTCCCCACAAGTCGCGAAAGGACGGCTCCTTCCGCCCGGAGCCCGAGCTCGGCGATCCCCCAGCGGCAGGCACGGAGCGGAGAGCGGGCGGACAAATCGTCTAAAACTGTCTTCGGTTGTGGAGGCTGATTGATAGCCTCTTCCCTTTTCATTTGGTAGGAATGCATTCACGGGTTTTTTTTCTTTCCACAAGAGTTTGATCCATGTAAAAAAAAAAAACACTTTTGGGGTAGGGACTATATTCTCATGGTGGAGACGCGATGGGTTCGCATCCCTTTGGCAGTTAATTCCGAGAGAGGGCTCAGAATAATTAATTCCGTCTCCAGAGACCAGCGAGGAATTTCTAAAACCTCGGACCAATGGAATTAAACTAGGCCTTAGGGAAGCCGACATGCAAATACAGTCAGTTGAACCCCCAGACACATACAAAGAAGGGGGCTGGTAGTCTGTTATAAACTCTGGGACATCATCCTTCCTTATTTTAAGACGATTGAAACTTTTCGGGTGTGCACTTCGGCGTTCGAAAAAAAAAACGACATTTGCTCCGCTTTCCCCTACCCAGAAGAAAACAGACCTCCTCTCTTTATTCAACACGTTGAACACATCAGAAGAAAAGTGAAAGAGTTTTTTTCTGAACGTCTCTGCCTGTTCGTGTGCATGGCCTAATTCCGAGTGTAGAGGTAGGGGTCACAGAGACGGCGCAACAGGAATACACTCATTACGGAATGTGTAGTTTACATGTAAACCGTTTATTCAATAAATAAAAAGATGAAAGGAACTTCTGTGTGACAGATAAAAGACGGGAAAAAACGGGACTGTCCTGAAAAAGACTTCTGTGATGACGTCAGAACAGGGGCCCAGACTCAAGTTTGATATGTCCTGTCTGAAGAACAGGCCCGTCTAGTTCAAACTCAATGGAACCGCAATTTAACTCTTCTCCATGCTGTGCATAACTTAGTAGACACACTGGATATAGTGTGTGGGGTGTATAAGGAGATGCAGTGGATACAGTGTGTGGGGTGTATAGGGAGACACAGTGGATATAGTGTGTGGGGTGTATATGGAGACACAGTGGATATAGTGTGTGGGGTGTATAGGGAGACACAGTGGATATAGTGTGTGGGGTGTATATGGAGACACAGTGGATATAGTGTGTGGGGTGTATATGGAGACACAGTGGATACAGTGTGTGGGGTGTATATGGAGACACAGTGGATATAGTGTGTGGGGTGTATATGGAGACACAGTGGATACAGTGTGTGGGGTGTATATGGAGACAGTGGATATAGTGTGTGGGGTGTATATGGAGACACAGTGGATATAGTGTGTGGGGTGTATATGGAGACACAGTGGATACAGTGTGTGGGGTGTATAGGGAGACACAGTGGATATAGTGTGTGGGGTGTATAGGGAGACACAGTGGATATAGTGTGTGGGGTGTATATGGAGACACAGTGGATACAGTGTGTGGGGTGTATATGGAGACACAGTGGATATAGTGTGTGGGGTGTATAGGGAGACACAGTGGATATAGTGTGTGGGGTGTATATGGAGACACAGTGGATACAGTGTGTGGGGTGTATATGGAGACACAGTGGATACAGTGTGTGGGGTGTATAGGGAGACACAGTGGATATAGTGTGTGGGGTGTATATGGAGACACAGTGGATACAGTGTGTGGGGTGTATATGGAGACACAGTGGATACAGTGTGTGGGGTGTATATGGAGACAGTGGATACAGTGTGTGGGGTGTATATGGAGACACAGTGGATATAGTGTGTGGGGTGTATATGGAGACACAGTGGATATAGTGTGTGGGGTGTATATGGAGACACAGTGGATATAGTGTGTGGGGTGTATATGGAGACACAGTGGATATAGTGTGTGGGGTGTATATGGAGACACAGTGGATATAGTGTGTGGGGTGTATATGGAGACACAGTGGATATAGTGTGTGGGGTGTATATGGAGACACAGTGGATATAGTGTGTGGGGTGTATAAGGAGATGCAGTGGATACAGTGTGTGGGGTGTATATGGAGATGCAGTGGATATAGTGACCCCTTGACACACCCCTTGAACTGAGGGCTGCCTTACTCTTCACCTGGGCCTCGGCAAATACCAGGACCCAATTCCCTCCACCCATCCAGCCATTTTCTAACCAGTTTATCCAGTAGAGGGTCTGGGGGAGCCAGAGCTTATTGCAACAAGCAACGGACAGAAGGCAAGGTACACCCTGGACAGAAGGCCAGTCCACCACCGGACACACACGGACACAGAGACACTCCCAGCAAGGCCAGTTAACCAGCCAGCATGTCTTTGGACTGTGGGAGGAAACCCACACAAACATGGGAGAACATACAAACTCCACACAGATAGCACCCCAGGAACTACTGCGCCACCATAAACTCTGTGTGGCAGAAATGGGTTTAACCCTGGGGCAGCTGACCAACACCGCATGACACAGAACCACACCGAGCGGAGCAAAATAAGCCGGAATCCATGTGTTCTTTCTTTTTAATTTACGCCGCTGTAGACAATGGGCACATATTTCAGCTTAAGTTTCTTAATGTAGCATGAACACCACAACTACAGGAACCATATTATTTCGGTTCTGTTTTTTTACATTTATTTTATATGGTCGTCGTTTCCAATGACTCAGAGTTTCAGGTCTTTCCCAGAATGAAACAGTTTGTAAGTAGCCCTCTAACGTGCACCCCTGTATGCCCAGCATGGAATGAACCTCTGCCTGACACTTCACCTGCATACATGCTCGGGGACCTGCAAAGGTGTGTTAGCTAAGGTCCCATTGTGAGCGCGTTTCTCTGCACAGCGCGCTTTCATTTCCAGACCACCCTGCGAGAGCAGCGTCACGCAGGTGCCACAGGCCGGCGCCGAGCTGCTGCGGGCTGTGGTTCTGTTCTCTCCGGGCCGGCAGGCTGCAGCCCGGACCCCTGACTCAGGCCTGTAGCCTACGTGGGCCTGCAGTATCCCCTCGCCAAGCGCTTCCTGATCCGGACAAGAGGTGTGAGCACCGCCTCTTGACCGAACCTCCGGATTGAGCCGCTTCTGTGTGCCATTAAGAGGGGGTTAACAGTAACGTCTGCAGTCGCACCCCGCCCTGTACCCCCGAGTCACCCCAGAGTTCATACACTATCTCAACCCCGAGCAGATGCGACAGGATTGAGTATGGGGATTCCCTAGTCCTAGGTGTTCACGTTGTGCAGCTGAGCCACGGTAACCCTGCGTTTGCTAATCTAGCTGTTCAAAGTGGGTAATCACCCCAGGCCAGGTCTGGTAATCGACGTGGAGCAAGAGGATTTGTGAATTACAGCTGACGGCTGTCCGGAACCCGCCTTTCTCCTGCCTTCTGCCCTGCAAACAGGAGCTGTAGCGTGGTTTTGCAGGGAGTTTGCTTGTTCCTGTACGGGTGAACTGGGCATCTCCTCACAGTGCGAGTCACTGCCGCGCTCTCTCCGGGCAGAGACACACACACACAGTGAGAGCCGCGGCAGTCCTCCATCAGAGCCTGGCCCTGTCGCTTAGGGAGACAATGGCTCCACATCTGAATGAAAAAGAGGGTCTCCGTTTTACAGTGTCTCTCCGTAGGGGGGCTGCGAGAGCGGAGGAGCGGCGACCCCCCTCCCCAGTCTTCCTGTCCGCGCTAAACCACACGCATCCGTGCACAAAATGTAAACCCACTCTGCGCTATTGTGGGGCCACAAACTGCTGAGGGATTCATGCAAATATGCTGCAAGACCCCCCCAGCGTTCTCACAGGAAAATACCTGAAGGAAAGGCGCAGTGCGCTTGCAGGAGTCTGGAAGGAGGCGTTTCTGGTAGAATGGTGCAGAATGAATCCGTGTGTATGTGCGGATTTTGTTTTTTTTGGGGGGGGGAGGGGGGTACAGTACCAGCATGTGTCCGAATCAGTGCAGCCTCGTGATGTCGCCCAGATTTAATGAAGGCAATTGTGCTGCGCGCTCCAGCACCTTCAAACAACGCGTCCCGCAGGTTGCTCCGGGTTTTTCCTCCGCGCGTGGCTTGCACTCGCTCTGCCGGGGCGAGGCAGACAGCCGCGGGCCGTGGTAACGCGCCAGCCCCCCCCCGGTGCTCGTGCCCACTACGCCACCGGTGGCGAGAGGCGGGACTGCGCGCGTCTGCCTCGCGACTTCTGCCAGACTCGTCACTTCGCATTTCATTTGTCAGAAGGTGATCTGGGTGTCTGATTAACACCCAGTTAGTATTGGCAGCAAACAGGTGTAGCACATCTCCTTATGCCCCCAGTGGTGTTTCCCACTAGTGTGTGTGGACTGGTGGGTGTGGGCTCTACCTCGTCGTCCCGTGTGGCTCGCAATCCGCCAGGAGACTGAATCTGTTTGCGGTGTGCAGTTTGTGCAGGAGGGAGGACAAAGAGGGAAGAGAGTCTCAGTGAGGGTAGCTGTCCTGCACAGCCGGGCCCGGAGTTGCTCCCGGAGTTTCCCTGGCCCCTGCGCGCCGCTCGGGCTGGAGAGCGACAGTGTCTCCCTGTCACTCTGTGGTTAGGGCTTGGCTCCGCTCCAGAGAGAGACACCGAGAGTGCAGGCAGAAACACGCACCGCGACAAATGCCGACCTGGGCCGGGCCGGGCCGGACCGGGCCCCTGCCTCCTTCTGCATCCATCATTGTTCAGCGGGGCGCCGGCGGAGAGCCCCGCAGACTGCACCCTGGGGCGAGAGGGACCGGGGGCGCTGTCCGGGAGCTCGGCCTTCAGCATATCAGAGCACTTAGGAGTCGCAGGGGGTCACCCCCATGGTCAGGACCCTCGTGAGCCATGGGGTGTGGGGGCGTTGGCCCCTCCAAACTGCTCCGCCGCAGGCGTGAAGGGGATCTGGGGGTGACCCTTGATAGGGGCTGGATCACAGCTCTCTCCAATATCGGGGTCCCCTCAGGCTGCAGCTGATTCGCTAAATAGGGGCGCAGGAGGAGTGACAAGAAATGGACACCCGCCTGTCTGCACTCTCGTCCCCTCCAGCAGGGCCGGACCAAGAGCTGCTGCCCAAGAGCTGGCCCGCCGGCAGCTGGGTGGGCTCAGTCATGGGCTCGCCCTTCAGCTCCACACCCTCACGAGCAGCGAATTCGGGGTTCATTCATGGCCCCGCATTCAGTGCAGGCACCAAAGTTCTATCAGAGGAGCCCCCACTTCCTGTCCTGGGATGAGCCCTGCACCTGGGGGTTTGCTCTAGCTGTGACCCTGAGCTGGATAAAGCAGTGAGAAGACGACTGATGTCTGAACAGGAGAAGAGCTCCACACAAACTGGATCACAGGGAAACTCTCTGATGTAGGGATCCCCAACCCTGGACCAGGAACCCCAGTCCAGTCAGTCCAGGGGTCTCTAGCTCTGGTCCTGGAGAGCCCCAGTCCAGTCAGTCCAGGGGTCTCTAGCTCTGGTCCTGGGGAGCCCCAGTCCAGTCAGTCCAGGGGTCTCTAGCTCTGGTCCTGGGGAGCCCCACTCCAGCAGGTTTTGTACGTCACCTTAAAATCATCAATTTCCAAACATATAGAACAGTTCCAGCGTGATTTAATTGTGCGATTGTATAGGCGGTTTGTCCGGGAGTCGTACGCCTTTCAAACCAGCAGCTAACGCTCAACAAGAAGCTCAGGCTTGGCAGTGACATGTTCATGGCAAAACGAGACGCACCGCATTCCCTTTCATTCCAGAGCATGTATCGCAGCTGCAGCGGGACTTTTAACACCGCTTAAGTGAACAACAAAGCAAAGCCAGGTGACTTTAATTTAGCAATTAGCTGCTGGTTGTTCAGCAGCGGGTGAAAGGGCCCGGGAGGGCGGTAATCCTTGAGTGCTCGCCTCTCCAGAGTGCCCCGGGACGAGCCCCGGTTGCGCTGTCCTGTCCTGCCGCGGAAGAGCCGTTCTCATCCCGGGAGGCCGGGCTGGTGTACAGCGCTGCTGATGCTGCTTTTCAGGCGTTTTGATGCTAATTCTCCGCTCGTTCCTATTCAGAGTGTTTTTAGGCAGCACATACGATGAATGCCTCAGTCTGTAAAAACTCCAGCTTCAGATACTTTTGTAATTATTGATGATGCGGCCGGGAAGGTGTCCAGTACAGGGTTCTCCGGCCAGGAGCCCCACACGCGACTCGTTCGCCCTAGCGCGCGTATTCGCGCTCTCGCCCCGGGGGTAAGACATTAAGGAAAGGAAATCTTCTTCGCTTTCGAATTTATAAAAGGGGAGGGGGTTGAGGGGGAAGGCAGCTCCGCAGCAGACAGGACTTGAAAAGAGCCTCTGGCGAGAGAGGGGACTCGAGTCCTCCTGGGGGCCCCGGTGTCACCGGAGACAAAAGACCGTCTATCAGTCTTCCATTGACGGCGCCGCGCAGGGCAAACGGGGAAGCCATTCTCGGAGAATAGGCGATTGTCCGGGATGACTTAACCCCCTCCCATCCCAGTCCCTTACCGAAAAAAAAAAGATGCATGCTTTGGAGAAGACAAATGAGTCTGTCTCCCCCCACCCCCCAAATCGTGCGCCCCCCAGCAGTGTCGTCCGTGATAGGAAAGCGGGCTAGATTCTTAGCGGAAAAGCAGCAGAGGGAGACGGGTGACCCCCTCGGTCCCTTTTTAACTATTTTAACCATCTTCTCAAAGGGACTGGCGACAGGAAATGTATTGTAACGCTTACGGCCGACAGGTACTGTGTAAGAGCCGGCTTACCAGAGCAGGTGACGTCACCGCCCTTCCCAGTAATAGCAGGACCACAGCCCCTGGGCAGTAGAGAGATCTCTCTTTGGCTCACCGGGTGGGCCCCCGACGGTGGTGGGCCGACCTAATGCGGCAAGGGCGCCCGCCTGAGCCCCCGTTGCGTTACAGTATATTCAAAAAAACAAAGCACTCGGAGTCCCGGGTTCGAACGCCGCTGCTCGCTGATTTTAATTGACGAATCTGAAGACAAAGTTCGAGGACGGAATCTGCGCGCCGGCGCTTTGAAGTCCGATCACGTACGCGCAGCTCGTGAGCGCGCCCGAGGGGCCGGGGGGGTAGGGGCGTCTCAGCCTCGGCAGCGGGTTCGAGAAGCGCAAACACAGCGGCCAGCGCTTTCCCGACGATTCCTGAGGCACCCCCAGAGTGAGGGGATCCCCTGGGGCTCACACCCACAGTCGGAGCCTGCGCCTATACGTCAGGCTCCAGGTCAGCCAGCGCAGTTCCTAACCCCTGCTTCAGCTGACATGAAAAGCATGAGTAATCAGAGAGCGGTTTGAAACCTGCTTTTAGTACTTTCCGCCAGTCCCAAGTCCGTTTCAAGCGCCTTGGGTTTACTGCTTTGAAAGGTGCTGTATAAAGCAGTTTGTTTTGCTGTGCTGTAAAATTCGCTATAAAAACCTCAAGGCTGTGCCTTGGCGTGTCTGATGCACCCAGAGTTGCAGTGGCTTCTTACAAAATGAGGAGGGTTTTGACTTGCGCTCGAGTGCAAGTTCCCGTGTGTCTCATCAGGCTGCCTGAAATACAACCCTCTGAGCTTGAGCAGCAGCAACAGACTCTCATTGTGAGAGCGCCTGAGTCATCCTCCCCACCTGTGTCTGCTCATCTGCAATCGGCCGCCCGGGAAGACAGAGAGACGCTCTGGGATGAGACAAGCGCTCGTCCCTAAAATCACAAACCTAATCCCAGCACTCCCACACCTGCCAGGACCAGAGCAGCTCCCGGTCTTACTGGGCGGGGGGGGGAGCTCAGGAGAGCTGCAGCCCATCATGAGGAACAGACAGTGAGTCTGTCTCCCAGGGGTGATGTATGTTTTCTGTATCGTACGGAAATGTTGTGTTAACTGTTTCTGCTTTGGCAACACTGTAATTGTTACAGTTGGATTTTCGACTGCCGGAGGATTTTGAACTTCCTCGTGGACAGAAGGCGGCCGGTGTGACCAGGCCCTTATTTGTCAGCCTGTCTGTGAATAATCACTCTAGTCCCCTTACAGCTTACCTCCAGGTCCCATCGCTCATGATGATGAGATCACGCACAGGAGGGAGGTGGATCGTTGGTATCGTGGTGTGCAAACAACACCCGTGGAGCAACATGCTGGAGGTGTGTCAACCACCCTTAAAACAGCGGAGACGTTCTCCAGAAGCCCTCCCTTAACTAATCAATGACATGGCTGTGAGTGTGGCGCGGTCCTTTATGTTTCTAGGAGTTATGATCTGTAATACCCTTTAGCGGGACATGAATATCACCAGCATTGCAAAGTAAGCACAGCAGAGAATACACTCCCCTACTGAAAAAAACAATTTTGTCTCTCAACACATTCTGATGGTTTTACTGGCATTCCGACTATCTCTATAACTGTTTGGTTTGACAATGCGTATGCCTGCAGTGTGTTGCTCGCTCTGCAGAGAGAGTTGTTGGCTGTCATCTGCCCTCCATTGACAGTTTGTACAAATCCAGAGCAAAAAAGCAGGCAGGGAAGATTTCTGATGGCCCTTCCCACCCAGGCTAGCACCTGTTTCACAAACCTCCCTCAGGAAGACGCTCCCGGTCTATTAAACCCAGAAGCACAGCTTCTTCCCTAGGGCTGTGTCTTTGCTTACCCAAGTTATGTGTGCAATTATGTGTCGTAATGATGTCTACTGCCTTGTTTGTGTGTGGTATATGGGGAATGGTCTAGCAGGATCAGGCACACCAGGGTATATTCCTTGTACATGAAATATACTTGATGAATAAAGAAGATTTTGATTCCGATTCCTCTGTCATGCTAATAAAGCTCTTTGAGGTTAAAATGACAGAGGAAGTCAGGGAGAGAGAGGGAAGTCAGGGAGAGAGAGGGAAGTCAGGGACAGAGGGAAATCGGGGACAGAGGGAAATCGGAGAGAGAGGGAATCAGGGAGAGAGAGAGGGAATCAGGGAGAGGGACAGAGGGAAGTCAGGAACAGATAGGAATCAGGGAGAGAGAGAGGGAATCAGGGAGAGACCGAGGGAAGTCAGGAACAGATAGGAATCAGGGAGAGAGAGAGGGAATCAGGGAGAGACCGAGGGAAGTCAGGAACAGATAGGAATCAGGGAGAGAGAGAGGGAATCAGGGAGAGACCGAGGGAAGTCAGGGACAGAGGGAAATCGAGGAGAGAGAGGAATCAGGGAGAGAGAGAGGGAATCAGGGAGAGAGAGAGAGGGAATCAGGGAGAGAGGGAAGCTGGGACATATGCTTTGGCCATGCCAATGAAGCTTCTTGAATTGAATCGAAAGGGAAGTCAGGGAGAGAGAGAGGGAAGTCAAGGGGCTGCTGGAGGCTCTGCTGTTGGAAACTGGCTAATTGTGAGTCTGAAACAATAGCCCAAAGCCCAGAGCAAGCGCGCAGGTTAATTAAAGGCCTGCAGGCCGAGAGCTCAGCTGGAAGGAAAAGCTGCAGCCACACAGGTCCCCTCAGACTGGGGCTGGGAACCGGCCCGCCCCGCCCCCTCTCTGTTTACCCACCACTCTGCGGGGGCAAGGTTAGCCCTGCAGGGGGGCCTTCAAACGAGAAGAAGAAAGAGAGCAGGCCGGTGGAGCAGACAGGCGCTAACAGGATGTTGGATGTGATGACTTTAGCACTCCGGCGCGGTGATTTATGTGGGAACGGCAGCCTGCGGGACATGGTGAGCGCGAGAGAGGGATTAGACTGATCCTGATCCACACTGACCGGATTAACGCGATTCCCCCCCAAGGGCGCAGCTTCACGGCTTGTCACGACACTAAATAAAACCCCATGAGTGTTTATACCGTCTTCATTATCCCGCTCGGTCCTGTGTCTGAGGGTCATTAATTAGAGTTTCGCATCTCAGCGGGCTGTCCGGGGCTCTCACACACTGGAAACGGGCATCACTGCCGCTACTGTGCTCCTCCGTGGGAGACGGGGGCACGGTGGGGCTTGGGCGACTCTCAGAGACAGGTACGGGGATGCCCGTGTATGGGCAGGCAGGCACAGACAGGCACCTGCGCACCTGAGGAGAACAATACTGTGGAATCGCCTGTCAGTGGCAAGGGGCTTCCAAAATACAGCACCGTGATACACGCGGAGGAAGAGGGGGCTGTTCTGTGTAAGACACCTGCCCGTCGCTCTGTGACTTGTCAGAGAGACCCCGTCAGGACTTATTTTCCGTCCCAGAGCCCACAGGCGTGGCTGGCACAGACGTCCAGCAAAAGCGTGCCCGTTTCAAAAATCAGTTGCTGGGAAACTACTACCAATACTGCAGACAACGAATGAGCAAGTCTGAGCCGGTGATGCTGCTGGCAGTGCACTGCTGACACTTGCCGAAGGGCGGGACTGACCTCCATCGTCAGCCCCAGCAACTTCAAGTCCCAGGGGGCTCCCAGTGCGCCCCAAGAGGAGAGCTGAACCCCGCACGTGCACAGCCCTTCCGGTAACCTTGACCACCGCGAGCTACCAGTGTCCCGTCCCAGGGAAGAAAAATCCATCCACATTCCTCCTCCTGGAGATAAGGGATATCAACTCTCGTCTGTTCCGGGTTATTCTTGGAAAACACGTGGGATAAGATCTGCTGAGGAGGGGACACCGAGTTATTTTTCCAAGGATGCTAACTTTCCCATGATGATAATGAGAAAGAGAGGGGTGGAAGGGAGGGAAAAAACAGCAAAACATTTTGGGTTTTAAGGTATTTTAGGCCATTGTTGTGAGACATTGATTTCCCAAGTGACTGCAGGAAACCAGAGCCCCATCTGCTGCTGTGAAGGAGCCACCTGAAAGCCAGTTCATAAAGATATCAACCAGCATCAGACTGCCCTGTGAAGGAAGCTGAGATGCCACAGTGCCATGACTCTTCACACATCTTGGGGTGGCCATGCCTGGTCTTGGGGAGTCACAATCCAGTAATCCAATGCACTCCACCATCATCAATTCCTAGACCACTGGGAACACATCTTAAGCAGATCATTTCAGAATGAGAATCCCAAACCCCTGTGGCTCTCAGGCACCATAGCTGGCCTCTCCTGTCTTAAATGAGCCACTCAACTTGATAAATTGATCATAGTGAGTTCAGAGCCTTTTTAAGTGGATGCCATTAGCAGTACGATCTGCTAGACCTTGGCTATTCAAGGCCAGGGCTGTCCGTCCCTCCAACCACAGTGAGCTGACCCACTGCGCAACACGCCACTACTGCTTACACTTCCAGAAGAGACTACAAAAACGTCTTTCTTTCTTCACGGACGAAAGAATAAAGAATCGAAACTAGAGCGGTTCTTGACAGAAGACAGGGGGCTAAACGCTCCTCATCACATACTGGGATCTTTTCACTTGATTCCCAGAGAGAAGCACCAGCGTGGCCCCGTGTCCACCAGCCCAGTAACCTCTGTCAAAGCCCTCGACAGAGCTCCTCCTAGCAAATACCGCTGACAGACGGATCTCTCTCCCCACGGCGAGGAACGTGTTTGACTTTCTCAGAACCGGGGCTGAGAGGCATTAAAAACCCGACCGCGACAGAGCAAATAGAACGGCCTCGCAGAGGCTAGGGGGGAGGTAAGAGAAATGCCAGCGTGGATCTCGGTGGATACCGGAGCTTCACAGTCTCGCCCGACAGCCGGGGAGCCAGGACAGAGGAGACAGGAGGGAGGGATGCAGCGTTGGGAGTCTCGGCTCGATGAAGGTGTGAGGACAGGGGTTAGTCTCCTTCCCTCAGGGAAGCACGTTCAGGAGAGCAGATAAGCACCTGGAGAACAAAGCAGGTGCGAATAAATACCGCAGGGCTGTCAGAACACAAGGTTTACAAACGAGAAGAGGCCCTAGGGCCCATCTAGCCCTTTTAGTAGCTAATGTATCAGAGGATTTCATTCTTGAAAGAAGCCAGGGTATCTCCTCTCACAGCAGGGCTCGGCGGCTTGTCCCACACTCCCACCACCCTCTGTGTAAAGAAGTGCTTCCTGTTCTTGGTTTCGAGTGCATTTCTGCAAAGCTGCTGCTTGTGTCCTCCGTGTGTCCCGCCTCGTTCACGGTGTTAGCAGAGCAAAGGGCGATCCTGGTTTCTGCAGGGCCACAGCCCCAGGCCAGCCGCCATCTTGTTCGGGCTGTGCCCCTGGAGACTTACTCGCCCCGCAGCCTTAACACATGTTCAGAGACATCAGAGACTGAACAGGTCTGAGCCTCATCTCTCAAAAATGAATAAAATGGTTCAGAGGACGACCCAGAAGGCCCTCTGGACTGCCGCTCACCAGGAGCATGGCGGGTCGTCCTGGCGCTCAGCAGCCGCTCCTCGTGTGCGGTCTTTATTCTGATTGGACCCGCACGTCAGGAAGGGAGACCAAGCCCAGCTTCTGCGGCTGGGCCCTGGCGCCCATCGGTCGGCTCTGAGGGTGCCCGGCTCACCGCACCTCAAGACTGGCCGCCTGCGCGGGCTGAGGGGGTGTCACATCAGCACCCAGCAGGCTCTGCCAGAAGAGGAGCTGCCCCGGGGCATCGTGCTCTCTCGGGCTGAGGGGTGTCGCACGCCTGCTGCCCTGGCGATCCGTCAGCCCGGCGTGGCGACGAGAAGCCCGTGCACAGCGGAGCCAGGAGAATCCTCCGGGAGAGAGGGACAGAAGCAGAAAGAGAGCTGGGGGGAGGGCAGAGGGACCTGGAAGCGGCGGCACTCCAGAGGTTTACGAGTCCAGTCTGACCTCTCGGCGGGGAGCTTCCTGACTGTAACCGACACCCCCCACGTCGCGGGACACTTCCTCCCGCTGTTTGGTTTCCGAAGGGTTCCTCTCTTACAGGCGTGCTGAGGGACCCTTAAAGGCAGCAACGTGATACCCCCAGGGCCAGTCCCAGGGGTCAGGGGCAGGGAGGCAGACAGCGTGGAGAGCTCTCAAGCCCCAGAGCTGTGCCGGGCTTTCATCTCGTGAGACAGGACGAATAAAAGTCAGGGAACTGTAGTCCAGCTGGGTTCAATCAAACTTGACGTGGTAGATACAACAACAACAACAACAACAATAATAATACAAACCCAAGGATGCTGTTCAGAGTGATAAAGAAAGCACATTAGAAAGTAAAAGTTAAAATATAAACCAAGAGCATACAGGTTTATATGGAGACGGTGATCAGACCCAGGCCTCGGTAGACAGATGAGTTTTGAGTTGGCATTTCCAGAGAGTCAATGAGTTTGTCTCTTGTGGGCCCTTAGGAATCATTCCACAAAAACGGAGCAGCGACAGAAAAGGCACGGCCACCACAAATCCGAGCTTTAGTCCTCGGTACGGCGACCTAGGGACTATTGCAAAAAAAAAGTGGTGAAAAACGTAGCGGAATTCGGAGCAGAGGACCAAATGGCGATCGGGGAACCCCAGCCAGCACCCTGCCAGGTCTGGAGGTGCACCATCGCTGCTTTGTGCAGCGCAGGGTGACGAGGGTGATGTTAAGAGCACGACGAGTTATATCTCCGCTGGAGCACAGGCGCAGTGCAGAGCAGCAGACAACATGGCCACACACAGGGCGCGTGGACTCAGCAGGAGCTGTGAGTACTGTATGTGCAGTTAGCCCGGCCCGGCCCGCAGCAAAGCGAGGAGACTCATGGGGGAAAGCATGCTCAGGTGCAGCGCTGAGAATCGAACCAACCCTGCATTTCCATGGGGGGGATGTTCCTGACTACAGAACATCATTCATCCGCAAACCCTCACGCTCCGCCAACAGCGTTTCTCCCCAGTCCAGAACGACCACAGGGAAAAAAGTGGATGAAGTAGAAATTTAAATGCCCAGGAAAAAAACTCCTCCTGGCCGAGCTAAGGGTTGACTATAAACCACAACAAGCTGCTACAGACCTGCAATTAATAGAACCAGTACTGGACGAAAATCAGATCATTTCAAAATCCAACTGGAACAGATTAGCACAGCCAGTTTATAATGGGATATTTCACAATGTGAGTTTCCCAAGGAATACAACTGGCCTGCAGTGGAATAATTACAGCAGTGCTGTGCAGCGCGGCTCTAATTACCCTGCTATTCCTTTCCACATCTAGTGGGCGCTGACGTTGGGCCCTTCCAGGATCACATTCCGTGCAGGAAATTTGCCATCTGAAGTAGGAAGCTGGCTTTTGGGAATGAAAAGCCTCCGTAAGAACAAGGCCAGGCTAGGGAACTGGAGAGGGGAAACTTATTCCTCCATTTCTCCTGGGAAAATGATGTAAGACATAAGCAAGCAGTCAGAGCCATTCTATGTTAGAATGTTTATAATGTAATAATGTTTCTTTATTAGCCCTATACAATTTCTTGCATTAGGAATTCATCTTTTTGCATACCCCAGCTTTTCTCCATGGAGACACAGACAGGGAGAGAAGCTTGGGGTCAGAGCACAGGGTCTGCCATTGTACGGCGCCCCTGGAGCAGTTGGGGTTAAGGGCCTTGCTCAGGGGCCCAACAGAGTAGGATTCCTCTGCCGGCCACGGGATTTGAACTGGCAACCTTACAGTCACAGGCGCAAATCCTCAGCCACAGTGCCACCGCTCCGCCACAGTTGGGGGTGGCGCACTGTCAAAGTCGCTATACTGTGGAACTTAATTCAACGGAGATGTGCTGAGCTTCATCTGATGTGGGGTTTTCTGCCTTTTCTGGCAGCATTTGTGTTCTTGTGTGGTGTGGTTAATTTAACAGCTGTCAAACAGACCTGCGGCTTTTAGATAATACCCCCGCAACACAGGGTTGGATTGTAAATCACCAGAAAAAACTTCGGGGCACAATGAACAAACGCAAGGGGGTTTTGCACCTCTCCCCCAGCAGTGCAGTCCGCAGGTTTGGGATTAGACAGTTTTCCTACTTGTGTGTTTGTGTTTTCAGAGACATCCGCCTTCCTGAAAGCGGCCCATTCTTTGGTTTCCAAGCCGAGATCTCGGAGTCGCTTCCTGGCGGGATTAGGTCGCTGTCCCTGAATCAGACGCAGGGCCTGTTGGGGCTGTCGGAAGGCCCGCTGTTCTGTTTCCGCGTGAAATATCTGCTTAAGACCGCTGGGAACAGCTGTGCGGCCCGGCGGGGCGGGGCGGGGCGCAGCACGAGTGGGGGGACGAGGTGCTGAGAGGCTCTGGTGTCGGTGCTCCGGGCGGGCTGGCCGGGTCAGGCTCACGGCACCTAATCCTCCTGAAGGAAGCGATCCCGCCGGAGAGCGGAACCCACTGCTGGGCCTCGCGCGACACACCAGCCTGTAACGGCATCTCAGCACTGAAGGGACTTTGTTTTGAAAGTGTTACACGGAGGGTCAGCTGACGCCTGGTCAGTTGTGTGTCAGTTTTGGGGTGGGGGGGGGGGGCAGGTGGCACAGTAGTCATCAATGCTGCCTCGCGATGCTGGGGCCCTCAGTCCAATCCCAGACCTGGGGGTGCTGTCTGTGTCAAGTTTGTATCTCCTGCCTTCTTTTGGGGAGCAGGAGATATTCCGTGTCCTATTGGTCTCTGCTTCTGGGTGACGAGACTTCTGTCCCAATGTAAACAGGAATGTGGAAACAGCCTGAAGTTGTATAGGGAACTAAGGTGTTCACATGCGTCTCCTTCAGGTGCTCTGGTCTCAGTCCAAAAACATGTTGGTGGGTTAATTGCCTTCTGGGAAAAATTGGCCCTGGTGTGAATGCGTGTCTAACTCCTTTAGAAGAATTTTTCGTGTTTACCGAGTTTTGCCCTCATTGCCCTGAATTACTAAACATTACCCACAACCAACACCTGTTCCCAACACACACACACTCACCGCCACGCAACAGGAGGAAATCCGTGAGAGTTTATAGAAATAAACTGTTTGCTGAAAGAGGTCTGTGGCTTGAAGCACGTTACTTACTGTGACACATTTGGACACAGGTTACCAGAGGTGGCCCAGCTCCCTGACAGCGCTCACAAACAGTTAAAAACACGGCGGACCTCAACAGTGCGATCCCACCTCCTTCCCAAACCCGAGGCACTGGCCCGGCCTGATTCTCCTGGGGGTACATAAATTCCAACGAAAGTACTCAGAAGTCAACGCATAGACATCCTTGCTATTTTAATGCGACGGCCTGTGCTTTTTTTCCATCCCCTGTGAAAAAAATAATAAAACTGCATGAGTTAAACGCCTCAGTGAGAGCGAGGGAGGAGGACAGCGAGGGACAAAAGCCGCCGAGATGGCGGTAGTACGATCCCGATGCTCTGAAACAGCTAACCCTGATTGTTTCAAGTCTCACAGCTCATTCCGCTGGTGTTGATAACCCTCGGAGCCATCAATCACCCTCATTGCTCTTTAAAGCCGGCGGACCGGGAGAGACCCTCCCCTCTAGACAAGGGGAGAGCGAGTTTTCATGCCCTCCCCGCCTCCGAGAGCCCTGCAGCCCCGCACCTCAAGACTCCGACAGCTGGTTTCCCCATTACAGCAGGCCGAGGCCCTAAGATTACTCTGTGTGGCAACAGCTGTCCGGACGGACGCCCGTGAAACCCCTTTTTTTAAAAAATTATTTTAAAAATGTAAAATCCCCAGTATTTACTTACTTTCATCCCCCTGCCTTTTCTTTGAGCCAGATGACTTCTTTCAAAGTTTGAACAACCTCCTCCCCCGGTTCTACCAGACGCCAGATTTAGAGCAATTTAATGTCGTGTACAATTTCATGATTCTGATGTGATGATTCAGAAACGTCACCTGGAGAAGGGCAAAGATACATAAATGTGAGAGTTGGTATTAATTTCACTTGGTATATGCTTTGAGTTTCAATCAAAGCTGTATTTTTGTTTGTCTAAAACTACAAAGAGGAGAGTTAAGGTGGCCACAAAGAAAAAATACGATTTAATGTCGATTTTTGATATATAAATCTAATTCAGACAAGCTATGTTAGGATTAAAAGATTATTTTATTACATTTAATTATAGAAAAGTGTACACATATCATGACCGATCGTACCCAAGAAGTACCACTTTTGATTAAAAAAAATAAAAATAACTTTCGCGCGCTTTTGCGTTACGATTTTCCGTCAACGGGCACCTAAGCAGCTCCAAAGATGATTGGTTGGCGACTCAGATAGCAGCCAATCAGATGATAGATCTGCCTGCGGCCCGCCTCTCAAGTGAAAAAAAAAATTGCCGGTCTCTACGCATGCGTAATTAAGTCTAAATTTTCACAGATGTAAAAGTAGTCGTGCTTGCGGTACAGTAATTAAAATTTATTTTTATGCTTCTTGGTGGTTTATTACACACGTGTATTCGCGGCAGCAAAATATATCACCCTCCAAATTTGAACAGTTCTATTGGAAAATGAAGCAGTACCTCAAGCCACAACTTTTGGAAGATGTGCTTTACAGAGGTGAGTACAAAACTTCATTATCCTCAAAGCCCGGTTCGTTTCTAGCTAAATAATAACTAAAGAAAGTTATGTGTAATTGATATCCTGATAAGAATGAGATTTTGGTTAATACTACCGAGGGTACGTGTCCAATGCTCACTTTGTGTTAGTTGACTGGCCCTTCCCGCGTGATGCGTCCCCCCCCAACCAGGCGTGAACTCTCCCTAATGCCAAGAGATAATTCACAGTCGCACCCTGCGTAAAGGTGTTGGTTAAATAGCTCTAGCAGGCTCTGAATTTCGAAAGTTCTGCCATGGCGAAATTTCTGGTAAATTAAACTCAGAAATTCACTGGGATTCACTGAGCTCTGACGTTTTTTTAAAAAATTCATTGGGACGCCATTCCCCTCACAGGCAGCTTCGTTTTTTCAATAAAATGTGTAAAGGAGAAGCCACTTTCCAAACAGTGATAATATATATGTATGTATTTTGGTTCGTTTTGTTCAATTTTTAATAAAAACACGGCAGGGTAATGTAAATAAAATTGAAGTATTCCAGTCGAGCTGTGGCGTCAGGAGCGCCCCCGGTCGGCGGGCTGCGGTGGCGCAGGTCACGGGCGGGCGGTCAGGACCGGGGCGACAGGGCCGAGGACGTGTGAGTGAAGGCGAGGTGCTGAATTAACACCCTGTAAAACACGCAACAGAACTTAACGCGAGGGTTTAGCACGTTGGCTTGGCCGCCCCTCTGCTCTGCCTGACACTGCGCTGACAGCTTTGGCGTCAATAGAAACACCTCTTTCAAAGGCCAAAGGGTGCCCACATAGAGCGCTCAGTGTTTAATCATTCATTGCGTTAATTGCGGCCACTTAGAAAGCGATTAAGTCCCGTCTCTGTGAGCTTTGCCTTTTTTTTTGGCAGGAGAGATTGTTAGTACCAATCGTTTCTGCTTCTGGGTGGCATGAAACCTGTACCAATGTGAACATTAATATTGAAACACTGTGGAATTTTTAAGTGGAAGGTAGGATTTGAAGTATTATGGCGAATGTGTATGCATTTATTTATGATATCAGGCGCTTGTCTTGATTTGTTTATCCAGACTTTTCTAAATTTTCCACTGTGGTTCTTCCTGTGCAGTTCCTGCGGATATGCAAGTTGCTGTGCTGCAGTTGTGGACTTACTGCTATGTGTCCGAGAAATGTTAAAAATGAGGGGTGGCATGGTGGAGCAGTGGTTAACTTTGCTGCCTCGCAGTGCTGGGGGCCAGGGGTGCTGTCTGCGTGGAGCTTGCATGTTCTCCCTGTGTTCGTGTGGGCTTCCTCCCACAGTCAAAAGACTTGCAGGTGAGTTAATTGGCTTCTGGAAAAACTGGCCCTAGTGGTGACCTAGAGTCCTGTCCAAGGTGTATCCTGCCTTGCAACTGTCGCTTGCTGGGATAGGCTCCAGCTCCCCTGCGATTGGATGTGATTGGATAAAGCAGATAGAAAATGGATGACGGGTTAGAAATAAGAAGCCTCTTGTCAGTAATGTAGTGGTCAGAGGGTCTCACCTAGCCCGTTTATTTTTGTAGATCCCAGGATGTTGGTTCCAGCAGTGCCACTGGGCAGGTTGTTGCAGACGCCCACCACTCTCTTGGTAAAGAGGTATGTTAAGATATTGGGGATGTTATTGTGAGCTCTGGTAGAGTCAGCACGGCTTCGGTTTTCTTCCTGTGGGTCATGTGTGGTGTCTGTCTGATGTTGGGGGCTTTTTGGTGCATGAAGGGGGCGGTTTCGGACTGGAACGTGCCGTAAGGTTTGGCTGGAGCTGAGCACCACTCAGCCCTGGCCTGCTGGCCAGTGGGCAGAGATGGCATCGCTGTGTTGGACGGCAATGTCCGACGCCCCGTATGTTAGTCTGTTGTGTGCTGGGCCGCTGAGCCGATGCTGGAGCAGGCTGCTGCTCAGGGTGAATAAAAGAGCTGTGCCTTGGAGCATCCTGGGAAAGTCTTGTCTGGTCAAGCCGTCCAGTGGCTTCAGAATTTGGCAATGTCCGACGATAAGCCTCGTAAGGGAATGTGCTCGTTCCCTGAAAGCAGCTTTTCCGAAGTCATCCATTTATTGTATTTTGCATCGGTATAAGAGTCTTACTTTTTTGCTTGGCCGGGTGCATTCCTGAATGGGTGCGTGTGGTTTGGGTGTAATTGCTGGAGCTTCTTGCTCCGCTGTGCTGAAGGGGAGCAGTACTTAGTGCCGATAATTATAACCATAGACGTCTGTTTGGCTGTAGGAACATGCATTGTTTTTAAGGATTGCATTAGGAATGGGATCATTTACAAGATATGCGAGGGAGTTTTCAGTGTCACGTTGTAATATAAGCAGAGTTGAACAAACAGTGCTTATTATACTTGATGACCTGGTGAATGCCTTTGCAGGAGATGGAAGGCACTTGAAATTGAGTCTCTGAGCCTGAGGTCATTTGCAAACCGGTAAACTCAACTCTCTGAGAATGTGATTAGAGCACCTTCACGATTTATCGAGCAGAACTGAGCCCAGAAAAGAAGGGATGTTTTCACTTAATCAAACACGATTAAGATGATGGCTCTGCACTTGTCTGAGCCGTTGCATGCTTTCCGAACGACCCCCCCTCTCTCTCTCTCGGCTTTCACTCCTCACGCCAGCCCCCCGTCTGCTTCCAATTCCTGCAGATCCTCTTTCTCCTTCTTCTCAGGGGTTTTGTTTTTCATGCGTTTCAGGATTGGGCTTGCTGGTCCTCTTTCCCTGAACCCCGTGCTATAATGTTATCAGTGTTTTATTTCCTCTGCTTGCCGTCTGTGAGAGCAGTGGTGCAGGATGTGCCCTGAAGCGTAAGCAGCCAGGCTCTCGAAGTCGGGAGCGGGGGAGAGAAACGGCCTGTCCAAAAGAAAACGAGCAGCGGTTAAGAGTGTTATGAGCACTTGGCCCCTGGGGCATTTTTTTTTACACCAGCAACATTGATTGCTAGCTGCTTTCCCACACCCTTGTGCTCAGGTGAGTGTACCTGTACCCACGGCTGCACCTGCCACTACCTGTCTGCCGCGGCCCAGCCCTGTCTGCAGCGCTGCACGTCCCAACACGGCCTCTCTCTGCCCCGGGATGCAGGCGAGCGCTGCTGCAGCGAGGAGAGCCGCGGCGCATTCGCATGAACTTCGCCACTGCCGCCCCCGCACCCCGACGTTAGAACAGAGAGCACGGCCGTCTGCCGTGTCTGGCTGGATGTCTGCGTAAGGCTCTGCACGGCGCACGGGCTCCGGGCTCCCACATGCCGTCGAGCTTGTCGGAGTCTGCGCCGTTCTGCGTCTGGGCGTGATGCCCCAGATGTGCATCCTTTCTGTGTGCGGGCAGCGCATCTGAAAGTTGAACTGCGTGGGCCTGCAAGGAAAGCCACAGGCAGTCAGGAGGCAGACACTCGGCGGAGGCAGAGTCATGTGTTTTGTTTGTTTTTTCACTGCTGGTTTAAATTGCTCGGGAGGTCAGGGAAGAGTCTCGCCGCTGTTCTGATCCAAGGTGCCCCGCGGGCGGCGCCGCCTCGAAAGCTCTGACGTGCCAATGTGAGCCAGCTGAAGCTGGAGCCGTGCATGGGTACGGCTTCGGAGCAGTGACGCGCGCGCAGGCTCCGCTCCGATTGAGCAGGGGGCTCCGCGGCCCAGACAGAAAATCGAAACGGCATCAAAGGCAAATGTGCGTGTGTGTGACCCCGTCGGCTGCGATTGTACACTCGGGGCGCAGCCTTTCCTGGCCGGCTGGGTCAGTTTAGTTCTCCCGGAGAGGTCCGCTTGAAGAAACCTCAACCTCAGTGGCCCAGGAAACTGGTGCAGTAGTCGGGTCATCTAGTTTGACTTGGGGGGGGGGGGGTTGGTGGACGCGCCCTCTTCAAAGCTGCAGGGAATTGTGGGGGCACATGCAAAAACTCTATTAGCCTCACAGATGCACCCCAGCCCCAAGTATGTCCTGAAATACAGCACAAAATGTTAGGGAGGGGGCCTGGAAACAATTTGAGCCCCCTACCCCCACCCCTGCACACGCCATCACCACTGTGCAAAGCAGGAAGGGGGACCTCTCTTCAGGGGCACCCCCTTCCCCCCCGTCCACACGTTCTGTGGAACGATGCCCTTGAATTTGATGGTTTCTCATTTGATTGTAAGATAGTGCCCCGCAAAAGGGAAACACTGACCAGGCTTTGAGGATTGCGATGTTGCTCTCTGTGTTTACATCAGCTCTGTTAGTCTAAACCCACTTCGTCCTATTTGCTCAGAGCTCTTTGCAGCCAAAACAAACAGTGTTGTTTGTTCTTGGAGCCTGGATATTTCATCCAGAGATTGTCAGCTGTGCTTTCTGTACGAATTCACTAACCCATAGTGCCAGTTTAGAGTGAACCTGTTAATGCTCTGTGTTTACTTTTCTCTTTGCTTCGCTTCTTAAGTGTGGGTTTACAGCTGCACTAGGATGTTGGATTGAGGCGGGGAAGAGGATCCTCTCCGGCTTTTCTGCTTCTAGAAGCCATGTTGCATCCTGATTTGGTTTAAGGTGTTTGTGAAGGATCTGGCTGAAGCTTTCGCTTCTTTTTGCTCGGCTGGGAAAGAAGGAAACTGTTCTTTTATGTTGCAGATTTGTCGTATCATTTGAGTGGCATTTGCTATGCTCATCATGAGTGAGAGGGAGTTCGTGCATTTATCAAACTGTCCCTGGTTCTTGGAAGCTAATAGAGTTAAAAAATGACTAAAATGGGTTTTGAGTTTTTTCCTATTAGCACATCTACATATAAGCTTACATGACCTTATCTGGCATGTACGTATTGTGTTACTTTGTGCCCCAGGGGTATGTACACCCTCCTGCCTACCTTTGAGCATCAGTCCACCTGCCTGTCTTTCAGTGAGTTCCTTTAAAGGTGAATTTGTACTGAACGTGTGAGCTACCCATAAAGTGTGGCGCTTCTGCAGTGTGTCTCGGGCCTTCAGACCTGGCAGTGTGGGCCAGATTGTGCAAGCGGTGCGGGCTCCTGCTGGCCCCGATTAGTGCTACTGCTGCGGCGGTCGGGAGCTCTTGGCCGCGGCTGGGCACCTGCAGGAGGTCCGTGGCACCGAGACCGACAGGAGCGTCTCGGGAGCGCTGTGACTCAGGGTGCTGCCGACGAGTCAGCACAGGGCCCGAGATGAACTCGGCGCGTGACTCATTGAAAAGGACGTTTCATGTTTATCTTGAAGCACTTGATGAAGTCCATTGATGTGATCATTACGTTTCAATCTGTGTCACTTTTTCACTGATACCTGCATGACCAAACAGCTTTTCATTGCTTCTAGTGGGTGGGTCACCACTGTAGACCTTTGTTTGTTCTGTATTTGGCAAACGGTTGAAGATTGCCTAACCAAGTTGTTGATTGCTTTGTTACTGTAAATACGTCTGTGCTCTTTTGCTTTGCCATGCAGGCTGACTGCTTGTTCGGGTTAAAGTAACCCTTATTAAATGTGTTGGATTCAGGGGAAACCAATTAGTCTTGCCCAACGCTCTGAAGCCCATCGGAGGAAACATTAAAACATTAAACCCCCAAATCCACCTCCTGACATACACCTGCTGTTACACAGGCTGCAGTTATCACTGATCTCTGGCTACGTATTGTTAATTTCGGTAACGCTGCTTTTTTTAACGCAGCAGTGAACGAGGGAGTCGGGCTTCTGCGTGATCCTGCCGGCAGAGTGGACAAGTCCTCTCGCGTCCCGTCACGCAGGCGAAGGCCTGATTTGCGTAAGGTGTTGAAAGGTGGTTTATGTTCCCGCTGGAGCAGCCGTCAGTCTGCCGCTGTGGTGCCAAACCAGAACACATCTGTAATTGCACACGGGCATATGTCGTCCTTCTCTCCCTCCTCCCCCACTGCGGTGAGAGGCTTGTGCAATACATTCCTTGAGGGCCACGATCCACAACTCGCTGAAACTCCCAGTATCGGCCGGGAGAACGGATGCACGCTGCAGATCTCCACCTAGGTTTGTCTTCCACGTGCTCAGTATTGCTTTCTTGTAAGAAACCTAGTTCTGATCTCCTCCCGTTTTTGTATTTTTTTGAGTGGATTGCTCATGACATGCAGTTTTCTTTTCTGAGGTTTTGAGAACTAATTTACTTCAGCCTTCCCTTTCATGTGAAAATAACTTGAATATGTTGTTGCCAGCTAACTTTGAAACGATCTGATAGAGACACTTTACCCTGGGATTCTTATTGGTCATAGCAGTAAGAAAGTCTTTGTAGAGATTCATAATGATATCCTCCTAGCACTCAGGGTGGTATTGACTGGCCTTGTCAAGATAGACCTCACTGCTGCACTTGATAGCCTGTATCATGAGAGGTGCGGTGGCTCTGTGGCTAAGGATCTGCGCCTGTGGCTGGAAGGTTGCTGGTTCAGATCCTGCGGCCGGCAGAGGAATCCTACTCCGTTGGGCCCCTGAGCAAGGCCCTTAACCCGAGCTGCTCCAGGGACACCGTATAAATGGCTGACCCTGTGCTCTGACCCCAAGCTTCTCTCTCCCTGTCTGTGTGTCTCATGGAGAGCAAGCTGTGGTGTGCGAAAAGACAAGTTCCTAATACAAGAAATTGTATATGGCCAATAAAGTGATCTTATCTTATGAGATCTGGTTGAGATATCTGCAGCTGTTTCATTTTGGTCTGGGAAGGTTTTAGACTGGTTTGCTTCCTGGATCTCTCATTGGTTTTAGTATGTCTCAAGAGATAGAGGCGATTCTGCATAGAGAGCTGTGCAGTTTGGTGTTCCCCACAGTTCAGTCTTGGGACTCTTGCTCTTTAGTGTGTGTGTGTTCCTGCCTGTGATATCACCAGGATAACTAAGCTAAGCTTTCATTTCTGTTTGGTGATGCACAGAACTTGTTTACTTGAAGACGAACCTTATTTGGCAGTGTCTGTCGTCACAATATTAACTAAAAACCTGTCATCGTTGGCCTCTTAACTGGTTACACCCTAATTCTATTATCAAGCTTCTGTTGTGTTTTGTCATAATGATTTCTCATCAACTACATCATAGAGACCAGTAATGAATGTCATAAAGACCTGTAATGAACTTGCAATAAATTAGAGTGCACTCAGTATTTTGTCACAAGTTATGTGTAATTTAGACTTGTTAAACCATTACGAAAAATGAATACATGTACTGCAATATAAAAATGATGATTGATTTAAAAATGTTTAATGTTTAAAACAAAAAGGAGGGTTTGGTACTTTACTATCCCCTTCAGTTTGTTGATCGAGTCTCTCTGAAAGCTCGTCCCAGGCTCCTCATACTCTTGCTGGATACGCTTGCATAAAACGGATTGCAATCAGGAACTTTAGCGTGTCCAGCTGTCTTCGTTGCTGCTGGCCTGATTTGACTCCAGGCTCTGTTCCTGGAGGGCCTGGTGTCTTCCTTCTCTTTCCACCCGCGATCTCAGTTTTCATGGTGGATCTGTTGAGTGAATTAACTGCTGAATAGTAATACTTCTGAATGAGCTTTGAGGTCCTTTACAGGTAACTGTTCTGTCAGTGAACTGAATGATATGAGTAATTAACGGTAAAAGACCTTAAGAAAAAAGTCCTGTGTATGTCTTAATTAGGAGAATTGTTTAGTTTACATCTTGGGTTAGAAGACAAATCAAGATACTTAGCCCTCCAGGAACTGTCTGAGGCCCCTTGTACTGCCTGGGCGAAGGCCTCTTACTCCACTGCATTCCAAGCTGCTGAGGGAGAAGGGGGTAAATGCCGCCTTTATCAGAATTAATTTAAGAAAAACAACATTTGAGCTGCAGAAAATGAGAATACGAGCGGGTGGGGGGGAGTCTTCCCCAGGGGGCCTGTTCATCTGTCTGACCTCGGACACGGCTCTGATCCCAAATCCCCGCAGTTTTTACTGAGGGTTTCCTGTTCGCAGCCCGGAGGCCCCGTAATGCGGCAGGGAGGGCCGGGGGGGGAGCTGGGGTGTTGTTTTCCCAGTCATGGCAAGGCATAAATCATGGCTAACAACGACCTGGACGTGGAAATCGCGAAAGCGGTCAGCACTCGTGTGACGCGTGGTCACTGCCTCTGCTCTGGAGGTGCCAGAGGAGCATCGCTTGGAGAGCACATGAAAGCAGACTTGAGGGGTGTCCAGGCGTGGGGCCCCCGGTTTTAATTTTTGTGTGCCTGCGCCTGTGTTGGTGATCCTGAAGGATTTCCATGGCTCCCGTCGTGTTGTACTTATTTCAGGGATCTCTTATAAACCGCTCTGTAGTGATCGGTAATTAATAATACTCAGTAGATTAGGAATGGATGCATCTGCTTTAATATAAAAGTGTTGCTTTTTTTAATCTCGGTTCCATCTTTAACACGGAAAGGAGGGTTTGATATTTCACCATTTGGTGTGTCGCCTTCTACCCTCCAGTTTGCCAGTTTGGAGTCTCTCTGAATATCCATCCTGGAGTCGGGGCCGGTTCTGGTCTCCTCCAGCAGCCCTTGGCGCAGGTGTTGGTGGTAATTTTGTCAGACTGCATTTACGAAATAGAGTGATGTCAGCACATCTCATAAATGAAAACTTACAGCCTTGATGAGCCCGAGGCCTCCTGCCTCTGAATTGTGAGTGGTCGATTGCTTTGATTACAAATGGTGAGAGATCCAGCCCAGCAAACGGCGGCTGCTGTTCATTTGCTTTCGTCTTCATTTTGCAAACTCTTCACTCTGGCTCTTCCCAAGTCTGGGAAGACTTTTTTTTTGTGCAGGAGGGTGAGGTCGGATGGGGAGGCGCATTCACTGGTGCAGGATTTCCCAGCTCTGATACTGGGTTTCTGGATTTCTCTTTACACTGTACACAGCTCTGCTCCTGTGAGATCAGTCCAGATGATCCAGTTGGGTTTCCACTGGTTCAGTATGTCCTTTCTACACTGCCTTCAGCTATTGTAGTTTCAAAGAGATGTGCCAGCCCTTTAGAGCTCCTGATCTTGACAACCAGAGTTTGGAAACCCTACAATAGTCACTGTTTTGCTTAATGTGAAGCTTAATTTTTCTTATTCCACCTTGAATGGACTGCCAGCTACATCGTGGAGGTGAATTAGACTTGAGCAGTCAGTCAAAATGCCTTTTTTAAAAAACAACTAAAAAAAACATTATATACTCTTTGTTCATGGATCTGTTGTCTTTTGTCTGAGAGGGTCTGTAGCCAGATTATTGCCTTTAAAACATCTCTGAGCCAAAGGAGACTGAACACTGATCTTTGCTTGACATTTCCCAGTGCAGCAGGACATGGGAACTGGAATTTCAGGTTGAACACAATATGAAACACCAATGTGTGCGTCACCTCTGATTTCTTAGAGAGAGAGAAAAACAATAAAACAAAAACCCGGCCTGCAGGACAATTCAAATACAAATGGTCTACTTGTGTTTCACAAGGGGTCTGAGAGTAAGGCCAGCCCACATTCCGCATTGCAGCCCCTTAGCCAAAGAAAGCTGAATGCTTTTATTTTATCCTTGAGAAACATAATCATATCTTTAATCTCCACTCTCTTGCAAATGTGCACTTCTGTCCTGGGCTGAATGGTCTATTGTGTGCGCAAGTTGCTTTTGTTTCTTTCAAGCCTGATTTTTTTTTTCCCATTTCATGGTTTGACTGATCATGACAAGGCTTATTGGCACTCTAGCAGCACTGTGCCATGATGAGCACTTGTACCCTGAGTTGAGACACAAAAACGGTTGTGTTCTTGTGGCTGGAACGGGGTAGACGGGGTTGAAGCAGTTGGAAAACATGAGGTTTGGGGAACCAAGCATCCCAATATCCTTTATCTGCAAGCTGCTAATTTTAGACCTTGCACACAACTAGATCAGTCCTGCTCCAGGCTCTGCCTGACAGGCTTAACTGTGCAGTTGCCAGGAGCCATGTGTCCTGTGTGGATCCGCACTAGTGACGTGAAACAGGGTTTTCCAGAGCGAGTGCTACTGTGTCTTTGAGCTCCCTGACCCTTCCATTATAACTGGTTTAATCACTATGCTGGTATGAATAGCATCCATTTACCTATCCACTTTAAAAGACCTTGGGCAGAAGAAGAATATTGAAGGGGTCCCACTAAATAAAAAGTGATTGGAGAAAGCCACTGAGCGCAAACAATTAGGACAGACCCAGAAGGCCCTGGGATATGGTGCTCTGTGGTGGGACCTGACTTTGACACAGCTGAGATTGACTCTTAACAGCTAGGAAAGAAATGCAGACATTAGGGGTTGTGAAGAGGGAGGAGAAAAAGGCCAAAGGAATTCAAATTCTTCTTGTTTATTTCTGGGACCTGTGATTTTTTTTTTCGTGCACGTTTTCATCCTGCTTCAAAGGAAGCAAAAGTGTCTTTACAATCCTGACGTGCTTTCCACATATTTTGTGCTCTCCTGTAACTGGCCTTTAATTTGGGACCAGCTGGCCGGTGTCTGCCCTGAGCCCCGTCATCAAAGCCGAGGCGGTGGGGATCGCTCGCTCCACAGCTCGGCACGAGCACAGACGCGTCGCTGGGTCTCCACTGCCCCGGGGCCTGGCCGCGGCCTCCGAGCAAGCGCCTCACGGTGGCTGATCGTCTGTCGTTGGTGCGCAAATTAGAGGACAGAACACTGTGTGGATGTCTGCAGGAACAGTAAACAAGTGACTATAACAGCTGCCGTTATCCTGGTTACTCCTCTCCGCTGCCTCCAGGTTTGACTTTTTCCTCCAGCGCTAGAGGGTGGGCACTCGCATCCTGCCAGAGGCTTCTCTGTACAGACTGTACAGACTGCTTGCAAGAACGGGATGTTGAAAGAGCGTATATCCGGAGTGTCCTGTTGACCTGAGTGTCAGCTTCACAGATGACCCCATGTGAAGCAGATCAGCAGAGGAGCACTTTGAAATGACATGTTCTTTCAGTTTTGTATTTTGTGCAGAAAGACCTAAAAGAAGGCATTGTGAAAAAGTCTTTAAGAGTCTTGTGTGCTAAGTAATTTAATTTGTTTTGTCTTTGAAGCGTTAACTGGAGACGTTCTTTGATGGGGTGCAGGGGAGAGAAGCACATGTTGGGATGCTGTTAGGGCTGCACTCCGGACTCTTGAGATGGCTTTGTTCTCAAAGTGTCTCGCAGGAGTACTTGGGGAATCCTTTGTCTTTCTTGTCAAAGCTCTCCTGCACGGCGCTGGTGTCCGTCGGCGGCGGTTTTGCTGGCTGAATTGTCAACGGAGGCCTAGGCAGTTGACAAAGGGAACAGGGGTTGGAGGTTGTGCGCAGATGAGCGGTGGATTTAACTGTCACCGTCTTCAGCCCAGGGAGAGAGCGGGGAGAAAGCTGTCCGAGATACCGGAGCACGCTGCTAGCTGCCACGCTATCCGAGGGAGGAATTTCCGAAGCTCGGCAGCCGGAGACGGTTCGCATGCCCCCGTCCCGAGTTCCCATAGCGCCGCTGGGATTTCTCCCGACGGGAACTGTTATCACAGCTTGCATTCATTTGAATGCTTCTGGAATTGCAAAAATAAAACCCCAGATCGTAACGAGGCCGAAGCAGAGTCAGGACTGAGCAGCAGGAAGTCGGGTCGATTGCGTTAGCCTCTCTCAGCGCTGGGGTTCCTGCTTCCTCCTGGAGGGAGGATGATCGCATGATTTTGTGATCGCATGTCGCTGTGCCGCTCGGGGGCCCCTGGCCTTGTGGTTTGCAGGCCATGTAACAAAAAAGTTGGAAGGGTACCTGCTGTTAAAGATAGTCTTCTTATCCATTTTTTGTCTGGCCAAAATCGATTTTGTTAGCGCTTGCTTTCTCTAAGGAGCTCATACAGTAACTGCTTAACTTTAAAATACGACTGTAAGCAGAGATCTACTTCAGATCACTGATGGTGTGTGTTCTGTAGAGGACTAAAGGAAGAAAAGCGTCACCATCACCTCATCACTGTCAATAACCACTTTTCCAACTCGGGGTCGCGGGGGAGCCGGCCCCTAACCAGGGAAGCATTGTGTGTAAGGCAGGATACACCCTGGACAGGACGCCAATCCATCGCAGGGCAGACATGCTCCGACTTGCACCAGAGCCAGGAAGTGAAGGAGTGATGCTATTTAGTTTTTATGAGAAGTCTGCTTCCTTTGGTGGTGATCAGTCAAGTCAGTACAGCAGTTTGTAAGCTAATGTTATCATTGTGTTACTGACCTCATTTTGCTGGAATTAGATGTGTAAGGTCTGATTCAGAAATCAGCACTTTTCTAGCACACTTTTCAAACACTCCGTAGATAGCGAATGGGGACGGACCTAGTGGTCAGTTCATTCATTGAACATGAGCATTCCAGGTTGTGCTGCAAAATATAGAAATTAATTTCTAATCTTTTCAGTCGCGTTATCATTAGATTCCTGTGAAGGACAGTTCTGATAAGTTCTGACAGTTCTGTGCAATGGAAGTGAGCATGGTATATTTACTGCATCCAGCTCACCCCCATTCTAAATTCTGTCACTGTTAGTAGAAGGGAGGAAAACCACAAAGAATGTTTTGTTTCTTTTAGAATATTATATTTCTTTTTTAAGTCAAATTCTCTTACTCGTGGACCATATTAGGAAATGTCTTTGCTTTGAGACAAAAAGAATTTTGTGAACGTAGCCATGCAATGCGACAGTGTTTTGATAAAAGCCTGATTTTGGCAGCGAGTTCTGGGATTATTCACGGACACTGGAGTCACATCAAACATCACAACGTCCTTGTTTTCTGCAGATGCCCATGACGGCTGATGTCATGTCCCAGAAATCTTGCTGCCTTTAGAAGTGCCTGCACAGATGTCCGGATTGGAACAGTATATGTTTTTAAAAAAAAAATTCTGTTATTTTTTCGCTACGGATCCTTAATCATATAAGTATATCTTAATGCTGTTGGAGGAAGGACTCTGTTCTTTTCCTCTTGATCACAAAAGCACATGTTCTGAGAAAGAGAAGTGTTTTTATTGCCGTGACTTTGGACATTGGCACAGAACTGTTACTGTTAAGCAAGGAGTTTCTCCCAATCAAAGTAGGCACATTTGTCTTGAAGGATAGGTCTTGCGTAGAAGTGAAAAGGGTCTTCTTACTCCCCCATGCTTGTGCAGCACTGATCTTGGAAACGTCAGGGGTTCAGTTCTGTTTTTCCAATTTCGCAATCAGGGGCTTCAAAAACTTGGATCCTGTTTTGGAAAGCCATGATTCTGCTTCGAAATGGCAGCTGCTGCTGCCTGATTATGACCCTCCTATCGGTTTTGTGTATGGAGCTCTGTCGATTTTTTTTATCCACATGGTTTTTCCCCTGCAGTTGTGGGTCAGTCGTTATGGTCCATGTTTGTAAGCAGTGAATGAAAGTAAGGTTCAGAAAAATGCTTTCTAAAGCCCATATAACATGGAGGAGCAAGGTTTCTCTTTGTTGCAGGGTGATTATTCTGATTTCCTCTCATCTTGAACTGCTTCTCCCTGGTTAGGGGACTAGGCTGAGCAGAGCATATCAGACATCCTTTCCCCAGCAACAGTCTCCAGCTCCTCCTGAAGGACTCCAGGTCTTCCTAGGCCAGCTGAGAAATATCCCCACCTGGGACAGGGACCTTTTCATGGTCAGGGGAGCCTGAGCACTGTGTTGTCGGGAGCTTTGAGCTCCTGGCAGGGTTACTCTTGGCAAATTGGGTTTAAGGTGAAGGGCCAGGCAACGAAGATCTGTACTCCTCTCCCATGATGGTTCCTCTAAAAACCAGACAGCCCTGCCCAGATAAGTGGCACTTGGACTCACGCCTGCAGCCACCCACAACGAAGAGCATGGGGGTCGGCGGTAATGCTAGTTGGGTGACGGGGGGCATGAACGAGAGAGAGATTATTCCATAGACAAAATACCAAGCACACTACTGAGCATGCACAAACATATCAATACATTTTAGTAGCTCTTAGACCCTGCATCATTAAAAATCTGATGCAGATTGCCTCTCGGTCTCTCTCTACAGTCTTGTTGCTCAAGCGCACAACCTTTAATTGCTTGCTTCATTGTTCATTAACTTGGTTAGCTAATTACGTGGCTGAATCCCACTACCAAGCACACTGGAATTGAGCTTTTCTCATCTGTATTTTGAGTACCTCTGATAAGTGTTGAGATAAGTGTCCACTATGGATGAGAAAGGAGAAAGGCACAGCGGTGGAGGTGACCTTTGGTAGTGTATGAATACAAACTACTGTAGCAGACATTTTCCCTTTTTTTAGTGAGCTCTTTCTTGTAATTCCAGATCGCCCCTGGGTCTGAATACTGGTTGTGTTTTAGGGTGTAATACTTTAAGCACTTAATCTCTTTTCACCTCCAGCATTCAGAACCCAGGGAGCCACTGTGTCATGGAGGTTATGTGGGAAATGCATGCTGCCGGACTCTGAAAGACGTTCTCTTTGCCTGTTCTGAGGTGCTGGGGGTGGCTGGCCTGTTTTGGGGAGCTGCCTCTGGCTCGAGGGGTTTGTAGAGCGAAGACTCCAAGCCCCCACCTGAGCACTTGCAGAGGTGCACTTCCTCTTCCCATCCTCTGATCTGCAGCCTGAATTCCAGGCGCTTCCAAATCGCTTTCCCATGCACATCAAGTAGCAAGGGTGAGCACAATGCTCTGCAAACGGAGGGGGCAAATTCTGCAGCTTCCCCTTGGATCAGTTAGCTGCTAACTACCAAACGAGCTAAATGCATCGAATGGCGTGTTCTTATGAGACAGTTATTTAGATTTGATCTGAAATTATGTAAAGGTCTGTTTTTATGCTTAGACCTCTTTGTGTAACTGTCCAGCCTTAGTGCATTTCTACCTTGAATGCAGCTTTAGGGTTAGCAAATATTCTTGTTATTAATCAGTTTTGCTGATATGCTTCTAAAAATTATCCTTACAGATGTGAGAATTGGATGACAAGTTACAGATAAGATACTGTCACACGTTTGCCAAGCCTGCCTGTCTCACAGTTCGTGTTGTGTGTGTTTTTTGAGCATGGTTAAATGTGCCTTCTTTGCGCCTTTTCAGACTTCACAGCTGTCAGAAACGCAGGAGCACAGCGGTTATGATAAATGGTGTCCTCTCTTTCTCGTTGGAGTAGCGGAGACTGTGATTCGGAGCCAAACCGCACCTGTGTTCTCTGTGCCGTACAGAAGGAGTTGACCTCGCTCTGCTAGATGTTGTAGCTGTGCTCTATATATCATACTTATGGGGATTGGTTGGCTGAGGGTGGGAAGGGGGGCCACACAGCACTACAGCAGACCCAGCTAGTGCTGCAAGCTTGAGAAAGCGAACAGCGGGGCCTGAGCTGACAGATTTAAAGCAGTTTTTAACAATACAGAGCGTGTCTGCTGGGGTCAAGTGATCTGAGGTCAAGTGCTAGTTTTTCTGCTTCACCTGCACCAGGAACAAGTTTCCAGAGACCTGGGGACCTGCGCTGTCTTGGCCTGTACCTCACAGCTGGCTGCCCACTGAGGCTCAGCAGGTGCGAGCCTGGCCAGTACCTGGATGGGGGACCTGCTGGGAAAGCTTGCTGTTGCTGCAGGAAGTTGTATTGAGGGATCAGTAGGGGGTGCTCACCCTGCAGTCTGTGTGGGTCCTAATTCTACACACAAGTGATAGAGACGAGGTCCTGACTCTGTGGTCATTAAAAATCCCAGGGTATGTTTTGAAAAGGGTAGGCGTGTTACCCCAGTGCCCTGGTGAAATCTCCCCTACTGGCCTCCTAATAATCCCCATCTCTGAACTGGCTTCAACGCTCTGTTCTCCTCCCCACTGATAGCTGATGTGTGGTGAGAGTACTGTCGCACTATGGCTGCTGTCACATCATTCAGGTGGGGCTACACACTGGTGGTGGTGGAGGGGATCTCCATTGCCTTTAAAGCACTTTGAGTGGAGTGTGCAGAAAAGTGCTATATACCTGTAAACATATCCGTGCACAGTTTTGTCATATTCACTCCTTTGGCCAGCAGCTCCAAGGCAGCGAGAAGGGACTCATGTTTCCATAAGCGGGTGTGGAGAAGTTGCTGCCTTGTGCATGGCAAATCTGTTTTTTTTCTTCCCCTATTCATCTGAATCTCTCTCCCTCACTCCAGGCCCGAGGGCCAAAGCCTGCTGCGTGCACCCTGCTGCTTTCCCTCCACTGCACGGTACAGCGCTGCGGTATGTGTTCAGCAGCTTTCCCATGTCATTCGCTGTGCCTCAAGGCCCTGCTGCCTCATTACCCCGAGACAAATTATAGTCACGGATCTAGGCAAACATGCGGGTGCACGGCTTTACTGCGCTGTTGTTGCCGAATGTGTGTGAGTGTGAAACGGCTATTGTTCTCATGGAGTTTTTCTCATCAGGCCTCTTGATATTGTAATTCATTCTCATGTTGCACTTTTTATTTTTTAACATCAGCTTTATGTTCATGTGTGGTCCTGAGAGATCCTTTCATGTGTGGTCCTCTGTTATTAGTCATTTATTACTAATTACAATAATGTTTTTTTTAAATTGCTATCCGTTCTTTAGTGTACTTATCCCTCTCTAGGAAGCGCGCAGGGGCGTTCGTCATGTCTGTGTCGTGAAGGTATCGGGAGGAGAGCCATTAGTGTTGTATTCCAATGTCTGTGTTTTTATTCTGATTAACTGAACACACACACACATTATGGTTCAAAACCACAAATCTCTGAGTCAGAGTAGATTGGCTCCTTGCGACAGGGCTTTCTGGGCTGATGGGAACTGTTTCTGCCTTTCGTTTTCCTGGAGACAGAACTGTAGTTGCTCTCTGTTACTCGGTGATCTGGTGGCCTTGCTGCTGGGTTCATATTCTTGCCTGTCTGTGTGGAGTTTGGATGTTCTCCATGGTATGGAATTTTTTGCTTGGGGTTCTGGCTAACTACCCAGAGCCGGGAAGGGAGGTGGTGAAGGACGTTTCATACTGGGAAGGAGGGGTGGTGGTGGTGGGGGGGTGTTCAGTTTCACAGCCGAGAAGAGAAACAGTGCTCAGCTGGGGAGCTAAATCAAATAAAGTATAAGAATCTCAGAAGATGCCAGTGGGGTCGTTGATGGTGTTGTGCGATGTCACAGGTCCTAGTCATCACGAGCCCAGCTTTTTGCTGGAAGGCAGCCATGCTACAGGGGTGTAAGAAAAGCAGGGTGAGGGAGAAAATCCCTGTGGACTCAACCCATTACTGCCCTCGGGTTTCCAGCTTGACGGCATGTCCAGGGATGACGCGAGACTTGTGGATGCACAGCAGATTATTGCACAGATTTATTGGACACAGATTTATTGGTTTTTGGTTTTGTTTTATTTTCATGTACCTCATCTTCCCAGGAAGATCATAGAATCATAGACGCTACCTGTACGGCACCTCTGGTATCTAATAACATCACAGATCTCCATCTTCCAAGATCTAGGTGGGACCGCGTGCATATCGGTTGTGCAAAATGACAGGTGTTTCTAATTGTTTGTTTTTGTTCAAAATGTTTTTTTTTCCCCAAAGTGTCTTAAATAAAATAACTTGTGTGTAGAATGAAATGCCCAAAAAATAATAAACTGCCAGATGAACAAAAAGCACAAAGTTTCTTTTGCCCTTTTAGTGTTCTTCTTGAGATCAGAATAAAGTCAAAATCTTGGATGCAATAGCAAAATGACTGAATGTATAAAACAGTCAGGAATGAACATAAAGCTCTGTCTTTTTTAAAACATTCTTATGGAATCACTCCAGAAGGCTTGTTCTATAGAAACCAATCCTGTCCGTTGTGACTGAGGAGATCATCTCGCTGAGCCAACTCTTGAAACAGGGACTGGTTTACTAATTTAACTGCTTTTACCATCAAGTGCAGTCTGTCATAAGGTATGTCTTGAAATCTACAGTATAGCAGTTCTGTGTCACCCCAGTTAGGACACAGACTGTCTGGGATCTGTGCAGGTATGTTGGACTGTGTAGAGCTCTAAGGGCAGTTTTCTTTTGGCCTATATACAGTAGGAGTAAATGCATGCACCGGTATTTTCCCGGTGTGTTTTCTTCTGGATTAGTACGGACACAGCAGTAAGAACAGATGACGGCGAGTTCATGTTAACTGCTTCCAACAGGCTCCCTCTCTCCCTGATCTCTGCAAAACTGCGCTGGAAGCAGAGCTGGGAAATGCTGCCAAGGTCTGGTGGGTATGTTTCTGATTAGAGGAACTTGGATCCCCAGAGCACCCTTTGGTCCCTTTAAAGCTTCAATATTCAGGGTATTATACAGGATATCCTTGCCTCTCCTAGGGTTCGAAAGTTAACGGTTTTGGACAGCCTCAGTTAACTTTGTGTCGGCTCCCTATACCGGCAGTTGTATTTTATGATGTTAATCAGCAGCCGCTAACTGACACATTACTATACTTGGGCTGTTCATTAAATTTATCTACAAGGCTTTAAAGGCTGTAATCAGCTGTCATTCAAGTTGTCGCCATTCTACATGCTGCACAGTCATTTCTTCTATAATAGTCTCCATTAATAGTCAAAGGAGCTAAAGCATTTTGCATTAAGTATACTGTGAGTTAGGCAAGATTTATTTTGCATCTTCAAGAAAGCAGAATTAACCAATTACTAAATAGGCAGGGGCAAAATCTTATATCAAAATATGATTTATATCATATCAATATATGGCTGGTTTAAACCAGGCACAGGGACATGGGTAATAACTGAACTGAAGGCCCTTATTTTTTGTGCATCATCTGTCATCTTCACTAGTAAAAGTTAATTTGGGCTGCTCGATGAAAACAATTTAGCTCTATTGCAGATAACTTCTTTTCTCTTTTTGGTATAAATAAACAGGGTCTCCCAAGTGGCTTAATCAAGAAGGATTCTCCCTGGGAGTGTTGGTGGATAGTCGTGCGTTAGGCAGGGCCTTTTCAACATGCTGCTCAACCCTAGTTCCCTCAGGCTTGTGGTAATGTTCATGAAGGCTGCTAATCCTCCTGCACAATAATAATAATAATAATAATAATAATAATTGCTTACACTTATATAGCGCTTTTCTGGACACTCCACTCAAAGCGCTTTACAGGTAATGGGGACTCCCCTCCACCACCACCAGTGTGCAGCATCCACCTGGATGATGCGACGGCAGCCATAGTGCGCCAGAACGCTCACCACACATCAGCTCTCAGTGGGGAGGAGAGCAGAGTAATGTAGCCAATTCATAGAAGGGGATTATTAGGAGGCCATGATTGGTAAGGGCCAATGGGAAATTTGGCCAGGACACCGGGGTTACACCCCTACTCTTTTCGAGAAGCGCCCTGTGGGACCACAGAGAGTCAGGACCTCGGTTTTACGTCTCATCCGAAGGACGGCGCCTGTTTACAGTACAGTGTCCCCATCACAAGCACCAAGGGAGCTTTAGCAGAAAATGGGAAGGGTGGCAGAGCAGGGGGAATGCATGGTCTCTTTATGGCTGGAGGACTGCAGGACTGCTCTGGGGGGTTACCAGTACACGCTGTAGCAACGGTACTGAGTGGCAACAGACAACGTTTTCTGCCTGTATGTGTGACTGGTTTATCTGCACTGTGCAATCAATGGAGAAGGAGAGGCCGTAATCACAACGTTTACCCAACGCTGTCATTATAGTAGCTTTCACTGCAGGAGAGGGCCGTTTTAAATAACTGTCTCATCTAAAACATAGATAGAAGTGTAATTCACTGGCTTGTAAATTGTTTTGCTTAGCCTCATAAAGGTTTCCTGTGGTATACCATCTGAAAACATAGGCAGTGAACAATATAGCTCAGTGATATCCTTGTGAAGCCATGGAGGGGTGATGCTGACTGTGGGAAAATGTGAAATTTCTGCATAATTCTGGTACAGTTATGTAGAAACTATGAAAAACTACCCAGATTCACCACAGAAATCTGTTACAGGGCAGGATCTTCAAATAAGGAAAACGGTTTTCTTGAGCCAATGCTGGGAGTTTGGAGCCATGGGAGTTTGTGACTTGGTATGCTACTAGAGTATCTAAATTAAGAAGATGTTTTAATTGCTGTGTGAAGACTCAGCCTTGATTGACTGTTACACATTAAAAATGCTTGGATGCATGACAACACCAATAGCCCTGCTGACCATACCAGCTGGTTGTGAAGCTGTTGCAAAGCTCTTTATTGCAAAACAGAATCTATTCTTGTTGAGAGCAAGCTGGCGGGAGACTCCAAACTGTTTTTGCAACCAGGCACACCTAATGCACAGATTTCCCACAATCAGTGGCTCGTACATCAGCACTGTGTTATTTGACACTAATAAGTCATTAAAAATGTAATACTGGCCGGGCCAAACGGGCTACAGAACCCTCAGCCGGCAGCTGTTGTTATTTCTGAAGGAGGGATTCCAGAAGAGAGGATGAGGGATTGTTAAATGCTTTTCAGTTTTAATTGTCAGGCTTTTTCCCCCCTTAGTGCATCTACATGAAGTTAACTTTTAACTGCTGGTCGTAAAAACCTAATGAGGGGGTTGTTGCTGGCAGGAGCTTTTGGGAGAAGGAATGGGAGTCCACAGATATGCAGGATTTGTACATTTGTACTTCTTCTTTTCAGCCTGCTGTCCTTGTTTCTGGGAAATTAGACCTATAGTAAATCTGATATCTGCAGAGCGCTTTTAAAGTGAGATGGCCCTCCTCAATTCAGTGTGTCAGGAGAGCTGTGTACCACGCAGCAGTGAAACCTGGCCTGTGTGTTAAGGGGTCCATGCGGAGTTCACATGCTCCTGGACATCAACGGTGCAAACCCTGCATGCCAGCAGAGACGCAACTGGTGGTCACCGTGAGCCAGGGCAGGGAACGTATTTCCCACTCTCCCATCTGTAAAAGCACCTTCCGCCGCTCCACGGTGCACGGCTAGGAATAAATCGTACTTCTGGGGATGTGTGTATGCTCTACATTGGCTTCTGTGATTAAAACTGTGTAAGTTAACTCCCCCACATGCTTCCTGATTGTTCCAGTGCTGGTTTGCTGTAAATAGTACATGTTTATTCAAGCATTAAGCCCTGGTCCTCATAAGGTCACAGCGGAGGGATAAGACCCTGACCCTGTAGGAGTGGAAGTTTATCCACGCCCTGGAATTACACCAGCGCCCTGAATCAACATTTAAAAGAGGGACTATTTTTCTTTGTGCTCATGCATTTGTTTTTCTAAAACTAAATCGATTCTTCAGAAAAACAAATTTGGATTCTCCAGTTATTTTGGTTTTGAGCACCTGCCCGTTGGGGAATCGCCAGCCGCCTCCGGCTCTTTTCCACCAGGGGGTTCTGGCTCTCCTCTAAAACTGGGGTTTCCAGTCCTGGTCCTGGGTGTCCACAGACATGCTGGTTTTTGTTCCTTCTGGGCTCTTTCCTTTACTAAAAGTAGCGCAAGGACTGAGGCCACAGGAAACGATGCAGGCTAGTCCTTCTAGCAGAATGTTAGGGAGGAAGTAGGATTTTATTTTTCATTTTTGCTGTAACGAGGTTCATGCAGCCCTGGGAAGTGTCCTGGGAACTTCCCAGCATCGAATGGGGACAGCTACTGTAAACACAGGGGTTAAAAACCCCTGCAGCTCTGACCCAGCTTGCCACATTTTCCATATGGAAAATATGTCCTCTCAGTTTTCTCGCTCTTGGTCCTGTTCTTGCTCTCTGCCTCGTTATCCCGTTTCACCAGTCCTCTCCGGCATCCTCATCTTTTTTGAGAGCCCTGTGGTGTTTCAGGAACAGTGACGGAGGTGAGCATGTGGCCTTTGTCCGGCTTGTTTAGTTTTCCAGTCGCTCACTTCTCTGAAGGTTTCATCCAGCTGACTCCTAAAGAAGCCAGAATTGTTCTATAGTCCCACAGTCCTATGTGTAAAGACGCATCTCCTGTTCTCCGTCTTAAACATCTGTCTTTTCCAAATCCTGGGATGGGAACTTCTGGCAGGGGAAATGTCTGAGTGTTTTTTTTTCTTTGTTTTTACCACCGTGCTTCCTGATACATGCAGAAAGTCAGAACACTCTGTACGGTTAAACTGTAACGCGTTTTGTTAGCTACTCCAAAGTGAAAGAAACTGTTACCAGGCTTTCTGGACAGTCTCGCCTTCAGGGACATCAGGAGCTGTTTTTTTTTTTTTTAACTCATAGTTTCATCGAGATCTGCACAGAGCTGAAGGCCAGGCTCTTGCAGGCGTGATGAGTGAGGAGCTTGTAGCTTGCTCTGAAAGCGCTATGCGGGGTTCCTGACTCTTGGTATAAACTGCTTCGGCACAGCTCTGCAAGTAAGGAGAGGTGTCTCCACCTCGTTGGCAGCTGAGCATCGTGCACATCAATAATCAGAAAATGTCGGCACTGTACCCACTTTGGACTCGGCGCCTACAGATTGCTTCCAGATGCCTCTGCATAATGTGCTATTGTTTTTTAGAAGGAGCTGTCACGGACAGCGTGCGCAAATCTAAACAGCCCGCAGTTAATTTGGGTTTTACATTCATGGACTGTATGGCAAAGCGCACATTTTCTCTGGGAAAGCCCGGTTTGTTTGCTTATGTATCATTTTTAAATCTAGATTTATGCGTAGTTTTCGCCCTGCAACTGGCGTCATTTTTGTTAAGGCCCTAGTCTGTCCAAGCCTGGTACCTTTCATGTGGTTTAACACGCATCTCCTGAATGTGGAATTGAATTTTGGCCATTGTGGTGACGGGCTTGTGCTCAAGTTCTTTTTGAGAGGAGATGGTTATACATCCTGGAGGAGAGTCTGTTTTGTTCTTTTACAGTAACTGATATGTGAGCAGGTGGTACATGCCCATGTTCCAAATTGATCAGCTATTAAGATCACATGGTCTAAATGATCATTTCTACACTGACGTCTCTGCTCTCTCTAATTACATCTCTGACGTGAAAACATGGATGGCTCAAAATTTCCTTCATTTAACCTGCGACGAGACTGAAGTCATGCTTCTCGGATCTCCCCATCAGCTGTGTCAAGCCAGTGCTGTAACTCTGTCTGTGGATGCTGCTGTACTTGAGTTTCAACCAAAATGAAGAACTTAGGGGTGACATTTGATCCAGGCTTGACATTTAACCCACACGAGCGAAATATTGTAAAAACATTCTTCCACCTTAGAAATATCTCTAAGACTATGTCCTATGTTGTCGCTAAACGGTACTTAAATGCTGGTCAACTTGGTTTTCTTTCAGATTGATTACTGTAATGTCCTACTTGGTGAAAAACCTAAATCAACAAACTACAGTATGTCCAGATCACGTTGGATCCTGCCCTGGGGTCTTGGCACTGGCTTTTTTTCAGGTTTTGTGTCGACTTCAAAATCCTCAAGCTCACCTATAAGGCTCCCCATGGCTTGGTACCTCAGTATCTGTCTGACTTACTATCATCCTGCTCCCCACCTCGCAACTTTCTTTCCTCTAGTTCTGGTCTCCTGTCTGTCCCCCAAGCCCGTTTACACTCTATGGGAGACAGGGCCTTCTCCTGCTCTGCCCCAGAGCACTGGAGGTCTATCCCTATGGGTATTGGAGAGTCCCCTTCCCTGAGCTCTTTCAAATCTAGACTCAAAACCTTTTTCTTTAGAAGGGCCTTTATTTAACTGGTTCTGTGTCTGCCCCCCTGCTTTCCTTCTGCCTTCAAACCCTCATTGTAACTGTGTAATTCTTCTGCCTACTCTCACTGTTTTTTTTTTTCTCTTTCTGTAAAGCGCTTTGAGAAGCCACTTTTAGAGGCACTATATAAAATCAAGTTTATTATTGGGTACCACATTAGAGAGCAACAGATTGCTGAACTGTCTGAAAGAGCCAGCTGGAGACCAGGCTGTCTCGAGCAGGGCTTCTCGCTTTTGCAACACAGACCCCTCTTCCCACAACGCAATCCCTGCCCTCGATAGCTACTACCAACCTCACGAGGCAGCTGTCCTGCGAAGTTGAAAGTCTGCAGTCCTCGCAGAAATTATTAAATGTTTGTCCATTCTGTAACATCGGGCATCATGAAAGTGTTGCCTTTGCGGAACGAAAGCGTGTGGTGAAGGTTGGCATTCTCAGCCGGAGACAGATTTCCGGCGTGTGTGAAGTCTCTTGCATGCGGATGCGGCAGAGAGCACTCCGGTTTTATTGGGAAGAAGTGTGTGTTGCCCTGAGGGTGACACTGGCCAATCTGGCATCACTTTTGCTTATTTGGTCCGCTGTGAAACAATGGGATTGCAGTGCCAGGAAAACGACATGAGGGCCTTAAATAGCGAAGATGTGTTTCCAAGTTGGATTTCACTCACTCACACATTTGGTCAGTTGTGAGAGAGGGCTGTCCGGTGTTACTAAACTACAGTGTTGCTAAACCACATGTGGCAGCAGGCGTTGAAATGCATTTTTCCCCGAAGAGACATGAACTCACACAAACATGGGCTCTGATAGTGTTGCCAGCTGTCCAGTGCAGGCCTGGAGTAACTTGCAGTTTTTAGCGTTAATTTCCAAACTCGGAATCGAAGCAATCCAGGACACAGGCAAAGCCAGGTAAATTACACGTACTGTATACAGATATATATTTTTCACATTCTGCTGCTCTGACCCGTGGGCAGCAAGGTGGTGTCGGGTTGGGCCTGGGTTCGGTTCTGCCCTCAGGCACTTGCATGTTTTGGTGAGGGGTTTTCTATGGATGCTCCCATTTTATTCCCTACTCTAACCCCCCTTGTGAAAAGCGCCTTTAAGTGTGCAACAAGGACTGAGGCCTCGTCCCCATGAGGAAGGTTCCCCTGTCAGGAGTGGCTCTGGTGCCGGTCTGCCCCGTTCACCGCAGTACCTCATGAGCTCACTGAAGCAAGACGTTCTCCTTCTGCGCTGGCAGGAACTTCAGGGAACAGCGCGGGGGGAGATGCGTGATGAATTGCACTGTTTTGAGCTGAAACATGAAAAGGCCGAGGAAGCACAACAGCATTCCGAGTGGAATTGTCCACGCTCGGTCACGGGAGGTGCAGCTGGACTCGGGCTCAGGGTTTTCAAGGGGATCTTGAGGGATAAAGCGTTAAACCGATGTCAGCTGCACAACAGCAAACTGACAGCATGATTTCTGAGACGCTGCTCGGATCTGAAGAGAAATCGAAACGCCAGTGTCGGAGCTCTTCAACATACTTGTTAGCTCGCAGCTGCTCTGAATTTTCATTCTGGCACTCTGGTTTGAAACCTTTTTTTTTTCTTTTTAAACGGAAACCCTGAGCACCCGAGCCCTTTGGGGAGTCGGGAATCTTCAGAATAGCAGTGAAGGAAGCATTAATGTATTAAAGGGAGCAACGGGAAGCAAGACCATGTTTATTTCATTTGAGTCCGATTTTCAGGTGAAGGCGATGCTATTCCACTTTATTTTGGAGGTGTTGACCTATGTGTGTCATGCGTGAATTCTGAGTCGGGCTGCTCCAGCCCGGAAATTCACCTACCGATCTCGCACAAGCCTCGAACTCGGCTTGTGGAAACGCCAGACCTCTTTGCCGACTGGGGGGCATGATTGCCGTTGGTCTTCCTGTGTCTGATGTTGCCCATTATGACACCTGTTGCATTGTTGCATTTCCCCACCAAGCATTAATTCTGGGACGGTTCCCCTAGATGACTGAATGACACGAGGTAAATGTTCTGTGAAGTAACAAAAGACATCTTTGTACCAGCTACAGGAATGACTTCATTGGACTCTGTGGACCTGTGCTGGCCTGAAATTTCCACGGGTGGTAATTGGTGATTGCATTTAATTGAGCCTTAATTTACTGCTGCCGTAGAGGCACAGGCATTAGCGGACTCCTGTCGGCTTTCCGCTCCCCTTCGTTCCCACGCAGGCTGACCCAGAGAGTTAAGGTGATCCAGAAAATTGCCTGAAGAATTATGGGGATGGAAAGAAGTGATGTGGGCATTCGGCAGCAGCTGGCAGAGCCGCGCTGTGCGCTGCATGCTCTTCTGCTCCGGCTCCGTTTATGATCTGCCCTCGTGATGGATTGGGGTGCGATCCTCAGCGGGCACCTGGGGTTTATCTGATCAGTGCAGCACAACAGCTGTGACCAGCCTGGGTCGCGCCGGAACCAAAGCTTCCAGCCGCACAGCTGGCCTGGGCTGTGGGAAAGCCGCTGCTCTGGTTGGGCTCGGAGCGGTCGGCTCGCATCTGGAGCTGAGCCAGATCTGCCAGGATCCTGGAAAACAACATTCCCATCACGTGCACACACACACACACTGGCACTCTGCACCTGGAAGAGTTGGGACTTCCACCCCCTTGCCCCACACGGTGCTCTGACCCTCGTCAGGGTCGTGGGTCACTCGGGCACCTGTCTTTCTGCAGAGCTGCTGTCTCGTGTTGAGCTGCTCCCGTCCTCCCTGTGCACACTTGTATCCAGGCAAGTGTAGGCAACTCAGCCTCTGGAGATACCGCTACTGTGTTTAAATACTGCAGTTTGACCTTTCCAGTTTGGGATGTGCGAAGCGCTGATCCACTGGGCTTGTCGCTCCCCTGTTAGAAGGGCTGTGGGGATGGGACAGGGACTGGGTACCAGCATGCCCGTGGCAGAGTTGTGTGCAGTTTGTGTTATTACCTTGTTAGCCCTCGCTCCCTGCCTTGAGAAAAGGCAGTCTGGATTCAGGTTGGCTTTTCCAAAGCGTAAAATGCCTCAATGTAGAAACTACTATTGTTTTGTTGTGGAATTGTAATGTATTTATTACTAGATCTGCTTACACAGAATTGACAACTTTCAGCTTAATGAAACAAGAGTAGATCATTCCCTCTTTTCGTAGCGTTGACTTTTTAATCTGTGACAGGACCTGCAGTTAACTCGGGTGCTCCAAGAACGAACCTTAAAGCAGTTTTCTGGTAGAAGAGTTGCCAGTTGTCCTTTTCAGTGAGCATGGCTGGGCCTAGTGAATGTTATAGACTGTATAAAATCTCACTTGGTCCTTCCTGTTAAACATTTCAAGAGAAAGCTGGTATGAGACCCACTACAAGCAATTTGGGTGTAATTATAGTTCATGCGGCATAACATGGCTGGTGTTCCCACATTTCAGAAATGCAGCATGTGGTCAGAGCTCTGTGTTTCACTTCCTGGAGGTATTTATTTATTTTCTGACAAAACATGTAAGTCCAATCTAAATAAACCATGCTATTCAGCGTAACTGTGGTCTCTTGTGTGTATGTGGGACTCTTGGAGTGAAGGAGAAACTGGTGAAACATGAGCATGCTATCACAGTCCCCCCATTCCCTCCCCATTCCACCACGAAATGCCTACAGCTTAATAACTTCCCACACTTACAGGGGGCTAAAATAAGCATCTTTAAATTGTAACCATACGTTCTTTCGTCTTTACACAAGCACGTCGTAATGGTTTTAAACAGGCAGAGACATGGGGGGCCCTGTGCTTCCATCTCTGAATGCTGATTTTAATTTGCAGTGATTTAAAATCTGACCGAAAGCATTTCCAGAGAGAATAAATGTGATGCCGACAACCATGATAAACAGATTTGCTTTGAACAATTATTAATACGTTTCTCTTCACTTTTGTTCTGATGTTCACATCCCTGGTCCTTGTTTTTCTTATTTTTTCTTAAAACTCTTTCATTTAAAAATGTGTTCCCCTGTGAAAGCTCACTGAAGCGTGGGTGCTTGCCTTGGGTATTGAGTCTGTTTTCCCTGGTTTTACTGCTCCTGCTCCATGGATTGCTTCAGAGTTTACTGTGCCCTTCTGTGCCTTTCCACTCGTCTCCCTGAACTTGTGCTGTCCTCTTCTCTGCTTGCACTACAGGAGTTTGTCATACAAGTGCATCTTTGGACTCGTATACTTGCTTGTGTTGTATATGTTCCCAAAGCTTTAGCAGGGGTTCTGTGGGCGCTCTTCGATGACATCCTGCCTGAGAGTGTCCAGAGTTGCTGGGCTCTGGCTTCTTTTTGATGGCTGAGTGATGTAACAGCGAGCACATTCCTCTGGTTCAGTTAACCAGAGCGCAGCACTCCTGGTCTCTGAGCTCAGCCCCTCCCCCCCTCCAGCCTCCTGCAGTGCAGAGAGATACTGCTGGGGCCTGGCACCTGTCAACAGCTCGTGTGAGCTTTGGGAATAAGCACTGCATCCATGGAGCCCAGCCTCTTGCCACCAGTTTTAAGTACAGTCTAGGCAGTTTGCAGCTTTCTCCTGCTTTCTCCCTCAAATTCCTTTGAAAGAGAGAAACATGAAGATGCGTTGTTGTTACTAGCTTGTTTACAAAGGCCTCATTCCAAGTCCTGAAGTTCCTCGTTCCATGGTGCGTAGTTTAAACAAAGTGAATGGAAGTCCTAAAGGTTTTTGTTTTGTGTTGGTTGGTGGGCTTGGCTGAGGGAAATGGGAAAGATGAGCCCTCCTATAGTGGGAGGCCTCTCTTGGTTGCAAGGTTAGGAGTGTCTCATTGATCCCGAGAAGAGAAATCTGGCTGTTTTTTTTTTTTCGAAAACCTGACCCCTCTTGATATGCAAGTGGTGCTTCCTGATTCCAGCGGCTGGTTCTGGGATGCTGCGTGAACTTTCAAGCTGGAAAGGAACAAGTACATGTCTCTTCTAACAAGAAGGGCTTTTCTTTGCGACAGTTACCCCTTACTAACATGTTGGCGCTGCCAGAGAGACTTAAACACATGTCTTGGTTGTGTAAAATGTTTAACCAGAAGGAAGACCCAAACTTCCTGAAGAAGGGGTTCTCTTTGGAGTGATGCCCCAAAGCTGTTGACTCTACACTGTACGGTTTATTAGTTCAGATGAGAATCGCTCGCTTTAATGGTAGCGGTAGAGGAGTCTTTTCCCAGAGACATTAAAAACGCAGTCGATTATTTGTGTCCGAGTACTCATTTTTCATGTTTATACAGTAGAAGAAGACATTAAGCGTTGTAGTATTTGCTCAGTCTGCTGTACAAAACAAAAAAAAAAAAGCACAGTAAAGGCATACTCAAAACATTGGAAACCACATCACAATGAGGCAGGACCACAGTGATAGTACAAAGCTGCCGAGATACATTTACCCTGGTAAGCTTCCATGAGGGAGCGGATGGACCAGCCTCCTTTGATCCTACTAAGGGTTCTTTCCACTGCATAAGGTACCCTGGGCTTTGTTAGCTGAAAAACACAAGGCGTCCTCACTGCTCAATCGAGGCTCTCAGATCTGCAGCACTGATGTCACTGTGCTGGCGGATGGGATGTGTTTGTTTGTTTTTGATACATCGCGAGTAATCCCTGCATCAGTGTTTCATTAAGTGCTTAGCCTGCTGTAGTTAGTGCATTGCATCAGTTGCTGGCTTACTCCTGCCTTGCTGCTTACCTGGGGTGGAAACAAGTGCAGAGATGTTTGAGGTGTATTTAGGGGTTGTTGCCCCCTCGCCCTGACCAGTGCACTGCCCTTTTCCCATTCTTGTCCCCAGCCGAGTGCAGACTGACACACTTGCATTGCTGGGAGGCCCCTCAATGGCTTCCAGCCTGCTGGAAATGGGTGCAGCTATTGTCATGACTGTCCTGTCTGAACTAGGTCCTGTTGGGTCTTCGTAAGAGCATTTTTCTGTCTTCCCCCTGGCACAGTTAATATCTTGGGCTTTTGGTAGAGAAAGAAGCAGTGTGTTTCCCATTTGCTCCAGGGATTCAGAGGGAGAACAGAATACAGTTCCTTAGTTCTGGGAGTTAGTTCAGATTGTCATAGAATTTTTTTTCTGATCTGTTTTCATTTATTCCTTAAGTATACTGAAGAGCTTGCCGGTATAACTGCTCACCAGCTTCAGGCAGAGTTACTCTGCTTACTTGATTTATTAAATTGTTTTGTGTTGTGTACCCCTTGGCCGGCTCCCTGCATTGTTGTTTTGTAGGGTTTGCGTGCCGCGCATCTCTTAAACTGGTGGGCCGAGTTTGGTAAACAACTGCAGGAAAGCACCAGAGAGAGTGTCCTGCCACATGTCTGTGAGGTCGTGCTCGGCCGCTGTTGAAAAGCAGCCTCTCTAGACGGATTTCATCAAAATGGTTGGATTTGCTACCAAACGGGGAGGAAAAGATTTTCTATTTTAGGAGTAAGTCAGTTTCTCTGTTTTATTGTATCCTGCCTCCCTTGTCCAGGTCTGGTGTACTGCCTCATAGTGGGGAAGACATGGAAGTGTGGGGAAGTTATTTTGCCAGATCTCTGGTTTTGTCTCGCCTCCCAGCAGTTCACTGCCCCTCCCAGGGTCTGATACCTGCCTGGTCCCTAGGAGGGAGGGAGCTGGGATCCCCACCTGTTTTCTCTGCCCTGCTGGGAGTGGCACAGGGGCACCCTGTGATCGGAATCAAGCCAGTGAGGTGGTTGGGTGGGTGGGGTCACAGCTGAAGCAGACGTAGCTTTCCCCGAGACCCACGATCACTGCTGGGGCCCCCAGTGCCACTTCAGCTCTCCGGGAGTGTGAAATCCAGATCCTCGGTCCCCCGTTGATTCCATCATTTATTGCAAATTGTTGTTGCTTAAAACGCGACTTGGTTATTAACTAAAACTCATGTGCTCTGCGGCTTTTGCTTGAAAAGGTGTGAAAGCCATAAGGAGCATGCTTGTTGCCCAACTTTTTCTTAAATCCAAATTTGTGTGAGCACGTCTGTGGTGGATGGGAGGGGAAGGATTTTGGTGCAAAGAGCTCTGGGATATCGTTTCTGGCGAAAGGCTTGTTGAATGCGAGTCCTGCTGCCGCTCTGCGTGCCGCTGGCATTGAGCTTCACCGTGGGCGTTGAATGATGCCGTCGGGGCAGGCACATCGAGGGACACCCGTCTGCCCTTCTGGGGTCCTTCCCCCACGCATGGGCGGCGCTGTCGGTGCCACTAATGGGGTGTAAGTTAAGATTTCGTAATTCCACGCCTCATTTCTCTCGGAGCATGTTTTTTAAAAAAGCAAAACAAAAAGTTATATCTAACTCTGGGCATGTCACCTAGATGTTTACGTTGACCTTGTAATGCAAATGTACAACTGATTTATGTTGAGAGAGTGGTGGAGAGAGTGATAATATACCAGTGGATCTTACTATTTGGGTGACCTTTGGAGAACACTAACATTCAAAGATTATGTGCAAAAAGAGATTTTATTTGAGATGGCAGATTGCGTGTTTGAGAGTGTGAAAGCATGGGGGAAAAAAGCAATTTGCTTAATAGGAACATTGAGCAGACCTGGTTAAACCTGACACCAATACCACCTAATGATGGGATCTCGCTGACATGTTACAGTATCTCATCTTTCCCCTCGGGGTCTCTCCCATGATAAAGACGAGTATTTTAATTTTTTTGGTTTTCTTTGCGATAGTACACTGCATTGTAAAATAGTTTCTGCTGTGCAAGCAGCAACACGCGTTTCCCACGAACCGCGGTGTGAGCGCCGTGCTGAGATGCTGGTGCAGAGTGACTCACACGGTTGCCTCACCGAGAGGCCCTACCTGTGGCCACTTGTCTGCTGGGAACAGGTGCGGCGGCCGAGGCTGCGGCTGCCAGGGCTTGTCACTGTGTGCTGCTGTGTCTTTTTGGGGTTTAGAATTGATTAAAGGGGCTGCTGCAGCCTCTCTTGGCTTTTCCAGCTCCCCCTGCTTTGGGAAACTCCTTCATAGGCCAGCAGCCTGTGCGGGGTGGCCAGGGCAGTGGGTCTTGGCGACGGCACAGTGCTTTTTCAGGCAAGATCTAAGTGAGCTTGTTGTTTGGTAACATTCATATTCCCCGGTGTACTCTTCGGTTCTCAAAACTTTTTTTTTTTATTCAAAAGCTTAATATGAATTCTGACTTGTCGTAGTAGCTGCTGCAGTCTTCATTCTGCTACGGATGTCATTGTGTGCCTCTTGTGTCTTTTTGGGGTTGGTAATTCATGAAAAGGGGTGCTTAAGCCCCTCGTGGCTTTTCCAGCTTCCCCTGCTCGGTGTGATTCAATCGCAGTGCCAAAACCCTCTAGGTGTTGTAAGATCCCAGTGGCTCTGACTCACCAAATGAGGGAGTCTACCTGTTCTATACATGAGTAACTTTCTGTGCAGAAAATAAAAGTACCGGCAGATAAAGAGTGTGGTAGAATTTGGGCTCCTTCTTAAAATAGGTTCTCGGACCTCAAGAACCAATTTCCCATCCATCTATCCATTTCCTAATCGAGTACAGGGTCGCAGGGGAGCTGGAGCCTATCCTGACAAGCAACGGGAGCAAGGCAGGGAACACCCTGGATGGGAGGACAGACACAAACACGGACACACACTCACACCAGGGCCAATGTTTTCAGAAGCCAATTAACCCATTAGTATGTGTTTGGACTGCGGGAGGAACCTGGAGTGACCAGAGCAAACCCGTGTGAACACAGGGAGAACATACAGGCTCCACACAGGGCCCAGCCCCATGAGGCTGCAATGCAAACCACTGCACCACCTGGTCATTAGCTGCGTCCTTTGCTTTTCACCCTAATGGCTTCTGATGAAGCAGCTCTGCATTGCCTCTAGTGTGCTCCGCTTTGAAGCCATAGCATGCAGGAGAGATGGTTTGATCTCTGTGCCTTCTGTCTGGCTGTGGTCCTTCACTGCTGACACAATGGAGAGAAGAGTAGACTTAGCTCTAGTAGTTGAGACCGTTTTGGTTTTTTTCTCAGATACACTGTTTTGTCTCAGTGCCTGCAGTAGTACTTACATTTTAGCCCCCCGGGTTTTCAAAATTATTTCAGTGCCTGTCCCGTCCTGAGCCGCTGCTGGGATAGTGTGCATTGTACTTTTTTAATAAAGATAAGATTTATATAGAGTATCTGTCTGTGTCATATTTGACGGGGAGCAAGCGGGGGGTGCAGGCATGCGTTGATGGTAATTAAATAACGTGCAAGGAACTGTGCCAGTGATTATTTTTTTATCGGCAGCCATTCTATTGTTCTGAACCAGTTGTGGGAGCAGATGGTGGATCTGCATTGGCTTTGATAGTGGCATAACTCTGGTCTTGTGCCATTTGGCATGGAGGCACCCTGGCACTTTTCTAGAACTGATCCTCTCTGCTCTCTCAGAGTTGGCATCTCTCATCAATGTCTCCTCTTCTCTCCTTGTCGCAAGGGCAGCAGCCAAGGCCTTGCTGGTAGCATGACTGGTCTGGACACTGGGTGCAAGTGGGCAAAATGAGTTGCTTTCTCCTTTTTTAACAACCACATATTCCTGTGTGCACTGGATTCAGCACACCCCTGCCTGTCCAAATCCAGCATGTTGACTGTTTATCCGCTTGATTAGGTGAAATAAAAATGTCTCGTCTTCATATATGACTGAGTTCCTAACTGAGGATCATGCATTTCCTGTTGGGTGAACAGGGACTGATTCATCCATTAAGAAATGCATTTGGATCAATATTCCTTTCAGTTTCATCCGAAGAAAGTATAAGTCCTTGCAGAGAATCTGAAATGACGGGCAGTTATTAATTTGTCTGCTTTTTATTGCTCTTGAATTGGAATCCTGTTGAGTCTTTGTGTTTTCGAGCATTTTTTCTGCAGATAAACAGTATTTTTTTTCCACGAGCGAGACAATTGAAAATGGATTTTATAACAACAGCCGTCAATCATTCTGAAGACCCGTGTCTCATTTTTTTTAGATGTGATTAGAGAGCAGCGCAAGAAAAAAAAAACCTTTCCCCTTTTTCCTGTGGGAACAGACTCCCGCGGCTTTTCCTGGCGGATGCACTGTAGAACCCTGGGAGAATTCTGTTTTTGTGCCTCTGCAAAGATACGCGAAGCGTCAAATCAAAACGCAAAACAAAAACACAGAAAGCAAAAAAAAAATCCCTTTGGAAGAGGCTTGGCCCGGTGTGTTGCTGTGAAGCATTGCCTCTGCCGCTGCATGAGGGGAAGACGAGAAAACAGATCTGCGTTTTACAGATGTATCTACAGGTGATCTTTGTTTTTTGCGAGGCGTGACTGACAGTCGTGGATGGGATAAGAGCACAGCCTGTGATCCGTGCCAGAAGAGAGCTGACGCACTCATGTTCAGAGGGGTATTATCATCTTGACGTGCTGGGGGAGCGACCGAGAGATACTGGTACCACCTTTCTCGTTTTTCCTGCTCCGTGGGCTTGCCTTTCAGGCCAAGGCTTGCTCTCCAGGCTTTTCCCAAAGCATGGGAACCGATTTTTATTGCTGACACTTGGAAGTGGTTCCCATAGAAGTCATCTGTTTATTATTTGCTTGCAAGGACTTGCAACGCTGAAAAGGAGCAGAGGAAGGGGGTGTGTGGGGGGTTGCTGAAGGCTTCCTTGGGCAGATTGATGTGATTTGTCAACTTTTCTTTCATAACATCCTTTAATCCAGAAAGCAGCCTGTGGAACGAGGGCCAGGAGGGTGGGGGTACTGGTGGTTTTGAAATGTGTGGATCAATCCTAATGAACTTCCACTGTTCCTCTCTACTTCATAGGAAATGCCACAAGGCTTTTTTAATTTTAATTCTTTATTAACTAGATAAGCCGATGGAGAAGAGGTTCTCGTCTGCAGTGATGAGCCGGAGAGCATGCTGTTATACAGCAGGGCCAAGAGCCAGTCCAATCTGGAGAGGAGTCCCTTGCTCAGAGGTACAGCAGCGGTGCCCCACCCAGAAGTTCAGCGCACAGTCCTCCCCTGGAAGGAGGCAAGTCTTTCTGAGCAGACAAGTGCTTTCATGAGAGGTGCAGTTACCGTGGGCCCTTTCTCTGTCGAGACAAGCAGTGATTGCTCAGTCAATTAAATGCCAAACCGATAGACGAGCAGTGGCTGTCTTTCTCCTGGACGGCATCCCTGTTTGGTGCACCACTTCTGCTTCTTGTTAATGATCGTCTTTTATAGCGCCTTTCATGATTCACCTTCTCAAGGCGCTTTTCCAGTGGAACGTGAGATGGGTACATAGACGGTCCCTGGTATACAGGGCTAGGGACCAGAAAGTCATGATGTATAGCGGTGCAATTTATAACAGGGACCACTTGTGCATGAAACACTTCCTGGCGATGAACAGCAAAAGTAGGCTGTGTCATGCTCTCCCACCACACAGCTGAGGAGCGAGCTTGTGTTTGCCGTGGTAGCCAGCTTCCCTCCTGTCTTGCACTGCCGGTTACCATGAAAATGCGTTCCGACAGGATATCTGCATCACCTGCAAGCAAGTTCCATCCATGCCCATTGCAGGAAGTGCGGAATATTTAAGGAATTCGCTGTGCCAAGCTCGGCGTAGGGAACAGGAGAACTCAAGACTAGTTTTTCCATCCTGTGCTTCGTCTCTTGCATTGCCCTTGGTGCTTTACACTCTCTTCTCCGGCTTTGAACCACGCTCACTTCTGAACTGGGATTTGGACTGTTGGACTGTTTGTCTACACCATGCTCAGCCCATTTCCCCAGCCTGAGGCTCGTCTCCCAGTGTGCACGCAGTCTCTCAGGTCTGCAAGCTGCTCGCTGTTTCCTGGGTCCTCTCGTCTGTCTCGCGCAGTGCGTGGGCTCATCTTGTGAACATAAACCGCAGCCTGTGCCCCGCGACAGTGGGTTTTGACAGTAGGGTTCAGGGTTCTGGACTCCTGACCAGGGGGCGCAGTGATCTGGGTTGTGGGTTCAGTTACCCACATGCACACTGATGCACACTTTGCTGCTGTGCTGCTTCTAGATTGCTCCAGCAAATCCAGCTGCCCAAATTGCTCCCCAGATTTGTATGCACTAAATAAAGAGGTTATTGATGCTTTGGTTGAAGTGTCAGGCGTCTAAATGAATAATAGCTGGTCTGCTTTGCCCGGGGAGGTTTTTCGGTCGAACGTACTGAGGCCATGTTCGTTCTCGTCGGGGCCTTCTCTGAAAGGTGCAGGAGTCGGCAGAGGACTGGCAGGGGGGTGTGTCATCCAGGGCAGAGCTGGGCGGACACGCCCGCTCTCCCTCTCCCAACACGCCAGTTTCTGAGGTGTGCCGGGATTAGATTTTTTTTCAGATGGATTTGCTAAAGCGTAGTGCTCACTTGCTTTGTTCTCGGCCAGGACCAACCTATTGTAAGGCTCAAGACTGCTTAAGCCCCCTCATTTTTTTTAACACTCTTTCCCCCCCAAAGGTTTGTGCTGTTTAATAAATGCTTGTGTGAGAGAGGAACACGGGGAGTCCTAATGAGGTCCTTTTTGAGAGTTTTGATTAAATGGTCAATATAATGTTTTTATAAAACTTCACTGGCTACTGGAAGGATTACATGGGGTAACTACAGAGTAGGGCGGCCCAGTGGTGCAGTGGCTGGCATTTCTTGGGCCCTGGGTTCAGTTCCTGGGTGGGTTGCTATCTGTGTGGAGTCTGTATGTTCTTCACGTTGCTTGCCGGGATAGGCTCCGGCTCTCCTGCGACCCTGAATTGGATAAAGCGGGAAGAAAATGGATGGATGGAAGTATACAGTAGTCTTTCGGACTCGGGTCACCCAGCTCGAAAGTAATGGGTCAGAGCCTCTGCAGGTGATGCTGTTGTTGAGCTCTTACAAAGGGCAAAGGGCAAAGGTGACTTACAATTAGTGTTTTAGTCCTCCTGACTCTGTCCCGTAAAAGAGCCTCACCTCTGCTGAGCGTAGCTCTACACACCCATGTGTTCCCTTCAAGTCCTGTTCTCTCGGGGCACTTCACACTGCGGGAAGAAAGACAGACCATGGCCTGGTGAGATCTGGGCTCAGGCAAGCCCTTAATCTGTGAAGGTTACATATGAGTTCGGAGCTCTGGACCTAAAGATCTCTGCAGTATGTAAAGAAGTCCAGTAAAACCAGGAAATTATCCTGTTTTTGTACAGTAATGTCAATGTCAGCCTGGCCTTCCCCCTTCAGTCTGCAAAGTGCTGATTTTTGTGGCATTTCGTCATAGCTACTCTCTGACTTTCTCATAAGCTGCCCGTTTCAATAATGAGCCAAGGGTCCGTGAGAGAGTACCAACGTGGGCAGAACATGTAACCTATTTTGTCTCTTGGTAGAATAGTTTATTATGACCCATGCCTTGAAGCAAAAACGTCCAGCATTCCTGCGAAGAAACAGCTTCTGTACCACTGACCCCTCACAGTGCTCTTATTATCCAACCTTTCCCCCCCCCCCTCCTTCCTGCAAAACAAAATCCCAGGATTTTTTCCTCAAAAATGCACAAGTTTCATTGTTCTCCCCCAGAGAAGAATCCATCACATGTTGCGTTCTGCAACAGCTCCTGCTTTTCAGACTCCTAACCTTTCCAGCCCCGGTCAGTCCCAGCCTGGGCACAGCATTGTCCCAACTGTAAAAGCCACCTCATCTGGGAGGCTGTTCAGTCACTGGAGGCAGCCCACGGAGCACAAAAGGAGTGTTAATGTAATAAAGTAGAATGAAGGAGCTTTGGTCTGAGAGCAAGAGGCACTGAGGGAAAAGTCTGACTGTTCTCATACAGGCCCTTCAGACCGGAGACCAGTGTCGTGACGCCGCATCCCGGAATCCAGCCACTAAGGCGTGAGTCTTCTCTCCAGAGCTGGAAGGTTAGGTCCCCGCAGATTCGCTCTTCACTGCTGGGGGTGCGATCATGGAAAAAGTCTTTACATCTGTGTAGAAGTTCTGCATTTCTGCAAATCTGTTCGTTTTTTAAAAAAATGGGCCCCCCAGGCTACTCGGATGATAAGAGCTTAATTCTATGGGAGTCTGTATTAATGTACCCAGGCATGTTGTCGAAGCCGAACCCCTGTTTCCTTCAAGAAACATCCTTGGATCTGCTACCTTCTTAAAAGTAAGGCAAGCTACATGTATGTAGACCTAACGGCCCCCCTCTCATGTCATGACAGAGGAATTGGTTATGAATGGTCAGAGGGGTCACCGATGTAAGGCCTGCGTTGTTGCACAGGCTGCGTGCACCTCAACTATGTTGGGAGCCAGGTTTATTTGGTGGAGTGGTGTGCTGATTGTCGATCTATGTGCAGATTTGTTAGAGTGATGTTCACTTGTTCTGCTGTCCAGGCCAGCATTCCCGAAGCATTATCGCACAACTGGCTGAGCACGGTGCAGATCTGGAGTCCAGCTGCATTACCTGAATTCCTGAAAAAGACCCAAGTGAGAAATGAACCTTGCGAACTGGTATCTTCAAGTACTTATTTTCCAACTGAGTGATGTGTTTGCCTCTGATGGATAGCCCATGAATTTTTCTTTAGTGGGGTTTTATTCCTGTCAGCTTGCTGCAATGAGTTGTGCTGCCCTGTGCCGTTGGCTGCAGTTTGTAAGTCCAGTTAACCTCATGCTTGCGTAGAAAAAAACTGCGGCAGTCCTGATTTCTGCATTTGTCATGAACTCATGGGCTTATGTGAGAGGTTGAGTCAGTCTCCCTAGATGCCACAGTGTTTGTCTCTGGTCTGTATTGTGCTTGGTGTTTTTCTTTTAACCCAGATGCGAACTTCTCCCTGTGGCCACAGAATGCACCTCCTCTGCAGCCAGGCCACAGTGGCCTTCTCGGGACCTTCTCGGGACAGGAGGACACGTTGCTTTTCAGCGACATCAAAAACCATCTCCTCCTTGAAAAAACGGAGCGTTTGAAATAAAAATAAGGGTGACTAATTTTTTCCTTTTCCACTGCATGTGGCCAAGGCCGAACAAAGAGGAGGCAGCGCTTGAGAGAAGAATGGAGAAAGGAACTCGAGCCAGGGGAGAGAGGAGTGTTTGCTTTTGATTGAAATCAGCGAAACTGAGCTTGCTTTCATTTGGAAATAATTAACAATGAGATCTCTCTTTCTGTAAAAACCTGATGCCCATTTAGTTCAACTAGAATCCCCTTTTGCTGATGCATCTGCGCCCCCTGCTAAAAACCTTGTTTTTGACTGCGGATGTTTTGTTCAATGAACGCTGCTGTTTTTTTGCAAGCATGTTTGCTCTCATTCCAAGATACAAGTGTGACTTATCGGTGGCAAAAAACCCAACTGTGATCAACGTTAGATCCATTTCACATGACTTACTTGTGGTGGATGCTGCACATTGGTGGTGGCGGGGAGTCCCCGTTACCTGTAAAGCGCTTTGAGTGGAGTGTCCAGAAAAGCGCTATATAAATGTAATCTATTATTATTATTATTATTATTATTATTATTATTACTCCATCAACAGAACCTTCTAACAGGGCTTTTCCACTCTCCAAACAGGGCTGACTACGGCTCGCCTTATCCCGCCTTTTTCCCTGGTGTTTGACTGTCGCCGCAAAACCCAGTTGGAAAAGCCAACCTCATACAGGGCGAGCTGGAATCCAGGTCGTGGTGAGCAGGCAGTGGACTGTTCCTCTTTATTTGGAGATGATAGAGGTCCTGTTCAGAGCACAGTGACGTGTGTCGAGTATGTTTGCTCTAAAGCTGGCTTTGATCACTAAACTGTACAGTGAGACACCCGGCAGAGCAGTATTGTACTGCACCCAGCAGTGCAGGCTGACAGCAGATGGCTTTGACTCGACACGGGGGCACGAGGGAGATTGGGGGGGGGGAGCGGGATCTGTCCCATCTCGAGAGCTGCGCACAGAGCCCCTCGCCCTTCCGCCGGCAGTGGGTGGCTCGGCGTCATCTCTGGCGCTCGGAAAGAGAGATAGCCGAGCCAGCCTGAGCTCCTCACGCGGAAAATAACAAAACCTTTGTGTTCTCGTAAAGGTGGAGTGGGGGCTGTGTAAACGATGGAGCGATAAACCCTGTGACTGTGTGTGTGAGTGTGAGTGGGAGAGAACCAGGGAGAACTTGGGCGTCTGCCCAAGAAAACTGGAGTCTGTTTAATTGCCAGTGTTTTAGATCATGACTTCACTGACCTGAGGGTGCGCGTATTTTTTGTATGCCATTTATTTTTTCTTTCTCATGAATTTGAATTTCCAAAACCTTTTTTTTTCCTTCCATACCTGCACCTTCTTGCTCCCCGTCTGGGCCACTGGGTAACTGGAACCCAAGGGCCATATAATGGGACGCTCATTCCCTTTCCGGACTGCTTGCTGCCAGTAATCAGCGAATGAACTGGGCATGTTTACCCCAGGTTGTGCTGATTGCTTGGCAGAGTGCCTCAAGCGCAGCTGGCCACGGGCACACCTGAGGAGCGCCCCGCTAGTCCGTCCTTTCAGCTCCTTGGAGGGACACACCTGCTCTCCACTCGCTGTCTTCCCTGTTTGACTGTAGCTGCAAAAGCCAAAGAAAGTGACAGTCGGGCCGAATTCAGGAACAGCCTGTGGACTGTTCCCTCTGCTGTGGTCACAATGTTCATACTAAAACTCACTGTTGATTTGATTGGAAGCCATTTGTTCATAAAACAGTCTAAAAGAAGAAGGAGGTGGTAACATCTTGATTGCCTTCTGCAACAACTGGCCAGAATTAAAATGGTAATAAAACTTGTTTATTTCAAAATGGACTTATCTACGCCCGCATGCTGGAAAGGAGCTTTCTGCACACTGCCAATGTATCTTGGGATGATCTGATCTGTGGGCTATAAAAGAAGGATAAAAACCCTGTTAGCCAATGGGAACGTCTCTGGGTCTTAAAAGAGAAATCGGTCTTTGGATTTATGGGAATCTTTGTCGAAATGGAGGAGAATAAATGTGCTTTTGGGAGATAGGGGTGATGGAGGAGGGGATCTGGCTCCCTGAGGAAACAGGGCTGAGATGCAGGTTACCAGGGCATAACGAGAGGCAGGCTGGCCGGCAAACAGTTTTCCATAAATTACATGCAGTACATCGGAAAAATAAGAAGCCCTGGGAAAATGAGAAAAGGAGCAATCATCAGGAAAGTTAAAACCAGCCGTAACCCTGTCACGGAAACCAGCTAGCATAGAGAGAAAGAATTAAACCGAAAGAAATGGCTTCCCAGATATTGAAAATGACAGAATCTTAAAATAGCTGAAGAAGCAGTGAGAGAAATAGGGAGTGGGAGAAATACAGGGATAGGGAGAAGGAGGGGGGAGGGAGGGAGAGAGGCAGAGCCGTAGTGAGGCAGGTTTGTAAGGCTTTTGTCCAAGGTGGGTGGGTTCTCAGAGCCGTGGGAGAGAAGTGGCTGCCAGGAAAGTACCTGGATTAGTCTTTAATCACCTGCCATGGCGGAGATGCAGCTGACACACTGCGGCAAGGCCGTATCTGGGGCTCAGGTTACCTGGCTGACTGGGCACCCGTAGGCACGGCGCTGGGGGGTTTGACAAACAGGGTTACAAAATCGTTCCTCAATCGGGAGGAGTGTGTGTGCCGGACTGCTTGGGGTCGCCGTGGGGACAGTGAAATCTCCGTTTGCTTTTGATCAACCTTTACACACCATTCCAAGCGATCGAACCCAGTTTCTGAATACCAGTTCATTGTCCCGGTCCTCCTAAATTCCTAAATTCCCATTCCATTTCGCATTTCCTTTATAATCCGTTGCAGCTGCAGTTCCTTTTTACAGTGCAAGCCCTGTTGACTTGGAAATTGAATTAGAACTGCAAGAAGAAACTGGCTTTCAGAACTGAACTACTTTTAGGAGCGGCAGGCAAGAAGACAAAGTGAGGAAAAAATGTTCAGGTAAAGGAGACCCAGCAGTTGATGAACACTTTTGGGGGCCTGCATTGTGAGACTGGGCACAGATCTGTATTGCCCAGGGTGTGTGGAGTGAGGGTTGCTTGGTCTGTCCACCCCCGTCTTGCCATCTGATGGAATTCTGCTGGGAAGACCAGATTCTCCTCTTGCACAGGGCGATGTCCCAGCAGGGCTGTGCTTCCCACTGCCTTTCAAAACAAACAGAACGGATGCAAGCTCTCCTTGTGTGGGATGTGCTTGGTTTCCGAATGGCTTATCTCCTCAACCTTGAAGAGACGTGAAGGAAAGATCCATGTGACACTGTGGACAAAGTCACTGCCCCAGCACTGTTCTTTTTATAAACTATCCTTTATACGCCACCTCATCCCCATCATTATTTGTGTTCTTATTGGCACTATGCCTGTAACTCTTCCCAGTGCTATTGCCATCCCTGTGACTGGTAGTACTTCTTTTGCTGTTGTTCCTGCTACTGTTTTCACTGTATTACTTTATTTAGGTAAAGCCCTCTTCCCAAGCCAGCATGTGTAGATAGTTCTAGTAGTTTTAGCACTCAGAGAATGAGATTTCACAAATGTAGGTGTGTACACATAGTCTTAGACTATCCGTTACAACAAAATGTACAAAAAGCACTGTGACTTTCCAGGTGTGATATTATTCTGTTCCTATGAAGTAATGCAAGCCCTGCATCATGACTTCGCAGATTTATGATAAATCTCAAACCATCCATGTTACTGAAGCATAGGCCTGAAATATTTGCTGAAGCCCAGCCTTTGCAAATATTACATGACAAAACTATTTTTCTTTTTGTAAATGCTTCACAGCATTGTCCGCACTGTAAAAGCCACCTCATCTGAGAGGCTATTCGGTCACTGGAGGCAGCCTACAGAGCACAAAATGAGTATTAATGTACTAAATAGAATAAAATAGCTGTGGGCTGAGAAGAAGAGACAGTGAGGAGAAAGGGACTGTTCTCATACAGGCCCTTCAGACAGGAGACCAGGTTGCCTACACTATGTCCCAGGCTCAAGCCACCAAGCCAGTCAGATGTACTGTACTCTAATTAGGGTGGAAGGGGCAGCTCAGGTTTCAGCTCATGTCAGTTGTGTGCTGTTCTTTTCAGAAGATGTGCCGTGCTTCTGGTAGCCATGAACTTTAGAGATACTGCGAACACATCAGGGCTTCTAAAAGAATAAATAATCCCCCCCCCCTCCTCCCCATCTTCTATTTCTAATGATGAGTTAGGTCCTGTCTGAGTTTGAAAGCTTCTGTCAAACTGGGCCTTGTATTCCTTGTATTACTGAGGTCACTCGGTTAGGTACCAAAAAACAACTAGTAGAAGCAACTGTTGCGTTGTTTCTGACATTCAGACCACAGTTGTCCTGAAACGTTTTATTTCAGCTTTGAAATTCATATAAAAATGTTAAATACTCCCCATGACCCTGTAGTGGTACAAAGCGGTTTAGAATGTGAATGGATGGTCATGAAATAGTGGAATACTGGGAGCTGTGATCGGAGGCTCATTGGTAAATACAGTATGCCAGAAAAGGCATTAAGCCACCCAGCTTGGTGAGGGGTTTAGGTGAAACAGCCTGTAACTGTTCTGTGTTGGGTGACGTAGTGCACCCAGTCTCAGGTGTGTCACCAGCATGCCTGTGCCTGCGTCAGTAGTCCTATAACCTTGGATCGGACTGTCTGCAGGGCTTGGGCTGGCCTGTCACGGACTCCAGTGTGTAATCCTGTCTGAGTCCTCTCAGGAGCTTGGAGGCCGACAGTGATAAGATGTGTCAAGACCAAGAGGTGCTGCAGAATATTAGCCGTGCGGACTGGGCTTCTGATTGGACACTTTGCAGATAGAGCATTTTTCTCATCGAGACGAAATGCTTTGCAGACGTTTTCATTAGTGCTGCTCGGATGCTCCTCCTCTGTGAAACATGGTGATGTTCTGAGAAACGAGGCAAGTAGTCAGGGTTTGACGCAGTGTGGAAATTACCCAGCTTTCTGCACAATCCAGAGCCACTAGTCTGTAGTGCTTGTCTGTGATGGGGCCTCAATATGATAGCACAAGGACTCCAACAATAACATTGTTCCCTTGCTCCTAAAATCTGAAAATCATTAAGAATAAAAATAGCAACCTTGTTTCTTCAGTTTTCTTTTGCACATCTGTTTTGCTCATCTGATGTAACTGTTGTGATAACCTGGACTGTAGTGAAATCCTGTGCTGTGCAGTGGGAAACTCGAAGAAAATCGAAGAGCAGAGTTACTCTACTGAAGCCATTGTGGAGTCTCTTTAATCTGCCCTAATTCACCATTTCCCAGTTTCAGATCAGGGGAGCCACTAGCAATCCAGTTATTCTTTCTCCAGATTCTCAATAATTGTTTTTGGAGATGGATTCACAGCTATGAATATTTTTCCTAGTTCTTGGAACATGTTTCACTTGCAGGATTGTGCCCTGAAGTTTTTTGAGACGGAGGCTCAGGTGTGGTTGGATCAGAAACTGCTAGTTTGTCTGCAGGACCTTACAGGCTGAATGGCATGCAGCTTGTCTGCAGGTCATCAAACAGTACAACATTGCTATGGCTTTATCAAGCTTCGATTTACACACGCTTTGTGAGCAGTATACATACTATGCTTGTCAGGGTTTAATTAAGGGGAAAAAAATCTTGATGGATTGGATTCCTTTTGTTCATCTGCATTCTTCTTCTCCCTTGATGAGATCCAGTCCCTCAGTATGTTTGTGTACTAATCAAGTACTGTAGCAGTTTGTTGTGACGCTTAGATAATGTTAGTCTTAAGCAGAGTCCAAAAATAAATGCATACAAAAAATCTCTCCTTACTGAAAGGAAAGTACCAGTCAAAAAGCATTTTTTCTGATTTTTAATTTGTTTTAGAAGAGTAATTGTTGCTAGCCGAACCAGTAGACTCATTAGGAACTTTTGGCTGCCTGTGAGTGGAATGTGTCCGTTAGCCAAAGATAATGTTATTAGTCCAGTTTGCAGACTGTGCGTGTACTAGTGCCTGTAAAAATAAGGCTCCTGTTGTAGGACTTCTTGATCCATTGTGGGTGTTACGAGCTGAGGGCTGCTAGACAAGTTGCCCGGATAAAGCAGGGAAACCTACAAGTGCTCACAATAAGGTAACAGCACCTTGATGCTGTCTGATGTGCAAGAGCCTCGGAGCTGGTTAATTCCTGAAACGGGTCACAGTGATGAGGAATTTCTGTCTCTTCACCCCGTATGAATTTACACAGTGTATATAGGTCTCAAATGGACTTTGCACTGCAGCAAAAATGCCAAAGTCTAGCAAATCAAATGAGTCAATAAAATAGAAAGGCAGCTCTGACAACAGTACGGTTTACTGAGCTATGTTTGCAGAGAAGGACTGTGACCTTTGTGTTTAGGAAAGCTGTCCGGTATGAAGAAGTCCAGAAAGGGAGAAGATTAAGCCAGGCGATGAGGTTGTTTCGCGGTTCGTTATCGCTGCGGACACTCAGAACTCGAGGACAGACTCTTTTATCTTTCCTACATGCGCCTCGGACGCTTCTGTGTGGGGCGGATTCATTTTTCAGACCTTGGGATCGGTATAAGTGTGGAGGAGTTTCTCTTACAAAAGTGAACTGAAAGAGAGGATGTTAGCTTCTCTAAAGAAGGGACTTTTAAATGCTCGTTAATCGGGAGGTGCAGGGTGGCTAGAGTATAGAGGTGTTGCTGTAGGTAGAGTTTCTGGATTCTGAATATTCAGCACAATCCAGTTTTTGTGTTGATGCCTGTGTGTTGGCAGCCTGTTACATTTGTAAAGTTGATCAAATGTCTTCACAACACTCGTACCTCCTGAGAACTGGCTTTGTGAGGACAAATTACTGTTTTAATGAACCTTCATCTTGAAAAGCTGAAATATCCAAACTACTGCACAGTATGGTAAGATTGTACAGAATCGGGTAAATATGGGATGTAGTTCAATGGAAGGATCATGAAGAGTATTGAATTTGACTTCTGTGACGTGTTTTAATTCTGTGCTTTGTATTTGTGCTCATATTCCAGCACATTTCTGTTCTCCACCATGCCGGACTAAAAACACTGGTCCTCCAGCCTGACTTTCATGACTTCTTCTTGTCTGTAGTCTGGGCCCTCGCTGGGGTAATGGAATTACAACGCTTGGCTGTGTTTGTTCTGCTCCTCTAATTGTGTTACGTTTGCTGGTTAGTTCAGGGGCAGTGAGGTTTCATTCAGATGCATCCATCTGAGTTGCATCCAGAGCTCAGAGTTGCACCATAAGGTGAAAAAGGTGAACTTGTGTTGCTGCAAGTGAACGGAGTTTCCTTGTGATGTCAGTGCCTCCAGAGGGAGGATAATACAGGTTGAGCATTAGGAATGTTGCAGCTGGGGAGCTGGCAGTAGCAGTTCTGCACCCAGGATTACCCAGTATTCTTTGTTGGCAAGCGAGAGGTTGTCATCCAGCATTTCTCAGCTACCTCTGCACTGTGATATAGCATGTTTCTACACCAGGCGGATTTAAGGCTCTGGATCACAAGGAAAATAATAATAATAATAATAATAATAATAATAATAATAATAATAATAATAATAATAATAATAATAATAATAAACTTGATTTTATATAGCGCCTTTAAAGGTGGCTTCTCAAAGCGCTTTACAGGATGACAATAACAATAAATAAGAAGAATACAACAATAAATAAGGAGAATACACAAGAAAAGACAATTACAATATATATATATAAAATGAAAAAGCAAAAGAGGAGTTGTGAAAATGTGACTGGAAATTGTGGATTTATAAATATTATGAATTTAATTGTAAATGTTATGTACCACTGCTTATCAGATGGTCAGTCCATTATTTAGTGTGGCACTCAGATAATCGGTGATCAATCAATGGTTTAGTGCATTCCGATAACCAGTTATTAGTCTATTGAGTAATGATGCGCTCCGATAATTAGGGATCAGTCAATTGTTTAGTGCACTCAGATAACAAGTTATCAGTCATTTGTATAATCATGCACTCAGATAACCAGTGATGAGTCAGGTCAGTTGTTTAGTGCACTCAGATCATCAGATGGTCATCAGGTCAGACTGGTTGGCTGGGCAGGCAGTGGAAGGACTAGGTTTGACAAAGGGGTGCGGATCTGCAGGAAGGTGTTGACTGTAGATTATGCTGAGATTTCGCTTGGGGTTCCACAGGGTTTGTGACCTAAGGTGCTTTTTTTTACTGCTTGACGTTTCTTAAACTGGAGGGTCATTCTGGCAAGATTCATTCTCTTGCTCTGAAGAACAAAAAGGCTGCATTTTCAATTGCCTCGCTTAACTCCCCGAGCTTACAGTCACTTTATTTAAATAAAAACAGACCAGCCGTTCCTGTGGACATCCTGAAATGACAATTAAAATCTCTTTCCTGGTCCACTCCACTGCTCTTTCTTTAGAACCTGCGGTAACCTTCAGCTGTTAGGCTCTCAGACACGCAGAAGAGATCGGGTATCCAGGGAATGTTTACAGTGCTTCCTCCTCACAGCCAATATACCGTAATGTGCTCTGCAGTTGTTAAAGGTGTGAGGCCCACTGGGGCAGTAAGTCTGAGACCTCTTCTTGCTGTCCCTTTGGACTGGTTTGGAGAATAGATTATTTTATGCCTCAGCAAATTCAATTTTTATTAAAAATACTAGGGATGCACTGATATGGAATTTCTGGGCTGATAACGATAACCGGCAATTAACAGCTTGTTGTGGCCGATACAGAGACCGATAACCGATTAATTTAACTTTTTTGCATTTTAAAACCAAGTTCTTTGTTTCCTCCTTGCTGTACTTCGGCTGAACATTTTTTTGCAAATTGCAGTTCTGTTGTCCTCTGGTGAAATGGTGAAGAAGTTCCACACTGCCGACATTTTCACTCTGCAGCAGCTGTACTGTCCCCAGGCTAGTGCATCAGTGCATGCACATAACAAAACTAGTTGCGCAAACAAAAATACGGCGCCGCATTATCGGTTGTAATTATCGGATTTAATTCCGATATCGGAACGATAATTAAATCTTCCTATTTATCACGGAATAATATATCGGCCTCGATATGCACCCCTTAAATCTGAATTAACAAAACACCTGGTTAAATAATGTACCTTATGGAATATAAAGAACTATAGAGGTTGTCTTTTTCAAATAGTATTTTTATTGTCGTGTTATGCATCGTTATTTCTTATGCATTTAAGATGAAAGTAATGCATCTAATTAAAAGAAAGTTAGAGTTTCGTTTGCCTGCATGAAAACCTTTGGTATTGACTCATACAGATGCGTTTGCTGCAATACTCTGGGTGCAATACCCATCTCAGGAGTACAGCAGGAACCCAGTGCCCTAAGCACTAGCCAGCACTCCTACCCTTGTGGATGGGAATAAAAATAAAAGGTAGAGGGCCCAGTGTTTTTAAGGATGCTTCTCAGCATGTTTAGGAGATTGAATGTCATTTGGAGAAACATGAAGAGGCAAACTGGTCCTTCCTATACTAGGGACAGAGGAGGGAATAATTGATATTGCCATGTGCAGAGTATGTTACAAGCCCTGAGCATTGCAGTTATATGGGATTATAGAGGTTTTAGGTGATTGTGATAGGAGTAAGCTTTCTAACTTACGACTTACTGTGTAAAAATGTCCATGTATGGAATGATGCCTTTTTTTGTAAGGTTATAGTTGTTTGTAATGTGAATTTGTACTGTTGATACCTTTTTTGTAAGGCTGTGTGTGTGTGTAACAGAGCTGCTTGAATGCAAAACACATTTCTGAAAAGCCAGACCAGTATTATTGTGTCCTAGCATGCTGCTTATTGCTAAATACTTATCGAAGCTGCACAGGTGAAGCTGTGCTCGCGGAGGGTATCGTGTTGCTGGCGCGGAAGGGGGCAGGGCATGCTGATGTTTTTGATCTGCCCCAGGAGGGTCATTGATGGACACAGCAGGTGGGTCCCTTGACACCCAGCCCCCCCCAGTCTGGGGTCACACAGGGACCACGGCCTGACAAGGTGCTGACAGCAGAGGGGGCCTCTGCACATGGTGTTGTAAGAGCGCAGGGAAGTGCAGCAGGAGCAAAACGAATCAATCAAGGCGCCAGGTCTCGTTACAGGTTGCCTGTGAAACCTCCCTGGTAGCCGTGGCTGTCGGCCGGGGCGCGATGGGGACCCGCCAGGGCTGCCTGCGGGGCTGCAGAAGTTCACTGGGCAAAAAGACACGCTGTGAAGTTCTGTGCTCGCTGGTCTCGGCCGAATCGCTCAAAGCCAAGCGGGAAGATCTCCAGACGTACTTGGGGCCGAGCAGAGGAAGCGAGACGAGGGGTCTGTTGATCCTCCGAGATGGGCAATCGGCAGTCCCAGCCGTGCTTGGCGACCGGCGGGGGGCTGTGAAGCTGTATTTTCACCGATTTCACAACTGTTTAAATATAATGCCGCTTCCAAGCACAAGGGGAAAACATCATGTTCTGCTTTAAGTTTTTGATTAATAACACCAAATTACATGACAGCATTCAAGTGTGACTCATTTCCTGCCAGTTGAGCAGTGAGGGATTGCAGAGTACTGGCAGGCAGTAAGTAACTCCAGTTGGAATTTGTGCATTTTTCCCATATCAGTGTCTGGATCTCGGGCTATATTTATAACAACATCTTTTCCATTTGTTGTGTGGCCGTCGTTCTGTATTAATGCCAATACACGTTTAAAATCCATTTTCTAAGATGTTTTGTTTCACGTGCACAGTCCTCAGAACTTAAGGCCCACTTAAGGAGAAACCCTCTGGTTAAGAAAACGATCACTTTTTATAGGTTAGCGTCCGTCCTGCTCTTCCCGTTCGGATTCTCCGTTCCAGTGCCCTTCTCACAGTTCCAGTTCCCCATCCAGCAGGCCAGGTGGCTGGGGCTCAGCTCCCAGGTTGGGCCAGTCTCTGGATTTGGCTAGATGGGCTGAATGTGTTCTTCTTTGTCGCAGACATTCCTGTTGGAGCAGGGAATTGGAATGGAATGGGAAGCCAGGACTGTCCCCAGCATTGAGAGCGGTTGATGGTGACGTTTCCAGTCACCACACCTTTAGTCCACACGTTCAGTCAGGTTGGGCTTCACACCCTTCCTCTGAAGACAGACACAAATCGACCAATAATTGTTTGCTAAATGGAAGATCGTACCAAGTGATAATTAAGACAAAATATATTATGTGAGATCAAAACTTGAATATTTTGTATTTCCATCAAATAGTCATACCAGCCGATTCTCAATACTGACTACTAGCAAAGAGTCCAGGAAAATTAGGGAAATGTATGAATTTTTGGAGGGCAAGACCAAAATTTCCATATTGGTCATTGCAAAATGAGAGAGTTCATTGTTCTCATTATTAATGCAAAAACAATGCTGTGATAACAGCTGTGTAGAATTCCAGAAGTGTTCCTGCTGGGATTTCAGCACTCGTGTAGCTCCTCTGCCTCTGTTCGTTTTAGAAGAGGTTTGCACCCCCCTCTGCTGGTGAACTGAAGTATCACAGCTGAATTCCACCGTAATGTGACTTTGGTAATGAAGTAAACACTTATAGAAGAGGTTTATCAGACTTTTTTGCAGTTCATTATCTTTTCAATTAAAGGACTAAGAAGCGCAGCCGAGAAATATATTGGATATTGATGAAAATTCCCTGTTTTTTATGTAAATAAACTTTCATCTTGACACGGCTTCTATTTTGTTGCAAACAGCAATAGTTAATATTTCATTGCTGTGGTAACACTGTCAAGGAATTGTTTAACCTGCTGTGGAGCATCCATTGACCTAAGTCATCACACTTCACCTCCAGGAATGGCTTGGATTACATGCGTAACATGCGAACCTGGTATCTTCTGGCATGTATGACTTCTTTTCCTAGAAACATCTTCTTTTCCCCGAATGACAAAGTGATAAATGAGTGATTAAAAAGTGATAAATGAGGTGATGTATTGAAATCAGCCCAAATTTATGGTGCTGCATTAATGTCATGCAAAATTCAAGCTTGTCTTGCGTCATCCCATAACATTGTAGTGTTTAGTTGCTGCGACCTTTGGCCTCTGATGATTTACGTGTTTGCGTGTGACCTTTATAGGTCTTTGGGGACGCAACTTTAACATGCCTTATTGCCATTTTCACGGTGTTTTGCACTGATGTGCTGGTGGTAGCTTTGTAAAGCAGGTCTCACATAGGACAATTCCAAATGTTTTGTGCAGTGATCTCGAGTTTCACTATCACTGTCATTTAAAGTGCACAAGTGTATTTATTAACATAATTCACCAAGTAGGGCCAGCATGATCCTTTCTTACTTAATACTCCAAAAAATCTTATCTGTCCCTCACTGGAGTGTCCTACTAAAGACAAAGGAACTGAATAACAGATGTACTCTTTCAAAACGAGCTATTCCCATTATCACTATAATTTAGGTAGATGCATTTAGAGTAGCAAGCACAGCAATTAATAAATTATAGAAGGGAAATCAGTGACACGTGTTTATTTAAGCGGTGTTATGACTCTCGAGTCAGTGGCTGACTCTGCCGGAGCAGGAGGAAGTGAGCGCTTGCTTTGGGACTCACGTCCTGGAATTCCGAACAGGATTAAAGGGCTGTGGGGTTAAGAACTCTGCAGCACCAGTACAGCAAGTTTTAAGAATTGTAACCGTAAAGCCATTGTTAAAAACTCATTTTTTAGATCTCAAGAATTTTATCCTCTCACATAATGAGTGAATGCCTTAGGGGTCAGAGGATTGAAGCCTTCAATCTGTAAAAATAAAACAGGCAATGCAGACAGTGCAGCAGGTGTTTGTCAGTTGAATTTCAGGAACATTTAACTTGCGCTTTCCTTGAAGACTGAGAGACTACAGCTTTAACAAGATAAAGTCAAAAACTCCTTTTAATTTTTGCAGTAAAAGCCATACATTGTTTTCAATATATTACTTATTTTAATAATTAACATTTTATAAAAATAAGTTATTAATCCAAAGATACTCGTACCACGTCCCTCTTGTAAAAAAACAAAGCGGAAACATGCTGCATTAGAAAAGCTTTCCACCCAGACCAGCAGTAGTTCAAACAGACTGTTTTTTTTCCAGCCTGATTACCGCTTAATGATATGATTTGCAGATCAAAAGGAGTTACAAAAAGGAAGAAGGAAAAGCAAGTGAAAATATTTAAATTATAAATTCCACCAGTTTCAGCGGAAGCCGTTTTTTAAAATGCAGCCTGGAGAGGAGGGGCAGGTCCCGCCGACTGTGGGCGGCGCACGCGGCCCGGGCGCAGGCTGGCTTGGCGCTACAATTCCCGCGCTTGTCTGACAGGAATGCTGCCCCCCCTAACCCCCCCCTCGGTACAGCGCCTGGGGGTGCTGGTGGGGGGTGGGGATAAGCCTGGTTTCTGACGTCTTTGACTGACTGGATTGGCAACTTCTCGGTGATCAAACGGCACCTTTTTCACCTCCTGAGATAAGAGGTCTCATTCCAACAGAGGGCCCCGGTAACGCAGTCAGGGAAGACGCACCGGAACAGCACACCTTTGTCTTCATCTGTCCTTGGTCTTGTTCGTTCGTTCTCCTCGTGACAGAGGAGACGGTCTACCTCATGCCATTGGCATCTATAGGGACTGTGCACCTTAACCACTGATTTTACTCTAATGACTTTGGTATTAACGATTGTGATAACATGTTTTTTTACAAAGCGCTTTTCACACCACAGGATCCTAAAGCCCATTGGTGACAAACAGCAGCCGTTGTGGACAAGCAGTCCCACTGCAAGGCAGATCAGGGGCAGGAGTGACAAACTGCTGCACCAGTAGAACCGGGGAGGAATTCGAGAGAGGCCAGATGGTGCAGCCATGAGAGGAGTTCTAGCCAGGCCTCGCAGGTTGACACCCCCACTCTTAAGCATATGAGAATTTCATTGGACTTACACCTACACTTGTACACGTGACAAACGCAACTGAACTTGCAAGCATTGCCTGGGGATCTTGAAGGGTAATGTAGTCAAGACCCTGACTGAAGAACGTCACCACCAGTAGTGTTAGTTTGGACATTCTGGGCCCCAGGAAAGCCCACCACAACCGGTCCACCTTTTCCTTTTAGTAAAGTTGGAATGGTCATGTATTCCCCCTGTTCCTCGATAGGTGATTGCCCATTGGACTGCGAGGGCTGTGGCCACTGAGCGGAGAATCATTACAGTTTCAGGCAGCTCTTGCCAGGGGTGGCAGGGTTATACCCAGCCCAGTCTTCAGCCCAGCAGCAGCCCCAGAGCGCTGGGGGCTTCTTTTGGGATTACTGGTCTGGAGCCTTGGACTTAAATGCTCAATTTGCACTCTGGATGGGCCTGCTGATTGGTTGCATCTCTGCTGATCCGAATCCTGAACATTTTCTTAATCCATAATAAAGTTATTCAGAGTGCAACGTTTTTCTTCAGTTTAAAGACTTACGTTAAGGCCAGGGACCAAAGATTTGGTTGGAAACCAGTATTTTGATAACTATCTCTGTCTTTACACTGAGTACAACGGCAGCGAGAAGTATATATTTTTTGCTTTTATCTCTGTTCCGATCTGGAATTGTTGTGCTCTACTCATCCGTACAGTCGCTTCAAACAATGCCTGATAAAGATCTGAAAAAAGCTTTAAAAATGCTACAGAGGAAAAAAAAACAGCACTCAGGGTTTTCTGAAATTTCATATCCATCGACTAATGTGTTGGAGCGTGAAGCTGCTGTTCATAGGCTGGGTAAAGAAGAGTTACCAACAACTGCAAAAGCTGATATTCCACTGAACGTTGCAGGAAAGAAACTGTGTTCTAATGTCACATTCTGCAGTCGTCAGGGAGGAAATGTGCTGATGCAAGCCCTAATCTGATCTGCGTCTGTGGAACTCCAGGTAGCTGGACAAGCAGATTTTGTCATCCATGGAATTTTTTTTGTTCAAGTACAATTTAGGTTTTTTTTCTCAGGCCAATTAAAGGATCAGAGTTTCGTTTCAATCCCCTGATCTGCATGCTTCTCATGTTTTCCTGTGGGGTGTTGATGGCTGGTGCTGGTCTTGTAGCTGTTCATTACATGAATGTTGATTCTTTTGCTGTTCCTTTCTGAATGAATGTTTGACTGGGATTGACCCTGCGGGCATCGTCACATGCTTAGTTGTGTTTGCCTCTTGACGTCCATTTTGGAATAATAAGTACTTGATCACCTTGGCTGCAGCAATGCTTCGCCCTTGCCTGTCAGGCCATCCCATCCATTCAGCTCTGTGAGCCCTGGTCCAGCACAGGGAGGTCTAGGACCTCAGAGAGACTGTAGGTTGTGGCTGACTGTGCTTGCTGTAGGTGTCCTGCTGTGCAGTCATTCAGCAAGCTACCAGGCAACAGAAAGGCTGCTGTCACCAGAAGATGACTAAGCCAAGTCCAACTTCAATCGCACCGGACCCTACCCTGCAGGGCCCAGCAGGACGTGTACTGCCACTCAGATCATCCCAGTCAGAGCCTGGCAAATAATGGTTGTAATGCTTCCAGACCACAGAAACTCGGGTTTCACACCAGTCAGGGGTATTTCCTGGAGCCGCCACATGGATGGCCGGTGTTCTTGCTCCTGGTGTTGTCGGGAAGTGTTTGGGAAGGTATGGTAAGCAAGGGGCCCTATATTGTGAATCACTTGCCTTGTTCTTGTGCATAGTATTACCTTGTGGGCCCTGACTACTAGCTAAAAGATGAGAAACCCTGACAATCAGTCTGGCAAGAAAAAGGTTGCAACTTCAGTCTTCTGTGATGCTCGGAAAATGCTGCAGCAGAGTTTCCTTTCATCTCAGCCTGGTGTGCAAAGCTCCAGTCGGCTCGTATTTAAATTACTTTCTTAAGTGTAGCTTGTATAAAAAAAGCATCCAAGCCTTGTAACAGATGTTTCTGCAAGGGCAGTCATCTCTTGTTTCACATACGGCGTCCTTGCGTCTGTAGAGAATTTTTAAGATGGTGGGGGATTCTCTGATCGGTTTTGTGATGCCTCATGTGGAAGGAGCTGCTGCCTTGCCAGGAATCCCTTCATCGCGATAGCCTATCACCTATGGAAGGTGCTTCATAAAATAAAGGTTGCTATTTTGTCCACCACTTAAGCTGCTGGGCAACATGACAGAAGTAAAAAAAAAACAACAATCTGTAGTGCGCTACAGTGATAAAACGAGGGGGCGGGAAATCGTTTTGGGGCGTCTTCTCCTCAGCTGGGGTAGACGGACCTGCGTCGGAAGCAGCTGCAGGTCAGGCACCTGAGCGCGCTCATGCTGAGGTGGAAGAGCGTGCCGTAGTTGAAGAGCAGGTTGTAGAAGGTGCGGACGGACAGGCTGCCCGACTCGTCCGCGTACTTCATGGCCACCAGCGGGGTGTACAGCGCGTTGGTCTGGCAGCGGAACACCGGGCGGCTCATCTCGATCACCCTCACCGTGGCCTGGGGAGCCAGCAGAAACACAAACGGCGAACGGTTACGAACCAGGATTCGCGAATCTGTACGTGTGCGTCTCTTTGGAAGATGGGATGGGGATTTGTAGCTTGTTTTTTGGTTTCCCTCTCTCATCTGCTCATCTGGAGAATGTGAGCTGCAGAGATGTATTTTGTAAAAGATTTTCACGTCGGCACCGCCGGGGTGAGGCATCACGCCGCAGGGGCCACAATTGTTTCTACCCTTCAAATTATGGGGGCAGGAGGTCAGATTATCACTTTTTTCTCTAGTTTTGGTCATTGAAAGGTGTATCTAAAAACCCAAGGGCTGAAGTTGCCCAGCCTTTGGTTTAAAGGTTAGATTTCTAAAGAATGGAGGCTGGAGTAATGGCATGACTTGGCAGTGGTTTTGATGACTAGATCATAGTTGTGTTCATCTTCTGTGTGTCAGCACCTCCCCCTAGTGGCTGAAATGTGAGATGATGGGAGAGTGTTTCACAAGGGTGTAGCTTGTGTCACTGACGTGCTGACCTTAGCCACAGTGTCAGGGCTTTGCCCCAGGGTGACAAAGATCTCGTGAGAGGCCGGCAAGTAGACGTTTTTGAAATAGTGTACAGTGTCGGCATCTGCCCCTGGGAACTCGGACTTCCCCACTTCTTCCATGAGCTTCATCTCAAACTCTGTGTTGACGGGGCCTGGCTCGATCAGAGACACACTGTAGAGAGAAAGAGAGATAGATAGATAAGAGTCATCTCACACTCCCAGGTTCACAGGGCCTGGGTTGTTCCGAGACGTGAGGGAGGGAGAAGGTGAAAGGAGTAGGAGAAGAAAAGACCAAACCGAGCGGACAGCGAGACAGCGGTTCTGACTGGGCCTGGCTCGAGCTGAAGGAAGAAAGGGGAAATGAGAGGAGCTGCCGATGGTTCCGACGGACACTGGAGAGCACAGCAGTATCTTCTGCCTGCCAGGCTGCACTCCTTTTACTGGTTATTGGTAAACCAAGGACACCCTAATGGGGAAAAGGGATGGCTAAGACAGCAGGCTGTTCAAAAGCTGACAGAACAGTCCCTTTAGTTCACTTGTCCAGTTCATGACATGTGAGTGTTTTTGCCTCCCCTGTGACTCACCTTGTAAAGGTCTTCACCTGAGCGCAGGTGGAGCTCCGGGATCGCGGGTTCGAGTCTGGTTTGTGTTACTAGCCAACTGACTGGGATTTCCCAAGATGCAGTACATAACTGGCTGTGTGCCTCAGGGAACAGGGTGGGATTAAGCCGACAGAGCCCTGGGTGACGTCGGAGAGACAGTGAGCTCAGCTGTCCTCCAGTTAGCTCTGAAGCTCCGGTACGGGGCAGTGTTGCCTGTGACATGCTAAAGGACGAGTGGCCTGAACGTCAGCGGGTCAGAGGAGTCTCAACGTACTCATCCTCCCCTGTGCACAGTCCCAGGGCTCATAGCTGAGAGCCACGATGTGAGAAACACAATTAAAGTGTCATTAATAAACCGAAAGATTTAAAGTACATCGTAGCCCAGCCTTAGAAGCTTTGCTTAAATTAGAAATGATAGAATTGCAGACTTGTGTGTGTGTGCACTCTCCATTCGCATTCACTTACTTGATGTTGAATTTCAGCAGCTGGACTGCCAGGCTTTCGCAGAATCCCTCCATGGCGAACTTGGAGGCGGAGTAAATGTCATTGAAAACAATACCTGCACCAGGCAGACAGGAGAGAGTTCGTCACAGCATGTGCATGGCCGAAGGAGTACTCATTTTGGTAGAAGCCCTGTTAGAGAGAATGTCATCTCCTTCCAGTCCAGCACAGATGACTTTGGAGCTTTTACGTATGTGCAGTTCTGCCCACTTGTTAACAAGGGGTCCTGTCACAACTGGATAGGCATTTTTGCCAACAACTTCTGTGCCGGGAGACGTGCGTTTTGTGCATCCAAATGTACCGTACAGGTCATAGTGCACAAGTGCAATTTAAAGAGTCAGGGCTAGCTGACTTGGTGCCCCAGGTCTTTTGTGTTCCCCTGATGGCAGCCATGCACAGTTTAATAGCTACAGAAGGGTAATGGAACAAATGACATTAAATCTGGGCTTTTAGCGTCTTGGGAAGACCTGGAGCTTTTAGTGATGAGAGTTGAGTATAGTTTTTTCGGGGGGACTCGGTGTGTCGATATACCTTGCAGCCCCATCACGCTGCTCATCACCACGATGTGGCCACTCTTCCGCCTCTTCATGTCCGGCAGCACAGCCTTGATCATGCGCACGGCGCCGAAGAAGTTGGTCTCGAACACCTTCTGCATCTCCGGCATGCCCAGGCTCTCGATGGGACCAATCTGCCCTATTCCAGCGTTGTTGACTGCGAAGCACAGAGGTGGGGGTGGGGGGGAACGGTGGACAGAAAAATGTAGCCAGTGCAACAGGCAATTTCAGCTTAGTCCATCAGGACAGTTTGATTTCCCAGAGTAGTTTCTCCTGGTGAGCAGCCCATTAAGAAAGAACTTCAGAAGGTCAGGTTAAAGATGGTTAACATCCAGATCTGTTGTTTTTAAATGAACAGCTTTGAGGTACTGTATAGCTGGGATTCCTGACTTCCTGACCACAATCTGGTCCTGTTTTCTATTCCTCTATCACCAGCATCGGCAGGCTGTGGAAAATGTGGTACGAGTTAGACCTTATTTGAATCATTTAACCTTTCTACAAAGTGTATAGCTGTTTATAATTTAAGCAAGTAAAGACAACTTGCTGGGTTCTGGCCCCCTGAGGGCCAGAGTTGAGAATCCCCGGAGACAGATTGTGCTAGTATGACACAACACTTGGCACAAAGGGGAGCAGACTCAAACACGCCGCTGTCTGGTTTAACTTGGCCTTGTATGCCACAGGACTGTGAAAGTATTGCTGGGAAGCCAGACAGCTCTTTGGTGTTCAGGGGAGGTGGTGTTGTTATTGGCAGTGTCCTGTAAATATACAATATGAAAATACGATGAAATAAGCATTCCAGTTTAAAGTGATTAAAATTAAGTGGTAACAAATGGAGACTTTTTTCTCTCAGTGCTAGAATGGCAGAATGTTTTCAGAAAGCCTAGCACAAGTTCATTCAAGGAAATCTTCATTATGGCTTCAGTGAAGCATAAGAGGCAGGGGTTCGCTTTTTATTTCCACTTCAAGAGTGTCAGGTTATTGCTCCATTTTGTGCACATTGCTCAACAACAGGGCAGAGCTTTTCTCCTGCTTTGTTTTTTGTATTCTAAGTACAGCATGGCCAGAGCTGCTGATTACAACTAGTAGGATCAAGAGAAGAGCTGCTCGAGACCGCTTGTGACAAGAGCTTTTTGAGATTAAACCACAAGGTGTCACTGTTGATATTGTGAGCTTCATAGAGGTGCCATTAATGAGTTCTTTTGACTCTTGCAAAAAAAAACACTAATAATGCTGTTTCAGGAGAGGAAATCTGTTTTATACATTATGTGGTTTGAGATTTTAAAGATACAATTTGTAAAATGGTAAATTATTTTATAGATAAAACTATTACAAAATATGTTTGAATATTATCAATGAAACTTACAAGAGATTATTGGAAAAATAGACTGTGGCTTCAAATCAGTTTGGACCATTACCATCAGTGACACCCTCTGTACTGAAATGACAAGTCTACTGTATGATCACAGACCTATCTGACTGTGCTTGTGCTGTGTTCTCTCCATGGAGAGATAACATGCTTCTTTCATGTGTAATTTGGAGGGAAGTAGATTCCCACAGTCTGCGTTGTGCTAAAAGGCAGCTCTGGGGGCTTTTCCACACCTCTATGCGTGACTGTGATTAGAGAGCAGTAAGTGTTTTCTGCAGCACAGATTACACAGAGACTTGCAGACAAGTCCCTTTCAGGACAGGGTCCTGCCCAGAGTCCCCAAAGACAGCTGAAAAACAGCTCTGAGGGCTTTTTTTAGGATCCGCATCAATGCTTCCGATTTCTTGGGACAGAGAAAGGAAAGGCACTTCTTTACATCAACAGCTGGAGGAGTCTGGAATCAGCTCCCTGGCCACGTGCTTGCAGCTGGCTCTGTGGGATCCTTGAAGAATCCTTTCATGAGATTCTCGGTTCGCTAAGCTACTAAAGGGCCTTGTCAAGTTTATGATGTTACAATTTCGCGGGTGCGCCAACACACTTGACTTCGTCTGCTCTTTTGTCATGTCGTACCACAGTAAAGTTTTTTGAGTGCTAGGTTTAATGACGGACACTTGTCTTTCATGACCAAGAACAGAGAGAGAGAGAGGGAGAGAGAGAGAGGTGCGCACTGGATGAAAGATCACTGATAGAAGGACAGGAAGAGGCAGACAGGAGTATAAGTGTCCTCCCTCCCAGGTGATCACTTCAGGAATCAGTGCTCAGTAACCCTTGAAAAGAAATCCCAGCTAATTTTTAAAATATTAAAAAAAAACATTTATTCAACTAAAGGACGGTGTGTGCAGTACTCATGTCTGGTACTGTAGGGGAAACCCAGAAGGAGGCAGGCTGACAGGTGGGCAGACGTAAGCAGGTAAGCAGGCAGCAAGCGAGGGTGTCCTCTTACTCAGCACGTCCACCCTGCGGTCCTGGATGCCGTCGAGACACTGTGTGACGGACTCGTCTCTGCACACGTCCAGCGCCCGGATGGTCAGGGTCTTGTTCAGAGTGTCCCCCGCCTCCTCCTCCAGCCTCCCCTTCTTCCGCAGGTCCCGCATGGTAGCGACCACTGCCACACAGGGGAACAGGGGAACAAGGGACACCCCCCACAGGTCACACTCTCATGTCTCGGCAGGAAAGTAACAGCAGGACGGAGTTCTTTTCTTTGGATGTTTAACGTGAGGGGTTTCTTTTTTCCTTTTTCGAAAATGCAACGCAACTGGAAGGGCAAACTCAGCACAGCAGACAAAATTATGAGCCACTGGACAGTGTACTAGAAGCGTTGATTATATATTCAGCAATGCCATTCCTTCCTAAAAGGATTCCAACAACAAGGAAGGTCAGTCAGCAACCAGTCAGTTTGTTTGATGTAATTTGTAACTGCTGTGTGTGATTAAGTCATTGTTGGAAAAGGTCTGAATAAAACCCGCTGTTCTGTCATCCGGGAAAATTTAAAGAGCTCCAGAAGACTGTCTGTGCCGCACTGTGTGTGCCTGTGGTTTGTGGCTACTGATCATCCTGAGCTTCACCAGGAAGGCTGGGTCACATGTTCCCTGAGGTGCTGCAGGGGTCTTGAACAGTGGGCAGATCAAAGCTGACTGGGGCAAGATGCCCACTAAGACCAACGCCCCCCCCGGTAGGGTTACAGCATCACTGTGTGGAACAAGCTGCTCAGCCATGCTGTTTGAGTATTTCAGGGAAACATCTGAGAGGAGGCCCTTGAATCAATCAGCCAGTCTTCTCCCCTTGTTTTCTGCTCTTATGGTCTAATTTTGTATGCCCTTCAGTTTTTTATTTTTTTTTGGGGGGGGGGTTAGTTATTGAAAATGTCTTGGATTTTCTTTGGCTATTTTTTTCCATTGCTTTGTTTATTCAGCGTTTTTTTATGTAAAGACCTTTTGTCTCTTTCTCCAACTGCGTTTTAAGCACAGCAGTAAAATCTGAAGTGACAACTGCAGCCAAAGGGGCAGCTCAGACGCTTGTCAGTCGCATAATGACGAGCTTCTTAATTGCTTGTTATGCCAATATGAGCCAGAATGTTGTGGCCTGTCTTTCTCTTTTGGTATGGGACCAGAGACGAGCCGAGTTTAATGGTGTCAAGGACTGTTGAAATGCAAAAGGCTGGTGCTCCGCATGGTTTGGAAATGCCTTTGTCTCGGATAAATGCGCCTACGTCAACAGGATACTTATATATTCACCCGGCAAGCTCTGGCATTGGATTCCTCAAGGCTGCAGTGCTTTTGTAAGGGGTTTGATGCAGGTCCTAAAATAGCCATTTATAATGTTTGACACATTAAAAAAAAAAAATATTGCATAATGAATTTACCCAACCAGTTCTCTGCTAAGGAGTGAGAAATGTTAGCAACTGATGAAGATGACTACTGTCTTTAACCTTATTTCCACCCTCATTTTGTGAAGCCATTGTTTATTTTCTCAGATATAAGCTGTAAATTAAAAACTTTGCCTTTTGACATGCACTAGCACAAGTGAGTTCCTCTGAGATTTCTCATTTTAAAGAAAAACAAAACTGCTAATTCCGTTTCCATACATAAAGCTTGGAATCATTTAGGCTCATGCTGTGCTGGTCCTTAACCTTGCAGAGCTCAGGCCAGCAGAGCCTGAATGCTGTTGGACTGTAGTGGTTTCTCCTCGCATGCCTCCAGCTTGTTCCTGGCCTGAGAGGTTACTCTTTAAGCCTCGTCTGACCTTTCAGAGACCTTGTGAAAGCCCAAATCTTGGAACAGCAACTTCCCCCAAAGGATCTGTTCGGGCAGAGCTGGCATCCGCAGGGATGCCAAGCTCCCGGCTGAATCTGGAGCCAGGGAGTTAGGGCTGAGTGAAACTCTACCGCAGGAAGAGGTTTTGGAGCTTGCGAGTGATTACAGAATTGAATTAAGTAAAAAAAATCAACATTGCTGCACTTTTGACAATTGTATATTTCACTTTGCTCATTTAGGGAACTGTGGGCATGGCTTGAGCGGCTTGCAAGTGAGTAGCTTCTGTCACTATAACATGCTTACACTGTCACATGCTTAAACTTTTCAGCGGTTCCTGCAAACCCATTTGATGAGCTGCTGTAGTGCTGCAGGCATTGAACCTCCTTCCATGTAATTTTTACAACAAAGGTGTCTGGCTTCACTGCCGTTTTATGAGAGCAAGCTCTTGTAGCTTTTGAGCATGATGTACTGTATACAGTCAGTCAAGGTGACTCCATTGTCTCCTGCAGTTTAACTGGTGCACTAATTCCTTGTTGCTCCACCTAATCTGCTGTGATTTTAATCCTCTGACACATAATAGGCTACAGAGAGCTACTCAGACAGGCAGGTTTACTCTTACATGAAAAACACTTTGGAATTCATCCAGGTACAAGCAAGACATCTTAACCTAATCTTTTAGGTTGACTTGTAAGGCATACAGGTAGAATGCTGGTGCAGTGGTGAGCATTGCTGCCTTGCGGTGCTGGGGCCCTGGGTTCAGTTTCGGACCACCTGAGGCGCTACCAATGTGCAGTTTACATATTCTTCCCGTGCTCGTGTAGGTTTCCTCTGGGTGCTCTGGTTTTCTCCCACAGTCCAAAGACACCATGTTGGGTGGATTGGCGTCTGGGGAAATTGCCCCTGGTGTTAGTGTTGCATGTTTGTGTGTGCCCTGCGATGGACTGGTGTCGCGTTCAGGGGATACCCTGCTCTAAGCCCATCGCTTCCTGGGACGGGTTCCGGCTCCCCTGTGACCCTGTACTGGACAAAGCTGCTAGAAAATGGATGGATGTAAGGCGCTTCTTTTCTTAAGGTTGAGGCTTCATTCGTTTGTGTTTTTGCTTTGCCTTTTCCACATTGCTACCTCTACGTGGCCTTACCTGGCCTCTGCTATCTCTGCAGCATTTCCTGGTATTCGTCTGCCAGCGCCCTGAACCTGAGAGCACAAACTAAACGGCCCGTTCCTGCAGCTCAGTTCTCACCGGACTAGCCTGCACAAGGGGGTGTTGCAGTCTGTCCTCCCGCTGACACAGAGGCGTACAGCGCACAGCCCCTCCGGCCCCAGATTACCCTCCCCGCTAATCGGCTTCACTTCAAACGTGTTTTCAGCACGCTCCCGGCCAGATCCGCTAGAGCTCCCGTCAATTAGTGTTCTCCGGTAAGCCCAGAATTAATCCATCTCATTTTAAGCGTTTTTTTAATATTGATTTTTTTTCTATGCTGCCTTTCAAGAGTGACTGTAGCCCTTGCAAAGAGCCACAGCTGGGGGAAGAAGATTGTTTCTCAGGCCTTTGTAAAACAAATTAGTTGTGAATTTAAGTTGTTTAAAAACTGCAGGTGGTAATTCTCACCATGTATGCCAAGAGCAAGGGTTGAAGATTCCAGACAGTCGAGACCCGTATCCGAACCATTTTTCACCAAAAGCCTTTTCTTGTCATAACAATTAAGAATAATTCCCTACACTTATATAGAGATTTTCTGGTCACTCCACTCTGGACGCTCTTGGTAATGGGGACCCCCCTCCACCACCACCAGTGTGTCGCCCCCACCTGGATGATGTGCCAGTACGCTCTTCACACACCAGCTATCAGTGTTGAGGAGAACAGGGTAATGAAGCCAAAGCAGAGATGGGAATTATTTAAAAAAAAACATGATTGGTAAAGGGCGGCGGGGGGATTGGCCAGGACACTGGGGGTAACACCCCTACTCTTTCACAAAACGCCTTTGGATTTTTAATGACCACAGAGAATCAGGGCCTCAATTTTAAGTCTTATCTGAAGGACAGCACCTTTTTTATAGTATAGTGTCCCCCATCACTATACTGGGGCATTAGGACCGACACAGACCACAGTGTGAGCGCTCCCTGCTGGTCCTGCTAACACCTTTTCCGGCAACAACCTTAGCTCTCCCAGGAGGTTCCCCATCCGAAGAAGGCTCCACAGCCTAGACGCGTTTCTCTTCTTCTCTTTTCAGCAGGAATAACCCTTCACTTGTTCCTTTGTAGCCTCTGCATGCCGACACAGCTCCCTACTTGAACTACTTCGGCATGTATAGTACCTGCAGGCATCTTCTCGTCTGGGCACATTCATCAAGACGAAGTGCGATGGCCATACTCTCGCACTGGCAGATCTGCTAACCGTCCTTCCCAGTCCCCAAAGAGAGAGCGCACACACATGGGCCAGATGGCAGCCCTTCTAATTCGCTCCTCTTTGTTTAATGGACTTGAAAAGGCTTATGGTTCTATAATAAGACACGTCTCCCCTTTTAAGTTGCGTAGTCCAGTTTTTTATAGCTCACAGCGGCTCACTGAAGAGAGAAAATAAACTCCCTTGTCAGAGCGGTGCTTTCAGTCTCCATGCAATTACAGCACAAGCTGCTTAAGCTCTCCTGCCAGATACAGGCCTTCCTGTGACTGTTATTACAGCCTTTACCCCTTTTGTGTGGGATGCAGTGTCTTTTATAACTTGATCGCCCAACCTAATCTGGGATAAAGGGAAGGTCCTCTTCTTGTGGAATAGGCCCTCTGGGTGACAGGTGAAGCCCTGTGGGTGACCGGGGGGGCATCTCATCTGGCCTGCGAATCCCACAGGCTCAATCGCAGTCAGGTGTCCAATCCACGAATCTGCTCTGTGGCACAACCTGCGCTGATGGCAGATGAGGTCAGTATGTGGAAACTCTTTTCATTTGGCTACCTGCTACAGTGTGGACACACAACCTAACTTAATATTCCCTAACTGGGAATGCTTTGGAACCCGTCTGCAACCAAACCCAGAAGACACAGTGTCCCCTGGGGACCCAGCATACCCCGCACCTCCTCAAGTGGTCCCGGTGCTCCCTGTGACCCTTGGGACGCCATACCTGCCCGAGAGGTACCCGTGTTGCCCAGCTGTGAGCAGTAAAAGAACACCTGAGCACAGCAGCCCCAGCTTTCCTTCCTCACTGTGTCCACCGGAATGGCACAGGAACACCTCAGAGTGCATTTCAATATTCGGAGGCTGCTGCTGACTTTTCCATTAGTCCTAAACATCCCCCGAAATCCAGCTGCAATCCTAATTTTACAGCTGCCTGCCCCCGGGGTGTCCAAGCAGTCTCTGTACAGTACCTGTAACCCTAACCCTGCTCTTCACCTGCAGTGATGTCGTGCCGAGATGCTGAGATGCATGCTGGTCCTCTGGTCTGACCCAGCGACGGGCACTGAGGTCGGAGGTGTGGGGAATTTAGGGAATTTTTGCCCCCCGAGCAGAGTTTGGGAGGTCCATACTCCCCTCCCCTCCCTTCAGTTTAGAAGAAATAGAAAAATCAGGAGCTTCCTTAATTACACGTTCTTACGGGTCACGTGATCTAGAACCGGCTGTAGCGTTATCAAGTTGGATAATGTGGACTGGCGCTGTTTGAAGTCCCCAGTGGGCTGAAGAAGCTTTCCCCACAATTAGAATCGAGCTTGACGCTGACCCCAGCTGATAAATGTGCATCTCGAACAGCTTCATCCTCATCCCTCCACAGAAAAAGAAATAAAACCGTGACCCCTGTGTTCAGCGTGAAGCGCTGCAGGTGAATGTTTGTGAACTCTTTTCAAGCAGGAACATGACGTTGTTCTGAACACCATCTACTTTCAGCTCCGGTAAGCTCGTGTCCTGCAGTCAGCTCCTAAGATACCTGCTTTTATAACTTGATTTTGTTTCATAACGTGTTTGGAGAACATTTTAAAAATGCTTTATTTCCCTAAAGCTCCACTGCCTTTAGTGCTCAGGAGGAATAATCGATACATTGGTTACTTTCCCTTGGAGTTCACTGCGGCTTCACGAAGCGTGTGACCCCTGGTGTTGTCCGGCCATGACGGGGTCGGTTCGCACCATCACAGGGGCTGGGCGCGCGGGGACAGCTGCGCGACGTGTCGTCGAGTTCGTGCCATATTTGTTCACGAGGTTCGCAAAACAAGACAAACTTCACCTGGTGTTGTTGGTGGGGGGAGGGGATACGATCTCTGTCTCAAATGTGTGGTTTCATGGACATTAATCATGAAAACTCGCAAGTTAAAGGATGACGGAGAGTTCTCCGAGTATCTCAACTCTGAATGACAGCTCTACGGTGACTCCAGTTTATCGGTCACGTTTTTCTTCAGGGTCCACGTCTCTCTAATTGACGACATTCGTGTATACACGCTTTACTCCGCTTGCGATCCTTGTACCTAAATGATAACGGGAGCCCTCCTCGCCGTGGTTATCTTGTCTGGTCCGTTTACATAACCCTGCTCTACTTTCACCCTTTCACTGCGCTCGGACCTAAACTGCGCCAAGTTTCTACCGCGGGAATCATTCGCAAAGGGGTGTATTCTTTTTGTGAGCCCCTTTTGTACAGCGCAACTACTTTCTACCCCGGGTCCCAGTGGAGATTTCAGAAGCGCCCCGGTACCGGTGCCGGTGTCCTCGTCTAGGCAGGGCCCTGACCGCGCGCGCGGGCGGGGCTCAGTCGGCCGCGGCGCCGCGCGACAAGAGGGACCCCTGTGAACTGGCGGGGCTTCTCTTTCTTGTGCGCTCTCCGCTCTGGCGCGCAGTGTTTCGGAAGCGCCGCTCATTCAGATGGTCATTCCTGCCACCGCAGGACAAGTCTGGCAGAGGAGCGGAAAAGTAGGAGCCGGCTGTGGACCCGCACGGTCCACTGTCCCGGCTTCGCACCTGGATAACTGTAACCTTTCGGTTTCATTTGAATAGGAAGAACAGCACCTGTATGCGAGACTGGTATAAGTCGGTATAGTGACCACGAAGATAAAGGAGGGGGGGGGCAGCGAAGTAAAAAACGTGCTTACCATAGTAACGCTTCTTAGCGTCTTGGGCCAGGAGCACCGCTAGCCGCAAACCGATCCCGGAGGAGCAGCCGGTGATCAGCACGACTCTCTGTCCGCCGCTGGCCATGGCTACTTCTGCTCTCGTTCTGCAGGGCGTCCGCCCCGCTGTGCGCTGGCTAGGAGCACTGAGGAGGATCAGGGACCTCTCGGAGCGGGCGGTGCGGTCACATGGCCGCTCGGATCAGCCCCGGTGACTTCACCTCGTGCGCTCGGGGCTGCTGGAGGGGGGGCTGGTATTGATGGCGTCTGCCCCCCCCCCTCCGGGCAGCTGTTCTTATCGTGGGTCTCAGTTTCTCAGTATCAGGGACACTTGTGATCAAATAAGCAATAAATCGGTTCAATTTAGAATGAAAATCCAGGTTCCCAATCCTTAAGGGCAATTTGAACCAAAAGGCTTAATGAACACTATGGGTCCAGATGACATGATTCCAAGTCTGTTAGCTGTTGGCGACGCAAGAACGGTGCTGGACAGAGTTGTTGACTCGGATGAAGGAACAAGAAGTTCCTCACACGTCCTGACACATCCTCAGGGCTCGGACATTGGCGTGCTCAGGCGGAGAGCGAAGACCAGCAGGAGATCTGAAGATCACCGTAACCCGAATCGGTGAAACCCCTGGTTGTCTGAGCTAATGAATTGATCAGCTGATCAATGTGTTCACTAAGGGCCGGTCTGAAAAAAGACGAGACCATACTGTCGCCACGTGGGGCCTGGGCTGGGCTCTGTGTTCATTGTACTTTAACCGATTCAAGCAATACTGTTATCTGTGTAGACACATTTATTAAACCCACTGCCTGAAGAGACGCCGAGGCATTGCTTACAACGCCTGGCAGCGTGTGCAGAATTTCAGGCATTTAAGCCTGAGTGCATTCAGGATAACCTGCTGAATTTATAAGGGAAGACTAAATTCAAGAGTTACAGTTTCTAGGTGATAAACTATCAAACCAGAAACAACAAAAAGACTGTAGCTATTTAAAACATGTGGTCTGCATTATTCACTTTTCCATTTGATTTTATGTGCTTATTGAATTATGAATATTAAATTAGTGCGTCGCTAGAATGTCGGTTATGTAATTCTGGTTAGCCGCATTATCTCTAGGCTCAAGGATTCATAGTGCGCTTAATCGACACCAAGACGAAATGAAAGACTCTGCCTCCCCCTAGTGGTGGCATATAGGTATTGCAAATCAAGATAATGACGAAGGTTATTAGAAAAATAATTTGTCAAATGGTTTTTACTCGGTGAAATGAGTCTGATTCCATGTGGTTTAGTAAGCACTGATACTGAGTAAACTTTAGAGTTATGAGCACCTGTTAGCAAACGTTTGTAGATAATACAAAAAATATGTTCCTAAAATATCCATCTATTCATTTTCTAACCAATACTTCCAGTTCAGTCATGGGGGAGCTGGGACCTATCCCAGCAAGCAACAGGCACAAGGCAGGGTTCACCCTGGATGGGACGCCCACACTTTGCAGACACAGACACACCAGGGCCAGTTCTCCCAGAAGCCAGTCAGCATGCCTGCAGGTCTCCGGACTGTGGGTCCAGAACTGAACCGGGTCCAGGGCCCGGCACTGCGAGGCGGCAGTGCTTACCTCTGTGCCACCGTCCTACCGTTCCTGAAATACATAAATAACATCCTCACGAAGCATGGATTAATGCAGCGCTTTTACAAACCCCGTTCCGTGTTAAAGAGCCAGTTGTGATCCGCAGGTGGCGTTCAGTGCTCCTGCAGCGAGGACTGTGCCTCCTGGCCTGTGCGGCTCAGACTCGGAGCGATGTGGCCGCGCAGGGCAAAGCAGAGGAAACCCGAGCTTCAGCCCTGAGACATGCGACTGCAGCACACGGCCCGTGGGCGCTCCCCGCCCCCCTCCGGCCCCCCATCTCCTCCGGTGTTGGAGTCCAAGTTGGTATGAGTGCAGGTCAGAGGTCAGGGTCCAAGTGCTGAGCCTGTCTGGGCTACCCTGAGAGAGGAGATAAGATCGCTGGGCAGCGCTGAGGCCGCAGGCCAGTGGGGGGTGGGGGAAGCTTGTGCCTCAGCACTGGTCATCTCGTGCTCAGACCTGCCTGTAGTGCTCAACACAAGGTCAAGCCCTGCCCTTATAGCACCCCAGCCCCGCCGTCACTTTTATTGCCCCACTGAAGCCCTGTGAACTGCGACTCATTTTGCACGTGCTCTAAGCCCTGGTCACCACATCGCAAGGCCTGGCACGCTTCCCAGTCACGGGTCACTCTTTCCAGATTCTCTGCATTTGTTCTGGGTGACTTTTTCAGCTTTTTCAGTCTGGGTCATTCTCCTGCACAAAGCAGGTTACTGCAGACTTGATTGCAATGACCTTATCTTAATTAATTATCAAATAAATAGAATATCCATTAAAGTGAAATTACAGTTGTGTTGCTGAAAAGCCCCCCCGTCTCTCTTGGTATACCTATGTGTGCAAAATAATAATTATCTGCGCCGTTGGAGTACTGCCAGGAAATATATTCTCGCCACAATATGGCTACAAATTACGACCATAGCCAATTTCAGACAAGCTGGAACATAGTGGCTTATAGCCCAGCTATTTGAAATGTATCAGTGTAAGTCTGTCTGAAATTAAAGGCATGCTGTGCTTGAATGCACTGCAGTTTAAATCCAGTCAGAGCTGTTCACAGCATGGATGTATTAGGGATATACTTGCACGTGGGCTATGGGTTGCCATCCTGTCCCCCTGGCAGTGGCTGTGTGTTTTGCATTTTAAAATGTATCTTTAACTTGTTTGCACCATGACAGTAAAAAAACAGCTGCTCTTTTCCTGTACTTTGAGTTTGTCAGATAGCCCTATTAGAAAGGTGACCTTGCCAGCACGTCCTCTTTCCTCGTTAGAATCGGTATGAACAGCTTGTTCTGTGCGGGTTGACAGAGGAGAAGAATCATTCTGGTTTGAGTTACCTTCTTAACTTTGAACTTTGAGTCTGTACCAAGAGGCATTCTAAACGCCACACATACTGTAGTTATGGGAACTGTTAGCATTTCTTGCATTTTTAATGCCTCACAGTACATGTTCCTGAAAAAGAATGAACAAGCCCGATTCCTCCTCGTGTTAGCTTGGCCCGGATGACTTTTGTAGACCTGTCTTTTTTAATGCGCTTGGGTGCTATCGAGACCAGCCTGGAGTTGTGCAGCCCTGGGTTAAACTGTCCAACTGACTGGCTTGTCGGAGAGCCCTCCCTGCAGTAGCTGCTCTGACACGGACAAGGGGAAGAACTTTAAAAGCACCGTGACCTCCCATCTGATCGATAGGACTTTTTCAGCTCCTTTAAAACCTCCCCTGCTAGCCTGACGGGGTTTTTTTTGGAGGTGGGGGGGTGCTGCACCAGAAAGGAATGCCATGAAATAAACCTGAGAGCCCCTTCAATGAGCGTTCCTGGGGAAAAAAGCCGTTTTTATTGCTTTTGTGAGGGGTTTCAAGGAGCGAGTGTGGCAGGGTCTCCCCGGGGTGTCGGTTTATCAATTTGGAGTATGCCTGGAATCTGTTGCCTGTGTGGGGAAAGGTCAGGCGCTCCAGAACAGGTTGATGGAGTGGACAGTGAACACAAGTTTAGCCTTGCTGTGAAGCCGAAGCGGACTCGCGCAGGGGGGAGAAAGAGAGGGAGGGGGAGACGGAGGGGGCAGAGGGAGAACTCTCCCTGTCGTGGTGTGCAAGCACAGCGCCCTGCATTTCAATATGACCGGGACGTGTGAAGACCTGAACTAAGGGTCTGGCGTTTCATGACACATCATGCAAGTCTAGGAACAGTGCGGGAATCCCATTCTCCGTGCAGAATTTCCCTGTACATTTTGCAGATTATGTGCCGTAGGAAATTTGCGCTTTCTAGGACAGTGTTTGTGGGTCAGGATCAGGGGGCACCCGCTGTTCCATTGGTGTCGGGAGTATCTTCAGAGATGCCTAGGAGGATGAATAATTTTGTTTACAGTCTGAAACCGCAGGAGGGAAAAGCATCTGGTGCGATGAATAGCCATTGTTTAAAAAAAATGTCTGGCTTTACATTAGGAGAATGAGTGGAAGGGAAGTGGCTGGGCTCCCAATTTGTCCTCTTCATATCCTTGTGATGCTTGCCGGGGGATGCAGAGTCACTGTTTTTCATTATGGCCCGTCTTTTGCTGTGGGCAGTTTTTCAGACGGACGCTGCAGTGGAAACTTTTTGGTTTGCAAAGGGATCCCCCCCAGCCTTGAGCCAGATGGGTTTGATTTAAACGTCGCTCTTGGTCATTGTGTCAAAACCTTTTCAATAGACATCCATGACAGGAGGATAGGATGGTTGGGTGTGTTTATGGTAGCATCCCCGCCTTGCAGAAGGATTTGAAGTATGGGGACGACATTCAATCAATCAATACAGTGAACAGAAGAGAAGTGACTTCCTGCCCTGGTGCCCAGCGCAGCTCTCAGTGTATGAATTTAGGAGTCTGGGCTGGTCCTGATCTAAAAAGAATAGGAAAAGGTCCTACTCGGACTACGCCTGAATTCTCTCCACGGCAAGCACACTGACAAGCGCCTCTACTTCAGAAATAATTTGATCTTCTCAATGGCATGGATTTGGAGCCTCGTTGACAGGTCCTCGTTCTTCTCCTTCAGTTTGGGAGTCGGTGCCGAAAGCCCCAGAGTTGAACAGATGGTGATTCTTAAATTGGTGGGGTATACGATTGCAGGGTAATGAACGGTTCTAATTATTTTTATGCCCTGCACCTTTCCAGCTTGGAATGGCTGGCTGGCTGCTTTGAGACCAGGCTCTCCAGCAATGACTCCTGTGCCCAGCTCAGGAGAGAAGGAGGGTGGACCACCTGCAAGAGGAGATGCCGCTTTGCTGTAAGGCCTGGAGATCCCTGGCCAGCTCATCCCAAATCCCTGCTGGAGCTCTGGCAGCTGTGCACCGACGCTGGGGGAATCCCAGTTAGAGTTGGCTAGTGACGTGACCCAGGCCCAAACCCGGCAGCTCCTGCACTCTGAGCTCTGGGACTGGATCAGCCACTCGGGAGCCCCATTAATTCTTCTTTTAAAACAAAAGTGTGGAGATGTTTGGAGTGGAACACAAGTGTGATCTCTTGCCAACGGTGCTGCAGCTAAGTCACCGGCTGTTGCTCCGCTAAAATGGGGAAAGGCAAGCAAGCTGAAGCAGAAGAATATTGACGTCAGAGAGTGCTTTTTATCCAGATGTCTTTTCCACATTGCTGCGTGTGGCACAGGGCAGGGCCCGGCGAGGTGTGCTCTGGGAAGAGGGCAGCTGAGTGGGAAGATGGAAAAAGGGAGAGACAGAGGCAGCCTTTGTCTGGGAAGATTTTCGACAGCCGTTTCCTGCAGAACATTGAGAGACATCGGGGAGAATAATCCCTTTGTTTGCAAACAGCTTCTTGGAGCGCAGTGTGTGTGTTTGTGTGTGTGTGTGGGGGGGGGCAGATGTGATGGAACTACAATGGCCTGTCACCAAAACCACACGAAATCTGCAAGTATCAAAACACAGTTAATTTGCACAGTTCTCATTGCCTGTCTGGATCTTAGGGGACTGGATGCAGCACCCTGTTTAGTGAGCTCCTGGAGGAGCATTAAAGTCAATTGAATGGAAGTGTGGTGCTTGCCACCAGTGGGCTTCAGAGCATTGCCAGCAGTCATCTACTTCACTGTTTGAATCTGTTGTTGCCGCACCTGGAGTATAAGGCTCCTGTAACGTGACAGCTGGCTCGACAGCAGGCTTGAGGAGCCGTGGACGAGGGGACACCGGGTGCCTGGCAATTCAAGGCTGTTACTCTAAGTGTAAGATGATTTGTTTTGTGTTAAAATCAGCTTGGACTGTGATTGTAAACCTCGTAGGCAGCACAGAGTTGGAAGACAGGGATGCACACACACACACGTGTACTCACACACGGAACTGCAATTAGACATAGGGCACCGGGAGTAGGAGGGATGGCCTTCGGCAAAGAGTCATGGGTGTAAAATCTGAATTGAAGCCCCTGATCCGTCGGTCTGCTTTTCACGTTAATTCAGGACAAAAGTTTCCGATTAAAACAAACTCTCCAGGATGATTGGCCTCTTCTTGTTTTGGTTTATTGGCTTAACACCGACTTCAATGCAGCGCCGTTGTCCTAGAAGAAAGAAGAAGAGGTCTCCTCAAACTCATTACACCGCGAGATCTTGCTTGTGTTTAAAAAAATAGATGAATATTAATAAAGAGGGAAGCCTCCAGCAGGCATCCTGCAGGCATCCGTGTTGGAGTCAGGATGCTTGGGTTTCTGATACAGCCCCCTCCACCAGTCTTGTGACTTTCGCGGAGCTCGTATTGGAGAGGGAAAGGCAGAGAATGTTGGCAGAGGGGAATTAAGTCAAGGTGGCGTTCCTGGGATGCCTCTCTTGTGTGCCTGCGGTCATACTGGACAGGTGTGAGTGAGAGAGGGAAGAAAACAGGGGGGGGTGTCGGAGAATGCAGCAGCAGCAGCCTCCCAGCTACGGAGCTCGACAGTTCAAACAGGCGCAGGACCTGACATGCCGTCCCCACGGACCCCTCCCCACCCCAGGAGCAGGGCCCTTCCACTCCGTCTGCCTAGCAGAGGGTTCCATCCCTGCTAACCTGCTAACTGACAGGGATCAGGATCAGAAGAGGATTCCCGGCTTTCGCCTGGGATCACGAGCGCTGCCTCTTGCCCCTTAGGCCTGTTCCCTACTCCCCTGACCAGTCATGTTCTCGCCAGAGCCGTCAGAAGAGGAATCATCTCGTTTTGCTTTGTCTCCCATCTATCATTTTTCATACCTATCCAGCGATTGTGGATTTTGGCGTCTGCGTTGACTTTTCCTTGGCCTGTGCTTGTAGTGGGGGGGGGGGGGTAGGACGCATGGCTTCTGTTGTTTGCCTGTCCTTCATGCGTGTACCGCAGTCCTGTTCCGTCTCAATCCTGCTGAATCCCCAATACCTGCATGGGGTCCCCCAAGAATCGCGGCTGTATCAACGAGGGTCCTATTTCATGGCACTTTGATCCGCTGAAGGTGTTACTGCCGCAGGCGGAGGATATTTCAGGTCTGGTGCCTTATTTTGAGTGAATTTGCATGTGCATGTGCAGGAGTATGAAATTATCATCATCCTTTTCAGCTTCATCTGAACAACATGGCCTTTTTTTAAACCCTGCAGGTAAAAAAACCTGGAATGGATCAGTCTGTTTGTAATGGGAGTACCACCCGATCCTGCAGGCAGCCTTAAGAGAGCCAGTGCGTGCCGTAGTGCTCACTGGCCAGCTATTTCCTTTTGTTGTCCTGATCTTTCTGCAATCTGTTGGGACTGAAAGGAAGAACATAATGCCGTTATCCACGCACATTATGTGCACTTATCCTTGCAGAAACAAGGGTCACGTGCAGCAGATGCGGTTTCTCTTTCTCTTGCTTAATATTTTTCCAGTCTTTGGCTGTTCTTGGAGGTCTCTCTTCTGAGAAATAAGCTTTGGGAAAAACATGAACAAAAGAGTCGGCAAACGGCAGCAGAGCCGTGGTGGCAAGCCTGCGCCGGGTCAGAGAGCCGCCTGTGCTCCGTGCTCCTTTTGAGCAAACAGCCCTCCTTTCCTTAAGGTGGTGTGGAATGCCCCCTGCAAGAGAGAGGAGAAGGGGAGGGTAAACAGGGGAAGAAAAAGGGAAAAACTCGGTTTGTGTCCCTCTCCCTTGTCTGCACTGCGTGTCCCCAGCCCTGTTTGCGCAGCTTATTTGAAAGGCTGAGCTGAACCTGTTAATTAGGTCTCTCGTCCGCCTGCTGTAATGATGCAATTAACGCCGCTGTGCCAAAACCCTCGCGCTGCTGACACCGTGACCCCAGAGGAATTCGGGTTGGAAGACAACAAGGCTGTTCGCATAAAGGGCACCCTTTTTCTTTCTTTCCCTTTTCTCAGAAAATAGTTTCCACATGGAGTCTCGTCCCCGTCCTCTCCCTGCCACGTCCCCCGCCCCCCCCAGCTTCCATGGCTTTCTCCTTCCTGTGCCAAGAATGCCCACTGGAGACCGGAGAGCTCTGCCGCTGCGTTCCTCCGGGCTCCATTGCTGCTCCCCGTCCTTTCCCAGGGAGCCCAGGCAGGTGAGTCCCCTCGAAGAGAGGACTCTCAGCTCGGTCTTTGTCTCTCAGCGGCCTTGCTTTGTGGGTAGACAAAGGGCCACAAGCCACAAGTTACAAGACTGACATTGCTCACGTCTGAATCTCCATTCCTTATACTAGGGCATCCCAGAACCATTCCTTCGGGTCCCATCAGAAAAACACATTTCAGTAGGGACTCTTGCTTTGCACAGTTCTAATATTGTGCATGAATTCTGGGCTATCTGAACAGATTTTGATTTGTACGAAAAAGAAGAAATGCTCCAGTACACTCACCTGACTACTCCCGTCATTCATCGTGCATCATATGGAGCACCCATACTCTCTGTTTAACAGTATCTCGTTGAGGTACAGTGACTATTCTTAAAACTATTTGCAGGTAGATATTTGTGCATACAAAGAAGGAAAAAAAAAAGTAGTACAATCCTCCTGATGGAATAGTTACAGACGTGAAGAGTGGCTCTGGATTCTCCAAGCTCACTAGTCTCACGACAGGAGACTGCTCAGCTGAGGGGCCGTGACCTTAGAGTTAAAGGTCAAAGATCACAACGTCACTCTGATCCACATACCTGATGGCAAAGATGAGCGTGGCAAATCATTTTCAGCCAGGCTTTCTGGGCTTCGGTGATTAATATCAGTCACATAGTGGTGGAGGTTTTCCTGGACTGTAACCATGTACTTGAATTTAAGAGCACAAGATAATGTGACAGATGAGAGGATGCCATTTGATCTTTGTCATTTATCTACTAGTGACTAGATCTTATCCAGCCTCTTGCAGGAAGACTTGCTGCCTCTGTGCCCTAGCTATGTGCTCTGTTTTCTGTTTGCAAAGAAAGAGCCTCCTGGTCCCAGTCCTAAATGATGTCCTACGCAGTCCAAACTTCAGCCCAGTCAGACTGGGTCAGCCCAGGCTTGGTGATATCCTGCATGTCTTTGTGTTTTTCGTGCCCTTTTGCTGTTCTGTTTTCGCTTGGTGCTGTGAGGTGGTGACACACAGTGAGGTGGATGGCTCTGAATCCGCCCGCCGCATGCCTTCACTCCCGACTGCAGTCAGCTGTTGGTCGCGGGCTGTGCCTGAACCTCTGATCTGAGAGACAATCCCCATCCTCCATCTTCCTGTTAAGCCCAGGACTACATGCAGGTTTGTATCGCCACACCGCAGGTTGTCCCCCGTGGTCTTCAGAAATTCTAAGACAAGAGTGCCTGTTCAGTGCTGTGTGACGGGTGTGAGTTTGTTCCTCACTGTTTAAATGAAGGATACTTTTCCTCCTGCGCTCTCTGCCCAGACACTGCGGGCAAATGGGAAGGCTTGCACAGATAGGAGCTCGCCTGCTTTCTGCTGCCGGCGGGTGTGACGCTTGGGTGAGAGATGTCTGAGGTGTGCCGATGTGTCAACGCTAGTATTAATTGTTAAAAAATCCTTTAAGATCATTACGTAATGCTGCACTTGACTTCCGAATGTCTCTGCTACATCTTATTAATGCGCTCGTGATCTTCATATTTAATTTGGTGGTGTTTTGGGATGGAGTCTGGCATGTTTGGACATGGTATGAATTTGACACTCCAGGTGTTAGGCACAGGGTATATCTGTTTATTTAAAGAACACGTACTGTACATGCGGATATATTTAGTAAATTGATGTGATGCCTCCGAGAGGTATGTAATTCAATGGGCAGAATCGACAGTGAACTAAATCGAAACTTCCACCCACCAATCAGAAGTTAAAAACCTATTTCTCCGTGAGTAGCTTGCCAAAGGCTCTGGCTTCTACACAATGGAAACCTGTTGATTAGCACTGGATGTGTGATTTACAGTGGGCGGGTGGACCTGGATTGGCTTAATCCTGTCCAAAAATTGTTTGCAGAATTAGTATTTGAAGCCAAAGTCTTATTTCAATCTGGAGAAATTCAGAAGAAAATTCAAGAATATCATGGCACAAGGTACATTGCTCACCAATTTCCATGGCTGTGCTCGTCTATTGCTCACATCAAGACCTTTTTCTATTACTGCTTTCACATACAGTGTGTCCTGCTTGCATGCCTGCAGTCAGCATTTTGTAGATTTGTTCAAAATTAGAGGAGGAAAAGTTGTTGATTTCAGGGTGGTCCTGCTCTGGTCCTGGAGGGCTGCCGTGTCTGCAGGTTTTTATTTCAACCCCGCTGTTTCAGACTCTCATCTGTACTTGCTTCTGCTGGCTCTTCGGGAGCTGCAGCTTTAAAGAGACAAAGGTACAGAGTGTGGAGCACTCTGGCTTCATTTAGAAAGAATGTGCATGTTTTCCGTTTCTAGGAGAGAAAATGGGCCCCATGCAGCCTCTGGTGTCTGGTATTGTGTTTTTAACATGACAGCTTTGCAGTGCTGGGCATCCCTGTGGGCTTTGTTTGTGACAACCATTCTGTTATGTATGTGAAATGTGTTTCTTAAGCATTCGCCAGTCATAAGATATCAATCAGTGGGCATCTTCTTTCAATAACAAACAGATCAGACTGTTCCACAATAAAGGATGTGTTGGCTGGCTGGATGGTAGCCAAGCCATATCTTTACAGCTCGCGGCAGCAGTTTGTCATTTTACTTCTGATGTGGACTCGGGTCCTAACTGGGGATTATGTGTTTAGTCACATAGATTAGAAAAGGGTGCTGTTCTGGTTTGTCCCTGGAATCTCACATTGTTCTTACAGGTTCTGTTTCTTTTTTGTTGTGTGTAGGCAAAATCAAGACAAAATAAAAAAATTTGACTCTTCAGATCCCAGCTTAAAACTTTCCTTTTTACCATGGTCTGTGTCTGATAGCCCTACCTTCCGTCTGTATAAACCTGCATGCTCTTGTTCATTTTTGTATTTATTGTACTTTTTTTTGTCCTTTCTTTGTCATTACGAACAGCGGCCTTGGGTTTGGAAAGGCGCTTCATTAATAAAGTTATTATTATTATTTGTTAACTTTTCAAAGGGTGTCTTGTATTGGGTCATGCTCTTTCTCAAGCTAGGTGTGCTGTGCACTGTGCAGCCCTGGACAAGTTAGTATGCTTCCTTTAGTAGAGCAGGGTCTTCTGGACCAGTGATGCCTGGCAGTAGTGCTCAAGAACCACAGTCTGGGGAGTTCTATATTCATCTCATTGCAGTCCTTTGATTGTTTAGTGAGAAGTTGAAATTGTGATTTGGCAGAATTCTGGGATTTAACATTCCATAATCATGTGCAGCTGTCGACAGATTACATTACATGGGATAAGCACAGGCCATCATTGTCTGAGGGGAGTGAAGGGTGAGGATGGTTAGCTTTAGGGGCTCTCAGGACCCACAGATACTGTGTGCTAGCCTAGAGAACAAAAGAAGGGCAGCCCTGAAACATCAGTCATCATACCCACCATGCAGGAACAATAGTTGCAGGAGGAGCCTTTATTGAGGTAGATGAAATTCCCCATTCCCTTCTGGGTTTTGCCCTGGGATATAAAATAAAGATGCATTGCTGTGGTGTTTCCAGATTGCTGCCTACATACAGCATTGCCACAGGTTGTAGATTAATTGGCAGTGTCAAAGGGTTCCCAGCAATCTTTGCCGTTCTTAAAACCAGCATCAAGGCATTTGACTTAGTACATAAGTAATAATCATAGTTGTAACACATCTGCCATAAGAAGATATTTTTATTTATTTTTTATTTTTCTAGGCAAATCAATTGAGAGATGTTTCCTTACAGCTGCCAGTAGGGATTCTTAAAGCTTACTAAAGTAAATGTCAGTTTGAGTGCTGATATACACCTTAATTTTCTTACTAGGAAGCAAAAGCAACATTTATGCACATATTGCTCAAACGTTTACAGTTATAGACGGGTTACAATGGCAATGCAACTGAATTTTTTTCAGAAAAGAATTTTAAAAGCTGGAATAGGGAAATTTAGGCTCGGCTGACGCCAGGAGCCATTTTCCTGTAATGAAATTAAAGTCAATTTTTGTCGTGACTGAGCAGAGCACCTTCAGATTTTAGCTGCATAGTTTGAATTGAGAGGCAGAGCTCTGAACAGCACAGCATTCCTGTCCTGGCACGTTTAGCCACCCGTTTTTACAGCCTGACACCAGCAATTTCATATCTGTCAGAATTTCCCCATCACATTCCCCTGCCCTGTGATGAAATGTGAAAGACAGCTGAAGAATAATATTGATAATGAAATCTTAAATAGGGCAGCACTGTGGTGCAGGGGTTAGCATCGCTGCCTCACAGCGCTGGGGCAGGAGTTCAGTTATGTTTAGACTCGCGGGGCTATCTGTATGGAGTCTGTATGTTCTCCCCATATACGACGCTGTACTGGATAAAGTGGTTCAGAAATGGATGGATGAACGGATGAACGGATGGGAAAAAAACGAGATCTGTCACTGACCTGGTCCCTTGAGCTCCGAAACTCAAGAGCTGCCTTTTCTTGAAAGGGTTCCAAAAGAGAAGAGCACCAGTACAGTTTGTGTGTGAGGACAAGACTAATTTGAAACACATTTCCTTGGTTTTGGATGTCAAAAATTTGGTTTGATTTTGGTTCCAAACTGAAAATGAACCAGGTTATAATCTGCTTGTATTTCACAACAGAATTGTACGAAGAGTCCTTCAAGACCTTATGATGGCTCTGTTTTCAAAATACTTGTAATTGAATCCAGAAGGCAGAAACGTACAAAAATGTGGCCTAATTCTCAAAGGTTTGAGAGTTCACCTGTGTTGGATGTTGTGTTGTATAACAATGGTGAAAAGCATTAGCTGTAATTCAGGGGCAGTCAGCTGTGGTGCTGGAGATCCACAGTCCAGCAGACCTTATCAGATGCCCTGAAATCCTCAGTCTACAGAGGCTTGTAGCACATTGAAGTTACGAGTTATGACCAGTTTTCTAAGTTTAGTGGTTTGGTTATGTTAGGAATGGCCAACAGCAGTCCTTGAGAGCTACAAGGTATTGGGAGTTTTATTTCAGCTATTTAATGGAAAACACCAAATGTTTAAATTGTTCCAGGCATTCGGGAACTAGTGATTTAAAGGCCACCTGTTTAAGCTGTCGATCAGAGATTCTTTGGGATTAGGGCTAGCTACCCCTGAACTCGAATATTTATAAACATCTTTATTTTCTATGCAGTGATGAAGTTATACGTTTTTGCCGTTTTGTGTCATAATGTTTCTGGAAAGAGATAAGGAGTTCTGACCCCCCCCCTCCAAAAAAAGAGAAGGTAAACTGTTGTGCATATAAGAAAACGTGTAACCTTAATCAGTTAGCATAGATTGTCCTTCTCTGTGTTGCTTTGTGCTGGTTGTGCTTTCTAAACCAACAGGTCTAGATCCGGTGTTTTGGTGAGGGCTATTGTGTTTATTATATCCAACCATTTTCCAATTGAGGTTTGAAGAAGAGCTGGAGCCTATCCTGGCAAGCAGTGGGCACAAGGCAGGAAACACCCTGGATGGGACGCCAGTCCATTACAGGGCACACACAGACATTGACACACACCAGGGCCAGTTTTCCCAGATTTGAACTAACTTTTGAACTAACTAATCGGTATGTTTGTGGACCTGGGGATGAAACTAGAGCACCTGGAGGAAACATGAACACAGGAAAAACATACAAACCCCATGCAGATTGCACCCCAAATCCCACGGCCCCTGATTACCCTGCCACCGTGCTGCCCCAGTTAATTACATGTTCAATAATAAATCTCAGGGTGAAATAAAGTTGTTTCAAATAAAGGGTCATGTACTGTATCATAGCAAAGTGATGACCCTTTTCTCTTGCATAAAGTTGCATTTAAATATGAGAACTTTTTTTTTCATATAGCTTGTGGTTGAGGTTGTTTATAAAGGCGATAAACAGCTCACTTAACTTTCCCAAGCAAAGAGTTTACAAGGTAATGAGCCAGGATGAGAAAAACAAGCATTGTAGTTTAACCCATATATATGGGGTTTAAAGAATTTTGAATGCATAAGAACATAAGTACTGTAATAAATAAGAGGAATCATTTAACCCATCTGTCATGTTTGGTAGTTAGTATCTAGCTGATCCAAGGATCTTGTTTCCTGGAGGAAGCTGGGGTACTGGACTCAAGGGCATGGCTGGGCAGCTTGTTCCAGACTCTCGCAACCTTCTGGTTGAAAAAGTCCCTCCTATGCTTGGTTTTAAATGCACTTCCATGTAATTTTCACTTGTGCCCTCTGGTTCATAATTCACCGTTCGCTCTGAAGACGTCCCTTGTTTCGACTTCATCAGTGCCTTTGAACATTTTAAATAATTGTGTCAGGTCCCCCTGTGAACCTCTCTGTTCAAGACTGAAAGGGTTGAGTTCCTTGTGCCTGTTAGTGGACATTACATACGACATTACCTTCAGTTTCATTAAGCCATGTTTAGAATATGTAGATGGTGTATCAATATAAAAATTTAACATCTTTCATAAGTAGCTCCATGTTTCTCATTTTGTTTTTAGAAATTGTTATAATGGTTTATGATTTTGCTACCCACATGAAAAACCTTGCTGTTCTCTACTACATCTACTACAGTTGGTGGTTGACCAGCCTTGAATTCGATCTAAGTATTTTTTAATTTAATTTACTGATTCTGCAGTGTTGGGTAAATCCATCAGATTTGGTATCATATGCAAATTTGACTTGTTTATTATAGGTACCAGAATCCTGACCATCTACAAAAATCAGGAAAAGCAGTGTCCCAGTATAGATCCATGTGAAACCTCACTAATTACATCACCCAATGTGGTGACCATCTGTTGTCCAGACATCAGACCCAGTACTACTGCTTGGACAGTACCTATACTTGTATCAGGTCCCCTTGTAATCTTCTCTATTTGGGTGCAAGAGTTCAGTTCAGTTCTTCCAACCTCTCACTGTTCTCATCTCAGTTGGCATCTCAGCTCATCTTGTTGGCAAGACATTTTTTGTCCAGGTGTGCCATGAAACTAAAGGGTGCTGTGGTCCAATTACAAGCAACTTGTGTCAAAAAGTGGGAAGTGCGGTGCAGTGGTTTGTGTTCTGGATGTGCAGCTGGAAGGTTGTGGGTTCCCCTCCCAGCTGAGACTGCAGTTGTACACCTGAGCAAGGTGCTTCCGTTGAATTGCTCCCGTCAAATACCCAGCTGCACACATGTGTGCAAATCTGTTGCTTTGGATAAAAGTGTCAGCTAAATCAAATAGCAAAAGGGCACCTTGCTCAGGAGTACAACTGCAGTGTCGCAGCTGGGAACCCACAACCTTCCCAGCACATCCAGAGCACAAACCACTGCACCACACCACTGCCCACTTTGTTTGACATAAGTTGCTTGTAGTTGGATCACAGCTGACACTTTTATCCAAAGCAACATGCATGCGCTGGGTGTTTTACTGGAGCATTTTAAGGGCTTGGGTGGCCCTTCCTGTGTCGTCCCTGCGGTGAGGCAGTGGCCCTGCCAGGCAAGCTTTTCCTTCGGGGCCCCGAGAGAGCTGTGAGAGGGTGTAGATACACATCCGTGGCACAGGAAGTATTTCTAACATTAAGCTCAGACTCCTGACTCTGCTCTTGGTAACTATCTGCTAAAACCTGCCTGGAATGCGAGCTGGACTGGGGAAGATTAACATGCCTCCTAGGTGGAGAAGGGGAACGGTACAGAAGAGCAGCAAAGTTATTTACCTTAGGGTTAAACCGGAGGGGGGTTCTGCAATAATCGGCACTTTTTGGAGTTTTGTTTGTCATTCCCTGAGCCTGAGGAATGGGGAGCAATGTCAGCACTCATTTGCAACTTTTTTTTGAAAGAATCTGTTCGGGCAGAGCAGCTGCTGTTATTAGGAACTGAAGTGCATTTTCTCAACCCCCCCCCCCCCCCGATCCCCCTAAAAGTGTTTTTGACAGTGCAGTAGTTGTGAAGAATTGCTCTCACCCCAAAAGCAAGCATGGATACTGCAAGTACTATATTGTTATTTAATTCAGCTGACACTTTTATACAAAGCAGCATACATTTGCACACACGTATACAGTAAAGGGATGTATGTTGCTCAGGAGTACAACTGCAGTGTCTCACCTGGGATTTAAACCTACAAGCTTCCAGCTGCAACTCTAGAACGCCAACCACTGCACCACACCACTGCCTGCTCTTTGACATAAGTTGCTTGTAATTGGACCACAACACCCTTTATGTTCATGGGACACCCAGCATAAAAATGTCTTGCCAATGCAAGACAGGCCCTCAAGGAAACGGATAACTCCCGTTTGTGTGTGATCCTATCTTAGCTCTAGCTGTACAAGGGGTGTCTGGACCCCTATACTGCATTGTTAGACTGGTAAAAGCTGGACATGACTTTGAGCTGTAATATTTTCTAGGAGCCTCCATTCTCTGCTCTTGACTGAAGGGAACATAGGCACATGCTTGGATTCGTGATTCCAGGATGTTGTTTCTCTCTGAAAAAGGCGACAATGTCTGACGAAGGCATGCTCACAGCAGGAGCGAGCTGTAATGTGAAAGCAGACCCCTTGTAAGCACTGACCTCACCTGGCTTCTGACAGCTCCAGGATTGTGCGTAAGAGCCCTGGGCTGGCAGACAAACTTCGGAAAGCGAGGAGTTTCCTACGCTGCCAGGCAGGTGGAGCTGGATCCCCAGTCCTGAGGGGCCATGGTGAAGATGCGGCATTTAAAATCCTCAGGTATTGGCAGCCAACCCAACTGACTGCCTACGCATCAAACAGTGAAACGTGGGCCAGGGGACACCAGTGGAGACTGTGCTGAAGTGCATTTAGATGCTGAGAAGAGAAGGTGCACCTTTACACAGAGGGCTGTGGGAGTGTGGAGCCTCCCGATTCCTGGTCTTCTTTCAGGAAATGACTGGATGAGATCTCTGCATCAGTCGGCTACTCATGACCAAACAGGCCTGATGGGCCATATGGGCTCCTCTGGAGCACAGCCATATCCCCCCATCCTCTGACCCCTCCTTCCAGCTCTGGGCCGTGGGAGAGCCGCAGCCCAGGGGGTGCAAGGACACACCAGGCCGCTGCAGGACAGACGGACAAACGCACACTCTTACTCCAGGGCCAGTTTTCCCAGAAGCCAGCTGACTTACCAGCATGTCTTTGGACTGGGGGAGGAAACCGGAGCACCTGGAGGAAACTCACACAAATTCCAAAACGACACTGGCGGGCCTGTCCTGTCCAGGGCGTACCCCACCCTGTGCCCGTTGCATGTCGCGAGAGGCACCGGCCCCCCTGTTACCCTGAATTGGATGAAAAGGTGGAAGATGGATGGATGGATTATTCAAACCCGGGCTCTTGTTTGTTCTTCAGAAAAACCATGTGCCTTGTGCGGTTGGATAGACATGATTATTTTTTATTATTATTATTTTTACGGGTTCTCGGTCTTAAAGAAGGCTTTGTTTTGCAGGTCCAGATTCAAAACAGTACTTGGGCCTGGATTAAGTAAAAAAATATGACCCGCCAGTTGCCAGTTGCAGACCCAGTAATTGGTGGCGGGTTTTCTCTACATACTGTATTAATAAGAACCTCTTGGCAAACTGAGGTCCCCCATCATTTACTGGGTGTGGAATGGGATATATTGGCTGAAGCTGTGATCTAACCTGGTCCTGCCTCTGGCTAGTTTATAGTTTATAGAATATACTTTTTATAGAAAGTTTACTTTCTTATTGCTGTGTTGCTGTTCTGAAGTCTACACTAGGTGAAAGTGTGCAGACATAGAGACATGCATATAGAAGTCTCCTACTGCATGTGTAAGTTTAGATGGGCACACTGTGCTGAAGTTGCCACAAACGAGTCCACATTTGTATAGGCACTTACAGTAAGACAGCACTTGGATTTTAAAATGATGGTATTTCAGAATCCTCTCCCCACAGTACAGTTTTATTAAATAATTGCTAGATAATTCAATTGTGTTCAGATGCTCCGTGCTCTAAAAATGATGTCGTATCTTTTAACCGTTTTCCAAGATTTAAATTTGATCGTAATGTGGGAAAGACGAGTTTCCGACTCCCAAGTCAGTTGTATAGTAACGACATGGAGCCACTTCGATATAAATGCCGTTTTGTGGAGACTGGGGTGTTACCAAGAGGCTGCTGCTTTGTTTATCTCCCTTGAGTGAAGATAAAGAGGGGTTTGGTGTGTGTAATTGTGTGTGCTAGGGAGAGACCGAGCGTGTGTGTGTGAGAGAGGAAAGTAATTTATGACGGATAACCTCTGGAGGCATCGTGGATCATCAGAGTCCCACTTTGACACCGTCCGGGGGGAGGAGAGAGAGTGAATGAATGAGGGAGGGAGCGAGCGAGCGAGAGAGAGAGAGAGAGTGAACAAGAGAGGATCTCGGAAAAAAAAACTTCAAGGTTCCCGAAGCAACTTTTTTTTTGTCTTAAATGCAGAAGTAGAAGCGGCCGGCGGCGGGTGGAAAGCGGGTCTAGTCGAGGAGTGACAGAGCTCTCGTGCTGCGCGCAGTGCTGGTCCCCCCGAGCCCGTGCTCATGGCCGAGGACAAGTCCCGCAGCTGAATTCAAACTTTTTTGTGAAACTTTTTTTTTGGTGCTTTTCACGGACCCAGCGACAGGTTTGCCGTTTTTTAAAAAAAATAAAAAATGAGTCGGTGGAAATACAGGACGAGGACAGCTATTTGGATGCGGTTATCGCAGCTATTTCTTATCACTCTGCTACAAGCGACAACGACGACGAGAGCAGGTAAAATTGTAGCCATGTCTTGTTTTTTTAAGGTTACACAGCATCTGTATGCATTTTTTTCCCTTCAATAGAAATTTCCCATAGTTTGAGCCTGCTGTAATTCATTAGTTGTGATGGGCGACTACCCAACCTTTTAACGTCTTCACTTTCAGAACAAAAGGCTGGGAATGTAAGACTTCAGAGTGCAGCGACTGTGAAGGTCTTAATTTCATAAGTGATTAACAGAAGAATAGTTGGACGAGCCGAAGTTGCGTGTGCTTGCTCACGCCGCGGTGCTCTGATTCTGGGCTTTGCGGCTCAGAAAGAGACATTATCTTTCGTCAGGATCTTGCACATCTTCAGCGCTTGGCTGCTGGTTTGAACTTGCTCGGTTTCCGAAAGAATCCGAGGGGTTTTAGCCTGATTTCTCCGTCTTCTGACCAGGCGCTCGAAGATGCTTTCGAAAGGTCTGAAAATCGTGCGTGGATTCTGACCTTGAATTATTGAATTATTTCGAACTTCCTGGTGTGTTTTGTCACCTAATGTGTTTTTTTTTTAATTTAAAAGATCCAGAGAACTGTATTTGGTACATGAAGTTATTGTATCTTGTAAATTTCATCTGCTGTACAAGGTGCAAGGAATTGAAAAGTATTTGAATTCTGAAGTATTTTAGAAGTACCTGGGGGGTCATTTCTCTTAGACTTGTGACTTTTGCGCGTTAGCAATCGAACAAGACACGAAACGTTACAAAATGACGCGATTTGTACAGAGTTCTTGGAACTGACCCTACCGAAATTATTATTCTGCATCCTCTGGCGCAGTGATGTCGTTAGGTCGTTGCAGTTGCATTACAGGAAACAAAGTATAAATGCATTAAAAGTGGAAATCCCTGTGCGAGCTCGGGGGCCTGACGTCGCGATACTGTGGTAAACCTGAAGTGTTCATTTCAAGATGACCAGGCTGGGAGGCGTGAGGAAGCGTGCGGACCGGGGCCGTCGGCTTGCACAAGCGGGAGTAAAACTGCTCGTGTTTCTGAGCGTGCGGGAGAGGGGGCTCAGTTCTTCTTGGCAGCTCGTGTTCATCCGGTAGACGAGTCTAAATCGCGGCGTTTAGAGAAGCACCGCGATTGAGAGTTGGCGTGGCTTGTGCGCTACACGGTTTTTATCGGTCGGAAGGTGGTGACACGGGGCCGTGGGCTATGGTTTTTGCTGACCCCCCCCCCCGTCTCTCCGTTCGGATAGCTCGGATAGCAGGTGTCCTTCAGCGCCCTGTAACCCCCCCAGTGAAGGAGTTTAACTCTTCAGCGGGCGACCCGACTTCCTCTCCCTCGTGCCCTTTCTCCGCCTTCCAGGATCGCAGTTCGTTCGCCCGGGACATCCCTACAGTCACCACCCGAGCAACAGGAGCAGGACAAGAGACCATTTTAAAACCCCACTTTTAAAAAAAAAAAAAGGGTCCGGCAGTGACTCGCGGAGGAAGGGTGTTGGACAGTGTGTTTTACCTGCTGTGTCCCTCCCCGCTCCCCCGGGGTCTGTCTAGTGGGGCATTCGCTTCTCCAGCGCCGACGGAACACGTCGCCTCAGGCAGTTGCTTAAAGGATACTCGGCCGGGGTGGCATTTAACAATCCCATCATTTAACACCCCATCATTCTCCTTTCAAAGGTGATAATTAATCCCATTTCACTTTTTAATGGCCTCCCTTGGGGAACAAAAAATCAACAACCTGATTAGCTCAACTGCAGCGCAGCGATAATTAAAACGCAGGCACGTCACAGATGAGGGCGACTGTCCATATGGTTGCACAGGCTCTCCAAGGGCTTAAATGGCTCATTGCCACGGGAGCACGGAAGCGCTCGGGAAACATCCCGGCTAACCTCTCCCGTACCTGCAGCACCCCCTGTCTGGAAGGATCGCTAATTGCAGTTAGCTGCACCTGTTCTGAAATGTGCGGGCATCCGTCCTTGGAAGAATTAAAGACCAGGAAGGGCACATTCTTAATGATCTGAATGATCACACCAGGCTGTGTCCCCAGATATCCTCTCGCCTCTGCTGCGAGTCGATCAGCAGGGCTCGGCTTCTCGCATCGGGGAAAACCTGCTGCCGGACGGACTGCAGCATCTCTGCGTTTAAAGGTTTTTTTAACCCCTTTGCGTCTGTGATGTTGCAGGATGTGTCGCATATTTCCAAGCAAAAGGCATTCTCCAGACTTTGAGATTATTTTCCATCTCCTTCCCGAGTGTTAAGTCAAAACTTGGGGGAGATAAAATGGGTTTTTGAGCATGCCAGTTTTTATGAAGCAGAAGTAACTGTGCAGTGTTCCTGTGGGGTCAGTAGCCTTGATGTGTATGGAGCCACTGGGACACCTCAGAGTAAAGCTAGCGAGTGCTAAAGCTCTCTCTGCTGTAGGGCCAAGGACAGGTGAGCAGGGCTGCTGGTGAACCCCTCTGTACTTGAGCCAGTAGTGCAATTGACAAGCCTCTGGCAGCGGCTGCTATTGGGGAGAAGCTACACCAGGAGACCAGATACCACATGCCAGTGTGAGAAGAGCAAGTCCCTCCCTCCCTCCAGGCGCTGGTGTTTGTAAAGTGATGGAGGTGGTGGACCAGTAGGTGGCGCTCTTTTCTCTGAACCAGGATTTGCACAGCAGTGCCCCAGTAAGGTTACTTTGGACAATGGGGTATAGGAGGTGCCGTACTTCAATACAGATGTTAAACCGAAGTCCAAACTACTGTGCTTTTAAAGATCATATGGCTTTAGTAAGAGCCAGAGTGTTAACTTCAGTGTCCCGGCTGGTTCCAGCTCTGGGTTTGAGTCGTTTAGCCTTGCAATTGTGAATGAGCTTCTCCCTTCTCCCTCTGATCTGCTGTGCGGCGGGGCTGTTGGCGCAGGACGGCTGCCGGGGTTTTATGCAGGTGGGTTCTAGGCTTCAGTGGTGGATGAAGCAGATGAAAATCACTCTATAAAGGTAATTATTTTCATCCTCCCAGTCTGCCCCAGGAAATCATAATCCATTCTCTCTTCACTGGCACCAAAGATCTGTGCAGGTCCCTGCCAGTTTGTGTTGGGAGGACAGTTTGATTTGAGAAGGAAGTCCCTGGAGAGACAGTGTCACAGAGCTGTGCTATAGAAAGACATAGGTTCCCCTAAACGTGTGTACTTCTGTGTTCTCCTGTGGACTCCGCCCATTGAATGGCATGTAAGAGCGTGCCATTCAATCCAGATCCTGTAAGAACATAAAAAGTATATAATATGTGGCAAATCTTTGGTAAGGCCCTTTACATTTTACTTCTTGGATTGTGAGGAACTTACCTACCTGATGAGCTCATCCAGCCATTTCTTGAAGACTCCCAGGCCATCCACACCACAGGCACGGCTGTGTAGTTCATTCCAGACACCTCCTGCTCTTTCCGCAAATGTTCCGCACTTGGTTTTCAGCTCAGGTGCACCTCCTCTGACTTTCTGCTGGTGTCCCCGAGTCCTTGGTTGATGGTATAGTGGGGTGCACTGGAGGTGTGGTCAGTCACCCCGTAACTCCACTGGCTGCCTCGGATATCTGTATGGTGATGAAACAAATCGGGGCTGTAGACAGCAGCCGCCCTTCACCCCCCCATTGCTGCAGAAGGAAGCAGCAGAAGGCCCTATGGAAAGCAGGGCCAGGCTTGCTTGCAAGTGCAGCCCTGTTCTTTAAGATCCGCCTCGCCTTCTGGGTTCTTTCCCTCCATCCCACGTTCCCTATGTTTTCTCAGTGAGGGGAAAGAAAATTCCAACAACAGATGCTTCACCTGCTGCTGCTATGTGCACCGCAGGTAACAAACGATCAGCCTGAGTGAAATGCGGGAGTGTTTGTTCTCACACTGATGAAATTGCACTCTGGCTATGGAGTCTTCAGAGAACACATAGTCTTGATGATAACCAAGCACAGTAAGTCCTCCTTCAGTAGCTTGGTTAGATCCTAATGATTGCAATGCAGGGAGAACATGTGTACAGGGTATCTGGCGTGACTGGCCTAGCTGAGGGGATGACAGCCCAGCCCCTCACGACAGCGAGGATTGAGCCAGGGAGCTGCTGCTGGGGTGTAGACCGGGAGGCGGGGGTTACGAGAGGAAGTCCTGGGTGCGAGACGTACTGTGTGTACATTACATAGGTGAGCAGACGTGTGTGAGATTAGGATCTACAGTGCCCTTCCTCCCAAGCGTTTCGTGTAAACTCCATTCGGTGTTTTCAGTTAACCACAGAAACCTCAAGTAGGGACGACATGTGGCACACACACTTGCACCCTCCAGACTTTCTGATCTGTGGTTCCCCTCTTTTTTCTTTGGTCGCCATGTCTGTTTTTTTTCGTGGGATGTCTTCAGGCGTAGCTCCTTTTTCTTATTTGGTCTCACAGCCCTGGGAGATCTCTGGTCGATACTTGTACGAGAAGGGGAGCGCTTGTACTCCTTTGATCGTGGCAGCAAATCAGACTGGCAGACATTTTTTTTTTGGAGTTGGAGAGGGTGGGCACGTGTGGAAGGGGCGGCTGGAGTTAAAGGGTGAAATGGATTCATATTTTATCCAGAAATCAGCTGCTTCTTAAGTTGGCAGCTCATTTGTTCCATTTCTACAGCCCCCCCCCGTCCCTGGATCAAACATCTGGCTTCCAGAGGCTCTCCTCCAACGGCACATGCAGTAGTGATAGGGGATTAGCGCTGCGCCCGTCAAGGAATTCATGAATGAGATCTATCTAACCCGTAAACCCACTGAGCTGTGGAGAGAATGAGGGTGTTTGATAGGGTGGCGTATGCAGGAGATTGATGATCCAGGTTTAGTGAATATTTTTCCCCTGGGACTGTTTAAGAAACAAGATTCTTACAATAAGCAGCAAATTATCCCCTTCGTCTGTTTCCGCAGTGCATCTCTGTGTCAGTAAAACCTGTTGCAGTGAGACAGCTCTGTATGCACTGAGCAAATATCAGCTGAAAGACTTTGGAAGGGAATCTTGCAAGGCAGATTTCCTGCTCCCACAGTTAGGTCTCCACCATTACTTTATTTCTGCTGGAAGACCAGACTTCTAAACAGTGCAGTAAGAGCACTGTGCAGAATGAGACATGTTCATATTTGCAGATTTCTGTTAAAATATGGGACTTCAGAATGGAGAAAAACAAGCAAGATGGTGAGTGTTTTGAGAACAAATTGTGATACTAAGAGGCAAGCAATGGTATTAAATGTTTGGAGAGTAGACCATTAATAGGTTTCAGAATGCTGAATATAGAGACGACTGGGGGAAGAACATGAGTGTTACACCGCTGTATTTTACCAATAGATCGAAAGCTCTTGTGTGACTTGAATAATTGTCCCCTGGACTCTTCCTGAAATATCTGGCTTCAGTGGAATATCTATGAACTAAAGATCAAACCAAAAGATCAGGATAGAGTATTGTGGTTCCCACTTGTCACATGTGTCTGGTTTGAATTAAATGACCTCAATATCTGTGTCCTGAAGGGGGGCTAGAGTAGCATAGTAGATAAGTCTGTGGTTTTAAAACTGGTGAGTTGTGGGCTCAAGTCTGCGCTGTGGACCTCCTGTCGTACCTTGAACAAGGCACTTGACCAAGATTTCTCCGGTCCACCCGTCTGTATAAATATGGACCAGTTTTCCTGGGTTTAATTGCTGCAATTTTCCAGACTCACAGTGACTCTTAAGCACTGTAAGACACTGAAACCAGGATAAGCTCTGTCCCGATGAGCCGATGTGGCTGGGATATGGATGTTACCTAGATCTGGCAGGCTTCCTCCCATCTCAGAACATACAGCATGACCTAGCCCCCCCACACACTTCCAGAGACAACCAAGGAAGGCCTGCCAAGACGTTTGTAAGTGTTGCCGGATATGCACAGCGATTGCCCCTGTTTGGAGTGTCAATAAGGTGGATGCCCTGGAATGTACGCACCCAAAGAGATCTGATGACATGCATGCTAAGACATCAGGAGCAGGGGGCTTAAGAGGGTTGAAAGGGTTTCAGTGAGGGGCCTGCTGGGCCTGATTTACACCTAGAATTGCGCAACTTGTCAAGAGAAGCTGTGAATGAGGAAAGTCTGCCTGACCGGCTGGGACACGTCCTGCCTACAGGAGAGGTCCTGAAAGCAGCCTCCGTCTTGTTCTCTCGAATTAATCTCATCTGCTTCCATTTTGCTGTAACACTTTGCTTAATTTTTGCATTCCTCGGAACAAAGGTTCCTTTCATGCACAACTCCAAACACTTGATTTGGAGTATCTGTAGAAGTGAAGCTGGATTCTGATTTAATCAGAACAGTGGTGCTTTTATTGTCATCTGTTCCAACTCTATTTGAGCAGAGTTTGGTGCTTTATTGATAGCAAAATTTGTAATCTGGCCTAACTAAACTGTGGTCTCTGCCCCTCCTGCTGCTGAACAAATTGGTTGAAATTATCTTGTTGCTTGTTGCCAAAACTGCCATGCTGCGGGTATAAATTCTTCTGTTGCATTCCGCGCAGATCAAGCTAGTTGACATTGCAGGCTCTCAGCAGTGGGGTTACAATTGAGTGTTCTTGTGTGAGGAATAAAAAACAAACATAACCCACTTTTTTTCCTGGGATCGCGCCTCCTGCTAGGGGGGGAGTAGGTGCGGCTTGATTCCTTCGGCAGGAAGCTGCCTGGTGTCGTCAGATTACTGTCCGTCCGTGGGAGGGCAGGAGGCACAGGTGACAGGCAGAGGTTCACTGTCCTCTTGCTGAGAGTGACTGAGCCTCCTTGGTCTTTCTGTGCCTCTGTGCGCTCCTATCTTGGCCATCAGCCAGGCTTTACGGCAGAGGAGGAGGACTGTGAGCGGAGCCTGGGGACTGTAAACAAGCCGAGAGAGAGATTTCTCACAGTGAAGTTCAGAGCACAGACTAAACAGCAGGAGGATGCTGAGATTAAATCTCCTGAGGTTAGGGCAGTGGTAAATCGCATTCTGTCCCTTGCTCCGAATCATTCCGCCCAACCAGTTAATTACCTTAAATGAACTCATTTAACAACATTTGTAGGTCTTTAGCAGCTGGCTTTCTAATGACGCCAATAAACCACTCATGCAAGACCCAGGGGGCAACAGGGAGGTTGGAGGGCTCAGTGTTTCAGAAATGTGGTTCTGGGCATAATCGTACAGGCAAACATTGGGCAGCTATGGGTAGACGAACAAGAGTCCCAGTGCACAGCTGTTTTGAGCCAGGACAGGTTTTGTCAGCAGCCACGGGCTATTGTTGTGCAGAACATGTTCTGATGATGTAGAAAAGCTAATGCACTTAATACTGTTTTAACTCCACGCTGTCTGTGCAGAACGTATCCTATTGAGCATACCCTTATCGGAGTTTACTGCAGTGTTAAAAGACCATTCAAGGGCAGTGAGGCAGACTGATAGCATGTTAAAGCATGGAGATCTAGGGGAAACCTTTATGTCAGGTTTAAGATAAGACCGGGGCGTTTAAGAGCACAGGCTAAAAATATGGGCTAAGTAACAAGCAGATTTACTGGAGGCACAGCCTCACAAGGGGAGACAAATAACATTTTTTTTTAATTTGCCAGCTCTTAGGTGTGTTAGTTTCCAGTCAGATGTTATCCTTTCTTACTGGGTTGGCATCACTGAATTTCCTGTCTCCTCTAAACAATAACACTGGGGGGAAAAAATCCCGGAAGCACAAAGACAAACACTAGTGACCTCTGCAGTTTCAGCTTTTGTAAGTCAAGTGAAGGAGCCCTCAGAGGGGGAGAAAAAAGATTGAGCTGGACTCGGGATCACAGGTCACAGGTCACATGATCCTGGCAGGGAGGCAGAGTGCAATAGTGAATTGGCCATGTGTATCAGAACATGAATGACTATATCCCTTAAAACAGCCCAGAGACTTCACATCTAGGACCTTGTGCCTCAATCAAAACATACTTTTTAATCTTCTTTAGTTTTACAGCTGTAAGAGATTTTAAATTCACCTTGAAATATTGGTAGATGTGCAAGGCTTTTTGAACAGAAAACTATAGAAAATGTCAAATCAGGGTGGTTATTAGTTCAGTTTTGGGCTTGATTTATGCAGCCAAGGGTCATTCTGGAATGAAAACCTGCAAAACACTGGATTATGTTGGACTAGGACTGGGAAGCCATGCAGAAATACATACAACACATGCAAGTTGCTTTGGACACAAATATCAGGCTGATAAATAATTAATACCACAGCCAACAACTAATAACAACAAGTAAACATTTCCTGTAGGAAGCGATTCAGCTAAATAAGGACATGCATTGCCGTTTTTTTAGCAATTCAAGCAATGTACTAACGGGCCATTTCTCTGTGGTTGTGTTAGTCTTGGAAAGCAGGGGTTTGTCTTTCAGGCAAAGGAAGGCGAAGTGCTGGCTGTCTCTCAAGAGCTTGAGCGCAGTAGTTAAGTATTGTACAAAGCCAAACTTTGTAAGGCATGCTGGTGAACGTACAGATATCGCAGCACTTGATCTGAACTGCAGCCTTGGATACAAGGTAACTCCCTGCCGAAGTGGCACCTGTAAGGCGTATATTACTTAATTATTACTGAAACACAGCTTTTAAACTCCCTTGTAAATACCATATACACGCCTTGTCAGTAAAAGAGTTGTGGCCTAGCCTAGTTACTAACACAAAAGGTAACAAGTCTTTATAAACAGGCTGTGCAGCATTTGTTAAGTGGTTGTGTATCAGTCATACAGTTTGTGACTAACACATGGCTATTGACAATCTTGCCAAAAATTTTAATGAAATAATGGAGCGTAGTAAAATGAAACAACCCAGATGGAAACCAGACTGTAAAACATTGTGATGTTTTGTCCCCCACACTTTCTGGGGATTTTGTGTCGTTATGATCGTGTAGTGCGAGTTTGCCGGAAATGAAAAGCCTGCACTGAAACAGGAACGTGGCCTGACTGAAAGGAAAGGTTCCAGTCCCAAAGGGTCCCCTGCGCACATTTTCCACTCTCCCGCTATGCAGTCGCAGACTGTGGTGGTGAGATTATTTAGGAAGAGCAAGAGATAGATGGAGAGAGAGAGGCGTGTGTGTGGACTTCCCTCAGCTTCAGGAATGCCACAGTTAGGATCTGAGAAAAAAGTCCACATGATAAGTGAGAGTGAGGTTTCCTGTCATGCTGCTCTGAGTGATGATAAGTGAGTGGACCTTGTAGCCAGTGCGCAAGTGCTGTCTGTTTAGTGTGTCTGCGGTCTCAAACCTGTTTAATAAGGGATCTGGTGCTGTGTGCCCCACATTCTGCCCGTGGTCACCTGGAAGTGTCAGGATAGTCAGTCCGTGATGCCACAATACCGAAATTGTGCAGGCAAGAGGTTTTTGGAGTATCTTTTCATTATAAATCGGGGGACTTAGATCATAAGAAATGTGCATTTGTTGTAAATACTATTAAGAACCAATCAAATCAAATGTGGAACATTGTTAGAAATCATTCCAGCTCGACACAGATGTTGACTGTGGCCCGTGGATTGAACTGATTTCTCTTTCTGGATCAGTGTTTGGAGCTGAAATCACCGTTTTCTTAATTGCACAAATATCTGCAGACTTTCATGAGCTGATCATTTTTTATTTTATCGAGCGGCCTTTAATCCGTCCTAGCCAGTAATGTAAAACATTCATCCGCTATGTTCCACACAAATGAAAACGTCACGGAGAGCAGTTGGGGGGGACAGCTGGGAGATCAAGGGGTGTCTGTGTTAGTGTGTCAGCGATGCTATCCCTCGGGGGCTGCTTTGTCGGGGCTTCCTGTTGATATAACTCTGTTAAGCACTGCTTTACTGCTCCGGGGAGCTGTTTAACAGTGACAGTAACCTTCCCCTTCAAAGGCCAGCTCTGCAGCACATGCAGCTCCCTTTGTTTTTTGGTCAGCATGAGCATCCTGGGAGTGAGTATGTTGAGAGTGGCCACCGGGGGGGGGCAGTTTGATGTTGGGAGTGGCGTGCTGTGCTCGGATAGATTTCGGGGAAGGGTTAATGGGGGGCAGACCGTCTCTGTGCCTTTGCTGTTTGCACTGTTGCGGGCCAGTGCCCTCGCAGCCAGCGAAGAGGAATTCCCATCCAGCGCTCCAGCTGCCCCTGGAAGAAGACTCCCAAAGGTCAGAAGGTCGCGTCCCTGGTAATTTCATTAAGCCTGCCCTGCCCAAGCCCGCAGACTGACGGACGGAATTCCCCCCCACCGACCATCGTTCTTCTTTCTTTTCTTCCTCCCTTCTTCATTTTGTTCTTGATTTGCTCCTTCTGTTCCTTCGTCTGCGAATGTGGAGGGGGCCTGACCTGCAAACCCCAGCTTTTCACACTCCCAGTCTGTGGTGCTGGAATGCGCCAAACCCACTTGCGCTTGGGCTCACACACACACAAACGCACTTAGTGCACTTGATCTAGGTGGAACAAGTTGATGATAGGCTGTCTCTGTTTCTCCCTGCACATGTCACGATTGCTGCCATTAATTAACGCATTGGGCTCAGTAGTTAAAGGATTAGCTGACCTGCCTAGGGAGTAATTTATATATAGTCCCGGGGCTTTTGTCTCCTGATCGCCTGTCTTTCTGGAGAGTGTGATGTTACGGGGGGGGAGAAGGCTCTTTTAACCCAAGAGGGTGGCAGGTGGGCAGACCATGAAGCTAGCAGCTCTTCTGATAAACCTCCAGGGTGCTTGTTGCCCCCGACCGTGGCACCTGCAGTGACAGTGCACTCAGACTTTTTTATTTCTGCTTCTGAATTTACAGTAGTTGATTTCTTGTTATCTCGCTCGAATTGGAACAGCCAGTTGTGTCTACGAACCGCGTGGCCACAGACAGGGAGGAATGAGGAAGTGTAGGCAGACACCTCTGCCCCACCCCACCCGCCTATAAGCCATCTGTCATCAGAGATGCCACAGCCATGTCCTGGAGGACAGGCGTGCCCCTCCCAGACAACGCCACATGTCTGCAAGCACCAAATAGGCCACAGAGCCACAGGCCTCCTGGCCAGCTAATCCCACTGAACTCTCGGTGGTCCTCAGCCAGTTGCTTGGAGAATCCTGGTCACTGTTAATTTGTGACATGACCTAGGCTCAAACCCACGACAGAGTTCAACCTGAGCTCTAGACACTGGGAGGCCCCTGTAGCCTTTCCTCCTACTTGAATGTCAAACCTGGGGGCAAGAGGCTGAGTGTGTAGTGGGGCATTTGAGCACCCACTGCAGAAATTGCCTGTCAGCACATTTTCCTCTTTTCCTTCCTAACCTGTGGAGAAGCCATTAATAATGGTAGAAAATGCACAGACTGAAATTCTAAATTGGGTAGTGCTTGACGTCTGATACATATTCCCTGTGTCTCTTTTCCAGTTTGTATCCTGTAGTAATTGTAATATTTGTCAGAAGAGGTTAGAGTTAAAAACTGCTGAGATCTTATAATGAAGAGAGATTAAGAGACGGAATAATGAACAGCAGAATTACCACCGTTTTTTCCTAGGTAGAATGTACAACAGCTGCACCCTTTTATAATGCTTCTTTTTCCTGTGTTTTTAGCCTGTTCCTTCTCTTGGCAACAGCAGCGTGCGATTCTTTTAGGAAACCCGATACAGATATTATATGGAAACCGCAGACTTTTTTTTAAAAAAGAACCCATTATATTAGATTCGAAGAGATTGTAAACATGGCCACATTGTAAAGTGTGATCAACAAGACAAAACACAGCGTGTCCAGCTGAGACTACTGTTGTGATACCCACACACACATACAGTATATATATAACGTGTATGTTAATGGTACTCAGTAAGTATTTAACAATTGAATGCAACAAGGATACAACATGGGAATCAGATAGTTTGACGGGGAAGGAGTTAACATGTAGGAAGGCCAGCACTGCTTTTAATAGCCTGTAAGCACTTAACATTGCTGTTTATGGCTATAGCTTTTGTCACTGAAATTATACTTATGTGTTTAAATTTTTTTTTTTTTTAATATTTAATTGAGACAGTTTACTTTTTTCCTCTTGTTCAATTGCTGTCTGGCAAATTCACCTTTATCTGAAATGCAAATGATTGGGCTGGTCTAGATAGCCAGAAGCAGTCTGCTGTCTCTAGTGTTGATTTAACCTTTTGGATTAATACCTATGATACAGAGCATCTCATAGAACACCTCCAAGATTCACAGATCTTTAGTGCATTAATAGATTTGAACAGTGGATTGTGTAAGAAATGGCAGCAAGTTCACTCCGATGAAAATTTATTCTTTTTATTTTATCTGTACTAGAGTCTAAAACATTTGACAGAGCAGAGACTGCTCAAACTGTAGACGTTTTGATTCTCAGGTCTCTTCCTACACTCATTCAGACCTGGCTGCCCAATGCAAAAAAATTCTAAAAAAAACTGTTGGACCTTAAAAGGTAGAGGCTCGACTCAGATGGTCTCCGCCAAGTGGGGAGATGCATTGCAGCACCAAAGACCCATCTCGGCCCGTTTCCACTTTGTCATGACTCACCGCCGTGAGATCTCCGGCTTGGAAAATATTTTAAAAAAACAAAACAATTGCGGTTTTGTTTCTGGAAGTAATAGAGGCTGATTTGCTGAGATTTGTTATATATCAGCCATCCCATACCTCCCCCACCCCCAGCCCCCAAGGCAGTTCTTTTTGTTTTTACAGCTTTGACAAGCTGCCCAAACCTGCAGAGACAATGAGGGGGGGTGTTTGTAGCTTACTAAAACACAGTTTTATCAACAAAACCAATGAAAACGTCAACGAACACCTCACTTATACTTCACGATGAAACAGGAGGTGCAGAAGTAGCGTCCCGACCAGGGGCGCTACCTGGCCAGAGATGGCCGGGCAACTAAGTCCCCTGGCTGGCGTGTGGTGATTGGCCACCGGTAGTGTTTGAGAGTCTCCCCGGTGCATCAGGGCGATCTCATTTCCACAGGTACACACAGAAAGTTTTCCTGGTTCCCGCAGGATGGGAGCCAAACCGCAGGACCTGGACAGCTGCCACAGACCAGCACTTCTGATGAGGGCTTTGAAGACAGGAATTTGCATCAGTAAAATTTATGTCTGCGTACGGTGTGCTTCATTTACAGTAGAGTTCAGTGGCTACGTTCAGTGCTCCAGGGCTTCGGAATTGAATTAATCGCATGAAAAGGGAGGATTGCTGCTCAGTTTTGAAGGCTCCTTTCTCTATTTTAATGATGAGCTCAAACACCTGAGTTTTGCACGTGCTTTGGTTTAAAAACTGAATTAATTGAAAAAGCTGAAAAAGTTCAATACTGAGACTATCATTTAGTGAGCTTCATTTGAGAGAAGCTGATGTTTTACTTCTGTGTCTACATCTGCAAGGCAGTGGGGATCTTATTACTTTTATCTTTCAGACGTTAGGAGTGGGGTCTGTATGGCCTGTGTGATTTATATTTCCCACTTGGACACAACCCCACACTTAACCTCCACTTACTGGCAGCCCTGAGGTCTCTGCATACATTTCTGAAGATGGGCCCAAATTTAAAGCCCCTCATCTCTATCTAAATCTTTGCCTCTGCCAAATTTTGTGGCAGTACTATATTACTGTACTTATCCGTAGAAGACGGTGAAAGGGGTTTGAATTTTGTTCATCTGAGCTCACGTGTGGGATCCTGTGTGTGAACGTCCCCGGCTCCATTAGCCACACAACTACTATACTACACTAGCCCAGGGGGGTCGTTAAGAGTAAAATTAGCTTGCCGAAGATCCTTAACTGCTTTCTGAAAAATCTATCACTTCAAACGGAGTGGGTGCATGTCTCAGCCTTTGGTATGGGTATCTTTGTCAAGCCTTACAGGATTCGCGTAGCTTCCCAGTGATCCTGCTTGTGCTCTGCAGTCTCTCCCATGTGTATTATCTGAGTGTCAAGCCTTTTTGACTGAGATGCCTGTACCAGCTCTAGTGCTCTGTGGCTGTCTGCCTCAGCCATTCTCTGCCTCCCCATGCTGGAGGGAAAGAGCTGTGACAGCTTTATCAGTGCACGTCTGTTGGGAGAGCCTGCGAACACAGAGTGTGTTTTTTGTCTGCATGTTACCGGCATAACACAGTTAGCAAAGCACGTGCATCTTAATTAACTGAAGTTGTTTTGAGCTGAGCTGTCAGGCACTCTTAGTGGCAGACAGCTTTGGGCCTGTGGAAATATCTGCATCAGGCTGAGGCAGAGTTCATTCGGCATTAATTGAACCCGTGGCGCATTGGACCTGCTTGCTGTTCTGAACACCATCTCTTCATGACTTATCACGCTCAGGCGTCTGCGTTATCAGCACAAGAAGAATTTCAGGCGTGATTTATTGTACATCTGTGAAGAAACATGACTTCTCTACTCCCCAGCCCAGATGCATATGTTAAAGCTCAGTGTTTCCATTACACTCTGAGCAATAATTAGTATGTATGTTGCATTTGCTCCTAAAGAGTGATGAGAAGTTAAAATGCCTTTTGCATTGCCATGACCAGTACTGTTCTCAATCTGATCAGAATACTTCAGATAGTTATCAGACTGTTGCTCCCTTCAGGTGAGGTGGTCGAAGGTGAGGGACTCCATTTTTCCAAAAGGTCCGATTTTGCTCATGTGAACCTATTGCCTGTATTGCGTTTTTATCTTGACTGAACTCCAAAAAAAACATCTAGCTGATTTTAGGAGTATCTCGATAAGAGTTAGCTTCAGTCCTCTGTGCAAATAATGGTTCTGCTCAAATTTAAAATCATTTCATTGCTGATTTTTTTCAGTACCATTAATTCCAATTTAACAAGTCCTGAGAGTCTGCGCATCTGTCTTCCTGCAAGTGAGATCTGGTGCTAATCGAGATCCCATTTTCCCACCGGACCATCGGATATCCTCGGAAGCTCGTGTGGAAGCTGCAGCTATGCCGACGTGCCCGTTCTGCAAATTAGCATCAGCAAGTGGATTCTCTCTGGCTTCGCACAGTTTCCTTGGTGCTCCATGTAAGAAAAGCAGAGCAGACAGTGGGGCTTTGAAACACTCATGCACATTACATGGCAGTGAGTTAATGCTATTAACCCTGACAGTTCAGGGATGCAGAGGTCAAGGCTTTCCTTGTGGCCTCCTTCTTGAGGTCAAATTCAGGCTGTGTGCTGGCTCACGATGAGTGCCCTGAAAATTGCCCCCGCCCCTTATCAGAGGTAATAAATTATTCACAGGACTAATTTCCGTGACAGCAGTCCTGAGGTCCAACTCTGGGGGCAGCTGCAGAGCATGTCCGACTTTGTCTTTGATGCTGAAGCAAATTGTGGTTTCTTTCATGAAAGGCCAAGCCATGTACCCGTAACTGCTGTGAAAATATTTTATCTTGATGGGAATGAAACGCCGAAGAGCAGACCACGCTATGTGAACTTAACCCGTGTGTGTCTGTTTTTTTTTCCCTAGACTGGATTCCTCAGCTGTTAGTTTTCTGGTCTCATTCTTATTAATTTCCAATCCTCCAAACGCCAAGAGAGAAATGTTTTGTTTGTTTTTTTTTTGTTTTAAAGAAACTCAGGTCCTCGGGCATGTCTTGTGAAGAGCAGCAGTCCTGTGAGCTGACTGCTGTTGCTCGGCTCACAAACTGTGAAAATAATCAGATATTAGAGGAATCGGCAGCTGCGCTGGCTGTCGTCATGCGTGAAGGAAGAGCTGTGTTAACTCCAGCTGCAGCGAGGTGCTGCTGTCCAGGAGCTCCCTTAGACAGGAGTGTCCACAGTCACTGTGGAAGCGTGACATGTGACAGCTGCATTTGTCATTAAAGAATTCATGGCTGAATGTTTACTTGATCAATAATTTTGATTATGAAACATGTTCAGTTGCTGCAGAATGGAGTTTCTTCCCACTATGGTAGGATATAACAAAGCACTTCATTTATAACATGTTGAGTACTTAGTCGATGTACGTATTGCGGTTATTAAGAAGCCAGCATTAATTATCTTCCACAGTTAACGAGCGCTGAGGAAGCCTGGCTCCAAACAATTTTTTACACAGCTTTGAAAATCTGTACTTCAGCTCATTAAGGAATCGAACGGCAATTTTCATTAAAGTGGCTTTTAATTACATCGGAGCGTTCTTGCTTTTAAAATGATGGGCTTATAAGAAACGTTTGATGACCCGTGTAATTTCATGGGTAGTGTTATATATAGTATGGTTAATTGTCTACTCCTGTCACCGTAGTCTAATGCACACAGCTGGGGTTTGTGTTACCCTGCTATTATCTATGTACTCTGTTCGCAATGCAGAGTCTGCTTTATCCACAATACATTGCCTTAATCAGAGATGGGCAAGACTTCCAGCAGATTGTACAGGCACATTTCAATTACCAACTGATGAAGGCCTAAAGGGACAATTGATTCAACTTCTTAGACTAATAATTAGTACAATTAATTAATTGTGATCAGAGGGGGAGTGAGAATTAAAGACCCCTTCAGCTTATGAAGGCTGGAGCTGCAGGCTCCTCATCTACATTCCCCTCAGTGCACATACACACTCTGGATTATCTGCAGTGCACGGTCCACACTATTTCCTATACAGCATCTCCAGCGCTATCAAACATGCAAAACCTTTTGACCGTGATGCGATTGTAGTAGTCCCAGTATAATTCTTCTGTTATAGTGTATATATTCACCTTCTTCAAATCTGTTGTAGACCTTTCTGAAAGTGGTTATCAGAAGTCCTTCAGAATCATCGTTCCTCTGCCTTGCTGTAGATATGACCTGCTCAGCGCAGAGACCACCCAGTCTTAATGAACACGTGCTCCTCCGTGTTTCCCTTTGTAATGGCCTCAGCGATGGTAGAGCTTGTAAAATGTAATAATTCAGCCCAGGGGGGTCTTAATGTACTGATTTTACTGGAGAGTAAATCTCAGTGGTAGGCAGTTGGTGACTGGCACACGACTGAGGTGGGTGGTCGATATTTAATTATTTAAATCACTCTTCTAATTTACCTATTGGGAAAAAGTCTGGTTTGCCGTCTTTGAAGAGCTCAGCTGTTCATGATGGAAAAGAAAGTTATTATTTTTCTGGTACACATTTCAGCACTGTACTGTATATAACACCTTCTCTAATCCTGCAGTATGTTGTACTTATAATTCTGCTCCCCCCTTAGTACAGTAATCAACTGGCGTGCTAGCTGTTTGTGCAGCACTGAGAGGCATGACCAGCTGGCTGTTCTACAGCATTTATCAGACTTTTCTCTGTACATAATAGACCAGCAATGGCCACAGGCAGCCCAGAGTGGGACAGAGGACCGGCTGGTAGCTGGTGAGCCTCCTGTCTGGCTGAGGAGTGAGGAATGTGGCTCCACAGATGTGAGGGGTGTGCCAGTGGGGCTGTGCACTCTGTGCAGTAGCTGGCCTGGTCCATCGGCTGTCTGATGCAGGGAGGAGAACCGAGATTCAGTTCGGCCTTCAGAGATCAGCGTGAAGATCCCAGCCAGTCTGTTTCCATAATGTGTCAGAACTGGTCCGATAGTGCCACGAACCTCCTACTGGAGGGAGCGGACGGTACCGGGAGAATGTGTTCCTGAGGCCGTGCTGGAAGGTCTGGGTGAGCTGGCTCTCATGAGGTAGATGCGATCATCCTGATTTTTGCCGTCGCACTGTACAACGTTGCTGTGTTGAACCAGGTCGGATCCTGTACAGCAAGGATGTGCTTTCCAAGCGCACACTGTCCTGTTTGGTGTCTCTACTGTGCCTAATGTTTCTGTAACGTCAGAGGAAGCACTGTACAGTCTCAGTGTAAGGCATTAACCCTTGGTAGAGGCCGAAAGTTTCTGATCTTTGCAAAAGTTTACTTCTGAAGACCGCTTCAACAATGACAGTATCCATGCTGGCCGGTGGCAAAACCACTTGGATGGGATGTAAGGATTTTATGGTTTTAGTTATATAGATTGATTTTGTGGTTTATGCTGCATAAAACTCAGGTATTTGGACATTGAAGTGTGAAGGCAAAACTGAGGCTGTTTTTTGACATGAATGAGCCAATGGTGGGTGAGAGGGAACAGGCCTGATATTGCTGTAGGCCTTTCTCTGATTTTTCTGCCTGAACTCCTTGTTCCCACGGGGATCTGCAGTTTGACAGCTTGTCACGGATATGGAGACAGAAATGTGCGAGGACAAGAGAAACACTGGAACCTAGTTAAGGACGAGAAGCCGGTCCCAATAAAAGCAAAATTTTCTTGCCTCCGGGCATGTCACCTTCCATTGTCATCCCATCCTTTCTCCGAAGCAGAGAGGCTCGTCTTGAGACGCGAGCGCGGGCGGGGGTGGATGGGATAGCGCCACAATCAATTTTCAACTGTAAAAACGAGCCCAGCGGAAGCCTGTTGAAAAAGAGAGAGAGAGAGAAAAAGTGTGCATCTTTCATCTTTGTGCTGTGTGATCCGATGAGCATTGCAGGATAAAAATTAATAATGCGCCTTTTTCCAGAGTTTTGCCAGGGCCTAATTGATAGCTTAGAGTTGCTAAAAAAAAAAGCCACCTGCCAATATAAAGACTTTTAATCTTGAGCTCAGAGGGATTCTGAATCTTTTATTTATTGCATTAAATGAAGCTCTGGTCTTAGTTTTTAATTGTATAATTTATAGGAGGGAAGCTTTGAACAAGTCCATTGATGGCTGTACTAGAGAGCTTTTAACCACGACTCAGTAGCTGCAGCGCTGGAGTCAGAGGTGTATTGGTAATTAAAAAGTGTCGGGCACATGCTGTGCACGTTCTCTTCTCTAATCGCTCTTACTGAATCAGCAGTAACGTGCTGTATTTGTCTCTGTGAATTAAAGGTTATTACCCTGACTTTCAATGGCTTTCCTTACCTTTAATTTGTACAGCTGTCTTCCTGTCCATGTGGTATCGTCATTACATTAGTTTGTTTTAAATCTTTTTTATCTCTGTGTTTAGAGTGAATGTTTATCTCAGGTGATTATTTTGGAGGGCAGGCTTGGGGCTGGCTCGTTGGCTTTGATTTGCGTGTTTCTATATCGGTGAAAAGAGTAGCGTTTCACGTCCGCCCCCAGGATTAGTCAGGTGTGATCTTTCCAGAACAAGGATCATGGGACAGGTGAGAACGAACCGTTCAATATCTCATGACAAGTATGGTCCACAGTGCGAAGACCCTACTGCAAATTGTAGTCTTTGTATGAAAAAGAGGAAGCAGTATCTGATTGAATGAGACCAGACAGCTGGAAAGGATGGTGCTACACAATGCTCTGAATCCTATTGCTGAACCAGTGCACTGCAGCCTGTGCTCCAGATTTTTCCTTCTCCGCCTTGCAACGTGAAGTTCAGCCCCCGGGGGCTTTTTTCTAAATCGTTTTATTTTCTGCTGCGATGAGTGCTTTTGCTTGCGGGTGCCAGTAAAAAAAATCAGAGAGGATGTAAAGTAGGCGTCTTCCTGGTTTGCCGTTAAATGAAACAAATGCTGGCTAGTGAAAAGTAATTTTTATAAAAGCTCCAGCCGTTATGGTTTTTGCATATTGAAACTCTTGGCAATCAAAGTGTTTAAGATGCTAAGCGAGCGATCCAATGATTTGTTCATTGTCTGAATTAAAGGGCCCTATTTTACAGACAGTGGGAACCCGCAGACTTCCACTTGTTTGATCTGAGGAGGCTTGTGATGTTGCCCTGATCGGCGAGAGACAGAGAGAGCACTCGATGCAGAAACCACACCTCCTTTGCCCCATCAAAGGCAGGTGCCATTGAGCAGGGCTCTTTGCAGCTTTTGGTACTGAAGCTCCGGGCCCGGGGTTCACATAGTCCTGCCAGGCTTGATTATTCCATAATAACAGTTATTTGCTCCAGGCACCTGGCGATCTGCTGGGTGTCTGTCTGCAAGACGTTGCTGTAGCTGGGCTGCACGCAGACAGGCCCTTGCTCCTTCAGACACAGCGCTCTCTTTGGGGGGTTCCCCTGCAAGGGGTGGGCTTTATTATACAGTAGCTCACCTGTGAGATACCCCCACATTGAAGCCATTCAGCAGGGGCTTTCCACAGCTGTTTAGCACTCAAATCCCCAGAGATTGCCAAGGTGTGCAAAAGAGATCTTGCGCAATTAGATTACTTGTCGTTCTTTGTAACATGAGAAAACTAAGCACAAATCTTGGAATGTCCTGTCTGCTTTAGCACTGCTGTCTGTTAGAGCCTTCCAACGTTATGTAGGGAATGTTACAGACTCTTCAAAACCAAAGTGTTTGAACAGCCATGCTAGTGCTGCTGCAGATTGGTTCTGGATCACACCGTCCCCAGATCTACAGCTTGCACTGCCAACATGTTGGCATGCTTAGGTCACATCCAGAGGGCTCATGTGGAAACTATTGAAAGTGGCATTAAAACTGGGAACAGGAGGCACACCTGTACATAAAGTGGCCATGTTTCAGGAAAACAGCCGAGATTCTTAGTTAGACAGGTTAGATGGGCTGAATGGCCTCTTCTCGTTTGTAACTGTTCTTTCGCTCATTCTGTTCAGTATTATAGTGTGAAGTTAAAGCTTTTGGAAAAATCTGTAAAAATAACCTGAATAATGGGTGCCGCCTGTGATTTCCAGGGCATGTACAGGGTTGTTTATGACAAAAACTCTGATGGACATTCATGTTCTTTATTTTAATTCATATTTGCATTTTAATATTTTTCCCAAAGCATTGTCCTAAAGTTATAATAGTTTTGCACGACGTATAGGTTGTGAGCCTTCCTCAACAAAGTCCTATGCAGCTTTAGCCGTTTCTGAAATGTCAAAAAGCTCTGTATAACTGGAGCTTGTATTTGTACAGTGTCATGTGGTTCAGTGTAGCCTGAGAAGCTTCGCTTGGTGGCAGTGTGGTGCACCTGTGCTTTAATGGTACTGTACCTCCTTATGTACCTGTGCCTTTCTCAACCTGACAGCCAATCCCATTGACGTGCTGAGGCTCCTGGACATATCGGAGAACATGGAGGGCGTTTCCATGGCGGCAGGGCTGTGCACGGCCCGGAAGGACATGGAGGAGGCAGACATGGCCTATAGGATAGAAAAGAAGATCCAGCTGAGTGCACCCACCAAGCAGCTCTTCCCAGGTAATGTGAGTGGGGGAGGGAACAAAACATCATGTTTTGACTCCTATCATGGGGATAGATTGAGAGATTTTTTAACCTGTTGGCTTTCTAGCAGTTACAGTTTCATATCCCTAATGCAAGTGAGAAAAGTGTTCCGTGTGTTAATCCACGTTAATGCCCGCTGTTATCAAAGCCAGATTTGCCTGACCTTCTAATGAACCATGCAGGGCCTGAAGCAGATGCTTGATGGCAGTCGGTGCTTATAGCAGTGCTGCTGAAGAGCTGAGGGAAAAGGGGGAGATTTCTGGAGTGGGAAAAATGGGATGATTTGTATTAAAACGGTGTAGCAGACTAGTAAGGCCTCATTTCAAATATCGTGTGCTACTTGATTCACCACATTACAGATCTTGCTACTCATTCCCAGGCCTTAAGGAATGTCCTACACAGACGGGTGGATTTCCTGGAACAGTAGGCAGCTGTGTACCATAGCTGTGGGCTTGTTGGGCCCAGGTGGTCTCCTCTCACCTTTAACTGTTCTCATCATTGAACCATAATTATTTCACTTATCTTTCTTTGTATCTTAATATGAACATCTTTTATATATACTGTATATTTGACCAGTGTTTTATATGTACCTTATGTCTTAACGGGGGTGTTTATATGCATGGTGCACATGTTGTTTCTATAGGTCATTGCAACATGAAGATGCATTGCGTTTTCTCTTTTCCCCATCTCAGAGTGGGGAAAATCTAATTAAGCTGATGCTGACGGATCCATAAGTCAGAGACTGCTTATAAACGTAATTAAAGAGGGAGCCTTGTCATAGATAACGGTTCCCCACCTGTGTGGGTTGGAGATAAAGTGGTCCTGGAGGCGCGGAGGATCGCTCTGGTTTCCTTGTCTGCTTGTGAAGAACTGCAGTGAAGTGCGGGCTCCGTGACCCACTACACCCGAGGGGCTCTGTTCTGTTCCTCTCGCCAGCTGTTTCTGGGGAGCCTTCGCTGTTCTTTAAACTGTCAGGGTGTTGGGAGTCTCTGGTCTGTTCGGACCCCTCCTGTCTGCCGGGCTTATTCTGAAAGGCTCCTGGCTTGGCGGGCCCAGGAGCTGGAGCCTCTGTGGTCCAGAGCCCGAGTGGGAGTGGGTCGCCCTGTCCTCTCCGGCTCTGCTCCTCTGCAGGAGCGGTGCTGGGCGCGGCCGGCCGGAGTGCTGTTCGAGCGCCTCGGCTGTGAAAACACAGAACGGGACATTAAATTGATTCCATCCCGCAATCAACGAGACCAATTCAGTCATCAGGAGCAGAGCCCTGCCACTGATCTAGGCCGGAGCTGTGCTCATCTTTCTCATGTGTCCCCTCCACCTTCTCCTGCTGTCCCAGCATTCCTTCCCAGCTTGAAATCCCAGGCTTCCTGGACCTTTCCTTTGGGAGGCCACACACAAATATGGAGGGACTGAGAGCATTCCTCTTTCTCATTATTTAGTCTACGACAATAAACACGTGTTCAGATCTTGCTTTGATACTGAGATGAAACAGGGCAAATAAAAGCTCAAGGCCCAAACCTGTTATTATTCTTAATTACACACCCAGTGCTTGTTTTCCCAAGGAAATCACATTCTTCACACGTATCGCTCCCTTTTTTAATACAAGGAAACTTCTATTTTTATAACAAAGACAATTAGAAAGTAATTTGCCAGTCATAAATCACAAGTTCTGGAACTGACACAGAGAGTCCTATCATAATTAACATTTTTTTTGTTAAAAAAAACAAATACCCATGTAATCAGTTAACCTGAAATGGAAAAACAGAGCAGCTTTTTAATATTTTATTTTTTCTCTTAAATTTATCCAGAACTATTTGCCCCTGGTTGTGGCCAGAACATCTTTAGTAAGACCTGAGTGACTGTTTCATTCTGACTCGGGAAATTATCAGTGCTGTTTTTTTAATCAACATATAAAAGAAATGCAGCATTGTGGAGTGTATAAATATCATTATTGTAATAAAATATCCTTGCCTCATAATGCAAATTACACAGTAACGCTAAAACTCTTGATAAATATCATGTGAATTTGACACTAGCATATTCTGGAGGGCAGCTGTCTAGTGGCAGGTATACAGTATTTCTGTGCATGCTTTCTCTTAGTGTCTCTGTTGGTCATTACGTGTAGTACTGGAGCAGTTGTAATGACTGATTTTAGAGACAAGCAAGTCATGTCATTAATGGCTGCGAATTCCCTCATGAAAGGAATCGCTCATCTTATCAATCTCTCTCTTAAATCTTAAAGTTCAACGTGCAGGTGTTATAGAGTTCGGAGACCAGTATCAATGTCAGTAGCTAATTGAGCTGATCTCACCCTCTTTCTTCCTGAGCCTTTGTGCTGTAGATGATTTAAGGAGACCTGCTGGGCTGTCCAGGAGCTGACCTGACAGTAGTGGTCCTGTACTACTGCAAGAAATCTGCCTTGTACACTCATGTCCCTGTCCAAAAGAGACCTGTACATCACAGTGTGTGGTGGAGTGGATTGGGCAGGGGCCCCAGAGGGTTCTCGTTCCAGACTGGATGGTAACCCTGCATTCTCTTCCTCACCAGACACTGCATTCCCGGAAGCTTTTTCCATAATGGCCACAGTCCGAGCCAAGAAGGGATCCCAGTTCTTCCTCCTGTCCGTTTATGATGACCAGGGGGTCCAGCAGCTGGGTTTGGAGATCGGGCGCTCTCCTGTCTTTCTCTACGAGGACCAGAACGGCCAGCCTACCCCAGAGGAATACCCCATCTTCAAGAAGATCAACCTGGCTGATGGAAAGTGGGTACACCTGGGCTTCCACACAGTATCTTCAAACAGGGGTTCCCAGTCCAGGTTCTGGGCACCCACACACCTGCTGGTGTTTATTGCACATGAGCCCTCAGTTAAACTATTGAACTCTTCTCAGACATAATGTTTAGTCTGAACTCAAGAGTAACTTCAAATCTCCAACCTTTGAGTGGAAGAAAGTAACTTACAAAGGTTCCAACCAAGCAAGCTGGTTCAGTGAAGGGTTCATTTGAGTAAAGAGCAGCTATGAAAAGCAGCAGGTGTGATAATCCACAGGAGCAGGATTGGGAACCCCTGTTTTAAAAGACAGTTTAATCACCAGTTTCCCTTCAGTGTCTACTTCTATCAGTTGGGTGATTGATTGGGAACACCTGTAAATTATTCTAGTCCCAGAGAGCTGAAAGGTTGGGATCAGAGTTTGGACCTAGATGATCTCTAAATTATTTAATTTAGCAAAACATACGCAGAATTGATCACAGTTTAGATTATCCCCGCTCTATAGAAAATAGTGATTTTATGGTGACCGATGTTCCCTCCTGAACCAGGGGGCTCTCCGGGGCCGGGGCTGGAGACTTTGGTATAAACCAACGAACAATCACAGAGAATCATGCTGACTGTCAGCAGGAACCCTAGAAACATGTCAGAGTGCAACTAACGTGACAATGCATCTTTTAGACCCAGTAACACTTCCAGCTGCTGTGTTTTTTAAATCGGCGCCCTGTGGACTTTTTGATCCTGTGTTTGTTTGCGAATTGGAGCGGCAGAAGTATAAGCATGTGGACACAGTGTAGCGGAGTGCCTGTCTCTTCCCAGGTGGCACCGGATAGCGTTCAGCGTGGAAGGGAAGGCGGTCACCCTGTATCTGGACTGCGTGAAGCTGGAGAGCCAGGAGCTTCGCCGAGGAGACACCCCCTCTGTCAGCACTGACGGCGTCACGGTGTTTGGGACCCGCCTCCTGGATGAGGAAGTCTTTGAGGTAGGGGCAGCGTCCGGCCTCAGTGCAATGTGCTCACAGTGCTGTTGCATAGAGGAGCGCATTGGATTAAGGGGGAACTTGGGGGAGGCCAGATTGTACAAGCCCAGCCTGGAGTCTAGCCAGAACAAGGGGGTTCACACCCCTACTCTTATGAGCAGTGCCCTGTGAACTTGTACCACCTACAGCACAGTGTCCTTGCTCACCATCCTGGGGCATTGGTTTTTATCTAAAGCTAACCAGAAGATGCTGTTTTCATTATTTCTATCGTAACAGTAAATTCAGCTCGTATTGGTGTGCAGCAGCGGTGTGCTGAACCTATAATCAAAAGATTAGCATCACCTCAGTGCTGTCACTGTCAGCTGAGACACCAGCCCCTCTTTCACTGGTGTGAGCACAGGTCCTGCGCCGTGTCTTCAGCTCCGAGCTGGACTGGAGTGCACGGTGGGGACTGTTTCCTTTAGGAACCTGTGCGCTTCTCACTTTGAAGACAGAAAACAAAAAGTGCTCCATGACTGTCTCACCTCAAAGTTCATCAGAGCATGCCAGTTTCCCCAGCTCAGGGAGATGGGCGTGTGCCAGTTTCCCCAGGTCAGGGAGATGGGCGTGTGCCAGTTTCCCCAGGTCAGGGAGATGGGCGTGTGCCAGTTTCCCCACGTCATGGAGATGAGTGTGTGCTTGTTGAGCCCACACTGTGTTTGCTCTTTCATCGTGCACTGAGAGTGCTCAGCACTGGAACAGGAAGGGTTTGGAGAGCTGTGTGCTTGATTTGTGTGAAATGCATTCACATCCCAATCCCACAGGACAAAATCAACAACATTTGTTGTTGACATTTTTGAAAGGCTTTGTCAAAATTAGTACCTTATTGCTGGACAAGAATTCCCAAATGGTTTTTCATGGATGGTGTGCAGTGTTTGTCAGAATACAATTGAGCTTAAAGTGGAGCACACAGAGACTCGTGTCCTGTTACAGCAGTGTTGAAATGAGGACCTATATCACAGTGAAAGGCGAAGCAGTATTGAAATAAATGCAATACATATTTATTGATCTACTTGAATAAAGACTCCCAGTGAATAAGCAAAGTTAAGTTTAATAAATTAAACCTGCTTCTGAAAGCTACTTGTGCACAAAGGTGTCCTCATTCTGCACAGAGAAGGAATGCAAGGTGTCCCAGCCCTCCTGTGGCTGACAGCACTGGTCCCCATGAGGCTGGTAGCTGCAGGCCCTCCCTGCAGGTTGGTAATATGGAGCTGGCCCTGCACAGCTGGGTTGCTAGGCCTGTGGGACCAGGGGGGAGGAGTAGGGAGGGAGGAGCCCGTGGGGCTGTGTTTCAGTGGGTGCGTGTGGCTGTCGTGCTCTGGGGAGTCCTCCAGCCCGCTCTGATGGGAGAGGTGGAGTGGGCTGGTGCTTGCAGAGCGCCGACTCTGTAATTCCCACAGCTGGAAAAGCACACCTCGCAAAGGGAATGACATACAGAAGTGGAGTGTACAGTATGTGTGTGTGGGGGGAGAGGTGCTATATCATGCCAGAGACAATTTGTCAGGGAGGAATGCATACGCAGCTTGAGCAAAGCAAAACCTCATTGTCAGTGCTTTCTTCGATACGTCCACACCAGAAGAATCCAAGGGCAGCAGGATGTGTGGCTCCTGGGCAGAACTGTGCAATCCTGTGTTTTTGCCGGTCGAAGACTTTTAAGCTTCCTTCACATGAGGTGACCCTTTGGCTTGTGCTGTTCGCAAGCAGAGGTTTGCTGTATTGTACTGAGAGAGGCGTGTGTCAGTGTGGCTGCACACGTCTGATCTCCGTCTTCATTTAAGCCAGAACCTGAGGAGGACCGACTTTAAGCAAGTTGCTGTTGGTGCTCAGCGTTTGAAGTGGGGAGGAGGAATGAGCTGTGTAATGTGCCCTAGTGGAACGATTACTTTATATTGCAATTTGAGCTAGATTTAGTGAGTTTTTCATTCTTTTCACGTTCGTAATGAATCCCAGGGTGGTGAAATATGCCATTAAACTTGAATCAATGTTTAATGACTGGACTGGAGGTGAGGCTCCATTAATTGTGTGGAAGAACCTGCTTTGAATCAATCACATTTACTGCTCTTTGCACTATACCCAGAGCTCTTTAATTACTCCGTGGAAATCAGGGAAAGAAAAGTCTAGGAAAAATGCATAGAAATCTGTTAGAATAAACACAAGCTGCCTACAGTGCTTTCACAGAGGGGTTAGGAAACTTTCCTCTGATGGGTGAGAGCTGCCTGACATACTGTACAGTATACTGTATGTTTGTATGTTCCCTCTGGGGTTAATGGCCTTGACCTAGTTAGTCTGAGAGCAGCTCTATAAATGAATGAGCTGTCATCGTTGTCTTTGCACATCCAGGATAAGCATTGGTTTAAAAAAAATAAAATATAACCATCCATGGACTGATCTAACCTGCATTTAACCTGCATGTCTTTACTTGCTCCTTGCCCTTGGGAGTTATAGCTTAGGAAGATATTTTTTTTTTAAAAAGCCCATCTTTCTTTATGTCATCCCAGGGTGAGCGTATCCCTGACTGTTTTGTAAACGCTGGAGGCTCGTCCTACCAGGTTTCAGGAGAGGAGGAAGATATTCCCAGCTCTCTTAGGGAGACGCTGGTGCTTTCTGAGATGCTTCTAGGTTCCAGCTCTTCCTTGGATTTGAACTTTATTGCCATATGTAACTGGTACATGTACTGGTACAATGGAATTCTTACTTACAGAACGTCTCTCGATTGTTAAAACAAGTGTAAAAACACAAAGTGCAGACAGTGCATCAAGACAATATACAAACAAACAAACAGTAGACAACCTCTCGACCATTTGGTTGGAATTTCCTCCAGTTGGTCGTTCGGACGTTGTGAGGTTCATCAGCCCTTTTCTCAGTCCTTCTACTGTTCCTGCCTTTTCCCTGGGATTTATCCTGGATAAATATGGGATGGGAATTATACATTTTTGTTTCCTACATGGTGTATACTTAATTACCATACTTTCACCGTGCTGTTCCCATGCTTTCACTACATGTTCCTGTGCTGGTGCTGAACTTTATTGCTCAAACAAATCACTGACTCACTGACCACTGAGCTGCAAGCATGAGTCAGCAGAAACATACACAGACACAGGCATGCTGCAGACTGGTCCCAGGCAGTCTTCGGGCAAAAGCCTCTGGGTTTCTTTCCATGGTCAAAGGACACTGAAGTCCACAATCTGGCTAGCAGTTAATTCAGAGAAGCGGCGCTGTAAAGTTTGGCTTTTTTTATACAGAACTCCAAAAATGTGGCCCCTGACCCGACCACATTAAAGCTATAATAACGCAATTCCGCTTTGGCATTAGGGAGAATGGGAAAGGAGCGGGAAGTTCGGCCAGTTCCCAGAAGCAGGCTCCAAAACTGGGCCCAAACAAAGGTCCCAGCTTAGTCTCTCAACGTGGGATAACTGGACCCTTAGCGCATTCCTGGGCTTTGCTGTTTTGGCCTGGAGCGGGAGAGTTGACCTCAGATTAGTTTGAAAAACAACGGTGACGAGGCAGCCCCAAGTGGGAGCGGAGAGCATGCCTCGCGAGGCTCTCCAGCGCCTCTGTGAAAGGGCTCGAGTCCCAGCATGCCAGAGAGACCCTCTGTTTCTCCCTGTCCTGCCTGCTAGCCTAAGGGAGGGGCTGATTTCCTTGGAGTTGTCTTGTGCAGTTTTCTTCCTTCCTAAGCTTGTCAAAGGCTTGCAGCAGTACTGCACAGTGCCAGCAGGGCGAAGCCGGGAGAAAAGCGGCGAACCTGCCCAGCGAGTTTCCACCGCGGGGGTGGCGTTCCTCTGACCTCATGGGGCGTTTGTTTTAAGATGTGGTACCGCTCAAAACAGGCTCTGTTGGTGGATCTCAGCGGCCCGTTCTGTATGTGCCTGTTTCCAATTTATGCTGATGTGTTGTTACTGCGACTTCTTGGCTTGTACTTTCCGTTTGTCCCCTTATCGTACAGATTGTTCCGGAAGAGTTGGTCAACCCGGCACACGGGTGCTTGCTGAGCGAATAAGTCAGAGGAAAAGTGCGTTTTGTACCTCAAGGCTTCTCACAGCTTGACTGGACGGAACGGCAGGCCAGCTGGCAGCAGTGGGCACAGGAAGCGACGGTGGGGGAGCGTGTTAAAGGCGCTGGCCGCACTGCGAGATGCCTGCAGGGCATGAGGAGCCATTGACTCCGGCTGGAAATACCTGGCCGGGTGTTCTCTCTCCCGGGGCGCAGGGTCGGCCCTGGCAGATTTACAGCGGCGGGGGCGGCTTTGCCAGGTGGCGCTCTCAGCACGGCTCCTGTAATTGAAAACAGGGCTCGTTTCTCCGGAACGAGCAGGGGCTGGCATGGACGGCAGGGAGGAGCGTCAGCTGTGACTCTACCACCGGCTGCACTTCTCCTGCAGGAAAATACAGAACACTCTTAACCCCGGTGCTAGCAAGCATTCGCTCCGTCGTCAGCTGCCTCTGGTCTTCCCAAACAGACTGCCAGGCTCAGTGCAGCCTCGGGCATGCACGGTCTCTTCTGAACAACCGAAAGAAATGCTTTTGTGGTTTTGTGGCATATGATTCATATTTCCGATAGAAAATACCGTGCACCTTATGCTACTGTGATAAACTCATTACATGCTGAGGGTGTAACGGTGATGGGGTGGCTGGTGCCACAGCCTCACAGCTCCAGAGCTGTGGGTTCAGTTGTCTGTCCGTGTGGAGTCTGCATGTTCCCTGTGGGTCTGTGCACTGGCCTGGTGGTTCTGTGCGCTCTCAGTCCTGCAGGTGCCCTGCGCTTCCTGGAGGGGGTCTGGCTGATGATGGATGATGGAGGAGTTGGTAAAAGCCCACTGTTCTTCAAAAAGCCTACACATGCACTCGTTGGTAGTAGGCAGAAGCTTTTTGATAAATCGGACTCTGTTTAGGGAGGAGGAAAATCTGTTAAGATTCACTTAAAAGCTTTTTGCGAATGACTGGGGCGGCTGGAGAGACTGAGTGTTTTCAATTTAAAAAAGCTAGGAGAAGTGATGCGAAGAACAAAGCCTTCAAGGTCTGCTTTAACCATCATGCCACAGTGAAATCTCACGGCTGTGGATATGCTTTTATATGACTAACAGGTTTGCTAATGTTCAAAGCTTCAGGCGCTGGTAGCTTTGCTTTAATTAACCTTTTAATACTTTTTTTTTCTTTGTGAAAGCTTGTTGGATTTTTTTAGTACATCTTAATGACCTGTTCATGTGGTTTTAGTATTTCTTTTTTCCTGGATTTTTCTTTCTATGGTGGGAAAACAGTGGAAGGTTTAGCAGAAGAGCGAAGGAACACAGAGTGAGCAGTGTTGCTGCTGGCGAAGTTAGAGCTGGGGTCTGGTGATTAAGGTGTGTAAACTGGGTTTGTAGGGAATCAGGTTCTGTCAGATTACAGAACTGACTCGGCCTGTGGCTCTGGACTTGAGGATCTCGGGGTTCCCTGTCCCTGCCCAGGAGTGCACCTCACTTGCGTCACCGGCCCTGTTGAGCTTTTTTTCGCCAGTTGTCTTCGCAGGGCGGCAGCTTGTGTAAAGGAGAGCTTGCCTTGGCACCTGAAGAAGGCTCCACAGCTGAAACGTTGTGTTTCCTTTCTTCTCTTCTCAGCATGGAATAAACCTTTTACTGGAGCTCTGGGGCTGAACAGGCGATCAGCTGTGTACTGGGGCACAAAGGAATGCCTGGTCAGAGCTGGGGGGTGGGGGGGCGTCATCGGCCCAGTGGGGCCGGGAAGAATGAAGGCAAACTGGCACTGGAAAACAGGGAGGGAGGGAACGGGGACTGTGTGACTCACACCAGAGGGAGAGGGAAGGCGCCTGTTGGGTTTTGCTAGAACAATCAGCCCTCAAAAAGAAAATAAAGGGAAAAAATGCAGAAACATAGCTTAACGAGGTTAACAAATTAGCTAATTAGGCACTGAATGAGGAATGTGTTGTGAGGAGGCGGTAGTTGGCGTTTCTTAGAGCTGCTTCTGCCTGTAAGCTGTTCCTGCTTATGAAGGAGGCAGTTGAATCCCAGACAGTAAGAGAGGGCTCTACATGTTCAGAGCAGTTGCGACGTAGTCCATTGTTTTTTCCCCCGTTTTTATTTCAATTGTCTGTCTGAAGATCTTAAAGATGTAGTGTAGGAATCTCTGAGAACACGTTGGACACGTGTTCTGAATTGTTGGTTTGTGTGCAGAATTTTTGAGGAACCTTTTCAGTGCTTGTGTCCAGGCTGGTCCCCAGTATTCAATGCTTGTGTCCAGGCTGGTGGACGTGTTTTAACCCATATAAAGTATGTGTGCTTGTGTTATGTTCACTTGTGAATGTGTTTGTGCGCCTGTGTGCGCAGGCGTGTGTCTGTGCAAGGCCTGATAAAGATCTCCTGGGATGACATGCCTGTGCAGGTACGATTTTCCACCTCTTGCCAGGAATTTTATATGGGGGATAAAAGACAAGAGAGCCAAGGAGGATCCCTTGAGGTGTTTCGCCACATGGTGTGGACCTGTTCTTTAAATTTCAGCCTTCAGCGGTGCAGGTCATCTGGTCTGGTCTCCTCCTGTGATCTAGCCCAGGCAGTCCTGCACATTACACAGTCTGTGTAATGAATGAGCCGATTCTGCTCTCAGGGTCTCAAACACACAAACTCAGGAGAAGGAGAGGCTCCGCTCTTGCGCTGCTCTCACAGTGGGGAGGACAGCCTCACTGCACTGTGCTAAACCAGGAAGCACTGCAGGGCTATGTCCCTCAAGGACAGGAGTTATCCACACTCGCTTCACAGCAGGAGGTGTTATGGAGTCCTGGAGCTGGACTGTCGGCAGGTTTCCAGTTCAAGATTTATTACACCCTGGGGGCGAACTTGTTTTACCGCAGAGTCCCAACACAGTGATACAACAAAAACAGATAAACATCACCAACAGAGAATACAGTACAGCAGTGTTTCAGGAGATAAGAAGTTATTTTACATTTGTTTGAGACGGAGTTTGCAGAGGGGATGAAAGATTTCAACTTCCAGTGCAGCTCCTAATGACCGGCTCGTTATTGGCTCAGCTGGACTCGTATAAGAACTTCTCTCAGATCCTCATGTGCTGTAGCTTTCAAGAGTCCTAGAAAGCCTACAGGCAAAGTGGTCCTCCAGGTTTGCAACTGGACAATCCTGGTTTATAGCATCACATAGAAGCTGCTGATAGGTTGTACTGCTTGTGCCATGGCCTGTGATGATAAAGAATCTGAGGAGATTGTTGCTTTTGGTTAATTACTAACATCAAGTGTTACCTTTAGTTATTTTGATGACTGATTTTAATGGATTACATAGCACTCAAGTATAAAGTCTATAAATCGATGGCAGAATTGTACTAACTTAAATTTTCTTTAAAAGCAAGAAAAATTTGGCAACGGTAAAAATCTACATGACACATTTTACGATGTGGCTCTGAAAAGCTGTCAGTGTGGAGGGAAACGTGTGAGTAACAGACTCCTCGTTCCCCCTCCTCTGTGTTTTTGCAACACGAAGCATTAGGAGAAACGCTTGTCATTGCAGAGCTGGCGGTTGGTTTGCCTGTTAAACTGGGCGTCCGTTAGGTTTCCGAGAGTCATCTCCTGAGTCCACATGGTGTGGCGGCAGGGGAATCAGGCTGTGATGCTACCAGCCGTCAGGGGAAAACGCGCCTTCCTTGCCGCGTCCCTCCTCTGGTCACAGTGGAGGTGCAGTGCCAGGGCTGGCAGCTGTGTTACACGACCGTGCGAAAGCGCCGTGGTTCCAGCTCGCTTGAGATGCAGAGACGGACCAGAACAAAAACAGAGCTGGCAGAAGTGAGTTACGCACTGCTTTTCTGTACCCCTGTTGAAGTATTAATGGCCTGAAAGTGCTCTGGCGTGTGTCCAAGTCAGGCCCCCAGACAGCCATATCAACGGAGGACAATGGCTCGGACAGTTATAGTAGCTTGGCGCGGTTTTTTATAACCTGGGTTCCTCTGGACCCGGGCCATCTGGCATGGATGCCAGCTTCTGAACCACCCAGCTCCCCTGACCTCGTTCTGTGTTACTGTAATAGATCACTGTGTGAGCTGGCAGCCTGCAACATTGCTTTTAGAATTCACAAGCAGGGGTCGTTAGGGCCCTGGTCTGACGTAACTGAAAAAATAATCTAATGAATACCAGAGTTTGCTGTGCCAGGAGGGCGGAAAACAAGTCTTTTTCTCACCGGAGAGGCCGGTGTTACATGCCGATCCCCACAGAGTTGTCTCTGAGGGCTGGCGTGCCAAGACCACTGTGTTCACACTTATTGAGGAACCTCCTGGTGAATGAGTGAATGTTGATATTGACATGTTTTAAAGTTTATGCCATCTTTGGATTGCGTGCTTTGAGATGTGCTTGTGTGCATATACAGTATGTCTGTGTCTGCTTGCGTGTTTCTGCGTGCGCCAGTCTGTGACCGTGTGAGTGTGCTTGTTTGTGTCTGTGAGCGTGTGCGCGGGCGTGTTTGGTTATGTGAGCGTGTTCATGTGTGCGTCTGTCTGTGAGCATGCGTGCGTGTCTGTCTGTGAGCATGCATGTATGTGTATTGTCCTCTGTGAGTGGTCTGACAGCTCCGCAGCAGAAACACATCTGACAGCTTTCACAGAAAAGGGTGACCTAGAACTGCGTTGCTTTATTAGCCGAGCTGAAAAGACGTGTGTTTTGGTACATAGAATGAAGCCAGGAGCAGAAACCATATCATAAATAAATATAATTTCTGTGTGTTTTCCTGTTTTGCCTGTGGAGGAACATTTTCATTTCAGTGTGGAATTAACCTCTCCTAGCCCACATGCTGACACAGCCCCCCAGTCACCCCTCTTACATTATTAACATTCTTGTTATTACTGTTGCTGATCATCCTGTTCAGATTTAACACACTTGAGTTTAAGGGAAACAACACTGTAACCACACAGTGTACATTTCTGTGGTTTCTTAACAAGAGAGAGCAAAATGAATTGAAAGAAACTGTAGGGCATCGTCTCTCACTGACAAGACGGCCGTTCTCCTTTGTTCGAAAACTGTGATAACTCTATGTAGTTTCTCGTACCGTGCCGTGTTTTCTTTTGAGTTGTAGGAGTGTAGACTGGAACTGGTAACTTGAGCTCTGGACTTACGGGAATATGGGACAGTTCTGGCAGGATTCCTGGTCCCGGTGTTTGTTTGTTGGTTGATGTCTCTCCAAATTCTGCAGAGCTTTGCTGTCATCTCTTTACAGATCCAAGTTCAAAGCTTGCAGCTCCAGACAGAGGCAGCTGTGCAAACCACAAGGGGTGTGAAGATACCCCTGTGTTCACGGGGCGCATCTGGAAGATGTAACCCCTGGTTTCTTCTCACCGGCCCCGTCTGTCATCTCAGCTCTTGTTTTTCACTGTGCACGTTCAGCTTTTAGTAGATGCATAAAATCCACAAAGGTTAAAAGTAAAAAAATTTAACGGGGGTGGGGGGCACAGCTGGTCTACTTTGGAAAGAGTTCACTTTTGGAAAAGCGAGGGTATTTTTCTCCCTTTTCATCTCTGATTGCAATACCAGAGGTGTTAAGTTCGGAAGCCAGCGTGAAAGGACGCGCTCCCAGCTCAGGATGGCGGAGGTGCCAATTGGCTTGGAATCGTCTGGCTGAGCGTGACGAGAAGAAAACGCCTCGTAAAGGAGACAGCATGCTGGGAACGGCATTGCAGTGTGAGGGGGTGGCCGATTCCTGAACATTACCCACAGAGCAGCTCTAGTGCGAAAAATTAAGCTTTTATGCTACATTTTGATTACCCAGTTTAGTCCTTTTTCATGTTGTCTTAAAATACCCCATTCACACCACGATTCACACCCCTCTCCCTCCCCAAGCTTACACCTTTCCTAGAGGACTGGTGATCGACGGCTGTTCTCTGCAGAAGATTAAAGTTTTCACCTGCCTCTTGCTTTTTCTGAAATACAGCACCATACAAACTGCCTTTCTCTCTTATCTAGCTCTGTAGAGAGGTACTGTATGGTGAATCTGAGTCTCAATGCTTCGTAAAAATAATTGTTGCTTTCAAAGTGATAGTGAGAGAGCCTTCAGACACTACTGCTCACAGTCCTTCAGGTTGTGCTTCTGGAGTATTTAATACCCATGTTTCTATAGTTGACATACTGTAGATATTTCTGTCAATCTCCCAGTCTCTTTCCAATTTATTCACTCACATGTCTGATTATCTATCTTTCTGCCTGTCTTGATGTGTTTCAAACTGTACGTCCATCTTGTGTATCTGTCAAACTGCCTCTCTGTCTGTCCTATCTCTGCACATATCTCATCTGTCTGCTTAGTTCCCCACATGTCCAACCATGTGCTTTGTATTGCTGCCTTCATTATTGTAGAGACGTTATAGCTCAGCATCTCGCCACATGTTCTGGGACTACTGATGGCGAGAACGAAGGAAATGTGAACTCCACTTCTTTGCAGCTTTTCTGACTGCGTGTGAAAATTTGAGATGGCAGAACAGGGCCCTCAACAAGACTTTCTCAAAACAGTCAGATGGCTTGGATGGCGATTGGAATTGGTGCCTTGATTGCTTTGATTCGCAGAGCTAATGGCAGACAACTGCCAAAGCCCACACTTTCTCCTCCTACCGCCTGTCTTTGGGGGGGAAAGCTGATCTCTTTAATGTGGCAGCAAAGTTTCGCAGTTGTTTAAACCCAGCTAAGCGTGACCCAGCCTGACTAATTACATCCAGTAATGACAGAAAGAGGGAGAACGTCTTTAAGATAAAAAAATATCATTTTGCCTCCTATTTCTTATTTTTTTAACATCAGTGTCCAGGCTAGGTGTCACCCTTGGCTTGTACAATTTGGCCTATCTAGAGTTCAGTCTCATTTCAATTGGTGAAGCATTTTCTTACTCTTCCACCTGCTTTACTTTATAGTGGGTCTGCTGGTGCAGAATGGATGTTGTGTGTCACCCAGATGGATGCATTTCAACTAGATGAAGTGCCCCCTGTCTGGCATGTAAAGCATTTTGGGATGAAAAACCTTGTAGAAGGAATTATTATTGTTACCTGTACAACTCATTGCAGCCTCAACTGAAGGTGATCCTGCTGGAACAATTTCCCATTTGAGAGATGCATGTTGTCCTGTTTAGGCTGTTACTGGTTTTCAGAGAAAGCTTAACACATTATTCAGTGGCCCTGATAAGTTGGCCATTGAGTCTAATAGGTTAGTGTGTTGTAGTCCTTGTCTACACAACTTGCAGCTCTGTGCCGATACTGCATTTTCCATACCACTAATCCACTGTGAATGAGTGATTTTTTATTAAGAGGGGGGAAGATACAGTTTTGCAGTGTCCAAGAAGCATAAGAAAAGATTTAAACTATTAGCAGGTGATTTTACTGTACTGAAAGATGTGTGACACTTGCCAATTTCATTGGGATATTTTATTTATAAGTACGTTTGTGAATAGACAGGTATGTACTGGTGCAGAAGAATAAGTATGTGTAATGAAGATAACCGCCATGCCTGCTGGACACCAACACAAACTGAAAAAAATGTCTTGACATCTGTGCCTGATTACCTGAAATTACACTCCCCCATGCCCAGTCCCATACACCTGCTTGTAATCTAGGCAATAGGAATTTCACCAGCTCCCACTCGGGCTCACCTAAGTAAACACAAGCCTACGCCAGCGAGAATTCCTACCAGCCATCTCCATCACAAACAACAGGTTGTAAAAATTCCACTAAGGCCACTCTCTCCAGCTGGGATTTGTTCCTCGAAGCCGAGCAGCTACACTGTTTCTGTTCTTTCTGCGAAAGGCACAAAGGACAATCCTGCGTTGCCCACTTCACTCCCTCCAGTGTTCCTTTGTGACGCCAGGCGGTGGCTTCGGGTGGCTTCGAGTCTCTTCCTGTCCTCTGTCTTCACGTCCTCGTCGCTGACAGGCTGCCAGAAAAGTCGTTTCCTCCCCACAGGACCTCCGCGTGTCCCGGTAACCCCTAACAACAAAACAGCCCCCGTTGTGAGAAGGGAAAGCAACGAAACCCCAGCTGCCCTGCCCCCCCGCCCATTCCACAGAAGACAACAAATGAGGATTAAATCCCAAACAGCAGGCCTTGGCTGCCTTTCTGTTCCTATGGAAACCCCACTCCTGCGTCTCTGTAAGGATGGTCAGACGGAAAGCGCTTTGAAAGAGCTGTGCCCAGTTTCCCCTCACGCTTGCATGGGAGTCGTGGAAAAAAACTCTGAAAGCTCACTGTACCTGCTGCTCAGGGATATTTGTCTTGGCCACTTCTTGTGCAACAGTTCATTTTTTACATTGCCTGTCTGGTCACCAATCTCATAGTCTAACTAAATCTGCTATGACCTTTGGAAGTTTCTTTGAACTTCTGCATTCCTTTTGCTCCTCCTGAAACTCTGGTGATCATTCTTGAAATGGAAAGCTTTCTTTGAACCAACTGTTTCATCTATGACAGGCTAGCCTTCAGGCAGATTGTTTGAAGTTTTGTTTTGCAGATACCTGTTGTACTCTCTCTGTTCTCTGTACCACTTAGTAACGCGTTAGAGTGGTGCTCCTTAATGACCGAGTGCTGTGGAAAAACGGCAAACGGTTGATGGATGGTGTTGGGTCGTGGCCCAGTATTGGACGACAGGGGGACTGGAAATGGAAGGATGGAGTGGGTTAGGTTGCAGGCTGCTTTATGCAGGCCTGTTGAGCTGGCTGCGGGGTGACTCGGTATCTCTTGCCTTTCTCTGTCTAGGGTGATATCCAGCAGCTGCTCATCCTGGACGATCCCAAGGCCGCGGTGGATTACTGTGAGCACTACATTCCGGACTGCGACTCCCCGCTGCCCTACTCCACGCTGTCCCAGGACCCTGGGCAGTCCGAGGTGAGAGACTCCTGTCCCTGGGGAGGGTCGTTGCCCCCTCCTGCACCGGCCTAGACAGCACGCCGCCCTGGGGCGGGCAGATGCAGAGGACCGGCTCAGATTGGGCCCAACAGTGGAGCTGCTGTTGCGTCCACCTCCAGTACCATTTCCAGCTTTTCAGCGCTTACAGTATCAGGACCACATTCTCTGCATCAGCTTTTGTATTTAATAGGTGTCCATCCAAAGCACATTCAGCAAATAGTCACTTTATAGGAATTAGTGCAAGGTGGACTGCATGGGTCCCTTTTGGGGCCAAACCCCTGAATTAAATCAATATCTGTTTGCTACTGGGCCTGGCAGGATTCTGCCTCCAAGGGAGTTCTAGGGCGTAGCAGTTTAATGAGGCAATGGAGTTAGAACATGAGATTTCACTGTCTGTCATCATCGGGCATCACAGTCTAGTTTGTTCGACCGTACCCAAAATGTGTACCATATGTGGCACAGTCCCATGTTTTACAGGACTTAATATCTTGCACACAGATAGTAATAGAAATACTTCATCTTCCAGTGAGACCCTGTGAATAGATAGATTGCTTAGCCTATTGATTGAGTGACCTCCTTTCTCACTGCTATCCTATTTGTGGTGCTGTGCGAAATCTCTTCTCTAGCACATGCTTGTAGAAGAGTGAATGAGATTTATTTTTAGAATGTATTTGTACTCCTGCTAAAACCCTGCATGCTTTTTTTGTCCATTCCCAGACAGAGACAGACACAAATTAGTAATCGTTAGTAAGGCCACACATTAATAAGGCAACAATAATAAACCAGTGAGACTAATATCTTTCTTCAGTTTTTTTAGAGATCCAAAAAAGCCGTAGCTTATATTTTCGCAAGTATTTGCCACCTGTAGCTAGTTAATTTTTTTACCACGTTTTCACTGCCCCTTTTAATTAAGCAGCACCCCTTTAATGCAAATACGTGATTAGGTCTGTCAGTAATTTTATTTGTTTATTCTGTGCACGATACTCAGTAGCAAGAGTGTATATCAACCCTCTGAGTAATGAAAGTGCCTGTTTTCAACAAAAAAGATTTTCTTTGATGTATTGTCGTTGTTTAGTTAAATGCCATGTATAAGGTTTTGCTATCGCCCGTTAATTTTAGTCCTGATTTAGGGACGACTTAGCAACATACTTTCGACAGGAGTAATGGGTGTTTTCTGAGCATGCTGCACTGAGCATGAAATCGCAGTATAAAACCCCAGTGAGCTCAAAGCCAAGTTCGCAAACTTCTTATTTTTCCCAGGAAGACGTGCAGTCAACTTTGTGAACCCCCCAGTGGAGGAGTCATCCTAAGGTTTCTCAGGTTTCTTAAGAGCTTAATGAGTCGGAGAACTCATTAAGCTCTTAAGACCTGTAAGAACTGTAATGCAGCAATGTGCTCTGAAGCTTCAATCACAGTTTACTTATGTGCAGTATAGATTCATAATAAATGTGTTTCATTCCATTGGGTTATTGTACACCCCTGGCAGAGACAGCAGAGTACTTTTTTCTGTTTTGTGTGTAAGGGAAGTGCCCATGAACACCCACAGTAGTATCTACAGTAGATTATCTGAGTACATGTCTCCCCAGTGCGGCTGCTGATCACCGGTACAGCCTTCGGAGAACATAGGGGCTACACTCCAGGGTTTGTCGGGGTGTCATGGGGTAGCAGCTAAGTATGGCCACTCTTAAGTATGGCTTTGCCACCCCATTTTAGGCGTTACCTAAAATCCCATCGTTGTCTTCAATTTCGAAAACTTAAACGTAGGCAACAATTATGACGCGTCTTAAATGTTTTTTGAAGTGTGCAGAATTTGCCTATCTGTGTCGGCAAGTATGTGGCAGATCTTTGTAGGTTGTTCCCATGCGGCTGAGTGAAAGTTGCGCAAGATTCTGGCTCTGGCTTTTGCCTCATTTCTGCCTCGCTCGTGGTGTCATACCCCCTGTATGACCAGTTACCCTGTGTGACCAGTTACCAGTTACCCTTTACCAGCGTAACTGGTGCACGGAAGAATAGTAGTACACCTTTTAGTAGTGCATGCTGTTTTACAAGGCAAATACTACAGTATCATTAAAAACTGCCACCCTTCTGCCAGCCCAAATATAAAATCCTGGAGACGCCACTGCTGGGAGGGGAGCTGACACTGAGAGTTGGCTCCCTGGTTGGAGAGCAGGCTGGCTGCCTCCTCAGAGGGGGCTGTTCCACACTCGAGAACCGTGCCCAGGGGAAGGGGGTCTCAGATTAATTATCCTTGGCCCGGGCACTGCCTGTCTCCCACCTTCCCACCTTCTCCCCCTGCTGCTAGTTTCTTAGACTCTGTTTCAGTCCATTTTGGACCTGCAGCAGTCGCCCGCTGTTCGACCAACACTGAGAGGGGAAGCATGATGTGGCCTGTGCTGCTTCAGTGCAGAGCTCTGGCATTGAACAAACGGGGTGCAGAAGACCCCCTCCCCACACACACATATTTCCCAGTACCCCTCTCACTTACGACATTTTTTATCTCCGCGTTGCAAATCCCCGTCACATTGAAATGTGTGGACTGGCTATAAGTCTGGCACCCACATGTCAAGCAGGACATACTGTGTAAGTGTGATATGCATACAGTATTATATATGCCTTGCTTTTAAGGAGCTAATCTGAGACATCAGTCTTTTGTCATTTTCACACACACTGTGCTCTTGGTGGCTTCATAGCCAAGTCGGAGCTGCTCCGTCTTCCTTGTCCATATTCCCCTGGGCTGCTCTGGAATTAGATGAGACAGGCAGCTACATTCCCAGAAGCAGTCATGCATAGCCAAGAAAAAGAAGGTAGAGAAAATATGCGTATCAGGTTTTTGATCAGCTGTGGTTGCCAAAATGGGGATCAAGCCTTGTTCTCCAAATTTTTATTGCTATGCAAACTCGAGCAATGATATGTTTAAGGCCAAAAACCATAAACACAACCATAATGAAATTAATATCTGCAAAGCACAGGGATAGCCTAGGCTATAAATCTAGATAACTCATTATTTTCTCCCAGCTTCCTACCTACAGCATGCAAAGACAAGAACAGTGTTTGTCAATGTTCATAAACATAATGGATGTGTCTGCCAAAGATTGTGGGTTAAGATTAACACTTGGACTCTAGACAATCTGGGCGCAGATGCAGATCTTGTAGATATAGATTCTGCTAGTCTGTGTTGCAGGTGGTATCTGTGACAAAAAGTAGTCTTCATACCATCTAGGCAGGCAAGATTTGAATGACAATTTTATTTAAAAAAAACATCTTAATTGGTTTCTTATTGTGGAGCATATCAAGTGACAGGGAGGTTAAAATGACAGGGGACTGGAGAACATCAAATTGTACCAAAGCATTAAATGAAAACCATGCTGAGGTTCTGTCGTGTGGGCACAGCTGGGATGTGTTCTAGCCATGTCAGACACCGAACAATGGCAGGGCTGTCTCTGTGGAGCCATCTGACTCTCTGTCCCTCTTCCTGCTCGGAATGAGCTGGGATGGGTTGAGGAAGTGTGGGAGGCATTGAATGAGATGGGTCCAAGTTTCTGTCCTTCGTATTTGCATTGAACCCTGCGAATATGATGGAGAGAAACTTGGATGTCTGCAGCTCTGATGAGCACACAGCTGTATATATTGTAGCTTATATTTTTGCTTTTTTTAGATTTAATCTTAGTGCTCTTCTTAATGTCAGATTTCAGTTAGTTTTATTAGATGTTTTCTTTTTGTGCTCTATTTATCGGGGTTTAAATACCCCACGAAAGGCGCTGCTGCTACTGTTCTTCATTATTTCAAAAATCCAGGTTAGGGACCCCAAGAGAAGACATCTATTAATAGATCCTGTCACTGATTGTGCTGATGAAGTGAACAGCCCAGTAACAGCAGCACATGGCAGGGCTCTGATGGTTGTTGATCACTCTTCCTGTCTTCTGTTTCTGGGCTTTACCAACACATTCAACAGATAGGAAATGGGATATATATTTCTGGTGGTATTCTGGGGTGAAAATCTTATAGATTATCTTCAGGTGTCCTACAGAATTCCTCTGGAATTTTTTTATGAATTCTCCGTAATGTAAGACTGATGGTGCGATAGAATCACTTGCACGTAGTAAAATGATTGGGCATTAATGGGCTGAACGCCTTGTTCTCATTTCACCTTGTCTTTTATATTGCTGTCTTTTGTGTGCGTGTGTGAAGGACAGCTATCCTAGTGTGAATACGTTTATACGAATAAACAATAGTGTCCCTTCCTATTTTTTACTTTCATCCTGTTTAGAGTTGGTGTTTTACTGGTCTGTTTATGTTTTTCATTTACGCCCCGTCCCATCTTCACAATCCACTCCCACTCCCACCCCCTACCCCAGGCCCCCAAACCGCACCTGCCCCCTGCACAGAAAGGGGCAGACGCCCTCCTCGGCGACGAGCCGGAGGGAAAGCACAAGAAAGGAGGCCGAGAAAACAAGAAGGACAAATCCAAAAAGAAGAGGAACAAGTCTTCCAAGAAAAAGGGCAGGAAAGAATCCAGAAAGAAGAGGAAAGAGTATCCGGGTCCTGTGGAAGAGGCTCTCTTGCTGACCACGGCTCTGCCTGAACTTTTGGATGAGGGCCCCGAGAAAACCACTGTCTTACCAAAGACTGAGCAAACCCCCATTTTGGTAGCCACACCTGCACTGCCTGAGCTTTCACAGGAGTTCCCTGTGCTGCCAACTCTGCTGCCTGAATCTGCTATAGAGGCCTCTGTGGAGGTCTCTTCACTGCCTGAATCTACATCCCAGGTGGTGGCCACTCGACTGCCTGAGTCCCTGGTGGCTAGGGAAGAGGTAGAAGTAAAGACAATGGACATTGATGGAGTAGCTCTAACCTAGACCTCCCTGCTAGCTCGTACTGCTGTAGACTCCCTGTAACGCTTCCTAACCCTAGAACCCCTCCCAGCCCTTTACCTCTAATCCAGTCATGATTGACCAAAAAACCCTCCTGAGAGCTGCCTTTCCCTACCCTTCCTACAGGTGTCACTGTTACAGTGGATTGACAGTGACATCACCCCACTCTAATTAGGGGTTTAGAACCCTGTGTGATCCTTACAGCAATACGATATGTATGGTTTATAACATATATAAATATATATATATATATCCCTATTGGATACATATATGTGCCTGTTGCACCAGTCAAAGTTAACTGTGCTGAGTTGATGAGCCCAGATATGTTGTTCATGGCTGCTAACTTTGACTTCATTTATGCAAAAGTTTATTTTATTGTTTTTGTGGCCTTTCATGAAATGGCCAGAGTTCCTTAATATTCATTCCTAGAATTAATATATATATATACACGTGACATATTTATTTATACATAAATACAGTACATGTGTATATATTTGGAGTGTTTTCTGTGTGTTTTGAGTAGTGTTAAACTGCGTTGTCCTGTGATAGGTTTGTGTGTGTATGTACAATACAGGCATGTTTAAAATATTCCCTGCAACATGTTGCATCAGTACCATATTTTTGGCTTATATTTGTCATGTTTTAAAAGGCCAAAAGTACTATTGTTGCAACAAAACTAAAGGATTTATAATGTTTTGAAGCAAAGACAGAAGTTACTTGTTTTAAATTCTATCTTTAGCTTTGGTTTGTGAAAATTCAAGTCTGCCTGTCTGTTGACATGGCCTGATTTAAAATGGATTTTAAAGTGGAAATCTTTGCCCGTTGAAGAACAGAGCCTGTTTTTACTTCACCCTTAGCTTATGTGCTGTAGGGAAGAGGCAAAAAGAAGATGTGCACACAGCAAAATGGTTCAAATAGAATGCCTCATGTGCACTGTGAGAACCAGAAAGCCAAGTTTCTGTGCATTATCACCAGTAAAACCATCTTTAGTCCCATTCCACATGTGGCGAGAGGGACTTGTTTCATAATTGACAACATTTCAGCAATCCCATTCTGTCACTTGCAGTATCTGCAGCCCCAGGTGCCCGTAGTGCTTCTGTGATTGTCCTTGGATAATGAAATAAGCCGGTCTGTGCAATTTGCCATATTTGCAGAGGCAAAATATCCCAACATAGGGTTATAGAAGAAAATAGAAAAATAATTTGGCATTACACTGAGTGGCTGGATCTGGGATTGAAAAAGTATGCGCTGTCACAGTTGCAGTGTGGTGCCCAGATTTTCATTAAGGAACCCTGAAAAGATTACTTGAGTAAAACTGATTTTCAATAAATTTTCTCTACTCGGTTTCTTGAAGCGGAAAGCTCATCGTGAGATGACATAATATATATTGTCCCGCTTGTCCAAATTCCATTTCCCCTTTCTCATAATAACTAATTTCAGCAACTTACAGTATAATACCGCACAACCTGTCTTAATGTCTAACACCATTAGAAGTAGAAATTTATCACAACCGATTCCAAAAAAGAGTGAACAGTGAAACACCAGGCAACATTTTCGTAACCTTATGGTAAAGTCTGATTTTTTTAACTCCTCAGAACTGAAGCAGGTCCCTATTTGAAGATACAAACAAGATGGTGCCAGTTGTCTCCTATTGATGAACTTCTTGAAGGGTTTATTATTTCTGATCCACAGCAGAGTATGCAAAGCTCTTAAGATCAGGGGGAGTTCTGTGAACCTTGTGGCCTGTCCTCTTTATGCTAAGTGATGCACAGAGTGAAGTGCTTGGAGGTCAGCTCAGGTGATGCCTGCCTGAAGGCCACCTTATAGTAGGGAAGAATGTTGCCCTCTGTTTCCTGGTCCCATCACACCCATGCTGATGCCACGCTGATGCTCAGTGCTTGTGTTCAGGTGGAGAAGCCTCCTAAGGAGCCCGAGGTGGAAGAGTTCAGTGAAGACTACTACAACGAGCTTTACGAGGACATCCCTGTCTCCACGGTCACCGTAGGTCCCAACGTCACGGAGTACGAGGTGAGCCTCCTCCTCTTCTTCCTCCTGTGTGGTGTGTTTCTCTGGTGGTGTGTATCCCTGCACGAGTGGAGCCAGGATCCATTGGATTACAGGCTGCGTCCCGCATTAAAAACCAAAAGGTTAAGGCTGGCGGCAGGCCTTTCTCAGTCTGTTCCAAAAGTGCAGTTCAACTTGATGAAAAATTGTTACTGCTGGAATTTCTGGCCCAATTCCGTAAAGTTAGCCCAACAAGATTTGTTTAAGAAGGAAAATGGCCAGCCTGCATTCCAGAAGTACCATAGTGTTTGCTGACATCCAGGTCTGTATTGGCTATTAACCTGCTCAATTCGGACAACTGATTGTATATTTCATTTTTTATGTATTAATTCTTCATGCATGTATCTTGTGTATCCATCTCTCACACTCAAGACCCAATTTGTTTTGTTTTTCTAAATTGTCAAGATCACTTCAGCTGCTAACTCTTTTTTCTCATCTCACGCAGATGATGTTTCTTGTTTGTGAACAGGTTCGTGTTGTGTTGAAAGAATTATGTTTTGTGTGTTGAATGTGTTATGTCATGTGCCTGACTGCAATGCAAGTCTCCCATCTGGGACAATAAAGGAAGGAAGTTAAGTATCTCCAGTTCTTTCAAAGAGCTGAGCCTGTGAATGAATAGGAAGCTGCTTTTCTATTAAATGAAGCCTAACACGTCCCAGTAGAGTGAATCCTGTCAATAGAGTCCATGCAGCTTCATTGCTGAGTTCTTTCTACTGAGACCAGCTTATTGGCTGCTGGCAGTGAGGGTGGTTGGGGCTACTCTCCCTCTGCGTGCCAGTGAATTGGACCGCTCTGGGCCCGCTGTGACCCCGGACTCAAAGGACGGCCCCTTCTGTTTCCGTGCAGACGGTGGAGTATGAGGACGGGCGGACCAAGGAGGGGGAGTACGAGGTGGTGGAGTACGAGGACTACGACGAATACGAAGACCGCTACGGCCTGGTGGAGCGAGAGGGGGCGGAGACCAGGGAGGTGGAGGTGGGGATCTCTACAGGGCTGCTGCAGCCCACCTGTAGCCTCTCTGGGGCTAGTAAAGCTATATAGAGAGAGTAGATGACTGTCTTATTACATCTGCTATGAAGAGTACATGGATCACCACTTCGGTCCAAGATTAAAGACGCAGGTAATGACTGCCTGACCTGCATGTTCTTCTCCTCCAGGATCGGCTGCGGAGGCCAGAGAAGGGGGAGAAAGGCGAACCAGCCATCATCGAGCCGGTAAACTCTCCCTTTACCTTTCAGCAGTTCTTCTTTAGTCTCCTGGGGAAAGGATTATTGTCAAAGTAGCTCATCTCCAGCTTCAAATGCTCTCTTGTGAAATGTGTGTAATAGAAAGCTGAAACCATATTGGCTTAAGGGCTAACATTTTATTGTAGGCATACTTCTGTTGTAAAGATGAGCTGATTATCATGAGTGTTGAAAACTCTTAATCAAACGGCAGATTTAACAGGTCTGTTTACGCCTCTGACAACTACAGAACCAGGAAGACGTTTGTCCAATTAAACCAGTAAAGAGTGGAATCGTATTAATAAGATCCCAGGTTCTTGAACTCTCAGGTGGACAGCTGCTGGGAGCGGTTCTCCACTCTGGCAGCTCAGATCAAATGCCAGTTTGGGAACAAGTGGCTCTGACTGCTACGCAGCTTCTCTAGTGTGAGGCAAGGAAGAATTCCTACTTCCCACCTCACTTGTCTAACCATGCCTGCCTCAGTCTGCCAGTATCACAGTCCAGTATGGATTCTTTGTCCTCCAGACCAGGGGATTCCAGTTCTGGTCCTTGGTTGACCCCTACACCCGTTGGATTTTGTTCATGCTGAGCTATCTGTTATGTGATCAGATCTTGATCAATTTTAGCTCTCTCCGTTTTTAGCTATTGAAGGAGTTTCCTTTCAATGGTTACAGTCTATAAGTAATGTCTCCAACTCTTGAGTAGATGAAAATCTGGAAAAGGTTTCATACAAACAGCTTATTAGTTCCATTAGGAGTTCCGTTAAGCACCATTGCTGCTAACGATCCAGGTTTTCCATCTGAGTTTCTTTCACTTAAAATACTCCGCTGCTTCAAAGGACTGGGGGATGTGGTCAGTTTGTGTCACAGGACTGCTTCAAAGGATCCGGTAAGTTTTGGGATCCTGGGGAAAAGAAAGGAAAGATCTGACCTGTTAATTCACATCGAGGTTGGCTGTTGGAACTTTGTGTGTCCTGTCTTGATTTCTCGTCTCATTTGTGTGTCTGCTCTGCAGGGGATGCTGATGGAGGGGCCTTTAGGCCCACCTGGACCACAGGTGAGTGTGAGCAGCCGAGCCACACGCGACCCTTCGGCCCTGCACACAGCTAGATACATCACATGTCCTGCTTCCGCTCCTTGCCGTGTCAGTAACCACAGAGTCTGTACTCATGGCAGTCTGCAGTTGGGCCCCAGCTTTCCTAGTCTTGTTTTCAGCCACGTGTTGCAAGGGCTGTTTCAGTGTCGGCTCGCGTCGGTATTAAAACACAACAATTTAAATGAGAAAAGTAAAACCATCGCCGCCACAATCACAGGACCCACATGTGCTTTCCTTTCTGAGTAGGGCAGACTTCAAAACAGCTGTAGCGCGAATGGGACCTGTTTTTTTTTAAGCTCTTAAAGTCGTGGCAGAAAACTGAACAAGTCAGAGCTTTGATTTAGAAACCAGTCTGTGTTTCCCAACATCCAGAAAACTCCCAACCTGAAAACAGGGCGTAGGTGTTCAGAGCGTGTTCATCGTGTCCCCCGCATGAAAAAGTTTGCAGCCTTCCTTTGCTTAACCCAACAGCAGGAGGAAAGATCAGTCGCCGTCATCATGTCCTGGAGACACACTGGAGCACATCCTGCTGAAAGCTGCTTTTTTTTCTAGGTTTTGCTTTGGGTCTGAGGCTGGTAGTGCTTCTGACAGATTCAGTCATCCCACATGCGAAAGTTATCATTCAAGCCAGATGTGAGAAGAGATACATACAGTATAAGTGCAGTGGGGGTGTTACTTTCAACTGGTACGGGGAAAAGAGGAAGCCTGCTGGAGTGACGGAGCTGATGGGAGCTTGTCTGGAGAATGTAAACAGCAGGCTGTCGGGAGAGTGGTGGATTGGCAGTGAGGGAAATAGGAACCTAGATTAACCATTCAAAGATAATGGTGTGGTCAAGCCTGAGAATCCACTGAAGCAGTGAGGACCTTTGGAACACAAACAATGCATGCAAATGGCACATACAGTACTTGCCCAGCATGTTCATTAAACGGGACAAAATGCCTTTAACATGTTATTATCAAATCGAGGATTTGATTGTTTTTTTCTGTGAACTGGAAATGTTTGATCAGAATCTGGAAGAAATGGGAAGAAAGAGCAGGAATCATCATATTAGGTGTAGTGCGACTTTATGTGATTTAATAAACTTAGGAAGAATAAGAGGGGAATTTCAGAATGAAATTGTAATGTAATTATCCTGCCTCCGGTCTTTCCTAGCCTATTAAGTTTCAACTATTTTTTTTGTCCTCTGTATTGTAATCAATGTGAATCTGCCCATCACGTGTAAGTGGCAGAGGAAAAGGATGTGATGTCACAGCGCAGTGCTTGCATGATGCAGACCTGCGTGAGAGTTGTTCTGAAGTGTTTTCACCCTGTTTGCTGATTTCTTTTCTTGTTATTTTTTTTTGTTTCAGGGTTCGACTGGACCCCCGGGTCCGATGGGGCCCCCGGGGCCGCCTGGAGATCCTGGAGACCTGGTGAGTGGCCCTTGCTGAATTGGGGGCTCACGCAGCCCGTCCGTGCCACATCACACGCCAGAAACCCCCTTTCCGTGCACTCCGGGCAGAGCTCAACGGGCGCCTGCGCTGCCCGTGGGTGTTGGGTGGAAAAGGGGGCAGGGTGGCGTGGCCCAGATCAGGGAGGCATGTGAAACGAAGCTGAGATCGGCTTGGCTAGCGAGAGGCCTCACAGCTGTCTTGCACTCTCAGGTGGTCTTGTTCATACAGCGCTTGCGTGGCCTGGCTTGGCCCACCCCAGCCTCCTGCAGTGCCGTCGCTGAGCCTGCTGGAGTCGTAGCGGGGCTCTCCGCTGACAGACAGGGGCTCACGAGACCCCACGATCTCCATGTGGTGGCCTGATGTTCGCATCCTTTACTTATTGAGCTCTGATGGGGGAATCTGTTGCGTTTCATTTCCTTTTCAGTACGAGCTATTGTGCGTCTGGCCCTTATTACTTTATGAATCCTTGGCCTGACCAGAGTCATTCTTTGTCCCCTGACAACCCTGACTTGTTGTCCACTTCCTTTCATATGTAAGGAGCTTGTAGCTGTAGCACAAGCTTTAAACGCACAGTTGTGGTTCTTGTACTTCGACAGCTGCTGTTGAGGTCCACTGCCAGGACAGCATGATCCTGTTTGTAAGACTTGCAGGTCACTGACAGACTGAGAAGGAGTAGTACTTGTTCTGCCAGAGATTATTATTAATATTTTTTAATTATTTAAAATTAATATATTATATCATTAGATATAATGTTTTCTCAGAAAAAAGCAGATGGTTTTTGGTTTTGACTCACCAAAGTTAAGAAAAAGATACTCAGGGAGCTTTGCATTAGAGCATGGAGACAGTTAAACTTTAAAATTACACAGGTCTATATGGACAGCAACTCAATCATTAGATATGTTCTCACTCTCAGACCTGGATGAAAACTTTCATACGGGGGGAAAAAAAGCTGCACAGATTTGATAATGACCAAATGATACAGTATATGGACAGATTGATGCATTTCCTTGCACTTTTAATTATTATTTCTACTGAGTAGAATGTTTTTCAGTCTGCTGCTTGTCAGTGACCTCTGTGGAAAAGTGGTCTCACGAGGAAAAAGCTCAGTTTAAAACAAAATTGCTTTGTTGTCAGTGAAGGGGCCCAGTTGTTGAGTGTTTTATTTTAATATGATGTCAAGAAAGGACTGGGAGACGCCACTAAAACATCTTTCTTGAATGACATCATCAGACAAGATAATTGTTTCTTTCTGATCCTCTGCCTGAAGCAGAAGATGTTGGAGTGGTTTGGGCCTGAACCCACACACCTGTCTGTAGTGTAGTGCCTCCTGCTGGACTGGAACTTGCACTCACAGGCTGGTCAAATGAAAAATCCAGGAGGCTGCAGAAGCATGACCTTGGGCAGTGCAGCTGAGCCTGGCTGCCTTAGCCATGACTGAGCGTGTCATTCTCCTGGTGAGGGGGGGGTTTACATGCTGTATACCCCTCCCTTCCCTCTCCCCGCCCCCCTCCAATCCCTATTCCATTCCAGCGGCTGGTGCTCAGACAAGACAGAGTGCTAAATGTTATCTGATGGAATGCCTGGCTGCTGTGATTTATATTCCGAGATACAGGAGCTTGTCAAGTCGATCTCATTTGCTTTTAGTAACACTCTCACCAGCACACATACACTCTCTCTCTCTGTCTGCTCTCGCCTGGGGGCTAGAAATTCATTTGAAAAGTAGAGGTGACTGACATACCATCTGGAGGTAGATCTTACCTTTTTTTCATTCCTTCTTTTCTGTTTCTTCTTTTTTCTTCTCTCTGGTTCTTTTTGCTCCTGGAGGGGCAGCTGTCTACGCTGTCTCACTGCCTGTCTCTAGAGGTGTCATATGTATACATGCATCGTTTTTTATTTTACTGTACATACTCAGGAATCTGGGAAAAAGTTTGCACAGGGCACTTTCCCCCTTGTGCAATACGTCTTTGGGTTGGAGAGACGCTGTGCAATTAGCAAAATTTAAAAGGTTTTTGTCCAAATGAGTGGAAAAAGTCACAGTTGAATCTCTGCTTTTCTGAACGCATGAGCTTTCAGTCTGCTTATTTTAATACATTTTCCTGCGAGATTACAATGGACTTAGTGAAAATGAGTATTTCACATGTGGGTATAAGGTGTGTACTGTGCACTACTGTGGGCTCTTTGTTCGTTATTTTGTAAGCCAGGGAACAGCTGTTCTGAAGTCCAGGTGTGTCAACCTCCTTGCACTGAACAGTGAGAAAGCCTTTGTAAGGTGGTGTCACTTAAGACAAAGCAATCTGCTTGTCTGATTTAAGAGTTTTGCAGACTCTTAAATCAGTAAAAATTGAGATTAAAGTGGTTCCTTTCTAATGAGGGTTTGTCTGATCTGCTAAATCAATGAAATGCTAAATATCTGCATCCGGTTTCCCTCCTTTATCCACGCCTTCTCTCCTGTCTCTGTCACTTCCTCATCACAGGGCCCTGCTGGTCGGCCAGGCCTTCCTGGGGCAGATGGGATTCCTGGTCCTCCAGGCACCTTGCTGATGTTACCGGTAGGTAAAATATCTGAATAAAGTACGTAAATGTAAAATGCAAAAAAAAAAATTCTTATTTACCAACTAGTGATTTGCAGTTTCTTGATTCCATTCTGTATGCCTTAAAGTTCATGGCAATAGTACCAGACTAAGTTGGTAACAGCAGGATGTTTGTTCAAAGTGCAATCATGCTTGATCAATACAGCACCATCATAACTCCTGTAGCTGATGTGGTCCTTATTCTAAAGCCCTGATACCAGTAGGTCTCCTTTCTCCCAGAAACAGTATCTGGAATGACTGTAGCCATGCCACACAAACCGATATGACAACGACTGCATTTGTTGGGTCAGTCTGGTTCATTCAGTTTTGGTCTACTGCACCCTCTCAGGCATTACTCTTATAGACCTCATGGGTATGTTACAGACTGGGATAGTGTGGCAAAGCAGAGGAAGATAGTGTCCAAGCATAGGGCATGCACTAGTGTTGCAAGGTTCCTTAAGGCAGGAACATGTGATGTCAGCAGTCAGGATGAGGGTAAAATCTCTTTGCTCGGCTTTCTTATCTTCCTCACTGTTGTACACATTCCAAGAATGTTAAAATCCTGTTTGTTACATTAGGCATTGCAGTAACTCTTGCAGTTCCACGAATTTGAGATCAATAGTTATCTCTTAATTCTGCACTCAGGCTTTCCGTAAGCAAGCAGACAGCGAAGCCCTGAAGTGCACTTGTTAAAAAGCCTTTATCGTATTTCTTTGTTTTGTGCGCGTGAGATGTTTTTCAAAGTGTGCCAGCACACCTTGTGTCTTTATCCAGTGTGGTGTTTATGTAAACCATAATGCCAGCCGCTGTATATAAAGTTGTTTCAAAGCTGATTCCACTTCCTTCCATTTCCCATCACCGCACCGTCCCACGCTGGGCTGGCGTTCGGTCCAGGGTGCCATCCCGAGCTGCCTGCCCTTGCCTCCCAGGTCGAAGCAATTTATTCAGCCAAACATGAACCAACTGGAAAAAAAACACTTTATCAGTCGACCCTACAGTTTTTACCAGGCTGTGCACAATGAATTTATCAAAATGGCATTTCGGGCTCCAGTATGTACAGATTCATTTTCCCCAGTGACAATATTTTGAAATGTTAGAGACATCTGAGATGTTCCCTATCTCAGCCTGTACTGTATGTTTTGAATTTATGGGGTCTTCTAAGATAGCCTGAATGAACTGCGACATCATCCAACACTGACAGCCTCCAGGAGCTTTCTTATTATCTGTGTAGCTGATGGAAACAAATGGATTTGCTGGTGAGCCTGCACTTCTGATTGGCCTGTCTAGCGCAGAGTTGATCGGGGTTAATACCTACACAAACTGTTTAAACTCTTTTGAGCCACAGAGTACTTGCTCAAAAAGATACAGACAGGCAGACAGACGGGCGGTTACCACATCATAAATACAATGAAATCCGAGTGTACTGATATTAGTTTATGAATTAAATTACCCGCCTAATAGATTATTTTCCCCCAAAGGATAATTGTGACTGTTGATGCATACGACAGTAATAAGTAAATTATACTGGTTCTCACTCATGCAGTGTGATGTTTATGTTTTTGTTGAAAGTGTGCTTGTCTCACTCTGTGTTTTCTGGTTCTATACTGCTGCCCCTTGTGAGTAATTGTGTGTCTGCGGGACCTGCCTTGTAATTAGCTGTCTAGATCTGAGTTTGTGATTGAGAATTGTGTTACACGGGTTTATTAGGTGTTCAGAACCAGCCCATGCTGAGGGAGGAACACTGCGCCCAGCCCAGAACAGACCCTGTCTGCCCTGATGGTTGCTCCTCTGGGGCTGCAGAGGTCTCTACACATCGTTTATTCTTCAGACCTGATCTGGTCCAATTAAATGAATAGTTCCTTCTGTGACCTATTTAGGAGCTCAGCTGAATTGAAAATGATGAATCCTTGTGGTTCTCAATGGCCAAGATATAGGAACACAACATTGCAGGGCCGCAATTTACTGTACTGCCATTTGCTGATGCACAGAGCATGCTTGGGTTGGTTGTTTGTCCCAGTTGGTGCTTTTATGAATTAATACTGAGATCTACTGTTTGGCATTTTGTCACCACCGCGTGAGAGCGTTAAAGATGTTTTCAGGCCATAGAACCGATGGGAAGAAGTGTTCATTCTCATGCTCTGCTTCATAAAACAGAACAGATTATTGAAATTAGTATGTGGATGTGGGTATGTTGGGGGGGACGGGGGGCACACGACAAAGAACGCAATTGCAACTTACATCCACCAGATGGGGCTGTGTGCTAAGTAAAAGTTCCATAAAAACTGGAATCATCCCACAAGTCATTAAATACCTTCAGGTTTTTGCAGGGTGTACAGCAGTTTTGACCTAATTCAGGTTTTATCAGCTAACAGCATTTGTTTGGGCAGGATAGTTTCTGATGCAGAAAAAAATCAGAATATTGATTAATTAGTATAATTTCAACTCTACATCTTTGTAGGTTTAAAATAAGTTAGAAAGTATGACATTGATTTGAAACATACAACTGCCCTGCAACTCATTGTAAAACCTGGAAAAGATTGGACTGCTCTGCAATTGAAGCCACTTTCCCCCATCCTTCATTAGAACTATGCATTTCAGTGAAGCAGCACTTCACTGCTTAATCCAAGTATCTTGGTATCTTGGATTAAGCTAAAGGAACTGTTTCAAGAAAACTAGATCTGATCTGACAGTCTGGAACCACTGACAAGGAATATGAAAGAATTTCTACTTTGGGAAAATGAAGGTTGTCAAAATTGTCTCCTTCTTCACCAACATAAAAAGAACATTTACACAGCAAATAAAAAGAAAAGTTCTAGGACTGACTGTACTCTTGATTGCAGAAGACTTTGTTTCTCAAAATTGCTCTGGCCCTTTGCTCTCGGTTTGCTGCACTTTCCCTTTTTCCTAACAGACATCAGGGCACTTAAAATTGTAACTGCATTAGCTGACAGTGTCCAGCTGTGTTGAACTAATTATCTGAACAGTTGAGTGTTCTACTGATCCCTGTTTTAATTCCTTGCATGCCAGAGTGCAAATCTGACAAAAAAAAAACCCAACTTTTCCATTCAGGCCCTCTGGAGAATTATAGAGGCAGAGCCGAATCCGTGCTGAAGACCAGCGTCATCTTGCAGGACTGTTAAGGACTTGTGTTGTTTGTGTCTGCGGTGAGGCTGCCTTCCAAGCTCCTCTGATCCGCATGGAGAGCAAGCTGGGATCCTCCTAATGCACTGAAGTGTATCTGAGGGGATGTTTCAGGGCAGGCTTAGTGCAGCTCTTCTTTGTGTCATTAGATGTTGCAGTCTCTGTCTGCAAGGCGCGCTGAGTGGCTGAGTGTGCGAGGCCCTACTCCTGATTTAATGGCTTCTCGTTTTCCTCCGCTCTCTCATCTTTCTCTTTCATTATGCTCTCCTCCTCTCCACTCTGCAACCCTCCCATCCCACCTCATTAATGTTCCCCTCTCCTCTTTTCTCTCTCCCTTCCTTCTTACTTCTCTCTTCCCTCTTTTCCACTCTTCTCTTTTTTTGCGCTCTCCTTTCTTGTTTTCTCTTCCCCGTTCCTCATCTGGGCTCCTCTGCTGTTCTCTTTTATTCCTGCTCTCCTCCTCTCCCTTGCAGTTCCAGTTCGGTGGAGATGGGCAGAAGGGACCTGTGATTTCAGCGCAGGAGGCCCAGGCCCAGGCTATCCTCCAGCAGACCAAGGTGAGAGGGAGCTGGAAAGTGTGTCCTGGCACAGCCCAGCGTGCCGCCGCCTCCTCTTACGAGCAGCCAGCCTGACGTCTTAGAGTTCCAGACAGTCCGGCAACACCAGTGCACTCTTATTGTTCTTACAGCTTTCACTGAAGGGGCCTCCAGGTCCAATTGGGCTAACGGGTCGACCAGGTCCATTGGTAAGTTATTATTTTTAGTTATTGATCTTAACTTTGTCCTTTCCTGATCTTTTGCGGTCTCCCTCTCTCTTCGCATTTCTTGCGAATTCTTTCAATTCCTTGTACTTCTTTTCTATAACTATCTTGTTGTTTTAATAGCATTATAAAGTACCTTGTTTCTACAATTCACTTTATTTATTAAACCTTTTGCACCACTCTTGTTTTCTCTTGTTCAGCAAAGGACCTTCAGCACTACAACCTTTCTATGTGGCATGTAAATTCTAAACCAGCAAATTTCCCCTCTCCTTACCTATAGCCTCTTCCTCTTTGTTTTCAAATACATTTTCTCCATTTCACTTCAGATTATCGGACCACTGAGTCCAGGTGGTAAATGAAGTTGAAGGTCAGCAACCCACTTTGTTAAATGTTGCATCATAAAAGAGATGAGCAACCAGGGTTACTTTTTTCCTACATTTTTGTAATGGCAGACAGCGCCACTTGCTGGCTGCCTATTGTAAATGCCGTTGCACAGCCATATTTGCTAGAGTCTGGAGTCTGACCTGGCTGAACAAGATGGATTGTTCCTGTAACCCTCTGTTCTCTGGCTCTTCATCTTACATATTTTCTACAGCTGTGACTCGCTGCCAGTGGCATTACTTATATATGAAATAAATTCACTGGGTGTAATCGAGTTGTTCGTGGAGCTGATGCTTGATAATAACATAGATAAATCTCTTTCTCTCTGGCTGCAGAGGGCCTTCAGCTTGTTTTCGAGACTTCGGACAGAATCCGCTTTCTGACCGTCTGTCATTGCTCCTTTTGTCACTCATGCTTGAAAGCTGTCCAGGGAGTGCAGGTCTATTACCGAAATGTCAGCTCCGCCGTATCACCACGCCGAGAAGCCCGCCCCCCCCCTCCCCCCCCCCCCAGTTTGAGCCATTGCTCCTCTCCTGCATGAGGCATCCCCATTATTCATGCCGAATGTTAACTGAGACCAGAGCGCAGTTTTTATAGGAGCCGTTTCTTGGGGAACAGATTGTCTGCCCTCCTGCCGGCCCAAGCTCCACCTTCGCAGTAATGAGCTCATTCATTTCCTTTATTGCTTTTTGAATCCTCAAGTTATAAGCGTTATAAGTTTCCCGTAGAAATGGCCCGAGAAGCTCGGATGGTGGTTGATGCAATATTTAGTCATTTTCCTTCAGCTTGACTGGAAATGAGATAATCTTTAAAGGAATATCACCTGCCTTTTCCTTTTATCTTTTTTTTTTCCTGCGAAGCGTTACAGTCCAGTATGTCTTTGTGACTGCTTCTCTGTAGCCGTTCCTGTTGGAGCGAGTGTTTTCTGTGGCAGCTACCATTTCTGCCAAAAACGGCTTGTGACCAGCACCTGGGCAGAGCACGCTCAGTTACCCAAGGCACAAATCCCAGCGTTTCAGCCTTGCTTTAGTATTAAAATCAAGGCATCTTCAGTGCATCCCAAATGAACCCCAAATGTTGTACAGTATATGCGGGAGGTGGACATGGCAGCCCCCTGCACCAATTACTTCACTAACTGAATTAACGGGGGAACTTCAGGGAGATCGCTCAAGCCCAGAGTTGAGAATCCAGCCTGGATGACTTGACTACCTTATGTTGTCAAGCAAACTTCCTGGTTTTTTTTACTCATATAAACAAGGTATCTAATTTCATCCCTATGAGAAATTTGCTGTGCCTTATCCCAAAATTGATCCAGCTGACCAGATGCCTCTAGGTAGAACATTTAGAGCACAGCAAGACAGCTCCCTGTCTCCCGAGAGACACAATCCAACAGGTGAAGACTTTTGAAAATTGTTAAATGAGATCATTTAAGCTAATGAGGTGAATGAAACACTGCAGGCATTGCAAGGCCTGGAGGTGTGCACCAGTGGTCCAGCCCTACTGTATAAACCAGACCAGATATTTTTTGTTTTGGCTGGTGGCGTTCTCCGGGGAGACTTAAATTTCATTACTACAATGGCAGTATAAATAAGGTAACAAACTGATAACCAACTGTAAATAAAGCTTTTTAGTGTAATGGAAATGAATCTGATATCTTTGCATTTCCAGCTCAGTTCTAATGTAACAATACAGTGAAAATTAGAGTGCAAGACATCAAGGTCATAAAACATAGTATAACATTACAATACAGAGTCATTGACCTCCAAAAGTATTTAAGAAAAGGTCCTGAAGCATTCAGTAAAAGGTGATATGATCCTTTGATGGGGTGCCAGGGGAGGATCAGAGACAATGTAGCCCTGACATTATATAGTAAAGGCCTCCTGGGCACAGGGATCTGGACAGAGGGAAAGCCTGCTCTCTGACACGTCCTGTCTCTGTTTCAGGGTCTGCCTGGGCCAACGGGCCTGAAAGGTGAGGCGGGAGATCAAGGACCACATGTAAGGCTCTAACTTCTTGTGTGTGCATGTATATTGAATGTGTGCTGTACACGTGTTACAAGCAGTCGAATGATGCTGCAAACACACAAATAACAGGACTTCACAGGAGTTTTAAATTTATCGGTAATTAGAAACGCTTGCTAGTGTCCTTTTAAATCTGTCAGGTTTGTGTAGCTCATTCTCCAGCAAGACGTCTGCCTTCGACTCATTGTACACTGATTGCACGGCGGCTGAATGATTTTTCTTTCCTTTTCCCTAATGCAGGGTCCCCGGGGACCCCCAGGATCTCCAGGGCCAAATGGCAAAACTGGGAAAAGGGTAAGTCAAAAGGCTGGACTTTCCCAAGAGTCAAAGAAAAGGTTCCCAGACCAGGTGTTAGACTTCATCCTTTGCCCAGGAAGCTGGGTCTTTCTGAGGCTCTGAACTAAAAGGTCGGGATCCAGTCTGTGGATGTGTACACAGCAGGTTCCAGTAAACTGACCACTGTAGTGATCAGTAAATTGCAACAGCCTCTCGTGGCGCTGCTGTGGGCAGACTAGCAGTACAGAGGTTCAGCTGTGAGAGGAATCCTGAGCTCTCACTAGCCTGGAGGCAATGTGAGGACATTGAGTTTTTTTTAAACGTTTGTTATTACACACCCACCCGATCCGGAGTCACCAGTTGTGCCTTGACATCCCACATTGACAACCCCTGTACCCAGGACGTGCAGAAAGGCCAGCCCCCCTTTTAAGGGGTGCCATACAAGAGCTCCGATTGGAGGAGTGGTGTGTCGGCATCCCCCCTTACTCTCAGCAGCCCCAGGCCAATGTGCTCCAGTGCTTGGGGGACATGATCCAGTTGTGCTTGTGACATGGCCGTTGTTGGGCTTGTTTTGCTGAGTGGTCTGCGGGGAACCCACAGTGAAGTTAAATTCTGGCACAGCAGCAGCAGGCCCAGGTTTAATCGATCTAGCCATTTTCTACCTGCTACTTCCAATTTAGGGTCAGAGGGGAGCCAGAGATGGTCATGGCAAGTAACAGGCACAAGGCAAGGCACACCCTAGACAGGATGCCAGTCCATCACGGGGCACACATAGACACAGACACGCGCTCTCTCACATCTCCCAGAAGCCAACTAACCTACTAGTATGTTTTTGGACTGTGGGAGGAAATGATCATGGGGCGAACATACAAACTCCACACAGACAGCAGCCCAGGTGAATTGAACCCAGGGCCGGGCCACACCGCTGTGCAGTGGTAATACTAACCACTGCGCCACTGTGCCGCCCAAGGCTCAGGTTTAAGTGCAATGCAAAAAAGAAAGTCCTAGACCCCAACTGAGCAGTAGTCTAGAGTTTGGTGAGAGACTTTCCTCAGGGTCTTGGAAAGCCTGTGTAACCTGCAAGAGCACTGGAGTGTCTGCGTTTCTATTGCTTGCTGGGCTCCCAGCAGGACAGCTCAGTAGCAGGCACCCAGTGACAAAGACACAGGCTTGTGTTTGTGATTATGCACTGCCGCTTTGAGATAATGCACTGCCACTCCTTTCTCTGGCCTGTTCAAGGTCGCCGTACTGTATGTAAGTTGTAAAAAACAAAACAAAGAATGAGCATTAATGCAACTGTTATCTGGTAGTGTTCATTGTAGGTTTCCATATATAACATCACGTTCAGAAAAGCTGGAGGTAAATTTGTTCTGCAAAGAGGATGATTAAATAAAACAGTATCTCACACCTCTGTCAGATCTGATGTATAATTCATAGCCCAGCTGCAGAGTAGAGAGAACCTCATTAATTAATTGTGGGTAAACGTCTGAAGTCCTTTATGTGAACAGAGGCAAACAAATTAGAACAGTTACTGATACTGTATGTTCTAAACTTCTTATGCCTTGTATTTTTGTAATCGCTGTGCAATGTTTAGTAAATGCTAATAGATCATCCACAAGAGCTTGAGAGCTTTGATTTCTGCAAGATGGGAACATAATCATTTGTTATTTAAATGCGATTTCTTGTTTTTTTTCTTAAAGGAAAGATGAAATATCACCTTTCTTTAAACTCTATATGTATTTCGTAGTGGATTTCCTTCAGTGACAGATGTTTCAGACAGGTGTTAGTGTCTGCGAATGTGGGTGGTTTAATTATCTGTCGCTGTCACCAAAGTAGAGTTTCACATTCTAGACTAGACACATACCCAGAGTATTTAATCCCAGCATTGAAGATTCGTGAAAAACAATTTTTCTTTTGTTTTTCATTCTTTTGTCAGTGTATCTGTACCTTTGCCGTGATTAAAAACATAGATTTCTATAGCTTTTTTTATGGTCCAAAATTTTGCTCCTGATTTGCTGAAAACCCCTTGTTTTCTAAGTGTAAATATACAAATTGGACTGAGTACAGTCGATTTATGAAAATGTATACTTGGTCCACTTAAAATGGCTTTGAACATTAACTAAACCCTGTTTATCAAATATCATTCATCCAAAATGACTTGTAGAGACTGTTGGCTGAACTGCTGCTGCTATCACCAGGACCTTCTACAAAGAGCAGATGACTCTTGATAACTCTTTCTGTATGCCAGCGGCTCGAAAGGGGCTCGGTCTCCTAGGGCCACTACACCTGCCATGCTTTTCATTCGGAGAGGGATAAGGAAAAGCACATTTTTTCTACAGTGTCAAAATGGTTTAAAAGCTGCCCTCTCAGGTGTCTGTGTGACCATCTACAGTACCCATGCCAGGGCATCTCTGTGTTTTATCAGGGCCGAGGGGGTTCAGATGGCATCAGGGGTGTCCCCGGAGAGCCTGGAGGAAAGGTAAGCCTGTCATACTGACCAGAGAATCGTCATCTCCCCCTGCATTCTACAGCACCCAACTCCCATCATCCTCTTTCTTCCTGCCGAACCTAGCTCCCATCATGCTCTTCCTTCCTGCAGGGCCCAACTCTTCACATTGCTTCCCAAACCGCCATGTTCCCAAGTCACCAGGCCATGTTTTTAAACTTACCAGCTCCTGTCTTATTATTTTACAGTCTGCCTTGATCTGGGGTGCGTATGAGGGTCTTACATTTTAAAACGAGAGTGGTCATGTCTATGTTATACAATACATACAGTAGTATGCATATTTCTGAGTAAATGAGCCAGGCTCTGGATCGCTATGCAGGGCAGCAGTGTTCAAGGAGAAGAGTGTGAATGTACAAGGATTGTTGTAGCCTCCCTCATCATCCGTGGCTGCTGCTGACGTTCAGCTCTGGATGAGAGTCTCCATGGACATTTCAATCAGCATCAGGCTAGCAGATTTCAGTTTAATCTGGCTAGCTATTACCTCCAAAGCCCAAATAAGAGACATTGTCTATCTGAATGCCAGCTGAACTGGCTTCCCTCGCTCTAACCCCCCAGCCAGGTCACACTCTATCTCTCCCTCTTTGTTTCTATTGATCTGCTTCGTCACTCCTTTGAGCAGCAGAGGTCCCCCTTAAACTCACTTGATATGTCTGCATTTTTTTTCAAAACCAACACCAACCTCCCTTGTGGTTCCAGGCCATACATTGCCATTTGCAGTATTTCGTCTCCTCTTCATCTCTCCCTCCCAGTCCTCAAATCCTACCAGATTCCTGACTTTTCCCCTGCCTGTTCCTTTTCTGTGGGGGGCCTTGCTCGTCGGCCAGCCTCCTAACTTCTCATTACGCCTGATTCTAGGAGTTTGTGCATTTCTGTTTGTGTCAGTCTATTTTTAAATACAGATCTGAAGCACCGCCAGGAATCTGTGCTCTTATCTGCAGTGCATTATCAGAATGCAGGAGTCCTTCTGTGAGCTTGATTAAGGGAAGAGAGAGAGAGAGACAGTGATCGTTTTCAAGCCGACTCCTGTTCTAATAAGTGCTGGAGTTTCCCGTTGCGCTGAGACAGGGCTGGAGGTGGCGCAGTGAGTGTTCATGAGTTGATGGGGGTGTGTCTGGGGGTTTTATCGATGCCCATGCTGTTTGCTTTTGCTTTTTTGCAGGGGGACAGAGGTTTTGACGGACTGCCTGGGCTCCCGGGGGATAAAGGTCACAGGGTGAGTTGAGAGAAGGCCCCCTTGTTACTCCGCGTGGTGTAAATTACAAAGCGTACCCCGCTGAGGCCAAGGCCCCGGAGGCAGCATGAAAGCATTTGTAATTAACCCCAGGGGCACCCTTCATTACAGTCTTTTTCCCCATTCCCCATTCCCCATCTTCAGAGGAGCACATGAAGAGGCTCTTCTCTCATCTTCTGTGACGCACTGGCTGTTTTAAACCATGTCCTGTAGTTCAGGCGTTAAGTCCGCGCTGTTGGAACAAAGACAGCGTGAACCAGTCTGTTAGAATGCAGGAACCAGTAATAGTGCTGTATCTCCTGTGTGTGCAGAAACAGCACGCTCACCTAGGCGGTTGTTCTCAAAATGTAAGCTGCACATCATTAAGGATGTTTTCTTCCACTCTATTTGGTCCTCTTTGAACCAGATGCTGCTTTAGAAGTAGTACAGTGGGCGAATAAAGTAATGTTGGGTAAGGAATTAAGCAGGATGTCAATGTTGTACACTTGGCTTAGGTTCATACAGAGTCTACTGCTATTCATGTTCTCTCAATTACTTAATTGACTCTTTAATTAAAGCAGTCCTTCTCTTAATTGGAGCTTTTAAACTGTTCATATACGCTGTAAACAATGAGGTTTTATTCAGTGAGTTGTCTGAGCCTGTTTTGGGATGCCCTGTTGTGACCTAAAGAGAGAATGAAAGTAAGAGTGAAGAAGTAGTGCTGGAAAGGTGTGAAGTTCCGGAGGTCACAGCGGAGAGCCCCACTCTCAGCTGCGATCCTTCCGCATTGGAGGGTAACGAGCAGAGATTGTTCTCTGCTCGCTGGGAGCGCCGTGTCAATTTGTCACAGCACAGCAGAAGCCTTGTAAACGTCTCCAGTAATCTGCCGTAGTAATTCAACAACAAGGCAGGCCCTCAGCTTTTTAAAAGAGAGTTCCTCCACCGTGTCCGGTGAGAAAGAGCGAGTCGGTGGCTGTCGCAGGCCACCGGGCGATTAATGGGATGTGTGCGGCCCTGTGTGCTGGAACTGATGGGCTGTGCCTGTTTCTGTCAGGGGGACCGGGGGAAGCCCGGACCAGTGGGACCACCAGGAGACCCGGGGGAGAAGGTAAGAAGTTCACTGTTAGTCTTGCAGACCAAAGCCAGCTCATTGAGGAAGACACTTATACTGGTACTTACTTGTACATCAGAACGATGAAGGTGATGTCTTAACCCATTAACCCATGTCTTAACCCATGCAACGCAGTTCTTTCTACTAATGGGTGGAGCAGTGAGCAAGTATGCATCACAAATACCCCTGCATTGTCTGAAGAAACTTTTGAAAGTGGACTTTTGTCAGAGAAAATGTTTATGGAGATGTATGAAGCAGCTGTGAGCAGCACTGGAACAAAGCAAAACAAACGGTGTACAGCAAGGAGAAGAGGTTCGTGTGATTAAGTGAGCCTAGTTATTTACATACTGTGAGATACCCTGTTAGAATATCCGGGTCACACTCATGCCTGAGTTGGCATATTTGGTCATTTGCATGGAAACACCTCTCAGTAATAAGAAAGACAGTGATGCTGCTGCAGAGCCTGGTGAGGCTTGTGAGGCTTGTGAGTAACATGTATAGTATTGGCTGTGCGCTGGCCCTGGCTGGCACAGATTCAACATTTCCGCTCTTCTTGTGTTGCAGGGATCGGACGGCCCATCTGGACCCAGAGGGCTGCCTGGCGAGCCTGTGAGTGAGACTTGTGTGCATCTGCCGTGGGAACACATTGGTTTAAAAAAGAAAGAAAGAACCCAATATCAGTTCACAGTGGGCATCTGATCCTCCTCCTTTTGTGTTTGCAAGCTGACAAGTCACAGAGTGGGGAAAAAGAAATGCTCTTGGCATTTGGCGGAGAATTTAAATGAATAACGGTGCATAGAGGACTTCATCATGATGTCCTGGACGCGTACAGCGCAGCCTGTGCCTCGTATCAGGACTGCACACAGGGCTGAATGCACACGAGACACATGACCAGCAGCCAGTCACTGGCAGGAAGAGGGGACGTCTCTCATGGAGCCCAAGCTGGCAGCAGACACAGAGCACTGGGCTGCAGTCACAACAGTGTTTAATTCATCGTAGCATAGACAGGCCCCCGCATTAAGAATTGATGACCCGATAATAGAGGTGCCAGGATTTGCATGTCTTCCAGTTCTGTGCTCCTCTCGTTTTGGACATCCCTTCCATGTTGCCATCTGCATTCTGTTGTCGAGCGGCGGAATTCCTGGCCAGAACACATCGAAACCGGGGGCTAGAATTTGCATTTATTAACATTGGCGAGAACCGCTTCCTCTGGGTGGTGCTGCTTCCATCCCTGCGTGTTGAAAAGCTATGGTTGTATGGGCTAGCTGTTGCAATCCCATGATGCGTAAACAGAGCATCAAGTAAATAAATGTCGCTCTGCAGCAGAAGCCTTGCAGTTTGCAGAAATTGACAGGGAAAGGTTTAAAATTGTAAAAAAACAAACAAAACCAGAGTGTGTGCTGCCACAGCCCAGGTGTGGCCACCTCCCTTGACCCGGAGGCCACAGCTGCCCCCCGCAGGTACAGGTGAGAACCAGTGCTTCCTACACCAGTTACTGTACGTGCACACGCTGGTGCCACAGAGTTGAAGCCAGTGGCAGCTTTTCACAGGGTAGGCCACGGTTTCCCCCACCTCATTTCCATTTTTCCAGATGAGTATAGCCTCTTTATCCACTCCAAATTTTAATTCCATATTGAGATCCACTGCTAGGTCAAGAAGATTAAAAGCCCAGCCTAGTGGCTTCCTGTCATTCTGTTCCTGGCTTGTCCTCCACAGGCCAAGCGAAGGGAGTTCAATATGTGATGTCTGCAGGCTCGGCTCGTTTCATCGAAATATGATTGTGTTACTAATCCTCTCACAGAATTAGCCAGGAATACAGGGCTGTACAGCGCAGCGAGCAAAACCAGTACATTACACAAGTCTGAGTCACTCCCTTTTAATAAAAATCGAAAGAGACTTTTATTAATTCGAGCAGACGTTGGCAGTGATTTTTCTCCTCTTATCTCCGGAGGTAATAAAAGCTATGTTGTGCATTTGAAGAATCCCGTCTCAAGTCAGAAGCATTCTGTTTCCTTAATCTGCTTCTGCTGTTGAATATTTGTAGAATTCTAGGTGTGTGGGGAAAGTGGAGGGAGGTGTCTGGGAGACAGATGTATTGGAGACGAGTGCACTTCATGTAGTGATTTGTAAATTGGTTTTTAGTTGTTTTTTCCACCTCGAGCTTGAGAAATGGGGTGAATGTCATATTGCCTAGGCAGAGTGTGGACAGGTTTTTTATTTTCAGCGAGCCGTACTGTGATTTCCACGTCGGTGGTCTCCCTGCCGGACGCAGATGTGGCCGGTGAACAGGTGTCTTGGCAGGAGGACAGAGACTCTCGTCTCGCGGGGCTCATCTGTGCTGGGGAGAGGTCGTCTGCGGGCGGGCGGAGGAATGGGCCAGTAGTCGCTGCGGCCTGCGATTGTCTCAATTGTAAAGGCGAGCCCGATTTCAGCCCCAGGATCTGCAAGATCTGCTAGTTTCACACCTTTCCCCTTTTGTCTTACCCTGTCTCCCCTGAAGGGGTCAGAATCCACTCGACTCGGAGAGCACCTGTGTACAACAGTGGTTAAGGCTCTGGGCTTGTTGTAACTGGAGGTTAAGATCCTGGGTGAGGGTGCTACTGTTGTCCTCTTGAGCAAAGTACTCCCCCAGTCCATGACGGGACATACAGCCCAACGTGCCAACAAAAACTGTTGATGTTCAGAAACCATAGACAGCCCTGTATTAATGTTCCCACCTAAATCACAGTTTCATTGTTGACTGTGAAGGTCACTGTGTAAGAGATGCCAGAGGTCACAGCACAGTCAAGTGAAGGCTTGAAATGAGGTTTAATTTTAATGGGAAAGGGCAGTTTCCAGAGAACACACACAAGATGCATCTCCTGTGGTGCTCTGAGTTCAAGCAGTTCTGAAGGATGTTTTATAGTCTGATTATAGCTCCAGTCACTCTCTGTGATTACCATGAGTGGGTGTTTAGAAGTGATCATTGCATATGCTTTAGGACTATATAAGAGACTCCCACACATGGTACAGTGTCTGTTTCTGATTGGGTTATCCCTGAATTTCGTGTATTCCTGAAATGTCACATACTAGGCAGGTCAGGAATGAAACCAGGTCAGGTTAATTTTTCTCATTTTCACAGTCCGTGGGTCATAGTGATTTTAGAAATGAGCAGATATCTTTGCTAAAAGCAGTTTTTTGTTGTTGTTTTAAGTATAAATGAGCACTGTTAACACCCCACCTGAAGTTGCTTTTACAAAAGGTAAATTTCACTGTAGGTTTGTGATGGACAGTAACATCAGTATCCACTGGATAATGTGTGTTCTTTTACACCGGGAAGATTATAAGGATTAATCCCACGAATCCTGGTTTCTAAAAGGCATGTACATTTCAAGACATACTGGGAGAAGGAACCTCTTCTGCCCTCTGGCAGGTTGTTTAAAAAGACTCAAGACTACAGCTTTTGTTTTAAACCCAGCACCGGGACCTCGGTTTGGGGGGAACCGACGTAAACAGGTGCATCTGATTTGCAGTATTGTAAAAAATCCTTTTGCGGGTGTGCTTCTTAAAGACATCACATATAGGCACAAGAAGAACCGCTTTCTAAGCTGCGAGTCCCACATGCACAGTATTTTCTTGTTATGTATCTGGCTTTTCCAAGGCAATATAAAGAAAAAAACATTTTATAAATGGTAAGGTAACAAAGAGTACATTTGAATACATTTTGTCATTTACAAGGCACAGGAAGTAAAGATGTCTTGGAGAAATGTTGAGTTGATCGCTACTGCTGTTTTCTTAAGGTCCTGCAGTATTTCTGTTACTGGTTTGCTATTATGGTTTACTTGTCCTGTTGTCTGTAATACAGAAATAGCCCACATGTTAGCATGCTAACAACCATTTAAGCACTTCAAATAAGAATTAAAAAACAGAGATGTCCCGTGCATGTTAATATGCTTCCGTGCCTTCAAACATACATTAAACACACCTAGATATGTATGTTTTAATTATATATGTGCACATGTCTACAGATGTATTTAGTGAAGGGCTCATTAACAGGTTAAGAAAAGGAACAGGTTGCTGTGTGCTGTATGTTCACATGGTGCAGGACGAGGTGCTGAAGTGTTTCCCAATAGCCACTGCCTCGCTGCTCACGAACTCTGATTGTGACTCTCCTGTGTTTTACAGGGCTCCCGTGGGCTGGTTGGGCCGAGGGGACCCCCAGGACCCCCTGGACAACCGGTATGACATCAGCGCCACTGTGTTTCATTGATTGACCGAACACATCTGATTCTCCTGGGTTTCCTAGAAGGACCAGCACGGCATGCGTTTCACACAATCCACAATATTACAATATTACAAATGTTAATTAAGGGGAACGTTCAGCTGTTAGAGGTGTTTTATATTATTTACATGGATTTAGCTTTAAGATCAGATACCAGGAGACTGATTCCTAATGTTGCCAGGAAAAAGGAAACTAGAACTCTGAGGGTTCACTCGCTGAAAAAACTGTTGCTCTCTCTCACTCTGCCACACAACCTTTTCATTTCCAACTTTTTTTTGCCACAGGGTATCCGAGGAATTGATGGGGTTCAGGGTTCCAAAGGAAACTTGGTAGGTGTTTTATTGATGTAGTTATTGTAGTTCTTTCATTCTTTGTTTTAACGTCCAGTGTGCCTTTGCTCATTGGATTTAAAAGCCTGGTGTTTTGCCAGTAATTGTCTTTCATTCATCAGGGAAACGCTATGGGCTGCATGTGGGTGTGGGTTTAGCACTGCCGCCTCCAGCTCCAGGCTCCTGAGTTTGAATCCAGCTGGGACACCTGCCAGTGTGGATTTTTTTGTTTTTGTGTGGTTGTTCTCCAGGTGCTATGGTTTTCGCAGAAATGCAAAGACTCACTATCCCGGTGAGACTGTGGACTCTAGGCAGGTGTGAGCTCCTAATGCAGCCTTCTGGAATAAGTTCAGTCGTGCTGCAGTGTTCCCCATGAAAAGCAGCTTTCTGACAAAACGTGGATAGGGGGAAATTTTTATGGGTTTTAATTTTCTTTAAAACAATTTTCTCCTCAGGGTCCTCCAGGTGAGGCAGGCCCACCCGGCCAGCAGGGTAACCCAGGACTTCAGGTACGGCCAACCCTAACTCAACATCAGCTTCCCTACCATTATCACCTGAGACCTACTGTAACAGACTAGGCTGTCTTACACTAAACATATATCATCAGTGTAGCCCATCAGGCTGTACAAACTGTGAAACTGTGCAGCAATTCAGACCTGTTAGAAGTCTAATGCAGCGTGTCTGATGTTAACTGTTAAGTTAGGTCACTTTCATGTCTTTTGTCGTTTGTGTTTCTGGGAGTGTCTGGGAGGTACTGGAATCCTAATGTTGTTCAGCTCCCCTTGTAAACAGGCTGGGGGGTGAGCAAGCCCAGGCTCCCAGCGACCTGCATCACAGCAGTGTTTGGGCATCTGGTCTTGTTTTGCTCTGTACTGTATGTTACAGCACCTGAATTTCTTGTCTTTCTTAGGGACTGCCTGGGCCTCAGGGTCCTATAGGGCTGCCAGGGGAAAAGGTGAGCGCTGTGCTTCAGCATGGTCACAGTCTGGTTCATCAGGCAGACTTCTTTGTTGTTCTTTAAAGCAATCACTTGCCAAGGTAGTGCACACAGTTGTTTTCTTTTTGGTGCTTGAATTCCATCTTTGTCTTGCTTTCCGGTTGCTTTCCAGTTGCAGATTCTATTATTAATATTTTTGGTTGTTTTAAGACTAGGCTTATAGGCCTGTAAATGTTAAAAATGACCTGCCTCTCTATTTGTTCTGCAACAGTAACAGCAAACTGCATATGAGTCCAGGACTCTACTGGCCAAAACTGACAGCTTGGCTGTCTTATCACAGGTGCAGTGGAACCGATTATGCCCTGCTGTGAGATTAAATATGTGCTATTACAAGCCTTATTAATGCTGAAGAACTAAAGTGAGCACAGTGGCCCATCTTAATGAGCTCATCTGGTCAGCACACACACAGATTAGAGTTGGTGGAGACCAGTGTTTCTGTCATCACTGCGTAAGGGGCCAGCACTAATAATTCTTTTTTTATTAACAGGGTCCTCAGGGGAAACAGGGGCTCCAGGGGCTCCCTGGAATGGATGGCCCTCCGGTGAGTATCTGGTATAACACTGGGATCAACAGCAAATGCTGGGACATTCTGAAGGTGTAGTTAGTGCAAGGGAAAATTGGAAAACAATTACAACATGATTTTCTAGTCTTCTTGCTTTTCTCTGCTTTCTGCTACTCTGGAATTTTGTTAAACATTTTTATAAATTAATTTCCAAGGCAGGGTACACCCTGGACAAGATGCCAGTCAATCGCAGGGTACACACAGATACATTCACGTCAAGGCCACTTTTCCCACAGGCCCATGTGAACACACAAACTCCATGCAGTTAGCACCACTGGTCTATAATTGAGCTGAGGACCTCAGCACTGCAAGGCAGCAATGCTAACTTCTACCACAATATACTGTAATTTATATTTCCAAGTTCCATGCATTGAAAATCCAAAATAAATTCCTTTTAAAAAGTGATAACGGCACTGGCTTTTGCTAGATTTGCACCTCATAAAAATGAAAAGCTATCTTCAGAAAACAAGGAGCAAGAAGACAAGAATATTAACAGTTCATTCTGTTATTGAATGCAGTTAATGCGAATTAATCCATTAATCCATCCCATTGCTATAATGCCTTGTATTGAATATGGGTAGGAGCATATTGTCATATTTCCCAGAATTCCATACTGTAGCAGCACAGCAGTCAACTCTGATCTGATTGGTTGAGGAGGTTGACAGTCTTGTTCCACCTTGGTGCAGTGAGGTCATGGAAGTGGTTTTCTCTTCCTGTTCACAGGGTCATCCTGGAAGGGAAGGTCCTCCAGGAGAAAAAGGAATTCAGGTGAAGTCTTTTCCACACATTGATTTATTCTTTCTTACGTCTATGGGAATTTGACTATATGAAAGGTTTAAATGCAGGATTATTGGCTATTGATTATCAATGGTTTGTCTAGCCTTCCTCTTGTGTTTGTGTCTAGCTTGGGTACTCTCTAAACTGGAATAGACGGGTAGATAGCAGATATTTAAACGATCTGTGGACAGATTAATAAGTAATAGATAAATCAATAGACATGCCAGGAGCAGGCTGCACAGCAGTGGACAGACAATTAAAACTATTTAGGTTTTCCTAGAGGTTTAAATATTTAAAAAATGTTTTCTTTCAAGATTTTCCAGACCAAAGTCCTCCTACAGTTTAGAAAGAAAGAAACGTAACCGCAGGCCAGCAAATGTGGACAACTGTGCAACACAAAATCTTCCTTTTCCTTTTTGGAGGGAAAAATGGGCTCCACACAGCTCGTCTTTTCCCTTGACCTTTAACCTCACTTTCTGGTTTCCTGTTGTCTGAGCAGGGTCCACCAGGCGCACAGGGTCCCGTTGGCTATCCTGGAACCCGTGGTGTTAAGGTGAGAGGATCTGTCTGGGCTCCGAAAAAAGGGCACCTGACACTTGGATGTCAAAGTGCTTGTAGCTCAAATAGCACTGAATTTGTAATACAGAGATCAGCCTGTATTACAGCATTTTTCCTGACTAATAATAATAATAAATGACCTATTGGCCTTGAAGAAGTGACTCCAACTAATTTGTATCAAGTCATCAAAAACAGAGATCAAGTCTTGTAGGACATGTCTTTAATGTGCAAAGCAATTTCTCCAACTTTATGAGGTGAGGGTCTGCAAGGGTCTGTGATGAGATTAATCTGAGTTAATTCCCTGACCCCTCCTGGGCTTTGAGCTATTGGAATGGTCCATTTACCGTCTATTACAAAAGCTGTGTGACTGAGAAACAAAACGGAATCAAACCATTTTTTTCCCCCGTTTGTTCTCATTTGAGAAGAATCACTTTTTAGCTTCACACAAATTTTCGCAGCTTCTCGCTGTGCTGGAGCATCCAGTCTGCTGAGGAACGTTGATTTTGACTCCCGTTAAATAGATTCCTGGGTGGTGGGACAAAAAATCCAGACAAAGGTTTTCTAACTGGGTTTTTAAAAAAAGTTACATTTGCACATATTTTAAATTCAAATCAAATCATCTGATGCTTTTCAGTACTGAATTTGGGATTTGCATGTCTCTCTGGGGCCCACTGAACCAGACAAGGAGAGCAATTTTCAGATGGCTTTCAAGTCAATTAGCTTTTATGAATTTTTAAATTTCTCTGTAACGCGCTCTCTGATCCCTGCAGAGAGGGGTGATGTGCAGATTTAATGCCATATTGAATCACAGCATGTCATGCATTCTCGATGGAATACAGGGGTAGAGGGGCTGGTGTGCTTGAAAAGGGGCTGGCGTGCTGCATGTCACTAGAGTCACTGAACCCGGCCACACAGCGCTCAATCCCTCTGCTACAGTTTCTGGCTGCACTGTCTTTGCCCTCATAGTAACCAGCAGTACAGATCAGCTCCTTATACAAAAAGATCGAGTCCTTATTGTTCTTTTCTTTCATTTCTCCCATTTTTTTAAACGAACCCTTTCACAGGGTTCATTGTCATAGTACTTTATTGTACTATTCTAAGTTGAATTATCTCTGTTGCAGTTATGTGTGGTGATCTTGCTATGCTGGCATGATTTACTGCAGCCTGTTTTTGAAGAATTAATTGATTCGTTTAATTGACTGAGTGATTGATTGCTTGATGGATTAAAGTACTTTCCTTTCACCTGGCAATACCTTGCTTTCACAAAGGCCCAGGATCCACGGGATTATTTCCTCAAGTTGCTGCCTCTCTGTCTCTCTGTGTGCGGGCTGGTGCTGAACTGTTAAATGCACTGTCTCTCTGTGCTGACCTGTCTATTTGTTCGCTGTCCAGGGTGCTGATGGAGTTAGAGGTCTGAAGGGCAACAAAGGAGAGAAGGTAAGAGGAAGTGAGGAAGAACCGTGAAAACATAATTATCTTCCATATGACATTTGAAGTTAAGCACCAAAGAATGGAATTCTGCTCTCCCGGGAGTTTCAGCCCTCTCTGACTCTTCTCATGTTTAAATGTTCTTGTGTTCTGCAGGGTGAAGACGGGTTCCCTGGGTTCAAAGGTGACATGGGCCTGAAGGGAGACAGAGTAAGACACCCATTGTAACATGCAGTCCCAAACAATGTGGGTCATGTGGGCGCGTGTCGGGGTTACTTGGAGGTCATGCACCGAGTCACAACGGGGACCAAGGTCAAGGCCACAGCAAATGTATATGCCAGCAGGAAAGAGCTGTCTTGATCTTCATGCAACATCTTTGTCTGTACTGCTGACTAATTCATTAAATTGGCAAAAGGGCAGAATGTGGGCGATGGCATCTGAGTTTCCCTCATTGGCTATACCCTTGTCTTCCTACAGGGTGACATGGGTGCGCTGGGGCCCCGGGGCGAAGATGGAACAGAGGGACCTAAGGGCCAGTCGGGGCCCAACGGAGAGTCTGGACCTATGGGGTCCCCAGGAGAGAAGGTAACACACTGACCCCTGCAGGAAGGTGACACTTCAGTTATATGGCATCAGCTCCATGACTCCATGACTTTGGAGTGGGATGGGGAGACTGAGCGGGTTTGGTGTGAATGTTCGTTCAGTACGTCAGTACTGTTAGAGTAGCACACGGCAGTGTGGGTAAAACCCTGCGTCTTCATCTTGTAGATGAGGTGCTCTTCCTTTGTTCTCTTTTTTCCAGGGCAAGCTGGGAGTGCCGGGCCTGCCGGGCTATCCTGGGCGGCAGGGGCCGAAGGTGAGGGCATGTCATCACTTCCTTTAGCCTTACCACAGAGCAGCGCTGCCTGATTGCTTGTCTTTCCCCCTCCCAGCGTGGCCGCCCCCGACGCAGGGAGGTCAGCTCTCAGTCCAAGAAGGAGATCGGAATCTTCTTTATATCGCCAGTTGGATCCCTTGCTTTTTTAAAATGAACTTTACCACCTTCATGTGACACAGCCTCACTCTATGCACTTTTGAGGAATTGTTATCCTTTGGGAATTGCTGCATGGATTGTTTCTCTTCTGTTGCAATGTAATTGAATTGCAGCAGCTGTCCGGAGCCCTGTACTCTATTATTGCCAAATAAAAGAGGCCCGTCGTGACTTTTGAAAGATCTTGCAGTTTTTTCCCCGTGATGAAGACTTGCCATATTGAACATGGCTTTGTTAAAAATCAACAAAGCAAGTGGCATCGCTGTAGTGTGACACGATTCGGCCCCACAGCACGTCTCTCTTCTGTTTCAGGGATCGCTGGGGTTCCCGGGTCCCGGGGGGGTTCCGGGAGAAAAGGGGAAAAGGGTAAGTGGGTGAAAAAGCGAAGTGGTTTGTCTTGTCTTGACACATGCTTTTTTCACACTTCGACCAGCTTTCCTCCAGTTCCCGACAGGCAAGACTCCCAGCTTCCGAACAGGCTGGAGGGTCCAAAGGGACTCCTCTCCTTTGTGTCTGCAAGGCCCCGAGGGGTGTCAGGGACTGCTCAGGCAGCCTCTCTCAACCAGGAGTATCATGCCAGGAGGCCGGGCGTACTGCCAGGCCGAGTCCATGGAGAAACAATGGAGTTGGAAGGACCTCTGTGGAATGTAGTTTTTCAGCGAGTTTGGACTGGCTGTAGTTGTGTGTGGGCATCTTGCAGACCGGGCAGCTGTGTTCCCACCGTTCCCTACTCCTGTCCCAGAAAGCCGCTCACCCTCTTGCTCCAGCACTGTTATGGAGGGGTTCACATGAGTAGCCGTAGGGCAGCTTGGCCCTCCTCTTCCTGAAGGGGGTGCCTGGAGTGCTCTGTGGGACTGCGGTCTGCTGGTTGGCTGCTAACTCTCCACTTTTGTTTTAGGGTCCTGCCGGTCAGCCTGGGTCTGGTGGACAGAGAGGCCCCACAGTAAGTGCAGATTTCTGACTGTCTTAAAGACTAGCTGGTGGACTCTTCATGGGAGCTCATGATGAGATAAGAAGCATAGGACATATTGTCATGTACGTGGGTAAATTTAATTATAAATGTGTTGTGTGCTATTATTTTTAAATTGGTCGGTGTGATGTCAGCAGCTTAATTTAATTTCTACTGATTCTCTGTAATAAAATACGTTTCCAGAGCCAGGAGAGATGCACAGGCTGTCCTGAGTGGGAGGACATAACACTTTTGGAGACATGCATCTCCTGCCACAGGCCGGTGTAGGGTACTCTGCATCCAGTCCTTGAGAGATGTAGTCCAGAAGGTTGTTTAGGTTGCATAGAGTCATCAGCTGCTTCATACCAGTACAGGGGGATGAAATTGATCCGTTTACAGTCTTAATTACAATAATTAAGCCCTCTTCCTGTGGTCTTGTGCTTGGATGTTTTAAGGAGACCTGTGATATCAGCTGCACTGTCACTTGAGGGAAGAACTTTGGGGCTCCCTGCTATAGTGTGACAACTAAGGGGGTCCCATCTGTTGTATCTTAATTCTTTGTGACGGCTAATATTTACAGGGGAGATGGAAGGGATGGGTTAACAGCGAACAGAAGGGTTTGGGCTGGAAAACCCTCCCTTATTCAGCCATGGCAGTCCTGTCTCTGAAACGAAAGTGACGCTGAAACTGTCAGAAATCCATTCATAGCTCAGAGAGAGACGGCCAGTCGAGGACAGTCTCTTGCATTTAGGTGCGACCTTTTCCATTTTCCCTCCAGGGAGCCAGAGGGAGCCGAGGACAGAGAGGTCCCACCGGAAAATCTGGGCCCAAGGTGAGAGAGACTCTGTACCTAAATAGATGCTGTGTTCTTTAATAAATGGAGCCGGCGTGGGTGAGATTGTGTGACCTTTCTGGGCTCTGACCTTTCTGGTTTTGCCTTATACAGGGCTCCTCTGCTCATGATGGACCACCTGGATCTCCAGGGGAGAGGGTAAGGGTAGTCAGCTTATCAGTTATGGTCAATCAGCGCTCTGCTGTATTTACCCTGAAATTACACGCACATAACAAAATGCCTAGCACAAAACGGATGGAAACGCAGTGCTGCCTGGTAGATCTTGGCCCTGCAAAGACACTTGTGCTGAAGGCTGATATTGCGGTTGGGTGGGGGTGTTGTATAATGGGATGATTCTGCTGTGAGTTTATACAGTGCACCTCTGAAGACACCAAATGCTTCTGTTCTCCCCCAGTTCCACAGTGGGGTGCTGTTGGGGGAGGTTCTGGGTGCAGGCAGGCTGATGCCATCTTGATGGGGTGACATGAGTCTGTGAACTGTGTGTTAACTAGCTCTCCATTTGAAAGGGACCACAAGGACCTCAAGGGCGCAATGGAGAAGCTGGAACCAAAGGACCGAATGTAAGTAAGCCTTTCTCATGTTTTGGCACAGTATCTGTACCAAGTATTGGCTTGTGCCTTCTCGTTTTGATCAATGCTTGGGGAATTTCCCCACCTCCTTGCTGCTTCTTAGTGTGAGCTGCTGTCCCAAAACAAGACTCAAAACAAGGTCCATTGTCTATGTTCAGTCATCAGCTTTGCAGACTGTCTCAACGAGAGATCTTTAGCGAACTTTTAAAAAAATATGCTTTTTATTCATGTATTAGAATTTGTATGGGCTTGTTACGTGCAGATGTTCGCCAGAAACAAAAGCAACAGCATCCATACGTATCCAAAACTACAAGCCTGCAGCATCTACAATTCAGCTCACCCGGGTTATTAAGGAGAGTGACACACTGTGTATAAATGATGTGATTATTTTTTCATAATGAAAAACATATATGCAAAATGATTTCTCACTACTTTGCAGTGAAAATGCCTCTCAATGTTTTTTTAAAAAACTACTGATGAGCGCAGATGAATGCTCATGTGGTTTTTAATGTTGATCAGGGACCCGCAGGGAAGGACGGGCTGCCAGGACATCCAGGCCAGAGGGGGGAGCCGGTGAGTCATCCTGTTGACGGGGGGAGCCATCCCACGGGTGGAGAAAAACAATAGTGGACAAGCATAGCAAGCAGGGACCTCCGTGCACAAATAGACGCATGGCCACAGGAAATAAACATGTTAGCATATTAGCTCCTTTCTCCAGGTTTTCCCATCTCAAGCCCTTCTTGTCCCTGCTCTCAAAAATGGTTAAAACCTGGACAGAATTGTACGTAAGTGCAAAGATACTCATGTCTGATAGTTGTGTGTATGCTTAGTGGTGTACAAGCATGCATCTGGATGAGTATAGAAGGTTGTGTCACAGGACACGTCTCTTAATCAATCAGTCTGTTGACTCTGGGGCTCAAGCACTGGTATTTGCAGGAGTGCACGGCTAGAGGGCTAGATTTTTTGAGGGTCTAGATACAAGAATGAAATTGGGCCACTGGTTTTTATTTGTCGTTTCCCAGCAGAGGGGATGCAGTGATGCCCATGACTGACACCGAGGGTGAGATCAGATCCTCGGTTTGCCGAGCTCATGTGTTCTTTGTTCTCCTCCAGGGTTTCCAAGGGAAGACGGGTCCGCCCGGACCTACTGGAGTGGTGGGACCGCAGGTGAGAGTCTCCCTGGAATTAATGCACCTGCTCTGCACGGGGCCTTTTTGCAGGCATGTCCTCAGGGACAGAGTATATTTAAATGTCTTGTCCTTAACATTTTTACTTATAATCATGGGTTTCATCCATCCATTCTCTAAACACTGTCTAATTCAGCATCACGGTGGAGCTGGAGCCTATCCCAGCAAGTACCTGGAGCAAGGTGGGATACACCCTGGATGGGATGCTAGTCCATTGCAGGACAGACAACATAAACACAAACACACACACACCAGGGCAGTTTTTCCAGAAGCCAGTTAACCAACCAGCATGTCTTTGGACTGTGAGAGGAAACCAGCGCACCTGGAGGAAACCCACTCTGACAATGGGTGAACATACAAACTCCATGATGCTAGCACCCCAGGAGTAGAACCCAGGGTCCCAGCGCTGCAAGGCAGTAGTGCTGACCACTGCACCACCATGCTGCTCTCTTACTAGAATCCCAGGTCCAGAATCGAAATCAGGGGTTCCATATTTTTTAATTACACCTCCACCCCTTTTAGAGTCACTAGTTGTTTAAAGACCCGGCTCTCCAGCTGCTTCTAATACCCTCTTGGCAGTGAAAGGGAGACGCGGGCGAGCTTCTTCGTTTGACACACTGGAAGCTCCACAGGGCTTCGCAGGAAGGTTAGTGTCGGTAACCAGGGCACCGCATCTCTCATTGAAGCCTCTGCGAACATGCAGGCTCTCGTTCACTGAGATCCGAGAGAGCCGTGGCCTTGGCCAGTCAAGCCCAACAAGACTCCTGCAGACCCTCTGCCTCCTGAGAGCTGCTGCTTGGGCAGTCCTGCAGTCCTCCCACAGTCAGCTTGTCACATGACCCAGCTTCGATCCAGAGATGTCTCGGTTGTGGGACTCGAACTGTGCTGAACAAGAACTTTTAGTGTCGAGCCGCCTAGGCTATGTTTATCACACCAAAACAGGTTACCCAAAAAACTGCTATAATACTGTGCATTTTGTTGAAGTTAATTGGAGAGTGCTGAAAATGTAATGTACTCAAACACTTCACCTTTCCAGTTTTGTTGAAAAGTTTAATACAAGTTACATCTTAGTGGGTCTGGGTGAAGAGACGGCAAAGCCATCTCTCCATGAGCAGTCGTCGGGTCAGTAGTGGACAGTCCAAGCCTCCAGTTTGGCCTGGAAAATAAACTTCTTTGCTGGAACAAGTTTCTATTGAGTTTGGCGCAACATCCAGAAGAGACAAATTCCACATCCAATCAGGATTATTCCCCAGGGTCAGCCATAGCTAGGTTTCTAATGTTAATTTGCAAAGGCACTCTCATTTGTTTGGTCTGGGATTAGGAGGACTCTTTGCTGTAGGATTATACTCTTTGTTTGCTGAGTTTGCTAACTGAAGGCTAATGCTGTATAACGCACTCTCTGAGGAAGGATACTGCTTGAGAATACAGAGAATGGGCTGCTGCTTCATTCATTGGAAGTGCACAAAACACTAGCAAGCAGCACCTAAAGTGGACTGTCCAGATTTGCAACTTTAAGCAGCAAATTTTGCTCTGCAGCAAAGAAAAAAAAAACATTGACAGTCTGCTGGTTCATTTGCCAGTGCCAATATAGGACATGCTTGCTGTGATCTATGTTTATAATGCCATTAAGCAGCTGTACCCCACCTGCTGACACACATTGTGCGGCTTTAGGGTTTGTTTTAAGTACCTCGCTGGTACAGTTCCACTTTATCTCGGGAGTTAAAATGCAGAAACGGAAGAGCTGCTGTTCCACACAGAGTGTGGAGGGTGAGACTGACAAGGGATTATGTCAAGGAACCATGCACAAACAAGCAAATAATGACAGCTCTCTCTCTTATCTGTAGCGTGCAAAGACAAGAGTGCTGCTCGGAGGGGATTTAGGTGGAGTTTATTGGATTCCAGTGAAGATTGCTCTTGGGATGAATTTTAGACCTTTTATGTGAGGGTTTTACCTCCCTTTCCTCCTAATAAACACACTGCACACCAAGGGTAATGCAGAGATGCGATTCCATTAAAGGCGGAGGCTGTTGGCGTGACGGGGTCTTCAGGCACGTGGTGGGGATGGGGAGCGTGCTGTGTTGTGTCCTGCCAACAATGCTCTTTTTGCCTTTCAGGGTAAATCAGGAGAGACCGGTCCCATGGGAGACAGAGGGCACCCAGGGTCACCTGGCCCTCCTGGAGAACAGGGTTTACCAGGGTCAGCTGGCAAAGAGGGCGCCAAGGTGAGAGGAGAGGGAGAAATTGGGGTTCAATGTATTAAGCACACTTGTATGTCTGCCTCAGGACTGTACATACTGTACATGACTGTTGTGGTTGCAATCTAAACCTAAGACGTTTTTCTTATTCATTCAAGTTTGGCTGATGCTTTTGAGCAAAGCAGTGTAGATTTTGACACACTTGCACAGCTCTCATGAGGTGTTTTACCAAGTCAAGTGGCTTTCTAAAGGCACAACATCAGTGCCCTGCTGAGGATTTACACTCACAGCCCTCTAGTTAGAAGTCCAGAGCCCTAACCACTGCTCCAAATTTCTGTTCCTCAAGGGTGATCCTGGCCCTCCCGGCATTCCTGGGAAAAATGGCCCCGCAGGACTGAGAGGATTCCGAGGCAGCAGAGGGATTCCTGGAGCCATGGTAACTGCATCTGGGGTTTCGTAGTTCATCCACTACCGTAACCTTCCAAAGCAGAGAGCTGCAAGATTCCAGACAGTTTGATTTGCTCAGAAATGATCGGGCTTTGTACATGCCAGAGTGCTGGCTTCTTCGTTTGTTTCATCTGCTTGGTGTTACTTTTTTTTTTGCCATCGCCCTCCTGTACGGTATTGCTTTTAAATTGTTCTAATAAGAGCTGCAAGGCCTGCAGCTGCAGCGCACCACCATAATAAAAGCAAAATGAGTTTTTAAACCGGCCTACACTTTCTCATCTGTAAAACCACTTAGTATCAGTTCCAGCGCTGATTGCCACTCAGAGCTGATGGCACTTAGTTTTCTGAGGGCCTTGCACCGCCAGACTCGCCGTGCTTCACACACACAAACGCCGAAGAGGCTTTGATGGAGAGTGAGTGCCGTCTGCATGGCCCCTCGGTGTCAGTGCCGGCGTGTCACCACAGCCCCTCGCTGCGATTCATTGAGCCTGCTCTCCTGTGATTGCTGTCTTTCCTCTCTCTAGGGTCCCCAAGGGCTGAAAGGAGCAGAGGGTCCCCTGGGGTCTCAGGGTCCAGTCGTAAGTGCAGCTGCTCTTCCGGTTTCCCTCTCGCCGTGTCGCGTCTGATGTGAAGGAGACTGCAGACTTGTGCCTCCCCAGACGGGCTCAGCCTCTTCCTCTGAGTCAGGCTTAGCCCAGCCCTGAGCCTCTTTGTGGGGGCTGTCTTCAGTTCTTCACACTACCGACATGAGCGAGTCGGGGAACCTGCTTGTCCCCCTCTTTTTCCCACAGGGGGAACAAAGCTGAAGCATTGCACAGCGGTCTGCTTGCTGCTGTGCAGGCTTTGTGACCCACCTTCGTGTTATACCGGTAACATATGATTTATTTAAGAGGATTGTGCTGACCATCACTGTCACCAGCAATGAGCTCTTGCACAATAGCTCGTTTTCTTTGTGCCAGGATGACTTCCCTTATAAAAGCTTGCTGTGGTCCACCCTGGTAGAAGCACAGTGAAGTGAAAACTTAGCGAGATGTGCTAAAGCATGCTGAAACATGGGAAAGCTATACGACGGCAGTGCACTTGATGTGGTAAAATGTTGAATGAGGTCTGCTGTATCTAGGGGAGACAGTGAAATCTAGCAACCCAGCTGGTGGTGTTTGACATGGATAGACACTGTCCAGAGAGGAAGTCCCCTGACCAACCCTCCTCTAAAAACATCAGCTCAGGAGCTGCTGTTCTTCCGGGGGAACTGGGCAAGCGGTATAAGGATATAAGAAGTCACAGTGCACTTCAGTATAGTTGTGAAATGAGTGTGTTATTTATTATCATTAAGTTTTGGAGAGCCAAGCAGTGTTCTCCCCCTCCCTAAGCTCTAGAGGTCTGTCATTTCTGATGAGCTGTTGTTATATCTCGATACAGCCTGAACAGCCATATTGGGAAAAGGGAGAGATTTGGAAAGAATGTACATTTAAATTACAAGTTGGAAAGAATATTTCTGACCTGCAGAAGTACCGGTTATGTCTTCTGTGTCACAGTCCCAATCAGCTCAAACTTTGCTACTGGGCGACACGACATGTGTCCAGCTTTTATGTCAGAAAGCCAGTCTCTGCAATGGGGAGAAAAAGAACATGGAGTTTGGATAACTGGTTAAGTGAATAAACAGTGTATTTCAGTAATACTGTGTATCAGCTGATAAAACAGACCTTTAATAATGAACAAACTGAGGTTTATATTGACAAAGCTGGTGCCAACATGGCATGGAGACAGATCCAGGGAGTGAGACCCTGGACAGGAGAAGATGGGCAGAAGGACCGGATGAGCAGATCTTGACACATGTGCTGCTGCTCACTTCCTGGACAGGGAGCCCCAGGAGAGAGAGGACCATCCGGACCAGCGGGTGCCATTGGCCAGCCTGGTCGTCCTGGCAACGTCGGCCCACCTGGACCAATGGGAGAGAAGGGAGAGCCGGTAAGAGTCCGAGCAGCCTGCCTATTGGCTGCCAGAGTCAAGCCGCTTACTGCTTGTTAGTAAAATCAGAAAATACCTTCAGGAGCAGGGAGATATACTGCCACACTGCCAACTTTCTCTTTTCCCTGCTAGTAAAGAATCCTCTTTCTACTGCAGGGTCAGTAGGGTTCCTGAAGATCATTTTTGTTCTTTAAAGATGTGGATTCTTTTTGATTTACTAGAAATGATCGATAACCGAGATTCTTTTTTCTCTTCAAATAACAGAAACCAATCTGTGATCAATAGACTTGGGTTCCCTCTCGAGCCCCTCGGGTTTACCCTTAATCTTGCGTCAAAGATTTTGGTTGTATGACAGGCTTTGTGATCAATTTCCCTTTTCTGAATTATTGTGGGATTTGCGTTTTTGATAGCTCGATGCTGATGGGTAAAATCCTCTGCTCTGTTCTGAAAGGCTGAAACAGAAATAGAAACAGTCAGTGAAATTTCAGAAATAAGGCCAGCTGGTGGTTGGGCTTTGGTTAGCTTGTGTTTTGCTCTTGACATTATGCCAGTGCGTGGTTGTGGAGCGCTGCAGAATTAATCCATGCTGTATTTTGTTCCTGCACCGATGGTTCTGTGCTTGCCCTCCTGTTGAACTATACATGATCAATGAGAGTTGTTTTCTACCGAATCTTCAATGATGTCGATCTCAAAGATTTTACATCAGGGGTGTCCAATCCTGTCCTTGGAAGGATCATGTTTCTGTTTGTTTTCATTCCAAATCAGATCATAATAAGTTAAACCAGCTGGTTACTGAATTTTAATTGGACCATTTCAACAGCTTCTCCTAGCTCTTCTGGGATCTTTATAAATGTCACCCCACGAGGATCAGGACTGGATGCCCCTGTTTGAGATGTTAAAAGAGAATAGTTTGCCTTAAAGGAGAACCGCAGTCCCAATTTCTCAGATCAGTTATTAAATCTCAGTAACAAAATAAATTCATTGATGGTATTGAAGAAATTACACAATTCTGAATCAAGCACAAAATCCTGAACTTTGTGAAAGTACTGTATGGTCGCCATGTTGTCGCAAATTGCTGGTCTCCCAATGGGCGAGAGCGAGAGTTTGTGGGAATTGTGTCTTAAACCGACCGTTCCCGCTCACTAGTCACTGTAATGACTAATGTGCTGTGATATACGAGCAAATAAGTACAAGCTGTGCAGCAGACACGTTCCAAAGTTAGAGTTAACAAGTAAGTAGTAGTTGTCCGCAAAACCATCTTAAAGTCGAGAGCAGAATTTTTATCGGTTTGAAAGAGATGAATTCACAAGCCTCCGTCTCTACAATGTAATACTGCTGCTTCACATAACTGGAAGTTTTGTTGCCTTATTGTGAATCGCAGACTATGACAGCAATATGGTGCTGCGCATACCTAGAAGTTTAGTCTCTTTTGTGATGTAAATTGGAGGCTTTACACATGACTGTGTGCATTTTAGTTTCATTGTGGTTTGAAATGCACTCATCAGTGCTGATTTCTTTCAACCCTGAAATATAAAAATAGCGTTGCAGTTCCCCTAAGTCTTTGATCAAATAATAAATAGAAAACAGACACGGTGTGCTGGTTTAGATCACAAACATTGTAGCCTACTTTGCTACTGTACCACTGTCGTAAACTATTACTGTACATGCAAAGAGCAGACTGGGGTTGAGAAAACCTGAGATAAAAACGCACTTTCACTTTTTATGAATAGTTCTGTGTGCTAGCACTAGGTGGCAATGCAGGCAATACAGTCAGCCTGTAATTCCTTAGAAGGGGTCAGTTTCTGCACCAAAGAGTGTTCTGGGTCAGAAAGAAAGATTAAGAGAAGTTAAAAATGCAGAATATATTGATTTATTGATACAGTAAACCCTCGGTTTAATGAACTAGGCTTTAATGTAACTTTGGATGTAACAGACAATATCTGCTAAAGAAAAATTATGTCCGAAATAGCTGACTTTCCCCCCAATGGCGATGAAAATCGGTTTTATTGCAGTAAAACAAAGTAAAAAAAAGTACTGCTTTGGTGTGAAATATAGGAAAATGAATATAAGGGGTAGGTCAGTCTCTTGACATGGATGTTGTTGGTGGTTTGTATGCTTTAGGAAGTTTTATACAGTATATTTATGATATGAAATTAAAAGCTTGAACGTTTATGATAAGAAGGCACAGGAACAGTTTTTCATATAGTACTGTATATATTGTTTCTTGCTAATAGAGTTTTGGGGGCTAACAAAACGTCACTTGTGTTTGATTTAATGGATATCCGTCAGTAAAAGATACCCCTTCCCGCCTGTCAGTCTGTTAAAGCAAGGGTGTACTGTACATTTTTAACTTGAAACTGCAGCAGTGAGCGAAAATTCAGGTGACACATTCCAGGGAGCAAACTGAACCTGTCCTGGAGTCGTGCCACACAGTACTGAGGAGCGTACTTTATTCACAGTGAAAGTGTGGCCGTGTAAACTGCATTTCATTTGCCAGTGAAGTTCAGAGGAGAGAGTAGATGGCTCGATCAATCGCAATGATTACATAAGGAAAGCCACTGGAGCGATACAGCAAGCGAAAGCTGCTTGACATTAGGGATCCTCTCAGGTTTAATATCAGACTGCAGGTGTTTTCTGAAGGTCACTTGATCAAAAGAGCCACGTCTTGCTCTCATGGGACAGGGGCATCCAGGGGCTTTTCTTGGCTTGCATTTTCCTGCTACAGTGTTGTAACATCTGGCCGACCTCATAGCCTGCTGTCATCACTGAGTTTCGCTGCCTAAAACTTCCGAATCAATGGAAGATCACTGTGATCTTATTAAGTTGTAGGAAATCACAGTGATGTCAGAGAGAGGCTTGTTCTGTTCTGAAGGCTTACAGAGCCGTGGTGAAGGCAGGGTGTCACAGTGCCATGCACAATCTAATAAGAACCGGGAGTGGAGGAGAGCTGGAGAACGCTCACTGCAGGAATGCTCATGCTGCAATTTTATTCGATCTTCCCTGCACTTTTCAGCCATATTTTGCTTTCATTATGCTCACGAGTCCTACAGCGTTCTCCACGTGCTCTTGCTGAGCTCTGTCGCACCGCGCTGGTAAACCTGTAACGCAGCGTTCGTAAGTCGGGTGCACGACAGGACAAAAACAGAAGCAGGGCGTGAGCTGCTGCTCGTCAGATGCTCGGGCAGGTGTGCTGCTGCGTGCACACAATGATTAGTGAGATCTGAGGGAGTGAGGGTGAGGGTGGCAGTCCTCACTGTGCTCTGGGTGCTCAAGCTCACCCTCGCAGCTGCGGAGCTAGTAACAACCACAGCGGAAAGTCCCTAATGCTTAATCCAGCACTAATTTACCGCCAGTGGGAAGCGAAAAACAGCTGGATCAGTGAAATACGTTTCTGCCTCTGCTTCCACCTCTTCTTTGCAAAGCTGAAGGCTGCTGGCTTGCTTGCCACCCTGCCTGCCTGCCCAGTGCTGTGACCTTGTGCTGCATAGGGGGCCACAGCCCTGGTGCTGGAGCCTGGCTCTTTCAGCTCAGCAAAGCCGTCTTGGATGTAGATGTATCGCAGAACTGCAGGCAACTACAGTATACTGTATATGGGGAGATTGAGAGGGATCGCCTTGCTAGAAACTGTATAGAGTACTTCAGTTGGTATCACTTATGCCTTAGAGTCCTGTTTTTTATCATGCTGTGTTTTCATTATAATATAGAAATAGAGTCTGTAAGGTGGCTTTAATGTGTTTATTTACATGTACAGTACAAAACAGTCAAATTTAGAATCCAAGATTTGTATTTATTATTAATTGCAGTCAGTTAATCTGAAAGACATACCCAGACAGATTAATGAGCGAGATGTCATTGCAAGTTGGTTTCCTGCTAAATATAGAAGGTTAGAAGTTATTAATTGGCTTTAATTTTTAATCATTCTGAATTGAAACGTGGAGCGATCTGTCTTAGCGAAGGCTGAGGTCTCTGGAACAGGCCAGATGGAGAAGACAGATCCCTGCGCCTCCTTGTCGGCAAGAGGTTTAGGTGTTTCTCGTGGCGGAAAGAAAAATCACAGTCCCTCTCGTTCAGGAGTAATCACTGGCCTCTGCCGTTCCTATTGACCTGCTTATATTTCAGGCTGGAAGGTCCTTTATCGTTGGCTCTTTAGCCTCTTTAAGATGCCTAGGATCATCAGTCAAATGACAAACTGTAGTTTATAATGGCTGACTTTGATTATAGAAGTCTATCATAATATTCCCATGGATCAATCCTGATGTCCTGTTTTTGGTTCGTGGTCTGTTCCCACAGGGTGAGAAGGGGCCTGTGGGTCCAGCTGGCCAGGACGGGGCACAGGGCCCACTGGGTCTCCCAGGAGTCGTGGGACCCCAGGGACCCCCAGGAGAAGACGGAGACAAGGTAACACCTGGCCGCTTGCAGTTTCTTTTTTAATCACAGAATTAGCTTTCCTCTGTCAGCTGCACTCCCCCGTAACTCTTTTGAAGTGAGGAAATAAAGGGAATCTTACAGCACAGTGTTTCTTGCTAGTTTTGGAATTTTAACGTATTTTTTTCCAGTGCACTCTAAGGAAACCGCATGCAAGGAAACTCTTGAATGTCACCCTGCGAGCGAATAAAACACATGCAGCCCTGATCCCCTGCTTGTACCCAGGCAGTGCAGCGCTGCAATAGCACCTGCTCGTTGTAATATAGCAGCTACTGGTGTGAACAGTGCCTGCGTTCACAGGTGGGGTGAGCTGGAGAGAGAGACTCAAATGAGGATTAATGGTTTGAGAAATCTTGTTGCAAATGGAAGTGTCAAAAACAGAACCAAAAGGCAGAAGAAGTGAAATACAAGCAGAAGGAAAGAGAAAAAACCTGAAATTGGACATTACCAACAGAGAGAAACCTCCCATTGCACTCTTTAATTTTCTGTAGCCGCTGTTGTGTAGGCAGAGGCATTAATAAGATCTGGCTGTCAGAGACCCTGAGGCGTGAAGGTGAGAAGTATTACACTCTGATCTCACTGCCCGTTTCTTCATTCTCCAGGGCGACATGGGAGGGCCTGGGCAGAAAGGCAGCAAAGGAGACAAGGGTGAAGCGGTGAGTTTTCCTCAGGAGAAACAGGAGCGAAACGTAACTCCTAAAAATCTACCACAGACTGGCGGGCTGATCGGCTTGAAGGCTTGATCTTCTTTGTACCAGAGCAAGCGTCCTGATGGCTGAGGGGCTTTCACGGTGCACCGCAAGTGAGAGAAATTCAGTATCGATTACGTGCCGCCCTGCTTTTAAACCGAGATTGCCATCATTTGTTTGCTGAGTTATTAAAATTGCTCCGTTTGGAGTCGCTGTTTTTTTTTTCAAGACTCGTCTTTCTGGTCCCGATCCCTGTCTCGGTACAGGGAAAACTGTGGCCCTGCAGAGAGCTCGTCTGCCAGGGCTGCTCCTCTTGTGGCGCACTGAGGGCCTCCCAGGTCTGTGAAGAAGCTCAGCCCCGAGAGCAGGAGTGACTCATCAGTCACTGGCATTACAGCAATGTCACACTGGCCAGTGGGCGCCTGGCAAGTCACAAAGTAACAGTGCTGTCGGTTATTCTAAACTGTGTCGCGGTGGCTCAACCTGAGGAAGGGAGGATTGAGTAGGTGGTTGTGTAGAGTGTTGAGAGACACATTTGCTGTTCTGTCTCAGTAGTACAGATTCTGCCACTGCTAGTAGGCCCTGGCACGCCTCAAACAGCCGTGCGCTGTGAGTCTTTGTTTCCAGACCCGTTTAATCTGTGCACTTGACGTAATTGGATTCCCCTTCAAGTGAAGTCCCAACAAAAACTGGATTCTCCCAAACTATGAGGCACTGCAGCATGTCATTCAATTCTTGCAGTCACTGAAGCACTCTTGTTGTTTCTAATTTTGGCATTTTCTCTCTCTTAGGGGCCCTCTGGACCCCCAGGTAGCCAGGGTCCGATCGGACAGCCTGGGTCTCCGGTAAGTGTCCTCTCTGCATGTGGGTCACCTGGTAGTGGGTGCGGCTGGACTGCAGTACCTGCAAAGTGCGCGTGGGGTTACTCACCAGAGAACAGCAATTTCACATCTGAGACTTTTCTTTGTAGACTGTGTCTTATTGATTAGTACAATATTACCTATTATGACAGATGTACTGTATATTGTAGCAGATGTGGTTTTTTTTTGCCTGATTGTGAATGTCACTGTAATGTATGGCTATGGAGGTCTTGGATCATGAAGCTGCACCCCTTCCTCGCATGTGTTTCTAGGGTATCGACGGGGAGCCGGGCCCCAGGGGACAGCAAGGGATGTACGGACAGAAGGGAGACGAAGGATTACGGGGCTTTGTTGGCCCCCAGGGCCCCACCGGACTGCAGGTGCGCTCTGCTGAGAAAGACAAACCAAAACTGTCTGTAGCTGGAACAGAAGATACTGCATTCCTCAAATGTGGCAATTCCTTAGTCAATGTTTTTATCTTCAAGCATTTGTCCTCCCAGCAATGCCTAATTAGCCCACTAAAGTACCAGAAGGCATGTCTCTGGTGCAGACTGCCTGGCACGAAGTGCTTGGTTACAGCCCAGTATCTGCAGAGAGATGAAGCCTGTCTTAACTTTGGTATTGATTTGCGTGCAGACTTTTCTTTCTGCAGAGCGGCATCTGTGACCCTGAAGTCGAGCGTGCACACACAGGTGCAGTTTAAATGAAAATGCAAATGTGATTCCTCCACCTTTTCATTAACAACAATGAGCCGTGATTTTTTTGGGGGGGTACACTGACAGTAGTGAGATGGCAGGGCTTTGAGCATTTTGTGACCACATGGTGATCATGCAGCACTTTCACAAAGTTCACAATTTTGCGCTTAATTCAAAATTAGTAAAATGTTTCTATACTGTCAATGAATTTATTTTGTTACCGAGATTTAATAACTGGTCTGGGAAGCTGGGACTGCAGTTCCTCGTTGATACTGTACATCCTACTTCTGTGTGTGTCTGTGTGGGTGTGTGCTGTGCTGTTTAGCAGTCCTGATGGATGTACCCCATCCTCCTCTCTCAGCTTCATGCTTGTTTACTGACAACAGCATGCTCCTCTTTTCACAGGGAATGCCAGGGCCACCAGGAGAGAAAGGAGACAGTGGGCACACGGGGCTGATGGTGAGTATGGTTATAACTCTCATTATTAATGTAGCAGGTCTTATGAAGATAGATGTCCAATGCCCTTTCCGTGTTAATGGGGAATATATGAAACTGAAACTGTTTGGAACTGAATACCTGTTCCTCTTAATTAACATTTTTAAATCATTAATTATCATTTGTGGCATTATTTTTTTTTAAAGCAGAACTTTTAAAGAAAAGGTATGTCTTTTTAGGGATTCCTTGTAGGAGTTTCCACTTGGAACACAAACCCATTCTAAATATCTGCAGCACAGTTAAACCCATAACTGTGTTTTTCCATCCGTCTCGGAACGAGGCTGCCCTTGTTAGAGTAGAAAGCTGGCAAGGCTGGACGTATCCACTGGCAGAGCCCGGGGGAATTTGGGCAGCATGCCCAGATAACCTTTGTGTGTTACCTGCTTTATGATGATGCTTGCAATTAGCTTGAGCTTGCAAGCAATCGAAACTCTGAAGCAATCGTGCTCGTTAATGCAAGGATCATAAAGAGGAAACTTAGCGGGTCTAGTACCAGGAAAGCTGTCAGGAGCATGCGCTTTATAAATTACAGGGCAGACTGGATGGGAGCTGCGGGCCATAGGTGTAGCTAGGAGAATGCGAGGCAGAGATGCTTCTGAGGCTGCTGCCAGGCCTTCACACAGGACTCTCCTCCGTAAATCAAAATCCCGTGACAGAACACCGGCAGGTCTGGCAGGGTCCTCTCACTCCTGCGTGGCAAGAGTGAAAAGCTTCTCCTTGCAGCGTCAGTCTTGGGCGGGGCTGTCAGGGATGGGATCACTCGGGCGCTGTGTCCCGGGTCAGTGCATCCCTTGCAGAAAAAAACAATCAACAGGCGTTTGACTAATTTATACCAGTGCAGAAGCGGGATGAATATATGAATATAGGAATGGGAGGAGCATAGCGGCAGGAGGATTTCGGAGATCCCGCCTCCCGCTCCCCCATCAAGCCTTCATCTCCTCATTCGCAGAGCAACATACTGTAGGGCGTGTTTCCATGTCTTGCCATGTTCGACATCTCTGAAGTGTCACCGAGGCAGCTGTGAGGAAAGCTCTTTCTCCTCCCCTCCGCCTCCCCATCTTGTTTTGTTTTAATAAAGAGGATTTGACGGATTGCTCTGCTGTAGGCTCTGGATTCATGTCAAACCCTCAGGGTTAATCGCCGGGGGGACGTGAATCCCAATCCGAGCGTCCGCAACTTACAGAACGGCAAATCAAATAAGTGAACAGGGAGGGGAAAAAGAATCTGAAAGGCAGGAGAAGCAAGCTCCCGCAAAGCAAAAGGGATAAGATGATCAGCTGCAATACCATTTTCAAGCCTTTGATAAAATGAAAAGGGCAGCCCTCAGCCTACAGGCAAACAGCACTGAAGCGATCTGATTGCAACTCCGAATTTGTTTTCTTGAAACACCCAGCTCCTCGCCAGCCACGATTTTCTGTTCCCGATCTGCAAAGCCTTTACCAGTAAAGGCGGATACCCAACAGCAGAATGGAGAACAGAGAAAAGAGAGAAAGCCAACAGCACCCGACAGTGCCATTGAGGGTCTCCCTGCCTGACCGTAGTGCTGACACAGACTGTGACTGGGCATTGTGGAGGCGAACAAGAAGTACTGTATGTTAGGGTTAAGGATGAAAAAATGCTCAAGCAGGGAGAGACAAATACCAGCTTTTCCTTTTATCCTCTGATCTTATTTCATCTTGGAAAATATCACACCACCTGTTTTTTGAGGTCTTGACTAGTACCTGTGGAGATGCCCAACCCCGAAGTACCCTTGGCTATTCTGAGACCTGTGGAGAGCTCACTGCTGCGCTGCCTGCTTACAGCCCCAGGTCCAGCCCTGCTGTGGGCCACTGCTGTGCCCTGCCTCCCAGGCTGACGACTGTCTGGTTGTGAGGTCACCACGGCCTCACGCTGGTCAGTCACTGATGAGGTCACCTGGGTGGGCTGGCAGCTCCTCAGCCCCGCCCTGCTGCTCCAGTCAATATGCAGTTACTAACCCGGCTGGGAATTGTACACTGATGATAATAATATGGGACACGCATGGTGCCGCGCTCTGTGCCAGGAGCTGGCAGGATAGTGATAACTGAGTCTGTGGAGGAGGGGTGTGAGAATACGGTGTAGGATAAATTTTAATATAACCTGGCTTAATAAAACAACAGGGGACGCTTGGTGTCTGTGATGTATAGACATTAGAATATTCTCTAATTTCACAATTCTGTAACAGTAAAACAAGAACATTACTATCAGCCCATACACCGCACAGCAGGGCTGAATGAGGTTGTGTCTGTGGTGAAGATTTGTATTTGCCATTCAGAGCATGACCAGATTATAAAAGATTTCACATAAAAAAGCGGAAATGTAGCACAGTGTTAGGAACACAGTCTAGAGTTTCAGCATCTGATTTCTTTGTCTGAGTCCGATTAATGATTCAGTTCCTGCCCTGGCTTGTAGACTCATTATCTGTTAACTTGTGTGCAGCTGTCGCATAGCGCTGTGCAAAGCAGCGAGCTCTTTCCTAACCAGAACTGGCAAGCGAGAAGAGGCGAGATTGATTGAAAGTTTGTCGCCATTAACGAGTTTCTTTTCAGCTTTGGAAGACAAAAAAAAGTCCTGAAAAGTGGGAACATAGATCCACGCTGGTCATCTTTCCGATCAAAACCCTGGGAAACAGTTACAGTACATTGAAATAACAAACTCACTTTCATGGTTGCCTTGATTAGTCAAGATTAAACATCGTCTGTTCCTTGAGGGATGTCAGGCTTAATGTTTGTACGATTCACTTTGAGCTCTGGATAGGTTTTTAAACAGCACTGACAGTGCCACTATGTTGTTTTGCTGTGGTCTATATCACCTCTAAACACTCTTTCTTGCCCAGTTTTAAAAAAAACTAACAGTGAAAAAGTAACACCAACTGATTCACTTCCACCTTTTTAAGGCGAGTGAGTTTTTTTTGCATTGAGATTTGTCCAATGGGTGTCACGTGATTGGGATTACAGCAGGGAATCAATAGGCAAGGGGAATTGGGGGGAATCAGACTGAATATGTCCTGAGGGATGATGTTCATTTGGAGCGAAGGCTGATCTCCGTAGCCAGACTTCACCTGCAGTTTGCAGTCACATGTGCCAACTGAGCACAATTCACCAGACGATAGCTCATGCTTGGCCAATTGCCATCAGGTCTGAGCAAGCTTGAGTCACAGTGGCCCACTCATGACACAGCAGCGCCCCCTGCTGTTCACCCATGATCCCGCAGCGCTGAAAGTGCCATTTCTCTGGGATTAGTGATCTGAAAGACAGAGAGAGGCAGTGATGTGGGTACTGGCAGTTCCAAACTCACGGGCGATAGGGTACGAAAATCAAAACTTTTGCTGGTTTCCCATGCTAAATCAGCCTCAGTAAGGTTGCTGCTTTAAAAAACTGAGAAAAGCACTGCCACAAAATCTCCATATTGATTTTGGTTCATGGATCTGCTGTGCATGTTCTGCAGCCGGAGGAGAATTGTTCTGAACAGTGATGTTTTCATGCGATGCAGTATAGTGGACAAACTTAGTGCTGCGGCCTCACTGTATGGGGTCTGTAGGTTCTCCCCATTTCTGCATTGTTCTGCATTTCCTCCCTTGATATGAGCAGGTGGCATGGTGACGTAGTGGTCAGCATGGCTGCCTTGCAAAGCGGGGGCCCTGGATTCAATCTGAGACCTGGGGTGCTGTCTGTGTGGAGTTTGCATGTTCTCCTCATGTTGGTGTGGGTGTGCTGCAGGTGTTCTGGTTTCCTCCCTCAGTGCAAGCACATGCCGGTAGTATAATTGGTTTCTGGGGAAATTGGCCCTGGTGTGAGTGTGTGTGTGTACGTTTGTGTCTATGTTTGTGCGTGTCGTGCGGTGGTCTGGCATATCCTGCCTTGCACCTGTTGCTTGATGGGATAGGCTCTGGCTCCCCTGTTACCCCGGGATGGACAAAGCTGTTAGAAAGCACATGGCTGTACATGAGTACATCCAGTCATGTCCCCCTGCGATGGACTGGCCTCTCATCCAGAGTGAGGTTCTGCCTTGTGCTCTGTACCTTTCAGGTGACCGTTACCCACGACCCATTAAGATTCAAGTGGTCTCTGACAAGTGATGGACGGGATAGTTTTTGAATAATGAAAGTTGAAATCAAACACTGCCCTGTTAGACGTTTGATTTTGAGACACCTGGTTCCCTGAGCTTCGAGCCAGCATTAAGCTTAACCGAGCATGTGTGGTAAGTAAAGCACCTTCCTCTGGTCACTGATGTTTCTTCTGCTCTTGCCTGATCTCTCCTAGGGTCCCCCCGGGCAGCACGGCCCCAGGGGAGCACCTGGGCCCAACGGCGGAGAGGTGAGTTTATCTGACTCCTTTTCTTGTCCCAATGTGCAGATCAGCTCTTTTTTAACAAAGCAGGGGGCTGGAGGGTAGTGTGTTAGAGCAAACACAGCATGGTGTGCTCTCACAAGGTCAAGATCAAGGTGGTGTGCCCAAGAAGGTCTTCAATAATTTTTTGTGGAATGTCCACAGTAGGTACAGTGGGTTGTACAGTAGGTGACAGCTGCTTAGTATTTCATCTTCTGCAGAGTCTGACCAGAGGTCATTGTAGGTTAGCAAGCAGTGTACTGTACGTCAGGCTAGTAGTACTGGAGAAGGCATGAACACTGGGCCTCAGCATTTTTAGATGGCCTAGCCCTTAGAAGAGATACCGCAGCAAAACCTCAATCACCTTTTATTACACCAAAAGGCTGTGTTTAGGATACAGGCAGTCGGTGGTGCTGTGGGTGTTGAGCTGGTTTCACAAGCTGTTTTGATGGAGTCAGTGTCCATCAGTGAAGAGACACAAAGCCACAGAATGCAAAACCTGTACTGTACTTAAGTGCCAAGAAAGGTCATTTTTCAAAGGAAAGATTCCCTTTATTCCTGTTCAAAAGCCTATGAAATAGAGAGAACCCGTAGGAGAGGACCTCCTTGCACCTGAGGAGGAATGGAAATGGGCTGATTTGCATTGTATTTCATTGGATGGCCTTGGAGTATGGTCTGAGCTTGGCACAGGGGTGTTAGCACTTGGGCACTATTGTGTTGTGTACAACAGCGCTGTACAGTATGTGTCGCTTGAACAAAGGCATGTATTTATCATTTAACAGAACACTGGCAATTAGAAAGCCTTTGTTGTATTGTTATGTTTTTCTTGTTTTCCTTTTTCTTCTTATGGTACAGTCAAAACCTGCACGCTGCAAAGCAGAGCAAGCCCATCTTGATCAACAATGCTTGCTCTAAGACCCTTAACAAGGACAGGACAGGCTGAGAGACCTCTCTATCACCACACATTCCAGGCACCCCTCCGTGCTGGCGTTTCGTGTTCTGCCATGCGTCTCCAACAGGAGACTGCTCACTGTTCATCAGCTGCAGTTTCTCTCAGAGCAGGGCTACAGGAGAGCACACTAAGCAGGCACGCAGGGGCCATAGATCTTGTTAGAGCACTGAACATGATCTGCCCAGCTGCTCCTTTAGATAGGAACAGTGTCAGGAATAAATATTATTAAATTTGATTGCCTATCTGCCGAGTGATTAATGACCTTTCTCAGCCCAAGGACCAGAATCTGAAGTCACTGAAATAAACTGAGATGCCCGCGGACTGCTCTCTCACTCCTAATATATTCCCTGTCAATATCCTCGCTGGTTTGCACTCTTAATGGAAAGCCAGCTGGTTGTCTTCCAGACTGGCTGGGAGATAGCAGGGGCCTGCGGCGACAGTGTTAGTTCGTACCCCTGACGTCTCAGGCTCGTGCCATCACAGGGATTTATCAGCAGCTCAGAGGCAGCAGGGCACAATCCATAACTCCCCACACACGAACAGTGCCTAAGGTCATTTCTTTTTCAGCTATAGCATCACTTGAATAGCAGCCGCACACACCCTAGATACAGCCACACTCGTTTTTCTTTTTTTAAAACAAACTGCCTTCTAACCTGTGGGGCCTGAATTCGATTTACTATCTGTACATTAGGAGACATACGTTAAGTGTTGACACCGTGTGTCTTAAATAAGTTAATTTGCCAGAATGCCTGAAACTACCACTTGCCAGGATGAATCAGTGTTTCAGTAAAGTTGCAGGAGGTATCTGTGCCGAGTGCTGTATATATAATCTACAATATCATGGGTGACCGATGAATAAATAGCTTAAGTACTGTTAAATTCTAAAGCTATAGTTAAAGGTGGCAGCAATGCTACTGCATTTAGACCGGAGGACAGATAGGTGGCTAAGAAGATACACATCCACAGATTCATAGATAAAAATCTATAAACGGCAGGGTAGCACAGGGATGGCGAAGGAGAAGTGCCTTTGTTCTTGGGAGCGTTCTCACTGGGACTACAGCACACAGGACTGTTTCTCCAGTCATTAGAATGATGGATTGGGAGGCCAGGGAGTGGGACTTTTCATTTGTTTTGCTCCCCAGTTAGGTAATACATCAGGTTAACTTGATTAATTTACATCAGCCATGTAAATGGGTGTTTCAAAATGTGGGGAAGGGAGAGGTGAGAAATAAAGGAAGACGAGCAGTCGCCTCTCGCACAGAAAAACAGATTTGCATGGAAAATAATTCCCGTGCACCGAACCCCTCAGCCGAGAGAGATGATCTAGTCAGTATTAAATATTCCGTGCAGTAAGGGATACACGCTTCACAGGGCATATCCCTTTCTTCCCAGCAACTCCGTGCAGAATTTAAAGGAAAACTGCGCGTTGTTCCCCAGCGCCGGCAGTGCTCGCAGATCTGCGGATCTGAAAAGGCAGAGGGGAGCAAGTATTTCTGCCGGAGCCACTCTGAAGGTTCCCATAGAGCAGGACGAAGTGAACGGACCCTGATAAGTAACAGGCTGTACAGCCCCGATCAGCACAGTGACAGCAGAGGGCCTGCAGGCGACATTCGCTCACGTTCTTTCTAGTAGCTCAAAGAGAACCGATTCCATTTCACAAAGCCTTCCAGAAGATGGCCTACCATTTACTTTACTGATCTTTTACTTTACTAATTAATTCTTCCGCTGCAAATTTTTTCTTCAACCCATAAAATGCACAAGACTGCGAATGGGAAAGTGCCCCACCCCTTCGAGAACCTGAGCTGGTCTTCTGTCGGCCGGGCCGGTGGATTTCTCACTCCTCTGATCTCCAGTGGTCCCGAGAACACAGAGCACCAGGGCTTCACGTCTGGAGAGCACGTCTTGAAGGCGCTGTGCTCTGGTTGTGTAAACAGCAGTCCAGAACACTCTCAACTTGACACTCCCAGCATTGGATGCTTCATCAAGTGCCCGTCCGGTTTCGTGTGCGAGTAAATTTAAATAAAATGACCCGTCCTGTTCTGACGATTCGGTGTGGTGCCTTGCCTCGTGGAGTTCTGCGGCTCTATAAACACAATCTCTCTGCACCTGCGATCTGATTGTGCCATTGTGGCTGTGCCCTCCCTCGCCTCCTTCACTGCCCCTCAGGTGAAGGGATTCATGCTTCGGAACCAGTCCCCAAGACATCCAGAGTCTTGAGTTTTTTGAGCCACCTGTCTGCCACTTACAAGCAGTTTGCCCCTGGCTGGCACTGTCAACACTGCTGTGTTAGCAGGTGCTGTGCCAAGGTGAGGGGAAGGCGTTTGTTGTGGTGCCATGAAACATTTCAGCACAAAGTGCAACAGCGCTGATAGCAACAGACTGGCTCTATCACTGCTGTGGTGCAGAGCTGGGAGCTGCTAATCGGAGCATGTCGGGGGAGCAAGGGGAATTAGGAATCCAGATGAATTAGGATCTATTTTTAAGCTGAATATAAATATGTAGTTGTGGGGGAAAACAGTGTTTAGAATTTCACCCTGCATACACACACCCTCCTAGACTTGATCTGTGCTCAGCTGTTGGAGGTCCTGGATTACTCCAAGTGATGAATGAGAGCTGTGCAGTGTTATACAGACTGTGCCCTGCCTCGTTATGTATGTAGACAGAAGCTGCTTGCTATAGTAAAGCGCTTTGTGTTGTGCTTGTCTGAATAAGATTTTCTTTCACAGGATTTGGAAGCTTATGGTGAACTCTTCACAAGAATTTAACTGTTTCATTTTACTGTGACAGTCATGCACCCAGGAATATACTCCAGTCGTGACAGAAGCTTGTATTCCTGGGTAAGTCGAGATACTGGGAGCCTAAGCAGAGATCCATCCAGTCATGCATGGCCTGCTCTTTTCCAGGGTCCGTTGGGATTGCCTGGAGGTGTTGGACAACCAGGACCTGTGGGAGAAAAGGTGGGTCCCCAGATGGGCAGGGGGACGGGGAGAAGAGTGAAGAGGGATTGTGGCCTCCAGAGGTGAACTCTGACCTTCATGGTCACTGCTCTAACCCAGAGCAGAGAATGACACCCGTTGGCTTTGTGTGGCAGAACAGTGCAACACCTGAGAGACGCTTCCTAATAACGAAACCAATTCCAATGCAAGCAGAAGACCATGACCTGTGCTGTTTTCTTCCAGGGGGAAGACGGCGAAGCAGGAAACCCTGGGCAAGTGGGCGAACCAGGCCCCACCGTGAGTGACCGGCCGCTTCTAGTTTGCAACACAGAGTCTGCTGCTTTACTTTTACTGTCACACACCGCGCAGTGGGGGGAAATGAGAAGCCACAGTTCAGTTCGCTGCGGATCTGAATAAAGTTTATTACACAAGAGAACTGAGGCCTGTCGTTCTCTCAGAGATCAATTTTAAAACACAGGCCGTGTCTATGTGCTTTTATACTAGGACACAGCAAAAACGGTCTCCTGTGTTCCCTTATAGAGAGCCAACCACTGTGCTTGAAAAAGGATGTATCCAGAGAAAATGGATTTTAAATGTCAGTGTGGAGACACTATCTGTAAACCCTAGAAATGCAGAGCTTGAATTATCAAATTATCACTCATCTCCCACAGCCCAAATAAAAACCATTCACTGCCAGAGTCACTCGACAGAGGTACTGCCTGCTTTTCTAACACCTAGGAACTATAAAGGAGCAAGTAAAGGTTAATTCAGGTGACACCTGGAGGTACTCAATAGTTGAAACACAGTGTTTCTTCTATTTTCTGCCATGGAAAATCAAATAAAAATAAATATTATAAATATTATAAAATAAATAAAAATAAAATAAAATAAATAAACCTTTAATTCTTCCTTTGCAGCCAACGCACACTGACAGCTCAACAAACCTCTTCAGTCAAGGAACTATTTCTTACTAAATTACATCAGCCTGATCAAAACCTTCACATCCCAGTGACCTCTTAGGTCAGCACTGAACACAAAACAAGAGTCCAGGCAATGCACATCCCACAGGGCCTGATGCAGATGATTACTGCTAAAGGCTCAATATTGAAAGCAGGTGGTGCGGAGGTACTGGGGTACAGTGAACAGCTCTGCTCTGTAGGCTCTAGGTTACTGACTTGGTCTTGGTCTTGCATGTGGTGTGATCACAGCTTCTAGTACTGTACGTGCATGAGAGCTGTAGTTTTGTCCCTCTGATGTGAAACATAGGTAGTCATTCCTTCAGTGTGTGCTCCTGTATTGATCCATTGTGCTCCTGGGACCTTGCATTTTCAGGGTGCTAAGGGAGAAGTTGGAGAAAAGGGAGACACGGGCCCACCTGGTGCTGCTGGCCCCCCCGGGGTCAAAGGTCCTCCTGGGGAAGACGGACCCAAAGGAAACACTGTAAGTAGTGGTGGTCAGGGCTCTGGACTCGTGACTTGAAGACTGCGGGTTTAGATCCTTGGACGGGAGCTGCTGTTGTATCTTTTAGCTAAGCGTTTCACTTGCCTGGATTTACAAATGTAAGTTGCTTTGGATCGAGCAGCTGTCTAATAGTTTAATAAAAACCTAAGAAAGGTTTCAAGCAAGAACCAAGGTTCAAGAATGTTTGGTAGTTAGTAACTGATTGATCCAAGGATCCCGTTCAGCCTTTTCTTCACGGAAGCCAGGGTTATCAGCTGCACCAACATGGCTGGGCATCTTGTTCCACATTCCTACCACCCTGTGTAAAGAAGTACCTCCTGTACTTCACGTACTTTCCACTCATGTCCTCTGGCTGCAGTCCTATAGAAGTCCAGTGGACTGACTTTGTTGATGCCTTTGAAAGAGTTTGAATACTAAATAATGAATTGTATCAGCTGCCCTCATAATCTTTGCTGTGCAAGACTGAAAAGGTCAAGTTCCTTTTGCCCGTAAGTGTAATGAAAGTCTGCTCTCAGCCTTAGGGGTCTGTATTTTCAATCAAATCTCTAGTCAAGTGTCTCAAAGAGTGTATCTGGCACTCAGCGTCTTGAATAGACAGCATCCAGCTTAATGAAAGGGATTTACTGGCATGTGTACGAGAAGGCTGCAGTCCTGCTATGGCTCAGACCTGTTTTGGCGACAGGCTGCCCATTAGGAAGAGACAAGCAGAGCAGTGACCTGCGATTGTATAGGGCTGCTCAGTCACTCAGCCAGCTTGCCAGGCACACAGTTAGCCCCTCAGACACTCACTCAGTCATTCGGCTGCCCCAGCTCCCTAGCTTGCCCGGCCTGCCCCTTCCTTCTTTGAACATCATGGAGCTCGTTAGTTTCCTTGACGACCGAGTCTCGTTCCCTCTCACCCTCCATCTCTAATCTGTCGCCTTCTCTAGTGCTAGGAGCGGTGACTGCCAGAGAGTCACTCTGGAGAGAGCCTCTTCAACAGGAGGCTGTCACATTCGTCTTCTCATTAATTCGTCTTAACGTCAGCTGCTTAACCCTGTGCAGACGGCAGCTCGCTGAGCTTTGCAAGGACAGCTTTTCTATTTTCTCTTGCTTTGATGGTTGGTTTTACGTGGAGAAAAAAACACAGGGCAAATTATTCTGTATACATGTCTGTCTAGTGTAATCACTGTTTCATATTAATCAAATTCTATTCAGTCACTTCGCAATGTCAGCGCAGTGCACCACGCAGTTGACCTCAATTCATGAACAAGGGCTGTGTGGACAGAAATTCACCTGAAAGAGTCTCTGTGTCAGGCTAACAGGATCCAAAACACCGGGGTGAGAGAGGGAGGTATCTAACCTGTGAAGTAAGGAATGTGCAGTATAGACTCGGGGGCAGGATGTCTTGAGGAACAGGATGGCCCTGTTGCAGATAGCTGGAACTGGGTCAGTCCCACACAATTCTGCTGGAAGAACGGGATAGCACCGGGCTGTGAGTATTTCTGAACCTTGAGGAATACAGGCCCATGGCCTACTCAAGCTGTTAGCAGAAAGGTTCAGCCCTTCATTCAGTGGAGGTTCCTGGTATCCTATCCAATGGATATATATTTTTTTACATGTACTGTATTTCTCTGTCAGAATCCACTCCAGTGCCAAATGCCTTGTTCTCTGACAGTTTCATTTCCAGAGTCTCCCCGGAGACGACCTGAAACTGTTCTACCCATCTTAGCCCAGCCACCCATTGAAAACAACAACTTAGGTGTGTTTCAGTTCTGAAGGAGCCCCAAGCAGCTCTCAGCCTGACTTCAGTTCTGTTGTTGCACAAAGAAAGGGCATTGCTGTCTGACCTGACAGACATAAACATTAACTCTGGTGTGTCTATCAGTGCTGGAGTGGTGCTAAAGATGGCACTCCATGCTGAAACATGGCCACTGAGTAAGACCATTCCTGGGACCATTCCAGGCCATCTTTTGCCAGTATATAATGGCACTGAGACCATAGGGCACCTAGGGGGCTACATCAGTGGAGGGAGGCGCCCACTCTAAATGCAGGCTGAGTTTACTGGTAGTGGTGTTGTGTTGCCAATGACTGTGTGAGTGGAATTCGCGAAGAGGAAGAGTGCCACCTAGGTGTAGGGTTAGAGTATGTCAGCTGGAGCTCCCCACAGCGACTCCTGCGTCTTATTTAGCGCCCGCGCGTTCCCTCGGTCTCGCTGGAGCTGAAGTCTGTATTCTGGCCAGCAGACATGTCTGAAACTGCTCGTTGGCTTTGACCAGCCTCAGACCACGCCTGCTGGTCCTCATCCTGCCTGTACCTGTGTTTCCGCTGTGTTTCTCGGTGGAGAACGGTCTTAAATGGTGAGATTCTTCATAAGTTAGTTAAAAAAATAAAATAAGTTAGGGATATAGTTAAAAAAACAAAAACTCCAAATTAAAAAAAAATCAAGAGCCTAATTGTTCTGGAGGACCTTGAATACAGACGCAAAGCAAAGTAGTGTGGAGGAAGCCTCACAGCAGGTGATGGAAGGGTGGAAATGAAACCGGAGACGAGCCCTTTCTGATAACACAGCCTCTGCTTTGAGTCTTGACTCCGAGTGATGGCAGGGCTGGTCAGAGGTGAGCTGGATGCTCTGTTCCTCTCACTTTCCCTCTGCTGCGTCGAAAAGAAGGTCAATAGAGTTTCAGATCTCACCAACTCGCCCACCTCCTCCCCTCGTCCGTAGATTAACACGGGCACAGAGCGGGAGCGAGGAGGCGCGGAGTATTTATAGGAACAGGACAGCATGGGTTTGATGAGCGTCTTGCTCAGAGAGGCACAGCACCTGCTCCCAAACAGTTCCCAGCTCTGTGATTTTTTTCTCTTGAAAATAAGTGCTTTTTCTCAAAAGCCTTGCCAAACGGAAATGCATCTAGAGAACACTGTTTGCTTAAGCAGTAGGATACTATATTGATGTTTTGAAGGATCTTAGTACTAATGAACTCTAATTTCTATCAATGTTTAGAGTGAAAAGATAAATCCCAGCAGAAATCGTCTCATTATTAAATAATTGGGAAGAGCTGTGTTAAGGGTAGCAGGGCCTTTGCAGCTTGCCAGGTACAAACTGGGTTTAATGAGAAGGACAGATTTATGGAATGCATGCCAATATTTTGAGCTGGATTGTCTGTATACACCACTGACACCTGACTCTCTCTCTCTCAGGGTCCCATTGGATTCCCAGGAGACTCCGGTCCACCAGGAGAGCCAGGCGTCAATGTGAGTAAATCCCAGGAATGCTATCCATGCTGTTTTCCAGTGGCCGGCAAGCAACATTTGCTCCGGGTTTTCAAGATGTAAAATTCAATGAATTCATCGACACCAGTACATAAACAGAGGGAGAATTTGCAAACATCACAAAGAATGCTTCCCAGCCGAACATCAAACACGTTTGTTTTCACCAAGATCAGAACACATCGAGATTAGTACAGTTGTCAATCTGTGGGGACACAAGATCTGACGCATCGAGCGAAGCCACAATGTATGCTTTTACAGCGACCAGAGTGAGGAATCTGTAGATATTTTCAGAGTATCTTTTATACTGTAACTTTCAGGGGTACAGTATCTGCAGAAAATACTGGTTTCTGGCCTGTAGCCCTACCTAACCTGTGACCTGACTTCAAATAAGAAACAACCTCCAACCATTTACTGACCTACAGCCAGTGAAAGGAGACACATCAAGTGCTGAGCAATCCCCTCACATGATTATACACGCAGGAATAGTCATTAAAAACTAATGAGGGAGAATTTCAATCACATGCAGATGGTAGAATAATTATACACCTGGTACATGCACAAACCTTTCTACTTCTTTGATTTGTAATTTTTTCTTTTGTCAAATGATCTGAAAAACCGAGGTTAGAACAGTTTTGATCCCGAAAAGAAAGAGTTTCCATATCATAATGTCATTATTATATAATCCCCCTTTCATCACCCTGTGCGTATTGGAAAGAACACTGTTATTAGCTCTGTTACTGTTCAAACCTTGTGATCCACCTTTCTTATCAGAATAGGATAACTCTTGCGAAACATTTTGAGAACAGTTTCCTAAACAATTAATGTTACAAAATAAATTGCTCATCAAGAAATGGCTTGGCTTGTGTCCTCTTCAAATTATCTTACCTTTGTAGCTCATCCAAGTCACATTTTTTTTCACATACTGGGTTGAAAGCAGCAGAGAACAGTAGGAAGCTGTAGTGTCCCATAGATGTGATCAACGCCTGCCAAATCTGCTTTGTGGAAAGAGGAGAGCTGATGTGTCTGTAGCTGCGTTGTTGAACACAAGTAGTTTGTTTATTATTATTATTATTATTTTTAATTTCTCTATGTTTACCTGTATTAAACAGTTTTAAAAAATGCTGTGGTCTAGTATAGCTGAAGTCTGATTGGAAGAGCCGCTCAGCGTTGGTTGTTTTTTGTAGAATTCTCTGATGCACTCCGTGACATCTGTACGAAGGGGGTAATGATTATTCAATGTAATGGTCTCCTCTCTGTACAGGCCCATTTATCTATTTCAGCAGTCCTGTTAGCTGGTGGGAAACAACACATTACTTGATAAGCACTCTGTCCTGGGTAGTTCATAAAATTAAAACAATGTGTCTCATTATTTAATTTACTTCCCATCTAAAAAAAGACCCAACAAACGTGCAGCACATGTAAAGCCAGTGCAGTGGCCAGCCTGCGTGACAGGACTCTCAGGGCAGCCTGAGTGTGCGAGGGAGCTCTCGCTGAGAGACCAGCCTCTTGATCTCCTTCTCCGGCTCTGTCTCTCCCAGGGGCTGGATGGCGGCGTGGGAGACAAGGGGGACGCGGGCGATCCCGGGAATCCTGTAAGCTTCTCTTATCTTGTACTCTGTCCCTTTTTTCTCCCAGAAATCTAGCTGCTCTCTGGCAGTCAATAACAAAATCGTTTTCTTCAAGCAAAAAGAAATCTAATCCCATTTTTTGTGTTTTAGTCTTTCATGTGTCCAAATATTTGGAAATGCTCAGATTTATGTGTGTTGTAGTTGTTGCTTTAAGGAACATCTAAAATACACTGGGTGGCATTAAACTACTGTAACCAGTAGTCTTTGTTTTGGTTTTAGTGCATCTCAGTTTGTTTTGGGGTTTAAGTGTCTCAAAGTAGACAGTTTCTATTTGAACAGGTTTCACAATTACTTTGAAAAGCAAGGCTGTGTGAAACTGTTCTGTGTTTGAGCGCTGTCGGACCCTGGTGCCATGCAGGTCGGCTCTGGCCTCAGTCTCAGTGTCTATTATTTGCTCCTCTGGCCCCTGGCCTCTTCTCATGCTGTAAAACCAGAACTGTGCTCCTCTTTTCTCCTGCGGAGGAGCTTTCTGCCTGGTTTTTGGCTTCCGAGAAGCAGCCGTCGGAAATTCAAACTGGATTGACACGTTTCCGGCGGTACTGCTGTCTCTCAGGGGTCTGTTCTTTCGATACACAAACTTTTCCGTATTTGTTTTATAACATTTACTGAGACCCTCCAGCCCAGGCTTGTGTTTAGTTAGTGCTGACCAAGGGCTCCTTCCTGTCATTTCTGCTGTTGATGTTTAAAGTTCTATAGTTTCCTCAGATTCCCAAGTATGCTATTTTTTTGTCTATAGACTATATGCTGCTCATTGTACTGCAAGTCAGTTTCCATCTTTCATTTTTCCTGCTTTGATAACACTTTACTCCACACCATGATACTGCCTTGCTGTGCCTCTGGGGATGTCTGGAGCCTCTCGCTCCCTCAGTTTCTCACCCTGCCTCTCTGTTCCTTTCAGGGCCCTCCAGGAGCCTCCGGAGAGCCTGGACCCCCTGGGCCCCCAGGAAAGAGAGTAAGTGACACAAACCCACACAAAACTCTGTGCAGATTTGCTTCCCCTTGATGCTTAAGCACCTTATTTTTAGATCATAAGGTATCATGCTCCTTAAGAGGAAAACACTGATTGTTGATTTGTTTCTCCTGTACAATTTGTCTCTCAACACTTACCCATCTCCCCACTTGCCCAGCAGTTCCTATACTGCCCAGTTCTGTTTGTCCACCACCTGGCAGTATCCTACTGTACCAGCTGTTCTTGGGGAAAAATCCAAGGCAGTTCTGATTCCCTATATGTGCCCTGCAGGACTTTTCTCACGCAAAGGATTCAAGCAGTAGACGTCTTTCTGAAATAGCCTGGTGCACACGTGACTTGATTGTCCTCCAGTGTGATGCAATGCCAGGGTTTCCACTGGAATGGGAGACTTTTTATCAGGCGCGCTGCCCTCTCCACATGGTTCTGATCTGAGAGGCTGTCCTCTTCATCTATGGGCTTGTGCCACCCCAATTTTCCTCCCTCTGGAATTTCAAGTCAGTCAGCTGAGGGAAGTGGGTCATGTCTCAGGCGTTCAGTAGGTTTTACCGGGGGAAAAGAAATCAGTTAAGAAGGCAAAAAACAAGTCTCAAGGAGAAATGGACCATAGAAAATCACTGTACACCTATAATAGGCCATTTAACAAGTGGGTGTTGTAGTAGCGGCAGACAATATAAACTGCTCCTTCAGACCTCTAGCTCCTGGCTTGTTTCCAGGGAAACAAACTGCATTGCTCTCTAGAGACTGACAGTGAACTAGGCTGCAGGAGGAGACTGGCTCCCCTTCCTTACAGCGCTTCAAGTTTCCTCTGACCAGAGGACCAGAGGACTCAGAGGTGCCTCTGCCTCTGAAGTAAGCCAAGGCAGACAGGTGCTGTGGTTTGTCGAAAATGAAATTAAATCAGAAAGGAATGGATAGTCTGGTTAAAGCCTTTCCCTGAAACATTGTGGCGGTGTACAACTTTTCAGATGACTCTGAATGACTCAATCAAGCTTTTTTTAAAAAAAAAATGAATGCTGCTCTTACTCTGCCAGGGAAGAACAGGACAGGTCCACTTTATTTCTTGAAATTGCTTTCCCCATTTGATGTTTTTTTTTCCAATCAATGCCTCGAATCATAAATAACCTGGAAAGTCTGCTCTCTTTGTGTTTCCTGCGCTGCTTTGAAACCTGTCACACTGCCCATTGTGTAAACACTGGCTCTTAGCTCTCTCCTATAAGATCAGTTCTTACAGAAAACAAACAGAACCAAGGAGATCGGGAAGAGTTAAGTCTTGCACTTCACATTTAAATGGCAAACAAACAGTGGTAAAAAACAAGTCGTGTGCTGTTGTGTTTTGAATCACATGAATAAGAAATACCATCTTTGGGAGCTATAAAAGACAGCAAGCTTTGCATTTGTCTATTCACAGTGGTTTTCATACATATGTGTGAACTTGTAGGTGTGTAATGCAACAGTCTGACCGAGGTCTCTCTCTTTCTCTCTCTTCAGGGTCCTCTGGGAGCTCCTGGAAAATCTGGGAAGGCAGGAGCAAAGGGAGCCAAGGTAAGAGAAAGAGCCTTTAAATTCTGTGGATTAGTTTCGTGGGGGATGCTGAAATGTGTATGTATTTTTGCATGGGATAAAGCAGTACAGATGCTCCTCTATGATTACCGGAGAACAACATCACAGCAGTAAACAGTAAATAAAAAAGTAACGCATCGCATGTCCAGAGCAGCCTTGACACAGGAGCACTACCACATTGACAAAACGCCAAATACAGAACGGAACAGGCACAAACACAGTGGTATCGGGGAGCTCAGGTTTGTTTCGGCATCAAAGGCAGGAGCTGATGCAAACAGTCATGGACAAAGCCAAGATTTATACCAAAGACACAGAAGCACTGTGAGAAAGTAAGATCATTCAGCTGTTTATATACAACAATTATCCTTCGTTACCTCTGCTCTCTGTCTCACAGGGGGAATCGGGGCCTGAGGGGTTGGTGGGGAAGACGGGACCAGTGGGGCCCCAGGGGCACCCTGGCAAACCTGGCCCACAAGGTCTGCGTGGCATCCCGGGACCTGCGGTAAGTACACTGCATGCCCCCCTTGCGGGAGAGACCCACCTGGAGCTAGAAACAAGCTCCTTGTCTCCTGCCTGAGTTCAGCACTCTCTCACAGCTCTCCCTGCCACCTTCAGCTCTCCACACCTCTTCCCCTCTTGTCTCAAGAGTCGCTCTTTCTCTTCCACTTCTGTCAGAAAAAGGCGCCTCTTGACGAGATGCACAGAAGAGCGTAAAGGGCTGTTAGAGGGAAAAAAACATATCTAAGAAACCTCTAACTGCTTCAGTTTGGCTTGTATTGCACAGTAAATAAACAGGTCTGGTCTGTGTGGTGGGTTTAAAGAGGAGTACAGGACAGGACATGAACCGTAGGATTGATGTTAGAGATTTAACATATTGCTGAGTTTTTCTTCCTGCATGACGTTTTAAGGAAAAAAATCACCTGAGAAAGTTGCCCCCATGGTGTGTGCACAAGCTCGGAGTCTGCTCTTTTCAAACAGCTGCGCAACTTCAACTTTCATCATGGCAGGAAGCCGGGCTCCATGCTGTACAAATCGACAGTTTGTTGAAAAGCAACAGAAGTTAGACTGAAGGGTTTTTTGGCATGTCTCCTTCAGAGATCACATTATAAACAACAGGACTGGAAACCTGATACCAAGTGCATTCTGTTATTTATCTGACAGAGTGTTATTGAACATGAGTAAAAACAACAGCACAGTGACTCTGAGCCAGCATGCTGTGAACAATGTGTGGTGTCCTCATACAGTATAAACTAAACTGTTAAACAAGTTGGAATAAATGTACACCCTAGAAATAGTTGGGCTGTAAGCTCTGGCTCCTCAGGCTCTTTTCACACTGATTTCAGGACACCCTTGCTAACCTCTGCTACTCCTGTCATTGTTTTCCAGGGTGAACAAGGGCTAAATGGACCTCCAGGTCAAACCGGACCTCCTGGACCACTGGTATGGTCAGCCTCAATCAACTTCAGAGTGTGAAGTTATGTGAAGACCTCCCCATTCTATTGAAAGCAATGAGAACATGTAACCAGCCTTGCACTGTTGTAGGGAGACAGTGTTGTAGTTGAAGGTTGTGTGATCTCTGCTGTGTCCCAAAGTTCATGTAACCTGTGCTGATACACATCTTAAAGGTCGTATGACCTCTACTGCGACAGTACTAAACATCATGTGACCTGTGTTGAGAGTACTACAGGTTGTGGTGACCTTTACCAACTATACTAAAGGTCACGACTTCCGCAGCAAAGCATACTAAAAGTCATGTGACCTCTGCTATGTCCCCAGAGGTTGTGAGACCTCTCATGATACACATACTACAGGTCATGAGACCTCTGCCCATATGGGTACTACAGGTCATGAGATTTCTGCTGCATCCCAGAGGGTGAGCACAGAAAATATTGAATGCATTCTTCTAACATAATAGTCAAAATGGTAATTTTATTTGAGCATTTTCTAGGAAACTCAGTGTGCTATACAACAGCACACACATAATACACATAACTAAAACCCAGTAAAACCAAGAACAAAACATAAAAGCTTTTAGAAATGAAATGCTACAGTGCAAAAATAACCCTGGTAACTGGACGATGAGGCCCTGTGTTCAGTAAGAGTACATTCCTGAGTGATTTAGTGATGAGGAAGTCATCCTGTCCATCTGCTTCTGTTGCTTCAAGGGTCCTCCTGGTCTGCCGGGGCTGAAAGGAGATCCAGGAAGGAAAGGTGACAAGGTGGGTCTGCCTCCCTCTCCCCTGTCGTGCTTTGTGTCGCAGTTTACACTGGTGCACCGGAGGCCAGCTAACAGAGCCGTAGATCCTCGGCAGGCACCCTCACATTACCGATGTTGGTGCTACCCCTCACCTTTCACCAGCATCAAAGCCTTAGAGGCACATTTCTCTGCATCTTCCATACAGTAAGTGGAAACCTGGGTTGCTGGCAGCTTACTATTGCCCTTAGCGTCTTACTGCTGCCACTCTCCCAGGATTCCCCAGCCCTGAGTAACTGCCTTTACACACTGGTGACAGCATTCCCTCCCCACTGACAAACATCAAGGAACCACTGTAAGCTCACCAAAGTGGGTGTTGCAGCACAGAGCTACAAAAGCTGAATTTTCAATTACAGTTCCAAGCACACTGTAAATAAAACTCATCATAAAACAGACAGATACAGAATAAGACATTGTAATTGTCCCTGGGGATTCTTAGAAAAAGCATCCTGAATAATGTTTTACATTTACACTTAAAAAAATAGGTTGTCTTTTGTAAAATTACATGTTAGTCTAAGGGTTGCAAATAACACTTTCAAAATCATTAATATAAACCTAGTAACATTTTAGCATAAACATAAACATAAGGTTACAAAAAAGTTACAGTCTGCTCACACCTGAAGAAGGCTACACAGCCAAAACTTTGTTTCCTTTCTTCTCTTTTCAGAATGGAATAAACATTTAACTTGTTCCTTTGCAAGTTACAATCTAACTCATTTAGTAGGTAGTGTCCCGTATTCTTTGGTTTTAAATGCACTTCCACATACAGTAGGTTGCACTTGTGGCCTCTGGTTTGTGTTTCTGTGTTGATTCTGAAGAAGTCCTCTGGTTTGAATGTTGATATCTTTGAAGGTTTTGAATACTTGTATGGGGTCTCCTCGCAGTTTATTCTGATCAGTGCAAGAGAGATTCAGTTGCTTCCGCCTGTCAATGCAGGGCATACCTACATCTGGTGGCTCTTATCTATACTGATTACAGAGCCGCAAGATCTATTTTTAATAATGTAGAGACCAAAATTGTACACAGTTCTCTAAATCGGAATATTCTAAACTTAAATTATCTTAAGATTTTGTTTTCCATTTTTATTGATTCCCCAAATTGTTAAGAAAATAATGTTTCAGGATACACGCCCAAGCCCCTACAATCTTAGTTTCCCATTTTGTATTTATACTGAATAGAGTCTGGGTGATACAGGAAGCAGCTGTTAATTCTGGGTGTACAGAGGTGGAATTGAGTTGTGCGCTGGTGTGTTAGAGGTTTATCAGGCTTTGCACAGTGCTGTGGGCGGTGTTAAGAATGGCTTTGAGTCTGTCGGAATTAAAGCAGTAGGAGAGCTGACAGAGCCAGAGGTGAACGGAGCTTCCCCCTCCCAGAAAAGAACCCAACGAAGAAGACTGGTCAAGAGTCAGGGACATGGTGGGGGTGGAGTCTGCGATTCCCAAGAACTTTCCTTTCTCAGCTTATCCAACACTTTAGGGCCACTAGAAAAATTCTGTCAGGGGTGCCACTGGTTTGCGGGGTACAGGGGTCGCTCGGCAAGAGGCGTGTGGGTGAGATCTGGCACATCCTGTTCATTGATCACTGTGCCCCCCAGGGTCATGCCGGGCTCATTGGGCTGATCGGGCCCCCAGGAGAGATGGGGGAGAAAGGGGACCGGGGCCTGCCAGGGAACCAGGGGACACAGGGACCAAAGGGAGATGAGGTAAGCACCACCGTGCTGAACCACAGCACAGGGACCACAGGAAAACAAGTGCCAAGAGGAGCTAGCAGATATCTACTTCCCTGTAACTCCTCTGAATTGCAGACCAGTTTTATAACTCCAGAAACATGAAACTGCAGTGTGCTGAAAAGGTCTTATTTCTTGAGTAAACGCTAACCTGTTGCTTAGTTAGATGTTAATAAGCCATTTCTGCACTCAGTGTAAAGTTTCAGAAATACACTGCAGCGGGTATTTAGCTGAAAAATACAGAAAACAAAAACCAGGGCTGTCTCTTCTCATCTCACTTCTTAAGTGGTTGCTGCCTTGTATCTGTGTGAGCAGCTCTTTAACAGGCGATAGATAATGGTGTCCAGACACAGAGGGGGATGACAGTTTACCAAAAACAAACATCTGGAAAAAAGCAATCCTGTGTTCAGCAGGGGTCAAGTTAGTGGAAGGCCACACAGTGGAAGAAGGTGTAAACCCCGGAGATGGGTTCACACTAGTTGCTAGTTGAATAACCAAGTAGAAATCGATTAGCCTCAGTGGTGAAGAGCTCCGTTGTAATGCTGGGGTTTTGTAGGAGCAGGGGTGAGAAGCACATCTATAGAAGATATCATGTGTAAGCATGAGGTTAAACTGACATCATGGGGTGACACTGTCACTGGCTTGTCTGTGTTGCAGGGTGTTGTTGGTCCTCCTGGCCCCACTGGTCCCCCTGGCTCCACAGGCCTGCCTGTAAGTATCTCATTCCCCTTACATGTGAGAATTAAAGGAGCTCCAACCTCTCCAGGCTTCTGCATTTCAGAAACCCACTGAACTCTGCTGTCATTTTGGAATGTTGTAAAATACCTGTACTGATTAAAATGACATAATGTTTTTTAAACTGAAGTCAATACAAACTGTAATTTTCTTCTTGTCACCTTTTTGAGTCAGACTGAATAAAGCTTGTAAGCCCCCCAAAAAAGTTTGTAGAAGCAAATGATCCATTTTGCATATTATTTAAAAGTAATAAAATAAATGGTATTGTTCTATTACAGCCTTGATGCTATAAAGTCAACAATATATACTACAAGGAGACGTGTTTAGGCTCATTTCATTCCCGTACAATACGATGATACTTTGATTTCTCAAAACTTTGTCTTGCATCAAAGCGGCATCAAATGTTTTACACACATAGAAACCTACAAAAAAATGCAAGCAGTACAAGTAAACATGACATTATATAACCAACATCTACCCAGACATTCATTTCACACCTCTCCTACCTGGTCCAACCTCGATTGACTCCCCCCAACACAGTTGTTGTGCTTTGTTTACAGTTACATGTTTAATGGAACAGTCGCCCTTTCTCTCGAACCTGAATCCCTTGCTCATGGCATAACCTTCCTTTCTCTCTCGGTCAGGGTCCTCTTGGGCAGAAGGGCTCCAAAGGAAACGCGGTATGTAATCTCTGCTTTTCAAACAGGATAACACCTCTAGAAAGCTCAATAACTACGTACAATATCCAGTCATATTCCGTTCTGTTGACACCTCGGCAAAATAGGTTCCCTACAGTTTTTCTTTGTTGAATGATCTTTTTCACTGAGGCACAACTGGCGCTGTTCAGAGCTGTCTTCTATCTGTGCTTTTGAATTTTGAGGTACTAGCTAGGAAGTAGAAGAAAGTCTTCTTTAGTTCTCTGAAGACGACACTCAGGTCTTCTGCGATTATCTTTCAGGGACCAACTGGCCCTCGAGGAGACACAGGCCCTGCAGGCCCCCCTGGACCCCCGGTGAGTGTGAAGGGTAGATCCAAACTCATTTCCCTATCATTCAGAAAGAGATAGGAAGTGATTTAATTGGCCTTCTATAAAATCAGAATGAAACATCTGAGTGAGAAAAAAGGAAAGGAGAACAGAGATGAGGAAAGAGAGAGCAGAGTGAAAGGGAAGAATTATAAAATGTAGGAGATTATTAAAAAAAAGATGTCAAACCTGCATGGTCTGTAGGTATTTTTTCCAGCAAATGATTCAACTTTGTTGAAACATGAGGAAAAGACAGTAGGACTTATTAGGAAACTGCTTGTAATTTTAAGTTGTTACGGCTGGTTGAACTAATCTCACAGTTAAACTGGTTGACTTTTCCAAATTTTTACAGAAGATGATGAATTAAAAGGTGATCTTCACTACTTATCCGTGGAATTCAGAGGGTTGTCTGGTTTTCATTCTATATGAGGTCTTAAAGACTAAGTTGTCTTGATAGGTCTGATCATTGAGGGGTCTGAGTTCCCTATGAAAGGTGCAGGGCTGTGGCTCTCTATTAGCCCTATTGAGGGGATGCCTATGATGTTGGATGTGATCATCAGTGGGACGTCTTTGCTGCAGGGACCTCCGGCCCAGATGATTGAGCCTCTGCCGGTGCAGGGCAGGAAGAAAAGGCGGCGGCACACCGAGGACACAGTGCAGGGTGACCAGCTGGCGGAGGAGGGTAGCGACTTCATCGATGGCATGGAGGAGGTCTTCGCCTCCCTGAACTCCATGAAGGCTGACGTGGAGCACATGAGGAAGCCTCTGGGGACCCAAGAGAGCCCAGCACGCACCTGCAAGGAGCTGCAGATGTGCCACCCAGATTACAAGGATGGTCAGCTACTTCTTTACTCTAAATCCAACGTCTCTTTCTGCTGTTCATTAAAATCTCCCAGAGCCTGGCTGCTCAGGGTCCACCTCTTCTTATTTAAGATTTCAGGTCTAAACTCAAACACACTTTATTTAGAAGGGAAAAAGTTGCTCTGACCTGTGGAGGGATGTGGTGTACAGTGCACTGAAAAGAGCACTACCAGTGATCTAAGTATAAATTAAATTTAAGAACAAAAATGTGTTGTACTTTCTTAAGCGGAGGATTGAAAGAGTCTGAAATTTGCCTTCTCTGTCCCACGAGAAATACGGGGAAGTGTTTAAGCCTGTGAACAGGGGGCAATGTTTTTAGACAAAAGGAGGTAGGAGTCCAAACATATTGCTTAAGCTGATACCCTGGGCTTCCTTCAAGAATCAGATGGATACTCTTATGTTCTTATTGCTCATGCATCTTTCTCCTCCTGCAGGGGAGTACTGGATCGACCCTAACCAGGGGTGCCACCGTGACTCCTTCAAGGTTTTCTGTAACTTTACTGCTCAGGGGGAGACCTGCCTGTTCCCTGATAAGAGGGTGGAATCAGTGAGTAAACAGCTACATCGATTCACAGGAGACCTGACGCTGATGTCTGCTGTTCAGTGTTCATTTTAGCACAAACTGACACGTATTCCTCTGACCAGGTAAAGCTGGCAGCATGGAATCGGGAAACACCTGGGAGTTGGTTCAGCGAGTTCAGGAAAGGAAAAGAGGTACAGTCTTTTCATACGGATGGATTGAACACTGACAAATTCCATCTGGCGTTTCATCCATCAGATTGACAGGTTACGATTATCTTGATTAACATGCAAAATCGGTTTATGGAGCCAAGTTTGCTGAGGCAATCTGGGTAAAGCACTGTGCTGTATATCGCCTTCACTCCCTTCCGACCCTTCAGTCAGGAGGCCAGAGCCCGAAACCATTACAGTAGTGTCCCTGGCATAATCCTACGCTCGACAGACATTTCTTTGTCTGTAATTGATTCCCCTATTGGTTATTTCTGCAACTAATTTTAAAGCAAAGCAAGTGTGGGCTATATTCTCATGTTAATAAATTGCCAGGTAAGCATTATAGCAGCTTAATGACAGATCTGAGCCAAACAGTTCCAACCGTCCTTTCTTCAAAAAACATACAGGGGATCTAGTTCTGTTATAAAAATAACACTTTCACAAAGCACTTTCTCAGACGTCTTGTCTGTAAAGTAAATAAAACCAGGCCTGAAACTAGATTCTGTTAAGTGAACCCATTTTTTATAGTGTGTATAGCTGTGCACTTTGCTCAGTTTGTGAGCACTTTTTGGTCCACTTTCCTCACATGCTTTGTATACAGTGCTCTGAAAAGCAGGGCATGCAAAGCACTTTCTAAAATGACAAAAATGTCCCTATCTAAAAAAAATACATGAAGTGCAACTGAAACACTGTGCCTAGAAATGAATTTGTCTTGTGTCCCTGTGCAGTTCTCCTACATAGATGCAGATGGGAACGCGGTGCACGTGGTCCAGCTGACTTTCCTGAAGCTCCTCAGCGCCACAGCTCACCAGACCTTCACCTACCACTGCCAGAACTCCGCCGGCTGGTACGACACTACCTCTAGCAGCCACAGCAGGGCGCTGCGTTTCAAAGGCATCAACGACGAGGAGCTGTCCTATACAAAGACGCCCCTTGTCTTTGAGGCGGTGTACGACGGCTGTCAGGTACGCACATGTGCCTTCACTGCATTTCGGAAAGATTTTTGATTGTTACAATCTCGATCAAGTTGAAGTAAATGAAGCGTAGCAGAACAATCCAGTGGCAAAGCATTTGTCCGTATGCACATACACATACAGAAATGAATGTATTCTACCCAAGACAGAGTTTGCTTAACTCTCTTTTCTAACTAAGTGCACCACTTGAGGTGGTCCTGCTTTTTTACATTTAGAATCATCAATCGTCTTAACATCTTAGATCACAGTGACAACCCACCCCATGAAAAAGAACAGACGGGTCCTCTGTCCCTCATGAAGGGCGCCATGAGCCTGCTGTGCAGGGAGCTGGGAAGTCACAGGGGTTGCCAAGAAAGCCTAGACCAAGTGACACAAAACCACATCCTCAGTGTGTGATTTCACTCTCTACCTGCACTCAGGGCAAACACGTTTCCTCAGGAGCCCAAGGCTTGCACCTTACTTGTTACCTCACCTGAAACTCAGTCTTTAATTGACTGTACAAGTTGTTTCTATTTGTGAAAACCAGCTTGGAAGCTCCCCATTGCTCACAGCAGTGCGCTTGTGTTAATCTAACTATTGAGACAAACCAGTGAAAAACCCTTTTCCCATTTACTTACTTTGCAGTCCCGGAAAGGTTACGAACATTCAGTGTTGAAAATCAACTCTTTGAGACCGGACCCCCTTCCCATCAAAGATGTCACCGTTATGGACTTTGGCAACAACAACCAGAAGTTCGGGTTCCAGCTCGGTCCTGTTTGCTTCAACGGCTAAGGAAGAGAAAGGGATAAACTGATTTTTTTTTGTTAAAAAAAGAAAAGACATTTGTGATTGCCACAAGCAATATTTATATATCTTTTTGTTGTTTTTATTCTGTGGTGGGTTTGTGGTATGTTTTTTTACATTTTTTATAAACTAAGGAAAGAAATTGTCGGCCCACAGATGTGAGATCACTGGGACATGACCACTGCACGTCTAGCAGGGATTCAAGCGACTTTGATCTTGTGGGCAGCAAGGTGACTGGACAGCGCCCTGCACAGGCGGGGCACCACTGCACATGCACGTTTTATTACGGGATAATCGACAGCCTAGTTCTTGTTCCTCGTGTTACTTTACGTCTGCTCACAGAGACAATTTGCTTGGCTATTTTTAAACCCCTCAAAGAAGATTCTGAAATCCCCCCCCATTAAAACCGATAATTACAGCAATTATATATAGCACAGCGACTGGAGTTCTTTTTCATTTTTACAGGCAAGACAAACTTCACACAGCAGCAAAAAGCAACATATCCCTCATATTAAATGGAGCAAAGGAATATGTTACTTTTTGCAGAAACAATCAGGTTTCTCTGTGCTCTGTCCAGACAGATGCCTGTGCTGCACAAAAGGCACAATGCTCACAAATTGGTCAAAGGGTGTTTTGTATCACAGCAAAACAACCTTGTCCATTACCTTGTCAACCTTCAAAGTGAGGGGGCTTCACAATTTAGGGTGCTTCATTGGCTTAGATATCCTATGTGATATCTGCACATACTGTATTTTGCATTTTTTAAAGTCTTCCACAGCTGACACAATAAAAAGATGTGCTTCATTAAATGTATCATCATTGTAAAAAAACAAGCAAATGAGGCCTGAAAAGAAGAGGTACTTATGTGCAATCAAAAAAAAGAGTCCGTTGAGTAATTAAAGTCTTGGGGTGTGGAGTGAGACCCAGCAAACACTCAGTTTCCAGTCAGTTTGCAACCACGTGACAGTGTTGTTGCCCATGGTGAGAGCAGGCAACACGTTCATTCTCTCCTGTGAGAGACATCTGCTAACCTGGGCTAGTTTGAAACCTGTGATCAGTATTGACTGTTTCAGTGTCTCGCCTGGGGAGTCCCAGACTTCAGTTGAAGTGCAGCTTGACACCAGTACAACATTGCCTCAAGGATCCTTCGTACTGTATGCTAATCCTGCTTTTTTTACGCTTTTCATTGTGCATTGCTTTTTTTCTTACTGTTAAACTCAACAGTGGTGCTAAAGCATAAAAATATTTTTTATGTTGGGGAGGGGCGAGAGCATAGGGGGTTGAATACGAGGGTTCATGTAATGACGCTGAAAACATGCATGTTGTTCAGTTGGTACAACAGAAAAGGTGCACGTTCGCCATTAACAGCACTTCCAAAACTTAAAACTCAGTGCGACTTGCAGCTTGCTACCAGGAAGGCCAAGAGGCTCTCGATACCAAACTTCTTGCTAATATTACTGCGATTTGCCACCACTTACTGTATGTAAAGCAACTCATATTCGCACCCATTCATTAGGAGCAATCTGGGTGATACTTTGCTCAGGGGTACAACAGCACCCCTAGGTGGGGCGATGACGTTTGGTGCTAAAAAAACAAGAAGTAACTGAGAATCAGTTATTTATTATTTAAATATGTGGGCTTGAATATGGAATTACTGGAAAGTTTAATTTAATTTCAGCTTTCCCCCTGGAAGTGCTGTATATTTTTTATGTCTGAACAGATACCTGCACAGGCCTTGTACTGATACAAATTCAGATATGCACTATTGTTTCCTAAAAAAGCTTTTCTGGACACCTGCTGCCAGCATGCAATTTTTTAAACAGGTAGCCCAGATTGAAACCCTCTGCTCTGTAGTAGTACTTCAGTTCTTAAAGAAATTATGTCCTACTAGTTCGTATCACTGGATATGAGCACATGTACATAAACTAAAAAGTGCAATTAAACGTTTTTTTTCCCCAGCGTGGCATATTAAAAAAATGCATCAGGATTTTGTTTACCAGCACACCTCCAAATCCCTTCTATCTCCACCCTCCTTTTGTAGAGTCGATTTGTGGTACTAATTTTATAAACTGTACAGTTATTCTTTTAAGAAAACAACAAACCTTCGATTCCTGAATAAAAAAAAACTGTATTTGTAAAAAAAGAAGTGAAATAAAGTATTCTTTATTGAAGTACTCTGAAGTCTTGCTCTTGACAGTTTCCTCCTCCAACGGCACAAGTCTGGTGTTGGCGGCAGTGCTGCAGAAAGGCCTCTGTTTGTGTCTTAGTTCAGTTTTCTGCTGTGATGCTACAAACGGGAATCCCGCTTTCACAGCAAAGAAGTCATCCCCCTATGTGCCCTAGTGTCTGGGAAGAGGAATTGTATTTTCGCTTTCAGCAGTGTGTGTTCGCCTGCCCCCCTCCCAGCTTTACTGCCCTGTTTGAAACGCACTGGTTTATTTTTTTCCCTTTTTCTCGGCTTCTCCCCCAGGTCTGAGAGCACATCTCTGCCTCCCTCCGCTGCCTGAGCCCAGCTGTTCACGGCGCTCGGCCTCCTGCCTGAATTTTCTCTGCTGCTCTCTTTTGTTTGTAGAAATGTTATTTTCATCAGTTTCTTAGAAATCTCCAGGGAATGGCCCACTAACTCAAACGTAACTCCCAGACTCCAGCAGATGGGTAATGTGATCCAAGTGTACAACTGGTGATTATGCAAGGGCATGAAAGAATAAATTACAGTGATAATGTAAATTCTATCAAAATGCGTCGGTGAATGAATTACTTTCCAGATATGATCAAATCTAATTATCCAGTGCTGGCACTTTTCCGAGTGTCAGTCTTTTTTTCCCGAGCTCAAATTACTTAAGCAAACGACTCTCTCCACACATCGCCTGTGCCTGTCATTTCACACCGAGGAGCATTTTTAACAATTGAGAGACGTACGTTTCGTAATCCACCATAAAGCACAACAGCCACTTATCGGAATAATTATTTACTCCATTCAGCAGTTTTGTAGCGCTTCATTTAATGAGGGAATGCACAACTGGCAGAGGTTCGGACATTTTGGAAGACGGGGACAATAAAGACACCCCATTCTTCATTCACAGAAGACCACTTTCCCTACGATTTAGAGGGTCACCTGGCTGCAGTCCTCTATGACTGTAAACCTTACAGGTCGAGTCTTGGTTAACGTACAGATATGCCAATAAGAAAAGAGCATTTAGAATTTATTCAACAAGTATGCTGCATGATTCTTTCCAACATAGTCCCCTCTGTGTGCACATGTACACACTCCTGTCACCACTTAACCTGGTTAGAGACAGTCCCTCGCAATGCAACAGCACTGTGAATGGTACCCCAGACAGTTTTGCTCATTGTCATCACTGAAGTTCCAATTTTAGAACATTAGGAAGGTTGCAAAACCAAAAGGGGGGTCATTTACCTCATCTAATACGTTTAGAAGCTAGTAGCTAACTGATAATGAAGCTCTCATTCAGCTATGTCCTCCAAGAAGCCAGGATATCAAGGCAACATACTGTATGAGCTGAAAAATAGTTTGAAATTAACAGAGATAGGCATAACCTGTCCTGCAATGCTGAGAAAAAAACTAGCAGGCATAACCTATGGGGAAGGAAATTCAAATCTCAGGCATTTTGTTCTGCAGTGAGAGTGGCTGCAAGATGAAAGAGCTGCTTGATCCCACAGACGAGTAGTACTCATGTGCTCACCACAGAAGGACCCTCTCCAGCTGTGCTCAATACAAAGGAGCGCACACTGCTGTATACCGCATGCTGGTCTTCAAAAGAGGGGAATTTGCCAGGTTTCTGACGCACAGCCAAAGAGAAAGGCACTGGATCCAAGTTGCCTAAGGATGCCATCATCTTATCTCATCTTAGAGTGTCACGTCTGCTCTTGTTTAGAGATGCACTGGAGTCATTGTCGCAGCATCGCTCTACGTCACAGACCTCAGCAGCAAATAAGAAAAATAAAATGTTGAGGTTTTGCATTATACTCCACCAATGTGCAGTAACAAAGAAAAGCACTGCAAATCTAAGCAGAAATTGAGACAGGAAAGCAGGCAAACCTCCCTTGCCCCAGCCCATTCCAGGGTACAGCCATTACTGCCAGAGGAGTACTATCCACATTCTCTTCCCCCCCATCACATCTGCCAGAGAGAGACGCACAGATGCCCATCACAAGCGTAGCAGAAAGGCATCAATAATTAACGGTACAAGCAATGATGCAGCCTACATCAGGAGAGCACTGCTCCCCATGGTAATAAATACTGCAACAATAACCAATGTGTACCATGCACTTCTTAAGAGTGTGCAGTCATGCTGGTGATCACCAAACCTGTAGTGGACACACTCTGTTCCCTTTTCAGGTTTTACAGGCTGCTGGCTGCTAGCCACTCACTTGACTCCCAGTCAAATACACGAGCAATGCACAGCTGGCTAAAGGGCTCAGACGAGTACCTTGGCTGGTACAATCCCCAGATAACCAACCTGTTACCCTTGTCACACCTTCAGCTGGAGGCGTTCCTGCTAGAACTACAGAATGGGACTGGGCTGCAGCCACTGCAAAAGCCACACCACCTCAAACTGCTTCTGATGCTTGCAGAGGCCTGCATCCGAGCCAGTGGGGGCTCAAAGTATTTTGGCCAGTGAGTAAACAGGACATATTCACTGACAAATATGCTATTTTAAGTGCACTTGCATACAGTAGGTATGTACAGTATGACAGCAGTCCTTGTCCTATCATCAAGAGTGCCCTGTAATATGTAAAATCAGTAGTGGATCGATTGCTGCAAAATGATGGTCCTGCATCCTATGTGAGACAGCCTGCCTGCTCTCTGTCCGCCATTTATTTTGATCTATTACAAAGGCTTTGAAAAGCACCAAACAGTTAGTTCTGTTTCAAAGAGACTGCTGTTTTCCCAGGAAAGGTTACAGATCCTACACTAATGTTTCTGCTCTTATTAACTGAAATGCCAAACATTCCCAAAACTGGACAAATGCATTTGTTTTCTCACCCAGAACCAGCAGGTCGGGAAGCATTACAAGAATTACACTGAAGGAAAAAAAATGTACTGCATTTATAATTCTATGTAGAAGCAGCAAAAAAAAAAACAACTGCATATTAACGAGAAACAGATATGAACAAACAAATTGATCAACAAAACACAGCCACATGTTCGCCATTTGGAATCCTCCAATGCACTGTATCAGCTGAGAGGTACACAAGTGTGATGACTGGGTAACGTCAGTCATTTTCTGCTCTCTAGATACTATCACAGAATAACCAGCCTGGCTTTGTATTCACGAATCAACACCATTGTTATCCGTATGATTGTCTTTGATGACCAACAAGGGGAGCGGCGAATGAAATGCAGGGAAAATGAATCCCGCGATATTCCATCCACGGAAAACCTCACGGTTCCTGACTCGGGAGCTTCAGTTAATTATCTGCAGCATCAGCAAGCCTCCCAACTCGCGGCTGGAAAATCAAAGGAGTGCTTTCCAGGAAGAGGCAGCACCGGCGACGGTCTGGCCTGGGGGCACCGAGCTGCGAGCTGAGGAAAGCAATCTAGATTCCCGCTCTGCTGCAGAAACAAGTCCCAAGTGGCATGCAGCATGACTGGAGGGGGGATTTAAAACCGGGGAGAAAAGGGAAGTAAAAATAGGATAAATTGCGTGTTAATCTTGGTGGAGGCGGCTGGCTGCTTGCTGTGGTACAGATCTGGTACCGTACACTTTCCTCCCTCCACAGACCTGCCCTTGCACAACACAGTTTTTCTAACCAACATGCCAGACCATGGCAGAGATGCAGCACAAGCCATGGGGAACTGAAAGGGCATACATTGCAAAAACACTTACAATAAAAATACATACATTGAAATAAATAAGAATTATTAAGCCTGACATTTATTTATACATAAAAACCTGCAGCACTAAGAAATTTCGTTGGGTTGCTCAAACACTTGTGGCGACGTAGAGTAGCGGGTAACTCTGGGCTGAAGACTGCCTGGTTACGAGCTACAGACACTGCACGCGTCTGCGTAACAGATCGCTCTGTGGGGAGCAGCTTTTACCATACAGTGGCATCCAATATCTAATACAGGGCTGTGGAGGAGCCAGAGTGCAGGACAGTTAACACCCTGGACTGGACACCAGCCCATCACGGGGCAGACACACACTACACTCACACCATGGCCAGTTCTCCCAGAAGTCATTTAACCATCCAGTACGTCTTGGGACTGTAAGAGAAAATCAGAGCAAACACAGGGAGAACATACAAACTCCAAGCAGAGAGCACTACAGGTCCAGAATTAAACCCAGGGCCCCAGCGCCACGAGGCAGAAATGCTAACCCCTGGGCCACCATGCTGCCCTCATACACTGACATGACTAGACTAAATCACTTACAAGCTCTCCATGCAAAGCCCTCCAACATGAAACATTTATCTCACACTCTTGTGCAGACGAAACCAGGGCAAACGTTTGATATAAAGCTCTGTGTTTGCTTACTTAAAAACGACATTATCTCAATGGAGGGCTTTTTGCTTCTGTGTCGCCTCTCTCCACGATGGAGGAGGGCTGCGACAAGAGTCAGGAAAGCCATCGAGCAAACTGCCACTCAGACTAATTGCACACACATCTAAACGCTGGTCCTCTCTTATTGCAGCTATCAGTGACAATTATTGTTTGCAGATTAAAAAGGCACGCATCTACGACACTCTCCTGCCTGCTACAGAGTGAACAATGCCCCTTTGTGCTCTTCGACAATAGCAGCCATAATTATGTGCGGAAAGCTGCAGTACAATTTTACAGCTATTGTGAGGCTTTCGTTTCAGTCTTGTGCATTGGAATGAGTCCTTTGGCAGCAGTCCTCTGTGTGTACGGTTCATGGAACAAATGCAGATACCCCCTTCTACTGTTTGCGTGAAGCCCAACGAATAGCACAAGGCAGGGTGTGTTTTGGGCTGGAATGACATCCGTTCTGAAGCTTGGTGCCTTCTGTGCGGAGTTTGCATGTTTGCCCTTTGTCCACATGGGTTTTCCCCAGGTGCTACGGGTTGCTCCCACCTTCCAAACACAAGCTGTCCAGGTGAACTAATGTCTCCAAATGTGGTGTTTGTATGCTGCAACGGGCTAGTGCCCCATCCAGAGTGTAGCCCCACTGTGCGCCATATGATTCTGGGATGATGTCTGAGGTGTAGTGACTCATTCCCAGAAAAAAAGCAGCTTTCTGATAATCCAGTAGATGTTCTGTATAGATGGACAGATTTTGCAAAAGCACATATAGAGAAAAAGTTATGTCTGCCAGATTCTCTGATCGGTATGCTAGAACCTGACCAGTCTTGCATATTTCACCTGGTCACTTTCTGAAGAATCGCAGATCTCTGAACTTCTGTGCACTTACAGTATACTGTGCAGTTGCATAAATAAAAACACGGCTGATTACTTAATGAATTTCTTTGAGAAAGTAATAAAAGGAAAGTTTTTTGAAAAGTTATCTTTTACTGGGCGCAGTGTGTTTCTTGACTGTGATTAGCACTTTAGACAGATTTGCACATAGCAGTTAAGTCTGTTTACACTGCTAGGAACAACAAACAAAAAAAGCACAGAGCAGCCAAAGCGTGACGAGGAGTAATGCAATTGATATCTTAGCTTAGTTAATTCAGTTTGCATAAATACCAGCCTGCCTCTTTACCCAACTGAAAAATGAAGCCAATTTATAAAAGATGCAAAATGGGGACAAAATGAATAAAGAAGCAAAACACTAACATTTACTTAATTATGCACATGGTTGCTCCCTGGAGATCCTCAGCATCTTGCAGGACCTCACCAGACGTAATTATTTATACCCCTACAAATACTTGGGCTGCTTTTCTGCTTGTAACTGCGAAAAGAGAGGCACGTGCTTACAAGGAGCTGAGTTGCTCATGTGGCCAGTGCTGATCCTGGCTTCTACTGCACGAAGCAGGCAGAAAGAATGAGACTTCCGCTTCCACCAAGATGAGACACCAGCCCACCTCAGGAATAGCCTTTCAGCAACACAGAACAATCCTCTGGCTCATCCTCGTATAGCTGCTTCCGACACACAGCTCGCCAGGCAGCAGCTCAGAGCCCACACTGCACCGGGTACAAGTCTGGTGACCACATTAAAGAGCTTGCTTTTTCTACACTCACAGGCTGAAGAGTCAGGCTTAAACAGAGGAGACTATAGAAGAGACCTGGCACAAGTACTTAAAATCCTCAAAGGCATCGAAAAAGCCAACCCAGAAGACTTCAGAATCAAGAGTAAAACACAAACCAGAGGCTACAAAAGGAAAACCTGTCAGTTGTAGGAGACTGGAAGAAACTGACAAGACACGGCCGGTTGAAATCCTTGGATGAATTAGTGACTACATAACAAGCTGCACGGGGCAAAGGGCCTCCACTCACTTGTGATCTTTCTCATGTTTAGATGGAAAGAACTCGGATCATTTTTGAGCAGCACAAAATGACGAAAACAAATCACTTTCATTGCACAGGGGATCCTGCCACGCTTCACGGCACGTTTTTTAAAAAAAACACACAAATTAAAAAAAAATTATAGTGTAAATCTTAGCAAACAAAAGTGCAGACTGGAGGCAGACAAGAGGCTGCTATTTAATGGGCAAACACGTGAGCAAGAATGGGTACCTCCCAGCGGCCCCGTTTGCTGCCCGTGGTAAAAAGCGGCCTGCAGACGTCACGCTGCTACACGGCGACATCAAAAAGCAGGTTAAGCAGGAAGGTCAAACGCTCCAACCTAAAACCGCCGTCCCCTCCGTGACTCACCTGCGGCTTATCCCCGCGGTTGTGCCGCAGCTCGTCGCAGGAGACCGGGACAGAAGAACTCCCAGCTTGGCCCCGTGCTGCCAGATGGGAACTTAGCAGGTTCCCTTTCGAAAAGGAGCCATTAGTGCTGTCACCATCATCCTGGAAGCATCCTTTATTTATTGCTCCCTTAAGACAAGCTCTCCTAATATACTTCATATGATGCAATTACAGCACAAACTTAACATTATTTACTTCGACGGTAATATTCCAGAAAGAATTGCACGATTCATCTCACTGCACAGCTAAGTGCATTAAGGATAATTAGGATTCTAATTTGCTTAATTATTACTGGGAGGATTTTGCCCTATTTTTGCAGGGCTCTGATTTTTATTTAACTTTTTTTACAGCCCTCCCTTTCTGCTGTGAGTTCAAACAAAGCCTTTGCAGTAGCAGAAAAAGTCTTCAAAAGTGAAGGGGGAATTATGTTTTTTTATTTTCTGTCGTGTTTAATATACAGGAAAATCACTGTCTTCAATCTAAATCTGCACTGAAAGAGGTTTTACTATTGTTCTGCAAAAAACAGTTCTGAAAATAATTTTCACTGCCAAACAGCACACTTCTTTTCAAACAATCTCAGGAACCAAGAAAGACAAGCGAAAACAGCAGTTTCAGGAAAAATAAATGTCCATTAAGATGACACAACTCTAAGATGACATTTGTAAAAGTCTCAAGCAAACTTACATACAGTAGCACCTTTCACTGAGAAACAAAAACTCAAAATTTTCTGTACCAGCCAGATGTCAACTTAAAACTATGCATATTTACAGTATACTGTAAAAGAGCTTAATAAAATAAGGTGTTTATGATTTTCTGTGTAAAATACACCTGCATGCAGACATACACCAAAGGCCAAGTTCTAGATACAGTACTGTTAGAGTTGTTTTTCAGCTGGACCTATTCAAATAGACTGCGGAATCCTTAGAGATTTTATTTTAACCAGGCATGACAGGTCTCTAAAACCCTTAGACTGACATCAGCTGGTTGTATAATCTCTGGCTAACTCAGCTTTTTTTTTCAGTCTTTCAAATGCAACTTCAAAGCAAAGTAAAAACAAACTGCCATTAAAGAAACAGCTATTTCCTATACTGTATCTAGCCTGTTTACAACTGGTTTAGCATCCTAATGGCTGGAAAATTACCCTGATGACACTCTGAAGAGCCAGTCAATAACAACTAATTATTAATAAAGCGATGAATCAATACAAGCCATAATTGTGTGATTACTCTGCCCCAAAGGACATGCGCTACTTATTCAATTACAGACAATCACTTTGGCACTTCCAGCTTCGTCTCAAGGTGTTTGAGCGGATTACAGTAAAAACTAACAAAGCACACGGTGCAGGCTTCCTGAGCCGAGGCAATAATACAAAGGGGGACTGAGACTGATCGCCAAAGTTGCAGCAAAATCCAAATGAAACATTCTGTTTCTGAGCACATTCCTTCACATACCTACAGTGAATATCAGCAGTCATTCCTGAACTCTGCTGTTTCCGAGGCAGTGATCGGAACTGACGGAAAGCAGCTCTTCTGCTCAGCAATTGAAATTCAGTGACCCGGTGTCACAGCCTCTTCAGTCTGCAGAGCTCAGTTACTCATGCGTCCCACTTCCGCCTTAAACCAACTCAGCCATCCTGCCGCACACTCCTAGGAATGATGATGGCAGTAATCTGCCTCCCAGCACAATATCAAGGTCAGCACAGTAACCCACTGAGGCCCAGAGGTGGCTGCTCTGCCCCTCAGTAAACGTCAGCATCATGAAGAAGAAGCAAGGACCTCTGAGCTGCCTCGTTCCCTTGTTCAGAAACACTCTCTCAAACCAATCTCCCCGCCATCAGAGTGGTGCTTAAGCTACTGCCAAGCCTACAGTATACAGACGTTTATGGCCTCTTGTGTTCTCTACAGGTTTTTGGGCAACCAATTACACTCCATCTTGGATCTCTAGAGCACATGGCAATAAACATAACAAATACATTTTTCCTGCTCTTAAAATTCAGAATGTCTTAGAGTTGCTATTTATCTAGCGATAGTCTTGAAAGTTTCGGGGAAAAAAACATTTATCTGGGCACACCAGCACACATACTGTACACACCCACATGTGGAGACGTGGACTTTGTTCAGAGACCATTTCTTAGAGTAATCAAGAATGCTCTTAAAATAGTTCCTTACAGCCAAGTCACTGCTGGCCACTGCTTCACAAGTCACAAATGCGAGTCCAGAACATTCCCACCTTTTAAATTACAGTAGCAGGATCCTGACTTTATAAAGGACAATGTCACCTGGATTTGCTGGAGTGCGCTATGGTGTGGAATAAGCAGTGGAAAGATGGACACTAGAACTGACCTGGAAACAGAGGCACTCACTGTTAACTGGGGCCAGTATGGACGGGTGTTGTTTAGACTCATGCAGCATGTTTCCCTGGAACAGCAGCAGAGCCCAGGCACTGCTGTGAAAGCATGCTACACTGTTCCTGTGAGTTTTAAAAGGAGGTATGCTGGCCCTCCAGACCTGATGCTAGCTGTGACTGTTAACAGACAGCACCGCGGGATGATTAGAAACTTAAAGTGTCTATAAAAACATGGGGATAAGACTTCCAAAAGCAGCTGATTTACTGCCACTAGAAACAACACATCTCTCCGGTGTTGGGAAGGAGCAGTTAAGAAAGTGCCATAAAGAAACACAAACTCTGCCACCAAGACAGCGCTTTTCCTTTCAGTTTTGGGTTTTCTTCTGTGAATTAGAACTGAAAACCATCACTAAAATAACCAAAACTTGATTTAAATTCTGCAACTTGATGCTTCTGACACAACAGTAGTTGCCATGGTTACAGTGACATTGTTTCTCGTTCGTATCACCCTGTGGTGTGTGCACCGTGCTGGCATGGAAATATCATTTATGGAAACGTGGTAACTGGCATGATCTACTGATCTGTTCTTCTCTGTCCATTGTGAGTGGTCACCAGAGAATATCAGTCACGTGTTGTGACCCAGACAGGCAAGACCAACCTTAAGCACACTGTAGAGGAAAAGACACAACATCATCAGTCCTGGTCAATACACTGTGAAGGACTTAGAAATGTTGGTTGTGTGGAAGCCACAGAAAAATTAAACAGTGCTTTTGCTCTTTATTAATGTTATAATCCCCAGAACTGGACTGGGCAGTACATTAAAAAGCAGAATTTAAATCAAGGGATGGGATCACATAAGTAAGCTCTCACAATTTTGTACAGACTTTACAAAAAAAGATATTGTCGTGCTGGACTCTGACCAGAGAAGAGCATCTAGGGATATTACTAGGCTTAAAGAAATGTTCTTCACTGAAAAATGAAACTTTCTGGCCTTCAACACACAAAATGAATAATATTAAAGAACCTGCTTCAAGCACTTAAAACTCTCTAAGGCTGTGGTTCCAAAGCCTGTGTCTGCTGATTTTCATTCCAACTGGGCCCTTAATCACCAGAGCTCATTGATTCATGTAATTGATCTGCTTGCTTGTTTAGACTTTTTTCTAAACAAGAAAGCTGGTTCTTGGTTTCAATAATGCTAATCAAAATATATTATTTCCAATAACTTCAGCATACATAATTTTATACAGTCTTTCCTCAATTAGGAATTTGCTTGCTTATTTTTGTATAATAAACTCTTAATAGCTGATCAACAGACAAGTGGGAGGGACAATGTATGAAACCTTTTATTGCTTTGAGTCCAAATGAGAACATTTGAGCTGACACACTTGAACGGGGGTAGTTTCAAAACTCGGGAATCAGCACAGTATTGATAGCAATAACAAACGAAATACAACTTTTTAAAAGTTGAAAAAAATAAAAACACTAAAAAAACCAATGAAATCAAAAGACTGGATTTCAACTTTGCAGGAACAAGAATGTTATATCAATCAGCATATAAAACCTACTGCATGTCAGCTGCACTGGATCCCTGTAAAATCTAGAGTAAACTAAGGTTCTCCAATCACATATAAGATACTAAATGATCCAGGTCAAGGTTATTTTAAGGATTACCTCCAATAGTATAGTATAGTCTTGAACACAGATCTTTAAATTCTGACTTTTGTAACCCAGCTCCACACAGTGGGCAGCAGAGCATCTCACGTGCAGCTCACTCTTCACTGAAGCGTTTGATATGTACTCTTCAGTAAGTTCACTCAATTAATGCAAACCGTTAGCTTAACTGAGAAGCATTTTCACAAGATCAAAGCTATGCCAATGAAAGCAACTCTGACATATAATATACCATGACAAAACACTATGCACAAAATGGAGCAAACATAAATATCTGCATTTGGAAGCTTTGTGAGGGGAAGGCCTGAGAGAGAGAACCACACAGAGGCCTGACCAATCTTCTGCAGCAAGTAACAAACACACAATATCTGTCCAGGCTGGCTCGAAACTTCACAGCAAAAGTGAAAAGAAATGAATGAATGAAATGGCTTGGTGAAGAAAGTCTGCAGTGCAGAGTAATCTCACCACATATCTAGGTCAAATGCCACAGTGTTTCATTCTTAGGTTTTTCTGGTGTGCTCAACCCCAGAGAGCATGTCTGTTAGCAAGGCATGTATGACTTTTCTGGGACAGACTCTCATTAACAAATGAGCAGTCCTTGGGGGTGAATAAAGGACTTCATATAATAAATGCACTGTTCGTCTGATCACTAAAAGCCTGTTAATTTATTTTAAAATAAGCTTATTAGGATAATGACGGAGATAATGGCTCATCCATGACCACAGTGTTTAATAAAATATAGATATGCTTTTGTTTAAAACAGAATATATTATAAGACATCATGTATTATGATCACTATGATTAACTTTATTCAACTACATTTCTAAATGTGCGTATTTTTAAAGAAGCATTTAAAACCTATTACACTTGATAAACTGCAACATTTTCTGCATTTTGGCTTTTTTTCCAAGATTCATAAAAATTATTCAGATTACTCAGATCAAAACTCTGATTAAGAGTTTCGATAATGAACAACTGAATCAGAGGCATGGCAACCGGAGATGGATTTAACAGCTCAGGGAGCACAGTGCCATCTGATGCTGTCCTTTATTATACTTCCTGTCACAAATTCAGAGAAGTGCATCCTGACTTGCAAGGACAAGCTCAAGTAAAGATCTATCTGGATAAGCACAATCCTGCAGTCACAAAGCAACCAGCCAGTCAGCCTTTTATGCTGAAAAGGTTAGTACAGTCCTACAGCAAGCACAGAGTACACCAAGTACCCAGGCCAAAGAAGTCTGAATAATCCCAAAGTGAAAATAATCATGCTTTCCATGATTCTCAAAGACTATAAATTATTAGCAAACTTTTACAAGCATGTTCTAGAGTGTGCTGTGGTATTAGGAAAGGTGAAACGTTCAAATGGTCAAGACCAGAAACTTGGTTTAGGTGCACCCACCTCTAGCGCATTGCAGAGGGCAACAGCAGGCCTGGCTAATGGGTCAATTCAGACAATCCCAAAGGTTTAAAAGGTACTGCCAGGTGAATACAAAAAAACAGAAACAGCTTTACAAGCTGATACTGAGTTAAAGGGATGGATGTCATATATAATATTATTTAATGTTTAGTGCATGTGAAAATCACATGTGATCCCATACTGTACCTCCACAGATCTACTGTATGCTGTAGCTGTAATCACAGCGATTAGGTCTATTCTGTGATATTTTTGTATCGAACTTTTTATCGAACTTTAAATTAATATTTAAAAGAAAATGGACTATTTACTGCAGTGGTGCACAGCTCCAGTGCAGTGTCTGCAAGTTTCATTGCAGTACTGCCCTTAATGACCTATTTAAGCTAAAAATGAGCTTAATGTACAGTACCAATTTAATACTTTTCAAAGGACATCAGCTGTTGATAATTGGAAGACACCTGCAAAGCCTGCTTGACGATGGCACTCAAGGACTACAATTTAGGGGTACTAAACATAAAGGCTGTCACAAATGTGTTACCATAGGTGTCTAGAGAACAGCAGAAATACACTGAGTATCGTAAATGGTTCAATCAACAGCCACTTTGCTATGAGTCCAATACATTTTGAAGGAACATCTTAAAAAACAATGTATAGTGCAGCAAGCAGTATTCATTCCACTTAATTACAGTGCAGCAGTACTGCATTATGGCTTTTCCCGTCATAACAAAATGTTTGTGTTCATCAAAAATGCCAGGTGACTAATGTGACAAAGGTATAGCTCTGGCTAGGAAAGCTGTAGCAGTACACTGCAGCTCCACAGTGGGATGTGTTTGTAATAGCAGATGAAGGAGTGAGAAGAAATCACTGAAATCCAGACTCAGCCTTGCCAACGACACAGAGATGCCCTGCATATCCAGAGAGTACTATCTGCCAGCCACACTGTGCTACTGCAATGGAATTAAATGATTCATATCCCGTCCTTCCACACTGCTCTAAGCGACGAAGCTAAACAGCTAACTCAATGGCTGGCACCAATGGAGAATGTTTCGGAATTGCAAATCAGTTTGCCAGGGCTCCCTAAATTGAGGTAGGGTATAGAATAAGATACCAGCCAGCTGCACGGGGAAATAAGCATGACTGGGTGTGTCACCTGCACCTACTGTATGGTTCAGAATTCAAGATCAGGTTAACCACTAAAAAATGCAGAGCATTGCATTAATATATCATATGAAATCTCTTAGCTAGAGGTCACCTGAAAGGTCTTAAATACTGTATAAAGTGCAAGACAAAAGCACTCAGCTACAATCATAACAGCACCTGTGTCGAAATTTTGACATGACTTTTGGGAACAAGCATCACGCAGCTCAAACTAGACTAACAATACCTCTGCTATATCTTTTTCATCAGATTAAGAATGGACTACATATTGGTAATATTGATTTCATTGCTTTCAAAGTCACTAATGACACAAACTGCTCTTCTTGATAAAGATTACAGACGAACAAGTAATAGGTTTATTCCATGTTGAAAAAAAGAAGAAAGAGAACACAACATTTTGGCCGAAACATGTTCTCTTTCTTCTTTTTTCCAGCATGGAATAAACCTATTACTTGTTCCTTTGCAGCCTACGCATGCTGACGCAGCTACCCACCTGAAAGATTACAGACGCAGCCTCTGTATTTTGACACATATTTAAACTAAAAGGTAATGAATCAATGCATAGCATCAGTCAGGAAAAGCCCAGCTCACACATTATAAAAAATACAGTACAGTTCTAATTTATCTCAAACATATCGCCCAAAGGCATCCCAGAATGGTTTAAAAAGGAAGTGCAGTCCCAATTTCTCAGGCTCGTTTTTAAATCTTGGTAACAAAATTAATTCATTGACGTTATAGAAGAAATGTACAAACTTCAAACTAAGCACAAAATCATGAACTTTGTAAAAGTACTGCAAGTCATGATGTTGTAAAACTTGCATTCGAGTTCCCATGAATTGCAACGTGATGCAGTCCTTTCTGCTCACTAGTCTCCACAATGCCTAACGTAATGTGATGTATGTGAGACTAAATACAGGTTGTACAGCAGACGTTTCACCACAGAAATGTTCCAATGTGATCCATGATCTGCATGCAGAGCTAACAAGTAAGTAGAATTTGTCAGCAAAACCTCACCGAGCCATGTTGCCTCGTTCTGAATCACAGAACATGGCGCTGCTCTTACCTGGAAATTTAGTCTATTGTGTGATATAAATTGGAGGTTTTACACGTTACTGTGTACATTTTACTGTGGTTATTGCAGTTTGAAATATACTCAGTAATGCAGATTCTTTCTAACCCTGAAATATGAAAACAGAGTTGTAGTTCCCCTTTAAAACATTTTGAAAAGATCAAACCAACTACTGTAGGTTGTGAATTAGACAGACTTAACGGCAAACAGCACTGGCACCTGTATAAAGGGTTCACCACAAGTCCACAGCTTTCAGCACAAGCCTAGTTAAGAGATGAAAAATACCATCTGTCTCAGACTAAGCATGGCGTACAGTCAGAGAGCCTTACACCTCCAGACATCTGTGCAGAATCTCCAGGGAGAAAGACAGAAGCTAATTAGCTATTTGGCACCAACATCTTTAAACAGCAGACCCAGGCAGCTGTGCCATAGTTTCGGAAGGTCTCTCTCCAGGGAGCGGGGGACTCTTCAAAGCTCTCACCTGAACCTGTCTCGGTCTTTCTGTACAGTACGCCCCAGGGCCTGGGCTCCATCAGACACTCTCTCCCATCCAATTTCATTACAGAGCACTGCTCATTCAGCCTGCCTTCAAAACCGCCGGAGGCCACCACGATCCAACACCTTGTCTTCTGGGGACGGGCTATTCATCACCAGCTCTGCCCGGCCTTGCTGGACACAATCACGAGCCGCTTGGTCTCTGCTGAGGCATGGTGGGGCAGGAAAGTGCCAACAAACCCCCCAAAAAGCAGAACAGCAGCCTGCAGGCCTCATCACACAAGCAGCAGCAGTAAGTCAAAACACTCCACCACAAGAATCAGATAAAAACATGCTTATTTGCATTTCTGCAAATCTCCTTTTGAAATGTTTTGAAAAGTTTTTCACTTCCTCTGTTCTTTAGTTTGATTCCCCCAAATCCAGTGATTTTCACCAATGGTGAAAGGTAAACAAAATGTCTATGTAAAGCACTTCAGTGACACATTCTTTACACTTTAGGAGTCACCAGCACTAGATGTGCACAGAAGGCTTCATTTCCTTCTGTATTATGTGTTTCTTTATTAAGAGATGAGAGGAGGGGAAACTGATATTGTAAATAGAAACTAAACGATACAGATAGAGTAATCAATGAAAACCTTTACAGGCCTTGGTTCCTTAAGAAATCTTTATGCTATCAATCAGGAGTCTTCACGCAAGCTGGAGGGTTCAGGTCATTAGCTGGCCCTTGATTGACTATGCAATTATCTGCTAATTACACAACCTCCTAGCCTTTCCATCTCCTGGCCTGACACTGACACTTTTATTCGTCAAAGCTTAAAAGCCAATAAAGGAAGGACACTGCAGAGATCAAAAAAGGTACAATGTACAGTGTTCAAGATCATTAAGACCCTACTAAGTCCCTATGCTGAAGAGAGTACAGTAAAAAAAAAATCAAATAAACTCAACTGAATCCAGGAAAAAAAAAACACAAACTATTGTACAAAAAAATATGACTCTTGGCAATGTTATTATACCTGCACCTTTACACGTCCCTAGTGAGAACGTGGTGTGCACGGAAACAGGACAGAACATGACTCAGGCAGGGAGGGCATCCGAGTGGGATTCTTCCGTGAGCCAAGTCATTCCGAACGCATGAGAAGCCCACAATCTACACGGCACACACAGTGCACAATATACCAGCCTCCCACTGCACGTGGGGACCGCAGGCAAGGACTGATTAATGAAGCCAATCGGATGATTTATGGAGCTTGAGCAGCCAAGTAATTACACACTGTCCTCCTCAATACCTTGATGACCAGCAGCCGGCTCCCTCTGACAGCTGGGCTTGCCAACACCAATTAAGTAACGGGTGGACACTGCAGCAAGAGTACCTGCTGGCACGAAGTAAGACTTTGGAGAACCAGTGTCCAGGATCTGGGGAATCAGCAACTCTGAACAGTATTTAGCAATCAATCGATTGGACCAATAAAATCAATAGACCTTCATTTAACCTGAGTAATGAACCTACTGTAGAACTGAGGTTCTCTCATGCCCCAGTGGCCTCTAGGTAAGTGCATTGTGCACTGACACTGCTGGTGTGTCACATTAAAGCTCACAAATAGAAAAGGTCAATTCAAGTACATGTTGTACTTTCGAGTAAATACGATGGGAAATTACTGCAAATGCTTTGCGTGAAGTCCAACACTGCCTTATCATGCCACTAGGTCTACAAGAACAAGTGCTGTTTTTACCAAGTCCAAGGTGAAATTCAATGTTTTCCTGAATATTGCTGAGTGGTTTCAGATTTGTTCTATTGTTGTCTACTACAGTTATTGTTTTTAGGATCTTAGTTTAGTTTATTAACAGGTACAGTGCACAGCCCTGCACCAGAGTAACCTAAAAGCTCATTTATATCTGTACGCACTTATTCAATTTATTCCATATTTCATAAAAATATCATAGATTAAAAATGGTCAAATGCACAAAAATAATTGTAAGTTGAATTAATAAATAAGTCAAAAGTTGCAAGAATCACATTAGAAGACAATGACTTATCAATATCAATGACGTGATGTTATTAAAAGCCATCAGAAGATTAATGATTACATTTGATTTGCTTTAAGCCATGATTTCACTTCAGCTTTATACAGTACAGTATGTTAGAAAATTAGATGACTGTCTAATTGTAGATGGTCAAGTCATTACAAAAGGCATCCTAGCAGACAACTGTCTCTATTCACATACATAAAGGCATGTTAGCATGCTTTTTGTGTGCATTGTCATTGATGTATGATTGATAATGATATTAAGCATCTTGTTCAAGGCTCCAAGGCCATTGTGCTTAGTGCTTTGCAATAACAGAACTTTTTTTTTGTCCCTCAGGGAGGCTGAAAGACAAGTCTATTTATTAATCAACATATGTCTGCTACCAAAGAGAGAGAAAGAGAGAGAGAAAGAGAGAGGAATGTTCTAATAATTGGCTATAATTGATTCTCAGGTTTTTTTAATTAACTTTTGTTTTTCTCCTTGAGAGGGTGAAAGGAAAAATCAACTCTTTTTTTTTCCAGTGCTGCAATTAGGATTGAAAATAGTGCCTGTAAGGAACAAGTAACAATTAATCTATTTTTATACTATTCTGCAATATAAGACCTGGTTAAAAAAATCACAAGTTTGACTTACTGTAATACCACCTACACTGTAAAGACCTCCCAGTCACAGCTGAGTTCATTACTACCCGATCTTTAATTCCAACTGAAAGATCGCCTTTATAACTCGAGATCCCCAAACAAACACCCCACTCCCACCCTGTGTCTGAGGGTTGATGCATCAGAATGCCAAAAACTTACCCATCACAACCCCTGTCAAGTCAGGGCCTCCTAATCAGTCCTGGGAACACCCCACGTGTGCTGGTAATCACTGATCAATAAAAATGATAATTGCCTTTCCCTGCATGAGCGAGGCCTGGTTAATCAACGTTACCGGAGGCATTTAACGGGCAACCTGCTGTCACTCTCTCTGGCTTATTTTTATGACTGCACAGTTCCATTATTCCTGCTTGACGTAGGTTAATGCAAAATTGTTACAGTGCCAGGTGCTTCTGAAGTTAATGTCTTTTATTTTGCTCAATTACGCAATCTATAATTCATGGCTCTGTGATAACAGTCGAGGAAGATCACCAACTCAGCAGCAACGATTTCACGGCACCACTCCTATTCACCGCGTCGCATGTGCTCCGACCACATGCACTGTGATACAAACAGGCTAGTGAAAACCTGCTGTGAGAACAGAAAGCCCATGTAAAGGGGGAAAGAAAAAAAACGTTTCCTGAATTTTATACATTTCAGGGTGAGAGACAAACACCTGAACAGTACAGGGTAACCTGATCACAGGTTGTTATGATTTATTTTCCTTATCTTTTCCAACATTTTTAAATGACCACTTCATGTTTCAATAAATTAGATAACAGGTAGGGCAGATATTGATTTTTTGGCAATTGTTTGTCTCTCTGCCACTCCCCAATCAAACATTCCTCATTTTTAATCAATTCCGCTCACCTATATGGACCTTGTGCCAGTGCCAGGGGAAGGGAAGGGGCAGGAGTAGGATGTTGTTAAAGCCCATGCACACTGTAGGAGCAAGGCACCATAGCCTTCACTGACAGCACAGCAAGATCAGTCTCAAACCCACCCGTGCCAAATGGCCATTGTGCAATGGGGCTCATTCTGCTCTTGAGCCTGTTGTAATGGCAAAATTGCCCAGGAAAATTTACAGCACTGAATTCGCCCATAATGGGAAGAAGCCTGTCCACATAGGGAAATTAACCATCGTTTGAAAGAGGGACTGATAGGTTCCCTGCGAGAGCGACTGAATCCTGTCAGAGAGGACAAGTCATGGTGGCCACAGTGGTATTGGTGGTGAATCATAATACAGAAATACTGTAGAAGCCTACTGGTCACTGACAGCTGTTAAACATGGAGGAGAGCACCAGGATTGGCCAAAACAAAAATTTAGAGGCCTTAGGTCGCAAAGGAATTCAACAGTACTGACTGACTTAGGGGAGTATGTCTTTGTAATGTGCTCAAGTACAGAATGGGCCCCTGTAACTGCTGGATTATGGCTTTCCCAACCAGCACCTCTACTGCTTGAGTTTCTTGGATACTCACACACCTGCTTGAAACTTAGAGACGATAACTAGATATTGAACACACTTGCACTACAGCCCCCATTGTTACAGTACAGCTACACTTATTTTGCTCATTTACTGCATGAGAAGTGAACAAAAGACAGTTTTTAACAAAAACGGAAAGGATGAACTTCAGCCCTTAGAAAAGATAAATACTTGTAGCACAAATATCAATCAAGCGAGGAGAAAATTGAGATTAAACTACAGTATCTATCACACCCGCCTCGCTTCATAAAGGCAGGAGACACTTTTATTTTAATCATCTCTTACTCGTATACCTCTGGAGATGGTGGAAAAATCAGATTGGGTCTCAGAAGGCGATCTGGTCACAGCTCACAACAGAGAAGAAGATCAATTGAACTGAAGATCAATTCAGAACTTAAAATTTCAGAAGCACCCCACCTAACAGTGCTTTATAAATAAACCAAAAGGGAACCATACAAAACATTTTCTTATCTTCTATTACAGCTCATAGCCCCTTTCCAAAATAATTTTCAGCTTAATTTTCCATTTGCCTTCTTTATCGGAGAATCTTGTTTTCCCTTAAAAACATGAGGTAAAAACGCAAGTCAGCCATTTATGCAAACTGTCACTAGTGATGCAAGGAGACAAATGGAGCACAGAAAAGATTAAGCAATTCCAGATAAGACCATTTATTTTAGTGTCTTGGTATTAAAGATTTCCCTTGTTAAGGTTAATTGGGGGACGCACATAAAAATGCTGTACAATATAATTGAGTTACGGCCAAAACCAGAATTTATGCTCTAATTACTACTTATGGTATTTCTTTGTCCATCCCTTTAAGAACTGTTTTTTTTTTAGCACATATAACACTGTTTTGCAGGACTTGTTATTCATGAGAAGAGCTACCCTGGGAATCCTCCACCAAGGCAGCATGAACATTGAAGAGAAAAATCAAAGCAGTTGTATAGGTGTGGTACCTGGGGACTCTTTGCCAAAATTGTTTGTCTCAGCAGTTATTTCCTCAGGTCATAACTGCGCTGTGTTGTCTACGACCTGGACCTGGGTGAGAAACAATCGTGATCCAAAACGTCTGTGCTGCATCAAGTCTGTTTAACAGGTGTAACAGAAAACCCAGGCAGAGTCCACTGGAGACGACCCCCCCCCATCAACCAGGGTCACCCGCAAGAGTTTGGAGATCCTTGCTTTTGGCTCGGCTCACAGCAGACACGTGCTGAAGCAGTGCAGGGGTGAGGAGAGCTAAGGCCAGCAGCATAGGTGCAGGCCTTGGAATCTGCACTGTGGCATTTATGTTCTTAGTTTTAAATGCTCCTGTTTCCCCACCCCAAACAATCTGCACCCTAGCTCAAAATGGGAGTAAGTGTTTGCTGCAGTAAAAGAGGGGGGATTTTAATAAACCTCTGCAACCCAGCTGACAAACTACTACTTCAATAATGCTGTGTTATTAATCAAATGATTAAAAGAGCCCTGTGATAGACTGGTGTCCTTTCCACGGTGTATCCCGCCTGTTGCTTGCCGGGATGGCCTCCAGCTCACCTGCGACCCAGAATTGGAAAAAGTTCAAAAACAAAGGATGGAGATAACTGATGGATGAAGAGACTAAAGCCAGTAGCACTGATAAAACAAGTATTGCCTGCAGTGTCTCTAGTTCATACTCATTCCTGTAATGTATGGTAGTGAAATGAGAGCATCCCATTCACAGTTTCTGGGATATTAAGTGTGGGCCTCTGTTATGATTCCAAGGGAAACCTCCAGGAATCAGCATACAGTAGATTGCCTTCAAAGGTGGGATGTTTGCAAAACACTCAGGGTGCCCTATCAAAGGCCCTTTTATGGGGAAAACTGACAAAATGACCCAAAGTCACACATGCTAAACTGTTCGCACAGGTGGTCCTCTGATGCTCCTTTCCTGCTGCCTTCTCCTGTTCAACGGAGGCTCCTCATCAGTGCCGTGTGATTAATTCTACCTCATCAGCGGGACCTGACAGAGCAGTGCTGGGGCGCCACAGGCTCCCAAGACCCAGGAGTAACTCAGCCCAATCAATAATGACCCATAATCTGCTGGCAGCAGTGATGAATGTGGAAATGAGCTCCGGTGTCCTTGTCTCTTTGCGCTGGACACTCGCTTACCTGATTGATTTTTTTTCTGCTTTCCTTTATTTTCTTTCCCCACTCTCTCTTCTCCTCCCCTGTCCTATTTTAACAAGGCCACTCCGCTTTCCCATTGGGACCTCTATCAAGGTTATCACTGGAATAAGTAGAAAGGCTTTCCCGTCTCTTTTTCAGCGATCAATTTTTTATTACACCTAAAGCCCAAGTCATAAAAAGTGACCTTTCCTGCTGATAGCAGAATAATAATGTAAAAACACAAAACAACAGAACTAACACACATTTTCCCATTCAGCACAAACCTTTAATTAACTGTTTTTCTGATGGGAGGAAATCATGACATGAGCAACATCAGATATTGCCCGGATATGTGCTCCGAAACCATTTGATGTGGTTTCACGTTTCCTCTATTTGCTAGCTTGGTTCACATCCCTTTCGTTGACTTTGCCCTTTGTCCTGCTTGAACAGTTACTTTTGTTTCCATTCTGCCCAACCTTTGCAGTAATATCCAAATTGAAAAAAAAAACACTGACTTTGGCTGTAATGTGCAGCACAGAATACAGGGTTACATCAGAGCCTGCAGATGAAACAAAAAGCATAGCAATGCTGAACTTTTCCATCTCTCTGACAATGTAGATTTAGCATGCACCTTTTTGTTTTTAAAGAGCCAGAAATACAATGCAGTAAAATCAGTGCCCACATCTCAAAAGGCCCTCCAAATATGCTGCCAACATAAGCTGTGGGTTGAAAGCCACAGGAGATTTAGATGCCTGAAGGAGAGGTACTTTCTTAATGAAGCATGTCCACAATAAATCTTGGAGATGCTATCCCTCATATCCAAACTGCTTTGTTATAATTTCAGCCACGCTTGTATGACATGCAGGATTGAATACGCTGAGCAAGACCGACATTGATCCTAACCATTTGGAACATGCCGCAGAAAAAGGCATGAAATATGAACAAATTAAACAGGCATTATATTAATGATAACAAAAGGCAAGAGAGACGTTCATCAACAAAATTCTAGAATCTGATCTAGAATCCTTATCTAAACGTACAATTAAAGGATAAAATTATAAGACCCACTCTTATAAGAGTGATATTAGGAACATTGTTCCTGAACTAGAAAATATATTCAGTGAATGAATATATAACTAACTGAAGAAAAATTTAATTCATGGCCAGCTGCCTCAGGTGTTTCAGAACAGTTCAATTACAGTTCTGTGACACCACTGCTTAATACATCTTTTTTTTAGAATGGAAAAAAAGATGATGAAACAGAAGTCACTTAATTTAGCTGTCCTGTTTTCTTCTTTCAATGCAATTATGATTGAATGCGTGATTCTGTAGATGAATGTATCACTCCAACTAACAGGATTATATTACAAAAGGAAATTAATTTAGGTTCTGCTGCAGGACAGCGAAATACTGTCAGGCATATCAGAGCACAGCAATCTTCTGACTTTGTGTTTCTTGTATCAATGGCTCTTTGACTTATTTACATGATGTAATACAAATTTATATACAACTCCTATTCCAAAGGCATATTGGAGCACTGTACTGTGAGGAATTAAAAACAGCCCCCAAAAGCACAGTGCACTCCAGCTGAAAACCAGTCACACATAAGCATGTGTTGACTAATTTATGGTGTAGTGCTGGCAAGCAGGGTCCAATCAAATCACACTGTAACATGACAAATAATCAGTAAATTAATCTAAACACCCCATCATGTGAAGAGTAATACCAGTTTGTTTCACAGCATTTTGCATTACATTACCATCCGTACCTTAACAAATGACATTTCCTGGGCAAATACTGTATGTCTGCTACACCCTGGTGTCTTTCACCAAGATCTCCGACTTTGTGAAAGACAGAAAGCAGAGCTATTAACTGGCGTGTAACTGGAAACAAACTTTAACACTTTAACACTCGATTTTCCTCCCCTAACTCTTAATCGGGGTGGTGTTAAAGCTCTATTTCAGAATCCCATTTCATTCCACTCTGCTGCATTACTGCACACAGAGGAGAATGCAGATTTTGCAACAGAAAACATCTGAATGGTGATCTGTGCATAAATCATTCGAGAACCAAAAAAAAAAAAGACCCAGTCAGATAATTATTAAAAATGCAGGAAGACAAACTCTACTCCAGCTCAGGGCCTGTAATTGCTTTCATTTTGTCACTTTGCAAGTTCTTAAATGAGTTTATTTAGATTTGTAATTATTAGGTGCCCGGAAGGCTTGAAGAAACATCAATAAAACATGTGCTCTGCACACAAGTGCTCGTATTCTCTCCACTATGGCACAGAAATCTACCGCATTGTAATCATGCTCTCCTTTGTGGGATTAGACTGTATGGGCCAGGGGGATCAATGACTCGTTTGAATGCTGGCATTAGTCTTGTTTAGGCAACTGCGTATCAAAACTGATAACTGATTATTACAGAAAGGGGGAAGTCAGCTCTATCCCCATAGTTAGCGGCAGTGCAAGTGTTATTCATTTATCTGACTGACACCTTAATCTCAGGCAAATCAGAAGGGATACAACAAGAAAAATGATGCATTATAAATGCAGCTAAAACCCATAGGAGTGAAATAAGGTTACAATGTAGCAATTTAATGTAATGTGATTTACAAAGTGCTAGAAATAATAAATGGAGCACAGCCACCCCCCCGTCTTCTTTCAGAGATCACCCAGGGATTCTTGTTGTGAGGCGTATCACTGAATTGCACTTACACATTTACAGTTGTATACGATGATTTTCACAAACTCTGCAGACTGTAAAAAAAAATTCTGGCAAAGGTTTGTAAAAATAATCCAGAGATGGCGGAGTAAATGCACTAAAACATTCATGCCCTGGGCAGGGAGCTGGAGTGGAACAGTTACTAGAAGGGTACTCTGGCTGTTAGCCACATGGCATTGAAAGAAGAACCGAAACATCAGTTTGGTGTAGCCAGTGACATGCTGTAATCTTCATGTAGAGGCTGACCGGCCTGGCCAACTACTGTATGTGACCCCTCCTTTATATTTATTTTTTGGTTTCCTTTGTTTTTAATAATGACCCCCCACCACCATGATGAATTAATAAACACAGTTCAGTTATGACTCCGATTTAGAGGATACTTAAAATCTGAAAAAAATATTTTCATTTAAGTATTTTAGATAGCAATGGTTCAATCTGTTATTGAAAGATGAAGTGAACATAAAAAGCCATTTGTGAAGGGAATGAAAAATTGAATGGCTTAAAAATTGAAGGAAGACCACCTGGAAGCTGAGATTGGATTTGAAAGGAGCCTTGGCTTTCTCCTCACACAGCACTTTGGATGAGGAGAAGAGACGTGTTATCCCCACCACCAACGCCAGCTCCTTAATTAAAATCCTATTGCTTTACAGTGGAGTGATAACTAACTCTGTCCTAAATCACCACCAGTCAGCTCCATCACAATAATGTATCAGACAGTGAAGATTTTCAACTCAAGCACTCGAGATTATTTTCCTTTCATTCAACGTCCTCTGAATAGACCCACCACAAATAATACCAAACATTTTTCTTTCTCCTCATGATACATGATGTGATGTACCTTTCAAACCTAGATTGACTAGTCTTAGGTCATTTTTTTCTGCTGTCAGCACTCACCTTGTGAATGGTGCAACACCGAGGTCATAATTGAACACTTCCAAATGTGTTTTATCAAGCAGTACCTCATTGTAACACCTCAAACCCACAGAAAAAAACCCCGATGTGCTATACTAGTAAATTAAAGCAGGGAGACGGGTCTGCATGTATTTCATGACCCTTGCCTTCTTCCTGTGATGGTGTGGATGTGGACTGATGGAGATGTAGAGGGAGGGGAGCTGTCGGCACTCCAGAGGACAACCACCTCAGTCAAAGGAAAAGAACATCTTTGTTTGCTCCCAAGGTCGTCCTGCCTCCATACTGCGTGGTGCAGAGGTGTTGGTGCCGTGACTGAAGCAATAGACTGAAAGGGGGGCTCTTTTCCATTCTCCCCTGTGGCGCTGTGTACCAGAGCAGTATTAATGACCTTCCAGAGCTGCCACGCACCTCACCTGCACCTCTCTCTCGCCTGCCTCTCATCCCACTTATTAACGTGTCAAAAAGATGCACAGAGACCCCGAACTCGCCTGCTGCCAGTGGGTGTTAGCTGTGGAACAAAAGTGCTAAACCACAGCCAGCACTCAGCAGTGCAACACCAGGCCTCTGCTACACCTTTGGAAAGACAGAGCCCTCTGTGACAAGGAGATCTACAACCCGAGAACCCTGTCTTTTTTTTAAGGAACATTGCTTCATTTTAAAAGTTCAAGTACAAAAAACTCATTGAATGGGCAGAGAATGTGAGATCTGTATTGGCCAATTGGTATCCCATAACACTCAGTGCATAGCAAAGTTCATACCATGCCTGTAAGAACCCTCGAGTGCCCTCCCTGCGCCTCCTTGACACTTGTGTGCCAACATGCTAGCAGTCTGCCATAGCAGCAAATGGTGAGAGAGCAGACCTTTTTATGTTCAAAACACCCAGGAAGAGGAGATCCTGGGGGGAATGTGGGCTTGCCATTCATCAAAATAAAAATGTTTTATCAAAGAATTTCAGATGGGGGGGCAGCAGCAGCACTAAAGTAAAAACAATGGTCTGTTTTCAACCCATCTGCTCTACAGCATCTCCATGAGGAAAAAACCCTAAAAGACACACAATATCTTGCCAAAATCCAAGGGAAAATTTGTTTTAAATTACTGAAAACAGAACAAAACAAATGTGCTACAATGCGTTTTTAAATTGTTGTTACAGCTTTGTCACGGGTAAAATACATTAGGTAACAAAAGCATAATTGTGGAATATATGAAGATTGATGTGATTTACTTTAGAATATGTAGGGATGTATATTGTACACACAGTTTCACTCTAAATAAGTTCTTGGCAAGCAGAGCATGCATACAAGATAATTTTAATCATTCTACCCATAAAGTCGAGGAGTATGAAAAACTGGCTTCTACTAAAAAAAAAAATCAACATTATTGACATTTTTTCTTGTAATAAATGGCCAGTGAAAACCTTTAAGCAGATTTCATTATTAAATTGGTAAACTGTTTCTTGTGGAGGAAATTACACTCTTCTCTTTCGCACTGTTGCTCAGGATGTACGATGAGAGAGAAGATGAAAGAAGCCTTTTGACATTTAACCCCCTGCTGGCTCCTAGTCCCTGATGAGGGATTTACATGAATCCAAGTGGAAGTAGAAGTAATCCCATGGGAAAGTGGGTGTCAGGTGCATTTTGGAATCATGAGAAGACACACTCCTTCTGCCACTGTGCCTACAATGGCTGATATCAGGGAGAGACGCTCTCAGGCACAAGAGATGAAATGGGATCATTTCAAGAAGGCAGGGCCATGGTGAGAAGACAATGGTTGCTTGCTAGATTGCAAAAAACTGCGATGAGAGCATAATGTAATGCATGGAAAGAGCTCAATTGGCCAAAAAGGAACAAAATCAACCAAAAACCTCTCAAATCTAACTTTAGTAGACTGCCTAGGTAGAGTTAGGGCTGGGTGATATGGTCAAAAACATTATCACGATAAAAATTTTCATATCAGTCAATATCGATAATTATCACGATAAATGTTAAATCATTATTTCTTTCAAGTTTAAAGAAAGATTTTTTATCCCGAGTGAAAGCTGAAGAAACCAGACAGTTAATTGGTAAATTAAACAACTCTTTATTTTAAGAACACAACAAACACTTGCCAAACAGCAGAAACATTAAACAAACCTGAAGTAGAGAGTATTCAAGTCAAAATGTACAAAATAAAGATCTAAATAGAAAAATTAAATACTGCAGTGTGATAAAACACACATAGAAGATGGCTCAGACAGATTGCAAAGTTTAAAGTGCTCTGTTTTATGTCTGATTGTAAAAAGCCAAAATATCTCCAAATTACTGAAGTTGAATGACCTTTTCTGTCGACGACGTCATCTTCCTTCAAGCCGGTCGTTGGCAGCACTACATTTGCTTCAGTGTCGCTCATTTCTCCACTCTAACTACAATCCTGTCAGCCACCTCCGTGTGGAAAAACACCAACACGTTAGCTGCCCGGTCTGCAACACGCACGCGCACTCGTGCAGTATTTTGTGTACATGCTCATATCATGTGCAAAGCATAAACATATATCGAACTTTTGTTTAAATTATATCGTGATAATTATCGTTATCAAATTATCGCCCAGCACTAGGCACAGTAGGTCAGAAAAAAATGTTTAGAAAACATTGAAAGAATTAAATTCCTAAGTATCCCTTCAGCCCTAAAACACAGCCATGCCATCAAAAACTGTCTACATATTATGGGAATAAAACCCTAACCCTAGCTTCGGCTCTTGCTAGGTTAGGGTTGAAATATTTCTCAAAGAGTTTTTCACAATATTCCACTCATTTGACTGGGAAATTTGCTTCTCTGAATCAAAATATAAGTCTAAAAACACAATACAACACTGCCAAAAGCAAAAGAGTATATCAGGAATGGTCACATTCATTTTTGAAAGGTATTCTTTCATTGGACATTTTGTGTTGAACGGAGTGCTAAATGAATGTACGTTAAGGCTTAAGTGGCCTAAAATTCCAAAACAACTAATACTGTACATTTTGGCTTTCGTTGTTAATATGCCTGTGATTTCAAAGCCCGTGGCAAGAGTTTGAAAGTTAAATCAGGTTCTTTCGAACTGTTGCTTGTAGGGCAATTCAGACACCATTCCTTTTTGGGGCAAAGCACTGTATACAGCCATATAGGGCAGAAAAAAATGTTTACAAAACATTGAAAGAACTATATTCCTATGTATCCTTTCAGCCCTAAAACACAGCCAAGCCATCAAAAACTGTCTACATATTATGGGAATAAAACCCTAACCCTAGCTTCGGCTTTAGCTAGGTTAGGGTTAGGGTTCAAATATTTCTCAAACACTTTTCACAATATTCCACTCATTGGAATGGAAAATGTGCTTCTCTGAATCAAAACATGAGTCTGAAAACACAATACAAAACTGCCAAAAGCAAAAGAGTGTATCAGGAATGGTCACATTCATTTTTGAAAGGTATTCTTTCATTGGAAATTTTGTGTTGAACGGAGTGCTAAATGAATGTACAGTACGTTAAGGCTTAAGTGGCCTAAAAGTCCAAAACAACTAATACTGTACATTTTGGCTTTCGTTGTTAATATGCCTGTGATTTCAAAGCCCATGGCAAGAGTTTGAAAGATAAATCGGGTTCTTTCGAACTGTTGCTTGCAGGGCAATTCAGACACCATTCCTTTTTGGGGCAAAGCACTGTATACAGCCATATAGGGCAGAAAAAAATGTTTAGAAAACATTGAAAGAACTATATTCCTAAGTGTCCTTTCAGCCCTAAAACACAGCCATGCCATCAAAAACTGTCTACATATTATGGGAATAAAACCCTAACCCTAGCTTCGGCTTTTGCTAGGTTAGGGTTAGGGTTCAATTATTTCTCAAAGACTTTTCACAATATTCCACTCATTTGACTGGAAAATGTGCTTCTCTGAATCAAAATATGAGTCTGAAAACACAATACAAAACTGCCAAAAGCAAAAGAGTATATCAGGAATGGTCACATTCATTTTTGAAAGGTATTCTTTCATTGGACATTTTGTGTTGAACGGAGTGCTAAATGAATGTACAGTACGTTAAGGCTTAAGTGGCCTAAAAGTCCAAAACAACTAATACATTTTGGCTTTAGTTGTTAATATGCCTGTAATTTCAAAGCCCATGGCAAGAGTTTGAAAGCTAAATCAGGTTATTTCGAACTGTTGCTTGTAGGGCAATTCAGACACCATTCCTTTTTGGGGCAAAGCAGTGTATACAGCCATATAGGGCAGAAAAAAATGTTTAGAAAACATTGAAAGAACTATATTCCTAAGTGTCCTTTCAGCCCTAAAACACAGCCATGCCATCAAAAACTGTCTACATATTATGGGAATAAAACCCTAACCCTAGCTTCGGCTTTAGCTACAGTAGGTTAGGGTTAGGGTTCAGATATTTCTCAAACACATTTCACAATATTCCACTCATTGGAATGGAAAATGTGCTTCTCTGAATCAAAATATGAGTCTGAAAACACAATACAAAACTGCCAAAAGCAAAAGAGTGTATCAGGAATGGTCACATTCATTTTTGAAAGGTATTCTTTCATTGGAAAGTTTGTGTTGAACGGAGTGCTAAATGAATGTACGTTAAGGCTTAAGTGGCCTAAAAGTCCAAAACAACTAATACATTTTGGCTTTAGTTGTTAATATGCCTGTGCTTTCAAAGCCCATGGCAAGAGTTTGAAAGCTAAATCAGGTTCTTTCGAACTTTTGCTTGTAGGGCAATTCAGATACCATTCCTTTTTGGGGCAAAGCACTGTATACAGCCATATACATTACTGTATGTCGCAGCCACAGGACTCTTTGAGAAGTAATCAAATTAATAAAAATTTTGAAAGTTAATGATTAATAAACCTCAAGAATCTCTTTTCTCTGTTCATATGTTGTAGGATGAAAAAATTATGCATTGTATAACAGTTCTCAACAAGTAATAAAATAAAAAAGAGGAGAACTTTCTACCCATCTAGCCTTTTTGGTAGTTAGTAGCTACAGGAAATCATCCATAGAACTCAGTTGATCCCAACTGTATTTTCTAAAACCCATAACTTGTTATTCATCCTGAAAGCTTCCACTCACTTAAAATCATAATGCCGTCAGTTCCTGCAACAAAGACGAAAGAAACATTCTTCATCTTGTTTCGTGCCTTAGGGGAACAAGTGCGATTTCTAACCTTAGCAGTCTATAATTCACCATAATTTCCGAATCGCTGCACAGATTAAGGGAGCTCAATCCATCCCTAAACACTCTCTCCCTTCCTCATATCTCTACTGTATGGATGAACAGGAATAAGCAACAGCCTTGTAAATGATAAACTACTTTGTACAATACCTTTAAAAGCTGTCATCCCAAACTGCTTCACAACACATAAAAAGTGCATATCGGAATAAAAATTAACAATGCAAAACTGCTCAGGAAAAGTCAGCAAAAGCAGGAGAAAAAAAATATCCACAAAAAATCCTCTCTGAAACAGTCCAGTTTGCAGGCTGGCCCTTAATTCTCCAAGTTATGAATGAGTTCAAGTAGGTACAGTAGCTGCGTCAGCATGCAAAGGAACAGGTAACGGGTTTATTCCATGCTGAATAGAAAAGAAAGGAAATGCAACATTTTGACTAGGCTCCACAGCCTTTGGCTAGGCTCTGTTGTTACCTGTTCCTTTGCAAGTTATGAATGTGCAGGTTCCTTGGGGATGGTGTTGCAGAACTTCAGGGCCCTGCAACAGAAGGCCCCTTCATTCCTGAGTCACAACAAACCAGCCTTCTCTCCATTTACTCTCTGCTACCTCTGGATCTGCTTCCAGGCTAGATATCATTCTAAAATCTGTGGTCTTGTTTCAAACAAGAAATGACAATAAAAAACAAAACCGACCACAGAAAACATCCTGTGATCTCGCAGCTCCTGAAAACTCTGGGATTCCTTTGTGAAACACTAAAGTTTACCTGTGGCCTCACTGCAACAGCAGATCCTATGAGATCGTTTTCACGAAATGAACCCCACATGTCTAAGAGAGAAGGGCAAAAATAGAAGCTATAGACCTGCACCCCAAACACACACTACATCAAAAGGCTTTTTCCAGCAAACTCCCAAGGCATAGTATCTGTTAATGTTTCCAGCTGGTTTGGGTGAAAAAGGGCTTAAAACTATGCAAGAGCAAGGATCCCAAAATAGTTTATACACCACCTCCCCCCCAGCTTCCAACAGAAAATGAAGAAAAGGGGTAATTCAGGGTTACATTTACAGTTGCCGTTGAGCAATTCGGTGTTGTTCAGGAAAGCCCAGGCCAGAAAGAGGCAGTGTGTTGCTTTCTACTAGTAATGGCATGTGAGATTCTGTACACTGAAGCCAAAACAAAAGTTTTCTTTATTTCTGTAACTGGATCATTGGGAAAATGGATGCATTCTGTATGCGCCTGTTTTGCTGCTTTTAGTACTTCTGACACTGCCTATTACAGTGACACTGGGGGTGTCATGTTGCGGACATGAGAAGACTTTGTGTACACAGTTTCACAGTTGTACTCTATACTGATCGTAAGAACAGTTTTCAAAATCTTCCAAAAAAAGCACAAAATTCAATAAGGCAGCCATATCTTGGCACCCAATAACACTATTTTTACTTAGGTACATTTCCACATACAGTATGTAGGTCATAGCCAATACAGTAACCAATAACTTTTGTGAAATCTCAAGCAACCTCTCTTATATTGGACATGCTGAAGTAAGGAAAAGATCTCAATTTCTATGTTGTAGCCTGACAGGTCCTGTACTTTATCAGCCTGCTTAGGATCCTGAAAGATTAATCAAATGCTTGCTCACTAAACTGCATTCTTGTTTGCTTTAAAAGTAAAAAAATTAAATGCAATGAATCCATCTAGTCTTCAGCCTACTGCTGCAACATAAATCATGTTATAAATAGCCCTCTCCCCTGATATTAGAACGGTTATGAAAGAGAGGAGGCCTTGAAGAAGGTCACTGGCCTTCATTTGGCTTTTAGTCGCTAATTGATCTTAAAACGCAATCAAGCACAGTCTAAGTTCAGCATGTTCCGACTTCTACATGTTTGCACTTTTTGAGTACAGGAGAGAGGGCAACCTAAAAAAGGCCCTCAAACAGCTTCAGGGGATACCCCACCCCCACTGCACCCCATCTAGCCTGTACTTTTGCTAGAAGCTAAAGTGCCTCGAGGAGCTCAGAGTGTCGTCTTCAACAACATAGCTGGGTAATGTGCTCCAGACCTGCACAACTCTGTGTAAAGAAGCACTTTTCACTGCTCTTTTTGGTAAAGCACTCAGTGGGCTAAAACAACACATCTGCTTGGCACAACTGTAGTAATGCATGGCCAGTACGAAACAAATATAAACCTTTTTCTTTTATCAAACTTTCTTAACAATGACTACTTCAGGACTGCAAAACATGCTTCAGCTTTTCTCGGTTTCCGTTCCTTAGAAATAACTCCGATTTTTGTTTTTAATTATTGAAAAAAATGTTCATAAAAGGATCCAGTAATTGCAATCCTGCAAAGGCTATGCCTTCTGTAATATTGTACTCTGTAAAATCCATTTGGAACTTGCATTCTATAACAAGCATTCTATAACATTCTATTCTATAACAACATTCTATTCTATAACAACATTGCATTCCATAACAACAACTTACATTTGTTAAGTAACTCATTAACACTTTAAGACACTGGGTAAGATGCAACTTTTACCAAATGTGGCTGCACTGTACCTGCAGACCTGATTCACTGTCAGAGCCACACTCAGCAATTAAGACTCATTTTCTCAGACTACTTCACTCCATACTGCGTGATCAACAGCTTATATTTCTCCTCCACTGTGCACTGGCAGCGCAGAGGTCACGTCTCTGATGTGTATTTATCTTTCCTTTAAGTGTATTGATTTATTTTACCCTTGTTTTTCAATGTAATCTAATACTGTGTATACACAACATAATTCTACCCCAACGCAAAGCGTCTCCTGGCAAGCGAATCGTTATCCTGTTAGCACACTGTCGTGTTTCGTCTGTCATAAGAAAGATTGAAAAATTCTGCGGAGAACCAGGACTGCTGAAGGATGGCCCAGGCTAGTACAGGGAAATCAGACAGCAGAGAAACAGGCAAGGGTGCAGGACTTTTTTTTTCCTCCAATCTGCGGCCCCTTTCAGCAGAGAGAACCAACTTCTATCTAGTGCAGATGGAAGAAAAACAGACAAGAACTTAGAACTTCCCAGTTTTTGGGGAAACTGTCCAACAATAAAGTTCACTAACCCTCCTCATTAAGCTGTGCACCTTTAAACCAGGGCTATGAACAGCATGTCAAAACATGAAAAGTGGCAAACGTTTTTCACTTTCAAAATCCATGGAACTTTGTTTTATTTTGTAAAACTCAGACAGAGCTGAAGCAAAACTTCCTGAATGTAATACGTTCACTCAGTGCAGTGAATAATGGTATCCGATTCTCTGTCTTGCATTTAGGAATTAGAAATGTGCTCATTAGGGCTGCCAAGGGGTTCAGCCAGTAAAGGCACTTGCTTGAAGCACAGGTTGAGTTCTATGGTCTGGAGTCTGAGCTGGGATCATATCACCAACTGATATGATACTGGTGACAGGGATTCACCAGTGGTGAACCATTGACTAAGTGGTAATTATTTTATACAGGGCTTTAGATATATCATTTGCAAGGTAGTATGGGCATCAGTGGGCCAGGGTCTTCTCGACCTCTTCAGCTGTGACAGACTCTGGTGAGTTTGCGCTAACTCTCCTGTTAGGCATGGTGGAGTTTTCAGAGTGGCAAATGGCTCTTATAGGTGAGCATGTCAAAGGAGTCTCTCTTCAGGGAGTCGATCTTCTTGTGCATGACAGGACTGGCAGCAGCCATGCATTCTAAAAAAAAATGTATTTCTAAACTGGGTGGGTAGAACATTTTCAAAATTTAAAACAAACGTGCTTTTTATTTATTAAACTACAGAAACCATCGACCAGCACTGTAAAGTCAGCAATCTGCTGCACACTGTGCAGCCAGAGGACAGTAAATAATACAGGAGCATTCTGGAACCTGGGAAAGAGGTGCAGGGACTGTCAATTTTTTTGTGTGTCACAATCTTGGAGAGCTGCCACATGGGAGGCTGTGTACCATCAGCAAAAAGCTGAGGATAAAGGCCAGGTGTCAGTGGAGGGACACAAAGGAATGCCAACAGGATTAACAATAACAGAATCCCGACCACAGAGAGGCAACTATAGCCATAAATTGAACCCAGGACCCAGGAGCACTGGTGAGTAAGCAGATCTAATACCACCCTTATTCTGAATACAGATTTGTAAATGGTAGCAGTGCTTTTGACTTTCTGCACCAGCCTGCCACGAAGTGCGATTCGAAATAAAGTCAAATGATCGGGGATGCAGTATGAACCACACTGATCTAAACTTTTCATGCAACAGATTACAATCAACCATCCAGTGTAGTTTTACAGTGGGTACTGTACAAACTAGCCACTCCTCCCCTGCCCTACATTCGTTTTGTGTTTAGCTGCTCTTATTTCACATTTCAGCAAATGAAAGCCAGAACCTTCAATTATATTTTAATATCATTATATTACATTTTCAGAAACTGCCTCTCTGAAGCTGTAAATGCATGATGCTCCTTTTTAACTCCTTGGCGAGTTATAGGTAGCTAGCTTACCCTGTAATAAAAAAAAATCATTAATATGCCCTGATGAAGCAGCGTGATGCGCCAAGTGTAGCCAAAGTGATGACCAGGCCGACGGCTGAGATTCTGCTGATTAACAGGCCTGAGATGGAAAGTGAAAGAGAAAAGGTCCTGCCAACAGTCTCATAAATAGTGATGTCCAACATCTGCTCACTAATAAACAGTGGCTGATCTGCATACAGATTTCTCTCGCTGTGTCTCTTATTGACATTCTCTGCCTTCCCTATCCGCTTTGAAAGTCCCTCAGCTTTCTTCTTCAAAGAGGCAGGACAATGACCTTCTGAGGAATTATCATATGAAATACTATTAAGGTACTCAAAATTCATCTATTTTTTTCTTTCCCCCTTGTCTTATTTTACATTCATTCCCTCATGCCATGCTTTGGAGAACACACAATACACACAAGGCTCGATTTCATCTTCTGAGCAAAACCAGCAATCCGTTGTAGCAGGAATGGAAATGAATCTTAATTCCCCAGCTCCAATTAGCAAGCTTTCTTCCTAATGAAATCGGCTTTACCTGAAATTGTTTTTTTTCTTTTTGATTGCACCACCAGAAAAATATTAAAATCAGCGCTGTAGAGCAAAAGGATAGAAAAAATGTAATGTTCTCTTCCTAAATGAAGGCGGTATCCGGGTGACGGAATAAAAGAGCTCCAAACACACTTGCATCGCAAGCTCAAAGCTCACAAAGGAAAAACTACTTTGTATCCTGCATTCCCTCAAAATTGTCATCCAGCTTTCTTAACCGAATTTCATGTTCTTTTAAGGAATAAGAAAAAACAAATTTTCTTTGTCGGAGATGGTACGCAAACGGTACGCAAATGAGTGTCAACGATGGAAACCACCAAAACATTTTGAATTCCTTTCCTTCATTATCAAAGGCTTAGCATATTCCTCGAGACTTGGGATCCCCGTGCCTTCTAGTTTTCAGTCTAGCCAAGTTCTTAACTTTTTGATTAACTGGATGTGCCTTGTCATTTTCACATACTAAAGTCTCAGATTTTGTATTGAATTTTTATTCAGTCAGCTGAGCCAACTGAACTGTACTTCCCAGGTCAGAAGCAGGTACCGATTTGAAGAAAAGTGGGGAAAACAAACGTGTCAATCCCACCCCTTGAAGAATGTATTTGATGAGCAATGCAGTTTTATCAGCTTGTAAAATGTTCATTAGTGAACAAAACCAGTTCTCTGTTGAGAGATCTTTCCTTCAACATGAATTGTTAACTTCGGCGTCCTTGGTAATTAACAAATTCCTTACAAATTTGAGAAAAACACGACCTTGGCGATGCAATCAGAAGATGAACCAAGGACAGATTGCCGAGTTCTACATTCCAAGAAAAGGTTTGGCGAGGTCCCCATTCTCTCAAACGCCATGCCAACATCTTCCTGTTTATTCTAGAGATTTTAAAAGAAGTTAATTTGAAGCTGTGGAAGGATTTTCATAAGGGAAAGGCTCTATGTGCTCCTGCCACACTTGGCAACAATGGCCCACAGCTTTCAAGGCCCACAAAGAGCACGGCTGTGGGGCAGCTGCATGAGTTTAGACACCACATGTCAGCTAGCTGAAAAGCCCGAGCTTCATACAAGGGCAGCTGTGGGCTACAAGGACTTTAAGTGCATTTTCTAAAAGAAGGAAGGAACACACAAAGCTAAATTGTGCAGAAAGTGGATGGCTCACGTCTGGAGCTTTATCGATTTCCCTTTTTTTATCCAGTTCCACATTCGCACAACAAAGACGCTGTGGAATGATGGGTCACTATTGATCAGATGATGCTCTTCAGACTGCCGGAAAGAACCAGCAAATGGTTGGAAGAGCCGACTTCCATTGTATAGTTGTTATCAAACAACTCCTACGTCAGTTCAGAAGACAAAAAAAACCCTCTAAGTGCACATCGAGAGGCAATTACTCATTCCTAATTCCCTGTACGTTCACATACATATGTTCTATTTGTGTGTGCTGGTTGTTTGCTTACGTCAGATACAAAATTTAAACGTACACTGAAAAATAAGCAAAAATTTTACTTTTTACCATTATATAGTACTTTTTTGTTGGACATTTTCAAAATGTGATGATTTTTCAATCCATTTCTATTGGAAGACTTTACAGCAAGTAGCTGCATTTATTAACCAGGCACTGACCTTGAAAAGGGCCGTGCATCACAAGCTATTTACATAAATCAACTCTCAAGTCGATACTTAAGCCCATACCAGCCGTTTAGAGTATTTCATTGGACAGTGCACAGTTAACATTCACACCATGAGCCGCGGGATTTCAGGGCGAATGGCATGGATGTTGCCTATTCTGTGCATATGCAGGTGGGATATGCACGCTACTTTTTTTATATGGATGGGAGTGCTCACTGCAGCACTGCTGGTGGTCTCCATGTAGTACCTGGACTGGACTGAAGGCAGCTCAGCAGCTCATCACAACCACCTTCAATGTATCTGATCATTATTCACTTGTCAGGGCATCACTGAGAAGGCAAGACAGAAAGTTCCAGCCCTGCTGTGCATGGTATGCTAGGGCAACCTGCACCAGCCACCTCTTCACTGCAGGGTGAATTCAATACCTGCTGGCGGTTCTCCCCGAGAGCCCTTTTAATCTGCACTGACCTTTCAGGAGAAGGACAAGGAGAATAAGAATGATAAAACAGGGACAAGGAGAAAAAAAGAGGAAGTCTTGTTCTCATGAATGAGGACAAGTAGGCATGTCTTTCATCTTTTCCTTGGCACAACAGCAAGACTTTAAAATTCTTAACAAAAAAATAAATGCTGAAGCCCTTGTTAAGAGCAAAAGGCTTAAAAAAAACAAAAGGATGAAAGTGAAAAAAACATAACGGAACCATAAAGAAAACCCAAAAGAGAAAGAAGAAGAGGAAGAGAAATCAGCAAAGTGTAATTTCCCTCCTCAAGTCATCAGACTAGAAAAGGAATACACAGATCATGGCCAGTTCATTCCAGAATGGGACAAGAGCATGTGTAAACCGATTACTGGGGGCATCTATTGGGTACTCAGTGGCTCAAGCACCCAAGCAAAAAACTTTGGGGAGCAGCTGAGCCACCTCCCAAGGGATTAAGCGTAACGCACCCCAAACACATTGCATAACTGCATGCAGTTCAACTTGAGTTTGGATCTTGCTCTCTGCACTGCGACTGGCTTGATGTGTGGTTTATCTCCTTATCTGCCTCCTTTCCAGTGGCATATACAGTAAAGCCCAATGGTGAAACACAAAAGGCAGCACTGTAGTGAGAGGACAGAGAATTTTGAACATGTTGGAAGAAAGAAATCTTCCTTCAGCGTGACAATCAATGGTAATGAAATGACATTTCCCAGAACTATCACAAGGCCTGTTTTTCTAATAAGCCCTGGAATACTCGCCAGGAGTAACTCAAAAAGCTCATGAAAGCAGAATTGAGTTATAAGTGATTGCGATTTTATAGAGATGTAGGCTAGCTCCCAATTTGAAGTGCCAATATCACCTTTGGTGCATTATAAGGATATTTTATGACACTCGGCTTAGTTTTTCCTTTTTTCCCCGCAGAAGAAATTGATTTCAGGAACTTACAGAACCCCATGAAAGATGCAGTTACTTTAATAAGGATCTGGCAGAGGGATTATGAAGAAATGAAAGCTGTTAAAAGCCATGATTTAATTGGAGAAATTGTTCTTTGTATAAAGGACATACAGTAGGCTGATGGAACACAACTGTATCACTGTGAGCTGAGAAGGCAAGTGGGGTGGGGAATAATATTCCTTTGTGAGACCTGACAAAGAATCTTGTACTTTTGAGTAAAATGGAATGTAATTAGTGTTTACTATTGCTTCTAAGGCCCCAGTGCTTCAAAAGTCTATAACATCCTTTGAATAAATTCCTCTAAATAAAAAAGCAGAGAATAAAGATGCAAATTTCATATCTATTTTTGGCACTCTAATGTATTATCTGTGCATCCTAATGCAGTTTCAATCCACACCTGAGAGTTTCAGAGAGATAAGAAAAACAAGAAACCCTTTCAACAAAAAGATTCTAAAAATACGGAACTAGAGAAAAGGTACTGAAATGACACACAAGGTCCTCACAGGGCAAGAAGGAATATTTACTTTCAGCATTTAAGTTTTTCCATCCATCTGTCTTCTAACTGCTTCTTCCATTTTCAGGATTGCGGGGTAGCCAGTGCCTATCCTGCAAGCAGTGGGTGTAGGCAGGATACCCCTTGGGCACACAGGCACAAACACACTCACATCATCCAATTTTCCAGGATCTAATTAACTAACTAGTATGTCTCTGGAGTGTGGGAGGAAACGGGAGCACCCAGAGGAAAACCATGCAAACACAGGGAGAATATACAAACTCCACAGCAATCCAGGTCTGGAATTGAACCCAGGGCCCCAGCACTGTGAGGCAGCAATGCTAATCACTGCACCACGGTGCTGTCTGTTGGAATAACCACTTACTAATTACTAATTCATTTATTTTACACTTTTATTGAATGTTACGTTTATTTTCCCGCATTTACATGGCTTGGTATTCTATTGAAGAAAATCAAGAGATGTACCTTGCTCAAGGGTACAACATGGGTTCCCAGCTGGGACTGGAGCCAACAACCCTCTAGTTACAAGCCCAGAACCCTGCCCTCTGCTAAACGCCACTGCCCAGCTGAACCTATGCCGAAACCCCCTAGAGAAAACCAACTAGATGTAGCTGTGATGCAGCAGTGCTAACTGCCATGCTACCATGCCACTTGCACAGTAGGCTAATTAAGGTCCTGGACAGCTGTAAGTACCCTTAAATCAATATGCAAAGAATTGGAACAGTTGAGTTGTAACCAACATAAAAGATCCCTTTATTAGCCATATACAATTTTTTGCATTAGGAATTTGTCTTTTCGCATACGTCAGCTTGCTCTCCATGAGACACACAGGCACACAGACAGGAAGAGAAGCTAGGGGTCAGAGCATAAGGTCAGCCATTTATACAGCGCCCCTGGAGCAGCTGGGGTTAAGGGCCTTGCTCAGGGGCCCAACAGAGTAGGATTCCTCTGCCGGCCACGGGATACAAACCGGCCACCTTCCAGCCACAGGCCCAGATCCTTAGCCACAGTGCAACCGCTCCGCCCCCGCTTAACTTCGTAAGTTATTTGGCTCTAATAAGTCACGACTGTCCATGAGCTGTCCAGGGTGCTGGGGTTCTCAATGCTGATAGTCTCTAAACTACTTGACTGAACAAATTACCTGCTTCAGTGATCAAAAAAATTTGTTTCCAGGTGTATAGAAATCAATAATTTGAAAGTGACCTAAACAGTTTGCTTGACTATGACTCTCAGTCCGGTTATTCATATTGGTCACCCTACATCACCTATTATTTAATGATTATGAGCACTTGTTTTAAACAATTCATAAAATAAGCATATTTTGATTAAAAAGTTTCAATGAACAGAACTGGAAATCTTAGATGGCTGAAGGAAACTCTGATTTATGTTCAAGACGATCTTTAAATTATTTAATTGAACACACCACGTTTAAATGATTATAGCTAAATTATTCCAGGCCTTTAGGAACTGATGATTTTCAGGTCACCTGTAAAACATGATGGAGAAGGGCTCTCCTGGACAAAGGTTTAGAGACCCCCGCCCTTGAGGTTCAGCACTGTCCTAACAGGGAGCAGCCATGGTTTCTGAAAGAAAAAGGTTCAGAAATGTTTTCCTCATACTGAAACTCTGTCTAAGACTACAACTAGACATCTCAAGTCTTTATTTTTGCCATGATGGGAAGAGGTTGATGCCAGATCTGTTTAACCAATTCTAGTTGACTAAAACAGCAAATTCTTTAGATGCCCTTTGAGCATTTTATATCAGATATCAAGCATGCTGAATTATGCGTGGAACCCTGCTGGTTTAAAAGGCCCAGAAAACTCTTAATTCAATTCATCCAATTAAGCTCAGAAAAACTGAACAGCTTGTTCTAGTAATTAATAGAGGATATTTTTTTTACAAAATGTTTTACTCTTAGATCCAAAAGAAGGGATTAGCAGGGGGCAACATTTGTAATGAAATGTAATTATCAGAAAACAGCCTTTTGTCACACTCCGCACTCCTGTTAATGCAATCTAAATGCCTTAGCTAGAAAAGGAATGAAAAGGACATCAAAAGTAACTCTTGCAATTCTTTTCCCTCTCTAAGGGCTAGGTGTCTCTTGCAACTTATCACCTACAGCATTTAAGAAATGTAAAACGAGCTCACAAACCCGACTTTATAAGATAATAAACAGGAGGCCATTGGTCCATCTACTATACATTATTTGATTGATCAATCTGAGGATCTCCTCCAGTCACTTTTTGAAGGACTTCAGCTTCAGCTAAGTGGTGGGGTAGACTCCACCTACATACAACTGCAAATAAAGCACCTCCTGTTCTCCGTCTTAAAGATTTCAACTTCAACTGTTTCATTGAAAAAAATAAACTTAACTGACATGTGAGAATGAATTAAGTTTCTTTAGAGTCTTCTCTATTCAAATGTAAAAATATATATTTTTTTCATTGGCGAGTGCAAAATAGTTCTTCAGTTTTGGTACTGTACCCAGTTATTCAGAAAGATTAACAAGCACCCACCTAAAAACAGCTATGCATTGTCGAAACACATTTTCTCCATGCCACATGGACTTCACAAATGGCAAAGTAATGAGGGCTGTTTTGACAATACACAACCATGTGTTAAACATATATTAAATCTTTGATGAGACTAAGTAAAATCAATAATAAATTCCTAATGAGCATTTGCCCAACAGAGGAATAAATTATCCTTTTTTAATGGCTGCACCTTTTCATGTCCATCACCAGTCTTTGGTGTGTAACAGCAGGTGTATTCATGTATCGTTTGAACACAAATGCTGGAGTTAAAGACAGAGCTGCTCTGAACACATTAACATGCACTGCAGAAGAGTGTGCTTATAATCAACTGGCAGGCTATAAAATAACTATCAAGTACTACTGTATATGTCTTTTACATTAGAAAGAAGTGACTTATTGGCGGCCTCTCCATCCCCAAGTTCAACAGCATCCCTGAAGACCTGTTGAAGCTGCCCATAGGACTTGTCTTTCTTTGTACCATTGTAGATCTAAAACCAGAAGAAATAAAACTGGATTACTCCAACAGCTTGTTAGCTGCTTCTGTGAAAAAAAAAAACCTTACTGCATTGGTCTCTGGAGACAGATAACTTAAAGGTGAACTGCTGCAGGCTGTACTTTGTAAGAATGGGTGTCTCACCTCTTCAATGCTGTGTTGATATAAAGAGAGAGGAACGGTTTTCTCTGGAGGTTTACTGAATGGAGAGCAAAAATATCTAATCTTGGCTAGAAGCTCTGCTTTGGTTTGCTCTGCTTGTGCTCCAAGACTCTGATGACCTACCGATCACCTGGAAGCCTGCAGCCAAACCCGCTCTTCCAAGCTGGTGCCAATTCTTCTTTAGAGGACTATGGAACTTGTAACATGTCAACTGACAAATGACCCAGTTCTGCTTGCTGCACAGAGGGTGTAGCAATAAGGAGACCAGGTAGATGAGCAGCTACTCCCAAGTTTGTTGAAAAAGGACCTGGTGGGCAAGAACATACTGTGTCGAATACCATGCCAAGTCAAGGAGGAAACAGGGACAATGAGCCTTGTAGGACAGCAACTGAACAACTTCAAACTGGTGGGTATAAAAAACAAAATAAAAATCTGAAGGATTCTATATGAACATGCCTCTCAAAACCCATAAGTAAAACATTAGACTCAATGTCTCGGCCTAAGGCATAACATTTTTAAAAGGGCTACTTTGACCATCACTCAATCACTTTTGCAAAAAAAGTTGTATAATGTGCCAATTACGTAAGAGAATGTACATGTAGGTTACATACAGTACATGTATTGCAGTCAACTCACACTGTATACAAAAGACAGTACAGTATTTTAAAGCAGGGCTTTACAGTTTATAGCACTGCCGACCAATAAATGATTACGGAAGAATTGTTCTACTGCCAGCTGCATTGAAGAGTATAATTTTCTTTCTGAACCTCCAGACATGCAATTTAAAAGTGAAAAAGTGAGAGAGCAATGAATAAAACATAATGGTAATGTGTCAATAAAGACTTAGGTTGAACTTCTTTCCTTCCTCTTATGTATTTCAGAAAATATTTATTAAAAAAATTGAATCCAAAAACTGCTGCTACAGCTATCAACAGAATGCACTTTAGGAGTCTGGTTTTTCATTATTCCTGAAAATATACACTCAACCCAACAAGCCCCTCAAAGCACAGACTCATAAAAAAAGATCAGAGTATTACTATTATTATCTGAAATTATTTGCAATCCCACTTTGCAACTGTGTGAAAGTGGCAACACTCAGATATCGATGCACATTCAGATTTCCGGGAATTAACATGACTGCAGACTCCCTCTATATCCGTGTGTTAATTCAGTGCAGCCTGAGAACGCCACTTCCCATGGCACTGTGTGGGCACTGCTAATGCACGGATAATGCCAGCTTTTCAGCTCAGCACCTTGCTGCCACATAACATCACAGAGAGCAACAGCTGGAATTCTGTATAAAGTGAAACATGGAGGAGTGACAGGCAGGCCAGGGCAAAGCAAATCTGTTGTTTCCTTTTGGGGGGGAGGGGGGACTTAGCCTTAACTTTTGGACTCCGTAACTGAACCTGACGCAGAAGACAAAGCAGTCTGGAAACTGGCAAGCCTGTTTAACAATTACCTTTGTGATGGGATGCTTGAAATAATAACAAATAATTGCAATCCGACATTGTCTATGGGCTGGCAGCAGTGACTTTGTCGCCACAGAAATATTGTAAAGCCCAAAACAAAAAGAACTCTATTAATCACACTTTCATCGGTGTATGGTATATCCCAAGAATGAGGGAATGTACTGTATGAAGTGGAAATTTGAGATAGGGATCTGTAAGGAATCACTTTAGCAAAGAATCCTGTTAATGTGCCATAGGAACTTAAACAATGGGTGAAATATGAGATCACTAAAATTTTAAATAATACATGTTACGGGAGGCCACTGATTTAAGGTTATAAATCACAATTCTACATCCTTTTTTCTCCATGTGTATTCAAATATAGCACTAGAGAAGGAAATGCAATGACTTGCTACAAAGCTATTGAGAACTGATCATACCGAGATCACTCTTAATATAAAACAATATTATTTCTTTTATGTACAGCATGCAGTTTGTCAACTTTTAGATATTACTAAAAAAAGTTTCCACTGACTTGAGCTGAATGAATAGAGACGCATAACCCAGACAGTGCACGCTTCAATTAATCTTTTGAAGGTCACGTTTCAAAAGGTCTAACAGAATGGGCTTAAAATAATAATCAGCCCCAGCTCTGAGGGGAATCATCTACAAAAGACCCTGCCTGTCTTTAGAAGAGAAAAGACAAGGCGGTTTGTGAAAACATGTCAGGTTCTCTGCACTCTCCACCAGTGCGAAACGAGGCACTCAAGGGACCTATGAACCAAACAGAATACCAGCTTAGTCTTAACTTCAATTTTTAACTCGGCTCTAAATAAAATTCCCCTAGCTCTATTGAAAAACCAAAATGAGTAAAAATTATTTCAGCCTCCATCCAGATTCCCCTGTCAATATCTTGTGGGAGCAGGGCAATGCAATTTCACATGAAATTATCAATTGGCAGAGTTCTTAACCTCCACACAGTTAAAGCTATGAAAAAAACTCTCTCTCACTCCCCCTCTCTCTTTTCTTTATCTGTCCCCCCTCCTCTTGGCAGAGCACCAAGACAGCACTCTGAAATAAAGAGTTTATTTTATTAGCGTATACCCAAGGCAATAATACCAGTGGGAAGACCCACATTACCTTCAGGAACCTCCACATCCTCAGACAGATACAATTCAAATGAACACTACAGGTCCTCACTAGGTATAAAAGGGAAGTCACATCACCTTTGCCATGTTTGCTGAAATCATCCTCAAGGACAACCACACAGATTCCTGGTCTGAGGAGGACAGCACACTACCCACAACAAATTACCCAACCATGTTTTTGAAGCTGCTGGGAAATTCTTGGGTTATTAAGGAGATCAAGATATACAGAATTCAACCTTTGAAAATAAATATTAAGGCAACAATATAGCTTGGTTGGCTTTAAGTAGCTACTGTAAGTTAGCCAAGTATCTCAATCACCTGTTTCTTGAACAGAGTATCAGCTTGAACAACATGACCAGATTTTCATTTTTTAATCACCACTACTAGTTTCCTGTGCTGAATACTTGGCCTTTAGAAGAGGGAATACAAGCCAAATTCATTTTCCTTCATCACATGCAAAATCATAAGACACTATGTTCCTACCGTGAAGAAAAAAATCGGAGCAGTCTGATCCATTTCAGGTTTTACTTTCAATAACAGGACACTAATGCCAGCAGTACCCTCAACAAGATGCGCTAGGTACTGCAAACAGTAACACTATAGGACACTATACTGTATACTACTGACATTCAATAAATGAATGGAACACACCATTGTCTTTTTTCATTTCGTAGAATAGTCACTGAAATGACAAGCAGTATGAAGCAGTCAAGACCAGCACATCAATTAAAGATCTGAAAAAGTATTTTATGCCCAAGATGCCCTGAAAGTAAGAATCATTAGTAGGCTTTTTACCTGCAGGAACTGGCTTTTCTTCTCTTTTAGATGGAAATGAGTAGAGAGGCCCAGGGTTATTTCTGCGTAACATGCAGTGTATATGGAAAATGAGCAAAGCAGACATGAACTTGTAATAAAAGGGCACTGCGGTGAGTACACAAACGAACAGTGGCTTTAAAAAAGACAAAACATACTGTAAATGCGGGTTATTAAAGAGCTTATAGACATTAGCAGTGTAATTACCAAACTAATGCAAAATCAAAATTCCATTAAGTGCCTTTTAGAAGGAAAATGGAACACAACTCTTTGGAATATATTATAAATATTTCATTTTAATCTCATTTAAATTTCTATTTGAAATGCACCAGTGCGCAGTTTGCTCAGCCTTCGTTATAAGTCAAGGTCATTTGCTTGTATGCTGTTGGCCGCCATTTCTCTGTCTGTCTGGGTATGGCTGCAGGGTCTGCCCACCTGTCAGCCTCCATCAGGTAAGCATAAGAGCATCCAGTAAGTTCTTCAAATGTCTTATCCTGGAAAAAATAACCCTTGCAAATATTTTATGAACTTGGAGCAGACCAATTATAACAATAAGGTAATCTGAGCGCTGGGGTGACGTGTAACGCCACATAGAAGATGATCTGGAATTACGAGCATGCACACCGTACAAAGGGATCAGACTGACAAATCCAGCCAAACACTTTGATAACAGACCTAGCAAAGCTTTCAGAGACTTCAGTCCAATAGTTTCTGTTAAGAGGCGTTCCAGGCGACGGGCACACTGTAGTGCTGTTGAATTGCCAGCAAATCTCGTTTCTAAGATGAGGCTCCTCCGGGCACAGCCCTGAGAGCCTGCTGCCGATCGCAAGACACCGTGAATCTTAATGGGAAGAACAGGAGAGGGACTTGAAAGGAAGCAATTAGGACAATTATCAGGTTTATGAGAAGGTAATTGTCTGGCTCATTCTAGCCGTCGACTCTTCTTTTTTCAGTTTTTTTTCCCTCAGCTAGATTGCTGCCTGCTGTCTGCCAAGAATGGCTAATGAGCTTCTTCCCGTTTCCAAGGTTCTGTTTCCCTTAGCGGAATCGCGTCCTGAGTTTCACATTTCTCCAGACACCTTGGCTGAGAGAGGAGAAGGACTTCTAACTCACCGCAAGGCATTCCAGAGAAGCAAGCAGGTGAGAAACAGGCAAAAGGCCACGTCCGCGCGTCTTCCAGCAGACATGCCCTACCCGTCCTACTCCCCGTCCTACTATAAACACCTTTTCATTTAGTTTGTAGATGTGTAACTGGTGAGGACTTCCTGTTCTGTTTTGTGTTCTTTAGTAGGAATCGCAAAATTCCAATTTAATGCTCCAACTGTGCATGTGAAGCCCTACATGATGTTCAAGTTACCCAGCCCTGCTGACCTCTGAATCTGCCCTTGACAAGTATACAGTATACAATCTCCAGCTGAATGTATTTTATCTTCAGTTTTTTGCTCTTGACTAGAGAGCCTCTGAATAACACCACAAACCATCCTGTATGTTTATCTATAAATCTTTATTTTTCTCACCATACAGGGACTAAGTGTCTTCAGCTCTACAGTTCAGGAGGTGCATGGAGGTATTCGCTGCTGAGACTCCATTTCTATTCCTTTTTTTTTTAAACCGCTGTCCCCGACACACAGAGGCTTTTTACAAACTGAAAACCAATTTGCTGTCACAGGGAGACATGCTCTACAACACTAAATAATTGTTGTGCAGCTCTAGAAAAGAGGTATTCATTTTTATAATTAAAGCCCAAGGGGAAGAGAGGCAGAGTACAAAAGAACAAAAACCAATCGGGTCTGTTCCCATCTTGACAGCATCCTCCATTTTTCTTTACAAGGAGGTACTTGTGTTCTGTTTTTTTCTCGTTTCACCACCACATTGTGACAGCTGAGCATGAGATTTCATATCCTTAACAAAATACCAAATGGCTATTGTATTCCATGTTTACGCACATGGAAATATAAAGAGTTGTCAGACTGTCAGGAAGCAGTTTCCCAGAGCCAGGGATACCAGCATTGGTCCTTGGAGTTCAGAATCCAAAGTAATAAGCAGTTCTACATCAAAGACAAAAGGCTTAACTAGACCAGAGGATCCTTCTTCAGTTTCCCCATGGCCTTAACTCGGTGATGATTTACTGAAATGCAGACCGTCCGCTGGACCTTGCACCCTAAGACTAGAATGTGGCAAAACCAAACTCTCAGCCTTCTTGACACACTAGACGCAACCAGCCTTCCAACAGCCAGGGTCTTCAAGCTAAAATGTGTGTCCTGTTTTTTCACCTTGCCAAGAAGTGATTTAAAGTAGCCATGCCCACGTATTTTTGCTAACTTTATACATGTAGCTTTATGACCTCGAGACATCCATACAATACACAACCAATTCTAAGCATGTGGTAAAGACGCATCGAAGTAAATCAACAGGCCATCCCTTCCTAATGAGGACCTAAGGAGATCAATCAAACAGAAAAGAATTAAAGCTGGAGAATAATCCTCCATGATTATGGTTTTGTAAGAGGGCTAGGTCACATACACTGTATAATCATTATGTAAAATTATTTATTACATTTCAAGATTGGTTAATAAAGGTCTGTCTTTCAATACAACAATGAATTAACGCATTTTTACATCTAAAATTGATCCAAATTACTGATGGAAGTAGTTGGGTGGATAAGGTGCTTTCTGAAATGTTCAAGCGTTTTGTTTTGCAGGGTACAAGATGGCAGCGTGTGCATTTCTCCACATTCTCCACCAAACCCTTCTTGAATTTCTAGTGGAGATCATGAGATCTGCATTGGCAAGTAGTTGGCATCTAAATGACCATTGTGGACTACCACAAAGGCAACAAAATGGCTTAGATTTTTAAGTTGTTTGTTTTGCTGCGACTGTGCAGTTAAATCCAAATTTGTAATCAGCCATTTCTTGAAGCTGGCTTTACAGTCTGTTCTGCACACCTGCAACTCTGTGTAAAGGCACTTCTACAAAGAGGCAATAGTCTTCCAGCGAGCAACGGGCCATTTTCCATAGAGTACACATTTTCTTTCAAGTTTGGAAAAAGGTACAGGAATCTGACAAAATACATGGAGAAAGCCCGATGAAGGCAGTCACAAAATGCATTTTGAAATGTAGCTTTTTGTCAAAACCCTAGCAATCAGAAAAAAACACAGACCTGATGGAAACTCTCATCAAATCATCTCTATTTACATTCATAAACAACACTTCGCATTAATTGTGCTGCAGTCATTACTGCCCTGCTAAAGGGGATGCTTTCCCCCATAAACAGGTTATCTCAACAGCTTCTCGTAATAGAACTCATGTGTAATTAGCACATGTAATTTGACGAGCTGCTAATGGAATTACAATAACATATAATTCAATTAGAGCCATAACAGCCCTGATGGGCAAAAATTTAACTGTTTGCTCATTTACAAACCTCACAATCCTGCTTCCAAAAACAAGAACACATAAATATGATAAAAAAAGCAAATGACTAAATAACACATCTGTTCCTGCCTACATCAGTATTTGGATAAGTTGAATTATGAACCTTTTATCCCCGGTGTAGAAGACGTATATGACAGTGAATACAACTGTCTCATTAGCCGAATCTTTATTAAATCTTAATTACGGCTGCTGTAGCTGTGCATTAGCTTTAATGTGCGTTTTAAGAGCATATTGTGCCACCGCGAGTTCAGACATGACTACGTGCGGGAGAGAGCAGTGTCACTGCTCATTAGCTGCAGTGGAGGATTGCAATGCAGGCGTGGGCTGATGGCCGAGTTCCTATTTCTAAAGCTCCAACACCATTTTCAAAAATCTCTTCAAACCCTCTCAGTACAATAATGGGCTACACTCATGCAATGCAGGGAAAGGGAATGTGGTTTTGTTATTAAAGGCTGTGACCCTCAATCCACAGGGTCTTGTGGATATCAGTTCCACCTTAGCCCTTAATGACTTCATTGAATCAATTAGTCGCTTAATTGGTTTAAATGCTACTCCTTAACTATTGAGGATGTGCTGTTCCCTGTAAACCTTGCAGGACGAAGGGCAGAACCAGACATGATCAGCTTTGGCTTGTGTCACACGGCACCCATTGGTTACCTACACCTTTATCATGGAGCAGACTTGATGAGGAAAGCAAAGAATGAGCACTAATCCTAAAAACAAACTTAACCGCCTGCCTGATGCACAAACACAGTTTTAAATCTTCAAATATTAATTTGTATGGAAATTAAGCTTTTAATGAATGGATAAAAAAACATAGTGATCACATCCTACAAAGGATTCAGAATGATGATTAAACATTTGTCTGCTCAAATCAGTGAACAGCATTTCATATTTTCCCCTTGTGTACACAACACACAAGGGCTTATTGCTCTGAAATACATAAAAAAAGGAATTTTTACAGGCAATCATGGACCACTCTGGGGCTTTTTTTAATAGTCTTCCTAATGTACCAGTGAAAGTGACTGATCAGAATTTTAAGAAGTGGCCAAAACAACTATTTTTTTATCATTATTGATTCTAACAGGTCGGTAGGAACAGGGCGTGACGGCAGCGGCAGGGAGAGATACCAGAGAGTGAGGTAGCGGCGTTTTCAGTCACTGCTGTCCTGCCAGAATGACTGGTCACACAACGATGGATGTGCTCTAATCTGCCTACAAACTGGCAGCAATCTACAAAATAAATAAAGTCCCCTGCAATCACAGGGAAATATCCTATTGCAATGCGTGTAATGAGCTTGTCACAATGCCACACTCGCAGATGCCCACTCTTAAAATCCTGCTACTGCAGAAAAAAAAGATCAATATCAGGTCGATCATAAACAGAATTTAATCTGTCTGGACGGTTAAACAAGAAAGGCATACACTTTGGAGCATTACGTATAATTGACTTTGACAGAGCTATTTGCAGGCCTTAGAGTAACCCTTTTGTAAGGCAATTGGTATGTCATTGATATTATCTCTGCTTATGTGATTACAGGTCTCTTCTCACACTTGCTTATTGTTCAAGGTACCAATTCAAAACCATTCAAGGTCATTAGGATGATTTGAAGTCAGGATTGCTTAGCGATTCTGTGACATGCCTATCATGTTTTCACATGGTTTTTATACACATTTTTAAAAGCAGAAGAGACTACAGTATTTTACATTGCGGACTCTGTTCCTATGAATTGAAAGATCACCAGTAAGCATCCACAGTCTTTCATCCTTTGCTTTGATACAAAGATACAGCAGAGCCTTTAGTTACCAGTCAGCCAGCTGGGTTGGCGTTTAAAAAAATCTGGGTGCATTAACAAACACACCAGTAAGGTGTTCCTTGCAAAAGCAATATAACACCAGAATAAGGGCCCATTTCTCTGGGCAACAACAACTGTGCCACACCGATGAATCCTAAATTAAGCAAAACTACGCTCCCAGTCTGTTTGCTTTCACTCAACTACACAAAGAAGAAGCGTATGTCTCTCTAGGTGGTTTTGCTTTCCAATACTGTGAAACAATGTTCCTTGTAAAAATGTACAAAACATTATCAGGTCTGTCAGCTTTACTGCACATACTGTAGGGCCTGATGCAGACACTCCTGTAGACAGATGGTCTTTAAACTACAGGGCTGGAAATGTAATGAAAAAAGCAGACTGGCTTTATTTCAGTGTGGCTTTTATTTTGAACAGACATAGGATAGATGAATGGTTCAATGTATAGATGGATAGACAGATAAACGGCATATAGAATGTCAGACAAATGTACATGTATATAGATCAAAATTTTATTTTGTGACTTCCAAAAGTCTAAAAAAACAGCACGACATTGAGTCTATTGCAACACCTGGTTAACAGCCTAAATGCCGCCGCATCACAGATTACCATCTGAACAGGTAACTTTCCACACATCCCTGCCATGGCTCATTTATAATCCAAGCACAGGGCTCTGATGGGGGAGACGCAATAGGGGGCTGTATTAACAGCTATTTAGAAGTCAGTAGGAGAGATAAGCAGACTGTCAGAGGAAGCTGTTTGATACCCTCGTACTTGGCAGGTGTCAAAACATTAGCACAGGCTGCTCAGGGAACAAGAGGTATGCGATATTAGAGACAAATGTCTCTAAATTCACGACGACGTCTGATTCCTATGAACAATGAGTTCTGAATTGCCTTACACTTTTAGAAAAATACAATCCCCCACAAAGAGTTTACCATTACCATATTACAGATGTGGTTGTCTATGGAAAACTGAACTGTCATGTTTTATTACATTGTGTAAAGAGACAAATGAGTGTGCATAGTTTTCTGTGGTATCTTTTTATGCATTATAGCTATTTTTAATATTTATTTAAAAAAATATTTGCAAATAATACACCATCTTATTTTAAATGTATTTTACTTAAGCCTGGTAGGGGTCACAGTAAACCAGATGCTAGCCCACTGCAGGGCACACACACACAGGGACAGATAATGAAGATCTCTTCATGAATCTTAACTTAGACTCTGAACCCTAAACTTAAACACTCTTCATAAAACACATAAAAAACTCACAAAGAAGGCAACCCAGACAGAAATCACACCTAGGACACAAGGTGTCACCACCACTCCACTGATTTTGATGTGTAGTGTTTTCATTATCAAGGACTGCAACAGCAGAAGAGCGTAAATGGAAAACAGACTCTTTTCTGATCAATAAGAAAATGAAGGGCACAATTTCAAATTTCTATCACAATCATGGTGCAATCACAAGAACATAACTGACCCCTTGACCCTCAAGGGTGGATGATGCACAAGCTAGACAAGTCATAGAAATGAACTGCCGACAGGCTGCTCCACTCTTTCAGAAAGTACTAGAACATATACAATGATGTGATTTTCCTTACCATAATCATTACCATGTATGACACCACACCAGCAGGACTGTACCTATTAATGTTCTGTCAGTTAGGGAAGCAGAAACACTGCAGTGACCTTTCTCCAGAAAGCAGAGCTTCACTTACTTAAATGTTAATAGAAAGACTGCAAACGAACCGCAGACAAGGCAAAATTTGAATAGCAATGCTATCCTGCATGCAGCCCAGTTTCTCTCACTCTGCTTTCCAGGTGGTTTAGGTTCTCTGTTCTGCTCCAGCTGGAACACCGAAGAATGTGGCCCAGGGTGTCAGTCATAAATGCATTCTTAATCGCTGGTGTATTATTTCAAAAACTGATACTTTGCTTTAATTAGGCTACGGTTTTGGAGCATATTCGTGGATCTAGGCAATGGATTTAAACTGATTGTTCCGGCACAAAGCTGTAATTAAGCCATTACAGTGGGATTGGGGTGTTTAACTTCATAATGAATGATAATGCTGTGCAGTTCAGTCTGCGGCAACTAAGCTTTTGTAATCTTTTGTATCTGTTTAATTATGCAAAGCCTCCGATTTATTCTTTTTATGCAACTGCTGCTTTTAAAAAATGCTGCTGCTCACCCGAATTGCAGCTATGCATGGTTAAAAGAGGTTAGTAAGAAGGAGCACTGCCTTTGGTAACCCTGTCTGCTACTGTGATAATCAGCTAACACATACAACACTGCAAAACCTTGATACAGCCAATTAACTTTTTTTTACTAACTAAAATTCAGAGGGAAATGAATCTAAATATTTTCTGAAAGTGAAAATCAACCAAACCTTGCTAAACACAATTTCAGCAACTACTGAAATATTCCTCTGATGTTTTTTAATATTTAACACAGATCTGCCATTTGGACTCAGACACACATCCCCCTTTAGAAAAATATGAAAATCATATTGAAATGCTCGGAAAATGCATATATTGTAGGCTTATACGGTATGTACACGCATACAAACACACAGTATTTTTTCTTTCATAGAAGTATTTACAGTAGCTCTTGAAAATGAACTGGGAATTGATCAAAACACTAAGTGACAAAATGAACAAGGGAAGAGTAAAGGGATAAAAAATAAATCTAATGTTGATTCCAAAGGTTAGAGGTCACAAGATTCTCTGTTCTTCCACAGAGCCACCAAATCCCATGGAGGATGTAATACAGTCACCATTTTTAATAGAAGTCTCGCGTTTCCTTGCACACCTGCATCTCTTCTGAAAATTAATGCCATTTTTCTTTTTGCCTGCTGTCAGGAGCTGTTAATGTCGGAGCATGGTAATGTATGACAATGCATTATTTATCACACATTGTATTACAAGAAAAAAGTACATGAGATTGGGAAAACTTGCAATCTTCCAACTAGCAGTCTTTAACCTCCCCTTAGTGTTAATTTATTAAATCACTATTGTCTTGAAAGAAGATGAGCTCAACTCCCATTCACCCCTTTCACTGCCCTTGTAAACTCTCTTCTTTTTGAACACCCTTTCCTTCTCAAGATTGCTGCTCTCCTCGACTCATAGAACTGATGGCTTGATTTGAACATAACGCCATTAAAGACAGAAACTACCACTTGTTTGTTTTCCCCACTCTCTGCCTATAGAAGCAGTGCGTTAGGTCAATTTTTCACTATCAGTTATCTTTTCATTGGTAATTCATGGAGTAATTTACAGTTTTTACAGCGGTGGCTTACACTGCCTGGGAATAAGGGAAAACCCCCAGTACTGGGGATGACTTATTTTTTACTGAATGAAAACACTCCACTGCAGACAACAGCCACAGAAATCCTGAAATTAATCACATTTCCACCACCTGACATGGATCACACTCCTATATCTCCAAACCCTGTATAACTGAAGCGCAGTGCTCTTTACAAAATTTTAAAAGAATTCTTGCTTGCTTCCTAGACCCACTTCAATCTCCCTTCACCAATGTTCAAAAGGCTGACCAAGTATTTGCTAATCTGAACATCTGGAGAGAATCACCATTTCTATCCAGTGACCCAAATCTGTCTGCTTTGAACATCTGTACTAAAGAAGCCTCAGAGGACTCATGGTAGAGAGGCTGAAACAGGTCTGTATCTCTGCAATTCAGGTTCCATGATGCTATATTTTGGCATCTGCTCTGGGCTGTATTGCAAGTGAACTGTCAATTTCCACAACATTTTTCACAGACAACAATAGATTAAACTGCTTACAAAGGAGTGTTTGTTTGCCATCTCAGTAGGTAAGCACTTTAAAGACAATAAAAAGAAGAGGAAAACTTTTAGTGAAGCTATAAAGGCTGTGCTCAGCAGGGATTTACAAAGGTAACCAGAAATTAATTTTCTCTTTCTTTAGAAATGAACAAAAAATACTTTTCCCCCCAACTCACCATTGTTTTTGTTTTTAATCCAATGTGGAGTTTCTAGTGTTACATGACTCAACACAGACAGGACCATTGTGGGTCCTGCAGGTTTTCCTCTGACACCTGCATTTGACAGAGCTCTGCATGAAGGGTTGTAGTGCGTTTTACTGAAATCACTGCAAGCTGAGTTATACTACCCTGTTGACTGATCTTATCGGATCTCAGAAGCTATGCAGAACTGGGCCCATTCTGTACTGGGAAAGGAGACCTGTAGGTAGCTGCTGAAAGTGGTGCTGATGAACCAGTAGGTGTCACTCTTTCCTAGGAACCAGAAATTCCAAATCAATGGCCCAGTATAGAGACCAGAGGCCACAGCACCCTTACAGAGATCTACAAAATTTGCAGCGCACCTCCCCCCTCCCCACCTGCACACACATCGCTGACCCAAGAACCTTATTTGAATATCATGAATAAAACTTTCTTCAGGTTTTAATCTATGATGGCCTGAAAATGCGTATTTACACTATCCCGCCAGGAATCAAAGACAATGAAGACAGAGCTTAACCACTCTCAGACGTTCCCTGTTTTTTCCCCGTTGTCTTTCAGATAATTAAGAAATGATCTTGCACCAATACAGTACCGATAGCTGAATGACCTCCACTTGTTTGCACCCATTCTGAAGTACAGGCTACAGATAGAGATGTGCCTACGTTTGTTTTCAGAAAACCAGTCTTTCAAACACAGACTTTTGCAGGAGTTTGAAAGGGAAGCTGTCTAGAATTCTAAAGGACTGTGGTCTGTGTTCTAGTACTTAAAAAGACTTCAAACATGAAACACGAGGCTGGAAGACACGAACTTTTATACATTTCAGTCATACATTTCAGTCTGGCCAATGTCAAACAACATTTTTAACAATAATATTGTTATCATTACTTCAGAAAGGATAAAGTTAAAACAGATTATGTTACTGATTTGCAGGACAACATCTTGATGCAGAGTCACAGCAAAGAACTAGAGGTTAAAGAGGTAAAAAAATCTGCAACTTAATTTGCTTTTTGTAACAGTACAGTACGAGGTGGTGGTGGTTACACACAGTTTGTAAAGGAATAGATAAGCCTACTACTGTCCCTGGTTGAGCTCTGCATCATACAGAAAAATAAGAAACCACTGGGGCAGGCTCTAATGAGAGGTCAGGAGAGAAATGTTATTAGAAACCGAGAAAGAAGGCCTTTGGAGGATTATCCCTGCAAATTATGGGCTTGTCAGCACATTGGCTGGGGAAATCTCAAGTGGAGACTCAGCAGTTAATTTCCAACCTTTTACAGCTTTAGCACTGAGCCAGCAACAGATCTGTGTCTTAACACTGATTAGCAAATCTCTCCTTAAAGTTTGTTTTCTGTTAACTGAGCAGTTCTGTTTAGTGTTGCATTCTTTCTTATGTAATTTCCATTGGATTCAGTATTTTTACATAATGTTATACTGTGTGTATATCCCATTTCCTTACAAACCTGACTAAAGTATGTGGAGGACAAACTGCAAATGTATACTGTATACAGAATACTGGAATCCTCTGTAGTATTAACACAAACTATCAGCATCTTGAAGAGTAACCAAGAACATCCTGAAGCAAATCTAGCGCTCAACTTAGCACAGAACCAGCCTACGACATTTGCTAACTCATCTGTTTTTTAAATTTTATATCCGTGATGTGATCCCAAAAATTGAGAATTCATAATAAGATAGAGACCGTCAGACAACGTCAAGACAAGCAATCTCATCGGCTCCAGTGACATGCTAACATACAAGCACATGCATGCGCCACACCTGTCCCCCGCAGTGGATTAACAGCAGACATGTAGAAGTAAATAACAGGTAGTCACACATTGTTTGTTTGCCACTACAAGGTTAAAAAGCTGCCAGAAAAGAGATGGCAAAGCCAGACTGTTGAAAATCAGTGGTATGGGTTCTACTTCCACAGCCTGAAGGGAGCTAGCTGAGTAAAGGGACAACAGAAAGGAGAGGGTTTCAGGAAGAAATCTTGTCACTTTCCAAGCTGCATGAAGGATTCGCTCTTAAGGCGAAAAGAGGCAGCAGTCCTTTACTGCCCTTCCTAGTGAGAACTACTGCTCACTCCCGCATGACTGATGCCCGCTGCTCTCCACTCACTCTGTATGTGAAAGGCCATTCTTGTAGAAATCAAAAGCCACAGCCCAGGGGCCAACCTTCAGAAAAGCCCCATCACTGCATGAGGGTCCTTTCTGAAAGGACTTGTTATTTATGGACCATAGGAGGGGGGAAAAGGTGAGTGCAAATACTACATGCATGAAGAGACTGTAGCATGCATCAGTTTATGAGGGGCAAATGAACACATATGTGGCCAATTTCATACTGAAAAGAAGGAAGATGAAAGTCATTTTAGCTGTGAAGCTCTGCTCAGGTGTGCACATGAAGGAATTGTCTTGATAAGTGGGGCATAATGGTTCCTTTTCATCTTCTCGATTTTCCCCAGGTTTGACATTCTACAGGTCAAATTGCCTCATCACCTGTGCCCAGTCATCCCACACTACTGAAGGGAATGAGTGCTTGTGCAGAAGTCACACTCACATATATCACAGAAATGATTTAACAAATATTCAAAAGTACACTATATTTTTCAATGCTTTCATTTTCACACTTTTTATGCATCTCCAACTCATTGTTCCCTGTAGTAGCAGCTTTCCCTCATTTTGATATTGTTAATATATCCTTCTCAATAAATTACATTCATAAAATACAATTACATGAAACATGTTTCAAAGTTGTTACAAAACATGGCCCATCTGAGAACGTCTGCCTTTCTTTAAATAAAAAAAAGCTTTAAAATTAATGTAAAGAGAAAAGTACTCCCTCCACCATTCTCTTTACAATGCGTTTTGTCTAGATTACAGAGAATCCAAACCCCACCAGGCTCATCTACAGTTTATAGAAAGGGCTGTGCAACCTCAGAGTTGTAATCTAGGCATTAAATACTGGCAGGTATGTGCGCCGCCAGGAAGCTGCGTTTAAATTTTCTTGTGAGATCTAAGAGTGCTGGAGAAGAGAATTAAGCATAAATCCCTTTCTGGCACTCCAGACCCCTGTTGCTCCAATTATCCGCCAAAGCAGCGCAGCTTGACGGCTGTATTTTTTACATGTTCCCACGTGCGAGCGTCGACCTCCTAACTGTACTGCCACCCCATTATGCTAATATTCCGACGATGCCTGAGGAGCTGTATAAATTAATAAGTGCAATACACAGTTGTGACGCTGGTGGGCTGCCTGTTTCGGAAATGAAAAAAACGTTTTCCAGGGCATGGGAGAGACCGGCCTAGGAAAAGAAGCAACACTGCTTGGCATGCTTTTTATTCACACCTCCATGATCTGCTGTTCTTGACAGGACACACGTGGGCAGCCAATGCACTCCACTGCACAGCGGCCAGAAACTTAAGAATTTCTGCCTCTGCGAAGCAGAACCAAGTTCTCTTCCAGGTACACAACAGGAAGCCCAGATAAGCCCCATTTTAATGTATTCTTCCTTGCAAAGCCAACAGCAACCTCATTACCTCTACAGAGGATTCATACTCACTTTACACACACTGGCATGGGGTGCCGACTGTATCAATCTGTCCAGCTGACATTTTCTGGATAGGGAAAGCTGAGCCATAGCAGACTGGTGAAATCCCTTACTCTCACAAGGAAAGCTCAACATATTTGGTTGACATATATACATTTTCTAGAAATGGTGGGGATGCAATAAAAAGGACAAACTTTGAATATGCACTTGTCCCTTTATTTATTAATGTAATGTGTTCCTCCTGTGGATACGTGGATTTAAAGAATCCTGTTTATATATGCTTAAATATTGTTACAAATGAGCTGTCTTCCAAAGATATTAGCTATAGGCTTGTCTCCCAATAAAATCAATTGTTTTACTTGTTACCAATATGACAACTTCTCCACCATTGCAGAAGAGAGAGTGTCTTTATTATCTCTGGGGGGAGGCAAGTTGTTTTAGCAAAGAATTAAAGGGTGCCCCTTTTTTCATTTATTATTATGGCTAAATAGTAACAATGACAGTAGTAACAATTCTGAGACTGCATAATAATGGCTTCTTATTGATTACATTTCCTTTGTAAGCTAATCAATAATCATTACAGTAACTGGGAACTTCATGTTTCTACTGTGAAAGCACAGTGTAGTTTCAAACTAATTTTTTAATGACCTGACCCAAACAGAACACATATGAGAAAAGACTGGCTGTGTTCTAACAGACACCACAAACAACATCTTTCAGCTGGACAGTGACAGACAGTCTGTAGGTCAAACAAAGAAGCAGCAGTGAAGATCTGGTGGCCTTAGAGACAGACCGAACCCCTCCTTTGCTAAAAAAACACACACCTAATTCTCCAGTTCTACCTTCCAAATGCTGTGGCTGAAAGTGCAGATAGGGCTCCACATCCATCTCAGACTAGCAGCATTTTTACACTTCAGGAGACAGATAAAATGAGGATGATTAAAGTTTCATATTCATATTACCTCCACTGAGAGTGTGCAGGAGGGATGGGTGTGTGACAGATTACCACCATGTTGGAGTTGGAACAACAGAGGGAGTCTGTCATTCCAGACCAGAGGAAATGGTCATGTTCTTTTATAGAACCACAGGGATTTGTGGAGAGAAAGACATCTCTTTAAATTACCGTAGATGATGCTTCACACATCCATTTTCTAAACGCTTCTTCCAATTCAGGGTCGCAGGAGAGCCAGAGGCTATCCCGGCAAGCACTGAGCGTAAGGCAGGGTACCCCATGGATGGGACGTCAGTCAACTGCAGGGCACACACACATTCTTTCACACCAATGCCAGTTTTTCCAGAAGCCAATTGATGATGTTTTTCCACTGAAATCCAGTATCGACTCAAGTCTCCGGTCCCATATCCAAAGAATTACAGGTTCATAGTGTAGATGGTGCAGTAGAGTCCCTGACCAAGGTGCGATACTTCACCCTGATCAAGTCAACCCAGCTGTATAGTGCATACTAAATGCACTATAATGTTCGCCACAGGGTGAGGGGGTGCACTCTATAACATAATAATAAATTACTCGGGTTGCATTCCATACATTAAATGCCTATGGTTCTGAATGATTGCAAGTGTAATAAGATAAGTATTGGTGAGAAGTATTTTTTTTTTAAATACCAGACTTTGCAGATATATTCCTACAGCTGGATGAGTGCTACAAGTCTGCAGTGTGGTCAGTGGGAGCTCCACTGCCTCTCCAATCGAAAATAACTCTCCTGCAGGAACAATGGGGCTCACAGCCCAAATCCAAACAGATGGCTCAGCAGCATGCATTTCAGAGGAAGGTACTACCAAATGAGTTTCACAAATGGTGAGCAGCGCTGAGTGAGAAATGTTGATTTCAAAAACTGGGGAAGTGACTGGAGATACAATTAAAAAAAACAGGACACAGACCAGTTATACCACAGCGACAGCGTCCCTATGAATAAAACAAAGCATGCATCTGCATCTGAAAATGAGACGCTCACAATGGAACACAAACTCCAATACAGATGGGACTATGGCTAGTCGGCAAGTCCCTCTGTTCAATGTCTGATTTCCAAAAGCATTTATGCAAAAGCTTGCTTTCACTCCCAGCATGTGCTGTTCAGGCCGGAAAGCAATTACTGTGTCCCTTTTGTTGTCAAGACGGAACGAAGAGATTACTTTCCTTTCCATTCTGTCTTTTTTTTCAGGTTCTAATTTGCTGCTCTTTAGAAGTGAAAAAATATTAGGTGTTAAAAAGCTAATTAGCAACATCTTTTTGAGTTTTGATGAGCACACATGTGCCTAATTAGCCGGCTTATTAGAACTGATTGGGAAGCACTCTACTCAGAAAGGTTGCAGACAGTGCAAAGAAGCAAATTATATGGGCCTACAAAAAAAAAGTCATGCAGCTGCACATTAAAATAAACAAATTTGCAGCTCTGTCTGAGAGACTCAGGGCACATGATGAGCCCTAAAATCTGGGGATCATGGGTTTGAACACAAACAGTAGTTCAGATGGTGCTCTAGTGGCAGCATGCTATTCCAAGAAACGGAAATCTTGCCCTGCCACGTACCACTGCCTCCTTGTGGCTGGCTGATGAATGGCATAGCTGGGCAATGTATAGCTCTCTCAATGTAAGATGGTAAAACACAGAAGTTATTTTTTAAAATTCTGCTGTAAAGGAAAAACTATTATTAAAAGTATTAATCACTGGCAGAAATGTGACTGGTATACGAATTTCACTGAGGCTTTTAAAAAATGTATTTGCAACTAAGCCGGAAGCATTTGATTTTATTTATGAAGTAAATGGCTGGGGCAACAGGTCTTCTTTACACACACACACAATAAACACCTGCCACCCACACACAGGAAATAAAACAGGCTGCTTACTCTTTGTTGTTCGGCGTAGGTCATGACCAAGAGGTGCCGAGAGAGCAGGGTGGAAACCACAGGTGTCCTGGAGCCAGCTCAGTTTAACTACAGCGTGCATTCTTTTTACCAGCCGAATTCCTAGAGAGGCAAGAACAAGGGGGGCAGATGGCTGAGTCTCCAAAGATTTGGAGCAAATATGCTTTCTTCTACCCCAGCACAGATCAGGAGTTGGCAAGATCGAGAGAAACAATGTCACGTTATATCCCAGTGTTGAGAGGCAAAGCAGAACAAGAAGCGCTAATTGAGAAAAGAAATGATGAACAAAAAATCTGAAGAGTTTGATTTCTGAGTTACACATGAGAAAAGGCCTCCATTAGCCCTCCACCCAGCTCCTCACTCTCTCTCATGGACAGCCGAAACAGGAGAACTGAACTGAACTGGCTAGGATATGCAGCCTCAAAAACATTAACAGCAATGCATTTAGACAAAGAAAACTAAGAGGATCTTCAGATCCTTCACATCAGGGAGCGTAGCTTTGCAGTCAAGAACGATACGTGCGCAAGTTGTCTGTCTGGAATCTTTCCAGCAGCACACACTCTAAAGTATAAATATTTCATAAATACATGCAGAAGGAGTTTCTAAATGAACCCTTCCCTGGTGGTTGAGATTTACTTATTAATTGCCAACAGAAATATTTGGCCCATTATGTCTTGTTAAGAAGCACTTGTCAACAAAGCAAAGGATCGATGTGAATGGCTCAGAATTCTTACTGTACAACGTGAAAATGTAGCCAGTTTATCAATTTATTTATATTTTGATTCTTTAGTCTGAAATAAAACCACACGGAGACACTTTGCAAGGGTGTCCCAGACAGAAGAACAGAAGAGAACTGAAATTTCACACTAACATCAAGAAAACTTACCTGTAGGTAATTGCAGAATGCAGTTTATTCATATAAAGTTAATCACTGTTGTTCACTGGAAAATAGGATCAAGTTAACAAAACCTTATACAAAGCAAATGGGAAGAGACTAGAGCAACAACACTTGAAGGGCAGAGTATATACAGGTTCAGTAACTCGCTCCAGGGACACACAGTGAGTCACTGGCAGCGCTGATGTGGAGTAGCTTTGACTAGGAATCTCCTGTCATACCAAGCCCTGCAAATAAACCACTAGAGCAATTTTCTCAAGACAAAGAACAGTGCACTATGGTGCTGTCACGTTCCTAACAACAGAACCTCTGACAAACGTCTTATCTGAAGCATGCAGCAGCGAGTTAATTTCACTTTGATGCTGATGGGTTTCATCATACCTGGTACACCTGAGACAGCTCCACAGAGCACACCAAGCATTTGCAACCAGAGCCATTGCTTCAAAGCTAATCAATGGTAACAACAGTTACAGACACTGCGGACGCCAGCTGAGAGATCCAGTGACTCACCTGGAACAAGCCAGCCAGAAAATGCATTTAAGTTGTCAAAGTCTGTTTTACAAGGCAACTTACTCGCCTCCTGACAGTCGCAAAACTTAAAAGCGCCTTGAGCAAAACATTTTTAATGTCTTCCATCACAGATAATTGATCGAAATCGCTGTAATGGTCTCCTTCTTAGAAAACCGACTGAGTGATCTTTCAGCCTCATTGCTGTACCAGTACCCCCCTTATCTCATCCCCCCCCCCAAAAAAAAAAACAAGGGTTATGTTCTCCTTATGGGTATCATTTAGCATCAGTAGCCACAGCCAGAGAATACTGAACAGTTTTTTTTTAAAACAAAAATTAGTCTACTCTTCTGCAGTTGGTGCATTTGACAGCTGTGCTATAATCTACTTTTAGATTCAGTCCATTTTCTCCCACTGCTGTGCTGTGGCCAGATCTTAGAAAAATTACTGTTGGAAACCTGCCAAAAATCCGAGGGACAGAGTAATAAACTTCATTTTTTGTTTCTTTATTTTCCATCCAAACTACTATTTACATGGGTAGAATCCCTTGAAACGCACAATTCTGGGTACAAACACTTACAAATGGGACCTGGCATTTGTGACCTAATTGCACACAAGAACAGGCTTTGCGAACATGCTCATGTTATGTTTCAGTGTCAGTCTGCAATTCAAAGCCATGGTGCGTGCCACTGGTAGACATAAGCAGAACACATCACTGATTCACAGATCACTCCTGCATACGAGACACGTGGCTTTTGTGTAAATCCATTACACAGCACAGAACACTGCCCCTCAAGAAACCACTTCCTACACACTCCTTGGTAATCCTGTTACATTTTGTGCTGTGTACCTTAATTGCATTCAAAAGTAAGAAAAAACTGAATAACAAAGAACTGAAAAAAATCAGATCTGCAAAACATTACTACAGACTAAGTATTTTGGCTGAGAACACAGGAATAACTTTGACCTTTCCCTTCTTCATAATACTAGAAGAATTAATGTTATATAATATTTAATAATTTAATAGTATTAATTAACCTAGACTACAGGTTTATTTCATTTGCAGTAGTTATTTTTTATCCCTCTGGAAAACGTCTCCAGAAACCTACAAAAATACTTAAAAGTAACCCAAACCACAAAGCCGTGTGGTGTAATAGTCAGGGCTCTGGTTGTGGGTTCCGATCGCAGGGAGGGCACAGCTGTTGTACCACTGAGCAAGGCACTCAGGACTGCTTCAGTAAAATGCCCAGCTGTAGAAATGGAAACTGCTTTGTATAAAAATGTCAGCCAAACAAATTACTCAAAATAAATTAAAAAGTCACGGTTCTTTGGTTTAATTTACTTTGTGAAACATGCATAACCACCTCCACCCCACAAATAAACATTTAATATTATCCAGCTCTCCTGAAAGAGGCTTTTGATTTACTGCAGGCTCCACAAGGTTTATTTTCAAATGCAGAGAAAGGAAAATACAGTTTCTTTAATGCACTATTTATACCTGCCAATTTCACAATGGCTGGAGGCAGGTCAGCCAAACTGTCATAATTTCCGTCAGCCCTGTGTCTTGAAAGCCAGCAGGGAAAGGGGGGTGGGGGAGGGGGGGGCAGGGGTTGGGGGAGCAGTTCCAGCTCATACAAAACAGTCTGCATAGAGAACTTGATTTTGTATCTTTGGCTTGTTTAAAGGGCTTGGCTGCCTTGAGTCAAGGGTACAAATTGTAATTCACTTACATGTCTGGGTTAATAAAAAGTTTATCAAAAAAATAAGATGGCTGCGCCAAACTTTGTAAGCATAATGGGCTGGAAGATCCACAGCAGCCCAGTTCTGCATACAGTAGTAGTATTGTACTGTATGAGGAACATAATGAAGTTCTGCAGGCTTCAGAGCACTGTGCGATGATTAGTTTCCTTCCATGCAAGCCAAGTGTTTAGTAAAGTTCTATTTGTCTCCAAGACTCTCATGAGTCACTTAAAGACAACCCCTGTTCTGTCAAGATCACCACCATTATTAGAAGACATGCAGCTATTTTCTGGTATTTTATTTTTCTCCTTCTGTGGTCAAGTTAGCATGTGTCAAGCAATTCAGAAACAAGAGAACCTATCCGCCCCCCTAACAGCGTCAGGAAGAAGCAAAACTGAAAAGAGGATTTGTGCAGAACTGTGTTTTTACATTATACGGTTATTAACTTGGTAAAATGGCTTTGCAACCCAAACCACTTGCCTTAAAGACTTTAAAATAATTTAGCACTAAAAAACAAAGAAAGGAAAAAAAGATAGGAAATCAGAACGATTTCTTCTGGATTACAAGAACATCCTTTCAGTCCTACAGGATGACTGCAACCCCACAGGGACACCGAGCACACTAGATAAAAAAACAACAGCAATTAAAAGAACGCACACCATTCTAACTTCCTGTACTAACATTCCTCCGATATCAATCCCTGCACTCACTGCCTTTCACTTTCCAGAAGAAACAGGTTATAGTCAGATAACTTCTCACACTGACAGCAATTTGAGAGGTTGGCCCCTTGTCAGGCACTATACTCTGTGGGGGTTTTAAACTCCCAATCTGGAGAACTCTCAGAGAAGAAGCAAGGGCTCCTGTGCCAATGGGGAAATAAAATATTAGTAGGCAAAGTATTAGTATGGCATGATGCATTGCTGCCTTGTAGCGCCAGGCCCTGGGTTCAGTTCCAGACCTGGCATACTATCTGCATGGAGTTTGTATGCTCTCCCTGTGTTCACGTGGGTGCTGTGGTTCTGGTTTCCTCCCACAGCCCACAGACACACTGGCAGGTTAATTGGATCTTGGGAAATTTGGCGCTGGTGTGAATGTGATCAACACAGCAGTTAGAAACTGGCTGGATATCTGTAGACATGCTGTAGCATCAGCAGTAGCACACACAACCGATGCAGGAGTTAGAGTAAATGAATTTATGAATCCAGTTTTTTTTTTGATAGAACAAAGAAAACACAACTAAAAAAAAAAATCTTTACAAAACGAAGCTGACTGGCATGGCGTTCAGCAGGCAACGAAGCAACACGGTACTCCGAGGACCCAACTCCCTCCGAAAGAACTCGCTTCTTGGACACTCCTCTCATAGGCTGGGGTTTGCTTCCCCTGCTGGCGAAACTAAGCAATTACGCCACTATCAGGCTGTCTTGCGATCACCTTACAACCTCTGCGTTTTTCTCCCCTCTCTCTCCAATTCAATCCCACCTCTGATTTTCCAGAATTGTTGTTGGTATATTTTAACATATCAAGGGATTGACGCATGGTATAAACTGTTGTTCATACGGATAGACAATCCACTCCTGTTTTTTTTTTCCTTCCCCCCAGACGCGATCAGTTAATATCTTTGGAGGTGGAGGCGCCGTCGAAATTAAATAAATAGCAGAAGATCATTATTCTAAGCAACTGTGGCAGGATCGGCATCGTGAGAAGGGAAGACGCTCGCCAGACCGGCTGTTATGTCTTTCATTGCACAGATTCGCCACAGAATTCACAAAACCCCTTTGATATCCACGAAGCTGACGGAATCTGTATAAAGAACGCAAAAAAGGCTGAACAGACCACGAACAGGACCCGGGATAGCTGCAACCCTGCATTTTCCAAAAGGATGCATCTGTTTAGTGACATATTCCTGCTGCTGATGTTAATAATTGGACCGAGTGAGGTAAGGCGACATTCTAATCCTCTTCGTTTGACTCTTATGTTGTGTGCTTAGTGAAGACCAGGCAAACGCTGCTGCTGTGCCAATAGTTAATGCCTTTCGATGGGTACGGGCTCTATAAAATACACAGCGTTTTCTTCAATGGCTAGTCTGCGATGTTGACATTTTATGCCATCGTTTCAAGGGGGAAAATAATAGTAGTAACAACAACATGCACTGTCATGGGTCAGCATCTTCAGTGAGGGAAAAAAGTGCTAAAATGCTTCACTTGAAAAGCGCTCTTGCCATTTATCGGGGATTGCGTACTAGGGTTACATACTGTACTGTTACCGTTTCAGATTAGGACACTAGCATAGCGCTAGCCTGGTGTCGGACACGCAGGATGTGGAAAACAATTGCCCCCCCTCTCTGTGCTCCAGCTGGCGGCGGGATGCACCGCAAAGTTGAAAGACAAAACTGACGGTATCTTCTTCAAGCCGAATCAAGGGTCTCGGGTTATAGTTCAGAGATCCCAGACGTCTGCTGTAGGTGGGGAGGACAGGGAGTGGTGGTGGTGCAGACAGAATTATAGCGTCTCTCGTCTCCTTACGGTCTGGGCACACGAGTCCGTGTTCGTAGTATTAACCCCGCACGTACAGTACTACTCAGTGTGAGCCTTGCAAGCGGGTAGAGATCGCTGGCTGTCGGGCACTCGCCCATTGAGGACAGTTATACCGATTGGACAGCGAATACCCGCGACACGAATAAAGTTCTAAAGGACGGCCAAGTCTTTTCTTACATCTTCCAGTAACCGACAAAGCCTTTTTTTAAAAAAAAACAACACAAAATACCCGTGACCACTGCTGGCCTCTTGCAGGTGTCGGTTCCACAAGTTGTGAGGATGTGTCGTGACGCTCTGTACAGGCATGCGTACGGAAGAAAAGAAGACTACAACCGAAACGATTTTAAAACGCGGCTTCTCTAAGGAACTCTTATGGGACGTGTTCTTGGAAATATATCTAAGATGTTACTATTTTTTTTATCAACTCCGTTCGGGAATCGTCAGCACAGACTACCAGTTTGGACCGGAGTGGCTCTAAAATCGCAGCGTCCCTAGTTCCAGCCCCCTCATTTCCACCATCGTAGCTTGTTAATTGCCCTTAAGGGCCAATTTGTTTTAAAGTGTCGTTTAATTATTTATGGTAAATGGCTCCCTCCCCTTTCCCAGCGCAATGCTGAAAACATCAACAATTGATGAGTGCCGTTTGCTCAATTTAACAGATATAAATACTGTATTGCCTCTTACACTTCAGAGCGATGACAAATATTCCACGTAGGTAATGCGTGTTAAATATGCACGGTGGCATAGTACGACAGTGTACAGTCTTGTTTTTTAGTTCGCAACTATCAAAAGGAGAGTGATGATATCTGATTACTTTTAACATACAAAAGTACCCGAACGACCCAGTTCAATCGGGAATCGCTGCATTAAGTTACAATATGGTTCCCAGTTTTAAAATAAAAACACAGTACCAAGTTCACGTCAAAGCCTAGTCTTCTCACAGTAATAAAACGTTTATTTCAGACCTCATTCCCCTCAACCTAAAGTCAACACCATCTTTATTCATGGCAAGTCCGTGACCGCAATTGTGATGAATACGTGTGGGTTGTTATTTTTAGATGGTTCCCAACTGATACCGAAACTCCTCAACTTTAGAAATAGTGCGCTAACACAAAAAAGGGAAATATTAGTACACACTTGTCACAGACAGGGGGGTTGAACTCAATATTGGAGGCCAAAACTCGAAAAATAAAAAAAACTCAAGTTCAGAGGACAAGCGGTGGCCTAGCGTTTCTTACGCTCTCTCCCCCGGTCTTTAAAAGCCAATTGACCAATTACGAGTCGATTTTTAATTAAGACATTTTACTTTTCCTTCTTACAATTTAATCATATTACATCATGTACAACGTGCACATATTACATGTGTTTTCAAAACCAGCCGATACGTGTAGGAAAAACATTAAAACAAAAGCCCCATAAAATGTATTTTACTTACCGAAACACTTCAAACGGTGGCGGCGGTTGTTTTGACGCATTTCCGCTCCCCACAACCGGGCCAATGGCTACTTCCGGCAGGTGTCTCGTGCCGGTGTCAGGAGAGCGTTAAGTACCTCGTCCAGCTCCTATCAAACGAACAGCGGTGAACTTTTCATCACTGCATGAACGTAAAGAATAAAAAAAGTGATATATTAGCTTCTTGTCACATTAAAGCAATTCAAATGTGTTCAAATGACGGCATTAACAAGAGTTTTGTACGGTGGTGATTGTAATTTAAAAATACGAACCGAATTATGCTGGCAGCAGTCAACGAGATCCTGTAAATGTTTATAATTAAAAAGGACTTCATGGCTGACAGGCTAGAATCCTCCCTGTGTGTTCTTCTGTTTTAGTACATACAAACATCAAATATAAAACATAAGGAATATGTGTCTGGGTTTTTAATATGCTGTTTGCTGTATTGGTGTTGAGTCTCCTGCACTTCAGCTCAGCCCAAGTGTACCTGAACTGGTCCCCCCCCACCCCCCGTACATGTACAAAGCACGAGCCTTTACCAAACACACCAACCGGTGAAACAAAATGCTAAAAAAGTTGCCCCGGACATCATAAGCCTTGGTCGTGTACATTTAAAACCAAGAACGAGAGGCGCGTCTTTACTGCTGGGGTTGTGGGAGCGTGGAACGAGCTACCCAGCCATGTTGTGGGAGCTGGTTCCCAGGCTCCTTTGAAGAAACTGCTGGATGAGAGCCTTGGGTCAATTACCTACTGACTCCGGTGGGGATAGACAAGACAATGGCCTCTTCTCCTCTGGCATTGATCAGTCAATCAAGGTTGATTTATCAGTGCACGAACAATCCAGTGTACGGCGGTGCTGTCAGCAATGAAGTGCCTCGTCCGCGAGCTCGTTAAGAGGGACAGAAGAATAGGAGGACGGATGTTTATAGGGAAAGAGATTAAGATCGTGATGATACAATTGCAATTTCCAATACAATTGACAGACTGTGCGATTGTATTGTAAATTGTTGTGTTCTGGTGTCACCAAGGGGCACAGTGCTGCAGGGGGCAGGGTTGGACCCGCTGGGCCAGGGCTCTCTTGGCACCAGGGGGCGATGGGTGGTGAGGTGGGAAAAAGCCCCCTGTCCCACTGACTGCCCGGAGAGGGCAGTGGCTGTGATGACCCAGCAGTGGCCTTGGGATGAAGAGGGAGGATGATACAGAAAGACAACAGTTGCAAAATGGTAGATTCCGCTCACTGGAGCTCAGACCGCCTCCTGTGACAGCCTTCCACACAAGATAGACCCCTTGCGGGGAGAGCAATTAGCTAGGAGTGAACAAGAGCCTAATCCTGGGAGCGGAAAAGGTCATGCGTTTGGAGTTAGTGGCCCTGAAGAAGAGATTCTCCTCGGAGTTTCTTATCTCTAGACCCATGTAATTACGGGAGGACCCCAGCCTTTAACAGCTGCACACACGCATGTAATTGCCCGTTTCCCCCGAAAGCAGAGATAAAGAGAGGAGGATGAAACGCTTTCTGCTGATCGGAGACCCTCCTGAGCTCTTCAGGGAAGCTCCGAGACAGAGCGATAGCATCCATCCCGCTCTCCGGCAGTGTTAGTTTCGCTTTTCCTGAGCCCTGAGATTTCACACGCCAAAGAGCTGCCTTTTTATCCCAGTCCACTGTGGGGGATTAAGAGAGATGCTCTCTGAAACATCCAGCTGGGGAACAACAAATTGCTTGCGGTCTCTTTTTTATTTTTTTCCCCACCGCTTGTTCCCTTGAGATTGCAGCCGCTGGATTACAAACTCCCAGGCCTCCCATCAGGATCCTGGGCTGCGTTCTCACTGTGGGGGAAGTTTCGGCTGTAGGCGCGCTGGCTCGTACCTTGTGGGCAGGTAGATTTGTATTGGTGTTGTGTAGCATCAGATGTGGATTCTGTTGAACTGCTGCTGCTGGTGAAAAGGACAGAGGACATCAGGAAGGCGGTAAGCACTAGAGCAGTGTGTTCAGGTCCTTACCTACTGAACATTTCAAATTAGCGGCAGTCTACCGTCCAGGAATGAGGAGCACTGGGATTTGTTACAAGGGCATTGCTTTTAATTAAAAACATAAAGCTTGCAAGCATCAATTGATTTGTAATTAGTAGCTAATTGATCCCACCTTGAAGGAAAGCAGGGTATCAGGGTCAATAACGCGACTGGGTACCTTGTGGCCGACTCCCACAACCCCTTTGTGTAAAGAAGTGCTTCCTTTATATGGTGCTTCCACACAGTTTTCACTTGTGTTCTCTGATTTGGGTTCCGCTGTTGTACAGTACCTTCAAGCTCGCTGGTTTTATTTTATTCTTTCCCACATACTGTACATTAGGTCACATACTGTACACTTGGGGCAGATATTCTCTAGACCTTCCTGGAACCTTGTATTGAGGCTTGTTAACTTTTCCCAACCAATCCTTTATAATATTACAAAGAGGCAACTAGATAGATGGGGAAGGTACAGATAGACAAACAAAGATGGATGGCATTCAGGGGAAGAACAGGGTTGATATATAATGTGCACTGTGTGTAGCTGATGGTACAACGTGCATCTGATGGAGAGGAACCGAGGAGCCTTTTGGGAGAGCGCTTTGATTGACAGCGCCTTTCTTTCCAGCGGTGGCTACAAACAAGCGGTGGCAGTGAAGTGTTTAGTCGCCCGATGGTTTTAGCGCAGGAACTGAAGCGCGGGACGTCCCCAGACGGCCCTGTAGTTGTGATTCCAGGAAAACTCTTAAGATTTACCTTTTTTAAAAAAAAAAACGTTTTGAAAGGAACTGCACAACCACAGAAGCGCGATCACGGGGGCTCCCGCGAGGCCCGCGCGATGAAAGCCACTCGGTGCCTCGCGGAGCGGCTCCTAACGATCACAGGGGCTGCGCGCGGGGTCAGGGCAGGTAGCGCTCGCTCCGCTGGCGGCTCGATTCCGAGCTGACAGACGCCGCAGCTCTGATCGCGGTATGACTGCCCCCAAACCGGTGCGGGTCCACTCTACATCAACACACCTGCCTGGTGGTGTCGACAGTACAAGACGGTAGAGACGCTGCTCGGGATTACCGCTGCAGCCGCGGCTGGGGACGAACAGTAGCCGGCGCCCAGCGCGGGAGGTGAAGGAGTTAAGAGTGTGTATAGCAGAGGGCACACGCAGGATAACCTGTGGCTAAATCAGCTGTTTAATAAACATTTCGTTGTGCCGATTAAGACTCAACGAGCCGCGTTAATTATTCAAAGTAGGCGCCCAAAGAAACAGCAGCGTCAAAAAACGACAACAGCAGATGTCGACAACGGCGAAAAAGGAAAAAAAAAACACACCAGAAAGTTACCACTACTTGGCAGGCGGGAGCCCCACAACAAGGACAACAAAGCAGCACTGTGGCTTTCCGAATGGTTCAAACAGCCACCTCTGTCTGTCTCTGTCCATGCTCCCTGCCCAGAGTAAGAATCAACAGAATTAAAAGATCCAAGAGCAGGGCTTTAAATCTCTTCTCTCAACTGTGGACACTTTCCAAGTTGGAACTGTGAGCCCTTCACACAACTTTCATTTCTTACTTTCCTGGTTCACTTACCTTTCTGGGATCTACTGATCAACGATGATGAGCTTTTTAGGTTAAAGGATCTAAAGAAATGCAATGTAACGGGGACTCTGGCAAATATAAATCTGTGCTGGCTGTTTCTCCCTTCTGCTCTAAATCATTCTACATGCACACAGGCTGCAGACAAAGCAAGGAGAGGCTCTGTGTACTCCAACACTATGAATTCCTTTTAAGGAAAACAGAAAGAGATCCAAAAATACATTTTCTCCTCTTTTTCTCTGCTGATCCAAATGTTTTATGCATTTTATGAAAGGTGGATCTCAGGACAGCTCTGCTCCAGCAGGATGCAGAGACGGGAGGGGAAATGCCTTTGTACAGCAGCCATGTAATTGGCTTCCTGAAAGGGGCTCATGGTTGTAGCCATAAGGACTCAGACTTCTCAAACTCGTCTCACCTGATGTTCATCTGTTACTATCCCTTTGACAGAAACTGCCTACACATAAAAAACAGGGCAGAATGGTATTATGAAAATGACTGGAGAACTCAGAACTCAAAAACATTTAGTTGCACAGTTAGGCTTCCTAAAGGAATTGACAGTTAAATATGGCAAAAAGACAAGACTAATTAGGACCACTATCTCTTCAGATGCTGGGATGTGCTCATACAAACATTGCAACAATTTCTTTAGTTTTTGATTTTTCCAACTTGCGGTGTTAAGGTTAAGCCAAACGTGTGTCAGTGCAATAAAACTTACATTGAGAATGTGGAACTTTGAGGATAAAGAAGCAGCAGGGCAGGTTTTTCCTGAGCAAGGACTTGTGCCATAGGATTGTGATACCCAGTGATTTCTGTCAGATCTCCTCACATGAGGGCAAGCATTTAGCATGTTTTCAAAGCTGACAAGCTGGCTTCTGGCTTCTTTCAGAAATCAGCTGGATGAGAACGAGTTCCTCTGATCAATTAGCTTCTAACAACCAAACGAGATGGACTATGTGGGCCGAATGGCCTCTTCTCTTTTGTAAGCTTTCTTATGTTTTGATGAGAGAAATTACCAGCCAGCATGTGCTCCGTCCTACTGAAATGATTAGGCTTGATAAAGAGATACTACAGGAATTGCCACAAACACGGCTATATACTGTATGGCTCGTGCACTGTGCAAGGGCAGGCGCAGACGCTAAAAAACGTTTGTGTTTTACTTCGTGGATATGGGCGTGATGGGAGGAAAAAATGGGCAACAGGTTGCCCATCCTGGCACAGTAATATTCTGTATATCTGTACACAGGCAGAAGGGTAAGCACTGCATTAACCACAGGGTTACATTACTGCTGCATGACGGTTCTCAGGGGGGATTCTGGGGATGACTAGCTCATCACCATCACTGCACTGCCAGTGGTGCAAACTGATACTAGTAATGTCAACTTGAGGACTGTGGAGTTATTTTTCTGAACACACACCCTAGCCCCTCTTCCTCTCTCTCTGCTAAGATTCAGTCAGTTTCTGAAGCATCAGCATACCTGAATTCATTATCAAAAAGCTCAAGCCTCAAATTGAAATGTATATGGTAATTATCTGAAAACTTGGGCCTGCAGCTAGCTTTTGCTAGCTGTAATTATAAGTTCCTGATCACCAAAGGCATACTGTACAATGACATTGCAGGAGAGGAGCGAAGGCAGGCTGAAAAACGAAAAGGAAAAACAGAGAAGAAGAATCCCACTGTCTGACTGGCTCTGATCTGAGGTCTCTGTTCCATTTGGGAAATTAAATAAACACAGAATAATGCTCATGCTGCCTTGCATTAAGGAGATGGTCCGTAAGGCTTCTGTCTGTACTGATCTTGCACCCTAAAGTAAAAGCCATTCAAATTCATATTCAAATTCCACAAACTATTTAGTGTGAACAGCAGAGGTACAGTACCAAGGCTGCTGGATCAGGTTTCCTCGTCTGAACTCTTCAGGAATAGAAAGGCAGGGCACTTATGTTTTTATTCCGAGGGGGAAATTCTGAATCTGCGGGCATGTTCTGTTAAGTTACACTTCTTCGCCACTTTCAGACATTTTCCTGTGGACAAGCAGCAACAAGTCCTGTACCGCCCAGAGTACAAGCTGAGCAGCATCCTGGGTCTTCTCTGTGTTAATGACCCTGAAAGGCTGTGCTCACCCTCTCTTTTTATCAGGTTATTATTGTCTTAAATGGATGAAGCGGTTTTAGGAGAAAGGCAGGTTTCAGTACTGGATTTGTCCTACAAAGAAAGGGTACAAAAGCTCTAAGTGTGCATCAGCTGGTCAGGTAGCAATTCAAAATGTGTGCATCAGAGCTCCGAGTGCACGTTTTGAAAACAAGTGCTTTGATCTTAAAAACTACTTGCAGCAATTAGCATAAACCACTCACATGAGAGGCGACAGACAGCACTGCACACGCCAAAGGACCTCCCAGCTCAATCCAGCAGCAAGCCAACGCGTGCGTGCGCTGGGTTGACTATGGTGTATGGCGGAAAAGCTGACAGGATCGCTCTGCCAGGCCTGGGCCGAGGCCCGATCAGAGCTCGTTTTTTAAATAATTCAAGCCCTCGGTCGGGGGAGCAGAGGTGAGAGTTGTAACTTAACAAGAGGAGAGTACATCGCCGAGTTCGGCTGGTGGTGTCGAAGAGCAAGTGCAAATACAACCCCCCTCCCCCCCTCCTCCCCCATTGGGATCCTGTTCCCTCCCGCATTCCAAAATAAAAAAAACACACAAAGAGAGTTAGTATTCCGCCGCTGCACGGCATCGGCATATCAATCAGCCAGGACACCCAGCATCGCAGACTGCATACAGTGCACAGTTTGTGTCTCACTGCGCTTCTCTGAAAAGCTGGAGGGAGGAGGCGGCCAGAGCTGCAGAGACACCAATTAGACAGACGACAACTGCCGCACTGTACATCAGCCATCTACAGTTTAACACGAAATAAAGGCCAACACGTTCTCTTTGCAGGGGGGCGATCTTAATTCATCCGTAGCTTAACGATGATGTCACTGTGGTGTGTAGCAAAAGAGTGAAGACTGTTTCGTTCGTATTTCTTCAGATGCTATTTGAACTAATCTATTCTGATGGCTTTTCAGCAGGTGTCTTCATGTGCTTTGTTTTTGTCTACTTTTCTCACATTTTTTAGGTAGATGAATCATTGCATTAATAAATTAATAGATAACAGACAACCTTTTTAAAAGCTACAGAAAAGCTATTTTTTATGAGGAAACTATTACAATTATTCAAGTTGAGACCGTACAGATGGTTAATGGTTGATCAATCTGCAGAGCTTGCGTGGGAACTGTTGTTTGCAAAATCTGCAAAAAAAAAAGTTGCACCCCCAATTTCCTAATGACCCTGATCTTGACCTAACTGTAAGATAGCAGAAGAGTAGCAGAACACTGTGCATCAAACAAAGCAGGCAAGAACAACTCCTTATGGCCATGTACGATGCAGGAGTCTGAGATGGCTGATCATGTGGAAACAGAGAAGTGAGGAAGACGAACTGCTGCTCATTTTAAAGTGGCACCATTGCCTCCGCCATCATGACCTGCAGAGCACAGCAAACCTCTCATTGTGTCAGCTGTGTGAATGGTTACAGCCTCCTTCACTGGCCCAGCATATAATCGTCTGAGGCTTGAAGGCAAGCGAAAAAAAAGTTAATGGTTTCAAATTAAACGTCAATTAAGACAGCATTCGTCAGAAAGCAGAATCAATCCGCGAGCAGCAGGGCGGGGGGCCGTGCCCTCCTCTTCGTGCAGGTCCACGTGTCCATCTATCACATCACGGCCGCGTCCTTAAAATAAACGGCGCAGCTTCCTCGTTTTCATATGTACGGGGATGAAAAATGTGGAATAAAGGGGAGATATGTGCGGGAATTATTTCCAGCAAAGCAAATATTTGCCGAGTGGTAATGAGTTTTGCAGAGCTCCTGTCATGTGTTTGCAGAAGACGTATGGCAGTGGGGAAGCTGTCTGACAGAGCCGTGCGTGTCCAGTGAATGCAGAAGGCCTCCGCGTGCCCTAATTACTTCATCGCGCTTTGTCACACATTAGCTTGATTCCAAATGATCTGTTCTCCCCCCCCCCTCTCTTTATCTGTGGTTGACCTTTATTTTGACCTTAACTACTCCTTTGTTTCTTTCTGGCAGTTTTAATATATGCCGCTTTGAATACAATTAAATGCAAATGCATGATAATTTATTGTGTGTTGAAGGAAATAATAAAACCCCAGAGGAATGCATTTTAATGGCAGACTGTGTGTGGCCAGTGTGTGGCCTGTCCTGTCAAACTATGAGCCTATGAATCTGCTCCCTGTCAGCCCAGCCTGGGACAACTGTCCTCCTGTAGCTGGCGGGTTAGAAGCAGTTAAAAATGGAATCACTTTTGTGCAGGATTAAGAATCTGGAGGTAAGCAGATAGGGTTTGCCATTAAGTGTATCAACAAATGCTTATCTGTTGATAAACTCCCAACTGCCATATCAGCAACCATATCACCCTGAAGCTCACAGCTGGTGGCCCACTGAAGCTCAGCAGGTGTGAGCCTGGCCAGTACCTGGATGGGAGACTCTAGGATCCAGCCTGCTCTGCACATTTGGGCTTAATCAGCAGATCTAATGCCCCAGAGTCCAGACTGGTATCATCTTCTTTGAGGGGTACCAAAAAACAAGTCTTCCTAAAATCCTGTGGTTTTATACTCTAGATGTGATTGGTTTGCAAGTCTGATCAGCACAGACAGATAGCAGAAAACGAGGCAGACAACTGCATATTTGTTGATCAGTTCTTTTGTTTCTGTTTCACTTTAAGGCTTGAATGTTTTGCTGCATCAAAACTGCTTATTGACTTCTGACCTAATTTAGGCAAATGGTTCTTTGTAGGCTTTGGGACTGGTGTCATGTTGGCAAGAGATCGCGGTTACTAAAAAATGCTAAAGACTCAGCCCTGCTGACTGTTTCTGGCAGAGTGGATGAAGAGATCAGGGCTGGCAGAGTGCATCCTCTGTGGGCTCTCTGATGCACTGTTCCATCACCAGTGTGCTTGCTATGTGTTTGCACTGTGGAAAGCAGTCTAATCGGTATTTAACGCATATACTGTACTACAGCCTGTACCTGAAACAAGGCTTCTGTACAGTATAAAGCTTGTTAAACTCTTACTTGCCAGTAAGTCAAAGGACAACAAGCCTGCCAGAAACTTCACCTCTCAAAAGCATGAAAATTAACGGTGACAAAAGCTCTTAGTTCAGGGGTCTCCATTCCTGGTCCTGTGAAGCAATTATCCTGTATTACCAATTTCTAACAAACAGGAACACTTGTAAGCTACTGATCAATTAATCAAGTAATTTGTTCTGGCTGCAGGGTGTTTTGTTACAAATCCAGATCTCTAAGTTACTCTGATTTAACTAATTACCTGTTGAAACAATCACAATGGAGATTTCCAACTTCGAAGACAGGGCATTTTCTTTCTGATCAAATCACCATCATCATCCAAGGCCACCGACCATTTTACATTACATTTTACATTAACCAGAGGCACAGAAGTTACCAACAGAAAACACAATAACAATAATGAATTAAATCACAGTCAAGTCAGCAGACCAACGAGAGCAGCATGCCTGACATTAGATATCAGGCCCGTGTACTGAGCTGAATTACCCTCTGTTCTTTGTCTCGCCAGCTCAGTCTCATGAGTTAGTGCACTTCCTGTCTGTGTTTCATACACGAGGAAGAAAACAGAAAAACCCTGTTGGATTAGTTCTGTTTGAGCAGTACGTGGCTAGTGCCCTGTTTGAAGGGCTACATATTTGAAAGGAAACTCCGCTAGGGTTTTTTTTTTGGAACATAATGAAACTATACTGTATGTGGGCGACACCACGATGTGGCACTTGGATGTTTCTGGTTTCCTCCTTCCTTTTAAAGACAGTGAGGCTGGGTTAACCAGTGTTTTTTTTTAATTTAGTGTGCTAGTATGTGATGAGTGGAAAGGTGAAATAAATGATGTTCCACAGCCTGCGAGCACCACATAATACAGCTCGCGCCCTTCTACAGAGGATACAGAGTAGCCTAGCAACTGTGCTACCTTGAATTAACCTGCCTCGTTCTACCGGAGGGTACTTGAGGTGAGGCCTGTATTCCAGCATGGTACAGCTTCAAAGGGAAAGACAGAAGGCCTTGGGGGTATTGCATAATGAGATACAGCCCTGAGCTACCCCACACTGTCACTCTCATCTTGGATCCCAGTCAAAAAGTGAACCCCCCCCAACCCGCCAGCCCCCCTGCAGAGAGCTCCTCTCGCTCAGCCACATGCTGTCAGCTCCCGGGAGCTAATCAGCCTCGTCCATGGATCTGGACAGGAACCAAGGAGGGCGACCTCCAGCTCTGAGGCCCAACTGCACTGCGATGAGAGAATTCATCTTCTCAGACCTTCAGCAAAAAAATCCAAGGGGTAAATACAGGTACAGCACCTCTGAGCTATCATGGGTATCAGGGTCCTGTTCATTAACCATTGTACTCAGTCCTTTGGCTTATATTGTACCCAACGTGATGCTTCTTCCTTCTGCTGTGTCTGGGTTTATACACCTGGAAACCAGGGCAGCTTCCAAGTCCAGATCTTTTTCAGCTGCCAAAGGATCTCTAAGCTTCTGTGTGTATGGAAGCAAAAATGTTTAAAGCACAGCTCTGTGCCCTTGTGCTCTGGACTACACAGAGAGTAAACGGTACCTGAACTGGCACCCCAATGGCCCCTGAACTCGGGGGAGTTTGGGGTGCCTGAGTGACCCGCAGCTCTCTCTGCTGTGGAGGGAGGGGTTCCTGCAGGGCAGAAGCCACTGGACAGGGCCCATTCTGCGTGTGTTCTTGTGGAAAGTGTGCCTGTGGGTCAGCGCCCCTCTGCACCAGTGTCATGGGTCACAACTGCAAGCGTGAGCTGACTCACGACTAACAATCCGAAAATGGGAGGGATGCAAGGAACAGCTGAGGATTCCAAGGATTTCTGTAGCTCAGGGTGGATTGGTATTACCTGTTTCCCATGATAAATGTCAAACAAAGAGCTAAATCCAGCATTAATTCTTCTGTGAGCTCTGTCGGCAACGGGCTGCCAGTTTATACAAAGCTCAGATGCCTCCCCCTCTGCGCACGTGCCCACTCACACACATACACACACACACAACATGGCCACGTGTCTCCTCCTCTCCTGTCTCTCCACATTAGTTATATCAGTAATCAAGCAGTGATAGCAGAACAAAGGAGAGCTCACTCCAGAGACTCACCACAGTACCTCGTCCAGCATACTGCCCTGACTCTGCCGGCTTTCATGTACTGTCAGCTGCTTCAACAGCAAAGAATCCAATCGTTTTCTGTAGTTGACTAGCAAGTCCCCTGACAGACTTGATTAATTTGCTCCAGGGCCCTCAAGAACAACTATGAACCCTGCACCTCCTTATGTATATAAATTCCACTTTTATGTGAACTCCATTACTCACATCAGTCGCTTTTAATGTTATTTGGAATGACGCTTCTTCATAAAGACTTTCTGCTTGGGAACTTTGTTGCTTTTCCACGTTCTCAAAGTCTTTGTAGACCAAAGGACAGAAGAACACATAAAAGAGCCTCATCTACAAGAGTCTCAGTGTTTATCTCAATATTGCCCATTTTCAGCCAGTGCAAGTTTCAGCATAGCTGTTCAATACAACACATTGAGCACTAAATACTACATATACTGTAGCCCTGACCCTGGCATTCCTAGGACGTATTCACCCAGGACGTGCCCTTCCCAGGAAAACCACGGGTTACCTTAGTTAGGAAAGTTATTGAGGTTCCTTCCAGAAGGAGTGTCTGCACCCGCTCCTGTCTTTGGCTTCCCTTCCCAATGCCAATTCCTGCTTTTAGCACTAGCTCTATTTAAAGTACCCAGTACAGGCTCCAGGGGGAGTCGGAGCCTATTCTAGCAAGGACTGGGCATAAGGCAGGATACACCGTGGACAGGACGCCAGTCCATTGCAGCCTTATTTTAAATGCACTGTACAATTGCGTATATATACAAATACATTGTTTATACATTACATTATACATTGTAAATACATTATTGTGTATTCCACTAGCAGAAGCTCAGTATACCTCAGTTACACAAGAACTAGGTTTTTTTAAAGGCAGCGGTGTGAGGCAGCGGCTTTCAGATTCAGATTCGTAAGAGGAAGTTTCCAGGTTCAAACCCCAGCCGAGACACTGCTGTTACACCCTTGAGCGACGTACTTAATCTAAATTAATTCAATAAAAATACCCAGCTCTATAAATGGATGTAAATCTAAGTCGCTCTGGATAAAAGCATCACTGAAATAAATTAGTAATAATAAATCCAAAATACATAACAGAAACTGTAGATAGAGAAGAACTACAGGAAGTGAATATTAATTACCTCTTTCTGTTTCTCTTCGTTAGAGGACAGAACAGTCTAAAAATAATTCTAATTCTTCTTTTTCATATATAACATGAAAGCTAGCAGCCACAAACAGCTGGTTCACTGTTATGTGGCTCATCAGCATGACACAACCAGCTTTGACCGGTCTAACAGGCGTGGATAGGTATCTTTTGAGGGACACTTTTCAGGCATATAGTGAGTGTTAAAGAGGAATTTGTTATTAAATCTCTGTAACAAAATAAATTCAATGACATTATACAAAAAAATTACAAATTTCAAATTAAGCACAAAATCATGAACTTTGTGAAAGCACTGTATGTTGCCATGTTGTCACAAACTCGCATTCGAGTTCCCACAAATTGCGATGTGATGCAGCCCTTCATGCTCACTAGTCTCCCTAATGACTAATGTAATGTAGTGTACGAGCGAATAAGTACAGGTTGTGCAGCAGATATTTTACCACAGAAATGTTCTAACGTGATCTGCATGCACAGTTAACAAGTAGTGTTTGTCGGCGAAAATCAAAGAACAATATCTCCCTTGGATTAGAATTAATGTATTCATACGGCTGTTTGTTTATCATGTAATAAGGTTGCAACATGTCACAGGAAGGTTTGTTACCTAATTCTGAGCTGCAGAATATGGTGCTGTAATGCACATTTAGTCTATTTTGTGCTGTAAATTGGAGGTTTTACAAGTTCCTGTGTACATGAAGAAGTACACGTTGGGAGCTGTGTCAGCATGCGGAGGCTGCAAAGGAACAAGTGAAGGTTTAACCCATGCTGAAAGGAAAAGAAAATAGACACAACATTTCGGCTGTGGAGCCTTCATCAGTTGTGTCCTCTGCACCTGTTTACTTTTATTGAGGTTTAAATGCACTCATCAATGCTGATTTATATGCTGTAGTTCCCCTTTAAGAGCAGGCAGTTGCTATGAATCGTCAGAATGAATATTAATTAGCTCTTCCCTTTTTACAATACTAAGGGATGAGGAGTCACCTAAAGAGATTCTAATTCTTCAGGTGTGTTTGAAGCCAAACAGATATGGATATATTGCTCAGATAATTTAGCTTTGCAGAAATCTACATATATAATTCCATCCTCCCTCTATTTGAATTATGGCTTTCTTTCTTATCCTAATGACAATGAGTCAATTAAAACTGGCTTAATGTCTAAGCCAGTCCCCAGTGCAGAGGGTTGAAGAAGCAGAAATTAACTTAGAGGTGGGGGTGCATTTTTCCAGGTCCTGACTTCAGAGACCTGTGATAAAACTGGATGGACATCCCAGACAATCCAACTAAACCCAGACCTACACATGGCTTCATTGTGTGTGGATCACAAATAATTGACTCTTGGAAAGCCAAAACGAATGCACCCGGAAGTAAAGCAGAAGGAAAAAATGCTCTTTATGGGCGTGTATTATAGTGTCATGCCCACCTGTGTCTGTTTCTTATTATTGATCAACTGAGCTGTTCAGGTCAAAATAATGGCAAACAATTTGTGTTCCTCCAGAACCCGGGCTGATTCTAGCACACGCAATGTTTATTCAAAGAGCACAATCATTTACAGCACGTCTGTTCATCAACCACAAACCCCATCGATCTGTCCTTGGTCAACGAGTTAATGAGCAACATTACGGGCTCCGATCTGCCACCAGCAATTTAATTGCCATGAAGTTCCTGTTGTTCTTTCTGTCTCTATAAACAGAGTTTTTATCACATTATCGCTTTGTAAGAATTTAGGCTGCCGCTTGTTCCTATGCACAGAGTGACCTTGCTTTTGTCTGTCCCATGAATCTTTTATGAGCACAGCATTGTGGGTTTCTTTGTAGGAGATCGGAATATGAATACAGCTGAGACGCTGGGAGCTCTCGACATGAAGTATCGTGTAGCATGAGAGTGCAGCTCCCTCCTGTCACAGCGCAAGAAAACAAAAAGAATACATTCCCCATAAAAAATACTCTGGGAAAAAACAATCATTTGGAGTGAGAAAAGAAAAATGCAGCACAGTTTTTACACTGGAACAGAATTCTTTTGAAAGTCAGTCTGTAGTTTTTTGTCTAGTTTTTACGGGGACAGCAGCCGTCACATTGGGAGACAGGCTGATGGTGTTGCATGCCAAAGTAATCCCGGAGCCGAAGCAGGTGACACAGACATTGGTTCATTTTCTGTTCTGCTGGCATTATGTCAAAATCTATCAGTTTTATTTGCATAAGTGGGCTGGATTCGTTACTGTGCCTCTTGCAACTGAAGCTGCGCAGGGACAACACACAGACCCGCCCTGAAGATGTGTAATCATGTCTTTTCTAGTCCACACCACACCGCTGACACGACAGAAAACGTTTTCAGAAGCAAAATCACACATTTCGCAAACACTCTGAATCCAAGGAAGGGATGCACTTCAGCTACAAGACATGTCAGTCGTCAGTAGTGTCGGAGGGAAAGACAGCCGCAGTTTATTTGTCAAGCAAGCATGGGTCACATGTGGCAGGCCCTGTTCATCAAATCAGCAGTGAAGAGATTCTGACAGGCAAAGCTCAGTGCAGGAAGAAAGCGCGGGGTCTCTGGTCGATGTGGATCAGGAAGAGCAGTTTTCAAAACTCAGGTCTTGGAAGCTGAGTAAACCCCGAAGATGACACGTGTGCAGACTCAGGCTTTAGTGGGCTTGAGTATCTGGTTAAAGCCTCAGTCTGGAGCGCAGAACGAGTCTTATAGCCTGCAGACTGCTTGTATTACAGTGTACTTGGGAAAATTTCACTGATATCAAATCATTCTTTGTTTCAAAAACATCTACTTTTTTCCCTCCAGGCAGCTCTGTTGCAGGTTTGCTTGTTTCACTACTACCATAGTTTCAAAGCCACTTCTTTGAGTTCTTAATTCCAATGCCAGTCCCAAAGTTTTCTAAATATTAAAACCAATCTTTGGTTCCTGATCAGTTTCAGCCAGTGCCAGTAACAGTACCCATTCTACTCCATCCTCCTGAAGCAATCCAGGTCTCCAATTCCAACTCTGAAACCCACTCCCAAATCCAAATGCAAAAGAGTCAAAAGAACTGAAAGGAGACTTGAAAAGTGCCATTGGAAAATGGTTTCAAGAAAAATGAAATTGGAAATGCATTCGGGATGTGAAATCCATAATTCACCCCAAAGCTGCGTATCAACGGTTTACCCTAATCGAAATTTATTCCATTTCGGATTCATCCCGTACACAGAGACAGGCAGCCACTAGCAAAGAGGCAACAGTCTGCACGGCAAATTCACCGTGATTTATACAGTCTCACTTCACAGCAGGCACTGCCAATTCAAACTCAATTACCCCCCGACCAGGGCACTTCCTATAGAAGTGACAGGCAGTAAACATCAACCCAGTTTTTATTTCTCATTCACTGGGAAGCTGTGATGCTCCATAATGAGAATGATCAGTCACAGCGGCATTGAGCGTTTCCTTATGAAAGTATGCTTAATCCCTGGGAAATCAATAACGACTCAATGGGAGACAATTTTGGTTCTTGTGTAAGAGCCACTTAAATTAGAAGTACTAGATATCACGAGCAATAGTAACTAAAACAATAATAATGAGGAGAAATGCACAGTCCCTACTTTCACTTGCAATGTCATTTTCATTGTTTTGTATTTCTCCTCCATAATGCATCTGTTCCGCCTGGTATGCAGTATTACTGAGCAAGGCCAGCCGATTACTAGAAATTATGTTGTGTGAGCATGCTAGAATGCACTGGAATGTAACATGGACAAATGCCAAAAGTAAATTATACTTTATTTATATTGTCTTGGAAATTAAAACAAAAGACACTACAGAAAAAAGAATAAAACAGCCAGTTATGCACTAAAATGGAATGTTATAGTACATGAAGATTTACTATATACTGTAGATGTTCTATCTGAAAATGCTTTTGCAGCTTGAAGATAAAATTACAAGTACCATGCACATTTGTCATTCACAAATGAATATATGTGCAATTCTAAAAAACATCTAAATTTTGCCATTTTCAGTCCACGCCACTGCAGCTTGTTTATTCTAACTATACTTTAAAATTGACCTAATTTTTCCTAATTGATCAGCTTAATTGCTCACTTACTAAAGGTTCAACCAGAAACAAGCCTTGCAATGATACTGGGACACTTGAGCTGCGGTGACGCTTCTCGGTGAAAACAGATCCATAAATTCCTGGAGACTGTTTTTCTGGGGCTGGCATAAATGATAAATCATCTTCCAGTGGATAAGACCAAAAGCCAAGGCCTGATGGTCAACAGGAAATGTCAGTGCCCTCAAGTGTCCTGTTGTTGATGGTGTCAGTGCTGTAAGGTCTATTAATGTTAAGTATTTGTGCCATCTGGCGTCCTATTATTGAAAGAGTCAATGCTATCTGCAGTCTATTATAGGGATTGTCGATATGATCCCGTTTGCTTTATTATGGAGCTTGTAAACGAATGCACTGTGGTGTTGTCTCACTGAGAGTGTCAGTGCTCTACTGTAGACGCAGTCAATGCTGTCTAGTTCCCTGTAATTGAGAGTCTCAGTGCTGACTGATTCCCTGCCAGCAGGGGTCTTATTATAAAGCAGGGGCTCCTGCTTACCCCTAGACTGTGATATTTCTTTCCCACATGTTTTTGGATTAGCTTCCATCTCTGATTTCGCTTCCCAACACCGGATGTGGCCTTAGCCTACTCCTCAGACAAAACCCCAAAATGCTACATATTAGCATCCATTCAGCCCCACGGCGTTATTACTGTATGTCAACTTGAGATGATTGTAGGTGGAATAACTAGAGGATATGGGTGTTTTTTTCTCCATTTCCTCTATTCCTTTGCTCCAAATGTATTCTCCAGAATGCATTGAGATATCTGGCTGATTAAGCACCCTAACAGATTGTGTTTAATTAGGGCAATATCATTAAATCAATATGGGGCCCTTATGCAGCGAATCAGTGCTGTATAAATTAGAAAGACTAGCCAGAAGATAGAGAGAGAGAGGGAGGGAGCGGGGGGGTGGGGATGTGGGTTGAGACAATGTGAGCGAGTGAAGCAGGCTCCCTTCTGCGAGCACATTACACTGCTCCTGCTCTGTTTGCATGATGGTTATCTAGCCTGTGTGTACTGGAAATTAATACAGGGGCTCCATCCGAGAAAATAAAAACAGCCTATTGTTGTAAAAGAGAGGGGGGCGACTCACAAGGAGGTTCTGTCGTATGACAGAAACGCTAATGCATCCACCTGGCTAAACTGCAACATTTTCACATTGCTGCATTGAAAAGCATCAAGTCTTTATCCCCTACGTCTGTAAAGAGTATACAAATATGCAGTATGTGCAGGATTCTAATGCACAGGCTATCAGAGAATGCTGTCTTGTTATACTGTATAGGATGGAAACAAAGCACAGCTTACAAAGACAAGGTAGTAAAGTTTATCTTGCTGCTCACACATCTTCTGCTTATGGTGATCGGCATAAATCATATTCAGAAAGTCAGTATACCTGAGGTATACAGTACTATGTCTAGGTTTTTAAATCCATAATGCGTCACACAGATATAGAAACAATATCGATGATCATTCTAATTCTTCAAACACATCACTAATAATAATAATAATTATAATAATAATTATAATAATAATAATAATTATTATTATTATTATTGCTTACACTTATATAGCGCTTTTCTGGACACTCCACTCAAAGTGCTTTACAGGTACTGGGGATCCCCTCCACCACCACCAATGTGCAGCCCCACCTGCGTTCTGGTGCACTATTGACCAGCCATAGTGCACCAGAATGCTCCCTACTAACATAATACTAGACCATACTAGAAATACTAAGATGACCAGCTCCCACAGATATGCACCAAAAACCAAAATTATTTCCTTAGTAAATTACTCAAAATTCATGACCCTTAGAGTTTACAGATTTGTTGTGTTGTGATTTGTGTTTTATGTACTACTCTTCAGCTGGAACTGTGAATAAAACAAGCCGTCCTTGCTGAAATGCACTGCAAATTAATGTTAATGGAGTAGCGCTGTTTAGCATAATGCACCTCAGACCTTTATTTATTGCGCTTTGTACTTCTTCTCTTGGTCTTCCTCCACCCGGAGTTGCACCCGATGAAAAACTGCTTCAAGGTCATCACGCAGCAGAGCGCGGCACACATCTGTAAGCGCCGGCGAAGTCGCGTGACGCACGGTTCTGCGGGTGAAAATTAATTCACAGTCAGATATGTCTTATTCTGAGCAGTGGGACAGAGGCAGCCTGCTGGATGAATCCAGGAACATATGACTTACCTCTAGGCTCTACGCCCTGAATGCATTTAGGGTACAGGGTCAGGGGGAGAGGACAGGGGACAGGCTACCATTGGGATTAGCTTGATGTTGGTCGGTTAATATTCTCTGCAGTCTGCAGTTGTTGTATCGGAGCCCTGTCCGAGCACAGCAGAACGAACAAGTGTACCCCCCTCCACTCCCTGCTGTGTGACGTGAGAGGCGACCTTTCTGAGGTGCCGAGGACAGGTAATTAGCATTCGACTGCTTCTGGACACAACAGTAAGCACACCGAGCAGGTGCCTGACAACGCACTATAACTACAGCCGGCAGCGAAATGCACTGCTCTCTATTGATCAACGGCGAGTAAAGAATTTGCACTTTTGGTAAGAACTACATCACGGCCTTCTGTTATTGACACTGCCTCTCCCTCTGGTTTCTTTGAGCTAACATGTGGGATGAAGCAAGCACAGCCTTGCAGGGGCGGAGTCCTGCACGTTTGGCTGTAAGATCTCTGCAGCCCCATACATCAGGCCTAGGACAGGCGTTCAGATCAGGCAGATCATGCTTCCACCTGTATCGTTCAATCTTTCCTATTCCGGTTCATATTTCCTCATTTCTTCCTCACTATTTCCTTGGCTTAGTCAAGTGTTTCTGAATCCATCTTCAGTGGTGGATGAAGTGTCATTCCTCCTGTATGTAAATCCCTTTGAGATCCTTGTAAGAATGTATTATTATTAATAATCATTACTGTTATCTTGTTAATGTGCCACCCATCACTGTGTTTTACCAGTCCAGCTGCTGTGTTTTTAAACTGCGCACCCAGAGTGGAACCAGCCTAGGATCCCGGGCCAGCTGTACCTGACCCCGTTTCTGAGGGGCTGGTGCCAGCTTCGTTAAAGCTGTGACCTGCACTTTTCTGTCTCTGGAGCATCATCCTCTTCTTTTGTAGTCCAAAATGTTGGACCAAATGGAAACAGCAGGAAAGTGCATTCAGAACTTGAGAGCAGGAGGTGCTTCTTCAGCCAATGTGAGCGTGCAACAAGCTGCCCAGCCATGGTTCCAGCCGTGTGTTGAAGCCAATCTCTTGGCTTCTTTCAAGAACAAGGCTGAGATCCAGGGATCAATCAGCTAAAATGGGGTGGATGGGCCAAATAAGCTCCTTTGTTTTAGAACCTTTCCAGCTGTGTCTACAAAAAGCAGAAGGAAACTAGACAGCACTGCCCCTATAATCATGAGCTACTTTTTAGTGTGCGAGTATGATTAGTGTTACCTTCAGTTATCATAAAAAATACATTAGGATTAATGAAGACAAACCAGGAAAAACAGTAGTGCCAGGGAAACCAGCATCATGTCCCAGCAAATTGAATTTGCCCTAAAGCAGTTCGTAATAACAAGCTTGACATTTTCTCCCCACACTTGCATTTTCAACTAACTACCCTGATTCTGAATCAGTTCATCCCCTTGGTGCCTGGTCTTAATTGCAAACCCATATAAACATGCTTTTATGGAGGAAAAAAGGAGGGAGATAAAAAAAGCGAAAGAAATCTGTGCTGATATCCAGGAATCCTACTCCACTGCACCTTAAAATATGATAAGCAGTCTGCAGGCCTGTTGAGAGCTGAAATATCGGTTGTGATCGTACTCCCAGACAAGCTGTTTATTTCCAGGGAAGGCGGGGAGAGGAGACAGAGCAGGCTATCAGAGCGCTGGGCTTCAGCTGGGATAGACTCTTTGTTTCAATCTGGATGATGCGAAAGTCTGCTTCTGCCGCCCCCCCACACACCAACCGGTGTAAAACCACTCTGTGTTAAAAGAGAGAAAAGACGATGTGCTGGAGCGTCAAAGAGGAGGTCAGACTCCGCTGAAGCAGCACCACCCTTTTTTAGAGTGAGCAGTGCATCAGATTCAGACTTTTACCGTGATATGACCACAGGCTGCTTTTAAACTGATGTTTGCTGACTGATTTAAAAGTAGTATCAAATATATCGTTAGCTGGGTTTATTCTGAGTGTATTACTAGAGCTGAAAAGGCAATCTTGGCTGAAACTCACCCCTAGCCACACCCCACTCCTTAACCCTAACCCTAATTTGAGCCCCACATATACAGATCCTCCACCCCTGCCTGAGCACACAGAACCTCCACAGGCTCTGGCGCAGTCATAGGCAATAGCAGTCTGTGCTGTATTCCCTTTGGCTTTTAACTGATCATTCAAGACACTGTTGTGGAGGGAAGGTACACTTTGGAGAAAAAGCAATTCAGTGGGCAAATTTAGCTTTTTAAATCAATTTGCAATATTGAAGGCATGGGCTGGAACTGAAAACAAAGGTGAAAGGTGCTCTTTAAGTACAATGGGAGAAGCTGGCGCTTGGAGAGTTTGAGCCTGTGAGCAGGACTCAGCTGTATAACGTTTCCCCGCGGTAGCGAGAATGCCGGTGTGAGGTTACCTGAAGTTCACCGAGGGTTTGGTAACTAGGTCACCCGTCAGCATGGAGCAAAAAAAATCTTCCCCCACCAAGCAACCGCAGCCGCCGACGCGCGCCAGGCGGGAGGGAGTGGGCCAGCGATTGTGGCAGGGCCACGCGCTTTAACTCCACACTGCAGCAGGTTGGCAAACGAATGGCTGCCAATACCAGAGGCCTCCCCCATTAGCTGGCTATAGATTTCTGTTTTTAGCCTGACAGTCACTATTAATCCATCTAGGCGTGATCTGAAAGCACAGGAGATAATTACAGAGTGGAAACGAGCTGGGGGGGGGGGTTTGGGGGTCTGATGCCTTTAAGGCTGTATTACTGTAGCTGTGCACGAAACCCTGCAGTCAGTGAAAAAGACGAGTCCCCTAATTAGCAGAGCCCGTAGAACACACTGTTATGACCCAGACAAAAGTGGATTACACCCTCAGATGGCTCTCTTCTCTTTCTCCCTTTTCTTTTAATCTCCGTTTTCTGTACTCCGGAGTTCCGCCCTGTTTATTAAAGCGACTCGTGTGTTTCACAGCCCCCCCCACCGTACATCGGAAGGAACATCAGAAACGTGACACACTTCTTGACTTAAATAATTGCACAGTGGACAGAATCTTTTTTTTTTCTTTCTTTGAACCAGGTGATCGCAAGACAATTTAAAAAAAACCTCTTTAATAGATGTGTGACAGACTCCTGTATACAAGACTACCTCCTGCTGGCTTCTCTGCGGTTCGTTTGTCTTTACCTCCCAGCAGGAATCACATATTTGAATCCAGATTCCTGCAGAACCAAATTACTCTGAAGTCAGCTGTCAGCATAATCTGGTATCAAGCTCAGCAGAGAAGGATTTGCACTGTATGAACTTCCATAGTATTTTTCGTATGCTACACATCTTGCTCTGTTTACACTGCAGCAGCATTAGTCAAACAGGACAGGAACGTCACAAACTCCAAACAGCTTCCTCTCATTTGTAACCTGTCTATCTTATTAGGTTGCTAGCAGCTAAGTGAGACGAGGATCATATCCAGCTGTTTCTTTAAAGATGCCAGGATGGTCAGCTGCAACTGTCATGGCTGGATAGCTTTTGCTAGGCTCCTGCTACTGCCTGGGCAAAAAAACTTCTACTGGTGTCCTCTGACTTGTGTCTCAATGTTGATCTTGAAGAGGTTTACTGAGTGGAGCTCGGCAAGACCTTTTTGGATTTTTAATACTTGAATCTCGCACCCCTCGTAGTCTTTTCTGTTCAAGATGTAAGACGTTCATTTAATATGTGTCAGATATTCTTTTAAAACCAGGAATTAACCTTTATGACTCTCTGAAGTTTCTGCTGCCCTAAATCTACAATGAATGTGAACACTGTACTTAGGCCTGGCATTCATTAATGGCCAGGAATTCAGGAATGCCCCTTCAGAGAGTCAAAGGCTTTATCTACAGTATCATCATCACAAGTTACCATCTGCGCACACTATCAAAATAATAAAACAAGAATAACGATGCTTTCTTCAGCTATGATGGCCTCCACATTCTGTGGGAGCCCAGGACACCCATATGAAATTGGTTTTACAGCTGGAAACCCCTGACAATGATTCTGCTGAGCAATTCCAGTTCCTGGAGAAGGCTCAGCAATGCTGAGGATGAGCAGACACTGGGAGAGCAAGTGAAGCCTTTTGTAACCCTGCTACAGTATATGTCCCCTACCTTGCCTCCTGACTGCTTCAATGTCCCTTTTTAATCCCTCATGACTTTAATGAGTTTAAAACCACCAACTTTGCACGAGGTTAGAAATGTAGTGGCCTTTCCCTGAACTCTCCTTAGCAGGCAGAAAAAAAAGTGTCCAATCAAGGCCAAGCAAAGTATTACTTATTAATACAGCGCTCAGGTCGAGGTTCTTGTGTATTATTGATGCCTCATTTAAAGGGTTACCTGCAGTAAATGTGCTTCACACTCTCTTTTCTGCTGCTGTTAGCAATTCTCCAGTCCTATCAGCTAGGCTGCTGGAAGCCTGTGCACCACAAGCGCAGTGCTGCTGGTAAACTGGACCTTCCCCAGCAGGCCCGGCCCAGCCCGGCCCGGTCACTGTGCCCACTTCTCTCCAGGGGCAGCAGACGCTCCCCAAAGGACCTCAAACCTGTCCCGCACAGCTCCTTCCTCCTGCCACGCCTCGGCCCACGCTGCTCCTGTCACGTGTGACGCCCGTTCCGTTGGGGTTTTATTCTTCTATGACGTGCCCTGTCGTCCTCATCGGGCAGGGCTGGGATAAGACGAGGGCTGGAGACTCCTGTGCTGCCAGAAATCACTGCAGCCCACCAGTTCCCTGGGCCCCTGGTGCGTGTGTGTGTGTGAGCGCCAGTGTGGCTTCTGTCCTAGCAGCTCAGTTTGGGAAGGAGTCGTGACTGAACGATCATTTAGAATCCCAGTTTGTGAAAGGGTGAAAATCCCAACTGAAGCGTCATTCTGATTAATTAAAAAAGTGAGGGGGTGGGAGGAGGATAACTCTGAAAGGCATTGGCATCTCCGTCCTTTGTCCCATATAACCATTCCTAAGATTTATGGTTCCTGAGAGAGTAGGCATCAGGAGATGTCCAGGGACCGCTCTTCCCATTTTGCCGTGATCACTGAAATGTAAATCCGCGGATTCAGCAGCAGTGTGGTTTTCTTGCCTCGGGGATCCTGGATGCCAGGGGCGGAGGGGGGGAGGGGGTGGTGTGGGATGGAGGGGCAGGTACTTGCCTCATTTTAACGTTCAGAGGTAAAAAAAATGAAAAGGAAAGACACGACTGCAGCCTAGCAATATTGTGATCCAAAAACATTCTTGCTGAGATGTCATTTTTTAAGGTGTGTGTGCTTTTGCTGACTGATTTACCCTGAAATAAAAAAAAAAACCAGAAGCTCGCTGACACACGGAGCTACAGGAACTCGTTAAAGCAAAATTCTGCCAACTGTCAACGTTCCTCAATGTTTTATTCCGTTTTATTCAGATTCTGTCGTAGAGAAGAAAACAAATATATATTTTGTGCCTATTTCATTTGAGTAAAAGCAAGGCACTTCTGCCCTTTTTAAAAAAATAATCATTCCCGTGCAAGTTGGAATTCAACTAGGCTATCAGTGTACAATCAAGGGAAAAAAAACTCCAGAGCGACATTGAGGTCTCCATTACTCAAGGACAGCAAAATCCAACTCCAGCACACAGACGCTTTTGGGCAGTGATGAGAGGCCCTTTATACTCTGACTGACCCCAATCCTGCTTGAGGAAAAAACTCCAAGAAATCCAGGAGAGCAAGGGTTTATCATTGTGGTGTTTCATATTGAACGATCTGTCATGCAGATGGTCTCGTTAAGACAAGGGGGTGAATGAAAACGCAAGATGTTACGCCTCACCGGCTTAGGAAAGTTTTCAACAAACGCCCTCCTTCATTGCTAACCTCTACTGTACTCACTCAACAGAGCGGAGACTGATTCCCTGGAAGTCTGGGCTTTTTGTTTTGTGCTGTGAGACACCGCAAGATGATGGAAGTTTGTTTAAAATTCTGCATTCTACAGCTGTGCTCAGAGCTCTCTCCCTCCCCTTCTCTCGCTGGGAGTAAGTTGGGCGATCACAGCGATCAGTTAAACATCTTCACTTTGTAAGTTCTGCCGTCCTGTTTGACATTTCCAAACATTTGCACAAGACTCTGCTGAAATACCAGCAAAGCGCTCTGTGCATAATAAGCGTCTCAGTGAGCAGGTGTGTTACAGGAACCAGCCTTTTTAATAGCTTTTGATGATGAGTTGCGTGCCCTTTTAATTTATGAGCTACAGCAAAAGTCTAGTCATTAATTTAGGCCTGCACATGAACTTCAGAAGTGTGGGCAGGGGTGGGGGAAATGTCATATAAACTCCTGCGCGCTATACTCGAGGGTCCCCGAGGAAAAACAGGACAGAACTCAATGCAAAGTGTAGCACTAGTTCGGGCTGTTTGATGGAGGATGGAAAAAAACTGAAGATGTCTGACAGCCCTTCGCATACAGTCGTCAATTAACAGATGGATCGAAAATTCATACAATGCCTACAGAGCCATCAGAGAAGGCACTGCAAAACATGCTCTTGTCTCTTGTGAGTTCTCTGAAGATCTCTAGATGCCATATTTGTCTTCTAACACTTTTTATATAAAAAACACAGAACTAACAGTGAAATGGGAAGGCAGATGGACAAAGTTAATGAGCTCAGAACTCCATTCCCCCCACCGGATCAATGGTCTCTATTAATGTCAGTCTAGCACTTCATCCTGAGGAGATGGATTTTTGATTTGCATTAGCCGGGAGTCGCGCAGGGAGAGGAGTGTGGCTGTTTATACTGTAGACTTGTGAGCACTGGGGATGGGCACACTTGCCCTGCCGGAGGATGGCAGTGGGCAATGATGAGCTGGACTGCTGGCTGGCCAGAGGGAAAGGAGAGCAGGGCGTGGGGTCGGGTGCCAAGAGCCTCGATTAGAGAGATACTGCAGAAAGACTGTGGGAAGGAACGTGCTGTGGTTTCACTGGCTGTCCTCTTGGGGTGCTGGCTCCGATTCAGAAGAACGGAGTGCTTGAACTGACACTGAGCTCCAGGATGAAGATAGCGAGATGCCGCTTTTGACCACAGTAAACATTACTGAAAACACTGCTTTTAAAAGTTATTTCATTTATGAGAGAACAAGAAGGAAGCATAACATAAGCCTCGAGAAACAGGGCCTAACCAATGCGTATCGGGGTCCCCCTGTCCATGAAATACAGACCCAGCCCAGGCACCAGTGACCTCCCGCACGATGATATCCAGAGACTGAAGGAATCGCTGGAATGCAGCACTAAAAGGTTCTGTTCTTGCCCTCAGCCTGCTCATAGAGCTGTATGACTGGCAAACCTTCGAGCATTTGAGCAACCTTGAGCATTGTTTAAAAAGTTTAAAAAGAGAAAACAGAATGCATAATCACAGGAAAACTTCAGTTCGTATACAGCAGTACAGTATATTGATTCTGTGTAATTATATGCACACACACGCTATATACTGTAGAGAGAAAGAGAGGTTCACCTTTAACTATAAATGCAAGTAAAGGAACAAGTAACCTTTACCTGTTCCTTAGCATCCAACACACACTGACACAGCTGCCCTCTCAAGTAGCTGACTCTCTCTATATGATACTACATGGTTTTATACACAACCATGTATCCCTTTTTCTAACTACTTCATCAATCCAAGATTGTGGGGGAGCCAAACCCTATCTTGGGAAGCAGCAGGCTCAAGGCGGGATACACCAGCCCCTCGCAGGGCAGACAAACACAGACACACTCACACTCGCACCAGGGCCAGTATTCCCAGAAGCCAATTAACCTCCCAGCATGTCTTTGGACTGTGGGAGGAGACCTACGCGAAAACACAAGGAGAACATACTCCACAGACTGATTTTTAGACAGCATTGTCACCAGGCAAATCATTCATCCTGCTCCTCCACGTGTGCCCCAACAGGACTCTTGGTGCTTACGGTTCCCCCAGCACCCCTTAAGAAACAGGCACGCGCCCTTTCCTGCTGTCACAGCTGGCTCTTGCTCACTGACGTGTACGAAGCGCACGAGGCCAGCCTTGCTGCCGACTGGGGCTCTTATCTGATGTGTCGTAGCAGGGCTGGCGTTATCGCTGCCCGGCTGCCAGGCAAGGCGGAGCGGAGATAGACAGGCCTACTGACCCCGAGGTGTGTGGCACCCTGAACACATCCGCTCGCTCACACACACACTGACTGATAATTCATCCCCCCTCTCCACACACGCACCTTTTTTTAAGGTCCCCAGTGTTAAACGTTTGAGGAGGTGCCAGCAAATTTAAAGTTTTTTTCCGGGTGTTTTATGGGAGGTCTGACGGTGCTGGGCCCAGCCGTGCCAGCGTTTGTAAATCTCCGCGGCGGCAGAGGGTGCGCTGGGTAGGCGACCGGGGGGCGCGCCTTCGTCAGCCTGTAACGTTATCGGCTGTTGCAAAAATAAAGACCTCCGCATTCTTCGCTCCTCCAGGCTCTGGCTTGGGGCTGAGCTGCGGGACAGGACGAGCCAGGCTGGCGTGTGAGCGCTGCGGGCCTCCAGCTCCTCTAGGCGGACAGCTCCCCTCTTGCCATCGGCTTGCACCAGCCCAGCCTCGCAAGATATAGAAACATCCAGCTGGCAGGCCAACACAGTATTTAAACTGCCATGTTCAAGGAAGAGTGCTGCTGCTGTGTGATAAGTGAACGAATAATTATCCTTTTTAAAATGGTTTTAAGCTCTGAAACAGTGGGGGAGATTTCAAGCAACCTCTAGAACGACATAAGGAGCATGAAATCTGCATCCTTTAGATGCCATAATAAAAGAAGATTTAGAGAGCCTAGCCGAGATAATTATTAGTTCAGTCAGGGGACAATTGGAGGGTTCAGCTAGAACACAAACAGGAAGGCAGCAGGATTCCCAAGAACACGATTGAGAAGTATAATCCTAATTCTCAAAGGCTGAGCGAAGGGCTGTTAAGATAGGATACTGTACTTGCCATGCAGAGCTGATCGAGTGCACGGCTGTCCATCTATCATATAAAGAAAACGGGGTGGTGCTGCCACCAGGAGGTCAAGAGCAGTACTGCATATTTGGCTTTCCTCCCAGAGCTAAGCGCACAAACGTTACACTTAAGAGCAAAGTCTTTCAGGTTACTCTTTCAGGATCAGAGTGGAGTCTTTCAGGTTGCTATTTCACTTGCAAAGCAGTGGAAATACCCCCACCAAAAGATCATGCTGTCACAAGTGGCTTTTTATTACTTTGTGAGCGCAGTATGAAAACGGAACCTTAGATCAACTTTTACAAATATTTTTGTAAACAATCTTTTGTTGTAGCCAGAGACAACGATTGAGGTCTCATAACACCAGTGAGAAATTATTTTCTGCATATTTCAAATGGCTGCTCCCAAAGATGTGTACATCTCCCTGAGGGGGGATGTACAATATTAGAATGTACTCTGAGTTGACATATAAGATTTGACAAAAACCCAGCAAGAACTTGCAGAACTATCTTTTAGGTAATACAAGGACATGCACTGTTGTGAGCCATTCAATAGAATTAGTTCGACTGTATTTATAAATGCATTTAGAGAACAAAATGTGAAATGCAGGTTTCTAAAAGACTTTTTAACCAGGTTCTGCAGTGCCAGAGTCTCTTCAGCTCTTTTCACTCATGTTTTTCATTCTTCATGCAGAAACACAATTCTGCTGTGATGTTCAGCTGACAGTTTAGCAGTTTTGTTGTAAGATATCAGTTATTCCATATAGATTTGTATTTGGCAGTACAAAAAGTAGTCCAGCTTTCTGGACATGTAGAAAAAACATAAATGATGTTAATGATGGTGGGGGCACGGTGGTGCAGTGGGTAGCATTGCAGGGCTGGGATCCAGGGTTCAGTTCCTGGGGCGCTATCTATGTGGAGTTTGTATGTTCTCCCTGTGTCTGTGTGCACCTCCAAGTGCTCTGTTTTTTTCTCCCACAGTCCAAAGACATACTGGTACTGTAGGTTACTTAGCCACTGGGAGAATTGGTCCTGGTGTGAGTGTGTGCCCTGGCCTGTGTGCGGGGACTGGCGTCGTGTCCAGGGTGTACCCTGCCTTGCTCCTGCTGCTTGCCGGGATAGGCTCTGGCCCCCCCACCGCGACCCTGAATTGGATAGAGCAGTCTGAAAATGGATGGATGGATAATAATGATGGTGAACACCTGTCGACAAGTCATTTATATTTGATTAGGTAAATGTGATGGATGTGCTGCTGCAAGACATTGGCATTGCTCATGTATAGTTCATTCTGAGCTCTGGTGATCGTGCTTTTGCAGATGCAATGTGAATTATAGATTACTAAACAACAACCTTCTCACCAAAACTAAGCTGTATTAACAGCCAAGGTTTTTACAACATCAGAAAACACTACTGCATGCTCTGAATAAACTGGTGAGGATGTACAGTAACACACACATATTGTTCTTTAATCCTGTAAGATGTTTAAGACTTTTGTACAGCCATGTATAAATGGATATAAGATAACAAAATAAAGCTTGCAAGTGGAAAGAAATAGGGGAGTTGCAGACAAAGAAACAGCAGCAAGTAACAAACAGCAGGCGAGTAACAAAAATGTGACAAAAGGACATGGATTGGGCAGAAGTGGTAAAAGATTACATAAAGGGTTTTTGTGTAGAATCAGGACAATGTGGGAAAGCAAGAAATAAGCAAACAGAGTGATTGGGTATATTGCAAAAAGTGTGGAATTTTAATCCATGGAAGTTATGGAAAAAAAAGAAAGAGATTATTTGCCAAAGAGTTGTGGGTGTGTGGAGCCAGGTGATGAAGACCCAAAGCCTGCTCTCCTTTGAGAAACGGCTGGATGAATCTCAGATGCGCTCTGCCACCAAGCTACCAAAACAAGCAAGACAGGCCGGCTCCTGTGATCTGCAGATGGTCTTGTGCTTTTATCCCACTCGTTCAGTTGCTTAGCAGCTGAACAACGGCTCAACGCAGACTCATCCGGCCTCGTCTTGCAGGACCGCAGATAGCCGGCTCGGACTGCCCAGCGGGTCAGCCGGTCCCACGCGCCCACACGGCCGCACACGCGTGCGGATCAGGGAGCGGATGAAGGCAGGTGTCCGAGCCACAGCACTGCTTCTGACGATGAGGCAAATGCAAACACAAGTGCCCCTTCCCGGCTGACATCCCTTGAAAACGAAATAAAAACAGCAGCAGCAGGCTCAATCAGCAAGCCCGTTGCCACACGACGCACTCCGACCCAAAACGTGCCAGCAGGCGCTTGAGTAACAGAGCGTAACTCACGCAGCAGCAGCACGCGCCCATTAGCACACAACCTGGGCCTGAGCCCCAGCTGTTACCATGGGAACCCAGGAACTCGCGCCAGGTTCCTGCTCTTGTGGCAGAGGTGAGTGTAGGGGATGAGGGGGGCAAAGAGACAGAGGCTACCCGACCACTGGCCCGAGCCCCGCACAGTGAGCAAAACACTGAAAAGACCAACTGATATGAAAAACGCAGAGTGTAGAAAACAAGTTGATTTGGAGTATTATCATCAGTATATTCAATGTGTTTATAAACCTGTTGTGGGTTAATAATAATACTCTGCAATTATATAGGACTATTCATCCCAAAGTGCTTTACATATAGAAAAGACTCACTGAGGTGCAGCCCAACCTGGTTGACACAGCAGCCATTCTGTTTCCTATCCCATCCGTGCTGACAAGAATAGGCGACAAGGCTATGATGCTGCTGTTTTGGGTTCTCTTGACATACTGTAAAATGACCCAGCAGATGACAGGAGCCATGATCAGCCACCTCCCCTCCACCTGCTGGAGCATCCGTAGCCCCTGGCTCTACCCTTAACACAGCTCTACAGTTCAGGTGGTGTTGTTACAGCATTTTGGGGGCATCCTTCATTTCTTCTCCACGTTATTTGCGGGATCCATCTCCGTACAGTGTGCACACTCTCCCGTAGCAGATCTCCGAAACCGGCCTGATTCTGTGGAGGTGTGCCTGTGGTCAGAACTGCGGCTGTGGGCACGAGGCTTTTCCCCGGGAGGAAGACAGGTGCTCCCGGTGTAAGAGAGGAGGGAGATGTCATTACACACTTTCACACCCAGAGCCGTGGGAGCCTCTGTAGCAGGGTGAGGGTTCAGGTGGGGGTGAACTGTCTGAACCGAGAGCAGATTCTAGCGTGCTGTCTATTTCTGCACAGTTAGAAAGAGCGAGGACAAAAAGGACATTGATAAGCCCCGAGTTCTGCATTTGCTCTATTACTCCTGTTTTCTGGCCTTGCAGACAGTATCATTGTCACAAAAGGCCAAGCTGCCTGTGCAGTAATGTATGTGTCCAACCGTATTAGGGATGCTGTGTGCTGTGCCCTGGGTGAGCTTATACGTGTGCCAGCGATTCCCAGCACTGTGCCTCTTTCCTCTTTGAGGATAAAAAAATAGACACAGCAGCACTGTCAAAAAACCTAAGACTTATAAGGGACAAGATTGAGAGAGAAAAAATAAACTCAATTGGATGATTTTTTCATACAGGGCATTTAAATCCCATCAAACTGGGGAGAGGACGAAAAGAGATTGGTCCCTGTAGAAGAGGTGAATGCAACTGGTACCCGAAATCAAACTACAATTAATAAGCCTGGTTGAGGGCTTATAAAGTACTGTACCAGGAGTTCTGACAGAACCCCTTTCCAGTATTAGACATGCCCTTTAAATGTGGAGCCAAATTATAACGTCTGTGATCTAAGAGGACATTAGACAAATGTACCTCTTTTTCATGTGGGAAAATATCTGTGTAACAAAAAATACAAACACAAAAGACATTGAACAAAAACAGACATTTTCATGAAGCCTGGCTCTTTAAAAGTTATTTTCACCTTATAGTTTTGTCCCTGGCTGAACAGTAAAATTAGCTCCGTGTGTAGCAGGGCACTCAGACCTATCTTTTCGAAAAAAAATGGGACTTCCAGTGTGCTGTCCAATCTCGAACAGCCTGTTTCTGATTGTGAAAGTGGAGCTTCTGTGATGAGAAAGCATCATTTCAGCCTGAAAGGCAGCAATCAAGTCCTGAGCTTGAAATGAAAATTGTGATTTGGCTTTACTGCCCACTATCCATTCGTTCAGCCCTACAATCACACCTCCTGCATTATTGCTAACTGGAGATCTGCAGCACTACAAGTATATCACTAGAGGCTTACAGGACAAGCATGCCATAGCTAGCAGACCCCGTGGTGCTCCTGCTGTGACTGCTGAAGAAGACAGACGTACTGTAGAAAGCTTAGCAACAGCATGCTACATACTGTACGTAGAAGTCTTCCCTCTTACTGTAACATGTGAAGGAAATAAAGGAACAAACACTAAAATCCTTCCCTTTAATTGTGAGGACAGAAAAGGAAAGAAAATAGCTGTCAGATTCTGCAAACAGCTGATTTAATTCTTCCGCAGGGTGTGGGGGATAAATAAAGAGATGCACATCACAGGGGAGCTGTGCCATTCTTCAATAGCTCCCGGGAATAACACTTCCCTCTCCTAGTCTCTGCCTGTGGAGGGAGCAGGACGGACGAGGGGGGTGAGGGGTGGTGGGGGGGAATAAGGTCTCTTGTAATTAGTGTCTGTCGTCTGCTTGTGTCTTATCGAACGTGGCTGCTGCCTTTTCATGCAGATGCTACAGTATCCCACGCCGCCCTGCCACTTTCCCATAAACACTGCTGCTGTGCCCCTTCGGATTTGCATTCTGGCCAAAATTTAAAAAAAGGTTTCAGCTGTCGGACCCTGGAGACAACAAGCACAAGCAAACCCATTCCAGGTTTGGACTATGTACTTTTAGCTACAGTAAAACAAAGGACATCTCTACCAGGGCTAAATTTGTTATGAACTTGCACTTAATAAAATTCTACGAAATGAATGTGTCAAGAAAACAGTTTATTCTTAACATTCTTGTGCCAAACAATTGAAGAAATAGCGCAAACCCCTTTCGTCCCAAAACTGGACTTGCTAAAGTGGTTCTGCACCGCAGTGCCTGGAGCCACAGGAGGGAATTACACCAGGCATGAGTAAAGAAGGCCTGCTCCAGCCACCGGACTGAGACCTGGAGGGGACCTTTATCTCTGGCTCCTAGAGAACCCTGCTGCCTGCCATCCAGGGTCTCACCATTCGACTAGGGGATCCTAATAATCTGGACACTTAGCGTCCTGGGGTAAACGGATTTGTGAACTGGGCTGTCCCAGCTGATGTACTGAGACATATGCAGTGCCTGACACCTAATTAGTCCAGCAGCACAGGGCCAGCGTCTTCCAGGGGACCCACAGCTAACAGCTCATAGGGCTGACTGATTCCTAACGGGTCGCCTTCATTGTAAGCACTTAAGCAGGGACGTTTTTTTGGTATAATATTAAAAACAAAAACTGAACATCCTGCAGCCCTGTAAAAGGATAGCTGTTGCATTAGCCAACAGTCTCCCTGAATTGACCATTTACACTGTTGGAAGAGGATGATTTAAGGACAACCTATAACAGCAAACAAACGGACTGTCACAGGAAATCCCCAGTGTTCGGCTCATTTTGAGCAGCTGGTCTTACTATGACGTTAATAACAATCATTGAAGTAACACTGAAGGACTATTGTTGAATTCAGAGGAAAGAGAATTTTGAGAAGCATCTAAGATTACAGCAAACCTCTCTGACAATGACTCCTCGATAATAGGGCTTTCAATACTCCTAACAGGACATGGCAGACATATTCTGTAAAGCACACTGGATGAATCGTCTCACTTTCACTGCAGAAAGATTTCAGTGACTTCAGCTCAGCTATCCTAACACTTTGCTGCCCCCTTGTGTTATTGAGAATAATAAGAAATATAAATAGATTAGTTTAGCCACTGCAAGACAAAATCCACAAGGTGTTTGCCCTGGTGCTGCAAACAACCATGTGATTTGATATTACTCTCATTCACAAATGTTGCACTATACAGTATGTACCAATAAGATCACAAACGTGTATAGAGTATTGACAACAACATAAGTTCTAGCATGATGAGTTTGTATTGCTGCAGCATATGAAACTGTTCCTAAGTGCAAAAGATATAAAATCTTATATAAAATGGGAGCTACTATTACATTAGAATGGAGAATAGGAAATGCCTCTTTAAAAATGAAAAAGCGATCATTTTAATTGCTTGGTGTTTACTACATACTGTAAGTGATCCAACCATCTCATCCAGCCAGTTCTTGAAAGAAGCCAGAGTACCTTCTTCCACAAAGTAGCTGGGCAGCTTGATCCAGACTCCCACCACACTTTGTGTAAAGACCCCACCCCCAGTATTAAATGCAGTTTTCCTAAGTTTTCACTTGTATTGCCTGGTTAGTGTTTCACTGTCACTCCAGAAGCAGACCACTAGGTTGATTTTTCAAGGAGAAAAAAGAAAAGATTCAGTTCTTTTAAATGCATTTCAGTGTAGGACATTTTGTTGCGCCCAGGAGTGTACCTGTTTTATTTCCTATGAACTAATTACAGACCATTAGTATATTTTTAGATGTCTTGATGACCAGAAGTATATACAATATTCTACATGTAAGGTCTTTATTTAGTTTAAGTACTTTTACTGTAGGTAGTGTATATATCCTAAGATTCAATGCATTAGGAAAATGAGAAGTGAAGTTTAATGAGAAGTGAAGTTAATGTGACTGTGAAGTTTCTGTAAAAACCCCAAAGCTTAATATTTAAGCCTTTTTTAGCTCATCTATAGAGGGTGGTACAGGATTTCATGACTGAGTGATAGGTACAATATGGGCTAGGATGCACAGTTGGATCTCTTACTTTTAGAGTATAAAAAAGTTAACATGGCAAGTCCCAATTCTGAGACAAACTGTATACATAACCTTCACTAGAATATTAGTGTTTTGAAACACAGAAACTAAAGAAGAGCAATGAAAATTTCAAATACCTCCACCCAGAAGAGCACAGTCACGTTAACCCAGTGACACAGCGGCTCTGTCCCATGAAGAGTAAGGGATTTCACTGAGGCATTAGCAGAGGATTCTAGCTGTCTCTCCATGCTTTCTCCAGGCACCTTGAACAAGACACGTGTTACACTGTGTTGGGAGCAACTGTGCCAGGAGAGGACCCGCTGTGCTGTAAAACTCCAGGAATTGCACGGAGGCACGGCAGATACTGCACAGCGCTTTGTGCTTCAGTGCGTCTGCCTGGCCCTGTTGACCTCTGGCTGCGATTGAAAAGCTGCGTTCGTGTCTTTTGCAATCTTCCCTCCTGTCTCTGCCTGGTCCCAATAAGAACGGAACAAGAGGCAAAGCTTTTAAAAGCAGATTGTATCGTTAGGTAATCTGCACCGCTGAAAAGACCAATAAATAGGCTTTCATTGCAACTTGCCATTACTCAGCATGGTGGAGTTCTTATTCTTCTCTTTCTTCATCTCAGGCTTTTAAAAACCCAGCTACTTTGTTATTGTGACTGTTCAGAAAAGAAATACGCTTGTTGCTAAACCTAGCCTCTGAAGCAGTCATGGATGTTAAATTTGCCAGCTTTTGTTACTGCGTTACTCCAGCTAGGACTTGTGGATGCAGGACAGAGCGAGTTCCATGACATTGACAACTGTCTGATTAAGCTAAAGTACCTGATCCAGTCCGAAAAGGCTCAGGCTCTGGGACTATGTTTAGAATTTTTATTTTAGAATTATCTGTCACTTCTCCCAGCGTAATCCACAGAGACAATACTAGAGAGGACCCTAGGCGATGCTATTAAAATAGGATTTGGTTCAAACCAAAGTCGAAGCCTCTCGTTTTCTACTTGATTATTTTTCTCAAGCGTGAAGGGTCCAGGTCTGGGACCTGCTGCAGACGTAGGAGACAGGTGGTAACTCCATCAGCGACATGCCGAGGCATCAAAGCTCTAGCACAGCTTGTAGGAAGTTTGGCAGCAGAGCTCAGAACCCAGGTCTGATCCAGGCTCCTAGACATCTAGGGCTACAGAATCCCTCCTCCAAAAAACTCCAAAGAATTTTTTACGGTAACTTTGTCTCATGCAACCTGATAAACCAGCCTCCTAGCAACATCTGCCAGGGGTCTAAAGTATTTGTGAAACAAGACCTTATTTCTCCCACATGCAGACTTTATGATTTGTTCCTCCTGTGCTGAAAATTTAATATGTAACTCAAAGGTTGTCACTCCTCGCTCAGAGCCCCCACACCCCTGTCCTAAAAATTGTTTCCAAAGGATAAGGCTTAAACCAAGAAGACTTTTGACATGCAGTACACACCTCTTCCGCAGGAAGTACTGGCTTGGCATAGCTCACTAACTAAACTCCCAAAGTCATTCTAGCTAAGGAAGCCCAAGGCTGACCTTCTGTGCTTGAGAACAGACAATCGGCATCTGATGCATCCAAGCAGCTCATAGCAGACCAGGCAGCGGACTGGTCTAACTGACACTTTGGCGATGAGGGCTGACCCAGTTCCTTCACTGATCTCCTGGTTTAAATCTCAAAGGAGTTCATGGAGTCTGTTTCAAAAGACACACTCTGGTGCACATGTTCCTGCCTGCAGGGTGGTATCACGCACACTACATGACAGGCTGTCAAATCGATTCCCCCACTTGGTTCACTCAAACAGCTGGCCACCTTCCTCAGAACAATCGGCCCACATCAGGGAACGCTTGCACGCATCCAGACACTGCACTGGCGAGGACAACGCCATTTCCATGCCAGGTGGGCAACATGTAACTTGCTCACATGCAGGAACTGAAGCTTTAAAACTTCCTTCTCCAATGACTCGGTTGTGCAATTAAAAATATTTATCCTACTGTACCATACACGTGTCTTGGCAATAGATTAATGAAAATCCATTGGGAGTTAATTCAAGGTCCTGTCCATATTGCAAAGTTTATAGTTCCCTTCATCTCTTTTACAGTATATCCCACCTTCCAGTCTTTCCCCACTTGCAGAAATCCAGAAACAAGTTCTAAATCCATTAGTTATTAACAGGCATATGGATAACCTCCCTTGTTTAATTAAATATTTTATTTTTATAGCCTTTTTGATGTCCTATTCTGTCTCCCGTGTCGGCATTCTCCCTTGAGAGCATATGCCATTATTCTGTCATTATTCTGCCATAATTCATCACCCAAAACTGACTCTGCTTCTGGAGCAAAACTCTGTGAGATGCCAACTTTGATTAAAAGGCAAAATTGAAGACACTGCTGCTAGGAAACTGAGGACTTAAGAAAGGTTGCAAACAGGGAGAATCCCATCTGATATTTGAATATCTTTAAAATCACTTAAACAATTGGCTCCTTTTTAACACAGACACCCACTACTCTTTGTGTGAAGAGGTGACTCTCACTTTGAGCCTGGTCTGGTAAGTGTGAGCGACAGAAGACAGAGCAGGCATGCTGCCGCAGGGCTGTGGACAGGCGGAGCAGACAAGATCAAATGCCAACAGGAGGGTGCCGGTTTCTTGTTAATTGGAATGGCCGCGCCATCTGTTCAAGCCCACATTAGCGACCACAGAAATCACTGTTGTCTCGCAGTACTTCATTAATCCTTTCATGTGTATCCCTCTTTCTTCAAGGGGCACTGCTTGCTCTGACAGCTGATGGGCTTTCGAAAAGAACGAAGCATCCTTTTCCCTTACTTTCTAAGGCTTTTCCTTCTGTCTGAATTCACAATTAAGTTCTCAAATACCTGTGACTGACTCTCTGTCTTCTGTTGAGAAAATTCCCTCACTGTGCTCGGTGATAAATGCTTCCGGGAAACAGCACCATTTACACCACTGAATCTTTGAGATTTTGGTATTGCCAGAAAATCAAGTGTTTTAATGTAGTAATTTGCTCATTTGTTTCTGATCATTCCTACATTTATCAGTCTGTTTTTCTAATTATTGTTTTTTGTGAGCAGAAAAATGTCTGCATATACAGTACATCTTAATCTCAAGGTTTGCTTGATTATGTAACGTGCAGATGTGACACTCAAAAACTGCTTTAAGCTACAATTACAGTTCAGCTGTGTCTTTTAAACAACAGGAAAGCTGTCCATCTGACTGCTCTCGAGTTAAAACTCAAGTAAATACAGGTTCATGTAACACTAACACTTAAGCAGAAACCAAGTCTCTCCTCAGGGCTTCAATACAATTGGGGTTTTAATTAAAAAAAACTGTCAAGGAACATAACTCATTATCTTAAGATGATAAATTGCCTCCTGGGTGTTCTTTCTGTGTGCACTGTGCTTCTTTCTTTTTTTAGAAGAATAACTTTTGCAGTAAAATGCAGCTATCTTACAGTCTCAAAGTTAGCCAAGGAAAGAGTCCGTCCCAGTTCATTTTTTTGCAAAATCCCAGTAATGACCAGCAACTGGAGTGGTCATTATTGGAATTTGTAAAAAAAAAAAGGTCCGTAATTCAGGATCCAGGATTTAAATGCATTACACAGAAGATGTTCAAATGCATTATACTGTAACTACTGTATGTTACACCCAATGCAAAAGGAGCACTAAACAGCATGATTTTGGATGGAGGCCTCACTGTCAGTGCACATGCCTATATAATAAATGTCTTCTCTTCAAACTACCGTTATAAAAAGGAAATCATTTTTGTTCCCCCATGAAACATCCATCCGCAAACGCAGTCTTTTAAGGAAGTCAAGTTTAATCTGTGGGATTGTCAAAGACACTCTAGGAACATTACACTTGTTAGCACGGGCTATACAAAGCAGCCCCCAAAACTGATGTAATTCAATAAATTGTTGCTAAAAATGACTTAAAGCAAACAAGTTAATGGCCTTTATATTTAGACTGTTTTTGTTTCCGCTAGTAAGGAGAGATGACCAGTGATAACATGCCGTGTCTGTGAAATTTAATTTCAAACACTCTGCAGAAGCTCTAGCAGGAGAGGCATGAGTCATCCCACATGTGACAAACGAGTTAAAAATGAATAAATGAGAAAAAATTAATCAGTTTAAACAACCTCAAAGAAAGACCGGTCTTTTAACTAAACAACAAGCCTCTTGACAGCCAACACTGGCATAACCTGGCATAACCATACCTCTTAAAGACTGGAAGCTTGCAGCTGTCTTGAGTGAACAGTATTATCTGCAGGGTCTACAGTATATCCCCCTTTGTGTTTTCCCCCTTGGTTGTTGGTTATACACCCCACTAAGAGCAGTGACCTCTGACCTCATCGCATGTTCAGGTCCTCTATGCCTACACACACTTCACAGCAGCAGGCGAACTGGTTAACATGGACAGACACCAATATTTGTCACCACACATCACAAACTGTAGATATCCGTACAACCCGTAAAATCTGTGCATTACTGGCTTAAACTGGAGTTCGGGAGTTTATATTGGTTTAAAAAAATCATTATATCAAATATAATCTAAAAATCCTAAATATTATCTAAAATTAGTACGCTGAAAAACTTTAAACATGAAATCTTGAAGACACCAAGGGGAGATGGACAAAGGCGTAACACACAGAAACTGTCAAGCTACCAAGCCCAGGGGCTTAGCCTGAGCCAGTGTCCTCTCTTTCCCAACCTGGGCAGGAGCTGATTTAGCATCAACCCAGGGAGAGAGGGGGTGAGGCTTGAGGGCTGGGAGGGCAGGGCTGTCCTGTTTCTGAACAGAAGAAGGCTGGTGTTCAAGCTGGTATTACACTGGCATCCCTCACTGGCAGCAGATTTGCTACAGAGTAAGCAAGGATTGTGATGGACCAGAAGGTTGGTTCAGGAAATGTATTATAATGGATGGATGTGACAATCAATAGAGAAAAGGGAGTATGTGTACTGTGAGCTGCAGCTGTTTAGACCCAGTCTAGGTTCAGCCACAGGGTGGAAAACGCTATCACATTTCCCAAGTGTATGAATGATTTGTATGACTCTGGTGAATGGGTGTTAGCACACGACTGAAACATGGGCCTTTTAAAGGATCAGACCCATCCTGTTTTAACAATGTTTTAACACACAGTCTATTATCACCCGGAAAGTTAATTTAAGAAAGGTCGTTCTAGTTGAGCAGTCCATCTCCGTTTCCACAAGCAGTAATTTAATTCAACAGTATCATGCTTTGTACAACTTGTTTAACTAGAGTCTTTTCTGGTATTGAACTTTGCGGCACAGTACGCAGGTGGTATAATTCAATTTTGCCCTCATTGGCAGTGCTGTCTGTATTTTCTAATCATTGTATCTGTAGAGCATCATAATAAAATGACACTTCTGTCAACACTGAATCTTGCAAGCTGGTGAATGCCCGATCTGGAAAGGCTCCTGAGGCAGAACACAAATTTCCAGCTGTATTCTAGCTTTTCACCACATGGGGACAGTCTTGCCCAACTTACATGAGACGCTGGTGTGCAATGAGGAAGAATTACTGCTGTTCCATTTCTTGAGGGTGTTGTTTTTTTGAGTGCAGCAGATCCTGTTTCTGTCTGAAAATATGACTTGTTTTATTTTGTATCCTCCTTTTGCTTAAAATTAATAAAGCACATCAGTTCTCGAGACTTGAAAGCTCTTCAAATGCATCTGTGTAGTATGTATGTATGCATCTGTGTAGTCATGGGTTTGACTGTTTTGACAGCTATTTCTCAGCTGTAGGGCCTTTTGAGCAAATATGGTATAGACATTTGCTACTGTTGTCTGTAGCTTATATGTGGTAGTTCAGGTGGGTAGCTGCGTCAGCATGTGTAGGCTGCAAAGGAACAGGTAATAGGTTGATTCCATGCTGAAAAAAAGAAGAAAGAAAACACGTTTCACGGCCAAAACGTTGTTTTCCTTCTTATTTTTCAGCATGGAATAAACCTATTACTTGTTCCTTTGTAGCTAATATCATCTGGCAATGGGAAAGAGAACATGCCCACTTCTGAGAACATAAGGTGACAAATAAGATGAGGACTTTTGTCTGTTGGGGTTTTCAAAGTGATTGATCCCAGAACTCACCCAGCTTTTTCTTGAAGGAAGCCAGGGTATCGGCTTCAACAACACGGTTGGGTTGTTAAGAGTTTGCTCCAAACTCTCACCAGCCTTTGTGTAAGAGATGACTCTGACAGAGATGTCCTTTGCTATCAGTGCAGACACACTTCAAAGCTGGAACTGGGGTCTAGAACAGCATAATGCCACCCTATGACCATGCATACTATATTTAGTAGGAACATTTTAGGAGGAAATGAATGCGTGATCCATTTGCAGTGTGTTCTGAAAAAGGATGGGTTACAAGTGAGAAGAAGGTGATTCAGTCCATCCTGCTGATTTCTCCTACGGTTCCACCTTATGTTTTTCTTTATATACAGTATGGTTTTTGTTGTCAAATTGTACTGCCAAGATGCACTTCCACTTTTTTGCCAGCAGAGGTCTCTCTTGCCATGTTTCCACTCCACAGAATGGATGGTTCACAGAGGAGGCAGGGCCCCCCCCACAGCATAGACGCAGGGTCATATCTAGATCAATTACTGTCAGACCTAACCGAATTAAGACGAGCGCATGTACATCAGGACAGGTACAGAAGTGAATCCCTTGCTTGAAACGTTCACATTAGGTCTGAATTTACTAATCCTAGTCCTGGGGGGTTGGTGATTCTGCAGGCTTTCTAGGTCTCTTTAAAGCAGCAGCACCTTAAGAGATGGGAGAAGACATTAAACTGGTCCGCTTAAGCCAACAACGAGCTGATTGAGGTCGTTAAGAGCTGAGGTAGGAGGAAAACCCGCAGACAGACCAGCTCTCCAGCACCAGGATTGGATCCGTGCACCAGGGAGAGCTCCTGTCAGGATAATCGGTCTCCAAAGTGCAAATCACACAAAGGGGTTTTACTCATTTACACCTCAAAGAGATCATGTTTGAACTCCATCTTTCATTTGTTTTTTTTGATTCTTTAATAAATATTGCATGCGTTGTAATATGCTGTATGTAATTTACAAGAGTGTAATTTATTGCTCAACTGGGTAATTGGTTGCTTCAGCTTGTGAACTAATGGGAAGTACCAGAGGTGGGATTGATGAGCCCCAAACAAATAATTAGTTAAAGAGGAACGAGCCTCTAATGAAACATCCATATATCCTATGAAAATTGTCCACAGGGTGTGTGAGAAAATCCATACACACCCATCCATGATCACACAAAAAAGGCACAAATTTCCAGAGACACAAAATATTATTTTTGTCCATCATCCGACTGTCCCATCTCCAGCGCGGCAGCGTCCACGAGCTGTGTGCGCCCAGCAAACCCCAGAAAGATGCCGGATGAATCTCTCTGGCTGTGAGGCCAGAGACCTGACAGTCAGTTGTATCCCCTGCTCACAGAAGCGTGAGTTCAGATTATGCCATTTGTTAAAAAAGACCACCCTTAGCACACTTTGCGATGCGAGAGCAGGCAAATTCTAGACATTAATCTGTAGAACCACTGATCCCCAGCCATATTTGTGTTCTGCCTCCAGCTGCCTGTGTGGCAAGAGCTCAGCCATCTTGGTTGTACAGCAAATCACATGACAGACTCAATCAAGTCTGACAGCCTGACCTGCGTTAAGGCATGACGCCGCATGACACACCTTATACATGGAGGAGAGCTCTGAGTAAGCTGGGCCAAGCCCCTCCTCCCTATGATGCATGCCTGTATATGAGCTATAGACCCATCCCCACTGCGGGACAGTGCTTCCAACCTGTTTACCCCAACGGCCCCACACCAGCTTTGGGAAAGGCTGGGTCAGGCCTCACTCCACCCACCCTTATTGGAGCCCTAACTACTGCTCCACACTCCCCCCTTACTCCCTTAGGAAAAGCACAGAAAACACAATAACGTGTCTTGTTACTGATAGAAAGCAATAGTATCACAGAGAGCACACAGGCAGTGAGAACCAGTGTTCAAGCACATTGCACTGGTTAAAGGAGGGGATGTTGTTGGCTTAGAATACTGAATTAATTATTGAATGAATTAATAAGTAAAAATGAGAGAGACCTGCTGTCTAGCCTCAGGGCTTGATCATGCCTGAGGCGGGATGACCCCCTCCACCACAGGACCACCTCTTAACTCTGCACGGGAACTGAAATATCTAACAAGTACATCCACAGTTCAATATTTACTCACAACACACTATCAGACATGCACAACAACTAATGAAGCATTTGAAAGATATTCAAAAATGTAAACTGGAACTGAAAACTATCATCAATCTTATTTATGAGTGCATTATTGTGTACCTGTGTAGGTACAGTACAGTGGTGTGAAAAAGTGTTTGCCCCCTTCCTGATTTCTTATTTTTTTGCATGTTTGTCACACTGAAATGTTTCAGACCATCAAACAAATTGAAATATTAGACAAAGATAACACAAGTAAACACAAAATGCAGTTTTTAAATGAAGGTTTTTATTATTAAGGGAAAAAAAAATCCAAACCTACATGGCCCTGTGTGAAAAAGTGATTGCCCCCTAAACCTAATAACTGGTTGGGCCACCCTTAGCAGCAACAACTGCAATCAAGCGTTTGCGATAACTGGCAATGAGTCTTTTACAGCGCTGTGGAGGAATTTTGGCCCACTCATCTTTGCAGAATTGTTGTAATTCAGCCACATTGGAGGGTTTTCGAGCCTTAACTGCTTTTTTAAGGTCATGTCACAACATCTCAATCGGATTCAGGTCAGGACTTTGACTAGGCCACTCCAAAGTCTTCATTTTGTTTTTCTTAAGCCATTCAGAGGTGGACTTGCTGGTGTGTTTTGGATCATTGTCCTGGTGCAGAACCCAAGTGCGCTTCAGCTTGAGGTCACGAACAGATGGCCGGACATTCTCCTTCAGGATTTTTTGGTAGACAGCAGAATTCATGGTTCCATTTACCACAGCAAGTCTTCCAGGTCCTGAAGCAGCAAGCCTTTATGTTCTTTTTGCTCAGCAGTGGTTTTCGTCTTGGAACTCTGCCATGCAGGCCATTTTTGCCCAGTCTCTTTGTTATGGTGGAGTCATGAACACTGACCTTAACTGAGGCAAGTGAAGCCTGCAGTTATTTGGATGTTGTTGTGGGTTTTTTTGTGACCTCTTGGATGAGTTGTTGCTGCGCTCTTGGGGTAATTTTGGTCGGCCGACCACTCCTGGGAAGGTTCACCACTGTTCCCTGTTTTCGCCATTTGTGGATAATGGCTCTCACTGTGGTTCGCTGGAGTCCCAAAGCTTTAGAAATGTCTTTATAACCTTTTCAAGACTGATAAATCTCAATTACTCTGTTTCTCATTTGTTCCTGAATTTCTTTGGATCGCAGCATGATGTCTAGCTTTTGAGGATCTTTTGATCTACTGTACTTCACTTTGTCAGGCAGGTCCTATTTAAGTGATTTCTTGATTGAGAACAGGTGTGGCAGTAATCAGGCCTGGGTGTGGCTAGAGAAATTGAACTCAGCTTTCCAAAGATGTGATAAACCACAGTTGATTTATGTTTTAGCAATCACTTTTTCACACAGGGCCATGTACAGTAGGTTTGGATTTTTTTCCCCCTTAATAATAAAAACCTTCATTTAAAAACTGCATTTTGTGTTTACTTGTGTTATCTTTGTCTAATATTTCAATTTGTTTGATGATCTGAAACATTTCAGTGTGACAAACATGCAGAAAAATAAGAAATCAGTAAGGGGGCAAACACTTTTTCACACCACTGTATGTATTTATGAATTACTGTCATCTTCATACTGTACCTTTTCCTTGTTATATTTCTAGTCCCAATTTTTGTGCGGCTTCAGGAAGCTGCTTGTGTGTTCTTGGTGCTGCTGAATGTAGGAGAATGTAGGGATCCTGAATCGGCATCAAGCTGCACCTCTGTACAGTCCTGACCTTGCCGTGACCTCCTCCTGACCCTTCCCTGACCCCCCAGGAGCCTGCACGTGACCTGACAGAGGTTGAGTCTGTGTTCTCATCGTCGCCAGTTCATCGGCACGTGACCGAAAGTCCTTCAGTGTTAGAAACCGGTGTAAGCCTGTTTCTTCAGGGCTGAGCACCTTCATCCATTCGTTCTGTTCCTTGTCTTAATTTATTAATTGACATGATCATTTATTTAATTGGTTAAAGTAATTTTTCTTCCCTGTGTCTTGGTAAGTTGCTAATCAAAGACACCTGTAAGTCCTGTAGAATGAGGCTGTCTTACCCTGCCATTTCAGCAGAACCCCAGATTATTGCTATTGATTCCTGAAAATATAATTTCTTCCACTTCCTGTAGTAGTTTCTGCAAATAGCTGACCGTAAACCACATATCCTCTCCATTAAATGTTAAATTACTAATGCTATTACAACACTTAACTGTCCTGATTGAGTATTAACCTAAAGTGCATTTTAACAAAAAAATGGCAGCCTAATGAATTAGACAGGCATGTACTGAAAGGTATTTCAGATTAGAGTAGGTGTTTGCATTTGATACGTTTTCTCATTTCTAATTACAAATGTAATCCTTTTCAGCACACTGGGGATGGAGGGGAATGTTTGCCTACCTGCAGCCTCCTAAGCGATGTTCATTAAAAATCAACCAGTTAGGAGATCAAAGAGAAACATCACTGAATGTTTCTAAATTATTCTGTGCTTAAAAATGATATAGTGTAATCACCTGGTCTCCAGTTGCACCTTATACTAGGCCAGAATGTCCTAGTTTTCCTGGTTTTTAATCCAGATGAGCTCTTCATTTCTTGAGCCCTTAATTGAACAGATAATTTGATGGATTACATCTACTGTACTGTTTTCAGCACTTCAACTGCTAGAGCTCTGAGGTCAGCTATGAAGTTGCATAGGCAACTTAAAACACGCAGCTGAAATAATGACAAGCTCTAATGATGGGATTGATTAGTTCCATTAAGTGTTCAAATAAGCATTCTGCTGAATTGGAAACCAGCACGTTCTATGGCCATGAAGACCAAGACTGGGAAGCCCTGAAAGCTGGCATTTCATCTTTCACAGGAGCTGATCATTGCCTTTGCTGTACATGCTTTGAGCCCACAAGGCACAGTGGCACCGCATTCAGTGACAATGACTTGAAAACATCCCGAAATCCGCACGACTTCGGAAAAACTTGCACCTGTGACTTTCTTTTAAAAAAACACCTAAACTCTAAAATAGAGTGCTGTGTCTTTAACCCAGCCTGCCTGCTGGCCTCATTATATTTTATTTGGAGGGGGGATCTGGCCTCCGAGTACAGGAGGTCAATCGCAAAGGTTGCGGGCACTTTGTGTTCCTATTTGCAAACCCCCCCCCCTCCAAAGACGAACACCACTATCAGGCCCTATTGCACTGCTGTCCTCCCCAAAGACCTTGGGAGCTATTAGTTACAGCTCAAACTCCCTCCCCGTCAAGAGGAAGGCTGGCCAGTGTCCAGGGAAAGCACAGCGTCATCGGGAGAACGAGAGTGGTGCGGGGAGGGGAGTGAGGGAGAGCTGATTTGCAGCCTGGATGCGCGCTGTGTTACGAGAGAGAGTGTGTGCGAATGCACAGCAGTGAGGATGGCTCCTCTCTCTCTATCCCTAAGCTTATAAGAGAGAGACGCTCGCACAGCCTTTTGACACAGCGACTGAAGGAGAGAAAGCGAGAAATGCTACTGGATTAAAAGCCTGTTTCATTTTTGTTTTTTACTTTTCTCTCACTCAAGTCGCTCTCCCTTCTCATTCTGGTCTGTCTCTCTCTCTACAGCATTTTTTTTCTTTTTCTCTTGAAGTTGGAGAGGCAGGGAGGGGGGGGGTTTAAGGAGAAGGGGGGGGAGGGGGGCGTGAGGCTCATCCCCCCGGGCTGGCCTTTGACAGAGAGGGGCTGGGGCCGCAGGGGGCCCCGGGCGGCAAGACTCCGCGCTCGCAATGACAGTGCCGCTGCTGAAGATAGGGGCTGTGCTCAGTACCATGGCCATGGTGACTAACTGGATGTCCCAGACCCTTCCATCTCTCGTGGGACTCAACGGGACCACCATATCTCGAGGGGGGACATCCGAAAAAATCGTGAGTGTGGGTAAAACGATTCCTTTTTTCACGCCGGGGCAGTTTGTTTTTTTAGCTGTTCTGAAGAGATGCATTGTTTTTCTGAAGGGTGTCGTAACTTGTTTGGGGGTGCTGTCAGCTATAAATAGGCTTCCATTGTCCGCCCCCCCCCACCACCCCTCCCTCCACCTTCCTTCTCCCAGAGCCCCAGCTTTCTCAATCTTTAAAACAGCTTTGATGTAGCGAGCAGCAGGGGGCTTTGGTAACACTAGTTATCCAGCCCAAAAATTCTTGTAGTAGCAGGGAGACTCAAAAGAGGGTGCAGGGAGTTGTGTGTTACTGTATGTGCTCCGAAATGTCCTCAAATAATCCTGCCGAGAGAAACATGAGATTAGTATAGAGCATTTTTGTCTCGGTGCGTACCTAGATATCTGAATTTATTTTTATCCTTTTCAAAACAAGACTTTAGTGTTTGCATGTGCCGGTTCGACTCGTTTCAAGAGCTCTTCTCCGTTGGAGAAATGGGCTCCTGGTGCTGTTTTTTACAGGGGGACGAAGGTTTGAATCCCCCCCCCCGAGGTGATCTGTAGATAAAAAGCGCTGTAGGAGGACCAAGCTTCGCTACAACTAGTTTAGAGTATCGCTGGAGCTCACTTGCTGCTGTGAGTGTGTGTCGACTTCATCCGGATCATTTCAAAGTGCAGGTTGTGATGCTCTGCCCGAGGCCAGGCTGTGTACTCTACTAAACAGTAATGTGACATAAAGACCGGTCACTGCTCTTAAACTGGGTTCAGAAAATACTTCGCAAGCAGGTCCTCCTGCTGAACGGCAGATTATAAATAATTCTTCTGAATCTGGGGAAATACCTGACTGTCGCTCTGTTTCCAAAGCCCTAGTGGAGGAGGTGTATGGATTGATCAGATAAAGATTGTTGGCAAAGGGTATTTTTGTTAAGAGATTTGCATTTTGATGTATTTATTGGTATACTAAGCACTGTTAAGAATGATTGAGTACTTTCATTTTTCATATGTGAGACCTGAATTAGAATAATCCTGGTAATTTCACAAAAATCCTGGTGGAGATCGAAAAGGGGGTAGTTTAAATCCATGATGGATTATTTCTGCAGATGGGTCTGCGGTTGCTGATCTTGGCCCTTCTGAAAGTTGCCAGTCTGACCTGTTGCTTGGTGTGTGATATTAATGAGCTTGTCTAGGGACTGGACAGAGGGAGTGCATTTCCAGACTGCTGGGCTGTGATACTGTACCTAGAGGCTGTGACAAGTTGCACCTTGATCCACTGGAGGGCGCTGTTTTCCCATGGTTTAGAGGTGCTCCTAATTTCACCCACAGTCTTCATTGAGACTTTATTTGGCCAAATGTATTCACAGGAGGCTTGGAATCCTCAATGAATGGATGGGTGAATGAGTGGATTTTTCGATCAATTGTAGCCAATATTTTTAATATTATACATGTTGCCTTTTCATAGGCAAACACCACCTCAATAAACACGTCAGAACATAGGAAATACCATAATAAGATGATTAGATCAATGAATCAGAAGGAACACAGCACCTCCAGGTGGTCTAGTATGGAAAATGACGACACACAGTGTCTTATATTCCACCCCAATGTGTAACTTTCTCATAAAAACGTGTTTTCACATCCATAGAAGGATTTTTTAAAATATGATAAACAGTCAAATCTATCTATGCTGGCTTTTTTCTACCATTCTCCATTAAGGATGATTCCAGAACTGTGAAATCGGCTGATCAGAGAGTTTTCTTGAGCTGATCTGTCACCGGCTCGGCAGTAACGCACAAGTAAAGCACAGGAGCCCGTTTCCTGGCACGAGCCTGCTCGGGGAACAAAAGCATGAACTACACAAGCCCCAGAGCTCGGCTCCAGATCTAACCCACAGTAGGGGTGAAGTCACATGTACTGTACATGCCAGAGACCGTCTCCAATACAGTTCCTCTTTTTTTTCAAAGAACTTTAAAGGGAACCTTTTTTTTTCCTTCAGCAGATTATCGCTCTCAAACAAATGAGTTTTCGAATTTCCCTAATGTGGCTGCACTCATGCCAGCTCCGCTAAATTAAATAAAGGCTCCCGTTGACAAGTCGTTAAATTAACAGACTCTTTACTGACTCTACACTTCAATGAAGTCGGACTGAGCTCTGTGGGCACTGCAGTGTTGGAGAGTTCAAACAGGTGTGGGACCAGGGTCCAGGGAACCCACAAGGAGCATGGAAAGAGTAGCTAAGGTGCTTTGATTGTTAATTACCACCCCTGACTGGCTTTCTTCCTTGGCTCAGCTTCATCTCATTTCTTTAAAGGGGAAGCCGACCTGGGCTTGCCATTACATTTCTGCTAACAAGCTGGTCTGCCTCCTACCCCTGCAGCATGCCCCCTTCTCTGAGTCCCAGTGTATTTACTACAGTCTTAGGCCAGCTGGACTGTGTGTGTGTCCTTAGCCTGTCTAATCCAGGTGACACACTGGAGACCGGCCCGGTGTCTGCAGGGTCTTATTAAATAAAAGTAAGATGTACAACTGCACACCAGTGAATCTGGTTCTGTGCAGATGATGGTGGTGCTAGTGTGGGCTTCTGGAAAATTGATGTTTTAAGGTTTTTTATACTTTAAGATTCACAAGAGAAATCAGTCTGTTAAAATGTAGAGAGGCCACGAATTGTCAAAGGGATAATGCACGAGCAGCCAGTGGCCAATGCATTTATTATTAGGGACCAGCTTGACGTATGATGTGGGTTCTTGTTTTAAAAATGCTGTGTCAACCCTGGCCATTGAGGTTCATTCAGGCCACTGCTCACTGCCAGGCTACTGACACTGGACCAAAACTTGCACAGCAACCAAAGAAAAAGCCCTGTTAAGAATGGCTGAAGGCAGACAAGCTACCAGCTACAGTATAGAGCACCTACAGTAAAATTCCAGTTCAGTGTTCCAGCCAAACCCATTTCTCAATGATCATGTGAGCAAATGTAGAAATAAGGATCAGGATGTCCTCTATACAGAAACGTTTACCATAATAAATTCTCAGGATGTTTTTGTATTCTTAATATTGGTTTTCCTCAATCTTGCAATGGCATTCAATTTTTTTAAACACTACTGCTACAGGACCTAGCAGTAGTGCTAGTACAGGACCTAGCATTGTATAGATGTTTCCAAGGAATGTGTACTGGATTACACCACGGTATTCCTAAGGTACATTGGAGGAAAGCACAGCAAAGCCATGTTAAACTACTGCAGATACACAAATGAAAGATAAATTCATCAAAGGAACTAAATACTGCGAAATGTCCAGGCTCTACGTACAGTAACTGACATATGTAGTACCGATGTACAATTGCATCTTAACAGCAAGCAAGCAGAAAGACAAAAGAAAATCACGCTTACAGCATACAGCACATACTGCAATTAGAAATGTATGAAAAGAGTGCATGGTAAAAACTTGAAATCAAAAAGGGTAGGTCTCTGCTCTGCAGTGACTAAGCTGTAAAAGAAAAGGCTAACTGGTGCCTCTCAGGTCCTGAATATGGATCTGATTCAAGCCCTGCACATCTAAAATACCGCCGCTCGCCGAGGGATCTTTGAGCACGACGCGCAGTGCAATTAAAGCAGCGCAGTTATTGGATTATCTGTCAGTCACAGGATGGAGCCAAACTGCCTGCTCTGCCCTCCCAGCTATTCCTGCCTGTGAGATGCACATTGTTTCCTGCAGTCTCAATCTGCACGCGTCAGTCTCTTAAGATTTGAAAATAAGAAGTCTGCCACTGTCGGCAAGAAGCATTTCTTTGGATAGCAAAAGGAAAATAAATCACCCTGTTGTTGATTCATTGAGACCCTTGATTTTCTTATTCAGTAAAGAGAGGTTGCACTACGGTTTAGTAAGAATTGAGCAATTCACTAAATTTCCCTACTTCATGTGTTAATTCTGACCTGTTGTGGACTGGACTGGTTTGGAATCAAATTCAAGGGATTTGGATTGGCATGGAATGGAATCATTTCACTGGATTGTAGCTGAATGGATTGGAACAGCCAGCCAGCTCTTCCAAACAACTGTATTACTATTTTGCTTTAACCAATTCCTTAATTGATAATTAGCAAGATCAATACAGCAATTATGGAGGTGTTAGTATTAAAGTGCTGGAATAGAAGGGAAAATTGATCAGGAAGCTGTGAAGTATTAAAGCCAGACTGACCAATTGCCTCCTTTTAAATGTCCTCCTTAAAGTTTGACCTGTCTTCTGTTAACCTAAGTCTTGGTGAGAGGCAGTGCCGTCCGTATCAAAAATATGGAGTTGTCAGAAATCAGCATTTCTGTTATGCAAATTCCCAACCTTGCAATATCTTCAGCTCATATGAACAGATGTCAAAAGTAATTAAGGGATGCTCAGGGTTAATCTTTCCGGAAATAATGCAATCCTCTCTAAAAAGAGAGTATTTTTGGACCTTATCTTTAAAGGGCAAGGCAAACCATGCAGGACCTGAATGTACTGTATGTGCCATTCAAGATGACGGTGATACTGATAAGCATTTTGCATACGCGAGGAGAACAGCTTCTTCGACCCCTGAAGTGCAGCACCCATCTGAGTGACACATGGCTGCCATTGTGCACCCACAGCTCCACTGCACAGCAGAGTGGCAAGGGAAGTGAGATGCTGCTTCTCCTCTTCTTCACACTGCTTCTTATTGGAGTGGGAAAACAGAATAGCAGATCACTTTCCACAGGCTTCATCAGTTGAACGAGGCTGTATGATCTTACACGATGTCAAAGAGGTGTGCGGTTCACAAGCTCAGCTTACTGCTCCTGTCTCTTGCAACCCACGTTTCATGGCAGAGGATGTCTTCTGCAAATTTTAGTGTTCAGTCCTGACTTGTGTTGGTGCTTGACAAGCTTTTGTGGTTTGCTTCTGTGTGGACAATAAAGCAACCCAGAGAAAATAGACTGAGCAGCGTTCGCACAAGGATAAAACCGGTGAGATGGCACTGAATGCAGAGTGTTGCGGACACAAGCACAGTCATGTGTGAACAGCTTAGTCCTCTGCAACATGCAGGGCCTGGCACAGAGCTTAAAGATAAAGGCTGGTATTTGGAACCAGGGGCAAAGATGCATATTTACATTTCTTTTGCTGATTTTCATTGGGTGACACAGTGGTGCAATGGTAAGCATCACTGCTGCCTATAGCTCTTGGATGCTGGATTTATGTCTTGCCTGGAATGGCATGCCGTCAAATGTGTTCAAAGTCCAAAGTCATGCCATCTCTGAATGGTTGATCAGGACTGGCTCCTTGACTGGGGTGTGCGCCACTGTCTGCTGAGACTCTGGTTCCCCCTGACCCCTCTACTGGACTAACTCCTTCTCACAAAAGGAATGGGATGGATGGTTTGTTGAGTCCTGGAGTCTAATCACAAGTTTCTCCCAGCCATCTTCATTCACATTACATTACAAGCATTTTACAGTACAGTACAAATTATACACCCACACTACAACACTCACTCCACTTTTTTCCCCTTTATAATATTGAGGACTAAACGATGACCATAGTTGGACTAAGGCTTGCGTCAGGGGCAAAGTTCACCTTTTTTCCAGCCAGAAGGCACTCAAATAAACTTTGCTCTCAGTGAAATTGCTTTGTAAATGCAGACCTTTTTATTATGGACATTATTATTCTTGTCAGTGACAAATTATGTTAAGCACAGACTTGGGTGACCTCACATGGCTCCAGGCGTGACTAGGAATAGCTGTAGTATTCATCTTCCGGATCCCCCTCTGTGACAGAGCCCTAACCCTGGCTGTAACCCCCGACTGGCATGCGTGCTGTGCTCAATTAGTGGGTCCTGGAGTCGATACCCCCTGGGATTGCCCATGTGCCAAGGAGCATCTTCCCACAACCTGCCTGCCCTGTTCCTTCTGGACCTGCCACAGCTGGAACTGCTTGTGGGCGCTGCAGGGAGACAGAAGGAGTAATATACTCTCTAAAAGCCAGGCACCCTTCTGCTGTTACAGTGCCTACTGCAATGTAGAACCCACGTGCAACCCTCTCCTTGGAGATCTTCGGAGCTATGTTTCAGAGCACACTGGGAACCACCTTCCCATCTCAAGCCCATTCCAGAGGGATGGGCCGACCTTGCCAGACTAGTTTCTGGTATTTGACTCCTTCAGAGCCCAGAAATGGAACAGGCTTGTTTGATAGTTTGGTATCTCACATGCTGACATATACCTGTATATATACACCCACTTTGTCATTGGACACAGACGTCTGGCTGCCCGATTCTGGCCAAGTGATCTGGAGAACATGCAGGGCTAGAGCACAAACTGGACTGGTAAAGCATAGAGGCGCAAAAAGTAACCGAAATGAACTTCATTTCAACAAACAGCTTTGATTTTCTTCTCCACTAGAGCCCTCTTTTTATTATTTTGATAAAGGTCAGCAGGAATAAGCAGTTCGGCTTTCCTCGAAGACGACGAGGGAAGGTTATAAATGTAGAAATAGGATGTCGTGTTTTTTGTGAGTCCCATATGCAGACCCTGGCATGCTTTGTCATGAGGGAGAAGCTGGCATGGATCTGGGGCTGGACACAGTGACCCAGGGGCTCTGCTTCTTTGATTCGAAACGTAATTGCAACCGCTGGGCTGGAAGAGCAGAAACAACAACTCCCCATGTTACCACAAGACACTCCTGAGAAGCGATAGGGCTTCACATGAAGATGGGGCAATAACCAAGATGATTCTTTCTTGCCCTATTTCTCCCCTCATCACCACAGAGCAGCTCGGCACATTTCCTGACAAAATCACACCGATCTCTTTCCAGACCAGTTGCCGAACGGGCTCCACGCCTTTCAGGTTCTCTGCTTAAAGAAGTCCCTCTTTGTCTGTTTCTGGTTTCTGCAAAACATGTCAACGCGTCCCTCATGAAAGCTTAAAAATAATAATAACGAAATAGAGTTTAGAGGAAGCAAATGGTAGAAATAAAGAAGCCAAGACACAATTCAGTCCACAAATTTATCTGATTAGTACCTTAGTAGGATATAAGATGCAGCAATAAAATGGCAAAACTCATATACTGTATACTGGACTTATTTTCCTAATTCTGCACTTGAGGAGTACTCTACTTTACAAACAGTAGAGTACCCACCTGTACTCTACTGTAGCACTTCAGAGGATTGTCTGTGAACTTGGGACTCTTTCACACACAGTACAGCATATGACGGACTTTTTAAAATATGGTGCAATCAAGGTCTTAGCCCTGCTTTAACCCCCACAAACCCATTCACTAAACAAGCAGACAAATAAGCTTTGATTAAACCGGGCGAAGATTAGGAATTTGCAGGAGAGGCTTTGCAGAATCTGCAGGAGAGGCAGGGAAGCTCGGGGACCTGAGCTTTGTTGGTTCTGTCTTTGTTAATCTGGAGAAGGGAGGAGAGGATTCCAAACCCATGATCCCTTTAAACACTCGAAACCTGCAGTTCCAGCTGGATAAACCCATAGAACCAGACCCATCACAGCAGCTTGTGCCAAGGGGACTTGACTCCTGCGCAGCGTGAAATAAATGCCAGGTTTATCAGGGCCGCACATATGCACAGAGCATGATCCTGGTTAGCTCTCCTGACAGGCAGAGCGATTATATCAGCTTAAGATCACTCATAAATATTGCATTGATTAGAAAGCAGCGGAGAGAAGGATATGTGGGTAGATTAGAAGTAAATCCCAGTGTACTTTGCATTAACGAGCTGGGGACATACAAAGGCCTTAATCAGTCTATCATGAATTTTGCTTTGATAAACATGATCAGCATCCATTTTCGTTACAGATATAAAAACAGATAAAATATATTTCCCATTTTCAATGTGTAAAAGTAATAAGAAAAGTTTTAAAGGTAAACATTTACGAAAACTACAGCTATGCCTGGGAAAGGAAAATGCACCTTTTCCTCAGTGTGGCTTTCGGAATTTTGGTTAAATTCAGATCGATTATGAGACAGCAGTGAAAATTTTGCACTGGAGTTTTAAACTTTATTCAAGGAGATTTAAAGAGCAATTCTGCTGATTCCTGTACAATACATATTGGGTTTGCTGTGTGATCCATACAGGGCTTGCTGTATGACACATATAGGGTTTAAAGTATGATCTACATAGGGCTTGCTGTATGATACGTGTGGGGTATGCAGTATGATCTATATAGGGCTTGCTGTATGATACGTATGGGGTTTGCAGTACGATCTATATACAGTAGGGCTTGCCGTATGATACATGTGGGGTTTGCAGTATGATCTACAGTATATAGGGCTTGCCGTATGATACGTGTGGGGTTTGCAGTACGATTTATATAGGGCTTGTGTATGATACGTGTGGGGATTGTAGTATGATCTATATAGGACTTGCTGTATGATATGTATGGGGTTTGCAGTATGATCTACTGTATACAGGACTCGCTGTATGATACTTTTCATATAGGTTTTGCTGTATGATCCATTATAGGGCTTGCTGTACAATACATACTGGGAGACTATATGGGTTCCAAGGGTTGTCTTTCTTTAATGTTGATGCCTAATGTCACTTGTTGGTATGTTGAGAGTTGATCGGTTAAAATGGGGAGTACAGGGGACTGTCCTGCCTTCAGTGAACCTGACACTGCTATGGCTATTAAAGCAGGGTATGTTTTTCAAAGTGTTAATACAGTATTTCTGTTTCTAAAACACAACTAATGTCACCTTAAATAAACCTACTCCCCTTTTAAAAACTCAGCAAAGGAAGTTCAGTTTTTTGATAATTCCACATCTCCGTTTTAACTAGCAGTTGTTATTTTTTGGTTTTCATTTTGACACAGAAGAGAGACGATTCTCTCCCAAAAAAAAAAACGGACACGAGACACAGATATGACCACCTCCTCAATTTAGCCAGTCAGCACGTGAAAAAAAAGCTTTTTTAAAAGAAAATGAAGTCACACACGGGTCTGGGGTTGGTGCTGCAGAATCTGCTCTCAGCTGATGACACCTAGCCCAACAAAATCAAACCCAAATCCTCTGGCGTCTGCAGCCTTGTGGCAATCACTTCACTCCAGCAGAATAGCAATATCCAATGGGATATACAGGCATTTCTTTCACATTTTTTCATTCCGTGTGACACCTCCACTCCTGATATTAAAACTTCCTTATATTGTTTTCTTAACTGATGTGGATGTGTAAATGGATGGATATTTCGATCGCATCGCACTTCAGTGTTTTTTTCCTTGATTGAAGTGCCCCAGCTGCACCATCATTCTGGAACAGAACCAGATAAATACTGTATCTCAGGTCCCGTCCCGAATGGGGTTTTAACAGGGGAGGGGTCAGGCGACCTGACCCCAGGGCCTGACCCTTTTAAGCTGTCGGGCTCGGTGACGGAGCTCCTCTGCCTGCTGGGAAACTGCTTTGCTCATGACGAGTTGTCTGCGTAGTGTGCGGCAGGGGCAGGCTGGGGCCGCAGGAATTGCGCTGATGGAAGAGCAGCTTTCCAAAGCCATTCGAAAACTCATTTATATTCAAGCACCCATTTATATTCAAGCAACCAAACGGCAGTGTGTCTTTGTGAAATATTTAAAAGAGCAGGCAATGGAAGGGTTAGCCAAAGGATTTAAGAGGCATCATATGTGGTGAGCAATAGGGGTGATGAACCTCTTCCTTGTCCTGCATCTATAATAGATCATTCTTAAAGATCCTCCTCTAGGCGTTTGCCCTTAATGCTCAAGAGTAGGCAAGCTGCTTAAAGAAATGCTGCAACAACACCATCTCCTTGTTGGCTGTGTCACACCACACGGAAATCCTAGACAAAAAACAACTGTCCATGTATTAACACAAAAAGCTCAACACATGCTGATGTTCGGACTGTAGTATGAACATTTCAGGAATAAAGTGAAATCAAGACACTCCTACAACCTACAATAATTAAGAAGTAAACGTTTAATTGAAAACAACTAAGAACAGCTTCTCTAAAGAAAATAATCAACTTGTTATTTTGTTTTAACAATTTTCATCAAATACTGTAGGTAGACTGAACAACAAGAACTCCAGACTTATTTCCTTATCATTTATTTAAAATGTAGAAAAATGACTCAGAAACCAGCATAACCCCCTCACCTCCCTCAGCATTTCTGTGTCCCAAGATATTGTGGAAAGGGGCATCTTTGATCAATATTTGGATCACAGACGAAATGTGTCAACGCAGTAAGTAGCGCAAATACAACAGAGCCATGCCAGGTTTGAGTGATTTCTCACTCCGGATCGAAGGACAGGACAAGACAGAAAATGTTCCCAGTACAGCACAATGCAAACTCACTAGAACCCAAGAGGGAGAGCTTGTTAAAGCCAGGCATCGGACACAGCAATTGGGCTTCTGCGTTTCTTGCGGTCGAGTAGCTGCTGTCAGACCAATCAAGAAAAGTTCTCCAGGCTTTCTGAAACCACATCCTTTACTTTCTCACTTCTTCACTTTGTTAGGCAAGGTTAAAATTCATGAGACTCCCACACAGACCTCTGCAGTGACCGGGCAGGCAGCTAAAGTACTTATTAATTGATCTGGCTGACGCCTTAGTCCAGAGCTCCTCACTGTCACACCCAGTTATACATCTGGGTATTGTACTGGAACTATTTCAATGCAACTCAGAGGTACAACAAAAGTGTCTCACCCAGGATTTGAACCCACAACCCTTTCACCATTACCGTTACCTTTAGGCAGTTTTATTTTCTTTCTGAATTGGGACAAGCACGACCTCTTCAGTTCTCCGCCAACATGACATAGGAACGTATCTAGCCATCTGGTTTTCAGCAATTTTTTTTTACCAGAGAGAATGAGATTTAGGGCTTCAGTGAAGCCCTGAAAGCATCATTTGTTGAGGAGAATACAGCTCTCTTGTTTGAACAGCTAGAGAACATTGAACCAAAAGAAAATGATCAGCTCTCGTTGAAAACATTCTCCACCATGAGAAAAATAAATTTATGTCAGCACAATGATTGATTCTCCTTTTTCTAGTTTTAAACCTTTATTATAGTACCCCAGCATAACAAAACAAGCTTGCCACTTATATAGTGGCTTGGTTGTTTGATTACACTCAGTATGGATCAAATGACTGCAGCAGCAATGGTTTCTGGGTCTACTGTCCATACCAGGCTCAGAACCTTTTCAGAAACCACTGTGCTTTTGGATTCATTTTCTATTCAACAAAGCCTAGGGAATTTATCCTTTTGTGTTTAAATGTGCATTTAAAGACAGAAAGAATCCTTTGCAACCAATTTCACGTGGAGCAACAGCTTAAGAGTGATAGCAAGAATATCACTTCTTATTAAGTCATTACTGAGTCATTACTAGCTCACTACACAGACTAGATATAGGAACATACTTTCTGTACATTTGTGCGGTGTTGTTGGCGGTCAGTAGAGGCAATTCAGACTAAAGAAGAAAAAAATCAATCGAATATAACAGACAAAGACAACTCAATATACAGATTTTTCACTCAATTCTATTCTGGGACTTCTGTTGAACTTGCTTCTTTCTAATTAATAGTCTTTATTCAGTTTAATTAAACAGTCAAAGAGCTGTCGAGCTGTTTTTGAGCAGCAGAGCAGAACCAATTACAAATGCTCAATAGTCGCACGTTCCAGAAGCTCCTTGTGTGCAGAAATGTTTATGAAATCAAGGTGGCAGGAGCTTGTCTGGGAGCCTCCAGGGCTCTCCACTGCCCCACATGCTAGGGCTTTCCCACATGCAGATGAGTGGTGATTGACACCCACATCCCTTGGACTCGTGTTTCGTTGCCCTGGCCATAACTGGGATGGAGTACCCCAGTAACAGGCTTTTAATGGGATGTTAAAAAGATTTAGCTCTCTAGCATTCAGTGCCAATGACAGCCCCCTGAGCCACCAATCAGCGCAATTAATTTTCTCTGTCGGTGACTGCCTGGTGCTCCTGAGAGCCATCAGCAATCATGAGCAATCAGGGTCCCCCTGGCAGCCTGGGCCCCAGCCTGAGCCCTCACCAACAGGACCAGTGGGAACCTGTGCCGCTGGCTGGACCAGGCCTGAGCCACAGTGGGCTGGAGTTTGAGAAACAGCTCCCACTACAAGACACGCTGAGCAAAGCTTCGGAAAGGTCGTGGGGGGGGGGGGAACTAGGAGAAGACTGAGTCGCCAGTCACAAACAGTATCTCCTGGAGTGTTAAGCAGTAACACGAAGGCCAATCCTACATACTGTACAGATAGGGGCTCCTTCATGCTGTCTCCAGTAGCACAAGCCACCTAACGATTTAGCCCTGGAACAGCATGAAATATGAGACAGGAGAGAGGGCTGAAAAAGACGTATGCTATTTAGACTAAGGTTAGAGGTCAGACATTACTACAGGAGGTACTCACTTTGCACTGAACCTGTAGAAAGGAACTTAAAAATGGTTACAAGTAAAAATAATCCATTTAGCCCATCCATCCTGGTCCAGACACCCACTACCCATCGTGCAAATGAGTCACTTTCCTCTAGTTTTGCATAACTGATCCTGAAATAGTCTGCTGAGCTACTGTAATTTCACAAACAGCTCTTCACCACCACTGCAATGATACAACAGCTGCTTCAGGTTTAAAGGAAAGTTTGCAGTGGATGACAGGCTCTATTCCTAGGGAAGAGTACTAGCTACAAATTAAAGCTCTTTAAAGTGTTCATACACCAATCAAATAAAACTCATAATAACGCAACTTGTAATGCCGGGTTAGCAATAACTGACTACAAAATACAGAGAATTATTGCACTGCAGAAAATTCACAACAAACAGCAGTAGTAGTCAAAAACTGTTTCACCAGCAGTCACTGTTCAAATTTCGGTTTGGGACCAGCGGTCTGAAGTTAAGGTTGCCTTTTCAGAACTTTCACCAACAATTTGCACTAAATGCTCAGTGGCACTGGCACTGTGAGAAAAATATACAATGTGCAATAAATATACGATACGATGGCTTCTAAAGGGTTTTCAACTCCCCGTTCATAAAGAAACTGTGGCTATGGCAGATTTATAATCCAATTTTTTCAGATTTTATACTGCTTGACTTCAAGGTTTTAATAATAAAATCTGTAAAATATTATATCCAAAAACCACTTAGATGAGCTTCCCGTTGTGAATATTTTAAAGTAAAGGGGGAGTACAGTAAATGCAGAAAAACAAACACTGGGCTGTGAGCTCGGAGACGCAGCGAGACTGCAGCTTGTCCAAGAAGAGTGCGGACACACCAGGGAGAGCAATAAAGAAATCAGAATACCTTTCGGATGGATGTGGGAGGAAAGAACTCTGGGACTGCTGAAGAGATCTGCATTCTTCACACCGTCTGGACAGAGATAAGAACCAGAAACAGACAGTAGCAGTTAAAGTATATGCAAAAAAGGAACAGTTAAATACTGGAGCTTTCTATCTGTTTCAGTGGAAGCCACTGCTATAATCAATCAAGCAATTAGAGAGAAGTTCTTGACTGAGTACGCTTGTACTATAAAACCCATACATACAAGCTGTTACACACAAATGATGGGTTTCTGTACAATCAATTGCAGAAGGGAAGTACCAAAAGGTCACACATCATGTACCGTATATTAGACTCACTCCCTGCTTTCCCTGTGAGTGAAAGGCATTTTGCATATTAAAACTGAAACACAGCAGATGGGAGCTACCTCCACACTTGGGCCAAGGCAGTGCTCTAGGATACTTGTGGCATGATGGCATTGACAGGTCACTGGGGGGTGCTGTGCCGGAGGACCTGGGAATGGCTCTTTGACAAGTTACGTTGGGACAGAAGGATGCTCGCTGCCGGCATTGGGAATATTGCAGGAACGCACTGTCAGAGCTGCACATGGCAAAGGGCAGGAGCATACAACACGCACACGCAGACTCATTCTTCCCATATTGCGATCCACAGCCTTCCCAGGAAAAGCTGGCAGGGAGCTATGCATCTGCCCATGTGAATTTCTAGAGAAAAGGGGCTGATCCACAGCTTTTTGTGTGTGAAAATTCACAATTATATTACTTTAGCCCAGCACATTTATGCACAAACACAAAAAAGTTTACATAACAGTGGAAGCCTTTTGACCCATCTTGCTTGTTGGGCTGCTAGCTTGTTCATCTAAGTACAGTACATATCAACTGCACTTATATACTGTAGCATTTTTAATCTCAAAGAATCCCCAAGTGTTTAACATATAGAAAAGGAGCCATTTCATGCACCACTGAAGCGAAGAGCCCTCCTGGGTGACACACTGCACAGCAGATCAGGGAGATGAGTGAGAAACTGCTCCACCAGGTCAATGAAGGGGGAACATTAGGGAGGAGGTACAGGCCCAGAGTGACATTCAGCCATGACACGGGGTTAACACCCCTGCTCTTACAAACAGTGTCGAGGCTCTTTACTGAACTCAGGGCCTTTGTTTAAAATCTCCAGTTAAGAATGGCAGCTTCTACAGCACGGTTTTATTAGATAAGTACTGGTACTTTAGTTTGGAGTTTGGAGTATGGACTAGAGAGACGAGCACCACCTACTGGTCCACCAACACCGCTTACAGCAACAACCTGGTATACCTTAGAAGTCTCCCATCTGAGTACTGGCGAGGCCTAGCTTTGTTTACCTTCTGAGAGCTGGCATGATCAGGCTACAAGACTGTAATGGCGCTGCCATAAGGAATACTGAGTTAGTAAAATTCATTTTATGAAGCACTTAATAATGGACTCTCTGTTTTAATTTTTCTTTCTTTACTTATGGAGTCATCTGCACTTCACTGCTGTAGAAACCAGGACACGGTCAACTTATCCAAACCTGGCAAAGCATATATTGTAATAGTAAAAGAACAACGCAACATACAACGCTTTCTAGACACCTTAATGAGGGACCATAGACTAGCAAAACAAAGTCATTCTCAAGGCTGTAATCACTGTCAAGCAGCTATAAAGTCAGCCTCTTGCCTTTGGTCAGGGAGCTAGCAGTAAGCTGGCGAGACTCGGCTTTGCCTCCTTCTCAGGTGCGCTTGCTTGCTGGTCTTTGCCTTTTCACTTCAAATTAGACAAAACATTTGAAATGCATCCCAGGACCTCACAGCCTGGCCTCAAATGTTAAGCGCAATTTGCAGCTCGTTTAAAATTGATATGGGAAATGTGTGAAGCGGAATTTCCATCTTAAATTATTTATCAACCAGAGCAAGTGGAAGGTGTTGAGGCATTTGCCCTCCGGAGAGATGGCGGAGGAGCCAATGAGTGACAAGCCTTCAGGCTGTATTGCCTGACTTCATCCTTCATGATTGATTTCCTTAAAATTCCTGCCATGGCTTTCCCTTTAATTTTAATTTTAATTTCCCACTAATTTACTCAGCTTTCACCCGTGCCCTGCTGTAACAACCACTGTGCTGTCCCTCTACTTTGAAAGCACTGTACTTTGCATAAACACTTCAAAACCAACTGACAGGAAATCTTGCAGTGCTAACTGGACATACAGTAGGCCACTGGCATTTAAATACAGTGTCTTGGGGATATGATTAACTTATCTCCCTCATGTGTCGGATTGCTCATGCTTATTACCTATGGGATAGAAGAGATACAATATGAAGTCACTGCAAAAAGGATGGTTACAGAATAAAGACATTCTGTCTGAACAACAGAACAGATTCATCCCAAGAGTAAGCAAATCAAAGGCTAGAAAGCATTGCACCCAAAGCTTTAATAAATCAATTAAGAAAAGCATACAAAAGAAAGTGCTTTATTAAAAGAACTGGATACAGTTAGAGAAAAGGAGCACTTTTGCCAGCGAAGGATATTAGAATGTCCATGAGAGAGAAACAGAAAAGGATATTGCAACTGAAGCTAAAAGTAAACATGAAAGTTTAATTTCAGTATTAAAAACAGCATAAGAGCAGTAGTGGATGACATAAAGTGTCTCAGAGGTGATAATTTGGAATTATTAACTATTAACTATTTTGCAGTAACCAGTCCCCTCAACACAATACAATAGGCATTCAGAAATAATGCAAATTTAAAAAATATGACAGGAGCATAACCTAAACTTTCAAAAATGAGAAAAACCCAACTGTAAGGAAATGTTGTACATAAAGTATATTGTGTTGGTGGGGACCACTAGCAGACCTGAGGTGCACAGGTTTAAGGAAAGCAAAGTAGTCACTGAGGTAATACTCCACCACATGCAACCACACACAGACTCTGTGTCTCGCTGCTGAGTCAGGGAAGAGCAGATTTTCTCAAGCTAAACTAATAAATGGAGGGAAAAAAAGAAGGGAGAAGCGCTGACCATGCATTAAATTTGCAGTGTGTTAAATGGCAAAACACATTTCTTCCAAACCGAGCTCGAGTGTGAGATCGGGGCCGACATGCTACACCACTGTTGATAGCATCTGTGTCAGGGCTCTCTCCCTCTCCTGTGCTATGATAGTAACAGTCCGTTCACAGTTTCACAGTGCTCATGTCACGCTATCTGGCCAGCCGTGTGGAATAGACTGCAGCGCGGTCTGCCAAGCTTCGAAGCTTTAGAAAGGGCTATCCAGCCACAGCAGAGCCTGCTGGAAAAAGCAGCGCTGAATTGAAATGGACTCTGGTAATAACGAGGGCTCCCCCCTCCGAGACAACGCAAAGAGCTTGTCACTGTGGAGGTTCAACATCACCCCACCATACAGATGTCAACACATTACACCTGGTACAGTACAAAGTTAAACAGGAGGAAGGCGAGCCGTCTTCTGTCCAAGCTAACATTAAGTACAAAAACACAGATTTGTATTATGTCTGACATAATACTGTAAATTTCATATTGTGTATATATTCATATTGTAGATGGGTTATGCACTTACGCTACTGAAAATTATTTTTACGTTTGACAACACCTCCTGTTACTTAGTCCTTTCCAGGCAAATTTGAATGTGCACATTTAATTCATGAAAAAAAAACAAGCACTTAATTTTGTTTTGACTCCGACAGGCATTTCAGATGACTGCAGGGAGTCACTCTGCCATCCTTCACGAAGTTAAAAGTTTCTCTACTTTTGCTCCTACACAGTAAATTAACTACACTACCACCAGGAGACTTTTCATGCACTGCAAAGTTGATGATAGACTGTGTAAAAAATAGCCCTCAGTATTATTAACAACCCAGAACACACGCAAATCCCGTCTTTTTTTTAAATCCTGTGGCTCAGGCAGGTGTTTGCAAATGAAAACAGCCCCTGCTCACTTATCGCCTTTTAAATTGAACACAGAGTCCCAGCCCGCTATGTGGCTCTGATGAATAAGTGTTTCAGCATTGGGAGCATCATGTTTCAGGCACAATGTCACCTGCCATCCCAGGCGCACCCTAACAACACAAGTTGCTGTCCCTATTCCCGAGAACAGGTATATTCTCATTCAGTGGGACCACGACGAAAGTAAAGCATAATCACACAATTTCATGGGGGGGAGGGGAGTTCCAGTTTAAAATAGTTATCATTTTTCTAATATACTGTATAAAATAGCACCAGATCTTCATGTTAACATTGTGTAAAATCCCCAGAGCGAACAAGGTGTCTGTGAACGGATCGGCAGTTTTGAGCAAGCAGGGCACACATGTGCAACACAGCAAAGTGACTCCGGAGCACCGCTTCACAGGAAGGACAATGCTCATCTCCACCCCTCAGCACAGTCGGGTGACACTCCCTCCCAAGCCACTGTGAAAGAGAACGAAACTCCCCTTCACCCAAAATGCAGTCACAGAAACCGGTGTGGACCCCACCTCCTTCTCGGCACCCGAGGTGCAGGGGGAAGCCATGCTCCGGCCCGAGTCGAAGCCATGTGCTGAAACGTGCTTCACTTCACGGCAGGATTCGAGCCCCTGAGCCGGATCGGGGCCCTGATTGGAAAGGAACAGATGGCAGAGCGGTGAAGGGGATTGTAGGAGCTCATTAAAACAGCGCTGTTGTACTGCAGCACTGAACAAAACGCAAAGGGAGGTCTCTGCCTGCCCCCACAAAGCTGTAAATATTGTACAGTATATGAACACTTAGGACTGATCCCCCTGTTGCAAGCTGGGCTGATGTCATCTGATCTGATCAGTGACACTGTGTGGCGGTTGTCATTAACTCTGAGCACACTTTGAATATTTCATGCTCACAGGAAGGGGGTGTTATTCCTTGCGCTCTGTCCTCCTTGCCTTATTCAGGTAGGGCCCATGTTTTGAAAAGGCCCAAGACTGTGTCTGTGACTTCTGCCTCAAGTGCGTAATTGCATCAGTCTCTCCTCTCATCCGTTAGCCCTTTTTTAAATACTGTGTTCTCGTGGAGAGAGGTGAAATGAATAAAATTTACTTTGCAGTAATGCGTTACCTTTTTTGCAAATGATGTCTTCCTCCTAATCTGAAACCTGCCAGATTTGGGGTTCAGGGTTTTGGTATAAAACAATGTTAAATGGCAATCTATCCCATGTGTCTCTATTCTAACATGACTCGTAAGGGGTCCCCCACTTCGGGAAACTGGCTGGCGAGACCAGTTTTAGTTGCACTGGGAGTGTGACTGACCAGCCCACGGTATCCTGCGCAGACAATAGCTGTTTTCAAAATCAAGAAAATAGTGTCATTGGAATAAAAAAACATTTTGCTTGCATAGAAAAAGAGAATTAAGTATCCCGTAAGAGGTTTTTTTTCCCTCCAAACTCTGCGGAGGAACCAGGAGGCGTTTTCTTCTTTATTCTCTTTATTCTTAATATGGTAGCATATTGACACAAGCCCTTGGAGTCAAAGCCACGTAGGATGGCTGTATACAACATTCAATTGACTTGTGCCTGCTGGCCTGCGTGAAGCAGCCTGCCACTAATCTGGAAAGACAGTCCAGGGAAACGGCCCTCTCATTGCTTTTAGTTATACCTTTGCCCGATCGATGAGATGTCTTCTGCCAATGAGTCCAGAATGTAATGGGGCTAGCAACTTAAACACAAATGACAGGGGAAGATGGATTTATTTACCAAGAATGCAGTGGAAAAGGGCTGAAATCAAGTTCAAAGTAGAAGGAGATACAGAGAGACACATAGAAGACAAAGAAGGATAGACAGTTGGTCAGACTGGCAGATTGGCAGATAGGGAGATAATGTAAATGTTGTTTACTTTGTTGAAAACAGCTTCAGGCAGTAACGATGTTTTTAACTGAACTCTAACATCAAAAAGCTGAATACCTTATGATACTCCTGCGCTATTTGATATTTTCAATTGCTAGATTTTTAATTGCTTTCCACATTCCAACATAAATTATTTGTTAACCACTTCTTCAACTTTGTAAGGTGCATTTTACACAATGCAATATGACACCTCCCCTTCTTGATAAAATGCTTGCATATATTTTCAAGCTGCTCCGCGTTACAGCTGTTCTTCATACCCTACAGCAAAGACAAGTCAAAGCTACTGTAAACATGCAGCAACCCAGAAAAGGCCAAGAAGGAAGAGGAGAGAAAAAATCTTCTCTCCACTCTAAAGGCTAGATTTCCACAGTGTACCTTTCTGGCTGTCAGGCACCAGCCTGCATGTCTCTAATCTCATGTACATATCCGTAATCTCCTACAGGCTTTGGTGAAAGAATATGGGAAAAATTTATTATTCTTGTGCTTATTTGGAGATCCATCTCCCGTGTGCCTGAAGAGAATGGTCCAAAGTTAATAATGGCCTTAGCCTTAGTCCCTGTGGCACCCAAACAAATATTAAAACAAAACTTAAATCCTAATGCATAGAAACAAAATTAAATTCAAGGATAGTGTTCTACCAAGAAATGGCCTTTATGTAAAAAGACAGTGCTACTGTGTCTTGAATTTAAATACTGTACTGTATAAAGCAGTGATGGGCTGACAGTTCTAAAGTTCTGAGTCATTTCAGAGAATAACTACAGACAAAAGCTTTAAACATTTTCATTGCCTGCAGGCGTTGACACGTGTAGGGCCACACACAGGAGAGCAATTCTTCACATACTGTACAGCAGCACTGGTAAAAAGCACATAAAAGCAGGCTCCATTCCAAGGTCTTCCAGCTGCAGGATCTCATGCAATGTGTACTGATGATGCACAGAACCTTTCATTTAACTCCACATATCTCTACCTACAGTGTATTTACCAAAGAACTTGATGGACAAGAAATGTACGAGCATGCGGTGCCAGTGTATTTGGAAAACTCAATACAGTACAACCCGATATTCCCTAAGAGTTTGACATCATCAATGCAAGAGACTGTCAGGCTTCGAGCAAGCATGTACCAGCTACCCTGAAAACGTGCCACTTCCTCCTGTGGTCCTGTGTACGGAGGCAGAGATCTCATTCCGCACCGGGGAAGGAGATAAATGTTTCCAACTGGAGCCAGGAGCACCACTAATGGTTACATAGCACTGATGGCTTCATACAAAAAACAGAGGAAGGGCCTGCTAGGTGCTCTAACAGGAACAAGCACCAATCTGAACTCAAGTGGAGTGTCAATGGTAGTGGGTTCCAGGTTGCGTCATGTCACTAGCCGACTGTGATTGGCATTTCCCAAGCTGTAGTGTGCAACTTGCTGTGTGCAACAGGGAACAGGGTGGGATTAGTCAGTCAGAGAGAGCTGTCAGTGAGCTCTGCGGCCTCCTGGGGTCTAGCTGTCTTTCGCTAAAGGACCTTCTCTCCTCCAGTAGGCTCTGAACCTCCAGTATGAGGCGTTGTTGCCTGTGACGTGTTAAAGTATGAGTGGCTTGAAGACAGGCGAGTCAGAGGACTCTGCACTCCCTCATTCTCCCCTGTGTGCAGTGGAGGGGTTCGCAACTGCAAGCGATTCCATAATTGGTGATTTTTAAATTTTGAAAAACCAAAATGCAAACTGTCCCATAAATTGCAGGGCATGTGTCAGAGAATGGGACATCCATCTTGAGTCTGATATCCCACATTCTGAACACCGCCCTACCTACAGTACCTAGGTGTTCATTTATGATGCACTAACACAGTCCACAGTGAGTTATGCAGAGCTCCCTATAACATGGTCTGATAGTGACTTTAATAGAGGAAAGAACAGGCTGCTTGATTGTTCCAGTCTCTGCCTCTATTCCTGCCCGTGACGCACTAGAATCCAGTGCACTTGCACTGTGAAAGCCGATGCTTTAAGTGGAAACAATAGGTGTTAAGTGCTCTTCTGTGTAAGCACATCTAACTGCGTGAGAACATCTAAGTGCTACTTGCATGGTACTTGTATCCATGCTGCATGAGTGGGCTGTGGACAATGTGCTTTTCACTCACCTACAGCAGCAAGATGTTCATTTCAATTACTGCTGACACCCACTGCAAAGAAAACCTGACTGAGATGTTTCTGGTGTGCACTGTTAATTTGACCTGGTTACCACTGTTTCTGCCTATGTTTTCCTCCATGTTACGGAACAGTATTCTTTAAATTACTGAGCAGGAGTCTTGCTTAAGCCAGACAGTGAACTTACAGTATGTCAGCTGTATTAACGACTGGTACTGTATTTACCGAAATGTTTCTATGACTATAAAACAAATTGAATATACACCCAATGTTTGATAGTCTATGTATTTGTATTTAGCTGGTTTTAACTGCACATTTTGCAAAGAAGTGTTCACGTTTGACCTGAACACACAGATGTACTGTTCATACACACACTCATATATGCCCAGAATGGAAGAACATTACTGACTTAGAGTTAAAAGCCACGATCAGCACGTGTTTAGCTTATGGTTGTTATGCCAACATACTGTACAGTACAATAACAGTACAAACATACAGTAGATATATTTAAAGATCTGGTGGTAGGAAACAGACCTTGCAGACTTCATCGAGTGTCTTGCTGCATGACTTTGTGTGCGTCAGGAAGCTGGAAGTGCGGGCCGATGTCTCTGGGAGAGCTGTGCTGTTTTGACAGGGGTAATCAAACAGAAGGGGGATCTTTGCATAACCACACGTTTCTTCTCCCCCGCCCCCCTGGGCTCCTCGGCGTCACAGAATCCGCCTCCGGTCTGACAGCTTGCTTTCATTCCACGTGCCGGCGCCGACTCCAGTACCCCAGGGGACGGACACAGGGATGAGAGCTTTGATTCTGCCATGCTACATTCCTCTTCTTTTTAATTAAACTTGTAAGTGTCCCGAGATGAACAATCTGGCCATTCCAGCTCCACCCGATTCCACAAGTGTCCCTGTCTCGACACCTCCGTGCCTCTATCGGAAAACAATAACGGGCTCAGCTTCTGTTACAGTCTGAACCCTCCGATCATGAGCAGCAATGGGAAAAGAAACAGCGTTTGCTGGCACTCTGTTTCTTTTTAAAGGCTTGTGGGAAGGCTGTCAGTTTGGAGGAAATTGATTCTGTCAGGTCTTTTTTTTTGCTGACTGGGCATGGTGGCAATTAAGCAAAAGAAATCCGTGTTCTGACCATAGGGACTCTTTTCATGCACAGAATACCTTAAGCATTAATCTGACCACCGCTAAATTTCTGGAGCAGCTCACTCCATTGTCATCAGAGCCATGTGAGCCTCAGAGGTCTGAATGCTCAATTGTCCGGCGTTTGCTGCATCAGGGACATAATTCTGAAATTCATGAAAAAAGCTGCACAGCGACTAACATACTGTAGACCGTGATTAGACTGGAGGCTCTGAAATACATGCAAATACAGGTACATGCAAGGTGTCCACCGTGACTAGCGCTAGCACACATTTTTGGGTAACTCTGAGGACCACTCGAAAAGGAAGCTCATGTGATCAAACGACAGATGTGAGTACTAGGTTCTGCCAGAAAATGACAGAGTAGCTCCAGATTGCCTCCTGGAAAAAGCTCAAGTTTATTATTGCTGCAAGGTATCACTTATTTCGTTCTTCACCTCTTCCTTCTGGTGTTTCTTATTCCTGTAAAGGGAGCTAATGAGGCTGTAGGAAGCAAAAAGCTTAACATTCCCAGCCTTGCCCAAATTAAATACCAGTTGCAACTGAGAAACACAAAGCAATAGTATGACAAATTCCAAATAAAGCTGTGCCATCATGGCGGTCCTTTAGAAGCTAATCTGAGCCACTCTCCAGGATTAACCCTACACAAAGTGGTGGCCACCCTTCACCAGCCCAGTTTTGTTTGGCATACATTTTTCAAGGGAGCCACAAAGTGAGATGTACTGTACTGTAGGTGATGTTTATTGATCCACCAGGGCAAATTGAAAGGCCCCACAGCTCTGACTGGAACAGCCCATGCTGTGAATGTCTCTCCCTTTGTTTCGCAGCTATCAATGGTGGGCCACCAGACCACCTAACCGATGAACCACGCTTCTTTTCTTTTCGCTGTCTCCTATGCATGGGACACCCCTGGCTGTCAGTTTAGCTGAAAAAAGCCAAGACATCACTACAGTGCTTTTTTCAATCAACAGCCCTACATAACAGCAAATTATTCTAATTAAAACATAAGAAAGAAGAAGCAACCACTTTACCCACACAGAGTTTTGGTTGATATTATCTAAACTGGCTGTTCCTAATTGATGCTAGGATCTCAATCAGCCATGTCTTGAAGAACCCCTGCGTATCTGCTCCAGCATCACGACTGGGGAGCTTGATCCTCACATCCACACAGCCACTGTTGCGATGAAGTGACTTCTGTTCTCCATCTTAAATGCATCTTTCCTTCGTTTCTACTTTTTTGCCCTTCGGTGTGTGATTTTATTGTTGGTCCTGAAGAATACCACCGAAACGGACTTTGATTCTTAAAACCGTAGGCTTCTCTGTCAAATACAGTACTTCAGTGTAAGATGCTTCTTCAATTACGGGACCAGAAACTTTTTATAAATGTATTAAAAGCATTAAATCATTTCTACTTTTAAAGCCTAAAATAAAGGGAACACAGGGAGGATTTATTAGGCTGTCCCACTTGTCACCTGAAAGTGATAGATCACTTTCTCAGTGTACCCCACCTGCCGTCATTAGCCAACCGCAACCTTTCCTTCAGAAACATAACAAAAGCAAACATACTGTATGCCATAAGTCTCACACACCAGCGTAGTTTATCACCGTAAAAGCCTAATCAAGGTTCGATGTCGGCGAAACAACCCTGATTCCGCTGCCACAGTAAAAATAAAGCCATCGACATGTGTGAAAGAGTAGATCCCTCAGACACAGCCGGTCCTTTGTCTCCAATTGATCGGCAGCTCAGTAACCCAGGTGGCACGGCTAAGTGACAAATGGCTCGTTTTGCCAGCGTGACGTCTCGTTATCGACAAACCCGTTTCGCCCTAGCAGTGCTCTATTATACTTGTGTGTGGGCGGCCGACAGCATTCTGGAAAGCATTCGGGTTTTTTTTTTGCATATAGAGATTAGGAATGGAGAAGTAATAATGGCAGTGTTAAAAAAGGCAAAACCATAGGGCTTGAGGTACAGCAACGATCTTTAACAGAAACACAAGCAAAACCACCTGCTTTTCAGCCAGGTTGGAGCTGTAGGGAGTTCAAACCAGATGAAAATCTTTCTTTCTGCTTGCCGATTTAGCCTCACAAATGATTATACAAAGAGGTGCCTTTGTTTTTGCATGACCTGGAAAAATGTTTGTGTTCTAACAGGTTTAAATGCATTACAGACGCACTGCCTGAGGTTTAATTAAAACACTATGGGAAACCAGGCATCTGTAAAGCAAAAGCCTGCAGATCGTCCCTAAAACTCCAGAGTTCAGATCTTTACAGAAATGCACCATGCTCTTTAAGTTTGTCTGACAGAGTTTAAAAACGAGAAGCCTCCCATTTAATTTCTTAATCGATGGAATAAAATGATCAAAGTCTTGGCTGTGGCCTTGTCAGGGTAATAGAATTGAAAAAAAAAGAGATGGAAATATCAAAGGGAATAATTGAGAGCAATATCGTGAAGGCTATTGATTTTGTGCTTCAACCTGTCCATCTCTTGCCCTGATTTTAAAGTATGCTTGTTTGGGATTTTTTTTACCCTTTCCTGTAAAATCAATGAACACACAGGGATGCATGTGAAAACACATAGAAACAATTTTGATGGGGGTGACTCACAAAGCAGAAAGAATTAAAAATATAGACTCAGCCCCACTATAGTGTGTAGACACACAAAGTAAGTGGCCATTACTTTCTTTCACAAGTACACTATATTGCCAGTTAAAAAGAGCCAATTTCTTCCTTGAAATGAATCGAGGTATTCAATACAGGCAAAGCTTTTTCGTAAACAGAAAAAAGGGCCAAGGACGACTCTGACATACATTTCAGTATTGTTACACTGAAAGCAAACATTCACATGTCATTTAGAGCAGCTAGAGAGTATTAAATCCCGAAAGACACACACAGCTAGTTGTCAACATCATAACACAAATGGCAGGTGCCACCACTCACCGTAGGAAACAAAGTCACCATCACAGGTTTCCCGGATGGGTTTATAATCACGACTGTGTCTTCTGACCTCTGTCCTGGTCTGAGCTCTAAATGTCAAGCCCTTAAAAATCCCCTTTTTCTGACCAGTTTCAGCTTTTAACAAGGCATTTTTGGATATGAATATCATATTAATATAGTATTAACTGCACTAGGTCCGGGTTTCAGAACACCCGTTTGTGTCACACCTGTGCCTGTGACTGAAGCGTCTGGTGCCATATTCTTTTCACATGCAAATTACTTGTTTTTGGAAGTTGACAGCTACTGTAGCAATGAGGAAGGGCAGAGACACTCCCACAGTCCACCCCCACTTTTTTCAGGCCTTCATTTGACAAGCATCCCGACTAGCGGGGTGGTGCATCTGAATCGCAGAGCTCGGGCCGAGCCCAGAGTAAGTGCTTGCACCGGCTGAGCCAATCGAGAGGCTCTCGTGCACCACTGATTGACTGATGAGTGAGGACTGTTTAGACAGGTGCAGGGCAGCAGGCTTTGAGAAGCATGACCAGAAGAATGTTTGCTAAACAACAAGACTGTAGACTGTTAAACCAAGGGATCAATAAGACTGAGCAATTAAAAGCAGACCTGGAATAACAACCAACAGACGCATGGGCCTTTGAAGATCAGGTCTGACACACATCCTGACATTCAACCCTCCCTTCCATGCAGAATTTATCCCTGTCCTCCCCAATTCCTTTTTCCTATATTTATTCATTCTTTTTTTGCACTCACTTGCTCTTCATCTCTTCATCTACCTGACAGCTTTCTGATCCTCTTTCTCGAGACTGGAAATAGCTGATAGGTGTGTGGGGCGGGGTAGCAGGGGACCCCAGCCGACACAACTGTCAAGCAGCTCAAATTCTGCTTCCCATCACATGCCTACCCTCGCGACTGACGTCCTGCTCTTTGAAGACAGAGGAAGAGACTAGTGAGGGAGAGGATCATGAAAGAGAATGAGGGATGAGGATGGAGAGATGCTCGAGACGGAGAGCTGAGTGAAGGAAAATGAAAGTGCACGTCGGAAAGAGAAACCAGGCCAGTAGTTGGGAGTCAGCATGAGAGAGAAACGATCGGCATGTGTGGCAAGGAGCTTGTGCACAGCAAATACAGCAGCTTTGCGAACTATAAAGAAGCTATTAATGCACAACTGCGTGTCTTAGTGAAGGGTACCAAGTGGTCCTCAAGGTCTGGTCCACAAGGCCACTGTCCTGCAGGTTTTATAGGTCTTTTTATATCCCCGGCTTCTTAATATTCTACATGTTCAATTAAGTAAATAGTGAATTAATTAATTAATTATTTCATTAACTAATTAACTTAATTAAAGTTCAATCAAGTAATCAAGTGTAAATAGAAAGTAGGTGGAAAGAGAACCAGAAACCTCTGGCCCTCCAGGACTGGAGGTGCTGTATGTACCTTTTGATAAATCAGATGGGTCAGCTTGTCGTGGGAGTGTCTAACCATGTCTTCTGGGTTTTGTTCCAGCAGAGCTGTGAATGGCAAAATTAGATGAATCAGTTGCTTAATTAGGAGGAATCAATATTCTTTCCAACTCTTCTCTCTTTGACCATTGGTCAGCCCTGATGTAACATACTGTATGCATCACAATCTATTTGCAAACAAATAAGAAAGTATCAGGTTTACTTGCAGAACTGATGCTGAGACACACTTCTCTAAATTAGCTCCCTGGGGTCAGCTACGCCTGACTACCTGACTACCAAGGCAGACACCACTGTGCTCAGAGAGTCTGTGGCTTAGAAAACAAAATCTCTGCAATCACACAGCATGTCCAAACAGTGCTGAAAGATCCATCCCTGGGCAAGGGCTTTTCTTGTAAAGGCAACTCTAACACTGCTACTGTACAAAAGTCCTCGGGATGTTACAGTAAAACTGTAACCAACATCGCAGGCAGTTTACACAAATCATCTCAACCCCCAAGAAAGGCGTTAGTATAGGTTCATGTTTGTATAAATGTATTATGAGATAATTAATTTTAAACAATGTTTACAGAAGGTCAAACCACAAGGCCAGGAGAATACAGGAAGGCTGGGTGCCAGGAGATATTTCCAAGAGCCTCCTCTCTCTCTGCTACAGGTGCCTCTCGCTCAGGGCTGGGCACCTGCCAGCTGATCGTGCTGGCTTGTGCTGCACTGTGCCCAGCTGTCAGGCCTGTGCTTTGTGGTTCAGAAGACTGATGAATGACAGTGTCGCGTTATGGTTATGCACTATAACAGTCTGCACCACCATCGGGGCCAGCTCAGGGGTTAAACAGTGGGCTTTCAGGACAAAACACAACTCTGTAAATGTATTTCCAAAAGACACATGGAAGGTTACAAATGAGAGGAGACCATCTGGCCCATCTTACTCATAATAGCTTATACCGTATTGATTATTGAAGAAACCCACTTGGAAGTATGGGGCTGTAGGAGGCATTCAGAGTTCTCTTTTCAATTAGCTCTTTCTACTTAAGTCTTCTGGTCCCTGAGACCTTTAACTCTCATATTTAACTATTACAAATGACAATGCACAGAGAAAGAGTTAAAGAAAAAAGTTACTGCATATAACATCTTTGTTTGTTTACAATGCTTGCAATCCCAGCATAGGAAACCTTTATTGTAATGTGCTGGAAATGCCTTTTCTGTTTTATTCATAGGATATTCGGGATCATTAAATGTAATTTAAAGATTTCTTTAAAGTGAATACTGTACAAAACTATCATGAGCAGCCAAAGGCAAAAAAAGAATTCATTTCTATAAGCAGACCAAAGACATATCGTATTAGCTACTGTGGCTGTCTAGCTGAAGGAATGCAGTGTTGTGTTAACAGCAGCTTTTCTGTGTGATGCCTGTACCACTGCTGAGACTACATGGTGCTTTCAGACACTTGAACAGAAGTTTATGGTATGGTGATGGCACAGTCTTGGAAAGAACACTGAAGTCACAATCTAAAGACAAAGCAGTTTTTGCAATGAATAAATGTTATTTTGCATTGTAAGGACTGTTGCGATTACATTAGAGTACCAAAATCTGTAGTTGAGGTGCTGGCAAAGGGACAGACAGTGTCAACCCCCCTTTGCAAAAATAAAAATGAACAAAAAAAGAACAAACCACATAAACAGCAGGCAGCAGACAGCACATGATCCACCTCTCTCCCACACGGGTGTCTTAAATGAAGTGAGCTGCTGACAACACCTGCCATTTAGGGAGGAGGCTGGAGTTGATCTTTAAAAGGCAGAGCCTATGTGCTCTGCCAAGTCTCCTTGCCCATCGGGAAAAGGCCAGGCCTTGCAGATGAATGTGAGCTGTTCAGATGAAGATGGATGTCTCTGTGCTGAGGCCACTGAATAAAATCCCATAAATATTTAAACACCTGAGACGGGGAGGCTGCTGGCTTGAGTTATGTGTGTAGGAACAGAGTGGTGCCTAATTAGATCGGAATGGAATTCATTACCCAGGCAAGGGAAGGGCTTCTCCTATGTTCATGCAACCCTTTGCAGGAGGGGCACAAGTGGGAAAGCATGCAAAAGGTACAAGCTAGCCCAGCAAACAGGGCAGACTGATGCTGGTGCTTTGTGAACTATTAAGAAACTATTACTGCACAACAGTGTGTCTAAGTCAGGGATACTGAACTGTTAGGGATGCCCAACACCCCTTTCAAATGAAACAATCACAGACACCATCCCACGGGGATACAGTTAGATCCGTTCTAGGGTTTACAAGTACAGGCTGTGCACAATGGGCAGTGTTAGGAAGCTTCTAACAACTAATGTGCTGCAACTCTAGTAGCTAGAAAATAGCTAAAACAGGACAAGGGCATTAACCTGACAGGATTTAGAAATATTCGCAGCCCAGACTCATGCTAGTGCGATGGCAGAGTGGCCTTACTGACCTTGTTTAATTTCCATGAGGGTTACTGTACTGCAGATGCGCAGTTGGCCAGTGTCTTGGCATTGACCCTCTCCTGCCTTCCCCTCCGCCCTCTGCAGACCCTGTTCCCGAGCCCGGAGGAAGGCTGGCAGATCTACAGCTCAGCCCAGGACCCCGATGGGAAGTGCGTCTGCACAGTGGTGGCCCCCGCTCAGAGCATGTGCACCAGGGACCCGCGCAGCAGGCAGCTCCGACAGCTCATGGAGAAGGTAGGAGGCGCGGCGTGGTGGGTGGAGACTCAGCACAGAGCATGCAGTCAGTTAACAGTTCCCCCTGTGGCACTGGGAATTACTGGGAAGCCCAGAATACACTAACAGAACACAGACAATCCCGCATGTACAATTACTTATCCCACCCAAAAAAATCAAACAGAGCCATTATTGTTAATAAAATAATGTTAGGTCGGCTAGAACCTTGAACTTGTTAGAAAATGGAGGATGGATGGATGTTAGGTATGATTATGGAGAAAGACCTTTTGAGTTTTTCATCAAAACACACAGTACACTCTGTATTACAAAGTAATTTTGGAGAGAAACTTGTCATGCTTTCAAAAGTACCTCCAGTCTAAAGCACAGCGTCTACATCAGACCCTGTCTGGTGCACAAGACTGGGAGGACTACATGCAGGTGTGTTTGTGCCTCTTCCTTTGCTTGCAGTTGACATCTTTATGCTAAGGCCTATTATTTCAACACGCCTGGGATGTGCAAGTTGGCAGCATGCAGAAATATTATTTTTAGCCCTCTGCAGGCACATTTGTCAGTACAAAAAGAAAAACGTGGAACTTTCTATTAACTGAATGCCAAGCAGGATATAAAGTAAAAGAAAAAAAGCTTATTGAGTAGAGAAGAAAAGCACAGTAACTGGATTTTTAAATTAATCAATGCCTGCTTTAGAAAAACAGTTGTACATACTGTAATTCATAAAGGACCATAAATGCAAATAATAAAAACAAAAGTATTAGAAATGACATGAATGATAAATGGAGAACATGACAGCAGTCAGAGTGCTTTCTAAGTACTCAGTACAATATTGTCCTGTTTTGCAGTCGTGACACCATTCTTCTTCCTTCCCTTCTATATATTTAACAATGAATTCCCTGAGTAAGTGTGCCACTCCGCTAGGCTGCCTGGTGGAGGATTTTAAATGGCTGTTGCCTCTGCCTGTTGCTGTGGCCTGGGCCGCCATGCTAAACTACTGTAGCTCAAGGATGACAGTAAAATTCGACCCAGAGGACGCAGAGTGCTGTTGGGCTCCCTGATAAATGGGGCTGTTGAATCCGGCCTCCCCCAGTCTGTGAAGCAGCATGGGCAGAAGTACCTGTAGCACTTCCCCTTATCCAATGGGAGTTCAAAGGAAAAAAGTCATGTGAGGAGGGACATGATTGGGAGAGAATATCTGCTCTATGATACTATGGACACAAGTTTGGCAAAAAATTCCTTTGAGTGGAACTTACAGTAGAGGTTATGGGACCGGGGATTCCATTTTCCATGCTAAAAATCCCCATTGAGGAGAGGCTGGATTTGTCTGATGATTTTACAAGACGTTACCATTTTAACTCGGCTTGCCTGCCTAGTCAGATACGCTTAGAATAACACCTTGCAGGAAATATCCAGCACTTGTACTGGGTTACATGTCCAGTAAAGGAGAGTCTACAGCTTGAAAATCCTAAACTGCCTCAGACTTAACAAGGAATTCTCTACGAATATGTGGGCATAAACTAGCATGGATTGAGCATGGATTGAGGAAAGCACAGCAAGGGCGGACAGACAGGAGCGCAGTGTGTGGAACACTAATAAGGTGGGATAAAGCAGGACACACGTACCCTCCCCCATGACGTTATCATGCTTCCTGCACCTCGCCCTAAACCGCCTTCTCCTTTTCCACTGCGGGCACCACGGCGCACGGGGCATCTGTCACAGTGCAGTTAATCATAAACCACCACGACTCGTTTAGGTAACCATATCCCTGGTTCAGGCCCTCCCACTGTCACAGCTGAGCTTGTCACTTCCTCCATTAGCCCAGTCGTCTGGCCCTTGACACTCCTGCAAAGTATTCCTACTGTCTGATGCATGGCAGTAAAATAAAAGCAGATCAGAGCTTTGCTGAAAGCCCCCAAATGAGAAAGGAGGAGAACTACATCCAAACTTTGAAAGGCGCTGCGGAGCTGAATTGTAGTACGGTTTGGTTAATAGCCTTCTTGGGACTGAGACGCAGGTCTGAATGGCTGATATCCATTACTGCACAATGTTACTTTAACCCACATCTTTACTTCTCTTTGAACCCCCCCTCCATTAACTCTCATCTGTCAACAGCCTTCCTCTGCACTCTCTTTCCTGGGCCATTCTTCCTGCTCCCCTTAGTCACAGCCTTGCTCTTTCACACTTTCAGCATGGCACTAAATGCATGAGCTCTCTAATTCTATCAGCGTCAGGGCAGCTATGTGTGCACAAAACAGTATACAATCTCTCAGCACATTTGAAGGTTTTGTTAGATCAGTATGTATAAATTCAGCCATCTAGACTGTGCGTTCAATTTGCTTCAGTGGAAAGCACACTGCGGTATACTACGGTCACAGCTCTAAGAAGACTGACAGGTGGCACTTGTGTTGCAGTAGTTGTTACTGAAAAGGTAACAATCACATTTCTTAGAAATACAACATTTTATATGTTACATAAACATAAAATAACATATAATACATAGCCTAGCTTCCATTTTAAAATGTATATATTTTGAAAACTGTGTACAGTATTTTCTCTGAAAAGGACATTATATGCCTTGAATGGAGCCTGCATTGGACCTCGATTTTTTAATGTGTCTGGTTTCACAGAAATTCTCAGAAAACAATGAATTTAATGAAGTGACTAAACTAATCAAAACATCTGAAATTGTGACTGTTGTTAATTTGCCACACAGGGATTCCTTATACTGCAGCCGCCTGTGGTTGTAAGTCAAATCAGTACAATACTAAATATTTATTAACAACATCCTGTCTCAATAATTATAGTATATGATACAATTGTTTGTCACTAGCATGCATACAGTATGACTAGCGGAGGAAAGCTAGGTTAATAAACACTTAGTACTGTACCGATTGTACTGACAACCACACGCAGCTGCTGTCCTATGAGGTTTCACAGCGCCACCTGGCAGTTTATTAACCTGCATCAGATTATTCAAAAAAATAAAAAAGCCATAAAGCACTGCTGCTGATGATACCACTGTGCCTGAAGTGGTATACTGACTGACACCTCACACAGTCTTGATGGCTGCATCTGTATATGATCAAATTAGTTCAATTTCAAATGCATTTGAATAAGAGAGAGCATCTGTGGTGAACAGGAAGAGATCAAAGAGTCAGACGCTCACAAGATGGAAGCGAGAAGCAAGTCAGTGTAGTTCTACAGAGAATTTTTATTACCTGATGCAATAATAAATGTCGAGGGGGGAAGGAGAGTTTGTCTTCTGTACCAATTATTCTACATCTTTGCAGTCAGTGACTTCTGTTCATTCCACCGAAGGTCTACAACGTGAGGGCTCTGCAGACAGGCAGCCTTTGGAAAGGATTGAAAAAAAATTTGCATGCAATTATTGCCACGTTATTATCAGTTAAGAGTTGCAGGCTGAACGAGGAGCTGGGGTGCTCGGGGGCGCAAGAGCAGCTTCTCGGACAGCTTCAATCCCTCATCAGATAAAGAGCTGCTTCTGGTGCCGGGCTGGAAAGTCTTAATAACTTCGGAATTACACAATGATGATTAAGACTAAGGCAAACCAAAAAGGAGGAAAAGAAGGCTGCTTAGTTACGTCAAACAGCTTTTGATAGAAGATAAATTGAAAGCCTTTCTTCCGACATTGTATCAGGGCTGCTTGGCACTGAGATTCTAAGCTTGCAAAATATTCAGTAATACTTTAGATTAAGCTTACACTGTAAATAAGGCTTTAATAGATAATATCTGCTGAATAATAATTTGCTACCTAATAAGGGCATACTCTATAATATTAATAAAACATTAACCTCACGAGTAGATCATGGTAGATCAAGCTATGATCAAGCCTAGTGCAGTGCAGATATACAGTAGTGATGATATTGTAAACTTTAGACTAACACCTAATATACTTACTACAAAGTATCAGTAACATTCAACAGAAATTCACTTTAAAAGACCTTCTTCTTTAATGGAATATCCATTAAAACCTTATTCATACAACCAAATTTAAAGGATGACCAAAACATCAATCAAACACACAAACGTTTAAGGTTTTAAAGTTAAAACACTATTTTAAAAACAATAACCCTTAGAAATCCAAACAATTTCCCAAGGGTTCACGTGTTTGTCCAGCAGGAATAAAGTAGAGCCCTCACCCCCCTTTGTCTCTTTCTGATAGGACAGCATTTCTTTTCTTGGTGTGCTGGAAGTCAGACAGGTGTGGAGCCGGGGCTAAGGAGGAGATTCATCAAAACCTGCATCCCACACCCCCCCGCCGTCTGCTTGCGCAAAGGTTACAATTGCCACTCAAGGGCAGGCATTAAGAAAGGCCTGACATTTAATTAACCAGTCAATCTGTATGATTGATAAAGGACCAGCTCTCTTTGCTAAGAAGAGATCTGGCAGCTGGGGAGGAGGGGGGGCAGTACGCTGGGGAAAGGTGTCTGGGGTGAGGAGTGTAAATGGGACTCTGCCGTTGCTGAAGAAGTGCACAGTGGGGAGACGAGACCCCCTCCTGACTTTAGTGAGCGATAGGAAGGAGAGACCGAACAGACAAGCAATGTATTTTATAATACAGGAAGAAAAGAATTGGAAAATACAAAAGTGGACACGCTAATGGAGCAAAGTGGCTAATGCGGCTCGGTATTATTGACACCCTTTAGCCTGCCCTGTGTTGCTGCGTTTGAAAAGGAGGGACGGGTGCTGCACAGTAACCTAATTCCATTTACATAAATCACAACAATCTTCAGTCCGGAAGAAGGAAGATAAAATACAGTAAGAGCTCTTTTTAAAAGAAAAATACTAAAATACTTAACACAAAAAATCACTTACATTTTACACACCTGCTGCAATAAGAAAAGAATATTTTCCTTTCAGCCGAGAAGGAGTGTTTGATGCAACAAAAGATTGCATTGGGAGACCAGAGGTTGCACCAGGTGATTCATTTGGGAGCAGGAGAAAATTAGATTTGCTGCCCCATTTGCGACCTCTGACACAAATCCATCTCACCCCCTCAGTGACCCCTCCAGGATATAGCACCTTCAGACAAGTAGATATAGATTATGCCGTGAGCTGAGTGGAACAAAGGAAAGTATGAACACAAGGATAAAAGAACACCAGACTGCAGCCTAATGACAAGAAGAGGCCATTCAGCACATTAGGGGTCATCATTTTCATTAGCTCTGAAAGAGTCTTGCGTCACTGCTCCTCAAAGGCATCTTGGAAATCAGCTGTACTCTATGAACAGTATCGCAAACTCTGGTACCGGGAACCAGATACGGTTTCCAGCACTGTCCTTGTGCTCTGCGTAAATACAGAACTTGATTTGAAATTATTACTAGGGCCAGATCTTATTCTGTTCCCTTTAAAAGTAAAAAAAAACACCTCCATCACATCTCCCCTTTGTAACTCCCCAGATTCTCCCAGTTGCTCTTACATTGTAAAAAAGAGAAACTGGCCTCTGTGATCTAAGAGTGACAGGAGGCCTTATTTCTGATGCCACTCATCACACAGTAAGGCAAATGTCCTATTCCTCACCTACCCTAAACCAACAACAGTTGGCAGATCGTTTTGACAAGACCATTAGTGCAACAGAATACATTTGGGGTTTGTGAGAGGCAGCTGTCTCGTATTGAAAGTCACATTCTGTATTCTGTTTTATGTCACAGCCAGCCTCAGCCTGGCCGAAGTGTTTCTGTGTCAGCTGTAGCCACATGCTCCATACTCCTACAATTGTTGAACACATTATTTCCATTCCAATCATGTTTTAATCACCAGGGACATACTGTAGCTTGGAATTTAAAGAGGGGAGGTGGGCTGGCTATATTCACATATTCTTCACCAAGGAAAAAGAGTCCTGGGTCTCCTATGGGCTGCAGTTTCCGTTTGTCTGTCTGTTGCTTTAGAGCAGGACAGGTGCCAGTCTCTTTGAGCTGAGAGAAGTTGGTAAATTGGCCCCACTGAAGCCCAGTAATGAGTTTTTTAGATCATTATGGGTATTGATGGCATGAAAAATTGTAGACTATAAACACACCAGGCAGACCAGTTGTGGTATTCTAGAAGACACAAAGACAAATACTTGTGACGTGCATTTGTCCCCCGAGGCAGCCAAATCTCCCATGTGTTTAACAAAGTGAGGCTGACGTTTGTACACACTTCACGTCTCTTTTGCAACACAGACAAACGATTATCTCAGGTAAACTCGTTAAACCAAGTTCAATCATTCCATAACAATTAATTAGACTTTGAAGACAAAACAAAGAGGAAAAAACAGCACTAAACACGCTAAGGAGGGAGGGCTTTTATTACCTGGAGATGGGATTACGAGTGAGAAAAAACAGCAGGTTCGTTAAGACCTGCAGTTTATTAGGGAAGCGTGCCTTAATTACTTCATTAATTCTGTGCAGGGAACTGAAAATCAAGGGGTCAGGTCAGAGAGGTGCCTCTTAAATGGTGAGATTTCAGAGCCAATTGGCAAATGAGCTTGGCTCTCAGGAGGACAGGAGCTGCCTGGCCACCACTCTCTCGCTCATAATCGTCTCTTTATTGACTTTGTAAGCTTTCAGAGCTTTTTTTCCAGGATTGTTCTTTTTTATTGACCTTTCTGGAAAAAAGAGCTCATAGCACTTTAATAATGCAATATTTGTAATAATAATGTAAAAATTGTACTGATCACATTTTCATAATATGATTTGGTGTCTTCCCCTTGAAGGAAGTGAAAATGCACCCACTGCACAGCCCATCTATCCAAAATAAATGACTATGACATTGAATTCAGACATTTTATGGGCTAAGTTCTTAAGCTTTATAGTCAGTTATTTTAGAAGCACTGTACATTGGTAATATCTAAAACTCCAAAGACTAATCAACTACTTCTGAAATAACACTTTTGTTTTGCACTTCTGATTTGTTTTTACCAAAGTCCTTTGTGTATAAAAGGCACAAAGGTTCAAAATCCCTTCAGAAAAATTAAAAACAGCTGCTTTCCACTTCGCAACTGGTAATGCCTACAGTACAGATAAAAAAAAACCCTAGGAAGGAGGTTACTTGTAGGGGTCGTAGCAGTTTCGGTGAAAGACACTTCATCAGCAGAAGAAAGCAGTTTTTCCCACAATGAGAAAAATGCCCCCAGCTACTGGCTTACAGCCAAGTTCTCAATCCCAGGCAAACACTGCCACAGCAAGACAGGAAACAAGGAACTTTATTATCGATCTGTGGCTCCTTCTCATATTTATATTACCCGCAAACTATGCTGTGAACCCTTTCTTTCTTTTTTAGTTCTGGTGGATTGCATTTTTTAAATCTTATTCTCCTCTCATCCCACCTTGGGAAATTCCTGGGGCCTGAGGGAGTCTTTGTGAGCGCCATCAGAGTCATGGCTATCGCTCCTTTCGGGAAGATGCCGTGGATAATGGTCCCAGACCAGACTGACGGGGGCGGGGGACTGTCCGTCGGGAATGCACAGAAGGCCTGTGGAAATCCGTGATGCAGATTAGGGAGGTTGTAATCGCTGACCATACGGTTAAACAAACAGTCCACACGCTTCGCCTCTGGCAGACCTGCCTCCCAGTTCAGCACCTTGACAAGACGGACAGCTCCCCTGAGGAACTGCAGAAAAGCAGCAGGATAACTTGAGCCTGATCCTGGAACCTGCCTGGATGTGAGCAAGAATTTCTGAAACAAGTGAGCAGTGTTTTCAGGTTGTCGAAATGCTGAAAACAGACAATGTGAGCAAGGAAAAGTGAATCCCGGGGATGCTGAAAACAAAAAGAAAAAAAAAGTTTGTAGCTCACTGGCACAGCTTTCCTTTAGCTAAGGCTTTTTGGAAAATTAGGCAAAACTTTACAGTCCATGACGAAAGCTGCCAGGGTAACCATTCTGTCAGTCCAGTGGAGATGAAAATGACAGTGTCTGGTAATGAAGAGAGAAGGGCTTTGCCACAAGGGATTTAAAAGAGCAAGAGGGTGTTTAGTGGCTACTCGGATTGTCTCACTGAGATACCACCTGAACTACTCAGGTTAGCAATCCATTTCCCCACTCTTTCCTTTCATACCATCGAAGAGCTACTGTAAGTACTACAGTGCTTAAGCTGAACACTGTCGGTTTTCAATATTTTGTGCTTAAAACACAACATCATCCATTTTTTCTGCTACTCAATAAAACACAGTAAGAGTCCTTTCTAAAGCTTGAATTATTAAAGTTATATACCTAGAAGGTATTCCTGTCTTAAAATCACAGTTTTAAAAACATAAAAACTCAATATTTTCCCATTGAGCAGCTAGGATTATAGATTTTATGGACATTTAACTGTAACATCTCCAAAAATAGAAGATTTCTTCCTCATTTCAGTTACAGTTACAGGGCAATTCTGTTATGTGAGCCCTGACTCACAAACTGCATTTCAGTCCAGTTCAGTAGAGCCTAAATGTGGCTCAAGCCTACTCTGACTCATCCAGTGTTAAGACATTAAATTAACATTTCTCCACTGTGAATTCATGCATTTATGATCAAACACTGTTACTGGGTGAAAAAAAAAACACATTTTAAATTACTCAATGGTATGATTTATTAGTCCTGATTATAAATAAAATATTATGAAAAAATAAACCATTACCATAAAGACTCCTGATGTATTAGGAAAAATGTTTATGCCAATTAAGGCATATTGATTACTAATAAGCAGGAATTTGAAGCAATTTACCTCTGACTGGACTTTCAGGAGCTATATTTTACAGATAAAATTCATGGCCTGTCTAGAAAACAGTAATTGCAATCTATAGACCCTCATTTACAGAGCTGCAATTACCTAATCTAAGGTTAATTCCCAATCTGTACCTGTCAGCAATGTTCTAGCCTACTTAAGGTACCCAACATATTGTGTTAAGGTAGCTATCAGCAAAATCAGTAAGGCAATTAAAAATCGGTTCAATGCTCTTCTGGAAGACAACTAGTCACTTTTAGTCACTAGTCTCCTTTTAAAAATGGCAAATCTCACCTCTGATTCAAACTCCAGGCTGTCGTGAGAGGATGGCTCAGGCTCATTTATATATAAAAAGGACATTTATACAGGTATCTTTCTTTCATTCTTCACCTTTATCACACGGATAATGAGACAGAAAGAGGGGGCATGCAGCTGATCTGGTTGAAAAGGCAAGGGAAAAATATGTAAGCAAGGTTAAGCGCGACATCATCGGGCACTGAGGAGAGTCTGTGCAGTAAAAACAACTAGATGGGATTTTCATTTTCTAAAAGAAACTAGAAAGGTAAAGACAAATGTAGAAAAAGTTCAGTGTTTTTTCTCTGAGGTTTTGTTAACTCTTATCAACAAATTAAACTCTGTGAACATGGCATTAGATATATTTAGTGTAGGATTGACAAAATATTATTACTGTAAGTCAGTGCTGATTCTGGGGAGCCTGTTAGCCTAACCTTAGTCTTGTCACAAGTTACCATAAGACAACTCTGTTGTATCCATATCGTAATATCTGAAAAGCACCTGTTAAGTACAGAAACTACAGCACTACAGCATCTGATTTGGTTCACAAGTAAATGTGAGCAGTGAAACCAAAGACCACACAGAAAATAAATACTACATAGTAAAGCTCTCACCACAGAAATCCATGGAATACCCAAAGGGGACCGAAATCAGTTCAAAACAGCCAGGATTTACAAGCTGACACCTCATAGTCCAAGAGGAGCCACACCAATGAATTAAAGTACTGCCGATCCCACATAATCTTCTGTGTACCCCAGTAAGATACAAATATCAAAAGTTGCTGGTCCACAAGGGGGAGAATATTAAGACACCAAGAGTTAAAGCCAACAGTAATTCATTAAGTACTTCAAAAAGGGTTGTTTCAGTACACTGTCTAAGCCCCCAATGGACAGGTTCAAAGAGCTCATTAGATGCAGAATGAGATTGAATTGAGCTGCCCCTGCCCACTCTGGAATTTTACTGAGAAAAAGCGAACTGGAATTACAATGGTAGTTGTTATTTATGTGAGTGTCCTGGACGTTTTTTTTTAACTAAGATCTGATAGAAACGGGCTACAAATCTATATGTATAGACCTCCGCAGATGTCAGGGATGAGGTTATCAGCAAATGGACATACTGTAGAACAGAGAAGCTAGAAATGCACTTAGCTATGCATTTGAGTTTTCAAAGTACCGTAGCAATTTCGTATTGGTATAACAAGCTACTTTTATTTCAAGCAGTATTACTTCTTCTATAATTGCACTACAGATCCCAATTTATATTTTAAAAAATACATCAGAAGAACATGGATAAGCATGGCATGGAAAACGCTTTGCTTGTTAAATGCATAAAGGAATTCAGTGGGTTATTCTAGGCTTTAATATTTAATTCAGGAGATTAATGTGACAGGCAGATTTTAGAGGATTCTTTTTTAAAGGTTCTTTGTATTCAATTATTAGGTCTTTGCAAGCCATAGAAAAAAAATCATGGCTACAATTTAATGCAAATGACACCAAGAATTTGTGATTTCTAAGTCATTATTTTGGTGTAGTTCACTACATTTAAGAGAATGATTACTTAAGCCGTTGGGAGACAATTAGGATCTTGTTTAAGAAGTGGAGGTGAGATTTTTAAAAGCAGCTGCCAAGCTGTATTTAGTCCACAAACAAGTCTTACTGACTAAATTACAGGGCATTTTCCTTAATTATTCTTGCTGACTGCTAGTGATAACATCACATAAAAATGTGCTTTAGCCATCTACTACCTAATGGTTCCCTGAATCTGGAGATGTAAGGAAGGGTGGCCAGCCTGAACGTCTGAGAACATACAGTATCTACTTCTTTCTCTTGCATGTGGATAAATTCCCTTCCCATCAAATTCAACAATATTCTATATTGTTTGCAATTTTTATTACTAGTTTTTTTTATTTTTATAAAAGCATACAGTATGTGCAAAGCAACATATGAATATAAATGGATATTCTGTGCACTGCACAAGGCCCAAGCTATACAGATGCTGCTTGTCTTAGCAACTACCCCATTCATGCATATTCTCTCCATTTTGGGATAGTTCATTTTAATATGTCAACTTTCTATATATGGACAGAGTCATTGATCAAAATCAATCTACAGACACGAAGGATGCATTTCGTTTCCGAGGGTGACTGAACTGTAAATTGCGATGTGTTACCTTTAACCATGCCAGCCTGTTAGGGTTGTTGCTGGGCTCACGGTTGTGACCGTGCTCCCCTTGATGTATGATAATGTAGGAGATTCCAGTGCTCTGTGATGCCCCCTGCTGCCTGGCTACTGCATATATAGGCACTCTATAATTAGATACAGGGTTACATCTTATCACTAAGGAAGAAAAAGTATTTGTCCTCCTTGTCAGGTCAGGAGGGCTAATCTGGCCCTGAGAGTCTCTGACTGCCTGACTATCACAGTTACAGAAGAGGAGGGGGGGTGGGGTGGGGTGGGTGTTGCAATAAAGGGAGTAAAAGACTCTTTTTTCTGATTTCGTCATTCAAGCCTCCCTGATAGAGTCTTACATCAGCATCATGTGTCTCGGGCATTAAATTTAAGGAGGCTCTGAATTTAAAATGTGGCAGGCACTTGGCATTCCACAAGATTTAGTGCAGCTCATTAGAAAAATACAATAAGAAAGAAACAGGTTATATCCTTTTAGAGATCTATTCACTGACAGCCTTCCAGAGTCGACAGCCTTATTGTAAGAAATTATGCAATCAGCAAAATGCTTCTTAATCCAGATGAGACACAACTGTCTGACTGACACCAATTACAGTACATTGGTTTGCTTAACTATTATGTTGATGGGTTAAAAGATCAGGTTAGTACCTCATTGTGTTTTTGTGCAGAGTGTGAGTTTTTAAGTTAAGGAAAGCCTGACAGCATAAAAGGCAACATGTCTTTGGCCAAACACGTCAGGGTCTATAGGCTACATTTACAGGCCTTCTGGCTGCTCCTGAGTCGTGACTGCTTGGGAAGACATTGCTAACATGACAAAACAACGAAATCCCCATCGAGCAGTTAGGCAGTAGCTGCAGACCAGCTTTGGTGATGGGCCATTAAGAGTTTATGTTCCAAACCCAGTAAACAAACCTATTTTGTGCACACATGGGGCCATAATTGATTGTGCAGACAGACTGACCCTCATACAGTAAACACTTTTAATCAAACTGCTGAGTTTGCGCTGATTAGGAAGCACAGAAGCCAGAAATGGGTAAATCACAGAATTCAGCAGGTTCTACAAACTGTAGAGGAGGTACATGATAGCAGCAACATCCTTTTTTTCCCCATTGTTGGATCAGGAACATAAGAATGTAAGAAAGGTCACAGATGAGAGAAAGACATCCAGCTCATGTGGTTTTTAGTAGCTAACTGATACAAGGTTCTTGTCCAGCTACTGACTCAAATGGAGCCATATTATCGGCTTTATTAATTTGTTCATACCTGTCTGTTTCATTGTGCCTTTGTCCTGTTTTACTGCTGAGATGTGTCTATAAAGAAAGGTTTTCCTTATTTGTATTACTAACTACACTCCAGCAGGCGAAGGACATTTCTTTTGGCCTGTGAGTCAGAGCGGTGAAAGCTTAGGCAAACGAGCTGAGGTCTTTAACAGAGCAGTCAAGGCCCCAATGTGCCCAGCTTGCAATGTGACAGGTTATTCTCCGCTTTTTCCTGTCTGTATTTAATGATAATCAGCCATATAGTAGACGCTCTTAAGCAAAGTCTAGTGGGGAACTAGGGCATCATCAGCTGGTGTTGCAGTACGCTTTACCCAAACGATGATGAGCAAAGAAGCCCCGCAACTCCTTCAGGACAGCATGTGACACAGAGGACCCTGGAAAAACTCATGGGCTTGAACCCAGAACCCATGATTTGGAAAATAAACACCTTCAGCTAAACACCATCTATGCATCTGGAATTGTGTCTTCTGGAGCAGCAGTTGAATTTTATTGGGACTGTCACTCAGAGGAATTGGAATTGTTTCCATGGAGTGAGAACAGTTTCTCTGTTGACAGTGGAAAGCTCAGGAGATTGTTACGAAATTAGGTTTCTGTCGCCTAAATGACATTTAATTTGTGTTTGCAAGATATTCCTAAACAGTGGGTGCACCCAGGGAGGAGCTGATAAAATCTAGGAAGACAGCAACAAAATAATGTGAAGTCCAAACTAAATGAGGCTGTGCAAACAGTGCAGGGCAAAAAAAAAACAGCAATGTTGTGAAAGACAGAAGGCCTCTCTCATAAAATAACAAAACCTACAAATCACTAAGCAAATTTCAAGAAAAAAAAATGATGGGAGTACCAGCTGTATCACTCACTCAGAATTAAGTATGGTAATTGCTCAGATATTGATAGTCCTGAATTAAACAAAACTGAACAGCAGCAGCTTCAGATTAAATTCAAAGGCATGAGCAAACAGCTCAAGTAAACTGAAGGATTTATCCCTGTGTAGCTGTGCAGAGCCAATCTGAGTCATTACGTACTACAGTATATGTAATCATTCTGCTGCTTGACTTGAAAGCTCGAGCAGCAGAAAAAGTCTGTGAACTCAGAATCAGGTTTCAGACAGGAAGAAAGCAGGTTTTCAGTCTGCAGAGACATTAGCCTGCAGAAGTGAGGTGGACACTGGACAGAGTTCACCTCCAAAGATCCAGATGTGAATAGTGGTCACTAATATATTAACACATCTTTTTCACCGACAGACAGGAGAGAGGTCAGTTCTATAGAAGCCAACAGTAAAAAACACAAACCAGATAAACCAGAGGTCACATGCAGAAACGAATGCACCGAAAGTGGAGAAGTAGAGGCCCTTTTAAGGGTGATGGGGTTCCCATGAGTGTTGTAGAAGCTATTACCCTGTGTTGAATGGACTGAATGTGCTCCCCTTGTTTTTAGACTCTCATGTTCTTATGCTGAAAGACAGGATTGTCCCACGCTGAGCAAGCCTGTTGCCTAGGGCTAGGGTACGCAATCCTGGTTCTTTGAGTCCACCTCATCACATGATTTCCAAGCCTACTGTAACGAACAGTTCTTTCCGGACCCTATGTGGACGACACAATCCAGAATCGTGAGGAAACACTAGGAAAAAGATCATGCAGGAATACGGGGATAAAAACAGGGGGGCGTGTCCAAAGTGCGCTGGTGCACGGGGGAGGTGTGGCCGAGGCAAACAATCCAAAAGTAATCCAGAGAGGGAATCCAAGAACACAAGAATAAGTCCATAGCCAGGTGATCCATCCAACAAGGAATTAAAAACACGAACCGGGTCGGAACCGGCGGACAGGGAACCGGAACAGAGATTAAAACCTTAACGGGACCAGGCGCTTCCAGGTCCCTGACTCGCACGATATGGAAATCAGATGCAGAGCCCGGATGAAGGTCAGTGCCTGGCTTTTAAAGTGGACTGGGAACAGGGGTCAGGTGCACAGAATTAAATCCAAAGTGAAAGAGCCGGAGCGCCCTTAAGTAGGAGGGACTACAATCGTGACACCTACTGTGAACTACACAACAATGCTATGCTTAGGGTCACACCTGAATAATATGCCCTGTCCATTGTCCCAACCCAGAAAATAAAAAAATAAGAAAACAGAACCCTCCCCACCCCTCTGATAAACTCGCTCTCTCTCCTCTGCAGGTACAGAACATCTCGCAGTCCATGGAGGTGCTGCATCTCCGGACAGAGAGAGACCTGCAGTACATCACTAAGACTGGGTCCCTCGTGAGCGAAGTGAACAGTAAGCTGAAAGTGGCCTCGGAGAGCACCAGGACCTTGGACCCCAAGAGCTTTCAGGTAACACCACTCTCACATTGTGGGGCGGCGAGGGATATCACGAAACATGGCAATCAGAAACTGTGGTGGCTGATGCTCTTGTGTAGGTTCGATCAAGTATTCCCTCATCTTTTTTTAAACTGCTGTATAGGAGGGTCAAAAAGATTGTTGTGGCTATTATTTCTGTTATTTTCCATTAATTGTCACTGACGAAGAGCCCCAGCGACATCCGTCACACATCAACGGGCCACGGAGGTCTGAAAGAACGTGCGTGTGATTGTGGAAGAGCACGTGCAGTACAAGTGACCTCTCGACAGCAGTCCTCAGAGGGTTAATAGAGTTACAGCATAATGTCATAAGGTCAGAAACGGGTGGAGGCCATTCCTCCCGTTATGCTCATTGCATTGCTAGTAGCTTGCTGCTGTCTGCATTGCGGCCAGTGCTGGTCAGGCAAGAGCCGTGGCTGACTCCCAGCTGCCTTCACTGTCACAGGCTGCTGGTAGCAAGAAAAGTAAAAGTCCCAATTTCAACACAGGAACCAAACCCAGGCTTTGGGGGGCACGGTGTTCAGATGGAGACCCACCGACCGCCAGCTTGGGAAAACCAAAAATAGCCTCTTTCCATTTGATTTTCCTATTCACCATGTACCAAAATTCAAGCACTCAAATTCATAAAAATCTTCATTTTTCTTTCACCCCCCCCCCCCCAAAAAATAAAAAAATGCCCAGCTTTAAATCAACTTAATGAGAGCCCCTGACACGCTGGATGGGAAATAATGAATGGCGTCTCTTTCTCATTCAATCCAGCGTCGTTGTTCCTTGTAATGGGTTTTCATCTGTTCAGTGACAGTTTTTAATAGTGCTCTCTGCAGAACAGAGTTCTTTTTTCCTGACTTTGCCATTCTTTCCCCATTGATTACGTTAGTCAACATCACAAGCGTTCGCTGAGCACTGCATCTCGACCCACATCCGAGGTTCTGATGAAACTTCTGGAGAGTATAGTGAGTGGTATACAATATTGATATATGATAGAACACTGCACGGCTCAGTAAAGCAATCTAACATGTGCCCAGTGTCTTTCACAGGACATGCAGTGCAAATTAATCTTAATCACCGGTTGACAGGCGACAGCAGACTTTAGATTGAATCATCAATGCTTACCATAGTCACTCATGTTCCTGTGTAATCGGTCAATTTAGAAAGCAGGAAAACAATAGAAAAAAAACTGAGTTCACCATTCTTGTAAATTTATATAATCTCTACTGTAGCTCTTTGCCTCCGTGTCTAACACTGTCCATGCTCACTTTGAAGTGTGCCAAATGAGTAAAGACACACAATAGAGCTCCTCTTCCTTCTAATCAAATCCTTAAAACCCCCAACCCACTTTAAGTATGAAATACCTTGCTTCATTCACCAAGCAGCTTCTGCACATTCATTTCCGGCCTGCTTGAGAGGAATACATTGGTTTATGATGATGTGAACCCATACAAAAATACCAGATGGATGATGGGAGCCTTGAAGCAGCACCCTAGGTGATAGATTTAGGAAAAATGTGTTTACTCATTACTATCTTCTTCCGGACAACAGTAAATACTATAAGTAAGCGCAGAATTTAAATCAAGGGACGTTATGTTTAATTTAGTCAATAAATATATCAGACCTTGTCTAGAATGCTGTGCACATATTCTGGTCACACATCATATAAAGGACATTGCTGTCCTGGAAAGAGATCAAGGAAGAATCGCTGAATGAGTTTCTGGTCTATATAATATGTCCAACAGTACACTGACATGTTAAGAGATGTGTTAACACTTTGTGACACAGTGGGTAGTGGTTGATGCTGATTCCTTTAGGCCTTTCTAGAAAAAGAATGAATGTGATCCTCAGACCTAGAAACCGAGTGAGCAAGATGGGCCTGCTCTCCTTTTCTCCCTTTTCTATGTATCTGCATAGTCCTGCTCCATTCAGAGGAATGTCTTACTGACTTCCACTGGGAACGGATGCTCCCAAAGTGCCACCTACAGTATTCACATTTAAAAATGGCGACAAAAAGAAAGCCTGTTTCTGCAAGAATACTTTCCGCAAGAGTTTCAGTATGTTTCAGGATGCTATAAGGAGCTGCAGTTCTCGCTGTCTGAATTGCTTTCTGAACCTTTGGAAAGCTGGATTGCGCCACGTTTCAATCCATTTCACAAAAGTGACAGCCTTGCCAGGCTTGTATGGAGCTCGTATTTGTCTCAAAAGGGTGTTTTTACTTTTGTCACGTCACTGAAGTAACTCAATACATTTAATCAAGAGAACCCTTTACATCAGGGGCTGAACTGGCTTCAGCCCAGCCATATCTGTGTATAAGAAGTGCTTTTGAAAACGGAGGGCTTTTCGCCACTCCTGGATGCTCACATAGTGTGTGTGGTGCTTTTTTTTCTGATCAACATGTGAGACTGGGTGCTGGGTGCAATCGTGAAGTTCGCATTCGTGCTGCTGTCCTGCCCTGCACAGGGGTCCCCTGCACTGCAAGTATACAGTACAACAGATGACTCCCGGTACTCATCCTGCCAACCTGAGTCGCCTTTGTACGGAAACACTGCGGAAAAGGCTCTTCTCGGCTTTCGGGAGTAGCTGTCTGCCATCAAGCTCTGCCTTTTAATAACTCAGGCTAATATGTTTGCTTTGCTTCAAGGGAGGAACCAATTGAGCTGAAACATACACGACATATCTGAATACAGTACATGCTATTAAGCTGACAGGGAGACACGCTTGAAAACACGTCTGGTCACAGTAGCATTAGTAGCTGTTAAGGCAGAACAGCTCTCACACAAACCTGGAACACAGAGCAGGTAGCTGGCATGTAGTCTTTACAGTAGATTGTTAGCCTTAAGTGGTTGTATTCACTAAAACACACTACACTGGCTTCAAAGCACTTTCGATTATTAAAACAGACTTGCTTTTGTGCAATAAAACAGCAAATCTGCAATAATCCCTTCTAGACAATCGTAAATTACCTGCGTAATACCTGCCAGCTTTCATACAAATCAACTCGGGAAACACGTGCTAAACACTATAAGCACTGTAAATTTGCCCACTTTATTTGAAGAACTCCAAGCAGTCGAAACATCAATGCTTGCTTTCTACAAAATGAAATATTGTTTTTGTACGTTTCAGAGAGTTCTGTCAATACCTGTTTAATATTATTTAATAAAAAATATATTTTGTTATTGGTTACATATTAGTGTTCTGTACACAGTTACAGTACAATGAAGCTTTAATAAATAACACAATTTGTTAGAAGCAGCTTTGTTTCAAGCTTTTTCTTGCACTCCTGACTGCAAGTCTAAACCCTAACTCAGACGCACGTCTGAGTTTAAAAACCTCTGCACGTGAAAAAGAGGAATTTTCCCAAAATACGGCTCGCAGGTCTTATTTAAACAGCGTTTCTGTTGTCACACCGCCATTTGTGCCGACCTATTAATAACACGGCTCTTGATAGGAATAATTCCTGGCTTGGCTGGGTGTTCCCGAGAGCCGCTGAGCCTTCCCCCGATCTGGCACTCATAGCTGACTATGCGCAGCACTGCGCTGCCGACAGAAGATAAAAGCAAAACCAATTATTTATCTTCCCCTATCGCGCTGCTTACAGGAATGGAAAAAAAGGGAGGGAAAAAAGTGGGAGGCAGGCCAGGAGCTCTGCCTCCCGCGGGCCGGCGAAGTCCGGAGAGGCACAGGATGTTGGAGACGTCTCCCACCCGCCAGCAGCCGCCGCCTGGGCCGGTGCTGACAAGGGCGGGCTGAGCCAAGCGATCCTGCCATTGATCGGTCATCCCCCTCTCCCGGCCTCTCTTTCTGACGGCTGCTTCACAAGTTCTTGACAAGTTCTTCAATGGGAACGCGAGCAGTTCATTAGAATGCGCCCGTCATGGCCGTGGTGACGACCGCTGCCTTTGTGTTTTTAATGAACACGTTGACAGGAGCCTGTCCCCATGAAAGGAGAGATGCAAAGTGCAATATTTATGTTTTTACCAATTATTTCTCACCTGGAAGAGCTCCTGCTAGTTCTGTTGTTCTTCCCATGAGCAGAGCTATTCTCGTTATGTACAGCACGGTATCAATTAGTTGCAATATTTCACACTGCGTGCCCCTCGTGTATCTGTAATGCAATAGTTGAAGCTAATCCCGTTGGTGGTACTTTATTTGACCTTTCATTGGCATTTTGTCGTACGTTTCGGGGGCCTCTTTCAAACAGCTCCAAAGTCCCTATGCCTTTTCTGTGCTGATAAAGATCTGTGAGCTCCGCAGCGCCCTGCAGACATTTATCTGAATTACTGACCGCCAGGTGGTCGTGAGAAACCGCGCCCCACTGCAGGCTGCCTCGAAACGACAGGGCTGCGCTCTGTTGGGCCGTACGAATGACCTTCAGCCAGAGCCCAGGTGAGTCTGGCACAATGCCCCGAATCAGACATCTTGCTTAAATCGCACGACAACTGCATGGAGGCAGACTGTTAACTTACTGCGGCGGTGTGTGTGTGAGAGGGGCAGTCAATTCTTAAACGAGCTGTGCAATCCCCACTGTGCCATCTGAACATTAATATCTGTTATCACAATTTCCCCATACAAAGCCTGAAAAACCTTTAATGATTGCTCGATTCTTTTTGGATGTCTGTTTTTGATGGTTGTTCAAAGGAAGGAAAGAATGAGGCTGCCTGCTTAAAAACACAGTCTTGCAGTGTAACTGGAACTAGCTGCAGGATTAAACTTGATTCATTGTCCAGTCGGGACTGTCTGGACACACAATAAAACAATGTACACAAACCCAAGATAATTAAAGGGATGTTAACACTTTATTCCACTCTGGGTTTATCCAATGTTGCATTCCCGTAGTTCCTCCTCACTTTCTGAGTTCACCCCCTGATCTTCTGTGTACTATGCTGCTGAAACTAAATGGCTGCTACTGTGTGTCACCTACTGTAGGTGGGTGGTGCACATTACACAGCATAAATTGGATCCTCTTCTATGCATGTAAAATGCTTTGGAATTCTTTGGGATCAGAAGTGATACTGTATACTGTACTGTATATGTATACAATACATATATACTGTAGGCAATATCATTACTTATCAATTACAAAAAACATAAGCCACCTAAAATTGCTGACATTTTCTCAGGGGTCTTTTCCAGCATATGTGGAGACCAAATGAGACTGTTACACTGTAAAAGGGGCAGACTTCAGCTCTGCAGCAGAAACAGTGGTGCATTCCAATAGTCCACCCTTAGCTGTATCAATAGGCCACGTGTTGTACCTGGAAAGACTACTGCTTGAAAGCACTCCTTGTAAGTTTCTGTCTCTGTGTTTTTCACCATTACAAAAAACAACATATAATAAATAAAAGCACATACACATTCAAAAATCATATCAGGAAAATCCACACATTTGTATGATCACTGAGGACTGGTTTCAGATGCCAATTTATCTGATAGCAAGCTAGTTTTTGAAAAAAGGCATTTCTGCAGGTTTTAAATGCCTCCCTTTTGAACAGCATTAAGAAAGTCATTTCCATGGTCCAGTACAACAGACCAAAAAAAGTTAAATCTTTCCTTTTGAACCATGGTTTTTATTTCTAAGTATCTCTTCATTCTATTTAGCCACTGCCTTCAATTAAAATGAATGTCTTTAGCGGTTCTGTACATTTGCTCACATACAGAAGAGTCCTTTTGTTAGAAAGCTGGGCTTCATTTCTCTCCGTCTTACAGATGAGTTATGAATCTTGACTTCCCCACTACACACGTCAAGCAATAAGATTTACGAGACTTAACTTCACAGCTGTGAAACGGCAAATAAGATTTATGATTCCCTGCTACTCATCCAAGTAGTGCTAAATCATAAGATTTGCAAGAAACCTTGGTGAAGAGGTATTAGTTTAAGCTGTCTTCTCTGTTTCAGGCAACATGACCAAGAAAGTGAAAATGTTCCATGTGTTGGAATTGAGCGAGTAGGTGAAACTGAATTGGAATAGTGTAGTCCATATTCAGACGTATTAAGGACTATAGTACATATTAAACTGGAGTCCAAGCTACTAAAGATATAAATATCATTTGAATCATTGGAATAAAAAGTGCTATATAACTGCAACTAATAAGTCATTATTATTTGTATAAATTGATGCAGGGTCAACCACATTTTGATCCTCAGCAATTTGAAGCAAGTCCTGACTGCAAGTTCAATGTTCTGTATAAAGTCGACAGAAAGGCCGTGGTCTTACTTTTAAGGCAGGCGTCTGGGAAAGCACAGATCTGTCCAATCACCATGAACTCTGTTAGGTCCAGACTATGTGATTGTCTGAAATGCAGCACAGGAAATACAATTTGAAGAACTGGAGCATGTGAATTGACAGCACGGGCACGACCCTGTGAGGGAATGATAGCACAAGGAAGCATTGGTTAGGGCTCTAGACTGGAAGGATGAGGGTTCGAATTCTGGGTGGGGTCTGTTGTTGTACCTTTGAACAAGGTACTGGTCTCAGACTGTATCAGTAAATTGCCAGGGAACTTTAATGGACGTACGGCAAGTCACCATCGTCAATGATAATTTGCTCTGCAATGACGTACTTGCTGAAATAAAGGATGAAACAAGAATGTGGAAATGTTTTAATGTTTTACCACCCTGCAATGAAAGGGGTTTGGCATGTTTAGAAAAACTAATAATTCTAAGCACCTTAGTTTTGTTTTTTTTAAGCATGACTAATGAGTAAAGATTTCAATTTTTATCTTTGACAGTGCCGCAATGCAGTGTTTACATATATTTTAAAAACTATCCAGGCAGCTTCGCTTGAAATTGGAAAGCAGTTTAACAGCAAAGCGCTCGTCAAACTGTGGCGAAGGGGATTCCTGCTGTAAACGCCTTAGGCAGGGGTACCCCTGAGCGCTGACAGCTGTGGGCTCGCCAACTAAGAGTGGAGCAGCTCCCCGAGTTAACCTGATCCCACAAGCGGAGGACCCCAGTAGACAAGATCCAGGGGCCACTACAGCAGAACCAAGAGCACATAATCAGGAACTGGGCTGCAGATCATTGGCACTTTCTCCTAATCCATTTATTTTATCTCGTGTTTATCTTGCTTCTCAATCCTATTAGCTTAAAAAAAGAGGATACTGATACTACCGCACATTTAGATCTGGAGACGCACAGTTCCAGGCATTAAAGCGTAGGCAGGTTAGGAAGGACACATAAAATAGTCATGCACACCGCAAGATGTTAGCTTAAGTCTTTTTTTGGCTTTTTGAAGGTTTTGAAGGTTATTTTCCAATTATCATTGGTCCCTCGCCCATGTGCTGTAAAAATACACACCAGTTAAGGGGTATGATGAAGCCATCACCCTCCAGGGTATTGGGAGCTCAGCCAAAGAGAAGTTCAGCAGGCCTTATCTTTACTTCCTGCTTTACAGAATTCTAAAGAAATTTTAATGATCTCTCTGGTTACATTCTGTGTTATGTTTTACAGTGTCTGATTTGTGTGCTGCCCACTGAGGATTCGTTACAGAAACATAATTAACGCTGTCAGGAAAACAGACAGCTTGCATTCACTCTGTATTAAATGAAGACTGCAGTCCGTGTTCGTTCCTGTTTTATCTTTTTCCATATCCGCTACAGTTAGGGACTGCAGTGTCAATCTATGCTTAAATATATCATCAAAAAGAGCAGGAAAATTGGATGCCTTTTAAAAGCCAAATTGGAAACAAAATACAGCAAAGCGCTCAACAGAATCCCGGAAAAAAGCAATGCCTCATTTCCATTAATATGACCTTGGGCATTGAGGTCCATATCATCTGGGACCATCAGAGTGCTCCTGTTGGTGGCTGGTGGGAATGGAAAGCCATCCAGCAAACTAAATCTCACCCAGAACACTGCTACATAACTGAAAGCAGGTATCTAAATACCTGTGCCTACATAGAGGTTAGGAAAGAAACCTCCGTATCTGTAATTTGAGATGATATGCTTCTGCATGACTCCATTACTTCTCAGAATGTTCTCTAAAATCTTCAACACCAATTGAGCTAGCCATGGCACTCATATCCACAATTGCTTCTTGGGATCCTAGTGTCTGTAGTGTCTGGATACATGTGAGATTTTAATTATTACTATTATGGATTGGTGTAGTAATCTGGATCATATATTGTTTGTTATTTTGTTGTTGTTATTAAATCTGGCTTCAAAACAAATTGACCAAAAAAACTGCAAAACACGAGACAGAAGAATGTCAGCAAGGTCCCCATTTCTCCTTCATAGACGAACAGCCTGGTCATGATTATCATCTCCAGCTGCATCGTCTCTGCAGTGGGGCAGCTGCCGAAAGCAAAGTCAGGACCCCTGCCATGCTGGGGCGAATTTGGACAAGGTGCAAGCAGTAGATTTAGAATTTAGAGATGCTAAACACTGTCACATATAGTTCTTTGCGTGAGTAAGAAGGCTCTGTATTTTCCAAGTATCCAAATCACCAGGGATCTGATGTACTCTGGGCAAGACTGACCTTTTCACAGATATTTAGTAGGCAGCGTACCTGATAAAGCGAGAAGATGGGGAGGTCCCTTTTGAGAGAAGTCTGTACAGAAGAGAATATGAGTCACGTTCATTTTATCATAATGCTATTCATGCTAAAGGAAACCTACCTTCATTGAGAAGATGTGTCCCCTTGTTATTTAACAAAACCATAGAGGACAACAGAAACATTTGCACTGTAGGGCACTGCATATTGATGTGTTTTTGTCCCGACTTATTATGAAGTGTTTTAACCAAAAGAATATCAGCGGACAGGAGAGGATGACTGTGGTTTGAGCTGCACAGATGCTTAGGAAGAGAAAGAGACAGATGCTAACTATGCTTTTAACCACGGCTAATGTGCACTCCTTTATTTGTTGCTCCCATTAACCCCCTCCCCCCTCCCTGTTATCTAATTAGCCATCTCAGTGCTAATTTGCTAAAGTAACCTGAACATGAAAAAATCATTTAAATCTGCAATATGAATAAACCTAACGTCAGTGCAAGGTTACAGAGGGATACACGGGCCTTCAGCTGCATTATATAAAGCGAGTTGCTGTGTTTTTTCAATTGCAATGTATCCCTTGTGAAGGATCACTGCAAAGCCAGCAACACTAAGCTGACTGCAACCTGTCAAGTGGAACTCCAGCGTAGGAGTTTTCACAGGCCATGTCCTCCTGCAGGTCTGCAGGCTGTGTCTCCCAAGCCGAGAAACATCACCTTCATTTTACTTAATTGCTGTTCTTGCCTGCTTCTCGGAGACAGATGAAAAGCGACATGGGCCAGCTGTAAGATGCCAAGAAAAAACACAAAAGACATACCAAAAAGACAAGGTGAAGGAGCACAAGTTGCAACTGCACAGCGGGTTATGGCCAAGAATATTTGTGGAGGCAGTGATGATCCACTCAAACATATAAAGACTGGCCCTGAGTACCAGGAAGACCAACATTGGCCACTGGCCTATCGGGACTACATTCTCAGATGTAGTCAGACTGTTAACTTGTCTTTGTTTGCAAATACTTAACTGCAATTTCTGCAGAAGAAGACAAAGATAATATGGTAACAGTATTAAGTCCACCCTGTTGCAGTGCATCTGCTCCTGAAGAGCTTATGCAGCCAGAAAAACCGACAGAGCAAAACGTGAAAGGCATATGCAATTACAGAAACACTGGAGGGCTGCAAATTCAGTAGGCCGCTGGGAGTGAAACACTTTTATCATCTTGCAGCTTAATAGAATATTGAATACTGTAGACCCTCGAGGTACTGCTGCACACCGGGAGGCCGAAAGACCTCCTGTGTTTCATTAAGTTCCTCACTCAGGCCGTGTAACCTTGCTACATGTCCCTTCATCTCAGCAGGTTCCAGCATTAGGTTAAACCAACAGAAGGCTCCGTCTTGTTTATCTTAATGCATTTAACACCTGCGGGCTTTCGAACTTGAAATAAAGCACCTGGCACAAAACTTTTCACACTGGTTAGCCACTACAGAGAAGTGCAGAGTCCTACCCTGGTACAAGCTCAACTACATTGCTAATAACTAGCTCAACTATTATGCTATTGCAGGAAAGCACAGAGACTGGAAGGGGCAAAAGTGGCACCTGTTAGCTGTAACCAACACAATCAAAAACTGGAAAAGCAAAGAGACCTGGAGAATGAGGTACAGGAGGACATTAGACCTCAGACAAACTGCACACTGCTACTTTTTGAAATGCCCATGTCTTTCCTGGGATCATATTTCTGTAACACCTGTCAGTAACACTGAAATAGATTTCAGAACCTGCTGCACATGACAGCAATGCTTCAACAAGAAAATTTCTCAGGCAACGAAAAACTAACCTGAACATCTTTCAGGCACTAAATACTAATCTTCCAAGTGGGTCAAATATGAAAAAAGCTCAGCAAAGGTCATGAAAAGATTTACATGTTTGGTTACTGATAAACCTTAATGCTATGTTTGAAGTTTAAAATAAAGTGATTCTAAATAAGGATTCTGTAGATTCTCCATATAAACTTGCAAACTGAAAGAAATCCTTTATGCCCCAAAAACTGCATTAATAAATCATTTAACATTACAGTTTTCCTAACAGGACCTTGCAGCCAGTGGTTATAAGACAGGATATACTGCATATTTACTGTCTTTGATTTACGTTATGGCAACAACTACTTAAATACACACTAAACCCTAATTTATAACAAGGAAAAGTGTTAGAGTATGAACTTTCATAGAGTGGAGCTGGGTCACTTAACATCAGGAGAATTATAAGAGCTACTTAAAAAGAAACTTGTATCATGTATCCTAGAAACTGGTTCTTGTGAATAAATGTGGATGGGCTGAATATGTTTTCTCATTTTCCTGGTATGGATTTTTTCTTGTTTTCTATGGTCTTTCTTTTCTATAGATTTTTTGAAGGTAATAAATCTCCACTCTCCATCATTACAGAGACTTCCCTCCCAGTGAAGACAAGATATGCTTATTAACTGTAATTAATATTTAAAGCTTGCAAAATGATCACAATCAATAACTGTATCAGAGAGACAAATGAGAAAAAAAAGAATGGCTCCTATTGCATGAAATTTTGATGTTCCCGAGCTTCAGGGAGAAGTGGGAAGGATTTTTCCCCCTGTGATTGGAATATTTTGGTGTGCTGCAGATACAGTACAGTACATGCAGCATTATGGAAGTTTTGTTGCAGCTGAAAGTGCAAATTATGATTGTTGTTTGCAGTTTGCTTTACAACTCAATTTGATGTACTGTAAATACACTTTTTTGTTTAATAACCTAATAATAATAATAATAATAATAATAATAATAATAATAATAATAAAAATTGCTTACACTTATATAGCGCTTTTCTGGACACTCAACTCAAAGTGTTTTACAGGTAACTGGGATCCACTCCACCACCAATGTGCAGCCCCACCTGGATGATGCGAAAGCAGCCACACATCACACATCAGCTACTGTATTACTGGGGAGGAGTACAGAGTGATTAACTCAGTTCAAAGATGGGGATTATTAGGAGGCCATGATTGATAAGGGCCAATGGGAAATTTGGCCGGGATGCTGGGGTTACACCCCTACTCTTTTTAAGAAACACCCTGGGATTTTTAATGACCACAGAGAGTCAGGACCTCAGTTTTACGTCTCATCCGAAGGATTGCGCCTTTTTTACAGTATACTGTCCCCATCACTATACTGGGGCATTAGGACCCACATAGACCGCAGGGTGGGCGGTGAGCGCCCCCCGCTGACCCCACTAACACCTCTTCCAGCAGCAGCCTTAGTTTTTCCCAGGAGGTCTCTCATCCAGGTACTGACCAGGCTCACACCTGATTAGCTTCAGTGGGCTGCCAGTTGGGAGTTGCTGGGTGATATGGCTGCTGGCAATATAATGATGAACTTTTGCTGTTGGAGGTACAGGATCTGAAATGCTCTCTCAGTAAAGCTGGGTCTGGCAGTGTTAGAGTGTCCTTTTACCAGTCAGTCACAGTTCCTTTTAGTCAAATACTGCTCCATGTCTTCCAGGAGCTGAAGGACAAGGTGAATCAGCTGCTCCCCCTGCTGCCCGTCCTGGAGCAGTACAAGACTGATGCGCGCATGGTGGTGAAGTTGAAGGAGGAAGTACGCAACCTCTCCTTGGTGCTGCTGGCCATTCAAGAGGAAATGGGCGCCTACGACTACGAGGAGCTTCAGCAGAGAGTGCTGCTGCTGGAGGCCAGACTACATGCCTGCATGCAGAAGCTGGGTGAGTCTGGGTGAAAGGGGAGTGCAACTGTTGGATGGTGGCTGGTCACTCTTTTAGGGACCTATGTGGAGTTATGTGAAGATCCAACATCTATCCACCCACCCATTTCTGACTGCTTTACCCAGTACAGGATAGCAGGGGGAGCCAGAGCCTATCCCAGCAAGCCATAGGCACAAGGCAGGGTACACCCTGAACGTCAGTCCATCACAGGACAAACACAGACACACTCACACCAGAGCCAATTTTACCAGAAGCCAATTAACACACCAGTATCTCTTTGAGCTATGGGAGAAAACCAGAGCACCTGGAGGAAACGTGGTTAGAATATAAACACTCCACGGAGACAGCACCCCGAATTGAACCCAGGGCCCCAGCGATGCGAGGCATCAATGCTAATCACTGCACATCTGTGCCACAGCGGACAGAATGCATAATCCGCACATGGGGTTCAATTTCTTTTCTGCAAATCAGAACCTAAGATGCTCATTTTAGAATTTCTTTATTTTTCTTAAGAGCCCAGTGTTTTACAGCTGAGGAGGAATGATGATGAAATTGGGAGAGAGCTCCTCACCCAGTTCAGAAGGAGCCAGGCTGCTCCACATGTCAGCTGATGTTAGTCACGATCGACTTCCAGTCCCCTGCCATGGGGTTACTGGAAAGTCACTTCCATCCCGATATCTGGAATGGGTGACATCATCACGCTAATGCACTGTGATTGCTACAATATGTCCTTATACTATCTCCGACACACCTCCCCCTGGGCTCCTTACCAATACTCTCCCCCCAGCCTCAAAACATCCTCGACTTGAAAGCAAAAAAGGAGAGGTCTCAGAGTAAGACACAGCTGGGGGCTTCTATTATCTTCATCTGAACAGCTACCGTATGCTAGGCAAGATACAGCCAATCAGATACAGCTGCCAACCTAACCTGATGAAACAGAAATGGACACTTAATAGTACGGTTCTTTCAAAGAAAAGACACTAATTCTGTTGAATCACAATACTCGGGGGGGGGTTTGTAGGGTTTTGACCACTATAAGAATCTGTTTAAGTATGAAGAGTCACAAATCATCAATAAAGAAATCCATACTATACATACTGTATACAGTGCAATACAACAACCCTCTTCCAATGATGTCCCATTTTGTTGATTTACAAATTATGTTTACACATTTTTTTCAGGTGAATATTTTTAAACAAGACTTAAATGTCTTGTATAAAGGAAACAAAATCGCACAGCACACTGGTTCTAATAAGGGGTTAGTATTGACATTGAAAGTTTTATCATATTCTGTTCAGTGACCCTTTAACCCTTCCACCCTCCTATGCCTACTTCTTCACAGGCTGCGGGAAGCTGACGGGAGTAAGCAATCCGATCACAATCCGGGCCTCGGGGTCGAGGTTCGGCTCATGGATGACGGACACCATGATCCCCAGTTCGGACAATCGGGTAAGGGAGCTGGGGTTTCTTCTTTAGACAACAGTCACAGGACAGGTAAAGGGACATACAGTATGTAGTTACAGAAAGTCAACACCCGGTGCTGGATTCTCAAACTGACCTTCATCTGGATCTCAAATTATCTGTTAATGTGTCGTTTAAGGTTCCAACTATTCTTGCTGCCTCTTATTTGCCCATAACAGTCTTTCCCAACAATCCACATGTCGTCACTAAACTGAAATTACACATGGCAGTCACACAGTAAAGACAGATTCCAGATGCTGGCACTTGGAGAATGCTCTAAACAAAGTGTATTTGTTGCTTAAAATATACAAGATGCCCAATATATTGACCAGGGGAGGTCCTAATGTGTTGGCTGTTCAGTATTAGGTTATGGGAGTATAGAACCAACTACTTAGCCATGGTGTTGAAGCTGTAATCCTGGTTTCGTTCCAAGAAACAGCTGGACCAGATCCTTGGATCAATAATCTTCTAACTACCAAATGGGTCAGATGGGCTATTCTAAGCCAGTTTTGTTTCCTTCTTCACTTCTGATGACGCAGGAGAAGTGAATACTCACAAGAGGGAAGTCATCTACTCTTTGTCTTACTTCTGCCTTACGATCTGTAAACTTTCACTTGTCTTTGAAGTGCACTGTTAGCTTTCACCTTGTGGCTGTTCCCTTCTTCCCTGTCCTTTGCATTTATTGAATATACACAGCGTGGGCAATTAGCCATCTACAGATATCCCAAGACATCTACCTTGCACATCAGCACTGTCTCTCTTACTGAAAATTTAAGCTGGGGGTCCTTAAAAGCTTGGCTTCCCCATAAATGGCCGTGCAATCTGTTCAAGAATTGCCCATGATGTAACAAACCTGTCTGTTTCATAGACAGCTGCTCTGCCTATTCCTGAAGTTACAAGAACTGCTTTAATGAGGGAGGATAAGGCACTGGTTCTTTTGATTTGCAAGTCGTCATCAGCACCTCCAGGGTGTATCACAATCATGAGTTTCTAACCGATTTATATCTTTGTATTGAGTGTAGTAAGTAAAAACAGGCTTAATGAACTGTTTCGAAAATGCTTTCTTTATTATGTGTAAAAATGTGAAACCCCTTCAAATGGGGTGAAAAAAACCCACAAACTGCGCCTGAAATCATTAGCAAAACTAATGTTTTGGAAAAATCTACAAAAGCCTCACAATTGCAAACAACATATTTAAAATCAATTTATGATTCAAATGAGGCTGCAAATACACTAGGAAAAAGGAGGGGAGGGGAAGGGATGATAATTTAAGAGAAAAAAGTGACTTGATAAAGGGTTTAGTTTTTTCTGAAAGTATAACACTTCATAACTTTCATAACGAGTGCCAGGATTATCCATTTGAGCTTTAAAACCACTCAGCACTCAGAACCACTCATCTTACAGAAAGAGAGAGAACCACCACTACTGTCAGTGCAGCAAGGAAATTTACGGACATTTACAGATCAATCAGAGGCAATAACAAAAACAAGATATCCAGTCAATTACACAATACATTTTCAGTGTTTTTCTTTATATTTATTTGAAAGTAGTCTCTGTTAAAAACACTATTTCCTTTCAACACAATATCTGTCTGGCGTCTCCAGCACAAGACCTGGACTTCACAGGCATCCTGCCCAGCACAGTGTGGCTCCTCTCTCTCAGCATGAAGGTCAGCTTAATAAAGACAAGCTGATCAGCCATCCTTGGTTGAAAATGAAAAAATACCACAGTGTTGAAGCTGAAAAATGGAAAAGAACCTCTCCGACACATTAACTACCAATGGGGGTGACAAAAATGAGAGATTTATGTGTCTGACATTTCGAAGGTCTGCTACAACCATTTCTTAATGCACATTTTGGGAACAAAGCTAAGGTTTCTGTATCACATGCAGGCTCTGGCTTGAGTGCCCTTTGGCTCTCCCTGCCCCTCTGCTGAGGACAGACGTCTCTAATAACTCATCTCATTAAGGTGCGGTGGGCCCCGATAAGCCTCCCAGGGTGATTAATGGACCCATCAACAAACCTAGGATTAACGAGTTGTTTTCACAATGTCTGCACCAATCATCACTCTAATTACCTATGCTGTCATCATGCTGGGACAGCGAAATTATAAACAAGACAACCCCCCCTCCCATATGTGCCTCCATTCAACAAGTGTTCTTTCTTTACTTCAGTCTTTAAACTTGCAAGCCGATGTTCATACTGCACAACACAGATGTCGCACTCCGAGAGGACGCCTGGCATACATGGCTAAGCAAATTGCATCTGTCAGGGACCAAAGTTGCCTTAATTAAGCAAAGTGCTTGCCTAATCGATCAATAATTTACAAGTGTTGCCATTCAATAGAATTATGTGACTAAGGATGACCCATAAGGCTAGAGCCAATGAGGTGTCCTTAGCAGGAATCACACACCTGGACCAAGGCCCAGCCATTTGGGCAGTGACAGAATGAGTAAAACGGGGAGTTGGAGTCGGCATCATCTTCAGATTCAGCCACAAGACTACAAGGTCAAAGGCCAGCTCATATTATTTGTATTCCATGAGAACTTTTTCTCCAGTCCTTGCTAAGACTCCTTCTCTGGTCCTCAAGGACAAGAGTCCTGAGGATTTCACAGGTACAGTACATTTTATTTAGCAACTGATTGAGAACAAAAAAACAGAGTTTTCAACTTAGTTAATTAAGGGGCTTAAAAATCAAGAGAGAGAGGCAGAGGACATGGGAGAGGTGGAGCTGTAGTACAGATCACACTGCCCCACTCACGCAGTGATGCAGCTGTGCTTCTCCAGCTTGCCAGTCTAGCCCTGGCACTGGTGGCCATTAACTCCTCTTCTCTCCTCCACTGTCGCACTCTTGTTCTGCACTGGGTTTATCAGTTCCATTGCTCTGTCCGATAGGTTTGGAAATGATTCCCACCACTCAGAAGTATACTATGTACAAATATAAATAAATAAATAACCTTCATGGGCGACATGGTATCGCAGTGGTTAGCATTGCTGCCTCACAGCACTGGGTCTCCGGGTTCAGTTCCTGAGGTGCTGTCTGTATGGAGTTCATTTGTTCCACCCATGTTCATGCAGTTCTCCTCCCACAGCCCAAAGACATGCTGGTAGGTTATTTGGCTTCTGGGAAATTGGCCCTGGTGTGAGTGTGCTCTGCATTGGACTGGCATCCTGTCCAGGGCGTATCCTGCCTTGTGCCCAATACTTGCAGGGATAGGCTCCATGGATAAAGTGGTTATTGAAAGTGATGTAAATAACCTTCGCTTGCCCCCCTGTACAATGAAGGAATTGGCCAGACAGTCTGGCACAATGAGGCTGGCAAGAAACTAACCCAAACCTGTGGGTTCCTGGCGTGATACTTAAACAATTTCCAATTTGTTTAGCAGTCAGATTTCCAACTATTAAAATACAGATATGGGGATAAAAAAGACAGGAAGAGCAGTTAATTTGAGCAGCTGGTGGGCTGCAGTTCACCCTATTCTCCCCACTGACTCAAGAGCCAAGCACGACACTGTGCAATGCAGTGCAAGCTTTTTGTTTCATTAGTATTCAGTTTCCTAACTTTTTTGCTTTATCACTTCCCAAAGCTCGATTTTTATTATTAAGACATATTTAGTTGCCCAAAGTCTAGAGTGAGGACATCAAATTGCAGTTTTGGCAAATGCATTTATTCTTAGATCGTGCATGGAACTTAAACACCTGCAAACAAGCTTCACTCTGAATATGTCCTGAGACACAGTAAAAAACCCAACAGCACTGAAAAAACTGCCCTTAAAGCATCAAATTATAGACTTAGAATATGTGTGTTTTATTAAATTTAAATCAATTGGTTCAGAAAGGTTTTATGATACAGCCTGTTAGGAACGGCGATACAGTAAGAACAGCAGAGCCCATCTCTCATGTCTAAGGCCCTTGAAAATTATGGTTGTATCCAAACACACTTGCTACCCTGGCTTTTAGCCTCCTAGTAAATCTTCCCTCAGATCCTAGTAAATCGTCAGCTTTTCCCTCGTAAAGATCTTTATGGCTCTTCTGAAGTTGATGTGTTTCAAAGTGAAGCTTAACTACGAACAAAAAAATTGATAACATCATAAAATCGCAAAAGCCTGAGGTTGACGTTGATTGTTTAATTATTCTCCGGCTCGGTTTTATTGGAGAAGTCTGACATCTTGAGGTTTTGAACTTAAAATCCTGACAAGCTGGGCTGTCTGAATTTCTGAGGCTTTATCTTCGGATATGAGAATTTATGGGTCATTATGGAGTGCAAAAATATCTTCTACTTTAGATCAGCTTCCATTTTTTACCAAAGTCTTTTTATAATGATCACCATCACAAAGCCCTTTAAACACAGAGAAAAATAAAATAGACAAAGACAGACAAAGAATCACCAAGTGATATAACAAATAGGGTTATAATGATGTAAAACCCATTTATAAAGGACTGGATTTACAGCATTTTACAATGGCATGCATTTTCACAACACTCAAACTTATATACAGTATATACATGTATAGACACACAAGAATTAAATCCCTAAATTATTTTGCAGATTTATAGCCAATTATGATTCCTTTTCTAAAGATTTGAGATCCTCTTCTACTGTATAGATCAGTGTATGCAGTCTTGCGTCTTCCTCAAATTAATATACAATTGTCAGCCTGTCCCCAATCAAGTAAGTGTTAACACACACAGCTAGGCCTGTTTATTACAGATCAGTGGATGTCAGTGCTGTTACAAACACTGCATTAATTAACTTCTGAAAACTTCAGATCCAGCGCTCTTTCCATTACCTCAAAGAAGCCCCAGGGTATCAGGCAGATATCACATAAGTGACCTACCAACCCCTACGTTATTATTTTCATTTTAATTTTTTTTGCTCATCAACTGGCCGACAGGTCTTAATTTAATTTCAGCAAAATTAAAATAAAAAAAGACACACGGCCCTGTCTGGGTTGATTAAGTCGTCCAGCAGAAAACGAGATGCGATCGCAGCAGATCAGAGGAGGCCGTCAGCAGCAACGCCAGCATGAGGGCCCTGCACTCCTCCCGATGCTGGTTCAGATCTTAAATTAGTATTGATTCTGATTGCTTCCGCCCAGTCCCGCTCAGAAAGCCATCCACATCCAAAGGCCATCAGTCAAAAGAGCTGAACCTGGCACTTAACTAAGGACGTGACCTCATATTATTAATAAATCCTGTAATAAACCACGCTGGTGTGCTGGGAGAGGGAGGAAAGGGCAGAGGGGTGTCTTTTCATTGTCATGCCCATAGTACTAGAAGCACTGTTGTTCTAGAAGCATGCGACTGTAAAAAGTCAGATGCTTCAGGGCATTTAAATTAAACTACAAAACACAGGGCTTGCAAAAGGAGTCGTGCTCGCCACTGGCTCAAGATCCCAGCTGCGTAAGAAGGCAGCCAAGGTGCAGAGTAAAAAACATCGATGTCAAGCAGAAGTGTGTGTCCGGTCAATGCCCACCTTGCATGCTTTCAGAGTGTGTGGCACACTCTTGTGTCCCACATATGCCAAGAGTTGCATTCTGTAAAGACACATTCAGTTCAAAAACAAAACCACACATTCAGAAAAAGTGGTCACAGGGTGTTATCTGTCATTTTTAGATTCCCATGCTCCTCAAGCAATTTCCTTGCCCCGCCCTTCCTTTAAAGCCTGGAATAAAAACAATCTATTAACAGAGGTGCCTTTGGAAATACATGCCCATGTGCAGGACATGCTAGACCGTGAACCTTAGAGATGCCTCCTTCTTTTTCTGGGACTCTTAATTGGTGGCGGCCATGCTGGACCTCAGTCTGACCTGCTCAATTACAGAGATGTCAGAAATCCACTGCCTCCCTAACGACCATGCAGGATCTCCAAACACAAATCTCTTGCTCCCTCCTCCATGGTCATTAGCGCTCGGGAAGCAATTATCGCTCCCCCATGCTCGCCTATAGGGAGCTGGTTGGGACGTTCTCTTTACTGAGAATAATTGGCTTGATAAGAAATTTTTCAAAGCAGAAAATGATGGAGCGTGATCTCCTCACCATGGGTGGCCGTCACTGAAAATCACAGCCTGCTGGGAGCTGGCTAGAGCTCTCTTCCCTGCTCCTCAACCCTGGAAAACAGCCATTACAGACTTGGCTCTATTATTTTTTAAGTACACAAAGTAATAACAGGGTCACTTCACAGTTCGTATTGCCCTCCCAAGACAAACTGATGGGTGATCTGCACCGTATTTGTTAAACAGTTTCAGACACACTAAGGTTACCGTGACAAAATATCAAAATGAAACATTAAAAATCCCTTCTAGGATTCTTTAATAAGCTTTTATAAGGCTCCTTTTAATAAGGAAAAAAATAAACTTAGGAATGTAGCACGTTCTTAATGACTATGTAAGTCTGGGCACCTCTAACCCCGCTTGCTCCTGCAGAGCCCCAGTCCAGCAGGTATTGTAGATCACCATTAAATCCTTTGGGAAAACACACTTGTGACCCACTGCTGGTGAGCTGTTAAATGAACTTCTTTATGGTTAATTCTGAACAAAAACCTTCAACCCCCAATGACCAAAGTCCCTTCAAATTAACAAATTCCACACTGAATGGGTCAAAACGATTAACGATGATCATGAAATGATTTAGGGTGACCAGACTGGGGCACTCCAGGACACACCTTGCCAAAGCCAGAGGTCATGTATTCTGTCTCTCTCCCCCTCTCCGCAGGTGTGGTCAATGGACGGCTACTACAAGGGCCGCCGAGTGCTGGAGTACCGCACCCTCAACGACTTCATGAAGGGCCAGAACTTCGTGCAGCACCTCCTGCCGCACCCCTGGGCCGGCACGGGGCACGTGGTCTACAACGGCTCCCTCTACTACAACAAGTACCAGAGCAACATCATCATCAAGTACCACTTCCGGTCGCGCAGTGTGCTGGTGCAGCGCAGCCTGAACGGCGCGGGCTACAACAACACCTTCCCCTACTCCTGGGGCGGCTCCTCCGACATCGACCTCATGGCGGACGAGAACGGGCTGTGGGCCGTCTACACCACCATCCAGAACGCGGGCAACATCGTGATCAGCCGCCTGGAGCCGCAGAGCCTGGAGGTCCTGCAGACGTGGGACACCGGCTACCCCAAGCGCAGCGCGGGCGAGTCCTTCATGATCTGCGGCACCCTCTACGTGACCAACTCGCACCTTGCCGGCGCCAAGATCTACTTTGCCTACTACACAAACTCCTCCAGTTACGAGTACACGGACATCCCTTTCCACAATCAGTACTCCCATATATCCATGTTGGACTACAACCCTCGTGAGAGGGTGCTATATACTTGGAACAATGGACACCAAGTGCTGTACAACGTCACACTTTTCCACGTCATAAAGACATCGGGAGACGCGTAAAACACTGTAGGAGCCGCCCTCCGCACACACCGCCACACAGTGGGGGAAAGGGAATCCTGAGACTTTTTTTACATCTTAATACAAATCTTAATAGAGTGCTATTATTTATAGACAGCGGGGAAAAGGACAAAGACAACGAAAAATAAAAGTCCAGAAATAAAGAGATAAAGAAATTAATGACTTTTTTTTTCTTTTTGTGGTCCGTGCGCATGGTTTCATTTTTGTGACAAGAAATAAACATTTACCTTTGCCGTTTAAGAGGCTGCTTTTTATTTTATTTCAAAAGACCTTTGTCTTACGGGGCTCGATTTGGAACATTAACTAGTGCTACAATCCTCCCACAGTCCAAAACCCTACCGGTATAGTATGTTAACTGGCTCCTGGGAAAATTGGCCTGGGTGTGAGTGAGTGTGTCTGTATTCGTGTCTGTGTCTGTCCTGATTTGGGCTGGCATCCCGTCCACGGTGTATCCTGTGTTGTGCCCGTTACTTGCCATGGTAGGCTCTGGCTCCCCCACAACCCTGAAAAGGGGTTTGGAAATGGCTGGATGGATAGCCTAATACTACAAAATGTAAACATTTTGTTATATTTCCTTTCTCCTTGCACTTACCAAATGCCACTGCAACACAATGGCTCACTGCATGATCATGCAATTCTCTCAGAAAAACCAATTTTGCAGATAATCCTACCTGTGCAGAGACTTGCCTGCTTCTGGATCCAAAAACATTACTGGACATTTTCTTCAGCAATCCTTGTGACTCAGCAATGATGTGTACTGCATGTCACATAGACTGTATGTCCCATACAGAAACAATCTCAATAAACCTCTAACACAGAAGTGGCTAAAGATGTTTAATACCACCCATAGCCACGTTTATACCTAAGCAGTTAACCGTACAAACGGAATGCTGTCTCATCTACTGTTCCTAATAATGGGATAACAGCGACACATCACAGCTGTTCCTAATCACCATCATTCTGAAATTAATTATACAGGATATATTGAACACAAACCCTTCGTATTAGTCTCCAGCAGGGCTGCTCCTCCCCATTTCCACCTTGCAGCTACCCCTTGATTCACTCCTTTCTGAATGTGGTTTTAGCCTCCTGGTCTTATGGCCAGGAGGCTGCCATACTTAACCAAGTAGGTTAGGCCAAACCTATCTCATTCAGTATTCCAAACATTCATAAACATTCAGTTCTTGGATGTTGTTGTTCCTAGTGAACCCTGCAACATTAGCATGACAGCCTATTCTCCTTTGTCTGTTACTGTACCTTACAGCTGACAGCTGATATTTAGATATCTGAACTGGATATAAAACACAACACTGAATGTTTTAGTAAGGAAAGCTAAAAATAAGGTTTACGTTTCTAAATTTACTACAATTTTACAAGAAATAAATAAATCAGTATGATAGTCATTGATAGTTGGGTAACCACCATAAATCACTCGGACGTTTGCTTGAAAGCACTGTCTCTGCACCTTAAATAAAGAGTTGCAGGGACATGAGCATGTACAGTAAGTATGGACAAAGCCTAAGAATCCTGAATTATTAAAAGAAAAAGAAAAAATGTAATCTATCTGCCAGAAGGAATCTCACAGGTGACTACTCATTGAGAAAAAGCAACAAGCAGCTCAACTGTCTGTGCATCTCCTCCACTGAGGGGTATTTTTACATGCAAAGGGCTGTGTGGCCCAAGCACATTTACATCCCTAGTTTCTTTTTACAGTCAAAAATCAAATCAGGACACAGGGATGATATGCAACATCACATCAAGCCTAAAACTGAGCAGCTGCTAACACATCTGGCAGCTTCACGTTGAACATCCTGCAGGGCCTCATGAAGACACCCAGACACATCTCGGGGGGCTTGGGCAGCTTCTTTTAAAATGGCAAACCTCTGCGAACAAGCCACAGCTCGCTTATGTCATATGGTGGAGCTCCCGAAATGTGTTTCTCCTTATTCCCAGATACATACTGTACAGAGACAGAACAGGATGACTCCAATCTAACGTAATAAAACCTAACCACACCAGGGTTTCTGCATATCTCAGTAGCCTCCTATGCAAGCATTCTGCAACACATACTGTATTAGATTCACTTGACCACTATTGACCACTTAAAGTGGAAATTTGTCTTAGGTTTTCCCTATTACAAATAATACAATTAATTAAAAAAACACAAATAAAATTCAGATAGAGCACTAGGGCAGATATGTACTGTCCCTAGTGGGAAAACCCACTTAAATAGGCACTAGGATGGCCATGCACATACTCATTCACAAAGATCCTAAGTCTGACGGTCAGAAGGAGTGAATAGGAGTCAAATATTCCTAGAATTGAAGCAAAGGATCCTGAACGGTAACGGCTATAGTAAACACAAGACATTCCTATCTGGCTGGGAACCTGGTGAAAGAGGGGTGATCATGTGTTAACAAGAGGATCAACCCCAGTGGAGCTGCACTTGGAAAATAAATTAAACTCATCGTGGCCTGTCGCTAGAAAACTCCTTGTGCCACCCCCTGCCAGGTCTGGTAGTGCTGATTTTGCATGTAAAATCGCAGTCTCCTTAGGACATTCTCTCAGTCAGGCTAGGCTCAGAAATAACCAGGAAAAAAACTGCTTTGTTAACACCACCATTACTGAGGCGTAAAAGCTGATTCTCCCCGAAGCATCTGCCTCATAAACACGTGCCTCCATCTCTCTCCATCACCCTTTGAAACCGCAGGTGGTGCGGACACGCCGGCTCAGAGAGCACTGGGCCCCATTTACTAAATAGATGAGATCTGCAATCTAATCAGCTCTTGTGAAAACACGCGCCTGCAAAGATGCTGCTGTTCTGGGCTTTTAGCACTTAGTAGCACTCCTAGGAGCAAAACTATGGGCAGCGGCATAGCAATGTGAGGCCCCCTCGAGTGAGCAGCAGGTGTGGGAGGATCTGCAGTCCCGCACGATACTCCTGAAGAACACAGGCTTAAATAATGTACGACTGCAGTAAGCCTACTTGCTGAACGTGCATAATGAGTGCCGAGTTTTACATGATGTGAATTCAATTGTCACAGTGAGCAAGACACCTTGTAATACCTAGCTTTTCCTATTTCTTTCAGATTATGCAAAATTGTAACTTCTGCTTTAAAAAAAAAATCAGAAAGCATTTCTAATGCCCAAAAAATGCCAGCCCAAATCAAACTAATTAAATAATCTTCTGCAACAGACACTGACAGCAGCCCAAAATGAAAAAAGGGATTTGACCTCAATAGGTTTATGGTGACTTCTAGTGAAATAGCTCTGTGCCATGTACCGTGTAAGCATGTGCTTTCATAGAAAAATCATTTCAGCGCCAGAGAGCAATCCAATAGTTTTAATCTTCAAGTCTCTCAGATAAGAACGTTCTGAGCACAACACCTGCACAAAAGAGAGGGTACCTATTATTTTGATGATAGTGTTATCTAGGTCCCACAAAGGAGATATTTACAGAAGTAAAGTAACTGAAAATAATATTTTTGGTGCGATTCTATTGGAAAAAATATTTAGACTAATAAGATCCATGCAGAATATAGATTTGGACTTTATTTAACAGTGCCTGTGAAAAACTCTGAGCATAACAGTAAGCATTTATGAGCTGAAAGCCACGTGTCTAACTCTCCTTTGGTGTGACGTAAGCATATCAGGACAGTGTTAATGTGACAGACGAGCTATTTAAAGATGAACTGTTGCATGCAATCAGCATTTACAGCATTTCCTTGCTTTGCCGTTGTTCATATGAGGACATCTTCGGCTTCATTTGTTAAAAACAACAAAACACTCAAGAGTCAAGCCATCACAGTGCGTTGGTTAACACAAAACTTTCAAGCCCCCACCCCCATGAGAGACCTAGGTTCAGGTCTTGCACACTGCATTTACTACATCAAGAAACAGAAACAGAAATCAAGGAACAAACTGTGGTTTATAGAAATCCCTCCACGTTCACAGAAATAAGAGGATGGACATTAACACCAGACATCATCTTAACACAAGGGTAGCTTACCTGGTCTAGCCATCACTGCAAATTATGGGAAGCCCATAGTCACAGGCCTCTGTGACTCCGGGGGAGGGCTCGAATAACCAGACATCTTAATCATGTTTCAATGGCTGATTGCAAAGCATTTTAATGAGGAGCAAAACGGTTTCCTTCAGCTGCCCATGGAGCTGCTTTTTAACAGGGCCTCTCAGTTGGAGGCAGAGTTGGGCCCGGACGTGTGTGGGCGTCTGAGCGATCGCAGGCAGTTACCTTCAAGACGTGGAAATGAATGTCTGAAGTGCCTGGGTGCGCCAGCCTTCAGCGCAGAGCTTCAGTGCATTTTAGTCTCACTCAGGAAGAGACTGCACACACTGGCGTCTTCATACACAAGAAAGGGCTCGCTTTTAACGGCACTTGCATTATAAAAAAAGGAAAACACTCCAGGGCTCCCTGGCTTTTCAATGTGCAGCATTCCAGACACACTTCTGAGCACAGTTACATCAGCTACAACTACTGAGAGCTTTGAAGGGCATGTTTCAGACCTGCACATTAGATTACATTTCATTGCTAATCTTGTGAAGGGCACACAATATCCGTCCATTAGCCTATCCAGAATTGGTTTATTTTGATATAAATGGAATTCATCCACTATAAAACCAGCAATAAAAAAATCTCGCACATCTGGTTAAAGATGACATCTGTCTTTACTGTGCTATTTTTTACTGTGCTCCAGTAAAATAAGGCAAGATCTTCAGAGGTTGTGCAAAACAGCGAAGTCTAAGAAAATGTGCATTAAACTATTAAGATGTGCTGGCCTTTGAAGGAATGTATCATGAGAGCTGAGTTTCCTTTCAAGCCACAAACCAAAAAGGAGTGTGAAGTCTTCAGTACTCATAAACATCCACAGCAAACAGCTCGTTAGTCTGTTCTTATGTGGTCTGGTCTTAGTGGATTTTCCCTAAACAGCCTGTGCAATGGCTCTATACTTTTGCAATTACCTGTGGACACTAAGTGCAGGAGCTACTTTGAGTAACTCAATTTGCTTCCCTCACAGTCTTCAAGACTAAGATGATACAGTTCTCTTAGCCTGTCAGTGCAGACATTTCTGCAAGTACAATCCTTTAATGCACCCTTTTGGACTGAATACAGAAAAGCAATGTATCTTTTATAATATGGTGACCAAAACTGTAAATGTGCCCCTGAGATGCAGTCACATACAGCATAGAAGCAATATTATCATATTTGAGTGGCCAGGGCATTGTAACACCACATTTTTATTAGTGATGATCTGTAAAAAGCCTTTCTGAAAAGAAAGGCTTGCCTCAGGGCTGGTGACTCTTTGATATCCTTAGGGATAGAATTCCAGAGCTTTGGGGTGTAGCAAGAGAAGGTCCTGTCACCCTTAGAATGTAAACAAGCTTGGGGGACAAACAAATAGAAGCCCAGACTTAGACAAATGAAGGCTGTGAGGTGGGGAGTAGAAGAAAATAAATCAGATAAGTATTGAGGTACCAAGCTATGTGGATCCTTATGGGTGAAGATGATGATTTTTAAGTGGACTCTAAAGCTGGTGATGTAATGTGATCGCTTGCAGGTGATGTGATCAGGTTTCTGCCTGCCAAATTCTGAACTTATTGTTCAGTTCAGATTTAGATACACACACAGCGAATAAGGGCATTCCAGTAACAAAATCTAGAAAAGACAAATGTGTTTAACTAGCTTTTCTGCTTACTGTCAAAGACAACATACTGTAGGAAAGTTTGAGTCATCCAGGTTTTCATATCAGAGATGCAATTAGAGAGCGTAGATATAGAGTTTAGTTTAGTATGGATATAGATTTGAGTATCATCAGCATAGAAATGATCATTCAGACCATGTGATTTTAATATTTGACCAAGTAAGAACATTTAAATGATGAATAGCAAGGGAACCATTATCGAACCTTGGGCAACACCAGTATTAATGAACCCAATTTCAGAGCTTCAGAACTAAAACCTCCAAGAGAAACAAAGTGTTGGCGATCAGTAAGATAAGAGTTCAACTACTGAAAGAAAAAAACCACAGTCTCAAGACGGGAGAGTAAAATGTCATGACTACTAGTGTCAAAAGCAGCACTTAGGTCTAGGAAAATCAGGCTAGATAGAGAATTGGAATCAGCTACAATAAGAAAATCATTAGTAACTTTAACAAGAGCAGTTTCTGTGCTATGTAATTGTCTGGAACTAGACTGGAAGGGTTCAAAGAGTTTATTTGCAATGATGTGACTATTAAATTGTATTGCAACAGCACAATCTAAGCTTTTTGTATTAAGGCAAGTTAGAAATAGATATAACACAGAATGATAATATTTCTTGCATTTTTATCTCAACGGATCTCAAAGTGCTTTACACATACAATAGGAAGGGATCCATTTAATCTTCCACTGAAGTGGAAATCAGGGGGAGGAGTGAGAAACTATTTCACCAAATTAATTAAGGGGGATTTTTGGGAGGCCGGACTGTTCAAGTCCAGCGTTAGGACACTGGGTTAACACCACTACTCTTACGAACAGTGCCATGAGATCTTTGCTGACCAAGTAGTTAGAATCTACAGCATAGTGGTTGGGAAATTCTCACCATAGAGAGCGCCACCTACTGGTCCACCAAAACCACTTATAGCAGCCACCTGGTTTGCCCTGATGGCAACACTGTTGCATCAGTGGGTCCACAGGGTCTGGCATGACTCTGTTCTTCCTGAGCAAAGTCCAAGGATGGGATGGCAGGTCAGGCAATCTGAACGTAGCACGAGGAGCCAGGGCTGCTGCTCTGGCTGGAAAAGGAAGAGATTAGACTGCTTGGGTTTTTTCTGCATGGCTGCAATAAGCAATCTGCACCCAAAACAAAATAAAACAAAAATGGAAAAACGGGGAAAAGTACATTCCACCACATATATAAATACCTGTATATATCAAGCCGATTTTATAACCCAAAAGCCTTCAATGACTTAAAAACGAAATCCTCCTCTCTCTGAATATTTATAGATACTGAAAATTCTATAAACAAGGAAAATTGGATTTTGAGCTCTATTGTTATGATCATCACTATTGTTTTTTTATTACCTTCCGTTCAGCACTGAGTTTTAAAGAATAAAATATCTCTCTCTTTCCAAAATTAAAAAAAAAATGTTTGGGTACAATTCATTACAGCTCTGTCTTTCCACCTATGGCTATATCCCAGATAGAAAGCATTAACTCTCAGCCGCTGCGCGGTGTGCAGCATGAAAGCAGCCATCCGTGCTGCTCTCCTTCTGCTGGGTGGTATATAAACTGAGCAGTTCATTAGTTTTAACAGCCATGGGCTCCTTCCTCGCAGGGCAGAGCGGAACACATAAAGCAGCGCTTTACTGCTCTTCCTGAGCGGTGCTCAGTAAAAGACGTCGCTTGCCCCTACGTAATTAAAGAACAAAAGGGACAAAAATGGGAGAAAATTACACTTGAGTGGCAGAACCCCCTCAATTAGAAATCTCTTGATTTATGTTTATTTCCCCCCACCATGTCAGAAAATCTTTACTGTACCCATAAATCTGCCACTGTCCCTTGCGGGAGACACTGAAACGATTTTCCAATCTGCGCAAACACTGACATTTTTTCTCCCAGTGCCTGCGGCAACATACAGCACCTCCAGTTCCAACCAGGTTTATTAATTATTGCAGACAGATTATAATGTCAGGAGCAGTTTACACCCTGCATTGGGGCATAATGGCCATAAGACGCCGCAGAAGTAGCTGGGGCTTCTGCAAAGCAGGGAAACACTCATGCACATGTAGAGCAAGTAAGATGTAGTGTGTTCTGGTTTCTGAACTGAGTGACTACCAACAGGATGGGGCACTGGTCCATCTTAGGATTGGTCCAAGAAGTGATGGGACATGTCTGCAGGGGAGACTAGAGCAATCAGGGTAAAGGTTTATCGCTTATCAACTTAAAAGTAAACCCAAGGCTATACCTATTCTCCTTGTATTGAGGAGCTTCAGTAAGAAAGGTGGTCTCTCTCTCACAGCGTGGACAATAACAAATGGCTCTGAAGGGAGCGTGTGCTGGAGGAGTGTGTACACAGGCCCTCATTCTCCACTTGCAGTACAGGGCTGAGCTAAAACCACTGAAGAATGGCTGATTCCAAGATTTGCGAGTAGAATATAGAAAGCAAAAAGCACAAGCATGCTAAAACATAGGGGATACCTCCTATTCCTGGCCTTACTACTTGTCTTATGCATCAAAACTTAAACATAAAAAAGCGATAATGAAAATAGAACACAATCTTCCTGTCAAGCTCTTTGCTACATCCCTATGGCTTACAGATTCAGAGACCTGATGCATGACAGATGCCAGTCCATCATCAGCTATCACACCGATGCAGTCATCAGCACCAAACAGCAACATCTGTTTAGAGAAACTTATGTCTTTGCTGCAAGTCTCACTTTATCTTTAATCTGATAAACTGAAAACAGACATGCAAAAAAACAACAACTGCAATTTCAGGTGCACTTAAGCTCTGCACACAAGAACACTGAGTGCTATACAATTAGAGAAAATGAAAATATGTGTTCCTTTGGAAGGAACAGAAATACAGTTTGTTCATATACATGAATTATAAATTTATGGAATAATATCGAAATTGTAGATACAAATCTAGCATCAAGAAACAACCCTGTTTATTCCTCTATGCAACCAAATGACTTTTACTTCCTCTATATTTTTTCAAATGTGTTAAAAACGCTCCTTGAGTACCCTGCATGCTTAATGCACTTTTAACAATTCATGGGGTCTGTGTGTAGCATGAACAGGCAACATAATACAATGCTGTACAATCACTAACAGAATAAATCTGATCAAATCTACTATACAAAATCGACTGACGATTGACTTCTAGAGTTATATTGGACTCAACAGAAACTTTTACAGATATAAACATTCCACCCTGCAAGAATAGATACTGTACACGCTGATGCTAACTCACTGCCAAATTGTAGCCAGTGTCCGTACGACTTCTTAAAAACAACACTGAGTCTTGCTGGAGTGTTGTCAATGCTAAGTGAGAAGCATTCTAAAATAATAATCACTCTTATTTCAAATTATCCAGGATCTTTTATTGTTATTATCGTTCTATCGTCTGACTAAAGACTTCATCCAATGCCACTTCCAAGGATTACAATTCGCAAAACACAACAAGCCATAGAAGTATAAGAGTCCATACTCATACTGTAGCTCATCAGTCAATGCAGAGCAACAGCTCTCTCAACCCTGCTCATAGAAAACTCTTTTCATTACATCAGAGCCAGCTCTTTAACACTGAGGTTAACTGATTTCTAGTCGATTATTAAGACTCGTTAGGACGTTGGCAATCAGTATCAACCCTGAACCAGTCTCTGGGGTCCACACCTCCTTCTGGTGTGTGGCCTGCCAGTAACTTGACCTCTGCAGAACACAAGAGTTGCTTTTTTACACTGGGTGTTTGTGTTTGATAAACAGTCATTCCCATCTCCTGGATGTCTGGACACCATTATCTCTCAGCTGTTAAAGAACTGCTCACACAGAAACAAAGCAGCAACCACTTAATAACTTGAGGTGGGGACAGACAGAATGTGGTTCCGATTTCCTTGTCGCAACTACGCACCCGTCTTCAAAGTATTTCTGAAACCATAAGAGTGCAGAAATGGGTTAAAAAGGTCTAATCAAGCAAGAAATTCAATTAAAGGGATCAATTGTATTTCAGTGATTAACAGCTCAACTGGAATAAAAACCAGAAGACACAGAGGTCCTCCAGGACAAGGGCTGTGGCCACTGAGGTAAAAGAAATTCAATATATTCAGTATATGTGAAAACACAAAACAGAAGCAGTAAAACATGATAAGAGAAGTACAGAATAGTGCTAGCTAGAAGAAACATTGCAAGACTAATAAAATGTAATAAAAAATGAAGCAGTTTAAAAAAAGATATATATTTCACCCCTTAAGAATTAATTAATGCAACTGCAGTTACAATAACACTGGGGTACATATGAAAGAGACCCCTCTCGCTAATGCAATTCCACCTTTCCTTTAATTAAAATCCCATTAGCTTTTACTGCTTTGAGCCTATTACGGCTTACAATCAACAGCACTGGCCAGCGGGCACAGATCATGGTGGGCTTCTCATTTTTTAAAAAGCGGATACAGACTTGACAAGGTGTTAAATGACAGAACACCATAAAAATGGAAAAAGGCTCTAAAAGGCACCACAAGTTCTAGCCCCTTTCTCTGGGTCCTCACCTGAAATCATGCTGAACTGCTAATCCTTAATTTCTCATCACATACACTGTGGCTGTGTGACTGCTCATTAGTTTTGATGCTGTGTTTATCACCCCCAAGTCTGTAACGGTCCTATGGATGTTATTGCACCACCCCTGTACTCTTTAACAAGCAAAAAAAAATATGTATTCATGGTCATTTAGAATCGGTATCTTAGCAATCAGGCTCCCACAGCAAGGTAAATAGAAATAGACAGATTTAAGGACAGATATACAGTATGTGTTTGAAACCTAAGAATAAATATAAATTAGCTCTTGCCATTTCCCTTTTGCATTTGCCAACAGCTGAACAGTGTCTTGCCTATTTTACTGTCAGTTAAACTCATGTGGACAATTATGAAGGACTGAAGAAAACCGGGGTTGTTACTCTAATCTCCCAGGGGTGTCTTCCAGCGTAAGCCATCAACATACAGACAAAGCAGAACTGTGTTTTGTTAGTTTCCATCCCCAAGCCCTGTGATGTTTCAGTAAACCAGGGGGCTGGAAGTGAGGAAGGAGCTGCCTTGATAAAAACAGAGAGAGAAGCTCACGGGAGACGTAAATATGGAATTCTGTTGTATGCATACATCAAGGAACTCAAGTGCAGAAACCCAACATGAAAGCTGGAGAACTAACTTTCATTTGAAATCACTGGGGATTTCCCCCAGTGTCTGAAGATTTATGTTCTATGTGCAAGAATATCCCGTCTTCCTCCAACAGACAGGATATGTGATTTGGCACTATCATTCATAATGTACAAGTTGCTGCAACAGAATAGACCAGCAATTATAAACCTCCAAATGCTTGGTTCGGATATACACCCTCTGACAACTCCATTGCTTAGACTGCTTTCTAGCCCCTCTAGGTGCTTAACTGTGCTCACCGCAGTGTTACCATGCTCTGTAGTATTATATTCCTATGCATGAAAAACTTTAGCTGTAGCTGATATTGTCAGAAACAGACCTAAAAACAAATTGTAAGCCCAAAGTCTTCCTTCAAAGATGGAGCAGAATATTATTGCTTATAAATATTTCATTCTGCTCAAGTACCTGTCTTCATAAAAACTGCATAAGTGTGTCAAAACATCAGCAGTAATATTTATAATAATTACCATCAATAATTGAAAGAATATAATTAGCTTTAAAAGGTGTAATGAAGCAAAGCAACAGTATTCAGGAATCCTGTCATATTCTTCAGTATACTCTAGTCCTTAAATGGGGGAAAAACAAACATATAATTGGTTTCTGAATTGTTCCCTGTATTTATCATTGTGTTCTGAAGAAGACCATATTCATTAAACAAAAGAAATGTAAAAGATAACAAAACGATAAAAGCATGGCAGAGAAGATTGGGCTTTTAAACTGCAGGATGATCCTTTAAAAACATAACAATCTGGGCAGAAGAATTACCAGACTGGGGTCAATATGAAAAATGGGGAGAATGAGAAGACGACAAACAGGGAAAGTGTGGAAGGAAGAAGAAAAGACTGGAGCAGAGGGCTTTGACAAAGTCGACCCCTGTGGGATTCTTCAGGACCGACAGCAAACCATGAGCCAGAGGAGGCAGGTGGAAACTTGAACTTGAACTTTATTGCCATATGTAACCGGTACTGGTACAATGGAATTCTTACTTACAGAAAGTCTCTCGATTGTAAAACAAGTGTAAAAAACAAGACAAAGTGCAAACAGTGCATCAAGACAATGTACAAACAAACAATAGACAATGTGCAAGTAAACATGTAGACAGTTTGAATGTAAACAATACAGATGTGTAAACAATATCTGGAGATGTGCAATAGATAAGAAATCATAAAGAGGTAGATGGTGATGGTGTAGGTGTGGTCCGAGGGGGATGGCTAAATGTGTTCGCCAGTCTCACTGCTTGTGGATAGAAGCTATTGAAGGATCTAGTGTAAGTGTCCGTATGCTCTTATATCTCTTGCCTGAGGGCAGTGGGATGAAGAGCTCATGCCCGGGGTGGTGACTGTCCTCTGTGATGGCCATAATTCTACCACGGCAGCGGTCCTCATAGAGCTGTTTAATCTCGGAGAGACCGTAGCCGATGATCTTCTGAACTGCAAGGAAGCACATTTAAAACCAAGCCCGGGAGTTTGGCAGACTGGAACAAGCTGAAGCCCTGGCTTTTTTATAGAAGGGTGAGGCCCTTGGGTCAATCAGCTGACAGCAGTCAGACGAGCGAGGTGGGCTGAACAGCCTCCTCTCAACTGCAGTCTCTCTTGCGCTCGTCTAAGAATCAGAGTGAGTGGCAGCAGCCAGACAGCCGGATGTGCGGAGTCACGTGCGGGAAAGCAAGCCGCCTGCTTTACCATGGACATGCTGCGTGGACTCTGACCCCTGACATTCGACCGGGAGTCCGGCACTGCAGCTCTCCACGTGTTCGAGATCAGGCCCGACCTGGAGCCCTGTCACCTCCGATCGAATCACTGCCACGCGCTCCGTCCAAATGCCACTGAGTGACATTTCCCCGCTGCTGCAGTGAACAGGTGTCAGAGCTGCGAACAGCCAACACTCCAGCACACACACACATACACACACATACACACACATACGAGAGCTATAGCCACTAGCCCCCCCCCAACTGCTGTTCCCTTACTCACACTCTTCCCTCGGTCTTCCCTTCCGCCGCGCTTTCATCCTGAACTCCAAATATCACAGTTCTGTTTACCCCTTTTGATTTCATTTTTTTTCTGGGCTTTTCCTACTCCTTCATTTATTTCTCTATTTGTTTTTGTTTTTTTTGCTCTTTTTGCTCTGCCTTGTTTGTCTGCTGGCAAGACGCCTCCTGCATGCACTTCTGTTTACTTCAGAAAGAAAGGCGGGAAATAAAGAGAGAATACGAGAAAAAAGGAACAATGATAGATCATGAAAGGAAAGAATAGAAGACGTTAAGATGTTAAGATGCTGCATGCAGCTCCAATTTCTAGCTATCCCCCTATAATCATCCTAGTGGGTCCCACGTTACCCTCCACAGTGCCCACTGAAACCACAATTAATCCTATTCTCTGTGTTGTGCAGGAAACAGGCTCATTTGCATTGAAATAAATAATGGAGACTTCTGCCCTGCAACCCAGCCACCAGGACCAGTTTATTCATAATGAAACTGGGTGAAGATTCGGTGCTTCCCTGTTCATGCATAATTCACCGTTCAGTCTAGGGGATCATTGATACAGAAGGGGGGCAGCGGGTGACCCCAACAAGCATTTCAAAAACATGACAGTCTTAATGCTGAGCGATTATCACCGCTTCCTCAACAGCGCCTGCTGATGTACCTGTGGTTTCACTTTCAGGAGCCATTGTGTTGGGTTTTTTTCAATTTTCCCCTCTCTGCTAAAAAATCAAATGCAAATTTAACCAATACTCAATAAAAAATTGAAAAAAGATTTTCTATAAATAAAGTAACCACACGACTTTTAAAAACATTCTGCATGTGGGCCCATAATTGTTTGATGAGTGTTTACGTCCCAAAGCATTTGTGATACATACAGCCTGCCATTTAATGCGCATTAACTGTAACTGCAAACTCATAGGAAAGCAATTATGAGCTGGCCTATAGGGTTTAACTGGAATACCTAATTGGTACAGCCTGTCAATCTAGGAAAGGGCTGGAGACAGGGATACTGCTCCAGAGAGCCTGTCTTCAGCTCTGCAGAGTGCTGACGGATTTTTTTTTCAAAGATAACAGCCAGCAGAAGAGCAAAGGGATGTGTGTACTGGAAAGTGTCTTCCTCAGCAAACTTTTTTTCCTGTTAAGTGCGTTTGTTGTGAAGTCCCATGGCTCATTCGGTGAATTCTCAAAGCCAATCACAAGAGTTGCACGGCATTTAATTTTTTTTTCATTTCATCCAAAAAAAATTAAATCATGGCTGTCCAATGCGGGTCCTGGTTTCCAGTCTTGCTAAAGCAGCACCACTTGCAGAGGAGGTGGGCGAAGTTAAGTTCGCCCAGTGAAGCCCGTAATGAGCTGATTTAGGACAGTAACAGGTGAGTTGGAATGAAAACCTGTAAACACCCTGGGCGTTCCAAGACCAGAATACTGGACCTCCTGCCCCCCGACAGGAGGTATTAGAAGAGGTATTAGAGGGGCCAGCAGGGGGCACTCACCCTGCAGTCTGTGGGGGTCCTAACGCCCCAGTATAGTGATAGGGACACCATACTATAAAAAGGTGTCGTCAAAACAGTAGGGGTGTAACCCTGCTTCCTGGCCAAATTTCCCCCTGACCTTTATCAGCCATGGTCTCTTATTAATCCCCATCTATGAACTGGCTTCATCACTCTGTTCTCCCCACTAATAGGTGGTGTGTGGTGAGTGTACTGGTGCACTCACATCATCCAGGTGGGACTACACATTGGCGGTGGTGGAGGGGAGTCCCCATTACCTGTAAAGAACTTTGAGTGGAGTGTCCAGAAAAGCGCTATATACTGTAAGTGAAAGGAATTATTATTATTATTATTATTATTATTATGACACCCAAACACAAATTATGCAACTGCAGACTGTTAACCAGCTCAGCTCACTACTACCACCCTCTCACTAGAGAAGGTGAGGACAGGATGGACTCCGTTTCTAAAAGATGCTCCATCAGAGCATCCTCTTCCTTTCACACCTCCAGCCACACGGTGCTGAGAGCTGCACCCAGGCCTCAGATGCAGAACAGACTGCTGACATGAGCAGCAGGCCACAGACACTATAGCCATATAGCCATCCATGTCCCAGGGCTTGTGGAGTTTGAAGACATTGCCCAAGCCTGCAATTCCAAGGGAGCCACAAACCAAATGCTGCCAAATACAGGAAATACAGAAATTAAGTTATACTACAATGATAAGTGCGACAAAGGACGCTACAAAGCACTCTTCACTCAGTGCTCAGCACATTGTCTGCCATCACCTGGGATTTCTAGTCACAGTAGCTAATGAGACGGACTACATCTGGACCTGAAACCCCCGCAGAGGAAGATACAGTCTGACTGGCTAGCCTTTACTGAATGAGCCACTCAGGGGCTCAACGGGAAAGGTTTTTTTAAATATCCTGTACCTGCCAAAAGTAAAATAATGTGATTACATTATTGTGATGACTATCATCATAGCATGAACTCAGAAGTATGGTTTGGGTATGTTAAACAGATCCAGGAGAACATCCTGTATCTAACTAAGAGACCAATTCAATGAATGCTACACCTTTCTGTGCATCAACCAGAAAATTACAAACAGGGGTAATTAGAAAACTATTGGAAATTCAGAATTCATTATCAGACAGAGTTTTAATCAAACGACTTTAATTAAACACGGGTGCTATCAGCAGTATGGAGATAAGAGTCTGTGAATAAAACTTTGTCGGGAAAGCAGGGCTGAATATAAATGCCTTTTTAAATCCTGACATTAGCTCCAGCAGAACTAATTGAATTTGTATGATAAGATGCCAGATTCCACGACACCTTTGCAACAATATAAAAATCTAACATATCTAAAGCTTGCCTCTAGAGCTTAATCTTCTGTTAATGGCGCTCCAGTATGGTAGCCAAGCTAATATAATTAGAAAAATCCTTTGGAAATAAAATGACTTGGCTTTGCATTTTTTCAATAATGAATTCCGTAAAGATAATGTGTTAGAAAATAATCGAAAGCTGGCAGTACCCCTTTCCAGATTCTGGACTATTACATTTTTGGGGGGCTACACGTCATTGGGAAGATCTGAGTTGCAAGACACCATATCTTTTGCAGGGGTAAACCACAACAACGAAAAGATATTACATGCAAAACCTTTGACACAACAAGCAGTAAAATGCTCATATTTCTGAGTGAACCCTATCCTTAAAAATCCAAACATTTTGATAATGGACTTTTCATCTGAACATGAGGTTCCAGCTCCCTTCATGCAAGTAAAGTATAAGATACATCACCCTGATGAAACTCTATTTTGTATAAAGAAACTCACCTGCTGAAAATCACTGGGTGACACGTGAAAGTGCTCCAAAGCATGGTTCAGGAGCTCCCCCAAAATGAAATAAAATGTGAGGACTCCTGCAATGCCTCATAATTCAGCCATCTTGAACTGATAAATAAACTTTTTATATAGTGCCTTTAAATGTGGCTTCTTAAAGTGCTTTACAGAACAAAAAAACACAGAACCAGTCAAATAAAAGCCCTAAATAAAAATTTCTAAAAAGAAGGCATTGAGTCTAGATTTGAAAGAGCTCAAGGAAGTTAGTCTCAGATATCCTTAGGGATAGAGTTCTAGAGCAGGAAGCTAGCATATTGGGACATAGCAGGAGAAAGCCCTATCACCCACAGTATGTACTGTAGATAGGCTTGGCGGACAGATAGGATACCAGAATTAGACGAAAGAAAGTTGTGAGGTGGGGAGTAAGACGATAGTGACTCAGACAGGTACTGAGGTGCCAGCAAAGCCAAGCAAAGCCTTATAAGTGCGCATGAGGAATTTGTAGACGACACGAAACCTGTCAGGAAGTCAGTGCAAGGACTCCAGGGTAGGCGTAGTGTGATCGCTTCCACTAGACCTGATGAACTGCTGTTGCATGGCTTAACCTCTGAACTTCTTGAAATCTTCTAAACTGGTTTCTACAGTACATACTGTATATGAATAATTAACACATTGATGAGAATACATCTTAATATACTGTACACACTATATATTAATTAATGGAGATTAGACTCTTGAGTCTGCATAGGCTCCCGAGTCTTTGAAGTGCACCTCTGCATTTTATCCTTTGATTCTGTTTTTTTTTCTTTTACAAGCCAAGAAAAGCAGAACATGGAGGCCTAAAAGAAAGTGAATGTTTGCACAAATCCACACAAACAAAGTCTCTGAAGAGACACATAAAGCACTAGGAGGTACAGGACTAGCATATCCTGGTCTCCCTGCTGTGCTAGAAGGATCAGCTTCTGAAACATATGCAGCACACAATCAAGGCAAAGACAGGGGAAGTCCTTTTCTGTTTTCTAAGATATTGCAAATGAAAGTCTGGGATGGATCTCTCTAAACTACTGTACAACCCTTTGTAGTCTGATCTAATGCAAAATCTGAATACAATTAGCTCCACTCAGAAAACTAGCGACTTGAATATTGTAACATTAAGAGCCGTTTTGCACAAAATACTGGTTTTGCTATTGGCTGAAAGAGCCAAACATATACAGTATGCATTGGATGATCTGACACCTACTGTACACGTCTCAAAAGCCTCCATATGTGAAAGAAAAGGTGACACACATAGGATTTACTATAACTAAAACTAAGCTTTGCCTCTTGTCAGATCCCCAAGGCCTGGAAGTTAGGAGATTGTTGAACTGTGTAACCCTGGGACATTGGTGCCATCTGTAGTCTAATTGTACTGTACACTGGTTGTCAAAGAAAGAGCAAATCAATAGGTTTTAGAACATGTGAACCAAGGTATATCAGGGTAAAGTACAGGTGCTCATACTTTTGAAAAGCACCCAAAGTTTGAAGTTTAATACTTACCTAACACTTTGTGACTGAATACAGGCAGGTAACACCTGTTGCACCAGGTTTACCAGAGATGAAAAGATAACCCGCACCCGGGATTGTTTATAAGGCGAGACAGTGCCACAGTCAGAGACACACTGTCTGGTGTCTTGCCACGGCTGTCTTCATAGATCTGAACAAAGATCGTTGCAAGGCAGTCCGGGTCCACCTCTGACATGCAATTAGACATCCGAGAAGGTAGAGGTCTAGGCAGTACTACCCCTGTTTTATTTTATTTCCTATCTCTTGTTTCTCAGCTTTCCTTTTCTCTTAGGATTCACAACAGAGGTAAGAAAGCTGTCACACTGAACCTTATCCACTTTGATAAATTAGAACATTTTCTAATTATTCTTTTTTAATAAGACTTTTTCTTTTATTCATTCACTCTTTCTTGCATCATCTGTCTCGCCGTGCAAACCCTGAGCACCCCTTTCAAACAGCAGAAACATTGACTCCTGTGTGTGTGTTCAAATCTTTGGCACAGGCCTTGGTGGAAAATAGATGTGACATTATCCAGGATAAATTCTCATCTGCATTTCTCAAGCTGACACACACTGCCAGCAGGCGACTTCCTAGAAACATCTCAGAGGGTGGCTCGGTTCTGAGGTAGCGGGGTACACAAATGGACCAAAGCACAGGTGGCCCTGATTTTTGCAGTGATCTGAGACAGGGAACCCAGGATTTAAAACTCTGATCTAATTTATTTGAGAGCTCAATACCCCCAAGCAACCAGCAGAGGCCTAAAGCACTTGGTCGTGCTGCACCGCAGTCTCCAGCCTGCAGACTGTCAATCTCTGGCCTGCTCCACTCCCAGGTGGGATGGCTGAGTATTGGCCTTTTGCTTGTTTTATAAGGCAGATAGTCTCCTCTTCGGAAAGTAATACAAAAGGCAAAAGATGGCAACAGCGTGCCAGCTAACATGGAGGGTTAAGAAGGGCTACGTCTGTGCTTGCCAACACATACCGTAGGTTGTAACACTGACTGCTCTGCAGAAATCTATCTGGTCTTGTTTTTTTTAATTAAGGCAGGGGTCCAAAACTACCAGTGCGTCAAGAGGTTTCCAACTCTTAATTACCTAAATCAGCTCATTATTGGCTTAACTGGAGCAATTTAACATCTTCTCCATTGTTCTTCAGATGCTGCTAACTTAAAGAAACCTAGAAAAACTAAAGGCACACCAGCCCTCCACAACCAGGAATGGAGAGCCCCTGGGTTATGCAGTTAAATAAGGGATGCAGGAGTTTTCTGTGAAGCTTGAGGAGCTTTAAACTCATGAAATGAACAAATGTGAAGCACTGCAATTCACCTACCTTTAGGAGAACAGTTTACAGAGACTGCACAGTGTCATCACTAGGTGAGAAACAATGGCGGAAGCATCAATGGTAGAAAATGGTAATGGACACATAGGTAGCAATGAGTATGATGAAAAATGTTGGGATGGCAGTGAATTTCACTGAATTTCATTCCCATTCAGGACTTTTAACTAGTTAGTACCTAATTCTTTCTAATTAACCGATAAGGTATGTGCTGTTGAAGATGATTTCATAGTTAGGGGTTAGCTGGTACAGTCTTGCAATGGAAAGCCAAGCTGTCTATTCATGATCTATCAAGAAGAGTGCTCTCTGCTGGACTGTAGGGGAAATGCACACAGGCAGCACAAGAGAACAAAAGCAATTGCTGGCCTCAGAAGGGGATCTGACCCTTTTGGGGGGAGACAACACTCTCTCTTGCAGTGCAGGAAGCCCATCATTATGGCAGCAACCATGGAGAAGGAGGAACAGCAGCTTGGGTGGTGACCTCTGCTCAGCGCATTGCTGTGCTGAACAGCTGGGCTATAAATATTTCAATAATGCTAGTGTAAAAGTATCATAACGTTGCTGATTAAAAAAAGAGAATTGTATTCTGAGAGCACAGCAGGGATCAGCGTTATTAAACATTAATCAGTCAAGGAAAAATAGAAATAAAATGGAATAATGGGAACATCGTTCAGCACTCCAGCCTGGCCTGGCCCCCAGATGCACACTCCCTGTAATTAGAACCTGCTGAGGACTGGAAAGCTGACAGTCATTCTACATTCTGGAAATTAAAACGTCAAGTTTCTTCACCGCCAGTTCCAGGGTGATTGTTTATTAATTCACATCCCACAGACTGTTAAAGGAAGGTAAACAAGTTGGCCCACCATAGAGTTTTCATTTTAGAGCAATGTTCAGTACTCCGAAGTCTCGAACCAAAAACAAAGGTGTTTTAATAACTATATGACCTGATTGCTGCCTTCTCAGTCCAGTTCAACAAAGCACTCCTGTTTTGCTTAATTCTTTCTAAAAATTGAAAAAGAAGAGATTAGGCTCAGATGCAACATGCTCAGCAGATACAAGCACACTTCTGCCTGTGCGGTTCAAATTTAACCTGAAAAAACAACTACAGACTTAGAACTTTACAGTAAACTTGTGGTGGTCAGAAATGTATCCAGCAGATTGTTTTTTTTTTGGGGGGGGGGGGGGGGTTGAGAGACTCAGGAGACTCACTAAAGGATAAAACAATAACATGAAACAGGATTTCTTGCAGAAATTGGATCACAGCTGGGTGGATTTGTGTGTGAGATAATCGTGCTCAGGGTTGACCGCACTGAGAAAGACAACCTTCAAAAATCCAACTGGGGGAGCACTTGATTCATGCCCCCCTGACCTCCGCCTCCTCAAGGCAGCACAAGCAGGAAGGTGTAAAGATGGATGTGCTGACAAACAGACGGGCAAAATGATATAGCTCACCTCACCCATTCTGAATTAGCAGCCTTGACATTGAGACAGCATAACATACAGGCAACAAAATCACAGAGCAGAATCAAACACACCTCTGTCTCGTAACTGGCCCCCTGAACGTCGAGCAAAGTGTCATGCAGAAGGCTGATATTTGCACAGAACCTCAAGGTGCACAGAGAGGGAAATTTTAGAATTATAATACTGGGGGTGTATTTTCATTTTACTGCTGCAGGGTTCTGCAAAACAGTCTCCACCTCTCTCCCCACACCCCTTTAAATCAAGGAGCTGTAAAGATGAGACTATGGATGCCTTGAGACAATGACAAAATCGCTTTTTAAATTAATTTCCTGTTTTTTTAAAAAAAACACCCAGCACTGTAATTAATCAAGAAATTAATCATATTGTTCCAACAATGCACTATTCAATTTCCTCTGGATTCAGGTAGCTGCAGTGCATAAATAACAGTGGTGCACTTCTCCTGAACGTTTAAACTTTACTCAAGATATTTTGCCCTAAGCAAAGGAAAAGTGGCGCTGTTTATTTCCATTGGAAAGACCTACCTTTCACCCAGTGTCATACAAATGAAGTGATAATATCAGATCAGCTTCTTAAAACGCCTACACTCTCTCTGCCTTGATACTCCAATTTATCATCAGCACCTCAAGGATTAATGTCTACTTCAGAAGCACCTTCATATATTTTCAATGAATTCTTAAGCCTGATTTGGGACTATTGTTTGCTGTTGTTTGCTCACATTATCTTGTTGAATTGCTGCTGTATCACTTATTACACTTTTTTGGCAGGTTGTTGTAACACTGTGGATATGGAGTATCAGACCACCAAGCCAACTAGCTGCTTCTGGTACCACAGTGTCTGTACTATTTAAATCACATTCTTACCATTTCAATTTGCCTAGCACAGTGCTTGCATTGCACAGTCAGCCTGCCTTATTTGTCATGTTCTTAACTTATTGTACTTAGATGATTATTAATTACTGTACCAGAAAATGTAATATACAGTATACACTATAAGTTGCTCTGTGTGAGGGTATCTCCCAACTCTACATGCTGCATTATGTGACTGATCTGTAGTCGCCGAGAATCATGTTACCCAGTGCAACAGTCTCTGTACTATTTGTTATTATTTTCCGTAATCTGCCTTAGATAATGACATCTGAAGAATGAAAAAAGTATAAAGTGCAATTTTTATAACATGTTTGTCATCCAGCCTTGGAAAAATAGAGTCAATTCAGATCTGTCTATTTTATAACCGCTTCTTCCAATTAGGGGTTGTGGCGGAGCAAACAAACAGGCGCAAGACAGGGTACACCCTGGTTGGAACACACCAGAGCCAGCTTTCCCAGAAGCCAATTAACCCAGCAGCGTGTCTTCCAACTCCAATTGTAGGAAAAACACGGAGCACCCGGAAGAACCCCATGTGAACATGGGGCCAACATCCAAACTCCTCACAGACTGACCCCAGAAATTGAACCCAGGGCCCCAAAGCTGATCACTACACCACTGTGCCCCAGTAAAGTCAGATGACACTCCTGCCTTTTAGCAAATATACTGTAGTGCTCTGATATTCAGTGGTTCAGGCAATTGGCAACCGGTAGCCCCTAACAATTCAGAGCCTCTCCCACATGAGGAGGCAGAATGGCTTTTACTGCAACGTTAAAGGAGAAGAGGTAGAAAAACGACACTGCTCTTTTGTGGGGCATCATATTATAATGACTCTATTCCTTTAATGGACATTTTAATTGTATTTTTTTTTGTTCTGCTTGGAGTGTTTACAACCCATCGCTCGTTAGGCAGTGATTTGTGAAGCACTATAAACCTTTAAATTCACTGTTTTATAACCACGGCCCATTTGTTTTAAGCTCCCAATGTTCTGACACAGCACACTTCATGCAGGCAGTAAAAGTGACCATGATATACTACCTGCAGCGGTATCCGGTGTTTTACAAAGGTCCCATACCGACTTCAACCTCCCACTAATATGGGAATCTGGGAAAAACGTGAAGAACGGCCATCTGGGAAAGGGAGAATGCAAAAAAGCCAACACACAAAGACCTAAAAGCCCTCACTCAGAAAATGCCTGTTCTGCTTAGAACAGTCAGTGAATATCTGTGGACTCTGTTGATCCGTGGCAGAGAATATGGCAAAAAAAACTCCAACAAAAGCACATGCAGTGAAGCTTACCACTCTATAATTGCAGGAGAGCTGACAGATAAAAAAGGATGTTCTTAGCCACCCTGCCCACCACACCAGAAGAAGAGACAGAGTCACCACAGACGTCTAATCCACACTCACTACAGAGCTCCCAACTCACAGGGGATTAGCAGCAAGGTGATTCACAGATGTCAAGGGTTGCTGGGTGAAAGTGTCAAACCCACCAACTGAGGTGTGCGTGCAGGAGAGTAATATGCTGGCAGGGCCATCCATAGGTGTGGTTTTGCTTCTCTTTTGCTGGGGGGAAACAGAACTGCAAGAAGGAGTCATTGTAAGAGTGTCTGACCCTTTCATGAGCAGCAGAATCCTGGGGGACAGACTTTGACTGCAGACGCCCATGAAAGTTAGAGCTAAACTAGCTTAAAAGCACAGAATCCAATTTACTGAGATAAGGATTTTAGATCAACGAGCTTCTAGCGCAGTTAGGGATGTGGTCAATATGGCCTATTTTATGGGAGGATGATAGAATTTTCAGAGCAGCGTGTTTCCTAGAGCGCACTTTTTTCTTACTATTAGAGTGCAGCAGATGGTCAAATCTGGTCAAAAACAGTATATTATTTTAATTTTTCATCTCAATATTTCTTGCAATAAAGTAAAAATATGTGCCCAAACCAGAGGAACTATGAAGTTCTACAAGCTTTCCATACAAAATATGTCTGATTGAGATTCTTTGGATGATATAATACAGTCAATATTTTATGCAATACTGGACAGATACAAAAGTATTGCCTATTGTTTAGTCATTTGTCACATTTCCCTTTCTGCTGCTGCTTTTCTAAGAACAGTAGCACTGATAAACCAGATGTTGTTGCGACTACTGAAGTTGTATATATTCTGAGAGCCAAATTAACATTTAAATGGACCCGGGGATGGAGAACTGGTGCCTCATTATAGAAAGAACTTTTCTGTATTCAAGGGCTTTGCTTTGCGGAGATGTGCATTATACCACAGGTCTGTGCATTTCTGCACAAGCTTATATTGGACACAGGGGCATTTAAAAAAGAAACAGTACTCAGCATCTTTGCTACAAAATTCTTCATTGCAATTCCCTGAAAAATAAAGCTACTTACTTTTCAGGAGCAGAAACCCCTAAACCAAGCAAAACTGAGTCTTTTTTCTTTTATCCTTCGTTACAGTGACTCCAGCTGGTCACACAATTATTTGGATATAGATCCACCATTAATTGGGAAATGCACCACTTTAGCACAGCTGAAGCTAAAGTACTGTACATTTTGCCCAAGCAAGCAGGGAATTGAGACACAGGATTCCCATATCCCTGAAATATCACATGTGACAGCTACAATAAAGCATGTTCATTTTACTTCAATTAAAAACCGAACAGAACAGAACTGCACAGGTCAATGGCTTTCTTCAAGGCAATGAGTGGAAGATCACAGTTTTGCATGGACACAACTGGCCACAGGTCTTTAGTATACCGGATTCTCTGGATACATTCTTCACTGTCCTCTGCCTCTACTGCCTTCTGGCTCCATCCCAAAGGAGTGATGTCTGAAGGTCTGCTTTATTTACTCACTTGCCTGGGGAAACTGAAGCTGTTCAACTGTAAATTCCTGATCCATTTTGGTTTTTAAATGTGTTGTGCCCAGAGTTGTATTTTAAAACAAAAGCCTCAGGTAAAATTGGCAATTTTATTTAATTTTTTTGAGTGCTTCAGTTCATTCCCATTCACAGCCCACCCCGTCATATTTTAAATCACGGATCGCATAGCCCTGCAGCTAGAAAAAGAATCTGTCTGAGGATTAGATTGAAATTTCCTCAGCCTGTTGTCTTGCTTTCATTAGTTTTGCTTTGCATTTAAAAGGCGGGGGGCTGTGGTAAATTAAAAAGGCCAGTCACACTCTGAGGTTTTAGGAGGCATTAAATGATGTGTTGGAGCCGTTTCTGAAAGCCTACGATGCTAGAATACTCAAATTTGGTCCTTTGCTTCTGTGTGCATACTGAGCAGATGCAACAGGCCGGCAAGCAGAAACATTAAGACCTAAGGAACTCATGGTCCTTGAGGACAGTCTCAGTCACATCTCTTTTTTAGTTGCGTCGTGTGGCCTGAACATACAGTATTATTTACTCAACTTTAGTGCAATGTTCATTATTGCCTATTTCCGTCACTTAGAAATACAACAAAACATCTGGCTACAGTATTTTTAGCAGAGCTTTTATTAATCCGAGGCACCTGATTGTTTGCAAACCTACAGCAGATTCCTAGATAGATCTGATGACAGCGCACCACGTTTCCCCGAGGCCTTCCATTATCTCTGTGCACTGCTGAGTCATTGATGGGACTGGCGTGCATTATGCAATGTACAAGGTTCCGAAATTCTTGCAGTTAATAAACCCCACTGCACTTGAAGATTGCTCCATTTCTTTTAATTTCCTACTACTCATGTGAGTGGGCTTCAGTACATGAAGTCTTATAAGGAATGTACAGCACAGATCAAGGTCAGTGCCAGGATCGCATCCTAGATGTCTTCCCGCACCAGACATTATCCCCTTGCCACAAGCTTCCGTGAAAAATACAGCAAACAGAAAAAGAAAAAAACATACACACTGTCAAGATCCATCTGCTCCTTGCCAGACGGGGTGGGCACACCGCTCTCTCTGAGAAATAAACATGTAATAGCATCATTAACAAAGATATTCCTGTGACCTAGACCCCGCAGCCCTGGATCACGCCAGATATGTCAAGGGCGACAGGCAGCTCTGGAATGAACAATCACTAAACAAATTGGAGGTATCGATTTTTAATAACCTGCAAATAGGAGAGCTGTATCATTTTCTGACAAATGGGAAAAAAAGAGAAAGCTTTTTTCTCCAGATTTTCAACAGACAATGCGGAGATGTCTGAGGAAAGAAAAACAAAGGAAAGAAAATTAAAGAGTTTGCCAGAAGCAATATTCAGGGATAGGGATGGGAACAGCTGAAGAAGGATTTAAGGGAGACAGAAAAAGTAAATGCAGAAAGAAACAACACAAGCACACTGAATGGCAACAAGAAGCTTAGTTATTATTGTATCAGAAACAAGTGAAAATCACTCCATCTTATACTCACTGGACAGCCCCCTACCCCAAAAGCTGTTCATTTTGACCAAGGCGACATCCTACACACAAATATATAGTTAAAAGCACAGGATTTAAATTCTTAGGTTAGAATTGCACAACACACTTATAAGATCTCATTTAGAATACTGTGCACAACTTTGCTCAGATCATTATAAAAATGATATTGTTGCTCTGGATGTCTCAGATATATTCCAAGACTGAAGAATGAAGGAATGTAACCTCTTTAGTCTTTAACAGAGTTGAAGCAGTCAAAATCCTCAAAGGCACCAACACAGTCAACCCAGTTGTTACCCTTATAATGTAACACTTCAGAATGAACACTGAATCATGAACCAGAGGGTAAAAGACATACAAGAAGAAACTTGTAATTAAAACTAAGAACAGGGTTGTGGGAATATGGAACATACTACCCAGCGGCATTGTTGAATCCAATACCCTGGCATCTTTCAAAAATGGCTGAATGATATCCTTTTAAACTAACTTTTAGTTAACTAACCAACCACCACACAAGGCAGAAGGGACGAATGGTCATCTGCTGCAGGACATTTCGGATAAAAGTCCTTAGTTCTTAACTGGGTTGTGATGACATTGTGGTGAACAATTTCACTGCACTGCAATGTCAATGTTTTTTTTGACACAGCAGCCATTTGTCCAAAAGCGATTTTTTAACCAATGCAAATTTTTGTACAACACGAACAAAACACGTACTCTTCCAGTCTGTGCATGTACGTAAAAAACAGAATCGTGCTGTACATGCATGTCCCCCTGGAATAAATGAACGAAAAAGCTAAACGAAGCTACATAGTGCAACAGGAGAGCTGCACCACATGATTCCCTCCATTTATTAAAAAGTGTGGGGAGTCTTAGTGCCTAAGCGCTCTGTGGAAACTCCAGACTTTCATGTTCCCCAGCCATCTGCTGCTCGATTTACTGACATGCCAGTGGTTGATGCTTGAGAGACAACTCAGGGAAGCGTCTTGAGAGTTTGCATTGGGCGGGAGCTGGGGGGAGGGGGTGTAGAATAATGCGGAGGCAAACAGCAGAAGGAAGCAGCCAAGCAGCGAAACACAGAAAAAACAGGAACAAACACACTGAAGATCTGTGGCAGGATCAACACTCCGGCTTCAGCCAGACCTGTAGACTCAAAAATATTCTGGATCTGCAGCCCTTTCTCTCTGCACGGTGCCCAGCTTAAACTGACAGATAACCCAATCTGAAGTTAATTAATCATAATGCCATGATTCACAGTAAACAAGCAAGCTAGGCATTTAACTGGATGCTGCTGATTTTACAGACTGAATGAGACCTTTTCAGGCCCTTTCTGATTTACATGTCACAATTTTTTTTCTGTTAAAGGCCAACAATTTTGTTTGGCACGATACACAATTTCATCAAGAGTAAATTTCAGCATATCCCCAACCCCTAGCCTTAAAAACAATTGTGAATCATCATAGAGTTAAAATATTTTCCAGCCTGATATTCTTGGAATACGTCTCAGGAAAGTCATGTCTATAACACAAGGAAAAGTAGGTTTTCCTCCCCTGATCTGCTTTTCATACTGATATATACTTTCAGCTCTTGTACAACACTTCTGTTATATTTGTGTTTTATTACACCTTAAAGAGGTGACTAATGACTTTGCCTAAAAGTTTACTTTCCCTAAATAAGTAATGACTTGAGTAATAGAACAAGTAATAGGTTTATTCCATGCTGAAAAGAGAAGAAAACACAACGTTTCTGCCGTGGAGCCTTCTTCAGGTGAGTAATGACTTGTTACCAATTCTAACAACTAAAAAATTGCATCTGTTGAAGGTATGCAGTACTACAATTGTGACTTTTAGTAGCTCTAAGGGAGACCTGACCAGATTTGTGCTGGATGCCTCCCATGAAAATCTCCTGGCATTGAGACAAGGACATTGATAATTGTGGATACAGAGCTTCACACAATGGGGTTATGCTGAGTAATTTTGGGTTACAGTCAGTGGTACAGCTGGGGCTCGAACTAGGAATGTCCTGGAAAGACGCCTCACATTTCAACCACTGCATAAGATGGCTGATTGCCACTGATTTTATGGAATGGTCATAAAAAATGAATTCTGACGGCATTAACATTAATACGACCTGACTAATTTCAGATCAATACACTGTAAAAAAATAACCCAGACACTTGGCAGGTGCTTAGAATGAAAATGAGAACATAGTTTGATTCAAAGATTCAGACACTAAATATGGATCTCTTTTTTGCAGGCAGTGATGCAAGGAGCTTTAACCCAGACAACAAATGTGAATGGTTCCAAATCCCTTTCACCCCCCTCTGAAGGATAAGCAGAAAGACAGGCTTAAGACAAGAAAGTGAAAATCGCCAATTAAGCATCCCAGAAAGGGTTAGTCTGGTACCATCCTTTTATTTAAAACTATCTAACAATGCAAACAGTACTTCACGATCAACAGACTGGATACAGTATGTATAGATATAAGAGCTGATATGAGCAACCTTGCATCTGTACAATTTAGTTCTTGGATAGCAAACCTATTGTTAATACTGTATTATACTGTAGATTTACAGAGCATATGGTCATAACAACCTGTACATATGCCAGGCTAAATCTTCTCTAGTTCATGATATAGACAATAGGGAGGCACAGTGGCACAGTGGTTAGCATTGTTCCCTCACAGCACTGGGGCCCTGGTTCAATTACAGAACATCTGCATGCAGTTTGTATGTTCCTGTCCAGGGTGTATAGGCTCCAGCTCCCCAACGACCCTGAACTGGATCAAGTGGATTAGAAAATGGATGGATAGATATCAGTTCAGTTCAGGTCATTTTTATTTATTAAAAATAAATGCCAACATTGTAACAGATACTGGTTTATGTATATGTTACAGTAAAAGCAGGTAACTGATGGCTTTCTGAATATGATGTAATCTTAGAAGCTAAATAAATGCTACCATGGGAATCAGCCAGTGAAAGTGGGTCGACTTCACCTTGACCATGCCACCTGTTCATAGTTCACTGTGACAGGGATCTACTGAGGCCACCAGTTCACTATGACTGGGATCTCCCAAACCTAAAAGTTCACTGTGACTGGGATCTCCCAGGACCACCAGTTCACTGTGACAGGGATCACCCGGGGCCAGTAGTTTGCTGTGACTGGGACCTCCCAGGGCTGCCAGTTTCCTGTGATAGGGATCTCCCAGGACTAAAAGTTCACTGCGACTAGGATCTCCCAGAGCCACCAGGTCCATGTGACTGGGATCTCAAAGGACCACCAGTTCAATGTGACAGGGATCTCCTAGAGCCACCAGTTTGCTATGACTGGGATCTGACAGGGCCAGCAGTTCACTGTGACTGGGATCAGCCAGGCGGTCACCCAGCAGTTCACTGGGTGAAGGCCACCAGGTTAGTTCCAGGATCAGTAGACTGGGCTCAGCATCTGGGGCTGTCTGCATGTCCCCTTCACCCCTGAGCAATACAGCGGAGTGTTAAGGATGCTGTTGCAGATTGATTAAGTAGAAAAATAAATACAATAAAACAATGCAAATGTATTGAAAAAACAAACTAAATAACATTGCCTAAACCTCTAAACATGCATTAGAAAACGTTTTGCTGAAGAGGCTTTAAGCTTCTCATCAGGATGCGGGCATGGACTTCCCAAAGCTAGCTGTGGTTTTAAGAAGAAAAGAGAGAAAGCAATTCAATGCACCTCATCCAACCATAAATGTCTCATGCAGGATTCATAGGGCTTCATTAATATGTAAAACAGGGACAGCCCTTGATCAGTGGGCTTCACTGATCCCATTATTAAATTAATTACCCTAAAAGAGCTGCAAGGCACAGCTGCAGAAGTCAATAGGATTTTCCAAGTCCAGCATATTAATGAGTCCCTTATCAATTTTGCATGAATCCTCTCTGAAAATGTCAGGAAGGGATGTTCCTGCAAGCTACTATCCCACAGAGCTAAAGAGCACCCTTCTGAGCATCCTTCTCTCAACTAAATTTGGAAAGTAGTACTGCTTGTACATAATGAAAAACGTACTGGATGATACTTCACTACATTTCCTCTCTCAAGACTAAAACAAGTTTCATGTTCTCAGAAGCAAAAAAGGGCTTGCTGCCCTTACAAATACACTGCCAGATTTAAAAGCTTATAAAATGAAACATTGTCAAGTTCTTAAGTAAGCCTCTTATTCGTATATCTTGCACAAAGGTGTGCTGAGAAATTACAGGATGATTCTGCAACATAAAAAAACAACTCAAAGTCCTTTTGAACAGCACCTACCTTTCCTGAAACTACTCTAAACAATGAAGACCTAGACAACCCATTGGAAAAAATATTGCTATAAGGAAAAACAACCTCTTCCACTGGGATCACATGCCAGTTAAGGCTGAAACTGATTTCAGGTTCTATTTTTTGTAAAACAAAAACAGGGTGTGCACAGTTAAAAATGCAAAGCCTGGCTGGGCCCATTGATAAACTGTACCACCATAGGGTACCGTATGGTAGAGCTCAGGAATAATGAGCATCCGGCTGCGTGCCGCTCTCTAAATGTCTTGAGCCATCTTTTAAAGCGTGCGTTTCTGCAGCAGCGCCTTTGGCGTGGCGGGGTCCCCCAGGAGCCCCCGTTCTTTCAGCGCCACTCGGCCTTGAAGGGATATTTGTGTTGACACATCTGCTGAACAAATGTTGTCATCGGCAAATGCCTAGCGGATAGTTTGTGCCGTTAAACTGAAAGAGCAAAGTAAATCATCGCCCCTCTCCCCACCACTCCCCGCGTCTTCCCTAATCCATCAAGGCCCGCCACCACGGAAATCTCCCAAAACCCAGCTGGACTGCGGTCGATACTACCTTCATCCGACCTTTGGCTTGCCTTCGCCCACTTTAAATGTCAAAAATCACAGCCCCACATAACAAACACGACTGTCTCCCAGGGCGCAGGGGGATAATTAAAAAATGCACATTGGCTTTCCCTGAGCTTCACGGACTCTTTCCATCGCTTTCCAATTTTGTTGTTTTCACAGGCAAAAGCCAGAGAAACAGCTTCAGACTCTGAGGTCTCCCCCACCTTTCTTTAAGCCTGGTGAAATGGGCAACAGTTTCAATGATCAATTCTTCCACTTTCAAATATGGTTATTCTGTATAGATTTCCTCCTGCCTGCATGCGTATTGCTGATACAGCCCTCGTAATTGTAATACAGAAAGAAAAACAGATCGTTTCTTAGACTATATCCCTTTATTTAACAAATTCACTACAGTGTCCGGAGTTTAAACAATTCTCAAATGGACAGCATGAGCAATGACTACTTACAGCAAACACACACCGATCTTCTTGTCTTATTTTAAGCACAGGGAAAGACAGTGAAAGTCATTAATATTGGTCAACTCTATCTGACTGATTAAAAGCTGCCCATGCTTTCATTCTTTGTAGGTAAAGCTTGAATGGTGACTCAAACGCTACTGGACCTTCTGATTAACTTCTCTAAAACCTTGGTATCTCACACAGGACTACCAAGCCGTTATATATTTTAAAGTCTTTTATCTTTTATTAACTAAGAGTTTCACCCAGCAGGTAGATCAGTTGAGATGCACAACAGTTCTGATTTCAAAAGAGGTCTCAAAACTAGCACCCAGTGGGCAGATGGACTAGGAAAGGGGTATAAGGGAGCACAATTCTCTGCCCTACCTAAAAAGTGCGCTACCATGAACTCTTTACCGATCACTTATCTGAAGACCACATTGGAAATGTTTTACTTTCTAACTGCTTTGCACAACAAGATCTCTGATGCATGGTTATGAAATTAATATGTCTTAATGGGAGCAGTTCTGCAACCGGTGGTAACTGTTTGGGTGTCTGGCGACGCTGTGTGAAGCTTCACTTATTGGGAACTCATCTGTGTCTGCTCATCAGAATGCGAGCATGGATCTTCTGCCTTTGATGAATGCCTACTTCGGTTAACATGAATTTTCAATTACCCAGCGAGGCTGCAGAAACGCATGAATTAATAATGGTGCTTATAAGCAAGGGCTATGATATGCGGAGTGAAAAAAATACACAATTGCATTAAAATATTGCTTATTTAATAAAAAAGGGTTCAATAAAAAAGGAAAAACGGGTGATTAAAAATGCATTATCTAACTGAATTTACGCTGCATCTAACATAATGCAATTTAACATAAGCAAAGTTCAATGGCCACAAAATCTAAACCTTGTAAAACTGTAACGGCTGAGCAAAAAATCCTGGCTCTTTTGCCTAAGCACTTCGACTGCTTCACCAGCAATGATTAAAACTCCAGGTCTTCTTTGCCGGGCAAAAAAAAATCCAGAATTCCAAAAAAAAATGCTAGTGGAAAGTTAGTACAAAACAATATCAGAATAATATATCAATTCCATAGCCAGTCTTCTTAAAACTTTCAACTGGACTTCAGACAAATTTCAATAGTTTGTGCTAATGCCATGCAATTTTGTTTTTTTCAAGTTGAGATACAGTACAGCACTGCTGTTACAAAAACACAGTTGTTCCACGGCATTTCTGGCACACTGTCTTACCAATGCAGAAGATCAAAGAGCCGTAATGACACATCTTAAGGACTAAAAATCCTTGTGTCAGCTTCAAATTACAGCAATAACAACGAGACATCTAAAACCACAACTGCAAAAGAGTATCTACCAAAACACCATCAAAACTGCAAGGGTTGTTAGCAGACCTCAGCTAACCCCTAGTCATAGCTTAAGGGACTCCTCTGTTATGGCTGCGAAAAAAGGCTATTCTTCTTTAGAAAACACTTCTGCAATTTGTTCCTACTTTTGCTGATGACCCTTGAAATGGCTTGCTGTAACTACAAGTAAAAACAGGTTCTCTCGATTTACGGTAATTCCTTGCAAAAACAGCAGACCGAAATAAGCAATTACATGCCTATGTTCTTAGTGCCCTCTTGAAGGAGGTCATATCCGATTGGATAGTTCTGCAGTTATTTTTAAATCCCTCTGTGCCATTTCTTCAAAAAGAAGAGGTAGGAAAGTGGCACTTATACATCATGCAGTTGCAGGACCTTCAGGCCAACCCTGAATTACATGTTTCTTAATTACTATTTTCACTCTTAATTGGCAAACTAAGCAGTGACTTTCCTGCTGAAGACAGATAACACAATAGTAATAAACACAGCATCAGCCTGATTTTGTGGGAGACAAGCAAACCTTTAATACCCATTTTGTGATGAAGTTGCCAAGCTTTTGCAAAGCCCCAGTATTTCAGAAGGCAGCAGTGAAGATAATCAGAGCAGTATGCATAACACTCCCACATAAGCAAGGAGAATCTCACCGGTTCTGAAGGTGTGCCACAGCTCCTGTGGTCCCAAAGAGATGGCCCATCATGGCTTCACAAGCTCTAAATATAGACAGAGAAAATTCTGTCAGCACTGTGATAGATAGTGCAGTCAAGCAGTTAAGCCTCTTGACATCAGAGATACAAAAATCCCTACAAAGGCAATACATTCTACAAAACACAAAGATAACTAATTCAGTAGGCAAGCCAAACCAAGGCAGCTTTACAGCAGTTCTGAGAAGGCAGAGCACAGCTGAAGCAGATGTTTGGGCAGATGTGCTCCACACAGGGCTGCTGGCCTGAGCTGCACAGCTCACTCCTGGACACAGTCCCGTGTGAGAGAGAATCACAGAGAATCCCCTCAGGCTCCCCGGCTCACGGAGACACACTTCCTGTCACCAGGCACAGGCAGAGAGGATGGCTCCTCCTGTCAGCAGCTGTAAGCTCGTGCCAGGCGCCTCGCAGAGGAGAAGACCTTGTTGAGTGACGGGTCCCGGGATGACTACAGCTCCCGGGAAACAACGGATAACTCCAAAGGAAACGCAGGCTGAGGAAGCAGCATGCCACCCTTGACTGAGAGGTGATAATCCTCCTCGACTGACCCTGCACTAGAAGTCACGAATTTCACAGCACTACCTAAAAACTGGTATTGCTTGGAGTCTAAAAAAATTGTTGTTTTTTATTTAAATGGCAAAAAATTGTGAAATTGTTTTTTTTTCATTCCATTATCATTGTGGTTGTAGTCTCTTTGGATCTTTGCTAAATGGCTGTTGATTTGAAGGGCAGCCCTTTTTCATACACACAAACAGGAATCTCACTGTAAGAGATCCAATTCTGGATTTTTTTAGCAGCAAGTCAACACCTTGGGCAAAATACCACAGGCGTCTCCTTGCTTTGACTGCATCAGTCTGCAGTACAAAGGGACACTTCTATTTCCTCAGAGTGATTTTACTTTTCAGAAGATGCGAAAAAGTCAAAATCACAGGAGCAGACTTAAAGGCAAAGGAAAAACACTGAAACAGATACATACCCAGACATTCACAGCCATCTTTTAAAATAGACATTGTCCTTAAGTGAAATGAACTAAGCACAGCTTAGTGCTGGTGGGAAGTTCTAAACACTTAGAGAAATCAAATTCACCTTGTGTGCCCAGAGCTGACACTGATTCAGAAATCAGCCGACAACCACAGCTTATTTTTTATTGAACTGTAATATTGCAAATCCTTAACAAATCAAACAGCTCAAAAACTTGTGTATGACAGCTATAATTTTTGTTAATCCATGACCCCTTATTGGGTTGCGGCAAAATTCAGAGTTTATTTGCACTTCTGTGCGGCATGAGTAATGAGCACATCATCCCACTGCAAGAGAGAGGGCAACCACAACGCAAAAACCTCTCTGGCTCGTCAGACATGGGAACACTGATTGAAAGTGAACAGTTATTAGAGATGAGTTTAGGATCAACAAATTCTACCAGGCAGAGAACTGGCACATCATCGAGATCTGGGTGTTTTTCTACTGTTCCATAGTAATGGGAAAAATAGACAATTGAGGTGGAATGGTGTAGATCAGACTTTTCTTTTTCTGTTTCTCAGGCCAAGTGTTTTCAAAAGTTCACTTCACAGTGTAATTAAAAAAAAAATATTTGCATTCATGTAGCGTTTGTCATCCCACAGGACACCAAAGAGCCATACAGGTACAGTATATACACTGTACACCGGAGAAGACCTACTTGGGTGGCAGCAGCCCTCCTGCCCCAACAGCCTGATTATACAGCACAGCAGGCACAAAAGTGACAAACTGCTTCACTAACGGACTTAAGGTGGAACTTGTTTGAGAACCAAATTGTAAAAGGTTCTCAAAGATGCTGGTATTCACAGCCCCTACTCTTACAAACAGAGCTTTGGAATCTTTATTGATCAAATAGTTGGGACCTTACTTTAATGTCTCATCGGATGGATTGTACCTCCTACAGCACAATGTCCCCTGTTACCATACTGGGGCAGTGAACTGGAGATTCTGGGCCACGTGAAAGAGCACCACCTACTGTATTAGTCCACCAACACCTCTTGAAGCAGCCACTTGAGTTTCCTTTCTTTGCTTGGGTCCCAAACCAGTACTCATACTCAACATGGCCAGCCGTGATCAGTTTAGAATCTGATGACCTATCAAGCTCAAAGCGCAATCGTGAGCCCCTTGTCTTTCAGATCTCCGCTGAGAGGCGGCAGGACGTCGGTTTGAGCGTCAGGCAGCTACACTGCCAAGCTGCACTGTGAGGTTTTTTCCTGAAGGTAACAATGCCCCTGCCCTTTGTGAAAACCAGGTCAGAAAGCCTCTTTTTCCCAGCAATCCCAGAAACAACCTGAGGTAAAATTCATTTTAAGCCTGTTGTAGTTTGTTGTGTTTTTATTTTAAACCTGAATCCTTATTCATTGCTGTCTCCTGAGACACATGTTTGCTCTCTGCCTATACCAGGTTATCACCCCCAAGTCTCTGTGCAACACCCTCACACTAGGCTGTGGGGGGAAGAGGGCATGGGAGAAACAAAGACTGTCTTACAGTTATTGTACTTTGCCAATTTGTACTGTTGATTTTCTACAAAATATAAAATCATAAAAAAGTAAAATGATCACAAGAACTGTACCTGAGTCTGTCTGGACTAATTCACATCCTGTAGATGATCTCTGACTATCCACTCAACGAGTTCAGTTCAAAAATAAATCTGAAACTTTTTTTGCATTGTGTTTTGTTGCTATTCCTGAGGCAAAATAATTCTCAAAAGTTGCCAATCAGGAAGTATACAGGTGGAAGGAAGACCCCATGACACAGTGCCCACAAAGTGCTGACAGCCCCTGGCAAACCACAATTGCCCAGGTGACTAGTACTGCTCCCTCTGATGGCTTCTGAAGCAAGTCTAGGGCTATTGCTAATCCGTCTCATCTCTGAAATTACCCCTCCACGTACTTACAAGACCTGCTGGCCTCACAAAAATTTCATTATTTTACCAGGAAAAGGCAGACTGGCTTACACTGCTGACATTTACATCAACCACCTTATTTCATCAACAATTTTCATGAGAGAAGCTGTAAAACAATCATTATTATTCATTTCAGTTTGAATGATCCATAACTGCACTCCTAATAGGCACCTACAGGGATGGGATTGATTAAAGGAATCGTTTAAAAGGGGTAATCTGTTTTAAAGACAAGAGGATGTTCCCTGTCAAAAAATAATAGAATACTCCCCAAGTCCATCTCCATTCTGATGAGATTCCCCTCGCCCCCTTTAACTCATTCATTTCAATTAAAAATGCTGTTGTTAGGCAGCATGGTGTTGACACTGGCAAGCAACAGATGGTGTCTGGCTAATTAGAGTCTGTTGTCCTCACTGTAACATTTGCAGTGTGAGACCTTGTGCTCATTTGGCAGAGAGCTTCACAGAACAAACACGAAAAGCAGGAATGAAAAGAAAAGACGAGCATGGCGTCAGATTGCAAGGCTCATTAATCATGTTTTCCAGCCCAGCCTATTTAGCAATGATTGTACGTGTCTCTAAAATTGGAGGAATGCATTTTTAACGAAGCAGACGCATGCTCTCAGAAAAAGTGACACTTGGGGGTCATTGATTGAAAAGGTCTGTTATACTGTCTTCTTTATACTGTAAAGTTTATGTGCACTATGTAAGGTGTGTAAAGCAATAAATGTCACAGCTTACTTCACACATGCAGGCAAAGGGATTACACAGAAAGACACTTCTTGAGTGGTTGAGAAGAAGAGTTCATCAGGATCTAACAAAGACGTACAGAAGGATGACACAGACCTTTTCATCTGGTCTTACATTTGTATAGTTCTCTTGGTCTTCACTCTGCATACAATATACATGCATTTGACACAGGAATGGCATGAGAGTGCACATCTCATTTCCACCATTCTTAACAACTCGTGTGTTTTGCTGTAAACATCAGGACATTTGAAACACTGAAAGTTCACACTGACATACCTGTATACTGTAGCTGTCGCCCCCCAATTCACAATTTACCCAATTTACTTCACTATTTGTGAATAAATTGGAGATGATTTTCACTTTACAGACAGATAATGCCAAGTCACTTTCATTTCCAGGAGGACACTGGGTTTTGCAAAGTAATCAGAAAACCTCCAGTCCCATGTGTTCATTTTAGCTTTGGTTTGTGATGGCATTCCATCACCAACATCTCACACTTCACTCTGTTAAGCAAGATGCGAACAACCTGATAGTTGCTTTTTTCTAATCCAGAAAGCTTTTCCACAATGTTTTCCAGAGGTTTAATGAGACACTAATTCATCTAGGTATTTTAGCTCTTTACTTTCCTGCAGTAAAAGTTAACAGAATACACCTCTCAGCCACTTAGAACAAGGAAGCAGGGAAACAGGACAGGAATCCCGGCCGCTGTCTCCCAACCTGCTGTAGAGCAGTGAGGGATGGGAACGCGCAGTGATGAATCGGAGCAATTTGCAAACCCAGCCCGCTAAAGTCTTCCATCCATCACCCAGGGCAAACAGATGTTGAGTGATGAATGGAAGAGGGTCTTTTCGCTGCTATAAAAAGAAGGTGCCGCTAATGAAAAGCAATGTGCTGCACTGCCTGGCTGGGCGGCCCGCGGCGAGTGGAGTAATTGCGCTCTGCATGGAGTGGCAGGGTCTGGCGTGGAGTCCGCTGTCTCCGGGGCCCTAGGTTCCAGCTCCCGCCGAGACCTGGCAGGGTGCACGTCAGCAGACACCCTGTGGATTGCGAGGGCACCTGGCAGTGTCCTTTGGAAAACACTATGGTGGCACATTTTTCACATGGGTCCCACGATTGCCTGCCGTGGTCGCACAATGGATTTTCTTTGCCGTGGTTTCACAGGATGGTATCATCACATTGCACCTTGCTTTGCCAAAGTGTGCCACACTAAACACCAGGCTGATTCAGGCACTCAAGAGTCCTCAAGGGCACTGACACAGACTACCCTGAAGACTTCTTCAGACCCGACTCTGAAACACGCACCAGAGGAAGGCAGTGGGAACAGTGGGAACTGTGGGCGGGCACATTCAAAACTGAGAACAGGTGGCACGTTTTACACAAAGGACTGTAGAAGTCCAGGACAAAGTACCATTCCCATGTTGCTGAAGCCAGTCGCCCGGATCCTTTCAAGAAACAGCTGGACAACGTCATTAGAGGAATTAGCTCCCTACAACCAAACGAGCTGGGTGAGCCGAAAGGCTGACTCTTGTATGTAACCTTTCTTATGTTCTTAAGGTTAATCAAGCAACTCAGAGAAAACGACCAAACTCACCTACGATTAACTGCAGTCCTGTTACGTTAAACCCAGTGAGTTCTTTGGCTCAGAATTAATCAAGACACAGCATGCAGCATCAATCCAAATCATAAACCAAAAATGTTAAAAGATCAAAACTGCTTAATATTCCCATTGCGGCCCAGCTCAGACTTCCATGCCCACAATTATAGATTTTAGTTTCTATCTTCAGGCATAGAGCATTATGTCCACCAGACAGTTAACAGAAAAGCAATTTCCTTTCATTAATTTATTCCAGCTATGTAATTTCCTGATAAGACACCAATAATAAGCAATGTAAAAAAATATAGTTGTAGGACTTAAAATTTTCAAGAATGAAACCTAGGAAATTATTTTTTATTATCGTTTTTTCCTTTCCTTGAGAAGAAAATACACGAGGCAGAGCTTGGCACTGCTGATAAGAGAAAACTCCAATTAGTCTCTAAACATGATGTTGAAGACTGAAAATGAAAGCATAAAAAAACACGAAAATTAAATTTTTGATTCCACACATGTTCTCCTAGTCCCTTCACATCACAAACTGAGACAGAAATTAAAGATTTAGCATGCTACCCTATATAAAGAAAGTACTTAGTCATGCCTCTTACATTTTCTTGTTATTCTAACAGCCTAAGTTTAAATAATTAATGTAAGCATATGGCCACATTAACGCTAAGCAATTCAGAAGAATTGTGCTTTTATATTGAAATGTTTTTGCAACTTCTCCCTATAACCTGCTCTGTCTGTGCTGGCCTCCACACAATTAAGGAGTCCATGCCAGAGCGATCAATAGCAATAACGGTGTCACTTTGCTTAATGCTGCACCTGGTTCAACGTGACTCACAATTAAGGGGCATTTTCAAATGGGAAAATGGTTACAGGTAACAGGGTCTGCTAAGGCAATTGACAGTCAAGATGGAGAGAAATCCAGACAAAAGCAAAACTCCGAATTAGTGAAGGCAGTCAAACCTTTTCTCTCAATAGAAAAATACACAAAACAATCATGCCTATAAACAAAGATGTTACAGTCAAAGGACATTTTTTAAAGCCTGCATGCACAGGCTCTTGTTTCTTCCACAACTGGAAGACAGCATCTTGAAGAAAGAGCAAAACAGCACACAAACTACAAACTGAGTGGGAAAGAGGAGTTGTGGCTTAAGGTCTCCAGGCTTTGCAGGAGTGAAATGACTCAAACACCCCAGCACCTCTCAGAGTCACTGCCAGCTGTGACACATCTTTGTGGGGGGCTTCAGGCAGCGAGGGTTCCCTTGTCTTTAGGTGCAACAACGATCCCTGGGCATCAGAAGACGCCGCATGAGCCTGCAGTGTAGTCATGCAGAGTTCAGTCACTGCTCCAACCAATATTAAACCTTCCTGTGGGCACGGTGGGCTCACAGCACAAAAACACGACACAGGGATCTGAGAAACGTGTGTTTCAGAAGAAAGAGAGCACAGGCCAGATACCGACACAAGGGTGGTAAATCTAATTGAACTGAACACTCGTCGATCCAAATTAGGACAAAAAAAGATTAAAATAACTGCTGATTAGTCTAAATCAATGTTGTTAAAATTTGTAGTTCTTTTACTTCACATGCACTACTCTAGAGCCAGACTGCTGAGATTATGTTAGCAGAATGTTAAATGGTGAATCATCCTTAAATGCATGATAATATAAGAACATTTTTATATAAACATAATAATCCCATTATGACTGTGACGCAAAATTCTAGAATTGCAAAATACACCACAAAAATACTTCCAAAAGGGTTTGCATACAGAGGAAGCAAATTAGAAGAATATAATAGTCACTGATGAAGCAGTGTCCTCTAAATGCCAAATAGCCCTCCATGTCTCATCTCCTCTCATCTCAGATTTAGAGGTCTTTTCAGAGACATGTGTTGAAGAAAAAGTCACTTAAGCACCTCTCATAAGTACCACCACCTGATCGGTGCCAGACAAGTTTTACGCTTACAGTGTGGTATTCAATGAGGGTTGGTCTTCTAAGACAAACCAAAAATGTGCAGCAATCATTTCCTTTCATAGAAAAAGGAGGGGGTTTATGATTACAGGTTAACTGGAAGGTCACTGTAGAGTCACTGCACCCTTCCTTTACACACAAGAAATGGAAAACTCAATTCCACTTCAGAGTTCTACCCCCACCATTGCCAGTGTATGAAGTAAAGCATCCTTTAATCAAGATCCGGGTTGTCACCGAGACTGCAGAATGTCCCAACTCACCACGGAACAGATCCTGACACCCTGGCAGCGTTTCTCAATTGGTCTGCCATAAACAGGTGTTTCCCAGAACACATAAGTCACATCTGAGAAACATAAAAAAACAAGTACATTCGAAATACTCCTTATATGATAGTTTTGTGGAGTAACTAAAGCATTCAGTGTACACGTGAGACAGAGGCATGCTTTAAGACTGCACAGGAGGCAAAAGTGCGTGGTAAGATCTCAATTCTTCAAGTCCCTCATAAAAAACAAAACCTGATAATGTCTGAGCAAGACTAAGCAAGAGATTAGCTCCTTGATTCACTGTCCCACTAGGACAGGGTGACTCCGCACTTTAAGGCCAACCCAGATGAAACCCTGAACTATGTTATATTGATGAGATTAAAATAATGTGCCTGGGTCAGGGGTCTGCGGAATTTGTAGATTTCTGGGAGTGTACCATGAGATGCAAAAGGCACAGAAACACTGCACTGTGGTTTAAAGTCTGTAGCAATGCATGTATGTTGGAGAGGTTTTACTGTATAAAGATTAAAGGACAGGGGATGGTTTTTCAAAGAAAAAAAGTCTTCAGAGGAAGATGCAGTCCTGCCTGTGTCAAATTCCTACAACCCAGGCCTGGGGAGTGGGATTTGTCAGAGACAAGCCTTGGGTTTCTCTCTAGAGCAGCAATTCCGCAAGCCCAGGTTCTCAAGTCTCAATGACTTCCGCCCTCTCATTTCACCAAAGGGCTCCTGAATTTTAGATAGCCAGACATCCCCAGATTAAATTTCCGATTGGTGAAAAAAAATTTCTCAAACGGGAGAAATGGAAGTCGAGTCTGTCAATGTCAATAGCATTCATTCCCCTGCTGTGAGCCTGAACACAGTCACGTGGCTCCTGAATGTGGCACTGATAAAGAGAGGGCAGTCATGAATATATTTCCTTGTTCAGCACACAGTTAAAGATAGAAATCTGCATCTCCAGTGGCATCCACTTAGCACTGTGACACTAAAAGCTACAATTTCCATCAGCCTCCCCATGCTTATTAAGAAACATTATATATATTAAAAATATATTAAAAACCTATGAAACTTACCTGAAAAAGTTTTTTTTTTTACATTTTATTGGGGGGGGGGGGTTGATACAAAACCAAAATTTGAAAAAAAGACACTGGAACAAAATACAAAATACATCCTAACAGTGCAATTGTGAAAGGAGTCTTATCAATAACTGAAGAGCCTATCAAGGATGACAATATCCATTGGACTGGAAAAGTAGGAGTGGGTTCCTTCCTCAGTTCCCTTCACGGAGGCACTTGATTTGCTTTGGTTGTTCACCTCCTTGAAAAGATTAATTAAAAATAGAGGCAGCTTCTAACACACCAATATACACAATTCATTTTAATATAATAAGCAAATCTAAAATCGGATTTCAACAGACTGTGGAAAATTGGGAGATTGGTGCTCTGCTAGCGTTGTTGGAAATTGTTATTCACTTCCCTTAATAAACGCCGCTGAAAGAAAACATGAGAAGGGATACAAAAAATAGGAAACAAGGAGAATTTGTTTTTAGAACTTCTGCACAAATAGAAAACCATAATGTTCAGACTGCTTATAGTCCAAACTATGCTAAAGCTGTGTGATTCTTCATTCAAAATATAGATGGCTAAAATGCACAAAAAACAATAGCTCCTTACTTATTTCCATCCACCATTGGAACGTAAACTGTTACAGGAAAACGTCTTTCAAAATGACAGCACACACCTTTACATCTTTCCTCTAAAAAGTCGAAGTTAGAACGTTACCAATGCTTCCTCAATGCCATTATATTTGAACAGTCTAATTCAGGGCTCGTGGTTTTTGTCTTTTTTCCAGCTAATCCCCTGTAATAAATATAATCACGGGGCTCTAAGTCAAACAAGCAATTAGGGATTATTTCACTGGAAGGATCCACTTCCAGTTAATGGGCTGAACTTGAAGAATCAAACATACCTAAACGTGGGCTAAACTGTCCCTTCTGAGGTTTTTTTCCAAGTGCCACATTTTCAAGCTTTCTGCTTCTAATTTTTGTTCTCCGTGAAGCAGAACAGCAGAGCTTTTTGGGAGTGAAGTACTGCGCAGAACGCTTGCAGCAAGAAAGGGGGAGACACGGAGAAATGAGTTGACCTTCTCTGCAGTCCAGACTTCTCCAATCTCATCTCCTCCTGCGTCGCCCATTCTTCATCCACATTGCCGATCACTGAATATAATTACAGCTCAACCTCCGCAGCCAAAGTTGAAAGCAGGGCCTTGCCTGCAATTTTTCTGCAATAATATCTCACTTTATGACATTGGAAAATGGCAGAAAAAGATTGAGAGGACACATGTCACAGGTTTATTATATTTTCAATTAACCCCAACACCTAGTTTTCATACATTAATTCCTTCATCCTGGAGGTCTGGTCTTTTCTCCATAGATGATTTAATTATGTTTCTGAATATCATATTTTGTTTCTCATTATGTATCAACACGGCTCTTCACAAACTAACTGCAAAACCAACCTTCAGCTCTATCTTCTAGCATTGCTTTCATCTGGTGCAGAACAGGTCACTGTGGGAATATGGCTCCTAGGGTAGCACCTGAATCTAATCTGGGGTAATTTGTGACTTTAAACCCGCCTTTGCCTTTACTCCAAAACTGAATGAACCCCCTAAAATGAGAAGTGGATCAGATCGCCGCCACAAATGGACTGCAGAATGCCTCTCAGATCGACTCCTGAACTTTGTGTAGCAGTTCGTTCCTTTCCATAGACACAGGAGCTGACAATCAGAGATAGAATTTAAATAGAATGTTTGTTCCCTACAGAGTGGTATTTCTTTATTAAGTAGTCATTTTATACAGCAACTAGAAATCCAGGGACAACAGTAGAGAGCTGCTCAAAATACTCAATAGCATGTGAAGTAAAAATGACATTGAATGAGGGGAGTGGTTCAGGTGACAGGAACTGCTTCTTTCTGGTGGGTTCAGCTTCCTAGAAGTTGCTGGCCACTGACATTCTTCTCCCTGTGCACCAGTGAAGCTGAAGGCTCCTGCAGGACAGTAAGTCATCTACAGGCTGCAGACCTGGCTGGCAGTGTCACTCATAGCTGTGCCGAAGCTCCCAGGCTTCATTAGTCAGAAATAAGCACAGGCTGAGCAAAGGAAAAGAAAACAAGGCTTTGCAAGATTTCTCTTTTCTTTTAAAAAAATCCCCCTTCTTCTCTTCCTCGTCTTGCTCTGTACACAACAGAGATGCCACAGAAGGTCAGGGCTGAGAGACAGAACTCCAGCTTAATAAGCTGACAGCCACAAAGACAGAAAATAAAAACCTTCGCACTGCGCAGCTCAAAGGCCGGGGATGTCAGGAGTCAGGAGGCAGAGGGGGCTGCAGAAAGTGAGCTATTTGTACGTGGAGGATCGTGAATGGCAGTGGTCTGACAGCTTTGAGCTACTAGTGACAGTGCGTCACACTTTAAGAGGTCTTCTGAGTGCACCAGGCTTGACTTGTTCCACACTCCAAAGTTTTCTTCTAAGTCACTTAATTGTTATAGTTTCATCACCTATGGGAAGAGTTATTCGCTTCTTTTGGGATAGGGAGGAGATAGTAAGGGCAATTAATTTGCAGAACTGATATGAACCACATGACTTTCTGATTAGGCTACAGGCATTTAACAACCACTCCTGCCCCACATACATCTTCTCTGCTCATGTGTCATTTGTCGATTTACAGTTCCAAGCCAGATAGCTGAGAGCTGCCCTTCACTTTTCAATGATAAATGCAGCTCCAAACTCAATCCTGAAACATAATAACATCATGGGCATTGAAGGTACTATTTTTGTGAAAGTTAACTCATTTTTTTCTGAAACTCCCACCAATTCAAAGACTTTTCATTATGCACTACCACAGACATCATCCTGTTCTGGTATAGTTTCTGCAGTACAGCTCTTTTCTGGATGTACTGCTCTTCTGTGCATTCAAGTGGACTAACAATTCCATTCCACGGTGACTATCTTCACATAGTAAGTATGTTCTTCCTGTATTCATGTCAGTTTCATCTGGGTGCCCCAGTCTCCTCCCATAGTCTACAGACATTAGCTTCTGGTAAAACTGGCCCTGGTGTGTATCTACTGTATGTATGCCCTGTGATAGATTGGTGTCCCATCCAGGGTGTATCCTACCTTGGCCTGTTGCTTGCTGGGATAGGCTCCGGCTTCTTTGCTAAAGCAGTTACAAAATGGACAGATGGATGTAAAGCAAGGTTTCAAAAAGAAAAATGTACAATATATTTCCTCTGCTGGGCCAGTGATTTCTGCCCATGTTAAACAGCAGTGCACGGCCTGAATAGTGCAAGGCACAAACATTGGTTCATCTCCTGGGACCTGCTTTATATTCATAAGTAAGATCTTGCTTCAGGCAAACAAAAACATAAATCTTCCATAACTGTTGCCCAGACATGCAGGGAGTGCAGAAGCACATGTTTTTTATTAATACGTGAGGCATCTGCATACATACAAGGGTTGGTCTTGAAATTTCACTCATGTGAACTGGGCTCATGCAGAGTCGTGGGACAGCCCACAGTCAGCAGGCAGTGAACACCAAAAAAAATCAAACAAAACAGCAAAAATAAAAATAAACCAGCTGTTAAGAATGATAAACCTTTATGAAGGCAAGTCAGTGTCTGACTGAATTTAGTTCAAAACTGCTGTACGGAAAACAAAAAAAACATAGATGTACCAGATTAAAAATTATGACACATTCCTTCTGGCAATTTGTTAAAAAGATACCCTTCAGATCTTGAGTGCTAGGTTTGATTCTGGCATGGGAGTACCCATGGAATTTGCATGTTTTTAACCCATACTGGTTAAGTCACTCAAATAGTGATTACTGATTACGTTGCAGTAAACCTCTTTGAAATGTGTAATTCAACATGAAATTAATTCACAGAAATACAGCGTCTTCTGTCACTGAAACTCTGCTGTCAGTAAGAAGAACTTTTCTTAGTCTCTGTTTCAGGCTTGCATCTATTCTGCAATCTGAATAGATGTGAACTGGATGGGTTTCTGCTGAATACAGTAGGCTGTAAACCTCATGTAAGGGCATCTGCCAGGCTTTGTGTTGCAGAAAAATGAGGTGGCCATTGCACTGTACTAATGAAACAGAAAATAGATGCCCTTACTAGAAAATATCAAAATCATTTTAACTCCACGTTTGATTATGCAAACATTCAGAAAATAATGTAGCAGTTCTGAATTAGCCAGAACACACTTTAGAACAGAAATCCACAGCTTGTTAAAAGCATGAAATGGACCAAAAGGGAGATTATTGTACAGTATGTTTTTCTTCTCCCAGAATGCTACTGAGATGATAAAGGAGCAGCATTGCTGGTGACTGACAAACGTAACCTTGTGTAGTGCCAGGTCAGAGATCTCAATTGCTTTTTGGAGAACAGCGAATGTGTGTTCTGGTGTCTTAGCCTGCAATGAGATTGACAAAGCCACCGTCTTGTACAGAAGGTCAGTGTATAATCTAACTGGGCTGCTTCCCAGCACCAAATTCAATTCTCACAGCTGAAGTGCTGCATAAACAAGAACCCACAACAGAAGCCTGACCAAGCCCCTACGAAGTGAAAATGACAGTAGAGACACTGAATGAGAAGAGTTAGACCCAAACCTATGATTTGGAGTCATTCATACTGTATTGGATAATCTGGAGCCCCTGTAAGAAATAATGACTTATATGTAGAAGACTGGTGCTCACGAATGCTGTACAGAGAAGCGTGTGTCCTGTTCCTGATTTACTCCACCATCTCGTACCTCTGTCTGCCGAAAGGTCAGTGTGCTCGAGCCTCCTTGTGCTGACAAGACAAAGCCGTTTTAGCAGCGAGAAGGATACAATGACTGAATATTAACAAAGCAGAACCAAATGTGCCCACATGTGGCATTCCAGGCGCAGAGCGGTGCAAAAAAGCTGAGGGGTAGCTGGGGTTATCCACAGAGCTTGATAAGTGGGATTCAGACAGCCGGAGTCCTGCTATTCTTAGATTTTCTTTATCGAAAAATAAAGGCACTGTCCTTTAGGTATTACTTTGGATTGCATGTTATTTTGCACAATCTTATCTGTTTTCAGAAAAGGGCATCTTGGTCATTATATGATCACAGGGAAAAGTGATTATCAGGCTATACTCTGAGACTATCAGCAGGACAAAGCCTATTGAAAGACTGAAAGGCTTTCAACGCTATCTGGTGTAATACTGCTAATAGATAGTAACAATTTCTGTAGTAAAACTGAGAGAGCAAATGCTCTTTGTGCCCTATAATTTGAACATTTCAGTGCTGTCTACTTTCCTACCAGTAAATGGATATTCTCGTCGTACTGACAGAGTTCTGTATTAATACAGCAGTAGTGAAGAAGACTCAACAACTCAACAACCGAAAGCTGGACACTGTGTCAAGAAAACAAACGTTTCTTTTTATCTTGGGAGCTACAGAACAGAGAAGAGAAATAAATAATTGAAGTATTTAGAGCATTTTGGTCTCTATTTTCTTATCTAAATGTTGGCAATATATTCTAAATAATGTCAGTCATGCACTATTGCTTAAATAAAGTGGATTTCAGAATGGAGACATTTCAAACAGACTGGTGACCAATCACGGGATGTAAGGTTTCTGCCTTACAGAAAACGCAGGTTAATAGCGCTGGCAGGACAACACAGCAGAGCAGAAGCAGGGACAGTACAGGAGCCTAGAGCAGGAAGTATTCATGATGATGTGAAAGAAGGTGAAGGATGATGTGAAGAGTTTGTGGAGGATGTTAAGTAGAAAACATATTATTATTAATAATATAAATTGCTTAACATGTAGTGTTTAATTTAAATTGGATTACGATGCAATATTACTCAGATCTCCCTACGCAATCCCTCTTGCAAACTTTTTTTAAAAAGGTTGATTTGCCGATTTAAACGAAAATCTTATCAAAACTAGATGAGAATACCAAGACTTGTACGTCAATGGCAGGTGAAGGACCATGTCAGGTATAAGGTGTGGAACTGTTGTCTGAATTTTCTTTCACATGGCAAGTTCCTGGTTTCCTACAGGGCAGTTAACATCGGCTGCTGCATGCTCAAAGTGACCATGCAAATCACAGAGAGGCACGAAGGTGCTGTTTCACACAAAGGCCAGAACACCTGCACTCAAGCCTGCTCAATCCCATTGGTGGTCCTAAACAGATGGTGAAGCGTCGCTGGGGAGGAAGGCTGGTCAGAGCTGGCCAGTGACATACAATAACATACACCCTGCCATGCCTTGGCCACATGGCACAGCCAGCACACTGGACCAGTTCCTGTACTTGTATGAGGGGCCCTTGCTGGGCAGATTCTGAACAAAATTCATAGTGAAATAGGATGCACAAAAATAAAACAAAGACAAAGATGCCACTCGGCACATGCAGAGGATGTAAACTGCTTCTTTAATAGCTGTGCGCATCTGGTGCTATCTATCAGCACTGCAGGGGCTGAGCATGGGAGGGTGGGGGCAGGCGATAATGGCAAAAGGGGAAAAAATAGGGCAACGACAGCTAAAACTGCCAAACGGGAAGACATACATAAAGTACAACGAAGGGAGGCTAATTGCAGGTGTGCCCAATCTTCATCAACTCTTGGGATTAAAGAAGAGAGATGAGATATATCAGAAAGGGCACAATTTATTCATTTAATCTCCCAGCTGGCCTGCTTTCGAATATGCATATCCACACCAACATATAAAAGCCCAAATTAAAAGAGTGAAGCCAACTAGTATCAAGTACACATTGCAATTAAATTTTACACTGTCCTTTTTACTTAGTTCAGTTCAACTCAGGCAGTAACTCTAAGGAAGCCTTAACCATTTGATATAAAATCAGAAGTGCATGCTTGCATTTAATTGGAGTCTGTTGCTCGCAATAAGATATTTTCTAACCTGGTAGTTATGACGACAAGATACCCAAGAACAACAGACAGGGAAATGAAAAAGCAACGTATGTCACAGCTGCGAACTGAGGTCACATCTTAGGATGCATAGCAAGTTCTGCACGGATGAAGCTCACGCACGAGGGAATAAAACCGCACTCACAAGCATTTTAATGGCTCCAGAGCGGAGTTGTAATAAAAATTCTTAATCCTACATGTACGTAAAAAGGATCCTACCAGGCATGTTCATCTAATCATTCATTTTTTGTTATAAATTACCGTCAGTTCCAGAGTAGAAAACTAGAATTCAGAACTAAAGGTAATTATTACTAACCTGAACCTATAGTCTCAGTGACTGATTGCAAGTTAACTTGATAATCACCTGAAGGTAGTGACCTTATGGGCACACAAATCTTTCATCAGGCTGGACTCACGCACACACTGTTGAAATTCTGTAACACCACAATGTGAAAATCTGTTGAAGAAGTTTATTCTGGTTTGTTAATTTTATTGATTTTTTCAATTGTAGATAGTAATGATGAGCATTTCTCAAAAGATTCAGAATTCATTTATTACACGATATAGCTGCCCATCCTTTAAAAGATTGCTGAGTTTGGAAAACAAAAAAAGACTTAGGATACATTTGCGTGTCATGCGTCTCTAAAAACAACAACAACACTGTTTTAAAGAGTAAACAAAATGTACAGACATCAAATTATTATTTAACCAAATTATTCTCAAGTTATATTTGATTCACAGTCAAGGTGATCTCCATGGAAGGTAAGAATTCAAATCAATGACACTGGTCAACAGTAAAAAAAATAATTTTATTTTGCTGCGCAGGTTTGCACACAAACAAGTAATTGTGTTTTTTTTTAAGATTAGTCCCAGATAGCAGTCACTTGTCACAGCCTGAGGGGTAATGTCCAATTATTCATGAACTGTTTACTTTCATAGAGTGATTGCATGGCTTTGGCACAGATGTGATATTGATTTGTTTATTTCTATATAAAGCCATTAAATGGTTCAGACTTGAATAACAATCATCAGTCCACTGTTAAGACATGAAAGGTACATCTCTCAAAATTATGTAAGAGCATTGCTTACCTGGCACATCCGATTTGGGGTTGCACTTTTCTCACTCTTAAGCCAAGGCTAGTACAATGCAGCTCAGTGTAATAAAACCACTTTTAGAATAGATCACACTGACACTAAATCCAACCATCAATTTCATGTTCAACGGCATAAGGCAGGATACACCTTGGATGGGATGCCAGTCCATCGCAGGGCACACTCAGACACAGACACACCAGTTTGCCAGGATGATTTCAGAAGACACTATGCTGTAGGAAGCACCATCTTTTGTGTGAAATGTTGTAACTGTCAAAGTACTATTTGTAATAGCAGTTCTCCTGGCTATATTCCGCTTCTCACTTACTCAGTACCGATCGATTTTCTCACCACTTTATCCAGTACAGGGTCGTGGGGAACACTGGAGTTTATCCCGGTAAGCGATGCATGGAGGGTGAGATACACTCCAAACGGGACCCCAGTTCACTGAAGGTCAGACACAGACACAGATGCACTCACTCTCACCAGGGCCAATTTTCCCAGATGCCAATTAACCTCCTGGTATGGCTTTAGACTGTGAGAGGAAACTGCAGCACACAGAGGAAACCCATACAAACACACTGAGAAGATATGAACTCCATTCATAGAGAACCCCTGGAACTGAACCTGTTGGGCACCTGCACTACAAGGCAGCAATGGTAACCACTGTGCCACCGTGCTGGCCAAAAGTAACTTTTAATAGACAAAAAAATGTATTACATAATAAATGTTTTAATCATAAATGCAGCAAAATGATGCACCACAAATCATAAAAAGGAGGTCATGAGGAAGCTAAACTTAATCCCTAACATGTCATCAGATTTATTTATCCTGAAGTATAAATAATTATAAAAGAGGTCATCTAGTTATAAACTGAAAAACATTTTCTGCATTACTCATTATAAACACAAACATTTTCAGAAACTGAATTAGAAAATACTTTCTTTGTAAATCATTCAGGAATGATAATACTGTACTGCCAATAAGCAGTGAACAAGGTAAGAATTGTTTGTTATTCTTTTCAAAAGAAATTAAGCCTAGATAATAAGTGCTTTTCCATTCAAATTGTATTTATTTCCATATTTCTTCTGGTTTGCTTTTGATCAATACTTCAAGTCTGCCTTAAGGTGTTTGTTTAATATTCTAATTCCATTTCCATGTTATTCCCTGAGAATGCCAACACTTGAATCCATTTTTATTTCCTCCATAAATTTTTAATCAAAAGACATGAATATGCAACAGCTGCTGGTCAGTGTGCCTCACCCTATCAACCCACTGTAAAACACTTACAGGAATTACAGATGTTTTGCTCGGAAACTTGGATTATTCAGGAACAGACTCTCATAACCTTGTCTGCACCTTAACTCAAATTTAATATGTCAGAGTTCTCACGTTAAGAAACACATGTGGACAACTCACTGTGTCAGAAAAGGAATGAGATTGTGAAGGAAAGGAATTGTGAATGAGATCCCTCATAATTGCAGCTTAGGGAGGCAACCGCTGTCAAAGTTCTGCTTCTGAAAACACAAGACTGCAAGTAAGACCTGTTGCTGTGGTAACGGCTTGCTCCCTAGGTCCATAGGTAATGAGGCACTAAGAAGCAAAGGCCCATTATAGCAACCTGACCTTGCAAACTTCTTCATCCTCACCCTGTCCAATGAGCCATGCTCCAGTCCCAGCTCTAAAGTATCTCCCACACAATTAGCTGGGTAATGTCTATAGTCATTTAATGAGACACGAAAGCCCCCAGTTCCATAGAACACTATCTCAAACACCTTTCTAGTAAGATACCTTTTCTGTAATGACTAACATTGTGTCCTGCATAAGGGCAGTTCTGCTTAAACAGTGCAATATGTTTTGCCATTTTGGCAGGTTACTGAAAGTGATAGTGATGATGATCATTCCATAATAATGTCTCTCTGTGTCCAGGAAGGCCAGGTGGTACAAACAACTCTTAACTGCCTTTGAGGCTACTTTCATGCCAAAAAATGAGAGCGAAAGAGAGCCAAGAGAGCCAAATGAGAGAAAATGGCACTTTGGAGTTTAATGGCCATGAAATTGTCTTCTAGATATACAAGTTATTTTCAAAGCTTCATGGAAAATGCAATTAAAAAAATGCTAACAGGAAAATCAAAACTCCTGCCTGAATGTTATTCCCTCTCTTTCTCCTTTTCTTAATTTTTTCCATAGAACTTTTGTTTTCTGTATATGTGACAACTATTTTGTTCATTCTTGAATCATATATTGACAATAATTGTTCATATTGCAGACTCTTCTGCATCCATTTAAGATACATTTAAGAGATGGATGATGGCATATAGGTCTTTGACAGTGTAATAATTAGCAATTGGTCAAAACAATTAGCAATGCCAAGATCCTGCAATGGGGGGGGGGGGGGGGTGAGAGGGTCTGCCGTCTCTGGTGTCGGAGAACATGCGGTGACATAAGCTGAGGGGGGCAGGGGGCAGGAGGAGGATATCCTGCCACCCTCAATGAATGGCCGCTGCGCTTTTCTGATAATTTATCCCATTCTCAATCACCTGACAGTGACGGCAAAGCTCCCCGGGCACTGCAAGCGGGATGTGAGGGCCCTCTGTCATTGCCGCCACGTCGCTCCATCCTGTTCTGCGACACTGACAGCTGCTGAGGAGGAAATGACACCCCACGAGGGCTTCATCGGCCTGCCACCTTGATTAATCGCGCTCTTCTCCATAGCCAGGCTCGCTAATAGCCCAAAGTCTGACAGTCCTTCTCCTGCCTCGCGTAATTTCTCCCCCTCTCTCACGCACGCAGCTCTGCTTCTCTGAAAGATTGTGACATCCGGAGAGGGTGGGATCAGACCTCTAACCACGCACTCTAGGCTGTAATGTTTTTCATGTTTTTCATATTTCTCTGCTATACCAGCCAATGCACAGTAAGAAAAAAGCCCTGTCGTTCCACTGCAGAGCTGCGCCACCCCGAGATGTGAGCTCTTGACAGAGTGCATGCGACAGAATACCAGGCATATAAGGGAAGAGACACAAACATGCAGGGCACCACATGGAAATGCAGAAGCATTGGGGAGGACAAACTGAACAACTGCGCTGTGTTTGGGATGGGTTGGGACAGGTAGATCACTGTCTACATGCAACTGCAGTCCACAATGAAGATGAAATTGACAAGTGCCAAATAATGACAACACATTAAAAAATGAGTACAGAAAATAGGTATCGGTGTGCCTTGTGACTAGCTAACCAAAATAATAATAATAATAATAATAATAATAATATATCAATCACTACAATACCATTTACACAAAAAGCTAGGTTAAGATAAGCTAAGGACATCCAGTAAGTTTAAATGAGGATGCTTAACATCAGTTGCAAAAGATGCTTGGTAAGTACAATATGCTTCATTGACACTATACAGCACGTACTTCAGATTTAAGTAAACTCTGCATTTTGAAACTTAGACTTTAAAATTTGATCAGCAGTACATATCAGCCTGCTTTTGCTTTCCACTACATACAGAGTGAGGCTCAGCACTGCAAAGAAGACTTCCAGCTGCTTTGGTACATTTGCAAAAGAACGAAACACCTTTCTGTCATTCACCCATAGCCACTGACTGAGAGGGACTACTGTAAGTACATAGGAGACTGATAACAATGCCAACCCCACCTCAGGCAGAACAGGTGAGCCCCTTGCCCAGACACAAAAAAGAAAAACAAGTTAAATATTAATCCCTCTTAAAAGCCTCTAAGGAAAACTGAAACAGAGCAGGAGGGGGCTGGGTGAGTCAGAATACATTGACATTTTCCTAAATACCCCCTTCCCTTCTCCAGCGTTAATGAAATAAATTAAGGAGCGAAAAACAGTCACAGAGGAGCTCAGCACACCTTCAGTCCCCTAGACAGAAAAATGACATGGTGTTTCATGAGACTGCTGTGGAGGATCATGCCAAGGCACCCATCGGGCTGAAAACGAGTTAACACTCAGACCTCCACCTCCCTTCGTTAGAGCTCTCGCGCAGATCTCTAATTAAGACAACGCACTGCTTTCCGAAGCACTGCTGGTTTGGTCGCAACGATTTCCTCAGAGGTATAACGAGGGGTGTTAATCAGCTGCCACAGAATCTGCATATTCATTAAGAATAACAATTACAGGCATCTAGCTTTTTCCAGACTCTTGACGCTGTTACAGAGCCACGGCTAGAGAGTCCATTACAAGCATTCCCAATAAAGGCAGTGCAATGCTGTCGCACTGGCAGACAAAGGTCACCACAAGAGCAGAATCTATCAGCAGAGTTAGATTTTATCAAAAGAACATCTCCCTGAAAAAGGGAAGCACTGAAGCAACTATAAGAATATGATCTATAAGAATATTTAAGATTTTTGACATTTCAAAAATATATGTGCCTCTTTTAAATAAAGAGCTCATACCATATCAATTTTTTTTGTCCGAGACCTTCAATCATTTTCAGCCGAGCTGATAAATATAAAGGCAGAGCACCACAGATCAGCTCAACAGCACCAGGCTGTTCTGATCTTGGCAAACAGCGCTGGCTGACAGGAAGACGGCCAGCATGGCACAGGAGGAGAGTCGCAGACCTCCACCGATAAAATATCATAAGGTGTGGCACACCAGGGTTTCTGGCTTTCCTGCATTCCAGCCAACACCATCAAGTTCCAATTAAAAAGTCAGTAGGCACTTAAAGACGGAACGATTAAATATTAAACTCCAACGTTTATTAACCCCCTCTTTCAAAATCCACGTGATGCAATGGTCAGACATAGAGTGGGATTCTTTTAAAGCCTAATCAGCTGCTCCTGGGCTTCCCCTTGCAGGTCCTTGGGAGACCCTCACACCTGCTGGTATCTGTTCCAGCTGAGCTGAATTGATCCATCTGATCTAATAATGTGATTGATTTAAACTCATCATTACGGAGGTGTTTTTAACTGTTTTGTTTTATGAGACATTGAAAATCTCCAATTTTCAAGAGGGTGAAAACCTGGAAAGGCTTCTAAACAGCTCCTACATTATTTCATTGACAATAATCAGGTCCAATTTAACAATTACAGTTCGGGTTTGCACTGCAGTGGATTTCTATGACATAAGCAGTGCACTGGACTAGCGACTTTTTAGAGAACACGATGTACTTTGCTTCATTCAGATTTCTTACATTTGTATTAAGAATGCTTTAAGTAATTAATTGGATTATGAATAGGTTATTAGATCAATTAATCTTTAGCTCTAATCCTGCAATTGCAATGCTTAATTATCTAGCCATTACTAACACAACAAGCTACTGTTTAATGTATGAGGAGTCTGTAATGCAGTTTTTTTTTCCATTTGGAATTCCTATCCAAGTGACACAAAAAAATAAGAGATGTTTTACATTTAAATAGTTCAGATCGTTTTCTGCATCAGTTATTACACTCCTTATACAGCAGTTCTGTTTTAAGCTTCATAAGTGGCAGACTCTTGCATCTAAACCCAGATCCTGCATTTTTCAGATGTTAGGACTACGAATAACACAATTTATCTGCTTCATTCATACAATTTCTTAGGCGGCCTGGAAAAGATACAGCTGACACAAACCTAAATGGATCAAAGCGATCTGTAAAGCAACTCTTACTTTTATACATCCATTTTCTAACTGTTTCTCCCATTTCAGGAGCAACAATAAGGCAGGATGTACCCTTGAAGGGAGGGCAGTTCATTGCAGGGCACAAGGTCACACACACACTCATACCAGGGCCAATTTTCCCAGAAGCCAACTAACCTACAGCACCAGCATGTGTTTGGACTGTGGAAGGAAACTGGAGCACCAGAGAGCAGCCACGCAAACACAGGGAGAACATGCAAACTCCACGCAGATAGTACCCCAGCTCAGGAACTGGACCCAGGGATTAAGTGATGCGAGACAGCAATGCTAATCACAGCACCACCATCCCACTCTCGCCTCTTACTTTTTTCTCTAAATTCCCTGCATTCAGAGCAGCTAATCAGCCACTCAACAGAAAAGGTAAAGGGGGACAATTCCAGGCTTTGCTTTTCCTCCACAGATTACAAGACTTTGCAAGGTTTATGAACCTCCACTGAGCAAAGGGTTAAAAAGTGTTCAGGTAAGGATAACTCCAAGGATAAAGCATGGAGGTAGGGGCACATGGCAAACATGATCACACAGCAATCCAACAGTGTACGTGCTCAGCTGGGGAAAAAAAAAATTGGTCAACATTAAACTCCAATACAAAAGGAGTGCAGGCTGTGCAATAGCTCATTGATTGCACAGACTTTAAAAAATGAAATGGACAACTTCGCTCAACAGCACGAGGACAGGCTGACCATCCATCAAGGCGAGGGGACAGGTGCTATATATAATTGCAGCCTCATTCGAGGCTTTTTTCTCATTTGGTTCTGGTGAAGCGATATTATTTATTAAGCAAGTTAGCAAGTCAGTAATGAATTAAGTGCCTGCGCAGAGTGCCAGATTGCCTGCATACGAGCCTGAAGTTAATTCAATCAGCCTGTTTTCTGCCTGCCCTTATTCCGTCAGCTTTTTTTCACTCTTTTCTTTTTTTCTTTTCTCCATTAGATCTGCTGTATGGAGTATCACATGCAGGAGTTCTTTTTAACTTTTTTCTCCCTTTTGTCAGAAAACTAAAAACAAAGCAGTGGGTGCTACATCAAAGGAATCTGTGGGGGTTCCACGAAATTCCCTGGGAAGGCAAAAGTGTGTGTATATCCTATATAGGTACAATAGGATAGTTCCCTGGTGACCTTACATTCTTTCTCTCGGCATTGTCTATCATATTCAAATAAACAGACTGGAATTTTGCTTTCTACCATGGAGTGGAGGGTGCTGAAGGTGTGATAAAGCATGCAAAACCACAGTTTCTACAGACTAGATTTACACATAGGTTAGAGTTTGGAGTTTAGAATTTGGAAAGATAATTTCTCACAAAAGAGGAGCGATAGGATAGCTTGCTGTATTCAAAAGAAAAATAACTGGAAATGCCCCATTGCCTAATTCTAGGATTTTACCAAAAAAAGAATGTATGAAATGTGAGAAGTTCATGCTCTTTGGTTTCAAACAGTGTTTCTGCTCAAACTGCACAAACTGGAGGTTTGGGGTACTGGGGTCTGCAGTTATTATTCGATGTCACATCCTCACAATTAGGACCTGCAGAGTGTTCATCAGTTTTGACTCAATGCTACAGCCTCCAGACGAGGAACGAGGGTTCGTGCACACTCTCCTACGATGAGCTGAGCCTTCCACAGGGCCGTGCTTATGCCGCTGCAAGCAACTGGGAGACCAACATGTCTCGCGTGTTGCCATTTCCAAAGACACTTGGTTTGCTTAAACCCACCCAACACCAACAGCATTCAGCCAGGTGTAAACCATCATGTGGGGCACATCAGCCACACTGGACTATTCAGGCAGGTCACAAATGTCTGGACCAGGGCGCTCACAGGCACGTTGTAATTAGTACAAAAGCTGAAGACTTAAAAAAAAGGAATCTAGCTTCTTACCTTAACAATTAGTTCAAGTGATGAATTAATAACACAGGTGGAATACCAGAGGTACCAGTTTGCCATGAAAGATAGGAGGTGCCCATCACTGATCTGACACTGACCTCTGAAAGACTGACTTCACCGGACGAGTAAAAACGAATTACTGGCTGAAAGATTTCTGTGAGGAAATGCAAAGACTTCTGTCTATTTTAAACCGCAGCAAGCAGTTTTCAGTATGCCACACTAAAACTAATGAAGAAAAGGCGAAGTTCATGAAAGATGTCTCAGTGCACGACTTATGAACATTTTAAGAAACAGAATATAAAATAATAGCAAGCGGAGGGAGGCAGTTCACTGGTGAGGAGCACAACAATGAGGCTGTTACCTCAGAACAGGAAGGGCTTTGTTTCAATTGCTTGTTTTTGAAGTTTCAGGATTAATCACAATCACACAGTATAGCTTCAGTTAGTTTTTCTACACTGACAGAGCTGTTACAGTTATGTAAAAGTTTTTCCTTCACTGTTTATCTTTTCGGTTTCAGCGCAGAGCTGTTGTTCATTATATTTAAGTGCTAGAATTCTCCTGCGATATGTACATTGTTAGATTAGATTAATTTTATTGTCCATTAAGAGTGGAAATTTGTCTTAGGTTTCCCCCATTACAAATAAAACAATCAAATTAAAACACTTAATTTATCAGTAAACATAAAAGAAGAGAAAAAACATCAGACATGAAAATCAAACCTTCATAGATAAAAATCAAACTGATCGTAATGGAAGTACAACAGACAATGGTACAAACAGATAAACTAATAACAACTTGCTTTAACTTGCACAGGAAAAAAGGACCTTTTATACACATTTCTGACAGCTCTAGGGATCCTGAAACGTTGCCCACATGGAAGCACTTCTAACTGAGAATTCAGGGGAAGGGAGGTTGCCACCCTATGGTTTTTGTGGCTTGCCAATCACCTTCCCTGCAATAGTAACTACTCTAAAAATCTTGTTTCTACAGTACACTTCATACCCTTCATCCCTGAGATCCTCCAAAAACGGTTGGATGAAATGCTCAAATCATGCTAATAGCATCCAATTAAGCAACACGGGGTAAATGCTTTCTGGCTCTTTCATTTTTACGTTGCATTAGTCCCGACGAAGGATGGTGTAGCTGTTCCTACTTCCTGTTGGACATCATTACTCCTTTAATAGTCCTTCTTCCATTTTTTGAAAAGGTCAATGATCAAACTATGGAAAGCGGGCACATAAATTGTATAGAACGTGTTTGTATTCGGGCAGCACAGTGGCACAGTGGTTAGAATTGCTGTTAGTGCTGGTGTATGTCCACACCTGTTGCTTGCTGGGATAGGTTCTGTCTCCCCTGTGACTGAACTGGGTAAAGTGGTTATAAAACGGATGGATTTTTGTATTCAGTAGTGCATTCACTACTTTTACAGACTGAGCCAGGGACCCAGCTGCTATTTTTTTAAGTGGAAATTGGGCACAGAAAAGCACTAAGCAGAATATTACATAACAGTATGCTACCTTTGTTGTTAAATGGTTATGGTGTTCCATTATTCCTTGAAATCTAACATCCACCCAACCATTTTCGAGCCGCTTCTTCCAATTTAGGGTCACGGCAGAGCCAGTGCCTATTCTGGCAAGGAATGGGTGCAAGGCAGGGTACACCCCGGACAGGACACCAGTCCAGGGCCAATTTTCTCTGAAACCAATTAACCTACCAGTATGTCTTTGGACTGTGGGAGGAAACTGGGAACATAAAAATTTTGAACATTTGAACATTGTGTGCAGCTCTCTGCTCCCACAGTACCCACTCGACAACATACTCCCAACTCACTGCGACCCTTTGTGAACATACATCTCCACTGCACACAGGTCAATACGAAGGGAGGAAATTACTTCATCAACTGAAGAGATGGCAAGATTTAGGTAGGATATACTGAATAAGCAAGAAGTGAATGTAGCCAGGAGAACGGCCATTACAAACAGCACTGAGGGATCTTTAACAATCACAGTGTTTCACATAACGTATGGTACTTTATATGGCACTGTTGTCACCTGTTGATATACAGTGTACAAGGCATTGAGCTGCCTGCAACAGTTGAGGATGAAATGCCCCCTTTTCCCAATTTCCCTTTCTGCCTCACCATGAAGGCTTTGGCTCAATGCGGCATAAATTCTCTGAATACAAATGCGTGTTGTTAATGAGATATGGCAAACTAGCAGGAGAAAGCCACTGTCATTAGTTTCCACTGACTAGGAGGCTGAACATACAGTAACTACCAAGAGTAACACGACAAACATGCTTCTGGTCTCTGCGGACTATTTACAGTACAGTACCTGCTCCATTAGCAAGAACCATTCTTGAGCAAACGAGGGACTTATTTATTAATCATAATTACAGAACAACCTCAGCCTGTCTATTCACAAACCAGTGCAAAGCATCGAGCCACAGCACGAGTACACGAGGGACAGCCTTAAGTTTTGGGGATCAAAGAAATAATTAAACAGTCCCTTCGTTTAATTAACTAATTAAAAGGCTGGGATGAATGTCTGAAGGGCTCAGTGGTGACATCTTATCAAGAGGAATGAAGGGCTATGTTTTAATTGTGTGCTGGAGAAACATGAAACAGCTCAGTGATCTGTTCCAAGCGTGATGCTGCCTCGTTTCCCTGCCTGTCTGAACGCTGAACAACAGTTTAAGAATCAGTCCCTGCCCTGTGATGTGTGGTTTTAATCAGGTTAATTATCCCATGAAAGAAACAAGTCTGATAATTAGAAGAAGTAGTGCCCAATGTGCGCTTAGTTATTCTTTCCCAAAACTTTGAACAGATCATTCTGCCATTCACCCAGGGATAGAAGTTTTGAAGTATTTTATTATTCCAGATTTTTAATGATTTTGGACAGTTGTACAACTGTATGTGACTTTTTTAATATGAGGTCAATGAATTAATTTAAACAAAAATGATTTGATTATAAGTAGACAGTAGGTAAGCAATGAATAATTATTACAAACACTGCCCCTTCTATTACTGCTAAAACATTTCATGCAACCTGAAAAAAAAACTTCCTATAACTTGATTACTGTGTGATGAGGAGTCATCTCCAATGCATTTTCACCTTAAATAGTTAGGTTATTCAACAAGATGTCTGGGTTTGTGTTAAGTAGGTCTAGTTTAATTGATATGAACACCCAACCTCCACCTCTCCACCCCCTTATCCCTCAAAGAAAATTCCTCTTTCTCTTCACGTTTTGCATAGGACACTACCAACTAACAAGGGGGGGGGGGCATCCACCCACTCACACACCCCTCAGGTGAAATTCATTTAATTAAAATTAATAAAGACTGCAATTACCTCTCTAACTACCTTCCTTATACCTCCCGGCTTTAGAAAGTAAGCTCTGTCACACTGTTAAGGACAACTTGACTCCAAAATATGTTTTTCCTTTTTCTTTAACAAGAAGCAGCAAATATTTCAGATACATACTAAGCAAGAATTTGAAGATATTGACAACATCTCAAATCTTGGAGGGAAAAGCCATTCTGTTTTCTCCTTCTTTCCTTTAAGCCACTGCCTTGAAATATTGCAGTGAAAATCTGAGTGTGTAATAGACCAGGAATTGGTAGATCCGCAGTTTGTGCACATACTGTACGTTTCCTGTATCAATAAGAGTAAGTGGGATGCAGGTTGTTTCGCTGAACTCAACCCATAATTTTATGAACTCCTCCACACACACGAAGCATCTTTTTAATTATTTGCTGTTTAATGGATGTTTTATTTAACAGCATGCAATTTTAAGACACGGCAGCGATGCAATTTTTATGACAAGATGAGAGAGGGAGGGTCACACACTTTTAACTTTTATTTCCAACACTAACTGTAATTCATATGAAAAATAACCCTTTTACTGCAGCTGGGAGCTGAAGGAGAGGTTGCGTGTGTGTGTGGGTGTACGCAATTTTTTTTATCTGCCACAGAGAGCGATCTGCACAGCGACACCCTGGAGAGCAAAGCCACAATCAAACCAGACAATTAACACTGAGAGCAAAAAAATAATAAAGACTACGCTGTAGGAATCTCATTACTGGTGATTGGGAGAGGCAGGACGTGAATGTTTGGACTGAGCAGCAACAACAGAAACTCCTCAAAGTATCTTCACCTCAGTCAGCAGCAAGCCCTGCAGCAGACAGACTTTATTTACTGCGGATGGGAACAGCAGAAACTGGGATGATTTATTTACATTTTCCAAATGGATGAAATGGGAGTTAAACTAACTGAAAGGCTACTAAATGGGATCACACAACAAATCCCACTGTGCTTCATATCAGTACGTGGTAGTCTTATGTAAAAGAGATGCTTAATGTTAGCACACATTTTTAAATATCTCTGCATTTATAGATGGTTTACAAATGTACAGCTGTTACACTCATAAACTAACATTTCGCTTGAGTGAAATGTTTAGAACCCTTCATGAAAGTGGCGAATCGGCTTTAATTTGTTTCCCGTACCATCTCCAAATGTTGAAAGCAATTTTAAGACAAAGGTCTAATTGAGTAAACTGTTAATTCAATAAAAATTTCAGTTAAGCAATGAAAAGCAAAAGGCATAGGGTTCCCCCAAATACTAGAAAGGGAAAACGGTGTACTTGGGCCACACTTGGAACAATGATCGATACCCCATGGCTGGGATGGGCAACTCCAGTCCTGGAGTTTTTATAGACACATTTCTACTGATAGAGACCTGAACAAACAGGAGATTTGACCACTTATTAGATTAGGTAATAAAATTAATGAGAACCACATGACTGTATGGCCCTCAAGGAGTGGAGCTGATCTCCCCTAAAGGCATTCAGAGATCCACTAGGTTATATTTCAAAGCTCCTCCTGACCAAAGACCTTTAGTGGGATTTGAGGTGAAGACAACAGCTTCCAAAATAGGTTTCCGATCCCAATTTCCCTGGCCCACAGAGTTTCATTCCAACTGAGCTCTTCAGTAATTCACTAAGCCCTTTACTGAACTGATAATTGGATAAACCCAAACTATTTTTATTGTAATCAGTTCTTAAACTCGTAAGAGATTTCACAGAGACTGTTAAATTTTTAATGCTACATAAAACCTACAATGTTTTAGCGGAGCAAAAACAAAGACAAACATCTGATTAATCAAATTGTTGGTTCAATTAAGGATTTAATGTTCCATACTCACTGGGAATGTGTAACAAGACCCAGCTATGTTGTTGAAGCTGATACCCTGGTGTCTTTCAAGAAACAGCTCGATGAAATCCTTGGATCAATTATTTACCAAGTACCAAATCAAGTACCAAACATGACAATAAGGACAGAATGACCTCCTCTGTGCTTGATAAGCAGCAGAGCACTCAGCCGAAACGAGCACCAGTAGACAGTGGGGTTGCCTGGATCAGGATTGGGAAGCCCTGCTCTAAGGGCAACCAGTACCTGGCACCAGGGCATCCACCATATAACAAGAATAAGGCCACTTCATCTCATATCCTTTTAATGAGCACTTAGCTACTACACAGAGACACAGACTAAGAACAAAGTGGAGTCCTTTCAAGGCTAAATTTTCCCATTTAGTGGGAATCTTTGCCGCCACTCAACCACTCTGCAATACCAGGGCCTGAGACACAGCTCATTTTTTTAATAAGCAAACACCACAAGGGCTAAGTGGGCCAGAAGTTATGTTTCTTGGTGCTCAAACTGGCTAAACCAGATTTCTCGGGAGACGAGTATCGCTGTGTCAACTCAGAGGGTGCTGAAATCGGAGAAATCAAACACTGCTTTCAATTCTCCCGGCTGCCACCAGGACAAGAGGTAAAATACATGTTTGAGCTGCTTTTCAGGGAGATTCTGTTTTATTTGCATGATCAGGTCCAATAACCAGAGAAAGCCACTTGGCAAAATTTGCCTGTAGAAGACCTACACTTCCCAAATACCATCTAACTCTAAAGGGATACCTAATGTGATCAAATATACATTATTATTTATATACAAATATACAGATTTAATTATTAATTGTTTCTAATTTATCTGGGGCCATTACTAAGACCTTTGTTGGCCACAATTACTCTAGGAGTTGTTGCGCCCTCTTTGTTTTGTGGCTGTGTTTTCCTTCATTTCCACCACACACTTCACAAACAACAGATGAATTTCATTGAGGGCCAGAGGTGGGGTGCTTGTGAGAACACAACACAGGAATTAAAGAGTGGGAGGCTGACATTTAACGGCCACAGGGCACAGACTGGAGTAAACTGCCCACTTCCTTTTGAGAGCCTGTGCCCTACTTTATAGTATAATTACTTCACAAAGCACCAGTTCCAAAACAGAAACCATACACAGCCAGTGTCAAAGACTCCTCTCTCCTAGCTCTCCAATTCTCATGATACATATGTGTGGTGGGAAAGTGCATACAATTTTACAGGGAGAGGGAAACAGAACTGTCTCTTTGGGCTTTAAAGCTACAAAGCTAAGATACAGACAAATCCCAATACTGCAACTGTGGAAAGAGCCTTTATGGATATTTTCATTTTAACTTGCTTCGTGTGAGGGATGACTGCCAGGCCAAAAGAACAAGTAATTCAGACCCGTCCTGATAATGCAAGAGGCTGCCAGACTCTTGTCACTCACTCAGTCCTTTACACTAATAGATCACAGTAAACTGATGCACAGTGATTCAGTCTAATTCATTGCGATGTTTTACCACAGTCAATATAGAATTAGAACACAAACACAGACAATGTGGAAAGTCCTTATTCTCTTCAACAATCCAGACAGTGCAGACATATTTATTGCCCTTTATCTGATTATCATTGTCTCGAGAAGCTGTTCGTCTTTTATTTGTTTCAAGTGAACACGTATCGCTCTTGATGGTGCTATAATAATTCATCATGTTTATGGAGAATGCACAGGCAATTCAATAAGGAACATCAGCAATTCCATGCAGCTTCTAAGAATAACCTGACATACCTTGTCAACAATCCTCTTCCCCTTTGTTTCCTGCAGCTACTGTATGAGAGGCTCCATAGCTGGTCTGATATGGATGTATAGAAAAAAAGCCATACTGGACCTGAGCATGGGAAGTATGTTTCTTATGATTAAGACACAAAAAGTAGGACAGGGCAGATGTCCCATTTCAAGTAGTGACTCGTTTTCCGGTTTTCCAAGGGCATGTCAGCCTGGACATGTTGAGACACGGATCCCCGACAGAGTTCCCCAGCACAGAGGCTGCAGCCAGTGGGAAGGGGAAACCCTCCAGACACAGAGAGCAAGGCTGGTCGGCTGCAGACATCTTATTCCCATCGATTCCAAGCACCACCTCTGCAGGTCCTTTTCACTGGAGGTCAGGAGACAGAGGTCAAGAAGGGGAAGAAGCTTCTTTGATGCCACAAATGACAACTGGAATTCTGGTCATGATTTCGGTTTTGCCAGTGAATGAGCGAAAGATAAATAAGAAGCTAATGAAATCATCACAGATATCGAAGTGCGAGTCAAGCACAAGCTGTTAATTTGAAAGTGTAAACCAATTCTCCAATGGCAACTGCGGCTCAGTCTTGCAGTAGAGAATGGGAAAATAGGGAAACAAAATGCCCTTATGATAATTTTAAAGCTAATGAGACAAAACAGGCAAACCTCTGTGAGCTCTGCGGCTGAAATCCTGCTCTGAAAGGTCAGCCGGCGCGTTTGTTTTGTCATGTACACAATTATAATGCTGTGAAAGCACCTGTTATGATTAACGGCTTCATACTGCATTTAACTGCTGGAGGAAGAGCAACTTCTGAACAAGGTAGTAAATCTGCAGATAAGCGGAATAAAAAATTACATGCAAAGACATGTAAAGAACCACAAAACAGCCCAACCCGTATGGGTTCAGTCAATGTCAATACATACTCTTCTAGGTACTCCAAGGCTGCTCATTAAGTATTAATTTGCCTGTGACTGAGACTGTACTGAAGAGACAGTGTAATATTCACAGTGTGAACAGTGAACACCTCAACACCCCCAAGTGTGGGACTGTACTTCAGTCAAGGACAAAGTGAGTGCCCAACTGTATGTAAAGAGTTTGGAATCCTTTGACAGGGTCTATATTAATGCAAAGAATTATGATTTACCCGGGACTGGGGGATGGTGAGCCCAGACCAGGCACAGGACAGTCCAGATTAGAAACAAGACCAAGTGCTGGATGTCTATCCATTAAAAACAACATGCACTGCATCACCCCTTTGGTTCAAACCAAGAACACATTAACATTAACTTTTTTTATTTTCTTAGTTTTTGGATGTGTGCATGTGTTACAGAGGGATAAATCATCCCTTAGCTACCAGAATAAATATGAGGACACCACAGAATTGGGTTATTCCAAGCCTAGTGTAGCAGTGAACTTTGCTTAAACAAATAATGTAAGTTCATGTAGCACAGCAACAAGAATGAGTACAACAAAAACTTTAAGCTCTGTATTCCTGTTTACTGAAATATTTCTAAATATGGAGGCTTTCAGAAATACATACTGTATATCAGACAAGCATGCAAATGTTTCTGAAATGCACAGCGAGGGGCTTCATTACCTTTGATGTTGCTCACTCATTTGTTTATGAAATAATTTGCATTATTTGTCTGTGTATTTAAAAGTGTTACGAGACAAACTCGCATTTCTTATGGAGGGAAGTAGTTTGAGATTTGCTTTAGTATTCACCGTGTCATTACAGAGTTGCTAGCGTTTGCATTTTCCATTTATGTCTATCAAAGCATGTTAAGATCTTTAATTGTGACTGCTTTATAAATGAGGGCTTTAACAACAACAAACACGCATTATAAACAGAGATAGCCTGCTGAGAATTTGGCATGATAAATTTCAAACTGATGACTGGACAAGAAAACAATAAAACACAGCTGTATTAGAAACAGAATAGAAAAATCTTAATGTTATTGCCCTTTTTAAATTATGTAAACTTAGAGTTGGGTATAATCTATTGCAACTCAGACTTTCATTATTTCCGCTTTCATTGAATCTTGTGATTGATCACCGGAGTTGACTCTTATGGCAGTTCTCATGTGCTTTTTTATTGGGAATTATAAAGCTCTGTCTGCATTAGGCTTAACACCTAACATCAGAACTAGAAGCAGTTTCTGGTATGTTCAATGCCAGGTCTATTGTCAAGACAAGAAACAGGAGCATCTTGTGACACACCCAGGGTGGTAACAAGATCTTTAAAATAGACAGGTCCAGGACAATAAGGTCAAAATTAGTTCTCTTTTATTTACAGTGAAGGAAACCAAAAATACTCCAAACACCAAAACAAAAGCCTAGCTCCTCTTCCAGCTGCTAACTACAGTACCTTCTTCAGTTCCTGACTATCATACTGTAGCTGGGCAGGTGAGCTGCTTACTAGCCTCAAAACAAGTGCCTCTAAACTCCAGTCACTCCCTGTGATTCTTCACAAACTTCAGTACAGTCCCTCTCCATAATTTACACAAACACTTTTCACAAATCTTAAACTCAGGTTCTACAGCCCCGTGGTCAGTCCTTCTCCCTCTGTTGAATGGAGTACACAAGGGATCTGCCTTCTGTGCTCCGGGTAGCAGATTTTACTGACTGACCCTGAAAGCCCCTGCTTCCTGCTTTTTCAAACACCACCTGAATAATTGTATTCCCATCCCCAGACAGATGACAGAGGGCAGCTAAGCCCATTTCCCACAGCTTTCTGGAGAGTGTGGTCCACACAAGCCTCCATCTTAACCTGCTGTCCTTTCACAAGGGGCAACTTAACAGCAGGCACTTGTAGTCTTACAAGAAGAGGTCAGGTAGTTTTCTGTGAAAGAAGCCATGAGTTAAAACCATTGCCCAAAAGAAGCACCAGGCAAGAGGAATGAAGCCTTGTTTCTGAAGCCCTATGACTCCAGGAGGTGGGGCTGAGCAAACAAATTCTGAAAAAGCAAATAAGAGTGTAGGGACTAACTGTTTACTACTGAAAGTCTAAACATAAATGTAATCATTTGCACACGAACCCATTTCAAACAGACAGCATCCAGTAAAGAGAATCTTTGTACAAATCCCATGTATATAATGTCTGCATACACCTGCTACAACAAGAAAACACTAAATTATCCTGTATACAGGTCACCCTGTGCAGGAGGCCATGCACAGCTTTTGCTCTTGAACTAGTAGGATACACCCAGAATCTTAATAATAGAGCCACTATTGATCATCAGATTATTTTCCATTCAAAATCATAACACTGTTTTATCAGTTTCAGTAACAAAATTTTAGGACTTATTAACAGGAAAAGCATCTGCTATATTCTAGATTAAGTACATTAGCTAGGGGGGAAAACAGAGAACAAGATAGTAAATAATATCAGCAAATGTCTTAAATTATAAATGGTGACCATAGCATGTCATGAATTATTGACTGGGTGAATTACATTAAAAATTCAACATTTTAATTAGGAATAATTACATCCGTTCAAATCACGAAGGTGTGATTAAACTGTGACCTTGGATAAAGTTTGCTCTGCCATGAGGATTAGAATTTCTCCGTATTGGACAACCGCTGGACTAAATCATCTTTCGCAGTAACCTGAGCAATAAGAAAGGGCAGAAGAGGAGTAAATCTCAAAAGAAGCTATAAGACTTACCCACAAGTCCCATTCACTGGGGGTTATATGTCAAGTCTGAATGCTCACATACTGTACAGCTGGGGTTGTTTTATATAATTTATAATGACTTACATCACAGAAAACACTCTTATTTGCATTGCTTTCTAAAAACTTACATAGAGATTAAAATAAAAGTTATTGTATTGCATTTTTTAGATTGCACAATACTTTGTATATACTTATTAATACTTTGTATAATGCAGTTATTGCATTATATGCTGGGCCAAAATACATACAACTTGGCATCCAGCTGGTCAAAAATACAGGCAAATTGCCAGGGGGGTTCCAGTCCATGTGTCTCTATATTTTCTTTCTTATTTGGGAAATAATTAAGTCCCATGTGATATAGACTAAAGTACACTGCAAGACAAAAATATTCAGTGGAATTGGCATCGCTAGCACTCCAAATACACAAACACATCATCGTTAGTTTATATAGCGCCTTTCTATCGAAACACATGGTCCTGCCTACATATACCACCAAGTCTCTCATTAAATCTGAGGATAAGTGCAGGGTTACCAGGGTTGGCCAAAGTCTTCAAGGTACAGTCCTCAAGGTATTTCTGTGAGTCCAGTTGTTTTCTGGACAGGTGGGGGGTTGTCTCCTGAGTGTGGTGGTATGATAAACCACTCGCTCTACATTATTATTTCTGGAGAGGGGGGAAGGGGTTAGGTAGTCTTCTCTAAGCCAGGGGTTCCCAGATCTTTCCATTTCTGGGATGAATGACTTTCCTTAGAGCTCCATCTACTTCTAAAGGAGTTGCTGAATTTTTAGAGAGACCTTTTTGATAGCAGGCCCCTCTCAGGTCTGGAGTTGTGCATAATTGATGGATTGTGCCGTCAATTTCTTAAATACCACCGCGCAAAAGATTATTTTTTTATCATCACTCTTCTTCATTCCCAGGAGGAGAAACTCATCCCTTGACAAACCCTTTGGGTCTGGAGTTCAATTCCTTGTGTCTGTGTCTGTGCACTTGAGCGCTGGAGTTTTGCAGGCATGACGAAAGCGAAAGAAGGAAAAGCTATAATGTTGACACGCATTGTTGGAAAACCACTCAAGTGCCAACACACAGGGATGGAGCTGTAAAGGGATGTAATGAGCCTCATGTATACTGATATCAGTGGACGCAAGGAACTGTACAGTGTGCTGTGACTTTTAAAGAGCCACATGAAAGAACATTTTAACATTTTAAAAGAGCCACATGCAGAAAGAACGGGCTGTACTATACTTGTAGACCTGGGTGGAAATGACGCAGGGAAACAATGACAAATTTACCAACCGTGCAATACCTGGTGGCAAACAACAAGGTAGCATGTGCGACACAAGGAAAGGGAATCCAATCCTGTTTCCTGCAAGGGGCTGACAACTCCATGAGGACTCCACTAGTCAGCCTACAATTTCAACAACAGCACCGTTCTAAGATATAACTGTTTTGATACTCCAGTTGGTTTTATTACTCTGCATAAATTCTACGGCAAACAATCTTTTTTTTTTCCCCGACAGCAGACGTGCCACTCCAGGAGTGTTATAATTGGAGTTTCTGCCTGCTACCAGCTTTAGAGATCAGAGCTGTATGTATTGATTTATCATCTGACTTTAATGCTATGCAGGGATGCGCAACAATAAGCCATCTTACACTGCACTGCACCCTCAAACAGCTCTTGTTCCTAAATTACCAGCTCCCCTTCTCCTTCTCTGAGTGTCCCCCAGAGAACGGCCATCAACACAGTTCATCTCTGCTTTTATCCCCAATACCTGTAAGTTTCGGTCACCTAATTAATTTTTTTTGATTGCCTCGAAAGCGTCCCTGGCATCCCAACGAGTCCCGAGAAGCCTACTCGAGATGCAGATTGCGTCCCTCAATTCTCACAGTGGCGAGACTGTTTGCCGGAGACTTATAAATCTAATATGTTTCAATCTGCAAGCTCCTGGAGAGAAACGGGGAAAAGGCAGGAGGAAGAAGAAGGGAGAACAGAAATACCAATTGTGTTTCAATTCTCTGTGGAACACAAACGTGCTTCCTGATCCCCAGTTTCAAACGGGATGAGTAACACATCCAACTCATGGTGTCAGACTGCTACAGGTAACTAAAACTAAATCTCTATCTACCTTCAATTATAAAAAGCATAAAAACAAAATAAAAAAGCACAAAACAATAAAAAAGCAATATGCTTCTATATATTTTTAGCCACATGGAAGATTATAGCTCTTTCCAGAGGGATACCAGTCCAATTGCTCCCTGCTAGTTTGTGACAGTAACTTCAGTATCCTCAGACAGAACTGATGGAGAAAAGTTTTGTTGAAAAGTCAAGAGGAAAAAGCAGTAACAATATTTAGAATTATTCCTTGTACAGATATGCTTGCAAAACACAATGGCCCTGCATAATAAGCCAGAGGGTGTACTATTAACATTCTATATACAATAATAGGACAATAATAGTAACAGGCTACTCACTACAGGGTTTGCTCTTTTATCTGTTTCCTGATAGCAAAGCGATTTGACTTTTAGCATTTAGTGTTGGTTGAATCATTTATCCAGTGCAGTATCAATAAAGCCCTGACCAAAATAATTTTCTAATCAATGTAGGATTAAATGCCTGTGTTGCACAGAGGAAAGTCTTATTAAAAAATTTATACTTGATAAAATGTAATTTTGCATCCTGGGTGAATCAAAAAAAACTCAACTAATTTAAGGTACATAGAAGCTTGTGAACATTGTCCTTTAAGTCACTTAATAAAGGTGTCAAAGAGTACTGTCTCAATTGATGGTTTGGCAACACCAGTACTGTTAACTGCAATCAGCTGGGAAATTTGTGAAAATAAGTAGCAAAATAATTGGGGCAAATCAAATCAACTCTACAAATCAAATATCCTCTACAAACAAAGGGTTGCAAAGGTGCAAAGGAGACCAATACTATTACGGAGTGTGCATCTGACCTAGTCCACTGAAAATGTACACCACTCCCATCTCAAAGACATCGCTGTGTCCCCTGGTGTAAAAGTGACAGACTCAGGAAATCTTGCATCCCCACGGAAATACCTCTCTCAAACAAAAGTAACTCTCTTGTCTCCTGTGACACTATTCAATTCAAGACGCTTTATTGGCATGACCAATGAATTAGAGTGTCGACATTCACAATACAGACTAATTTATATAACATATGGAGCATTATCAAGAGACAGGCTCACTGTTGCTCCGGCAGTGATGGAAGATAACGTACTGGGCTGCCAGTTCCCACCCCATTCTCCCAGTAGGATTAGGAGTTGATCAGATTCTGGCAGGTGTAGGAATTCTGGGATTAAGTTGTTAATTTGGGGAAGAATGTTTGTCTAATGCCAGAATATTTTTCACAGTGACACTATTGCACGGAGTTCTCTTCTGGTAATATTTGTCTCCCTTATATTGTAGTCTTGTACTGTGCAGAAAAACAAATTTCCCCCAGAGGAGAATAAAGCCTGAATTGAATACAGGTAGAGAAGAGGCCCTTCTCAAAAACTTGTTTGAAATCCTGGAGCTAGGACTGCAATGGCTCATGGCATTCGACCTTCAATTCAAGACCCTAATAAACGTACACAAGGAATGAGTAAGGATTACATGTAGTGTATGTTCAGGTAAAACTATGTATGGAAACAGAAATGCTTTTATTTCCTTTTAGGATACTCAACGTTAGATCTTCTGCTGCCTTTAACAGGATGTACAGGATGCCAGCCATAACATATACAGTACCTTTTCAAACTAAAACTTAACTAAACTAGGCTGAAGTTTTGTTATAAAAACTTAAAGTGGAGGAAGGGAAAATCTGATGAGATGCTGATATATGCAGTATAAAAATTCACAGGTCTGTACTAATAAAATTATTTTGCCTTATTGAATGAGAAGATTTTTTTTTCGTAACTTCAAGGTAAAAACAGATGTTTAATAAGCACAATCCTTCATGTTTCAACACTGCCAGGAATGTACAGTATGATATGTTTCATTAAAACACAATAAAAGTGGAATTATGAGTGATGGAATGCGTGCAAAACCAAAAAGCAATGGGAACTACAATCCTTTATTAAAAGGATGAAAAGTAACAATAAGCATCTCCAGTGCTCAACTCCAGGTATGAAACTGAATCAAAAGCACTTCCTACTCAAACGCATATTCTTATCTGAGAAATCACAAGAGATAAATCTTGAACGCTGCTTTAAGCCAGTAAGTACAACTAACATCTCATTCATTTTCTTTAAGCACCTCAACTCACTAGTCTGGTACAAATGTTTAGTGACTGGAAGTAAAAATCCTGGGTTCTATTCCTTTCTTGTTGTCACTCCTGAGTCACCTGCCAGTATGTTCTTGTGCCTAGTTGCACAGGGGCCTGGAGCCTGACATCACTTCACACTGGACTCAAAAGCGGACTGATCTCAGGCAAAACACAATCCTTGAGCTGTATTGATGAGACCACAAAGAAAGGTGCTGGCTGTTCAAAGATCTGCCATTCAGCATGTACTGTACCAAAATTGGCATAAGAATTAAAAAATACAGGAAGCAAATGACAATCTGAAGCTGCTAAAAAACCCTAAAAGAAAACAAAACAGGTTTGAACTTAATCTATAAATAAAGTGGATCTCTCTTCTAAATTGCTCTGGATAAGGGCATCCATCCATTTATTCTAATTGCTTCTTCCAATGCATTACTTCAATTTCAATTAATTACTTTCTTTAGACTGTTTTTTATGTAATTGGTTCTGTACCTGCCTCTTTGATTTCCTTCCTACTGTATTTTAAGCCCTTATTGTAATTGTGTAGTTGTGCTGTCTCCTCTCATTGGGGCCACTTTTAAACGTTTTGTATAAAGTACAGTTTATTATTATCTCAGGGTTGCAGGGTAGCTGGAGCCTATCCTGGCAAGCAACAGGCACAAGGCAAGACACTCCCTGGACGGGATAGTAACCCATCATAGAATACACATAGACACAGACGCAAACACACACTCACACCAGGGCCAATGAACCTATCTGTAGGTCTTTGGACTGTGGGAGGAAACAATACACTCAGAGCAAACCCACATGAACACGGAGAGAACATACAAACTCCACACAGATAGCACCCCAGGTCCAGAATTGAACTCCGGGCCCCATTCCTCCAAGGCAGCAATGTTACCACTGTGCCGCCCTGATTAGGGCACCTCCTAGGAAAATTAATAATTGTAATAACTATCTCTCCACTTCGAGGAAGATACTTAACCGAGGTCTTGACTGTTTGTGGTCATTAAAGGTTCTATGGATCTGTTGGGATGCCAGCTACAGCATCCTAGCCAAAATCCACCTTAGGCATGCTCAATCTGGCTCACCTAAACTCTTCCAATTTCTTACTTCTGCATCTGGTCTGCTAAGCAGTTATGCGGCTGGTGCATAATGAGTGCTGTTCATAACTCAAGTGGGTGCTGCACTTCAGAGATGAATGAAGTTTGTTCTCTACTGTAAGGCAAAGAACTTTGAGAGGCCCCTTGATTTAAAGAATGTAAAAATGCAAATAATTTTATAAAAGTTAAATGTACCTGCATAGGAGAATGGCCATGGTACACAATTTAGATATGCATCTCAAAAACTGTCAGTATGCTGACAAGAAATTCCAGCAAAGGATCGTCCCTTGAATGCAACATGTAATTGCATTCTGCACTCAACTATTTCTCTCCAGAAGTACTACAGAAACTCTGCAGCCCTGCAACACGTAACACTGCTACCATTCATTCATGTGCCCAGGAACTTGGCAATCTATTCCTGCACCTTAATGGGTTTGAGATAAAGCAGCCATATTTTTTAAAGGACCTAATGGGGGAAAAAACAGTCTGTCTGACTGAGACAGATCCTGCAACCTATTTTCATAAAAATGATCTAGTGTTTTATTTCATCAGGACAAACGGGAAATGTCTTTTTTTTTTTAAATTGCATCTCTCGGTCACCGCAATGAATTATGTTTCAGTGCCTCAGAGTCTCGGCACTGTGAAGCACAGCAATTAAACTCAGCTTCTGAATCAAAGGGTTCATTTCTGTTTCTCCTCTATGAAAAACATGCACATGCTTGTTGCATGATGCTGTGAAGATGACATGTTAGTGGTTTACCAACTTGTAGTGTCAAAAAAGTTTTCAAAAAAGTCAATATCTTATGTCTTTTGGCAAACTGTACTTTCAATCCAAAAGTGTTTGTCATTTCCTGGGTTTTTTAATGAAAAATCCTAACCCTGGTTTAAAATCACTCCGATGTTAAAAGTATAGATCTACAAAACAGGGTCAGGGCTCCATTTCTGCACAGTGGTTTTTAAACCTCTCTTTGTATTACAGTCAACAACTTACACTGGTAAACTGCGTCTCATTTTCCTGGGTTATCAAGCGTGCCTCCTAATTACAAGGGGGCTGACTCCTTTCCACATCGCGGTCATATTTTTATTACCAAACAAAACTATTAAAATTCTGATGCTCATTTGTATGCAGCAAAGCCACTGTAACTCTCAATGCAGACAGGTGGAACTGTAGATAAAGATGGGATTGAAAGATAGAAAAAAGTAATACATATCAGTTTTTTTCAACGTTTCTCACAAAACTATTTGTGAAAAACCATTTGTGGGGGGATACAGTTGACCCAGGATCTTTCTTTATTTCTGCCTCCATCTGATTCTGCTGCAGTACAGTAACTATATATTGCTTTGATGACGCCCATTTCACTCGCCTCGTTCTACACAAGTATTAGAAAGATTTGAAGGATTTTTTGCCTTGTTTCTCCATGTTTTGCAATATAGTGTGATTCGTCCATAGATCAGCAAGATGCTTTTCTTCTCCCGCTTGATGTCTTACTAATTTATGTATTATTTTTTAATAACGTGAAACAAAGCAAATTTTCTCACCTTACATTCAAGGTCTTTGGGAACAAAGGGACCATGTTTTTCTGTTCTGAAAAAGTTCACACAGTAGGTTCATGGGGCTCTTCCTACAATGTGACTCCAGTCTTCAAGGGCTGCAGTCCAGCAGGTTTTATAAGTTGTCCAATTAAGCAAATAATGACTTCGATTAGGTAATTAAAAACGCGGGTGGGAAAAAAATCAGAAACCATCTGGCTGTACCGGACTGGAGTTGTGCAACCCTGAATTAAGGAGATGGAAAGCATGTGACTCTGGATGGGTGGGTTAAAGCACCTGTCAGCAGTGGGGATGTAAACCCCACAGCCTTCTAGTAACAATTCCAGAGCCCTGTCTACTACTCTGTACTGCCCCCATGTGTTCATAGCACATATTTTATTATGAACATGCTAGAACAGGGCCTGTGCATGTTTTTATTCCAGCCTAGGTTTTACTAATCTTAATCAGTTCAACATTGTCTTAAATAGACAAATTTAACTGCTTCTCTCAGCTCTTCAGGTCTTGCTGTTTTAAAGAAACCTTGATAAGATGCAGACACACTGAACCTCTAAGCCCAGGACTGGACACCCTCGTACTACATGATACTAATGATGATTATTATATTATAGTGAAGACAAGATGATTTGCATAAAATCACAGTTACACATCGCAGCAGGTAACCTAATGAAGTTTTCATGATATCGCCCATTGAAATAGGAAAGCCAGTGCAACATGTTACAGAATGAATCATACTGTGGGCGAACAATAAAATACAGTTCAACAAAAAATAATCATTAAGGCTTTATAACTTAAAGCAAAAAACACACAATTATAGAAAGATGATTCACAATTTTGATGCTATAAATGCTTAGGAATACAGCTTCTTTTTAAATGTAGATTTCCACACTTTTGTTTCAGTAACTGGCTTGTTCTTACAAAGCAAAGAGCCTAAGAGCCTAAGCTGGAAGGTACAGGGCACAAGGCAGGACCACCAAACTGGTTTCCAGTCCATCACAGGGTGTACACACACGTGCATGTGGGGGGCAAAACTATGGCAGGAAACTGAAGCCCCCAGACAAAACTTAACACAGTCATTAGGATATTGTAACGCATACGGCCACCACTGCAGGTTGTTCAAGCCGGCTTCCGCTGTGAATAGCAGGGACCGCACCGTCGGGCTGACGGGAGATTTCCCTTTAGCTCAACTGGCTGGGTCCCTGTTGAGTGACGCCGGAGGCCCAGGTTCGAGTCCCTGACGGTGGGGGGCCGACCTGAGGCGACAGCGGCGAGGGCGCATACCCACACGAACCCCGAAGCATTCCAATATCATGCATGTTCCACACAGAAGGATCTGTGGCCTGAATCAAGCACAGGACCCAAGAAACTATAAAGCAGCACTAACCTCCCCGCCATTGTGCTGCCCTAAACATACTTTTGCTTAATTTATTTCTCCATCGATCTGCCGAGCCTGATGGAAGATGTTGCTCACAGAGAATATGAGTTCTTATTTCTCGCCAATTCCCGAGGCAAGAGGTGAGAATCGGAACAAGAAGCGTTACAAGAAACCGCAATCACGGGATGCATTTGACATGAAGTGGCGGGGGAGGGGATGAAAGGGAAGTGAACTCCATCATCGCCAGAGATTACAGCACAGGCTACAGGATCGCCCTCCTCCCCGCCCCCCGGCCCTCCTCTGCTTCTCTCCGACACCAGCACGGCTCAATACTTGATGCACTCAACTGCTAAAGCTAGCTGACAGGCGCGTTTTAATCTTCCTCCACCATAACTGGAAAACGGAATGCACAACGACTGGAGAGCACACGCAGGCTTCTTTTCTTCTTTCCAAATAAAGCCGACTTGCAGGCCCACGGCGCTCGCTGAAAAGCCCCCTAGAGGCGCAGGCAGGTCACTGCGTCTCTCGCCGCGTGACAAAAGCAACGGAAATACTCGGCACATTGAAACGATCTCTCATCATTGCCAAGATGCACCACACTACTGGGGTAGCCAATCCCAGTTCCCAGATGGCCAGTGTGCCTGCAGGATCCCATTCCAGTCCACAGCTTACTGACCTAAAAACAGCTCATCAGTGGCTTAACTGGACCAATTTAACCATTTCCTCTGGCTCTTCGGGTGCTGCTGCAGTAAAATCTAGAAAACCTGCAGACACACAGGACTCTTCTCCAGGAGCATGAGTTGGACACTTCTGCTATGACATAAAAGTGAACAATTAAGATTTATCATTCATGTTTTAGAATTTTGCTAAGGATTTAAACCAGAAAGGTCACTTTGCCTCTCCTAAGCATTTTCATAGAGGTGGCACAGTGGTTAGAATGGCTGCCTCGCAGTGCTGGGGCCCTGGGTTCAGTTCCAAAGGTATTACCTGCATGGGGTTTGTATGTTCTCCCCATGTTCACATGGATTTCCTCCGGTTGCTTTAACAATCGAGAGACATGCTGGTAGGTTAGTTAGCTTCTGGGAAAACTGGTCTGGTCTGAGTATGTGTCTGTGTGTGCCCTGCAATGGACTGGCATCCTGTCCAGGGTTTACCCTGCCTTGTGCCCGTTGCTTGCCAGGATAAGGTCCGGCTCCTCCGTGACACTGTACTGGATGAAGCAGATAGAAAGTGGATGGATAAAATCTGTGGATAAATTACACTGCCTTTCTCCTTTCACTTTATTTTATTTATATTGTCTTTGATTTTAATGGTGGAACAAGCATCACCAAAATGTCACCCATTCCATTTTCCACCACTGGTGAAGTTTACCAGACTCCCACTACATACTTAATTCATGGTCTCTTGACTATGCAGCCGTTCTTTCAGATCCTGGGTCTGGCACCGCTGTTGTACCCTAGAGCAAGGTGCTTTACTCAGATTACTTCAGTAAAATACTCAACCATATGAATAGGCACAAATTTAAGATGCTTTGGATAAAAGCATCAACCAAATAAATTAATAATAAAGAGGTCTTTCAGTTATGCAAGCAGTACATACTACAACAGTTAGTAATCTTAGTCTTCTTGATACAGTATGTGCAATAGTGCATTTGTATACTGTACTTCAGAACTGGATTTTCTGAAGCAACAGTGCACATGCACGTGCAGATGTCTCCCAGGTGTAAGACCAACCAATACACAACGTACTGTAAATTGCCCGCGCCATAAAAACAAGATAATCGCAAGAAAATGAAAATACATGAAAACCAGAGAGCAAAATGGGCTGTCAACAAGGGTTTGACTTTGGTCTGTTTCAGCCCTTATGAACACAGATCTGCAGCTACGAGCCCTGGAATCCTGACTGCACGCACGCACGCACGCACGCACGCACGCACGCACGCACGCACGCACGCACGCACGCACGCACACACACACACACAGACACACAGACACACACAGACACACACAGACACACACAGACACACACAGACACACACACACACACACACACACACACACACACGTGCAGCACCCTGTGCTTATCGGCTTTCTGGACTGGGAGGGGTGCCCGCGTCAGTTCGATAACTCAGTGTGGGTTTCTCCCCCGCCCCCTTCCCTTGTCTCAGGCAGTAACTTTCAAAAGTCCTCCAACAGCAGAGCCTCTGTGGCCGAGGCAGAAGTCACTCAATCTCAGCTAAAACGACAGGAGGCCGCAGGAATTCAGCCTGGAGTAGTTCAGGATTAGGTTCGCCCCCACCACAACTGTAACCACAGCACATGAGAGCTATCCACGGGGCCTCCAAACTGAACAGCAAAACCTCAAATCCCTACAGGTGTAGAAAACTAATTTCCCAAGGGGTCCTTTTTCATTTGTTTCACCGCGCTTTCACTCCTTTGCTACAGTATTAAGCCAGCTCGTCTTAATGACTGCCTCTCACCGTCACTGCCACAGCATGCGTAGCGGCAGATTGTTTTATTATTGCCCCGTCTCTGGGATACTGAATGAAAAAAGACAGGGAAAGTATGGAAGAAGAAAGCCGTTTTCAAAAACGGACTGCAAAGCAGAGTTTGAAAACTTGATTTTGCACCCTTGTACAGCACATTCAGAGCTGAAAATACATCACAATGTGAGACAGATGCTACCACAGCTGTGTTACTTTATTTCATACAGCAGCTACACTGTTCCACTTCGTAAGCCCACACAAGCCTTACTGTATCAACTACTGAAGCTATTAATCAAAGATGTTTAGCTAGCGATTGGCATTTAGGTTATTTCACACACATAGACATCATAGGCAGATTCTTGGTCAAACAAGTCCCAGATAATGTACTTTTCATAGCCAAGCTTCTGTCAACAGCTATATTTATTTAGATTAATGACAGCACACACCAATTATAAATTCTTCACAACCTGTAACAGATTAACAGAGCATTAAAAGTGTGTTAATAACTTGGTAGGAACTGATCTCTATAAATGATAAATAATGTGTTTATTAACCAACAGGTTATTGCTTATATTAATTGCTCCCATATAAAAATTTTTTATAGGTACTTCAGTGTTAAAATGAATGCTATGAATTTGGAACTAAAGTAATAACTTACACTTTATACAAAATTATTTTAACCCTTATATGAATGTCACCAAACAGAAGATAATAGCATTCTCAACATGTCCACAGACCAGCCGATCTCAATTTTTCTTGGGTTTAATAAATATTGAAATCACAAATTAATTTTCCTTTTAGGACCCGTTTGTCTTGCCTTGATGTAGCCTGTGTGTGACCTCACAACAAGCACAAAACATTGGAAAGCTGTGTCTTGCTTCCTGCGAGTGGACTGATGCAGACATTCGGGTAAAAGGTTGATCTTTATGCCACTTGACTAGTGGATCTGGGGAAAGAGCGCCGATTGACCACTGAGTGGTTCAACTTGTAGGCTTTTCAGTGCACCCTGGACAATCAGGAAACGGACAGTAACTCATACATTGGCCCCCTTGACTGCATTGTGCACCAGCTTTGCTGAAAAAAAAGGCATAGCTTTAGCCTCAGGGGCCGTAGGAGTACTCCTGTCTTCAGGCACAGGCTCAGGACAGACAACCACTTAATCAAAGCTAAATGTCTTCAACTCACTGATGCTAAAGTTAAAGGACAGACTGTACTAGGTCAAGGGATCCCCAGTAGACTACAAGAGCTATTTCACCTTTAGACAACTATCCAATCAGTCACAATCTTTTTCTGCATGGACAGTCACGTCTGACTTGGAAGCCAGTGTCTCTTGAACTACACGGACTACTTTTGAATGCAAGTGTTACAAAGGTAGAGCTTTCAGGTAAAGTCCCATAAACATGTCATATAGATGAATGCTTCTGGAAACACAGTTTTGTGAATGATGTTCTTACAAGTATCTATTAGAAGCCCTACTTCTTCTTATTATTATTTGCAAGCATTTCCAAATTTAACTTCATCTAACTACGAAGAAGATTTTTCTATCTGGGATAACAGTGAGCAAATAAGCCCTTCAATAGGACTATATACTATAAAGGACAGATGGGATACCAGTTTACATGGGGCCAACGTCATTACCACAAATGACGGTTCAGCCATACTGAACTCGCTGTGACTCTTATTACCTTTTAAACGTGTTGTAGGCCAACCCTCCCAATCCTTTTTCTTTAAATAAATAATCGCAAACCACGTCTTTAAATTTCGGTTCTCACCCCTGACCCCTGGAGAGAATGAAGAAGAGCAGATGGTCTCCTACGTCCCAATCACTCCTTGGTCATTCATCTTTTGATGCATCTAACACAGCTCAGTCATGTACTGACCTCTTTCCAGGTGTTATAAATAAATTGTATCTATGAAACATTGCATGTTCAGTCAAAAAAACTAGTGCAACTCTATCAATGTGTTCTTGCCAGAACTCAAAAACCATTTTGTTTCTATTTTTACAACCCTGCACTGAAAAATGAAAGCTTTTGTTCTGCGATGGGGGGCCTACACAAAGGGGAATTAATATTTATAGCCTTTAACCCATAGGACAGCATCCTAATCAACCATCCTGCAGCTCTGCCAAACCCTGGTTGTCTTCTGTCCTCTACTGTCCCAGTAATGCTCAGACCAGAGGGTTCAGGTGTTTTTCAGAGGGCCAGAATAATAAAGCAACTCGCATCTTATCACCAAGCTTCTAAAATAAAATTTGAGTAGATGAAATACAAATAAAAAATGATTTGTACTGCATTTGAGATTTGTGCTGCAATTTTCCCTCATTTTTAAGTTTGCATTTCTTTTTGAATGATACATGTCAACATATTTCTTTCCAGTTGCTGCAGCACCATATTCTGTTTGCAAACAGCAGGAAGTTCAGCATTATTTGATCTACAAGGTTGCACCAATGAGACCTTGAAAAACACAACCATCTGCTGTTGCTCCAGAATAATCAGAAGCTCACCCAGTGCTCTTCAACATTGCCTATGCAAATAAAAAAAGATATTTTTAACAATTACCTCCTGGCCGCAAAAGGAAGCAATTAACCTGTATTTCACCCTGTTTCTGCAATTCTCTAGAGGTAAAGTGGCCAAGCACAAACCCAGGTCCTTGTCTGGATGAGAGCTGAGCATCTGAGATATGTGGGTCAGATCCTGTGGGATCTTAAAGAAGTTAACAAGGATCCTAACTCACATACTCTGGTAGAATCATGTGTGACTTGGTGTTGCTCTCACCTGCCTTTAATTCCTGCATGCACACAGAACATTAAATAAATGAGTTTACAAATAAATACATTGACATATGCATCAGTAAAACACTCTGGATAGGTACCCAAACTCTGCTGAGACTGAAAGGGGGTGACATGCTGGACATGAACAATTCCAAGACTGTTCCTGACACATCACGTTGCATCCTGTGAAGGGGAGAGCGAACAGGGGATTTTCTACAGCAGGACACAAGACAAATGGGCTCTTTGTCCCTCTCACAGCCAACAGCCTGCTGTAATGGGTAATTCAGCCCAGCTACAACAAGAAAGATCATCTTAAAACACGAGGAGGGAATTCTGCACACCCACCCCACAACTCATACTGAAATCAAAGTTGGAAATTTATCAAGGTAGAGAGATTCTCTCTGCACTGTAGTTTTTCAGGTTTTGCTGGGTGTCTCCTGTACTAGCTGAATGAGTAATGCACATCTTTTGTATTATTTCAAATTCCATGAGCCTGTCCGAGAAAAAATTCATTCAGAAATGACAAAGTAACAAGCATGTCAACGCACAGTTCGCACATACGAGCAAACCACTAGCAAAACCAGAAATGGATCAAACTGCAATGCAAATGGGATCCTTACTGTACATTCCACTACATGCACGCTGACACATCTGTATATATCCATCCATCTAGCTAGCCATCTTGACAGCAGGCAAAAACAGGGCAGATAATTTATTGCTTGCAATTCAACAGCTCTTACGGCCGCTCTGTGAAAGACACTGAAGATGACTCATCAGCTAGCTGGGGTAAACATTCTGCTGAAAGGATGCAGTGCGCCTGCCGCTCCCTGCCTGGTGCAGGTGCTCAGACAAAACCCCGGTGCACTGTGATGGGAGAGTCAATCAAAACAAGCTTCCACTGTGTCATGAGCAGCTAATTACCAGCATTCCTCCTTTAGACAGGCTGCAGGAATAAAAGACATGCCTTTACCAACTTCTGTCAACAGCACTGGCAAGAAAAACTTTACCAACTGGAAAAAAGGCTGTATTCATGTTTTTTTAGCTACTAAAAAAATTCTCAGGAGTTTTTTTTCCCTTTTTGTTGTTGTTGATTTTGGCCCTTCAACTAAGAAGAAGTGAGAGTGGTAGACAGTGGGTGTCTCTCTGCGATATCGAGACAGTTACTGTAACAGACGCCAACGCCAAGCTAAACAAACACAGAATCCGGGTCGATCTTTGCTACAGCAGGAATGTGGCATCACAATACTGCCTGCTGAGGCCTGACAGAACATCTTGCACCTAATCCGACTGCCAGCATCTCGTGCCAAACTTTTAGAAACCCCCACCAAATTATGCGTCAGGTTTTCATGAGCAGCTGGGAAAAGCCTAAAAAGGACTTAGCCATTTATTCCACGTGGGTTTTGAAACATTGGCAACCTGTTTCTGCTAGCAAGCAGGTCTTTGGCTGAAGTTGTGAGGTGGGGTAATGGGGGAGTGTAGGACTGAACTGCATGATCCACCAATGCCATCTAGTTTTCGGTCATACTGAGATCTAAGAACTGTTCTGGCAAGGCAAGGACACAGCAGTCTGTGTCACGACCCTCAGGTATGTCACACAGTGCTTGGCACTTCAGAGTCTACTAATTAGACTTGGAGGAGGGTTCCTAATACTTTGGCCAAATTGATTGTAGGCTGTCATTGCTAAGTGTGTGAATAACATCATACAAGGCTCAGATAAATGAGCTTCCATGTACTGTATAATACTTATTGCAGCCAATCATACATACCACTGCTCCCACTGACTTATATTAATGTGAAATCCAGATAGCCACTTTAAAATGTTGTACAGTACTTGATAACACTGTAAACCATATTATTTACTTCTAAGTGTAGGTTGCTGCAAGTACAGATGTATATACATTAAATCCATTGCTATTTATCACCCAGCCTGTAAAATAGTGACTTCTGTAAATGCAAACGTAACAACTGTGAGAGACAGATTGTTTCAATAAAATTGCCACTGCTAATGCTGCAGTATTCAGTAACATCATAGCTCACAGACCTGATTGCTTTTTTCTATAAAGAAAAATGAAAAAACTAAGCAGCCAAAACAAAGCTTTACACAGTCCTTCTTAATCATAACTAAAGAGCCCAGTGATGCATGCATATGGGCTCCAACAGTGCCCTCTGCTGGTGAATAATAAGAGCATATGCGCTGCTCTTTTACTTTTAAGTTACACCAAAACTGCACTGAGTGTGAAAAAACCATTACACCGTATTATACTATTCTCTTTTGCAGAATGGATCCTTTTAACTCTGCCTTAAGCTTTCAGGGTGCCAAAATCAAGGGTGGAACTGGATTGAGACCTATGTCATTCTCTCAAGACCTTCAAGTGTCACCTATAAACTGTCTCCTATTCTGATAGTTTACTGTGCTGCCACATATATTACACCTTACCAAAGAACCCTATTCCTTTGCAGGATCTTGGTGTTGTAAGGCAGCTGATGTGCTAAGGATGTTTGCAGCAATTCTATATGTTTGGCATGATTATGTCTTCTGTGGTTTCCGGTGGTTAGAATAATGTTTTATCAACTCTTTCTGTGCTTTCCTGCATGTTTACCACAATTTCACTGGGCTTTAGTGTATTCTTACCATAATTTTGCTGTGAATGACTACCTTTCACTGTAATTTTTTACTTCATTTCAAAGGGCTTTACTGTACCTTCAGTGTGCTTTTACCATGAAAAATGCCTTATTGCACTTTACATTGATATGAATTTTTTACAATTGATACAAAATGATTCCAGGATCTCATCAGCTCTCAAAAGAAGCCAGGGTGCGAATCGACCACATGGTTGGGTAGGATACTCCAGACTCCCTCATATCACGGTCATCTGTTTTATTTCAGTATTATTGCTGAGCATTTTAGATTTCATTTTAGATTTCAACTGACGCGGATTTCTGCTGCCCAGCGTGCTCTGGCACCCAGACAAAGAAAAACATCCTGTCACATGTGGGAAGGATTGGGAAGGATTCCTGACCCTTCCCAAAACATTCGATAGAAAACAAAATGCTTTTTAAAAAATTCTGGGGAAAGTACAATTGTACAAGAATTCACAGAAACTTTCACACACCCATAATCCACTAATGTTGCACAAACATAGAGAAAACTCCCGGTCTGCTACTAACAAAATCACAACGAAGACCATTCAAGTCACTTCATCTTGGCTTTACTTCATTTACTCGCAATGTTAATTAAACCTGCTGACCTGCTTTCAGCACATCAACATTCTTTGCAACTTTTTATTATTTATACTGGTTTATTATTTCACGTTTCAAGGTATAGCCTTACACAGTTACTCTCAAGAATAAAAAATCACTGTCAGCATAAAGCATTTTGAGAATCAACATAAAAAAGCAGGTCTGCAAGTAAGGGCTGATCACGTAATACACAGCACAGCAATTTCTCCATACTAACATATTAAAAACATATAAAAAAGCTAAGTGCTGAATTATGATGCAAAATTCTCTTCCATCCTTGTAAAATTAGGTGCTGGTTTATCACTGCCCTCTCTCACCTTCCAGAGGTACTTTATCAGAAATCGCCAATTAAAAAAATTCTTTGACATATGGAGAGACCATACTGAGTCTTATAATTGGCTCCTTTGTGTAAAAAAGAGAAATAGATATGGATTTAAATGATGTGTGAAGACGGCAGGACTGAAGGTTAAAAGAGGACATTAAAATATGTATTTTGATAGTCAAAAATAGAAGTTTGCAGACTGGTTTTCCCAGTCTGGAAGAGAAAGGAAATAAACATTAAGGGCACCTTTTTTAGATAAAGTAATCTAACATATGGTTCTATACCTCAGGTGATGTTAAGTAACTGGACAGCTGATAGGAGTGTCTCACACTTTTGACAGAAGCCTTCAAACAGAAAAACAAGCTGCATTATAAATGCTTGTGTCAAACAATGTTCAGATTGCTGGAGTTGAGCCTGCATTCGCCTGACAGCTTGTTGCTTGAAGGATGGGTGAAAACAGAAGGACAAGTTGATGAAAAGATACCTCCTGCTGTAACATTAGAAATTATTTATATATTTGTGTGTGCGCGGAAAGGGACCTCCTTGTTACTTGGAGAATCATAGATATAACTTTGCATTTCCTCAAAGCTTAGAAGGAGAAGGAAAGAAATGGAGAAGGAAGAGGAGAAGGACGAGGAGGAATCACCTCTCTGTGTCTGAAAACAGGCAAATGTAATCTTTCCCCCCACTCTGCCCCAGGGTGATGCTGTGAAAGAGCAACGGGACGTGAGGGTATTCAGAGGAATGGCAGTCCAGGTCTACTGAATAAGCTGCAGTCTGGAGGCAGCCTGGCACAAGCTGCAGTCTATTTTGCCTCAAGAGGCACTACTGTCAGGTGGGAGTGAGAGCTCACCTTCTCATCAAAGTTCAACCATCATTCAAGAAGATTTAGACACAGCGTATTTTTGATGTGATTGAAACATTTTCTCTGCTTCTTATTTTTTTTTACTTTTTGGTTTTGCTAGTTCCGGACACACTCACAGACTTTACATCCTTGAGAAGGAGCTAGCCTGAACTGAAAGTGACCCCTGGGAGCAGTTCAAGTGATGATAACTGGAGAGGTTTACTCTGCCAGATGTAAAAATCATCCCATTCCACCTGTGCTTACAGTTCTGAGCGGTTTTGGGAGCTCCTTTTTGAAATGGCACATCTTCACAAACAGCAGCTGTGAACACAAGTAAAACCAAAAACAGCACACTGTGGTTCTCCAGCTGAAGAAATTGTTTCAGGAACATTGTTTCAGGAACAGAGGACACAGATGGGCAGAAAACCAGAACGCTCACAGACTGGGACTGAAGCACAGTTACAATGATATACCACAGGGAATCCATCAGCAGACAGCACTGTGAAATGAACTCTTCAAACGTGCAGCACATAGTTGATTCTGTGCACTCACTGTGTCACAAATAACGCTGCATACACATGTAGCCAAGACCTCTGTAACCTCCCCATTTGCTCCCTGTTTGCCTGCGTGAAGCACAGCTGTCCAGCCTCTCGCAATGGGCAAAGCTCTGTGTCAGACTTTAACACAATGACTCTTGTCTCCTTCTCATTTTTTACACAACATCATGTTTGTTGTTCTTACTCTTTAGCCCGGCTCCTTTGAGGTGGGGGAATCAGCTTTGCCTACAGAAAGCGACATGCAGGTAAAGAGACCGAAGGCCCCTTAACATGTGAGGTAGACAGCTAATAAATTAAATATAGCATGCATTTAGGAGTCAAACGGTTCTTACTTTTTCCTATTTTAGTTGGATTGTGGAAAACAGTTCACAGGGACATCAAAATTCCAGTTCTCTTGTTAGAACTAGGGCCCAGTTGAAAAATGTTTCTTTTTCCTGGGGGCTTAATAAACTGCATCGGTTGGCACAGTGTTGCAGTGGTTAGCATTGCTGCCTTGCAGCACTAGGGCCCTGGGTTCAATTCTGGACCTGGGATGCTATATGTGTGGAGTGTGTATGTCCTCCCTGTGTTCTTGTAGGTCTTCCAGGTGCTCTGGTTTCCTCCCATAGTCCAAAGACATACTGGTAGGTTAACTGGTTTCTGGGAAAAAGTGTGAGTGTGTTTTTTGTTTGTATCTATGTGTGTGTGCCCTGCAATGGGCTTGTATCCCATCTAGGATGTACCCCACCTTGCATCCATTGCTTGCAGGGACAGGCCCAGCTTACCCAGAACACTGAACTGGAAGAAGGGAGGAGAAAATGGATGGATTGATCAATTGCACTGCCTTCTCCCTTCACTTTGTTTAATTTATATTGTCTTTGATTTTAATTAATTTCTAATATTCCTGTTATTTTCATGTTGTGGTGCACTCAGTCCAGGCCAGAAATGTGCCCTAGCCTCAAGAGCTTCCTGTAATGATCTTTGAAGCTGTCAGTCACATTGAAAGACAGGACGAATGTAACAGTGCATAATCAGAACAGACCTCAAATAGAAACTAAGAGGGCAAGCAGAGAAGCTTCCTCTAACTTTGAACATCTTGCCAACTAATTGTCACCACAAAGGTTAACATTCATTACCCATATCATAGCAAGTAACATGGTCATTCAATCAGCGGGTTATCATACACTGATTAAGTAATGAGAGATGAAGAGCCGCCGCTCATTAGCAATCTTATCCTAAACAATGTCACCTTCACTGCAGATTTGACCCTGAGCAGAAAGAGCTCTTCTACAAAAGGTAGCCCAGACATAAGAGATTCAGAAAGTACTTAAACGTTGAAAACCAGAAAAAGACTCAGACAATTTCTCACTTAGTTCTCAGTCATACAAAATCAATTCAAAAGTGGCAAAAGAGCATAATATTAACAGTTCTTTTGAATCCATAGAACAATAAACCACATTTTCTTTAAAAGCCCACAAAGTAAATGACATGCAGTCTGTGTTATTTTCCTGATGGTGTTGTCCATGGACTTTACAAAAATAAGACTTTAGAAACTGTATTCCTGCATTGTTTGCTAAATTTCCCTGCAAAGGGGAGCTGTATTCAGTAAAGTGTGAAGTCTACTCTACAGCAAGGAGACTTTCACAAATGAGCCAAATTAATCACAGAGGCCTGCTGAGTGGCACCACAGGGACACAAATTGTCTACAAATTCTAGCTAGATAAAATTAAAAGTGAAATTCCAAGTCAAATGCTCTCATCAATTGATATTCTTTAGATTAGAAAATGTTTCTGAAAGTCTCCTTTACACCCTGAATATTTTCAGCTTTCATTAAATAACAAAAGACCAAAGCTGCAAACAAGAACCACCAATTCGGCTAAAAGGAGTTGGCAAAGCCTCTTGTTCTCAAGTTGGTCCCAAACCTCAAACCCAAAAAGGTTTTATAACCTCAGTATTGATCCTTGTAGGAATCAATCTTTTAGGAATCCTAGAGTCTATCAAAATCCTCACCACCTTAACCCCAGTTGAGGAGTTCCATACTAGCCTTACAGTAACTAGACAGGTTACCCTTCTTCCTCAAGTAAAACACTGTTGTAGTTTTAGAGAATCCTGGGGCATGAGCTGGATACCCCTTTCCATAAAAAAAGAAAAGGACAGGTTGCATGTCCTGCAGTCCTCTTTGTGCACGATTCCTTCCTCTACTTTACCTGGAAAGATGCACCAACATTAGTCTCTGGTTTGAAGCTAGCAATGACAAGCTAGAGCTGGACCTTCTGACTTTGTCAAGACTTGTGTAGTCATGTGTCTTTCTAACTATGCTATTTCAAGACTTCCAACAAATTAATTACTGAATTACTGATCCTTAGTAGCTTAATTATCCTAGGTGCTGAAGATCAGGTCAATAAAAAAGGATAAGTTGAAGCAAAGATTTGCAATGGCAAAGAAAAAGTTGACAACCCTTGACATAAGTGTTACAGTCCGAACAGGTAACACACTTAAACAAAGAAGGGAAAAGGAATGGAAGGACATTATTCCTAACTTAAAAAAATTGTTAAAAATGCAAACTTGTTTTTCAACATTCTGCCAAGAGATTTGGGAAAAGAGGGGAAAAAGCACCTCAGATTCCAGATTACAAGACACACAAAAGCAACCTGAGTCTGGGAAGATACCCAGCTATGCAGCTGTTTGGGATTCATTAACAATTGTGAATAAGCTGTGGCTCAGAGAGAGATAATAATAGATCATCCTTGAACTTAGGGCTTTTCTGGACGCTCCACTCAAAGTACAGGTAATGGGGACTCCCCTCCACCACCACCAGTGTGCAGCCCCACCTGGATGATGTGCCAGCAGACCAAAGTGTGCCAGTGCCCTCACCACACATCAGCTATCAGTTTGGGAGGAGAACAGAGTAATGAAGTCAATTTAACTACCAGGACACCTGCAAGCCCCTGACAACATTACCTTTGTGTTCAAATGTTCATTGTATCCTTCTATTAATATGCAGGGAATGTTGTCCAAAAAAAGAAAAATAAATTAAGTACAAAAACATGAACTGGGATAGATCTTTCTAATAAAAACCTAACCTTTTTTTCCCCACTGTTCTACAGAGTCTTGCAACACAACAATAAATTGGATTGCATTAGGAGTCCCCACCCGCATCCCTGCTGGCGTTTTGAGTCTTCAGAAAACAATAAACAGGTGTTGCGCCACGGAAGCAAAAAAAAACAAAAAACTTTCTACGTGGAAAGAGTAAACAAAAAGAAAAAGGAACCTTTATTCCTTAAAAACCAGGCACGTGGTCTTTTTAAACGGATACAGCTGAATGCACCTCCAAAGCCCAATGCAGTCGCAGTACACGTTCTTCTCCCGGGCCCTGACAACAACCCACAGCTTCAACTGTCATGTAATCCAGCATGTAGGGCCATTACAAGAATAACAGCACTTGCCCGCCTGCATTCACAGGAGGACCCATTAATCCTTAAATGGCCACGGGATCAAAGTGGCTTGTACAGCCAATATCAGCTATACGCCGATAAACTAATCTGTAAATCTAACGTTGTGGGTCATTACACCTTCAGCACAGGTTTCTATATTTCATTGACTTGGTTTACTTTCTATTATTGTCGAGTGAGTTCTTCTTTCTGCCAATGCCTCGGGATCGGCAGGTTTTAAATCCCTCTCTCCCTTCAATATGTTCAGAAATCCAGAGGTAGGAAACAGAAATAAAATCTGTGGGGTTGGGGAAGAGGAACATGACCCCCAAATCTTTCTGAATAGCAGGCCCCAGCTCCTTCCTTATCCCCCTTGAGAGGAGCTTCCAAGCTGGGGCGTGACATTTTAGCTCACTGTTTTACTGTAACATTATTTTAAGATTTTTAATAACTGCAAAAAGCACCATTATTGTTGTTTTTAAAAATATAAACTCTGGATACATCCTTTTATTTTCCTTTTAGCCTCTTCCCTCCACCTTGGAATTGAAGCACACTGGAAAATTTGCTTTAGACATTTTAGCAGCGTGTAGCGTGCATGCTCTTCTCCGAACAGTGTACTTGTGACAGCCATCTGCCGATTGTCACTGCGGTCCCTGACAGGACAGGCAGCACTACACAGTGACTGCAGCTTTTGTAGCGGCAATGCTTGTTAATAAGACAGAATTAAGTGTTGCTGTGCTTTCCCAAATGAGGCCCTATCTCTCTCTTCATCTCTATTCATGCAGGCTGATTTAAGGTTTCCTTTGTTAAGGGACAGCTCCCAAATGGGGATGCACTTAGCTAAGCCTGGCTATCATGATCAATGGTCATCCATTGGCGCCTATCTGTCTAGGGAGTGCCAGATGGACATCTGGACTGCATTCCTAGGTGTCAGGAGTAAGTGACTCATATCTCACCTTGATCAACCAATCAGGGACTGGTAGGGCCGAATAACCCACGTGGGACTCTGATGCCCATTGAACTTTCAGCCAATGAATGAGCTAAAGTTCCTCCAGGTAAAAACAGGCAACACAGAGCTCCAGAACTATTAGGACTATTCCAGTAGGAGAATTCTAAGAAGAATTCCAGGGGTGCGAGACAATTCCAGGGCAGGACGGCCCAGGAGCAGAAGGCTCCCAAGGGCAGGACATTCTCGCAGCGCGCCTCCTGACCATCCTGAGACTCAGCCTGGACAACCACGGAACGGCCAGTGTGTCCGAGTGCCAGAACTTTCCTTTGTTCTAAGAGTCTAGAGTCTAGAGCGGAGGTTGCCACGAGTAACCAGAGGATCTACCCGAGGTTAGCATCAGCAGCAAGCCTCGTGAACAGGTCGGAACTGTGGACAGCTGAATCACTATTCAGAACTAGTGCTTCATCAGGAACGAACCGGTCCTCTTCCTGACCTACTGGGACCCACAGTCATCTTTTCTCCTGAGCACAACTTTGCTAGTTAAAGCCAACACTAACTAGCGAGTTCAGAGAGCATCAGCAGCGCACCATCGCAAGCCGCACAGCACAGCCTGGCACCGAGCCAGAGAGCAAGGATTGGACAGCAACAGCCTGCAACTGTTTCTTTGTGCCTGCAGGAGATCTGAATCCCCAGAGATTGGATGAGTATTCAACTTCAATGCATTACAGCTCGAGAATTCAATTGTTTTCCCAACCAGTTGATATCAATTTAATTCCTAAGAGTTATGTACTTGTTTTGAGTATCCAATGTAGAAGTTATAACCAAGTGCATTTACGAAACGGTCTAAATGAATGATATACTGAACGTATGTCCTCTTGATATATGTAACTCTTCGTAACTGAATATATATCTTTTGTATTCTGATAACCCTCACGATAAGATCTGTTAGGTTTACATGCATATTCTATGTATTAATAAATGTATCCTCGTGTATTAGTACCTGTGTGTGTGCGTTGTTTGAGTTATATCGCATGGTTGGATTCTAAAGCCATTAAAATAATCATTTTGTGATTTACTGCTACAATTAATAATTGTCCCAGTAAATGCCCAAACCCTACAGAACTGGTGCCTCGTGAGACCACACTACACTTTCTTGACAAAAATTCTAGCCTCACAGGTCAAAGGACACAACACCCTGTCTACCTTGTGGCCCTTCCAAGTTCACTGTTGCTTGGTCAGTTGTGTACCCATTGCTTTGCGGGATCCTGGTTAGAGCTGACTAACGATACAGCCAGGTATAAACTGGCCTGATGTGGTCTACTGGACACCAACTGTCCTGTGCTGGCAGGTACCATAACCAGCAGAGTCATGCAGGAGCCCCTAAAGTGTCGTCTCACAGCTCACAAAGAGCAGGCCCTTGCAACTTTTAAATCAAAACAAGATCCCACAGAAAATCACCATTGAATTCATAACTGTTTTGATAAGTATGGCACGGTGGTTGCAGCACGGGGGCCCAGGGTTCAGTTCCAGACCTGGGATGCTATCTGTGTGGAGATTGTAGGTTTTGCTGGTTTTGCATGGATTTCCTCCAGGTGCAAAAAACATATGGTAAGGTTAATTGGTTCCAGGAAATATTGACCCTGGTGTAAGTGTGTGCATATGTCTGTCCTGTGATGGACTGGCATCCAGTCCAGAGTGTATCCTGTCTTACGCCCATTGCTCTGGCTCCCCCGCACCTCTGAATTGGAAGAAGTGTTTAGGAAATGGATGGACTGACTTTTTATGTTGTCTAAATATTCATTTAGCTGAAAAACTCATTAAAAATTAAAAATGATACTTAACAGCAAGGGCCGTTACGGTGTCTCCCTATATCCTGTTTTTGTCTTAATGTCAAGCTCAGAGACTCTCCACAGCATCCGGACATTACACTGCATTACTGACTCCCCGAACAGAGGTATTAGTTTTCTTCTCCTGGTGAGAATCTGATTAAAATGGCTTTCCTCCAAGGCTTTATTTATGGAGCCTTTTTGTGTTTCAACCCATAAAATAAATGCTTCAGCACAGTGCCATTGTGCCCCAGTGTTTCACCAGCTTGTAAATGCAGCTCTGCAGCCTTGCTGAATACATTTTTAAAGCACACTAAACCGTCTCTTCTTCCTTCCACTGTGTAATAGAGGTTTATAGATTATTTGTTACTGCATTTACACTTTTAAATAACACGGGTGCATCATTCACTGCCAGTAGGGAAAAACTCCATGATCACAGTTTAGTTTCTTCCTTGGTTTTAAGGTTGGACAAGTAAAACAAGTTTAACCTCAAAACCTTATCTGAGGGGTGGCGCAGTGGTGCAGTAGTGAGCCCTGCTGCCTTGCTGCGCTGTGACCTTGGGTTCAAGTCCTGGGGGGTTGTTTGTGTTGAGTTTATGTTCTTCTCCTGTCTGTGTGGGTTTCCTCTGGGTGCTCCAGCTTCCCCCACAGCCCAAAGAAATGCCAATTAATTGACTTCTAGGAAAAGTGGCCTGAGTGTGCCCCATGATGTACTGGCGTCTCGTCCAGGCTATGGCTCCCCCTGCTGTACTGAATAAAGTGGTTGGAAAACGCATGGGTGGAAAACCTTATCTTCTGACTCCCTAGAGGTGTGCTACTGTAGTTTGTGCAGGAACAAATTAAAGTTTGTTAATGGCAACTGCGGGAATAGCTGTCCCTGGTCTTCCAACAGATTCTCTGCTGTTCTCATTTGTAGGGTTTGAGCTTTTTCTAGGTCTTAGAATATTTCTACAGCACAATAAAAATGCAGATGAAATAAAATGGGGTTTTGAAATTACAGAACTTTAAGGCGGAAGGAAGTGCCAAGCTAAAAAAAATGTTGACTGTCAGCACCATCAACCTTAGAGATTAGCATGTCATTAGCTGTGGGATGACCCCAAAAAATGGGAAACTAGATTTACTGTGATAACAGTAAAGCTGTAATGTCCCATAAATAGTGTGTAAATCAATATCCATATCAAAGTAGTACAAAGCACGCAACAACACCCTGCGTCACAATCATTCAGTCGGTTTTCAAGAGACTCAAATATAATTCATTGCCTGTCAATAAAGCACTGTTCAGCAAAACCGAGAGGTGCCTAACACAAACCTAAAAATATTTAATGAGCTTGCTGGATCCTCCCCATCCAGGCATCAAGATCATGTTGAATTTAGATTTTACGACTGAATGCAAAAATTGGGGAAAAATGGCTATTAAGAATGCTGCTTTAGCTGCACTCGAAATGCCAGTCTTGTTTCCGCTTGGCTTTCTTCATGATGGACGTCTGACAGCAGAAGAGTTCGCCAGCTCCCAAAGCCACTTCCAACGGTGGAGGAGAACTCAAAGGGCTTCTGTGGACTGTCCTTGAGAAGAATGTATTTGCATGCCAGTTAAATGCAGATAGTACCCTTGGAGGGAACGCTGTCCTAAACAGCTAAGCCTCAGAGGATAACAACTTGGGCCTTCTCAGATTTCGCTCCAGGCCTGAATCTGTTATGTTTAGAGGGATTTTTTTTCTCCCTCCGCATAAGTAAAAAAATGTATCGAGCTTTCAAGTCTGAAAGGTTGAGCTTGACGTCTATCCCAAAGTAACACTGCTAAACCTGCTAATGGGCACATATGCACAGATGCACACGAAGACAGGAAATATTTTTCTACCACGGGGAAAGGAAGCTGTTACAGGGCTAAAAGTTACCACCTTTAGAAAAGGAGCAGACCTACCATACAAACATCACACAACTTCTCAACCTTTGAGAAACATTCATTAAAATAATCTAAGCAGGTAGTTACTGAGCCTGAATGCTGTATGGCTTTAAAAATTCATTGCACAATGCATCATTGCAGGAAAATTAGAATTTCAAGGAGGTACTTGAAATTCTGGGGTTCTATCGGCTTGAATGTCTATCTGCACTAGAATGCAAGGATTAGCGTATTGAACATGTTTAAATGTACATTCACAATGACACAGACGAAACATTGACCCTACAGACGATTTCAGCAGCATTAGGAGGGACAGAAACTTGCAAGTTATACTGTATCCTGCCACTGCATCTGAACAGCAAGAGCAATGTCAATCAGGATTGGCTTCAGTTCTTGCATGTGAAAACAGCGCCCTGGATCTCAAAGACTTTTTTTCAACTGATTCTTGCAGTTCCAAAACTGTGTAAAATGGGGACATTATCATTCTGTGGAGCTGTTGTTTTTCTGCTCTTTTGCCCATTCATTCTGAACACAACTCTGTTTTTTATGCACATCTGCTGTTGCTTTGTCATTTACACAGCAGGAGCCTCACAGAAATATTAAATTCAAGGGATCAGAGCTTTTCCCATAAGAGACATGAATACAAGCCATCTGGGAATTAGAGAGATAAGTTAATGAAGAAAAAATTGAAATAAAACCCCTATTACTGCTGTGCCTTTCCTGTAGACGATCCAGAAACTGCCAGCCTCAGAGAACAAAATAAGCACAAAAAACTCTTTTTCCAAGGTGTTTCAAAAACTGTGGTTTAAATGTAATGTGATTTTTGGTTGCTTCCATTCCCGTTTCCAAGGATTCTTCCAAAACCCAAAGGCAAAAAGACAGCGATCAGTGCAAAAAAGCCCCCTGCTATAATTAGAGACTACAAACAGAACCCTCAGTAAAAACATACAAATCAAAAAACATAAATTAAGTCACAATGCTCATGGGTATTCACCATAATCCACTGCTCTAGTCTGCCAATGGATAAATCCTGAAATGAGGAGAACGTTGTGGTGCCCTGTGACGATTTTGAACTGGTCCTGAAACACTACCAACTGGTCACCAACTGAGAGAAAATAGCCCTTGAGCTCTGCTAAAGCGCCATCTGCTGGTTAAAGCATTAATAACAGGGAAAGCTCTACTGCATAGAGTGGTTAACTATGCAGAACTCTGAAGTAGTGGTGCTTGGATTTGAAAAGAGTGAATTAATTACAGCAAAATAAATCCCTATAAAAACTCTTGATTCAATAAGCCCTTCCCTCCACCTCTGTCCTTCTTCCCACCCTCTACAATACCCCAATGTCCTCCTCTTTCCTACTGCCCTCTCTTCGCTCATTCTTCTCATTCCCTTGTCTTCCCTTTTCACTTTTCTGCGTCCCTCTTTTATCTCTTTCCCCCTGAAGTGAGCTTTGCCATACTCACAAGTGCTCAGAACTGGCGATCACTTATTACATTCCAGGCTCTCATTATGAAAACAAACATTCCTCAACCAAGGAGTAAAAAAGTTTTACATTAATCAAGCATTAATCAAGTTGTTTTTTTTAAATACATAATTATGGGCAGCAACACAAGGACATTCCCAATTTGCAGACTGAACAGTTAAGGCTGCTTCACCAAAAGCAGGCAGAGCTCCAGGGGTACAGGTATCTGGGACACAGCTCATGCATACCTACAATGAAACGTCATCATGACCTGGAAGCCATCAGCAAAGATCTGAGGAAGACTGTCACCCTAGTTCTTCAACATGGTTCCCATCATGAAGCATGGCACCCACCTCAGGCAAAGCTAGGAACTGGGGAAAATACAGCAAATACCACCCTTACACCCCATCAGGGAAAAAAATTACCCTGCTCAAAAAGACTAGCTCAGTATTTATCCCTTAAAATAAATTATCCATAAAAAGTTATCCATAAAATATCCACAGTCTACAGAATTCTAGTCAATTTGCAAAAGGTGAAAGGGTTGAAAGCAACAGCTTACTTGGAATGCAGGAGAGAGAACTGCAGTTACTGAAACAATTACTCCTCTGGTCAGGTATTAAGGTTGTTTGGTTTTGTTATTTTTATTTTTCAGTGTTTTCAGGGGATGTATGTAGACGGCTGTTAGTGTGGAATCCAAGTGACCTCGAGCAAGATGATAAAGGGAACAGCGTGTGAAAACGGGAAAGGTAATTCTACAGTGCTGCCGTTTTTTCTAACTCATCTTTGAAACCCACGAGACTTTTACCTTGTGCAGCAGATGTTACAAATGTCTCGTGACCTGTCGATGTTCCTTGAAAAACGCTGGGCTTTTTCAGGGCTGGCTGTAATGTATTGTACAGTTGAACGTTAGGTGTGAATCTATCACATGAATAAAAAAAACTTGAGCCAAAACAGCAAGTCATTTTGTAAGAAATAACCTGAATGATAAAAGCATCTAAATTTTTTGTTAGTCTATAGGGATTCTCAAAGCGAAATTATTTGAGATTAGAAGCACTTTCTAAATCTACAGTTCAGCCAGGTGCACATGTAACTACTCTAATCCCCTGCCCTGGAAAATCAATGTCCCTACATATTGCAAACCACCAACAATGGGCCTAATTGCTGTGACAGCTCACATAAAATAGCACTGGCACGCTGACTTTTCTGGTGGTTGTATTTTTGCTTTCTTACTTTTTTTTAAAAAAAGAACATTGGATTTTCTTTTTGGGGGGGAGGCAGGGTCAGTACTGTGGTACTGACACACAAAGAAAGCGCCATTTCCCTTAGAGAACTGAAAATCTTGGATGCTCCTGGAAGAGAAGCTACATGAGACCCCCCTGAAGTCCTGGCCTCAGGAAGTCCAAAGGTATGGATTTTCCTGTTTTTCCTGGCATTTCCATTGTTCCAGTTGTGGTGCTCTTCCCTCTGTACCAGCAGTTACAAACCAATGTCCAAGTATGGCGACCAGCCTTTCAGAAGAGACCTTACATCTGACTATTCCACCCTCAGCATTATTTATAATCAATGACATAGATTCTGGTATAGCTTGCAGACGACACAAAACAGGAGGATTAGGAAAAGCTGAAGAAGCTGAAGAATTAAATTAAAAAAAGATTTAGATCAAATTAAAGACCAGGGAAACACCTGTCAGATGACATTTAATGTAGGCAAGTGCAGGGTTTTGAATGCAGGTAGTAAAAAACAAAATAGAAAATACTAAGCTAGAAGAGTCTACTTATGAAAAAGACTTAGGCATTTAGATTAACACTCTGTTTACTTCACATGGAGAATCAATAAAAAAGGCAAACAAAATATAAGGATATATAGCTAAAGGCATGGGGTTTAAAATTGAATAATGCACTACTAAGGCTTCATTTTAAATATCGAGTACTCATTTTGTCACATTTCCCAATACTGCTTCTCAGAAATCATTCCAAAGCGCATTATAATGCATTCTGGGACTTAAAGCAATGTCCTGTGGTCAAAGAACTGAACCTTTTTAGTTTTGAACAGAGAAGACTACAAGGGTACTTGACTCGACTTGAGGAATCAAGTTTAAAATGGAGAACAGGAGGCCCTTCTTTACCTGAAGGGGTGTGGGAGTATGGAAAAAGTTACCTGACAATTCTCTTGAAGTCAATACCCCGGTTCCTTAAAGAAATATCTGAATAAGACCCTCGCATTTCCAAAAGGCTATTAATTATTAATTATAAAACGGGTAAGACAGGCCAAAGGGTCTCTCAGGATCAGCATTCTAATGTTCTTATGTTTGCAAAAATAGGAGTGTTAACCCCTGTCTTCTGACTAAATTCCACTACACGCACTGACCTCCCTAAATTGATGGCTGCTGCGTGTCAGCAAGGTCAGCACAGTGTGACACGTTAATGGCGGAAGGTGTTTTAAGAGGCGTGAGATGAAAAGTGTTACATAATCCTGTATTTTGTCCTCCTACAGTATATAGAGAAATTCTTAGATTTGAAATTCTACAGTTTGTCATCCATTTACCCTGGGTTGGTGGTTTTGAAGAGCCCCAGATGCTTTCAACAGCTGAACAACTGGCTCAGCTAAGTCCATGAGATTTGGCATGAAAGGAAAAGCAATAAACACTATCTTTGCAAGATCAGGAATGGATAACCTTGACCTGCACCGCAGCTAAAGACAGCAATCTCAAAGCTGTTTCTCTGCTCTTCAACATGATAAAATACTATCAGTTCTGTAAAGCCAGATTCCATAGCAAAAGAGCTCTAGTGTAAAAGGAGCTTGAAATGAGGTTGTGAAGGGAGTGCATTTCGCCAGGTCGCTGACCTCTTCTTTTTCCTCTAAGCACGGCCACCCCCCACCCACCCCACCAGCCTGCAAATGGGTTTAGGCCGTTTGAGGCTTAACACAAAACAGCAGCAAAACTAATGGGTTTCTGAGAAAACACATGCTGCAGAAGCAAAAATGTTTTCGGCCCTTTATTTTTTTTTACCACCCCGTTCCCATTATGCCGATTTAAAAAAAAAGGCTCATAAATCATGTGTCATTCTGACTCTTCAGTAGTTCCTAAGGTCCTGGCTGCTTGGTCACTAAAATCCCTTGGCGCTATTTTGTTAGATTAGGGAGCGCTAACCCCGGCGTCCTGACTCAGACTGCTCCAGAGCCATGCCCTGGTAATTATTACGAAGGCGCAGGAGCAGGAGCGAGCACGAAAGCCTGTTAAAGAACACTATACAGTATTTTGAAATGGAGCCCTACCAGATAAGGAGTGTATTGCGAGGGAGGAGGAAGAAGAATGGAAAGCAAAATCGCTGGTACGCCTGGTCACCTCCGGTGTTGCTGAGAACGCACAACACCTGCAAGGAGCTGAAAAAGCCTGGCAGAAAAAAAAACTGTCTTATTACCAAGCCAGCGTACTTTTGTTCAGATGGGCCGCCGGGCCCACTTCCATGTATATATTAGCAGACTTTGCATTCAGAGGCACATCTGAATCTGGAGCAGGCAGGGCTGCATCTCAATGCCATCTTCATTAGCGCAGCTCTATGGGACGTGATTATGAATGCCATTCCATTACAAGCGCTTTCTCGCAATTACAGAAGCCTGATCCTCCGAACAACAAAGGCGGTGATTTGTGCCAATTGTTTGCAAAAACGTTAATGGGGTGGGTTTTTTTGTTGTTGAAATTGCTGAAATCAGTAATAGCAATTAACAAAATAACACTAAGGTGAAAATGCTTTAAGACAAAGCTTTGGAGCTTTGATTAACTGCCAACAAATAAACATCTAAATCATCTCTCACATAACCCCGCACACACAAACTCCATTTTCTAGGGATACCTTAACTAAGAGGACACTGTCTTATGCTGTGCACTTAATAGGTAACACTTCTTACTCAAGGGGTGGTCAGTGTTTAGAATATTCACTGTGATCCCTTAAGAAAATATGGATTGTCAGATCTGCTGAGGTACTGAAAAAGACAAAAAGCACTGACTAGCCTCCTCTCATCTGTAATACTTCCTAAGCTCTGAAAAGAGTGCACACAAAATACAAATCCGGAGCACCTGGAGGAAATTCACAAGAACAAAGGGAGAAAAATACAAACCCCACATACTGTTCAGCATATAGCACCTCTGGAACTGAACACAGGGCCCTGGTGCTGCAAGACAGCAATGTTAACCATTGCATCACCCCGACACCCGGTTTAGACTTACACATTGTAAAAAGACAGTTTATAAAACCCAATTTTAACTGAAATACCACTTAATTTCTGTCCAAGCCTGTTGACAGTCTTGAACAAAAAGTCTTGACAGCACAATATTACACACACATACAAATGGTTGGTTCTAAAAATACAGTGCGTCTCAAAGGAATATTCTTTTTCAATGACTGTTCATTAGCACCTTGCCCACTCTCAGCGTTTCAGCACACGGCCTTCTAGGACAAACTCTAGTTGGCAGGGATCGGCCCACAGTTCAAGACCAATTCAAAGCTTTGCTGCAAAAAGTCTAAATCATGTCATTGCTTTACTCTTGTTTTCAGTGTGTAGAGTAATTCAAGAAGGTGAGAATGCAAGCTATTTCATGCCCCCATAAGCATGACTGTGGAAAGGTTATTGATTTTAAATTCCTCTCCAGCCAGGAGAAATCTTGGAGCAATTTCTATAGTTAGCAGACTATGAACACAAGGAACAGTTCAATCACAAAGGCTTCTTTGTGTAATAAATGATGTATGAAATGTTTTCTAAATGACACAATGGTATAAAGATTAGTTCTTTCACACAGGAATACTACAAAGGCAGTGGAGGTGCTATGAATAGGGCTGGAGGGGTGTATTATTAACCAAGCTGAAGCAGCACTTTTATGTTTGTTTTTAAACTTGAACGCTTTCAGTCTTAATCATAAAAAAGTGAATATGTGTGGACTTCAGTGCCCAGAAGATTAGAATTATTTCACCATCCCACATCCTCTTCTGATGAAAATATATACAGGAGGCTTAGGTGTTTTAAGGCTCTCCTTATCATACTAGGATTCTCTATCCAAAGTGGATCATCGTCTGAGCTCTCTGTGAAGTCTCACTCAATTAAATCACCATGTCACAGGGTACAGTAAAGCACCCTGAAATCAGTGCAAGCTTCATTCAGTCACAGTGTGAACTACACAGTATAAAATGCATTAATGTGAAAGCACGGCAAACGGATGAGAAGTGAACCGCTAAAGCCCTAGCACGCTTGCCAAACTTTTAACTGTGGGCATCTCTTTCGTTAACAGTTTCTGCTCTGGCACAGACTCTTGCCTTTTCCGTTTCTGGCTACGATTAAAAAAGAACGGACAGTCCCCTTCCAACCAAGACTGCCGGCCGCCTCTTCGAGCCGAGCAGCCTCAGCGGTCGCCGCTGATGAACGTGGCTCGGAGGAGGTGCAGCCCCTGCGCCGGGCTCCCACAGAGCCCCTTGGCTGGGGGAAGAGGCCCAGAGGAGCGGGAGGCCATGTTGTGGAAGCTAAGGGACAGAGCATATGGCAGGAGAGCGGGCTGAAACGGAAGGCGATCGATGGGAGGGAGCGCGCTTCCATCTGTCACGCTGTCTGTTCCGTGGGAAGATTCCGATGAGGCTCGGGCTTGTTGGGAATGATTTATGTCTGTGAGCATGAACATTTTGAGTTTTTTTTAAATCAGGAAATGTGTCACAACCAGCAGAAGATGCCACAATGTTACGTGCGACAAAGGGAACAAGGAAATACAGGAACATTCAACAAAAAGAGTATCTGATCAAACCCATCCTGGCAAGCAAAAGCCACCATGATGTTATGCCACAAATGTACACACCCGCTCTCAACAGGCAACAAAACAAGAGTTCAGGAAGTTATGAGCTGTTTCCTATCATTCACCATGTTGAGTCATTGTCCAGCTCACCTCTAACATTCTTCAACATCACAGCTGAGTATTCAATCATCTAGGATCAATTATTAAGATGTGACTTACGGCAATTCACGATTTCAAAAGTAGCACTGTATGAGGAAAACAGTTAGCCTACTTTATGTATGTCTTCTATGTCATTTGTTTTAAAAGACTGCCCAGAATGGTATAGGGATATTAAGTACTGACACATTCTAAATTAAGGTGCAGAAAGGTCTCATTAATCAACAGAGGGCTCATTCCCTGGAAACTATTTCAAAACAGGTGCAATACGGGCACAAATCCCTCACTTTGGCAAAAGAGGGATCGCATTGTTACAAAACAATGGTTGGTTTTGTCATAGCAGGAACAGAACTTTGTGTTACAACACCCTGGTTTTTTTATTAAAAGAGGAGTAACATGGTCAACGGACTTTGGTTATGTCTGCTCAGCTTCTTGACATCCCATTTCATGGAGTGTTGATTGCAAAGCTACTCCCGAGGCTGATTGATCATCTCTAGCTGCGATTGATGGAAAACATACGGTATACCACCTGGCACCATCAAAATACTTAAACACTGAGGGACAGATCAAAGGAGGAAAAGTTTGTTTCGTACTTTTCTCTCTGTGACTTTTTATTCAAATACCTGCTTAATCAAGCCTTTAATTAAGGGCTAGGCAATTTTATATTCTGATTGATGAACAAACAAGAGCTCACCAGCTCAGCAGTGTGCTTTTTTTAAAATGGTTTTCAACAAAAAAAAAAAGTCTATCACACAGAAGAGAAAAAAAAAACATCTGGTCCTGGATTAAAACACAGGAAGCCATATGCCATATCACCAAGGCAGATGAGCAATAGACGTAACAAGCCATTTCACCGAAAAAGTACTTAAAGAACTTTGTACTCATTTGAGTTTCTGAACTGTTAGAACTAGGAGAAGAGAGACCAGAAAGAGATCGGTGTGTAATAGAAGATCTATCTATACATACTGCACACAAAAAAGAAACATACTGTACATGAACAGAGTGACAATAGTAAATATAGTAGGAGAACTCCCTTTTTTTTTAATGCTTGCAAGTACCAAAAATGAGATACCTAATAGCGCCTGTCCACAGAAGAGATGCACCTCAAGCAGTGGAACAATCTATCAACAGTGTGGTGGCAGCACTGATCCACTCACATTCCCGTAGAAGATGGACCACAAGGAATCCCTTTAAGAAAAAACCTGGAGAACAGTAAGGAGGTAACTGCATGGCAAAACCCTGTGTGATCAAAACTTAAAATGAGCAGGAGCACAGACGTCAAAGGGCATATAGAGGAAGATGCATCTTTTGGGGAGCAAAGGAGATCAATTTGCCAATGACGAAGACAGAGCACAAGATGCAGTCAGTGTAGATTATAGGTGATTGAGCTATTCAAGGATTATGGGCCCAAAGGGACAGTCTTCTGCAGCAAGGTACATGCTGGTAGAGATCCCCACAATTCAGATACAAAAAGAATTTACCTCATTCGAGAAACATAGCAAGCAAATCCTTCATTTTATTTGTGTCATAGTTTTTTAAACTGAAGCTACATATGATTTTGAAAGGATGGCATGTACAGAATTGCTCTTTCCCTGCAAAGGAGGAACGATTTGTAAGCAGCAAAGTGAAAGCACTGATTGAGCTGGCAAGCCTTCACGTGTAACATATTGCACTGGGAGAAGTTTCTGAGCGTGCAGAAGAGAATGTGAAGTAATTAGTATTTTTTGAGAGTTTTTTTGGGGGGTGGGAGGGGGGGGTTAATCAGTCAGCAGGTGCTTCTAGGCTGTCCTGCAGCTGTGATTCTCCATACATCCTGAGCAATTTCAAATTCAATGTGCCATTAACAAGCTCCTTGAACTAATTAGCTGTGGATTCCAATTCTGAACATGACCGGAATGCAGTTGGAACCATTATCTGAATTTGTGGCTGCTGCTGACATTTCTCTGGCCTCTAGATGTATTTTTTATAATACAAAAGTGAGATACAGTAATTTGATTTGGTGAATTTTTGCAGGAGGTGAGACATGCTAGATGAACTGTGTTAATAGCAGAGCACCTCACTACTGTATCCCTTGTGTGAAATCAACCCACAACTATAGAGGGTGCAGACAGCAACGTCAGGGTTTTGTTTACATAATCTAGCTCTTTACACTGGTCTTAGCAAGTTTCAGAATACAAATTATTATAAAGGTGATGCCTTTATTAACAATACAACAAATAAACTACTCTAAGCTACCTGCTTATTATTAAAATAATTGTATTCTTGTTTCCTTGATCCAGGGTGGCTACCCCACCCTGAGTATTTGTGTGTCAGGTGCACAACAGTCTTCATGTCCATTAACCCCTGAGTCGCACACTTCCACTCTGTAATGTTGTTTCATGCCTACTGGGGACTACATTCTAAGAGAAAACCAAACTCCTCTGACAATTAACATGAGAGCAAACCTTAAAAACAAAGACTTATCACAGCTGGTTTACACCAGTGTTCCATTAACTAACAAGCAGAATCACCCAATGGCATTACAGCTCCTTAATGCGTCCTTGCCTAAGTCATAAGAAGAACTGTGAGGAACATTAAACCTCTGGAAGGCCCTGGGAACAGCCCTGGCACCTGCAGCAAGAGCAGCCTCTGCATGCACGCCAGGTGCCGGGAGCTCAGAGCAAGCTGGGATTAGCTCTGGAAGTCATCCAGGATTTCAGAGGGTAGCGTCTTCTGGGCACTGACATTTAATCCATGCTTATAAATTACCTTTTGTGGCCTATCACATTAGAAACATTCAGCGGCAGGGGTAATGAACAGCACTATCAAATCCCTCAAGCGGCACCTCCTTCTCCCTGATAAATACAGGAGGGGCTGTGAATGACAAGCAGCCTGTTGGGCCCTGCTGAAGAAAGTGAGGTTCAGGAAAGGGGAGGGAGGGACAAAGGCGGCTGCAGAGAAAGCAGGCTCCCGTTTCCCGGTGCACATCTTTTTCTAAATGTATCTACTTGAGAATTGTACTTGAAAGTAAAAGAAGTCAAGAACAACAGGGTCTTCAGAGGTCCTCTTAACAAGCAGAGCACAGCCTGCAACATTTTCTGTGTGATTTTCGCCTGAGCCCCGTCAGCTAAGACCTTGCAACAAGGTTGAGCTTCCCGAGGAGCTCATTTACAGAATGTGGAAAGAGACATCCACAGAGTTATTTTCCATGCTTACAGATATCTATAAGAATCCACCATAACAACATCTGTCCAATTGCTTCTTTTGGGTTGTGAGGGAACCAGAGCCTATCCCGGCAAGCACAAACACAAACACTCACACCAGGGCCAATTTTCCCTGAAGCCATTTAACTTTCCAGGATGTCTTTAGAATGTGGGAGGAAACCGGTGCACCCGGAGTAAAGCCATGTGAACACACGGACAACATACAAACTCCATGCAGACAGCACCACAGGTCCAGAATTGAACCCAGGGCCCCAGCGGTGGGAGGCAACAATGCTAATCCCTGCACCACTTTGCCACCATATTCAATTTTATGAACAACATATACTGACCGCTGCATACAGCAATAGGTCTGCTTTATTGATATTTACAGTACCATGGTACAAATAAGAATCCTAAAGAAACCCTCATGTGGATCCAAGCTGATCAAGACCCACTTTTCTGCATCATCCTTCCAAGGCCACATATTTTATATTTTGCTGCCCTCTTAAAAGCACTCCTTAAACACCAGCTTCCCCCTCAGAGAAGTGCAGCAGGGCTCCCTGCTCAACAAACACACTCCTGGAGCATGTTCAAACTCCACAGTTCTCAGTGTGAAAGCAGGGGACCCTTCAGGGTTTTTCAGAATCCATCTGGGAAGCCCCAGAAATAACAAGACTTCACTTGCATTCTGACACTGCTAGCGGGGGACACGCAGTTCAGCTTTTAAAATAGTAAAGATTCGGTCCAGAAGTGTAATTATTTATAACTACTATGGATATTTGCTGTATCTCAGGGGGTTGCCGGATTACAGTAAGTCTTACTGTGACATATGTCTTACTGTGACATATCACTTGCAAAAGGGGGTAAAGCCAAGCAAGAAAAAAAGTTGAAAACCCAATTGAAGGACTCCAAAATATTCAACCTAATATTAACTCACCGGGCCTGGCTAATGTTTATATTCTTCCCATGCCTGTTTGGAAAGCAGATTATTTAAAACAAAGGCTCCCAAACCCAATCCTACAGATCCACAGTCCTGTCGATTTTCATTACAGATCAATTCCTAATCTAAAAAATTGATGTCATTATTGGCTTTTACTGGAGCCCCTCTGGGACTGGATCTGGGAAGCCCTGATTTGAAGGAAGCCTGTGGAAAGTCAGCTGTCTAGTAACAGATTCGGGGATCTACCATGCCCAAGCATAGGTATGTGCATGACCAAGGCAATATTTATGCACATTGACAAATATCCCCATTTGTTATGCGGCACTGCCAAAAATGTAACCTTTTAGAACAGTCTGTCATTAATGGGAGCTCTCATGAAGCAAAGTTATAAATCTTTTAGTTGCTTAGGGAGAGCGCAAAACATACAGAGGGGCATTAAAAAATCAACAACTGCTACTGGCTTGAAGAGCCGTGCTGTGTTTTCAATTCCTCTCAGCATTTAATAAGAAATTTTATTGCCAGCTTAAAACATGTACTGCATTTTGTCTTAAAACCATCGCAATCAATGCTCATGGTTTTGGAAATTCTGAAAATTTCCTCTTCTTAAAACTTTAACAAATTCACCATGAATGTGCATTTTAAGAAGTTATGCAAAAAAAGACCCTTCCAATTAGCGATTAAAATAAGGTGAGGCTGGGAGCAATGTCTAACACTGAACCAGTCACAGAATTATTCTTTTAAACATTTATATCAGCTTAATGAATAATACAAATCAAGGAGATTTAATGAGCTTTCCTTCAGACTAGGTTAGTCTTGCAGGACAAAACAGACTGATTTCAGTACAAAACCTGTGTGTGTTAATGTAAAGTACACAACCAGTGACAAGCCTCAGCAACAAAGGAGAATCGGCAGTTTAATCAGAATTTTCTTGTTTCATCATCTTCTTTAAAGGTTCTATGAGATACTCTTGGCACTGGTGGTGCTTCATGAAAAGATGCTTTCATTGAGGAGAGAGAACTGACTCTGAGATGAGCACACAATTCTTTGGTGCAAAAAAAAAACAGACCAAAAGAAAAAACCTTCAAGCACGAAGGGAGCAATTACATCTCCTGACTTCACAATTCTTTTAAAGTCCTGCGTGTGACCAAGAACAAAACAAAAGATCAAAACCGCAACGCATGAGGAGTGAACTCATCTGCACTTGTTTATTACACACAGGGAGGCAGGGCGGTGGAGTGGTTAGCATTGCTGCCTCATAGTGCTGAGGCCCGGGGTTCAATTCCAGACCTGAGGTGCTGTCTGTGTGTTCGCCTGGGTTTCCATCAGGCGCTCCGGCTTCCCTCCACAGTCTAAAGACCAAGTTGGCCCTGGAGTGAGCGTGTGTACTTGAGGTTGTCTGCCTTGCCATTGACTGGCATCCCATCCACAGTGTATCCTACCTTGTACCTGTTCCCTGCCAGGATAGGCCCCGACTCCCCCGTGACCCTGAATTGGAAAAAGTGGTCAGAAAATGGAAGGATGGATATATGACATGGCAAATACTGTAATAAGCAATATCTGGGATAAAGAAAGAATGAGCCATACTGGAGTCTTGGTTGCATGTTGCATCACTAGCCAGCCGCTGGGATCCCTTGGCCAAGACTCTGCTGGCTACAGGTGACAGCCAACTGGCTTTCCGGGTTCTCCCACCCAGTGCTGACAGAGAAACACACACCTCTCCTCCAGTCTGTGCCAAGATTCCTCTGCAACCCCCTCCCCACATGCTAAAACATACTTTACAAAACAAACAAAAAACAGTGCAGCTGAAAACCTAAGACACACAGCCCTATCAATAACCACGGGATAGAAGACTCATTTCTGACAAGCTGCAGGCAGTATTCTTTTCAGTGCCGCTAACTCTGTAATTATTACTACTAAATTAACATCCATTAATGCCTGTTACTGAACTATAACGCAGACCTTCAAAATTTTGTCACACCGTTCTGAAAGCGTATATATCAAACACTGAAAAGATATGCTTGCATAATCAGATTATAGACTTAAATATTCATGTGAGTCCTGTAGGTCACTCTGCCATTATTGACAAAAAAACATTTGGGTGGGGGGATGGCACATGCGGTTTGCTGAGCCCCACAAGAAATGGCACTACTCTGGTTCCCAGAGCCAAGTACCTGTCCCTGGGCACTTCAGGCTGACTCAGTGAAATGAAATGTGACTTTTCTGCCATGTGAAAGACAGTCCGCTGTTCAAAAAGACTGAAGTGATTGCTAATCGAAAATGACTGAATAATGGATTTCAGTGGTTCTACTGCACCCAGAAAAAAAGTATTTAGTCCATTAAAGTACAGACTAACACGTGCCAGATGGGGTTAACACAGAAGCCCTGGAAAAAATGCTGGAAAGGGATGCAATGTAAGCACTCTCAATCCAGTTGATATTTCATTTCAAATATCAGAAATGTTCTTAATACATTACTTTATGTCTGCTTACTACTAAATTAAATTATAACCCACACAGTTCATTGCATTCTTTTAATAATAATTTCCCATATTCGTATTGCTTTTCCTCCCCCCAAAAAATCAAAGTGCTTTATATACATAAGTGAGGGAACCCATTTCATCTGTCACTGCAGCACCCTCCTTGACAACAAGTAGTGGCCATTCTGCACCAGCAACCCCACTGGCACACATACTTTTCAACTGCTTATATGGAGAGTATACCGCTTCTGCACTCTCCTGACATGCTACTTGTGCCACACTGGTCTCCCTCAAGACACCCTTCTCAAAGCCAGGCAAGTGAAGATCATGCAGAAGCAAACAAAGGTTTTACCAAGAACAAAAGAGAAGAAATGCCAAGCATTTTGAAACTGCATGCCGTGTTGCAAGCCAAGTTATAGCTATATAGCTGCACCTGACTAAGGAACAGGTAAAGGATTATTCCATGCTGAAAGGAAAAGAAAAGAGAAGTCCGAAGAAGACTCCCCAGCTGAAATGTTATGTCTCTTTTCTTTTCAGCATGGAATAAACCTTTACCTGTGTACTGACTCAGCTACCTACTTGAACTTGTTGCACCTGATTAAGCCTGGGCTCGGTCATTAGCAGAAAGGATCAGAATGCTCTAGGAGGAGGTGCACACGTGGCTCAGAGCAGCTGGGGCTCAGCAAGGTGGCCTGGAGATCCTTGGCTGGACATGTACTGTATTGGTAAATTCAGGGACCTCCCAGGTGCCTTGCTAGCTTGCAGGGTTACCAGTGAGACAGTGCTAACTGTCCTCTCAGGCACTACAGGTTCATAGCATTTTAAATGAAAATTGCTCCTTTTAACGGATGTGTTGGAGATGTGAGTGCACAAATGCTCATTCTCTTTGTGCGGTATGAGGGACAAAGCTGTAAACCACAGAGGATTAGCAATTAGCATTTACAAATTTGGCAGGCATAAAATAAATAAACATGGTGGCCCAGTGATTTAGCATTGTTGCCTGTCAGCACTGGGGCCCTGGGTTCAACTCCTGGGGTGCTTGTGTGGAGTTTGTATGTTCTCCCCCTTTTCAATGGATTGCCTCCTACAGTCCAAAGACATGCTGGCAGGTTAATAATCTTCTGGGAAAACTGGCCCTGGTGTGAGTGTGTGGGCTTTTGTATCTGGATGTGCCCTGTGAAGCACTGGGTGTATCCAGACAGTGGCTGTTGCTTTCTGCGAGTAAGCTCCAACTCCCCCATGACCCTTTATTGGATAAAGCAATTCGAAAAGTGATGAGATACACATAGCAAATACACATTCCCAGTTTAAAATATTTTGAAAGAAACTCTTTATATGGAGCCAGTATTGCTGTAAGTTACAGCATTTAAAAGAGTGCTGAAGTCTAGGAATGCAACACCTGTTGGACACCCTAAGACTGATTTGAATTATTAGGCTACAACATCTCCTTCTTGCCTTTTAATGTCTCAAAACACGATCACATCAGTGAAAAGGCATTTTTTTGCAACTAACACAAGTGAGACACCCGTATAAGCAGGACTGAGAATTAAACGATAGCAATTTCGCCTCGTCCACATAGTGCCCCTTTGAGGGATGGGGTGTGAGACAAAACGCTCGGCAAAGCTATTCATGTTGATGGAAGGGAGGAAGTGCAATCCTCCAGGCGGTTAGTCCGGTCTCCGCATCATGCGGGCTAAAGGCAATCAATCATCGGGGCTGGGATGCTGAGCGCAGCCCCGCAGCTCAATTCCTGCTCCCCTGGCCAAGTCATCAATTATCAGGCCCCTCCGCATAAACAAGCAGGCTGGAGAGACAGAAGGCAAGAGGGAGAGGGGGACTGGGTCGGACACAATCTCACTCGCAGCAGCACACCAAGAAAAGTGTCCGGACTTTAAACATGGTATCTTGGGCAACAGCAAAACAGCCTTCATCTAGCAATACAACCCCAGACACAGTGCTCAATGAGTTAAAGAGTTAAGACGCCTGTAGAGGCATTTTCTAAGAGGCTTCAGTTCAATGACAAAATGACACCACTCCAATGCAGAGCATCTGGCAGGTGGCTTTACATCTGCAAAACACTGGCTTCTCCTGAATTGCACTGAAACTCACGCCATCGAATGAGGTAGTGATGCTGTAGACAAACTTGCAATTCACCCCTTTAATCAGCAGCTATTTAAACAGAGCCAATTCATCCCCACGGCATGAACAGAAAAAGGATTGGAATTGCAAAACTCTCTTTCAAATGCGGGTTTGTCTTTTGCTCTCTGCCTCCCTTTCAAAGCCACACCATCCTTACAGAATGTCTCATCTATGAAGCACTGCGAGACGAAGGGACTCATTTTTTAATGTACAGATATATGAACTGTGGAGTAATGATACATGGCAGCACAGCAGAACAGAGGTTGGGGCAGAAATCGAAAGGGGACTGTGGGGAGATGGCTTTTGTTTTGTAACTATCAGGAAAAACAGAAGCACTCAGCTGTGTTGCTGATCATACCTACTGTAGTACGAAGGTCCATAATAAGTGCAAAGTTAATGCTAAGTTAGGGAAGAATGTTTTAAAATCATAGACATAATCAGATTCCCTCCTTCTCTGTCTGCCCTTAATTTCAAGCCCTCGATCTTCCACTTTCTCACATTCTGCCCTGCTGGAGAGAGTCGTTACTAATTTTACCTAAACTTTTAGAGCTGATCCTCCAATCTGCAATTAAATTAGAATCAATCGTTACCATAACCCCAGAGTGTGAAGGTCAGAGATTTTCTTTCCGTACTCACAACTCTAACGCCAACGTTGTACGCAGGTTCCGCATGCATAGCAATGCAAAAAAAGTGGGGGACTCTATATTGCTTTGAAATTGCAAAATAAGGTTTAACATAGGACCTTTCACAGAAACACAGCGGAAGAGAGAAACTGAACAGAAGGACAGCCTTCTCCTCTCTTCTTCACCAAGGCACAGTTGAACAGGTAACTGTACCACAGTTCAGCGTATCTGATGCTATTCTGCTTGCTTTCTTGGGGGAGGGTGGTGGGCTCAGACCTACCATTACAGCTCAGATCGTTTCTCCTTGCACATCCAAACCATAAAGTATTCCTGTGGCTCAGATCAAGCCCTAGCATTGAGCAGTTTAGTGCACAAACAACTGGAAATACCGATTCAACATTAAACCTTGGGCTGCAGCAATAAAGAGTCTCACTGAAGGACGATGGAGTGGAGGAAGGGTGTAAAATGAATGAACTCTGGGAATGTTGTTTCATTACCTACATTTCTACCTAGTTGGGTATGTCAGAGACTTAGTCCTTAACTCTAAATCTTCAGATATAAACTCCTTTTAATGCTAACAAACACAAGAAAAAAACTTCCCTTAAATGCAAGAGTCCAGCTGCAGAGTAAAAAAAGGTCTGTAAGGTCAATATATACTGTAATCTGTACTTCTTTAGCATGCGCGCAAATAATTACTGCCCTTCAAAAGGAGTTAAACATTGGTACTCTTCTGTTGCATGATTCATCTGGAGTCTAGTTTTTATTCTTTTTAAAGTCTGTATAGCTGTTATTCATGGGAATAATTGCTTCTTTTGTTGGGCCAAGCTAAAAGGAAATTAGTGCAATACATCAGGATTATGCCATTTGTGGGAGAAAAGTGAGGAGATTACCAAAATGCAAATGAAAGGCACTCATGGGCTGGCTTGTTGCTATACAATTACTTGAAAATGCCAAACCAATCGTATTTAAATTTCACTTGCGGACTTTGTAGAGCATGTTTGAAGCATCTGTTTAAAAAAAATAAAAGGGCAACTTGTTTTTAAAAAGTTTTTTTTCTGCAAAGCTAGTTAAAATATTTAATGATTAATCAGACATTTGTATTCGCAAATGCCACAGCCAAGAAAAATCCAAGAATTAATTTCAAAAGGTCACCACTACATACTCGTTAGCAAATTTTAACCTTCTCAATTTGTGGATCTTAAAAAAAGAAAATGAACTGTTTCATTGGGGACTGATATAAGATAACATCATTTAAGCAATTTGGTTACTATGAATTATTTAAAAATGGAATGAAAAAATTAAAGAGTCTGTTATTTACAAGGATTAAAAATTAACAGCAGGCTAAAAGCGTAGTTCTTTTTTAACAGATGTCATTAACACCCTGAAGAGCTCAATACTCTGATTTCAAAAACAGCAGGAGAAAAAAACAATGGGCACCAAGAGACCCCCCCACAGCAAGCACACAAATCAAGTGTTCAATATTTAATCATCTGTGTTTGCAATATGTAGGAGTTTTAAAAAGCAACTCTAAAACAAAGAAAATAACACCTTGACAAAACAGAAGTCCAAGTACATCTGCACTGCTCAGGGACTGATGGTGGACAGTTTGAAGATGACTGACATTTCTAACAAAGGAGCAGATGAACTGTAATTAATCTTCGTTTCTGAGCACTCATTTCTTTTTAAAAACAGGGCCCTTTCCTGTTGTTAAAGAGTTTACCCAGCTAAAGACACGGAGCAGAATAAAAAAATTAATTCCCTTTGAAAAAAAGCACGAAGCTAAAACAGCACCTCAACACAAGAAGGATAATTAAACCAACTGAACAGTATGGGAGCCACTATCACACCTATGTATTATCCACACTTGTGGACAGCCCTGTCCTACCTCCAGAATAAACAGGTTCCCACTTCACTAACTGGCGAGCAGTAAGTATATATAGAATATCTGACCTTTTTGAGGGACTGGTATTTTAACCATTTGAACAGCTTCAAGCACAAAATAGTAGACCAACAAGAGTCTAACTCCAGGTCAGACATTATGGTGGCACCAACAATAGCGGGCTTGATTTTTTTCCAGCAACTCACACATACTGGAAAAATTATCCACGAGAGTGGGAACTCAAAGAAATTCCTATCCATGTTTTACACTCTCTTGTTTAGGCAAGAAGCAGACTCCCTAAAGTCTTCACAGACAACTCAGAGCCTAGAACTGAGATGCTGCATGGATAGTGATGCCTGAAAGGCGATTCTTTTACTGACTTCTACAATCACACTTAATTCTTTACATTGAACATATACTGTATACTGCAAGCTCAGCACACACACATCACCCAACTGCCCCAAGTGTAAAACCCAAGATGGAACACAGTTCCATTGTTTATGGAAATGTACATCCTGTATATATACTCTATATATCCTCTTATATATATACACTTAAACCCAAATTAGATTTTCACTATAAATCTGATATACAGTTTTAATTTATACAAATTTTATGGTATACTTTTATGCAGCGATCACTGTGCCTGTTTTTATTAATTTCACGGTAATTCTCTTAATGAAACAAAGTAAAATGCTGATTTTACGTTGATTACCTTGAAACACTTAATAAACAAAATTGAAAAAAAACCAACAGATAACAACCCAGATCACTTAAGCTTGTTCTGTGGATACTTCTGGTTCCAAATTCATTAATGCACTTGATACCACAAATATTGGTTTTAACAAAAATTCAGTCCAAATATACATTCAGAATTTGATGTATAAATTCAATTCAATTCAATTCAACTTTATTGTCATTAAACTTACACAGGTGCATAGTATAATGAAAGGTGTTTCTCTTTAGTCACTCAGGTGCAGTATATAAATAGGACAGAAGATAAGACAATAGACAGTAACACAATAGCAATAACAGTAACATGTAATAACATAACATAAATAACATGTAATCAAGTAATCAAAACTGTGCAAAATTCCGCAAACAGAGAAAATATAACAGGACAAAAACAGTGCAAGGTAATTCTTGGAACAGTGCAAAAATAGTATGGTTAATTAATAAATATTAAATATTATTACGACTGGTACAGTTTTACTGGGCTATCGAGGGGACAGTACAATGTCAGCTTACATGTGTGTGTAGTGGTGTAGGAGTACAGTCATTGTGGGTACAGGAAGTTAGGAGAGATCATAATATGGTGGGAGGGAGTGGGGGCGTCACCAACTTGACAGCTCTGGGGAAGAAGCTATTTTGGAGTCTAGTTGTGTGCGACTGGACTGACCGGAACCTTCTGCCAGATGGTAGGGGAACAAACAAGTTATGACTGGGGTGAGTGGGGTCAGACATAATTTTGGTGGCTTTTTTCAGACTCCTGGTGTTGTATATTTCCTGGATGGATGGTAAGGCACTGCCGATGATGTGTTGGGCAATTTTGACCACCCGCTGCAGTGCCTTACGGTCGGATGCAGTACAGTTGCCGTACCAGACTGTGATGCAGCTGGTCAGTATGCTTTCCGCCGTACATCTGTAGGAGTGAGGATCTGTGAATGTAGGTGTATTTGCTTCAGCCTTCTCAGGAAGTACAGCCGCTGTTGTGCCTTCTTGATGAGACTGGAGGTGTTCAGTGTCCATGTAAGGTCCTTAGAGATGTGAACACCTAGGAATTTGAAGTTATTCACCATCTCCACCACAGACCCTTCTATGTAGATGGGGGAGTGAACTTTTCCTTGTCTTCTGAAATCAACAATCAGCTTTTTGGTTTTGCTGATGTTGAGACATAGGTTGTTGGTTCGGCACCAGTCTGCAAGTTGTTTTATCTCCTCCCTGTCTCATCATTGTCAGAGATCAGGCCCACGACTGTGGTATTGTCAGCATACTTGATGATGGTGTTTGTGCTGAACTTGGCAGTACAGGCGTGGGTAAACAGGGAGTACAGCAGTGGGCAGAGCACACAGCCTTGAGGGGCACCCTTAAAGGTGTTAAGGGTGAGTGTGTTGGAGGTGAGGTTGCCAATCCTGACAGTCAGGGGTCTGCTGGTGAGGAAGTCTAGGATCCAGCTGCAGAGGGTTGTATCTAAACCTAGAGCCCTGAGTTTGGTAGAAAGCTTTATGGGTATGATGGTGTTAAATGCTTAGCTAAAGTCAATTAACAGCATTCTTGTATAGGTGTTCCCTTTATCCAGGTGGGTTAGTGTGGTGTGTAAAGCTATAGCAATTGCATCCTCTGTGGAGCGGATTGTGCGATAGGCAAACTGGAGAGGATCCAGCGTTTTTGGAATGCTGGCTTTAATGTGTGGAATAAGTAGTTTTTCAAAGCACTTCATTATGACGGGGGTGAGTGCAATAGGGCGGTAGTCGTTCAGGCAAGTGGGGGGTGATTTTTTCGGTACTGGCACGATGGTGGTCTTCTTGAAGCAGCTAGGTACAGTGGCCTGGACCAAGGACATGTTGAAGATGTCGGTACAGACATCAGCTATCTGCAAGGCACATGTTCTGAGTACCAGGCCAGGGATACCATCAGGTCCAGCAGCTTTATGTGTGTTTACTCTACTTAGTGATTTCCACACATCTAGCTTGGATAATGTGGGGCGTGGGGTGGCAGGGGAGTCAGTGGTCCAGGTGGTTGGTTCAGGGTTTTGACCTTCGAAGCATGCGTAGAAGGTGTTAAGCTTGTTTGGAAGAGAGGGGTCAGTAGCGCTTACAGGGCTTGTTTTGCTCTTGTAGCTTGTGATTGTATTTATGTCTTGCCACATGCATCGTGGGTTAGTGTTGGTGTTGTAGTGGTGTTCTACCTGGGATTTGTACTGTTTCTTGGCAGATTTTATGCCAGCTCTTAATTTTTTCCTAGCCCCTCTCAGTTCTTCCTCATTACCAGATTTGAAGGCTGCATCACGGGCTTTGAGCAGGGAGCGGATCTCAGTATTCATCCAAGGTTTTTGATTCGGGAGTTTGCGTATCTTTTTAACGCTCACCACATCATCAGCACATTTGCTGATGTAGGCAGTGACTGCTGATGCATACGTATCAATATCGGTGTGGGATCCATGGGAAGCTGCATCTTTTAACACACTCCAGTCTGTGCACTCAAAACAGTCCTGAAGCATTGATTCTGCCTCTTTGGTCCATGTTTTTACAGTTATAACTGGAGCCTTGGTGTGTTTGAGAAGTCATCTGTAGGCTGGGAGTAGGAACAGGGAGATGTGGTCAGATTGTCCAAGAGGGGGGTGAGGTAGTGCTTTGTAAGCACCGGGTACATTAGTATAAACAAGGTCAAGAGTGTTGTTTCCCCTGGTGGGGCAGTCAACGTGTTGGTTGTAGCTAGGCAGGACTGATTTCAGATTTCCCTGATTAAAATCGCCTGGAATAATAAAAACACCATCAGGGTGTGCTGATTATTGTTTACTAATCGCTTTGGATAGCGTTTTGACTGCCTCCTTAGCATTAGCGGTAGGAGGTATGTATACAGCGGTAATAATGACCGACGTGAATTCCCTAGGTAGGTAGAATGGTCGTCATTTTACCATTAAATATTCTATGTCGGGTGAGCAGTGGATCGCGATTTCTGTAGTATCTCTACACCATGCTTGGTTGACATAAATACACAGACCTCCTCCTTTATTTTTACCAGAGGCGGCTGTTCTGTCCGATCGGAGAGTTAAAAAATCATCCAGCTGAATGGCGGTATGTTGTTGTGAAGCCACGTTTCCGTAAACACAAGAGTGCAGCAGTCTCTTATTTCCTGGCGAGTAGTGAGCCTGAGTTTTATTTCGTCCAGTTTGTTGTCTGGGGACCGTACGTTAGCGAGGAACAGGTTGGGTATAGGTGGTCTGTTCCGCTGTTCTTTAAATGAAAACCTGAAAACTTTCAGACTAATCAGTAAAATACACTACAAAAACAAACGTGTCCCAAGTATTTTTGGAAATATACTATATTCAAAATGTTTCATACTGTACCTCACAGTCAGATGACTATCCTTTTGTGTTTGCTAATATACTGAAAGCTCCTTCTGTAACCTTTTAATACACATAGTTATTTTAATACAATACTGTAACTTAATACATTCAGGCACTTCTCACCAGGCATTTTCAACAATTCCTTCATGCTGAAATTCTGTGTAATCTGAAGGAGCTACATCTTGCATTTGTGCACAGCTTTCCTACCACAAAACCATCCATTAATTTTCTAACCACTTGATCCAATACAGAGCCTATCCCAGCAAGCAACAGGCGTAAAAGCAGGATACACCCTGGATGGGACGCCAGTCCTCTATCACAAATGTTTTATTGAATTGAGGTCTGGAGATTTATATGGACAAAGATTTTATTCTCCCTTAAAACTGAGTCTCTCTGGTAATCAGTCTAGAGATGGGGTTTTATTAACATGCTGCAAAGTTCATTTGTGACCAGACTGGAGCTTCTTTGCAGAGACCATTTTTTGGATGCAACATCCTTAATCATTTTGGTATCCATCCGTCCTTCAATTTAACAAAAGGGCACCAGGATCAAGGGATGAAATCCCGCCCAAAAACTCAGTTCCGGTTTCCCAGAGCTACAGTACGTTGCCCAATTTCACTTGGGAGTCAATTAGCTGATGTTTGGCAAACCGCTGCCTTTTCTTTGCGAGTTGCTGTGATGCTCCACCACAGATACCAGATTGTGGAAGTTAACTCAGACAGTTTTTGTGCAGAATCTGTATTCTGATGATGACAGGATTTTTTAAATTCCCATCTGTTGCCCCAGAGTGCGAGTTAACCTCCCAGACTAGTTTTTGGATTGTATTTGTGGATAAAACTTTGGATATATTTGGAGCAGAAACTACTGTAATAGTCCTGAAAATGTGGATACTGACATTTTCAATTTCCTATGCATTTTATATTTTAGCCATCTCATAACTTGTGGTGGTCCATAACTTTTTGCCTAAGTTTCACGGGATCTTATAGCAATTCCCTATGAAGACTGAAGATGTTGACAGGTTTGCTTCTGTGCACAGTCTCATTTTATATTCAGTGGTCATTGAGGTGACATCCAGAAACTACAGTACATACTGTATATCTTGCAGAAGTTCAGAGAATCTAACAGATGACCATAAAACAGTATACCATTGCATTTACTATATTTATTTCTGTAAATAAATATGCTATACATTTAAAGGGTGAAAAATTTCAGCATTGTGTATTTAGAAAATAATGCAAATATTTTGGACAGATTTGTTTTTACAAAATCTAATTCTGGCAGCCTAACACTTTTCCATGTATTCGTTTATTCAAGCAACACATACTCCAAGCATTTATTTTTTATTTTGGTAAAATCAACTTTCAGTTGAGTTGTATCAAGGGTATGAATAACTTTGGAGTCAAGAGACATCCATTCCCAGGACACGGTGAAAAAAAATCAATAACTTTACCTCCCTCTGCTGTCCCGATTGAGAATCTGATCTTCAGTCTGACTCCTTTCCAGCAGTTTTCCCATGCAGCTCAGCTATTTCTTGAGGCGCTCCGCGATTCTCTCCATTCCTCAGAAATCCAGGCAACAGCTCCGACGCCTCCAATGGAGGTGAATCTTCCAAAGTTACAGAGCAGAGTTCTTTGAAAGACGGAGATCAATAGCTAACATTGTGGTCCGATTAGGTGACAGAAATGCAACGAACCGCATTAAAAACAAGAAAGGATGTTACAAAGTGAGGGGAGACCATGCAGCTATTCGTTACTACCAGCAACTGGATCCAATGATTTCATAATTTCTTAAAAGATCCGAGACAGTCTGCTTTAACAACGTGGTTGAGCAGCTTGCTCCGGACACCAGCCATCCCATGGGTATAGAAACGCTCCCTGCTGTCTGTCCTAGATGCACTGCATTTTAATTTTCATCTGTGCCCCTCTGCACTTATTTTGTCAATACCTTTCAAGATTCTGAGCACCTGCCTGTAAGGAGTTCTCGTTGGACGACATGATGAGGTACGTTAGCGAACCACAAAGGACCAAGGCTGCTGCTTGCAAGGCACCTGCAATAGTGTCCTTATTGAACAAGAAAAGGAATTTTGTCTAAAGCACGTGGCTCACGGATTATCTATAAAGGCCACTGTCTGATGACTACTATGGGAGGACACTCATGGATAAACAATCATTGTTGAATTGGTTTGCATGTTAGAATATGGCTGAAAAATATCACTTTTACGGCCTCATTTAAACTCTGTATATACAAAATATAGTTTTGAGTATCGACTCAAACCTGATGGCTTTAAAAAAAATTGTAATCACCCCCGTCACTGGCTTTTATTGATTCGTTTTATTGATTTGGTGTTGAAGTGTTTTTATCTTATCATTAGTAACCAATTTGTAGGTATCTTGTCATCACTGAAAATAAAATCAATGGCAATTTACCAATTGACTTGCACAAGCCTACATTCCCTTTTAGAAACATTTGAGGGCAATTTCCTCCTGCAACTGTTTTTAATTAAGTTTCCTACTTGTTGCACACAGTGATATGTGTTATGATCGATTCCACTTCAGTTTACTTTTCTATAACTCTGCTACCCATCTTCTCAACAAAAATATCTTCCAAACAGAAACTATCCTAAATTAATTACCAGAAAAGAAGCAAAAGCAAACAAATTTGCATTGGTCCTTGTTTTAATAGCCCATCAGAAAATCGATGCGTTATACTCATATACATCTCGCTCCAACTTCCTCTAAGCTTCAACAAATCTTTGTAAAAGCCAGTGGGAATTGCAAATTAGCAGAAACCATGTCAGCTGACCTTTCATAGAGGAAGTCTCCAATCAACTGATACAGACATCTGTGTGCTGTGAACACCCTTTCTCTTAGTAATTTTGCACAGCAACTGCAAACATACATCTCTTGACAGAAAAGATACAATAAAATACAGCACACACTGCTGTCACTTCTTCCAAAAGGTCCATACTGTCCACCCAAGATAAATTGAGTATTCAGTGGAGACTAAGAGAAATGACACACAGATGGTGCGAAATACTACCTTAATTTAATCAGACATTTATATTTCATGCAATTACTGCAAGGAGGTAGAGAGGCAGAGGTTGTGAAAGATGAATGAGTCTGTCAAAAACAACCCAAAGATGCTCAACAGGAATAGAAAATCAAGAACAAGTCCACACTTCATTGCTTCCCAGAATCTAAAAAATACGCTTCTGCATTCCCTCCACTGGGTTATCCGAGCTGGCCCGTGACTGGGAAAGACAGATACTGAAACAGCTGTCGTGCCCAAAAAAGCTGAATCCCATTCCCTCCACTCTAGGGCACTACTAAGGCAACTCAACGCCAGTGGGTGTACCCTGATAAATAACACCGGACATGGTCAGAAATTACCCTATTTTTTTTAATCCGTTTTTGATTCTCACCATTCGAAATCCGTCTTCTTCAATTAATCAACTGAATTTATTCAGGTTCAATTAGTAGGAGGTAAGACAGATGCACTATGGCAGCACAAACCCCACCTGCATAAAAATCCAGGACCTTAATTTAGTTCAATAAAGCCTCATAACCGGGACAGACTGGAAACCAGAGGGTCCTGTACCTTAAAGGACAAGAGTTGGGTACTAAGCTGGAATGGGGCGCAGTCCCTTAATATTCTGAGGAACATACACTAACGGCTTTACTAGTGACATTTGTAAAAGTCACTAGTAAAAACAACACTGAGCTTGCACAACCTGACCTTGTTGAAACTCCCCTCAATTTCCTGTGGTAAAGCAAGTTCTCACCTCCCGGAACACATCTGCTTGAGAAGTGGGGTTGTGTGTCACGGAAGTGTGAGCTACACCTCATAAAAGACGAAGTGGGATCCCCTCCTACACCCTTAGGGGGCTTTGGAATCCATTGGGATAAAATGTAATACACAGAAGCTTACAATTTGGGTGACTCTTTCAAGCACTATATCATCACTCTGCACGCTGGAGCCCTGGGTTCATTTCCAGGCCTTGCGGTGCGATCTACAGTACACGGAGTTTGTTTGTTCTCCCTGTGTGCGTGTGCGTTTCCTCCCAGTCCAAAGACATACTGGTAGGCTGATTGGCTTGTGTGAAAACTGGTCCTGTTGTGAGTGAGTGTGTGCGTGCATGTCTGTGTTTGTGTCTGTCTGCCCAGCGATGGACTGGCCAGCGTGTACCCTGCCTTGCACCTGTTGCTTGCTGGGATAGGCTCCTGCTCCCCCATGACTCTGAATTGGAATAAGCGGTTAAAAAACAGATCACTCTTCACCCTGCCAGGCACACAAAAACCCTGAAACGAAATTGATCTCTTAGTAATCGTCCCTCAGCCAATCATAGGTAGCTCTGCCAAAAAACATCCCCATAAAACCATTAATCAAATATTTTGTTTTCTTTGTCAACAACTGTTCAGGGACAAAAAGAAGCTTTTATCATGTCCTTTGTCAGTATTAAAGGTTTTCAGAATCTAGCCCCCCCAGCTCCCCATTCAATCAGCCTTCATCATGATGTTTAATAGGAGTAATTATTTGGCTTCCCAAATCTTTTCACCTCCAATCGGTCTGCAGAAGCTGCAGTTTATTAGTAGTCCCGGAAGATGTGAGGCAGGTTGCTGCATAGGTAATCAGACACAAATTCACAACGCGAAAGCCCTGAAAAAAAGGCTCTCTCCAGTCTAGGAACACGCATGTGTGTGTACACGTATATAAACAGGTAAAGCTCAAACCTTCCATGTGTCTATCCAAGGTACAGTGAAAAGAAAGCAGTTGCTATAAACAGTTTTTTTCAAGCTTTTCAAGTACCTTCCAAGAAGACGAAAAGAGCAAGAGACCCCAATCCCTCCTTGTACGCGTCAGCTGCTACCAACTGTTTTGTGACTCACCGCTCTTCAATCCCAGCTGAATTGCTGGGACTGAAGGAGTTTGGACATACAACCGCAGAGACATTTGTTATTTAAAAAAGTAATAATATTTTATGTGCAGGAATTAAAGTACTATACTTACTGTAACATCATTGAAACGTTTTGTCATTTCACATATTGGCACGGGAGCTTATACTTTTGTTTCATATAAATCTTTCACTTTAATGAGTGATAAATGATTGCGCATACTTTATCCGTATTCTATTTAACACGTTGACGTGACTTTTATCACGTGAACTATCTCCCTCACCTGTTCCAAATCGGCAGTGCAGCTCTGACCTCCATTTTTCGTTATGGAAATATTTTCAGGGTACAGTTTAAGAAATCTTTCCACACATTTCTTTCACAGTTCTTACCTGTTCCGAATATTTCCTGCTCATTCGGAGGAAGTTTGGTCCCCATTGACTCGTATTTGTACGGTTGGAGCTTCGAAGTTGCCGGCGGTGCTAAGCGCATGCGCCCAACTGCCTCCACTGGTGGGATACCCGTTTCTTAGTAACAATTCATTGCCCGGATGTGGGTAAAAACACCAAAACGTCCCTCCATTGACTTGAACATGAACCGTCACCTTATTTTTCTTTTACAGTCTAGGTCTTTTTCTGCGTATCAATTTTCATTTGCGTTGAAATTAGGGCTTTCTTTGAGGAGCTAGAAAGCAGCTTTATTTAAATTCTAGGTAAATGCATTAACAGTATACCATTGAAATAATCCATTTTAGAAAATGTGAATGTATCTATCCCGACATTAAAGAAACGTCGATTTTGAAGGGGGATCTTTTTTACAGATTGTGCCCGTTAATACATTCTTGAGTTGTGCTATTTAATACTTCTTGAAATGTAATGTTTTAAACTTGGCTGTGGTTGAGGAAAGGTCTGAGGGAAACGTTCACTTAGAAAATATGATGAAAATGAATTTGTTCCATCTAACAAATTAAATCTTTCAACCACTTCAACAGGAGCGACAGCTAGGATACTATCATTTAAACAACACTGCCCCCTGCTGTTTATCAGAGCTATTATCATTGAAGATCCTGCAAAAAACGCAGAAAAATCTATGTAGAAATCAATCCGAGTTTTTTTTCGAATACTGTATAAACTGAACTACGGATTCCCTTTTCCCTTGTGCCGCTGCAATTAAGCTGATCTCTTCAGGATAAAACAGTATCTTTAAGTAGGAAAAAGGATAAAAATTGACCTTTAAAACAAAGACCACACTCACTGTCGCACCCATAAGCAGAGTAATTCTAAAACTGAGACTAGGTTTCTGGTTTCGTTTGTTCTATGAGACTGCCACAGAAGCCACCAGAGACAGCACATGTAGGGGCTAGTACCGAATTCTGCTTAGAGTGGCAAAATCCACTCCTTGAAGTTGGTGTGGGATTTCTAGGGTACTTGCGGTGATTTAAAGGAAAAGACCAGCCTGTGACACCAATCACAAGGAAGTTAAAGACCATAGAGGCAGAAAAAAAAAAGTTGTCCTTGCTCTCATTGCAGCTAATTCTGTGGAACAAAACACCACTGGATAGAGGAAGAACTTCTTTAGATGTGTAATACATCCATTCTGTGTGCAAGGACAACACACCAGAAAGCAAAACTGTGTTCCGGTGACAGGTCCCCACAATCGTGCCCTGGCACAAGTTTCTGTCCTTGTTCACCCCAGGAAGATTCCACACTGGACTGGCCTTGCGTTGGCTTATACCAAGGCAACAGCACAGGATCTGTCCCCAACACGACTGTGTCGCAAAAGGATCTAACACTCATCCCAGGGTCCAGGGTCCTCTGCCCTGCTCTCACTGCGGCTAATGCAGCAGAAGAAAACACCACAGGACGTAGGAAGAGCCCCTTCAGATGCCTGGTACAGCTATCCCGCGTGTAAGGATGACACACTGGCCCCCCTCTCATCCCACACAACACGGTGTTCTCCTCCGGAACTGTCACTGCCAAGGAGAAACAGCTCATTCAAATCCTGGCACTGAATGTACCCCGTTCAGCAAAAATCTCCTTTGTGTTCAGAGACACAGCAGCGCCACCTGCTGGGAGTCACGATAAATTTCACCTCCGTGTACAGCCAGGACCCAATTCGACCAAAACCACATCCTGACTTCACACCAAACCATCAGTCTTCTAATCATTAATGCTTCCCATACTGCAGTTAAAAAAATCTTTCATGTACCTTGTCAGGTGTAAATTCTGAAATACATCCTGACCATTTTTACAACACCCCCTCCCCCCAAGAAATAACCAAGCAATCAAACTGTAGAGAATCATCATACCCAAAGAGATCAAATCTTTAGTTACAGAGAATAAAGCACTTTTTCTTAGACTTGACACAGACACTGTCCCAGGGATTGTAAAGGGTTTTAACCTATAAAGGCAGTGTCTGTGGTATTTTCTGGTGTCCAGTTTCATCCTCTGATCTTTTATAACTGGTGATAAAGTTATATAAATAAATTAAGCTAAAAACCTTAAAAATAAACTCCGGAGCTGTGATTAAAAGTCATTTTAATGGTCATGCCAAACAACCGTGAAGTATATTTTGCTATCTGCTGCGTGCATGCTGGGGAATGTAGTCCTAAGACACAATTTCTGATCCCTGACATTAAAATGACAATGCAGTAACACACAACCCCCTTCTCTTAAACACAAAAAAAATAGTTGCATATAACCTTTCTGTAAAAATCTTTTCCTCTCTGTTACACTTCTTTAGGTATTACAAAAGCAGCCTTGTTCCATCAACAGCTACTGAGTATTTCTTAAAATCTAGTGCCATTTTTTCTGAATCTTCCAGTTGTAGTCTGATATTTTTCAAGCACTTGTTGTATGAAGCCAGCTTAAATTTTTCTTTCAGTTTCTATCCTTTCTATTTTTTTCTCCTATGCACTTTATAAAAGAAGTATAGAAGAAATATGAATTATTTAAACAGGATTAAATGGTACCCAGCACTGCTAATTCCAGGTTTAAACAAGGATTTAATTGGATGACAACTAGGATCTGTGTTATAAACCTGGAACACTTCACTGGTGGTAGCACCTAAGCTTTAAAACAAAAGAAAAGAAATCCATGAGTCAGGGGTCTCCAGCTCCGGTCCAGGAGAGCCCCAGTTCTACAGAAGCCATTTACCTATGATATAGGATATTATAGGTAACCTTTTCAATCCTCAGTTTCAAAATACTTGGACCAATTTTATTGCAACCAGATTATTCTCTTCGATTAAGGAATCCCAAGATAATCTGAATACCTTAATACTCGTCAGCCTTCAAGGACCAGAGCTTCCATCATTAAATGTTCTCTGATCTAATGCCCCCACCCCCCCCAGAAAAGGCAATTCAGAACAACCCATCAGGCTTACTGGATCCAGGCTCTCAAAGGCCCAGGCTGGAGACCCCTGCCGCAAATGGTCAAGAAGCATGACAGGTGCTTAAACACAGGCACTCGGAACAAGTTGCTCCTTAGACAGAGACGCACAAGGGCACGGACACCACACAGCTGTGCCTTAAGAGACACCCCAGGACCCACACGTTGTTCATCTGCGGGCGGATGCTCCCATAATGCCACACTCCTCTGGGTTTGATCCGGTTGCAGGTTCTTGAGCCCACACACTGCGGGGAAGGGAAGGGGGGGGGGGGAGGGGTTTGCCATGCTGAGCGGCTCAGCAGTAAACAAACAGTGTGAAAATGATGTCAGAAGCAGCAGATATGGGAAGGGTTTTTTTTTCTTTGAGTGTGGGGGGGGGGGGGAGGGAATCAGGGATAGGGAGTGTGTGCTCCTTCGTTGGTTTTTTTTATCCGTTCTTATTTTACCCAGGTCAGGTGGGAGGGGGAGGGGAAGGGGGAGACGGGGGAGAGAGGTGGTGTCGGTTGTGGTTGTTATATTTGGTGGGGGGGAGAGGGGTGGGGGAGTGGTCTCATCCCGTACGCAGGATGATGTGGACCCCCGAGTCCGTGAACACCGGCCCGCTCATGTCGCCCACTTTCAGTGCGAAGGAGGCATCCTCAAACGGCTTCTGCATCTGGCCTGCAATTGCAGGGGAGAGAAATTTTTTTTTAGAAAAAAAAAAAAAGATATACGTCATTCCTAATTCTGGATCTCTATTTTTGGGGGTTCTTCGTTGATCTCATTAACAGCCCAGCACGCCAGTCGGCCAGCTGAAGAAAACGGAGGAAGGCCGATTACACGAGCTCAACACTTCCTGCCAAAATAAGGACCGGCATCACCTGTGCTCCACCGTACTCAAGTTACTGATCATCCCCACCTCCTTCTCGGGCCAAAAGCACACTTGAAAATGCGATTGTCATTACAAAGTAACATCTCTATATAGATGACTGAGCGGGGAGCTACGTCAGCTTGCTCTGGCTGCAAAGGGACAAGTAGAGCTTAACTCCGCCCTGAAAAACAGAAAGAGGAAAATGTTTTGGCTGTCAAGCCTGAAGAAGGAATTAGCCTTCACATGCTCCTACACAGACTGACTGTGAGCACAACGGTCCTTAAGGAGAAACACAAAGAATTCCTTGGTCCTAAAAGACCAAAGAGGGATCACGATCCAGCGTCACAGTTTCACTTCTCACTGAACCGCTGCACCTCTGCCGTGAGGCGTGGAGTCGGAAGGACAGCGACAGACAGGGACTCACCTCGGCCGAACGTGCCCAGGTCTCCGCCATTGCGCGCTGAGCTGCAGTCGCTGAACTGGGACGCCAGGCTCTCAAACTCCTCCTCCCCGGACTTGATCTTCTCAATGTACTCTGGGAAAGGAGAAAGAGAGGGAGAGAGTAAGACTACGAGGGGGCCTGAGGGCCTGGAGAAAGGAGAGGAAAAGCAGAGCGACCGCCTCACAAACGCCGACATCCTCAAAACGGTACATGACTATGGAGCAGCAGCGTTTTATTTGCAAGTAAAAACGTGATTTCAGGAGACATAAGTAAGAGCTGCAGAGTTAAGAACACTCAACTTACTAAATGCTCACTTGAACTCTTTGACTTAGATGTTGCCAAATACTGATATGCCTGTGCCTCCTCTTTTTTGTGCCCAGTGATTTGTCACAGTCTTGCACTCTATTCCTGGTAATTCTACTAGGATGGCTTCCTCCAGAAGATAAACAGCAGAAGGTATCAGAAGAAGAGCAACCAAATCTATTCCAGGGATTAAGGAAACGTCCGACACTGACGGGCTGAAGGAACTGTGGATGCTGCACATGGTGGTGGTGGAGGGGAGTCCCCATTACCTGTAAAGCGCTTTGAGTGGAGTGTCCAGAAAAGCGCTATATAAGTGTAAGCAATTATTATTATTAACTGAACCTTTTGAGGTCTTCAGAGAAGACCAAAAAGGAACAATACAGACTTTCAAAATCTTCAAAGGCGTCAACAAAGTCAGCCCAGCAGTGCTCTTCACATTGAACAGCGAAACCCAAACCAGGGGAAGTGCACACAAAACCAAGAACAGGAGGCACTTCTTTACCCAAAGGGTGGTGGGAGTATGGAACAAGCTGCCCTGCCGTGCTGTTGAAGCCAATTCTTCTTGGCTTCTTGCAAGAAACTGCTGGCTGAGATCCACGGATTACCGGCTACTGACAATCAAGCTAGCTAGATGGGCTGAATGCTCTCCTCCCCCCCCCCCGTTTGTAACTGTTCTTATGGCCATATTCTAACGCAGCGGGGCTCAGGACAGGAGTCAGTTTTCCTGTGTGCAGGACTCAAGAGCTGCGCATGCACATGCTCAGAGGCGGAGAGGGCCCCGAGTCTCGGGCCTGGGCTGCTCACGGTGTATGAGTTCCAGGGCCTCCTCCTTCGTCCGGGTGATGGTCTCCTGTCGCCACGACGACGGCCGGCGGGACTGGTTGTGCTTGACCAGCAGGTGGGAGCAGCGCACCTTCTCGGGCTCCCCCTTGCCATCCCCGGCCCCAGTGGGCCTCTCCCATTGGCTGGCGTTGGTGATGTGATTGAAGTAGTACACCCGACCTGCAGGGGGAGAGAGAGAACATCAGGAGTGAGCTAGAAGCCAGAAACCAATGAAAATAAGACTACTAAAAAAAAAAAAAGATATGAGGGCAGCCTCATAAAAAAAAGGAAGAAATACTTTTCATAAAGGGCATTCCAAGTATTGAACACACTCCCATACAGCTTTATAAAAATTAAAAGCTTCCAGGGTGCCCTAACACAACGACTGCGTGTAATTGTATTGTACACATCAGTAACGAGCTCCCAGTCAAGAGGAGTCATAGCTAATGGACCGGACCTGGACCGGACCGAGTGATGTCTTCTTCCTCAAACTGTATTTTGATTACACTGAGTTTGTCTCCCCAATTCGGAAAGCAGGTGACTCGACTGTCTGGAAGCCAAGAGGGATTATCCCGCACGTCCATTGCGGTCCCATTGCTGCCGTGACGCAGAAGACGAATCCGTCAAAACAAACACAGAAACCGAAGGATGTGCTACGCCCGACGGAAGGTCATTTCCGTCAACAAACCTTCGAATCGATCTTATGAGCCTGTTTATTAAGGGAAAAAAACCGGACAGGAGACTGACTGGGCCTGGACGTTTGAAGGAGTGGGCGTTTTGGGCGATTTATAACCCCCGCCCCCCTCCTCCCCGTTTTCAAAACGTTTCCTTTTTCTTATGTATTCATTTTAAAAATGTGCTTAAACGCAAAACCACAGACGCGTATTTCCCCGTCAATGAAGGCTTGGCACAATTTTAAACCCTCTTTCGGCAAAGGCGCAAAAAAGAAGCTCTGCACCGTTGCATTCTAAGCAGCTCACTCGCAACGCATTAAAAACACGAAACTATCTCCTGCACCCCACAGTGCGTGTGAACAAACATTTTGCACGGCGGGGAAATTAAAAAAATATTATTTGCAGCCTTACTTAACAATTTTAATTGTGATCAGAGTCTGCTCTTCGGGGTCCGAATGCTAGCGCATAACGGACTTTTTTTTTAATAAATAAAAAAGTTTACAATTTGGGAGCGCCCAGGGTTAAAAAAAAACAACAAAAAGATTTCCGCCCCTTTGTTATTATAATCTCGGTGAGCCTGGGTTTCATTTACCTGAACTGCGGCTCATTCGCTTCTCCCACCCCGCAGGTAAATTCTCGTCGTCTGCCATTTTCTCTGCGCACACCAGAGGCCAACTCCCCCTCCTCTCACACAAACTACTTTTATAACTGGCCGCCTCGAAAGTGACGGGCAGCTTTTCCTACTACCCTATTCGACAACACGAATAGTCGGGGCCAGTAAGGGCCGTCACTATTTGGTCTCCCAGAAAAAAAAAGCCCGCGTCCGCAATGAATACAAACTACAAAAAAAACTACTGCATTGTGTTGTTCGCATTGCAAATAACTGGTGGTGCCGGTGCATATCTACTGGTGTATTGCCTTAAATATGCAATTTCTACGGCTTGCTTTTTACAATTAGTTAATTTATCTAAATACTAATAAAATTAATTAATAATAGTTGTATGTCGCGGTCTTTATCTGATTTTGGAAACAACAATACTGCCGAAAATGTAGTTATGGACATGAAGGTTTTTAAGAGAAAGACACTAAAATGAAGCTGTGTCTGTGTGTCCGCCATGTTGGCTTCCAACTCGATACATTTTAGCATCTGATGGACGTTACATGACGGAGCCAAAATGGCGTTAATTGCAATTTACCCGCAAAACGAGATGTAATTCACGTTAATCTAATACACTTTACGGCAGAAAATTAACATTCTCAAATCCCCGCCTTTCAGGATTAAAAGAACACAGGGATTGGCTAAAATATACATCTGTCAGATTCCGAAAGTAGTCTATCATTGGTTAATGTCCTTTCCTTTTCCGTTTTAGAGCGGGTATCCTTCCTGTCAGTGTTGGTATGGTATTGTTATTTTTTTCGGTGGGCGAAGAGAAGTGTATTATTTAAAGTGGATTAGTTGAAACAAAAGGTAGATCTATTTTATCGCGATCTTTACAAAGTGCTGTCATTTTACAGTGTGTTCAGGACATTCCATAGCTAAGGAAAGTCTCATTTAAGATGTTCGTGCGACAGCATTGTGCCGTAAAGTAAATAAACGTGCAGGTAAATTAATGTTGTCTCTAATTCAGATAGCGTCGAGGAGGGGGTGATTAGATCGTGCATGACTGCAGCAGTTTCATTCTCATAGGGATCGGCATTGCGGCACAAGAAGAGTTGTGTCGGCAAATAACATTCGTGTAGCTGTAGGAACTACAAGCGTGTCTGTGCCATGATCCCAGCTGCGACTGTAAGCGCTCTGCGTCTTTATTTCCAGGTTCCGGTCTCGCAATGATTGAAGTGGTGTGTAACGACCGTCTGGGCAAGAAGGTCAGGGTGAAGTGCAAGTATCCTTGATGGCAGTAATTGCGTTAAAACAAGTGTCTCAAAACTAAAAACAAACGCTGACTGCACCATTTGTGCCTCCACTGTGAAAGCTCGGTGTCCTAACGCCGTTCAGTAAAAGCTAGCTTCCTCACCTGGAATACAATAATATATGTGATCTATCTAAAGAAAGTTTTATTTTTAGTTACCGCTTCAGTCTTGATGTTGTTCTTTCCTCTTCGGTTAATGAAACCAGTCTGTTTTTCCTTCAACCAACTTTTCCTCTTCCAACTGTCATATTTGCTGGTCACTAGTTTAAGAGAAGTTGTTTCTAGAGGAGGTTTGACTAAAAAGCTTATTCAGACGAGGCTTTCTGTCCAGTTCTGAAGTTTCCACTTAACTCCTGCGCCCAGCCCTGACGACACGATCGGAGACTTGAAGAAGTTGATAGCTGCTCAGACTGGTACCAGGTGGGATAAAATCGTCTTGAAGAAATGGTGAGGATGCTTTGAATACCGAACTGCAAAAAGCTGTTTTAATGTGTACCTTTAGGGCATTTGTGTGTGTATCTCAAGGATAAAGTGGTCTAGATTGGTAAATTGACAAGTACTTATTTTTCCTTTCTGCAGAAAAAACAGGTAATTCTGTCACAGGGGACTGCAGTACGGGATTTTGGCGAAACCTGTAAAGATTACAGATTAGTAGTGAACACCTTATGCCTTTGTTCCCTATCAATACAGTTGGAATGTCCAAGACATGTAAAATAATGTTAGCTTTCTTTCATTTAGTGTAAGAAGCATATTAAATGTTTTGAAGGATGTCTTTTTTTTTTTTTTTCACCCAGTGGCATTTTCAATGCTTTGTTTCACAACTGAAAACATTTTTAATCCTGTCTCTTAAATTCTGTGTCATTGCAGGTACACTATATTCAAGGACCATGTATCACTAGGAGACTGTATCCTTTTTTTTAATCGTTTGGTTTGAATGTATAAAGTAAAGGTATATCAATCAGGCTTAAGATGAGCCTCCCTGTTCTGAATAATTCCTTGCACTTTTCTGGACACTCCACTTAATGTTTAAGTATTGGGGACTCCCCTCCACCACCACCACCACCAGTGTGCAGCCCCACCTGGATGATGTGACAGCAGCTATAGCGTGTCAGTACACTCACCACACATAGCTATCAGTGGGGAGGAGAACAGAGTGATGAAGCCAGTTCAGGCATGGGGATTATTAGGAGGCCATGATTGGTAAAGGAGGAATTCTGGCCAGGACACCAGGGTAACACCCTTAAACGTTTCGAGAAACGCCCTGGGATTTTTAATGACCACCGAGTCAGTACCTCAGTTTTATGTCCCATCCGAAGGATGGTGTCTTTTTACATTACAGTGTCCCTGTCACTATACTGGGGCATTAAGACCCTCACAGACTGCAGGGTGAGCGTCCCCTGCTGGCCTCTCTAATACCTATTCCAGCAGAAACCTTAGTTTCACATGCAGGTACTGACCAGGCTCACACCTGCTTAGCTTTAGTGGTTTGCCAGTTGTGAGTTGCATGGTGATATGGCTGCTGGCATAATCCATTGCCCCAGTTTGCTGAACTAAATACATACAGCTGGCATCAGCATTTGGTGATGAATTTCTGCAGTAAAAGTGGCAAAACTATTATGTATCCCATTGAGATCAAATGCAAAGTAACTGTTATGGAATTGATTGGTTTAATCGAGTGATGGTTGTGCAGGCAGGGCAGGCTGGGTTCTTGCATTTTGAAAGGTGCTTTTGCTTGCTTAATGAACACAGGCTGTTTAGACTGGTGAGCAGGAGATCCTAGGAAACCAGGAACCTGTAAAACTTCAGCCCAATTTGCAGCACAAACTGCACGTGACCATGTCAGTTTTGTGAAGCTTGCACACATCTGTGATTTCAGACATCAGCATTGGCACCTTGTGTCTTAAATGAATTATCCAGAGCATCCCAATCAAGACTCCTGAGTGCCAGGCTCTGGGATGAGAAAATGTTCAGTAAGGTTATTTAACAACCTTTGGATTTGACAGGTTGATTAACAGTTTCTGTTGCGGGTTGTGAATACTTACTGTACATTAAACTAATTTAGTTGCAAAACATGACTGGGGATTTGCAAAGACTTATCAGATTTTTCCTTTGATCCATTGTGCAGCCTGTGATTCAACCTCCATTCTGTTATAGTAGTAGTGTTTTGGTTCTAAGCATGTAAGCAGCAGAGCCCCATCAAGGGCATAATGTGCTTTTTTCCTTAATTTTGCTTCTCTAAACAGATGAAATCCATGATGGAATGAACCTGGAGCTGTATTACCAGTAGACGTACTGAGCCACAAATTGCTTTAGGGAAAATTCCTCAGTCCTTGCTGAACTCACAGATGTAAACCCTTTCTGAACATGCAAGTTTGTATTGAAGCAGCAAAGATACATTTTTTTCCATTGTTAATGATTAGGAAGTAAATTGTTTCAACATCAGGCTTTTGTTCTGCTAAATATTTTGTTTTGATATTGTTTTAAAAATAAAATCTGGTATTTATATACAACATGGTCTTTATGGACTTGGTTTGTCTGATGTGCTGGGCAGTGTTATTTAGTGGTTTTGTTCCAGCTAAGCTCTGCATATCTTAATTAGAAAGCATTAACATGGTTTTGAGATTTTAAGTCTACCTATAAAACCTGCAAAGGAGTACTGGGTAAGCTTCTGGACCTATAATTGACAGGCTGGGTTCAGGTCTCTATTGCAGACACTGCTAAAGTGAGGTACTTCACCTCAGCTGTATAAGTGGGGACCAGCATCACAATGTGGGTTACTTAGTCTATTCAATGCTACAGGAATTGCAAAAGTAAGGCTGAGCTCCGTCCCAATGAAACGCTGTGTTGGAGTATGGACTTTACCTACTGTATTATAAAACCTGCAGAAGTACATCTTGCTAGAATCAGGGCTGTAGACTCTGGAACTATTCCATATCTCAGGGGTTCCTAACCCCACCTTTAGCTAACAAACTGCTTAACTCTAAACTGCACTTTTATTTTACTCAAAAGTTGGGTTTCTTGTTACAAAGCAGCCTCTCAACATGTTTAGGAATCAAAAACAAGTTCAGTTGTGGAAAGGAGCGTAGCTGGAACAAACATCAGAAAGCATGGGGGGGGAGGGGGTTCCCAGGAACAGGTTTGGGGACCCCATCCATTTCTCTATTCTCTAAGTGGTAAGCACATAGCCCACTGAAAGGAAAGTGAAGATGAACCCAAATGCATCTCTGGCCTGTTTTCCACACAGGCAGACTCCTGGGTTCGTCTGACACTCTTGTAAATACAGGCTGGCCTCATGGTTCACAGAAACTTTAGACATGGAAGCTGATTGAAACATCTGGCATTATATTTCTAGAAATATAGTGAAATATGTTTTCTGTGGCAAAGGAGTTGCAGGAAGCTGTGCCAATTTTATCATCTTAAATATCAGAATTACAAAATCTGCTCCTGTAATACAACCTGATTAATGAGTGCTACATATACTGTTCCTATCAATCACAGACCTTTAAATAAATATAAGGGGAAAACAAATGCATCATTTATTCAATAAGGACATTACATTCACTATACGTGTGCATTATTTTTCTCAAACGGTGTATCAAGACACAAACCAAGAAACTGAGCACAAATTTGGCGACACAGAACAGTCTTCTGGAAATCAGACTAACAATGAGAGGAGATGAGCAATGAATTTCCCACGCTACGCAACCTGCCCCTGCTTTTCCTGAGTAGGCAGAAATCTGACAGTTCCCTGAAGTTTCAAGCAAAAACTGTTCCCGTAAGTCACAGTCGTAACTGGAAAACGCTGACAGCAGCCACATTTCCTCAACTGGGGCAAAAAAGAAGAAGTTGCAGGTAGCTCCTCCTTCATCATCAATGGGGCAGCACTCTTCACAGCTTTCTACACATGCTTGCTTATGAAATTCACTGTTGCATCACCAGAGTTGCTACTGATCAGAAAAGCTGCAGGTGGCAGCTCTAGTGAAGGCAGAGATTTGCCCAAAGTACTTAAAGGTTTAGCACCAGCTTTGACGTCCATTGTTTTATTTACGTTAGCACTGGGATCATTTTCTCATCGGGATGCCAGCAAAATTTTGGTACTACAATCACCGCCACAGCCAAGCAGGATTGGAAGGCAACAAGAAACAAAGCCAACCAAATAAAAAGGCTAAAATAAGACCATCGAAAAGTCCCCCCATGAAGGGCGCAGGGTCTGGGCTTTTCTCGAAAGACAAAACAAAAAGAAAATCAAATAAATAAGAGGCTGGGGAATGCCCGGGGGACAGTGTGGCTGTGCGGCTCCACTGGTGGGCGATGCTGGGAGTCAAGGCCCATACTGCCCCCCCCCCCAGCCCCACCCCCAGTGTGGGTCCACTCAGTGCTTATATGAAGAGTCAGCGTGCCCCTGGATCGGCCACCCATCTGCACTTTATCTCAGGTTGTCAGGAATGTCAACGACGCCTGTCTGTCAGCAATAGTCGGAGTAATCCTCTTCTACGTAGTTGGCTGGGAACAGGCCAACCTGAGTGAAGAAAAAAAAAATTAAAGTCTGGTACTGCTGCCGTGGCCATCCTCCTTTGTGTTAAGGTTTGGTCTCTTGTCAAGAAACAGGATTTGGAAAGAAGAAAAGGTAAAGAACAAGAACAAGGAAGAGGGAAATACAGGAAGAAAGTGAATGACAAAAGGAAGAAATAAAGTCAAGAGTGGTCATTCTTACCCTTCCGTACACCTCTCCTTTCCACCAGCCACTGGTGGCTTTCTTGGAGATGATCTTGATAATGTCTCCCTCCCTCAGAGACAGCTCAGTACGGTCCCGTGCTGAGAAGTCATAACGGGCTCTGGCAGTGCCGAAGTACTTCACACTGCCACCTGAAACACACAGCACAAGGGTGGAACCCACAATGTGCTCACAGCCCATAGCACTTAATCCACAAAGAGCATACAACATGTAGCACTTGTAATGGCACAGTGACACTTCGAACATGGTGTGCTCACAACAGAATACACAAAATACATGTGCACACAACACATGGCACTAAATGCAAAATGAGCTACGTGACTACTCAATTCACAGTGCACAGAACACGTGATTCTCAATACACATTGCAGTAAAAATCACACTCCTTATTTACACAGATTTACTCAGATAAATATCTATATATAGGTGTACAGTATATTTAAATACAATACAGCACATCACAAACTGTACTGATGAAACACAAAAATAAGGATTTCTTTCATCTGTGCACATCAGGGCAATTTCTCTCAGAATTAGGTACTGAGCACAAAATATCCAGCTCTTTTAGAACAAGAACCAGCACAATCAGGAAGGCCTCAAGCTCTTTGCAAAGGTGAGGGGTTTATTCCATCAATTCCTGGAATCTTCTGAGACAAGAGGGCCTAGCAGGGAGGAAGGAAGTGGGGGTGGAGGAGGACAGGTACCCACCTGGAGAGGGCGTGACACAGCTGTGCTCAGGTTCCTGGAAGGGAAATTGTAAGGTGGTATCCAGGTTCTTAAAGTACTCCTTCAGCGAGTTGTGCTTATAGAACTCCACCAGTTCCTGTAGGAAAAGAAGACAAAGCTCTAGATCTGCAATTCCAAGCCTGAAGTCCTGAGAAAGCTGTTCTCTTGAAAATTAGCACCACTCCGTTGAGTTAACCTGACCAGCATGGGCCATGCCAGGTTCCACAACAGGACTGCACACAGGTGATTGAAATGATCTGAGCCCAATTTGCAATGTGACCTACAACACCTGATGTGACATACTGTATACTGTGATGTGATCACTGTATCAATCCACCCATTTTCTAACCGCTTTTTCCAATTCGGGGTTGTGGTTGAGTTGGAACCAATCCCAACAAGCAACAAGCACAAGGCAGGCTACACAAGCCTGTACAGGATGCCTGTCCATCACAGGACAGACACACACACTCACTCCAGGGCCAATTTTCCCAGAAGCAAATTAACCTGCCAGTATATTTTTGGACTATGGGAGAAATCCCACAAAGACATGGGGAGAACATACTATAACAAATGGGGAGGGTACGAAAATTAGAGAATAACGGGAATGGACCAATCGGTAATGATTGTAAGGATTTCTCCAAGATTATACAGTACCCGAGAGGCACGTGAATTCTTTATTCTCTGGCATAACGTTGGTGAAAAGAGTTCAGAGAAGAATTCAGGCAAACTTGGCAAACAAATGTTTATTTATAGTGACAATGCAAACACTACACTACACACAACATAAATATACAACACACACATTTCCCTATGTCCATGACAAGTTTACAGACATGACGTTTCAGAGACGTATGTCTAGACCACCAGGGAAAACCCCAGACTGCTACCAAGTATTCATCTTATGCCTACAGAGGTCACAAGAAGACATAAGGTGCCTTCTAAACTAATAGATTACAACCTATGATTAAATCTCTCTCTAACCCAGATGACACACATGTAATGAGAGCCTATTTCCCTACTGAAATGCACCCACTAAGCAGGAGAGGCAGTTTTAAAATGAGGGTTTCTCCACTCCAGAGCTCCAAGCTACAGAATAGCAAGATCTCTTTAGCAAGACTCAAATACTTAGCTCTAATAGTCTTCTCGGATGATCTTCAACAAGGATCTCTAGCCAAGATTGTAGTTTCGTCTCCTCCTGTCTCCTCTTTCTGTTGTGGTCTGACCTTTTTTCCCCCTTCTATCTCTTGTCTTGATCTGATATAATATGGAGTCTTTCTGGACTGTTAATTGACACTTAATCTTTTACCCAGAACTTAATGGACTAACACAAGCCAAGGTGAACGTTATGGTTGCTATGATCCCCTTTACATCCTCTTTGCTTTGAAGCTTGAAATGTTTACACTGCCAGGTGTTACACAATTTATCTAGATTCTTCAAGACACTTCCTAGACAACTTAACCCATTGCTGTAACAATGCAAACTCCATGTAAACAGCACCTCAGGTCCAGAATTGTCCCAAATCACTGGATTTAGTTCCATAATTTCTAATGGTATTTGGTATAGTGTAGCACAAAGCTCATTTAATGGTGTAAGGAAATCCAATACTGCATGCCACTTAACAGAGTGTGTATACAATGCATTGTAACTTAACACATTGTAACAAGCAAATGTCACTTATAACATTTTGACAAATCAACATGTTATCATAGAGCAGTACAGTGTGCTGAGGATTACTTGTGCATTGAAAAAAAAGATATAACAAAGGAAATACATTGACAGCTGGACTCAGCTGGCTGTATACCAACTCAACCAGAATCATGGAGCTCAAAGGGCAGCCAATGGAAGACAGAACAAGCACCTACTATTAATCCTCTAAATGCCTTCTTCTCATTAATGCGGTAAAGCCCCTCGGCTGTGGTGATCTTGATGTGTTTAATCTCCACGTTGTACCTGAGAAAAGAGGGGAGGTTCTGGTCAGTGTTGGGAAATGAGCCGGCAGGCATGTTCTGTACATGGTCCAAGAGATCGAATTTCACAGGAAACCACTGCAGCCACGGCAGGGAGTCAGTGGTGCGAGAGGTGCATGTACTTTAATGGGATAGCGGACAAACAGCCCAGCAACAAATGAGAAATGGCAGAGAAGGCATCAGTACACCCAAGAAAAGATGGGAATGACCTTCACAGAAGACAGGATCCCATTCCCGGTAAACAAAATGGGAATGTTCCACTCCCTTGGGATGTCATAGCAAATCAGGCCATTCAGAAAGATGATTGCCCAAGTTTTCCTATATCCTGTGTGTATTAACCTATATCCTGTGTGTAAAATTATATTGCACTTCCTCTTTTTATACAGAACCTTGTGAATTTTGACAGTGGTAAAAAAAAATTGGTTTCCTATTTTTCCTACATCCCTGCAGACTTTCTTTTGGAGAGCAGTGCACACTCGAACAACACACCATTGGGGTCTGAACCCTGAACTAGCAGGGAATTGCACATGGTAAGAAATTTGACGGAGGAGGAGGGTCTCACTTGATGCTGATGGCGTACTCCCCTGCATCTTTCTGTCGCTGCCGCACCAGGTATGTCCCATCAGATCGGCTCATCAGAAGAGACTCCGCCCCTGCTCGCTCCATGCTGCCCGCGTACCTGCCAGCACACATGGCAAGAGTGTTGAGGATTCATTTTCTCCGATTTCTCATCCTAGACTTGTCTCTGTGCTCATCGACCTCAAGCAGGAGTGGAGCCAGGAAACCCCCCCACAGCCCAAGCTTTAATGCTACCGTTGCAAGTGTGTTGTCATTTCCAAGGAAATTTCTACTCACCAAGGGTAAAAGGACAGGTCTGGCATGGGCCTCTGTAAAAAACAGAGAAATTGCTTTGAGACCATTTGATACAAGTCTGAAACAGTTAATAGAAGCAGGTAAGTCAGGAAAATGAATGACAAAAGGTGTCTCTGTGCCTAACTAAGTTCAATCCAACTTCAACGAAACTGCGAACAGGAATGGTATGAATGTGCATGATAAACTGGACTTTTTATTTAGCAGATTACCAACAGTGTGCTATTTCAGCCTGGGAGTATCTTTTATGTTCTAGTACTGTACTGATGATCTGCTAGTTTGAAACAAAACAAAACTGCGGGGTTAGCAGAGAACTCAGGCGCATAGGGCAAGCTGTTTAACCTCTTCTTTAGGTCTTATTATGAATTATGAAAAACGACAACTTTCTGGAGTCAAATAATTAATAAACAGCAAACACAATTCATGAATCAGTTACTCACAGCTATGAAGGGCTTGACTTTAGAGCTCGGAAACCATCCTGCAACTACTCCTGTAGTGATATTCCTGCCCTGGAGTGGGGAGAAAATACCATTTGATTAGGTGACAACACTATTCAAGTTCCTCCCGAGACTTACAAAATAAATTATTTTGTCTTCTCTGTAAATTCAATTAACAAATTGAACATAAATTAATTCTCTACATAACATATCAAAACACAAAAAAAGCAAAGCTCATCAGAGATCATTGTATACCTCTAAAGTATGGGTTCATATCAGACGTTTTTTCTAGGGGGCTGAAAACAGAAAGTAACATTGGCAGATGGTGGGAGATAGTTCTTTCTGTGTTGAGGAGGGTAGGCATGGTTTCACAGTTATAGAGCAATTATACTTAATTTAGCAGCTTTATTTGTGATAGCACCCATTCTGTCGGTACAATGGTTCAGATAAAAAAAACATTCCAACATTAATGGGCCCCAGACTTAAACTGTTTATTAATCAGGCCAGCAGGGGGTAGCCTTTACACAATCTTCAGCTCTTAAGTGCTGCCATTGGGACATAAGCGATTAATTAGACAAATTACTGGAACTTGTAAATCATATTACTTAAGGGAAGTGCAAGTGCTTCCGACTGTTGTTGAGTGACAAGGTTACTCCATCCATTTTTAACCGCTTCTAAGGCAGGGTACACAGGATGCTAGCCTATCACAGGGCGGACACACACAAACACAGACACGCACACACTCACAACAGGGCCCGTTCTCCCAGAAGCCAGATAACCTACCATTACGTCTTTGGACTATGGGAGGAAACGGGAGCACCCAGAGGAAACCCATTTGAACACGAGAGAACGAAAAAGTCCATGCAGATAGCACCCCGAGTCTGGAATTGAACCCAGGGCCCCAGCACTCAGAGACAGCTGTGTTAACCACTGCACCACCATGCTGCCAAAAGGTTACTAATATGGATTAAGTATTAGTATTGTGTAGTCACAATAATACTTTGAATTTGAAACCTTAACAGGAGCCACATGGTGCTTATAAAAAAAGAAATGATAAGGATTTATTCTCTGCAGTTATATGGTGCCTTTTGACTCAAAGGATCCCAATTGTCCATTACTGGGGTGCAGGCCCCACCTGGGCGACACAAGGCGGTGTCCAGCTGTCGATTCCGTACGACTGCCGAAAACTGCCCTCTCTCCAGCCGGTCCTTACCTCCCACCACTGGAGGTCAGCCTCAGCTCGGGTCAGCTCGATGATGTCGCCCAGGGAGAGGTGCAGTGGCTGGCCGAACGCCACTGGTGGAGGAGGCAGCCCATAATACTCGCTACACACCTCCATCTTGGGCAGACCTGGTGGGAGAGGGAGCAAGACCATCAGAATTGCCTGACTTTTTTTTGAAAATATCCAGCACCACCTACCCCTCACCCACGACAGTGAGGCTTCTGTTGGATTGCTGATCCCTGATCAAGATTCAGCTAAGAGACGACGAAAGAAAATAAGCCTCATTCGTATGTATACTCGAACATGTGACACACACAGATTCTGACATGTAACTTCTCAATTTTGTTACTGGGGAAAATGCTTTCCAAAATTCCTCTGTGACACCTTTCAAAATACCAAAGAAACAACTATTACGTTATCTGCCTGACGCTTATATTCAAAGCTGCTTGCAACTGTACAGTTGAATGTTTTTACCGGAGTTATCTGAGTGAGGGGCCTTGTTCAAGGGTAAATAAGCAGAGACTGACCCAGAATTTGAACCTAGAACTTTCCTGTTATGAGTGCAGTACCCTGACCACTAACTTTGCACTGCTGCCTACGTTCAGAAATGAAAACAATCTTATTTCTGAGAAAAAGATACACCCACACTAAGCTTAGTCCTGGATCAAATCAAAATTTTGACCACCTGGTCAATCAGACATCACAGAATCGGGAATTAGCCAGAATTCATGACTCGTCCACAGTGGAGAGATGTGAAAAGCCTCTCGCAAAAAGAACATCCACCATGAAGTGACAGGGCGGTGATTGATGGAGAGATTGGCCAATGAGCCAAAACTTTGATTTGTACTTGCCTGTAGCACTCAATGTCCTGCTTTTCAAGCATCCTGTAATACACATGTGCCATTCATATGAAATTTATGAATGATATATTACTTTTATGATATATATTTACTTTTATATTACGTGATACAGCTGCTCAAAAGAGAAGAAAAATTACACCAAGTAGCTGAAACTTTTATCTGTGGCTCTGCTTTACATTATACCATTATATTATCATGCACACTGTACTACGTCAGGTTACAAGTGGTCACGCTCCTGCCTTCACTTTGAGTGCATACTTCCCAGCATTCAAAAGGGGAGTCCTCCCCCACTATGACCCAAAACCATCAAGTTTTCAATTTGGTCTAAATGTCAACCAAATGTCAGATAACAAGACCAACTCATAAAGTGATTCACAAAAAGTCCAAAACCGCCTGAATGGTTAAAATGTCACCCATTTACCACCTCGAAGAGGAAGGCCTTCCTCTCGTTAATTTCTTGTTTTCTTGGGATAAATTCAATACTTCCCTTTGCTGCCTGTCCAGCCAACTGCCGATTCAGGCCCTCATTCGCATAAGGTACGAAGGAGATTAAAAGCGAGTATGCCAAAGATAAGGGACGTACGAGACAATCATGGAACAAAACAGCTTTATGTGCACTCATATGTGTACCCACTCATGTTTGCACGCAGACGTACCCCATGCCGAACATGCCAAGATGATATACTAATGTGGACATGACACCCATAAGAAATATTCTGTCTCACCTCTGGTTCCCCACACATTCCCAATCTCTGCCTCATTCTTTCTAGACAGTGTAATGCAGGGGTCATTACACTAGATGCCCGTTGTCTTCAGACATGCACCTCCTGACATGGGACTTATCTCACCTCTGCAGAAGTCACACGTGTGGCTCACATGTTATAAGAGGTCAGTAGGTGCACAGAAGACTGAGATCATTGCCTGACACATATTCCTCAGAATGCTGAGGGGAATGAGATGTTGTCCTCAGTCTCATGACCTGTTGGGGGTCCATCCTTGACTTGGATTATCTCTGTGTCCACTGGTTTTTGTTCCAGTTGGGTGCTAAATCATTGCTGCTAATCAGTACCCGTAACTTACCTGCTTGCTGATGTAGCCTTTGTTCTGCACCCAGGCTTTGGGATTTCACAACTACCCCGACTAAAGTTTATTTTCACCAACTTTCTTTCCAACAGAAGTTGATACAGTCTCTCATCAACCTGCTAATATGATTCCTTATTTCTGACTAAAAACAAGAAGCTCCCTATCATTTACAGACCTTTCTCATGTTCTTAAAAGAAAATAGGTGATCACTTTATGAGACACAAACACAAGTGAAAATAATATGGCCAACACCACCCACAGTGTTTGTATTTTTTTCCTTCGCACCTGAATAAAGGAAGTTCTGAAACTGGGCTGATAGCAATTACAAACTCCATACCATGTTTTGAAGAGCTGAAAGCAAATACAAGAGTATGGCTCACTAAGAAAACTAAAATAAATTTCCCTGCGATTAAGAAAAAAAGAAGACAGTCACTGATAACTCAGAATCACTGCCACAAGTTAATAATAAACAATAATTATTTTAAGGCACAAGGCTATTTTTAGATTAGAATTATGCATTGGCTAAATATTTACTCTTTTTCAGTACAGGACAACTTACAAATAGCCCTCTTCCCCTCCCTCCAGGTCCTTGATCAGGGCTCAACCTGAATAAAGCCTATAAAACTCCATGTACTTGCCCATTTGCTTTTTTCATGAACATCAAGCAATGTTTAAAATACAAATGCAATGCAAACTATGTTTTAAAGTTCTCTCTTACCGGGGTCATTTTGTCGGTGAAGTGTGGCTCTGTTGTTTTTGTTCTAGAAGAGGAGAGGAGCAGTTTGAGAGCATGCCCAGTTTAAAACAACAGACACTTCAATCGATTTCAGTATTTCAGTAAGCGGATTAAAAAAAAAGAAAACACCTACTTTTCTGATTGTAACAGAGAAATCTGTAAGGACACACACAGACAATCTGGAGTTAGTTTAGCCTCACACAGGACAAAAACTGAAGTTACAAGATTGATTGATTGATAATGTATAAATGAGAACATTGCTAGTTTGAGAGAAAACATGACAAAAATAAATTAAAAAAAGCACCTGAGTTTCTCCCGCAGGGAGGCACTCTTCCCAGGCACTCCTTGTGTGCAGCTACCTTGCAGCGTGTGCAGCGATACCCCTGGAAGAAGATGCCCCTGGGGATCAAACACACGGTTTCAGCACTGCGCACAGGGATCGGACATGGTCAGGAGGAGGGTACCCTGCTGGAGCATTGCAGGGGAACTTACAAGAAAACACTTTTACGGCTGCTGTTCACGTTGTAAGGGCAGGAATGATGAAACAGGCAGAAAGCTTAACCCAGGTCTAGAAATTACTTTTCCCGCCACATGACGCTTGACACAAATGCTCAGCTAACAGAAAACAGAAGCCAAGCCTTCGTCAAGGTTTTCTGGTTTCTTTTGGTTTCCTAACGTGCATTACAACTGCAGGCTTGCAGAGAAAAAAAAAGGAAGCACAAGATCAGATTGTTGGGGCGGCAAGCAACATCGTTTTCGGGCATCCTGTTTACAGCACCTTTTGTTTCTTCAAAACCACTTTTCCCTTTTTTCACTTTAATTCACCTTCACTCTCTCACCTTAAGAGCATCTGGCAGGCCTTGCAGGAAGTGGTGTCATCAAAGCTGTGCATCTGAAAGTCATGGCTATTGGCCGTGCTGTTTTCTGGGAATATGTTGGACCTATTGATGCAGGAAAGAGACCAACATGAGAGAAGTACCACACAGAAAGATGCATGCAGACGCACAAATGCTTGTTTCACTGGTTTTGTCCTATAACAAGGCAAGTGAACCGTAGCAGATTCCTGGTTCGGATATTTTTAGGAATTGTATAAACCTTAATCCTAAAACCACCATGATCTTGAATCCTTTCATTTAATCTAACTGGGAGACATGTCACATCTGTACAAAAGTGGAATGATTAACCTTCATGTTTGACATTTCCAAAATAGAAATGTCAAATGGCAACAAGCCTATTTCCAGTCCATAATCCCATATATCCGCATGTATTTAAATTCAAAAGTTATAACAAGGAAGCCACTGTCAGGTAAGACAACACTCACATTTTCTTGGAACTGTCTTCTTTATGTAAGGTTCACTCTAAAATATTGTGATTGCATCCTCTAATTGCATCCTCCAGTTCAAGGACAATTATTTTTAAGTAATGTGCAATGTCATTCATTTACAAATACATGTGCACGTGCACGGCTACAATCTTTTTAACAGTACTGGCAGAAAGCTTCTCCCAGATCTAGATATAATTTTTCCCACTCAACACAAACAATCAACTAACAAAAAAAAAACAGAAACCAAAACCTTCAACAAGGACAATTTTTTTTCCAAGCATGCATTACAATTGCTTTCTTGTAAAAAAAAAAAAGGAAGTGTGATATCAGAGCGTTGGGGCAGCAAGTTTCTTTTTAAACCATGCTCATTTGGGGGCTTCTCCACCTTGAGCTTTCCCACCATGATCCTGTAGAGGTACAGCTCTTTCCTCGCAAATGGGGACTTGTCTCGGTCACACACCCATGTTCCCACTGCAGTCCCCAGTAGAGACAACAATCTCTACAGTTTGCATCAAGCAAAGGAGTGAGGCAGACTCTAGCTGGCAATGCTACAAGCTCACAAGCTGCCAAAGTGTTCCAGAGGTCAATCACTCTTGAAAACCAAACTGCCTGACTAGCATACTGCCTACTGGGAGAGTCCCAGTACTTGACTTGACTTGACTTGACTTGACTTGACTTGACTTGACTTGACTTGACTTGACTTGACTTGAACTTTATTGCCATATGTAACCGGTGCTGGTACAATGGAATTCTTACTTACAGAAAGTCTCTCAATTGTAAAACAAGTGTAAAAAAAAACAAAACAAAGTGCAAACAGTGCATCAAGACAATGTACAAACAAACAATAGACAATGTGCAAGTAAACATGCAGACAGTTTGAATGTAAACAATACAGACGTGTAAACAATGACTGGAGACGTACAATAAATAAATTACAATGAGGTAGATGGTGATGGTGTAGGTGTGGTCCGAGGGGGATGGCTAAATGTGTTCGTCAGTCTCACTGCTTGTGGATAGAAGCTATTGAAGAATCTAGTGGTAAGTGTCCGTATGCGCTTATATCTCTTGCCTGAGGGCAGTGGGGTGAAGAGCTCGCTTGAGGCACCTCAAGAAATAAAGGCGCTGCTGAGCCTTCTTCATGATAGAGTCAGTGTTCACAGTCCAGGCTAGATCTTTAGAGATGTGAATTCCCAAAAACCTAAAGCTGGTGACTGTTTCCACTTCCGTTCCATCAATACTGAGTGGGCTGTGAGTGTGTGGCCTGTGTCTCCGAAAGTCCACTATTAGCTCTTTCGTTTTCTTTATGTTCAAGTCCAGGTTATTGCTATGACACCACCTAAGCAGCTGTACAACTTCATCCCTGTAAGTGGACTCGTCATCATCACTGATCAGTCCTATTATAGTGGTGTCATCGGCAAACTTAATGATGCGGTTGTTGCTGTGTCTTGCTGTGCAGTCGTGAGTAAATAGGGAGTACAACCTTGGACTCAGACAGCAGCCTTGTGGGGTTCCAGTGCTCAGGGTGAGTGGTGTTGATGTTTTATTGCCTATCCGCACCACCTGTGGTCTCTCGATAAGAAAGTCCAGCAGTTATGTTAGTGATGTGACCTGAATTAATTATGTCAATACTATAGAGTAGCATTGCTGTTTTAAAATAGCCTTTTAAAATTTCCTTACAGAGCCATTTCGAACTGCTCTAGCCATTTCTTCTTCAGCTCCTTGGTTTTGAAGAAGAGGTCGTAGCCGCTCTGCCCATAAGGGTCAATTAGGCAGAAAATGTGGGACCACTGCAAAATAGAAAAAGAAAGAGAACATTAAAAACACCTGCATGCCGATTTTCAAGTCCTTTTCACTCTGCGTGAGGCAATATCTGGTGATGTAGGAAGACTTCCAAGACTCTTTTGATGCATTCTCTCTGTGGGGCTGGGTTGGGGTGGTGTGGCGGGGAGTGGGAGGTACCTTCTTGTTGTCCTTCTCCCCCGAGGTGTCGTCACGGAGCTGGTACTGGTACAAGTTGATGGTCTCCTTCAGCTCCATGGTATCGCTGGTCTTCTTTTTGCACACCACCATGGCCTTATCAAAGAGGAAGGCATACCTGCAAAACACGATGCACATGTGCACTGCTCAGATGTTACTCATAACATAGTGAAACAGTATTAGTAAAAATAAAAGGAAAGGTCCTTTTGGCCCACCACGCTGCTTTTTATTTTTCCAATGCTTCTTGAAAGTTCCGAATGACACAGTTAAACAAAACTTTATCCAAGTAAGGATCTCTTATTTTCTTTCTTAGGCACACTTGCGCTGAGCCTCTAAGTTCTTCCTTTAGCTTAACTGATTGATTGCTTGATTCATGCTGCTCAGAGATGCCAACCCCTTTAACAGGAAGACACTTGCACGCACCTGTCCTGCTTGGAGCGTTTCTCTACACCACAGATCTTCAGCTCTCCATCAATCTTGGGTCGACCATACATGGCCAGGGACTGTGTCTGGGAAGGAAACAGTCATTATGTTCCAGACTTATTCCTGTTACTCTTTTGGAACTTCAAGGTTTTACATTCAGGTCCTGGCACTAATTCATACAGTAGTGTTTAAAGCACATGGTTCAAGGGGATTTAAACCCATGACCTTGAAGTCACACAGCACTCAGCAGCAGTCAGCAGTCCACTTAGACTAGTGGAGCATAATGGTCGCATCTGTAACCAAGGTGCAGACTATCTCCACTTTACTGAACAGAAACAGCCAGGTCCTATGGAATGGGTAACAGCTGTCCTCTTCTTCCAAAGAGCTCATTTGAAATGTTGATGAGAGTAGCTACAAAGATGACTCGGAACCTTGAGAAAAACTGCAGAGTGCTGAGTTATTGTTTCATCCAGCACAAAAGGATTCTGATGAGTCAGCAAAAAATCTGACAGAGAAGCTGGATGCACCATAGGCCCCTGCAGGAGGCCTTAGAGAAGTACTCATGTCCCTAGCCTTGCAAAATGGAGTGGAGTCTCTTAGAGAAATCACTCTCTGATACACTCCAACTAATGCACAAGTACAGCAGGGTACACAAGTACAGCAGAGTTACCTTAAGCGTCCAGTTCCTCAAGCTGATCTCTCAAAGTTCTTTTAGCCGACCTTGAAAAACTACCCCTAGGGAAGCTGAGGAGACCACTCTCCATAGCCATTAAAATCATCCTCAGCAGACATCTGGATTTTGATAACCGAATGGTGCACTTGTACTTTGATGTGACATTCTACTCAGTTTGTTTTGCACCAGTGCAGATAAAGTTGCTAGCCACTTCCTGCTCGATATATAGCCAGGCACCACAAGCCCTCAGCAAAAGACAAAAAGCCATACAAGCATGGTGATATGCTGCCAGTTTAGAGTAGTGTGCTGCATTTTGTGAAGAGTGCAAAAGTGAGACAACAAGATCCTTTTAACACATTAATATTAAACAAGTTTCTAAAAGCAAGCCCCTTTGCTACACTGCAGCTTTGATGCTGATGAATGAATATGTCAGCGACACAAATGTATAGGATTGGAGGGATTAGGCTGATGCTGTGAGTTCAGCCCACTGTATGTGGTACCAGACAAAGACAGAACGAGATTATCAGCACACTCCTCCCCTCCACCCCTCTAAGGTCTCACCAAGTTTTCAATGGAAAGCTGAAATGAGGTGATCTGGCGGATGATCTCATTGTCACGCTTCACTTCGTTCACACACTGTGCTAGGTCCTGCAGGACAAGAAAGTGAGAGAGAGAGATCAGTGAGTCCGTGAAGTGCTATTAGCATCTTTGCAAATCTGGGAATTCCTACGGCCAATCCACAGAATTGAGAAATCAATTCTTGATGGGATTTATATTGAGGAGAACAACACAGGCAAAAGTAATCAATTTTCTTGTAAGATATGTCAATATCAAAACAATATATGTCAAAACAATAAAAAGTATTACTACTGGGCTCTTCACCAAAATTTCTAATGACGTAAGCTGCTGATGCAACTCTGTTCTGTAGTTTTGTGCAACATTTACTGCAATATTTTAAACCAAAATATGACAAAACTTACGGTGCTTTACAAAGAACTAGTGTAAAGGGGGTGTGTGCATGGTATTTTCCAGTGCGGTATACATTTTCTACATTCTATTTTTTTATTTATTGCAGGTGGAATGTTTTATAGTTTTTTAATTAAGAATAAAAAAGTTGAAACATTTTTAAAGAAAACAGGTGCAGATGTGCCCAGATCAATGAGCCAACACTGTGATTACATCTGGGGACTTCTATGCTGTGAGTTCTCAAACAAACACAGAACACGCAAAGAAACCCCCTGGCCATCACTGCAGCAGCCTGTTACAGACCTTGTGGTGCATTTGAATCTCTGGTTTATATTCACAATGTAGTTTGTTCTGGCCCACTATGACCGTGCATTGTACTAAGCAGTTATTAAAAAAGGATAGATGGGCAGATGGCATCAACGTTTTTCTTCACTTTGGAATTGCCAAATATTCCTTTTCAAATAATTCATCATAATGTTTTGAGCTGCGGCTTATAGCTACTATCCTCTGTATCCCCAAGCAGAGAGTGAGGATCTGCAATCACGCTCCCCATCATGCCCACATATTTTAATTGATTGTCTTTTAATATTCAGAGCTCTGCAGTGCCTGGCAGTAGTGAAATGCTGTATAGAGAGCTATGACAGTCCTGTCTGATTAAACTCACACCCACCACTTCAAGGCTCCTTGCATTGTGAGCTATCACTTGGGGGATTATGGTCAAAGCCAGATAGTAAGTGACCTAGGCTCAACCCAGTAACATCTCATGTCCACATCGACAGTTCAAAGTCAGTATAAACTTTCAGAGCTTCAGACCAGGTTTTGAGGAGAAAGGAGGGGGTAGGAGTAAACGGGTAAGGATGTCATGCTTGTCCTGGTTGCTGCTCTGCCAGCCAATCACTCAGTGCCAGTTTGACAGGAGACCTGGATCACCTGGAGACAATTTAGTACCTCATCCGCCTTAAGTGATTCAGTGATTCAGGGCTGCTCAAACTCTGCTCAGGGCTCCGTTATCAAGATGCGTCCCTGAACCCCTTGATCTTATTTTCTCTGAGTCTCTGGCTCTCTTTTCTCTGTGCTTTGTTGGATTCCTGACCTCTACTTTGTTTCAACTTTGTTTCCATATCACCCCTCAGCTCGGCATCGCCACTGTGTTTATCTTGGCTTGGCTTCTTTGGACTATGTTTGATAAGATTTCCTCATTCTGCCTTGGACTTTTTTGGGATTCACCGGCTTTGACTCTTGCCTGTTCAGCTACAGATCTGAACTGTGTTCCTTCCAGCTATGCTACCATCACTGTACAGCTCTGCTGTCACAGAGTCCCCAGCCAGCTGCAGCACCACTCACTCAGCTCTCCTGCCAGTGTGCAGCCTGCAGCTTGTCTGCCAGTGTGCATGCTTTCTGCTCAGTCCAGTACTTGTGTGCATGCAGCGCTGCTGCAGTTTCCCCTGACTGCACTCTGCCTGTGCAGTTCCTGCCTCATCTGCCTCTCACCCAGCGAATGGGTTCAGCTTATGACTCAATACGCTGCTCGTTCCACTAAGTTTTTCTATCAGACCTCTAAAGGAGTTATGAGATGTGAAAAGTTAGTAGTCGTATCTCTAACCGTTTTGGGATTCCTTCTGATACCTCTCTATCCTTCTCATTGTCTCTAAGAATTATTTTAAATGCTCATTGTTCATTTTTATTCATTTCAATGTACTTAAATGTCACTGAAAAATTAGGAATTACAATTTTAAGGGGGTCATTAGAGCACTTAATACCAGAATCAATTATTTTCCAAAGGGGAAAAGATATTTGCTTCTTTCTTCAGTGCAGTACAGTATGGGGAAGCACAAGATGGCTCAGTACAATATAAGGATGTGATTGCTGGAAATGTTGACCAAGAAAAAATACACAAAGAGTCACCTTCATGGCATCCAGAGCTGTGCGCAGGTTTTCCTTTTCTGGGGGTTCGGTGGTGTGCTTGACCAGCTCCTGTGTGCAAAACAGAAAAGAGTCAGGGAATCACAATGCAACATAACAATATTTTACACCCCACCATCGTTTAGTGGAGTGTACAAGTCTTGTTAATGCACACGTATTGCACAGATGTAGAAGATCTGCAATTTCCCTCACGGGATCAATAAAGTTTCTATCTATCTAGAAGGGTGCAGCTGTGTGTCTTTATGATGCCAGGTACAAACAGGGAAATTTGTATCTCTAATGAATACACTTTACAATTTAAGGGAGGGGTCACCTGTAAATATTGATCAATAAAGCAAATAATCGGTTTAAATGAATTTACAGGTGTTCTCTGTTGGATGATAAACCTTCTCCGCTAGACCAGAGGACAGAACCCCTACAGTATATCTCATTGTAAGCACCCTAGACTGTAATGCCAGTCATTAATTGTGCACATATCACCCCATTTTGCATGTTCTTAGAACTCCAACATATACATGTGTGTTTACCTGTAACAGGAGGTGATATTTGAGGACTCTCTGCATGGGGACCATCAGCAGGTCACGGAGGGAGAACCTGCCATTGTTTGCTCGTTTGGCGCACTCCTGCAGCAAGGAGCACAGAGAGAGAGAGGCACTGCAAGTTGGCTTTGAGTCCCACTTTATACAGAAAGATGTCTCACAGCGCGGAGCTAAACGAGCCGAATAGACATGCAGGGGGAGGCAGAACTGCAAACAGCACAAATCCATTGCCTTGATCCTTTCGTTAACAGAAACTGATGCAGAGCAATATCTTACTCCTCTGTTAAATACCTCAACTTTCACTTCTAGTTTTCAAGAAGTGGCGTGATGCCTGGTGTGTTTAATTGATCTTAAGCAAGATCAAGCAGGAGCTGGTTTTCTACCTAAATAAAATGACTTTATCTGTTAAACACATCAACACCTTTAGGTAAGAAGATAAATGAAAGACACTCAAAATACTTTGGAATCCTTTTCATCCATTTTTCAAAGATCTTACACAAACACTACTAGCTTGTATCTGGAACAGCTCAATTCAACTGGTCAGTCCTGATCACCCCTCTCCCCCCATCACATCCACTGACCTCCAACTTCATCCGTACATCCTCCCTCATGCTGGCTATCTTGTCCAGGTGTTTGGAAGCTGCCTCCACTTGGCTACAGTACCGACCATAGAGCAGCAAACTGCAGACACAATCAGTCAGTCAATCACAGCGCCTTCCAGACCAACAGGACACAATCAAGTACACAGCATAATACAACACAATACAGCACAGTAAGAGATTAATTTAACAATTCACAGTACAGCACAAAACAACACAACACTATATGACACAATGCAGCATGACACAGTACAATCCTGTATTGTTTTTTAAGTACATATTCTGTAGCACAGCCCACACTACAGTATAAAGCTAATCTAAAATCAAAAATGATTTTTTCCCCAATGTAAACTGAACAGCTAAAATAGGTTTGTAACTCTAAATGACATAATTAGTGACCTTCTATTGGATCTCTATTGGACGGAGGCGAAACGTTATGTAAGACACATTCAGATAGTCTTAGGAGAGTAGTGTCTTTTCTTTTTTTCGATTAATACGTCCAGCCTCATAGGTTAAAATGGGTAATGAGCCTGCGGCTGTCATGCCAGGCCCCGAGGGGGCGCACTGTTGTCCTACCTCTCCTTGTACTTGATGAAGACCTGGTACAGATTGGCTGCTCCCTGCATCATGATGGAGCTCCGGATTTCCTCCAGCAGGCTCCGATGGGTCTTTGCCAGCTCCTGCAACAGCCATGGGTGGAGCAGGTTAGTAGGTGCTTCCTCGGTCACAAACAATTTGTTGGAATCACAAATCCAACCCTCCCACACCCCAGTCTGATAACATGTTTAAACCAAGACTTCTGTTGTTTCCATCTATTCACCTGATCCACAAAGTGGCATTTGGGTCTCATATTAACACATGCCATTTTGTAGACAGAACCACACTGGGTTCGAGAGAACACTGGTTCTTTATGGAATGTGCAGACAGATTAAATATTGAGTCCCCATTGCGGACACTGCTGTTGTATCCCAGAGTGAGGTACTCTACCCCAGCTGTATGACTGGGGACCAGAGTGTGCTGGGGATAGGCTCTGTAATGGATTAGCATCCCATCCAGAGGGAAGGGTCTTCTGCTCTTTGTTCACTTAACGCCATCAAAATCAGTATAAGATCAAATATGGATGTTACCTAATTCACCTAAAACAAATCTGCATTTCAATTTGCTTTTTCGCTTTTTGCAATATTGAATAAAATACCTAAAATGTGGGTGAAAAGGTACTTCTTTAACAATTTCATGACCAGCTAACAACTTCAATACATTCTTTCGAAATGATACCAACCCTGTATTCACACAGACTAGTAGAGTAATTGGATTTATTTCAGATTGATAGTTTTCAAGCCATTTTTATCAGCAGGTTCTCTAATGATTTCTCACCTACAGCTTCCAAAAGGCAAATCAAAAACAACAGGTCATTTCTTGACTTTTAGGCCATTGTTTTATCTGTGAATCTACACCCTGACTTCAACAGGTGCTATTTGTCACACTCACTTTCACATGTTCAAGGACAAAGCTTTACCTCAATGTTGATGAAAATGTTTTCTATATCTTGAGGCTGTAGAAATCTCTGAAGGGGTTTCATAAAGTGCTGCAAGAAAACAAATAAAATGTCTACATTATAATAATTACTAATGATGAAATTTTCAGAGAACTCGCCACTGCACACACTAGTACATAAAGAAATACAATTTAGTAACACGTGTTCTTTTATCTAACAGGATGAAGAAGGCAGTGTTTCTCAGAAGGGCACCAATACAGGGAAATCTTTACAGTGATAGTACAACTCATGACTACATGTGGACATAACATCAACACTCACTTCCCCACCAACGCCAGTTATGCACAAGAACAAGAAAAAGACTAGAGGAGGTCATTCAGAGAGTCAGGCCCATTTGGTTGTTCATAGCTCGCTGGTCCAAGGATCTCATTCAGCCATCTCTTGAAAGGAACCAAGGTTTCACCTTGAACCGCATGACTAGGCAGCTCGTTTCACACTCTAACAACCCTTTGGCTGCAGAAGCGCTTCCCGTTCTCAGTATCAAGTGCAATTCCGCACAGTTTGCACTTGTGTCCCCTTGCTCGTGCAATGAAGCGGGCAAGACGGAGCAGCTCACCTGTAGGATAGACTCTAGCGTGTCGGTGTACTTCTCCTCCGTCTGTTTGATCTCCTGCAGGCAGCACTGCCTCTTGTCCACCTCTGTCATCTTGTGATGCTGTGGAGACAGATAGTGTCTGATTTACTGAGGTACACTGGGTCTTATTCTCTGGACAGTACATTCTGTTAACAGGCTTCACTGAACTACCTCGCTCTACATGTGGGCTGCTGGCAAATGTATTCTATACTGTGACATCTTACCAAAGTATTTATAAGTCTTTTATTAATGTTTTATACCTTTGAAATAATTCGTTATAATAATACAATTTTAAGAGAGGAATACATTAAAAAAAGCATTAACAGAGTGACCTGTGACAACCAACCACTGTGGCAGACAAACTGTATGTTAGAAACAAACCCCAAATCCTGACTATGGTCTGAAGAGTACCTCAAACCCTAAGGTTATTTGCAGAAGTATGACACTCAAAGTATGACACTTTAGAAATGTATTAATGACATTTAGTTGATTATGTATTTGGGAGGGCATAACGTAGTGAGTAAGTCTCTGGACTCTTAGCTGACAGGTTGTGGGTTCGAGTCACTGCTGCACATACTGCAGTTGTACCTTGAGTGAGGCATTTTACCCCATTTGCTCCAGTCCACCCAGCTGTATTAAGTGGGGACCAGCATTGTTAGGGAGAGTCATCCCTGTAAGGACTAGCATTCCATACAGGGTGGGGTCACATGCTCACTAGTACGTTGAACACCACAGAAACCAGGCAAAACTCCACCCAGGTGAGCTGCTGTGGCTTGAATATGGAAATTATCTTCCAAATATCTGTTTAAAAAGTGTAGTTTACGTTTCATTTTCAATTTATTTCAAAGGTAAAGAGTAAAAAGGGGCTCTTTTTTCCCAGATATTGTACTTTAAAGTATTGAGAAGTCTTTAGAAACATATTATCACTTGATTATAACTAACAGTATCTGCACTACTTATACTACTGTTATATAACACCTTTATTATTTGTGGAACATTAAAAAACATTTATAAGCAGTGTTTAATATGGAAGGCTTACATATTACTACTCCAAAAATGTGGAGAGGGACATATATTAATATATCACAGATTGTAGCCAATATAAAACACGCTCACATTCACATTATATTTTTACTCCCAAAAAAATGCAAAAGTGGCATTTAAATTTTAAGTCCAACTCACAAGGCTTTCTGGATGCTTAAAGACCCAACAGGCTATCTTAAATACACTATTACAATTATCAATATGGGTTATTGCTACTATAATAATGGTTCTGTATTATTTGTGTCGTTGCAGCCCTGAAAAGGAGGAATAATGCACAGCAGTAACTCCTGGATTTTCATTATAGTGATTCATGTTCTACATTCATCTTCAGGGAGGCTGAATTGAGTGAGAATGAGTCAAGACGATGAAAGAATTGTTGTCCTCTAGGCAGTGTGATTTCCTTCCCCATCACAACTCTGAATTTATTTGGAAAGTCCTTACTATTCATTTGGCATTTTACAGCTAAAAAGGGCACTGAATTCAAGGTACAACATTATGAGCCTCCTTGTAAACCCTTCCATTTTTTTTTATCAAGCAGTTTTCTAATTAAGCAATTGCAGAACGAAAGCTCTCGTGTTACATGAGCTGGCTGTTCGGGGCTCAGGGAGAGGGCTTGTGTCTCCTCACCGTCTCAGGAGGGGCCTCCGTCCTCATGAGGTCCTCGTAAATCTCGTCACCTTCATCGATGTCATCCTCCACGCAGTCGTACAGATCGTCATCATCCTCACCTGTATCACTGTGCAAAACAGGTACGTCTCAGCGTTACAATCCCACAACCTTCTACTTAATTACAATGGAGAGGATTAATTTCTATGAGACAAACCACTATGAAGTGATTCTACAAGATCTGGGATCCCTTTCTTGAAAGTTTTGAAAAAGACTGACCTTAATATGTATCCCTGATTTTTTATACATCCAATCATTTTGTGATCACTTTTACCACAAACTGTAACTCTTATTATATCAATAAGAAAACTGCAAAAAAGCCTAAGCAAGTTTGAGCTTTTTTTTCAGTCTTTATTGTGTTGTTTTTTGTATGTCTGTTTCATCATTTTTGTTTACCGTTTTAAATTTTCAAAAATCACACAACCTACATTCCTCCTTCAACTACAGTGCATTAAGCTTGCAGTGAAAATGATTTGGATTTACGTGATTACATTATGCAGAGGTTAGATTTATCCTTCATGAAGGTCATCTGTCATGTTGCGTAGCAGCAGCAGTGAAATACGGCTCTGAGAAAGGTGTGACAGCTGACATTTTGTGAGGTGTGCTTTTTTCTTGTTTAAAATATTCCTTCCTTGCTGGATTTCAAATATATACTCTCAATCCAAATAAGTCATTTTCCTAACCCAATGTTTCAATGTTTATGAGGAAGCATAGGAAGTTGGTTGTATCTTGCAATGGTGAATCATTTGTGTGAACTTCAGAGTAAGCTTTAAGAACAAAACTTTCAACCCCGCACTGCTTTCCAAAGGGCCTTCACAATAAACTTATTTAGAAACTACACCAAAATGTGCAGTGACCTTTTGCATCCCTACATGTCAATTAGTCCCACACAAGCAAAATTATTTTTATGCGTAGTTCAAAACACAGTCAAATTGTACCATAATTGCACTGTTAATAGAAATTAATAAGCTTGTGAGAACAGATTGGATGGCAGGTGACAAAATGCTATTTTTCACACATGGCCTCCTATCTTGAGTCGCAGTCAGCACTTCCTGTACAGCTGTGTCACGTTTTTTTTGTTTCCTTTTCTTGTACAGAAACATTTCTGGCTCAAATGTATGCCTCTGCATGTTCAAAGGCTCTTCATTTTTCCTTAGGTGTTGCTTTTTGAAATCAGAGTTATAATTCAGCTGTAAACAAGCAATGCATGTAAACATATCAAGGTGCAAGACTGAAATTATCATTTCTGTGTGTCAAAATTATTGGGATCTCCAGTGAAAAATAATTACTACAGATAAAGGCATTTCATTAAAGGTGATCATGATTAGAGATGTGGATTCACAGGATTCCCCTTGGGGATAATAATAAATAAAATGGCACTTACTCGATCTTATCTGAGAGGCCATTGTAGATCTCCTCATCTGGGACGCTGTCTTCACTGGGGAAGGGCCTGGAAGGAGAAAGACATACATTTTTCACACAGAAGGGACTCAGGCTGAACAGGAAGATTTCTGCACCATTGAGTACAGCTGAAACTTTTTTTTTGTGTACATAAGCTACGCTTTATGGCCTCTTCTTTTTAAGATGTTTCTCATGGAACGTTATTTAAAATATTTATTTTTTATTGTCTATGGGGGGAAAGGGGGAGTATTTGTCAAAAGAACTGTGAGAAAAGTGAGATCAGACACACCTGAGTTCACTGTACACCCATCAGTCTTTTTCAGTTACCTACATTAACGGGTGTGTACTTGAAAATTTGGAATGAAACAACTCAGGATAATCTATGGTATAAAAATAGCAGCTATAGTATTATTCAACACCACAACTTGTTATTAATTGTGTGTTACTATTAACAGTAAAAAAAAGTAAGAGGTTGCTGTACTTACAATATTCCACGATCTTGTGCGATGCTGGTGTAGGAGAGACTTGATAGTGTATCGATTACCTGCAGTATAAAGATGTGTGTTAGCTGTAGCACTGACCAGGGGCACGTAAATGACTTACTGTTGTAGCTGTGACATAAATGGTGCTGATCTGTCTACAGGATTCACCAGAGGGCGATAAACAGCATTACTTAGGAGCCATTTTGCTCTTTTTTTCAGGTCTTGTTTTGCTTTTGCAAACTTTTGAATAATTTCACGGACATGCAAATATTTTGGTCTTCTTTACCACCTTCATATTGTACTTCCGTTCTAGCCTGCACTGTCTGAGACAGTGCCGCTGTAGAGGCGATGCCAAGGACACCACTGATATCTGTCTCTGACTTTCTAGTGGCACTGTTCGACACTGCAGTCATGTACCCAAATTTACAGCTCATTCAAAAGCACAACTTCTACCGAGATGTAAATAAAGATATTTTACTCTCTGTGTCTGTTGGGACCTACTGTAACTGCTGTGCACTGTGATTCAAAGCTGGCCCTTCAGCCACCTCACATATCACCTAAACAGCCCTGAAATTTGCATTCCCCTATCAAGGGATAGATATGATTATCGGCATGAAAAGGTCCCGTGGTACAATGACTGGCTCTTTGTTACACAGTTCTGAGATTTCAGTGCTTCCTCTTGAAATATTCCCACTGAATGAGGATTTGCTTTTCTGTATGTTGGTGGAGTTAATGTATTGTCCAATCCAGTAATCCTGATGACAGCAGCTGCATACAGATCACCAGATTTCTCCTGTATGGTCGTTGTGCCTGCTCACACCTTTGTGCTGTCTAGTCATTATCCTAGACTACTTGGCCTGTTTTATCCATGCACAAAATCTAAAACAATTAAAAAACCAATCAAAATACACTTCACCTCGCTGAAGCAGTTAACACCTAGCATACAGGCTACACGTAACATTACAACAACATTCATTACATTATATATATACAGTGCCTTGCGAAAGTATTCGGCCCCCTTGAACTTTTCAACCTTTTGCCACATTTCAGGCTTCAAACATAAAGATATAAATTTTTTATTTTATGTGAAGAATCACCAACAAGTGGGACACAATTGTGAAGTGGAACGAAATCTATTGGATTTTTGAAACTTTTTTAACTAATAAAAAAATGAAAAGTGGGGCGTGCAAAATTATTCGGCCCCTTTACTTTCAGTGCAGCAAACTCACTCCAGAAGTTCAGCGAGGATCTCTGAATGATCCAATGTTGTCCTAAATGACTGATGGTGATAAATAGAATCCACCTGTGTGTAATCAAGTCTCTGTATAAATGCAGCTGCTCTGTGATAGTCTCAAGGTTCTGTTGAAAGCGCAGAGAGCATCATGAAGACCAAGGAACACACCAGGCAGGTCCGTAATACTGTTGTGGAGAAGTTTAAAGCCGGATTTGGATACAAAAAGATTTCCCAAGCTTCAAACATCCCAAGGAGCACTGTGCAAGCGATCATCTTGAAATGGAAGGAGTATCAGACCACTGCAAATCTACCAAGACCTGGCCGTCCCTCTAAACTTTCAGCTCAGACAAGGAGAAGACTGATCAGAGATGCAGCCAAGAGGCCCATGATCACTCTGGATGAACTGCAGAGAACTACAGCTGAGGTGGGAGAGTCTGTCCATAGGACAACAATCAGTCTTACACTGCACAAATCTGGCCTTTATGGAAGAGTGGCAAGAAGAAAGCCATTTCTCAAAGATATCCATAAAAAGTCTCGTCTAAAGTTTGCCACAAGCCACCTGGGAGACACCCCAAACATGTGGAAGAAGGTGCTCTGGTCAGATGAAACCAAAATCGAACTTTTTGGCCACAATGCAAAACGATATGTTTGGCGTAAAAGCAACAGAGCTCATCACCCTCAACACACCATCCCCACTGTCAAACATGGTGGTGGCAGCATCATGGTTTGGGCCTGCTTTTCTTCAGCAGGGACAGGGAAGATGGTTAAAATTGAGGGGAAGATGGATGCAGCCAAATACAGGACCATTCTGGATGAAAACCTGTTGGAGTCTGCAAAAGACCTGAAACTGGGACGGAGATTTATCTTCCAACAAGACAATGATCCCAAACATACAGCAAAATCTACAAAGGAATGGTTCACAAATAAACGTATCCAGGTGTTTGAATGGCCAAGTCAAAGTCCAGACCTGAATCCAATCGAGAATCTGTGGAAAGAGCTGAAAACTGCTGTTCACAAACGCTCTCCATCCAACCTCACTGAGCTCGAGCTGTTTTGCAAGGAAGAATGGGCAAGAATTTCAGTCTCTCGATGTGCAAAACTGATAGAGACATACCCCAAGCGACTTGCAGCTGTAATCGCAGCAAAAGGTGGCTCTACAAAGTATTAACGCAAGGGGGCCGAATAATTTTGCACGCCCCACTTTTCATTTTTTTATTAGTTAAAAAAGTTTCAAAAATCCAATAGATTTCGTTCCACTTCACAATTGTGTCCCACTTGTTGGTGATTCTTCACATAAAATAAAAAATTTATATCTTTATGTTTGAAGCCTGAAATGTGGCAAAAGGTTGAAAAGTTCAAGGGGGCCGAATACTTTCGCAAGGCACTGTATAGGATGTTTTTGGAGTAGGAGATAATGTTACTGTAGGAATATTGTTTGGGTTGTGGTTAGGGCCATTATGAATACTCATCTGTTAAGGATTCATGCTGACTACATAACAATAAAGTAAAGTAAAGAGATCAACTCAACACATTTAATTACAGTGCCATCTGAAAGATGCTTTTTTAATCTGCTAGTCCATATTAGTCTGCCTGTAATTAAGTTGTCTTCTTTGGTGCTAGTTTGAGTGATAATCATAAACAAGACAGACATTAGGGCCCTGCCTTGCTTTTTAAATGCTGTATTTCAGGTTTTAGAAAGGGTTTTTCAGTTGTAATAATTCAGGGAGCATCCTGATTTACTCATTCTAGCCCCCAGTCTAGCACAGGGCTGAGATTTTGACAACCTGATAAGCAGAGAGAAAGAGTTCTATAAATGATTCGCAGATGTGCAATTTCACAAAACCCCCATTCATCCATGTTACAGCCAGAATCAGTCAGTTCCTTTAATGACTGCAAGTGGTCTACCCAGATCTACTGATAACAGAAGTTGAAATGACTCTTCCGAGGCTTTCTAGTTCCCTGCTTTGCTGATCATTAGTTCCACATTACAGACGCAGCTCAGACCGAGAGGTCATGGAGCCCTCAGCTGTTTGCCCAGGTAGAGATGCAATGCCAACGTCCTTGTTTTAGATGTATTATTCAGTTTAATTTTAGTATCTAAGGTACAGCAACAGTTCACATATTTCCTGTTCCGTTTAGTTTTTAGGTGACACACACCCTGTTATCCCATTTCCTGGGTCAGTTCTGCTGACATTCCCTCGTGTTGCAAGCATAGAGATTCTGAAAAAATTCACAGGGAGTGAAATACATGCCGCAGTGTGTTCTGGCGCTCAGTTGTGCAACACTTTTTTAATGTCCTCTTTTTACTTCCTGAATAAAATTTAGGAAAGAATACTTTATCTTGAATTGATTTTCAGATTCATTAATGTATAAGCACTGTATACTGTATGCACATACTGAATGTAACAGTAACACAGCAAATCCAAACCGAAACACAGAGAAGCACCAGAGATGTACAAGGAAAGAAAGATTATCATGCACTTTTTATCAGTCGTTTGTTCGGGTTGCCAGATGGAATTATGTAAAGACAAAAGGTTACAGACAGACTGATATTTAAATAGACAATATCAGGACTTCAATCGATAGCCTTAAGGACTAAAGCCGCCTAACACTACTGGCTATATTAAAAAAGGACTCAGTCAGATAATGTAATGGATTTGCTTAAAATGAAAGGATGTGTAGCAGATGCATGATCACGCTGCATGGTCACTAGTTGAATTTTCTCTCTCACACACATATCGAGTCTCTTTTCCACTTCCAGGGAGAATGAATGTTACAGCAAAGTCAAATTTCAGGTTTGTCTGCTTCAGAAAAAAAATAATTTACCATTTTCCGTCCAGACCATTAAAAAGAAAAAACAACCCAAACAGACAAAGCAAAATCGCTTGGAAGCCATGGTGGCTCCTAAGGGTGAGGCACGGGCTGCTTGAAGGCGCTGTGTAATCTTTTAATTTCTGTTTCCTTTTTTATGCCTCATTTAAATTGGTGTGACTTCTGATATTGCTTTTTCTGATGTGAATTCGTTTCAATTTTCCCAACAGGGAGGACCCTGAATCACTGCTTATCTTATCGTTGGCCAGGGACTCTGCATTTCCTAGAAGCTTCTGGCAGAGCTGCAGCAACCAGACCTGGGGAACCTGACACCCCCCAACCGCATGACTGTATTCCAGCGGGCGGGATCTCTGGTCAAGCAATCTGGGCCAGTTTCAAAATCGCGCCCAGAAGTCCTGAATCTCACAGTCCCCCACGTGCTCCCCATGTGAAGTTTCCCACAGCCTTAGCCTGTTGTTCGCTACAGTGTAGCTTGCCCCACCGATAATATACCAGTCAACACTGCCATTCAAACAGCACCAACACTACTGGAGACATGCCAAGCCCTGGTCTTGGTTGCAGGCTAAATTCAGACTGTAATGCCAGTGGAAAGGGCAATTAAAGGCAAAACAATTCAAGGTAAAGAAAGAGCCACCTCTGAGTGTGGCCCAGTTAGTCCTAGGCACAGACGCGGTAAATTGTGGGGGGGGCAAAGGTTCTGGGAGCTGGTTTGCATACAGCAACCTGTGGTATCTCTCCGATGTGACTGTCCGGGTCTATACAAATTATACAATGCACCTGCCACCACAGGAGTTGTAAATGCAACAGCACTCCAGAATACACAAAGCTGAAAAAACAGAAGGAGGGGTTGAAATTCTCGAGTGAAATCCAGCCTACGTATTTAGAATGACATGTGTTTAGGCTTTCTTATCCCACTGACTCCCTACTTACTACTACTTAGCCAGCAGCCATATCACCCTGCAACTCAAAACTGGCAGCCCACTGAAGCTAAACAGGTGTGAGCCTGGTCAGCACCTGGATGGGAGACCTCCTGGGAAAACCTAAGGTTGATGCTGGAAAAGGTGTTTGTGGGGCCAGCAAGGGGCACTCATCCTATGTGGGCTCTAATGCCCTAGTACGCCTTCATGGGCACTGAGCTGGCCAAGGGTCCCAGAGTCTCACCTTGGCGAAATCCCGGACATCAAAGAGGTCGAAGGCCTCAAACAGCTCGTTCTTCCTCATCCCGAACTTCTCCTGGCAAGCAGTGAGGAATGTCCGGATGTTCTTCAGACACAGGAACTGTGGGGAAAGAGGGACACAGAGCTGTCAATTCTATGGAACTTCAGTAGAAGCACCAAGGCTAGGATATGAAAAGAAGTAACTATTTAACCGGAGAAGTCCTTTTAAGATCAAATACTCGTTGCAATTCTTATGTTGGATGCCCATAATGTAGTGGTTATAATGTTCTCTTCACACATGATTTGAAATACACAACTCTTTCAAATTTAAAACCAAGATCATAAACCACTTCTTCATACAAAGGTGGGTGGAAGTGTGGAACAAGCTAGCCCGCCATGTGGTTGAAGCCGATACCCTGGATTCCTTCAAGAAATAGGTGGATGAGATCCTCAGATCAATTAGCAACTAACTACCAAACAAGAATGGCTTACTCTTGTTTGTAACCTTTCTTATGCCCTCACCCTTTGAATGTTTTGTGAAAATGTGAAGGGGCATGTCTGATGTGTCAGTAGCAGCACATTTGTTCACAAGTGTGTGTCATGTATACTCTGGGTAGTTAATCCAAACTTTGTATTAAGAACTGTAATAATAACTTCCTGTTTTCCAAACTTTAGGCAGCTTTGGCAGGATATAAGATGATAGGTACTGTACTTTCAGATACATGGGAGCTGCCGGAAGTTCTGAAAAAAAAAACAAGCTGTTGTGTTAAACCTCAGCTCAAGTTCAGAGGAAGATCAGAACTGTGGTTTTTAGGCCTTATCGGAATCCTGCTTTTCTATCGTAGCACTTGCACATTATTGCCTATTGTAATCTGTCTTTAAAAGCCACATTATGATCGTGTTCACTGAAAAATATGGACTGATTTATTGATTGGGGTATTGATGAAACCCATCTTATGTCTTAAAAAACAAGAAAACATCATAATCCTACCTTTTTTATAAATAAAACTTCCTCAAGAGTATATTTTCACCATGACTACAAGTCATTTCACAAACAATAAAAACATTTCCGAAGATTGATTGTTCCTCATAAATAGAAAAACATTCGGTGCAGCTTCTTATTAGTACTCAACTTCATCTATAATTTTTTAACCCTTTGTACCCGGACCCCGTCTTCTAAAAGTGTCAGTTTGCTCTTAAAAAGAGGACACATCATGAGAAGCAAATGTAGGAATGGAAAGAAAATGAACAAAATTAAAATACTGGGAGCTGGTAAGGGTTTGACCTTATTGTTCACAGGAACAATAAGGTTGTATTGTGATCCTACAAAAGAGCAAAATTATGCTGGACGATTGAATATGTTGAGAAAAAGGAGTTTGCTGTATATAGGTTTTCTGAGGGGCTTCACCACTATAGGAATGAAAAATGTGTATTTCATACGTGGGCTTTTAAAGAGAAGACCACAGTGCACAGACCAGTCTCATGCTTCTCGTGCTTATAGCAGGCCACACTCTGCAGTGTTAATGTGGTTGTGCTTCCACACTTGGGGCCTCTGTGAGTTAGATACCTTACCAGAAATGCAAACCAACCGCTTCTTGCTAACCACACTGCTCTCTGAAAGGGACTCACCCCACATCGGGCCGAATCTCTCTCAGCTGTCATGAGACAAATACATGTTTCAGCAACCACTCTTTTACCAAAGGTGTTGGGCAGGCCAGATGAGGCTTGATCAGACCGTGGTCTCCCCTGGCTGGCCTTTACAAAAAGCTTGCAAGGTACTTCCTCAAGCTATTATCACCTGACCCACATTCAACACATCCTCTTTCACCCCCCACCCATCAATTATGCAAATCTTTTGTGCTTGAAAGTCAACAATCCAGCAAGTGAAGCTACCCAGACAAAACACCAAGCACATATGGATTACACCCTTACACATCAGAATTCGACAGCCAAACCTTGTGCACAAATGCAGGGTCGATGTAGATGGTCTTGAAAGCAGAGTGACCTTTAAACCATAGCTATAAAAACAAGAAAGTACTTTGATAAAACTGGACACCTGCACTATTGTTGATATTTTTTTATGTGTGCACTAGAGAGTTTAGTGTTTAATGTAGTTTCATCAGTGGAAGAGTGATTGTTCAGCCCCAAATTAAAATACAAATTAGGGAATTTATTCCCGATTGAGGACACAAAATTTTCAATTCATCCTACACCCAGAATCCTGGTGCTTAGTGTCAATCGGGAATGGCTTAGGAAAGCTTTCCTCTTTCTTCCTGCATCCCTTCTGCTGGCTGTTCATGAATTGTAAATTAACAAAGAACACCTGCAGGGTGGGAAAAGAAAGGAATAGTCAATCTCACCTCTTAGGTACTGAAAACAGGAAGGTTTTCTTTTACTGTTTTGTACTATCTGGATTTTTTAACACCAGATTGGTGAAAAGTAAGAACCGAAAGAAAAGAATGACTCTGTCATGCAATCCTGTATCCATTTCATAAAAGACATCCACTGACGTTGATGGTTTAAAGAAGGTTTTTAATCCATGACAATTCATGAACAGGACAGACACCACAGCTGTGAAGATGCAAATGGCCCAAGGAAGCAGAGCAAGCTGCAAATCAAAGAAACTCGAACTGCAGATAAAGATCAAGAAGGAGAAAAGAAGTACTGGATAACAACTAGAGGAACTGGTACATGTGCCACAGAAGTGTGCTCACTTCAGAACTGCAAAAGCAAAACACTTTATTATACTGAAAAGGTTGATATTTTCATGCACTACGGCAGCATACTTTGTACAAATATAGATCTATGTCTATTTCTACAATGAGAGGCAATAAAAAAGCCATGAATAAGTATGGGAACCAATACCATCTTGCATTCTTATTGACTCGGGAACCCCTGGACCTCTATTTCTGAATGTCCTGAGAAAGCACCTCAAAGAGCTGGAAAAGACTACGTCTCTTGAGAAGCAGGTGAAAAGGATGGAAGGAGGACATGTTTCTGCACAGCTATACAGCAGAGCTCCTGGAAGAGAGCCAGAAGAAGACACTGTTACTATAACTGCCTGCGCTTACTGTAAAGTGAAGCCATCGGGGGCTCTGGGCGGAGGCAAAGGTCTCACAGAGGCAAAATGTCACATTACCTTTGAAAAGCAAGGTGCACAGAGTCAACCACTGTGGTACACACACCGTTCTGTGCAGAAGAAAGATCAGCTCTATTGTGGGACTCAAAGCACAAACATTGAGCTTTTCAAACTGAACAAAGATCAAAATGCCACCAGCTCGCAGGCGCTTTCATTAAACAGGCTGCAACAGCTTTTCATCTCCTGTTTTCTGAGATCAAATTGAAGGTCTTGTTTTTTAACCAACTAGTTTGTTTGTAAAAGTGCTTTGAGATGGTGTGCACCACGAAAAGTGATGTCACATCAAAAGTGGTTTTGACAAACTAGAAGAGGGCTTCTTCACCACTTGTGGATCGCTTGGTTTGAGTGTGCCAGGAGAAGCTTGTGGAGATCAGGAAACAGAAACAGGAAGAAGAGGGAAGAACATGTGAAGAGGGAAGAAAATGTCATTGAGCAGGATCAAATTTAGGTTTGAACCCCAGAATACTTGACAGCACAAAAAGCTCGACAATACAAAAAACAGTACAAAAAACAAAGACTTTTCAATTTGCTGGCCTACAGCTGTTGCCTGTGCAGTTAAGTTAGGGGGCTCAAAATGCTTATTTAGTTCATCCCTTAGCTATCTGCTGAAAGCTTACATGTGGAACTCACAAATGTGTGCATGAGTGTGTGAAGTCACAGTCAAACTATGAGTCCGGAAGTCAAACTCAAGCCACAGTACTGTTAAAGGTTACGAAGGTTGGCGTAACAGACGCAGCACTTTGTTTCAACAAGAAGAGTCTTTGCACAGCTTCCTCTCTCTGGCTGTGTGCGCTGAGGAACACAAGAATGTCTGCAAAATCAGTTACATAACTGAAAAGGACCACTATGTGTCTCCTCTCTGGACCCTGTCCTCCTCTCTCAGGACATTCTCATGCCTTCGTGTTCACTCGCTGCTTGCCTGCAGGAGCTGCTGTTTCAAACCTTGCTGTCAGTGTGTGTCGGGAAGGTGGCAGAGAAAAGGGAAGCAGTGTTAAGACACAGACATCCAGAGCAGAGATTTCACGTGGGCTACTGTGCGGAGCTATATCTGTCCAAATCAGGAAAAAGAGGTGGAGTCAATACAGTTAACATCACGTTACAGACACACTACGTAATGTAAGTCTTTAACATCAAGTATCCTCCTGTAGCCAGAATGGATGAGACAGTCAGTCTAGTCTGACCATTTCCTGAAATCTGCTGCAGTCACACTTACAGACACATCAGAGCTGTGCAATGCTGAGCTGCCCAGAGAAACTCCTAGTAATTGCCCCTGCTGCCTCGACAGGGCACATGGTGTTTGCTAGATGAGGTGATGAGGTGGGGCCTAGTAATTCTAGAGGATGTGAATTATGCTAGGGTAGATGCACACCACTGCTCTGGAACATTGATCAATTGGTGGATTGATTCAACACATGTGGGTGGTCATGACCCCAGCTGAGAAAACAGTAAACAGCTTTTGAAAACTGGATGGATGAAAAATAAAAAAAAGTCTTGGTATTTCAGTTCTGTTCTACTGCTGAACTCACTGTTCCTGCCCCTATTAACACTTAAGAATTGGTACAAGGTCTTTTAGGGGAATGAAATAACCAATGACTGCCTACTACTCCTTTGAAATCCATGCCTTTTGTTCCCCCCATTTTATTTGCTCTGTTTGCCTTTGGCTGAAAGGATCCAAACTGAACCTCATTAGTCTTGAGTACACAAGAGAATGAGGTGACCCGATAGAGGTACTGAAAATCCTCAAAGGTGCTGACACAGTCAACCCAGTGGGTTTCAGGGTCAGCAGTGAAATGTGAACCGGAGGACACAAGTGGAAACTACTTGTAAGTGAATTTAAAACCGAGAGCAGGAGGCACCTCCTTGCCCAGAGGTTTGTGGGAACATGAAATAAGGTACCCAGCCATGTTGTGGAAGCCAGTACTGTGGCTTCCTTCAACAAAAAGGTGGATGAACAAACAAAAAGTGGACAGGCCTGTGTTCCTGTCAGGAGGCCTCTGTTCTGCGAGAGAGATGGGTAATGGCCTTCCTCTGTGCTCTAGAGGGCCAAGTTTGCCTTTCCTGTCTCGCGAGGGATCTCCTTTTATAGAGCAACGGGAACCGTAAACTATAGTCACCCGACTTCCACCTCAACACCCCCCCACCCCCCCCACACACACCACCGCTTTCAGATAAACTTCCTGCCCCAAATACTGTAGCTGCGCCATTCTCATCGCATTGCTTCCTCCAGCGCGCGGCAGCCACGCTTCCACGCCCCTCGCACTGCCAGCTGCCACTGCAGGAAGTGCCAGGAGGTTGGGAGGTTGTGGCGCGGTCGCCCGTCCCCCGCTCACAGGAGAACTCGATCCACACAAACTCCTTTAGGTCTCAACAGACGACGCAGTGCAAAGCACGACACAAGGCATATGCCCCCCCAGCAAATTTTAATTTGAATCCGAGAGATCCGCCCTTTTGTACAAGAGGAAGCCTTTAGGCGTACCGCCATTTCTCTGATCTTGACACCTCTGCTCATTCCAGAAAATAACTCTTGCATGTATTAACATGTTTTCACTTTTGAAGCTTGGGGCTACTTCTTGAGAATTATTTCTGCTAAAACCTGTGGTGAAATCCGACAATCTGTGCAATCCACGGTGCCTCAGAACCAGCACTTCACTGACCATGACCGATCTGTTTCTCTTCGTATTAAACTAACGCTCAGATTAATTAAGGATTTTACATAGCTGAACTTATAATAACCTTATAATAACATTGATTGGAATGACTTAAACATGCTCTCAAACATTTTTGATTTGCCGCTTTTGGAAATAATATAATAATGGAAATAATTTGCATTTCATACGGAAATTAAAATCCCGAACTTTGAAATGAAAAATAAATCTTGTTTGTTCATTTAGGTCCAGCTGAAAGAAACAACAAGATCAGAGCAGTTTTGTTTTTTATTCTTGTTTCATGACTGGCCGGTACTAGTCAGTACAAGAGATACACTGTTCACAGGCATTTTAAACATACAAACAAGCTGTAAAACAACACAGATCTTAGCTGCTTTTACATAATAATAATAATAATAATAATAATAATAATAATAATTGCTTACACTTATATAGCCCTATTCTGGACACTCCACTCAAAGCGCTTTACAAGTAATGGGGACTCCCCTCCACCACCAATGTGCAGCATCCACCTGGATGATGTGACGGCAGCCATAGTGCGCCAGAACGCTCACCACACATCAGCTATCAGTGGGGAGGAGAGCAGAGTAATGAAGCCAGTTCATAGAGGGGGATTATTAGGAGTCCATGATCAGTAAGGGCCATTGGGAAATTTACACCCCTCCTCTGACAGAGAGTCAGGACCTCGGTTTTACGTCTCATCCCCGTCACTATACTGGGGCATTAGGACCCAGATGGACTGCAGGGTGAGCGCCCCCTGCTGGCCCCACTAACACCTCTTCCAGCAGCAACCTTAGTTTTTCCCAGGAGGTCTCCCATCCAGGTACTGACCAGGCTCACACCTGCTTAGCTTAGCTTCAGTGGGCTACCAGTGGTGAGCTGCAGGGTGATATGGCGAAACACACAAGTGTAAAACAACAGACTGGCCAGATATGCACATTTGTTTGCTTTCTTATCTAACCAAATAGGCCACCTATTATGCACTGCTAATAGTTCCTTTAATAAAAATATTAAAAAACAAACATTTGTAACATCTCTGACACTTCGTGTTTACACTACAAAGGACAAGCGTCAGTGGACACAAACTGCAGAAGTGCTACCAGTGGTTCTAATGTCCTTCTTTTTATAGATTAATAAAAAAACCTGAATGCAATAATTTGTCCTAAAAACAGAGCTCACAAAAATATCCTTTGTAAGTAGCATCAATTCCTCCTCATGTACAGGATGCTGAAGTGTTTCTTTTTCTTGCTGTAAAGCAAACTCCATGCTGAATTTCGCTCCATATAGACTCAATCTAAAATCAGAAGTATAAATCGTGGTTCTTAGGGGAGAACATGGATCTTGGATTGACCTTGTAGCCCTGCACCAAACGCATAGTGTAATAAGAGTCTAGGAGCACTGATTTTACTCTGAAGATCACCTTAACAACCTTTCCCCTCTATGACGGTTCCATTACTTTACAAGACTGTTGTTTGACATCACTTAAATCTGCCTTGAAGGACAAGGTTACGGATGTATGTTTTAAGGGATTTTGCTGGGGTTTTGCACTAGTTGACTCAGAAACCACCAGCTTGCTCTCTCTGCAGAAGAAGAGGCAGACCACAATTTGGCCGCTGGCTTCTATTCAGATTGAGATTAGTGTGCGTGAAGATAAAGCTAGAGGCTCTGCTTCAGCTTGTGAAACACTGCACGCTTGAGCACCCCTTCTAAAGAAGGAAGTCCTGCGAGGATGTTGTAGGATAATGACAACCTGCAAACAGAACCTTTTACAGACTCATGTCAAGACTGTGACTTCCACCTCTTTATCTGATCACTCACAGTAAAAGAGACAAAAATAATATGGCAAATAATAACATTTGCCATGAGGTGTGCTATGTACTGTAATCACAAATTACTCTCTGAATTTAAATAATTCTTAAAATTTAAAAGGGGGGGGGGAGTGGTCTCTATACCATGCCCAAACACCTAGAATTAGCACACTGGTTTTCTTAGCTTCGCTCATTAAAAAAAAATACTAACAACTCGTCTTCCCTCCCCCAACACCATAAAAAAAGTATACAACATCTAGCATTAAAAAATACATCTTGAACTGCCTTCAATACCATCTTAAGAAAAAAACCTCTTAACATTTGCACACAACACTATCCTCCACAACAGGCTGCAGCCTGACCCCACAGTCTTTCCACAGGAACTGCAGGAATGGCCTGTATGGCCTCACCCCAGTACCTGACAATTCTTCTGCTTAGGATTTCTGAGTCACTGCGACATTTGTTGGTCCAGATCTGATGTCGTTTGGGGGGACAATAAAACTCTCACAAGGCCAAGGGTGTTTTGATAGTATTTATGCTTGTGCTGTGGTGTGTCTTCTTTGCTTTTCCTCTCACCGTGAGACACAGAATCTGGTGCAAAGACTGCACTGAACTAATCGCTGTAGGGAATCTGTCACACTTGTTCAGCACCTTGCAGGTCTATGAAAATGCCACCCCTGTGGCCCTGTGCCAGTTTTACTTTTCCCCTACCAGGGAGAGATGACTAGAAAAAGGGATGTTTCAGACAAGATAGCAGCTTGCAAGCATCCTCGGTATGGTCCCCCTCATTCACTGATTTTCGGGCCTTTGGGTCTCGATGCGGCTGTAGCAGGTGACAGCCCCACCATCTTCACCTGGGTCTTCCTCGTCCTCATTTAGAACCCTCTACCAAAGAGGAGACCAGCCACACGACACATGGCATATGAAACTCTGTACGAGACACAACTGTGCCTAACTCCTCAGTCAGATCTTTTTTTCGGGGTGTCACCAGGCCAAGGCAATTCAGGCTGAAGCTTGTGCTCTGTCTAGCAGGGGTTTACCAAGAGTGATAGATAAACTTAGCCTTGTTTACGGCTGTCTCTTCCTCACGCCAGTGACTGGTTTCGCTTGCATCTCCAGCTGGTGTTCTTGTCCGCCCTGTTGGACATTTTGGATGTTTTGAAGCTTTGTGGGGGTCAGAGCCCTGCCAACATGGTCATCAGGCCCTGGGGCTTGGAAAAACCCCAACTCCAGTGAAAATCTCATTTTCACTTTTGAAGCGATGGGGGTTTTCTTCTGATTATGGGTGTATTTCCTGGAACAGCAGTCCCCTTGAATTCAAGGTAAAAATTTCAACTGGAACTGACCAGACCTCCTGATTTCCCCATTACCTGAATGAAACCACATACTGTATATCTTAGAGCTGTCACTTGGACTGCCTTGCTCACTGCTCCTCAAACTGAATTGGCTAATTGGATTAATATCTCGAAAACATAATTAGGCCCGAATTACACCAAATCTTTGCCCTTCTCACCAGTTAAAGACTACAAACCCAACGGGTGACAGCAGCTTTCTGTTTGACAGCAGACTTCACACCTCGGCGCAGTGGAAAAACACCCATTGAGACCCGGGGCCGGGAATTTGCGGCTGGAGGTGGTCGAGTCACCGAGAGCCGGGCCTTCAACGGCACAGGAAGAAAAGAAAGAAAAAGAAAAAAAAGAGAGGCGCACCGGCCAGCCGCCTGCCCGCCCGCTGCGCTCTTCGAAAAAAAAAACGGTAAAACCAACAGCTGAAGAAAGGAGGAAAGTTGCACTGTGTTAACACAGAGAACTCAAACACAAGAACTCCCAAAAAAAAAACTGTCACAGCTGAGAATTACTAGCAGCACACGATCTGCGGTTTCAGCTCGTGGTAAAGCGCGGTGTGGAGTTCACATTATATGGGCCCAGACGCGCTGTCTCTAACAGCTCACTTAGTCTTACCCACTTAGACTCCTTACTGCCAGGGCGGTTTGGAGAAGGGCATGCTGGGCCACTGAGAGCTTTCAACACTCAGCGCGTATCTCCTCCTAACACCCACACGGGGCACCGTGGGCTTCCTTCTGAAAAGGATTCGAAACAAATTTCATTTCCCCATCAAAACAAGCGAGATTTTTTTTTTTCGCTCGCAGTTGCCCTTTCTTCTAAATTGTTCCTGCTCACAAGAAAGACGGAGTTACAGACTGACGATGTAATGGCTTTACAGAGAATGTTTCTTTCTATAAAAAAGAATGGAGTCACCAGGGGTTAGGTTTTGTGGTTGTGATGTCTTCACATGAATAGCTGCGTCACAGGTAAAAAAGAATATTCAAATCAGTCTTATCTGCCCGTCACCATTTCAAAACACGGCCTTTTTTTAATAACAGCTCAAGCCTTTACAGGAAGCCCATAAATTAATTTTCAAGAAGCTAAAAATGACTAGTTTACAATTAAAAGGTGGCCTCTAAAGCGACTGCTTTTCTGTATGGCCAAAGAATTATTATCTGCCAGACTGAATTTTAAACCAAGTCCAAAATACAAGCAGTTTTACATGAGAGAAAAATGATTCATAAAGCACCACATGCTTGATCCATAAAACTCTAATGCAGAGAGCACAGGGAAAAGAAAAGTGCCCTTGTGAGGTTTTTTTCCCCCCAAGCACAGAGGACAAGCATGGTACCTACACTGAAAAGACCCTTGAATTCAAAATCCTCAGAGGCATCAACAAAGTCGACCCAGTGGACTTCTCCAGAACCAACAGTGAATAATGAAACAGGGGACACAAGTGCAGACTGAGTGGAAGTACACTGAAAGCTGAGAAGAGGAGGCATTACTTTACACAAAGAGTTGTGGGAGCGTGGAACAAGCCATTCAGGCACGATGTTGAAATCCATCCCCTTAGCTTCCACTAAGAAAAATGGCTGGATGAGATCCTCTGATCAATTAACTACCAAGCTAAGGAGCGGAAAGCCTTCTCTCGCTTCGTTACATAAGCCGTTTTAGTTACTTGTTATGTAAGTGTGCCTCAGATAACTTGTCCTCGGCAAGAATCTACAAGCGTACCTTTATCTCGTTTTTATGCACACACCTACACAGTCTCTCTCTCTCACACACACACACGGGCGCACAGCCCTCCAGACAGAGAGTAGCAGCGAGCGAGAGGATCCGACCGGGGAGTGGGAGGGAAAGTCAGTGAGAGAGAGAGGGAAGGCGGGGGGTACGGGCGGCTTCACTCTAGTTCAAATCATCCTGAAAGCGTTACATCCACCGCACATCTCGCCACAGCTGCTGCAGCGCCAGCTCCGTCTCAGGGAGCGACACCTACGGCCGCCAGCCCCCCCTTCTCCCTTCCTCCTCCTCCTCCTCCTCTTCCTCTGCGCTGCGGGTTTCCAGCGCACCTCCGCCGCCACCGATGACACCCGGGGCCTCCCCCGACAAGAAGCGGGCCAGGCTCAGCGCGCAGGCCCCCACCTGTGACCCTGCGACCGGCGCCGACTGTCCGCTGTCTGGGCCTTGGCCGCCCTGGTATTCAGATTTTGAACATATGGACGCACGAAACTCCCAACTACAAAAAAAACTCAAGTTGGAAGCCGTTGAAGCTGAACAATTACGTTTATCGTCCATTCCCTGGGATGGAACAAGTAAAGGTTTATTATATGCTGAAAAGAGAAGAAAAACACCCGAAGAAGGCTCCACACACAGCCGAAACGTTGTCTTTTCTTCTCTTTTCACAAAGGAATAAACCTTCACTTGTTCCTTTGCAGCCTCCGCCTGCCGAAGCAGCTCCCTATTGAACTGCACTCCCTGGGATGCTGCTGAGGGACGTACTTACAGAGCTTCAGATAATCTTGTGCTCCGTTTTCATAGCCTCTAATTTTATGTTACACCACAGCAAGGACACCAGAGCTACTGTGAAATCAAACCACATACAATATTGTTTAATAAATGAAATGATATTTTATAATATATTCCATTATATGACTGTAACGTGGCCTACTGAATACGATACTCACGCTTTGTCCCTACGGCAGCAGATGAAACAGCATTCAGACCAGATTTTTATTTTTTTGCGGTGTCTTAGCTGGGGTTGAGAAGACCTCTTTGGACTTGTTGATCTCAGTAATAAAGGGTTTACGCGTCCATGTTCGAGACGATTCTTGAGCTAAACGGTTCACTGAAAACAAACTGGATCCGAGACGTGGGGGGGACACCTGCCGGCTTACTTCGGGCCAAGACACGTCAACCACTTCAGCGACAGGCTTTCGCCCGACAGTTCGGGGGGAAATAATGGTATTCGGGTTCGTTAGCACGTCCTTCGGGGAACAGTTTTTCTTGGAGAGGCAGTGGCTCTTGGTGAGACGGTTTTGTGCGCTTCAGCTAGCGCGCTTAGAAGCGTAAACATCGACTCGAAGCGGAAAGAAACGAAGCGGGACGCTGGGGGCCTCGTGCTCCGGCGCGCGAGCTTTGGGGTGTGCGCACTGCGGCGTTGACTGCGACTGGCGCAAAAAAGTTATCCTTTCAACCGATTCAAATACTTTCTGGATTTACAGCTCAACGTGAATTTTGTCTGGGAAAACGCGGCGTTCTCCGTGCGTCCCAGTCGGAGCACTTTTCGGTTCAACGCCCAAGGGCAACATAAATGCGACGCAGACGCAGTACGTGGTTAGTTGGAGTGTTTTTTGACTGGAAAACCGCGTCGAATGAATCCGCTGACCCAGCCTCGCCTTCCAGGGTGTGAGAAATTACGCGTCGGTCATCAGAGAGGAAAGACTGGTAGGGAAACTGCAGACACGCTGGTTGTCCCCAACCGTCTTCCCTACTCGGACCGGGCAGTGATCCATGGCAACACACCTGGATAAGGTAAGGTAGACTGCCTTTTAAAAGCAAGGCGTTCTGCGAGATATGTATATAACCCCCTGTGGAAATCCTAATAAAATCCAAATTGAGCCCTTCCGTTATTCCTCAGACATTAATTTTTGTGGTGTTTTTGTTTTGCGACGTAGCCACACCAACAGAGAGAAGTATTACTGTGCTCCCCCCTCGAGTAAAAACTTTGCAGTAGATTAAGTTTCACTTCCCAGCACGAAAGGCCATTTAAAGTTCTTACTTTAAATGCTTCTGTTATCATTTTAAAATCCATATTTATTGTGCCCTTTGGTTTAGGCCTGTATTTGTGTACACATATAAAACGATCATTTTAAAAAGCGATTTCTCTGCTGAGAAAGTGTTTTGGTGGAACAAAGACTTAAAACAAGTTTGGGCTGACAAGCTAAACGGTTATTACACAATTATGGGATCATGTATGCCGAGATCATCAGGCCAAATGCCCAGACTGTGTTCATAAAAGCTGAATTATAAGAAATCCACAGCCCCTGCTGCCTTAAACTGTATTATCTGTCCCCCTGACCTTGCCTGCTGCTCGCGTCCACAGCAAAAGGCGCAGAAACTGCGATTCCAGCTCTGAAATCGACTTCCTCTTCAGGGTACACGGTGGTTAAACTAGGCCGGCTGCTCTTTTCCTTTGTGCGTCACTGGTTTGCATAGGTCAGTTTTATCTCCAGGTGTATGGAATTCCCTCCCACGCTCCAACAAAGCGGCTCACTGTACTTCCTTCTCGAGATCCCAAACAAATTATGGGAAGCATCTGAGGACGGAGCTAATCATGGGGATAAACTAACCTTTGGTCCCCTTTCTGCTTGTGCTGTTGGGCTGTGTAGACGCCAGATCATATCTAATGGTGTTGGGGTGGGAATTGTGCCTAACTCTATGGCGAGGGAAAAATATATTTGCGAAGAGAATCCATTCGTATATTTCTTTCCCCCCTCTCTCAAAGCACTGAGAAACCACCTTAACATCTCGTCATCTCGTCATTGATGACAGCCTTGGTTCTTAAACCCCTGAGAGGTATTGACAAAGTTTAGGGCTGCTTTGGCAGCTACAGTGAAAAACAAGGAAACTAAGACAGAAGCAGAAAATGTTAAGGAAAACATGTATGGACAGGAGATGTGACTTGATGCGAAGGATCTGAGGGATTCTGGAACAAAACTTCCAGTTAGTGTCGCTGAAACAGACTCCCTGGGACCCTTCAGCAAGCACTTAATGAGATCTGGGCTTCATAAAACGCAAGTGATTGACTAAGGCAGTGAGACTGGCTGGATGGCCTAATTTCTTACACTTGGAAACAGAGCTGTGTGTGTATGACAGTAGGAACCTCATACTGAAAACCCTCCACACCACACACTTGGCAAAATGGAATAGACCACTTTGAATTAAAGAGGGACAAAGACCCATGCAGGTCAGTATCAACTCTTCCTAGGAGATGAGTGAGTGTGGAGTACATAAGCTATCTTGAGCTTTTGTTGCAAGCCACAGCAGCAACAAGGCCAGAGATCCTCAGCAAGAAACCCTTCTGCTGCAGTCTTTATTACATATGAAATGAAGCGTTTATGTATCTCGTTAAACACATTGTAAATGCTTTCTTAAACACCAGGTCTGATGTGAAGTGTGCTGATTTTCGAAGGACGGTAACCAGTCAATAAAAACTGTATTTTAAAGACTTACATTTTATGTTCAGTTTTCATGCCTTTTCCCTGTACTAAGGTATAGACATATGTCTTATATACCTCCAGCTACACTGAGAAATGCCCTCAAATTCAAGGACCACTGAAGGAAAAAACTAAGGGGAAATTAAAGCAATGCAATCAGGGAAAACAGAGGGGCAGGGGGCAGTTATCCAAAAAAAGCTGTTTGGAAAAGTCACTATCCAGGAACAACAATCACACTTCATCCCCATTTTGTTTTGCGCTCTCCAAAAAGTTATGGTCAACAAAATGTACGATCTCAGCTGATTTGTGTATTCCAGGTGTCCCTATCTCCATTCCCAGTGCCTGGAGTTTGAGATGTCTGACATGTGAGCAGCTGGCTTTATATAATGGAAGACTCAGTGCTTCACACACCACACCCCCATATTCCTTTTATTGATTTGGCCCCTGTTGTGGTGCTCTCTGGCACTCTGTGCCTGCACTCCCTTACTCCTCCTGTGTTCTGGGCCTGCTGCATCAGCGAAAGAGCAGGGCTGCCGAATGAGGAAATGAGAGGCCCATCGCTAACCCATTTCCCCTTAGCCTCCTTGGCCAATTTCGCCTTCTTTCAGTTTTAACCACCACCTCCACCGACACCACATCCAATCGGCACCATTCAGCGATTTAGTTTTAGTTTCTTTTCACTTTCACATGTCTGGGGAAAGCTTTCTGGAAATGGAAACGCTATCGGATTTCAGGTTTGTTCTGAGCTATCCCGATTCTGGACAGCAACTTCCAGGTTTATTTTGCCTTTCAAAACCAGTTTCTTGACCAGGTTTACCATACTCCCCCCCAAAAAAATATAGTGCATACTTCAGAATCAGTTTTTGGACAGCTAGTGTTTCTTCATATGACTTTTTTCATTATTTTTAAGGTATCTGTCCCATGGAAGGAAAAGCCATTATTTTTATAAAGTAGTACCTCATGTTAAATATAAACTGCTGCATAAGTGCAGATGAAGTTATTAATAGATTGTCAGATTTTCAGCTTCCTATGTACTTCTGGATTTTTATCATCATACACATACAAGTAAAGCTGACATCTGTCTTTGTTGATGCAGTGGTATTACAACAATATACAAGAACTTGTTGCAATTACTTTAAATGAAGCAAACCATTCCAGGAGCTCAACACAGTCTGAATCTAATCACCTTTATCTGAATCTAACTTCTTAGTTGAGGCATTTTTTTTTAGCAATGCACAGTTTTTCTGAAACAGTTCTGGCATATATTCTACTTGAATGAAAGGGGACCACACTAAGGTGAATTTGGCTGGCTAACCGATTGATTGCTGCAAAAACAGATTATCTGTGGGCTGTGGCTCAGAATGACACAAGAATGTGGACACGCACCATCTCTTTGAAGGAGTCTGGTGTTTAGTTAAACTTTGAGAGCAAATGAGCCACGTGTCTTTCAATCATCTATTGCCTTGTGTTTTGGAGCTTTCATCTGTTCAGAGCAAATCCTGCTCTATTGGCATAGAGTTACACAGTACTTCCAAAACTAATTAAAATTAACACACAGATGGAGCCTTTTGTTTCGGCTGATGGCTGTGGTTTCACAGTCAGTGCATTTCTAAGAAGATTACTATTAAGCACTATGAGAGACACAATCAAATATTTTATTTTGATTGCAGTGGAGTGAAGAGAGAGAGGGAAACATGACAAATGCCTTTTTTTTCTACAATATTTTTGAGTGCTTCGCCTGTACTCTAAAAAAGGTGCAGTAGATGCAAGCAGTGCTATTCAGATTGTTTAAAGCCGCATGGTATTAAAAAGTAGGTTCATTGAGGTCTAAGCCTACTAAACTAAATCATGCATTAATTAAAGCAGGATGAATGAATTCACCAAGAAATGTAATGTAAGAAAGCACGGGGGAGTATTTTTTTCAATCCTACCCACCAATAAGAACAAATTTATACACCCAGTGATATTCGCCTTTGGAATTATAAAAAAAAAAACACCCACATAATAATGTCCATGGAATCTCACAGTCATTTTGTTCCCAGATCATTTTCCAAGCCTATTCTCTGTTATGGACTGGAGTAAGAAGATCATTGAGGCAGAAAAAAAGATCAATTTTCTCCATAGCTTGGACACACCCAGACAGAGTAACACGCATGGAAATGGTTTCTCATCATGTGAGCTTTTTTATTTTTTTATGTTTTGAGTTTCCTGGAATGGCTACAGTGGACAAACTGTTTTTTTTAAATATCTGTATTGCATTCATAGCATTTGTGTAACAATGTAACAAGCATGAAGCATGAAGTGAGGGTTTATTACCAATATCTATCCACCCGTTTCCTAAATGCTTCTTCCAGTTCAGGGTCATGGAGCCGAAGCCTATCCTGGCAAACAGTGGGTGCAAGGCAGGGTCCACCCTGGACAGGACACCAGTCCATTACAGGGCAGACACAGACATGCACACACTCACACCAGGGCCAATTTTCGCAGAAGCCAGTTAACCTAACAGCATGTCTCTGGACTGTGGGAGGAAATCGGGACACCCTAAGGAAACCCACGCAAACATGGGGATAGAACTCACAAACTCCACACAGAATTGAACGCAGGGTCCCAGCGCTGTGAGGCAGCAATGCTAACCACTGCGACACTATGCTGCCCACCTGGATAGTGGAATCTTATTTGCTTCCTTGTATCTATATATCCTTAAGATTAAAATAGAAATGTTAGACTTGCAATTTCTGCTAAGCTATAATAATGCAGCCACACCAAATAAGTGTGATCCAAATGATGTCCCTTTCGTGTCGCTGTCTCAGTACCATGGGAAGAGGAGCTTTCTTACTATGGAAGAGGGAGTGGACAGCGTCTAAGGCCTCTCTGAGTCATGAGGTTGCTTGATGAGGTTAGTGGCCATCCCTGTTCGAATTATCAGGAAGTCAGAAACTGTGCAAGACCTGCATTCTTTCCAGAGCACAGGCGCAGGGGGGCCAGCATCACAGCACGTGCAGGAGTTACCAGACGTCCTGCAGGTCAGATGTACATTGACTCAATGTGCACCCGCACAGAATACTGAAGCATGAAATTACTAATCCAAGAAGAGGGTGTGAATGGCCTTACTTCCGTAAAAACCTGAATGTACCGTGCAAACCATCATACAGGAACATAAAATGTTTAATTTCATTTGGCGCTCAGAGTTCAGAATAAGAAAAAAACAGTGACAGACACACTAAGCTCATATTTTTATTAGCTCTACAGTGAAGACAAAAATTCATGCAATCCTGGATAATTACAAGCAGACTAGACCTGAAGTTTCCACCTCAAACTTAAAAAAGCCGGGACACAACATATTGCCGGGACATATAACCTATTGTGAATATCTCACCACATACTGGAATCTTACCTATATTTAAGCAGATGTATTGCATACTACTTCAGTTTGTTCCGTGTTACTAAGATAAAAACATTTCTGGCTTGTGAAAACTGACTTTTACATTATTTTTTGCAGTTTATTGGATAACCATTCTCTTTCGTAGACAATTTGTCAATTTGTGTAAATGTGCTCTAAACAATCCTCAGAATCAGTTTCCACTCTACATCGCCTAATCTTCTACGCCAAAACTGTACAGCACTCGGCAACGTACCTGCTGACAGCAACGTTGTCTGGCGTAGTTGATTGGCTGCTACAGTTGTGTATAGCCAATAAAATACAAGAACTAACAGTGCAGGTTAATAGAACAGATGTGCCTATGCTAATGAATGAATAGCAAGACCTCGTCCGTAGCAGAACAGCTTACATTTCAGGAAGAGGGGAGAACTACATGTATTAAAATAATGTTAAGGAGAGATGCTGAACTTAAAATCATGGGTCCTTCAACAATATGGGACATTTAAAATATGGAAAGTATTACAGTCGCCTAAATAAAGGAACAATCCTGCCATTGCCTGGACAGGTAGGGACCCTAGTTCACAGTCACTGTTCACAGTCATTCTTTACTTACTTCATTGGCTCAGATCAAGTGTAATTTCTGTTCTTATCTGTTAGTAATACAGATCGTTAAGTTTTGGTTACACTTGTATGGGTTTCCAGGAAATTAAAGAAAGATATGGACCACGTAAATTTACTAGAGGAAATTGGGAGTATTTTGTGTATTCTAAATGAAAAGGGCAAGAATGAAGGTTACCTGTTTTTCCTATGTTAGTAATGTGAAATGTGATCTGCAGGTAGACCAGTTTTTACAGATTCCTGGAAATTAAAGTCTGCAAAACGGTCGGCCGCTGGCTTGTGGGGCATTAACCAGAGCAATTAATCAGCTAACTGATAAATTCATTCATTGTACATCAATCAGCATCAGAAACTGCTCGCATAACAAAACCCTTAACATGAACTCTGGCTGATAATTCAAAATCAATTGAAATATTGTAATGGAATGCAGATGTTGTTGTTGTTTTTTTTTCAATACAACTTTGGAAAAGACCTACTGTAGCAAGGACATTTGGTTATTCAATAAAATGCAAACCATCTTAAGTGAGCATTGCTTTCCACAAAACCAACTTTCATACTATCTGAAGATCTCTACCAAAAAGCACTAAGGACTTCAAAGACTACTTCAATGTAAACCATTCAGGGCTGTCCAAGGTATGTGTTGACATGTCAAACTTAGAATGAAGTGGTGAAACCAACAGCCGTCATCATTGCTTTACACTGTGCCTTTTGTCTTGCAGGGCGACACATTACCAATTCAAACAACAGCAATGAAGATGACACCACGACTATATCCGACTCTCAACATTGTGTACCAGAGCTCTCTATCCCTGGTCCTAATCAACCTTGTTCCCCAATCAAGTCAGTGCTGGGGTCTCCAATATTTGTCCTGGAGAGTCCCCGTCCAATAAGTCTCATGGGTCATCTGTTTTAAAAGACGAGCAATGCCTGCAAGCAGTTAATGAAAAAAGTAAATCATCCATTCGATTAAGAGAGCTATGGTCCTTGAGGGATGAAGAGAACTTAGATTTTAGTCTTAAATTACTTATACTCACTTGTGGTCTTGGAGGGCCACTGTCCACTAGCTTTTAGAGATAACTTAAAATTCTTAATGAGTAACAACATGGAAACAGTGGTAGTGTAGGCTGATTAAATGAAAAGATCCCAGGGTGGAAGGAAAACCAGAAGGCACAGCATCCTTCCAGGACTAGAAGTGAATACCAGTGTCCTAAACAATCTCTAAATTATAAAATTTAACAAATCACTCATTTAATTGATCACAATGGAAGATGCACAACTGCTTTCAAAATACACACAACCTCTCCCAATATGGCCCTTAGATACAGTATATTGCCATTCAAATGCTGCTTCACTTTAGACAACTATTGCCTGGAGGAGAGAGAAACCATTGGGCACTGGACACCCCAGTTCCACTATGATACACTACATTTCCTTTTTCAGTATTTGTGCAGCCCTGTTTGTGTAGTCTATGTATATAATTTTGAAAGTGATCCGTGATGTCTTATGAAGGGCGATATAAAATATTAAAATAAAATTCAATTGAAATCTTTAAAAACTGGTGATTTAATGGTGACCTACAAAACCTGCTATGATGGGGCTCCCCAGGACCAAGGTTGGGGACCCCTGGACTGACTAGACTGAGACTTCCCATGACCAGGAATGGATATCCCTGCTGCACATGCTATCTAAATTTCCCTCCCATTACTGTACAGTCGGAGCATTGTGTAAAAGCCTGTGGCATCTGAAGAATGGCGTCCAGTTGGTGGGTTTTAAAGACAAATGTCTTTTTCACTGCCTTCTACTGGAGCACCTAAATGTTTGTCAAGATACTTTGTTAGTTGTTAAACGTTAATACACAACATCAGTGAATAATCTGGCTGAATTCAAGCATTTTTTCAGTTACAGGTAGGAAATGCTGGGGCAGAAGGTTTTTACATGGTATTTGCATTATATTCAAAGAAATTAGATTGAGAAAAGCTTCAGCGATGTTTGCTATTAAACATACAAGATGTGCACATTCTAAAAAATCATATTGGTCCATCAGATGAAATCTGAACATTGTTTTGACGCAAGTATCATACACATATTAGTTTAATAATTTTAATATTTAAAAGTTGGAGTGAGAACTCTTTTGTATGTATTTTGTGAGTATCACCTCGTGTAGTCTACAGCCAGGATGATGCATACTCAAAAATAACAATCTGTGAACCTGAAAGTATGCCTATTTATAATTTTTTGGTTTACTGTATGGCTGGCTTGCTGTGGGTGGTTGCAGACCTGAAGCAGCACACACTTTTTTATTATTTCATTTTTAGAGTATGAAATTAATTGTGAGGCTCTCAAACACCTAACCTTGTTCTTTGCAGAGTCTAATGAGCAAGAGTCTCTCACCGAGCCTCAGCCGGAGCAGCAGAGAAGCATGGAGGTTTCTTTTTCTGAACGCAAGACAATGCTTTAGATTCTGCCTATTGTAACCTTTAGCAGTTGAGACAGAGAATGTGTTGGGTAACACAAACTGAATTGCTAAGATTACTTAGACAGGGAGAAAGCAGCTTGTCCCAAAGAAAAATAGACATCAACTACTGTGTTTCTTGGGCAATAGAGGTATGGAAAACTTTAAACCGTCCTGAAGTGTTACCTGAATTTATTTCTAATATATTGTGCAGTCCAGTTCAGTCAGAGTTTGGTAGCTTCAAACAGTTTGCCCAGACTTTTAGAAAAGTTTTGATTTTAGATTAAGTGGCCTCGGAGCATACAGTTTGTGGCACTGTTCTAACATGACATAACATGAATATTCAGTGTTGCGGAAGTTTTGTCATAATTAATAAAAACAGAAATTAGTCAAGAAGAAGTTCCAGTGTCCCTACCTGTGACATCTGTGGTCGCAAGTTGATGTCCTTCAGGTTGATGGAGTGGGGCTGGAGGTTGTTCAGCAGTTGGCACAGCAGCACCCCGTCCCTCAGGGCATGTGCCAGCTCACACACCTGGGCACTCTCCCAGGTCACCCTGTGATTTTCGGGCAGCACCTTGCACTGGATCAGCCAGTGGGCGCACTGCCTCCACAGCTCCATCCTTGGCCCGGGGAATTTGATGAAAAAAGCAAGCCCTCTTTAATTGCTCCTCAGTCCTGTGTTCTTCTATGTGTCTGTCTTCTGTCTGCTGCTGCTGCTAGACCTTGCTGCTGCTTCTCCTCTTCCTTGCTCTGTACTGCAGGGGTGCACAGAATGAACCAAGCCTTTGTTGCAAAGCCCGAGCTTCCTCTTTTCAGACACAAAGCTCCACTCATGTCACTTAGTCACACTGCCTGCGTGCTGTGGCAACCGCAATTATATTAGTTAAGAGCCTCATAGAGCTGTGGGGGTTGTAGTAACAGTGACACTAACGGCTGTGCAACAGAGTTCAATCGGGAACACCAAATACCACAAGCCTCTGGGGCCAAGTGTAGAGTGTCTAGAGGAGTGTGCAGAAGTTGATTTAAATTATGCGCATGCAAGCATTCCTTTCAGCTCTGCAAGTGTGCTAACTGAACTGTGGGCAGCAAAATGTGTAAGAAGCGTCTTTTGCATGGTAAGAATGCAAGAAAGAAAACTCTATTACTTTTTCAGTGCCATGTTCCAGTCAAGTCCATATTAAATACACTATCTGTCCATAGATGGTTAAATATTTGATGTGCACTTCTTTGACAGGAAGATGATTTCAGGTCTAATGGGTGTGATGGATTTTTACAGCATCTGGATATTTGCTGGCCCTCCACAAAAAATCTGTCCCTTGTAAAGGAGTGTTTTAATCTCAAGTAATACTTGGTCCAGTGTTTTGTGATATTTACTGTAAAAGGAGGAAGATTTTTTTCTCCATAACTGACAGAAGACTGTGTAAGTACAGTATGCAAACAATAGGAAAAGCAGCAGTCAGCATTAAACAAGCATATCTTGGGTTTTTTTCTGTACTTCCTAATTTGTAATACAAACTGATGAGTAAAAGAAGAACAGGATACCAGAGAAATCCTAAAATTTAGAATCTGTGCCAGTAAGAGAGAGAAATAACCAACATCACACTAAAACCAACTGTCAAAAAGTGGAACAAGACTAGAATAGAATAATCACTGATTGTTTCATCATTATGGTGCAATAAATGGGGATTCTGTTGCATTTCACATACAACAAATTGTCAAATTACAGCTGACTTTGTAGTCTATGTATTAGACTGGTACATTGATTAAATAATTAACTTTAGAGGAAAATGACAGCACACTCGATCTCACACTTTGACCAGCTAGTCAGGAAGCAGGGTTCTTTCAGTACTGTTGGGTAGATCGGTTTCTAAATTGTCAGTCAAGACAGCCTGAGGAATTCAAATTAATATTTACTCTTAGGCTGTGCTAAAGAAACCTGGGTGTTAGTGTATTCGATTTTACTAGCTTTGTAAAAAATGCTGTGTCTGTTAGAACACAGTTCATGCATATAAGGATATGGTATTTATATGAATGATTTATATGATGGCTTTTAAATTTAAAAATGCATCGTTGTCTCCCCCTGGTGGTCTGTTTTAGGGCTGCACGATGTATAAAGCATTTCCAAAAACGTTATTTGCACAAATTTAAACCTCCCTTTTCATGTATAGCTCTGCATTAACTGGATGGAATCCCATTGCCTTTGTTGAAACTGTAAGGTGTTACACCCGAAGAAGGCTCCACAGCCGAAATGTTGTGTTTTCTTTCTTCTCTTTTCAGCATGGAATAAACCTATTACTTGTTCCTTTGCAGCCCACGCATGCTGAAGCAGCTACCCACCCAAACTACTTCAAACATTTATTGATATGGCAGGCATACATAATCTTGTGTTTGTATTAGGGCAGCCACTCACTGTCTAGGTAATTCCCATTACCCACACTGTACTAGGTAGGTGATTTGACATCTATCGCACTCCATTGCTTCTGGAGATCCGAGAATAGGAGACGGGCACTGTGCAGATGTGAGGGCAGACATACGTGCAGGGCTACACCTTCCTGTAACAGGAAGGTGCACCCCCTGTCTCCACCCCCCTTCCTTCTCTGTTTCTGCAGGGCATGAATCAAAAGTATGTGAAACTCTGTCCAAACATGCAACATTGCAGACTCCTGCTTAACACCCAATAATTGCTTCCTCTGATTGGCTGTGCGCAGAGCCCCGGGACTCGACCAACCGCAGACCAATCGCCTCAGCCTCCACATAACGCAAGGTACAGCCTCTAGGAAGCCAGGTGAAGGGAGGGAGACACAAGACAGTGAAGACTGAAACGGTCAGCACTGACAGCTTGGCGTGAGCTGCCTGCCTGAGATAGCCTGCCTGCATTTACACCTGCCTTCATTGCCAGGTAAGTCCAGCATGTCTGTTAACCCCACAGTAGAAACTTCAATGGTTTATTAGTGCATGTGCCAGGCAAGAGGAAAGGGCAGTAGTACTGTATTCTATCTGAATACAGTTGGGCTAAGGAAAATTTAATAGGCATTTTCACCAAAATCTGAGCAGCTGTAGAACTGATATATGCATGAGAAATAAATTGAGCTTTACTAGAGCAAGTTGTCATGCAAAAGATTCCATTTTGAGTGTTCACAAAAGCAAATTGGAATAGCAAATTTGCAGTTCTAGAGTGGTCTTCCTTCTATATTTTACATCCATTACTTTTTCATTATAATCTGCATTCCTGTGATTTTGCCATGCATTCAGATTGAACTGCTATGCAAAGACTGCAATATTACCATGATTTACTGGTAGGTGTTTATAAATGCTGTATGATCCTGCCGATGTGAACAGTGACCTATCATTGTCCAGCATGGTCCCTGTCACACAGACCAGGTAATTGTTTCTTCACTCACACCGAAAAAGAAACTTGAAATATGTTTACATACTGATGTGAAAGTACCAGCAACAAGCTGTTAAGTGACAGTAAGTGGACCCTTGCAAATGTCACTAATTGTTACAACAATTAGGGAAGGTGCTCATCTTCATTAAACCAACAACAAATGAATCTTCACAACAAACTTGTTTTGCACTTTCACAAACCCAAACTGAGCTATTTAACAATAACTGGATGGCTATTTCTAGATTACTAAACCTTGACCTATTTTTTGTTCTTTAGAAAAAGCACCACATTTTAGCAGGATTTTGCAACAAGGTGCAGGCATGCAATCTTGCTTTCTGAGAGCAGCATTAGGTCGTGCGGTTTCTTTTTTAGTCGAGCTTTGAAATATCATCCCGGTATGGGATGGCCTGGTGTGATGCAGTGGTTTAAATTACGTGCCTTATCATTCAGGGCGGTATTTATTGGTATCACTGGAGGAGTTTATCACCAAGGGCTGCTGAAAGTGGCCCACTCTTCCAAGAATTTAGGATGTTTACTCAATGTATTAACTTGGATTCCCAAAGTGCGCATCATGCTTACTATATTTCCACATGCTCTATAGTAATTTTGTTTCTTATAACTTTAGTCTGTCTTACAGACCATATTGTCAGTTATGTTGGACCCATAATGCACACATGAAAGCTCATAATAGACATTGAAGTACTATAGATGCAGAAGACTTTATTCTAGGCTTTATTCTCAAAAAAAGGAATTTAGAAAAAACAACCAATACTAGTACCATGTATGTCTTTTCAATACCAAACAAAACCACTATTACGCCTTTGTGTGAATGTTCACCCATAACAAATAACCTAATAATTAACTATTTAAATTAATTGACACCCAGTACATCTATTAACAGTGATTAGATTACTTTTAGTTGCTTCTTTTTGAAGGTAGTTTGCAACTATGGTTCTTCATCAACTGGGCTGCCACACTCTGCGTTTACTCTAGTATACCGCAGTACACTATAACAAGCACTAGAGCATATTCACATTTCTAATGTGACCTGCTGTAACATGTATTTATGCAGAGCTATAAAATGGTGCTCAAAATGGTTTGTTGACTTCCCTCCCTTTCCTACTGAATCCTGCATCCCATCATGACAGTGATCCCCTGAAGGCATGAACAACCGTTCCATCTCCTGGTGGCTTGGTGAGATCGGACTGCCCCAGTACACCAAGATCCTGGAGAGGGGCTACTATGGGTTAGAGGTAAGACTGGCCCACAGTTGATCAGAGTTTAATCTCTGTACTGTATATATACCTGATTAATACCCGAACTGAGAATATAAATTCTTACCTAGGCACAACCCAGGCAGTCACGGTGGGATGTTAGCAACTACACATTAATAGTCTGTGCCTACAGTCCTATTAAAAATAAGGGGAGAATATAGGAGCTTTGTTTTGTTTGTTTCCAACTGCCTGATTATAACACTGAGTAACCATTTAGCAAATGGTGACCTGAATCATACTGCAGTGTGGCTCTTTAAAGAAAGGCTTTTTTCATAAATACTATTCACTAAAGTGTGAACTGGTCAAATATATTAAACGATTCCCTCCCCCTCAACCCATATTGTTTGTTTTTAACAATTGTACAGTTACTTTGTGGCACTTTGTCCAACTCTTCTGGAATGTTGCATGCTTTCAGACAGCACAATATCAATGCATGGAAAACCACAAGTCTTTAGCAATACAAGAACATGTTTTTTATAGCACTGATTGCGCATTCAGTTGGAAGGTAAATTGAATCACGGATCATGCATTTCCCAGGCGAAATGTGAAACCATTGCTTTGAAATCTGCAACTGTGCAAAAAAGGTTTCACTCGCAGGCAAGGGAGGTTTGCATCTGGTTAAGGTTAACATGGTAGAGATGTTAAAAAAAAATCGATAGAGGACCGCTTCAGCCCCCATCCTGTTTTTCCAGGGCCTGATGTACGTGACTGATGCAGACCTGAAAGAGGCTGGGATTGAGAGCCAGGAGGACAGAGCTACAATCCTGGACCACCTCAGACTACACCAGGACAGGCTGAATGGAAGTACAGGTACCACAGGACTCTCATTGCTCTTACAGGATGATACAAATTTCACTCTGAAGAGGATAGCTGGGACCAGGTAAAAGTCACTGGCCCTTCTTGTTTAATTTAGTGCCATTTTTATTGTCTGGCACTAAATTAATTTTCCATTTAATTTATTTTGATCAATCTAAATATGATTTCCATTACATTAACCTGTACTTTACCTGTGAGTAGAAACATAGAAGAAAGCCTGGCTTTTTGTTGGATTGCACATCTTCTGCGGCCTAGCGTTGAGCTTTCTGTTTTGTATCTCCGGACTTTAACAGTTTTATATTTAGGGAATCAGTTGTCCCCAACACCTGGTTTAGAGTGAACTATAAAGGTCAGGTATTCAAATTGACTAATTAGCCTTTGACTGTCTGAAGATTGAAAGCTTGCTTTTCATTTGACCTCAGAAAGTCTCCCCAGCTCCCCAGGCAGAGTGACCCGGAAGCACTCCCTGGGCTCCTCCATGGACCTGATCCGGTCCAGCAGCCGCCTCTCCAGTCAGAGCTTAAGCCTGTTCCGGCAGAGTTTCCTGCCTCGCCTGCGCCGCAGAGACAAGACGGCCTTTTCCTCCTGCTCCCAACTGGCTACGCTGGATGAGGTCTTCTCACCGCCACTGCCTGGACCCCACAGCAAAAGGGACCCCCCTGAGCTCGGACTGTCTTCTACGCTTCCCCCCAGAAGAGGACAGAAGAGGTACCCTGTTCTTAGTGGAGGAAGATTGGGAAACTCTCAATCCGGTACCATTTCTCTGCATACATCCAAAAACACCTGTCATATCCAGAACCCTGTCACATGAAAAAGAACAACCTTGACCTACAGTACGTCTAATAGAATCATAACAACATCATGCAAAAAACTAAGCAGACTCAGACACGGGCATGGTCTGGTAGCTTGACCTTGTGCATCCAATGGGTCTGAGGCAGATGCTCACAGAAGTGCTGTGGGAAAACTAGACAATTCTGCCGTGCTCGAGGGCAATAATTTTAATATGGCATTGCTCAGCCCCAGATCTGCTAGCGAGGGAACTCGGCATGCACTACAGAAACGCACATGAAAACAGCACTAAATAATCTATCATCCTTTCTCAAAGGAACTGTACAAGAAGTGTGTCTTATAAACTTTAAGTTTTTCTCTTAAGTAACACAGAAATAGACACTAGTACTGCACATCTTGTTTCAGTGCACAGTTTGGTTGCTACACAGAATTATTTTTTAAACTGGGCAGGGTTTTGCTAGCTGTTCAAAACCACTGGAACGTCTTATGTCAAAAGCAGATCGAAACTAAAATGCCATAAAAGACAAGCAAATTATGTTTCATAGCCTCACTGACTCACAGCAAGAGGTTCTGCAGGTATGGTGTTTACACCAAATTAAATCTCACTAAGGACACCTGGTATTAATATATTACAAAGGATTGTACATCTTGGAATTTAAATCCTTACCTAAGCCAGTCCAGGCAGCCAAGATTTCAATAACAGTACACCTCTTCTCTGTGTATATTCAGCAACCATAGTCCCTCCTCTAAAAAGTCACCAGTTTGCACTGACATGTGTGGACTGTCCTTTAGCAAACTGAATTAGTGTCCAAAAATTAGTGGACAAAAAGAACGCTTCCTGTGCGTTTCAGAGGTCTTTGGTTCAACTGGTTTGTTTGACTAAAAGATAATTGATTTGATTAGGTAATTAACAATCACATTCTTTTGCCAAATATCCAGCAACAGAGTGGAAGGAAAGGTCTGGTATTTGACTCTGTTAAGAAAAGAAGTCCAGACGACTGTCCTGGGGTTGACTCATTGGAAAGCCTAAGCTGCAATGCTGTAAAAATCCACTAGGTGGAACAATGGGGAGCCAATGGCAACACCAGTGACAGGGCCTTGGGAAAAGAAGGTTATGAATGTGGTTATCTCTCAGGAATGATTTGTGTTACATTCCCCGAATACCTCAGGAGCTTTGGCGTCGTGTCGAGGTCTGTGGTGCACGCCAGGGCAGGGGAAGACGGGAGAGGAACAGGGGTCAGGTTAGGGGCAGGCAAGAGAAGAACCTGCAGGTGTGTGGACAAACCTCCACGTGTACAATGACTTGACCCTGGGTGCGAGTTCACACACAGAGCCACAGAGGCTGAAGAAGACCGATGCCAGAATGCATGTATGGATCTGTACTGCTAGAGGGAGTGACTGTTGAACTGAGAAGCATGGCACTGGCATTCACAGTGGTCTGAATTGCCGCATCATAGCACTGGGGTCCGGGGTTCAATTCCAGACCGGGGGTGCGGTGTGCATGAAGTTTGTATGTTCTTCCCATGTTCATGTGGCTTTCCTTTGGGTGCACCAGCTTCCCCCTCACAGTCCAAAGAAATACAGGTAGGTGAATTGGCTTCTGGGAAAACTGGCCCTGGTGTGAGTCTGTGTGTGTGGTGTGTGGTGTGTGGTGTGTGTGATGTGTGATGTGTGTGTGTGTGTGCCCTACAAGGGACTGGCGTCCTGTCCACCCTGTCGCTTGCCTGGATAGGCTCTGTCTCTCCCAGACCCTGCATTGAAGAAGCAGTCAGAAAATGGATGGGTGACCAAGGCACAGCCAATGGTTGTGGCTTCAGAATTCCTTAGGCTACTTTATATGCTGTCACTACTATAGTTAACATTACTACAAAATAGCGAGTAATAACGTCATGCCAGACAAATTCCATAATACTAACTAAGACGAAACTGGAGTGTCGCAATCATGAAACAGTTAGAAATGACGAACAACGCGCACGCCTCGCCTCGCCTCTGTGTTTGACGTAGTGGTGTTGGGCAAGAAAAACTATCGTTGTTATGCTGAAGAAGTACTTAGCAGTTCTAAGCACTCCTTCTCCTGATAAGTGATACAGACTGCTTATCCTGAAGCACTCCGTGGTTGATTCTGTGTCCAAACTGACAGTAAGAGTCTTGGTATGAGGAATCCTGTCTATACAGCTGAGCGCCGTCCATTTCGACCCCAATTTCTCCTCCTCTAGCCCCCTCGCCCGGAGGCTCACGCAGTTTACTGCGGTTCTCAGTGACGATCGGCTTCTGTTTGCTAGAGCGACTTGGAAGGTCCAGCCGCATCTCAACACGCTTTACAACCTCACGGGGTGGAAAAGGACGTTCTGGGATGAGAGTGGCATACATGCCAGTTCACTCAAGTAGCTCTGCTGAGTTGGTCAAGCGCTTGCGCGGTGCCAATAGCCCCATGAAGGAAAAGTCACAGCGCACATTAGTTTGCACATTGGCGCAAACTCCTGAGATAGATCCCGTCATTATTAGTTCTCGATTCACCCCTGTGGGCATTGGGGTTAATGGTACAGCCCAGGAAAAGGCGCGGTATGTTTGTCTTAAGCGATTCCAGGAGATAACGATATGTGTGTACCTATGCTGGTCTTTTCGCGAAGACAGCATGGCGCAACAGAAAAATGTGTGGAAGCGCCGTTGACGAACGATCACCGCACACGGAAAGGAGCAGCCAAAGTGCTCATCAAGGCAGTGGCAATGTGATTCATTTCAAATTCACCTTGGAACCGATGAGCGGGTTTTTTTTTCTCTTACGGAGAGCGGTCATAGCCTGCATGTCGTTGTGTTTGAAGGGTGTGGAATTTTAGGAATGCCGCAGATAGCGGTGCTCTTCTCGAGAGAGGCGTGGAAAAGCGCTGTGCTGAACTTGTGAGAACTCGTCCGAATCGTACCGTCTCTCCGGGGTGGCAAGAAGAAAAGAAAATAAGGAGGCGAAGAGCGAAACAGCCTCGGTCTGCTCTGCTCTTAAAAGCCGGGCTTGAAGTCGCTGTACTGGACGCCGAGTCTGAGGGGCACAAACGCGGTGGCAATGCGGGCTCTACAGGTAAGCTACTGCAGAGCTCCCGATCACCCTTCAGGTAGACATGCTGTCGGTAACCTTGTTATCTTACCTAGTGCCTTTGCGCCGTTTTGTGTTTACAGTTGGCGGGGTAGTGTTAATCTTTAACCCCGGTCAAACGGTAGGCTAGGGCATTTGTTCTCCTGAAAACGGGTGTTTCATTTGGAAGAGCGAGCTTGCGGGATAGGAGCTACCCCTTTCCTAAAATTACTTTTGTCCAAAAGTCGGTCGGCTAAACGTAGATCGACACCTAATCTCCCAAGGAGGTTTATTAATTGATTTTGTATTGATTGTGTCACCGCGATTGTTTTTTTTTTAGTACTGTATACGAAGGGGGAGACGGTATTTCTGTCTTTACTTTGGTCTGGGTTCTGAACTTGGCGACTGGAAGGCTGCGGATTCAAATCCTACCCGACACACTGCTGTTGTACCCTTCAGCACGGAATTTAACTGCAACCCTAATTGTTCCAGTAAAACAGCCAGCTGTATAAATGGGTGCAAATATAAGTTGCTTTGGATAAAAGCGTCAGCCTTTTCATCAATAGCTGGCTTCGGGTGTTACTGTGTGTGGCCAGTACTGCTCAGCTGATATGATGATATAAACGTCCGTATGTACATACGGGAAAAAAAAAAAAAAAACTTCTACATATGTTTATACAGTGCTTGCTGTTGTAAATATGGACTACACATACAGTACCACGATGTAGAAAAAAGTTAATTTTAAGGTAGCAATTTATAATATAGTTGTGAATTCTCTTAAAAGTGTAATTGAACTGATTGGCTTCATTGGTAAAAGCCCAGTTGAGACAAATGCTCGCCGAAGAGACGCTGTAATTAAACACTAGAGGTACAACTGAGAAACAGCTTACTGTTATTCTGATGTGCCTCATCTTAAGTCTGTGCACTTTTCCCAACTGAGTTTAGGAACCTAGTTGTTCAGAGAGCATTTGCATGAATCCCGGTTTAGGAAGGAAACCATCCCATTGCTATAAATATCAGAACAAAACAGCATCCGAATTTCCGCCTGGTTTTGGCACCAGGTTTATCCTGTGGGCTTCTTTCTCTCCTGACTTCTCTAACCATTGGACATTTTAACAAAATGGACTGTGTTGCACTCTGAAATAGCAGAACTGTCCTTGAATAACGTAAGGGATTTAAAGAAACAACCTTCTCTAATCTGTTGAATTAAATGGATTTAGGTGTGCACATTTTTGCATAATGTTTAAAAAAGTCCAGTTACTGTGTTACATTTTGTTCAGCACCCACTAACCTATTGGAGAATGAAATGACCCTCTCTGCAGGTACTGTACCATTTAATTTGACTCTTGGGTTCACTTAGGAGGTAATGAAAGGTGCATTCTGCTACACTGTCGGATCTCGCAGAGCTACATGAACTCTAGTCCATTTCAGATAGCATTGTAGCCTTCAGTGCCGTACCACCTGCATTTTATAGCTACTCCATTTCTACATGTTCAAATATTACTCTACATTTAAAGCAAAGCCCCCGGTATTTGTAGCTCATTCAATTTTTAGTAGTCAAGCGATCTGAGGATGTCATCCAAGAAATTAAAATAGGCTAAACATGCTTTGGTATCTTATCAATAGTGTAAAGAACAAATCAAGGTGAGTCATACTAAAATGATACAATTCATTGGTAAGATCTCACCTGGAATACTGTATTCAGCCTCAGTCAAAACGTTACAACCATTACTACTATTGTAGAGGCAATGCAATGGACAGCAGCCCAACAATTATGTAAGGGCTTGATTAAAGTATACAGAAACTTGAAAGGTGTTGACCAGCTTCTTCAAGGTCAAGGACTTGGGGACAACAGCAGATATTATGTTAAGGGCCACTCAAGACAGAAAATAGGGGCCTCTTTACGCAGGGAAACTGGAGCTCTGGTGGACTGGATAAGCAGCCAGCAGACAAACGGGTCAGGGGGGCTGATATCCATTCATGTGCAACTGGCTCCTGAGTTAGCACACTCTACAGAGCCCTGGCCTGCATGCTCTCTGAGAGCTGTGGCTCAGAAACCACACCATCGTTTCTGCCTGTCTGTGGAACTCAATGTATTTTGGAATTTGCAGTTTGTCATCCTTATCCGCATACTTCAGTTACTTCAATTGTTAAGAATTATTTTTACACCGGCTGCACATAAGCACGTTAGAGACATTGTAGTTCTAAGAACAACTTTTGATCTTTTCGTTTTCACGGGGAAAAATGACAGGGTTTGTTTGTTATCCAAATAATTCTCTTCTGTTATTCTGTTTTGTTTCTAGTAAGAGGAAGAGCGTGGGCACATACTTGAGTCAGCTGAAGGTAAGGACCTGAGAAACCCTGTAAGTGGCCATTTCTACAGACTTCCCTGGCATGTTTGCACAAGCAGCAACAGAAATTACAGCATGTGGGAATTCTGACATCAGTAAGCCGGTTACATCCAGTGTTATACCAGGCTCTGCAATTAGTAAGTTAAAAGGAAGGGCAGAGTTTTGTTTGGTCCACATTGTATTACTAACCTGCGATGTCTGAATTGGAGAGGCCATGTACATGTCAGCTTTGAAGTTCTGCGCATTCAGCTTGAACCTTCTAGATTTTTGTTATATAAATTCCTGTGATTATTGATCTTGTGACATGCCCTATTTCCTCATTTTCCAATGAATGTATTCCTTTTCCAGATTCGTGACCTACCAAATGTAAACCATAGCTAACTGCCACTTAATCCAAAGTGAGACCGGGATAGAATGTTTTAATAGCGTTATTTACTATACAGACAGTACGTACATATTTGTTGTTGTAACCACACATGAATACCGTGGACATGGCACTGACGTACTCTCTTTGTTGGATTAATGGAGGTGTTTGGGGGCAAGGGAGGGATGGACATGGCGAAAGAAGCCCTGAAGAAGGAGCTGGAGGAGGAGCTGAAGCTGAGCACGGAAGATCTGAGGAGTCACGCGTGGTACCATGGACAGATCCACAGAGAGGTGCCGTACCGAACGCCCCCAGCGTGGAGAGGGCCTGCTGCCGGACCAGCTGACCTTTCCACCTGCATTCCATTCCACCAGACAGCGTCTACTTAAAGCCATTAACGAGGCTTGAATTACCCGACCAGTCCTCATCCTGTCCTGGACCAGTGCCCATCACCTTAGCCAGTCCCAGTGTATACGAAGGCCTTCAGCCGTTTCCGAAAAACCTCCATAGATTCCGTTGGGTTATTGATGTCAGTCTGCTTTCCCAACACGAAAAAAGAGAAATGGAAACAAAAGTGTTTTTTGCCGTAACAGTAAAGCACCAGATTCGACAGGACACCTTTCAATCTCTGCACTTTGGTTTAGCAAGTAAAGCTCAATCATTTAAGCTTCATTGTCTAAAGAAATTGCGGGCATAGATCGACCTTGAGATGGCACCATATAAAACAAAAATGAACTTTTTTATAAGTGTTTTAACAGGAGAGTATACGAAGACTAAGAAAGGATTTATTGCATCTTACTGGTTTGGTTATTAGCTTGTTGTCCCAAGCGGTCCCCCCAAACAACTTTCTTGATGGATACAATAAAGTGGCTAGGTAGCTTATTAAAAAAAAGAGGTGTTTTGGTTATTTTTTAGTCTTACACCTAAATGCACTTCCAGTCCCGACCAAGGCTCTCCTACACTGTCACTTGTAGGAAGTGTTTTCCTGAAACGTCTTACTGCAGTTGGCCAAACTCCTCCTCATCTCCCTCTCCCTCTCCCTCTCCCTGCAGGCGGCCGGAACCCTGGTGGAGAGAGATGGGGACTTCCTGATCCGGGACTCCCAGAGCAGCTCGGGTGACTATGTCCTGACCTGCCGGTGGAAGGACCAGCCCATGCACTTCAAAATCATCCGCGTGGTGTTGCGGCCCAAGAAGGTAACACTGTGCTCCTCCGGCCGGGGATCTCAGCCAGTCAGGCGTCTTTCAGCCAGGATTGGCTGAAATTACCTGCTCCATGAAATGTAGTCAAGAAACAGGAAAGATCTGAAGCTCGAAGAAATTAAGGATTTGTTTCCAGTATTAGCAAAAGAAGCTTTTCCTGCTATGCCCATTGCTTCATAAGTTGAAAGCAGAATTTGTAGAGTGGTCCATACGCGATAAGGCATGGAATCACACAGGAATTATCCCACTATAACAGTTCCACCATTTAAATGTTTCAAATATGTGGTCCGGTTAAACCAACATGCACAGCAGTGTGAACCTATCTTATGCTTCTCAGTGTCGGTCTACAGCAGTGTGACCCCACTTGCTGCTTTTTAACAATCAATGTGAGTTACAGAAAATTGCCCTTGCACTATGCCTACATACGCTGAGGTATGTTTCAACATATTTGGAGCTCTGTTCCACAGCTGGGTGGAGTTCGGACTCAAGCTCAGCTGTTTGCATAGGAACAGGCAACTCGTATAAGTGTAGAAATGGATCAATGTGCTGTGCAACAGGAGTCTGACCATGTCCCACGGTGCTTTGCAGGGCTATTCCCGGGAGCTGTTCCAGTTTGAGCAGGACCAGTTCGACAACGTGCCCGCCCTGGTCCGCTTCCATGTAGGCAGCTGCAAGCCCATCTCCGATGCCTCGGGCGCCATCATCAGCCACCCCGTCAACCGCACCGTACCCCTGCGCCTCACCAGTGAGCCCCAGGGGCGCAGCACCCCCCAGACGGGAGGAGAGAAGAAGCAGACCTGCCAGGGCCCCTCATCCAACAGTGTGAAGCGCCTGAGCCTCAACTCCAGCCAGATGGAGGCCTCACTCCATAACGGCAGTCTGCTCAGGTGATTCTATCTTCAGTGAGCCTTGAGGGACAGGCTAGCCTGGAACGGCACTGATTTTTGTCTTTGTGGTGAGCCATACGGGCTCCGGAGGAAATATAAAAGAGAAAGCTCCCGTTTCGTGAAATATAGGCAAGGAGCAGGAAAGGTTTGAAGCTCACAGAAATCAAGGGGTTGTTTCCGGTAATGGCAAAAGAAGCTTTTTCTGGTGTGCCAATTGTTTCAGGCTGCAGAATTTGTAGGGGGGTTGAACACTTATCCTGACACCACAAGGCTTAGAATCACACAGGAATTATCCCAATATACCGGTGGTCCAAGATGAAGTACATTCAGGCACCACTGCTCAACCCCATTACCATGCAATCCACAATTCCCAAATAAAATGACAGCATAAAGGCATACAAACCACTTGCTGGCACGCTCCTTCAGCATGGAGAGGCGCCGCTGCTTGGGCTCTTCCTGCAGGAGGGTCGGCAGTCGGCACTGGTGGAAGACTAGTGGTGCAAAGCGGAACCAGCTTGTTGCAGCTTGTTTCACTGAGTCAGTCTGGTAACCGCAGCTCCACTCCGGAGCAGCTTTTTCCCACGGGAACCACCTCCACTTGCTCTCTTCAAAAAAAAGAAACAGGGAAAAACAGCCACGCAGAGTCTGGTCACCTAATCGCAGCACTCCTGCGGTGAGCAGTTCCTCCTCACGGGAGGAGGGTATGTATATTAATTGGGAATTTCCCATTTCCTGTTGTGGCTAACATGTTGCCCTAATAAAAATGGAAGTTGTTCTTTAAAGATAAGGTTCATCTCAATGCAAGTTGAGACGACCATCTTTTTCCCTTTTCTTTCTAATTTTTAATGCCCATATTTTATAATTCTGCTGCATTAAAATATCTGTTTTAATTCAAACCACTTCACTTAATGCAATTTGGAACCTCATGACTACCACGTGGAGAACAAATGCATTACATTCCAACTGAATTCCTCAGCTCATGACTGTAAAAAAACTACAGAAGGTGGTGGAGACAGCTGAAGCGCTCACAGATCTAGAACCCCCTTCCATCCAGACCACTTTCACCACACACTGCCTCAGAGGGGAGAATAATGTAACCAAGGATGAAAACCATCCTGGGAACATACTTTTCTCTCTTCTTCATTCGGGCTGAAGATTTAGGAGTATAAAAGCCTGGGTTTCTAGGTTCAAAGAAAGCTTCTACCCCCACAGCCATAAGACTCTAAAACCACACCTCTTAAATTCTCCTACCCCCACTACCCCTACCCCGCATTAAAGTCTAAATACTGCCACTACTTGAATTTTGCACACTGATGCTGTCTCAGTGATGGTTAAAATCATACCTGCTACCATGTTCCTGTCTCTTGTCAGTGTTATGTCATGTGAAGAAAACATGCAAGTATGCATTTCATTGTACTCGGGTACAGATGTAAACTTGGACTTGAATGACAGAAAGGGTTGATATTTAATTACTAATGTGTCTGATCCACTTGCACCTACAGTATTTCTATAGCTGGGTATTTTGCTAGAGCAGTTTAAGTGAAGCACTTGGCTCATGGGTATAACGACAACATCTTGCATCTCACCAGGGGTTTGAACCCATAACATTCTAGTTTCAAGCTTGGAACCCTGACCACTGCTGCCTATCAGGAATGTGACAGCTTTTTTCACATCAAGATAACTTAATTTGCCAGCTGAATTCATAACTTGAAAATTCTCCTGTGTAGTGAAATAAACAGTCTGTCTTTATCCCTTTCTCCGTCTGGAAAAAAACAGGGAGAAGAGTGGTAGTCACCCTGCCAGCCTGGAGTGTCTGGGCAGGAGACCTTCTCTGCAATCAGCCCTATCTGATAGTAACCTGCGCTCAGGTAGGAGTACATTTACTGGCTCGCTGTCTCTTCCTGGCCCTTTTTGACCAGACATTTACCTGTGCACAGGTACATACACACTTGGGTTGCTACAGAAAACTAAAAAAACATTTGTAAAATAAAAAGCAAGCTTGCAAACGTCCTACATAAAATCTTGCTCCAGTTCCTTACCAACCTCCTCATTCTCCACTCTCTCTGTCCAGGTGTTCCCCAATCCTCTCAGTCTAACGGCACAGACAGAGATGGGCCCCCGGTCTCGCCAGTTTTCCGTACAGGTAGTGAACCCCTACTGAACCCCCCTGGAGGATGCCATGCCACCCTACAGCCAGAAGGTGGCACTGCTCTGCGGGGCTCTGACGGGCAACTCCATTCCCGGGCGCCTCCAAAGCCCCTCCGGATCTCTGTGATTTTTCCCAACACACTCACCCCACAATCCTCGGCACCTGCAAATGACCCCTCCAGCTATTATGGGGAGCTAGTACCAAGAGCACCCCCTCCCTCCTCCTCTCGATGTCACGTGGACCGATTGAGGGCAGAAGAGAAATGGCAGAGCCGGGCCCGGATCACAGAGACTAGCTTTGGGTTCCTGGACTCTGGGGGATCCTCTCTTTTTGTGGAGGATCATGGGATGATTGCCGAGGAGGAGGACCTTGAGGGAGAGCCCCATTTTGTCCGCCCGGAGATTGAGACAACCTCTTGCTTCCGGCTTGACCGGTTCCAGTCGCTTCTGCTTCCTGAAAATAACCGACCCCTGGACCCTGGGGTGATCAAGAGACTTAAAGAGCTTTTCACCAAGAATGATGCCAAGACCACAGCCATGCACATTCTCCATGTGGACTGCAAGGTAACTAATTTACCTGCAAAAATAAGATAAGCACCTTTCTCGGAGATCATTGGTCTTGAGTTCTGGTACTTTTGCTCAATCCTATGACAGATTAATCCTAAATCTCACCTATTTTTATAGTTGCCATTGGCTTGATTAGTAGTTCAGGTGGGTAGCTGCGTCAGCATGCATAGGCTGCAAAGGAACAAGTAATAGGTTTATTCCATGCTGAAAAAAAGAAGAAAGAGAACACAACGTTTCGGCCGTGGAGCCTTCTTCAGGTGTCCCACCTGTTTGACACCTGAAGAAGGCTCCACGGCTGAAACGTTGTGTTCTCTTTCTTCTTATTGGCTTGATTAGGTTACCAAGAACTGAAATGGAATTAAAGCTAGAAGATGCTGTAGATCTCCCTAGCTAGTCTGTGCTAGAAAAGCCAATGGAATATTCATTCTCTGGCAGTGTCTAGGCAGACCGTTAGTCCTTTGGAAGAGCCAGCCCTCTGCAGTGCCTTTTCATTCCCTTCAGTAATACTGTCTCTGCTGGGCAGGTGGCGCGGATCACTGGGGTCACAGATGAGCAGAAAAGGCTGATGGGAGTGGGTTCGGGCCTGGAGCTGATCACACTGCCCCACGGGCGACAGCTGAGACTGGATCTCATGGAGAGGTGGGCACCCTGCAAGCATGCATGCAACGTTATTGATGGCATAAGAACTGCAGTCCGATCCTTGCTTTACTCTGTCTCATAATAAGGTGCGCACAGCTCATTGAACCCCAGATAGTTCATTCTGCTATGGGAGTCTTATTTCTACCTTTGCCCACCCTCCATGCCTAAAATGTCTATTACTGTTCCATTAAAATGTCTTCTTTTCAGGATCTGAATCAGCATAACGCTTGCAGCGATTTCAGTTAAAGGTGTTCGAAAGGAAGGCGATGGCTGTAGTCTTCAGAATAATGCCAAATTAATTTTCTCAGGGAGCTAATTTCATTCTGATTATAACAGGCCATGAAGCAAACTAGAGAGCTTATCTCTTTGAAGACTTATGTCAGAGCAATAAAAAGGGGGTAGCTGCTCATTTTCTTACGGCTGGACTGAAAACAAAAGAACATTGATATGCAGGCATTGATAGCCACTCCCATCTCATTCCTGGCACACACCCTCTCTCTGAGTCAAGTCTTCCTAACTGCCCCTGTCCTCCTTCAGGCATCACCTTATCGCCCTGGGCATTGCCATCGACATCCTGGGCTGCACTGGGACCGTCAGCCAGCGCGCCGACGTGCTGCACAAGGTCATCCAGCTGGCTAACGAGCTCAGACACTCAGCCGGTGACCTCTTTGCTTTCTCTGCCGTCATGAAGGCCTTGGAGCTGCCCCAGGTACAGAGTGCGTTTCGCCTTGGCCAGATAGGGTTCCCAAGTCACAAGGTCCAAAAATGGATTTCATTGCACAGCACCCCTCACCCTGCCAGAGCTGCCCAGAGTGTAGTGCATCACCATAGCAAGTGGTAGGCAAGGGGTTAATAAAAAATATCCATGTTTTTTCAACAACAAATTACAAGGTGCTGTATCAGATAAAGTTACAGAGGAACAAAAAGTACTGGAAAAGCACATTTTTAAATGTAAGCTGTAAGAGTAAGCAGTTAGCATCCCCGATTCTTTTGGGAAGAGCATTCCGCAGCCCAGAAAGCTTTGTCACCCACAATTCTAAATCTGGTCTTGGGAACACTTAAGAGCCAGTGGATTGAAGGGAATAAGAAAATTCCATTTGTATTTAATGTCAGCAATACAGGGAGGTCGGATTGGAGTTAGACGAGATTAAGGCTTAAAGACGACAAATAATTAGTAATCACGTCTGGAAGCCAATGCAGTGATACCAGAAAGAAGTGCCTGCTGCGTTTTGATTCTACTGTAGTTTAAGAATGTTTTCACAAGTCCAGAATGCATGGCACTGCAGTAATCAAAGACAAACATGGACTTCATTAAGAGGACCCAGCTGAGAAATATTAAGAAAGAAGATGTCCTAGTTATATCACATATACAGTATAGGCTTTAAAAACACAAGTTACTGAATTCTGGTGTGTTCGATAATTAAGACTCACCAATACCTACCGTATTTGGAATTGCAAGTTGAATGTTTTTCACGCCTGAGCCTGCAGTCAGAAACCTCGCAACCACACACAGGGGAGAATGAGGAAATGTGGACAGGCTAAGCTCAAGAGTGCTGAAACTTAATGGAGACAGTTTCAGACAAAAGTAACACTCCTCCCATCAGATTAACTCTAGTGTATTTGTCAGTATACATCATAAAACTATGCAAAACAAACCTGCCAAGTTGCGAATCTCCTCTGAAATGAGCAAGACGCAGCCTGTCAGGCAGCAATTCCCGTGTGAATGGTATGCACACAATTCTCCCTGCAGGAACACGGCGCTCCACACTTCTGCTAAACCAGCTAGGGCCAAGAGCTCAGTTAAGCCATGTTTGGGTTGGGTCTTTGCTGACCATCAAATTTTAAACCACTGCAAGAGTGACCGCAATTTCATTTTTAAGAATGTAGCTGGTGGCATGAAACAGAACTCAAGAGCAGGAAACCCTTGTTTCCTTCAAGAAACTTATGAATGCACATATGCAACATCCAAGTTTGATTTATAGAGCACACATAGCAATCGAATGGGTGCTTACTACCCAACGGGACAGATGGGCGAAATGGCCGCCTTTCTAAACTATGTTCCCGTGACCCTTCCTTAGGTGACGCGGCTGGAGATGACCTGGCGCGACCTGCGAAGGAACCACACGGAAAGCGCCATTGCCTTCGAGAAGAACCTCAAGCCCTTCTTGAAGGCTCTCAACGAGGGCCAAGGTACAGCGGCCAGCTGCACGCCAGTGCCCTTCCATGCGTCCAAAAGGGCAGCCCTCTTCCCTTCGAGCTGCTTTCTGCAGCACAGTAATAAGGCTTTTAATTCCTCAGTTCCAGATGAGACATCTCCATGTCACACAGCCCTGCCCCACGTGCTGCCACTGCTGAAGCTGATGGAGGGAGTCGACCTGGGCGAGCACACCGAGCGGGGCTGTGAGCTGCTGCTGAGGACTCTAGAGGTCGCCCGCTCCTTCAGCATCAAAGCAGAAGCCTACCAGGCCCAGGCTCAGACCCTGCTGTCAGGTGAGACACACTGGAGCCACACGCACGGCTAGGACTCTGCTGAGCTCCCCACCACACAGAACACTTCAATCGGTCTGGATCAGGGGTACCCGGATTCCACACCATTGCAAATCTTTGATCCATCTAATCTTTACTGACTGATGCAATCTGCTGCATGAGGGTTAATTAACCTGGATCAATTCAGTACTTACTAGAAGATACAAAGTCCAATAATGACACAATGTAGGTGTCAAGGCAGACACACCCAGGCCTAGCCCTTGGGTTGGTCAAGGCTTGCTATTGAGACTGTTGTATTGTTATTGAGGCAGCATATTGAGACAAATCCTAAACATTCTGCAAGCATATAGCCAGACTACAATTTCATATAATTTTTCCCCGATTTTATTAGTGTAACAGGATCTAAAATACTGCGCACTACTGCATTTTGCAGAAAACTGCCCAGCTGAAAAACAATGGATGTAGGAATTTCCTACAACAAGAACTCTTCCTGCTTGTGCATTCTTGTGCCATGTCAAAAGGCCACTGGCTGATGCATGTGTCACTCCCTTGTCAACTACAGGCTGGGAACCAATCCCAGAGCTGCTCGAGGCCTTCCACACAGAGTTTGCACTTCGCCTCCTGTGGGGACAGAAGGGCGCGGAGCTGGAGCAGAAGGAGCGCTATGAGAAGTTCAACAAGATCCTGAGTGTGCTGTCGGACAAACTGGAGCCAGCGGAGTCAAGCAAACACTAAACACACCCTCCTGCCACAATGCAGATCCCATGGTGTCTGCACAAGCTGCTGGAGCACATTTCTAACCCACAATTACAGAGTGGTCCATTCTGCCACTACAGAGAATGATTGCAATAATGTTTATTTTACATTGTGACTTTCATGATGCACCGCCACAAAACACTTTACATTATGCACAGGCATTATGGAAAACCTGGCTACAGTCCTGAGCGGAGTGGAAAACCTGTGTAGAAGTCTCAAATTATTGCCTTCTTAAGACTACCATTCCTGTCCAGGCAGTACCCAACTCCAGACAGAAAATACAGAGTCTCACTACTGTGACTGGGAATCGCAAACAAAAAATCAATTTTTTAATATTAAAATAACTTCTTACGCCTGCTAAATGGTGTTATTCCAAATCCCATGGATTAAGGAAAGTCTTAAGTGGCAGCATAGAAGCAGACCTTTCCTAAAGGTAATGGTTGAGCTCAAATCACCTTGTAGTTCTTGGCACATTCCACTGCAGAACATGCCTGCAACACAAACACCATCACTGAACTTCCAACTGGACTGGGGAGTTCACTACAGTAGCATGCACATATGTAACACCCAAGTTTCATTTATAAAGCACCTCATCATTTCAAACCAAAGTCATAAGGGGACTTTCTAATAAACATTCCATCTTTTCAAAATGTAATGCCTAAAGATGACATTTACAGTACATCTTACCTTCTAATAATTGAGAGAATTGCAGAAAAGGTTTATGTACTGTACATAGCAGTAGAGCATAATTTTATAGTATGTTCTGTTTGACCCAAGAGCCAACACATTTTGTGTACAGTGTCACGAGAATGTGGCTGGAGTATATTTGTACATATCGGCATTCAAGAATTCAAGGGCTACGTTCAGACTGCTATGTACAACTCCAGACTGCACAGGCAAAACAATTAAGTGTGCCAAACATTCATTCTTAATCTTAAGGCTCACTTCACATCAAACTCAATTCAGGATAAAACTGAAATCTTGTGCAGGTGAGTGTCAGTGTTTTTTTTTGGTCACTGACGAAAAAGCACATTAAGGGCAAACTGCCTCTATTGTTGAGTACTTAGCTCCACAAAAGGTAAAACGGAAGACTGCTAAATGAAATGCTTGCATACCGAGATCACTTTTTCAGTTCTTGAATGTGTTTGTCATGTATGTTTTTATACATGCAAGGCTAGAGTAAAAAGGGAGGTGGTGTAATTTTAGCTTTATTAATATGCACTTTTTTAAAATAAAGGACTATGGTTTAATAAAAGGCTGCAATGGAAGTAATTTTAACTCCAGTATTCTTTCAACAATGTTAGCACTGTAATCATGTCAAGAACTTTCCATTACATAACACAAAGTGGATTCTTCCACAGACATCTGAAAAAAAGAAAGAAATCCAGACAAGTTATTTTTTAAAACGTGATCATTTATATCCCATTGAAATAATGGAAACTGTAGGCAATATTTGTTTCAAACTATGTACAACACACTATATAATACGAGAGAAGGCACCAAGATTCATGGAGTGTGATCGTCTACTTAGGGCACACACAGACAAGAGTTCAATCTCCTTCTTAAACATAAAAATCCATTTGCACTTTAAAAAGTTTAGCCAGATCCAGAATGGAATCAGTCTCAAGAGGATAACCGTGGTAAAGTGGTAGCTAAAATATATTATTTCTCACATATAAATACGACAGTCCTAACAGTTTGCATCGTTTTCTTTTTTCATATTCCCCCTCTCGCCCGGGGGTTTCGATGGAGGAGCCCACCCCCTTTTTTCGAAGAATATAAAGTGACAGAAACTGGAGACCGTGTTTAGAGCAAAACCGAAATGAGATGTCTTTACCGGAGAAAGGAGCGCAGCTGAGATGTTTGCAAAACGAGAACAGACATCGGAAAGAGAGACAGCTGCACCTATGGCTGTCGGGGAGTGTGTTAACCAGGCCCGTACAAATAAAGACTCCTCTGTGCAGCCAGCCTGGACTTCGAACCCACTGGAAATCTGGCTGAAGCGCTTTACGCCGATTAGGAGTCTTCATTCCTCAAGGCGTGTTCAGGGTGATGCATGATGGACGTCATTAAGTTTTTCAAGTGCAGCAGCGGCAGCAGCAATAACTGACAAAAAAAACAAATCTTTCCCACTCGAGCTTCTCCCGTTCCAGGTGCGCGGTGGCAATATTTACAGGAGGGAAGGCCGCACCAGCGCAGTTGGAGAGAGGAAGGAGAAGACGGTGGTGCCGACTTAGCCAACATTACAATCTGCGACACCCACCGATTAACCCAACCCTTAAGCCACAGGGTCTAAACCTCCAGCACACAAACAAACAATTCCCAGGAAAATCTGTCGGCTTCAGTGGAGAGTGGGTGAGGGTGAAGACCTACCCCGTGGAAAAAGAATTTCCCCCTTTAATTAATAGCAGTATCGATAATATCAAATTGACTTTGAATTATGGAGAACTTTTCGCAGGGAGACAGCAGAAGTACTTCAGTACATTGGACTGGAAGGTTTAGTTTAGCCAGAATGGGCCGAAGACACCCGTTTCTGGATACACCAGATTAGACCAGATTAGCACAAGGGATCGTTTTCATATTCCAGGAAGCGCGAGACTGGTCAGACCTTTGGCGGGGGCGAATCACACAAACAAGCCCTTGGGGTGAGAAATGTAAAAACGGACAGCAGCCCTCATTTCCCTTCTTTAGTGGCACGACAGACCAGGTTGGCTTCTTTTAAAACAACGGGGGTTATCTGGTGAACCCGTTTCACAAACGCCAACCAAAAAACTTAAAAAAATAAAAACATCATCATTAAATATTGCTTATCCACGCTAGAGCTTCAGCTTCCTTGGGACAAAATCCAGTCAGTGGCAGAACTGGGAGCTCCGTCTTTTGTTTTTACTTTCGGTTGGTTTCAGCGTCTGCCTTCATGACTCCCTGCCCACTGTCCACCTGCTCTCTCTCTGTCTCTTCCCCACCACCGGGCTCGGCCGCTTTCCTGAAAGGCGACCTGCTTGACTCTCCTCGAATTTTCAACAGAAAGCACGGAGGAACTGCTCCTTTTTTTTCCGGGTTGCGTTCTTGCTGCTCTGCTCAGCTCTGCGTTTGAAGAATGCGGACTTCCTGTCGGCTGCCGGGGGCGGCTTCTTGCTTCAAGCTGGGTGGTGTGTGTGGTGGTGGCGGTGGCGGTGGGAGGAGGGCGGCGAAGATCACTTCCTGTGCAGGGTGATTTTGACGTAGGAAGTGGGGATGTAGCCCTCGTCGCCATTGGCTCGGCGCACCCTGGTCCAGCCGTCTCCTTTGTCCTCCTCGACCACGCTGAAGATCTCCCCGTCCGTCATGGAGATGGTGCCCTCGCTGGAACCTGGAAGAGACAGCCGGCGTCAGAGGACTGGGCAGTGGGCACACAGACCCAGGCTGGGCTCGAACCCTCGGGCAGCACTGCTAACGGAACCCCCTTCCCGAGCCGCTGTTTACCGAGCACACCTCAGGACTTGAGCACAGCGCTGTTTTGCATACACGCACTGATGCAGCCACTGCCAACGTTAAAAATGAGCCTTGAGAATTTTGCTGTGCAGTACTCGGACTCGTGGTTCCATTACAGATTAAAAATGGGAAAACGACGCACTAACGCCACCTCCTGCTGCCAGAGACCGTGATCAGGGCTGCTAATGCAACAGCACAGCCCCACACCCTGCAGAACTCCACCGATAGTCCCGATCCTCCATTCTCTACAGAGCGACACCTGAATTCGAACCGGGCCTTGCCTGCGAAGCTGTAGAGCGCCGTGCACTTTCCGATGGGAGGGACGGGGTCCTCGTCGTCAAAGTCATCATCAAACTCGGCGTAGACGGCCTGGGAAGTCTGGTCAGGGTTGCTTCCGTCGGAGTGGGCGCCGTCGGGACTGCAGGCAGACGCACAGACAGACCTCAGGGCTCACTGCTGGGCCAGTCGATCTTCACAGTCATCCCTGAGCCTAGAGCATTCCTCCATCGCATTGCTTGTCGGACTTTTTTCTTTTAAAGTTATGTTATTTAACTTCTTGTTGTTGCTGCTATTCTGTGTTTATGTTTTTGGCGTTTCCTGTAATGTCTCTGTATTGGAGCATACATGCAAATAAGCATGTTTCATTGCACTGCATTGCGTGCATGTGACAAAAACCGAACTGAACTGGAGGGAACTGGGTGAGGATCTCTTGTGAAAGCATGAGGGTAGGAGTCTGTAAAAGAGGCCCTGCACTACACTTCTCAGAAAGGGACAGTCTGGAGCAGCCAATCAAATTCAACTTGCATATCATTCTGAGAGGCGAGAAGAAATCGGAGATCTCTTCTCTCTCGCAGAAACTCACAAGAAATGACTTCACCATGGGATCTTCTCAGGATGTCAGAGTGGATTTTAACCAGGATACCAGGGCTAACACCCCTACTCAATATGGCAGCCCACCTGAAAGATACTCTACAGCACAGTATTCCTGGCCACTGTACAAGGGCATTAGGTTAGAAACTGGATGAGTGGGAAGAGCACCACCTACTGGTCCACCACCAACACTGACAGCATGATTTCCCTCCCGTCCCTGAGCTGCCCAGGCCCAGCCTCGTGAGACCAGAGGTGCACGTTGGGAGGGACTGCTGCTGTCTGCACCAACCGGGGGGGGCCGGACTCCTCCGCAGTTACCTGTATTTCTCATGGGATCCGTTATTGTTGTTGAAAGTGACGGAGTAACGCGTTCCCTCGCTGCTGCCCCCAGCCTCTGCGAGCCACGACTGCACGACAGGAAACAAAAGGATTCTCTTACCCTCCCGGGACCAGCGAGCGACATGCGTTTTAGAGAGTTGGCAAGTCAGGTTTTTCAGGCTGAGAATCAACATGTCAAGCTTGCAAACAGAGGAGCTCGGTCGGTTTTGACGCCAAGAAGAAAGAAAGGCATCTGCTGCGAGAATAGGCATCTTCTCGCACGAAGCTGAACAGCACATTCCATAGCGAACAAGACCTGGTTTGCACAGACAAGAGAAACACTGGCAAGCCCGACCTGCCTGTTCAGTGCTTACGCTATAAACTCAAAGTCAAGTGAAGTGCGCAGTACAATGGAAGTGTCTTTGGCACCCACAATCTGCACAATTTAAAGAGCCGCACTGTACAAAACTGCCCAAGGTCTGCCTCGTACAGTATCAAGTCTGCCCTCAAATCCTACCCCATACTTCTGCAGCTCCCCTCGTAGCCTGTCCATGTTGTGGGCGGTCTGGGCGATCTGGGGCGCCAGGCTGCTGGGGTCGCCCATCTGGGGGTTCTTCTCATACACGTCTTTCATCTTGCTCAGGGCCTCGCTGCGGGAGAGAATGGGGGCAGGCAGAGCTTACCGGACAAGAGCAGGGAAATCGGCAAAAAGAACAAAAGACCTCTTTCCCAACTTTCCTTAAAATGTGGGATCGCCGATTACACTCATGCCAAGGGTGTGTTTGCAGGTCTCATGGCTGCCAACCCTGTGACCGCACACGGGGAGAATGAGGAAGTGCTGGCTGACTCCTCTGCCTCGCCCACCCTCACTTCACAGATAGCACAGCCACATCCTGCAGGTTCAGCTCCAGCTGGAGGAGAGCCATGCCCCCCCAGTGTCCGGGACCTGATAGCGCTCCTAATTCCATCCTCCACTAGGTGGCGTTCAGTTGCTCATGCACCACCATTTGGGTAATCCTGGTCACAGTCAGCATGCACCCTGACTACGGCTCGAACCTGCAATGCCTGGATTAGAGTGCCACTCAGAAGATCCTCACCTCTGGTCCACCTCCTTCTGTAGCTCCTTGTTGAGCTCGTCGATCTTCTGCTGCAGCTTCTTCCTCCTCTGCTCCGGAGGCAGGTGGGCGAAGTCCTCGGTGATCGTGGGCTGGCAGCACGAGGGGCAGACGGGTCAGAATCAGGTCATGGTGCCAAGGCGCACGCAATCCAGCATGCACAGGCGCATTGCCTGCTGGGGGGCTTTAGCTCTGGTGACTGGCTGGAATTCAGATGGCAGCAGGCCGAGCGTGTGCCAAATCAAGGGCAGAGCACCAGCTTGCAGAACAAGTGCAGGTGAACAAGTTCAGGCTTCATGGCCTGTAGCTACCAAAAGAGGCTCCTTAAGAATGCTTCTTAAGCATGGAAACCCAATGGGGACAGACTGAGGGCATCGCTGTCAGACATTGCTGACCTAAAAGTCTTCAGGTGTTGATGATCTAAAGAGGTCTAGGAACCCAGCTGGGTTCTGGCCCACAAGGACTGGAGCTGCACACCTGTGATGTTCAATGTGAACAACCACGTCATCTCATCTGAGCAAAAGCTTCACGAGTTTTAACCTCCTGACTCTGTGGTCATTAAAAAAGAGTAGGGGTGTAACCCTGGCGTCCTGGCCAAATTTCCCATTGGCCTTACCAATCATGGCCTCCTAATAATCCCCCTCTATGAATTGGCTACATTACTCTGTTCTCCTCCCCACTGAGAGCTGGTGTGTGGTGAGTGTACTGGTGCACTATGGCTGCTGTCACATCATCCAGGTGGGGCTGCACATTGGTGGTGGTGGAGGGGAGACCCCATTACCTGTAAAGCGCTTTGAGTGGAGTGTCCAGAAAAGCGCTATATAAGTGTAAGCTATTATTATTATTATTATTATTATTATTATTATTAACCGTGCCAAAACACAGTGAAGGCTTTCGGCACCGAGAGACCCCTTCTCGTTCATTCCCTGCCAGTGAACTTTTGCTTTTATCAGGATCAGCCTCTTACACCTTTGTCGCAGAGCTAAAACCACACTCCCAACCCTGACTCACAAGATAAAAACAGCAGGGCTGAAGCATTTACCTCTGGGTCCATCCAGCACCTTCTGCTGGGGCGACTCATCCCCGCATAACAGCTGTGCTGCATTCCTTAGCTGCAGTTCCACCTAACCCCCACCAGATGGCGAGCATGCTTCACTCCTAATGTCTGTTCTTCACTTTCCACAAAAATCATCCACTTCAATTAAACCAAAGTATGCAGACAACTGCTTATGTATGTTAACATTTTGAATACTTGTTTCAAAAAGATTTCTCGGATGAAGATGACTTAGGAGTGAAATGATCAATTCTGGTTAAATGCTGAAGCGTTATTTTACCCAGGCGCCAATAATAACTAGTTGAATTCAGTGAAAAGTATATGCAACAGCAGTGCAAGAGTCTTTACCATTAGGATACAGAGACCTCACAGGTGAAGAATGTGGTCATAAATCATTAGTCTGCAAAGACCTGCATGAATGAGTCATGTGTTTTGCAGGGGGACTAATGCTTTATGAATGCCGTTATTCTGTACTAAAATAAAAAACGTAAACACTTTGACAATGATCCCTTCCCACGCTGAACTCCCTGCTTCATCCCTTACAAAGACTTCTCAATTTCAACAAGCTACAAGTTCGTAGGTACAAAGCCAATTATTTGCCTGTCCAGCTCAGGTCAGATTCTTAGTCTGCAAACTGAAAAGATGGCCTTTTCTTTGCGATGTTTAGATCTTTTCCCAGACGTGCCAGCACTGTGCCGAGTTGGAGGTCTGGCCACCCCACTTGTCGCTGGTTTGAGATTAAACGTCACTTGCTAGTGACACAAAATCCAGAGCAGCTGAGCGGGGCTCTGTTCCCCGTGTTTAAATCAGTCGAGCCCATGAGACACCGCAGGCTGGGCATCACAGTGCCAGAACTGGTCTTGTGTTTGTTCAGGTAGAAATCAAGGGCATTTAAAGCTCCCCACAGTGCTGAACACAGGCCCTCTGGTTAAACCAGCTTCTCTGCTTGAAGTGAGGCTCTTGCACCTGAGCTGGCACTCTGGGGACACACTCAAGCAGACAGCGCCCTCTCCGCTCAGCGGCTCCGAGCGACTGGTTCAAGAGCAAACACGCTGCTGGTCTTTTCAGGCTTTTAATCCCTGAACCATTAGCTGGGTTTCTGTAAGGGATGACACACCCTTCCCTCCCACCCACCCCCCACCCTGTGAGTCACATGTGACACCTCCTTCCTTCTTCCCCAGAGTTCCTCACACCAAACCGGACACTTGGAAGTAATTACCAACGACCTCTCCTGGTGAAAGGACTGAAGGAAACGACGACAACAACAACAAGAGACAAAAACAAGAGGTCTTTGAGAGAATAATAGAAGACGACAGACTGCCTGCTCGCGCTGGCCAGCTGCAGGAGCTGAGAAAGGGTAGGGCTGAAAGGGAGCGTCAGTTAACGGCTGTGCTTTCCAAGATGCGTCAACTGAGCACAGACGGGTCTCCCTCTGGGTTCTTTACATGTCAAAGTCACACAGAGTGGGGGTCAAGACCAGCAAACCTGGGGGATATGGCACGAGTACATGATTACTGTAGAAGTATTTTAGTCAAACCCAGTGGGGCGTCGCGGCTTACGACCTGTGATTGCAATGGGACTGCAGCTGTTGTTATGACAATAAATCTTACAGAACAGAAGATTAAAACATTCTTTTGAACTCAGATTATATAAGCAATTAAAACTCATCTTCTCGAGTATCGGCGTTGACCACTTCATGTTACGCTGCGCTAAAGCATTATGGGGAGTTTATAACCCGCGACCTTGAGAATAGGAGAGACTGGTGTTTTTTTAAGTGACTTGTTTGTGCCCTGAGGAGTAAGAGGCTAATACAGAAAGGTGTCCTTCCCAGGAGGGGCTTGCAAGCCAGACGCTGGACCTAAAAGAGGAGGGGGTCTTTGCTCAACCTGGGTCTTTAAAATCTAGAGACATGGGAATGCTGACCTTTGACCCTTGACCCACAGGACTTACCGTTCTTTTCAGGCTCCTGAAGGAGGAGATGCGTGGTTTGACGGTCTTATTGATCTCATTCAGACAGTAAGACAGGGGGTCCCGGCTGAACTTGGGGGAGGGGGGTCCATTAGCGGGTGAGGGGGCAGGGGGGTTGGAGAAGGGGGTGAGTGGTGGTGGGGGCAACTGAGACAGGAGAAAGGGAGGGGAAAGGAGGGAAGGTGGGGGGGGTGGGGGGGGGGACATGTGACGACATGGGAAAGAAGAGAGACAACATCAACACCCACAAGCAGCACGGAGTCAAAGAGGAGCTGGGGGACAACAAAACAGTAAGGAGATACCCCCCACCCAGAGAACACAATGCAGCACTGACACCAACACAGAAGCACCTTCCGGGCAGAAAACTGTCCTCTTACTGACTGTCGAAAAGGATGCGTTTAAACCTCAACAGGAGCCTCATGATCCTCTTCTACACAGGTAAGCACCAGTAGCACGACTGGCTTCCCTTGTGAAGGGAACAGGGGTGCACACCTGGGAGGAGCACCTGTCTGAGAACTCCAATCTCAAGGTCTTCAAAGGTCTTTTTCTTGACTATGAACAAAGAACTTCACACTTCACACAATGAACCCGGCACCAGGGAGGGCGGGCAGACTCCTGTGCCACACACCCTTCCAACCGCTCGGCTGTCAGCATGGGCAGCACGGCCACCGCGCTGATCCAGGGCTCCACACTGGGACTCTGCCAGCCACAATCTCACAAACGACCATCAGTAACAATGAACTCAAGTACTGAGGCGTTCCTTTTCCAGCATTGCTGGTACTGGTATGGAAATAATTTGTGCTTCCCAATGCAAATGAAGTGAAGCAACAGATGCCACACTTTATAAACCACCTTTTTTTGTTTGAGGACAGTAGTAGAAAAGAAAACAGACGAGCAAAAGGTATTTGCAGCACCAACAACATCAAAAATATACAGTTTTCAGTGGAATATGCGACTGTTTTCTGCTAGGTGTCCCCGCAATATACAGAACTCTGTGCCCTGGAATTCAGATTAAGTGTTTAACAGCACGCCTGCAGTGATTTAACAATTCCCTACAGCAGGAATGCAAAGGCGTCAGAAAACTCAAACCAGTGCTTTGTTAAACAAAGAGAAGGGCACAGAAAAGAGCGACAGTACTTCCTTCAGAGATGTCATTTGCCTGCTGTAAATCCCACAGGAGATTTCCCTGGCTGCAAACTGGCAGATGCTTTTGGAATAAGAATGGGATCACAAACAGCTGTCCTGTTGCTCCTGACAGCACCCCATATGTAACCCCAGCTCCTGATCTACCGGATGCATCCCTCAGTGGCTCTGAACTCTGAACACTGGAGAACAGCCGCATATTCACTGATCCCTCCCCCCCCCCCCCACTTCCAAACCCCAGAACCATGTCCCAGCACCGTACACTACAGCAGACAACACTGTGGGTCACCCTTGGTTATACAGAGAGCACACAGCAGAACGCACTGAGCAGAGATGGGCGTAACACACAGCCAGCCCCAGAAAAGACTACAGACAAGCCCAGAGAGAGGGGTGTTAGGACATGCAGCGGGAGCAGTTAGACAGATGAGGTGGACAGAAGGAGGGGTAAGGGATGCAGCTGTGGGGGGGTGGGGGGGTGGGTGCGGGGTCCCCCTGCCGTCAATGAAGTGTTAATGCGATGGATGCATGAAAAAAAAATAAAAAACAGTCCTCCTGTGCAGCTCACTGAAGCTCCGCCGCCAACGCGCAGCAGATCTGCAGTCAAGCCCGCGACCTCAGAATCCCTCTTCAGACAAGCGGCAGCGGGAGTCCAGCACGGGCCAGACTGAGAGGCACAGGCGCCACTAACCAAACACAGGGTCTCTCTAGGCCTGGAAGAGACCGCGCCAGCCAGCCAGCGCAGAACGAGCGCTCGGGGGGGCTCCTTTCTGCCGCGCCGCTTTAGGTTACGGTACCCACAATCCCGGGGTCCCAGGTACACCCGGAGTCTAAGTCCTTGAAAGGGCCTGAACCGCCATCACAGGCAGCCCATACTGGACTGACACCAAACAGCCTCGATTCTGCCACAGCTCTTATGAATCTGAAGTGGACCGCGCACAGAGGATGTGGCTGAATGTTCTAAAGAAATACTCAAACCTCTCCTCTTCCGGGGAAGGCGAGGAGGCGCATTAAGGAAGAACACGAGGGAAAGCGAGAACCGAGGTCTAACAGGAGATCGGCCTGAATGGAGATCGCATACAGCCGCCGAGCCATTGTGCACGGGAGGGGAGGGCGTTAAGTCAGCCTGTTGGACATGTGCCCTGTGGGGAGGCGGGGGGGTTAGACAGCTCTCCAAGGGTCCCCCCTCCCCCTTTCACTGCCATGCACCTGGACCTCCGGCATGCCTTCAGCCAGGAGAAGAGCTACAAGCATGGGACATGATGACGCGGCTCGCCGCCCAAACCTCTGCCAGCCCAGCCCCAGGCAAGTGCCCACGTCCCAGACAGGACCAGCCAATCCTCAGTTACAGCGGTAGGGGCCCGTGAATGCACTAAGCCCGGTCCAAACTCCGGATGTGCTAGGAGCTGGAGAGGCCGGGGAGCCTCCTTGCTGAGCTGCAATATTTCACGCTGGGCCACAGCGCAGGCCCGCAGGGGAGAGGTTTGGGGCGGCCCGTTACAAAAGAGAGAGAAACGGGGCCATGCACTGCTGACGTCCGGCGCTCGGCTCCCCCCTTACTCGAACCCTGCGCAGAAGAAACCTGGAGACACCCTCCTCCTCATCCCCCCCTTTTCCTGCCAGGACTAACCCAGTTTGCCCAATTTTGGTCTTTGTTCTGGGTGGACAAACCAGTCTGGCTACAGTTACTTCCAGGAGCACGCCCCCCCCCACCTGCCTGGACACAGCTGCCTGCCTCACAGTACGAGGAGGAAACTGAGGAACCGCAGTGCAAAACTGACCAGCTGCAGCAAAAATTCAAATGGAGGCATTACAGCTCCAAAACCCCAAACTGGCCCTGCTAAAAAAAACTCGATCCCAGCGCCCAGCAGCTCCAATGAGCTTCTGGATTCGCCGAGCGGCTGTTCTGGAAAGCCCAGACTACCTTGCTCTTCTTGGTGAAGGGCCAGAGCTTGTTGCGGTTCCTGCTCATGGGGCGATCGTGGGGGCACTTGGGGGTCCCCAAACTGCTGTCGGAGGAGGCCCTGTTGATGCCCTGGCTGTAGTCCTCAAACTCCAAATCCCCGGGCCGCTCGAACCCGGACTTGTGCATCTCGATGAGAGTCAGGGAGTCCTGCGGGGAAGCGGCGAGGAACGATCAGCTCGCAGACCTCGCTCGGGCTCGGGATCTCCCGGATCCGCTCGCGGACCCTCCAGAACCACGCCGGCGACTCACGTTTCTCTCGTTGGTGGAGGCGGCTGCCTTGGCGATGCCATCCAGGCACTTCCCGATGATGGGCATCACCCGCTTCTCCGTCTCGGCGAAGGTGTTGTACCCCTCTGCCAGCTTGCGGATCCGCCGCTCATCCATTTCCTGCAGCTTCTGCGACGCAAGACAGGGGGCGCACTCAACACTCTAGTCCAAGTGTCTAAAGGCACATCAACATGCCCAGAAAGTGATAAAAGCACCCCTGATCGGGATTTACAAAAACGAAACCCTATTGTTTGTTTTTAATTTTGGTTTAGCTCAAGTGCATATTGCACATAAATGTTTAGAATGGACATCAACGTCGCTGAACAGCATCAGAAGCTTCAGTCCCGGATGATGATGATGCCTTTATAAGTGGTTTCTAAGCTTGTCTCTCATTCTAGGTTAAAGAAAGCCTAGAAAATCTTATCGCACTTATTGTAGCCTGCTTGCTTCTTTAGCACACCAGGAGTGCAGAAGGCAACCTTGGCAATAACAATGCTCCGAGATCAGATTACCGGCACCACAGGAACACTCTGCTCTAGGGCAGGGCAGGACTGCAGAGATCACAGACCTTCTCGCTCCAGCGATCTGAAAAGAGGGGAGGGAGGGGTGCCTTACGTTGAAGATCTGAGGCATGTCGCTGAAGTAGAACTGGTTCTGCTCTCGGTTGTACTTCTGCAGCTGGGCGGCGTAGTCGTTCTTGCACTCCTCCGCCACGTGCAAGCGCGCATGCGCCAGCGTCTTGGCCTGTGAGCGGGGGAGAAGCGAGATGAGGGCGCGTCCGTCAGAACCCCGTCACCACGACGCCGGACTGGGCATATTATCAATGTCACGCTGGCAGAGGCTCTATGCTGGTAAAAGAACGACGGCCAATGTTGTGAAGACACCTCAGCATTCTTCTCACCCTTTCTCAGCAAGCAGCGAGAGACCAAGCTGGTTGACTGCAGCTTTGAAGCCGAGCCCTGGAGTTCGTCTTTATATGCTGAGTAAAGCAGTACCCCCCCCCCCCCCCACAACACACACTTTAAATGGGATGAGTCCTGCATGTGATTCCAGCCCTCAGCTCCTTCTATGTGGAGCCTGCATGTTCTGTTTTTTTTTTTTTTTTTTTTTTTACACTCTGGGTGGTCAAGATTACTCAACTCCCAAAATCATGCTGGAAAGGTATGTTTGGATGCCCCCCCAACCCCCCTCCAGGGTTTAACTCTATACCCAGTGGCCAACAGAATACGGCTTCAAGTTCTGTGGTCATAAAGAACATCGCTTGGCTTTGCTACCCTCTCCACGTCGGCCTTAGTGGCATTGATGTCCTGGTCCGTCTTCTCTGCATACTGGGAGGCCTTCTCAGCTTCCCGCCACTCCCTCTCGAACCGTTTCTTGCTCTGAGAACACAAGGAGTCAACGTAAGGCCCCTGTCCCATCATGCACTTTGACCCAGGGGTCGCGGCCTGCTCGTCAAAACATTCGCTTTGTGTGAAAGCACCACCTTGGGTGGTAAGTGGACCGGCCCAGTGTCGTTGGCAATCCAGTAGTTCAGTGAAGGATCTAGGACATGTATATTAAAATTGAGTGCCAATACCTACAAATGTCCGCGTTTCTTCCATTAACACAGTGATTTTCAAAAATTGTTGGGGATAGCTTCTGGCATCAGGAAAAACTCTCTAGAATTAGAGTTATCTAGTGAGGCATAGCACTTAATGCCCTGGACTCAAAACTGGAAGGTTACAGGTCCAAACCCCAGCTGGGGTCGCACCCCTGAACAAGGAGCTTCTCCCAGGTTGCTGTAGTAAAATACCCAGCTGTAGAAATGGGTGCAGATGTACAGGAAGTTGCTTTGGATTCGAATAATTAATTTACTATACTGCAAAGAAAAAAAAGCCAAAGAAAAAATTTAAACTGAATAGGTTTAGGTCGACTGTGCTACCTTGGTTACAATTAAAGAGGTAATTAACAGAAATGAAATAAAACTTGGTTCAGAGTTGGGAACAAAGCTAGGGCAACGTCTAGCTCTGGTGATCCGACAGGAAACTTCCTGTCCAGACACCGAGGGCAGGAGAACTGTCCAGCAGTGCACAGCAACAGCGGAGAAGAAAAACAACACCTTTATTTTCAAATGAGAAGCCCTGTCCTTAGTGGCCTGCTCTCTGGGAGGCGGGAGGCGTGTCATTATCCCACATTCTGAAAAATTTCTGTCTCTGTTGCAGAGTTGCAGTGGTTGGTCCCAATTCGCCGGCCACCCGCAGAGTTAAACTGCCCTGACCTCCAAGATCTTACCTGACCTGCCCCGAAAACCAGTCTCCTCATAGAGCCCAGACAGATCCATCACAGCCAGCATCAACACACAAGATGAATGAAATTTACAAACAGGCGGAAATGGAGGCACATTCTTTTTTGGTTTCGCTTCAAAGGGCTTGACAAACACGGCCCTGAAGTACAGGGAGAGCAATACCCTTCACAGCCTTAACCCTGGCCTGCTGGCTCTGCCTCCCCAGGGCTTGAGCAGAGGACACTCACACTGTCCAGCTGTTTGTAGCTGCTCTCCAGGATCTGTTGTGCCTTCCTGCCTTCCGCCAAGTACTGCAGGGAGAGACACAGGCAGAAAAAGAGAAAATCAGACTCATATACACTTTATATGGGCACAACATGTGTTCTGATGCATAGATGCTAACAAATAACCCAACTGCACCTATAATTTGTATGGCAAATTCAGCTACAGTTACTAGGTTTAAACAAAAATGTTTCAGGACATTGTCCTAACTTGAGCTTAACCACACCCCTCTACTCAAGTGAAAGGGCTTCTGTCTACAAAGTCCTAAAACCAGTTTTCCCAATCTTTCAAACCTTATGCTCCACACACAATCTTCAGTCAGAAGCCCGTCTTCCTCTGGATAAAACCGTCGGCCAACACACAAAGAGAGGCCCTTTGTAAAACGTTTTATGAAAACCTCTCCAGCAATTTGTCTACCTTATCCAAACACAATGGCAACCCTCAAACTGCCTTGGACAATTATTTTTAAATCTGCACTATGCCTTCACTGCCAGGATTTCACTCCTCCAGGTTGCTGGCTCTGACTCTAAGTGGCGGAAAGGGGTAATTGTAGCTTGGGGATGTGAATGGCGTACGGATGCCCAAGTGCCCAGTTCTGAGGGGCACTGGAGAGCTCTGCCTCTCCTCACCGCCTTGCGCTCCTGCTTGATCTCCTGCAGGTACTTGGTGACCTCCACGCAGATGTTCAGCATCATGTTCTCCGCGATGACCTCGCGCTGCCCCGCGTAGTCGTTCATCTCCGTCAGGATATCCTGGAAAGACTGGTAGTGGCTGAACCTAGAGGCAGGGAGAGGGCGGGCACAGACACCAGGGAGAGACCGGGGCCACCGTTAAAGACCGTCATCGTTCACGAGAGGCTTCTCGTGACACGTGCGACAGCGCTCACTTTCACCAACGCGCACACTCGTGAGACACAAGGGTGCTCGACAGGAGCCCAGAAGGAGGGGGGGGGGGGGAGACACAATGGCTGGAGCAGGCCACAGGCCCACCACGCCGCCTGCCCACTGTGCCACGTGACGAAAAGAAAATGGAAGCTAAAAGAATAAATCATTTTTTTCCCCAGATACTCCCGACACGAGCTGGCCTTCCACCAGCCACCAGCAAAGCCTGTGCACTGCTTCATTTATTCGGGGTGCAGCTGCCTGCCTGGTCTCGTGGTCACGCCAGTCCCCTGTGCCACCCTTCACCCCCGCTCTTCTGTGCCAACGACGTGTCCCAGCTGCCAGCGCCGGGATTATCAAGCTACGTGAAGTGTCTGTCGACATCCCAAGGTCTCCCCCGCCTGGAATAGCAGAGCCCCCCCCATCCCCCTTCCAGCGTATCGCCGTGGCGATGACAGGCCTCCGATAACGGAGTATTGCACACAGAGGCCACAGAGACCCGAAGGCTGGCTGGTGTTGCCTTTGCTGGGAGTGTGCTTAGTGCTCGGAGCAGAGACGGGAGGTCAGAAGTTTGCTTTGCTGGGACGTCCCGACACAGCCCAGGGTGCCAACAGCCTTGAGCACCCGAGACGGGAAGCTTATCTTCCAGTGTATTCCCTGCTCAAACTCACAGCTGTGATGTCTGAAGTGGCATTTAGTGGAACTGAGACATTTGCGCAAGATCCCATGAGGTCTCGATTCCTTTTTTGTTTTTGCAAAGGTAGGATTTCTCTTTTGGTTCCTGAGGCAAATCTACAGGAGGGCAAACAGAGCTCTCATCCTGCTCAGGAAGGGAACAGCAAACCCGTCAGAAAACACTTGATTTGTCTTCAAGTGGGAAAAGAGAAACACAGCCCTTTCTGCTGTGGCAGGGTGGGAGAGACGGCAAGCTTGTATAAAACCTGCCGCTTAAGACATGTCTGTGTTTATCAAAAAACAATATTAATTTTTACAGAGCTGCACTGGAATTTCCTGTTGCTGGCACATGCATCAGAACAGCATTTTTCATTCGCCCGTAAAGCGTTCTAAATCCCAGCCCCCCCCCCCCAAAAAAGCCTGGCGTCCCTACCTGCACTCCTGCTCTTCCTTGTTCCCTCGTTTAGGGATGTACTTCTTCGTCAGGCTCCTGCGGGAGACAGAGAAGGGACCCTTCAGGCTCAGAGGCGGGTGAGCCTAAGCCGGGACAGGCCTGCGGTGGGGTGGCTGGGCAGCCCGGCCAGATCCCCTTGGGACCGGCCTGAGATCCCTTCCTGAGCCAGGAGGAGGGGGGGGTCCAGTCCGAGCCCAGTCTGTTCGGGTGTCGAAAGCAGCTGATATGGGGATGTTTAATTGAGGCCTGGTCTGGCTTGGCCACGGTTTAAAACAACAGTCTTTCACTCCTTCACTTCCATGCGCAAAAGCACCAACGAAGCAGACTGGAGAGAGACAGATCTCAGGGGGTCGTCTTACAGGGATGACCTCGCGCCCAAGACCAAGCAGGACTGGGAACTGACAGGCTTTGAAGCAGGAGGAATGTGCTCTCTTGCCCAAGGCATCTAAACGTCAATTAAACAATTAACCATCAATTAAGCAATTAAAGAGCCAGTTCACTTGAAACCCAACGGCACAGGACAGAGGGATGAAAGTGCCCCCCTGAGCTCTGGCTGAGGGGTCTTACTCTTCTCCACGACAGCAGGAGCAGTGCTCTTGAACACACAGGCTGCTCTTCTCTCCCCAGGGGCTCTGCGTCTCCTCCTCTCTCTCCTGCTACTTCCTGCTCTCCGTCACATGCCGTCTGCTCCCACTTCCCTACTCCGGGGGTTTCGGTGTGGAGAAGCTCAAAATCACCTCGCAAAGACCGGTCTGAAGGAAAATGCTGCCCCCGCCGTGCTGATGAGACAAGGCACACAGCAGTGCCTCCACCGAGCTGAAAAGGTCACTTTGTTCATTGTTCAGAGACAGCCACACAGGTCAACACGGGCAGAGCTGGCAGCAGGGTGCTCAGGGCTCTGGCCTGGAGGGACGTGGGTTCAATCCCAGGTGGGATGGCGCTGTTGCGCCTCCCAGTAAGGTACCCGTTACCTTGTGGCCTCTCTGGTCAGTGTCACGCTAACGCTGGAGTCACCGGGCCATTACTGTAGGTGACACTTTGTTCCTAACTGTTTCAGTAAGGGATTACAGAGCAGTCCAGGTTCTCATTTGGCAGCAATGGAATTATGTCTTTCCTCCACTCATAGTATAAACTCACACGTCCATGAATTAACAACTGATTTAGTGCTGGAATGGGCACAAACACAGCAGCACTGGTGTCATGTCAGTAGCCCACAGTCTATTTAAACAGCTTTCAGCACCAAGGACATTGCTTATCTAAGAGACAATGAAGTTGGGGCAGAGCAGTGGCTCTGTGGCTAAGGATCTGAGCCTGTGGCTGGAAGGTTGCCGGTTCAAATCTCACAGCCGGCAGAGGAATCCTACTCCGTTGGGCCCCTGAGCAAGGCCCTTAACCCCAACTGCTCCAGGGGCACCGTACAACGGCAGACCCTGCGCTCTGACCCCAGGCTTCTCTCCCTGTCTGTGTCTCATGGAGAGCAAGCTGGGGTATGCGAAAAGATGATTCCTAATGCAAGAAATTGTAAAGGGTTAATAAAGTGATATTATTATTATTAAATTAAGTTATTTCAATAACGGTGATAGCTGATGTAGTAATTAAAGCACTAGATGGGGTATCTTCAGTGCCTGACTCCCGGGCAAGTGGGCCCCACCTGAGCTGCTTGGCGTAGCTCTGCTCGATCTCCGTCCTCTCCTTGACGAACTTCACATACTTCTCCACCTGGTCCAGCCCCCACTGGGTGTGCTTCTCGATGGTCTCGTACTGGTCCTAATGGGGGGGGGGAGAGAGCAGAAAAAACAGTCAGCTTAAAAGCTCTACCTCTGTGGTGCATTTGAAATCGTTTGCCATTGTGTGCAAAAAGCAAACACCTCACCCCACACCCAGTCCTTCCTTCCCAGAACACAACCGTTTCACTCTCCCCACAGTATTTCCACACCTCTGGCACAAGCGTCAGTCTACAGCTGGGCAGATACAAGGTACTAGATACCGGTGTGTTGGTCACCTCCTTTTAATGCTTCGTATTATGCAAAGGTTGGGTTAGTCTACCACTAGCATCAAGAAAAGGCCAGATTCCATCCAAAAAAAGGAGTGCAGTGGATTGGAACCAGGGTCAGGTGTAATGCATCCAGAAACAGGATCTCCGATACCGAGAGCAGGGACTGACGTCCTTGTCTATCTGCGATAGAATGCCTGTCATTCTTTCTCCTCATGGGAGCAGTGCAAAGACTACAGAACATAACCTCTCAGCACAAGCTGCTGAAAACCTCTTGACCTTGAAAAGGTTACATCCCAAAATAATGACAGAGGTGGGGGGGGTCAGCACACAAGAGCCCAGATTAGGAAGAAGCTGGAATTGCTGAGGGGGTAAGAGGGAGAAAGAAGGATTTGACAAGCAGGATGGGACCAGGTTAACTTTTTTTTTTACAAAAAATGTTACACATAATTAAGCTCTTTAAAAGCCAATAACACAACACTATTTCTCGATTTGTCTTGCAGAGATCCTCACGCCTGGATTTAGGGAATCTTTTTCAAAAAGTGTGTTAAATAAAGGCAGAGAGACTACAGAGAGATTTAAGTGTCATCAATCTCCAGTAACTAACTGCTCATTTCTGTGCTCCATTTGGATTGCAGTAGACCTTGTGGAAAAGTTTGACATATTTCAAGAACGGAGATTTTTGGGACTCATGTTGACAAAAATAAGAAAATACGCCGCCATCAACATCAATGTTTTCGGTCTTGAACGGTACTCCTTGGCTATCTTGTGTTAAGAGAGGCCCTCTGACTCGTCTGATAGTGAGTAGTTAATTGATCCCAGGATCTCATCCTGACATTTCTCGAAAGACACCAGTTTATCAGTTTCAGCAGCATAACTGGTGGGGTCTGGCTTGTATACTTCCCTACTCCCACAACCTTTTGTGTAAAGAACTATCTCCAATTCTGTCTCGCTGCCACCTTGACAACAATTAAGCGACTTGAGGGAGCTACAAATCCGATAATAGGGAACAAAATATCTGATCGACAGCCATGCTTTCGAACACAAAAACATCCAACATCCGCAAACTCCCACAGCAACAGCACCCCTGGCCGGCGAGTTCGCTGAACAGCACAGAGACGGGACCTACAGCTCACTCCAGCATTCGCCCGGCACCTGCCCAGAGCCCAGCACACCGGCCCGAGCAGCTCCCCTCCCTCTGCCCTGCTCGATCACCCCTCCCCTCCAACCCAGGAGCCAGGGAAAGCCGAAACGCTCTGTCACAGCAACGGTTCCCATCGCATCTCCTTTTATCTGCGCGAGGCCCCGCGCAGCCGAACTGGGAGGTAGAGCCATTTTTAAAACCAGTTTGCGGCAGAGGCACGCAAGGCTGGAGGACTGATCCCTCTCGGACAGCCGCGCTGGCTGCCCAATCCCCATACCCCCGAGCTCTCTGGCACCCCTCTCAGCCTGGGTGATTAACGCCAAGGAGAAATACCCAGACAGTTATGAGCCCAGCACAACCACAAGCCTGGTCTTGTGTGAGTCTTTTGTTCCTCTCTCGCCCTCTTTGGCTTCTTCACAGTTGACTAACTGAGGCAGAATGCCCTCTGGGAGGTACGCAGGGCTGTGTGTCACAAGTTTCACATTTTCCACCATAAAAGTTCACTCAGACCTTTAACAACAACAAAAAAAAAAGGAGGTGCAGGAGCTGCATCAAATAATTCAACCACACTCTTCAGTCTTGTACGTTTCAACATCTGGACTAAATTTCATTTCTGTTTGTTAGAAAGGGGCATCGCTAACTGGGACAGACCTCTGGAGATCACCCGAGTCCGAACCGACATTTCCAACTGGCCCCCCTCGCTCAATCACCAGTGTGCTCTCCTCTCCAGGACGAGAGGAACACAGGAGTGCTACTGGGTCGCAAGGGGTCCATGCAAGTAGGATAATGAGAATGTACAAATAAGGCTCCCACTGCAGAGCAGTCTGATCCATCTCATGTTTTCAACACCGTGGGGGCTGGTACAATCTGGTCTGGTGATGCACAAAAGCAAAAATGCGAAATATTACAATTACAACACAGCTCTGCTCAGGCAAATTTCCTCAAGATAAGGTAACCACTAGATAACCAGCACCTGGTGTTTACGCAGAACCCTGAAGCCAGTAAAACCTGAAATGGATCAAACTGCTGCGAAGCGGGAGCCTCCTCTGCTTCCCCACTAGAATTCACTGCGCCGTGAAAGGCAGGAGGTTGCCCTGTGTATAACAAGGGACTGAAACAGGAGTCATCCTGAGAGCCAGAGGTTTGGGGGGATTTTCTGCTGGACAGATCCACCTGTCTTTCCTGAAATCTCGTTGCAACATCGAGTGTTGGATGTTCCTCCCACAAGGGGACCAAATCCCATCCAATGAAAAGAATGATGCCTCGTGATTCCCCCCCCCGCCCCCATAGATCTTTACACCTGCAGAGCTAGCCAGTGAGGAACCACACATGCTCCCTTTCAGGTCATTATTTCTGTATTGTTAACTGGCCTGTTACTGGGAGTCGGATTCACTGGCGTTTCGAAAAGCCCAAAGAAGTGGTTACTTTGTATGCGTACTTCTCGGCACTTGTTTTCTCTCAGTGTTAAATCAAGCACGTTCTCAGGCAGTTTGGGACTTTCTTCCAAAAAACAAAACGGGACCGTCTGCTGCAACACAGTGAGCAACCCCCCCCACCACCTGATGAATGGAACAGTCCGTTTTCTTCTCACAGACCCAGGTTAAGTGCAGGCCAGCACCACCTTCTCCTGGGAGGGGAGCAAAAAAAAACTTCCTATGCATTTCCTGTGCTGATTTTACCCTGGTCTGACCTTCATTACTGTTTCTTGAGTTAGTCACCAGAAACGATCCAGTTACTCCGAACAAACCTCTTCTCCCTCCTCACTCACAAACCGCAGGACACCCCCCTGCCAGACACACGCACACCCCCCCCACAGAAACCACTAGCTTGCAGTATTTCCCCACTGCGGCCTGAGCGTCTACCACCGGAAAACCCACCACAGACGCAACAGAACGTCCAGAAAATTCCACCTGCCAGCTCAACGAAGCCCTTTAATCTGACAGGAGAAGCTCCGGCCCTTGTCACTTCCTACACCACACTGCCCACTGTGCGAGGGTTTCCAGAGAAGGCACGAACGCCTGTTGTAAAGAATATGCCAAAAAAACACACATGCTGCATTCCATTTAACTGGAACCACTCCAGAGCCCAGACAAGGACTAAACAAGACCTCTCCTCGAAACCCAGCTTCAGGCAGCTGGACGTGGACGTTTGAGACGAGCAAGGTGGATGAAATTAAACCAGGCCCAGGTTAACCAAGCAGGTTAATGTCAATTAACCTCCCGGTGACACGTTGAATAATCCCTGGCTCATACAGAAGACGAAGAGGCAGATTGCTTACAACTGTAGGATCATTATTGTACAGTAGATTCCTGATCAGAAAATATCAGGAAACAGGACTCTTTCCTCAACAAGCAGGCGGAGTCAATCCTCACGAGGTGTGAGGAGGGGAACATGATTCCACAGAGGAATTTTGTGGCGCCGAGCCGTGGGACACACTGCCTGTAATGGAGATGAAGCGTGCCTCACCTACAGCCAAGGGCTGAACCGCACACCCTGAACAGAGCCGGACAACACACAGACAACACACAGAGAGGCCGGGCTCTCTTTCTCACAGGAAGTTCTCCGGGGCGGCGACATCTGGAGATACGCTGCGCATTCCACACATTTCCCTACCCCTGAAGGACTTGCGACCTTTGAACTGTCTTCTGGGATAAACAGTTCTGCAGCGTTTTACTCCCCTCTCTCTCCCTTTCCGACCAAATTGCATTTTTAGACAAATGAGGAAAATATTTTCCTAAGGGGGTAGGATAATATGGTCTGGAAAACGTTTCGGAGACCAGACCCAAGTTGTTCTGCCTTCTGCCCTAGGTTGACCTCCGAACACACGGTGTCCCGTTGCTCCTGTCAGCGGACAACGACAGCAACCAGGAAGAAAGGTTATAAAGGAGAGGAGCCTCTCAGCCCATCCATCCTATCTGGTAGATAGCAGTTAAGTGAGCCAAGAATCTCACACAGCTATTTCTTGAAAACAGCCAGGGTATCACCTTCAACAACATGGCTGCTTAACTTGTTCCATGCTCCCACCACCCTTTGTGTCAAGAGGCTCCTCCTGTTCTTAGCCTGTTGATTCTGGGTTGATAGTTGTCCCTACCTTTGAGGATTTTTTAATACTTGGATAAACTCCCCTAGTAGCCTAGAAGCTTTCCCTGTTCAAGAATAAGACATTCCTTTCAGCCCAGGAAAGCACCAGCTTGCTCTCCTCTGGACTGACTGCAGAAGGTCACTCGTGGAAGATGTGCTGGACTGAAGTCTACAGAACTAAACAGAAAGTGGTTTAGAAGATCTGACGTTTAGTCTACTCATCGGCACTCGGTAACCCGAAAGCGATGGGGCCAAGAAAAGCTTCAACCTGGCTCCGTTACAGGTTGCTGGCACAAATGGAAGCGTTACTTAACCCCGTGTACGTAACGAGGAGTTTTTAAAAAACTTTCCTGCTACGGGGTTCCCAGGTTGTGCCAGAGTCGCTCATCGCTGATGTGGACCTCAGTGTGCTTGTGTTTCACTTCCAGATGCGCAAGCAGCACGGGGGAGAAGGGGAATTCTAGGTCTCAGATAGTCATTTCATTTTCTCCTTTTCCCTGAGCAGCGTGTGCTGGCACCTCAATGCCACTGCTAACTTGTAAAACTCCCACAATGCCTTGGGTGGAAATGCTTGAAGTTTCCTACTGGTAACTCCCCGTGCAGCACCGAGAAAGAGCAGCACTGCAACACTGGTGGGGGGTTGAGTGTGTGCCGTTTATCCTCCGTACAATATCAGAAAGAGCACAAATCCAGCAAGAGGCACGTTAGTGCTGGAGACCAGAAGCGAATTGTCACCCACACCCAGAAAACCAGCCAGGGTGGACTTGGACTTTGAAAGCATTTTTTTACACCCAAGAAAGACCTTCTGTGGCGCAGAGGGCATTCCGAGGTCTTTAGCTCAATATTTCAATTGAAATTAAAAGCTAACTGGCAGACACCATCTCTAATGATCTATAGGCAGACATAAAACAGACTGAATTCTGCTTATTACAGAGCTGGATGGTTGGGATAAAGAGGGCAGCGGGGCAAAAAATCAGGCACTGGGGAATGACTCCTTCTCTCCTGCCAGTATGTCAGAGCTGATCAGTTGAATGGGCTCAGCTCGGTAGCACGGTGCTGGGGGCGCCCCCTTCCTCACCCCGGTGTGCCGAGATGAGAGCGGGCAGGAAAACGTTTCATGCCCCTGTCGTTTCGCCCTGCGCTGGTTTTACAGGCCGTGCTGAAACACCGCAGGCCACCCGCCGCCGGCCAAGCTAAACAGCGGGCAAACACGAAGAGGAAATGGCCAGGCCCTCAGGGCTGTCGCAGTGCCAGGAGGAGGAGGAGGGGCTGGTAGTGGTGCCAGGAACCGCAGACGCCCAGACCTCTGGGATATGAGCTGCTCCGCGCTCAAGGTGCACCCAGGCACACATAGGAAACTACAAGGGAATCTGAAACAAGTATTCAAAATCCTCACAGGCTCTGACCGTCAACCCAGGGGCCATTTCAGAATCTACAGTGAAACACAAACCACAGGCCACAAGTGGAGACGACGTGGGGTTTTACGATGGAGAACAGGAGGCGCTTCCTTACACAAAGAGTTGCAGGAGTATGGAACCGGCTAGCCAGCCGTGTTAATTCCCAACTGATAATCTGGCGTCGTTCAAGAACGAATGGATGACATCCTGGAATCAATCATGTACTAACTCCCCGACAGGCTAGGTGCGCCGAACCACCTCTCGTTCGTAGCCTCTCTTAACAGCTTGTGAAAGGACGCAAGAGTTCCGACCAGGCCTTTCAGTGTTAACACCAGCGTAAGCACACACACACGCTTGCTGTTGCTGTCAGGAAGTTCAGAGATAGAGGCCGCTACGCCCCAGGATTCTCAGCCGGGAAGGGGGGTGGGGGTTCCCCGATTGCCGCGCCGCAGGAAGGCAGCGAGGGCAGCGTGCACGAGGGCGAGGAGACTGTAGGCCGAGCGGAGCCGCGGCAGAGAGCGCGCGCTGTTCAAACGGGCCCCCCCACACATCAGCCTGCTTCGGGAAACACAGCCCTGGCTCCGGGCCTGCGGAATGAAAACGGGACCCGCGGTCTAATTCCGCCTCTCTCTCCCTCCCTCCCTGTCTTGTCTGGCCAGGAGCCACGTGCACAGGCTTGTCTCTCTCCGATTTCTTTTCTTTTTATCAGAAACGGCCTCACTCAACCTCCTTTCTAGTAAGCTAGCTTGCGTGGGGGGGGGGGGGGGCATTCCTGACTTGTTAGGTCATGCCGGAACCTTTCGCATCACAGGAAGCAAAAAAAAAAAATGGCTCATTGACTTCATTATTGACCCCAACCCCTTCCTTACGAATATCACCCCAGGGGCTGCAAAAACAACAGAAAAACTATACACCAGCACTCCACAGACATCGCTACCTGAGCTCAGGCCCTGATCCTTTCTCTGATCACGCTTCACTTGGCTGGGCAAGGCTGGGATTATTTCACCCCTCGTCTGCCCTCATCTGAAAGAGGCACAGATGACAATCATGAAATCTCTTCAGTCTCGGGCAGTGACTACAACAGAGACTCGAATGAAGTATGTGGCATCCTGCAAAGTACTGACAGAGTTAACCCACCTGACTGCCTCAGGATCAACGGTTAAACAAGGACAAGCCCACGTGGAAAACAGTAACAGCAGTGACTGCTAAAGGGAAGCACTTCTTTACACTAAGGGTGGTGGGGGTCTGGAGCAGGCGGCTCAGCCGTGCAGTTGAAGCAGATTCAATCAAATCTGGACACTGCAGGATGAGATCCTCGCGTCATGGAATACTGGAAACTGAGCAAGCAAAGTGGGACCACTAAACGCTGTTCCTAGCGAAGAGCAAGAAGATCTGATTGATCTCCAACCTCTTCCTATCAGTTTCCAAACCAGTTTAAGTTTGCTCTTTAGCTTCCCCAATGACTGTGCTATAAAGCAACCGTCTATCTCACAGCAGGGAACACATGCTGGTTTACAGAGATCTCCATGGAGTACTGACATACAGAAGACATGGATTAATAACCTTATTCATCTATTCCTTTACTTGTATAATGTTAGCATGCCCAAAGGGATTGGGCAGCCAGTTGACCTTGGACCCCTACAGGTTTCTTTTCTCCTTACTAAGGAGTTTTTGGTTCCTCTCTTTCGTTGTCTTCTGGTCTTTTCTGTTCTGTATCCACAACACGTATGGTTACTTGCTTCGTTACGCGCCTTGGGGCAACCTTGTTGGGAAAGGCGCTATATAAAATGAACTGAATGTACAAAATAATTAACAATCAAAAGTGACTGGCAACTGAAACAGTCCAGCAGCAAGAGAGTATCAACTGCTCTTCTAACTGGACCTTGGGGACAGATGAGATAAGAGCAGGGCTGCTTGAGTCCAGTTCGCCAGCAAACAGCTGGCACCATGGTAACAACCCAAATATAGGCCCCCTGTGGCAAACACCCTCGGTGGGAGCCAGTGCTTTCAGGCAGGGTGACAATCCGATTGAAACATGCCAGTAAAGCAGCCAGGGCAGTCCAGATTAAGACACGCACTGCAGTCTCCCAGACCCTAAACTTTCACACCTCAGCACACAGATGCACATCGCACACATGACCGATAAGAGAAACTGTGAAGATGTCACTCAGTGGTGAAACACTATCCCCGCCTTTGGTGCCCAGCTCTTAACTTCCCTCTGATAGCAATAATAAGCTTGCTTTTCCTTGTAATTCTTCTTGTCACACAGCCCTATAACCGATCTTTTAACCTAAAGATGTTTTTTTTTTTGCCATTTCTTCTTTATCGCTTAATGGTTAAAAACCAGCTTTGGAACAAAGGCTGCTAACAGTCAGGCTGAGAGGAAGTGCGAAAGGGGAAGACCTTTTGCACAGTGCCATGAACACTTTCAGCGTGCCGTGAAACCTGCTCTGAAACAATTCCCTTGTTCTTTCATTTGTGCGTGTATGTGGGGGGGTGGGTTAAGTGCTCAATAGCTTCAGCTGCAGGTCTAAGAAAACAATGACCAACAGCACGCAGAAACTAAACCAGTCCTGCACAAAGAACTTGGCTGCAATCTGGCACAGTCTGCATGTTCACCTGCTTTGCATTAAAGCTTCCTGACAGCGATCTCGTAACTACATGTACCATAAGAGCCCAGCTGGCACTGCCTTGTTCTGGGCTTCTGGGTTCAATTCCAGGTCATAAGAGCCTGTCTGTGTGGAGTTTGCATGTTCCCCCTGTGCTGGTATGGATCTCTGCCAGGCTATTGGTTTTCTCCCATCTCACAAAGAGATGCAGATGAGGAGGTTGGTTTGACTGGCTACTCCATATCTGGGAGGTTTCGGGGTCTGTTCCCCAGTACAACCAGTACTGGCTATTAGAACACAGATCCAGAACCACACGATGGGCTGGAAGTCCTGGTTGCATTTCTGGCCCTTCTGAATTTGAAGCGGAACCGGTCTGGAAGGATTCCAGACGTGAAGAGGCATCTGCATCTCCAGCCCCAGCCAACTCCTCTTCCTTTGCGGCAGGACTGCATCCCTGCGTGTTTCCAGCCACTCGTCACGCATACCCGAGAGCCAGACACTGGGCTGGGCCCATCAATCACCACGCCGGGCAACGCGGTTTCGTTTTCACGCCCCGCAGATCACGGCGCGTAAAATTCCTTTCGCCTGTTTTTTTTTTTTTTTAACGCAAGTCTGCTTCTCGGAACTTGACGGACGCTCAAACGCACAACCGCCCTGGCTGACGCATTTTTACCTGCTGACGAGACTGTGCGGCTGGCTCCTTCCGAGTCCAGTGCCGGGATTTCGCCGGAGCACAGGCCAGGGTGCTCCAGGGGAAGGAGACCGAGACGGAGGAGTGAGCTGGATTGACCCCTCTCCCTCTCTCCCTGTATGCTCACCGGCTCAGGGCCCCGGTGCTGAAGAACGAAGCTCCGCCCCGCTGGGGAGTTTGAATCTTTAGAGAAAAGCTTCCCTCCTGAAAACAGGGCAGTGGTGTGGGACAGGGGAGGGGGCCCTGCACTGTAACTGGAAGGTTCTGGGTTCGAATCAAGAGAAATGTTTTTCCCTCCTGAAAACAGGGCAGTGGTGTGGGACAGGGGAGGGGGCCCTGCGCTGTAACTGGAAGGCTGTGGGTTCGAATCAAGAGAAACGTTTTTCCCTCCTGAAAGCAGGCCAGCGGTGTGGGACAGGGGAGGGGGCCCTGTGCTGTAACTGGAAGGTTCTGGGTTTAAACCCTGCTCTGCTGCACAGCACCTACGACTTGACTTGGACTGTTCCAGTACAACACAAACAGAAGTAGCTTTGTTCACATTTACTGGGCTTCTAGCAGAATTAACCAATATGGCAGCTCTGCTCAAAGCCCAGTCTGACCTTAAGCCCTGAGGCTAGAGGCTCAAAACCCCTCAGCCCTGCCGGTGTCCAGCTCTGCGCATTCCAGAGGGACAGGGCTAAAAATAGAAAAGCTCCCCCCCCCCCCCCCAACATGGCTGAAGACCCCAATTCCAATGGAGCACGGGACAGGTCAGGGGTCAAGGAAAGGAGCGAGCACTTTGTTTTTTTAGGAATTTCCCTCCGAGGCCCGTGCCCCCACGTGCAGTTTAAATTCGGAATGAACGATCCCATTTAGCAGTCCGAGATGTCGAGATGTTTGGGCTTTGCAGTGCTTTCGATGTTCTAAAAACTGGACACTCCATCTGCCTGGGAGGTTGATTGAAGCTTGCGGAAGGATTTTTTTTAAGTAAACACCCAATGGAAGGGAAAATCCCTTCTGATATTGGGACTGTTCCACAAAAAGGCAATGTAACCGATCAACATCCACCTTTTTACAAAATGGGGAAAATGTCCTTTCACACTGCTGGCTGCAAGGATTCGAAACTCACTTCCCCCTAACCTTGAGGTCTGAAATTGAAAATCCAGGTTTTCCTCGCTTGCTTTTGAGGGAAGGCGCGGGAAACAAATCTCCATCCCTAACATAACAAAACTGGGACGGCATTGTTCCGAGGAAACGTTTAACCATGATCGATGAAGGCAAAAATAAAAAAAAAGGTTAAAAAAATGGCACCCTGCTTTCTGCTCCTGAAAGGCGTTACCCTGTCCCCTGGGGAAGTCTGGCAACAGCACACCAGGCTCGTGCTCGACCGCCGGGCGCGTGCCGCGTCAGCAAGCCCGACACGAGGTCTTTAGACCGCGAGTGGGCAGAAGAGAGCCCAGGCAGTGCGAGCAGACCCCCCTCTGCGGCTGGGCGGCTTCCCCAAAGAGGGGCGCTCTGTCTGCCGTTCCTCATAGAGAGGCACTTCAAAACATTCGGTAAAGAAAGGCAGAATTTACTCCCGGATTAAAACGATGCGCAAAGCCAGAAGCACCGATGTGACAAGAACGGCGTGGAACGGCGTGGAACGGCACAGGCCGATTGAAACCAGTGGGGAAACTCGATCCAGTTTCTCCCCAGCTCATTGGTTGTGTGTTTGTTACATCCCCACCTCCCTGGGATCCTGCACCCCAGCTTCAGTCCTGCAGGGGGGGGTTGGGCAGCGTCTGCAGGGCTCAGCCCAGCTCTGCTCCTAATGACCCAGTCCAGCTGGGGACCAGCCGAACCCGATTCCAAGGGCACAAGCACCTGCCGACCTCAAGGATCCTGCTGGATCGCGGGCTCTTGAGGCTTGGAGCTGCGTTTCGATCTCCTCTGCACCAGTCAGCTTGAGCGCATCAGCCCGCCGCGGAAAAGCCCGGCCCGGAGCAGTCGGCTGAGCGTTCCTTGTCCCCACCCAGGCTGGAATCTCTCTTTGATACCAGTGGCCCCCTGCACAGCACAGAGGACCACCTGCCCGACTCCTGAAATGCTCGCAGGAACTGGAACCCGGTTATGCAAGAGATTATAACTTAAAAAATGTGGGCTGTGTGTTTTGAAAACTAAATGCAGCCTTTGGCGCTCCCACCTCCCCACCTACGCACACTCTCTCTCTCTGGAATACCGGCGTGTGAATTCTGCAATGCTCCCTGGGTCATGTGATCTCTCACGATCCCCATGCCAGGTTAGCTGTGGTTACACAACATCATTCCACCCTTTTCCTCACCACTTCAGTCCCTCACAGCCAAAACCCTTAACCCAGGCCGCTACAACATGACCAGCAGTGTGGTACACACCAGAGTTTAACCACAGGGGGCGCAGAGTCGAAACTCGGGTGTCATCTACTTCAGCTACAGAGCTACACCGCTCTGCAAGATGCAAAGACATTACAGCCTCCACCGCCCACACAGGCGGTCTCTGTACGTGCAGAGACAGGGAAATTTAAGGAATGTCCTCCTATATCTAAGGCCGGCTTCTGCTCTTTGTACAGTAAACACCACATTCCAGATGCAGTGAAAAAAGCATTGCTCAACACCCTCCGATGGGATATCAGTTCACACAGTAAACAAATACTGAAAGACGCAAGACAGGTTTACAACCTTTGCAAGGGACTGAGGGCTTGCATCTTGCAGATCGCTTTAAGGCAGTTATAGCGGCTCTTTCCCAAAGCCAGCTCTGGTTGTGCCCCTTTCTGCTGGGTTTAGCACCGAGTGCGGAGCCGGAGGTACTTCATTGAACACGAAACCCAATCAATAGCTTTATAAACTTTTTTGGACTAAACGGCTGCAGGTCCATCAGGAAAGGCCATCAGGAAATGTCACGTCAAACATCAGATACTAACCTTTAAGAAGCCAACACCGGGAAAGAGAAAGTTTCAATTAGGCAAACAGATCAGTTAATCAAGGGCTTTAATTAACGAACAGTGAGCATGGAAGGATGGGAAATGTGCTCACACGAACCCAGCCTGGGATACAGGGCCTGATCGAATCAAGGGAGGAGCTGCTCAGAGTTGAAGCCGTTGGAAATTTGAACCGTGTGCAGGGACTCATCGGAGGCTGCGGGGCAGGGACCGCCGACATTCCAGACTCGTTCCAGAGCGCCACGCCACCGGGAGAGGAGAGCCGCCCGCGGCCACGGCGGCTCCCATCCGAACAGCCCGGGCGAGCGCCCCGGTCTCTCAGAAGAGTCCGCCGCCGGGACCCGCGACACATCGAAGAGCCGGGAGGTGGGATTCCGGAGCAAATCCAGCGGGGAGCGCCACCGGAGAGGCCAGAGCTCCGAGCGCGCGTGCATGCGTCCTTGTAGAAGCGCAAGAGAAGAAAAAAGTTTTGGGAGAGGCACAGTATCTGCGACGATGAGGGTGACGTCTCTTGCCAATGAGGACTGGCGATGCCAAGTGACATCATGCCCTGCAGCGGACAAGTGTGCCAAGAGTCAGATTCCAAAACAAGCTACCGTTCCCATTTCCCCACGAAGAGGACAATAGCTTTCCCTGCCTGCCGGGTCTAATTTTTTTTCTCTCTTCGCTTAATTTTCCCGATCCGATCGGCCGTCGCGGCACGGGGGAAAGGGACGCCCCCCGCTGAGCGAGGAAGGTGTCCGTCAGCAGCCGAGATGGGGGTTTCCTGCTGGCGCTCGGCACGAGCCGCCTGATCTTTCTGCTCAGGGCGGCAGGAAAAAGGAAGAAATCGACGGGGCTAGAACAAAACCAGAACCAGTTAAATTAATCCTTTAAGCTATCCTGCAGTGCAGGATCCGCAACCTCGGATTTGCTCTAATCCGGCAACTAACTTCCCAGTATTTACATGAGAGGGCCTGTTGCAGTGCTAATCGGTTGCCATTGTAACCCAGCCCCCCGATTAAGAAACTTTTAAGATGCATTTAAAAAAAACACGGTGTACTTCTTCCAGCTTTTTTCCCCGAAAGCCGCAAGAATGAGTTGCAAATCCACAGGAAATGTCCTTTAATGAAATAAAAGTGATACGCCCCGGCTTGGAACACCCCATTAAGACATCCAGGCGTGAGTCTGGTGTGGCACACAATCCCTGGACACCATGTCCTCATCTTATCTGTGCTCCGGCCTCTCCCGAGATTGACGTGACTGTGACGTGACTGTGACGTGACTGTGACGTGACTGTGACGTGACTGTGACGTGACTGTGACGTGACTGTGACGTGACTGTGACGTGACTGTGACGTGACTGTGACGTGACTGTGACGTGACTGTGACGTGACTGTGACGTGACTGTGACGTGACTGTGACGTGACTGGGGGGGGGGGGGGGGGAGTATTTTACCGTTGCACAACACGAGGAGGCCCATCACCAGAAGACTGCACCAGAGACAAGGGCAACCTCAACCTCACCTCTTCATGACAATTCGGCATTTCTATACTTTGACCCTTGTGGAGTTCTCTTTTCCTTTAGGATTTCTGTTTAAGATGAGTACAGCCCACTGTTACGGGGATAATTGGACACGTTCCCCTAACGTCTTTTGGAATTTCCTACACTCAATTCAGCACTGCCTTGCTTGAAAAGAAATTAAACCTGCTGCACAACCCTTGACTTGACGTGAGCTCTCTAAACAGCTGTCCACAGCCAATTAAACAAGAAAGATCAGATGCCATTTGTACACACACCTACCTATGGAGGAATATTAAAAAGTAAAACCAGATGAACTGGTCAGGAGCTAATTTGGGGGATGACAGTCGGAAGGGACTTGGGTAACCTATTTTTAACCCCCACCCGCACTGCCCTGCCCCACTTACCCGCCTCGACACCTCCCCAGGGCTCTGAACCTGCCCTGGCACAGCCCTCACTTATCGGCAATCGTCTGTGGGCACTCTGCACATGGCAGAAGGCACTGCCACATACCTTCAACCAGCAAGATTAAATACACCACCTACACGCAAACTAATCCAGCAAAGGCAATCAGCTCGCAATCCCACACCGCACCACTGCTCTGAGCAGGGCAGCCCTTCTCTGTGCTACAGTAAAGAGCGTTGGGCTACCGAATTACTTTCCTCCCCCTCCTGCCTCACCCCGTATAACAGACTTGTCAGGACTGTGCTGTCCTCCTTTGCAAACCATATTTAGGAACTGCAGCACCCAAAAGTAAAGGGCGAGCCAAAAAGAGCTTTAGAAATGTTCAGTGTGTAAGATTTTTACCAAGTGCCACACCTGTCACCTCAGAAACATACAGATGCACTACATTCCATTCGGCACAGCCTTCCTCGTGCATTTGACAGGCGGGTTCTGCCACAGTAAAAAAATGAATAAGGGGTTTTTACCCAGAGGTTTTTTTCCTTAGAGATTTCACAGATATTAAGTAGTTCCCTGTAATCAAAAAGAAAAATACAGAAACCCTCGCTTCCTCTTTCACAGAAACAAGCAGGAGACTTGGCAAACGTTGAACAAGGAATTAATGACCTAATAAAGGCTGACGACATTTTTCATTTCCCTTTAGTAAAGAACAGATAAAGGTGGCACACAAGAATTTCACATGGTTAGTCATTAGCTGCTTGGATGCTATTTAAAAAAAAAAAAGCTAGGTTTTCTGTGCCTGCTACACATCCACATCATCCGAGTTGAGGACAGCTGCTCCCAATCATCTCCGACAAAGCGAAGCCAGCGAACTTCAGAATCACTGCATAGCAAAACACACAAACCTGAACGCACAAGAGGAAAAGACGTGGAAACATGCCGTAAAATCGGAAAACACGAGGCACCTCTTTACACAAAGAGTGGCGGGGGTGTGGAGCCAGCTACCCCAGCCATGTTGTTCAAGCCAATTCCCCCGACTTCTTTCACGAAACAGCTGGATGAGATCCTCATCGATAGGCTCGTAAATACCAAACGTGCTGGGTGGACTTCCGCTCTTATGCGGAGCTACTATACACAGCCCCCTCTTGTGATTCGTTGCTTGTTTACTGGAAAAAACGCAGAAAAATACACGTGAAGAGGACGAGCCGACCGGCAGACGGTAATTTTCAGAAAATAACCTGCCGGCGACACTCAGAATGAAACAGAAAGCCCACGAGAGCGGTCCCCAGGACTGAGCGTGGCCTCACCCACCATACAGGAGGCGGGCCTTCAGTGACCTCGGCAACGCCAGGGTCCTTAGCAACACCGCGCTCCGCGCTGCGCTGCCGGCTGGCCCACCCCGCCCACGTTCATTTGTTTCAAGAAGAAACAAAGCCCTGGAAGAGCAGGTGCCCAGGGGAAACAGGGCCGTCACAGCGTGGATGAAGGTAACTGAGCACGGCTGAGCCTCTCGGGGGATCAGAACTTCCACTAATCTGCCTCGAGGGTTACTCTGGTAGCATTTAGCTCTCCCGCACTCCCACAAACCTGCTTCCCTCTCGGTGGAGAGAAAAAAAAAACCTGCTTTCCACGTCTGCTTTCCTGCCTAGAGATGCTGCCTACACCTCTCTTCCAACAGCCTGGCGCACCAATTAATGGGACACACGCATTCCCCGGCTCTGGGGAAAGACGGGCTGTACACTCCAGGCCGAAAACAAAATCCTTCATTTCCTTAATTATCTGCAGCAGCGCCCCCTGCGCAAAGCGGACAGCTTGGGAACCAGCTCGGAGTGCCTTTCATTTCCAGCTGGTGACCATAGCTGTGACTCCCGCGAGACAAACCCCAGAAACGGGGAGCACGCATCTTTTTCAGGTCCCTCGCACGCGGCGTATTCCCACTGTTCCCAGACCCGCCGCTGTGCTGGGGATGTAACGAGCGGGCGAGCGGCACCCCCTTCGGGTCAGCCCCCGCGGACTCGAAAAGCACCCGAGTAACGACCCCAGCAAAGGGCGGCTCTTTTGGGGATCGCGGGGTAACCCCGGCCCCAGCTGGCGGTCTGCGCCGGTCCCAGAGCAAGCAGGAAAGGAATCCCAGACTCCGAACTGACAGTACAGAAAGCCAGCTGTGGGCTCTTCCAGTCCGCAGATTAGCACAGACGCGCAGGGAGAGGGACAGGGTTAATCACGGGCTGAGATCTCTTCAGATGCCATAACATCCAGTAACAAAAGGGCCACTTCTAACTGCACTGTAAACAGAAGACCAGCTTTCAAACACAGACAGAGGCAACGCTGGAACTTTGGACCCGCGTTCTCTCCATCTAATGAAAACAAACAGATTTGGCATCTTTAAAGCCCTTACGTGTCGACACTGAAAATAAGGGTCAGAAGGAAGTTCAGAAATGAATCCAGGCCATGTAACTTCTTTCGTCATCAATCTGTTTGATGTCTTGAGGGACCCCAAGGAATCCGATGCCACAACACAGCTGGACTGTTCAGTCCAAACCAGGATCAAAGCACCTGACTGACCCAGCCTGTGATCCATTAAAGAATTGCTACTGATGAACAGTGGAACACCCCGATTTCCTAATGGACATGGAGCAGCGGGAAATGTTTCCTATTGAGCCTTTGGCCGTGAGTGGCAGGGATATCCCATTCAAACATGTTCCAGTTCTTTACTATCATGCTGCGAAGACCCTATATTCCAAGCAAATGCCTTTAAAATAAGTCCAATCGCCAACTGTTTGATGGGAGGAAGATTTCATGTAGCAGCACATAAAAGCCCATCTGCTTTTTCAGACCTGGCTGCCTGTTGATCCACGTCCTATAGGAAATAATATTATCTGCTCCCTGTACAGCTTATAGCTCTTTCCCACTCCAGATGGCTCAAACGAGCCAGATCCACTTACCCCCCTCCTGCATCTGAGTCCCAGGGGACTTTCATTTGTGTTAAACAAGACGGTTATTTATTGGCATGCAGTGGAATACTATAGACTGCCTTTCAAAGGGTCTGCCCTTGAGTCCAGAGGAGAAACAAACACAGGGAACACTTCCTTCTCACTCCGCAACAGCCAGGAGTACGGATACACTGAAATGCTGGGTCCTTCCCGGCCAAGGAATTTGGGAAAGAAAAGCCCAAGACAAACATTCCAGGGAGATGAAAACATTCCATGTCGGGCACGATTCCGAGCGACCGCTGCCCCACAACTGATTGGGCATCAGCATCTCCAGCACAATCTACTCCAACAGCGCCGGCTCCGAGCCCGAAGGTGCATGCATCCGAAATCTCCCCGTCTTCCAGATGAGAGATAATACAGAAACCCGGACTGCTGCCCTCCCCCAGGTCTCGACCGACGGCCTCTGCGCGCCCTGAAGAAAATCAGGGGAGCCAGCAACAGCACCACACAAGCGAGCTGCCTCCCGGAAATGAGCAAAGTCCCTCTTTGAAAACCAGCCATCTTTCCTCGGATGATTACGTGATCCCAAGCGTCTTCCAGGAATTATGCTTTTGGAGACCTTCACGCTGGCAGACACAGCAATGCCTTTGTGCTTGAAATGTTCTGTTTAATCAAATCTTTTTTTTTTTAAATGAGAAAGGAGAAACTGACCTTAAAACAATTTCTTACTTTGAAATCATTTTCTACAGTCATGCGCTTTATAGGCAAATTCAGCTTCCCAGTTTTTTTTTTTGGGGGGGGTGGTGGTGGTTGTTTGATCAGCACTCTTCCACCACATCGGGGGGGGGGGGGGGGGGGGGGTGACTGGTATATCTGCGTTGCAGGACGCTAGGATGCCGCCCAGTTACAAGGCCGCAGTCCTGCCATTTTTAGCCAGCTGTACTCTTTGGGGCCAAAACCACAAAGTCAAGCCGGGTGAGATCGGGCTCAAGGCTCATGTGCGCCGGGCAGGAAAGTAAAAAAAACCATGATGCCCTTCGCCGCAGCTCAGCCTCGCTTTGATGACAGCGGTGACTTTTGCCAGATTTCCCTGTGCTCGCAAGCGGCAGGGAAAATGCTCACGCCAGCACAAAAAGGAGGAAAAACAAAAAGAGCGAGGCGAAATCGCAACGGATGGGTGACTCATCCAGAGACGGCTGACGTCCAGGCACCGAGCTTTGGGGAGAGAAAGGGGACATGAGGCACTTCCACTTCCTGTATCAGGGCCTGGTCACAAATCCCCTTGAGGGAGATCACCCCCACCTTGACTTTTCGAAACCAAATCAGGAGCTTAAGTCTCTTTTTTTTTGCCAACTTCGTGACGGTTTCCAGAATTGCTGAGGCCCAAGTCCACAATGCCATTGCATAAGAAGCATTTCCCCTCTTGCTGCCAGGTTTGCAGTGCATGCCTGCTGTATTAATGCTGGGTGCACAGGGATAGTGCTTTAAATGTGATCAGATTTCAGATATCAAGCCTGGATTGAAGACCTGGGACTTCAGTCCCGCCCAGAGGGGTATGCTGTCTGCTGAAAAGATGGTGGAATGTTGCCAAGTCAAGAAACTGCACTTTTTCAAAGAATTGTCACTTTGATAAAAAAAAGCAGACGTTTCGGAATTTCAGGTTCGGCCAATAGTTTCGGAAATCTTCCAGAAAATAAGCACTTGTGATAAACCGAAGTGCGCTACCCAAGATGGGATCTCTTCAAGCCACGAAACTGTGGCAGACAAGCCCGCAGAGGAAAGGGAAAAGAAACAAGTCGATTTCAGAGTTTATAAAATCAGGGCAGAACTAATTTGGTACATTCTCCTGGAAGAAAAAGGAGGGGAAAAGCTGAAATTAGCTGAATGCAATGAGGTCAGAAGCAGAGGAGTGCTGGAGCGCCTCTCTTTTCAAAGTGAATGCAGGAGCCTGTTTGTTGTTTTGGAGGGCTGATTAGTTTAACAAGCTCAAAGGTATGAAAATTCGAGAAGCCACCAGCTGGGAGCCAGCTCTGTAAGGCCAAAGCACAGAGAGTGAAGGAGAGAGGCCTTCACAGCTACAAACCCCACACTATATTATATTACATCAAGCTGTGCATCTATAGAATATTTCTATTGATCAAATCTGAGTCTTTCCTGTTTTGTATTCCATCGTGGCAGCTGATTTCATTCACAGGACAGATAAGAATCTTGCCCAAAAATACCAACCTACTCTGGTTATCAACCAGTGGACACAATGCTCAGGGAGATGTGAGTATCTATTCCTTCCCATCTTAAAGTCCCGCCATCTGAAGCTAAAGACAACCAGCAATAGCGCACAACAAACACTCCTGCACTTAGCCCCTGGCCGTGGGCACAGTGCAAGGCCTGGCGCAGACACTCCTGCACAAGGCTGGCATTTACATAACAGGCACAGCAGGAAGGTGGAAGAGTTACAGGGAAAAGACTTCCCACTGAGTTCACGGGCTCTCCAGGTTATGGGAGAGCTGTGGCCATAAAAGAAAAAAGTGAATCGTAAAAGAACACAGTAGCTGTGGAAACAGAAGGGAGGGGAAGCTTGTAGGCTTTGACAGAAGACGATGTAAAACGTCTGGTTTCCTATGAGAAAGAGGAGGCTAAGCTCCAAGGGCACACACAAGGAAAAGGAAAAACGGAGGGGGGGTGGACGGAGAGAAACATCTGCTGTTCATCTCCATTTCCTGCCTGTGTTTACTGCCGAGTCCTGGGAGACGAGGTCACCCGAGCCGAGTCCCAGCCACTGATGCCTTATTCTGAAAAGGTCCACACAGACTGGCCCGCGTTCCTACCTGAAAATTGTTTTGTTTTTTTTTTTACTTCCAGTTGGAATTCTGAAACGAGGCTGGAGGCGGTCCTGATCAGAGCCGGTTAGGGACCCAAAAGGCTCTAACCCACGCCAGCTGGATCTCAGAGCTCAGCCTGTGGCCCGAGCGAGCGGGACGCAGGCAGGGGAGTGACCTCCTGCCCTCCTCTCTAAGGAGACCATGTCCTTGGCTGCTACGGGACACCGAACTTATTACTAGGACCCTGTCGAAACAGAGGGGAGTACAGTTACGAGGTACTGATGGGACTAGGTTCACCCCAGCAGTGAGATCAGCTGGAGCTGTTGGATTGCCAAGCTGGAATGAAAGCTGCAGGCACACCGGCCCTGCGGAACAGGAGCTGGCCCAGACATCGGTATGAACCAGCTGACAAGCTCGACTGTTCGAGCTGAGGCACGAGCACAGCAGGGGAAACAGAAAGGTAGGGGGGTCACACGCGAGTGTGTGTGTGTGTGTGTGTGTGTGTGTGTGTGTGTGTGTGTGTGTGTGTGTGTGTGTGTGTGTGTGTGTGGCCGACAGCGTGCTGTGCTCTGGGTCATCCTTCACAAACTGCAGCCCACTGACCAGTTCCCTGGCCACCTCCTGGGTACTTTGCAGCATGCTTGCCCTAGACACAGAAGTGAGTGTAGAAATGCTTGACCGATCACAGACATGTCACCCAAACTGGAAAAAAACCTCCAAGCAGGAGTATAAACCCAGACCCAATGAAACACCTAACGCTTGACCCACAGTTTCCCAATGAAATGGCCAATATAGAACCGAAGTACAACCTTAACCACAGAGCAGCTATTACTGTCCACAGCCTCTAGCTTTTATCAATAAGTAATACGAAACAAATCATTATCCTTGCAACCTTCTCCCATTTTTTTGTGACCCCTGCTCCATGGGACAACCCACAGAGCGAAGGAAAAGGACAGTTCGCTGCAGAGCATTTTACTGCAGCTTCCCTGACCTCATCTGCGGGGCAGAGGGAAGTTTAACCCCGTGCAAGCTTGTCATCACACACCACCCCCTCCTCCAGCCCACTGGGATACGTGTGGGCCTGTACAGACCGTACATACTAACATGGCATTTTGCTGCCAAAATTCAGGCCTTTAGAAAAAAAAAGCAAAGCTTACAGGGAAATGTAAAGACTTGAGCTACTCCAGGAGTTACAAGGAAGATGCTTCATGTCTGCCCATGGCAGACAAAGTGAACGGGACAAGCTGACCCAGATTCTGAAGGACACGCACAGAGCCCTGGAATATGATGCTGTAGAAGCTGACCCGACCTGGGTTGATTCCTGACCTGGCCAGAGTACACGACATGTCAGGAATAGCCTTATCTAAACGCCCATTCGTGGTGATAACAGAGAGTGACTGGAGCTGTAATGAAACTATAAAACTGCACAGATTCAGGGCACCGCAGGAGACACACCTTGAGCACACTGTCTTTGGCGTTTCCCAGAAAGTGACCTTTTTTGTAACATATTGAAACTCATTTCAAACCTTCGCTGAACTGCACTGTATCTTCTTGCATCCTCCACAATGCGCACAGAGCAAGCCACAGTACTGGTTCTGGACTGAAAAACATGTTTAATTCTTTGCTCGGGTGCTTACAGACCTAGTCCCGGGAAGGATAGCTACTCTGATGGGCACCGACCCTGTCAGGACCTCAGTCCTGCTGAAGAGCACAGGACTCAACGTGACTTCTGTCAGCGAGTTAGGCTCATCAACATCACGGAGAGCTCGTGCCCAACTGGAAAAGCACCAGAGAATTTAGCTACTTTGTATAAAAGAGGAAAAACTGCTTCCTTGACAAAGACTCTGGATGCTGAATCCTTCCTGTTCTGTGTTTCGTTGTGTCCAGATGTTATTTACCCTTCAGATGTTGTGCAGCGACACTAGAGTCTTGCTCAAACATTGCCCCACCCTGGGCAGCAAGGTCTCTTCAACCAAAGCACAGACAAAGCTCAGGGAGTTTTCAGTGTCTTTTCCTTCCTACCTTAAAATCCTGCTGCCTTAACCAAGAGGGGTCATCAAGCACAGAGCTGGTCTGACCAAAATAACACATCTGCCTTAAGTCCTCTGGCAAAAGAGAAAAATAAATGTTTCCTGAGCCAAGACTCCAAAGAGACTGCACAGCCTTCACAACCGAAACGGCCAATACCACACCGTCAATTAATCAGGTCTTGCACAGAGAGCGAGAGCCGGCTTCCCTGCACACTTTGTCACAACAGACTGTGCTAATTACACTCCACTGGCCAGACTCTGGAGACTTCAAATCAAAACACTTTACACTGGGTGCACAATCCCGAGCAGCTCCAAACCCCCGTGTGCAACAGAGGGGCGGGGGGAGGAACTATTCGGGAAACTTCATCTCTGCTCAGTGGTGCAAGATGCCCAGAACAGTCGGCGGCAGGAGGCAGGAGTGAGGGCACAAGGGTCAGCCAGACCGCCCTCTCATCACAACACAAGTACACATCGCTCTCCCGCCCGGTGCACTACTCCCTGGGAACGGCAGAAGAGAAAGGAAGAAATTACAGTATATGATGCCTTTCAGACTACAAATATCCAATACGGTTGCAGCAAAGCAGCAGGTTTAAGTTCAAAACAGGCCGGACAGGCGACAATGCCCAGAGAGCGATCTTTCCTTGCCCACTGTTGACAGTAAACGCCCAGAAGCCAGGAGAAACAGGACTCCAGCGCAGGGCCAGACCGAACCAGAGCGGGTCTGCAGGACCATATCAAACACACATCTGAGCGAGGACATGGGAATCGAATTAAACCTACTGCACTCCTTTCTTCCGCGGTGCAGAGCAGTGGGATCGCACAGCTCTATAGGAGTGAAGAGGTTTCCTGCTTAAGAGTGCCTTTCTACGATGAAGTAACGTATCAGGACACAACTCACTTGTGCTTTAGAGAAAATGGGTCTCAACTAACATAGGTCTTGCTCTTAGTGGTGAAACAGGCATCTAGAGGCAGGTGAGGCCATTTACACAAACCTTATTCTGCCCAGGGAACATGTTTGAAAGGAAGGGTGGCGTGATGACTCATCATCTTAGAACCGCAGCAAGTTAGGCCATCGTTCAGCCCATCGGCGGATTCGGCCCACGCACCACCTCACGAGCACTCGGAGAAAGGAAAAGGAGAGAAGACAGAACAGGCTCTCTCTCTCTGTCACTGCTCCGGTCAGGGTTCCCCGCACAGCTATCGTTTCTCAAGGCTGTCTCAGTTACACTGCAGGAGACGCTGGATGTTGGCTCAGACACTGTGATCCGCCTTACAGCCTGGCCTCACGGCCGGTGCGTTTCACTGCAAACTGTTACCAGCAAACGCCACCTTTTATTCTGTTCGTGGAGTACAGATCTCGAGCTCTTAACTACATGGCAGAATCGGGGCTGACATTCAAACACGCGACTTCCTTTGCAGTGTGCGATCACCTGCGTCTGGCTCCACACTACACAACAAGCTTGGGGCTTTGGCCAAGCGGCTCCCACGTGACCTGCATGCCAAACCCTTGTATTTACGGGAAATACAGGAAAGGAGCTTGGAGTTCAAAAAGAAAACCAGGCGTGCACAGGTCTTCTTGCACATCTGAGAAAAAAACAGCTAAGAGTAAACACTACACTCAGCCCCCCACAAAGAACAGATATACCCATCCTGAAGAACCAACACAGGTGCGTTCCTACATTAGAAAGATAAACAACTTCTTTTTAATCCTTTTTTTAAAGGACAAGGACAAACAAAATGGGTCCTTTTAGCCTTTCAGAGGCTATTCTGGTCTCTGTTTGCAGATTCAGCACTTTTTGCATCAACTCGAAGGCTGCTGGCTCTTGTTCTGCGGACAGTGGGAGATAAATATAGCACTGGAGCAACTATAGTTAGTCCATCCTGGTGCAGACCCGCAGTTTCAGAGCGGGCTGCTGATAATAGCAGGAGGAGCCAGTCCTGAGCTGTGCTGTAGGCCGCCTCTCAACCTTCCTGCCTTCTCTAACACAGGCCCTAATTACCCCGTCTACAGCCAAGGAACAGGGGGAAAGAAAGGCCCTACAGGACGCAGTAGCTTGTGCAAGGAAAGCCCAGAATTAAAGGGCCAGCTGCACCAGACGCTCTGAGGGATATTTCAGGACACACAAACTGCTGGACTCTGGCTGTGAGGGACAGAGCTCCAGGAGTGAGCCCAGGCACAGAGAGAGCAGAACCGAGTATGTGCGCAGGGCTCCAGGAGGTGGGCACAGGCGAGGCCGGAGAGGAGGGAGTCACACCACCTCCTGTGGATCAACTAGAAACCCCGACGGACCAGAACCGGCTCTGTGCATTCTGCTCAGACGATTTTCACAAAGTTTTTAGCCACCGAGAGCAGCTCAGACCTCAACGTCACACACACACACACACACACACACACACACACACACACACACACACACACACACACCTTCAGGACGTCACCCAGAAGAATTGCCTCGGCACAGACCAAACACAACATTGCGCAAAACACTTCACTTCCTTGGAACTTCACGCTGAGCTGGCGGCTCTTATCCTGAAAGCAGACAGTTCTGCTGCCCTTTGTAACAACTCCATTTCCTAGAAGTGGCCAAAAACAACACAACGACAGACCGCGAGCCAGAAACCGGCCACGCTTCTTCACGACTGAGCAGCTCGGCAAAGCTTTCATTCAGCCAACGCTGGGCCCTCCCCTCTCGGGGCAGGAAAAACAGTCCGACAGTGCTTACCGAGGAGGAAAACTATCTCTGTAGCCAAGGTACTGCTCGAGTGAAAAATACACACAGGTCCTGCTGGCCGAAAGTCTGGGGAACTCCACTGTATCTCATTTTAAGAACACAGAGTTTACACGTGAGAGGAGCCGTGCAGCCTATCTAGTTAGTTGAGTATTTAGTAGTCAACCGACCCCAAGATCTCAGCCAGCCAATTCTTGACAGAATCCAGGGCATGGGCTTCAACATCAGCTTGTTCCACACTCCCACCACCCTCTGGGTAAAGAATTTGCCTCCTCTACTCAGTTGTTTTAAATGTACTTCCATGCAGTTCCCACTAGTGACCTACAGCTCGTGTTTATGAAACATTTTAAGCTGGAAGAGAACGTATGTTTCGGAGACGTATTGTTTCTATTTCATACGCCCAAAAGTATAGGCGAAGAAAGCACACAGAGCTCAGCACACATCACATTCACTTGTGCAGTAATGCAGGGGGCTTGGATTAACACAAAGCACTTTAAAACCGTGTCCGTTTCAGACTGGTGACAATAAGCATGCAGAGCCAGGTCAAAGGGGATCTTTTAACTGAATTTTTGGGACACGTAGGATTTTAGAACTGGCTATTGAAGTTGAAGCCTATAAACTTCGGAGCCACAAAACCGCTGGAGTGGATTACCCGCTTCTCAAAGGGATCTGTGCAGAAGGGGGGGATTACCTCGGCACACCCTCTACCTGCTACATTCGCTCCGCTGCTAAGGATCAGCACTCGGCCACTGTTTCCTCTCCTGGAGCTGGGGCATGCTGGGAAACCGAACCCACGAGCCGTCCAAGCACCAGGCAAGACTGATTTTCACCAAACAGGAGAACTGTTTCGGGGTGGGGGTTCATCTTGAAAAGGCAGGTTTACCGCTTGGAGGCAACATTAAAATCTACATCAAACAGCACCAAGAATGCAGTTAAGTATTTTCACCCCATAAACAGATCACCCGCCTTTGTGATCTGTCAGCCTCTTTGAATTCACAGATCTCTGGCTTACAGAGGCGCAGGCTTATAAATACGCAGCGACCCAGCAAAGTCACCTGGTGTCCACAAAAAGCCTTTGAACTGAAGACGATTATTCCAAATGACACGACTTGTAAAATCTGAAAATCAATACAAATCAAAACAAGGACCCAAAACTCTCCCCCCCTTACGCTGTACGGGGATATTTTCCATCCCCTCTCTCCCCCGCCCTGTCTAGTAACGCTGCACTGACAGGCTGAAGGAACCTAACCTCTTTAGTCTTGAGCAGAGAAGGCCACAAGGGGACGGCATACAAGCATTCAGTATCCAGTTTCTTCAGAACCAGCAGTGAAACACGAACCAGAGGCCGTAAGGGGAAAACGTGAAAATGCATTCAAAACCAACAACAGGAGGAGCTACGTTACACAAAGGGTGGTGGGTGTCTGGAACAAGAAGCCCACCCATGTTATTGAAGACCTCCCCCTGGCTTCTTTCAAGAAACAGCTGGATTAGATCCTCAGGTCAGGACCACAGGCACTTCTTCACACAAAGGGTGGTGGGACTGTGGAACAAGCTTTCCCAGGAATGTTACTGCGGCCCATACTCCTCTCAAGAAACAGCTGGATGATACCATAACTACCTAATCAACAAACGGGCTGGACAGGCCCAACGGCCTCCGCCTGCTTGTCGCCTCTCTTGTGTCATGCCGTTATCCACAATTCCCGACCTCCACCTGATTTCACCTTCTCCCTCTCCCAGCCCAGACTGCACAAACCGGTTTTGGCAGCACAGCAGAAGCCGCCAGCAGGCAAACCCGAGCAGCCTGTCGGACTGGCGGCGGCGCGGCCGGCAGCCCTGCGAGCTGGCACTGCGGAGGAGTCTGCGTCCTCCACAGGCAGCTCGGTGGCAATCAGGGGGTTTTTTTTCCCCCCCTCCGCGCTCAGCAGCAATCCCCCATCACCGGGGATCCCAGCGAGAGGGGCCGGGGGCAGCTGGCACGCGCTGTCCGGAAGAGGTGCAGCACCAGGTCCTGCTCGCCACTTATCAAGAACGGCGGCAGGGGCTAATCAAGATGGGGATAGCTAAATTCCCTGGCGACGGCGTCTCTGCTGGCGTCCACACACACACACACACACACACACACACACACACACACACACACACACACACACACACACACACACACACACACCTGCTGGAGAACTCCCAATGCACAAACGAGCCCGAGCAACTCCTTCACCTTCCTGGCCCGCACTTCCCTGTGCGACACGCGCCGCCCTGAAAGAGGGGAGACGGGCAGACGGAGCAGCGGACTGGAGAGCAAGAGTGATCCCCAGCAGGTAGCCTTCTACACCGTCCGTTACAGGCCAGCGGCTCCTTCACCCTGCAGCTCACAGCTGGCAGCCCACTGCAGCTCAGCAGGTGTGGGCCAGGCCAGTACCTGGATGGGAGACCTCCTGGGAAAAACTGAGGATGGTGTTGGAAGAGGTGTTAGTGGGGCCAGCAGGGGGCGCTCACCCTGCAGTCTGTGTGGGTCCTAATGCCCCAGGATAGTGGTGAGGACACCATACTGTAAAAAGGCGCCGGCCTTCAGATGAGACGAAAAAGCGCGGTCCTGAGTCTCTGCGGTCATTAAAAATGCCAGGGTGTTTCTTGTAAAGAGTAGGGGGTTGTGATCCTGGTGTCCTGGCCAAATTTCCCCCCTGGCCTTTACCAATCACGCCCTCTTAATATTCCCCTTCGTTACTCTGTTCTCCTCCCCAAGTGGTGCACTATGGCTGCCATTGTGTCAGACAGGTGGGGCTGCACATTGTGGTGGAGGGGATTCCCAATTACCAGGAAAACACTTTGAGTGGAGTGTCCAGAAAAGCACTAAGTGTAAGAAATTATTATTATAGGGGGTAAGAGCAGTGGAACCACACTGGTGCTCATAAACACAGGGGGGAAAACAATCTGCTCCAGTCAGTTCAGCACCTGATTCAATATCGAACAGTTCTTTGACATGGAGGGGTGGGCCACCCTGATGCAAGGCGAAGCCGAGCCAGACTCCAGACTCCTGCCTGCACCCCGGAGTCAGCTCAGAGCATCTCTCTTAAGTCTTAAATCTCATCTCCTCAGGCTGGACAGTCAGCAGCTCCAGCTCTGCACTGAAGGGATAGCGACCTTTGACCTCCTTTGACCCCTGACCTGTTTGTGTGGGGGGGGGGAGTGGTGCTGGCGGGTTGAGGTTGCTCTATATTCGACAAGCTGCCCCAGTGTGAACTTCACCAGCCCTTCACAGCCGATTGGCACTGTTGATGCTCCCTTCGATGAAAATGACCTGCGATTATAGAGAGCATTCCAACCCAAAGAGCGTCCCGAGGAAGGAGTGATGCACTTTACCTCCCACTGGACTGACAGGGGAGGCGAGTGAGGAACTGTTCCACCAGCTGCATTAAGCAGGAACTTTTGAGAGGCCAAACTATTCAAGCCCAGAGTGCTGGAATTTATCCAGGACATGGGAGGGGGGTCCTTGAGCCAGTTTTTTTTTAACTTTTATTCTACTTATTTGCAAAGAGCGCCCTGGGATCTTTAATGACCAAGTTGGCGGGACTTTGGTTTCACGTCCTACAGCACAGCGTCTCCTGCCAGGATACTGAGGGCACTGGTGTGGGAACTGTGGTCCAGTCTCTCTCCAGACACTTCTCCAGGTCACTTCAGACCCCAATCCCCACTGCCGCCTTTTAGGACCTGACCCTTGAAGCCAGGCGAGAGAATAAGCCCAGTGGTTCGGAGGAGAGGTAACAGTCCGTGGAGACAAAACGAGAAACCGCGACATCCAGGGTGAAGCCGGGCGCGCAGTTGGGCATCACGTACGGCGCAAGGCACGAACAAGGGAAATGACTGGGAGTCGCCGTTTCCTCTCCGGCACAGCAGGAGTAGTAGTAATAAAAACAATAACAGGGATCCGATGTCGGAAACGGGCCGAAAAAGACAATTTTATTAACCTCGCAACACGGAGCCCAACGAAGGCCAATTAACAGGCCAAACCCAGACCGCCCGCAGGGGTAAAAAAAAAAACGTGACACGTCCGAAAAACTTCAACCAGCAAGACGGCTGACGACTGCTCGGAAGTAAAACTCCCACAACTTTTACATAATGTACCATGTCACAGACCTTAGTGACAAAACATGCTGCTGTCGGGACACTCACGCCGCCTTGCAAGAGGAGACTTATTCGGCCCAGCGGTAGTGCGACTTAATTAGAGGGTGATGGTCTCCACCGCAGCCGCTGGTTCAAGAAGACCCCGCGCTGTGTCGCGTTTGTAACCACTGATCGGGGCTGCAGCTCGTCACGGGGGACGCGTCTGCCCTGCAGGCTACTACATCACGACAAGCCCACATCCACGCAGCGCGCAGGATGCGGCGGACTTGGACTCGCCGCGCATTTAAAAATATCTAGCAAATTACAAGGCGAGCCCCGGGTAGCCGCAATACGTGTTCTGTTCAATATGTGGCCTGAAAGGTTGTGTATTTTTTTTTCTCTTCTACAGTTACAGTTTCTGCGTGCGTATGATCGTACAGATTCGATCCCATCTAAAATAGGATCGGCTTTATTGAACGATTAAAAAAAAATCACGGTCAGCTGTTTTGTGTTTGCAGGGCAGGCAACAGCAGCACCCACGCCGACCCTTTATAATAAAGAGCACGTTTTACTGACCACGTTAAGAGCCAACGTTAACTTTTTAACATGTTGACCTATTTTGCGCCAAAGACAGAAGAGACGAGCAGCAACCTAGCCTACAATTAAGTACCCCACTGACCAAAAAAAAACTTCCCTAACAAACACAAAAGCGGACACTGTTTAAGGTTAAGGTAACCTTAATTGATTGAGGTAACTCCCATCAACTTGATGGGGTGTAACCGGGCCAACAAGAACAACAAAAGATTTGGAGGTTGTTGTTTTTTTTTTCAGTTGAACGACTTTATAAAAGTCTTTTGGACAAGGCTCGCCAATTTAGCCAGCAGAGCATGAAAAATCAAAACGAAATCCGCCTTTCTAGTCAAAAGAGCTGCGTGTGTGTTGTGTTGTGCTGGGGTGGGGGGGCGGTTAAACTTCAAAGAAAAGGAAAAAAAATATGCATCTCATTTCAACTCCAGTATTAAAGTAAAAAATAGCAAGAGGATTAAACTTACCCAAAGGTCCGTGCCCCAGTCCATCGCGACAACGCCTGGGAGTTTGCAGGAGTCCAGAAGTGTCACGACCCGCCGCACAGTATATCCCGAAGAGACGATATATGAGCGCTACAAAACCGAGAGATCGATGGATAAACTCTTCCCTGATTAAGCGACATCAAACATTTTTCCCTTCGCTCTTGCGCCTCGTCTCGCAGTCGCAAAGCGAGGTGGGATGTTCCAGCCCTCGTATCCGCGTCACTCCCAGATCCTCAATCCTTAAAGGGGCCGGGCAGTAATTCCTGCTCGGCGCAAGGCGACCCCGTGTTGACTCGGCGGTGCGCTCTGCTGCCGCGCCTATCAGCTACAGACCAGGGGCTGGAGCCGTTTCCTATCGCTGTTGCCGTGTTTCGATTAACGCGCAAAAACTGAAAAAGTTATCACTCTGCTTTTAATAACAGTGAACAAAAATACGATTAAGGAAAGTCGTATTATTAAACGAAAGAGTAAAAATAACTCTTTATACCTTATTTTTGTACCCTTTCGTTTAATAATAAGACGTTTCACACACAAACACTTCGGTATTATTGTGTTAATATACGATTCTACTCTCTTTTGTGCGTTTTAATTTAGGGATAGATGAGCCTCTTATTTCATTGTATACGCTGGCTCAAGCGATTCCGTGTTTCCGGTGGGAAACGTGAGTTTCCTCACGAGTAACAGCAAATACCGAAGTGCTTGTGTGTGAGACGTCTTATCTGCTTTGGGCGCACAGAGATTAGGTGGGACAGTCGAGCTCCCGGGATTGTAGAAGCCGGATTTGAGCTTGAGCCACCTGGAGAGGTACGATAGGAGCTTCACCACAGCTCCGCTTAGCGGTGGCGCGGAATACGACACCACGAACCTGAGCTGGAGCCTGCTTTAAAAACGCGATTGAAAGAAGGTAAATGCGATCATAATAATCCACAGGAACAATGAAGGGGACAATATTCAATTAAGACTCACAACAACAATTACCATCCACAGAGCCTGTCGTGCGTTTGTCAAGGTGGCCATCCCTCGTGTGAAATCCGATTTGGTTGGCGGCGACACGACATACATAGCAGATTACAAACTAACAGCTATCAGAAAACTGATGTGTTTTGATACAGACGAGATGAATGCTTCTTTACAACGAGGGTGGTGAGTGTCTGGAACAACCCGCTCGGCGGTATTATATATGATGAGTAAACAATTATGAATCTGCCGGCTGAGACACTCTGATCAATAAATTACAAGCAACCAAAGAAGAAGGGTGACTGGAAATATACTGAATATCTTCATAGAATGTAAATACGCGATAATTCCGTGTGTTTTAAAGTTTTTTCGTCAATTTTTCTAATTTGTAAACTATTCAAACTTTAATGTTCTGTGAAGTACGAAGCACTGTGAATCTGGGATGTGCGTGATGTGCAGAAAGCTCCATCTTGCGGCAAAAAGTGGAAATTACACTTCCAACACGCTACTGTGCAAGAAGGTCAGACAAATGTCCTCCTGCCCTCGTTATCAACAGCACTTCTTCAGTTCACTTGCACAGTTTGTGCATTCGCCCAAAATAGCCCTGAGATGCAAACCTTTCATGCATTTAGTGAAGACATTTTCCTGTACACCCCACTCTTCGACTCACTGTCAAAAGCAATTTCAGCTCATATGCAGAACTGATGTGCACCTTAAAGGCAAGTGATTTTTAATTTTTGATGCATGTCGTCTCCCAACCTGAAAACCAATGTGAAAAATGCATTCATGAGGATTTTTTTCGAAACCACGCTGAAAATTAAACCAATAAAAACACCAATTGCTAAGTGACAGAGTTACGTCTTTATTATTGACTGGAAGCAGGACGAAAGCACTGTTCACTGCAGAAGAATGCGGATGGAGTTGAAGAGGATTTGGAAAAGCAGTGGTGCGCTCGAGGGTATTACCCCAGCCCTGGCATTTATCCCAGGGTTCGGCCCATAGAGGAGGGGTCCCACCCCGCTCATCCACCCCTAGTGCTGCCCCCTCCTGGGCCACAGATCAGGCGCCGGGGTGCGAAACTGCATCACCAGCTGACACCACTAGGGGAGGCCGGACTTTGCAAACTCTGCAACAACGTCTGCAGAAGAAGTCCAACCCGCAGCCTTTCGGCGGGGAGCCTGTGGTCTAGACTACTCTTCCTTCCCGCGTGCAGATCCTGGCCACCTTGAAAAGATGACCTCTTTTTGTAGATTGCCAGACCTACACTTCCCCCAGAAAGCCTGACGTCAGGAGAGTTCAGGATCTCTGGGTGGAAAGACGAACCTCCATGAAGCCTTTGCACAGCAACGCACACAAACTCTTCCCCCACAGAGCCACGGGAGAGTTTAACGAGCTTAACGATCACCCAGCAATGAACAGATGCCCAGCGAGGCTGTCCAGCGGGTGGCAAACACAGCAGCATGCTGACGGCCCAGCAACACACCCCTTAACCAAAAGCAACTTGTCCTTCAGGGCACAACGCAAACAGGTGACTTATTCACAGTATTTGTTTGTTCAGCCCTGCGAATCACACCTCCTGTCACATTCTGTGGGGCTATAAAAAAGGGCAGTTCGGGTGCACAGACATGAGCTGTAAGCTGTGCAGACCGCAGAATGAAGGTAAGAGCGCTCCTATTAACTTCACCGCTCCTGTGACTGCAGAAGGTAAGAGAAGGGACCTGGAGACTCAATTTGAGAGATGAATGGCCTTGACCTCCATCCTCACAAGGGTCAATCCCGCCCAGTGTGCACAAGGCAGGTGGGTGGGGTTAACCCCCCTCTTCTGTGAAACCCACACTTAAGGACTCCTTCCGAACTGCCTTATATTGTATTTTGCCTGCAACATCAGTACGATCTCCAGGTGAGCCGAAAAATCATTTTCACACTTTGCCTTATAAAATTGCAACACAAGACCAATGACATTTACTGGGTTACTGAGCTTTTGCGGCAACCCACAACCTCTGTGTCATACCATGATGGTGTCATTCCTTAGCCCTGACACAAGATTAAGTGTGCTGTTTCTTTATCAAATAAAATCTACACTTCAATTCTTATTCCCCCACCCAAATTACTTAGAAAAATACTTTGCTGAAACCCCATACCATGCTCCAAACAGGTTGCTCAGACTTGCTTTTTTAAACGTCTCCAAGACAAAGGAAGCGTAGAACAATATTCATCGCCCAGCGAGGATGAGGGTTAAGGGTGCTCCCTGCCGTGTGTCTCTGACCTCTCTCCCCCTGTCCCAGGCCTGTCTGTTCCTCGCAGCCCTGCTGCCAGCGGCAGTTCACCCTCTGATGTTCCAGCCCCTGGACTGTGCTGACATCTACAACGATGGCTCCACAGCGAGCGGGGTGTACAGGATATACCCTGCCGGACCCACCTCCCCCGTCTACGTCTACTGTGACATGGACACCGAGGGGGGCAAATGGACTGTAAGCTGCGGGGGGGGGGGCGCTGTGCCATCCTGCAAACTCCGTGTCTGAAGGAGAGCTTGACCGGCGCCAGACAAGCTTGCTGGACTTTCTGAATTTTGCTGTAGGAGCTGCACTTCATTTTATTATGCACTCTATTCAGTTGTGGGAAACAAGATGTCATGTGTATCAAAAAAGTAATTTCCTTGCATCTTTAATAACCCAGGGATGACGGTAATCCCACACACTGTCATTACATTCATAGGAATTTTAAACACATACTGTTATAGATGAGAATCATGTCCGTATTTTGCCTTTTAAGCAATTTCGATATTGCCTGGGTTGCGGCTGGCTTGCTTTCCCTTACTCTACCTGAACTCTTGTCTGCAGGTATTTCAGAGAAGGACAGATGGCACGCTGAATTTCTACAGAGGCTGGGAGCAATACAGGAGGGGGTTTGGCCACGCGGCTGGGGAGTACTGGCTGGGTAATGCCTTCCTCGTTCCCGATAGCACTCTCGCTCAGGGGCAGCCTCGCCGTGCAGAGCTCACGTCTAATTCCCACACAATCAACCTCTCTGAGCAGGAACACTGCACGGCATTTTCTGTTTCCATGCTGTAGTCTGCATTCAGAGGGGGGGGTAGTTTATTGAACCATTCTCTTTTCCTACAAGTACAGCATTTCATTATTTTTTGAAAGAACACAAGTGAGAATGTTTCCGATTTCACGTTGGTGACTGTGAACAGAAATTATAGCCGGTTCCAGATGAATGCCATCGGATGAATAGAGCCAGGCAGCAAGGTGTGACTTATCGTAACCGTCCTCTGATCTGTGACCTCTCCGCAGGGCTGGAAACCATCCACCTCCTCACCCTGCGGAAGAAGTACGAGCTCAGGGTGGACCTGCAGGACTTCGAAGGGGGTAGAGCCCATGCCAGTTACTCCTCTTTCTCCCTCTCTCCCCTGGCAGTCAATGCCGAAGTGGATGGCTTCACACTCCATATCAGCGGTTTCCAAGATGGGGGAGCAGGTGGGTCATTTCTCAAGAGAACGTGCTGTAAAATTATCTGTTCGTTTCAGAGATCCTCTTTCAGAGAGTGCCTCTTTCGCAATTTGGTGCTGCCATGCAGCTCCATAGCTGTTAATAAGAGATGAGGGCTGCAGATGACAGCTTCACAGAAAAAAAGGATGAGCTGCAAGTGGCTCAGCTTAGATTTGAACCTGAAACCTCCTGTACTGACACAACTAGGACATGCCCTGGTCACCCCATGGAGCCTTTCCTTGGGCGATCAACTAAAGAATCTGCCAGACTACACCCTGTGTCCTACTCTCCAACGTTCTCTTCCTGAGAAGCACTTTATTATTTGTGCTCGACTAAAGCACAGTAACATTTACAGGAAGAACACACTTGAAAGAAGCCCTTTTGTCATTATTCTAATTAAGTGAGAACCTTAAGAAAACCTCCAGAGATGCTGAACTCTGATTTTCTTGAACGTAGCGGTCTCTCACTTCTGATGTCGCAGTTGTTTTCTGAATATCTGTGGAAACGAAGACGAAGAAATCCTTCTCAAATTTAGCAAATTTCAGCAAATTTAAATATGCTGAGATACACAGTTCTACGCAGGTGGATGCCCACTTTCTGCAAAGCTAATCACTGTCATGAACTCCCATCTTTTCTGACTTGCAGGGGATTCTCTAACAGCTATAAACAATGGGCAGAAATTTTCCACCTTTGACCGAGACCAGGATCCTGAGAATCTCAACTGTGCTGAGGTCTATTATGGTGCTTTTTGGTACGGTCCAGGGTGCCATGTTGCAAACCCAAATGGACTTTATCTCTGGGGAAGCTACCCTAGAGGCTGGGTTGGTGTCGTCTGGCATACCTGGAAAGGATCTTCTTACTCGCTGAAACATATTGAAATGAAGATGAGACCTGTGTCGTTAGCACTCTCAGAGACAGTGACAGGTTCTCAGCAATCCCTGCTGTCTCTTTCTGACCATGAAATGCTTAACCAAGACACTGAACCTCTTTAGTTCTTTTCGAGGTTGTGGTTGTGTTGTGTCGTGTAACTACAGTAAGTGATTTAGCTGAGTATTTCCATCAAATTTGTTCAGTTCTACCACTGCCAGTGGGGGTTTAGATTAAGCTGGCTGAGCCTCCAGGCTGTTCTCCTGGGGTTTCTCTAAATAGCCACAGACTATAACAGTAACTAGGGTGGGAAAAGTCTGTAGCATGTTAATGGTTTACTGTGTTTATGTTAGCAGGGAGAAGGGAGCTGTTACACATCGGGAAATGGATTCTTCCTTTACAGAATTTTGCTTAGGAATAAGAATAATCAAAGAGAGGGGTACCTAATGCCAGTTCTGGGGGATCCACACATCTGCTGGTTTTTGTTCCACTTGAGCAATCAATTAAATAATCAAACCCTTCAGAGAACCAATGACCTCTTTAATTTGAACTCTTTGATTGTTTTTCGGTTTCTAAAACTTGTTGGAGGTTATCTTTTAACTACTGCGTTTCTTAAGCAAACTTAACATCTCCAAACTTGCAAAGGTTCGAAGAGAGCAACTTGTTAAAAGGATTCATTTAAGTGCAGAGCTCAACTGCAATGAAATGAGCAGTGGCTGAGCAAAATAAAATAATAACCTTGCTCTAATAACCTTGGATCTTGTATATGTACTGTACGTGTATATGTTTATGTATGTGTGTGTTGACTTCAGCACAGGGAACTGATAAATAAATGACACACTGTGGATGTTAATGAGCTGGAAAGAAAGAAACAGAAAATGATGGAGATGGGGCATCATTGGTGTCGCATTCAATTCAAAACAGCACCTCTCAGATTCAAAGCATCACCGAGGACAGACAGGTTTCACCAAGATCTGAACTCAGATGGCTGGATTGAAATTCCAGAGTGCTACACTTACATTAGATGGGCCAGATATGCTAAGAAACAGGTGTTTTTGGAACATAGAAATAAGGAACTTGTAGTCTGGAACCAAAAGCCCAGCATCAATACTTAATCCGGGTCTATGGAGCCCTTTAAGAAACACCTTGATGAAATTCTTGGCTCAAGCTTAAGCTATTAGTAGATCTAATCAAACTAATGATGCATAGACCCCAAGTGTCAAGAATAAACAGCAAGGCATGATTTTAAAAAGCAAATGAAGAAACAGCGCCACACTGCCAGGCGACAAACCTCTTGTTTATTATGGCTGCATGGTGCTTTTTCACCCCTGCTGGAAGTGGAAGGCAGTTTGCTATAGTGGACAATAATGTTCCTGGTAGGAGTGTTTAGAAGGCAGGACATGAGCAATGGGACCAACAGCATCTGTTGCATTTTTAATGTCTGTCTGTATATTACTAGACCTCACACACTAGCACAGGCAATACTGGGCACCATGACAAAGCAAAGCTGCTTCAAAGCAACAGGAAAGAAAGCACTGCACATAATAAACAGGAGGTATCAATGATTTCCCATTTCTAACTTATAACACCTCCCTTATGGGGGAGAGTGTAATGGGGCTTATTTTGTCTTTTCCCATTTGGGTGATTTATTAGCTGGGAATGTTAATGGCTTGAACCGGCCTGTTTATGGAGTAGAATGTACCACTGTGGGAGAAGTGGCAAGTGGAGCACAGGTTCATATGTGCTGACTTCACTTTCCCCTCCCTCAGATGGTGTGTGAGGCTGCCAGAGGCTCGTGAATCAAACCCAGGACCCTACTGCCACAAGGCAGCAATGCTAATCACCTCTCCACTGTGCCGCCCCACTTTTATAAGACCCGTGCTTAAGAAATGAAGAATTAATAACAGCGCCCATCTGGATGATGCAACAGCTGCCAAAGTGCGCCAGTCCGCTCACCACACATCAGCTATCAGTGAGGAGGATGACAGAGTGATGAAGCAAATTCATAGATGGAGATTATTAGGAGATCATAATTGGTAAAAGCCAGGAAACTGGGGTAACATCAATACTCAAGAATTTTTTAATGACCACAGAGACCAGGACCTTGGTATTATATCTCATCCAAAGGATGGTTCCTTTTTTTTTTACAGTGTAGTGTCCCCATCACTATACTGGGGCATTAGGACCCACACAGAATGAAGGGTGAGCGCCCCCTACTGGTCACACTAACACCACTTCCAGCAGCAACCTTAGCTTTCCCAGGAGGTCTCCCACCCAGGTACTGACCAGGCTCACACCTGCTGAGCTTCAGTGGGTTCTCAGCTGTGAGTTGCAGGCAGCTGTTACATTTACAGCATTTACAGTCTTTTTTAAATAATAAATGTACTAATAATTTAATAATTTACAGTTTTGGAACATCCACAGTTTCGTGTGCCGTATGTATCATGGGTTTGTCTTGAAAATCCATTTAAAATGAGCAGGCGTGACACAGGGGTGATGATACAGAACTGTAGCAGCCTAGGAGGTCAAACACAAGCCTTTTTGGATGTGACACAGCGTTTTGGTCCTCGGTCCTTTTTCTTTTTCTTTTCAAATGCAACCTCCCGACCTGTGTAATGCTTCTGCGTGAACATTTCACGTTTTCATAGTCATTTCTATTCTCACCTCACTCACCCCCGATGCACCACCCAGTGGGGTGTCAGCTGAAGAAGACACGCCTTGCAGAAGAGGTGCCTGCTCTTACTGATAACACCGCATCTGCTCTTGAACTGATCACCGAGGTGTAGCCAACCGAAACTCCTGTGGCACTATCTGTCATGTCCAGAAATCAGCGTAAACATTACAACTTCAAGAACACAGCAGATGAGCTGCAATATTACTGTGTTTAATATTGATACAGACAAAAAAACATGGAAGACTCAAAATTTCCTTCATTTAACCTGTGAGAAGACTGAGGTCATGTTTACCAGAACCCCCCCATCAGCTATGTAAAGCCAGTGCTATAACCCTATATGTGGATGCTACTGTACTTGAGTTTTAATCGAAATTGAAGAACTTGGGGGTGATATTCGATCCAGGCATGACGTCTGACCCACATGTTCAACATATTGTAAAAACATCATTCTTCCACCTCAGAAATATCGCCAGATTACATTTTTCTCTCATGTTGATAGCTGTAATGCCCTGCTCACTGGGGTATCTAAATCCACACTGAACAAACTTTAGTCAGTCCACAATTTGGCGACAAGAAACATGACCAAATGTATCACATTGATCCTGTCCTGGAGTCCTTGTACTGGTTTCCTATCAGGTTTTGTGTCAATTACAAAGTCCTCAAGCTCACCTATAAGGCTCTCAGTATCCGTCTGACTTACTATCATCCTACTCCCCACCTCGCAACTTTCTTTCCTCTAGTTCTGGTCTCCTGTCTGTCCCCCAAGCCCGTCTACACTCTATGGGAGACAGGGCCTTCTCCTGCTGTGCCCCAGAGCACTGGAGGTCTATCCCTGTGGGTATCAGCAGCCATATCACCCTGCAACTCACAACTGGCAACCCACTGAAGCTAAGCAGGTGTGAGCCTGGTCAGTACCTGGATGGGAGACCTCCTGGGAAAAACTAAGGTTGCTGCTGGAAGAGGTGTTAGTGGGGCCAGCAGGGGGTGCTCACCCTGTGGTCCATGTGGGTCCTAATGCCCCAGTATAGTGATGGGGACACTATACTGTAAACAGGCGCCGTCCTTCGGATGAGACGTAAAACTGAGGTCCTGACTCTCTGTGGTCATTAAAAATCCCAGGGCGCTTCTCGAAAAGAGTAGGGGTGTAACCCCGGTGTCCTGGCCAAATTTCCAATTGGCCCTTACTAATCATGGCCTCCTAATAATCCCCTTCTATGAATTGGCTACATTACTCTGCTCTCCTCCCCACTGATAGCTGATGTGTGGTGAGCCGTCGCATGGCTGCCGTCGCATCATCCAGGTGGATGCTACACATTGGTGGTGGTGGTGGAGGGGAGTCCCCATTACCTGTAAAGCGCTTTTAGTGGAGTGTCCAGAAAAGCACTATATAAGTGTAAGCAATTATTATTATTATAATCAGAGAGTCCCCTTCCCTGAGCTCTTTCAAATCTAGACTCAAAACCTTCTTCTTTAGAAGGGCCTTTATTTATCTGGTTCTGTGTCTGCCCCCCTGCTTTCCTTCTGCCTTTAAACCCTCACTGCAACTATTTAATTCTGCTACCTCCTCCCACAGATGGTAGTGAGTTGATAATGGCTGATGATAAGCTGGGAAAGAACGGGAAACAGAGACCGAGTACGCCTTTGAAGAGCAAGGTCTGACACTGATTGCGAATGTGTGACCCGAAAGGTCCGATTTCAAGACAGCGCTCTGGTACAGCTCCGGCAAAATAAGACTGGTCTTTTCTGTTGGGAGAACTAAAACTAAACTCCACTTGATCAAAACTGCCCCACAAAAAAAGGAAGGCGTGATGCTTCTTTTTTGGTATGAGGTTAGTATGAGGCAGTTTTGAGAGTGAATTTTAACAGGTCAGTCCCAGATATTGCGTCCATCTTTTTTAATCGATTTACGAAATGTAGTTCTCTGTTTTTTTTCTTAAAACTATAACAAAAAAAAGAGCTCCGATGAACGTAATACTTTATTGTACAACAACCGCTCCTAAGTGGCTCCTTACCTCAATCGGTGTGTTTCAGAAAAGGCTCCACATACATGTAACCCGAAGACCAAATGCAGTCATGCACCGCGGCAAAGTTAGCTTGAAGTTCCAAAACGATTTTGGCACGCCTGTAGCGTTTTCACGAAACGTCCTAGAGTTAGGAAAACACTTGCTTTGTGTACAAAGCACATTGTGAATGTTTTCACAGTCTTCACTTTGTCGTTTGTATGCCATTGTTTTGACCACACACGAATATTCTTATGTCCATATCTACGCAAGGGAAACACCTAGACTTGTGAAAAGTTTCACAGCCTCTACATCATCAATTATCAGTGAGCTAATTCTCTTTTTGTAAACCTCAGGTTTTTCATTGATGCGTAATTACACACTAACGGGAACACTGGGGGACCGCTGTGTACACACGTTCACAACGTGAGAAATACTGCTCAATACGGCTTCGTGCGAAAAACCCGTATATCACCATAGGAAGCAGCTCAGTCTCCAATTACCCAGACTATAAGCACGGGAATAAAGCTTTGTTTGATTTCTGAAACCCTTTCTTTATGTCCTGTTTTCAGTCAGGTAAGGGTCAACTATATACAAAATACTGCTGACAGCAGGAAAATTCCTATTCTTTTCTCAGCAGCTTATTAAAAACAGCACCCATGATGTTCAAACCGATTTTTTACACAGAAGACTGACACAGCTTTGCGTTGTGAATCTTTTTTTCTCGTGTTTTTATTCAATGTGGCACTATGCACTGGGATAGGGGGATGCTGTTCACGAGCCAATAGCATTTAAACCACAGCACCCACAATGCTGCAAGTAAGTGTTTTACACACTAAGCAGGTCCTCTGACCTTTCCAAGCCTTGCTTTGGGTTGAGAAACCTTTTTTAGTTTTTTTTAAATGATTTTTTTCAATATGGCACCATTAGACATGCAATACACTGGGATAGTGGGGGGTCTTCTTCATGACTCAATTGCTTTTTAAGCACAACACCCACAATGTGTTTGTGAAATTTGTTTTCTTAAACCGACGTGATCAATATCCACCCTTCCTTCCGCCTTTTCCGTTACAAACACAATGGCGAGCTCGCTTCCTCGATACATGTAAATAGTGTCAATACGCGCGGCCGCAACCCACCGTCCGAGATTTCCAATGCCTCATGATTGTATTAATAAAGTCGCACCTTCTCCTTGAACCCATTCTCCTGAAACTTCTCCTTGAACCCATTGCAGGACTTCGGCCAAGTCAAACAATTCAGTTTTATAATGTAAGAGCTGGATGTAACGAGAACCGCCTTTGCAACACCGAAAAACAGACCTTGTTTTCTCTTCGTCACAAGTAGATTTATTCAAACCAGGTATCCACACCCCGTTTTAAATGTGCTTAATGAAGTCATGCTAGCATGGACGGCACATGGATTTTACAAGAAACAGCAGCGACTGGAATAGCGGACAGGTATATACAGTATCTCGATGCTCCAAAGCGTTGCCGTTCTGATTTTTAATATCACGTGTATTAAAAACTGTGGAAGACAAGGAAGGCACGAAGAAGATAAAATATTTAAAAAATTAATAAATGTTAACCTCGCGTCACGGTCCAGTCATCTTTCGACAGTTCCGTTGCACTAACCGAGAGATTTCGGGCGACTCGTTCATTTGCCAAGTGTCTCTTGTTTGTGGCCGCTTTTGCCCAGCCTGCACTTTCCTTTGTGTTTTGGGGGTGTCGGTCTTTTGGGGTTTTTTGTCGCTGCTCCTGAACATCGGCAAGGTCATCAGCAAAGCCGGAACGGGTGAGGTGTAGCTCATCCGACGAACATCGGAGAAACCGCCAGTCCAACAACTATCCAGCCGACCAAGGCGGAGACATCTACAGTACCAGAACAAAATAAACATGGAAACACTCTTAGAAGATTACGGACAAGAACACGTACTGTATACAGTATGTATCTCAATTAGCAAAACTGAAAATGGCTCTTTAGAAGTGCTGTTTTAGTTGCTATTCAGAGAACATCAGTACATCCCATTTTGAAATCTGATAGACCTGCTAGTACCAGCGACACAAAACAAGTTGGAGGTCGCTGCTTCGGGAATATTGTTCAGTTTTATCGGGGGACAAAACCTGATGCTGCAAGAGGCAGCCGCTGTGAGCTCTGTGCCTGTATGTCTGAGTGTGATTTTGAGTGTGAGCTGTGTCTGCAAGTGTCTGTGAACTGTGAGTGTGCGTTTTGTCTGAGTGTGAACTTTGTGGGACTGAGAGTGAGCTGGTGTGTGGAAGAATGGAAGGCTACAAAGGAGAGGAGAACAATTTGGCCCCATTTAACCCATTTGGTAACTGGCATCTAATGAATCCATTAGCTCATCTAGCAACTTCTTGAAAGAGGCCAGGATATCAGCTTCAGCAACATGGCTGGGCAGCTTGATCCATACTCCCACCACCCTTAGTGTAAATGTGTGTCTCCTGTTGATAAATGAATGCCTGTCATTGCCCAAGGTGAAGCTTGAACCCACAATCCTTAAATGCAGAGTCTCCAGCTCTACTGCCAGCTCCAGCTAGGATTAATTGGGCTCAGGCATCTCCTAGTACTCCATTAGTGAAAGGGAAACAGAGTGGGCGGTTAGATTTGTGCATGAAACATTCTGTAGCTTACACAGAAAAGGTTTGGGCTGAAGCAGACTTACCGGGGGCATGATTTTTTAATTTAACCTTAAATGTCTTCTGAGCTTCTCCCACCTCATTCGTAGCGAAGCAGGTGTATATCCCAGTATTGCTGGTAGAGGCCCCATTGATGGTGACAGTAGACCCTCTGTCTGTGTACTTTACAGCCACATTATCAGCTGTAGAATAAGTCCAGTTGTATCTTGGGGGTGGGTTACCATCAGCACGGCAGACCAACACTGTTATGTTACCGGGGACAGTTTGTATAGTGTCTCCTGACTGGGGAAACACAGGTTTGTCTAGAAGAAACAATTAACAATTTTAAATTTCGCCCTCTCATCACTTTGCTTTACCTTTTATCAACAATTTTGTTTCAGTCTTGGCTCTATTGTGCTGACTCGCTGTGTGATTATTTCTTTTCTTTATTCCAATTATGTTTTTTTATGTCCTCCATCAGTCCCGGGCAGCTTGATCTGCTTAATCTGCTGTCCATCCTTGACCCATCTGGTCTCAGGGGGAGGGCTGCCCTCAGCTGTACAGGTCACACTGCTCTGCAGACTGTGATGCTCCTCCATGTCAACACTGAGGGGACACCCTGTGATCTCAGGGCCATTTGCAGGTTAAGGACACAAGGCTTAACCTGACATAATAACTGATATTCTCTTGAGAAACAGATAATTTCTCTTAGAGAAAACATGTGCTCCTGGTTGACACAGCAGGTAATATATTTGGTTCAGCGGTTGTGAAGCCTGCAGTGTCTCTGGATCAGTGCTTCAGTAAGAGCTTTTGGATATTCTGTGAAAACTTACATCTCACTTCTACCATCACAGTGTGATTCACAGTTCCCTGTGTGTTAGTAGCTTCATAGGTGAACTGTCCTCCATCAGTCCTGGTCAGCTTGACAGAGGGGTCAATCTGCTGTCCATCCTTGACCCATCTGGTCTTAAGGGGAGGGCTGCCCTCAGCTGTACAGGTCACACTGCTCTGCAGACTGTGATGCTCCTCCAGATCAACACTGAGAGGACACCCTGTGATCTCAGGTTCATCTGTGAATAAAAGTATAAAATTCAGTTCTATCAAATTATCCTTAATTGCAATGAAGTAAAATCTGAATATGGAATACTAATGCAAGCTATCAAATTACAGTATACTGTCCTATTGATGCAGCCTACTCAGTACATTCCTACAGAAAAAAGATATGACAAAACAGTAAGTAGCAGCAGTATTGTGTCATCTGGTCCTGGTCACTGTACGAAGTCTAAAGCAGTCTGTCGAACTGGCGTAGTTTTATTAGTTCTAAATTCTGTGGTGCTCTGGCTGTGGCTGATGAACAAGAAAAAGAAATTCCTGTTTAATCTGAAAACATGACAGTCAGTCGCGTAGAGCTGAAGTGAACACATTTCACCACTTAGTGGGATATCAGTGATGCAGAAGAATGCTTTTGACAAAGTGCCCAATAGCAGAACACCAATAAAACAGAGACAAGCGCACAGAATAACTGAATCACAAATGACAAGGTTACATGAACTCACACAGCACTGTGATTTGGAGAGGATCAGACTGATTTGCAGGAGGGGGCTGTGGTCCTTCTGGTCCCAGGTTGAGCTCTGCCTCACAGGTGAGCTGCTGTCCATTGTCAGCTCTGTCAGGGGTGAACAGGTGTCTCACAGACACATTCACAGGTTTTCTAGTAGTGTTGTGAGAAAAGGTCTGATTGTGAATCAGTGTCTGTCCTCTGTACCACTTCACAGTGAGGTACTGAACAGGAGCGATGTTCTGGACCGCACACTGCAGGTGGTACTGTCTCCCCTCCACCATCTGATCTACTGGGCTGTCAGAGCTGAGAGAGACACTGGTTGGGTACTCTGCAAAGGTAGAAAAAATGGTGATGTTTTTTCCTTTAGTTACAGTACGTTCCCTACCAAGCTCAATGCTATAGTTTAATTTGGTCTGGGGTCAGTTTTTTTATGAGCCCAGTGCTTACGCGAGGCTCAAAGAATGTGCCTTATTTTTTTTTAAAGAGAAGGAAGACACCGTTCACTGAAACAACAAAGGACGCGCCACAGAGTCTGCTCCTCAGCCTGTGGGAGAAACTGCTCTGAAGCTTGAAGTTCTAGGCACAGGGGAAATGCCTCCTTTTAAGTATTTCACAGTGAAAGTAAATATATTGTTACAGCTTTAGGTGACTGTTTCTTAGATTTAAATACAGTTTGTGATTGCCAATGAGCAGTATAGAAACACACAATATAAGATCACATTAAGAACAAGGAAGGGGGACAACAAGAAGAGGAGAGAGAGGAGAGACAAGAGTCTGGAGGAGTCAGAACTTGAAGCTTGCGCCAGGCGAGAGCCCCTACTTCATGATCATCCAAACCTGACTGGAGCTACAGTAAGTATTTGAACCTTGTTAGAGAGGGATTGCTATTCTGGGTTTTTAGGGATCTTGGGTTTCCAGGGTAAAAGATACCTCAGAAATGTCTTTCCTGCTTAGGGTGCATTTTTATGAATAGGGATATAGGCTCCCATTTAGTATGTGGCATCTGGGGTGCAGAGAGAGAGATTTAAGTGCAGGTTGTATTGCATTCCTTTAGAAAGGCAGCTTATCTCTTGTTTGGCTTGTTAGGCATTAAGAGTATTTATTCTTAGTAGAAGTCTGGGGTTTTTCTGGGTGATTAGAATGCCAGGCCTCTGAAACGCCATGTTTGTAAATACTGGACATAGAGTAACTTGTATTTTGTATATATATATAACATTACTTTATTAACCCTTTACAATTTCTTGCATTAGGAATTATCTTTTCGCATACCCCAGCTTGCTCTCTGAGACACACAGACAGGGAGAGAGCCTGGGGTCAGAGCACAGGGTCAGCCATTGTACAGCGCCCCTGGAGCAGTTGGGGTTAAGGGCCTTGCTCAGGAGCCCAACGGAGTAGGATTCCTCTGCCGGCTGCGGAATTTGAACCGGCAACCTTCTAGCCACAGGCGCAGATCCTTAGCCACAGAGCCAACGCTCCGCCCTTGTATGTTTTGTTATGTGTAGTGTAGTTTGTGTTTTGTCATTGTTAATAAACATTTGCTTAACCAAGAGTGCCTGGATTACTACTTTTTTTTTCCACCAAAGCTGTGCCAGAGAATTCACTGCCTCTAATTATACTGTCCGGTTGGGTATATTCTGGAGAAATCACATAAAAGTTGGGGGTCATGAATATTTATTTTAGTTATTGACTAAACCGCATGGTCAGTCTCTGATTTTCACCATTTTTGTAACCCCCCATTTGTAACGATATAGATCTCATAGTGTCACAGTTTGGGTGACCCCTACATGCAGGAACTGCTCTTGCTCTGTGTTAGCGCCCTTTACCCCCTGCTACAGGCTCTCTTCATCTCCCAGAACCACCAGTGCAGCCAGAGACCGGACAAGACAATTATCATATGTAATATCCCATTTATGACCAGTAATCAATTCCCATACCCCAGCTCACCCAATGCACAGAGCATGTGCCATGACTTGGTCATAGAGCTGTCCAATTGACCCCAGGTACCAGAACCAAGTGTGCCACACAAACAGTCCAGGCTCTCCGGAACCTGTCCCAGTCGGTAACCTGGTGCCTCCTTACGCCACAGTGAGTTAACGGTGAAGTTCTTGGCATCCGTTCTGAACAGCGTGTGCCTGGTGTCCCCCCCCCATCCTGTTTGTGTCTGAGTCCAGTATTTGGGTACAGGGGGGAGGAAGACAATGCTGGGGCCTTCCTCCTCTGCTCTCAGTCACTGGTGTTGGAGTCTGCTCCTGTCCTCGGTTCTGTCCTCACTGGGGGATTTTTGAAGCTCTCCTAACCAGGGCTGGACTGTACCTGTGGCTGTACGCAGTGGGCCAGCTGTAAGGATGCCTTGTCCGTGCCCTGCTCTAAGGGCCTACCCCCCTCGATCACAGGCACAGTCACACCTGTTTTGCAACCCCACATGTCACCCCTGAATGGTGTGGCAGTTGCCCCAACGTCTGCGCTAAGGTGGCCTTTGATCAGGGCAGGAATCTCAGAGAATGAGGTGCGAAACTGTATCAACGCCAGGGCAACACTGGACCATCAATGTAACTTAACGTCAAAACAGCCCTTGAACACCTGTGTGTAGAACCACACCCATTCTTTTCACTCCATGACTACAGCATGCCAGCAGGACTCTTCAGTCCAAGTATCTTCATTTTTATTCTCATCCATCTGTTTGCAGCAAGGGGCAACCAATCCTGATCCTGGAGGGCCAGGGTATCTCCGGGTTTTCCAGGTCTCTTTAAAGCAGCAGCAATCGCTGGGCTGGGAGAAGCTGATCAGTTGGTTTAATCAATCATAATAACATGCTGTTTTAATAATAATAATTGTTTACACTTATATTGCACTTTTCTGGCCGCTCCACTCAAAGTGCTTTACAGGTAATGGGGATCCCCTCCACCACCACCAATGTGCAGCATCCACCTGGATGATGTGACAGCCGCCATAGTGTGCCAGTACACTCACCACACATTAGCTATCAGTGGGGAGGAGAACAGAGTAATGAAGTCAATTTATAGATGGGGATTATTAGGAGGCCATTATTGGTAAAGGCCAATGGGAAATTTGGCCAGGACACCAGGATTACACCCCTACTCTTTTCGAGAAACGTCCTGGCATTTTTAATGACCACAGAGAGTCAGGACCTCGGTTTTATGTCTCATCCGAAGGATGGCGCCTTTTTACAGTATAGCGTCCCCGTCACTATACTGGGGCATTAGGACCCACATAGACTGCAGGGTGAGCGCCCCCTGCTGGCCCCACTAACACCTCTTCCAACAGCAACCTTAGTGTTTCCCAGGAGGTCTCCCATCCAGGTACTGACCAGGCTCACACCTGATAAGCTTCAGTCAGTTCCCAGTTGGGAGTTGCAGGGTGATATGGCTGCTGGCGATAAAGTCATAAAGAGCCGGAATGGACTGAAAACCGACAGACACACGGACTCTGTAGAAGCCTGATCTGGTTCATAGATGAAACATTAGAAACGGGGAACAAGTGCACATAAAAATGTTAAAGCATTTATTATATTAAAGTATGTACTATGTTACCGCATGCGTTTAAAAAATGAGTTGTTAGGATATCAGCTACACAGTGGTTCCTGGTGTGACATGCGCGTTTCTTTATTCAGTGGATTTCATGATCAGGTAGCAAGAGGCTCTTGAAAAGCTCAGAAGGGGTCTGATTCATAAAGGCGCGTCTATCCACTGCCTCTGCCTAAATCTATGAATCCTAAGGAAACGCAAGCTGGTCTTTTTGCGAGCGTTTGTAAGACCGCACAACACCCTAAGAGCCCAACAGCCCGCCGCTGCTCCAAGCCTGGGCTGTAAAATTACCCCTTTGAACTCAATACTTCTCCATCTTGTAACCCGTGGGCACTATAAAGGAAGAAATGCGCAGAAAGTGAACGCGTTTTGAAGCGTTAGATTGCTCTAGAAGCAAGCACGCCGCATTTCTTTGCTGACATAAAGGTTTGATTCAATGATTTTTTTTTTCTGGTGTTCTTGTCCAGGTTAGATCTCACTCGCATCACACTGATTGATATAATTTCTCCTTCCAGTCAGTTAAGCTGTCTGAACAGGAATTAGAAACACACTATGCACTATATTTCACAGCACGTATAAAAGGCTACTCACTGTACAGACTGATGTTGAGATTCTTCCCGCACTGCTTGGGCTCAGTATTGAAGTTTCCGTAGCACTTCGGCTCTGCAGTCCAATCAGTCAGACTGCTGACACTCCAGGTGACAGACTGGACACCTGTTTTCATGCCTGTAGACCCAACTGTAGCCTCCCAGCCCATTCCTCTGGGTGTCTGTGTTGCAGTGCAGTTCACTGTCACTGGGTCCCCATATCTCACCACAGGTTTCTGAGGGCTGATCTCAAGGGGACACTCTGGAACAGCTTCTGCAAAATAAGAGTTTTCACTTTGACGTAAAAGGGAAAAAATTAACACAATATCTGCTGACAAAAACTGACCAAAATATTTTACAGGGATTGAGGATTTCATTTGCCTGTTTTTTTTTTCTAATGGTTTTGATTCTCTTTCCTGGGTGAAAAATGGATCCTTCGGGGAACTGGCACAACGTTTTATTTTTAACTTATTGCCCTGAAGGAGGACATCACTTGTCTGTTTTTCAGTCCCTTAGGAGTAGGTGAGAAATCTGGATTCAGGAAACGCTCCTCCAATCCACAGAAAAATCCCGGTATAAACCCCAAGAATAAAAAAATGATTTACCCAAAGTAGAGGCAAAGATAAGTCCAAACACGCAGGCAGTCCACGGAACACCCATCCCTGTTCTGTCTTCTGAAATATCCCTCTGAGAAAAGAAAAGTTTGCCTTCCTGCTACGAGCTGTGCTCAGGACAGCTCATGGAGCAACTGGAATAAACAAGCTGGTAATTAGACTGTTAAGTGCGCACTGACATGCTGTGTGCGTTTTCAGATTTGTACAAAACACCAAACGCCCACCCTTCCTTCCTTCCCTGAATCTACTGTAGCTGCAAAGTTAACCATGTGTTCATCTTTGTGATACCGGCTCCATGAGATGTCTGTGTCTGCCGACAAATTGCTTTCTCCCACTGCAGTATTACCCCACATGGTAGGTGGCATCACCTGCACTTTCCTGCAGGTGGCAGAAGGACTGAAGGTGAATGCAGATCTGGGGAATCAGCAGGAAGTGCAGAGTCATAATGATCCTTTAACTGGGGTCATAATTAGCTGATTATACTGTTCCCTCCTCTGAGCCCCAAGGTGGAATCACTATTGCTATGCAGAAGCTACATCGTGTGCTGAGATTTATTCGGTTTTATTCAGTTGTGTATTAGAATGTTGGCACCAGTGTATGCATTTGGGTACAGCCTGGGTTCAGCACACTGCGCAGGGGCACAGTAGCACTGTCCCCACCCTGGGTGTGAACCCACAACCCTCCATTCTGGAGTCCATAGCCTCCTTCTGGTCACTCCCTTGTTGCCAAAGTTGGTTAATGGAAGGAGTTTTTTACATGTTTCACGAGTTTTAGAGAAAAGTGTCTGGCAGCACAGTCCTGGTACTGCACGTGCCCTTTAAAGCTGGAACCCAGCAATTCTTCCTGGCGTAAGAGCAATCTCTGTGAAAGAATTCGGCCAAGAGAGATCTAAGGATATCAGGGTCACATGCAATGGATTCATTAGCTGTAATTAAACAATATTCTGCGTGCAAAATTAAAGTGGATTAGCTCCAGTACAAAGCTTCAGAGAAAGAGAGAGTACTCTCCCATACCGTGTCCCAGTCAGGACATTCATAATTGTCTAATTCTCTTTCCCATATGGACATAACTGGGAATCAACTGCTTAGATGAGCTAAGCCAAATACAGTATAGAAGAGACCAAAACAAAATTTTATTTATTCACACATTTATTGAGTTGTAGTGTACAGTAGGTACATTTAAACTGGAAAAGAAGTTAATTTTTCAATACCCTTGTTCTGATCATGTTCCAATGCTGTTCTTTGCCCCGTATCACTGTGCTTCTAATAAGAGTGAAATGTTTAGCTCGACCCTTGCAGTAGACAAACAGCAGTCCCTTCCTGAGCTTCAGCCAACAGGCTGGAGTCAGCTGGTGGAAACTAGACAGCACATGGAGTCAGGCCAGTCTCCTCAGCTCAGATGTCTCAGAAGTGGTCCCGGTCTTTCTTCAAAGCCATTTTAACAATTGCTGGGGTCACCTCCATAGGCTGCTCTGTGCAGTGTCAGTGGAACTGCCTACAGTTTACTAGGGATGACGCATTCCCAAATTTATAGATGACACCTATGAGCAGTAACACCAGCACAACTCCAATTATAATGCCGATTTTCTTCCCAATGTTTCCTGTCAAAGGGGAAAAAAATCACAGCAGGGTCACTGAATCTTTCTCAGGACAGTATTGCAGCTGATCAGCTGTTTTTGTTTTGAGACATGAGCTGTTAACAATCTTTGCAAATCAAGGCTAATGCAGGCTTATCTGAAAGTGTAAGAACCAGAGGCAAAGGACAGGGAAGGGGCTCCAGGTGAAAGCTAACCACTGATCCAGGATTGTAAGCATCCAAAAAAGAAGCAGACTTTATACTTCAGTTCTGAGAGAAGGCAGGGTAGGAAGGATGCTTGCAAGTCAACAGATTCTTTGCTTTTTGCTGGAGAGTAGCAAGGCTCACTGTGTGTCTGCAAGAGTGACCGAGCGTGCTGGAGAGAAAATATGACAACCTGCTCAAGTCTGTCAACTTCTCCATGTTGCAAGAAGTTCAGTCTCCTAAGTCTGGCCTGCCTTCTGGGAAAGAGAGAGGTTCTGAAGTCTTTATGGGGAGCTTGCAACCTGAAGATGCTGTCCAGGACAATAAGAAATGTGACCTCTTGAAAAAGTCAGAAAAACTTTGGGGGGGGAGCTTTGGGGTTTTGGTGATCGATGCTATATCTGTGACACTGTGGACATGTTTCTTTCAGATTCATGAATGCGTGTGAAAAGAACAACATTAAAGACAAACCTCCTGGAGTAAATTCCACCTTAAATGTCTTCTGAGCTTCTCCCACCTCATTCGTAGCGAAGCAGGTGTATATCCCAATATTGCTGGTAGAGGTTCCATTGATGGTGACAGTGGACCCTCTGTCTGTGTACTTTAACGCAACATTATCAGCTGTAGAATAAGTCCAGTTGTATCTTGGGGGTGGGTTACCATCAGCACTGCAGACCAACACTGTTATGTTACCGGGGACAGTTTGTGTAGTTTCTTCTGACCGTAGAAACGCAGGTTGGTCTGGAAAAAACAACCAGAATTCCAGCAGGAATGGTAATGGACACCATTTCTGATGTTGAAGAAAAGTATATCTGTTTGGAAAATGCATTTGTTTTACAATGCACACAGTCCACTCTGCTGCTGTGAAAAACATCTAACCCTAAGTCAAGGGTTGTTTCCTTTACTGAAATAATAAAACAAAGTTCTGCATGAAAAGTAACAGAAAACTATCTGTCTTAGGAGTCTGAAATTGTCAGTCACAGAGGACTAATGTGCAATAAAGAAGATGAGTAAATGAGTGTCACACACCACATGCTCCACTTTTTACAGCATTGAAGCAAATGCATTTTAAATACAACGCATGCGTGATCATTGCTGCAGTACTTCTCTTTCTAACCTGACTGTTTTGGAGGACATCTGAAAACTACAAATGCTGTGCCTGAGAATTTAAGCGCAGACTTACAGTTTACAATATTGCTCCCATGCTTTACCACTCTTCTATGTTTACAGCCTCAAAGGTGAAATGTCCTGTATCTCCCTTGCTCAGGGACTCATCAGGCTCAAGCTCTTGCCCCTCTATCAACCACTGGGTGTCAGGGGGAGGGTTTCCCACAGCTGTACAGGGGACACTGCTCTTGAGACTCTGACCCTCCTTCATAGCAATGCTGGTAGGACATCCTGTGATCTCAGGATGCAGGTTACAAGAGGACATTTCAGACCAGTGATCCATTACATTCTGCAGTTTGAAGGATTCACCTCGGCAGAGAATGTGGCAGGGCACGCAGCCTTTCTGTCCTCAATTTGTTTTTTAATTAATAGTTTTGATTGTTCTATGTTGCCCTAGCAGCTTTGCTGGGTGTACTATTGGTGATTCACAAAATTACAAACATTAACCCTCCCAGGCAGCAGCCTAGAGCAGTGGTTAAGATTCTAGACCTCCTGCCCCACTATCCCCAAAGTTATGGGTTCAAACACTGGACCCTGGAGCAAGACACTTAACCCAGGTGTCTAACGTCTGCGTTAAGAAATTTGCAACATTTGTGTGCAATAAGAAAAACAGCAATAATCACAACCTTTGAGTGGATTTGGATAAAAGCATCAGTCAGATTAATTAGAAAAAAATAAATTGGACTTAAGAAATTACTTACACTTCACAGTGATGTTCACATTCTGTGTCACTTTTCCATATTTGTTTTCAGCCTCTAAAGTGAACTGTCCAATATCTCTCCTGGACAGGGGCTCATCGGGCTCAATCTCTTGGCCCTCTATCAACCACTGGGTGTCAGGGGGAGGGTTTCCCACAGCTGTACAGGGGACACTGCTCTTGAGACTCTGACCCTCCTTCACAGCAATGCTGGTAGGACATCCTGTGATCTCAGGACCATCTGTGGGTTGAGGATACAGGTTACAAGAGGACATTTCAGACCAGTGATCCTTTTACATTCTGCAGTTTGAAGGATTCACCTCGGCAGAGAATGTGGCAGGGCACGCAGCCTCTCTGTCCTCAATTATCTTTTTAATTAATAGTTTTTCTTGTTCTATGTTGCCCTAGCAGCTGTGGTGGGTGTACTACTGATGATTCACAAAATTACAAACATTAACCCTCCCAGGCAGCAGCCTAGAGCAGTGGTTAAGATTCTAGACCTCCTGCCCCACTATCCCCAAAGTTATGGGTTCAAACACTGGACCCTGGAGCAAGACACTTAACCCAGGCGTCTAACGTCTGCGTTAAGGAGTTTGCAACATTTGTGTGCAATAAGAAAAACAGATATAATCATAACCTTTGAGTGGATTTGGATAAAAGCATCAGTCAGATTAATTAGAAAAAAATACATTGGACTTAAGACATTACTTACACTCCACAGTGATGATCACATTCTGTGTCACTTTTCCATATTCGTTTTCAGCCTCAAAGGTGAACTGTCCAATATCTTTCCTGGACAGGGGATCATTGGGCTCAATCTCTTGCCCCTCTATCAACCACTGGGTGTCAGGGGGAGGGTTGCCCACAGCTGTACAGAGGTCACTGCGCACAAGAATCTGACCCTCTTTCACAGTGGCGCTGGGAGGACAAGTGATCACAGGTCTATCTGTGGATTGAAGACGGAGTTGGCTTTTGAAAGAAACCATATATGACAGTAGTTCTTTGAACAAAAACGTAAGTATTCTAACAGAAGTACACTTTACATTTGGTCTAAAGATTTAAACACCGCCCAGAGTCCAATTCTGTTTCTTCCTAGTTGACCAATTGTTTTTGTCTATCAATACAGTAGTTTTATATTTTCAGCAACAAGCGAGCCTTTTTGTTTGATATCAAGATGTGAACATCATACTCACTCACAACAGTCTACCATAAGACAACCATGGCAACCAACGCTTCTGCTGCTTTACCTGTCAATTAATTACCATGACAACACGAACACGAAGTGGCAAGAAATCAGTCCCACCTGTCTGCTGTTAAATCAGTGCTTACTTTGTTTCCACAGGATATTTCACACCCGATTTCCCACTTGTCTCTGCTCAATTTTAGACAGTCCTTCCCCTACTTTTAGTATCTGTTTTGGATTTTCCCCTGCGCTCTGTTGGTTGTCTTTCTGGTTTTGGCCTTTGCCCGTGTCTGTGCCAGTGTCTGTTCCTGTGCCCATGTCTGTGCCTGTGTCTGTGCCCATGCTCGTGCATGTGCCTGTGTCTGTGCCCATGTCTGTGCCCATGCCAGTGCCCGTGTCTGTGTCCGTGCTCATGCCCGTGTCTGTGCAGGTGCTCGTGCTCGTGCCTGTATCTGTGCCCATGCTCGTGCATGTGCCCGTGTCTGTGCCCATGTCTGTGCCCATGCCAGTGCCCGTGTCTGTGCCCGTGCCCATGCCCATGTCTGTGTCTGTGCCCGTGTCTGTGCCCGTGTCTGTGCCCGTGCTTGTGCTCATGCCTGTGCCCATGCCTGTGCTCGTGCCTGTGTCTGTGCCCATGTCTGTGCCCATGCCAGTGCCCGTGTCTGTGTCCGTGCTCATGCCCGTGTCTGTGCCGGTGCTCGTGCTCGTGTCTGTGCCCATGTCTGTGCCCATGCCAGTGCCCGTGTCTGTGTCCGTGCTCATGCCCGTGTCTGTGCCGGTGCTCGTGCTCGTGCCCGTGTCTGTGCCCATGTCTGTGCCCATGCCAGTGCCCGTGTCTGTGTCTGTGCTCATGCCCGTGCCTGTGCCCGTGCCTGTGCTCATGCCTGTGCTCGTGCCTGTGCCTGTGCCACTGCCTGTGTCCGTGCTTGTGCCCATGCCTGTGTCTGGGCCCGTGCCCGTGCCCGTGTCTGTGCCAGAGCCTGTGTCCATGCCCGTGCCTGTGTTTGTGCCAGAGCTCGTGCCCATGCCTGTGCCCATGCCTGTGTCCGTGCTTGTGTCCATGCCTGTGTCCATGCCTGTGTCTGTGCCAGAGCCTGTGTCCTTGCCCGTGCCCATGCCAGTGCCTGTCTCTGTGCCTGAGCCTGTATCTGTGCCTGTGCCCATGCCTGTGCCTGTGCTTGTGCCCATGCCTGTGCCTTGGATATGTTTCTGGTTTTCCTTTGGTCTTTTCTTAGTGACTACGAACTCTGTTTGTTTCCTTATCACAGCTTGGACTGTGTTTCAATCTGTTCTCACAACTGACATCTGACTCCCTGCTTACTCCACCTTACACCTGGATTCACCTCATCGCCTCAGTCAAGCAAGAGCAGCAATTATTATAGCAAATGCATAAAAAATAAAGTATAAACATTATCTCTGAAGCCTTGATAAATTCTTCAAATAAAATTGTATTCAAATAAAATGCTTAGATTCATAAGGCAATTTATCTGTCACACTGAAATCTGGACTTCATATAACCTCTTTTCAATAGAAATGAAACCATTTTAAGCATCAAAAGAGACTTATCCCTTAAAACTGCAACAAATTCACAATGTTATTACCAGGAAAAGGATGAAACAGGGTTCACCGATATTTCATTGACAGACATGATAGAAGTCAATTCATTGTGCTGATTTATATCTGTCATCAAAAGGAATGATCAACAGAGTGCTGTGCATGTAGTGCAGGGTTTGACCACCTCTCCATAGAAACACCAGGCTCCACCTGTCATCTCATCCTGCTGAAGATCTTCTCTGTCCTGTTCTTCTCACACAGCTGGGACATACATGTTCCTGTTCACTGGTCTCTAAGCCTTAGATGTTTAGCAAAACATCATCATTTCGACATCGCAAATCATCCCACCAGTGCTCAATGGGGCTCAAGTCTTGTGAGCACGGCATAACAGGTACCGTATAACATTATACCTAGATGAAGTGTACTTGCATGGACTATGATAGATGTGTTGTGAATAAAACACGTCACCAGTAGATGAAGTACTACATGTGCGATGAAGAACAATGCTGTTCATACTGCATACAGCTCAGAAATTTTGCAAAGATCTAACATTTGCACTCTGCAGTATGGCACAGTTATATTTTCTAAATTCATGAATGCTTCTATAATAATGTTTAGGACTGTCTGTTTAAAAAGAACTGGATGTTTCTGCATAGTTCATGAAGCTCTCAGAGCTCCGTCACTCCCTCAGACCTATGCTGAACACATTTTAGCAGTAGAAAGAATGGTTAGTGATGCTGACCAAGAAAAATGTTAAAAACCCTTAAACTATAATAATTTGACATAAACACCCTAAAGCATGGCTCCTTACTGAATACAAGATATGAATAAACTCACACAGCACTGTAACCTCCAAGGGTTTCGCCCTCGTTGCAGGAGGGGGCTGTGGTCCTTCTGGTCCCAGGTTGAGCTCTGCCTCACAGGTGAGCTGCTGTCCACTGTGAGCTCTGTCAGGGGTGAACAGGTGTCTCACAGACACATTCACAGGTGTTCTAGTAGTGTTGTGAGAAAAGGTCTGACTGTGAATCAGTGTCTGTCCTCTGTACCAGTTCACAGTGAGGTACTGAACGGGAGCAATGTTCTGGACCGCACACTGCAGCTGGTACTGTCTCCCCTCCACCATCTGATCCACTGGGCCGTCAGAGCTGAGAGAGACACTGTCCGGGGACTCTGAAGAAAAACATATGAAACACAATAGCCTTAGAGAGCATTGTGTTAAACATGCTACATGAAGCACACTCATTGAAAATTGGAAGTAGCCACGGGAAAGCATGAGAAAACAATTCAGGGCATCTCTGCCAAAAATGAATTTACACAGCTTATTAGATACACTCATGTCATGTGCTCATGTGCCACAATACTGCCCATTCTCTGCTCCCAGCACACGTCTGCCCTCCTCTCCCCACGTAGAGGGCAGGAGTCAAGCGCTGAACCTCCCACTTCTTGTTCCTGTCCTCCCTCCCCTGGCTGGATAGTCTGATTGACACAGTTAGGAGAGTCTGGATACACTGGGAAGGCATTTCTGTTAGTTTTCTCGTTGCTCAAATTTCTGCTTTTTGTGAAGAATAAGCTCCTGCTTTGGCGAACTTTCAGGTTACATGGGCAGTGTTAAATTACTGCGGTTGCGGTCAATAGAGGAGCCTTTTTGTTATTGTGTGATTGTGGAGCGAAACACAAACAGACGTCCCCCAGCCAGTGGTCTACAATACTGTAGGTCAGACTGTTCTCTGTGGAAAATATCAGAAAAGATATCGTTGCCTTTTCCAGTCTTGCTTTTGTGGCTGTCCTGCATCGTGTGATTAAGTTTGAACTGCCCAGCGGGCTGTAGATGTATAATAATATAAAGGAATTTAGTACTGTATATGCTTCTGTCCAAATGCACAAGGGAGAGTAGGACAAAAGATTAGTTACAAATGAGAGGAGGCCATTCGGCTTGCACAGTGTGGCCTGTCGAAATACAGCCCGTAATTCAGCTGGTGAAGCAGTTTCTCTCTCCGCCTCTTGAGGCAGAATGGCTCCGCTACACATGATAGAACTATCATCACTCGGATTATTTTGGCCAGGGAGAGAACGTGATTTTCCTCAGTGTCTCTTGCCATTTCTGCTAAGCAATGCAGGCCTGTTCGACATTAACCATTGTGGATTTCCCTCACGGGATCAATAAAGAATCTATCTATCTTTCTCCATTCTATTGTCCATGAGCATTAGTAATGGAAAAAAATGCATGGAGAGAACATACATCTATGTTTGATCCTTGCACGTCTATATGATTTAGATGAGGTTAGGGTTAAGCCTCACTTTCCCACAGCCTGACACAGAGGAGCCACATGCTTTGGATAGCATGGAACTATCCCAGCCCTGTCATTCTTCAAGACGACAAGCAACAGTTTCAATTCACAACAATTTAAACAGGCTACTCACTGTACAGACTGATGTTGAGATTCTTCCTGCACTCCCTGGGCTCAGTATCGAAGTCTCCGTAGCATGTAGGCTCTACAGTCCAATCAGTCAGACTGCTGACATTCCAGGTGACAGACTGGACACCTGTTTTCATGCCTGTAGCTCCAACTGGAGCCTCCCAGCCCATTCCTCTGGCTGTCTGTGTTGTAGTGCAGTTCACTGTCACTGGGTCCCCATACCTCACCACAGCTCTCTGAGGGCTGATCTCAAGTGGACACTCTGGGACAGCTCCTGCAAAACAACAGAGGTAATTTCCTCCAGCAACACTGAAGCACAATGCCCAGAAGCAAGTATCAGTATTACTGACAATAAAACAGTTCTCCCTGTATGTATAATGGAAAAGTTCCAAAACTACGCATTACCCAGATGTGGGATGCAGAGAAGTCCCAGTGCACAGATAATCCATGGATCACACAGCCTCATTCCCTCTCCTGAATATTCCCTTTTTTAAAAAAAAAAAGAAGAGAGCACTCAGCACTTTCTCCCAGCAGTGTCAGTTGTGAGTATTGTGTTCACAAAAGCAGAGAAGGGAAAGGAAATACCGAAACGAGGGGCTTTTGTTTTTTCTGCATCGTACCATCTGGCCAACACCCATTGTTTCCTTCCTGAAACATCAGCCTGGATTGGCAGTCAGGGACTCTGGATTCAGAGCTGGAAGCTCCAATGTCCCAGGGTACTGCAGCCTTGAGTAAACACTTCTCTCCGATTTTAGATAAAATGTTATTTTGACATTTATTTTTAGATAAAAGCTTCAACTATCATAATAATGATAATAATCAGTAATACATTTTCTCCCTCTAAACTGGCACTCTGCATGGAAACGCCGACGGAGTGTATCAGCGGTAGACGGGCCTGCATTCCTGCCGAGCCTGTTCACTTCCATTTCCTGTGACAGGAGTTTGGGAATAAGAGCCTTGTCAATGGAGATCTGGGAATGCCACTGATTTCACCCGATCAAATCGTGCCTTTGTCATAAACGATGGTTTTATAGCTCGTTTCATGATGCGGCATCTCGAGATTCGGAATCGCCCCCTTGAGTCCTTGGTTCAGCCTGGGACTGGATTTGTTTGCATTGCTTTTGGCTATGAAATAGCAAGGAGGCTTCGGTTTATCCTATGCAATTCCACAGGTAATTAGGAATTAGGTATTCCGGAGTCCCAAGACAGTTTTAAAAAGTCCTCCAAAGCAATTTATTGGGTTAGCTGGAACTTGAGTTCTGAAATCTGCAATGCATTTTTTTCCAATTTTCTTTTCTTTTATATTCAGCACATGTACAGTAACCAGCACTTTGCAAGCTATTGGTTTTTTCTATACTTTAGACAATGTACTGTATATACATTAACTTCATTAAAAGTTGAATTGCTGTGCTTCATTTCTTTCTAAACAATACTATTAGTTATAAAAAACACACTTTTAATTAATAGAAAACTTTTTATACTCAGATTTTAACTGCCTGAATACCATTCTCTGTTACTGTGCATATGTTATGTAATATAGAAAACTGAAATTAAAAAAACAGAGATTGCCTGATTCTTTCATGTAGGCTTGTACTAAAACAAGTAATGTCATTGTTCCATTCTGATACCGTTGTTGAAAAGCCTTTCTTTAAAGGACTGAAAGATCAATAAAATCAAGAAGTAACATTGGTTTCCCTTGACAGTTTAGGAGCTTTAAAATAGTTTACTTTTAGCAGTATACTTGGTTATGTCTCCACAAGCTAAAAGAAACACAAACTCTCTCGTGGTTTCTTATGCTTCTGTGAGTTACAGTCTGTATTAACTAACAGTCTGGCCCCTTGCTCTGAAGGCTCTGAGTGAGTTACAGCTCAGTACAGAACAGTAAGAACAGGGATCTCACCTACCTGTTGGGCGACCTGACACTGTAGAGGCTTGGGGTTCAATACGTGTCCAGTAGATACCAAAAGGATCTAGGCACCCCGTTTCACTGTTATAGAGTGAAGCCACTACCCCTTACACTGGGTGTGTCTGAGGAAAAGATCTCACTCACTGCACGAGGGATCCCTGGGGACCTAACCAGCGCAGATCAACATTGTTGATCTGCAGACAGCACTGTGCAGTTGTTCCTGTTGTAGCAGGAATATCAAAAAGTCAAATAATATGCTTGAATCATCCTTTTATAATGTTGCTAAGCAAAAAGGCATATGAGCAAAGGCAAATAGTCACTATATTATACACTTAATGAGAGGTAAATGCTCAAATTCTTCCTCACTAACAAACTGATGCCCTGAGAAGGGAGAAGTCATGTGGGGTGGGAACTTTGGAATCAAAAATAAAAGTATAGAAAGCGATCCATACGGATAGGATGGTGTGATGGAGAATGCTTCCGGCCTTTCAATCAGGAATTGTGTCCTCAGTTTTGAAAAGATTAAACAGAAACCAAATCATTTTTTAATTATTTTAATTAGAGATGTAAGACATAAGTGCAATTCAATAGAAAACAAAAGCCAAATGCCTGATACTATGATGTGATTATGGAAAGAGAAGACACCTAGGGCCTCACGAAAGGCTCATAAAGGGGAACAGCAGTGCTTTTCACATTTCAGGGTTAGAGACAATGAGCATTGCTGAATGCATTTTCACACCACAATGAAAGTAAAATGTAAATTGGAGGTTTTACACGTTACTGTGCACAGCAGAAAAGAGACTAAATTTCTAGTTATGCACGGTGCTATACCGTACATCCATCATAGTCTGTGATTCAGAACGAGGCAACAGAACCGAGGGTGACGTGAAACAGCCCTATTACATTGTAGAGAAGCAGGCTTGTGAATCCATCTCTTTTAATCCACTAGAAATATCTCTCGACTTCGAGACAGTTTTTCCAACAAATACTACTTGTTAACTTACTCGCTCGTACATCACATTACACTAATGATTAGTGACTAGTGAGCAGGAAGGGCCGCATCACATCGCAGTTCATGTGAACTCTTGCTTTCGTCCCTGGCGAAACCAGCGGTCTGTGACAACATGGCGACATTTAGTACTTTCACAAAGTTCACGATTTTGTGCTTAATTTAGAGTTTGTAAAATTTTGCAATACCATCAATTAATTAATTTTGTTGCGGACATTTGATTACCTGTCTGAGAAATTGGGACTACAATTCCCCTTTAAGCAACAAGATGTAGCTTAACCATGCATAAGGCTATTAAATGTATCATTTGCTGTAATAAAACACTACTTATGCGCATGATGTACAATAGAATGCATTTTGGAAATAAGGCATGGGTTAATTTGTCCCTATTACATACGCAAAGCATGCTAATTTATGCAAAAATGTGTAGTGCTATACTGAAGCTCTAATGAGGAAAACAATATGTACACATCATTCACAGAAAGGTTCTCACCCTGAGGAGTGCCTTACGATACTGATGGACTATGACTACAGGTAATAAGAATATATATCGATCATAGAAAATAAGCTGCAATGCACTAATGTATTTAATTAACTACAGAATGCAGAAAGGCACCAATAATCAATTTTAAAGGAAGGACTGTAGCAAGTTTCCGGACCATAGTGAATCTCACTTTACATATAGCAATTAGACATGAGAATACAGGGATTTCTGGGAGTGTGTTAGGTGGCTACTGTTTATTTTTAGTTGAGCAGAAGCAAGTGTTATGATGTTGGGCTTGTCCCTCTTCCAAATCCCATTTTTAAATTCTGCCAGTCCTTCTTCAAAGCTGTCTGCGCACGTCCGTAGCCTCTGGCACACCTGGGGGCTCTGTGCAGTGTGAGCCGGGATGCTGCGTGTGGCTCCTGGGAGTTCCCTCCATTTAATAACCCAAGAGCAACGCCACCAGCACAAATCCCACTACAATCCCGCTGGTCTTCCCAGGTCCGCAATCTAATAGGAAACAAAATCACACCAGGCCATTAACACGCGTTGAGGCGCACCCTGAGAACGGACACCTGGCTTCTTCACGCGAAAGAAATCTCGGCTTCCCCAGGCTGAGGCTGCTGCTGGGTCAGTTTTAAACTCCTAGGGCTGGGCTCACAGCAAAGAGAAAGAGCTGTCATCTCATGCCAGGAGAATCATCGCAGTGGCCACAGGGTTCCAGGGGTGTTTAAACACCCTCTAGTCCTCAGCAGAGGAAGACAGGAGGTGTCTACCTGCACCTGGACTGTAAGACTAGGGTCCAGGACAGAAGGAGAAACGCACTGGTAGCTGGGAGCCCATCAGGATAGATACTGTAGGTCCATTTCAAAATGGGACGGGCAGAATCTGGCAGAATTAGATGGCGTGAAGAAAACGGAAGGCTTTAGGATTGTGGAAAAGGGAATGAGAGTTTAAGGGAAATGGATTAGGTTTCACCCTTTCAATACACGTTGAAAACGCAGTGCAAGAGAGACAGGCGCAATTCATACAATCGGAAATTAGCACGTAGAAAATGCCAAGTACAGAAGAGAACATGCAGAGCTTTATAGAGTGTGGGAAGGACCAGTATAAGGGAAAGCACAGAGAGCACGCGGACCTTTTTCAATGTCACAACAACAAAAGGTGGGTTAAAAAAACCTGTACAGGACCTTGCAGGAACAATACAAATACAGTAGGTCTACTCCGGAGAAGAGCGTCCATGGCAGGAGTTCACACTGGACATTTTACACAAATGCTGGGGGTAAGATGAATGTCCAGCAGCTTAACAGACTTGGCTACAAATGTTCTTCAGCAGCGCAGAAGATGAGAAGTTAAAGGGAGCAGGAAGGTACTTTATGTTGCTGTTAGTTTACCTCTTTCTGCACAAAGACACATGGGACATCTTTTATGTGTGATTCACCGAGATCATTCAGGAGCTGTGACTAAGACCATTCCATAAACTGAATAAGTCCTGTCTCCCTACCTCAATCACAGCTAAAGGTATTAATATACGGTATACACCATCTTTCTAAGATTTTACAGAAGTCAAAGTTTGCCTAATTCAACCTGTTTAATTTCTGTGAGCAAGTCACTCCTGCAGTGGATGACTTTGAGGCTATATCTGGATATGTGTTAAAGTAATTTCTGAAAGATTAATCTTCAGACAGAGGGACAGGTGAACTGTGGGAAATCGCAGAACATCCCTCGTTATTTTGCTTCCGAGGCAGACCTGAACCCTGAGACCTGAAGTCGGTAGCTGAGGGTGCAGATTTGTATTTTTTTAATATACCTGTGAGACTGGAGATTATTCTTCCCTGTTTGGGCCGACAGAACCAGGCTTTTTCTGCACCCTTTTCCCTAATCCCAGCTCTTCTCTCTTTCCTAGTGTCGACAAGCCACGATTTCCATTCTTTGCCAGGAAAATGGGTCTGTTTAAAGTTAAAAGAGTTTGAATGTTTTACCTGGGCTCCGATTGTTGTCTCGGGGGCTGGTCGTTGTCGATGCTGTAAAAAAGGAGAAAGATTCAGTGAAGCAAGGAGGAGCCTATGTACTCTCTGTACCTGTAGTAACTGGGGGGCATGGATACTGTATTAGGTTGGGCTGCTTTGAATCCATTTTGGATCTTGTTGTCCAATTCCTGTCCACCAGGTGGCGCCTATAATTGCAGGCTGCTGACACTGTTACTGCACTGGTATATGATAAGATCACTTTATTGGCCATATACAATTTCTTGTATTAGGAATTTGTCTTTTCGTATGCAGCTTATATAGCTGTATTGTTTGAGGATCAAACAATAAGCTGGAAGAGAAAAACAAAATCACTAAAAAAAATTTAGAAAAGCTTTTCTTTTGACAAATTGTTGTTTAAGGGCCTTCCCTGTGCTAGCTGACAGGCCTTCGCACATGAAACACTTCCAAAGCCAATATAAATTAACAGAACTAAAAGAATGAAAGAACATCTTTTACTCCTTCACACCCTATCCACAAATTAAACCACAAACAAAACTGACCTCTTCTTACATACAAACGTCACACAACACAGCAGGATATATCGGAACAAAAACCCCACACTCAACTTTCTCCAGTGACACACCCTTGTATACAGGAATCCTGGCATTTAACTCCATGTGAAAACTCTGCATGCCAAAAGATTTTAAGAATAACACAAGCATTAACTTAATGATACACAGGTGACTATAATCAAGGATTTTGAAGCTGTCTCCCAAGTGACCTCTAGCGGCGACTCTATTGTAATTACACTCCTTCTGGAGGGCTCCCCTGCCGCCTTGTAAGGCTGCTCCAGACAGCTAGAAGAATAGAAGTTACAAAAGACAGGAGGCCGTTCGGCCTCTGTGATCAGAGGATCTCATACACCCATTTCTAAAAATTAACAAGGGTATCTAACCAGTATAACCAGTATACTGACTAGTGCGTATCCATCAGCTAGACAGGGTACACTACCTCTGGACATCTATCAGCTAGAAGGGGTATTTACTGACCACTGTGTACCTGTCCTCTACACATTTATACTGACCACTGAACACCTGTCAGCTGGACAGGGTATACTGAACACGTACGTGTTAGCATACAGCATTGTCACTAAAAGCCATCAGTCCTCCAGGCATTGCTAACTGCGCTCAAGAGCTGGGAGTATATAAAAACAGAAGTGCACTCTTTAATGGGTACGTACACAGCCTTTAAACTTTCCGGTGTCAATACAGAGCCTAAACATTATTCTGTATTATATTGATTGACCACTGATGACTCAGGGAGGTATAATTAGAAAAGTATGTAAAACTTTTATCAGCTCATATACAAATTCCCTACTTATTTGTAGCCCAGAACTGAAACAGCAGATACTTACAAGACTTGATGTGGATTTCCAGTTTCTTTTTACAGTCCAGGGGTGCATTGGTGAAGTTGGCAACACACAATACATGAAGATTCTCTACATTGATCAGATTAGTGACATTCCAGACCATAAACTGTACACCAGGCTCTGGGGACCGGGGAGAGACAGTAGAGTCCCAGGACAGAAACAGAGGTTTCCGTCGCGACGTACAATTAACTTTTACCGAATCTCCAGGACCCACAAACACCTCGGGAGGAGAGAGCATCAACCCACAATCGGCACCAGCTCCTGGACAAGAACAGCAATGAACAAATACAGAAGCACAGGGCTTTTTCAATGAATCACAACTAAAATAAAGACATTGCACGACACAAAGATATTGATTCTGTTGTGTTTAATTCAACTACATACACTACCAGTGGACCCACTTGAAAAGATCTTCAAACCCAGAAATCCCAACCAGAGAAAAACTACTTACCCAGGTCACAGAAGAAACAGGGCGTGAGGACACAGGTCAGCCACACACCACTCAGCCTCATGCTGTTTCTCCTAAAATGTCCCTTTTCTCAGAGATCAGAGAGTCCCTAGTCTTCCTTCCACCAGCTACTCTGTGTCCAGCAGCGACAAAGCTGACAAAACAAATTGCTTCACACCGCTCTTTCAAGCTGGAGTTGAGTAGAAGTGTTTTTGGGAAAGTAGAGTCCACCCTTCCTTCCTTTCTGTAACATGTACGACAAGAGATGCTCTGGACTGATTTCCCACTGGAGTGGCTTTGGAGAAGGACCAGCAGCCCATATGGAAAACCTCGCACTGTTAGTTTACAGTGGCTGACCTTGCACTGCCATGTAATATCGGCCACATTCCTGACACACCCTGCAGCTGCAAAAACTGGAGAAGAGAGTCACTTAGAGGGAGATCAGCCTGCAAATAAACAGGCTGGGGGCTGTGGTCCAGATCTGCGCACAGATCAGCAGCCTGGGGGGCTGGGGTCCCCATCAGCCTGTTGGGGACCATGGCTCAGATTGACCCGCTGGGGCTGTGATCCAGATCGGCCAGTGGATCAGCCCACTGGAGGTTCTGGTCCAGATCAGTCCAAGGATCAGACGGCTGGTGGCTGTGGTCCAAATTGGCCTGCAGATTGGCCCCACTCTAGATCAGCCTGCAGATCGACCCGCTAGGAGCTGTGGTTCAGATTGGTCCGTGGGTCAGCCCTCTGGGCTCTGTGATCCAGATCGGGCCGTGGGTCAGCCTGCTGGGGCCTGTGGTTCAGAACGGGCTGTGGATCAGCCTGCTGGGGTCTGTGGTTCAGATCAGACCATGGATTGACTGGCTTAGGGCTGTGATTACAGAGTGCTATCATGTAAAATGTAAATCATGGGACCACACTACCTGCTCAGTATCTTTTCAATGTTCAGAGAGTTTGCTCATGACATGTTTTGCTCACTTTGCTTTCAAATACAAACGGAAATACACTGGCCCTCCACAGAGTGGGAAAGGAGTCTAGCAGACAGGTGCCCTTAGAATCAGCAAAAATGGCAAAAATACATAAACTTATTTTCAGGTGCTAGAACCTGCAGTGTGAAAATGTCATGATTTCAGTGACATAATGACTATTCATACTGGTGAAAATGTTCATTAGAATTATCATGAAGTAACTTCATACAAATAATTTCTTGCATTTATGTAGTGATTTCCATCCCACATGATCTCTAAGCTCTGTGTATGTAGGAGGTGACCCAGTTTATCCACCACTGAAGTGCAGCCCCACCCATGTGACACCCAGCAGCCACCTTGTCCGGTCGTAGCCTTTGGTTATGAAATGAAAAGCCTTGTCCCTGCAGAAGTAGGATATGTAACGCCGCTGCTCGTAGCTGGTCACGAGAAGAGCCCAAGTCTTTGGAGGAATAGGCGACTGAGCAGGCACAGGCTAGTGAGGTATGAGGCAAGCAAAACGCAGCCCAGATTCACAGTCAGGAAACAAGCAAGGGTCAAAGCCAGGAGACACGGAGACACAGCACATAAGGCACATCCTAGAGGGGGGTCTAACAAGCAAGCGAGGTTCAAAGCCAAGTGTTTCACAGTTCAGAAATAAAAGGAAAAATCCAAGAGACAAGGTCAAAATGAAGCAGGGTCAGAGTCCAGGGGGAGCCACAAGGAGGGAATGCCAATTTGAAACACAAACTGGCTTAGTGTCTAGAGTGCTATCTAGGCAGGACTTAAATAACCTGCTCCACCTGAGATGGGAGTAGAAGTTATTTGGCACAGGTTGAACAGGCTTCCTGTCCAACCGTGTAACCACGGCAACTGGCTGACTGTCAGGTGAGTTAGAGGCGTCGCTGGCTGCTGTGGTAACATTAGCTTGCACTCTAGCACTCTAGCATGACAGTATCAAGAAATAACAAAACTGTGTGTCTGTCTTCTCAGTCCCAAACATGGCTGGCATGGCAATGATGTATCTTAGAAACCAGTGGAAGCTGTTCTTCTATTGACAAAGTTAAAACTCTACAGATAAATCAATCAGCAATCTAATTTTGGTATAAACATACATGTATATAAGCCACAGATACACAAGTACTATCTGAACCAGGGGTCTCCAACCCTGGACTGCAGGTTTTCATCCCAGCTCAGCTCTTAACTAAGTCAGTCAGCTTAACTGGTCCAGTTTAACAGTTTCACCCAGCTTCTCGGGTGGTGTTGCTTTAATTCAATTCAAATGCTTTATTCATCCCCAGGGGGGTAATTTAAGAAAATGTCAATATAGTGTACAAATTAAATGTTATTAAAAGACATGAAACACCTGCAGACACACCGACCCTTCAGGAGCAGTCCTGGTCTAAAATACATCCCAGTAATGACATCCCAGTAAAGAAAAATACATCCCAGTAATTTATGATTTTAACCCTATTTATTTGTATTATGTGACTACAGAATTTTGAAATATCAAAGATATATTTTGCTTTCTTGTTTAATAACATTTTTTGCGATTTTGCATACATTTGTTAAATAGGTTGTACAGCTAGTATCACATATTTTTAACTTGATATTACCACATTAGAACAGTGGTTCTTAACCTGGGGTGCACACATTCCCTGGGGGGATGAGATGCCCTTTCTGGGGGTACAAGACACGCCTGGGTTTTTTCGAAGGTAAATCATCAAAAACAAATTAAGCACAGACATGTACAGTAAGTACAACCGCTTTGTTTCATCAAACCTTTGTATTTTAAGGTAAACATCAAAATTGTGTTTTTTACCATGTATTCTTAATTTTACTGTGAAATCAACAGAATATAACATTCTGCCCTTTTCATTCTATAGCTACCTCAGGTTTAAAGAACTGACTACCTTCTCTGCGAGAACAGATTTTGAGGACCAGAGTGCAACCAGCAGGGTGCAGGCTGAGGTCAATGTTAAGAGCCACTGCTTTAGGATATAAATGGTTTCATCTTGTAATAATCTCTACTCTATAGCTGCCAGAGACACTGTCTGCGTGCTTCAATATGAGAGGCAGAATATTGTAATTCAAGCTGTATTTTTGGGGGTACAAAAAAGCACAGGTTTTTGGCTATGGCTGAGAAGTTCAGCGCTCTGACAATTTGGCTATTTCCAGGAGCAATTTTCTTTTTTCTAATTCAAGTTTTTCAATCTCTAACTTGATCTTCTTCTCCTCCAGAAACAGGATGCGATTCATTTTCTCCAGGGCCGCTGCTATGGCAACATTCACATCTGGCAATCCCTGGATCATTTTTCCCAGGTCAGACACATCAGAGTTTTGAGCTGTCAAAATATGTAAATACAAAATGATTTAAAGAGAACGCAATATTGAATTCAACAGAGACAATACATTCCGGTACATGTGTGTGATTTACAGACTTGTCACCACAATGGAAAGAGGAACAGGTTTTCAATACACACACCATTATAAAAATACATTTATAATTGTTTGCAGCAATGATGAAAGTTTTTAGTTTTAGAGTCATCTATAATGAACTGCAGTAAACTGTCTTCAAATAATACAATTAGTGTAATACTATCATCCAGGTGGATGCTGCACATTGGTGGTGGTGGAGGGGAGTCCCCATTACTTGTAAAGGGCTTGGAGTGGAGTGTCCAGAAAAAGCACTATATAAGTGTAAGCAATTATTAATAATTATTATTATTAAAGTGATTATAGAAACTATGTCATTCTTAATGTGACTGTCATTATAGCTGGGCTGTAAAATTTAAGCCTGTCATAAGAAAGAGGACTGGCTGATATTCTTAATTAAGACCAGTTTGCATTTTATCAACACTGACATTGAAGCCTCTATCACAGTAAAAGGCAACAACAGTTCCAGCAGTTAACGATCAAATTAACTACACTTATTAAGATAACAGCCTGTGGTTCAGAAGTTGAAATAAACAGCTGAAAAGTACAGAAGCGGGCTCAGTGCTGGTATTGTCTTCTTAGAAAGGACCTAACAAGTATGTGTCCTGTGTATGTTCAAGGTATGCACGAGCTGAGATGAACTCATGCAGACAGGAACTCCACCTCCACTTTCAGGTTTCTGAGCCTTGGACAGCATGCAATGCAATTATGATATAGTTCTGGATATTCACCGCCGTAACAGAATATGAACAAATAGTCTGTTTACTGATGGTCTGTAGGGTGAAATCAAATATGCTCACACCACAACAATGGGATTTCTGTTCTACAGACTGATCAAAAAGAATAGTTTGCATTGTTCTGCAAAATAACCAAGTTAATGTTGTAGAAACTCACACAGTCCAATACCCCTCAAGGGTTCTGCCCTCTTTGCAGGAGGGGGCTGTGGTCCTTCCGGGCCCAGGTTGAGCTCTGCCTCACAGGTGAGCTGCTGTCCATTGTCAGCTCTGTCAGGGGTGAACAGGTGTCTCACAGACACATTCACAGGTGTTCTAGTAGTGTTGTGAGAAAAGGTCTGACTGTGAATCAGTGTCTGTCCTCTGTACCAGTTCACAGTGAGGTACTGAACAGGAGCGATGTTCTGGACCTCACACTGCAGCTGGTACTGTCTCCCCTCCACCATCTGGACCACTGGGCTGTCAGAGATGATAGAAACACTGTCTGGGTACTCTGTGAAGACAACAAAGCTGAAAGGTTTCTCTTTTTTTAAGGACTCAACTGTTTTACATTTATTCACATTTTATAAAAGTTGCTCATCTTCTGCTTGTACCACTGCAGCAGTTACCTTAGCAATCCCTTGTCTTGTTGCTATTTCCAGGAATCAAGCTTAAATTTAAAGTTTGTTTTGCATTTTATGTCAGTGGCAGGGGATATCTAAATCTGGAGATGTAACTTTCCTTTGTGGTGGGAGTCCGTGTCTGTGTTTTTGTGTATGTGTGCCCTGTGATGGATTGGCGTCCTCTCATAGGCGTATCCCACCTTGCACCTGTTGCTTGTCAGAATAAGCTACAGCTCCCCTGAAGCCCTGTACTGGATAAAGTGGTTAAAAAAATGGATGGATGGACAAGGCATAACAGTGACACAGCATGAAGCATTGCTACCTCACAGTTCTTGAGTCCAGTAAGGGTCACCACCTCTGTTGATTTCTTCCCTGTGTCCATGTGTGTTTTTCCATTTTCCTCCCACAGTCCAAAGACATGATGCTTAAGTTAATCTCTAAATTGTCCCTTATGTATGCATGCTCTATAATGGTCTGGCATCCCATTCTGGGTGTATCCAGGCTTTCATTCACCACCACCCTACTCATGATCATATGGTTCTTGAAGATGGATGGATATGCCATCATTTCGGAATCAACCCTTCCTCACATGTTCAAAGTTCATTTATATGCATTTAAAACGAACCTTTTCTGAACTCAGTGCTTTCCACCATACCTTCACTGGGACAGTGGCTCTCACAACAGGGCTCAACCAGGACACCCAGTAGCCAGGAGGCCAGCCTTCTGGACTTGTGCAATTCACCACTGGTGCCCGGAACACACATGACAGGGCGTGCAGTGTTCTCACAGAAGGGCTGCACTGCTGAATCAAAAGTCTTCTGACTTTCGCCAATCTGACCAACATGGGCTCAGTGACTTCCTCCTGTCTGAGACCCATCTTATGTTCTGCTTCTGGATGAAGAAGTGCATTCAGAATGGAGGATTGTAGATAATGCTGGGCGATAATTCGATAACGATAATTATCGCGATATAATTTTCCTCTATATAATTTTAACAAAAGTTCGATAAATGTTCAATATATATGTTTATGCTTTGTGCATGATATGCGCATGCGCACAAAATACTGCACGAGTGCGCGTGCATGTTGCAGACCGGGCTGCTAACGTGGTGTTGTTTACCCACACGGTGGTGGCTGACAGGATTGTAGTTAGAGTGGAGAAATGTAGTGCTGCCAACGACTGGCTTGAAGGAAGATGACATCGTTGACAGAAAAGGTCATTCAACTTAGGTAATTTGGAGATATTTTGGCTTTTTACGATCAGACATAAAACAGAGCAGCGTGCACTGCAAACTGTGCCGCAGATCTATGCCAGCAAAGACAGGCAACACCACGAACCTATTTCACCATTTAGCTCAAGCTCTGGAACTCTTTGCCCAAGGATATTAGAGAGTCACCTTCTCTAAACTCCTTCAAATCCAGACTCAAAACCTTCTTCTTCAGAAAAGCCTTTACTTAACTGGTTCCATTCTTCACCCCTCTGCTCTTCTTAATACCATCTTCCACGGTCTCCTCTATTGTTATTGTTGTATTGTTGTAATTATAATTGTGTCCTGTCTTGTGAAATTTTCTTATTTATTGTTATTGTCATCCTGTAAAGCGCTTTGAGAAGTCACCTTTAAAGGCGCTATATAAAATAAAGTTTATTATTATTATTATTATTATTATTATTATTTAAAACAACATCACCCATTAGAACACGCAGAAGTAAAAAATTACAGTCACAAACTAGTGTTGTTAGTGGAAGGGGGCCATCTATAAGCACCAGGCCAGTATTCAGTGCGACTACACAGCAGCAAACCATAGTAGCATCATTTCCGAGCACCGTGCCTTACTACAAAAAACGAAAAGACATGAAGACCTCACAAATGCAGTTGCTGTGATTCATGCATGTGATAATGTGAATTATCCTTCACCTGACCACACCAACACACTGATTTATTGCTTCTGAGACTGTTAGCAATTCCCCTAAGCATCTGATTACAGGAGGAGACATATTTCCAATTTATATCAATAATAAAAGACTACTCACTGTACAGAATGATGTTGAGATTCTTCCTGCACTGCTTGGGCTCAGTAAGGAAGTTTCCGTAGCACTTAGGCTCTACAGTCCAATCAGTCAGACTGCTGACACTCCAGGTGACAGACTGGACACCTGTTTTCATGCCTGTAGCTCCAACTGGAGCCTCCCAGCCCATTCCTCTGGGTGTCTGTGTTGCAGCGCAATTCGCTGTCACTGGGTCCCCATATCTCACCACAGCTCTCTGAGGGCTGATCTCAAGTGGACACTCTGGGACAGCTCCTGTAGACGAATGCATGATGTTTCAGAAATCATTTTAAAACACTGAATAACAATAAGCATCTAATACCCCTCGGTAAAGAGAAGGATTATGGTTTTCTTCCTCATTTACAGGAAGGTTGAATCTTTACAGAGCTCTTAAAAAAAATCGTTGAAGCCGATACAGCTGGATAAGATCCTGGGATCAATTAACTACTATCTACAGAATGGGCTAGATGGGCTGAATGACCTCCTGTGATTAGTAACTATTTTAAGATTCATTTTCCCCACGTTCTCTGACTGTCTCTGTAAGAGAGGTGATGGCAAACGCCACAGGTCAGGTCCATTTCACATGAACACAGCGCAGGCAGAGAGCAGGTGCCAATTCCTTAGCTAACTGGTTTCTCCCAAATACACATCACACCTCAAGGATGTCACACAGGAAGTGTATAGTCATCACATGATTTCGTTCTCGTGGTACAGAGCACTGATGAATCTCCTATGAGCTAGGAGATCAGTCCACAGCCTTGGAGCAACAGAACAGAAAGCATTGCCTCCCAGGGCTCTGAGCCTGTCGGTTTGAGAACTGGTAGAAGGTCCTTCGCCCTAACCTTACTGCACTGATCAACACCCCTCAGCGAGGACAAAGCCCCACAGAGGACCGAGGAGGAGGCTACACTTACTGTGATCGCTGGCTAGAGGAAGGACTGGGCTAGGAGACGGTGGGTCGGCTTCAGGTATTGAACACCTGAGCAGGAAACGGCAAAGTCATCCTAGATCCTCGCACTCAAACTGCTGTATCTCACTGCAATGACACTGGAGTGGGATGGTTTCAAAATGTCCTAGTTCAGAGAAAACAGTTCTCAATGTAAAAGGAGGATGTCAGCTTTCCCCTCCAAGTTCTCTTGAACGCAGAAGAGGGACAGATCAGTGGGAACCCTTTGTTTAAAATACTATCCCGCCCAGGAAAGAAATATGTCCAGATATGTGTTACCTGTGTCACAGGTGAAGATGATCCCCAAGATGCTGGTAATCCACAGCTCACTTAGCTTCATTTTGTGTCTTGTAATATTCTGTCCGCAGAAAAGAGAATCAACAAGTGGTTTTGTTCCCAGCTTTGAGAACTGTGTTTTTGGAAACAGGAGAAGGGAGGACCATGGATTTTGGAAGTGCACATCACAGCTGTTTCCCAGACAAGCTTCCTTCCCATCTTTGCACACGCAGGGAGACCAGGTTGGGTCCCTTGGGAGCAGTTTTCCGAAATCAGATTCCCTGACAGGTTTCCCACTCCCCCCGCCACCACAGACTCATGGGATCTGCTTGGTAAACAAGCCCTTTGCCAGCAGCTGGCCTTGCATTGCTGTCAACACAGTCCACCTTCTGGCTGAGGTCCGCGGCGCAGGGCAGCATGGGAAGGGAAATCTAGGGCAGGCGGTGGGAGATTGATGTTCATACAGGTGTTAGGAGAGCACTAGCGGGAATAAGAGAACCATTTGTGAAAGAGGCTGATCTTCTGGAAACTCATTGTGTTTTGTCAGGCATTGCGCTGTGCATATTTTTGCTTTGCAAACTGGGGGCGCAGAGGTTAACATTCTCTCAGTGCTGGGGCTCTGCGTTCAATTCCAGACCTGGGGTGCTGTCTGTGTCGTTTGTACATCTGTTCTCCCTGTGTTCGTGTGGGTTTCTCCCAAGTGCTCTGGTTTCCTCACATAGTCCAAAGACATACAGTACCTTTAGGTTCATTGGCTTTTGGGATCATGAGTTGGATGAGGAGGTCAGAAAATGTATGGTTCTCCGTGCAGTTGGTGTCATGATTTGCAACTCATTTGCCACGATTTTATTGTGCTTTGGCTACACATTCCTCTGCTTTTCACATTGAATGGCAACAGGTTGCAATGGAAAAAGGAATGACTTATATTGTGTCATCTAACATTTCTGCATTAACCACAGCAAGAGAAACCCTGCAGACAGTACACTCCAGCAGAGACAGCACTGGTATTAAGCATAGCAAGAGAGACCCTGCAGACAGAACACTCCAGCAGGGACAGCACTGGTATTATCCACAGCAAGAGAGACCCTGCAGACAGAACACTCCAGCAGAGACAGCACTGGTATTAACCACAGCAAGAGAGACCCTGGAGACAGAACACTCCAGCAGAGACAGCACTGCTATTAACCACAGCAAGAGAGACCCTGCAGACAGAACACTCCAGCAGTGAGAGCGGAGGATTTCCAGGAATAAATCTGCTGTTAGATCGAGGACCTTAGGATTGAAGAATCTTCCCTCTTCCTGAGAAGTTCCCTTTTGGCACCAGCAACTCATGGCCTAATGGAATAACCATCTCAACTGAAAAAGCACAAACAATACTCACAGCACATGTGCGCTCACCCACAGGAAGTGCTGTTAGCTAAACAGGAAACTGGTCCGGATTAAATTCCAAAGAGCAAAAAAGTGAAATTGCAGGCAGCACTGTCAATTGAACATAAACAAGTACATTTTAAAATGCATTAAAAAGCAGCTTGCTTCTGGTTTGCTGAGAGGAAAAATGTCTACTTAAGAGTAATATGTTTTTGACACTCTGTCCCTCTGCTTCACTGCAATGAGGTAAGGGCATGATTCAGTACACTCAGTGGGTCAAAAAGTCTTAATAGCAGGGCTGTAAGACATGGTTTTGGGTGTCATGTTTGTGCATTTTTCCTTAAACGTGACCAACTAGGTTTGACGATCGCAGCCACGCCCTGTGCTTTTGGAACACATGCTCTTTCGCAGTTTCGATGCTGGTGTGGACGTGCAAATAACTGTTCCAGAAAATAGGTCCGTGTCTCAATACGCACACTTGGGTTGCTGCTCAGGGCTGCAAAGGCTTACGGTCCATTTCTAATTTGTGTTTCGCGAGGGGGCTCACCAGCACCATCATCGCCCTGCAGTCCGCTTCAGAGCAGACTTCGCTGAAGGAAATCGCCTCCAATTCCTCGCTTAATGGTGACGTTTTGACGGTTTATTTTTCTACCCTATCAAAGCAGTATATTGTCGCGGAGAATAAAATATTCAAGTGTAAGTCAAATTCAATTTTAGTTAACTCATTATATTTTTTCTAAAAACAAAATTTAATGACGCTACTTTAGATTCATGAAGTGGAATTGAGAAAGATTAAGGTACAAAGTGCTGACATAAAGCTATTGTCCCATTTCGATCGACGAAACTTTACCTACAGTACGGTGTATTTTGTACAGGGAAAGATTAAGTATTTAATAGGGCAAAGTTCTGAGGTATTGCAAAGTTTACCTTATTTATTTTACTTTGACAACTTGGAATCAATCCTGATCAACGTTAAAGAACGCGTTATTTGCCTCATACTGTCATTTTCGTACTGAGATGAAATGCATTTAATAGTACAAAGCTTTGAATAGTGCAGTTACCACCAAGTTGTCGTTTACTTCGCCCGTCTCAAGCCTGCTCAACATGGATGGACACGGTGTGTCCCTACTTTTATGCAGGGGCAGCCAAGAAAACATTCAGTTTCATCAAACTGTGAGCGGAGAATGAAAAATTATTTGTAAAAAAAAAACATAGCCGCCTGAAAAGAAGCGGCGACGAAAAAACAGCAACAGCAGAAAGCATTTTCACCGTCATCTCTAAAACAACGAGGGATGTCCTGCGTAGGTGTCCCATTATCCTTGCGTGCTGACGCTGTTAGTCCACTCTTGCTCTGCGTCACAGAAGGGAGCACGTGGAGGAAGGGTTTATTGCGGGATCTGGGTCACGGCTTGGACGCTTTCGTGATGTCATTCCGACTGTTCTCCATCTTCTGATCCGGCGTCGGTTATTGAACTCAGAGAGGCGTTTGAAACACAAGCGCGCTTTCCCCGGGCGTGTGAACCCCAAACATTAAGCCGCACTCGCATGAAAAAGGGGTGTTTTGAACCCTCTTCAAAACCCGGGCTTGGAATACTATGCTACAGTATACAGTACGCACATCACTGAAATACCGAATAACAGGCATCAGCATTGAAAGACGGGAAGTGAAATTTATTCAGAAGTTAGTCAAATATAACGGATGTCGAACAGCCATACTTAAAAAAATGTGCAGTCACAGGCAGTGTGTGAAAATCTGAATCCATTTGCCCGCATATTCCTTCTGAAATTTCCATTTCTGACATTTCTGAAAGAACCGGCCTCCACCATCTTATCTGGGACGGCTCTTTGCTGCTGTAGAAATACAGTAAATACTTCACTTCTAAAAAGAGAAGGAGAAACTGTAGCAGTTGTAAGGTGCTGGTATTAGGATAAGAGGAGAGGACAACATCTGAGAGATGCAGTAACCACAGTATAACTACAAAATCCGAAGAAAAGACAGCTGCCTGTCCAAATGGCTTGTGCCCCATTGCAACACATTACAAACAGATTTTGTTCACTCTTCCAAGTTGTTGCAGGAGGCCCAGGTTTGTGGTTTGTGAAAGAAGGAAAAATAACTGGAGATCATTCCTGTGACGTCAGACCTCCCTGCGCTCCCGAATCCTTTGGAGTGTCACGGATGTTTCACAAGTCGGGACACTATTTCTTCTTCAACACACAGTATAAGACCATCAAGCCGCCTACCAGGAGGAGTATAAGCGGAACCACAATCGCCACGACAATACCTGTCAGAAAAGAAGCACACGGTTCATCATTAGTACATTCTTATCTACAGATGATCCCCACTGATTTGAGCGTTGTGATGTCTGCTTTTTCATTGTTCCTTGTTGCTGTTGTCTGACATTTGAAAGTCATTATATTGTGTGTTTTTTTACTCCATGCATTCTCGATACTGACCTGTTAGGCAAAAAAAAAAACTTCTTATTGTCCCAAATAAGAGAAGACTACATCAATTCTATAATACTTATTCTTTCAAAGTTCTCTGGAGATTGAATTGTAACTTATCTTGTCCCTGGCCAACCAAACTCGTTTATTAGTCCTAATTATTCAGTTTTTAAGTTGATATATTATATATATTCTAAGAAGAATTTTGAATTAAACAGGGATTTATATTTTGCATATTACATTGTTTGCATATTAATAGTGGGAAAATAATATTTCTATATCCCTGAATCACACTCCATTAAAGTTATACGCTCTATATCAGACGATTGCTCGTGTGTGTGGCTAGTTCTTTAAGTGAAGTGACATTTGCACAACTGAGTGTTACGCTGGAGCAATCGGGAATTGCAGGACCTTGCCCAAGGGTAATGCACATCACTTCCTGATTGCTCCAGCATAACACTCAGTTGCAAAAGCAGCCCCGCAAACCAGGATTTGAGCCTGTAACCCTCCAATAAGTCAGTACTGCCAGAGGTTAACTTGGTTTGTATCCTCAGTGTTGCCAGTATCGGGCGGCATCGCTAGCTCCATGTTCTAGTGGCTGAGTGGCAAAGACCTTCAACACCACAGACCCAAGGAGCAGGCCTGCCTCTATGCTCCTGCCAACAAAAGGCACGTGTGCTTCTATACAGCTCCAAGCGCACCAAAGAAGCGTGCGACACCGGCCTCACCTCCATTGAATCTATTGGACAGCACGATGGTGAACGTCTGGCTGGCTCGCCCCTCTGTATTCGCAGCGATGCACGTGTAAGCACCGGCGTCGGCCTCAGAGTTCACGGTGACAGCCGCCACCGAACTGTCCCGGTTGGTTGTCACCTGCACGCTGCTAGCACTGGAGTACTTCCATTCGAAGGTGGGGGGAGGGTTGCCGTCGGCAGAGGAGTTCAGGAAGATCCGGGTGCCTGGAGGAACTTGGACGGCCGTGGGCCCCGTGCTGGTGAAAACGGGCTTGTCTGAGGAAGGTAAGGAGAAACAGGGCAAGGAAATCACTGCTCAGTGCGAACGATGCGTGGCGTGGCGGGGGCTGGTGCACATAACTTGCCAGGTGTTTTGGGGTTGGCTACCATTTTCTTCAGACCTTGCTGTCCTGTTTGAAGACTTACTAGAAGGGAGAGCAAAAGCCTCCAGCTTCAGGGACACCACGAACCGAGCAGCAGCTGCCCTAAGGTCAACATTCTCCATTTGAGCGGAGTTCCGCTGGGACGCTACTGACAAATGAATGCTCCAGGAGACGGAAACCGCTCTTTAAACCAGGACTTGAAGGACTTCAGTGGAGCCACACAGACTCCTGTCTCTGCACTGATCCTGCAGTCTGTAAAGCTTTTTACACAAATAACATCAAGAAAGATTCCCCAGGCAGGAAAATAAGAACAGACTATGTTTGTACTGCAAAACAATCAGAGTAAGGCGGTATAAACTCACACAGCACGGTGATGCGGAGAGGATCAGACTGATTTGCAGGAGGGGGCTGTGGTCCTTCTGGTCCCAGGTTGAGCTCTGCCTCACAGGTGAGCTGCTGTCCATTGTCAGCTCTGTCAGGGGTGAACAGGAGGGTTGCAGACACATTCACAGGTGTTCTAGTAGTGTTGTGAGAAAAGGTCTGATTGTGAATTAGTATCTGTCCTCTGTACCAGTTCACAGTGAGGTACTGAACAGGAGCGATGTTCTGGACCTCACACTGCAGCTGGTACTGTCTCCCCTCCACCATCGGGACAGTTTGATTGACAGAGACACTGTCTGGGTACTCTGCAAACAAAATGCAATAACTAGTGCATTAATTATTGTTATGGTTATTGAATGACTCATTGCAAACGCAGTGATTTGATACATCATATCTTGATTGGTATGGTTTACTTTACAAGACAGTTTCATCCCTTTCAATTAAAATGTTATCTTTGATAGTTGGATCCACCACTTGAAGTAAATATCTTTTCAGGGTTTTCATGTAAGGCTTATGAAATAGGCCCAAAGTGAAATATTTCAGCTTTTCCTCAGTTAATAGAATAGTTGCATGTAGTATTTATGGAGTTAACATTCTCAATAGTTACCAAAAAGATACTTACTGTACAGACTGATGTTGAGATTCTTCCTGCACTGCCTGGGCTCAGTAAGGAAGTTTCCGTAGCACTTCGGCTCTGCAGTCCAATCAGTCAGACTGCTGACATTCCAGGTGACAGACTGGGCACCTGTTTTCATGCCTGTAGCTCCAACTGGAGCCTCCCAGCCCATTCCTCTGGCTGTCTGTGTTGTGGTGCAGTTCACCATCACTGGGTCTCCATATCTCACCACAGCTCTCTGAGGGCTGATCTCAAGTGGACAGTCGGGGACAGCTCCTACCAAAGAATACTACAGTTTTCTTCTTACAGTGACATTTTGGACACTAGTTTTCATGACAGTATGATGAAATATTGCCTCCTAAAAGCATTGCTATACTGTAGCTGTCTGTGTTGCAGTCATCAGTCAAAGTAGGCTGGAGTAGTTCAAGTAGGTCAAAGTAGTCAAAATCCACTTCAGAAAAACTGCCACCTAGTAACTTCACTGTGTACAAACCAAACATGCAAACAGAATAAACAAAGAAATAAACAGAATCTGAAAGAACTGCAAAAATGTTCAGTTCTCTATCAGTCCTGATTACAGAATATCTTAAACCAAGAAGGTAAACACTTTTCATGTTGTGTTATACTTTGTAACCAAACACACAAACAATTGTGTATCTACTGAATAAATGCCCAGCCTTATACTGTAGATATATTTATACCTACAGCCTGAGAATGCAGCAACAGAACTGGCAAGTTGTGCTCAGAAACATGACTGTCAGCGTTTCCATTTGGGAGACTGAATGAGCTACAATTCCGGACCCCAGGGGACTGGGAGCCACAGGACACTTTCGTGGTAAAATTAAAAAAAGGGAGCTTACCGCAGTCGGAGAGGAAAAGGAGGAGGAGCTGCGCAAAAGAACAAGAGAGACTGATCGATCGGAGCTCCATTTTCTTGACGTTAATTCTCCACACTTCAGAACAACAAGGATCAACAGCAAGAACGTCGAAAAGCAGTCTATAACACCAGCAGTGGTGGGAGTTGCAGATGAAAAGGGAAGGATATTACACTGAACTTTGTCTATTAAGCAATATCCTTAAGAATGCCATCTGCAATTAACGTGACAGTACTTCCTTCATTTTTGTGTTGGCAAGTCCAAAGCCTGCAATTTTTCTGATGACAACTTCATCCAAAATGACCTACGTTCATAACAATTACTGAGGGATGCAAAATTCCATAGTGAATGAAAAAATACATTGTCCAGAGTGATAAAAACTGAAATAATTGAACACAGTATATACAGTACTGTATATGTTAAGAGTTTTAAGTTGCATAAAATTGGAAATCACAGCAAATACTGCACCGTCTTGAACATCAGGCTACATCAAAAGAGTCAATCAGGTCAGTTACAGTCATTTGGATTCAGACACTTATTCAGTCCCTTTCATTCTTGAAGCAAACTCATGGGAGCTTGGAAAAAACAGAAGGAAACACGCAGACTCCACATAGACAGACTGCTACCAAAAGCCAGGATCCTGAAGCCACAGAGCAGCAGTTGTGCTGACTGCTGTTCCACCATGTCACCTTGATGAGGTATGGGTGCATGATTGTGCATATTTACCCAGCATACATTAAATCCGAAAGGCTATTGTGTCAGAATCCTGTACCGTCCTGTGCCTAATAAAGCACTCACTGATTTCAGTCATCACAAGATAGTTACAAAACAGCCATGAAGAAATTTAAGCTTCATTTAACCTTGACGTTGCTTCATACTTCTTTGAGAAATTTAGCTGTGCTCTGTAATGTGTTCTGAGGCCATGTGGCAATGGGAATGAGACAGAGAAGATCCTATTTCTTCAGCTTGGGAAAACAGTGGACAGCAAGCCTATGGCCACAACAGATCTGGGCAGGCTAAATTTAATCTGACCTCTTGACCCCAGATGGCTGCTGGTTTTGGTCCATTTCCTGCTGATCGCTTAGTTGGAACCTTAATTGAACTGATCATTCCTTCACTTCAACCTGCTTCTGAACATTTTTTTCCAGTGTTTGGAAAAGCACAAGACAAATGAGGGTTTCTGTTTAATTCCCACAAAGCCATATTGATATCCCAGAGCGCAAAGCTGTAAGGAGCAAACTCTAAGTAGCAAACTACTTTACACAGGTGTGAATTAAAGGGAATTTAAAAATTCAGGCAAAAAAGGGAGAGATTTGCAATTCTTTATCGCCTTCTAGAATTCTAGAATGTTTAGAATTCTAGAATTGTCTAGCCATAGTCAGTGCCTGAAGGGGGACATAGCAAAGCTTAATCTGTCTTATTATTGAAATTTGAACCGTTGCAATAAGTTAGTCTCGGAGGCATGAATAAGTCCTGTATCTGCTGCAGCAGAGTTTGTGGTTTTGTTATCGCTGCCCGCTTGGCCAGGCCAACTGAAAAATAAAACCCTCTTTTTCTAGCCCAAAACCACTTATCTCTAGCGTGCAATGTCCTGATCAAAATATGACACTAATAATCTAATAGAATTGTCTCATTTTCCATTTTTCTCTTTTATCTGGAGGTTAAAGTAAGGACTTTGCAGGGTCTTCCAGAGAGTGATTATAGAGAGCATCTAGGCACATTGGGGTGAAAGGACAAAACAAAACTGCCAAATTCCTGATGTTGTCTTGGCGTAGTAATTGACAAACTGAGAGCTACACAAAACAGACAGGTGCACAGATGAAACAAGAATGCCTTGAGCCTTGAGCAGAGAAGACTACAGGAGTGCTTGATGCTACCATTTAATGGCAAGAATTGTTAATATTGCCAGTAAAACATGTGGTTGACATAAACAGCTGAAAGAGCTGAATCACACTGCAGTTGAAAGGAAATCTCATTTTATCATTGATGACCCATTTCAACTGCTAATCCCCGTTTCAACTGCTGCCTTCAGGGTTGTGGTTTAGAATAGTTGTGACCAAGAAAAATGCATGCAAGAATTTGCGTGGTATATTTGTAGAGTAATTGGTACAGAATAATAAACACAGCTAAGTGACTGTTTCCTGTATGACGTAACTGGGCTAGTGTAATGGTAGTTAGTGTTAGTGTAATATGGACAGAGAAAGATGTGTATACAGTATATCTATTGTTGCATTTCTAGAACTATTGTTTGCTTTTAATGTGTATTTACTTTAAGTTGAGAGTTATTTACTTTTGTAGTTTCTTTTTGGAGATGCCAAAGACAAACTTCCGCCCATCTGGATGGACAATAAAGCTGCATAAAAATAAATGTAAACCCTGAAAAGACGTGACAAAGTCAGCCCAGATCTCTTCCTCAGGACCAACAGGATCTGAGAACCCAAGCAAAAAGTAAGGGGAAGACTGTGTTGGCCTGAAAACGGGAACTTAGGACAGGCTGGAATACAACTGTTCAGTCAGTTTGCCGAAGCAGATTCCCCAAGATCCTTCAAGAACCACCTGGACAAGATTATTGGATCAATCAGCTGCTAGCAGCTCCATGAGCTAGATGGGCTCCTCTCCTCAGTGACCTTTGACCTTAGGCAGAGAAATTGGACAATGTGACCAGTGACCTGTGCCCTAGAAGCAGCCCAGTGAAACGTAGCGCCTTGCATGATGATGTCAGCACCTGTGCTGTGCTGGAAACTACACCCCACACACTGAAAAGCCCTGTCATTAAAACATAGCATGTTAGAAGGTGAGTAAATAAGTCAATCCCCATATTTACCTTTTGAGGAACTTTATTGAATTGACACACACATTTAAAGGCACAAATGCTTATATTGATATGTTAAGAAGAAACCTGTTAGTTGCAGCGAGAACCTTTAAAATGATGGAATAAGAATGCTTCTCTTGCTTCTTTCTATTTGAACAGTATATATTGTATTGTTTATTTCTGCTGGCTAGGATACTTTTCTATTTTAAACACCCTTTCTCTCTGCCAAGAACATTTTGACCTCCAAAACAATTTAAAACATTTTTTTTGTATTTGGAGGGGGAAGCACAATTATTGTAGAAGGCAAATATATTGTCCACCTCATGTAACAGGCTCCTGTGTGCTAATTGTATTGTCATTCAGCTGCAGTGAAAGCATAGATTTCATCATAGAGGAGCAATGTGGGTAGGGGTATCTTTAAAAATCCAGTTGGAAGGATGAACAAAACCTTGCATATGACCTCAGACACTGCTGCTGGTCCTGCTGGATAACAGGTGGATATTGTGAATGAAGATGTGTTGCAGAGTGCACACAAGCACCACTCCGCAAGCAGTGCTGAACTCCTCTACACCAAGAGCCTGGGACTCCTGCTGTAAGGAGAATTCAGCCCTGCCCAGGTTCGAGGGCAAGATGATGCCTTCTGTAACAGGTTCAATGCCAAAGAGCCCTATTACTGATGCTGAAATCAAGACCAAGGTGAAGATGAAAAATGAAGCCTACAGGAACTGATCACAGCTTTGTCTTTGTTTTCATGGCCTGAATACCAGCACCGAAGAGGTCCCGGGTCTGCGGTATATCTTTGCAGTGCGTGATATCTGATCACTGCTCTGCAAGTCCCAAAACACATCTCACCGGAGCTCTCTTCCAAAGGCATTCCCTGCTTTCCTTTCTGTTCTCCAAAAGTCCAGAGCTGCCATTGTCCCGGGATCTCGTTGGATTGCATCCAGTCTTCTCCGTTCGTGCCATCAGCTCTCATTCCGGCTGCGACGACAGATGCAGAGGACGACGCTGATGACAACGAGCAGGACTGCAACCGAGTTCAGAGCCATGCTCATCATGAAGTAATCCTTCAAGTCGTCTGTCAAACAAGGAAAGGGATTTGTTCAGTGGAAGGGCTCAGGCAATCAGTCAGGCACTTTTGGTTTACCTCTAAAGAGATGTGGTACAAAGAACACGCCTCCCCCTGCGGTCCCTAAGGCTGTTTCTGAGACTGGCCAAGAAAAGTGTTCGGACTTGTGCATGTCACTTTCTGGATAAGGCTTGCACAGTTCCAGTCTTCACAGAGGCATTTCAATCACTCAGAAACTCTCTTTCACTCCATTTTGTTATTGCACCATAAAACAGCAACGGCCGTAATAATTACAATGACAAATTGTTGAAAGGCAGTAATATAAGAGGTGCCGTTTAGGCCATTGTTGAAACCTTACCTCTCACACACACACAAAATGCTCTCACACTCTCCATTTTACCTCTCACACACACACAAAATGCTCTCACACTCTCCATTTTACCTCTCACACACAAAATACTCTCACACTCTCCATTTTACCTCTCGCATACACACAAAAGCTCTCCCATTCACTAGTTTTACCTCTCGCATACACATAAAATGCATTCACATTCACTAGTTTTGTCTCTCACGTTCACATTGTGAAGGATTGTTTTTATGTGTATGTGAGAGGTAAAACTAGTAAATGTGAGAGTTTTTTGTGTGTGTGAGAAGTAAAACTAGTAAATGTGAGAGTTTTTTGTGTGTGTATGAGAGGTAAAATGGAGAGTATGAGAGCATTTTGTGTGTATGAGAAGTAAAGTTTGAATAATGGCCTAAACAGCACCTCATAGTATTAGGACAGAAATAGAATTACACGTTTATACGCTGTTAACATTCTTCCAAGAAGACACCACGCATACTGGAACAAGTAAAACAGGTTGGAGAATCTTTTTGTTGTCTGCTTAAGACTGTAAAATGTTTAAGTATTGCACTATTATCAATCACCTTCAGGGAACAGCGAGGGTTTTTCCATTTTACTGACTTGAATAAAAGAGAAAAGTTGTTCTATGAAATGACAATGCTAACAACTCACACAACACAGTGATCATTACGGGTTTTCCTCTCTTTGCAGGAGGGGGCTGTGGTCCTTCTGGGCCCAGGTTGAGCTCTGCCTCACAGGTGAACTGCTGTCCATTGTCAGCTCTGTCAGGGGTGAACAGGAGGGTCGCAGACACATTCACAGGTGTTCTAGTAGTGTTGTGAGAAAAGGTCTGACTGTGAATCAGTGTCTTTCCTCTGTACCAGTTCACAGTGAGGTACTGAACAGGAGCTATGTTCTGGACCTCACACTGCAGCTGGTACTGTCTCCCCTCCTCCATCTGGACAGTTTGATTGAGAGAGACACTGTCTGGAAGCTCTGCAAAACCAAAAAATCATTACTAATTTTCGTTGGCTAACACTTTATCAAAAGAGACTTACATTCGTACCCTTTGATACAGTTGGGTATTTTACTGGAGCAATTTCTATACAACAGGGGTGTCTTGCCTAGTATGTGAACCCACCACCTGTCAGATACACATCAAGAATCCTTAACCACTGCGCTACACAGCAATAACATTCAACACCTTGCTCGCTTGAAAATGAAGCAAAGAAGAATCTCCTAAGTGTCTCTAGTTTGGGGGGTGTTCTTTATAATTATAATGTAATGAAATTCCCCCAGAAAGCAGCCTACAGCAGACCCCACTGTGTGTGGGAGTATAACGGTCACCTACCCTGCAGGTTAAATCAATGCACTGCCCGGGTCAGCAAGTTAATTTGGCTGGACACTAGCTGTAGTTAGCGACTTGCAGCTGTACCAGTGGTGATTCATCATCGAACCTCGTATGACTTTCCCTGCAACCTCACAAAAGGCCTTTTTTTTTAGGAAACACACCGATAAAGGTCAGTCTCTGCTTTAGATCTGTTTCTTTTACAGATCTGTTTATGTTTCTGTCAACGTCTGTGAGAAGAAAGGATTTGTACCAGGCGAGTTAAAGAAAAAGAGAAGCTGGGGATCTAAATGGAACAACTTTACAGGGGAGACCTAGAGGAAACGCCCTCTATAACCTCATGCAGGCTTATGGGTGAAATTCGACATTGGCTAAATTAGCACTGCTGGGGCAGCACCAGGCAAAAACGAGCACAAATACATTGGCTCAACAAAGCAAGTGACGCTGGATAAAGAGGTTGTTGGGAATCTATGGCATCCCTGGGCTTGTGGTGCTGTGAATCCAAGCTCAGAGCACTCATGTGCTCCTGCTCAAACCCCTCCGGGCTCTCTGCTTCAGAGATCGCTTTGCATCACCCAGGTTTTAGGTGTTACAGTACATTCTGCCCTGGGGAGGCTGGCGATCGAGCTGCGATGCCCCCAAGGCTTTGCTGTCTGGCAGAAAGTGGCTGACCGCTCCCTTCAGCCCTGTCTTCACCAAGACCCACTCGAAACATCCACCCCCTGGGTGGCAGATCACAGCACACACACACACCCAAAAAAGCCACTTACTGTACAGAACGATGGTGAGCTTCTTCTCGCACTGCTTCGGCGTTTGATAGAAGTTTCCAAAGCATTTTGGCTCGCTGGTCCAATCGGTCAGGCTGCTCACATTCCAGGTTACAACCTGGCTGACTATTTGCATGCCTGTAGGCCCAGCCGTGGCCTCCCAGCCCATTCCTCTGAGCGGCTGTGTCGCAGTGCACTCTGCTCGTACCGGGTCTCTGTACCGCACGACCAGTCGGGAAGGTCTGATTTGAATCGGGCAGTCCTCAGAGGCTGAAATACAGGGACGCTGTACGCTGTATTCATGTTTTAATTGTTTCCAAAACACTCGCAGTACACATTGGCGAAGAGAGAGTTAATACCTTTGCTGATCCCTGCTGGGTCAGTTTTATCACGTTTTAGAAAAATGTCTGGAAGCCAATCTCAATATAGACTTCACCCAAATACATAAGACTAAGACTAGAAACGGGAACAAGAGCGGACAGATTAATTCATTGCATGCTGAGAAGGAGAAAGAAACAATAGTAAACCAGCACACGGTTTGAAACAACGGTGCAGGACAGCCGAACCCTCTCGCCCACTCCTGCCTCCCAGGTCGAAATACCGCCATCTTTGTTTGCAAGTTTTGATATCGCCTCCCTCCCTCTGCCCCCTCTTCACCCCCCCTGCAGCAGCTCCCTGGCTCGTCCCTCATTGGAGAGTGAGGAGAGGGGGTAGTTCTGACACCCCCACCCCGTGCAGACGAGGGATTGTTATACGGCTCAGCCGGGCGAGTTTCCCCAGTAAAGCTCCGTACTCGAATCGCGCCAGACCTCCACCTTCACTGCAACTCTATCACTCTCAGCAGGTGTGCGCCTGGCCAGTACCTGGGTGGGAGACCTCCTGGGAAAAACTTCAGGTTGTTGCTAGAAGAGATGCTTGTGGGGCCAGCAGGGGGCGCTCACCCTGCAGTCTGTGTGGGTCTTACTGCCCCAGTATAGTGACGGGGACAGTGTACTGTAAAAAAAGGCGCCATGCTATGGATGAGACATAAAACTTAGGTCCTGACTCTCCGTGGTCATTAAAAATCCCAGGGCGTTTCTCGAAAAGAGTAGGGGTGTAACCCCGGTGTCCTGGCCAAATCTCCTATTGGCCTTTACCAATCATGGCCTCCTAATAATCCCCATCTCTGAACTGGCTTCATCACTCTGTTCTCCTCCCCACTGATAGCTGGTGTGTGGTGAGAGTACTGGCGCATTATGGCTGCTGTTGCATCATCCAGGTTCATACTGCACACTGGTGGTGGTGGAGGGGAGTCCCCATTACCAGTAAAGCACTCTGTGTGAAGTGTCCAGAAAATAACTATATAAGTGTAAAGAACTGTATTATTAATTATTAATTATTATTATTATTATCTTCATCAGCTTTTAACCAAAGTATTGATGTGAAATATGTGCATTGTGAAAGCAGAGTCCCGTTCACCTGGAAGCTGGAGAATTATGGTGCACATTCGCTGTGGTAAAGGTTGGCGAGGAGAGAGTTAATACCTCTGCTTTTCTGCTCCACGGTCAGTGTGAAGGTCCTGGCCGTGTCCCCGAGGTGGTTCCTGGCCGTGCAGGTGTACTGGCCACTGTTTTCAGGTGTGGCTGCAGTGATGTTGACCACAGACCATCCTCCTGTGCTGCTGTCCTGTACGTTAGGAGCTTTTGGGTACCTCCAGTGGTATTGAGGAAGTGGGCTCCCCTCAGCGCTGCAGTTCAAGACCACTGATCCTCCAGCCACAAGGGAAAGACTTTCAGTAGACTGGACAAACTGAGGCTTGTCTGAAAAAAATAAGAATGGTATAAAATATAGTATAATATACCTACAAGTATATTACTTTCTAATTGTTAGAAAGCAATATATTTCAGACCAGAATCCTGTGGAGAAAGAAGCAGACAGCCTTCCTGTCCTTAATTCTGCACTTCTCTGGACTGTCGCCTGCCTTCAGCTGTCTGATTGACTGATTCATCTGTAAGAAATTGCCGCCTCCTTCTCAGGGCTCAGGGAACCAGCCCAGAAGGGCCAGCTGTACTTGGCTGAGTCAACAAGCCACTCAATTTCACCTAGTCTTCACTCCAGGAAGTGTTTAAGTGTCTCAATGTTTTCTGAACTAATCATTTCTCCTATTTCTCCCACTGATATTTAGCATTGCCTGTTTGAAAAGAGCTGTATACTTCTGCATAATTCAAGACGCTCTCAGAGCCCGCTCAGTCTCAGAGCTGTGCTGGACACGTTGCATCAGTAGATTGAATGGTTTGTGATGCCCAACAATGCTTCTGACAATATTAAAACTTCCTCACACCTTACTGATCTGACTTAAACCCTACAGCAAAACCACCTGTTACTGAAAAAAAGATATGAATAAACTCACACAGCACTGTGATTTGGAGAGGATCAGACTGATTTGCAGGAGGGGGCTGTGGTCCTTCCGGTCCCAGGTTGAGCTCTGCCTCACAGGTGAGCTGCTGTCCATTCTCAGCTCTGTCAGGGGTGAACAGGAGGGTTGCAGACACATTCACAGGTGCTCTTATAGTGTTGTTAAAAAAGGTCTGACTGTCAATCAGTGTCTGTCCTCTGTACCAGTTCACAGTGAGGTACTGAACAGGAGCGATGTTCTGGACCTCACACTGCAGCTGGTACTGTCTCCCCTCCACCATCGTTTGATTGACAGAGCTGAGAGAGACACTGTCTGGGTACTCTGTGAAGATAAAAAGAGTGGAGCTGAGACCCAACATCTTTTTATGGCAAGATGAGACTGGGGTTACTACAGGACATCTGCACCAAGAAACAGGGAACATGTATTAACTGTTCATTCACTAAAATTCCTTACTGCAAAATAAGAAAAAACGCTCTAACAAAATAAAATGTCCTGGATTAACTAAAACACGCACGGGGCAGGTAACATCACCACAGTTTTCTTTTTTTCTTTCACACTGTGACAAGCTACCAAAGAAACCTGCAATACCACCGGCCACCACAGGAGGGCATCCAAACCATTTTTGGAGCAACGGTCACTGATTTCAGTCATGAATTACAGCAATAAATCCAGTCTAAAAGGTGCTGTCAGAACAGTAAAGATAACTAAATGTGTAAACCTGCTCTGGAATTACAAAGAAAAAACCTGTTCTGTTCAGAGTCCCAACTTTGTTTAACATTAGCTTTTGTTTCAGAGTAAGACGTGAGCTCCTTTAATCAGGTCCCCAGCAAACACCCAGTGATCGCTCAGTGACCATTTTAACTGCTTCAATCAGGAAATCTTTTTACACATCTAACTTAAACTTCAACTTTAAAAATACATTTAAAAGCATTTCACTGGATAGTGCTGTGGACAGAATGGCAGTCTGAAGAGTACATAATGCGACATCAGTGCTGCATTTTAAGTAAGGTGATGGTTTAAGATTCTGTGTTTGTGAAAAAAATACTCTATGAGCAAAGCAAATAACAATCACTCACTGTACAGGCTGATGTTGAGATTCTTCCTGCACTGCTTGGGCTCAGTAAGGAAGTTTCCGTAGCACCTAGGATCTACAGTCCAATCAGTCAGACTGCTGACACTCCAGGTGATAGACTGGGCACCTGTTTTCATGCCTGTAGACCCAACTGTTGCCTCCCAGCCCATTCCTCTGGGTGTCTGTGTTGTAGTGCAGTTCACTGTCACTGGGTCCCCATACCTCACCACAGCTCTCTGAGGGCTGATCTCAAGCGGACACTCTGGGACAGCTCCTGAAGAAAAAAATACGTTTCTGTTCTTCGGATGGCCACGCAGGACAGATGCACAAATCGGACAACAACGCGGGAGGGGCTGATGGTGATGGGGCGGTCCTCACCGCCGGTAACACCTGGACACTTCACACTGTATTCGTTGTATTTACCCATGAACACAAAAATAAACAAGCAGAGGCCAATACATCTGAACGCATCTGAAAAAGTCTATTCTTAAAACAGATCTTCGAATGCTTCGCCTGAAAGCCAAATTTGCTGTCGCAGATTTTCACGAAATGGGAACAAAAAAAAACAGCAACCGGCATTTACAGTACAGCCTTTCTACGCGTTAGGCTAAGGACGCTTTCATCAACCTGGGAAAAAAGTAGCATAACACATTCTAATGACCTTCCTCGAAAACTAAAAGACAAGTCACTGTCTTCCAATACTGAAGAAGGGGATTATAAACCAAAAATATTCACTGGGAATGAAGCACCAGCGGGAATTGAACAGACACATTGAGCCGAAGGTGCGGACAGCCTCACACACAAAGATGCGCCAGAGTAAACACACTAGCAGTTGGAATGGCACCTGTAATTTAACAATATGAGCAACAATAAAAGTAAAAGCCGAACTAAATAAAGGAGAGTAAGACAGAGTAGGGAAAAGAAAAAACATATTGTTAAAAAAATACGACAGCAAGCCGGAGACGCGTTTTCTTGCCGTTTCGGGGTCGACTCGCCTTTTGTCCGGGTGAGAGGTGGCACTGCGTCTCGACACAGGAACTGCGGGTGTTTCCAGAGAGCGACACGACACAGTGAACTCACCGCAAACAGGGAGAGAAAGAAACATAGCGCACAGAACCCATCGACCCCGACGCATCTTTCACCTATCGTGAAAACGATTTTAAAAAATCACGTCTTGTGTCGATGCTTTTGTCGACGACGAACAATTGTTTTATTTTCTTTTATTTCGTGTATTCCAGTTGCTGGCTTCAACTCCAAGCCTTCTCTCGGACTGGTGTCGAGGGCAGAAGAAACCCGTCAGCCAAGATACTGTAGGTGCTTGTTCGCACTGATAAGAAAAAAAAGCGGTATCTACATTTCTGAGCCCAGTCCTGAAAGGCGTGACTAACTGAAAAAAAGACTTATCACACAGCTCCATGTGCCTGTTTTTCATACAGTATACAGATGCACATTTGCGCACTGTCCTTCGAAGGATTTACGGGTGACAAACCACAAAGTAATCGCTTCTACAGCTGATAAACTGCAATAAGGCATTCCTAATTTAAAATTGCTTCTTTCTTGGGTTTAACAAAGGAGAAATGGTTCTGACCGCGGGGTTGGATCAATACATATGTTTGTGTGCAATATGCACTAAAACGCAAATATTGTATGAAAGTTCTGATATATAGTTTAACACTGGCACCCCATATTTGAAACAAGGATATTCATTAATTGATTAATTTATTAAAGTGCCTTGGACATTTTTAATAGTAATACGTCCTCACATATTATTGAACACCTTTGCATCCTAAAAAGGGATACTGACAGGTAGGATATTGTATCTGATCTCATTACAAACCACTTCAACACTTGTGGACAGGCCTGTCCTGTAGGATTTGTGTGCGTTTCAAACATCCCTGCATACAGAAAAGAAAGGCTTTGACACACCTTCAGGTCTGGGGTCATTCTCTGGTTTCTCCCAGGAGCTCCGGCATTGAGTCTGGAGTAACAGTTCCCTGGAGATGATCAGTTCTGTTCAGAGGAGAGGAAATCAGCCACCCCCACAACCACACTCACACACCCATCCTCACCCACACCCTCACAACCACATCAACACACCCACCCACACCCACACCTACACCAACACACACACCTGCATCAACACACACATTCTCACACCCATATCAAGACACGAACACTCACACCCACACCTACACCCACACACCCACCCACTCCCACATCATTACACTCACCTACACCAACACACACATTCTCACACCCACATCAATGTCAACACACACATCCTCACCCACACCCACATCAACACACACCTACACCAACACACACGTTCTCACTCCCACATCAACACACACACACTCACAGCCACACCCACATCAACACACACATTTTCACACCCAAACTCACACCAACATCAAGACACACACACTCACACCCACATCAAGACACACACACTCACACCCACATCAAGACACACACACTCACACCCACACACCTACACTCCCACACCCACAATCACACAGACAGTCCTGGAATCAGAAGAAAGCCAGTCAGCTCAGACAGTCCTGGAATCAGGAGACTAGCCTGGGCAGTCAGTCAGCACACAGACAGTCCTGGAATCAGGAGACTAGCCTGGGCAGTCAGTCAGCACACAGACAGTCCTGGAATCAGGAGACTAGCCTGGGCAGTCAGTCAGCTCAGACAGTCCTGGAATCAGGAGACTAGCCTGAGCAGTCAGCCAGCTCAGACAGTCCTGGAATCAGGAGACTAGCCTGAGCAGTCAGTCAGCACACAGTCCTGGAATCAGGAGACTAGCCTGGGCAGTCAGTCAGCACACAGACAGTCCTGGAATCAGGAGACTAGCCTGGGCAGTCAGTCAGCTCAGACAGTACTGGAATCAGGAGACTAGCCTGAGCAGTCAGTCAGCACACAGACAGTCCTGGAATCAGGAGACTAGCCTGAGCAGTCAGTCAGCACACAGTCCTGGAATCAGGAGACTAGCCTGAGCAGTCAGTCAGCACACAGACAGTCCTGGAATCAGGAGACTAGCCTGAGCAGTCAGTCAGCACACAGACAGTCCTGGAATCAGGAGACTAGCCTGGGCAGTCAGTCAGCACACAGACAGTCCTGGAATCAGGAGACTAGCCTGGGCAGTCAGTCAGCACACAGTCGTGGAATCAGGAGACTAGCCTGGGCAGTCAATCAGCTCAGACAGTACTGGAATCAGGAGGCTAGCCTGGGCAGTCAGTCAGCTCAGACAGTCCTGGAATCAGGAGGCTAGCCTGAGCAGTCAGTCAGCACACAGACAGTCCTGGAATCAGGAGACTAGCCTGGGCAGTCAGTCAGCACACAGACAGTCCTGGAATCAGGAGGCTAGCCTGGGCAGTCAGTCAGCTCAGACAGTCCTGGAATCAGGAGACTAGCCTGGGCAGTCAGTCAGCTCAGACAGTCCTGGAATCAGGAGACTAGCCTGAGCAGTCAGTCAGCTCAGACAGTACTGGAATCAGGAGACTAGCCTGAGCAGTCAGTCAGCACACAGTCCTGGAATCAGTAGACTAGCCTGGGCAGTCAGTCAGCACACAGACAGTCCTGGAATCAGGAGGCTAGCCTGAGCAGTCAGTCAGCACACAGTCCTGGAATCAGGAGACTAGCCTGGGCAGTCAGTCAGCACACAGACAGTCCTGGAATCAGGAGGCTAGCCTGGGCAGTCAGTCAGCTCAGACAGTCCTGGAATCAGGAGGCTAGCCTGAGCAGTCAGTCAGCTCAGACAGTCCTGGAATCAGGAGACTAGCCTGGGCAGTCAGTCAGCACACAATATACAGAGATGAACAACAACAATCATTGTATTATGTTACAGAGATGAAAAGGAACATTTATTTCAGCACATTTCTGACATAATAGCTTTCATTTGCAGCCTCTGCATTTCTATAAAGAGAAAAGAGCTACATTGTAGTCCATTTGAAAGATGGTGAATCTACAGACATTACATTAAAAGGAGAACCTGTTGGTTTCACTGTATGTTCGCTCTCGAAAGACTTTGTCTGCAGACCTGAAGAAGAAAACCCATCTAGATAAAGAATGTCCTATCAATGTGTCAGAAGGCATATGGGTTCTGCCCAAAACCCAATTTTAAAACAAGTTCCTTGTTTCATTCTGGCGGGAGATTCCAGGAACACGACAGGAATCGGTTCCAAATTTCACAGACGCACTGGGGTTGAAAAATTAACTGTTTCCTTTCAATTTAAACTGCAACCATACAGAAATGCTGTTCAAGTCCCCGATGAGTCTTGGAGAGATGTGCAGTTTTCAGCACTTTGGGGCGTCTGTCATTGTTTCATCTTGTATATGACAATTCCAACCACTGCCACGAGACACACAGCAACCACAGGGATGACTATCCTGCTGATATCTGCAGAAGGAAGGAAAAGAAATTGAACTGTGTATCACTAACATTTATAGTCCCTCGTGAATCTGATCATCCAGGTAGATTTATAACTGAATTATTTTTAGGCAGAAGCACTTTTGTTTTTTTGTCCTTCATCTTCAGAGGCTCATTTCTGGGGACCTGCCTGTGACTCTCATCCTAATGGAAACTGCTGTGTCAGGCAGAATTTCAGCAAAGCCTCCAGTACCTAGACTCCTGCTGCCACGCTAATTAAAGTCTCATATACTGAATATACCTTCATTAGAGCAAACGGTCATGGCCTGTGAAGGAAGAGCAGATCTGGTACTCTGCAGCACACGGTTTGAAACAACGGTGCAGGACAGCCGAACCCTCTCGCCCACTCCTGCCTCCCAGGTCGAAATACCGCCATCTTTGTTTGCAAGTTTTGATATCGCCTCCCTCCCTCTGCCCCCTCTTCACCCCCCCTGCAGCAGCTCCCTGGCTCATCCCTCATTGGAGAGTGAGGAGAGGGGGTAGTTCGGACACCCCCACCCCATGCAGACGAGGGATTGTTATACGGCTCAGCCGGGCGAGTTTCCCCAGTAAAGCTCCGTACTCGAATCGCGCCAGACCTCCACCTTCACTGCAGCTCTATCACTCTCACCAGGTGTGCGCCTGGCCAGTACCTGGGTGGGAGACCTCCTGGGAAAAACTTCAGGTTGTTGCTAGAAGAGATGCTTGTGGGGCCAGCAGGGGGCGCTAACACTGCAGTCTGTGTGGGTCTTACTGCCCAAGTATAGTGACGGGGACAGTATACCGTAAAAAAAGGCGCCGTGCTATGGATGAGACATAAAACTTAGGTCCTGATTCTCCGTGGTCATTAAAAATCCCAGGGCGTTTCTCGAAAAGAGTAGGGGTGTACCCCGGTGTCCTGGCCAAATCTCCTATTGGCCTTTACCAGTCATGGCCTCCTAATAGTCCCCATCTCTGAACTGGCTTCATCACTCTGTTCTCCTCCCCACTGATAGTTGGTGTGTGGTGAGAGTACTGGCGCACTATGGCTGCTGTCATATCATCCAGGTTCATACTGCACACTGGTGGTGGAGGGGAGTCCCCATTACCAGTAAAGCACTCTGTGTGAAGTGTCCAGAAAAGAACTATATAAGTGTAAGGAATTGTATTATTAATTATTAATTATTATTATTAATATTATCTTCATCAGCTTTTAACCAAAGTACTGATGTGAAATATGTGCATTGTGAAAGCAGAGTCCCGTTCACCTGGAAGCTGGAGAATTATGGTGCACATTCGCTGTGGTAAAGGTTGGTGAGGAGAGAGTTAATACCTCTGCTTTTCTGCTCCACGGTCAGTGTGAAGGTCCTGGCCGTGTCCCCGAGGTGGTTCCTGGCCGTGCAGGTGTACTGGCCACTGTTTTCAGGTGTGGCTGCAGTGATGTTGACCACAGACCATCCTCCTGTGCTGCTGTCCTGTACGTTAGGAGCTTTTGGGTACCTCCAGTGGTATTGAGGAAGTGGGCTCCCCTCAGCGCTGCAGTTCAAGACCACTGATCCTCCAGCCGCAAGGGAAAGACTTTCATTTGATTGGACAAACTGAGGCTTGTCTGAAAAAAATAAGAATGGTATAAAGTATAGTATAATATACTATAATATAGTATAATATTTCAGACCAGGATCCTGTGGAGAAAGAAGCAGACAGCCTTCCTGTCCTTAATTCTGCACTTCTCTGGACTGTCGCCTGCCTCCAGCTGTCTGATTGACTGATTCATCTGTAAGAAATTTCCTCCTTCTTTTCAGGGCTCAGGCAACCAGCCCAGAAGGGCCAGCTGTATTTGGTCAACAAGCCACCCAATTTCACCTAGTCTTTACTCCAGGAAGTGTTTAAGTGTCTCAATTTCTGTTTTCGTCCTTTAATTTATGAAAGTATGAAAATAAAAATGTATGATTCCTAGGCAAGGAAAGTTCAGAGTCGGCCACACTTGATTTAGAATTTAAGAAGCAACATACAGATCACAGTGATGTTCACAATCCGTTTCACTCTCCCGTATCTGTTTTCAGCCTGAAAGGTGAAGAGTCCAGTATCTCTCCTGGACAGGGGCCCATCGGGCACAGTCTTTTGTGCATCTATTAACCACTAGGTGTCAGGGGGGGGGTTTCCCACAGCTGTACAGGGGACACTGCGCTCAAGACTCTGACCCTCCTCCACAGTGGCGCTGGGAGGACAAGTGATCACAGGACCATCTGTGGATTGAAGATGGAATTTGCTTTTGAAATAAATTGTACATGACAGTAGTTCTTGGAACAGAAATATCAGTATTCTAAATAAGTAAATTATGTAAATTCTACATTTCATCAAATGATTTAAACTCCATCCAGACTCTAATACTGTCAATACCATAGTTTTGCATTTGAGGCAGCCTGTGAGCCATTTTGGTTTGGAATCAATCAAGATGTGAGTGTGCACATACTATGCTTTCAATAAAAAAAGAAAAGAAAGTTCATATATATTTTTTTAAGAATAGCTAAAATCAGAGCACATATCAACATTTGAGGCTACGGTATCTTTGTAGCCTTGGTAAATTCTTTCAAAGCAATACTTCGAAGCAATACTTCGATAATTTATCCATCGCAGTTATAAGGTGAAATCTGAACTTCTTATCACCTTTCAGCAAAAATGAAATGATTTTAAGCATCAAAAGAAACATATCCTTTATAATGATAACTAATCCACAAAGGCATTACCATGAAAATGAAAAAGTAGCTTCACAGACTTTTTATTGAATAGACATGATGTAAGTCGATTCATTATGCTGATTAACATCAAATGGGATAATCAACAGAGTGGTCTGCAAATAGTGCAGTTTGACCACCTCTCCATAGAAGCACCACACTGCACATATCATTTTGTGGGATTCTGTCCTGCTGAAGATCTCTGTCCTGTTCTGTCACAGGGCCTGGACATACATATTCCTATTCACTGGCCTCTAAGCCTTAGATGCTTAGCAAAACATGGTCATCGCAAATCATCCCACCAGTGTACAGTGCCGCTCATGTCTGGTGAGCAGGGCGTAACGTTACCAGCAGATGAAGTGCACACATCATAACACATCACCAGTACATGGAGTACTGCATCTGTGATGAAGAACAATGATGCTCATACTATATACATTTTGCATAGATTGGACATTTGCACTCTACAGCAATGTTTTCTGAATTAATAATTTCTCCTATTTCTCCCACTGATATTTAGCATTGCCTGTTTGAAAAGAGCCGTATACTTCTGCATAATTCAAGACGCTCTCAGAGCCTGCTCAGTCTCAGAGCTGTGCTGGACACGTTGCATCAGTAGATTGAATGGTTTGTGATGCCCAACAATGCTTCTGACAATATTAAAACTTCCTCACACCTTACTGATCTGACTTAAACCCTACAGCAAAACCACCTGTTACTGAAAAAAAGATATGACTAAACTCACACAGCACGGTGATGGGGAGAGGATCAGACTGATTTGCAGGAGGGGGCTGTGGTCCTTCTGGGCCCAGGTTGAGCTCTGCCTCACAGGTGAGCTGCTGTCCATTGTCAGGTCTGTCAGGGGTGAACAGGTGTCTCACAGACACATTCACAGGTGTTCTAGTAGTGTTGTGAGAAAAGGTCTGACTGTGAATCAGTGTCTGTCCTCTGTACCAGTTCACAGTGAGGTACTGAACAGGAGCGATGTTCTGGACCTCACACTGCAGCTGGTACTGTCTCCCCTCCACCATCTGGACGGTTTGATTGACAGAGACACTGTCTGGGTACTCTGTGAAGATAAAAAGAGTGGAGCTGAATTTAAACCACATGCATTCACTCCTGAGGATTTGCATTCTAGTTTAAAGGCCATTTAAACTATGAAGAGATCCTTATATTCGCCTCTTTGATCACTGCGACCCAGCATTTTTTTATGGCAAGATGAGACTGGGTTTACTAGAGGACATCTGCACCAAGAAACAGGGAACATGTCTTAACTGTTCATTCACTAAAATTCCTTACTGCAAAAGAAGAAAAACGTTCTAACAAAATAAAATGTCCTGGATGAATTAAAACACGCACGGGGGCAGGTAACATCACCACAGTTTTCTTTTTTTCTTTCACACTGTGACAGGCTACCAAAGAAACCTGCAATACCACCGGCCACCACAGGAGGGCATCCAAACCATTTTTGGAGCAAAGGTCCCTGATTTCAGTCATAAATTACAGCAATAAATCCAGTCTAAAAGGTGCTGTCAGAACAGTAAAGATAACTAAATGTGTAAACCTGCTCTAGAATTACAAAGAAAAACCTGTTTTGTTCAGAGTCCCAACTTTGTTTAACATTAGCTTTTGTTTCAGAGTCAGACTTGAGTTCCTCTGTCCCATTGTCCTCAATATTTTACATGAATCCATGAGCACTGGCATTGTACCAACAGTCCTCAAAACTGCTGCCATAACCCCCGTGCCAAAAAAGGCTAACATGGCTCTCGACAATCTTAACAACTTTCGCCCCATCTCCAACTTACCCTTTCTCTCTAAAATTCTAGAACGTGCTGTCACACTTCAGTTACATAACCACCTCATGACAAACAACCTTTTTGAACCCCTCCAATCTGGCTTCCGTCAACTTCACAGCACAGAAACGGCCCTGGTCAAAGTCACCAACGATCTTCTAATAGCTTCTGATTCTGGTTCTCTTTCTATACTCGTCCTTCTTGATCTCAGTGCTGCTTTTGACACTGTTGACCATAACATCTTACTTTCTCATCTTGAGACTGTGTTTGGAGTTTCTGACACTGCCCTCAAATGGTTCAAATCTTACCTCACTGATTGCTGTCACTTTGTCTCTCTTAATGAGTACAGGTCTGAAATCAGTCTTGTTAAGTCTGGTGTCCCTCAGGGCTCAATACTGGGCCCCTTGCTCTTCAGCATTTACATGTTCCCTCTTGGTCAGCTTTTAAGATCACATGGCCTCAGCTTTCATTTTTATGCTGTCGATATTAAAATATACATCCATACCAAACCTGACACTGATGTGGCTGTCTCTATTCTATCTAATTGCATCTCTGACATAAAAATTTGGATGACTCAAAACTTCCTTCATCTTAACTGCGACGAGACTGAAGTCATGCTTATTGGTACCCCCCATCAACTTCGTAAAGCCAGTCCTGTAACCCTTTCTGTAGATGGCTCTGTACTTGAGCTTCAATCAAAATTGAAAAACCTTGGGGTTATATTCGATTCTGGCTTAAATTTCAACCCACATGTGCAGCATACTGTCAAAACATCTTTTTTTCACCTTAGAAATATCGCAAGACTACGCCCTATGCTATCATTAACTGTTCGGCCGTGGAGCCTTCTTCAGGTGTGAGAGAGACAGGGCAGTAGGCAAAGGTAAAGTAGCGGGAGAACAAAGGTTGGGAGGGAGGAGGAGTGAGAGGCGGGAGCAGGGGACAGAAAGAGAGGCCAATCAAGAGGTGTGAAGTCAGAATGGGTGCAGAGAGGTGTGAAATGAAACTTCCAATGAATGGAGAAAATTTAAAAGAACAGTAATCTGTCGTTAAGGGAAGGGAGAATGTGTGATCCTAACTGCAGAATAATTTTATTTTCGGTGGTCTTTCTGATGTACGAGTTCGGAAAACCGTCTTTGAGAACACAGATGGAGAGATTAGTGTGGTCGTGGCCGTCAGAGGTGAAATGAGAAACAATGGGCTTGGAGAGATCTTTAATCTTCACAGCCCTGACGTGTTCTCTGAAGCGGTCTCCGAGTCTCCTTCCTGTTTCCCCAATGTAGATGGCTGGGCATTTACTGCAAGAGATACAGTAAATAAGGTTGCTGGAGGTACAAGATGCTGTCTGGGTGATCCGGAATTGTCCTGAGGGGCCTTGAATGAGTGTGGTGGTGGCTGTGTACTTGCAGGTGATACAGCGAGCTCTGTTGCAAGGGAAAGTGCCTGGTGTGGATGGTTGTTGAGGGCGGTCAAGGGAGCTGTGAACAAGGAGGTTACGCAGATTAGGTGGTCGGCGATATGAGATGATAGGGCGATCAGAAAAGAGGGCCCCAATGGAGGGATCAACCTGTAGGATGGAAAAGTTCTAGTTAATGGTCCTGGGGATAGGAAGTGTGTTAGGGTGGTAAGGAAGCACCAAGGGAATGCGGTTGTTACGGCGGGAGTTCCTGATCGGGTTGATGGTCCGGGGGGTGTTTTTGGCTCGGGCAAGGGCCCTGTCAATCACACTGCTGGGATATCCTCTGTTGATAAAAAATGAGTACATTTCGAGGGCTTGGTTCTCAAAGTCGATGTCGTCGCTGCATAGTCGTCGTAACCTAAGGAACTGTGAAAAAGGAAGAGAGTTTTTAGTGTGGTTGGGGTGAAATGAGCTGTAGAGGAGGTAGCTGTGTGAATCCGTGGGTTTGTAATAAACTGAAGTGGACAGTCGGGGGTAGTTGTACCTGTCTGAACTATTATCACCCTACTCCCCACCTCGCAACCTCCGCTCTTCAAATTCTGCCCTCCTTACTGTCCCCCAAGCCCGTCTACATTGTATGGGTGACAGGGCCTTCTCCTGTTATGCCCCCAAGCTCTGGAACTCGGAGAGTCACCTTCTCTAAACTCCTTCAAAGCCAGACTCAAAACCCTCTTCTTCAGAAAAGCCTTTACTTAACTGGTTCCATTCTTCACCCCTCTGCTCTTCTTAGTACCACCATCCACGGACTCCTCTTTTGTAATTGTTGTATTGTTGTATTGTTGTAATTGTATATTGTAATTGTGTCTTACCTTGTGTATTCTCCTTATTTATTGTTGTTGTCATCCTGTAAAGCGCTTTGAGAAGCCACCTTTAAAGGCGCTATATAAAATAATGTTTATTATTATTATATTATTATTATTAATCAGGTCCCCAGCAAACATCCAGTGATCACTCAGTGACCATTTTAACTGCTTCAGTCAGGAAATCATTTTACACATCTAACTTAAACTTCATCTTTAAAAATACATGCATGCTTTGGATAGCATGGAACTATCCCAGCCCTGTCATTCTTCAAGACGACAAGCAACAGTTTCAATTCACAACAATTATAAAAGGCTACTCACTGTACAGACTGATGTTGAGATTCTTCCTGCACTGCTTGCGCTCAGTAAGGAAGTTCCCGTAGCACTTAGGCTCTGCAGTCCAATCAGTCAGACTGCTGACATTCCAGGTGACAGACTGGACATCTGCTTTCATGCCTGTAGACCCAACTGTAGCCTCCCAGCCCATTCCTCTGGCTGTCTGTGTTGTAGTGCAGTTCGCTGTCACTGGGTCCCCATATCTCACCACAACTCTCTGAGGGCTGATCTCAAGCGGACAGTCTGGAACAGCTCCTGCAAAACAAAAAGACCTTTAGTTTTAACCACAATGAGCCATTGGCAGCTCAGTAAGAGAGTTGGTACTGCTGACTTAGCAGGACCAGCATGTGGCGCTCTTCCCTCAGGCCCAGAATCTCCAAAGCATTGCCCCAGTATGGTGACCAGGGACACTGCAGTGGGAGGTGCCATTCTTTGGATGAATACATTTATTTTTTTAAAGTTCCTCCTCATTCTCTCGTCTCCTCCTGGTCTGCTCAGTACAGAGGCAGGATGAAGGTTGCTACACCTCCGTTTTGAATGGAGTGGTTCCTACACTACTCTACACAGTGTGGGATACCTCGAAATGTGCAATATAAGTGCAACTAGTAATTACCAATTGTGAAATAGAAGGCTATAGGGTCAGATCAAAAATAGTTTACTTTGCAGGCTGCTTAAATTTAACCAATGAAACCCAAAAATCTGTATTTATTTTTTTTAGTTTAATTTTACATGGTCCGACTGACTCATGGCAGAATAGAGGTGAACCAGGAGTCACAAAGAAGGCTGGGCTGTATTGCCTCGCAGACAAGAAATTACAGCCACAAAGCGAAGGTATCCAACCCAGAAATAACAAACGATATCGCACATTTAAGACACAATCACCACGTCTGGCCCAGTATACACCTGAAGGCTCACAGCTCAAAGTTAAAAGTGGACCGAATAAATTTCATAACACAATCCGTTCACAGCTGCTCTGTGTCTGTACGTGGACAGGGGACACTGACATACCTTTCACAACACATTAAAGGAAAGACAGCTCTTTTTAAGGACCTAAAGTGAAAGCGAAAAAATGTGCTACACAAACTCAGCCTGGAGCTTCACTTACCACAGCCACTAGAGAAGAGGACGAAAAGGCCCAGGAAGGCGACAGTCATTCTGGAATTGTTTTCTCTTTGTTTTAATCTAATGATCTAATCTAATGAGTTCAAGAAAGGAAAAACAGCTTTGGCTTCAGGGAGGAATACATTCGAGTGTAGAATGTGGGCCTTGAATATGTAGCTTCCGTTTTAAAACAAGCACCAACGAAAGAACAGAGAATTGTGGGAGTGGAAAACGTTGTGTGAAAGGAAGTTACACTGTGGGTTTTTTTAGTTTATTTTGTGGCGCTTGAAAATGAAAATGAAGGCTCTACGGCCTTTTGAGAAACGTGGCTGCAATGTTCTTCATCAATCACACCCTAGCTAGCATCTGCTTTGGTTTTACAGTTACTTTAAGATAATGGGGGGGTGAAACTTGCTCTGAAGAGATGATCTGCATTCAAGTGCTGTCAAAACTGAAATCATTTTCTCTTTGAATTTTCAAGGACAAGATTCCTTACAGTCAACGTTGTATTTTTTCTCCTCTCATGCCACCTAAAATTAACTAAATACATTTTTTGTCACTGAACAAATTAGGTAGAGGTCACATACTTTATTTAAGAAAACAATAACATTTCAGTTAGACGATCTCTCTTTTTTTTTTGTTTTTTTTGTAAGTTGAAGTTGAAGATTGACATTCAGGAACGCTTGAATTCTAATTTTCTCCAGTAAACCGGAAACCACACTGTGTCACTCTGCCCTCTGACGGTAGAGTTGCTGGGCAGCGGGGGGGGGAGGCCAGAGAAATGACAGAAAGCAGTCTGTTAATCTGCATTACAGGGCCCCTTATAGAAACATGGGTTCAGTAGCCCCTCTGTTGTCAATTAAACAATTAAACAGTTGACCTAACCATTTTCTTAGTTACACATACTGTATAGAGAGGTTACTGTATATTTAAGATCTTTTGCAGTAGATTTCCCACACCACTCATTTTATTAATGTAACACTTCCCTGTAAAACACTTGGAGCCTGGTTAGAAGCATTATTATTTCATTAATTAGACCAGCTATGTAACAGAGCACTGTTGCTACAAATCCCAGATGACGCTGGGCATTCAGGAATGAAGTCTGATACCCCTGTGATTAAATTATATGTGAATCTTCTACTAATTGTTTAGGCTGCCTACACAGCGCCCAGCCCAGCTGTATTTACCCCACTCAGAGTAACTGTATCATCGTTTTTTCACCATGCTCAAACAGATGCACTGGAGCATGTAGCACTGCTCCTGCTCTTATACATATTTATTGTGGTATTACTGTGGTAAAAGCAGAGCACAATGCAGTAAAATGCGCTGGCCTCATGAGAAAACACAGCCAAATGCAGTAAATCTCAGTAAAATCACAATAAAAGCACAGAAAAGTGCCGTAAAGCTCGTGAGATGTCACATTGTTTCTCCATCTTTCGAATCGAGCTGAAATATACTCATTTCTAAGCGAGAGGAACTTTTTAATGAAATTTCAAACGCATGAAATCGATTTTGAATATGGAAGAGATTAAATTGTAACAGGATGAAAGATGTTTCTGGATGCCAGTGGAGGGTGGGTCTTCTGCCAGTCACACTACATTAGGTCATCCCCCCAGTGAAGCCACCCCACCGGCCCCAGCCACAAGCAGGTCTGTCCGATTCTTGCTTCCTGTAACGTGCATCTTTATTGAGAAGCCAGCGACTTCCCTTTCCCCAGATCTCTGTTCCCTCTCCGTAACCAGCCAAGGAAGAGTCCCAGAGATAAATAACAAAGGGAGCCTAGCCATCCGCCAGCTCACTAATCCTAGCTCTGTTTCACCTCTTCCATTGTCCCTGGTTCTTCTTCTTCTTCTTCCTTTGTCATCCTCCTCATGCGGCAGCCTGGGCTCAGGAGGATGGGCTGGGCTAAGGGTGCCGCATGCGCGGGAAAGTGCACTGCTGCACTCTGGGAAATGCAGGACTGGTTCTCTGGCAGTGGAGCAGTTCTGCAGGGAAAGGCCAGTCCCGGTGATGGAAGGAAATAGGAAATTCCAGCCTAGTTTTCAGCAATAGACCTCAGCCAGCTCACTGGAGATTCAATCCATGACGAAGCCGCCATCCCAGAGGCCCTCTGGGTGAGGCTGCCTTTGGATGGAGAGAAATCCCACAAAGGGCTTGGTTTCTGATGATCCGTTTTGTACCTTTCTTTTCCCCCCTTTGGGTTCTGAGCCTTCTCTGGCTCAACTACATCTCTTACACAGTAAGCAAATAGTAAAAAATATTATTGCGACTAGAACGAGGAGCAACACCGCTGTCACTGTCCCAGTAAGTATCGGATCGAAGGAGCTGCGATCTGCCAAAAGAACAATAAATCAGGCAAAAATGCTATTAAAATAAAATGTGCACGTGATGCTGTTTGTTTTGTGGGGGTAATCCTGAACTTATATGTGCTGCATGTGTGAGGAGTGTGACACATCTCAGAGCCGTGGTTTCCCCTATGCCAATGGGCCAGGCCTCCTGTGCTGGGAGAACTGGCACTTGGCCAGGCTCAAGGGGGTGCCATCACATTCTGGGGTGTAACAGGTTCAAGAGCAAAATGAGTCCTGATAAAGATGCTGCTAGTGCTGAAAATTCTGTGGTTCCAGAAATTAACAGTCTAAAATAAATGTTGCTAATAGCGTACGTGCCTGCAGTCAGTGACATTATACTTTAATGTTGCAGCCTTTCAGACTGTGGTGAAACGTCCAATAGAGGAACAACTAGAGGTTGATTCCATGCTGAAAACTAAAAAGAAAGATGAAAATAATGTATCGGTTGCAGTGTCTCTTGAGCTGTGCGAATTAACCTCTACTTGTTCCTTTCCAGCCAACACACTGGCACAACTCCCCACTCTCACTGAGGACCCATCACTCACTTTAAAGCCCCTGAATTAAAACATGGCCTTTCAGGTCTGCCACTGACATGCAAACTTTCTGGCATTTATCATTTGCCATTACCTTCCTCGTCCTCCCGCACGGTCAGTGTGAAGGTCCTGGCCGCGTCTCCGAGGTAGTTCCTGGCCGTGCAGGTGTACTGGCCACTGTTTTCAGGTGTGGCTGCAGTGATGTTGACCACAGACCATCCTCCTGTGCTGCTGTCCTGTACGTTAGGAGCTTCCAGGTACCTCCAGTGGTATTGAGGAAGTGGGCTCCCCTCAGCGCTGCAGTTCAAGACCACTGATCCTCCAGCCGCAAGGGAAAGACTTTCAGTAGACTGGACAAACTGAGGCTTGTCTGCAGAAAAACAAGAATGATATATTCAGTATTAAGTGTATTTTAATTACATTGCATGAAATCAAAAGCATTTTCAGCATTTTCAATTACATTTTCAGAAACAGTTTTATTATGTTTGCTTGTAGATATATTGTATTTTATCATGTATTCTTGAAAGCCAGCCTCAATACAGGCTTCAGCCAATACAGTAACAATAATACTGAATGTTAAATAAGAGATATACGAGTGTAGCCCCATGTTGGTCTACTCAAAGACTTAAGAGCAAAGTGTGATTTCAGTTCCCACACCCCATTCCCCTCCTCAGCAATAACTGCACGGAACAGGAAATCACAAGCTGCATTACTCATAAGAGTATTTTTGCCTTACCGTAAATACCTTACACCCAATTTCAAGAAAAGTTTTTCAATTACCTCATTTACCTCTTAAAACAACCTTATTTTAGCTTATACATACTTAACAACAGTAATATGTACGTCCTGACTTTTAGATATTCTGGGAAAACTTACATCTCATTTCTACCGTCACAGTGTGGCTCGCAGTCCCCTGTGTGTTAGTAGCTTCATAGGTGAACTGTCCTCCATCAGTCCTGGTCAGCTTGACAGAGGGGTCAATCTGCTGTCCATCCTTGACCCATCTGGTCTCAGGGAGAGGGCTGCCCTCAGCTGTACAGGTCACACTGCTCTCTAGACTGTGATGCTCCTCCACATCAACACTGAGAGGACACCCTGTGATCTCAGGGCCATCTGTGGGTTGAGAACACAGCTTTTTGAGACATTTCAAATCAGTGAAGCGACTCTCTCCCTGTCCTTAATTCTGCACTTCTCTGGACTGTCGCCTGCCTCCAGCTGTCTGATTGACTGATTCATCTGTAAGAAATTTCTGCCTCCTTCTCAGGGCTCAGGGAACCAGCCCATAAAGGCCATCAGCTCCAGCTGAGTCAACAACATCTCTTTCGTTCCATCTCGTCTCCACTCAAGCCTTTAAATTAGGACAGTATCTCAATTTCTGTTTTCTTCCTTTAATTTACGAAAGCATGAATACAAAAAAGTATGGTTTCTTTGTGTCTAGGCAGGGAACATTTACAGTCGGCCACATTTGATTTAGAATTTAAGAAGCAACGTACAGATCACAGTAACGTCCACATCCTGTGTCACTTTTCCGTATCTATTTTCAGCTTCAAATGTGAAGAGTCCAGTATCTCTCCTGGACAGGGGCTCATCGGGCTCAAGCTCTTGCCCATCTATCAACCACTGGGTGTCAGGGGGAGGGTTTCCCACAGCTGTACAGGGGACACTGCTCTCGAGACTCTGACCCTCTTTCACAGTGGCGCTGGGAGGACAAGTGATCACAGGACCATCTGTGGATTGAGGATATAGGACACAGTTGTTACGATACAAGGAGGAAAATCCAGTGTTCCAACAGAAATCAATTTGACGCTGGAGTGCCAGTCAATCTGTACAGACCATTAATTAATTAATAAACACATTGCAAACTGCACAACAGTCTCACCCCCCGCCTGAAATGTTAAGGCGGGGGGTGAGATCATGACAGATACAGAGATAATAAGAGTCTGAACAGAAAATCTCCAAAACTCTATCGCTAGACTGCAGCAGTGTAATGGGCAGATTTTGTTGCTTGGGTTATATCGAAAAGATCCTTAACTTTACAGTTTCGCCATTGCTGGGTTTAAAGAAAAGCGTGAAAGAGGTGTTGTCACACTTGCTACCCATCCTGGGTGTTAGATGAAATCTGGACTTCTGTAGAAGTGAAACCACACATATGATCATTGTTACTTCAGGACACTAGTCACTTACAAACTTGGAAGTATTATGTGTATCCAATAGACATGTCAAAATCATTTTTAGGGGCTATTTCGCAAGGAACTTCAAAATCGCTGTCCAGTTAATGTGACTGAATACAAGTGAATCATTCAGAGATGTAATTAACAGATATTACCAGCAGACGTTAGTACCGACTAGCAACTTGCACAACCGCCTTGACACCAGGAGGCCAGAGTAATATAAAAACTGCAGTTTTACTCCTGCTATCAATTGAACTCCCACCCTTGCTACGCAGCTATGCAGAGACTGAGATAAAGCACAGGAAACAGCATGTACAGTAGGACTGTATAAACCTACACAGTCCAATAGACCTCAAGGCTTTCAGAGTGATGCGGAGAGGATCAGACTGCTTTGCAGGAGGGGGCTGTGGTCCTTCTGGGCCCAGGTTGAGCTCTGCCTCACAGGTGAGCTGCTGTCCATTGTCAGCTCTGTCAGGGGTGAACAGGAGGGTCGCAGACACATTCACAGGTGTTCTAGTAGTGTTGTGAGAAAAGGTCTGACTGTGAATCAGTGTCTTTCCTCTGTACCAGTTCACAGTGAGGTACTGAACAGGAGCGATGTTCTGGACCTCACACTGCAGCTGGTACTGTCTCCCCTCCACCATCTGGACCACTGGACTCCCAGAGTTGATGGACACACTGTCTGGGTACTCTGCAAAGATAGTAACACTGCATCAATGTTTTTAAAGAAAATGATGCGGAAAATGATGCACATTTAGTTTCCAACTTTTGCACTCAATTTTAAAGGCCACTCTTAACAGATCCTACACATCAGATCGCTGCAGACGACACGCACGGATGTCAAGAGTGCATATAGACTGCACTGCCGCAGGGCCAGCTAAGGTTATCAGAGGACATCTATGCCCAACTAACTGAGCATTCACTGAAAGTTTTACTGTAATTTTGCGATACTAAAACTGTGTATTAGCAAAATATTCCAGACTGAAATAAGACCTATACAGGGGTAGGTAATATGACCAGAGTGTCCGCGCTTTTATTTCACTGTGAGTGTGTTTTGTGCCTCCAGCTGTATTTGCTGTATCTGTATCTCTTCCGTGTGGCTACACGACAACAAAAGAAACGTGCGACGCCGGGCTGGGCCACACGGGGGCACCAAACCCTGTCTGGAGCTTTACTCTGGTAATGCATTTTTGCAATACATCCAGTATGAAAGGTTCTCGCAAAACAGTAAGGCGAACCGAGTTAATATTTAACGTTAACTTCTGATTCAAAGACATGGCCAGCAAACAACCAGAACGCTGTTCCTTCTCAATCGTTCATTTACGGCTTTAACTGCTTAAATCAGAACCCTAGCGTGATAGCTGGAATGGTCATCTGAAGAGAAAACAAACTTAATGCGACATTTATGGTGCGTTTTTAATAAGATGGTGGTTTAACACTTTGTGTTTGTGAGCAAAGGAAATGAAAGTGACTCACTGTGCAGTCAGTACATGAATTAGAAAACTCTACTCACTGTAAAGCCTGATGTTGAGATTCTTCCTGCACTGCCTGGGCTCAGTATTGAAGTTTCCGAAGCACTTAGCCTCTGCAGTCCAATGAGTCAGACTGCTGACATTCCAGATGACAGACTGGACATCCTTTCTCATGCCTGTACACCCAACTGGAGCCTCCCAGCCCATTCCTCTGGGTGTCTGTGTTGCAGTGCAGTTCACTGTCACTGGGTCCCCATATCTCACCACAGCTCTCTGAGGGCTGATCTCAAGCGGACACTCTAGGACAGCTCCTGCAGTAGAAACTACATTCTTTTAGAGACCAGTTCCCCCATAAAAGATAAACCAGACTGTTTTGAAGAGCCTCATGATCTCACAGCACAAAGCACACCAGGACAAGCTGGTTGAAAATGCATGAGAATGTTATTGTCTTCATGCTTTTTTTTATTTTGCAGTGTTCTGCTTAGTGTGCTGTTAGCTTTGTCATTTAACATTCCTAATTAGTTCCAAGTAAATAAAAAGAAAACACTTCTGCAATGGTCTTTAGCAAGACGAGGAATTAGAGTGTGGGGAAGCATCTCAGTGCTGCACAGGCTCCCTGGCACCTGCAGAGCCTTGTGTGACACTATTTCCCTCCTGCCCCTCCAATCCACATGGCCTCCATCAGACCGGGAAAAACTGCTCAGAATCTCAAAGGTGTCAAGACCTGTTAGTCCTGTTACCCTAAAGTCCTTTTCAGCAATGCATTCATCAACATCAGGAGGACAACAACCTCTGTAAATGTATAATCAAATATTGCTCACACAAATGATCTCTGCATTTAGAAGACATTTTTCTTCATGTGGAACCTTCTAATGTTTGGATACGATACCCAAGTAAAACAAGCTCCTCCTGTAATACTGCTTTGCCACTAATTACTTAATTGTGTAAATTTAGTGAAAACATGTTGCAGGGTCTCACCTGGGACTTAAACCCACAGCTGTCCAGTTACAAGCCCTGAGCCTTACCCACTACCCCTCTACAAAGTTTTGCCACTTTGGTTCCTAGTGGAAAAGACAACATGGATTCTGTAAATACCATGTACTTACTTGAACTACACAGCCAATAACAAAGCACTGGCAGCCTAGTAAGAACCATCCATTCATCACCAGAAAGCTGCTTATTCCAGGTAAAGGTCACAGAGCCTACCTTGGAAACAGCGCAAGACATGACAGCACCCTGGAGGGGACAACACTTACTCACAGGGTGCACACAGACACACAGGGACAGTAGAGACACCAACGACACTTCAGACCAGTTCTGGTCTTCGGGAGCTTGCAGCATTTCGAGAAATCCCACACGCACACAGGACAACAGACAGATTCCTCATGGGTGGGGCCAGAATCGAACCAAGGACCGAGACATGCAATGCCAATAGCATTGGTATCCCCAGTTTTGAAGGTTGCATCTCCTCGCTGTTTTGTGTCCTTGCAGGAGCTGCTGGTACTTTCTTTCACGGTGAACCTAAACATGTACTTACCACAGCCAGAGAGAGACAGCATGACGATACCCCAAATCCAGCAAGCATGACCCCTCATTTCTGTCGTTATTTCCGCGGTTTTTCTGTCTTCATTAGTTGAAAAAATAATTATTTGCCGAACAAAGTCGATTGCTTTCAGGAGAAGCGTACGATTTGTATTTAAGTAATTTTAATTCTCAAGTAATTTCAATAGTTCCAGTTTGCACCTCGAACCTGGGTGAGCCTCTAAGCCTGCTGTCAGTTTCTAAAGGAATGTACATCGAAGAGACTTTATTTTATCTCACAGATAAAACCGGAAATAAGTCATAAAGGCAAGTGCTATTTTAGGAGCCAGCATCCAACGCATGAACAAACAGTGTGGTATCAGCACAAAAACACAAGTTTCCAGTAGGAAATGACCCCTGAGGGATTTGAGAAATTATCAGAAAGAGGTTCCTTCACTCTTTGAAAACCAAACCCTCACACAATGATTTCTACTGCTTCTTGCTCCTGGGCAAAATCTATTTCTCCTTTTCTATTTCCGAATAAAGATGCCCAAAACATATTGCAGTGTGTGTGCTGGGGAGGTGTGCTAGTTCACACCCATGGATTTCTGTAATAACTGTAAAAAGTGGGAAGTGAAATTAAGCGTGAAATCTTTCCAAACAGTGTAGGAACGGAAATCCTAAACTTTCATTTCTCTTTAATGATGGATACTTATAGAAATACAGTGCGAATATGGTTGTCTTTATGGTTGTTTTTATCAAAACTGAGTCTACAACGTGCTTCTTGCCTCGTTTGTGTCTTGCCTCTTTACTACAAAGTAGGCTGAAATTATAATTTTTTAAATTATTTAATGTTAACTTGTATGGTTCTGTCTCAGAGTGCTGTAACTTTAGGCATGGGATGTAAAAACATGATTTCTTAGCCAAGACTACATTTCATTGCTCTTTTCTTTCTCAAGATTGTATTTGGACTTTGACTTTAAAATACTTCAGGCTCACGGTTACAAACACGGTTAAAATGAATCTGGAAAATCTGATTAAGCGCTGAAAAGACCAATCCGTAAATTCCAGCTACTGTGAATTGTAATGTTATTTCCTGGAACGCTGTGTGCTACGCAGGCCTGCAAATTTCAGAACAGGGGGGTTACCACATGGAAGACAAGCTTCAAAACCTCAAGCTTCGCCAAGTCCAATCTACACAAACCTGCACCACAGAATCATGGACTCTTTATCATTCTTTACCCACCACCACCTGGATTTCAGGCCTTGACTCAATCACCTACCTGTTCAAGAAAGCGGGAGGTGCCCCCTTGCTCCTCCAACGAGCCAAACAGCTGAGCCATTCGCTATTTGACGTGCAGGGACCTGCAGAGCACCTGCAAGGGTAGTTGGCATGACGGGCGCAGCTCTGTTCGGGCCCTCCGCTATGCCACCTGACCGGGTTTCCTTCCACTGCAAGAGCTCCAGCCAGTCAGGGTACCTAATAATATTATTAATAATAATAATAATAATAATAATAATAATAATAATAGCTAACACTTATATAGCGCTTTTCTGGACACTCCACTCAAAGCGCTTTACAGGTAATGGGGTCTCCCCTCCACCACCCACCAACGTGCAGCCCCACCTTGATGATGCGAAGGCAGCCATAGTGCACCAGAACGCTCACCACACATCAGCTATCAGTGGGGAGGAGAGCAGAGTAAAGAAGCCAGTTTGTAGATGGGGATTATTAGGAGGCCATGACTGGTAAGGGCCAATGTGAAATTTGGCCAGGATGCCGGGGTTACACCCCTACTCTTTTGGAGAAATGCCCTGGGATTTTTAATGACCACATAGAGTCAGGACCTCAGTTTTATATCTCATCCAAAGGATGGCACCTGTTTTTACAATATAGTGTCTCTGTCACTATACTGGGACATTAGGGCCCATATGTACCGCAGGGTGAGCACCCCCTGCTGGCCCCACTAACACCTCTTCCAGCACCAACCTTAGTTTGTCCCAGGAGGTCTCCCATCCAGGTACTGACCAGGCTCACATCTGCTGAGCTTCAGTGGGTTGCAGAGTGATATGGCTGCTGGCCATATCTAGCCATATCTAGTCATATGCTGGCCACATCTAACATCATTGTCTGTAACAGGTTCAGGATGTTTGGGCCCTGTTACATCAGCACTGACTAGAGCGGTGCGTCTCTCGCTGACAACCTGTCGGCACCACTGCGGGCTGGAAAGCCGAGAGTTCCCCAGCCGATTAATCTCAGCTGAACCCCACTAGGGGGCGCCACCACGGGAGAAGTGCCAATCACGGTGAGTGAGGAAACCCAGACTCCATCTTACAAAACCCGAGCGAGGGTCTTTCAAAGATGAGCAGGTTCAAAGATCAATTAAATAAAAAAACAGAAGGAAAAAAATAACATTTAATCACATTTTACAAGGATCAATTCTTGTCCATGAAAAGCAAAAGTAAAATTTATTTTCTATCAAATAAATTCTCTTTGAAAACAGAGTGCATTAGCTTTAAAAACAAACAAAAACAGAAAACTTTGCTACCAAATAGTTACAAATAATCAGCATAAGAGGAAACATTTTATATACTGTAGACCCATGTAATGGCAGAAATAATCACATCCTACAGCACATCAGGTCATTCCACCCCACCCTTGCTCTGCTCCACAGACAGAGAGCAAGATCTCTCTTTCTTTCAGGAGAAACAAACTCTTTTCCAGACCATTTCAGAGGTATAAACACAAAGAGCCTAACGCTGATCTTTGCCAACCTTTCCAAAAGCAGGACAATTCACCTTTCCTTTGCCCTGGACCTTCGAGAAAGAATACTCCTATTGCCAGCCGATCAGGATGGTGAGCTGTTTAGGATCATAGTTTCATTAAAACGCCAAGAGGCGCCCGAGTGCGAAACCACCTGTTCTGCCCCACTGGAATTTCTCTCATAGTTGAAAACCAACCCTGCAGAGACACACTAATCCAGACAATTAAAGAGAAACTCCAGTAATGACAATGCCGAATTTCTAGAAGAGAAAATGGTCACTGTGTCCCAGTGCAGCGCATTGCCACCAGGTCTGACCGAGAATCTACTATCGCAATTAGCTGGAGATTCGGAGCCTGCAGGACTCTGTTGACTGTAGTCTGACACATTATCGCCAGATTACTGTGTAGCTGCCTCTTCTATTTCCAGTTTGCTCTACAGCTTTATCCAGTTGGTTTTTACACACTGTGGCGGATGACTTAAGAAAAAGAAAAAAAACCCAATAGAATTAAATTAGAAACAAAAAGAAAAAAAATCATTCAGTAGCTCTTCCACCTCAGCATTTAGCAAACCCTCTCTTGGAAGTGAGCAGCCAGGCCTGTCTGAGAACCTGATCAAGGAATTAAGCAGTGACGTTTAGTCTGGCGGGGTCCTGGGCTGATCACACATGGTTCCGAATGTCCTAGCGAGAGGTGCTGCCATTAGCTTGTTGATTTGCTTGACTTAAGTCCTGAAAGGGGTATATTCTCTTCTGCATTTCCATTCTGGGCCATGGGTCCATGCGGTCTGCTTCCGCAGGCATGGTGATCAATAACAGAGTATCTGCCCCTTCTGTGTTGGTGAACGTGAAAGATGAAGAAAAGGAACAGCAGTAGCAGAGTCAGGATTTTGATTGCTGTTACTATAGAAATAATGAAGATAAAAGTGTGATCTGTCAAAAGAGAAAAAAACACTATTAGACTGCAAACTGAAGACCATTCAAACTCAATAACTCAATTCCAGGAATTAAAAACTGCAAGAAACGCTTCATAGGTGTTTAAATTACACGAGTTAACAAGGAGTCTGTAACTTGAACAGTAATGATGCACATCAAACTTTGGATTAAAATTTATGGAACCGGTTTGGAGTCTCCCCTACGATACGTCACAAAGTTCTACTTCTTTCCCTCAATTCGTGAAGAATTTAAGAAATGTTATGAAATACTGTTACCAATACAGGAAATTTCTTCCTTCTTCTGCTAATTTAAACAGAAATTAAATACCGTTGTTATCATGAAGGAATGATTTGTTTCTAAAACTAAAAAAAACTAAAAAATTAGTGAAAAGCTTTTTGCTTTCAATTTCTCTCTCTTCCGCGTTTCGAGTATTGTAGTCCCAGTAAGGTACAGTATGGTAAAACACAGAAAACAAAGCAGGGATCTGGCAAACAATGATGCAGAAAATGATAAAATGAAGCCAATGAATCACACAGGTACAAACACACTGTTACTGTGTTTTTATAAGGAGATGTTGAACACCTTACCCTGCTCCTCCACTATCACGGTGAATATCTTGACCGCCTGCCCAAGAGAATTTGTAGCGATGCACTTGTACTGACCACCATCTCCAACTGAGGCGGCAGCGATGGTGATCTCAGACTTGCTGTCTGTGGTCATGATCTTTATGTCAGGACCTCTGGAATAATTCCAGTGGTATTGAGGGGATGGGCTGCCTTCAGCTGTGCATGTTTAAATGACTGTTTTTCCGCTGAGAAAGTGATGGGTTTTATTCAATAAATCAAAAGTTGGTTTGTCTGGGGGGGAAAAAAAAGTATGATCATGTCAAATCTGTATTTCATCCCCTGCCACATAAAAGACTTATATTGAGTTTATCACACTGGGCATGTCTTTATTGCTTATCTTTACAGATTCTTTGCATGCTATTTTTTCAATCTTAAAAAAGTGTAATAGCACTCAATGGGCTTCAGTGTACTGTTCAACATTGATATTCATCCCCCCTACTATCTTTCCTCACAATGAAAAACAATTAACTTCTTTCCTGCATTAAACAACTGACTTCTTTCCTGCATGGGTAAAAGCACTCAGTGCATTTCTCATAACTATGATGCCCCTTGCAGAAGCTCTTCAAGAATATCAGCTAAGAATGGTGCAGCTAATGTAGACAACAGGTCTTGCAATCACATCAGCGTCTGTAACACGTCTACCCTGAGGAATTAGATTTTAAAGGAAATTCTTACATTGTACTGTAACATTCACAGTGTGTCTGACAGTCCCCTGTGTGTTAGTAGCTTCATAGGTGAACTGTCCTCCATCAGTCCTGGTCAGCTTGACAGAGGGGTCAATCTGCTGTCCGTCCTTGACCCATCTGGTCTCAGGGGGAGGGCTGCCCTCAGCTGTACAGGTCACACTGCTCTCTAGACTGTGATGCTCCTCCACATCAACACTGAGAGGACACCCTGTGATCTCAGGGCCATCTGTGGGTTGAGAACACAGCTTTGTGAGACATTTCAAATCAGTGAAGCGACTCTCTGCCTGTCCTTAATTCTGCACTTCTCTGGACTGTCGCCTGCCTTCAGCTGTCTGATTGACTGATTCATCTGTAAGAAATTGCCGCCTCCTTCTCAGGGCTCAGGGAACCAGCCCATAAAGGCCATCAGCTCCAGATGTACCTGGCCGAGTAGGCAACGTCTCTTCCATTATTTTTCTCACTTAATGGCATCACACATTGCATCATAATATGAAGCACCAGCATTTTATCTTTCTTCAATGAGTTCTAAGAAACAGTTCTATCATATTAGTTTGTAGATGCATTGTATTTTAACATCATGTATTTTGGAAGCCAGTCTCGATACAGGCTTCAGTCAAATAAATAAATCATTAACAACAACAACAACAACAATAATAATAATAGATACACAAGTGTTGCCCTATGTTAAGGGCATGGTGGTTTACTCAAAGACTTACTGGAAGTGCCAGCCATGTCAGTTACCACAAGCCACTGCCCTCCTCAGCAATAAGAGCATGGAACAGGAAATCACAGGGTGTGCTGTTGAGTAATAACTATATAACTCTACTGTAGATAACTCACATCCCCACTTCAAAAACAGCCTTGCTGTAGCTCTTACTTACATACGACCGTAATCAATATATTCTTGCTCACGGTTCCCTGTGTGTTAGTAGCTTCATAGGTGAACTGTCCTCCATCAGTCCTGGTCAGCTTGACAGAAGGGTCAATCTGCTGTCCATCCTTGACCCATCTGGTCTCAGGGAGAGGGCTGCCCTCAGCTGTACAGGTCACACTGCTCTCTAGACTGTGATGCTCCTCCACATCAATGCTGGAGCGACACCCTGTGATCTCAGGGCCATCTGTGGGTGGAGGATACAATGTTGAACGGGGTATCTTTTGGATCATTTGGGATTTTTATTTTCAACACAAATGGCACCGATTCCCAAAAGCTCAAAGTCTGCAACTTCACACCACGGGATCTTGCTTTCTACCCTTCCAATGAATGACTCTAACCACAGACGGCTAATTAAATGAACGCCCCCGTAGATCTAACCTATCCTGTAGGTTCAATATGATGATTATGTCTTATGCATTTACAGAGCTGCACGTGGGACTGGAGGCAAGTAAACATGGTGACAGATACAGATGATCAAAGGAGGGGTGCTAATTGTTAACACAGACAAATATAATTCACTGTTAAACGGTTAAATCAGCCTTATTCAAATACAAAAATGAAACAGTGAGCAGTGCTTTTATGACTGAGGTCATTAAGCCCGTCTCCATAAGGATGACTAATGGGACAAAGCAGGCCTCAAGCCAGGACAGATCAATGGATGGCTGGATGGAAAGAAGGTAGCATCACCATTGTTGGCGGTAATGTAGAAGACTGGACTCTGTGAGAGTATTCATACTTCAGCAGATCTGAAACCAGATTCTGTGCCGGTATTCTGAATACTGGAAGAGAACCTGTACTCTTCATGAAAAGGGTTTGCTGCCATGTTTATTTCAGGAAATTCTGCTTTCCAATATTGTGGAAGCCTCAGGCTAAAAGACATCTCTCCTTGGTTAGTGATGCGTTGGCCAGAATGGGGAAATGGCTTCCCATTGGTTTTTTAAGCGTCTTTATTAGAGAGAAGTTTAAGTCCTGGGCAGGATCCTTTTACTTAATAGGACATGTTCCTTTTCTACCTTTCAAGGCGTTCCTAATTCATAAAGCAGCTCAAAGCAGGGTTCTGTAACTCACAGACGTCTAAATGATTTTAAATAGCAGTTGTGAAATGTGTGTTGTACTATATATAATTTATTGTATTATTTATTGTTTGTCCTGTTTGCGTTCTCCATCAGCTCATGACTTTATCAAGATGTGCCAGAGAATAAAAGACACATAAGCTGAGTAATGCACTGAATTCCCTGACTTTGTTTTATTCTTTTTTATCATATAAATTCGACATTCATTTATTTTACCACCATTCTCCTTTTCCTGCATTCTTTAAATTTCCTTGATACTTCTATTTTTTCCCTTACTTTGTTAATATCTTGTTATTTCTGCTGCTCTCCTGACAAAAGTTGAATTTGGATAGGAGGAGTGTCTTACTTTCTATAATTTGCAGTTGTAATATTTGTTTCAATGCGGAAAAAACATAGCAAAAAGTAAACGCATTTTAAGCTGAATCTTACATTGAATTGAGATGTTCACAGTGTGATTTACAGTTCCCTGTGTGTTAGTAGCTTCATAGGTGAACTGTCCTCCATCAGTCCTGGTCAGCTTGACAGAGGGGTCAATCTGCTGTCCATCCTTGACCCATCTGGTCTCAGGGAGAGGGCTGCCCTCAGCTGTACAGGTCACACTGCTCTCTAGACTGTGATGCTCCTCCACATCAACACTGAGAGGACACCCTGTGATCTCAGGGCCATCTGTGGGTTGATTAAATGGATTAGAAAAGACCCAGTGGAATATTTGATATTCTTAGAAACCTGTTCTTAGATAAGACAGTAGAAATATATCATTGGTTGAGCAAAATTAAGGATGCTTTCAGCTGTCTGATTGACTGATTCATCTGTAAGAAATTGCCGCCTCCTTCTCAGGGCTCAGGGAACCAGCCCATAAAAGCCATCAGCTCCAACTAAGCTATCTGTGGGTTAAGGACATAAGGCTTAGCCTGGACATAATAACAGATATTCTTCTGAGAAACAGATCATTGTTCTTAGAGGAAACATGTGCTCCTGGTTAACACAAGAGGTAATATATTTGGTTCAGAAGCTGTGAAGCCTGCAGTGTCTCTGGATCAGTGCTTCAGTAAGAGCTTTTAGATATTCTGTGAAAACTTACATCTCACTTCTACCGTCACAGTGTGATTCACAGTCCCCTGTGTGTTAATAGCTTCATAGGTGAACTGTCCTCCATCAGTCCTGGTCAGCTTGACAGAGGGGTCAATCTGCTGTCCATCCTTGACCCATCTGGTCTCAGGGGGAGGGCTGCCCTCAGTTGTACAGGTCACACTGCTCTCTAGACTGTGATGCTCCTTCACATCAACACTGAGAGGACACCCTGTGATCTTAGCTTCATCTGTGAATAAAAGTATAAAATTCAGTTCTATCAAATTATCCTTAATTGCAACGAAGTAAAATCTGAATTTGGAATACTAATGCAAGCTATCAAATTACAGAGTATACTGTCCTATTGATGCAGCCTACTCAGTACATTCCTACAGAGAAAAGATATGACAAAACAGTAAGTAGCAGCAGTATTGTGTCGTCTGGTCCTGGTCACTGTACGAAGTCTAAAGCTGTCTGTCGAACTGGCGTAGTTTTATTAGTTGTAAATTCTGCTGTGTTCTGGCTGTAGCTGATGAACAAGAAAAATTAATATCTGTTTAATTGGAATACATGACAGTCAGTCGCTTAGAGCTTAAGTGAACACATTTCACCACTTAGTGGGATATCAGTGATGCAGAAGAATGCTTTTGATAAAGTGCCCAATAGCAGAACACCAATACAACAGAGACACCAAACAGAATAACTGAATTGCAAATGATAAGTTTACATAAACTCACACAGCACGGTGATGCTGAGAGGATTAGACTGATTTGCAGGGGGGGGCTGTGGTCCTTCTGGTCCCAGGTTGAGCTCTGCCTCACAGGTGAGCTGCTGTCCATTGTCAGCTCTGTCAGGGGTGAACAGGAGGGTCGCAGACACATTCCCAGGTGTTCTAGTAGTGTTGTGAGAAAAGGTCTGATTGTGAATCAGTGTCTGTCCTCTGTACCAGTTCACAGTGAGGTCCTGAATAGGAGTGATGTTCTTGATCTCACACTGCAGCTGGTACTGTATCCCCTCCACCATCTGATCCACTGGGCTGTCAGAGCTGAGAGAGACACTGTCTGGGTACTCTGAAGGGAAACACACGAAACACAACAGTAGTGTTACAATTGAAATTAAAAAGCAGCCAAAGAAAACCAGGTGTTTGTGATTCAGTGTAGCACTAATAATGAAAAAGAAGCTACATACTGTACTTCATCAGATACGCATACACAGAGAGAGGGGCATGGCCTCTGTGGGAGTGAGTGGCACTGTGCTCATGGCCACAGCTGGCGTGTGGGATTTCAGAGCGTGCTGCCCGTTCCCTTCGCCCTGTCTTCACACACATCTGCACTCTCTTGCCCCAGACTGAAGGAGACAGAAACTGCAGATGGGAAATATCTGAAGGTTATCAACATATGTGCAGCCATCATGACTGCCGGGCAAAACTTGGTTTGTCCACGTGAGGACAAACTCATCACTGCAGTGGGGACGACATTGTGCAATGATTTCATTCGATCATCTGCTGACGGAAAATCACTAGAAATGAGCGTGCTTTCCCTCCTTGGGAAAAACAGATCTGTTTAACACTGTGATGTTAGTGCAGGCATAGTTTCTGACATTCACTTAATTTCAAGTAATTTCATATAATATCCGCATGGAAGGAGGAGTAAGTTTAGCTTTTCTGCTTGTTTTCCATTTGCAAAGTACTATATTTGACCAACATCTGTATCAACTAAACAAGTACCATCTTTTGCCCTTTTCAGATTATTTTAATTTCACAAAACTTCCAATGTTGCATTGAGAACACCAACATCATGGACAAAAGTGTCGTCTAAGAGAAAGACAACAATATGAGATATTGCAGTTACTAGCTGCTGTAGGGATCTATTGTGCCACTGAAGACAGAAATATGGTAGATTCTGCCTCAACTACATCTCCCAGAAGCCCGTGGTGAAGATTATACTCATAGACTAGTGACCAATCAAGAGCAGGAATCAGAGGTATCATTAAATAAAGGTTTTAAAGAAAGGGGAGGTTTTACCTTAGCAGGATGCAGCAAAGAAGACTTTTTTAAACTGTTTTGTTCGTCTAAAGTTCAAATCTGTCTTGTGTATTTAGTAAGGAAATAGAGATGTCAGGATGAGCTTGACAAGAGCTAAGCCTGTCATTCTACATTGTAAATAAAATGCTCGCTGCTTTGAAGAGCCCACAACACCCCACCAACCCATGCAGTGTCACAGAGACCCACGTCAGAGAAGGAATCAGGAATAAGTGACCAAACCAGGCAGGAGACTGACAAGAACTGAACCCTGCATCTTGGTGATGGGAGAACCAGCTGAGCTCCGCACAGCCCAGCAGAGATAACAATTACAGACAATTACAGATATACATACAGTATATAACCTCCCATGCAAGACCAGTACCAGTACTGGAAGTGAGAACATGAGAAAGGTTATAAAAGAGAGGACCCATGTAGCTCATCTAGCCCGTTTGATGCTGAGTAGTTAATTGCTAACTCCTAACCCTTGTGGATAAAGAGACAATGCTTTGAGTAAAAATTCAAAAACACGCATGCAAAGATTCTAAAGAAGCTAGTACAGACAAATACTGTATATGTGTTACCTTGTCACCTTTAGTAATGTGTGAGCAATGTTTATGGGCACTTAAGTCAGCAGACTTAAAAAACAGTTTACAAAACAATGTTTGCTTTTTCAAGTGAATACTCTTTCTCTAGTCATGGGAACTGCCTGACAGAGAGGGATTTAACATTAATAAGAAGCACTGACTCACTGGGTTACCTTATACATCAATTATAAAAGGCTACTCACTGTACAGAATGATGATGAGATTCTTCCTGCACTGCTTGGGCTCAGTAGTGAAGCTTCCGTAGCACTTTGGCTCTGCAGTCCAATCAGTCAGACTGCTGACACTCCAGGTGACAGACTGGACACCTGTTTTCATGCCTGTAGACCCAACTGGAGCCTCCCAGCCCATTCCTCTGGGTGTCTGTGTTGCAGTGCAGTTCACTGTCACTGGGTCCCCATACCTCACCACAGCTCTCTGAGGGCTGATCTCAAGCAGACACTCTGGGACAGCTCCTGCAGTAGAAAAAACATTATTTTAGAGACCAGTACCTCCATAAAAGATAAACCAGACTGTTTTGAAGAGCCTCATGATTTCACAGCACAAAGCACACCAGGACAAGCTGGTTGAAAATGCATGAGAATGTCATTCTCTTCATGCTTTTTTTTTATTTTGCAGTGTTCTGCTTAGTGTGCTGTTAGCTTTGTCATTTAACATTCCTAATTAGTTCCAAGTAAATAAGAAGAAAATACTTCTGCAATGGTCTTTAGCAAGACGAGGAATTAGAGTGTGGGGAAGCATCTCAGTGCTGCACAGGCTCCCTGGCACCTGCAGAGCCTTGTGTGACACTATTTCCCTCCTGCCCCTCCAATCCACATGGCCTCCATCAGACCGGGAAAAACTGCTCAGAATCTCAAAGGTGTCAAGTCCTGTTAGTCCTGTTACCCTAAAATTCTTTTCTGCAATTTTTACATCAACATCGGGAAGACAACAACCTCTGTAAATGTATAATCAAATCTTTATTGCTCACACAAATGATCTCTGCATTTAGAAGGCCTTTTTCTTTCACGTGGAACCTTCTAATACTTGGATACGAGGTAAAACAAGCTCCTCCTGTATCACTGCGTTGCCTCTAATTACTAAATTGTGTAATAAAACTTATCCATTAACATTTATAGACTTGAATAGGTGCTCACTGGAGCAAACTGGGTGAAACATGTTGCAAGAGTCTCATCTGGGACTTGAACCCACAGCCATCCAGTTACAAGTCCTGAGCCCCGCTCACTACCCTACTGCTCCTCTACAAAGTTTTACCACTTTGGTTCCTAATGGAGAAGATAACATGGCTTCTGTAAATACCATGTACTTACTTGAACTACACAGCCAATAAGAAAGCACTGGCAGCCTAGTATGAACCATCCATTCATCATCAGAAAGCTGCTTATTCCATGTAAAGGTCACAGAGCCTACCTTGGAAACAGCGCAAGACAGGACACCACCCTGGAGGGGACAACACTTACTCACAGGGTGCACACAGACACACAGGGACAGTAGAGACACCAACGACACTTCAGACCAGTTCTGGTCTTCGGGAGCTTGCAGCATTTCGAGAAATCCCACACGCACACAGGACAACAGACAGATTCCTCACGGGTGGGGCCAGAATCGAACCAAGGACCGAGACATGCAATGCCAATAGCATTGGTATCCCCAGTTTTGAAGGTTGCATCTCCTCGCTGTTTTGTGTCCTTGCAGGAGCTGCTGGTACTTTCTTTCACGGTGAACCTAAACATGTACTTACCACAGCCAGAGAGAGACAGCATGACGATACCCCAAATCCAGCAAGCATGACCCCTCATTTCTGTCGTTATGTCCGCAGTTTTTTTTGTCTTCATTAGTTGAAAAAATTATTTGCCGAACAAAGTCGATTGTTTTCAGGAGAAGCATACGATTTGTATTTAAGTAATTTTAATTCTCAAGTAATTTCAATAGTTCCAGTTTGCACCTCGAACCTGGGTGAGCCTCTAAGCCTGCTGTCAGTTTCTAAAGGAATGTACATCGAAGAGACTTTATTTTATCTCACAGAAATAAGTCATAAAGGCAAGTGCTATTTTAGGAGCCAGCATCCAACGCATGAACAGTGTGGTATCAGCACAAAAATACAAGTTTCCAGTAGGAAATGACCCCCGAGGGATTTGTAACTTCTACTTTCTAGAGAAATGATCAGAAAAGTGGTTCCTTCACTCCTTGAAAACCAAACCCTCACACAATGATTTCTACTGCTTCTTGCTCCTGGGCAAAATCTATTTATCCTCTTCTATTTCCGAATAAAGATGCCCAAAACATATTGCAAAACATATAGTGTGTGTGCTGGGGAGGTGTGCTAGTTCACACCCATGGATTTCTGTAATAACTGTAAAAAGTGGGAAGTGAAATTAAGCGTGAAATCTTTCCAGTGTAGGAACGGAAATCCTAAACTTTCATTTCTCTTTAATGATGGATACTTATATTAATACAGTTTGAATATGGTTGTCTTTATCAAAACTGAGTCTACAACGTGCTTCTTGCCTGGTTTGTGTTTTGCCTCTACTACAAAGTAGGCTGAAATGATTAATATCTCAATTATTTAATGTTAACTTGTATGGCTCTGTCTCAGAGTGCTGTAACTTTAGGCATGGGATGTAAAAACACGATTTCTTAGCCAAGACTACATTTCATTGCTCTTTTCTTTCTCAAGATTGTATTTGGACTTTGACTTTAAAATACTTCAGGCTCACGGTTCCAAACACGGTTAAAATGAGTCTGGAAAATCTGATTATGCGCTGAAAAGACCAATCCGTAAATTCCAGCTACTGCAAATTTTAGTGTTATTTCCTGGAACGCTGTGTGCTACGCAGGCCTGCAAATTTCAGAACAAGTCCTGGACTTCGCCAAGTCCAATCTACACAAACCTGCACCACAGAATCATGGACTCTTTATCATTCTTTACCCACCACCACCTGGATTTCAGGCCTTGACTCAATCACCTACCTGTTCAAGAAAGCGGGAGGTGCCCCCTTGCTCCTCCAACGAGCCAAACAGCTGAGCCATTCGCTATTTGACGTGCAGGGACCTGCAGAGCACCTGCAAGGGTAGTTGGCATGACGGGCGCAGCTCTGTTCGGGCCCTCCGCTATGCCACCTGACTGACTGGGTTTCCTTCCACTGCAAGAGCTCCAGCCAGTCAGGGTATCTAATAATAATAATTGCTTACACTTATATACTGCTTTTCTGGACACTCCACTCAAAATGCTTTACAGGTAATGGGGTCTCCCCTCCACCACCACCAATGTGCAGCATCCACCTGGATGATGCGAAGGCAGCCATAGTGCGCCACTACACTCACCACACATCAGCTATTAGTGGGAAGGAGAGCAGAATAATGAAACCAATTCATAGATGGGGATTATTAGGAGAAACGCCTTGGGATTTTTAATGACCACAGAGAGTCAGGACCTCGGTTTTACATCTCATCTGAAGGACAGCGCCTGTTTACAGTATAGTGTCCCCGTCACTATACTGGGGCATTAGGACCCACATGGACCGCAAGGTGAGCACCCCCTACTGGCCCCACTAACACCTCCTCCAGTAGCAGCCTTAGTTTGTCCCAGGAGGTCTCCTATCCAGGTACTGACCAGGCTCACATCTGCTGAGCTTCAGTGGGTTGCAGAGGGATATGGCTGCTGGCCATATCTAGCAATATCTAGTCATATGCTGGCCACATCTAGCATCATTGTCTGTAATAGGTTCAGGATGTTTGGGCCCTGTTACATCAGCACTGACTAGAGCGGTGCATCTCTCGCTGACAACCTGTCGGCACCACTGCGGGCTGGAAAGCCAAGAGTTCCCCAGCCGATTAATCTCAGCTGAACCCCACTAGGGGGCGCCACCACGGGAGAAATGCCAATCACGGTGAGTGAAAAAACCCAGACTCCATCTTACAAAACCCGAGCGAGGGTCTTTCCAGGATGAGCAGGTTCAAAGATCAATTAAATTAAAAAAATCAGAAGGAAAAAAATAACATTTAATCACATTTTACAAGGATCAGTTCTTATCTATGAAAAGCAAAAGTAAAATTTATTTTCTATCAAATAAATTCTCTTTGAAAACAGAGTGCATTAGCTTTGAACAAAAACAGAAAACGTTGCTTCCAAATAGTTACAAATAATCAGGATAAGGCCTTATATTTACAAGAGGAAACTTTTTATATAGACCCATGTAATGGCAGAAATAATCACATCCTACAGCACATCAGGTCATTCCACCCCACCCTTGCTCTGCTCCACAGACAGAGAGCAAGATCTCTCTTTCTTTCAGGAGAAACAAACTCTTTTCCAGACCATTTCAGAGGTATAAACACAAAGAGCCTAACGCTGATCTTTGCCAACCTTTCCAAAAGCAGGACAATTCACCTTTCCTTTGCCCAGGACCTTCGAGAAAGAATACTCCTAGTGCCAGCCGATCAGGATGGTGAGCTGGTTAGGATCATAGTTTGATTCAAACGCCAAGAGGCGCCCGAGTGCGAAACCACCTGTTCTGCCCCACTGGAATTTCTCTCATAGTTGAAAACCAGCCCTGCAGAGACACACTAATCCAGACAATTAAAGAGAAACTCCAGTAATAACAATGCCGAATTTCTAGAAGAGAAAATGGTCACTGTGTCCCAGTGCAGCGCATTGCCACCAGGTCTGACCGAGAATCTACTATCGCAATTAGCTGGAGATTCGGAGCCTGCAGGACTCTGTTGACTGTAGTCTGACACATTATCGCCAGATTACTGTGTAGCTGCCTCTTCTATTTCCAGTTTGCTCTACAGCTTTATCCAGTTGGTTTTCACACACTGTGGCGGATGACTTAAGAAAAAGAAAAAAAAAACCAATAGAATTAAATTAGAAACAAAAAGAAAAAAAAATCTTTCAGTAGCTCTTCCACCTCAGCATTTAGCAAACCCTCTCCTGGAAGTGAGCAGCCAGGCCTGTCTGAGAACCTGATCAAGGAATTAAGCAGTGACGTTTAGTTTGGCAGGGTCCTGGGCTGATCACACATGGTTCCGAATGTCCTAGCGAGAGGTGCTGCCATTAGCTTGTTGATTTGCTTGACTTAAGTCCTGAAGGGGTATATTCACTTCTGCATTTCCATTCTGGGCCATGGGTCCATGCAGTCTGCTTCCGCAGGCATGGTGATCAATAACAGAGTATCTGCCCCTTCTGTGTTGGTGAACGTGAAAGATGAAGAAAAGGAGCAACAGTAGCAGAGTCAGGATTATGATTGCTGTTACTATAGAAATAATGAAGATAAAAGTGTGATCTGTCAAAAGAGAAAAAAACACTATTAGACTGCAAACTGAAGACCATTCAAACTCAATAACTCAATTCCAGGAATTAAAAATTGCAAGAAACGCTTCGTAGGTATGTTTAAATTATACGAGTTAACAAGGAGTCTGTCACTTGAACAGTAATGATGCACATCAAACTTTGGATTAAAATTAATGGAACCGGTTTGGAGTCTCCCTTACGATACGTCACAAAGTTCTACTTCTTTCCCTCAATTCATGAAGAATTTAAGAAATGTTATGAAATACTGTCACCAATACAGGAAATGTCTTCCTTCTTCTGCTAATTTAAACAGAAATGAAATACCATTGTTATCATGAAGGAATGATTTGTTTCTAAAACTAAAAAAAAACAACTAAAAAAATAGTGAAAAGATTTTTGCATTCAATTTCTTTCTCTTCCGCGTTTCGAGTATTGTAGTCCCAGTAAAGTACAGTATGGTAAAACACAGAAAACAAAGCAGGGATCTGGCAAACAATGATGCAGAAAATGATAAAATGAAGACAATGAATCACACAGGTACAAACACACTGTTACTGTGTTTTTATAAGGAGATGTTGAACACCTTACCCTGCTCCTCCACTATCACGGTGAATATCTTGACCGCCTGCCCAAGAGAATTTGTAGCGATGCACTTGTACTGACCACCATCTCCAACTGAGGCGGCAGCGATGGTGATCTCAGACTTGCTGTCTGTGGTCATGGTCTTTATGTCAGGACCTCTGGAATAATTCCAGTGGTATTGAGGAGATGGGCTGCCTTCAGCTCTGCATGTTAAAATGACTGTTTCTCCGCTGGCAAAGAGATGGGTTTTATTCAATGAAACAAAAGTTGGTTTGTCTGGGGGGGAAAAAAAAGTATGATCATGTCAAATCTGTATTTCATCCCCTGCCACATAAAAAGACTTATATTGAGTTTATCACACTGGGCAAGTCTTTATTGCTTATCTTTACAGATTCTTTGCATGCTATTTTCTCAATCTTAAAAAAGTGTAATAGCGCTCAATGGGCTTCAGTGTACTGTGCAACACCGATATTCATCTCCCTACTATATTTCCTCACAAAGAAAAACAATTAACTTCTTTCCTGCATTAAACAACTGACTTCTTTCCTGCATGGGTAAAAGCACTCAGTGCATTTCTCATAACTATGATGCCCCTTGCAGAAGCTCTTCAAGAATATCAGCTAAGAATGGTGCAGCTAATGTAGACAACAGGTCTTGCAATCACATCAGCGTCTGTAACACGTCTACCCTGAGGAATTAGATTTTAAAGGAAATTCTTACATTGTACTGTAACATTCACAGTGTGTCTGACAGTCCCCTGTGTGTTAGTAGCTTCATAGGTGAACTGTCCTCCATGAGTCCGGGTCAGCTTGACAGAGGGGTCAATCTGCTGTCCATCCTTGACCCATCTGGTCTCAGGGGGAGGGCTGCCCTCAGCTGTACAGGTCACACTGCTCTGCAGACTGTGATGCTCCTCCATATCAACACTGAGAGGACACCCTGTGATCTCAGGGCCATCTGTGGGTTGAGAACACAGCTTTGTGAGACATTTCAAATCAGTGAAGCGACTCTCTGCCTGTCCTTAATTCTGCACTTCTCTGGACTGTCGCCTGTCTTCAGCTGTCTGATGGACTGATTCATCTGTAAGAAATTGCCACCTCCTTCTCAGGGCTCAGGGAACCAGCCCATAAAGACCATCAGCTCCAGATGTACCTGGCCGATTCGGCAACGTCTCTTCCATTATTTTTCTCACTTAATGGCATCACACATTGCATCATAATATGAAGCACCAGCATTTTATCTTTCTTCAATGAGTTCTAAGAAACAGTTCTATCATATTAGTTTGTAGATGCATTTATATTTTAACATCATGTATTTTGGAAGCCAGTCTCGATACAGGCTTCAGTCAAATAAATCAATCATTAACAACAACAACAATAATAATAATAGATACACAAGTGTTGCCCTATGTTAAGGGCATGGTGGTTTACTCAAAGACTTACTGGAAGTGCCAGCCATGTCAGTTACCACAAGCCACTGCCCTCCTCAGCAATAAGAGCATGGAACAGGAAATCACAGGGTGTGCTGTTGAGTAATAACTATATAACTCTACTGTAGATAACTCACATCCCCACTTCAAAAACAGCCTTGTAGTAGCTCTTACTTACATACGACCGTAATCGATATATTCTTGCTCATAGTTCCCTGTGTGTTAGCAGCTTCATAGGTGAACTCTCCTCCATCAGTCCTGGTCAGCTTGACAGAGGGGTCAATCTGCTGTCCATCCTTGACCCATCTGGTCTCAGGGGGAGGGCTGCCCTCAGTTGTACAGGTCACACTGCTCTCTAGACTGTGATGCTCCTCCACGTCAACACTGAGAGGACACCCTGTGATCTCAGGGCCATCTGTGGGTGGAGGATACAATGTTGAACGGGGTATCTTTTGGATCATTTGGGATTTTTATTTTCAACACAAATGGCACCGATTCCCAAAAGCTCAGAGTCTGCAACTTCACACCACGGGATCTTGCTTTCTACCCTTCCAATGAATGACTCTAACCACAGAGGGCTTATTAAATGAACGCCCCCGTAGATCTAACCTATCCTGTAGGTTCAATATGATGATTATGTCTTATGCATTTACAGAGCTGCACGTGGGACTGGAGGCAAGTAAACATGGTGACAGATACAGATGATCAAAGGAGGGGTGCTAATTGTTAACACAGACAAATATAATTCACTGTTAAACGGTTAAATCAGCCTTATTCAAATACAAAAATGAAACAGTGAGCAGTGCTTTTATGACTGAGGTCATTAAGCCCGTCTCCATAAGGATGACTAATGGGACAAAGCAGGCCTCAAGCCAGGACAGATCAATGGATGGCTGGATGGAAAGAAGGTAGCATCACCATTGTGGGCGGTAATGTAGAAGACTGGACACTGTGAGAGTATTCCTACTTCAGCAGATTTGAAACCAGATTCTGTGCTGGTATTCTGAATACTGGAAGAGAACCTGTACTCTTCATGAAAGGGGTTTGCTGCCATGTTTATTTCAGGAAATTCTGCTTTCCAATATTGTGGAAGCCTCAGGCTAAAAGACATCTCTCCTTGGTTAGTGATGCGTTGGCCAGAATGGGGAAATGGCTTCCCATTGGTTTTTTAAGCGTCTTTATTAGAGAGAAGTTTAAGTCCTGGATCCTTTTACTTAATAGGACATGTTCCTTCTCTACCTTTCAAGGCATTCCTAATTCAGAAAGCAGCTCAAAGCAGGGTTCTGTAACTCACAGGCATCTAAATATTTTTAAATAGCAGTTGTGAAATGTGTGTTGTACAATATATAATTTATTGTATTATTTATTGTTTGTCCTGTTTGTGCTCTCCACCAGCTCATGACTTTATCAAGATGTGCCAGAGAATAAAAGACACATAAGCTGAGTAATGCACTGAATTCCCTAACTTTGTTATTCTTTTTTATAATATAAATTCAACATTCATTTATTTTACCACCATTCTCCTTTTCCTGCATTCTTTAAATTTCCTTGATACTTCTATTTTTTCTCATATTTTGTTAATATCTTGTTATTTCTGCTGCTCTCCTGACAAAAGGTAAATTGGGATAGGAGGAGTGTCTTACTTTCTATAATTTGCAGTTGTAATATTTGTTTCAATGCGAAAAAAATATAGCAAGAAGTAAACGCATTTTAAGCTGAATCTTACATTGAACTGAGATGTTCACAGTGTGATTCACAGTCCCCTGTGTGTTAGTAGCTTCATAGGTGAACTGTCCTCCATCAGTCCTGGTCAGCTTGACAGAGGGGTCAATCTGCTGTCCGTCCTTGACCCATCTGGTCTGAGGGAGAGGGCTGCCCTCAGCTGTACAGTTCACACTGCTCTGCAGACTGCGATGCTCCTCCACAGCAACACAGAGAGGACACCATGATATCTCAGGGCCATCTGTGGGTTGAGAACACAGCTTTTTGAGACATTTCAAATCACTGAAGTGCCTCTCTGCCCGTCCTAAATTCTGCACTTCTCTGGACTGTCGCCTGTCTTCAGCTGTCTGATTGACTGATTCATCTGTAAGAAATTGCCACCTCCTTCTCAGGGCTTAGGGAACCAGCCCATAAAGGCCATCAGCTCCAGCTGAGCCATCTGTGGGTTAAGGACATAAGGCTTAACCTGGACATACTGTAATAACTGATATTCTTCTGAGAAACAGATAATTGTTCTTAGAGGAAACATGTGCTCCTGGTTGACACAACAGGGAATATATTCGGTTCAGCAGCTGTGAAGCCTGCAGTGTCTCTGGATCAGTGCTTCAGTAAGAGCTTTTATATATTCGGTGAAAACTTACATCTCACTTTTACCGTCACAGTGTGATTCACGGTCCCCTGTGTGTTAGTAGCTTCATAGGTGAACTGTCCTCCATCAGTCCTGGTCAGCTTGACAGAGGGGTCAATCTGCTTTCCATCCTTGACCCATCTGGTCTCAGGGGGAGGGCTGCCCTCAGTTGTACAGGTCACACTGCTCTCTAGACTGTGATGCTCCTCCACATCAACACTGAGAGGACACCCTGTGATCTCAGGGCCATCTGTGGGTTGATTAAATGGATTAGAAAAGACCCAGTGGAATATGTGATATGCTTAGAAACCTGTTGTTAGATAACACAGCAGAAATATATCATTTGTTGAGCAAAATTAGTTGATTAGTTTCTGAAAGTTTCAGAACAATTGAAAACAGATGTTTTAAGTTAGGAGAAGAATTTCAGTCTGTCCATGTGCATGTCCTGGGTTCACCTGACCACGCGGTGCTAGTGGCACAGTCTAGATCTGAACCTGTGATCTCCAGGCTGCAGAATGTACTGTGTCCTGCACTTTGATCGAAGACTTCACTGCAGGAGCCACCCAGGAGCTCTGCAGCCTGATTTTACTCCATCAGCATGACACAGTGACATATATGTTGGTACAGACTGTGGTAGCAGACAGTGGAGGTGTCTAAGACTCTAGACAAAGAGTGTAACACCTGGCATTGTAAACATTTCCAGCTTCAGAGCTGTTTGCTGAGATGTAGGGGGTCACAGCAATCATTAAGTTGGTTTACTTAGTTAATTAAAGTTCTTGGTAAATGATTAAGTGTCGATCAACAGTCCAGAAACACACCCTATAAGGTGAGATCAGGAGAAGGAAAAGAGCGAAGGGCAGAGAAGGAAGGTCAGAGCCCAAGAGAGAGAGGAGTCAGGAGGAGTTGGAACCTGTAGCATGAGACAGGTGAGAGCCCCTGCTTCATGATCCTCCCGAAAGAAAACCTGACTGGGGCTAAGGTTTTGAAACTTGCAAAGAGAACTTGCAATTCTGTAGCTCTTTTGAGTGAGACGTCCCTCAGTTTAATACTGCCTCTCCTGCTAGTGGGTGCATTTTAGAATAGGGAGTCGACTCTTATTTCTTTTGTGGAATCCAGGTTAGAGGAAGAGATTTAACTGCAGGTTGTATTGCATTACGGCAGCTTATCTCTTCTTTGGCCTCTGTAGGCATAATTCAAGAGTCAAGTACTTGGTAGCACTACTTGGTAACTGGGATGTTCTGGGTGATTTCGACATGCAGTAGGACTGTAAATACAGTGACTTGTGTTTTGTATCTTTATGTTGTGTGTGGTGTAATGTGTGTCACTGTCATTGTTAATAAACAGTTGTTTAACCCAATGTGCCTGGATTATTACTCTTCTCACCAAAGCTGTGCCAGAGTACAAAGAATGAATGTGCCTCTAACTATATCAACTGCTCGGGTATATTCTTGCAAAATGCTTACAAATTGGGGGTTATGATCATTTATTTTATTGACTAATCTGCTAGGTCTAGGTTATGCTAGGTTTCATAACCCCCATTTGTAACAATATTTTAGATGGTACTTACAAATCACTGAGATGTTCACAGTGTGATTCACAGCCCCCTGTGTGTTAGTAGCTTCATAGGTGAACTGTCCTTCATGAGTCCTGGTCAGCTTGACAGAGGGGTCAATCTGCTGTCCATCCTTGACCCATCTGGTCTCAGGGAGAGGGCTGCCCTCAGCTGTACAGGTCACACTGCTCTCTAGACTGTGATGCTCCTCCACATCAACACTGAGAGGACACCCTGTGATCTCAGGGCCATCTGTGTGGGTTGTGGATATGAAATAAAATAATGATCAGCATGATTGGTTAAGAGAATTGTTTTAATTTTAAAAACAGAATGGAATAAGGCACCATAGGCTACATCTTCTCTTTGTAAGGGATGCCTGATCTTTACATATCGTCTATCGATGTCTCATCACCCTCTCTCCATCTCTTTATTTATACACATGCTGTATTATGTTCACTGTATGTATAAATACTGAGCATGTGTGTAAAATAGTACATAAAAGATAAACATACTGAGGAAAACATACATCTCACTTCTACCGTCACAGTGTGATTCACAGACCCCTGTGTGTTAGTAGCTTCATAGGTGAACTCTCCTCCATCAGTCCTATTCAGCTTGACAGAGGGGTCAATCTGCTGTCCATCCTTGACCCATCTGGTCTCAGGGGGAGGGCTGCCCTCAGTTGTACAGGTCACACTGCTCTCTAGACTGTGATGCTCCTTCACATCAACACTGAGAGGACACCCTGTGATCTCAGGTTCATCTGTGAATAAAAGTATAAAATTCAGTTCTATCAAATTATCCTTAACTGCAACGAAGTAAAATTCCTACAGAGAAAAGATATGACAAAACAGTAGCAGCAGCATCGTGTCATCTGGTCCTGGTCACTGTACGAAGTCTAAAGCAGTCTGTCGAACTGGCGTAGTTTTATTAGTTGTAAATTCTGCGGTGTTCTGGCTGTAGCTGATGAACAAGAAAAATTAATTTCTGTTTAAATTGGAATACATGACAGTCAGTCGCTTAGAGCTGAAGTGAACACATTTCACCACTTAGTGGGATATCAGTGATGCAGAAGAATGCTTTTGATAAAGTGCCCAATAGCAGAACACCAATAAAACAGACACCAAACAGAATAACTGAATTGCAAATGATAAGGTTACATAAACTCACACAGCATGGTGATGCTGAGAGGATCAGACTGATTTGCAGGGGGGGGCTGTGGTCCTTCTGGTCCCAGGTTGAGCTCTGCCTCACAGGTGAGCTGCTGTCCATTGTCAGCTCTGTCAGGGGTGAACAGGAGGGTCGCAGACACATTCCCAGGTGTTCTAGTAGTGTCGTGAGAAAAGGTCTGACTGTGAATCAGTGTCTGTCCTCTGTACCAGTTCACAGTGAGGTTCTGAATAGGAGTGATGTTCTTGATCTCACACTGCAGCTGGTACTGTATCCCCTCCACCATCTGATCCACTGGGCTGTCAGAGCTGAGAGAGACACTGTCTGGGTACTCTGAAGGGAAACACACGAAACACAACAGTAGTGTAACAGGCAATGGAAATTAAAAAGCAGCCAAGGAAAACCAGGTGTTTGTGATTCAGTGTAGCACTAATAATGAAAAAGAAGCTACATACTGTACTTCATCAGATACGCATACACAGAGAGAGGGGCATGGCCTCTATAGGAGTGAGAGGCACTGTGCTCATGGCCACAGCTGGCGTGTGGGATTTTAAAGCGTGCTGCCCATTCCCTTCGCCCTGTCTTCACACACATCTGCACTCCCTTGCCCCAGACTGAAGGAGACAGAAACTGCAGATGGGAAATATCTGAAGGTTATCAACATATGTGCAGCCATCGTGACTGCCGTGCGAAACTGGGTTTGTCCACGTGAGGACAAACTCATCACTGCAGTGGGGACGACATTTCAGTGAATAACAGTGCAATGATTTCATTCGATCATCTGCTGACGGAAAATCACTAGAAATGAGCGTGCTTTTCTGATCTGTTTAACACTGTGATGTTAGCGCAGGCATAGTTTCTGACATTCACTTAATTTCAAGTAATTTCATATAATATCCGCAAGGAAGGAGGAGTAAGTTTAGCCTTTCTGCTTGTTCTCCATTTGCAAAGTACTATATTTGACCAACATCTGTATCAACTAAACAAGTACCATCTTTTGCCCTTTTCAGATTATTTTAATTTCACAAAACTTCCAATGTTGCATTAAGAACACCAACATTATGGACAAAAGTGTCGTCTAAGAGAAAGACAACAATATGAGATATTGCAGTTAATAGCTGCTGTAGGGATCTATTGTGCCACTGAAGACAGAAATATGGTAGATTCTGCCTCAACTACATCTCCCAGAAGCCCGTGGTGAAGATCATACTCATAGACTAGTGACCAATCAAGAGCAGGAAGCAGAGGTATCATAAAATAAAGGTTTTAAAGAAAGGGGAGGTTTTACCTTAGCAGGATGCAGCAAAGAAGACTTTTTTAAACTGTTTTGTTCGTCTAAAGTTCAAATCTGTCTTGTGTATTTAGTAAGGAAATAGAGATGTCAGGATGAGCTTGACAAGAGCTAAGCTTGTCATTCTACATTGTAAATAAAATGCTCGCTGCTTTGAAGAGCCCACAACACCCCACCAACCCATGCAGTGTCACAGAGACCCACGTCAGAGAAGGAATCAGGAATAAGTGACCAAACCAGGCAGGAGGCTGACAAGAACTGAACCCTGCATCTTGGTGATGGGAGAACCAGCTGAGCTCCGCACAGCCCAGCAGAGATAACAATTACAGATATATATACAGTATATAACCTCCCATGCAAGACAGTACCAGTACTGGAAGTGAGAACATGAGAAAGGTTATAAAAGAGAGGACCCATGTAGCTCATCTAGCCCATTTGATGCTGAGTAGTTAATTGCTCCAGCGATTCGCCTCATCCATCTGTTTCTTGAAAGAAGTGGCATAAAAATGTAGCTCGGTAGTTTGTTTCATACTCTCCTAACCCTTGTGGGTAAAGAGACAATGCTTTGAGTAAAAATTCAAAAACACGCATGTAAAGATTCGAAAGAAGCTAGTACAGACAAATACTGTATATGTGTTACCTTGTCACCTTTAGTAATGTGTGAGCAATGTTCATGGGCACTTAAGTCAGCAGACTTAAAAAACAGTTTACAAAACAATGTTTGCTTTTTCAAGTGAATACTCTCTCTCTAGTCATGGGAACTGCCTGACAGAGAGGGATTTAACATTAATAAGAAGCACTGACTCACTGGGTTACCTTATACATCAATTATAAAAGGCTACTCACTGTACAGAATGATGATGAGATTCTTCCTGCACTGCTTGGGCTCAGTAAGGAAGTTTCCGTAGCACTTTGGCTCTGCAGTCCAATCAGTCAGACTGCTGACATTCCAGGTGACAGACTGGACATCTGTTTTCATGCCTGTAGCTCCAACTGGAGCCTCCCAGCCCATTCCTCTGGCTGTCTGTGTTGTAGTGCACTTCGCTGTCACTGGGTCCCCATATCTCACCACAGCTCTCTGAGGGCTGATCTCAACAGGACACTCTGGAGCAACCTTACTTTCTTAAGTAATTAAGAAACACATTGCACAAAATTATAGTCACTAAATACAAGTTTTCTTTCAAGGAAATCCTTAAATTTGAATAATTGGATTATATTTTTGGTTATTAATTATTATTATTATTATTATTATTATTATTATTATTATTAGGTACCTTAGGCCAATAGTCCATGTTATTCCTCACATGAAGTCATTTAACTGGCCCACTGAACAACCTCTGATCTGTGACTGTGGCTTAAAGTACTGAGCTTCATCTCTTTAAAAAAAACAAAAGAAGGACAGAGAATGTGACCTACCTGTTGAAGCTGAAATAGATTCCCCTCCCTGAGTAAGATCTGGGAAAGGAAGGAAAGGTTAAAATGCCTATAGCCAAGGCTGTTAACTCAGACACACTATCACAACACAAAGGTGTGGGTCAGGGACTTGGGGACTGTAGGCTACTGCACGTCCAAACCAAAGCAAACAATGAAAAAATGTAAAATTAGAACAGCCCAGGAAAAGTTTACCAAAAACATACTGAACATTAAAGGGAACACATACAAAGATTGTGAGTTCACATACAAAATGAGGGCATTAATTGAACAATTATATCACTTGTTTAAACCATCCAGTTGGTTTGTTTGTTAATTAAGTAGGTTTCTAAGGAAAGAGGCATCTGACTACGGTCATGGTTTTTCCCAACAGTGAACTGTGACATGGCTGTGTCAAATGAAGACAACCAAGAAACTAAAGCTTTCTCAGGCCCCACCCGATCTCATGAAATGGATTTTTGTAGCTGCAGTGAAACCTGGCAAATCATCATAAAATCCCAGAAGTGGTCCCATAAAGAACACTCCCAAAATCAGCCAACCTGGTGAGTGTTGACACGATTTTGCCTCCGTTTATTGCATTGAATAAATCAGACACTAGCCTCCTTTCCAATATACATCTGTTAATGTACAAAAACATGCAGAATTCCAGCCCACCAAGTTCCCTCCAGCCTTATTACGTTTCTCCGAATTGCAATTCTGTTCAATCGTTCTGACCCTTCAGGATTTCAGTCTTTTCTGTGTGGAGGGTGTTGACTGCTGAGATAATGATACAGCTGAAGTGACAAAGGAGTCTTGTGCAAAAATAAGTCTTATCACACAAACCCTTGCCTTGGCCATTCTCATGGGACCAGAGGGAGAGAGAATGGAGGGGGGCGGGGGGAGAATGCATTGCCCTTTTTTATTTTCATTTACCCTCAAAGACGAAAGTGAAAATGCATCAATATCAATGCAGAACCATGGCAGGTGTTCCGTTAAGAGTTGTAATTTGCATGCATTGAAAGCTTGCATGAGTGACAGTTATTAAGGCTGCTGTGGTTCACCCAGGTGGGGGCTGAGCTTCAGTAGTGAATGAAGGGGGTCTCCTCTTTGTCTTGAGACCCTCTGTGATGAAAAGGGATATATACTTAATAAAAACAATAATAATAATAAGATAGTAGTTCAGGTGGGTAGCTGCGTCAGCATGCATAGGCTGCAAAGGAACAAGTAATAAGTTTATTCCTCCTGACACCTGAAGAAGGCTCCACGGCCGAAACCTTGTGTTTTCTTTCTTCTTTTTCTCAGCATGGAATAAACCTATTACTTGTTCCATAATAATAAGATTGTCGCTGATGGTGCTGCATTGAAGAGAGTAGGTAAAATTGCTCCAAGCTTCTTCCTCTAATACAATCTGTTTTTAGCAACCTGTTTTGGAGAATTCATAATGCATGTTGAGCTTACATACTGAGCCTTCAATGTTTTCCTTATACATTTCTGGGTTCTGACTTAGTTCTGCTTATGCAACACACAACCTACTTTGCTAATTAGGACCACATAAATTTGTTGGCAATCTGGAAAGGAAAGAGATGAACAGTTCTTCTGATGAAGTGTGATTCCTGATCAACTTTTTTAATTGATTGCACCACTGTTGGTAAAAATGATCTACATCTCTCTACCCGATTGACCCCAATCAAGTTTTTAAATCGGGAGACGTGCAACACCAGCATCAGCGTCAACAGAAAATGTTATCTCTCGTGTTATCTTGTTTCTGTGAAAAAAAGAGAACTTCGCTAGTACTGTAGTTCATTTAGACACTGAAATGAAGGGAGCCCATTTCTGGCCAATATTGTAACTGTGAGACCACATCTGTCACTGAGCAACATTTTTAAAACAAAAAACAATCATCTATTAATAATCGTGGGAAACAAGGTGGAGTCCTCACTTGTTAACACAGGCTCGGTTTGGGTAAGCGCAGATGTGGCATTTATCGTCACACATCACATTCACATTGCTTGATCTCACTGGGCCGTGTTTCACACGAAAATGTGTGATGGGGAAATTTGCTTCAGGCAGGGTCAAGATGGGAAGTGGCTCATTTTCTATTTTTTTTTCCCCGCTTCTGAGCTCCATGCCCTCGTTTAGTAGCTTAGCTAATGGCGATTGTTGAACTATATTGAAGTGACTGCATTCCAGGGTGTTGAAAATTGGTGACTTTTAGTATTGGGTTCCTCTATCTTAAATGAATTCATTTTCTCACTCACTCATGAATGATTAATAAGTGTAAAAATATTCAGAATTCCAGCCCACTAACTTTCTTCAAGCCTTATTAAGTTTCTCTGAACTGCAATTTCTTCTCGCTAACTTAAATCTGCCCAATATTAACAATTAAGCCCAGGCATATCATTCCAACACAAAATATTTAGTATTTTCTCAGGGAATTCCAATTGTATTGATTGCTCTGGAATATGCTAAAGCAGTAAATCATTAATTCACCTACTCCTCACTTCACAATTGTTAATGATTTCCATCTAAATGTTGTGACTCCATGAAGACTATATATAAAGATTAGGCTGGTACAGAAGAAGAAGACGAGAAAGGAAGCTCTTTTTTTCCGGACCACTGGGAAAGACCAGATTGGAGCTAAGTATCTGCTCTGTAGTTTTTTGGAGCACTCTAATTTCCCACGTAAAGAATTCCTCAGAAACAGCCTCTCATGGTGAGTAGGCGCATTTCAGAATAAGGAGATAGGTTTCTATCATATCTAACATTTTGCGGCACCCAGGTTTACAGAGAGAAATTTATCCGCAGATTATTTTCTGGTTAATTTAGAAGCCAGCTTGTTTCTTCTTTGGGCCTTTGTAGGTATTATACAAGAGTTAGAATACTTGGTAAGAGTCTGGGGTTTTTCTGGGGTAGGTGGTCACAATGCTAGCCCTCTGGGTTGCCTTATTTGTAAATTTGTATTAAGGGGAAACTTGTGTATTGCATGTTTATGATATGTGTAATATGCTGTATGTATATTGTTAGTAAATATTTGTTTAGCCAGGCCTGCCTGAATTATTGCTCTTTGTACCAGAGAACCAAGAACTCGTGTGCCTCTAATCATATAATCGCTCAGGTATGATCTTTTACAAGTTGGGGGTTATGATTAATTATTTTATATTTGATTTATCCGCTCGGTCACTTACACAAATTGAGAATGCTATCCTGGATCCAGACACTTCAGAAGGAAAGACAACATACCAAAGTAAGAAAACCTCACAATCAATAACAGCAACCCACATCATAATCAAGAAAAGAAACGAAAGAAACCAAATCAATCAAGCTTTGAAAGTAGACAGGAAATTAGAATAAAAACCATTCATGTTGAAGGATAGCCACACAGTTACAGTACAGATGAAGGAATACTGATAATTTATCACTCTTTGTCCAATTCAAGAATTAGCAGTCCCCTTGTGTGCTGGGTACCACCAAGTGATTAAAGCCTTAATGAGAAAATGCTGTTCTGAGATTTTTTCCCCTTGTCTGACCTTAAATCAGTACTCCTGCTGGTACGTAGACACACACAGGATTACTCACCCCTTTGAAAGACGAGCAACACCCAGATAAGCAGATGTATCTTGGTTTCCATGTCTTCATAACAGTAAATCTCAGGCTTTTGTTGAAAAAAAAACATAAAAACAACTTGCTCTCTCTCTATGCGGCGACCAGCATTAGGATTCAAAAACAAAATTTTTCAGGTTTTACCATTTCAGCGCAGAACGTGTAATCATGGCGGGACGAGCTGAGTCCGCTCACTCATGAGGTGCGTGTGCTGTCGTGTGTGCACAGGAAATCCTCTCTGAAGGATGTTGAAAATGCTCGCCGTCTAAACCGCAAGCAGAAAGCCAGTCTGCACCGGAACGGCCTACACCGAGTCCTTCAAAGGCACGGAGTTCAAACAGGTCGTCGTCCCTCGTTCTCCTGCATTTCCATTTCGGTTTCGCCATTCCATCTGCACCTCTTTCTCTCGCCGGTTTTAGCTGCTCAATAAATCGTACTTACAGTAAGTCACCGCAATGTAACAAACACCTGACGCACAACCCAGATCACACAATTCCACAACACGTGCTCTGCAATAGGTCGGTCCGGCCAGTCTTCACTCTGCACTACTGTCAGCTGCTTCTGCTGCAGTGACCTCAGCTGTATTTACAGTGTGCTGAATATTTCAGAAGTCCCTAATATTTGAGTGTCTGCAAGAAGTACCAACAATGCAAACCACAGTCTTGACTAAAAAACTTTTTTCGGCAGTATATCTCAGATTGTTTCACAGATATTCTCATGCCATACGTATGCTGAGGAAGACGGAACAGTAAAGTGCTCAAGCACAGGATCAGGAACCAATCAAAACCATCTAGGCCCAGTTTGGTTGCGAGTTAACCGACTAGAGGGTCTCACCCAGCCATTTTTTGAAGGATCCAGGAAATTTCCAATTCTCCACTTCAGCGATAAAGGACTTTACTGTGGATCTGCACTACACCTGCATTGTCTGGGCTGACCTCTGCATCTACACAGCCAATTCAGGCTCTGGAACACAAGAAACTTTGAGAATCTGCCTGTCTCATAAAGAGTTATTTCTTTTTAGTTCTGGATCAAAGATCTATCATGGGAAATTTTAAAAATCCAGAACTGTGCACGGGTAAAACTGGGTCAGTACATCAGTATTTATTTAATGGGGAAAGATTTGAGAATCCTGGCTAAAACTCGGTGGTCTTTTGTTTTGCAGAAACTCTGTGGGAGCTTCTGCAAAACGCGATATGGATTACATCACTGTCTCCATCCTTCTAGGCCCCTCCCACTCCATCTGAGGGAGGAAGAGGAGCAGGTTTCGTCCTAGAAATACCTGCTGCCTGATGGAATCACAGTGCTGGAGGGCGGAGGCAGTGATGTAATCCGATTCCTGCAGCAAGCACCTTTGAAACACTCCTGCAGAGCCAAAAATAATCAGCAAATCTTAAATCAAAATTGTAGGTTAGTTTCCCTTGAAATGTCTATAAGCCCTTGCACAAAGAGTTAATACATGGAATCAAAAGCAGAAAACAGTGCTATTTGGCTTGAAGTGTCAATTTTTATTTGATGAACAAGGTCCACACAGCTCCAACCGTGTGAACTGCACTTCTGGAAAAGGATTAGGATTAAAGTAGGCAGAGGATCGGGATTCAGGATGGTGGGGGTAAGTCTCAGCTGTCTACAGCCGAAAGCGCAGCTTGGTTTGATCTGCCAGTCCTGACAAGAGTCAGGAAGTGGCAGGGGAATCCTTGCAGGGCTCGTTGCCGAGCGACAGGACAGGCACCTGTAGCCTTTCAGCTTCCTGCCAAGTCATTTCCGTGGTTTTTCATTGTAAGAAGGACAGATGCTACAGAGTCTGAGTCAAGAGAGCTGACTGTTTGATCTACTTGAAGAGAAACGCAGGACGGGGCGCGAAAAAAAAACAAAAAACATTGAACCAGCCACCAACCAAATACTGCAATAAAGGTAATTTTGTTTTTAAAGTGGAAGTACATATAAATGTAAATGCAGTATTCACAATCAACTATGACCATGTTTGTCCTTCAACGTTAAATAGATCCTAAGACAAGAATGGTTAATAGTCAAACTACAGGTTCTAAAAATACACCAGCTGCCCCGGGTAACCAGCTCTGCTTGCTTTATAAACACTCTGGATCTGAGGTACAGAAACCATTTCCGAAAGTTTATAATGATAAACTCTGCTAATTCTAACTTCCATCCTGTGATTTTCCCATGCTTCTGTCCTGTTTTGTACAGATTTCGTCACATCAGACCAGACCCCTCTGTGTGCTTTACCATGCTTCTATCATGATTTCATGATTTGACCAAGCACAGGACGAGCTATATGACCCGGGCTTTGCAGGCTCCAGGCTGGGTCTTGTCAGTAGCTGACTGTGCTGATTGCGACAGGGATTCCCCGAGCAGTAGAGTTAACTTGGCCAAGCAGGAGGGAGTAGAAATAGCCATCTAGGATTGTCCGGGCTCTCAGCAAACACAGCAACCCCTGCGGCCTCCTGGGCACTTGCTGGACACTGGTGCTATCGGTTATGGGATGACCTCCTCCTCCAAACATCAGTAAATCCTCCGGTACAGGGCTGTGCTGCCTGTGATGCCTTCAGGACAAGTGGCTTGAAGGCGGGCGTGTCGGAGCAGCCCTCCCGTGTGAGGTCTCGCGGTTCGTATCCGTGATCCAGGAGACATGAAGAACACACAACTGGCAACCCTCAAATCAGATGGGAATATAAAAAGCTAACAATCGGGAGTTCAAAATTTAAAAAAGTCACTACATCTCCTCTGCCACGGTGATTTTTTACAAGGTTTAGATCATGCTTAGGGATTAGTGCTGTCATGTTCCGAAAGGCGCTCTCTGATCCTTCTGCCGCTAATTAAATGGGCTTGATCATCATGGAGACTTTTTTCAGGGAGTACGAGCCACCGCGGAACTCTGCCCAGTAGACCCCATCCTGGTACCGGCTGCGGTAGTGCCCTCCCCTGTACCACACCCCGTTCAGGTTAGAGTGGGCACACATGTGGTACCACCATCCACCCTTCTGGTAGTGGGCACAGTTTCCTGAAACAGATGGAAAAAAGGCAAGATTCACGGATCAGACAGGATATGACAACTGCTGAGAAAAGCAGCTAAATTGACTTTCTAGATGCCTACAAATCCTTTAAAATCCTCCAAGGCACTCGCAAAGTCAGCTGAGTGGAGATCTTCGGAATGAACAGTGAAAATCAACCAGAGGACACAAGTGGAACTTGTAGTGAGACCATGTGGAAGCACATTTATAAAAACAGGGGGCACTTCTTTACCCAAAGGGTTGTGGGGGTCTGGAACAAGCTTCACAGCCATGCTGTTGCAGCCTGTACCCAGGCTTCTTTTAGAACACGGCTGAACACGATCCTCAAGTCAATTAATTACCATCTACCAAACAGGCTGGGTGGGATGAATGGCCTCGACTCGTTTGTAATTTTTCTCAATCTTTCTCTTTTTTTATGTTCTTAATGTGTACGGATGGACGGATACTACACTCCCCCAAATCGCAGCAAACCAGCTCAGGTTTTCCCGCTGCACTTCAACATAACGTCAGCCTCCTGCCCGACTGGTGTGTGATACTGGAGTCCTAATTGTACGAGCCTGAGCTCTGGTTCTCTATCTGATGGCTCATCCCACCAAAGACAGAAGGGGAAAAATCACATCCACATTGTGCTGCTGTTTTTCTGGGTGGGATGCTGGTTCTTGGCTCGGCTTGCTAGGAAGTCAAACCATAGCCCCAGACAGTGTAAGAGCCAGCCTCACCAGTGTAAGCGTCACGGTCGCGGTCCAGAGTGGTAAAGGCCTTGTTGTTGTGCCAGGAGAGGGAGTCGCCCGCGTCGCCTTGGTAGCTGCCCAGCCGCAGGCGGTACCAGTCGGTCTCCGGCTCCAGGCGGAAGCTGTCGTACTCGGCGTAGACCTGCCGGCCCTGCCAGTCCTCCAGTGTCACGCGCAGCCGGTAGTCATCCTGAGCGGTCAGCCAGTACAGGTGCTCCAGCCCCAGCCAGTACTCCCCGCCCAGGTTCCCGAAACCTTGCTGGATCACACAAAGGGGGAGGCAGGCAGGTGGTGTTAGCATTTCATGAAACATATCTGAGAAAAGGAGACCTTGAGGTGTGGGGTTAAGCTAAAGAAGACCTGGTGGCTGCAAACAGTTGAAATAATTTTTAGCTCGGCTCACTAGCATGGTTTGGAAGAGGATGGCATAAGCCTCTCTCGCACACCCCCTGTCAAGGCTGTTCACCCTTCAACAAGCTGGGAGCTCCACAGTACCTGACAGGAGAGGGAGCAAATTGGAGGAGCAGTGAGACTGTCTGTGATGTCACTGCCAGCCAGCAGCTGAGAGAGCCTGGCTGACTAATCCCATCTGCCTGGTCACAGTCAGTGACCTCTATGAGTCACCAGCTCATGATGTCTTAATCACACACTGCCACTCCAAGAAAGTGACTTTACTATGTGGAAGCTTCTCTTCTCTTTTCAAAGACCCAGACGATTTATTTTCTAAAACACTGATTAACACAGACAATCAGACACTGCTCATGGACAGACCCTCACCTTATACTGCTCCCAAGTGCGGAAGAAGTTGACCGAGCCATCCTGTCTTCGCTGGATGACAGTCCACCCCCCCTGGGCATGGCTCTGCTCGCACCACACCTGCACCAGGTGGTTAGTGTCGAGAGGCCGCAGCAGGTAGATCCCACTCGTCGTCTCGCCAGACTCCAGGACGTGTTGACAGTCACGCCAAGGCCCTGCGGAGGACAAGAGGAGAGACAATCACTCACAGTTCCAAAGACATTTTGTTCTTCCTTACAAAAGCATTTTCCATGATGTATGCATCATATATCCTGCAATGCTTTTTGGATTCATTGGGTTTAACAAAGCAAAAACATACGTCAATAAATATAAGACAAGACACAATGAGCTTGAAAAAGACTTTACTTAACATTCAAACTACTTTTGTCCTCTATGTAACAACATTGTGTTAAAGCCATGAAAAAGGCAAAAAGAGGGTATAGATACATAAAAGTGTAGATTTAAACCAGGGCATGTCATGTTAAAATTGTACAATGTGCTAATAAGTACTCATTTGGAATGTTGTGCACAGGCTTGGTCACCATGTTACAAGAAAGATATTGTTTCTGCAGTGGATATGCAGTGCTGTGGGGGTACTGGGACTGTAGATAACGATGCCCTGGGATACACAATGAGATAGGAGAGAGACAACTGCAGTTCTGACTGACTGAACAGCACCCAGCTTGTGTCAGAGGTCTCAGGTCATACTGAATAAGTTACCAAAGCAATTAACAGGCCATCTACTGCTGGAATTCCCAGCCACCCCTTCTTTGCTCATGGGAATAGCCAGTGTGTTTATGCTTTCCCAAGCCTAAACCAGACCCTCTTTCTCACCACAGCCTGTATAATCACAGGTCAGGGAACGAAGAGCCTGCTTTCACTCTGACAATCGACAGTTTGGGAACCGGCCTCCAGCCTGCCCACAGAGTTCACTAAGAAGGGGCGTCCCCTGCTTTGTTGCTGCTGCTGCTGCTGCTGCTTGTTTTTCACATTCAGTCACAAGATTTTGAGTAATCCACATGCCACAGATCTCTTTGGGTCACCCTAAGTGTTTCTCCCTAGGCCCTTTTAGCCTTTACTATAATTAACCACTGCGCTGCATTCTCCCATTTCTACGTTAAGAAGCTCAGTAGTAGCAAGATGGAACCAGCAGGGGAATGGCCCTGAGGAGTGGTCCAAACAGGCCTATTACAGGACCGAGATGGGATAGCGGGCATGACTGTGCTGTACCTGGAGTTTTCGTGATGGGATAGCTGATGTAGGGCCTGTCTGTGGGGGGGCTGGGGGGCGCACCAGCAGAGGGTGGGGTCGCTCGTGTCCTCCACGGGCTCCCCTCCTGGGTCAGGGTGGGGCTCTGGTCTCTCTGGATGTCTCGCTGCTCCTTGCTGCTGTTCCAGGCTCCGGATGGGGAAGCGGGCACCACTGTGACCTGCGGGGGCAGCGCCGAGCTCTTCTGTAGGACAAGGGACAAGGCGTGAGAGCCAGGACAAAACAGCTAGCTTTCAAATAGCTGTGATTGAAATGCCTCATGGAGCTGGCCCAGGGTGACAGGATGCCACATTGGTAAGCATCGCTGCCTCGCTGCTCAGGGGCCTTGGGTACAATTCTGGACACTGGATGTCTATCTGTGTGGAGTTTGTATGTTCTCACTGTGGCTGCAGGGGGGGGTTCCTCCCACTAAAAATATGCTCTTCAGTGGTCAAATCTTAGATATTTGTGATAGGTTTGTGACTCCCTGGGATTAGGCTTGGCCACCTTTGTTATATTATATACTTACCGTATATTCTTTAAAATACCTCTTAACCCTGTAATACTTAATTTTATGCATGAACCAGGATGGATATAAAAGCAATTGATTATTTCAGCATTTACAGCATATCAGGCTGAAATGTTCTGTTATGCAACTGTTGATCTGTTAGGCAACTGGAGCCTTACCTCCATCATCAATAAAATATGTCCTTTATTCTCAAACAATTAACTGGCAGACAAATAAGAAAAGCGGGTTTAGAACTGGAAAAAAGACCCATCGAGTTCTAATCACAGTGTTGGGAGAAATATTTTCATTTATGGTCTGAAGCCCAGTAGCGCCCCCTACCTCTGGAGTCGGGTCGTCAACAGCGGGCAGGCAGTGCCTCTCCAGGCGGGCGATGAGCAGACTCTGATTGTTGACGACAGAGGCCAGGGCGGCGTACTTCCTCTCCAGTTCTTGGAAACTGGCCATCACCTGCAGCACCTGGGGAAGGTCTTCCAGATATTGATATGAAGCAACAGTCTGCGGCTTGTGTTGCAATGTGTTTCCTTTCCTCCTTTCTTTTTTTTTTTTGAGGTAAATTATTTTTGTTCTCCTGCAAACTTCTTCATCAGGACTGATCTGTTTCAGTCACCATTAAAACCAAATCTATAATTAAGGTCCATTGCTTAACTCAAGACATAATGGTAAGCTCTTTCAAAAGAGTTCTTTTTGTTAAGGAATAATACAGTATTACCGCAAATACTTAGCCCACAGGTTGCGTTCTGCAGCTTTCACAGTGATATTTCATCTCAGACTCCTCAATTAAGAAAAGAGTTATAATTAAGGCCATTTAAGTCGCTAACGGATTCAATTAAACATCAGCCTGCTATAAAGTTCTCAAACGTTTTCGGTTTCAAATAGAACAACCTAGCTATGATACTTTAATGTTTCCTTAAAATCTGCTTATAAGCCCAGTACCTTTATGGCAGTAGAGACTACTGTGGCAAGGTGGGCACTAGCAGGCTTGGAATTATGTCAGTAAGAGATGCACTACTCCTACAATTAGTGCTGACTCTTGTCAGGCGCTGTGGAGCTGGCAGTGATATCAGTAAGAGATGCACTGCTCCTCCAATCAGTGCTGACTGTCCTGTCAGGAGCTGTGGAGCTGGCAGTGATATCAGTGAGAGATGCACTGCTTCTCCAATCAGTGCTGACTCTCCTGTCAGGAGCTGTGGACCTGGCAGTGACATCAGTGAGTGACGCACTGCTCCTCCAATCAGTGCTGACTCTCCTATCAGGAGCTGTGGAGCTGGCAGTGATATCAGTGATATATGCACTGCTCTTCTAATTGGCACCGACTCTTTAATGCGTCTGCAGATGAAGGGTGTGACAGCGGAGCTGTCCTCTCTATCTCTACAACAGGTCTTAAAATGCAGCCTGAAAAGGCCTCCCACCTGGGCAGTGGCATTGAGGATGCGGTTCTCCAACTGGCTGGCCTCCAGGGACTGGTCCTTCCTCTGGATGATCTCGTGCAGCAGCTGGGTGTGCAGCTGGACAATGCGGGAGCTCATGTTGCGGCTCTCCTTGCGCAGCAGCTGCACCTCGCCGGCCAGGCCGCCGCCCACCTCCACCTGCCGCGTCAGCTGCTCCAGCCGGCTCCGCTGCCGGCCCACCTCCCCCCGCAGCTCCCCCAGCTCCGTCCGGTTCAGGCCTTCCTCCTCCCCGCCGGCCCCCCTCACGCTCAGGCACAGCGCCCCCGTCAACCGCTGCTGGGGGACCACGAAGGTGTAGGAGCACCTGCCACCCACCGTGCCCTTCGGCTCCGAGGAGCGGGACTGGCGTTTCTGCGCGGGGGGCTCGCCGCCCTTCTCGTCCACCGGCCCACTGCCCGCGAGGACGCCGCCGCCGCCGAGCACCAGGAAGAGAAAAAGAAAAGACGCGGCCTTGCGTGTCCACTCCATCTCGCTGCACGCAATCCAAGCAGGACTTCCGCTGTCCCAGAGGATGGATCTGGGGAGAACAATTCAGAATCCATCAGGGTTGATCCGTCAGTATTTATAGTCTAAAGAGCCCTGGAGAATTCCAGATTCCCGCTCCAGACCTCTGAGCACTATTCCTACAATCAGTGCTCCACAAATCAGCAGGCAGCCACAAGGCATTACGTGATGGCTGTCAGCTCCAGGTTTGCCTGGAGTTACTGTAGGACTCCATGTTCACCAATTACACTACCTTCTTAATGAACAATTGCGCCTTTGCTAAATTAAGTATGATTATTCAGTTTAACTGTATGCTGGCGTATACAATGGTGAAAACAGAACAATGTTCAAAAACAACATTAGACCAGGAGAGCAGAGCAGAGAGATCATGTATATTGCCACCTGGGGCAAACCAACAGCAAAGCAGAGTACATTTATGTTGTAACCACAGTAAACCACTGGGAAAATACCACACACTGTGGTAAGCCTTTACAAGCAATCGCAAGTTGGAAATTAAGAGTAAACATTATATCAGAACACCACTAGTAAGTGATGTAAAAAATATACATTATGGATTCATTATGACTCTTTTGATGGGTGTCTCAATATCAAAGCAGCCAGCTGTATTAGGCGTGCAGCTTGCTGGCTCTGCACACGGACCAGATGTTACTTTATTGTGCTCCAGATCTTTACTCAGGCACGTAGTGTAAGTCAGACCTGCAGACAGGGGCCAGTTAGCAGGTCATTGCCAGTGTCAGTACAGTCAACACTGTAAATACAGGAGAGACTTTAGGGACTGTGCCTATCCCCATTATCACTTAACCTTCTAAGAAATTGTCTTTGAGCATAACCAGCAATCACAAATACACCTAGGCTTCCAGCTCAAATGTAATGAATCTTTATCCTTGTTAATTAAGTCAATTAACAGGCCTAATATCTTTCCAAGAGTGCAAGGAGAGAATCCCGGGCTAATGGAGAAAAAACATGCAAAAAGGCATCCAAGACAGCACAGTGGCAGATAGTGTTGCTTCCTCACACCTGTGAGACCTGGGTTCGATTCTGACCTACGGTGCCTTCTGTGTGGAGTATGCATGATCTCCCAGTGCTCATGTGGGTTTTCCATAGTTACTTTGGATTCCCTGTCTCCCAAAGGCACACGCTTAAGTTTGATTGGCTACTCTAGGTTCTCCCATTCTTTACACTATAAGATACACAATAAAAAAGCATCTTCAGTGAAGTTATTGGTTTTAGTGTACATTCAGAAAAGTGTTGTCTAAAAATCTGTTTAAAACACAGATCAAAAGCAGCATTCGCAAGCACATGAGGCGTCTCCTCTTTCCATGTTACTTAAATAAGTATCTTCAGCATTCTCTCTTTAAAAGCCTTTAGAATCGACAGATTTCTTTTTAAGACTGAAAAACATTTGAATATTCAATAATGATTCAATAATTTGAATTTAATGACAAAGCTACACTAAAGTTATCACAGTGCATCACTGAATTTCTGGCTGGCATTGTGATGAATCTGAAGACGCGTTACTCTTACCCAAGCAGCTGTGTGGTCGATATCTCGTCTTGCAAGTCTCCCACGCCGTGCGCTGGTAAGTGCTGGTCGTCCCGTGGAAAGGCTGCTGTTACGGAAATCTCCCAGCGTCGTCGGTACCTGGGCCTGAGTGCTAAGTGACACTGTTGTGATCCCTCAGTCTGGGCTCTTGCGCTCCCTGGTCATTGACCGCCTGGCTCTGTCCTGGAGGATAATTGGAACAGGACGACCACTGCTGAGGCCACACAAGTGTCCTCTGCTCCCAGCAATTAGGTGGAAAAAAAAACTTGTGGGCAAGGACAAACTTAGCTTCTCTGCAAATTAAAACTTCTTTTAATCAGTCAGCAGGCTAAAGGCCTGCTCATTAAACAAATAGACAGCACAAGTGACCAAATCTCTTTTTGAAAGAGGAACAAAAGGATAAAATATTATAAACCTCTTTGCAGCGTGATGCTGGCTTGTCCAGATGTCCTGTCTGATTTCTGCAAGAAGGACAGAGGGAAACAGGATGCAGCCTGGCAGATCTGCCCTTGTTGTCTTTCTGCTGTCAAATGACTCCCAATCAAAGACACTCGCAATTAATGTCCAGAGCTAACGACCTCCCTCCACCTTTATCTCTCTTAACCTAAATTAGCCCCTCTCTCTCTCTCTCTCTCAAGCCCACTACATCACATGTTATACTGCAGGGCTCTGTGAACATAAACTCAAAAAGGACAGATGTTTGCAAAGGAGCACAAGAATCCGATAGGAGGCAAATTTAAGACACATAAAGCAAACACTGAGACTTAAAATATATGCAGTTCATATTAAAACAGGTACACTAGAATATGAGGATTGGTTGCAAATAACATTGTAACACACATCTTGCATTCTAATCTGAATGATTTTACTAAGAAACAAATGACAAAAGCTGAAGAATCACTCCTAAACTTACAAGAGAATCTTCTTTCAAAAGCTTGCAAATTGAATCAGTTTCTAGTATTTATCATTTTTGTAGTGTTTGTTCTGATTAGATAACCCAATACCCCAATGACTCTTAACCTCACCTAAATCATCTCAGCGGAGACAGGGCTGTATCTCAGCGCTTCCCAGTGGATAATAAGGGGTTAGTTAGCCCCGCTGAGCTCTTCCTGGTATGCAGTAATTGGAGGTGGGGGCGGTCACTGGACAGTCTTTCCTGCATGTCTGCTAAGGCCTGTCATTAAACTTGTAAGTACAAGCTGACAGATTTTTTTGTAGTGAATTTAAATCTGGAGGAAACTCCAACTCCCCATCATCTAATCCCAGAGTAGGCAACCCTAGTACTTCTACTTCATTGCACATTTTTGATCCAGGTGCCAGCTAATCCTTAATTATGTAAGTGATCTGCAGCACCTGGTGTAATTGAGGAATCAAGTATCAATTCAGTAATTAATGCTGGAAGACGTTAAGTTAAGTAAGAGGAAAGCTTCCCCCTAATCTTACCAGGATCTTGGCATCCATGAAATTTTTTCTTTGACTTTTTCAACTGACAATCTCATGGCACTTCTCATAAAAGCAGGGATGTTAGCTCTGGTGACCTGGTTAAATCCACTCTGAGTTTGAACTGTCGCTCTCCCTCGATTCAATAAGTGAAACAACTTCTCTCTCCTCTACCTCATCTGTTGTTTTAGAGGGGCTGCTTGTACATACCAGCTGCACTGTCGTATCTTTGTTCCAAGTAATCCTCAAATTCCTATATTTAACAAACCACCTGTTAGACTGATCACAGAGAAGTTGGTTTAAGTCTCTACTTTCAGTGATTTACAGTAGCAGTGACCTATAAAACAGCCAGCAGCCATATCACCCTGCAATTCACAACTCACAACTGGCACCCCACTGAAGCTAAGCAGGTGTGAGCCTGGTCAGTACCTGGATGGGAGACCTCCTGGGAAAAACTAAGGTTGCTGCTGGAAGAGGTGTTAGTGGGGCCAGCAGGGGGCACTCACCCTGCAGTCCATGTGGGTCCTAATGCCCCAGTATAGTGACAGGGACACTATACTGCAAAAAGGCGCCGTCCTTCGGATGAGATGTAAAACCGAGGTCCTGACTCTCTGTGGTCATTAAAAATCCACAGAGAGTGAGTGTGTGGTGAGTGTACTGGCGCACTATGGCTGCCGTCGCATCATCCAGGTGGGGCTGCACACTGGTGGTGGTGGTGGAGGGGATCCCCATTACCTGTAAAGCGCTTTGAGTGGAGTTTCCAGAAAAGCGCTATATAAGTGTAAGCAATTATTATTATAAAAGCTGCTGAACAGGGGCTCAGCGGAAGTAGGGTTGAAACCCTGCAGTCCTCTCACCGTGAAAAAGCTCGTTCCTCCTGACCAGATTCATTTCCCTCTGTCCGCCAGACGTTGTTTTAATATCGCTTACTCGCATGCCTGGAATTGCAGGAAAGGACACTAAGCAGGGCCAGCAGGGAGTTGCTCCGAGGGCCACCAGAGGCCTGAAAGGGCACAGAGGTGACCAGAGTAAACAGGAGCCAGGCACTGAGGGGTAAAGCAAAAGGGAAGAGTTATCAGTTAGATGAGGGGCTGTTTGAACTTCCTTGTCAAACATATATACTGTATATATATCCACAGCTTAACAGTTGCCAGAGGTTTAGCCCACAGCGGCATAAGGCATGTTTTTTAACTTCTTTTTAACTTTTAGTTTAGGGTTAAGAGAAGGCACTGGAAGAATATCTAAACCAGCATTTTAAAAACATAGGTTATTTCAATCGCTTCTATCCCCAGGTTTACCTCGCTAAGTAACTAAGTACATAGAAAAGGTTTAGCTCAGAATTGTTTTTCTGGTCAAACAAAATATCTACATCTTATCCAAAATCTGAAGTAACGAACCCGGATTCCTACACGCAAAAACAATCACTAAGAGAAGACGGCCCAGGCTGATTCCTTTGTTAATATTTATGAGCTCGCCTCAGGAGCAAAATATACCTTCGAAAGTGAAGATTGCATTCGTCTTTTGCGCTCCAAACCTATCTAACCTAACGTAAATGAAGTGAAAGGAGACTAAAACCTCACATTAAGCAGAAATGGTCCGCGCATACAATTAGAAATCATTGAATAGGGCTCCAATTTAAAAATGTCTTGTTATCTTCTCTTTGATTTTATGCAGACTTACATATATTTCCTTTATATATATATTATCTCAGTTTTCCTCTAACCTTTACACTCTCGTCACTATTCCGTCGACCTTCGAGGCAAACGAAAGGTAGGAACGTTTAAAACACGGAATCAGGATCTAAGATGTAACTAGTGCTTTGTGCCACACGGCGTGCCTTTTGTGTAGCACGGCGGAAGTTCAAAGCTTTCTCCCACCATGTGAGCGAGGGAAGTTGGACGGTGTGGCATGGTTTGAAATCGTCTACAGATTAGATTAGTTAATTCTATTTCAGCTATCACAAGTTTTTTATATTTATTAAAATAAAAGAATTGTAAGATATGGGAAAAGATAAGGTAAGTTTTTTTCTACAATAAGGTTTTATAAATATATTTTTCGTTTCATCGCCAAAATGACTCCATACCTTGGGACATTAGATGTATATATAAAATCAAATAAGATTAATCTTACACACTATTATTGTAGGATCAATACACCAGGATTCGTTTGTTTGATCGAGAAACGTGGGCACTTATATTAACGTTTTAAATTATTTCTGTCTTGTAACATACGGGTTTGCATTTCATAATGTTCGCTAATCTACCAAATAATCAAACCGGTTACTTAAGTACTCGATTCCATTTTTTGGGTCTGTGTTCAAGTGAGATTAGCAGACATTTGATGTATTGTATGTCCCTTTTAGTCACTGGGATGCTGAAATTTCCGTGGCTAAAAACGCTCTGATGCATCTGAAGCCCACAGGACCTCTTGCAGATTTAAAACTCCGAGTTGTAAAATAACCCATCACTTGTGTCCACCATTTTAAATCTTTTTTTAACCTTTCAGCATACAAAAGCTACTGTCGGGAGAGAACAGCGACGACCTTTAACGTAATGCTTTCTCTCTGTCTCTGTCTCTGAAGACCAAGAACCAGAAGAAGTCGCGACAGAAATCTCTGCAGCTTGCACAGGAGGACTATGGCTCTGTTCCACACTCGTTCGTGTTCCACCGAGGGCAGATCGGCAAGAATATTCACCAGCTGGTGGAGGACATGCGGCGAGTCATGGAACCCTACACCGCCGAGACCCTCAAAGTAAGAGCAGGCTTCCACGTGTAACGTGGGTCTCCGGCCTGTTGCCGAAGGTGACGTCACTTCCTCGGAACAGACATGGCCGATGCTGCTCTCTGCAGCTGGAGGCCCGGCCCTTAATGTAGTGAACCGCGGAGGAGAGAGCTGCGCACCTTGCACATTTGAAACCAAATGCTTGTTTTCTTGCATATACTATTTAGAAGGGCCCTGGATGCAGATGATGAAAGCCTAAGTACTGGTTGAATTTCTGATGATGCTTCAAAGTAAACGCTCTGATGCAACCTAACTGAAGCCCCATGCAAGTGCAAGTTTTCGGTGTGCTCTGTGATGTTCGTTTTAAAAATGATTGTTAGGTGACTTTGTCCATAAGAGGTCATTCGGACCATCTAGCTGGTTTGGTAGTTAATAATTGGTCCAGGAGTCTTATCTAAATGTTTCTCGAAGGGAGCCAACAACAACACCACCAGCTTTTTGAGAGCTTTACTGGCATGACTGGTAAATTAGTGTTCCTAATGTGACGTAGGTTATGTGAAGTTGGCGTATGGGATCCAGCCCCCTGATGGTCTTGTTGGCGCATGTCTTGAGTCTAGGTGCGGAAGAAGAACGTGCTGAAGGATTTTGTGGCTGTGGCAGGAACTCTAGGGGTCACCCACTTCCTGATCTTCAGCAAAACTCCGGCCACTGTGAACATGGTGAGTCCTTGTGCTCTGCATGTGCGATATCCATGTCAAGAAACAGGAAAGAGACACAGAAAGCGGGTGATTATAACTGGTCTTTCCATGTCTCTTCAGAGGCTTGCCCGTCTGCCCAAGGGACCAATGCTGTACTTCAGAGTCCTGAAGGTAAGTGATCTGGAACAGACCTGCATTGGTATATAAGGCTGGAGGACTGGTGCAAGGCCACCTGCAGTTTGTCACTCATTATCAGAATCACTTTTTTTGCCAAGTCTGTTACTTGTACAAGAATTTGATCTGTTATCTTGGTGCAAAAACATGGATAGAAGCGCTCAATAAGACATATGCTCTTTACACAAAGAGCGTGCACAGTTCCACAGTTCTATACACACTGCATCCTGTATTCATGTGGTTAAGAAGGTTGAAGGCCATGGGGAAAGCAGCTGGTCAGAAACTTTGCGGTTTATTAATCATCTTAATTTGAGCCCCTGGTAGGTAACCTGAGAGAACGGAATTGTGCACAAGAGCGTCTTAAGAGCTGACCCTCTTGCACTTCATATATTGCACAGAGATACTCAGAAAGCGAAAGGAGGATACAGGCCTGCTGCCCAGTGCCATTTACTAATATGCTGGCTTCTTGACAGCTGTTGAAAATATTGTGGCACTGGGAGCTATGGTGGCACATAGTAATTGCTAAAAGCAGCAAAGCCATGTCAAATGGATTGACCAAAATGTTTGCAAGGTAATGTCGATGGCAGAGGGCTTTGGCTGATGACTGTGCATGATCAGAGAAATAAATGCACTGTGGAGCAGTGCATGGGTCTTCTGCTTACAAGCCAATGGTCTTAACTTTGCTTGTGGTGTCTTGAAGAATGTTCCTTTTGCTGCCCTCTCCCTCCCAGTATTCCCTGGTCAAGGATGTGGTGTCCTCTCTGAAACGACACAGGATGCACGAGGAGCAGTTCACCCATCACCCTTTGCTAATCCTCAATAACTTTGGGCTGGAGGGCATGCAGGTCAAACTGATGGCTACCATGTTCCAGAACATGTTTCCTTCCATCAACGTGCATAAGGTGAGCTATTTGTGTCATGAGGAATGGTCTATGGGAAAAAATCCAATTGAGAAATCTCGCTGTTCAGAGTCCTGGCTTGAAGTTGGATAGTTGTAGGCTTTGCTGTGCAGAAATAGCCAGTGCCACTTTTGTCCACTAGGTGTCAGCAGTGTCTTAAAGGTAATGGAAAAAAGGTTTTTTTAAAATGGAAATGTGGTTGCTGTTTCATTGGTGTTTTTTTCTCATGCATTACAATGCTGCACTTCACTAAGTTATTAATTTGCGTAATGCAGATTCATTTTTTGTATATACAAACTTGTTATTTTTTACTGCCGTTTCCTTTGCAGGTAAATCTAAACACCATAAAGAGGTGTGTCTTGATCAGCTATGATGCACAGACTCAGAAGATAGAGTTCAGACACTAGTAAGTCTGTTTTCTTCTGCTAGCCTTGTCAGTGCTTTGGAAGTCAAATTAATTTCCTGTTTTGGGGTGGCGCTGGTTGCTTTATGCTGAGTGCAGTGATTTCTCATCAGCGTAAACACACTGATACATCAATACTGGTTGCAAAGGATGATGCTATCTTTATGCTGAGTGCACAGTGATTTCTCATCAAAGTAAACGCACTGATGCATCCAGTCCCAAAAGAAATCCTGCAGAGGTAACGGGGGGGGCTGAGAAGGCCAGCTTCATTTTACCCATACAGTCATGTGGAGCTAAAGCTGTGCCCTTTAACCTTCAGGGTCAAAGGCCATGTGTGCCCAAGCATAGCATTCTTTAAACAAAATTGTCTAGAAATGGTGTGACAAGATTTGTTCTTTCATTGCCTGTGCTGCATTCTGGCTTTGCCGGATGAGTGGTGCAGTTCCTCACTCTCCTGTCCATCTTCCCCCGGCAGCAGCCTGAAGGTTGTTCCTGTAGGGATGAGCAAGGGGGTGAAGAAACTGATGCAGGAGAAGTTTCCCAACATGAGCAAGTTTGAGGACGTCAGTGAGCTGCTCATGAAGTAAGAGGCTGCAGGATATCGCGGAATTTGTAAAAGGGAAGAAAAGTCAAGACATTTCAGGGTGTAAATGTGCAGGAAGTGGTTAGTGTTCTTAGAGTAGTGGCTATATGTACAGGTTTTTGTCTGTGCTTCAAATAGAGACGGGGTTTCTCAATCCAGACAGTCTTCTGTTTGTTTGTTTTTCCCCACTGAGCTGATGTGATTTTAAGTAATCTGGAAGATTTAGTTAATTTACTGATTGGACAATGATTCACTCTGATAACAATATCTGTAGCAGATTTTTAAATACACCCTTACACATTCACGGGTTACTTTAAAACAATTGAAAGTTCTGGTAATATGATTAGCTTTAATTAAGTTGAAGAGAGTCCAGTGGGGATGTGCTAGACTTGTTCTTGGAACATTAATCAGTGGGTCAGTCCTGGCTTCTAACGATCAAGCAGTTTCATCCTCTTGGCTTTAAATTGATATTGTTTTTGTTCTGATTAGCCTTGCAGAGCTGAAAACCCAGCTTTTGTTTGCTTTTTAAAATGGTGTTTTGAGGGCCGGGCAGCAAAATGAGAGGAGGTCCTTTGGCCCACCTAGACAGTTCGGTAGTTAGTAACTGATTGATAGCAGGATTTCATCCAGCCAGTTCTGAAAGAAGCCAGAGTATTAGCTTCTGTGGCAAAGCTGAGTGGCTTGCGTTGCTAAAGAGCACTTAAAGGAACAGGGGGCCGGACACAGCTGATGAAACGTTTTCTTTGCTGACTGCACAGTGATTTCTTTTCAAAGTAAACGCACTGAATCTGTCCGGCCCGTCCGTATGCGCGCATGGAGAAACTACACCAGAAACTCTTTCACGCTGGGCTGTAAGAGGGATCTTAACGGGGGGGCCGTGTTTCTCCCCGCAGGGCTGCCAATCTTTCCGAGAGCGAGGCAGAGCAGGACGGCGACCACAATATCACCGAACTGCCGCAGGTGTGCTCCGGGCGAGGAAACATGAAGGCCCAGCAGAGCGCCGTGAGGCTGACTGAGGTACGCACTTCACCGTGGTTAGCCCATCTGTTTTGCTGACAACATTCTGCACTGAGGTCTTCGGGGTGAAGGCCTTTACAAGGAAGAAAGCAGCCATGCATTGGCGTTGCAGGACTGATTTTTATTGATTTTTTTTTGACCCATGAAGTATAGGTGAGCTGTAAAAAGTGGCCACACTGATTCTCTCTTCCTCAAATCCTGGACCCGGAGGAGAGGAAGCAGTGTGCAGATGATGAAAGCATTTCCCACTGACGTCGCGGTGATGTCTCGGAAGTAAACGCTTTCTGATGACGCCATGCTTTGTTGGCTGTTTTAGCTAATGTTATTAGGTTAAAGTTCATTCCATACAGATGCAGGGTGCTTCAGATCAGGAGTAGTGGCGTTCGTGTGGCTCAGTCAGTGAAGGTGGTTGTTCAGCGCACAGGTCCAGGCCTGAAGTCCAGATGTTCATAGTTTAGGTTAGGCCAGCTATGCCAGCTATTGGCGTGACCCCCAGAGTAATGGGGGCACAATTGACCAGTGTGGTTGAGACCAAGTGGACCCTTCTTGCCCAGAGTCCTGCCAGCTTTCAGTGTGCTTGCAGCTGAGTGATGTCATGACCCGTGGGAATATCGGAGGGGAGTGACCACAGGCTCTTTCAGTAAGGCTTTAGGTATAGAACCAAGTTGATAAATGGTTTTTCAGTTTGTTTTAGGTGTAAAAATGGGCAAAACGAAATTCCTCATACAGATGAGATCTACAGTCCTGCAAATCGCTGTGCCAAAGACACTAAAATGGGCTGCTTTTCTAGGATACATGCTTCATGTCCCATAGAATTTCAAAGCCTTTCCTAAGTATGTAGGGGACTGCTTCACCCTCCTCTCTCTGTTCCCAGATTGGCCCCAGGATGACCCTGCAGCTGATAAAGATTGAAGAAGGGATGGGTGGAGGGAACGTGCTTTACCATACTGTCAGTAAGTTGGCAATTTTCTCCTTTAGTTTTTCTTTTCTGAGAGCACCGGGTGGAAAAGCCCAATGGCTGCTTCCCAATTGCCTGGTTGCTTAGGAATTAGGTGATCCTAAGTTATTTGTTCTGTAGATTTTTCTTTATGAGCACTTTTTTTTTTGCTTTCCCTAAACACAATACCACCTCCTCCCAAAAAAGGAACTGCTTTCCACCCCAGATCTCGAAGGGTGATCACATGTCTTCACCTTCTCGCTTTCTGGGAGGACATTGGACGTGCGTGATGAAAGCTGCTTTTCCTGACAGCGCTGTGATTGCTCTTTCAAAAGTAAACGCTTACTGACGCGTCCTGTGGCCTTTCAGAAACAAGGAAGCTGCTTTGTGTGCTCCAGTTGACCAGTATGCCTGGTGCCCGTGTTAGACCAGGTGCCTCATGCAGTCATGGCTGCTCATGAGGAGAGGGTGGTCGCACAGTAACGCTCTAGAACGTCATTGCAAGAGTCAAAACCCAGGGGCTGATTTGAAACCCTGTCCTCGCTAGTTGAGAAGTCGGAGGAGGAGCTGAAGGAGATCCTGGCTCGCAAGGAGAAGCAGCTGAAGCTGAAGGAGGAGAGGAAGAGGCAGCAGGAGCAGAACATCGCACTGAAGAAAGAGAAATACCAACAGAACAAGTGAGTCACCACTGTGCCCGTGTAACAGCCCAGAAAATAGATCACGGGTCGATGACTCTCTGTCTGTTATCTCTCTCGTGTCTCGGCATTGAAGTGCGCAATGCGTGTGTGAGGCTGGCTCATGCCAGGGTGGCTGTTGATTTTCCATTGCTGTCTGCTGATGACAGGAAGAGGAGCCTGGAGGGGATCAAGAAGAAGAAGAAGCAGGATAAAGGCGGGGACAATGACAGCGAAGCAGAGGATCCTGGGGTGCAGGATGACCAGGCTGCTGCTGCTGAGGAATCCGATGATGAGGCGGAGTATTACAGACAGGCTGTGGGGGAGGAGCCTGACGAAGGTAAGAGCCCTGCCCTGACCGCCCCCCATTTGTTTTAACAATTTAAAAAGAGCGAGACAAGACGAAGGGAGGTAAAATCAACATGGCTTCTTTTGGGTGCCCTGTGATCTGCTCTTTACTTCAGGAATAGTGTATTTACAGCCTTTTTAGGCCTTCTTTCTGCAGGCTTTAGCTACAGTTTTAAGGCCAGCAAGCCTAGGTTCCACGTCCATCCAGAGCCTTCTGCGTCCTCAGAGCTTTCGAAGTTCAGCAGCACTACTGCTCTGTCACGCCTCTGCTGATGGTCTAGGTGGCCGGGTACTGCAGAAGTAAACATACAGAGCTTGTCCCCTGGAGATTCTCTGTTGGGTTTGGCAGTCACTGATGGTAGCAGAGATAACAGATGATAAGGCCTCGTTTTTCTTAGTACACAGTAAAGCAGGTTGCAGTGGGACAGTGGCATTCTGTAGTGTCTGTAGCGGAGGCACGAGCTGTCCATGAAAATCTCGACTTACAACTCATCCTGCCCCCCTCCCCTCCTACCCCCCTACCAGACATGTTCCCAGGGGCCTCCAAGAGGAAGAGGGCTCCAGGAAACGCTCCGAGACCGTTCAAGAAGAGGAAGCTCTCCTCCGAGAGAGTGAGGAAGGCTGGCCGAGACTCGCCCAGGCAGGGCGCACCCAAACCTGGGAAGAAAAACCGGGGAGCCCCCAGTCCAGCAAGGGGGAGGGCCGACCGGAGACAGCCGGGAGACAGAGGAGCAGGGAATCGGCCTGCCAAGAGGGGGGAGCAAAAGCTCGGAGGGAGGAAGACGGGGGGAGGGAAGGGCTTCGGATTTAAGGGACAGAGGGGCAAACCTCAACCAGGTTTGAAGCGGAGAGCAATGGGCGGGGGGAGACAGGGCTTCAAGCAGAAAAGGGGGAAAGGTCGGCAGTGACCCTTTCCTTGGCCACGACAGGCGGAAAACATTTCTGTACCCTCGGGGGCTCCATGTGTCTGTCCAGGCCAGCACTGTCCCTTTAGCACATACAGATGAATTTGGGGGCGTTCCTGTAGCACAGAGAGACTGACGCACTGCGCTTGCTGATGTTTGTCCCGTGGTGTGTTTGTGCTTTGTGAGGGTTTTTTTTCCCCAGTTGGAAGCAGCATCTCTTGGGATATGTTTTGCTTTCCCACAAAGCAAGACAACGCCGAGGAGTGGTGGGTGCACAGCAGCACCCGTGTGCAGCATAAAATAATTTGGCGTACAGAGCCAGAACCTGCTGCGGGTCAGATTTCAGGGGCAGTGAGAGAGCACTTAATAGTGTGGCTGCTATCTGGTTATTCCAGTTCTGGGCTCCAGCACTACCGTCCCTCTTGGGTTTTGTCCTGGCTGAGCCTTTAACTTCATATTGGAAAAGCTTATGAAGTGCTGGAAGACTATTGTGAAAATTGTTTACCCTACATAGATGCAAGGGCAGGAAATGGATGCAGGTAGTTTAAATAAGGACTGTGGAAAAACAATAGAGTTCTGTTCCTGGAGGTCAGTTCAACTGCACCTGTACCTGCTGGAATGAGCATGGGCAGCCTGTGTGAAAAGACTGTTTCATTAGGACGGAAGCCAGAGGATATTTTGGAAAGCAGTCAAATTTGAATAAGTGCCCAGGCGAAGCGGAGTCTGAGCTTACTGTCTGCGGGCAGAGGCGCTAGACCAATTCCTGTCGGGAGATATATATATAAACCATTTTGCTTCCACCTACAACTTTCACTTTACCAAAATGTACAAAATTGTTCCTGTTTTGAAACTAGAAATGACCTCTCTCTGCCTTTTGTTTGTAAATGATGTACAGACTTGCAGGGTAAAACCTGAAAAGCAATCCTTAATGGTGAATTGCATTTTGTTTGCAATTTTTTTTTTCCTTGCAATAAAAAATTCTTTAAACACTGTCCAGGGTGCTGTCTGGGTTGCTGGAAAAAAAGGCTGATGTCTGACAGAGTCTTTGATAAGAGGAAAGAGTTAATATTCCAAACCATGTTTGGCTGTGTGGTTAATTAAATGGGTAAGTAGATTGATGGGTCAGTTGACACGTGGGCCGTTACAACTTTGATGCCGCATTAGCTTATGTCGGGTCATACAAGCCTTGAAATGTACTGCAAACGGCCTGGGCCTCTTAACCGGTATTAAGGGCTTTGTACCCCTGCCGGGACAAACCTTTAGCGGGACGCTGGAGTCTAGATGCGCTGCCGCATTGCTGTTCTTCAAAGGGCGAAAGAAGCGTCTCCCTGTTCCAAACCACGACCCTTAAAAGGCCGAGAGGTCCGCTAGTTCTGGTTGTGGTGGCGAAGGCAGGTTCCTAGCGAGGCGTCCACGGCGTTTCTCTTAAAACCGAACGGAGATGGACGTCCTGGGCCGGTCGGTCAGGGAAAAGGGGGATTTGTAGGGGAGGAGTTGGGGAACAGCGGGTCAGACCCTGCCCGTGGACGAAACGTACACTTAACTATGAATGGCTCCTGTGGGTTGAATAACTGGAACTAGTTAAGAGTTCGGGCAGGAACAGAAGCAGTTATTATTGTCGTTATTATTTTCTGAAAACCGCAGCTCTACGGCTTTTTATAGGCAGATCCTGTATTCAGTTTTATTTGACTTGAGTTTTATCTTCTTGCGCTTTCCCTGGACGTAATGTCCTGTTAAGCTTATGCTTCTCCGTCTACCTTAATCTTACACCGTCACTTGTTCCATCGAAAACCGCGGCTTTAAAAAAAAAAGCTAAAGAGGTTTTTTCCTTGTGGTTGCTGGAAAAGCAAGTCGCTACTTGCTCAAACTGCAAAATAATTTTGTCGCTTTTACCTTCTCCTCAGCCCAGGTGGGTTTCTCGAATTCTTTAGAGGGTGGGTTGGGACTTTCTGAATCTTTAACCCCCCATGTATTCTTAAATGCCTGTATACCATCTGTTGAAATGGTTACTGGTACTGGAAAAGACGGACCTATCGTACTGCTGTTCAGCATATTCTTACTGTATGTTCTTTCTAGTTATAAGCAACTGAACCACTGCAGAATTCAGCTACATACTGCAATTCAACAAATTGTGTATTATACTGCATAAGAGCAGATGCTTTTAACTTTTTTTTTCCTCGGAGTTTTCCTCCAGAAGTATTCTTTTAACACTCCTTAGGCCAAAAGATGTACCCCCCTTAAGTCGCCATTCCTAAAAGGGCATTCGTGCACATTTCGAGTTTTTAAGCAATGCATCGAAACGGTGCGTGCATTTCATTTCTTCTGGCTGCATTATTTCACCGTGCGTAAACCAGTAGAGGTGATGAAGTTGGTCAGCGGTGCCCCTTTGCACTGAGCTTTCTTCCACCGACACGCCCGCAGTTCAAGAAGTGTGTAACAAGTGTGCTTGGGAGGAAAGCAGCGCGGCAGTCTAGTCGAGGACGGGCTGAACCTTTGTTGCGCTGCTAGGACGGGCCCGGTGAGGGGGGCTCGCCACGGCCGGAAACTAGGTGAGCCTGCGGCTTAGCTCGTTGGTGGAGGGAGCTCTTCCCACGCTTTGCCTTCAAGCTAACGTTTCTCACCTCTTGCTGCCTGCGGGGCTGTCTGTGCCATCTTCACGACTTTAATCGGCGGTGCCAGAAAGACAGGAAACCCGGTTTAACGAGTGGCAGAGCTTTTTAGAGCGGGGGAGTCAGGTACGAAACAGTCAGGCAGAACGTTCAGGAAATGACTGAGAAAAACTCAAGAACGGAAGACCATGAGTTTTGCAGGGCAGATCATATAAGCTTTCATTTTATCATTTTGCGGGTAGGAGTTCTTGGCAATTGAGTACATTTTCACCGCCCAGAAGTCTGCGAAATGTATTTGATTGAAGAGTTAAGGGGTTCTGGAGAGTCAGAGTGCGGTCTGTATGTTGGTTTTATCCAACTCTTGAATTGCCACGGGCATTGGGCTTAAACTGTCTAAAGACGATGCCCGTTGTTTACAGGTTTTTACCCGTGTTTGGACGCTGATTGTCCAGAGGAAGTGTGGGAAAACAGCAAAGTACTTGCAAGGACATTGCTGTCAACCCCTGGAAAGAAAAAAAAATCAATTTTAAATAAATCGTATTAGTCGAAATCAACACACCGTTCAGAACTCAGTGACCATTTCTTTACATGCAGCTCAAGTAACCCTCATCATTCAGTGGTGTTATTCAACCACAGCTCCAGATAAGAACTGCGAAGGAGAAATGACAAAATATCCACTGCTTTCGAGCCGCAGGGTCCTGGGTTCGATTTAGACCTGGGACAGCGGCTCTGTGTGAAGTCTGCATGTTCTCGGCGTCACAGTCGCCGACTGATCCGATTTCCTCTCACAGGCCGACCTGTGTAGGTCAGTTGGTTTCTCTAAACTGACGCCGGTGTGCGTCTGTGCGTATCCTGTCGTGCACCTGGGTTCGCCCTCATCGCTTCGCATTCATAACGGGGTTAGTATGAGTATAGGACGTTCGAGGCTATTGAAAATACAAGACTAAAAATCAGTGATGTGTGTCCTGGACTTGTGCTGCCCATTGTTTTCTGCTGTGGACTTTTTTTTATCCATTCACTCTGCCGCAGTAATTAAGCAAGGCGGTCTTATCTATAATCTTTGCTGTTTTTATTCTGCCTCTTTGCGCTTCGTTGATCCTTTTCAGACAGGGCTATGAAAGGCGCGCAGCAGTCGAGTGTGTGCTGTTATCTGCTGGGAGGGGCTGACTGGCTGTTTAGGGAGGGGAGTGTTAAATTACTTCACCAACCCTTCCTCTGCGAGAGCCCAACGCAGCTTCGGTGCGACAAACCTATTTTCTAGCCAGTTTTGAGTTGACCCTTCAAGTCGTTTTGCTGTGAAGGGTGCAACGTCTCTGCCAAGTGATATTTTAAAAAGAACTTGACTTCACGCGAATGAGGAAGTTTCTTTTTCCTCAAGTGTGCTGTCCGTTTCGACAAAACCCGAGCAACGCTTTCACGTAAAATGTTTTTTGCAGCTCCGTAAGTGTTTTCAACTCCAGAGGGTGCCGAGTTGAGAGACGCCCGTGATTAAGAATCCAGCTCCGATCCGATTTTAACTCCGATCAACATGTCTTATTTCGCGCTCTGACTTTTGCTCTGTGGTGAACAGTTTCTACGTTAAAGGTAGGTATCACGTAATTTCTCGGAGTGAAAAAGTGAATGTAGGATCCATACGAGGTGTAAAATGTCGTTGGGCACGTTACGCTTCAATTCGATCACTTCCAAAAAAACTGCTTTTTATTTGCTCCTCGTGCCTTTGAATACAACGCTAATTGGAAAGGTGAAAAACGGAATAATTCAATTTACAGTAAAAGATTAGCCCATCGTTTTCCACAATGCTTAAGGCTGATACACATCTGTTTTCTTAGCTTCTGTGGGTTGCGTCCTCCGCGGAGGTCAGGAGTCTGAGAAACTGCGTTTCTGCGGCGTTTATTTTTGTGTATTTTTACCTACCATTCACCTACCCTCCTCTCGTCATACAGCATCAAGGACGCTATGGGTATAGTGTTTTTTATTCGTTTCGTCTTTTTGTAAACGCAATTAAAAGATCATACAGACAAAGCGCCACATTCCTTTAACTTAAAAAAAAGGACAGGCGACAAAATGAGAATGGAGTGAGTTTTGTGTGCATGCCCGGCCGGGATTTCCATTCAATCAAACTGTTATCGTTGTTGCCGTGTGCGTTTCTTTCACAGAAGGCACGCGAGGGTCGCGACCACCGGTCCCCCGCAAGAAAAGACGTCGGGAAGATGAACAGCAGCGGGGCTGATAGCTTCCAGATTGCATTTTTGCCGCCGGTTTTCGGAATCGAGTTCTGTCTGGCGTTCCCGGGCAACGTGCTGGCGCTCTGGCTCCTGCTCACCAGAGAGCGGAGAAACTGGCACACGGGGGTCGTCTTCTCTTTCAACCTGGCGGTCAGCGACCTGCTGTATGTGCTGACCTTGCCGCTGCTGGTCATCTATTACCTCGGGGAGAAGGAGTGGATCTTTGGGGAGGCCACCTGCAAGATCGAGCGCTTCCTCTTCACCTGCAACCTTTACAGCAGCATCTTCTTCATCACCTGCATCAGCGTCAACCGCTACGTGGGCATCGTGCACCCGATGTTCACGCACAGCCACGTCAGGCCCAAACACGCCAAGTTAGTCAGCGTCGGCGTCTGGGCTCTGGTCACCGTCCTTTCTTGCCCTGTGCTGAAATATGCCGCCTTGACCAAAGGCGAGAGAAACAACACTGAGTGCGTCTCTTTCGACCACAAAGACAAGACCTATTTCGTTTACAGCGTCTTTTTGGCCACTGTTGGGTGTTTGGTGCCTTTCTTGGCGACTTTCGCTTCCTACTTCGCCATCCTCTGGGTGGTGTGGAAAAACCAGAACATCACGCCGCTGGAAAAGAGGAAAGTAGCCGCGATGATCGCTCTGGTTGTGGTGTTGTATGCGGTCTCCTTCATTCCTTACCATGTGCTCAGGAACGTGAACTTTTTCAATAGAGTCTTTGATACATACTCGTCGCGCAGGCTGTATCAGTCAATACAGGTGACGAAGGGGCTGGTGACTTTGAATATGTGCATTCACCCTCTCCTCTACATGACCGTGTTTGACAGCATCAGAACTATCTGCTGTGGAAGGACTTCGAAACAATAAAAAAGAAATCACACCATACCGCCCTCTACTTGTTGTAATCGGTATTGCATCGGTTCAAGGGCAGAAATGGTTTTGGAACAAATAGCTTTAACCGTGCTGTATAATAGATTGTGTGGCATTGTGGAGTTGTGTTTCTCATTTGCCGGTACCGTTGTCAGGTGGTTGGGATCGAAACATTTTATGTTTGTGCTGGAAGACTCGCGGTTTATGCGTTGTGTACACAGGACCATGTTATTTGTGTTCTTTCTCCATCTAAAACCTTTAGCATTCTTACAAAGTTCTGAAATAAAGCCGGTATTTGGAAATGAATTATTTTGTGAATTTCCTCCTACATTTTTTTTAAACTTGCCAATTGGGTTACAAATACACATTTTGTTGAGCCAAATGACTAACAATACTGTGTTAGTAAAGCATGTAAACTCTGTCTTATTGTAACAAATCCTGTAGGGTTAGAATTATAACCCAGCCAGCTGCATAAATATACTACTATTATATGCAATATATAAACACCATTTATAATCAGAATATATAATGAGGATATATTTAGCTACTAGCAGGTAAGATAGATGGGCCAAATGTTTTCCTCTCATTTATAAGCTTTCTAAGGGATACAGACACTATTAGAAACATCCTTTTTAGAATGTTATGCAAAAGTATTCCGACCTTTGCACAGTTTTTACATTTTCTTGCTTTAACGCTTGCAGTTGTGACACTTTGTAGTAGCGACTGATATTTCTTATTTACAAAACCCACTCCGCACACGCAAAGAGAAAAGCAGGATGAAGGAAATCATTCAGATGAAAGACAAATGGAAAAGTGATTACACGTGTATTTAAATACTTTGTGTGGCGAGTCTAAATTAATTTAGGTGTGCAAAATTTCCTTAACAAACCACACGATTAGTTCAATGGCTTCTGGGTGCAATTTTGTTTCCCAGTATGGAATAAACCTATTACTTGTTCCTTTGCAGCCTACGCATGCTGACGTAGCTACCCACCCAAACTACTACAGCCTACACCTGCTGCGACCCACTAGGCCTTCCTCCAAATCTTTTTCTAGAACTCTTCATCATACCTTTTCTTCCTCCCTGGGCCACTTGCCCACTTCTCTCACCAAACCAGCATTCTGTCTCTTCACAGCTCTACTGATTTATGATGACTTTCATGATGGAAACACCTGGACTCAACCAGGCTCAAAGACCTGTAGCTGTAATTGCTGCCAAAGTTGTTTCAATCAAAGATGAAGTTCACAGGTCTGAATACGTATGCAACCAACACCCCTCCTTTTTTTTCTCCTCAGTTTTTGCTGATATTTACTCTACCTTAAGTTCTCAGTTTTGAACATTCAGGTTTATGTGTTTTGGAAAAATGTAATGGGTCCGAGTACCTCTTGACAGACACCATGCATGCAACTTAAAATGAGAAAGGGCAGTTTCGTGATGTACTCGAGGTTTAAATGATAAGCAATAATCGGTTGCACAACACTTCTAACAAAAGTACACCTTCTGCTCTTTAAAAAGTATACCACTGTGCAATGAGTTGCTCAAAACAAGCGAACATACACCACACATTAGGGTGGTGTGGTAGCTCTGTGGCTAAGGATCTGCCCCTGTTGCTGGTTCAAATCCCATGGCTGGCAGAGGAATCCTACTCTGTTGGGCCCCTGAGCAAGGCCCTTAACCCCAGCTGCTCCAGGGGTGCTGTATAAATGGCTGACCCTGTGCTCCTCTCCCTGTCTGTGTGTCTCATGGAGAGCAAGTTGGGGTATGTAAAAAGGTGAATTCCTAATGCAAGAAATTGTGTATGGGAAATAAAGTGTAATAGATAATCTTATCTTACATGTGGTACAAGGAACGCCTTTCATTAGCATTTGATTAAATCATGAGTGTGACTAGCACTTGGTTCTGATCATGGCTGGAACATTTGATAAAACCAAAAAAAAAATGGCTGTTAATATGATTTTTACAATCCACCATTGTGAAACTGATACTTTTCATTTTCTAACCACTTTGTCCATTTCAGAATTGCGGGGGAGCCACAACCTGTCCCAGCGAGCAAGGCCACTCACAGGCCCCCGGTGTCGGGGACAGAGTGCGGCGGCGGGTTGCTCGGCAACACCCTGGCAGTCTGGCTGCTTCAGGCGCGAGAGCGCAGCACCTGGGACACAGGCCTCCTCCATCTGCTCTCCCTGCCCCTGCTGGTATGCTATTATGCCGGTGGTCAGGACTGGCTCTTCGGGGAGACTGTGTGCAAGGCCCAGCGGTTCCTCTTCACCAGCAACCCGTACGGCAGCATCTTCTCAATCGCTTGCATTGGCCTGCACCGCTTCGTGGCTGTAGCGTACCCACTCTTCACGCTAAGTTACGTCACGAAGAGGCACGCCAAAGTAGCCGGCCTGGCTGAGTGGCTTTTAGTCGTCGCGATCTCCTCGCCCGTTTTAAAGTTCGCGTCCATCGAAACCCACCACAGCACCGAGCGAAAATGAGCAGAAGTACGTGGCATGCAAGCTCTTTCCGGCGGGACGTGGCTGCGCTGTGCCTTTCCTGGCAACTTTCCTGCGGCCAGTCTGGAAAAACTGAGGAAAAAAAGTGAGCCCTAATGGTTGTTGCGGGGTCGTTTTTTCTGTACTCGAGGTCTTTCGTTCCGCGTCACGTCCTCCGGAACGCCAACCTGTGTCTCAACCTCAGCCCCTCTACGTGGTACAACCAAGTGACCAAGGGACTGGTCACTCTGAACACGTGTATTCACCCCTTGCGCTACTCTGCAGCGTCAGAGCTCCGTGCTGTGGAAGGACATCGGCTTCCACACACTAATAACGCTCTTATCCACAGTCGGTTGTTTGTTCTTCTCACAGATTTATTCTTCTCAGCGGAGGAGCAGCACTTAATGCCCCCGACGTCCAGCTTTTGGGTCTGGACTGAAGCACCTTTTTTTGTGTGTGGAGTTCGCATGTCCTCCAGGTGGGGTTTCAAATCCACGCTGGCGACGCCTCCGACTGACTGGCTCTGGGATGACGTCAGCTTTCAGAAATCACACAATTTCAAACATTTTCAGAAATGGTTGGATTTTCAATTGGCAGACAAGGGGCCCAGTCAGTTTTCTGATGATTGGATCTGCTGCTTAATAATAATAATAATAATAATAATAATAATAATAATAATCACCATCCACTCAAAGAGCTTTACAGGTAATGGGGACTCCCTTCCACCACCACCAATGTGTAGCCCTATCTGGATGATGAATATTTGCATTGAACAGTCGCGTGAATGTAATCAATCATCAATCAAAAATTATGATTTTTTTTATACAGCACAATTTTGTTGAAGAATACCCTTGAACACAAGAAATCGTAAAGACATTTTCCCGTTAAAACATACAAGCCGTCCTACGTGCAAATGGTTGACAGTTGGTTTGATCACACAAAAAACTGAATTCTCACCCATCCTGATCAGCTTTGGTCGTCCTGGGTCATTTGCAACGAGCTGAAAGCAGCGCGCTAACTGGGGTCTAGCCCGTGGTTAGCACGCAGCTCCGTGCTAAACTACTAATTTAAAACCAATTGCAATGAACGTGGCCGCTGAAATTAGTCCACAACCCCGTGCTAAACCTGTTCTTAATTGCAATGAACCCAAAGTAACAGCTGCTGCCATCTAGATGCTACTAAAGCAGGGAACTGTAATTAAAGTTATAGAGCGAAACCGAAGCGGTGGTGCTTTGTACGCTGGTATAGTACAAATAAACGAGAGAATGATTAAAAGGTTAAATTAACGTGTTCTACGAAGCTAGCCTAGGAACTGCAGCAAAAACCGCATTCGAGACAAACGAGGTCTGAATTCACAAAGCAGGTGTCGCTTGGAAAGATGCATCGGTGTGTGCGTGGGAGGTCGAAAGGCTGGGGGATTTTTTTTAATATGCAAAATGTGTTGCAGTCTTGCGAGAAGGACATAAAGAGACTCTTTTTGCTAAAATGTTGAAACTGTGGTCTACCCGGCTATTTTCGTTAAATCGTGCGCCATCAAGTGACAAATTAAATGATGGCTTTGCGGATTTTCACTCTGTCAGATATGAGGCGGATACAGAGAGACGGACTTGTCAAACAGACTCGATCAGATATACCCTCACGTGCACTTCTGTTTTAACTGCAAGTTTTATATGGGTAAAGGAGAAACCAACATTCAAAACGATGGTCCAACGGTATTAATAATAATTAATAATTGCTTACACTTGTATAGCGCTTTTCTGGACACTCCACTCAAATATTAAAAGTATACTTATACTCAAGTATTAAAAATCATGCCTAATTTCACAGATCCTAACTATCCCTAGTGCAATTAGTTCATCTAAATCAGTCTTAAGAGGTCAATTATAACGAACCTTCGGATTTAGCACTCGGCGGACTAGTTAATACGGTGCTATCTGGAGATCATCTCCAGCTCTGAGCCCAGCGGGAGAGCAGCTGAACTTCTGCTCAGCGTTGGTGTTGTTCTAATTAGCACGACTGGAGGGGACTCCGAATCAGAACATTTATACTAATCTGATCAGCAAGTTAATATGTAGGCCACGATTATTACTTTTTTTTTTTGTCTCGTGTTAGTAAATATAACTGAATGTCCCTGGAAATTAAATGTTATTAAAATTTAAGAACGGCTTTTATACCAGATAAGGGTACGTAATTACTAACGCGGTACTCAATTGTAATTCATCATAAAATGAGAACAGCAGCAGCGGGCTTGAGTTTGAGCCCGTACCGTACTATAACCGCTTTTATTTTCATTGATAAATGATTCATACGGAAGTCAACACGTCGCTGTTTTGGTTTCGTGTGTAAGTTATATTTATACTATTGCGGACACGAATGTAAGTGTGGTGTCACTCAGGGGCTAAGTTTGTTGCACTTCATCTAAGAATTTTTTTTAAATGTATGTTTAACGGTCTTCACCGTTTGAGATGGTGAATTAGAATTTTAAGTTATTTAAGTTGAGCGCTGACTGACAAAAGCAGGTAGTGCGTATTCCTTACAGCCGAGTTAGCAAATCGTTACAACAAGCAACAGATAGATAGATACTTTATTGATCCCGTGAGGGAAATTGCAGTGCAACAGCAGCTTAACACACACAACACAGCCACAGTGTAACGAATTATATACTAATAGTACAATACATACAATACAAGACAATACAAGAGTTACTCACAGTCCGGACACACAAGAGGAAACTAGAACAGAACAGTACACAGAAAATCGTATCACACGTATGAATATAAATATAGATGTAACCATAGATATAAATATAAATATAAATGTATTGCACAGGTCCCTGGCATATATTGCACAAAAGTGGTTGTAAACGGGAAAAAGAAAAAGAAAAAGAAAGAGAACAGATGTAGCAGTAGATGTGTATATGCGTTTAGTCCAGAAACAGGTCACTGTCGCTGTTGCCTCTGCCAAGACGCACGGTGGATGCGTTGTACAGTCTTATGGCAGACGGCAAGAATGACCTCCTGTAGCGCTCCCTGTCGCACCGTGGATGAATCAGTCTATTGCTGAACGTGCTCTTCATTCCTGCAAGCCTGTCATAGAGGGGATGGGAGAAGTTGTCCATGATGGCCTCTAGTTTGGACATCATTCTCCTCTCAGCCACTACCTCCAAGGGGTCCAGGTCAGACCCAATGACAGAGCTCGCTCTCCTGATGAGCTTGTTCAGCCTTTTGGAATCTACTGCTCTAAGCTAATGTCCAAATAGCTAATGTCCAATAGCTTTAGCAATTTTATTTCTGAAATATAATCACGGTTAATATACAGCAAGGTGCTGGTACACTGGAGTGAACTTCACCTGTAAGTAAAAAGTAAATTTACATTCGCAGCTCTAACAGGTGAACTTGGGAGACTTCGGGAACAGATCTTTTCAGGCTATTGCAGTTTCCTGCCGTTCCTCTGACCTTGTGAACCTTTGTAATTTTAAACACAGCGTCTTGCTGGCCTCTCCTGTGACCAGTGTGCCAGTCCACTGAAAGCCAGCACTGTCGCTGGGGCGTGTGCGGTCCTACACAATCTTGGTCTCGACTGGACGAGCCCCCTGCTCCGTCTCCAAGACTTTCCGCACATTCCGACGGTTTCACCACCGTTTCTATTGGACCACAACCACAGATAAGAGAAGGGACGCTGTTCCGAAGAAGTGTCTTAAATAATCACCTTTAAAAGATGACGGACGATGAGAGTTTTTTTTCTTTAATGCACCCTTACATTTGCCTAAACAAGTTATTCTCTGTACCCCAACACCCCCCCAAAGCCCTGCTTTCCCTGGGAAACACAGGTGTAGAGTTCCATCACCATATAAAATACAACAGATCTATTAAATAACACCCAGATAATGACAGAACACGTTAAGCGTTACACTCCATTTAAATATGTTTTCTTAATTTAGACTCGCTGCACTCCCCAGGATATGTAAAAATTCACTATCGCATACTAAAGACCCTCCTGGCATTAGTTGTAGTACATCTGCTAATAAAAATAGATATTAAACTTCACTATTGATACATTTCACTTTTATTAACAAACGCATGTATTAGTCTAGCCTGCATTGCCTACACATCGTAACGAATTGCGACACACTGATAATAACTGCGCCTAAAAAAAACAATAACAGGCATTAAAAACTGAATTATTAATCTGGTTGTTGTAAATGAGATAACCTGTTTTTACATGTCACGGTTGTAAACACGGAAATGTCGCCGTTTTTCCTTCTTTAAGTGGGTTTGTTTTCTTTGTTTTGAAAAAGACGCGCTGTGAATGAATAATCACTGATTGGCGTTATTGATGGAGAGTGTGTTTCAATACGTTTGAATATCCGCAAATGCTACAGCTGCCTGTTGGAAGAATCGTTTGAACCAAGAAAGAAAGAACAACGTGGAAACATACTCAACTAGAAGGTTGCTAGGAGCAGGGGAATCCTGCAGGGCCACAGGGTTCTGGGGGGTACATAATGGATCTAATTATATACTTAACTGGGGAACTCTAGTCCGTATCTGGGCCTGAGGTCTTACTAGGTATATAGATAACTGTACCGCCAATGAAATGAATGTTTCTAACAAAAAAAAAACTGTCAAAGTCCTTAAGAGAGCTAAGAAAACAAAGAGGTTAATTGGTTCTCGGGTTGGAAGAAAAGACACTGGATTGTCCCAGAACCGTGTCTGACACCCCTGACACAGATTTTAACCACCCGAATTAGTGAAGGCGAAGTGGGGGTGTCCTTGAGTGAAGCTCAGGGGCCGCGATGGGTTTTTGGGGGGTTCCCAGGGACTGCGAGCCGGTTGCAGCGCGGTGATGGTACCGCCCTCTGCTCTCCTTGCCGCTCCTGCCCCGGTTCGTCCCCCGCCTCAGGGGCTCCTGTGCCGCCCAACAGGGATATTGCCGGCTGAGCGAAAAAAGGCCTCCGTCAGCCCGGGCGGCCAACATCCTCGTTATACGCAGGGGAGCAGAGGGCGGTGTCGTCACCGCGCTGCAACCGGCTCGTATAACCCGTATGTCGGCCGTTCGTTATAGTTGTAAAAGGCCCGGCGTGAAATAACCTCATCATCTGTCGCTTTTTAACAATCTGATAACGTTATGTTGTCCGTTACTCATTATTTAACGTAGCAATTGGGCCCAACAGTAAAACACTCATAAAAACTCTTAATAAGACGCAGGATGCAAATATTTACCAGCATGTCCACAGATGTACTTCGCAGCAACACTCTCCGATTTGCATCGTATCTTTTTTGGTAATATATATATATACACATGGGAGTCGGAGGCTAATTTATAGCGAAACTAGAACATAAGCAGGGAGTACAGTTTGTCTATCCACGGTCTACCTGCCTGCGTTAGGAGCTCTTTCCCTCTTCACAAGACATCATGGGGCATCGGTTATGGATTAATAGGTTGTTGTTTAAAGGAGACCACAAAAAAAGACAGCACAAACTTATTTAGCATGGGGAAGCGAGACACGACGCCTATTGCGAGAAATGTGTCATGCCAGTGGGGGTGCCCCCCTTGCTGGGGTTTCTTTACAAATAAACCCCCTATGTCCTTTAGGCTTCATTTCTTCCATCTTTCGTGGTAGTGGTCAGGCTCACAAAGTGTCCGGTCGCGGCCTCCTTCACGGAGCAGAACAGAGAGGCGGAGCGACGATCCGGAACGCGTGAACGGGACATTTAAACTGGACCCCAGTTTTTGCAAAGGGGCTGCTGCCCGCAGTTATTTTGTTACTTTGCAAAACAGCCACCTTAAAAGAAAAAGTTTTTTCCATGCTATACAATTTATCATATTATCTAACACTTATTACACGCCTTAGAATAGCAGGAGGCACAGTTACAGCAAAGGTAGTGAATGGTCCTTCTTCTTCACTCACACCTAAACACCTCGGAGCACCTAGTATTTGACATCAAAGCATAGGAGACACTAGGTATTAATTCATTATTATAAACATCGACGTAAAGTACAGTACCACAGTACACAACATGCAATCGGGATTTCTTCAGTGTTGTACCGGCTGCGGTTGGGAAGGGTTTATAACTCCTCCCAGGCAGTAGGCGTCGCTGTTACAGGAATAGCGAGGCCTCGAAAATAAATCCACCGATCTTGCCTGTTTTCTGCCATTGTCGGTCTTTCTACGCGCTGAGAAAGAGCGAAGGGATGCCGTCTGGAGAATACGAGTAAGTCTGTGTGAATAAAATCACCTTTTACTGGCATTTTACTTATAGTATTAAGTACGTTTCTGATCAGCGTTCTCTCTTTTCCCAGTTCTAAGCCCAGTTGGGCTGATCAAGTTGAAGAAGAGGGCGACGAAGGTGAGGAGGACCTAGTCGGAAAAGGTCTGAGCACAGGCCGAGAAGCACCCGTTTCACACGTGTGATGATTCAGTGTATTATGTAAAATACTAGAAATGCCATAAAATAGACTCGCCAGCAGAGTGCTTACCGCACAGTAATGACAATACGTGTTTATTTTCGTTTTCACGAACAGCAGTTAAAGGATATTTGCAGCTGGTTACAGGACGATAGCTTAGTTTTACGTTGTACATTATTAAGGACCGTCGTAGGTAATATAATACACGCACTTCGAAATACTGGCAGCACCTTTGTAACCGTTAGAACTCTAAGACTATAAACAAGAGAGCTTTTTAGAAGAAGTGTTAATATAACGCTGCTATCGATCTCATCAGGACTGACTGAATACGGGTCTTCAAATATTACAATGTTTTTGAGATACAACTCTCTGTAGAGACTATTTCAAATACAAATGTCAATGCTCTGTAGCTGTCAATGATGACATGTCATACTTAACTAAGCCAATCAGTTTCCTAAGTTAATTAGCTTGACCTGTAACAATGTATATGTGTCCTGATCTATAGTCATATAGTATCCCGAAGGAATACTGTATGTTTTAATTGAAGTGCTGCTGTTGTTTTTTTTTTTTCAGGAACACTTCCATCGCCCAAAGAGACAATAAAAGGGAATATAAAAACTCTTACGGAGTATAAGATAGATGAGGATGGAAAGAAGGTTAAGGTGAGTTTTTGAAGAGTTGAACACTCTGCTCAGTTGTATGCAATTACCAGATAGGCTGTGCTCTGTGGTGTCTGGAAGAGATTAACAATCTTCAGAAAGTTCTCAGAGCTGACGTTCAGGGGTTTCAAATGGGTTTATCACGGAAGAGTAGCTATTTTTGGTCAGATTGCATTTGGGTATTAATATTCAGATTTTGCGGTCAGGTTTTCAGTCCTACTGCTTAGGGAAGCAAAAGAGAGGTGAGAACACAGTGTGATTCCATCCTGACCTTTGGCTGCTGCTATTGGAGCATATTAAATACCCCCACCCCTGTGCTTCTGGGTTGATCCTGAAATGTTTCACAAGATGGGCACAGAACCATGTAATAGGTTTATTCCATGCTTAAAAAAAGAAGAAAGAGAACACAATGTTTCGGCCGTGGAGCCTTCTTCAGGTGTCAAGGCTCCATGGCCGAAACGTTGTGTTCTCTTTCTTCTTTTTTTCAGCATGGAATAATCTATTACTTGTTCCTTTGCAGCCTACGCATGCTGACGCAGCTACCCACCTGAACTACTAACAGAACCAAGTGTTGTTTGTCCTTCCAGATTGTTCGCACCTTCAAAATCGAGACCAGAAAAGCATCAAAGGCCGTCGCCAGGAGAAAGGTACTGAGCTGTCTGACTGATATGTGGGTGTGTTTGCGTTCTGTCAGGCACGGCTGGGCTGTCCTCCCTTTGGTCTGTGAATGTGCACTTTAGTAATGTTCATTTTTGTGTCATTTGGCCCCGTTTCTCAAGTGAGCATTCTTCTGGGAAGGGGAGACCTCTTTTATTTAATGCTAGTGCAGGGAGTTCCCATCCCTAATCCTGTAGGACCTGACACTGGCCGGCCCATTCCAGCTGGGCCTGATTACATAATTGAAGCCTTATTTGGACTAACAAGCTGCTTGAGATGGAATATTGGCATTTTGTTTTTCTGCTCAGAAGTTTAGTTTAATTTATAAAGCGCAGCAGTCAAAAAGCGACATGTTTAAGATCTGAAAAGAGTCAAACAGTTCAAATCAGTTCTCTTATTAAGCAGTGAAGGGGTTGATTGTGCGAAGGGAATATTCAGCAGCAGTGGATACCTTTGTTTGGGTATTTTGATCTGTCTCTTGATGTCTGGTTGGTGTCTTGATGTCTCGATGAAGCGTGATTCGACTCCAAGGGCTTCCAAGGGAGATCTGATCCCTGGGTGGATCCTGACTCCAGGGTGATGGGGGGTCTTGGGCTCGAGAATGGGAATAGATCGACTTGGGTGTGTCTTGTTTCATCTATTCACGAGTATCGAAGAGGGGATGGAGATCTTGCTGGTAAGATCTCCACGAGGTTTGCTTTATAACTTTTTTTTTGTTCCGGTTGATTACCAGAACTGGAAGAAGTTTGGAAATTCTGAGTACGACGCGCCAGGACCGAATGTGGCCACTACCACGGTCAGCGACGACGTCTTCATGACCTTCATTTCCAGCAAGGAGGTGAGCCGGTGGCGCGGTCGAGCGGCGGGCAGCCTGTGGCAGAAGCCGAAAAACCACGAAGCAAAAACCGATCGGTGTGGTTCAGGCTTGCCTCAGGACAGCGATGCACGGTGGATGGCTAATAACGATCATTGATCAATTTGCTTTGATTATCACTGTTAGCAAATTCCCATGTTACTTTGGCTGCATGTATTAGCGACTTTGGGTGTGGAATATCTTTGGCTTATCCGTGTTTTCCAAAGCAGTTTAGGTTTTTAGTGGCACTCTAGACCCTCTGTTAAGCACTGCTTCAGAGTTGCAGTGGGGATTATCTTCTTGATTATCTACAATGATAATCTACAATTATCTTCTTGATTATCTTCTTCATTATCTACAATGGCATTGTAATAATCAGTTTAAAATCAAGGAGGCGTGGCCTGCTAGTGTCTGTTTCCAATAGCTGGTCTTTGAGTCAAGAAAGCAGTGACGTCAGAGACAGGGTATCTGATAGTTTTCTCTTTTTTTTTTCCCCCATTAGGATCTGAATAGCCAGGATGACCAGGATGATGCATTAAACAGGATAAGGTGCCAGAAGATCGTCTCCTGCCGGATCTGCAAAGGCGATCACTGGACCACCCGCTGTCCGTACAAGGACACCCTGGGGCCCATGCAGAAGGAGCTGGCAGAGCAGCTGGGGCTGTCCACTGGGGAGAAGGAGAAGACCTCTGGTACTGGACCTGCTGCCTCCTGATGCTGCACTGTTCTAAGATGTTTCTCGTTGCAGTGTCCTGATCTTTTGGCTGCCTCCCACACAGCTTAGCTGGATGAAAGTGGTTAAGAGGGCATGCAGGGAGGCGGGGGGGGGTTTCAGCTGGTTCAAACGGTAAAGGTGGCGCGTGACCCCTGACCTGTGTGCCTGTGCACAGGTGGCCGGTTCAGACTCGTCGCCAGCTGAGGGTGACAGGATTCCTCAAGCCCTGGGCTCCATCTCATGGCCCGGGCTGGCTGGGGGGGGCAGGCGTCTGCTCAGGCCTTCAGGAAAACCCAGGCTCCTGTAGCTGGCTGGGTGCCGGCAAGCTTGCAGAGACATTGGCGAGAGATGCGCTGCTCCTCTGGGAGGTGGGCACTGGCTCTCCTGTACAGCGCAGGCACCCGGGGCTGTAGCCAGAGACCCACACCTTAAACAAGCAGCGATTGCCGAATGGGATGGGTGTAAAATACTGGCGGTTGTGAAAAAACCCCATCTGTGGGTGTCATTGCTATAGGTGCTGGTTAGGCAACGGGTTCAGCGCAAACAAACACCAAGGTCCCTGCCTATCAGTCCCGAGAGCCTCTAGTTCAGAGCCTTCTTGTTCAGAGAACTGAGGCCGTCAGTATCGCATTCAAAGAGCTGGGAAGGTTGGTTTAGCTCAAAACTGTGGCTGTGGTTAGCATGGCTGCCTCACAGCATTGCGGCCCTGGGTTCAATTCCCCTGTGTAAAATACTGGGGTGCTGTCTGTGTGGAGTTTCTCTCCGTGTTCCCTTGGGTTTCCTCTGGGTGCTCCAGTGTCCTCCCACAGTCCACATACTGGTAGCCTAATCATTTTTTCTAGGAAAATTGACCCAGGTGTGAGTGTGTGTCTGCCCTGCGATGGACTGGCCTTCCCCCCCACAATCCTGAATTGGAGGAAGAAGAAGTTAGAGAATGCATGGATGGTTGTTGCATCACAGAGCTCTGCCACTAAGCATGCCCGAGATGTTTCATTTCTGTTTTTCGGCGCTCGTGAGCTGTGTGGGAGCTGCCATTGGAAGAAGATGGCTTAAACCTCGCTGTTCCTTTGCTTTCCAGAGCCTGAGCCTGTGCAGCCAGCGCAGAGCAAGACGGGCAAGTATGTGCCCCCCAGCCTGCGGGACGGAAGCACTCGTCGTGGGGAGTCCATGCAGCCGAATCGCAGAGGTGAGAGGGCAGCGTTTATTACTCGGCTCATGTCTTTAACCAGGATGATGAGGAGTTAATGGCCTTGGAGGCGAAAAGCAAGATGACTTCTTCAGTTTGAGGGAGAAATCTCGTAATGCAAGACGTTACGCAAAACACGTGTCCCCTTTGTGTTTGGATGTGTTGGCTATTATAGGTGGTCTTGTGTTTATTTTATTTAATTGTATATGGTTGGATAACTTTTAATTCTTTGAGCTCCCCAAATCAAATCCCATGCAACGAGTTGTTGTGGCAGTAAAGAATTGCGTTCCAGTCAGAATGTGCTGGAGGCCTCTTCCCTCCTGTTGCTCGGCTCTCGTCGCTGGTGTACATCCAGATCTGCCTCTTCGGCACCTCGGTGAGGGAGAGGAGAGCCAAACCGTCCGCTCTTGGGGTGAATCCCGTGGCTGGAGCTATTTCAAATCCCAGAGCTGCTGGCCACGGTTTTTCGGCCCAGTAGGGAAAAGGGGGCACTTCCAGTCCCTTGGGTCTTGTCTGATCCCTCTCTAACCCTGCCTCCCCTCCTCTCTGCCTCTGCCAGCTGATGACAATGCCACGATCCGTGTGACCAACTTGTCCGAGGACACCCGGGAGACCGACCTGCAGGAGCTCTTCCGGCCCTTCGGCTCCATCTCCAGGATTTATCTGGCCAAGGACAAGAACACTGGCCAGTCCAAGGTGAGCCTTGCCTCTGACGGCATGACGCGTGCTTGCCAGGTGGCCTGCAGAACAGCACGGACCAGGGCACCTGGGGCTGGAGTTCCTCTCAGGTGGTAGATGTGCTGCGGCGATATCGATAAGTCAGCTTCCGATTTACAGGTGGTCCCAGGCTTCTCTCCCGAAAGTATATCCAACAGTTTTTAATTTCTCCTGACACTTACTGTAATGTTTTGCACTTGGCATTAACCAAGCTGAGGGACTGTGTACAGTTTCTGCAGTAGTGGTATTTAAACCAGTGTAGAATCTGTATTTGAAGTTCTCCATGCTTTAGTTTTGGCATTTATAAACAGTCGCCAAAATCAGAATCATGTTTCACCTGGTGTGGTGGTGATTTTTTTTGCTCAGCTTGGGCAGAGAGAGGATGTCCGTGTTTTAAGTCGCTCTGTAGCCTGTCAGCAGAACAGAGCAGTAGGCTTATGGGTTTTTTTCCCTCCTGCTGAGAAATGTAACTTCTCTTTTCCTGGGCTGTATTATATATCCATTTTTTTGTTTGTCTGCCAGGGATTTGCCTTCATCAGTTTCCACCGGCGTGAAGACGCAGCCCGAGCCATCGCTGGTGTGTCTGGGTTCGGCTACGATCACCTGATCCTCAACGTCGAATGGGCCAAGTGAGTGTTCCGTTTTTGTCTCTGGTAGGGTCCCGTCTATTTAGAAGTGCTCTGTAGAGCTCACAGGAGAAGAAAACGCTGTTGCATTACTTGACACAGTGGGAAATGTATCCCTGGAATGATTTGCTGAAACAAGTTTTTTTTCCTCTCTTTCAGACCCTCAAACAACTAGAATTGAAAGATTCACACGTGTTTTATCTCAAGAAGAACATAATGAAAAAGAATGGCTAACCTAAATCAAAATTGGAATATGAATAAAGATGAATAAATATAAGGTCTGTTGCATTTGTTTTATTTATATCTGGTCCATAACTCTGCTTAGAACCCAAAAGTGTAGCAACATCACAGATTTCCGATGTGTAATTACACATAAATAGGCCAAACTGTAAAACAAGTCAATAGGCTATGCACTCGGCTATGAAACAGACCGAGGGTCACAAAAGGAAGAGGAAGCACATTTAGGATTGTACAAAGAATTACCTGCCCTTTTCAGTCTTGTGTTATCAGAGACCTACCAGCCAATTGAGATTTAGTAGGAACATTTCCAGTGAGTCTTCAGGAAAGGGATGGTGAGATAGTGGTCAGCTGTCATTCTTCCAGTTTTTTGTAACGTTCCTCATTGCCAATTACCTTTACACACACGGTAAATTATATCGGACTACATACAAACCATGGGCAGTTCTATACCTATGGAAAAAAGAAACAACACCTCCTCCTCCACACTCTACCCATCCTGTCTGTGTGGAACAGGCTGAAGAGCGACTCATCTGTGAAGAGGACCTGATGCCACTGCTGATGAGCAGCCTGTCTGGCCCAAGGCAGTCAGATGTGACATCTAGGTGTGAGCAGAGGGCCTCTGACAGGTCACCTTGCTCTAAGGCCAGCAGCATGGAACCTCACTGTCCTGTCACTGATGCGGGCATTGTGTCTGCCAGCAGTTTCAGCAGAAGTACAGGTGGCAGGTCTGATACGATCTCTCAGATCAACCAGCCTGATGCGTCAGTCCTGGTCTGTTGTGGTGTTGTCACTCAAGAGCGACCAGATCTTGGACAGTCATCTGCCCTGCCGGTCTGCTGAAACCTCTGCATTTGGGACACAGTAGAGCGGCGTACACTGTAGCGTCTGGCAATGCCGGCAGACATGCCTGACTGCAGCATGCCAATGGCCCTCTCCCTTGCTTCTGGTGACATTCAAAGCATTATGGAACACAGGAAACCAAGTGTGGCCTTTTTCTTGCAGTAACCTAAGCTTTGAATTAGGCCTTTTTAAAGGAGCCTTGATTAGACCTCATTGGGTAAAAGTGCACCTAACAAGCTTTCGTGCGATTGGCAAGTTGCAATGCCTCACTGCACAAACTGTATTGGTGGTCAGAGGGCTTAAAGCAAATTGAGAACTTTTTGTGAAAGTACATAAGCTATAACTATAGTATTCTTATTCCAGAAAATGTTACATTTTTTCATCCATATATACAGTATATAATGCATTTACTCTGTACTGCTCCAAGAAAGGGTTCTAGTACCTTATTTCACATGAACCCACTGTTGCCTCTTTGCAATATAATCTCTCCTTCAATCTGAATAGAAGTCAAAACTCAGCATTTATCCACTCATCTCAAATATGCACTTTGATTTAGTACAAAACCTAATAAAAAGCTAGTTTAGGATTTTTGACATGCATGTGGTTTATACTTAATTTTGTGGTACTCGGTGTTCCTTCTAATCTATACAGGAGTTCAGTATAATCCACCCTATACTCATTTAAAAGGGTCACATTAATTTAAAACCAAAAACACTGAATTGGAGCATATTGTAAAGGATACACACTGCGTAGTCCTGGTCTAACTCAATATAAACATCTTAATGTATCTCTGTAATATTCAATTTCAGAATAAGGGACTCAGTCAGACTAAAGCCAAAATGGAATCTTATTATGTGGTCTCTTCGAAAACAAAAAAATGGACAAAAGACACATTTTACCCAACTAAGATCCATAAGGCCTTTTGTGATGTTTTGGCCAAGTTAAATGGGTATTAAAAAGCAATAACACTGCTAAATACATTATCAACTTTTTAAATGACTTTATGGTAAGGTCCCCAGAAGTTTTAACCACAGACAAATTACCATTTAATAAGAGCTTTATTTGAAATATTACAACATATAAAAACTACATACAATTTTTCCCACTTGCAAGAAGGGGACTGTTGCAAATACACGGTTAAAATCACATTAAAAAAAATACACAAAATGGCACTGCACATTTTCTCTGTAAAATTACACGCATGTCAGCGATCTCTCACTGTTCATTGATATGCGAGGGGGGGGGGGGGGGGGGTAATTTCAGAGCATTACATCATTACATGAAACCCCATTTAGAGGCAGCCGTTTGTAGTCCAGAGCACATGGCTAGTCTGATATTTCCATCTTCTCCTGTTTCACATTCTCTGTTGAAAAAGGAAGAGGAAAGTAAAATACAGAATTATTAAGAAAAACCATTACGCCCAGCAGTAAAAACAAAAACATTTGCTATGTGGGTGCATTTAAAGAGAACAGGAGACACTGTACGCAAAGGGTTTTGGGAGTGTGGAACATGCTGCCCAGCCATGTTGTTGAAGCCGATACCGAGGCTTCTTTAAAGAATGGGCTGGATGGTATCCTCAGATAAATTAGAAGTTGGTAGCTAACAGGCTAGCTGGGTCAAATTCTTCCTCTTGTTTTCAACTGTCCCAATACATTCATTTTGATTCAAACCTTTTGATCATATCATAAAAGTAAATTTTCCATGAAAGCTAAATTATATGCACAGCAGGAACAGTCCTCTGAAAAAGCCCCTATATTTAAATCCAGTGTGATGAGAAGAAATTAAACTCAATTCAGAAACAGCAAGATCAAGCCTGGAATTATGCCACTAGCAGACTGTGACCCCATCATCTGGTGGTATCGCCATCCTCTCAATACTGCTTGTGTAAAGCACTTGCAATAAGTCAATTCCCAGGGAAGAATTGAAAAGCAAGAACAAAATTGATCATGCAAGGTATCAGAAACATGCGAGGACCCTAAATGGTAAATATTTTGTATAACTGAAAAACTCAGATGATTTACCTGAGGAACCCTCCTTCATCTTCTCCAGCACACACTTCCTGATCTCCAGGCCAATGGCTTTGGCAAGAGGTGGCGGTACTGCATTCCCCACCTGCAGATCAACAAGGCTGACCTGAGCTGCTGCTTTCTGCTTACACATTTCGGCATCAAATAGTTCTTCACTTTAGGTTAAGTGTTTTACAGACAATTAGCCACAGCCCTCACAATGGATGCAAACTAGCCCAAAGACACAGGATAGACAGAACACAAGCACGTTAAGTGAGCTACATTTTCTGCAAATGTTGACAGCAACTAAATGATTACACTTGCGGAGCTACAGATCATAGGGCTTTTTTATTTTGACCAAGCTACTAATTTATGGAGTTGAACCAAAGGGGGTACAGATCAATACCCTTTTCCATCACAGTAAAACATTAAGGACTAGGACTCTCCAGAAAATGAGCTTGAGGCCTCAGGTTTAGGAATACAAACTCGTTACTTCACAATGCCAAGATAAGACTCTCTGCAAAGGTTTAAGACTCAAGATCACCAGCCCTGGACCTGGGGAGCCTCAAAGCAATTCATTTTATAGGTCACCCTAAGCAACCCATTTCTAAAGGACTGCCATGCTCACATGTTACTGTTCACAAGAACCAGCATTTCCTTAATTGGCATGCAATTTGTTCCAAATGAGTCATAACTTAATCTCACAAATCACTTGTTAATTCAATCAATTATATTCCAAGTCTTGATTTACAGGTTATAAAACCTGCTGCACTGGGGCCCTCATGAACTTGTTTCACATGCCCCTTACCTGTCTGTGCTTGTCAAGGATGTTGCCAAATAACCTGTATGTGTCAGGAAAGCCCTGAGACCTGGCACACTCCCTCACGCTGACCACCCTGTGCTGCTCTGGGTGGAGAACACGACCCTGCAAACCAGAGCAGAAGAGAAGATCAGTCCAACACAGTACAACTACCCCAGGCTGAAAAAATGAACCTCCCACTCAGTGTCAGAGATCAGCTTACTGAATGTAAATTTTAATGCAAATTGACAGCTTTGGCAAATAGCAATGCAGTACACTTAACACAGTACAGCATTCTACTCCATATTAAATTAATAACAGTATGTGTTCTAGCATTCCATCCAAGCTTTCTTAAAGGGGATTAAAAGACACTCACAAGCCTGCTTGTTTACAGTGTAAGAGCCACAACATGTCACAGGAAGTTCTGCCACCTTGTTTGGAATCACAACATTGCACTGCTCATACCTGGAAATTTAATCTATTTTGTGAAGTAAATTGGAGGTTTTACAAGACACCATGTACATTTTACTGCACTTATTGCAGTTTGAAATGCACTCATCAATGCTGATTCTTTCTAACCCTGAAACATGAGAATAAGTTTACCCTTTAAAGCAAGAAGCAAAATGACAAACATTTACAGGAGGAGAACGTAGTGCTCCAGTGAAGGGCGGCTTACCTGCTTGCCCATGGGCTCAGGATTGGTGACTGTGGTGCTGAAGAAGCCATCCCACTCCAGCCTGCCATACAGCCCGGCCCAGTGGTTGTGTCTGTTCCCAGTGTGTGGCAAACACCAGGGAATCAAGGTGTTGAACTGTCTGTCAGCTGGGTCACAGGGCTTGCCTGAGATCAGGAAGAGCCACAATTCAACCACGGGCCAAGACTTTCCACACAAGTTCCAACGCAAAGAGCAAACAGCACATCGCCGGGGTCAGTGCCAACGTGAACAATACAAGTCTTGAGCTGGTGTAACAACTTACTACATGAAATATCATTGGGTATTGTTTAAAAACAAACAGGTTTAAATCACAGGTTTTTAAAAAGCAGTTTTTCACAGTCATCCATCAACTATTTTTTCCCCATGTGCAAAACATAATGGTCCATTAGAGCTACAAGATGCTGGTGGTTTGAAATGTACACAGAAAGGGATTTAGATCTGTACAATCCAGCAGTTTGTCTCTAGGACAAGTGTAGCGCCAGGGTGGCCAACCCTATTATGGACTGGAAGGGTCAGGAAGTTGCCCAACTTATTTTGTATAAGCACGTGGTGGTGCCTGTGGCCAAAGTCAGCAGTGACCAGCTCCGGTGGCTGAACACACCGGCAAAGACTCCCAACACTGGCTGCTTTTCTGAGGTTGCTGACCCCTTACCTTCTGCACAGGTGCAGACACCCCTCAGCGCCCCAGAGCTGCTTCGCCCGTTCTTCTTGTCCGAGTGCGTGTAGCGCAGCTTCTTGGTAGTGGTGCCGTCACTCAGGCGCACCTCGATGTTGGGGAGGTCACGCCAGTCTGAGCCTGGTGCCAGGGGGATGTGCCTCATTCTGGCCGCCACCAGTGCGCTCATGTCCTGAAAGGGGCAAGGGAGGAGGAGGGTTATCTTAAGAATTTCTAAATCCAGACATTAACCCCCTGCTTCTCATTAAATGACGAGCCACTTCCCCTGACGTCACACCGACGGCAATCATTCAAATCTGGGGTCAACATTCAAACTGAAGGCGACTTTAAATTTGCTTCAGTGTACAGAAAGTGTGGGTGAAGGCCTAATTTATCATTGGGCTATACTGGATCAAAAATCAAAGTAATCCAGCTATCATGGGAAAAACTAATTCAATTTTGCTTCCCCAATCTGCACATAACTTATGAGCAAAGTTGTATCCTAAAGTATTCCAAGAAAATGACAAACTTCAGAGGAAGGATGCTCAAAAAAGAGGGAAAAGAAAAACAGGATGAATAAAATGCGGACACTGATCTATTATCAAACAGTCTCCTCTTGTAACCCTCCTAACATTAGGGGATTAGTAATAAGATGAGGAAGATGAGGATGAAACTGGAGTCGCACCTTGCAGATCTGGTCTCGGAGGATAGGCTGGTACTGTGAGCCTCGGATCTGTCTCTGGAACCAGGACTGGGGTTCCCCATTGTAGGAGATCTCCAGCGCAGAGGCCCCATTCCTGACCTCAGGGAGGTCAGACATGGTGTCCCGAACTGTGATAGTTCTATAGATCCCGCTGTTTACCCTGTGGAAATAATTTAGCCTAATTAACCTATGGAAAGAGTACTGTCATTATCCCAGTTTACACAGGGCTGTAAATGACCATATTTACAAACGGCTTTGTAATGTTTACCAAGATTGCAATTTATTCCTGTGAGTTTATTTCCCCGTCAGGGCTTGCTTTACAGGACACATTGGGACCTAAAATTCAGTTTTTTTGCTTCCTCTCAGCGCAGTTACCTTGTGATGTTGCTGACGTATCGCTTCTCATCCACCACCACGCTCAGAGAGCAGGCACGGGGGGCAAACACATGCAGAGGCTCTGGGTATTTGGGCAGCTTCTCCCCAGGGGCGGCAGCCAGGATGATGGCTCTCCTGCGGGTCTGTGCCACTCCGTACTGCCCTGCCTGCATACACAGCGTGCAAGAGACACTGACCGTGAACTGCTGTACTGGCAGGGAGAGAGATATTTGATCCAAGGCCAGAGATTTGCAGCTTTTAATAGCACATTTACACTAGACTAATACCAAATTGAATGGTTGTTTGCAACATCTGGGTAAAATCCTTGTGCATTCAACAGGGAATCTTTTCCATGTTTTGATTCACTTACAGCATGTGCTCACTGACAGAAAGCCACAGCTCAGCATTTTGTATTGTGTTGCTAAATGCCCTTAATCTTTGGGGTTCACAACTGCTTTGGGAAGATGGCCAGACCGCCTGCAGCACAACGTTTGTTTCTCATTCCTGGCCTAGTAGAGAACTGATGTAAAACTGAGGAGCTTAAAATCTATTTAGTTTCTTTACTTAACAACCAGTGATTGAAATGGATACCCAGTGTTAAGCCAAGTGAAAAAAATGAAATGAAATCCTCCAGTGTTACTGTTTTTAACCAACTGAGATACCGTTCCAAGTTTCCCTTCGCCTCTCTCTCATGAAAACAAGGAAAACGCAAGGTTGGCAAGGGGATCTGTTCACATGTGTGCTTCTGAAGAGCGTAGGCACAGTACAGAAAGCCAGTGCTACTCGCCTGCAGCACTCCGAAGGTGCACTGGTACCCCATCCGCACCAAACAGCGCAGCGTGAGCTTCAGCACCATGGAGCGCTTGAAGGACACGAAGTTCCGGACGTTCTCCAGCAGGAAGAACTTGGGCCGGTAGTAGTCACAGTAGCTAAAACAGTACAAAGGAACAATGAGTCACAGACGAGTAGACGTAATTAACCAAAAATTCCATTTAAGTGGCACACAATCTCCCAAACACGGCAAATGAAAATCCAAACTAAGTTTTAGTGTTAGCTTTTCAAGCATGAAAACTCTTAAAACTTAGTTACGGGTTAGCAACCCAATAGCTTCCACCTTAAAGAGCAGCTCAGCTCCTTTTCACTATTAAGTAATAAAAATGAAGGTATAACTATAGTTTTATTTAATGGTACAATACTTTTAGGAAGTTTTTTTCCTCCCATGCACCTGTAAGAATAGAGGTATAAAAGAATTCTTCCCCTCCGACGCATACTTGATTACATGTTATTTATGTTATGTTATTACATGTTACTGTCTATTGTCTTATCTTCTGTCCTATTTATATACGGCACCTGAGTGACTAATGAGAAACTTTTCATTTTACTACGCACCTGTGTAAGTTTAATGACAATAAAGTTGAATTGAATTGAATTAGGAACAATGAAAAATCCAAGCTGCAGACCTGAGATAGGAGACCACCAGGGAGTTCTTGAATTTGGAGTAGGTGCGGGAGTTGAAGCGGTTCATGCCACTGAAGCCCTGGCAGGGGGGACCTCCACACAGCATCTCCACATCCCCTTTCTGAGGGAGCTTCTGCCCCAGGGAGTTGGTCTTCTCCCCAGACATGACCAGCTTCAGCAGGACGTTGCAGTCCTCCGTGAAGACGGTGGTGCCCGGGTTGTTCAGGCGGAAAGCCTGAGCCGCGGGGTCCCACATCTCGATGGCCCACAGTGTCTCCGCAACCCCTGGGTCAGGGAACGGAGAGAAGAGCAGAGAGAGGCGTCAGGCTCAGCTGCAGACACTCATCGATGCAGATGGAAGAGGCACATGAATCCTGGACTTACCGGCCTGGTGGAAGCCCTCAGAAAGCCCACCACACCCAGAGAAGACATCCAGGGTACGCAGCTTGTGGGGCTTCAGATCCTGGGGCTCCTGATCCAGCTGCTCCTGAACCGTGGAGGAAGAGGATTTTCCCTTGCCTTTCCCTGGAGAACAGCGAGCATGTGAACAGTGACACAGTGATGCAGCAAGGCTTACGGCTCTTGGCAAACACAAAATTGCACAAACTAATCTAGTAATATTTTCAGGTGCTCATTGCAAGGGTAGCTTGAGTTCCAGTCTGAGTCATGCTGTGTGGATACAGGGGATATTGCTTTCAAACATGGCCGAGACAACTGTCAATTCCTGTTACTGGCATACTGAAACTTACAAAGAAAGGTAAATGGCGATGGGAAGGCGTTAAAAGAAAATTTTAATCAGCAGCATTAAATTGTAGGATAGGGATCGGCAACAGCTCAGTTGTTACAGTCCAGTTGGATCGTAGCTTAAAAAATGGTAGGTTAGCGCAAAGCCCTGTTGCCAGAGGTAAAACACTCAGGGATGTTCGCAAGGCTCAGTCAGCGCACATCTGCTTGATTACTAACCCACACAAAAAAAAACACCCAGTATAGAACTGGAGGAAAGCAGCTAAGTTTTGGAGCATAAAACCGGCCTGGACTTCTACATGAAAAAAATTTGTAAAGGCCAGAAGTAACATTTCACAAAAAATATTCTAGGACTGAAGTAAAAGGAATCGTATGCTTTCATTCCAATAAATCCCGTACCTTTGCCTTTTCCCTTCCCCTTCCCTTTGTGTGAAGCACTGCGGGCGTGGTTCGGAGGGTCTTCAAAGCTCTTGGTCTTGGAGTTGTACGCCTGCAAAAGGAAGATTCAACGTGATGTCATCATTTTCTCAAAGCTCCTTCTGTTGCAGTGTGACAATTTTAACTGACAGCCTTTTAGAGCGTGATGTGCATCAAAAAGAAAAAACAAAGCACTCTGTAGACCAAGAGTTTAAAAGCAAAATCTCACCAGCCATTGAATCCACTCACACAGCAGCAGAACTCATACCCAGAACCCAAGGTAAAAGCAGAAGCACGCAGTCCCAGAGTTCCAGATGAACAATGAGAGGGTCGTTACCTCCAGGAAGTAGAACCTGTCGGGTCCCGCGCTGGAGTACTCCTGCACGGACTCTATCAGGTCTTCCCCATACTCCACAGTGCAGCGCCCCTGCACGTCCTTGCAGTCCACAGTCACCTCCTCGTCACTCCAGTACAGCATGTTGATGTCAGTGTGGTACCCTGCTTTGGGCCCTTTGTGAGTGTTTTCCGGCCTAGAGAAGGGGGGAAGGGATAGAAGAGAAGTACAAATGAAGACAAAGACCAGACTGCCATGTTCATCCAAGTCTCAGAAGGGGAAACCACTGCAAAGCTGGGATGCTCTTAGCAAGGCATAGTTCCTATTGTTTGTCATCTGGAACATGATTCTGTTTTTAAAAAAACAGAACAAAATGACTAATGCTTTCGTCTAAGAGGTTACACTGGCAAGTTGTGAAAGGGAAAAATTTCCAATGCAAAATGCAAGCTTAACTGGTCTTTGATCAAGTGCAGATTTTTGGCAAGTTTTATTTTTTCCATGGGCTTTGGGTGAAACTTTTTCAGAAGCCTTTCCATTACTTTCAGAGAACGCTTGTTAAATCCCTCATATGGGCACTGTCCATTAGTCCAGCAGCACTTTAACGTTCCCCCCCCCCCGCTGCTTCTCGTTTCACAACGCCTAGCCCTCCTCACCCTTACTGATCGTTACAAAGCTGTCCTGTTATCGCAATACCTGTAGAACTTGTACAGGCGCAGTTTGATCTCAGTCTCGTTGGGCTTGCCGTTGCTCCGCTTCAGGCAGAAAATCTCCTTGATGCGGCCCACCCTGAAGGGCTCGGGGGCGTCCAGGTTGCTGCCCTTGATGTAGTCCGAGGACTTCCTGTAATATTCGGGGTACAGCTCCTCATCCACGTCGTCCTTCCTGTGTGGTCGCTTCACTGGACTGGCGGACTTCACACTGGAATGAGACATTTGTGCGCATGTCACAGGAGATGAGACCCCCAGTTATTCAATTCAAGTCAAATCGCTGCAACGCAGAAACAGAATCCAACAGATCTGAAAGTAAACCAGGAGCTCAGCAGAAGGACATCTGTGGCCATTTCAGTGTCCCAAACTTTAGGGACTGCAACCTAAAGTATACAGAATATAGGTACACCCTGCTATGTATTTTATCCTATTCACAATCAGAACACAGAACAATCCTGTTCTTAATCTCTGCCCCCTCCATACCTGAAGGAGAAGGCCTCTGGTAGCATGTAGACCCCATCCCCTACTCTGTACTGCTCCCCCCTCAGGCAGGCCAGGCCGTAGAAGACCTTGGAATCGTGGTCCTCAGAAAGTGGCTCCAGCACCCGGGGAATCTCCTGCTCCATGAGTTCCTTCGTCCGAGTACAGCTGTCACAAAACCTGAAAGAGAGAACAGTGTATACGGGATGTGAGAGCACAATCCAGTACAGGGGCATCAACACCCACAAACTGGTATTGATGCATTTTCCATCTTAATGTCATTTAAGCAAATGTTGGAACTAGAAAGCAGCAAAAAGAAAAAGATCTGGGAACCTTGATTCATCATGGTTAACTAGACAGTGTGGCGAAGCAATATAGAATGATTGGACAAAGTACATGAAGAGAATTTAGATCAAGAGAATCCATGTTAATCACACAATCCCCTTGGATGTGACAGTTTGGATACAGTAAAGGGAAACCCACTATGCACTTAATGTGTCTGAGAAATCTACAAGAACAACTGGGTTTTCGGTTTATCAAGGGGACAATACAAACTGCATTTTGCATCCAATGTTCTTCATACATTGAACAACCTACCTAAAACTAGATGAGCAGAATCAAATGAAGGCAACATGGCTATAAGGGTGCTGTTATGTACAGAACGTGCTGTTTGATGTGCGTCTTTCAACTCCCACTTTGCCCTCAGCCGCACTCACATGATCTCGCAGTCCTCGGCTGGGCGGACATTGGGAGGAGTCTCGAAGCGCGCGTATTCAGGGTTGTACCACAGCTGGTAGAAGAAGCTCTTCCCATCGTCATCGATCACTTTAATTTCGCTGTCCATCCCTCCCTGCAACGAATAGGTGAAGCCTGCTGTACTACTTGTTGATTTTGGGGGGAAAAAAGTCCACAAGCATGTTTCTCACTCTGCCCAAAATAAGTACAGTCGTAATAGAGTCACTGCTCTGCTAATCTGCACAAAAACCTTCTTATATATTTTATCACTGGACCCCATATTTTAAAGTATGGCATTACCTTGCTGACATTTCTTCAATTTTTACATTCTGCTCGTGTTTGTATTTACATAGATCTGATCTTTTCACTTTCACAATAGGTTTTTGACAGTAGTGGAGACTATTTTTCTTGGTTATCATCTGTGACAATGCCTAAAGTACACACTGCAGTATCAGACTCCACACTCACTCAAGTCTTAAAAGGCAAGACACCCATCTACCCAAAACCGATTATAAAACCACATTTCCATAGTATGTGGAGTTAAGCCTTTTACTTGATGAGCCACTACAGGACTTTATTACTACTAAGCACTTTCATATACAATTAAAACAAAAACGGATGAATATACGGTCCTTCATTACATCTGCAGCACACTTGTATGCAAAGTTTTTTAAAGAGATGAAAAAGTGCTTAGCAGTAAAAACATTCCCATAGATGCCCATCAAGTAAAAGCCTTTGTTTAAAAACCGATATTGGGTTCCGGAGTCTGTCTGTCAGGAACCTGACCATGGCCCATCTTGGAAGCTGACTATGACCAGGAACACCCAGGCAGTGGCGTGCTGCTGGCTGACCACTGCCATGATCACGCTGGGTTGCGGTGGCCAAAAGGGCCCTTTGCCTGGGACGGGCACCTGTAAGCTTGCAGACCCACCAGCAAAAATGGCATTCCTTCCATCAGTGTCTCTGCTCCTGTACATCACAACAGAGGTCAAACTGCATAAACCTAGTGGTCAGATACGAGTAAGTGGTGTGGGGAAAAAAACAGAGATCACGGAACCAGGCCTAGCCTAAAGGAAAAAGCCAGTGACCAAGTTATCTCCCCTCTTACCTCCATGAACCAGTTGTTGGATGGCGCTTTGTACATGACGTTGACTTTTCCCTTGACGTAGGACAGCTGCATGTCCTCGCACTCGTCCACCAGGAAGAGCTCCAGGGGGTCCGAGGACTCCCCCAGCACAGTGTCTGTCCCACGGCAGAACCAATGAGCATGGAACATCTTCCCGTTGTTGTCCTCCCACAAGGCTGTGATCCTGGTGGAGAGAGGGAGGGGGACAAGAAGGTATTACCGCTTCCTTTCAGAGTGTCCTCCTTAAAATCTGAAAACTGGCTGCATACGATGTTGTACCTTAACCAACGTCTGCGAAAACTTCACCTACACAACTTCAGTGTTCTTAAAATTAAATGCCTTAGGACGCCCAGAGTTCATTCAGGATGTTTTCCAGACTTGTGCACAAATAAGTATAGGCCTGTCATTTTGGAGGCAAAACACTTGAGCCTTTTGGAAGAACAGGACATGACTTTGCCCGTCTCTGAAGGCTTTTACTGCACTAGAGCTCACAGAGACAACCAGTCTAACTGTACAACTGTACAAAACTTCAGAAAAAGTACCTAAATGTTCTTGTGTTGCAGACTGGCATATACAAAACGCAATGTTTTCTCAACATCTATGATACTCTTTAACACATTTTTGCAGTTTTAGTTGAAAATACTAAGTCAATATGATTACAGCTACCTCATGATTGGATTATGCAGCTTCACCAAATATGCATTATAATAATGTACAGTAAGCTTTTCATTAACTTTAAAATGAATTTGTTTCCTGTAGGCAGAACCAGGATTATACTATTTAGCAGGACCGTGTTGGTGAAGTATGTTGGCACTGTGTACAGATCACATGGTAAGGAACTATTTACAAAGCACACGTCATCACATGAAAGAAGAGGCATCATCTCAAAATTAAATGGAAGCAGAGCGGACAGAAGAAATATGGAATATAACAGAGTAATTACAAAAAATAGATGCATTAGTATACACATCTCCAAATTTTGCCAGTCTCCAAAACACACCAAGGCAGATCGCCAGAAATTAAAAATCAAAGCTCTAGAGTGTCCTAAGGTATAGTCAACAAATGAAGGATGAAGGATGGTTCTGCAATTTGTTAATTCCGAGGGAGTGCAGGTTTGGCTGCCATTGAAGCAGCTGCAGAGCTACAGATAAGGCCCTCCACAGTTAAAGAAGCATCAATATGAATCCGAGCAGTAGAACGTTAATGGCTCTTTGAGCACCTGGTACAAACCTGGCCAGATAGAGGGGTTTTGAAGGGTCGTCCGGACTCACAGACACACAATCCCCAACCTGCAGAATTTCATCTTCCACACTGACTTTCATGTAGTAATCCTTCTTACCCACCATCTAGAGACCACAAAAAATAAAGTGGAGTTAGGAAGAAACCACCTGAGATTTTAAAAAGTCTGTAGAAACAACATGAAAAGAGTGAGTGGTATCTCAGAAGTCTCAAATTCACAGACTACATTAGTATTAGTTCTCACATAGCGCTCTCTCTCAGTTAGATATGCAGTAAGCAGGAAAAAATAAAATTTAAAACCTGTTTGGATCTCTCGGTGATTATTACTTTTTTTACAAAATGTCCAGAGGTACCAGTATTAAAAGAGCAAAGAACACATAAGATGTTCATCAGTTGAGCCACCCTGTAACTCCAGTTTTCTGCACTGAGGAACCCAACATCCTTGGCCCATGTCAGGGCAGGTCAGTAGCCAATACCGACCAGGATCCCTCACGCAGTGGGATAATCGTCTGAGTGTTGCCAGGGTAAGCATGGGATGAGTCTCTGCAAACAGCCATACCTAGACCACACAGCTACTTCAAGCCGGCACTATCCTTCCTCTACAGCATAATGGGGCTGGCAAGGCCCCATAGCCTTTTAGCTAACGGGTGCATGCGGCGAGGTGCTGCAGCACTTTACCTTGACGGGCTCCCCCACCCAGGACAGCTTGCTCTTGCTCTGCTTCTTCTTTTTGGCCTGAGACATCTTCTTGGGCGTGATCTGCACAGGTAGGACATCATCCTCGTCTATGTTCTCGTCATCCTCCGCTTCCCTCACCGCCAGGTTCGGGCACCTAGCAGACATGTCCATTCAACTGCATCTTTAAAGCCCTACAGAGTAATGATCCCCACATACACATCCCCTGCACCTCTCCAAGGGAGTACAAGCTATTCATTATCATCTTCTAAAGTCTGAAAGGAACTAAGCACAACAACCCAGCTAAACACCCACCATACTTCAATCTGTTTCTGTAACCTCAGGGGTCTTGAGGGCTAGTGTGTCTGCAGGCTTCTTAAAACACCAGAAGTGCTGGGAGATTTGGTCCTGTTAAGCCAGAAACAAACTGCATTAGCTCACTAACTGCCAAGTTATACTGAAAACCCATAGACACACCAGCCCTCCAATACTTAGACTGGGCTCTGCCTGCTTAAACAGATGACACTTGTCTGTCTGTTGGGAACAGGCTGTTTCGTATCCTAAGACAATATGATTTTGCCATGAGGAAGGGGGGAAAAGCAATGAGATGCTGGGGATTTGTGGCCAAGAAGCCAACAACCGAGATCAAGAGGAATGAGTTGGTTAGAATTTTGCAGCTGACTCGCTGGCACCATGCAATGGGGAAAAACAAAGCAAAGAAAAAAAAGCCAGAGTGAAGCAGCCTCACCTTCTCTTTAAACAGGCCTGCTTGCTGCGTCCACTCCCCCCAAATTTAATCATATCCTGGCACGCTGTGCACTTCCCACAGTCAGGAGCCTGGCAAACCTGTGCCAAAGAACACAGAGTTAAAGACACAAACTAGAACTCCCCTCATCTCACTGGCAAAAACAAAATAACTCTATAATCCTAGCTTAATTGAAAACATTGTATAACGCTATGCTAAGCAAAATAATTCAAAACCAGTTAAAAGCAGAAGTGAAATAAAAAAAACTCTAGGAAAACTTGAGTGCTTTGGCTGCCTATTTATTGTCAGCAATCCATTCTTAACACAGGTGGTGGAATAAAGCTCGTCTCTTCAATGGTCAGCTGAATGAGACTTAAGTGCGTAACAGACGATTCAATTCTTTGGACACTCATTTGTATCAATGTCCTTTGAAAAATGCGGTGTTCCAGAAGGAAAGAACAGGAACACTGGGAAATCCCACTCCTCTCTAAAGGAGTGCATGGATGTAGTGTGGCCCTGGCGCACCGCTGCAGTCCCCCGTGTTCTCACCTCGCACACCCCGCAGCGCCGGCGCTTGGCAGAGCTCTCCTTGTCGTTCTGCTCGATCTGATCCGAGAAGAAGGTGTCGAAGATCTGGTACACCAGCTTGGTGGTGGTGGCTTTCGTGGGGCCCTTGTTATCTTTCTCGATCTTGGTAGGGTGGCGGATGGCCTGCCTCCTTGCAGCACGCCTGCAGAAAATGCACATAAAGCCATTTTTACTTCCAGGGCAAGCATCCACACAAGTGGAAGGGAAAAAAAAAAAAGATATTAAATGAGATAAAAAGTACAGGCGCTGTCAGTTACTGTAAATTTGTTAGAAAAGCCTATGGCTTTTTCAAGGCCCTCTTTATAATGTGTAGAATCACCTGACCCCCCCCCCCCAAGGTTTCCGCTCATTGGACTTGCAAAATTGCAGCATGTGGGAGAAGAGGACAGGTAAAGGGGAAATTATCAGCCACACAAGCCCCATGGCAAAGCACAGTTCGCTCAGGTGTGTTCAGAACTGTGCTTCACCAACTCATTTCTCTCCGTACAGCTAGGCGCTAATCCGCCCCAAAAATAGCATTACCCAATAAGACCATATTACAGAACACAAGCCACACACACAAGAAGCCATTTAAAAATAACGCCAGACAGACATATATATCCCTGTAGGTGCACATGCAAAGTCCTCTCTTCCAGTCTGTGGTCAGAGGATGAGTATGATTGTTTTTTGCAACATGACAGCTCAGGGACAGAGGAAGAATCTTCTGTACACAAAAAGCAGCATTCATGCCAAACAACATCTGTTCCAACATGCCAAGGGTACAGCATGCAATTGCAGCTCTGCATCTACATTGCTGAACTACTTAACAGTAAACACAGACATATAGAAGGGCTTTGTATTACTTCCCCTCCCCAAGAAGAACAACTTGCTTGCACAACGTTAGGATTCAGAGGCGGAAGAGCTACTTTTATATCCGTCATTAAATTTTTACCAGGACAAATAAAGGCTTTGAGACATTACATCACAAAAAAAAACAGCAGGGAAAACAGACAAAATTATACCTACCAGTACAATAGCATGCTGCATAAGGAAAACCAAAGATATATTAACTTACAGTGAAAGCCAAAGCACAAAGACAATTGTTTTCATGAGAACATTTACAACGCCATGCGGCACCCTGGTGGCAGTCACTCCCTAGGGTCTGAGACTTAAACGATCCAGCTAAGGTATTAGCTACACCTCCCTTACAATCCTCCAAAGTCAGCTCTGCTTTGGAAATACTACATTACAACATTGGAGCTTGGGATCATAATTAGGAGTCCTCTTTATTTGTATTTGATATTATGAAGTGGCAAGTAAGAAGGGCTACTTGGCACCTTAGCTAGCTCGGCTACTATTACTAACTGACCTGCTAATTTTTATACTAAGCAGGTGATGCTTGAAGAAAGCTATTGGCTTCAACATGACTGGGCAGCTTTGCCAACACTCCCACAGCCCTTTGGGTAAACAAGTACCTCCTGTTCTCAATTTTAAATGCACTTCTACATAGTTTCCACTCGTGTCTCAAGGTTCATGTTTCACAGTTGGTTACGAAGTCCTCCAATGGGATGACAGTCAATACTTTTGAGAATTCAGGAAACTTGAGTCACGTCCTTTTAGTATTCTCTGTTCAAAACTGAAAAGAGTTTAGCCTGTCAGAGAAGGACGTTTATTCATATCAGGGACAATATATTGTGTAATGCGATGACCAAAACTGTACACCACATTCTAAATGGATTGTCTTACGGTGAATAGTCTTAACAATATCCTCATTTTACAATTCTACACTTTTGATAATCTTACTTTTTATTAACAGCACAAGCTTTTCTTTCTTACATGATTCACAAAGGCCACAAGCCAAAATCCACCAGTTTAGTCTACACCACTTATATACTTAGATTTCACAACAAACTTTGAATCCGTAACAGATTCCAAGGACTAGTATACGCAATGGTTCACAACATCTGGCAGAGTTCTCTACTAGGAGGAAAAAAAGCATACAAACAGGGGTTGTGAGTACAGTGCATTATAATTTCTGCAACAAAGTAAAAAAAGGTGCATTGCTACTACAATCTACAGGCTTCCAACTGTTTAAGTTAACACCTGTTAACTTCGTCCTAAATTGAAATAAATCTTTTGCTAGTTGTTTTCTCTGTGTTACTGGAGATTAAGGAGCCTCTTCTTAATAAACACGCACCACTGTTATAAATTATGCCCACCATGAAATTTACCTTGAGCTACAACTTAGTCACAACAGCTCACGTGCAACTTTCAAAACTGGAGAGGGGATGACTGAATGCTTGTGCTACATGCAAAACTTTTGCATGTCTTAATTCATTAGACCTGTGCTGGTAGGTTTAAACATTGGTCCCTCTTTTCCTATCACTAGAAGCATTTCACCCATGTAAAAGCAAGCTTACCATTCTAAGGGGGATTGTACAGAATGCCACACGAAATTCTGCAAATCCCTCAAAAGTCAAAACTCACAGCTGAACGCATTTTTGCAAAACATAAAACACTGGGACAGACCAAGGGACAAAATTACAAAAGCATTTCAGATTTTTCACAAAGTTAATGTTATCCACAAGCTCTTTAAAATAATTATGCAAATATTGCACAAGCATTTGAGAAATGGGTAAGCCAAGGCTTAGTAATTCCAGCCCACACACCCCCTAACGAAGTGTCCAAAAGCTGTGCAGGTGGCAGCCTTACCTTTTGCCCAGCGTGACGCCAGCCAGTTTGATGAGATCCCTCATGCAGGGGGTGACAATGATGGGCTGCTCGTCCGAGTCCCCGGCCTCGTCATAGCTCTCGACCTGCTCTACCACGAACTGGGCGTGCCGCAGCAGAGTGTCCTCTGTGAAGCGGTTGAAGTTCAAGCCAGCAGGGGGCACTGTGGTCTGCACAGGAAGAGGTCAAACGTGAACCATTAAAAAGTGTAGGCATTTGACAAACCTATCCAAGGGAGTGGCTGCAAAATGGCTCTCGGCAGTAATGTGATCTGTGATACCCCTGACTAAGCCTTCTTGTTGGCATTTCCATCAGGACGCCTCTGTCCTTTCCTTCATCACTTGCCAGTAAGAGTCAGATATCTGGTTTGTTTTAAACCACAGACCATGTTGCAGAACATCCAGCACAGAGCTGCTCTTTCAAAAGTAGAAAACACAGAGGCAAAGTGCTTTGCTCACACCACATAACACCGGTGACTCCAGAGGGATTTTGGGTAATGATAATTGCATGTTTATCATACGTTTTGAAAACTGAGATCTGCGATGCAATAAATACGACAGCATCTTCACATGGCTAAGAGACACTGCAACCAAATCGCATCTTTTTGCTGTGCGTGATGAGCATTTATGTGAAAGAGTCCTGAAGAATCTGAAATTCACTGAAGGAGCTGACATTGGGAGTCACAGGAAAAAAAAAATTCCAGACATAAAAACACCCTCCGGTTTTAACTGGATGCCCAACCCCTTACAATAAAGAGAAGTCTTTCCAGGTCTAAAGCATAGATTAAAAGATATAAAACATTACCAAAAACACTGAGCTGGGATATTAGGTTTAAAAAAAAGTTAGGAGCATAGACACGCCCAGTTGGATTAACAATCACAGAAAAAATGCGGCATCAGCATGTCTATGCAAAAAAGATTTCTGGCATCACTATTTTGAGGCTGAAACTGAAGAACTAGAACCTGGCGCAAAAAAAGACTACTTTTTTTAGCACATGCTGAAGTTAGAGTTAATTTACAAGAGGAGGAGGGAGCGGAGTGGGGAGAAGGTTTCAAAACTGAATCATGGAACAAAACAGGATGTGAGACATCCCCAGCAGAACAGTTTAACAGCTGTGTGAGCCAAAAGTGTTGTGAAAAATAGAGACTCAAGACCATGCGTAAAATGGCAGTGATGCATTGCCTCCTACCTAAAGTCAGTTAATCTTACTCAGTAACATCCAATAAAGACTGAATCAGTTTGACAGGAAATTGGTGAAGATGCCAATAAGGCAAGGTCATACAAACAAATATGTTTGTTGGATTTTTTGTCTCCAACTGCACAAAGTATCGGACTTCCTTCACTGGAAGGAAACTTGGTTGAATACTGCTCTTTGGTGTGTTTTAAAAAACTCCCAGGTCACTGGTTACAGGAAAGCAAATTCCTGACCCCAAAAACAGAATGGCTGCCAAGTGCAGTTCCTCTTGCTTCTGCAGCATAGGATGACCTGCAAGCTAACAAATTCTGACTGTCGTTACATTAAGAGAGGGTCAATGCTTAAATTTTGCATTACTGTGTCACTTTCAGATACCCAAGTTAAATCAGTGCTGTGGAAACAAATACTGCTGTAGCTGCAGAAGGCATCTTTCAGTCACTTCAGTCTCAGTTGCCCATTGCTCAGTCATTCAGTCAAACCACAAGGCAGCAGGGACACTCTTTGCTTATGCTAAAATCTTTAAACCTGCTGAAAAAAATGTACAGTTCGGAGCACGGGGAGCACTCGATCACCTCGATTTTGTTGAGGAGGTCTTCATAAGTGGCCTCAGGATTCTTCTGCAGAAACTCCACCACGATCTTGCTCATGTAGATCTTCTCCTGCATCAGAGCGAAGATGGGAGCGTACTCCTCGCTGGGGTCCATCAGGATGTAATCCGCAAACGCTGCCGAGAAAAGGGGATTACAGGAAGCAACCAGCAGTGAACATGCTCAAGGACCTGAAAGCGCGTCTCACTTTCACTACAATTCCTTTGAGGCCAACAGAAAGGGAGCAATTAAAGCCATCAAAGGAGTAAGATGAGTAAGATCTTACAGGAAGCACCAGCTTTTGGGGAAACCTAGAGCAGCCCCTATAACGGTAAGCTTCCATGCTGAAGCATTTTAAAGCAAGTCACATTCCTAACCGAACTCCAATAATGTTACAAATTGTTTGGAAAGTAGTAAAGGGTATAACCAAACCAAAAGCCACTTCAAAAGCACTGGTCTTGAGATTTTTTTTTTAACAAGGACTACTAGAGGAGGAAGGGCAAATGCCAGTTTTCACTTAATCAAAAGAGAGAAACAAAAGTTGATTTGATTGAGGGAAACAGGAAAACACAACTGACCCTGCCCCACCCCACCCCAAACTCCGATATTAAGGTAGATTAACAACATTAGAAACTTTCAGAAGTTACTTGGGCCGAATTAGTGCATCACCAAACAAACTACAGACCTTATACACATCACCAAACTTCTAAAAGGCTCCGTAACTGGCAAGACAGATGTCCTGCTACTCTAAATCTCTCATCACTTACCTGTAGTGAACCCAATCAGAGCCTTTTCACCGCCATCAAAGCCAGTTATCCACCAGGCATTGATGGGACCAAGCTTCTTGGCAGGAACACCCCCTTGAACAAGAGCAGGAGGAAAAGCAAGTTTTAGATTTGGAGGCCGAACGCCATTCGTGAAGGTGAGAACTGAAAACCGCAGTGTTAAAGGACAACACCTAGCTTCAAGACACAGGATACAAAAAAAAAGCACAATACAGAGAAAACCAAGGGGACCTCACACAATAATTCAAAATACTCGAAGGCATTAACACAGCCAACCCAGGGGACTTTCTCAGAATCTACAGTGAAACACAAACCAGAGGACACAAGGGGACGCTATGTGGAAGAGTGCATTTAAAACCGAGAACAGGAGGCACTCCTTTACCCAAGGGGTTGTGCGGGTATAGAACAAGCTACCCATCCACATTGTTGAAGCTCATTACCTGGTTTCTTTCAGAAAATCAATGGATGAGATCCTTGAATCAAGTAACTACTAACTTCCAAATAGTCTAGATGGGCCAAATGGAGGAAGCTTTCTTAACCTTTAGAATTTCTTACATTAAGAAGTTCTGCAGAGAGCTGAAAACTACCAATGTATCCGACATAAAGCAGTTTTCCACTGTGGTTGAAGACGCATGCTAGCCCTCCATTATAATTGGCAGGGGTATGTCAAGAGAGGTACACAAACCATGCAATGATTTTTATAACTGAAGCTGGAGAAGAGGGGTCTTATGGGATCTCAGTCCCTAGCATTGAAGCACATACCATCCATGCAGGGGTTGTCATCATAGATGGGTTTTACAGCACAGCTGAAGTACAGCTCCACATTCTTCTCAATCAGACCCGAGTCGAAGGGGCAGAGATGGCCTTTCTTGTCATAAATGCTGCAAGACAAAGAGCAGAGCACAACCTCAAAGCTAAAGGTTTAAACACATCGTTTTTTACTCGCATTTAAGAAAAAAAAAAGACTCGGATTTACCTGAAATTGGTGATTTTATGCTGAGGCAGATCTTCGTAACTCTCAAACCCATCTTCGTTCGCATCAAACAAGGAAAGGCGCTCGTCTGTCAGCATTTCCGGCTCATCTAGCTGCATTGCAGTTATACAGAATACAGTTCGACATCTACCACCATGCTCAAGGTGCATTTATATTCAGAACTAAAACCTGTATTTCCACATCACCGCTGGGATGTTCATAATGGATTCTTGAGATCAAGTAAGATTTCTTATTCCACCATGATTAATCCCTCAATTAATGTCTGGATCCTTGGCTTCCATTTAACACTCAACTTAACGTAATCAGAGATGCTGAAAAAGTGCAGGTTCAAGAAAGCTGAACTGCATCATTGAGCTTCATAAGTGTCTTGTATGGTGAACTGAAACAGTAGTTTTTTTACACTTTACAAAGAGAAAAAAACATTGTAGGCCCAGGAGAAGGGAATTTTGTCTTAGTTCTAAAATCACTTGGCTATGCTTCAACTGCTGTAGTAATGTAGATATCTCTTTCAAGCAAAGGTAGAGTACATGAACTACTTCTCTTTAAGCTAACAAAACATCAATCACTCTGGTGTCAGTGCAAAGTGTAACCAGGTACAGTCCTAGGATTTAATGAGTGTCTTGCTCCAGCAGGAAAAAATATTTTCTTTGTAGTCCTGAAAAAAAGACTACAAAGGGATTTGACACAACCATCAAAAAATCTTTAAAGGTACTTGAGAAATCAACAACAGTCTTCAAAGTCAATAGTGAACCACAACCCACAGGATGGGGGGGACTACAGTAACTATTCAATCACATCAAAATGACTTCTTTCAAGTAACAGCTGGATGAGATTCCTGCATTAATTATCTATTAGCAACCAAAAAAGCAACAGGAGGCTGGTAGACTGGGGGGGGGGGTGGGGGGCGTCTGCATATGACTGTTGTAGCATCGCTTTATCTTAAAACATCAAACAGGAATCTGAAGCCTGCCAAGGAAGTACTCACAGCATCATCAGGATCTCCCTGGAAAAACTTGAGGTCCGGGTCGTCCAGGTACTGCCTGCAGTCTGGACACTTGGGAGGTGGAGTCTGAAACAGGAACATAAGACCACTCCCAATGAGCACTCCAAATTTTAAACACAAAAAGGTGCTGCTTCTTATAAACTTCCAAAACCAGGAATGTTATCAACTACCACACACAACCACAGGGCCATCTGAATTAAAAAAGGATTACATTCGTGAAGGCAAAATGAGTAAAAAAAAGAGGAAAGAAGGCTAGCACGATGGTGCAGTGGTTAGTGTTGCTGTCGCGCAGTGCTCTGTCTCTGGGTTCACTTCCTGGGGTGCCACCTGAATAGAGTGTGCGCGCTTTTGTCCGTCTTTGTATCTGCAATGGAATGGCACCCCGTCAGGGGTAAACCCTGCCTTGCGCCTGTTGATTGCCAGGAGCGGCTCTGGCTTCCCCGCCACCATGAATTGGAATAAAATGTTAGAAACTGGATGGAAAGGAATGAAAACAAAAATATTGATAGGGGATTGAAAATTAAATCCTTAAACAAGACGCATTTACATCTCACCTTAGCTGGCGGCACAGGATTCTTTTGAACAGAAGCTTTAGTGTCAGTCCTAGTCAAAGAAAAAAAAATGTTACTGGACCAATGCAAATCTAAAACCTTTGTAATTCAAAATGACCATTAGAAAATGTCTTACTTTTCCTCCGACTCCACTTTTAATCTTTTCTCATCTTGTGCCTAAAAAAGGGGGGGAGAAGTGCTTGCTGTAACATTGCCTGCAGAAACTTGGCATGCATGGTCACCATAATAAAACAGTCAAGAAGCAAAACAAAGAAACTCAAAGACAACAAAACTGTAAAAATACTGATAAACAAAGCTGAAAATCCCAAGCAACCAAACGGACATGACAGCAGGACAACTTTCAATGTTCCACCGCAGGTCGGCCATGCATGAAATGGCATTTATAAAAACCAACCTTCTCTTCTTCATCCGTTACTCCCTCTTCTGTAACCGGGGCCACCTCCTCTCCATTCACTTCGTCTGACTTGCGCTTGCTTGAGCTGCAACAGCAAACAAACAGCTAGCCATCAAGTGACTCAACTCGCCAAAACATTTTTAGAAACGTAACTCGGCAGAGGCTACACAATATCGCTTACACTTTCAACAACGCTAAAGACATTGAACAAGAGACCCAGGGATGTAGGCTGAGAAGAACATAAAAACGGGTTACCTTTTTGCAAACATGGACAAGATTGTGGGCTGCTTGACAGAATTCCTGGTGACCCTGGAACTGGAGAAAGATTCTGAAAGAAAAAAAATCCAACATGATTGGAACAAGGTACTGAAATGCCCAGGTCAGGCTAGCCTGTAGCAAACCTACATCTGGCGAAGCATTCTTCCAGGTTCAGAATTTCTTCTCCTCCTCCCCCTTGCTTCCTTATTGCAAGTGTGCGCCAACATTTCCCACTCTCACCTGGCAGCCCTGGGCCAGGAAGTTTATCTGACCAACAAGTGTGTCACAGGGAACACCCCCAGTGGGAAAGCAACAGAAAGGAAAGTAAAACCACACCAGCTGTGACTAACGACTGATGGTGCTCAACTGCTCGGATTATAAAAGGGGTTTGTATACAGCACACAGTTAGGTATCCATCCCCTTAATACTCCAGGACTTAAGCTTACGTAGAGTATGAAAGGTTTTTTTTAACACAAAATAACCTTACACTTCACTACTATGGCTCCACTGCTGGAAAGACTAAGTTTCAAACGTTTGTAAGGCCTCCCCAGTATCCCTCATGCCAGGCAAAGCTTCTTACTCTTAGTGTCCCCTTCAGTCTTGCTCCTTCTGCCCCCTCTGGGCTTGCCAGTGCTGGGCGACTTGAGCCCTTCCTCTTCCCGAGCCTCCACGGTGCCCTCTGCACCCTGCCCGTTCCTCGGGCCGCAGTCTTCATCGCTGGCACCATGCGCCCCGTTCTCTGCGCAGCCGTTGGCCTGGCCGTTGAGCTCCGAACTGCCGTTCTCCAGGCACAGCTCCCGGCCAAGCAGGGCCTTGACTTTAGACAGGTACCCCTCCTGCAGCAGCACACACAGACACAGAACCACCACAGGGTGAGGCAGGGATTCAGCCCTGTACGCCAGGCCCTACTCTCAGGCTTGTCATTTCAACTGAGATCTGCACAGCTATTCTGAGGTCACAGCGTGCTCAAACAGAATTTGAAAAGGAAAACTCAGTTCAGCACAACAACAACATAAAAAAAATTCAGGTGCTGGTGTGAAACTATTAGGTCTTTGCCTCCAAAGACTGAAAAGATTCCTTTCACTAAGACGAGGACGAGAGGCGCTTGTAGGCATGCATTCTGGCGCGTCACAGAGAGAAACAACCAGCTGTGAGAAATGAGTCAAAACAGTCTTCCTCCACAGCCAGCCAAACTTTTAATTTCACCTTCAAATGCACCAAAACATGATTTGGTCACATCACAATGCAGGCATGAAGTCTGAAGCCCCAGCTTCAGTTAAGGACAGAAAATGGAAGTGGCACATGCATTCAAAATAGTCTCTTGGTGCCCTAATGAGCGTATAGAAGACTTGTGTATTGCTACTGTAGGCATAAACACATGCACATTTTTTCTCTCCCCTTGATATAGAACTTGAAATGGGATTGAGTGATTCTAAACTGACACTTTCCTTGCCCTTACTGAAATTCTTAACAAATTCACACATGGTCAAAGATACATTGGATCAGCCCAAATTTTACACCGAATCTGGGACTGTAATGTTAGTCACCCCAATCTAGTACTAAATGTAATATCTGGGTTTCAGACTCTGATCCTAAATGGGCTCGGTAAATAATCCTCAGATGCCGACTCTGGTTGCTGGAAAATTATGATGAAAAAAAATCCCTATTCAAAGGCTTTATCCAACAAAAGGGAGAAGCCCACATAGCTTCCTTTAGAATCCAACAGCCCAACTCTTCTTTGGCAGGATACCTCAGTGTTTGCGTTTCCCATCAACCCCCGGATTTGTGACGGACACCTTTTCTGGCTCAGGGGGCTGCACCGAGAGGATGGGGATTTGGGGGTGGCAGTGCTGCATCCATGAGTTTTTGGACCACCTGGCTGTTAACAAGCACATTCGCCTGGAACCGCAGCTGGTGTGACATGCATCCGATTTTTATTCCAGACCTCCACATTAAACGGCCTTAAATCTGAAACACGCCTGACAGAACCAGAAACCAGCCACAGCCTAGGAACCCCAAAACACCTTGCAAACAATAAGCCCAGCCACACAATGCATACAATCCTCAGCACGCATCAACAGCTACAGTCTTGCTATTCTTTAAACCTTTTCAACCTAAATTATAAACTTCCATAAGAGAAACAACAACCCAGTTAAACATGCTTCAGACAAATGACATAAAGGCTCGTGTCAATCACAGAACAGCGATGGGGAAACTCCTGTCCTCAAGAGACAAAATTCATGGCCACATTCATCCCTCCTCCTTCACCAGCAAACACCCTCCAAGATTCTCCTGGGTTCGCCAGCTGTCCCACTCAATTTTTGCAAGTGCAACAAAACGGATGGCGAAATGGGATAAGCAGATTTACCACTGAAAGCTCCTCTTTCTTCAGCTTGGACTCAAGGTTGTTGAGCTGATTCTGGGCATCTGCCTTCAGGTAGCCAAGCACCAGACTCAGCGTCTCCCTCACGCGCTCCTGCTCGGAAGAGAGGGTGGGGGAAAATTCTGAAAACATGACGGCGCTGCCAGCAAAGAGGATGTAGCCTGCACCCGCATCCATGCTGCAAGGACACCGGTAGGGTCAGCAATGTGGACGTGGGCGATTCTCAGGTGTCGAGGAGGAAACTGCAGCCGAGGGATAACACTACAAATTACACTGCAGCCGTCTCCTAGATGAGACTGTGGCCCTGCAGGAGAGCAGCCGGACCAAACCGAAACCAGATTCACAGCATGGTAACAAAACCGGGCTAGTTTAGCATCTCGAGGCGATCTGAAAATGCTCCAAATGCACCATCAATGATTTGGGTTAGATTTCAAACACACACACGCCAAAATGCACTTACCTCATCTGTAAGACCATCTCCATCCGTATCCAAAACTTGAAGCCTGTAAAAGAGGAAACGAAGAAGAGGGTAACTACTGGGGGCAGTACAATACCAGTAAAAGCGTCGTGAGGCAAGAGAGAGCCCCCTCTCAGCAGAGTTATCTCTGTGAAGCTAAACCATCATGCCGGAGACCACAGGGCTCCCTCCCTCGGGGCAGAAGCACACCAGCAGAGCCAAGATAAACACTATTTTCAGAGTTCTCTGGATCTCAGATTCGACTGCAGGCGGGACCAAATTCCAGGTGGAGTGTTGACGTCCCGTTCACCTCAACATTTCCTCTAAAACATCACGAGTGATGACCACCTCACACACACACACACACTTTCTCGTCGTTTAATGTTTTACAGAAAGCAGTCGCAGTTGAACAGCAGGAAGTGCAATGTAGCCCGCTAAAATCCAGGAGGAACACGATCAGACAGGAATGAAAAAGCAAGACAGTGGTGGCTCAGAGTGTGACTCGGTCTCGGTGACCTGCCCTGCTGCACACGTACTGTACAGCCCCCAATGCAAGGAGGCCAAGCTTGTGCCCCCCCAAAAAAACCCAAACACTCAAACTTACTGCGGGAGATAAAACAAAATTCGCCGTTTTTTTTCCCCGTACTAGCGTGCTCCACTGCGCGGAATAAACGCGCTGCTTTGGTGAGCACACCGGCAGGGCTTTGGGAAGCAGGCCGGGAACTGCTGCTGGAGAACTTGTGGAAGTTGTGCACAGTGCCGGCGTTCGGCACCCGCGTTCTCATGACAACGGCACTGTTCACGGCGCCCCGCACGCCAGCTCGACACCGGCCGCGGCGCGGGGATGTGCCGCCGTTTTTACTACGGTAACGGCCGCGGCACGGGCATGGAAAAGACACGGTCCTTTCGCGCCAAATCCAGCCGTCTACACCACCCACTTCCGAAATCCCCCGGCGCGCTCAAAACACGCTTACTTCTCCCAGCGCAACACTACACACCGCCCGAGTGGAGCCGACAGGTCGGGATCCGAGCCGCCCAGGTGTGTGGTGCCATATTATCCCGTACAAGGCGTTGTCCAAGAGCGACTCGCGTTCACAAACACAAACAGTACTTATCAGCGGCGCCAAAACCGAGTGTCGAGTAAAGGCGATACAAAATAAACAGAACAAACTGCAGTATAAGTACAACAACGGAAAGGCTCAGGAATTGCAAGGGATGAATTTAGACTCTGGAGATTCCATTAAAAAAGAAAGAAAAGATAAAAGCCCCCTCCCTTTGGTTAGTGAAAGAATACACCTGATGTATTAATCATAAACCTCAGCGGCAAGAAAATAAATCGTTAACTAGCTACCGTTTTTTGACGTCCTCTGGGAGGGATAGTGATGTCTTAGCTGGCATTTCAAGTTTGAATTTGGTTTGTTTTACAAACAGGAGAATCCCGAAGCGTTTCTGTTCTAAAAAAAAACAGAAAGAAAATAAAGAAAAAGGAACATAAAATAAAAGCAATATCCTTTAAAAACGAGGCGCTTTCACCCGAGGACGCTTCTTATGGATTCTATATGCTGCTACGGCGCGCGGGCCGGCTTTTCGCGCGGAAACCAGGGTACGCTGGGCTCTACCACTAGTCAAGCACATAGGGGAGCGCAGTGTCAACTGGGATATGTTCAATTTTGTTTTTCGATATTACAACTTAAAACAAGCCATCCTTTTCATCTTTTATTAATTAAATATAACAGAAAATGTGTTTTTTTCCGCCTAGACGTGTTCTATGTTTTATTTCAGTAATATATTTTATTAGTTAACCCCTGACTTTCAAAATGGAATCATCCCCAACCACCTATGCCGGGTTTTCCGACGTCATGAACAAAGAGAGGGGGGATGTATTATTTTCACATTTTACAAGCTTTTGTTCTCCATTTACTCGATTCATTAGAAAAAGACTGATAACATGATATTTCACAATAAATCAAACAAGTCAATCCTCGGACACGATAGAGTCGTCGCCGTCTTTTAATCTTTGAACAAAAGATATGTGTACCCCCCTTTAACTATAAAATAATATATCTGAACAGAAGCAGACCAACTCTTACAAATCGAAGAGACTAGAGGGGGCAGATCAATAAACATTTAAATTATATATTTGTGAGAGATAGAAATATAGCAAGGCTTGCAAGGCTAACATAATACGATCACACTTTTTAAACGTTAAGGTGTGGATCGATTTAATATTTTGGAGGAATGTAAAGGAAAGCCCCTTAAAGTATTTAAGTCTTACCCGTGTAGTAGAGAATGTGGCCATCCAGGCTTACTCGCATGTACACAACGTTACGCCAATAGCGCTGCGGGTGAGAGCGCGGCGCAGAACTTCAAAAAGATCTTACTGTAAGTCAATCCACAGAAACAAGAAACGCAGACAATATGATCGAGACTTCATGTTTGCGAACCATTTACTTCTGGTGTATATATATTGTAGGTTATGTACACTGTTATGTATGCACTGTTCGAAACAGACCCAAAGCCAACTATTCTAAGCAGATGACAAGACAGGTTATTAATTTGCAGTATTTGAAGTCTCTTTCGGAGCGCCCAAGCTTCGTGTTCGCATTTTTTGTATTTTTTTAAACTGGTGGAATCGTCACATCAACGAGAGAACGAGAATGTCCATATGTATTAACTTTTAGTAATCGCATTGCAAGCTACGCTTGATGCGTGTATTTCAGTCATGAAAGAAATACCTTAACAGGGTCTTTCTGTGGCAGTGTCACTGTATGATGTGTCAGACGACTCTATTTACAATATAAACTTTTATGCTGAGTGTCAGTTGAACTTACACAATCACATAGCTGCGCGAACGAGTGTAGTGTGGCTACAGAGCAATTTCTTTTGCAAAGTAGCCCATGTTTACAGAGTATAAATGTAATCAACAGAGTGTATTATTAATCATATCATTGAATGCATTAGTGCGAGGCAGAGGCAAATGGAATGACTCAATGAAAGCACCGTGAAATTATTTTAGTTTTACCGAGGTCTACTTGCACGCGAAGCTCTTGAATCAGAGCTGCGCTGGCCTGCGTATTATGCGCAGATTTCGGCGGGTGCAGGGTTTTAGAGACGCCCATCAGCAGCCGTCGAAGGACAACAGCTCAGTGTGGAGCTGCGGATATGCGCATAAGAGAACGACTCTCATTATCATTCTCAATTCTGCAGACAGGATCCCAGAACGCGCATTGCTGCTTTCTCCTTCTTCTCCACCAGGGGGCGCTCCCATAAAGGCAATTGATAGACTGTGATCGTTCTAATGTTGTTCAATGGTAGCAAAAACTGCAAGAGGAATGAATTGGGTTATCATACTCCGAGACCTTTCTGCCTTTAATCTACAATACTTTCCATGTTGTCAATGGGTGTAGGGGCTCTCCTGATGTGAAGTACCCACAGCCAATGGTTCTGACTAGGTTAAAATCGTCATCAATCGAACTCCTTGCCCAAGGATATTAGAGAGTCACCTTCTCTAAACTCCTTCAAATCCAGACTCAAAACCCTCCTTTTCAGAAAAGCCTTTACTTAACTGGTTCCATTCTTCACCCCTCTGCTCTTCTTAATACCATCTTCCACGGTCTCCTCTATTGTTATTGTTGTATTGCTGTAATTATAATTGTGTCCTGTCTTGTGAAATTTTTCTTATTTATTGTTGTAGTCTTCTTATTTATTGTTATTGTCATCCTGTAAAGCGCTTTGAGAAGCCACCTTTAAAGGCGCTATATAAAATAAAGTTTATTATTATTATCATGACAATGGAGCTATTGCACACTCCCACAACCCTAAAAACGCTTCGGCTCTCAGTTTTTAATGTGCTTCCCCATGGTTTTCACTTATGCCATATAATCTGTGATGTGTACTTCTTTTTCTGTATGTCACAGAAAAAAACCTGTGGTTTAAGAGAAACAACACATACAATATGTACCTGTAAAGTATAGCAACAGTCACTTGAGAAAGGATCTAATAATGGCAGCTTCTGGCCCTGGTGTGGGTGTGTGCGTGTCTGCGTCCGGTGTCCTGTCCAGTCCCTTCCAACCACGAACTGGATGAATTGGTTTAGAAAATGGATGGATGGTTATCATAATTGCTTTCCGTTACTATCCTGTTGGTGGATGAGATCTCGTTTATGATCTCTGTACCCACATCTGTGTTTGTACCAAATTCTGCCTTATTTGTCCGGCCTCTCGGGTCCTTTTTTAGTTTTATTCTTGCCCCGCTGTGAGAATGGGGGCCGTCGTTTCGGAACCTCGCATACTTGACAGCGGAGGGAAAAAAAATCAAATCATTTATCCAGAAAACCCCCTGGGGAAATGCCCATAGGACCACCCACCCCCCGTCGGAAAAGAGATACCTGGTCAGTCAGGGGATTTTTACAGGTCTCATTGTGAGCATCAATGTCCTAAGTGTTTTGTTTGGTTTAAAAATGATCTGACTGAAAGCAGGTCAGAGCAGCAGAGGGAAGCAAATTTACCAGGCAAGCAGACCCAAGACAAAGACCTCAGCATTTACTGCAGTTTTCAACGACACATGCAGAGAGAGGAAAGGGTACAGCAGCTACAGTATTGAGAAGCTACCCTGAGCTGGAGAAAGTCCCCCTGTCCCTTAGCACTCCTTTCAGAAACGAGCTTCTGGCACCATGGATAACGGTCTAATAGTGGCGTCCGTGTCCACTGCAAAAAGCTGCAGAAGAAAAGCCACTTTGTCTATGAATAATACTGACATCAACAACAGGGGTGACAAGAGCAGAGATTGGTTTAATCGAGAATAGAGAGAGATAAAACAGATAAGGTTTTGTTCCATTCCAAACTGAAACCAGCATGCACTCAAAAACTGTCAACATCTGTATTCATTTCCGTCCGCAGGCTGAGAAAGGCAGATCAGAATTTGGAAGTTTCTATATACAGTGGTTTCTTGGTTTTCCGACTCTCTTGCTTGTTTTTTTGCTTTATTTGTTTCCCCAGGGATTTTCTGTTCCAGTTACTTCTCAAATTTTAGAGCTAGCTTGATGTTAAATGACTGAGAAATATAAAAAATTGTCTTCAGCTCAAAGCAAGTGCGTTCAAATTCCACATTACTATTGCCATTTTCCTAAGTGACATCACCCCCAGAATCCCTTGCACAGCATATTATACTCCCTCGCTTCTTGTGATACACAGAGTTGCAAGCACAGGTTAATCACATTCTGAAAAGTTAAAAATACATATATATATGCTGATGGAAAAAAGAAATGCAACATTTTCTGGAATGAGAATAATACAGTTATAGCTTATGTACTTTCACAAAAAGTTATCAATTTGTTTTAAGCCCTCTGACCAGCAATACAGCTTGTGCAGTGAGGTATTGCTACTTGCCAATCACACCAAAGCTCGTTAGCTGCACTTTTACCTAACAAAGTCCAGGTGGAACAATGCCTGATCAGGTCACCTTTAAAAAGGCCTTAATTCAAAGCTTAGGTCACTGCAAGAAAAAGGCCACACTTAGTCAGTTTTCTGTGCGTTCCATAATGTCTCGAATGTCACCAGCAGCAAGGGAGAGGGCCATTGGCATGCTGCAGGCATGCATGCCTGTGCCAGAGTTGCCAGACACTATGGAGTATGCCTCTCCACTGTGTCCTGACTGCAGAGAAGGTTTCAGCAGACTGGTAGGACAGATGACTGTCCCAAGATCCAGTTGCCCTTGAGTGACCACAACAGACCAGGACTGACGCATCAGGCTGGTTGATCTGAGAGATCTCTTCAGATCTGCCACCCGTTCTGCTGCTGAAACTGCTGGCAGACACAATGCCCACATCAGTGACAGGACAGTGAGGCTCCATGCTCCTGGCCTTAGAGCAAGGCGACCTGTCAGAGGCCCTCTGCTCTCACCTCCTAGACGCCACACCCGACTGGCTTGGGCCAGACAGAGGCTGCGATGGACTCGTCAGCAGTGGCATCAGGTCCTCTTCACAGATGAGTCACTCTTCAGCCTGTTCCACTCAGACAGGAGGGCCCGAGTGTGGAGGAGGAGGTGTTGCACTTCTTTTGTTCCATCAGTATATATCATTATGTATATATCAGTATCCTGTGTCAAAAGAATAATGACAAAGGAATGCTAAAAATTACTTATATATTTTATCTTCCTATATTAATCACAAATGTTAAACAGCAGCTCTATGACCCTGCAAGTGACAACCCACTGAAGCTCAGCAGGTGTGAGCCTGGACAGTACCTGGATGACCACTACTGGGAAAAACTAATGCTGCTGCTGAAAGAGGTTGTTAGTGGGGCCAGTGGGGGGCGCTCAACCTGTGATCTGTGTGGATCCCAATGCCCAAGTATAGTGATGGGACAATGAACACTATAGTCATGAAAAGAGTAGGGGTGTTACCCCAGTGTCCTGGCCAAATTTTCCCCTGGCCTTTACCAATCATGCCCTCCTAATAATCCCCATCTCTGAACTGGCTTCATCACTCTGTTCCCTTCTCCACTGGTAGCTGGTGTGTGGTGAGAGTACTGGCACACTATGGCTGCTGTCTCATCATCCAGGTGGGCCTGCACATTGGTGGTGGTGGAGGGGAATCCCCGTTCCCTGTAAAGCGCTTTGAGTGGAGTTTATTGTAGTAGATTATTATTATTTTTTATTCATATTATTCAGTCTGACTGTTTTCCCCTAATCATAACTTCTTTACGGTACAAAGAATCGTAACTACACTGTACACTTTGCAGTGCTGTGCCATTTGTGTGCTTCTTAGGATATGGTATCAGATTAATTTCTTGACTTTCTGAGATGCAGTTAATCTCATTGAATTTTCAAAAGAAATGACTTCAACTTCCTCAATTCAGTTTGCAGTAGCTAGTGCTGACAACCCGCCTGCATGTGTTCCGCCATGTACAGATGAAAGCACAGTGGTTAAACAGAAACACCCATGTTAGGGGTCAGGTTGTTCATCTGTAGGTCAAGAGTTTAAACATCGGTGACTAGGTCAAGCTTTACAGCATTGCCTAAAAAAGCCTCTTGATAGAGAGGCGACCTGACCCAAATGAGAGCAGCAGAGGCATGTGTGACAGTGTTACTGCAGTTGGCTAAAAATGAGACAGCTCTGTTGGTCCAGGCATTGTTACAGGTTTGAATCTAAAAGCTTATTGATGACCTACCTGATGCTGACACGCCGGCTACCGAACCCAGAGTGCTTTAGGCCAAACAAAAATGAGACAGCTCTGTTGGTCCAGGCATTGTTACAGGTTTGACTCTAAAAGCTTATTGATGACCTACCTGATGCTGACACGCCGGCTACCGAACCTGTTTGGCCTAAAGATGTGAAGCAGAACAAGACACACCAACCCCAAAGAGGATCTATGTGATGGAAAAAAGGCTGCAGTATTAATTTAGACTTGGTTATTTTAGCACAACAAAGAACAGAGGTTTGAGACTTAATTCATCACTGGTGAGACTCATCTCCATTACACTGGGTTACCAAACCCAGAGTGCTGTTTAGTCTGAAGATAGCCAGGATGCTACCCTATAAAATAGAGGTTTGAGACTTAATCAATGGTGTTGCAACTCCTTTCATATGAAATAACCTTCAAGTAAATGGTGATACTCATTCATACAGATTTGCTGAGCACAGCTAACAGGGTGAGTACTTCAACACCCCAGAATTAGTTAGGGAACCTTACCTTTTAATTGAATCAAACCCCGTCATCTTCTTTCGTTAGGGACTTCTGCTCTTGACTGATTTGGCTACCCTCACCCTTGATTAATTAGAGAGCCCCATCCCTAATAAGTCCAGTCCCCAGAGCTGCCTGGCTGATCGACTCTGCGCAGTGAGAATAAGGGAGGCTGTGCTGTGCTGATAAGGCAGCTCGAAGGAGCAACACTCCTGCCACACGCAATAATTAAGGGTTACTAATGACCTTGCCTTACATAACCAGGGATAGGGGTTCATCTACAAGGCCAGGGCTCGAACCAGTTACCCTCTGGGCCTGAGGCAACAATGGACTGGCCATGGGTTGATGAGTGGCAAAGCCTGGATTCAGACTCGCAAACCCTGCAGGCTTGAGGGCTCACCCTATTCTCTAGACAGACACTCTTACTGGAAAGCGAATGGCTCAGCGTAGGCGACTGCCACCTCAACTACGATTGTCTGCCGGGGCGACTTCCTGAAAGAAGACAGTGATTAATTGTGGACGCGACGTGACTTTCGTCTCAGCTTGAGTCCGCAATGTGCGTGGGGACAAAGGGTGGAAGTCGTGCACTGATGCGTGTCTGAGTAAGAGTGAAACTTAGAAATCTGAACATGGTCTCGTTTTATTTAATCTGCTGAGTGATTAAACCTTGCAGAGTTTTTAAAGACTCCCCCTTAAAACCTCAGGGTTCAGAAGACCTCACAGTGGGGAAAAAAAAATCAGACAGCAATGGACTTCAATCAGATCAGATTTACCGCACTCCTAGATGAGCAGAAATGTGAATTGCCATTCTTGATCTCTGTTTTTCAATTACCCTGACCTTTGTATTTAGCACCTCTCATTACCGCTGTTTGGATGGCCAACCTGTGAGCACGAGGAAGCATGACCCGGGGAGGGGTACAAGAGAAGTAGTTAAACCAGAAGGTCTAAAAGATCAGAATCTTTCTTTTTCTTTTTCCTTTTTTTAAAAAAAAATGTTCTTCACGGAGAGAAGTGTGGATTATTGAGGATTTATTTCAGTATGAATTCCTAAACCACCTCCCTTGTGGAACTGCGCCATAAGCAGCCCCTGGATTGTGTAATTGAGACGTTAATGGCATTGTCACAGCAATTAAAGAGTCAAAAACATTGCAGCTCCGCGAGAAAGCGTGCTGGGCTGCGGCTGTGGATTTCAAAGGCGTTTGCAGGCACTTCAGACTTCAAACCCTCCAGCTTGTCATGAAGCTGAGGCCTCAACCAAGGCTCCTCTCTTTCATCTCAGTCAAACTCGCATGACCATGGTCTTCTCCCCTGCTTCACAGACAGAGACATGAACTCTAGGTGTGAGCTGAATGGGGGGGCGAGCCAGTAAAAGGTGCGATCAGCAGACCTCATGAATACAGTCTTACAACAATTTCGGAGCCGCGTGCACAAAATGCACCGGATTCCAGTTCTGTCTGCTTCGATCATCTCTATTGAAACATCTTAGTACAACCCGTGTCCGGTTGGGCGCGACCCCTTACTGGACTCAACCCGTCAGTGATCTGCTCGCCCCTCAGCCCCTCAGGAGACGCAGTTCTGCACGCCCCTGGAAGCTGCTTGTCGGAAAAAAAGCCCTGCGCGGTGCTTTGAGAGGGAACGTGGGCGCCGTGCATCAGCAGATCTGCGTGTTTGTGTCTGAGGAACGTCACGGCTCTGTCTGAGAAGAACGAATGACTGGAATGCAGGGTGATGGCTCCTACTGCATCGCTCTGCCTGTCTAGGTTAAGTGAAAGAGCTGACACACACTCCTGAGCGAAAGGGGTGAGCGGCCTGACACAGATGGCTATCTCCAGTCGAGGCGACACCTGGATGCTGTGAATCAATTTCCTTCGCTGTCTTCTCAGAGCCCCTATCCAGGTGATTCGCTCGTACTGCTGGTGGCAGACAGGTGAGGGAGAGTGCCGTGCTGCACCCTTCCAGCCAGACGTGTTTTTTTAAGGGTTTCAATGTGCCTTTTGTGCAGCGTGCTGTCTGCTCAAAGGTGACGGCGGCCCAGTTTTGCAGGGCTGGAACGGAGGAGCTGACGAGCACGGAGGCAGGCTAGGTCCAGTGCTGCAAAGGGCTCAGACCTGAGGGTTGAGCCAACCGGACGGGCTGCTAAGGAGGAAGGCTGACGATTTCCTCTGCAAAAATCAAACCAGAACCTGCAAAAACCAGTTGTTTGTACGCTGTATAGGCAGGCCTTCCTGTCTATAAAGTTTTTTTTTTCTCATTTCTGCAAACCAAAGCCGACCGGAAAAGTGGTTGCTTTCACCCCCCCCCATCTTAAACATTACTTTTGTTTTTAAGCATAAAGGGCTTTTGCCTTAAATTCTAAACCTGTGCGTGGCCTTCAGGAAAATTCCACCCAGATGTAGGATATAGACCACATTAGTCAGTTAGCCCAGGGTATTAGTGTGGAAACTGTTCGCACAATGTAGAGAGAGAGTTTGTGAGATGGTCTGGTCAGGAATTGAATGTGCAGCACCTTGAGGTAATGTGTCACAACGACTGGCTTAATATAAAATAAAGATTATTAATAATATTAAACTCCAGAAGGGGTCACTGCGTCCTCACCTTTAGGAGCCCACTGTCTCATAGTGGGGTTTATCCTTGATAAAGAGAAATGATCTGAGCTCTCCAGCAGGATACTGACAACAGACAGAAGCCAGCTGCTGTCAGACAATGGTTTTCCAAGCCAGGACAACTGAAAGCTACAATTTATCTCCAGACCTTTTCTCTCACGCAATTGCATTTACATTTGCTACTTCCTACTTTTGCTCTCCATACTGAGTCATTCCAGGCACTTCTTGAGACTCAACAAGAGGACTAGAGGCGGGAGTACACAAGAGGACGTTAAGCATGCTTCAGTGCTCAGTGCTTTAGAACAGAGGTAGCTGAACAGTTAGGCCTGTAGGGCAAACACAACACAAGACAGAAGATTTAATAAGTTAATTGATTCATTTTTGTAGATCAAGTGTTCAGAAATCCCGTCTGTTTCTAGTTCCTAGTTTTTAGGGACGGGAGATTTAGAGAGTCTTCTAAAATTGCAGGACAGTGCAGATTGATATTTACTTTAGATGTACTGGTGCATCACTAAATTACATCCCCATGTTCCAAGAACCCAAACACTTGTTCCTGGGCAGCTCATGCAAGGGATTCTAAACGAAGCTCAGCTGTGCCAAAAGCGGCTGTGTTGTGCTTAGTCTCCCTGCAAGGAAAAGACTGGGTTTTGACAAGAAGACCCATGTGTTGAAGGAAACACATCGGTCACAAAGGAAATACAAAAAAACCCAATATCATCAGCCCTCTTGTTAAAGCTGGTACCCTGGCATATTTCAAGAATGGAAATGGCTGGATGGGATCCTGGGATCAATTAGATCAATTAACTACCGCACATGCTGGACGGGCCAAATGGCCTCCTCTCACTCTTGACTGTTCTTATGTTCTGCAGAGATGAACCGCCCCACTTTAAGCAGCAGTGTCTCTGCTCTCCAGTCCCTCGGCCCCTCTGCGGTGCCAGGAATGCAAACACGTCACTGTGGGTGTGAGGGTGCGAGAGAGGACCCACCTGTCTTTCTCGGGGAATGGGGGGATCAGATAGGGTCTGGGTACGGTTCAGTTCCCTTGCACAGAGCACAGAGCGCACCCCCCAACTAAAGATTCTATCACCCCACCCCAGCCTTTCCACAAGGTTGAGTTCCAGGCGCAAAACGTAAAGAAAACAGGGCCGTTGTAAAGTCAGCCACCTGTTTGAGTAATCTCTCTTCAGCCGTTCATCCAACTTGATTGAAATTCAGTGGATCCTTAAGAACCGGTGCAGAAATGTTTTCCCCCCATTGAAAATAATGAAAACAAAGAACAAATTAAGTCATAGAAAAATCAAGGAGAATAGAAAAAAAAACTAAAATAAAAAGGCAATAAAAAATGCAGACCATCTCACATTCTTAAGAGTACATTATAGGAGGTCTCCCACCCAGAAAAAGCCTGAGTAAGATTCTGAGACTCCATCTCTTAAGTCTCAATTAAAATGCAAAGAGAGATTTGACTGAGGTTAAGTGCACACAAGAGGAGCATGTAGCTGGAATCTTTTAAAGGTCAGTTTAGCGTTGCTAGTAAATGAGCAATTTTTCCACAGTCTTACGAACACAATGCATGAACTGCCAGGACCTCACAGTGGGGGAGGAGACAGATGCTGGGATCGTCCTACGCTAAGCCTGACGCTGTGATTTAATTAGCATGCAGAAAAACATGCTGGGTGGGGAAACATCTTTGAGCTTACCAGTGCTTTAATTATTTATTTCATCATTTAAATTAAGCAACCACTCGCAGAATGCCTAATTGACCCAGGTGATGAAGAATATTTCACTAACTGAGGGGGGTCTGGAGTCCTGTAATGTAAAGGGACAGAGACCAGGAAGAGATTATACCCTAGGGAATATCAGCAGCTCTCTGACCAAACAATAGGTTCACGGTCATCTTGGGTTTTTTTTCTCAAAGCCTTATTGAAATCAGTGCCTAATAGTCACTCTGTAATTTCAGAGAAATTATCTGGGGGCTTTTGAGTTTAGCAACTCTGATTAATCACAGTCCACAAGTGTTGCAACTGCCCGTGTCTCATGTTTGCGTGAAGTCATCTACAAAAATCTGTCATCTATTAAAAGCATGGGATTCCAGTTACTCACTCGCACATTCGCTGGTACATTAGCAATACAGTTCTGCTACTGTACTTTGCCCAACTCTGTCAAAACAAAACCGACAAAAAGTCCCCCCCTTCCCTCACCTCCCACCAACCCTTAAAAATATATTAGTGTGTGGTAGTTTGCATGTGGTTTCATTTCAGCGCTTCTGTATGTTCGGCATTATGTATATTTGTTTCTCCACAGCTTCACTAGGCGTTAATGAGTAATGACTGAAAGGTGCTAAAGAAATTGCCTTAGACCAGATGCCACTTCAGCAAAGAGGATTTTTTAACCAAACCATTCAGTTTCCAAGCACAAGATCAGAAACGCATAGTACTACAGAAATAGAAGAGAAATATTAACTCATGTTAAACATACACACAGACACATCTATGATGTTATTAGTTTCATTCTTCAATATATATATATATTCATACACACTTATCTATAATGCTATTCATTTTACACACTGGTTTGTGCAAATACATTTCAAAATTAGATAACTAAACCTGAAATGTCTAACACCTGGTGCCACAGTAGCAATATGTGCAAGAATCTGCACCTGGCAAAACCGGAAACGGATCGAACTGCTATGGAGTGGGAGTCTTATCCATTTGCTCAAGGCCACACCCACATCTTTCCCTTGAAGCAGTTAGGCTGTGTGTGTTTCTTGGGGCGGTTACTGGTTTACAGTTGTAGTAGCTCTGAGCATGCTGTCCCGGTTAGCAGGCATGTCTAGATTGCCTCCCGTATGCATGTGCATGCATGTCTGTAGGTGGGTGACCTGGGACATCCTTGCATCCCATCCTGGGTGCAGTCCCAGGTCATGCTCTGTGCCTGCCAGGTTAGGCACCCACTCTCCATGGCCCTATAAGGATACAGTGGCTTCTGGAAATGGATGGATGGTTTTTAAAAATCCCAGTCCAGAGATAGCTCCAGCATGGTGTTCTTCAAGCATGCAGTCTGCAGTGGGAAGAGGCAACTGGTTCATGCAGCCACCCCACCGCCATTGCAGTAGTCACAGGGCAGCTCAAAGAGGGCTTGTCAGGCTTTCACTTCAAGTAAATGAGATATCCTCACTATTTAAGCAGCACCTTCCGATTCTCAGAAGGTTGAATCAGAGGCGGGGTTTATCCTGGCAAGCAGCAGGCACAAGGTGGGGTCCATCACGGACAGGGTGCCAATCCATCGCAGGCCATACACACACAGACAGACCCCCACGCACACCAGGGCTGATTTTCCCAGAAGCCAGTTAAGGTCCCAACATATCTTTGGACTGTGGGGGGAAATCAGAGCACCTGGACTAAACCCATCCAAACAGAGGGAGAACACACAAACCCCACACAGACAGCACCCCAGGCCCCAGTGCTGCAAGGCAGCAGTGCTGACCACTGTGCCTTCCCAAACCCAGACAAATGGAAGACAATTCTCAACAGTATGTCTTTCTATTTTGGCCTTGCTGCCTTCCAGAACTACAAGATACCAGGAACAAATAATAGGATACATTGCTTTGGTTCATCTCACTAAAACGGCTGGATTAATATTAGGAAGGAGGCATGAACCTGCTGCAGTTTCGTAGAGCAGGACCAAGTGGATTTTGACCAGATAAGTGTTCACTGCTTCTTCTTCTTGGGGAGAGCACCGTGAACTGTGATCTCTTCAGAAAAAAGAGAAAGCTGTTCCACCACACTTCCATATTCACATCAGAAAATGCACACTGTGGGATGGCTTTCCAGACAAGATTGTCTCAAAAATGTTTTGGTGGGGTCAGTACGCAACACAGATTTCAAAACTTAAATGCAGAAAGAAGAACAGCAGGTTTTGTGGGTTTTGAGTCTATCAGTCCGTTGAGGATCGTCATCGTGCTTACCCTTACAGATCTCCCAGCTTTCAGAACCCGTTTTCAGCTTTTATAGTTCCCCCAAAATCATAATCGGCAATTTCAGCAAGAATCCACAGGTGTGCTCAAAGAGAGTGGTTTTTCAAACCAAAGGAAAATGTTGCACACATGGTACAAAACATGCTTTTGCTTTAACTCGGAGTGCTCCTGTGACACTCAATGGATTCAGTGGGTCCCTGTCAATAACCTGTCTTTCTTTCACCATGAAAGAGAATAAAAATTGCAAGCCAAATGCAATCATTTCAATTTTCAAAGGTCACTGGGGCCTTTACCGATCATGGCCTCCTAAGAACCCCCGTCTATGAACTGGCTTCTTCACTGTGGTCTCCTCTCCACTGAAAGCTGGTGTTTGTTGATCATACTGGCACACTATGGCTGCCATTGCATCATCCAAGTGGGGCTACACATTGGTGGTGGTGGTGGAGGGAAGTCTCATCTACCTGGATAGTGGAGGGTAAGGATTATTATGACTGTTTTACCTCTCAGCACAAATGGTTGGATGCAAATCTGCAAATTCCTCAGCCAAAGTCCCTCTGGCTGTGATGTGAGGCAGCTATGGTGAATCCCTTTCCCTGTGTGTGGTGGTCTGGAGGATGTCGGACCCCCCCTGAGGGAGGGGTGTATCCAGCAGCTCACCGTCTCACTGGGCCCGTGCAAATGTGGGCTCTCGTCCTGCGCGGATGTCAGGCGTCTTCAGCCCGCTCCGCGTTTGCGGTCTTTGTCAACACGGGGCCCAGAGGCCTCGGCCCTCGGAAAGACTCCGGCTGCCGGCGGACAGCTCTGAGCCGCTGGAGCCGAGCCACCGGCAGCAGGATCTGGCACCTTCCCACATCTTTCCCGGAAAGGCTGTGCTGTGAGAGAGACATGCGAGCGGGGTGCTGGGGCCCGGCGGGGAAGGTCACGCAGAGAGCCTCAGACGCTTCTTCACGGACAGGCAAGGCCCGCTATCCGGGAGCCATGGAAATCCCAGGAGTGGGTTTGTAGAGGATTTGTTCACCGACCTTCAAAAAAAAAAAGCAGTCGAGTATAAAAATTAAGGGTTAATCATCGCCTTTATCTGCTGTGATGATGCAGGTTCTTTATTTGTAATATCTCTGTAGTTACACTGGAGACAGGCTGTCTGGTCTATCGTTAATAATTCAGTTTCAAACTGAGCAGACCTGTGAAGTAGATCTGCACGCCAGTATGTGGTTTTCAGAGTCCTATTTAAAACTCACACCTTCACACATAGACACACATCATTTGTATTGCTGTCCGTGTAAGAGCGCTTCTTGTCTCCCATGCTCTTTTTTTTTTTTCACTGCGCCTGGTCTGCTCCTGGGTGGCAGAGTGGCTCCGAGGTTAGCACCGCTGTCTGATGGTGTGGCGCTGGGGCCTGGGGTCCAGTTCTGGACCTGGGGCGCTGCTGTGTGCGTGGAGTGTGCATGTTTACACAGGGTTTCCTCCCACAGCCCGAAGACATGCGGGTGGGTTAATTGGCTTCTGGGAAAATTGGCCTTGGCAAGAGCGTGTCTCTCTCTCTCTCGGCCCTTCCCTATTCACCTGCACCCCTGAATTGGGTGAAGCAATCAGAAAACAGATGGACGAATGTATTGCCTGCTCCTCTGAAATGCAACTCCACACAGCACGAAAGTAGACCCAAAAGCAAAGTCTTAGCCACTTGTAGACTTCTACAGCTCTCTTTCCTCAGCTCTATGGCCATTTCAGCCTCCTACACCTCTCTCTGCTTCCTTCATGGTCAACACCGTTTCGCAGGACTCCCCTCTATAAAACCAGTTTGTTTGTATTTTTTTCATTGCTGCAGGGGGACCACCCGTGCTTTCAGTGTGGCTGCAAACATTCAGAGTGAAACAGTCGAGCAGAAACCTCAGCCGGCCGATACATCCAGTGTGGCAGTGCGCTCGTCTTCGAGCTCAAGCTGAGCTCTGAACGTAGCCCAGAACTGAGACACGAGGCTCAGTAGGTTACTAAGTGTTACTTTTTGAAAACGGGCGATAAATGCAGATTAAGGGCTGTCCTGGGCAGCCCCTGCTGTACCCTTCAGCGTTTACTGCACTAGTACAGTTTTAGACCGTTTTTGAATTGTAGTAGCATTACCACATTTTTATAACTACTCCACAGTCAGAGAATAACTGCAATTATTGTATCTGTGAATCCGAGTTTAGATGAGAAACAGCACCCTGCGCTATTGTATCAGGCGGCTTTTGTACGAGTCGTCAGACGCTTCGTTCTGGTGAGTAAAAACTATCCCAGAAGGTAAAACGGATTTTAAAGTGAACTGGTAGCAAGCACTAAGTCTAAAACATATAAAAGGTAATTTTCTTGAACTGTCTGTAGGTGTTTTTGATTTACCGTTTATTTTTTTTTTGGAACACCATCTTGAGGATGCCTTTTTAACGCCGGGTTTCAATGGGAACGAAGACAGACCAAAAGGCCGCTTCATGTTTTCACAATTTCATATAAACGCGGGCTAAATTTCCACACAAAAAAACTCACACCGCACAGAAATATTTTCAATTTCCCTACTCTCTCGTCCACAACTACCTCTTTTTTAAATTCTTTTAATTTTGCAAACCTTTTCAGTGGTTATAGTGGGACAGCGAAAGCGCCTGAAAAAATGCAATATCATCTTTGTAAAAATACTATAGGGGTTTTAAAAACAACGTTTCCATCAATAGCTATGTTATCAGTATAAATGGTGGGCATTTTCAATGTAGTTGTATCAGTACTCATGGCTGTGATAGTTTCACTGGCCTCCAAGCTCTGAACACCGTTTATCCTCGTCATAGAAACCAACACACTGGGGATCTCTCGGGCCTAGTCTGAAGGTTTGTAAAGAACGAAAAAACACCCTTCTCGTTTTTATCATCTTTTGGTGCTTTTGGAATGGTGTTCAACTGCATTAGGAAAGAAAAGAGAATTATGTATCGTGACCCGCGTTAGACCAGCAGTGCAGTTTTAAGATGCAAGTCTTATCAAGGTCTGGAAACCGTTACAAATCGCTACAGATTCAAACCATATACAAAATGGAAGGTAACAAGTGACGGCACAGACGGTGTGCTGGCTGCTGTCTGGGCTTTTCTTTCCAAAGCAGTAAAGCTTGACTTCGCAGGTACGCTTACTCATTGTGGAGTAACACTTAGCTATCACTGCGCAGGCAGACGTCCAGACAGAGAAAACGTAGGCTCAGACAGTTTCCCGTTCAGACAAACGTCTGCACGGCTACAGCATTTCTAAAAGCGCTGCAGCTTCGTCACCGTCTTCCCCTTTATCATCTTTACTTTGCTTCGCTCTTTGTTGTAACGATCGTGAGCAACGTACCGTGAGGCAGCGCTCTCTTTAATAACCGAATGGCTGTTGCACCAGGGTGTGTGATCCGTGACATCTGGTAATTAAAGAAAACAGACGATTACTGCAGGGGTTTTTTTGTTCAATGTTCGCTGCAGGCGTGAGCTGCCGCCCCCGTGATCTTTAACACCTACCGTGTCAGAACAGTTCAATTCCACGCTGAAAAGCAGAAAGGAAGAGTGTTTCGGCTGATCAAGCGCCCTTCTCCGAAGAAGCCTCCACAGCCAATGCATGTTGACTTAAGATCACTTTATTAGCCATATATAATTTCTTGCATTAGGAATTTGTCTTTTCACCTACCCCAACTGGCTCTGCATGAGACTCAGGCAGGGAGAAAAGCTTGGGATCAGAGCACAGGGTCAGCCATTGTACAGCACCCCTGGAGCAGCTGGGATTAAAGGCCTTGCTCAGGGGCCCAACAGAGTAGGATTCCTCTGCCAGTCGCAGGATTTGAACCAGCCACAGCTGCAGATCCAGAGCCACCGCTCAGCCCTTGGCTCAGCCCCCCCCCCCGAACCTAAGCTGCACTGCTGGATTCTAGTTTCGCTCAGCAGTGGATTAAAGATTGGCAGGTTACCACAATTCTTTAAAAAGAATAATTCAATCAAAAAGTTTTCGCAGCAAGGCTCTGCACCCGCCTTCTTTAGTCTGCAAACTATTTTAAAGCAGTCTCATCGATTTGGAAAGAACCGTGCATTGTGCAAAGTCACAGGTGTTTGAGCGAGGGTATTTCAGCAATCACGGTGATGTTGTAACCTAGCTTGTCGGTTTTGTGAGCTCTCTCGCCAAGCGACGAGCTGAGGAGCGGTCTGTGGTCCTCGGCAGGCTTTGCACGAGGCAACATTGCGGGTTAACAGACTAAAAACGGCCCACTTTCAACTGAGAGGCAGGTTTGGATTGGTCAGCAAGGGATTTTTTTTTTAAGTCCTTGTGCAGAAACCAGTTGAAAAAACAAATCTAGAGAGAAAAGCTTGCAGGCAGGTGGCTGAGGACCAAGCCAGCACGTATGCACTGACAGTACTGGCTGAGCCTTTCTGGTTTCCGTTTTCTCATAACGGCTGGGAGATGGGAGACGAGCTGTGGTTTTAACACCCGACTGCACGCAGTGGTCTTGCTGTACAGAGCGGAGACACTGCTGCCTTCTTGCTGGCTCAGGGGAGGTAGGGACTTGCAGCAGTCTGACACAAGCCAGGAGAGGGGATCAAACACCGAGCAGGCCGTCCGCGTTACAGTGGCTTTTCAGTCTTGTTGGTCACCATTTTCAGGTCGACATCCAGCAACACAGCCCTGCGTCCTTTCAAACCCTGCCCCAGAATCAAACTTTGGAATGGTTAGGGAGAAGGTCTGCAGGAGGCCTGCTGGCTATTTCATACAGACTAGAGGGGATACCCCCCTACAGATTGTACAGATTGCGGGTGGTAGCAATCAGATCAAACAGCAATTCTTAGTCTGAGTTACAGCAGGAAAACAAAACACTTGGGGTAAGTCAGATAACATTCCACATGTGTGCAAGGGATTTTGGACAAACTGTACATGAATATGGTCAGCAGTGAGCTTAACATAGAGTAATTTTCCTCTGTGTTGAAGGCTTTTTAAGCGAAGAGGCCTGGGTTCGTGCATTCAGTCTTTCAGTCTGAAGCTGCAGCAGGAGGAAAGAACGTAGTACTTATCACCACGATCGGTATCTTCCAAGATCTACATCCTTCCTGCTTTCACAGGCAGTGCAAGGCAAACAAAGGTCCATGCAGGTAGGAGAGGACAGCTTTATCATCCAGTGTGTCACAAAAGAGACAAGCGAGTGACTTGGTGAGAACAATAAAAAAAAAGAAAGGAATTATTACTCATTCTTGTAACATCCCTCCCACTATGGAAGAAAGGCAAACAGTTTTCCATACTTTGATGTAAGGCTTTTATAGGCTGCCAGTGACCTTAATTAGGCACCACACCTGCGCCCAGTTTATCACACTAATAGTGCTCATTGTGAAACTATTGTTACAGAGTGAACTGTCCAATTCCTTATGTACTGAATGTATGTAAAAGTAGATATTATATGAAAGGATACCAGATGTATATCTGGAAGACGACACAGAGAATACTGTAACTCAGCATTGAGCAAGAGTACAGTAAACATGTAATCTTCCCAAACTGCAGAACACACCCTTAACTAGATCTAGGTGTTCAAATTAATCGCTTCCAAAAGTGGCATGGCAGCCCTGCTTGTTGCTAAGTTACACATGGTGAGCCTTGGGAGTCTGTGTGGTTTGGGCTTTCCAGCTTGAGCACATTCAGCCCAAGTTGCCACTTGTGTAAGTCCAAGGTCCGGCTCAGCTCGTGAGAGAGCCCGAGTGCTGACCAGAGATGTCTGGCAACCTTTTTATCTCCTTGAGCCACTGAGGAGACTCCATATAGCTTTAAAGCTCCGTGCAGAACAAGAAGGGAATCTGCTAAAGCCTTATTTATCAGAGAGAGAGAGAGAGAGAGAGAGAGAGAGAGAGAGAGAGAGAGAGAGAGAGAGAGAGAGAGAGAGAGAGAGAGAGAGAGAGAGAGAGAGAGAGAGAGAGAGAGACTTGGGTGGAAATAACTTCTGCTTCTTTCGTTTATATGTTTTGCATCGCTTTGAAAGGGTCCTCGAACTGATGGCAAATTGAAACCTTCCTGCATTGCCCTTGCCCAAGCAAGCCAAAAGCAAAGGTACGAGGCTGAAAGCGTGCCAGCTTTCTATGTGTTTTGCATTCGAACCATGACAACAGAAGTATGGTTTGCCACAATACCACCTGACCGATCTTAGCCATAGTCTTACCTGTTTTTGTTTAATTTAGACGGGAGCAATGTGAAAGGCTGCAGTTTCTTTTTATTTTGCGCCAGGAATTAGTCAGTTCTGGAAAGAAAGTTGCCGTCTTCATTTTTCCCTCCCTGAATGGTTAGTGCTAGTACACTGCGGGTTCTGCAGTTCACATCACATGCTATGCTATTTTTAGGTGGGTAGCTGCGTCAGCATGCGTAGGCTGCAAAGGAACAAGTAATAGGTTTATTCCATGCTGAAAAAAAAGAAGAAAGAGAACACAACGTTTCGGCCGTGGAGCCTTCTTCAGGTGTGAGAGAGACAGGGCAGTAGGCAAAGGTAAAGTAGTGGGAGAACAAAGGTTGGGAGGGAGGAGGAGTGAGAGGAGGGAGCAGGGGACAGAAAGAGAGGCCAATCAAGAGGTGTGAAGTCAGAATGGTTGCAGAGAGGTGTGAAATGAAACTTCCAATGAATGGAGAAAATTTAAAAGAACAGTAGTCTGTCGTTAAGGGAAGGGAGAATGTGTGATCCTAGCTGCAGAATAATTTTAGTTTCGTGGTCTTTCTGATGTATGAGTTCGTAAAACCGTCTTTGAGAACACAGACGGAGAGATTAGAGTGGTCGTGGCCGTCAGAGGTGAAATGAGAAACAATGGGCTTGGAGAGATTTTTAATCTTCACAGCCCTGACGTGTTCTCTGAAGCGGTCTCCGAGTCTCCTTCCTGTTTCTCCAATGTAGATGGCTGGGCATTTACTGCAAGAGATACAGTAAATAAGGTTGCTGGAGGTACAAGATCCTGTCTGGGTGATCCGGAATTGTCCTGAGGGGCCTTGAATGAGTGTGGTGGTGACTGTGTACTTGCAGGTGATACACCGAATCACTCTAATCTCTCCGTCTGTGTTCTCAAAGACGGTTTTCTGAACTCATACATCAGAAGGACCACCAAAACTAAAATTATTCTGCAGCTAGGATCACACATTCTCCCTTCCCTTAACGACAGACTACTGTTCTTTAAAATTTTCTCCATTCATTGGAAGTTTCATTTCACACCTCTCTGCAACCATTCTGACTTCACAGCTCTTGATTGGCCCCTCTTTCTGTCCCCTGCTCCCTCCTCTCACTCCTCCTCCCTCCCAACCTTTGTTCTCCCGCTACTTTACCTTTGCCTACTGCCCTGTCTCTCTCACACCTGAAGAAGGCTCCACGGCCGAAACGTTGTGTTCTCTTTCTTCTTTTTTTTCAGCATGGAATAAATCTATGCTATTTTTAGTTTAGATTAACAACTACATTTGAAGTGGATGGAACAGAGAAATGGAGCAGGGGAGGAAAAAAGCACTGCACAATGCTCTGCAGCCCATTTGTGAGCCATTGCCCTGAACAATACAGAACAAAGTCCCTTCCCCAAGTCTGGAGCTTCATTTTAGTGTTCCCTTCAGCTGACTCTACTTCTAAGGATAGAAACTTTGTAAATGATTGTTGGGAGTGAGTATTGGTTGTAATGATATATATTCTTTCTGTGCAGAGCATAAAAAGTGTAAATAGGATTGATTGATAGAATTGTAAAATTGCCTTTTTCCACGTCCCATCATCGAAAAATAGTTTTAATGTTGCTGTACAATTGGGGAACTGCATAAGCACGTACAACAAACACCAGAGTGCGCTTCCAACAGAAGCAGGCTTTCACTGCCAGCACTGCACTTTTAGAGAGGACCTGTAGGGGTCACTGTTGTACGGCAAACTGAACACAACCTTGGCTGACCCCTCCCAGAAAACTCAGCCACTGCTTGTGCACCTGAGAAGTATACATCATCATTAAACATCTTAAACCAGATTGCTGACAATATCTTAATAGCTTACAACTAAAACGTTACTGAGCGTTTATTTAGGACGTAGTTTTTCTGTTGGAGTGGTTAGTGGGAAAATGCAACTTGCTAAGAAGGCAGCACGGCATGAAGCACGTAGCACTTTTTTTGTTAAATAAAACAAGCGCCAGGTGCATTTTTAAGTGGCGAGACTCAGCAGCTCTGTGGTGATGCTAAAGGAAACCGGTCCATGCTGTTTCACATCATTGTAATTTGAGCAATTTGCAGCATGCTGGGACAATATTGGTGCAAGAGACTGATACTCTCGTGAGTAATTTTACTCTTCATGATTTGCATCTGGTCCCACTTAAATCAGCACCGCATTTGAAGCTGCACACTTCATATCAATCAATTGTTTATTTTCCCTTAATTCCCAAACAGTAAGTTGTCTTAGAAACAGAGGTCGGTGTGGCGCACGACAAGAAAACAAAAGCGTGCTCTGGCCTGTCACCTCGGCTGGGCAACTGGCACGAAATTGTGCAATAAATGACTTTGAATGAAGGGACCATGAAGGAAAAATAAACAAACCCGACTTCATCCAATTATGTAACGAAATTTCATATCCAAATCAGAATTGTCACAGCATGTGCAGCTCTTTTATCTCACAGGATTGGGAAAATATTAAAACTCCTGCAGACTCTTAAATGCCTTGGGATTTAATCCAGCTACCGCAGAGTTTAGATGTATACTTCCATGTGCTGTATAGACTCTTGCGTTCTTAATTATGAAAGACATAAATAGGTAACCTTACAGGATGAAATCTGAACTTTTTTTTTCTTTTTGTCTGAACAGTTATCTCTTTAGCTCCTAAGCTGATGGAAACATCACCATCCACACTAAGGGGTCTGGTAACGGGTCTGGGGTTCATATGGGAAGAAAAGCTTTAAAAAATGCTAGGAATCAGTATTATTGTTTTCCAGAAAAGTCTCCACGTCTGTGTGCCATGCAGAGATAAGAGGGAACGCGCTACAATTCACTGATGGTTTTAGTGAAAGCAGATTTCCAAGTAAAACAAGAAGGGACCTTTCATTGCACAACCAGCCCTCTTCTGCGAAACGCAGGAATACAAAGGTCGGCAGTTTTTGCATACTGTGATGGATTGTTGAACGATAGGCTTGGCACAGCTCTTTCTACCCAGCAAAAGGGTCATCATAACATTCTTGTTCCTGTCCTTTTCCAAAGAACTCTCAGGTCTTTATGGCTTTTTTGGCTCCAGTTTATCCAGGGACACTGGGCTTAGAGACTAGAAATGTGAACGTCCATTTTCTCACCACTTTATCCAATTCAGGGAAACGGGGAAGCCGGAGCCTATCCAAGCTACCAACGGGTGTAAGGCTGGGTACACCTTGGTTGGGACGCCAGTCCATCGCAGGGCAGACAGACACAGATACAGTACGCACACCAGGTCCAGTTTCCCCAGATTCCACGTAACCTACCAGTATGTCACTGAACAGTGGGAGGAAACCGGAGCACCTGGAGGAAACCCACATAAACGCATGGAGAACATGCAAACTCCACACAGACAGCACCCCAGAAATTGAACCCAGGGCCCTAGTGCTGTGAGGCAGCAGTTGTATTACTGTGCCATCCTGCATAGGACTATCCCCAATTTATAAATCACATCTACACATCTATGTACTGAAAGGGTTCGTGTAGTGCTCAGATCCCTTCTTGGCCTCTTTTATAGACTAAAAAAACTGTTGCTTTAATAATTGGAAGCACTGTCACAATTTGCATGCCTTTTACCTTTCCTCCCTCTTTTTTATAATTGCTCTTTTGTTTCCAGTTTCTTTTATCTTCTGGGTGTGGTGCGGGGGATGAGTGGGAGTACTGGCGCGAGTTCCAGTCCCTTCACTACTCCATGCAGCGGGTTGTGGGAGGCTTCTTTTTAGTAAACGTCCAGTGAGTCCAGTAGGTTTTAGAGGTCTCTTGGAATATCCACCTTGTTAAGAGCAACTAATTGAATAAAAAGTTAAAAAGGATAATCAGGGGCTTGGGTGGAATGAGAACCAGAAACCTTTTGACCCTCCAAGGCTGGAATTAGCTTTAAGAGAAATCACTTTATTGGCCATATACAATCTCTTGCAATTTGTCTTTTTGCATACCCCAACTTGCTCTCCATGAGACACGCAGACAGGGAGAGAAGCTTGGGGCAGAGTACAGGATCAGCCCCTGGAGCAGCTGGGGTTAAGGGCCTTGCTCAGGGGCCCAACAGAGGAGGATTCCTCTGCCGGCCATGGGATTCAAACAGGCAACCTTCCAGCCACAGGTGCAGATCCTTAGCCACAGAGCCACTGTTCTGGTCCTGGAGTGCCTGCATGTCCTACTCGGCTCTAAAGAAACCGCATTCAGCTTAGTATTGGCTAAATTGATACCAATTTAACATCTTGTCCCTGCTCTTAGGGTGCTGCCGCATGGAAGAGACCTAGAAAACAAACTGGGCAGTGGACAAACTGACTGGCCCTCCAGGATCAGGACTGGGGACTGCTGATCGATGGGGTGCAGCATTTTCCATCAATATGATCACAGATGCACAGAATTGCATTATGGGAGCATACTGTGCAGCTGTAATGTGTGTTTTAACCTTTAACCCGGATGCTGTTGTGTTGCCAATCTGGGACTCAATCACCAATAGAAGCCTGGCACATCAGCAGTGAACGCAAAGGCCATGAAAGATAAGAATTTTGTTGTCTGCTGAGAATCACAGCGCAGGCTGCTTTTGCACACCAGCGTTAAAGCCTAAATTCCTTCGATACAGCACAAAAGAAACACAGTCATGTAATCTGGCATTTCTGCATCACTTTCACTTATGAAAGAGTTTTAATTTACATTTGAGGTTTTTTACTGCACTATCCCGATAACATTTCGAGTACAGAGTGTGTAGTTGCTTCCTGTGCAGTATATGTTGGTTATATATATACGCTTAAGGCTGTTTCCTGTGATTTCTGAGATCTGTACAAACGTCTTATCTGTACAAATTATTTTTTAACAGCTCAGCTGTTTTTTTTTAAATCTTGCATTTGGTTTGCTCACAAACAAGGTCAAAGGTTGTACAGAACCTGGCCATCATCAGACCTTCCTCTTCTGCTTCATAAGGACTGCCCCGGCCTCATAGTTCAGCTCCAGCCCCAGGGACACATAAATAGAACAGGTTAAAGTTGTTTAATACTGTTCATTTGTCTTACATCCCCAACTGGGTTACTTTCTCTCTCAAAACATTCCTGTGTTCCAAGAACTAAGTAAGAATTGTTGTAACAGCAGCAATATTTCTGTTACCAAAATGATAGTTTTGAAACTCGTAAATTGCAAGCCCTGGGCTGCTGCCAAAGACCTGTTGGACTTAACGTGACTCCTCAGACTCTGGGCCTAGATTTTTTTCCCGCTGGACTGGGGTTTGGGACCCAAGCAGTGGGAAATCTCCTAGACTTCTCAGAAGCGAACATGAATTTACAGCCTGACCTGACATTCAATTTCGCCTAACTGTTCAGCAGCTCAAGACCTCCAGTTTCTCACACTTAGGCAAAGAGCAGGCTTCTTGTCTCTTGTCTCTCTCCTTCTCTGCTGTGCTTCTTGAAACAGGGCATATTTGTTTTCAGTTTTTGCTGTCAATATATTACTCTTGTGTTGCATTTAATCCCTTTAGGATGCACTGAAATGCTGGCCATCCCGATAGGCAAACAAAGGGAAAGGTCTTCTCTGGTTAAAAATTGCCCCGAAATGTCTCGCACTTGAACACAGTGTACACCTGTCTTGCCTTCACAACCTGAGTAAGTGTCCCCCAGGAGTGCAATAGCAAAGCGAGTTTGTGCCCCTTGTGTATGAAGAGAACCATGCATGTCTGTTTTATATAGCATATCTTACTGAGCTCTTCCATGGCGATAGATAGTAGGAGAAAACAGGAGATCTCCTGTTTTCAACATCTGGAGCAAATATTCACAAACGAGCAGTGTGAGGTGTGGTAACAGGTGGTGTACATCACTGTGCATATCTCTAGACATCATTATCACAGGGTTAAAGCAAACAAAAATCCTTGCATTGAAAATAATAAATTAATAATAATTAATTAAAAATAATTATTAAGCTTTAGTTTTTATGCTCAAGAACAGAAAACATCATGAATAAGAGGAGGTCCCTTGGCCTATCAAGCTTGTTTGTTTGCTAGTAGGGTCCTGGGAGCTGTTTCTTGAAAGAAACTGGGGGATCGGCTTGGTTGAGCTTGTTCCACACTCCCACCACCCTGAGTGTCCAAAGCGCCTGCTGTTGTTGAGTTTAAATGTTCAAGTAGTTTTCAGTACCTACTGGGTGGGCTTTCTCATGACCTTTGGGGTCTTGCCTTTTATGTTTCAGCCCATCTTGACTCAGGGTGATGGCGTCCAGAAGGAGGTCGAACCCGAGCGAGGCCTGTGAGGGAGGTGAGTGTTTGCCGAAACACGCTCATGTTGTGGCGAGCTATACAGGTCATGCCAGCAGCCGGGTCACAGTGCTGCTCCCCTGACGTCCTCACACTCAGATCCCTCTCTTTGTCACACCCCCCTGTTAAGGAGGGGCTATTGACCTCAGTAAGGGATATCACAGGGCCGTGCCCGGTACCAGACTGCGGCCGTGTGGTTGTGAAGGTGATGTGTGTCTGTCTGGAGAGGGTACGTTGATCACAAAGCCAGCCGAGAACTTAGAATGTCTGCACTGCGTTCAGGTTTTGTGGGTGTGAGTGGTTGTGTCCCTCCACATTTGGCGGTGCATCGCTTCAGACTGAACAGTTGTTTGTTTCAGGGTTTGTTAACATGCAAAATGTGTGCCTTGCGAGTTGTTTTTTTTAAATACCGGTCTCACGCAGAGCAGTCTGCACGCTATTTGTGTCTTTTGTGCTGCTCCTTTGCCTTAAGTGCGTCAGACCATTTTTTTTGTAACGAAAGCCCAAACTGACACCTTTTAAAAGCTTTTCACGCTTGCCACATATAAAAAGTCCCACACAAGGCAGGAGCATGGAAAGAGTATGCCCACGGTGCGTTCTGAGGCTTTCTAGAGGAAGCAAAGCTCTGCTGCCTGTTTGCTCTCATTACCCGATGCCTCCTCTCAGCTCTGCTCCGCCACGACTGGGAAGAACTTGGTGTCTCTGACGGAATCCCCCCGAGGGGGCTCGCTGCCTGTTTCCCATTCCCATCAAGAGTCCTGGAATACTGGCAGGAAACCGGGAAACAAGACGCTGGAAAAATCCTTAAGGGACCAAGTCCTAATATGCACATAATCTGACCCAGATAAACAATCGGGTGTTACGCAAGTTAAATGAACTTCTCCCTGGTGAGGGTTTTTACTGCGCTTGGTTTTGTTTTTTGGGTTTCGTTGAATCACTTGGGTTTGTTGTAGTTTTTTTTTCCATGGCCAGGGCATTCCCTTGTGTTCTTCACCATTCTCCCACTGTGGTCTTGTAGCTCTGTCCGATGCCTCTGTCAGCTGGACATCGTAGCAGGCTTCAGCAGGGGTTACTGAGGTTCTCAAAGCAACCATCATAGGAAATGTGTGTGAAAACCTCACAAACACAAGTAAAGATAAGAACGCCGAAGCAAAAAATACATTATTATCATTGGCTGATATCTGCATCTCCCGCTGTGAGGTGGTCTTGTTAATTTGTATTTCAGGTATGGCCATGACAATTTGTATGTTACAGAAATCGAGAGAGGCTGTTTCTGTAGGACAATGAAGTGAAAGCTCAGAGGACACCTGTGCTAAAAGCCTGTAAGCGAGCGTGCACAGAATCAGTCTGGTTTTTTACATTTTTATTTGTGCATTTTTTAACTTCTCCCTTAAAGTGGACAGTTTGTGTGCGTGGGTTTTTCCGGAAATAATGGACAAGGATGAAGGTGTGCCAAGAAAAGACAGGTCTACAGTAAGCCAAATGGTGGACAGGATTGTGGACAGGGCATTGGACAATTCCATAATGGCCCGAACTCGACCATTGTCCCCCAGGCATGCTAGAGTGAGTCAGTTATCCTGGGACAAGCCCCCTTAAAAAGAAACAGCTTCTTCCTCTATACAATTGGTTGTTCCAAAGGAAATGGTATCTCAAGTCTCTGTCTCTGCCCAGTGATTATGGGCAGCTGGAAACCAGCTTCATTTTGAATGGTGCTTCCACTCCACTGTGGTAACACAGTAAGAGCGACCTTTTCCTTCCGTGACCGTGTTTCAATGCCCCCTTTCACTGTAATGAAATCTGATGCACTTCAACTGTAATCTGTCCACTCACAGGGAGCTTAATTTGACTTAAAGTATTGTCTATTTTACACCTCACAATCTTTACACAGGCAAGTGACGTGGCACTATAATCTTCGAGGGGCTGTAGCAGAGCAAGCAAAGTCGAAACTAAATGCATGTAAAGGGCAGTTTCCTGTAACTTGCTTATTTGTGTTTATGTTCTAAAAAGATAGGATTATGGAAGGTTCTAGCAGAAGTACTTATAGAGGACACAGAAAGTTTTAACCGCAATAGCCTTCAGATGTTGCTGTAAATATGTGTGCAGGTCTGTGCCCTATCAAGTATTACAGAGTGGTATGTGCTGTAAGGAGTGAACCATCCTGCCCTGGGCAACAAATCACATTCCCATTGCTCCTATCATTCTGGAAAGGGGAGCTGATAAGGACTTTTCCTTGGGATGTTGGTGCACGTGTCTATGGTGTCTCTGGCATGTGACCCTGGTGTCTCTGGCATGTGCATCACTGTAGGCAACAACAGATCTGGTTAATGTGTGAATTCAGACAGACCCAAAGATTTGCAGGCAGTGGATGGCAGAAAAAAACTCCCAACTGAAGGGCAAATGAGGCTGCAAGAAACTGCTACTGACCTGCTATCCACATCTCACTGAGATCTGGGTGCCACCTGCTGTTGAGTGATTGGCGACTTGACATGCAATTTTATTTATTTTTTCCTTTTAAAGGTCAGGGTGTATCTGTGCATGTATATTTTTTTCTGCATGGGTCATCTTTCGAAGAATCACGAGTCCAGATTAAGCTTTATGAGCCAACCAACCTTTGACCTCTGTTGCATTGCTCTACAGTGTACCCTGAACAGAGTACCCAGTGGAGCATGTTAGATGATTGCCCACAATTCATAAAAACCCTCAGGAAATGTATTTTTTTATTGCACCTTGAAATGTGGTCTGAAGAGTGCTCCAAAATGTGCTGCAGAGTTTGCTCTGAAGAGTGCACCGGAGTGTGTTCTGATAAATGCACCAGAGTGTGCTCTGAAGAGTGGCCAGTGTGTGTTCTGATAAGTGCACAGAGTGTGTTCAGATAAGTGCACCAGAGTGTGTTCTGATAAGTGCACCAGAGTGTGCTCTGAAGACTATCCTGAAGTGTGCTGCAGACCTTGCTATGAGGAGTAGATGTAGCTGAACTGTGTTACAGGCATTAAGAAGGCAGCCATGACTAAAGCACCTCACACCTTTTAGTTCAGTGGTAGTTTGCTCAGCTAGTGCCAGGGCTTTTGAAACAAGTGCTTTCTCATGCAGTGATTCCACACGCCATTTTATCACCATACACCCATTGCTGAAGGAAAGGACAACAGCAAATCATTTTTAAAGTACCGGGATAATTTTAATATTTTTTTACAAAAGAAATAAACACAAAAGGCTTTTTTAACATTTGTACCTAAATTAGCGTTTTGCTTATAACTTGTACCGATTGAACACAGTAGCGTGCTACAGAACACAAAAAGCTATTGCACACTTAAGACATTCAGTACATATATACATGAGTTAATATACTGTATATTTAAAATAAAAAAACATACAATAGTCCACAGGGTTAGATCACATATACTTAACCATGAAATCACAAATGTACATATTTACGAATGCTAAAAACATTGATTACTTGAGCCCATAGGAAACAGGGGGCTAAAGGGCGGGCTTTCATTTCCCCACCAAAGTGCTTTCTCTCTTTCTCATTGGTTGTCTTTGCATTTGATTGGCAGGGGGAACCACTAAATCAATATGGCTTCACTTCAGAGGCAACCAGTATAGGGCCTCCTAGCAACTTTAGGGAAGTTTATAAGATTCCTGGCTTGATTCAGAGAGGACGGCGGTGGGGAAGAAACAAGCCTTGTCCAAACACTTTACCTACAGCAGGTGTGCCTTCTGTGCTCAGACACGTCCTGTGATATCAGAGCAGATGCTATCGTCTGCACGGGGCCACACGAGAGAGCTCTTACAGTCAGACATTCATCATGTCAGTTGTGACGTCAGGTGCTGGTGTCAATATCTGTCCCCCACAATTTGGTTTTAGAAGCTAGTGCAACATGACATTCAGCTCTGCCTTATTTGAGCATTGTTATATTAGTTTGTTTTTCATTATTTACTGTAAATTAAATGATGCAACGGTGATACCTGTAATGCAATGAAGAAAACAAGCTTTTTTAATCGGTTGCAGATGTGGCATAGTTTGATGGGTGGGCAACCACACTGTTTGCTTACAAGTTATTTAAGCAGATGTTTTTCCCTGCTTCTAAAGAAACTAAAAAAAAAATCCTTAAAAGACCAAAACAATGAGTTCTGGACAAGCTGGTAGACCTGGAGCTTGCTGATGCTCTCATAAAAAAATAAATAACTGAGCTATGTCAAAAACATTTGTACAGTCCTAGCAGCAAAGGCAGTGATTTCTACATTTTACACCTTCAATGTAAGCTCTCCTCTTTACCCCTTAACCACGCCGGACACACCCACACACGTATGCACCCCCCACAGGAGGGGACGTGCTCCTCGTCTGAGCTTTGGAAGCCAAAACACTCCCATACGGAAGAGGAGACTTGACGTCACCCTCTCTCCAACTCCCTAACCTCATCCTGTAAACAACAGGAACCCCCATAAAAGACAGGAATTTCTTCAGCTTCCCCTGTTTCTTCATCCGAAGTGGGAGCAGAGGACAGAAGAACAAAATAAACTCTTTTGATGTCAGTGGTTTCCAAACAAAAAAAAAAATACTGCCGGCTGACCTTTCGCCGAGTCCGAAACGAGGTGGGACGCCCTGCTGGACGAATCCAGCCAGAAACAGGATCTGGGATGGGGCCCCCAGCAAGCCAGAGGGAGATCGAGAATGAGCTCGTGTTTTGTTTCCACACTGTCTACTGCTTAGCCAAGCTGACCGAGCAGTGCAGATGCTGATCCTTATGCAAAATCACATTGAATTCTTGCCTTCTTGGTCAACTGCTGTTTTTTCACTCTGGTTGTAACACCCAAGCAGTTTTCTCGAGTTTTTGGCAACAATCACCTACCAAGCAACTGAGTCTAAGGCCTGAATGTGCTTCTCTGTTTTGTTGTTTTTAAACTTTACCTTGTGTCCCATCAAGTATTGTGACAGCTACAGCCGATAGTCCTGTATGTGACCACACAGACCCAGCACTTGCAACTACGTATTGTACACCTATTATACAACAATAATCATCCAATAAATAAGGTCAATTTTTTTCATTTGCCCTCTTTGTTTTTTTAAAGTGGTATTCAGAGCTTCACCGTTTTCCCTTCCCTGCTCTCCCGTTATCATTTACTCTAGCGAGGAGGGTCATGGGACATTTGGCCTGTATGTAGTAGGAAGATCCGTCATGATGTCATGATGTGTCTTGTGGTGTATTTGGGCAGAGCCTATTACTAATGCACTATGCAACAGTCTTTTTAATGTGTTGGCCCAGTTGGACTTGGCTAACCAAATTCAGTTTGGATATCTCTTGAGAAAAGTAATACTGCACTGAATCACGATCCAGTTGCAATGGAAGAAATACGCTCTCCATTGTTAATCTGTTTCTGTTTAAAGCTAAATTTGTTTCTCAGCTGGGTATGGAACCCTCCCCCTCCATCCTGACAGCCACCCCCCCAAAATATAGTACTGTGTCTGTTGCTGATGCCCATCTGAGCGTGTTAAATGATTGCCGACAATTTAAAAAACCCCTCAGGAAATGTATTCTTTTTTGATTGCACCTTCCTCTTAGGAAGCTGTTATATTTAGAGAGATGGAGAAGAATACAAACAGGCCGCCGCTGAGCTGACATTAAAGCACGCAAGAGTACAAAACAACATCAAGGCTGGGAGACTCGAATTTCACACACTACACAGAAGTAAACGCGTCATTTTGGAATCAGACATTTCCTTGTCTTTTTTTTTAAAATGGAAACGTTTGTTTCATTACACACCTTGAACATTAATCTTTGTTCTTTGGAACCCCACCCACAAATCCCCCTGTGACCCGGAGAAACTACAATAAAACTAACTTTATAGGATCATAGCAGCAGTGTGTGCTTCTTAACGCGCACGTTGTGTTCTTTACTTTCGGTTCCAAAAGGTATGTTCTGTCCTCCTGGACTTTGAACTGTATGCACCCCACTCTCTCGCTTAATCTTGTTTTTCTTTCACCCTCAGATCACAGAAACCCACGAATGACAAAACGAAATCAAATTGTTCTCAATCATTGACCACTCACTGCATCTGCTTTGTTTTTTTTTGTTTTTTTGCTGCCAGGAAGAGGTACGGATTGTTTGATCGAAAAAGAAACTGAATTTAAAAAAAGGGGATGAAGGGAGTGGAAACTCGGGAAGCAGACTAATGTCACTGCTCGATACGCGGCTCAAAACAGGAACAGGGGTGAACAATTGGCGGGCGCACCGGCTCTGTTCACTCTCCCTCCCGGGGGCAGGCGGAATACACGCACTCTGTCACGGAGTGGGGAAACGCGGAATTAAGCCAGACGCAGGTGGAAAAAAAAACAGGAACCCGCCACTCAGAACCGCTGCCGTTGTAGGATGTCTGCTACGAGCGGGACCGCAGGTGCGAGGAGTTTGGTATTGGATGCAAGCTTTTTTTTTGTCTGTTTGCGGACTCTCTTTGTTTTAATCGACCCAAAATCTGGATGGACCCCCTTCCTCTAAATGGGGGACAGAGCCAACATGAATTAGGTGTCAGTGACCTGGCTGCAGGGGAAGGGGCAGGAACGAAACTGGCATTGCCTGGCAGTTTGAGCCCGATTAGATTTTTTCGAGTGTCAGTTTTTTGTGAAACAGGCCAATTCCAACGTCTGGGTAGTTCCTGTCTTTTGCCTTATTTTGCTTAAATTTGCACAGGCAGACACGGAGTTCAAACAACACTAAATAAATATTAAAATGACAATTAAATGAGCAACTACAAGTATTGCTGGGAGATTTCCTCTCCTGGGCCAACGGCCTGCAACCCTGCAGGAAACAATAAAAAGAACATTTGTACTCCTCACAAAGTGCATTTTTTTTGTATTCTTTTTAAAATGTTGCCGAGAGTTATACTTGGGGCCCTGACTGTCTGACTCGTTAAGGTTAGGTACTTATGGAAGCTTGCGATGGCTCCTTAACTTGGATGGGCGTGGAGATCCAACTTCGGAAACCGCCGGAAACATAGTGAAGCTAATCTTCAATACTGTCAGTTCTAAAACAAAATCAAGTAAAAGCTGGAAGAAGAACATAATACCTTGGGGAGGGTAAATTGATCAAATCCCAAACCTGGCCCTCTCCAGCATTTTATACATTTCCCAGGGGGCCACAGGGAGAGCTTCGTCCCTTTGAAGCATCAACATGTCCTAAGGTGTCTGGTTAACGGAATACAGGTCCAAGTCATTCGCCCTGGCACAGAGGGTACCATTTTGATGGAACAGCTCAGTAAATACTGGGAGTCGGCTATGCTACTTCATCGAATGCAGCCCCTTTTCGACAGTTGTTTGAAACGGAGCTGTGCAATACCACGTAGCATATTTTTACCGTACAGAAGCATGCAATTTTATAACACTGTCATCGTTAGCTTTGTTCCCAGTTAGGTGCCCGGGAACCTAGTTAGTGGATAAAAGTGGTAAATGAATCCCAGGACACACCGCGGATCCCTTGGTCACAGCTCCCAGTGGGAATCGGACCACACCTGTCGATTCTGGTGGAAACCCGATTGCAGGGTCCACATTTTATTCGCAGTCTTCTACTGGTGCGGGATATCACAGAGCGCAACTGAGTATCGCCACCCAGAAACCCTTCTGAAGGGGAGGGTGAGCGCCTGCAGACATCTCCTCCTTGCCCTGCTGCTCCTGGCAAACCACTGCGTCTGCTAAGCTCGCTCTGTGGGACTCCTTGAAGCCCTGGGGTTAAGAGTCTTTTTGTCAAACGAGGTCTCCTTTGTCTTCTGCCTGTCTTTGGAGCAGTCCAAACGTCCCCGTCCCCCCCCCCAAGCCCCACAGCGGCAAAACCAAAAACCTTTCGTAACTCACAGACCTGGCAATAGGTTATAGTCTCTTACCCCATCTTGTTTTGGGCTTGTATTTCACCCTTATTGTGTTTTGTCCCTAAACACACGTGGTGCAGTCCTGCATGATGGGCATCGTCTGGTTCTCGTGTTTGAACGTGCAGTGATCCAAAGAGCTGGAGCTCTTCAGCTGGATCATGCAGCGATCGGGGGGGCGCCCGCTCTGTAGGATGCCCCAGCAGCATAGCACCCGGAGGAACTCCTTGCGCATGTCCTTGCTGCGTAGAGTGTAGATCAAGGGGTTGAGGGCCGAGTTGAGTGTGGCGACCCCAAAGAAGATTTTGGACTTGGAGAGGATGGGGCAGGAGGACATGGTGCAGGAGACGTCCACAAGCAGGATGGAGAATGCCGGCAGCCAGCACACGATGAAGACCCCCAGGACGATGGTGACCGTCTTGAGCAGGGTGTAGGCCGGAGTAGCGGTGGCCTCCTGGTGACTGGACTTGACAATCAGGTAGATGCGCACGTAGAGGATGACGATGGAGAGCAGGATGATGCTGAAGATGGTGACCACAAACAGGATGTATTTCTTGGAGTACAGGGGCAGGAGAGCCGAGCACTCGGGCAGGCTGTTGATACAGTTCCAGCCAATGATGGGCAACCCCCCCAGCAGGATGGAAGTCACCCAGCAGGTGCTGATCAGCATGAACATGCGGCACGTCTTGTTGTTGCCATATACCTTCACCTTGGTGATGGCGATGTAACGCTCGATGGCAATAGCCAGGAGGCTGAAGACAGAAGCCGACAGGGCGATGAAGGCCGTCCCCTCCCGGATGAACCACTGGACTGGCAGCAGTTCAAAAGTCCGTGAGCCGGACAGGAAGATATTGGCGATGTACGCAGATCCGGCCAGCAGATCCGAGAATGCCAGGTTGCCGATAAAGAAGAACATGGCGGAATGGAACTTCTTGTTGCGGAAGACAGCAATGAGTACCAGCAGGTTCTCCAGGATGATGACACAGCAGACCACAATGAAGATGATTGAGAGGGAGCCGAAGCTGTCCTTTGCGCGGTCGAGGACCCTCTCTTTGGAGAGGTTCTTGGCGTACATGTAATGTTCAGAGATGACAGCATTGTTGTAGTATTGCTCGTACTTGCTCCTCATAGTGAAGGTGTAGCCGTAGACGGCGTTCTGGCAGAAAGTCATTATTGCTGTCCAGGAGGGGACTGGAACGTGGAGGACACCGCAGCCATCAGAGTGTCACACCCCAGGGACCCAGGAAACCACATGGGCTCACCTGCAGACACAGCGAAGAGAAGAAAAGTCAAGAGTGAGAATCAGTTGAAAATGTTTAAGCGCAAGTCCCATGCCCCAAAACAACATGGAGTGAAGCCAGAACCAATGCTTTATTCTTTTGGCAACCCAAAAACCACTGTTTGTGTTCCCATGTGAACCATGAACCACAGGTTGCCTTCTTACATCTTCAGGTGTCTGCTTTTCACACCAGACCTAGAAAGTGTTAGAATTACAGCCCCTTTAGATCAAAACCAAGGGGAACTGTTAAACCAGCATCAAAACCAAAGAAATCTATCTGTCTTGTCTGAGCTGTTGGGAAAAGAAGTCTGTTCAATTACCAGCAAGAGCATCCTGCCAAGCTAACACCACATCACGATCGCGTGAACAAAAATGTTTGAAAAATATCGGGCAAGTGGTTGCAGATTGCTGAAGCATTCTCAAATAGCCTTTTATGTGAAGTCACGTGTTGTATTTAAATGCTGATAAACGATGCTGTGATGGCAATACCCTTACTGCAGATAACGGGGGTTTCAAACTCTGGGCCCTGCAGTGTGTAAATACGCAATGAGAACGCAGTATACTATAGTATGTGTTCTCTGTCACGTGCATTATGGAATCCTACTGATAAGATTCTGGGAACATTCCGTTATTAAAGACACATGGGGCAGTTCTGCATTTCTGTAAAAATTAAGGCATGTACAACCTCACATGCTAAATAGTACAAATTTCAAACAGCTCTGTCTACCAGAATTACAGCTTTTTCTGCTGGGGACAGCTTGGAGCAGTCAGATTCACTTTATTCTGCTGCCGAACAGTTTCTGGGATCAGTCCCAGCTGGGACCACCTGTCTGTGTGGAGTTTGCTTGCTCACTCCGTGTTCAGCTGGGGTTTTCTCTTGGTGCTCCAGTAAATGAATGTTCAGGCTTGTTCTCAGAAGTCAAGACAAAAAAAAGCTTGGGTCCTTAATGTATGTATCCGAGGACATTAAGACTTGTGAGTAAAACACCAGATGTTATTATCTTAGCATTTAAAAAGGGAAGTTTAAATGGAAATGTGGATACAACCATTTTGCTAACTTAAACTTTTCACCGTGTAGGATGCTGGATCTTGAGATGTGTACATCCCCACCACCTCCTACATAACCTCTCTAAATCAATTAAAGAATCTGTCAAAGATTATTTTACCTTTGTTTCCAGGGGTTGTGATTTATGTGATGGTTTGATCTGAACAGAGAAACACAGCCACAAATGTACAGTTAGACTCTTGTCATGAACGAAAGCAGACATGTGGGCGTAAAGTTTTGCTTTCACAATGCCCTCATCTAGCAGAACAGAAACTTTGCAATCCCAGACCCTCTTTTCCAAGAGCTTATTGTGCTGAATAGACACGTTACTGCCTCCAAAAATAGCACAGAGACTTCCCTTAGAAACGTGTATATACAGCTCTTGGTTCTGCAACACATTGTTGCACTTTGTGATTGTGTGAAGCTGCCCCCTGAAAAAAGCCTTTAAGAGCATTTTCGAATGTCGTGTGATGATCTGAGTAGCCCATGTACAGCATTTCGCGATAGCTTTGTCTCGTGTAGAGCAACAGAGCTCTGTAGCACTACCCTTCCACAGGATTTACTGTAGTGTGCCCTGTCAAACAGTCAAATCGGGATCTATTCTCGGGTCACAGGAAAAAAATGGTCATTTCAAACTAATTCTTCATACTGAGTTACCCGTAATTCATGAACTCAAGTTCATGTTACTATAATAAAGCTTGATAATTATCAAAGCAGAACTTTGCCCATCGAGAGCCATTTGTTAGGAACGCTATGCTAAAAATGCAAACTAGAGGTGAGGCTTCAGATTAAAAAATATCATACAATAGTGAACCATAATCATGCAAAGGCCACGTAATTTATTGATTCAACCACAAGAGATAACAATACTGCTTTATGCGTGATCAACAGTATGGCCAGAGGGTGACCTTGGCTTGATAAATACTTGGAGGTGGGAGTGTACCGTGGAGGACACAGCACGAAATGTTATTTTAAGACTCATTTGTGCCGGAATGCTTATTTTGCCTCCCAGCGCCATAGCCTCAGTTGATGCAGTCTTCTCTATTTTGTTCAAAAGCACACGCCGGGGATATAAAATCCCTTTTTTCTGGCTCGGAGCAGACATTTACTGATGAGATTGAGCAAGCGCTTTCTGGGATGAAATTAACAAAGTGAAAACGTGGCAGAATTTTTTTTTCCTCCCTAAAAGGATGGCTGTTTCGCAGATCGCTGCACAGCTGAAGGTGCTATACGGTCCGTGCATTCATAGGTGTAAATATGTGCGTACGTAGCTTGTGGTTAATTGAAAGTGGTTGCCCACACTGGCACGCAATGTGGAGCGAAGAATTAGATTCACATGGCACTCAGCCTAATTGTGAAATGCTTCTTGTGAAGGCTTCCTCTTGAGTTTTTTCTTCTTCTCTTGAAAATAGCATATAACACATCACCACAAAAAAATACATAAATTGCAAACACATTGTTTTGGAGGTTTCATTCCAGCTGAGCTCACTGTTTGCCAGATTAAACCAGTTCAACCCTTTAGCCCCAGTTTTAGAGCTCATGGTACTTTAAAGAGATCTGTTGTAACTGCAGGACCGTAGCCCCCCACCCCCCGCCCCAACAGGGATGGAGTATAACACCACCACACAAGGTGGGCTACACCTGTCACTGTAGCTGCAGTGCTTGGCTACTAGAATCCTGGACGGGAAACAGGTCTGGCACCCAAATCCAGAGTATTATCCTGTGGAAAAAATCTTTCCAAGTACTGTTGGACACAGAGGGCCTTTAGGAAATCATGAGGTGATGGACACCTCAAAGCTCTGGGTCTGGAGCGGTAGCCTAACCACAGCACTGGTACAACCACCCACTCGGAGTGAACTGAGCCCTGCAGCCCAGCCCGCCTGCAAGACTTTGCAAGACACAGTTGCACGCGAATCCGAACAGCTGGGGAGTTTTCAGACAGGCGATGCATGTTTTTTAGCGACGAGATTCCCAGGTGTGGGCTTGGCGTGTGAGCTTTGGTAGGTAGGCAGCATGTGGCCAGACGTGGTTGCTGGGCTTCCTGAGGATGAGTTTAGTTTGCCAGGAGGTGGTGGTGAAATGCACATCAAGATAAAATATTGTCACGCCTACTGCATTGCAGTTCCCACGCGTCTTGAGCTAGCCAGTGAATTATCTAATATTTCTATAGAAGAATCTGCACTAAAGCCCCAGTCAATGCTGCATTACACACGGTTAAAGAAAATGATCATAATTATCATCAAAATTATCATCCTTTTTTTTGTCAGAAAAACATCTCCACTTTCATCGGCTAGATATAAAAGCACTGAGCAGGCTGAGATATCAGCTATGAAAATGACAATATTGATAAAAATATGCATGGTGGATTGACGATAATTAGCTGCCTAGTCAGTGAGGGTGCTGCATCTTTGCTGCTAAAGGCATATCTTCGATTGACTTTGATGAAAAGGCCTTCCTCTTCAGCAGATACGTCTGCTCAATCTGATGGTGTTTCTGAAACCAGTCATTAACGCCTGCTTGGCGTGAGCAATCCCAGAACACCTTGCTCTCGGGCTTTGCAATATTAGTTTACTGCAACGCAGGTTGCAAACACCTCATCTTTGACCACAAAGAAGGAAAAGAAAATCAGTGCGGTTTTCCATTGGAAAGTGTAGCACAAATCAGTACGGTACCATCCTCACAGGACACCATATTTAGCACTTTAGACTGCAGTTGCCTTCACTTAATTGTCTGCGACTTTGCTACATTTTCCACTGCCAGTCTCATAATGTTTGGCCTCTGTCCTTTACCAGCCTTCACAGCACATAAGCATAAAACCTTAGGCCTGGCTCCTACAGTGGCATACAACAGGCTGGATCTGTAAAACAAGCACAGAGCTTGTTGACACAAAGAGAGCGACAGCAGAGCTCTTTCCTAAGCGGTGCTGCCGACAGCCCCGACAGTCACAGAAAACTCAGCCGTTGCAAAAATGCAAAGCATCTGACGAAGCTGGCGGTAGTGATTGCCTATCAGTATTCGTCTGTCAGAAGAACTCAGCAACAGTCGCCTTATTGCGCAAGGTCATTCCATTATCCCTTTTCAGAATTTCTGACACATGCGTCTCCATTGTTTCAAACGTGAGCGATTTTCACAATCATGATCCCCCACCCCCTTTAGCAACACTAAACATCATGCTTCTCTTAAGAGCGAACCCTCCCCCCTCCCACAAAAGAACACTTGGGTTAAGAAAAGGTGTTAACTTTTTATTTCTTTTTGGATAAGGGAAGGGGGTGTGCTGGGATAAAGGGAATGGAATGTGCTGGCATTTTAATCAGTTCACTTCTATGTGTCTGTGTCTGTTTTTCGTTCTTGCATCCTGACTCATTGTTAACATTCCAGCCAAGAGTCCAGGGGTCCCAGGAGCACAGCAGCAGAGGGCTGGTGCCATATCCACATTGAACTCGGATTAGGTCCGGCCGTATTCCAGCCTTTTCCCCATTCAGAGAGGCAGGCTGTCACTTAGAGAGCTGCTTGTGACTTCTCAAAGATTATCTTATACAGGTAGGTCTCAAATTTCCAAGGATATACCGAGCATATAGACAATTCTGTGTTGTCAGAGTTACTGAATAAACGACCATGGAAGTGCTTCGTTATCAATAAAACCAGAAGGGGGAAGATTTTCTCCCCGTTTTCCTCAGTCAAAGGAAACGTAACCCAGACCCTCATTGCCTCAAAGTCTGAGAAAAGAATTTAGATATGAAGCGGTTGAGTTTAGACATTGTGTACGCAAACATGCTGCAGCTTTTCACGTTTTTAAGTTAAATTTAATTTTTTAAATTTCTAAGTAAGCTGTAAAGGGTGAACAAAATTTGTCTGAAGAATGGTCCATTACATAAAAATAGGATGTTTAAAATTTTTAATGTGTAGCAGCAATACATATTTAAACTGCTTTGCATTTAGAGTAATAAAAATAAGAGGCTTTCTGATCATTAGTTTTTTTATCTGCTTCGACATTCACATATAATACATCTATATTTAGCTATTTTATTAATATATCTAAAAATTCTAAATATATACAATATCTTAATATTTTAGTGAAATATCTAGATATTTTCACTGGATTATTTCACTAAGTTGTCCTAGTTACTACAGTGGACTTCCCTAATCTAATTGGAAATTCCTTGTGACACTAACAATAACACAGAAATATCATGCTGGTCTGGAGGTATGGATAAATACTATTCCATATATATATATAAATAAATGCTGATTTATCTTTAATAATACTAAGATATGGATAAATACTAATGGAACCTGAAATAGGAGAAGAAGTTGGAAAAACATGGTAATGTTTTGAAAAATAAGTAATGGTCTGATATAAATATTATTTTTTATGGCTGTTAGAAAATAGTTTATTAGTGGTTTCAAACAATGCATATAGTCCTGAAGCCTGAAGTCTTGCACAAAGCAGCTGTTTTTCTATGATGTAATGACACTACATGAAGTACTTTTTAAATTAAATGTCATATGTTTAAATCAAGAGCTTAGGGGGCATTGGTAATTATTTCTGCTTAATAGCTAATTCAATGCCCTAGTCAATGGACAGATTATTCCAAGTTAATGAATAAATACTTTATTCAACAACCACGTTGGAGATATTCGTGTTTCATTTTAAATGTTGAGGCAACATTTATAATATTTATTTCCGTTACTGTTTAAGTCAAGGTCCTAATTAAGGAGAAGAGATCCATATTTGACACCAATGTTCCCTAGCGTGCACAGACAGAGCCACGATTGCTTTTCCTGTCTTTACGTGTAGATCAGTAATATATTCTACAACGTATTTTTTCTCTTCCCCTTCAGAAACCGCAAACTTTTTTTTTTCAGATTAGGCAGCCTGCTAACTGACCCACATTGTACTTCCTTATGTCAGCCATACCAAGAGCGCTCCCACATTAACAGTTCATACAATCTGCCGCGCCCAAGGGCTGTTATACAGCTGTACGCAAAGCCTCAATGGAACAAATCCAGGTGTCTCTTCTTGCACGCAGTGCAGCAGAGAGGGCTATTTGTATTTCTCCAAATAAACATCATAAAATAAAAGCAGAAAAAAAACAAACCAACCTGTCAAAGAGCAACTCAAAGGTAGCTCACTGCTCTCCACTAAAAGGAGAGTACTCCCTTAATCTGTTGACGCATACCGAAACTAAGTTGGAAGTCTTTGAAATGCAGTCTAACTCATTTTAAAAGGCATGCCTTGTCATTTAATAGAAACAAGAAACACAAAGATACCCAAACACAAAGAGACATTCCGCAACCTAACAATTGAATATTGAATTTACAGCTATTCAAATGAAAACACTCCACACTCGGGCCCTCCTGTCCGAGTGGAAAAGGCTGAAGAGCGACTCATCTGTGAAGAGGACCTGATGCCACTGCTGACGAGTCCATCGCGGCCTCTGTCTGGCCCAAGCCAGTCGGGTGTGGCGTCTAGGAGGTGAGAGCAGAGGGCCTCTGACAGGTCGCCTTGCTCTAAGGCCAGGAGCATGGAGCCTCACTGTCCTGTCGCTGATGTGGACATTGTGTCTGCCAGAAGTTTCAGCAGAAGTACGGGTGGCAGATCTGAAAAGATCTCTCAGATGGACCAGTCTGATGTCTCAGTCCTGCTCTAAGACCGAATCTTGGACTGTCATCTGTCCTGCCGGTCTGCTGAAACCTTCTCTGCAGTCGGGACACAGTGGACCGGCATACTCCATAGTGTCTAGCAACGCTGGCACATGACACGCCTGCCTGCAGCATTTCAATGGCCCTCTCCCTTGGTTCTGGTGACACTGGAGACATTATGGAAAGTACACAAAACTGCCTAAGTGAGGCCTTTTTCTTGCAGTGACCTAAGCTTTGAATTAAGGCCTTTTTAAATGTGACCTGATCAGGCATTGTTCTACCTGGACCTATGCAGGTGCACTTTTACCTAACGAGCTTTCGTGTGATTGGCAAGTTGCAATGCCTCACTGCACAAGCTGTATTGGTGGTCAGAAGGCTTAAAGCAAATTGACAACTTTTTGTGAAAGTACATAAGCTATAACTGTAGTATTCTCATTCCAGAAAATGTTGCATTTCTTTTGTCCATCAGTATATAATAAGCTGCAATGAAGTTCCAACAGTAATGGTGTAGGTCCTCTGTGGATGTCTCCCATCCCAGTACTGACCCTGGATTTACAGCTTTATGTAAGAAAGGGAGTCAAAACTAATATCAGCAGAATTATGTTCTCTTGCTGCACAGCTAGAATCTGAGACATACGGAAACTGCGGCGCTAGCTTCACACCAGTCAGAACAATGGCTTTGTGGCTATTTATTGCTGTTGAGTAGCTCTCTCACTAACATCAAACAATTGATCTTCTCTCAATCCTCAGAGATGACTGCCTTTGAATATCTCATCTGTAAAATGTTCTTTTTGCTGCCACGCGACACTCCTGGAGCCTGTAGCACGGAACCTGTAGTGTTTGTGTCAGCTCCCTTTCGTGCCTGCGCTTGTGTCCCAAGCATATTGCTTCACAATAGGGTCCTGCTCTTTTTAACGCAGATGAACCCCCCTGCATTCTTCCCACATCACCTTGTCCCTGGGCATCATTTCTCCAGAGTGATGTGAATTGAATAAGACAATAAGAGGAAGTGGTGCTGAATCATTCCCGATCTACACCTGTGCTCCCGTGTTTGCAACGGCGACTCATTGCCTTAGTGCATACTTTGCTGGCACGAGTCAGCTTAGCTGTTAGACCATGCAAATCAGTTTCAAACAGGTACCGTTGTGTTCAGCTGGGATAATTAAAAAAAACATTTGAAATGGTAATCTTAGGCTCTTGGGAATACAAAACAAGAGAACAAAGAAGATCAGCTGCCAACGAACAGCTAACCACAGTTAACCGTCTTCCTAGACAACCACAGGGAAGTTTTACTTTTTTACTTTGTAGCTCTTCAGGGTTCTGGTGTAGTTTTCCTGGAAGCTGACAACCTGCAGCCCAGGTTAGCCAGAGGTGACGTCTCCTGGAATTCTGGTGTCTTGTCGTCACGGAATTCCTACTGTCGCTAAACCTGGAGGACTAGTTCTACAGACAGCGCTGACCTCGGGTCAAGCCAGACCGCACTGCATAGCGCAGAGCCCAGCCTCTGTTCCGCTGTGTCAGTGACAGTCAAAGAGGCTTTTGTGAGCACATTCCCTCTCACTGCAGGTGTGCTTCATATTTGTGGGTGAATTACAAAATACACTACACGGGATCAGCCCCAGGGCCTTCAACATCACAATCTGTTCTCAATCTTCGGCAAGTGACAAAATGACCTGCTTATGCAGTGCAACCCTGAATCAGGCCACTTCTTTGGAATTCTGCTTTTCTTTTTTTGAGCGCAAGAAGTTTATTCTGCGGCTATCGGGTGATTCTTTCCCCCGCAATCGTTTATGGGCACAATGACTGGATTTTTCTTAGTTTCAATAAAGTTAAGGACTCTGATCGAGCTGCACACCACCCCCGATTAATATGAACACAGAATTGCATTTCAAAGTCACAAAAGTTGGTGCATTACCCCGAGATCAAAACTTGGAAGAGGTTTCATTCTTTCTCCAGATCAAAAGGATTTTTTAGATCTTAAGATACTATACATCCCAACATGCACTGCATTCTACTCCCGTTCGTAGGCCGGTTATAGAACGGGCCGAGTCGGACTGGGCCCCTGCAGCCCAGGGAAGCCGGAGGAGACGTCTCCTGGAGTTTGAGTTCTTGTCGTCACGGAATTCCTAATGTCGCTAAAACCTGGAGGACTAGTTCTACAGACAGCGCTGACCTCAGGTCCTAGCCCCAGCTCTACCAGTTCCACCTGCGCCAGGGATAATGGAAGAAGACCCGTTCTGATCCAGAACCTCTGAATCACGGGTCCAAGCCTGTGGCACTGCTGCGGTGCAGGAGCCCCTTCTATAATTAGCGCAGAGGAAGAGAGTCGGGACGGCGTGGCTGAGGGGGGAGAGGAGGGGAACCTCGGAGGTGTGTGCTGTTGTGCGGAGCTCAGGCCAAACAGCGGTCTCGCAGAGAGAAAGAGGAAACCATACAGTTCTGCAGATCGGCCCCGGAGGGCCCGGAAACATGGGTTCTGACGCCCCTGGCAGCTCTGTGGCAGTGGCTTTAGGATTCTGTGCCTTATGGATTTCCCCCTGTCCAGAGGGGCAGATCCTGCCACTGACGCCTCTACCACGACGTCACCTGGTCCGGGTCTCCTCAACCACTTCAGAACTGTCGCCATCAAGGGCGAAGGCGATCGCAAACACTGTGCACTGAGCTGCATGGCATGCAGTGCCTGTCCCCAAGTTCACCTGAGGTACTGGTATGAACGGCACCTTCAAACTATTTAAGGCACGTCTGCTAATGCGTCTGAACCTGGCTTGTTGATGATGATGATTATTATAAGATTGTGTTTCATACACATCTGACAAACCACTGCCCGACAGAAATTCACAATCCTAAAGGATACAGAACCATCGCATGTCCTTGGATTGGACATTGAAACAGGCTGCACTCAGTGCTCATAGCAACAGTGTCTCATAAAGGACATACAGCACCAAAGCAGAGTTTGAAACAATGAATCAAGTGCCTCTTATGTTTCTATTATCCATCCATCCATCTTCAAACTCCTTCTTCCCATTCAGGGTGGCAGGGGAACCGGAGCCTATCCCAACAAGCAACGGGCACAAGGAAGGATACATCTTGGATGCCAGTCCATCACAGGGCACACGCGGACACAGATATAGACATGCACACATTCACAGTTTCCCTACAGGCCAGTTAACCCACCAGTATGGTTTTGGACTGTGTGAGCAAATCTAGCAGCCAGATGTCATCCACATAAACACAGCGAGATCATGCAGACTCTACACAATCAGCACCCCAGGTCTGGAATTGAACCCAGGGCCCCAGGGCTGTGAGGGCAGGAATGCTAGCCCCTGTGCCATCTTGCCCCCATGTTTCTGCTATTTTAGAAACAGACTGAAATGTATTTGATTTTTTCAACACCTTAACACATTAATATATAGCTGCTTTCAAGGACTGCAACAATCAAAATGCTCAGAAAATCAGGACTTCAAGTTTCAGCTCTACTGTAAAATGCTTCAGAAGGATGGATTTTTTTTCTAGTCTACCCAGTTTATAATTTATTTTTAGGTTTATGACGGACCTATAAGTCCCTAGATTTATTATATACAGGGGCAGTGTAGCAGAGTCTCTGGACTCATGACTCGCAGGTTGCGGCTTTGAGTCCATGCTGTAGACACTCCTGTTGTACCTTGAGTGGGGTACATTGCTTAAGTCTGCCCAGCTGTAAAAGTGAGAACCGAGAAAGAGCTCGTGCACAGTGAGTCAATGTGAGTCTGTAAGGGAAATAGCTTACCTATATAGTACAGATAAATTAAGCCACTGTGAGCTTTTGCACGTGTGTTTTGCAGCTGGTGTGCAAGTACTTGTTGAAGATGGTGCACATGTTTCTTTTGCCATGTCAAAATCACTTCTCAAAGAAGTAAAATAGTAAAAAAAAATCCTAACTTCAATCCATTTGATAGAAACCTTGTTTTTCCAGTGAGCCTACTCAGATGGAACCTCTTCGATCACGGGGACTGATTTAACCTTTTCAATGAAGAAAAGAAAAAAATAAACTCGTGCAATGAAAAGGCAATAAAAAGGGGTTGTTTTGAGAAAAGGGTAGGCGAGCTGTTTCAGAATTAGTGCAGATAAGTAAGGTGAGACATTGGATGAAAATGAAGTGATAGACAGACAGACTGTTGGGTTTTTCCCCAGTGTTAGTGAATCAGATTGATTCTAACGACGAGTCTTTTACTCAGAAAAAAAGTGGTAGAAAATCACGTCATCACTGGTTTTATTCAGCGTCATAAATGTTTATTGTTGGAATTATTACAGCTACCCTGAAACAACATTGTGGCAACACAATTCTTTAAGACTACAGGAGATGTGGCCAATACATACAGGAGATGTGGCCAAAACGGTCAAATAAAAATATCTTTATATCACTACGTGGCAGAAAACAAATATGAATCAAATACAGAGAACGGAAATGAAAAATAAAACGTATATTCAACAGAATTGTGCTTAATTTTGATATTCGAAACACAGACAGGAGGATTGTGCGCACAGCGTTACTGTGCGCAACCGGAAAATAGTACTGGAGCACATTCGAGACTGACGGTATTCAGGTGATAACTTGGGTCAGCGTAACGTGTCATATTTCTCATATTCTCGCTTCATGTTCGTCAAATCCCAACTACAACCAAACTACGATCTCACACAACAGTGACCAGAATTTATTTTTTCAGGGGGTTACGACGAATAATGACCCCGTCAGCAAACCTTCTTGTATTTCGCTTATCTAACTTTATGAAACCTCCCGGCGTCCTCGATATTCACACTCCAAAAACAAAGCAGCTCTATTTTAGGATTGTCACTTTTCTTCCGCTTTGTTTTTCGGTTCTATTTCCCACTGATTTTAATTTCTAGGCAGTAGAGGCGGGGGGGCGTCTTAAATCTGGAAAGATTAGAAATAACTACAATCATAGACAATTGAATAATCAATCCAAATAGGCCGCGTGTAAATACGAATATATCAGTAGCACTTGCATTACAACGCGCATTCCTCCTCTCAGACTTCTGAATCACTGTCTGGGGACAGCAACAGACACTCGTTTGGCAACCTATTAAATTGCCGAAAAGGCTTATCTTCACCAGCGTTCGGCTCGAATGGTGCTTAAACACGCCGCTGACGACCCATAGACGTAGTTACAAAAACAGTTAAGGGAAAGATTTTAATCGAAAATGTAATTAATTATTCAATGGTTAACAGTAAAGCAAGATTACTGGACTTCTGAGGCTCGTGACGCGCACCAAAACCGCGCTTCGCGCAATTTGGAGAAACTGCGTCCAACGGCAGATTAAAAGTCCCAAAAAACAACAAAAACAAAACGGTGTGCTAGAACTCGGGAAAACTCAATAAATAAGGAAAAGCATTCTTCAACGTTGCCAATATTTTAATTTTTTTTCTGTTTGATTGCATTTTGGATGTAGAACCGTCAGACTCGCATCTTTTAAGGGTGTCTACATCAGCAGTACATTGTTTTTCCAGCCCACTGTATTGTGTTAATACTTATCAACAGGCCGTGCGTGATAAATTCAGATAAATCCGTTAACAGCGGGAGTCCTATCAAAACTGGCCACCTTCTCGCGTAGCCGAATCCGCTTTGTTGACATTGTCCGACTCTTTTTTTTTGGTCCTGGAGCGCTGTCCAGTCAGGGATGGTCCATTCGGATCACCACCCATGTCCTGCTTCCATTCCGTTCCAGTTTTCACGCGTTCCTTATTAATGCAGGAAGTTGCTTAGGTGGTAAAAATGACCATTTCCCCCTCTCGTTTGAGTTAATCGCCACTTACAACCACGCCCGTAAAACCTGTGGACACTGGACATCATCTCCTCCAGTCCACAGCTACTACGTGCAATTTCGTACAATTACCTGGTCCGGCCAGCAGGGGTCGCACATTATCCTGCTTGGCCTCCCCACAAAACCTTAACGGGCACTTTTTCAGTGCTTTTCTCTGGCATGTGTCGCGACCTCAGTCTGTCCCCAGTGAAGGAGCCAGAGGGCAGAGGCAGAACATCGTGTGAGACAAGCTCCCCTGTGTCTTATTCCTTAAAGCTCTGTGTTTGTTTTTTTGTTTCCAGCCCTGCAGTCTGGCTGAAGGTCAGCTGGCCAGAATACCACACCGGGCCTGGCTAGCTGACCTTCAGCCTCCTGTTGAACAGGGCTGTCCACACACCCACACCCACATGCCTGCGCACGAAAGAGACCACGGCTGAAGACCCACTGCAGAAAGACTCAGTGCAAAACGTTTTTTCCAGCGGAAAGGGGGAAGAGAGAGAAAGAGATGAGCAGGCGGGAGCTGCTAGCTGTCCTGTCAGAGAGCTCATCCCGCCACAAGGCCGTCAAGACACGAACGCGTCAGAAACCATAGCGGCGCCAGCTCTTACCAAACAGCACCGCACAACGAATGCTGTCGGTTTTCTTCCTCGCCGACAGCGGCCTTATTATTTTTTTATTACACTTATTTGTACTGGGCTGCAGGATAATGAAAAAAGAAGACTCTTGTGGGTCAGCAGCTCCTTGGTAACTGGCCGTCTGTTCCCTGTGTGTTGCGCGTTTGGCGCCTCGCTCTGCTATTTATCCTTGGTTTACACGTTTGGAAACATACTGGGGAAGGCAAAAAAACCCGCAAAACTCCATTTCAAGCACGACAGCAAAGAGGAGAAGACTGTTCTCTGCTTCAGACGGCTCTGGCTGCATCAGAAAGGAAGACGGAATCCTTCCACCAAAACAGGAGAGTCACTGCAATCTGTATGTGTGTGTGGGGGGTTGTCCATTTGTGTTCAAGAGTCTTAAATAAAACAATTGTGTATTCCAATTTAATACAAAAAGACTACCATTATGCTGAGCAGAGGATTTAATTCTAAACATGCCTTTTAACACTGGGAGTTCCTCAGGAGCATGTGTAGTAAGATCCATAAGAACGGACAGTCCTTCTTTTCCCCAGTCAAGTGCAACTCCTGCAACTCACACACTTCTTTATTTACTTGATTACTAATCGGGCTTTTTATAGAGCACTTCCTGCTCTGATCGCATCTTCAAGCTGCTAATCTTAGCTTGTCATCAGTGTAAAAGTTTAAGAGGCTGCACTTCTGTAAAACTGAACCTCGCGCCTTTGGGCTAGCCGCACACCATTCTTTCTTTAACTAAGAGTTTCACAGTCCTCTCGAATCCCAGTAAAGAAGCAGCAACAAAAAATCAACTTGACTTGACATTGACCTGCATGAAAAATTATTCCGCCCCCCCCCCCCGCCCCGATGTTATTAATTAATTAATCCTGCCTATAATTGCACCACTGAATACTATATAAATCACTTTCCAAAAAATTCCCTCCCACGTGCAGCACTGCATATATGACACTAAATGCACCATGCCATAACCTGAATCCTCATACTGTAAAGTCCCATCTCCGCAAGCGAGAAGGAGCCGACAGCTGAACACGGCTGTACAAATTCAGGAATGTGAACTTGTACTCTCCTTGCATGGACAGCGGGGCCTGCCAGCTCTTGCTTGAAAGGCTTGACCACTAAAACCCACAGACTGCAGATGGAGATAATAGAGCCCTGACAGCCTGACGGCACAGAGCGCAGGGCGATGACACCACGCCGGTGGAAATAATGATGCACTGATTCTTTGTGCACAGACAATGAGAAAGCGCTGACACGCTGTGAAAACCAATCCCCGGCTCTTTTGAGCAGAACCCGATAAGTCCCAATTAGAGGGGGGACTCTTTAGTCAGACAACAGAGGCTCGGCTGACCCCCCCTCTCGTAAGCGGTTCAGACAACAACAACAAAGGGAGGCTCGTGTCTCCCAGAGCTTTTCAGCAAGAGGTAACCAGATCTTCCTCAAATCCTTCCTCTCCCTCCCTCTTGCTGAAGAGCAAACACCTGCTGCTCGTCGGGGAGCTAAACCTCCGCCGCTAAAATAAATGAATCAACACCTGCCGTCAGTCCTGCCTCGTCTCCGATGTCGTATTTTTATCACATGTGGCCTTAAAGCGGCGGTATGTTACTGTGCTGTCACACCAGCCCAGCCAGCACACAAGTACAATGTTTTTGAGTCTCTTTTGTTTCTGCACTTACATTGTCCTCTGGACCGGGGATTGCTGGGATGCCAGGTCATGATTCCTGCAAGGACTCTGTCGTCTAGATCCAGTCTGAACGCAGCCGGCACAAATGCCCTGTGATCCGCTGGCAAACCGCCTCCATCTCCTATGACCCTTTGAGCCGTGAGCAAAAACAAAGACCTCCTTTCGCTCAGAAGTTGACCCCAGCCAAGAGCTGCACGCTTGTTTGAAAAAATCACAGGCCGTGCGGCTGCGTGTAGCTGTTTATCGTCTTTAAAGGAAAAGGAAGTCGAGCTGCGATTTGTTGAAAGGCTCTTTTTTTTCTTCGCTCAGGCATTTCTCTCAGCTGCTACCAAAACAGGTGTGACTCGTTGGACCGCATTGGAACAGACAACTTTCTATGCAGCAGGTAGAAGCCCTGACGAAGCCACCCCCTTCAGACACACAACAAACCTGCTCATGCACTTTCAGCCACACAAATGACTTCTCCGAACGTGTGCACAAAGATCCGGTCCTGCCCAGAAATATTCCACTCCTCCGTGATGGATGAACTGTCTCTCCATCAAAAAAACCCAACAAAACAAAACAAACTTTTGTTGTCGGTTTTCTCTTTGTCTGAGGAAATTCCATCCAGAAGTCTCTTCGTTTCTACCCCTCTTGACGCAAGTGAGAACTACAAATTGTTCCTCTCTCAATCCTCATTTTGTGTTGTTGTGACTTTACCTACACCTCTGTACATTTTGAAACAGAAAGTACCATTTTGCTTGCTAGTCAAGACCACAGCCGATTCCACTATGCCTCTTGGGCGCAGAAAGCTTTGCATGTTCTCTGGAGGCTTGCAGTAGTTCAACCTGCACTCTTCTCCCATGGAAAATGACATCACTCCATTTTAGTATTTAAAAAAACAAGACCCTGTCAGAGGTCTCCACGATAGCCTTCTGCATTCCTGACAATGTGAAACACCCCTCCCCCCTCAAGAAAGCTGGAATGATCCCATTTTTCCACACCTGGGGTATACATATCAGCCCTTTGCCAGGCGGCAGGATTCACAAGGCCAAATTCTACCAGCCCCTCTTTGTTCTCTGCTTTGCGGTGTCGTGGTTGTGTTGCACCACAGCGTTCTGGTGTCAAAAGTTTCCACCCAGCATCTTGCCACTGAATTAGAAAAAAAAAAGCTACAATGTAATTAAAAATGCAGTCAAACCGAAAATCCTGGCGGGTGACACGTTTATAAATCCAGTTCATTCACAAATGCAGGCATTTTTCCGGTAGAGAGCCCAGTGCAGTCCTAAACTCCCTCTCCAGTGCGATCCCCCTGCGAGACACTTCTGAACAGAGCTTTTGAAAGTGCCACTCTCTAGCTCTAGAGACTGATCTGACTGTAGCAGTGTCTCGTCGCCGGGCGGGCACAGTGTACTAGCGTTTTAAGAGCTACATCCTTATTTCTGTTCTCATCACATAACAACAGACACTGAGGCACTTGGCATGTACGGGGTCCTAACTTTTAAAGGAGAGCTACAGTAAGTGTAGTATTCTAGCCAGCAATTTTCACACATAACCTTTCTATTGATTTACTGGTGCCCTACAAGAATGCATTAGGCTCTGTAATCCGATATTGTTGGGGTTTTTTTCCTAGACAATGAAACAGCTCTTTCAGTGCTGCGCTGCTTACCCTTTGAGCTCTTAATTAGCTCTAACTGAAGGAGCTAATGTGTTCGCTTGCGTAGTAAAAATAATCTGCTGACTTCCGCTTTGTCTGAGGATATTTTTTGGAGGTCTGTGTGGTGTTCTGTGCAGGAGAGATTCGCTTTCTCCACTGGTAACTTTCAGCTGTTTTGCTTTCTCCGATTTTGTCCAGGTGGATGCTGCACATTGGTGGTGGTGGAGGGGAGTCCCCATTACCTGTAAAGCGCTTTGAGTTTAGTGTCCAGAAAAGCGCTATATAAGTGTAAGCAATTATAATTAATTATTATTATTGTCCATTCAGTACTGCCCCAGGTGGTCCCCGGGTGTCAGCTCCACTGGGTCGGTGTGTGACCACATGACGACGTTTCCCGACGAGACCAGAGTTAGGATTTGGCTCAGGGCAGCCGAGGGCACCAGCGCGGCGGGCACAACGGAAAGCGCAAACGGCCCGCACGCCGCGCAGCACGATTCACAGAAAGCAAAAGGCAGGTGACTCTTTGAATACGCCCAGCGCGATAACTGCCCACATCCGTCTGTGACCCGTGACTCACGGGCTTGTCCAGCAGGGGGGACGTGAACTTGCGTGCAAATGAGAATAATAACGTGGCGGTTGGATGAGATTGGAAACCTGGGAACTTTTTGTTTTACGGCAGGGAAAATCCCGGTAGCCTGGATGGCTGTGTGAGCACAGGCTGAGCAAAGCCTGGCGTTTGTCTGCCTGGCCACCACGCGAGCTGCTGACCACAGTGTGTGTGTGTGGTGGGGGGGGGTTTCCAGACCTCGGGCTGCTGCTCTAGGACCTCTGACGGAACTGCGGTGCTCACTTCTTCGTTGCTGCCTGCTCGGTTCTGCCGCAGGCGGTCCTATCGTGTCAGGCTGTCCTGTGGCGGGGTTGTGTACAGGCCTTTCAAGCCACACAGAGGAAAGAGTCCCCGTGCCAGGCGGCCTTCCAGGGGCATGCTGGAGTGCCCGCTGAACGTCTGTACCGTGCAGTGTTAGCAGAGGGGTCTCCGGGGCTGGCCCAGGTGAGGGGCCCGGCGCGTGGATGCCCAGCCCGGTTAGCGGCGCAGGCGGGCGGCGCCCGGGGCTCCAGGGCAGCAGCAGCCGAGCCGCGGAGGAGCTCCTCTCTCTCGCCCCCCCCGCAGGGCCCCCACCGAAGCACCGAGCCCTGAGGAGCAACTGCACATTCCAGACGGTTTGAGCGGGAGAAAATGTAAACACATAAACGTCGGGATGCCAAATAACGGGCAGTCCATGTTTTTAGAAAGTCAAAGGGGGGGGACAAAACGCCTCCGAAGCATCAACTCTAAAAGACCCCAAGTAGATGCAGACCACACATGAGAGCAGGGGAGGTCGAATCTTGAGTTCCGATCCAGTCCTGCAGGAACTGTACGCCACCCTTTCAATCGCCTATTTCCAAAGACGCACAAAGGCGTCCCGGAGGACATCATCTGCAGCAGGAATAATACCAGCAGCACCCAGCCTGCTGCCTTCCAGGGCCTGTACTGGGCCAAGCCCTCGTTTTTAACTGAGCTCAACTTGCGCAGCTTCGCTCTGTCCCAAGTCCTTGACAAGCCGATGATTGAGAGGGTCTGAGAGGGTCCGCCGGACTGTGACCATTTCGCACGGCGGAGGGGCGGGGGAGGGACTGCTTCATGCCCCAAAAAACGTGCCAAGACCCAGCCCGGTGAATCATTCCCGACAGCTGGCTGACATTAACGCTCGGGCTTTGTTCGACAAGAGCCGGCAGGTTGCGTCAGGAAAAAAAAATTAAAAACGACTCAAGTCATGCATAAAAGCGAACTGGCCGAACACACCGAGCAGGAGCCAGACCCGAGGGGGCGTCAGGAGAAGGACCTGCTGTCCCTGCTGGGGGTTGAGAACAACACTCCTGGATGAGGCGACTGGCTGCCAAGACATCTGTGCAGGGCTTTTCTTTTGGGAGAATGTTTTTAAAAAACCATTATAATCCCCCCAGGCAAGCTTCCACATGTTTTCCAGGGCCGTGCAGGTTACTAATAGCTTTTTTTTCTTCTTGGCTGTAACCGCGAGTGGCACACATTCAGCAGGGGGGAGCGTGAAGAGACTTGTACAGGAGGTGTGATGCTCGCATCCCCCTCAGGGTGCCTCCCAGCACAGCCTTGGAAGTGCGCTGCCGGTCTGCTGCCTGAGCCCAAGCACACAGATGCCCTGCTGCCTCGTCCCCCAAAAGCACATCGAGACAGAGTGTCTCCAGGGGTCTGTACAACCCCCCCTTCCCCTACACGCGGTGAGCATGCGGAGCGCAGCAGTGGCTCTGTGGCTAAGGATCTATGCATGTGGGGGGAAGGTTGCCAGTTCAAATCCCACAGCCGGCAGAGGAATCCTACCTCATTGGGCCCCTGAGCAAGGCCCTTAACCCCAACTGTTCCAGGGGTGCTGTACAACAGCAGACCCTGCGCTCTGACCCCAGGCTTCTCTCCCTGTCTGTGTGTCTGTGTCTCATGGAGAGCAAGCTGGGGTATGTGAAAAGATGAATTCCTAATGCAAAAAATTGTATAGGGCTAATAAAGTGATGTTATGTTATGTTACGTGCTCCTCGAGAGCACCTGAGCCCGGTCATTCGTGGGATCTCCCTGGAATCAGAAAGAGGGAGTTCCCCACCCAAGCAGGGGTCTCTACAGTTTAGATTTCAGGTGGGGGTGCCGTCCCACCCGTAGCTCTGCTGGGCGCTCTGAGCAACGCGGCACATGGTGGAAACAGACAGCGGCCGCATTTTAGCAGTGAGCGGGGCAAACATCGGGAGTGTGCCCCCGTCTCCACAAGGCCTGCGAGATCCTGCCAGCACCGCGGGGACAGGCGCGCTCTAGAGCCCAGCGCCCGTGACTTCGGCGAACTTCCTACGAAAAGGCAGTCGCCCACGCTCTCACCCCCCACATCCTTTGCCCCCCGCCGCTGCCTCCCCGCACGCCCCTCTGTACAGACCACGCAGTTTCAGAATCACTGCACCTAGTTCCGTTTCTGGTGCAGCCCAGGTATTTCTGGAAACGTGACTCATGGTTTCCAGCCGCGGGGGGCTGGGCGAGGGATCCCCGTCGTCACGCCACCCCCTTCTCCTCTGGGGAGCAGGGGGGCTGCCGATACCCACTGCTCCCCCAACACGTGGCACACCGGCTCCGCACCCCAGCCTGGCATCGGCTCCAGCCAGAGACGGAAGCCGGAACCTGGATCAGCTCCCCGCCAGAGCTGGAGCTATCATAAATAACCAAGGCCATACAACTGCTAACAAGCACTTCCTCATTGTCCTTCCGGACACAAATCTGTCTGATCCACCAAGTGTGGTAACAGGGAAAATAAAACAGCCTTCTTATCTCTCTGTAACTCCCACTGAACCAATACTATCTTGAATCACTGGGGCTATCTGTGTTTTTTTTTAAAAAGGATACAACATTTTAATCATTGCTTAAGCATTCCTTGTCAATGGAACTGGCCATAAACAGGCAGGCAAGAAGCAGGGTCGATGGCACCTAATCAGTTCAGTTTACAAGGCTCTGGGGTGATTCGGGACAGGAGGCCAAGCTGAACTAAATGCCATTTTGTTGCCTCGGTTATCTGCAGGGGTGAGTTTTAACTGGTCGGCAGAGGCTCTTTTCAGGAGATGAAAAACAGAAGAAGCAGCTCCCACTCTGGCACACAAAACACAGGTCTGTTTTATGACACTGGCTCTGTTATCTCCCTCCATGCCTGAGCAAGGCTCTTCAGTGCCAGACAGCACTGATAAGACCAGGCCACTATACCTCCACCAAGGCCTGCAAAGCCCATACAGCTTCCTCTGAGATCACAGCACCATGTGGACTGTTTCTGTTTTCTGTTTGCTTTGCGTATTTTCATGGGGGGAGGGGAAGGTGGGTAAATCCCAAAAACTTTTCACTGAGTCACTGCATTAACAGACCGACGGCCCTGTGCCACAGAACTGATGTATCAGAAAGGAGTGTCGCAATGTTTTTTGTTGTTGAGCTGGGAAAGTCCTATTAGCCTTTCGGAGTAATAAAGGTACACAGGTCTCCTCCATATCAGAAGCCACAGAACAACTGCACCGTCTGCACCATCATTCAGGCCCTGCATGTGGACTGTCTGTCTTTACTATCAGCTAGATAAACAGTGTAATTGCTGTCATAGTTATGTTAATTGCTGTCATTAAGCTGCAGCCCAACAGGAAATTGCTGTATTGTGAAACAAGGTGAGGATTTCTACCTTATCTTTTGCAGGAGAAATGCTAGCATGGGGAAAAAAAAGCTTCGAACAGTCTATTTTGCACCTGTTTTGTGTTTTCCCCAAAGAGTCTGTGTGAGGCACACATACTGAGCTACAGAAGGCTTTATAAAGTATGTCTTTAGAAAACCACAGTCATTATTTTGCACTGTGGTATCAGATGTAAATATGTCAATCTGTTCCAAAAGTCAAACATTTTTATCGGTTGAAAAGCACATAAAGAAAACAAAGATGGTCTGGTTCTCAGTAACTGCAGCATAACATGTACAATCTTGAGATCCCATGGGATTTTACTGCATGCGGCTGCTGTGCGCATTAATGAGTCCGCTGTATTGAACACCTGCACAACGGACTGGGGAGTGGCTGCAGCTCTCTCACACTGCACACCTGAGCACAGGTACGTGTGCTTCCTTTCACCAGGTTGGCGTTTTTGTAGAAAGAGGATTTGCCATTTGTTTTTTCCCCCCCATCATCTGTGGGCACTATGCCGGATCTGTCATTTCAACAGCTTGGTTAGATCCTAATGATTGCAATGCAGGGAGCACATGCGTACAGGGTGTCTGGCGTGACTGGCCTAGCTGAGGGGATGACAGCCCAGCCCCTCACGACAGCGAGGACTGAGCCAGGGAGCTGCTGCAGGGGTGTAGACGGGGAGGCGGGGGTTACGAGAGGAACTCCTGGGTGCGAGACTTACTGTATGTACATTACATAGGTGAGCGGATGTGTGCGTGACTAGAATAACATCTCTTACAAACGTAGTTCAGGTGGGTCAGCATGCTGAGGCTGCAAAGGAGCCTGTGAAGCCTTCTTCAGTGTTCATAGTTTTCTTTCTTCTATTATCAGCATGGAATAAACCTATTACGTATTTCTTATAAACTCCTGGAATTCACCAAAAGGACAACTGGCCTATTGGGGAGATCAAGCTCCTTGACCTTCAGGACACTACCCACAATAACAGCATGCTACGTGCCGACAGTACTTGCCTGCGGTTGTTGGGAGGTTGCACAGCCATCTCAACTGGCTAAATTCTACCCCCGAGCCTGGAAGCCACCATGTTTGCTCCCACCATGAGGTACAGCCTTTGGGACTGTACCATTCCAGGACTGGCGCCTGGGGGGGGTCATGCCTCATTGATCTATACTGATCGAACAGCTCTCTGTCGCAGCCAGACACAGATCCCTCAGGGCGTCGCTGCAGACACCCAACCGAATCTGCGAAATTTGTCCCAACAGTCAAAACGGGATGTCTTGCAAGGGGAGCCCTGATGAACCACCCCCACTTTGCTAAACAGATGCTAATCCACCAGAAGCTTTGAAATAATAGTGAAATCAATTTTAAAAAACTTTCTTAAACAACAAGATTCACACTCTGTAATAATCAAGCACGGAGGATGTATCCGCTGTAAGGCTTTCCTGGAAATCCAATTCCAGAAAAAGGCCGTGAGATCTCTGCCCAGAACATCAAGGCAAGGGAGAGGAGAGGAGGGGGCCGGAGGCTCATGAGATCTTACAGATGTGAGAAACTCGACTTCTTCCAGAACTCAGCAGTTTTAGGTATGAAAGTCTGGGTCTGTCTTCAAAGGGAATTCATTATGCTATACAGGAGTGGTTTTCAGCACGCACAAATAAGGCATGAAAGTTATTTTTTTAATTCCTGTTTGCTAATGTGTTGCCTTACTTTCTCTGGAGCCGAGAGAGCGAGCAAAAATCAGATTTATCGCTGCAGAGGGAGATTCACATCTAGGCTAAAGCAAGAGCCCTTGATCAACCTGTCTGATCAAGAGGTGCCCACGGTTCAAACCCGCACACCCACAAAAAAACAACACAAAAAAAAAACAGGATCTGTGGTCCTTCGCTTGGCTCAATGGCAAGATCGCCATTATCTCACTGCAGCACAAACCACAGCAATAAACACATTCAGAAAAACACCACAGCACCTGAGCTGAGCCGACTGGCTTGCTCACACACACAACGAGGAGATAAAAGGCAAAACAGAACAGCGCTTGAGGACCGGGACGACGGCCCCCTCCCTTCTGGGGTCACGGTCGGCGGGAGACGGTCGATTTAGCTCCATTAAAAACCCCATTAGAAGAGGTCGGGCGCTGGGGAGCGAGCGTCAGAAAGGCAGGCCGCATTCCCCCAGCTGCAGCCCAGGAGGAAGTAATTAAGTCCCGAGCTCTGCTGATACGCGCAAGCTCGTCTGGCTTTTACTGTTGTCATCAACAGAGACTCTCCGCCTGTGCCTCCCGGCCCCAGAGGCCAACTGACGAGCCCGTTCGCGCAGTTCGGGTTACGTTGTGCGGCGAGGCGGCGGGCTCTGCGGGTCGTTCAGCTTAATGCTGCGCAGATCGACCGGCATCGGTTCTCCCTCCCGGACGCGGGCGCCGCGCCGCTGCCGTGTCCATCCATTAAGGTCCGTGTTCGCGCCTCCTGCTGTCCTCGAGTGACCCAGACCCAGCGGCTGGGTTCGGCGTTTTGAATGCGTGGCCTCTTCAAAAGCTGCGCGCACTGCTTTCGCTTTGAAGGGTCTTTTTTTTTGGTGGGTGGGTAACTATTAAATTAAACCCGAGGGACCGCCTGTGCTTTGATGTTTTATTTCTTCCATGTTAAACTTTAATGATGTTTTTCCCCCCCTATGCTGTATCTAGGGACTGAGGAAATAAATGTGGTCTGAAATGGCTTGTTTGGATCTGAAATACAGACAACGTAATGTCAGCTATTTGTCATTTTTATTTCTGGCTTTATATATGGAAACACGTGGCCCCAGCACCTGTAGTTGTTTCCATACAACACTTTAATCTTTTTTTTTTTCATTTATACCCGTCTGACTTTGATGTTCAGGAACACGTGATTTGGCATGTCATAAATTTATATTAAATAGTGCAACTGCACATCAAAGACTAAATGACGCCGTATTCATTTTTTCTTTGTGTTTAACAAATGACACGGCAATAAAACACTGATAATAAGAAAAGAGACCTTAACTGGCTTGTTATCCTTCCTTCCGCTGAGGAAGCAGATTATGTCAAGACTTGGCTCTAAGCTCCCTTGAACGAGATGCTTCACCCTATGAATGTGAGTGAAAATTAAGCAGGTTGAGGAAGACAGGCAGCCAGTGCGGGTTGCTCCTAAGTCTCTTACTGAAAACATTGTTTCAGTTAATGTTCACAATGAGCGCCTTCATTAATCAACCATCAATATGTATACTTTTAAATACATATTGTTTTGGTTTTTTTTATGCCATCCTGGATGTAATGCCACCTGGTCCAGCAGCTCCGTGCCTTCTCTCCCTGCAGCTGGCGACGCAGAGCTGCGCATGTCTGACGTCTGCAAGGACTCAAAGCTGCAGCCCCTGCTTCACAAACCATAGTGACCGAGCTCCCGGTACGCATTCATGTCCGGCGCATCCCGATAAAATCTCACGGCGCCGGCACTGAGCTTGCGAATAAATCGCATGATTTTGTCTCCCAGCTGGGGGGGAGATCTGCGCAGGCACAGGTTTCCCCAGCACAGCCCCCTCAGCCTCGCTGCGTGCCCCGCTGTGCGCCACAGGAGCCGTTCAAAGCTCTGCTGCTCAGCGCCGCTTTCAGCGCGGCAGAAAAATGCCCTTTGACCCCACCAGGCACGGCACGTCGAGACGCGAGCTGAGGCGAACGCTGGAGTTTTCCTCTCCGCTAGACACCGGGGAAGGAAAGGGTTAAGCGTGCGGCTGAGCCCGCCATTGTTTTCCAGTCCTGTATTAAAGACAGAGACTCTCAATACCGGGCTTTGATGGGGAATTTCTCTTTCCCCGAAAAAACACAGGGCAGCCTGTCTCCCCAGAGAGCCCCATCCATCACTTTATCTGGAGGCTAAAGGCACTCGACCCCCCCAATCTCGGCACTAGAGGAGGCTAATTGTACCTCATTGTGGCCAAAGAAAAGCTCTTTTATTAAAAGATTTGTGCGGCTGTAAAATACAGGGAAAAGGGAGGTCTGTCGCACTCCCGGGGCTCTGTATTCTCATTTGTAGACTCCCGGCCTTTCACAGGCCCATTAACAGGGTCTGCATATTGCTACTCCCTCACAATAGAGCATTGTACAGTTTAGAAACTAGAGCCTTTCTCTCCTTCCTCTGGTTTTTGCCTTCTGACATTTAGGAGATTATATTTTTTTTAAAAAAAAACGTCCGCAGTATTAGGTCATTCATTGCTTGATCTCCCTGTCACGAAGTTGTGCCGTAGTCCGCCCACGTTTTGGAAATCATTCACTGATTTCAATGTGCGTGTGGCGTAAGATAAGATCCCCGATTCCACCCAGGCAACACAAGACAACAGGGGTGATACTCAAGGCCCTTGGTTTGCTGCTGAAACAGTTGAGTCTGTTCCATTAAGGTAGGGGAAGAAATGACAAATTGACTTAAAAGACATTTTCTAGTTGTCTTGTAGCTAAAGCTGTGACAGGCCGTGTATTTTATTTTGGAATACTGTGTTTTTCTATCCGATGCTCAGACCCTTCCTCTCGGAATGTCCACGGACAGAGTGAACCTAAATGTTAAAACAGTTCCAGGGGACTGGGGCTCAACCCAGGCGATCTCGCACAGCCCCAGTATGGTGTCACACCAAAGAATTAGGATTATAATTGAGGCCTCTCGGCTTATTGTCCTATGGAGATCCATAGATTGCAAGAGATAGTTCATAGTTTTTCTTCATCTGCTTTTTGAGCCGATTAGCTATTCTGTTTTTATTGTAATGAAACTATACAGAAATGTAATAATAATTGCTTACACTTATTAGTGCTTTTCTGGACACTCCACTCAAAGCGCTTTACAGGTAATGGGGACTCCCCTCCACCACCACCAATGTGCAGCCCCACCTGGATGATGCGACAGCAGCCATAGTGCACCAGAACGCTCACCACACACCAGCTATCAGTGGGGAGGAGAGCAGAGTAATTAAGTCAATTCATAGATGGGGATTATTAGGAGGCCATGATTGGTAAAGGCCAAGGGGAAATTTGGGCAGGACTTGGGCACCCCTACTCTTTTCGAGAAACACCCTGGGATTTTTAATGACCACAGAGAGTCAGAACCTCAGTTTTACGTCTCATCCGAAGGACGGCACCAGATTACTGTATAGTGTCCCCGTCACTATACTGGGGCATTAGGACCCACACAGACTGCAGGGTGAGTACCCCCTGCTGGCCCCACTAACACCTCTTCCAGCAGCAACCTTAGTTTTTCCCAAGAGGTCTCCCATCCAGGTACTGACCTGCTTAACTTCAGTGGGTTTCCAGTTGTGAGCTGCAGAGTGATATGGCTGCTGGTACACGTACGTTTTACAGTATATCTAAAAGTGAGCTCCAAACCACAGTGAAGGCAATGTGAGCCAGCGACCACAAAAAGATTATTGAACCAGCAGCACGGTGATGATTTGATGTTAAATATATTTTTCTTTTTTATTACAGGATGCCCCAGCTACCACAAACCCAGTGCAATGCCTGCTTATTTCTAAGGCAACCAGAAAGACAGAGTGGATTTCTAGAGAGCTACAGCACACAGAGCTTTCAAAAGCAACAGAAAGTGAAAAAGGTCGTGGTATTTAAGTGCAGCAGATGTGTACGTACGGTAATTATAGTGTGGCGGACACCATTCCTCCATTAGCAGACAGTACCCTGACCTGGCGGAGCTGGTAGATGGGCCACATTCACAGGCATTCAAGGGGCCCACAGAGAACGGGGGCAAATTCGAACGTCAAGCAAGTAAAAAGTCCAACGAAGGGTTCACATTCGGTGAACACTTGCACACTGGGATTGCAAAGAGCCAGGTTATTTCCCCTCCCTCTACCTTAACCCCACTTCCCTCCCACACACACAATTCCCAAATACACTTCCCTGGAAAACAGCTTGCAGAAAGATCACGTTGCAGAAACTATTCATTTTGCTGGAATATGTGGTGCCCATAGCTAAGCCAGCACACCTGAGCACTATTAATCCCGCTGTACAAACCCGAACTAAGGCGAGGTGGTAAGGAGAAGATACCGAACCTCCTGGAGACGTCGGAACGTTATCAATCGTAGGGGAATGCACTGGGGAGAGCAGGAGAGACCTTTCTGTCACAGCTGCTGGCTTCGCTTCGGGGCTGGGAAAGACACACCTGCCATCGTCTAGCTGCCCGGTTTCCTTTCTTTGCTTCTAGCACAGATGAATGAGGCCTTGTGTCGCTCACCTCTTTTAAGAAAACCTCACTAACCGCAACCTTTCTTCCTTTGGTGCCCTCAATAACTGCAGTTCCCATATGCTTTCATCAGCGAGTTCACACGCTCTTCTAGCCCAGGGGTTCATCTCATTGACTCCTGCCTTACTAAAACCACTACTGTTCTCTGTACAGGACAAAAGCCCAAGGGGGTGGGGGGGCTCAGGGCAACTGTAGTGTCAGAGGATGCTTTTTAAGAACACACAGAAAAAAATAGCCCTCCAACATCCAGTGTCTGCTGCTCAAAGTTGCTTTACTAATAAACTAATGCAGTCATCCTGTGTCCTACTCACAAACCCATCCAAGGCCCTTGTAGTCTAAGCAAGACAGCTTCTAATCTGAAGCTCTGCATGGCTTCCTGACAGCTGACAGCAATAATTCCCATGTGGTTTCTGGTTATGAAAAGCTATCATTTCTCAGATGTCTCAGACAGCACTTCGTGTGAACAGCCCATTTCTTTCATCTGTGCAGAACTTCGCTTCCTAGCCCCCTTGGTTGTAGGTGTTCTTGCACAACTGTTTGATGAATAATCTTTGCTCGAGGACATTAAAGAAAACCAGACCTCTTCAAGAACTGCAGTTATTTTGTGAATGAGCCAAGTTCGATGCACAAAAGGCCTGGCTTTAAAGTCATCGGGAATGCAGGATCCACTAGGATTTTGACGTGTTTTCAGCTGGAACTCAAACGTACCACTGAACACTCAACGTGTCTTGGCTTAGTAGTATGCACTATAGGATCAAAACTCCCAAGGTAGATACATGACATTTTGCAAAAGCCTTTCTTTCCTATTGCAACCCGCAGTGCAAATGTCAGACTTTCGATGTACAGAACCTGCAGTGCTGTGTAGTACGAGGCAGCTGGGACTGCACTATGTGAGCGTGGTAACTGCCTGCCGCACTGCACCAGGTGCGGAAATTTGAGCAAAGGCGTTAGACTGTCTTAGATTTGAAGATAAGGACAAGACGGCGAGACGAAAAATCAACATGCTCTGTGTTCAACAGCATTACAGGTAATGGTTCTCTCCTGGAAATCGTTAAGAACAAAAGCATCTTTCAGGAAGGTACAGTATCATAGTGAGGACCATTTTGTGACAAACATCAGTAATTACACTAGGCTGTATCTTCTCCTTTCATTCATCCCTTGTCCTTAACCAATGACTTAAGAGTATTTAAGCAAAAGGTCAAAAACGTAGCTTATTTAAGGACTCTACAAACCTATTGGGCAAACACTAGTCCAGAGCTCACTGATCATGTGGGACAGGACTCCACCAACATTCTGAATAGTATGGGAAGCCTTATGTTGACATTAGTCTTTAATATCGAGAACCTGTCCAATCTGGAATCGCCAGCTGGACCATAACACATCTGCAGACAGCCTTGACCCCAGTTCCCCATGGAGGGAATGAGGAGCTATTGACAAATTCCTTTGACCCCCCCAGCCCACCCCTCCACCTGCTGATTCTTTGGCATGCCACAGACTCTACAGGGATGTACAGGAGGGTCAGAGCTGATTGGTGGAGAGACATGTCCCTCACTGATGTCGCTGCAGGCCTGAGAGCATCAGAGGAAGCCCTCTGGTGTATGCGAAGGCTGACTAATCCCAACCCACCCCCCGGCGCCAATGAGCTAGTTGTGCGCCCCCTGCTGGAGAATTATGGTCAAAGCTGGCTTGTGACCACTTCACAAACAGTTTCTTTAATGCTTTGGAAAGAGTTCCAATTAGAAAATGAGAAGAATACTCATTGGAAAAAAAGCACTGATCCTCTCATATCCCCACATTATGAGCACAGCCTACAGCACTACTATTCTATAAAAACCTCATTGCAACAATTTGGACCAAACAGATATGTCTACAATCTTTTTCATTTATCACAGTGCTACAGTTCTTTTTAGAACAGGACCATGACTAAAAAACAGTCAGATGATCTTGCTGAAGGGTTTTACAAATACATTATAGGAAACATCTAGTCTACATAACACACGCCTGAATTAGCCTGTGGAAAAATAGGAAAGACTAGGAAACTGTCTTCCGTCTTACTTTGGAAATCCCATTGTGACCCATTGTGGGTGAATCTCAAGAGACCCAGGGTCAGCAGCCTTTTGAAAGAGATCCAGAGTATTACCAGGGTTCTCCATTTTGCCATGCAAACAGATAATGCAGTGTGTCTCAGAGAGTATCACTGTCTTAGAAAACAACAACAAATAATGGGATTTAACATCGGCAGTAGAAAGATAACCTCAGGATTAACTGTCGGAAATTATAGACTGAAAACTCTACTTCAGAACAGTAGCTTTATCTTCCTCTTCCTTTCTATGAAAAGGCTGACTCGCCACAAAGGCTCAGGGTAGAAGATTTAGAGACTCTGTTTTTACATGTGGTGGTTTGGTATTGTGTACTTACACAGTTCAGGAACATTGGTGTGGATGTTTGTGTGGGTTTTGTGTGCGAGGAGACATGCTTGTGTTGTTGTTCCAGGTAGGAGAGAGGAGGGTTTATTTTATGGGCTTGGGAGATTTCAAGGTCTCATCTAGTGTCGACATTGAGACCAAGTTAAAACCGGATGCAGACTTTATACTATATCTGCTGGCACCAGATGTCTCTCATTCCTGCTGCTGAGCTGGGTTTTCAGAATTTACTATTTGTTGCTTTTTGCAACTTGATTTCTATCAACACAAGCAGTAATGCCAGAGATAAGTGGTGTGAGTAGTGGGATTTTATTTGTACAAGTAATTTTTTTAACATGGAATAAATGATCTGACCAAGGCCTTTTGTGAAAGAGGAACCATGCGCAAGCACAATTTCAGTGTACTCAGTGACAAACCTTCAGTCATCTACAGGGGAGTGTTTTGCTGGAATCAGTGATGGAAATGAGCGAGCAATTCACGCAGGACCAAAAAGTCAGAAGTCAGGGCTCATGCTACAGCCACATAAGGAGCGATGCAGGAAATCATAGAATGGGGGAATGGGGGGAATTACAGTTATACGCAGTTTTAACCTTTTATAAAGATAATTAAATGGGGATTTCAGTGTGGTTAGCTACACTCTAGTTGTGAACTACAGTGTAGCTGGTATGACTTTATTTCAAATGTCCTGGCTTTTCCTCTGTCTCACTCATCTTGGCATCGTGTTTCATGATGACTTTGTACATGTTTTTTTTTAACTCAATTGAAAAATAACCACACTACTTCCTTAAACATCATTTTGCCTAGAAAGCCTGGCCAAGAGAACAGAGTGCTGCAAACTCTTTTCCCCTATGTAAGCTGCAGAGGCAAATAGTCATCAGTGAGCTGATCAACAAATTGAAACACTTGTTATGAATTGCATTTTTTTCATAGAGAGGTTTCTACACTTAAGGACTCCAAAGGTCTTTTACGTAGGTGTCCAAGGACATGTTTTTCTCTGCCAGCTCACAGATGCATTCCACTGAGAATACAAGAGAAAAGGGGAGAGGTTTGTTTTTGTTTTGTCTCTGATTATTTCAGAGCGGTTCTGGAGACGCAGAGAAAAATCAGGTGCTAGTGACTTGGGCGTCACAGTGTTGGGGAACCACCGCATGTGCTCAGTTTTCCCACAGGCTTTAACAGACAAAGGGAAGGGAGAGGGGAGGGGAGAGGGGGGTGTCTGGGAGCAGACGTGCGGGTTACAGCAGAGGAAAAGAAGAAGGTAGCTCCTGCCTTAACAATGAACGCACTGGTTACTAACATGGGCACCAGTGGCATCAGTGGCACCACTGGCACCCTACCATCCGCCTGCTGCTATTGCTCAGACAGACACGTTCCCAGCTGGATCATGCACGTGCAAGAGGGAACCTCCCTGTTCCAGACACGGACACGCAGACACACATGGAAAACTAGCACAAGTCCTTTCCCAGCCCCCTAAGAACCACGGTCCCGCAGGTCGGATTCTGGAAAAGCAGTGTTTTGCAAACGCCCAGACTTTTTTCAAAGGACCAGTTCAGAGCTCTGTGAAAGTCTCTCGTGTAGCCTGTCAGTGCGATTAATAACTTACTGTGGAGAATGAATCTCTCAGGCCCTGGTTGTGTCAGAGCAGGTCAGACGTCTCTGTTGTTATCCAAAGGAGTGAGGTCATTCTCTTGTCAGGCAGCATCAGGCGAAGTGAGCGAGCACTCTCTCGGGTGTGTGCTAATCTAGCAGTGAGTGCAGCAGAGAATGTGAGGTTTAGCCCCTTGAGCCTACCGTGAGGTGGAATCTTACAGGTTTAAAATGGCTTTTGTCTGTTCTTTACATTACATCCTATTTGAATGCTAATCGGACTCCCCTGCTGCCAGAGCCACTGAGCTCTAGCTTTGATATCCTGGACTGCACAAATGAGATCAGTCTCTGAAGATCCAGAATTTGGAGAAGAAAAAATATTTAGAATTGAGTGCATCTACTTAAACTTGGCACCCTTTTTTGGCGGGGGTGTAAAATTGGCTGATTATTAATTTTTTTTTTGCGGAAAGGTTTTACCTTCCTCTCTGGCGTGGGCTGATCCTGTTAACTTCCACTGCGTACTAGAAAGTGCTGTGCAGAACACAGACTCACTGAAAATGCTGCAAAACGGTTAAAAACCTTCCTCTTTTCTCTGCCACCCTAAGGATATTCAGAACACACCACATTTTGGCCTTTTAGCACTACAAGCATGGAATTCAGCACGAACACTTCAGTTCTGCTTTGAAAAACAGAATCTTGGGCGTGAACGTGTGCAGTTATCAGGCTGTGTGCTGTTGTTGTACAAGTTGTAACACAGCTTTCTGGCAAAGCCACAATCCCATAACTGTAATTGCACTGCATCACATGAACATTCAAGCACATTAGCCAGGGTTGGATATATATTTGTTTTTTATATTGCTGTCACATGATCCTAGGACTGCGCCAATACTCATGTAATTGACCTTGCAGGAAACAGGCTAATGTGAACTCCAAACTAGGGAAAGGCATTCATCTTTTTACACCCCAGTTTAAAATTTGTAAAAAGCTCCATAGAGCTACGAAGTCACTTTTTCCTTTATTTGTAACGTGCAGGAGCTCTGTTGTCCGTTAAAGAAGAGCTCATGAATATAATGCTGAAACTAAACCAGATCACAAAGGTTTTATAGAAGATTCCCTTGGGATGTCAGCCTAACAAGAAACCACTTCCTCATCAGGGGGAACGGAATGGGATCAGGGACGCATCCAGAGATTTTAAAATTCTGCAAAAGCACCCCTAGAAACCTGCATAATCCGTTCTGTTTTGTAGACCGACTACTGCATTGTTCACTAACGGCTTATAAAATGTTCCGCGGGGCATGGGAGTTTCATTTTCTCACCCCTTTCTCCAGACAGACAAAAATCATTGCCTCACACACGAGCCAGCGTGGGAGAAATTGTCTCCCGAAACATTTCCTGCGCCGTGTCTCCCAGACGCAATGAACTGAAAAACCTGGGCTCGGTGGCTGGCCTTGGAGTTAATACACCCAGCGTTGCAGGCAAATTCCTCTGGATCTGATTACTGCATCGAACTGGCAGGGGCTGGATTCCTCGTACTATGGGTCTGGGCTTGGGAGCAGCCACTGGATTTGTGCTGGGCTAATCAGCCGTGCAGTCACATGTTGGAATCCCAGACTGAGGGTATATCTTATCTGAACATCAACAGCCAGGGGGACCTGACCTGCAGCAGGGAACCCAGCTGTAGTGCTTGTGCATGTCAGCTCCCAGTCTAGAGAAAAAAAGCAGCAAAAGGCAACGCTCCTTAATTCAACTGCATGGCTGCGTGCCGTCGAATGGCGGGAGGGCTTCGCCATCTCCCAGCGTCGCTGAGATCGGCAAGGAAGAAAGGGCAAAATTGCACATCCTGAGCTGGTTGGTCTCCGAGTCTCCAACGCCCTGGCCTACCGGTAGCACGCTGTCTCTCGTGATTCCTGCAGTGGGAGGAAGCCCAGGATCGACAGGTCGTCCATGTGCCGCGCCGGGGGAGGTGATGACTGAAGGCGACGCGGGGTGGGGTGGGTGTCACCGATTACTTCCTGTTCAGCCTTGTGCTAGAGCACGCAACAGCCCTGCCCCCCGAGCTGCCCGAGCTGGAGGCCCTGTTCTGCTTTCACGGAACGGAAATCTGTCTGTCCGCTCCTGGAAAGGCCACAGCTACCCTGACTCATCCCGGCAGCATGGATAGGGAGGAGGGGGACGACGCCCTTGGCCAGACATCTGCCACCCCCCCTCACCCCCTCCACACGCACAGGGAACATAGCACGCCATTGGACTCCGGCAGAAAAAAACACATGTCGACACGAGGAAGAACACGCAGACTCCACACATACAAGCGTATCCTCAGAAAGAAGGCTCTTAAATGGCATTCAACAGAGTTTGGATTGGGTGTGTGTGGTTGGAGGAGTGTGGTGCTACAGAACACCCACGTGGATATGAGGGGTAGCACGCAGCCTCCACACAGAGGGTGTCTTAGGCCGACATTAAACCCAGGACCCAAGAGCATGAACCTACACATCCCAATAACATAAATTAAGACATGAAACCCAGTACCTCCATCTCAAAGAGACACAGACTGGAAGGGGGGGGCACACTGGGGGCTGAAGGGGGTCCGCTCCTATATGCAAAGGGTTTTGGGGTCCTTTGGGCTAAAATGAGGGGATTAAGCAAGGGATGTGCAAGGGATTATTATCTACAATGCTGCCAATGTTTCAAGAGTACACCTGGATACATACAGTCCACAACACTTCAGGAACACCTATCCAACTTACAGGAATGACCGCAGGATGTGTTATCCTCATAAAGGATGCGCAGAAATATTATTACACGGAGCTTGGACTGGGTGTGAGTGATTGGAGGAAGGCGGCGCTACAGCGTGAGAACATGGTCTTTCATTTGCAATGAGCACTTAGTCTCCAGCGGTTTAGTGTGGGACGATCATAACCTGGCCACCCTCCGTGACCAAACCTTCGCGGGTCTTTTTCGAGTGACCCCTCCAACCGCCCCGGGCGGTGCTGAGATCTCTTCCCCCGTTTCCTGGCGAAAGGTCATCGCCCTTCCCCCCCCACCCTCCGCTTTTTTTCGGCTAGGTGCCAAGTGCGGCGAGCTCACAAGCGCCAAAGCTAATCCTCCGCCGAAAAGAATCGCAGCGGAGGAGCAAGGCGGCGCCCGGACACCAGCAGGCCTCCGCTCTCCTCCCGCGCTCCGTGCGCTCCCAAGTTCTGAAGAGCGCAGAGACTCTCACGCAGGACAAAGGGGGCCGTAAACACAACAGGACTCTCTCACACGTAACCTTATCCCACAGTGAAAGGCCAGACTACGGGCTCAGGGACACGACCACAATAAACACATGGGGAAAGGTAAAAGGATTTTGGTCCGCGGGTGCTGAACTCGCGGGGGGGGGGGCGGGGATGGATCACAGTGTCACATCCAACGTAATCCCCACACCCGGTCAGATAGGAAACGGCAAGGCGCAGGTGCCATCTGTAGAAATCGAGCAGGGCAAATGAGTAGAACAACACAGTTAAGAAACATGCTTTGAAATGCGCAAAGTCGTGGGTCCGGGACTTGACGAGAGAGGGTCGGTGTTTTTTTTCAGGAATGGAATCGGTGACGGCAGGACCCCAAAACACACAGATTGTCGCCCTCTCCTCACCCAAACGTCGCCCTACCCCCCCAACCCTCAATTCCGCCTGCCTGCGCTCCACAGAGCCCTGATACCGGACCAAGCGGCGGCAAAACTCAGAGCCCCGTAAACGACGCGCGGACGAGCATGTGGCTCTGAACACTGCGCGTGAACACATTCGGTCGTCACACCTGAAGAGCAGCAGCTCCCCTCCGTTGTCTATTTCAAACGCTTGCTTTTGTGCACCATTCCCATCTCGCGTTGGACAAATCTCAGTCGACACCCCGCGGACAAAGGTGCTTGGAAGGGGTGGCTTTCATTTCGCCTTCTTTCCGTCTTCTCTCCCAGCCACACGGCTTCCCCCTTTCGAGTGCATGACATTTGCCAGACCAGGGTCAGCTGACAAGCACTGACCTCTCCTTCAGTCCCCGCACTTCTGATATTACCCCCTAAATGACCGCTGCCCTCCCTGTGCTCGTGCTAAATGAACTACCACTTTCCGGTATGTCGACCATCTGCCCTTCATGTATCAGGATTAGGTAGGACCTACGGCGTGACAGCACACTACCCGTGAAACCCTTGGTTTTAAAGACACGTCTGGCGTTAGTACTGTTGAATGGGTTGTTTTGTTTTGTTTTTTTAAACGCGTGGCTCTTTTTTCAATGCGCAGACTGCGATGCAACAACTTAGTGGCTGGCAGTGGAAAGCGGACGAGAAAGTATCACCGAAAGTTTTCCCCGTCTGAAGCCTACTCCGAGACCCCGGCGTCCGCTAACAACCGGCACACAGTTCCCGATTCCGTGCCGCGCTCACGGTGCCCACAGAGCCCCCGCAGCACCGGCAGCGGACGCCTTTGTCTGGTTGTTCAAAAAAAAAACCCAACAACGCCTTCTGTCCGGAAAAAAGGGCCAGTTTTACCCCCCGATCGCTTCCGCTCCCTTCACCCGAAAGGGCACAGGGGGGACGTGATTAGGTCCGGCGCAAAACACGCCGGGGTCTCGGGGAGGTTAATAAATCACTCAGCGACTAATGATCGGAGCGGCAAGCATGCGAAGACATGTCGCCCCACCCCCGCAGAAAGACTGGTGTGTGCTCTCTTCAACTTTCCAACATCCATAAGTTAATATCTCGCTGATAGGAAACAATTATCGGCGAGGAGCAGCGCCGTGACGACCGACGGGTGTACTTGGAAAGACGAAAGAAGCGATTTTTTTTTATTTGCAAGTTCTAATTACATTCACCACACGTGCCCACATCGGTTATTCGTGCCCCGTGCTGCTCGCTCACAGCACAGAGAGCGAGCCCGTCTGCCCTGCACGGGTCTGCAGTTGTTAGAAAAACTCACCACACGCCCCTCACCTGAGCGCAGGGATCTGCTCCGAAAACAGGAACTTCGAAGTTGCTAGCTGACTTCACGGTCAGCAAGGGCTTTGAGGTCAGCTTTACGCAGATCAACACGGACACGTTTAGAAACTGTGGTGCTGTACTTCAAGCGAATGTGTCTTATGACGTTTGCCCCTCCAGACGTGTGAGAAAAAAGATATATTTCACACCGTAAAATGTAGCAGTAGCGTGAGTCTGCGGTTCCAAAACCTACTGTGTTGTATGGTTACTACAAAATAACAACTCAAGACACCTCCGATTATTCTCATTATAGTATTATTATCATCACCGATGTTGCAGACCTACCCCATATACCGTGTCCGAAGCAGTAACGCTCTGAGGTTGCGTACGAGTCCAGCGGAGTCTTGCTGTATCTTGGGTTATTCTGAAACCATGCTCCTTAATTCCGTTTGGTTTTGAAAGTCCCCCACCCGTGGAAAGCTGCCTCCCGGAGTGTCAGGATTTCTTCTTTCTTTTTCTTTTCTTCTCAAAACCTGGCCAGCTGTGGACGCCGCTGTTTCTTCTTCCCCGCTTTCCACGGAATCCACGCAGGATCGCAAACCGGCTGCGAGGGAGCGGAGCCGCGCGGCGCTGGCATTGAGGGGGCCCTTCCGCAGCGCGCCGCCTCCGTGGGCAAAAGCACGCGGCAAGACAGCGCCGTGGACAGCAGCCACCGGCGGATAAAACTGCGAGGCGACGGGACGTCTTCCGTGCCGCTCTTGGCCTGCCGTACAAATCCCGTGTCCGCCCGACTTGCGCTCCTTCGCAAAGGGAACACTAGTTGTCTCTGAAGCTTTGGAAGCTGGGAGGCGCGCTTCACACGGTGACACACACACACAGAGCAGCCCTCCGCAGTGAACGCAAAGTCCCACTACGGAATATTATTTTTTTTTCCCAATCAGCTTGGTTTAGAAACAGCGAGGGTGGGGAGAGCTCTCCACTCCTTCTTTGTTTAGAGACCCAATGAAAAAGTGTTTCAGCGCAGAAAAATACTCCTTTTTGTAATCGCAGATTTGTTTTCCCCCCTCTCTCCTGTCTTCTGACTCCGAAATGAAATCCAGATGTTTCTCCCCCCTCTCTCCCTCTCTCTTTTTTCACCTTTTCGTCGCTGTCTCTGTCGGAGACCGAGACGTGGACGGCGTGGCCAGTCTCGCACCTCTCGGAAAACCTTTCACTCCGGCGTGGCAGCGGCGGGCATAAGACAAGAGAAATCTCTTGGGATTGTTTTTTTTTTCATTAAGCGGGAGGAGACTCTTTGAATTTACTGAAACAACTGCTGAAAGTACAACACGTCAACGCACAGCAATGAATGACCCGTTGTTCTGTGGGGCAGAGATAGCGAGTTAATGATTGAACGGGACCCTGCAGGAGCAGTTACCAGCAGGGCTACTCGCCGGGAAGTCTAGAAAGTAGGTTATTCCCTCTGTAGAAAGGTTTGTCACAGGGTGCCCGCGTTTCAGACACATTCGGGGGAATTAGCACAGACTTTAGTTCTGCCTGCTGGTTAACCGCTGCCCTTACTCTTTTTTGAAAACAAAGTTGCCCTGTTTACGTCAACCAAAATACTGCTTATAGCTGTTCGCGCGCGTTCGTGCTTTTCTTTTTATCTGAGAATTGAGACGTTGCCTGCTTCACCTTTAAAAGGTCTCCAGATAAATTGTCCAGTTCTCGATTTATTTTTGTTTATTTTTACTTAACCCCCCCCCACACACACACACACACACCCCGCATTCCCACATTGCGGAACGTGACCCCGCTTTGTTGTGACGTGACGAGACCCCGCCGATTGTCTTGCAGCGGAGCCCGTTTCGCGTTGCATGCAGGTGACGTCATCGCCCCCCCCCCCCCCACTGTCACATCTGCCTGCGAATAGCCACGAGACGTATGTCGCGATGACCTCATTGTCACAGGAATCATTAATAGAATGATTAATTATATGTGCACACACCGGCAGTTACAGCGGTGGTAGCGTTTTTTCCAAGCGTTTTTTATTCTGTTTAGTTTAGGTCAAACCACACATACCATTTGGGCAAAGCGACGTGTTTCTCAATTAAGCGGTACAAGCGAAACTGAACCACGCGGCACCCCTTCCACAAATACCCCTCAACCCCCCCTCTCCGCAAAGAGCAAATAGCGCTGAGGACTGCTAACCACAGCAAATCTGCCAGCCGTGTTCGCAGTAGTAGCTGGTGTTGCCCATACCATGCGTTTTACACGTGCTGTGCATTGCCATGTTTTCCCAGAAGGTGCGAATGTGTCGGATGCTTGCTGTGTTTTACCAGGGTTTTACCGTGGTTACACCTCACTCTGATTTCACCCCGGTGTGCTGCCAGTGAAGTTTACTACAGGAGCCAGTGATTTATTTGTAGTGATTTATTTATCGAGAGGAGCCAGTGATTTATTTGGCCTGTGGCCTTCTCTGATCACTGCATTATAAAATAAGATCACTTTATTAGGCCTATACAATTTCTTGTATTAGGAACTTATCTTTTCACATACCTCGACTTGCTCTCCATGAGACATACAGACAGGGAGAGAAGCTTGGGGTCAGAGCGCAGGGTCAGCCATTTATACCGCGCCCCTGGAACAGTTGGGGTTAAGGGCCTTGGTCAGGGGCCTAACGAAGTAGGATTCCTCTGCTGGCTGGGGGATTTGAACCTGCAACCTTCTAACCACAGGTGCAGATCATTAGCCACAGAGCCACAGAGCCACCGCTTTGCCCCTTATGGCCTGAAACCAAGTCCGGCCTGCAGCGTTTTCTAGAAGAGAGGGATGACATATTCACAGTGAGCGCGTTCACCCTCCCGACTCTATCCCAGAGTACCCAGTGGAGGTGTATGGGTTTTGCCCCTATAGTTAAACAGTGCTGCCAATCCCACAATGCCCCTGTGTTAGGGTTAATGAGAATCTCAGATGCTGAGTGTGAAGGCAGTGTGTGTGGGGCTGGGGGGACTGGGCTGGACAGGGTGGATGTCAGACACCAAGAGCCCTCTGTTTGTGTTCTGAATGTCCCCTGCCTGATTTTTTTTGTCCTTTTTTTTTCCAGCCAGATCTCAGTACTGTTCCTTGCACAGCTGGGGCAGGACTTGGGAGTCGCACACAGAGGTCAAGTGACAGAACCTCACTTCCTGCTGTGGGCCACCACAGACATTCCGCTGTCTGTGAGAACTCTGCTGGCCCTCACCGGGCCTCCACATCTGGGAAAGGTAGCATGTATACACATATAGGGCCGGATTCTTTAAACAGATGTTTGGGCGCAAAGCCCAGGACGCTCAGTGGTATTTTAAAAACGACGTTTCTCAAAAAACACGTTTTTTTCCCCCCTTTCTGTTAGCTGGGCAATGGAATGCGTGCTGTGCCATTCATCACCTCTGAATGCAGAGGGATTTGTGAGTGGCTCTGACATGGCGGGTGAAATATTTCTTCTCATGTGGACTACCAAACAAATCCTCCTGCGGACCTACCCACATCTTAATCGCAGCCCCCATAAACAAACAGAGGATTAAATCAGACGAACCAATGTTGAAAATTCACAAACTGGAGATACATTCTCCTAAATAAGGAAAATCTACTTTGTGTGCGGAGCACAGCGGTTGGAATTTGTGCGTCAGAATGATCACAAGTTTAAAAATGTGATTTTCAGTTGGCTGTCTGTTGAGTTTACACAGTAACCTAACCTGTGCAGCTAAATGGAAATGACTTTGTTTGACAGGTTGTTAATGAAAGCAGTGTTCCTTGATTAACACTCTATTTTTTGCAGGATTTCTTAAGTTTCCTGGCAGGGGAGGTATGGAAAGAAAATCTGGCTGCTGTACAGACCGGTTCTAGTACTGGCTTGCCTTTCGGGGCTCAGATTTGACACTCCGAAGTTAATTGTGGCTTCACCCCGAAATTGACTTACAGGATACAAAAAAAACTAGAACGCGCTCACTCTCGTTCTGCGGCGCCTGGTCGTTGCCATGGTGATGCCCTTTGTTTAAGACCTGTTTGAGGGGGCGGGGTTGTCGTGGGAAACAATATCATGATGTCACAGTATGGGGAAGGGGGGGTCGATGCTCTCCCCTCTCACGTGCCCTTGTTGTGGGCTTGACTGGGGCGAGGTAATGCTAATTTTAGTGCTGAAACCCAAACCAGAGAACACTGGTGAAAAACGTTGAAGTGCATTTAAAGCCAAAAACAGGAGGCACTCCTTTACACAAAGGGTGGCGGGAGCAGTGTGGAATGAGCTTCCTAGCCATGCAGCTGAAACTCATACCCTATTTTCTTTCAAGCAACAGCGGGATGAAATCCTTGGATCAATTCATTACTCCTTACAAAACGAACAAAATGAGATGAACAATTTCCTCGTTTACGTCATTTGTAAACTTTTTGTTATGTTATGTTCAGACCCGGACTGGAGCTGCATGGCGGTGCAGTAATGAACTTTACCACCGGGCAGGGTTGGGGCCCTGGGTTCGATTCCTGCCCTGGAGTGCTGTATGTGTGGAGTTTGCATGGTCTCCCCATGTTCATGTGGTTTCCTCCAGGTGCTCTGGTTTCTAGTAGGATAGTTGGCTTTTTGGAAAATTGGATTGGCTCTGGCTCCCACCGGGACACTGAGTTGGATGATGCAGCTGGAAAATGGATGGATGGGTGTCCAGCCCTGGACGTGTGGCTAGGGGCAGTAGAACTGTGTAGTTTACCTCTGCAGAGCCACATTGTAAGAAACTGATCCTCGACTGTGCCAAGGCTGACCCTCCTGTGACCACAGCCTCAGCGCCTTAAGCGCTCTGCCAGTGGCTTTCCACTTTCTCACGGGCGCATCAAAAGCCTGGCAGCGTGCGTCACAAATGCACGCCACATGTGTGCCAGCTGTGCCAAGGACAGCTCCGTGGACAAGGGGACAGACTTGCCACCCTGCTCGAGGACACCAGTCTTCCAGTCCCGGCGACTTCAGGTGCTCCTGACAGAGCGAGGCGAAGGAGATGCAGGGCGGCACCCAGTCCGTCAGGTTTTATTGATCTCTTCAAATCATCAGATCAGTATTTAAGGAGTTGGGCTCGCCACTGCCAGTTTCTACTTTAAAGCCTCTGGTCTGGCATTGACTGACTGTGTGTCATCCCGAGAAAGATACCCAGCCTTTTCGTGCCCTGTCCTGAGGACCAGTGTCACAGCGTTTGTTGATGCCTAATTTACCTGCTACCTATTCGCCGAAAGTTTCTTCAGATAAAAACGTCAGCTACATTTTCTGATCTGGTGAGGTCGATTGGCGTCTAGAAATGTTTCCACGTGTGTGTGTTTGCCTTGTGATTCACTTGGCCCGTTCAGGGTGCAGTCCGCTCTCTGTCCCGTGTTTATGGGATAGCCTGCTGGGGCGCTGTGACCCTCACTGGGAAGAAGCTGCTTTCGGGAGGCAGACAGATGTACCTTGAATCAGGTCAGAGTCATTGGTAGCTTCAGCCCCCATTCCCTACAAAAGAAATGTAATAGATCCATTGAACCATGAATAACAAAATCAATGGGGTGAACACCAGAAAATGCATATGATATTACCTAGAACTCACAACTGGTCGAGGAATTTCTACTGGTAATTCCATTCGATCGGGTGAGTAACAGGGTAGGGTGTTGAGAGTTCACACACATTCTGTGAGCTCTGGCAACCTAAAACACTCATAGCAAAAACTGCGAATCTCACACTGTGGTTATTTCTGGTAATTCAAAGTGGTACACGGGCAACGTTTGAAAACTTTTTGACAAGAAGAGGAAATGTGGATTTTATGCCTGTCGCAGTAGTTGTGTTTGATGTGGTTCAATTACTTGACGTTCAGATGAACGCAGACATCTCCCCTCGTCGCATCTTCTACCCCACCTGGAATGCCGAGGCTCGACGGCGGATGAATGCCCTCTGATCCAGTCCAGGTCACGAAGTTTCACCTCAGTCAGAAAACCATTTAACCTCCCCCAGAATCCCCACGCGGCGTGGCTCTCGCAGTTAATCGCTTGGATTGACTTCTGCAGGGCCCAGTGTAACTCACCCGCAGTTCAGAATTCGGGGCAAGTGGGACGTTTTTTGACCAGTGAGATTGGACATGGAGGATGAGGACGTCGTCGGGGGAGGGGGGGGGTTACCTAGTTGTTTCTTCTTTTTCACAACCTGCATGAACAGAGAAGAATGTAGGCGCACATGAAAGACTGCAAATCTAGCCCGGTCGGTAGTTGAGTAATTAATTGATCTGAGGATCTCATTGAGCTGTTTCTTGAAAGAAACCAGGATACAGGCTTCTACAACATGGCTGGGTAGCTTGCACCAGACTCCCACAACCCTCTGTGTAAAGAAGTGCCTCCTCCTCTCCCACTTGGGTCCTCTGTGTATTCCTGGGATGATGACCCGCTGTGGGCTGGACAGAAACAGGCAGCGCTGCCACTCATGAACACAGGCTGGACCAGACAGAGCAGTCACAGGTCAGAAATAAAGACACGCAGGGTCTCAGGGAGAATCCTGTGCTGTGACTCTTTGCACTACAACACAGCATGACCTTCCTGTGTGCGCCAGTCGCTGTGTTATTTTCTATGAAGACACTGTGGCCTAGTATGCTCACCATTAGGTCTGCCACTGAATCCCTCAGTCACATGGTCCCCAGAAGTTCCTGTCTGACTCTGTCTCTTCCTTTCCTGTGAAGAGATCAGCCTCTGTTTGGACCTCTGCCAACACGTGCCCGTGCTGAGACAGTTCCTGGCATGTCTCACAGCTGCTTCTAGCTAAGCTGAACCTGTAGATCAGTCAACCAAAGAAGAGAGAGAGCCAACAAAAAATGCTTTATAGATTGGTCCAGCTGTATACAGTATATTGGATCATATTTCACAGACAGAGTTATGCTATATATGTTCTGTAATAATGTATGTACATCTGTATGCATATACAGTATATGCATGTTTTTTTCTATCTGGGGCGAAGGAAAACAAGAAGTTCTTCTCGGAGCTGAGCCTCTGTTTCTGAAATAGCCAATTAGGCAGGCCTGACCCTGGCTAGCTTAAACTGAAACAGCTGTGGCAGGACACTTTCCTGTAGCTGGGAGCCCCGTCAAGTGTGTTATCCCTGTGTGAGAACAGTAGAAAAATGCCTCTCAGCATGAGAGAGGAAGACAGACCTTAAAACAGCACAGTGCAAATAACCAGAGAGGCACTGCGGCTTTAGAAATACTTATGTGATTGTCCTGTTGCTTTAGAGACTGGCTTAATTTTAGAGTGGCTTTATTTATATTCTGGGGATGTTTTGGGGGCATGAGAGATCGCTTTGGAAGTACTTTTTCATCCTTTTACGTGTTGAGTGAAAAGATGAACTGCCTTTGGCAGCCAGGACAAAACGCCAGACTCAAAAAGGAGCAGGCACAAACACACCACCACACGGTAGCTTGGGTTTCGTGTTCAAATCACAGCCTTCACCGGACAAGGTAGATATTCCTATCTGTAGGTTCACAACAGATGTGGGACATCAATTTATTGGAAAAGAAGAGTTACAGAAGAGTTTTGGTCTAGGGCATATTGAATGACAGAGGGCAGATGCTGGCTTCCCCTTTGCCTCTAGGCCATATTTTAGTTCATACTATATGTATGGCCTCCAATGAAGAGACCCCCTCAGTCTGTGTGGAAAAGCAGAGTTTGGTCTGTGCCGTCAAGGCTGCTGGGAGATTCTTTCCCCTTTTGATGTCGATTGTAAAAGGAAATGACTGCCCAATTTATGAAAGCGGAAAGACTGCAGAAACTAAAGCTTGTGTGTGAAACCGTGTCTTGCACTTGATATAAAAGCTAAAGATCGACACTGGCGAGGGAGAGAGACTGGTGAGTCGGCAAGTGAGAAAGTGACTCAAAAATAAGGTCGCGATTTTTGCACTGAATCTTTCGTTTGTGGCCAATTGGCGGAGCACACTGCACGCATTGTCTTTTTCAGGCGCTTCAAAGAAAGCACTTCAAAAGACCAGCTCAAACATAAAAAACACTTCTATTTCAAACTACTGTTTTTTTTTTTTTTGGGCTTTTGGGGTTTATTTTCTGATAATCACTCACTCTCCTAAAACTCGAAAAGCTCCCTTAAATCGCGCAATCTGAACAGACTAAGAGGTAAGAAAAAACAGGGTTTGGCAGTTTCTTTCTGTTTTTACAGAGCTGTAAAACAACATAGACGTTCTCTGTGCCCGAAGGAAACGTCTAACCTCATTCGCCAGCTTTGTTTGCTTTGTCAGTTGGTTTCAACAGCAATGGAGCGGACTAACAAAATACAACCCATTCCCTTGCGTTTACTTTATTTAAAAATGGGCCCTTTTTTCTTTCGCAATGTCTCGCATGGTTCCCTGAGCTGCGACTGGCCGAAGAGACCCGGGCCGTGTCGCAGAGGAAGGGTCAGGGTCCGAGGATCCCGCACGTCCTGCCCCCCCGCCCCGTGGCGCTCGTGCGTGAGGAGGCTCGTGGGGAGACCGTGAGGGGCTCTGTCCCGCACACGGGTCGCCTCGCGCCGAGCAAACTCAGCGCCGCTGCCAAATTCGCGCGGTCTCCGAACCCGCTCGGGAAGACTCCAAGTCCTCGATCAACATCTTCCTGTGACAATGCTGCGGCTTAAAGCAGCTATATCACTCTTCACCCTGTGTGGATCCTAATGCCCCAGTATAGTGACAGGGACAACCTACTGTTAAAAGAAGCCTTCCTTCGGATGAGACGTACTGTAAAACCGAGGTCCTGACTCTCCGTGGTCATTGAAAATCCAAGAAAGTGTCATGGCCTCCAAAAAATCACAATCTATGAACTAGCTGCATCACTCTGTTCTCCTCATTGGTGGTGGTGGAGTGGAGTCCCCATTACCTGTAGTGCTTTGAGCGTAGTGTAAGGTAGGTATTTTTATGTTATTATAGCATGTCAAAGCACTGGGAGGACCTTTGAACAGAGTGTCCTTATTCTTTGGAGAGGCAAATAAAACATAATTCACTGTAAACAAAGCTCAGAGTTCCTTTAGAACCATGGCCTTCTGAAGCTCCTAAATTAAGGTTTATTTACTCAGACTCATTAAGTCTTGTTTTCCATTGCGGGCAAATTGCCTGCTGCTCAGTAAACAAGTCAGTGGGCAATGTGCCAACTCAGAAGATCCTGCAACGGTTTCGAGAAATGTTCTGGACTTTTTGCAGATGGTGGGAAATATGTTAATAGCTTTTCACCATGCCCCCTAACCCCACATGTGCAGGAACACACACGTAATGGTGGCAGGTACAGGGAGCTGCAGTTTGCTCCATACCTCCGCAACCCTTTGTGTAAAGTATCGTCTCCAGTCCTGAGTGCACTGCGCAGCTCTTGCTGTTGAAGCAAATAGCAGCCCAGTGAAAGCACATGCTTTACAGCTTCCTTTCATTTGTGACTTTTCTGAGCACCTCACCTGTGCTGAGAATCGACGCATTCAAGAGGACGTTTGGAATTCTGTCTGTTTCTTTTTACTTGAGCCTGCCGTTGTATCTTATATTTAACTTAAAAACGAAAGACAAAGATAAGAACAGTTCAGTTTGCAAGAAGGAAAGAAACGTGTCATGTTGAGGAAGTTTGGGTGTTTTGTTTTATTTGTGCGAGAGATCTTAAAGACAAAAATGGTTTTGGTTTTTGGCTTTGGGTTGTAGTGAGAGGTGGTTCAACCAAAGACCAGGTTTTCTGCTTAAAACCGCACACTTATTTTCACACAGCTAGCCGAATCCTGCTTTCCATATGATTGATATTTATCACTTCGTGACTTATCCGATTCATGGTCCCGGTGGCTCAGAGCCTGATCTCGGGAAGCGCTGAGCGGAAGGCAGGATACACCCTGGCCTCATAGGGCACTCAAACACAAACGCACACACTCACACCAGGGCCAGTTGTCCCAGAAGTCAATTAACTTACCAGTATGTCTTTGGACTGTGGGAGGAACAATGGAGCACCTGGAGCAAACCCCCGAAAACACAGGGGGAACATGCAGACTCCACACAGACAGCACCCCAGGGCCCCAGCCTTGCGTGGCAGCAAAGCTAACCACTGCACCTTCATGCCACGCCTCTGAATATTTATAATAATAATTTATAATAGCAATTCAACATGACGTTCAAAGCGTACTTTAGACTGCGAGCACAAGTTAAACATCGCACAAGTTGCACAGTTACAGAAATTTCCACAATGCAATGCAGGTGTTTGCGTAACCCAGGAACCAATACAACTTGGGGGAAAAAAGGCTAAAGAGCAAAGTTTTGGGGAAGGGTTGTGAGACAACGTGCCTTTAATCACGTCGAGCACGTTGCTGGGTTTGTGTGTCTCTGGATAGCTGGGATCTGTGCTCGCGTCCGAGATCCACCCAGATCACGCACGCGTGTGCACACGCTGGCCAGCTCTTTTCAGGTCTGCCTTCCTGTGCCCTGAGGTCTCTCCTTCAGCAGGGAGAGAATCACCAGCTCATTTTGGCCCTGATGAAAATGAAAGAGGAAGACGTCCAGTGCAGACCTCTGAGGGACATCAGAGAAGCTGCGGTAGCACGCGCCTTCCTTCCTGTTTCTCTGGCAGACGCAGAGTCTACGCCGTCTGCCCTCCCCAGATCCCGACAGGCTGGGGATTTGACCACACACCCGTGGCCTGAGCCCTGCAGAGTCACAAGACGGGATCTGAAAGCCAGACGATCACAGCCCCCATTCCACGTCACACAGGCTGGATCTGGGGGTCCGGTTGATTCGGCTTTGGCTTCAACACTGAGCGTGTCCCACGCTGACTTCTCTCTGCAGCGGATTTAAGGATTTGCCAAGATCTCAGCAGGCCTGCTAAAGCCCCGATCCGTATTCAATTCAAACTTTGACCCCCCTCAAAAAATTGCAAATTGCAAACTTTCTTCCGGCTTAATTTCCTGGCAGCTTTTTGTATAGTGGAGAAATCAGAAAGCAGGTTGGTGACTCCCGATTGGTGCTGTGGGTCAAAGTGTTGATTTCATTCAAGCCCTGAGTCTGCATCATTCGGATCCAAGTAAAAGAGCTGTTTATTTGCATTTGTTTCTACCTGGAGCAGAAAAAAAAAAATTCAATCTTCCTTTGGAAGTGGAAGAAAATGAAGGCGCAAATGTGCGCAAATGTGGATAGGAATCGTCCCTCAAAATGACAGTTTCTTTCCCTCTTCATTCCAGTGTTCCTGTATTGGCCAGCACTTCATCCTTTTCAAGTGCTGAATTTCTCTGGTATCCCTTCCTGCCCCCCCCATCCCTGGCATGCTCCGATACGTTCAGAGCCGGGATGCAGAATGGGAGGCATGTGTGGAATGCATCCGGCACTCCTTACTCTTTATTCCCACATGGCCTGATGGATCATTCATGCAGCTGGACGGATTGGGGTTCTGTTGTCGGGAGCCCTGTGACATCCCTCTGAAAACCAGCTGTTTAATTGTTCGGCCTCTTAATCGATCAGCACTTCATTCAGTGACAGTCCAGTGCAATTCGTTACCACTCACGGAGCCTGAGCCTCAGAGGTGTGAAAGTATGTCTGGAGCTTGTGTTCACTCGACTGATCGATGCTGGAGGGACACAGCTTGCTGAGACAATGTACTTGGAGTAGGATGTGGGGGATAGTGGTGGTGTAATGCTGTTTGGACAGATTTCACAGCGCTTGTAAACAACAGTGCATCTTGGTTTTTTTGAGACCATAATTGACCACCTCGTTTTCCCCTGTGACCTTCTCCAACATGTTGAGATCCGGTGAATCCACCTAATTAGTTGATTGATTGATTGATTGACTGGTTACATGGCTGGCTAATTAATCTTATCAGATGTTATCAGAATGACTCAATCTGGCATCATTGTAACCTTCAGTACTCACCAAACCTCTATGGCCCTGCAGTGGTCCGTGAGCTGAACACAGCTCTCCCCCTACATCCGTGCGATTTTATCACAGGAATATTAAGTTACTTTGTTTGGCTGCCCTTTACCCCTGGAGCCTGTGCCGTGGCTTAGACATGCTGAGTGGGTGTGCACCTTTTCCCCCAACTGGCAGGCTGGTTGCTACCAGATTACCTCTGTGATCAGCTGTGATGCAATGTCTGGGTTTCTCCCACTGTCTGCATGCACATGCTTTGCTTTTCCGCGGGTTCCCATCATGCCTCACTATCCCTTCCTGCGCTGTGTCATGTGTTTTCGCTTTCCTATGCTTCCTATCTTCTCTGCCTTGGCACCCTGTGACCACATTGGAATCAATGTCTCTTGCAGCCCCGGAGGACCTTGTCCAGTGTGACTGTGCTCAGTTCCCAGACTAGCCTGCTCTCATCCAGGCTGGTAAAGACCACAGCACCACAGCCATCCGAATGGGTTTTAATAATAATAATAATAATAATAATAATAATAATAATAATAATTGCTTACACTTATATAGCACTTTTCTGGACACTCCACTCAAAGCCCTTTACAGGTAATGGGGACTCCCCTCCACCACCACCACCTGGATGATGTGACGGCAGCCATAGTGCGCCAGTGCACTCACCAAACACCAGCTATCAGTGGGGAGGAAAAAAGAGTGATGAAGCCAGTTCATAATGGGGATTATTAGGAGGCCATGATTGGTAAGGGCCAATGGGAAATTTGGGCAGGACGCCGGGGTTACACCCCTGCTCTTTTTGAGAAACGCCCTGGGATTTTTAATGACCACAGAGAGTCAGGACCTCGATTTTACGTCTCTTCCGAAGGACGGCGCCTTTTCACAGTATAGTGTCCCCGTCACTATGCTGGGGCATTAGGACCCACATGGACCGCAGGGTGAGCGCCCCCCGCTGGCCCCACTAACACCTCCTCCAGTAGCAGCCTTAGTTTATCCCAGGTGTCTCCCATCCAGGTACTGGCCAGGCTCACACCTGCTGAGCTTCAGTGGGCTGCCAGTTGGGAGTTGCAGAGTGATATGGCTGCTGGCTGTTTTAAAGGCCTTGACTTTCCCCCAGGCCACTGTGCACGGCATTTCTCACACACTCCAGAGAAGCCCACTCATGGAAAAAGCACCAACTACATTTTACACTAGTGTTAAACTTCAAATATCAGAGCAACATTTGAGAGGACACTTCACTAGCGAGCATAGCTACAAACGACAAGAGGCCATTCTGCCCAACCGGCTTCTGTTATTGGGGCAGCTCACTGATCCCAGGATTTCAAGCAGCTGTGTCTTGAAGGAAGCTGGGGTATCGACTTCAAGAGCATAACTGGGTGGCTTGTTCCAGACCCCCACAACCCTCTGTGTAAAGAAGTGCCCCACGGTCTCATTCTTAAATCCACTTCCCTGTAGTGTCCACTTGTGTGCTCTGATGCGTGTTTCACAGTTGAGTCCATTGGATTGACTTTGTCTTCAGTGGTTCCCAGCCCTGTTTCTGGGGGACCTCAGTGTCTTCTGATTTGTATTCCAGCTGAGTTCTTAATCAATCACAGGCTAATTGACTTCAATTGCTCTCTATGGGGCATATTTGTAAATTTACTTTCAGCACTTAACATGTTGATTGGAATTTGTAATTGGTCTCATTCCTGTACCAATGTCTGAGCTTTAGAATTTTAACCTTATTCAATTGTGTTAGCTGAAATGTAGCCAGTTAGACTCCTGTGCAAGAAAATAAAACATAACTCCTGCTGTGTCTGTATCTGCTTTTGAATCACAGGTTTGGGTAAACCACAGGGGTAGCCCAGCAAGCAAATCAGTTAAAGGCCTCATGTAGCCCAGGAGATTCGGAGCTCAGGTGGAACAAAACCCAGCAAACACAAGGTTTATCCAGGTTCATCCTGCTGCCTTAGTGGGAAATGTTTGTATTTCTCCATTTAAGTCAAAATGATTCATTTCTTTAGCCTGTCAGGACATTCCACTAAAACCAGGAATGTTTATAGTGGCTCTTCTGTAACGTGGAGAGCAACACTGTGCACGGCGTTCCAAATCAGCCCTTACCAGCTCTAACACAACATCCCTCGATTTATTCAGCAGACTGCACTGGCGCTCTGTGCCCCAGGAACATGAATTGCTGATTAACGCCTGCTCATTGGGGGACGTTGCGCCTCTCTTGAGCAACCCTGGTCTGCATCGTTTCTCAAGACAGGTGTCGCAACACTAAACTGCTGTTACCTTTGAACAAACCCTTCATCCTATCTCCGTCCTTTGTTTACTAGCAGCCCAGCCACGAGTCTGACCCGGACATGTGTCTCGTGTGGATGGCTGGCTCAGTGGGAGAATTCTTACCAAGCACTAAGGGTCGAAGCCTGTCACCTCCAGACACACACCTCTGTATTTTACTGCCCTGTGCACTGAGTATACCGTGGGAAATTGGTTAATTCAACTTTTGTTTTTGAGGGGATGCTCATTTTAATATGGAATGACTTCTCGTTCGTTTATATTTCTGTATGCACACATATGTCATAACATAACAAACATGCTGTTAGCTCTAGGCTTTAATTAAGGAGATTCCTATGGTCAAGTGGCGAAGTTGTGCTCTACAGATTGGTCACCGCACAGCTGCAGACAGGACCTCAGTGAACAAGCTAAATATATCCCTCCTGTGACACGGGCCAGCCAGGGTAATGAGGAGGCTCACTGACAGCAGGCAGAGAGCTGGACGGAGATGGGAGGGGAGAGGAGAGAGAGGGTGGGGACAGGCGGCGCAGAGAGGACAGAGATAGGAGCAGAGACACAGGCTGGGGACAGGAGAGACAGAGAGGACACACACTCTAGCAGAGAGACAGGCTGGGGACAGGAGAGGCAGGGAGGACACACACTCGAGCAGAGAGACAGGCTGGGGACAGGAGAGGCAGAGAGGACAGAGACAGGAGCAGAGAGACAGGCTGGGGACAGGAGAGGCAGGGAGGACGAGACAGCAGCAGAGAGACAGGAGAGATGGACAGAGACAGAGGGTGTAGACAAGGAGCAGCGGCAGAGACGCAGAGACAGAACACAGGGATAGAGTGTGTGTGAGAGAGAACCAGCCCTGATCAATTTTCACAGTACGAGGCTTCCTAGATTGCACTTTGTTTATTGAGGCTGGATAAATCCCTGTTAATAAAACAAATGTAATAGCTTTATCCTTACTTAAACAGGCATACCTAAAGCAAAATAAACATTCAAACAGAATTACAGCAGCTGCTTGTGTTTTTGCTAAAGACAACTTTAAATCCTGCAGAGAGACTTTAAGAACAAGTTTTTATTGGACGTTTCGAAAAAAAAAATATTTCGCTCTATATCTGTCTGACCAGGGAGATCCACACTCACAACACCTGTGCGGTCAGGGAGCCCTCGACACTGTAACGGTGTACTACAGCTGCCATGCAGCGAGTATAGCTGGATTCTTTTAATAATCGTGATGTCAATAACGGGACCTTTGAAAGCGTCAAATTCAGACATTCACGCCAATAATTAGTTGAGCTGGGTAAGTCAAGTTGAAAGAAGATGCCTGAAGGGCCGGCTGTACAGTATGGTACGCCGCATTGATCGCTGGTAACCGGCGTTCATGGCTGAACTAGATGAATTTTCTCAGCAGTGTTTAGCTTTGCGCAGAAAAAAAGGGAAGCAAACTGGTTTTATCAGAGAGCTCCTGGGTAAACGCCCCGAGACGGTTAAAAATGAGAAGCAGATGTGTTTATTCATCTGCCAGCTTTTGTCTTCGTCCACAGAAATTTAGCTACCTGTTCCCCGCAGAACCAGGACCGAGCCACGCCCCCCGTCTCGTCTCGCCCTCTGCGAGAACAGCCCGACAGCGGAGGGGTCAAACGGGCTGTTGATAGTGAACTTTCAACTAATCGTTTATTGTGTTTTTAAATCAGAATTAACTTATGTTTCGGAGTTTTTCAGTAGCAAGAAAACAGCCCAAGAAGCGTATTAACGCGGTATTGTATTTATTCCTGTCTCAATTACACACCCCCGGTTCTCGAAGCAATAATAATAAAAATTGCTTACACTTATATAGCGCTTTTCTGGTCACTCCACTCAGAGTGCTTTACAGGTAATGGGGACTCCCCTCCACCACCACCCGTGCGCAGCCCCACCTGGTACCTTCCCAATACCGTCAGCACAGTATCAGCCAAAGCTCTCCGAAAGCACGGTAAAAACATCACAGTACACACCACTGTACGGCAAGCTCACGGATATTAGAATAGAAATAATTTGTAAGGCCGCAAAACGAAAGGGTGACTTCTCCATTTTATAACGGTTTCAGTGGACTGTTTTGACAGAACGTGTGTTAAGGAGGCAATCAGATGCACCTCCTGCTCCGGCGGCATTATTTTAATGACAGTCAGGCGAGCGGGGCTCTCGCTCAGCGGGGGAGGGCGGGGCGCGGAGGAGGCGTGGCTGCCCCCTGGCAGGGTCACGGAGCGGAAGTCCCGCCCCTGACACGGCTCCTCTTCCTGGTGGCTGCAGGCGTGGACATCAAAGGAGGCCGCCATGTGTTCTCCGTCCCCTAACCATATGGCACTCAGCAATGAACTCCCACCTCCCTGCCGGATAAATGGAAAAGCAACCCAAAACCCTGCAACCTGATCGCTGGCTGGGGCTGCTGGCCAACGATCTGTCCCTGGGGAGGGATCACCAGCTTGGCCTTGGCAGCCTCATTAATACACCAGGTCCTCTGGGGAGCCTGGCCTTCCTTCATTTATCGAATCACGTGGAAACCCTGGTGCGTCTGCGGTAAGGTGACTACTTTCCTTTCTTTCGGCTCTGCAGTCAAAGAAAGAACCCGCTGGTGCTGGACTGGAAACACCTCTCCACATCCCTATGACAACTGGTCTCATTCACTGTGTTTGTACCCCCAGGTCCTAAGCGTTTGTTCAATGACCGAGATCTCACCCCCGTTGGGAGGTAGAGACTCTCGTATGTGTGATGTTGAAGGGAGGTCAAATCTGCACATGAAGTTGGCCATTGATGAGTGTAGCGTGGATTGTGGGAGATTAACCCTCTATTTCCCATTCGCAGTTGTGCCAAAAGATGAGGGTATTGGAGAAGTTTGAGTAGGTAGCTGGGTCAGCATGCACGCAAAGGAACAGCTTAAGGGTAAGCTGTCTAGGAACACAAGATTTTGGGGATTCATGAGCATTTCGAAGTGAGGAGACTGGGACGCCACTTTGACCATGACACCTTACACACTTCTGCAAATAATCCTCCACAAACACACCCCAGTGGCTTATTCTTGATACAGTACAAACACTGATTATGATCAGTACTGATACTACTATACTGATGCTACAAAGTTAGAGCTGTGCACAGGGAGACACACACACAGGCTCAGACAATCGCATTCCAAGTCCCACACACACAGGGCTCTAGCTATTACCAATAACCGTCCCAGGGGAAGCATTGACACGGGAGGTCAGAGGTCAGTCTGGCATACGACTGGCAATCAATGGCTGAAGTCATCAGATAACAAGCCTGGCGCTTGTAAGGAGAGTCTTTTAATCAGTTAACGAACTCCTTCTGCTTTTTCCGGAGGCCGTATGAAATGAGATAATAGATGACGAAATCCGCAGGAGACCACAGTGCGGCGAGGCAAACTCTTGAAAGCCTCTCAACGGCAGATTGACATCTGTAATCAGACATTACAGCATCAAGGTCAATGTTGCTGTTTTTCTCTAACTGCTCCTTTCTGTCGTGTTTAAGTTAAACTCCTGGAACAGACCACAGAACATGGATGTTCTGTTGTGTGGTTTAATTTGAACAAATGAGCTTCATTCTCCCTTCACCTGGGATGGGAGTGTTAATATTTACATGATGCATGACAGACATCCCTCCTAACTTTCACAGTGGAACATTCCCATGTTTCGATTTCTTTTTTTTGCATTGCATTCAGCTTCATTCATTCCAAGTTGGCTCTGATACTCGATTCTGAGCAGATAGATAAGCCTGCTCCAGACAGGATATTTTTCCACGGAATGTGAAATGCAGCTCAGAAACTATGGCTAAGTAAGGCTGAGTCACTCGCCCTTGGAAAGGTTGTGCTTGAGCTGGAGAAAACAGGCAAAATGAGTTCCAGCCAAGATATTTCTCTTTGTCTTTGGATGTACAGAGGTGGGGCAGTCAATTGACGACAAGTGACTAAACCTAAGTTTTAATTCTCCTCTGTTCCTGTAAGATTACAAGGACAAGCAAAACAAAAGGCTGTCTATGTGAAGTTTGTATGTCCCCCAATATCCATACATCCATTGTCTAACCTCTTTATCTCATGCGTGGTTGTGAGGAACCTGCAGTCTATCCCAGGAAGCAACAGGTACAAGGCAGGATACACCCTGGACAGGACACCAGTCCATCACCGGGCACACACACTCCCACCAGGGCCAATTTTCCCAGAAACCAATTAACGTTTTCATTCCAGCTGAGCTTAATGACCTCACTGAAGCCTTAATTGAACGAATTAGAAGCTTGACAGGTTTCCAAGTTTTTGTTTTTCAACTCAAGAGTTTGGGCTTTGATTTTAATTAAGTAATGCATTAGTGAAAGGGCTTACCACTAGCAGATCTGAAATTCAGCTGAGCTACTGCTGCAGTGGGAGTGCAAATTGGTCACTTCTACAGGACGTGGCTCATAGTCTGGGAGGAACCACAATGTGTTGGAGCCTTGTTTTAACTTCTATTCACACGAGTTGCGTGAGCCTGACTCCTACGCTCCCTCTGCCTGCTGCATAGGAAAGCGGAGAACAATTATTAGTGCATTTATGCAGATGTCTTTATCCACGACAACTTCAGTAAAATAATAACAACTTCACTTGGTAATAGCGGCGCCAGCCTCACAGGTGACCGTGTGATGCAGAAGGGTGGTACGGAGGTCAGGAGGCTGCAGAATCATCGTAGCCACTGAACGGGCAACGAGACTCGCTCCAGAGCGTGATCTGACTAAGCAAAAACTGAAAGTGAGTCATAACTCTGGCTTGAGAACCGACTGAAAAAACCTGACTTTGTGGGAGCGTGTTGCTGTAGGTAGGTGTCCAGGTCTTCAGTTCTTCTGACGATCTGTACAGTTCGAGGCAGATAAGGTGTAGGAAGCAGGTACAGGTTGCAAAAACAAAGTATGAGACCAACTAACAGCGCGGACTGGGCAGCCAGCCTACCTGGGTGAATTTTTACCCCAGGGTAGCCTGGTGGCACAGTGGTTAGTACAGCATTGGGGCCCTGGGTTCAATTTCGGACCGGGGCTGCTGTAAGTGTAGAGCTTGTACGTTCTACTTGTGTTCACATGGGTTTCCTCAGGTGTCCTCCTGGGGAACCTAACTGGCAGGTCAATAGGCTTCTGGGGAAATTGGCTCTGGTGTTAGTGTGTATGAGTGTGTGTCTCTCTGTGCCCTGCAATGGACTGGTGTCCCACCCAGGATGCATTCTGCCTTGCACCCGTTGCTTGCTGGGATAGGCTCTGGCTCTCACGTGACCCTGTATTGGGTAAAGTGGTAAGAAAATGGATGGATTTTTGCACCTTGGTTATGCTGTGTTTGTGCTGGGCTTTGCCTGTGATTTTCCTTTGAGACTCTTCCTCACTGCATTGGGCTTGATGAATATTTCTAAGGAATGTTCTTTACAAGAGCCTCAGGTCTCTAACACTCAAACGAGGAAAATGGGCCACATGGTCTCCTCTCACTCGCTGACCTTGTTATGCTCTTATGTTGCAGTGCATCCTGGCTATCCCATGGGCCAGTGCAGTATAGCATGTCCTCAGGGAGACAACCAAGGTTGTATTAAAAGAGCCAAGACCTTTCAGTAAATCTGCTGAAACAAATTACAAATGGAGCAGTCAGAGGCCTGGAGCCGGGAACTGTGTCAGTTGGACTGAAGGCCTCAGGCAGGACAAGGGAAGGTTCAAGAGTGTGCAGGCAAGTACCCAGGGTTCGAATGCCCTTGTAAAGTTCAAGTGTTTTTAAAACTGAATTCGCTCTTCTCAAGGTTAAAACTGAAATTCTGACCTCAAACAGCTTCCTTGTATTTAAATAGGTCAAACTGTTGAATAGAGGCAAAACACGTGCTGTGAAGAAAATGAGTGCAATGCAAGCAAGAGAGTTTCATTTCCTACCGATCGGGGGATTACAGATCTGATTGATTTGGCTGTGTGATATCAATTTCAGAAGTACTGCAGTTGTGTTTAATAATTCATTTTTTAAAAAGAAGAATCATACGGATACAGACACTCATTTAAACACTCAAAACTGTAGTCACTTAAAAAAACATTGTGTCTGGGCAAAGCTGAATTTAGTTTCTGGTGGCTTTCAAATCCTACAGCACATGATCCGAGCTGCTTTTGGTTACAATCCCTGTTTTACATCACCTTGCATGATCCAGCACTGACTTTAGCCCCTGGCAGTCTGGTTAAGACTGTGTTGCACAGTACTGGAGTTTGCGTTTCTCATGTGACAGGCTCGGCATCTCGGCCTGATCTTGACAGCACAGCTGGAACACTGTGTGTGCTGCTGTTTTACACAATAACGTATTTTTCATCCTTGCAACACGGCTCTGGATGCAGTCGTCTCTCTCCTGGCCTGATGCACAAAAACTAAAAAAAGGTGTGAAAAAGAACAGAAGTTGTGATGATTCTGATGCAAACGTATCCAATCACGTTTTTAACAAGCTGCAGCATGTGCAGAACTTCGCATGCTCAGATGATTCAAAACATCTGAATTTGCAGGAGTATACTGTACATCACCCGTTTCAGCTTCCTTGCACTGGCTCCCCATGGATTTCAGAACAACAAACAAAATACTGCTTCTCCCATTTAAATGCTTAAATGGTTTGGCTCTAGACTTCACTGGTGAAGTTCCCTACACAGCTACATGTCACTCATGCTTTTTGAACTCTGGGATTCTTTCTCTTCCCAAAAGTAAGCTACATACCTCAGAGACCCTGGCGGATCCTCTGAGAGCCTGGGGACACTGGCAGATCTTGAAGGATCCTGGGACACTCTGGGAGATCTTTCTGTATCTGTTGCACCAGGGCTCCGGACTGATCTCCCTGCCTGTACCAGATGACTAATGCTATCATGTGAGCATGTCGAAAGAAATAATAGCTGATATTGCTTAAACAATATCCCATATTAACTAACAGTGCAGGGATCTACAGCCTAAAGGTAGTAAACGGTAGTCTTTCTCACTTTCCATGCCCATTCGCCCGTGATCTTCTATCCTTTGGCCTGATTCATCAACACCTTTGCTCCAACGGGAATCGGATGTACAGTATAGCAGCTTTGCTGCTGACTCTGCCGACTCTGTCTCTCAAGGGAGCCTGATTCACGAATTCAGCCTCCAGAGACTTAGTGGCCTGCTTCAAAATCAGGGGAGCGACACAGGCAGATATTGAAAGAACGATGTGGGACTGGAATCAGGAGGCATTTCTTTATACAAAGAGCCCACCTGGATGTGCTTCTGGAGGTGGCCCTCTGGGGCAACTTTGAGACACAGCCGAATGTGTTAGTAGGCTTATTCACCAATATAAAAGCCCACCAAACCAAAACAACATCAACCAGACAAATCAGATGGGTCAAGATGCACTTGTTTACCTTTCTGCTGCCATTTGTGCTCTTACTCAGCTACGTAATCCAGTAGCCTAAACAGATTCATTTTCCATGTAATGTTGCTCCTGAAATGAGCCTTAAACGATGAGTGTAAGAGAGAGAAGCAGTGTTCAGTGTTACACCAGCGTCAGTGCACTCTCCCATCCCCCTCAACACCACTTGGGCTTCAGAGCAATGACGGTCTTAAACTGTTTCCTCGTAGTATTTTTTCCACTTCTAAAACAAAAAGTGGAACTCTTTATAGCCTGGTGTGCAACATACAGCAGCTAAGACATGCACTCACAGGAAGAGAGAGCAACAAGCGCTTTCTGAACTGCTTTCTTAGTTCAGGTTATCACACACAGGGGGGGAAGGGGGCAACAGTGTAGTTCTGCCTCAGTGGGCAGAAAAATACCCTTGACTGCAGTGGGGTTTTGAATAAGAATAGAATCCGAACCAGGAGCCAAAGAAGTGCCAAACACACAATAGAGGGACTCAAAACAGGTTTTGAAAACTGGAAACAATGGTTTGAGCACACTGCTGCTCCAGTATCCCACCACAGCTGTTGTTTAATTGATAGGCTGAGGCCGCTGTGGAAAACTACTGTTACAAATTGAGACCAGATTTGGGGATATTTCCGTCCACATCCGCGCCTGTGCTTCTCCCTTTCACAGCTGGCAGTTGTGAGGCTTGTTGCTAAAAACAAAAGCAATAGTTGTAAGTTTAGAACTGGGATTAATGGAAAAGTATTCACAATTGCATATTCCATTGTTAACCGGAACACCATGGAAGGCAAAGGCCTAAGCAAATAATTTGTAGGAAATAACAGCGAGGCCATCGCAAGACTGGAGATCGTCATGCCTCATCTGTTTCAAGCCCTGGCTGAGTGTCTCCCCAGTGTGGGGTGTAAGAAAACTCTCAATATCTCTCTAAAGCGATCCAAGATCCGAACCAGCGCCCCAGCTCTCCCTGCTGCCTTCGGGCCACAGTGCGGTAGGTCCGCTCTGGCTGTCCAAAAGCACAGCGAGGGGATCAGGCAGCTCGGTTTCGGTTCGCCATGGAAGCCACGGGCGTGTAGCGGCTAACCCTGAGCGACAGCCAGCTGGGGAGCTCCGACTTCCAGAGCCCCTTCATCTCCAAGCCTCTCCACAGGCATGAACGGGCTGTTCCGCTCGGCTTGAGCGCCGCGAGCCGTCCCCGATTTCCGGCGCTGCTCCCCACCCGCGCCCCCGGCTTTGATCTCTCGAGCTCTGGAAGGGGCCGGTCCCAGCACCGCTCTTTTCTTGACAGCCCGCTCCTCTGCGGTTAAGCGGTTGTCATATCTGGTTTACTCAGGATTCGCAAACGAACAGATTTTTTTTAAAAAAAAAAAAAGACTTCTGCACAACATCAGTTTTTACTTTGCCTTCCCACCCCCAGCTAACCCGTGATGAGTGTTATGACTTTTGACTGCCTCTCAGAGATCGAGTCCAAATTGATCTCGGCATGTCCTGGTTCCCATTTTGTCTTTTCTAAACGCAACTCCTCTTAAGTACATTTTCACAAAGCGGCGGTGGTGGCGGGGGTTGTACGCACTCTCTAGATATTTTCAGTATTTATTTGGGCGCTCCTTCACACAGTCGCCTCCCCCTGTCGAAAACTGCAGACTGTTAAATGTGATTTACTAGAGGCCTTTCTAAGGCGATTTTCATTACTCGTTATTTTAATTATTTTTTTTGTGTGTTTTTATTTGACTTTACAGCAGCCCCATGATGTAATTGCGGTGCACGAACTTGCACACAGCTGTGCAAACACCAGACACAGCTACAGAGTGCGCAAAGTCGACCAAAACTAATGGAGAACTCGGGCCAGATTCCGCCAAGAAACCCGAGGCGCCCGTCCTGGCCGGAGCAGTTTTCACGTTCTAGTTCTGAGTACCTTGGAAAGACTCTGGCATTTTAAGACCCGGCTCATATTCAGCACAACTAGGTCAGAGGTGGTTTTGCTACACAGTTACCCCACGTCTTCAGCTGCGCAGCTGAACTGGTGGCACGAATGAACGATTGCACGTAGGATTTTTCTGGTTTCTCAAGACTCTGAGATTCGAGGTTGCTTTTGCTAAGCAACCTATAGAAGGATATGGCTGGGTAGTTTTTTTTCCCCCCCAAACAGCTCACATGTCTTTCTGTCAGATCGGGCCTTCTTTCATTCAAGTCTTAAATGTATTGTGTAGCCTGGTTGGTGATCAGGATTGTGTGTGATTCTTTGGGATAATGCTTTGTTTATATAACAGCAGAATTATGTTATGTTAAGGTGTTGTAACTATTTACCACCATTCTTCCAAAAGACATAACAGATGCTCAGTTCTTCATTGTAACCCAAACTCTGATGCTAACCCTACTCTTAAATCTTATCCTAACCATAATAACAGCCATAATCCCCAAAAATTCTATAACCTGGGCTTCACAAATATTGTGAATGCTTATGCATTTCTGATGATGGCTAAGAGGGACAGTGAATGTTGGTCTGGGCTCAGATAAAGAGTAGAAATTCTTAAAACTCCAGGGAATGTGTTAAGGCTTGCACTGCCCTGGGGAATGTGTGAGGTGGGCTTGCATTTTGCAGTATTCATCCAGCTCACAGTTAATATAAATTGCATGCAATTACATGATTATGATAAGATGGAGGCAATAGCCTGCCATTTCCTCTGTGTAACAGCATTATCCAGTGCCCAAAGTGTATCTTGCCCCGAATCTGAGATCTGTTTACAGAGAGCCTTTCTCTGCCACAGCTTGTCAAGGCAGATCGTAAACAGACTGCGGTGTTGACGGTATACCGGTAGAAACATCTGCAACGATATGGATTTGGCTACGCCGTTTATACCGCTAGAGAATGGATTTTGATGTTTACGTAGATTCCGCAACCTCTGCATCGTCGCAAAACGGGGTTTGGAAATTTTTACTATTGACCCGTCGTAGTTTAGCTCCAATTATATAATTCTGAAAATGTGCATCTTGCTGATATTGGGAAATCTGCTAGGTTCAGAATGATTGGTCTTCGGTGGTTCAGACGTCCGGTTTATCTGAGGTCATTGCGGCCAATAAGAACACGCGGGCGTCCTCTTCCCTGTTCGGTGAAAACAAACGCGCGTGTTCAGTGTGCTCGTCTGCAAACACAAATACGCGGAGAAAAGGAGAATACTAAAATACTAAAGGAACAACACAGTAGCTTACCAACAGTTAATAATAACCTAATAGTTAACTCCGGGCAATAAAAACTTACTTTCCAAGTCTTGTACTCCTTTTAAAGCGTGTTCTATAGAAGTGATGAGAACAAATTCTATATCGTGACATATAGCGTTACCTTCCAAAATTAAAATTATACAGTGATATAAAGTTTAGGTCATATCGCCTAGTCCTAGGCTACAACCAGCAGAACCATCCATCCAATGGTTTGCTAGCATTTCATCAATGCTGGGATCTCATCCAGCAGTGTGGAATTTGCTTCTACTTGTTCCTTGATATATATACAGTATATGTAGAAATACATATACACACTGACATCCTACCAGCGTTGCAGAATGTATTGTAAAGTGTCTTTTCATCTGTGGGCATCAGACACCTATGTGGAAACAGCTCATTGTTCTTAATCTTGTTAGTGTCACTGTAGAACATTTTGAGCCCCTTCCAAACGGGCTCTGGACACCTCCCAGCTTTGAGATTGGCTTGCAGGAACACGCTGAGCAGATCGGGGAATATATCACCATGCAGGTGTGAGCCTAGTCAGTACCTGGATGGGAGACTCCTAGGAAAGCTAATGTTGCTGCTAGAAGAGGTGTTAGTGGGCCCAGCAGGGGCGCTCACCCTGTGGTCCATGTGGGTCCTAATGCCCCAGTATAGTGACGGATACACTATACTGTAACAAAAGGTGCCTTCCTTTAGATGAGATGTAAAACCGACATCCTGACTCTCTGTGGTCATTAAAAATCCCAGGGCATTTTTTGAAAAGAGTAGGGGTGTTACCCTGGTGTTCTGGCCAAATTTACCCCTGGCCTTTACCAGTCACGGCCTCCTAATAATCCCCATCTCTGAACTGGCTTCATCACTGTGTTCTCTTCTCCACTGATAGCGGGTGTGTGGTGAGTGTACTGGCGCACTATGGCTGCCGTCGCATCATCCAGTAGGGGCTGCACACTGGTGGTGGTGGAGGGGAGTCCCCATTACCTGTAAAGTGCTTTGAGTGGACTGTCCAGAAGAGCGCTATATAAATTGTAAGGAATTGATATTAGTAATAATAATTGTGAAGCCACTGTGAAGCATTTGGTCGAGGAAGTTAGTAGACTGAGGATCAGTTGAAAGGCCTCGTTCACTTCTAATCAGGTACTGGTAGTGAATATCTCTTAGGGACCTATCAGAGCTCCAGGAGCAAACGTGTTATTGACAGGGCACCCCAACAGACATTTCTAATCCTTAATTTAAATCCCGACACACTGAATTGAGTTTGGAGGTAAGACAGGGTTCTGAAAGCCTCCAGTTTTGGATCAGAGGAGCCAGGAACAGGGCAGGTGGGTCTGGATAACAGGAATCCTCCCGATTCCATCTTTGATGTGATCCCCGGGTATCAGCTCGCCATGATTGATCCCCGATTGTTTAATCTGGAAAGCTACTGGATGAAAAGGCATCTCCGCTGCAGTTCGCCCGATGGTTGTGCTCTGCAGGGATCTAGCTGGACAAAAGCCACGTTAGAAGGAGCCTTTCCCAGAAACACTAACTGGGCAGGTCTCTTTTGAGTGGAGGAGAACAAACGTGAAGCACATTGTTTAGCTGCCAGCCGTGTGAAGCACTCACAATGCACCTTGCTCTGCACTGTCTTGTGTTGCGTTTGACCTTGTTGTAATTGTGAGGTGTGGTGTTGTGCTGTAGTATCGCCGGGGCCCTGAATCCCTGGGAAACGGCCTTTTAATGACAGCATGTCTGCTGTACAGCTCAGGAAATAAGAGACGCGGATACAAAGAATGTTCTGCTTCGCTTACAGATATCAGTCCTGAAGCTTCTGTGTCCAAAACCGCAAATCCTACCCCTGTGTCCGTTATCTTCATATACACAAGACACACAGCTGAGACGGGAAGCTGGGAGTTACAAGCTCATTCCAGGTCCCGGTGCCTGATGTACCCTCTTGCTCACAGACTCCTGAATCCAGAGTCTGCTCCACAAGTGACTGGGGCAGCTGGGGATTTTTCTCGGTGATTTGTGGGATGGTTTCTCCGGATATAGCCCATCCGGGGTCAGGGGCTACAGAACCAGCTGGAGGGGACTGGAGCTCTTGATGTTATCCTAGCGATCATGGATCAGGTCCAAACCCCATACCAGACATGTCACAGGCACTGTTCTGGACAGCCTCACCAAAAAACAGCAATTTCTCCAGCTCCAGGAAAGAACGCAGGCACGGAGCCAGTGGCATTTCTACAAGGGATTCAGGGAAAGAGGGGGCAGTTTTCCCAAAAACTAGGGGCTCCCCCAATGCCGTCACCTCCAGCTGAGCACATATCCCTCGTTAAGCCCTCCTAGGGCCCCATTCTCCCCCCATCCTGCACATTTGAAGTTTCCACAATTGCCCCTGATCTCGGACAGGGACCAGATGTCTGAGTACAAGCTCTGTTAGCTGGAACAGATTGCCGGAGTGTCTGACAAGAAGCGCAGCTCTGGAACAGCGTGTTTCATGGGCCTGGGCGGGACGAAAGCTCTGCCTGCCATTAATCTTCTCGGCACACAGTTTGGAATGAAGTTCATTTTCCTCTTCTTGTCACGGCCAAGAGGTTTCAGCAGCGCAGACTGCATTGAATAAAGCAACTTAACGTTAAAGACAATCCAGGGCAGCCCAGTGTCACCGTAGTTACCATTGCACTGGCCTTTGGACTAATTAGCTTCTGGGAAAATTGGCCCTGGTGTGAGTGTGCACGAGTTTGTGTCTTTGTGTGTGCCCTGCGATGGACTGGCGTCCCATCCAGGGTGTATCCTGCCTTGTGCCTGTAGCTTCCCGGGATAGGCTCTGGCTCCCACGCGACCCTATATTGGGTAAAGGGGTTGGAAAATGGATGGATGGATTATTATCTCATCAACGTATGGCTCTGAACTAAAGTAGTAGGCTCTCCTACATGAATTACTCCAACTTACAGTGGAAGCTTAAGTCCTGTATATTGTCTCCACATTGAAAGCAAGGCAACCCAGTAAGAAATTAAAGGGGGAATTGGGTGCTTGTTAACACCGGTCTCTTTATTTAAACAGTTAAGTAAATTGAGATTCGTTCTCATTTACAGTGATTGCAAGTCCAGTGCATGAACTGCCAGGAATCTAATGCCTATTGTATTTTTTATTTGAAACTGCCAAATGTATGTGCTGCATGTGTCACTGCATGTGTAGAACCACACTGTTCATAATGTTCTTCTCATTTTATTTACCCCCTAGGAAATGTTCCATCCGGTCGGTGTATGCAGGGGTGGTAGGAGAGCTCTATCTCGGGGTATCTTGTATTCCCTGCTGAGCATGTTCCCTAATTAAAACCCTGTTATCTGAAGCCCAGGTGACAGTAAGTGTGAGTACAGGCTTGATACAGGAACCTGACGATGTGTCCGTGAGTGTCCATGGACACATTAGCTCTGCACAGCTGTTCCCTGAGATGACCTCAACAGATTGTGAGACGTCAAATGAGAATTTGACCAATAATCAAATGCAGCCGTTTAGCAGGCTTGAAGGATTCAGGATTAACAAGTTATTGGCAGGGTATTGGCTTCAACCACTTGGCTGGGCAGCTTGTTCCACACTCAAGTGCTTCCTGCTCTCAGTTTTAAATGCCCTTCCACATCATTTCCACACGCGGAATGTTTGTGGGATGACTTGGGAGTTTTAGTCTGGCAGAGACTAACGGGGTGACAACTTTGCCAAACAGAATTTGGGAATTTTACTGCCCGATCCCTGCCCATGCAGCTGAGGCATATAATGGCATTTTCCCAAAGTGATCCCTCTGTCTGGGAAAATGGGAATGTAGCTGGATTACTGTTGATGAACGACAGGACAGCTGGTTTTGACTTGTTTACTGCATCAGTTCACTGTGCAAAGAGTACATTCTGGACACAGTAAATACATAGTATATGCACAGGTAAACCAGACCAAAATTCGATCTATAAAGTCATATTTCTCCCCATGGAAATATAATGTTTCATATTGTCATATCAAAGAAAAACAAGTAAACCTTTGGTTTTTAGTAGCTAATTGAACTGAGGTTCTCATGCTCCCGTCTCCAGATGCTCAAAAACATGGCTTGCAAGCTTGTTCCACACCTCTCCCACCCTTTGTGTAGCGTTGCACCTCCTGAACACAGCAGCGTGGCTGGGGTGAGCTTGCACATTGTTCTCTGCAAGTCATTTTTATTACCCCTCCAATCCTAGCTTTAATAACAGTCACTGGGATACATCACTGCGTCTAACAGCCAGAGCTACAGTCAGCGTGTGAGGGCCCTAGAGAGACGTTCGAATACAATAGTGGCACAAAACCGTCAGACAAGCTGCCACGCTGTGTCAGAGAAAACCTTTTTAAAGACTCCCAGTGACGTTTAACTGACTGGCAGATGCACTTCCAAACGGTGGCGTAAATAAATGTTCTTTAAAGCTGAAGTCTGTTTTACTGTTCTGCAGAACAAGCCACCCCCAGCCCAGGTCCTCACCCACCCCACTAGTCTCCCTCCCAGGAGTTCCCAGCAAGGCCCCCAGTCTGCAGTAATTCCTTCACAGCCTGGGGTTAAGAGTCCACGAGTGTCATGTCTTCCTTTGCCAGCGCTGAAACACTCCAAGAGCGCTCTGATCTGTGCAGCATTGCTCTTGGCGGGAGTCCAGTCCGCCCACCTGAATTGGGTAATAAAGGCTGAGGTCTGACTCCCACTGGCTCGCTGGGCCTATGAACCGCTTCCTCCAGGCCGCGGGGCTGAGGCAGACAGGAAATCCAGAGCAGCCTTGTGATAACAGCAAACTGGATGGGACCAGCCTGAGATGTGCTGTGATCCTGTGTCAGCTTCCTGAGGGGCAGAGGGGAGGGCTGCTGGAGAATGAAGACCAGGGGTTTAGTTCCCTTCCTTTCTCCTCCTGGGGAGTGTCGGTGACACGTCTCCACCAGCTGCTTTTCTCGTCCTGCTATCGGCTGCTTCTCGTTGCGCTGGGGCACGTGTTGTGGGCTAACCGGGCTGCTAATGAGCCTTAGTCAGATAGCTAATCAGGAACACGTTGGGCTTCTGTTTTCTCTGGCCAGTCGCTTCGGCATGATGTCACGATGCAGCTCGGATCCAGTACGCCCTGTCGCCTCCCTCAGTTCAACACTCTTCCAGACTTTATAGCCCAATTCTGCTGACATGACAAACCGCCCCCAGAAAACAATATTTCTTCTGTTACACAATGGAGCAGATGAACCAAGGGGGATATACAATATACATATGAGTGCTCCCTTGCTTCAGTGCACTCTGCTCTGTTTAAAACACTGTGGCCCAGTTTTTTCCTGTCGGCGTCTGTGTCTGTCTGAGACTAGGTGCAGTGTGGAAGGAGCTCTGTATACAGTATGCCTATATGTACAGTATAGAGTAGACTGTGTGCATATATATATGTGTGTGGGGGGAATGGACAGCTTCTGTGGTTGTGGATCAGAGTCCTGCAGCATTTACTGTACAGCTACTTTTTCATGCTTTAAAAACACGTGACCTAACTTCTTATGTAGTTAAATAGTTCAGCCAGGTAATTAAGAGGAGAGTTAGACTAGACACCACAGCAACTTGCAGCCCACTGTGCAGCTCTGTGTAGATATGTACAGTATATGGACTCAGAAATCCACCCAGCCAGCTCGTTTGGTAATTAACAGCTAATTGACCGAAGGATCACATCCAGCGGTTTCTTGAAAAAAGCCAGGATTATCGCCTTCAGCCAGATGGCCGGGCAGCTTGTTCCACACTCCCACAACCCTTTGGGTAATGAAGTCCTTCCTGTTGTTGGGGGGTTTTAAATGCTCTCCCACATAGTTTCATCTTGTGCCATTTGGTTCACGTTTCATTGTTTGTTCTACAGAAATCTGCTGGGATGTCTCTGTCAAAGGCCTTGGAGGACGTGCAATACTCATTCGTCATTTACTAGCATGCTGCTCCAACAGAGAGAGGGGAAAAAAACACAGTACTGGGCATCTGTGCCTCTCTCTCCAGGGGCCTGGCCTGTACAAGTGAACGAGGACCAATCAGCCGGCACTTTTTTGCAGAGCTTAATGGGAACCAGATCCCTATGTGCCGCAGAGCCCAGCTCCGCAGTGGATGCCAATTATCGTTAACAGACCTTAAAATATTTGCCTTGATTTTCCCACATTTCAGTGACTCACGCAATTTCACCTTTGCTCCACTCCTGGCACCGAAAAGGAAAAGAAAAATGAAGACGCACATGTGACGGAAAGGGTGTCACGGGCATGTGCGCCTGCCCCTTGCTCTTGTGCGGTGATTCTGGGACGGATGGGTACCTATTTCTCATGTAGCCTTCGACGGGAGCGTGGTCAGTCTGTCAGTTGCTCATTGCTCACCCTGCAATTAGCATAGCTCACGGTTTCGTGGCAGCCAGTGCAGAGAGAGTTTCTCCACTTGTTCTTCTTGGCTTCTCTCTGCTTGCGAGACATCCCTCCAGACGATCCCCCCCCCCCCTCCTGCACCCCCAGGACCCGCTGTCAGAATCTGACGAGGCGCAGGCGTGATCGGAGAGCCCCCCTTGTTTGCTGTGCAGGTCCCCCGCTCTCCAGAATCGCGCCGAACAGTCTGAAGAGCTCGAGACTCCACAACCCTGCCCGCTGCCCTTACAGTACGTGCCGTGGAAGGGGCAGGAAACCAGTGCAGAGCCGCGCAGAACGCCACCGACTGAAAGGGCTCCGTGCACAATGCACAGCAGCACAAAACCCAAAATTACAGATGAGGAACCAATTAGATTAAACTCCTGCACCACAGCAGACTGCTGGAGGCCTGTGTCTAGTTGCAGAAAATACCTTATGCTTTGTACTGTTATTGTTATAAATTGTTATAAAAAACAGTAAATAACCATCATAATTATTGGGATACCTTGTCGGAGGACAACAGGTGTCTCTAACCCTGCTTCTGGACTTGTCTATATAAAGGCTTTTATATGACATCATATAATTGAATCATTAAAATGACATCTCTCATAAATAATTAATTTCTACTGACCTGGACCAATTGAACTGTGCATAGTTAAACACAAAAGTGTTCACTGAGTGAGTGATTTAGCACTGAAGTCCCTTCATCCCACCCAAGGATCAAAGTTTCAATAATTGAACAAACTGCTTGCTTGATGGATCAACACTATTCAAGTGTTTCAGTAATTCTGGGTGATCCATAAAAGAAACAGGACTGGGGCTCTCTGGGATCAGGGAGTGGGATCTGCTGATCACCCTAAAGACAAACAGGACTGTGGCTCTCCGGGATCAGGGCGTGGGATCTGCTGATCAGCTATATAACAAACAGGACTGGGGCTCTCCGGGATCAGGGAATGGGATCTGCTGTTTACCCTGAAGACAAACAGGAGCCCAGGAGCCTCACCAGGATCAGGGCGTTGGTCCTGCCGATCTGTGCCTCTGCTCATGAGCTGGAGACAAGCAGATGCTGTGTTTCTCAGCATGGGTATGGCCACATTGTTCCTCCTGAATGTCCCACGGCCTTAACATTTCCTTTTATAATCTATTTGGCAGCACTATACACAGCTCCCCGGAACATTTGCGGTCTTCGTCGTAATTCTTCTGGAGGTCATTAAATAGCCTATGCTTGTGTGTGTGTGAACATGCATATATTTATTTCTGGGTCTGTTTTCACCCCGTGTGGAGTTTCATTTAAGTGGAGTTTGGGACAGCACATAAAAATAGAATGAGAGTCAGTGTCAGGTTCCCTCCAAGATATATGAGTGTGTGAACGCTCAGATACACAGCAAATGAGGCCGTGGTTTGCTCTAGATTCAAAACAATGGCCCTCATTGTTACTGATTCTCGATATGGCATCATCCAACTACCATCTGTGTATGAACGAGATGAAGGAAAGGCCACCACGCCCGAGGACAGAGAACTGATTTCTTGTCTGGTCGTCTCCTATGTCTGCTGTGAAGCTTTTGAAAGGAAGTTGTCTTTTTCATGTGGGTCCGCTTTGCTGCGTCCTCCTGCTTCATGCAAGCTGCGTTTTTCCAGCAAAAAGCTGTCAAAAAAATCCTGTGCCTGAGTTTTATTTGATCGTTTTCTGCTTTCTAAGAATAAGACCTGCCTGCTAACAAGCGTGTTCAGACAGCCTGCTGCGCTTAAAAGGGAATACGGGTGTCACGTTTGACGCCTTGCGGCACCAGCTAATGTTAATTAATTAATTAGCGAGTTAATGTCTGTGAATGTACGGTTAAATGTTTCGGCTTTGACAACACTATAATGAATGTCAATAAAGCCCTTTGAATCTAAATTTGAATTCAAGGCAGCAGCCTGCGTGGTGTGTAGCGAATGGACGGTACCGGTCGCCGCCTGAGCTGTGCTCCGAACAGGAGCTGTTCAGCCTCAGAGTCCTGTGCACGGTGCCCCGGCGTTTCAACAGGGTTTTCGGAAAGCAAGGCTGTGCTGCCGAACTCAAGTCGTCTTCGTTTCGTCTTCCCTCCTCAGCACGGGGTGAAATTCCCCTGCCAACATCAATAGCCCGGCTTTGCCAAGTCCTAACCCGGCACTGCCGCCGATGCCTGCCAGAACTTCACCTCGGGGTTTTTTGGGGGGAGCCGTGTGTGTGTGGTGCTCCCCAGGTTGCGTATACAGTTTACCTCTGGAGCCTTTCCCGGTACGAGCAGGCAACGCGGTGAGTCATTGAACAGCGTTATTTCCTATTACGAGTTGTCAGCAGTGAAACAGACGCGCTGTGGGCGAGCGTGATGTTATTTCTTACTCCTGCAGATTTTTGGACCCGTACCCTGAAGAAAGCGTTCACAGTGACTTCTTCCGCAGCCCCTCGCGGGCATGAAGACGTGAAAAAGCGTGAGAGAGAAAGAAGTATTTTAATTTCTTCTCCCTAACGGGGCGCAAATATTCCAGACCTCTTCACTTTTGTTCTTTAATGTCAGGATTAATAATAATAAAAACCGTCGTCGAGATTTTCAAACCCTCTTCATCAAACATACTGAAACTGTAGTCGGCATTCTGTTGACTTCGTTTGATTTTGTTTTTCAATAAATGGAAAGCAAAGCACCAGAGGGAGAAACTCCTCCGACTGTGACAAGAGACACACGGGGTCTTCTCTCGACTCCAGCCTGGCCTCAGAAAAAGAAACCGCTCACCTGGGCCTAGTACTCCTCGAGGTCGCTTAAATCTGACCAGAGCACCTGTGTGCGTCTGAGGGCTGTTGGCAGGTGAAAAGCCAGCAGAAGTACCTGATCTTCTACTTTCCCGTCTGTGCTTTCCCTATGATTTCACTGTGATTTGAAGGGTTTTTACTACTTTTTACTGTGCGTTACGACATTTGACTGTGCCTTACTATACTTTACTGTGCTTCTAACACAATTTCACTGCAATATATAAGGCATTTTACTGAGCTTTTACCATGATTTCTTTGTGATTTACTACACTGTCCTTTGTTTTGACCACATTATGTGTTGTGGATCCCCCCTCACGGAGAGATTAGCGTATCCTTATAGGGAGCCCCACCAAGCTCTCTGCTTTCCCTGGGGGTGCACTCTTGTCCCGGCGCCGCACCCCGGTAACGTGCTGGCTCTGGGGGTCACCACCCCCCTGTTCCCCTCCCGCACCGCGTCGGTCCTCTGAGGCCGAGAGCTGAGCGGCTCTCGTTTCCCAGAGCCCCGAACAGCCTCCGCCTCTACCCCTGAAAGCAAACCAGAAACGCGGGAGGCCCAGCCAAGGCAATCAATATCATGCCAGCAGCCATATCACCCTGCAACTCACAACTGGCAACCCACTGAAGCTAAGCAGGTGTGAGCCTGGTCAGTACCTGGATGGGAGACCTCCTGGGAAAAACTAAGGCTGCTGCTGGAAGAGGTGTTAGTGGGGCCAGCGGGGGGCGCTCACCCTGCGGTCCATGTGGGTCCTAATGCCCCAGTATAGTGACGGGGACACTATACTGTAAACAGGCGCCGTCCTTCGGATGAGACGTAAAACCGAGGTCCTGACTCTCTGTGGTCATTAAAAATCCCAGGGCGCTTCTCGAAAAGAGTAGGGGTGTAACCCCGGTGTCCTGGCCAAATTTCCAATTGGCCCTTACCAATCATGGCCTCCTAATAATCCCCCTCTATGAATTGGCTACATTACTCTGCTCTCCTCCCCACTGATAGCTGATGTGTGGTGAGCGTTCTGGCGCACTATGGCTGCTGTCACATCATCCAGGTGGATGCTGCACATTTCAGGAACTTCTCCACCTATTCGAGTTCTCCTTGAACGCGGAGGACTGGGCGATACATTGAAGGAGTGAACTGTGCAGAAGGCATGTCGTGCAAAGCTGTGTGCAGGGCTGCTCCTGGCCTGTATCTAAACAAGGCATTTGGCTTCCGTTGCATCTCTGCCCAGGTGCTGAGGAACATGGTGCACTGCGCAGACTTCAGCAACCCCACCAAGCCCCTCGAGCTGTACCGGCAGTGGACTGACCGCATTATGGAGGAGTTCTTCAGGCAGGGGGACAAGGAGAGGGAGAGGGGCATGGAGATCAGCCCCATGTGTGACAAACACACCGCCTCTGTGGAGAAGTCCCAGGTAAGCCCTGGAACAGCTTGACAGCCAATCTATGAATTGGCTTCATTACTCTGCTCTCCTCCCCACTGCGAGCTGGTGTGTGGTGAGCGTTCTGGCGCACTATGGCTGCCGTCGCATCATCCAGGTGGGGCTGCACACTGGTGGTGGTGGAGGGGAGTCCCCATTACCTGTAAAGCGCTTTGAGTGGAGTGTCCAGAAAAGCGCTATATAAGTGTAAGCAATTATTATTATTATTATTAATATCACCTTAAAGGGGAGCGCCACGCCGGCTGTGTTCGAACCACGCGTGTTTCGGGGAGAAGCGCAGGGGCTCGTGAGCGTGTTCCCCATATCCGTGTCGTGCAAAACGGCAATGCGCGGGGCAGGGACTCAACGCGCCAAGCACAGCATTTCTTCTTCAGTTAGCAGGCTGGCAGGCCGGCTCGCAGTTTGCGGTCATAAACATTACCTCCAGACAAACACAAGCAGGTTGATGGGAGGGATCAGCCCCAGAGGCAGGCCAACAGTCCAGAAGTGACGCTTTAGACTCCTGAATTAACTGGACTGGACTGGTCTGGCTTCCCTCATTTGCGCATTTGTCTCACTCGATAGTTTTACTGCAGGAGTCTGAGTGTGAAGCACCTTGCTCAGAGGTACAGCAGCCAGGCCTCACAGCCTTTCAGGTGGAGCCAGGGGTCCTGAGGGCTGCTCCACGTGGCAACAATTTGAAAAGCACGAGGTGGTGCGGCTTAGTTAGACAAGACGTGAACCAGTGTGACTGTACCTATTCTCGTGTGCTTTTATTCCGTCTGGCAGAGTTGCTCTCAAAGCTGTTGCCAAATAGCCGGCAGCTCTATCACTCTGCAACTCACAGCTGGCAGCCCACTGAAGCTCAGCAGGTGTGAGCCTGGTCAGTACCTGGATGGGAGACCTCCTGGGGAAAAAAGTAAGGTTGCTGCTGGAAGAGGTGCTAGTGTGGCCATTAGGGGGCACTCACCCCACGGACTGTGTGGGTCCTTATGCCCCAGTATTATGGTGAAGACACCATACTGTATGAAAAGGTGCTGTCCTTCAGATGAGACATAAAACTGAGGTCCCCATCTATGAATTTGCTTCATTGCTTTGTTCTCCTCCCCACTGGTAGCTGGTGTGTGATGAGTGGACTCACATATCATCCAGGTGGGGGGTGCACATAGGTGGGAGTCCCTATTACCTTAATGTGCCTTGGGTGGAGTGTCCAGAAATGGGCTAAATAAGTGTAAGGTTTATTATTTTATATATTATTATTTTATCTGGCAGAGTTGCTCTCAAAGTTGTCAACAAATCAGGTCAAATGGACTCCAGGCCCCCAGCTGCCCTCCAGATGGGCGTCTTCCTTGGTCAAGGTTATTTGGGGCCACTTCCTCCCGTTTGTAACCACGCTGACGGCACAGATGAGACCCAGGTTTGCGTGCCAGGCTACGGCAGTTCCAACAAAAAACACCAAGCTGGAAATCCCTGGCCTGTTTCATGTTTCTTTTTAACTGAAGAAGAGAAAAAGTCCCTCCGTCCCCACACTCTCAGATCAGAACGAACAGACTGCGGCATGTCTCAGCAGGAAGGAGCTGAGGTCCCAGATGACAAACCTCCTACTGAGCACCAGCCCTTCGCTTCTCTGATCTTTTCTTGTTTTCCTAGGAGTGACAGCAAGAACACACAAAAAAAAAACTGAAAGCATAGCCGCCACCTTTCTGAAAATGATGAGAAACACGTTTGTCCACCTTCTGAGCCAGCAAACCCCCCTACCAGAGCAGATCCAGCTGTGGGACAGGAGCCCCCTCTTGGCTGACGTCACTCTGAGAGCCGACTCTGCTTTGGCAGGGACATACAAACAAAACAGGAGAGGTCCTGTGTGACCTTTGACCCCCCCACCCCGGCTCTGGCTGCTCAAACCCGTTTCCGTGGGACGCTGGCGAGCCGCTTTCCCAAGCCCTCCATGAAACGAGAAAAGAAACCCGAGAGAGCCGGAGTGAAAGCTGTAGGTGTGGTTTGTGCTGTGGCGAGCTGCAATAAACAGATGACGACAAATCGGCACTGCGGCCAAATTTCTGGCTGATGAGGTTCACATCCAAAGAGCTAAATTGTGTTTCAGCAGCGGAGCGGTTAGGGAAACGCACTACACTGTCATCCATGCAACAAACACGTATGTGTGTGTGTGTGTGTGTGTGTGTTCCGGCCCTGTACACACAGGAGATTCAAGCTAGGGGGTTTTGCTATCAGGCTGCTGACTTTTGCTTCCTAAGCGAAAGTTATCTTTTTGTTAATTTTCTCTTTGCCTTTTTTTTCTGAACACATTCAATCACGCAGCACTCTAGACTGGACCTTCTCAGGCCAGGTGGTGTACCTGGTGTACCTGGTGTTTCAAAGGAGGTTAGCGTTCTCAGAGGGCGGGTGTTGGTCAGGCGGGGAGATGGTGAAGTACAACAGTTTTAAACCAACAGTTTCTGTAATATTTTAAAGAAGAACACTAGTATTATACATCTTTGTACTTAAATGCTATTGAGCAGTTCCATTGTAGTGGCTCATTTTGTCCAAAAGAGTGAATGTCATGCTACAAATGCACATTCCATGATTCCTGAGGACTATAAAGCAGTAGCAAACCAGATCTGTTCTTCTCTGTGTTGCGCTGTGGGAAAGAAGGCATAAGTCCGTCTGTCTGCCTTTGAGGATTTGTTTATCTGTTGGCACATCGCTGAAGGCAACAGCAAACCCGGCTAACAAGTTAATTGGTTAATAGCCTTCTGGGTTTAGAGGTGGTGGTTGGTGGATAAGAATATCAAAGAGAAGCAACTGAACTGCTGCCTACATCTCATGCAGGTCGTGACTCGGCTATTGGCGGAGTGGCCCTGTACCTCCATATCTGGATGCACTGCAGCTGGAGCTGGATCGAACCTCTGCCAGTGCTATTTTCTAAGTTTCTGATAGGGGTGCATATCTAAAGGTTACACAATTTCTGTTTAAAGGAGAACCCTTGATGGGGGCTGATTTCTTAAAAGGGGGCACGACTGACAGATAAATGAGATCCCTCAATATCATGCATGAAACACATCTCTCAGGAAGAAAATGCCAAGCCCACACAAGAACAGTGCAAGCACCTGTCTGGACTGCATGTTGCACGGCACAGATGCCACTGCCAGGGCTGGCTGGGATTTTCGGACACTGACCTCTTTCCTCGACTACTCCCGGGGCCATACTGCAGGGCTTGCAGTGAGCGTGCACACATCGGTGGCCTGATGAATGCATGCTTTAGAGGACCCTTCAGACTCCTCTCCCTAATGACCCCTGCCCTAGCTCAGGGTCAGGAGTTGACCGAACGGGGCGAAATCGAGGAGAGGGCGGAATGGCGATGCTCACATCTGGATGGGCATGCCGAGCCCATCTGTCTCGGACCTCTCTGTCTCAGACTCCGGAGCGACAGCTGGGGCGTCCTGCGGAACAAAGGGGCTCTGTACGTCCTGCACCTCCAGGACACACTGTCGGCTGGCCAGAGGCCAGCCCAGCACAGGGGCTTGTCCCCCCCCCCCCAGATGTGCTTCTGGATCCTGGGCGACTGCTGCTGCCCAAAGCTGGAATCAGAAGACAAGAACAGCTTTGTGCTGGGAGTCCCTGTGACCACCAGGGACGCTTTGATTTACGTTTCCAGGGGCTGGAAAAAAAAAACACATCTGTTTTGGGTTTTAGGGCTCCGTCTAAACCGGTCCAAGCAGGACCAGCTTGGCACTCTGGAGCGTGTTGTCTGGCACTTCCTGTAGACGAGAGCGTGTGTTGGTTTTTGCAGCTGTGTCTCTACATGTGTTTGTGAATAACCTCCTAGCCAAGACTTTCCCGATTGCAGAATCAAGCGGTAACATGTGGGACTCCATTGTGCAAAGGCTAACTGTGAAGATGAGTGGGGAAAACGGCCTCGCGATACATTCATTTGATATAGAACTTCGATTACAAAAACAAGTTTTCCTGCTTGTGAGATTTTCTCTTATTTTTCTCATATTTTTTTTTTATATTGCCTGTTTTCTGCTCTCAAGCAAGTGGTTCTACTAAATTGAGAACCTCTGTTTTCTGATAATGTTGGCAGGCTGGTCACTGGTCATGCCACTGCGAATACTTTGTGTAGCAAAGTGCATGTATTAATTCTTTATACTTTCAAACTGCATGTAGTAATTCTTAATACATCTGAACTGGGTGTATTTATTCTTAATTCTCACAAACTGCAAGCAGTCATTCTTGATAGTTACAAACAGTAAGGTGCATTTTGCTTATACATTCTTCCCCCTGCCACTCACAAAGATCTGCACAGTGGTTGCCAGTCCTGAGCTTCTGACGGACACATAGGGTGCCGGCTGTCATTCTCCAGTGCGCGGAGCGCTACGGTCGCAGTTTCTCCTCGGCAGACGTCGGGGCCGCGCTGGCCGCTCGTCCTTGGCAAGCCTGAGAGGCGCTGGGTGATGCGTAGCAGCCAAGAGGCTGTATCCAGCCGGGTGGCATCTGGCTGCCACTCGGGGGTGACATTTGGGCTGGAGCTGGCAAGGAGCCTGGCACTGGGCACACGCTGAGGGGACGGGCCTCTCATTCTGAGTCTCTCCGGAGCAAGCAGCAGCACAGGTTCACGGTCAGCCACATGCATGTTTCCGCACAGCTATCGGCGAGTTCAGTCTTGAAATGCTGTCATCAAAATCCACATTAAAAACTGTGGTCACAGCGTTGCCCCCCCCCAATGAGATCATCCGATAAGAAAACACTCTGAAGACCTGATGACACAAGATGATATTGGAGGCTGTTGCGGTCAGCTCCTTTGTTTAGCTCATGCACAGAAGCGTGGCACAGTGCTTTGTTGTGCATTGGGCAGTTGGTGATATAAATCGAGAAGGAGCATTAGCTGAAGTTCTAGATTGGCTTTTCAGCATCACGCTTTCATTCCTTGTGTTGGTGGTGGTCAGGAGCTCTGGGCTGGAAGGCTGTGGCTTTCTCTCCCCACTGTTCTACAGCCGAGAGGTACTTTACCCCAGTTGCCCCAGTCCAAGTGTACCAGCATCCCCCTGCGATACACAAACGTACTCTCAGTCTGATTCACATTACAGAAAGGGCATCCACTCAGACTTGGACCAAGGAGTGTAATGGTCCAGACACAGCCACTAGGGGCCGCCAAAGAGGCACTGAAATACTTGTTGAGTAGCACCAAATGTTACATGTGAATGGATTAAATTGTATGGACCATTGAATGATGCATGCAATAAGCTGTATTTGATTAACAAGAATATGCACAAGTTAGGAAGAGTTAAGAGGGAAAAATAATAATTCTTTGGATTTATATAGTGCTTTTTTATCCCAGAGCTTCTCAAAACTCCTTACATATTGGAGAGAACCCCCTTGATTCACCCCTGCAGGTCCTAGCTGACAGGTGGCAGCAAGATGATTTGGCATGACCGCTCTAGAAGAACCGATTAAGTGGGGAAGAGCACTTTGCCTGTACAGTTGTGTTTGAGTCCAGCACAGCACAGTCAGTCCAGGAAACCTCCTGGGTAACCTGTTATCAGTGGGTCAGAGTGCGATCATCTGTAGGTCCTTGTGTTCGTCTGAAGCAGGGATGGTCCTAACCCTTTCAGAGACCTCTGCTGTCTGTAAGAATCCACCAGCTAGCCCAGCCACAGCCTTTTCTCTTCAGCGCTGCTGTTGACCCAAGGCTGGTATTCAAGGTAAAAACGCAGTAGAACAATCACTAGGACATACTAAATAAAAACCCAAAACAAGCATAAGAAGTCATAGTCTCTCCCTGTATCCTGAAAAATTCGCCAGTGCTACACTACTACAGTTATTTACTACAGTAACAGACACATGATTACTATGGTAAACTGCAAAAGTCCAATCATGCCATCAGTTTGGTCCATCACAATCCAAATAACATTAGCTCTGCTGTGATTTTCTCATGGTGACTTCTCCTTGCAGTCTTTCACCTGGGAATGGGTTTTGAAATGTTAAGAGCCGCCCACCCTGCTCATATTTCCTCCTGGGGACCCCCTCGGCCCCCTCACTTCCTGCCCGGCGGTGACGTCACCCCCCCCGGGGAACGTCTGTCAAGGGCTCGTCAGAAGGTGGGAAGCCGAGCCGGTCTGCTGGCAGGCGTGGGGTGTCAGCAGCCTGACCCAGCCAGCCTGTTTCAAACTGAGGTGCAGGCGGGGCTCCAAGGCAACATTTGGTCCCATTTAGAAGTGTGTGTCGCAGATTCGGCTGGGGCTTGTCTGTGTGTGTGTGTGTGTGTGTGTGTGTGTGTGTGAGAAACTCATTTGACTTAGAACGATGGAGCGGAGCAAAAAAAACAGCCCTAAAAGAAATTGGTGAGGTTTTTGCTGTCTGCGATCACAGGCTGTCATTCCCTGCGGCGCTGGAGGGCCTGCCTGGCTGCTGGGTGCAGATGGCGGACAGGAGAGTGCTCTCCGTTCACAAGGTCAGAGCCAAGGTGAGAGCAGCCCTGCTCCCGGAGGACCAGTCTGACAGGATGAGCACCACTAAACCCCACGTCCCGAAGGCCTGGCACAAAAGCAGAGCAGTGAGTAAGGCGCTCAGCGCAGAGGTCCTGGAGACCGAGCTGGGTTCGTCGGTCAGCCGTGAAACCAACATCGTACCCACACACCTGAAGTAGGGTCCACAGCCAAGTAAAACTCTTTCTTCTTGCTTTCTGCTCTTCGGCGTGGAATTAAGCTCACAGGCGGACACACCTGATCCCTGTCACCTGCTAAGACAGAGCAGCTGCTGGAGCAGCTAAGCAGGTCAGCCTCTCCATGTCCTGGCTCTGTTTCTGGACTGTGGTTCTCCAGGGGCAGGACCAGCCTGTCCCCCTGCGCCAGGGTCCTATAAAAAATATCAGCCAAATACAGTTGTACGGGAGACAAAATAAGTGTACATCAGCTCTGTCTTTGGCCGTTCCTGGACTGGCCCATCGGAGTCGGCCCTGTGTTTTTCTTGTCAAATATGAGCATTTTCCTCTCGGCCCCTCCGGACCACGCAGTTTTGCTTCACAATTTCTGTGCGTTTTCAGCTGCACTTGTAGAGAAAGCCGGAGGCTTTCTGGTTGCGTCTGGAAGGGAAACCGAGGTGAAACTGCACTGACCCAGCGTGGGCGCACCGCACCTGGACTTGTGAGAGAGGGAGAGCGGGCGGCGTTTGTTTCTCCTTTGCGCAGAGCGCTCTCCAGATGGGAATCTTCTGTTGCCAGGGGAGACGGGGCCCCCACATCCTGTCTTTCCTCCGGGCCGCTAAAGGCCTGCTTCTCCTCCGACGCCGAGCGAGGAGAGGAGCGCCGGCCCACCTCCAAGGGCTGTGCTGTTTTTTTTCCTGCGCTGGTCTTGACGGCAGAGGGGGGGGGGAGGCACAGCCAGACGAGAATTAAGGATGGCTCACGCCTCCACCACCACTCCACCCCTCGAGGAGGGAAAATAAAAAGGAGGGCGATATTTAATATGGCAAATCGGCCTCCAGCCCTCACAGCAAAGGCCAGAAAAAGTAGGGAAGTAGTCCCACTTTTCCCGTTTTTTCCATACATCTCAGAAGCCCATGCAGTCACACACTCTGTGCTGCCAACACTAAATTCAACCCAGCAGCTTTGAAATCCACCCCTATAAAATAGTGCAGGGTTCAATGTAGAGCTTTGTACGACTGTACTGTAAAAAAAAAAAAGACAGATCTGTTAATTATTTGCTCTTGATTAGCTTTAATTAACAGTAAAAGCTTTGGATCCAAACTCAGATCCAAGTAAGAATTAAGCAAGCTTGTGAGAGCAATGTGGATTCCTGATTCTGTTCTATAACATTGCAGGGTCATGTGGTTCTGTGGTCGTGTGTCCAATCAGATGATTCATATTGCGTTTTTTAACTCGATTCAGGTTTGTTCTCCTATGTACCACCACCACCACCAAAGCCTTTTCCTCACTAATCACACATTTGTTTCCACAAGGCTCTGTACCTGTTACTAAAGGGTTGCGGGTTCAAATCTAGGATGCGGCACAGCAGTTGTAGCTCTGAGCAAGGTACTTCACTCCTTTAAAGTGCTGAGCTACATACATGGGCAAAATAAGATCCTTGTCAGCACACGATGGACAGCCCCTGCATAAAGGCTGACGAGGTATTTTTGTTCGTAAGCATTATGTCCCTTTCAGAACGTTTCAATATGTGGGAAAGCCCTTCAGTTTCAGCCTCTTCGAGTTTTCAAAGGCCTTAATCAGCCACACCTAGCTGGGGGGCCCTGACCTCCCGAAGTCCAGAGGAAAGAACATGGACAATATTCAGCATCTGCAAATTAGAAACAGATGTTTTCCCTCTCTCTCTCTACCTCACTGTCTTCCCTCTCGAAACCAGCGGCCTTAAAGACTCCCCCACCCCCTCCTTTGTGCGGAGCTTTTCGGTACCACCATTAATCAGTTCGTTTTTTTAAACAAACGTCAAGACCAAATGGAACAAGACGACATCGGCCCCCTTGGACAGAATAAACGATCTTAATCGGCAGGCCGGCAGCCATTTCCTCTTTCGAGCAAACCTTCTCGCGATACGTCTCCCTGCATTTCAGGGTCTATCTGCGCTCGAAAAAAAAAAAAGGAGGGTGGTGGTAATTTCCAGACCGGAGTATCTTGAGCAGCAGTGTGCGGGGAGCGATGGGTTCAGTTTCACCTCCAGGACGTACGGGCAGAACGAAAAGGGCTTGTTCCTTTGTGTCCTGTTGGCACTGACCCCCGAGGAGCTCGCGGCTTGTGTGTGAAAGGTTCTGTCTCTGTAAAGGGCCCAGCTGCTCTTCACACACACACTGGCCAAAGGTGATGTGAGCACGGAGCCAGGACCGTCTGTCCGGTCAGCTGCACCCAGCGGGGCACTGGAGGGCTCACAGACAGGCCGGGGGGGGGGGGTTACTTCTGGCATCTAGCTGCTTCCTTTATTTCATTTCTTGTTGACTGTTCTGGGCAAGACAGCTCTGGTCTGAGCCTCATGTAGAAAAGTCTCTAGGCAGCTCCCCTCCGGTCAGCCACCTTAACAAAGACCATTGTTTCATTTTATACTCCTCCAGTTGGCAACGGAGGTTCCCCAATTATGTGATTCCAGCAATTGAATTTGTTTCACACTCAGGACAAAAACAGTTCGGTTTAGGCACATGTGTGGATGTGCAATGTAGGACTATGCACTGCAAACTAATATACACTCACTAAAACTATTTTTTCTATGTTCTGGACACATTTATGGGGAAAATAATCAAGTGGACTTTAGATTAAAGGCTGTAAATTCCATGAATACATTATTTATTACCTGTAATACACAGAGCATTAATATGATCTCAATGTACTTCTGGAAAGAGCACCATCCAATGAGTCATATGCTCATTGAGCTATTGTTCAGGGAGCCCTTAACTTTGAAATGCAGGGTTTGTTATATCACCTCGATCTGATTTTTCTAGCAGAATGATATTGATATATTATGAGTCTCTGGGGATGAGCACTCTGCATTGATCACGAAACTAACCCCAGGCTCCATTACTGAGTGATAATGGCTCTGAAAGTGCGGTTTCACTGGGGGTCATGCTCACAAACAGCTTCCCTGATACATTACCCTGGATTTCCCTAATAACCCATTATCTCACACACATCACGGCCCCCATCTGTTTCTAATGTACAGCTCGAAATCACCCCCTCTCCTCCGTTAACTCCGAAGAGGCTTTGAGCATGCAGCTTTCCTGCTCGCTGTCACATCTCTCCTGAAGGAGAACATGCAGAAAACTGTTTCAATCTCATCTTTTTTTTAAAAGAATTCTGTTTCCCCCCCCCCCTAATGAGCATATTTCAAATAGCCAGTTATTTTAGAAAACGGTCAAACTACTTACCCCGGTTCTGGGCGTTTAGAAGAGACACTTCCTTGCACAAAGGGTGGCAGGGTTCTGGAACAAGCTGCCCAGCCATGTTGTTGAAGCAGACTCCCTGGGAGCCTTTAAGAAACAGCAGCAGCTAAGCGGTCACGCTGGGAGGAATGGCCTCCTCTCGGTGGTAACATTATCGTGTTCTTATTTCAGTGGAGCAAGCACATTAGGGCACACCTGAAGGAATCGATCAGTCGATCAGTTCTTATTTGATATAACTCACTTTGCAAGTGAGGCAAGAATGTAGGCATTAGTACTGACACCCTATGTCTGATCCAGGGATATGCGCTGTTTACTGTAGTAGAGTTAAATATTGCGAGTGCAAGCTGGGATGTATGGATCAGAGGGTTTGAACCAAGGCTATGTCAGTAGCCAACTGTGGCCTTGATTCTTCAAACAGAAATGTATAATTGGCTGGGAGCTGTCAGGAATAAGGTTAGGATTGATATTCCAAAGTCTCAGTGCATTAGTGCTCGAGCCCTGAAACATGCCAGGTTCCTACAGACTTGCAGTGACATCACAAAGAGATGTGCTGCTCCTCTAATCAGCTCCCACTCTCCTGCCAGGCGCCATGGAGCTTACACTATGTCAGAAGACAACTGGCTCTGACAGGAGGGCATGTCAGAAAGGCCGCCTTTCTCCTTAGTGGGTAGGAGAGCCATATCCAGAAGGCTTAGATTTAAAAAACAATTTGAGACTCCAAACTGGGTGGGTACATGCTTTCTTTCTCCTTTCATCAGACATCTGAAGTAACTGATTTTGTTTTTTAGACTGTAATTGCTCATTGCGTGCCATGACTATAATAAAGTGTTAAATATAGTTATGCTTTGGAAATAATGCAATGGGTCTGTTTGTGCACACAGCTGGTGTCAATTCCAGTTTTTCAATTCTCAATTCCCTCCTTCGATCCAATTCCTAATTCAGTCCTGAGAATGTAAAAAAAGGAAGTGGAATCAAGAACTGATTTGAAACAGGGAATTGAGAACCACAAAAATGGACAGAACCCGAACCCTGCTGACACCCCAGTAAGGCAGTTTGAATTAATTGAAATTGAATATGATAAAACATAACTGGTTATTATATATATAACATAATATATATTGTTTGCTAAACTATTTTTACTTGTCACTTAACCATACTAGCAGTTAAAACATCCTAGTGTATTGAGTAATTTAAGATACAGGAACGTTTTTTTGTCCACCTCTGTGAAACCCAGATAATATACGGTTTAATCCTTCAGACAAAAAATTCTGATTCTGTCAAGTGACGCAAAATGCACAAGGAACTGCAATTGCATCCACTTGATTCCACCGACACTACATTTTGCTAGACAGGCAGGGGTGGGCAATGGAAAGATGGAGGTTCACCTCAGCAGCACAGTTTGGAACCGTGGCAAGAAACCAGAACACCAGGACCAAACCTACCCAGACGCAAACCCAAACCCAGGAAACAAGAGCTATGAGGCAACAGTGCCAGCCACCATGCCAATGTGCTGCCAATATGCTGCCATTCCTCTTACCATCATCATCGTTATCATTAACATTAGTAGTATAAGTAATAACAATAGTATTTGCTTAGCAAATGCCCTTATGCAGGGTGACTTACATAGGTCACAGAAATAAAATACAGGTATGTGCAATAGTATGAAAACAGCTTGGAGCAGAGCAGTGCATTTCAATTGTGCAGCCAGTGCCTTCGGGACAGCTGCAGGGCCATCAGCCGGGAGCCACCCCTCATTGATGTTTCGCCCCTTTAATCCCGGAACACCTCCTGGCGGACGTCTCCCTGCCAGCCCCTGCAGCTGGCCTCGGGATCCACCTCTTCCAGCTGTTATCCCTTCTCCGAGACCACAACAAGAGTCTCCCTTTGACTCTACTTAAGATCCTACGCAGGTAGCACATCGAGCTGAACACCTGACTAACCGCTGCGGTGGTCTTGGAGCTCCTGTTCCATGCGGCTCTGAAGGTTTCGAGACCCCCCCCCACCCCCCCAGGGCTGCCTGTCCAGCGGTCGCGCGTGACGGCAGGAGTCGAGTGACGCTGAGGAGCTGCAGGCAGGCCGGACCCCCGAGCGGAAGACACAAGTAAAAACTACAAGCGGATTTAAAGTGGATTTAAAACTGTACCCAGAAGGTGGTGGGAGTGTGGAACAAGCTATCCTGCCTTGAATACATTACCCTGTTTTTTTTTTCAGGAAACAGCGGGGTGACACCCTCAGATTAATTAGCTACTAATTACCAAACGGGGTAGATTGGCTGAATTGCCTCTTCCCAGTTGTAACTGTTCTTCACACGCAAAACAGATTCATTTTTATTAACCATGTCCTGCTACATAAAAAAACATATTTTTCCGCATATGTACAGAATTTGGCAAGTGACGCCTGGTTTCACTTTTGCAATTAGCAGGTAGCGTGAACCTGGCAAATCTCTGAAACAAAACAGCCAGGGGCACACGCCAGGGAGATTTCCCAAGGCGCGGTGGCAGGTTTCTTGTTTCCGCAGGTGACTCTGGCTGAGTTGTGGCTGCAGCTCGGGGGTGGGGGGGTGAGGCGTGTTGCATTGTGGGTAAGAAGAGACATGTCTCAGACTTGCTGGGCCACGCCTGAAATTTTCCCTGATCTGTCTCCGAGGAAGAAACGTGGGGACTGAACTGAAAACAGAGATGTTTTAGGATGCAGTGCTAGAGCAGAGGTGCGGCACGATGTCAGAATAATTGATGATTCCTTAGTAGTATATAATAATGTAGCATGAAAGGAGTTTGCCGAGACGGGGTGCAGCCCCAGGGTGAAAATGAAGTCAGTATAGTGTGTGTGGCCTTGAGGTGTGTATGTGTGTGTGGTGAGGGTGTTACACTGTCCCCAGCGTGCAGGGATAAAAAGAAAACCTAACCTGAGAGTCCCTGGGCTCTGACAGGCATCCTGAGCATAGCACTGAGTGGACACACTCGGGGGTCCTTGTGCTGCAGGAAGACAGTGGTGTTTGATCCCAGCCCCCACCGCCGCCCCAGCCCCCTCACTCCTCCAAGGCACAGTTTAATGCCTTCCAGACCCAGATCGGCCGTTGTGCAGCCATTAGCTTGGAGAGGCCTGTTTTCCCATCGGCGTGGGGGTATTAATGGTCCCAGGAGAGCTGAGGAACGTACTCCCGCTGAGACTGTGGAAATGCCAGTCCGCGCCCCCCTGTGCCCCCCCACTCTAGCTCTCCCAGTTACTACCGACAATGTGCCTGGGCACGAAAAATTCATCAACCCCTTTAGTGTCTGCCTTCTCACCCCCCTTTAAAATCCCCCATGCCATCCGCGAGAAAGGCTCTTTCTGGCTGCTGGTTTATTTATTATTATAGTTACAGGGCGAACGGAGCCAGACGTTGGTCTCTTCGGACCTCATTTCTGCCGGGCTACTCAGCACGTGGAAATGCTCTTTAGGTTCTGCACACGTGAGCTCGGCCTGCGTGCTGCGCGCCTCGCCCTGCTTGTGCGTGTGAGAGCTTTCCGGCTCTCTCTCGCCCTGGCCAGATCGCAGCCAGATCCCACCGGCGCAATCCCACTGGAGCGACTCTCTCCTTCGGGATTGCTGTGGGATTGCTGGGCCCTCGGAGACGAGCGCAGACAGAGAGGCGACGGTCAGGGCCCAGGCCCAGTCGTCTGTTTGCCTGGGGGAACAACACTGCACCCCGGTGTAACGAACAGTTCTTTCCGGACCCTATGCGGACGACACAGTCCGACGAAGTGGGGAAACACTAGGGAAACGTCATGCAGGAAAACAGGGCTGAAGACAGGGGGGCGTGTCCAAGGTGCGCTGGTGCACGGGGGAGGTGTGGCCGAGGCGAACAATCCGAGAGTAATCCATAGAGTATCCAAAAACACACGAGAAAGTCCAAAACCAGGAGATCCATCAGAGGAAAGAATTAAAAACCACGAAGGCCGGGTCGGAACCGGCGGACGGGGAACAGGAACGGGAACGGAGGTTAAAACCTTAACGGGACCAGGCGCTTCCTGGTCCCGGACTCGCACGATATGGAAATCAGAGCAGAGCCCGGAAGAGCGTCAGCGCCTGGCTTTTAAGATGGGCAGGGAATGGGAAACAGGTGCACAGAATGAAGTCTTTAGTGAAAGGGCTGGAGCACCCTTAAGGAGGGGGGACTATAGTCGTGACACCCGGAACCCCTCACGAACAGCCTGGCGGGACAGAGCTCGGAGATGCAAGAGCACTGCACCCCCCAACCTTCTGATGACAGACCAAGAGGCCTATCTGCTTCTCCACTTCCTCTCCGACCCCTGGGCATTGTTCTTTTTTTCAATTGGCTACCAGTCATATTTAGGGAAACGACTGGGGCTAGTGGAATGGGTCACAGTATGGGCGTGGGGTTGATGTAGAATCGGCACGCTATATTTTGGCTGCCCAGTGCCAGGAATGCTGTCTTCCGGATCCTACTTTGTATCCTCATAGTTTGTTTAATTAAGCAATTGAGATCAGAGGCGATCTGAAGCCCAGAGGACCCTACATCCCCGGCACTGCAGTTGTGTATCCCTGCTCTCACGCCACTGGCGCTGAGAGCCAGTGATCGATTCCCGAAGAGCGAGCTGTCGGCGCACGTCCAGGTGTTTTCATCAGGAACGGCTTGCGCCCTGTCCCTGTAACTTCCCAGGAAGGGGAAAGCAGGAAAACGCCTTCATCTTTCCCAGCCAAAATCCCAGATGTGTCGCATTCCAGAATCGGCTCTTCAGACCGCCAGCGCGCGCGGTCCGCCCGAGCCAGATGGATCCCAGCTGCTGACCGGCTGGTCTGTCACAATCCCTTCAATTCCGTCACATGGTTTCCAAACAGCACAGGGCGTGGAGTGGTACCGGTGGGGTGCTGGTCAGGGGCTGTGTTGGTGCACATCTGGCTGCAAACCCCCATTCACTGACACAGCTGGGAAGAGGCAGCCCTTAAACTCACAACCCAAACTGAATCGAGTATTTTGTAAGGACCTGTCTGGAATAGTCAAACCGGGACCCTGCCTGACTCCCGAATTGTGGCACAAACCAGCTCTCCACTGTGTAAAAGAGCCGTTCGGCCCCTTCAGCTTGTTTGACAGTCAGCAGTTAATTGATCTGAATACCTCATCCATTCATTCTTGAACACAGCTTCAACCACATGGCTGGGTGGCTTGTTCCACACCCCCACCACCCTTAGGGTAAAGCAGCGCCTCCCGTTCTCGTTTTTAAATGCACTTCCACGTCGTTTCCACTGGACTTGAACCCCCTGACCCACTTGTTTTGAGTGTGGAGTCACAACTCCTTCTCCCTCACATGGGGGCAGCAGTCCCTGACATGGCTGCTCTTCATGCTTTTGGGGTCCCCGTTAGGGAGACGCTGTGTGGGAGGAGGGGTGGTGGTCACCAGATGTGAAGTAGCAAAAGCTGAGGGGCTCAGACGGGACTGAGACGCCCCTGACGGCACGGCGAGATCAGAAGACGACCCTCTGCGAGCCCGCCGGATGAGAGCGCTGTGTGCGGCTCGGTTTTACTTTTAACCCAACTGGCACCTCACGCCTGTCGCTGTAAATGTGCGCCGCGCTGCGTCCTCCTTCCCCTTTGCCCCCCAGCTGGAGACGAAAACACGCACACGCAGCTACGGCGCGGGCGCTGTCAGTCTGTGGCGGAGCAGGCGTGCGCGTACCGTGGGTGGTGGATTGCTGTAAAAATGATTACACGGTCCGCCTTGGGCGCGTTGGGTTTGTTTCGCCTGTTATCATCCCGCATAAGGATTTTTAGTGCGCGGGTTGTCCGCTTTTTTCCCTCTCGTTCTCTCGCGAATCCATGTTTTAGAATTGTCTAGAGGTACAGCGGTCAAGGGTCTGGCAGACTCGTCACTGTAAGGTCGTGGGGTTTGAGTCGCAGGGGAGAGACTGCTGCTGTCCCCTTGAGCCAGGTAAATCTATTCCCAGCTGCAGCAGTGAGGGTGAACGCGAGTCGCTCTGTAGATGAGAGCGTCCACCAGCTCAGAAAGTAAGAATCAGCTGGGCGTGTCACTGCCCTGCTTTTTGTCCGACCTGTTCCCTTGCCGCGACCTTTCTCGATCACCTCGGCCTGTGTCCATGGTCGGATGTTGGTGCTCGTAGGCCCTGGGCACTTTCACTCCGAAAGGTGCAAAAAGAGGGGGTAAACGCCAATTGAATCACGTCGAATGACACGATGCACTATTCTAACGCTAAACCCCGTGATGGATGGAGCGTGTCGAGCGACCATCGCTTCGATACTTCTAGTTCCTTGAACAGCCGCTGGACGGGGATGGTCATTGACTTGGAGCACCTAGAGTCGATCCCAAGCATGTCGTGTCAGCTCCTTTTCGTTAGTCGCTCGTGTTTCCATCGTAGGTCCTATGGGAAATCCGGCACGGCCCGTGTCGCCCTGCGTGCGTGGAGCGCACCGTGTGCACCGTGCTCGCGTCACCGGCTCTGAAATAAAAAGACTTCTAACCGAGGGCTCCGGCTCCACGGCGCAAACCCCCGGTTTCGGCAGCGGGGGCGACTCGAGAACCTGGCCTGCCCGTGGGACCAGGCCGCTTTCCTACCCGGGGGGGTGTTTCTGCGGGAAAAGCGCTGTCTCAATAAAAAGAAATAGGGAATGGTGGTGCTGATCTTGTTTTTTTATGGTGGGTTTGCTAAGGGTGGTTGATGGTGGATGAAAAGCTCCATATTAAAAACGAAAGAACGAACCGACCACCTGCAGACCAGTCGTCGCCACAGTAAAGATGGGGGGCGAACCCCCCTCCCTCTTCGTCTTGTCAAGACAGAAGAAAAAAATAGCCGAAGGAAAGCTGACGGCCAGTGTCTGTCTGTGTCTGGCTGTGGCCTGTGCGAAACTCGGGGAGCGCTTCCCTTTAAACGCCTTGTGAGAAAGCGGCTGTCTGACCATAACTGGCGCTCTCCCAAAGTAAACACGCTAAAATTAAACCACTGAGAACTTGAAAAAAAAAATGACATCTTCACAATTTTTTTTTTTCTCCAGAACAAAAATAACAGAACTGGTAGCCTTGGGTAGCGACAGCCGGGCACTTTCCCACACCTCGGTATCTAACCCAAATGTTTTTTTCTCTGCAGAGGTTTTTTTTGTTGTTTTCGTTTTTGCGAGTGAGTTGGGGGGGGGGGTGATTGTTTTTAATTGTTTCCATCCCTGCCAATAACTTCGCTGATGAAGCTGTAGTTTTTAATGTTTTTTTTACAGGTAGGGATTGGGGTTCCATTTACGCCCTGTCTGCCAAGCTTATTAGAAAACCAGCTGTTGTAGGAGATACAAGTTGAAAAAAAAAACCGTACGGTTTATTTTGTTTCCAGTTGCTATATTGAAGAGCGAGAGCGCCATCTCTCGGTCAACATGTCCATCCACCAACACGAGACGAAGATGTCCCTCATCACCAGCTGTCAAAATCTGATAATTGTTTTTTTTTCTCCATACACATAAGAAATAAATAGATTCCAAACTAGATGAGGACAATTCGGTCGACCTGTTTCCTGTGGTTGATGGCAGCTAATCAATCCGACAGCCTCAACCAGCCTTTTCTTTAATGGTATTATCTTCAACCACATTGCTGCGTAGCTTGTTCCATTCTCCCACAACCCTTTGTGTAAAGAGGTGTCAGTTTTAAACTCGCTTCCACGAAGTTACGTCTTGCCTTCCTTTTTTCGTCTTTTACTGCCGTCATACGTTTTAAGGTCTTTATATTTTTATTTAAACTTTTAAACTTTATAAGTTTTTAAGCAATCACGGCTCAAACCAAAGGAATTCTGATTTTTTATCTAACTGCGATACAATTGAAAACCTTAATTGCATCTAATACGTTTTCAAATCATTTTAATTTAAAAAAATCAAGCACCATTTTCCTTTTTGTTTTCAGTCACGTGTGCTCAAAAAACAATGTCAGTCCTTCAAGATATAATTAAGGACCATGATGTCAGGAACCAAGAGATCCTTAGGCGAGAGAACAAGCCTGTATCTACTCTCATAGTCCCCCTAGTGGGGAAAAACAGTTCAGACTTGCGAAGGATATTATTACAGACTGTGAGTGCTACCTATACATCTGAGGTTATATCAGCCAGAACGGGGCTATGCGCAGTTCATATTTACGCATATTAAATATGAGTGGAATTCTGAAAGTGAGATCAATTTCTTAGGGTGTAAAGGAATCTGAGGGATGCATGTTTTGATCACTCGGTCCTCCAGCATGGACCATTTATAATAGGGAAAGACGGGGAATTACAAGGTACCGAGACAGCCTTGATACGGTAGGCTTATTTTGGTGATTGGGGAGACTATTAGAATAATTACGGTAGTAGGGCCGGGCTGCCTCTGGTGGGAAGGCCTGTAGATATAATATTCAAAAGAGGAGGCGGGGGCAAAACCCGAGGATCATGGGAGATTGTGGCCAAACAGAACCAATTACAGACTCGTGCAGAGCGGAGGAGACTGCGACAACAGGTTTTGAGATTAAGACGCGTTTTAACGTCTACTTTCTTTACAGGATGGCGATTGATCATTTGGGCGAGTCTGCCTTTGCTTCGTTTGTTTTTAAATGGAATTTATAAACGTGAAAAGAGAAGACTGGGCTTCTTCAGCGCCGACTGCCGGTCGGAACACACATTTGGATAATATTAGATAAACCTTCTCTTAATGATATTAGCTAAACGTTGAAAGTCAGTATAACCTCTTATGACGAGGTCAAGAAACCATCGTGGACAATACAGATTGACTGAGTAAATGTGTGTTGTTAAAGCGGGGTTCTCAAACGCAGTTTTGTAGGGCCTTGTGTGTGACCTGAGAAGTCAAACAATCAAGCCAGTTACTTTTTAAGACATATGCAGGGGTTTTCTTCACGTCTTTTACTGTTGATTGCACACTGCATTGACTCCAGTAAAGGTACAGTTACCAACAAGGAACAAGTAATAGGTTTATTCCATGCTGAAAAAAAGAAGAAAGAGAACACAACGTTTCGGCCATGGAGCCTTCTTCAGGTGAAGAAGGCTGAAGAAGGCTCCACGGTCGAAACGTTGTGTTCTCTTTCTTCTTTTTTTCAGCATGGAATAAACCTATTACTTGTTCCTTTGCAGCCTACGCATGCTGACGAACCTACCCACCTGAACTACAGTTACTGATAAGTCGTCTCAGAGGATGGTTAGAAGTGTTACAGTTATAATTAATAATAATAATAATAATAATAATAATAATTGCTTACACTTATATAGCGCTTTTCTGGACACTCCACTCAAAGTCCTTTACAGGTAATGGGGACTCCCCTCCACCACCACCAATGTGCACCCCCACCTGGATGATGTGACGGCAGCCATAGTGCGCCAGAACGCTCACCACACACCAGCTATCAGTAGGGAGGAGAGCAGAGTAATGAAGCCAATTGATAGATGGGGATTATTAGGAGGCCATGATTGGTAAGGGCCAATGGGAAATTTGGCCAGGACACCGGGGTTACACCCCTATTCTTTTCGAGAAACGCCCTGGGATTTTTAATGACCACAGAGAGTCAGGACCTCGGTTTTACGTCTCATCCGAAGGACGGCGCCTGTTTACAGTATAGTGTCCCCGTCACTATACTGGGGCATTAGGACCCACATGGACTGCAGGGTGAGCGCCCCCTGCTGGCCCCACTAACACCTCTTCCAGCAGCAACCTTAGTTTTTCCCAGGAGGTCTCCCATCCAGGTACTGACCAGGCTCACACCTGCTTAGCTTCTAGTTATGTAGCTAATTTAATAATTAGGCCAGCCCAGCTATGTCCCCGAGATCGGCGTGGAACAAAACTGGGAAAAAAGCAGGCCCCGCACTCCTGAAGCTGAGACCCCCCCCTACAGCAGATGTGTCAGAGTGAGAGGTGAACGTCAATGTGTCGGTAAAGCCCCACAGAGTGATAGATGCGCTGTCGCGGCGCTCCGCGAGAGTCGAGCGCTGCCTGCGCTTCTGGCAGTTGCCCACTAGAGGGATCCACCACCCCGCGTTTAACAGGCCGTTTTCAAGCAAAGGGGCCCACGGAGTCCAGCGACGGGAGGTTCGGCAGGCGGCGCTGTACAGGATGATTCGGACGTGACTGGTCCAGGTATCGAATACAAAGCGCCATTGTCCAGGGATTTGCATTGTGACCCAAGTTCGTGCAAAACAACGACCTTTAGCCGGTGATTGATTTGACGTCTTTAAACGTTTCCCACAGTTGGGGGAAGGTTGTCTTTCATCTGTGGCGCGTAAATCAGTTGAAGTCATTTAAGATTTCCAGCGTTGCAAAAAAAAAAAGGCAAAACACCAAGTTGCAAGTTCCAAAGCAAACATCTTTTTGGTTCAATAATGACTCAGCTTAGAAACTGACTCATTGTGTGGATTCGTCTTTGGGGAAACTCCTGGCTTACAGAATGGCCTCCCAGACCAGTTATTGTGAAGCACAGCTGACTCTGTATAACTTCCTTCCCCCTCCCGCTCGAATAGCGCTCGCCGGGAGGGACCGAACCCGTTGGATGGAAGTCTATGCTGGAGTGTCAGTCCTGTCTTTTTAAGGAATGTGTGTGCTGGAGAACGGGACGGGACCTTTTTCAGTGACTGCTTCGTGCAATACAGCGTCCCCTTTTATCAGCCACTTGAGAACAGCGATAGGCGCCCCGGAGTTGCCCAGTTCCCTGTTCCCAGTTCCCAGCAGAAGGGCTTCCTTCGTTCTTAGACACACTCGATAACGTCTATGACCTGCTAGAAAGTGATAACGTTTGGAAAAAACAGTTCTAAGAATAGGAAAGCTGTGCGCCGGTGTTACAAATGACCTCAGTGGGATACATTGCCAGAAAAGGATATTTTTTCCTGTTGTTGGTATGAAAAATAATGAGGTGTAGGTTAAAAGAATGACCAAGGGACTGTTGGGGAACGCATAATATTATCGTGGACTTTTCTCCCACAGAAATGCCGAGCTTCCTTCTGAGTGCTTGTGTTGCATCCTGTTGTAATTGCCTCTGTTCGAGGCCGAAGAGCTCCGGTTCCCTGCCCTGGCTCTCTCTCCGTGCGTGACTTTCTTTTAAAATACTGCAGGTTTCTGGTCGCTCTTTTCTCACACTAGCTACCCAACGGGCTGGATGAGACGAATCCACGCGTTTCTGACCGCTCTTATCTGCCTTGTCGCCCGCGCCCATCTAGAGTCGCCGAGGTGCGAGAACTTGCACAAGCAACAGTGTGATAAAGCAGCAAGAACGCGAGATATCCTCCTCGTGTTTCACGTTTTCACGTTTCCGTGCCGCACGTTGCAGTGTGTGCTGATGCGCTTCGTATTAGTGATGACCGTCTGGCAGTTATTCCCAAATCATTTATTTGGGGAGGGGGTTAGTGCGAGCGTTCCTTGGAGTGCTATTAAGTGGCAACCAGTGGCTTCCTCCGCTTCCTACGGGAAGTTCTCGGGAAGTCACCGATGGTGCCTGAGCTCTTCGGGTCAGTCCCGAGTCCCCCCCTGCGCTGCGCAGCCGTGCTGGCAGCGTGAAACCGGAGCGGGGCTCAGGGGCACACGTCCGCCGCAGCGGGCGGGCCTGCCTGGCGTTCCTCGGCGCCGCTAGAATCGCTCCTTTTCTGGGGCCTGGGGTTGCTGGTGGCGCGGCGCAAGCGCAAGAGCCAGGCGGCCGACTGTCTGCTATAGCCATCGATCGTATCTTTCCCTTAAAGGGGCCGTTTTTTGTGTTTCGGGGTTCGAAAGAATCGGCATGGGTGAGCGCGGTAACCGCAGTGAAATGAAACACCGTAACTTTCAAAACCTCCAAAAATGGACGTCACACGATAGACGAAATGTCCAGGTGTGCGCGGCGCCAACATTCCGCGACCCCGAATGAGCCAACGTGACATCCGGTGAAGTGAACCGGCCCCGCGACGTTGTAAACAAGCAGGCTTGTGAATCCATCTCTGTTGATGTAATAGAAATACTGCTCTCCATTTCAAGACCGTTTTGCAACACATCCCACTTACTTGTTAACACGCACAGCATGTTGGAACATTTCAGCGGTGAAATGTCTGCCGCACAACCTGTACTCACGTCACAGTACATTAGTCATTATGGCGATTAGTGAGCAGGCAGGGCTTCGCATCACAATTCATGGGAACTCGAGTTGGTGACAGCATGGGGGCTAACAGTACTTTCACAAAATTCACGGTTTTGGGCTTAATTGAAAATTTGTCCAATTTTTTCTATCGTGTCAATGAATTTTATTTGGTTACCGAGATAATAATAATAACATCACTTTATTAACCCTATACAATTTCTTGCATTTTAGGAATTTGTCTTTTTGCATACCCCAGCTTGCTCTCCATGAGACACACAGACAGGGAGAGAAGCCTGGAGTCAGAGCGCAGGGTCTGCCATTGTACGGCGCCCCTGGAGCAGCTGGGGTTGAGGGCCTTGCTCAGGGGCCCAATGGAGTAGGATTCCTCTGCCGGCTGTGGGATTTGAACCGGCAACCTTCCAGCCACCGCCCCACCCCAAATACCCGGTGTGAGAAACTGGGACAGGAGTTCCCCTTTAAAAGGCTTGTCCTTTTTATTTAACTCTTCATGCAAGTCATGCAAGGTTCCCGGTAACAAGGATGTCTTTATTAGAACCCAAGGAAACCAGCCCCCACCTTCAACCTCCCCAGTCTGTGAACAGCACACCAGTGCTCTCCAGGTGTACTTCCTCTTGTTTACCAACTGGGCAGTTCTCCCCCAACTTTCCCAAATGTTTTCTGTCATTATTTGTTGCCTGCTGTGTATTTAAGCTGCAGGAGGGCCAACGTGCCACCAGGCGCTTTGTGATAAGAATTGGGTTAGAAGTCGGGGCCTGTGTGGGCTGTGGTGGGTGAAACAATGCATGATGCATTTTTCTTATGGCAGCACCCAGCAGCGTTCCTGCCTCCTATCACAAGGCCCCCTCGCCTTTCCCTCCCAGTTTCGTTGAAAATCCGCTGGCAGACATCTGTGCCGGGAATGAAAGGTGTCTGTTTCTTGTTTTTTTTCCTCGGAACGGGCCAGTGTGAGTAAGCGAGGAAGGCGAGGTCTGGCTCGGATTCAGGGACCTGCTCTCCCAGCTCTGCTCCTGGGCGAGTGGTACACCTGGTTGTCTGACGTGACGGATTGATTGAGCCATAGAAAGCTGGGAGTGGGACTCTGAAAGAGCATCCTGTGGCCCCCTCACTGAAATACTGGGAAAGCTGAATCACTGTAATGCAGGAATCTTTGGACATGTTCAACTCATGGTTTCAAGTGGGAAATACTGAATTATCAGCAGAGCACTGAGTACCCCAATAGCTGTAGTTGAAGAAATGTACATTTAAGTCTTCTAGGCAGTGTGGGGGAAATAATAGAAGAACAGAAAGAAAAATGTTAGGATGTATATTTAGACGTGTAGAATTTAAATCCAGGGACTTTATTAAAATTGTTTCATACTCTAGTAAGGCCTGGTTTAGAATATGGTGTACACCTTTAGTCGCTACATTGTCGAGAAGGTATTACTTCTTTGGAAAGGCTTTGACTCATTATAGCCGTGAACAGAGAAGACTAAGAGGGGACAGAGGAGGCACGTCTTTACACAAAGAGTTGTGGGAGTCTGGAAGAGGCTGCCCTACCGGGTTCTTGAAGCCGATTTCTTTTCAGAAGTGGCTGGGTGAGACCCTGGGATCAACTGCCCCACAGGCTGGGTGGGGAGAATGGGCTGCTCTGATTTGTAGGAGTTACTATGTCCTTAGATGTCGGTATCATACACAAAAAACGGGAAATGTCATTCGATGCTACGCCAATAATGCCCCCCCCCCCCAACTTCACTTTAGAAATGGAGCAAAAGGAGTGAATTTCCTCTTGAAGGAGGGGCAAAGTGCCACCGGATGTTATCGCCCTTCTTGATGAAGTTTTTTTTGACTGCATTCCATGCACATTCCCTTTGTTGTGTCTTTGTTTTCCCGTTTCCAGGCTTGAGTATGAAATACAGATCGCTCAGGAGAAAGACTCCTCTTATGGAGTCTAACTAAGCAGCACCTGGAGAACGCGAACAAAACCAGAACAGAAAAACCGTGTGTAAAGCCGACAAAGAGCGTGATGCATCACAAAGCATAAAGCAGAGCACACACAAACTCTGGAGCAGATGTACCTTGAAACACGTTGGACCAATCCGATTTTTCTCCTGTAGCGGTGTGGGTGGCATTAAAATAACAGGCTTGATTGCACTGGCTAGTAACAAATAAAGCATTTGCTTTCTGGGAAGCAAGTGTGTCAGCCTAAAAAACTTAGGTCTCGTAGAAGCTATGAATTGAGGCTTGGAGATCAGTTTGAATGTGTTTAAAGACTACGTCCGTCTGGTGGGCTGTCGGGGGTGAAAAGTACACTCACGAGCCTTGAAATGCCAACATTGTTCTTGGGAATTTCTTTGAATTTAAAAAGTTAAAAAGAGGGAGTGGAGAACAGAACATTGCATCCGGTGTTGACTTGCAGTCACTGAACAAATATATAGCTGAAATATAAAAATCCTGATAACTCGGTGCTTCCTTAGTGCTGTGGCTGTTCCGAGGAAGGAAATTGCACTATACACAATGTGACCAACAAAGCAGGTCGGAAAGGGCCTTTTTAGAAACCAGGAATGGGAAAGTCCCAAGTGGACTCATTCAGAGAAAGATATATTAAGTTATAGTTATTTAATGACAGGAAATGAAATATGACTTGCAGAAACTCTGGACAGGCTGTACATCTCTGCTTGCAACGTCCTAATTGCTGGACATAAGATGCTTATTCAAACGCAGGCTGCACTGTGTTTGAACTGTTATTGATGAATATGGAGGAGCTGACTGGTACATCTGTGTTATATAGCTGGATGAGATCCTTCAGCTGTGTCTTTGTGTAAAGAAGGGGGCACTTCTTTACACAAAGGGTGGTGGGAGTGTGGAACAAGCTGCCCAGCTATGCTGTTGAGGCTGATACCCTGGCTTCTTTAATGAAACATCTGGATCGGGTAGCTGCTAGAAACCAGTTTGACTAGATCGGTCAATTATTGAATAGTGCCCTCTGTGCAAATGTTCTAATGTTTTCTGATCCCTTCAAGCTGTTTTGTGCATATTTTATAAGCAGTTATTGTTTAGTGCACGGTGATCTGAATAGACCAGATCCAACATACTTTCTGCGACAACAGATGTCCTTGCAGACGGGTACTTGAACAAGGCTTGTTTTACACGTTGGCGTTGACTGGAATGATTCCTGTTAGAGACATGCACACAATAGTTAATGACTTTATAATGAGACAGAAAAGGAAAAAGGCTTTGTAACATCCATCTAGCTGGGGTTTTGTGAGTGATTGCTGGTATAAAAAGCTGTCAAAGAAAGGATGTCTGCTGCAGGAGCACACAGAAACAAATAATTTCCACTGGCTGTATTTGGCAGGTTGGGAGAAGCTGTTCTCTGCCTTTGTTCTGAATGATCCTAATGAGCCTCAGAAGCCAGTCTGCAGTAGAACAGCACGCTATGTTGGATCATAAGAGGCAACAAATTGCAGGGTTTGGAAACACGTTTTATATTTTCCGTCAGTGTGCATGTGTGTACTGTTGTTTGTGTTTCTACACATATCATCAGCAGCAGCCTTTGTAATCCATTGTGTGGTGGGGGGATCCCCTCAGGACTAAAGCATGTCCTTTCCTGGTTGCTCCAGTAAAGCTTCTGACTCAGTCTTCCCATCTTCCATGTGGCCTTTCTCTTCTTCTTGTCTCCCGGGAGATCCACCACCGCTCGGTTCTCCAGGCTGGCGTGCCCATCCCTCTGCTGTTCCAGCCTGCTTGGTCTTCCCATGATGCACACACCTCATCCACCGTGAACGAACTTGAATTGGTAGAGGAAGCCCATTGTAAACCAGCCAGCGGAGCCCCGTCCCTTTGCTCTTAATCTTCAAAACAAAGCCCATCCACCTCCACATCCGCCCGTGAGTTTTGTTTTAAAGGTTAAGAATAAAGGAATTTACTGTAGTGTGATTTTTGGCTTCACCCTCACAGATAACTTCCTTAAGATAAGATAAGATCACTTTATTAGCCATCTAAAATTTCTTGCATTAGGAATTCATCTTTTCACATACTTCAGCTTGCTCTGCATGAGACACAAGCCAGGGAGAGAAGCTTGGGGTCAGAGCACAGGGTCAGCCACTGTACAGCACCCTAGAGTAGCTGGAGTTAAGGCTCTTGCTCAGGGGCCCAACAGAGTAGGATTCCTCTGCCAGCCACAGGATTTGAACCAGCAGCCTTCCAGCCATAGGTGCAGATCCTTAGCAACAGTGCCATCACTCCACCCTTAGCATATGGCCAATAAAAGTATTCCTCTAGATTTGTGCGAGGCGTTTGCTGAAACGCTGAGTTAGTGAGATAATTCAAGGATACACACTCCATCACTCGAGAAAATAGCTGCTTATGTTTGCCTGAAACTCCTGTAAAAACAGAGCATTTATTCATTTGTGTGGCTTTATCGTGCCAGCTTTGAGAAGGGACTGCCTGACCATGTGAACCTACAATAAGGCGTTTATACCCCCGAGAGCAGCTGAATGGCAGACTAAATCTTGTCTTTCTCCTGAACATAAGAATAAGAACATAAGAAAGGCTACAATCAAGAAGAGGGCATTCAGCCCATTAAGCCTGGTTGTTATCTGGTTCCAAGATGTCATGAGGCCATTACATGAAAGAAACCAAGGCTTGGTAGCTTGTTCCACTCTCCCACAACTCTTTGGGTAAAGACGTGTCTCCTGCTTTCGGTTTTAAACGTACTTGCACATAATTTCCACTTGCACCAACCGTGATTATGAGCTCCAAATGTTGAAATTAGGGTGACTGGAATAAAGATAATAATCTGGGAATAATAATAAGAGACGTGGCTTCAGGCAAAATGATTGTTCTAATTAACCAACAACACCGTTCACAGGTATTTATTGTGTATTTATTCTAATGTGTTCAAATAGTTTATCGTGTTGGTCCATCCATCCTTCACCACAGAGCTTCTTATTGCTGGTAACAGTCATGTCAAGGGCCTGCAACCATTTCTGCAAGCACGGGGCACAAGGCAGGCTGCACCTTAGACAAGATACCAGTCCGTCACAGGACACCCACACGTGCAAGCACTCAAACACTGTATCGTTCCTTTTTTCATGGTGAAGTAGGCTTGTCTCACGTGGGTGTGAGGGTTTCCAGGTAACACCACAGTGAAGGTTCTTCACCAGTCGTGTGCAGGTTTGCAAAGGAACAAGTTAAGGGTTTATTCCATGCTGAAAAGAGAAGAAAAGAAACACAGCGTTTTGGCTGTGGAGCCTTCTTCAAGTGTTCAACGTTTCGGCTCAGGTTTGGACCTGAAAGGCACCTCAATTTACACTGTGGCCAAATCTCTCATCTTTTCGAGACAAGCCCTGAGGAAGACAAGTAAAATGTGTTACCCTCTAGATTGCTGTAGTTCTGTTGTGAAGGATGAAGAGCATAAAAGCACACAAAACACAAAACTAGGCTGTAAAATAAATCCCTGTTTCAGCTGTGGTTAGATTTTCATGATGTGTTTTGGATTGCAGTGGAGTAGCACTGGTGTGCTATAGTGACAAGCTTATGAAACAACACGATATCCCTACGCTCCAGTTTGGTCAAATCATGCAGAACTCTGGTAAAAACCCACTGAAACTGAAACCTGACGTGTGACAGTTCTATTGTGAATTTACAATATAAACTTTAATTAGGAAGTATGTGCTGTATCACTTAAAACTCCTTTTCAGCATTTGGCAGTTTAAGGATCTTTCTCCAGGAAAGATGTTGAGTTATGATGGCTTTTTCCTGTAATGAAAACAACAAGTGACACATGTTTCTGTAAATGATAGCTGTGCTTGCCTTGACATTTCACATGGCTGCGAGTGAGTGACCGCCAAAGTCAGGGTAGAAGGGCTATAAAAAGATAAAGCCTTAATCCTTAAAAAATGTGGAGATCAAAAACACACCAAGTGCAAAACTGACGGCATAAACTCATACAACCATCCTGCTTCCTAGTGTCTTTTCTCGCAAGTTCATTAAGACAATCTGATTCCTGTTTTTAACTTGCTTTCCTGTGCTTATAGGCCATTTCACATTTCTGAACCACTGACTCAGTACTGTAATCCAGCAGATGAAACAGTACAACTGCAGCACAGCTAAGTAACCTTTACAACAGGGCTTCCTGGTCCTGGTCCTGGTCCTGGTGACCCACACACCTGATGGCTTTTGTTCCAGCCGAGCTCTCGGTTCCACACGCCCTCCGTTGACTTAATTATGAGATCAAGTGTGAACTTGCTTCCAGCTCTTTAACATGTTGGAGCTTTAACCGTTGTATTTTGTAAGTGAAATAAAATCTTACACTTGTGACTTGAAACAAATAATGAAAAAAACTATTTTGTAAGCATCTTAAGGCTTCAGTTGTCGAATGAAGGTGGGCTGGAATGAAAAACCAACAGGTCTGTGGGTCAATGGGTCCAGCACTGAGAACCCCTGCCTCACAGGCCCTTACTACAGTGAACTTTAGTACGGTCATAGACTAGTGTAGGAGTTCCACAACCTGTAACATCTGCAGGGCCCTGGTATATTTAATCAAGCACCCCTAAAACAGTGCAGTAATAGTGCTTTTTCTATCTGATAAGAAATTAGCGCACTCGTACTACTGCATTTATCTAAATCTCCCTGTAGAATACTTAAGAAATGACAGGAATGTGTACAAGAACACGAGATTGTAAATAGCCTGCACAAGTCTGGGTTATGGCCGAGCTATACATGTATATGTTACCACTATGACTATGTCTGGGCCATTCTTTGGCAGCTGTTAAAAGATCCATGCTGTCTGTTTCCATGTAGCCCCGTCCTGAATATATAGAACATTCGGGACCTGCCAAAGTTACAAAACATAAATTGCAGACGTTATCTACATCGACAGATTGCCAAGAGCGATTTCCCACACAATTTTTAATATACTCTGAAGCCCTGAGTCACTGAAGAATTTTCGGTTACAGTAACCTGTTGGCGCCATTAGTCTCAGAGACAATTTTTTTCCGTCCTTGCGTTGGGCTCACAAGGTCAGCGCACACAGTTCTGTGGAGGAGGGCTGGCACAGGCTTGTAGGAAACAGGGTCTGCTTTTTCGGCTTTCCTTTTGAAACGTATCTCTCTCCAAGGTTGCTGAGCCTAACCTTCGGCGATAAGTGCTGCAAAGTCCTTTTGTGTTGCTCTGCTGTAGCTGTGGCCCGTTGTTGCCTGCAGGATCGCATAAATAATTTGGGATTCTTTATTTGCCTCTTTTTCTTTACACAAGGCAGTTTTGCCCACACGAAAACAGATGGTTAGTGTGCTCTCATGTGTTTGATCAGGGAGTAAGTTTAGGACAAAATGAGTAGCATGAATGAGTGATTATAACCAAAAAAGGGGGTATTCTTTGCATTACATGTGCCTGAAGTGTATTCATTGGCAAATGGGAGTGTGTTCACCCAGCAGCAAAAATATTCAAAATAGAGTCTAGTGACAACAGCAGTCCCTTTGTATATCTGCTGTGAGATCCCTTTCACAAGGAGACTGAGATCTTCACGTCACGTCTTGTGACAGCCAGGGAGAGCAAACTCTTTCTGCACATGTGTTATGTCAGTATAGTTAAATATCAAGAGATAACTTCTTTTTCAGAGTGCAGGCAGGAAGGTCAAGAGGCTAAAGGAGTGAAAAAATAACAACTTCGATACAATAGAGGCCTTATTCCTGATTTGTGAGTTAGATGTGATATCCTGCTGGCCTCTCCTTTGTCTCTCTCTCTCTCTCTCTCTCTCTCTCTCTCTCTCGCCCATTATACAATGCTCTGGTATGTGTTCGGGATGTGACGGAGTGCTAAGATCAACACAGTGAACCGTTTAATAATGTAATCATTAATAATTGCTTGCACTTATATAGCGCTTTTCTGGACCTTACACTCAAAGTGCTTTACAGGTAATGGGGACTCCCCTCCACCGCCACCAATGTACAGCCCCACCTGGATGATGCACCAGTACTCTCACCACACACTAGCTATCAGTGGGGAGGAGAACAGAGTGATGAAGCTAGTTCATAGATGGAGATTATTAGGAGGCCATGATTGGTAAGGGCCAATAGGAGATTTGGCCAGGACACTGGGGTTACAACCCTTCTCTTTTCAAGAAATGTCCTGGAGTGGACACCAAGTTTCTCCATTACAGCCCTGTCTTTGAACTGCAGCTGGGAATAGAGAAAGTCTCTCAGACCGATCGGCAGCTGAGAGAACAAGCGGGAATAGTCTGGGGCTGGAATCAGTAGACGTGGTCAATGCTGAGAGATGGAGAGAGAGTCTTTCTTATACTCATGGGGCAATTTCTTTCACAGCAGCAGACACTATCGAGAACACGCACAAATAAACCGTACACGTATGAGTGCCCAAAAGAATAGTTTATTAAGCCAAGGTTATGGCCACAGGTATAAAAGACAAATTGAACCTGTTTGTTTTTCAATTGGGAAATGTGTATTTGTAAGTAAGATGTGTGAAGGGTCCTATCGGATGGAATATGCTTTACGCAAGACTGATAGAAGTGGCGTAGGGCCGAAAGATCAACGCCAGTGACTTTCTGACATTGACAGGTTGTGTTGCGGGTTCGAGCCCCTGCCAGGCTTGTTCTTACTTTGTACTTACTCGGACTCGGATTCCCAAACCAGCAAAGCAGGATACAAGTTAAAGCAGACTGATAAAACATTAACGACGATGAATTACCAACCTTAAAAACGTCTAAGCCCCACTGAGGGGACCCAGTGGGAGAGTACAGCTTGTCAGACATGGCATGGTTGACTCTTACCCTCTTAGCACTTTCTCAAAACACTCCGTCAAGGTTGTGGCACAAGGAATCAGTGTTACTGTCACGATTATAGTCCCCCCTCCTTAAGGGTGCTCCAGCCCTTTCACTTTAGACTTAATTCTGTGCACCTGATCCCTTTTCCCAGCCCACCTTAAAAGCCAGGCGCTGACGCTCATCCTGGCTCTGCATCTGGTTTCCGCACCGTGCGAGTCCGGGACCTGGAAGCGCCTGGTCCCGTTAAGGTTTTTATCTCCGTTCCCGTTCCCGTTCCCTGTCCGCCGGTTCCGACCCGGTTCATGGTTTTTAATTCTTTGTTTGGATGGATCACCTGGCAATGGACTTATTCTTGTGTTTTGGATTCCCTCTATGGATTGTTTTTGGATTGTTCGCCTCGGCCACACCTTCCCCGTGCACCAGCGCACTTTGGACACGCCCCCCTGTCTTCAGCCCCGTATTCCTGCATGACGTTTTCCTAGTGTTTCCCCACTTCTTCGGATTGTGTCGTCCGCATAGGGTCAGGAAAGAACTGATCGTTACAGTTTCCAGTGACCAGTACAGGAATCATAGCTTAAAACAAACACATTACCTTAATAAAAGGATGTACCAATCATCAGAAATGTATTGGCTTTTCAGGCTCAAGCCGCAGGTTCAGCCCTTGCCTGCCGCAGGCGGGGGAAGAGAGCACGAGGAGCACCTGCAGTGGGAAGGCAGTTTTTCTTAGGTGCCGTGAAAGGAAATATTGTGGGAAAGCCAGAACAATCGGAACAATTGTGTCTTTAACTTAGATCTGGGCAGACAGCGAGGGAAGCCGACTCTAAAAAAAAAAACCTCAGAGGCCTTCCTGACAGCTCCCCTGGGCCACTGTGGAGACTTTAAATAGCCAAATGCCAACAGCTTATAGGAGCGGAACAGAAGGGTTAAAGGAGTCAAGGGGCGCCCACGCCGATACATGGATCCCCAATGTACGTCTAATCCCACGCGCTGCCGGAATTGTGCATTACAGATCAGGTGCATTTGCTGTCCATTATGAAGAACAGGATTAACTGTTGCAGAGCCATTTTCTGTCGGGCTGCCTGTCTGAAGATTATCGCGTTTCTGGGCTATGGTCTGCGACGGGCACTGCACCCTCACCAGGAATAACGGGCTGTCTGGTCATGGAGGGATGGACTCAGTATAAATTAGGTCAGTAACAGAAGGTGGCTTGCGAGCACAGTCACAGCAACAATGCATTTTAAATATTAACACAAAAGGTTCATAGTAACCTCTGTGATACTAAGCCCCTGGCCTCATGACTGACAGGTTGTGGGTTTGAGTCCCTGCTGCACATACTGTAGTTGTATCTTGAGGGAGGTACTTCAACAAGTGGGGACCGGCACTGGTGGGAGGGGTCACATGCTCTCTAGTGTGCTTAACGCTACAGAAAAAAAGATGAGCTCTGGTCCCACAGGCCGCTGTAACTCTGGTGTGTACCATCCTTTTTCCGCTTGCGGGACTGAAGCAAAAATCCTTTAACAAAAGCTTAAACGGGGAACTACACTCCCTGTTTCTCAGACTGGTTATTAAGATTCGGTAACAGAATAAATGAATTGACAGTATCTCACAATTTGACAAATTCCGAATTAAGCACACATTCGGGAACTCCGTCACTCGGACTCCAGCCTCCGGGGGCTGACGGCAGAGGCAGGCGGGCTCCGAGTCATTTCGGGTCACGTGTGCCACCTTGTTGCAGCTGAGCGCCGTCTCGCCGAGGGGCTTCCCCTGGTGGGAAAAGCCCCTGTGAATACTGCACCCAGCAAGGGTGAGCTCAGCCACGGGCCTCCCCTTCCTGAAGGCCTCGCCACCTTGCGTTTCTGACCAGTACAGGAGGAAAACGCCAGGCGGGGTCTTTCTTGCACGTTCACCAACTCTGTTTTGTTCCAGGGCTCGAAAGGCGACGACGGTCTGCATCAGACCGACTTTCTCCCAGATAAGCAGGACAAGGGATTGCGATCATGGGGAGAGTTTTGAGCGTGACGCAAGAGGGAAAGAGGAAGTTAGCCTCATTCTGTGTGCTGGACTTCCTTATTACTTTAAACTGGGCTAGGAGCCATAATAGGGTCCTCAGAGCTTGACCTTGCCTCTGACCTCTCTATGACTGCCTGGTGTTCAAACAGGGGCACCCCCAGAGAAAGTAACGTTAAGGGTTATGGGTAGGTTTAGCTCGGCCGGTCTGCTTTTGTCACCCCTGCTTTTTATCCTCGGAAAAGTCCAGTCTCATCCCCTTCCCTCGTGACCGAGGAGGAATTGAAATCTGACATTCGTGATCTAACATAAAATCCTTTTCTGCATACACAGGGAATCAGCAGGCATTCTCTGGCATACCATCAGTCACGGGGAGGTAAAAATTCTTAATATTCTTATTTTTTATTGCAAATTGCAGTAACAGCAGTAAAAAAAATAGTTCAGCAGCTATTGGTATTCTTGTTTTGGCTGCAGGCAGTGTGGACTCTATTTTCAATTTTAGGTTCTTTGCAGAGCGTGATTCACAGCTCAACTGGGCCTTTTTTATGAATTCATCTCAGCAATATTTAAGTGTAAATTGTTTTCATTTGGAGTAGCAATAATTGTTCTATGTATTAATGTTGCATATACTGCCCTACCAAAACATTAGAGAAAAAGATTTTGCAAGGGAGTCCAAAGTAATGTCCCAAGATTCCTGAACACTGTGAAGTAGGCTTCCTTCAGCACGTCCTTCCGTGTGCTGTGATAGGGGAAAAAAGTCTGATATAGGTGACCTTAAAAATGGCACGTGTGGGTACACACACCTCAGATAACAGCAATCACATATTCTATAGCCTTCGACAGTTTCCTCGCAGATGAAAGGTTCTGAACATAATGAGCAGGAAAGGAGAAATCAAGACCAGATAGACCAGATAGGAGAAGGCCCTGAGAAAAAAAAACAGCAAGTGGAAAAGGCCATGGACAGTATGGTGCAGTGGTTAGTATTGCTGCCTGGCAGCACTGGTGCCCTGGGGTGCTATATGTGCGGAGTTTGCATGTTCTCCCCACATTTTTTTGTGAGTTTTCTCCCACAGTCCAAAGGCATGTTGGTAGATTAAATGGCTTCTGGGAAAACCTGGCCCTGCTATGAGTATGTGTGTGTCTGTGCTTGTGTCTGTGTCTGCACTGTGATGGACTGGTGGACTGGCGTCCTGTCAAGGGTGTATCTTGCCTTTTGTCCATTGCTTGCTGGGATATCCACTCCCTCACCCGCTACCCTGAATTGGAGGAAACAGTTACAAGATGGGTGGATGTAAACAGCCCCTTGATTATAGGAGATAGCAAAAGGGCCTGTTTCTCTGCACAGACCTCAAGACACTTCATTTTCCAGGTTGCAGCCTCTGAATTTTTACTTTACTACAGTTACACCACTGAGACCAACGAAAACAGCATGCTAGCACCCGTCTCAGCAGAGGTGGTTTTGCTTTGGGGAGAAACTAGGTTACATGCTTTGTCCAAGGCACTCAGATAGTCTGGTTCTAATCTTAGAAGTAGCACTTTTAATCTAAGAGTGTCGTGTATCTGTATGCTAAATATAACCCAGAGCAGGGCCCGGCTTGAACTTTCTATCACGAACTGGCTATGAATGTTTTGGCCTCCCACCTTTTTTATGACCTCAGCCCTGAGCGTAACAAGAAGAACAGAATTCGCAAAACATTTTGAACTCTGGTTTCGTCTGCCGTGGTAGGAATGCTGAGAACGCAGGCTCCCTCACGACACTCGCTTGCCTGCCTAAGATAATTAATGCTCAAGTGCAAAAGTGAGCCTGTTCACTAACGACTCGGAAGGGGGGCAGTTTCTCATAAGCAGCCGTGGAGTGAGTGACTCCCCTCTCTCTCTCCCCCTCTGGAAGTCATGCAATCGCCCTGCTTCCCTTGTGCCAAATATGCGCTGGAGTTAACTTTGAAGATCAGCACTTTCCAGCAGCATAGAGGTTTCTCGGAAGACCGCACACTCTGAGGCTTTGTTACTTACAACGGCTCACTAAGACCAGGAGTAGAGAGGTACTACCTGCTGTATTCATTTCTATTATTTTCACTACCCACGCCACACTATTTGGCTCTATCCCTGAATACAACTACTACACCTGGCTCAGCCCGGCTTAATTTGGGCCTGCAACGCTCTGACCTTCTGCTTTTCATCTGCCTATTGAACGCGGCTTGATTCCTGACCCTTGGCCATGCAAAAGCAAAATCGCTTCTGTTTTTTGCATACTGGCTTTAGAAATCCTGCTTTACTCATGGCTGTTACTTGCATTGACTTAAACAAGAACCAGTCCTGATTGACCCAGCTGGCGATTGATAGCGATGTAAACAGCATTTCCGATGACTTGGAATTACAATTGAGATGACAAAAGACTGCTCAAGGAAGAGGACAGGCCCCTTTGGCCTCCTCCTCGCACAGGTTTCCCCATAACAAAAGTGATCCCAATGAGGAATCTGACTGATTCCTGCTGGGTCCTAATCTACTGGATTCAGATTGTGACCCTGCATCTGTGCGAATCTTTCCAAACCCAAGAAATGCAGTTTGCAAAGACAGCCTCCCAATACTGATGAACAAACAACCCCTCTACAAGAAATCTGTTTAAAACTGAGAGGAAAAAAGTATTATTCACAAGAGAGGCAAATTTCAGGCATTTACTCTGCAATGGTTAGCATTATACTAAGTTCCTGTTTTATTTGTGTACTTGGCTTCGCCTAAATGTCTAAACACTTTTTTCCGATGAGTGCTGGTTTCCACTAAAGTCTTGCTCAGCACTTGTGGAGCCACAGGAAATGTCTATAGGTTCCTCTGGCACCGGGGCCTGCTTGTATCACAAAAGAGTGCAGATAACTGCAGTCCCTGAAGACTGAACATTTAGAGAGGAAACACACTGGAGTCATATGGTTTAGTCATTATGGACTACATGGCTTAGTTATGTTATGCACTCATGCACTAAGCATCAGTGTTTGAAGTCTTCTGAATCCTAGACATTTTTGGCAAAATAGAATTGTTTGTGCAAACCAGACAGAGACTTTAACGGGACCTGGTCCAGGCTCCTGCGAAGTGTAGTTCAGGACCCTGTGCAGACGGTATAATCCGGAAGTAAGTGGAGAAGGACAACAGACGAAGAGGATCAGGGCAGGTTGACAGACAGGGGGGCATGACGGCGATGATCCGGTGCTCGGGGGGGCGTGGCAAAGGCAAGTCCTAGGGGGAATCCGGGGCGCAGTCCAGGGTCCAGGAACCGGGAGATCCATCCGAGACGAGACAAACAAGGTTAAAATCCGGAACAGGGACAGGGGATTACACCATGGTGATGAGGCCAGGCGCTCCGAGCCCCGAACTCAGGGGGTCGGGACGCTGTGATGAATCCTATGCCGTTGGGTCTCTCCTTTGACCCGCTGGTAGGTGGGCTTCCAGGCATCCATCTCCCAGTGCTGAGCCTGGACTAGCGAGAGCGCCGGGCTTAAATAAAGATGGACTAAACAGGGGGCAGGTGCATGTCATCAGCTAAAATACGAAAGAGCCGGAGTGCCATGAAGAGGAGGGATTACGATTGCGACAGAGACAGCCCGAACACTTGAAATGGCCCAACATTATGGATTGCAATGATTTTACAAGCTGTCACACAACTTTCGTTTTTAAAAAAAAAAACAGCCAACCATGAAAAGGCACCGCACAGCATTCCTTGTCTTGGAAGTATACCTTCTTGCGGTGTCATCTGGGAGCTTTCATACCTGGTTTCCAATTTGCCATTTCGGAAGAAGATCATTGCAGGGTCAGCGCTGGGGGGGGTCGGCTGTGGGGGCTTCTGTCCAGTGTGCTCCTCAGCTGCAGTGTTCAGCCGACTGCACGTGGCAGGTCTGTGCCAGGGCCAGCGGACTGAACTAGAGTGTTACGGGGGCACCGGATTGCTGGCCTTGAATCTGTGCGATCCTTGGGTTGGGGGGCTTATCTGGCGATCTCTGAATGACCCCCCCCCACCCCGGGTTTTCGAGACCACCCTTCCCAGCGCCTGCATAGCAATGCTGTGAGTAATGAGACTAAGCAAACAGCCATGAGCACACACAGGGCGTGGAATTTCCCCAGCAGCTAGTCTAGTGATCTCACAATCGCCATAATAAAATATAATCTCAGCACAGATTTCAGGCCTTTTCCGGTGTGATTTCCAGATTAGAATAGTACCTTGGCCTGGAGTTACCTCATCAAAAGTCAATGAAATTGAGTAGAAGTTCTCAAAATGAAGTTGCCGATTCCTGCCAAATGTTTCCAGGCCCTGTGTTCTCCAACAGTGCAGGAATAAGCATAAGCATATTATTGTTTTATCTCAAAAACTGTCAAAGCTTTTTAGTTAGAGGGCTTAATAGGGCCCACGTTATCCAACATTGAAGTGCAGCTCCCACCCTGGTGATGATTGGCCCCCTGTGGATTGCAATAGTCATTTGAAGCGAGAGGGAACAGGGCTGTGCAGTGCAAGCTCAGAGTGGGATCTGGACAGGACACTGAGGTTTGCAGCCTTACTCTCATAAGCTTCTGCCGCAGGATCTGGAGCGATCAAGTCGACAGGACCTCAGCAATGATGATGTGAGAGTCTGCTGTCAGCCAGGAGCTTATCACATTCTTCCTTTCCGATAGCTTGGCTCAGTCAGGTTTAAGATATGACCTCGGCGTGCAATGCGTCACATGAAAGTGAGCGCTGTGGTTTCACAGACCTGCACCCTGCCAAGAGAAGTGTAGATAACCTGTGTCCGCCTGCCTTCTCTTTTGAAAGCGGTTATAGGACGTTTTTCCAGTTCATACATTTGTGCCTCCCACCGGAAAATCCACAAACCAAGCATTCAGTGCCAAGCCTTCCTCCTAGGAAAGTGCGTCTCTGAGCGCTGCGTGATCGGAATTCACATAGATGCCTCCTTGCACAGCGAGGCGGAGGGGGCGGATGAAAGCCCGCTTTCGCTACCTCTCCTCTCTCGGCCTCTCGGCCTGAATCGAATGACGGAGCTCCAGCAGAGTCCTGGCAAGACCTGGAACTCCTCCTGACTGGAGGCTTTTGTTAAAGGCCAGTGAAGTGGGCCAGCGTCTGCTTACCCTGCTTTCAGGCCGAATGGCTTGTCCTGCGTGGAAGTCAGGACCGCGGCTAATCTTCAAAGCCAACAGGAGCTGGATCTGTTGGCCAGGCAGCGCTACGGTTTTCCAGCAGAACCACTGCATGCGTGCTGTATATAAAGCAAGACAAATTGCTTGCAAAGGCCTTTGCGATAGTGCTGCTTTAAAATGTATTTTGATTCATTGATTGATTGGTTAGTCCTGATTTAGTTCCATGAGAACTGGACCCCTACTGCAGCAGTACATAAACCCCCTAAGAGGTAACATCAACCCAACCACAAATGTAGGGGGTACACCCCTGGTTCACCATAGGGGCCTGTGGGGTAAAAGGCCATAGAGTTGTGTTTAAAACTCTCCAGCGGTTCACTGGCTTCAGTGATTACTGATTAACCGTTTGAGAAGGTAAAAGTGGTCCATGGGTATCCCGGCACTTGGGAAGAGAAGACACGTGCACGCTTGTCTCCCATACTGTGGACAACAGGACCGAATCACTGTGGCTGAGCCCTGTCCAAGCCCCTTCCCCCCCCCGGGACTCGACATGGTATCATCCGACCCGAGTAGTGCCGAGAGGCAAGATGAGTCAGGAGACATTTGATTAGCCCATGAGCCTCCTTTGTATCTGTGGGGTTTGACATTCTCCAGGCATGAGGAATGAAAAAGCTGGATGACACAGAAAAATAAAGAAATCTGATAGAATCCAGATGGCTGGATTATCCTGGTGGGGTGCAGGATGGACAGATCAACCGCTGGGGGTCTGATTGCGACAGGTTCAGATGGGGGGGGGGGCGGTATTTTTCTTTATCCTCCACCCACTTCCTGATCTCCCTCGGAATACCCCCTGCCACACTGACCTCAGAGGGTCACGGCTGTGCATTCACCTCTGCCAAACCACGAGGATCGCACTGCCGAAATACTCTCGCTTTCTTCCCGTTTTTATCTTCTGATATTTTCAATGGCGGAGGGGAAAAAAAGTATTCCGGAAGGGAAACCTTCTTCTTTTGTCCAGCACGGCCGCACTGTTTGGGAGTTACCTCTTTCCTGCTCCCGTCGCTAAGATTGCTGAGCGAATCGTAACGCTGATCGAGACCTGTGAGTCAGAACCCCAGCTATTTGCATAGATTAGATTAGCACCCGGAGATGTGAGCTTTACTGGTTTTCTTGGGCTGGACAAACAGATCAGCCCAGAAAATAAGACTCATTCAGAACTTTCATCTGCCTTTTAACAGCAAGCAGTACAACGTTAAAGGAGTATTTTACCATTGCAGTTGAAAATGTTACTGCTTTGTGTTTGTGCATAATATTAAATCATGTAAAAAGTTTCTTTAGGTCAATACATACAGTGATATAGAGGGTCGCAGATTTTTAATTTGTTGTTTTAGGTCATTTCTTCAAGTAATGCTGTGAGCTGTCAGAGCTTGGCATCGTATTGAGTTCAGTTTTATCTCCTCCATCCATTTTCTAACTGTTCCTGCTGAGTCAGGGCAGCGGGGAGGAGCTGGAGCCTATCCCAGCAAGCAACAGGTACAAGGCAGGATACACCCCGGCATCCTGGCCAAATTTCCCATTGGCCCTTACCAATCATGGCCTCCTAATAATCCCCCTCTATGAATTGGCTTCATTACTCTGCTCTCCTCCCCACTGATAGCTGATGTGTGGTGAGTGTTCTGGCGCACTAAGGCTGCCGTCGCATCATCCAGGTGGGGCTGCGCATTGGTGGTGGTGGAGGGGATCCCCATTACCTGTAAAGCACTTTGAGTGGAGTGTCCAAAAAAGCGCTATATAAGTGTAAGCAATTATTATTATTATTATTATTATTATTATTATTATTATTATATTATTATTATTACACCCTGGATGGGACGCCAGTCCATTACAGGGCCCACACAGACACATCCTCATACCAGGATCAATTTTCTCAGAAGCTGATTAACCTACCAGTATATCTTCGGAGCACCTGGAGAAGGAAACTCGTGCAAACACGAGGAGAACATGCAGACTCCACACAGACAGAATTGAAGAGCTGCGGGTTAGCAATGCTAACCACTGCATCACCATGCCCCCTGTTGTATCCCCCATGCTCTATAATTACGACAGCAAGGAATGAAGAAGGGTTTGAAGAAGGGATCAACAGATTGCCAATTTGTTTCTGTACTTCAGGTGATTTTTCTTCAGGCAGCTTTGAAAGAACCCCGATGAGCTCCAACGCAAATGATACCGTTTCTTGATTACACCTTCGGAGGTTTACCTGGGAGTACTGCTTCACGGGTGGGCTGTGCTATTAAACGTTCGTGTGGACCACATGGGTAAGCGTTTAGTTCAGTGCTGTTTGTGTCCAGCAGTGATTGTACAGTACAACCCGAACTAACCGTGTGGGTCTGGGGTCGCTGGTAAATTTGTCATCTGATATCAGCGCACAGAGACTGCAGTGTTCCGGACAGATTAAAAGGGAGGAGAAAGATAAGAGCGTGCCTGGGCTGACATATCTAATTAAATTCAAAGTATCCTCCCCTGCCCCTTTCTATAACGCTGCAACCTTTTTTTATTTATTTTTAGTGAGTGTATTTTGAAATACCAAATGAATTAACGCCTGATTAAATCATTGCTTATGGGTACTTTCTTGTCCAAGACGGACAATTTAAGGAAATACTAGTAAATAAAATATATATTACTATGTAAAATACATATTTTGCACAGCGATGCCTTTGCTATTTAATGGCACTGGTGTCCATTGGCTGTTTAAACGTAGCCTTACCCATAAAAAGAACCGCAGTCCTAACTCTCAGTCCAGTCCCTGTGTGTGCTGTGTCCAGCCTGCTGGAAGTGTGTTTGTGTGTAGAAACATGGACGGGTTGGGCGCTGCTGCATTCTCTTTAACAGGATTTAGCAATACAGGATAATGGAGGACAGGCTGAGGGAGAGCAATGTGAGAGAAGTGTGGAATGGCATGAGGAAGATCTCCGGCGGCCAACAGAGTGAGGGAGGCCTGGAGAGGGCCACTGTCCATTCACCTCACAGGCCTTCACCCCAGACACCCTCTTCATGTCCTCAGTCACCCCATCATGTGATCCCTCCTACTCCTACTCCATCTTCCCCTGCCCTCCTCGGCCCTCCTCGGCCTATCCATCACAGCTGACCAGGTCAGAAGGGAGTTGAGGAGACTCCATGCAGGGAAGGCAGCGGGTCCTGACGGTGTCAGCTCTAGGGTGCTAAAGATCTGTGCGGACCAGCTGGGTTCAGTGCTGCAGTACATCTTCAGCCTGAGATTAGAAAAGGTTCCGATGCTCTGGAAGACATCTTGCCTGGTGCCAGTACCCAAAAAGGGGCACCCTAAAGTCTTGAATGACTACAGACCAGTGGCACTTACATCACACCTAATGAAAACTCTGGAAAGGCTTGTACTGGACCACCTCAGAACCCTGGTGATTACAGCACTGGACCCCCTGCAGTTTGCCTACCGGTCACACCTGGGAGTGGAGGATGCAGTCATCTATCTGCTACACATTGCTGACTCTCACCTGGAGAAGACGGGGAGCATTGTGAGAGTTATGTTCTTTGACTTCTCCAGTGCCTTTAACACCATCCATCCACCTTTACTGAGAGATAAGCTAAGGGCGGCGCAGGTGGACACTACCCTGCTGTCCTGGATTATAGACTATCTGACCTGCAGGCCACAGTGTGTACGGCTACAGAGCTGTGTGTCCGAACAGGTTGTTAGCAGTACTGGGGCTCCACAGGGGACTGTCCTTGCTCCATTCCTGTTCACCTTTTACACCTCTGACTTCAGGTACAACTCTGAGACATGTCATCTGCAGAAGTTTTCAGATGACTCTGCAATTGTGGGGTGTATTAGAGAGGGGAGGGAGGAGGAATATAGGAGCTTGATTACCAATTTTGTGGAGTGGTGTCATCTTAACCATCTCCAGGTTAACACCAGCAAGACCAAAGAAATGATCTTTGACTTTCGAAGGAATAAGCCTCCGCTGAACCCTGTTTCCATCCAGGGTGAGGACATAGAGGGCGTACATTCCTACAAGTACTTAGGGGTACACCTGGATGATAAGCTGGAGTGGTCTGGTAACACTGATGCCCTGTACAAGAAGGGTCAGAGCCAACTCTATTTTCTTAGGAGACTCAGGTCCTTTGGTGTGTGTGGAACACTGCTACACATTTTTTATGAATCAGTGGTGGCGGCGGCCATCTTCTACGCTGTGGTGTGCTGGGGCAGCAGCATCATGACAAAAGATGCAAATAGGCTCAATAAACTCATCAAGAAGGCTGGCACTGTGCTGGGGATGAGCCTTGACCCCATGGAGGTGCTGGCTGAGAGGAGAATGCTGACCAAGCTCACAGCCATCATGAACAACACCTCTCATCCGCTTCATGGGACTGTTACTGGGCAATGGAGCACATTTAGCAATAGACTGCTCCAGCTACGGTGTTCAAGGGAACGTTTCCGCAGGTCTTTCCTCCCGGCGGCTGTCAGGGTGTATAACGCTGCCCTTGGCTAGGACTTTTAGCCCTTCATTTGCTCCTCTATGGACAGCATGTTTACTCCATTGTACTTTTTGGACAATCAGTCTGTATAAACCTATGCATATTTTGCACATATTTTATTGTTTTTACAGTGACTATGATCAGCACATTTTGCACACACCTATGTATTTATTTTTATTTATCTTGTTTGTCTTTTGTTTTATAACTATTCTGATGTCTGTTTTGCTTGTCTTGGGCTGGACTGCTGTAACACATCAATTTCCCTACGGGATTAATAAAGTATTATCTATCTATCTAATATATTGAAGGCGATTTATTTTCAACCGAGATTCTGATATTTTAATGCTTGCTGAGAAAATAAGCGTTTGAAGTAAAGTTGTGTTTTTGTTTCGGTTCGTAGTTCACTAGATGAGGAAAATTAGATTTAAGGCAGACGCGCCTTAATACCACACATTAATAACACAGAGCTCGTTAAAAGCATCACTAATGGTCCATTGTAAGATATTAACTTTCTTCGCGGGTGCCCCGGGGAATACGGGGGATTTCCGCGAAGCTCTGTAATAATGTACTTTTGTGGAGCGGCGGAGAGATGCGGTTTCCTGATTTCTCCGGTTATTCCGGGAAATGCAAAATTCCTATCCCGTCCGGACGCCTCTGGCCTGGGTAAAGGAGATGTACTTCAGCGTCGTGGAATTCATGAGAACAGGAACATGTACTAATTTTGTTGCGAATATTGGGGACAATGCTGATGCCCCGTTTTTTGCTTTTAGTTTGTGCTTGCCTTTTTTTTTTAAAGACATCCCGATAGATATTACTGGTGGTGATCCAGCGCCTTTCTCCCTCTCCACCCGTTGGTGTTTCTCAGATTTGCGCCCCGAGATCCTCGCTGAGGTGTCCCCGGGGCTGAGCTTGGACAGCAGCGTGTTAAAGGCTCAACTCCCGTGAGGTACGGCAGGCTGCGGTCAGTGATAAAAGCCCACGCTACGACCAACAAAATTCCCCTTTGATGAGTGCCTAATTGTGAAATTCGAGGTCCCATTTATCCCTCTGTATAGGTTTTTCTTCCGTACCAAAGGCTCTGGTGTAAGAGTATGAATACGATGACAGCTGTTTGAAGAGGTCAGCGCGGGTTATAAATAATACCTGCAGGACAATCGCAAATCGGGCTGACGCCGGCAGTGACTCAAGTCGCACGAAGAAGTTAAACGCGGGGAAACCCAGCAACTTCTTCAAAGAAAAGAAAAGCTCGTGTCTCGCGTCGGAGAATTGGAATCTGGTCACTCAACACTACCTCCCCCTCCCTCCCAAAAAAGGGGGGTGTATAAGTAGGCAGTCTCTTAAAGTACCTTATCTAACACCACAGCGAGGGGAAAGCGGGTAACAGCTGTTAACTGCGAGTCGGCTTCGGGTGCGAATTGCTCACCTGTGGATTTGGGAATTCTCTTCGCTGTTGAAGGATATACCTATGGAAATGGACAGAGAAAAGAGCAATCGCTTTAGACTTTGTTTAGGACTGCTTGTATTCTGTACGTCTACCAGTAAGTTCTCTAAATATCTTTATCTCTGTACGTCATCAACACGTCTATTAATAATCATTATGGCTAGAGAGCATTTCACTTTGCTACGAGCACATCTCCCGTGTTTTTTTTTTTACATAAAAACAACAGAAATGCAACATTCCCATGCCAGCTGAAAGCGTGTGGGCGTTCTGACATGAGTTTCTTTTATGTGGAGAAGAATAATTTGATTTTGACTCCTACCATAAATACAGTGAGCACTATACTCACAACATTGAACAGGTTTGTCTGTTATAACGGAATGTTATTTCAAAAGGTATATAAATAAAGTTAGAAACCAGCCAGGTTCAGATAATCCATTTTGTTGCATACTGCTTGTGATTCAGCAATTGTGCGTAAATCTGACGGTTTTACTGAAGTTCGGGAAAAGGGCTTACACCGAATCATGGCACAGGTAGACCTTTCTAATTAAATCTGAGATACTGACTGTATCCTGAATTATAGTTGCTTTCTAAAATACTGAAATTCAAGTAATTTTCTACTGTATTTTTCAATAAACCTTCCCGCAATAGCCATTTATAGGAGACCTGGAGTGTTACGCTCCAAGCAAAAACCTGAATCTATCCGTTCGTTTTAACTGTATATGCTCGTTACAGATTGTAAAGATTTTTTGCAGTTACTAATTTTTGTAACGACGGGCTTTTCATCATTTTATAATCCCCTGCGGAGTCACTAGGGCTTAACCACCGATAAAAGCGCAGGGCATTGGGACATTACGTGGCTGTATCAACGAACAGGGATCGAGCGATTCCCTTGGAAGTGGCCGATTTGCGAGGCGAGACGCTCTCCTTGAGCCGAGCGTGTTCGGTATCTTGATAACAATTCCCCGTTGTTTGCAAGTTAATGTTTCAATGGCAGGCTTGCATTTCGCCTGCTTGGCGTTGGGACCAGGCGCCTAGCCCCCCTGTCCCCCCGGCCTCAGATTTGCAGTCTGTTGAATCTGGGGGAGTGTACAGTAGTTGCACAACACTGGCGCGCGGGAGGCGAATCCGATTGTTGTCTATTAATAATTGCATCTACAGCGCGCGGTTTGTGCTGTATCTCTTAAGCGCTTTACGCGCTGTGTCGCATAATCCCAGTTTTCAATGATCGGGTTGTGCTCGATTATTCCCATCTGTGGTTTTGTGTAACCTACCTTGGAGAGAAGAAGAAACATGTGGCCCAGTCTTAGCTGTGTGCCAAGATAAGCTGTTGCTATGGCGCCTCAGATTTTGTAACTCAAGAAACAGGGAGGCCACATTGCCCGAAAAACAACGCGTTATTCGGAACATTTCAAGCTTAACGTCAAAATTGTTCTTAACGCTGTTTGCATTAATTCAGGCATTTCCATTTGCTCTACACTACCCACGATTTTCTCTAGAGCAATAAAAGCGAAAAACTTTTTTTTTATTTTATTTTTTGGTGTCCGTTTCTGCCTGACCCTCTGAAACGGTGCCTAAATCTGTCAAGGACAAATACCGCAAATTCATCTACCCAGATGAGCGGTTTTCAGTCTTTATCCTGGAATACTTCTGTGTTTCTGGTCTCTGTTCCAAATGGTTAACCGATCTCCAGTCAATTATTAAGACTCTTAGGAAGTGGGACGGGGTTAGGAATTAATTAACACCTGAGCCTGAACGCCATTATCTGTCACCCATTAAAGAGCTGCTCACACAGAAACCAGGCAGCAAGCTCAATAAGAGAGGCCAGGATGGGGTTGTCTTCTCTAAATATCGCAGGCACGCGCCTGCTGCACTGTCGGAGTAGAAACGGGTTCCATCTATCTGTCCGTTTGCCAATTGCTTCATCCAGTTCAGGGTCGCAGGGGAGACAGAGCTGGCCAGCAACGGGCCTTGTGCAGGATACGCCCTGGACAGGACGCCAGTCCATCACAGGACACACACACTCCCACCAGGGCCGACTTAACAGAAGCCCATTAACCCACCAGTATGTGTTCAGACATGCTGTGGGAGGAAGCCAGAGCACCCACTGAATAAGATATGATCACTTTAGCGGCCATGTATTAGGAATTTGTCTTTTTGCTCTCCATGAGACACACAGACAGGGAGAGGAGCTTGGGGTCAGAGCACAGGGTCAGCCATTTATACAGCACCCCTGGAGCAGCTGGGGTTTAGGGCCTTTGCTCGGGGGCCCAACAGAGTAGGATTCCTCTACCGGCCGAGAGATTCGAACTGGCAACCTTCCAGCCACTGGTGCAGATCCTTAGCCACAGAGCCTCTGTACCGTCCCTATGGTACGTCCCTACGGAATATGGGGAGAACATACAACCGCCACATAGATAGCACCCCAGGAATTGAACCCAGGGCCCCACTACTAATTGCTACCACACTAACAATGCTTAGTGCAGTCCTGGTCCTGTGTTTGCAGGTTTTTCAGGCCTTTTTTAATAATAATAATAATAATAATAATAATAATAATAATAATAATGGTTGAATTGGTCTCATTAAGCCAATAATGAGCTGGTTAAGAGTCAGGTTAGAATGAAAGCCTGGTGGTGTAGCAGCCCTCCAGGACCAGGATTGTACAGTCCTGATCACAGAGCTGAGTGTCCCAGATAGCTGTCCCTTATCTTCACCATCAGACCTGTTTGCAAAGGCGGAAGTAAGATATGTGTTATAATCCTCGAAATCCTGCCAGTGAAAATGCACATTAAAAATGCTAACAGTGGATGTAACCTTCTGCAACACTTGATTAAACACAAACAGATGTAGGTGTAACATCATGCTCTTCTGAACCTGACATGCTTAGTTTTTATTATCTTTGTCAGTTACAATGTATTATTTTGTTGCAGGAGCTGTTCCAGACTGTCCACTTGAGATCAGCCCTCAGAGAGCTGTGGTGAAATATGGGGACCCAGTGACAGTGAACTGCACTACAACACAGACACCCAGAGGAATGGGCTGGGAGGCTCCAGTTGGAGCTACAGGCATGAAAACAGGTGTCCAGTCTGTCACCTGGAGTGTCAGCAGTCTGACTGATTGGACTGCAGAGCCTAAGTGCTACGGAAACTTCCTTACTGAGCCCAAGCAGTGCAGGAAGAATCTCAACATCAGTCTGTACAGTGAGTGACTTTCATTTCCTTTGTATGTTTTTATATGTTTGTATTATTCACTAAGCTGAAAGCCTGAAGCCACCATCTCATTAAGAGTATATTCTAAATGTCAACTGCATATGTTTTAATTATATCTTTAATAGTTTTTTGGGGGGATTATAGTCTGCAAACATTTCAATTACCAGTCTAAGCAAATAAGCAATTAAGTTCATTTTCACTGGCCCATGTGAGTTCACATACACTTCTGACAAATAGTTAAGGATATTGAACTCTTGTACTCTATTAAGAGGTGACCGCTAGTACTGCTGTCTTGTTGATCTTGTGTCCTGGGTTTTATTCCATCCTTCCATCCCGGATACTTCTGTGTGGAGTTTGCATGTTTTTCCACGTAGCCATGTGTGTTTTCTCTGGGTGCTCTGTTTTCTTCCCACAGTCTGAAGCCAAGATGTCTAACTTAATCGTTGTCTCTAAATTGCTGGCAGTATGTGTACCCCTGCAGTAGACTGGTGTCCAGGGTGTGTTCTGTGCCCACTGCCTGTTAGGATACGTCTCTGGTCACTTTGTACTGGACAAAGCAGTTACTGAAAATGGATGGATGGATTATAACAAGTTTGTAATTATTGTTCACTGGACAAATGTAGAACTATAATATGCTTATATTATCCAATAAAACAGAGCAGCTGAAGTTGTGCTTACTGTCAATGTTCCACTGGATAAATGAACTTGTGAGCACCAGTTACAGCCTGATGCCACACCATGTTCACTAGCCTATCGATGCTCTCTGGAAACAACACATTGCATTGCTCTGGAAGCACAACCTGTAGATGGCTGGTTGGGATCATCCAGCTGTCTAGCCAGTCTAGGTGCTCTGCTGTATTAGGACACAGGGCTTGTCAATCCGTGTGGGGGCTCCCGACTCTCCAGTGATAAGCTGTGATCACACGAGCACAGTAAGAAGGTATACAGTCGTCCAAGGCAAGGAAACGTGGTCTGTGGCCCATACTCTGCTCAGAGGCGTTCATAGTCTTTAACCAGGAGGGAGGGGGGAAAGATTAAGGGAGGTGGCACCACTTGTGAATTCAGGGAATGACTCCTGAATCAATAATATTGACTCTGCTAAACCTAGAATGAGCCAAGATAAGCCATTCAATAAATAAAGTCAATTCCAAAGGAAAATTGAGTTTTCCTGAAGACCCTGTACATAGAGTACAAGCGCATACATTTTTCTTCACAGAGTACCCAGACAGTGTCTCTCTCAGCTCTGACAGCCCAGTGGATCAGATGGTGGAGGGGAGACAGTACCAGCTGCAGTGTGCGGTCCAGAACATCGCTCCTGTTCAGTACCTCACTGTGAACTGGTACAGAGGACAGACGCTGATTCACAGTCAGGACTTTTTTACCAACACTACAAGAACACCTGTGAATGTGTCTGCGACCCTCCTGTTCACCCCTGACAGAGCTGACAGTGGACAGCAGCTCACCTGTGAGGCAGAGCTCAACCTGGGACCAGAAGGACCACAGCCCCCTCCTGCAAATCAGTCTGATCCTCTCAGCATCACAGTGCTGTGTGAGTTTTTTACCACACTAACATGTTTCATTTTGCTGTTAAAATCAACTGTACCTATCGTACATAACCTTTTAAGAAGAGTACACAGGCTAAAAAAACAAGAGCAGGCTGTTTTGGTAGTTAGTAGCTACTTGATCTGAGGATCTCATCCACCTATTTCTTAAATGTAACCAGGATATCATCTTAAACAACATGGCTGGGTAGCTTGTTCCACACTTCTACACCCCTTAAGGTATGGACGTGTCTCCTGTTCCCAATTTTAATGTACTTCACCACAGATTCCATATTTCACTGTTTGGAAAAAATCCGCCAGGTGGATTTTGACCGTTCCTTTGAGGTACATGAATACATATATCAGGGTCCCTTCCCTGTTCAAGACTGAAGAGGCTCAGTACCTTCAGCCTGTCAGTGTAGGACAGTCCCTCAAGACCCTGAGTTTATCTGGTTCTTCTCTGGTCTGATCCCATGACCGTAATATTTGTCCTATCTATACATGGAGACCAAATTTGTACAAGTTTATGCAATTTGAATGTGACATGCCTTGGTTTAAATTCTGCAGTTTTAACTATACTGTACATCCCAATATTTTCGTATTTGCGTCTTCACATTTTCTAGGAGATGTAAATGATGTTTCAGTATAAACAGTCTTTTTCATAAGTCTCACTCAGAATTACACATTCTGTATTTCTAGTTAATGTTTTTGCCACCTGCATCCGCACGTACTACTTTCCAGACTTATTTCCTGACCCACAAGAACTACATTTTTCTGTCTAATGATAAGAACTGTGTCAGATTAGGCCATGTGCCAGGGATGTGAACATTCAGCTCAAACGTTTTTACTCTATATTCAAGCACTGTTTCCCACTCTGTCTGAGAACATTTTTATTCTGCACATATATTTATTAGACGCGTTATAATTGTTGTTGCCGTTTGTGTTCCGTTTGTTTTTCCAGCTTTTGAAATGCAAACATTCATGGCGTGAAATAACTTCACTCCTCCATTGCGCATTCAGTGCCAAACCTCTTCGTTTCATTTTTTTACATCTTAAAACGTCACAAGCTGTTAACATGACAGCCGTCTAGTCTGCAAAGTGTGATGGTAGCCTAGTGCAATAGCGGTTTTGTAACCAGCAGTAGCCAGTTACAGGGAAAAAAAACTTCTTGTATATTTATTATACAAAGCAACTGTCATTGCAAATAGGTCTGGGGATTAAAATGTGTGTGATGTCCATTTCATTTAGGCCCCACAATGCAGAGCATATTTACTAGATTAATCCAAAACTAATCTAGGCAACGTTATCTACTTTACCCACAGACGGCCCTGAGATCACAGGGTGTCCTCTCAGTGTTGATGTGGAGGAGCATCACAGTCTGCAGAGCAGTGTGAACTGTACAGCTGAGGGCAGCCCTCCCCCTGAGACCAGATGGGTCAAGGATGGACAGCAGATTGACCCCTCTGTCAAGCTGAATAGGACTGATGGAGGAGAGTTCACCTATGAAGCTACTAACACACAGGGGTCTGTGAGTCACACTGTGACGGTAGAAGTGAGATGTAAGTTTTGCCTCAGTATGTTTATCTTTTATGTACTATTTTACACACATGCTCTGTATTTATAAATACGGTGAACATAATACAGCATGTATATAAATAGAGAGATGAAGAGAGGGTGATGAGACACATTGACAGATGATATGTAAAGATCAGGCATCCCTTTCAAAGAGAAGATGTAGCCTATGGTGCCTTATTCCATTCTGTTTTTAAAATTAAACAATTCTCTTAACCAATCGTGCTGATAATTTTTTTTATTTCATATCCACAACCCACACAGATGGCCCTGAGATCACAGGATGTCCTCTCAGTGTTGATGTGGAGGAGCATCGCAATCTGCAGAGCAGTGTGACCTGTACAGCTGAGGGCAGCCCTCCCCCTGAGACCAGATGGGTCAAGGATGGACAGCAGATTGACCCCTCTGTCAAGCTGACCAGGACTGATGGAGGACAGTTCACCTATGAAGCTACTAACACACAGGGGACTGTAAATCACACTGTGAACATCTCAGTGATTTGTAAGTACCATCTAAAATATTGTTATAAAATGGGGGTTATGAAAATAACGAAAATCAGGAGCTGACCTAGCAGATTAGTCAATAAAATAAATGATCATAACCCCCAACTTGTAAGCATTTTGCCAGAATATACCTGAGCAGCTGATATAGTTAGAGGAACATGAATTATTTGTACTCTCGCACAGCTTTGGTGAAAAGAGTAATAATCCAGGCACATTGGGTTAAACAAATGTTTATTATCAATGACAGTGACACATTACACCACACACAACATAAAGATACAAAACACAAGTCACTGTATTTACAGTCCTACTGCATGTCTAAATCACCCAGAACATCCCAGTTACCAAGTAGTGCTACCAAGTACTTGACTCTTGAGTGATGCCTACAGAGGCCAAAGAAGAGATAAGCTGCTATAATGCAATACAACCTGCAGTTAAATCTCTTCCTCTAACCTGGATTCCACAAAAGAAATAAGAGTCAACCTCCCTATTCTAAAATGCACCCACTAGCAGGAGAGGCAGTATTAAACTGAGGGACGTCTCACTCAAAAGAGCTACAGAATCGCAAGTTCTCTTTGCAAGTTTCAAAACCTTAGCCCCAGTCAGGTTTTCTTTTGGGAGGATCATGAAGCAGGGGCTCTCACCTGTCTCATGCTACAGGTTCCAACTCCTCCTGACTCCTCTCTCTCTTGGGTTCTGACCTTCCTTCTCTGCCCTTCGCTCTTTTCCTCCTCCTGAACTCACCTTATAGGGTGTGTTTCTGGACTGTTGATCGACACTTAATCATTTACCAAGAACTTTAATTAACTAAGTAAACCAACTTAATGATTGCTGTGACCCCCTACATCTCAGCAAACAGCTCTGAAGCTGGAAATGTTTACAATGCCAGGTGTTACACTCTTTGTCTAGAGTCTTAGACACCTCCATTGTCTGCTACCACAGTCCGTACCAACATATATGTCACTGTGTCATGCTGATGGAGTAAAATCAGGCTGCAGAGCTCCTGGGTGGCTCCTGCAGTGAAGTCTTCGATCAAAGTGCAGGACACAGTACATTCTGCAGCCTGGAGATCACAGGTTCAGATCTAGACTGTGCCACTAACACCACGTGGTCAGGTGAACCCAGGACATGCACATGGACAGACTGAAATTCTTCTCCTAACTTAAAACATCTGTTTTCAATTGTTCTGAAACTTTCAGAATAACACCTATAATTTTGCTAAAAAAATGACATATTTCTTCTGTCTTGTCTAAGAACAAGTTTCTAAGAATATTGCATATTCCACTGGGTCTTTTCTAATCCATTTAATCAACCCACAGATGGCCCTGAGATCACAGGGTGTCCTCTCAGTGTTGATGTGGAGGAGCATCACAGTCTAGAGAGGAGTGTGAACTGTACAGCTGAGGGCAGCCCTCCCCCTGAGACCAGATGGATCAAGGATGGACAGCAGATTGACCCCTCTGTCAAGCTGACCAGGACTGATGGAGGACAGTTCACCTATGAAGCTATTAACACACAGGGAACTGTGAATCACACTGTGACGGTAGAAGTGAGATGTAAGTTTTTACCGAATATCTAAAAGCTCTTACTGAAGCACTAATCCAGAGACACTGCAGGCTTCACAGCTGCTGAACCGAATATATTCCCTGTTGTGTCAACCAGGAGCACATGTTTCCTCTAAGAACAATGATCTGTTTCTCAGAAGAATATCAGTTATTATGTCCAGGTTAAGCCTCATGTCCTTAACCCACAGATGGCTCAGCTGGAGTTGATGGTCTTTATGGGCTGGTTCCCTGAGCCCTGAGAAGGAGGCAGCAATTTCTTACAGATGAATCAGTCCATCAGACAACTGAAGACAGACGACAGTCCAGAGAAGTGCAGAATTAAGGACAGGCAGAGAGTCGCTTCACTGATTTGAAATGTCTCAAAAAGCTGTGTTCTCAACCCACAGATGGCCCTGAGATCACAGGGTGTCCTCTCAGTGTTGATGTGGAGGAGCATCACAGTCTAGAGAGCAGTGTGACCTGTACAGCTGAGGGCAGTCCTCCCCCTGAGACCAGATGGGTCAAGGATGGACAGCAGATTGACCCCTCTGTCAAGCTGAATAGGACTGATGAAGGACAGTTCACCTATGAAGCTACTAACACACAGGGGACTGTCAGCCACACTGTGAATGTTACAGTGCTGTGTAAGTACACATATTAAAGCTTTGCTTAACATATACAGTAAATGACAATTTGGACGTGGAAGCAGGAGGATCCTGCTTATTGTGAAGCCACGGTCTCTGAGGTTAATACTCAAGAGCAAAATCTGGCAAATCGCTTCTTGCACACATCCTGGTATTATGTGGTTCATATCTGTGAAATAATAATGACAGTGAAGAGTACTGGCTCCGCTACCGTTAAAGATCTGATCCCATCAGGAAGATAAACAGTTTAATGCAGAGGATTAAGCTGAAAACACGTGGTCTTGGAAGAGCCGAGTCATGTACTGTATATAAAATAAAGGAAAATGCTGTCATTTCAGTATTGTTTTGTGTTTCTGCAGACAAGCCCATTATAAGGCCTTGGCAGGCAAGTGTTGATGGGGAAAAGGGCTCTACGATCGTCTTCACGTGTGCAGCCGAGGGGAACCCTCCTCCCTGGTACAGATGGGAGTATTACGATGCCGGTAACGTCAAAGAGCTCACGACCAGCACAGCCTCCAATATCACCATCACCGGAGCCACCGCGTTCAACATCGGGGAGTACAACTGTACGGCCACAAACAAGCTTGGGATGGACACCAAAATCCTGAAAGTGCAAGTTATAGGTAAAGCTAATTTTTATTTTCCTGCACGGGGTGGCCTGCGTCAAAGTGCCCAGTGAATATTTCCCTAGAGTTCTTTTCACCCCGAACCTGGGACCACGACACCCCGTTCCCTTGAAATGTGCATGTTCTGGGTGGGCGTCATTATTTGTGTTAGCAGTAAATCACACGTCTGAGAAAGCAGTATCGTTGCTATCATGAGTTACTCATCAGAAGTCCCATTGCGTTCGGTAGAAACTACAGTGGCTATCAAAAGTATTCACCCCCCTTGCATTTTTTCACACTTTCCTGTGTTACATTATAGATTTGAGTATTTATATGGGATTTGTTTTGTCATTGATCAACACAAAACACTCTACAATGTCAAATTGAAAACAAAATCCTCCTAAATTCAATTATAAACATAAATCAGAAGATAAGTGACTGCATAAGTATTCACCCTCCTCTTACTATGACAGACCTAAATAGCTCCTTTTCACCTCTGGTGCAAAAACAAATGTCTGTAGAAGTCACACAGTTTGTTGAGGCCTCCTGTGCGGCATTAGGGTGTTTCACATGAGTTCAGGATAGAGATACCATTCCCTGGGAGGTCCCACGTTGATTAGTACAGCTCCCAACAAAAGCTGCGTCATGAAGACAAAGGAGCTGTCAATGTAAACCTGGCATAGGGCATAGAACATTTCCAAGGCTTTACATATCCCCCAAGGCACAGGAAAGTCCATTACAATGGATTGTAGAGAACATGGCACAGCTGTGAAAGAAGCAGGGTGTCCTCCAAAAACTGGTGAGAAGAGCACCGAGAGGCCTGGGACAACCCGAAAGGAATTACAGTCTGCCATGACTTCCATGAGACGGGAGAAACTGGGCATCCGACAATTGCCAGAGTGCCTCACAAATTCGGGCTTCATGGGAGAGCGACACAACACTCACATCAAATCTTGACTTCACTCTGCCCTGTGGCATGTGGGGAGACTCTTAGACCAAGCAGAAGAGGATGCTGTGGTCTGACGAGACCCAGATGGACCTTTTTGGCCTCAACAGTAAGTGTTATGTTTGGTGCTAGTGTAACGGTGAACAACATCCTGAGAACACCTTCCCTACTGTGAAGCAGGGGTGTGGCGGTATCATGCTGTAGGGCAGCTTCGCTGCACCCGGGCCTGGAAGACTTGTGGATATAGAAGGAAAAATGGATGCAGCAAAGTACCTAGAATTCCTGGAGGAAAACCGGCTGCAGTCTGCAAGAGACATGGGACTTGGGAGAAGATTCATCTTGCAGTGGGATAGTGATAGGATGAGGACTCCAAACAGACAGCCAAAGCCACACTGGAGCGGTTTAAAAAGCAAGAAAGTCAATGTTCTGGAGTGGCCCAGTCAAAGCCCAGACCTCAATCCAATCAAGAATCTGTGGCAGGGGTTGAAAATTGCTGTTCACATCCAACCCGAGAGAGTTTGAGCCATTTTGCAAAGAAGAAGGGGGGAAAATTGCAGTGTTCAACTGTGCAAAGCTCATAGAAACTTATCCAAGGAGAGTCATGGCTGTAATTTCTGCCAAATGTGTCTTTACAAAATCCTGACACAAAGGTGGTGAATACTAAATATAAACTGTTGTTTCCGTTTGGTATTTATATTTAATTAAGAAGGATCTGTAGATTGTTTTCACTTTGACATTATAGTGTTTTCTGAGAATCAGTGGCAAAAATCCCCAATTAAATACATTATGATTCCTTACTGTAACACAACACCATGTAAAAAAGCCGAAGGGGGTAAATACTTTTGATAGCCACTGTTCGTTTCTATTAAAAACGTCCTGCCATCTCCGTTTTTTTTAAGCTGCTTCTTTATATATACAGTATAAAAAATGTATATACAGTCCATACGCCTGATAATTTTTATAAGAAAATGTTATTGTACTACGATAAATCCATAACAACACGGGAGCTTCTTTTTACGAGTTTATATAAACCACCCTTTTCCGAAATTAATTAAATAAGATCGAGGTCGGTGTCATTAATGGTAGCATTCAACTGCTACAAACACAACTCTTTTTTCTGGAAAGCAGGACGAGGTTTTCTACGCTCCTCGTCAGTGTACCTTGCTTTGAAGGTACACTTCTAATGTTTTTCCGTCAAGAAACATTCATTCATTTTTGTTGGGGGAAAAAAAATGCACGTGTGACGCTGTCTGCCATGCTTGTTTTTAAATCGTATACAGTAGTGGCCCCGGATTGCGTTTGGTAAACGCGTTTTATTTTTTAAAGGATTGTTGTGTCATTTCCCTTCCTGAGACATTCTCGTCAGAGAGATTGTTAGACGACTTGCGCCGTCACACGTCACCCGCGGACAATACAGCGGCACGCTTCGATTTCCCACATCTGTATTTTCTGTTGACTTAGTTTTGTCGAATGGTTTATTTGTAAATCGCTGTTATTTTTGGACGCATTTAGAAAAATTCGTTTTAAGGGAAAGTTCGGGAAAGTCCAGTTCTGGGGAGTCTTGAGTGATTTAAGGGGGCTTTCCACTACAACAAGCCTGCCCCCTTTTTTTTCTTTAAAGAATGACTTCTCCAGCGAGGCAACATACACAGCCCAGTAGGGAGAGAGAGGCAGAGCAAATATTATCTTAGGAAAACTAACGGTACTCTCTCGGCTTCGAGGCTTTCCGTAGATTAAACAGCACAGAATTTATTCGCGTTTTTAAAGCGGAGTAAGTGCCGGACGTTACAGAGAACAACAAAATGTTCAGGCTGGATTTAATTAAAGCTTTCTTAGCGGTTCATCTGTTTTTCGTTGGAGTTATGTGCTCAGGTAAGTTGGATTTTTATATTTTATGCATTTGACTGTTCCTTGCCGTTCAGTATTACGGGTGTTACCGTGAATATTTTCTTTCTGTATTGGTTTTAACGTAGGAATGCAATGATTTTAAAAAGCTAAGATTCCAAAGGAAATTCGTGAAAGGAAATGACCTCCCCCCCCATCTGAATTTCAGATTTACAGCGAGTATGCGATTCCTGTTGTTAATTTGCCACTGACGTGCACCTTTAAAATATCTACCATGTTTGCGAATGATATTGTACAGCGCTGTTTTTGTGTAACACGGTAAAAAAAATGTCTGGCTTTTCCCGTCCAAAAAGTCAACGTATCGGAAAGAAGAGCAACCAGAAACTCTTCAACATATTGCCGTGAAATGGAGTGGTTTAAGTGAGGTGCAGATATAAGATGCGTTGCACAGAAGTTTGGGAGGGTGTCGAAGAGTATTCTATGGGAGGAGAATGGAGTCGGATAATAAAGAATAAATTTGGGACACAGTCGAAAACGAAAGCGTGGCTCTAGTTCTGCACAGGGCTGTAGACTCTTGCTCTTTGTACTTGAGACTTGTCTGCGATCAAAACTCAGTGATCTTGCCGTTACGCGCGTTGCTTTTTTAAAGGAGTGAAAAATAGTGTGGAATCTGTTTTAAGGTGTGACATTAAAAACATTAAAAGCTAACGAAGTACACTTACAGAGCACCGCACCAAACCTGACATTACAGTACATGTCTTTTTTTAAAAAAAAACGAGTGTTTTTGTACACACAATCATTTCTCAGTAACGTTTTGTGTTGGGGGGTATTTTATGTGAATTCCCATTGGGTCACATCACTGTGTAGTCATCTTTCACTTACATAATTTCTAGTGCATGTGTAATGCAGACGGTTTAGGGTTGCTCACACTGGCCTGGGATTTCCAGTAAGTCTTCTGAGTTCAAGCATGATCCGGACCATGTGAATTTACAAGTGAAAAGTCAGGAGTTAACGCTATGAGCTGTCCCGCCACGTGTTATTTATTCCGCCAGTGTTAACACATGACTAATACATAGTGATCTTTGGTTTAAAAAAAGAGTAGGGGAGTTTTTCACTTTCGCTAACCGTTCTGTATCTGTGACTCGTGTGAGATGCTCAAGTGAACAGCAGTACAGGATCTTCTCGGTGTTTGGCGAACGGACAGAAAGTCCCAGGATACCTTCACTTCACTTTTAGGCTTTGAGGAAGAGGCTCTGCAGTGACTTTCCTGTTTTTGCTTAGGCTCGTGGTTACCCACCAAGGAACAAAAATGTTGCAGAAGGAGAAGAGTAGATGCTACATCAAGTATCATTTCCTCCCAATAATAGCTTTTTAGTGCATGAAGAATTGCAGCACGAGAGAAGGGGGGGGGTTAAACTCCCAGACGGTTTCTGGAGACAACGGTTTCCGTTTGAAACAACATTAAACTCAATCGGTTTCTTAAATATGGAATGCAGTAGTGCCTCACCATGGTGTCTTCCTGGGGTTTGCTGAAGGCGGATTCATTCTAGCAAGTAAGAATAAAGATTCCAGGTGCTTCATCTCCGTAGGAGATCAGACAGGTGGTGTCAGTATTGCCCTGTGGAGCTGCAGACACGCACTGGCGCCCCCTGTCTGAACTCCCTGGAATCTTCCCTCCTACCCGCTGGGGTGAATCGGTATGCTGTAACACGTCCCATCTTAACAAGCAGTCTTTAATGAGCATGTAACGGGACGCGGCAATGAGACGGATTCCCACGTGGCTTGACAATACTTCCTCCCCCACGTCCGGCGCCGGCCGGGGGAGAGGCCCGCTCCCTGCGGGATACCTGAGGGCACCTTGCGGACCCCTGTGCTCCGGACTCTTCGGTCCGGCCCGCGGAGCAGAATGGCAGGAAGCGGGCAGAGAGGAGGAGTTAGCTCCCCTGGCGCAGGAAATCGCTGCTTTCCTTCCTGGAGTCTGTGTTCCCTCTCCCTCCGCCAGCCGGAGAGGCTCGGAGCGCATTCCTCCTAGCACAGTAAACAGGATGTTTCATCGCGGACTTTCCCGATCCCTGTTCTGGGATGAGGCCCTGCAGGTTTACAGAACAACGTGTGCCGCTGTAGGGGTGTGAAATATCACAGCTTAGTTCATTACAGGAGCAAGTAATAGGTTTATTCCATGCTGAAAAGAGAAGAGAGAAAACGCAATGTTTCGAAACGTTCTCTTCTCTTTTCAATTCAATTCAACTTTATTGTCATTAAACTTACACAGGTGCATAGTATAATGAAAAGTGTTTCTCATTAGTCACTCAGGTGCAGTATATAAATAGGACAGAAGATAAGACAATAGACAGTTACACAATAGCAATAAAAGTAACATGTAATAACATAACATAAAAACATGTAATCAAGTAATCCAAAACTGTGCAAATTCTGCAAACAGAAAAAATGTAACAGGACAAAAACAGTGCAAGGTAATTCTTGGAACAGTGCAAAAAAATATTGTGGTTAAAAGTAGTATGGTTAATTAATATTAAATATTATTATGCCTGTTACAATTTTACTGGGCTATCGAGGGGACAGTACAATTTTGGCTTACATGTGTGTGTGGTGGTGTAGGAGTACAGTGGTTGTGGGTACAGGAGGATGTTAGGAGAGATCATAATAAGGTGGAAGGGAGTGGGGGCGTCACCAACTTGACAGCTCTGGGGAAGAAGCTTTTCAGCATGGAATAAACCTATTACTTGTTCCTTTGCAGCCCACGCATGCTGACGCAGCTACCCACCCGAACTACTTCAAACAGTTCATTATAGATCTGAAACAGGCATAAAAATAATCATTTGAGAAAAAAAAACCTTTCTAACTGAAGGATGCTGTACATAATATTATATATATTAAACCCGATACAATGTTTAAAAAATGAAATAAAAAAAAGAGTAATAATAATAATAATAATAATAATAATTGCTTACACTTATATAGCGCTTTTCTGGACACTCCACTCAAAGCGCTTTACAGGTAATGGGGTCTCCCCTCCACCACCACCAATGTGCAGCATCCACCTGGATGATGTGACGGCAGCCATAGTGCGCCAGAACACTCACCACACATCAGCTATTAGTGGGGAGGAGAGCAGAGAGTAATGAAGCCAATTCATAGATGGGGATTATTAGGAGGCCATGATTGGTAAGGGCCAATTGGAAATTTGGCCAGGACGCCGGGGTTACACCCCTACTCTTTTCGAGAAACACCCTGGGATTTTTAATGACCACAGAGAGTCAGGACCTCGGTTTTACGTCTCATCCGAAGGACGGATGTCGGATGTTCTCATCCGAAGGACGAGTACAAAATGAAACAGGAGCATACAGGTCAAACTGTTAAGACAATCGGCCAGGGCTCCCAGGTAAAATGGTGTGTTTTAAGTTCAGATTTCGAAACAGTCAAAAGAATCTGCCGCTCGGAGAGTCTGAGGAAGGCCATTCCATAGGAATGGAGCAGTGGCAGAAAGAGCACCAGTAATCTGAGATCTATTCCCAGGGCCAACGAGCTGACCAGCCTCAACAGAGCCTACAGGAGGGAGTGTAAACATGGAGGAGTTCAGAGATGCATGACGGAGCCAGATTACTCACAGCCTTATAAGTCGGTAGCAAGATCTGGTATTGAATACATGACTTTATAAGCAATCACATTTAGAGGCTTGAAGGAGGAGTAAAATACTGCTAGTGTCTACCAACAGCCACCCGGAGAGTGAAGCAGAGACATCGGCTGTGTGCCTGCTCCACTCGGCTGTGAAACACAGGCATTTCCAGGGGCATCTTATAAACCAGGCACAGCCCCGATCAGCTTCCTGTGTCAACAGAAATGTGCATTGAAGACAAGGACCCCACACGCGCTTGAATACAGAGTGCAAAAGGCCATACGTGACACAGGGATATTGGTCACACTAAAGGGTGCTGTCTGCTTTCCTGTCATAAACTATGTCTGACTGAATTCTACACTGTTTAAGTGTCAGAATTGTTTGATTTTTTTTTTGTCCAGCATCTCTTTCTTGGACAGGTCTGTTATTCCCACAGAAAACTAAATCGCTGTAAGTGGAGAACTTTGACTTACTGTTTCAGCTCTGGCTAGAGTGCAGGTTGTGCTCTATGGCCGCGTGTTCGAGCCTGGGTCATGTCACTAGCTGACTGTGACTAAGGCTACTCAAGCTCAGGGTGGGGATAGTCGGCCAGGTCTCTCTCGGCTCTCAGTGACTCAGAGCCCCCTGTGACCACCTGGGCACTTGCAGGCATGTGAGAATTTTATTGAAGAGCTGGGTGTAAAATGGATAGTGTTTTCTACCTATTGTATTACATTTAACCTATTATCACTGTTAAAAAGGACACCCCTTGCCTTCTGTATTGGAAAAGGTGCTGTTAGTCATGTGATTGGAAAAAAGATTACATTCCAGTTGTTTCCTTTCCTTCTCCTTACTCCAGGAGCTGTCCCAGAGTGTCCACTTGAGATCAGCCCTCAGAGAGCTGTGGTGAGATATGAGGACCCAGTGACAGTGAACTGCACTGCAACACAGACACCCAGAGGAATGGGCTGGGAGGCAACAGTTGGGTCTACAGGCATGAAAACAGGTGTCCAGTCTGTCACCTGGAGTGTCAGCAGTCTGACTGATTGGACTGCAGAGCCTAAGTGCTACGGAAACTTCCTTACTGAGCCCAAGCAGTGCAGGAAGAATCTCAACATCAGTCTGTACAGTGAGTGACTTTCATTTCACTTCCACGTGTTAGCTGTTTTACTTAGCGGCCATTCTCAAGTCATTCAGTGGAAACATGTTTATCCAATTCTGTTGAATTTGTTTCTCTCTGGAGTTTGTCTTTCCTGCTACAGTGCTATCTTGATGAACCAGTGAGTGCTGAATGTTCAGTAAACTAAACTCTTTACAGGAGAGTTTGCTCCTTTAGCCCAGTTAAAGCTGTCAGTAACTGAGCAGATACAGCAGGAGAGTCAATAAAACACACACTTCAGGGTGAAAGATAGGTGGGAAATTGAAGTGATATTTCCTCCTCCAGTGTAGATTTAAATTCATATGGGACTTTTACTGAAACACTTTTTGACTCGCTATGCAGTATGAAATTGGACTGAATGGAGAGCAGGCTTGGATATGTCAACTTTGTTTGTACGCTCGCCTGTTCTGAGGTGTAGACGAGTGTCTTCTGATAACCCTTGAAGTGCCCAGTCTTTTCACTGCAGCACTTGTTGGCCTGCAGTGAGCTAAATGTTAATTTTAAGGATTTATTTGATGTGTGAGTATTATGAATGGCCTGTAAAATTGAAAAAGGTTTATAAGTAAAAACATTTTCTTTAAAACCAGCTTTACTCTTTGTGCATTTTGCAGAGTACCCGGACCGTGTCTCTCTCAGCCCAGTGGATCAGATGGTGGAGGGGAGACAGTACCAGCTGCAGTGTGAGGTCCAGAACATCGCTCCTGTTCAGTACCTCATTGTGAAGTGGTACAGAGGACAGACACTGATTCACAGTCAGGACTTTTTTACCAACACTACAAGAACACCTGTGAATGTGTCTGTGAGACACCTGTTCACCCCTGACAGAGCTGACAGTGGACAGCAGCTCACCTGTGAGGCAGAGCTCAACCTGGGACCAGAAGGACCACAGCCCCCTCCTGCAACGAGGGCGAAACCCTTGGAGGTTACAGTGCTGTGTGAGTTATTACACCTTTAAACATTATTACATTTACCAGTCCTTTGTCAAAACTGTTACAGCTGTCTTCTCTAATGCAGTTATATGCTGTGATGCAATATTTTGATCAATATTAACAAAATAACAGAAAAAGAGCTTCACAAACAGTGAAACCCACCACATTATTATTATTGTAAAGAGCTTTTCCAGACCCAGAGGTGATGTGCATAGTGGTAAAAAAAAAAGACAATAAAAAAAGTGAGCTCCTGGTTATCTGCAGATGCACCTGCATCAGTCTCTGCAGCTGTCCTTGTGTCTTGTCAGTTGTAGTATTTCTGTGTCAGGTCTGTGTGATGTAGATGGCTGGGGCTGTCGAGTGAATGAGGCATCTTCAGCCATGCGCCCAGTGACCGTTCCTGAAGAGGAGGAAATGACATTCTGCGCCCTCTGGCTAACCTGCTGATTTTTCCTTTTCTTTCCAGACAAACCCGTTAGTAATAGGACACATGAAACTGTGGGTGTTCTAAAAGGGGACACTGTAGTTTTAAATTGCTCAGCTGATGGTAATCCAGCTCCAGAGTACAGATGGGAGCATTCTGGAGCTGGTAATGTGGTATCATCACACACCAACGGTGTTTTCACCATCACCGGAATCACAAAAGAAAACGGTGGAAATTACACATGCAGTGCCAGCAATACCGTGGGGAGTCACAGCGTAACATTCACAGTGGAAGTTATAGGTAACGTACCTTTTCCAGCCATTTTCCTTTTGAGATACGTGAAGCTGTGTTATCTGATTGCATGTGACACGCCCTGCTTCCTTCTTTTCGCAGAGGACTATCTGCCCATCATCGCCGGGATGGTGGCCGTGGTCGTCGTCATTATCTGCTTGATTTTCGCGTTCATCTACTCGGTGTACTACAAGAACACCAAAATGGGACGCTACAGCCTGAAGAACGGGAAACCCTGCAGACAGAATGGCTACGTAGCTCAGAATGGGAAGGACGAGGGCATGACGATGGGGACGCTGACCCCCTGTGTGAAGAAGGACTTGATAGACGTGGCCTAAGAAGCCGGGCTGTGGACTGCAGAGGGCAGAGCCTCCAGCCGGATGATCCGGTGTCCTACACTACAGAGCCCTGCTGCTACCTGGGGACGCGTACTGCGCTGTGATCCAGGCCTTGAATGGACTTTCCATCTATTCCTTAGCCCCAGTTATAAACAGTTTTCCCCGATTCTGCAATTGCACTAGCCTGGGTGGGAACGACACCCTTCATGAGCGTGTGTGTGTCTCTGGACAGCCGGTTGGCTGCTTCTCTTTGCCCTGCCCAAGGCAGAGGCTGTGGTGCTGCTCCACAGAGCGGCGTGGCTCTCGCTGAACAGACGTCCCGCCCTGTCCTGCAGGGCTCCTGGCCGGCCCGAGCTGACCAGCGCCCGTCCACCGAGCCTGGCGGCAGTGAGCCGTGAGCTGAACCCGGAGGGAAACCTGTGGAGCAGCCATCCCTGCAGGGTCCCTGCAGGAGTCCTTCAAAGGCCACGGAGAGAGGTGGGCAGCACCCGGACGTGTCAGCAGGCAGAATGGTCCCTGCAAGGGTGGGAGCAGCAGCTCGCCCTGACGAGGGGCCAAGGGCAAGGACCCCAGAAATGTGCTGCTCAGGATCTGAAAGACGTCCGTCTGCGTGACGAAGTTTGAAGGGAGGCGGCGAATCGCAGTATGGGCTGTTTCTTCCCCCCTTGTCTCAGACGTGAGGAGGATCTCGGCACGTCTTTGGACGGTGGAGGGTGACCGAACGATCTAGAAACACTTTTTTCTAATGATACAGACAGTGGTTTCGCTGAAAGTCTCTCTTGAAGCTGAGTGTGATTGTCTCTGGTAAAGTGAAGCTGGGGATCTCACCTGACCCTCTCGTGCACAGCTTGTCTTGAGCTCTGCACATCTCCACAATTTGGCAACATTTCATTGGGCTTTAACCCTTGACCGAAGATCATATGAGCTCAAGACTGAAATGACAATGACAAATGATAATACAATTAAATACTGAGGCCTTGAAACCTGAAAAATATACATTATCTCAATACAACTGTGCCAGAGTGAATCAGGAAAACAGATGACCTTTAATTCTTAAACATCTTGCAAAGGAGCTGGAATAGCTGACTGCCCATCTTTCCAGGTGAAGAGGCAGGTTATAGAGCATTAGAGAGGGGAGGGGCTCCCCTGTGCACTGTAGCATCCCACAATCCCCGCACATATTCTAGACCAGGGGTCTGCAAACTTCGGCCCACGGGCCAAATCCGGCCCGCTGAACTTTTCTGCGTTGCCCGCAGCTCACTACTGTTTGAATCTCGAGGGCTACTTTTTGCATCAGATATTGAAAATCTTCGCCAGTGGCCTCTACTTGATGGCTCTCTCAGCACTAACGGTCAATTGCAGAACAACACCTATTGCAGGATGCATTTGACTTTTAGCGTATCAGATGTCAGCTTTAGCCTAGGTTACATACGCCTCTGGGCTGATTCTTACTGTAAATTCATTTGGATTTGTGTTGCCTACTGTGATTGGCTCAGTCACACAAATGATGTCTAGTGTACGCCATCTTGTTTGAAAGCAGGTAGTGATTTCAAACGGTTCTAAAAGTTATAACTGACGAGAGTTCTCACTGTAAGTTATTCCTGCCATGTCGAAAAAAGAAAGATCGATGCAGAGGGTCAAAAATTCAACGACACATGGCCAGGAGAGTACTTGTGTGTCCCTTGGAAAGAAAAGGTGATGTGTCTTATCTGTCAGGAAAAAATCACCGTGATTAAAGAATACGACATAAAAGAGCGTCACGAGACAAAACATCAGGCTAAGTGTTCGGAATACACAGGAGGTGGACGGAGGGAAAAATTAGAACAGTTGGAAAAAGTCGCTTCAGGGGCAGCAAAGACTGTTCCAGAGAAAATTCGGAGAAAATGTCGCAGCTAGTGATCGAGTATCGGAGCTTCTAGCAGCAGCTGGCAAACCCTTCATGGACGATGAGTTTATTAAGCAGTGTATGCAAGAGGTCGCGGAGAAATGCGGCCTATTCTAGTCGGCGAGTTTATCGGCTAGAAAGAGGACTTCACTCAGGTGGCCCAGCAAGGTTAGTTAAACATTTTTAGTGGCTCTGGCTCTAAAAAGTTTGCCAACCCCTGTTCTAGATGGTGACACATAGACATGACTGGACTTTCAAGCAGGAAATTCCGACTCAGCCCAGCTTTGGCCTCATGGTGCCCCTGTTTACACAGAGAGTGGTGGGAGTGGGGATCAAGCTACACAGTCATGTAATTTAAACTGATTGTTTTTGTCAAGAAACAGCTGGATGAGGTCCTGGATCTGTTAACTCAATTTACTACCAACGGGCTAATGGGCCAAAATGGTGTTCATGCCCTGCAGTTTAAGAGGCCTTAATTGTGCAGCGTGAGATTCATTTCATGAAATAAAATAAATAGTTGTTTAGGAAGGTGGGGAAAAGAGACCTAAGGTGGTTTCAGGAACAAACAATTGAAAACCACATGTTAACACTCTCAAAGTTACAAAGGAGACAAAAGCTAAGATTTATTTTAATTCCACCACAGAATTTAGACTAAAAGGAGTCTTGTGGTGAAAGATAAGGTAGCATTTGGTATTTTTTTTCCATCTTGATCCATACAAGAGCCTGGATGTTCCTGGTCAAATCTGTTACCCTGTACAGCTCCACGGGTACTGTAGTGCAAAGGTTTACGTCTATATAATAGACACCAGTCACTTATAAACTCTTTGAAGCTTTTGTGAAATCCAACTGAAACCCACTTAATTCCCGTGCCTTTGCAGATGAAAATATTGTATAAGTGTTTTCTTGTCCTCCATGCACTGAATATTTTGTAAACTATAGTTTTAATGTTATTTTTGTAATCTACAGTGTATATAATAAAAAATAATTTTTCCAACGAAATTTGCACATTCTTTTGTAGGAAGAGCTAACATCCAGTTGTGAATATTCAGTGGCTCTGAAGTCAAGTTTATTTGATCTGTATATTCAGATGTGCTATCTATGAATCATCCCATGCAGTATAAAGAGCCATTTCCCAGTGATTCTTCCCATATAAGTAAGTCCATATAATGTATATTGCCACAGTTCCTCTCTGATACTGTCCATTTTAAGGGTTGTGAACATACTGCTGCATCTGTCCTGTTAAGTCAGTTTGTTGCATGGTTTACAATCAGGAAGCTGTTCAACATCATGCCCATAACTTGTTCCAGACTCCTGCCACCCTTTGTGTAAATATGTACCTCCTATTTTAAGGGCACTTGCCCTTAGTTTCCATTGGCCCTATGTCCTTGCTTCACCCATTGGGTTTGCCTTGGATAGTCTCTCTCTGGTACACAGAGCCAAGTCTATCACCTTGTGCTGTTCCCTGCTTATTGTGACCCCCTCACACACCCACACATACCCTGAGTCCTGAAACTCCTCTCCTCACATAAAATCTACAAAGCAAAACTTTGTAGGAAAGACACGGGTCTGGCAGATGCATTACAGTTTGGCATTTTCGACTCCACTCAGTGGAGCTCAGAAATGGGTTTAACTATTTCTCAATAAATATCCTTTTTTCTCAAGCTGGAAACTGCATCATTAATGGAGTGCACAGGTACAATTTAGAGACACCAGTTCACCTACCCAGCCTGTCTTTTAAAGAAGGGGGAGAAAACCTGAGAACCTGGCCAAAACCAAGGTGTGAACATGCAGACTCCACACAGAAGGTTCCCTAATCCTGATTTCACTGCAAGTCCCTAGAGCTTCAAGGCAGCAATGCTAACTGCCATAGCAATGTACCCTCCCCTCTCCCCTGCTCCCTGCCCCCTGGAAAAATCATGTACCATTATTTTCGACAAACATTACATTACTGCAATGTTTGGGGATTTTTTTTCCCTTAGCTTATGGTATTTTTAGGCAAGATCTGTCAAACCACAGTCGCCAAGTGCCCACACTGACAGCTCCCCACAGAAAACCCTCCACATTGCTGAAAGTAAGATGTCATTTGCGTGGGAAAGCCCAGGGGTTTCTGCTAAGAGCTGTGAACTCCTCGTCTCACTGCCTCCTTCATCCTCCCCACATACAGTACAATAACTCTCTGCCTGTGTCTGTGCAGAGTATTTAAAAAAAACTAAAACAATTCAAATACTTTGTTTATTGTTGCTGAGTTTTAAAACAAATTGCTAATCAATCACAGTGTACGTCACTGGTTTTCAGCTGTTGCACTGTAGTGGACAAAAGTAATGTCCATTGTAGTGTTGCATGCCAAAACTCTTAAGGGATTGAAATAATCATTATTAAAAATATTTAGAAGCTTTATCTTCTTAATTTGTAGAAATTTCAAGCACTTTTTTTTTCAGCTAATCCCTGCACAGTGACAACTCTAGCACCCTATATAACTCAGAGAGAGAACCGCCTTGACTCATCGATACTGAGATTTAACTATTTTCTGTGGTGCTGTCCCTCAGTTTAGCTCTTGCAGATGTTCACCTGAATTTCGGGGGGATAGAACACAAACAGTGCTATTATTCTAAAACCGTGCAACACACATGCACAGAAACACCCAGAAATGAAAACTGACATTCCGTACTTTTGGCTCAGATTCATCTTTGTATCTCACATTCGAATTGCTTGGGTCTAAAACTAAAACAGCAATCCTGACTTCACCGTCCCACGTCCCCTAGACACTGTGTACAGCATGTAAGAGATCACAGAAGAGCTGAGAGCAGCAGCTGACCAGATAACGGGCGGAGTGTTGTGGGCACAGCGGCTCAAAGATGTTTTTTTCTGAAGTGGAAAAAATACCATTTTCCAAGAAGTCCAAGGCAGTAACAAGTAAAACTAAAAGTGACATTTGGTTACGTCTTTCTTCCTAGGGAAGGGGCTTTCATTGTTTCTTACATTCTGAGGTAATGCTACTAACTTCCTCTTTCCAGAAGAGGAAAAAGCATGAGGCGCTGGTATTTTTATCCCACACGGCTGTTTGATTGCAGCGCTGGGACTGATTAATAACGCTGCTCGTGGCTCCTTGTTGCACGGCGTCAGGAAGAGGGGACACTCTTGCACGTGCAGGAAAAAGAAGCCATGGTTTGGCTGCAGGGGTGTGGCATTGAGATCTGGTGGTTTTGTTCTAATGAGAGACTGCGGCCTCCAGCACTCCAGCGAAAACCCGTAATCTTCTGACAGCCATAAAAGGCACTCACTGTAAAAAGCGCGATAGTTCTGTTGCAGAAAAAGGGCCTCCGCAGGGTTGTTCTCAGAAGCAGCGAGCTAACAGAGCAGGCAGCTGACTTTCCTCCTCTCAGTGTCATCTCTCGTGCGTCCACACAAGCTCCAGAATTCCACCCTGATTCATGTTTTTGCTTGTGCTGGGACAACAGGGAATCCAGCGAGCCAATCTCTCCTTCCCTCTTGTTGGTGGTGTTGTTTTCTGGGGTTGTTCGCCAGTGTATTTGTTTTCTCTCTGCAGGGGGTATTTTATTCCAAGCCAAGCCAGCCTGCAGCGATATCATTTTTTTTCCCTCTTTCCCCGCTGACAGCGCTGTCACGCAGCCAACAGAAATTGCGCAACCGCCCTTCGCTTGCACAGGCGAACGACCATCTGGACATTTGAAAGATGCTTACAGACCTACAGCTTCAATTACATCGAAGACCAGACCTGCCCTCTTTCCGAGCTCTGTGGAATACAAATGCTTGTGTGACTGCTTCAAGTGCCAAATCTGTTCCAGAAATGATTACAACAGTCTTGGATCTAGAAAAATCCCACGCACTCAGTGGGAAGAAATCCCTCAGTTAACATAACCAATTTTGTGTGAGGTGTGAAATGGCACCTCTAACTCAAGGTGTTTTCAGCCTTGCTCAGAGGGCCACCTGTATTTGCCCATTGCATCACACCACTCCAGTGCTGAGGTCCTCGCACTGGCTGCCTGTGGTTTTTGAATTGAGTTTAAGGTCAAGTCCTCTATGGGTCAGGGGCCTCCTACCTTCAGGGGCTCCTTGACCTGTCCACCCCTTTGGGCTTCATCACTCCTTGGGCCAGAACATGCAGAGTTACTGAGCATGCCAAGACAAGCTGGGCTCAGTCAAAGCCTCCAGCTGTACATGCCTCCTTACTGGAATGCACGCTCAGTCAACTACAGACATGCCAAAACACGGAATACTTTATGGAGTTTCTCATGAAAGTTCATGAGGGATGACAACAGCCGAGTTCAATCAGACTCGGACGTCAGTAATTTGCGAACACTCCTGACATCATTTCCTCTCCTAAAACATTACAAATACTGTACGTGCCCCCCTTCTCTGCCTCACACATCTTTTTACCTCCCTCCTCCACCTCAGCTCCACCTCTGCAGCCTGGTCACTCCTCACTCTGTATGGGGGACCCAGCCTCCTTGTCCTGTGGCCCTCGGCCTCATAATCCTTTTTAGTACACTTAATTCTAGGGTGGTGTGATTCCTAGTGAATAATATTTAAGCTGCTGACTTTTCTTTCCAATTGTGCTGTAATGACTTGTAACTGGGTATCTTTTTGCTTCGCTTAAATTGTATACAGGGCTCTGCACACTTAGGTACGAAGAAGAGGCTACTGTATATAAGAATCAATTTGTACTGTTTCATATAAATCATGCTAATAAAGAACTGATCCACACACAATTTCCTTCTGCCTGGAAATGAGGCTTCACGAAACTTAGACTTATTACTGATAAAGCATTTTTTAAAATACAGTAAATTAGCAAACAATCTATTTTGAAACAATATCTTAGCTAGACATTGGCAGAGTTGTAGAAATAAGTAGCTTCATTTTCAGGTTCAATGAGCTTTATTGACATGGCCAACGGATTACAGGGTTGCCAAAGCAACAACAAATAGACAACATTTACAACACAAAAAACAACATTACCGCATACTGTCTGTTCCTCAGGCTGTGACAGGCGATCACACGCAGGGCTGAAGCTCTTTCGTTTCCTTCCCTAGTAGGACTGGGAACTGTTCTGACAGGTTTGGGAATTCTGGGATGAAGTTTATTATTTTAGGAAAGGATGTTTGTCCGATTCCAGAGTATTTCTCGCAGTGCAGCAAAAAGTACATCTCTGGCTCTGCTTCTCCCTGCTGGCAGTGGGAGCACAGCCTGTCCTCTCTGGGCAGCCAGGCCTGCCTGTGTTGCCAGTTTCTATGGCCATGCCCCAGGTCACTGAGCCTGTACTTCACTATGGTCGGTTTCTGTTTGCTTTGTTCTTTCTCTAACCCCATGTGCATTTCAGCCTACGTGTAGGGTCTTTTTAGTGCCAGGGAGCCTGCCAGTTTGTATTGTGTTTACATGGGGCAGTGTTGCTGGGCTTGTGCTGTGATTTGTGATCTGCTCTGTTGTGTTTAACAGTGTTGTCCTGAGGCTGGCTGGTACCAGAGAAGACTGACATTCAGGATCAGATGGCAGAGAGGACTCTTCTCTGGGCTCAGCAGGGACTTGTGGTGGCAGGAATTGTGATCACTGCTTTTTATGTGTAGCTGACTTTATATTGTAACGCATACGGCCACCATTGCAGGTTGTGCGAGCCGGCTTACCAGCCCGGTGACGTCACCGCCCTTCCCTGTGAATAGCAGGGACCACAGCCGGGGGGCTGACGGGAGATTTCCCTTTAGCTCAACTGGCTGGGTCCCTGTTGAGTGACGCCGGAGGCCTGGGTTCGAGTCCCCGATGGTGGGGGGCCGACCTGAGGCAGTAGCGGCGAGGGCGCATACCCACGTGAACCCTGGAGCGCTACGATATTTTGTTCTGTATATTAATTACCAATGTTCTGAATGTATTGTTTGATGTTTTTTTCTGCACTTTAAGAGTATTTTTACAGCTATCTGTGTGCAGGACTTCTATGGGGTATTTGTCCCATTTAGTGTAATCCTGCTGTGTGACTGAACCCACACTTCACTTCCATAGAGCGCAATAGGTCCGATTACACTTCCGTATGTCCAGATGCAGAATTCTGAATTGTTCACTTTGGCTAAATGGGCTCGCAATGACTCGTGCAGTTGTAAAGAACAGTCTTTCATCTGCCTCTGCTGGTCATAGTTAGGTATTACAACAAATATAGAATAATCAGTTTACTATCCCTGTGGCAAAATATGAATCATAATTCTCATGAAATATTACTCAGTGTCACGGTCGCCATCCCTCCTCTAGAGGGCGCTCTTACCTTTCTCGTACTGTTCTTAGTTTCATTAGTGTCCGCTGTGTTTCATTCCCTTTCCCTTATTTAAGCCCGGTGTCTCCGGAGTTCCGGGCTCAAGCCCCGCAAGCCCGCCTACTATCGCGTTCAAGAGCTGTCCGAGGGCACAGGCTTTATCACGGCGTCCTGACCTCTAAGTCCGGGGCTCAGACCACCTTGCCCCGTTATGTTTTTACCTTTTGTGTTCCTGGTCCCAGTTCCCTGTTCCTGTTTTTAACCGTTTGCGTCTCCGATGGATCTCCGGGTTTCTGGATTTTGGACTGCGCCTTACTACCACTTTGGACTCGTTCGCCTGCGCTCCCCCTATGCACCGGATCACCTCACTCACCGCCCCCTGTCTGTCATCCCGACCATACCTAGCTGTGCAATCCCTGACGTCATTCTCCAGACTCTTCCGGATCATACCGTCACGCGTGGAGTCTTTTACAACACGCTCCACGGGAGTCGGATTCGGATCAGATATCACCGTGTAAGGGAAGAAACTTGCTGTTCCAGATCTGTGCAGAATACTGTACTCATCACGGTATTAATGTGCTAGAACAGGGAGGTCCCCAGTTCTGGTGTTGTAGGGTCAGTGTGGTCAGGACCAGAACTGGGGACCCCTGTGCTAGACAAATAGGAATGTATCATAAACTGACTTTGGAGCAAAAAAAAAAGTATTTTCCATGTGTTACATTTGTTCTGTTTTTAACCCACACCTACCAAAATATCTGATACAACTTTTAAAATTGAGCAACAAGTAATTTGGCTTGAGTTATAGGCTCCCAACCACGTTGTTGAAGGCGATACACTTGGCTTCTTTACGGCTCATTGGAACTTATATTTAGCGTCCAATAAGTACAGTATAGCTTAATACTACATTCAATTAACAAAATTGTTGAGGACGGGAGGCGCCAGGCACTGCTTAGTCTGTGACTCTATAGAGCTTGTGTCTGGGTCCAGAGAGGGTTGTATAGGCTGTCAGCGGTACAGGTATGTTAAATATCTGATACTGTGTTCTTTATATACTGTACGTTTGGCAGATCAACTGCTTCCTGCAATTGAAAAGTTGTCTTCAATCTCCCTCTAGTGGTCTTCCCATGTAATTACCACATTGGCACACCGGAATTTGATCTAGTACGGCCGCACTGCCTCTTTTCCTTAAGCTACAGACAACGTCTTGTTATAGACTTCAACAGTTCATTTACTGGTGCTGGAATCCTATGTACTGTCCGTCCGCACCCTGCCACTAGACGTTGCAGTGGACGTCGCCCTAAAAGGATGATGATAAATGACATCAAACTGTATGACGGGCGGTTACAGACCGGTTAAAACTACACGAGCACAAAATACAGCAAAAGAAAGCCTCCTGTCTTTTGAATAATATACACGCAACTTCAATATTCACGAGAGGAACATATAAAGCTTCTTCAGAGCGACCAAAGTAGCGGCTAACAGACCTTCCAAGAAGAATGCAGCGGGCTGTGGTCAATGATGTACTTTCTCCGTGGGTAGTGGCTAACTGTGGAGCCCTCCAGGGATGAGTGAGTGCAGCACTGCTCCTCGCCCTCTGTACCGATGACAGTGTTGCCAGCGGTCACATTCTTGATGATCCCACCTCCCTTTCTCTGATGAATGGTAATGGAGACCCCAGGCTGTGTCCGAACCGTGTAGGTACAGTAGTTTGGCTGGATGGTGTAACCAAAATGCCTGGATTTTAGATGCTAGTGAAATGGAAGAAATTGTCTTTGGTCTTGAACAGGTGGTCCGATACCCTTAACCAGTTATAATTTGTAATGAACCCATGAAGCAAGTTACATCCTAACGGTAAAGGAGGACATGTTGATAGACAGGTGCAATTAGTGGTTCTGTGCAAACACGAAGGGGTATTGTGCAATTATAGCAGCTCAGGGTGACTGAGGGGGAGTCAATGTACAGGTTCTGGTGATCCGTGCTGCGCAGTGCCGCGGTATGGGCAGATGTCTTTTACATAATACGGTATTTATTTTTAATATAATGTTTATTTGTACAGCTTGGTGGGGTTTTTTTTTGTAAGTCTCGCTGTGTGCAAAACATTGCTGCTTGGATGCAAAATACTTTCTGAGCAATCGGTCAACACGGCAGCAGTACAGCACGATCGCTTGCAGGAAAGGGGCGCGGTTTGACTGGAAGGGACAGAGAGAAGACGATCGGCGGAGGAGCTCCTCACACGTCTGTAGAGCAGACGTGAGAGGCAGATAACTGCCACCTACGTGGAGGCAGATAACTTCAGCAGGCTGGTCTAAAATCGGGCGAATAAAAAAAGATAGATGCCTCCTTTGCATGCTGTAAAGGCGACCTCAAACGCTGGAGCCGCTACCGTGCAGGGCTCACTACGGCAGGTGCTCTCTCCTGCGCCCTGACCGCTCGGCTAGGTTTGCCTCCTTTCCTGCTCCGCCGTATAAACCCGCACCCGCACGTACATGCGTTTTATAAAGATCCGTTTCATTCGTTTGGACACTTTCTCATCCGCTCTATGTCATTTGCCCTCCTGTGCTCTAGATCCCTACGGTTCCCCGACACCTAACGAAGGCTCAACAGGCAGGAACGTCACGTTTTATATTTTAGGTTTTATCCTAAAAATGTATCCTAAATCTTTACCTGTTCGTCTGCGGTCAGTGTGCGCGCAAGTTAATCACGAATCTCTGGTATCGCAACTTGATGACTTGCTGTCTCCATCCAGCCCGGCTGGTTGGTGCGCTCTCTGCCGGAAACAACACAGATCTTCAGAAGGCGTTAACAAATGCGGGGAGTGGCCGACTCGCTCCATATAGTGTAGGCCTATGAATTATCCACTTCGTTTCCAGCATTTACTTTCGTTGGACTTGTAGAATCACTCTCCAATAGAGGAACGATGCAAGCGATTAGAAGGGGATATTGGACTCTGCTGACTTTTGCTTTAAGTGCTGTTTTCGCAGGTAGGAGCTTATGTGAATTAACCACGCATTTTTTTTCTGTTGCAGTACTTGTGCGTATTTGATCAGTTTCCCCAGTACAGAAGAAGGCGGCGTATATTCGGAGACTCTCACACAGATTGCGTGTCCGTATCTGTTGTGTTTTAGTACTCTGTTTCGTTTAATTTGACCGGAAGGACGTGCATACGGCGAGTGAACTGTCGCTGCGTGAGGTGAAGATCCAGGTGTTCCGCGCAGCCTGTGTGGCTGTAGACCCCCGGTTTGTCACAGCTCGCTTTCTTGCAGGCTGGCGCTGTAGACTAACAAGATCGATAGGGTAAACCAGAATAACGTCGCCTTTACAATCCTGATATTTTGTGAATTTCACATTGGGGGGGGAAACGGCTCGGATTCGGGCGAAAATGAAAAAAAAAAACACTAAGGCGGTTCAGAAATGAGCGTCCCGTAAAAAAGCAGGACGGAACGCGGAAAAAAATCACAAGGGCAGTAAAAGTCTTTTGATATTCTAGAATAAAGAGTGCAGTGGGAATCTTTTCCCTACAGATTGTTTTTGTTTGGTCGCTCTCTGTGCTTCTACCCGGCGAGAAGCTGCATGTTTTTTTGGACTATTTTAAGCGAGCCAGTGGCACCAGTGCAGTCAAGCTTACGTATCGCGCCGTCAGGATTTCCATTACTTTGCATTCCCGTCCACAGGTCGAGTCAGGGAGGCGGGTCCTTGCTAGGAAATCTGGATTTTGCTTTCCATCTAAAATTCCTTGCTCAAACTTTGTTTTTTGGAATGCAGCAATAAATCGTATGCAGCGCGAAATTATTTGGTTCGCTCCCTTGCAGAAAAATCTGATCTCCTCACGGGCATGTAGTTCTCTGACACACACGCACAAAATAAACACGTTGTTAGCGAGGAATTGAGTGAAAGGACCGCAGTCATTAATTGTGCGCCGGTAGATAATGGGTTGTTTTAATATTGGCTTCATTCATTTCTGCTGCGCTCTTGAGAGAAATGAGCGCGAGTTCCCTTATTCCGTGTGTCCACTATCGGGGACCCACTCGCTGTCACCCCACTTGAAGACGATAAACGATGAAAGGGGTTAGCGCCTTGGCTGTCCCAGCAAGAGCTCTTCAATTGTAAAAGACGGACCTGAAAACCAGCTGTAGAAATGTGCGTTTCTGACAGATGGGGAGCTAGATTCTTTTTAACGAGCTGTTTTCGCTCCCACTTATAGGAATTCTATGGAAGACCGTTTTCGCCAGGGAGTAAAATATAAACGTGCTATGGTATCTCAGAATTGCGACTTCAAAATAGCCCATATTTCATTGTCTGTCCTTTTGTTATTGTAACGGATTCGGGTTCTAGGGGTTGTGCCCTCGCCGCTCCCACCCTACATCGTGCCTCACTGCATGGGCTCGTACCCGGGTCTTGCCAGCTGAGCCAAAGCTGAGGTCGTTTTACGATGTCACTTTATCTCCTAATTACGAGATAACGAATTATTTTGAGATAGCAATGATTACTTCAGTGTATGTACAATAAGTCATTGTGCATGGAACGCATCTAGAAGCGCCCCGCACTTGGCCGGCACTTTCGGTTTCATGATCGTGTCAATGACCTGCGCTGCAGAATTTGTACGGATTTAGTTTCGACTGGGGTTTAGTCATAATGAAATCTGGCCATTTTTAGCAAATATGAACATAATCATCATAGGCATGAGGACCGCTTTTGGGGAATTTAGAGATCAAAGCAATGATGGTTCCGTTATGAACAGTTTATACGTGCAATCAGTCCCACTGCGTACAACATTTAAGTCCGCAGGTAGCGATATTATAGGTGTTATATGACACGTGTGCTAGATAGATAATACTTTATTAATCCCATAGGGAAATTGATGAAACTTTATATGTAATTGATGAAACATACTTTATGCTATCGCGTGATCGCATAAAGTACACGGGATTACTATCTCATAATTGTGAGAATTTTCTCGTAATTACGAGATAACTTTGTCGTAATTACGAGATCAGAGCGAGGATTTCTTTTTTCCTTGGTTCGGAAGCGCACTGCTGCCAGAATGGTAACTCTTAACCGAGCATTTGACGGCGATATCTGTTGAGGGACTGTGTCCAGCATTTTACCAGTATTTTGAATCGGTGTTGCTTCCATCCACCTATCCATTTTCTAAGGGGCTCCTTCCGAATCAGGGTTGCGGGGGAGCTGGAGCCTATCCAGGCAGGCAGACACACACATTCGCACCCGGACCAGTTTTCCCAGAAGACAAATAACCTGTCAGCATGTCTTTGGACGGTGGCAGGAAACTCAAATGCAAATGTAGGGAGAACATTCAAACTACACACAGCCAGCACCCCAGGGGCTGACCCTAGGGCCCCGCGCTGTGGTTTATTATTTTTCGGGAGCGCAGTAGCACACCCCGTTTGCTCATCAGGGCGGTGCAGGGGGAAGTTCACGCTGCTGTACAGGAAGAGAAAGCTGCAGTGTGGCGTTTGGCTGAAGCCCAAGCGCAGATGTCCGGGAGCTTCTTCAGCCATGGAGGGAGAGTAATAGGGCAGGCAGGCAGGCGGGCATCGGGGCACAAGGGGCTGCAGCAGAAAGACTGCCAGAAATTGCAGCGAAAAGGGGTGGAGGTATGAAAAGGGAAAAAAGAAAAGGGAAAGTGGCGAAAATGAAGGAAGCTCCAAGGAGAGAATTGATTGGGGAGCTGAAACCTGGAGAGCGCTGGCAGTAAAAGAAAAAAATAAAATGCCGGGGTTTCCCCTGGCAACCGCCGGACGCGCGTCGGTCCCGGCCCGAGCGGGACGCGTCGCTTCCAGCTCTGCAGCCCGGGAAGACAAGTCGGTCTGATCAGACAAATCGCCAGAACAGCGCTGAGGACTGGAAGAGGAGCTGCCTGGCAGGCTCCACGCTCAGACTGAACGATGCAGTGAGGTTTCCTGGCAACGGAGCCTATAAAACCACGTCTGCGAGTCATTACAATATCCATGAGAGGGCCTGGACATTCGGAAGAAGTGAATCATTTGCAGTTGCCAGCGTCATGATTACGGGCACAGCTGCAGCTCTGCTCCTGGCTCGGGAGAGAGCCTTCTGTGAGGTGATCCTCACGGGGGTGTTGGCACTGCCTGGAGGAGCACTGAGCCCCCCTGACAGCACTGGGGCTGGGGTGTCGGAGCTCAGTCATGGGCTGACCCTCTTTGGGGAACTGTTGGCAAACAACCTGTTACCCACAACCCACAAGGTCAGCCTGCTCCCTGGGTGAACTCAGCCCCTTTGGGGCGTCCCGTGACCCACAATATCCCAAAGGCAACCAGAGGTTCAGCTCCACAGGCCTCATTATGGTTATCTTGGGCCAGAGTTCGAGAGTTTGTCAGCACTAGAAACTAGTCTCCAGCTCAGACAGTTTGTAATTGATCACGTGAGAGCTAGATTAAACATGTTTCTAGCATTTTTGATCTTTCATCATTGAGAGGAGATGTTCTCATGGCTTGAGGAACAGATGATCATGTATCGACTGTTGAAGTATTAATTTATACTCGTTATTGTTTGAGGCATGCTCCTCTTTAATGCTTTTGTGTATGCATTCAATAATATGAACGTTATTTGTTTCAAAGCAAAAAGGAATGTGTTGAAGTTTCCAAAAAAGTGAAATTGTGTGTGTAAATACTTATTTTGTTGGTTAAAAACAGAACAAGAGAGAACTATTGGATACATTGCATTGATTAATAACATTTTAATAATCTGATTAATGGATTTTCCCTGCGACGGACTGGCCTCTCATCCAGGGTATATCCTGCCTTGCGCCCGATATACTACGGCTGCCCTGTGACCCTGAATTGGATAAAGCATTTAGGAAATAGATGGAAAATTAGTTTGTTACAAATTTAATTAGCGTCCGTCTGTTTATTGTGGTAGATTCTAAGACAGAAGACAGGCAGTGAAATGGAGGGGTGAGGGACAGACTGAATGAACTGGATCAGTTGGTCCCTGACCAGTTCTCTCCCAGTCTGCACAGCCCTGTGAGTGAAGTCCTTTCAGAGCGCTGGACCAAAGACCAGTGAGGCAGACGTCTGTCTCATGGGCAGCCATCAAGTATTAGCACCTCAGGGAAAGAGGTTTGGGAGAGAGAACAGAGGTTTACGGCGTCCTGCACCAAACCAAAAAGCTTTTACAGCATTAACCTTCTGAACTCCTGTGTGACACTTCTGTAGTTACACATAACAACAAATACATTTTTCCCCAGTGAAATTTTGATATTACAGTTAGCAAACTACCATTATTATTAAGACAGCTTTTATATTCTGTACTTGAAAAGGTGATGTTAGTCACGTGATTGGAAAATAATTTAAATTACAATTGTTCCCTTTCCTTTTCCTTACTCCAGGAGCTGTCCCAGAGTGTCCTGTTGAGATCAGCCCTCAGAGAGCTGTGGTGAGATATGGGGACCCAGTGACAGCGAACTGCACTACAACACAGACACCCAGAGGAATGGGCTGGGAGGCTACAGTTGGGTCTACAGGCATGAAAGCAGATGTCCAGTCTGTCACCTGGAATGTCAGCAGTCTGACTGATTGGACTGCAGAGCCTAAGTGCTACGGAAACTTTCTTACTGATCCCAAGCAGTGCAGGAAGAATCTCAACATCAGTCTGTACAGTGAGTGACTTTTTATTTCTTTTGTTCATGGTTGTTGTTTTTCACAAGTACTAACACCACCATGCATGTGCTTGATTTTTCATGGTTTCCTTTGTCAGTTCAGATCTTAGTATTTTATATTTTGCTTTCTCGTTTATATTTTTATGATAACCATTTAATTTGATATAGCATTTTCATCTCAAAGGATATAAAGATGTTTGAGGGGATCCACTTCACTCACCTCAATATGAGGTCACTGGTGCAAAATGGCTGCTGTGTGTCTCCCAGGTGGGGCTGCACCTCAGAGGTGGATGAAGTGTGTCCCTTCCTGTATGTGAAGTGCTTTTGGATCATCTGGGATAAAAGTCTCTCTTATAAACACAAGTTAAATTTAACTAAACCTTTACCACTTGAGATAATCAGTTGAGATTAAAATTCTCATTTACATTTACAACTTGCAATTTTATCAATTTGCACAGAAAGATCTTGAAATTGGGTAAATTGTTTCATGAAAATATTTTGCAGTACAATGTATTCACAGATTAAGCAGAGGCAACATACTGTAGGTAGGATAATTACAATATCAGCTTATTCTATATGGTTGCAGGTTTATTTTTGACAACTTTTTGTCCAGATTATTTTGGTGGAATTGATGTGTGTAGTGTACAGTGTTTAAATTAACAAAAAAAAGTCAAAACACATGTGATAAGTTCTTTTTACCATGAGGGACTAGTGAAGACTCTGACATTTACTTACCCATTACAGGGAAGCAGGCAGTTTGAAAATGACAGAAGTGAGGAGCATCAGGTATAAACCACAGTAAAACAGTTACTGTTTGTAAGGGTTTGATGTTTTCTTGGAAGATGAAGTTGTTATGAGGTCATTATTAAACCAGACATCCCCCAGATCTACAGCAGGCAAAAGGGTCCAGATCCTGCCGGGAGAATTGGTCACTGTGGGTCTCTGCATAGGACAGCTGTAGGCGTGTGTCCTCAGATACTCTGAGAATGAGTGAGGTCTACATCAACAAGTGTTGCCCTGGAAGTGTTAGGACAACCACATGGTGCCTAATGGGACTGCTCTGGTGCAGGCTCTCAGATGGAAATACAGCACAAAGCTTGGTAGGGAAAGTAAATAAAGGAAAAATAAATATATCCAATGTTTTTATTTTTGCAGAGTACCCGGACAGTGTCTCTCTCAGCCCAGTGGTCCAGATGGTGGAGGGGAGACAGTACCAGCTGCAGTGTGCGGTCCAGAACATCGCTCCTGTTCAGTACCTCACTGTGAACTGGTACAGTGGACGGAAACCGATTCACAGTCAGGACTTTTTTACCAACACTACTAGAACACCTGTGAATGTGTCTGCGACCCTCCTGATCACCCCTGACAGAGTTGACAATGGACAGCAGTTCACCTGTGAGGCAGAGCTCAACCTGGGCCCAGAAGGACCACAGCCCCCCCCTGCAAAGCAGTCTGATCCTCTTCGCATTGCTGTGCTGTGTGAGTATACATTAACTTGTCATTTCATTATTCATTAAAACACCTCACAAGTTCATTGGTCAGGAAAGAGTCCTGAGTATCTGGCTTAATTTTTTTAAATAAATGTATTTTCCTTCCTACCATTTTGAAATGGCCAGATGTTTTCAGGTCTCATTATTCTAAATCCTGCACACGCACACAGGGAGAATGAGGAAGTGTAGGCAGGCTCCTCTGACCCGCCCTCTGTGGCACAGGCTGTGAACCCCAGTGTGTGTGATATGGGGGTGACTGGAGGAGACCATGGTCAGGACTGTCACATGTAAACGAGGGAGGTCATGGTGTCGCTGTTTCGCTGTGCGGCGAGAGCCTTGATTGGTTAACCTCACTCAACATTAAGCAGCTCTTAGGCCACCCATGCCTGCCATTGGGAAATCCCAGAGCCCGTTGTCCAGTGAAATGACCTGGGCGCTGAGCCAGATCTGGCCCTGGCATGATTTAGACCATGTTGGAGCCTTCTGTTTCCACGCCTAGTTTGTAAGGGCTGCATCCTGTATTGCTCTCCACACTCCAGACTGTGGCTGTCCTATCTATTACTTTCCCTGTGGACTCTGGAAAGTCTTGGCATTCACCGGACACTGCCCCTGATTTCTTGTTCTAAAGAGCTTTTCTTTCCTGTTTCACCGTTGGCAGCCATTGAAAGGATTAAAGCGATCGGTAATTCCCTGATCATAATTAAATGTGCCCCTTAAACAATCAATCTAATTCCATTCGTAAAATATTTTTTTTTGTGTAAAATGGGGGTAAGTAAAACATATAAAACATGTAAAACACCTGACTCTGTTTTTCATCGTAAAAGGATCTCAAAGTGCTTTTGCATTCGGGAGGGGACAACCCAAAATTGTTGACAATTTATTCGTAAAGGAAGCCGTTTTACTGCAGAGCAAGATTTGCACCTTGTTTGCTGAAAGCGACTGAAAAGGCTTAAATGGGTCAATTTTGAAAGAGAGAATGTCTGCAATTTTTTCCCTCCGCTTTAACATGCAGCTACATTTCTACAATGGCCTGGAATTTTATTTGGAGCAAGAAAATGCAGAACTAGTGGTTATCCTAAAGAGACTCCGTCTCTTGTTTGTTGACTGAATTTCACATCAAGCTGACTCAAGTCTAGCCTGTCCCCTGTTTCAAACACAGAGGCACTTGCTGATCTCTCCATTCCTCCCCCAGCAGCAGCAATGAGCTGCCGTGCGTCACCCACGGGGCTCTGGGGTTCTCGAATTCTGCCTGCTGGTTGTGAGCGGAAGATGTTCAGTATATTGTAAAAACACAGGACCGAACTCTGAGGTAGCTAATCATAAAAGCCCTGCGATGCAGCGGTGAGGTTAAAGGAGGTGTGATACCGGTGGGGCGAGCTGTAAACAATATAGATGTACAATTTTACACCTTCCTCCCTCTGACACATTACCACCACACAGCTCTTCTCAGGGCGAACTCACCACTGATCAACAAGACTCTGTCACATACGCTCTGCGGACTCCATACCATAGCCTGCAATGTGCTCCAGCAGTTTCTTCATTGGAGATCTGCGGCTTTGCCCATTCCCTTAAACAAAGACCAGTGACACCAGACAAGACGGTACACAAGCTCCTCATGGGGGCGACTCTGTGACCTTACAGCAGAGGTAACTGTACCACTTGGAGATGCTGACGAGAGAGCCCATTGCCCCGGCCAGTAGCAGTGGGTCAAAGCACTGCTCCCCAGCCTGGGCTGCACACAGCACTGGCTTTGTGTTTAATGGACTGTGTGTTGCTGGTGTCATCTTAAAAAAAATAGAGGTACAGGCCAGCCTTCCCCAGACTCTCTCTTCCTTCCTGTTGGCTGCTCCTTCATAAGTGTGTTGACTTTGTCAAGATGCCTTTTACATTCTGTCTGGTGCTGCGCAGTAGATGCTTATTGTTATTTAACTTCTCTTTTAGATAAGCCACGTTTTCTCATCTCAGGGAATGAGAGGGTTAAAATTGAAAAAGGTGAGGACCTTCTCCTAAGCTGCAAAACCAGCGCTAATCCTCTTCCTACATTCAAGTGGAAGACTCCTGCCGGTGTCGATGACAACAGAAAGGAGGGTGACCAGTTGTTTCAGGCACCAGCTGTTCCTGGAGAGTACGAGTGCATTGTGGAAAACCAGATAGGGAGCATTTCTAAGATATTCTCAGTGGAGAAAATTCCAGGTAAGTTTTTTTTTTTCCTCTGCTTTAAGCTGCATGATCTGAGTTGTTTCAGCCTACCTCCGAGAGCTAACAAGCCGAAGTTAGCCAAGTTCTGTAGACTCACTCATGCACTCACTCGCAGTTCTTGTCCCATAACACTGGAGTGTTCTATATCTTTATCTTTAGTAAAGTTGAAGAAGAGTGTAGTCCTGAGAATCAGAGCCAGAAAAGATCTTGTGTATTGAACTGCAGATAAAATTAAGATGTAGGCTGTGGAAAACAAGCTATGATTCAAATTGGAGTGAAGATCACATGGAGCAACTTGGGTGTGGTCTCACACTCCAAATTGCCAGTTCAGTACGGCCGTAGTCTTTTGTGTAACTTGAGCAGGGCTGCTAAGAGCCTGAACATCCAGGGCAAAAACCACTTTTGTCACTGAGCCACAGGCTTGTAAATATTTATGGTTCTGGCTCTCGCAGAATCCTAGGAAGCAGATGCTCTGACTATGCAAAGTATGTCTTACTGAATTGGGATAAAAGGGGGAAACAGCTGTATCTCATTCATAGGGATGGTAACAAACCAGGTAGTCAAAAAGAGAGCTCCTCTTCCTGTTCTTGTGTTCCCTTGTGAACGATTCTGGGCTCAGGAAGGAAGTGAAGGCTGCACGCACTGACAGGCTGATTTCGGTGTGATGGATCAGCTCTGGGTGGCGTTTGGCAAGTTCCAAATTCTCTGAACACCCTCCACAGTTCATCTGAATAGAAACAGGATGCCAGTTCCCAGAGCACTGCAGTTTTTCCAGAGTGCGAGTCTGTAGTGCTTCAAGCCTGGAAGTAGCATCCTTTGTAGAGGCTTGACATTAAGTCAGATGTTCACTACTTGTTTTCTCTTGAAGAATTTTCTCACCGAACACAGGAATGTGTGTGCACGAATGCAGGGATAGAGTTGCACTGATTTTACCAGTCTCGAACAGCTGGTGCTAATCCTGTCCAGTTAGTTGCTTTCTGCTGCTCGGATAACTGAGAGCTTTGTGTGCTGTGAAATGGCAAGTGACACCAGGGAACTCGAGCACTGCAGGCTGAAAGCCAAGCACTGATGCAGTATTGACACTGCTGTTCCTGGGGGTTCAAATCCAGAACGTTTTAGGGCTCTTTTCATCACAATAAGAGAGAAAAAATATTACTTAATGCTGCTTTTAACAGCAGTTCAGAAGCAGGTCAAATTTCTATTTCTGCTCGCCTACGCACCAGTATCTTACCCACTGAGCACCCACCCTCTGTTAGGCAAGTAATACTAAACCAACTTTTATACAATTCAGACTACATTTCATCAATACGTCACTGGGAGACTAGGATGAGTCCATCACTCGGACATTGCAGTTTCAGTCTAAATCACGCCTCTGACTGACTGACCAGATTTAGTGGGGTGGAGAATTCACTCTGGGCGTAGGCGCGACTCATCCAAGCATCTCTGCAGCTTGCTTGTCGCTCAGCAGCGCCCTCTTGTGACTTGCCAGGGGTCAGCAAGAGCTGCACTGCGGACGCATCCGGTGCTGCCCCTGGAGTGGGCAGCAAGTCCACCATGCACCTAGTCCCTTCCAGTCAGTGCAGAAATGCTGAGCAGTTGGCCATTGCAAAGCGGTAGGCTCCAAGGACATTGGATGAAATGAATTAAGTTGGGGACTTAAAAACTAATTAATTAAAATACAATAGGGAATCAGAGCTGTACCTAAGCTTTTGCATTTCGGGACAAACTCCCTATTTATATTAATTTATTAGGACTACAGTTATCGCACTCCAAGATCTCTTGGGTTTAATAATCACAGGACTGACTGCCTTTTGTGGTGGGGAAGGCATGCCTTTGCCATAATGCGACCTGCCAAGCTAAGCTGAGTTGTATAAAAATACCGTAACAACAAAAAAGAAGGCTCTGCAAATGGACTACAACAGCCTGCCCTGCCCACATCATTAATAATCGACTTTATTCCTTTGACAGATAAGACGGTCTTCTGGAGTATCATTGGAGCTGGAATTGTGGTGATTGTTGGGCTGATTGTGGGATACGCATTCAAAAGATACAGAGGCAATAAGAACTCTGTTATCTGAGCAGCAGTGTCCAGGAAGATTGGAACGCCCTGTGCTACAGTTGAAAAGGACCTGGTCTGAAACCTGCAGATTGGATAATCCCGGATGTATTTCTTACTTTCTCTCCTCTCAGCCGCCATGGCTTTTAACACAGAAGTAGATGGGTTGCTGTTACCAATGGTCTGACCACACTGATCCTTATGAGTCCCAAGATGGCACATTGTAGAGGTGACCATTACATCATCAATTTTAGGAAGACTGGGAACAGTTCAGTTGGGTTGATTTAAACAGGTTATTGGCTGAATTAATCCCAAGATCTGGAACAAAGATCTGACTATCTTTCAGTTCTTGTGTGGGCGGCAGAGCTCTCTTAATTGAATGAAATTCTCTCCTAACGCCTAAAGCAAGTGTTCTCCATCTTTAGAAACAGGGGTCCTGGTATACGGGTCTTATTTTCACCCCTGCACCTTTCTCCTCTCTCGGCAGGGATGGCTTCTTTTCACTTCCCCTTGTGCCCATCGTAATGAATGTGTGTACACCTATGAAATCTCCAGGGGTCTAACTTGGCATTACAAAGGCAGCTAAACTGACCAGTACAGTATATTATAAAAAGACAAAAGTAGAGTGAGGCTTCGGGACTCTGGAGGTTAAATACAGGTTAAGCATGCCTTTTTTTCTGTTTGCACTCAAAATACTGAAACGGAACACTGACCCTTGAGTTATGCAAGAGGTTTCCTTTAAGATTACATAATCCTACTGAAAGCTGACAGTTTTGCGAAGGGGCATGTCTGGATTCTAGCAGGCCCAGGCAGCACTTACCATCGTGAAGTGTTAGCTGTACAGCACATCCAGCTGCTTACAGCTGCATTGACCACCTTCGGACTCTTGACACGTGTGAAAAATTGGGCTGTTCAAACATTTGCTTTTAGGGGTGAGGAGTGGCGATAGTATAGTGGGGCAGTAGTTAGCATTGCTGCCTTGCAGCACTGGAACCCTGGGATCAATTCCTATGGTGCTATTTGTGTGGAGTTTGCATGTTCTTCCCACATTCACATTGGTCTCATCCAGGAGTTCCAATTTCCTCTCACGGCGTGAATATGGGTAGGTTAATGGAATTCTGGGACAACTGGCCCTGGTGTGAGTTTATGTGTGTGTGTGTGCCCTGGTTTGGTCTGGTGTCCTGGCCAGGGTCTATCCTGCCTTCTGCCCATTGCTTGCTGGGATTGACTCCAGCTCTCCAGCAACCCTACACTGGATAAAACAATTAGAAAATTGATGTAAGGAAGGTGACGGTACTTTGTGTGCTTGTAAAACACCACCACAAATCTTCCAACGAAAAGGAACAAACATAAATGTAATGATGGTTCATTTTCAGAAGTAAAGTCAGAAGGCCCTCATGGGTGACAAATGTCACTTTGCATTTTAAATATTGTTTCCCCTGTGACATTTAAAACAAAATCTGATCTCGGAGTTAAAATGCCTCGTTACTTACACAATCCCTGTGGTTAAAGCCAAAGATAAGGGTTGACACATACTGTAACCCCAGCCTTTTTTATTCTGATACTTTCTTGTTTTCCTTTAGTTTGTTAAAATTATATTTTTTACCTTTTTTTAAAGAAATATATTTTTGGAAAATTGTTCAAAATCGGATGCAGTTGGCAGCAAGCTGTCTTTTCTGTGTTAGACTGTGGAGTAAAAACTGGGTTAAGAGGAAGACTACACTAATTCAAGATTAAAAAATCAATCATTTTAATTCAGTGAGGCTACAGCATGATGAGCGGACTCCTTCTCTGTGGCACATAGGACATCAGATGTCATTCTGATACTGTTAAACATGAACTTGAAGTTTTGAATGCACTGTAATGAGTTTTAAAAAAAACATGTTCAGCTGTTGCCTTTGATTTTTTGCAGATTTTTTTTATATTATGAGCAATCGGTGTAATCCTTAAATTGTTTGAATGCATTGCTACAAAAGTAATTTTTAACACACAAGGGCATGGCTTTCATTTTTATTTATTTAACTGTGTGCATTTGTTTTTGATCTGATCTCATGATCTGCTGCCCAAGGGAAGCAGACTCGTCTTTACCCTGTAAAATATAATCGATGCTTGTTTTTCCCCCCCTCTCATTGAATGGTTGTTTCCTATAGCAAAACTGTCCCCACTGGGCTGACAGGTTAAGAAACTCAAGTGCTCAACGCATTCCGGCATCCAGTCAGTCATTTTCCAGGCTGTGTGCAACCTCTACCGTTTCTAAAACTGACTGGCTTGGGAAGACTGAAAAAAACCCCACAGGAGCGAAAGGAGACCATGTGGAAACTAGCCAGCTCATGGATGCAGATCCAGATGTTGGCCACAGGTTCGCCAGGAATTGGCTGAGCTGAGGTGTCGGAGTGGAGTGCAGGAGGAAAGCGCCCATCTCCTGGAGCACCTGAGCTATCTTTCTCCCTGCGGTTGCTTTAATGTCCAAGATTGCTGCAGCATGAATGTTGACTTTGGAGGACGGAGTGCATAGAGACAGCTGACGGAGCACTGTCAGGGCGTGATCTACCAATAAAGACCAAAACTGAAAACCCCAAAAATATGTGGTTGACTCATTACAACAAAAGTTTTACCTGATTTTTTTTTGCTAGGGGAAAAAACACATCAGCTTACTCTTGGCAGGCGTTCCAAAAAAAGCTCGCTGTGCATGAATGAGGAAGTGTGGTACTGGAAATGTCAATCCCTGACGGCATAATTCATCACAAAACTCACAAGTGCTACCAGGGAGATACGCTGCACAAGTTTCCACAACTCCCCCTGACGTCATGCGCCCCACCTACCCTAAAACCCCACTACAGATCAATCCTGGAAGGCTTCCGAGAACAGCCCCCACACCGGAAAACACACAGGCAAGAAAATGTGTGGTGTACTCCAGGATGAAGTTTTTTTTTTGTAGTTTTCACAGAAAGGGTGTAGCCTCAAATATTTAGTATAGGTTTCAAGTTGCACTGTACACAGATTTAGCTGTGAACAAACTGGCATGTTTAGATCCTATCTGAGCACAAAAGCAGTGTAGATATTTTCAACCTTAATCTGATGATAAAAAAAGTACGGTCGAGCAGAAGCTTCAGGTTATTTGTATGCTTAATGCTTCTCAAAGTTAGGATTTTTACAGGACGCCTTTGTTTTTGCAACACGGGGGATTCAGAATATCTGCCCCCTTTAACCTATGGGACTGCAGTCTCACGTGAAGCTTGCTCCCTGAATGTGCTGGGGCAGGCCAGCCTACCAGGGATAAATGGGGGGATAGTTAAATTTGAGTTGTACTTAACTATGTACTGGAGTAAAAAAAGGACTTCTCCTAATTCTCATTTCAGTACAGTAAAGTAACAGTGCCCATCTGAGATAAGACCGTGGTTGAGAGAAGAGGATATGAGCAGTCTTTTCTTTTGTAACTTCCAGACTGATTTCGGCAAAGAGCGGCGGGGAGGTGCCCTCTGCCCATGATGAGTAAAGACATGGGCTAGGCCCATCCATCACATCCTGCCAACAATATCTAAATGACATTAAGACAGATTTCAACAGATGGCATAAATTCATTGCAGACGGAGCATTACATACTTAAACCATGTGACCAATCTTAGTGCCAGGTTCTACAGTTGAGCCTTAAAGGAGCAGTAGATGTACATCTTTACACTTCCACTGATATTATCCCGATGCATTTTTATAAAAAACAAGCGTCATGAAGCTATTTGCTTGAAAAGACCTGTACAGCCTGTTCTGGGGAGAGGATGTGTGTGTAGCTAAAAAGCTATAGGGATCTTGTCTACATTGCTCAAGTAGCATTACAATAAAATGGAGGGTCTTCAGCTGGCAGAAAACAAAAGTGCTTTTTAAGTGCAATTTTGGATGTTGGAGGTCAAATTATTCTGCGTTTCCAAGGAAAACAGAGCACTGTTTGTTCAAGGTTTTGAGAGCTGAATTGTCTGATTAATACACCAAGCACTCAGTGTCATTTGGCAAACGCACAAGGAGATGGAAGAACTTGCAGAGTCGCTTCAACACCAATCTGTCTGTAGAGGGAGAAGCAGCTGGGTGGCGGACTGGAAAAGGAAAATCATTTTCAGTGGCAGCAGATCTGAACCACAGGTGTGAATTACGACAGCTGTACATACAAAAGGGGAAGTGGATTAGCTGACCTTCTGTAGTCTTCTCAAAAATTGATTTAAAACACATATTTCAGGCCGACTTAGACAAAAGGCACTTGCACTGCCTTGGTCTCGCAATAGGTTTATGCCATGCTGAAAAGAGAAGAGAGAAAACATACTGTTTTAGCTGTGAAGCCTTTTTTAGGTGTGAGCAACACCTGAAGAAGGCTTCACAGCTGAAACTTTACGTTTGTAAAAAAAAAAGTTTTAGAATTGCAAATAATCCTGTTTTACATGTCCACCCAATCTGGGAACCGACAATTGTGTCTTTGTGCATCAGCTCACAGCAACACCCTGCCATAGGCACATGGGGAAAAAAGGGAGGTGCAGACTGGTCCTGTCCACTGGTGATTAGAAAAGAGAGCTCACACGTGAAGAGGGCACAGGGGTCACAGAGAGCCCTGAACTGTTAGTCCCAGCTTCACTCCTGAAGGTGCAGGCATGAACCTCTGGCTGGGGAAAGGTAACCGTATATGACCCACACTTGTATTTATTTACCTATAGCAGATTACAGAGCCTCTGTTTTTTTTTCAAAGGATGTTCTAAATTAATTCCGTAAGGATTGTTTTAGAGAGCAGGAAAAGCCAACCATGAACCAGGAGTGTTGCATTAGTCTACTCCTGTATCGGCAGTGAATGCCCTTCAATGTAATTTACAAACTTCTCTTGCACCAGTACAGATCAAGCCAAGGTTACATCTGTGAAGGATTCCAAAAAGAAGGAATCCCAATCCCAAAGTGAAAACCGTCGAACATTTCTGGCATTGAAATCCCATTCCAATTCCCCAAATAAAATGGGACAAAACCATCTCCTACTACCTAAAGCATGAATGCGGCAGGGTTGAGGGTTCAAACCCCAGGCGGGACACTGCTTTCACCTTGAGGGAGGAACACCACTAACATTGCACCACTAAACCCTCCCGCAAATCCGTTTGCTGGTTGCAAGTGTTCATAAGAATCCGAGCTCGAGCGACTCTCCTGGTAAGATAAAGGAACGCAAATAGAACAGCCTTGTCGGCAGCTTGAGAAAAAAATGGTTGTAGATTTACACCCCCTAGTGTTCAGTCAGCAAATCTCAGTTCCAATTAACTTTGCACAACATAGCAGTTTTGTTAAAGATGACCCTCCATTTTACCTACAGCAGACAAGACTCAGCTGCTGGCGCGTATAAATTTATCGATGTAGCAACTGTTACCTTGACTAGAGCAAATAAATGACATCTGTAGCTGCAAGTGTCATTTATTGTAGATTGAATTCACTTAGAGATCTACCAAAACCAAAGCATTCCAGCACAAACCTGTCAGACTTACAGCTTTTAGATTTCCTTGTGCTTGTCGACAAGACAGTGAAGAATCACTCACAACATGACGTTTTTGTTTTATTTTGTAGGAGACACAAACATTAGTTGCCTTAGTAAGAAAAAGTCACAATGAGAAATATGGAACAGAAAAATCACCCTAGCGGACACTAAGACACCCAAACTTCCTCAAAATGTCAAGCAATACTGGTTGGAGGTAATGATACTATACAAAGAATTTGTTATTTTAACTTAAAACCCACCTACATTACTAAACATACTCCTCACAAACTGCGATTTCACAGTTGATCAAAAAGCTGTTCAAGTATTTTCTTGTGTATTACAAAAGAATAAAAAGCATGCTTCTATGGCAGTTTAAACTTGGAAATGCACCACCCAAGCGGATAATGATCAGCAAACAGCTTAAACAAAAACTGATCAATACATGTCCACTTGAAGAGAAAATTTGCTTTGAATTTGGTCATGATAGGTTTAAACTGAGAACATTAAAGCCATTACCCAACACTGTGGGTTAAATGGGGGAAAGAATAAAATACTCAAACTGGCTCTTGTTTGAATATCTGTCAAACTAGATATTAATACCTCAGTCTGACTAGTAGAATTGCTTGATTTTTCAACATATTGCAAGTTCCCTTGACAAATTTGCATTTAAGACTTGCTGTAGCTGCAAAGATCACATTAAAATGTTTAATGCCTTATATTTCTTACATGAAATGCCCTCAGACCTATGCATCTTGAGCATCTCCTTAAGCAAACATGGGCTAGGAACAGGAAAAAGGTTCCAAGATTAAAAATAAAAAAGCTGCACTGATCAAAAACAAAAGGAAGGTTTAAGAACGGTGATTTCAACACACATACAGTAGTTTAAGTGCAATAAAGCAATCACCCCGTATACAAAACCACCCAAAGAGTAAAACTGACTCGGTATAAAAAAACTGACTGTAGTAAAGCTGTTAATATGAAAGTCTGAATTCTAACCTTTAAAATGTTAGAATCTTGGCTCTTCCTTTCCTAATTTGGCCATGAGATGCCTTGATCTAAAAGGGTTACAGGATTCAGAAAGAAGCATATCAGCACAGAAACGACCCTGCTTTGAAGTCCTGCTCTGGGCTGGACAACAAAATAAAAAGGCACCTCAGCATAAATACACTGGTCAGTACCAACAGGGCAGAGCTTCTTTGGAACTTTAGAAATTAATGAGAAGCAAAAATAAGTTCCACATCATTAAAAGAAGGAAGAGGCAGCAGTACCCCAGCAATGCTCATTTAAAGGCCATTTAAAAACAGTAAGGCATGCCTGTTACACATACATAGGCTGAGCTTTGAAAGCACCAACCAAATTTCTTTGGACATTTAAATCTGGAAGAGCTGCTGTTGCCATTTGGCATCATGAGTTTAATAATTTATATAATGATTTATGATAGAAAATCCTAGAAGGCACAAAAACACTGTTGAAACATACAGAGAAGTGTTTTGGTTCTGAAGTATTAAGAAGTGAGGTAAGAACCAGTTCAGGTCAAGACTGGAAGTCTGCTTTGTCACGTCAATGCAGTTTCATTCTGTGCTGAGAAACGTAAATGTTCAGTAAGGTTTAGAAGTGGTGAAGGACATAAGGCATTAAAGGAGGGTATCACATTTCAAGCCTAAATCAGCAGAATAACTGTGCTCTTGAGGTTTATAGAATAATGTCAGTGTAAAAATAGATGCTTTCATGTAACATTACACTGCTGCACATTTAAATAACTATATTGAAGTACACACTAAGACACGAGACTGTACAAAGTTACTCCTCATCTCTGCCCTCCTTAGAATCTTAAGTTAAAAGGGAAGATGAATAGGGAAAATAAAATTTACATGAGCAGTACAAGGGAGGAAAAGTTCCTGCCATTAACAGAAAAGCATAAATGACAAAAAGCAAAAATTCACATTTTCACACAGTTACAAACAATAAGAAAGGATAAAACATTTAGGGCTTTGCCTGGGGTGGCGGGGGGATAAAAAATTAAAACTTAAAAAAACTAAACTAAGCCTTAACTTGGAAATAGCAGGAAAACCAAATCCTGAATTCACTTTAAGCTGTGTTCACTCTCCAGCTACCCACATAATAACATGAGGCTTTTCTTTAAAAAAATCAAAATAAAATGAAACTTAAAACTTATATACTTAAAATAAAATTAAAAACTAAAAAAAACAAACAAAACCTCACATTACAAGGCCAATATGTCGAACAGAAACATTTACCTCCCTGAGCTGGGAAGCAGGATCTTAAAATGTTCTTTACCGAGAGAGGGGAGGGGAAAAAAAGAATAAAATGGATAAATCACAGTCATACATTTCCCAGTATATCATCTTACAGCCACCTTGACTATCACTGGCAGAAAAAAAAAAACAGAACACCACACATAATAATTCTCCACCCTTGTAATAACCATGGTGTCAGTGATGATTAGCACAACGTCAGAGGTCTGTCCTTCCTCCTCCCTCCCTTCTCTCATCCTTTTCCATTTTATCCCCACGACTCCGGAGACACCCGCAGTTAAAATATCCGTTTCCGCTTCAGGTAGGAATCGGCATAGTGTCCCCCAAGACCCTGCGAGTGCTGTCCCACATAGCTGCCCTCGGGGCTCGGCTCGGGCGACGGGATGAGACGCGAGAACACTCGTTTCTGACCCCCAACTGGCGTCTGACCAAAAACAAAAAAAAAGCACAAGATATTAACTGCATATTCATGCAACATCCAAACCTGGCACATTAAATCTTTCCTGCACATCCTCCTCATGGAAGGAGTGAAAGATACATGATCACTTTTGGAATGTCTGCAATTTCAGAATGCTTCCTTGTACTGTTCTCATCTCTTGAGTTTAAATTGAACGCACATACAGCAAACGGCTACATGTTAAAAGCATGATGAACACTGGGTCACTGAAAGATTCATGTGCACCCACTAATCCACTACTGTACCACAAGAGCTTAGATTGTAAATCTCTTATAGCATACCAATGACTAACAAGGCCCACAATGAGTAACTTTGCAAATTTAATTAAGAAACAAGGTCAAAATGTTGATCATTTCCTCATTCTAAAAATAAAACCTGACTTTTAAAAATTGGCGACAGCCTGCAAAGCTTTGTTTTGCACTACATGCTATTTTTTTCTACAAAAAGCAGAACCATTACATCCGTTGTAAACCATCTTTTAAAACCATGTTTCTGGTGGCAAAAAATTAACTTCAGTTTAATTAGAACTTTACAATATAATTGAAACTTCTAACCAATTAACCACATTCACGTGCAGTATTTAAAAAAAAACAGCACTCTTTATTCCATTGAGCAACTGCACTCAATTGTGGAATTTAAATGACACTGTCTGGGCACGGGTTTCAAAATAATAAATAAACCACAGCTGCATTAAAACAAATTCAGAAATAAGGTTAACAGACAAGGACACTTCTGTAATAGTAGAATCTTTATACTTCAGGTCCTCAAGGTGCGATGTGAAGCCTACTGTAACCATTTTCCAAGCTTTAACTTAAGAATCTTGCCCGTTTCACTGAGAGGGAAAAAGCCTTTACCTTCATAATGTTTCCTGGAGGAGATGAGCTTGGCCCGTACCCGTACAAACTGTTTCCATTGCTTACAGGAGGCATACCTACTGCCTGAAAATAAGCAGAGACAGTTTTTACAATTTCACACACATTAGGTTATATTTTTACTAACCAGAAAATGCAGCTCCCCAACTTGAGCCAGTAAGTGCAGGTTCCCCATTTGGACACAAACTACACAACCTTTGCTTTGAACACGAAGAGTGCCCAAGACACCGGCGTCTTGGCCGCACATCGACAGGGATGGCGATGGAGGAGAGAGGCGGATAATAGATAGGTTCAAGACAACCCTGGAGAAAAATACAGCTCTCGACCTCATCCATCCGTGGGTTTGCCATGGATGGCTAACTCCCTGCCCTTTGCAGAGTACTTGTCTTCTAAATCCCATGCAAATGCAACTCTTATGGGAATGTGGCAACAGATCATGAGATATTTCTTTTGGGAACAGAACTGCATTCTAGAGAACGAGGTGGTCGTTCTCTCAGTGGTCACCATGGAACAACTAAAACCTGTTTAGCACATCCTTTTAACATGTCCCCATCTTGCACAGCACAACAGGAGACCTGCCCAGAACATCATCCATGACTCGGGGCACAGATATGTATACCTCTTAATCTTGCATTCACCCCGTTTTGGCAATGTGCTGGTGTGAGTGATAAAATGGGAAGGAGGCAACCAAATTGGAGCTACACATTAATACCACAGTGTACAAAAATATACTGCTTCCCTGTTAAGACTTCAAACAGTAAAGACCCCCCTGACCTTGTTGAGGTGAGTCTGTTGGATCCCAGCACTCATCCCGCTCTTGAAGTACGCTGTAGGAGACCCCGAGTGATAAGAGGGCACAGGAGAGAGGTTAAAGGCTCCGCGCTCACTGCAGCCAGACTGGTACGGACTCTGGAGCACAAAACGGAAAAGGGAAAGACTGTCAATCATGACAGACCACAGGATTCCCGCTCAGCTGCAGGTCTTGGGTGGTTTCTGGTTTTAGGAAACAGGCTCTTGGTCAGAATGCCAGGTGTGGCAAAGTAAACGTATGCTTTTCGAAAATATTTTCAAAAGCTACATTTCATAAAAACCTCTAGCCAAAGGGAGCTATAAATCGATCAGGGCCGTCAGCCTGCAAAGTACCTTTTGCTTGTGATGGTTGTATCCTCTCAAAGCACTTGGGTCCAAGGCATCGTGTTGCTGATACATGTGCGACATCGAGTCCTGTTAGTGGGGAAAAAAACCCACCATTGTACAGAGCTGTTGTGGCTAGTGATATGATGCTAGCTGATGCTAAAAAAAACAAACAGTCTGTTGCTACAGTCTTCTTTAATTGCATCTTACTGTTTGCAGACAGATGACCTCACCCTCTTCGCAGGTAGGAAATTAATATTTACTCAATGTTTAAATTCAGTAAAATATCACAATTCCTTCTAGTTGCATGACAAAGACATCCTGGAGAGGATACAATTATGAGCACTGCTACATTCTTAATTTCATGGCATAGTTATTTCATTACCCTACCAGTATTTCATCTTGCCACCACTTCTTTCCTTACACAAATATATCGTTACTAATGAAGGGAAAATCTAGTCCTACAAGGCAGGAGTCCTACAGGTTTCAAATAAGTAATTTTCAATTAGCAACTGTTTAAGACCAAAAGAAGCAGGAAGATTCCACTTATTATACAAGACATTATTTAATATAGAAAAGAATGAGACCCGAAGGATCCTTTGGTACTCTAGGGCTCGAGCTGCATTCGATTTTTTACAGAGAACCTCTGTATAAATTCTTGAATTGAAACATGCTTCCTTCAAACATATTTCACATTAAAACAAAGAGAGGCTACAGGCTGGACTTCATCAAAACCTCCTCCAATGCCACATGCCAAGCCCAGTATTCATTTCAATAGTGGAGCGCCAAACAACTTTGGGGAAAAACAGAAGCCTGCCATCTACCTCTGGGTTTGTAAATTATTTTTTGCAGGCTTCTATTATCTCCAGTCACAAAACTTATTAATCACTAGTGACTCATTTCCACACCAACTCTTCCATTAATTTGAAAGTGTAACTATAATGAAATACAAATAAAGAGGAGAAATAAAGACATCATACTTGATTTATAGGCTTGTAGTCTCCATACAAATAGGAGTCTTGGTACTGAAGGCTGGAAGGAGGAGAGAAGTCTGAATGGGAACTATGCATGTTTCTGGGATTAGAAATGTTCCCCAAGACAGCGGGCTTCTTCCTATAGGGGTGCGGTCTGGAGTTTGCACCTGCAGAAAACACAAGAAAAGTTAAATGCATGCCTCAACACCTCATACCTTTTACGGCCCAGAATGGTTTTCATTTCAAACCGATTCTGCACTCCATTGTTGGGCCACTTCAGAGTTGCTTTCAGCTATGAAATATTCAGATTTCAAGCCACTTCTGAATTTCCTTTGACACAGCTCTGAAGCAGAGGAAAATAAAACCAGATATTTAATGGTACCAAGAGCTTAGAGTAGCAGTCATCCAATATTTTGAGATAGAAGGCATAGAACGGCTGGCAAGCAGAGGTACAGTAGGTGTGTGGATTTGACACACTCCTGTACCTCATGGCTGGGAGGTGATGGTTTCCTTGTATTTTTACAGCTCCCTGGACAGTCACAGAGAAGAAAGCCACTAGTTGAAGTGAAATGGAAGCACAGTTCTCATCACAAAGTCTGAAAGAATGTGGAACCTTGATCTACAAAACATGTCAGCTCCTCTCACCTGATCCTGACATGCTTGCTGATGGGAAGGCACTGTGGATGTTGAGGAATGGGTTCCGGGGAATCTTCAGGTCTTTGGGAGGCTCCCCCAGTAGGGACAGCTGAAAAGGACAAAATTAATGTTTTTTCCCTCCCATAAACTGCTGTGCTTAACTATGCCTCCTGCAAATAAACGTGAAGAATTGAACATGCTCGAGTCCTTTCACAATCTTATGTCTGAAGATCTCAATATTGTGGTAGAATGCAATTATTTAAAGGGATTTATTTTTGGAGGTTGAATGGTGGAAGAAATCCAAAACTCACTTCTGCCAAAGCTCGGCAGTCCAAAGTCTAAATCTACACATTAATATATAACCATGGTCACCGAGTCTGTGTTTAAAACAAAACAACTGAGGAAGGTTTTATATTCTGTTTTAACACTATACAGTAGCATGATTTTTTTTTTGTTCCCAGATCAATTGACAAGCAGGATAGAGCTCCAGCACTGGAGTAGGGTTTTGGGCTAATGAACAAGCCTCCCACACCATGTTCTTACCCCTGGCATTAGAGACCCGCCATCGGCTGGCAGACCAGCACTAGGCTGCTGAGGTATGCCACCTAGCACATTGCCCAGAATAGGGGTGACAATGCCCTGGAGCGCAGGAGAAGGCGCAGACTGAGGAAAGTGGCCCCCCACGGTGGTGGGAGACTCCCGGTCCACAGACCCACCACCCAGCAGGTGTGGGAGGGGCATGTTTCCTCCAGGCAGCGTGGGTGGCTTTATGGGCCCTGGAGGAGGCACTTCTGGGGCCAGCCCAACAGAGGGCAAAACTCCACCTGCAGACAAAAGGCAGAGAGCAAATGTAGAACATGACAAACCGCAGGCAGCTGAGCGATGTGAACAGAACAGCTTCTCCCAGGTAAACCCCTGCACTCCGAAGTCAAACGCTCACCTGGAGGCAGGTCTCCCAGTATTCCCATTCCCTGCTGAAGGATGTTTTGAGGTGGCAGCACGGACAGGGGGTTCTCTCCAAGCACCCCGGGCTACAAAAACAGCAAACGACCAAAAACTGATCATATCCTTACAGCCTAACAGGATCTCCACCCCTCATCCTGGAAAGCTTCAGGATCCATCACATCCAAATTTCCATTATTTATTCAAAACAGTCCATGTTTTGACATGACAAAGTCATCATTCATCTTGAGGGATTAGGGATGGAGATCACTAAAACAGCAACTGAAGATTCTGGGAACTTCGACAAATGGAAAAAAACAAAGGCTTTTTAATGCAAAGCACTCAAAATAATGGAGGTTATCCAATTTATTACAGTACAGGACCATACGAAGAGTGCACAGTATAGGGTTATACACTTAATTAGAATTGGATTGAGAACTAGTGAAAGAGAAGCTGTAAGCTGAATTTTTTCCTCCCACAAACTCCCCTCCAGCCTTTAAATCCTAGATATGGAAATATAACTATATCCATCTCCAGCTGTTACCATACACGGTAATATTTTGCGGAGCAAAAATATTCATGTATATATACAGAATAATTATAAAAGCATCCTACATGGTGGGTCCAGCCATCTGGGCTTTTTCTCTGCTCTTCAAAATCAAAACCAAATTTATATGACAATCCTGGATTAAAATGAGTAAAGTACTGTAGTATGGTGTGTGGGAGGTGAAGGAAAAAAACTTTTTCCAATAAGCCGGCCTGTTCCGCCAGCCTACTTGCTTCCCGTAATTCTTGTCCGGTTTTCTCCATCCATCACAATCAAGTAAACCTCTCAGTACATCAATCCCATAGTAGCACTCGGTTCACAGGCTTGGCCGTGCCAGACACTGCTCTTCTCAGAGTCACAATTTGGATTAAGTCAACCACAGAATCACAACAACTTATCTTTTGGAGAGGAGTCCAAAATGACTCAAACAGCATTCAGCCAAAGCAGCTCCAAAGGAATATTTGAGAACAACGTTTCCTAGAGCAGGTTTCCATAATCCCTGCCCCGGAGTGTCAGTATCTTTTGATTTTCATTACAGCCGAGACAACATGATCCCAGTTTTCTGTACTTTGTTCCATCAGAAATCCACATCACTCAGATCACTGCCAAGGGATGCAGCAAATACAATTCTGTTACGTTCTGCTGCTACCCAGAGCTTTCTGAAAAGAATTCTTAATGGATCGGGACAGCACTGAACCAGATGCCCAACTAAGCACTTGCCTAAGCCCAGTGGTTAAATTCCAAAGTCACTACCACTACCATTAAGAATTAAGAACAGAACCCTGGAATCAGGCATTGGACCCATTTTAAATGTTAAGGGGTTAAAACTACCTCAAATTCTAACAATATGAACAGATGTTCTAGGGGTTTGATAAATGTAACTAACAAAGAGCTAAGTGAATGGTAATTAAAACATGTCCTCCAGGAGGATAGATAGGAAACCATGTCCTAGAGGAAACACAATGAATGGGAAACCACGCTCTACACACAAACCACACTCACACCATGACTCACACTCAGGCCTGCCTGGTTCTCTTTATTGTGCAGGAGCTGTGCCCACATAAGATTCTGCAGAAGCAGGGGGCTCCCCAGCAATGCATTCTGTCAAAGGGTGCATGGATGACAGAGAAAAATATAACAAGATGAAAGACAGATGAACAGCTGAAGAGTCAGAGCCATTTTCAGAGAAGGAATAAATCACATTACAAAAAGCAGAAAAGGGAACCTTGCTGTAGGCTTCATTCCTCCTCCCCTTAACCATATTGTTTTTAACCATAAAAGAAAAAAAACACTTCTGTGCTTTTAAAGGGGGAAATGCAATGCCATTTCTATATTATGGGGTTAGAAAGAATTGGTTTGATGAGTGCATTTCAAACCACAAAGACAGTAAAATGTAAATTGGAGGTTTTAAAGATTACTGTGTACATCACAAAATGCACCAGATTTTCAGGTATGCATAGTGCCATATTGCCATCAATGTCTGCGATTCAGAACAAGGCAACAAAACTTCTGGGGACATGAACCAGCTCTATTACATTGTTAATGTGCAGCCTTGTGAATACATCTTTAAATCCAATAGAAATATTGCTCTCAAATTTGAGACAGGTTTGCTGACAAATGCTACTTGTTAACTCAACAGTGAAGTGTCTCCTGCACAACCTGTACTTATTCTAGCTCATACATCACATTAGTCATTACAGGGACTAATAAGATTCACATTGCAATTTGTGTGAACACTCACCATGGTGAGATCAGCAGTGTGACATGGCAAACAAGTACTTTCACAAAGTTGCAGATTTTGCACTTAATTCAGAATTTGTAAAAGTTTGTGACAGTCAATTAATTTTACAGAGATTTAATAACTGGTCTGAAAAATTTGGATTGCAGTTCCCCTTTAAAAACAAGGGGTAGAATTTCCAGAACCATCACATTTATATTATTCTATGCAGTATTTGCTTGAAACAATGGACAAACTTCCCGTTACAATTTGTAAGAGGAACATACCATAGAATAAAATTATTTATAAAATACACACTGTACATTGAGAGAAAAGGTATAGAGATACATTGTTGATATTTGAAGGCCACTGGCATAATTAAGCTGCAGGAAGAAACACTGTAAAACAGGATGATAAACAGTCGCTTTCATCCTTTAGCCACAAGGCATGTTTGGAGGAACAGTAGTTTGCAAGTGGTTTGGCACAGGACACTGTGGTTTGCTCTCAAGGTTTAAGTACTGTACCTGCTGGAGCTGGGCCTGGTTTTGTAGTACAAGCTGCAGCAAAGCTGCTGTCAGGGCAGGGTTTGCCAAGAGGGGCATTGCAGGAGCTGCTCCAAGGAGACCTTCAAAACAAAGCAAAACAGGGAACTCTCATTTCATGACCACTTAGTTCTTCTTTTCAAAATGAAGTGGAAAGGAAAGTTGTCATACACCACACTCACTACTAAAGTAGGATTACAACTACACGAGAATTAAAAGTGCACTCTATGGCCAAGGTTAGGAAGGCCAAGCCCATGAAATAGCTCTTCTCTGCATTACAACACTTCCCCCTTCAGCAACTAACTTGCAGCAAAAAAAAACATACATTACCAGCTCCTCCCAAGAATGGAAGATTTTCCAGGCTCACCCCCTGCCCCTGATGTTGCAAATGTTGTTTGAATATTTTGTGAAGCAGAAAAATGTCTTGTACGAGACCCTGATGATCATCCCAACATCGAGACCTGTCCTCTTAATAAGGCATGGCTTTCCTCCTGGTACTGTAAGCTGCCTTTTGCACCAATATTTAGGGAATGGACCTAAAGGTGTTGTTGGTGACAAGTGGGCTGCAGAGTAACACATCCGGGGGATGGGGGTATTACCATGCTTCCTGCCTTGCTGTAGTGGGGTGAGCAGCATTTTCAGCGTAGCTGGGTTGTTGAGGCTGGTGAGGATCTGCATGGCATTCGGCTCAGGCAGCAGCCCCTTCCCGCGATTCATGGCCTGCACAGAGAGTAGAGACCACCCAACGAGTCAAAACACAACCCTCTCAGAACAGCGACAACACTAAAAGAAGCCTACCTAATTAAAAGCTCCCATTGCATTTTGGATAGGAGAAGCTGAAATTAGGTATAGTATTTAAAGTGCATAAACCCCAAATAAGCCGGACATCGCTCTCTGCATATTTTGAACATCTAAGAGCAAGCAAACACATCTGCATAGGACATTAAGAGAACATTAAATTAGATTTTATAAATTGCAAGCTTTTGAAGGGCAGCACCAGAGAACCCTACCATGGTCTGAGCTGCAATGAGCGCGGCCAGCATGCTCCTCCCCGGGGGTCCAGGTGCGCAGAACGAGACACGGATGCGCGTCTTGCCCACAGCCAGCCCATCGGTGCTCCTCTGGAACATCTCTGCCATCTCGGCCGTCTCGAACTCCAGCACCGCAAACCGCCTGAAGTTGCCATCCTGCCCTTGGGCCAGCTGGAAAGCGCACACAGTCAGTCGGCATTAAAAAGCTGTGGACCTCAGACGCTTTAAGAATTTGTCAAGCAGGAATTCACTTTCAAAAGTTGACTTTGTGGGCTGGTTATGTAGGATCTGCAAGGCTTTTTTTTTTTTTTACAAAGAATTGTGGGCGTCTAAAAAAAAAAACTACTAAAGTTATTACAACTAGATGGAGACCTTCAAATGAACTTGCTTTTAAAAACCAAAAAGGGAAAACCAGGTTGAATTGTCACCTGTATTTCTAAACTAATAAGGTCAAAATTGCAGTGGTAGCGGTCAAGGAATGAAACGGCAGAGATTCACCTGCTCATCAATTTGCATGTTATGTTTACAGAATAAACGTGGGCACTACAAAATTGAAAGGAGCATGTATAAGGTAGGTCACCTTGTCAATTTAAGGCCACCGCGCAATGAAAAGTAACGACAGCACTAACAGTCCGGTGCAACAGAGGCCACTGAAACCCCCACACAGTGCTCGTTTTTCAAAGTGTATACACTTCAGGGGATGTGTTAAAGAGTACAAGCCCGGCAGAATTAATAGCCGATATGTGGACAATAGGTCATGCGGTTTGCTTCGGTACTCGACAGCCAATAATAGCTTTAAATCAAGCCCCTCCCTCCCATGCCATTACTTCAAAACAGGAGGCCCGTCATAGCCCAATGTGGTTCTGACAGAGATCTCCGAGTAAACTTAGACAAGCATGGCCTGTGCAATCAGCAGCGAATGTGCCCCAGGTAGGCTTGCATTCATATTTTTGCAACTTTTTGTAAAGCCTAATAGCAAGCAAAAAAAACATTTCCATAACAATGAGGTGCCCCCAGAGCAGCCAGCCACTATGCAAGTTCCAGAAAGCCCTTCCTCACGTAGCAAAAGGAAGACAAAGGGGGCTGAATGGGCGAGCTTCAGCAATTCAGTAATGTGCTCACAGGTCATTCACACACTGCACCTGTGACAGTCAGGCGGTCATCACTATAGAAACCGCTCTCTAACCCTGCAAATCAGGTCAGGGTTAAGCAATGCTTCCTCTAGAACTCAAATTTAATCTAGGTGCCAAGGTCCCCGATTTTAACTGTAAATAATGGAAAAAACCTGCTAGTGTAATTCTACAAGTATTTCCTTAAAATGGTCTGAAGGTGAAATCTGAGAGTATCTCACTACCTAAACTTCAAGCCAGTACATGAACTGTCACCCACATAACTGACCCACTGAAAACCAGCATGTTAAGTTTCTATCTAAACCACTTGGGTTTGGCCTGATTGGATTACCCATTTTATTGCCAGTAAGGGGATTTATTTCTCCTGCTGGCTTGATCTAAATTAGGGGGTCTCCACATCTGGTCCTGCAGAACCACCCATATTCTCATTTTCCTGTCAAACCCCTGCTGAGCCAGCTACAGGCTACAAAAATGCCCTTTGGCCACCGAGCAAAAGCATGTACAACCCCCAATAGACTGGGGCTCTCCAGGGCGAGGCAAAGGGAGACTCCCATTCCAGCTGTACCTGGCAGAAGACGGGAGGGTGGAACTGGGTGAAGATCTCCTGCAGGCCCTCGGCGTCCTGGAGCCCACGAGGCAGGCGGTCCACGCAGAGGCAGCGAGAGTGCAGCAGCGGGTAGGTGAGGGAGTTCACCTCGGTCCAGTGGACGTACAGCATGCGCGTGCCCAGCTGCTTGCCCAGGAGCTCGGACTTGGCCCGGGCGGCCGAGTCCTTCTTCATGTACTCCACAAAGCCGTAGCCCTTGGACTGGCCCGTGCTCTCGCTGTACACCAGGAAGCAGCGCTCCAGGTTGCCGAAGGGGCGGACCAGCTCCTCGAACTGCTGCTGGGTGAAGGACAGGGGCAGGTTGGCGATGCACAGCAGGGCGTCCGTGGGCTGCAGCTGCACTGAGATATCCCGGTCGCGGAGGGAATACTGGTGGTACTCCTTGATGGCAGACTTGGCTTGTTCACCGTTCAGCAAAGTCACAAAGGCTAGGAGTGGCAAGAATAACAGAAGTCAAAGGTTAAAACACTCAGACTGATCCCTGCCAACATTAGCAGAACACCCCTACCATTCCTCTCGGGACTGGATCTCAATCCAAAGACCTGCCCTGGGAGGCCCAACAGTGCTGACAATCGCTGAACAGGGCAGAAATTCTCAGCCCTGGTTCTGAAACATCACTGGGTCTCTGGTCTTCCATTACCCTGGACGTCAGCACTGCTTCTATGGTTCCATCTTATTTCAAAGCATCCAAGTCAACACAGAGCCATATGGTGACTAACTAGAAATAATAAACCGCTAGTTTATTTTTCAGGTGGAAATGCTGGAAACCCATTAAGACCCTAAGCAAGTCCCTAAACTAAGAATAAAAGGTTTCTCTGAAAGGAGATGCCGTCTATGACTTCAATTTAATACAGCCTTTCATACAGGGCAAAGGCTTACAGGAGGCAGGGAATACAAGTCTTTTAAAAGGTACTCACCTGTTCCTTTGTATTTGTCTACAAAGCAGTACTTTAAGTCATAGTCACTCAAAAGATCATGGACCTCCTGCAAAAAAAATACCAAAAGGATGCAATAAACATTACTGCTCTATCAAACCATTTAAAGTTGTTTGTTAACTTAGGCATTAATAATCCTGAGAGGATGCCACACTGGAATAGCTATGTATTTTGGGCTGTTATTTACCTATTGTTAATCTATTCCTAGATTTTTTAGATTTCCTTAAGTAAATGTTTATGAGGCACAAAATTAAAGTGCTATTAAGATGCCCACGCTCAATATCACCCAGCATTTCACATTCATTTTGAAGTGAAGAACCAGAAACTGCCAGTCAGCCAAAAATCAACTCAGAGTGATTAGAATGAACCACTTTGGTGTGAAGAACAGAAGGGGGGACTCTTCCAATGGAGCGAGCCCTGAAAGAGGAAAACAGGGAGCTGTTCCTGGCTGGGAACAACCCCTGCTTTTCTTGAGCCCCCCCAGGTGCCCCCAACCAACTGTGGTGACATCACGCTTTGCTCTCTCCCTCAGAGAGGGAGAAAGGGGTCCAGCTCACCCGTGCTGCATGCAGTCTGCCCATTGTGGGCAAGTTCACTTTTCACAGCGCTAAGCAAATCCAGCAGCTTCTCTCACTGCAAATGTAAAATCGCTGTCTTTTTTCTCTTTACTCTTTCTGGACGTAGCCTACTCTTTGATCAGGGCTGGCTCAAAACGCCCCGATCTGGAACTCTGTTCATGTGTACAGCGTCCTAGTAGGCAAACGCGTTCTCGCCTATTGACCCCTCTGTTCAGAAAGTCATGTTATGGCAACAAAACGTGTGTCACGCGAAGAGCTCAGAGCCAGCGCATCACAGAGCAGAGAAACAGGCAATTTACATTACATTAACAGCAGGATCACTAATGCAGCCTAAGCAAATCTGAAACTGTACTGCTTTTCACTTCATAGGTCTGCTGTAACTTGACAGTAGAAACCGGTGTTCCTCAGTGCCACTGTGTGGGCGCAAATAAAACCGACATCTGAATAAACTGCTTATTTTACACAACATAAGTCACAAAAACACTAAAATGCACGGATTAAACCAGACTTATTCATTAAGCAGGTTTACGACAGATTTAGTTCTCAACATTCTAAAAGTCTTCACAGATGTCAAGGGTATATTTAAGACAAGGTAGGAAATATTAACGGTAAATATAACATAGCTAAAATGTTGTTCGTAGACAAACACACTCTTGCTCATTTATTTTTATGGATAGAAAGTATCCACAGCTCACGGATCGCAGCTCGACAGACGGATCCAACGAGCGCCTGATGAGACTGTAAAATCCGTATCTTTTCAGCGTCAGACTCTTGGACAAGGTAAAACTAACACCTCTAACACACATACTGCCCATTTAAAACCAACAGTGTTTTATTTTATGTATACACAACTGGTTAAGTCCTGAACTTGCGGTCACATTCCCTGAAATAAACTCAGACGTAACAACTACCTACAAAGCACCGACGTTTCCCCATTAAGGCTACACCGGGAAAACCGAATGAAAAGATCAGACGTGCACAGCAATCATACCAACCCGCTAGCCTAACTCGTAAGCTCAGTAAAGAAAAAAAAAAATTTAGGGGGAAAAAAAGCACGAAAGTTCGAAGCAAGCGTGAACAAAACCCTGCCTGATTCGTGATGTCGGGTGGCAGGTTTTTAATGAGGATTTTCCTGCGGTTGTAAAACTCCCGGCGGGTCCTGTCCAGGCGGCCAGCGATCTCCTCGGGGCTGAGCACGGACAGCTCCTCCTCGGCAGCCCTCGGACCTTCGTCTCCCGCCGGGCTCTCCTCCTCTCCCGTCTCTCCTCCGCCTTCCCCGGGGAACCAGTCCTCATTTTCGGCGGCAGGGTCGCAGTCGTAAGACGAGGGGGACTTCAAAATGGGCCCCAGGTTCAGATTCTCGTCTCCTCCGGCTGCGGCACCAACGGACACGGCGGCCGCCATCACTGGGAACTGGGAAGGTTTCAATCTAGCAACAGCAACAGCCTGCTGTATTGGTGCAGTTTAAACAACAGCGACAAAGCAGTAAGGGCGATGCTGATTGGATGAGAGGACTTGCTTTGGGTCCCCCTCCCCGTTCACGCATGAAAGGGGCGTGGCGAAAGTCACGTGAGATGCCGCTATTTGATTTGCTCTCTCTAGAGGCGCTCCTGTCCTGTATGGACGGGTTATTGTGAATGATGCTGGAAATAGGGTGAGGGCGGTTTCTTTTATATTGCGTTTGCATTCTTTTCAGAATGTAAAAGAGGCAATCGTTTGCCACCCAGTGACATTAAGTTTCCCTTGGGAAAAAACAGGCTTTGATGATTTAATAACCACTTAAACTGGTAAAGTAGTTGTGACAGCATTGTTGCACAGAAGACAATGCACTGAAATAAAAAAAAACCTATCAAAACAATGTAAAAAAAGTTCTAAAACTTGAGAAAGTATAACAATGTGTGTTCGTGTTCACGAGTGCTGTGGTCAGGAGGAAAATATTTAATTGATGAAAAAGATTTAATAAGAACGCCGTCAGACCTCAGCTCACTCTGCAGACTGGGGCCAAGTCATAATCATGTCACAGGGAGGCTCGATTTGATAAAGAGGCTGCCTCTTGATTTGTACTACCATCATAAATTAAGATAAAGAAGTGCTCTTCCCAACTAAGGATCTGTAAATTCAAAACTACTGCATTCAGCAAAAAAAGGGGAAATCAGCCTAAATTATCTACAGTGTCACCTTCAGTCACAATTCACTCATTCGTTACAGATGAATCGATTTCGATTTCGACTTCATTTTCAGAGCCCCCCCCCAAAAAAAAAAAAACACGTTTCGTGAAACGTTTGTCATGTGCGTCTGCCAGAGCACTGCAGAGTCACAGTGAACAGGATTGTCAGAGTCCTCTCGTTCTCAGAAACTCCTGGTGTGTACAGGAACACGTGGACAGCAGGCAGACGCTCATGTTCCACACACTTGTGGTACGAGCTGGATATACACGACCATACTCCGTGGGTCCCATCTAATGGGTCTGTCTTCATGTCAGCTACAGTATATAGATCCTTTCATGTCTGCAGTCCCTCTGGTCAGGCAGAGAGGAACAGCTAATTTTTAAGAGACCTAAAATACACCAGCCAGAAGCTTGTATGCTTCTATCTTTAATCTTGTTGTACTGTTGCTATCCAAGCTTTTATTAACAATACATCAAAATTTACATCTGCTTCCAATAACCTGATTAATGAGGGGTGGGGGTTGTTATAAACAATTCTACTGCTCGTTTGGCTTCAATGAGTATGAGCATTGAAGTCACAGTAAAAATCAATTCTGATGGCTTGTCATGCCCTGTTAAGAGGACATATCCTGTTCCAGCTCATGATTTTGCCCAGTTTTAAGTGTGGTTGAGATACACTGTAAATGCAAATGAGGAAAAAGGAGGGGAATTACACCTGAGTAGCAGAGACAGAATCAGAAATGTAAATACAGTTCAACAATTTTATTAATTTTTCATACATAGGGGATATTGTAATATGAAATATTACATGCAGCTCAATTTGAACACAAAGGGAAAAAAATGTACATGAGTTGTTAAAGTCTAATTACTATAGTGCTTTAAGACAAAGACAATACAAGACATTATTTGACTGCAGATTCCAGGTGTAATTAACAGAGTGTTGTGTGATGCAAGAGCACAGTCAGCCTTGGAGAGACTTTAAGGCAGTTGGCACTGTCCCTTCTACAGCAAAAGGAGCACTTCAGTTAATCTCCTACCTGTCTGCAAAGACTTAAACATGTTTTTAGTGTGCTTTATCCTGTATGGGACACTTAAATCTCCAAATAGCGTGAGCCACCCTCTTCTTCATTGTCAAACAACTACTGTATAAAACTATATTTTTGCACCAGCTTGATTTCTCAAACAGCCTTTGAGGTACATATTCCCACACCTGTCAACCAATGTTTGGATTGATCTTTTAATGCATATTCAATGATTTCCTGGCACTTAAGTTGGTGGATTTTTTGCAAAAGGGAGACAGGCAAACATTTTCCACTCTGGCTTCTATAAGAAACACCCTTACATTTAATGTGTATTGAACAGCTGGAGATGAAGGTCACCCATCTCTGACTGTAGAAGCTTTCTTTCATCAGTAGCTCACATTCTGGTTGAAAAAATACTACACTGCAGAGCATTATGATGTGTAGGCTTTTGGGTTTGACATTCAAAACTGAAGGAAAGCTGAAGTGCTTCACACTTCATTCAAACTGTCTCTATTGACCGACATCCTGTCGGAATGCTGGGAAAGTAGTTTGGAAATTAAAAGCATCCCATTCCATCCAGATAGATTTCCCAAGTCTAAGGTTCCTATCCAAAAAGAAAAAAGCAGGACAAGCTTTCAGTCTCTCCTTTCCAGCCCCAGCCGAGGAAGAATAAAGACAATTATCCTTCAGAACTGAGACATGTCTCACTCACTGTGGACAATATTACTCATCTGGTGGAAGTTGTACATTCAAAGACAAACAAAAAAATAAATAAATGGATCAACTCAACGGGTATCTATTCTTTTTTTTTTCCTGAGCAGAGTGAACAATAGACATTTTTGCACGCTGTTTTTTTTTTAAGCAAGTGCTACCTTTTATCCGGAAAAAAAAAAAACTAGCAGACTGTTTAAAAGGCCGAGCGAGCCCTTAAATTACAATCTGACCAGGCAGATTTATATCAAAGACGACCATTAAGTCCGTACCAAACGGTCAAAAAACCCCAGCCTGGTTCGTCCAGCGGTCGCAGGCTCCGGGCTGGTCTGTCGTAAGCGGATGGGCAGTCAGGACTCCAAATGGACAGGCAGCAGCTAGAACGTGAGGGTCTCGTCAATTTTGGCCACGGTCACCTCAGCCTGCAGAGCGTCGGACACTCCTGCTGGCACTAGGACAGCGGTGCCGGTCACCTGTGACGTGACCGGGCACTGCTGCAGCACCATCAGTTCCTTTAACCAACTACCTGTCCCCATCCGCGAGGACCAGGAAAAGAAAAAGCAATTTGTATTTTGCTTTTGAAAAAAAAATCGGCTTGCTCGGAAACTCAGAGCCCCGTCTGCCTTCTGTGCACCAGGCTGCTCGTCAGCCAACAGTAAGAAGAATTCCCACCTGTTCCAGACTCCTGGGCCCACAAGGGGAACTTCACAGCTTCAGGTAGTACAGTTAAGAATGGCTTAGTCACCTCTTTTCCTTAAAAGCAGTTTAGCAATGTCGCTGTTTCTAAACTAATCCTTTATCTTTTTTGACACTGGCAGGTGTTGCTTAAACAGTCTTAAGAACAGCTACACATGAGAGGCAACCATTCTGCTCATCTACATTTACATTAATATACTTGGCTGATGCTTTTGTCCAAAGCTCCATACGTTTATACTCCTTAAGACAGTTGAGTATCTTCCTGGAGTAATGCCGGCGAAGTACCCTGCTCAAGGGTACAGACAGCAGTGTCTCACCAGGGACTTGAACCCGCAACCTCAGTTACGAGTCTGGATCCCTAACGACTGTGCCACACTGCTTCCTTCAAGCCCATTAGAACACGTCAGCTGCAAAGTAAGATTTACCGCTGTTTCAACTGGTTTTAATTCATCCACTTTCTTTTAGTGACGGGACTGAAAGGCTGTTAGGAGCCTGAAAATACAACTCTGCCTATTCTTCAAACTGGTTATTAAGGCACGCTGGCAGCCACGTTTATTTTAACATCAAGAGTGTGGCCGTTTACCACGATTTTGGGAACCAAACTATCATTTAGTAAGTGTTGTTCTTTTAAAAAGTTGGTACACAACGTTTTAAAAAACAACTCTCTTTGGCCTTGGTATGATGGCTGGCATACTGTAACATGAGGCACAAGCCGCCTCTCTTGTCACAACAAGAGATGACTCCGATTCAAAACACCACAAGAGAACAGGCTCAAACTGGGCGGCAGACAGGCAAAAAAGCCGAGTCTAAAATCTCATTTACTAATGACGCAGTTTCTGTCGTACAGGTCTTCGTCAACTGCTTTAATGGAGAAATCAGCAAACGATAGAACATCGCTCTATCAGACAGGGGTGACTAAACCACAATCATTTTAGGCCCTGGATTTCGTATAGATATATGCACATTATCGTAGACGGCAACGGCTACTTTAAAGAGGCACCACATTACATATTTATATATTTACATATATATCCTGCTTAGGAAATATATACAAAGTACAATACGAGGAATAAGTGTTGGGTTCATTTGATAGCTTGTATGCTGTGTGTTGAGTGCGCTAAGGAGTGAGCTCAGCTAGGTTTAAAACAGTCCCGTTAAGAGCCACAGAACATCCGGTCCTTAAAAACGACAAAGCAAATCTGCCTTAAAGGATCCGAACTCCACAGGGTTCCTTCCCAGTCGCCAGTGGTGCACGATTCCCAGAACAGATTTCTCCTTCCGCAGCCTCCCTTGCCCACCCCCTCAGGGTTCAAGAAGATGGAGCAACCCACAGGTGAACCTCGGACCCAGTTTATAATCCCCCCCCACATGGGGAAAGAACACATCCAGAGTGAAATGTGGTTCCCTCTTCATCCTCCTGTACCAACAGAAACCAGGAAGGGTTTGGATTCCACTGCAAGATTCCAGGTCAACATCCTAGAACGCTTCTCGCCGGACCGGGAACAAACAAACCACAGCAAGGACAGGAAAGGAACTGGCGGGCGCACAGTAAGAAGGAAAATCCTCAGGTGTCCCGGTTTCTTTTGCCAGCTCGTTCCTCGGTGGGCCTATGGCAGCCGACAGTTCCTTCAGGACGGGACGGACTCCGGGGGCAGGGATCACGGGGAAGGAGGCCTGTTCTCGGCGATCTCCGGGCCTCAGGGCTGGCTTATGAGGTTCAGCTTGACGGTAGGCTGCTGCTGGTAAATCCGGACTATCTCTTCAATAGAGGCGATCAGGTCTCTGAAAGACGGTCGTCTGGAGGGCTCGCTCTCCCAGCACTTCTCGATCACTGCGTAGACCTGGGGTTGCAACAACAGCAACAAGAAAAGGTCATCCACAATTGATCAAGTCAACATTTAAAAGTAACACTACAGCAGAAAAACGGAGCTTTTTTTCAGAACGTCCAGACACCCATTAAAGGTCAAACAGAGGTTGCGATTTAAGCTACACATTTCCATTTCAAATGACCTCTGAGTGCCCGTGGCGCATCTTTAGGCTTTTAAAAGAGAGCCTTTTCTTCTTCTTTTGTTATAGAGCGGACTTCAAGGCTAGAATGCCACCTGCTGGAAAACACCTACAAAACACAATGACAACACCACTTCTGACTTTTGAACAACAGGTGGCGACACAGTGCAGAAAGGCAGGCTTGCCAGCAAACCAGGATGTAGGATCTTGGGGTCTTATCCAACCCCAGAAATGGCAGCTCAATAACCGAATGGCACAGGCTGGCTCTGACCATACAGCAACATATTACTGCAGTAACAACTCCATGTCAGGTTTAAGGGTGCCATTTGTAGGCAGGTTCTTGTCCTGGGGTTTCGGGGTGCGCAGGGACAGTGCGTTAAGGGCTCACCTCGTGCGGGCAGTCCTTCGGGCACGGCAGGCGCCTCCGCCTCTCCAGCAGCTCGATGAGCTTCATCACCGTCATCTGGCCCTGCACCGCCCCGATCATCTCAAAGAACTTCTGTGGGCACGAGGAGAAATCGGGGAGAACAACGTCAAGACTCGCTCGGCAGTGTGAGAGCAGGAAGAGGGAAGAGGCCACCCGCCCCGCCTGCTGTGCCAGGATCGTTAAAGCGGGGGTTCCCAGTCCCCACACCTGCTGGTTTTCATTCCAGCCCACCTTCATTCGCTAACTGGAGCCTTACTTCATCCAAGAAGCTGCTGCAATGGAACCATTTGCAGTTTGTTTCTCCTCACAGTGTTTGGGATTTTATGTCACTCGCAAAATACAACTGCTAAAGCTCCAACATGTTAAGGTAGCGGTTTAAATTAAACATTTTAACCAGCGTCCAGGTGGATGCTGCACACTGGTGGTGGTGGTGGGGAGTCCCAATTACCTGTAATTGAGTGGAGTGTCCAGAAAAGCACTATATAAGTGTAAGCAATGAAGAAGCAGAAGTAAGGGAACATCGCCCCAGGCCCTAACACCCGGCTAACACAGAGGTTAACCACTTGGACTGAATCCAGACTTTTCAATACAGGATGTACACAGCCCTGTGCTAGTGACCCTAGGTGTGGTTGGAGAAGGGTTTCTGCATTAAAACTATCGCGGCAAATACATCACAGCTTCCTTTCCTGTTCCCTGTCTGAGGCATGAATGAACCAACATCTCAGTTTCAACACATTTACAGTCACCCAGGAGGCACAGGGGAAGGGATCTCTGCGACAGTGGTAATGTACAACAATGACTCGAAGTGTTTAATTATTCACGATGCCGTCCAACGATGTCAGGGCCCGAGGACGGGTGCAGGTGAGGCTCAGATCGCCGAAGACGAGAGCAGCCTGCCGACTCTGGTAGGAGCTCTGGGCCGCACGGTCAAGACGCAAGCCGATCTGCACTCTCGTCACCTCGTGCCCCCGCCCCACACCGCCCACCTACCGTCGGGGGACTCTGCCGGTTATCGCAGTACGTCAGGAGCTCGTACAGGCTGACCCCGAACGACCACACGTCCGACGCGAAGGAGAACTTGCTCTCCTTCAGGCACTCGATGGCATACCTGCGAAGCACAGGGATCGGGCGTTGATTAAAAACAACAGACAGCACGAGGGTAAGGAGCTGGCAGCGCTGCCCCAGTGCAACCCCGCAGAGCACACGCCAGAAACATAGGGGCGCAGTCAGAACCGAGGCCTGCCCCCCCCATCAAAATCAACAGATTCCCCCCATGTCCTGCAGTCTTTTCGCCCAGCTCCAGCTGCGGACTCAGTTCAGGAGCTATGCAGAGCCATTCTCCACACGCTCTTAAACCGCAGCTGTGAGTACATTCGGGAGACGCACACCCAGGCTGCGGAGGCAAACGCACAGCCCTTTAAAAAAAAAACGAGACCAACATCGTTCAAATCCTCAAGCTCCCAGAAAGTCAACAAAAATCGCGCCGCTGGAGAAGGACAGGGCGGTAAGTTAGGGTCAAGGCAGTGGTGCTCCTGCTTACTTGACTGGTCAGATCACTGCAGCTCTGCTCTCTTCCTCCAGCCTGCCCTCCTCCCTCCAAGCGCTCTGAGCTGCGAGACAGGGCTTACTACCGCCGTTTATCCCCCCTGTGTCTAACTGAATGTCATACAATGCTCACCCATGTGCAGTCATCAATTATAATGACCGGAGAATAAAAACAGTTTTACTTAAACGGACACATTTGTAACTAGCAACCTACTGGATGTCATTAACAGCTTTGTAAAAGGAAAGGTACTGGGTCATAATGTTGCTTTCGCTATTCAAAAATTTAAATACCCCAACAAAAACTGTGATTATTGCTACAGCAAGCTAGAAGTGCCCGCTGCCAATAGCCCGCTGCTCGCTTCAGTGTGTGTTAACGCTTGCTGAGGAAGTGAGAACCAGTTAAAACCTCGCAGGACAGAACTGAGACAGCGAGAAGCAAATGGCTGGCTTGAGACTGCACCGCAGATTGAGAACTGGGAGGTGAGTCACAGCAAGCTGGGAAACACCCTAAAACAGACACAAAGGCTCGTGACGTTGCAAGACTATTCCCCCCCCATCGTTGATCTGATAGAGAAACTGTGAGACAGCTGCAGCTTTCTCCTGGACTGGACCTGTAACCTGAACCAGGAGGAAACTGCTGCTGGTCCTTTGGAAATGGGGCCTATGATGGCGACACACACCAGCAGGGGGAGACGGTGAGGCCAGGAGGAAGTTTCAGTAACCTGGGATTGGCATCTCTTTCAGTGAAATAAGCAAATGCTCTGTCTGCACGCGATGGCACATTGCCTGAAAAGCATAACTTTCAAACAACAGGCCACACCTCACGTGAACGATTCCCTTTCAGGAATTTTTCTCGTCTCAGTCAGTGGAAGACGACAAATACAAGCAGTGGAGATTCCTCCCGGCACCGCTACAGAGAAAACTAAAGCTTTAACTGTTTTAATTTAATCAGAGAAGTAAAATTTCTCTTAGCACTACTTGTAAAAGTAGCGCACAGGGGAATCTTAGTGCCCCTTGTGTTACACAAAACTGCCCTGTGTGACAGAACTGTCCGAGCATGGACAAGATTCCCAAGACACGTAGCAGAGCTGGACACACTGCGATCATTCTGAACTATGCTTGATGTCTCGATAGAATTAAAATCTATAGACCAGGCATGGGCACTCCAGGTCCTGGGGGGCAGAAGAGACTGCAGGGTTTCGTTCCAGCTCATCTCTCCAAACGAGCTCAATCAGCGTGTTATTGGCTCAATGGCACCAATTCAACAGCTGCTCCCCGCTTTTCGGGGGCTGCTGCTTGGAGGACACCTAGCGAACCTGCTGACCCAGTGATCGCCCACATTGGACCGAGACCATGGCTCCTCCTGGGCCCGAGAGAGCAGGCCCCCTCCGGGGTGCGTACCAGAACACGGGACTGTCGCCGTCCTCCTTCACCCGGTAGTAAACGTCCCCCTCCGGGATGTACTTGCTCAGGCCGAAGTCCCCGATCTTCACCACGGTCTCATTCTCTACCAGGACGTTCCTGGCCGCCAGGTCCCTGTGGATGTAGCGCTTCGAGTGCAGGTAATCCATTCCCTGGGGAAGAGAGCAGAAATCCGACAGGGATTAACATGGAAGGGGCTCTCTGGGGCTGTGAAGTTCCCTGATGACCTTCTGCACGCTTATCCCTTTACTCATCTTACTGTGAATTAATTTTGCAAGCCGCCTCTTCCTCATTTCAGAGTGCTGCGGGTGTGCAGTGTCTGCTGACGTACTTGAGAACAGGACCTCAGCCCACAGGCAGTGGCACTAACGCCCAGGTGTGTTCATGTCTCCCATCTGCCTGGGAGGCTAATTGGAAAAACATCCTGCCGCCTAGAGAGGCCCCCTGGTCTAGTATAGGTACAGCTGGTACTCCCGGGAGCCAGCTCTTCTTAATTTTACCTGAACAGCTGATAGACTCACAAGTGTAACTTGCATTGCATTCCTCCAGATACCTAACCCCGTCTCGCGTTTGCTACTTAAGTCATTACTTGAGCAGGAGCTCTGCGCACGTCTGCTTTGCTTTATTGTCAAGAGCCTTCAGATGAAGCACTGTGAAAGGCCTTAAATCAATTAAAAATGAATTGCGTCATAAACAGGCGTTGCATCATCATAAAGAAAGAATAGCAGAAGCATAGCATTCTAAACCTAAAAGCCAATGAAAACAGTTCCTCTTAACAATGGGCTCTCCAGGGCACTGGTAACGAAGGGAGCAAGGCACCTGTGACCTTCCTATCAGGCTCGCTTGCTCCCGGGTAACGTTCAGGCAGTCCTTAAAGAATCCAGGCAGTCTGCTTCAGCCTCTTCTTAAAGGCAGAATTCTTTCATTTAGAGGAACACTGAGGCGTGTCTACTTAGAATGCAAAGATCACTAAAAAGTCACTGCAGAGGTGGCGAAAGAAACCGAAAGACCTAGACATGCAGTAAATATTTTCAGGGAAACATGAGGTGGCTGTCAGGGAGCTGATCAGGACGATATGATTAACGCCGTTTCATTCTTCATTTGCATACTGCTCCCAAACACTGAAGACGTTCTTCATGATTGTCCTCAATGCGCTTGCATCAAGTCACATGAGAAGAACCCTGCTTGCTGCTGGCAGGTAGCAGAATTATTTTTCTGAAATTTTTCCCCACAGCTGCCCGGGGCAGGGAGCAAGAGGAGCTAATGAACACTTCCAAATCTACCTTAACAAGGCACAACAAAATCTCCAGGCCAAGGACCGCTGGTATAATTGACCTCATAATTAAGTAGATCACTGCATAATTATCCACAATTACCATAATTGAACTCATGAAAGTGCTGCCAACAAAGACTAATAAAATTCAACAACCTGCATGTTTTCTATTTCCTCAATGTTCTGGTATAAAATGGATGCATCCAAACATCCAGCCTTTTTTGTCGTCCAATTCTGCCGCTGTTTTAAAATTCACACTTCAAGCAGACCAACATAAACGTTCACTGGAGATACCCCTCTCTTTATACACTAAGATCTAGGGGGAGAACTGCTGTTCTCTGGCTTTGAAGGGGGTAGTTTTACACAGTTTGAAAAGGCCGGGAGCAGGCAGAGCTTGAATTTGAAGAACAGCTCTCAGAGGAAATCGTTCTGACCTGGAACAACTGGGATGGCTACAATAGAAGAGTCATGAACAAGATTAACTGAATGGCTGGCAGTTAGTACAGGTGTGAGTGACACGTTTCATCTGGATGAACTGCAGAGAACAAATGCACAACAGTTTGAACCGTTTATAAATACAAATAGATGCTAAGCCTGAGGGACATACAGTATGTAAATATGAATGCTGTATGGCTGACCGGCCTTTGTTACATCTAAATTTAAGCACACATTTGTCCTAATTATGGTCTTATCTGAGACAGTTTATAACCTGCTTCCCATATCTTAAAGAATCATAAAACATGCAGGACTGGAGCCTTTGTGGAAATTTAAAGCAATCTAGGATGCACAACTAAAAGTGCTGAATTTAAGCAAAGGGAAGTTAAAAATTGTACTATACTGTGTACAATTTTAGAAGCTCCCTTATAAAAAAAAAACTTCACCTGCAAGAGTTAGGTACATTCCTACACTTAAATGGAGCATCCTGGACTGACAGTTTATTTTCTTTTTTTTAATCTGAAACACAAAAGATTACAAGACACACTGATCCAAAGATTAAAAAAATCCCCCAAAGGCCACTGCCCAAGTCAAGTCTGCAGATGTCATTACCACAACAGGAACCAGAGGACACAAATGGAAACTAAGGGCAAGCAGACTGAAGTCCGACAACAGGAAGCACTTGACACAATGCGCTGTGGGCGTCTCCAACAAGCCGCACAGCCAGGCTGGTCAGAAGTCGCCACCCTGGTTCCTTCAAGAAACCGCGGGCTGAGATCGTCGGGTCAACATGCCGCTGAACAATGAGCAGCTCTCTCGTGGGCTCCCCCGAACGCGAGAGCTGCAGTCCACCGCCGGCACACGCGGGCCTTACCTCGCAGATCTGCTGGGCGAAGAGCAGGATTTGCACGATGCCCACGCGGTGCTTGGGCAGGTAGTCTCGGAGGCTCCCCAAGGGCAGGTACTCCATGATGAGCTGAACGACCTGACCCCCTGGCATGCAGATGAACAACAGGCGTCAGATCAGAGCTCTGAAGGGCGTAATGAGGTGCTGCACTCTCTAATCCACGCATTTTTGTAATAGTTATAATCCTCCTCAATACACCACCTACCAATTTCTTTTGTTGATGCTTTTATCCCAAATTAACTTACTTACGTAGCTGGGTATTCTATTGGAACAATGCAGGTGAAATACTTGTAGCGTCTCATTTGAGATTTGAACCCACAACCTTCCAGTTACGAGTCCAGACCTCTGAGCATTGCACTACACTGCAGTTAAAATCTCAAACATGTTCTGGAGATAAAGGCAGTTCAAAAGTGACAGCGTGCAGAGGGATGGCTGCAGCCTGTTACAAAAACACAGCACATGGATAAGGACAAGGCTTTCCAAGTGTCCACTGCATGCAACCAACCAGAACAGGAAAAACGCAAGTATCCCATACAATGAAGGCCCACCCCCCAGCCCCCAAAAACACAAATCAGAATGCTCTCCTCATACATGATGCAGTAAATGGGATGATCTTTAAAAACATGAACAGAAGAATATGCCCTCAAGCTGACTGAAATCTCTCAGTTCTGTTCATCGCCAGGTTTCAAAGAGGCAGACCAGGATGCACGTGGTGCTGCCGACGGAAAAGCAGCTCGGCCTCCATGCCAGTCTTTCTCCGAATGCCTTGATTGCACTAAAGCAAAGTTAACCATTTCGGGGGCCGAACGTAACATCTCTACAGGTTTCAGGTCCGATTAAGCTCTGCGAGAAGCAAGCGGGCACTGACGGCGAGGGAGAGGGAGACCGGAGACACACCCAGCTCGCTGCAGCAGCCTTTGTACTTGACGATGTTCCTGTGGTAGAGGGACTTGAGGATGGTGATCTCCCGGATCCAGCTGGCTTGGAGCTGGCTGCTGCAGTCCTGCTTCAGGGACTTGACCGCCACGTACTCCCCCGTGCCGTCGTTGCTGGGGTCGTACACGTACAGCGTCACCTTCCCGAAGTGGCCCTGCAAGAGTCAGAGAGCAGCCCGGGTTCAAGCAAGCGCGTCTTCACAGATGACCATCAGCGCGTCCGCAGCAACGTCAGCGCCCAGTTTCCCCATGTCCAGCTCTTTCGAGCTTTCGAGCTCTTTTAAGTCTGAATTTTCACCATGTATTAACTCGATTTCTATTAGAATCTGGGATCCAGGTGAATATGTTCTGTCAAGCAATTCCAGATTTGGCTGTAGAAGAGAACATTAAGCTCAATAAGATGTATAAGAATACACAGAGGAATCTGAACACCTAGATTTGCTGTCTGTGGTCTCCAATGAGCAATAAAACAGCATTTTATGATGCACTATGGGACATCCATTATAAAGGGTCTGGAAACAGTACCAGCAATTTTATATCATCGGTCTTGTACTTGCATTTACTTTTACACAGTGCGGTCAAGAGAGCCAAGGAATCACATTCCCTTTGCACAATGTTAGTCAGCAGCCAGTGCAGGTGCTGGTTCTTCCTTTCAGCTCGGAGCGCCACTGCGTGTGCTCACAGCACCCAGCTGCAGGTGGAAACAAGGACGGGGGGGGGTCTGCCTCATCTGCCAGGGGCAGCAGCAGTGGGGGACCATCGGCCGAAGGATCTGGTGCCTGTGCTGGTCAGAGAGTTGTGGTGGGGGAGGGGGGGTCCCCAGGACTGAACTGTCCTGGAGGGGGAGCCGTGCCGAGTTCGGTTTTCATACTGGGGAAAAAACGCCCCGTATCTGTCTCCTTCACCAGACCGGCTTCTGCCCTACTCCTTCTGACGGGCCAGCCGGAAACGTACCTCGCCCAAGTCTCTTATCTTCTTCAGATACCGTTTCAGGAAAACCGTGGGGTCGGCGTCGGGCAGGACGTCGCACTTGGAGGAGATGTCGGGGTCTGTGAAAGACAAAGGACACGGCACGATGCAGCATTCTGTATTCTTATTCTGCATGAGCCGCACTCGCAGCACTGCAGTTTGTGCCTGCTCCCTTTTGTGCCGGGTGCTGTGCACGCCCCAGCGGTTTCCTAGCGCGGGCCTTCTGGATCAGGGGAGGAGGAGACTCACTCTTCTGCTGCAGCTCGGTGATCTCGCGGAGGATGGCCCTGAAGGAGGGCCGCTCGGCAGGGTCGTAGTTCAGACACTTGCTGATGAAGCTGGCCAGCTCCTTGGAGGACGGCTCTGGCAGGTGGGACCTGGTTTCATAAAACCGCTCCTTCTGCAGAGTGGGGGCGGGGGGAGGGGGGAATAAGAAAAAGAGATGGAATGATTTTCTGCAACATCAGAAACATGCAAATTTCAGCACCTGCACGCTACTGTATCTGAAACTCCAAATGCAGCGAGGGGGACCAACTGAAGGCTTCAGAGGAGAATCAAATTTCCCCAAGGGAACAATACAGCTTTAACTGAATTTAATTGAATATCTGGAGGAGGTGCGCTGAGCCTGACGCAGAACGATGAGAGCCCCGGACCGTACAGCTAACGTGTCTTCTGACAGCAGCGGGCACAGGACACAGAGCACCTCCACGGCTCCGTCTACTCCCTGGGGAATTTCTCCATCCTACAGACGTGGAATCAGTGAAACATGATGTCACGGATGCGTTATATACATAATCGCTTTGGATTTATGATGGATGTCCCCTCACGCATTTAACTGATTCTAGGCACTTCCAGCATTCCTGAAGAAAATAAGGGAATGTCCATTGGGAGTGCTTGACCACGCGTGTGATGCAGGGCCTGGTGCAGACGATGCGGCCTAGAGAAAAGCCGACGTTTTAGTTCTTTAACGGCTGCGCGCTTTAATTCGCCCGAGCCGTGTGTTTATAGGGCGCATGGCTGCTGGCGAGACAGCCACAGGACACAGCGCAGAGCAGCCGGAGAGCCGCGCACCTCGTTGAGAGTGCTCTCGTTCATGGGCAGGTCCCCGTTGTAGCAGATCTCCAGGAGAGTGGTCCCGAAGCTCCACTTGTCCGCCGCGATCCCCAGGCGGCTGACGTTTTGCACGCACTCCGGCGCGATCCAGGGAATGCGCTCCACGAGCTCTGGGGAGGAAGATTATTACTACGTTATAACATTCTGGTGCAATGCACTAATCCTCTACTGAGCTAGAATGAATTCAGCACTCAGCAGGAATCGGTTCTTTGTGTGCGAAGCCTGCAAACCAAGGATTCTCCACTGCTGCAGGTATCCTTCCTTGCTTTAAATAACAGCATTCCCTATCGGAGCACTTGCTAACCTGATTCTCACACTGGCAGGGACGATGGAACAAATGCACAACAAACATCACATGTTCAGTTCTCAGTTCTGAACCTGCCTGACTTGCATGCAAGAGGCCCGATCCTTGAAAACCAAGATGCCTTCGCAAAACCATGCTATAGCTTTCCCAAACGCTACCCTTTTTGGGGATATCGGATATTAAAGAGCTTTTTAATGCATAAAAAACTTGTTCGCACAATGGCAAACAGAAATTTAACACAGGACCCAGAACAATGACTTAAGCAAATGGCTGAGCTTTAGGAAACGCCTGTTCCTCCTCGACACCTGCACCAACTGGTTCAACAGGAGGGGTTCAATCTTTAAGGAACTAAAACCTTATCCTGCCCGTTGCTCCAATAGTAAAATGTGTGCTTTTGGACCTCAAAGAAGCCCAGTGATTTCCATAGGGTTTCAAATATCACCACTAGGGCAACACTGCCTGCTTTGTTCGTGAAAAGCCTGGATGGCCCCCGAGATAACAGGACAATGGGCCTCTTTCAGAGGCTCGCTGTTGTAAAAATGGAGATGTGTCAGGCTGGGTGGCACTACAATCTTTCAATAAAAACTGATCTGGGATAAACTGGTCTAGTAAATTCTATGTCAGACTTTCATATTTTTAATAAACACTCTCTTTTTATTCAAAACAGGTGATTTAGCTGAATCGGAAAGACAGTAAATGGGAAGAGCAGTGACTCAACCAGTTAAGGCGCGGAATTTGGGGTGCACTGTGCGGCCCAGATGGTTGCGGGTTTGAGCCGGGTCCCCTCCCTAACCACCCGCGCCACAGCGCCACACGGGTAGGACTGGAATTAGACGGCCAGGGTACTCTCCTCCGTCCCTTTCTCCTGCAGCTTGCTGGCTGCCCTCAGGCGCGCCGCGAAGACGCAGAGACGAGCCGCTCTTCCAGTTGGTGCCAACTCCCGTCACGCCCAGAAGCACCCAAGGGCTCTGCGGGCTGGGAGTGTCGGAGTCCTGATCAGTGAGGAGATTGGTACTGGGAGAGCCCAGTCCTACAAGAACGGGCTGTTCCCAGCAAATGACGCTTTACAGAGTGCGTGCAAGGAGTGACATGAAAGGAGGCAAGGAATCCCGGATTTCTTTTCTGGAATGGCTTTCCTTGGCCTATGACTGTGGGAACATTAGTCCCTACTGCGTGTCTCGTATCAGTAGACATTAGAGGTGTCATTCGTGCCTTTAAAAATCAAAAGTAAAATCGTAAAACCCGCAGAAAAATTAACTGGAAGCCATTGCAGAGATTCCAGGGCAGAACCAATAAATATTAGAGGGAGACCTGAATTTTCACCCATTAGGGCTGCAGAGGAGCTGAGAACATCTTTTTAAGTAAAATGCCTTTTACTGCAGGAGAACTGGAACAGGCCCACATGCAAACTAAGAGAACTAAAAAACTGATTTTCCGGTCGCTCTGATTTAACCAGAATTGCGTGTGTAATAATGGGACTTGTTTTTGCTTCATAGCTGGATCAGCACTGGAACACAGAGTGCGAAAAGCACCCATTCACCATCAACTGAAAGGCTGCACTTTCCGCTGCTCCGCTACATCAAAGGCTTCCTGACCTTTTCAGAAACGGATGTGGTGCTGAAACTGCTAGATGACCTATGAGAAGAGCTCAACCACACTCTCGAGAACTCACTGTTCAGGGAACCCGCCACAGGAACAGCCAGCCAGGGTGAAAGATTAGGCAGGAGGTGACGGGTTCACGTGTAAACGTTTAACGACTTGTTAAATGAAAGGCTCACACGGCTATTCAGCCCTGTTTTACCCTTCGGAATATTCATCGCGCTGGACAAAAAAAAACAGGGCGGGATCTCGGCATTCCGCTGCGCCAGACCTCCCAGGTCTGAATTCTCGGATTTTTCAAAGAAATGCGACAGAGCCCTTGAATGCTGTGACTGCTCTCAGAAGGCAGCTGTAGTCAAGTCTGCTTTTTCTTTTGGCATTAACACATTCACAGAGAATCTGGACACAAGGATTCGCATCAAGAGGCTAAACCCACTTTTCAGATAACATTTATGTCATCCATATTACATAAGAAAAAGCTCTTGTGCTACACAAGTGGGGGGGGAAGGTTATTGTAACCTTTAACGTGAGCATTCAGATGATCATAATGGGAGTTTTTTAAAAGGCAAGACTTTAACATGGGCACCCAAAATCTCCAATCATGTTGTTCAGAAAGAGTAACTGAATTTCTTTCTTAAACTATGCTCTGAACCTGCTGCACAGATCTCTCGCTCATGCACAGGGCACCTGCTCAAACACAGACACACCCCGCAGTGGCATGCCCACCCTTGCGAAAGCGTGCCAGCTACCCCTGTGGCGTGCAGGCACAGAACAGCCACAGAAGACACACAACGACAGCCTTGCGGTTCACCGGTTCACTTCACTTGGCAGTTCAAAGAAGGCGGCCTTTTTGTACTCTTCAACAGCATAAGGGAAAACGTGCCAGCACGCAGGTTACTACCCAACACGCGGCTCGGGGCCACACTGCAGAGATGGGAACGCTTTAATTACGTACAGGATCCTGTCAAGTTGTTTGTTGAGTCAATGCTACCTAGGCAATACCTCTGTGGGAGACTTTGAACTGTGCGCCCCGTCTTTACTGCACGTTTCAACACGCACAGCACTGCCCTAACAAGGGGATAAACTAACGGCTGGGTTTGTGCGGCTGCTCTCCACAACCCGGCCACGCATCAAAAACAAGTCTGGTTGCTGCGGGTAACGGAACAGGAAGAACGGGACTTCGATGTGGCGGATCGGACCTCGACATGTCGGATTTGGCAGAAGCCCTCAGAGAGAAAAAGGGTCCCGATGTGCAACAGTAATATCAGCCTGTGGGCACTACACGATCCCGCTACTAACGCAACAGGAATGAAAAGCGGAATTACACTATTTAATCTTCTCTAAAGCCCTTCTCATGAATAGGCGTTCACGAGGGATTAAAGAAGAAAACAAGCCTTGGCGTTGGTAGTGTTCTAAGCCTCAAGGCCAGACAGACAACAGGAAACGAGGCAGGAAACAATCCGCTAGAGCAGGTTTCCTGTGGCTGCCCCTCCCCCCCCCGTCGGCGGGCGTACCTGCCCTGGAGAGCGCGGTGAAGCTGATGCCCGGGTCGCTCAGCTTGACGAAGGGGGACGAGCCTCCCTCCAGCCCTCTCCTGGCCACCAGGATGTTTTTGGCGCAGACGTTGCCATGAACGAGCCTCTTGTTCTCCTGCGGGGGACGAGGAAACAGATCTGCGTGTTCGTTCGTTAAGCAACCGGGCAAGGTCTTTAACAAAATCCCAGAGACGGTTTTGAGGTGGGTGTGTTTATCCAAAGGGGATCTGTGCAACAATCTCTCACCCAGGGTGGCTTTTTATACTCCCCCCCCACCCCCACCCCGAATTACCACAACCCTTATGGACAGAAAAAGATCATGAACACGATCAGGCCAGGCAGAACTCAAACATGTGCATGCAGTGAAGACTCCGCTTTTAAGAAGGACTCGAGCCACCTAGTCCTTCCTGACAGCAGGAAAAAACACACACGGAAAGAAGGGCCGAGGTCAGGTCAAGTGCTGGAGACGCAACAGGAAGGCTGTGGGTTCGAACCCCTTTGCTGAATGTCTGAGCAAGGCACTTTGCCTGGACTGAGGAAGAACTGAGGAGTGGTCCAAAAAAAGAGGCCATTAGGCCCACCTGGCTGGTTGGTATTGATCAGAGGCTCTCATCCAGTTGTTTCTTGAAAGTAACCAGAGTATTGGCTTCAACAGCGTGGCTGGGCAGCTTGGCTCCACACTCCCGCCACCCTCTGTGTAAAGAAGTGTCTGCTGTCCTGACTGGAGTACCTCCCTCCAGCTGTTTCTGGACAGAAGCCAGACTTTTGGCTTCAACATGATTGGGCACCCTGTTCCACACTCCCCACCACCCAGGAATAAGAATCAGGGATTGAATCTGCGAACTGGGAGTCATCAGCTGCCGTTTCCAACCCAACTGAGCTAACTGGTCGCCGTCTTGCAGGCAGGCATTGTAAATGAGATTGATTTCAGTGGCAAAGTAAAGCATGGGGAAAAAAACTGGCAGCTCCTTATATTTAACAGATACCTTTAGTCCTCAACCAAGAGACAAGAGATGCACCTTCTACCCTGCCGAAGGAAAGAGTAGTGCCCAGTCCCTGGGCCTGCACTCACCAAGTAGCTGAGCGCGCTGGCCAGCTGCTTGGCCACCGTGAATTTCCACTGCGGTGTCACCTTCCTCTTCTCCTTCCGGAGAAAGACGTCCAGAGGCCCGAACTCCACGAACTCCTCCACCATGATATCTGAGCGGGACGAGAGCAGCACAGGTCAGCCGCAGTCTGACGATTAAACCCACCAACAAAGAAAACTACGTTACTCATTCAAAAGCTTATGTTTTGGCATACCAGCTGAAGAGCCCAAATAAATGCCGAGATTAGGAAACACATTGATGCATTTCTGAAGTCTCACGCACAAAGTTAACTAATTATGAGAGCATGACAAATTTAACATTTGTACCGACACCGAGATAAACTCACAACCTAGTCATATGTTAAGTATTAAATATTTGTGAAAATGCATAAAATCAAGACTGTTTTCCTCCTGCACTGCTGATCTAAGCTCAGGTCACCTAATTTAA